>NC_134087.1:139451351-144460351 GCF_000715075.1 Nicotiana tabacum | reverse complement strand
CTATTCACTGATAATGTGTAGATGTGTATGTGTTGTGCAATCAATTGAACTTTGAACTTGACTAAATAACTGATTCCCCGGTACAGCTTCTGCTTAGTCATTACAATTCGAATCATGTGTTCGATACTGTTAGATGTCTGATCATGGTTTCGATTGTACGTGTTATGATTAGTATAGTCGAGTCGACATTTGTCGTCAATTAGTTTCAGCTATTCGAACAATAAAAATTGATCTGCTTCTGTTAAGCATTGTTTGAATCAATTAGGAATTGAGTTTTAGCTACTTATAGTTGTTAATTTGAATCAAAAGGATTTGTTTTGTTTATTTGCAAATCTGAATTGTGGTCATGTGCACTTCTGTACAGCATGTGCATATAGGGACCTTTTAGGATTAAAATAAGCTGTCAACAGGTGCTGTCAGAACACACCCCTGCTGCCCATGCCCTGTTTTTAATTTAGAAATAATAAGCCCCATCCAGATATTGTTTGTTAGGGAATATCATGGGAGGGGATATACTTAAGTGGAAACTGAAAAGAGAAAAACAACACATGGGAGGGGTTTTCTGATTGATTAACATGCTGTTTAAATGGCCTGATGTTAGGCTTATAAGAGGGGGGAACTTCCATTAGAAAAGGAGGCTGAACATTGAGAACAGAGTTTTAAAAAGGAGAAAACTGGAAAAAGAATTCTTTTTGATAACTCAAATAGATTTCAAGACTGAAAATTGGCACTGGATTTTGAAAAGAAAAGAGATAGTGAGAGGGATATCACAGAGAGGCTTATACAGACAAACATACGAGAGAGAAAAACATACAAAAATCAGAAACTGTTTTCTTCCGGCTGTTTGTTCGATTCTCAGTTTGTTCAACCTGTTCAATCAGTTCTGTTTTCTTTCAAGTATCAGCTAAGTTTATTGGTTGGTTCGTATCGTTTGTTTCTCTTGGAACTGGATTGTCTGGATTTCTGTTTCTATACTACTGGTTATTGCTGTCATTCTGCCATTTTCCATCGGCTCTAGCTGCCTCTTGCACTGGGATTTGTTCTATTTGTTACCTGCTGCCACTGCTGCTGTTTGGTATTGCTTCTATTGCTCTAACTGACCCCCTTGCTTCTTCTGTTGTATCCAACATCCAGGTACATACTAGAACTTTGCATCTGATGTAACAATGAAAGCATGAAATAAAAGATATGCGGGAGTTTAATCATTCGTTGCTGCAGTTACAGTTTTTACGAATGTTATTAGATTTGTGTAACTTGTTTAGTTTGTAATTCAATAAAGAAACACATTAGGTAGCCTTGTACTTAATTGCAGCTTAGTTTGTTTTTAAATTGTGATTTCAGTTGTTTAGTGGGTTATATGATAAAGAATGCATGAGTGTTTTGGCACACAGATAATTCGATAACTTTTCAGCTATATTCTGCATGTATAGAGCAGAATGCCTTAATCTCGCCAGATATAATGTAGTTTTATTGGATCTTTTTAGGCAGTTCACATGATCACGTTCAAACCCTATTAATAACAATTTCCGATAAGTTAATTCTACTGACCTGGTTTAAGTGAGTTTCAAATTCGGATTTGAAGAACATTTAACATAGGCTTTTTTTTAGCAGTTTTATTAATCTTGTATATTAATTTCCTCTAGCAATTTAACAACATGTTCATCCATGAAATAAGGCACAAAACAATTCATGCCTCATAAACAACTAATCAGATAATCAAATAAGAATCCGAAGTTGGTCAAGCATGTAATTAGCACGCATTCCTCCTTCTTTCATTTTATTAGAGACGAACACAATAGAAATGTAGTCACTGTAGGTTTATCCTTTTAAATAAAATGAGACGAGCCTCGACAAACAAAATGCACCAGCTGCGGGGCCCTCTAAATGTATACATTAAAATTTATAGAATTCGGGATAGGCCGTTTAGCGAATTTTGCGGCCTTCCTAAAATAACAACACGCTAGTTGCTTTAGGCATGGTTTAATTAGATTACATTCTTAAACTCGGGTGCACATTGGTGTGACCCAGATCCAAATCTCAACGGAGTCGAAGTGTATTAATAACCACGGGTGCATTGATTGTGACGTGGTTCGAGATGCATTTTCACAACGTTGCAATTCTATAAAAAATAAATGATAATTGTAAAAGCGGTTTAAACTTAATAAAAGCACGCAAGTCATAACATGTATTTAAATCAGATATTCAGCCTTTATAATAATTTAAGCGACCGTGCTAGAACCATGGGATTCGAGGGTGCCTAACACCTTCCCTCGGGTCAACAGAATTCCTTACTTAGAATTTCTGGTTCGCAGACTTCATTTGGAAAAGTCGAAATTTTCCTTGATTTGGGATTCAAGATAAACCGGTGACTTGGGACACCAAAAGCCAAACCTTTCCCAAGTGGCGACTCTGAATTAAATAAATAAACCCATTTCGAATATTGTCACTTAAATTGGAAAAACTCCTTCGCGCATTTTTACCCTTCGGGGCGGGCGCGCAAAAAAGAGGTGTGACAGATATCGCAAGGGAATAATTAGAATTGGGGAAACCAAGGCCAAGGAAACTGGAACAATAACAACAACAAATCCAACAATTGGGGGAACAACAACCATATTTTGGGTAACAAAAACAATTGGTGTGGCAACAACAACCAAGGGGGTTCGAATAATGGAAATCAAGGTAATCAGGGGACGGGTTTTCAAAGGCCTCCAATGTTTCAACAACCAAACAATCTTCCTCCATATCCGTCCCAAGGTCCTTGCTCGTCCAACAATGAGATGGTACGGATTGAGTCAATGTTTGAGCAAATAATAAAAAATAATGCAGACTCCAATGCCCAATTGGCGTCCCATATTACTTCTACCCGCAACCTAGAGGTCCAACTTGGTCATATTTCACAAGCTTTGAACACTCGCCATACGAGGGCACTACCTAGTGTCATGGTAGTAAACCCGAAGGGTGGGAACAATACCGGACATACAATGGTGGTGATCACTAGGAGCAGTAGAGGTGGTTAAGCAAGTACCTCCAAGAAAAAAGAAGTTGTGAGTGATGATGTTGAAGTGCAAAATGATGATGATCCAATAGTTGATGAGCAAGTGAGTGAAGGTACTTGAGCAAATGCCGGGAAATGCCAAGTTTATGAAAGACTTGTTAACTAAAAAGAGATCTATGGATTGTGAGACCATGAAAATGACTCATCAAGGGAGTGCCATTGTGCACTCGATGGCTCCAAAGCTTGAAGATCCCGACACATTTACCATTCCATGTACCATTTGGAGTGCGGATTTTGCAAAGGCCTTCTGTGATTTGGGAGCAAGTATAAATTTGATGCCTTACTCCATATTCAAAATTTTGGGTATTGGTCAATCGTGAGCTACTTCAATGAGATTGAAAATGGCGGATAGAACACTGAAGAGGCCGCTTGGTATTATTGATGATGTTCTTGTCCGGGCTGACAAGTTTATTTTGCCTACGGATTTTGTGATTCTCAACTGCGAAGTCGACTATGAGGTGCTGATATTATTGGGAAGGCCTTTCCTCGCAATAGGGAAGGCATTGGTTGATGTGGAAGCAGGGAGATCACCTTCCGGGTGGGTGACGAAAAAGTTGTCTTCCACGTGTGCAAATCAATGAAGCAGCCGAATAGTACTGAGGTTTGTTCTTTTGTGTATATGGTGATGGAGATGATAGTTGATGACACGAGTGCCATGATCAATGTGGAGGATCCTTAGGAAGCTGTATTTTTGAACCATGATGTGATTGAGGATGAAAGCTTGGTAGAGTATGTCAGTACCTTGCAAGGAATGGGTTCTTACTCCTATGAGCTCTATAAACTTTCCTTGGATCTTGAGAACAGAAAGACTCCACCAACAAAGCCCTCAATCGAGGAACCTCCCGTATTGGAGTTGAAGCCTTTGCCTCCACACTTCAGGTATGAATTTTTGGGCCCTTGTTCAACTTTACCTGTTATTCTTTCTTCGTTCCTTACTAACATGCCGGTAGATGCCACACTTGAGGTGCTTCAAAGAAGGTAGAGGGCAATTGGATGGACTCTAGCTGATATTCAAGGGATAATCCCTGCCTTTTGCATGCATAAGATTATACTTGAGGATGATGCCAAACCCTCCGTGGAACATCAAATGAGGTTGAACGAGGCTATGCAAGAGGTTGTCAAGAAGGAAGTTATCAAATGGCTAGATGCAGGGGTTGTGTACTCCATCTCGGATAGTTCATGGACTTCACCGGTACAATGTGTGCCGAAAAAGAAGGGTATGACTGTGGTCACAAATGAGCAAAATGAGTTGATCCTCACTAGGACTGTCACCGGATGGAGGGAATGCATGGACTACTGGAAGCTGAACAAAGTGACTCGCAAAGATCATTTTCCTTTGCCCCTTCTTGACCAAATGCTGGATAGACTTACTGGGCGTTCCTACTATTACTTTTTGGATGGATACTCAGGCTACAACCAGATTATGATTGCACAAGAGGACCAGGAGAAAATCACTTTCACATGTTCGTAAGGCACCTTTGCATTTTCACGGATGACATTTGGTTTGTGTAATGCACCGGCTACCTTTCAGAGGTGCATGATGGCTATATTTACGGACATGGTGGATGACTTCTTGGAAGTGTACATGGATGATTTTAGTGTTGTGGGTGACTCTTTTGAAGGATATTTGGGTAATCTTGACAAAGTGTTGGCCCGATGTGAAGAGACAAATCTAGTGCTTAATTGTGAAAAGTGCCACTTTATGGTCGAGGAGGGCATTGTCCTCGGCCATAAGATATCAAAGAACGATATCGAAGTTGACAAAGCGAAGATTGAAGTGATTTCAAAAATCCCTCCTCCTACTTCCGTGAAAGGAGTTAGGAGCTTTCTTGGGCATGCGAGGTTCCACCGAAGGTTTATCAAGGACTTTTCCAAGGTGGTGAATCCTTTGTGCAAATTGTTGGAAAAGGATGCAAAGTTTGTGTTTAATGATGAGTGCATGAAAGCTTTTGAGCTTCTCAAGTATAGATTGACTACCACTCCCATCATCACCACACCTAATTGGAGCTTGCCATTTGAGCTCATGTGTGATGCTAGTGATGTTGCGGTAGGAGCGGTCTTGGGGCAAATTGTGAACAAGATATTTCATCTGGTGTACTATGCAAGCAAAACTATCAATGATGCCAAGTTAATTATACGGTGATAGAGAAAGATTTGCTAGCAATTGTATTTACAATGGAAAATTTTTGGCCTTATCTCATGGGTGCCAAAGTGATTGTTCATGCCGATCACGCGACACTCCATTACTTGATGACCAAAAAGGACTCTAAAGCTAGATTGATGAGATGTGTTTTGTTGCTTCAAGAATTTGACCTAGAGATTGTTGATCGGAAAGGAAGTAAAAATCAAGTGGCAGACCACTTGACTTACTTGGAAGAGGAGGGGAGACACAAAGATGGTCTCGAAATTAATGATGCATTCCCGGATGAACAACTCTTCTCAATTTCTTTGAATAGTATGCCTTGGTTCGCCGATGTGGCCAATTTTCTTATGACCGACATTGTCCCGAGTGAGCTCTCTTCTAACAAAAGGAAGAAGCTTAAACGGGACAACTTGGATTATTACTGGGACGAGCCTTATCTTTTCAATATTTGTAATGATGGTGTGATCCGGAGATGTATTCCATAAAAGGAGCAAATGAGTATTCTTGATGCTTTCCATTCCTCATCCTACAGTGGTCATCATGGTGGGGTGAGAATTGCTTCAAAGGTTCTTAGCTATGGTTTTTATTGGCCTACTCTATATAAAGATGCTGGGGAGCTTGTCAAGAGATGTGATGAGTGTCATTGAGCTGGTGGAATTTCCAAGAAGGATGAAATGCCTCTCACCACTATTCTTGAGGTTGACATGTTTGACGTGTGGGGCATAGACTTCATGGGGCCTTTTGTGAGTTCGTGTGGAAACACTTATATTCTGGTGGCCGTTAATTATGTTTCCAAGTGGGTTGAGGCTATGGATTTTCCCAACGATGAAGCCCAAAGTGTGGTGGCGTTTCTCAAGAAAAATATTTTCACACGATTTGGCACTCCTCGGGCAATCATCAGTGATGGATTCTCATTTCTGCAATAGGGCATTTAACACTTTTGTTGAAAAGTATGGTGTCAATCATACGGTATCAACCCCTTATCATCCTCAGAATAGCGGACAAGTTGAGGTCTCCAACAGGGAGATAAAGAGCATATTGTCAAAAACTGTTAATGCAAATAGGACTGACTGTCTAAGGAAACTGGATGATGCTTTGTGGGCTTACAAGACTGCTTATAAGATTACAATTGGTATGTCTCCCTACCAGCTGGTATTTGGGAAGGCATGCCATCTTCCGATTGGGTTAGAGCACAAGGCCATGTGGGCGCTGAAGAGGTTAAATATTGAGTGGGATGTCAATGAACTTGATGAGTTTAGATTTCATGCCTATTCCAGCTCATCCTTGTATAAGGACAAGATGAAGTACTTACATGACAAATATGGTCGGAGGAAGGACTTCAAGGAGGGTGACTTGGTTCTTTTTTTCAACTCTCGGTTATGACTGCTTCCGGGAAAGCTCAAGTCAAAATGGAGTGGCCTTTCTGAAGTGGTACATGTAACTCCATTTGGTGCTCTTGATTTGAAGAATAAAAATGGTGAAGTTTTCCGAGTTAATGGGCACTGAGTCAAACACTACCTGGGAAAATTTGATGATAGCCACGTGGTGGCCTTGATCAACTTCAAATGATGATGGTAACATGCGTCGTTCCGCAATGTTAAATCAGGCGCTTCCGAGGCAACCCATGTGTTTTTTTTCCTCTTTTTAGTTTTCTTCTTAGTGTAGGATTTGATTTGGACTAACTGGTTGTGAAGAGTTTTGTAGGAATTCTTTATGCAGTGCAGGACAATACTGAAAAATTTGGCTAAGTAATTAACTGCACCGCTGACCGCGCTCAAAATTCCACAGTCAGTGGAAGCTTTTTTGCGGGAGCACAATTTTGTGGTGGATGCGGACTTGAAAAGTCCAAAATGTGACCTCTTTGAAGTTTCAACCTCATCTGCGGTGGCATTTTCGTGGTCAGCGGACCTTGTTTCGTGTCCGCGCCCACTTTTCTGCTCTTAGTGGTAGTGTTAAACTTGCAACTCTCCAGAACAGCCAAAAGTGCGGACCACGGTGGAATTCCGCGGCCGTGCCAGGTAAGGTCTGTGGGTCCCTGTACTTTTTAGTATAAATATAAGTTCATTAGCCCTTTTACCCTTTTCAAACTCTTGGTTCCCACTGAACCTAAAAGCACTGTTCATCATCATCTGGTGGTGTTTCAATCTCAATTACTCAAGAGTCAATCTTTTACTACACATCTCACAACTGGTATGCTCGATTACTTGTGTTAATTTTATTCCTTTCTTTTTTTCATCTTTAGTTTATTGTTTCTTTATAGTTAGGGTTAAGTAGTTGTTAATTAGTTGATGCTAAAACTTTATGATGATACTTTTTCTACATGCCTAGTAGGGGTTAGTGGTGTTCATGATACTTGTTAATGACTATAAAAGTGAAACCCTAGGTCTAAGAAAGTCAAAAATGCCCGTCTGGTCGTAGAATTTCGCGAACAACGGTCCAAATTGCGCTATCCGCGTTCATGTTGTGTAAGAGCTGAGTGATTTGCAGGTCCGTGGATGCGGTGCTTTTTCCACGGTCTGTGGTTGCCTTTATGCAGCCGCACTTCCTTTTTTGCGGACTGCAGATTCTAAGTTAAGAGAATTGCTAAATTGGGTCCGCGACTGCATTTGTTTTTCTGCGGATAACGGTGCAACTTTCGCGGCCCCACCCAAAATTTTGCTCTCAGTGGTACCTCAAATTCAGAGATTGGGTAGTCTGATCTCCAACATTTTGCCGATGCGGTGCTTTCTTCACGCCCCGCGGTTTCCTTTACGCGGCCGCGCCTCTTTTTCCACGGTCAGCAGATCCTGATTCTGAGAGGCAGTTTATGCAAGTCCTCTGCCATGCCTTATTTCTATGTGCAATATTTTAGCTTCACCTGCAATGCTTACCATATGATTGATACATTTTTCCGACTTTGTTTCATGGCTTATTCTATGCAGACAATGATCCGATCTAGAGGTGCCGATGATACACAAAAAGGGTTGGCTAAATCCTCCCAAGGTAGGGGAAGAGGAGGAACAAGGAAGTACCAAATTACCACTAGCGGTCCAGAAGTCTATAGGGAAGCTGCGAAAAACCATCAAAGCTATGGACAAAGCTGCATCCCATTCTGAGGGTAGTTAATATGTCCCTTCCCAGAAAGTTTCGGAAGGAGACTCAATGCCAACAAATATTCCTGCAGACTTCCAATAGAGATTCCAATTGAGAGACGAGCCTCCACCCCCTGCTTCTCCTACTTCATCTGAGTCATTTGATGGCTTAGAGGAAAGTGGTGAGTCTTCAACATCAGCCTCTCCTACAGCTACACCTTTGGCCTCACCAGCAAACCCTATTGATGTAGATGCTGAGATCCTTGATGATGGGAGGGGTGGTGACACCCAGACAGGAGGGTTGGGAAGATCAAGGAACCCCATGGTATGGCAAGACCATTTTGTGAGTTAAAACGCCTACCACAAGTTTCGGGAGTGGTGGCCTTAGAGGTCACTTACATATGAGAGGGTTTTTATTGAGCGAGATCTGCTACCTCACAACCTGAATGTCAAGAGGCACCTCAATGAGAGAGTGGGGTGGAAGTTCTTCACCAGGAACCTACCAGATGCCAATGAACACTTGTCAAGGAGTTTTACGCTAGTGTCACCCACATCAAAAAGGGCATATTTTTTACCAAAGTCCGGAACAAGAAGATTAAGTTTGATGGCAAGACTTTGAATGATTATGCTGGGTTCAATGACGAGGATGAGTCCTTGTATCTAGAGAAGGTGGTTATGGATGAGTTAGCCCGCCCGTGGCTTGCATCAGTGATTGCTCTTTCGGGGACTACTCCAACTTGGCTGGCACCTGGGGTCCCGATCTATAGGAACAATTTGAGCTTCGAGGCAAAGGGTTGGAAAACTTTTGTGTGCATTCGGTTAGACCCCACTACGCATGACAATAATATGCTAGTCTCTCGGGCTATTATTGTGGGGGCCATTATGGTGGGTTGCCCGCTTAACATCGGGAATACTATGTCAAGGGTGATCACCATAGTGGTTAACAAGAATGAGGGCTCATACCCTTTCCCGATCTTGCTCACCATGTACCTAGAGGATCAGAAAGTCGAAGGAAGGACTTTGACCCTAAGGTAAAACCAAAGAGGCCATTCTCCTAGTACAGTCTTCAGGGTTCAGACAACCCCAAGTCCAAGGTCAAAGCCACCACTTCCACTGGCCAGTCTGAAGAGCCAGGGGTGGTGGCCACTGGTTCCGAGCCTTCCACTGTCCTGCCACATCCTCCCTCCGGACCATTTACTTATATGCTTTCTTTAGTGCTTTGTTTATTAACATACCCTCTGACTGCACTGAGGGTTAACCAGACTCTTTCCAGTATCAACAATTGGATGCAGGCAGCTATATCAAAGTTGTCTATCCTATCCAGCACAATGGCAGCTTAGTCAGTTCCAGCACAGCCTTAGGTGCCTGCTTTAGTGGAGGAATCAATAAAGGAGATTCTGGACAATGAGAAGAAGCTCCTGGACAACCAGAAGCCGATCATGGCCACTTTGGAAGCACAAGGAAAAGCTATCACAGACCTGAGCAAACAAACAAAGAAAATGAAGAATACTCGGGCCTCAAAGGAGTTAGTCAAGCTGCCGAGGAAGGAGGTTGAAAAGATAAGATCAGCTGGAGACATCCCATTGGACCTACTCTTGGAGGATCCAGTTCTAGCAGCTCAGGCAGCATAGGCACCAGAGCAGGAGGCTAACAGAGAGCCGATGAGGAGAAGGGTGATCCCTATGACTGAGGATTTGGAGATTGAGCTGGAGGACCCCGAGGGAGGTGACTCAGGCCAGCCATAGGACCGAGCCAGTGACCCCATGCAGATAGAGGAAACATATGGAGTTTTCTTTACTCTCTAACCCCTCTTTGATCGTATTTTTGCCTTTAGCATTGAGGACAATGCTAGTTTTTATTTCGAGGAGGGGTGGTCCTATTTTGATTTGATGACTGAAATGTAATTATGATACTTATTTTTCTTTATCATTATTTTTCACTTTTGGTATATATATAACTTTACCATTTATTTTTCACTTTTCGTTATTTTTCAATTTTGGTATGTATATAAAGTTACCTTTCCATGTATATATTCATTCCCCTTTTATGTATATTTGTCTCAATCCCCTATTGTACATATTCAGTTTACTTTCCGTATTTTACTTTATAACTTCTTTTGAAATTTTCCTTAATAGCATAGCTTCTTATTTCATTCAGTAATTTCTTTTTCAATTTGTAGCTTCTTACTTTTACAAGTTTTCGTGATCAATAAGCCTATGGTTTTCTTAATTCCACGGTTCTTTCCAAAGGTATAATTTGTGTGAATCGGGTGGCTCTTTCTGATGATGGATGACATGACAATCTTCTTAATAGTTTGAGTCCGTTTTCTTTATGTTTTTGTTTAAATAGTAGTAAAGAATAAAAGTGTCTCAGGCAAAGCTTCACTTGGGCCTAACATATTTACCTTTGACCTTATGGTTAGAAAAAAATTGATTTGAAAAGAATGGTGCTAGTTTTAACCTTTACACTCTTGTGTTGACTAAACAATCATCGAGTGGTTTTTCAGGACCATCTGTGTTGCTCAATCTTAGCTAAGGTTGTTGTGGGCCATTGACTTTGTTAACTTTATCAATCCAATAGTTTGTGAGGTGAGGTATTGATTTGCAAGTCCAAGTCCCGTGCCAATAAGTCTAGAACTTGCCCTGAATGTTTGTCTAGGCGAAATTCTAAGTGAAGCTCAGCTTAAGAAATGATTATAGGCTCTCCTTAATACAAATTGGAACTTGGAAGAATCCATAGCCCACCAAATATGATATCCCTAGTCAACCCCGTTGAGCCGAAGTGCTTGTTCTTTCAATCACCATGATACAAGCCTTTATCCGTTCTAAAATGACCCTTCCTTGAAAATCGATCTTTCCTTAACACAATTGGAAAAAGCATAAGTTTGGGGGGAGAGACAAGGAATTCAAAAGTGATAAGATGTACAAAATGAAGAAAAGGGAAGGCAAAAGAAAAAGAAAGAAAAGCCAAAAATTCAAAAAAAAGTGAACAATATAAAAAAAATGAAGAGATTCAATAAAATCAATGATGAAAGGCTTGGAATTATTAGAAATGAGAAAAAAATGATTGTCATGAACAAGAAAGAGTGACAGTGTGTCTCTCTATTCCCCTAAGGAAGAAGAAAATGACTCAAAGAGTCAAGAAAGTGTGAGCCGAAATGAGAAAATGAAGTGCTTAAGGAAAGATGAAACCTTCATAGACCAATATATCCTATCTTGAATCAAAAGCCTTCACTACATTCCCGCAAAATCCCTATATGATTTCGGGTTGAGTGAGCTTACGTTAGTGATGATTCACATAAGGGGAAAGCTTATGGTACTTAGAGCCGGACTTGTGACATTCCTTTGTGAGAGACGAGTGTGCTTCTTCACAATCCTTGTTTTGAGTGCTTCAATTCTTAAGTGAGATTTTGCTTATGGAGAGCGGATGTGAAAGGGTTTGGGTTCCAGAACGACCTACGTAGTAGAGTGAGCTTCCTTGATGAGTTAAGTCAACTCTTGATGCTCTTGTGTCGCACTAGAGCCATGGTGCTAAAAAGGTTGTGTGTTGTTGATAATGCATTTGTGTTGAGGGTGATTATTAGTCCCAATTGATGCTTGATGAAGTCACCTTAGAACATCTGAAATTTTCCTTTCTTTTATCTTGTGGAGGTGGGAATTACTTATTTTTCTTGAGGACAAGCAAAAGCTTAAGTTTGGGGGAGTTGATAACTATGGATTCTAGCCTATCTTATGCTCTCATTTGGGTAGGTTTTAGATCAAAAATATGTAGATT
Organism: Nicotiana tabacum; assembly: GCF_000715075.1. Classification (NCBI taxonomy): domain Eukaryota; kingdom Viridiplantae; phylum Streptophyta; class Magnoliopsida; order Solanales; family Solanaceae; genus Nicotiana; species Nicotiana tabacum. The sequence continues at coordinate 144,448,308 of NC_134087.1, read as the reverse complement.
CCCGAAAACTGACTTATTATGCTTGATTGTAGGGTTTGGTCAAAATGAGGCAAGAAAGCCATAACCAACTCATGAAGGAATTAAAATTGCACAAGTGCAAAGCTAAGATAAAAGCGCTGACCGCGAAGGAAAAGAGCGACCGTGGAAGGTCCACCACTAAAGCGGCCACAATTACGTTGACAACGGAACTGAGGTTCAGAGAAAGCATTATTGGGTACAACAGAGTCCACTAACCGTGATGAAATAGCACGGCAGCAGAATATCTGATGCGGCCGCAGTGTAAATTCCACTGAGGGAGAAATAGAGATTCAGAGGCCTTGAAATATGAGATCAAGTGAAGAACGCGGCCCGCAAACATTTTACGCGGCCGCATTAAAGCCAACACTGATGCGACAGGATTTATGCCGTCCGCGAAACCTAGCCCAGTTCAGTCCAAAATTGAAGAAACGCGGCCCACCCTTGTTTTAGCACGGCCGCGAAAGTTCATTCGCTGATGCGCCCAGTATTCTGCTAACAGCGGAACCTCCATAGGGGTATTTTGTCTAGTAATTTCAGCTGTGTATAGATAGATCTTTTTCACATTTTTAGGGTATCTTTTGTATTAATGAGCTCGTGAACAGTCGTACTTTACCACTTTGAGTAATTTTACAGTAGCTTTAGCTTATATTCTTAGATTTTAGTCTTGTAATCAACTTTTATGGCTTATATTTCATCTTCATCTTTGATTTCTACCTTGATTATGAGTAGCTAAACTCATTAGCTAGGGTTGTGACCCAACCCTAGTGTGGGTATTTAATTGGTCTTCAATTTTAGGGATTAATTTTTTATGGGTTAGTGATATTTATCTTGATTCATGCTTTAATTGTAGAATTAGTGGTTGCAAACACTGATTCGTGCCTTTATGACTTAGACTCTTCTTGCGAAAGAGGTACTAAGTATAGGAAAATTAGGCTAACAAGGAATTGGGGTGCATTCAATAGATTGATAGCCCCAATTAAAGGGTTAAACCTAGAGATAGTAATACCCGACTTGAGCCAATTTTACTTGCATTATTTGCACACCCGATTGGGCTTGAGAAAGCCAATTAGGGCAAAGTCACTCAAACTACCGAGAGGTATAGAGTGAGGAATTTTGTGTAAAGGTTATATCACGACCCCAAATATAACAAACTTGTCCTAAATTTTAGATCCCATAAGATACTCGCCTAGGTGTAAGTCACTTCCCTAGTGCTTTTTATCAATTGAGAAAACTTTTACAAAAATATTGTACTTAGATTATTTTTAGCAATCAATAGCATTAAAAGTAGAATAGTAACAAATCCAAAGCATGGTTAGAAGTGCAATTAAAAGCAAAACGCATAACTAGATTAGATAGAAACCCAACTCCCAACCAATATTAACTCCCTGTGGAAATTGATCCCGACCTTTCGGGTGAAAGCTACATCGACCACTCCTTGCCATTATATAGTGGTGTAGCGTTGGAGCCGATCAGGCATCAACTTCGTTGTCTTGATCTCGAGGCATATGTTGCAAAATCCATTCCTTGAATTAGTGTAGAGTTACTTGTAGCTTATCCAGGTATCTTTGCATACGTTCCTCTCGAATGTCAAAGGTTCCGTAACCCGATTCACAACGAGGAGAGAGTCGCATTTGGCTTCGATCACCTCTGCTCCCATACTTTTGGCTAGTTCGAGACATGTAATTATGGCCTCATATTTGGCCTCGTTGTTAGTCAATATTTTAGTTGTAATAGATTGTCTAACCATGTTACCTGTGGATGGTTTTAGCATGATGCCGAGTCCGGACCTTTTTACGTTTGAAGCACCGTCCATAAAGAGGGTCCAGATCCCCGAAGATGTACCCGAGTTGACTAATAATTCTCTTTCAATCTCGGGTACTAGGGCCGATGTGATGTCAGCCACGAAGTTTGCCAAGATTTAAGACGTGATGGCTATTCAAGGTCGATATTCAATATTTTACCCACTGATTTCTACGACCAATTGGGCCAATCATCCCGAAAGCTCGGGTTTATATAAAATATTTCGAAGGGGATAACTTGTAACAACACATATGGGATGATATTGAAAGTATGGTTTTAGTTTCCTAAAGGTGATTGTCAAAGCGAGTGCTAACTTTTCTAGATGAGGATACCTAGTTTCGGCCTCACCTAGGGTCCGACTAACATAATAGATAGGGAATTGTGTACCTTGTTCTTCTCGGACTAGGTCTCCACTTGCTGCTATCTCCGATAATGCTAGATATAAGTAAAGTTGTTCGTCTACACTCGGCGTGTGAAGCAGCGGTGGGCTCGGCAAGTACCGTTTAAACTCCACCAAGGCCTGTTGGCATTCCGGAGTCCATGTGAAGTTATTATTTTTCTTCAACAACGAAAAGAATCGATGGCTCTTATCGGAGGACCTCGAGATGAATCGTCCTAGGGAGGCTATGCTCCCTGTTAACCTCTGCACGGCCTTTACGTTGTCTACTACCATGATGTCCTTGATAGCTTTGATTTTGTCGAGGTTTATCTCGATTCCTCGATGATAACATGAAACCGAGAAATTTGCCAGAGCCGACCCTGAAAGTCCATTTTTATACAAATGCTTCAAATGGTCCTCTGATCATAGGGACTTAACTATCATGTCATCAATATAAACTTTCATAGATTTCCCTATTTGTTCTTCGAACATTCGGTTTTGTTTACCGTGAAAATGGTAACAACAATTAAATTTGTAAATGGGATTCTAAAAATACGTAATTTATTTTTATGCTAGTTGTTTGAGAAAATGATGCTAGGAATATGAAGTTTAATGATGAAATGCAAGCTAAAATGAGGTAGTAATCAAACCGAGGGGCTTACTGCCCTGGTTTCGGACTGGTTGACGGAGGACCTCGGGGTCGATACCTGAGCTCGATCTAGAGCTATCGAGGGTAGTTGGGAATGGGATAATAGTTAAGATACGATTAAACAAGGCTCTTTATGGCCAATACCAAGTAATAAATAAAGAACAAGTAGGAGAAAATTGAATTCCAAAGTGGTCTCGAGCAAATAAGAACGTACGAGTTAGAGAGAAAAGGGAGAGAGAGAGAGTGAGATATTAATGATCTTGTGGAGAAATGGTTGGAGCAACATCAACCCATTAAAAAGTAGCGAGGGTTCCCTTTATATAGGAGGGGAACTCAGCTATAGTACAACATGCATTAATTACAAAGTATGGAGATAGGACGGCTAGACGCGATGCTTCGGCATAGGCTCTAGATAGGCCGGCTTTGTCAGACTTAGCCACGTGTCTTGGAAGCTTCCTCTTCTGTCCTGGCCTCGACCTTCATCTTCTTTGAGTCGAGTCTTCTTCGAGTCAAGCCACAATGAGCCCGAGGGAGGGGACTCGGTCGCGGCTCCCCACCTTCGGGGTCTCGAGGCATTCTTCCGAAATGACTTGATAGCAAGAAATTAAGTCCTCCAATTTCGCCGCATACAGATAGTCTCCACATTTTCCAGAACGAAGCGATGTGTGTCCCATGGACTTGTGCATTTCGACTTCAATCAATGCACTGGTGATTCTCGTTCTCCAAGGCAAATGTACCGCCGTCAATTTGATTTTTTAAGAATGCAATAATTGCGCCTGCTGATCAATCATCTAAAGCCTCGATGATCGTGTCATTACCCCTTATAAATGAGGGTGCCTTGGCGTTGTTTTTCCTATCCCAGTACCTTCGTTGGCTTATTTTCCCATTTCTTCTTATGATATTCTTCTATCTTCGAACATCATGATTGGGGCTCATGGCCTCAAGGCCGTTTGGCAGAATTCCCGTAGATCGTGTTGTGGGCTTTTGTCGGGGCTTCCCCTTGCTGAGCATAATCATGCTGTCATGTCACTGCTGTGGTCGTTGATATGTTTGTCGTTGTTGTTGGCTCGAGATGATGAAGGACGGGGAATTGGTTTTCCCCTTATGTAAACAATCGTTTGGACTATGCACCGCTGCTCACTCTCCCACCTAGGCCTGGTGTAGCACTTCATCCCTTGGGTTTTTCCTTTTTCACGGGATAAATTGGAACTACCGGCCGTCGAGGCTGGGGCCCGCCGAATCTTTTACCTTTGGCTTTGGCGGGCCATGTCTCCTTTCTCTGCCTCCTCTACATACCCTCCTTTTCCTTTTCTTTATCTTTTCCCTCGGCGGGAACCCCCCGGGGGATTGAGCTGGGAACCTAGAGAAGGAGGCGGTCGAAGGAATCGCCCTCGAGGATGTGCACTCGAGGGGGCGACGCTTGGGGATGTTTATACTGGAGATGGACCTTCTAAGATGGACCGGGCTCTCGGGTTTCATCACATGTACATCCTTCCATTCCTCTGTTTTTGTGTAGAGATCCTCTGTAGGCTTTTGTAATTATATGTAAGGACCCCTCGAGGGCTGTTCTACATGGATATTTATGAATATGAAGATACTTTTTTTATTTCTGTTTTCGACTCTTGCCCCATTATAGTATGCTTTCGCGCCCTCTGAGGCCTTCGAATATTTCCCTTTGTTGTTAACTGCTGATGTCTAATTCGGACGCGAGCGCTCTTTTTGATCTTCTGCCAATTGACATGGCTCTTTTTTGAGCCCATTATCATACCCCGGACCAAGCCTGAATTGATCTGATAGGCTCGAGCTGTCGGGACCTCCGAGCTGCATGGAGATAGTATGATGAGTTTTTGGAGCTTTCGAGAGTGGTATCTTGAGTGAGGGTCGGCTTCGGGTATCTGGGGGCTTGCTTTGAACTTGATGTGGATAGCTTTTTAAAGCGTAGTGGATAAACTTCTGTTGAGGGGTTGCCTTATGTTCAGGCAATGCCTCAAGCTTTTCTAGAGCTTTCACGATCAGAGATTTGCGCACTTATTTTTCTTTTGAGAAAGGGAAACCATGAGACCGGGTACCACCTCGAATTAAATAATGGCGTTAAGGGCTTCTCGAAACCCGACTTTTCTTTTTTGGCGGAGATCCTCGAGGTCAGGCACTAACTCAAGACTGGAGGCAATACATTTGACTCTTTGAGGCCTAACTTCTTGTCGATGGATGCCTCTGGGGTCGGGTACTGCTATGAGATCTATATCGAGGCCGTTGGCCTCCCGAGCTTACTTTGGACAGGCGAATCATCGTTGTTTCCTGCATATATGTGTGGCGACCTTTGTTTGTTTGGGAGATCTCATTATTCTGGATAGCTATCCCTCCGCCTCGGCATTGGGTCCTTCGTCTTTTCAAGCGTAAAAGGCATTGGAGAGTGTTTTTGCCTTAGTTTGTCGATTTTACCATAGCCATGGCAACTACTTCGGGCCGGACCGGTAGGGAGGGGAGAGTTCCAAGCTAAGCGTTCAGGATCCGCGGGAGTTCCCTCCGAAGACTGTGTCTTTTATAAGAGAGAAACACCTAGATATGGTGAGGAGATACTGCGGATGGAGCGAGGAAATGACGCTGCAGGCGCTTTCCTCGGGTGAGAGCATTACAGACTCTGCTGATGGATTCTTGAGCGTGTAACTATATCCCTTCGCATTTGGCCCCCCGTGACAGGGTCGTGCTTGATTTCTGCCTGAAGTATCAGGTTATTTTGGCGTAGATACATCCGTCGTTTTGGCGAGTGGTGTTGATGATGAGGTTCGACCTGCGACGAGCGTAGGTGGTGAGCTATGTCCCATAATAGATGGGAAGAGAAATACCAAGGTATGCATGTACGATGCCTTTACCTTGGTCTTCATACATTTGAGATGACACATTCTTTTTTCTTTGGCACTGATATTGCCGTTGTAGGTATTGAGTATCTCCTTGGGGGGAGGATGTGCTCTTCCGGAGAGGGGAAGGAGTGATCGGCTTCCGAGCTAAGGGATGATGGCAACAAATGGGATCCGTACCCGCAGTGTGATGGAGCTTTTAGTGGGGCTGAACGGGCCCGTGTCTTCAAGGAGAGGGCATCGTCCGAGCCTGCTGTTCGGAGTGTTTCATTCCCGGATGACAGTTCCTCCGAGTGAATATGCTTTTCCCGAGGTTGGTTCTCCTGGGGCCGAAGGGGAAGGATAAATAGAAGTGTGCTCTGACTTCGAGGAAGTCTGCCGGCTTCACTTCATGGTGAGTTTAGGCGTAGTTCTTCTGTATTTTGTGTCCTCCTTTTCTTATCAAGTTTTCCTTTTGCAGCCTTTGATAGGCTCAGGTCCGAGCTACTCCGTCAAGGGGTTAGGCTTCGGAAAGCTCTGCATGAGGGTGAGTCCCTTAGGCTCCTTAGCGAGGAGAAGGAGGTTGAGTTGCTGCATTGGCGATATGAGGCGTACTGGAGCTCGAACTACGAGCGCTACTTGATGGAGCAGGTAACCTTTCGTAGTACGTGCTTCGCTCTTTTTGACCCTTAAGGTTAACCCCTTTTTCCTATCTTAGCCGCAGAAGAGAACGGAGGCCTTGGAGTACCTTAAGGGCGACACTGACCGCGTCAGGAATGCTTGCGATGAGCTAAGGGCTCAGGTGCAGGCTCAAGCTTTAGAGGAGAGATGTGACTTGGCCAAGGTCCCTGCCTTCGAGGCCCAGCTCCGCTTGGCTCGTGACAATGCTATAGTTCAAGCGAATATGATCGGGAAACTCGAGTCTGATCTCTCGAAGATTAGGGCTGAGATAATCAATGCCCAGGCTAGAGCAGCATTAAGCCGGACCAAAGCTGATCAGGAGATGGCGATTCGTATGAAGGACGCTGCTAATGCCCAAGCCGAGCTGAAGCAGGCCCTCGACCGTGAGAAGAGGATTGAGAAGTATGTTCATTTGCTGATCCCGAAGAGAGGTGCTCGAGGATATCAGTGCAAGGGGCTTCTTTCTCTCGGAGGAATTGGCTCGAGCAAGGGTAGACGAGCGTGACGCTCGGTCACTTCTTATTGATGTCACGGAGAGCAAATCTGGGGCTGGCAGGCTGTAGCCCTTTGGAGCGGAGTGTAGATTTCGCTGTTTATCAGTTTTGTATTTAATTCCTGCAGAGCATGTTTGTAGATGGAGAGTGCACCTTTTGCGTATGTAAGATAAGAGAAAACTTGAAACTTTATTTCTTTTGCATCTCTTTCCGTAATGCTCTTGACCAGGCAGGTTGGTTTCGGTGTTTGGCAAGATCCTCGTGGGTCCGGAACTAATCAGGCAGGCCCGGAGGCTTTTAAGTGCGATTTTTGATGTGAACAGGCGTTGGGGTCTCCGTGCTTTGCCCAGCTGTTTAGGCTTAGTCTCTGAGTCAGGCCTTGACTCGAGCTTGCCTAAACTTCAATCTTCTATGCCCGTGTGCGCGGACAATAATTGTTTTTACTTCATGCCCTTAGGCATTTGACATTTTAACTATTTTGGGTCTAGTCTTCGAGTCGCATTGCGACTCGAGCTTTAATTGACCATCAAGTTCTTTCCTGCATGCATGGGCAGACGATGATGGCTTTTTGCTGCTTTGGGTCGAGGTGACCTTACAAGTGCGTGGCTCGGAGGCTCATTTGGCTGGCAATAATGACATTTATTTCGTTCCTTTAGGCACATTGTAGTTAACTGTTTTGGATCTTGTCTCCGAATCGGTTTACGACTCGAGCTCATTTTAATCCTCAAGTTTTCAATTATCGAGCTGGCGACAGTGGCTCTTACGTTGTTTGGTCATTGAGACCTTTTTAGTGTGCGGCCCGGAGGCTCGTTTGGCTGGCGACACTGGCTCTTACGCTTTTGCCCTTGGGCATTTTTATATGCTTTGTTTTCCTCTTGTTAAGGTCTTTTTGAAAAGATTTTGCCTGACCCATCGTCGGTTCTGGAAGAACCTCAATTTCAAGTCGTTAGCGGAGATGTTTGAGCACCTCGGAAGGTTCTTAGCTCATAGGTTGAGTAGCTCGAAGTCTTGTGATTTGGAGCCGACATGGTCGAAGCTTGTTTTTGCCTGTTGAGGGAAGCCTGTTTTAACCGGTTCTTTTCGAAGTATATTCAAAGTAATGGCCTGCGATTTTGTTAGCAATAGTCGAGCGTCCCCGAGTCGCGTTAATTTGGCTAGAGCAGCCGTATTGACCATAGCCATATGTGTTCGGCCGGAGCCGTTTTTGATCCCGAGTGATAGTTTAGGCGTCTATACCAGGGTATGCCCTTTCGAGATTCTTACAAATGTTACGTATAGCCTAAACTTCATGATTGAGTTTAATGCCTGTAGTAAGGTCTTACAAAATTTTCATGTCTGTTGAGGTCTTACAATTTTTTTATGACTGTTGAGGTCTTACAGTTTTTTTATGTCTGTTAAGGTCTTAGAGTTTTTGTTGCTACGTAGAATAGATCTGGTTGTACTGAGTCTACCCGCTCAGGGTCTTACGGCCTCGGGTTTTCCAGTATAAGGCGATTGGCGATAGTCTCCGAGTCATCGAGTTTGTTTAGGCTCGAAGGCTGATATTCATGAGTTCAGAGTTACCTTATTGGGGCCTCTTGAGCTCGGAGTTCCGACCCTGGGGTCGTGCGGGTGCCAAATTGTTGACGCTAAGTCTCCGAGTATTTCGGGCCATATTTGGTGGAGGGATCCTTGCCGAGAGTATGCTGAAATTTCCTTTTCTGGAGCGTGAGCTGTTGAAAGATATTTTTTATTGCTTCGCGTAAATATATATATATTGTTACATCGTTGTGAGGTCGGCCCGCGCGGGTGAAACTCATTGGACCATTTGGTCCAGTACATCATTTCCTATTAAAACTCAGTCTGCCGTTACCCGGACCTTCCGAGCGGATGGCGCCCTCAAAAGAGGAACGTCGCTCGTCATTTGACCATAGAAGAAAGCCTGTAATCTTGTCAGATCCTCCTCTGGGGGTACATTGCTCTGCTAATAACCTTGCTGGCAAGACCCCCCTCGGGGCGGAAGTCTGACCGAGGGGAAAGAGTGTGGCTGGTTTTATTAAGGCCTTGGGATATCCTGGTAGAGTTAGAACTTCCGAACGTCCTGGCCGATTGTCTGCATACAGGTTAGTGAAAAAATAACAAAGGAGTGAAGCAGATCTTCCTTACTGCAGGATATGTAGGCGATGTTTCGAGGTTTGGTATGTTCCTGCCATTTCGGGGTGCGGGCTCCAGTACGGCCCTCTGCTGTGTTTACTCGGGCTTGGCCAAAGATGTGGTTTGCTTACCCTTTTGAATTTTTGAGAATGGAGATGTTGGTGCTGGCAGTGTGTTGTGTGATGCAGAATTTCTTCTTGTCACATGTCGCTTCCTACCGATGGTTTTAACTCCATCTCTTGTGTGTAACTTTTCCCTTTTTGTCAAAGTGGGGACGGCTCTATCTTCGGGCTATGGCTCGAGGTCGTATAAATAAGGCGTCCGTGCATTGCGCCTCCTTTGATGACATGAAGATCGACATTCCGATCTGGGCCGGTCATGCTATGCTGCGGGGAATGGTCTTTCCCCCTTATTGTAGCAATCACCGTTTGGAGTCCGTCAAGGATTTGGGAGGTGGTTATGTTTTGACCCGTCGGTCCGACAGTGTTGATCGAGTCACCTGAACTCATGAGCACATGTTTTATCAAAAATGGATCGAGTATGGAAGAAAGTTACCAGTACATCATCGCGAGATTGAGACGAGGTCTCAGTATCCCTTTTGCTGACTGTAGGGGCGTCCCTGGGGGTATACCCCCAGGCCTTCCTTTCTCTGGTGCCAAGAAATTTTGCTCTCCTTTTTACAAGTTCTTGGAAAGGGTCGTCGTTCCTCCATCACCGTGGTGATACGCTATGGCCAGCTTGTTTCGTTCCCCTAGCTGCCTTTCGTACTGGGGACCAAACTTGAATTCGGTCACTCGTCAGTTCTCGGCAACAATTTTTACGGAGCGGCTTGGTGTCCTTCCTTCGGAGCTGGTGGCTACCTTCGGCCCTGCCGCTGCACTTGCTATGTAGTTCCAGTGCCAAGTTGCGATTTCTTTGGGGGGAATTCGATCGAATTTGTCCGAGCCATTTGATGTCCCCAGTTTCGCCTATGGCGAGCACAATGTTTGCTATAGCGATGTGGAAATTGTACTCTGGTGGGCGAGTTGGCCTTGCCGGACATGCGTCCTCGTCGACTCTAGTTTTTGTTAATGATTCTTTAAGGATTTTGCCCTCGGGCTATTCTTCAGTCATTATGAAATAGATTGCATCTCGGGGCGTTCCTCCTGTCTGCGATGCACGGGCGGTACCTCGCTCTGTTTGGTTTCTTCGTTAGGAGCCTGTTTGGGTAAGTTGAGCCCGAGGAGGCTCCCAGATGGGCATCCTTGACCCTGGTTTGCGACTGAGGTCGGGTACGGCCATCCGACCAGGTCTTGATTGGGTACCTGATCAAGCTTTGTTTGAACTGCCCTGAAATTGTCGGGATCAGTTTGTTGAGGCTTTGAATGAAGGCCTGTATTGCCTAGTCATCCGAGATCGGGGGTAATCCCATTCGTTCCATCGGGGAACGAGGTGTGAATCCCCATAGCATTTCATTCTCCCTTTGCTCGGCTCTGGATGCATTAGGCTTTCTCATCGTCGCTTGGATAGAGCTGGCATACACCTTTATGAAGGAGTCTGACGGTACGGTAGGCGAGTTTATAGGATCGGGCGTTAGGTTGTGATGCCACATCACGGTCCCTATCAAGAATGTTTCCCCGAACCTGTTTAATAAGAAGGGCTTCATCTCATCATTTTTTGGGTCGTTGCCTTTTCCTGCGCACGTATGGGCGGTGATGTGTTCGTCGGGATCTGAGGTCCCGTTGTACTTAGGGAGTTCCGGCATTCTGAACTTTTTTGGGATGGGCTTCAGTGCCCGCTTCCAAAGGGAATGGCCTTTGTATGAACTTCTTTGAGTCCGATTCAATTCTTTTGGAGAGATCTCCAAGCTTCTTTGCTATGGCAGGGTCGGCTACCGATCCGTTATTTCTTGACCTCTTGGGCATTTGCTCGGCGGGGGGAGCCGCTTCCGGTGCTGCTGTGCTGGGAGTCCCCGGGTGGCTTTGTAATTGATCAATGGCCAATTTTTGTGCCTACAACATTTCAAGAATAACATGAAGACTAACTTCCTGTTTTTCACGGGCTAAGGTTCTTTGGGCTTCCTGTCGGTGGCTACGCCGTACACTCCTGTCAGTGTGCGAGGTTTCGTCAACCTGATGTGTGTCCTGTGAATGCATCTGCTGGAATTGGTCTGGGCGCATTATTGGGAATTTGCAGATCTGTTCCGACACCCGGAACAGCCACGCCATTTTCCCCGTGGTTTTTGAGGTTGTCGTTCTCGACTCTGTTCACCGAGCCAGACATTTTGACCTGAAATCAAGAGATCTTGGACAAGAAAAAGTGTGAAAGATAACTTGCATTTTTGTGATGGAACCAACAAGAAAACAATCACTATTATTTTTAGCCACACAGTGGCTGCCAAACTATTTACCGAGAAAATGGTAACAACAATTAAATTTATAAATGGGATTCTAAAAATACGTGATCTCTTCTTATGGCAGTTTTTAGAGCAAATGATTCTAGGAATATAAAGTTTAACGATGAAATGCAAGTTAAAACGAGACAGTAATCAAACTGAGGGGCTTACTGCCCTGGCTTCGGACTGGTCAATGGAGGACCTCGGGGTTGATACCTGAGCTCGATCTTGAGCTATCGGGGGTAGTCGGGAAGGAGATAACAGCTAAGATACGATTAAACAAGGCTCTTTATGGCCAATATCAAGTAATAATGAAGAACAAGTAGGAGAAAATTGAATGCCAAAGTGGCCTCGAGCCAATAAGAATGAGCGAGTTAGATAGAAAAGGGAGAGAGAGAGATATTATTAATCTTGTGGAGAAATGGTTGGAGCAACATCAGCCCCTTACAAAGTAGTGAGGGTTCCCTTTATATATGAGGGGAACTCGGCTATAGTACAACATGCATTAATTACAAAGTATGGAGATGGGACGGTTAGACGCGACGCTTCGGCATTGGCTCTTGATAGGCCGACTTTGTTAGACTTAGTTGCGTGCCTTGGAAGCTTCCTCTTCTGTCCTGGCCTCGACCTTCGTCTTCTTTGAGTCGATTCTTCTTTAAGTCGAGCCTCGATGAGCCCCGAGGGAGGGGACTTGGTCGTGGCTCCCCGCCTTTGGGGTCTCGAGGTATTCTTCCGAAATGACTTGATAGCAAGAAATTAAGTCCTCCAATTTCACTACATACAAGTCTACTAGGGGTTGATAGGTTGCACCTGCATTTTTTAATCCGAATGGCATTACATTATAGTAGTAGGTACCATATTTAGTGATGAACGAGGTTTTTTCCTAGTCTTCCGAGTTCATCTGTATTTGGTTGTACCCGGAATAGGCATCGAGAAAATTAAGGATCTCGTGGCTGACCATAGCATCGATCATGCGATCGATATTAGGCAAAGGAAAAGAATATTTGGGGCATGCATTATTTAGGTTTTTGTAATCTACACACATTCTATGTTTGTTTCCCTTCTTAGGGACTACTACTACATTTACTAACCATTCAAGATATTTTACTTCCCGGATGGACCCTTTTTTGAGAAGTTTGGTTACCTCATTTTTGATGAAAGTGTGTTTAACCTCGGACTTGGGACTTCTTTTTTGCTTCATCGGACAGAATTTCGGGTCCAGGCTCAGTTTATGGGTGGTAATTTTCGGTGGGATCCCTGTCATATCGAGATGGGACCAAGCAAAACAATCCATGTTAGTTTTAAGGAATTGAATAAGTTTTCTTCTAAGCTCGGGGGCTAGCCCCGTGCGCAAGTATACCTTTCGCTCGGGCTGATGTTCAGCCGGTATGATTTGTTCCAGCTCTTCGACCGTTGACTTGGTGGTGTCGGAATCATCCGGAATGGAGGATCGAGGAACCCTGTAGTCATCATCCTCGTTAGTCCCCTACTTCTCTAATTGGGTCGAGGCCGGTGTCTTTGGTTTCTATTTGACCTCCTGTTTTCCCTTCGAATTTGACCCTTTCGTTGATGAGATCATCGATATCGGTATCACTTCGTCAACGACAAGGAAATTTTTTTGATATTGAAATGTTCTAGCAAGGAAATTATTTCAGAATGGAAGGGTCTCAATAGGTAGGATTTATTGTAAGGGCCAAATGGTCAAAACGAACCATGCCTACATTGATTGCTCGAGCCCTAACATAAAACATGTACGCATGTGTAACTATTTTTGACAAGAATAAAGAGAAGTACTTTCCTTGCAACTATATAATGTCTTGTAAAATTTTCCACTTTACGATCCCATACTTTTAATCTCTAAAGAAAACGGGCTCAAGGGCTGATTATAACCAGAGTTCAGATAATCACTCCCACACTCGGGGACTGCCGTTCGAAAAATAAAACTCAAACAGCTCGAATTATTGAGCTTCAGGATGAAAGACGTACTAGGAAACTACCCGTTTTCTAAAGGTCGTGTCCATCCCACCCGGGGACTGTTATCTCGGGCAAGCCTAGATAAAATAAAATGGGAAAATGATCTCAATGGGCAGATCCTGAACTAAAAGGCTACAGCCAATTTAACACGGCTCGGAGACGTCCAAAACCCATCACAAAAATAGGCCTTCAAAAAAGAAATTTTCTTCTTTCACAACCGGTTCTAAAAGGCTACCCTTGGCAGAATTTTAAACTTGAGATATTTTCGAGAGAAAACTTCGATAACTTCGAACCTTGATAACGCCTTGACCCAGAAAGGCAATAAAGGCAAGGTCTTGTTTGAACCCTTGAACACAACCTTATTATTTCATGCTAAGGCATTCCAACCTTTGTAAATACGAATGATAGAGCAAAGGAAAAGATTTGAGAGCTGAAAAGGGGAGAAAGCCTTATAAATATATACATAAACGATCTTTTTACAAAGGCTAGATCGGGCAATAAAAAATTTACAATGGCCAAAATGGTCTCGAAAAAGACGCAAAAGAAAGGCCTAATGGATACTTTTACTTTGAGTTTGAGATATCATTCTCACTTGAATAGAAAGCCTAAGGGACACCTTATTTCAAGTTCGAGCAGGCCCTCACTCGACCATTAAGCTTAAGGGCTATATCAGCTCAAGTTCGAATGATCATTCAGTGGCCATTGATTGAAACGGTCGAGGGCAGTGCTTATTGTCGGTCCTTAACATCTCAAACCTCGGACCCTCGAATACAACTTCATAATTTTATGCTAAGGCGCTTTGACCCTTACATAAATTAACAAAAAGACAATAGATTTAGAAGCCATGGAAGGGAATTTTTTTATATATTCATCAAAATTATTTTTACAAGGGCAACACAGCCCGATGAAAGTTCTTTTCAAAAGGCCAAAGCGGCCTCGACAGAAATACAAAAGCTATTCAAAAGCCTAAAAGGCTTAGTCATCTCCGAGAGCAACATGTTCACCCTCGGGGCCCTCTCTACTTTCGAAATCGCTCAGGAACTCAGAATCATTGTCATCAGGGTAAGCTAACCCCCTGGATTTAGCTTCGAGCTCCTTAGCACTCTCGATCTCGCCTATAAGATCGAAGCCCAAAGCATGGATCTCCCCAAGATTCTCCCTTCGAGATTGGCTATTGGCATGCTCAGCGACCCAATTTTCTTGAACTTGAGCAGCCTTGGCGACCTCCTTTGCTCGGGCTAGAGTAGCTTCAGTATCGGCCCGATAAATAGCCACCACTACATCAGCATTGGCCTTGGTTGCTTCGACCTCCGATTTGGCTACTTCAAGATCTGTGACTAGCTTCTCCCAATTGGAAATTGTTGAACCCAACTGATACTGGAGCTCCTCAATTTTCTTGGCTTACACCAAGTTTTTCTCTTTCATCCTTCGGAGTTGGACTTCAGCCGAGGCCAGTTGGGCCCAGGTAGTCTCCTTTTCTGAGGCAAGGCAATTCATATTCTTCTTCCATTCTTCGGCCTCAGTTTTCACTGCATCTACTTCATCACGGAGTTGCCCTATCACATTGAGCTTTTGTTGTACTTGCGGGTTTAAACTATTAGCCATCACGTCCGAGTCATCGCCATTAACTTCAAAGATTCTTTTTACCTATTCGGCCAATTTGCCATGTTCTTTCTAAGCCATTTCTAGCTCAGCACGGAGTCCTTTAGCTTCCCCTTCTCTTTTCTCACTAAGAAGCTTGAAGGCATCTCTTTCCTTAGTAAGCCCTCAGACTCATATCGGCTCAGCTCCCGTCGGGATCGGATGAAAGCCTCATGATGAAGCACCGAAGCCTACAAACATAGAAAAAAGAGTTATATAAAGGGAGAAAAGTCTAAGTACAAAAATGGACACCGACAAGAAAATATGGGATTACCTGGTTTAGATCCCGTTGAGTTTTGTTGAAAAGATAGGGTGTTTCCACCTCATCCATCTTGGCTTTGTCTTCTTAGTGACCAAGCATTGGAGATAGCTAGCCACCCCTACAGGGCTAGAAAGAACCCGAGCATCCTTCAGGACCGAGATGATAATTGATCACTTACGCCCGGGATCGGCACTAGAGGCTAGAAATTGATTGGTCAGTTTAAAGCTTGAGGAAGCCTCACTCGAGTTCTTCCTCGGTACCTCCAAGTCACCAAGACTAGTGACATCTTCCACTCCAACAAAATAGTCATAGAAAGGGTGTTCTGCTCAATGGACCCTTCCCCATGGCAAGTCTCTGCCACCTGAGCTTCATGTATCATCAACTCAGTGAATAAAGGAAATGAGGGGGAATATTCGATATCTATCACCCCAAGTAAATCTTTGGGGGCACCGCCTTCATCTTGGGGATCCTCAAGCACGGTTTCTACACCAGCATCAACCACCTCCTCAATAGTCTTCTAACCTCGAGACGAAGCGTCTTCAGCTCTTTCTGGCTCAGGGACTTCGACCCAATCCTTTCCCTCAGTCTCATCAAGTCGAGCCAGAGCAGTCTCAGCTCCCACCGGCTCTATAGTTCCTCGAATCTCTGAGCCAGCTCGCACATGGGCCACTAGCCCAAAGTCTTCTTTTTCTTTTTCTTCTTCTTCGGGATCTTCCCTTAGCCGTTAGACCAACTCCAAAGTTAAAGGGATGATGTTTCCCTTCGGTTTATGGGCTATTTTCTCTTTGGGATTCTGCCCCTCAGAGTTCATGGAAGTTAAAGTCTTTTTCCTCTTCTTCTCCTTCACCGGCTTTGAGATAGATGATGGGGGAAGGATTTCTTCATCACCAGATGGGAGTCTCATCTTCACATCCTTCCCGAGACCTACAAAAAAAGAGAAATGAGTAAGCTCGGGAAAATATTCAAACAGTGGTCAAATCATCAAGTTAGGAAGAAAAATTTACCATGACTACTAGCCTCTCATCAACCCTTCGCCAAATCGCCCCTTGTGCGCTCAGCATGTGTCGTAATACACAAGTAAAAAATCGATAAGAAAGGGTGAAACAACAAAGACAATAAACAGAAATTAAGGACAGAATTATATTTACGTTTCATATTCCATTTCTTAGGAATTGGCATACTCTCAGCCGGGATAAAGTCCACGGTCCTCACTCGAACAAATAGGCCCATCCAGCCTTGGTTTTTGTCCTCATCTATGGTTAATAAAGGTGTCATGGTTGCCCGATATTGAAGCTTTATTAGTCCTCCTCGATAGAGTCGGGGGCTATATAGGCATATGAGGTGGTTTAGGGTGAAGGGAAGTCCATCGACTTTGCTTACGAAGAAACAAAGTAGTATCACTATCGTCCAGAAAGAGGGATGAATCTAACCAAGGGTCACCTCGTATTTCTTACAGAAATCTATGATAATCAGATCTAAGGGATCCAATGTGAAAGGGTAAGTGTAAACACTTAAGAACCCTTACACATGGGTGGTGATTGATTCTTTTGGAGTAGGTACCACCACATGTTTTTACCTAGTTGTAATCTTTTTTAACCTTGGAGAGGTGATTATTGGTTATCGAGCATATATATCGGCCCGGCATCGAGGAAGTATTTTCAACCTTAAAATCAGAATCGATGACACACCCTTCGGGAAAAAGCTCTTCAGGGCGTGGCTCCACCGCCGATTCATCACCGGCCGGCCATGACGATGAAGCAGCCTCCTTTTGTGGAATGGTTTTTGAAGTCTTAGCCATTTTTTCTTTTATGAATAAAGAAGTGTGGGAACCGAGGAGGAGCACTTGGTATTTTTTGATGAAACAAGCGAAGAAACCCAGAGATCTGAAAATACAAAGCTTTGAGGAAGGCAAAGGATTTTGAAGATTAGAGTGAAGAAGATTTGAAAGTAAAGTTTGAAAAATGAAGAAGGAGGATATTTATAATTTCTCAATGATGGTTCAAAGCCAGTAATGGCCGATCGTCAATTGATGTGCATTAAATGCCTAGGAAACTATAATGATAAGATGTTTCGGTTACCTTGATGCTTACATCATGTTGCTTATGTCATGATGTATCAAGGTGAAGATCGAGGGCTCGAATCGTTTCTTGTCATTACTCTCCAAAAACGAGGGGAATATCTGTATACGGTCAAAATCGGGCTTGCTCTTTTTATGATTGATCGAGACCGGGGTGTGGCAGGCCATGGTTTGACCCCATGTCTTACCGGACCGTGACACGTAGTTAGATTGCTAAGCTCGTGACTCAGGGACCAATTAAGATCGAGACCATCCAAGAACGAGACCAAGCGGGACGGAGATCAAGAAAGATCAAGGGAAGCCTGTCGAGCCAAATAACGGAAAGCCAAGATATCCGCGATCGGGCGAGGATCACGGTGGGAATCTCGGCACGTATCAAGAAGAGGTCGATTAATCAGCTAATCATGAGATTTCTTAATGTATTTAGGATTGTATTAAGGGTAGGAATCCCCTACTATATAAAAGGGGTATGATCATTTGTAAAACATATCATATTCATTCTACATAAAGCAATATACTGTTTTTCTCTTAAACTCTCAATACTCTGTTATTCTGTTCATACTTTTCAGTAAAATACTTATTGTGATCACATGATTTTTGCCCTACATGAAAATAACTCCTAAAAATAGACCAAAAATAATTTTTATTGATTTTAGGAATTTTTCTTTATTTATTTGCATTTCATGCATTTTTAATATTTTAAATCATAGAAAAAATCCTACAAATTGTCATTTTTACATATTTAACTTTTAGTCTTTTAAATTAGCATTTTTCTTTAGTTTTAAGTTAATTAATTGTTTTAATGTTAAAAAATAAATAAAGAATTTTAATTTCTACAAAAATAGATTAATTAATTAATGAAATGAAAAAGGAGAAAAGGAAATTAGGAAGAATGTATTTTTGGTCTTGTTTCTTCTAAAATTGGGCCAATTCCTAAAGGCCCAAATCAATTCTAAACCCCAACCCAATTCCAATACCAATACCCATTTGACCCATTACCCCTTTTTTTATTTTTTATACCCTAATCCCTCACATAAAAGGGGAGCTAAGGCACAAACGAGATCAGATTTGGGGAGACCTAAAAAAGATCCCAGACAAAAGGCAGCGCCGCAGAGAAGGAGATCCCCATTTTTCTTCAATACCCAAAACCAACGTTGCTGCTTCTTCATCTCACAACCAATACAAGATGATCAGATCTCTTACCCCTTAGAAATATAGAGAAACGGCGTCCCAGGTCATCTTCTTCAGCTTGATTTCTCTAAAAAACCAACGCCCTCCCCTTCTTTTCTTCTTTCCTTCACTCACCTTTCACTCATGATTGACACACGCAAAATGCACAAATGGCTGAAACAAAGCTAAAACAAAAACTCAAATGAAGATCTGAAAATCAAAAATCTTCAAAACTAAAGAAAAAAAAAAGAAAGAAAGAGAAGAAGAGCCGATAGGTGTTTTCAAGTTTAATGGGTTTGCTGCACATTTCCTGGATAAAAGCATTTGAATCGAAGAAACTACTGTGTGCTTCTGGTTCACTGCATCGCCGAGATCCAAATTCATTTCTTATCATTGTTTCTCTTTTATTCTATTTAAGCAATGTACATTTTCTCGATTTCGAATTTGTAATTTGATTTGGACCACTTGTTGTTTTTTAT
This sequence comes from Nicotiana tabacum, assembly GCF_000715075.1. Classification (NCBI taxonomy): domain Eukaryota; kingdom Viridiplantae; phylum Streptophyta; class Magnoliopsida; order Solanales; family Solanaceae; genus Nicotiana; species Nicotiana tabacum. The sequence goes on along the minus strand of NC_134087.1, from coordinate 144,429,340 downwards.
GATAAAGGATTTCAGAAACTACATGTTCTTATCTGTTGAACAAGTGATTATAATTATTGATTTATATGTCTTGTCTATTTGAATATAAATTGGATTTAGATACTACCATAACATTTGGGACCCGAGACGTAAACTTGTTTGAGCTAGCAATGCCGTTAAGCTTGTAGTTGTTTGTTCACTGGTATGTTTAAAAATATTTTTAAAGTGAATTGCAAATCTGTTTTTAATTTTTTTTTTGGATTGTTCAAATATTCAGTATGCACGGATTTCTCTTTGGGGTAATTGAAACAGTTAACTATGGAGTTTTGCTTTTATCACAATTTTATGTACTAATTTAGCTTTGTAATTCTGCCCGTGATCAGTGTGTTGATGACCAAAAATAGTTTGTGGTTATTTCCAATTGGTAATAATGTTTAAGAGTTATATGAAAAAAATAGTAAGGTTTAGATGGCAGGAAAAGCTCGTTGGTTGGAACAATAGTTAATGTCAAATTGATGTAATTAGACGTACTAGATTGAATTGTAGTCTTTTATCATTCTTTTGTTAACTAACTGCAGTTGCTTGATTATTGAATTAACTCCAATGCAAAGGAAGACTAGGAAAAGAACAATATGGATTGCTTCATATCTTTGGCTAATGTGATTTGTACTTACATTGAAATCTTATCCAAAAACAGAGAAACATTTGTAATTTGTTAGTGTTTTTTAATTGTTTTCTTTTCCGGTTTTCTTGATCATCTCTGATAATGTTAGTTTAATTCATTTTCCAACTTAAATTTAGAAAAAAATGAATAATTATGAACATCGTGGCTTGCTTTGGGCGCTATTTAAAAATTACCTTCCTAAACTCGGGGTGTGCATTTCATGTGACCTAAATTCAAATTTTAAGAACGTTAAATAAAATGTGTCTCGGACTGAGGGTGCATTTCATGTGGCGTGGTCCAAAGACGTGTTTTAGACGATTTCGAAATCTTCCTTAAAATAATTAAAAGCGGTTAATAAGTTAAAATATACCATAGGCTAAAACACATATTAAAATCAGAAAGTTGAGCGACCGTGCTAAAACCACGGAACCCTAGAATGCCTAACACCTTCTCTCGGGTTAACAGAATTCCTTACCCGGATATCTGTGTTCACAGACTGTAAAATAGAGTCAATCTTTTCCTCGATTCGGGATTTGAACCGGTGACTTGGGACACCATAAAATTATCCCAAGTGGCGACTCTGAATTTAATAAATAAATAATCTCATTTCGATATGTCACTTAAATTGGAAAAAACTCCCTTTATACCCTTTCCGGGGTAGGTAAAAAGGAGGTGTGACAGCTCTGGCGACTCTGTTGGGGATCGAACCCAGAATCTCTGGTTCAGGGTTCAAGAATTCGAGCTTGGAATAATTGTTATATTTGGCTTTATTTATTATCTGGTTTTATTATATGTTTGGGCCTAATATGTTAAATGTTTCTTTTTACCGCTTTGATATTGTTTGGACTGTATATAAATTGTTACGAAACCCTCCTCTCTCTGAGTCTTCTAAATTATCTGGGAAGTGTGCACTTTGTGTGACTTCTTTTCTGTTAGAGTCATATCCCAATTTTAGAACGAGGTTCAGAGAAGTTGCAAAGCAGGTGAGGCTTTTGTATTCCCGGTATGCTGCCCCCCCCCCCTCAGCTCGAGCTGTCCGCTCGGGTAAGCCAGGTCTAGAACAAATAAACTCAGGTTTTTAAACCTAGAATAACATAGCCTCATGTCAGATCCCTAGTAAATACGCTTGTTTGCATCACGTGCATCTGACTTTGGGGACTCAACACAGGGGTTGGGTCCGTCTAGGACAGGTATACCCAAAATAACAGACCATCTTGATACATCCTATATGCTACATGTTGCATTTCTTCAAGGGTAAAAGGGTCATTTGGCGGACCAATATTAGTTGAGGTCAAATGGAAAAGGAAAACAAATAAGAAAGGAAAGAGATTGAAGTATAAAAATGAAGCAAGTGGGGTCCAGTTATAATTTTCTTGCTCACCTTTAAAAAAAACCAAAAAAATTGAAAATGAAAAAAAATCCAAAAAAAAAAACAGTTTGCATTTTTCCCGTCATTTTTTTAAAAAAAAAAAGAAAAAATCAAAAAAAAATCCAAAAAGATGTTTACATGTTTCATTATTTTTTTTCAAAACAAAAGACAAATTTTTTTTTCTTCTCTGAATTTAGTTGTTATTTTTATTTCTCGCCCGTATCCAATTTGCCCGAACTATGCATACCTGATTCTCGTCTTTCGGGGCGTGATACGTAGGAAACCACATAGGGTTCGGTCTTCCTAGTAAATCTTAGGTTCTTGGCTTTGCGGGGTCTTAGCCAAATTTTGCACTTCTAGCCACCTTTTGGCTAAATAAGTCATTTTACAAAAATAGCCTCAATCATGTCTTGCATGTGTCCAGTAGCGAGTGTTATTGTCTCACATAGCATTGGTTTAAAGTTTTCTCATACAGGTGTGGATCTACTTACCGGAGTTTGAGCATGACAAACACCCCGAGACCATCCAGTCAGGATCATTCAGGAGTTGCTTAAGGGGATTTTTCTTTTTGTGCTTTGAGTCTGTTTTGCTTTTTATGTTTTCTTTTACCTTCTAGTTTTGTATAGTAATGTCGAGTCTTTTGTTATTGTATTTACTATTTTCGTATTGAAAAAATGTGTGTTATAAATCAAAGAACCAAGAAGAAATTTTGTGTTTTCACATTCCCGTTATAAGTTTCTTTAGAATACTAATTCTAGAAATGAAAAAAAAATCCTTTGAGGTGGTTTTTCCTTTAGGAAATTAATATCAAAATAAAAAATGCTTTTATATTTCCTTTAGTATATTAAGGCTAAAATTCAAAAAAAAGAGAATTTCCTTTTAGTACCTTTTTAAAAGTTTTCTTTAAGGTATTAATCCAAAAATCCAAAAAGATTTTTCTTTTGAGGTTCTTCTTTTGAAAATTAATGAAAAATAAAAAAAAATATTCTTTTATTTTCCCAAGAACTTTAGGACATTGTGCATAGAAAATAAAATATACTTTATCTTTATCTTTAAAGTTTCTTTCTTAGGTGATCAAAAATCGAAATTTAAAAAAAACATATTTTTTATTTTGTTCATTTCTCGTTTCGAAGTCTTTCTTCAGGGATATCAAATGAAAATTCGAAATATTTTTCTTTGGTTTATTGTTTGGACTTTATTTCAGAAAAAAAAAGAATCAAAAAATATTTTTCTCTTGTAGGATTTTTCCTTAATAATTTTCTATAGAGTGTTTGTTTCAAAAAAAAAATATGCTCGTTAAGCTTGAGTTTAGGATAGGTTATAGAACATTGAGTATAGAAAATTAAAAAAAAATATTTGCTTCTTTTATTTCTCTTTTCTCATCAGAGTAGTCATTAAGGTAAAAAGAAAAAAGAAAAGAAAAAGAGAACGTCAGTTTGTTTCCTTTATTCCTGATCTTCCTGAACTACGCAAAGATATGATTCATGCGACGTCATGATACGTAGACAACCTACATAGGGTTCGATCGAATCATTTTTTATTATTATTAAATAAATAAAAAATCAAAAAAAAAAGAAAAAAAAAGAAAAAAGAGATGAAATCATGGGATGTGAGAAATGAGAGGGAAGAAAAGAGCGATAATCAGAAAGAAAAAAGGGAAGGAAAATGAGCAAGCTAAGAAGTGCGAGGAAAGAAAAGAAAAGAGAAGATTCAAATGGACAAATTGGGATGATGCCAAGTGACCTTACGACCCTCGAAGTCATTCTAGAACCATTAATTGTTGCTAGGTACATTGCACGCAATGTGATATTTTTGCTATTAAATGCCCTAACGCTAATGTGATGACCCCATTTTGTTCCTTTTGATATCTTCATAGCAGAAAGGTGGTTGGTTTGTGGTTCTCGAAGTAGTAACTCCTCTCCACAACATAAGGTCAAAAAGCAATGGCGGAAAACAACAAAATTGGGTTGGTTGATACCGGTGCCCGAAAGCAGTTGGTTGAACAGGACACTGGTTTGGCTGATGAGGTAAGGATGTTAAGACAACACATGACGGACATGTATCGGGCCTGGATGGCTGGGAAGGCACCACCCCCTCCATCACCTAGCTTCTTAGAAGCTACCCTTACCCAAACTCCGATCATAGTGCCGGATGATGCCCCATACTCTCCAGATCCACCCGTTTATCACAGCTTTCCCAACCATCCTAGTAGCTCCATCACTCATCCTCCAATTACCTCTCCTCAAAATTGCCCTCCTGTCACTATTCCCAACAATGAATATCCACTCAAAGCTCATGATTCCCAATACTACCCCGTAGAGGTTGCCCACAAGGTTCCTGACTCATACAAGAAGAGCCATTGGGATGAGCTTCATGCTGAAAATGAAAAGTCACAAGAAAAGAAGGTCGAGACGAGATATCCAGGAAGCTGAAAAGCATAGAACAGTCCTTAAAGAATATGCAAGGGATGAGAGACCAGATTAATATGTCTTACAAAGAGTTGTGTATGTTCCCTGACGTTCGCCTGCCCGCGAGGTTTAAAGTGCCAAAGTTTAACTCGTATGATGGGGGTGGAGATTCGGTAGCCCATTTGAGGGGTTATTGCAGTGAAATGAGAGGTGTTGGCGAGAAATATGATTTGTTGATGGCATATTTCAGTGAGAGCTTGACTAGGGCACCTTTGGAATGGCATAATCATCAAGATGTCGGTAAGTGACATACGTTGGGCGGCATGGCTCAACATTTTGTGCGACGCTTTCAGTACAATATCGGCATTGTCCCAGACCGCTCCTCCCTATCTCTGATGGAAAAGAAAACCAAGGAAAGTTTTAGGGATTTTTGGCTCAGATGGAACGAAAAAGTAGCTCGGGATAGTCCTCCCACTAATAGAAAAGATGTTGCTGAGCCTCGCCGATGACAGGGTCCAGTGGTCGTTCTTGCTAAACGCTTTCAGCCTCAATTTCGACCGTGGATATCCTTGTAATCCTCCCACTGCTACTTCTCTCCACAAAACCCCCAAAATCACACATCACTTCCCCGATACCCCGTCCACAATGCACCACCATATGCTCCACATCCCCGAGGCCCGTGATGGCCCGAACCACTTCACCAAATGTCTTACCCGCCCCCTCAAACATATCAGCCACCTGTCCGAAAAAGGTTCCAACCGAGGCCAGAATACAAATTGAAAAGACTACTGAAAAAAGAAAAGGCTTTCACCCCTATTGGAGAATCATATGTCATTTTGTTCCAAAGATTGAGGCAATTGGACATGTTGAAACCGATTCAGATAAAAATGTCAGACCCTCTTCCAAAGAAGTTTGATTTTTCTCAAAGGTGCGCATATTGCTCAGATGCCCCGGGGTATGACATAGAAAAGTGTTGGCATCTAAAAGGAGTAGTCCAGAAGCTTAGTGACGCAGGTGACATTACCGCGCAAAATCCAAATGTAGCAGATACCATCCAAACTCCATTGCCTGAGACACATATGGAGGACATGATTCGTGTGGAAAAGGAATATGAGAACTATTCTGAGATCCTCGGAGGGCCAGTTGCCGCAAAGCTTTCAGCGTTATCACTCATGGTTTTGAAAGTTGATCATAAGAACGAGCCGGCCAAAGGGATCCAAATGCAATTTGCTAAGGACAGTGAGAGGAAGACTTGTAAAGGTTCTAGCAATGTTGGTGTTGAACTCAGTGGCTAAGATGCAGAGCTTGGTAATTTGAAAGACGCTCCTCTCTTGGCTAGCTGGGGAGGAGTCTTGGCGGTTTATTTTGTTGTTATTTCTGTTGTTCGAGTTATTTTCAGGGTTGTAATCCGGATATTGTCTTATGACTCAAACCCTTCTATTATTTTATTTTGCCTAGTTCGTTTAGTCGTAGTAGCTCGTTTAGTGTTGTCTAGGTTTGTTCCAGGGTTGTAACCCCAGTTTAGTTTGCTTGTTTTGTTGTTCAAACCCTTTCACCATCTGTCTAATGCAATTTTCTGTTTTATGTTATTTCTAGTCATTTTTGTTTAGTTCTCTTTTCTTTTTTTAGTTCCTTTCCTACTGGCTCTAGTGACATGACATGCACACATAATTCTAGGCCTAGTCTCAATAGTTAGTTTAATCATGGAGCAATAAAATAATTTTGAAGATGATAGGGACTTTTGAGGGAAATAAGTACAGATTTGGACATTTTGAGATCATTTGAAGCCCGAATTGTGTGAAACTGGGGCAGATAGAACAAAAAGAAACATTATTGAAATATATCATCCCACATCGGGTTGAAGCTAAAGGCAAGTTTGCCCCAAATTGGCAGGGTCGTTCATGGTAATGAGAGTGCTGTCCAATGGTGTTTTGTATTTAACAATGTAGAAGGCAAATGTGTGGATATGGATATCAATTCTGATGCAGTCAAAAGATATTATGTATGATTTGTTCCGTTAAATTGTATTTGTTGGTACTTGGAATGTTTTAAAGATTGGAATGACGAAGGCATTTTGTTCTGCTATCTAAACACTTTATCCTTTGTTACCCTTTTGAGCCTTATTTGTTTCCTTTCATAACCCTCCTTTGGAATCAATAGTAAAGTTCAAAAAAATGCAAGCGCGAAGGATAAGTAAAGGAAAAAGAGAAAGAAAAAAATGAAGAAAAAGAAGAAAAGAAAAAGCAAAGAAGAAAAAAAACAACAAAACAACAAAAAGAGAAAAATGAAGAAGAAAAGAAGAGAAAGAAAAGAGAAAATCATAACAACAAAAAAATTTCTATGTCATGAACTATGTTCGACCTGATTCCTTTTAAGGATACGTAGGCAGCCTCGCGGTTCGGTCCCATCATATAAAAATTCAAAAGTCCCCAAGCGAAGAAATTGGGGCTGAAGTTGCGGTTGTTGTAAGAAATCTGATTCCAAACGTTAAAATTTTGAACCCTATTGAGTTGTTTTGAGCCTTTTGATACCCTTTCTTTCTAACCCCATCCAAAAAGGCCACATTACGGTCCAAAGAAAGACCTTCCGATCAGTCTTCAAGAGATGCCAAGGCAAGCAAGTAGAGATGAATCATATCAGGGGCAACACTTCTGTCCAAACAAGAAAAATGAAAAATGAGATAGTCTTATTGATGAAAACCCTCACGGGCATCGTAAGGCGATGAAAGCTGAGAGAAATCAAAAATGAGAGAGTCTTATTGGTGAAAACCTTCACCGGAACCTTAAGGAGACAGTGAGTTGAGAGAAAGACCAAAATGAGAGAGGCTTGATGGTGAAAACCCTTCGGGCACTACAAGCCAATTAAGAATCGCGAATCAGATTAGATAATCGGAGCATTGAAGCCCAGTTTCATGGTTTAGGGGTATAACAAGAGTTGAACATCAGGCTTGCTTAACAGAATAGGCCAAAGGTGCATGTCATGGTCATTAGAGTTGGTATCCACATATGATAGGTTTCTACTTTGTAGTTTTCTTGTTATGAATCATCTCTTTCCATTGTCCTTTACTCTGTTCCTTTGTCTTGCTTACTTCCTCTTCCTGAATATGTTTTGTCAGAACAAGTGAGAAATGACTTCAAAATTTGCCACCAGCTTTCCAATTGCACAAAAACTGGATCTGGCTAGCACATCAAAGTGTCATAAGTCAAGAAAGAACAACAAGCGCACCGAGTTGGTAACAATCGACATGCTTTGGGATCTATGTGAAATACAAAGGTTTGGTATATATCAATTTATGAACAATGCAACAGATAGAGGGTGTTAGGTGAACGGATCAAAGGTATTTTCTGTGATAAGATTGACAAAGAAAGTGGTTAACCAGGGACAAGCAAGGTCTTCCAAGCAGAAATCAAAGTTATCATGGCAAGTGATGGAGCAATAGACCTCAAGTCCAAGTCCAGTGATTTAAGTAAGGAAAGAACAGCATGCGCACTAAGTGGATGGCAATTGACATGTTTTGGGATTCATGAGAAACACAAAGGTTCAGTACATATCAATGCAAAAGCATAATGCAACAGATGAATGGTATTGGGTTTGAACGGATCAGAGGTATCCTCCGTGATAAAGGCGATAGAGAAAAGCGGTCAGTCAATAAACAGGCAAGGTCTTTCGAGTTGAAACCGAAGCTACCACTGGAAGTGAAGGAGCAATCGCCCTCAAAGTTCAAGGCCACAAACCAATCACCGCATTTTAAACTGACAAGATTTTTCTTTGATTGAAACAGGGGCAGAAAATTTCGTTTGTTTCGGAAAAACCCTCCGTAAGGGAAAGCAAGCACCGGACAGGTTTGACCATAAATTCTTAGGGCCCTCCTGGAAAATGGGACCTAGTTTAAAAATCAAAACAATCATGAGTAGCAAAACCTAGCATAAATGTACTCCAGAGGAACATAAGTTGGTTCCAAAGTTTGCATGTTTAAGATAGGATTCAATTAGAAGTCTTCAGGACCCTCCTGAATAATGGGACTTAGCTTTAAGATTTCCATTAGATAACAAGATTTAGCGTAAGTTCTGCTGTAGGGTAGTATAATTCAGCCGTAAAAGTTGTCACTCTTAGGATAATACTTGATTTTTGACTTTCAGGACCCTCCTGGATAATGGGATGTAGTATTAAGACCCTCTTAGATAACAAGGTTTAGTGGGAGTCATACCTTTAGAAGATATAATTTAGATGTAAAGCTGTCATTTAACTAGGAGTTTTCAGGACCCTCCTGGATAATGGGATCTAGCTTTCAAATTCTTGAAATATTTGATAAACACTCATATATGTGCCCAGCTACCAAATTGGGGCAGAAAATTTTCTTTGTTTTGTCTATTTTGTTGAAATCAGGCGCCCACCTGGAAAGTACGGGAATACAGTTCAAGTTTGGCAATCAGGCGCCCACCTGGAGAGCACGGGAATATAGTTCAAGTTCAGCAATCAAGTGCCCACCTGGAGAGCACGGGAATACAATTCAAGTTAAGCAGTCAACCGTCCACCTAGAGAGCACGGGAATACATTTCAAGTTCGGCAATCGGGCACCCACCTGGAGAGCACGGGAATACAGTTCAAGTTTTGGCAATCAGGCACCCACTTGGAGAGTACGGGAATACAGTTCAAGTTTTGGCAATCAGGCGCCCACCTGGAGAGCACGGGAATATAGTTAAATTTTTGGCAATCAGGTGCCCACCTGGAGAGCACGTGAATACAGTTCAAGTTCAACAATCAGGCACCCACCTTGAGAGCACGGGAATATAGTTCAAGTTTTGGCAATCAGACGCCCACCTGGAAAGCAAGGGAACACAGTTCAAGTTCAACAATCAAGCGCCCACCTGGATAAAGGGAAAACATCTTAGATTATAATTCGAGTTCAGAAATCAGGAGCCCACCTGAAGAAAAGGGAAAGCGTTTCAGATTACAATTCAAGTCGGCAACAAGGGAACTTCACCCGGGGAATACAAGTGAAAAGGCAACGGGAATCATAAGATCAAGTTTGAAGATATAGATAGGATTTTTGTAATGCATAGATCATAGTTTAGTCTAGCTTCTTTTGTTTTGTCATGGTGTAATAAGGAGTTCAGTAAGCAGCAGCAGCAGCAACAATGAGACCACAGCTTCATGGTAATCCCAGCTACCGGAACTTTCCGAACTACACTGATCTGATTTCTTTATAGGCAAGGATATGTAGGCAACCTCGGAAGTAGGGTGCGGTCAAATCTTTCAAAAAAATTCTTCCCACGGAGTATTCAAACCGGATAAAATCGCTCGTATCCGCTCACTTTATCTTTGCACGAAAACCTTTCGGATTTCCGAGCAAAGAGGGGCAGTTGTGAACACATAATTTTTGCCCTACATGAAAATAACTCCTAAAAATAGACCAAAAATAATTTTTATTGATTTTAGGAATTTTTCTTTATTTATTTGCATTTCATGGATTTTTAATATTTTTAAATCATAGAAAAAATCCTAAAAATTGTCATTTTTACATATTTAACTTTTAGTCTTTTAAATTAGCATTTTTCTTTAGTTTTAAGTTAATTCGTTGTTTTAATGTTAAAAAATAAATAAAGAATTTTAATTTCTACAAAAATATATTAATTAATTAAAGAAAAGAAAAAGGAGAAAAGAAAATTAGGAAGAATGTATTTTTGGTCTTATTTCTTCTAAAATTGGGCCAATTCCTAAAGGCCCAAATCAATTCTAAACTCCAACCCAATTCCAATACCAATACCCATTTGACCCATTACCTCTTTTTTTTATTTTTTATACTCTAATCCCTCACATAAAAGGGGAGCTAAGGCATAAACGAGATCAGATTTGGGGAGACCTAAAAAAGATCCCAGACAAAAGGCAGCGCCGCAGAGAAGGAGATCCCCATTTTTCTTCAATACCCAAAACCAACGTTGCTGCTTCTTCATCTCACAACCAATACAAGACGATCAGATCTCTTACCCCTTAGAAATATAGAGAAATGGCGCCCCAGGTCATCTTCTTCAACTTGATTTCTCTAAAAAACCAACGCTCTCCCCTTCTTTTCTTCTTTCCTTCACTCACCTTTCACTCATGATTGACACACGCGAAATGCACAAATGGCTGAAACAAAGCTAAAACAAAAACTCAAATGAAGATCTGAAAATCAGAAATCTTCAAAACTAAAGAAAAAAAAAAGAAAGAAAGAGAAGAAGAGCCGATAGCTGTTTTCAAGTTTAATGGGTTTGCTGCATATTTCCTGGATAAAAGCTTTTGAATCGAAGAAACTACTGTGTGCTTCTGGTTCACTGCATCGCCGAGATCCAGATTCATTTCTTATCATTGTTTCTCTTTTATTCTATTGGAGCAAGGTACATTTTCTCGATTTTGAATTTGTAATTTGATTTGGACCACTTGTTGTTTTTTATGAGAAAGGATTTTAGAAACTACATGTTCTTATCTGTTGAACAAGTGATTATAATTATTGATATATATGTCTTGTCTATTTGAATATAAATTGGATTTAGATACTACCATAACATTTGGGACCCGAGACGTAAACTTGTTTGAGCTAGCAATGCCGTTAAGCTTGTAGTTGTTTGTTCACTGGTATGTTTAAAAATATTTTTAAAGTGAATTGCAAATCTGTTTTTAATTTTTTTTTTGGATTGTTCAAATATTCAGTATGCACGGATTTCTCTTTGGGGTAATTGAAACAGTTAATTATGGAGTTTTGCTTTTATCACAATTTTATGTACTAATTTAGCTTTGTAATTCTGCCCGTGATCAGTGTGTTGATGACCAAGAATAGTTTGTGGTTATTTCCAATTGGTAATAATGTGTAAGAGTTATATGAAAAAAAATAGTGAGGTTTAGATGGCAGGAAAAGCTCGTTGGTTTGAACAGTAGTTAATGTCAAGTCTCTTTCAAATTGATGTAATTAGACGTACTAGATTGAATTGTAGTTTTTTATCATTCTTTTGTTAACTAATTGTAATTGTTTGATTATTGAATTACCTCCCATGCAAAGGAAGAATAGGAAAAGAACAATATGGATTGCTTCATATCTTTGGCTAATGTGATTTGTACTTACATTGAAATCTGATCCAAAAACGGAGAAACATTTGTAATTTGTTAGCGTTCTTTAATTGTTTTCTTTTCCATTTTTCTTGATCATCTCTGGTAATGTTAGTTTAATTCATTTTCCTTCTTAAATTTAGAAAAAAAAGAAATAATTATGAACATCGTGGCTTGCTTTGGGCGCGCTATTTAAAAATGACCTTCCTAAACTCGGGTGTGCATTTCATGTGACCCAAATCCAAATCTTAACAACGTTAAATAAAATGTGTCTCGGACTGCGGGTGCATTTCATGTGGCGTGGTCCAAAGACGTATTTTAGATGACGTTGAAATCTTCCTTAAAATAATTAAAAGCGGTTAATAAGTTAAAATATACCATAGGCTAAAACACGTATTAAAATCAGATAATAGGCCAAGAATAACAGTTGAGCGACCGTGCTATAACCACAGAACCCGAGAATACCTAACAGCTTCTCCCGGGTTAACAGAATTCCTTACTCGGATTTCTGTGTTCGCAGACTGTAAAACAGAGTCAATCTTTTCCTCGATTCGGGATTTGAACCGGTAACTTGGGACACCATAAAATTATCCCAAGTAGCGACTCTGAATTTAATAAATAAATAATCCCGTTTTGATTGTCACTTAAATTGGAAAAACTCCCTTTATACCCTTTACGAGGGTGTAGGTAAAAAGAAGGTGTGACACTTATTTGATTTGAAGATGACCTAGCTCGAGGATCAAAGCGATACATCTATTTTGGTTTGCTTTATTCCTTTTTGCAGTTAATTTTAATAACAATATTGCGTTTTTCTCAGTTTGTGCCAAGTGAAATCACGTGTCCTTAAAACCACAATACAAAATCAATTATTATCCGTTTCTAGGGTAAACAGTGGCTAATCAAATTACCTCTCATTTTATTATTTTTGTTGCAAACTTCTGCCGATGACAACCAATACTGAAAACATATAGAGGCAACTAGACAAGTTTTGCAAGTACACTTAATGACATGTTAGTAAGAGTAGCATTTTCTTTTCTCAACATTAGTAAAAGAAGTTTAGAATAGCAAATTAAGAGGATTGGAATACACCACAAGTTTCGAACACTATTTTCTTTTCTCCTCATTTATTTTTCTTTGCAGAAATGTTTTTGAACTGGCCATTTTCTATTCTTCAGTTTCGTCTTTATATTTGATTTTTTCCTTTGTGGCACTAACGTCCATTTCACCTGGTACATTATAGTAGAACAGTATAGCATCACACAGGATCAACTGATAGAGCTGTCAAGCTGAGCTTTGATATTTGTCGAGCTGGGCTGCATCCGCCCAATGTTTTTATTTATTTACTAAAATATTATATATATATATATATATATATATATATATATATATATATATATATATATATATTGTTGATATCCAATTTTTCCCTCATATGTTTTAAAAATGCATATACATCTTCAAAATAGTGCACATAAATTATTATTAGATTTACAAGCATGCCCAAGTATTTTTATAATTTTTCTATAATTATAAAGACTTTAAATCAATTTATTTCTGCATTCTTTATTATATAAATATCAAATAATTATCTCTCATATTGTTTTAGGATGATTTAATCATTTAAATTTATCATTTGTGCCTATATAGTACTCAAATATGTTAATTGCATTTTTTATAATTACATTTGCATTTTTTAAGGCTAGAATTGCACATTTTGCAATAATAGCCTATATATATGCATCATTATATTATCTATACAGAAAATAACTTTTTATATTTTTATAATGTTAAATAATTATTTTTAAATTATTTTATATATAAATGACATTCTATCATTTACTAATTATTTTTATAAAATATTTTATTTGTTTAATTGGGTATTTAAAATATAGCCCATTTTCTAATTAATTTTTTGGACCTAACTAGCCCAATTTCCCTAACCCAATTACCCAACACCCATTTCACCAGCCCAACACCTAACCCGGACCCATACCCGTCCAATTAACCTGCCCGTCTAAACTCTAATCCTGGCCGTTGATCTTAGAAGATCAATGGCCCCTAATCACTCACCCCTTTTAATTATACCAATCACCCCTGACCCTAAACCATTTCCCCCCACTCGCTGTCACTGAATCCTCTCGTCTCTCCCCTTTCCCCTCTCAAACCCTAACACGCAGTCACCACTTCCCATTTGATTCCTATCAGAAATGGGATACTCTCTTGATTCCCTGTCTTATTTGGCTTAACTTCTTTACTCGCTACCCGATTTTGATGTTACTTAAGCTTCTTTGCCTCAAATGGAAAGTGTATCTCAAGAGACTCGAACCAGATCTAGTTCAAAATCTCTCATATTTCGATTATTCCCGTCTATGTTCATCGCAAATCCTGTGAGTACGAATATTTTTCCTATCTTTCCGTTAGGGTTTTGGATCTCTGGTTCAAACCAGATTTTGGTTCATTCTGGTTCGCTTTAATATTATTATATACCTTGTCACTCACGAATCTGTATATTTTTGGTTAAATCTTTTACTTACCCTAAAATTAGGGTTTTGATTTTAACAGATTTTCGCCAAAATGTTTTTCCTTATTTATTTCTGACTGATTTTACTTACCCTAATTTTACCCTAATTTCTGTCTATGTTACTTATATTAAAATTTAAGGTTTTTCGATATGTAATTATTTTTCCTTTAATGGTTCTTTTATCTGTCTCTGTGATTTTTGCCGTTTTATTGACTAATTTTATTTACCCCAAAATTAAGACCTTAAAATCTTTATTAAGGTTTCAGTACTGGTACTTCCTTATTTGGTGCGATTTACCTGTTTTCATCACTTCCTACCTTAGTTGATCCAGCATCTTGACTTTTTGATTGACTCCGTATAATACTTTCCTTAACCTGAATAATACTAGCCTGATTTTATGCTATTATGATCTGTTAACTGATTTAAGCCGACTTAAATTGATTATGGAATTATTTTCATTCCTTGTTTATGTATGATTGACTTATTACCTTATTTGTGTGCTCTAATTCAATGTTATATAAACCCTTCTCCCTTTTCCCTTAGACAAGTCTCGAACTCTCTGATTCTCACAAAACAAACTTAAGCTCTCCCTCGCTCTTTCACTCTGATTTCTATGCTAAGTATCTCTTGATTTTAGCTGGCTAAAAGCCAAGGCCAAAATTATTCCGGAACCTCATTGTTGTGGTATACTTACTTACTTTCTCACTTAACTGGTATGCCCTAACCTTTGCAAATTCCATTCTCTATGTTTTGCTTGACTAGCCTGTTTCAATTCTCAGTATGATTCTGTCCTTCACCTGATTGTGTGATTCCATTTAGTGACATTGTTAACCTAGGACTAATTAGTTTTGAATAATATGAATCCTCTCCTGAGTTAGCCTAAGGTTTAATCTGTTTCATGCACTGTTTGTTAATCCTCTACCTGCTCTGAACTTTGCACCCTATAAACATGTAATTAGTTAGCTTGTTACTTAATTCACATGTCTTGTTTGTTTAACTCAAGTATTTCTACCTAATTACTGATGTAATTAAACCATGACTATCTTGACTACTAGCATGAGTATTTAGCTTAACTAGACCTCAACCTATTAGAACTGATGAATTTTGTATGTTTCCTTGATGCAGTTCTGCCTGTAATTCTATGTTCTGAATCCTGTTTTTTCTGAAATCCAACTATCTTTTAAAAAAAACTGGCTTCTCTCTTTATATACTCTTAGTCTCTTAGGTTCTTAACCACCTCAGTATGAGCACTTCCTAGGGTCCCTGAGACTCATCTGAACACTGACACACTGGGGGCTGGTTTTCCAATTTGTTATGAACTCTTTTGAATGTGTGGTTCTGGTGTGAGCATTGCTCGGGGTCCCTGAGGCTCTTTGGGAACTTTAACACACTGGAAGCCTGGTTTTAATGTGTGGTGAATGGATCACTGCTATGCTCCAAAGCTGTTATGTGAGAAGGCCTGGTTTCCAGGTTTATTTGGGCCTATGAAGGCTCCCTATACTGTACCAATACCATTATGTAATTCATTTAGCTATCTGGTCTATAATAACTATGTAATAACATATTTGGGGATATTTAGTAAAGTGGGGTGGGTGGGGGGTTATTCTTATATCTTTCATTAAAACCTGGTAGAAATCTTGCCTATAGGATTTAATTGTGTTGCTTGAACTGTGTGAGTGCTATACTGGGTTTAGAAATCCTGCTATATGACTCTCATGATCATCTTGATTCTGCATTTTACATTTGCATACTAGAGATCATGCTTATAGGATTTTCGTTCAATTCTGCACATTAGAAATCTCGTTCATAGGATCTATATATAATTTCAACAAATGTGCATTAGCAAGCATGCCTATAGGATCCTATTAGTTAAACTAACTGGCCTTCCTGGCAATAAGTTTAATTTCTGCCTGTACACAATTAATAGATACCGTGTTTATAAGGTATAAATCAATCCAACAATAGATATCTTGCCTATAGGACTAATATCAGTTTCAAACCTAAATATCATGCTTATAGGGTTTAAATCAATAGATATCATGCCTATAGGACTAAAGTCAATTCAGCAATTAGAAAGCATACCTATAGGAAATAAAATCTTTATTTTCTTTACGAGTTAAAATCAGTGCTACACCTAGAAACCATGTCTATATGTAACGACCCAGCCAGTCATCTCATGAGTTACTGCTCTATTTTTCCGCATATCTGCTTTTTTATGGTTTGGTTATCCGTGTTATATGATATCGGGTTGGTCGGATCGAATCTGGAATAAATTTGGTAAGGTTTGAGACACTTAGTCTCTTTCGAGGAAGCTTAAGTTGGAAAAGTCAACCGGATGTTGACTTATGTGCTAGAGAGCTCGGATGTGAGTTTTGATGATTCAGTTAGCTTCAGGAGGTGATTTGGGACTTAGGAGTGTGATCGAAATGGGGTTTGGAGGTTCGGAGTAGATTTAGGCTTGAATTGGCGAAGTTGATATTTTGGAGATTTCCGGTTGGTAGGCGAGATTTTGATATAAGGGTCGGAATGGAATTTCGAGAGTTTCAGTAGCTCCGCTATATCATTTGGGATTTGTGTGCAAAATTGCAGGTCATTCAGACATGGTTTGGTTGGGTTTTTGATCAAAAGCGTAATTTATAAGATTTTGGAATTCTTAGGCTTGAATCCGACGCGAATTTTGTGTTTCGATGTTGTTTTGAGCGTTAGAAGGTTGGAACAAGTTTGAATGAGGTTATGGGATATATTGGTGTGTTTGGTTGAGGTGCCGGGGGCCTCGGGTGATTTTCGGGTGGTCAATCGGACCATTCTATGAAGTTTAGAATTGCAGAAATTTGATCCTCAGTGTTGTAGACAAATGTTTTTCGCGTTCGCGAGAGGGGAGCCGCGATCGCGAAGGGTTAGCTGGAGAAGGCTGAGACTTTGGCTTTCACGTTCGCGATGGATTCTTCGCCTTGACAAAGGAGTGGGAACAATGCATCGCGTTCGTGAGGTCTGGTCCGCGTTCGCATAGAAGGAATTGGCCAGCTGGGTTTTGAGATATTTCATTCATCGCGTTCGCGGGCAAGGGAGCGCGTTCGCGAAGGTCTGTCTGGTAAAGCATCGCATTCGCGATGGGGTGGTCATTATCGCGAAGAAGAATTTTGGTCAACGGAATTTTTGTGCTTCGCGAATGCGAGGCTTTGACTGCGTTTGTGAAGAAGGAAATTTAGGCCTGGACAGAATGTTTAAGTACTCGTGTTGTCCGCGATTTTGTGGTTTATTTCCTCCATTGTTGGTTGTTTTTGGAGCTTTTTGAAGGGGATTGAAGTGGGATTCAAGGGGAACCACTTGGAGGTAAGATTCTTGGACTTAAAACTCGATTCTAATGTGAATTTTACCTAAATAATCATGGAAATTAAGCCAAAAAATGAAGAACTAGGGCTTAGAAATTTAGACCTTTGATTGAGGATTTGAAGGACCATTTGAGGTCGGATTTCAAAACTTTTGGTATGTATGAACTCGTGGGGAGATAAGAAATCTATTGATGTAAAAATCATCAAATTCTGAGACATGGACCTGGGGGTCGGGTTTTGGTAATTTCGGGATTTATGTTGTAAATTGATTATTTTTGCTTGGGCTTCGTTCCCTTAGCATATTTTGATGTCCTCGCTCTAATTTTGGATAGTTTTGATGCGAGTGGAGGCCGATTCGAGGGGAAAAGGCATCGCAAGCTAGAGATTTGACCGGTTCGAGGTGAGTAATGATTGTAAATGATGTTTTGAGGGTATGAAACCCTGGACTTGCACATCGTTGTGCTATATCGAAGTGACGCACACGCTTGATGACGAGCGTGGGGTCATGCACTATTGGAGATTGTGACTTAGTCCATCCCGAATGACTATTTTTACCGCGTATTTGACTGAAATCTATTTGCTATCATCATTACTTGGGCTAAATGCCATATTTGGGCTTCATGCCAATTATTTTAACCCATCGGGGAATTTTTACTGGTATTTCCTCACTGTTATTGACTTTTTACTGAACTTAGTCATGTTATATTTCACTGTTTTTCGTACTCATCCATGTTTACTCTGTTTTAACACTTACATGATCTTTTAAATGATATTTTGGGCTGAGAAACATGTTTTACTACTGCCCGAGTGGCTTGTGAGGATTTTGACTGAGTAAGGTCGAGGGCCTATGTTGTGAGGAAACGTTTGATACTGATTATGAGGCCGAGGGCCTGAGATATGCACGCCATGAGGTGGCTTGATTGATATGCGGCAGAGGGCCTAGTGATGATGCCACGAGGTGGCTTGATATTGCGCTTGGGCAGTAAGGGGCCCCTCCAGGAGTCTGCACACACCCAGTGAGCACGGGTACCCATTGTGATGTGAGATTGAGCCCGAGGGACTGGTATTGTTCTGAGATGTTGCCCGAGGGGCAGAATTGTGGATTATGTGCCCGAGGGGCGAACCTTTATGTGTTTATTTTCTTAATTAACTGTCCATTACCTGTTTAATTGTTGAAAAAGGCTTTTCATGAAATTACATTTGTATTAAAGGATTTATGCCTATCTTTCACTAATTCACTGATTTTTAAATGATTTTACTGCTTCATTATAGAATGTTTTGTGCTTTACGTGATTTCTTGATTTCAGTCTTTATTTACATTTGTCACGCACTGAGTTGGAGTACTCACTTTACTCCCTGCACCCCATGTGCAGATTCAGGCGTTGCGAATCCTGCCAGTGCGAGTTGAGAGCTCCCGGAAGATATCAGAGTCAACGAGGTAGCTGATTGACGTCCATAGTCCTGTGTTTCTCCCTCTTTATCATTTCTATCTCTTATCAGAAATTTGTAATAGTTTGTAGACTTTTTTGACTCGTATTAGGTTTTATAGATGCTCATTACTAGTGGCACCCCGGTATCGGGCAGTGTTGGGTTATTTTCCGCGATTTATGCTATTAACTGCTTAAACTTTGGTTTATTTATCCATGTTTAGACTGTTTGTTAAATACTTAATTGTTAATAATCGGATAATGGGAAGTGTCGGCTGGACTTATCTTCACGAAAGGCACCATCACGACTGGGTCCAGGTTTGGGGTCGTGACAAGTTGGTATCAGAGCCTAGGTTATATAGGTCTCACGAGTCATGAGCAGGTTTAGTAGAGTCTCGTGGATCGGTACGGAGACGTCTGTATTTATCCTCGAGAGGCTGCAGAACCTTTAGGAAAAACTTCACATTCTTGAATTCTTATCGTGCGTCCTTGATTCAGCTTGAAATGTAACTCTTTGAATTCCTTCCACGCGTTTGTATGTGTTCATGAGCGCTCGGTATCAGATATGCATTGATGGCTATTCCCTGATTGAGGGGAGAGATGTGATATTTGTGCGTTGATGTTAAGCCAGTCTGGAGGACTCGAGGCCGGATTTTTTCCTATAGCTTGAGCCCTGAGCTGTTGACTTTGTGAGCACGTGTTTCTGGATCCATAATAGCCTTTCGGAGGAGTGAAACATCATGCAGAATGGATACCGAGTTCGGGGGGCAGGTTATAGCTTTCGAGCGAGACAACTCATCAACGATTGGTGAAGGATTGACCACTCAGCTATCCAAGTTACGTAAAAGACATATTTTTTAGTTTTTTCCTGCCTCATGAGGGCACACTTTGAGTCCCAAACTTTCTGTCTGAAGCAAATGCTGTGTTGTGTCCCTATTAACGGAGGTGATAACTGGATAGTTACGTGATGAGTGTGATGTGACTACGAGATGTATTCATGTGATTTGGAAGCGACGAGAAGGGTCTGCTGGAGGATAGAAGGACTATTAGTTGCTCGATTTTTATCTTGATTTGAGGTATAACCCCGAGTTATGGGTGAGTGAAGAATCTTTCCATGTTTCCTAGTTGGGAGTGGAGTAAATTTCATGTTGCGGTCTGAGTTCAAACTCATGAAGTTTAAGTGTTGCGTAATGTTTAGGACGGTGGAAGGTATACAAAAATGTTAGTTTGAGGCAAAACAGGTGGGTTATCTCCTGCAGATTTTTTCTGAAGTTTGCGTAATCCCTTGTGTCATTTAGTGGAAGATCTCTGTTACCAGGGAAATATATGTTTTACAATTTGAATTTGGGTTGCTCAGGAGAGTAGGCTTGACTACTACTAGAGTGAATGCAAGATTTGCAGAAGATATAAAGTACCAGATGGTCTGTGTTCCACGAGCTTATGAAGGATTGAGTTTAATCTCACTATAGTTTTATGGAATCAATAAAGTATATGTGTTATGAGTTATTGTGTTTGTTTTGGTCTATGGCTTCGAGCCAAGTGGGGCAGTCCACTATTAATTAGTCGATTGCACGGTTATGTGCTATGTTGGTTCCAGTTTAAGGCGTGCATGTGAATTTGTCATCGGCTTCAGTGCCAGTTACTTCACCACCACCCGCCCAGTCAGCTAGGGTCGCCCAGAGGGGAAGGTTGATCAGGTGGCGGTCAGACCCGTTTCTATGCACTTTCAGGCAGACCCGATGCAATTGCTTCAGATGTTGTTATTACATGTATTGTTTCAGTCTGTCATGGAGATGCCTCTGTATTATTTGATCCCGGTTCTACCTTTTCTTATGTGTCATCATACTTTGCTCGTTATTTGGGTACACCCCGTGAGTTTCTTGATTCACCTATTCATGTATCTACCTCGGTGGGCGATACTGTTGTTGTAGACCTTGTGTACCGGTTGTGTGTGGTGACTATTGGGGGTCTGGAGACCCATGTGGGTCTTTTATTATTGTGTATGGTGGATTTCGATGTCATTTTGAGCATGGATTGGCTATCATCATGTCTGCTATTTTGGACTGTCATGCTAAGACAGTCACATTGGCTATACCGGGTGTGCCATGAATCGAGTGGCGAGGTGTGACTGATTATGTTCCCAGTAGAGTGATCACATTCCTGAAAGCCCAACGTATGGTTGGAAAGGGTTGTCTTTCATATCTAGCATTTGTGAGGGATGTCGGTGCTGAGACTCCCACTATTGATTCTGTTCCAGTTGTGAGGGATTTTCCCGATGTGTTTCCTGCAGACTTGCCGGGTATGCCACTAGATAGGGATATTGATTTTGGTATTGACCTAGTGCCGGGCTCTCAGCCCATTTCTATTCAGCTATATCGTATAGCTCCAGCGGAGTTGAAGGAATTAAAGGAGCATCTTTAGGAACTCCTTGATAAGGGGTTCATTCGGCCTAGTGTGTTACCTTGGGGTACGCCGGTTCTATTTGTGAAGAAGAAGGATGGCACTATGAGGATGTGCATTGATTATAGGCAATTGAACAAGGTAACAATTAAGAACAAGTATCATTTGCCTTGCATTGATGATTTATTCGACCAGCTTCAGGGAGCGAGAATGTTCTCTAAGATTTATCTCCTTTCAGGTTATCACCAGTTGAAGATCAGGGACTCGGATATTCTTAAGACAACTTTCAAGACCCGATATGGTCATTAAGAGTTCTTGGTGATGTCTTTTAGGCTGACCAATTCCCTAGCAGCGTTCATGCATTTGATGAATAGTGTATTCCAGCCTTATCTCGACTCATTTGTCATAGTATTCATTGATGATATTCTGGCATATTCGCATAGTCAAGAGGAGCACACGGAGCATTTGAGAGTTGTGTTGCAGAGATTGAGAGAGGAGAAACTTTATGCAATATTCTCCAAGTGTGAGTTTTGGCTTAGTTCAGTGGCTTTCTTGGGGCACGTGGTGTCCAGCGAGGTTATTCATGGTGATTCAAAGAAGATAGAGGTGGTTCAAAGTTGGCCCAGACCATCCTCAACTATAGAGATTTGCAGCTTTCTTGGTTTGGCGGGTTATTATCACCGTTTTGTTCAGGGATTCTCATCTATCGCATCTCCCTTGACCAAGTTGACTCAGAAGGGTGCTTCGTTTGTATGGTCGGACGAGTGTGCGGAGAGCTTTCAGAAGCTCAAGAAAGCTTTGACCATAGCTCCAGTGTTAGTTTTGCCATCAGCTTTAGGTTCATATACTGTGTATTGTGATGCTTCAAGAAATGGCATTGGTTGTGTATTTATGTAGGAGGGTAGAGTTATTGCTTATGGTTCTAGTCAGTTGAAGCCCCATGAGAAGAACTACCCCGTTCATGACTTGGAGTTGGCTGCCATAGTTCGCGCGTTAAAGATTTGGAGGCATTACTTGTATGATGTGCTTGTGAGGTAATTACTGATTATCGCAGCCTCCAGCACTTGTTCAAATAGATGGATCTCAATTTGAGGCGGCGGAGGTGGTTGGAGTTGCTTAAGGATTATGATATCACTATATTGTGCCATCCGGGAAAAGCCAATGTGGTGACCGATGCCTTGAGCCGAAAGGCAGTGAGTATGGGGAGTTTGGCATACATTCCAGTTGGGGAGAGACCTCTTGTAGTTGATGTTCAGGCCTTGGCCAATAGGTTCGTGAGGTTAGATATTTTGAAGCCCAGTCGGGTATTGGCTTATGTGGTTTCTCGGTCTTCCTTATATGATCGCATCAGAGAGCGCCAGTATGATGATCCTCATTTGCTTGTCCTCAAGGACAGAGTTCAGCATGATGATGCCAGAGATGTTACCATCGTTGATGATGGGGTGTGTAGGATGCATGGCCAGATTTGTGTGCCCAATGTGGATGGGCTTCGGGAGTTGATTCTTGAGGAGGCCCAAAGCTTGCAGTATTCCATTCATCTGGGTGCCGCAAAGATGTATCAGGATTTGAGGAAGCACTATTGGTGGAGGAGAATGAAGAAAGACATTGTGGGATTTGTAGCTTGGTGTCTCAATTGTCAGCAGGTGAAATATGAGCATCAGAGACCGGGTGGCTTGCTTCAGCGGATAGATATTCCCGAGTGGAAGTGGGAGAGGATCACTATGGACTTTATTGTTGGACTTCCATGGACTTTGAGAAAGTTCGATGCTATGTGGGTGATTGTGGATCGGCTAACCAAGTCCACGTACTTTATTCCTGTGTGTACTACCTATGATTCAGAGCGGTTGGAAGAGATCTATATCCGGGAGATTGTTCGTTTGCATGGTGTCCCAGTTTCCATCATTTTAGATAGGGGCACTCAGTTTACATTGTAGTTTTAGAGGTCTGTTCAGTGAGAGTTGGGTACTCAGGTTGAGTTAAGCACAACTTTTCACCCTCAGACGGACGGGTAGTCCGAGCACTATTCAGATATTGGAGGATATGTTGCGTGCGTGTGTCATTGATTTCGGAGGGTCATGGGATCAGTTTCTAACGCTTGCAGAGTTTGCTTATAACAACAGCTACCAGTCGAGTATTCAGATGGCTCCATATAAGGCTTTGTATGGGAGACGGTGTAGATCTCCAGTTGGTTGGTTCGAACCTGGTGAGGCTAGGCTATTGGGGACAGACTTGGTGCAGGATGGATGCTTTAGAAAAGGTGGAGGTGATTCAGGAGAGGCTTCGTACAGCGCAGTCAAGGTAAAAGAGCTATGCTGATAGGAAGGTTCGAGATGTGTCCTACATGGTTGGTGAAAAGGTTCTGTTGAAGGTCTTGCCCATGAAGGGTGTTATGAGATTTGGAAAGAAAGGGAAATTGAGTCCGCAGTTCATTGGGCCTTTTGAGGTGCTTCGGAGGATTGGGGAGGTGGCTTATGAGCTTGCTTTTCCACCCAGCTTATCAAGTGTGCATCCAGTATTTCATATTTCTATGCTCCGGAAGTATATTGGGGATCCGTCTCATGTTTTTGATTTCATCATGGTTCAGTTGGATGATGATTTGACTTATGATGTGGAGCCAGTAGCTATTTTGGGTCATCAGATTCGAAAGTTGAGGTCAAAGGATATAGCTTTAGTGAAAGTGTAGTGGAGAGGTCGGCCTATGGAGGAGGCTACCTGGGGAGACCGAGTGGGAGATGCGGAGCAGATATCCTCACCTGTTTGAGGCTTTAGATATGTTTCTTGACTCGTTCGAGGACGAACGTTTGTTTAAGTTGGGGAGGATGTAACGACTCGGCCTGTAATACCCTATATATTAATAAGAGCATATAAATCTTTAACTAAAGTTTAAAAAAACAAAAAAAAGAAATAATAGGGCAATGGGATAAAGCCCATAAGAGTGAGAAACGGAAAAAAAAAGGGGGAAAAAGGGGAAAAGTTGCTGCTAAGCAACAAAAACTAAAAGCAAAGAAAGAAAGAAAAAAAACGATGGAGGAGGATACAAAGGAGAAGAAGAAGAAAAAGGCTAGAGCCAAACCTTGAGAAATTTTAAAAAACGCACTGGTTCTTACGGGTAATACTCGAATTTCTCATCTGGATTCCTTTATTCTGGTAATTATTGTTTATTTATCTCAGTTCATATGTTTGAAGGGTTTCAAAAGGTATAAGAAATTAAATACCAATAAGAGTTATTTTGGGCAAGTTATGAAATTGAAAATTGGTCAATGTAACTATAGGATAAATTCACTTGAAAAAAAGAAGGGTATTGATGTATTTGTACTTAAACTAGTCTCATTATATATGATCTTTGTTAGGTGTAAATTAAGTTAGGGTGCAAGGATTGAGTTTTGGTGTTTAACTATATTGCAATGAAAATATCGAATTTGGGTTGGAATGTGGTAAGTCTAATATTGAGTACAAAGATAAGTACCAATTAAGAAGGAATATTATGGACAATAAGTATATTTCAGTTTCAATTTATGCACACGATTAAGGAAATTGAACAGTACAGAGAATAAACCATATAAATAACTTTTTATTTAAAAGATTTTGGACTAATTTAAATCACCCATATGTGGGTAAATATAAATCCACAAATTAAGACTCAAACATGAACCCCAATGATTGGGTATTCTAAATTAGCTATGAATTAGCATAAATATGGAAACTAACATGAGATCGATATTATGTAATTATAGATTGATTGGAGGAATTTGTGCGAATTGCTCGAGGTAAAGCATTTGGTATTTCGATATGAGTACTGTGAGTAGTAATCTTACCACAATTTGTGTTTTAATAACCTGTATGATTTATATATGATTTTGAAAATAAGTGTATTACCGATGCTTTGAAATTGCATGTGGGACAAGTTCTTTACTTGATATGATACAGAACAGTTTACTTGATATGTTTACCGATTAATCTAAATATTTTCACCGTTACTAGATATGTTTTATCATTACTTGAGATGTTACAGTTAATTGAAGTATTCTCACGGTTACTAGATATGTTTTAATGTTACTTGAGACATGATTACTGTTACCGAAATAAAATTACAAGATTTGATAAGGAATGATATGCCCTTCATTATTTTAATAATGCTTTTGTACGAGTATTTACTATTTATAAGAAAAAGTATAAATGGGAGGAGACTTTGAAGGATCCCGTAGCTAATGGCGGCTTCGTTAGACCTGGTGCACCTTGTATTTACAGATTACCGATTACAGTTATAGCCCTCGCTAGTGGGAAGGTAGAACTAGCATACAGTTACAGTTTTTCCTCGAGTAGGGACCTACAGTTATATTTGACTCCTTTGACGATGGGGTCTATACAGTGTTACAGATTAGATGATCCTTCCTTGGAAACCTCCCAAACATAAAGATTTGATATGACACAGGGCTTACCGAGTCTATTACTGAATTGTTAAATTGATTCATATTACAGGAAACACATGTTGAGACTGATTATTATTACTGTTTTTTAAAGGGCATTTTATTTTTATGATAGTTCCTAATTATTATTATACATGCATGTTTTCTGACTTGTCCCCAATTAAAAACGGTTGTGGTTAAGTTTTATTACTCACTGAGCTAGCGACTCACTCCCCACTATTATTTTTCCAGAGACAATAGTTGAAGGGTGGGGATTTTGTTAGTCAGACGCACAAGTTGATAATTTCTGGTGAGCCCTGCATTTGTTCGCGTGGGCGGAGATTTTATTTATTATTATGGTCTTTTCTTTGAACTCTCAGAGTCTCTCCATAGTTAAATTTTTTAGTGTCTTGAGTATTCTTCGTTATTAAAGATCTATATTGAGTATCGCTCATTCTTATCAAATTTGGAGATAAAATAGTATTTCTAGTTGTTGGTGGGTGGACTATCAAAGGTATATATTTATTTTAGTTAATTGATAAGGTCATTGTCATTTGAATTGCTATTAGGATGTTTGGTTGCTGATTTGAGAAAGGGAAAATTTTGGGATAGTCCAAAAATAGCGGAAACTCTGTCCGATTTTCTGTAAAATACCGATGAGGCTTACTTGGGGGCACTTGCTCCTAGGTGCCGGTCATGAACCTAAATTGGGTCGTGACAAAGTTGGTATCAGAGCTTAGGTTATTCTTGTGACTAATGGATCACACGTCGGTAGTAGAATCTCAATTATGTTTATGTAGCCGGTCATTCCTATAATCGTGATTCTGTGAGGGCGTGGTAGGATGTGTCTTGTCATTCTTTCTTTCTTATTCCACCGTACGTATGTGGTGATTGGGGTCAGGTAACTGAATCTATCATTACTTATCCTATTCGTGTATGGCTCGGACCAATTACCCTATAATAGAATTTGGCTAGAGGTTCAAACTTCAAATACGTCAAATTTCGCCAATGGATATGCAGCCATCTCCAAGCAAAGAAATACTACATAAGTAGTATACAAGACCAAGGTTCATTATGCTGTATGAGGTGCTTTCTGGTAAGATGCGTAATAGGGGAAATTTATACCAGTCCACTACTACAGCGATAGAGGAGTACTATCACAAAAAGAAAGAGATCTTTATGGATATAATAGATAAACATGAGAAGAATGAGCAACAGAATAGGGGCTCTAAAGTCCTCATGCACCTAGAATATTATGCGGAACAACAAATATTCTTAATAAAGTTCCTAAAGTTGAAACTACTAAGTTTACTATTTCTGATAGTTCAAAGGATCCTTAAAGGTTTTAGTAGAATACTTACCATGTTATAAGCTATATTATATTTCATGAAAATGTCTATGGAACAAGCAACTTTTAGACTAGAGAACATGGCGAATACATGAAATGCTACTGTACTCTTAGAGATTCCAACAAGAGCAACGCAACTAATTTGGGAATAATTTCACTAAAGTGTTTATGAATCACTTCCTTCTTTGACAGTTTGTGACGTGAACTTGCCTGCTAGATCATTTAAGAAATTGATTTAGACGTTGGGTATACTTACATATAACACCAAACTTTCTCAGCTGGATATGCAAGCAACATCTTATGTTTAGAGGCTTGTTGAAAGGTTGGTTAATTTTTTAAATAAGATAGTAACTGCATATATGAAGACTTGAACCTCTTCTTTAGCAGTTGCATTTACCAGAAAGATTGAAAATATGGACATGATAGGCGTGCAAGAACTCACACAAGAAGATCGAGATCAGAATATCTTTTAGTATGGATTTTAATATGAGTTGAAGATTTAAAAATCAAGAATGTTTTGAGATATTAAGTGATCCTTTTCGGGTTGCCACATTTGTGAAAATTTTATAGTAGTTAGACATGTGTTTAAAACTTTTAAGATTCAAGTTAAGAGAAGGAGAATCTAGCCAACCAAGTTGTACTTGATATGGTTGACTCTAATGTACAGATGGATATAGATTAATTATATTCTTACCATGCTACCCTTGATTACTATGGAAAAACTATTAGGTTTGGTGAACTTTAAAAGCTGGTTTTGTCCAAAAAAGAGGATTATTGGTTTTAGAGACGAGCAAATTATATATTTTGAAGACTTAACGGTTATAGAAGAAAGGTTGTTTGGATCTCATAGATACGGTAAGGGGCACAAGAGAAGAAACACTTAGTTTGAGAAAAAAAGAAGTATCATAATGAGAGATTCTCTACTGTATTCCTAAAGATTTACTAGGACTACCCCCAATATGAGAAATAGACTTCGGTATTGAGCTGATACCTGACACGCAAACTATATCATATGGCACCCACAAAGTTGAAAGAGCTAATTGAATAATTGAGAGACCTACTGGATATAGGTTTTATCATATCGAGTGTTGCAACATGAGGTACACTAATATTGTTTGGAAAAAAAAGGGACAAGTCTTTAAGAATATGGGCCAACTACAGATCATTAAATAAGATAACAATACACAATAAATATCCCTTGTCTTGTATAGATAACTTGTTTGATTAGTTACAAGGAGCCATTGATCTTTCGTCTGTTATCATCAACTTAGAATAAGAAAGGAAGATATTTCAATGTTGCCTCTAGTACTCGATACAAATATTATGAGTTACATGTGATGTCCTTTAGATTGGCCAATGCTCTAATTGCATTGATGTATATAATGAATATGATGTTCAAAGTTGTTTTTGGAGAAAACAAAATCCATAGTTTTACTTACTATATTCTAGTATATTCTCGTACTCAGGAAGAGCACGAGAATTACTTGAAAAATATGTCAAAGACGCTGCAGGAAAATCAACTTTTTTTCCAAGTTCTTCAATTAGCTGGACTCGATGATATTCATAGGACACATGGTATCTGAAAAAAAAGGATAGATTCTAAGAAGATATAAACAATTCATAAATGATCGAGACTCATTTCCTCTACAGAGATTACTTTTGGCTTGACAAGCTACTATAGGCATTTGTGTCGGATTTCTCTAGAATAACACCACCACTCACCAAGTTAACATAGAAAATCGCTAAATTTCAGTGGATGGAGAAATGTACAACGAGAAAGCATGTTTGACAATCACACTAATGTTAACCTTATTCCAATAGTCTCTAGAGGATTCACGATGTTATGTGATACTTTGAGGGTAAGATTAGGATATTTTCTCATGCAAAATAGTCGCGTGATATCCTATACTCTAAGGAAACTGAAGAAGCTCAAGTCGCATTATGCCATTCATGATTTGGAGAAGGTCATATTGGTATTTCCTTTTAAGATTTAGAGACTCTATTTATACGAAGAAACCTGTGAGATTTATACTTAGTACAAGAGCCTGAAGTATATTTAGAGACACAATGTATTGTTTTGTATTTTTCGGGAAAGATAAATAAGATAAATATTATAGCTTATGCAAAAAAAGAAAACTATGGGTGATTTGGCGCATATAGCTCTTGTAGAGATACTTTTGGATGAAGATATGCATAGACTAGAGGGTGCACGTGTTAAATTCAATATGGAAAAAAAATTCAAAGACATTATTGGCTATTGGTCAAGCCCGATGTAGAGTGTATAAAAGCTAGCCAATACGAGGATGAACGATTGTTTAATTACCGAGATTAGTTTTTAGCTGGTAAAAGCAAGGATATAACTATTAATAGTGAGGGTATTCTACGACTAGGTAACTAATTATATTTAGCAAACATATATGGGTTGAGACAAGCTATTCGTGATGGAGCTCACAACTCTGGATACACTATATATCTCAGGTCTATAAGATGCACCATGACTATAAAAAAATTTATTGGTTGGAAAAGAAAGAAGGAAAAAAAAATCGTTAACTTTGTTTCTAACTATTTGACATGTCAGTATGTTAAGGCAAGCACTTACGACTCATAGGCCCACTAAAACAACTCAAGCTTTTGAAGTGGAAATACAATAGAACAATACATATATGACTAAATTAATCAAACCATTAGAGGTATGATTATATGTGGGAAAGTTGTAAATTGGCTTACCAAGTAGGCATGTTTCTTGCTAGTCAAAACATCTTATAGTGAGGTAAAATATGCATAGATATACATGAACAGAAAATTATGTGACTCAATAGAGCTCTATTGTCCATCAGCTCTAATAAAGTATCGCATTCACTTCACGATTTGAAAATATTTTCAAGGAAGGTTAGGTACACGAGTAGATCTTAGTACTAGTTTTATCGCATGCAAACACAAAGTCCAAAGGTGCTATACAGATCTTGGAGGATATGTTGAGAGATTGTATTCTTGAGTTTCGAGGTAGTTGGGACACTTATCTACCTTTAGTTGAATTTGCTTACAACAATAGCTTCCAGTCCAATATTCAAATGGCACCGTACGAAGCAT
This sequence comes from Nicotiana tabacum, assembly GCF_000715075.1. Taxonomy (NCBI): domain Eukaryota; kingdom Viridiplantae; phylum Streptophyta; class Magnoliopsida; order Solanales; family Solanaceae; genus Nicotiana; species Nicotiana tabacum. The sequence goes on along the minus strand of NC_134087.1, from coordinate 144,399,313 downwards.
TGTATGGTAGAAGATGTAGTTCTCCTATCGGACTATTTGAAGCTAGTGACACTAACTTATTGGGACCCGACTTAGTATAAGAAGCTATGGACAAAGTCCAGTTGATCCGACAGAGATTGCTTACAGCTCAAAGTAGACAAAATCTTATGTGGATAAGAGAAAAAGAGGTTTAGTGCTTACAATTGGGGACAAAGTGTTCCTACAAGACTCTCCTATGAAAGGTGTGATGCAGTTTGGAAAAAGAGGCAAGCTAAGCCCCAGGATTATTGGATCATATGAGATACTATACCGAGTGGGAGCAGTGGCTTATCGTTTGGCACTTCCTCTTGAGTTGTCCTTTATTTATCCAGTTTTTCATGTCTCAATGTTAAGGAAATATATATCAGACTCATCTCAGGTGCTTGAAGCGCCTGTTACATCTCTTGATGAGAAGTTGTATTATAAGGAGGAGGCAATGGCTATTGTTGATAGCCAAGTAAGGAAGCTATAGTCAAAAGAAATTTTGTTCGTTAAAGTGTTATGGAGAAATAATACAGTTGAAGAATCTACGTGGGAAGTAGAAAAAGATATTCAAGCAAAGTATCCCCATTAATCTCAGTCCATAGGTATATACTTAAATTAAATTCGGGGACCGAATTTCATAAAGTGGGGAGAATGTAATACCCTATATATTAAGAAGGGCATATAAATCATTAACTAAAGTTTAAAAAACAAAATAAAAAGAAATAATAGGACAATGGGCTAAAGCCCATAAGCTTATGGGAAATGGAAAAAAAACAAAAGGGAAAAAGGAGAAAAGTTGCAGCTAAGCAACAGAAACTAAAAGCAAAGAAAGAAAGAAAAAAAACGATGGAGGAGGATACAAAGGAGAAGAACAAGAAAGAGGCTAGAGTCAAACCTTGAGAAATTTTAAAAACACACTGGTTCTTACGGGTAATACTCGAATTTCTCATTTGGGTTCCTTTCTTCTGGAAATTATTTATTTTTTATCTCAGTTAATATATTTGAAGGGTTTCACAAGGTATAAGAAATTCAATACCAATAAGAGTTATTTTGGGCAAGTTATGCAATTGAAAATTGGTCAATGTAACTGTAGGATAAATTCACTTGAAAAAAAGAAGGGTATTGGTGTATTTGTACTTAAACTAGTCTCATTATATATGATCTTTGTTAGGTGTAAATTAAGTTAGGGTGCAAGGATTGAGTTTTGGTATTTAACTATATTGCAATGAAAATATCGAATTTGGATTGGAATGTGGTAAGTCTAGTATTGAGTACAAAGACAAGTACCAATTAAGAAGGAATATTATGGACAATAAGGGTATTTCAGTTTCAATTTATGCACACGATTTAGGAAATTGAACAGTACAGGGAATAAACCATATAAATATCTTTTTATTTAAAAGATTTTGGACTAATTTAAATCACTCATATGTGGGTAAATATAAATCCACTAATTAAGACTCAAACATGAACCCCAATGATTGGGTATTCTAAATTAGGTATGAATTAGCATAAACATGGAAATTAACATGAGATCGATATTTTGTAATTAAAGATTGATTGGAGGAATTTGTGCGAATTGCTCGAGGTGAAGCATTTGGTATTTCGGCACGAGTACTGTGAGTAGTAATCTTACCACAATTTGTGTTTTCATAACATGCATGATTTATATATGATTTTGAAAATAAATGCATTACCGATGCTTTGAAATTGCATGTGGGACAAGTTCTTTACTTGATATGATACAGAACAGTTTACTTGATATGATTACCGATTAATCTAAATATTTTCACCGTTACTAGATATGTTTTACCATTACTTGAGATGTTACAGTTAATTGAAGTATTATCACTGTTACTAGATATGTTTTAATGTTACTTGAGACATGATTACTGTTACCGAAATAAAATTACAAGATTTGATAAGGAATGATATGCCCTTCATTATTTTAATAATGCTTTTGTACGAGTATTTACTATTTACAAGAAAGAGTATAAATGGGAGGAGACTTTGAAGGATCCCGTAGCTAACGGCGGGTTCGTTAGACCTGGTTCACCTTGTATTTACAGATTACCGATTACAGTTATAGCCCTCGCTAGTGGGAAAGTAGAACTAGCATACAGTTACAGTTTTTCCTCGAGTAGAGACCTACAGTTATATTAGAATCCTTTGACGAAGGGGTCCATACAGTGTTACATATTACATGATCCTTCCTTGGAAACCTCCCAAACAAAAAGATTTGATATGACACAGTGCTTACCGAGTCTATTACTGAATTGTTAAATTGATTCCTATTACAGGAAACACATGATGAGATTGATTATTATTACTGTTTTTTAAAAGAGCATTTTATTTTTATGATAGTTCCTAATTATTATTATACAGGCATGTTTTCTGACTTGTCCCCAATTAAAAACGGTTGTGATTAAGTATTATTACTCACTGAGCTAGCGACTCACTCCCCGCTATTTTTTTTCCAGAGACAACAATTGAAGGGCGAGGATTTCGTTAGTCAGATGAATAACTTGATAATTTCTGGTGAGACCCGCGTTTGTTTGCGTCAGCGGAGATTTTCTTTATTATTATGATCTTTTCCTTGAACTCTTAGAGTCTCTCCATAGTCAAATTTTTTAGTGTCTTGAGTATTCTTCGTTATTATAGATTTATATTGAGTATCGCTCATTCTTATCAAATTTGGAGATAAAGTAGTATTTCTAGTTATTGGTGGGTGGACTATTAAAGGTAGATATTTATTTTGGTTAATTGATAAGGTCATTGTCATTTGAATTGCTATTAGGATGTTTAGTTGCTGATTTGAGATAGGGAAAATTTTGGGATAGTCCAAAAACAGGGGAAACTCTGTCCGATTTTCTGTAAAATACCGATGAGGCTTATTTGGGGGGACTTGCTCCTAGGTGCCGGTCATGATCTTAAATTGGGTCGTGACACGACCAGTCATCTCATGAGTTACTTCTCTATTTTCCCCCATTTCTGCTTCTTTATACTTTCTTTATCCGTGTTATGTGATATCGGGTTGGTCGGATCGAATCCGGAATGAATTTAGTAAGGTTTGAGACACTGAGTCTCTTTCGAGGAAGCTTAAGTTGGAAAAGTCAACTAAATGTTAACTTATATGTTAGATGGATCAGATGTGAGTTCCAGTGGTTCAGTTAGTTTCGGGAGGTGATTTGGGACTTAGGAGTGTGATCGGAATGGGTTTTGGAGGTTCAGAGTATATTTAGGCTTGAATTGGCAAAGTTGATTTTTTTGAGATTTCCGGTTGGTAGGCGAGATTTTGATATAGGGGTCGGAATGGAATTCCGAGAGTTGCAATAGCTCCATTGTGTCATTTTGGATGTGTGTGCAAAATTTCAGGTCATTCGGACATGGTTTGGTTGGGTTTTTGATCAAAAGCGTAATTTAGAAGATTTTGGAATTCTTAGGCTTGAATCCGATGCAAATTTGGTATTTTGATATTGTTTTGAGCATTTCGAAGATTGGAACAAGTTTGAATGAGGTTATGAGATATATTGGCATGTTTGGTTGAGGACCCGGGGGCCTCTGGTGAGTTTCGGGTGGTCAATCGGACCATTTCATAAAGTTTAAAATTGCAGAAATTTGTTGCTCATTGTTGCAAACAAATGCTCTTCGCGTTCGCGAGAGGGGAGCCGCGATCACGAAGGGTTAGCTGGAGAAGGCTGAGACTTTGGCCTTCGCATTCGCGATGTAGTCTTCGCGTTCATGAAGGAGTGGGAAATGATGCATCGTTTTCGCGAGGTCTGCTCCGCATTCGCATAGAAGGAATTGGCCAGCTAGGTTTTGAGATATTTTTTCATCGCGTTCGCGGGAGGGAGAGCATGTTCGTGAAGGTCTGTCTGAGTAAAGCATCGCGTTCGCGATGGTGTGGTCGCAATCACGAAGAAGAATTTTGGTCAACGGAATTTTTGTTCTTGGCGAACGCGAGGCTTTGACCGCGTTCGCGAAGAGGGAAATTTAGGCGTGGACAGAATGTTTAAGTACTCGTCTTGTCCGCGATTTTGGGGTTTATTTCCTCCATTATAGGTCGTTTTTGGAGTTTTTTGAAGGGGATTGAAGAGGGATTCAAGAGGAATCACTTGGAGGTAAGATTCTCGGACTTAAAACTCGATTCTAATGTGAATTTCACCTAAATAATCATGGGAATTAAGCCAAAAATTGAAGCACTAGGGCTTGGAAATTTAGACCTATGATTGAGAATTTAAAGGACCATTTGAGGTTGGATTTTAGAACTTTTGATATGTATGAACTCGTGGGGATATAAGGAATCTATTGATGTAAAAATTATCGAATTCCGAGACGTGGTCCCAAGGGTCGGGTTTTGGTAATTTCGAGATTTATGTTGTAAATTGATTATTTTCGCTTGGGCTTCGTTTCCTTAGCATATTTTGACATCCTCATTCTGATTTTGGATAGATTCGACGCGAGTGGAGGCCGATTCGAGGGGCAAAGGCATTACGAGCTAGAGATTTGACCGGTTCGAGGTCAGTAATGATTGTAAATGATGTTCTGAGGGTATGAAACCCCAGACTTGCACATCGTTGTGCTATATTGAAGTGACGCACACGCTTGATGACAAGCATGGGGTCGTGCACTATTGGGGATTGTGACTTAGTCCGTTCCGAATGACTATTTTACCGCGTATTTGACTGAAATCTATTTGCTATCATCATTACTTGGGTTGAATGCCAAATTTGGGCTTTGTGCCAACTATTTGAACCCTTCGGGGATTTTTACTGGTATTTCCTCACTTTTTTTTGACTTTTTACTGAACTCAGTCTTTTTATATTTCACTATTTTTCGTACTCAGCCATGTTTGCTCTGTTTTAACACTTACATGGTCTTTTAAATGATATTTTGGACTGAGAAACATGTTTTACTACTGCCCGAGTGGCTTGTGAAGATTTTGGATGAGTAAGGCCGAGGGCCTATGTTGTGAGGAAATATTTGATACTGATTATGAGGCGGAGGGGTTGAGATATGTACGCCACGAGGTGGCTTGACTGATATGAGGCCGAGGGCTTAGTGATGATGCCACGAGGTGGCTTGATATTGCGCTTGGGCCGTAAGAGGTCCCTTCAGGAGTTTACATACCCCTAGTGAGCGCGAGTACCCATTGTGAGGTGAGATTGAGCCCGAGGGGCTGGTATTGCTCTGAGATGTTGCCGAGGGGCGTAATTGTGGATACTGTGCCCGAGGGGAAAACTTTTATGTGTTTATGTTCTTAATTAACTGTCCATTACATGCTTAATTGTTGAAAAAGGCTTTTCATGAAATTACATTTGTTATAAAGGTTTTTTACCTATCTTTCACTGATTCACTGATTTTTAAATATTTTTACTACTTTATTATAGAATGCTTTGTGCTTTACGTGATTTCTTGCTTTCAGTATTTATTTACATTATTTAATCACTAAGTTGGAGTACTCGCTTTACTCCCTGCACCCCGTGTGCAGATTCAGGCGTTGCGTATCCTGTCAGTGTGAGTTGAGAGCTCCCGGCAGATATCAGAGTCCACGAGGTAGATGCTTGACGTCCGTAGTCCCATGTTTCTCCCTCTTTATCATTTCTATCTCTTATAAGACATTTGTAATAGTTTGTAGACTTTTCATACTTGTATTAGATTTTATAGATGCTTATGACTAGTGACACCCCGGTATCGGGTTGTGTTGGGTTATTTACCGCGATTTATGCTATTAACTGCTTAAACTTTGGTTTATTTATTCATGTTTAGACTGTTTCTTAAATGCTTAATTGTTAATAATCGGATAATGGGAAGGGTCGGCTGACCTTGCCTTCACGAGAGGCGCCATCACGACATAGTCCGGGTTTGGGGTCGTGACACTATAGGTCTATAATTAATAAGCTCGTAGAAATCATGCATATAAAGATTTTGTTAATCGATTCTGAATTTAGTCGCTATTGCTAATCACTTAGGCAACGTATCTGTAGGACTTAATAACGATTATAGGTTTATAATTGTGACATATTGCTGCCTGAAGTGCGTAGATTCATGATGAATAAAATCAGTAGGCAAACAAATAGGCCTTAATGCTAGCCTTAATAAAACTGCCTTTATACTCTATTTTATCACGTAGATATCCTGCCAATAGGATTCCAAAGTTAATAAAGTTTGTTGATTCAATTGTATGCTTTTGTTGCCTATGTGTGGAGGTCAATGTGAGCCCACACTTGTTCATTATTTGAAAGTCCTACTTGTTTTGTTTGTCACCTAGATTTCACATCTTTAAGCAATATAGGTTGGTCTAGAACTATCCCAAATAGAGGTCCTAATACCTCCAGGGCCATAGGTAAGGGACGAATAGTGCACGCATAAGGAACGAGCTAGAAACTACTAGAATGCTTAAGTAATAACTTAAAGATAGTAATTGGGTAGTAAAGGAGATGATAGTCCGTGCGCTAATGCTATGAGTAACACCCCGACTTGAGGGAGTTACAAAGCGTTGCCTGGAATGATCCTATAGGCTAAAAAACTTAGGACCACCCCTATACCCCTGTTTAATATAAATTAAATATTGTATTTGTCCAAATTATTTTCTCTCCCTTTTAGACTAATTCACTTAATTTAAGTTCGGTCGGGACCCACCGTTGTGGACCTCGAAGAGTGCCTAACACCTTCCCCTTAAGGTAATTTTGAGCCCTTACCCGATCTCTGATGATGCAAACTGGTATAATATGAGTTATCTGCTCTAGGTGCCTTAACGCACCTTAATCTGTTAGGTGGCGACTCTTTCAATTCCAATTCTCTACCCTCTCAGAAAAGAGTTGTCCCAGAAATGTAGAAACCCGATTTCGCGAGAAAAAGGGGGCACGATAGCATGGTGATTTTGCTGGAGATATCTTTAGGCTCTTACTATAATGAACTTTTCTATGAATTAGTCTTTAAACATGTCTTTATTATTCCATTAATACTTGCACACCCTTTCCCTTTCCCACTCTATATGAATTTATTTGCCTATATTCATTCATTTATGATTTCTCTTCCCTGTTTATCATATTTTACTCTGAAAGTTGACTTGTCTATTTGTTTTTCTTTCTTAAATGTATTTACTATTATTAAATACCACATTTTATCATTATTCATCGTGCAAATACTTGGAAACATGTTATTTTCTTTTGCATAACTTCATGCTCAACATCATATTCCACTCGTGCATACTAAACTATAGCGGCACTTGATGATTGTCCGCGATCTTCCTAAAATCACCCTTTAAATTTTGGAAAGGCTTATTTGCGGTAAAACTAGTCGATCAGTAGTGTAGTCGACGGTTCCGTGCCTTTCCCTCTCAAGTTGTACGCTTGAGGGTACCTATCTAGACTTTTATAGAAATCTTACTCTGATAATGACTGTACATGCATCATAATCAAACCTAGCCCGGGTTAATATGTTGTCCGCATAATAACCCTCTAAGAAAGCCTTGTCTAAAGTCCATCGGCATTTTCATAATCCCAATGGGTGCAACCACGATATGTGCATTATTTGGAGAGATAAATGCCGACATGCTAATCGTTAATGTGTAAGTAGTCAAATTTGGAGGGGTCAAGGGTCTAACTCTGTTTATTTTTGCAGAAAATGAGGCACGAAGTTTCCAGGTTCGGTATGGTCTGAAGTATACCACCGTTGTTGTTAGATTGGTAAGAAAACCTTTCACCGAGCGACAAAAATCACCTGAAAAGGGTTTTTGGAAATTTACCTTCCTTATTGGATATCCAACCAAACAACATGCTGATCGAGGCTGCTACTATGTTCTGGAACGGAGAAAGAGCTGTATTTCGTTTTGGCAACATAGAAATGACTCCCCTTTTGGAGGAAATAAGAGGATTCACTGGATTACCATGGGATAGTCCCGGATTACTAGTATCGGAAACCGCACCACCAGGGGGGTTCTGAAAATGATGGGTCTTAGAAAGAATGATGACTTGGAGTGCCTAAAGAAGTCCAACATACCCTTCAACTTTCTCTATGAACGATATGGACACAACAAATCTTACTGTATCTTTCATGATGAATTCTCCATCACTTCCCTGGGTTGGACTCACTATAGAGTTTTTGTATTCATCATCTGCTTTCTGGGTATGATGGTGTTTCCAAGCCAAGAGGACAGAATTCACACCAGGTTGGCCATGGTAACCAAATTTTTAATGGAGGGAATCGAGGGACAAACCTATACTATTGTTTCGATGATTGTAGCAGACATATAACGGGCTCTAGATCGTTGCAAGAAAAGGTTCAAACATTTTGAGGGTTGCAACTTGCTACTACAGATTTGGTTGTTAGAACATCTTCAGAGGGGCCAATACTGCCAAGAGTTTCCACAGAGACCATGGAAAGATCACATACCATCCTAAAAGAATGACCTTTATCCAAGATAGATTTGCACAACCGGAGAATGCTACAGAATGGGCACAATTATTTAGCTATTTGACTGAGGACCAGGTTCATTAAATGTTCGAGTGGTTCCCTACTAATGAATTCATCATCAGATCCAGGGATGTTTCGCACTTGGTGTTGATTGGGTTAAGGGGAATACATATATATGTTCCTATCAGAGTCATGAGACAAGCTGGTAGAAAACAAGTCATACCACGAGTCTCCAAAATGAGCCATTACAGAGTAGATTTTCAGGATGACGCCATTCCATCCAAATATGAGGTCCATCACATGTGGAATTTGAAGATTATCGTGGAAAAGGTATCATCGATCCAGATCGATATCATGCCGGTCATGTATATTTCTACCCATCATGGTTAGAAGATGACATAGCAGGAACGGTCGAGCCAGGGTTTGGTTGAGGAAACAGAGTCATAGACGAGGTTGCTGAAGCACAAGTGAAGCATGAGAGGTTGCGGAAAAGATTCCTTGAGTCCGAAGCCAGGCATTTGGAACAAAACAAGTTAGACATGGAGGCACTTAATGAGTGAAAGGAAATGGCTACAAGGTTGATAGAAATGTTGGAATATTTAGATCAGGGTGTAATGGAACTGGAAGGGAAGATGAGGAAAAAGGTCGTAGACTGTCAGAATGCAGAGGGCAACGAAGGAGGACACCTAGCAAGGACATACCTGCTGCTGGACATGCATGACCTGGGGAATCTGATTGATGGAGCCAAGAGGGTCAAATATGGGGAAGGTCACTCCGGGACCAAGTAGATTAGGTTTATCTGTTTTGAGTCATTTTAGAATTTGAATGTAATATGGCAGATGCCATTTGTAAATTATTTATTTATCATCGTTTAAGGTTCGTCTTATTTATTACATTAATGAAATGAGGCATTTATCAACATTAAATCTCTCCAAATCTACTTGTCACTAGGCCTACCTCGGGCACAACGAGGTTCCCCAAATTAGGACGCAAATTTACATTCCCACAATACGTGTTTAAATACTGCAAATGCTTCTCAGAATGCTTACTGACTTATTTATCTTTTGTTTTTTTCTTTATTTTGATTATTCCCATCCCCTAAGGTTGGTTCGCACATACTAGCATTGTTAGCATATCACACTAGATCTAGAGGCCCTCCACCTCCTCCTCCTCCAAGTAATTTGAAAAGCAAGGAAAAGACTAAGATGGATGATATGAGTGGTATTCAGAAAGAAAATGTTGCGCACGTGGAAAATGTTGAAACTTCAGATGGTCGGAGTACTCCGGCCCAGAATGATTTGGTCCTACGATTGGAATAGAAAATACTGGAATTGCAAGGGAAACTTGAGCAGGTCCGCAACTTGGCAAACATCTCCCTCACCCTAAATGTCCCAGAAGTTAACCAACAAAATGCTCAAAACCCAGTATCTCCTTAGAACACACCAAACCATCGCCCACATAATCCTCCCGCACCCCATCAATACGCAACTTCTCCCCAAAATCCTAACCTTCCACCAATACCCACTCCTCTTCAACATAAACATCCTCCTACTCAATACCCACAAACCACTTACCATACTCCTCAGAATATCCTACAACCTATCCCTAATCGGTAAAATTCAACTAATTATCACCACTACACTCCAACCCCTGCCACCCACCAAAATAATCTCATATATGTGGAAACCTTACCTCACTCTACTCAGCCAATCTCATATACTCCAGAATACGCCGAGAAGGACCTGCTCATTAAGAAAATGGCAGAGGAGCTCAAGAAGATCACAAGCTGAGTCTAGGGTGATGAAGGAGGCAAATGAATTGAAGGTCTGAATTATGAGGATCTGTGCATTCAGCCAAATGTGGAACTGCCGAAGGGTTACAAGCCTCCTAAGTTCGAGATGTTTGATGGAACAGGTGACCCGAAGGTACATTTGAGAACATACCGTGATAAGTTTGTGGGAGTTGGGAAAGATGAAAGGATTCGCATGGAGCTTTTCATGAGGAGTCTTACTGGAGACGCCCTGTCTTGGTACATAAGTCAAAATCCCAAGAAATGGGTCAATTGGGTGAGTATGACATCAGACTTCATGGATCGATTCAGGTTTAACACAAAGAATGCATCGGATATCTTCTACATACAGAATCTAAAGAAGAAACAAACAGAGACTTTCCGCGAGTATGCTACTTGATGGAGGTCAGAAGCTGCAAAAGTCAGGCCAACATTAGAGGAAGAGCAGATGAACAAATTCTTCGTCAGGGCCCAGGATCCACAATACTATGAAAGGTTAATGGTCATCAAAATCACAAGTTCTTCGACATCATCAAACTTGGGGAAAGGATTGAAGAAGGGATCAAGAGTGGGATGGTAACCAATTTTTAGGCATTGCAGGCCACAAACAAAGCATTACAGTCAGGGGGTATATCAAAGAAGAAAGAAGTAGGGGCAGTAATGGTAGCTCAAAGTCCAAAATCTTCACTCACATACCAAACACCTCCACCCACATATCAACCTTCACCTCCCAGAAATTCTCAACCCACTACCGCCTATCACGCTTATAACACCCAGCTAGCCTATTACCATTCACCTCCAACCCGTCAAAACTATCAAAAACCCAAACCCAATTTTTATCGCAGGCCGCCCAAACAATACACCCCTATTGCTGAGCCCATTGACCAGCTATATGAAAGGCTGAAGGCTGCCGGATATGTCACCCCCATTCCTGCTGTTACCAAGGAAAACTCCTCCCAATTGGTCAACCCAAACAAAATATGTGCGTACCATTCTGGCATGAAAGGACATATTATTGATGAATGCCACACTCTGAAAGACAAGATTCAAACCCTGATTGATACCAAAGTTATACAAGCAAAGGAAGCCACGTCAAATGTCCGCAATAATTGTTACATCCCGTACCTTAGCATCAGGATGTGCCGTAGTAAATCCACATGAGTTCGAAGGGATTATGTCTATTAGAAGGCTATAGAGGGTTTAAGACATTATTATTATGAGACCTTGTTAGGTTGTAACTTCTATGTTGAATGATTTACGTTCTTCTTGACTCTATTTCCTATTTCCTTAAAATCAAAATCAATATTTGCGGTGTTTCTTTGTCAACTTATTTCAAAAAGGGAAGGGATAATATCTTGAAATTTAGACGGATTTATGTAAATTTTATGCATGTAACACGATTATTAAATGGAGTAAAAATATAGTTTCAGTGTTAAAGAATTTATGCATAACTTATTAGCACCAAGGCTAGGGTAAGCGTTTTAGATATAGAGGCAGTCTATGGATACATTTCAAAGAGAGTTTTATTGTTGTAAATCAATGAAATGTGATTATATCTGAAGGACGTTTTGTCTTCATAATGAAGTTAATCGCCAATTATATCAAGTCTTTTTTGGTTGAATCTTACATACACATGAAGAAACACATTATAAATTGATTATCAGAGTGGAACATTTTTATAAAAAAAAAAGTTTGAAAAATATAATTTTATATAGTTATGTTTTAAATTATACACATAATATGAGAAAAGTATATGAGATTTTATTTATTGTAAAGATAGAAATTATTTTCTCACATGAAAAAAAACGTTCTCTTTTTACCATTTTAAAAATTGAGCGTACGAAAAATTTGTACTCTTTATATGAGATTAGGAAAATTATAAGTTGAGAAAATATATGCATTTTTACATGGACAATTTAATGAAATAATAGTGTATGTATTTTTTTTATACGATACCACATGACCATGATAATGGGGTATACATAAAGTGTATTAAAAGTGAATGGTATATCAAGTAATTTGAAATAATTCTTAATTACGCGGGTAATTAGTTAATTACCGGATAACGAGTCATTAGCTAGTTAATTAATAGTTAATGGATAAGATTAAACACCCACCAACCATGTGGCAGCCCCCTTTTAATGACTCATTAGTCATTTATTACATGTGTCACATTAAGAATTGGTTTTACAACATAAAGCTAGAGCCTTTTTGGTATGTAAGCAATTTTCTCTGCCTATAACGCATTGCTCAAATTTGGGTTGCTTGCCTGTTAATCAATAGTTTCAACTTGTGGGTTGTCCTGTCAGAATGGACCATCGTAGTGAATTTTCTGATGCTTTAAGAGAATGTGTTTTGTCATCAATTAGACATCTGATACAAAGACTCAACTTGCATGCCCTCCATTTGTTTTGCATTGATGTAATTTATTGTGGTGCAGACAGTTGTGAAAGGGAAAATTTTTAGGCTACATGGATGTAATTGTAGAGGTTTAAAATGTCTTCAAACCATGGAGAATTGAAGAAAGAAGCTAAAGGAAGGAGACTTCACTGTTGTCATAAAATTTGGCTTGAGTTTTCGGTAGTTCTCCAGTTTCGTCGTACCATTCTTTAGGTGGTAGATTGGGTAGAGTGTTATAGGTCGTCATGGAATCTAGTTACTCTTATAATTTTGTTAAAATATTGTTGCATGTGTGCATGCAATAACTATGAGATGTTTAGTGCGTGGGAGTGGAGCAGGTGTCCATCTAGAAATAGATGCCTTGCCTACGTGGATGTCCACTTGCATGCATCTAACTAACTATTTGTTTTATTGGAATAAAGAAGCTAGCGAAAGGAGATTTCATTGTTGTCATAAAGTTTGAGTTGAATTTTTCAGTAATGCCTCCTCAAAGGAGTGGAAGTTTGAAATTAGAGAATACCATACGGATTTTTTCCCTAACCCAAGTATCTTATGGTTAATCCTTTTTTTTATTGGCATGATCTAAGTAATAATACGTAAATGTAATGTTATTCTATAAGTGGTTCTACTCTTAGAAGTTTAGGATATCTACATTATTCATTCTTATAAAGAGATATTCAAGCATGTCTAAGTATGTTACTGATTCACCATATGTCCTACTACTGTATTGTCTATCCATGGGTCTCATAATATTCCAAGATATCTTATTGTCTTACTTCGTTATGCACTGCATTCATTTATACATGTGCATGTACCCACGACTCAGATGACGTTATATATGCGTATATATGTATACATATGTATATAGGATATGGAAAAATGTTACGACGTTATATACGCATCACCACCTGATCAGCTGGTATACGTTGATGATTTTGCCCACAGTGGCTGAGATGATATGATGGGATGTCCTCAAAGTCATGATGATATTATGTACGTACAGACCTATGCATTACATTATATTTACATGCATATGCATGACATTATAAATATTTTATGATTTATGGAGCTATCCAGACTTACAGGTTGAGTCATTTATCCCAGATTTCTTCCATGTCCTTTATATACTTATTTAAATGTTCTTACATACTCGGTACATTATTCATACTGACGTCCTTTTGTTGGGGACGCTGCATTTATGCCTGCGGGTATAGATAATCAGTTTGACGAGCCCTCATAGTAGACGAGATTGGCATTCGGCGAAGGATCGGTAAGACTCCACCTCATTCGGAGTGCAGTCGAGTCTATGAGTCATCGCATTAGAGTTTTGCTACATACTTATGGGTAGGCTAGTACTCTGTCCCATTTTATGTCAAATAATCTTAGAGGCTTTGTAGGCATATGTTTACTATGTACAATATGTCAGAGGCCTTGACGGCCCATATGTATTCATGTTTTATGAACGATGGTTCATTGATATAATATTTGCCCACTTACAATTTTACATTACGAGTTGTGGCCATGTTGGCCCATGATAGTTATAAAAAGGAATGAATGAGTTACAGAGTGGTTCGCTCGGGCTACTACGGCACCGGGTGCCAGCCACGCCTCCCCAGGCTCGGGCATGACAAAGTGGCATGAGAGTAGTTCGTGTCCTAGGGAGTCTACAAAGTCGTGCCTAGTAGAGTCTCACTTATAGGTGTGTTGCGCGCCACATTTATAATTGAGAGGCTATAGGGCATTTAGAAAATATTACCCTTCTTTTGTTTCCAGATCGTACCATAGAGTTGAGTCGCAAGAAGTCAGTATGAAGTTGTCTCGAGATTTTTATGCACCGGATGTGCAGGTATTACAGTAGAGCTTTAATGCGCAATGTGGAAGGGAGATTATGAAAGAAACAAAAGATACGACGCCAGATTGAAAGGTAAGTAAGATAAAGGTGAAGACAATGTGAGATACTTAAGTAGAAAAGATTGTGAATAGTCGAGACTTCAGATAGAGGTTGGGTTTTAGTTTCTATACAGAGGAGACCCTAGCGAATGTTTTGAAATCTCAAAGAGTTAACATTCGAGGACGAATGTTTCTAAAGGGGGAAATGATGTTACATTCCGTACCTTAGCATCAGGATGTGCTGTAGCAAATTCACATGAGTTCGAAGGGATTATGTGTATTAGGAGGTTATAGAGGATTTAAGACATTATTATTATGAGACCCTGTTAGGTTGTAACTTCTATGTTGAAAGATGTACGTTCTTCTTGACTCTATTTCCTATTGCCTCAAAATCAAAATAAATATTTTGGTCTTTCTTTGTCAACTTATTTCAAAAGGGAAGGGATAATATCTTGAAATTTAGACGGATTTATGTAAATTTTTTGCTTGTAACACGATTATTAAATGGAGTAAAAATATATTTTCAGTTTTAAAGAATTTATGCATAAATTATTAGCACCAAGGCTAGGGTAAGCTTTTTAGATATAGAGGCAGTCTAAGGATACATTTCAAAGAGAAAGTTTTATTGTTGTAAATCAATGAAATGTGATTACATCTGAAGAACGTTTTGTCTTCATAATGAAGTTAATCGCCAATTATATCAAGTCTTTTTTGGTTGAATCTTACATACACATGAAGAAACACATTATAAATTGATTATCAGAGTGGAACATTTTTATAAAAAAAAAAGTTTGAAAAATATAATTTTATATAGTTATGTTTTAAATTATACACATAATATGAGAAAAGTATATGAGATTTTATTTATTGTAAAGATAGAAATTATTTTCTCACATGAAAAAAAACGTTCTCTTTTTACCATTTTAAAAATTAAGCGTACGAACAATTTGTACTCTTTATATGAGATTAGGAAAATTATAAGTTGAGAAAATATATGTATTTTTAAATGAATATTTTAATAAAATAATAGTTTATGTATTTTTTTATATGATACCACATGACCATGATAGTAGGGTATATATAAAGTGTATTAAAAGTGAATAGTATATCAAGTAATTTGAAATAATTCTTAATTATGCGGGTAATTGATCATTACCTAATTAATTAATAGTTAAGGGATAAGATTAAACACACCATTGTGGAAGCCCCTTTTAATGACTCATTAGTCATTTATTACATGTGTCACATTAAAAATTGGTTTTACAACATAAAGCTAGAGCCTTTTTGGTATGTAAGCAATTTTCTCTGCCTATAACGCGTTGCTCAAATTTGGGTTGCTTGCCTGTTAATCAATAGTTCCAACTTGTGGGTTGTCTTGTCAGAATGGACCATCGTAGTGAATTTTCTGATGCTTTAAGAGAATGTGTTTTGTCATTAATTAGACATCTGATACAAAGACTCAACTTGCATGCCCTCCATTTGTTTTGCATTGATGTAATTTATTGTGGTGCAGACAGTTGTGAAAGGGAAATTTTTTTGGCTACATGGATGTAATTGTAGAGGTTTAAAATGTCTTCAAACCATGGAGAATTGAAGAAAGAAGCTAAAGGAAGGAGACTTCACTGTTGTCATAAAGTTTGGCTTCAGTTTTCGGTAGTTCTCCAGTTTCGTCGTACCATTCTTTAGGTGGAAGATTGGGTAGAGTGTTATAGGTCGTCATGGAATCAAGTTACTCTTATAATTTTGTTAAAGTGTTGTTGCATATGTGCATGCTACAACTATGAGATGTTTAGTGCGTCGGAGTGGAGCAGGTGTCCATCTGGAAATAGATGCCTTGCCTATGTGGATGCCCACCTGCATGCATCTAACTAACAATTTGTTTTATTGGAATAAAGAAGCCAGGGGAAGGAGATTTCATTGTTGTCATAAAGTTTGAGTTGAATTTTTCAGTAATGCGTCCTTAAAGAAGTGGAAGTTTGAGAAAATATCATACGAATTTTTCCCTACCCCAGGTATATTAAGAATAATTCTTCCTTCTTTTGGCATGATCCAAGTAACAATACGTAAATGTAATGTTATTCCATAAGTGGTTCTACTCTTAGAAGTTAAGAATATCTTCATTATTTATTCCTATAAAGTGATATTCAAGCATGTCTAAGTATGTTTCTGGTTTCCCATATGTCCTACTACTGTATTGTCTATCCATGGGTCTCATAACATTCCAAGATATCATATTGTCTTACTTCGTTATGCACTACATTCATTTATACATGTGCATTTACCCACGACTCAGACGACGTTATATACGCGTATATATGTATATATATGTATATGAGATATGGGAAAAAGTTATAGCGTTATATACGCATTACCACCTGATCAACTGATATACGTTGATGATTTTACCCACAGTGGCTGAGATGATATGATTGGATGTCCTCAGAGACTTGATGATATTATCTACGTACAGACCTATGCATTACATGACATTTACACGCATATGCATGGCATTATAAATATTTCATGATTTATGGAGCCATCCAGACTTACAGGTTGAGTCATTTACCCCAGATTTCTTCCATGTCCTTTATATGCTTATTTAAATGTCCTTACATACTCGGTACATTATTCGTACTGACGTTATTTTATTGAGAACGCTGCATTCATGCCCGTAGGTATAAATAATCAGTTTGACGAGCCCTCATAGTAGATGAGATGGCATTCAGCGAAGGATCGGTAAGACTCCACCTAATTCGGAGTGCAACCGAGTCAATGAGTCATTGCATCAGAGTTTTGCTACATACTTATGGGTAGGCCGGTACCCTGTCCCATTTTATGTCAAATAATCTTAGAGGCTTTGTAGGCACAAGATTACTATGTACAGTATGTCAGAGGCCTTGACAACCCATATGTATTCATATTTATGAACGATAGTTCATTGATATAACATTTGCCCACTTAAAATTTACATTATGAGTTGTGGCCATGTTGGACCATGATAGTTATAAAAAGGAATGAATGAGTTACAGAGTGGTTCGCTCGGGCCACTACAGCACCGGGTGCCAGCCACGCCTCCCCCGGCTCGGGGCGTGACAACAACCCCCTCCTAGATCATAGGGGTGAAGGAGTAAATATGATAGAAACTAATGAAGAATGGGATCCTGAGGGGTCGATTGGGTTAATTCGGGAAGGTGATGACCCTAAACCTGCAGTTACAATCACTCCTATTGTGGTAAGCCACCAGTCGAAGTTGAAGTAGCCACATCAGTCCCACTTGAAATTGAAGTAACAATACCTACGATTACACTGCCTCTATTTCAAGTAGAAGTATCCACAAACTTCACTGTGATGGTAGCACCCACACCTCTTTTCAAGTCCAACACCATACCCTGGGATTACGTTGCCGAAGCTAGATGAAAGGGAAAAACAAAGATGGAAGAATCTGGTGCCGCACAGGGGATGACCAGAACTGGAAGAATTTATACACCCGAAAATTTGGGAGGAACAAGCAAGGAAGCTTCTATCAAACAACCCGTCATTGAAACTGGTCCAGATAATCTCTGGAGGAAAGTACAAGCAAGAGAATACTCTGTCGTTAATTATCTGAACAAGACTCCCGCCCATATATCTATCCTGTCGCTGCTGCAAAATTCTAAGGCACATAGGAATGCTCTGATGAAGGTGTTGAATGAATCTTATGTGCCCAACAACATCACCAGTGGAGAGATGACCAATATGGTAGGGTGAGTACTGGAAAGTCACAAGATTACCTTCCACGAAGATAAACTACCAATTGAAGGATTAAGCCACAACACGGGACTGCACATCACAGTACAGTTTGAGGACAAATTCATCGCTAGAATCTTAATAGATGGGGGTTCAAGCCTCAACATTTGTCCATTGACTACTCTGAAAAGGTTGGGTAAAGATTTCCATGAGATACGAGTAGGGAGTATGAATGTGAAGGCATTTGACGGGTCTCAAAGGGCCACAATTGGGGAAATTAACCTTTGTTTGCAGATGGGCTCGACTTGGTTTGATGTTGAGTTTCAAGTATTATATATATCTGCTACGTACAATCTTTTACTGGGATGACCTTGGATACATGAACGCTGGAGCTGTGGCTTCTACGTTACACCAGGCCGTGAAGTTCGAATGGAACCATCAGGAGATAATCATTCACGGAGATGGAAGTAATCCATTTACACCAGTCAAACTGTCCCGGTTGTCGAGAATATAATAGAGTTGGATGGAGAAACTTATCACCGCATTGAGCATGTCAATGCAGTTGAGAAATATAAGTGGTAGAGTAGCAAAATAGAAAGCATACTGGCATGGTTAGGGTATGAACCCGACAAAGGGATTGGGAAGAAACTCCAGGGCATTACCAAACCGATACAGTTGAAACATCATGGCACAACTTTCGGGCTCGGATATCAGTATACATGGCAAGAATATGATGATTGGTCACCTCCATGGCGTGGTCCCTATTACCCTCTCGAGCAGCAGGTGTCGCATCTGAGTCAGACCTTTCACCAGGCCGACACAACATAGGGATCTGCGGAGGAGGAAGCTTTGGCTGGGCTAAGGAATTTGTTTCTAGAAGACGAGGATATGGATTGCAATGTGATAGTTGAGGAGGAGGAGGAAGAAAGCCTTACCATTCAAACCGTGGAAAAAGGAGCCGTTCTCAAGAATTGGGTTGCCGGACTATCCCGGGCTCGTCGAGTTCCTAGGTAGCTTGGCAATTAGCCTCACCTATTTTTAATAGCCATTTTAGGCACTTAATATATTTCCAGTATTTTATTTTAAAGACGCATTTTGTTTCGAAATAATTGCTCAAGTCATCGAGCCGTACCTGTTTTGGATGTTTTCAAAATTTAATTAATGCATTATTATTTAGTATTTATTTTATCTTTTACATTTTCCCTCTACAACATTACTATTTCTTACCTTGATAAACCAACGACTGTGACATGTAATGAAACAACACAACATAATGATAGTGACTCTGAAGAAGAGGATGAAATACCTGAGGAAGTTATTAGAGAAGTTGAGAATTTTGAGAACAAACATAAGTCCAACCTGGACGAAACCGAGGAAATTAATTTGGGAGATTTTGAACCATCAAAGAGACTCGCATAAGTATTCACTTATCACCGTTAGAGAAGGAAGAATACATTCGTTTCCTAAAAGAATATGAGGATATTTTTGCATTGTCTTATGATAACATGACTGGCCTAAGCACATCCATAATGGCTCATAAGTTGCCTACCAATCCAATATGTCCGCCGGTGAAGCAGAAACTCAGAAAGTTCAAACGAAACATGAGCCTAAAAATCAAGGAACTAAGCAGATTAAAGCCAAAGTCCTCATGGTAGTTGAGTACCCAACCTAGTTAGCCAACATCGTACCGGTTCCGAAGAAAGATGGGAAAGTCAAGGTGTGTGTTGACTATCGAAATTTAAATAGAGCAAGTCCAAGGACGATTTTCCACTGCCAAATATACACATTATGATCGACAATTGCACCAAGCATGTACTCTAGTCCTTTGTAGATTTCTTTGGGAGTTATCATCAGATTTGGATGGACGAAGAAGACGTAGAAAAAACAACCTTCATTACACCGTGGGGAGTGTACTGTTACAAAATGATGCCATTTGGTGTAAAAAATACTGGGGACACCTACATGAGAGCCATGACAACCATCTTCCATGATATGATACATAAAGAAATAGAGGTATATGTTGACGACATCATCATCAAATCCAAGAGGGCCACATATCACAAAGCAGGCTTGAGGAAGTTGTTTGACATGCTACAGAGGTACAATCTAAAACTGAACCCCACAAAATATGCATTCAGGGTTTCTATAGGAAAGTTGTTGGGATTCATCATCCGCCGCTGAGGAATTGAGTTGGACTAGTCAAAAGTTAAAGCTATCCAAGAGTTACCACCACCAAAGAGCAAAAAGAATGTGATGAGTTTCCTGGGACGGCTCAACTACATCAGCCGTTTCATAGCACATTCCATAGTAATATGTGAACCCATCTTCAAAATATTGAGGAAAGATGCTGAAACCAGTTGGATTGAATATTGTCAAAGGGCTTTTGACAAAATTAAGGAATACCTATCCACGCCACCAGTCCTAGTCCCGCTAGAACTTGGGAGACCTTTCTACTCTATTTGTCCGTACTAGATGGGGCTTTAGGCTGTGTTTTGGGACAACATGACGAGACAGGAAGAAAGGAGCAAGCCATATATTACTTAAGTAAGAAGTTCACACCTTATGAAATACGGTACTCTCTGCTAGAACGCACTTGCTATGCTTTGACATGGACAATTCAGAAATTAAGGCATTACTTCTGTGCCTATACCACTTACCTCATATCAAGGATGGACCCTCTGAAGTACATCTTTTAGAAACCTATGCTTACCGGAAAGTTGGCCAAGTGGAAAATATTGTTGAGTGAGTTTGATATCATCTATGTAACTTAGAAGGTAGTCAAAGGACAAGCGTTGGCAGACCATCTTGCTAAACATACTGTGGGAGGAGAGTACGAACCACTAAAAATGTATTTTCCTGACGAAGAAGTGTCATTCGTAGGAGAGGACATTGCTGAAACCTACGAAAGTTCGAGAATGTTCTTCAACAAAGCTGCAAACTTCAAAGGAGTGGGTATTGGAGCGGTTTTAGTGTTAGAGACCGGTCAACATTATGCGGTATCCACAAAGCTTAGGTTCCCATGCACTAACAACATGGTAGAATATGAGGCTTGCATCATGGGGCTCAATTTGGCCATCGATATGAATATACAAGAGTTGCTCGTAATTGGTTATTCGGATCTTCTGGTACATCATGTTCAAGGAGAATGGGCTACGAAAAATACCAAGATACTACCATACTTGTATCATGTGCAAGAATTGATGAAGAGGTTCATGAAGATAGAATTTAAACATGTTCCAAGAATCCAGAATGAGTTCGCAGATGCACTGGCTACCTTGTCATCAATGATACAACATCCAGACAAGAATTTCATCGATCACATTCTGGTAAGGATCCATAACCAACTGGCATATTGTGCTCATGTTGAAGAAGAAATGGACGAAAAACCTTGGTTCCACGACATCAAAGAGTACTTGGCAAAAGGAGAGTACCCAGAACAGGCGAACTATACTCAGAAATGTACACTACGGAGGCTGTCCAATCACTTCTTGCAAAGTGGAGGAATTTTATATAGAAGAACACCTGATCTAGGACTATTAGGGTGTGTTGACGCCAAAGAGTCTTCCAAATTGCTCAAGGAGATATATGCCAGAACCTGCGGCCCACATATGAACTGCTTTGTCTTGGCCAAGACGATACTCAGGGCCGGATGCTTTTGGATGACCATGGAGACAGACTGCATATAGTATGTTCAAAAATGCTACCAATACCAGATACATGAAGAAATGATACGAGTGCCGCCAAATGAGCTTAATGCGACAAGCTCACCTTGGCCTTTTGCTGCTTGGGGAATGGATGTCATCGGCCCAATCGAGCCCACCGCTTCTAACGGGCACCAGTTCATTTTAGTGGCCATCGACTATTTCACTAAATGGGTTGAAGCTGTATCTTACAAAGTTGTGACCAAGAAAGTCATCGCAGATTTTGTCAAAGATCATATTATTTGTCGATTCGGGGTTCCTGAGTCCATCATCACTGATAATGCCGCCAAACTCAATAGTGATTTGATGAATGCTATGTGCGAAACCTTCAAAATCAAGCACAAAAACTCCATAGCACACATGCCTCAAATGAACAGAGTCGTGGAAGCTGACAACAAGAACATCAAGAAGATACTTAGAAAAATGGTAGAAAATCACAAACAATAGCACGAGAAGTTACCCTTTACCCTATTGGGGTACCGTACCATAGTACGCACATCAACTGGGGCAACTCCCTATCTGCTGGTTTATGGTACCGAATCTGTCATTCCCGCCGAGGTAGAAATTCCTTCTTTAAGGATCATGCAAGAAGCCGAACTCAGTGATACAGAATGGATAATGAGCCGCTATGAGTAGTTAGCCCTTATAAATGGAAAAAGGACGAATGCAGTATGTCACGGTCAGCTTTATCAGAACAAAATATCCAGAGCTTTCAACAAAAGGGTCAAACCCAGACAATTCACACCGGGGCAGTTGGTGCTGAAGTGAATCTTCCCATATCAATATGAAGCTAAAGGAAATTTTCACCTAACTGGCAAGGTCCTTATATGGTTAATAGTGTACTAACAGGAGGAGCACTCATACTCGCAGAGATGGATGGAGAAATCTGGCCAAAGCCTATCAATTCAGATACAATCAAGAGATACTATGTTTAGCTTATTTACGTTCCGTTGTAACTGAACTAAGCTTAACCCGATTCCCGTTTAAGAGGGGATACGTAGGCAGCCCTGTGTGTTCGGTCACATCTTAATAAAATCTTCATTTCCCCAAAACCAGAAACTAGGGCAGAATTTTTAGGAGTACCCTCAAAATTTTGGAGCAAGTCTAACCAACATCATCATATGCAAGACAGTCATAAATCAGTTAAGTAACTGGGCAAAATTTTGAGAAGGATTCTCAAAATTCCGGAGCAAATCCAACAAACTTCGTTACATGCAGAACGACCAAAGGATCACTTACTAAACTGGTGCAGAATTTTGAGGAGGACCTTTAAAATTCTAACGCAAAAAAGTCGCAATGTCTCTAAAAGTGTCACAGTCATTAGTTCAACTAATTTAGTTGATGTTATACACCACCATGCTTTATAAAATGATTCTATTCTATCAATAAGTGCATATTTTTGAAAACTTTATTTCTATGACCACTAGGTGTTACCCAGGGAAACTTGAACAGGGCCTCCAGAGCAAAGCAAAGCAAAACAAGCAGACAAAGGCACGAACTAACCTCTCTGCAAAACTCATAGTTTTTCTTTGAATGCGGGGAAAAGGAATAACCACAAGTACGTGCGCCTTAAATCATTACCTTCATAACAGCCAGACCGCCAAGCGCAAATATAACTCCAACTAAGAAATATTCTACTCCTATTTGCTATTTGTCCATATTTGCATAATGCTAAGCATTGCCCTCTCTTTGCATGAGACTAAGCCTTATCTCAAATCGTGCATGAGGCTAAGCCTTGCCTCCATATTTGTATAAGGCTAAGCATTGCCTTCTCTTTGCATAAAACTAAGCCCTATCTCAAATCGTACATAAGACTAAGCCTTGCCTCCCTATTTGCATAAGGCTAAGCATTGACTTCTCTTTGCATGAGACTAAGCCTTGTCTCAACTCCTGCATGAGGCTAAGCCCTGCCTCCCTATTTGCATAAGGCTAAGCATTATCTTCTCTTTGCATGAGACTAAGCCCTGTCTCAAGCCTTGCATGAGGCTAAGCCCTGCCTCCCTATTTGCATATGGCTAAGGGTTGCCTTCTCTTTGCATGAGACTAAGCCCTGTCTCAAACCTTGCATGAGGCTAAGCCCTGCCTTTCTATTTGCATAAGGCTAAGCATTGTCTTCTCTTTGCATGAGATTAAGCATTGTCTCCCCAATTGCATAAGGCTAAGAATTACGTTCTCTCTGCATGAGACTAAGCCCTGTCTCAAATCCTGTATGAGGCTATGTCCTGCCTCCATATTTGCATAAGGCTAAGCATTGCCTTCTATCTACATGAGACTAAGCCCTATCTCAAATCCTTGCATGAGGCTAAGCCCTGCATCCATATTTGTATAAGGCTAAGCATTGACTCTTTGCATGAGACTAAGCCCTGTCACAAACCTTGCATGTGGCTAAGCCCTAACTCCCTATTTGCATAAGGCTAAGCACCGCCTTCTCATAAGACTAAGCATGTCTCCCTCTGCATAAGTGGTTCTCTGTTCTATACTTTGCATTATCTTCATCTCTCGGGGTTAAGCTCTAGCCCCAAACTCTACACAAGGTTAAGCTTTGCCTTGTTATTACCTTTGGTATCATGTCTCTGCACTTCATGGGCTGATGTATAGCCAACTTTTCCAAAGGCGTCATAGTCCGAAGGCATCATCCTCATAGCCCGGAGACACCATGTCATGGATTGAGGATCTCTCAATACTACACATTATTATTCAAAGGTGTCATGGTTTAGAGGCACCATTCTCATGGCCCGAGAACATCATTTCATGGCCGGCGAATTCCTTCTCTCATGACTCATGGCCTGGGACGTCATGGTCTAAGGACGTCATCTTCATTGTCCAAAGACAACCTTCATGGTCCAAAGGGAACTTGCATTATGTCTAATTTCTCACAATAATCTATATACTTGCATGCGTTGTGTTTTTTTTTGAATTTTGCAGGTGATCCAGGAAGTAACCGTTCTTCAAATGGGAGCAACCTTTGCGCTGGTTTCCGCTCATATCATTTAGCGCTACCATTATCTCAAACGTAACCGATTCCCATCAATTGCTCGCCTTCGCTCCACCGTTCAAATGCTTGCCCTGTGATACATCCTTTTCACTTCAGATTCATATTCATAACTCCACAAAAACCCATCCGACACTATCCTTCCCAGAAGGAACCCTTTCCAAAACATACGACTATTCCTATAACAATTCTATCGGTTTCATTCACCGTTGGGTCCACAACTACACACCTAGGGACATGTAGGAAGATCAAAGACCAGGGTACGGCCTATATTTTTCAAAACACCCCAATCAGTCAATATCGGTCATCATTTCTTTACCCGACAACTCTTTCATCCTTCCCGGGTAAAGATAAGCAGCTGTTGATACTTAATTTTTCTCTCATAGATTTTAAATATTCATATACATCTTTAAAATAGTGCACATATATTATTATTATATTTACAAGCACGCCCAAGTGTTTTTATAATTTTTCTATAATTTTAAAGGCTTTAAATAAATTTATTTCTGTATTCTTTATTATATAAATATCCAATAATTATCACTCATATTATTTTAGGATGATTTAATCATTTAAATTTATCATTTATGCCTATATAGTTCTCAAATATTTTAATTTTTTTTACAATTACATTTGCATTTTTTAAGGCTAGAATTGCATATTTTGCACTAATAGCCCATATATATGCATAATTATATTATCTCTACAAAAATGATTTTTTTTATATTTTTATAATGTTAAATAATTATTTTTAAATCATTTCCATTTATAAATGGAATTCTATCATTAATTATATATTTATAAATTATTTTATTAGCTTAATTGAGTATTTAAAACATAGCCCCTTTTCTAATTAATTTTGCGGACCTAACCAGCCCAATTACCCTAACCCAATTACCCAACATCCAATTAACCCGCCCGTCTAAACTATAATCCTGGCCGTTGATCTTAGAAGATCAACGACCCCTAGTCATTTACTCCTTTTAATTATACCAATCACCCCTAACCCTAAACCATTTCCCCCCACCCGCCGTCACTGAATCCTCTCGTCTATCCTCTTTCCTCTCTCGAACCCTAACCCGCCGTCACCATTTCCCCTTTGATTCCTATCAGAAATGGGATCCTTTCTTGATTCCCTTCCTTATTTGGCTTTACTTCTTTACTTGCTACCCGGTTTGGATGTTACTTAAGCTTCTTTGTCTCAAATGGCAAGTGTATCTCAAGAGACTCGAACCAGATCTGGTTCAAAATCTCTCATATTTCGATTATTCCCATCTATATTCATCCAAAAACTTGTGAGTACAAATTGTTTTCGTATTTTTCAGTTAGGGTTTTGGATCTCTCGTTCAAACAAGATTTTGGTTCATTCTGGTTCGCTTTAATGTTATTATTTACCTTGTCACTCACGAATCTGTATATTTTTTATTGAATCTTTTACTTACCCAAAAATTAGGGTTTTGATTTTAATAGATTTTTGCCAAAATGTTTTTCCTAATTTATTTCTTACTGATTTTACTTACCATAATTTTTGCCTATATTACTTATATTAAAATTTAGGGTTTTTCGATATGTAATTATTTTCCTTTAATGGTTCTAGTTATTTGTCTATGTGATTCTTGCCATTAATTATTGACTAACTTTATTTGCCCTAAAATTAAGAGCTTGAAATCTTTATTATGGTTTAAGTACTGGTACTTCCTTATTTGGTGCGATTTACCTGTTCTCATCACTCCCTAGCTTATTTGATCCGGCATCTTGACTATTTAATTGTCTCTATATAATACTTTTCTTAACCTGAATAGTACTAGCCTAATTTTATGCTATTATGTTCTGTTAATTTATTGAAGCCGACCTAAATTGATTATGGAATTATTTTCATTCCTTGTTTATGTATGATTGACTTATTACCTTATTTGTGTGCTCTAATTCAGTGCTATTTAAACCCCTCTCCCTTTTCCCCTTAGACAGGTCTCGAAATCTCTTATTCTCACAAAACAAACTTAAGCTCTCCCTTGCTCCTTCACTCTGATTTCCGTGCTAAGTATCTCTTGATTTTGGTCGGATGAAAGCCAAGGACAACATTATTCTGGAACCTCATTGATGTGGTATACTTACTTACTTTCTCACTTAACTGGTATGCCCTAACCTTTGCAAATTCTATTCTCTATGTTTTACCTGACTAACCTGTTTCAATTCTCAGCATGATTCTGTCCTTCACCTGATTGTGTGATTCCATTTAGTGACACTATTAACCTAGGACTAATTAGTTTGGATTAATATGAATCCTATCATGGGTTAGCCTAAGGTTTAATCTATTTCTTGAACTGTGTGAGTGCTATATTGTGTTTAGAAATTGTGATGACCCTAAACCCGGACCCGGTCGTGATGGCGCCTCTCGTGAAGACAAAGCCAACCGACACTACACCCAATTCTTTTCAACAATTAAACTAATACAAATTAAGTCTTTAACATAATAATAATCCCCAAATAAAGGTGAATAATACAATTTGCGGAATAGACATAGCCCGACATCGGGGTGTCACCAGTCATGAGCATCTACTAACCGATTTAAAACAGGAAGAGTCTACATAGTCTATTACAGAACTAAAACAAGAGAAAAATGAAATAGGGGAGAAGCACTGGTCTACGAACGCTGAGCAGCTACCTAGTGAACTCCGAAATCTGCTGGAAGCTCTCAACCCTCACAAGCAGGACCTGAAGCGCCTGAATCTGCACATGGGGTGCAGGGAGTAAAGTGAGTGCTCCAACTCAGTGAGTAATAATAATAAATGAAGACTAAGTGATAAGAAATCATGTAAAGGCACATCAACATGCTATAGAGAAGTAGTATAAAGCCAGTAAAAGCAATGAAACAGTGAAAACATATAAAGTCACCTTAGTTCAGTTTAAGCTTCTTTGAAATACCTTTTTAACAGTTATGCAGGTAAATAACAGGCAGCTAGAAAAGATAAACACATAAAGAACCGCCCCTCGGGCACAATACCAACAGAATCATCCCCTCGGGTAAGACATGGAACAACACCAACCCCTCGGGCTATATCTCATATCACAATGGGTGCCCGCGCTCATTGGGGGTGTGCAGACTCCAGGAGCGGCCCCTTACAGCCCAAGTGTAATATCAAACCATCTTTTGGCATAATCAATAGGATCTCGGCCTCATATCAAGCCATCTCGTGACCCTCGGCCTCATAATCATAAATAAGTGTATCCACACAACACAAGCCCTCGGCCTTACTCAGTCAGAATCTGATAAGCCACTCGGGAAATAGTAAAACATGATGCTCAACCAAAATTATTATTTAAAAATATCATTTAATGTATTAAAACAGAGTAAACATGGCTGAGTTATGAAAACAGTAGAATATAGCATGACTGAGTACAAGTATAAAGTCAAAACAGTGAGGAAATATTAGTAAAAATCCCTTAAGGGTCCAAATAGTTGGCACGAGGCCAAAATATGGCATTCCGCCCAAAACATGATGATAGCAAACAGTTTTCCATCAAATACGCGGTAAAACAATCATCCAGGATGGACTAAGTCACAATCCCCAATGGTGCACGACCCTAGGCTCGTCATCTAGCATGTGAGTCACCTCAAAATAGCACTACGATGTGTAATCCAGGGTTTCATACCCTCAGGACAACATTTAAAATCATTACTCACCTCAATCTAGTCCAAACTCTAGCCCGCGATGCCTTTGCCCCACGAATCGCCCTCCACTCGCATCGAATCTATCCAAAATCAGAATCACGACGTCAAAATATGCTAAGGGAACGAAGCCCATGCGAAAATAATCAAGTTATAGCATAAATCTCGAAATTACCCAAAACCCGACCCCGGGGCCCACATCTCGGAATTCGATAAAATTCACATTAATAGATTCCTTATCTCCCCCCGAGTTCATACATATCAAAAGTTCCAAAATCGGACCACAAATGCCCCTTCAAATCTTCAAGTCAAGGTCTCCAATACCAAGCCCTAGTTTCCTAATTTTTAACCCTTAATTTCCATAATTACAGCTCTAATCCGTGAAATAATACCATAGAAACGAGTTTTAAGTTCAACAATCTTACCTCAATGAAGCTCCCTTGAATTCCCTCTTCAAAATCTCCCAAAAAGCTCCAAAACCGACTTAGAAATGGGGGAATAATCCAAAACTTCGGGAAGGAAATAATCTATACCTTCTGGCCTAGGCTATTCGCACTTGCAGTCCAGCTACAGCTTCTGCGGTCCAAGACGCCACATCTGCGGTCCTCACTTAAGTCCTCAACTTTCGCATCTGCGATACACAACCCGCACCTGGGCCATCGCAGGTGCGGTTCCTTAACCACTTCTGCGGTTCCTGCCCTCCTTGGCTTCTTTCGCTTCTGCGACTCCAAACTCGCTTCTACGAGACCACACCTGCGGTCCCATAGCCCCAGGTGCGGTTATGACAGCAATGGAACATCCTCAGTTGCCAAAACCAAACTCAATCCTTCCGTCAACCATCCGAAATAACCCCGAGGCCCCCAGGACCTCAACCAAAAGAACAAACATGCCATATACCACTATCCAAACTTATAGCAATCTTCAAAAAACCTCAAACAACATCGAAATAACCAAATCACATCTAAATCAAGCCTAAGATTCCAAAATCTTTCGAATTTCGCTTTTGATCAAAAAGTCTACCAAACCATGTCCGAATGACCTAAAATTTTGCACACACATCCCAAATGACACAATGGACCTATTGCAACTCCCGAAATTCCATTTCGACCCCAATATCAAAATCTCACCTATCAATTGGAAAATGCCAAAATTCCAATTTCGCCTATTCAAGCCTAAATCTACTCCGGACCTCCAATACACATTCCGATCACGCTCTTAAGTCCAAAATTATCTCCCGAAGCTATCCGAACCATCGGAACTCACATCCAAGCCCTCAAACACATAAGTCAATATCCGGTTGACTTTTTCAACTTAAGCTTCCTCAAAAGAGACTAAGTGTATTAAACCTTACCAAAACATTTCCGAACCTGAGCCAACCAACCCGATCACACATAGAACCAATAAACAAAGTAATAAGAAGCAGAAATGGGGGAAACGGAGTGGTAACTCATGAAATAAGCGGCCGAGTCGTTACATCCTCCCCTTCTTAAACAAACGTTCGTCCTCGAACGAGTCAAGAAACATACCTGAAGCTGCAAATAGGTGAGGATATCTGCTCCGCATCTCCCACTTGATCTCCCAGGTAGCCTCCTCTACGGGCCGACCTCTCCACTACACTTTCACTAAAACTATATCTTTTGATCTCAACTTTCTAACCTGACGCTCCAAAATAGCTGTTGGCTCCATATCATAAGTCAAATCACCATCTAACTGCACCGTGCTGAAATCTAGAACATTAGACGGATCCCCAATATACTTTCGGAGCATAGAAACATGAAATACCGGATGCACACTCGACAAGCTGGGTGGCAAAACAAGCTCATAAGCCACCTCCCCAACCCTCCGAAGTTCCTCAAAAGGCCCAATGAACTGAAGACTTACCCTTCTTCCCAAATGTCATAACACCCTTCATGGGTGAAACCTTCAACAAAACCTTCTTACCAACCATGTAGGACACATCCCGAACCTTCCTATCAGCATAACTCTTTTGTCTCGACTGCGCTGTATGAAGCATCTCCTGAATTACCTTCACCTTTTCTAAAGCTTCTTGCACCAAGTCTGTCCCCAATAGCCTAGCCTCACCCCGTTCAAACCAACCAACTGGAGATCTACACCGCCTCCCATACAAAGCCTCATATGGAGCCATCTAAATACTCGACTAGTAGCTGTTGTTATAAGTAAACTCTACGACCGGTAGAAGCTGATCCTATGACCCTTCGAAATCAATGACAAAAGCATGCAACATGTCCTCCAATATTTGAATAGTGTGCTCGGACTGCCCGTCCGTCTAAGGGTGAAAAGCTTTGCTCAACTCAACCTGAGTACCCAACTCTCGCTGCACCGACCTCCAAAACTGCGACATAAACTGAGTGCCCCTATCTAAAATGATAGAAACTGGGACACCATGCAAATGGACAATCTCCCGAATATAGATATCTACCAACAGCTCTGAAGAATAAGTGGTACACACAGGAATGAAGTGAGCGGACTTGGTCAGCCGATCCACAATCACCCAAATAGCATCAAACTTCTTCAAAGTCCGTGGGAGCCCAACTACAAAGTCCATGGTGATCCGTTCTCACTTCCACTCTGGAATATCCATCTGTTGAAGCAAGCCACCCGGTCTCTGATGCTCATATTTCTCCTGCTGACAATTGAGACACCAAGCTACAAATCCCACAATGTCTTTCTTCATTCTTCTCCACCAATAATGTTGTCTCAGATCCTGATACATCTTCGTGGTACCCGGATGAATGGAATACCGCGAGCTATGAGCCTCCTCCAGAATCAACACCCAAAGCCCATCTACATTGGGTACACATATCCTGCCCTGCATCCTCAACACCCCATCATCATCAATAGTCAAATCTCTAACATCATCGTGCTGAACTCTGTCCTTAAGTACAAGCAAATGAGGATCATCATACTGGCGCTCTCTAATGCGATCATATTAGGAAGACTGAGAAATCAGACAAGCCAATACCCGACTGGGCTCCAAAATATCCAACCTCACAAACTGATTAGCCAAGGCCTGAACATCAACTGCAAGAGGTCTCTCCCCAACTAGAATATATGCCAAAATCTCCATACTCACCACATTTCAGCTCAAAGCATTGGCCACAACATTGGCCTTCCCCGGATGGTACAATATAGTAATATCATAATCCTTTAGCAACTCCAACCATCTCCACTGCCTCAAATTGAGGTCCTTCTGCTTGAACAAGTGTTGGAGGCTATGATGATCAGTAAATACCTCACAAGACACACCATATAAATAATGCCTCCAAATCTTTAGTGCGTGAACAGTGGCAACCAACTCCAAATCATGAACAAGGTAGTTCTTCTCATGGGGCTTCAACTGACGAGAAGCATAAGCAATAACTCTACCCTCCTGCATCAACACACACCCAATACCAACTCTCAAAGCATCATAATACATAGTATATCAACCTGAAGCTGATGGTAAAACTAACACTAGAGTTATGGTCAAGGCTGTCTTGAGCTTTAAAAAGCTCTCCTCACACTCATCCGACCATACAAATGAAGCACCCTTCTGAGTCAACTTGGTCAAAGGTGATGTGATAGATGAAAATCCCTGAACAAACCGGCGGTAATAACCCGCTAAACCAAGAAAGATGTGAGTCTCTGTGGCTGAGGACGGTCTGGGCCAACTCTGAACCGCCTCTATCTTCTTCGGATCAACCTGAATACCCTCACTAGACACCACGTGCCCCAAGAAAGCCACTGAAATGAGCCAAAACTCACACTTGGAGAACTTTGTATAAAGCTTCTCCTCCCTCAATCTCTGCAACACAACTCTCAAATGCTTCGCGTTATCCTCCTGATTACGCGAATACACCAGAATATCATCAATGGAGACTATGATAAACGAGTCGAGATAAGGCCAGAACACGCTGTTCATCAAATGCATGAACGCTGCTGGGGCATTGGTAATCCCAAAAGGCATCACCAAGAACTCATAATGACCATATCGGGTCCTGAAAGCCATCTTAAGAATATTCGAGTCCCCGATCCTCAAATGGTGATAACCTGAACGGAGGTCAATCTTGGAGAACACTCTTGCTCCCTGAAGCTGGTCGAATAAATCATCAATGCGAGGCAAAGGATACTTGTTCTTAAATGTTACTTTGTTCAACTGCATATAGTCAATGCACATCCTCATTGTGTCATCCTTCTTGTTCACAAATAGAACCGATACCCTAAGGCGACACACTAGGCCGAATGAACCCCTTATCAAGGAGTTCCTGAAGCTGCTCCTTTAACTCCTTCAACTCTGCTGGTGCCATACGATACAGCAGAATGGAAATGGGCTGAGTGTCCGGCATCAGGTCAATACCAAAATCAATATCCCTGTCCGGTGGCATGCCCGACATGTCTGCAGGAAACATATCGGGAAAATCCCTCACAACTGGAACATAATCAATACTGGGAGTCTCTGCATTGACATCCCTCACAAAGGCTAGATACAAAAGACAACCCTTCCCAACCATACGTTGGGCCTTCAAGAATGAGATTAACCTACTAGGAACATAATCTGTCAAATCTCGCCACTAAATCCATGACACACCTCGTATAGCCAATGTCACTGTCTTAGCATAATAGTCCAGAATGGCACGACACGAAGATAACCAATCCATGCCTAAAATAACATCGAAGTATACCATACATAATAACAACAGATCCACTCGGGTCTCCAGAACCCCAATAGTAACCACACATGACCGGTACACACGGTCTACAATAACAGTATCGCCCACCGGAGTAGATATATGAACAGGTGAAACAACAGACTCACGGGGTGTATCCATATAACAAGCAAAGTATGATGACACATAAGAAAAGGTGGAACTGGGATCAAATAATACAAAAACATCTTTGTGGCATACTAAGACAATACTTGTAATAACAGCATCGGAAGCGATAGCATCGGGTCTAGCTGGAAGTCCATAGAAACGGGCCTGACCGCCACCTAATCGACCTCCCCATCTTTCACGGCCTCTAGCTAACTGACCTCAACCCCTAGCTGGCTAGGTGGGTGGTGGTGAAGTAACTGGCGCTGAAGCCGATGACTGACTTCTCTACTGAGATGAACCCGTAAGACGATGAGGACACTGCCTCCACATATGACCCATCTCTCCACACTCATAGCAACTCCTAGGTGCAGGAGACGGGGACTGAAGGGAACCCCTAGCACCGGAATGACTAGCAGTTGCACCTGGCATAGAAGAGCCCTGAACTGATGGAGCACGAGACAAACTTTGAGCTGGAAGGGCACTAAGTAATGACTAGTCCTGATGAGGACCGTGAGAACCATGACCCAATGACGCCCCACGATAACCTGGACGAGCTGGCTGAGCATGCCTAAATGGACGACCTCTGCCTTGCTGAAACTGACCTCTCGAAGGAGCACCACCATAACTACCAGATCCTCGAGGCTCTTGGCCTCCCTCTCATCTTGCTCCTGGCGATGAACTGACTTAATCTCACGAGCAATGTCTACAACCTCCTCAAAAGTAGTACCAGTCACCATCTCTCTAGTCATGAGAATACGAAGCTGATAAGTGAGGCCAACAACAAACCTCCTGATCTTCTCTCTATCTGTCGGAACCAAACAGATCGCATGACGAGCTAACTTAGAGAACCTCATCTCATACTGCATCACAGTCATCTCTTCCTGATGCAACCTCTCGAACTGCCTGCGCAACTCCTCTTTGCAAGACTACGACACATACTTATCCAAAAATAGAACAGAGAACTGTTGCCAGGTAAGGGGTGCTACACCAACAGGCCTACACCTCTTAAAAGCCTCCCACCAAGTGAAGTTAGCTCCAGAAAACTGAAAAATAGTGAAAGCGACCTCGCTGGTCTTCCGAATACCCGATGTACGAAGCATCCTCTGACACTTATCCAAGAAACCCTGGGCATCCTCACCCTCTACACCACTGAAAGTCGGAGGCTGAAGTCTACCAAACCTCTCCAACCTGCGCTGCTCGTCCTCTGGCATGGCAGGAGCTACATAGTCTTGAGCAGCTACAACCGGCTGGGCTGGATGCACCCCCGATGTTTGAAGTCCTTGCACGACCTACTCAGGTGTGTGAGCGGTGGGAGTCTGGGTGCCTCCCCCGGCCTGAGAAGTAGTTGCGGCTGTAGTAACTGAGACCACCTGATCTAGGCCCATGCACACTGATAGAATCTGAGCCAAGCCTCTTGAAGACCCGAAATCACAATGAGCACAGCTGGTGCTGCTAGAACATCCACAACTGGAACCTGATCCTAAACTGGGGTGGCTGGTGGATCTGTAGGTGCTGCCCTAGCTGCTGTGCAAGCTACACCCCTACCCCTACCGCGACCACGACCCCGTCCTCAACCTTTAATGGCCACGGCTGGTGGTACTGGTGGTCGTCCATCCTGACTGGTATCGTGTGTCTTCACCATCTGAGAGAGAATAGAGTAACAAAAGTTTAGTACTCGGATTAACAGATTCATACGACAAGAATTTCAAGAATATGAAGTTTTTCCAAAAGGTTCTGTAGCCTCTCGAGGATAAATATAGACGTCTCCGTACCAATCCGCGAGACTCTACTACATACAGACCTATGTAACCTAGGCTCTGATACTAACTTATCACGACCATAAACCCTAACCCAGTCGTGATGGTACCTCTCGTGAAGACAAGGCCAGTCGACACAACACCCAATTCTTTTCAACAATTAAAATAATAAAAATTATGTCTTGAACATAATAATAATCCCAAAATAAAGGTGAATAATACAATTTGCGGAATAGACATTGCCCAACATCGGGGTGTCACCAGTCATAAGCATCTACTAACCGATTTAAAATAGGAAGAGTTTACATAGTCAATTACAGAACTAAAACAAGAGAAAAATGAGATAGGGGAGAAGCACTGGGCTGCAAACGCCAAGCAGCTACCTAATGAACTCTGAAATCTGCTGGAAGCTCTCAACCCTCGCAAGAAGGACCTTAAGCGCCTGAATCTGCACATGGAGTGCAGGAAGTAAAGTGAGTACCCCAACTCAGTGAGTAATAATAATAAATGAAGACTGAGCGATAAGAAATCACGTAAAGGCACATCAACATGCTATAAAGAAGCAGTATAAAGCCAGTAAAAGAAATGAAACAGTAAAAACATATAAAGTCACCTTATTTTAGTTTAAGCTTCTTTGAAATACCTTTTTAACAGTTAAGCAAGTAAATGACAGGCAGCTAGAAAAGACAAACACATAAAGAATTGCTCCTCGGGCACAATACCAACAGAATCATCCCCTCGGGCAATAATTGGTACAACACTAGCCCCTCGGGCTATATCTCATATCACAATGGGTACCCGCGCTCACTAGGGGTGTGCAGGCTCTGGGAGGGGCCCCTTACGGCTCAAGCACAATATCAAGCCATCTCGTGGCATAATCAATAGGCTATCAGCCTCATATCAAGCCACCTCATGGCATACAACTCAGTCCTTCCGTCTCATAATCACAAATCAGTGTATCCTCACAACACAGGCCCTCAGCCTTACCTAGTCAGAATCTCATAAGCCACTCGGGCAATAGTAAAACATGATGCTCAACCCAAATTATCATTTAAAAATATCATTTAATGTATAAACATAGTTGAGTTATAAAACAGTAGAATATAGCATGACTGAGTAAAGGTATAAAGTCAAGACAGTGAGGAAAAATCAGTAAAAATCGCCTAATGGTCCAAATAGTTGGCACGAGGCTCAAATATAGCATTCCGCCCAAAACATCATGATAGCAAACAATTTTCAATCAAATACGTGGTAAAACAGTCATTCGGGATGGACTAAGTCACAATCTCCAATAGTGCACGACCCCAGGCTCGTCATCTAGCATGTGTGTCACCTCAATATAGCACAATGATGTGTAATCTGGGGTTTCATACCCTCAGGAAAACATTAAAAATCATTACTCACCTCAATCCGGTCCAAACTCTAGCCCGTGATGCCTTTTCCCCTCGAATAGGCCTCCACTTGCGTCGAATCTATCCAAAATCAGAATCACGACGTCAAAATATGCTAACGGAACGAAGCCCATGCAAAAATAATCAAGTTATAGCATAAATCCCGAAATTAACCAAAACCCGACCCCCGGGCCCACATCTCCAAATTCGATAAAATTCACATTAATAGGTTCCTTATCTCCCCACGAGTTCATACATATCAAAAGTCCCAAAATCCGACCACAAATGGCCCCTCAAATCCACAAGTCAAGGTCTCCAATACCAAGCCCTAGTTTGCCAATTTTTAACCCTTAATTTCCATAATCACAGGTCTAATCCGTGAAATGATACCATAGAAATGAGTTTTAGGTTCAACAATCTTACCTCAATGAAGCTCCCTTGAATTTCCTCTTCAAAATCTCCCAGAAAGCTCCAAAACCGACTTAGAAATGGTGGAATAACCCAAAATTTCGCGATCAAAATAATTTATACCTTCTGGCCCAGGCATTTCGCACTTGCGGTCCAGCTACCGCTTCTGTGGTCCAAGATGCCGCTTCTGTGGACCTCACTTAAGTCCTCAACTTTCGCATCTGTGATATACAATCGGCAACTGCGCCATCGCAGGTGCGGCTCCTTAACTGCTTCTGCGGTTCCTGCCTTCCTTGGCTTCTTTTGCTACAACAACTCAAAACTCGCTTCTGCGAGACCAAGCCTATGGTCCCCTAGCCACAGGTGCGGTTATGACAGCAATGGAACATCTTCAGCTGCCAAAACCAAACTCAATCCTTCCGTCAACCATCCAAAATCACCCCGAGGCCCTCGGGACCTCAACCAAAAGCACAAACACGCGATATACCACTATCCAAACTTATACCAATATTCAAAACAAATCAAACAAAATCAAATCAACCAAATCACATCGAAATCAAGCCTAAGATTCCAAAATCCTTCAAATTCCGCTTTGAATCAAAAAGTCTACCAAACCACGTCTGAATGACCTGAAATTTTGCACACACATCCCAAATGACACAACGGACCTACTGCAACTCCTGAAATTCCATTCTGACCCCTATATCAAAATTTTACCTATTAACCTAAAAACACCAAAATTTTAATTTCACCAATTCAAGCCTAAATCTACTCCGGACCTCCAAAACATATTCCGATCATGCTCCTAAGTACCAAATTATCTCCCGAAGCTATCTGAACTATCGGAACTCACATCTGATCCCTCAAATACATAAGTATCTCAAACCTTACCAAAACCTTTCCGAACCCGAGCCAACCAACCCGAACACACATAGAACCGATAAACAAAGCAATAAGAAGCAGAAATGGGGGAAACAGAGCAGTAACTCATGAAACGACCGGCTGGGTCATTACAGAAATCCTGCTTGTAGGACTCTCATAATCATCTTGATTCTGCATTTTACATTTGCATATTAGAGATCCTGTTTATAGGACTTTCATTCAATTCTGCACATAAGAAATCTCGTTTATAGGATCTATACATGTTTTCAAGAAATGTGTATTAGCAAGCATGCCTATAGGATCCTATTATTTGAACTAACAGGCCTTCCTGGTAATCTGTTTAATTTCTGCCCGTACACAATTAATAGATACCATGTCTATAGGGTTTAAATCAATCCAACAGTAGATATTATGCCTATAGGACTAAAATTAGTTTCAAACCTAGAAATTATGCCTATAGGGTTTAAATCAATAGATAACATACCTATAGGACTAAAGTCAATTCAGAAATTAGAAAGCATGCCTATAGGAAATAAAATCTATATTTTCTTTACAAGTTAATATCAATGCTATACCCAGAAACCATGTCTATAGGTCTGTAATTAATAAGCTCATAAATATCATGTATGTAGGATTCTATTAAGCGACTCTAAATTCAGTTGCTATTGCCAACCACTTAGGCAACGTATCCGTAGGACTTAATAAGGATTCTGGGTTTATAATTATGACATATTGATGCCTGAAGTGCCCAGATTCATGCTGAATAAAATCAGTAGGCAAACAAATAGGCCTTAATGCTAGCCTTAATAAAACTTCCTTTATACTCTATTTTATCACGTAGATATCCTGCCTATAGGATTCCAAAGTTAATAAAGTTTGTTGATTCAATTGCGTGCTTTTGTTGCCTATGTGTGGAGGTCAATGTGAGCCCATATTTGTTCATTATTTGAAAGTCCTACTTGTTTTGTTTGTCGCCTAGATTTCATATTTATTAAGCAATATAGGTTGGTCGAGAACTATCCCAAATAGAGGTCCTAATACCTCCAGTGCCATAGGTAAGGGACAGGTAGTGCACACATAAGGAACGAGCAAGAAACTACTAGAACGCTTAAGTAACAACTTAAAGATAGTAATTGGGTAGTAAAAGAGATGATAGTTTGTGTGCTAATGCTATGAGTAACACCCTGACTTGAGGGAGTTACAAAGCATTGCATGGAATAATCCTATAGGCTAAAAAACATAGGACTACCCCCTATACCCCTGTTTAATATAAATTAAATATTGTATTTGTCCAAATTGCTTTCTCTCCCTTTTAGACTAATTCACTTAATTTATGTTCGACCAGGATCCACCGTTGTGGACCTCGAGGGGTGCCTAACACCTTCCCCTCAAGGTAATTTCGAGCCCTTACCCGATCTCTGGTGATGCAAACTGGTATAATATGAGTTATCAGCTCTAGGTACCCTAACGCTCCTTAATCTATTAGGTGGTGACTCTTTCAATTCCAATTCTCTACCATCTCAGAAAAGAGTTGTCCCAGAAATATTGAAACTCGATTTCACGAAAAAAAGGGGGCGTCGACATATATATATATATATATATATATATATATATGTAGGGGTGTGTGTATATTTATGTATGGTGTGAAATTAGTTGGTTACAGGTGGCTGAATATCGTGGTAATGTGTGGAACCGACAACAGATAGAAGTTGAGTACCTAAATAATTGACATCGGTTACGAGGTACATAACGGATATAGAGTGAATCCTGAAGGAAGCATAACCCATGGAAAAGATTCGAAGGCTTGACATTAGATAGCATTAAATGAGCAACCATTACAAAATATATTTTCATTCAAGCCATCCTCCATGCACCGATCAATGATAATTTTATTCTCATTCAAGAAGAGCTTGATTTTAGGATCTTGTCTCCCAAGAAATAGCTATAAATACTAGATTGGCAACTCTTGTAAAGGGAGGACAGATTTTGCACACAAAAGTTATCATATGTTGTTTTAAACTCAATCAAAAGCATTTGTATCATTATTTTTATCACTGTTACTGTTCTTGCTGCAGGGAAGACCGAGCTCAGAATCAGGCTTGCTATCTTCCTTTTGATTTAAATCACTAATCCTATTTTTGCTCTATTTATTTATTATTTATGGATCAAATCGATTTGCTTGTCTATAGACCACGTTACAAATTCAACTGCACCATCTTATACGGTAAACAATTTTGCGCCCACCATGGGGCATAGACAGTTGCGTAATTGCTTTGATCCATTCATTTATTACTACCAAAATTTGTTTCTTTCCATAGTAAAAACAAGATATGGCAACTAAAAATGTCAACAATGCACACAATGTTGAAGCATGCGTTGAACGGTAAAAATTGTCCCAGCGTGATGATTCAATCAGCGAGACCCGCAACAAAGGTAGAGAGACAACTCCAGTTCGTGAAGGTCGATACCCTCGACATGTACAGGACCTAACTCCTAATGATACGGAGGAGGAACATGTCATAAAGACACTCAAATTCTTGAGGGAACAACAGAGAGCAATCATGGATCACCTCCCAAGGCAGGATCTATTTATGACGCAATTAAAACAAGAATTGTCATGTGTTTCCAATAACGCGAAACAAAAAGGGTCCAATTCCTCCTGGTGTTCCCGCAAATCAAACGGCTCAGAGAATCGATAACAACACCCCAAATGGTGAAGTCTGCTTCGACGAAGCCAAAGGGACCGGTAGCGGATCTGGGAACAACAATGAGAGTGATCCTTTCAAAACCGAGCTCATGAGATTCATGAGAGAAATGAATGAATGGATGAATCAGATGGAAGGGAGTTTCACCCTTGGATACATCAGATCCGGGCGCACTGCCAATATAAAGGGTCCAAATTCAAAAAAGTACACGTAGTTACCATTTAAGCCAAGTGCAACACCAGAGTTAATTCCAAAGAGATTCAAGATGCCGGACATACCAAAGTACGATGGGACTTCGGATTCATAAGAGCACATCACAACCTACACTACGACGATAAAAGGAAACGATTTGTCTCAAAATGAGATCGAGTTAGTATTGTTGAAAACGTATGGTGAAACCCTCACGAAGGGTCCCCTGACACGGTACTCCCTCTTAACCAAGCGTTCAATTGATTCTTTTGAAATGCTTGCAGATTCGTCACTAAGGCCCATGTTGGAACAAGAAAGGTTTAGGCCAGAAGGCAGACATATTTAGAATTTTGTAGGGTGAATCCGAGCTGTTGTGAGAATTCGTGATCCAATTCTAGAAGGAAAGGATGCTGCTATTGACGGTTCCAGATGATTGGGCAGTAGAGGCATTCACGAAGGGTCTAAACCCACTATGTTCCGATGCCTCCCAAAAACTGAAGGAGAATTTGCTTGAATTTCAGGAAACTACATGGGCGGATGTCCAAAACTGCTATGAGTCAAACATAAGGATAGAAGACGACCAATTTGGCTCTTTAGTGGCAACCAATGGGCGGGGTCGTGATAAAAATTAGGATAAGTTTAAAAATGACTCTGATGTAGATTGGAGGTCCTCCAAAGGTCGTTTTCTACCATATGAGAGAACTGATGGGCACAATAGTATATGATTTTAGTCATCAGATAGGTTTGCTCACGACAGAAGGGAGGGTCGTGGCCAAAGTAACATGTCATTACAAGAAAGAGAGATGTCGGGGTCTCGATACTCTGTATATCCTAGATTGTCAGGCTACAACTTTAACATCAGCCTGGTAGAATTGGTGTCAGCAATGCAAAATATCAAAGAAGCCCAGATCCTTAAGCTAATCCGATCGGATCCTAGCTAGACAGATCCCCATTTATGATATGAATACCATGGGACTCACGACTATAGAACTAGGGACTATCAACATCTTTGTTAGGAGGTGGAGACACTGTTAAATAATGGACATCTTAGAGAGTTTTTAAGTGACCATGCCAAGAGCAATTATGATCGGAATCAGGACAATTTAGAGCCTGAAAGACAACGACAGAGTCATCTCAGATGATAATTAACATGATCTTCAGAGGATACAAGGTCAATGGGTAACTTTTTGAGCAGCGAACAAAATGAAAATAGCAGTGACTTACGGCAAGAGAGAACGGGAAGTCTCGGAGGACGACATCACCTTCACAGCGAAGGATGCTGACGGACTTTTTTTGCCACAAAATGACGCTTTGGTAATCTCTCTTAATGTTTTATCTTTCAAAATTAAGCGTGTTTTGATTGAAGTTCAGTCAATATCATTCAATGGGGAGTTTTGGAGCAAGCAAAATTAACCTAGAACATCATTCCAACAACAAAACTCCTTGCTGGCTTCAACATGACAAACATGACAACCCATAAGAGATTTTTTTACCTAGTCATGCTAAAGGCGTAACAAATACCACTATGTTCGAAATGGTAGATGGTGACATGGGCTATAACGTAATCCTCGGAAGGCTATGGACGAGACGTAGGTCGTGGCATGGACATATCACCAATTGCTAAATTTTTGACTCCAGAAGATATAAGGAAAATAAGAGAAGACCAACCAGCAGCAAGGGAGATGAACACGGTGACCATTTCCAATAGCAAGGGAAAAGAGTCCAACAAAGAGCAATTACAAGAACTGATGCCTTCTCCTTTTCTAAATGAAATGATAAGGGCGAGGAGTCATCGGGGTCCTACTAGGTTCCGAGATATTTTCAGGTACCAGAGGAGACCTATGCGACCAAGTCGACCATGGAGGATCCCGAGCAAGTGGTTTTGTTCGAGGAATTTTTGGAAAGAATGTTTCATTTAGGAACGGGGTTAAATCCCTAGCTTAGGTTAGAGTTTATAAATTTTCTTAAAGTTAACTTTGATTGTTTTGCATTGTCGCACTCGGATATGACAGGTATTCCATTGGAGGTAGAGGTCCACAAGCTCAGCTTGGATCCGAACTTCCCACCGATTACACAAAAGAAACTACTGATAATAGAGGCCAGGAACATGTTTGTTAAAGAGGAGGTAACTCGACTACTCAATATCGGTTCGATCAAGGAGGTAAAGTATCCAGAATGGTTAGCCAACGTAGTTATAATACCTAAAATGAATAACAAATTTAGGTTTTGTGTAGACTATAAGGATTTAAATAAGGCATTCCCTAAAGACTCATTTCCGTTGCCGAACATTGATCAGATGATTGATGCTATGACCGGGCACGAGCTAATAAGTTTCATTGAAACTTATTTCGAGTACAATCGGATTAGGATAAATGCGGAAGATCAAGAAAAAACTTCTTTTATCACAAACTTCGGCACATATTGTTATAATGTGATGCCTTTTGGGATTAAGAACGCCAGATCCACTTATTAGAGGCTCGTTAATAAGATGCTTAAAAAGTAGATAAGAAAAATGATAGAAGTGTATATTGATGACATGTTAGTTAAGTCTTTATATGCAAGGGATCATTTGAAACATATCCAAGAAACTTTCGACATTCTAAGGATGTATAATATGAAACTCAACATTGAGAAATGTGCCTTCAGGGTCGGTTCCGAAAAGTTCTTGGGTTTCCTTGTCTCACAAATAGGGATTGAAGTTAACCATAATAAAATCAAAGTTATCAAGGACATTCCAGATCAGCTAACAAGTGTGAAAGAAGTGCAGAGACTGACAAGAAGGTTAACAACTCTAAGTAGGTTCATCTCAATGTCTTTGGAGAAGTGCCACAATTTCTTTTCTCCTTTGAAAAAGAAGAATGACTTCGTTTGGACTCTAGATGCCAACAACATTTGAGGACCTAAAGAGGTACTTGTCTAGTCCTCCGTTGCTGTCAAAATCGGGGAAGCTAAATAATTGCTAATTTATTTAGCGGTCTTCGAGGTAGCGGTAAGTGTCGTTCTGGTCTGAGAAGATGAAGGTACACGATTTCCTGCTTATTAAGTTAGTAAAATACTATCGAGAGCGGAGACAGGATATTCACACCTAGAAAAGGTTGCCTCGCTCTTGTGACTGCTTCTTAAAAGATTAGGCCTTACTTTCAGTGTCACCCAATAGTCATTGTGATGACCTTTCCCTTAAGGAACGTCCTTCATAAGCCTGAGTTGTCATGCGGTTTGGCTAAATGGGCAGTCAAAATTAGCGAATTCGACATTGAGTACAAACCTAGGACTACAATCAAGTCACAAGGTTTGGCCGACTTCAGTTTGGGGTTTATGCCATTGGATGTTAAGGAAGCAATGTTGGTGTTGGGAATGACATCAGGAGTTTGGACCTTATTTACGGACGGAGCTTCCAACGTAAAAGGGTCCAGTCTCGGGGTAGTTTTGATTACGCCACCAGGAGAGACCACAAGGCAGGCCAATAGAATTGTATCGTTAACTAACAATGAAGGCAAGTATGAGGCTTTAGTTTTAGCACTTGACCTAGCCTGTGGGATAGATTCCGAGGTCATTGAAATAAAGTGCGACTTCCAGCTAGTGGTAAACCAAGTGTATGGGATTTTTGACACGAAGGAGGAACCCATGTAGAAGTACTTGAACAAAGGTCCAGGCGTTACTTGTGCAATTTAAAGAATAGACGATCGTCCACATTTTGAGGGAAGAAAAAGTGGAAGCAGACACATTGGCTAATTTGGGGTCATCCACGGAGATGAAAGGATATGATTCCGATATGACCGTCCAACTGCAATATTTGGTGTTGGATCTGGACGGCTATTGCAAAGTTAATTCGACCAACTTAATTTGGGACTAGAGGAAAGAGCTCATTTGAATATCTCAAGCATGGTAAATTACCCGAAGTCTCAAAGGTCTCCTGGGTACTGCAAACCAAAGCAGCTCGCTACTGCCTCATAGATGGGCAGTTATATAGGAGATCGTTCTAAGGACCTTTTGGCTCGGTGTCTAGGGGCCCCGTAGGCAGACTACGTGATGACAAACGTCCACGAAGGATTTTTGTGGAAATCATTCTAGTGCATAGTCATTAGTTCAAAAGTTGATCAGGGCAAGTTATTCTGGCACCGGTTGGAACGGGACGTAAAGGTTGAAAAAAAAAGAACACAAAAAATAGTGTTATTT
This sequence comes from Nicotiana tabacum, assembly GCF_000715075.1. NCBI lineage: Eukaryota > Viridiplantae > Streptophyta > Magnoliopsida > Solanales > Solanaceae > Nicotiana > Nicotiana tabacum. The sequence continues at coordinate 144,354,402 of NC_134087.1, read as the reverse complement.
GTTACCTCAATATATAATTATAATATTTTTGAAATTAGAACAATCTTATTTAATTAGCATGCATTAATAGTAGTAGTATTTTATTTTTAGAAAAAGTAAGCCAATTGTGGACAAGTTCTTGATTCAAAGTCCAAAAATCAAACAGCCAATCTCCAACACCAAAGGCCCAAATTGAGCAGCCCAATCCCCTTTAACCCCTGCCAACCCACCGATCGGGTTTTAACCCATTAACCTATCAGATCCCTCTATCCAATCTCAGTCGTATCTCCTTTTTTAATCCAATGACCCTTATTCTTTCACACCCTAATACATAAACTAAATATCTTCCCAAACCCTAACCCTAATATTCCCAAACCAGCTGCACCCACCATTATCTTCTAACACTGCCGCCTCCCTCACTACCCAAACTCGCGAAAAACTCACCAAACCCGGTAAGTTAACTCATGGTCCCCTCAACGGTTCCCCTCATCATTATCATCCAATATTAACGCATTTTTCTTGCTCTCCAAGTTTGAATCGAATAAATGGAGGCCGTAGATTGAATCACTGTCAGTATCCCTCCATTTGTCCGATTTTGATCTATAAAGGAGAGAAATCAGAGCATGTGAGGGGTTCAGACAGAAATTTCAGAGAAGAAAGGAGAAAAATTAGGGTTTGGTCTTGGCTTTGATTTTTCTTCTTCTGACTTTCATTTTTCAGTTCATTGATATAAAAAAAAGTTTTTCTCTGATTTTATTTTGCCTTAAGTTCAAAAAATACAAAAACAAATGTATAAAAAATAGTATCTATTCCTTCTTTTATCGATTCTGGTGTTCAAAAAATTGGATTCGATTGAGTTCAATGTCCGTTGAGTTTTTCCGGTGCCATTCGAGTTTTGATATTGGATCGCGGTTCATGCTCATCGGAATTTTGCCTTCTTTTATTGTACTCGCTTCCAAAGTGAATTAAAAGGCTATTTTAGGTTCACTCTTACTGTTCCATCTACTTTAAATTTCTTGTTGTGAATCGAGCCTCATAAGCCATTAATTAATATGGATTAATAGTGATAGTTGGAGTTTATTAATCTCTTGACGGTTAGCTGACATGCTTGTAGTTGTTTGTTTCTGATTTAATCTTCTTCTGATGAATCTGTTTAGTGTTTGAATGAGCTTAAATTGTATCTGATGTCCAATTTTGTATCCTTTCTATGCTGAATCTTCAAGTATTTTGTTAAAGTTAAACAATAGTTTATGTACTTCGCTTTTCTTCTGTTTGAGTAGAAATATAAGTCTTCAAAGGTCTTGATCAATCTTTTAAAAGGTTTTTCTTCAATAAAAAGTGAATTTGCATGTGTATTTGTGAGATGCCTTGTCTCTATTCGAATTTAAAAACTTGTCAAGAACTTCGAAGTCTATTCTGTCACTATTTGAGCCAAATGTGACTTTTAATCTTTCATAGTGTCGAAATATAGTTCTTATTAGTTGGTTTAGAATAGCTGCAATTATCTGTTTGCTCGTGACAAGCTTCTTTGGAGCTCGTGGTTGGGTATTAATGCAGTTTTCATTCTCTTATTTCAATTGTGTGATACTTTAATGTTGGATTTATGAACACCTTTTGCTATTTGAATTGTATTAAGACATCCATGCTTCAAAGTTATTGTTTGCAAGTTAGTATTTCACTGTTTTCATCCACAACGAGACTTTCCACGACACTAAACCCATTTTGGAATCTTTATAACTTTGGATTGCATCCTTTGTAGAATTAAACTTTGGTTTTGACGGATTTAAATAGCTCTTCTGAAAGCTTTGATTCACTTTTTCGTGCTTGTTACCTTTCTGTTTTGCATAGTTTTATTTCTCTCTAAATGATCTGGGTGTTTAATTATTTATTTGCATCTTTTGAATTTATATTTGAATGAATGATTGTTGAGCCGTGGGGTAGGGAAAGGCTGAGCTCATTAGTGATTAAATTATTTACATGCCTTAGGAATTGAGTTTTGCCAAATACATAAAAATAAAAATCAAAAGAATTTGAGCATGATTTTGAATTTTTCTTTTATTTAGTTTTCTTTACTTTATTTATTTTGTTATATTATTCGTTAGTAGCATGTCTAGGCCGACCGCACAAGGTAGGCAGATGTTAGGACGCTTTACTAATTTTAGAGGTAGAGTGTAATGTCTCGACCAGTCATTTTGAGCACTTTCACTTCGCTTGGTAGTTTGGGGGCCCGAGTAGTTGAGTATAATGTATTAGGACTTGTGTGCAAAATTTGAGTTTATTCTGAGTTGATTTGATATGTTTCGGCGCAAGTTTTTACAATTCAAAAGTTTGAAAGTTCATTAAGTTTGATTTGAGGCGCGTTTCGTCATTTCAATGTTGTTATGCATGATTTGAGGCCTCGAGTTGGTCCATGTTATGTTATGGGACTTATTGGTATGTTCGTACGGGGTCCCGAGGGGCTCGAGTGATTTTCGAATAGGTTTGGGTTGCGTTTCGCTCGTTTTTCTTATGTTTCGACGTCGCTTCTTCAAGCATAAATGGTATCACATTAAACAAATGAGTTCCGATTTCTGTTTTTATTGAAGCGTTAGATCTTTATCGTAACTACGGAGCCATAACAAAAAGAATCATCAAATTTGAACATCGTATGAGGAATTTATAGTCATTTTACAAAGAATTGAGTTGCTAGATTTTTCAGATTAATTACTAAATTGCCACATGATTCATATTTAAAAATCTACACTATTTACAAATATTGAAATCAACATATCTCCTTCATTATAAGGTCAAATGGAGTGATTAAAAAACCTAACTTGACTAAAACTTCACAAGGAATTCATTGGAGACATAAAAGTGAGTTTTGGGATTGTTTGGAATAAGAATAGAGGCAGAATATCTGGCAGAAAAATATATAAAATAAAGGTTTGCTCATTTGGTCATATTTTGAGTTGGGAAGCTCAGATTTGGGCAGCGTTGGAGGAAAGTTTTACCAAATAGATTGGGGTAAGTGTTCTCTACTCGGTTTTGGTTATATTTCGTGAATCCATATTCATTTTTGGTATTTGATTGATGATTTCAAAGGGAAATTTGGGGGTTTTTGCCTAAAGTTTCATAAAGAAAAATTTTAAGTTTTGAACATCGATTCGGAGTCAGAATTGAGAGAAACTAGTATGGTTGGACTCATAATTGGATGAGTTGTTGGATTTTATGAGTTTTATTGGTTTCCGAAGTTTGGGCCCGGGTTGGGCTTTTTTGCCGATTTTGGGATTTTGATTAAAGATTCGACCTTTTTCGATTGGGATTGTTTCCTTTAGCATGGTTTGATGTATTTGAGTTATTTTGGTTAGTTTCGAGCCATTCGAATGTCAGAACGCACTTGATGACATTTTTGGAGCATCTCTTGGCTTGCTTGGTATTGGAATTGGCTTGTTCGAGGGAAGTAACTCTTCTAAACTTAGTGCTGAGGGTATGAAACCCCAAATTACGTGCTATGCGATTGATGATGAGGTGATGCACATGTTAGGTGACGGGCGTGTGTGCATGCACCTTGTGAATGGTGAGCCAGTTGTTTTCATGGCAATGTTTAGTGGCCCAATTTTGTTGATATCTATGTTTTCACTATGTAACAAAGCAACTGAGTTGTCAATCATGCTATATATCATATTTAGGTATTATGCTGATATTGTTAGGACCCATAGTGGTCATTTCTTGCTGTCATGTCACTGATTTTATTTTCGTAATCTATCATATTCATACATTCATATCATATCTCAGTCTCAGTTGTGTGTATTGATACATCATATCATTGTTGTCGGGCTAGTTTCATTTCATTGTGATCCCGTGAGTAAGACTGAAGAGTTTGATGACTAAGTGTGGCCGAGGGCCTAGGTGAGAGTGATATTATGGGATCGGGCTGCAAGCCGCAACATGCTATATTGATTACATTTTATGGGATGGGGCTGCATGCCATAGCGATATAGCGCTTGGGCTGAAGGATCCCCTCCGGAATCTGCACACCCCTAGTGAGCAAAGGTAACTATGCATATATATATATATATATATATATATACATGGATCGGGTTGCACGCAGCAACGAGCCTTATAGCTATATGTATATGGATCGGGTTGCACGACGCAATGAGCTTTATGGCTATATTTATGTCGATCGGGTTGCACGCCACAACGGGTATTGTACAGTGCTGAGTGATTTAGTGTGATGAGTATTGAGAATGATAAGAGATAATGCAAGACAGTGAGGTTGAGCACTCTGAGAGTGTGAGTACATAAGTTCATCATTGAGAGGCATGGCATTTGACATGCGTACTTGAAATGCATGCATATAGATGCATTTCCTTTTTGTTGCCTGCTTTTGGTGACATTTATGATTTTTACATGTATCTTGACATGTAGGCATAGAGATGCACTTTCCTCATGCTATCTGAAAACGAAACATTCTTCTGATGAAAGGTTTTTAGGAAAAATTACATTTTTCAAATTATCTCAGAGTTTTCTACGATTTTGGTAAAGAATTTGGGTTTTCACTAATACTCTTTAGAAACAGAACTATTTTCGAAAAAACTGTGAAAAAGCTGAGCATTTTATCTCTGAGTTACTTCCTTATTTATATGCTCTACATTGTTATGAACTATTGTTGGCTATTTGTGTTGGACCCGACCTATGTTCCAGCTCATCACTACTTTCAACCTAAGGTTAGGTTTGTTACTTACCAGTACATGAGGTCAGTTGTACTGATACTACACTTTTGCACATTGCATGTAGACGTTGGCTGTTTTTGTTGTTGTGTTCGATGGTCTCTAGATTTGAAGGTATGCTTGCGTCCCTGTTGTAGCTGCCTCTTGTTCATGATAACCTTAGATTTATAAAGCTCTGTTTATGTACCTTTCAAACAGAAGATGTTTTTACTTCATATCAGCTTTGTAAACTCTATTTTTAGAAGCTCGTGATTTGTACTTCCAGTCCTTGGAAAATGTATAAATTTCATATAATTTCGTCCATTTAATTATTTTATTAATTTAATTGGAAATGGATAATTGTTAATTAGCTTACCTAGCGGGTTGGGTGAGGTGCTATCAAAACTAGTCGGATTTTGGGTCGTGACATAAAGGTTGTCCCTTTAGTCAATTATATTATCCAAAAAATGTCCCGAAGAGCTTGTACATATTTTATCCGGGGTATGCCCCGTAGTGAATGTAATTGGAGGCCATGATAGACTTCGTGGATGAGCATAGTATAGACTTTTAGTATTTTTCTCTTATTTTATTTTGTTTTATTTAGGTAGGGACGACTTCGCGCCTCTTGTGTATTTATTTCCTTTGTGTATTTTTGCTTCAGTTTGAGTATTCTCTAAAGCCGACTAGATCAAGTATGCAACCATACTAGTTACGGGACTCGGGGAATGCATAACACCTTCTCCCCGAGTCAAATGAATCCCCTTGCCTAGAATCTTTGGTGCAGTCAGTTTTAGATTCAAATGTGTTTTGAAGGAAAATTCTTATTTTAAAAAAATGGTGACCTGGCACATTGAAACCAAATGTCAGGTGGCAACTCTGAAAAATCCTTTGAAACACGATATTTTGTCACTTTTCAAATTGAAACCCTTTTGAGCTTTAAAATCGTTTTACAAACCTTCATCTCTTTTAAAGGGGGTTAGTTGGTAAAAAAGGGTTGTGACAATGTCAACGTCAAGCGTAGTTAGTGCATCAACCAGCAGAGCTTTTTCATTCGGTGGTGTCTTTATGACCATTCATGAAATCAGGGATGATCATAGTCGGACCTTTACCACTGGGCCCTATAAAGGTAATATTTCTCTTGGTTTTAACTGATTATATCACTAAATGGGTTGAAGCAGGTCCATAACAAAAGATTGTAGAACACAAAGTAGTTGACTTAATATAGGACCACATAATGTGCCGATTTGGAGTACCGAAGTATATTGCATGTGATAACGAGCCACAGTTCATAGGTTCAAAAGTCACAAAGTTCTTGGAAGGGAAAGATAAAAAAATCACTTCTTCGCCGTACCACTCAAGTACTAATGGACATGCAGAATCAACGACCAAGGTAATTATTCAAAACCTTAAAAAAGGTTAGAATATGACAAGTGCAAGTGGCCCGATGAGCTACCGGGTGAGCTATGGGCATACCGGACAACAACAAAGGTGATAATGGGAGAAACTCATTTTTCTCTTATATACGGCTCGAAAACTCTGATACTGGTGGAAGTGGGGGAGCCGACTTTAAGGTTTTCCCGAGTAAACGAAGAGGCAAATAATGAAGTGTTCTGGTGAACCTGGACATGCTTGAATAACACTAGGACCTAGCTTACGTAAGAATGGTGGCTCAAAAGCAAATGATGGAAAGGTATTATAATCGCAGGGCGAATCTCCATTATTTTAAAGTGGGAGATTTGGTTTTGAGGAAGGTTACTTAAAGCACTTGGGAAGTCAACACCGGAAAGTTGGGACCAACATGGGAAGTTCCTTACCGGATTTCAATTATCACCGGTAAAGGATCATATAAATTGGAATATCAAGATAGATCCAAACTACCCAACAATTGGAATGTGACTCACCTTAAAAGTTATTATTGCTGATGATTTCTATCAACACTTAAAGTATGTGCTGCACTCTTTTTTCCTTCCATATGTTTTTGTCCCAATTAGCTTTTTTGTTAAGGTTTTTAATGAGGTAGCAACAAAAAGCATACTACGAAGGAAGCACCATCGGCAAAGGCAAGACCTTTAAATATCAAGGCACTAAAATTCTCACATCGATGGTAACATATATATGGATGTTAAATAATTTTTGTGTTATGCCCCACAATATTACGTAGATATTACGTCCCGCAGTATTATATTACGATAATGTTACGCCTTGTAGTACTACATTACAATGATATTACGCTTCGTAGTATTAAATTATGATGATGTGGCACCCTGTAATGTTGTACGTTGAATTTGTCATAAGGTAATTGACACCAGTCCAAGGAAAAGATTATTCGGAGATTATAAGGATTATAATAGTTCAAACAAGTGATGAGTAAATTCGTGAAGCTAAGAGGGGAAGCAAGTCAAAGAAAATGAATTTTCATCCAAGTTTGGCATGTTGGGACAAAATTCGGGTCGAGCGTTAATACCCGATATTTATGGACTAGTATCATACAAGGTACCATATGACCATGATAGTAGGATGTATAAAATGTATTAAAAATAAGTAGAATTTTAAGTAATTTGAGATAATTCTTAATTATGCGGGTAATGGGTTAATTACCGGGTAACGTAACATTACCTAATAAACTAATAAGTTTGGATAATGATTAAAATCTCCACCCCACCCCCACATGGCAGCAAGCCACATCTTAAGCAAATGACATTTAGTTAATTGGATTAGCTGGCCATCTAAGGTAAGGTAGATAGACACTTACGTAGAAGTTTGGTTTCAAGTGATTTCACCTTGTAGTTCCCTTGTCTTTTAAAATTAAATATTGGCAATATCATGGAGATATTTTATTACCAGTATATGTTATCATCCCTATATCTAGATCTCCAGCTCTTCCTTTTCTTGCAGGATAGTCCATAGAATCACCTTCATATATATTAATTAGACTAGTAGAAAAACAAGTTTGGTATTAAACAACATTTAAGGTCATAACACTTACTGAATATGGAATCAGTAAATGGTCGTCTAGGTGATGAGTCCCTTGTAGGACCTAGGAAAAAATGAAATAAGGATGACATCACTCTCTGCAGTTAGAAGTAGACAAGGATACAACTAACTTTTTCCATTTCATAAAGCAACTAGAAATATGAAAACTGAAGTATATTACTATGGTAGAAGACCTTGAAAGGGGAACAAATGACTTACCAGGAGAGTTGCGTAGTGCCTTGACAATGTCGAAGTTTTTGTATGTATAGCCCCAGTTAATATGGTCATAAACCTTTTCCAAGAATATCATACGAATTTTTCCCTACTCCAGGTATGTTAAGGCTATCCATGCCATTTGGTCTAAAGAATGTTGGGGCTACCTACATGAGAGCCATGACAACTATCTTCCATGATATGATACACAAAGAAATAGAGGTGTATGTGGATGACGTCATTATTAAATCTAAGAGGGCCGCTGACCATATAGCAGACTTGAGAAAGTTCTTTCGCAGTTAAGAAGGTACAACTTTAAACTGAACCCCGCAAAGTGCGCATTCAGGGTTCCCGCAGGAAAGTTATTGGGATTCATTGTGAGCTATCGAGGGATCGAGCTAGATCCGTCTAAAGTCAAGGCCATTTAGGAGTTACCGCCACCTAAGAGCAAAAAGGACGTGATGAGCTTCCTGAAACATCTCAACTATATCAGTCGCTTCATAGCACAGTCCACAGTCATATGTGAACCCATCTTCAAGATGCTGAGGAAAGATGCCGAGACAAGATAGACCGAGGAATGTCAAAAAGCCTTCGACAAAATCAAGGAGTACCTATCCATACCACCAGTTTTGGTCCCGCTAGAGACGGGGCGGCCTTTGCTACTCCATCTATCTGTGTTGGATGGAGCCTTCACATGCGTTCTGGGACAACATGACGAGACGGAAGAAAGGAGCAAGCCATATACTACTTGAGTAAGAAGTTCACACCTTACGAAGCACGGTACTCTCTGCTAGAGCGCACTTGATTTGCTTTAATTTGGACGACCCAGAAGTTGAGGCATTACTTCTGTGCCTATACTACATACCTCATATCCAGGATGGACCCTTTGAAGTATATATTTCAGAAACCCATGCCAACTGGAAAGTTAGCCAAATGGCAGATACTGTTGAGGGAGTTTGATACTGTCTACGTAACTCAAAAGGCGGTCAAAGGCAAAACATTGGCAGATCATCTTGTTGAAAATCCAGTGGGAGGAGAATACGAACCCCTAAAAATGTATTTTCCCGATGAAGTAGTGTCGTTCATAGGGGAGGACATCAATGAAGCACACAACGGTTGGAGGATGTTCTTTGACGGAGCTGTAAATTTCAAAGAAGTGGACATTGGAGCAGTTTTAGTATCAGAACCAGGTCAGCATTATCTGGTATCTACTAAACTCAAATTTCCCTGCACTAACAACATGGCAGAATATGAAGCATGCATACTAGGACTCAACATGGCAATGGACAAGAATATTCAGGAGCTGCTGGTAATCGATGATTCAAATTTGCTCGTGCACCAGGTACAAGGAGAATGTGCCACTAAATTCCAAAATATTGCCATATCTGCACCATGTGCAGGAATTAAGCAAGAGTTTAACGAAGATAGAGTTCGTACATGTGCCCAGAATTCAGAACGAGTTCGTCGATGCATTGACTACTTTATCATCCATTATACAACATGCAAATAAGAATTACATTGATCCTATCCTGGTGAGAATTCATAATCAGCTGGCATATTGTGCCCATGTTGAAGAAGAAATAGATGGAAAACCTTTGTTCCATGACATCAAGGAGTATTTGGAGAAAGTGGAATATCCGGAGCATGCGAACCACACTCAGAAACGCACTCCGGAGATTATCCAATCACTTCTTCCACATCAGAGGAAACTTGTACAGAAGAACTCCTGATTTGGGATTGCTAAGATGTGTCGACGCAAAGAATGCTTCTAAGGTACTTGAGGATATACTTGCTGGGACCTACGACCCGCATATGAATGGTTTTGTCTTAGCCAAGAAGATACTCAGGGCCAGTTACTTTTGGATGACCATGGAAATAGATTGCGTCCAGTACGTCCGCAAATGTCACCAATGTCAAGTGCATACCGATATGATAAAAGTACCGCCAAACGAGCTCAATGCAACAACCTTACCTTGGCCATCATCCGCCTGGGAAATGGATGTCATTGGTCCAATCGAGCCCACTGCTTCAAATGGAATAGGTTTATTCTAGTGGCCATTGATTACTTCACAAAATGGGTAGAGGCTGCATCTTACAAAGCTGTTACCAAGAAAGTCATCGCAGATTTTGTCAAAGATCGTATCGTTTGCCAGTCCGGAGTTCCCGAGTCCATTGTTATTGATAACGCCGCTAACCTCAACAGTGATCTGATGAAAGCCATGCGTGAAACTTTCAAAATCAAATACAAGAATTTCACAGCCTATAGACCTCAGATGAATAGAGCCGTAGAAGCCGCCAACAAAAACATCAAGAAGATACTAAGGAAGATGGTAGAAAACCACAAACAATGGCACGGGAAGCTTCCTTTTGCTCTGTTAGGATACCGCACTACAGTTCGCACATCAACCGGAGCAACTCCCTACATGCTGGTTTATGGTACCGAGGCTGTCATCCTAGCCGTGGTAGAGATTCCTTCTTTAAGAATCATGCAGGAAGCTGAACTCAGCGATGCAGAATGGATAAGGAGCCGCTATGAACAATTGGCCCTCATAGATGGAAAAAGGATGAAAGCAGTATGTCACGGTCAGCTTTACCAGAACAGAACGTCTAGAGCTTTCAACAAAAGGGTCAAACCAAGGCAATTTGCACCAGGACAGTTAGTGCTGAAGAAGATCTTCCCACACCAAGATAAAGCCAAAAGGAATTCTCTCCCAACTGGCAAGGTCCTTACATGGTTCACAGGGTGCTGACAGGAGGAGCACTCATACTTGCAAAAATGGATGGAGAAATTTGGCCAAAACCAATCAATTTTGACGCAGTTAAGAGATACTATGCTTAGACTATTTACATTTACTCATCTAATGTAATTGAACTACACTTGACCTGATTCCTGTTTAAGAGGGAATACATAGGCTGCCTTATGGGTTCAGTCATATCATAATAAAATTTCTATTTCCCTCAAAGTCATAAAATAGGGCAGAATTTTGAGGAGTATCCTCAAAATTCCAGAGCAAGTCCAGCCAATGCCCACATATACCATACGGTCAGAAATCGGCTAAGAAACTAGGGAAGAATTTTGAGGAGAATTCTCAAAATTTCAAGAAAGGGTCGACAAGTCTTGTTACTCGAAAACGGCCGAGGGATCATCTACCAAATTGGGGTAGAATTTTGAGGAGGACCCTCAAAATTCTAACATGAGAAAGCTGCAATATCTTTGAAATGTGTTACAGTCAGTAGTTCATATAAAATTACTTGATATATCAATATATTTCTAAAATAACTCTATTTTATCAATAATTGCATATTTTCGAAAACTCTATTTTCGTAATGGTCAAGTGTTACCTAGGGAGACTCGAAAAGGCCTCCAGAACGGAGCAAAGCAAGGCTAGCGGACAGAAGCACGAACCAACCTCCCCTCACAAAACATACAATTTTTCTTTGAACGCAGGCACATTTGAAGTAGTGATAGCATTCACAAACATGTATACACGAAGCAAATTCACTATCGATCCGACCATCAGACACTGAATATAACTCCAAATAAGAAATATATACTACTCTAATTTGATACTCGCTCTTTGCATGTGACTAAGCCTTGTCCCGCATATTTGCATGAGGCTAATCCTTGCCTCCATATTTGCATGAGGCTAATCCCCTGCCTCCATATTTACTTGAGGCTAATCCTGGCCTCCATATTTGCATGAGGCTAATCCCTGCCTCCATATGTGCATGGGGCTAATCCTTGCCTCCCTGTCTGCATAAGGCTAATCCTTGCCTCCATATTTGCATGAGGCTAATCCCAGCCTCCATACTTGCATAAGGTTAATCCGTGCCTCCCCGTCTGCATGAGGCTAATCCTTGCCTCCATATCTACAAGAGGCTAATCCCTGCCTCCGTATTTGCATGAGGCTAATCCCTACCTCCATATCTGCATGAGCCTAATCCCTGCCTCCATATTTGCACGAGGCTAATCCTTGCCTCCATATTTGCGCGAGGCTAATCCTTGCCTCCACATCTGCAAGAGGCTAATCCCTGCCTCCATATTTGCACAAGACTAATCCCTACCTCGATATTTGCACGAGGCTAATCCTTGCCTCCACATTTGCATGAGGCTAATCCCTGCCTCCATATTTGCATGAGGCAAATCCCTGCCTCCATACCTGCATGAGGCTAATCACTACCTCCAAATCTGCATGAGGCTAATCTCTACCTCCATATCTACATGAGGCTAATCTCTGCCTCCATATTTGCACGAGGCTAATCCCTGCCTACATATTTTCACGAGGTTAATCCCTGCCTCCATAATTGCACGAGGCTAATCCTTGCCTCCATATTTTCACGAGGCTAATCCCTGCCTCCATATTTGCATGAGGCTAATCCTGCCTCTATACCTACATGAGGCTAATCCCTGCCTCCATATCTGCATGAGGCTAATCCCTCTCTCCATATTTGCATGAGGCTAATCCTTACCTTTCTACCTGTATGAGGCTAATCCCTGCCTCCATATTTGCATGAGGCTAATCCCTGCCTCTATATTTGCATGAGGCTAATCGTTGCCTCCATATTTGCATGAGGCTAATCCCTACCTCCATATTTGCATTAGGTTAATACTTGCCTCCATACCTGTATGAGGCTAATCCTTGCCTCCATACCTGCATGAGGCTAATCCTTGCCTCCACACCTACATGAAGCTAATCCCTGCCTCCACATTTGCATGGGACTAAGCACTGTCCCTCCTTACATAAACATCTATTCTAGTACTATCTATTTGCTTTTCAATTGGGCTAAGTTCTGCCCTTCATTTCACAAGACTAAGCCTTGTCTTGGTAACACCATATTACTGCATCTCATGGGCTGAAATATCGCCAATCTATCTAAAGGCGTCATAGTCTTAAATGCATCATCCTCATAGCTGGAAGACACCATGCCATGGCTTGAGGATCCCTCAAATTTGCATATCATTTTTCAAAGGCATCATAGTTCGGAGGCATCATTTTCATGGCCCGAGAACATCATTTCATGGCTTACGAATCTCGCACTAAACAATTCATGGCCCAGGAAATCATGGTCTGAGGACATGATCCTTAAACCGTCTGAAGACAACTTCATGGTCCAAAAGGAATCTGCATCAAGTTTAAATTTTCGCACAAATACATGTTTGTAGCATCTCTTTATCTGCGGGTGACCAACAAGCAACCGCTATCCTAGAAGGAGCAACCTCGCTCTAGTTCCTTCAAATTACCTCAAACCTAACCATTCACCGTAACCGCTCTTGCATCTCGTGTCCGTTCTTGCAATGACTTCATCGGTATATTCCGCCAATGAATCCAGAACTACACATGACTTGATTATGTAAAACCAGGGATATGTAGGCAACTCAAGACCGAAGTCCAGCCTCTATCTTTCAAAAATATCCCATTTGGTCAAAATTGGTCATCATTTCATTACCCGAAAACTCTTTTATCCTTCCCGGGTAAAGAGGGGCAACTGTTGATACCCAATTTTTCCTCACATATTTTTAACACGTATATATACTTTCAAAATAGTACATATGTTTTTATAAGCATGCATAATTTTTTTTAAATAATTTTTCCTTAGATTTAAAAGCTCCAAATCAATTTATTTCTTCTCTTTTATTATATAAATATCCAATAATTATCCTTTAAATTACTTTTATGATGATTTAGCCATCTAAATTCATTATTTATGCCAACATAATGTTTAAATTTTTTTAGTGCATTTTCGTAATTATATTTATATTTTTAGGCTAAATTACACATCTTTGCAATAATAGCCCATACTAATGTATAATTACATTATTTATGCATAAATGGTCTTTTATATTTTTATAATGTTAAATAACTATTTTAAATCTTTTTAGTACACAAAGATTTTTTTTGGTGTTCATTTATTATTTTTATAAATTATTTAGTTGTTAAAATTAGCTATTTAAAATCTGGCCCTATTTTTATTCAAATTTGACCCAATACCCAGCCCAATTTTTAACCTAAACATACCCAGCCCAAAACTTAATGCTCGACCTGGCCTCAATCTTATTCAATCTCAACCGTTGATCATAGAGATCAATGACCATAATTAACCCTTTCCCTTTTTAACCAAACGACCCCCCCCAAAACCCGACCATTTCTCACCAACCACCGCCCTGAAATCCCTTTCCTCTCCAAAAGCTCTCAAGCCCTAACCCTAATTTACTCACATCGTCGGTCATCTGCTGCCTTTCATGGTGTTTCCCCACCACCGTCAGGCCTCTAATGGCCTCTCTTACGTTGGTATTTCCATCTCTAAGGTCCTCGAGGTCCTGCCCCTCTGGTGTGTATACTGCTTAGAAACCCTTGAGATCTCTTTGAACTCTAGCTTATCAGGGCTGGCACTTCCACACTGCACAATAATTAGTTGTTATTTGAAAAAAGGTCTAGGTGTGAGCACTGCCCAGGATCCTTGAGGTCCTTAAGGAACTCTAACACACCTAGTCATGAAATTAGCTATGGAACTTTGGCATTTGAGACTACCAGAGGCTTGGAAATCACTTTGGGCCTTCTTCAAGCTCCCTATAGCTTAATTTTTGTTATATTTATGTATTTTTCTTTGTTTATCACTGGTCTGTAATAATTAATTGTAAACAAACAGTGGGATGATTAGTGAAAAAGAGAGGGTAGTTGTATATCGTTGATAAATTGGGTAGATAACATATCTATAGGGTCCATTTTGATTCAAATGTGTTTGTTAGATAACATGCCTATAGGATTTGCTTAGGTTTAAATAAGTTTTGTTTGCTTTACTTCCACAATTAGAAGCCATGCCTATAGGATCTAAATCAATTTTTAATAATTAGGTACCATGCTTATAAGACTTAAAATCAGCTTTAACAGAAATCATGCCTATAGGGGTTTCACTTTGGTCAAATGAATTCTGTTTGCTTCATATTATGTTTGATTAGAAATTATGCCTATAGGACATAAAACGAGTTTGGTTAGAAAATCAGTATAATTCATGTTTATTCTAAATCGGTTTAGTTAATTAATCTGTCCGCTCCTTTAATACATTTTCAACACTGCCTTAATTAATATTACTAGAGAACATGCCTATAGGATCTAAATTGACGTAAAATAAAATTGTTTGCTCTTTTGTTGCATTCTTAATCAAAAATAGATATCACGCTCCTAAGATACCACTATTACGCGTCTAGGCAAGCCTATAGGGCGACTAAAACCCTATAAACTATAAAACTGTGCCTTGTTATTTGAGACTGCTCACATTCAATAGGTTTAAAAGAATCAGTAGGCAAGTAGGATTCAGTTTTTTGACACCTTGGTCCTAATTCAATACCGTATACTCTCTACTCACCTAGATATCATGTTCTAAGGTTTTTCTCTTATATCCCTGAAACTGTTGTTTGAGACGAGCACTTAGTTGTTCTGTTTGCGGAGGTAAAAATGTGAGCCTTTAATTGTTCCCTCTTTAAATGCAGTCCCAATTGTTTTGATGGACGCTTAGACTTTTCTCCTTTAAATACCTTAGGATGGTCTAGAACTACCTAAATTAGAGGTCCTAAATACCTCCAGGGCTACAAGGAAGGGACAGATAGTGCACACATATGATATCTCTCAAGGTTGCTATAACGCTTTAGGCTATGACCAAGGGGAGGGAATTGGGTAGTAAGGATATGATGACTACGCGCTAATGTCACGATTAGCCCCTCATTGAGGATTGATTACCGGGCATTGTGTGGGTATGATCCTGTAGGCTAACCAACCTAGGACCCCTCTTTCCCAACTCCCATTGTTTAAATAAATTTACTTTTCTTTATAAATGTGCAACTTGTTCAAGTCTTTTCCCTTGTTTCATTACTTGAATCATACATGTGCTTAGAATGTCAAAACATGTCTTTACTTGCAAGTATGTGTTAAAACTGTTTATTTATTAAAATGACTAATTCACATAGTTTAAGTTTGGCCGGGACCCACCGTTGTGGACCGCGAGGGGTGCCTAACGCCTTCCCCTCAAGGTTATTTCGAACCCTTACCCTAATATCTGGTAATGCAAACTAGTTCATGAGTTAATCACTCCAAGGTACCCTAACACACCATAATCCGTTAGGTGGCGACTCTTCAAATACTGAATTCCCAAAAGGAAACGAGTTATTTCCCCCATGAATGTCGAAACTCGGACTTCCCCGTCAAAAGGGAAAAAGGGGGCGTGACAGCATGGTGACTCTGTTAGGGATACTTTTAGGCTCCTACCATAACGAACGTGTCTTTTGTGAATTAGTCCAAGCATGCTCTATCCCACGTACCCTTTCCCCTTATTTGAATTTAACTATCTATTTTCAAGCATATATGATTCTTTTATTCCTGAAACTAACTTGTCTCTCTCCTTGTTTTCTTTTTCCATGTCCTTCAATTATTTAAATAATGCATTTATTATTCTTATGTGCAAATACCTGACAACATGCTATTTATTGCTAGATAAATCATGCTCAACATCATATTCCACTCGTGCGTAATTAATCCTATAGCAACACTTGATGAGTGATTGCGCTCTTCCTATATATCACCCTTTAAATTCGGAAAGATGCGGTAAAATTAGTAGATCAGCGGTGCGTTCCACGATTTCGTGCCTTTCCCTCTCAAGTTATCCGCTTGAGGGTCCCAGTCTAGACCTCTATAGAAGCCTTACTTTGGTTAATTGTACATGCATCATGGTCAAACCTAGCCGGGTTAATATGTTGTCCGCATAATAACCCTTTAAAACAAGCCTTGTCCAAAAGTCCATCGGGTTTTCCATAATCCCAACGGACGTAACCACGATTATGTGCATTAATTTGGAGAAATAAGTGCCAATATGCTAATCATTACTGTATAAATAGACGAATCTGGAGGGGGAAAGGGCCTAACTCTCTTTGTTTTGCAGAAAATGAGGCACGGGATCCCCAGATTCGGTATGGTTAGCATACCCTCACTCTTGCTAGATTGGTGGAGGGATCTTCCTTAATGTGACCAAAACCATATGAAACGAGTCCTAGGAAACTTGCCTTCTCTGATGGATCTTCAGCTCAACAAAATGCTGATCGTGGCTGCAACTATAATTTGGGACAAGGAAAGAGTTGTGTTCCATTTTAGGAACATAGAAATGACACCCCTTCTAGAAGAGATAGGATGATTTGCTGGGTTACCTTGGGATAGTCCTAATATGTTGGCAACTGAAAATCGCACTGCTAGGGGATTTCTGAAGCTGATAAGGCTGAAGAAAAATGACAATTTGAAATGCCTAAAGGACTCCTACATACCTTTTGAGTTCCTTTATGAAAGATACGGTCACAACAGTTCCTACCAAATCTTTGATGATGAGTTCTCAATCACTTCTTTAGGTTGGATTTATCATAGGGTCTTCGTGTTTATTATGTATTTCTTGGGCATGCTGGTATTCCCAATCCAAGGGGACATGATCCATACTAGGTTGGTCATGGTGACCAAAACTCTGATGGATGGGATCGAAGGAGAGATATACACTATCATCCCTACGATCGTTGCAGACATTTACCGGCCTTTAGAGCGATGTCAGAAGGGGTTCAGGTTCTTCGAGGGTTGCAACTTGCTACTACAGTTCTGGTTGTTGGAATAACTCTAAAAGGGACAATACCATCAAAAATTTCCGTAAAGGCCGTGGAATGATCTTATAGCCTTCCATCACCCCAAAATAATGAACTACATTCCAAACATGTTTGCTCAGCCAAAGGACGCTGTGGGATGGGTACAACGTTTTGAGAATTTGACTGAGGATCAAGTCTAGTGGATGTTCGAGTGGTTCCCTATCGATGAATTCATCATCAGATCCAGGGATTTTCAGCACTTGGTGTTGATCGGGTTAACGGGCATATACCCTTACGCTCCTCTCAGGGTTGTGAGACAAGCAGGAAGGAGGCAAATCATACCACGGGTCGCTAAAATGTGTCACTTTAGAGCCAATTTCCAAGGTGATGCCATCCCGTATAAGAATGAAGCACAACACATGTAGACCTTAAAGATTATTATGGAGAAGGATACTATTGAGCCAGACCGATATCACGCGGGCCACTCATACCTTTACCCTTCATGGTTGGAGGAAAACATAACTAGGATCATTGAGCCAAGGGCTGGTCCAGGAAACAGGGTCATAGACGAGGTTGTTGAAGCTGAGGTGAAGTACAACAAGCTGCGGAAAAGCATTCGAGAGTCTGAAGCTGAGCATATGGCACTGCACAAGGCTGACATGGAGATGATTAGCGAGTGTAAAGAAAGAGCTATTAAATATAGGAAGAGGTTGGAATACCTTGAGTACAGTTTAATGGAGTTGGAAGGGAAGATGAGCAAAAGGGTCACTGGCTGCCAAAACGCTGAAGGAAATGAAGGAGGGCATCTTGCAAGGGCATTCCTGCTGCTGAACCTGCGCGAGTTCAGAGAGTTGATCGACAAGAGCATCCAGTCAATTGAGGGTCCTACTGGGACCAAGTAGATTAGATTTATTTGCTTTCCTTTCAAATGTAATAAGGCCAAGAGCCATTAGTGACATTCTCTTATTTAGTTTCATTTTGGTTCGTTTACTTTTACTTTAATGAAATGAGGCAATTATTGACAATAAATTTCTCCAAATTTATTTGTCGCTAGGCCTACCTCGGGCACAACGAGGCTCCAAAATTAGGACACGAATTTACATTCCCATAATATGTGTTTAAATATTGCAAATATTTTAGAATCCTTACAGACTTGTTTACCTTTTCGTTTTTCTTTATTTCTTATTCCCATCCCCCAAGGTTGGTTCGCTCATACTATCATCATCGGCATATCACACCAGATCTAGAGGCCTTCCACCTCATCCTCCTCCAAAAAATACAAAAGGCAAAGGAAAAGCAAAAATGGACGACTTAAATGGTATTCGAAAGGATAATGTTGAGAACGCAGAAGCTTCAGATGGTCGGAGTACCCTGAAACCAAATGATCTAGTCTTGAGGTTAGAACAAAAGATATTAGAACTACAATGAAAACTTGAGCAGGTCCGCAACTTGGCAAACTTATCACTCACCCTGAATGTTCCATACATCAACCAACAAAACATAAAGAACCCAGCACCTCCTCAGAACACACCAAACCAACATCCTCAAAACCCTCATCAATACACAACCCCACCCTAAAATCTCAATCCCCTACCAATACCAACTCCATCACAACACCACCATCAACCAATTCATTACCCACCAACCGCCACTTATCATACTCCCCAGAATACCCCACAACCCATTCCTGACCCTCAAAACTCTACCAATGACCACTGTAAGCACGTGATTTTTGCCCTATATGAGAAATACTCCCAAAAAATGCAAAATAAAATGATTTTCCTTGGTGTGCAATTTTGAGTATTTTTGTGACATTTTTGGATTATTATTTGTATTTGTCTGTGTTTGTTTATTTGCTAAATTAATAAAAAATACAAAAATATGTCGCATTTGCATGTAGGATTTAATTCTATAATTTTTAGTAATTAAATTAGTTTTATCAAAATTAAAAAATTTACAAAAAATATGCATATTTTGCATTTTTAGCATTTAATGTCCAAATGAACAATTTTATGCTTAATTATTACTTAATTGTGCGTTAATTGTTATTGGTAGTTAATTTGCGCTTTTATAACTTAATTTAGTTCTTAATAATAATTTAAGTATTCTTATAATTTAGTTTTAGAAAAATAAAAGAAGAAAAGATAACAAAAATACAAATAAAAATCGGATTGGGCCACTTCTTCAATTTTCAACCCCAGGCCCAAACAATTGTCCACGACCCAGTCCACTTCACACGGGTCGACCCGGTCTGCCCCATTAACCCATTAACCCAACACCCCTCTTCATTCAAAAAACAAAACAAAAGAAAAAAAACAAAAAGAACAAGAAACCCTAAAAAACTAAGGAAAACCATCCGCCCCCTCCCCTTGGTTGTCTTCTTCTCCATCACCCAAATGAAGACCTCCCATGGCTGCCTCACCATCATCTTCTTCGCGTACCCTCCGCAATCCGCCATTGTCACTACTTCTTCTGCTTCCCGATGACCAACAACCAGTCGCCATGGACGACTGCCCCCTTCCTCGACGTTGTTGCGTTTTCACATTCAACCAAACGACCACAAACAGTCCGCCATGGCTGCTCCCCGTCGTCGACCTTCTGCTATTTTCCTTCGACACTGCTGTCGAGTGGTTTCTCCAGCTCCCTCGTCCAGCTTCTTCTGCCTCGTCTACATGGGCGGACATGGCTGTCATCGCGTCGTCTGCTCCGAGCTGCTGCTGTTTCACTCCGTCTTCTTCCTCAACGGACTGTTGTTGCTCACATTTCTGGGAGTTTCAGCTGCTGGACATTGAAGCATCGTCGTCATTCAGCGTCAAGCTCAAAGTCGAGCTCGGCGTCCATGGATGACCCTCAACGTCCATGGCTCGACGAGTACTACTTCTGCCGAACGCACCCCAGCTGCTGTCTCATCGACGCAGGCAGCCATGGATGCCAGTGCGTCGACCTTCTCCATCTCCCAGTTCCTCCGAGCTGCTGCTGCCACTGGGTTCGTTTTTAAACGATGCCAAACGACCATCTTCTTTGGTCGTCTGCTCGTGTTCGTCATCGTTGGTTCGAGCTTTGGTCGAGGCTCGTCAAGTTCGTTGTTTGTTTGGTCGTTGTTCGTCGTTTCGATCCGGTTAGTAGATTTTTGAGTTTTATTTTGTCCGCATTTTGTTTTGATATTTTCGAATCTAAAATCGGCAAATGTTTATTTTGTTTATCGTTTGAATTAATTTTTAGTTCATGATTCATGTGTTGTTTGTTAAATTAATTTTTTAGATTTCAAATGAAAGATTAATTAGTTATTTTTCATGTTTATTTCATGTTTGATTGTTGTTTAAGTGAATATTTGTTAGTTTAATGTTTGTTAGATCCAAATTGAAATATAATTGGTTATTTCTTCAATTTGTTTCATGTGTTATGTATTTTCCAGAAAATATTAATGTTGTTTGAATCGTTAGAATCAGTCATGTTTGTTACTTAAAGATAGATTAAATTCATGTTCGTCTTGGTTTGAAGTTCATGTTTAAATCCAGTGATTTAATGTGAGTTTATGTTTGTCTTTGATTTGTTAGTTTAATTTGAATCATGCATATTGTTGTTTGTATTATTGTCTCTTTGTTCATCCATTAATGGTCTAAATTAACCAGGATTGGTTCCCGATATGGTTGATTTATTTCCATTAATTTGGAGTTTGTGTTGTTCATCATGTTCATGTAAATTGTTGTTGAAGATTGTTGAGAAATTGGTCATCTTGACTATGTTTTGGTTGAGTTATGATTAATTGATTGTTTAGAGCAGAAGGGTAATTTGGTAAATTGCATTGCATTCAGGGGTAGATTTGTAATTGCAATAAGGTCGGAGGGGCAGTTTGGTAATTGAACATTATTTTGATTCTTTATGTTAAGCATGGGGGACAAATATAATGGGGTGGGGTTTTTGATGTACTTGTTTAATATAATGGGGAACAAGACAAAACATAATGGGAAGGAATCTTGTACTTTTTTAATATAGGCATGGGGGACATATGGTAATGGGTTGGGAATGTGGTATTTATTTAATGTAGGCATGGGGGACAAAGTTTAAAATAAAGAAAACATTAAGTAGTGGGGCAAAGCATGCCATTGGGGGAATAATTTTGGGGTTGGGAATTGAAGACTTGTCTTGCTATATATAGAGGACTATTCTTGACATTAAGGGGACTAGAACTTGAACATTGAGAGGATTTTTAGAGAGAAGAAAAAAGGTTGAACATTATTGAGAGATTATTGTTGAAGAGACTTTTACACTTGAGAGTTGACATACTTTTATACTGGAGAGAGTTTGTGATAGTAAAAGAGAAAGACAATTTGAACTTTCACTCGAACAATTCTGTTTGCTTTTCTTCGAGTGTTATTCAAAAATCCGAAGCTGCTGCATCTCGTATCTTTTCTCTCTTCTGCTTTGACTGCGATTGTACTTTTGCACTGCTGAGTTTTCAATCTGTTACTGGGTCATTCTACTGGTTGTTACTGGTTTCGCGGTGTTGCTGAACCTGCTGTTGCTGTGTTATTACTGCTGCTGACTCCTACTTCTTTTGTTCTTGTATTGCTGTTTCCAGGTACACATTTGTACACTCTTGGTTCGAAGAAAAAAATGAAATATTAATCAGGCTCCTGTTCCTGTTGAATTCTTTTGTTTGGATTTGTGTTTGAATATTAATTTCCCTCTCTTGGTGTAAAAATGTAGTTGATTGATTAAATGAGCAATGATGTCGCATATGTATAACTTCTTCATCTAATAATGTTAGTTTACATTAATCGAAGAATAGTTAATCTGTTTTGATATTATTGTGTATTTATCTCATGTTCTAGCAAATAATAAAATGTGGAATGAAAGCAGTTTTTCCTTGTACAAACGCGATCGCAATTTTCCGTTCACATTAGCCGTAACTTAATAACTAATAAGTTGCGTTTTTCAGCATGTAAATAATTAGGATATTTTTCTTTTATTTTAGAGACAAACTTAATAGAAAAATGTAGTCTCTATAGGTTTATCCTTTTTAAAATAAAAATGAGACGAGCCTCGCCAAATAAATCACAAACCGCCGGGGCCCTCAATAAAATACATAACCATTGACTAGACTTTGGATTTGGCCGTTTAATGAACCTTCACGGCCTCTTCCTAAAATAACAATACGTTAGACTCTTTAAGACGCGCCTTAATAAATCTTACCTTCCTAAACTCGGGTGCACATTTATGTGACCCAAATCCAATTCTCAACGGAGTCGAAATGTGTTTCTAATCACGGGTACATTGATTGTGACGTGGTTCGATATGCGTGTCCATGACGTTGCAAATTCATTTTAAAAAATAAGAATGAGATGAGCCTCGCCAAATAAAATACAAATTGCGGGGCCCTCAGTAAATATTTGTTTTAAAAATTATTTGGACTTCGGGATGGACCGTTTAGTAAAATTTCACGGTCTTACCCAAAATAAATACGCTAGTCACTTTAGGCGCGCCTTTAATAATTTAATTTCCTTAAACTCGGGTGCACATTGATGTGACCCAAATCCAAATCTCAACGGAGTCAAAGTGTGTCGACGACCACGGGTACATTGATTGTAACGCGGTTCGAGATACATTTTCACAACGTTGCAATTCTTGATAAAAAACAGTAAATGATAAAAGCGGTTAAAAGTTAAATTTTGCACATAAGTTCACACTTGTATAAAATCAGATAATCAAGCCGAATATAACAGTTGAGCGACCGTGCTAGAACCACGGAACTCGGGAATGCCTAACACCTTCTCCCGGGTTAACAGAATTCCTTATCCGGATTTCTGGTACGCAGACTGTAATATAGAGTCATTCTTTTCCTCGATTCAGGATTAAAATTGGTGACTTGGGACACCCTAAATCTCCCAAGTGGCGACTCTGAAATAAATAAACCAATCCCGTTTCGATTGTCCTTTAATTGGAAAAAACTCCCTTGTCCCCTCGCGGGGGCGTAAAAAGGAGGTTTGACAGCTCTGGCGACTTTGCTGGGGAGGTAACCCAGAACCACTGGTTCAGGGTTAAGAATTCGAGCTTAGAATAATTGTTATTATTTGGCTTTATTTATTATCTGATTTTATTATTTGTTTTAGCCTAAATGTGCAAAATGATACTTTTACCGCTTTGATATTATCTGAACTGTATATAAACTGTGCCGAAACCCTTCTCGTCTTACCTCTGGGGATGTGCTTACTGGTTGAGACTCCCTATTCTGTTAGTGTCGTACCCTAAATAAAAGAGGCTCGAAAAGTTTCTAAGCCGGCTGGCCTTTTGGTTCCCGGAAAGGAGCTCCTTCCTCAGCTCGAGTTGTCCGCTCGGGTACACTGTCTAGAACACCGACCCAGGTTTTGAACATAGAATAACGTGACTTCATGCCGGATCCCTAGTAGGAACGCTTATTTGCATCACGTTGCATTTGACTTAGGGGACTCAACACAGGGGTTGAGTCCGTCTAGGACTAGCAACCTGATATGAAAAGACCATCCCGAGGCATCCTATTTGTTTTCCGTGCATTTATTTTGTCTCGCTGACCGGTGTTTGAATATTATGAATATTGTGAAATTGAAAAAAAAGAAATAACGTTTAGGGAATTGATTGTTTATTTTTGAAAAAACCTAATACACAAATACTGTCAAAACTCTGCCGAAATTTTGAGAATATAAAATAAAAATATATGTCTTATTAGTTTGTTTTTTTTTTTAAAAAAAGGCATTAATAGAAAAGAAAATCATTTGTCTTGACATAAAAATGAAAAAAAAGAGTCTTGTTTTTAAAATATGTGTTATTTATTTGTTTATGAAAATGACAAAATTAAAAATATTTTCTCCATTATTGACTTATTTAGGAAGTCTTTCTAATTGTTTTCAAAAAATAATATATTATAAAAAAAAAAAACAAATCCGAAAATATTTTGATTCTTTTTCAAAGTTGAAAAGAAAATTCAAAATCCAAAAAAAAAACATTTTGAGAAGCATTTCTTTTATCAAAAGCAAAATTCCGAAAAACATTTTCTTCTTCTTCTTTAGAATAAAGAAAAAAGAGCAAATGAAAATTCCAAAATATATCGTAGAAGTGTTTCTTGTAAAAAGAAAATCAATCAAAAAATGCTTCCTTTCTTCTTTTAAAGTAGTTCATTTGCCCGAACTACGCGGGTTTGATTCTCACCGGATGTGAGATACGTAGGCAACCCTCATCGGGTCCAACCCCACCTTTTGCTAAAAAGCCAAAAACAAATAAATAATAATAAAAGAATAATATGTCAAATTTTAATTTTGTCATAAAGAAGTCGGGTGACGTTGTTTTATCAAGACATAGCCGAATGTTCCCGAGAGGGACGCCGGAAGGCTGACTTTGCATAAACAGCCACCTTTGGGTCATTTTTTTTTAAGATTTGGTCCAGTTGACCCACACAGCCTTAAAAATCTTCGTCCTCGAGGCGTTGAAAGGCCGTGTTTTCAATATTGACTTTTCTAATTCGAAAAACGATAAAAAGAGTCATAAATAAGTCGGGTGATGCTGTTTTGTCAGAAATAGCCGAATGTTCCCGAAAGGGACGCCGGAAGGCTGACTTTGCATAAACAGCCACTTTTGGGTCATATTTAAGATTTGGTCCAGTTGACCCACACAGCCTTAAAAATCTTCGTCCCCGAGATGTTGAAAGGCCGTGTTTGCAGTATTGAGTTTTCTAATTTGAAAATCGATAAAAAAGGTCATAAATAAGTCAGGTGATGCTGTTTTGTCATAAATAGCCTAATGTTCCCGAAAGGGACACCGGAAGGCTGACTTTGCATAAACAGCCACCTTTTGGGTCATGTTTAGGAGTTTGGTCCAGTTGACCCGCACAGCCTTAAAAAACTTCGTCCCCGAGGCGCTGAAGGGCCGTGTTTGCAACTCCACATTTTCATTGTAATTTGAAAAAAAAAACAAAGAGTCAGCAGTTAGGTGAATACCGTTCGGATTTTTGGTCAAAATAAGTCGACCCAGCTTCGGCCGCGTCTTAAACCGTTCTTGCCGAAATAGCCTTAGAGTATCTTTCAGTTGTCGAAAGGTTATTTTCGTAAAAGAACGGACAAGTTTGTAAAAGTGTCATAAAATAATCCTCCTCGGCCTCGAATTCATGTGGAATTTGGAAGGGTCCACGTTTGCAAAAATAACCGTTCGGTTGCATTTGTCAAACAGAGAAAGGGGGTCAGCCTTTTGTTTTTGAGTTTGTAAATCTTTTGATTAGAATATGTGGGTTGTTTGATTTTCGAGTTTGCAGGTCATCTTCAAACCTTTGAAACCTAGTTTGTTTTAAAATTGAAAAAATGTGCATTATTGTTTAGCTTTTATTGGTCCGAACTACGCAAGGTCTGATTCATGCAGGGTCATGATACGTAGGCAATCCCCATAAGATTCGACCGCTTTTAATAAAGAAAGAAAGAAAAAAAAGAGAAAAAGAAAATACAAAATAAAATAAAATACAGGGTTTCCCAAAGTGCTTTAAAAGGGGACAAATGAGCAAGCCGGGATGACGCATGTTGTTTGAAGCAAAGCATGTAGAAACGGTTAACTGCCTAGGAGCATTACATCCTCTATGTGTTGTGATCAAATCTGTTAAACTCTAACGCTAACAAAGCTTGTTGTTGTCTGAAACCAGACAAGTTAGTTGTTAAAGAACTCTGGCAACACACTCCTATCAAACCAGATCCAAAGGACCGGTAGCAACAAGCATGACTACTTCAGACAATAGTACCGAGGAAGAAAGGCCGATGAGCCAGTTGTTAAAGGAAGCGATGGAAAAAATAGAAAGGATGGGATTAGAGATGAATGCAATGCAGCTAGCTCTAGCCAAAGCACAAAAGACCCCTGAGACACTAGGGCATATGCCGGAATACCTTCACTCTGGCCCCTCAACTAGCCTCCCGAATCACCGTTGTCTTCAGGAGAGAAGCCCCCATGATTCCCAAGATCCACCGCCCCATCAACCTCTCCCAATACCAAATTTTCCGACTTATATGGGACCCACATCAGCCACCCTGCAAAGATCAAACAGCGAGCCATTACTTCAGGCTCCTGATACGCAATACTATCCCCCTGAGCCTACATTCCATGCCCCCGAACCACATGCCTACAATCCACATTTGGAGGCACCGGAAGAAATTGAAAAACCGATTAAAGCCCCAGAACAAGATGAGGTATTGAGGAAATTCAAAAGCCTGGAGCAGTCCTTCAGGAACCTGCACGGATTGGGCAACCAGGTCAGCGTGGCCTACAAAGATCTATGCCCTTTCCCGGATGTCCAACTCCCGGCTGGATTCAAGATGCCTAAGTTTGATTTATATGAAGGGCACAGTGATCCCATGGCACATTTGCGGGGATTCTATAGTAAAATGAGAGGGGAAAGCGGCAAAGATGAGCTGCTGATAGCTTATTTCGGCCAAAGTCTGAGTGGATCGGCACTAGAATGGTATACCAGGCAGGATTCCAGCAAATGGTACACCTGGGATGATCTGGCACAGGCTTTCGCGGGTCATTTTCAATACAATCTCGAGATAGTCCCTGACCGTCTCACATTGTTGAGGACCCGAAAAGAACCCGGGGAAAGTTTTTGCGAGTTCGGGTTCCGCTGGAGAGAACAAGCAGCCAGAGTCGATCCTCCCATGAGAGAGGGAGAGATGGTGGACTACTTCTTACAAACCTTGGAGCCAACTTACTTTGGTCATCTAGTGACGACAATTGGTAAATCTTTCAATGAAGTAGTAAAAATGGGCGGTATGATCGAAGAGGGACTCAGGTCCAACAAAATCCTGAGCTATTCGGCAATTAAAGCAACCACTCAGGCCATCCAGAGCGGCACTGAGGGTGTACTGGGGAAGGAGAAGAAAGAAGATGTCACGACTGTTGAGTCTGGAGCCTGGTTCGGATCTAGAGGCCCGTCACCCTACTATAGCCACCCACGACCCTACCACCAAAATTACCCCCGCACTCCATATATCCCTCCACGACATTATTACTCACTGCCAGATCCCCATTTTTCCGTTCATCATGCACAAACCTATACCCACTCTCCAGCACACGCACAATGGCGTGCACCGGCTCCCCAAAATACATACCCACCTCCACCAAGCATATATCCACTTCCGAGGGCCTATAGAAATCCTCCAGGGTCAGGTTTCCGGGGGAACCAAGCTTTTAAGAACGAGAGGAAGCAGAAATATACTCCGCTGGGAGAATCCTATACCACCGTGTTCCACAAATTGAGGCAGTTAGGCCTATTGAATCCTATTGAGCCCAAATTACCAAATCCCCTGCCTGAAAATCTTGACCCTTTAGCATGTTGTGAATATTGTTCGGGGGCTCCCGGAAACGATACTGAGAGATGTTGGAAGTTGAAGAATGCCGTGCAAGAACTCATCAACACAAATAGGATCGAGGTTCAGGTTCCAGAGCTGCCAAACATTAATGACGATCCGTGCCGGTGAAAATAAATGAAAATTGGACGGTCAACAATTGGACGGCTACTCCTTATCCTATCCGAAGGGAGTCTTGGTAGTGGGCTCTGATTTTTCTTTCTTGTTTTGGATTATTGCAGAGTTGTAATCCAGTTTTGTTTTAGTGTGAAACTCTGTTATCCCGTATTTCTATAAAGCGAAAGCTTTTCTCTTCTTATTTTGTTTTGAGTCTATTTTTCTTCCTTTTCTCTTTCTAAACAATGCTCTTTATACTGATTCCAATGACATGGCATGCATAACGGATCTTCAACTTAGTCTAAAAATCAATCTGATTTCGAACTGATTATACAAAAGGTCAATCACGATGACGAATTGGGATACGATGATAATAAAGCCTTCAAAGAGACAAACAGAGAGTTTAAGCTAGTTGGAAGAGAAATCCAAACCCAACTTAAATGACGCATAAGACATCAATTTAGGGGACGCAGACGATATCAGGAAATTTAAAGAGGGACAACAAGTGTTGAAAACGGATCCTCCCACATCAAGCCAAAACAAAATGGCAAATTTGTCCCGAATTGGCAGTGGCCGTCTATTGTGACCAAGATGTTATCCAGTGGCACTTCATGTCAGGCAGATGTCGAGGGAAGATGCATCGACATGGCTATTAATTGTTGTTTGTTTGTTTATACTTGGCATTTATCGGAGAATGAAATGACGGAGGCAATTTTTTCTTCTATCCAAACATTTTAACCTTTGCTTCCCCTTTTGAGCCTTATTTATTCTTTCATACCCCTCTTTTGGAATCAGTAATGAAAATAAGAAAAAAAAGAGAAGAAAATATAATGATAATAAAAACAAAAGAAAAGTCACAAAAAAGAAAAAAAAAGAGTTGTGAACTACGTTTGACCTGATTCCTCAAAGAAGGATACGTAGGCGCCTCACGGCTCGGTCATAGTGTAACCAAAAAATAAGAATCCCCAAGCGAGAAACTGGGGCAGAAGTTATGTTTGTAATGTTGGGAAAGAAGTTCGATTCCAAGAGTTGTAATGGTTTTTACCCATCAGAATTATTTTGAACCCTTTTTGATGCCCTCTTTTTCTTTTAGCCATAAACAAAAAAAAAACCATGTTGATGTCCAAAAAAGACCTCCCGATCAGAATCCGAGGAAAGCCAAGTTAAGCAAATATAAGCAGAGAAAGTCGGCAACGAATTGATAACCTAAAGAATCCCCAGCAAAGAGTCATATAGGCACCATAAGGCGACGAGAATTGAGAGAAATGAGAGAGCCTCATTAGTGAAAACCCCTCGAAGGGCACTATGAGGCGACAAGGATATAAAGGGGGCTAGCAAGATAAGATCCGCATCCGGCGAAAGTTGGGCTTCTGCACATCCCCAGCAAAGTAAGGCCGTCAGAAAAATTGATCGATATGAATAGACTGAGTTGGTTAATCCAGAAATGCATGACATGATCATTGGGATTGATTGTACCATTCGGATAAGTTCTTTATTTTTTCTTTCTCCAACATTTGTTCAGAAAGACTTTTTCTTTCATCTTTTTAAAGTCATCACTTTTTATTTTGGGTTTATAGTGTTTTTCTCCAGTAGTTTGTTTTTAGAAGGATTTTGTTTTTCAGAGCTTACTACTAATTGCCAAAATGCTGCGAAGCAAAAGGCGAACAGGACATGCCAAAGATAATACAATGAAACGGAAAAGACATTTGTTGCAAGACCGAATGATGAGTTGGCCTAAATGTCAAGGGGGTATAGTGAAAAAAGGGGTCGAGATGCAAGAGCATCCTTGGCCGATCATCGACCAAATTCCAAAAAAGGTCGGACAATGTGGAGCAAGGAAAGAAGAGGAAAAACCACCCCAACGGGAATGTGTTTACCAGCAGGGACATGATCCCCAACAGTAATATCATCCCCAATAAATAGTATCATCCCCAGCAAGTTCTGATAGTGTAATGGAACGCCGAAAAAAAAAGAAAAAAAAAAGAAAAAAAAAGAAAAAAAAAGAAAAAAAGGGAAAGCAACCATGTTTTTTTTCTTTTAAAACTAACAAAATCTTTCTTTGATTTGAAGCAGGGAAAAGAAATGTTATAGATGGCGGAAGAACATGCCATAAAGAAGATCATCAAACCGGGGCAGAAAATTTTCTCATCGCGAAAATTTTCTCAAAAAAAAAGGCGCCCACCTGAATAACGAGAGGAATACTTTTCTGTCTGTTCATTTCAGGCACCCACCTGTATAACAAGGGAATACATCTCATGTCTTTACCATCAGGCGCCCACCTGTATAACAAGGGAATACATTACATGCCTTTACCAATAGGAGATACACTTCCTAGGTCTAGTTTTGCCAATAGGAGACGCACTTCCTAAGTTTTACCCATAGGAGACGCATTTCCTCCTAAGTTTAATTTTACCTATAGGAGACGCATTTCCTCCTAAGTTTATGTTTTAACCATAGGAGAGGCATTTCCTCCTAAGTTTAGTTTTACCCATAGGAGACGCATTTCCTCCTAAGTTTAGTTTTACCCATAGGAGACGCATTTCCTCCTAAGTTTAGTTTTACCAGTCCTAAGTTGTTGTTGAAATCAGGAGCCCGCCTGAAGAGAGGAATGACGTTTATTTTAAAAGTTGAAGTTGGGAGCCCGCCCAGATAACAGAGG
The DNA here is from genome assembly GCF_000715075.1 of Nicotiana tabacum. NCBI lineage: Eukaryota > Viridiplantae > Streptophyta > Magnoliopsida > Solanales > Solanaceae > Nicotiana > Nicotiana tabacum. Next base: position 144,323,808 of record NC_134087.1, on the reverse strand, counting down.
CATACATTTCAGTCTTTACATTTCCAGTATTGAAGTTGGGAGCCCGCCCATATAACAGAGGAATACATTCAGTCTTTTCATTTCAGGTGTTGAAATTGGGAGCCCGCCCATAATAACAGAGGAATACATTCCAGTCTTTATTTTCAAGTGTTGAAGTTGGGAGCCCGCCCATAATAACAGAGGCATATATTGCAGTCTTTATATTTCCAGTGTTGAAGTTGGGAGCCCGCCCATAATAACAGAGGCATACATTCGGTCTTTACTTTTCGAGCATTGAAGTTGGGAGCCCGCCCATAATAACAGAGGAATACATTCAGTCTTTATTTTCGAGCATTGAAGTTGGGAGCCCGCCCATAATAACAGAGGAATACATTCAGTCTTTACTTTCAAGCATTGAAGTTGGGAGCCCGCCCAGATAACAGAGGCATAAATTCAGTCTTTATTTTCAAGTGTTGAAGTTGGGAGCCCGCCCATAATAACAGAGGCATATATTTCAGTCTTTACATTTCCAGAGTTGAAGTTGGGAGCCCGCCCAGATAACAGAGGCATACATTCAGTTTTTACTTTCAAGTGTTGAAGTTGGGAGCCCGCCCAGATAACAGAGGCATACATTTCAGTCTTTACTTTCAAGTATTGAAGTTGGGAGCCCGCCCAGATAACAGAGGCATACATTCCAGTCTTTATTTTCAAGCATTGAAGTTGGGAGCCCGCCCATAATAACAGAGGCATACATTCAGTCTTTATATTTCAAGCGTTAAAGTTGGGAGCCCGCCCAGATAACAGAGGCATACATTCAGCATTAATTTTCAAGTATTAAAGTTGGGTGCCCGCCCATACAACAGAGGCATAGGTTTCAAGATCAAGTCAGAGGACAATAAAACAGAGGGTCACAGCAGGAATCCCCAACAGGAAACAATAAAGTCCCAGCACATACTCAAGAGCATGGGTCAAAAGGAAGAAAAGCATCGGAAGAAAAGCACCGGAGGAAACACAAGCCGACGAGAAAGCCAGGCAACAAGAACAAATTTTAGTCTAGCCTAGCTTCTTGTTTTTATTTTAAGTACGGTGTAATAAGGAGATCGGTAAGCAGTGATAACAACATGCAACAACAGTAACATTGCAATCCCACGGTAGTCCCAGCTACCAAAATTTCCCGAACTACATTAACCTGATTCCCCTTTAGCCAGGGATATGTAGGAAACCTTTGAAGCAAAGGTTCGGTTAAATCTTTTTCAAAAAAAATGCTTCACCCGGAGTATCGGATGGGCAAAAATCGCTCGCTTTATCTTTGCACGAAAACTCTTCGTGTCTCTGGGCAAAGAGGGGCAGCTGTAAGCACGTGATTTTTTCCCTATATGAGAAATACTCCCAAAAAATGCAAAATAAAATGATTTTCCTTGGTGTGCAATTTTGAGTATTTTTGTGACATTTTTGGATTATTATTTGTATTTGTCTGTGTTTGTTTATTTGCTAAATTAATAAAAAATACAAAAATATGTCGCATTTGCATGTAGGATTTAATTCTATAATTTTTAGTAATTAAATTAGTTTTATCAAAATTAAAAAATTTACAAAAAATATGCATATTTTGCATTTTTAGCATTTAATGTCCAAATGAACAATTTTATGCTTAATTATTACTTAATTGTGCGTTAATTGTTATTGGTAGTTAATTTGCGCTTTTATAACTTAATTTAGTTCTTAATAATAATTTAAGTATTCTTATAATTTAGTTTTAGAAAAATAAAAGAAGAAAAGATAACAAAAATACAAATAAAAATCGGATTGGGCCACTTCTTCAATTTTCAACCCCAGGCCCAAACAATTGTCCACGACCCAGTCCACTTCACACGGGTCGACCCGGTCTGCCCCATTAACCCATTAACCCAACACCCCTCTTCATTCAAAAAACAAAACAAAAGAAAAAAAACAAAAAGAACAAGAAACCCTAAAAAACTAAGGAAAACCATCCGCCCCCTCCCCTTGGTTGTCTTCTTCTCCATCACCCAAATGAAGACCTCCCATGGCTGCCTCACCATCATCTTCTTCGCGTACCCTCCGCAATCCGCCATTGTCACTACTTCTTCTGCTTCCCGATGACCAACAACCAGTCGCCATGGACGACTGCCCCCTTCCTCGACGTTGTTGCGTTTTCACATTCAACCAAACGACCACAAACAGTCCGCCATGGCTGCTCCCCGTCATCGACCTTCTGCTATTTTCCTTCGACACTGCTGTCGAGTAGTTTCTCCAGCTCCCTCGTCCAGCTTCTTCTGCCTCGTCTACATGGGCGGACATGGCTGCCATCGCGTCGTCTGCTCCGAGCTGCTGCTGTTTCACTCCGTCTTCTTCCTCAACGGACTGTTGTTGCTCACATTTCTGGGAGTTTCAGCTGCTGGCCATGGAAGCATCGTCGTCATTCAGCGTCAAGCTCAAAGTCGAGCTCGGCGTCCATGGATGACCCTCAACGTCCACGGCTCGACGAGTACTACTTCTGCCGAACGCACCCCAGCTGCTGCCTCATCGACGCAGGCAGCCATGGATGCCAGTGCGTCGACCTTCTCCATCTCCCAGTTCCTCCGAGCTGCTGCTTCCACTGGGTTCGTTTTTAAACGATGCCAAACGACCATCTTCTTTGGTCGTCTGCTCGTGTTCGTCATCGTTGGTTCGAGCTTTGGTCGAGGCTCGTCAAGTTCGTTGTTTGTTTGGTCGTTGTTCGTCGTTTCGATCCGGTTAGTAGATTTTTGAGTTTTATTTTGTCCGCATTTTGTTTTGATATTTTCGAATCTAAAATCGGCAAATGTTTATTTTGTTTATCGTTTGAATTAATTTTTAGTTCATGATTCATGTGTTGTTTGTTAAATTAATTTTTCAGATTTCAAATGAAAGATTAATTAGTTATTTTTCATGTTTATTTCATGTTTGATTGTTGTTTAAGTGAATATTTGTTAGTTTAATGTTTGTTAGATCCAAATTGAAATTTAATTGGTTATTTCTTCAATTTGTTTCATGTGTTATGTATTTTCCAGAAAATATTAATGTTGTTTGAATCGTTAGAATCCGTCATGTTTGTTGCTTAAAGATAGATTAAATTCATGTTCGTCTTGGTTTGAAGTTCATGTTTAAATCCAGTGATTTAATGTGAGTTTATGTTTGTCTTTGATTTGTTAGTTTAATTTGAATCATGCATATTGTTGTTTGTATTATTGTCTCTTTGTTCATCCATTAATGGTCTAAATTAACCAGGATTGGTTCCTGATATGGTTGATTTATTTCCATTAATTTGGAGTTTGTGTTGTTCATCATGTTCATGTAAATTGTTGTTGAAGATTGTTGAGAAATTGGTCATCTTGACTATGTTTTGGTTGAGTTATGATTAATTGATTGTTTAGAGCAGAAGGGTAATTTGGTAAATTGCATTGCATTCAGGGGTAGATTTGTAATTGCAATAAGGTCGGAGGGGCAGTTTGGTAATTGAACATTATTTTGATTCTTTATGTTAAGCATGGGGGACAAATATAATGGGGTGGGGTTTTTGATGTACTTGTTTAATATAATGGGGAACAAGACAAAACATAATGGGGAGGAATCTTGTACTTTTTTAATATAGGCATGGGGGACATATGGTAATGGGTTGAGAATGTGGTATTTATTTAATGTAGGCATGGGGGACAAAGTTTAAAATAAAGAAAACATTAAGTAGTGGGGCAAAGCATGCCATTGGGGGAATAATTTTGGGGTTGGGAATTGAAGATTTGTCTTGCTATATATAGAGGACTATTCTTGACATTAAGGGGACTAGAACTTGAACATTGAGAGGATTTTTAGAGAGAAGAAAAAAGGTTGAACATTATTGAGAGATTATTGTCGAGAGACTTTTACACTTGAGAGTTGACATACTTTTATACTGGAGAGAGTTTGTGATAGTAAAAGAGAAAGACAATTTGAACTTTCACTCGAACAATTCTGTTTGCTTTTCTTCGAGTGTTATTCAAAAATCCGAAGCTGCTGCATCTCGTATCTTTTCTCTCTTCTGCTTTGACTGCGATTGTACTTTTGCACTGCTGAGTTTTCAATCTGTTACTAGGTTATTCTACTGGTTGTTACTGGTTTCGCGGTGTTGCTGAACCTGCTGTTGCTGTGTTATTACTGCTGCTGACTCCTACTTCTTTTGTTCTTGTATTGCTGTTTCCAGGTACACATTTGTACACTCTTGGTTCGAAGCAAAAAATGAAATATTAATCAGGCTCCTGTTCCTGTTGAATTCTTTTGTTTGGATTTGTGTTTGAATATTAATTTCCCTCTCTTGGTGTAAAAATGTAGTTGATTGATTAAATGAGCAATGATGTCGCATATGTATAACTTCTTCATCTAATAATGTTAGTTTACATTAATCGAAGAATAGTTAATCTGTTTTGATATTATTGTGTATTTATCTCATGTTCTAGCAAATAATAAAATGTGGAATGAAAGCAGTTTTTCCTTGTACAAACGCGATCGCAATTTTCCGTTCACATTAGCCGTAACTTAATAACTAATAAGTTGCGTTTTTCAGCATGTAAATAATTAGGAGATTTTTCTTTTATTTTAGAGACAAACTTAATAGAAAAATGTAGTCGCTATAGGTTTATCCTTTTTAAAATAAAAATGAGACGAGCCTCGCCAAATAAATCACAAACCGCCGGGGCCCTCAATAAAATACATAACCATTGACTAGACTTTGGATTTGGCCGTTTAATGAACCTTCACGACCTCTTCCTAAAATAACAATACGTTAGACTCTTTAAGACGCGCCTTAATAAATCTTACCTTCTTAAACTCGGGTGCACATTTATGTGACCCAAATCCAATTCTCAACAGAGTCGAAATGTGTTTCTAATCACGGGTACATTGATTGTGACGTGGTTCGAGATGCGTGTCCATGACGTTGCAAATTCATTTTAAAAAATAAGAATGAGATGAGCCTCGCCAAATAAAATACAAATTGCGGGGCCCTCAGTAAATATTTGTTTTAAAAATTATTTAGACTTCGGGATGGACCGTTTAGTAAAATTTCACGGTCTTACCCAAAATAAATACGCTAGTCACTTTAGGCGCGCCTTTAATAATTTAATTTCCTTAAACTCGGGTGCACATTGATGTGACCCAAATCCAAATCTCAACGGAGTCAAAGTGTGTCGACGACCACGGGTACATTGATTGTAACGCGGTTCGAGATACATTTTCACAACGTTGCAATTCTTGATAAAAAACAGTAAATGATAAAAGCGGTTAAAAGTTAAATTTTGCACATAAGTTCACACTTGTATAAAATCAGATAATCAAGCCGAATATAACAGTTGAGCGACCGTGCTAGAACCACGGAACTCGGGAATGCCTAACACCTTCTCCCGGGTTAACAGAATTCCTTATCCGGATTTCTGGTACGCAGACTGTAATATAGAGTCATTCTTTTCCTCGATTCGGGATTAAAATTGGTGACTTGGGACACCCTAAATCTCCCAAGTGGCGACTCTGAAATAAATAAACCAATCCCGTTTCGATTGTCCTTTAATTGGAAAAACTCCCTTGTACCCTCACGGGTACGTAAAAAGGAGGTGTGACATATCAAGAAGCCACAAGAACAGCGTTTGCGTCCGAACCCCATATACATGGAAACCTTACCTCACTCTATCCAACCAATCTCATATACACTAGAATCCTCCGAGAAGGACCTAGTCATTAAAAATATGGCTGAAGAACTTAAGAAGTTGACGAGTCGTGTTTAGGGTGTCGAAGGCGGCAAAGAAATAAAAGGTTTGAACTACGAAGATTTATGCATACAGCCAGATGTAGAACTGCCGGAGGGCTACAAACCTCCTAAGTTTGAGATGTTTGACGGTACAGGTGATCCCAAGATTCATCTGAGGACATATTGTGACAAGCTTGTCGGGGTCGGGAAAGACAAAAAGATTTGGATGAAACTCTTTATGAGGAGTCTTACTGGAGATGCTTTATCATGGTACATCAGCCAAGATCCCATTAAATGCTCCAATTGGGTGAGTATGGCATCAGATTTCATGGACCAGTTCAGGTTCAATACAGAGAATGCACCAGACATTTTCTACATCCAGAATCTTAAGAAGAATCCCACTGAAGCCTTCCGTGAGTATGCTACTCGCTAGAGATAGGAAGCAGCCAAGGTCAGGCCATCTTTAGACGAGGAATAGATGAACAAGTTTTTCGTCAGAGCACAGGATCCACCATATTATGAAAGATTGATGGTTATTGAAAACCATAAATTCTCTGATATCATCAAGCTTAGGGAAAGAATAGAGAAAGGCATCAATAGCGGGATGGTAACAAATTTTGAGGCATTACAAGACACAAATAAAGTATTGCAATCAGGCGACATATCAAAGAAAAGAGACGTTGGGTCAGTAATGGTAGCTCAAGGCCCGAAATCTCCACTTACATATCAAACATCTCCATCCACATATAAAACACCTCCACCCACATACCAAGCACCTCCACCCACATACCAAGAATCACTACCCACATATCAACCCTCATCTCCCAGATATTTCCAACCAGCCACTGCCTATCATACATATAATTCACAACCATCCCATTTCCAATCACCTCCAACTCGGCAAAATTTTCCAAGACCACGACCAAACTTTGATCACAAGCCACCTAGATAGTACACTACAATTGCTGAGCCCATCGACCAACTGTATGAATGGTTGAAAGCCGCTGGTTATGTCACCCCTATTCCTGATGTGGCATTAGAGAATCCGTCTCAATGGGTCAACCCAAACAAAACCTGTGCATAACATTCTGGTATGAAAGGGCACACTATTGACGAGTGCCGAACATTGAAATATAAGATCCAGACACTGATTGACAACAAGGTCATATAGGCGAAGGAAGCCACGCCCAATGTCCGAAACAGCCCTCTCCCTGATCATAGAGGTGGTGGGGTACATGTGATAGAGACGAATGAAGAGTGGTATCCTGAGGGGTCAATCAGACTTATTCTAGAGGCCGATGACTTTAAACTTGCAATCACACTCACTCCCATTGTAGTACAGACGCAGTCACCAATTGAAGTTGAGATAACTACATCAGTTCCATTTGACGTAGAGGTAGCCCCGCCTACGGCCGCCCTTGTTCCATTTGAAGTGGAAGTGGCCACACCTTTCATGGTGACAATATCAACCACGCGTCCTTTCGACTCAAAAGCAATACCCTGGGATTATGTTGCCAAGGCTAGGCGAAAAGGGACCGATGCTGCGCAAAGAATGACCAGGATCAGGATAATCTATACACCTGAACACTTGGGAGGACCAAGTAAGGATGTCACTACCAAAAAGCCTATCATTAAAGCAGGACCAGATGACCTTTTGAGGAAAGTTCAAGCAAGGGAATATTCCGTCATTGATCATTTGAACAAAACCCCAGCTCAAATATCTATACTGTCACTGTTGCAGAATTCAGTGGCACATAAGAATGCTTTGATGAAGGTGTTGAGTGAAGCCTACGTGCCCAACAATATCACCTGCGGAGAGATGGCCAATATGGTAGGGTAGGTGCTAGAAAGTCATAAGATAATCTTCCACGAAGATGAGTTTCCGCCTGAAGGGTTGAATCACAACAAAGCATTGCATATCATAGTGCAATTTGAAGACAAGTTTACTGTCAGGGTCTTGATTGATGGATGTTCAAGCCTCAATATTTGTCTGTTAGATACTCTGAAAAGACTGGGCAAAGGTTTACATGAAATACAGGCAGGGAGCATGAATGTGAAAGCTTTCACTGGGTCCCAAAGGGCCACGATTGGGGAAAATAATCTTTGTCTACAGATGGTCCAACTTGGTTCGACGTTGAATTTCAAGTGCTCGACATATTGGCCTCATACAATCTTCTGTTGGGCCGATAATGGATACATGCCGCTGGGACTGTGGCTTCCATACTACATCAAGCCGTAAAATTCAAATGGAACCATCCGGAGGTGATCATTCACGGAGATGGGAGTAATCCTATTTACACTAGTTAAACCATCCCGGCTATTGGAAATAGAAGAAGGTTAGGAGGGGAAACCTACCATCATATAGAACGTGTCAATGCCATCGAAAAAGACAAATAGTGGAGCAGTAAAATAGAAAGCATACTGGCATGGTCTGGGTATGAACCCGGCAAGGGTCTTGGGAAGAATCTCTAAGGTATTACTAAGCCGATACAGCTGAAGCGTCATGGTGCTACCTTCGGGCTCGGATATCAGTATACATGGCAAGAGTATGATCATTGGTAGCCTCCATGGCTTGGACCTTATTACCCTCTAGAGCAACCAGTGCCACATCTAGCTCAGACTTTCTGCCAAGCTGACACAATATGGGGAACTGCAGAAGAGGAAGCATTAGCTGGGCTGAGGAATCTGTTCTTGGAGGATGAAGACATAGACTACAACGCAATAATTGATGAGGAGGAGAAAGAAGGCCTCACTATTCAGACTATGGAGAAGGGAGTTGTTCTCAAGAATTGGATCGCCACACCATCCCGGGCCCGCCGAGTCCCTAGGTAGCTTGGCAGATTTTATTCCAATAGCCATTCTAGGCATTTAAGATTTTTAGTAATTTGTTTTTAAGATTCACTTGTTTCAAAATAAATGCTCGATTCATCGAGACCTACTCATTTGGATGTTTTAAGTATTAATCAAATGCATTCCTTTTATTATTTATTATTATCTTCATATTTTTCTTTCTACAGCATTATTGTTACTTTTCCTGATGAACCAGTGACTGTGACATGTAACGAGGCAACGCAACATGAGAATAGTGATTCGGATGAAGAAGACGAGATACCTGAGGAAGTTGTCAGGGAGGTTGAAAACTTTGAGAATAAGCCTAAGTCCAACCTGGACGAGACCGAAGCAGTAAATTTGGGGGATGCCGAGACCATCAAGAAGACTCGTATCAGTATTCACTTATCACCGACAGAGAAGGAAAACTACATCCATTTTCTAATGAAATATGAGGACATTTTTGCATGGTCATGTGATGACATGACTGGTTTGAGCACATCCATAGTGGCTCAAAAGTTGCCTACTAATCCCATGTGTCCGCCGGTGAAGCAGAAACTCAGAAAGTTTCAACCAGATATGAGCCAAAAGATCAAGGAGGAAGTTACCAAGTAGATCAAAGCCAAAGTTCTTAGGGTTGTTGAGTACCCAACATGGTTAGGTAACATTGTGCCGGTACCGAAGAAAAATGGGAAAGTCAAAGTATGTGTTGACTATCGGAACTTAAACAGAGCAAGTCCCAAAGATGACTTCCAACTGCCAAACATATACATCCTGATCACTAATTGCACCAAGCATGAACTCCAATCCTTCGTAGATTGCTTTGTGGGTTATCACCAAATCTGGATGGACGAAGAAGACGCGGAGAAAATCGCTTTAATTACACCATGGGGGGTATACTGCTACAAGATAATGCCAGTTGGTCAAAAGAATATTAGGGCTACCTACATGAGAGCTATGACATCCATCTTCCATGATATGATACACAAAGAAATATAGGTGTATGTGGATGACGTCATTATCAAATCCAAGAGGGCTGTAGACCACATAGCAAACTTGAGAAAGTTCTTTAACAAGTTAAGAAGGTACAACTTGAAACTAAACCCCGCAAAGTGTGCATTCGGGGTTCCTGCAGGAAAGTTATTGTGATTCATTGTCAGCCGTCGAGGGATCGAGCTAGATCCGTCTAAAGTCACGGCCATCCAGGAGTTACCACCACCTAGGAGCAAAAAGGATGTGATGAGCTTCCCGGGATGTCTCAACTATATCAGTTGCTTTGTAGCACAATCCAAAGTCATATGTGAACCCATTTTATCAGATGCTAAGGAAAGATGCTGAGACAAGCTAGACCGAGGATTGTCAAAAAGCCTTCGACAAAATCAAGGAGTACCTATCCACACCACCAGTTTTGGTCCCGCCAGAGCCGGGGCGGCCTTTGCTACTATATCTATCTGTGTTGGATGGAGCCTTTAGATGAGTTCTGGGAAAACATGATGAGACATGAAGAAAGGAGCAAGCCAAATACTACTTGAGTAAGAAGTTCACACCTTACAAAGCACAGTACTCTCAGCTAGAGCGCACTTGTTGTGCTTTAACTTGGATGGCTCAAAAGTTGAGGCATTACTTCTGTGCCTATACTACATACCTCATATCCAGGATGGAACTTTTGAATTATATATTTCAGAAACCCATGCCGACTGGAAAGTTAGCCAAATGGCAGATACTGTTGAGTGAGTTCGATATCGTCTACGTAACTCAAAAGGCGGTCAAAGGCCAAGCATTGATAGATCGTCTTACTGAAAATTCAGTGGGAGGAGAATACAAACCCTAAAAACGAATTTTCCTAATGAATAAGTGTCATTTGTAGGGGAGGACATTACCGAAGCAAACGACGGTTGGAAGATGTTCTTTGACGGAGCTGCAAATTTCAAAGGAGTGGGCATTGGAGCAGTTTTGGTATCAGAAATAGGTCAACATTATCCGGTATTTGCTAAATTCAAATTTCCCTGCACCAGCAATATGGCAGAATATGAAGCATGCATAATAGGACTCAACATGGCAATCGACATGAATATTCAGGAGGTGCTGGTAATCAATGATTCAGATTTGCTCGTGCACCAGGTACAAGGAGAATGGGCCACCAAAATTCTAAGATATTGCCATATCTGCACAACGTGCAGGAATTAAGAAAGAGGTTCATGAAGATAGAGTTCCGACATGTGCCCAAAATTCAGAATGAGTTCGCCGATGCATTGGAAACTTTATCATCCATGATAAAACATCCAGATAAGAATTACATTGATTCTCTCCCGGTGAGAATTCATAATCAGCCAGAATATTGTGCCCATGTTGAAGAAGAAACAGATGGAAAACTTTGGTTCCATGACATCAAGGAGTATTTGGCAAAAAGGGAATATCCGGAGCATGCGAACCATACCCAGAAATGCACAGCGGAGGAAACTTGTACCGAAGAACTCCTGATTTGGGATTTCTAATATGTATCGACACAAAGGAAGCATCTAATCTACTTGAGAATATACATGCGGGGACTTGCTGCCCGCATATGAATGGTTTTGTCTTAGCCAAGAAGATACTCATGGCCGGTTACTTTTGATGACCATGGAAACAAATTGCGTCCAGTATGTCCGCAAATGTCACCAATGTCAAGTGCATGCCGATATGATAAATGTACTGTCAAACGAGCTCAATGCAACAAGCTTACCTTTGCCATTCACCGCCTGGGGAATGAATGTCATTGGTCTAATCGAGCCTACTACTTCAAATGGGCACAGGTTAATTCTAGTGGCCATTAATTATTTCACAAAATGGGTAGAGACTGCATCTTACAAAGCTGTGACCATTAAAGTCATCGCAGATTTCTTCAAAGATCGTATCGTTTGACGGTATGGAGTTCCCAAGTCTATTATTACTGATAATGCCGCTAACCTCAATAGTGATCTGATGAAAACCATGTGTGAAACTTTCAAAAGAAAACATAAGAATTCCACAACCAATAGACCTTAGATGAATGGAGTCGTACAAGTCGCCAATAAAAACATCAAGAAGAAACTATGAAAGATGGTAAAAAACCACGAACAATGGCACGAGAAGCTTCCTTTTGCTCTGTTGGGCTACCACACTACAATTCGCATATATACCGGAGAAACTCCCTACATGCTGGTTTATGGTACCGAGGCTGTCTTCCCCGCCGAGGTAGAGATTCTTTCTTTAAAAATCATGTAGGAAGCTGAACTCAGTGATGCAGAATGGATAAGGAGCCGCTATGAACAATTGGCCATCGTAGATGGAAAAAGGATGAATGCAGTATGTCACGGTTGGCTTTACCAGAACAGAATGTCTAGAGCTTTCAACAAAAGGGTCAAACCAAGGCAATTTGCACTAGGACAATTAGTGCTGAAGAAGATCTTCCCACACCAAGATGAAGCTAAAGGAAAATTCTCTCCCAATTGGCAAGGTCCTTACATGGTTCATAGGGTGCTGACAGGAGAAACACTCATACTTGCAGAAATGGACGGAGAAATTTGGCCAAAACAATCAATTCAAACGCAGTCAAGAGATATTATTCTTAGACTATTTATATTTACTCATCTGATGTAATTGAACTACGCTTGACCTGATTCCCATTTAAGAGTGGATACGTAGGCATCCTTATGGGTTCGGTCATATCATAACAAAATTTCCATTTCCCCCAAAGTCATAAACTGGGCAGAATTTTGAGGAGGACCCTCAAAATTCCGGAGCAAGTCCAGCCAATGCCAACATATACCAGACGGTCAGAAATTGGCTAAGAAATTGGGGCAGAATTTTGAGAAGGATTCTCAAAATTCAAAGAAAGGGTCGACAAGTCTCGTTACTTGCAAACAGCCGAGGGATCATCTACAAACTGGGGTAGAACTTTGAGGAGGATACTCAAAATTCTAACATGAGAAAGCTGCAATGTCTCTAAAATATGTTACAGTCTCTAGTTCATCTTAAATTAATTGATATATCAATATGTTTCTAAAATAACTCTATTTTATCAATAATTGCATATTTTCGAAAACTCTATTTTCGTAATGGTCAGGCGTTACCCAAGGAGACTCGAAAGGGCCTCCAGAATAGAGAAAAGCAAGGCCAGTGGATAGAAGAACGAACCAACCTACCCTCACAAAACTTACAATTTATCTTGAAAGAAGGCACATTTGACGTAGCGATAGCATTCACAAACATGTATACACGAAGCAAATTCACTATCGATCTGGACATCAGAAACCGAATATATCTCTAGCTAAGAAATATATACTACTCTTATTTGCTACTCGCTATTTGCATGGGACTAATCTTTGTCCCGCATATTTGCATGAGGCTAATCCCTGCCTCCATTTTTGCATGAGGCTAATCCTTGCCTTCCTATATGCATGAGGCTAATCCTTGCCTCCATATTTGCATGAGGCTAATCCATACCTCCATACTTGCATGAGGTTAATCCTTGCCTCCCCGTCTGCATGAGGCTAATCCATGCCTCCATATCTACATGAGGTTAATCCTTACCTCCATATCTGCATGAGGCTATTCCCTGCCTCCATATTTGCATGAGGCTAATCCCTGCTTCCATATTTGCATGAGGCTCATCCTTGCCTCTATATTTGCATGAGGCTCATCCCTGCCTCCCTATCTTGCATGAGGCTAATCCCTGCCTCCATATCTGCAAGAGGCTAATCCTTGCCTCCCTATTTGCATGAGGCTAATCCTTGCCTCTATACTTGCATGAGGCTAATCCTTGCCTCCATATTTGCATAAGGCTAATCCATGCCTCTCCATCTGCATGGGACTAAGAGCTATCCCTCTTTGCATAAATATTGCTATATTTCTAGTACACCTTGCCTCCATATTTGCATGAGGCTAATCCCTGCCTCCCTACCTGCATGAGGCTAATCCATGCCTCCATATTTACATGAGGCTAATCCTTGCCTCCATATTTGCATGAGGCTAATCCCTTCCTCCATATTTGCATGAGTCTAATACTTGCCTCCATATTTGTATGACTAATCCTTGCCTCCCTAATTGGATGAGGCTAATCCCTACCTCCATATTTGCATGAGGCTAATCCCTACCTCCATATTTGCATGAGGCTAATCCCTGCCTACATATCTGTATGAGGCTAATCCCTGCCTCCATACCTGCATGAGGCTAATCCCTGCCTCCATATTTGCATGAGGCTAATCCCTACCTCCATATTTGCATGAGGCTAATCCCTTCCTCCTAACCTGCATGAGGCTAATCCTTGCCTCCATATTTGCGTGAGGCTAATCCCTGCCTCCATATTTGCATGAGGCTAATCCTTGCCTCCATACCTGCATGGGGCTAATCCCTACCTCCACACCTGCATGAGGCTAATCCATGCCTCCACATTTGCGTGAGACTAAGCATTGTCCCTCCTTGCATAAACATTGCTCTAGTACTATCTATTCGCTTTTCAAATGGGCTAAGCTCTGCCCTTCATTTCACAAGACTAAGCTTTGTCTTGGTAACACCATATTTTACTACATCTCATGGGCTGAAATTTCGCCAATCTATCCAAAGGCGTCATAGTTCAGAGGCATCATCTTTATGGCTCAAGAACATCATTTCATGGCCTACGAATCTCGCACTAAATAATTCATGGCCCTAGACATCATGGTCTGAGGACGTCATCCTTAAACCGTCCGAAGACAATTTCATGGTTCAAAGGCAATTTACATCTGGTTTAAATTTTCGCACAAATACATGTTTGTAGTATCTCTTTATCTGCAGGTGACCAGCAAGTAACCGCTATCCTAGAAGGAGCGATCTCACTCCAGTTCCTTCAAATTACCTCAAACCTAACCGTTCACCATAACCGCTCTTGCCTCTCGTGTCCGTTTTTGCAATGACTTCATCGGTATATTCCGCCAATAAATCAAAATCTACACATGGCCTGATTCCTGTAAAACCAGGGATATGTAGGCAACTCAAGACCGGAGTTCGGACACTATCTTTCAAAAACACCCCATTTGGTCAAAATTGTTCATCATTTTTTTACCCAAAAACTCTTTCATCCTTCCCGAGTAAAGAGGGGCAGTTGTTGATACCCAATTTTTCCTCACATATTTTAAACACATATATATATACTTTTAAAATAGTACATATGCAGTTACAAGCATGCAAAAGTTTTTTTTATAATGTTTTCATAGTTTTAAAAGCTCCAAATTAATTTATTTCTTCTCTTTTATTATATAAATATCCAATAAGTATCCTTCAAATTACTTTTGTGATGATTTAGCCATCTAAATTCATTATTTATGCCAACATTGTATTTAAATATTTTTAGTGGATTTTTTGTAATTACATTTATATTTTTAGGCTAAATTGCACATCTTTGCAATAATAGGCCATACTAATGTATTACATTATTTATGCATAAAATGGTCTTTTATATTTTTAAAATGTTAAATAACTATTTTAAATCATTTTAGTACTCAAAGATATTTTTTGGTATTCATTTATTATTTTTATAAATTATTTAGTTATTAAATAAGCTATTTAAAATTTGGCCCTATTTTTATTAAAATTGGACCCAATGCCTAGCCCATTTTTTAACCTAAACCTACCCAGCCCAAAACTTAATGCCTGAACCGGCCCTAATCTCATTCATTCTCGGCTGTTGATCATAGAGATCAACGGCCACAATTAACCCTTTCCTTTTTTAACCAAACGACCCCCCCCCAAAACTCGGCCATTTCTCATCAACCGCCGCCCTGAAATCACTTTCCTCTCCAAAATCTCTCAATCCCTAACCCTAATTTACCCACATCGCCGGTCATCTGCTGCCTATCATGGTATTTCCCCACCACCATCATGCCTCTAATGGCCTCTCTTATTTTGTATTGCCATCTCTAAGGTCCTCAAGGGACTAGGGCCAATCCGCTTGCATCTATGGCCCTTTCTCGCCTGTTTGAGGCTGTTCCAGTTTGATTCTGAGTAATATCTTCCTATATCTATGGGTTTCTAAGCTTGCTTCTTTACCTCTATGTTGTTCTTATCGAAACCCTAATTTCTCCCTTCTGAACTTCTTAGATCTGTGATCTAAGATGGTTTGGACCTATTTTATATGAGTTTTACAAGAACATTTTGATTTTTTACAAGAATCGTCTGATTTTCGAATGATTTTTCATTTTCTCTAAATTAGGGTTTCCGGAAATTTCTTTTTCCAAAACATTTGATAATTTTGAGTGTTTTATCTTCTGTTTCCTATATGTTTTAACCGATTTTGTTAGGTTTGCTCTAAACTTAACTCGTTTTTAATAAAAGACCTAATTTTTCGGCATTTTTTGTTTGGTTTCTAAGCTACTTGTGTCCTGTTTGGATTGTATGCGATATTTGCTGACTCTTTACGTGATTTTCTCTTAAAACCTGGACTATTATGAAGTTCTTATTTTAGTTTGATTGAAACTCTTTTCCTTAACAAAACCTTTGATTCTTACTGCTTTACTCAGTTTGATTCAACTTCTTGCCTTAATTAGTTTTCTCTTGCCTTATTTATTATTTGCTGATTCTTTCAAATTATTTCCTTAATTGAACTCATGTTATTTAACCCCTAGTTACCTACTCTATACCCAAGCCTTACTTGATTCCCTTCCTTAAATATCTATGATGGTTCTACCATTGATTGATTATCCCTTGATTAAGGGGAAAACTTACTGATTTTTCATGTGTGACTGATTCTGTGAATTTTCCTAATTGCAACATAATTGATCCCTTACCTTATTTTGTTTAACTCTTGATTACTATATAAACTCCCTCTTATTTTAGCTTCTAGACATGAACAATAGTCCAAAACTACCACTTTTACACTCTAAAAAGGCTCTCTCTGCTCTCCTTGCTACTTGTGATTTCTGTTGTTCTAGCCGGCTGCAAGCCAAGGCTGGAAATTGCACAATACCTTTCTCACACCTTATGTTTTTCATTCTTTAACTAGGTATAATTCTGATTAATTTTAATAATCAAAACCTATGTGTTTACTTAGTGCTTTAGTCCATATGGCATGAGTCGATTCTTGCCCTTATTTACTGCTAACCCAACATGCCTAATACTGCATATTCAAATTTGTAATTAGCATGTTTCCACTTTACTTGCTTGTTTGCTATCTTGTTTAACATGTTTACATATGAAACTAAGCCTGTTTGTCTGACTACTATTTATCTAGCATGCCTAGACTTTGCCTTTGTGTAATTAACATGCCTTCACATGTTAATACTTACCTAGCATGCCCATATAAGTCTTTGCATGTTCTGCCTTGCTCCTGCTAAGTTAATTACTCTCCCTAGAATGGCTTCAACATGTTTCTATTGTGATCTTTGCTGCTTGACCTGCATTCTACCAACCAGTTCTATAGAACCCCCTCAAAACTCTGTATATCATGTTGTTTGTGTGCTTCATTAAGGTGTACTCACTATGTTCCCAGTACCTCTTCCCTTGTGTGAAGGATGCTTGCCAAAGTACTCCCTAAAACTATTTGTTCTATGACTTATATTCTGATTGCAAAATTGTTTCTTTAAGCTTTCCTCAAGTTGTTTTATCACTAATGGATTTTAGAAGTTCTTTTCAGTCCTAAGACCTTTCTTTTAAACTCTTTCAAACCATTATGCACTTTCACTTACTCCTAGAATACTAGGTCCTGCCCCTATGGTATGTGTACTGCTTAGAAACCCTTGAGATCACTTTGAACTCTGGCATATCAGGGCTGGCACTTCCACACTGCACAATAATCAGTTGTTATTTGAGAAAGGTCTAGGTGTGAGCACTGCCCGGGATCCTTGAGGTACTTAGGGAAATTTGACACACCTAGACATGAAATTGGCTATGGATCTTTGGCATTTGAGACTTCCAGAGGCTTGGAAATCACTTTGGGCCTACTTCAGGCTCCCTATATCTTAATTTATGTTCTATTTATGTATTTTTTTAATCACTGGTCTGTAATAATTAATTGTATACAAACAGTGGGTTGATTAGTGAAAAAGGGAGGGTAGTTGTATATCGTGGGTAAATTGGGTAGATAACATGTCTATAGGGTCCATTTTGATTCAAATATGTTTGTTAGATAACATGCCTATATGATCTGCTTTGGTTTAAATAAGTTCTATTTGCTTTACTTTCACAATTAGAAGCCATGCCTATAGGATCTAAATTAGTTTTTAATAATTAGGTAACATGCCTATAGGAGTTAAAATTAGCTTTAATAGAAATCATACCTATAGGGGTTTCACTTTGGTCAAATGAATTCTGTTTGTTTCATATTATGTTTGATTAGAATTCATGCCTATATGACTTAAAACCAGTTTGGTTAGAAATCAGTTTAATTCATGTTTATTCTGAATCAGTTTAGTTAATTAATCTATCCGCTTCTTTAATAAGTTTTCAATGCTACCTTAATTAATATTACTAGAGAACGTGCCTATAGGATCTAAATTGACGTTCAATAAAACTGTTTGCTATTTTGTTGCATTCTTAATAAATAATAGATATCATGCTCCTAGGATATCACTATTACGCATCTAGGCAAGCCTATAAGGCGACTAAAACCCTATAAACTATAAAATTGCGCCTTGCTATTTGAGACTGCTCACATTTAACAGGTTTAAAAGAATCAGTAGGCAAGAAGGATTCAGTTCTTTGACACTTTGGTCCTAATTCAATACTGTATACTCTCTGCTCATCTAGATATCATGTTCTAAGGTTTTTCTCTTAAATCCCTAAAACTGTTGGTTGAGACATTCACTTAGTTGTTCTGTTTGCGGAGGTAAAATTTTGAGATTTTAATCGTTCTCTCTTTAAATGCAGTCCTAATTGTTTTGATTGACGCTTAGACTTTTCTCCTTTAAATACCTTAGGATGGTCTAGAACTACCTAAATTAGAGGTCCTAAATACCTCCAGGGCCACAAGGAAGGGACGAGTAGTGCACGCATAGGATATCTTTCAAGGTTGCTAGAACGCTTTAGGCTATGACCTAGGGGATGGAATTGGGTAGTAAGGATATGATGACTACGCACTAATGTCATGTGTAGCCCCTCATTTAGGAGTGATTACCGGGCATTGTATGGGTATGATCCTGTAGGCTAACCAACCTAGGACCCCTCTTTCCCAACTCTCATTGTTTAAATAAATTTACTTTTCTTTATATATGTGCAACTTGTTTAATCCTCTTCCCTTGTTTCATTACTTGAATCATACAAGTTCTCAGAAAGTCAAAATATGTTTTCACTTGCAAGTACGTGTTAAAACTGTTTATTTGTTAAAATGACAAATTCACATAGTTTACGTTCGACTGGGACCCACCGTTGTTGTCCGCGAGGGGTTCCTGACACCTTCTCCTCAAGGTTATTTCGAGACCTTACCCTAATATCTGGTAATGCAAATTAGTCCATGAGTTAATCACTCCAAGGTTCCCTAACGAACCATAATCCGTTAGGTGGAGACTCTTCAAATACCCAATTCCAAAAAAGGAAACGAGTTATTTCCCCTATGAATGTCGAAACCTGGACTTCCCTTTCAAAAGGGGAAAAAGGGGGCGCGACAGTCCTGACCTTTATGAAAATTATGTATTCTTAGAGGCTAGTAGATTGATGTCATGCACGTAAAAGATTGTATGGTCTTGTTGGCCTATATTCAGTATATGAATGGTTATTTTGGTCTTATAGGCCCGTATGTCTTATGTATAAGTTGGTATCACATGTTGTATTCTACTTATCTCATGGAAGCCTTTCGGCTCAGTTATCTATGACAGTATGACATGAAAAGATATGTTATGTTGGTACTCGATTGAGTAAGTTATCGGGTGCCGGTCTCGCCCACAGGTTCATGGCATGACAAAAGTGGTATCAGAGATGTTATGTCGTAAGGAGTCTACAAGCCGTGTCTAGTAGAGTCTTGTTTATGGGTGTTGTGCACCACACTTATAAGCAAGAGGCTACAGGGCATTTAGGAATGTCACTCTTTCTTCTTACTCTAGATCGTGTGGTAGAGCTCACTTATAAGAATTCAAATCCCGAACATCTATTTGTAATAAGACGATGCCTAAATTCAGAAAGACGATCGATAAGAGATATAGCTATGAAAGTGTTGAGTTAGAGGAACTCGATTTTGCATCTTGCTTACGATGAGTAAATGAGAGGACTTCAGCAGATCATGCGTGTACTAAAAGGTGTACAGTTCTTGATGAGGAGATTTTAGGAAAGAATACTTATCCACTCTTACGGTAAAAAGGAATAACGGAGTCGAAAGTTAGGCACAAGTTGCAGCAAGCAAAAGAAGCAAGATGAAGAAGGGTACGAGGTACCTAGTTAATAAAGATTATCCTTATTTACCATTTAGGAAGAGAGATATAAGCATTTTGAGTTACCTTCAACAGTAACAGAGGTATGTCTAATTGGCCGCACCGATCTGAGTTATGCTCTACGGGAGCTAACAAATATGGTTTAAGAGAAGGATCTGATGATTCCTCTAAGTTATAGAAAGCACAATATAGCTTGAACAAACTCAAAGGAGTTTAAGACTAGTAGCATTTAGAAGAGATGAAATGCTGCCCTGGTAACAAAATGAGGGTGTAATTGTGATAAATAAAGGATGACGTTTGGGCCTTCGCTTGAGTAATGATTTCGAGAAGAAAGGGGGGGGGGGAAGAGGATTTCATGAATTGTAAGGGACTAAAATACCCATATAAGGTGAGTCACATTGGGATGCTATAAAGTACGGTTATTTAAGTATCACCCCTAGGATCAATCTAATTACTCCTGATATCCCCGATGAGACGCGAGCCCTAATGGCTGTGTTACATAAAAGATAAATTTATCAGTGGTAGATGATGAATCAACATTAAGGTGAATCAACAATAGATGGATAAAAGTTCAACAGTATGAGATGAGATTAGACCATCAGTCTTAAGGAGAAACAACGAGAGTAACTTGTAGTTAGTTGCCGACCTTAGTAATGATAAATCGAAGTAAGAATTATGGTATAATATGACCTACGTAGATGCAGAAAAGTCATACGAATGGATAACCAGGTGTATGAAATAAGATATAGCCTTATTCGCAAGTTCTACAAAGTACCGAGCGAAGAACTTCAGTACACCTATAGATGCCCAGAGAGGCATCCTATTAAGCCTTGTATATGTTTACAAAGTAAGGCCTAGAGATTGGCTAGAAGTTGGAGGAAAAAGGAGAGGAGAGTCGCATAGGCACACTTACAAGGTCAGTATCACCGAGGCTGCATGATAGAAGGTAGCAACAGTTACGAGATTGGAAGGAATTCGATCACAAGTCAAGGCATGGGAAAGAGGCCTAAAGGGGGGAATTCCCTGGCCTTTGGTTTTATTCATAGAACAACTGCTAAATGGAAAGGAGAGTATTAATGTATTCACAAGAGTTATAAGTTATGAAAATGATAAGAGCATCAATCAACATTTGACGACGAATGTTCCAAAGAGGGAATGATGTTACGCCCCGCAATATTATATCGATATTATGTCCCACAGTATTATATTATGATGATGTTACGCCTTAAAGTATTACATTACGATGATGTTACACTTTGCAGTATTAAATTACGCCGATGTGGCACCCTGTAGTATTGTACGCTGAATTTGTCGTAAGGTAATTCGCATCAGTCCAAGGAAAAGATTATTTGGAGATTATAAGGATTATGTTATTTCAAATAAATGATGAGTAAATTCGTGAAGGTGAGAGGGGAAGCAAGTCAAATAAAATAAATTTTCGTCCAAGTTTGGCATGTTAGGACAAATTCGGGCCGAGTGTTAATACCCGATATTTATGGACTAGTACCATACAAGGTACCATATGACCATGATAGTACGGTGTATAAAGTGTATTAAAAATAAGTAGAATTTTAAGTAATTTTAGATAATTCTTAATTATGTAGGTAATTGGTTAACTACCGGGTAACGGGACATTACCTAATTAACTAATAAGTTTGGATAATGATTAAAATCCCCACCACACCCCCGAGGCAACAAGCCACATCTTAATCAAATGACTCTTAGTCATTTGGTTTAGGTGGCCATCTAAGGTATGGTAGATATACACTTACGTAGAAGTTTGGTTTCAAGTGATTTCATCTTGTAGTTCCCTTGTCTTTTCCAATTAAACATTGGTAATATCATGGAGATATTGTATTACAAGTATATGTTATCATCCCTGTATCTAGACCTCTACCTCTTCCTTTTCTTGCAGGATAGTCCAAAGAATCACCTGCAGACATATTAATTAGACTAGTAGAAAAACAAGTTTGGTATTTAACAACATTTAAGGTCATAACACTTACTGAATATGGAATCAGTAGATGGTCATCTAGGTGATGCGTCCCTTGTAGGATCTGCAGAAAAATGAAATAGGAATGACATCACTTTCTCCACTTAGAAGTAGACAAGGATACAACTAACTTTTTCCATTTCATAAAGCAAACAGAAACATGAAAACTGAAGTATATTACTATGGTAGAGGTCGTTGAAAGGGGAACAAATGACTTACTAGGAGAGTTGCGTAGTGCCTTGACAGCGTCAAAGTTTTTGCATGTATAGCCCCAGTTAACATGGTCATACACCTTTTTCAAGAATATCATATAGATTTTTCCCTACTCCATGTATGTTAAGGCTATCCCTTCTATATTTTTTGCATGATCCATAAGATACAAATGAAACAAGCAAATGCACAACTTCCATAAATGAATCTATTCATAGAAATGGTAGAGATGCTTATGTTCTTGAATTCCCATATGTCTTATTATTCTATCGTCTGTTCATGGGTCTCAGAAAATATGTAAGCTGATAAAGTGTGTTTCATGATATTAATCAAAGGTATAATGGTCTTACGACATTCCGAAAGATTTTATTAACGTACTTCTCATGCATTGCATTTATTTATACATGTACATTTACCCATGATCAGATGACATTATATATGCCTATTTATGTATATTATATGTATATGAGATATGGGAAAATGTTACAACGTTATATACGTACCATCACCTGATCAATTGGTATACGTTGATGATTTTGCCTACAGTGGCCAAGATGATATGATGAGATGCCCTCAGAGTCCTGATGATGTTATGAAACATGTACCTATGCATGACATAACATTCCTACACATATGCATGACACTATAATTATTTCATGATTTAAAGAGTTATCCAGACTTATAGGTTGAGTTATTTACTCTATATTTCGTCCATGTTTATTATATACTTACGATCTTGATGTGTTTCATGCCTGCAGGTCTCGATAGACAGGTCGAGAGCCCTCCATTTTCTTCAGAGTTGCTTGTTTGGTTAGTATGATTTAGACGTGTATTGTTTGGTATGGCGGGACTGTGTCCCGACCTTTATGAAAATTATGTATTCTTAGAGGCTTGTAGACAGATGTCATATACGTAAAAAATTGTATGGCCTTGTCGGCCTATGTTCAATATACGAGTGGTTATTTTGGTCTTATAGGCCCGTATATGTCACGCCCCAAAAACCGAGAAGCGTGACCTACGTTCAACCAAGTAAACCCGACTAAGCAAGCCTGTTAGGTTTCATTCTACCCAAACTAATCCATGAATAAGGAGGAGATGGACTCCATTAATCATACTTTGTACATATATCATTTACGACTTCCATTTTATTTCCATTAGCAACTTCATTCATAATTTTCAAAAATATTACAAGTTTTATACATCTTTGCCAAATATCAATATTTCTAATTTAATTCCCCATTACCAAACTCCACCCACAGCCTGTCTACGGAGCCGCTAAATACAACTGAAGAATAATATGGAAATGCCGGCAACAAGGCTCTGACTATACCTCAAAATATAAAGTACATGATAAACAGATGAAACAGGACCCCAAAATGAAGTGGGGCTCACCAAGTCAGCTGAAAGGAAGGTGCGTCACTAGCTGCGACCAACACTACTTGCTATGGAAACACCTACATCCATTTAATGACGTAGCGTCCCCAGCAAAAGGGACGTTAGTGCCGTCGAATAGCACTAGTACGTATAACTAAATGCCATCTGATTAGAAAGAACTATCATACAAGAACAAAGACATCATAAACACCTTCTCATTGGAAAGAACTATCATACGAGAACAAAGAAAGTATAAACACCTTCCCATTAGAAAGAACTATCATATAAGAACTAACATAATTCCCATAGCTTTAGGTTGGGGCATTTGATACTGTTCATCATTATTCATAATGCCACCCCTTTTGTTGAGCGGATTCAATCATGACTCGATCGGCTAGGTTGCCTCATTTGAGACGTGTACCTCAATCACAATCTCATTCTTAATTTCCAGAATTCAATATCAGCACAATACCACCATGTGTGCGGCATGATGTCCGATCACGGCCCGATCGGCTAGGCCGTCTTACCAAGACATTGTACTTTTTTTTCATTAATCATCTAATTTCAATCATTATTCCACATAGATCAATTCATAGGCACTTGGGGCCACAATTATCACATCATACTTGGCACTAGGCCACATTTCATAACTCAAGCTCTTCTTCCCCACATTTCACATCAGTTCCACATATTTCACATCAATATCAATTTCAACAACAAGTCATTCAATTCAAGACGTCAAGTACACATGAGAGGAAACATGAATCATGTCATATAGAGTATTTCAGAAATCATACACCTCAAGTTCATTAGCAATGGAACTTTAAAAACAACGGATTCTTCCAAAAAGGAGGGGACACACCAAACCATAATAGAAACACACATCAACGGCATAAACTACAATTACACCAATTATTCTTGAATTATTTTTCTTCAATCACGTCAATATACAGTTTCAACATCGAAGTATGTAATAACTCGGATCACATTGGATGTACTTATAAGGCGAAATATTATTTCGAATAGCCATTTATGGGCAAAAATTGTGTATAAAGCCTTTAGGGAACTTTACTATCGAAGTCATTTATGGAAAGTAGAGTCAAGGCTCATTTCATAATCTGTTTCATATTTCCTCATGTCATAGGCATCACCAGGCACAATTATAACTCAAGTTCTTGGCATGTTGGCAACACGCTATTTCCCAAATTCATTTTATTTATTTCAAACATCTTTATACATTACCAACAACTAGACACAATCAATCAAATACATTTGGTACACATAAGAACAATTAGGAGGATCAATCATAATGAATTTTCTCACACAATTTGGTATAACAATCTCAGTTTAAACTTGACTTAAAGTCCAGGCATTTCAACACATGGTTCACATTCTTCTCACATCCTTAAATTTCCAAGGATAGCATATTGAACACATTAAGACACACCTTTCACGTATATATTTTGCAACACTAATTCATATGAAGTAACAATCAATACATCAATCAAATTTCGGTCTTAACAATATTTGCATGGACACCAAAGGAGCTCAATTTCTAAGAAGAGGTGGTTTTAGCCATACATACCTCAATAGAGCTTTCCTTAAATTCTTATAAAATTCCAGGACTCTTAGCAACTTTAATCTATTTTGGAAATATAACAATCTGAACCAGAATTAGGAAGATGATCATAATTCTAGCTCATTTGAGCATTTTATCAAACACTATATGAGCGTTAAATCTTTATAGTCCTTTTATAGAGGATTTCATCAACCCACAACCCATACTTTACCATTTTTAGCTCAACAATGTTCCTACACCTTTTGACAACACATGTAAGCAAGATAACAACTCCAATACCCACAATCTTTCTTGATAAATACACATCTTTTGATAAAATTTGAAATTAAGGGTTATGGTGTAGAATCTTACCTCAAGGATGAAGATCTAGTGTGTTTTTCCTAGTTAATCTTTCAAGATTTGAGCAAGAATTGAAGAAAAATTGATGAGGGACACTTTCCCACCCTAGGGCACTCTCTCACTCTAAAAATATCTGATTTTAGCTAAAGAAATGATCCATTGCATTTATTTGGCAAAATGAGGTCGTTTTATAACAAAAGCCCAATTTTTGCACAGTTGCGCCACGTGGGGCGCCGCATAGGGCACCGCGGTTGTGAAATATGTGCTCAAAAAACGTTTTTGAATGCTCTCTGTAAATCCCTATAGGCGTGCCCCATGGGGCGCCACAATAGTGCAATTTTCGGCTAGTGTTCAGTAATCTAGTCATAACTTCTTGTAGGAGTGTCCAAATGAAGAACGGTTTGAAGAGTTAGAAACTAGAACTCTAAGACCTTTCATTTGATAGGTTGTTCACCACATAAAACCTTATATATATATATATATATATATATATATATATATATATATGATCGTCCAAAATGTGGACTTGTGCAGACTCAATGACCTTTCATTTGATAAGTTGTTCACCACATAAAACCTTATATGTATATATATATATATATGATCGTCCAAAATGTGGACTTGTGCAGACTCAATGACCTTTCATTTGATAAGTTGTTCACCACATAAAACCTTATATGTTTATATATATATATATATATATATATGATCGTCCAAAGTGTGAGTTTGTGCGGACTCATTTGGAATTTTAGCCTACTATGAAATTTTCCAATTTGACTCAGACTTAGGCCTCCCATTAGACCCCACATTACACATTATAAGACTTATACACTTATTTACTAAATACAATTGATTCCCATCATGTTAATAGCACATAAAATATTATACTTAGCCTACATGACACCTTAAAATCCTAAATTACTTAGCAAACATTTTCCGGGGCCTTACAATATTTCTTATGTATAAGTTGGTATCACATGTTGTATTCTACTTATCTCATGGAAGCCTTCCAGATTAGTTATCTATGATAGGCCTCGCCTTCCATTTATAAAAAGAATCATTTAACCATTCACAAGTTATCTCCACCAATAAAGCAACAATGTCGATACATGACTTCAATGTTCGAATTCTCACACTTCGTATTTCGAACATTTGGGGTGGGATAATATCTGATACAGTACCAAGATTGCCATAAAAATTGGGGACTATGAAAATCGGGATCAATGTTTCATCTGGACCAGGGACTACATGATCAGCACCGTAGAAATAAGTTGTACAAGTTAGCCATATGATTGATAACTTTATTTACTTAAGCAAATGAATTCCTTTGTAATTTTAAAGACAGAGGGAATAAAACAAAGTCCTTTAATTTTTATCGTAATATTTATCCAAATGATGAGTTAATTTTATCGTTTGAAAGTTAATTGTTTACCGTGAAAATGGTAATAACAATTAAATTTGTTGATGGGACTCTAAAAATACGTGATCTATTTTTATGCTAGTTTGTTAAGCAGTCGATGATGTGTATGTGAGACTTAGACATGAAATAAGAGTTAAGGATAGGGTGATAATCAAACCGTTGGGCCAATTATCGGGGCCTCGAGCTTGTGGATTCGGGCCTCGAGGTCGATTCCAGAGCTCGGCTACAAGCTATCGAAGGAAGTTGAAATGTGACTAACAGTTAAAATAAGATTAACGGAGGCTCTTTATGGCCAATGATGAGCAATAAATGATGAACAAATATGAAGATAATAAATCAAAGCAACAATATCGAGAGAGTGTGTTAGAGAGCAAAATAGAATGTTCTTGTATATCTCGTGTGAAATAATTGAAGCAACACATGGCTATAAAATGATAAGGATCCCCTTTATATAGGAGGGGAATCCCAACATAGTATAAAATACATTAATGATAAAGAAACAGAGATGGGACAACAGAAGATATCTTGATTAAGGGCTAGGGTAATCCTATCAGTCCTAGCCATGTACCTTGGGAAACCCCCATTTCTACTGTGGTTGAGGCCAACATTGTCCCAAGATTGGTCCTCGATGAACCTCGAGGGAGGAGACTCGATCATAACCTTATAGCCTCGAGACTTTGAGATGGTTTTCTGAAGTGCCTTGATGTCGAGAAATCGGGCTCTCCGATTTCACCGTATACAGATAGTCCTTGCATTTCTTAGAGAGGAGCGATGAGAAACAATTATGCTCTTTTAACCCAAGGGTGTCATCGTTGTGATGTCAGCCTATTCGAGCATTAAATTCCATGCCCCAAAAACCGTGCAAGGGTCGCCGTCAGATGCGACTATCGAGAAGCCCACGAACCGCCACCAGTTCGTCACTTCCGCTTCCCACACAACTCCTATAAAGCACCAATTGTTGGATAACTTTCACTTTCCCAACTACTTCAGATTTTCAAAGCTAGACCCATCCCTACTTGCATACTTTCTTCTTGCTTTCTCAGAGAAACTTCAGCATCATTATGGCTAGAACCTCTAAGACGATTCCTTGGAAAGACGAGGATGCCTCTTCATCTCGAAAGTCTAATGGGAAACCCAAAGCGATACCTACCTTGGAACAATGTACTCCCTCCAAGCTTGATATGTCGAAGGACTTTACCATTGATACCACTTCATCCATATCGGGCTAATGTGAACATGTGTCCTGATACGTTAGTGTCGTGACCAACATAGAGATGGTAAAGATAGACTGCTGATGGAATGAGGCAGTGGAAGTGGAGATTGATGAAAATATAATGGATCACAAGGATGGCTTCCTTCATGTGTATACTTACCTGTTCACTTTGGGTCCTGTCGATTCCTCTGAATCCTCTCCCCCGGAGATAGATCCGGTTATCCTTGATTTTTGTGATAAATATCAAGTGATGCTTGGTCAAATCTACCCTTCTTTCTGGAGCGTAGTCTTGATGCTCTGCTATGTCACCAAAGGGGTTGAAGGTGAGATCTTCACCCTCAACCATTTGATTAGGTTGTACAACTCTCGATTTTATCGAGGTTTGATTAGGCTTCACCATTAATCTATAAAATCATTTTTCTCGAGCACTGACGAGGGGAAGGATCAAGGGTAGATGAGTAGCTAAAGAGCAATGGATGGCCAAGAATCATGTTAGAACTTCCTTATCACCTATGTCTTAGATTAACATTTCTCCCTGTATCCTTTGTGCTGACGAATTATGGTTACTGCACTCGTACAGACTTTGGCGAGAATATGCTGATGAGGCCGGCCCTTGGTGGAAAGATGGAGGCTTCGAAGCCCGCCAGGGGTAAGAAAAAGAAAGGTAAGATTACTGCCGATCCTCCTGTGGAAAAGAAACCCAAGTCACACAAGCCTCTAGCCATTACTAGGACCTTGGCTTCATCTTCTGGAGAAAGTCCCAGTGTTGAGGATGAGGATGATGATGGCGAATGCCGGTTGGCACGGAGGATGAGGTCGAGCGTGGGAGCCTCGCAGGTGCCTCAATCGGAGGCTGCTGAATCAGGAACGACTGACTCAGGTCAGTCCTGTATGTTGAAGACTCTAGATGAGGGTGTCAAAGTGGCCTCGGATCCCATGATCGGCTTTGGTGCGGTTTTTGCTGGGGGAACCGCTGTTGTTGACCCTGAAGGGTCGAGACTAGGAGCTTTTCAAGAGTAGGAGTTTCCCCTCGGAGACATCGGTGACATAGATGAGTTCATTTCAGGCTTTCAGCTCTCTCAGGGGAACTAAGGGATGATCAAGATGCGAACGCCGCCAAAGCCGGGAGCCCTCTCAAGGGGAGAGGCACGCTTGGAAATATTCTTAACAATGTTAGTGAGAATGTCGACATTGACGCTCCCGGCTCTGTCAAGGCAGCGAAGAGGTACATGCAGCAGGTGATGGCTGCTTTAAGTATATTTCTTTATTCTCGAACATCTTCCTTCATTCTTCTAACTCTTCTGTTTTGCTGTAGTGCAAGGAGATGTATGATCATGGCCCTCTCCAGGCGTAACTAGGAGCTTTCATGACATGAGAAGGAGCTTGGGAAGAAGTCCTTGAGACTGCTAGAGTCGGAGGCTCGTTCTGCCCATAAAGAGAAAGAGTCAGGCGAGCTCCGGGTTACTTTGGAGGGAGCACTCCAAGAAAAAGCTACCCTTGTCGAGCAGGTATTTTGTTATGCATGATTGATCGGGGTCAACCCTACACCACTACAATGTAGCGAGAGTGGTCGAAGCAGCTTTTACCTGAGATGGTCGGGATCGAATCCATAGGGAGCTAGAAGTGGGAATTGGATTCCTATCTAAACTAGAGATGCGTAATTGCTCTTAATTACTCTTCCAATCATCTTTGGTTTTTTGATTACTTCTAATATTATACTAATAAGATGCAAAATTAAGCTAAGAGTAAGATACTTGAAAGGTTGTCTAAATAATTAAGGAGGCACTAGGGAAGTGACTTTCTCCTAGGTGGATACTTGACGGGTTCTCGAGTCTAAGGCAAGAATGTCATGTTGGGGATTACGATATAACCAATGCACAAAACTTCTCACTCTATACCTCTCGGTAGTTTGAGTGATTTTGCCCTAATTGACTTTCTCACGACCAATTGGGTATGATAATTTGTGCAAGCAATTTAGGTTAAATTCGGGTATTACTATCTCTAGGTTTAACCCTTTAATTGGGGCTATCAATCTCTTGAATATGCCCCATTTCCTTGTTGGACTAATTTTCCTAGACTAAAGTTCTCTTTTTCAAGAAGAACCCAAGTCAAATAGGCACAAATTAATGTTTGCAACCACTAATTCAACATAGAAAACACAAATTAGTCCAAATATCAAACACCCATAGATATTCAAGCCTTAAAACTCAAGACCCATCAAATACCCACACTAGGGTTGGGACACAACCCTAGCTAATGGGTCTAGCTACTCATAATAATAGAAGAAAACTGATAAATAGATGAACAAAAACCCATAAGATTTAATTCCAAGCTAATACTTGAAGATTCAAGGATAAAACTACTCTAAAATTACTCAAAATGGTTAAGAACAACCGTTCACGTGCTCAGCCTAAAGTCAGCTTACAACTCATGACCTAAAAATGGGAAAAGAAAGTATTTATACTAGGCCGAAGTTTTTGGACAAAAATACCCCTACGGGGGTAGTGCGGTCCGCACAAAATCGAGTGTGGCCGTAGTGAGGCCTCTTGGATTTAAATCATTGCTCTCGGAACTTGGCCACCGCAGGCTGCACAAAAATGCACCGCGGCCGCAGTGGCTTCTATTGTGGTCCTCACAAAAAGGACCGCGGACCGCATTGGCATTAATTCTCCAAAGTCCCAACTCTCTGAACTCCTTCTTTGCGGACCGCACAACTTCGATTGCGGTTGCGGTGAGGCCATTGCGGTCCGCACAAAATGCTTTGCGGCCGCAATGCTTGAGTTTCCAAAATATGCACTCTCTGAATCTCTTCACTGCGGACCGCTCCAAATGGAATGCGGCCGCACTAGACCTGTTGCACTGTGCTTCGACTTGTTTTTGGTACTTGTGCATGTTTCACTCCTTTTTTAGCAGGTTTTTACTAATTGTCAGGTTTTTTACCAAACCCTGCAAACAAGTACAACATGTAAGCCTTTGGGACTCTTTTGTACACATTTTTAATCAAAACTCAAGTTAGAAGGAGTGTAAAATGAACCATAATCCCTAGTTATCAACTCCCCCAAACTTAAGTTTTTGCTTGTCCTCAAGCAAACAAAATAAGACCCACCTCCTTAAGAGTAAATACAATAAATTCAGCTGAGCTAAAGTGACCTCATCTAGCATCAATTGGGACTAACAATTGCCCTCAATTAAAATGAATCATTAACAACATTAACTCTTTTATGCACCATGGTTTTAGTGCGACACCAAAACATCAAGAATTGATTCAACCCATCAAAGGAAACTATTTCTACTACTTTGATCATTATGGAACCCAAACTCACACATCCTCAACTTTCCCTAAGCGAACCTCACTTTTAGATTGTAGCACTCAGAACGAGGATAGTGGAAACATTCTCATCTCTCTCAAAGAAAGGTCACAAGTCTGGCTCTAAGTACCATAAGCTTGCCCTTTATGTGAGTCACTACTAATGTAAGCTTCATTCAACTCAAGATCATATAGGCTTTTGTGGAGATATAATGAAGGCTTTTGGTTCGAGGTAGGAAATGTTTGGTGTAAGTAGGTTCCATCTTCCCTTTAGCACTTCAATTTGCTTCATTTTGGCACATATTCTCTTGACTTTTTAAGTCATTTAACTTATTTCTAAGGGGTTAGAGAGACACATTGTCACTCTTTCTTGTTCATTTCAAACCTTTTTCTCCTTTCTCAACATTCCACACCTTTCATCTCTTTACTTTTATTGAATCCCCTCATTTTTTTCTACGTTGATCATTCTTTTTGTCTTTTTGATTTTCTTTCTTTTTCATTGACTTTTCCTTTTCTTCATTTTGTACCTTTTTACCACTTTGTCGCATTCCTCGTCTCTCCCCCCCAAACTTATGCTTTTGCCTTGTGCTAAGGAAGGATAGGGTGCCAAGAGAGGATATCTTTAGAACGGGTAAAGTCTTGTATCGTGGTTTTTTGAAAGAAAAAGGTTTATGGCTCAAAAGGGTTGACTAGGGATATTATCATTTGTAGGCTATGGAAGTGTTCAAGATATTATTCGTATCAAGGAGATCCTATAATCACATCTCAAGTCAAATTACACTTATGATTTTGCCTAGACAAACATTCAGGGCAAGTTCTAGACTGATGGCTCGGGACTTGGACTTGCAATTCAAATTCTCACCACACAAGATATGGGATTGCTAAAGAGATAGAGTCGGGGGCCCACAAAAACCATAGCTAAGATTTGAGCAACACAATGGTCCTGAAAAACCACTTGATGATTATCGGCCAACACAAGAGTCTCAAGGTGACAACTTTCACCATCTTATACACAACAATTTGTTTTTGACCATAGGATCAAAGACAAACATGTTAGGCCCAAGTGAAGCTTTGCCTGAGGTACCATTACTCACTAGCTACTATTTACACAAAAAGCAAAAAGAAAATAGACTCAAACCCTTAAGAAGATTGTCATGCCATCCATCATCGGGAAGAGCTACCCGGTTCACACAAATTTCACCTTTGGAAAGAACTATGGCATTACGAAAACCAAAGGCTTATTGAACGCAAAAACTCAAAACAAGAAGCTACAAAAATAAAATAAGAAGCTATGAAAGGAAGAATGCTGAAAGTAAAACTAATATATACAAGAGTGGATTTAGTCGAATATACAATAGGGAGAATGAATTTATACATTAGAACGTAACTTTATATATAGACCAAAAGTAAAAATTACGAAAAGTGCAATAAAATGATAAAATTATGTACATACCAAAGGTAAAAAGAAAGCATAAAAAAAGTAATGTCATATATACAGTCATCCAAATAGGGCTACCCCCTCAAATGAAAGCTAGCATTGTCCTCAATGCTAACTAACCAAAATAAGCACAAGAAAAGAAAGAGAGGAAAAAGAAACTCCCTATTGACCCTCTGTCTGTTTAGGATCCTGAGTCTGGGTCCCTGGGTCCACGGTCTGCTCGGGAACCTGTGACTAGCTCCCTATAATCTGTGTCTCTACTGGGAACTGGGCTTGTACTTTTTGGGGCTGGCTAGAGGGACCTCCCTACAGGTCCTCCAACTCTATAACAGCATCATCCGTACGGGTAATTACCCTCTTCCTCTTAGGTGGCCTCTCTATCTCCTGCTTCAACTCATGCTGTGCTGCTGGAGCTAGGTCATGCAATAGAAAGTCCAAAGGTAAGTGATCCACCTTCAACCTCTCCACCTCTACTCTCAACTCTTTCACCGACTCCTTGGATGCCTTAGTCTTCCTCAGTTTCTTAGCTTCTTTGGACAAATCCTTCAATGCCTTTCCGTGTGAACCCACAACGTCCAATATTAATGGCTAGCTCTCCAGGAGCTTCTTCTAGTTTGCCAGAAGCTCCTTGAGAGTGTCTTCCACTGAATGTGAGACATGTGGCTAAGGAGGTGCCGACTGGGCTGCCACCGAAGTAGAAAGTATAGACATCTTAGAAGTGGCTGTCTGCATCCAGTTGTTGATACTGGCAAGGCTCTGGCTCAAACGGTGGGTAGTCAAAGGATATGCTGCGGATGAGGGGATACCTGGAACTGTAAAAGTGGAGGGTCCTGGGGTTATATATGGTGTGGCTGAAGGAGGCTGAGTAGGAGCCACTACTACTACTGGCTCGTCATACTAGCCAGTTGAAGTAGTGGCTTTGCCTTAGGGTCCTTGGGGTTGTCAGGACCCTTGGTGTTGTACTAGGAGAATGATGCCTTTGCTTTCACTTTCACAACAAATCTTCTCTTCTCCACATCTAGATCCTCAAAGTACATGGTCAGGAAATTGGGGAAGGGGTAGGATTTATCACCTCCGTTCACCATCCGTGTAATTAACCTGGACATCACATTCCCGATGTTAATACCCCACTATGATCGACGCCACCAATATAGCCCGGGAGATAGGAAGAGAGTTGTCGTGATTGGTGGGGTCTAGCCTGCTACAAACAAATGTTTCCCACTCTTTTGCTTTAAAGTTAAGGTTCTCCTCAGAATTTTCACAACCGCTGTCAACCATACTGTGGTGGTACATGGGATTGCCAAGTACTCAGCTAACCACGGACGGGCATCCTCCCCCAAAGCTACCTTGTCTAAGTACAATGATGCATCCTCCTCTGGGAAGCCCAGGTAGTCATTTATCGTTTTGTCGTCAAACTTTACTTTCAAGTTTTGCACCTTAGTCATTGTGGTGCCCTTTTTGATGTGGGCAACATTGGTGTAGAACTCCTTGAGTAACTGCTCATTGGCATCCTCCACATGGCCTATGAAATAGTCCCAGCCCGCTCTCTCTCTGAACTGCCTCAGCACATTTGGGTTGTGAGGCAAAAGGTCCCGTGTGATGAATTTCTGCTCATGTATTAACTTCCTCTCATGCCACCATTCTCTGAACTTGTGGTAGTCCACTTCACTCACAAACATGTCTTTCCATGCCTCCGAGTTCCTGGTTCTCTCCACCCCTCCTACTTCGAGCTCACCCCCTCCTTCTTATTCTACGGGATCCTCCCTAGATAGTGAAACTATAGGTTAGGTAGAATATTCTCAGCTGAGCTCTCACACGACTCAGAAGATATGTCATTGATGCTTGGGTAGTTGGAGAGCCCAGAGGTGTATCCCTCAATTTGTTCCTCTCCAGCCAGTCAGGAACATATTCTGGCACGGAGTCTGAGTCGGATGCCTCCTAGGAGGACACATACTCACTCCCCGAGTGGTCAATAGCTCTATCAACAACCCTTATGATCTTTGTGGTGTTTTTGATGGCTTGCCGGGCTTGCGGGGTCAATATACTCATGCCTCGTCCCCTATCCCGGGAGGACTCTCCTTTCCCTTTCTGTTTATCGCCTCTACCTCGTGAATTCCCAATTATCTGCAAAGAGAATACATTCTATTCTTGTTAGTATCCCAGTAACAGATGAAACAGTGTAGAATGAAATTACAGACAGTCAGAATTGCATACCGCGGACTGCACAAAATGAAGTGCAGCCGGAAAGAAGCTACCGCGGACCGCACAAAATGCATTGCGGTCCACACTGAGGTGGCGATCAGACTACCCACTCTCTGATTCTAGGCACCGCGGAACGCACAAAATGCATTGCGGTCTGCATTGAGGCACCACTGACTGAACAAAATCCATCGTTGTCGCGGTCCTCAATTAATAGCTTTTAGATGTTTCACCACTGCGGTCTGCACAAATAGCATTGTGGACCGCACAGAAGCACCGCGGACCACACAGAAGCACCGTGGACCGCACAAAATCCACTGCGGTCCGCGGTAAGCACCCAACAACAATACCAACTTAGGGTTTCGCATTTTTCACATTTTTGGTCAAATTTTTACCTATTATTGATCACCTAGGTGTTGAATTAGTATCTTTAACCAATTAATCCTAATCTAAACAACCAATGAAACCCTAAGCTAAAAAATTAAAGAAAAAGGGTAGAAGAAACATAGTACTAACATTTAAAAAAGAAAATAAAGCACATTTAAAGGCTAGGGAAAGATTAAAAATACCGGGAATGAGATGCAATGTATATGAATGAGACTCAGCATTTGAATTCGTGTAGGAATGAGTGATAAACAGTACTTTTTTTAGCTTGTGAGAGCAAAGGGTCGAAAAGTTTGAAATGAGGGCTTCAGATCCTATTTATAGAAAAAGGAACTAGGGCCCATCTCATCTATCCACTGCGGACCGCACAAAATGGTACCGCGGTACTCAAAAATAAGAGGCATTGGGGAGATGTCCACTGCAGACCACAAGAAATGTAATGGGGCCGCAGTGATCAACTGCGGACCGCATAAAATGCATTGCGGATGCGATGGAAAACTTCAGAGACTCCTCATTTTGACCCATTAACTATACGGACCACATTCAACTGTTTCCCCCGCACTGAAGCCTTTGCGGCCACACAAAATGCACTGCGGTCCGCATTGCAAACTTCAGAGAGTGTGCATTTTTCCAACTTGGTCCTGCACTGCATCAAGACAATCCTACAACATCTCACAACCAGTTAGTCAAAAGAAAATCCTATACTACAAAGAAAATCAAAGAAAAACAAAAAGAAAGACACATGGGTTGTGTCACAAGAAGCGCCTGATTTAACGTCGCGGCACGACGCAAGTTACTATCAAATCACTTTAGATGGAGCAGTGCCACCGCGTGGCTGTCGTCAATCTTGCCCAGGTAGTGCTTGACCCTGTGCAATTAACTCTGAAAATCTCCCCATTTTTGTTATTCAAGTCAAGTTCACCAAACAAAGTCACAAACACCACTACAAAAGGTCCACTCCATTTAGACTAAAGCTTTCCCAGAAACAGACGTAACTGAGAGTTGAACAAGAAAACCAGGTCACCCACTTTGATCTCCTTGCCACGATATATTTATCATGAAGGTACTTAATCTTGTCCTTGTATAAGGGAGAACTGGAGTAGGCATGGAATCGAAATTCATCAAGTTCATTAAGCTGCTCCACACGAATATTTGATGCCGCATCCCATTTAAGATTAAGCTTTCTCAAAGCCCACATGGCCTTGTGCTCTAACTCAACCGGTACAGAGAAATACCAATCGGAGTCTTGTAAGAAGTCCTATAAGCCCATAAAGCATCATCCAACATCTTTGACCAATCGGTCCTATTTGTATTGACCGTCATTGACAATATACTCTTGATTTCCCTCTTTGAGACTTCAACTTGACCACTCGCTTAAGGATGATAAGAAGTAGCACCATACTATGAAACATAGTCAACCGCCACAAGAATGTATGTGTTCCCACACGAGCTAACAAATAGGCCCATAAAATCAATACCCCATACATCAAAAATATAAACTTCAAGGATGGTATTGAGAGGCATCTCATCTTTCTTCGAAATTCCACCCACTCTTTGACATTTGTCACATATATTCTCAAGTTCACTTGCATCTTTGTATAAAGTTTGCCAACCCACAACTAAGAACTTTGGAAGTCGTCCTCGCCCCGCCATGATGGCCACCATAGGGAGAGGAATGACAAGCCTCTAAGATACTCATTTGCTCCTCCTCTAGGACACACCTTTGGATCACACCATCCGTGCAGATCTTGTGTCACGACCCAAACCGAAGGGCCGTGATGGGCACCCGGTACCTTACTTAACCGAGCACCAACGTAACATATCTTTCTTATAACATCATCATATATACGTGACATACGAGCCTAATAGGCCAATATAATCATTTATAAACTCACAACATAGGCTGACAAGGCCGTACAATCTTTCACGTACACGACATATGTCTACAAGCCTCTAAGAGTACATAAATATCATAAAGGTAGGGACAGATTCCCACCATACCAAATAATACACGTCTAAATCATACTAACCAAACAAGCAACTCTGAAGCAAATGGAGCGCACCAACAACTTCCGCTGAGCTGATAGCCTACTTGGAGGGATCTCGACCTGTCTATCGGGACCTGCGGGCATGAAACGCAGTATCCCCAAGCAAAAGGGACGTCAGTACGAATAATGTATCGATTATGTAAGGCACATAAACAAATGCATAAGAGACATGGAAGAAATATAGAGTACATGACTCAACTTGTAAGTCTGAATAATTTTGTACATCATAAATTATTTTTAGCGTCATGCATATGCGTATGAATGTCATATCGTGCATAAGTACATGTTTCATAACATCATCAGCCTCTAAGGCCATCCCATCATATCATATCAGCCACTGTGGGCAAAATCATCATCGTATACCAGCTGATCAGGTGGTGATACGTATATAATGCCATAACCTTTCTCATATCCCATATACATATATATACATACATATATACGCGTACATAACGCCATTTGAATACATACATATATACATGTATATAACGCCATTTGAATCATATTTTAGCCACTGTGGGAAACATCATCATCATATACCAGCTAATCAGGTGGTGGTGCATATATAACGCCGTAACCTTTTCCCATATCCCATATACATATATTTACATATATATGCGCATATAACGCCATCTGGTCATGTGTCAATGCACATGAATGCAATGCATGAAAAGTACATTAATAAAATCTTTCGGAGCTTTATAAGACCATTTTGCCTTTGAGTAATATCATAAAAGTAAACTCTTTTCAACTTTCATATTTTTTCTGAGACCCATGAATAGATGATAAAATATTATGACACATGGAAATTCAAGAACATAGATATTTCTAATACTTTTATGAATAGAGTCATTTATGAAATTTGTGCATTTGCACGTTTCGTTCGTATCGTATGGATCATGCCAAAAGAAAGAAGGGATAGCCTTAACATACCTAGAGTAGGGAAAACTCCCTATAATATTTCATTGAAAAACCTTCGTTGACTGAACAAAATTTTTGCTTTTGATTCTTCAAACTTTTGAACGGATTTGTCTCTGGCTTTATGAAGCTTTTCTAGAACGAGAATTAAGCTTCTGCATTTCTTGAATTTGAATGAAATGCTTTGGAAAGAAGCTCATGACTTCTAACGTTATCCTTTTATCAAAGTTAGTCTGCTAATATTTCAAAGTAAGAAGGAAAACTTTTCTTGCTAATTGGAATCTTAACGCTACTGCCATTATCCCAAAATGAATTGGACAACAACTCTTCTAGTTGTTTAATTCAAAGACACTAAAGGTAGCCACCTAGGATAGTTAATTACTTAGTCACATAGTTTGGTTAATTTAATGGCTGCCACGTTTTTTGCAAGCTTATCTTATCCAAGACATCAAATAATCCATCACCACTTATTAATTAACTAGGTAATGTCCCGTTACCCGATAATTAATCAATTACCCGCAAAATCGAAAATTATTTCCACTTACTTAAAATATTATTCACTTTTCACATACCCTTATACACCTTACTATCATGGCCATGTAATACCTTGTATGACACTAGTCCATAAATACCGGGTATTTTAGCTCGGGCCGTATTTTATCCCAAAATGCCAAACATTGACAAAATTCGTTTTCTTAGACTTGATCCCCCTATCACCTTCATGAATTTACTAATCACTTGTAAAATAGCATAACTCGTTTTCTTAGACGTCAAATCCACTACTAAAAAGTAAATGGACACGGTCGCATGCAATATAATTTACCCAACTATGAGTCGGGGTCGAATCCCACAGAGAACAATGTATAGGCGATTAGGAATGTAAGAAAATTAGCACTTATCGCGTAATGCCAAACACTAAGAATTTTGTTTATAAAGTGTTTGATATCTAAATGCGGAAATGTAAACTAACCTAGAAAGCAAGTAAAATGATCAATGGCTACAAGTATGGATGCATTGCGAATTACACTCAAGTAACAATCCAATGTATTTCACGATTTTACAAATATGAGCGAGTTTATGTTAATTAGCCACGGAAAATACTTCTATATTAGCTTCTTCCAAAGACTAACAAGACTTCCTAATTGAATTATTCCAATTAAGAGATTAAGCACACCCGAAATGGCTACAAGTAGTTCAATCCTATTCCTAGGTAGAATCTATAAAATGAGGGTTAAAGCCTCAAGTTCTTGTTAATTAATCTTTCCCAACCACAAATTATCTTTTCCAAAATTAATTCGGAGTTAATGGGCAATTCCTAGGGTTAGATAATCCCTTTGGAAACATTAAAGAACAAAAATAATTAAAGAAACAATAACTCATTTCATAAAAGGATAAAAATCAACCAATACATAAGCACAACAAGGTATTTGATCCACACTTTAAACATGAATATTTCCACAAACAAGATTAAAGTGTTGGAAATAAATACTACACACTTAGATATACAATACAAAGTAAGAAAATAAAGAAATAGACATAAATGGGTAAGAAATCCTTAACCACAAGCTTGAAATCTTCAAAACCAAGTGTGTGTGAAAAACCTTAGCTTTAAGACTTGTTATCTCTAGTCTCTTGGAACTGAAAATAAGCCAAAGATCGCAAAGCTAACATGTGAGCCATAGAATGCACCATGAAATCGCAAACCACAACAGTTTTCAGGGCAAAGTACAACGCACGAAATGCGGTCCAGTATGCGATTGCATAACGTGTTTGCGAACCGTAGAATTCACCGCAAACTTAGCATAAGGGTTGCTGAAAGTAGACAATGCTATGCGAAATGCGATTGCATTTCTACAATGCGGACTGCAAACAATGAATGCTATGGCCATGTCAAGAATGCGGACCGCATGTCTGTTATGCGACAAATATGCTGTCTCATATTTAAGCGGAAAGGGTATTTTTGTCCAAATTTTGTCCCGAATTTTGACCAACTATAAATAGAAATATTGGGGTTTTGTGGGGGCATCCAGTCTGATTTTGGGAGCTACAATACAAGGCTTTAATACTCCTCTCTTTTGGACGCTTTTGGTTCAAGAATATTTCACTTTGTAAGCTTTATGGCGTTAAATATTCTCTTCCTTTTGTATTTTAGTATGTGTAGCTAACTTTAAATACTAAGGTTGTGGATCCTAAATGGGTGTTATGTTAATGGGTGTTTAACACAGAATATATGTATAATGGTTGGCTGATATTTATTTACTTCTCATTATTCATTTATTGTTGGTGGTTGCAAACATTAACAAGTGCCATTAAATTTTTACTATGCTTGGGAAAGTGGGTTGAAATTTTGTAGAAGTAAATATCAAAGACTCAAAGCTTTAAACCCTGTTTAATAGAATCGCTTAAGAATAAGTGGGTTTTATTTGGCATATATTGATTATTCTTAATTGAAACTCTTTTATATTTGGAAAAATTGTAAAAAGAAAATACTACCCAACTATTGGAAGATATTGGATAGTCATTAAGAAATCATTTGCATATCAAAAGAACCTTCCATTAGAAATATATTATATTAATACCGATAGCATTACACTTCATTAATGGGGACACAACCTTGGTTTCTTTAATCGAACTATTTACATTATCAATATCATAATTAGTTATTTCTTCAAACCAAACTCAATTCATTCTCTTGTTATCATTAATCGTATAGAATTACAACTTTAGTCAAGTAACACACTATTTGAGTAACCTTTTCACACCTATTCCCCGTGGGATTCGACGCCAACCTTGTTGGGTTATTATATTTGACACCGACTGCCTTACACTATTTAATTAAAGTGTAATTTGAGCGTATCAAATTTTTGCACCGTTGCTGGGGAATACAATTTTGAAATTACTAATTAGTGTGTGCTTTACTTTACGTCTTAGTCTATTCAATCACACTTTGCTTGTTTTGCTTGGTGTTGATAGGAAAACATTGCCGAATATGAAGAAGAAATGGGGGCAGAAATGGAAGAAAATCCTTTTGCGCACATAAAGGAGTATATTGAGGATACAAATGCTATTGTACCTCCGGCCGTTGGCGCTGTAATTTTCAAGGTGGAACATGGTTTAATTCTTATGCTCAAAGCGGAGGTGTTTTTTAGGAATTGCACAGATGACGATCCGACACAACATCTTAGAAACTTCTTGGGTGTGTGTGCGATGCATAAGCAGAACAACGTCTCGGATGATGCTCTAAGGTTGAGGTGCTTCAAATACTCACTAGCTGGGGACGCAAGGAAATGGCTTCACAATATGCCACCAAACTCCATTCATTCTTGGCCTGAACTTGTCCGGGCATTCTTAGGTAAATGGTTCCCGCAAAGTAAGAAGTTTGAGATCCGGAATAAAATTTTCTTTTTCAAGCAAGTACCGGGAGAACATCTACATGAGGCATGGGATCGGTTCAAGTTATATTTGGTGAGATCTCCCAACCATGGTTTTCCGGATTCTATCTTGTTGGAAAAATTATACATGGACTTGGATCCTATGAACCAATCTATAGCCAAGAATGCAGCTGGCGGATCTTTCATGGACAAATCATTCGCAAGGGTCACACAAATACTTGACAAAATGGCGAAGCATAATCAAGCATGGCACTCAGAGGAAACCACAGGTAGAATTGCATATGGGTCTCCTTCCTTGACCACCATGATCAAGGAAAACCAAGAAAGGGATTAGGTGATTGTAGGGCTTGCCACAAATGTCAATGTGTTGACAAAGATGTTCACAGAAAGTCAAACGAAGAAAGTAAATGTGGTGGAAGATGTG
Organism: Nicotiana tabacum; assembly: GCF_000715075.1. NCBI lineage: Eukaryota > Viridiplantae > Streptophyta > Magnoliopsida > Solanales > Solanaceae > Nicotiana > Nicotiana tabacum. The sequence goes on along the minus strand of NC_134087.1, from coordinate 144,281,659 downwards.
CAACCCTTATCAAATGAGGACTTTGAGGAGGCAAACTATGTCAACAAATCTCAAGGTGGATATCAAAGGCAACATAACGAAGGTCAAGGGCAAGGCAACCAACATTGGAGAAATGACCAAGGCGGCTCAAATCAAGGTAATTGGAACAACAACAACAACAACTTCCCAAATAGAAGTTCAAACCCTTATGTTCCTCCAAAGGGCCAATATTCAAATCAAGGTTCCTCAAGTGAGTCTAAGTTGGAAAGGATGCTTGAACGTGTATTGCAAAATCAAGAGAAGTCTGACACTTCTATGAGGAATATGACCGAGGTTGTTGGTTATCATACCGCATCCATTCAAAAATTGGAGATGCAAATGAGAGACCTCTCTAGGGAACAAAATCCGAAGCAAAAAGGGACACTTCCAAGTGACACAATTGTGAACCCCAAGGGTAGTGGGAGTGGTCCAACTTCTCATGTCATGGCGATTACTACTCGGAGTGGAAAGGTACTACAAAGAGGGAGTGAACAAGTGGTTGAAGTTGAAGAGTTCAAACATGAAGTTGAGGTTTATGAGCAAAGGGTTGTTGAAGTTGAGAAGGTTCCGGAAAAATTGAAAGTGCAACAATAAAACCGGGATAAGGTAAAGGAAAAGGTAAAAGAGACACCAAAAATTCTACCACCTATTCCTAGACCTCCTCCTCCATTCCCTCAAAGACTTGCTAGGAAGGTTGATGATCGCAAATTCGAAAAGTTCTATGACATTCTCAAGCAATTACAGTGAATATTCCATTTGTGGAAGCATTTCAAGAGATGCCGGGTTTTGCTAAATAATTGAACGATTTGATCACCAAGAAGAGAATCACCAAAAACGAAGTGGTGAATGTGACTCAACGGGTTAGATCCATCATTGCAACATCCACCATTCAAAAGAAAGAAGACCTGGGAGCTTTCACCATTCCCTGTACCAATGGGGCACATGATTTTGCAAGAGCCCTTTGTGATAATGTGGCTAGCATCAACTTGATGCCTCTTTCCATTTACAAGAAAGCAGGGTTAGGTATGCCAAGGCCCACAAGTATGAGATTGCAAATGGCCGATCGTTCCATCAAACGACCGGTAGGAATTATTGATAATGTACTTGTGATGGTGGGAAAATTTCATTTACCCGTCGATTTCATAATCCTTGATTGTGCGGTTGACAAAGAGATCCATATCATTTTGGGGAGACCATTCTTTGCCACTAGAAGAGCAATAATGGATTAGGAACGGAATGAGATCAAATTCCATGTGAATGATTAAGAGGTTACATTCCAAGCAAGCAAGGGTATGAAACTACCACAGGAGTATGAAAGCGTCTCGGTGATTGATGTTGTTGATGAAATAGAGGATGTGGTTGAAATGAAAATTGAAGAACAGTGCCTCAGTGAGGCATTGGAGGCTATTTTGGTGAACTTTTATGGTGAATATATGGAGGGGTATATGGAATCGGTAAATGCATAGAAGGGGTTGGGTCCTACACTTATGCTCCGGCAAATCTCTCTCTCGACTTGGAGAATAGAGCCACTCCTCCCGCAAAACCTTCTATTATCGAACCACCACAACTAGAGCTCAAACCACTTCCACCACACTTGAGGTATAAAATTCTTGGCTCAAATGATACTTTACCGGTAATTGTTTCTTCTTTGTTGAATGATGTACAGGTAGAACAATTGTTGGAAGTCTTGAAGGAGCATAGGCAAGCCATTGGATTGAAAATTACGGACATCCGAGGGATTCTTGCGGGAATTTGCGAACACAAGATCCAATTGGAGAGTGAGATGAAACCAAGTGTGGAACATCAACGACGGTTGCATCTGTCAATGCAAGAGGTGGTAGAGAAAGAAATCATCAAATGGTTGGATGTCGGGGTAGTCTACCCTATTGCCGATAGTTCTTGGGTGAGCCCGGTGCAATGTGTGCCAAAAAGGGAGGCATGACCGTATTTGAAAATGATAAAAATGAGCTCATCCCAACAAGAACGGCGACCGGTTGGAGGGTGTGTATGGATTATCGGAAGCTCAACAGTGCCACATGCAAAGACCATTTCCCTATGCCTTTTATTGATCAAATGGTTGATTGTCTAGCGGGAAGGTCATTCTATTGTTTCCTTGATGGATATTCCGGGTACAACCAAATCAACATATCATTGGAGGATCAAAAGAAGACGACATTCACTTGCCCTTATGGGACTTTTGCTTTTAGCCAGATGCCATTTGGTTTGTGCAATGCACCGACTACTTTTCAAAGATGTATGATGTCCATTTTTTCCGACATGGTGGAGGATTTTCTAGAGGTTTTCATGGATGACTTCTCGGTGGTAGGTGACTCTTTTGAGCATTGTCTTAACAATCTTAGACAAGTGTTTAAGAGATGTGAGGAGACCAACCTTGTGCTCAACTAGGAGAAATGCCATTTCATGGTGGATGAAGGCATTGTATTGGGGCATAAAATTTCAAAACATGGCATAGAGGTTGACTGGGCTAAGATCGAGATTATTTCCAAGCTTCATCTACCTACTTTCGTTAAAGGTGTTTGAAGTTTTTTAGGGCATGCCGGATTCTATAGGCGTTTCATCAAGGATTTTTCCAAGATTGCAAATCCTATGTGCAAACTCCTTGAGAAAGATTCCAAATTTGTGTTTGACGAGAAATGCCTCAAAGCCTTTGAGGAATTGAAACAAAGGATCACCACGACACCTATTATTATCACACCCGATTGGTCTCTTCCGTTCGAGCTTATGTGTGACACTAGTGGTGTATCCATTGGAGCAGTGCTTGGCCAATGTCACAACAAGGTTCTACACCCAGTCTATTATGCAAACAAGGCACTCAATGGAGCGCAAATGAATTACACAGTGACTGAGCAAGAACTTTTTGCCATTGTCTATGCCTTTGAGAAGTTCCGGGCTTATTTGTTGGGATCCAAGGTGATAGTGCACACAGATCATGCTGCTCTTCGTTATCTTACGACAAAGAAGGATGCAAAGCCTCGATTGATTCGATGTGTCTTGTTGTTGCAAGAATTTGACTTTGAGGTCAAGGATCGCAAGGGAACTCAAAATCAAGTAGCAAATCATTTATCAAGGCTTGAAGAGGCAGGGAGGTCTTGAGATCAACGATGCATTCCCAGATGAACACATATTGGCACTTTCTTAGCACTTTTGCTCCTTGGTATGGCGATTTTGCCAACTACTTGGTTAGTGACCTTATTCCAGATGGATTGGAATCCTATCAAAAAGGAATTTTTTGAGAGATTGTCAGCAATACTGTTGGGAAGAGCCATTCTTGTTCCGTGTTTGTGCGAACAACATCATCAGAAGGTGTGTTCCAAAAGAAGAGATTGTGCCAATTCTAAAGGCATGCCACGACTCACCGGTTGGGGGTCATCATGGGGGAAATCGAACAGCGGATAAGGTGCTTGAATGTGGCTACTATTGGCCTTCAATCTATCATGATGCCAATAAAATGGTAAAGGATTGTGACCAATGTCAACGGCAAGTATCAATCTCCAAGGGGCATGAAATGTCAATGCACTTTGTGATGGAGATAAAAATCTTCGATGTGTGGGGAATTGATTTTATGGGTGCCTTTGTAAGCTCTTGTGGGATGAAATATATCTTGGTAGTTGTGGACTATGTGTCGAAATGGGTTGAAGCAATTGCCTTACCAAACAATGAGGCAAGAAGTGTCACCTCATTCTTAAAAAAAACATATTCACTAGCTTTGGCACTCCTAGAGCCATTCTTAGTGATGGTGGGTCTCATTTCTGTAACAAGGCTTTCACGGGACTACTAGATAAATATGGATTCAAGCATAAGGTGGCCACACCTTATCATCCCCAATCAAGTGGTAAAGTTGAAGTTTCCAACCAGGAGATACAGAGCATTCTAGCAAAGGCTATCAATGCATACAGGACCGATTGGTCAAGAAAGCTAAATGACTCACTATGGGCATACCGCACAGCATACAAAACTCCTATTGGTACTTCCCCTTATTGGTTAGTCTTTGGCAAAGCTTGTCATCTTCCCGTAGAACTGGAACACAAAGCCATGTAGGCTCTAAAAAGGTTGAACTTGGATTGGGCTGAAGCTGCAAATTTGAGGTTAACACAACTCAATAAAATGGAGGAATTCCGTTTCCATGCTTATGAAAGTGCAGCTTTATATAAGAAGGGATGAAGTTCGTCCAAGACAAGAAGATCTTGAAAAGAGAGTTCAAGTCAGTTGACTTGGTTTTTCTCTTTAACTCAAGGGTCAAATTGTTTCCGGGCAAACTCAAATCAAAATGGTCCGGTCCATTCAAAGTGGTAAATGTCTCTCCTTTTGGAGCTATGGAACTAGAATCAGAGGATGGGCTCCGAACCTTCAAAGTTAATGGCCAGCAAGTCAAGCACTATTTGGGCATAGATGGAGAAAAATGTTTGGTGGAGCAGCTGGCTCTCAAAGATGGTCCATGCCCGACCAATGAGTGAATCCAAAGGAACGCCAACTTTGTCGTGCCGCGACGTTAAACCAATCGCTTCATGGGAGGCAACCCATGTGTGGTAATACCCTTTTGGTCCTTTGAATTTTTAATTTTTTGTTAGATAGATTTAATTGAGCAATTTAAAGTGTGTGTTAGAGTGAAAGGGATTCAAAAGGTCATGACACAGGGTAAGATTGCATGAAAAGTGGAAGAAAAATCACCTTGGGTAGTTTGCTACACATATGCGGTCGCATTTTCACTATGCGGACCACATTTTAGTCGCAAACCAACATAGTGTGTTTGATTAAATTTGGTGATAAAGATGCGACGAGTTGGTGCACTTTGCGGACCGTATTTTCAGTATGCGATCACATAGCGCATCGCATTTTTGGCCATTCAGCAACTCACTTGAATCCATCGCATAACACTTATGCGGTCGCATAGTGTGTTATGCACTGACTTACCCACTGCTAATAATTCAGGTATATCCTTCGCATCCCTTCATCTCTCACACATTCAAAACAAGACAAAAAAAATTTTAACAGAAAGAAACAAAGCAAAAAGGAAAAAAAAGGGGCAAAACTGCTAGTGGCATCTAACGAAGGACGAAAACATGTGAGAATTCATCTCCCTAGTGTACTTATTTATATTCACCGGTATGTTTCCATGCCCCGGTGTTTTTTTATTTTCAACTTCGCCTCTGTTTCTCCTGTGTTTCTTTTCTATTTCCTTTCTTTATTCTTGATTGTGGTTTGTAAGTAGATGTCTGCCCATATTGTGATAGTCTTTTGGGTAGGAAATATGTTTGGGGTGCTGGATAGTAATAATTAGGACCACCATTGTTGAGGGTTGAATTAAATCATTGGGGACAATGAAGTTTGCGGCTCACATAATCGAAATGCGGTCCGCATTTCTGCAGCATAACTAACCGTAGTTGGCTGAGGAAGATGATCAAACGAGGTGACGTTTGTGATCACATAATTGATATACGGACCGCAAAGTCACCGCATACCGAAATAGAACACCCAGTTTAAAACATTGCTTTTTGTGGCTGTTTTGCAACCTCATTTTCCACTTTGCGGTGGAATTTGCGATCACATTTTGTGATTTTTTTTTAAGCAATCAGGTCTACGATGGTTATGCAGTCCGCATAGTGGTTATGTGATCGCATAACCTATCGCAGACTGAGATCAATAGTGAACTATCAAGTTTGCGAAAAGTTTGCGGTCCGCATAGTGGTTATGCGACCGCATAACCTGTCGCATCTTCAAATTTTTCTTGAATGTTTCTATTTTCTTTTCACTGCTGCCTACAATGTCGCTCACTTTTCACTTTTGTGCAGATATGGCTCCCAAGAAACATGCAGCCTCCGCCCAGAAAAGGGCATCCTCTAGTTGTCTCGCGGCACAAGCAAAACGATCACGAACGGACCCTAATGTTCCATGTCCCTCTTAGTTTGATGAGGAGGAGATCTTTCCCTTAGTTGACGTACAAGCTGAGGCAAGAAGGAAACATGGAGATGACTTCCAACTCCAATTTGGGATTGATGGGTCCAGGGCACTGTATAGAGAAGGGCTCACCAAACAGAAAATCCTGGCCGAAAAGCAATTGAGTTTGAACGGGCTACAAGAGTAGTACCCCCACATATGGGAGAATATCAAAGCAAGAAAATGGGAGTGCTTCACTGAATCCCCTGTTTAATATAATGAGACTCTTGTCCGTGAGTTCTATGCATCATATGGAGCCTCCCGGACTGCGCACCACAAACGCAATAGGATTTTTATTGACACTGTACTGGTTCGAGGGCAGAGTGTGTTTTGCAGTAGTGAGACAATTAATGAGTTGTACTTCCCTAGCTGAAGATCGGGCACAGCTGAGTATGCTGCCAAATGGGCAAATAGGGAAAATAAGCATAGTTGGATTGCTTCGGTGATAGCAACGGGGACCCCTGCTTGGATCAACCCTCTGCATAAAATATACAAGGAGGATCTCGCATGAGAGGGTCGATTTTGGCTCAGCTTTGTCACCTCTCAATTGATACTGTCTAGGAATGAGACTGACATAGGCATTTAGAAAGCTCTTTTCATTGCATGTATTATGGTGGGTATTACCATTGATGTGGGAGCTCTTATCTTCCATGAGATAGGGATCCGGGCAAAGCAGCACGCCACTTCGCTTCCATTTCCCTGTTCGATCACAGCGCTCTGTAAAGTTGTGAAGGTCTCTATCATGCCACACGCTGATAGGACAGGGAAGGAGATGAGGGACATTGATATCACGGGTATAAGTGATGTTGTTGCTCCCCTAGAGGTTCAGACTCAGAGTCCAGTTGATGTAGAGCCTTCAGACTCCCAGACTCCTGTGACCCCTCAGGTTCCAGTGGCATCCACTTCAACTTCAAAGCCTGCCTCTCAGTCCACCAGTACTCAGCCTTCTGCTGCACTGCCAACCGTCTCGAGGCTTGGTCTCATTGCTCAGCATGCCAATGCTAAGGTAAACCAGCTTCTGAAGAACTTGCCCGACCTCATCAAATAGGCCTTGACTACTATACAGTCCTCAGTGACAACATTCTAACAACAACAAACACATTATGGGAATCGCCTGCAACAGCTTAAGTTAAGGGTTTAGAAGATATTGCAAGGTGAGGTTAGTGACTTGCCTAAGCTCCGGGAGGAAGTTGCCACTATGAAGACCGAGCTCCACAAGATGTATACTTTGGAGTTCGATCTATCATCCTTCCTATGCAAGGAAGGTGAGCAGGGAGCAGACACAACAACACCAGATTTGGGCCTTGACTTCTTCACTCTGATGACAGATGTTGTACCTCCGGCTGCCGGGGCTTACCAGCCTCCACCCCTCCTACACATATTGAGATTCCTTCTGAGGAGGATTCCGGACATTCTTCAGAGTCAGAGGGTGAGGAGGCAGACGAGAGAGAGGATGAGGAGGATTCATGGTCTACGGAGGATGACGTCCCTCAGGAGAAGGGCAACCAAATTACTGCTGCTACAGTTGAGGAAGAGGAGCAAGCAAAAATTCAGATGGCGATAGAACATTTGCTAGCAGATATGGCTGCCCTTGTAGATCCATCGGGCACTAAGCCATCAGCGGGTGAGGCTAGCAGCTCATAGGCCCTAGCTCCAGTACTAGGCTAGCCAAAGATCCCTCTTCCATCAATGGAGGTCACTCCTCAGGCCAAGATCTCATTGGTCCCAGCTTCAGCATCCGAGGGTGACCCTACCATCACTCATCCGGCTTCCGACCCCCATAATGCTTAGTGTGCCGCAGGGAACCCCTAAACTCTATTCTATGTTCTTATGCATTGGGGATAATGCATGCTTTTTAGTTGGGGGTGGTAGCCTTGTATATATTCTTGTGAAATTGACAACTATTGTACATGTTTATGTTTTTGTGCTATAAGCAAACCTATGTACTCATTTGTGTTTTGTGATTCTGTATATATTGGTGTTTTGTGATCTCAGTACATAAGTGTTGTTATCCTTGTGTATAAAAAAATGAAACAAAAACAAGTAGATAGTTCTCCATATTTAGTTATTAGCAATGAATTCCCCTTGGTTTTTCTTTGCTAGGTTCTTTTCCAAGGGTTTAATAGTAGAACCAGGAAAGTAGAATGAAGCATGTTGACCGGTTTGGTGTACTTGTGTAGGTTCAAGCATGTGTGTCTGTATATAGCATATACCCTTCCATTAGTTTTTTAAAAATAAAAGAGATATCAATTGTGTGATCTTGAGGCTCACTCTGTGACTCTATGTCTACCTAGAATTATATATGTATATATGATGAAAGCTACGAGTTGCCAAGTGTTGACTCGAGGGCTTCAAACTATGTAAGCCAAATAGTTCATGCACCATGTGTGTGAGTTCTTTGTGTAAATAATTCTTGTGTTTACTTCTGCCATCTAGAACTTGCCCGGTTGGTTTTCTTTGATGCTTTTAATAATTACATTTGGTTGGAGAAATGACCTTAGGCAGTCTTTGTGATTTTTGGAAAACCAGTTAGCCTTTCAAGCCACCCATTGTATAGATAGTATCACTAGTCACCCCATTTGAGCCTTTAACCTTTTCTTTGGCTACCTCATTACAAACCTTTCCCTTTTTGTGAAATAATTCCCTCTTTTGATCTCATCCCTCCTTGAACATTGAGAATGAGGCTAAAAGCCTAAGTTGGGCCTGTGGGTCAAACCGGAAATTGGCAAGGTTGTGCAACGAGCGTAGGAAAGTGTACCTCAAAATGTGAAACTACTCAAGCTCCAAAACCAAAAAAAAAATAAAAAAAAAAAAAGAGTAAAAAAATTATAAGAGTTGTGACTGTTTATAGATAAGGAGCTTTGAAGAGAACAAAAGAGGTAGTTGAGGTGGCTAAATGGTGGAAAGGTTGATGCTAATGAAGGCTTTGTGGTTTGAAAATAAGCAAAGAGCCCAAGAAAGAAAAATGTGATTAGTGTTTAAGGAGGGTGTAGTCACTTGTACCCAAATGCTTATCCGACCCTTCCTTAAATCTATATTACAATCTTAAAAAGTCCTTATGGGATCTCCAACTAAGCGTTCTTAGAATAAAGCGATGAATTAAATTAAGGGCAAGCCTATGGTATGGTATGTTGTAACGCTCGAAACTTTCTTTTGAGGGTGAGTGTGTTTGTGAATTCGTCCCTTTTGTTGTCATTGTAAATATTGTGATTTTGGGACTTTCTTTCTAGTAAGGGCACATGAATTGTGAGGTTGGACAAAAGTTATGTTTTTGAGTCAAATGCAAGTGCACTCAGCTGAGGGTAACATTTTGTCACATTATTTGAGGCTCAAAGTTTCACAAGTTGATTAGTTCCCTTGTATATAATGAAGGTTCAAGAAGGGCAAGACAATAAAAAATGCATGCTTGTAGTACTAACAACAAACACCGTCCATGGTAACTATTGTTTCATATCTTTTAGATGGAGTCTAGAATAGGATAGTGTTGTCTTAGTTGCTTGAGGGCAAGCAAGACTTTAAGTTGGGGGTGTTGATGTGCCGGAGCATTTCAGCACATTTGATACAAATTACTTAGATTTTAGCTTGTTTTAGATGCAATTATCTTCTATACTTAGGTAATTTTAGTATTTTTGTAGTGTATGAGATTTAAGGACTTAAAAGCATGGAAATGAATTCAAAAAGCCACAAAAAGACAAGAAAAGTGCAAAAAGGCATCGCAAATGTGGTATGCAATCGCAAAGCTAACATGCGAGCCGCCGAATGCACCATGAAATCGCAAACCACAATAATTTTCTGGGCAAAGTCCAGCGCATGAAATGCGGTCCAGTATGCGATTGCATAACGTGTTTGCGAGCCGCAGAATTCACCGCAAACTTAGCATAAGGGTTGCTGAAGGTAGACAATGCGATGCGAAATGCGATCACATTTCTACAATACGGACCGCAAACAATGAATGCGATGAAGGCCTGGAAGCTAGGGTTGAAATATGCGATGGCCATGTCAAGAATGCGGACCGCATGTCTGTTATGCGACAGATATGCGGTCACATATTTAACTAGAAAGGGTATTTTTGTCCCGAATTATGACCCACTATAAATAGATTTATTGGGGTTTTGTGGGGGCATCTGGTCTGATTTTGGGAGCTACAATACAAGGCTTTAATATTCCTCTCTTTTGAAAGCTTTTGGTTCAAGAATCTTTCACTTTGTAAGCTTTATGGAATTAAATATTATCTTCCTTTTGTATTTTAGTATGTGTAGCTAACGTTAAATACTAAGATTGTGGACCCTAAATGGGTGTTATGTTAATGGGTGTTTAACATCGAATATATGTATAATGGTTGGTTGATATTTATTTACTTCTCATTCTTCATTTATTATTGGTGGCTGCAAACATTAGCAAGTGCCATTAAATTCTTACTTTACTTGGGAAAGTGGGTTGGAATTTTGTAGAAGTAAATATCAAAGACTCAAGGCTTTAAACCTTGTTTAATAGAATCGCTTAAGAATAAATGGGTTTTATTTGGTATATATTGATTATTCTTAATTGCAACTCTTTTATATTTGGAAAAATCGTAAAGAGGAAATACTACCCAACTATTGGACGATAATGGGTAGTCATTTAGAAATCATTTGCATATCAAAAGAACCTTCCATTAGAAATATATTATATTAACACCGATAGCATTACACTTCATTAATGGGGACACAACCTTGGTTTCTTTAATCGAACTATTCACATTCTCAATATCACAATTAGTTATTTCTTCAAACCAAACTCAATTCATACTCTTGTTACCACTAACCGGATAGAATTACGACTTTAGTCATGTAACACACAATTTGAGTAACCTTTTCACACCTATTCCCTGTGGGATTCGACCCAAACCTTGTTGGGTTATTATATTTTACACCGACCGCCTTACACTATTTAATTAAAGTGTAATTTGAGCGTATCAATAATCCTTATAATCCCTAAATAATCTTTTCCTTGGACTGATGTCAATTACCTTACGACAAATTCAATGTAAAATACTGCAGGGTGCAACACTGTCGTAACTTATTACTGCAAAGCGAAACATCATCGTAATGTGATACTGATGGGTAGAACATTGTCATAACTTAATACTGCAGGACCTAACACCATTGTAATATATTACTGCAGAGTGTAACATTGTCGTAATATAATACTGCGGAACATAATATTGACATAATTATTGCAGGGTGTAACATCATTACCCCCTTTGGAATATTTGTCCTCGAATGTTGACTGATGCTCTTATCATTTTCATAACTTATAGCTCTTTTGAATGGATTAATACTCTTATTTCCATTCAAGCAGTTGCTCTGTGAATCAATCCAAAGTCTATGGTACTTCCCCCTTTAGTCTTTTTGCTCATATCATGACCTGTGGTCGAAATCTTCCTAATCTTTCAACTTTTGTTACCTTCTGTCCTGCAACATGTTGACCCTGACTTTGTAGGTGCACTTATGAGATTCATCTTTCCTTTCTCCTTTTATCTTTTAGTCAATCTGTAGGCCTTACTTTGTATATATAAGGCTTAATAGGATGCCTCTCTGGACTTCTTTCGGTATACTGAAGTCCTTTGCTCGATACTTTGTAGAACTTGCGAATATTGATATATCTCATCGCATATGTCCGTTTAATCATCTGTATGAATTTACTGTCATAATTCTTACTTTAATTTATCATTGCTGAGGTCTGCTACCAAGTCCCAGCTCACTCTCGTTGCTCATTCCATATGTATAAATTTAAGTCCTTTAATGCTTCCTCATTACTGTTCATCTTTGGAATGACGACCTAATCTTATCTTATACTTTGCAACTTTTGTCCATCCATTGTTGATTCACCTCAATATTGATCTACAATATACCATTAATAACTTAACCTTTTATGTAATATTGCTGCTAGGATTCACGTTTTATCGGGGAACGTCTGAAATGATTAGATTGATCCACCTAGGGGGACACCCTGTTTTCATAATTGTACCTCACAGCATCCTAATGCGATTCACCTTGCGTGGGTACTTTAATCCTATCCAATTCATAAGATCCATTTATTCTCTTCGTTGAATCATTACTCAATCGAAGGCCCAAACATCATCCTTTATCCATCACAATTACACCATTATTGTACTATCAGGGTAGCATTCCATCTTTTCTAAATGCTACTAGTCTTAGACTCCTTTGAGTTCATTCAGGCTATACTGATCTTTCTATAACTTTAGAGAAACCATCATCTCTTCTTGTTTTCATGGGCTTAATCCCGAAGACTTATCCATTCTTGTCACCTTATCACTCGCCCTCTTCTTATCCTTACTTCTCTCTTTCTAAAACCTTGTCGTTCTACCATACTTTATCTTGCAACCTACGGATGTCCATTTAGACTACTTGCAACCTTTGTTCAACTTGCTTGCCCCATAGATTTCGTTATATAATTCTGGAATGTCAAGCGATACATCACATCGTCCCCAACTTTTCTCTACTCTCTTAACTAGATATCTGAGTACTTAAAAACCATAGGTTGGAAGACATGCTGATCTAAGCCTACCCTGCACTACTATTGAGTAGTGAGAGAGGTTCGAAACAACTTTTACCCAATTTAGGACCGGGATCGATTTCCACAAAGAGCTAGAAGTTGGGGTCGGGTATCTATCTAGTTTGGAGTCGTGTATGTGTTCCAAATTACACCTCTAAATATTTTTGGGTTTTTATTTTACTTCTACTTTTATCAAATTACAATGGTAAATTAAACTATAATAAGCTAAGAGTAAAATGTCGCGGGTTGTTTAAATGGTTTAAAATGCACTAGGGTAGTGACTTTCGCCTAGGTGGTGAATTGATGGATACTTGAGTCTAAGGCATGATTGACATATTTGGGGAGTATGATATAACCGTTGCACGATTTTACCCACTCTACACCTCTCGATGGTTCAAGTGATTTTGCACGAATTGACTTCCTCAAGACCAATTGGGTATGCAAATTTGCACAAGCAATCAAGGTTCAAGTCGGCTATTACTCTCTCGAGGTTTAACCCTTTAATTGGGGCTATCAATCTCTTGAGTACGCCCCAATTCCTTGTTGGACTAATTTCAGAGATTCAAGCTCTCTTTCTCAAGAAGAGGTCAAGTCAACTAAACACAGACTAGTGTTTGCAACCATTAATTCAGCAATTAGAAATGAAACTAGCCCAAATATCAAACACACATATTCAATCTAGCCTAAAATACAAGACCCATCAATTACCCATACTAGGGTTGAGCCACAACCCTATCTTATGGGTTTAGCTACTCATAATTAAAGAAGAAAAGCAAGAAATAGATGAAGAACAACTCATATTAATTAATTACTAAGATAAACAAGAAGATTCAATGTTGAAATGTAGATAAAATTGTCCAAAATAGCTAAAATATTCGAACCCACGAACGCAACTCTTAGCTAAAACTATCTGATGACCTCAAAATGGGAAAATAAGCTATTTATACTACGCTGAAAAATCTGGACAAAAATACCCCCGCGGGGCTAGTGCGGACTGCACAAAATGGTGTGCGACCGCACTAAGGCTCTAGGCTTGAAAATCGAACTCTCTGAACTCGGGCAATGCGAACCGCATAGAATGGAGAGCGGTCACGGAGGCTTATGGTGCGGTCCGCATGAAATGGAGCGCGAACCGCATTGGCTTGAAACTTGGATCTGGAAACTCTCTGATCATTCTCACTGCGGACCACACTACATCGAGTGCGGCTGCATTGATCCCAGCGTGAACCGCACAGAACCTAGTGCAGTCACACTGCATGTTTGCCTGAATATCATACTCTCTGAACCTCATTTATGCGGACCACACAGAATGCTGTGCGGCCGCATTGGACCTGTTTTGCCTGAGCTTTGTCTTCTCTTGGTACTAGTGCAAGTTTCACTCCCTTTTGAGCTGATCTTTGACATCTTGTCACTTTGTTGATCAAACCTGCAATCAAGCACAACTTGTGAGCCTTTTGTAACTATTTTGTACTAATTTCTAATCAAAACATAAGTAAGAAGGAGTATAAAAGGTATCAAAATCCCTTGTTATCAACTCCCCAAAACTTACGCGTTTGCTTGTCCTCAAGCAAACAAAATAAGACCCACCCCTTAACGGAACTTCTAAGAAAATTCAGTTGTCCTAAAGTAACCTCATCTAGCATCAATTGGGACTAACAATTGCCGTCAATACAAATGAATCATTAACAACTTTTACTCTTTGTAACACCATGGATCAAGTGCGACACAACAACATCAAGAGTTGACTCAACACATCAAAGAACTCTTTCTATTTATTTGGTCATTGTGGAACCCAAACTCACACATCCTCAACTCTCCCTAAGCAAACCTCACCTTTATAGTAGTGGCACTCAGAACGAGGTCACTGGAAGTTCACTCATCTCTCTCAAGAAAAAGTCACAAGTTCGGCTCTAAGTACTATATGCTTGCCCCTTATGTGAGTCACCACTAATGTAAGCTTCATTCAACTCAAGATCATATAGGGCTTTTGTGGAGTCATGGTGAAGGCTTTTGTTCTAGGTAGGAAATGTTTGGTCTAAGTAGGTTCCATCTTCCCTTAAGCACTTTTTTTTGTTTCATTCGGCACACATTCCCTTGACTCTTTGAGTCATTTCACTTCTTTTTGAGCATTCTTTTTGTCTTTTTGCTTTTCTTTCTTTTTCATGGCCTTTCCTTTTCTTCATTTGTACATTTTTACCAATTTTTTGCCATCCTCGTCTCTCCCCCCAAACTTACACTTTTGTCATGTGCTAAAGGAAAGATCAGGTGCCAAGAGAGGGTATTTTTTTAGAACCGGTAAAGGCTCGTATCATGGTTCTTTGAAAGTAAAAGGTCTAAGGCTCAAAAAGGTTGACTAAGGATCTTATCATTGGTAGGTTATGGAAATGTTCAAGCTATCATTTGGACCAAGGAGAGCCTATAATCATGTCTCAAGTCAAAATTCACTTAGGATTTTGCCTCAACAAACATTCAGGGCAAGTTCTAGACCAATGGCTCGGGACTTGGACTTGCAATTCAATTACTCACCACACAAGCTAAGGGATTTCTAAAGACAGAGAGTAATAGGCCCACAATGACCTTAGCTACTATTTGAGCACATAATGGTCCTGAAAAACCACTTGATGATTATCGGTCAACACAAGAGTCTCAAAGTCACGACTTTCACCATCCTAAACACAACAATTTGTTTTTGACCATAAGATCAAAGCCAAATGTGCTAGGCCCAAGTGAAGCTTTGCTTGAGGCACCTTTAACCACTAACTACTAAAAACAAAAAGAAAAACAGACTCAAACCCTTAAGAAGGTTGTCACACCATCCATCACTGGGAAGAGCCACCTGGTTCACACAAACTCCACCATTGGAAAGAACTGTGGCATTAAGAAAACCAAAGGCTTATTGTAAACTTTCAAAACAAGAAGCTACGAACATAAATAAGAAGCTAAGAACGAAAAATTGTGGAAAGTAAAATGAATATATACAAGAGGGGATTTGTCAAATATACAATAGATGGGATGAATATGTACAATGTAACATAACTTTATATATAGACACAAAGTAAAATAAAAGTACACAAAATGTAATGAAATGTTAAAATTATATACAAATCAAAGATGAAAAATAAAGAGAGCCTAAAAACTGTCAAATATATACAATAATCCAAATCCATAAAAGTAGGGCCTACCCCCTCAAATGAAAGTTGGCATTGTCCCCAATGCCAACTAAACTAAATAAGCACCAAAAAGAAAAGGGAAAAGGATATAGAGACCCCCTATGGGCCTCTGCCTGCATGGGCTCCTAAGTGGTCCCTGGGTCCTCACTGTGCTCGGGAACCTCAGACTGGTTCCTTATGTCCTGTTGCTCTACTGTTGGGACCTAGGCCTGGACTTGGGCAGGATCTGAGGTGCATTCTGTGGCTGACAGGAGGAGGCCTCTGGTGGGTCTGCCAACTGGATGACTACATTGTCCGCTCTGGGAATCATCCTCTTCCTCTTGGGAGGCCTCTGGGACTGCTCTGGCTGGGGATGAGATTATGGTACTAGGTCCTGTGGCAATAAGTCCAAAGGCAGATGATCTGCCTTCATCTCGTCAACATCAACCCTCAACGCCTTTACGGACTCCTTAGAAGCCTGCGTATTCCTCAACTTCTTGTGCTCCCTAGCAAGCTCCTTAAGAGCCTTGTTGTGTGAATCAACTACATATGTGAGCACTTTCTGAGTGTCAAGGATTTTCTTTTGGTTGGCCAGAATCTTCTTGAGGGCATCCTCTATGGACTGTGGGACCTGTGGAGGCAGAGGTGCCGATTGAGCCTCAGCTGTAGTAGTGAGGATAGACAACTTGGATGACGCTGTCTGCATCTAGTTGTTGATACTGAGGAGATCCTAGCTCAGTCAGTGTGCAGTCACTAGATACGCTCGGGAAGAAGGTATCTCTAGGTCAGCTGAAACAGACGGGCCAGGAGGAATGTTTGTGGAGATGGAGGCAGGCTGAGCAGGAGCCACTACCACACCTAGCTCTTCAAACTAGCCAGTTGGAGCAGTAGTTGTTCCCTTAAAGTTCTTGCTCTTTAGGTTGTCATCCCCCTGCATGCTGTACCACGGGAATGGGGCCTTCGCCTTGACCTTTATATCAAGCGACCTCTTTTCAACTTTGAGGTCCCGGAAGTACATAGTCAAAAAGCTGGGGAAAGGGTAGTTTCTGTCATTCTCACTGCCCACAAGTGTGATTACCCTAGACATTACATTTCCCATATTTATCGGGTACCCCGCTATGATTGAAGCAACCAAAACTGCCCGGTTCAGAGGGAGGGAGTTGTCATGAGTAGTAGGGTCCAGTCTACTGCACACAAGTGTTTCCCACCCCCTTTCCTCGAAGTTCAATCTTCTTCTCAGAATCTTGACGCCCGCATTCAACCAATCGGGGGTGGTACCTGGGATTTCCAGATATTGTGTCAACCAGGGACAGACCTCCTCGCCCATTTCCATCTTCGCCATATATAGGGTCTCGTCCTCCTCGTCAAATCCAAGGTAGTCATTTATTGTTTTCCCATCAAACAACACCTTCAGATTTTGCACATGGTCACTTTTATGCCTTTTTTTATGTGGTCAACGTTGGCATAGAATTCCTTGACCAAGTGCTCGTTGGCATCTACACATTCACCCAAAAAGTACTCCTAGTTAATTTTCTCCCTAAACTGCCTCCTCACATTAGGGTTGTGAGGTAGTAAGTCTCTATCCACAAAACTCCTCTCCAAGATCAACTTCCTCGGCCACCATTCCCGGAATTTATGATACGCTACCTCACTCATGAACCGGTATTGCCACGCCTCCGGTTTCGCCGTTCTAGCAACACCCCCTACTTGAGGTTCACCCCCTTCTCCAACTACTTCTTCTCCTCCTACTTCCTCCTCATCTCCTACTGCACCCTCTTTGGATAATGAAGCTGTGGGGGAGGTGGAGTATTCATCCCCACTGCCTTCAGCTGAGCCCTCAAACGACCCAGAAAATACATTTACTGATGCTTGGGTAGCGGGGGAAGTGGGAGGAGTGTCTCTTAGTCTGTTTATCTCCGTCCAGTCAAGGATGTACTTTGGGATTAAGTCTGAAGATATCTCCCGGGAGAGCTCGTACTCACTTCCAGATATGTCAATGGCCCTATCAGCAACTTATATCATCTTTCTCATGTTTTTAATGTTTTGTCGGGCTTGAACAGTCAATCTTACCATTTTTTGTTTCCCTCCCCGGGAGGATTCTCCTCTGCGTGGTTGTTTAGAGCCTTTACCTCGTTGTTTCACCATTGTCTGCAAACACAATCCAATAAGCTTGTTAGTATCTGTAGAAGCAATTAAAAGTAGAGTTACAGAAAGAATTGCAGACAGTTGCAGAAGAAATGAAGTGCGGATCGCACAAAATGGTGTGCGGCCGCACAGAGGTCAATGCGGACCGCAGAAAATAGCAATGCGATCCGCACAGAGGTAGGGTTCAAACTACCCACTCTTTGTATCTAGGCAGTGCCGACCGCACAAAATGTAGTGCGGCCACATGGGAATCAATGCGAACCGCACAAGATGTAGTGTGGCTGCAGTCACCATAGTTTAGCTTTCAAGTCTTTCAGCAATGCGGTCCGCACAAAATGATACTGCGGACTACACAAGGGCACCGCGGACCGCACATAATCGACTACAGTCCGCACTGAGTGCCCAAAGGCGACACTAACTTAGGGTTTCATGAATTTTGGTTTTAAGTCCTATTTTTCACGTAAGTATGGTCTCTATGTGTTTGCCCAGTGTTGTTAACTATCTAAGTTTACATTAATCAAGAATTTAACAACCCTAACCTAACCAATTGAAGAAACTATGGGAGGAACAAAATAAAAGACAAGAAAAACAAAAAGTAAAGGAAAATAACAAATTAAAGAAATTAAAAAGAAGTTAAGTTACCAGAGAGATGAAATGAAAATTAATGATTCCAAGCAGTTAATTTTGAGTAAATGAGTAGATGAACAGTGGTTTACTATTTCTGAGAGTCAAGAGTTCGAAAAGTGTAACAGGAGGGCCTCAGACACTATTTATAGAAAAGGACCTGGGGCCCAGTCTTAACAACCAATGCGGACCGCATAGAATCGACCGCGGTCTGCACCATACAACTTGAGTTAAGTTTGAGAAGGCAACTCACTGTGGTCCGCACAAAATGTCTTGCGGCCGTAGTGGTCCATCGTGGACCGCAAAAAATGTAGTTCGGCCGCAGTGGCAAACTTCAGAGAGGTTGACATTTCACCCTCCACCAGTTCGGTCCGCACTGAATGTAGTGCGTCCGCATTGACAACTTCAGAGACCTGAACACTTTTTTTCACTATGTCCTGCACTGCATCAACACAATTCTATAGCATCTCATAACCAGTTAATCCAAAAAACAATCCTATACTACAAGGAAAATCAAATAAAAACAAGAAGAAAAACACATGGGTTGCCTCCCGAGAAGCGCCCGATTTAACATCGCGGCACGACGCAGGTTACCATCACATCATTTGAGATAAAGAAGTACCACCATGTGGCTGTCATCAATTTTTCCCAATTAGTGCTTGACCCTACGCCCATTCACACTAAAAACATCCCCATTTTTGTTCTTTAAATCAAGAGCACCAAACGGGGTCACACACACCACTTCAAAAGGTCCACTCCATTTTGATTTAAGCTTTCTCGGAAACAGACGTAACCGAGAGTTGAACAAGAGAACCGAATCACCAACTTTGAACTCTTTGCTACGAGCATATTTATCATGAAGGTACTTCATCTTGTCCTTGTACAAGGATGAACTGGAGTAGGCATGGAATCGAAATTCATCAAGTTCATTAAGCTGCTCGACACGAAGATTAGCTGCAACATCCCATTCAAGATTTAGCTTCCTCAAAGCCCACATGGCCTCTTGCTCTAACTTAACCGGTAGATGGCAAGCTTTCCCAAACACCAACCGATACGGAGACATATCAATTGGACTGTTGTAAGCAGTCCTATAAGCCCATAGAGCGTCATCTAACTTCTTTGACCAATCAGTCCTATTTGCATTGACTGTCTTTGACAATATGCTTTTGATTTCCCTGTTGGAGACTTCAACTTTAACACTTTCTTGAGGATGATAGGGAGAAGAAACTTTGTGATTGACACCATACTTTGAAAGCAAAGTGTCACAAGCTCTATTGCAAAAATGAGACCTCCCATCACTTATGATTGCACGAGGAGTACCAAACCATGTAAAGATGCTCTTCTTGAGAAATGAAACAACACTATGGGCCACATTGTTGGGTAAAGTCACGGCTTCGACCCACTTTGAAACATAGTCCAACGCCGCAAGAATGAATGTGTTCCCATACGAGCTAACAAACGGGCCCATAAAGTCAATTCCCCATACGTCAAAAATATCAACCTCAAGGATGGTATTGAGAGGCATCTCATCTTACTTCTAAATCCCACCTGCTCTTTGACATTCATCACACTTCTTCACAAGTTCACTTGCATCTTTCTATAAAGTTGGCCAATAAACCCACAACTAAGAACTTTGGATGCCATCCTTGCCCCGCCATGATGTCCACCATAGGGAGAGGAATGACAAGCCTCCAAGATACTCAATTGCTTTTCCTCCGGGACACACCTTCAGATCACACCATCCGTGCAAATCTTGAACTAGTATGGCTCATACCAATAGAAAATCCGAAATATCCCGCTTGAGATTCTTCCTTTGGTTAGAAGAGAGCTCACACAGAATTATACCAGTCACAAGGAAATTAGCAACATCAGCAAACCATGACATATCATTCATCGACACCGAAAGGACTTGTTCGTCGGGAAATGAATCATTGATCTCTAGGCCGTCACGAGGCCTCCCCTCCTCCTCCAAGCTGGACAAGTGGTCTGCCACTTGGTTCTCACTACCCTTCCGGTCCACAATCTTCAAATCAAACTCTTAAAGTAACAAGACCCATCTCATCAGTCTAGCTTTGGAATCCTTCTTCGTCATCAAGTACCGGAGTGCAACATGGTCGGTATGAATAATAACCATAGCACCCATAAGATACGGCCGAAATTTTTCCTCCGCGAACACAATAGCCAAAAGTCCTTTCTCCGTAACGGTGTAGTTCACTTAAGCATCATTCATTGTCTTGCTCGCATAGTACACCAGATGAAACATTTTGTTCACTCGTTGACCCAAAACCGCCCCAACCGCAACATCGCTTGCATCACACATGATTCAAAGGGCAAGCTCCAATTTGGCACGGTAATAATAGAAGTGGAGGTCAACTTATGCTTGAGAAGTTCAAAGGCTTGCATACATTTTTCATCAAACACAAACTTAGCATCTTTTTCCAACAACTTGCACAAGGGATTCACTACCTTCGAAAAGTCTTTGATAAATCTCCGGTAGAACCACGCATGCCCAAGAAAACTTTGGACTCCCTTGACAGATGAAGGGGAAGGTAGCCTAAAAATCACATCAATTTTTGCTTTGTCTACCTCAATACCATGCTTTAAAATTTTATGCCCAAGAACTATGCCCTCTTCCACCATAAAGTGAAATTTCTCCCAATTGAGAGAAAGATTGTTTTCTTCACAACGGGCCAAGACCCTATCAAGATTTTTCAAGCACTCATCAAATAAATCCCCCACAACACTAAAGTCATCCATGAATACCTCCAAAATGTCTTCCACCATATCGGTGAAAATGACCATCATACACCGCTGAAATGTAGCTGGTGCATTACACAACCGAAAAGGCATACTATAAAAAACAAAGGTGCCATATGAACAAGTGAATGTGGTCTTCTCCTGATCTTCCAAAGCAATCAAGATTTGGTTGTACCCAGAATACCCATCCAAGAAATAGTAGAAGGCACACTTGGCAAGTAGATCTAATATCTGATCAAAAAAATGCAAAGGAGTGATCCTTGCGGGTCACTTTATTTAACTTGCTATAGTCCATGCATACCCTCCAACCAGTGACGGTTCTTGTAGGAATCCACTCATTTTATGAATTTGTAACCACGGTCATGCCACCCTTCTTTTGTACACATTGCACCGATGAAGTCCAAGAGCTATTAGAGATGGGGTACACAACCCCGCCATCCAACGACTTGATCACCTACTTTTTCACAACTTCTTGCTTTGCCTCGTTCAACCTCCTTTGATGCTCCAAGGAAGGCTTTGCATCATTTTCCAGATTAATCTTGTGCATATAGAATGCAGGGCTTATCCCTCAAATATCAACTAATGTCCATCTAATTGCCTTTTTCCGCTTTTGAAGTACAACCAATGTGGCATCAACCTGCATGTTAGTAAGACAAGAGGAAAGAATAACTGGCAAAGTAAAATTTGAGCCAAAGAACTCATACCTGAGGTGTGGAGGCAATGGTTTGAACTCCAACACCCGAGGCTACTCAATTGAAGGTTTTGTTGGTGGCGTCTTTCTGTTCTAGAGGTCCAAAGATAATTTCCTAGTTTCATAAGAGTAAGAGCCCATTCCATGTAAAGCATTCACGCACTCCTCTCGGCTTGCATCCTCATTGACATCAAGATTCAACAATACGGCCTCCAATGGGTCCTCCACATTGATCATTGCACTGGTGTCATCAATTATCACTACTGTGACGAGGTCCACAAAAGAGCACACCTCGGTACTATTGGTCTGCTTCATTGATTTGCATACATGAAAGACAACCTTTTCATCACCCACTCGGAAGGTTAGTTCCCCTACTTCCACATCAACTAAGGCTTTCCCCGTAGCTAGGAAAGGTCTTCCCAATATGATAGGAACTTCATAGTCCACCTCACAGTCCAAGATCACAATGTTAGTTGGCAAGATAAATTTGTCCACCCGGACAAGCACATCATCAATAATATCCAATGGTCTCTTCATCGTTTTATCTGCCATTTGTAATCTCATGGAAGTCGGCCTCGGTTGACCAATACCAAATGTCTTGAAAACAAAATAGGGCATCAAATTGATACTAGCCCCCAAATCACATAGAGCTTTAGCAAAATCCGCACTCCCAATGGTGCAAGGAATGGTGAAAGCACCGTGATCTTCAAGCTTCGGAGCCATTGAATGCATTATTGCACTAACTTGGTGAGTCATCTTTATAGTTTCACAATCCATAGACCGCTTCTTTGTTACCAATTCCTTCATGAATTTAGCATAGCCCGACATTTGTTCAAGAGCCTCCACGAAAGGCACATTTATGGATAAGCTCTTCATCATGTCAATGAACTTTTTAAACTAATTTTCATTTTTCTGCTTCGCGAGCCTTTGAGGATAAGGTGGAGGTGGCCTTGGCAAAGGAGCCTTGGCTTTAGGCACAATCGGCTCTGGCATGTCTATTATGTGTTCCCTAGACTAGTTCACATCATTTTGAGTTTCCACCTAGATATCTTGAATATCAATCCTCACTTCTTCATTCACATTTTCATCAATCACATTTTCAACCACCAACGAAACTTCATCTTCTTGCAACTCAACATCATCATCCACAATCTGCTTTTGTTTGGAGACATGCACATCACCGCCTCTCCCACTTATTATTGTTACTGCCATAACATGAATGTTCCCACCCTTCTGGTTCACTACCATATAACTTGGTAGTGCACCCTTAGGGTGAGTATTTAAAGACTATAAGATTTAGCCTAACTGCACCTCCAATTTCCTGATAGAGGTATTGTGGGAAGCCAACTGAGCATCCGAGTCCGCATTCTTCTTCATCATATGTTCGAACATCATTTCAACTCTACCCATACCATTTCTAGAAGAACTAGGACCTTGAGATGGAAATTGGGGCGGATTATTCGGTTGTTGGTACATTGGGGGCCTTTGAAAGCCTTGCCCCCAGTTTCCTTGGTTTCCATTGTTCCATCCACCTTGATTGTTATTACCACCCCAATTGTTGTTATTACCATTCCAATTTACTTGGTTGCTTTGATTGTTGTTCTTATTTCCCCAGTTGTTGTTTTGGTTGTAGTTCCCCTAATTACCATTTCCTTGTTATTGATTGCCCCAATTGCCTTGGGGTCTCTATTGTTCTTGGTTGGAAGAATTGCCTCTTTGGCCTTGATAATTATTCACGTATTGCACCTCTTCAATTTGTTCATCATAACCATCATTTTAAAATCCACCACAATCATTATCAAATTTCTCCGAATTCCTTTGGTTCTGTTGCCCTCTTTGTATTCTTTTGTTGACAAGCATGTTAACACCCTCCATGGCATTCACTTGGCACGGATTTTGAACCTGTTGTAATTGTGCCTTCGCTAGTTGGTTCATTGTAGTTGTCAACTCAGCTATAGCATGCCCATGATCATGTAATTCCTTGTGCAAATGGATAACCATGGGGTCACCCTGGGTCACGTTAGCTCTACTTTGCCAAATGGAAGAAGTGTCAGCCATCTCGTCAACAATGTCACAAGCCTCATCATACGATAGCTTCATGAAGTTGCCTCCAACAAGTTGGTTCACTATGCATTAGTTTGTTGTATTAATGCCACGGTAGAAGGTTTTTTGGATCATCGCCTCAGTCATATCATTGTTGGGGTATTCCTTCACCATTGTTCTATAACGCTCCCAAATCTCATGCAAAGGTTCCAAGGGCTCTTTCTTAAATGCTAAGATCTCATCTCTCAATGCAGCCATATGCCCTGGTGAGAAAAATTATGCAATGAACTTGTCCACTAACTCATCCCAAGTAGTGATGGAATGGTTGGGAAGTCGCTCAAGCCAATCCAATGCATTCCCTCTAAGTGAGAATGGGAAGAGTCTCAACCTGAGAGCATCCTCGAACACATTAGTCTGCTTGCTCCCCTAACATGTATCCACGAACCCCTTGAGATGTTTGTAAGCATTTTGATTTGCAGCGCCCATGAAATACCCACGCTGCTCAAGTAAGGTCAACATCACATTGGTTATTTGAAAATTGCCTGCCCGAATTCGGGGTGGGACAATAGCACTTGCATAGCCTTGGTTCGGAAGTACTCTGGGAGCCACTCTTGGAGGTGGTGGAGGAGGGTCTGGAATATTTTCATTAACATTAGCATTGGCCTGGCGGCCTCTACATTTTCTTTGAGGTAAAAGAGGCACCTCATCATCTCCGACATCATCTACCTCATCCCCCGCAATCACATTTCCAAGAGGGTCATTGGCGTTGTTTGCTTCCATGTGGTACCTGAGTTGTGACAGAAACAAATTAGTAACAAAGAAAGAAAGAAGAACAATACACAAAACTATTTTAATAGATCGCCAAAACTATTTACTCCCCAGCAATGGCGCCAAAAAGTGATCTTAGCCTACCCTACACTACTATTGAGTAGTGAGAGAGGGTCGAAGCAGCCTTTACCCGATTTAGCGTCAGGATCGATTTACACAGAGAGCTAGAAGTTGGAGTCGGGTATCTATCTAGTTTGAAGTCGTGTATGTGTTCCAAATTATACTTCTAAACATTTTTGGGTTTTTGTTTTACTTCTACTTTTATCAAACTCCAATGGTAAATTAAACTAGAATAAGCTACGAGTAAAATGTTGCGGGTTGTTCAAATGGTTTAAAAGGCACTAGGGTAGTGACTTTCGCCTATGTGGTCAATTGACGGATACTTGAGTCTAAGGAATGATTGACATATTTGGGGAGTATGATATAATCGTTGCACGATTTTACCCACTCTACACCTCTCGGTGGTTCAAGTGATTTTGCCCGAAATGACTTTCTCAAGACCAATTGGGTATGCAAATTTGCACAAGCAATCAAGGTTCAAGTCGGGTATTACTCTCTCGAGGTTTAACCCTTTAATTGGGGCTATCAATTTCTTCCCCAATTCCTTGTTGGACCAATTTCAGAGACTCAAGCTCTCTTTCTTAAGAAGATCTCAAGTCAACTAAACACAAACTAGTGTTTGCAACCACTAATTCAGCAATTAAACATGAAATTAGCCCAAATATCAAACACCCATATTCAATCTAGCCCTAAAACACAAGACCCATAAATTACCCACACTAGGGTTGAGCCACAACCCTAGCTTATGGGTTTAGCTACTCATAATTGGAGAAGAAAAGCAAGATATAGATGAAGGACAACTCATATTAATTAATTACTAAGATAAACAAGAAGATTCAATGTTGAAATGTAGATAAAATTGCCCAAAATAGCTAAAATATTCGAACCCACGAGTGCAGCTCTTAGCTAAAACTATCTGATGACCTAAAAATGAAAAAATAAGCTATTTATACTAAGCTGAATAATCTAGACAAAAATACCCCCGCGGGGCTAGTGCGGACCGCACAAAATGGTGTACGGCCGCACTAAAGCTCTAGGCTTGAAAATCCAACTCTCTAAACTCGGGCAATGCCGACCGCAAAAAATGGAGTGTGGTCGCGGAGGCTTCTGGTGCAGTTCGCATGAAATGAAGTGCGGACCCTATTGGCTTGAAACTTGGAATTGTAAACTCTCTGATCCTACTCACTGCGGACCGCACTAAATCGAGTGCGGCCGCATTGATCCCAGTGCGGACCGCAGAGAACCTAGTGTGGCCGCATTGCCTATTTGCCTGAATATCATACTCTCTGAACCTCACTCATGCGGACCGCACAGTATGGTGTGCGGCCGCATTGGGCCTATTTTGCCTGAGCTTTGTCTTGTCTTGGTACTTTTGCAAGTTTCACTCCTTTTTGAGCTAATCTTTGACATCATGTCACTTTGTTGATCAAACCTGCAATCAAGCACAACTTGTGAGCCTTTTGGGACTATTTTGTACAAATTTCTAATCAAAACATAAGCAAGAAGGAGTATAAAAGGTATCAAAATCCCTAGTTATCACATGCCGCCAATGATGCCGCTATCATTCCCGATTTACTATATTGATGTAACTCTTTAGTTTTCTCCATGGACGCTATGGAATATACATGATACAATCTTCTAACAATTCATTCCTTTGTCTATGACCTGGGCTCCATTATTTCCTTTAACTTATACTGAAATCTTCTACAGCTGTATTGTTGTCAACATATATGCTGCATGGATAATACTGCGAACCCTTAAGTGCATTCATAATGTAACCAACTCTGGATCATTGATCGAATGATTTTCTTGTTCCTTCTCAGTTTTTATTAAACATAAGCCATTACCTTTTCTGGTCTTTCTTCCCCCTTGTTAGGTGCATACTTAGCTTATCTTATCTCTTACGCATGCCGGAGGTTTCATGCAACTCATGTGATTTCAAATACTACTTTTAATTTTACTTCCCGTTCATTAGCCATGGTAGGTTCCACTTTCCTTCGGAGTACTTACAATGTTGTTGCGAGATTGTTGTTACACGACCATTTCCTTTTTAGGTCGGTGTGCTTAGGTTGAAGCCTTCTTTCTTATCTCTTCAGCTAGTCTTTCGTTGTAGTACTTAGGGAGAACTCTTGACTCTCGTAAAGTTGTGAGCTTATTACAGATCTTTTATGATGTCCTTACTTGCCTATAATCATCTGTAGTTGCTTACTTCCATGCCTTTGTGCTTATATGGTTGCTTCTGAACTAATATTTTGACTGTCTTCCCAGTGACACTTTCTTTTATCCCTGTAACACTTATACGGTACCTTTAACTACCCCGAATCTTGTTTGAATATATCTCAAGTATTATAATGATATTCTCCGAGGCTGAATTCTCCATGTTGGGTTCTACTATGTTTATCTTACACGATCTGATGACTCGTCTATAACCTCCTGTTTAGCCATAACTGAGATCTTCCTGACCAATTACTAACTAATCGTTGGCCCATTCTCATATCAATATTCCTCGTAATCTTTCTTGGGTTATTTACTTTGTTTTAACTTACATCTTGTACTAGCTTCTTATTTATTAATAACAGCTCGGGCAAGAACCTTTACTTCCTCTCCTTGACGTCATGATTGCACAATATTCTTGAATCGTAGTGTATCTGTAAGATTTGGATAAGTGCCATCTCATTCCTCTTTCATTTATCACATTCTTCCTTTACCATTCCATAGTCACTAGAACCACTTAATTCTAACTTAATGCCACATTACTCCATATTCCCCCCTTTAGGGGTGTACTAAAAGCTGAAGCCACGAGGATCTACCTATAGATGTTTTACCTCTTCATCTTTGGCGTCGTTTCTCAACATCAATGATCCTTACTCACCTTGCGGCAATTCTTCTATACAAAGGATGTCAAATTCCCTTACTCGCGAGGATGACACTTAGCGTAACTGGCACATACAGTCTCTTAAAATTAACTTTGCTCACATTGCTTGCTCTAGGGAAGCGTCTCCCTAAATGACTATTCTCTGAATTCATCGTGAATCTTCTTCTGTGGTCCATTCTATTATCGCCGGAACAAAATCTGAAATTCCCATGATGTCGATTACTTTCCAATCATTCAATCCTTAATTCATATTGAGTTTATCTTGTTTACCAGTCGATACTGATATCTGTTACTCTGAGGATTAACTCTCCCCTCTAGTAGTTGCGTTGGAGTCACGAACTTATTTCTCGAAATGAAGATATAACCTTATGGCCTATACTCTTTCGTTGTCTTATGGCCCATCAACTTTCGTCTCTTCCTTCATTTGACTATAGGTTCGGTAACACTCTACCATTTTCATCCATGTATCACACCTTATTCATAATGCTTTCTTATCCCTCTTCTCATTATTCTTCTAATATTTCTGCATATCCCTTTTCTTGTGAAAACATCAATACGACATTCTTTCGCTTTTAGCTTTCCTTTGCTCCATCCAGTGGCTCTTCAAGTTGCTTAACGTTCTTGCTTTACTAGGGACACGAGAAACACTAAGGTAATATTTATCCTTTCAAGGCTTATAGTGCATGTCTTTGTGGTACTCATATCTGGCTGGACTATTTTAGAGTGCACCATCTAGGTGTCTCATAAAGAGATCTATTAGCACATTTGCAATATCCTTCGAAAATGTCAACTGACGCAATCAATTCATCTATGATATCTTCTTATACTGCTTTTGTTAACCCCCATAGGGCATATCTAGAAGGGGTGCGACCAATTGTATATACTTATATTACTATTGAATATAACTCAAAAAGCTTATTGCCTCAATTATAAACGTTGTTAACCTTTATTAACTGGGCGCAACGTACCCTTCTTCATCTTGCTTCTTTTGCTTGTTGAAACTTGTATGTATCTTTTTAATCTCTCAGTGTCTTTCACTATAAAGGTGGATAGGCATTCTTGCCTTAAGGCTCCTTATCAAAAGGCTTACACCTTTCAGTACGCACATGATCTGCTGAAGACCTCATATTTACTTATCATAAGCATGATACAAAGTCGAGTTCCTCTAATTCAACACTTCCATAGATAAATCTCTTATCGATCATCTTTCTGAACGTAGGCATCATCTTATTATGAATAAAAATAGAAGCTCGGGACTTGAATTATTATAAGTGAGCTCTACCACACGATCTAGAGTAAGAAGAAAGAGTGACAGTCTTAAATTACATATAGCCTCCTACTTATAAGTGTGCTGCACGACACACCCATAAACAAGACTCTACTAGACACGACTTGTAGACATCCATAGGAAAGAACTGCTCTGATACCACTTTTGTCACAACCCAAACCGATGGGCCGCGATGGGCACCCGGTGCCTTACTCAACCGAGCACCAACGTAACGTATCTTTCTTATTACATCATTATATACACGTGACATACGAGCCTAATAGGCCAACATAATCATTTATAAACTCAAAACATAGGCCGACAAGGCCGTACAATCTTTCACGTACACGACATATGTCTACAAGCCTCTAAGAGTACATAAATATCATAAAGGTTGGGACAGAGTCCCGCCATACCAAATAATACATGTCTAAATCATACTAACCAAAGAAGTAACTATGAAGCAAATGGAGCACACCAACATCTTCTGCTGAGCTGATAGCCTACTTGGAGGGCTCTCGACCTGTCTATCAGGACCTGCGGGCATGAAACGCAGCGTCCCCAGGAAAAAGGAACGTCAGCACGAATAATGTACCGAGTATGTAAGGCACATAAATAAATGCATAAGAGACATGGAAGAAATATAGAGTACATGACTCAACTTGTAAGTCTGAATAACTTTGTAAATCATAAATTACTTTTAGCGTCATGCATATGCGTATGAATGTCATGTCGTGCATAGGTACATGTTTCTTAACATCATCAGCCTCTGAGGGCATCTTATCATATCATATTGGCCACTTTGGGTAAAATCATCATCGTATACCAGCTGATCAGGTGGTGGTGCGTATATAACGCCATAACCTTTCTAATATCCCATATACATATATATGCATACATATATACGCGTATATAACGGCCGCATATATAATGTCGTTTGAATCATATTTTAGCCACTGTGGGCAACATCATCATCATATACCAGCTAATTAGGTGGTGGTGTGTATATAACGCCGTAACCTTTTCCCATATCCCATATACATATATTTACATATATACGCGTATATAACGTCATCTGGTCATGGATCAATGCACATGAATGCAATGCATGAAAAGTACGTTAATAAAATCTTTCGGAGCTTTATAAGACCATTTTGCCTTTGAGTAATATCATAAAGTAAACTCTTTTCAACTTTCATATTTTTATGAGACCCATGAACAGATGATAAAATATTATGACACATGGAAATACAAGAATATAGATATCTCTAATACTTCTATGAATAGAGTCATTTATGGCATTTGTGCATTTGCACGTTTCGTTCGTATCGTATGGATCATGTCAAAAGAAAGAAGGGATAGCTTTAACATACCTGGAGTAGGGAAAACTCCGTATAATATTTCGTTGGAAAACCTTCATTGATTGAACAAAATTTTTGCTTTTGATTCTTCAAACTTTTGAACGGATTTTGTTTCTGACTTTGTGAAACTTTTCTGGAACGAGAATTTAGCTTCTGCGTTTCTTGAATTTGAATGAAATGCTTTGGAAAGAATCTCATGACTTCTAACGTTATCCTTTTATCAAAGTTAGTCTTCCAATCTTTCAAAGTAAGAAGGAAAACTTTTCTTGCTAATTGGAATCTTAACGCTACTGCCACTATCCCAAAATGAATTGGACAACAAATCTTTTAGTTGTTTAATTCAAATACACTATAGGTAGCCACCGAGGATAGTTAATTACTTAGTCACTTAGTTTGGTTAATTTAATGGCTGCCATGTTTTTGGCAAGCTTATCTTATCCAAGACTTCAAATAATCCATCACCACTTATTAATTAACTAGGTAATGTCCCGTTACCCGGTAATTAATCAATTACACGCAAAATTAAAAATTATTCTCACTTACTTAAAATATTACTCACTTTTCACACACCTTATACACCTTACTATCATGGCCATGTAGTACCTTGTATGGCACTAGTCCGTAAATATCGGGTATTTTAGCTCGGGTCGTATTTTATCCCAAAATGCCAAACTTTGACAAATTTCGTTTTCTTAGACTTTCTCCCCCTTTCACCTTCATGAATTTACAAATCACTTGTGAAATAGCATAATCCTTTTAATCCCCAAATAATCTTTTCCTTGGACTGATGTCAATTACCTTACGACAAAATCAACGTAAAATACTACAGGGTGCAACATTGTCGTAACTTATTATTGCAAAGAGCAACGTCACCATAATGTAATATTGTTGGGTAGAACATTGTCGTAACTTAATACTGCAGAACGTAACACCATTGTAATATATTACTGCAGAGCATAACATTGCCGTAATATAATACTGCAGAACGTAATATTGATGTAATTATTGCTAGGTGTAACATCTTGAACAAGTATGGCTCATCCCAATAGAAATCCAAACTATCTCGTTTGAGCTTCTTCCTTTGGTTAGAAGAGAGCTCACACGGGATTATACCAGTCACAAGGAAATTAGCAACGTCCGCAAACCATGGCATACCATTCACTGACACCGAAAGGAGTAGCTCATCAGGAAATGAATCATTGATCTCTAGGCCATCACAAGGCCTCCCCTCCTCCTCCAAGCGGGACAAGTGGTCCGCCACTTGGTTTTCACTACCTTTCCGGTCCACAATCTCCAAATCAAACTCTTGAAGTAACAAGACCCATCACATCAGTCTAGCTTTGGAATCCTTCTTCGTCATCAAGTACCGGAGTGCGGCATGATCGGTATGGACTATGACCTTGGCACCCATGAGATACGGCCGGAATTTCTCCATCGCGAACACAATAGCCAAAAGCTCCTTCTCAGTTACCGTGTAGTTTACTTGAGCATCATTCATTGTCTTTCTCGCATAGTACACCGGATGAAACATTTTGTTCACTCTTTGACCCAAAACTGCCCCAACCACAACATCGCTCGCATCACACATGATCTCAAAAGGCAAGCTCCAATTGGGTGCGGTAATAATAGGAGTGGTGGTAAACTTGTGCTCGAGAAGTTCAAAGGATTGCATATATCTCTCATCGAACACGAACTTGGCATCTTTTTCTAATAACTTACATAAGGGATTCTCTACCTTCGAAAAGTCTTTGATAAATCTCTGGCAGAACCCCGTATTCCCAAGAAAATTTCTAACTCCCTTGACAGAGGTCGGGGAGGGAGCCTTGAAATCACATCAATTTTTTCTTTGTCCACCTGTATACCATGCTTTGAAATTGTATACTCAAGAACTATGCCCTCCTCAACCATGAAGTGGCATTTCTCCCAATTAAGAACAAGATTGGTTTCTTCACAACGGGCCAACACTCTATCAAGATTCTTCAAACATTCATCAAATGAATCACCCACCTCACTTAAGTCGTCCATGAACACCTCTAAAATATCTTCCACCATATCGGTAAAAATGGCCATCATACACCGCTGAAATGTAGCCGGTGCATTACACAATCCAAAAGGCATCTTAGAGAAGGCAAATGCGCCATATGGACAAGTGAATGTGGTCTTCTCCTGATCTTCTAGAGCAATCAAGATTTGGTAGTATCCAGAATATCCATACAAGAAACAGTAGAAGGCACGCCCATCAAGTCGATCTAACATCTGATCAAGAAAAGGCAATGGAAAGTGATCCTTGCGGGTCACTTTATTTAACTTACGGTAATCCATGCACACCCTTCACCCGGTGACGGTCCTAGTAGGAATCAACTAATTTTGCAAAATTGCAACCACAGTCATGCCAACCTTCTTTGGTACACATTGCACCAGCGAAGTCCAAGAGCTATTAGAGATGGGGTACACAACCCCGGCATCTAACCACTTGATCACATCCTTTTTCATAACTTCTTGCAATGTCTCGTTCAACCTCCTTTGATGTTCCAAGGAGGGCTTTGCATCATCTTCCAGAATAATCTTGTGCATACAGAATGCGGGGCTTATCCCCCGAATATCAGCTAAGGTCCATCCAATTTCCTTCTTCCTCTTTTGGAGAACCGCCAATGTGGCATCAACCTGCATGTTAGTAAGACAAGAGGAAAGAATAACTAGCAAAGTTGAACTAGGGCCTAAGAATTCATACATGAGGTGTGGAGGCAACGGCTTCAACTGCAACATGGGAGGTTCCTCAATTGATGGCTTTATTTGGTAGAGTCTTCCTATTCTCAAGATCCAAAGAGAGTTTCCTAGGCTCATAAGAGTAAGAGCCAATTCCATGTAAAGCATTCACGCACTCCACTCGACCTTCATCCTCATTCACATCAAGATTCAATAATACTGCCTCAAGAGGGTCCTCCACATTGATCATTGCACTGGTATCATCAACTATCACTGTCGTGACAAGGTCCACAAAGGAGAACACCTCATAACTATTGGGATGCTTCATTGACTTGCACACATGAAAGACAACTTTCTCATCACCCACCCGAAAGGTGAGTTCCCCTGCTTCCACATCAACTAAGGCCTTCCTAGTAGCAAGGAAAGGTCTTCCCAATATGATTGGAACTTTATAATTTACCTCACAATCCAAGATCACAAAATCAGCTGGCAAGATAAATTTGTAAACCCGAACAAGAACATCATCAATAATACCCAATGGTCTCTTCATAGTTCTATCTGCCATTTGCAATATCATGGAAGTCGGCCTCGGTTTCCTAATACCCAAAGTCTTGAAAATGGAGTAGAGCATCAAGTTGATGCTTGCCCCCAAATCACATAGAGCTTTTGCAAGGTCCGCACTCCCAATGGTGCAAGGAATAGTGAAAGCACTGGAATCTTCTAGCTTCAGGTCCATTGAGTAAACTATTGCACTAACTTGGTGGGTCATCTTGATAGTTTCACAGTCCATGGATCTTTTCTTTGTCACCAAGTCCTTCATGAATTTAGCATAACCCGACATTTGCTTTAGAGCCTCTACCAAAGGCACATTAATGGATAAGCTCTACATCATGTCAATAAATAGTTTAAACTGATTCTCATTTTTTTTCTTCGCGAGCCTTTGTGGATAAGGTGGAGGTGGCCTTGGCAAAGGAGCCTTGGCTTTAGGCACAACCGGTTCCGGCATGTTTATTACGTGTTCCCTAGATGGGTTCACGTCATTCTAAGTCTCCACCTCAGCATCTTGAATGTAAATCCTCACTTCCTCATTCACGTTCTCATTAATTACATTTTTAACCACCAAAGGAATCTCATCTTCTTGCAACTGAACTTCATCACTCAAAATTTCTTTTTGCTTGGAGGAATTCACATCACCGTTTCGCCTAGTTCTTGTAATTACCACCATAACACGATTGTTCCCTCCCTTCGGATTAACTACTATATCACTTGGTAGAGCCCCCTTAGGGAGAGTATTTAAGGATTGTGAGATTTGGCTTAATTGAACCGCCAAGTTTCTGATTGAAGTATTGCGGGAAGCCAACTGAGCACCAGAGTCCGCATTCTTTTTCATCATCTGTTCAAATATCATTTTTGTTCTGCCCATTTCATTATTAGAGGAACTAGGACCTTGAGATAGAAATGGAGGTGGATTGTTCGGTTGTTGATACATAATGGGCCTTTGAAAGCCTTGCCCCTAATTTCCATAATTGTGATTGTTCCAACCACCCTGATTGTTGTTGCCATTCCAATTAACCTGATTGTTCTGATTATTGTTCTGATTGCACCAATTGGAATTTTGGTTGTTGTTCCCCCAATTACTATTCCCTTGTTATTGTTGATTGCCCCAATTGCCTTCGGGTCTCCATTGTTGTTGGTTGGATGAATTGCCCCTTTGACCATGATAGTTGTTCACGTATTGCACCTCTTCATTCTGCCCATCATAATCATCATCTTGGAATACACCACAATCATTGTCAAATTGATCCGAACTCCCTTGGTTCTGTTGACCTTTTTGTCTTCTTTTGTTCACTAGCATGTTGACACCCTCCATAGCATTTACTTGGTACGGATTTAGAACCTATTGTAACTTTGCCTTTGCTAGCTGGTTAATTGTTGTTGTCAGCTCTACTATAGCCTTCCCATGGTCATGTAGCTCTTTGTGCAAGTGAGTGACCGTGGGGTCACCCTATGCCACATTGGCTCTACTTTGCTAAGCGGAGGACGTGTCAGCCATCTTGTCAAGAATGTCACAAGCCTCATCATAGGACAACTTCATGAAATTACCCCCGGCAAGTTGGTTCACTATGCACTGATTTGTTGTGTTAATGCCTCGGTAGAAAGTATGTTGGATCATTGCCTCAGTTATATCATTGTTGGGACATTCCTTTACCATGGTTCTATATCTCTGCCAAATCCCATGTAATGGTTCGGTGGGCTCCTTCTTGAAAGCTATGATCTCATTTCTCAATGCTGCCGTGTGCCCCAGCGAGAAAAACTTTGCAATGAATTTATCCGCAAACTCATCTCAAGTAGTGATGGAATGGTTGGGAAGTCGTTCAAGCTAATCCAATGCCATCCCTCTAAGTGAGAAAGGGAATAGTCTCAACCGAAGTGCATCCTCCAACACATTAGTTTGCTTGCTCCCCCAACAGGTATCCATGAAACCCTTCAGATGTTTGTAACCAGTCTGATTGGCAGCGCCTATGAAATACCCTCGCTGCTCCAACAATGTCAGTATCACATTTGTAATTTAAAAATTGCCCGCCTGGATCCGGTGTGGGACAATTTCACTAGCATATTTTGGTTGGGAAACACTCGAGCAGCCACTCTTGGAGGTGGCAGGGGAGGTCCTGGAATATTATCATTGGTTTGGCGGCCTCTCCTTTGTACTTGAGGTACAATAGGAACCTCAACATCAATATTGTCATCTACCTCATCCCCCAGCGGAAGATCTCCAAGAGGTGCGTTGTTTGCTGCCATTTTGTATTTGAAAATGTGACACACAAAAATTAGTAACGTAGAAGGAAAGAAGAACAATACACAAAACTAATTTAGATAGATACGAAACCATTAGCGCACCGGCAATGGCGCCAAAAAGTGATTGGGTATAACCCTACACCACTACAAAGTAACAAGAGTGGTCGAAGCAGCTTTTACTCAAGATGGTCGGGATCGAATCCACATGGAGCTAGAAGTGAGAATTGGATTCCTATCTAAACTAGAGATGCATAATTGCTCTTAATTACTCTTCCAATCATCTTTGGTCTTTTGATTACTTCTAATATTATACTAATTTGATGCTAAATTAAGCTAAGAGTAAGATACTTGAAAGGTTGTCTAAATAGTTAAGGAGGTACTAGGGAAGTGACTTTCTCCTAGGTGGATACTTGACGGGTTCTCGAGTCAAAGGCAAGATTGTCATGTTGGGGATTACGATTTAACTAATGCACGAAACTTCTCACTGTATACCTCTCGGTAGTTTGAGTAATTTTGCCCTAATTGACTTTCTCAAGACCAATTGGGTATGATAATTTGTGCAAGTAATTTAGGTTCAAGTCGGGTAATACTATCTCTAGGTTTAACCCTTTAATTGGGGCTATCAATCTCTTGAATATTCCCCAATTCCTTGTTGGACTAATTTTCCTAGACTCAAGTTCTCTTTCTCAAAAAGAACCCAAGTCAAATAGGCATAAATTAGTGTTTGCAACCACTAATTCAACATGGAAAAGACAAATTAGTCC
Source organism: Nicotiana tabacum (assembly GCF_000715075.1). NCBI lineage: Eukaryota > Viridiplantae > Streptophyta > Magnoliopsida > Solanales > Solanaceae > Nicotiana > Nicotiana tabacum. The sequence goes on along the minus strand of NC_134087.1, from coordinate 144,245,062 downwards.
AAATATCAAACACCCATAGACATTTAATCCTTAAAACTCAAGACCCATCAAATACCCACACTAGGGTTGAGCTACAACCCTAGCTAATGGGTCTAGCTACTCATAATAATAGAAGAAAACTGATAAATAGATGAAGAAAAAACCATAAGATTTAATTACAAGCTAATACTTGAAGATTCAATGATAAACCTACTCTAAAATTACGCAAAATGGTTAAGAACAACCGTTCACGTGCTCAGCCCAAAGTCAGATTACAACTCATGACCTAAAAATGGGAAAAAAAGTATTTATACAAGGCCAAATTTTCTGGACAAAAATACCCCTGCGGAGGTAGTCCGGTCCGCACAAAATCGAGTGTGGTCACAATGACGTTTATTGGCTTTAAATATCTTCTCTCTGAACTTGGCCATCGTGGGCTGCACAAAATACACCGCGGCCGCGGTGGCTTCTATTGCGGTCCGCACAAAAAGAACTATGGACCGCATTGGCATTAATTCTCCAAAGTCCCAACTCTCTAAACTCCATCTTTGTGGAACGCACAATTTCGATTGCGGCCGCCGTGAGGCCATTGCGGTCCGCACAAAATGCTTTACAGCCGCAATGCTTGAGTTTCCAAAATATGCACTCTCTGAATCTCCTCACTGCGGACCATACCAAATGGAATGCGGCCGCAGTGGACCTGTTGTACTGTGTTTGGACTTATTCTTGGTACTTGTGCATGTTTCACTCCTTTTTGAGCTGGTTTTGACTAATTGTCACCTTTTTTACCAAACCCTACAAATAAGTACAACATGTAAGCCTTTGGGACTATTATGTACACATTTTTAATCAAAACTCAAGTAAGAAGGAGTGTAAAATGAACCATAATCCCTAGTTATCAATGAGTCTTTCCTTTGCTCCCATAATTCGATACTGATTGGTTTACTTTTCCTTTTGTAGGTCGAGCAAAATGACTCGCAGATTTGGTGACTGAATGTCGAGATCCTCGGGTTGAGGAAACAAAATGTGGTAATGACCTTGGAGTTTGCGTCAACCCATGATCTTCTTAAGGATGCTCGAAAAGAGATTGTTGTGCTGGTTGCAGCCAAGTCCGAGATCGAAGGAAATGTTGCTACTTACCTGAAGGACGCAGCCGTGGCGAATCAAATAGCCCATGAAGTATCGATAAAGGCAGAGCAGAAACTGGATCGGGCAATCAAATGTGCTAGGGTGGAGGCGAGAAGGAAAACCTTGGAGGATATCGAGGCCGGAGGCGTCGATCTGTCAGTTGGAATTGAGGAGGCCCGGGAGCTGGAGAGAAAGTTGGCGCTTTTGATCGCCCCAGATGAGGATCTAGGAGATGGTTCAGAGGATAGTGGCAATGAAGAGTAGGCCTTGTGCCACTTTATTTTTCTTTCTGTGCATGTACTCCCCGGGGGAGAGGGTCTTGTAAAGACGCCCCTTGTAAATATATTTTTGGCAATGAAAAAAGGGGTTTTTCTTCCCCAAGTCTTTCCATTCTTTATATCTTGCTGTTCTCATGGAGCTGATCTTTGAATTGTAATAATAATCCTTTAGAGCCCATTGTTGGAGTAATCAGGACCACTGAAATCGGGTCCCATATTGAAGTTAGGTTGATAGCTTCTCTGGGTCGATGCTTGTGATGGCAAGAAGCCCCCAAGGTCTCGATACCCCCCAACTCTAGTAGGTTAGTAGCATTCATGCGATTTGATAAGGGGGGCCGAGGTGATCTCGGCGATCCCGCCAATACATTTCCCAAGGAAAAAGTGACATTACCTTGGCCAGTATTAATTGGACCTCTTGGTAGGCGAGAAGTCGCCGCTTTGCCCCTATATAATCATTCACTTGCTTCGTCAGTGGAGATTTTGCTACTTTGGGTAACCATTTCTCCCATAGAACTTGGTGCTTTGCACTAGTTCTCTCATTGCTTTAACTAAAAAATTTTGCTTAGATCTATATCCTCCCCCTCTTAATCTATTGTAGCCATGACTACTACGTTGATATCCACCCATCATGGAAAAAGGAGTTCTGCCTCTGTTCCGTGTCCAGTCAGTGTTAAACAGCTGATGCCCGATGAGCGGGCCTCAAGGTACTTAGAAAAAATTTTACGCTGGAAAGACCTCCCACATCAAAGGACATTGGGAGAACGCGTCGAGGTTCATCTCATCATCAGGGGAGGAGCACCTCGAAATGGTCAGAAAAGACTGTGGATGGGGAGAAGGGGTGGTGCTACAAGTACCTTCATCTGAGGAGAGCATCATGACCTACGTCGAGGGGTTTTTGAGCGTGTATACGCACACTTTTACATCGGTTCCCCCTTACCGGGTCGTGCTTGAGTTCTGTCGGAGATATCAGGTTACCTTGGCATAGGCTCACCCATCCCTTTGGAAGATAATGCAGACGATATGATACTTTGGAGAGAAGGTCGGGCTCGACTTTACCCTCAGTCATCTCGTGAGGTTATATCGGCCGCTGCGTTATCGAGGTTTGATTACTCTGTAGCATCGATCTACCCGGTCCCTCTCCGTTGATGGTGAAGAGAATGAAAACCAAGGATGGATGAGCTGATTCATTCGATCTCCGACGATTGATATTATTCCTGAATAGTTTATTCCCTTTCCTGAGAAATGGCATTTCACATTTAAGTGTCATACCTGTATTTTTATCACTTTGTCTGGAGGCGGGCTCCATAACGACATTTTTCTGCATATATATTTTTTGTAGTGACTCCTTGGTTGCCGAATGAGGTCCCGAATTTAGCCGAGTGGCCCGGTAAGCTGGCACCTTGTTTGACCTATAATAAGCGCAGGTGGCGAGACCTGTCCAAGGGGATATGGGAGGCAAAGCATCATGGTAGGCGCGTGGTGGCTTATTTCCCCAGAATGATACTTTTCTTTGACCATACTAGCTTTGCTGCCGTAGGTATTGGAGATTTTTCCTAGATCAGGCCATGTCCTCTGGGGGAAGAGAGACTGCCGACCTCGGGATTGAGGGTCGATGATAAACAAAAAGAATCTTCGGGGTATGAGGAGGCTTGCAGCGACGCGAGTCCTTCTCATCGGATCAAGAGAGGCGATTCGACCGATCATTCGGTTTCGGAGGCTTTTGTTCTCGAAAGAACATTCCTCGTTTCTGCTGATGGCGCTTCAAAGAGTGAAGATCACGTGGTGCCTTCTACTTCTCCTGACAAAGGTGCTTCAGGGGATACTAAGCCATCGGACATTGGCTTGGCTTTTGGTGAGGCTCAGTGGCTCGGTTTATGGTAAGTTTGGTATCCAGCATGGCACTATTCCGGTTTCACACTCTTCCTTTATCATTAAATTTTCTTTCACAGGCCTTTGACATGATCAAATCCAAGCTACTTCGCTATGAGGCTCGGTTGCGGAGAGCTTCGGATAGGGAGAAATCCCTTAAGCTTCTTTGTGTAAAAAAAGGAAGCGAGCTCGTATCCCTGCGGTATGAGGCGGATCGAAGCCGGAGCCGTAAGAGCTGCCTCGAGAGACATGTATCTTGTATTTCATGTTGATGTATGCTCCTTCTTTTAATTTTCGAAGGTTAACATTTCGATATTTCAGTTGGAGAGCGAAACGGAGGAGCTGGAGCGACTCTGGGGCAAAGTTTGTAGGGTCAAACGTGAGTTCAATGAGCTGCAAGCCCATGTAGATGCCCAAGTTGCGGCCAAGGAGAGTGTTTTGGCTAAAGTTTCCACCCTGGAGATGCAAAGTTGGACTGCTCTTGGTGAACATGATTGCAAGGCTCGAGTCTGAGCTTTCGAAGGCAAAGGACGAGGTGGTGAATGCCCGGGCTGAGGCTATGATGAGCTGCACTAGGGCGGATTAGAGAGTGGCGGCTTTTTTGAAGAGTGCTTCCACTACTAGAGATGATCTAAGTGAGAACTCTCGGTCGTGCAAGCAGCAGGAAAGAGTACGCCAAGTGCAAATCTCGGAGGGAAACTCTCGAGGAAGTTCATGCCAGGGGTTTCGATCTTTCGGAGGAGATCGAGCAAGCCAAGGTGGAGGAGTATGATGCCAAGTTCCTTCTGTCTGATGCCAAAGATGGCGAGGATGGGGCCGTCAGGCCGTAGTCCCCAAGGGGGACGTCTATTTTCTTTCTTTGTCTTTGTATATAGTGTTTTTACAATACATTGTAAATGGAGCTTGTATTTTATTACATGTATGTATGAGGGAGAAACCTTGCAATTTTTGTACTTTCCGGGTTCCTCTTTGCCGAGATTTCGGCCAGATAAGTTGACCTTTGAGTTGGTAGAAATCCTTTGATTCGTGACATGTCCTTGGGGCTCATTAGGCTGGCCCGTAGGCTCTTACGCACTTGGTCCATGTGACCTTTTATGTGGGTTGGCGACGATGGCTCTTACGCCTTGGGCCGATGTGGCCTTTTTTTAGTGTGGGCTGGCGACAATGTCTCTTACGCCTTGGGCCAATGCATCCTTTTTTAGTGTGGGATGGCGGTAATGGCTCTTACTCCTTGGGCCGATATGGCCTTTTTTAGTGTGGGCTGGTGACAATGGCTCTTACGCCTTGCTATTAGGCATATTTAGTCAACTATTTTGGGTTCAGTCTCCGAATATGGTTACGACTCGAGCTCATTCAACCCTCACGTTTTGTATTTGTGTGGGCAGGCGACAGTGGCTCTTATTCCTTAGGTTGAAGCGACCTTTTATGTGTGTGGCCCTCAGACTTATTAGGCTGGCGAAAATGGCTCTAACGCGCTTGGTCGATGCGACCATTTATGTAGGCTTTATTTTTCCCTCGATAAGGATAGATAATGTTTGCCTGACTCTTCGACGACTTAATAAAAAATCTCGATTGTGAGTCGTTATATGGCGATGATCGAGCACCTCGGGAGGTTTGGCTCGAAGGCTAAGTATTCGAAGCCGATGTTTAGGAGTTGACGTGGTCGATGCTCTTTTGCCTATATCGAGGGTGGCATGTTTAACTGGTTCTTCCCGAAGTAGATTCGGAGTAATTGAAGGCCTGTGATTTTGTAGCAATAGACGGGCGTCCCCGAGTCACGTTAGTTTAGCTGGTACAGCCGTGTGACCGGAGTCACTTGTGTTTGGCCAGAGCCTTTGAGTTCCGAGTGAAGTAGTTTCGGCATCTATATCAAGGGTATGCCTTTTAGGGGTTTTACAAGTTTGATATATAGCAGAAACTTTGGGATCGGGTTTACGCCTTTAGTAAGGTCTTACAAGTTTTACATATAGTTGAGGTCTTACAGTTTTGGATACTTGGTACAAGTATTATTCATGCCTTGCTTGAGGTCTTACAGATATAGTTGCTGCCTTATGCAGGTCTTACGAGACCGAGTCTGCCCGCTCGAGGTCTTATGGTCTCGGGTTTTGATAAGTCAATAGAGGTCGCGCTTGATGGAAGTCCCCGAGTCGTCGAGGGTATCTTGACTACGAAGGAATTATTTGCAATCTTTGCATTGCCTCGTCGAGGGCTTATTATTTTGGAGATCCCAACCTTGAGGTCGTTTATTTTTTGAGATTTTGACGCCAATCCCCGTGTATTCGGGGTACTTTCAGCATTGGAGAAGTTTCGTGATTTTCATGTTGTCTCATCTGAGGGCTTATGATTTTGGAGTCCCGACCCGGAGGTCATTCAGGTGTTGAATTGTTGACGCTAGTCCCCAAGTGTTTGGGACGTTTTCGGCGAAGAAGTCATTTCTGCGGAGGTGTCGAGCTTATTTTGGAGTGCGAGATGCTTTGATAAAAGATATTGTTTGGTACAAGTGTACATGTTTTTGCCGTCGGGTCCCGGCTATACAGGAACGGTTCGTTCGATCATTTGGCCCGGTACATCATTTTCCTATTAGGACCCCATTTGGTGTTCCTTGGATTTTCCAAGTGGATGGCCTTCTGGGGGGGATGCCCCCTAGTGTTCGAGGTTGATTACAAAAGAAGCCTTGAACACTTGTTGGATCTTCCTAAGGTAGCATATGGATGTTGCCTTGCTAAAAACCTTGCCGGTAAATTCTCGGGATGAAACCCGATCGAAGAAAAAGAGTGCAACGGATGCTTTAAAACCTTAAGGTCTTTGAGTTGCGTCAGCGCTTCGACTGCTTTGGCCGGGCGCCTGCAGAAGGGTCAGGATGAAATATAATATAAAATAAAAAGTAGATGGTTATACCTTAGTGGCGATGGCACTTTCGAACCTTGGAGATGGTCTCGCGACTACTATTTTTTCATAGATTTATCTCTTAGTCCCTCTGCTGGAGGGGACTTTTGCGTTTTGGCTAGTGGCGGCCGCCTCAAAAGATCGTGTAGATGACATGTTACGGCTTATATACTTTGTTCTTTTTGGTTGTTTCACTTTCTCAAAATTGGTTTTTGGCTCGGTCACTGAGAAATTCCCAAAGATGGCGATTGTCGAGTAACTGGGCCACTTCCTCCTGGAGTTTCCGACAATTTTCGGTTCTGTGTTCGTGCATGTTGTGAAATTCGCAAACTAAATTATAGTTCCTTTGTGAAGGATCCGATTGTACAGGTTTAGGCCATCTGGCGTCTCTGATTTTGATGATAGCGAACGCGATGTCTGACACATCGATGTTGAAGTTGTACTCTGATAAGAGAGGCTCCTCTATTGGCCCCGCGTTCCTTTTGAATCCGACTATGTTGATGAGTCCCTGAGGATTCTGTCCTAGGTCTATCCTTCGATCATTGCAAGGTGGGTTGTGCCTCAGAGCGTTCCTTCTTTCTTCGGTATATGGTTGATATCTTTCTTTGTTTGGCTTTGGCTCCTTCGTCAAGGGCCTTCTTGGGTATACCGAGCTTGAGGAGGCTCCTAGCTGGTCATCTTCGACCCTGATTTTCGACTTGTATCGGTTGTGGACGTATATTCGACCAGATTCTCTTTTAGCTACCTCAAATCCACCGAGCTTCGCTCATTCAGACCTTGAGTGAAGGCCTGCACCACCTAGTCATCAGAGACAGGTGGTAGTTCCATTCATTCTGTTTGATAGCGGGATACGAATTCTCACAGCATCTTGTTCTCCCTTTTCTTGATCTTGAAGACGTCAGATTTCCTTATTGCTACTCTGATGGCTCCAGCATATGCTTTTATGAAGGAGTCTACTAGCATGGTGAACGAGTCAATGGAGTTAGGAGGTAGGTTGTGATACAACAAATTGGCCCCCTTCGAGATTGTTTCCCCGAACTTCTTTAGTAAGACGGACTCGATCTCGTCATCCTTTATATCGTTGCCCTTCACTGCACAAGTGTAGGCAGTAACTTGTTCATTGGGGTCTGAGGTCCCATTTTCCTTTGGGAGTTCTGGCATTCTGAACTTCTTTGTATGGGTTTCGGGGCTTCTTCCTCTAGGAACGGCCTTTGTATGAACTTCCTCGAATCCACGGCTTTCAGGACTAGAGGTGCGCCCGAAATTTGGTCAACCCTGGAGTTGTAGGTCTCGACCTTCTTATCGTTGGCCTCTATCATTTTCTCACCCGATTCGATCCTTTTGGTGAGGTACTCGAGCATTTTAACAATGACAGGGTAGGCTATCGACCCGTTATTGCTCGATCTCTCCGGTAACTTTTCGGCTGGGGAGCTGTCCCTGATGTTACCGTGCTAGGATTTTTCTGGTGACTTTGCAGTTGAGCAATAGCTAGCTATTGTGCCTGAAACATTTCAAAAATAACATGAAGACTAACCTCACGTTCTTCTCTAGTTGGGATTTCTTGAGCTTCTTGTGGATCTCCTTGACGCAGGCTCCTGTTGGTATGTGAGCTTATATCGACCCGTTGGGTGTCCCGGAAGACCGAATCTACGGGGATTAGTTCTGGCTCATTTCCAGGGTTTTGTGGTGGCACACCAATACCTAGGACATCCACATCATATTCTCCGTGGTCCTCGAGATTGTTGTTTTCGCCTCCATTTATCGAGTCAAACAGTTTGACCTGAAATTGAAGATCTTGGAGAAGAAAAAGCATGAAAGATAACTTGTGTTATGTGACGAAACCAGCAAGAAAATAATCACTATTATTTTTAGCCCAATGATGGGCGCCAAACTGTTTATCGTGAAAATGGTAATAACAATTAAATTTGTTGATGGTACTCTAAAAATACGTGATCTATTTTTATGCCACTTTGTTAAGCAACCGATGCTATGTATGTGAGACTTAGAAATGAAATAACAGTTAAGGATAGGGCGATAATCAAACCGTTAGGCCAATTATTGGGGCCTCGAGCTTGTGTATTCGGGCCTCGAGGTCGATTCCAAAGCTCGGCTACGAGCTATCGAAGGTAGTTGAAATGTGAATAACAGTTATAATAAAATTAACGGACGTTCTTTATGGCCTGATGATCAATAAATGATGAACATATATGAAGATAATAAATGAAAGCAACAATATCGAGAGAATGTGTTAGAGAGCAAAATATAATGTTCTTGTATATCTCGTGTTAAATAATTGAAGCAATAGAGGGCTATAAAATGATAAGGATCCCCTTTATATAGGAGGGGAATCCCAACATAGTACAAAATACATTAATGAAAAAGAAACGAAGATGGGACAACTAGAAGACATCCTGATTAAGGTCTAGGGTAGTCCTGTGAGTCCTAGCCATGTGCCTTGGGAACTCCCCATTTCTACCGTGGCCGAGGCCAACGTTGTCCCAAGATCGGGCCTCGAAAAACCTCGATGGAGGAAACTCAATCATAACCTTGTAGCCTCGAGACTTTGAGATGGTTTTCTGAAGTGCCTTGATGTCGAGAAATCGGGCTTTCCGATTTCAACGTATACATTAACAAAAACTTCAAATGCTTGTGACAGAATAAACAGGTGATGTCTTTTTAAGAGCACCATAAAAATAAGGGTCCTCTCTAATGAAACCCTCATAGTAATGGGTAGATTTCAGAAGAGATTATGGACTGAATCAAAAGTTATCAGATGAGGAACTATACCCAAAGTTTTATCAATTAAATGAAAATGGATAATGTTGCACAATACTTAACCAAAAAATTCTTTTATTAAAGTGCCAAACTCAATAAAAAATTTGGCATAATTACAAAAGAGAAAAAAAGAGAAAAATTCTACATCATTCATTCTAAAAAGAACCCGTGAGGAGAGAATGGTCTACATTTTCCCCCACAGAAGAAGGTGGATCCACTACCATTTTTGGGCCTTCATATTCTTCAGTCTCTCCTTCGGTTCACGGGCAAGAGCATTTTGTAACACCCTCCTGGCCTCCTCGGGGTCATCTAGGATGTCAACTTTGTGGGAGGTGACGGAACCCCTCGGATGCCCTGTGTAAGGCAAAAATGGATTTAGTACTTTATTCATGAGATCTCTTATGTTCAAAAAAGGATAAAAGAAAGAAGGACTTTGGTTTACCATGGTGCTTGGCCTTCTACCTGTATTTGGGTGCCATTTTCTTCCACCGTTAGGATTTTGGAGTTGTAATGTCTAGAATTTTTTGAACCCATTAGTCCAGACCTTGAACCGGTGGTGGCTCCTAGCAGGTAGCTGAAACAAAGCAAACACAAAATCAGCAAAATAGGAAATTATCTTCATACGAAGAAAGGAAGCAAATAATCGAAGACTTACAAAAAAGGTTCCACGACTCGGGAAAAGCTGGAGTTGTTGTCGGGATAATATCCCTGGTAGCAATAATGACGAACCGTTCCATCCATCCATGATCGTTGTCATCATGTATGTTGGTGAGGAAGGCGTGGTGAACACACTCGCTGAAGTTTAATACTCTCCCATGGAAACTCTCGGGAGTGTAAAGGTTCATCATATGTGCAAGAGTTAGGGTTTCCCCGATTTCAGTGCATAATTGATGAAGGCAGGCCACCATCCACCATATAGATTGGCCTACTTGTGCTAAGCAGAGATGATATCAGTGGCAAAATTCAAAAATTATTTGGTCGAGTCCTTCACTCGATCCCAAAAAGAATGGACCCATGGTAAAGAGATATGTATAGACATACGTGAATCCCTCCTTGGAGTAGGTAACTCCCTCTACCATATCTAGGGTGGGGATTTCAATATTGTGGGAGTTGCAGTCCTCCTTCACAATTGGGATACTAGAAGATCGAATGAAGGAGGGGTACCTGCAAACTGTCCAAAACCGGTGGCCTTGAGAAGTTGCATGATGGGATTTTCTCTTGAAGATCGTTTGAAAATATTGAGATGAAGTGGTACGATGGTGTTAATAGTTGGAAGATCAGACACAATGTCAGGCCCCTGGGCATTGTTTTTCTTCGAGCCTCCACCGAAGGGAAGACCAGTGTTTTTGAAGGAAGAAGTACAAAAAGAATAAGAAGACATGGTGGTAAATGGTTAGCAAATATGTTCTTACTGAGAAAGTTGAATGCAGTTAAAAAGGCTCTAAGAAAGTTCGCAGAAAGAGATGGATCGTGAGAGTTGTAAAAGTGAAGAAGTAAAAATGATGAGTAGTAGAGATGATATAGACGGAAAAAATCATGGTCATGATTACCTCGAAACCCGGTGAAAATACTTGCTGAATCATGGGGTAACATGTGTTCGAGGTATCAAATGCAAAGAGACGTGCGCCTTTTCAAATGTCTGAGACCATTCAGGAACTTTTCCGTCAAGAAAAGAATATTCATCTACTTCCCGGTAATAGTGATTTGCGTCACTGGAAAGTACGAGGAATATATGTATGGGGTGAAATTCGTTGGTTAAAGGTGGTTGAATAGCGACGTGACATGTGGAACCTAGAATAGACGGAAGTTGAGTCAATAAATAATTGACACCAGTTACGAGCAACATAACCAATATAGACTGAATCCCAAAGGAAGTATAACCGATGGCAAAGATTTAGAGGCTTGACATCATATAGCATTAAATGAGCAGTCGTTACAGAGAATATGTGCATTTGAAGCCAGACATTATACATCAATCAATGGCACTTTTATTCTCATTCAAGAAGAGCTGGATTTTAGGATATTGTCTCCCTAGGAATAGCTATAAATAACAGATTGGCAACTCTTGTAAGGGGAGGACAGATTCTGCATAAAACAGTTATCATATACCGTTTCAAACTCAATCAAAAGCATTTTTATCAATATTATTGTTCTTGCTCATGGGAAGACCTAGCTCAAAATCACGCTTGCTATCTTCCTTTTGATTTAAATCGCTAATCCTATTTTTGTTCTTTTTCTTTATTATTTTTGGATCAAATTGCTTCGCTTATCTATAAATTATATATATATATATATATATAAGTCAAAAAATGTACTTGTTTGATAAAAAGCTTTTGCAAATTTTAATAACGTTTGACATTATTCAAATAGATCATTATAAAAACACAAAAAGGGGGACAATTGTCACGACTCGTAATTCCCAACCTCGCGACCATGATGGCGCCTAACATCGACTTGCTAGGCAAGTCGATGTTAATAAAGAAATTAACCAATTTTTAACAATTAATTCAAATTAATGACATTAAATGTGAAATAAATTCCAAATTTAACACAATGTAAATATAAGCAATGTGATACTAACTACTCTTATAAATCTGAGTCATGAGTGTATGAGCTACTAGAATACTATATATATGGTCTGAATCAAATACAACTGTTTGAAGCTAGATAAACAGTAAAGATAGGAAATGGAAGGGGAATTCAAGGTCTGCAAATACCAGCAGATCTACCTCAAGTCTCCGATACCAGTAAGCACCGATACTAACGCACCTCTAAGCACCACTGGGACCAATACCAGTATCTGCACAAGAAGTGCTAAAGTGTCGTATGAGTACAACCGACCCAATGTACTACGTAAATGTAGAGCCTAACCTGATGAGGTAGTGACGAAGCTATGACAAGACACCCACGTAGAATCCCTGTGTAAGTATATATGAAGCAACAAAAAAACAAGAAGAACCATAAAATATTAATTGGGAGGGGACATGCAAAATAGGAGATATCATAAAAACTGCAGGTACAAAATCACCAAATAACATACTCCGAGATAGTCAACAATGTAACCAAGTAAATCATCAAAATCGAATATCAAACAAGGCAATTAAATAAAGTTGAATGATACGGCATCACCCTTCGTGCGTTTACTCTTGTCCTCACCATGTAATATCATGAATATAATGGCACGACATCACCCTTTGTGCTTTTACTCACCGATACGGTATCACCCTCCATGATTTTACTCTCAAATCTCTCAATATATGATGATAAATGCAAATAAGGTACGACAACACCCTTCATACTTTTCTCTCTTCTTCGCCAAACAAAAATATAAATTTGAATAATAAATACAAGGCGGGAAACAATTTCACTTCAATTATGGTTCCATGATATCAAACTCAACTTTCAAATATATTCAAACTCATTGATATAAGCAATAAATACTAAATGAATAACTAAAAGAAGTACTAGTCTAACCTAAGCATGGAAAATATAATTAATGAAACAATATAACATAAAGAAATAATTTTCACCCGTATGTTTTAGCCCAATGACAACGCATAGATACTCGTCACCTCACATATATGTTATCCCCACAAATAAAATACATAGCAAATAGACCAACAAGTCTTAACCCTTCAAATCAAGTTAATCACAATACTTACCTCACTCTGCAAACAATCAATGCTCAATCGCTGTGTTTCCAATAGAATTAGCCTCCATACCAATCAAATCTAACCAAATATAGTTCAAATAATTCAAAATAGACTTTAGAAACTACCCACGAGTGAGAAAGATTCAATCTTTAATGATTTTGCAAAAAGTCAACACCGGCCCGCTTGGTCAAAACTCGACATTCAGACAAAAATTTAATTAGCCATTCACCCCCGATCCAAGTTATGTGATTAGTTTCGAAATCCGGCCTCAATTTGAGGTCTAAATCTCACTTTCTAAAAATTCTCAGTTTCTAGCTAAATTCCTAATTTCTACCATGAAAAGACATAGATTAAAGGTTAATAATTAAAGGGTGTTTATGGAAATGTAAGGAAACACGTTAAAATCTACTAACCTATAAAGTTGGGATGAAAAATCTCTTCAAAATTTCCTCTAGGCCGAGCTCAAACTTGAAAATGGTTGTTGATACCCAATTTTTCCCATAATATTTTAAAAACTATGCCTTGGTACCAATTAGTATTTTTCATACAATTTCTGCATTTTTAAAATATTTTACTTAATTTACCCCGGTATTTTATTTATAAAACAATCACTGATTGCATCACAAAATAGTTTATAATAATTTTTGTTTCTTAATTTATCATTTGCATTTATATTAAGTTTCAATTATTGCACAAATAGCCACATTGGTATTTTTAGGATGCAATTGCAACTACTTTGCTATTATAGCATGTGCATGCATTATTACATTATTTTTACTGAATAATAGCCTTTTATATTTTTTAAATATTATGTAATTATTTTAAAATATTTCCATCCATGAAAATTATTTTTATAATTTATTGACTATTTTTTAAAATTGTTTTAGACATTAATTACGTATTTAACAAATAGCCCCCTTTTTATTTTGGACATAGCCTATTAAATTAGCCCAATTTTAACCCCCCCCCCCACTATTTCCCAATTGGACCAAAAACTTACGTAGCCCAAATCTATAACACCCAACCTGGCTCCAAATACTTTCAATCTTGGTCGTTGATCACAGGGATCAACGGCCATCATTGTGATCAACGACCATCATTACCCCTTACCTTTTTTAGTTCTAAACAACCCCCAAACCCAGCCATTCTCACCCAAACAGCCGCCCTAAAACCCCTTTCCTCTCCAATGCTCTCAAAACCTAACCCTAATCCACCTTCGCCGCCACTCATCTATGGCTATCCATGGTGGTTTCTCACCACCCCCAAACCTTTAATGGCCTCTCCTGTACTGCTATCACCATCTCCATGGTTCTCAGGGGACCAGGGTTAGTCTGCTTACGCCTTTGGTCTTTGCTTGCCTATTTTAGGCTATTCTGGTTCGATTTTAAGTAAGATCTTCCTATATCACCTTAGATCTACAGATTTCTAAGCTTACTTCTTCACCTCTGTGTTGTTCTTCTCGAAACCTTAATTTTTGTCCTTTGTACTTCTTAGATCTATGCAAGATCTGAGATAGATCGAACCTATTTCGTATGAGTTTTACAAAAACCTTCTTATTTTTACAACCTTCTGATTTTCGAATGATTTTTCATTTTTTCTAAACTAGGGTTTCCCGAAAATTTCTTTCTCCAAAACGTTTGATAATTTTGAGTGTTTAATCTTCTGTTTATTATGTGTTTTAACCGATTTCGTAAGGTTTGTTTTATCCCCAACTTATTAATGCTAATAACCCTAAATTTTTCAACATTTTGTTTGGCTTCTAAGTTACTTGTGTACCGACTTTGTCTTATGCTTTGGTTCCTATGATTTTGCTTTAGCATAATTAGATGTCTCGTGATTTTTATCCTAATATGCCTCTTCTAGGGTTCTTGGTTCGACTCCTTACTGATTCTATGTGTCTATATTTATTTTTGTCTATTCATGGTAAACCTATATTTTCACCTTTAAATCAGTATTGATATGAATTCTTGATTTATCAATCTGTTTCCGGACTATTCATGTCTTGCCTTATTTGAAATTCTCTGCGATACTTGTTGACTCTTTATATGATTCTTTCCTTAATTAAACCCTTGACTCTCTATTCTGAAGCTCTTTATGTTTGGTTTGACATGAACTCTTTTCTTTAACAAGACCTATAATTCTTACTTCATTACTCCGTTTAATTGAACCGCTTGCCTTAATTAGTTCCTATCATAACCGTTGGTTAATTTTCCTTAATTAAAGGAGAAAAACTATGCTGAATCCTTCTGTGATTGATTCTGAAATTCCTTAATTGCTGATTGATGATTACTTTACCTTATTTACTCTACTCTCGAGCTACTACATAAACTCTTTTATTTTAACTTCTTAGACACGAACACTAGTTCATTGACGCTCTCATACTCTCAAAAGCTCTCTATTCTCTTCTATTACTTTTTATTCTCACTAATCCAGCCGGTTGTAAGCCAAGGCTAGCTATTTGCACCATCTCTGTTCTATACTCTGTATTCTCTTCTTAGCTGGTATGTCCTGATTCAAATCACATTCCAAAACTATGTGTTTTCTTTGATGGCGCCGTTCATTAGTTCTGATTTCCAGTTCTACTTGCTATTCTACTGTCACATGCTCAATGTGTAACCAATATGTTTAGATTATACTGCCTAATTATTGTATCACTCAGCATGTTTAAGTTTGTTCTGTTAAAAGCTATAACTAGTATACTTTTTAGCATGGCCAATCCTGTTTTAGATAATTGCGTGAATCATATTTGTTCACTAGTATGTCCAAGCTGCATTGTTTGTTTACTGTCTCGCCCAGCATGTCTAAATTCTGTTTGTTCTATGTGTATTTCTAAAACTTTGAATGCTTCATGAAGTTTTTGTCTAGTTTGTTCATCCAAGTCTTACTTGCTCTACTTCACTAATGAAATCATGTTAAGACATTTAGCCCTTTCAAAGGTACTCTAGTTGTGTATATTGGGCATGTCGAAGACCTATGTATTCTCAACATATTTTTGTAACTAACTTGTCAACTCCACAACTTCTTGAGGAATATGTGTATTTGTTTGCTATCACTAAGGTGTATTCTAGGTGTCCCCTACCCCTTTCTCCTTGGGTGAAGTCTGTTTTCCAAAGTGTTTTCTGAAGCTGTTTTGGGAGTGCTTTTCTGATTTCAAGATGTTCGTTTTCATGCTTTTTCAACTATTGTTTTTGTGCACGGTGAAATATGGGAGACTGATTTCTCCTCGATTGAATACCTTGAAGGGTGATCCCAGAAGCCTGAGATCTCGAGCCAGTCACGCCCCTCAAGATCGATCGGTATCCTGCCAAGGATAATGTCGATTAAAGCCCCTATAAACGCAGGGATCTCCCGAGGAATACACCCGGGGTTTATCAGGTCTATTCAAGAGGCTCGACATTAGCCCACTCGTACATCACAAAGTTATCCAGTTGTCCCATCCTATTTCTTTTATCACGCAACACATCTTGTACGAAGTTGGGACCTCCCCCTTTCTATAAAAGGGTAGTCGCTAACACCCTGTAAAAGCAGAGCTCCAACCATTCTACTCAAGTACAATAATATCTTCTCTCTCTTTCTCCTCTCTAACTCGCTTGCCCTCACTGGCTCGAAGCTATTTAGCTTTATTGCTTTCTTGTCTATTCTTCATCTGTCACTTGATATTGGCTCGAAGTCACCTTAATATCCATCGCTCTCTTACTTGTTCTTCATAATATTACTTAATATTGGCCGTGAAAAGCCTTGTTAAATTATATCTTCAACTGTTTTCCCGTCCCCGACTATCCCCGATAGCTTTAATTCGACCCTGATGTTGACCTCGAGGTCCCCCATCGACCAGACCTATATCCGGGTAGCAGGCCCTTCGGTCCGATTTCGATCTCATTTTTAGCTTGCATTTCATCATTAAACTCCAAATTATTATCATCAACTTCTCTAACAACTAGCTCAGGAATAAATCACTTATTTTTAGAATATCATTTACAAATTTAATTGTTGTTACCATTTTCACGGTAAACAGTTTTACTCAAACTATTACTGGTTTTCAAAACGTAAAATCTTCTCACCCCCAAGACCCTTCTCTACACTGTTAAAATTGTGCAATCCCACTTACTCTTAGTTCATTAAGTCTTGCCCCTCTGGTATGTGTACTCCTTAGAGGTCCCTGAGATCTCTCTAAACTCCGGCATATCAGGGTTGGCACTTCCACACTGCACACATAAATTAGTCCTTATTTGAGAAAGGTCTGGGTGTGAGCATTGCCCGGGATCCTTTAGGTCCTTAGGGATCTTTGACACACCTAGACATGAAATTGGCTATGGAACTTTGGGCATTTGATACTACTGAAGGCTTGGAAATTACATTGGGCCTACTTCAGGCTCCCTATTGTTTAATGTATATTTATCATTATGTATTTCGTTCAATTCTTGGTTTGTAATAATTAATTGTAAATAAATATTGGGGTGACTAGTGAAAAGGGAGGGCAGTTGTATATTGTGGGTAAAGTTGGGTAGATAACATGCCTACATGGTTTATTTACATGTGCTGTGTTAGACAATATGCCTATAGGATTTCATGGTTGAAATGAATTCTACCTACTCCATTTCATATAATTAGATAACATGCCTATAAGATTTATTTACATGTGATGTGTTAGACAATATGCCTGTAGGATTTCTTGGTTGAAATGAATTCTACCTGATCCATTTCATATAATTAGATATTATGCCTATAGGGTGTAAAGTCACTAAGGTTCAATTTTTATTACAGCATGTATTCAAATTCATCTCCTTAGAGATCATGCCTATAAGATTTAAAATCAGCTTTAATATAAATCATGCCTATAGGGATTTCGTTTTGCTCAAATAAATTCTGCTTGCTTCACCTTACATTTAATTAGAAATCATGCCTATAGGATCTAAAACCAGTTTAGTTAGACCTAAAATCAGATTAATTTTGACTCATGTTTGTAGATTCTGAATCGGTTTAATTAACTAACCTACTCATCTCTTCCACGCTGCATTAATTAACATCACTAGAAATCATGCCTATAGGATCCAAATGGCCCGTTTAAAATTGTTTACTGTTTTACTGCATTCCTAATCGATAAAAGATACCATGCTCATAGGACATCACCAGTATACGCCTAGGCAAGCCAATAGGGTGATTAAAAATCCTGCAACTGTAAAAGTACGCTCTATTATTTGTGACTGCTCATATTCAACAGGTTTAGAATCAGTAGGCAAGCTGAATAGGTCTTTGACACTTTAGTCCAAATTCAGTACTGCATATTCTCTACTCATCTAGATATCCTGTTCCAGAGTTCCTCTTAAATATATGAAAACTGTTGTTTGAGATGTGCACTTACTTGTTCTGTTTGTGGAGGTATAATGTGAGCCTCTAATTGTTTCCTCTTTAATGCAGTCCTAATTATTTTTGGTTAACGCCTACATTTTTCTACTTTTAAGTACCTTAGGATGGTCTAGAACCACCTGAATTAGAGGTCCTAAATACCTCTAAGGCCACAAGGAAGGGACGGGTAATGCACACATAGGATATCTTTCAAGGTTGCTAGAACGCTTTAGGCTATGACCAAAGGGAGAGAATTTGGTAGTAAGGATATGATGACTACGTGCTAATGTCACGTGTAGCCCCTCATTGAGGAGTGATACCGGGCATTGTGTGGGTATGATCCTATAGGCTAACCAACCTAGGACCCCTCTTTCCAAACTCTCGGTGTTTAAATGAAATTACTTTTCTTTACACATATGCAAATTGTTCAAACCTTTTCCCTTGTTTTCATTACTTGTAACATGCATGTACTTAGAATGTCAAAACATGCCTCTATTTAAGAGTATGTATTAAAACTGTTTATTTGTAAAAAGACTAATTCATATAGTTTAAGTTCGGTTGGGACCCACCGTTGTGGACCGCGAGGGGTGCCTAGCACCTTCCCCTCAAGGTTATTTCGAGCCCTTACCCTAATCTCTAGTAATGCAAACTAGTTCATCATTTAATTGCTTTAGGTGCCCTAACGCACCATAATTCGTTAGGTGGCGACTCTCCAAGTACCCAAATTCCCAAAAGGAAACAAGTTATTTCCCCCATGAATGTTGAAACCCGGACACTCCCATCAAAAGGGGAGAAAAGGGGGCGCGATAGCATGGCGGCTCTACTGGGAATATTTAGGCTCTTACCATAACGAACTTATTTTTGTGAATTAGTCCAAGCATCCCTTATCCCGTACCCTTTCCCTTATTTGAATTTAACTGTCTATTTTCAAGCATTTATGATTTCTTTTCCTGAAACCGATTTGTCTCTTTGTATTCTTTTTTAGTAACTGCCTTTAAATTATTTAAATATTGTATTTATTATTTCTCCTACGTGCAAATACCTGACAACATGCCATTTATTGTTGCATAAACCATGCTCCACATCATATTCCACTAGTGCGTATCAAATCCTATAGCAACACTTGATGAGTGGTTGCGCTCTTCCAATTTATTACCCTTAAATTTGGAAAGGCTTATTTGCGGTAAAACTAGTCGATTAGCAGTGCAGTCGACGGTTTCGTACCTTTCCCCCTCAAGTTGTCCGCTTAAGGGTACCAGTGTAGACCTCATAGTAACCTTACTCTGATCATAATTGTGCATGCATCATGGTCAAACCTAGTCGGATTAATATGTTGTTCACATAGTAATCCTTTAAGACAAGCCTTATCCAAAATTCTGCTGGGGTTTCCATAATTCCAACGGGCACAATCACGTTCTGTGCATTAATTTGAAGAACTAAATACCAATATGCTAATCATGAATGTACGATAGTCGAGTCTGGTGGGGGCGAAGGGCCTAACCTTTTTGTTTTGTAGAAAATGAGGCAAGGGGTCCCTAGATTCGGCATGGTCAGCAATATTCCACCATTGCTACTAGATTGGTGGGAGGACCTTTCCTCAAGTGACAAGCATCACGTAAGAAAGAACTTGGGTAATTTACCTTCTCTACTATACATTCAGCCAAATAACAGGTTGATTGAGGCTGCCACTTTATTTTGGTACAGTGAAAGGGTTGTTTTCCATTTTGGCGACATAGAAATGACTCCCTTCCTAGAAGAAATTGGGGGACTTGCGGGATTGACTTGGGATAGCCCTGGGTTGTTGGTACCGGAGAACCGTACTGGTAAAGGATTCCTAAAGATGCTGGGGTTGAAGAAAAATGCTGACTTGGAATGCTTGAAGAAATCCTACATACCCTTTGAGTACCTGTATGAGAGATATGGCCATAGCAAGTCCTATCGTACCTTCCAAGATGATATTTCTATCACTTCTCTAGGACACATCCACCGCAGAGTGTTTGTGTTCATTGTGTGCGTTTTGGGCCTGATAATATTCCCAATGAAAAGGGAAAGAATCCATACCAGGTTGGCCATTGTCGCCAAAACATTGATGGAAGGGATCAATGGACAAACATACACTATAGTCCCAATGATCATAGCTGACATCTATAGGGCTTTAGTGCGCTGTCAAAGAGGGATTAAGCATTTTGAGGGTTGTAACATGTTACTGCAGTTGTGGTTATTAGAACATCTTCAAAGGGGTCACTATCGCCAAGAATTTCTGCGAAGGGCTTGGAACGACCATATTGCCTTCCATCACCCCTAGCGGATGACTTACATTCCCGACAAGTTTGCTCAATTGGAAAATGCCAAAGAGTGGGTAGAGTTCTTCGACAATCTGACCGAGGAACAAGTGCAATGGATGTTTGAATGGTTCCCAACAGAAGAATTCATCATCAGATCCAGGGACGCTCCACACTTGGTGCTGATTGGGTTGAAAGGGATATACCCTTATATCCCTATCCGAGTTATGAGGCAAGCTGGCAGGAAGCAGGTTGTACCCAGGATTTCCAAGATGAGCCATTTCAGAGCAGACTTTCAGGATGACGATGTCTCTTACAAGTGCCAAGCTCAGCACATGTGGCATTGCAAGATCATTGTGGAAAAGAACACCATTGAGCCAGACAGGTACCATGTGGGGTGTGAACCTCTCTACCCAACATGGTTAGAGGACAATCTGAAGGGAATGGTGAGGCCAGGAGCCAGTTGAGGGAATAGTATCATAGACATAGAAGCTGAAGCTCAAGTCAAATACAACAGGTTACACAAGAGGGTCCACGACTCTGAGAATGAGCACCGAGAAATACACGAGAGATATATGAGGTTGATCAACGAATGGAAAGAAATGGCTGTCACTTCCAACAAAAATTTGGAATATCTGGAGCAAGGATTAGTGGAGTTTGAGGGTAAAGTCATAAAGAGGATTGAGGATTGCCAGAACGCTGAAGGAAGTGAAGGAGGACATTTGGCCAGAGCCTACTTGCTGCTGGGTCTATGCAAGCTGGGGAACCTGTATGATGGAGTCAAGAAGATTGAATCTGGGGAAGGTCCTTCTGGGACCAAGTAGACTAGATTTATTGGCTTTCCTAAATGTAATAAGGCAAATGGCCAATAGTGACGTACTTTTCTGCTATCTTAGTATCATTTTGGGATACCTCTATTTTCATATTATGAAATGAGGCATTTACTCTCATCTAAAGTTCTCCAAATCTATTTGTCGCTAGGCCTACCTCTGGAACAATAAGGCTCCCAAATTAGGACGTGAATTTATGTTCTCACAATATGTGTTTAAATACTGCAAATATTTCAGAATCCTTACTGACTTGTTTACCTTTTTGTTTTTCTTTATTCTTTATTCTCATCCCCTAAGGTTGGTTCGCTCATACTGGCATCATCAGCATATCATACCAAATCTAGAGGCCCTCCACCTCCTCCTCCTCCAAGTAATACAAAAGGTAAAGACTTAAGTGGTATTCGAAAGGGTAATGCTGAGAACGCAGAAACTTTAGACGGTCGGAGTACTCCGGCACCAAATGATCTAGTCTTGAGGTTGAAAAAAAAGATATTGGAGCTACAAGGAGAGCTTGAGCAGGTTCGCAAATTGGCAAACTTGTCCCTCACTCTGAATGTCCCCAATATCAACAAACAAAACACAAAGAACTCAGCACCTCCCCAGAACACAACAAACCAACATCCACAAAACCCTTCTGCATCGCATCAATATGCAACCCCACCCCAAAATCTCAATCTCTTACCAATACCAATTCCGCCACAACATTACCATCAACCAATTCAGTACCCACCAGCCAACACTTACCACACTCCTCATAACACACCCTAACCCATTCCCGATCCTCAAAACTCAACCAATGACCATCACTACACCCTAGTCCCTGACACCCATCAAAGCAACCCTATATATGTTGAAACCGTACCTCACTCTACCCAACCAACTTCCTATATACCAGAATTAGCTGAGAAGGACCTGATCATCAAGAACATGGCAGAAGAACTCAAGAAATTGACAAGTCGGGTCCAGGGTGTCGAAGGCGGCAAAGAGATAGAAGGTTTGAACTACAAATACTTATGCATACAGCCAGATGTAGAACTTCCAGAGGTGTAAAAACCTCCCAAGTTCCAGATGTTTGACGGTACAGGTGATCCCTGGGTTCATCTGAGGACCTATTGTGACAAACTTGTTGGGGTCGGAAAAGATGAAAAGATCCAGATGAAACTCTTTATGAGGAGTCTTATTGGAGATGCTTTATCCTTGTATATCAGTCAGGATCCCAAGAAATGGTCCAATTGTGTGAGTATGGCATCCAATTTCGTGGACCGATTCAATTTCAACACAGAAAATGCACCAGATGTTTTCTACATCCAGAATCTTAAGAAGAAGCCGACAGAAACTTTCTGCGAGTACACTACTCGTTGGAGGTCAGAAGCAGCCAAAGTCAGGCCATCTTTGGACAAGGAACAGATAAACAAGTTCTTCGTCAGAGCACAGGATCCACAATATTATGAAAGGTTGATAGTTATTGAAAATCATAAATTCTCTGATATCATCAAATTCAGAGAAAGAATCAAAGAAGGAATCAAGAGCGGGATAGTGACAAACTTTGAGGCACTACAGGCCACAAACAAGGCATTACAATCAGGTGGCATATCAATGAAAAGAGATGTTGGGGCAGTAATGGCGGCTCAAGGCCCGAAATCTCCACTTACATATCAAACACCTCCACCCACATATCAAACACCTCCACCCATATACCAAGCACCACCACCCACATATTAACCTTCATCTCCCAGATATTCCCAAACCTCCACTGCCTATCATACCTATAATTCTCAACCATATCATTTCCAATCACCTCCAACTTGCTAAAATTTTCCAAGACCATGACCAAAATTTGACCGTAAGCTACCCAGACAGTACATCGTTATTGCTGAACCCATCGACCAACTGTATGAAAGGTTGAAAGCAGCTGGTTATGTCACCATTATTCCTGCTATGGCATTAAAGAATTCGTCCCAATAGGTCAACCCAAGCAAAACATGTGCATACCATTCTGGTATGAAAGGGCACACCATTGATGAGTGCCGAACATTGAAAGATAAGATCCAGATGCTGATTGACAACAAGTTCATACAGGCGAAGGAAGCCATACCCAATGTCCGCAACAACACTCTCCTTGATCATAGATTTGGTGGGGTACATGTGATAGAGACGAACGAAGAGTGGGATCCTGAGGGGTCAATCAGGCTTATTCGAGAATTAAACTTGCAGTCACACTCACTCCTATTGTAGTATAGACTCAGTCACCAATTGAAATTGAGATAAGTGCATCAATTCCATTTGAGGTAGAGGTAGCTCCGCCTACGGCCACCCCTATTCTATTTGAAGTGGAAGTGGCCACACCTTTCATGGTGACAGTATCAACCACACCTCCTTTCGACTCAAAAGCAATAACCTGGGATTATGTTGTCGAGGTTAGGCAAAAAGGGAAGGCAAAGATGGAGGAATCTATACACCTGACAACTTGGGAGGACCAAGTAAAGATGTTGCTACTAAGTATCCTGTCATTGAAATAGGACCAGATGACCATTGGAGGAAAGTGCAAGCAAGGGAATATTGCGTCATTGATCATTTGAACAAAACCCCAACTCAGATATCCATACTGTCACTGTTGCAAAATTCAGAGGCATACAAGAATGCTTTGATGAAGGTGTCTAGTGAAGCCTACATGCCCAACAATATCACCTGCAGAGAGGTGGCCAATGTGGTAGGGCAGGTGCTAGAAAGTCATAAAGTAATCTTCTACAAAGATGAGCTACCGCCGGAAGGATTAAATCACAACCGAGCATTGCATATCACAGTGCAATTTGAAGACAAATTTATTGCCAGGGTCTTTATTGATGGAGGTTCAAGCCTCAATATTTGTCCATTGGATACTTTGAAAAGACTGGGCAAAGGTTTCCATGAAATACGGGCAGGGAGCATGAATTTGAAAGCTTTCGATGGGTCCTAAAGGGCCATGATTGGGGAAATTAATCTTTGTCTACAGATGGGGACAACTTGGTTTGACATTGAATTTTAGGTGCTTGACATATCAACCTCATACAATCTTCTGTTAGGCCGACCATGGATACATGCCGTTGGGGCCGTGTCTTCCACACTACATCAAGCCGTGAAGTTCGAATGGAACCATCAAGAGGTGATCATTCACGTAGATGGGAGTAACCCTATTTACACCAGTCAACCCATCCCGGTTATTGGAAATAGAAGAAGGTTAGGAGGAGAAACCTATCATCACATCAAATGTGTCAATGCCATTGAAAATGCCAAATGGTGGAGTAGCAAAATAGAAAGCATACTGGCATGGTCCGGGTATGAACCCGGCAAAGGGCTTGGAAAGAATCTCCAGGGTATTACTAAGCCGATACAGCTGAAGCATCATGGTACTACCTTTGGGCTCGTATATCATCATACATGGCAGGAATATGATGATTGGTCGACCCCATAGCGTGGACCTTATTACCCTCTCGAGAAACCGATGCCGCATCTGGATCAAACTTTTCACCAAGTTGACACAATATGGGGAACTGTAAAAGAAGAAGCGTTAGCGGGGCAATGAAATCTATTTTGGAGGATGAAGGCATGAACTGCAGTGCAATAATTGAGGAGTAGGAGGAAGAAGGCCTCACTATTCAGACTTTGGGGAAGGGAGTTGTTCTCAGGAATTGGACCGCCACAACATTCCGGGCCCACCGAGTCCCAAGGTAGCTTGGCAGATTTTATTCCTATAGCCATTCTAGGCATTTAAGATTTTCAGTAATTTTGTTTTTTAAAGACTCGCTTGTTTCAAAATAAATGCTCGAGTCATAGAGCCGTACTCGTTTGGATATTTTAAGTATTAATCAAATGCATTGCTCTTTATTATTTATTATTATCTTTCATATTTTTCTTTCTACAGCATTATTGTTACTTTTTCTGATGAACCGGTGATGTGACATGTAATGAGGTAACGCAATATGAGGATAGTGATCCAGATGAAGAAGACGAGATACCCAAAGAAGTTTTCAGGGAGGTTGAAAACTTTTAGAATAAGCCTAAGTCAAATCTAGACGAAATCGAAGCAGTAAACTTGGGGGACGTCGAGACCGTCAAGGAGACTCGCATCAACATTCACTTATCACCAACATAGAAGGAAGAGTACATCCACTTCTTCAAAGAGTATAAGGACATTTTCACATGGTCAGATGATGACATGACCGGTCTAAGAACGTCTATAGTGGCTCACAAGTTGCCTACTAATCCCATGTGTCTGCTAGTGAAGCAAAAACTCAGAAAATTCAAACCAGATATGAGCCTGAAAATCAAGGAGGAAGTTACTAAGCAGATCCAAGCCAAAGTTCTCAGGGTTGTGGAGTACCCAACCTGGTTAGCCAACATTGTGCCAGTTCCGAAGAAAGATGGGAAAGTCAGAGTATGTGTTGACTATCGAGATTTAAATAGAGCAAGTCCCAAGGACGACTTTCCATTACCAAATATACACATCCTAATCGACAACTGCGCCAAGCATGAACACCAATCCTTTGAAGATTGCTTCACGGGTTATCACACGATCTGGATGGATGAAGATGACGCAGAAAAAATAGCTTTTATTACACCATGAGGAGTATACTTCTACAAGATAATTCCATTTGGTCTCAAGAATGCCGGGGCTACCTACATGAGAGCCATGACAACCATATTCTATGATATGATACACAAAGAAATAGAGATGTATGTGGACGGCGTCATTATCAAATCCAAGAGGGTCGCGGATCACATAGCAAACTTGAGAAAGTTCTTTGACAGGTTAAGGAGGTACAACTTGAAACTGAACCCCGCCAAGTGTGCATTCGGGGTTCCCGAAGGAAAGTTATTGGGATTCATCGTCAGCCATCGAGGGATCGAGTTAGATCCTTCTTAAGTCAAGGCTATTCAGGAGTTACTGCCACCTAGGAGCAAAAAGGACATGATAAGCTTCCTAGGATGTCTCAACTATATTAGTCACTTCATAGCACAGTCCACAGTCATATATGAACCTATCTTCAAGATGCTGAGGAAAGATGCCGAGACAAGCTAGACCGAGGATTGTCAGAAAGCTTTTGACAAGTTCAAGGGGTACCTGTCCACACCACTAGTTCTGGTCCCGCCAGAACCAGGATGGCCTTTGCTACACTATCTATCTGTATTGGATGAAGCCTTCGGATGTGTTCTGGGACAACATGACGAGATAGGGAGAAAGGAGCAAGCCATATACTACTTGAGTAAAAATTTCACACCTTACGAAGCATGATACTCTCTGATGGAACGCACTTGCTGTGCTTTGACCTGGACAACTCAGTAATTGAGGCATTACTTTTGTGCCTATACCACATACCTCATATCCAGGATGGACCCTTTAAAGTATATATTTTAGAAACCCATGTCGACTGGAAATTTGGCCAAGTGGCAGATACTATTAAGTGAGTTCGATATCATCTACGTAACTCAAAAGGCGGTCAAAGGACAAACATTGGCAGATCATCTTGCTGAAAATCTGGTGGGAGGAGAATACGAACCCTTGAAAACGTACTTTACAAATGAAGAATTGTCATTCGTAGGAGAAGATATTACCGAAGCATACGACAGTTGGAGGATGTTCTTTGACGGAGCTGCAAATTTAAAGGAGTAGGCAATGGAGCAGTTTTGGTATCAGAAATGGGTCAACATTATCTGATATCTGCTAAACTCATATTTCCCTACACCAACAACATGGAAGATTATGAAGCCTACATACGAGGACTCAACATGGCAGTCGACATGAATATCCAGAAGCTGTTGGTAATTGGTGATTCAGAATTTCTTATGCACCAGGTACAAGGACAGTGGGCCCCCAAGAATTCTAAAATATTGCCATATCTTCACCATGTGCAAGAATTGAGAAAGAGGTTCATAAAGAGAGAGTTTCGGCATGTACCCAGAATTCAGAATGAGTTTGCCGATGCATTGGCCACCTTGTCATCTATGATACAACATCCGAAAAAAAATTTCATTGATCCTATCCCAGTGAGAATTCATAATCAGTCAGCGTATTATGCTCACGTCAAGGAAGAGACGGATGGAAAGCCTTGGTTCCATGACATCAAGGAGTATTTGGCGAAAGGTGAATATCCGGAGTATGCAAACCACACTAAAAATGCACACTACAGAGATTATCTAATCACTTCTTCCACAATGGAGGAAACTTGTACAGGAGAACTCCCAATTTGGGATTGCTAAGATGTGTCGACACAAAAGAAGCTTCTAAACTACTTGAGGATGTACATGCTGGGACTTGTGGCCCGCATGTAATTGGTTTTGTCTTGGCTAAGAAGATACTTAGGGCAGGTTACTTTTGGATGACCATAGAGACAAATTGCGTCCAGTATGTCTGCAAATGCTACCAATGCCAACTGCACGCTGATATGATAAAAGTGCCACCAAATGAGCTCAATGCAACAAGCTCACCTTGGCCATTCGATGCTAGAGGAATGGATGTCATTGGTCGGATTGAGCCCACTACTTCAAACAGACGCAGGTTTATTCTGGTAGCCATTGATTACTTCATAAAATGGGTAGAGGCTGCATCTTACAAAGGTGTAACCAATAAAGTCATCGCAAACTTTGTCAGGGATCGTATCGTTTGCCGATTCGGAGTTCCCGAGTCCATTGTTACCGATAATGCTGCCAATCTCAACAGTGATCTGATGAAAGCCATGTGTGAAACTTTCAAAATCAAGCACAAGAATTCCACAGCCTATAGATCTTAGATGAATGGAGACGTAGAAGCCGCCAACAAAACACATTAAGAAGATACTAAGGAAGATGGCAGAAAACCATAAACAATTGCACGAGAAGCTACCCTTCGCTCTGTTGGGATATCGCACTACAATTTGCACATCAACTGAGGCAACTCCTTACATGCTGGTCTATGGTACTGAAGCGGTCATCCCGGTCGAGGTAGATATTCCTGCTTTAAGGATTATACAGGAAGCTAAACTCAGCGATGCAGAATGGATAAGGAGCCGCTATGAACAATTGGCCCTTATAGATGGGAAAAGGATGAACGCAGTATGTCACAACCAGCTTTACCATAACAGAATGTCTAGGGCTTTCAATAAAAGGGTCAAACCAAGGCAATTTGCACAAGGATAGCTAGTACTGAAGAAGATCTTCCCATATCAAGATGAAGCCGGCGGGAAATTCTCTCCCAACTGGCAAGATCCCTACATGGTTCACAAGGTGGTAACAGGAGGAGCACTCATACTTCCAGAGATGGATGGAGAAATTTGACCAAAACCAATCAATTCAGATGCAGTCAAAAGATACTATGCTTAGACTATTTACATTTCCTCATCTGATGCAATTGAACTACGCTCGACCTGATTCCCGTTTAAGAGGGGATACGTAGGCAGCCTTATGGGTTCGGTCATATCATAATAAATTTCTATTTCCCCTAAAATCAGAAATTGGGGCATAATTTTGAGGAGGACCTTCAAAATTCCGGAGCAAGTCCAGCCAATGCCAACATATACGAGATGGTCAGAAATTGGTTAAAAAACTAGTACAGAATTTTAAGAAGAATTCTCAAAATTACGAGGAAGGTTCAACAATGTTGGCAAAAGGCCGAAGGATCATCTACCAACCTGGGGCAGAATTTTGAGGAGGACCCTCAAAATTCTAACATGAAAAAGCTGAAGTGTTGTGAGCACGTGATTTTTGCCTTACGAAAACTATTCCACAATAAATCAAAACTAAAATAAATTTCTTTTACTGTGTGATTTTTGAATTTGCGTGGTGTTTGTTAAATATTTGTCTTATGTACGTAAATGTTTACGTTGTCATAATAAAATGAAAAATAAAATAAAAATATATGTTGCATGCATATCTAGGATTTAATTATGCATTTAATAATTGATTCAAAAAATAAAATCACAAAAATATGTGTCTGTTCTAGTTTTAATATTTCACTGTGTGATTAATGTTTGGTCTGTGTGTTAAACAATTGTTAAAAGGTAATTAATATTTTTAGAAGGGTAATTTTTGTTTTAATAATTTTAATTAAGATTTTAATGATTAATAATAAAATTAGAAAATAAAAATACAAGTTGTAAAATAAAACTCGGACCTGGATTAAAATCCAGGCCCAAATCGAGTTACCCCCCCCCCCCCACAGCCCAATCCAAATAGCCCAGATCCGGTCTTATTCAAACGAGTCAAAACGACAGCGTTTGGTCGTAGTTTATCAGTGGCCGTTGGATCAAAGCCAACCAACGGCTGAGATCCCACGAACCTAACCCGTAATCATTACCCGATCCGATACCCGGTTCAACCCATGACCCCAAACTTCAACCAAACGACAACGTTTGGTTAAGTGGATTGATCTCAACCGTGCATCTTAATTGATCCAACGGATGAGATCAATCCACCCCACCCCTATATAAGGCCCAAACCCCTACCCCGGCCCCTAACTTAACACCCCCCCTCTCCACTGTTCATCATCATCTTCCTCAAACCCACCCCTAACCCTAGCCGCCCTAACATCCCATCGCCTGAAACCCGGCGGCATCAACGCCGCCGGTCACCAAAATAACACCCTAGAACCCCCTGAACATCCTCTATCCAGATATGCTAGCCACTTGGCTCGAATCTTCCTGAAGGTTCTCGAATCTTCATTTGAAGATTCGAGCCAAGCTCAGATCTAAACTAAACAGCCCCAAATCGACACCATAGCTTCCCCTAACCACCCTAGGTATGGATATATTGTTTGTTTGGTTCGAATCCCCTCAGAACTCTTCGAATCTTCTTTTGAAGGTTCGGACCAAACAAGAACTTACCCAGATTTGTTCTAAACTAACACCAAATCACCCCTAGGTTTCCCTCACCCTCGTGTCATTGTTGGTTCCCCTCGAATCTGACCAGAAATGGTTAAGTCCCAAATCGAATCTTCAGGAACCCTAGAAATACCAGACTTTTGGATTCTTCCTGAATTAAATAAAGATTGAGCTTTAATCGACCTTAGTCGAAGTATTTTCAGTGGAAAATACTTCGACTAAGGTCTGTTTGATTTCAAACAAAGTCCGAATCCAAGTTGAGTTCGAGTCGGAATGAATTTGAAGGTTCAGAGGTAATTTTTCTGTTTCTTATGTGTATTCTACGTGTATTCTATGTTTGTTTCATTAGTCTGTTTAATTTTTCATAATTTTCTAGTCAATTTTGTTATATTGTCTCCTACCCGTCTACTTGATTCTAAATGTGAATTGTTTTTGTTGATTGTGATTATGTACAATGTGTGTAATCGACTCGATTAAGTTCGTCGATTAGTTGTATTGTGAATCTTGTTTCTGAAAATGTTGACTGAAGCAACCTATTTCGGATGGATTATTTTGTTGTAATCAGTTGTTTCTTATTTGATAATCAGTTTGATTAATACTCGTTAATTAAGTCATCTTTGTTTATAGTTCAATAAAATCCATCAAATGGATGTTGTATGTGTGTTGATTTATGAGCATTAAGTTTCAGGGCATTGTCAGTATATTGACAGTGCTCCTGTATCTGTTTGATCCTAACTCAATGTTGAAGTTCTGTTTAAATTGTTATGTTGAATTCAGTGTGATTTTACAAATGTTGATTAGATGTAATTGTGTTAGAAGGTTACATTCTTAGTTAGGATTCAGTCCAAAACTTTAGGATTTGTTGTAGCTGTCTTAAATCAGATTAATAATCAGGTTTGAACAGATTTTAAAAAATCTATATTGTTAGATTTTAAGTTTGACAGCAGTAATAATAGTAATCACAGTAGGATTTCTGAGGGTATTTCTGGGACAGAATAGTGAGGGTAATATGATAGCATAGTGGGCTGAAAGTGGAATGTTAATGGCTATAGTTTAAGATGATAATGGGGAACAAAGGGTAATGGGGCTGCTTAAAATCAGGATAAGATCACTTAAAGTATTAAAAAGCAGTTTTAATGGAACTTTATGATTTTTAAAGAAGAAAAGGGGTCCAGGCAGCACTTAAAAAGATAGGACCAGACCTGTATAAGTACAGGAGGCCAACAGATTTGAAAAAAAATATATAGGAAGAGATTGAGAGATTTGAGGATCAGATTTTAAAGCAGATTTTAAGAGGGAATTGAGAGAGAGAAATAAGTTTTCAGACAGAATTTTAGAGGTCAATTTTCAGAGAGATTTAAGGAGATTTAGATCAGATTTTAAGAGAGAATTTAAGAAAAATACACCTAGAATGAGATAAAAGAAAAAATCAAGCAGAAAATCAGATTCCTCTCGGAATCTGAAGAGGAAGAAGAAACAGAAAAGAAACCAAAAGAGAGTATTCGCACACACACACACACAGATACAACAGCAGAAACAGAAAAATCAGAAAAATAGGGATTTGAAACAGAAAAGAAACTGAAATCTGAAATATTGCTCTTTCGTTGAATCTGTTCGGATTTATTTGATTCCATTGTTCAGTTAAAATGAAATTTCTTTAAGAATACTGTTACTGTGCATCTGGGTTCCTCAGGTCTTATTATTGCTCAAATCTGTGGAAATACTGCTATTCTGCTGAATTTGTTACTGCTGCTACTGCTGAAATTTTAACTCCTTCTTCCTTCATTGGCAGGTACATATCTTTTAAACTTATGTTGTGATGGGTTTCAACATGACAATAAATAAAGTTTGAGTTGTAATACTATCTTCTATTCTTTTGAGCTCTTTAGTTAAAAATTCAGTTTTGTTTCTGGATCAAATAAGTAGCATATGTTGACAGGATGACTGTAAGTTAAATGTCCTTTATTGAAGTCTGTATAAGTGTTGTAACAAGGTTAATTTCTAAATTTTCATTAAAGTATAGTTATGATTGAATTGTTAAGATAGGGAACATGGCACAAAGTTGGCTATTAGTTAAGTCCTATGACATTGTTAATCAGGTATAGAGTATTCTGAAATATCAAGAAAATGCATGGTTAGTGTATTTCGATTGTTTGGTTGTGGATTAAGGTTAGATGATATTAGTTGCATTTTGTCCATATATGGCGTAGTAGTGATTATGATTATAATCAATAGTCGAAAGTTGCATTAGTATCTTCTGCTATGGTTGCAAATGCCAAAATATGACGAATAATGTTGTATGCAATATCATCTTATTAAGTCAATTATGTAGATTTGCTCTCTCTCTTAATAACAAATGGCCTAGGAATTTTACAATGTGAATGTTAGTATTTAGCAACGGTTCACATAAATTGAGAATCAAATCGGTTAGATTATATATATCTTACGTTCAACCATAAGCAGAATTAACAAAATAATTAGGCCTATTAGATTAAAAGCAAACATATGAGAATAAGATGAGATGTACAAGTACAAATTGCAACACTTTATATCAATGGCAATTAGAAATAGAATTTGCACTAAATAAATAATGAAAAATTGTTCAAAAAAAAATTACTTCTTCCCTTCATACATCATTTTTGTTAGTTTCATATACAATTCATTCTTTGGCATATATATATATGTTGTATTTGCTAAAAATCATATTTTATTCTTTTCTTCGAATTTGAATAGTGTGGATGGATATAATTTATACTCGGAAATTATAGTCGACGGGCAATATTTAATAAATTGTGAATTCTTTTAAAAGAATTTAAAGGCATCCCCTAAATGTGATTTTTTCAGGAATTTCATATAAAAATGTGTAGATATAATAAAAAGTTTTGTGGAAAATCCATAATATTATTACAAAAAAATTCTACGCAATTAGGGATGCGTTCGCGTACCCTGACTATATTTTTAAAAAGCAAATTCGGATTATGTGTACGCGCAATTTCGAGCGAATATTTAAGAAAAGGATTTTTCCAAGGATGTTAAAATAATTTCGTATAACCCGAGATGTGTAGTTCATTGTTTAAATACAAGGGTGATGATGTTCCTGATTTTATTTTAAATTTCGAACATATGATTTTTTTAATAAAAACTATAACATGGACAATTTTATTGTGTACACGTATGCGTGGCACGATCCTCTGTAATTATAAAAGGTATATAATACGAATATACGTACGCGTAATTCGTCATAAACAATAAACGGAAGCGGTGACAAAATCGTGCAATATATATGTAAAAATCAAGATAAGCCAAGAATAAAAATAGTTAAGCGACCGTGCTAGAACCACGGAGTTCGGAAATGCCTAACACCTTCTTCCGGATTAACAGAATTCCTTACTCAGGATTTCTGGTTCGCAGAATAATAAACAGAGTCATATTCTCCTCGATTCAGGGATTAAAATTGGTGACTTGGGACGCCTTAAAATTCCCAAGTGGCGACTCTGAAACAAACAAACAAATCCCGTTTCGACTGTCCTTTAATTGGAGAAAACTCCCTGCACCCCCGCGGGCGCGGTAAAAAGGAGGTGCGACAGCTCTGGCGACTCTGCTGGGGACTTTAGTGTTATAACCCAGAACCACTGGTTCAGGTTTTAAAGAATTCAAGCTTAAAATAACTGCGATAATTGGCTTTATTTACTATATGATTTTCAACTGTTTATATGCTTAACATGCTAAATGTTTTTTTTTACCGCTTTAATATTATTTGAATTGTGAATATATACAACTGCTACGAAACCCCTTCTTTCTGAGTCTTCTAAATTTATGGTGCACACGTGCGCGTGGCCCACCTTTCTGTTAAAGTCATACCAAATAAGACGGAGTTCGGACAAGTAACTAGGCCGGATAGACTTTCGTTATCCCGGTACGTTGCCCCCGCTTCGGCTCAAACTGTCCGTTTGGGTAAGCCAGGTTTAGAACAATCAACCTCAGAATTTTCACTTAGAATAACTCAGCCATGTACCGGATCCCTAGTAGGAACGTATATTTGCATCATGTACATTTGGCCTTGGAGACTCAACACAGGGGTTGGGTCTGTCTAGGACAGGTGAACCCGAAATAAAAAGACCATCCTGATGCATCCTACTTGCTACTTGTGCATTCATTTGCCTCGAACATGCTTGTTGACCAGCTTAAATGAAATCATGGTGAGAAGAGAGAATAAAATGGGTTGTTTTTAAAAATTTCAAAAAAAAAATAGTTTTAAATCTTGAAATAAAGGTATTTAATAAATAAAAAATATTTGAAAATGATTTTTTTTAGAGTATATTTTCAAAATGAGTCTTGACTTTATTAAATTAAATTTCAGATACAAAATGAGCACCACGCAAAACCCCCCATCCACGAATACAGAAGAGTTTCTATTTCAGCTTCAAATGTGGTGGTATGATTTAGGCGAAGCTGGTCAAAAATGGGTCGTCAAGCATTTGGGAAATCTCACGGATATTATGAAAGTTAAACCCCGTGATGATCTGATTGCGGCGTTAGTAACTTTTTGGGACCCTGTTCACAATGTCTTTCATTTCTCTGACTTCGAGCTTACTCCTACATTAGAGGAGATAGCTGGATATGCTGGTTTTGGCGGAAGTCTAAGAAATCAAAGCCTGATATTCACAAAGGCTCCTTGGGTACATCGATTCTTCGGTCTTCTGAATATCAGCAGTCAAATCAAGAAAAGCAATGTCATCAATGGATGTTGTTCCTTCAACTTTTTGTATTCAAGGTTCGGAAAGACAGATGTGTTCGAAATTCATGAGAAAGGCCTTACTAACAAGCAAAACAAAGACACTTGGCAGATTCACCGTCGCTTTGCTTTCATGGTGGCTTTTCTAGGAATCATGATCTTCCCAAACAAAGAGCGAACAATTGATATTCGCACCGCGAAAGTTGTGCAAATCCTCACCACCAAAGAAAATCACACCCTTGTCCCCATCATTCTCTCAGACATTTATCGGGCTTTGACTTTATGTAAATCAGGAGCAAAAGTCTTCGAAGGATGCAAAATTTTGTTGCAAATGTGGGTGATTGAACATCTCCAACAACAGCCCAAGATTATACAGTATGGGTCAAACAATGATAATTACATTGAGAGTTATGAGGAAAAAATAAAAAATTATCAGGCTCCAGAAGGGATAGAAGCATGGGTATCTCATCTAAGGGCTTTAACGGCAAATCAAATTGAATGGACTTTGGGATGGCTCCCGATGAGGGAAGTGATACACATGTCAACCTCAAATAGTTATCTGCTACTATTGGGATTGAGAAGCATCCAGCCGTATGCGCCACTAAGAGTCCTAAGACAACTAGGGAGATATCAAGTAGTTCCTGATGATGAAGATTTGAGTATGCAAGTAATCGAATTACACCTAGAAGCCACTATTCCCGAGGCTCTACTTCAGCAGATGTGGAATGGATGTCGATACTTGAAAAGTGATACTCAAGTCCCAGACACTACAAAGGGTGAGATAAATCCTGGATATGCAAGGTGGTTTGAAAAACGGTCTCGCGTGGATGATGTACCAGAGCCTGAGCTAAGAAGGCCAACAAAAAGACCCCATGTTCAAAACTTCAATGATAAAATCCAAGAGCGGTTGATCTGGGGAGAAAAGGAAAAAGGGTACAAAGCAACTATCCATGCCCTAAAAGAAAATCTGAGAAGCCTCAGTTTGGAGAAAGATTTGCAAGCACAAGAAGCCGAAGGCGAGAAGAAGAGTCTAGCTTGTGAGAATGAAAATCTTCATGCTCGATTCCAAAAAATGAAAAGAGTTTCTGAGACACCAAAATGGAGCTGGAAGGATCAAAAAACCATCGCCAATCTTTTTGAAAGAATGCAAGATTATGATTCCATTCTTGCGAAAAACGAAAGGGCGTTGAGCAAAGCAAAAGAAAGGATCCAACAATTAAATGAAGAGGCCAGATCTAATAAGGAACGCCAAGTAAGGCAATCAGAAAAAGACAGGGCACAATTCAAGAAGGAAAAAGACTATTGGATGCGATCAGAAGACCAGCTTCGTGCACAACTAGAAGAGGCAAGAAGATGCAACAGAGAACATCAACAAGCAGAGATCGACAGGGAAAGAGCACATGCAAGATTAGAGCAGGCCAGACTCCGAGCTCTATTAGAGTCAGCTCTAGATCGTGAAAATCGTGTCAGAGATATAGCCACCACTCGCCAGCTGCAATTACAGAACCAAGACCAACGTCTCCAACATTTCAGGGCACAAATCCACGACCTGGCGGTCTACACATCTCAAAGTTACGTAAACTGCAAAGGAATGGATTATGAAAGGTTCACAGAGCATGCACCCATTTTTGCCCGTCATCTAGCAATGGAGTTGGAAAGGATGTATCGTACGCTGGGAGGTCATCCAGGTCAAGCCCCACATTGAGCAAATAATCTATTAATTTACAACACAAGTGGAAAGTGGGGCACGTTGTGAGATGTTAAGAGTTGTATCTTGTATTTTTATTTAAGTATGTGTGTTTCAAACCATTTTCTTAAAGTTTTCAAATGTAATTCCATCTTTGTATAATGAATAAAAGTGATTGCCTTTAGTCCGAACTACGCAAGGTCTGATTCATGCGGGGGCATGATACGTAGGCAATCTCTATAAGATTCGACCACCACAATAAAAGGAATATAATAAATAAAATAAAATTAAATAACAATAAAAATTTCAAGAAAGCTGGGACGACACAAGCAGCCGAGCAAATGCATAATAGAAAGGGATTATCTGTCTAGGAGCATTGCATCTCAACGTGTGATTATATATGTGTTAAACTCTCAAAACTAACAAGTTTGTTCATTTTCAGAATTCAAGCAGTTAGTTTCTCTAAAGAGTATACTGGCATATTATCATTATCACACAAGATCAAAAGGACCAATACCCGAAAGTATGTCTATCCTAGATGTTGACACAGGTATGGAGCTAGAGGAGATGGATGTCGGGAAAATGAAAGAAGAGATGTTTAAACTCAAGCAGCAAATGGCTGAGATGTACCAAGCCTGGTCTACAGGACAGTTACCCCCATCTTACCCAAATAACCCTGCTCCATCAATGACCCAAACTCAGGATAATATTACCACTGAATTATCCCCAAATTTCCCCATTTACCAGCACTACCGAGGCACCACCTCTCAGACACCGCAGTCTCCATCTCCGAAACCAGTTCCATACTTTCCTCCACCTATGACTCCTGTTTTTGTAGCACCTCCCCCGGCTACATTCCATAAATCTCCTAGTGAGCCTATATTCCAGGCCCAGGACAACCAATATTACCCTCCATAGCCCACCCTCAAAGCCTCCAAAATCCATTCAACTACTCCTCGTTTTGATCTCCCAACCGAAATTGACAAGCCAGCCAAAAATACTGAACAAGAAGAGATGCTCAGGAAGGTCAAGAGTCTAGAACAATCATTCAGAGACATGCGAGGATTAGGTGGGCAAGTCAGTGTAGCATACAAAGATTTGTGTTTATTCCCCAATGTACAATTACCAGTTGGCTTCAAGATGCCCAAATTTGACCTATACAACGGGCACGGCGACCCAGTGGCCCACTTAAGGGGTTTCTGTAGCAAGATGCGAGGAGCTAGGGGAAAGGATGAATTATTGATGGCTTACTTCAGTCAAAGTTTAAGCGGATCAGCTTTGGAGTGGTATACACGCCAGGACCACGGGAGATGGTACACCTGGGATGGCCTGGCACAGGCATTCGCATACCATTTCCAATACAATCTGGAAATCATCCCAGATCGACTATCTTTGACGAAATTTGAGAAGAAACACAATGAAAGTTTCAGAGAGTATGGTTTCCGGTGGAGAGAACAGGCAGCAAGAGTGGATCCTCCTATGAAGGAGAGTGAAATGGTAGACTACTTCCTCCAAGCCTTGGAACCAACTTACTATGCCCATCTAGTTTCAGCGGTTGGGAAATTATTCAACGAAGTGGTGAAGATGGGAGGTATGGTGGAAGAAGGCCTCAAGACAAATAAAATCATGAGCTATTCAGCGATTAAGGCGACTACTCAAGCCATTCAAGGCGGGGTAGGAGGAATCGGAAGAAAGAAGAGAGAGGAAGCAGCAGTAGTTGATTCAGGAATTTGGTCAGGACCCAGAGGTTCACCGCCTTACTTTAATCAACAACGACCTCGCCAATCAACTTACCACCACGATTCATCCCAACACTAATATCACCCTTCGGAGCCTCATTTTTCCATCAACCATACACAAGCATACAATCATCCACCGGCACACGCTAACTGACGTGCCCCTGTCATACCAAGTACTTATCCACGAGCCTATCCCGGACCAGGTTTCAGGCCGAGGCCAGCATTCAGGGGAGAAAGGGAACAGAAAAAGAAAACCTACACTCCATTGGGAGAGTCTTACACTAGTCTGTTCCACAGGCTGAGACAGCTGGACATGCTAAGACCAATACAATCCAAGCTACCCAATCCTCCTCCAAAGAATCTGGATTACACCATTAGCTGTGAATATTGCTCCGGTACACCAGGCCATGATACGGAGAAATGCTGGCATTTGAAAAATGCAATACAAGAGCTGATTGATACTAATAAAATCGAGGTTCAAAACCCCGAAGCTCCCAATATCAATAGAAATCCAATGCCAGCCCATCAAGAGGCCAATATGATAGAAATCATACAAGCTGATGGGGAGACAAAGAAGTCGTCACAAACTGTCATGATGATCAAGTCTCATGAAGCCAAGTCAGATAAGTAGTTAACAGAGGAGAAGCCGGTACCTAAGCAGAACAGAAATGGGGATGAACCATTTATGATAGTCAAGGAGGGATCATCGAGCAAAGTTGCCACAAAATAAGAAAGGCCGAAAGTAATAGTACCAGGGGTTGCTAACAAACCCATTGTATTCGTGGAAGGAGCCCGTACAGATCGGGTTATTATCACACCTGTAACCCAGCTGCCAGTCATCAACAACAAAGCCATCCCATGGAACTATGAACGGGTGACTGTAATGTACAAGGGAAAAGAAGTCAAGGAAGAAGTGTGTGAGGTGCAAGGCTTGACTCGTTCGGGAAGATGTTTTACGCCCGAAGAGTTAAGAAAAACTAAAAATAATCCAACACCAATAAAGAGAGCTGTGACGGAAGAAGAAGCGGAAGAGTTTTTAAGAAAAATGAAACTCCATGATTATTCTGTTGTGGATCAATTGAAGAAGACGCCCGCTCAAATTTCATTGTTGTCATTACTGATCCATTCAGAGGAGCACCGTCTGGCTTTGATGAAAATCCTAAATGAGGCTCATGTTCCTGAAAAAATCTCTGTAAATCATTTGGGAAGAATAGCCAACAGAATCTTTGAGACAAACAGAATTACATTTGCTGATGATGAATTGACTGTGGAAGGTACCGAGCATAACAGAGCTCTTTACCTCACCGTGAAATGTGAAAACTCTGTAGTAACCCGGGTATTGGTTGACAATGGGTCAAGTGCAAACATCTGCCCTCTCTCCACTTTAAGAAAATTAAAAATTAAAGAGGAGAGGATCCAGAAGAATAGTATCTGTGTACGGGGGTTTGACGGTGGAAGCAGAGATTCATTTGGCGACATAGTGTTGGAACTAACAATAGGGCCAGTTGAATTCACAATGGAATTTCAAGTGTTGGACATAACTATTTCTTACAAATTGTTGTTGGGTCGACCATGGATCCATGCTGCTAAAGCAGTCCCGTCAACATTACATCAGGCTGTCAAGTTTAAATAGGATCATCAAGAAATAGTTGTGCATGGGGAAGAAAGTTTAAATGCTCACAGCAGTACCATCGTACCGGTCGAGGGAACAGAAAATGACCAGGGACCATGGGTATACCAAGTGTCCGACACAATGTCGGTAGAGAAAATTCCAGAGGGGAAATACCTTCCGAATCCAAAGATATCCTCTGCATCAGTCATGGTAGCCTATGAAATGTTAAAAAATGGTTTTATACCCGGCAAAGGTCTGGGCTCATCTTTGCAAGGAATTATACAACTAGTATCTCTCCCCGAGAACTGGGGAACATTCGGTTTGGGGTTCATACCCACTGTCAATGACATGATAAAGGCCAGAAAGTTGAAACACCAAGCATGGGTTCTTCCAAAACCAGTCCCACATCTGTCAAAGTCTTTTGTCAAGACCGGTGCTAAAAATCGCCCGATAACAACAATTCCTAAATCCCGGGTCAATCCTGAGGAGGAATTAATTGAAAGATTCGAGAAATTGTTTAATGATGTGAATATGTTGGAAAGCGGAGAAGGGTGTAGCAACGCAGAAGTTCAATTCGTTGGGCCAGAAACAAAGCTTAATAATTGGAAAGCTACTTCTCTCCCCATTCGAAAGGAGTCTTGGTAGTTTATTTTGATTTTCTTTCAAGTTTGTTTGGGTTACTTCAGGGTTGTAATCCCAAAGCTTATCTTACAGTTTGTTTGAAGTGTGCAAACCTTGTTATCTTTCATCATCCAATAAAAAGCAGTTTCCTTTTTTATTATCATTCCTGATAGTTTTCTTTTCTTTTTCTTCTTTTTTCTGTACAGTTCTTTTTACGCTGGCTCTAGTGATATGGCATGCATGAGGAATCCTCAGCCCAGTCTTAAAAATCAATCTGGTTCCGAAGTAATAATTCAAGAAATATATTGTGATTATGAATCAGAATATGATGAAGATGAGGTTTTTGAAGAGATTAGTAAAGAGTTAATTCACTTTGAGGAAAAAATCAAACCTAACTTTAGTGATACCGAGGACATCAATATAGGGGACACGAGTAATATCCGGGAAACTAAAATAAGTGTCCATCTCGAACCAAAGATCCAAGAAGAGTTAATTAAAGCACTCATAGAATTGAAAGATGTTTTTGCATGGTCATATGACGACATGCCGGGCCTGAGCACTGATTTAGTGGTTCACAAATTGCCCACCGATCCAACGGTGCCTCCTGTCAAGCAGAGGCTAAGAAAATTCAAGCTTGATGTGAGTGGGAGAATTAAGGAAGAAATCACCAAACAATTGGAAGCAAAGGTCATTCGAGTCACTCGATATCCTGTTTGGTTGGCTAATATCGTTCCTGTACCAAAGAAAGACGGCAAAATTAGAGTATGCGTCGACTACCGCAATCTCAACAAAGCAAGTCCAAAGGATAATTTCCCATTACCCAATATCCATATTTTGATCGACAATTGTGCCAAGCATGATATAGGATCTTTCGTGGATTGTTATGCTGGGTATCATCAAATTCTAATGGATGAAGAAGATGCAGAAAAGACGGCATTCATCACACCATGGGGAACTTATTGCTATCGGGTAATGCTATTCGGTTTGAAGAACGCTGGAGCAACCTATATGAGAGCAATGACCACAGTGTTTCATGATATGATACACAAGGAGATTGAGGTATACGTGGACGATGTAATCATAAAATCAAAGCATCAGGCCAACCACGTTGGGGATTTGAGGAAATTCTTCTTAAGACTTCGCAGGTACAACCTCAAGCTTAACCCTGCCAAGTGCGCATTTGGAGTTCCATCTGGAAAGTTACTGGGATTCATAGTCAGTCGACGAGGCATCGAACTAGACCCATCAAAAATCAAAGCCATCCAAGAATTGCCATCTCCAAGGAACAAAACTGAAGTAATGAGTTTGCTGGGAAGGTTAAATTACATCAGCAGGTTTATTGCTCAGCTCACAACAACCTGTGAGCCAATTTTCAAATTGTTGAAAAAGGATGCTGCGGTCGAATGGACCGACGAGTGTCATGAGGCGTTTGACAAAATAAAAAGATACCTGTCAATCCCACCCGTATTGGTCCCGCCAGAGCCAGGAAGACCTCTGATTCTTTACTTGACGGTTTTGGAAAATTCATTTGGTTGTGTATTGGGGCAACATGACCTCACTGGCAGAAAAGAACAGGCCATCTACTACCTTAGCAAGAAATTCACAGCTTATGAGGTTAAGTATACTCATCTGGATAAGACATGTTGCGCCCTGACTTGGGTAGCTCAAAAATTGAAACACTACTTGTCATCCTACACTACTTACCTCATTTCTCGTCTGGATCCATTGAAATATATTTTTCAAAAGCCTATGCCAACGGGAAGACTTGCAAAGTGGCAGATATTGCTCACAGAATTTGACATCATCTATGTGACTCGAACTGCAATGAAGGCCCAAGCACTGGCCGATCATTTAGCCGAAAACCCGGTCGATGAGGAATACGAACCATTGAAAACCTATTTTCCTGATGAAGAAATAATGCACATCGACGAGGTGGAGCGAATTGAAAAACCTGGCTGGAAA
Source organism: Nicotiana tabacum (assembly GCF_000715075.1). Classification (NCBI taxonomy): domain Eukaryota; kingdom Viridiplantae; phylum Streptophyta; class Magnoliopsida; order Solanales; family Solanaceae; genus Nicotiana; species Nicotiana tabacum. The sequence continues at coordinate 144,202,849 of NC_134087.1, read as the reverse complement.
CTTTTCTTTGATGGAGCCGCTAACATGAAAAGAGTCGGGATAGGAGCTGTAATCATCTCTGAAACAGAGCATCACTATCCTGTTAAGGCTCAACTGCGATTTTATTGCACCAATAATATGGCTGAATATGAAGCTTGTATTTTGGGGTTAAGGCTAGCCGCAGACATGGGTATCTGAGAAATCTTAGTCATGGGAGATTCAGATCTTTTGGTACATCAAATTCAAGGAGAATGGGAAACCCGAGACTTAAAGCTCATACCATACCAACAATGTCTACATGATCTTTGTCAGCGGTTTCAATCAGTGGAGTTCCAACATATTCCAAGAATCCATAATGAGGTTGCCGATGCATTGGCTACCCTGGCATCAATGTTGCATCATCCGGACAAAGCTTATGTAGATCCGATACATATTCAAGTCCACGATCAGCACGCTTATTGCAATATGGTTGAAGAAGAATTTGATGGTGAACCATGGTTCCACGACATCAAGGAGTATATCAGGATGGGGATATATCCCGCACAAGCCACAGGAGATCAAAAGAGGACCATTAGGCGATTGGCAAATGGATTCTTCTTAAGCGGAGGAGTTTTGTATAAAAGAACATCATATCTTGGATTATTAAGATGCATAGATGCCAGACAAGCTACAACTGTCATGTCTGAAGTACATTCGGGAGTTTGCGGACCCCACATGAGTGGATATGTGTTGGCAAAGAAAATCCTCCCAGCTGGTTACTATTGGCTTACTATGGAGCGAGATTGTATCAGTTTTGTGCGCAAGTGTCATAAATGCCAGATACACGGAGATTTGATTCATTCTCCACCATCCGAGTTGCACACAATGTCGGCACCATGGCCCTTCGTTGCCTGGGGCATGGATGTGATTGGACCGATTGAGCCGGCAGCATCCAATGGGCACAGGTTCATTTTGGTAACCATCGATTATTTTACCAAATGGGTTGAGGCCAAGACATTCAAATCGGTGACTAAGAAAGCTATGGTCGATTTTGTCCACTCAAATATCATATGTCGATTTGGAATCCCAAAGGTGATCATCACAGATAACGGTGCTAATCTTAACAGCAACTTAATGAAGGAAGTATGTCAACAGTTTAAGATTACGCATCGCAACTCTACCCCATATCGGCCCAAGGCGAATGGAGCAGTCGAGGCCGCAAACAAAAACATAAAGAAGATACTTCGGAAAATGGTAGAAGGTTCAAGACAATGGCACGAAAAACTACCATTTGCGTTATTGGGATACCGCACTACTGTTCGCACTTCAGTAGGAGCAACTCCTTATTTGTTGGTGTATGGCACTGAAGCAGTAATTCCTGCAGAAGTTGAGATTCCTTCCCTTCGGATCATCGCCGAAGCAAAGATTGATGATGATGAATGGGTCAAAACCCGTCTAGAACAGTTAAACTTGATTGATGAAAAACGATTGACCGCAGTATGTCATGGTCAATTATATCAAAGAAGAATAGAAAGAGCATACAACAAAAAGGTGCGTCCCCGGAAGTTTGAAGTAGGTCCAACATGTGCTGAAACGTATTCTTCCACATCAGGTTGAGGCAAAAGGCAAATTTGCCCCGAATTGGCAAGGACCATTCATTGTGACCAGAGTATTATCGAATGGTGCACTATGCTTAACAGATATTGAAGGCAAATGCATAGATATGGCGATCAATTCTGACGCGGTAAAAAGATATTATGCATAACTTTTGAATATTTGTATTTAGCATTATTTCGAAGATTGGAATGACAAAGGCAATTTATTCTGCTATCCAAACACTATACCCTTTGCTTCCCCTTTTGAGCCATATTTGTTTCGTTCCTACCCTCTCTTGGAATCGATGAAAATCAAATATGAAATAACAATAATAAAAAAAAAGAAAAAGAAAATCACTATTATTTGGTGAACTACGTTTGACCAGATTCCTCAAAGAAGGATACGTAGGCATCTCACGGCTCGGTCATAGGGTGCACAATATACATAATGTGCACAAAAAGAAACATTAAGAGACCCCAATCAAGAAACTGGGGCAGGAATTGTATTGGAAATAAGAAAAAGATTCCAAGAGTTGTAATTTTAAACACATACCAAAACAGTTTAGTTTTTAATACCTTTCCATTTCCCACCACAAACCAAAAAGACCTTTCGACCAATCTTAGAAAAATGCTGAGTCAAGCAAATGAAGATGGTTCATAACACTCTGGTACAAACAAGAAAAGAAGGTAAAAATGAGAGTCTTATAGGTGAAAACCCACACGGGCACCATAAGGCGACGGAAGTTGAGAGAAAGTAAAATGAGAGAGTCTTATTGGTGAAAACCTTCGTAGGCACCATAAGACGAAAAGGAAGTGAGAAATAAACAAATGAGGAAGGTTTGTCGGTGAGAACTCTTTGAGATATTACAAGTCCAACGGGTCTGTAAAATGAAAAATGAAGTTGGATCACGGAAATTTTGGGGAAAACAAAATGAGACAATTAAAAGGAGATCTATTAAAAGACTGGGTTGATTAATCAAAAATGCATACCCAGATCATTGGCGCCAGTGACTCCAATCAGATAAGTTTATTCCTTTTCCAACAGTCATCCAAATTTGGATTTTTCTTTTCATTCTATAATTGTCGAAATAAGCGTGTTTCGTCACTAATAATCTTACTTTTCTAAAGCTTTGAGATAAGTTTTATTCCAAACAAATAAGAAGGAATGTCAAGGTATACTACCAAGATTCAAGGTTACATGATGCAAAATAAGGCCATGAAAGGCGGGAGATAAAAATAATAAGATATGGGAGGAAGAAAAGTGAAATCAAAAGTGGATCAACAATGTCAGGAGAGACATATGATTACGGTTAAAAGGGTTTGAAGGAAAACATACAGAGAGGAATCCTATAGTCAAGGATCAATTACAAAGACAAAACAGTCTTTTTCAACCATTCCAAGACAATAAAACAAGACGAAGAAGAAGCCCCACCATTGGCAAGAATACCCCAGTTAACCACCCTGCTTTAAACTAACGAAGTTTTCTTTGATTTAAAACAGGGGCAAAAACAACATTTGTGTCAGGAAACACTTGGTAGAGGATGAGAAAAGAAGAAATCAGGCGTCCACCTGGAAAATGAGGACAAAGAAAAGAAGAAGTCAGGCGTCCACCTGGAGAATGAGGATAAGAACCGAAGAAGTCAGGCGTCCACCTGGAGAATGAGGATAAGAATTAAAGAAATTAGGCGTCCGCCTGGAGAATGAGGATGAAAATTAAAGAAATCAGGCGTCCACCTGGAGAATGAGGATAAGAATTAAAGAAGTCAGGCGTCCACCTGGAGAATGAGGATGAGAAAAGAAGGAATCAGGCGTCCACCTGGAGAACGAGGATGAAGAATTAAAGAAGTCAGGCGTCCACCTGGAGAATGAGGATGAGAAAAGAAGAAGTCAGGCGTCCACCTGGAGAACGAGGATGAAGAATTAAAGAAGGAATCAGGCGTCCACCTGGAGAACGAGGATGAGAATTAAAGAAATCAGGCGTCCACCTGGAGAATGAGGATAAGAATTGAAGAAGCCAGGCATCCACCTGGAGAATGAGGATGAGAAAAGAAGAAGTCAGGCGTCCACCTGGAGAACAAGGATGTAAACTAACGAAGTTTTCTTTGATTTAAAACAGGGGCAAAGACAATATTTGTGTCAGGAAATACCTGGTAAAGAATTAAAGAAGTCAGGCGTCCACCTGGAGAATGAGGATGAGAATTAAAGAAGTCAGGCATCCACCTGGAGAATGAGGATGAGAATTAAAAAAGTCAGGCGTCCACCTGGAGAATGAGGATGAGAATTGAAGAAGTCAGGCGTCCACCTGGAGAATGAGGATGAGGAATTAAAGAAATCAGGCGTCCACCTGGAGAATGAGGATAAAGGAATTAAGAAAAAGTCAGGAGTCCACCTGGAGAATGAGGATGAAGAATTGAAGAAGTCAGGCGTCCGCCTGGAGAATGAGGATGAAGAAGTTAAAAAGAAGTCAGGCGTCCACCTGGAGAATGAGGACAAAGAATTGAAGAAATCAGGCGTCCACCTGGAGAATAAGGATGAAGAAGTTAAGAAGAAATCAGGCGTCCACCTGGAGAATGAGGATAAAGAAAAGAAGCAGTCAAGCGTCCACCTGAAGAATGAGGACAAAGAAAAGAAGAAGTCAGGCGTCCACCTAGAGAATGAGGATGAATCCGCAGTCAGGCACCCACCTGGAGAATAAGGGAGTACAATTGAAGTGTTGAAATCAAAAACTCGCTCATATGAGAAAGGAGCACATTTAGAGTCAATAAAGCAGAGGAGTCCAACAAAGTCCCCAGCAGGAAACAACAAGATTCCCAAACAGATAAAGAAAATATGGGACACAATGAAAAGAATACGGAATAAGCCAAATGCCCAAGAGTCAACAAGACATCAAGACAACAAGAAACGCAAGGGCATAATCTAGATAAGATTTTATAATTCATGTACCATAGTCTAGTTTAGCTTTTTGTATTACCTTTGAAGTAAGGTGTAATAAGGAGGTCAGCAAGCAGTAAAAACAGCACGAAGCAGTAGTAACATCACAGTCCCACGGTAGTCCCAGCTACCCAAAACTTCCCGAACTACATTGACCTGATTCCTTTATAGCCAAGGATATGTAGGAAACCTTTGAAGCAGAGGTTCGGTCAAATCTTTCAAAAATGCTTCCCACGGAGTATTTGCACGGGCAAAAATCGCTCGTATCCGCTCACTTTATCTTTGCACGAAAACAATTCGAGCGAAAATTGATTATTGTTGTTGTGAGCACGTGATTTTTGCCTTACGAAAACTATTCCAAAATAAATCAAAAATAAAATAAATTTCTTTTACTGTGTAATTTTTGAATTTGCGTGGTGTTTGTTAAATATTTGTCTTATGTACGTAAATGTTTACGTTGTCATAATAAAATGAAAAATAAAATAAAAATATATGTTGCATGCATATCTAGGATTTAATTATGCATTTAATAATTGATTCAAAAAATAAAATCACAAAAATATGTGTCTGTTCTAGTTTTAATATTTCACTGTGTGATTAATGTTTGGTCTGTGTGTTAAACAATTATTAAAAGGTAATTAATATTTTTAGAAGGGTAATTTTTGATTTTATAATTTTAATTAAGATTTTAATGATTAATAATAAAATTAGAAAATAAAAATACAAGTTGTAAAATGAAACTCGGACCTGGATTAAAATCCAGGCCCAAATCGAGTTACCCCCCCCCCCCCACAGCCCAATCCAAATAGCCCAGATCCGGTCTTATTCAAACGAGTCAAAACGACAGCGTTTGGTCGTAGTTTATCAGTGGCCGTTGGATCAAAGCCAACCAATGGCTGAGATCCCACGAACCTAACCCGATCCGATACCCGGTTCAACCCATGACCCCGAACTTCAACCAAACGACAACGTTTGGTTAAGTGGATTGATCTCAACCGTGCATCTTAATTGATCCAACGGATGAGATCAATCCACCCCACCCCTATATAAGGCCCAAACCCCTACCCCGGCCCCTAACTTAACACCCCCCCCCCTCTCCACTGTTCATCATCATCTTCCTCAAACCCACCCCTAACCCTAGCCGCCCTAACATCCCATCGCCTGAAACCCGGCGGCATCAACGCCGCCGGTCACCAAAATAACACCCTAGAACCCCCTGAACATCCTCTATCCAGATATGCTAGCCACTTGGCTCGAATCTTCCTGAAGGTTCTCGAATCTTCATTTGAAGATTCGAGCCAAGCTCAGATCTAAACTAAACCGCCCCAAATCGACACCATAGCTTCCCCTAACCACCATAGCTTCCCCTCAGAACTCTTCGAATCTTCTTTTGAAGGTTCGGACCAAACAAGAACTTACCCAGATATGTTCTAAACTAACACCAAATCACCCCTAGGTTTCCCTCACCCTCGTGTCATTGTTGGTTCCCCTCGAATCTGACCAGAAATGGTTAAGTCCCAAATCGAATCTTCAGGAACCCTAGAAATACCAGACTTTTGGATTCTTCCTGAATTAAATAAAGATTGAGGTTTAATCGACCTTAGTCGAAGTATTTTCAGTGGAAAATACTTCGACTAAGGTCTGTTTGATTTCAAACAAAGTCCGAATCCAAGTTGAGTTCGAGTCGGAATGAATTTGAAGGTTCAGAGGTAATTTTTCTGTTTCTTATGTGTATTCTACGTGTATTCTATGTTTGTTTCATTAGTCTGTTTAATTTTTCATAATTTTCTAGTCAATTTTGTTATATTGTCTCCTACCCGTCTACTTGATTCTAAATGTGAATTGTTTCTGTTGATTGTGATTATGTACAATGTGTGTAATCGACTCGATTAAGTTCGTCGATTAGTTGTATTGTGAATCTTGTTTCTGAAAATGTTGACTGAAGCAACCTATTTCGGATGGATTATTTTGTTGTAATCAGTTGTTTCTTATTTGATAATCAGTTTGATTAATACTCGTTAATTAAGTCATCTTTGTTTATAGTTCAATAAAATCCATCAAATGGATGTTGTATGTGTGTTGATTTCTGAGCATTAAGTTTCAGGGCATTGTCAGTATATTGACAGTGCTCCTGTATCTGTTTGATCCTAACTCAATGTTGAAGTTCTGTTTAAATTGTTATGTTGAATTCAGTGTGATTTTACAAATGTTGATTAGATGTAATTGTGTTAGAAGGTTACATTCTTAGTTAGGATTCAGTCCAAAACTTTAGGATTGGTTGTAGCTGTCTTAAATCAGATTAATAATCAGGTTTGAACAGATTTTAAAAAATCTGTATTGTTAGATTTTAAGTTTGACAGCAGTAATAATAGTAATCACAGTAGGATTTCTGAGGGTATTTCTGGGACAGAATAGTGAGGGTAATATGATAGCATAGTGGGCTGAAAGTTGAATGTTAATGGCTATAGTTTAAGATAATAATGGGGAACAAAGGGTAATGGGGCTGCTTAAAATCAGGATAAGATCACTTAAAGTATTAAAAAGCAGTTTTAATGGAACTTTCTGATTTTTAAAGAAGAAAGGGGGTCCAGGCAGCACTTAAAAAGATAGGACCATACTTGTATAAGTACAGGAGGCCATCAGATTTGAAAAAAAATATATAGGAAGAGATTGAGAGATTTGAGGATCAGATTTTAAAGCAGATTTTAAGAGGGAATTGAGAGAGAGAAATAAGTTTTCAGACAGAATTTTAGAGGTCAATTTTCAGAGAGATTTAAGGAGATTTAGATCAGATTTTGAGAGAGAATTTAAGAAAAATACACCTAGAATGAGATAAAAGAAAAAATCAAGCAGAAAATCAGATTCCTCTAGGAATCTGAAGAGGAAGAAGAAACAGAAAAGAAACCAAAAGAGAGTATTCACACACACACACACACAGATACAATAGCAGAAACAGAAAAATCAGAAAAATAGGGATTTGAAACAGAAAAGAAACTGAAATCTGAAATATTGCTCTTTCGTTGAATCTGTTCGGATTTATTTGATTCCATTGTTCAGTTAAAATCTGAAATATCTTTAAGAATACTGTTACTGTGCATCTGGGTTCCTCGGGTCTTATTATTGCTCAAATCTGTGGAAATACTGCTATTCTGCTGAATTTGTTACTGCTGCTACTGCTGAAATTTTAACTCCTTCTTCCTTCATTGCCAGGTACATATCTTTTAAACTTATGTTGTGATGGGTTTCAACATGACAATAAATAAAGTTTGAGTTGTAATACTATCTTCTATTCTTTTGAGCTCTTTAGTTAAAAATTCAGTTTTGTTTCTTGATCAAATAAGTAGTATATGTTGACAGGATGACTGTAAGTTAAATGTCCTTTATTGAAGTCTGTATAAGTGTTGTAACAAGGTTAATTTCTAAATTTTCATTAAAGTATAGTTATGATTGAATTGTTAATATAGGGAACATGGCATGAAGTTGGCTATTAGTTAAATCCTATGACATTGTTAGTCAGGTATAGAGTATTCTGAAATATCAAGAAAATGCATGGTTAGTGTATTTCGATTGTTTGGTTGTGGATTAAGGTTAGATGATGTTAGTTGCATTTTGTCCATATATGGTGTAGTAGTGATTATGATTATAATCAATAGTCGAAAATTGCATTAGTATCTTCTGCTATGGTTGCAAATGCCAAAATATGACGAATAATGTTGTATGCAATATCATCTTATTAAGTCAATTATGTAGATTTGCTCTCTCTCTTAATAACAAATGGCCTAGGAATTTTACAATGTGAATGTTAGTATTTAGCAATGGTTCACATAAATTGAGAATCAAATCGATTAGATTATATATATCTTACGTTCAACCATAAGCAGAATTAACAAAATAATAAGGCCTATTAGATTAAAAGCAAACATATGAGAATAAGATGAGATGTACAAGCACAAATTGCAACACTTTATATCAATGGCAATTAGAAATAGAATTTGCACTAAATAAATAATGAAAAATTGTTCAAAAAAAAAACACTTCTTCCCTTCATACATCATTTTTGTTAAATACTTCTTCCCTTCATACATCATTTTTGTTAGTTTCATATACAATTCATTCTTTGGCATATATATATATGTTGTATTTGCTAAAAATCATATTTTATTCTTTTCTTCGAATTTGAATAGTGTGGATGGATATAATTTATACTCGGAAATTATAGTCGACGGGCAATATTTAATAAATTGTGAATTCTTTTAAAAGAATTTAAAGGCATCCCCTAAATGTGATTTTTTCAGGAATTTCATATAAAAATGTGTAGATATAATAAACAGTTTTGTGGAAAATCCATAATATTATTACAAAAATATTCTGCGCAATTAGGGATGCGTTCGCGTACCCTGACTATATTTTTAAAAAGCAAATTCGGATTATGTGTACGCGCTATTTCGAACGAATATTTAAGAAAAGGATTTTTCCAAGGATGTTAAAATAATTTCGTATAACCCGAGATGTGTAGTTCATTATCTAAATACAAGGGTGATGATGTTCCTGATTTTATTTTAAATTTCGAACATATGATTTTTTAATAAAAACTATAACATGGACAATTTTATTGTGTACACGTATGCGTGGCATGATCCTCTGTAATTATAAAAGGTATATAATACGAATATACGTACGCGTAATTCGTCATAAACAATAAACGGAAGCGGTGACAAAATCGTGCAATATATATGTAAAAATCAAGATAAGCCAAGAATAAAAATAGTTAAGCGACCGTGCTAGAACCACGGAGTTCGGAAATGCCTAACACCTTCTTCCGGATTAACAGAATTCCTTACTCAGGATTTCTGGTTCGCAGAATAATAAACAGAGTCATATTCTCCTCGATTCAGGGATTAAAATTGGTGACTTGGGACGCCTTAAAATTCCCAAGTGGCGACTCTGAAACAAACAAACAAATCCCGTTTCGACTGTCCTTTAATTGGAGAAAACTCCCTGCACCCCCGCGGGCGCGGTAAAAAGGAGGTGCGACAAGTGTCTCTGAAATATGTTACAGCTGCTAGTTCATCAAAAATTACTTGATATTTCAATATTCTTCTAAATAATTCTATTTTTATCAATAATTGCATATTTTCGAAAACTCCATTTCCGTAGCAGTCAGGTGTTACACAAGGAAACTCAACGAGGCCTCCAGAACGAAGCACAGAAAGGCCAGCAGACAAAGGCACGAACCAACCTCCCCTCACAAAACTTACAATTTTTTCTTTGAACGCAGGCACATCTGACGTATCAATAGCATCTGCAAATATATACACGTAACAAGATCACCATCAATCAGGCCACCAGACACTAAACGTATTCCCAGCTAAGAAATAGTCTACTCTTATTCGCTATCCATATCTTGCATAAGGCTAATCCCTGCCTCCATATTTGCATGAGGCTAATCCCTGCCTCCATATTTGCATGAGGCTAATTCCTACCTCCGTAGTTGCATGAGACTAATACTTGCCTCCATATTTGCATGACGCTAATCCCTGCCTCTATAGTTGCATGAGGCTAATCCTTGCCTCCATAGTTGCATGAGACTAATCCCTTCCTCCATATTTGCATGAGGCTAATCCTTTTGTCCATACTTGCATGAGGCTAATCCTTGCCTCAATGTTTGCATAAGGCTATCCTTGCCTCCATACCTGCTTGAAGCTAATCCCTACCTCCATATTTGCATGAGGCTAATCCTTGCCTCTATATTTGCATGAGGCTAATCCCTACCTCCATATTTGCATGAGGCTAATCCTTTCCTCCATATCTGCATGAGGCTAATCCTTGCCTTCATATTTGCATGAGGCTAATCCCTACCTCCATATTTGCATGAGGCTAATCCCTGCCTTCATACCTGCATGAGGCTAATCCTTGCCTCCATGTTTGCATGAGGCTAATCCTTTCCTTCATATTTGCTTGAGGCTAATCCTTGCCTCCATATTTGCATGAGGCTAATCCTTGCCTCCATATTTGCATGAGGCTAATCTTTGCCTCCATATTTGCATGAGGCTAATCCTTGACTCCATGTTTGCATAAGGATAATCCTTGCCTCCACGTCTGCATGAGGCTAATCCCTACCTCCATATCTGCATGAGGCTAATCCTTGCCTCTACGTTTGCATGGGACTAAGCATTTTCCCTCATTGCATAAGTATCGATCTATTCTTGTACTATCTATTTGTTTTTCGATTGGGCTAATCTTTGACCTTCATTTTACAAGACTAAGCCTTGTCTTGGTAGCATCATATTATTGCATCCCATGGGCTAAAATATCGCCAACCTATCCAAAGGCGTCATAGTCTAAAAGGCATCATTCTCATAGCCGGAAGACACCATTCCATGGCCTGAGGATATCTCAAATTTGCATATCATTGTTCAAAGGCATCATGGTTCGGAGGCACCATCTCCATGACCTGAGAAAATCATTTCATGTCCTACGAATCCCGCACTAAACAATTCATGGCCTAGGACATCATGGTCTGAGGACGTCATCCCTAACCGTCCAAAGACAACTTTCATGGTCCAAAGGGAATCTGCATCATGTTTAAATTTTTGCACACATACATGTTTGTAGCATCTCTTTATCTACATGTGACCAGTAAGCAACCGCTATCCTAGTAGGAGTGACCTCGCTCCAGTTCATTCAACCATTTCAAACCTGGACCATTCACCATAACCACTCTTGCATCCAGTCCGAAATCTCGTGTCCGTTCTTATAATGACTTCATCGGTATATTTTGCCAATGAATCCAGAACTACACATGGCCTGATTCCTGCAAAACCAGGGTTATGTAGGCAGCTCAAAGACCGAAGTCCAGCCTCTATCTTTCAATACATCCCATCCGGTCAAAATTGGTCATCATGTCTTTACCCGAAAACTCTTTCATCCTTCCCGGGTAAAGAGGGGCAGTTGTTGATACCCAGTTTTTTTCCAAAATATTTTCAAAACTATGCCTTGGCACCAATTTGTATTTTTCATACAATTTTTGCATTTTCAAAATATTTTAATTAATTTATCCTAGCATTTTATTTATAAAACAATCACTGATTGCATCACAAAATAGTTTTATAATAATTTTTGTGGCTTAATTTATCATTTTCATTTATATTAAGTTTCAATTATTGCACAAATAGCCACATTGGTATTTTTAGGATGCAATTGCAATTATTTTGCGACTATAGCCTATGCATGCATTATTACATTATTTTTACCGAAAAATAGCCTTGTATATTTTTAAAATATTAAGTAATTATTTTAAAATATTTCCATGCTTTAAAATTATTTTTATAATTTATTAACCATTTTTAAAAATTATTTTAGCAACTAATTGCGTATTTAACAAATAGCCCCTTTTTTATTTTGGACCTATGCTATTAAATTAGCTCAATTTTAACCCTCCCCCATCCCAATCGGGCCCAAAACTTACCCAGCCCAAATCTATAACACCCAACCTCGCCCCAAATCTTTTCAATCTGGGTCATTGATCATAGAGATCAACGGCCTCCATTACCCCTTACATTTTTAGTTCCAAACGACCCCCCAAACCTGGCTATTCTCACCCAAACAGCCACCCTGAAACCGCTTTCCTCTCCAATGCTCTCAAAACCTAACCCTAATTCACCCTCGCCGCCACTCATATATGGCCATCCATGGTGGTTTCTCACCACCCCCAGTCCTCTAATGGCCTCTCATGTACTGGTATCACCATCTCCAAGGTCCTCTAGGGACCAGGGTTTGTCTGCTTACGCCTTTGGTCTTTGCTCGCCTGTTTCAGGTTGTTCCGGTTCGATTTTGAGTAAGATCTTCCTATATCACCTTAGATCTATGGAATTCTAAGCTTGCTTCTTCACCTCTGTGTTGTTCTTCTTGAAACCCTATTTTTTGTCCTTTGAACTTCTCAGATCTGTGCAAGATCTGAGATAATTCGAATCTGTTTCGTATGAGTTTTACAAGAACCTTCGGATTTTCTAATGATTTTCCATTTTTTTCTAAACTAGGGTTTCCCAAAAATTTCTTTCTCCAAAACGTTTGATAATTTTGAGTGTTTAATCTTCTATTTCTTATGTGTTTTAACCGATTTCGTAAGGCTTTGTTTTAACCCCAACTCGTTTATGCTAAAAACCCTAAATTTTTCAATATTTTGTTTGGCTTCTTAGTTACTTGTGTACCGACTTTGTCTTATTCTTTGGTTCCTGTGATTTTTCTTTAGACTAATTAGATGTCTCGTGATTTTTATCCTACTACGCCTTTACTAAGGTTCTTGGTTTGACTCCTTACTGATTTTATGTGTCTATATTCATTTTTTCTTATCCATGGTAAACCGATATTTCTCCCTTAAATCAGTGTTGATTTGAATTCTTGATTTATCAATCTGTTTCCAGACTATTCCTTTCTTGCCTTATTTGAAATTGTCTGCAATACTTGCTGACTCTTTGCATGATTCTTTCCTTAGTTAAACCCTTGACTCTCTATTCTAAAGCTCTTTATTTTTGGTTTGATTTGAACTATTTTCTTTAGCAAAACCTCTGATTCTTACTTCTTTACTCCATTAATTGAACTGCTTGCCTTAATTAGTTCCTATCATTACCGTTGGTTGATTTTCCTTAATTAAGGGAGAAAAACTATACTGAATCCTTGTGTGATTGATTCTGAAATTGCTTAATAGATGATTGATGATTACTTTATCTTATTTACTATAATCTTGATCTACTATATAAACTCTCTTATTTTAACTTCTTAGACACGAACACTAATTCCTCGACACTCTCACACTATCAAAAGCTCTCTATTCTCTTCCGTTACATGTAATTCTCACTAATCCAGCCGGCTGTAAGCCAAGGCTGGCTATTTACACCTTCTCTACTCTATACTCTGTATTCTCTCCTTAGCTGGTATGTCCTAATTCAATTCACATTCCAAAACTATGTATTTTCTTTGATGCTGCAGTTTATTAGTTCTGATTTCCAATTCACTTGCTATTCTACTGTCATATACTCAATGTGTAACCAACATGTTTATATTATACTGCCTAATTACTGTATCACTCAGCATGTTTAAGTTTGTTCTGTTAAAAGCTATAAATAGTATATTGTTTAGCATGCCCAATCCTGTTTTAGATAATTGCATGAATCCTATTTGTTCGCTAGTATGTCCAAGCTGCATTGTTAGTTTACTGTCTCACCCAGCATGTCTAAATTCTGTTTGTTCTATGTGTATTTCTAAAACTTTGAATGCTTCATGAAGTGCTTGTCTAGTTTGTTCGTCTAAGTCTTACATGCTCTACTTCACTAATGAAATCCTATTAAGACATTTAGCCCTTTCAAAGGTACTCTAGTTGTGTATATTGGGCATGTTGAAGACCTATGTGTTCTCAACATATTTTTGTAACTAACTTGTCAATTCCACAAATTCTTGACGAATATGTGTATTTGTTTGCTATCACTACGGTGTATTCTAGGTGTCCCCTACCTCTTTCTCCTTGTGTGAATTCTGTTTTCCAAAGTATTTTCTGAAGCTGTTCTGGGACTGGTTTTTTGATTTCAAGATGTTCTTTTTCATGCTTTTCCAACTACTCTTATACTTAAACTAGTACTGGTTTTCAAAAAAAAAAAACTTTTCACCCCTAAGACCCTTCACTACATTTTTAAAATTGTGCACTCCCATTTTATCTTAGTTCATTAAGTCCTGCCCCTCTGGTATATGTACTCCTTAGAGGTCCCTGAGATCTCTCTGAACTCTGGCATATCAGGGCTGGCACTTTCACAATGCACATAAATCAATCCTTATTTGAGAAATGTTTGGGTGTGAGCACCGCCCGGGATCTTTGAGGTCCTTAGGGAACTCTGACACACCTAGACATGAAATTGGCTATGGAACTTTGGGCATTTGAGACTACTGAAGGCTTGAAAATTACTTTGGGCCTACTTCAGGCTCCCTATAGTTTAATGTATATATATAATTATGTAATTCATTCAATTCTTGGTTTGTAATAATTAATTGTAAACAAATATTGGGGTGACTAGTGAAAAGGGTGGGCAGTTGTATATTGTGGGTAAAGTTGGGTAGATAACATGCCTATAGGGTTTATTTACACGTGCCATGTTAGATAATATGCGTATAGGATTTCTTGGTGGAAATGAATTCTACCTGCTCCAATTCATATAATTAGATAACATGCTTATAGGGTTTATTTACATGTGCAGTGTTAGATAATATGCCTATAGGATTTCTTGTTTGAAATGAATTCTACCTGCTCCATTTCATATAATTAGATATCATGCCTATGGTGTGTAAAGTCATTGAGGTTCAGTTTTCATTACAGCATGTATTCAAATTCATCTCCTTAGAGATCATGCTTATAAGATTTAAATCAGCTTTAATAGAAATCATGCCTATAGGGATTTCATTTTGGTCAAATAAATTCTGTTTGCTTCACCTTACGTTTAATTAGAAATCATGTCTATAGGATCTAAAACCAGTTTAGTTAGACCTAAACTCATATTAACTTTAACTCATGTTTGTAGATTCTGAATCTGTTTAATTAACTAACCTACTCATATATTCTACGATGCATTAATTAACATCACTAGAAATCATGCCTATTGGTTCCAAATGGCCCGTTTAAAATTGTTTACTATTTTACTGAATTCCTAATCGATAATAGATATCATACTCATAGGACATCACCAGTATATGCCTAGGCAAGCATATAGGGCGATTAAAAATCCTGCAACTGTAAAACTATGCTCTATTATATGTGACTGCTCATATTCAACAGGTCTAAAATCAGTAGGCAAGCTAAATACGTCTTTGACACTTTGGTCTAAATTCAGTACTGCATATTCTCTTCTCACCTAGATATCCTGTTCTAGAGTTCCTCCTAAATATCTGAAAACTGTTGTTTGAGACGTGCACTTACTTGTTCTATTTGTGGAGGTAAAATGTGAGCCTGTAATTGTTCCCTCTTTAATGCAGTCCTAATTATTTTTGGTTGACGCCTAGATTTTTCTCCTTTAAGTACCTCAGGATGGTCTAGAACCACCTAAATTAAAGGTCCTAAATACCTCCAGGGCCACAAGGAAGGGACGGATAATGTACGCATATGATATCTTTCAATGTTGCTAGAACGCTTAGGCTATGACAAGGGAGGGAATTGGGTAGTAAGGATATGATGACTACGTGCTAATGTCACGTGTATCCCCAGGAGTGATTACCGGGCATTGTGTGGGTATGATCCTGTAGGCTAACCAACCTAGGACCCCTCTTTCTTAACTCCCATTATTTAAACGAATTTACTTTTCTTTACATATGTGCAAATTATTCAAACCTTTTCCCTTGTTTTCATTACTTGAATCATGCATGTACTTAGAATGTCAAAACATGCCTCTATTTGCGAGTATGTGTTAAAACTGTTTATTTGTAAAAAGACTAATTCACATAGTTTAAGTTCGGTTGTGACCCACCGTTGTGGACCGCGAGGGTGCCTGACACCTTCCCCTCAAGGTTATTTCGAGCTCTTATGCTAATCTCTGGTAATGCAAACAAGTTCATGAGTTAATTGCTCTAGGTGCCTCAACGCACCATAATCCGTTAGGTGGTGACTCTCCAAGTACCTAAATTCCCAAAAGGAAATGAGTTATTTACCCCATGAATGTCGAAACCCAGACTTCCCTGTCAAAAGGGGAGAAAAGGGGACGTGAGAGTGAAAATTGAGAAGAATCCCGATTTTTGAAACTTTAAATCACTAGGCGTCAGGTGTCCTTTGCGTTCGCGAGACACCTGACGCGATCGCGAAACATAGCTGCCTAAATGGACTTCACGTTCGCAAGAATTGCTCCGCATTCACGATGGCCTCACCCATTTGGCCTTCACATTCGTGATCCTAGGCTCGCGTTCGCATAGAGCATATCCTAGCCTGCCCCAGACCCATTAACACATCGCATTCGCATGGGTTAGGCCTCGTTCGCAAAGGGTAATCCCTCCGCTGCTTCGCGTTCATGACTGCATCCTCGTGTTCGCGTAGAAGGAATCTACCCCCAACCCAATTTATCCTTAGCGATCGCAAAGCTCAAAATACCAGATATCAACAGATAGTTGAACCAAAAAATTTCTAAGTTCAGGTCATTCGTAACCTATCTGAAACTCACTCGAGCCCCTCAGTAATAACATCATACAAACTCGCTCACGCAATCAAAACACAAAAATAGCACCTAGAACTATGAATTAGACATCAAAATGCATGAAATTTTTAAAGAAAACTCAAGAACTTCCAAATTCACAACCGAGCGTCAAATCCTATCAAACCCACGCTGTTTTGTATAAAAACTTGTAGACATGTTTAAATAGTAAAATAGACCTATACTAAGTCTCATAACCAAAATCTGAACCCGGTTACCACAAAGTTAACTACGGTCAAACCTATGAAATCTTTAAACCTTTAAATTACTAGTTTTTAGTAAATCAAGCCAAATTAAGTTAGGGACATCCTAATTCAATTTTGGGCATATGCGCAAGTCAAAAACCACAATGCGAGCCTACTAGGATCGTTAAAATACCAATCAGAGGTCGTTTACACAAAATATTGATCGTAGTCAACTCAAGTTATTTCTAAAAAATGAAAACAATATTTTCTTTAAATTTTCACATAAAATATTTCTGGAAAAAGATACGGACTATGTATGCAAATTGAGAAACACTAATTAGAGCTAATAGAGGTCTTAAACATGAAAAAATGGACTAGAATTCAAAATGACCTATCAGGTCGTCACATTCTCTACCTCTAATAGAAACGTTCGTCCTCGAACAGACATAGAAAAAACCTGGATTGGTAAAAGAGTGGGGGTATCTACTTCGCATATCGGACTCAGACTCCCATGTAGGTACCTCTATCGGCTTACCTCTCCACTGCACTCTAACATAAAGATAACTCTTACACCTCAACTTCCGGACCTGCCGTGCTAGAATAGCCACTGGCTCCTCTTAAGTCAAATCCTTGTCCTAATGGACTAAGCTGAAATCTAATACATGGGATGGATCACCGTGATACTTTCGGAGTATGGAAACATGAAACACCGGGTGAACTGTTGATAAGCTAGGTGGCAATGCAAGTTTGCCCTTCTTCTCAAACCTCATCACACCCTTCATGGGTGCAACATCACGAACTCTCCGATTGGCATAAATCTTCAGCCTAGACTATGTTGTACGAAGCCGATCCTGAATCATCTTGACCTTCTCCAAGGCATCTCGAACCAAATCAGTAGCTAATAAGCGAGACTGTCCTGGCTCAAACCAACCAACTGGAGAGCGATACTGCCTCCCATATAAGGCCACATAAGGAGTTATCTAAATACTCGATTGGTAGCTGTTGTTGTAGGCAAACTCTATAAGCAGCAATAACTGATCCTAAGAACCCCTGAAATCTATAAAACAGGAGAAAAGCATATCCTCCAATATCTGAATGGTGTGCTCGGATTGCTTGTCCATCTATGGGTGAAATGTTGACCCAACTCAACCCGTGTGCCTAACTCACGCTATACGGCCCTCCAAAAATGCAATGTGAACTGTGTGCCCCAATCAGAAATAATGGACACTGGCACACCATGAAGATAAATAATATCACAAATATAGATCTCAACCAATAGCTCTGAAGAATAGGTAGTTGTCACCGGAATGAAAAACGCCGACTTGGTCAACTTATCCACAAGGCCCACACTGCGTCAAATAACTTCAATGTCCGTAAGAGCCCAATAATGAAATTCATGGTAATACTCTCCCACTTTCACTTGGGAATCTCAAGTCTCTGAAGCAAACCGATATGCCTTTAATGCTCGTACTTCACCTGCTGGCAATTCAAACACTGAGCTACCTTAGGATCCACCTTTATACCCTCGGAAGATACAATATGCCCCAAAAAGGCAATCGAATCCAATCAAAACTCACACTTTGAAAACTTGGCATATAACTGACTATCTTTCAAGGTCTGAAGTACAATCCTAGGATGCTACTCATGCTCCTCTCGACTGTGGGAGTATACCAAAATATCATCAATGAAGACAATCATAAATAAATCTAGATAGGGCTTGAATACCCATGTTCATCAAATCCATAAATGCTGCTAGGGCATTTGTCAAGCCAAATGACATTACTAGGAACTCATAATGCTCACACCGAATTCGGAAAGCTATGTTAGGGAATCTGATGCCCTTATCATCAATAGGTGTTTTCCTGATCTCAAATAAATCTTTCAAAATACTTTGGGTTCCTGAAGCTGATCAAATAAGTCATCAATCCTCGCCAATGGATACTTGTTCCTTATAGTGACTTTGTTCAACCGCCGGTAATCAATACACATCCTCATTGTACCATCCTTTTTCTTCACGAACAACATTGGTTCTCCCTAGGGTGATACACTATGTCTAATTATTCCCTTATCAAGAAAATCATGCAACTGCTCCTTCAGTTCCTTCAACTCAACTAGGGCCATACGGTATAATGGAAAAGAAATGGGCTAAGTGTCTGTAGCCAAGTCAATACAGAAGTCGATATCTCTATCAGGTGGCATCTCTGACAAATCTGCAGGAAACACCTCTAAAAACTCATGCACAACTAGTATTGAATCCATGTAAAGGAACCTCCACACTAGGATCACGAATATAGGCCAAATATACTAGACATACCTTCTCGACCATATGTCGAGTCTTCACATAAGAAATAACCTTGCTAGTAGAATGGCCAGGAGTCCCTCTCCACTCTAATCAAGGAAACCCCGGCATGGCTAAGGTCACCGTCTTGGAGTGATAATCCAATACAGCATGATAAGGTGACAGTCAATCCATACCCAAGATAACAACAAAATCTGCCATATCAAGAAGTAGAAGATCTACACCAGTCTCAAGGCTCCCGATAGAAACCATAATGAGCAATAAACACGATCTACAATAAAAGCATCTCCCACGGGACTAGACACATATATAGGAGCACTCAAAGAATCACGAGGCATAAGCAGATTTGAAGCAAAATAGGATGACACGTAGGAATAAGTAGATCCTGGATCAAATAGAACTGAAGCATCTCTATGAAAAACTGGAACAATACCTATGATGACATCATCAGATGAATCTACCTCAAGTCTAACTAGAATTGCGTAAAAACATGGTTGGGCCACTCTTACCTGCACCTCTTGGACGACGCCTAACTCGCTAGCCTTCACCTCTAATGGCCTAACATCCACCTCTAATAGCATGACCTCCACCCTTGGCAGCCTGACCCCTGCCTCTAGCTGGCTGAGCAGGCAATGAAGTAACCAGTGTCGGAACCATGGACGAGAACTCTGTTGTGGCATGCCTCCCTGAGATCTAGGGGAAAATCTAGCAACATGCCTCGGACCTTCACAATACAATCCCACTTCTGATGTGGCTGCTGACCCTAGAATTGGCCCTATCGACCTGAATAACTACCCTAATGACTCTGAATTGGAGGTACGCTAATTGGATCTGATGGTGCGCTATAGGCTAGCTGCTCAGGATGAGACCCATAAGAACTATGACTACCCGAAGCACCATCGGATGCCTGAAGCGCTGAATGAAACTACCTAGGAGGATAACCCCTACTAAATGAACCCTACCTCTAGACGAGGCACCACTGAAACTACAATAATGACAAGCCCACTTCTCAAATATTGCCTTCCTACTCTGACCATGAATCATCTTCATCCATCTAGAACTTTTTACGGCCTTTGGAAAGGAAATATCATCTGCGGTCTCCTTGGTCATCTATAGCCTAATACCGAAAGTAAGTCCATGAATGAATCTCCTCACTCTCTCCCTCTCAGTAGGGAGTAAGATAACTGCATGGCAAGCTAGGTCCACAAATTAAGTCACATATTGGATAACAATCATGCTACCCTGCTGAAGGCGCTCAATCTTCCTACGGTACTCCTTTCTCAAAGTGAAAGGAATAAATTTCTCTAGAAATAACTGCGGAAACTGCTCCTAAGTGTGTGGCAGTGAACCAGCTGGTTTGCTCCACATATGATCTTGCCACCATCTCTTGGCCGAACTGGTCATTTGAAACACTGCAAAGTCTACTCCATTGGACTCAACAATACCCATGTTGCTCAGCTCCTTGAAGCAACGGTCCAAATAATCATATAGGCCCTCAGAAGGTGTACCACTGAAGTGAATAAGTAAGAGCTTTGTGAATTTATCCAACCTCATCAATCCCTCAAAAGACATCCTAGGCATCTACCCGGTTTGTGTAGTAATAATAGACTGAACTACCCCAACTAGCTGGACTGCTGGAGTCTGATATGCGGAAGCCATCTACTCTGGAGTGTAAGTAGCAGGAGTATGTGCTCCTCCCCTGCCTAAGATATAACTAGTGCCATTAAAAATGCACCGGTTTGGGCCACACTCTTCATAAGGCCCACTAAACGGACTAGGCATTCTGAAGCACGGGAGTGGCTATAAATCCCTCTTGGAGCAGTTAGAGGATTTGCTTTATAAGGGACTCAATAGACCACTATGTTTCCCTAGGGTGTACCAGTGTTTTTCCTAAAGAAGAAGGATGGTACGATGAGGATGTGTATTGATTATCGTCAGTTAAAGAAAGTCACTATCAAGAATAAGTATCCTTTGGCAAAAGGTCTACATTTCCTCCCATAGAAGAAGGCGGATAAACTAATGGGTCGGGGCTTTCTCTTCTTTAGTTTCCCCTTCGATTCTCGAATACTCGGAGCTAGTATTCGAGGAGTCAGTTGCTGCGAGCCGAGTTATAAGACTTTCGTGAGCAGCTAACTCCAGCTCCACGGCCTTGACAATGCAATCATTATTATCGGCAATGCCTACTTTGGCCTCTTCCAATGTCTTCCTCTTCGTATGATATATATCATAGGTCTTCTCGAAGACGAGGCAATCCTCCTAATCCAAAGGTTTTGCTCGGATATTATCGATTTTGGCCTAGAGCTCTTCTCTTTTAGCCTTCATGGCTCTAAGGTGAGAATCAAGCTCAACGTTGGTACTTGAGTGAATCCAGTTTTGCTCCATGGCACTCTTAAGCCTCTCTTACACTCCGGCCCTCTTATCTTCGGTGGTACCGGCCTCCTCGGTTTTGGAGCATAAGTTGGCCTTTAAGTTGTTAATTTGTTCCTCGAAGGTAGAATTACGCTCATCAGCGGCGCGATCACATCATCATGAAGATCGATCCACTTAGCCTTAGCCTCTTGAAGCTTTTCATATAATTGGGCAGCTTTTTGGTAGTGGGCTAATCTATCTTGATCGGTTTGTTGCAACCGAGCCTCAAGCTCACTCATTTGTTAAACTTTAGCCTCTAGCACCGGGGGGGGGGGGAATCATTCCTTTTGTGGGTATCTGGTACCTTTAGAGGTGATGCAGTTTGTGATGGTGGCGAATGAGCAGCGGGTGTTGATTGGTAGGAAGGTGTCGTTGTAGAAGGAGAAAAAAGAGTTGTGGCAGAAGGGTTGATGGTTGTTTCTTGCTTAGTCGTTGAGGGCAGAAGAGACTCAAGGTCCGAACTCCGTGGACTGAAGACAGCAATAGGGGCCGGAAAGTGAGAATCAAAATTCTCGACCAGGTCCATTTCAACCCAAAAAGCTTGAATTTCCTCTAATGGAAGGTTTTGAAGCTTCCCTAACTGAGCATCCAGTTGAGCTAATGAAGATCCTTTGTTCCTTTGAAGGGGAGCCTCTTCATAATTGGATACCCCTTCAACAATGAGGACCATTGTGGCAGGCTACGTTGGCATCTTCTTCACCCTTATATCTTGAGTTCAAGCTGAAGAAGAATGTCTTCTCTTAGGTTTCTTGTTCATGGACTGGGGACTCCGAGAGAAGGCACCCTCACCGGAGGCTTGGGCAGATCCATGAGCTCTACTCCGAGCAAGGGCATTTTGCAACACCCTCCTGACCTCCTCAGAGTCATCTAGGACGTCAACTTTGGGGCAGGTTAAGGAAACCCTACGTAAGGCAAAAATGGAGTTAGCATTGTATTCTAGAGATTTCTTATGTTCAAACTATTATAAAAGAAAGGACTTTGGCTTAACATGGTGCTTGGCCTTCCACCCATATTTGGGAGCTATTTCTTACCACTATCGGGATTCCGGAGTTGTAATGTCCAAAATTTTCTTAACCCATTAGTCCAGTTCTTGAACCCGTAGTGGTTCCCTACAGGTAGATGAAATGAAGGAAACAAAAAATCAGCAAAATAGGAAATTATCTTTTTACTGAAAAATGATGCAAATAACCGAAGACTTACTAAAAAGGTTCTACGACTCACAAAAAGCTGGAGTTGTGGTCGGGATGATATCCCTAGTAGCAATATCATAATCCTCCCTTATTCTACCATATCATAATTATTGCGGCGTGTAACCCGATCCATAAGCAAATTCAATAATGTAATCAATCCAATAGCTCAATTAAGAAGAATCTCTACGATTAAAGAATTATGAAAGCAAAGGAATAAAAGAACCACATACTAATCAAATGAAGGAAACAAATAATACACGTGCAACAAAAACAAGCCAAATATGTGACAGTTAAGGTGAGTAAGTAAGACAATTATGGCAAGTAGCAATTAGTCATGGAGTCTTAGAAGGAATGAACCTTTCAATACAAGAATACTTAATGACAAGTAACAAGTTACACATAGAAAGCAATTAAAGCATGGAACAGTTACCACATCAAATAAGATAGTTCATGAAATACAAAAAAGCATGGAAACAATTATTTTGACAGTGTATATACACTCGTCCCCTCACATATACGTTGTTACACACGTAATTCACATAACAAGTAGTTCAAGGGTTCCTAATTTTCTTATATCAAGGTTAGACCCGACATTTACCTCACTCCTTAATCCACTCAAAACTCTACCACGACCTTTCCTTACAAACAACCTTCAAACCAACCAAATCTAGCAAATTATTGACTAAATAATTCAGAATAGGCTTTAGAAACTACCCACGAATGAAAGAGGGTAGTTGGTACAAAGAAAATCCTAAATTTGTTGTTGAAATTTTATGAAATGTAACGAGTAATTGAAAAGAAATAGATTGAAGTCACTTACCAATGAATTTAGGAAGAAAATCTCTTGGAAAAATAACCTCTAGGGTGTTTAGGAAAAATCTCTTGAAAAAATCACCCATTTTACCTTGTTGCGGATGTCACAATTACGATATCTTGTTCGCAATTGCGAGAAAGTGGTCGCAAATGCTAAACTTTCTCAGAAGCTCAATCATCGCAAATGCAAAATTTTTGGTTCGCAAATGCGAGACCCCATCCTTCGAAATTGCGAACCATTCCTTCGCAAATGCGAAGGTTACCCTGAAGTGTACTGAGCCGTAAATGCGACTCTGCCTTTGCAAAAGCGGCAATTGTTAGTTCGCAAATGCGAACTTTCTACTCGCAAATGCGAGAGTCCCCCTTCCAGCCCATGCCCGCAAATGCGAGCTAGATCTCGCGAATAAGAGACCTGCAGCAGAACACTAACACCGGCTATTCCAACCTTAACCAAACTCATCCGAAACACGTCAAAAAACTCACTTGAGCTCCTCGCGCTCCAAACCAAACATGCGCACAAGTGTAATAATATTATAAGAACTCGATGACACGGTGAAAATGTCGAAATAACACCTAGAACCATGAATTGGACATTTAAATGTATGAAATTTTCAAAGAAACTTACGAACTTTCAGATTTACAATTAAACGTATGAATCACGTCAAATCAACTTTGTTTTGTACCAAATTTTGCAGAAAAATCTTGAATAGTGAAATGGACCTTTTCCAAGTTCCGGAACCAAAATCTGAACCTGGTAGCCACAACGTCAACCTACGGTCAAACTTAGGAACTCTTTGAACCTTCAAGTTACTAATTTTCAACAAATCATACTAAATCAAGTTAGAGACTTCTGAATTTGATTTCGGGAATACTCCCAAGTTCAAAATCGCGGTACGGACCCACTGAGATAGTCATAACACTGATCCTGGTCCATTTACATAAAATATTTATCGTAGTCAACTCAAATTATTTTTAAGGTGAAAATTCACATTTTCTTTAATTTTTCACATAATTTTTTTTTGAAAAAAGACATGGAATGCGGATACAAATCGAGGAAGACTAAACAAAGCTATTTAAGGTTTCGAAACACAAAAATGAAAGCTAAAACTCAAAATGACCTATCGGGTCATCACATTCTCCACTTATAAAGTTCATCCTCGAACGGACATAAAAAAATATCTAGACTGGTGAAAAAGTGTGGATATCTACTCCGCATGTTGGATTCGGACTCCCACATAGCTGCCTCGATCGACTGATCTCTCCACTGTACTCTAACTGAAGGATAACTCTTATACCTCAACTTCCGGACCTGTTGGGCTAGAATAGCCATCGGCTCCTCCTCATAAGTCAAATCCTTGTCCAACTGGACTGAACTGAAATCTAACACATGAGACGGATCACCGTGATACTTCTGAAGTATGGACACATGGAATACCGGATAAACTGATGATAAACTAGGTGGAAATACTAGTATATATGTCACCTTACCCACTATCTAAAGAATCTCAAAGGGTCTTATATACCTAGGGCTCAACTTGCCCTTCTTTTTGAACCTCATCACACCCTTCATGGGAAAAATGAAACCCGGAGAAATACCCTCTCTCCAGCCATGAATGCAACATCATCACAAACTCTCTGATCGACATAAGTCTTCTACCTAGACTGAGCTATGCGAAGTCGATCCTGAATCATCTTGACCTTTTCCAAGGCATCCTAGACCAAATCGGTACACAACAACCGAGCCTCTCCCGGTTCAAACCAACCAACTGGTGAACGACATCTCTTCCCGTATAATGCCTCATAGGGATTCATATGAATACTCGACTAGCAGCTTCTACTATAGGAAAACACAACAAGTGGCAAGAACTGATCCCAAGAACCCCCAAAATCCATAACGCAAGTACGAAGCATATCCTCCAATATTTGAATGGTGCGCTCGGACTGCCTGTCTGTCTGGGGGTGATATGTTGTACTCAACTCAACACGTGTGCCTAATTCACACTCTACGGTCCTTCATAAATGCGAGGTAGACTGCATACCTTGATCAGAACTGATGGACATAGGTACACCGTGAAGACGGATGATTTAGCGAATGTAGATCGAAGCTAACCGCTCTTAATAATAGGTAAATGCCAATGGATGATTAGGGGTAATCCATATGAGCTCGAAGGGATTATGACCTCGTAAGTTTAATAACATTGATACCGTTATATAAATTTGATATTGTTTTTTCAGTGGAACATTTTTATAAAATTGTTTGAAAAAATATGATTTTACATAGTTATTAATATTACTACTCTCGATAAATACGTGTATAGAAAGAGATATACCTCATCTTTTGTAGCTTCTCCAAGAGCATTTTGATCAGGTAGTGCAATTCGATGATCTAGTGAAACAATCTCAGTATTGTTCGCCATTCCTAATATTAGATAACTTTGTTGAGCTATAATTCTAATAATAGAAAGAAAGATAGAGATAGTTAATAAACAATAATGTATTAATTTTCTTAGTGTTGCTCTGGAAGCTAACCAAAAACAAACCCATGCATATCTACAAAGTATAGACCGT
Organism: Nicotiana tabacum; assembly: GCF_000715075.1. Lineage (NCBI taxonomy): Eukaryota > Viridiplantae > Streptophyta > Magnoliopsida > Solanales > Solanaceae > Nicotiana > Nicotiana tabacum. The sequence goes on along the minus strand of NC_134087.1, from coordinate 144,176,683 downwards.
ATTAAAATGGTGTATTTAAAGTCGTAATGTCCAAATGATATAAAAGAAACGAGCAAACACACAACTTTCATAAACGACTCTATTCATAGAAATACTAGGGGTCTTTATGTTCTTTATTACCTATGTGACATATTATTATATCTTCTGTTCATGGGTCTCAGAATAATACGCAATTGATAAAGTTAATCCGAAAGGAATATTGAGAAAATATATGTATTTTTACATGGATGTTTCAATGAAATAATAATGTATATATATTTATTATATAGTACCACATGACCATGATAGTAGGGTACGTAAAGTGTATTAAAATATAGTAGAATTTTATGTAATTTGAGATAATTTTTAATCATGCGGGTAATTGATTAACTACCGGGTAGCGGGATATCACCTAATTAATTAATTAACTATAGGATAAGATTTCACCCCACCCCACGTGGCAGCCATGCAATACAGATTATATGACTCTTAAATTAAGATGTGCAAGGTGGCATGTTTTTCAATAATCATAGCTTAAAAATCGGTTGTACGTAATGCTCGTTCTCCTCCTTTCTTTATTATGACATTTTTTTGTGCAAATAATAGCACCTCATATTGACATTTTCTTTATTTATATTCCTTTGTCGGCTCCAAGACATGCCTTTTCTTAGAGAAGAAGGCAACCAATCTACAAATTACTGTATAGTAACTCTTTTATCTTCTCAAGACTTACTTAGAAGATATGTGGTATTTGGAAAACGAAAGTTTCTTTTGGATTTTCTGGAGAGGACCTCTGACTCTGAGTGAGATGATCCACTTTATCTTGTTCTATTTGATTTCTAATAGATAACCTGAGTTACTCAAGCCTCGCAAAGTTTTAAATTCCATAGTTTGTGCACACTAGTTGGAACATTAATAATAGTTGAGGTCGATCTCTCTGACTAGTTTCAGCTCTATAGATGCGTACCTTCCGTTGAACATTTTCAGAAGGATTGTCAAGAGAATCGGCTCAAGTATGTTAAGGCTAAGCTCTTCCTTCATTTTGGCATGATCTTGTCATTACACAAGTTTGATAACGAAGCATAATGAAAAATTCATAACCCAAAATTTACGTATATTTTGCTAGTATTGCAAGTTACAATATTCTCTTCATCGGGACTTCAAATTCATTTGAGTATTTCATTCTTCCAGTCAAGAGAGCAGAGAGTTTATATATACAGTATTAAAGTATTTTCATTACCATCGAGCTATAATCGATGGGCATGCCCCTATTGGGCAACCTCTGATTAGATGGTAGGTTAAATATATATACCGAGCCTACTGTGGTCGAGCGCTTATGAGTGAGCCCAGTTGGTCAATACACAAAGCCTAGTATGGCCGAGCGCCTATGAGCGAGCCTACTACTGTTGATACCCAATTTTTCCCTATATATTTTTGTATACAAAATACTTTCAAAATAGCATGTACATACATATATAAGCATGCCCAAGAGTTTTGGTATTTTTTCCTAATTTTTAAGATTTTAAAATTAATTTATTATCTATTTTTAGCAGTACAAAATCCAATAATTATTCCCAAGATTATCATCTTGGTGAATAACTTATTATATTCTCATATTTACACCAAAATATAATTAAGGTAATTTTTGTATATTTTTTACAAATCTATTTGGTATTTTTAAGCTAAATTGCATGTAATTGCAATTATAGCCTATTTCACGATTAGTAGCATTTTATAATTATAAAATTATTTACAATATTTAGAAATTAATATTTATATAGTATTTTTTGGCTCGGTGTTTTTAATTTACTTTTAAATTTAATATTACTATTCTTATAAAATAAAAAAGGGAAAATAGGCTATTTAACACTTAGCCCATTTCTATTTCAATTACAGCCCTTTCACCTTTCAATTTTGGCCCTCAATTTGACCCAATTCCGCCCCCAAATTAAACCAGCCCAATCCCCAAATTATCCAACCCCTGACCCGATTTAAAAACCCACTCGGCTCCCTTTTGATCCAGGTCGTTGATCATTTTGATCAACGGCCATAAACTCCCATTTCCTTTTTTAATTCCCAAACTACCCTTAACCTAATTCATTTCACCGATACGCCGCCTTTGAACCATCTTCATCTCTCAAACTCTCTCGAACCTCTCCGAAACCCTAATCGTTTCCCACCTTATCTCACCATGTTTCCACCGGAATCCATGGCGTCTTCGGCCATGGACGGTCTGTACTCATACTTTCTCACCATCATACCTAAGCTATTCAAGGTTTGAAGCCCGACTTCAATGGCCTTCTTCAGATCCTTCTCAGATCTGTAGATCTATGGCTTCTCCGGCCATTATTCCAGCATATTTAAGCAATATGAGTCTTTTCGACTCAGGATCTGACATTCCTCAAGAACTTTCTCATTGCTAGGGGTTTCTCTGCAATTCTAAGCCGTCTGAGGTTCTGTACCCGCCTATTTTCTTAGATCTGTGATATGTCTGGGCTTTATTTGACATTTTAAAGGTTTTTCCCAAATTTCCTTTTTAAAATCGTTCAATTTCGATTTTAAGGATTCTAAAAAAGTTTCTTCAAATATCTTTCTGATTCTTTCCATTCTTTCTTTATGTGTGTTTATCTATATTAGGCTCGTATGTTTTCTTTTCTACTACGCATGAGTTTGCTCTCTTGTTTCTTTTCTATTATGCGACACTCTTCTATTTTGCTGTCACTCTTATGCTCTCATGTTAATCCATGTTGTTAATCCTTATTCTTTGCTATATGTGTTTATGGTTGAGTTCTTTGATTTTGTTCACTTAACTGAGTTCTGTTTGTGTTCTTACTAAGCATATTTCATTTACTTTTGTTTAAAGCTCATATCATTTCTTTCTTCTGAACTTGTTTAAACTCCAAGTTTTCTCGAGCATGTTCTCATGACTTTGAATCAGTGTTCTTTCTATCGTGTGTGTTTGTCTATCATAAGTCTTTGGAAAAGACTTCTGAGCCCCTCTCAAGTGGCCTGCCTTCTCATCTCCATTGTCTGACTCAATTTGAAACCCTAGGCTTTGGGGGTTTCTTTGGCAAGTGGTATTAGGGAACCTAGGCTTTCAGACTCACTATGAGTCTGTAACTGAACTCGAATCCCTTTTGCTTGTGGCTCTAAGACTTTCAATGTTAGACTTTTTTTCTAAGAAACCTGACGATTCCTTTTGCTTTATCTGTGTGCTTTATATATGAGAAATTCCTCTTTCAAAAGTTTTCACCAATTAAGTGGATTGTCACTGATTTTTCTTCGATTGAACCTCTTTTACCTTTCTTGACTTGGTTCATTCGAATTGAACATGTAATTTTGGTTTCTTGGTTGTTTTCATTAAATAACTTCTATGTACTTACCCCATTTGTGCTACTTTGAAAAGGTTTTAATTAAAACTTCTTTCCTTAACTAATCTTTCCTTAAATCAGAATCCCTTAACCAAAGAGAGGTTGATTTCAATGATATTTCCTTGCCTTTCTTACTTGCTTTCTTCACTATAAAAGGGACTGCCCTTCTGCACTTTTAAGACACCTTACACCTTTAGTTCACACGACCTACACACTACCAGTCCTTAACTCCAATTCAATACTTGCACACTTGCAATATTGCTTTGAATTCAATACTCTTTCAACACTCTGCTTTTGCTTGAGATCTTTTGGAATTGCTTGGCTTGCAACTTGCCTTTTTCTCAGACGACTGTTTTTACTTGTTTTCCCCTGAAACTGGTATGTTCTGATTTAACATTTCTGCCTTACCCTTATGTGCTTATTTACAGTTTTCTGCAATCCTGTTTACTTTACTGCTCATGTTCAATGATTTGTGCTAAGTATGTTCTTTCCCTGCACCTGTTTCCATTGTGAATCCCTACCCCCTATTCTCTTCTATGTGTTTGAGTTAAGGATCATGGCCTGACAGTATTCAAATTGCTGCTCAGGTCATAACCTGATCTATAATGGATCCTAACTCTTAAGATTTGGCTAACAGGCTGGTCAGGGGTGTGCCAGCATTCCCAATTGCTGAGCATGACCACCAGCCTGCCATGGCTTTCCCCTAATTCCCATATGCACTTACACTTATTCTTAGACTCTTAAGTTCTGCCCCTCTCTTATGAGCCTTGCTTTGGGACCTTGAGTTCCCTCTGAACTTGGATATCAGAGGGTTGGCCCTTCCACACTGCACTATGATCTCAATTCTGCAATGTGTTTGGGGCGTAAGCATTGCCCGGGTCCATTTGAGACTCTTGGGAACTTTGACACATCCCAAACATGAGAAAGGCTTTTGGAAATATGATCCTGGAAGCTGGTTTATCTCATATTGTTGGACTTTGAGTCTGAATTAGGCTGTTTGGTTGTAGCTGAAATTTCGGATGTAATTTTACTTTTTTTTTCTGATTCATTCGGGTCTGTGATAATTTGTAATAACTATTGGGGTTGGCTAGTGAAAGGGGATGGGGATGAATGTATGCAAAGGGTAATAAACTTGCCTATAGGATTTTTTTTGATTTCTGCATTCTCATCTTAGAACTCATGCCTATAAAATTTTCTGATTTCTGCATTCTCATCTTAGAAACCATGCCTATAAGTTTTTCTGCACTTCTGCATTCCCATATTAGAAACCATACCTATAGGACTCTTGCATCTATGCAATCGTTTTAAAACCAATAACGCTTAGATAACTTGCCTATAGGAGTAATCAATTGAATAAGCTTAATCTATTTTGTCTATAAGTCTAAAATCAGTCATAAGGTCGTTTAAATTATGCAGATCTTTTGTTTATCGAACTAGTAATCCTCTCTTTAGAATCAGTACGCTCCGTTAGATATCATGCCTATAGGTCTCACTTAGGCAAACCATTATGTCATTAATTAACCGTGTCAGTATTGATAACTACAATCAGACAAGGCTAATTCGGACTCCTCATCTGAGAAATATGTGATAAATCAGCCTGTCCTAATTCTTTTAAATTTAATTCAGACTATAACCAGTATTTGAAGTCATGCTAAATAATTTTCTCCTTTAAGTGAGGAGGCCTGTTTGAGCCCCTTAAACTGCCATTTGTTTCCCCCTACTTGCTTATGTGTTTTGTTTGTCGCATTAGAATTTTGTCCTTTTAAAACTCTAAAAAGCCCCAACCTCCCTCCCTTTAGGACTAGTAGTTCCAAATGCCTCCGGGACTGATAGGATCGGGACGAGTAATAGAATGCAATAAGTAATGACACTATTCCGCATTTAATACCTTAACGGGGTGTGAAAGGGTAGATATGGACATGATGACCGGTGCGCTAATACCACGTGTAACGCCTCTTCTGAGGAGTGATTACCAGGTATTGCATTGATGTGATCCTTATTATTTGTAAAACTAGGACCCCATTCCCTTTATTTGTTCTCAAACTATTTCTTTAAAATTTCTGCTTTCTTTACTTTCGTCAAACTCTCAACTTGCTTGCAATATTATGTGAAAATCCCCTTCTATTTGAGACCTTTATTTGCTTACTTGTTTGTTAAAGGAACAATTGTAGCATGGTCGGGAACCACACTAGTGGATCTTGGGGGTGCCTAACACCTTCCCCTCGAGATAATTTCTAGCCCTTACCCGAACTCTGGTTTTCCAACTCGAACTCTTCTTTAGTGTCCTAATGCACTTTAATCATTAGGTGGCGACTCTTCAACCCAAAAATCCAATTCCCAAGAGGGAACAAGTTGTTCTCCCAAATGTCATTAACCCGATTTCGCCTTTAGAAAAAGGGGGCGCGACAGCATGGCAACTCTGCTGGGGAGTTCTTTAGGCTTTTACAATCTTATGAGCACGTGATTTTTGCCCTATATATGAATTACTCCCATAAATTCAAAACAAAATAACTTCTTTTCATTATTTGCAGTTTTTGAGGATTTTGTGGCATTTTCTGATAATTGTTTAATTAACGAAAAAACACAAAATACGCTGCATTCGCATTTAGGATCTAATTTTTGCATTATTGAATTAATTAGTAATTTAGTGGTTTTATAAATGTGGAAAAATAAAAAAAAATATATATATATAGTTTATTTTGCACTTTTAATTTTAATTTTCGAATTTTGGTAGTTTCCCTTTAAATTTGGTTTTTAATTATTTGTGTTAATTGTTATGTAGAGTTAATTTATGTAATAGGATAATTTTATTAATTTAAGATTATTTTTAATTTTAATTTAAACGAAACTAAAAGAAAATGAAAAAAAAAGAAGAGAAGAAAGAAAAAAAGAAAAGAAAATAAATGAAAAGGAAATTGAGGCTGGTTTGGGTTGCAAACCCCAGGCCCAAACAATTTCACCTCGAACCCTAGTCAAAACCCGGCCCAGACCCGTCCCCATTCGGTTCCCCCACCCCCCACTAAACTAAACGACCCCGTTTTGATGAGCGTGAATCCCAGTAGTTGATTTCCTCTAGATCCAACGACTGGGAACTAGGGGTCTTGTTGATATATATATGTCCGAACCAGCCACCCCCCTCAGACCCCTACCCCATTTCATCTCCTTCGCTGAAACCTCATCACCTCCGCCGTGAACCGCTTGCCGGAAATCGTCTCCGTTGGCGCCAATCGACCCCATTTTTACACCACCGATTCTCCTCCTTCTCCTCTTTCCAAATCTCCAAATCCCAACTCTCGAATCCCAGCCCAGCCTCTCGAATCTCGCATAAAAGAGAGTGGCTGAAACCCTAACTCGTCCAATTAGCCCCAAATTTACACCCTAAAACCCTCATCCCTTTCTCATTCAGATTATCTAAACCACTGCCTTCGAATTACCCTAGACCCCGTCGAATCTTGAATCCAAGTTTGAAACCTAAAATCCTAAAACTTCTGAATCGAGATTTCAATGTAGATTTTAGGTTTAGTTTGATTTTATTTGTATGTTCTTGATAAGAACATGCTATTAATATCAAATTAAGCCGAGAATTGGAAGGTTTGAAGACTCAAGTTAAGTTTCTACTGTCCGAGTTTTGTAGGTATCCTCTCTTTTCTTTTGTTTAATATTTCCTTCCTTTCTTTTTCGTCATTTTTCTTATCTTCTACTTCTTTTTTTTCTTCTGGTTTCTTTCTTGTTTCTTCCTAGTTCTTCAGGGTCATGTTCTTTATGCATGTTAGTATTAACTTGTTTAATTAACGTGATTCCATTTTTCTGTTAGATTGGTTCGAACTTCTTTTATTTTTCCTTTGAGCCCAAGACCTCATGAGTCTTTATGACTTGGTAGGTCACTTAGGCCGATAAAGTTTGTTTTTTGATTTGGAATTTGTGTTTGTCAAAATTCAATTGGACTTGGATCCTAAAATTTGGAGTCCAAGATCTCGATATACAGACCCATACCAAATTGATTTGGGTCAATTTGACCCATGCTCTGACCGGTCTCTTCAGGTAATAACAGGGTCATTAAGGGATAGTTTGGGTAGTCTAGGCTAGAGAATCTCTTTGTAACTGCCTGGGGAAGCTTCTAGGAAGATGGGGAGGGGATTCGTTTGCAATACTGATTTTTAACTAAGGACATTTTAGCTAAAACAAAAATTAGAAAAGGAGCAAAGTGCAAAAACTAAAAGCTGAGGCTGCCCTACTTTCTTGCCTATAAAGGCATCATTTCTTGCCCTTCAAGGAGGACCCAAGATTGAAGAAAATTTTTCTGAAAATTCGAAATGGCTAACTCCAGAAAACAATACTAAATTCTCTGCATTTTTGGTTTAAAACTGTTCAAAATTTGGCTGGTCTGTTGGATTTCTGGTCTTTCATTTAGCTAGAGCCCTTGAAAACCATAAATTTTTGTATTCGAGTAAGAAATGGTCTGAGTTTTCTGGGATTTCAAAGCTTATTTTGGGAGTTGTCTGGTTTTGGGTCTACTGTGCCTTTGGAGCTGATTTTGCTATGATATTATCCTCTACTTTGAGTTTGCTACTGCTGTTGCTTCTGTTCTAATCTCAACTCAGCTTTCCATTCATTTGTCTTGTCATTTGTTACCAGGTACACATTCCTGGACTATACTAGATGTGAAGGAAGTTTGAAGCATGAAATGAAAATGGATGTTCAAAAGCATGACATCGAGTATTCTGTTTATAGTCTAATTGTATTTCCCTGAATTACCTGGTGATTTATTTCTAAATTTACAATACTTCCTAATTGATTTCTAGTGTAATAATCGAGTCCATGCTATTGTATCTAGCCTTGGGTTGCTGAGGTGTGGACTTGATTTAGTTGAATAACATGTGAGCTGAATGGTGGTGCTTGATTCCAAGTTAATTTTGTGTTTGTTTGTTACCTGTTGGGTTTAAACGGCTTCCAAGTCTGTTGTATGGCTAGTGAACAACAGAGGTGAAAGTATTAATTGTCTGATGTTGGGAATTCTGTTGAAAAGCCTGGGTTAAGGTTTAGAGTTCAATACAATTGCTTGTGATTAATTTTAGGACTCTATCCAATTGAAAGTAGCTCGATTCTGCCTCCTTGTCATCAACACTTGAATCTATGAATAATATTTGCTTCAGACTTGTGATTTAACTTTGTAGTATTGGGAGTCTATTTCCCCAACGAGTATACTGTTATTTTGAGCTTGGGAATTTTAAAATCACTTTGGGAATCAGAATTGCTTGAGCATGAATGTAATGTTGTCTGTAAATAGGAATTATTTTATCATATATTGCAGGAGCTTAATATTGTTAATCCCGTTATACTGAATTTTCCCTTTCTCGGCAGGCTTTGCTTTTAGTTTGGGCTTTAAGTTAAGCCCAATTGCATTCTCATGTCCCGTTCAAGTTATTGGCAATTGGCCATTGGACCCAGCTGGCATAAACTCGTTTGACAATCAAGCCTGGGTTATGTTGCTAATAGTTATATGGCTTTCAAATTTCAGATTATTTTAGTATAAAAGTAGATCAGAAATCAATTAGTTTTTTTTATAAATTAACTAGATTCCTTAAATGAATTTGAGAACATGCTATATTAAGGACAAATAGCTTATGGCTCTTTAAGGTTTAGTTTGGACTCTCGTTTAAAATCGGAATTGGGGCGAGTCGTGCCAAATAAATCACAAGATGTGTGGCCCGCATTTAACTATTTCTTTTAATCCTTAGAACTCGAGGCGCGCCATTTATCAAATTTTCTATGGCCCTCACAAAGTTAAAACGCGTAGTTGTTGTAGGCGCGTTCTTTTAATAATTTACCTTCTTAAACTCGGGTGCGCATTTATGTGACCCAAATTCAAATCTCAATGATGTTAAAATATGTCAAAGACCACGGGTGCATTTATGTGACGTGGTTCAAGACGTGTTTTAATAACGTTGTAATCTTCCTAAAAATGAATAAAAGCGGTTAAGGTTGAAAATGCACATAGGTTTGAACATGTACTAAAAGTAGATAATTAAGCTGAATATAATAGTTGATCGACTGTGCTAGAACCACAGAACTCGGGAGTGCCTAACACCTTCTCCGGGGTTAACGAAATTCCTTACCCTGATTTCTGGTTCCCGGACTGTTAAATAGAGTCAATCTTTTCCTCGATTCGGGATTGGAACCGGTGACTTGGGATACCATAAATCTCCCAAGTGAAGACTTTGAATCTTTTAATAATAAATCCCGTTTCGATTGTCACTAAAATTGGAAAAAACTCCCTTATACAACACCCTTCCGGGGGTGTGGTAAAATAGGAGGTGTGACAGTTATGGCGACTCTGCTGGGGATCGAACCTAGAATCTCTGGTTCAGGGTTCAGAATTCGAGCATAGATGAATTGTTATATTTGGTTTTAGCTGTTATCTGATTTTATTACATGTTTGGGCCTAATGTGCTAAATATTACTTTTACCGCTTTGATATTATTTGAACTGTATATAAACTGCTACGAAACCCTTCTCTTCTCATCTTCGGGGATGTGCTCGCTGGTCGAAACCCCCTATTCTGTTAGTGTCATACCTTGAAATAAGAAAGAGGCCCGAACAAGTTACTAAGCCGGATGGCCTTTTGGTTCCCGGTACGTAGCCCCCTCCTCGGCTCGAGTTGTCCGCTCGAGTACACAGTCTAGAACAAATACCCAAGTTTTGAACCTAGAATAACTCAGCCTCATGCCGGATCCCTAGTAGGAATGTTTGTTTGCATTATGTGCATTTGACTTTGGAGACTCAACACAGGGGTTGGGTTTGTCTAGAACAGGTGTACTCGAAATATAAAAGACCATTATGATGCATCTTACTTGCTACTTGCGCATTCATTTCCTTCGGATTTGCATGTTGACCGGCTTACAAGGAAAACTTAGATAGTTGAGAGGGATAAGGGCCTGTTTTGAAAAACCAATGTCCCAAAAATACCGAAGCTCTGCCAAAATTTTGAAAAAAAAAAGAATTTTGTAGTTTTCAAAGAAAAAAAGTAAAAAAATAAAATATTTTGTGTTTTAGAAAGGAAAAATAGTTGGTTTTATTTTTAAAAATTAGCCCGAACTACGCCAGTTTGATTCTCACAGGGTGTGAGATACGTAGGCAACCCCCATCGGGTCCAACTTCCTTTTTGAAAAAATAGCCCGAAGAGAAAACGAAAAAAAACAAACAAAATTTTGTTTTTTTATAATGGTTAAGGTAATGCCATTTTTGTCAAAACAGTCGATTGTCCCCAAAAGGACGTCGGAAGGCTGTTTTTGCAAGAACAACCGCCTTCGTTCTCTTTTTCAATTTTTAGCTGGTTGGCATGCACGGCCTTAAAATCTTTCTCCGAAAGTGCTGAAAGACCGTATTTACAAAGCCGGGTTTTTTCTTTCGAAATGAAAATCTGAAAAAAGTGTCAGCTTTGTTTTGGAGTCAATTGAGTCATTATTTTGCTTAATCACCCTAATAAATGTGCGGAATGAGCACGAGTCAGAATTTGTCAGTAACAGTCTTGAACAAGATCCCTTTGGAGTTGCATATGTGGTGGGATGATCTGGGTAAATCGGGACAAGACACGGTCAATCTATACCTGGGAGGCCTCACTAGGTTGCTGAAGATTAATCCTAAGGGAGACATCATAAAGGCGTTGGTTACATTTTGGGACCCGACCCACAACGTATTTCATTTCTCAGATTTTGAACTTACCCCAACATTGGAGGAAATAGCCGGATATATTAGGGGTCACAAAGTGCCTCTGAGACACCAGTACCTGATTGCTCCAAGGGCCGTAGCCGTACACAGGTTCTTAGACTCTTTGAAAATAAGCAGGGGTCCACAACCTAGATTTGGCGGCTGGTTTCTGTACTTTGCAGTTTATATACAACAAATATGGTCATATAGGGGGGTTCAACAAGCCGGAAAACAAAATCTACAGCAAAGGAAACCGCCTTAAGTGGGAAGAACACAGGTGTTTTACATTTATGGTGGTCTTTTTGGGACTTTTGGTGTTTCTTAGAAAAGATGGAAACATTGACATACGAGTAGCCGGGGTTGTCAGAACTTTGCTCACTCAGGCCAATAGCACCCTCGCACCCATGATAGTAGCTGAAATCTTCCGCGCTATCACAGCCTGCAAAGCCAGAGGAGACTTTTTCGAGGGTGCAACGTGTTGTTGCAGATGTGGATGATCGAGCACTTACACCATCGTCCTCAATTTATGAGTTATGGGTCGACAAAGAAAACATGTATAGAGGAATTTTATACGAGGGTTGATGGGATCAGCCTGCCAGAAGGGGTTACAAAGTGGATAGCACGCCTCTATTCCATCACTGCAAACCAAATAGAGAGGACATTTGGATGGTTGCCTGTGGATGAGATCATATACATGTCAGCCACTGGGCCTCATTTGCTCCTAATGGGACTCAGGAGTATCTAGCCTTATGCCCCATATCGGGTTTTGAGGCAGTTGGAAAGATGCCAGATAGTTCCGAGAGATAAAGATCTTAATGCCCAAGTAGTCGAGATCGGACATAACGGTCAGTTTCATGAAGCAGAAATCCGCCAAATTTGGAGCGAATGTCAATACTTAACACCCAATACTTGTGTACGTGATCGATCCAAAGGTGAGGTTTCACCAGGTTACCTTGCTTGGTATAGGAGAAAAATTGAGTTTGGGAGGCCGGCCAAAAGACCCCATCTTCAGGAATTCGTCGAGGCGTCACAAGAACAATGGGCTTGGTTGGATAAAGAGAATGAGTACAGGGCCACAATAGGAATGTTGGAAAAACAAGGTAAAGAACATCAATTCGAGAATAGCTTGCAAGCAATGACAGACGAAGGTGAAAAGAAAAAGCTAGCCAAAGAAAATGAGGCCCTTCGAGCCCAAATTAAAAAAATGAAAATAAAGGCAGAGAACCCCGCCCGAAATACCAAAGATGAAAAACTCATAAATAACTTGAGGCAGAAGGTGAGTGACTATAGTTTTGATTTGAACAAAACAGAAAGTGAGCCAGCCAGAGTTCGAAAGCAATTGGCTAAAAATGCGGATGAACGAGCACGTCTGGTTAAGCAATTGAAAGAAAAGTACGACAATGAGGTCGCGAGATTAAAGAAAAGGGTTATCGCCACGGAAAACAAAATGATCAAACAGGCTAAAGACTTCAAGGTTGAAAGAGAGCATTGTTATACAGCATTAGCATAATTAGAAATATATTTGCAACAACTTAAGGAGCATAATCAAGTGTCCGAGCAAACTTTGGAGGCCAGGGCCCAGCAGATCGAGCGTTTGTTACAAGAAAAGAGTGTCATAAGAGAGAGAATTAGAAACATCGCCGATTACATTGTTATGAAGTGCCAAGTTTGTGAGGATATGACTCGCACCACCTTCTTTAAGGTAGTGATGACATTTGTTAAGCAGATAATTAGTGACTTGGACCGACTTCAAAGGGATCTTACATATAGGCCTACGGCGAGACCGAATGATGTCCCGCGGGCACCAGGAGCATTGATGTATTCATGATTTCTCATTTGAGTCTGTATTTCCTTTTCCGTTAGAGTCTGTCAGTTGTGTTGAGTTTGTATTTTGTTTTTGCTGGAGTCTGTCAGTTGTGTTCGAGTCTGTATTTTCTTTTGTTGGAGTATGATAGTTTATTTTTGGAGTCTGTATTTTTCCTTTTCATCAATGTCTGTTAGTTTCTCTTGGAGTCTGTTAGTTTGGAGTCTTTGTAATCAAAGCATTTGCTTTTATGAAAATTGAAAATCCCAGAAAATATTTTATTATTTACTTTCACACTTATCTTCCAAAACTACGCTCGGTCTGATTCATGCGGGGTCATGATTCGTAGGCAATCTCCATAGGATTCGACCATAACCAAAAGAAAAAAAAAAGAGAAAAACGAAAAGAGAGAGGAAAAACAAGAGAGAAAAAGAAAGGAAAAAGAAGAAGAATAAGAAAATCAAGAGAAAGAAGCAATATCAAAACAAGAGGGAAATGAGAAAATAAAAACAAAGAGAAAGCAACGGCAAGAGTGAAAACATGAAAAGAAAAAAAGAGAAGAAAAAGAAAAGTCGGGATGACGCAAGCAGCCGATCAAATGCATAATAGAAATGGTTAACTGCTTATGTGCATTCATTCCCCAAAATGTGTGGTTACCAATTTGTTAAAGCCCTAATCACTAACAAGGTTGTTGTTGATATATTGAGTCTAGGCAGGTGGTTAGTTGACTGGCATTCTAGCAACTCACTCATACAACACCCGATCAAAAGACAGGCAGAATATGGCCAACCAAGAATTGGAGGCAAGTTTTGTTGATCCACCAAAAGAGGTGGAAGAATTGGATGTTAATGTGATGAAGGAAGAGATGTATAAGTTAAAGTAGCAAATGGCTGAAATGTACCAGGCCTGGGCAAAGGGTCATCTACCACCGGTTTATCCCGCCAACCTAGCTTATATCCCACCATCGGCCCAACCTCAGGAGCCTTCCACTGCGAACTCATCTCCAGCCTTTCCCCTCTACCAACAATGCTATGACACCACTTCCCATACATCCCAAGCTCCACCACCCAAACAAGTCCCATATCCTCCTCCACCAATCACTCCCGTTTTTTGTGGTACCTTCACCTGCTGCATTACACCGATCTTCCAGTGAACCTCTGTTCCAAACTCACGACAACCAGTATTATCCCCCTGAACCCACCTTCAAAGTCCCGGAACCATGTTCTTACACCCCTCATCTTGATCTCACGGAAAAGACCGAGAAGCCACCCAAAAATTCCAAACATAAGGAGATGATTAGAAAGGTCAAAAGCTTATAACAATCATTCAGAGATATGAGGGGGTTGGGGGGTCAAGTTAAGTGTGGCCTATAAAGATTTATGTATGTTCCCAGATGTTCAGTTACCAGTAGGGTTCAAGATGCCTAAATTTGATCTGTACGACGGGCATAGCGACCCAGTAGCACACTTAAGAGGATTTTATACCAAGATGAGAGGAGCAGGCGGAAGAGATAAATTGCTGATGGCATATTTCAGCCAAAGTTTGAGTGGATCGGCATTAGAATGGTATACTAGACAAGATCACAGTAGGTGGTACACATGGGACGATTTGACCCAAGCCTTTGCCTGCCATTTTTAGTACAATCTTGAAATTATCCCAGACCGTCTATCATTAACAAAGATTGAGAAGAAGACCGGTGAGAGTTTCAGGGAATATGGATTCCGGTGGAGAGAGCAAGCAGCGAGGGTTGACCCTCCGATGAAAGAAAGTGAGATGGTTGATTATTTCTTGCAGGCTTTGGAACCCACTTATTTTGGTCATTTGGTATCAACAGTGGGCAAGTCCTTTAATGATGTTGCAAAAATGGGAGGCATGGTTGAGGAGGGGCTCAAGTCCAACAAGATCATGAGTTATTCAGCAATAAAAGCGACCACCCAGGCCATTCAAAGTGGTACTGGAGGTGTAATCGGGAAGAAGAAGAAAGAGGACATTGCGACAATTGAGTCGGGAGCTTGTGTCAGATCCAGGAACCTTCCACGTTACTACAACCTGCCTCGATCCTATCACCAAACTTACCCCCACACTCCATATAGCCCACCACAACACTACTACCCACTGCCAGATCCCCATTTTTCCGTCCATCACGCACAAACCTATACCCAACCTTCTGCTCATGCACAATGGCGTGCGCCAGCTCTTTAAAGTCCATACTCAGCTCCACAAAATACCTATCCCCCCAAAGAGCCTACAGAAATCCCCCTGGAATAGGTTTTTGGCCAAATCAAGCCTTTAAGAATGAGAGGTTGCAGAAGCAGAAGACTTTCACTCTATTGGGAGAATCATACACTAGTCTATTCCATAGATTGAGACAGTTGGGTATGTTGAATCCGATCGAGGCTAAACTGCCAAATCCCCCGCCTAGAAATCTTGACTGCTCGGTGAGTTGTGAGTATTGTTCAGGGACCCCGGGTCACGACAGAGAGAAATGCTAGAAATTGAAAACAGCTATTCAAGAGCTCATTGATACTAATCGGATTGAGGTCCAAGCCCCGGAGGAACCCATCATCAACCAGAACCCGTTGCCGGTCTATCATGAGACAAATATGATTGAGATTGGGCATAAGGAAGGGGAGCCTAAGAAGCCTTCGCAAACCGTCATGATGATTCGGGCTAGTGAAGCCAAGCCGTTTGAAAAGTCAACAAGTGAGAAGTCTGTGATCAAGTTGAACGGGGCAAATAATGAACCATCTATGGAGGTCAAGAAGGGGTCCTCAAGTGACGTTGCAGGAAAACATGAAAGAGCAAAAGTGGTTGTGCCAGGAGTGACGAACAAGCCTGTGGTAATTTTGAAGGGAGCCCGCACAGATCCTGTCATTATCAAACCGGTAACTCAATTACCGATAGTCAACAGCAAGGCAGTCCCATGGAATTATGAACGAGTGACAGTGACTTACAAGGGGAAAGAGGTTAAAGAAGAAGTGTGTGAGACCCATGGTTTGACTCGATCGGGGAGATGCTTTGCCCCCGAAGAGTTGAGAAAAGCTAAGATCTCCAAAGATGACCCAGTGTTGGTGAAGAAAGCTATGACCGAGGAAGAAGCAGAGGAATTTCTAAGAAAGATGAAAGTGCAGGACTATTCCATTGTGGAGCAGTTAAGGAAGACACCGGCTCAGATCTTGCTATTGTCATTATTGATGCATTCAGACGAGCACCATCGGGCTTTGATTAAGATCTTGAATGAAGCCCACATTCGTGACAAAATCTCAGAAAACCTCTTGGAAAAGATAGCTAACAAGATATTGGAGGTAAAAAGAGTCACTTTTTTTGATGATGAGTTGCCCGTGGAGGGTACTGAGCACAATAGAGCCATATATCTGACGGTGAAATGTGAAGATTCCGTGGTTACTCGGGTACTAGTTGATAATGGTTCCAGTGCAAATATTTGCCTTCTTTCCACTCTGAACAAGTTGAAGGTGGATGATGAAAGAATTCACAAGAATAGTATCTGCGTTCGGGGATTTGACGGTGGAGGGAAAGATTCAGTCGGGAACATAGTGCTCGAGCTTACAATAGGGCCAGTTGAATTTACTATGGAATTCCAGGTGCTCGATGTGGCTGTTTCTTACAATCTGCTATTAGGTCGACCCTGGATTCCTGCTGCCAAAGCGGTCCCGTCCACTCTGCATAAAATGAGTTTGAATGGGATAGATAAGAAATTGTTGTGCATGACGAAGATAATTTGTGTGATCCTACTGATGCCATTGTTCCGTTCATATAGTTTGAAGATGACAAGGGACAATGGGTTTATCAGGTTTTTGACATGGTATCGATAGATAAAATTCCAGAAGGGAAGTGCATGCCAACTCCAAGGGTAGCTACTGCATCAGTCATGGTAGCTGTTGAAATGTTGAAAAATGGTTTTGTACAGGGCAAGGGATTGGGTGCATCTCTGCAAGGTATCATACAGTCAGTTTCTCTTCCTAAAAACTTGGATACATTTGGTTTGGGGTTCAATCCCACAGTCGCAGACGTGAGAAGAGCCAGAAAAATAAAACAGAGAGTATAGGACCTTCCAAGGCCAGTCCCGCGTCTTTCCAGATCATTTGTCAGGCCTGGTACCAGAAAGCGCCCAGTGATGACAGTTCCCAGTTTGGTGGTTGATATGGATGGAGATTTGATGGAAAGGTTTGAGAGGATATTCGACGAAGTGAACACGGTGGAAGCTGGAGAGGGTTCTAGCAAGGAGGATGTGCAATTTGTTAGGCCCAGTGCAAAGATTAACAATTGGGAAACTACTCCTCTCCCCACCAGGAAGGAGTTTTGGTAGTTTGCTTTGATTTTCTTTCAGTTTATCTGGATTATCCCAGGGTTGTAGTTCAGATTCTATGTTCCGTCTGTTTGGATGTATAAGCCTTGTTATCTCTAATTTCAATGAAATGCAATTTTCCTTTTTCTCCCTTCCTGATAGTTTTATTTTTGTTTTTCTTTTCTTCCTTGTACAGTTCTTTTTATGCTGGCTTCAATGATATGACATGCATGCGGAATCTCCGTCCCTGTATTAAAAGCCAATCTAATTCTTAAATAGTAATTCAAGAAATAGAGTGTGATGTTGAATCGGAATATGACGAAGATGAAGCCTTTGAAGAGATTAGTAAAGAATTAAGCCATTTTGAAGAAAAACCCAAGCCTAACCTGAGTGATACAAAAGCAATCAATTTAGGGGACCAAGATAATGTCTGGGAAACTAAAATAAGTGTCCACCTTGAACCACAACTCAGAGAGGAGATAATATAAACATTGTTCGAGTATAAAGATATTTTTGCATGGTCCTATGACGACATGCCAGGTCTAAGCACTGGCTTGGTGGTTCACAAATTGCCCACTGATCCAGCATCCCCCCCTGTCAAGCAAAAGCTGAGGAAATTTAAAACTGATATGAGTGTGAAAATTAAGGAAGAGGTCACCACCAGTTTGAGGCCAAAGTCATTCGGCTCTCCCGGTATCCCACCTGGTTAGCCAATGTTGTGCCTGTGCCGAAGAAGGATGGTAAGACCAGGGTGTGTGTTGATTATCGAGATCTCAACAAGGAAAGTCCCAAGGATAACTTCCCATTGCCGAACATCCATATATTGATCGATAATTGTGCCAAACATGAAATTGGTTCTTTTGTGGATTGTTATGCGGGTTACCACCAGATCTTAATGGATAAGGAGGATGCAGAAAAGACAGCATTTATCACGCCATGGGGAACGTACTGTTATTGGGTCATGCCATTCAGTCTGATAAATGTCGGGGCAACCTACATGAGGGCAATGGCCGACCATATTCCACGACATGATACGCAGGGAGATTGAGGTTTATGTGGATGATGTGATTGTAAAGTATAGAAAGCAGTCTGACCATGTCAAAGACCTGAGAAAGTTCTTCCAAAGGCTTCGCAGGTACAATCTCAAACTTAATCCTGCAAAATGCGCATTCGGTGTTCCGTCTGGAAAGTTGTTGGGATTCATAGTCAGCTGCCGAGGTATTGAATTAGAACAGTCAAAAATCAAAGCTATCCAAGAGTTTCCACCCCCAAAGAACAAGATTGAGGTGATGAGTCTGTTGGGAAGATTTAATTACATCAACCGGTTTATCGCTCAACTCACGACAACTTGTGAGCCTATTTTCAAACTGTTAAAAAAAGATGTTGCAGGCAAGTGGACAGACGAATGTCAGGAGGCATTTGATAAGATAAAGGGTTACTTGTCAAACCCACCTTTGTTAGTCCCGCCAGAACTAGGGAGACCTTTGATTCTGTATTTGACAGTCTTGGACAATTCATTTGGATGCGTGCTGGGACAGCATGACATCACTGGCAGGAAGGAGCAGGCCATATATTATCTCAGCAAGAAGTTCACATCTTACAAGGTTAAGTACACTCATTTTGAGAGGACGTGCTGCGCCCTAACTTGGGTAACCCAGAAGCTGATACATTATTTGTCATCTTATACTACTTACCTCATCTCTCGCTTGGATCTGTTGAAGTATATTTCCTCCAGAAGCCTATGCCCACGGGAAGGCTCGCAAAGTGGCAGATCTTGCTCACAAAATTTGACATTGTCTACGTGACCTGGACTGCGATGAAAGCACAAGTGTTGGCCGATGATTTGGCCGAGAATCCCGTGGATGAAGAATATGAACCTTTGAAGACGTATTTCCCTGATGAAGAGGTAATGCGCATTGAAGAGTTGGAACAGAGTAAAAGGATAGGATGGAAACTTTTCTTTGATGGGGCCGCTAAAATGAAAGGCATTGGGATAGGAGAGGTACTTGTTTCTGAAATAGGGCATCATTAACCTGTTACGGCTCAGCTTCGGTTCTACTGTACTAACAACATGGCTGAGTACGAGGCATGCATTTTGGGTTTGAGGATGGCTGTGGATATGGGTTTCCAGGAAGTTTTGGTCTTGGGTGACTCGGACCTTCTGGTGCACCAGATTCAGGGAGAGTGGGAAACACAGGATTTAAAACTCATACCGTATCGACAATGTTTACATGATCTCTGTCAGCGATTCCAATCAATAGAGTTCAGGCATATTCTGAGGATTCAAAATGAGGTCGCTGATGCTTTGGCTACTCTAGCGTCAATGTTACATCACCTAGATAAGGCTTGTGTGGACCCTTTGTATATTCAAGTCCACGATCAGTATACTTATTGTAATGTGGTGGAAGAAGAGCTCGATGGGGAGCCTTGGTTTCACGACATCAAGGAGTACATCAGGATGGGAGTGTATCTCGTACAAGCCACAGGTGATCAAAAGAGAACAATTCGATGGTTGGAAAGTAAATTTTTCTTCAGTGGAGGAGTGTTGTACAAAAGAACTCCAGATCTTGGATTGTTGAGATGCATAGATGCTAGGTAGGCCACAGCTATTATGACTGAAGTACATTCTAGATTATGTGGACCGCACATGAGTGGGTATTTGCTGGCAAAGAAGATTCTCCGGGCAGGTTATTATTGGATCACTATGGAGTGAGATTGTATCAGTTTCATGCTTAAATGTTATCAGTGCCAAGTGCATGGAGATTTGATTCATTCTCCACCATCTGAATTACACACGATGTCTGCACCGTTGCCTTTTGTTGCATGGGGCATGGATGTCATTGGGCCGATTGAGCCATCAGTATCGAACGGGCACAGGCTCATTCTGGTGGCCATAGATTATTTCACGAAGTGGGTTGAGGCTAAAACATTCAAGTCTGTAACCAAGAAGGCGGTGGTTAATTTTGTGCACTAAAATATCATTTGCCGGTATGGGATACCGAAGGTAATCATTACAGATAACGGTGCTAATCTCAATAGTCATCTGATGAAAGAGGTGTGTCAACAGTTTAATATTACACATCGCAATTCCACCCCATACCATCCCAAGGAGAATGGAGCAGTCGAGGCAGCCAACAAGAACATAAAGAAGATACTTCGAAAAATGGTGGAGGTTCTAGGCAGTGGCATGAAAAGCTGCCGTTTGCATTGCTGGGTTATCGCACTACTGTCCGTACTTCAGTAGGGGCGACTCCTTATTTGTTGGTGTATGGCACCGGAGCAGTGATACCCGCAGAAGTGGAAATTCCATCCCTTCGAATTGTCGCGGAGGTAGAGATTGATGATGATGAGTGGGTCAATATCCACTTGGAACAATTGAGTTTGATTGATGAGAAAAGATTGGCAGCAGTGTGTTACGGCCAGTTGTATCAACAGAGAATGGCAAGAGCATAAAATAAGAAGGTGCGTCCACGAAAGTTTGAGGTGGGTCAGTTAGTATTGAAACGCATCCTTCCTCATCAGGCTGAGGCCAAAGGCAAGTTCGCTCCAAACTGGCAGGGGCCATTCATCGTAACTAGAGTGTTGTCAAATGGTGCTTTGTATTTAACAGATATATAAGGCAAGTGCGTAGAAATGGTCATCAATTCCGATGTGGTCAAGAGATACTATGTATAATTTATTTGTTTGATTGCACTTGTTTGTATTTGGCATGTTTCGAATATTGAAATGACGAAGGCATTTTGTTCTGCTATCTAAACACTTTATCTCTTGTCACCCCATTTTGAGCCTTATTTATTTTCTTTCATGCCCCTCTTTTGGAATCAGTAGCAAATATCGGAAATACAAGCGTAAAAGATAAGTAAGAAAAAGAGAAAAGAATGAAAAGAGAAAGAAAAATGAAAAGAGAATGAAAAGAGAAAGAAAGAATGAAAGAGAAAGAAAATAATGAAAAAAGAAGAGAGAAAAGAAAAATCACAACAACAAAGTAATTTCTATGACATGAACTACGTTCGACCTGATTCCTTTTAAGGATACGTAGGCAGCCTCACGGTTCAGTCCCATCAAAGTAAAAATCCAAAAGTCCCCAAATAAGAAACTGGGACAGAAGTTGTGGTTGTTATCAGAAATATGATTCCGAAAGTTGTAATTTTGAACCCATTTAAATTGTTTTGAGCTTTTTATACCCTTTCTTTTTAATCCCATCCAAAAGCCACATTACGGTCTAAAGAAAGACCTTCTGATCAGTCTTCGAGAAATGCCAAGTCGAGAAGGTAGAGGTGGTTCATGTCAGGGGCAACACTCTGGTCCAACTAGGAAAAGAAATCAAAAATAAGAGAGTCTTATTGGTGAAAACCCTCGCGGGCATCGTAAGGCGACGAGAGCTGAGAGAAATAAAAATGAGAGAGTCTTATTGGTGAAAACCCTCACGGGAACCGTAAGGCAAAAGTGAGTTGACAGATGAACGAATGAGAGAAGTCTGCTGGTGAAAACCTTTCAAGGCACCGCAGAATGAACAAGGTCGGGATTTGGGTGAAGAAATCAGGTTATGGGAATTCTGGGTAAACAAAGTGTGGCAACTGGAAGTTGATTGTTTGGACAGATTGGGCCGATTAATCCAAAATGCATGTCATGATCATTGGTACCAGTTGTTCCACTTAGATAAGTCTCTTTTCTTTTTCTCTTCATAGTCTTCCAGTTTTGGATTTCCTTATCCTTAACTCTGAAAGTCATTGCATTTCATTTCTTTTTGGTTTATTTCTCTAAGATGTTCCCAATGTCAGTTCTGTTTAAGCAAATAAACAGGAATTTCAAACCTCGCTACCAGCTTCAAGATTGCAAAGCACAGTGCGGCCAGAGCATACCAAAGATAGCATGATGTAAAATGGGATAAAGTGCCAGCAAGAGTTCCATTGGCAAAATGATTTGGTAATTTCATGGGAGATGCAGAGGTTCAGTTAAAGGAGTTAGAGGTGTGAAACAATAGTTCGGGTATAGAACACTCGGGTTATCCAAAGTTATGGGGTTTTGAAAGTCAGTCGGAAAATCAAGCGGACCAGGGCTAGTGCGGGAAGCCAGTCAAAACAAAACAATGCAGAGGAGAGACCTGCAGCAAGAATGCCATCAACTAACTACCACATTTTAAACTGACAAATTTTTCTTTGATTAAAATAGGGGCAAATTTTTTTGGTTATTTCGAAGAAACCCTCCGTGGAGAAAGGCAGTCACCAAGTAGGTTTGATTTTTGATTCTCAGGACCCTCCTGAAAAATGGGACATAGTTTAAAGTTCAGAAATAGCATAATCTAGCATAAATGTATCCCAAAGGAATATAAGTTAGCTTAGAAGTTTGCATGTTCGAGATATGATTCAATTAGGAGTTTCCAGGACCCTCCTGAATAACGGGACTTAGCTTTAAGATTTCAATTAGATAACAACATTTAGCGTAGACTCTGTTGTAGGGTAGTATAATTCAGACATAAAAGTTGTCACCCTTAAGATAAAACTTGACCTTTGATTTTCAAGTTCCTCCTGGATAATGGGGAGTAGTTTAAAGACCCTCTTAGATAACAAGATTTAGCAGAAGTCACACCTTTAGAAAATATAACTTAGATTTAAAATTATCGTTTAGGTAAGAATTGTCAAGACCCCCCTAAATAATGGGACCTAGCTTTCAAATTCTTAGTAATACTTGGTAATATGATTAGTTTTACACTCACATCTGTGCCCAGCCACCAAACTGGGGCTGAAAACTTTTCTCTATTTTTGTCATTTTGTTGAAGTCAGGAGCCCGCCTGGAGAGCAGGGAATACATTTCAAGTTCAGAAGTCAGGAGCCCCCCTGGAGAGCAAGGAATACATTCAAGTTCAGCAGTCAGGAGCCAGCCTGGAGAGCAAGGAATACATTCAAGTTCAGCAGTCAGGAGCCTTCCTGGAGAACAAGGGAGTACAATTCAAGTTTTTAGTTTTCAAGTTCTTATTGATATTTGGTAATGTTCCCAGATACCTATACTGGGGCAGAAAAATTTCCTCTATTTTTGTCATTTTGTTGAAATCAGGAGCCCGCCTGAAGAGTAGGGAATACATTCAAGTCAACAGTCAGGAGCCCGCCTGGAGAGCAGGGAATACATTTCAAGTTCAGAAGTCAGGAGCCCGCCTGGAGAGTAGGGAATACATTTCAAGTTCAGAAGTCAGGAGCTCGCCAGGAGGGCAGGGAATACATTTCAAGTTCAGCTATCAGGAGCCCGCCTGGAGAGCAGGGAATACATTTCAAGTTAGAAATCAGGAGCCCGCCTGGAGAGCAGGGAATACATTTCAAGTTAGAAGTTAGGAACCCGCCTGGAGAGAAGGGAATACATTTCAAGTTAGAAGTCATGAGCCCGCCTGGAGAGCAGGGAATACATTTCAAGTTAGAAGTCAGGAGCCCGCCTGGAGAGCAGGGAATACATGTCAAGCTAGAAGTCAGGAGCCCGCCTGGAGAGCAGGGAATATATTTCAAGTCAGTAGTCAGGAGCCCGCCTGAAGAACAAGGGAGTACAATTCAAGTTTTAGCTTTCAAATTCTTATTGATATTTGGTAATGTGATCCGTTTTATACTTACATGTGTGCCTAGATACCCAAACAGGGGCAGAAAATTTTCTTTGTTTTGCCTATTTTGTTGAAGTCAGGAGCCCGCCTGGAGAGCAGGGAATACATTTCAAGTTCAGCAGTCAGGAGCCCGCCTGGAGAGCAGGGCATACATTTCAAGTTCAGCAATCAGGAGCCCGCCTGGAGAGAAGGGAATACATTCAAGTGCAGCAGTCAAGCATCCACCTGGAGAAAAGGAAAACATCTCAGATTATAACTCAAGGCGGCAACAAAGGGATTCCACCGGAAGAATACAAGTCAACAAGGCAACAAGAACCACAAGAGCAAGTTTGAAGATATAGATAGCATCTCTTGTAAACACATAGATCATATTCTAGTATAGCTTCTTTTATTTTTGACATGGTGTAATAAGGGGATGCGGTAAGCAGTAGCAGCAACAACAACAGTGAAACCATAGCTTCATGGTAGTCCCAACTATCGAAACTTCACGAACTACACTGACCTGATTCCTTTATAGCCAAGGATATGTAGGCAACCTCAGAAGCAGGGTGCATTCAAATCTTTCAAAAATGCTTCCCACGGAGTATTCAAACGGGCAAAAATCGCTCATATCCGCTCACTTTATCTTTGCACGAAAACTCTTCCTATTTCCGGGCAAAGAGGGGCAGCTGTGAGCACGTGATTTTTTCCCTATATATGAATTACTCCCATAAATTCAAAACAAAATAATTTCTTTTCATTATTTGCAATTTTTGAGGATTTTGTGGCATTTTCTGATAATTGTTTAATTAACGAAAAAACACAAAAATACGCTGCATTCGCATTTAGGATCTAATTTTTGCATTGTTGAATTAATTAGTAATTTAGTGGTTTTATAAAAGTGGAAAATCAAAAAAATAATATATATAGTCTATTTTGCACTTTTAATTTTAATTTTCGAATTTTGGTAGTTTCCCTTTGGATTTGGTTCTTAATTATTTGTGTTAATTGTTATGTAGAGTTAATTTATGTAATAGGATTATTTTTAATTTTAATTTAAAAGACACTAAAAGAAAAGGAAAAAAAAAAGAAGAGAAGAAAGAAAAAAAGAAAAGAAAATAAATGAAAAGGAAATAGAGGCTGGTTTGGGCTGCAAACCCCAGGACCAAACAATTTCACCCCGAAACCCAGTGAAAACCCGGCCCAGACCCTTCCTCATCCGGTTCCCCCCTCCCACTAAACTAAACGACCCCGTTTTGATGAGTGTGAATCCCAGTCGTTGATTTCCTTTAGATCCAACGGCTGGGAACTAGGGGTCTTATTGATATATATATATATATGTCCGAACCAGCCACCCCCTCCCCACCAGACCCCTACCCCATTTCATCTCTTTCGCCGAACCCTCATCGCCTCCACCGTGAACCGCCTGCCGGAAATCGTCTCCGCTGGCGCCAAGCGACCCCATTTTTACACCACTGATTCTCCTCTTTCTCCTCTTTCCAAATCTCCAAATCCCCACTCTCAAATCTCAACCCAGCCTCTTGAATCTCGCATCAAAGAGAGTGGCTGAAACCTTAACTTGTCCAATTAGCCCCAAATTTACACCTTAAAACCCCCATACATATCTCGTTCAGATTATCTAAACCACTGCCTTCGAATCACCCTAGACCCCGTCGAATCTTGAATCCAAGTTTGAACCCTAAAATCCCAAAACATTTGAATCGAGATTTCAATGTAGATTTTAGGTCTAGTTTGTTTTTATTCGTATGTTCTTGATAAGAACATGCGATTAATATCAAATTAAGCCGAGAATTGGAAGGTTTGAAGACTCAAGTTCAGTTTTTACTGTCCGAGTTTTGTATGTATCCTCTCTTTTCTTTTGTTTAATCATTCCTTCCTTTCTTTTTCGTCATTTTTCTTATCTTCTACTTCTTTCTTTTCTTCTGGTTTCTTTCTTGTTTCTTCCTAGTTCTTCAGGGTCATGTTCTTTATGCATGTTACTATTAACTTATTTAATTAAAGAGATTCCATTTTTGTGTTAGATTGGTTCGAACTTCTTTTATTTTTCCTTTGAGCCCAAGACCTCATGAGTCTTTATGACTTGGTAGGTCACTTAGGCCGATAAAGTTTGTCTGTTGATTTAGGAATTTGGGTTTGTCAAAATTCAATTGGACTTGGATCCTAAAATTTGGAGTCCAAGATCTCGATATACAGACCCATACCAAATTGATTTGGGTCAATTTAACCCATGCTCTATCCGGTCTCTTCAGGTAATAACAGGGTCATTAAAGGGTAATTTGGGTAGTCTAGGCTTGGGAATCTCTTTGTAACTACATGGGGAAGCTTCTAGGAAGATGGGGAGGGGATTTGTTTGCAATACTGATTTTTAACTAAGGACATTTTAGCTAAAACAAAAATTAGAAAAGGAGCAAAGTGCAAAAACTAAAAGCTGAGGCTGCCCTACTTTCTTGCCTATAAAGGCATCATTTCTTGCCCTTCAAGGAGGACCCAAAATTGAAGAAATTTTTTTTGAAAATTTGAAATGGCTAACTCCAGAAAACAATACTAAATTCTCTGCATTTTTTGTTTGAAACTGTTCAAAATTTGGCCGATCTGTTGGATTTCTGGTCTTTCATTTAGCTAGAGCCCTTGAAAACCATAAATTCTTGAATCCAAGTAAGAAATGGTCTGAGTTTTCTGGGATTTCAAAGCTTATTTTGGGAGTTGTCTGGTTTTGGGTCTACTGTGCTTTTGAAGCTGATTTTGCTGTGATTTTATCCTCTACTTTGAGTCTGCTACTGATGTTGCTTTTGTTCTAATCTTAACTCAGCTTTCCATTCTTTTGTCTTGCCATTTGTTACCAGGTATACATTCATGGACTATACTAGATGTGAAGCAAGTTTGAAGCATGAAATGAAAATGGATGTTCAAAAGCATGACATCGAGTATTCTGTTTATAGTTTAATTGTATTTCCCTGAATTACCTGGTGATTTATTTCTACATTTACAATATTTCCTAATTGCTTTCTAGTGTAATAACTGAGTCCCTGCTATTGTATCTAGCCTTGGGTTGTTGGGGTGTGGACTTGATTTAGTTGAATAACATGTGAGCTGAGTGGTGGTGCTTGATTCCAAGTTAATTTTGTGTTTGTTTTTTACCTGCTGGGTTTAAACGGCTTCCAAGTCTGTTGTGTGGCTAGTGAACAATAGAGGTGAAGCATTAATTGTCTGATGTTGGGAATTCTGTTGAAAAGTTTGGTTTAAGGTTTAGAGTTCAATACAACTGCTTGTGATTAATTTTAGGACTGTATTCAATTGAAAGTAGCTCGATTCTGCCTCCTTGTCATCAACACTTGAATCTATGAATAATATTTGCTTCAGACTTGTGATTTAACTTTGTAGTATTGGTAGTCTATTTCCCCGACGAGTATACTGTTATTTTGAGCTTGGGAATTTTAAAATCACTTTGGGAATCAGAATTGCTTGAGCATGAATGTAATGTTGTCTGTAAATAGGGATTATTTTATCATATATTGCAGGAGCTTAATACTGTTAATCCCGTTATACAGAATTTTCCCTTTCTCGGCAAGCTTTTCTTTTAGTTTGGGCTTTAAGTTGAGCCCAATTGCATTCTCATGTCCCGTTCAAGTTATTGGCAATTGGTCATTGGACCCCAGCTGGCTTAAACTCGCTTGACAATCAAGCCTGGGTTCTATTGCTAATAGTTATATGGCTTTAAAATTTCATATTAGTTTAGTATAAAAGTAGATCAGAAATTCAATTAGTTTTTTTATAAATTAAATAGATTCCTTAAATGAATTTGAGAGCATGCTATATTAAGGACAAATATCTTATGGCACTTTAAGGTTTAGTTTGGACTCTCGTTTAAAATCAGAATTGGGGCGAGTCATGCCAAATAAATCACAAGATGTGTGGCCTGCATTTAACAATTTCTTTTAATCCTTAGAACTCGAGGCGCGCCATTTAGCAAATTATCCATGGTCCTCACAAAGTTAAAACGCGTAGTTGTTGTAGGCGCGTTCTTTTAATAATTTACCTTCTTAAACTCGAGTGCGCATTTATGTGACCCAAATCCAAATCTCAATGATATTAAAATATGTCAAAGACCACAGGTGCATTTATGTAACGTGGTTCAAGACGTGTTTTAATAACGTTGCAATTTTCCTAAAAATGAATAAAAGCGGTTAAGGTTGAAAATTCACATAGGTTTGAACATGTACTAAAATCAGATAATTAAGCCTAATATAAGAGTTGAGCGACCATGCTAGAACCATGGAACTCGGGAGTGCCTAACACCTTCTCCCGGGTTAACAAAATTCCTTACCCGGATTTCTGGTTCGCGGACTGTTAAACAGAGTCAATCTTTTCCTCGATTCGGGATTGGAACCGGTGACTTGGGACACCATAAATCTCCTAAGTGGAGACTCTGAATCTTTTAATAATAAATCCCATTTCGATTGTCACTTAAATTGGAAAAAACTCCCTTATACAACACTCTTCCGGGGGTGTGGTAAAAAATAAGGTGTGACACATCTCATGTTACTTGTGACTTCACTGCTTCTTTATTATCTTTATTTAATGTCTTTACCTCTTTTCTGCTATGAAACTGACTTGGCTCTTTGTTTCTTTTCTTTAATGCTTTCTTTTACCGCTTTCCTTCAATGCCGTTGTAATTATGAGCCATTATTGTAATCATTACTTTATGAACGTGCAAATACGTGACAACTTGTTTCATTCTTGTAATTGCATATTCAACATCATATTCCACTCGTGGCAAACAAAATATCATAGCAACGCTTATAATGAGTGGTTGCGCATTTCCAATATTATCACCCCTAAATTTGGCAAAGGCGCATTTGCGGTAAAACCAGTCGATCAACGTTGCAGTCGACGGTTCCATGCCTTTCCCTCTTGAGTTGTCCGCTCAAGGGTACCGGTCTAATACCCCATAGAAACCTTACTCTGTTCAATTGAGCATGCATCACTGTCAAACCTAGCCGAGTCAGTTATGTTGTCCGCGTAATGAAACTTTAAGATAGCCTTGTCCAAAGTTCACTGGGTTCCCTTGGAACCCTAACGGACGCTACCATGTCTGTGCATTTATTTGGAGAACTAAATGCTGCTCATGCTAATTGTTGATATTTAATAGCCGAATCTGTCAGAAGTATGGCCTCACGCTTTTGTTTTGCAAAAATGAATGACCCGACTTTGGTATGGTCAACATACCCTCACTCTTGCTGACCTGGTGGAGGAACCTCCCATCAAGTAACCAAATCAACGAATGGAAAGAGAGAGTCACTAGGGCTAGGGAGAAGCTAGAATATCTGGAATATAGTTTGCTGGAGTTGGAAGGGAAAGTGAGGAAAAGAGTTACCGACTGTCAAAACGCTGAGGAAGGCAAAGGAGAACGCCTGGCGAAGGCATTTTTACTAGAAAATCTGCGCGAGCTAGAGGATCTGATTAATGAAAACATTCAACCTGAAGAATGTCCTTCTGGGACCAAGTAGCTAGGAGTCCTTTCTTTTCCTTTAAGAATGTAATAAGGCCAATGGCCATTAGTGACATTTTATTTTCTGCTATTTTTAGTATCGTTTTGGGATTCGTCTTATTTTTATCAATAAAATGAGGCATTTAGCATTATAAGTTCTCCAAATCAACGTGTCGCTAGGCCTACCTCGCACTATGTGTTTAAATATCGCAACTTCTTTTCCTTACAACCTGTACTAACTTGCTACCTTTGTTTTTTTTTATTCCCCTCCCCAAAGGTTAGTTCGTGCACTCTGGCATCGTTATCATACTCCACAAGATCTAAGGGCCCTCTGCCTCCTTCGAGTCCTATCAGAAACAAGAACAAGGGAAAAATGGAAGATTTGAGCAACATCACACAGGAGAACTCAGTTGAAAGGGTAGAGGAAATTGCCTCACAGCTCGAGCAAAAGTTGTTGAAATTTCAGGAAGAACTGGACCAAGTTCGGAACTTGGCAAGCTTGTCGTTTTTCCTCACCACCCCAGATGTCAAATTTCCCAACACTCAAAACCCCACACCTCCACAAAACATCCCGAAACCACAAAACCAACTCGCTCCCCATCACCACTGCAACACATGCCACACTTCAAACAACACCCCACTGCTCACCCCTGAGCCACTAAACTCCACAAATGATCATCTCCACAACACCCCCATCTATGTGGAAACCATATCACACTATACTCAACCTATTTCAAACACACCTGAGTCTGATGACAAAGACTTTATTATCAAGAATCTGGCTGTGGAACTCAAGAAGCTGACTAGCAGAGTTTAGGGTGTTGAAGGAAGCAAGGGGATCGAGGGATTGAATTACGAAGACCTTTGCATTCTGCCAGATGTCGAACTGCCCGAGGGGTACAAACCTCCCAAGTTCGAGATGTTCGATGGCACCGGGGATCCCAGAGTTCATTTGAGGACATACTGCGACAAGCTGGTCAGAGTAGGAAAGGATGAAAAAATTTGCATGAAGCTCTTTATGAGAATCCTGAAAGGGGATGCTCTATCTTGGTACATTATCCAAGACCCAAAGAAGTGGTCGAATTGGGTAAATATGGCGTCCGATTTCATGGACAGATTCAGATTCAACACGGAGAATGCGCCAGATGTGTTCTACATCCAGAACTTAAAGAAGAAACCTATGGAGACATTCTGCGAGTGCGCTACTCGTTGGAGATCAGAAGTTGCTAAGGTCAGGCCGACTTTAGAAGAAGAACAAATGAATAGGTTTTTCGTCCGGGCTCAAGACCCACAATATTATGAGAGGTTCATGTTGATTGAAGGCCAGAAATTTTCCGACATCATTAAGCTAGGGGAAAGGATCGAGGAAGGTATTAAAAGTGGTATGGTCACAAACTTTGAAGCATTACAGGCCACCAACAAGGCTCTACAGTCTGGTGGCACGTCCAAGAAAAGGGATGTGAGTGCCGTGATGGTTGCACAGAGAACAAAGTCCCCAATCAAATACCAAACCTACCCATTACCTCCACTCACATATCATCCTACCTCAAATTACCAAGCACTCTTGCCCTCTTACCAAACTCCACCGCCTACTTACCAATCATCTCCACCTCCCACATATCAGCCCATTTCGCCCAGATACTCTCAACCCGCACTTGTCTACCAAGCCTACAACACCCAACAAGCCCACTATCAATCACCTCCCCCTCGCCAAAATTTCCTTAGACCCCAACCAAACTTCGACCGCAGACCCCCCAAACAGTATACCACCATTGCCGAACCTATCGACCAGCTATATGAAAGGCTCAAAGCTGCTGGTTACGTCACCCCTATCCCTACTATAAACCCCGAAAAACCCTCCCAATAGGTCAACCCAAATAAAACCTGTGCATACCATTCGGCATGGAGGGGCATACCATTGATGAGTGACGCTCTTTGAAGGATAAGATTCAAGCTTTAATTGACAACAAGATCATTGTGGCTAAGGAGCTCCAAATGTCCATAACAACCCTCTACCAGACCACAAGGGTGGAGATGTTCACATGATTGAGTTAGAAGACAATTGGGACCCCAAAGGGTCGATTGGACTAATCGCTAAAGGTGACGAGCCAAAGAAACCAACAGTCACCCTTAACCCGATTGTGGTCCAGATGCAACCTTCTGGAGACGCCGAAATGAACATGTCCATACCACTTAAGTTCAAAGCACCTTCTTTTTCAAAGATGTCAGGGCCTATTGAGGTCGAGTTTGGGTCCCCAAAGGCACCTGTACCATTTGATGTTGTTGTATTACCTCCCAAAGCAAGGGTGCCCATGGGATTACACCGCCGAGGTGAGAAGGAAAGGGAAAACCAAAACTGGAGAAGAAATTGCAGCATAGGGTATGACAAGAACCGGCATGGTTTATACTTCAGAACATCTAGTTGAGTCCAGTAAGCAGGCCTCTGGATGACCAACCATCACTGAAACTGGGCCTGATGATCTCTGGAGGAAGATACAAGCCAAAGAGTATTCGGTCATTGATAAGTTGAAAAAAACGCCAGCCCAAATCTCTATATTGGCTCTACTACAAAGCTCTGACATACATAAGAATGCCTTATTGAAGGTGTTGAACGAGGCATATGTGCCCAGAAACATAACTGGAGGAGAAATGACAAACATGGTAGGGCAAGTATTGGAGAGTCACAAAATCACTTTCCACGAAGATGAGCTGCCACCTAAAGGGATAAGCCACAATAAGGCATTGCACATCACTATGCAGTGCGAAGATTATTTCATCACTAGAATCCTGATTGACGAAGGGTCCAGCCTCAATATCTATCCATTTGTGACTCTCAGAACATTAGGGAAGGGTCTGCATTAAATCAAAGTCGGGGCCATCAAAGTCAAAGCCTTCGACGGTTCCCAAAGGTCCACTATTGGGGAGATTAGCCTGTGTTTATAGATGGGGCCTACCTGATTCGATGTTGACTTTCAAGTAATAGACGTACCAGCATCATACAACTTGTTGTTGGGACGACCATGGATTCATGCAGCTGGAGCTGAAACATCAACCCTACATCAAGCAGTGAAATTCGAGTGGAATCACCAAGAGGTAATTATTCACGGCGACGGTAGCAATCCTATATACAGTCGCCAGACCATCCAAGAAATCGGAAGAAAGGCGGAGAAACCTACCATCACATTGAGCGAGTCAACGTCGTGGATAAGTATAAATGGTGGGATAACAAAATTGAAAGTATACTGAATTGGTGTGGATACGAACTTGGCAAGGGACTTGGCAAGAATCTCCAAGGAATCGCTAAGCCTATCAAGTTGAAAAAACATGGTACTACTTTCGGTTTGGGATATGAATACACTTGGGAGGAGTTCAACCACTGGTCGCCACCATGGCGCAGTCCCTACTACCCGCTGGAGAATCCGATACCTCACTTAGAGCAGACCTTCCGGCCAGCCGATGTCATATATGGGTCAAAAGAAGAGGAAGCACCGGCAGCGATGAGGAATTTGTTTTTGGAAGATAACAATATGGACTGTTGTGTCATTTTTGAGGAGGAGGGGGAGGAAGGCCCTTCTATGCAAGCTGTGAGCTGAGGAGCATGCCTCAACAATTGGTCCATTAAAACCACCAGGGCCCGGAAAGCTTCGGGGTAGCAAGGCTGAACAAAGCACTATGCATTTTCTTTATTTTTCGCTAGCATTACTATTACTTATCTTGATGAACCGACGATTGTGACATGCAACAAGACAACGCAACAAATGGATATAGACTTAGAAGAAGATGATATACCAGAAGAGGTTGTTAAAGAGGTTGAGAATTTTGAGAACAGACCTAAGTCTAACCTGGACGAAACTGAGGTTGTCAACCTGGGAGATGCAGAAAATGTCAAAGAAATGCCCATTAGTGTTCATCTGTCACCATCAGAAAAGAAAGAGTACACGGAATTTCTAAGGGAATATGAGGACATATTCTCCTGGTCTTATGATGACATGACTGGTCTCAATACATCTATTATAGCTCACAAACTGACAACCGATCCAACATGTCCACCAGTAAAACAGAAGCTTAGGAAGTTCAAACCTGACATGAGTTTGAAAATCAAGGAAGAAGTCATCAAGCAAGTCAAAGCCAAGTTCTCAGGGTAGTAGAGTATCCCACATGGTTAGCCAATATTGTGCCAGTGCCGAAGAAGGATGGGAAGGTTAGAGTCTATGTCGACTACCGGGATCTCAATCAGGCCAGTCCTAAAGACAACTTCCCCTTGCCGAACATACACATTCTAATTGACAATTGCGCCAAGCATGAACTGTAGTCGTTCGTTGATTATTTTTCTGGGTATCATCAGATATGGATGGATGAGGAAGACGCGGAGAAAACGGCTTTCATTATGTCGTGGGGGATGTGTTGTTACAAGATGATGTCGCTTGGGTTACAGAATGTTGGGGCCACCTACATGAGGGCCATGACTACTATTTTCCATGACATGATACACAAAGAGATCGAGGTGTATGTAGATGACGTCATCATCAAATCCAAGAGAGCCACTGACCACATGGAAAATCTGAGGAAATTCTTCAACAGACTAAGAAGGTACAACTTGAAGCTGAATCCCGCCAAGTATGCATTCGGGGTTCCGGCCGGAAAACTACTTGGGTTCATTGTGAGTCGCCGACGAATAGAACTGGATATGTCAAAGGTCAAAGCCATCCAAGAATTGCCACCACCGAAGAACAAGAGAGGTTATGAGTTTCTTGGGAAGACTCAACTACATCATCTGGTTCATAGCTCAATCCACTATCATTTGTGAGCCAATCTTTAAGATGTTGAAGAAGGACGCCGCTACCAAATGGATTGATGATTGTCAAAAAGCCTTTGACAGAATCAAGGAATACCTGTCAACGCTGCCAATTTTGGTCCTGCCCGAGCCGGGTAGACCTCTATTACTCTACCTTGCAGTATTGGATGAAGCTTTTGGTTGTGTTCTGGGGCAGCATGATGAAACGGGAAGAAAGGAGCAGGCCATCTATTATCTCAGCAAGAAGTTCACCCCGTACGAGGCCCAGTATTCTCTATTAGAACACACTATTTCTGTGCCTATACTACTTATCTCATATAAGAATGGATCATTTGAAGTACATCTTTCAGAAGCCCATGCCCACTGGCAAGCTAGCCAAGTGGAAAATCCTGTTGAGTGAATTCGACATTATTTACGTGACTCAGAAGGCAATCAAAGGACAAGCACTGGTAGATCATCTTGCTGAAAATCTCGTGGATGGAGAATATGAGCCTCTAAAGACGTATTTTCCTGATGAAGAGGTATCTTTCATAGGGGAAGATATTGTAGAATCCTATGATGGTTGGAGAATGTTTTTCGATGGAGCAGCAAATTTCAAAGGAGTTGGCATAGGAGCAGTCCTAGTATCAGAAACCGGTCAGCATTATCTGGTATCTGCCAATCTCAGGTTCTCGTACACCAACAACATGGCCGAGTACGAAGCCTGCATCTTAGGGCTCAAGCTGGCCATTGACATGAACATTTAGGAATTACTAGTGATCGGAGATTCATACCTGCTTATACATCAGGTCCGAGAAGAATGGGCAACAAGGAACTCCAAGATACTCCCTTATCTACATCATGTACAGGAGTTGAGGAAGAGGTTCACAAAGACAAAGTTCCAACATGTTCCCAGAGTTCAGAATGAGTTTGCCGATGCATTGGCTACCCTATCCTCCATGATACAGCACCCAGACAAGAACTTCATTGATCCTATTCCGGTAAAGATCTATGATCAACCAGCTTACTGTGCTCATGTAGAATAAGAAGCAGACGAAAAACTTTGGTTTCATGATATCAAGGAATATTTGACGAAGGGTGAATATCCAGAACTCGCAAATCCTACTCAGAAGTTCACACTTCAGAGACTATCTAACAACTTTTTTCGTAGCGGAGGAATCCTGTGTAGGAGGACTCCTGATTTGGGATTACTAAGGTGTGTTGACGCAAATGAAGAATCTAGATTATTGGAGGAAATTCATGCGGGGACCTGCTGACCACATATGAACGGCTTTGTATTGGTCAAGAAAATAATCCGAGCTGGTTATTTTTGGATGACTATGGAAACGGAATGCATCCAGTATATCCGAAAATGCCATCGCTGTCAGATACATGCAGATGTGATAAAGGTGTCTCCAAGCGAGCTTACTGCAACAAGCTCGCCATGGTCGTTCGCCACTTGGGGAATGGATGTTATCGGACCTATCGAGCCTGCCAAATCAAACGGGCACAGGTTCATTCTAGTGGTAATTGATTATTTCACCAAATGGGTTGAAGCAGCATCGTACAAAGCAGTGATTAAGAAAGTGGTAGCAGATTTTGTCTGCGACCGTATTGTTTATCGGTTCGGAATTCCGGAGTCAATCATCACTGATAATGGTTCCAATCTCAATGGTGACCTGATGAAAGCCCTGTGTGAAATCTTCAAGATCAAATACAAGAATTCTACGGATTACAGAGCTCAGATGAATGGAGCTGTAGAAGCCGCCAATAAGAATATCAAGAAGATACTAAGGAAGATGATAGAGAAACATAAGCAGTGGCATGAAAAGTTATCATTTGCTTTATTGGGATACCGCACCATAGTTCGTACATCAACCGGGGCAACTCCCTATATGTTGGTTTATGGTACAGAAGCAGTCATTCCCGCCGAGGTAGAAATTCCCTCTTTGAGAATCATATAGGAAGCAGAACTTGACGATGCAGAATGGGTAAGGAGTCGCTACGAGCAGTTAGCTCTTATAGATGGGAAAAGAATGAATGCAGTTTGCCATGGTCAACTTTATCAAAACAGAATGTCCAGAGCCTTCAACAAAAGAGTCAAGCCGAGACAGTTTACATCGGGGCAGCTGGTGTTAAAGAAGATTTTCCCGCATCAAGATGAAGCCAAAGGGAAGTTCTCTCCCAACTGGAAGGGTCCATACATGGTTCACCGGGTTCTAACCGGAGGAGCCCTCATACTTGCAGAAATGAACAGTAAAGTTTGGCCGAAGCCGATCAATTCAGATGCAGTGAAGCGATACTATGTGTAATTCTTACGATTTCCTGTATAATGTATTTGAACTATGCCTGACCTGATTCCCATTTAAGAGGGGATACGTAGGTAGCCTTATGAGTTCGGTCACAATTTAATAAAATTTTCATTTCCCCCGCTATTGGAAAATGGGGCAGAATTTTGAGGAGGACCCTCAAAATTCCGAAGATGATTTCAGCCATTTATCGCATGCAGCCGTTAGAAGCACCAGCTTAGTAAACTAGGGCAGAATTTTAAGGAGGACCCTCAAAATTCCGGAGCGAGAAAGGTTGCAATGTCTTGAACCGCATCGCATTCATCGGTTCATCTAAAGAAAACTATTTTAAATTATGTGTTTATGTTACATTTTTTCTAAATCATGCATGTCTGTTATCAAAATTGCTTTGTTTAGCAATGGTACCTCAATAATACACAACGCCAAGCAGGACAAGCGAAGCTCATGGGGAAACGAACTGACCTCCCCCCCCCCCTTACAAAACTCACGATTTTTCTTTGGATGCAGGCACTCAAGTCGTAAAATCATCAGATATATCTATACACTCATACTTCCCGGGAATACAACTCTCGGAATCATCACCTATTTACAGTTTCTTTCCGTACACGACATCCACAGCAGCCACAATATAGTAATCAGTTATCAGCTATCATCTATCAGCTAAGAGATTTCACTACTATTCGACTTTATTTTCTACATAAGGCTACCTTTCTGCCTTCCGAGACTAAGCTCTGTCTCCATCTGCATTTTCTACATTGCATAAGGCTACCTTTCTGCCTTCCGAGACTAAGCCCTGTCTCCATTTGCATTTTCTGCATTGCATAAGGCTACCTTTCTGCCTTCCGAGACTAAGCTCTGTCTCCATCTGTATTTCTCTGCATTGCATAAGGCTACCTTTCTGCCTTCCGAGACTAAGCTCTGTCTCCATCTGCATTTTCTGCATTGCATAAGGCTACCTTTCTGCCTTCCGAGACTAAGCTCTGTCTCTATCTACATTTCTCTGCATGGCATAAGGCTACCTTTCTGCTTTCCGAGACTAGGCTCTGTCTCCATCCGCATTTTTTGCATTGCATAAGGCTACCTTTTTGCCTTCCGAGGTTAAGC
This sequence comes from Nicotiana tabacum, assembly GCF_000715075.1. NCBI lineage: Eukaryota > Viridiplantae > Streptophyta > Magnoliopsida > Solanales > Solanaceae > Nicotiana > Nicotiana tabacum. The sequence continues at coordinate 144,139,258 of NC_134087.1, read as the reverse complement.
TCTACCTCCATCTGCATCTCCTGCATTGTATAAGGCTACCTTTCTGCCTTCCAAGGTTAAGCTCTACCTCCATCTGCATGGCTGAAATACAGCCACCTTATTTCTCTTGTACGACTGAAATATCGCCACTCTATTCCTCATGCACGGCCGAAATACCGCCATCTTATTTCTCTTGCATGGCTGAAATACCGCCACCCTTTATATACGTCTTGCATCGGTTGAAAGATCGCCACCTTCTGCATTTTCATGGGCTGAAAGATCGCCAATTTGTCCAAAGGCGTCATTGTTCGGAGGCACCATTTTCATAGCCCGAGAACGCCATGCCATGGCCTGAGGACCCCATTTTATTTTTTGCATATCATTATTCAAAGGCATCATGGTTCGGAGGCACCATCCTCATAGGCCGAGAACATCATTTCATAGCCTGCGAATCCTTTATCATATGCATTATGGCCCAGGACATCATGGTTGAGGACGTCATCCTAACCGTCCAAAGACAACATTCATGGTCCAACGGGAACTTGCATCACGTTTAAATTTATACACAATATATATATATATATATATATATGCTGGTATTGTTCATTTGCAGGTACACCGGCTAGCAACGCCCGTCTCAGCAGGAGCGATCCCGCTCCAGTTCCCACAGCCTATCAGACTCTGACCATCCTTTCTCAACCTGAACATCGCGTTCGCTTTTCGAAAATCTCCATCGGCATACTCCGTCGATGGATCCCGAACTACATATGGCCTGATTCCTATAATGCTAGGGATATGTAAGCAGCTCAAAAATCAGAGTTTGGTCAAAACACTTCAAAATCATTTTATTCGGTCAAAATTAGCCATCATATCTTTACCCGACAACTCTTTCATCCTTCCCGGGTAAAGAGGGACAGCTGTTGATACCCAATTTTTTCCTATGTATTTTTGTATACAATATACTTTCAAAATAGCATGTACATACATATATAAGCATGCCCAAGAGTTTTGGTATTTTTTCCTAATTTTTAAGATTTTAAAATCAATTTATTTTCTATTTTTAGCAGTACAAAATCCAATAATTATTCCCAAGATTATCATCTTGGTGAATAACTTATTTTATTCTCATATTTACACCAAAATATAATTAAGTTGATTTTTGTATATTTTTTACAACTCTATTTGGTATTTTTAAGCTAAATTGCATGTAATTGCAATTATAGCCTATTTCACGATTAGTAGCATTTTATAATTATAAAATTATTTCTAGTATTTTTAAATTAATATTTATATAGTATTTGTTGGCTCAGTATTTGTAATTTACTTTTAAAATTATTATTACTATTTTTATAAAATAAAAAGTGAAAATAGGCTATTTAACACTTAGCCCATTTCTATTTCAATTACAGCCCTTTCGCCTTTCAATTTTGGCCCTCAATTTGACCCAATTCCGCCCACAAATTAAACCATCCCAATCCCCAAATTACCCGACCCCTGACCCGATTTAAAAACCCACCCGGCTCCCTTTTGATTTAGGCCGTTGATCATTTTGATCAACGACCGTAAACTCCCCTTTCCTTTTTTTAATTCCCAAACCACCCTTAACCTACTTCATTTCACCAAGACGCCGCCTTTGAACCCTCTTCGTCTCTCAAACTCTCTCGAACCTCTCTGAAACCCTAATCGTTTCCCACCTTATCTCACCATGTTTCCACCAGAATCCATGGCGTTTCCGTCCATGGACGGTCTGTACTCATCCTTTCTCACCATCAGACCTAAGCTATTCAAGGTTTGAAGCCCGAATTCAATGGCCTTCTTTAGATCCTTCTCATATCTGTAGATCTATGGCTTCTCCAGCCATTATTCCGGCATATTCAAGCAATATGAGTCTTTTCGACTCAGGATCTGACTTTCCTCAAGACCTTTCTCATTGTTAGGGTTTTCTCTACAACTCTAAGTCGTCTGAGGTTCTGTACCCGCCTATTTTCTTAGATCTGTGAAATGTCTGGGATTTATTTGACATTTTAAAGGTTTTCCCCAAATTTCCTTTTTAAAATCGTTCAATTTCGATTTTAAGGTTTCTGAAAAACTTTCTTTAAATATCTTTCTGATTCTTTCCGTTCTTTCTTTATGTGTGTTTATCTATGTTGGGCTCATATGTTTTATTTTCTACTACACATGAGTTTGCTCTCTTATTTCTTTTCTATTATGCGAGACTTTTCTATTTTGTTGTCACTCTTATGCTCTCATGTTAATCCGTGTTGTTAATCCTTATTCTTTGCTATATGTGTTTATTGTTGAGTACTTTGATTTTGTTCACTTTACTGAGTTCTGTTTGTGTTCCTGATAAGCATATTTCATTTACTTTTGTTTAAAGCTTGTATCATCTCTTTCTTCTGAACTTGTTTAAACTCCAAGTTTTCTCGAGCATGTTCTCATGACTTTGAATCAGTGTTCTTTCTATCGTGTGTGTTTGTCTCTCATATGTCTTTGGAAAAGACTTCTGAGCCCCTCTCAAGTGGCCTGCCTTCTCATCTCCATTGTCTGACTCAATTTTAAACCCTAGGCTTTGGGGGTTTCTTTGGCAAGTGGTATTAGGGACCCTAGGCTTTCAGACTCACTATGAGTCTGTAACTGAACTCGAATCCCTTTTGCTTGTGGCTCTAAGACTTTCAATGTTAGACTCTTTTTCTAAGAAACCTGACGATCCTTTTGTTTGATCTTTGTGCTTTATATATGAGAAATTCCTCTTTCAAAAGTTCTCACCAATTAAGTGATTGATTCTGAAATCCCTTTAATAAGGCTGATGAATTGTCACTGATTTTTCTTCGATTGAACCTCTTTTACCTTTCCTGACTTGGTTCATTCGAATTGAACTTGTAATTTTGGTTTTCTGGCTATTTGATTGATTCCCTTGTCATATTTGGCACAAACCTTGTGCCATTGATTGTTTTCCTTAAATAACTTCTATGTACTTACCCCCTTTGTGCTACTTTGAAAAGGTTTTAATTAAAACTTCTTTCCTTAACTAATTTTTACCCGTTGAAACTAGAATCCCTTAACCAAAGGGAGATTGATTTCAATGATATTTCCTTGCCTTTCTTACTTGCTTTCTGCACTATTAAAGGGACTGCCCTTCTGCACTATTAAGACACCTTACACCTTCAGTTCACACGACCTACACACTACCAGTCCTTAACTCCAATTCAATACTTGCACACTTGCAATATTGCTTTGAATTCAATACTCTTTCAACACTCTGCTTTTGCTTGAGATCTTTTGGAATTGCTTGGCTTTCAACTTGACTTTTTCTCAGACTACTATTTTTACTTGTTTTCCCCTGAAACTGGTATGTTCTGATTTAACGTTTCTGCCTCACCCCTATGTGCTTATTTATAGTTTTCTGCAATCCTGTTTACTTTACTTCTCATGTTCAATGATTTATGCTAAGTATGTTCTTTCCTTGCACCTGTTTCTATTGTGAATCCCTACCCCATATTCCCTTCTATGTGTTTGAGTTAAGGCTCATGGCCTGGCAGTATTCAAATTGTTGCTCAGGTCATAACCCGATCCACAATGGATCCTAACTTTTTAAGATTTGGCTAACAGGCTGGTCGGGGTGTGCCAGCATTCCCAATTGCTGAACATGACTACCAGCCTGCCATGGCTTTCCCCTAATTCCCCTATGCACTTACACTTATTCTTAGGCTCTTAAGTTCTGCCCCCTCTTATGAGCCTTGATTTGGGACCTTGAGTTCCCTCTGAACTTGGACATCATAGGGTTGGCCTTTCCACACTGCACTATGATCTCAATTCTGCAATGTGTTTGGGGCGTAAGCACTGCTCGGGGCCCTTTGAGACTCTTGGGAACTTTGACACATCCCAAACATGAGAAAGGCTTTTGGAAATAAGATCCTGGAAGTTGGTTTATCTCATATTGTTGGACTTTGAGTCTGAATTAGGCTGTTTGGTTGTAGCTGGAATTTTGGATGTAATTTTACTTTTTTTTCTGATTCATTCGGGTCTGTAATAATTTGTAATAACTATTGGGGTTGGCTAGTGAAAGGGGATGGGGATGAATGTATGCAAAGGGTAGAAAACTTGCCTATAGGATTTTTTTTTTATTTCTGCATTCTCATCTTAGAACTCATGCCTATAAGATTTTTTGATTTCTGCATTCTCATCTTAGAAACCATGCCTATAAGTTTTTCTGCACTTCTGCATTCTCATCTGAGAAACCATGCCTATAAGTTTTTCTGCACTTCTGCATTCTCATCTTAGATACCATTCCTATAGGACTCTTGCATCTATGTAATTGTTTTAAAATCAATAACGCTTAGATAACTTGCCTATAGGAGTAATCAATTGAATAAGCTTCGTCTATTTCGTCTATGATTCTAAAATCAGTCATAAGGTCGTTTAAAATCTACAGATCTTTTGTTTATCGAACCAGTAATCCTCTCTTTAGAATCAGTACGCTCCGTTAAATATCATGCATATAGGTCTCATTTAGGCAAACCATTAGGTCATTAATTAACTGTGTCAGTTTTGATAACTACAATCAGACAATGCTAATTCGGACTCCTCATCTGAGAAATATGTGATAAATCAGCATGTCCTAATGCTTTTAAATTTAATTCAGACTATAACTAGTATTTGAAGTCATGCTAAATAATTTTCTCCTTTAAGTGAGGAGGCCTGTTTGAGCCCCTTAAACTGCCATTTGTTTTCCCCTACTTGCTTATGTGTTTTGTTTGTCGCATAGACTTTTGTCCTTTTAAAACTATGAAAAGCCCCAAACCTACCTCCCTTTAGGACTAGTAGTCCCAAATGCCTCCGGGACTGATAGGATCGAGACGGGTAATACCATGCAGTAAGCAATGACACTATTCCGCATTTAATACCTTAACGGGGTGGGAAAGGGTAGATATGGACATGATGACCGGTGCGCTAATACCACATGTAACCCCTTTTCTGAGGAGTGATTACCGGGTATTGCATTTATGTGATCCATATTATTTGTAAACCTAGGACCCCCTTCCCCTTATTTGTTCTCAAACTATTTCTTTAAAATTTCTACTTTCTTTACTTTCGTCAAACTCTCAACTTGCTTGCAATATTATGTGAAAATCCCCTTCTATTTGAGACCTTTATTTGCTTACTTGTTAGTTAAAGTTACAATTGTAGCATGGCCAGGAACCACACTAGTGGATCTTGGGGGGTGCCTAACACCTTCCCTTCGAGATAATTTCTAGCCCTTACCCGAACTCTGGTTTTCCAACTCGAACTCTTCTTTAGTGTCCTAATGCACTTTAATCATTAGGTGGCGACTCTTCAACCCAAAAACCCAATTTCCAAGAGGGAACGAGTTTTCCTCCCAAATGTCATGAACCCGATTTCGCCTTTAGAAAAAGGAGATGCGACAACTACAGCAGAGCAGTTATATATATACCGAGCTTATTGTGGCCGAGTGCTTATGAGCAAGCCCAGTTGGTAGAGATACAGAGCCTAGTATGGTCGAGCGCCTATGAGCGAGCCTACTACGGCAGAGAAGTTATCTATATATATATATATATATCGAGCCTTATAGGGCCAGACAACTATTTTACTTACTATATTGAGATAGTTGAGTTAGTATCAGCAGGTAAGCATATCTACACATTATCTTTGACTTCCAGTTGCTTTCACTTATTATATTATCAGTTCAGTTTCAGCTTTCAGTACATGCCTTACATACTCGGTACATTATTCATACTGACGTTCTTTTCTTGGGGACGCTGCATTCATGCTTGTAGGTATAGATAGTCAGTTTGACGAGCTATCATATAAGACGAGATTGGCTTTAGCGAAGGATCGGTAAGACTCCATATCATTCGAAGTGCAGCCGAGTCTATGAGTCATCGTGTCAGAAGCTTTCTACAGACTTATGAGTAGGCCGGTACCCTGTCCCATTTGATGTCAAATAATCTTAGATGCTTTGTAGACAAAGGTTCATTTTGTAAAGAATGTTAGAGGCCGTGACGGCCCAAATGTATTCATCTTTTAAGAAAAATGGTTTAATGATACAGTATTTTCTCACTTATAGTTGTACATTATGAGTTGTGGCCATGTTAGCCCATGATAGTTACAAAAGAAATAAATGAGGTACAGATTGGTTCGCTTAGGCCAGTGCGGAACCAGGTGCCAGCCACGCCGCCCAAGGTTAGGGTGTGACACTCCAGCCTCTAAATCAAACTACTAGGCCACAAATGCTTGTACTTTTGTTGCTGACAATTCTAACACCGAGATACATATGCAACTATATCCTTCTTCATTCTCCTCCACAAATAATGCTATCGCACCTCCTAATACACCTTGGCAGCATCCGGATGAATGGAATACCGGGAACTGTGGGCCTCCTCAAGTATTAACTCATGAAACCCAACCACGTTGGGAACACAAATACAGCCCAGCATTCGCAACAACCCATCGTCTCCGACAGTAACCTACTTGGCACCACCGTGCTACACCGTGTCCTTAAGGACAAGCAAGTGTGGGTCACCATGCTGACGCTCTCTGATGCGTTCATACAAAGAAGACCGAGCGACTATGCAAGCTTGAACACAACTAGGCTCTGAAACATCTAATCTTACGAACTGATTGGCCAAAGCCTGAACATCTGATGCTAGCGGCCTCTCACCTACTGGAATATACACAAAGCTACCCATACTCACAACCTTCTGCTCAAGGCATCGACTACCACATTAGCCTTCCTGGGGTGATACAAAATGGTGATATCATAGTTTTTCAACATCTCCAACAACCTCATCTGCCTCAAGTTGAGATCCTTCTACTTGAACAATTATTGTAGTTCTTCAGTGCATGAATAATGGCTACCAACTCTAAGTCATGAAAATAGTAGTTCTTTTCATGAACCTTCATCTACCACGATGCGTATGCAATCACCTTGCAATCCTGCATCAATACTGCACTGATCCTAATATGAGATGCATCAAAATACACCGTGTAAGATCCTAAACATGTGGGCAACACCAACACTGGTGCCATAGTCAAAGTAGTCTTGATCTTCTGAAAGCACAACTCACACTCATCCGACCACCTGAATGGAGCACCCCTTCTGGCTCAATCTAGTCAATGGGGCTGCTATATAAGAAAATCCCTCCACGAACCGGTAATAATAACCCGCCAAATCTGAGAAATTCCAAATCTCTATAGTTGAAGTAGGTCTAGGCCAGTTCTGAACTGCCTCAACTTTCTTAGGATCCACATTTATGCCCTTTGTTGATACAACATGCCCCAAAAAGGTGACTGAGTCTAACCAAAACTCACACTTTGAATATTTGGCATATAACTGACTATCTCTCAAAGTTTGAAGTACAATCCAAAGATGTTGCTCATGCTCCTCTCGACTGGGGGAGTACATCAAGACATCATCAATGAATATGATCACAAAAGAATCCAAATACAGCTTGAATACCCAGTTCATTAAATCCATAAATGTTGTTGGGGCATTTTTTAACCCAAATGACATCACTAGGAACTCATAATGCCAATACCGGGTCTGGAAAGTTGTCTTAGGGGCATATGATGCCCTAATCTTCAACTAGTGGCAGTCAGACCTCAAATCAATCTTCGAAAAACACCTTGGCACCCTAAAGCACCCTAAAGCTAATCAAATAAGTCATCAATTCTCGGCAACGAATACTTGTTCTTGATAGTGACTTTGTTCAACTGTCGATAGTCTATACACATCCTCATCGAGCCATCCTTCTTCTTCACGAACAATACGGGCGCACCCCAAGGTGAGACACTAGGTCTAATGAATCCCTTATCAAGCCAATCACACAACTGCTCCTTCAGTTCCTTCAACTCAGGTGGCACCATATGGTATGGTGGAATAGAAGTGGACTGAGTTCCCGGAGCTAGATCAATACAAAAATCAATATCTCTGTCTAGTGGCATCCCCCATAGATCTGCAGGAAACACCTCTGGAAACTAACGCACAACTAGTACCTAATCCATGGAACGAACCTTTGCACTAGAATTGCGAATATAGGCCAAATAAGCTAGACATCCCTTCTCGACCATACGTCGAGCCTTGACATAAGAAATAACTCTGCTGGTAAAATAGCCACAAGTCCCTCTCCACTCTAGTCGAGGGAACCACGGCATGGCTAAGGTCATCGTCTTGGCGTGACAGTCCAATATAGCATGATAAGGTGATAGTCAATCCATACCTAATATAACATCAAAGTCTACCACATCAAGAAGTAGGAGATCTATGCTAGTCTCAAGACTCCTAACAATAATCAGACACGAGAGATAGACATGATCTACAATAATAGAATCTCTCATAGGTGTGGACACATACATAGGAGCACTCAAAGAATCGCGAGGCCCAACAAGATATGAAGTAAAATAGGATGACACGCAGGAATAAGTTGATCCCGGATCAAACAGAACTGAAGCAAATCTATGGAAAACTGGAAAAATACATATGATAACAACGTCAAATGACTCGGCCTCAGGTCTAGCTAAGAATGCATAAAATTATGGCTCGGTCCCACCACCTTTACCTCCATCTCTCGGACGACCTCTAGTTGGTTGGCCTCCAGCTCTAACGGCCTGACCTCCTACCTGACCCCTGCCTCTAGCTGGCTGAACGGGAGGTGAAGAAACCAATGCCGGGACCATGGAATGAAAACTCTAATGTGGTATGCTGCTCAACAAACTCGGACAGAACCTCCTGATGTGACCAGTAATCCCACACTTAAATGTCACAACCCGTAATTCCTACTGTTGTGACCGTGATGGCACCTAACATTTCACTTGCTAGGCAAGCCAACATTAAAACAATTTATCCTTTTTAATAGTTTAAAATTAAATAATAGATAAGAACTGATTTAACTACAATAATCCATAGTAAATAATGCGGAAGCTAAAACAGTCAAGCGTTTAATATATCCATGAACCTAGTGTGACAAGTGCATGAGCTACTAGAATAGTACATACAAAGGTCTGAAATAACATAAAGCGATCTAAAAAAAGATACACAGCTAAATAAAACAAAGAAGGGACTCTAGGAGCCACGAGCACTGAGCAGTTATACCTCAAGTCTCCGCAGGTTGTCCAATCTGAGCTCAATAATAGCCGCCGCTAGGACCGACTCCAAAATCTATATAAGAAGTTCAGAGTGTAGTATGAGTACAACCGACCACATGTACTCTGTAAGTGCCGAGCCTAACCTCGACGAAGTAGTGACGAGGCTAAGGTGGTTCACCTACACTACAACCTGTACGCATTATATAATAATGACAGAAAATTGAAATACGGAATAGGATAAAACAGTCAACCGAAAATAATAACTATAGCCTCAATAAATGAACCGGTATCATCCAGAATTACCAATCCTTAACCTTTCAAATGAGAATACCGTAAACCAACATAGCTTAAGAAATACAAAACACATAGGTTGTTGCGGCGCGCAACCCGATCCCATCGTACAATACAGAATCCTCCCTTATTTCACCGTAATAACATCAACAATAGAAATAATATATAAATGTTGTGGCGCGCAACCCGATCCCACCATATATCGATATTAATATCATAATTCACCCTTATTTTACCATATCATTCCACCTATTACGGCGCACAACCAGATCCCACTGTACAATACGAATCCACCTTTATTCTACCATATCAATTCACCCTTATTACACCTAATGCGGCGTGCAGCCCGATCCCACCATATCAGTACCAAATACTTAATGTGCATAGTCAAATAAACAGTTCAAACCACAAAAACCTTTACGATTAATAAATACCAAGTTTAACCAAAAACGAAACCTTGTAGAATATAGGAATCTACACAAGTAATACTGCACAGTGATACCAATCCAGTAATTGACAATTAGAAAGTGCAAGTAAGTCAATTTAGGAAAATAGCAGGGAATCATGAAACTATTTAAAGAGCTAACATCACTAATAGGAGAAGATATTGATTAACAGGGAGCAGTTAAGCATGAAAATCATTTAGGGCACATAATAGTTAAGGTAGGGAAGGAAATAATTAAGGAAAATCGGAAAATCAAGGAAAACAGATAATTCAGTGGCGTATAGACACTCGTCACCTTGCATATATGCCTGTGACGACCCAGCCCGTCGTCACGTGAGTTACTACCCTGTTTCCCCCATTTTAAGCATCTTCATATTTCATTGTCGGTATTCGGTGTGTTAGAGTTAAATCAGATTGGCTTTGATAGTAAATGAAACACTTAGTCTTTTTAAGGAAGGCTTGTTTTGGAAAAGTCAATCGGGTGTTGACTACTGAGTTAGAGGGCTCGGATGTGATTTCCGATGATTTGGTTAGCTTCAGGGGATGATATGTGGCTTAGGAGTGTGATAGGAATTGATTTGGGAGGTCCGGAGTAGAATTAGGCTTGAATTGGCGAAGTTAGTATTTTGGCGATTTTTGGTTGATAGGTAAGATTTTGATCCGAGAGTCAGAATGGAATTCCGAGAGTTGCAGTGGCTTCGTTAGGTTATTTTGGATGTGTGTACAAAATTTTAGATCATTCGGAGGTGTTTTGGTCGGGTTTTTGATCAAATGCGTGTTTTAGAAGTTTTAAAAGAACTTAGGCCTGAATTCGGTGTAATTCGATGATTTTAGTGTTAGTTGAGGTGTTTTGATGATTGGAGCTAGTTTGGATGATGTTTTATGATATGATGGTGCGTTTGGTTGAGGTCCCGGGGGCCTCGGGGCGATTTCAGATGGTTAACAGGAAGTTTGGAGTTGTAAAATGCAGCAGAAAAATTACAGAGTGTTTTTGTTCTATGCGATCGCAGAGGGTGTCATGCAATCACATAGAAGGAATTCGAGGGGCTGTTTGGTTGTCCTATGCGATCGCGGTGGAAGGCATGCGATCGCACAGGGTAAAGACCTTGTGCTATGCGATCGCAGAGAGGCCTATGCGATCGCAGAGAGGCCTATGCGATCGCATAGGGCTAAATCTGGGGGGGCAGGATATTTGTGCTATGCGATCGCATGGGCTCTAATGCGATCGCATAGAAGGAGCTACAATGATCTGGGCAGAATGTTAAAACATTTCATTCGCAAACCCAACCCATTTTTCCTCCATGTTTGAGCAACCTTGAGAGCTTTTGAACGGGAATTGAAGGGGTTTTGACGGGAAGTGATTGGAGGTAAGTCCTATGAACTAAATACATGATTATATTGTGAAATCATCTTCGAAATTCATGAAAATATAGCCAAATTGTAACAAATTAGGCTTGAAATTGAAATTCTAAATTTGGGATTTGAGGGGCCATTTGTGGTCCGATTTGAGAGATTTTTGTATGCATAGACTCGTGGTGAGATAAGGAACCCGATAACGTAAAAATTTTGAGTTTCGAGACGTGGGACCGGGGCTCGGGTTTTGCCAACTTCGTGATTCTTGATATTTTTCGATTGTTTTCGATTGGGTATTGTTCCCTTAGCATATTGTGATGTATTCGCTCTGATTTTGGTTAGATTTGACGCGCGTGGAGGCCGATTTGAGGGGCAAACGAGTCGCGAGCTAGAGAATTAGCCAGTTCAAGGTGAGTAATGGTTGTAAATGATGTCCTGAGGGTTTGAAACCCCAGATTTGCACATCGTAGTGCTATATTGAGGTAATATATGCGCTGGATGATGAGCGTGGGGTCTGTCACTACTGGGGATTGTGACTTGGTCCATCCTGATTTATGATTTTACCGAATATTTGACTGAAATTCATTTGTTATCATCATGATTTGGGCTGATTTCCATATTTGGGCTTCGTGACAACTATTTGAAACCTTCGGGGATTTTTATCACTGTTTCCTCACTGCTTGACTTATTATTTGAACTCAGTCATGTTGATATCTACTGTTTTACAGACTCAGCCACTTTTACTCCTAGTTGAAACTTAAATGATATTTCTACATCATGTTTTGGGCTGAGAACTACTGCTTCACTAATGCCCAAGGGGCTTGTGATGATTTTTGGACTGAGTGAGGTCGAGGGCAATATGTGAGGATATGCTGAGTGATATGAGGCCGAGGGCCTGAGATAATTTATATGCCATGAGGTGGCTTGAGTAATGTGAGGCCGAGTGCCGAGTGATGATGCCACGAGGTGGCTTGATACAGCGCTTGGGCCGTAAGGGGCCCCTCCGGAGTCTGCACACCCACAGTGAGTGCGGGTACCCATGCTGAGCAATTGATACTATGCCCGAGGGGCTTATATGAGTGATTGTGAGGTAGCCCGCGGGGCTGATACTATTTTGAATGATTGATACCGAGCCCGAGGGGCTGATACTATGCTGGGCGATTGATACCGTGCCCGAGGGGCGGATTTCTACTTATTATTTACCTGTTAATTTACCAGTTTTACTTGTTTTAAAAGGAATATCATTTGATTTCTTCACTGACTTACTGCTTTAAGTGATTTTTACTGCTTGATATGGAATTGCTTTTTTCCTTTACGTGTTTTCATACTTTCAGCCATTATTTATAGTTATTACTCATTGAGTCGGAGTACTCACATTACTCCCTGCACCATGTGTGCAGATTCGGGTATAGCAGAGTCGCACCTGAGCGCTGATTCCGTCTAGACTAGGCAGTGATTTGGAGTTACGGGGTAGCTGTTGATGCCCACAGCCCCTTGTCTCTCTTATCCTCTATCATTTATGTTTCTTCAGACTGTTGTATCGAATTTCGTACTTGTAGACCTATAGCAGATTTTGTAGTAGCTCATGACTTGTGACACCCCGGTTTGGGTTATGTCGGGATGGTTCCTGCTGTTATTATCGTTAAATTCCGCAAGTTATGAATATTATATTATATGTTATTACTGTTATGATGATTAACTGTTTAAAAGGGGTGTTCTGTTTCGATCCGGCTGGCCTTGTCTTCATGAGAGGCGCCATCACGACCGGGTTCGGGGAATGGGTCGTGACAAAGTGGTATTAGAACCTAGGTTACTTAGGTCTCACAAGTCATGAGCAGGTTTAGTAGAGTCTCACGGATCGGTACGGAAACGTATGTATTTATCCTCGAGAGGCTGCATAACCTTTAGGAAAACTTCATATTCTTGAAACTCTTGTCATGCAAACTTGTCGGTCCGAGTACTAAACTTCTGATATTCCATTCTCTCACAGATGGTGAGGACGTGAGCTATCGGATGAGGTGGACGACCACCAGTGCCACCCACTGAGGCCACCAGAGGCCATGGATGCGGTCGTGGACGTGGTAGAGGTAGAGCAGCAAGGGCAGCACCTATTGACCCACCAGCTGCCCCGGCTCCAGATCATGCTCCAGTTATGGATGCTTCAGCAGCACCAGTTCAGGCACCAGCTGTGCCTATCAAAGTTCTGGGTCTTTAGGAGGCCTTGGCACAGATCTTATCAGTTTGCACTGGCCTGGCTCAGGCAGTTTCAGCCACTACAGTAGCAGCTACTTCACAGGCCGGGGGAGGCAATTAGACCCCCGCTGCTCGCACACCTGAGCAGGTAGTGCAGGGACTACAGACATCGGGGGCACCTCCAGCTCAGCCGGTTGCACCAGCTCAAGGGTTTGTTGTGCCAGTTATGCCGGATGATGAGCAGCGTCATCTTGAGAGGTTTGGTAGACTCCAGCCTCCGTCATTCAGTGGTGCCGAGGGCGAGGATGCCCAGGGTTTTCTTGATAAGTGTCAGCGAATGCTCCGTATAGCAGGGATTCTTGAGATTAGTGGTGTGGCATTTACCACCTTTCAGTTTACTGGGGCTGCCTTCACATGGTGGGAGGCGTATGAGAGGCGTAGGCCAGTTAGAGCAGCGCCCCTTACTTGGCAGCAGTTCCCCACTATCTTCTTGGAGAAGTATGTGCCGTAGTCTCGCAGAGAGGAGTTGCGTAGACAGTTCGAGTAGTTGCGACAGGGGGATATGACTGTGTCACAATATGAGTCGAGGTTTTCTGAGTTGGCTCATCATGCCATTTGGATGGTTCCGACAGATCGTGAGAGGATTAGGAGATTTGTTGATGGCCTTAACTATCACCTCCATATTCTTATGACCCGAGAGAGGGTATTGGGTGCTACGTTTGAGGAGGTGGTCGATATTGCTCGTGAGATTGAGACGGTTCGCCGTCAGGATTGAGAGGAGAGGGAGGCCAAGAGGCCTAGAGTATGGCAGTTATAGTGGTGCTTCTTCGAGGGGCCAGTCTCAGCATGGTAGGGGCCATTCTTTCAGGCATACTCAGTCAGCCCGCCCAGAGTATCGCGGGGCATCTTCGGGTCATGGTCATCATAGATCTCAGCGGGGCCAGTCATTACTCAGTGCCCTTCCAGCCCAGAGTTCATCTCGTGCCCCGTCAGTTCAGGGTTCTTCTATGCCGAGTGCATCAGCTAGTCATTCTGGTGCGAGGGGTTCCCTTTAGTCCCCTTCTCCAGCACCTGGGAGTTGCTTTGAGTGTGGAGAGTTTGGGCATGTGTGGAGGAAGTGTCCTCGTCGTGTTGCTAGTTTGTCCCAGCAGAGGGGCCAGCCCTCGACTTCTGCTCCAGTTACTTCACCACCCGCCCAGCCAGCTAGGGGTCGCCCCAGGGGGGGAGGTCGATTAGGTGGCGGTCAGGCTCATTTTTATGCACTCCCAGGCAGACCCGACGCCATTACTTCGGATGCTGTCATTACAGGTATTTTTTCAATCTGCCACAGAGATGCCTTTTGTATTATTTGATCTCGGTTCCACCTTTTCTTATGTGTCATCATACTTTGCTCGTTATTTGGGTACGCCCCATGATTTTCTTGCTTTACCTGTTCATGTATCTACCCCGGTGGGAGATACTGTTGTTGTAGACCGTGTGTATCGGTCATGTGTGGTGACTATTGGGTGTCTAGAGACCCGAGTGGATCTATTTCTATTGAGCATGGTAGATTTTGATGTCATTTTGGGCATGGATTGGCTATCTCCATGTCGTGCTATTCTAGACTGTCGTGCTATTCTAGACTGTCATGCTAAGACAGTCACTTTGGCCATGCCGGGTGTACCGCGGATCGAGTGGCGTGGTGTGACTGATTATGTTCCTAGTAGAGTGATATCCTTCTTGAAAGCCCAACGTATGGTTGGGAAGGGTTGTCTTTCATATCTAGCGTTTGTGAGGGATGTTGGAGCTGAGACTCCTAGTATTGTTTCTGTTCCAGTTGTGAGGGATTTTCCCGATGTTTTTCCTGCAGACCTGCCGGGCATGCCACCGGACAGGGATATTGATTTTAGTATTGACCTAGTGCCGAGCACTCAGCCCATTTCTATTCCACTGTATCGTTTGGAACCAGCAGAGTTGAAGGGATTGAAAGAACAGCTTCAGCAACTCCTAGATAAGGGGTTCATTCGGCCTAGTGTGTCACCTTGGGGTGCGCCCATTCTGTTTGTGAAGAAGAAGGACGGCACAATGAGAATGTGTATTGATTATAGGCAATTGAACAAAGTAACAATTAAGAACAAGTATCTTTTGCCTCGCATTGATGATTTATTTGATCAGCTTCAGGGGGCGAGAGTGTTCTCCAAGATTGATCTCCGTTCGGCCTATCACCAGTTGAAGATCAGGGATTCAGATATTCTTAAGACTACTTTCAGGACCAGATATGGTCATTATGAGTTTCTTGTTATGTCTTTCGGGCTAACCAATGCCCCAGCAGCATTCATGCATTTGATGAACAGCGTGTTCCGGCCTTATCTTGATTCGTTCGTTATAGTATTCATTGATGATATTTTGGTATACTCGCGTAGTCAGGAGGATCACGTGGAGCATTTGAGTGTTGTGTTGCAGAGATTGAGGGAGGAGAAGCTTTATGCAAAATTCTCCAAGTGTGAGTTTTGGCTCAGTTCAGTGGCGTTTTTGGGGCACGTGGTGTCCAGCAAGGGTATACAGGTTGATCCGAAGAAGATAGAGGCGGTTCAGAGTTGGCCCAGACTGTCCTCATCCACAGAGATTCATAACTTTCTTGGGTTGGCAATCTATTATCGCCGGTTTGTTCAGGGATTTTCATCCATTGCATCGCCCTTGACCAAGTTGACTCAGAAGGGTGCTCCATTTGTATGGTCAGACGAGTGTGAGGAGAGCTTTCAGAAGCTCAAGACAGCCTTAACCACAACTCCAGTGTTGGTTTTGCCATCAGCTTCAGGTTCATATATTGTGTATTGTGATGCTTCGAGAGTTGAGATTGGTTGTGTGTTGATGCAGGAGGATAGAGTTATTGCTTATGCTTCTCGTCAGTTGAAGCCCCATGAGAAGAACTACCCCGTTCATGATTTGGAGTTGGCTGCCATAGTTCATGCATTGAAGATTTGGAGGCATTACTTGTATGGCGTATCTTGTGAGGTGTTCACTGATCATCATAGTCTTCAGCATTTGTTCAAGCAAAAGGATCTTAATTTGAGGCAGTGGAGATGGTTGGAGCTGCTTAAGGATTATGATATCACTATTCTATATCATCCGGGAAAGGCCAATGTAGTGGCCGATGCTTTGAGCCGAAAGGCAGTGAGTATGGAGAGTTTGGCATATATTCCAGTTGGGGAGAGACCCCTTGCAGTTGATGTTCAGGCCTTGGCCAATCGGTTTGTGAGATTGGATATTTCGGAGCCCAGTCGGGTGTTGGCTTGTGTGGTTTCTCGGTCTTCCTTATATGATCGCATCAAAGAATGCCAGTATGATGATCCGCATTTGCTTGTCCTTAAGGACAGAGTTCAGCATGGTGATGCCAGAGATGTGACAATCGGTGATGATGGTGTGATTAGAATGCAGGGCCGGATTTGTGTGCCCAATGTGGATGGGCTTAGAGCGCTGATTCTGGAAAAGGCCCATAGCTCGCGGTATTGCATTCATCCGGGTGTCGCAAAGATGTATCAGGATTTGAGGCAGCACTATTGGTGGAGAAGAATGAAGAAAGATATCGTGGGATTTGTAGCTCGGTGTCTCAATTGTCAGCAGGTGAAATATGAGCATCAGAGATCGGGTGGCTTGCTTCAGAAGATGGTTATTCCCGAGTGGAAGTGGGAGAGGGTCACCATGGATTTTGTTAGTGGTCTTCCTCGGACTTTGAATAAGTTCAATGCTATTTGGGTGATTGTGGATCGGCTGACCAAGTCTGCGCACTTTATCCCTGTGTGTACTACCTATTCTTTAGAGCGGTTGGCAGGGATTTATATCCGGGAGATTGTTCAGTTGCATGGTGTTCCGGTCTCCATCATCTCAGATAGAGGTACTCAGTTTACTTCGCAGTTTTGGAGAGTCGTACAGAGAGAGTTGGGTACTCAGGTGGAGTTAAGCACAGCTTTTCATCCTCAGACGGACCGACAATCCGAGCATATGATTCAGATATTGGAGGACATGTTGCGTGCTTGTGTTATTGACTTTGGAGGTTCATGGAATACCTTTCTACCACTTGCAGAGTTTGCTTACAACAACAGCTACCAGTCGAGTATTCAGATGGCTCCATATGAGGCTTTGTATGGGAGCGGTGTAGATCTCCGATTGGTTGGTTCGAGCCCGACGAGGTTAGACTATTGGGGACAGATTTGGTTCAGGAAGCCTTAGAGAAGGTGAAGGTGATTCAGGAGAAGCTTCATACAGCGCAGTCGCGTCAGAAGAGTTATGCAGACCGGAAGGTTCGAGATGTGTCCTATATGGTTGGTGAGAAGGTCTTGCTGAAGGTTTCTCCCATGAAGGGTGTTATGAGGTTTGGGAAGAAAGGAAAGTTGAGTCCTCGGTTAATTGGGCCTTTTGAGGTGCTTCAGAGGATTGGGGAGGTGGCTTATGAGCTTGCCTTGCCACCCAGCTTGTTGAGCGTTCATCCGGTATTCCATGTTTCGATGCTCCGGAAGTATGTTGGGGACCCTTCTCATGTTTTGGACTTTATCACGGCTCAGTTAAATGATGATTTGACCTTCGATGTGGAGCCAGTAGCTATTTTGGGTTGCCAGGTTCGAAAGTTGAGGTCAAAGGATATAGCTTCAGTGAAAGTGCAGTGGAGAGGTTGTAACCCGTATTTTTGGGTAAACCTAGGGGTTCTAATATTATCAATAGGTCATGTTTTAAGGTATTTGAATCATATAATATCTGTATCATAAGTCCTAAAGTCAAACAAGTTATGAAACAAAAGTCGACAAAAGTTGTCGCAACTTATGTTCATAATTTTACTTAAACTTTAGGTCAAATATTACTAAGCTTTTCTCCCAATTTACTTGGAATTACGGGGTGATCTACCGACCAAATTGAATATCTATGAGTCTAGTTTCCAACTCATTAAACCTTTTGTCAATATGATCTCATAGTATAGAGATATTTGTATTTTCGTGAGACTGCGCAGATTGGTAGGTGACAAGTAGGTGCATCACCTACTTGCCAAAATGAGAGGACTAAATTAAAAGCCCCAAAGTCGGCAAAGAGGGGACTTTTAAGGGCTTATCAACTCATTTATTCCACCCATCTTTCAGACCTTGAAAACCAAATTGAATCCCTACAACTCCACCCTAAAACATCCCACACAAACCCTAGGGTATTTCGGGTGTTACGACGTGATTCTAGTGCCGAAAAGTCTGGACAGCTTGCTAGTTTCTCTTTATCCTTCTTGTAGCCACGTTGAGGAACTAATTTTTGATGAAGAAGGACTAGGTTTCGTGGGTTATACTCAGTACAAGGTAAGGTTAGACCTAGCGAGTTTCGAAAGAGTGGTATGTTGTTTGTTGTTGCGTCATGGGTAGTTGGTTATGAACTTATTTTTAAGTTGAATTCATAGTTGTTTTATTGGATAAGAGGCTTAATTATGTACTTTTAGTTTTTTTCTCAATTTGAATGAAAAGACAAGTCGAAACGTGTTTTAGTAAACTGAAAAATTAATTTTGAGTTGCCAAACTTGTGGGACTGTTTTGTGGGTTGTTTCATGTTGCTACTGGTTGTCTCTTTTGCTACTGTTTTTATGGAGTTGAGATGAGAAAGGGTGTGGAGAAATGCCACATAATGGCAGGTGGTTTGTTATTCGTTCGTTGTAACATTTTCGGAGTGTTTGACACTATTATGGTTGTTGTTTTGTGTGTGAAGTGATCCGGGTATGTTGGGCTATTTGGTAATTGTTTTGACTTGTGTGAATTCATATATATAGGGGAGGTGTTGTCCATTTCATTGTAAAATAGGTTGTGGTCGATACATAATAGTTACGACGCTTAAACGATAATGATAGTGTCATTTCTCTTATTGTAGACCAAGGAGTCTTGACATTTGCATAGCTTGAGGTTGGGCAGTATATATACAAGGTATGTGAGGCTATCCCTTTCCTTCTTTTGCAGGACTATGATTGTACATAATGCAATGAACGAGCTTCCAAAGATACTCTACTCTTAGAAGCTAGCAGTACTTACATTGTTTCCCTTCTTATGGAACAATTGATGTTGAGGTTGCTTCTCTTATTCTTATGTTATCAAAGTCGTTGGTACTTCCTGAATTCTTGATGAAGAGTTAATCCTAATAACGTGTATGAAGGATACCGACCTTACGTCACTCCGAAAGGTTCAAAATGTGATTCCAATGAGTCCAGCATGCATCATATATATGTATCTATTTTACTCTACCGAGCCGCGCTATAGTTGGCCGGGTATGGCACCTATTGTGCAACCACTGATCAGTTGGGTTTTACCGAGCTCCACGTGGCCGGGTACGATTCTACCGAGCCCTATGATGGCCGGGTACGTTTTACCGAGCCTATTACGGCCGGGTACGATATGATGATGATGATGCCCACAAAGGCGTATGTTTTAAAAGTTTATGTATATATATATGTATGTATCATGTATTTCATGTCAGTAGCCCTCAGAGGTACCCAGATGTCACAGGTTGTATATTCCCTATCACTGTTTACATTATTGTTCTTACTTATACCTTCCTGCTTTACATACTCAGTACTTTATTCATATTGACGTCCTTTTTATTTGTGGAAGCTGCATGTCGTGCTGCAGGTCCTGATAGACAGGTAGACGCAGCTCCCCCACCATAGTAGGCTTTCCAGTTCAGCGGTTATTGGCAAGATCCCTTCTCCGGACTTGTCGTGGTCTTGGTATGCATTTTTGTTATAGATATTATGGGTATGTCGGAGCCCTGTTCCAACAATGTTGCAGCACTTATGCTCCTTTAGAGGCTCATAGACAGGTGTCGACTCGTATAGTTTGGTATGCCTTGTTGGATGATTTTTGTTGTATAGTCTTTCATGGAAGCGTGGTAGCTCGGACCTTATAGGTATTTTCTTGGCAGTCTTGTCATCCCATGTTATATATGCTCATTCCTCTATCTTTCATTGTTTGTTGTTTATGACCCATATCTACCTTTTATAATGATCTTGTTGGCCCTTAAAGATAATAAGAAAGGTTAGATAAAATGTACGTTGTTGCTCGGCAAGTATGGCCCGGGTGCTAGTCAAGATCCTCCAGTTTGGGTCATGATTGAAAAAGTCAACAACAGTCAACTCCCGGGCCCACTTGGTTCAAACCCAAAATTCGAACCAAAACCTGATTACTGATTCACCTCCAAGCCCGGTTATGTAATTTGTTTTGGAATCCGACCTCAATTTGAGGTCTAAATCCCAATTTTACAAAAATCAATAATTTCACCCAAACCCCCAAATTTCCACCATGAAAACACTACATTTTAGGTTAAAAATTTTTGAAAAATGTAATGAAAGATTGAAAGAAAATAGGTTAGGATCACTTACCAATGATTTGGGGAAGAAGGGTACTTGGGAAAATCGCCCCTAGGGTTTTTTTGTTTTGAAAATGTGAAGAATGAGTGAAAATCCCATTTTTAGCTATTTGATCAGTCACAGGTGTCGCATTTGTGATCAGGGGTTCCCAAATGCGAATCCGCAAATGGGAAGAGTGACCAGTCATGTTGCCTTCGCAAATGCGAACATAATGTTCGCAAATGCGAACCTGTGATGATCGCAAATGTGACCCCAATTTTACAATTGCGAAAGTCCTCCCCCAACCCACTGCTTGCAAATGTGATGTTTCCTTCGCAAATGCGAAGCTTGCATTTGCATGCCACACCTTGCAAATGTGAAGTTTGTAGACCTGATGCAGCAGCTATATCTTTCTATGTTCAATTCACTTTGTAGCCTATCCGAAACTCACCTGAGCCCTCGAGGCTCCAAACCAAACATACACACAAGTCCAACAATATCATACGAACTTTCTCGCGTAATCAAATCGCCAAAATAACACCTTGAACTATGAATTGAACACCAAATCAAATGAAATTTTCAAGAAAACTTTAAAACTTCTATTTTCACCAACTCCATTTCTCACCAAATTTGACAGAAAAGTCATAAATATAGTAATAGATTTGTACCGGGCTCCACAACCAAAATATGGACTCAGTATAAACAAGACCAAAGATCAGTCCATTCTTAAAAATCATTAAACTTTCAAACTTTAATTTTCAACAAAAATTAATAACTCGAGCTAGGGACCTCCGAATTCTATTCCGGCCATAAGCCTAGGTCCCATATTTCTATACCGATCCACCGAGATCGTTAAAATATGGATCCAGGTCCGTTTGCCCAAAATATTGACCGAAGTCAACTCAAATAAATGTTTTAGGCAAAATTCTTATTTTTATCAGTTTTTAACATATAAGCCTTCCGAAAAAACACTCGGACCGTGCACTTAAATTGAGAAAGGCTAAAATGAGGTATTTAAGCCTTTGAATCAAAGAATTAGGTTCTAAAACATAAGATGACCTATCAGATCATCACATTAAGACACACATCCTGCTGTTGTGGCTGCTGAAACTAGAACTGGCCCGAATGGGCAGGATTACCAAAGTGGTAGCTATGGATCGGAGGTGCACTAATAGGATCTGATAGTGCACTGAAGGCTAGGTGCCCTGAATGAGATACATACAGACCATGACTCCTCGAAGTATCATGAGATGCCTAAAGCACTGATTGAAATAGCCTAGGAGGATGAGTAGCGGTAGTCTGTGCTCCTCCCCCATCCCAAGAGATGGTTGGTGCCACCAAAAATGCACTGGTCTGAGCCACACTCTCCATAAGGCCCACCAAATGGACTAGAGCGTCCTGAAACACTTGAGTGCCTTTGAACCCCTCCGGCACTTGAGCTGGTCTGACGGGTACGGTCTGAGCCCGAACCTCCTCTTCGCAATCAATTTTAGGCACCACTACAGGTGTTGTTACTCGAGATATGGGCTGGGCTCAGCCTCTGCCTCAACCTCTATCGACCTCGGCCTCTGGTTTGACCTCTAACCTTTGTTGTAGCTGTCACAAGGGGTACGACTCCTTTTTGACTGCAGATGTTGTGCGTGTTCTCTCCATATGCGAGAGAACAAGGATAGAATAGTTCAATCATCAATGATAGTTTAAAATCGCACGATAGAGAAGGAAAGAAGTGAAATTGTTTCTAAACATCGTAGCCTCTGGAATATAAGTAAAGACATCTTCGTACCAATCCTTCAGCCTCTACTAAGCTTGATCATGACTTGTGAGACCTAGGCAACTATGTGTTGTGATATCAACTCGTCACGACCCTGAATTCCCACCCTCGGGACCGTGATGACGCCTAACATTACACTTGCTAGGCAAGACAACGTTAGATGTAGTTATTAACCATTTCTTTTATTATTCAAATCAAACTAAAACTAATAAACTAAATAAACTAAAATAAAGTAGATAAATCTGATAAACGGCGATATCCAAATATAAATCCTAGAATTGGTGTCACCAATACACGAGTGTCTAGAGTACTACAAATAATAATCTGAATGAAAGCATAAATATCTGAATAGAAATAAACAGTTAGGGAAATGTAGAAGGGGACTTCAGGGCTGCTAATTTTGTGCAGCAATACCTCAAGTCTCCATCGAGCAACGAATCCGAGCAATCTACTGACTACCATATGGACCGACTCCAAAATCTGTACAAGAAATGTAGAGTGTAGTATGAGTACAACCAACCCCATGTACTCTGCAAGTCCACAGCCTAACCTTGACGAAGTAATGACGAGGCTAAGGCATGTCACTTATAATAACCTGTATGTAGTGTAATAATAATAAGAAGAAGAAAAAGAAGAAAGAAAAACAGGAAAGGTGAAGCAGTTAACTTATGAAAAAGAACTCAATTCTTGTAATCGGAGAACCCGGAATAATCGATCTCATAATTTCATGTAAGAACACTGGAAAATCAACACAATAACAACAATGAATACAACACACACAACCTGTTACGACGCGCAACCCGATCCCATTGTACACACACAATCCTCCCTTATTTCACCATATCAACATCAAGAATCACATGTAAAATCCATTGCGTTGTGCAACCCAGGCCCACCATATCATCATACTCAATATCATAACCCTTCCTTATTTCACCATATCAAAATTTATCAATATAATTATTATGTACACAACCGTTGTTGCGCGCAACCTGATCCCACTGTATCAATATCAAAATCCTCCCTTATTCTACCATATCACATATGTTGTGGCATGCAACCCGATCCATAAACAAATTCAATAATGTAATCAATCCAATAGCTCAATTCACAAGAATCTCTACGATTAAAGAGTTGTGAAAGTAAAGCAATAAAGGAACCATGTACTAATCAAAGGAAGGCTACAAATAATGCAAGTGCAACAAAAACAAGCCAAGTATGTGACAGTTAAGGTGTACAAGTAAGATAATTAAGGCAAATAGCAATTAGTCATGGAGTCTTAGAAGGAATGAACCTTCAATACAAGAATAATTAATGACAAGTAACAAGTTACGGCATAGAAAGCAATTAAAACATGTAACAGTTAAGATATGGAATAAGATAATTCATGAAATATGAGAAGGCATGGAAATAATTATTTTGACGGCGTATATACACTTGTCACCTTGCATATACGCCATTACACACGTAATTCACATAAAAGAAGTTCAAGGGTTCCTAATTCTATCAAAACAAGGTTAGACCCGATACTTACCTCACTCTGCAATCAACTCAAAGGTCTACCATAGCCTTGCCTTTCAAACAAGCCTTCAAACCAACCAAATCTAGAAAATTATTGACCAAATAATTCAGAATAAGCTTTAGAAACTACCCACGAATGAAAGAAACAGATTGAAGTCACTTACCAAAGAATTTAGGAAGAAAATATCATGAAAAAACCACCTCTAAGGTGTTTAGGGTTGAGAAAATATGAGAAATGAGCTAAGTCCTATTTTCCCCCTCTTTACCCAGCTGCGGATGTCGCAATTACGATATCTTGTACACAATCACGAACATCACAAATGCGAGAAAGAGGTTGCAAAGGCAAACCCTTCTCAGAAGTTCAGTTATCGCAAATACGACGTTTTTGGTTCGCAAATGCGAGACGCCATCCTTCGAAATTTTGAACCATTCCTTCGCAAATGCGAAGGTTACCCTAGATTATGCTGAGTCGTAAATGGACTCTGCCTTCAGAAAAGCGGCAACTGTTAGTTCGAAAATGTGAACTTTCTACTCGCAAATGCGAGAGTCCCCCCTCTAGCCCATGGTCGCAAATGCGAATATTTGTTCATAATTGTGAGGCTTGCAAATTGGAGCCAGATCTCGCAAATGCGAGACCTACAACAGAATACTAGCACCAGCTATTCAAACCTTAACCAAACTCATTCGAAACACGTCTGAAACTCACCCGAGCCCCTCGAACTCCAAACCAAACATGCAGACAAATGTAATAATATCATACGAACTCACTCGCGCGATCAAAACGCCGAAATAATACCTAAAACCACTAATCGAATATCAAAATGTATGAAGTTTTCAAATTAATTTAAGAACTTTTAAATTTACAACCGGACGTCTGAATCATGTCAAATCAACTCCATTTTGAACCAAATTTTGTAGATAAGTCATGAATAGTGAAATTGACCTATTCCAAGTTTCGAAACTGAAATTTGAACCTGATAGCAACAAAGTCAACCTACGGCCAAACTTAGGAATTTATTAAACCTTCAAGTTACTAGTTTTCAACAAATCACGTTAAATCAAGTTAGGGACTTTCGAATTTGATTAAGGACATACACCTATGTCCTAAATCATGGTATGGACCCATCGGGACTGTCAGAATACCAATCCGGGTCCGTTTACACAAAACGTTGATCGTAGTCAACTCAAATTATTTTTAAGGTTAAAATTCACATTTTCTTCAATTTTTCACATAAAATTTTTCCGAGAAAAGACAAGGATTGCGCATGCAAATCGGGGAAGGCTAAACTAAACTATTCGAGGTCTTGGAACACAAAAATAAAAGCTAAAACTCAAAATAACATATCAGGTCGTTACAGAAGCAGTATTAGAAGTAGAAGACATGGTGGTAAAAGGTTAGCAAAGATGTTCTTTCTGAGAAAGTTGAATGCTGTAAAAAAGGCTCTAAGAAAGTTCAGAGAAAGAGATAGATTGTAAGAGTTGTAAAAGTGAAGAAGTAAAAATGATGAGTAGTGGAGAAGATATAGACGACAAAAATCAGGGTCATGATTATCTCGAAATTCGGCAATAATACTTGCTGAATTACGGGGCAACATGTGTTCGGGGTATCAAACGCAAAGAGATGTGCATCTCTTCAAATGTTCAAGACCGTTCAGGAACTTTTCCGCCAATAAAGGAATATTCATCTATTTCTCGGTAATACTGAGTTGCATCACCGAAAAGTAGGGGGATTATCTATATGTGGTGAAATTTGTTGGTTACAGGTGGTTGAATAGCGAGGTGACACGTGAAACCGAGAAAAGAAGAAAGTTGAGTCGGTAAATAATTGACATCAGTTACGAGGTACATAACCGATACAGAGTAAATCCCGAAGGAAGCATAACCGATGGCAAAGATTCGGAGGCTTGATATTGGATAACATTAAATGAGCAGTCCTAACAGAGAATATTTGCATTTAAAGCCAGCCATTATGCACCCATCAATGACACTTTTATTCTCATTCAAGAAAAGCTGGATTTTAGGATCTTGTATCCCTAGGAATAGCTATAAATACTAATTTGGCAACTCTTGTAAGGGGAGGATAGATTTTGCACACAAAAGTTATTATATACTATGTTAAACTCAATCAAAAGAATTTTTACCATTGTTATTGTTCTTGCTCTAGGGAAGACCGCTCAGAATCGGGCTTGCTATCTTCCTTTTGATTTAAATCGTTAATCCTATTTTTGTTCTATTTTTTTTATTATTTTTGGATCAAACCAATTCGCTTGTCTATAAACCACGTTATAAATTTAATTGTACCATTTTACGGGTAAATTTTATATACATATATATATAGAGAGAGAGAGAGAATCAAAAAAACATATTTGTTGGATAGAAAGCTTTTTCAAATTTTAATAAAGTTTGACATTATTCCAATAGATTACTGTAAAAACACAAAAAAGGGGGACAACATTTTATTCATTAAAAGTCGTACTCAAAACAAACTACTCAAAAATATTTTCAAGATGCTCATGGTATTATCCAACACCAGCAAATCATCTTCATCAAGCACATCTGAATCCTCTTGTGAAACAGAGATGTCTTAACATCTTTATTCTCATATAAGTCCATAGTTATATGCAATGTTAATTAGTTACATATTAAGAAATAAGTAAAATTTTAAGAACAAAAATTTTCTAAATTCATATAAAAAATATTAGCAATTTGAAATTGAACTAATTTTCTTGTTATTTTTAATTCCCTATAAATTTTTATATTTTTAATTAAATATGTATATTAAGCCACCGAGTAGGTCTAGCCCAGCCTCGGTCAAGCCTCAAGGGCTACAGGCTTACTTGCGTCGGGCTTAAAAGCCTGATTTTTAAATAAGCTCGAAAAATCATAGTCGAACCCTTCACGAGCTAAGTCGGCCAAGCCCATATTAATGGCTCTATCAATTGGTACTTTTAATTGAAAAATAATACGATGATAACGACAACATATGATATATAGAAAGATTTTTATAGTTTATACAATTACTTCACTTTGTGGTGAAGTTCCATTACCAAATGATATAATAACCAGGCAATGAGTTCATTAGAAGTGTTATACAGTATACGTTTATACAAATATACAAAAGAATAGTAGGAACTTATAGCCTATTAATTTGGCCGGCTACTAAAATCTGTTTAATTTGAAAAGTGTTTTAAATGCTTTGAAGAATAACAATATGTGTTTGATTACATTATCTAAAAAGAACTTTCGTTAGTAGTCTAAGACAAGAAAATTAAGAAAGTGGATTGAGTACTTATGTGTATGGTGAGTTAGGGAGGGACATGCTAATAGAGGCGAATTCAGGATTTAAAAATTACGGGTGTCATTATATATATGTATGAAAAATGGATGATTCAGTTAATTTTTAGTTAATAGAATTAGATCTTTTATTTAAAAAGGGCAAAAAAGTTCGATTTTAGTTCAATTTTTATGTTTCGTTTACTATTTTCTAGGATAAAATAACCAAAATGAATTATTATATGAAAGTATGCCTCCATTTAGAAAGTTTTCTTAAAGAGTAGCTTAATTACTTGTATATAATTTTCGTTTGATTTGATTAATTGATTATTATTCTTGGGTTAATTTTTTCAATTTAATTATTGAGTGATATCACACTTATTTTCAAAGCCAAAATTTTAAAATTATCAATCTATGAGAAACAACTTAAAACCTCTTTTAATCAGGATTTTTTTTAAAAAAAACAAACAAACAACAATAACAACAATCCAGTAAAATTCCACTAGTAAGGTTTGAGAGGGTAGTGTGTACGCAGACCTTACCCCTACCCGAAGGAGTAGAGAGACTATTTCTGAAAGACACTCGGCTCAAGAAAATAAAAAGACAAAAGGAAACAATATTAGTATTACCACAAAAATCATAGAAAAAATATGGACAACATGAAATCCAGAAGAAATATGCAAAGCTAAAGCGTTAGCTAGTAAATAGGTCTTGCACAAAAACCAACAAATGATACTGTTCAAATTATACTCCAATATATAAATTTCTAATATTGTATCACTAAAAAGAAAAACTATATATTACTTAGAGTTTTAAAATTATGCAACAAAAAAAATTGCTTATGAAATAATATAATTGTAGGAAACAAAATATAGGCTAATGTAAAGAAATTTAAAAAAAGAAACAAGATAGGAGGATTTAGTAGCAAATAACTGGAAGAAGAAAGGGTAAAAAGAAAGAGGAGGAAAAGAAAAGGAAGAAGAAATGAGGATCTAAGGCCCAGTAGAGAATAAAGGAAATTTAGAGTTAATAAGTAGGAAAAAAATTAAAACAAAAGAATTGGAGAAGTGTTGCTACAGGGAATTGAACCCAGACATGTATGGTTAATGAGAGACTTCAAAACAAACACCAAACCATGGAACCCACATGGAGTTTCTGTATTCCGGATGTCACTTTGTGTATATAACTCATTTTTTTATAGAAATCAACAAATTTATTTAGAATTTTGCCACAGCGTGCGGGTGGCGTACCATTCCGATCCAATAAGGTAGATCCGCCCCTATCTCTAGGCAGGATCGGACTGCAATGGTTGAAGCCACTTGGTCTCTTTGATGCGCTCAATTGCTGATACGATGCAGGCACCATCGAGTTGAAGTTATATTCCGATAATCTTGGTGTCTCCCTGGCCCCGAGTGGTCGGTCGAAACTATTTCTGCTCATTAGACCTCGGCCACTGTGGCCTCGATCGTTCCTTTTTCATTCCTCGTATGGTGCTCACAGATCAATTACCCTTTCGATCTTCACAATACGGTAGGTACTGATCTCTGCTTGGTCTTGGCTCATGATTGATGACTTTCCCAGACCTATCATTGGTTCTGATGGGATAAAGGGGCCCCAAGCTGATCGTCCTCCACTCTGATTTTTGACTAGTATGTGTTGTGCACGTCGGCCCAAGTTATTGCTGGGTACTCTACCAAATTTTTTTAAACTACTGTGAAGCCAAGGAGCTTCGGGGGTTAAGTTCTTGAGTGAATGCTTGAATACCCCAATCATCCGCAACCGGAGGCAAGTCCATCTGTTCCATTTAAAACCTTGACACGAACTCCTTAAGCATTTCGTTGTTTGTTTGCTTTACCTTGAAAAGATCTGATTTTCTGGTCTCTAACTTGATGGTCCCGGGATGTGCTTTCACAAAGGCATCTGCAAGCATATCAAACAAATCAATAGAATTTGAGGCTAAGTTGTGATACCATATCATGCTCGTTTTGACAGTATTGCTCTGAGCTTCTTTAGCAAAACTGACTCGATTTCGTCATATTCCAAGTTATTCCACTTGGTGACACACGTGTAGGAGGTCATGGGGTGGGTCCGTGGTTCCGTTATATTTCAGAATTTCGGGGATATGAAACTTTTTCGGGATTGACTTTGGTGTCGCACTTAGAGGAAAATACTTTTGACAAATTTCATGGAGTCGAGGCCTTTCAGTATCTGGGGCACTCCTGGGATTTGATCGACCCTGGAGTAATAGGTCTCCACTTTTTTGTTGTTGGCCTCAATTTTCTTCTCCTTTGATTTCACCCGCTTTGTCAGTTCCTCACGCATTTTCATTATTTCAGGATTGGTCCCGACCTCAGCTTCATCCGCCCTCCCGGTGCTTTGCTCATGATGACCTAAAAGGTCATCTCTTGTTTGAAAAGTTAAATCTGTGTTATGAGGCCTTAAAACCTCCTTTTTTCTCACCTCAATTTGCGTGCTCAGTCTGGGCGTATATCCGGAAAGCCCTTATGTGAAAAATTTGAGAAAATGCTAATTTTACCTTTAAAATTAAATTTAAGTTGACTTCGGTCAACATTTTAGGTAAACGGACCCAGAAGGAAAATATGGGACTTGGGTGTATGCCCTGAATTAAATTCTGAGGTTCCTAGCCCGAGAAATGAATTTCTGAAAGAAATTATTTAATTGAATATATAAGAGTTTTTGGAAAATTAAAGATGGTTGAATTTGATGGTATCGGGCCCGTATTTTGGTTTCGGAGCCCGGTACAGGTTTAATATGGTATTTAAGTTGTGCCTGTAAAATTGGTAAGAAAGGTAGTTCATATGACGCGAATCGGACCCTCGATTGTGAAATGGAAACTTTAAGAGTTCTTGAGATTTTTCTTTAATTTTGATGCTAAACTCGTAGTTCTCGGTGTTATTTTGGCGATTTGATTGCACGAGCAAGTCTGTATGATATTTTTAGGTTAATGTGCATCTTTGGTTTGGATCCCAGAGGGCTCGGGTGAGTTTCGGATAGATTTCGGGATGTTTTAGACTTAAGGAATTCTACTATTTTGCTACTTCTAGTATACTGATATTTTGTTCTTCGCATTCGCGATAAAGCTCACGCGAACGCGAAGAACAACCTGCACTGGGGAGGGGTTTCTTCTACGCGAACGCGGGGCCTTGGTCGCTAACGCGGAGCACCGGGGGATTTCTCTTCGCGAACGCGACTGGCCATACGTGAACGCATAGTGCAATGGAGGTGGCTAGGGGGAGTCCTTGAGTTGTTCTTCGCGAACGAGATCCTAGGCCCGCGAACGCGATGGTCAGGGGGGACAGACCATCGCTGACACGAGCAGATCACGCGAATGCGTAGGCCCTTCTGGCCACAAGCTTCGCGAATACGACAGACCCTTCCCGAATGTGAAGAAGGTCTGCCCAGCGAATTAAAAACAGAACTTAGGTCGGGATTTCTTCAAAATTTCATATCTCTCTCCCTAAAATCCGACCTTGGGCGATTTTTTAAGAGAAGTTTCAACACCCAAAAATAGGTATGTATTCTTAAACTCATTTCTTTCATTTTCCATCAACACCCATTAGATTTCTAGGCCTAAATCTTGTTCTTTAAGGGTAGAAATAAGGGATTTTAAGAGAATTGGGAATTTTACAAATTTGGGGATTTAGACCTCGATTTGGGGTTGAACTCCGAAACTAATTACATATTTGGGTTCGTGGGTGAATGGGTGGACGGATTTTGGTATGAACCTTGAGTTTTGATCAAGTGGACCCGGGGTCGGGTTTTGACCTTTTGGAAGAATGTTGGGAAATCTGTAATTTTTCATTTGAGTTGGTTTCTTTGGCTTCAATTAATGTTAATAAGTTAATATTGACTAGATACAATTGAATTGGAAGTGGAATCAAAAGGGAAAGCGGTATTTGAGGCTTGAGTTTGGCCGTGGAATTCGAGGTAAGTGTTTGGCCTAACCTTAGCTTGAGGGAATAGATGTTGTGCCTTATTTTCTATGTGTTAGTGTTGAGTACGACGTATAGGTGAGGTGACGAGTATCTATACGTCAGTGTTAGGTATGCATGTGAGTCATATATTAAGATTGTTGTGATTTTATTATGTATTGTTCTTGCTTAAATTGATGATTAGCACTATGGAACAAGACTTATGATAAATTCTTGATATTTGACCATTGTCGAGTATTGGTTCAAGTTGAGGTTTATTTTGTGAAGTAACTATTGAAACTAGATTGGTTATAACTGATTCCCTTGCCGGTATGATATTGTTTCTATTGTTGACTCCCTTGTCGGGACTGTATTGTTTCTATTGATGTTTCTATTTTTGATTCCCTTGCCGGGATGTTATCATTGCATTTGTTTGGGTGAGGAAGAGTGTAAAGCACGAAGGGTGATCCGTGCATGATATAGTGAGTGAGTGTTAATGCACGAAGGGTGATGACATGCCGATATTGTGAGTGTTAATGGATGAAGGGTGATGTCGTGCCATATTAATGAAATTAAAAGCACGAAGGGTGATGTTGTGCCATGACTATGAGAGAGTAAAAGCACGAAGGGTGATGCAATGTCGTTCTTGTTGATTTCTATAGTGAATACGAGAGTAAAATCACGAAGGGTGATGTCGTGCACTTGTTTCCGTGTTATTATTTTTGTTGCTTCATGTTTGATATTTACTTTGTTTCTTTACTTCATTATTGTCATAACCTGATATTTCCCTCAACATGTTTCCCCTTTTTCCCGTCTTATTCTGTGTAATTCTTGTTATTATTGTCACGACCCAAAATTCCTCCGAAGGAGTCGTGATGGCACCTAGTCTCTAAACTAGGTAAGCCTAACATTTACTGAATTAACATTAACATTTACTGACTTCAAATTAAATAACTCTAAATAAATCACAATTCCCAAAACAGGTGGTACAAGTCATAAGACTTTCTAAAAGTTGTTATAAAAAAATACAACATTGTTCCAGAACGAGAAGGAATCAATGGAACGTAAATACAAATGAAGGTGACTCCGAGACCTATGACCGCAGTAGCAGGCTACCTTCAGTCTCCACCACGAGGATCTACACAGCTATTATCGATCAATTCTTGGATCTGTACACAATAATGTACAGAATTGTAGTGTGAGCACACCACGGCGGTGCCCAGTAAGTGTCAAGACTAACCTCGGCGGGGTAGTGACGAGGAACAGTCAAGACATCTACTGGTCAGACAGATTAAACAGGATATGATAACAATTATCCAGATAAAGGTAACGAAATAATATCAGCAGCAAGGATAAATCAATCGACAAACAGTCAAAATAATAAAAGGAAACTCGAATGGAAACGGAAGATAACCAAATAAATCAACACAAACATAGCTGGAACACAGAGAAGTAGAATGAACTCAAGTAAGGAAGACAGTGTCAACTCAAACAGCCATACGTTTCTAGTGCACAACCCTAGCCATCTCAGAACTCGATGTCTCATATCATAACCTCAACTTCCAAATCTTTAGCATACCCGGCACCTTGTGCCCACATATTTTGTCTCGCTTTGCACCACAACGTTCTCATTTTACTCAGTACATAGGACCTATATCTAATGCAATTATGATGTTCCAGGAGACTCATTTACATAACATAAATGGAAATGTGCACAACATCACCCTTCGTGCTTTAACTCTCTTATAATCATGGCACGACATCACCCTTCGTGCTTTTACTCGCAATAATGTGGCACGGCATCACCCTTTGTACTTTTACTCTCAATAAAGTGCCACGGCATCACCCTTCGTGCTTTTACACTCACAATATCATGCACGGCATCACCCTTCGTGCTTTACACTCTTCCCCAAAACATCATGCATGGCATCACCCTTCGTGCTTTACACTCTCCTCTCCCAAACAATAGAAACAATAACATCCCGGCAAGGAAATCAAACAACAATAGAAATAATAACTTCCCGACAAGGGAACCAACAATAGAAATAATAACTTCCCGGCAAGGAAACCAACAATAGAAACAATAACATCCCGGCAAGGGAATCAACAATAAAAATAATAACCTCCCAGCAAGGGAATCAACAATTGCCAATCCTGTTTTACCAGTTAGCTTCGCAATATAGAACTCAACTAGAGTCAATACTCAACAATGGTTAATTTCCAAGAGGATGTCATAAGTCTTGTTCAACATAAATAATCATCAATTTAAGCATGCATAGTACATAATAAGGATCACGGAAAACCAAGAAGCACAAGAACCTTAACAAAACAACAAGACATAATAAATACATGATAACTACACCGATAACCACATCAATTGGACAAATAACATATTTGCATGAAGTCATAGAGGAACTCATAATCAAGAAATATCACAACAATAAGGAAGACAATCACATCAATTAAGGCAATTAGGGGTCAAGTATCACGTAAGAATTAGAGGAAAGCTAACAACATCATATGGAGCATATGGAGGTAATTTAAGAAATTAGGAAACTCAATCATAACGGAATATTTGCCACATAATGAACATAAGGACCTAAGAACCCTATAGGCAAATTTTCCACAAATAAGTCCGAGCACACACTTGTCACCTCACGTACACAGACTACAATTACCATAGATGACTCAAATCCTATGTGGAAGTCCCCACACAAGGTTAGGCAAGATACTTACCTCAAAGACGACAAACTGATACTCTAAAATGCACTTCTCGGGTGAAAAGACCTCCAGACTGCTCAAATCTAACCAAATACGACTTGAATACATCAAACAATGCAAGAGAAATAATTTCAATTAACAAAACTATGATTCTTATACAATTTGCAAAAAGTCAACTCCCCAGGTTGTCGCGCCCCCTTTTTTTCTTGCGAAATAGGGTTTATGACATTGACAACTCTTTTAACGGGTATTAAAAGAGAAGAGTCGCCACCTAATGATTAAAGTGCATTAGGACACTAAGAAGAGTTTTATTTAGGAAAACCAGATATCGAGTAAGGGCTTGAAATTATCCCGAAAGGAAGGTGTTAGGCACCCCGCAGGATCCACTAGTGTGGTTCCCGGCCATACTATAATTGTGACTTTAAGTAAGCAAATAACAGTTTCAAATATGGGGGGTTTCACATAAGGGTTGCAAATAGATAAAATTAAAAGAAGTGAAAGGCAAGCTAAAATTTGAGAAAAATGGTTTAAAATTTTGAAAGGTAAACAACAAAATAAACAAGTAAAGGAAAGGGGGGGTCCTAAGTTTATAAATAATATGGATCATCCCACACAATGTCCGGTAATCGCTCCTCGACGAGGGGTTACACGTGACATTATCGCGTGGTCATCACATCCATATCTACCCTTTCCCACCCCGTTAAGGTGTTAAAGCGCGGAATAGTCTCGTTTACTTATTGCATGCTATTACCCGCCCCAATTCTATCAGCCTCGGAGGTGCTTGGGACTACTAATCCTATAATGGTAGAAAAGTTGGCTTATTTATGGTTTCAAAAGGTAAAAATACTAAGGCTATAAACAAAACATGTATAGCAATTATTAGGAAAACACATAAACAGGTATGACTCAAATAGACCTCCTCAAATCAAAGAAAAGCATCTAGTTTAGCATGTCTTACATGTACTGATTATGGTCTGATTAAAACTTAAAAGGGGAAAGCAGGCTGATTTATCAAATATTTTCAGATAAGAAGTCCGAATTAGACCTGCCCGTTGGTCGTAATTAACAAAGAAAACTGGTGCAGTCATAACTTTTATCCTAAGTCTTTCCTAAGTGTTCAACGAAACCTATAGGCATGATATCTACTAGTTTCAGAAAAGATGAAGTGTACTGATTTTAGAAGAGGTCGTCAGTTATTCAGGGAAGACGAGTTTTGACGAAAGATTCTGCAGATGTTGGACAATGATATTGCCGATTTTAGACTTATAGGTGAACGAAAACGTTTCATACTAGGTTGTTAATTCCTATAGGCATGCTTTCTAGGCGTTGTTGACTTTAAAAACATTGTTATTGGCATGCAGAAATCTTGTAGGCAAGTCATCTATATGCAGTTAGGTATTTAACTCCTATAAATATGTTTGCCTAATGATAGGTGCACACGCAAATTGCAGGAATTCCTATAGGCATATTATCTATACGATATGCAGAATTTTAGAAATGACTTATGGACATGGTCTCTATATAATACAGAAGTGCAGAAACCTATAGACATGGTCTCTATATAATGCAGAAGTGCAGAAACCTATAGACATAGTATCTATATGAAATGCAGAAGTATAATAATTCCCTATGAACATAATATCTATATGAAATGCAGAAGTGCAGAAGTATAATAATTCCCTATGAACATGATATCTACATGAAATCAGAGGTGCAGAAGTATAATGATTCCATATGAACATGATATCTATATAAAATGCAGAAGTGCAGAAGTATAATGATTCCCTATGAACATGATATCTACCCCTTTGCAGGCATGATTCCCTTCCTTTTCACTAGCCATCCCCAATAGTTATTACAAGTTATTACAACCCGGAATGAAATAAGAAAAGCAAAATTAAAAGTACAACCAAGGGCATCCTAATTCAGACTCCATGTCTGAAATATGAGATGAACCAACTCTAAAGATCATGATCCAAAGCCTTTCTCTCATCTTTGGATGTGTCAGAGTTCCCTAAGAGCCTCATATGGACTCCGGGCAGTGCTCACACCCAAATGTTACCAGATTAAGAATATAGTGCAGTGTGGAAGGGCCAGCCCTCAAGTGTCCAAGTTCAGAGGGAACTTAAGGTCCCAAGGCAAGGCTCACAAGAGGGGGGCAGAACCTAGAAGCTAGGAGAGAGTGCAAGTGCAGAAGTGAAATTCTAAAAGGGGAAAGGGGGAAAAAGGGAACAACTTGAAAATCAGTGCATATAGGGGTACAGAGGAGTAGGGAATTTTCAAGAACACAAGAGAAGCAGACTAATGGGCATACTCGGCAATGGGATATGCTGGCACACCCTCCAGTCTGTTAGAGGTTAGGACCTCACTAGTTCAGAACTCAAGTCATGGGCAACAACTCATGTTGTCATGCCCTAAGTCACCACTTACAAACACATAGAGGTAATGGGGTAGGGAGCAAAGATTCACAGTAGAAACAGGCAGTAGAACATAGGCATATTAAGTTAAATATTGAACTCTACATAAGCAGTAAGGTAGCCATGGATAAAAAAAACTTTAAGTAAACACATTGGGGTGATGTTGAAACTAAAATTAGGACATACCAGTTTCAGTGAAAACAAACAAAGAGAAAGCAGTAGTCTTGCAAAGCCAAAGTGCAAACCATCAATTAGAATGCTATGGGTTTAGAAGAGAATTGTGAAGTGTGAAGTGTAGAAGTATTGAATTGAAGGTATCCTAAAGTGCAGAAGGGTCGTGCCCTTTTATAGTGCAGAAAGCAAGTAGAAATAGGTAACAAAAATAGTTTGGAAATCAATTACACAAGGTCTCCTTTTAATTAAGGGATTCTGATTTCAAACGGGCAAAATAATTAAGGAAATGGGTCAATCAAACACTTTTCCAGAGCAGTACAAGGGAGGTAAATACATAGAGGTTTATTTAAGGACAAAGTCTTGATAGTACACGGTTTGTGCAAATAAGGAAAGGAAATCAGTTAACAGTTACTAAATCAGAAATTGAGGATTTCGTATGAATGAACCAGGTCAGAAAGATGGGAAGGATTTCGATTTAAGGAAAATCAGTACCAATCGATTAAACTTATTAAAAGGAATTCTGAATCTATCACAAGTTGGAAAACCATTTTGAAGAAAGATTCCTCATATATAAAAGCACACAGACACGTTAAACATGAAGAAATTTGTCATGCTATTCCATAGAAGAGTCTAGTGTAGGAGAATCAGAATTGTGTGCAAACAAAAGAAGTTCACACTTAGTTCATAGTCCCAGAAATAAGTCTGAAAGAGTCAAGGGTCCTCAAATAGAACCCTAGTTTGATCATATGACCAAACTCGGAGGAAACCCCCAAATTCAAGGGTTTTCGACTCGAGTCAAATACAGAGATGAGGAGGCAACAAGCTTAAAGATTTTCTTTCAGAATCTCATGAAAAGACAAGCAAATACAAATAATATGCAAAGCAGACAGAGCGTAGGAGCATAATGAGAGAATAGTCATGAAAGTAAAAGAAATGTGTTTAAGAAAACCTTTTAGAAGGGACTTAAACAGAGTTCAGTAGAAGGCAAACAAAACTTAAGAACTCAGTAGGAAATACATACAGTAGTAGAACAAAAAAATACCGGAAAAGTATAGCAAAAGATCATATAGGAAAATACAGCAAGATAAACATACGAGCATGGTACAAAACACAGTAGAAAAACAAAGCACAGAAGAACATGCATGATAAAGGAAAACATAAGAACATAGTAGAAGAACATGCGTGGTAGAAAAGAAAATATAAGAACATAGTATAGACAAATACACACAAAGAAAAGAAGAAAAATGTCAGCGAAACATTTTAAGCTTTTCAGAAAAAACCTAAATCGGAAAGAAGTAATATTTGAAAGAAAAATAGGGAAAACATTTAAAACTCAAGTAGAGCACAGATATAGAATAGATTTAAGAAAACAATCAGAGAAAACCTCGAATAGCTAGGGTTTCAGAAGAACCCTAAAGCGAGAAAGGCTTGGAAAAGGTTCGATCTGAGTCGGATAAGTAAGAAATATGCTCATAATGCTTGGATATGCTGGAGCAAGGTCGGAGAGGCCATAGAACCTTGAATCGGAGAGGATCTGAACGGACACCATTTAGGTTAGACCTCGAAACTTCGAACACCAAGTGTTTAAGAGAAGAGGGAGATGAGTTTAAGCCATCCATGGCCTGAGAGGCCATGGATTCCGGTGAGCTGAAGGTAGAAGACAGTAGGAGATGATTAGGGTTTCAAGAACCTTCGAGAGAGTTTGAGATAGGGGGGGTATTCAGGGGCGGCTGATAGAATGAAATGAGTTAGGGTTAGGGGTGCGGACGGATTAAAAAAGGAAAGGGGAAATCGTGGTCGTTGATCAGATTGATCAACGACCTGGATTAAAAGGGGTTTGGGTCAGGTAGTTTTAAATGGGTTAAGGGTTGGGTTAAATGGAATTGGGCTGGTCCAAAATTGGGTTTGAAATTGGGTCATGTAGGGAAACCAATTTTGGCTATAATTGAAACAAAATGGGCCAGATTTTAAATAGCCACTTTTTCCTTTTTTTTTTATAAAAATAGTAAAATGACTTTTGAAAATAAATTAAAGGTACTGAGTCAATTAATGATATATAAATATTAATATTAACATATTGGAACCAATTTCATAATTATAAAATGCTATTAATCTTAAAATAGGCTAAAATTGCAATTATATGCAAGTTAGCTTTTAAAATACCAAATAAATTTGTAAAAATGTATAAAATTTACCCTAGCTATATTTTGGTATAAATATTTAGAATAAAGTAAGTTATTCACCAAAATGATAATTTTTGAAATAATTATTGGTTTTTGTACTTTTAAAATGGGCAATAAATCAGTTTAAAAATCTTTTAGAAATTAGGAAAATTATTGAAACACTTGGACATACTTATATATGCATATATATGCTATTTTGAAGGTATTTTCATGTAAAAATACATAGGAAAAAATTGGGTATCAACTATTGTCCCTCTTTATCCAGGAGTGATGAAAGAGTTGGTGGGTAAAGATATGATGGCCAATTTGACCAAACAAAACGGTTTAAAGAACTTGACCGTGCTCTGGTTCCTGAGCTGCTTACATATCCCTGGTCTTACAGGAATCAGGCCATATATAGTTCAGGATCCGTCGGCGGAATATGCCGATGGAGATTTCTTCAAAGACGGACGCGATATTTAGGTTGGGATGGATAGTTAAAGTCTAACAAGGCTGCGGGAACTGGAGCAAGATCGCTCCTGCTAAGACGGCTGTTGCTAGACGGTTTACCTGCAAATAAGCAACACAAGTGTATGTTGTGCGAAAAATTAAACATGATGCAAGTTCCCGTCGGACCATGAATGATATCTTTGGACGGTTAGGATCTTGGGCCATGAAGCGTATGATAAGGATTCGTAGGCCATGAAATGATGTTCTCGGGCTATAAGAATGATGCCTCCGAACCATGATGCCTTTGAATAATGATATGCAAAAGATAAAAGGGGCCCTCAGGCCATGAAATGGAGTTCTCGGGCTATGAAAATGGTGCCTCCGAACAATGATGTCTTTGGATAATTTGGCGATCTTTCAACCCATGAGATGCAATAGGTGGAGATCTTTCAGCCAATGAAATGCAATAAGTGGCGATCTTTCAGCTGATGCAAGGTATAAATGAAGCGGCGATCTTTCAGCCAATGAAATGCAATAAGTGGCGATCTTTCAGCCGATGCAAGGTATAAATGAAGCGGCGATATTTCAGCCATGCAGATGTAAATAAAGCGGTGATATTTCAGCCGATGCAAGGTATAAATGAAGCGGCGGTATTTCAGCCATGCAGATGTAAATAAAGCGGCGATCTTTCAGCCGATGCAAGGTATAAATGAAGCAGCGATATTTCAGCCATGCAGATGTAAATGAAGTAGCGATCTTTCAGTCGATGCAAGGTGTAAATGAAGTGGCGATATTTCAGCCATGCAGATGGATGTAGAGCTTAACCTCGGAAGGCAGAATGGTAGCCTTATGCAATGCAGAGAATACAGATGGAGACAGAGCTTAGTCCCGGAAGGCAGAATGGTAGCCTTATGCAATGCAGAGAATGCAGATGGAGATAGAGCTTAGTCTCGAAAGGCAGAATGGTAGCCTTATGCAATGCAGAGAATGCAGATGGAGACATAGCTTAGTCTCGGAAGGCAGAATGGTAGCCTTATGCAATGCAGAGAATGCAGATGGAGGTAGAACTTAAACTCGGAAGGCAGAATGGTAGCCTTATGCAATGCAGAGAATGCAGATGGAGACAGAGTTTAGTCTCGGAAGGCAGAATGGTAGCCTTATGCAATGTAGAGAATGCAGATGGAGACAGAGCTTTGTCTCAGAAGGCAGAATGGTAGCCTTATGCAATGCAGAGAATGCAGATGGAGGTAGAGCTTAACCTCGGAAGGCAGAATGGTAGCCTTGTGCAATGCAGAGAATGTAGATGGAGGTAGAGCTTAACCTCGGAAGGAAGAATGGTAGCCTTATGTAGGAAGTAAAATGGCAAATGGCAATAGAGTTTTCTTAACTGATAGCGAATTGCGATATTGAGACTTTTAGGGATACTATGTCTGCTGGGGACACTGCATGCAGATAGCAGCTGTGAGTAAGTGCAACGGTTCTGAGAGTAGTATTTCCAAGTAATGTGAGTCTTGTGAGTGTATAGTATATTTGATGATTTTGCAACTCAAGTGTTTGCATCCAAAGAAAATCGTGAGTTTTGTAAAGGGGGGGAGGTTAGTTCGTATTCCCGCTAGCTTTGCTTGACTTGCTCGGCTCTATTCTGGTGATACTATGCGTATCATTGGGCTAGCATTGCTAAACAAAGCAACTTTGGTAACAGACATGCATGATTTAGTAAAAAAATATAACATAAATACATAATCGAGAACAGTTTTCCTTAGATGAACCTACGACTGCGACGTGGTCAAGACATTACAACTTCTCTTGCTCCGGAATTTTGAGGGTCCTCCTCAAAATTCTGCCCCAGTTTATTGGGTTGCTGCTTCTGACGGCTGTTAATGATAAATGACTGGAATCGACTTTGGAATTTTGAGGGTCCTTCTCAAAAAATTTCCCCAGTTTCCAATAGCGGGGAAATGGAAATTTTATTGCATTGTGACCAAACCCATAGGGCTGCCTACGTATCCCCTCTTAAATGGGAATCAGGTCAGGCGTAGTTCAAGTAAC
Organism: Nicotiana tabacum; assembly: GCF_000715075.1. Taxonomy (NCBI): domain Eukaryota; kingdom Viridiplantae; phylum Streptophyta; class Magnoliopsida; order Solanales; family Solanaceae; genus Nicotiana; species Nicotiana tabacum. The sequence continues at coordinate 144,098,086 of NC_134087.1, read as the reverse complement.
ATCATAAAGGTTACATATAGTATTGCTTCGCTGCATCTGAATTGATCGACTTCAGCCAAACTTCTCCGTCCATTTCTGCAAGTATGAGGGCTCCTCCTGTTAGAACCCGGTGGACCATGTACGAACCCTGCCAATTGGGAGAGAACTTCTCTTTGGCCTTGTCTTGATGCGGGAAAATCTTCTTTAACACTAGCTGCCCCGGTGTGAACTGTCTTGGCTTGACTCATTTGTTGAAAGCTCTGGACATTCTGTTCTGATAAAGCTGACCATGGCAAACTGTGTTCATTGTTTTTCCATCTATAAGAGCTAGTTGCTCATAATGACTCTTCACCCATTCTGCATTGTCGAGTTCTACTTCCTGTATGATCCTCAAGGAAGGAATTTCTACCTCGACAGGAATGACCGCCTCTGTACCATAAACCAGCATACAGGGAGTCACCCCGGTTGATGTGCGGACTGTGGTGTGATACCCCAATAAAGCAAATGATAACTTCTCGTGCCACTACTTATGTTTCTCTATCATTTTCCTTAGTATCTTCTTGATATTCTTATTGGCAGCCTCTACGGCACTATTCATCTGAGGTCTGTAGGTTGTAGAATTCTTGTGTTTGATCCTGAAGGTTTCACACATAGCTTTCATCAAATCACTGTTGAGATTGGAACCATTATCAGTAATGATTGATTCTGGAATTCTTAACCGACAAACGATACGGTCGCGGAGAAAGTCTGCCACAACTTTCTTAGTCACTGCCTTGTATGATGCTGCTTCAGCCCATTTGGTGAAATAATCAATTGCCACTAGGATGAACCTGTGCCCATTTGATGCGGAAGGTTCGATTGGTCCGATAACATCCATTCCCCAAGCGGCAAACGGCCATGGTAAGCTTGTTGTATTAAGCTCGTTTGGAGGCATCTTTATCATATTTGCGTATATCTGACAGCGATGGCACTTCCGAACATATTGGATGCAATCCGTTTCCATAGTCATCCAAAAATAACCACCTCGGGTATCTTCTTGGCTAAGCCAAGCCATTCATATGTGGCCCGCAGGTCCCAGCATGGATTTCTTCTAGTAATTTAGATGATTCCTTTGCGTCGACACACCTTAGTAATCCCAAATCAGGAGTCCTCCTGTACAGGATTCCCCCGATGTGAAAGAAATTGTTGGATAACCTCCGAAGCATGCGCTTAGCGTTTGTGAGCTCTAGGTATTCCCCTTTTGCCAAGTATTATTTGATATCATGAAACCAAGGTTTTCCGTCTGTTTCTTCTTTGACATGAGCATAGTAAGCTGGCTGATCATGGATCTTTACCGAAATGGGATCAATAAAGTTCTTATCTGGATGTTGTATCATGGATGATAGGGTAGTCAATGCATCGGCAAATTCATTCTGGACCCTGGGGACATGCTGGAATTCTGTCTTTGTGAACCTCTTTCTCAACTCCTGCACATGATGTAGATAAGGGAGTATCTTGGAGTTCTTGGTCGCCCATTCTTCTCGGACCTGATGTATAAGCAAGTCTGAATCCCCAATTACTAGCAACTCTTGGATGTTCATATCAATGGCCATATTGATCCCTAAGATGCAGGCTTCGTACTCGGCCATGTTGTTGGTGCACGGGAACTTGAGCTTGGAAGATACCGAATAATGCTGACCAGTTTCTGCCACTAGGACTGCTCCTATGCCAACTCCTTTGAAATTTGATGCTCCATCAAAAAACATTCTCCAACCATCATAGGATTCTACAATGTCTTCTCCTATGAATGATATCTCTTCATCAGGAAAATACGTCTTTAAGGGTTCGTATTCTCCGTCCACGGGATTCTCGACAAGATGATTTGCCAAAGCCTGCACTTGATTGCTTTCTGAGTTACGTAGATAATGTCGAATTCACTCAGAAGGATTTGCCACTTGGCTAGCTTGCCAGTGGGCATGGACTTCTGAAAGATGTACTTCAACGGATCCATCCTTTATATGAGATACATGGTATAGGCATAGAAATAGTGCATCAACTTCTGAGCTACCCAAGTTAGAGCACAACAGGTGCGTTCTAACAGAGAATATCGGGCCTCATAAAGGGTGAACTTCTTGCTAAGATAGTAGATGGCATGCTCCTTCCTCCTTGTTTCATCATATTGCCCAAGAACACAACCGAACGCTCCATCTAGCACTGCAGGGTAGATTAATAGGGGTCTACCTGGTTCGGGCGGAACCAAAACTAGCAGTGTTGACAGGTACTCCTTGATTCTGTCGAAGGCCCTTTGGCAGTCATCAGTTCATCTGGTGGCAGCGTCCTTCTTCAACATCTTAAAGATTGGCTCACAGATGACAGTAGATTGAGCTATGAATCGGCTGATGTAGTTGAGTCTTCCCTGCAAACTCATCACGTCCTTTTTGTTCTTTGGCGGTGGCAATTCTTGAATGACTTTAACCTTTCATGGATCTAGTTCTATTCCTCGGCGACTTACAATGAACCCAAGTAGTTTTTCGGTAGGAACCCCAAATGCACATTTCGTGGGATTTAGTTTCAGGTTGTACCTTCTTAGTCTGTTGAAGAACTTCCTCAAATCTTCCATGTGATCAGTGGCTTTCTTGGTTTTGATGATGACATCATCTACATACACCTCGATCTCCTTATGTATCATATCATGGAAAATGGTAGTCATGGCCCTCATGTAGGTGGCCCTTGAATTTTTCAGGCCGAACGGCATCATCTTGTAACAATACATTCCCCACAGCGTAATGAAAGCCATTTTCTCAGCATCTTCTTTGTCCGTCCAGATCCGATGATATATAGCGAAGTAATCTACAAATGATTGCAACTCATGCTTGCCACAATTGTCGATCTGGATGTGTATGTTCAGCAAGGGGAAGTCGTCTTTTGGACTGGCCCTGTTGAGATTCTGATAGTCAACATAGACTTTGACATTCCCGTCCTTCTTTGGTACTAGCACAATGTTGGCTAACCATGTTGGGTATTCTACTACCTTGAGAACCTTGGCTTTGACTTGCTTAGTGACTTCTTTCTTGATTTTCAGACTCATGTCAGGCTTAAACTTTTTGAGCTTTTGCTTTACGAGCCGACAGGTTGGATCGGTTGGCAGTTTGTGAGCCACAATAGATGTACTCAGACCAGTCATGTCATTATACAACCAAGCAAATATGTCTTCATATTCCCTCTGAAATTCTATGTATTCCTTCTTTTTTTATGGTGATAAGTGGACACTGATTCTTGTTTCTTTGACGTTCTCTGCATCTCCCAGGTTAACAATCTCGGTCTCATCTAGGTTGGATTTAGGTCTGGTCTCAAAAGTTTCAACTTCTTTAACAATCACTTCTAGTATGTCATCTTCCTTTGAATTTATGTCCGTTTGTTGCGTTGTCTCGTTGCATGTCACAGTCATTGGTTCATCAAGATAAGTAATAGTAATGATATATGAGTAAAGTAATGAGAGAAAAATAATAAGAGTAATATTTATAGAGAAAATGTTTTTGCTAAATTCCATAACTTTTTTGAATATTGAAGATCTTATTGCGAAAATTCAAAAATGCGAAAGGAAAATCAACTAGTAAAAATGAAAGATAGTGCATGATGCTTTGTTCAGCCTTGCTACCCCAAGGCTTTCCGGGCTCTGGTGGTTCTGATGGTCCAATTGTTGAGGCATGCTCCTCGGCTTACAGCCTGTATGGAAGGGCCTTCCTCCCCCTCCTCCTTGAAAATGACACAACAATCCATGTCATCATCTTCCACGAATAAATTCCTCATTGCTGCCAGTGCTTCCTCTGCTTTCGACCCATATATAACATCGGCTGACTGGAGAGTCTGTTCCAAATAGGGTATCGGCTGCTCCAGTGGGTAGTAAGGGTCGCAACATGGTGGCGACCAGTTGGTGAACTCTTCCCAAGTGTACTCGTATCCCAGACCGAAAGTGGTGCCATGCTTCTTTAGCTTGATAGGTTTGGCGATTCCTTGGAGGTTCTTGCCAAGTCCCTTTCCAGGTTCATATCTGCTCCAGTTCAATATGCTTTCAATTTTGTTGTCCCACCATTTGTCCTTATTAACGGCATTGACTCGCTCGATGTGGTGATAGGTCTCTCCGCTTATCTTTCTTTTACCTCCGATTGCTGGGATCGTTTGGCGACTATATATGGGATTGCTACCATCGCCGTGAATGATCACCTCTTGGTGATTCCACTTAAACTTTACTGTCTGATGTAGGGTTGATGCTACAGCCCCAGCGGCATGAATCCAAGGTCGTCCCAAAAGCAAGTTGTAAGATGTCGGCACGTCTATTACTTGAAATTCAACATCAAACCAAGTAGGCCCCATCTGCAAACACAAGCTAATTTCCCCAATAGTGGACCTTTGGGAACCGTTGAAAGTTTTGATATTGATGGCCCCATCCTTGATCTCATGTAGCCCCTTTCACAATGTCCTGAGTGTTACCAATGGACAAATGTTGAGGATGGACCCTCCGTCAATCAGGATTCTGGTGATGAAATAATCCTCTTATTGCACAGTGATGTGCAGCGCCTTGTTGTGACTCAACCCTTCTTGTGGCAACTCATCTTCATGAAAAGCGATCTTGTGACTCTCCAATACCTGCCCTACCATGTTTGCCATTTCTCCTCCAGTGATGTTGCTTGGTACATATGCCTCACTCAGCACCTTCAACAGGGCATTTTTATGTGCATCGGAGCTTTGCAGCAAGACTAGGATAGAGATCTGTGCCGGTGCTTTGTTCAACTGATCAATGATTGAGTACTACTTTGCTTTATTTTTCTCCAGAGATCATCGGGCCCAACTTCAGTGATGGTCAGCCGTCTAGAGGCCTTCTTGCTTGATTCAGCCAAATGTTCTGGGGTGTATACTCTACCGGTTCTTGTCATACCCTGTGCCGCGACTGCTTCTTCGGATTTGGCTTTCCCTTTCCTTCTTGCCTTGGATGTGTAGTCCCAAGGGATGGCCTTTGTATGGAATGGTAATATAGCCGACATTGCTACTGGAATAGGCGCCTTTACCCCAAATGGAGCATGTATTTTGGATGGTAAAACCGTAACTTCAAATGGCGCGGCTGTGTTTGCTGGAGACCCAAACTCGACCTCAATTGATGTTGGCATCTTTGTGGGGGAAGGCACTTCAAACTCAAGTGGTATGGACATATTCACCTCGGTGTCCCCAGAAGGCTGGATCTGGACTACAATTGGATTAAGGGTGACTGTCAGTTTCTTTGGATCATCACCTTTCACGATCAAACTGATCGATCCCTCGGGGTCCCAATCATCTTCCATCTTTAATCATGTGAATTCCTCCACCCTTGTGGTCGTGCAGAGGGTTGTTGAAGACATTCGGAGTAGGTTCCTTTTCCACAATAATCTTGTTATCAATCAGTGCGTGGATCTTATCTTTCAGAGAAGGCATTCATCAATGTCATGCCCTTTCATGCTGGAATGGTATGCACACGATTTATTTGGATTGACCCATTAGGAAGGGTTTTCAGGGGTTATAGCAGAGATGGGGGTGACATAACCAGCAGCTTTGAGCCTTTCATACAGCTAGTCAATTGGTTCAGCAATGGCGGTATATTGTTTGGGAGGTCTGCGGTCAAAATTCGGTTGGGGTCTAGGAATGTTTTGGCGAGTGGGAGGTGATTGATAGTGAGAGGGTTGAGCATTGTAGGCTTGGTAGACATGTGCGGGTTAGGAATATCTGGGTGAAGTAGGCTGATATGTGGGAGGTGGAGGTGATTGGTAAGTAGGTGGTGGAGTTTGGTAAGAGGGCGGGGGTGCTTGGTAATTTGGAGTAGGTTGATATGTGAGTGGAGGCATCAGGTAGGTTTGGTATTTTATAGGGGATTTGGTTCTCTGTGCAACCATTACGGCACTCACGTCCCTTTTCTTGGACGTGCCACCAGACTGTAGAGCCTTGTTGGTAGCCTGCAAGGCTTCAAAGTCTGTGACCATATCACTTTTGATGCCTTCCTCGATCCTCTCACCTAGCTTGATGATGTCGGAAAATTTCTGGCTTTCAATGAGTATCAACCTTTCATAGTATTGTGGGTCTTGAGCTCGGACGAAAAACCTGTTCATTTGTTCTTCTTCTAAAGTCGGTCTGACCTTAGCAGCTTCTGATCTCCAGCGAGTAGCATACTCGCAGAATGTCTTCGCGGGTTTCTTCTTTAGGTTCTAGATGTGGAACACATCTGGCGCATTTTCTGTGTTGAACCTGAACCTGTCCATGAAATCGGATGCCATGCTTACCCATTTCGACCACTTCTTCAGATCTTGGTTAATGTACCAAGATAGAGCATCTCCCTTCAGAATCCTCATGAAAAGTTTCATGCGGATCCTTTCGTCCTTTCCTACTCCGACCAGCTTGTCGCAGTATGTTCTCAAATGAACTCTCGGATCTCATGTACCATCGAACATCTCGAACTTCGGAGGTTTGTACCCCTCGGGCAGTTCAACATCGTGTTGTATGCAGAGATCTTCATAGTTTAGCCCCTCAATTCCTTTTCTTCCTTCGACGCCCTGAATTCGGCTAGTCAACTTTTTAAGCTCTTCAGCCAAATTCCTGATGAGTGAGTCTTTATCATCAGACTCGGGTGTGCTTGAAATGGGTTTGGTGGAGTGTGGCATGGTTTCCACGTAGATGGGGGTGTTATGTGTGTGGAAATGGTCATTTGTGGAGTTCACCGATTCTGGGATGAGCAGTGGAGTATTGTTCGAAGTATGACAGGTGTTGCAGTGGTGGTGAGGAGCGGGATGGTTTTGTGGTTTTGGGATGTTTTGCTGAGGTGTGGGGTTCTGAGCGTTAGGAAAATTGACATCTGGGGTGGTGAGGGAAAATGATAAGCTTGCCAAGTTCCGGACCTGATCAAGTTCCTCCTGAAATTTCAACAGTTTTTGCTAGAGTTGGGATGCACTTTCTTTGGAGACATGAATACCATGAGTGACCTCTACCTGTTCAGTTGAGTTGATCAGATCCTCCATCTTTTCTTTGTTCTTGTTTTTGACAGGACTTGGAGGAGGAGTGGGTGGAGGGCCCTTTGATCTTGTGGAATATGATGACGATGTCAAAGTGCACAAACTAACCTTGGGGGAGGGGAATAAATAAACAAAAATAAAAACAAAAGGGTAACAAGTCAGTGAGGGTTACAAGAAAAAATGTTGCGATATTTAAACACATAGTGCAAGAATGTAAATCGTGTCCTAATTTGGGGAACCTCTTTGTGCCCGAGGTAGGCCTAGCGACAAGTTGATTTGGAGATCTTATAATGCTAAATGCCTCATTTTATTGATAAAAAGTAGACGAATCCCAAAACGACGCTAAATAATAGGAAATAAAATGTCACTAGTGGACATGGGCCTTATTATATTCATAAAACGAAAAGTAAAGACTCCTATCTACTTGGTCCCAGAAGGACCTTCCCCAGACTCGGCATTTTTGGATCCATCGAACAGTTTCACCAGCTCGCGAAGTCCCAGCAGCAAGTAGGCTCTAGCAAGGTGTTCACCTTCGTTTCCCTCAGCATTCTGGCAGTCCTCGATGCTCTTGATGAATTTCCTTTCCAGCTCTACTAGACCCCGTTCCAAGTATCCTAGTCGCTTGTTGGCGCTGATAGCCATGTCTTTCCATTCTTCAATCAACTTTTGGTGGGCTTCTTGAATCTCGCGGTGTTCGCTTTCACACTCCCGAATCCTCTTGCTTAGTTGGTTGTATTTGGCCTGTGCTTCAGCCCTTTCATCGATGATTCTGTGACCTCGAACAAACCCAGGTTGGCCCAAACCATTGTGATTGTCCTCTAGCCATCCTGAATAGTATGGGGTGCAGCCAGCATGGTATCTGTCTGGCTTGATAGTATCTCTCCCCATGATGATCTTGCAATGCCACATATGCTGAGCTTGGCACTTATAAGGACTGTCATTAGCTTGGAAGTTGGCCCGGAAGTGACTCATCTTGTCGACCCTTGGTATAACCTATTTCCTACCAGCCTATCTCATAACCCGGAGAGGGACATAAGGGTAGGTTCCTCTCAAACCGATCAGTATCAGAAATGGTGCGTCCCTGGATCGGGCGATGAACTCTTCAGTAGGGAACCACTCGAACATCCATTGTATTTGATCCTCAGTCAGATTTTCAAACAGCTTCACCCATCTCTTGGCATCTTCTGGCTGAGCAAACATGTTGGGAATGTAGTTCATTCGCCTTGGTTGATGGAAGGCTATATGATCGTCCCAGTCTCTATGCTGAATCTCTTGCCGATATTCACCCCTTTGGAGATGCTCCATGAGCCAGAGTTGGAGTAGCAAGTTGCAGCCCTCGAAGTGTGGGTCTCCTTGTTGACACTTTTCCAGGGCTCGATATATCTCTGAGATGATCATGGGCACTATGCTAAATGGTTGTCCCCTAATTCCCTCCATCAAAGTTTTGGTGACCATGGCTAGCCTGGTGTGGATCCATGCTTTCTTCATTAGAAACACTATCATCCCCAAGAAACAGAACATGAAGACAAAGACCTTTCGGTGAATATGCCCCAACGATGTAAGGGCAAACTCATCCGGATAAGTACGGTAGGATTTGCTGCGACCTTAACTTTCGTACAATTAATCAAAGGGAATGTAAGACTCCTTCAAACATGTCAAGTCTGGATTCTTCTTTAGGCCAATCATTTTGAGGAAACCTCTACCCTTGCGATTTTCCGGCATTAACAAACCCGAAATCTCCCATGGTATACCAGTCAATCCTCATATTTCCTATAGCAGGGGTGTCATCTCAATCTCCCTAAAGTGAAACACAGACCTATCACAGTCCCAGAACAGAGTAGCAGCTTCTATGATTTTGTTATTGGGTTGGACCTCCAGGAGAGAAGGTAGATTTTCTAGGTATTTTCGGACAAGAGTCTGATCACTGGAATGAAGATCCTTCCACCAGCTTAACAACCTTGGGTGGATGTTTGTGACCATGCCGAATCTGGGGACTTCGTGCCTCATGTTTCTGCAAGACAAAAGGGTCAGGCCCTTACCCCCACCAGACTCGACTATTAAATACCAATAATTGGCATAAAAGCATTTAATTCTCCAAATAAATGCACAGAATGTGGTAGTGTCCGTTTGGGTTTTTTGGAAAACCCAGTGGACTTTGGACGAGGCTGTCTTAAAGAGTCATTATGCGGACAACATAACTGACTCGGCTAAGTTTGACCATGATGCATGCACAATTAAATAGAGTAAGGTTTCTATGGGGTATTAGACTGGTACCCTTGAGCGGAAAAGACACAGAACCGTCGACTACACTGTTGATCGACTGGTTTTACCGCAAATACGCCTTTGCTGGATTTAAAGGGTGAAAATATCGGAAGAGCGCAACCACTCATTATAACCGTTGCTATGGTATTTGTTTGGCACGAGTGGAATATGATGTTGAAAACATGTTTATGCAATGATTAAACAAGTTATCACATATTTGCACGTTCATAAAGTAATAATTACAATAATTTAAAACAGTCATAAAGGAGTGCAGTATAGGAAAGCAGTAAAGGAGACAAGGGAAAGAAACAAGAGACGAGTCAGTTTCGCAATCGAAAAGAAAATTGAATGCTTAAAAGAAATAAACAAATAATTGCGCATAAAGAAGCATAAATCACAATAATATTCTGAAATGGTAAAAGCCTAAATGTCCCTAGCAGAGTCGCCATGCTGTCGCACCCTTTTTTTTCTCGCGAAATAGGGTTTATGACATTGACAACTCTTTTAACGGGTATTAAAAGATAAGAGTCGCCACCTAATGATTAAAGTACATTAGGACACTAAGAAGAGTTTGATTTAGGAAAACTAGAGATCGAGTAAGGGCTTGAAATTATCCCGAAAGGAAGGTGTTAGGCACCCCTCAGGATCCACTAGTGTGGTTCCTGGCCATACTATAATTGTGACTTTAAGTAAGCAAATAAGAGTTTCAAATATGAGGGTGAGGGGGGTTTCACATAAGGGTTGCAAATAGATAAAATTAAAAGAAGTGAAAGGCAAGCTGAAATTTGAGAAAAATGGTTTAAAATTTTGAAAGGTAAACAACGAAATAAACAAGTAAAGGAAAGGGGGTCCTAAGTTTATAAATAATATGGATCACCCCACACAATTTCCGGTAATCGCTCCTCAACGAGGGGTTACACATGACATTATCGCGTGGTCATCACATCCATATCTACCCTTTCCCACTCCGTTAAGGTGTTAAAGCACGGAATAGTCTCGTTACTTATTGCATGCTATTACCCGCCCCAAATCTATCAGTCCCGGAGGTGCTTGGGACTACTAATCCTATAATGGTGGAAAAGTTGTCTTATTTGTGGTTTCAAAAGGTAAAAATACTAAGGCGACAAACAAAACATGTATAGCAAGTTTTGGGAAAAGACATAAACAGGTATGGCTCAAATAAACCTCCTCAAATCAAAGAAAAGCATCTAGTTTAGCATGTCTTGCATGTACTGATTAGGGTCTAATTAAAACTTAAAAGGAGAAAGCAGGCTAATTTATCACATATTTTCACATAAGAAGTTCGAATTAAACCTGCCCGCTGGTCTTAATTAACAAAGAGAACTGGTGTAGTCATAACTTTTATCCTAAGTCTTGCCTAAGTGTTAGACAAAACCTTTAGGCATGATATCTACTAGTTTCAGAAAAGATGAAATGTACTGATTTTAGAAGAGGTCGTCAGTTATTCAGGGAAGACGAGTTTTGATAAAAGATTCGGCAGATGTTGGACAATGATATTGTCGATTTTAGACTTATAGGTGAACGAAAATGTTTCATACTAGGTTGTTAATTCCTATAGGCATGTTTCTAGGCATTGTTGACTTTAAAAACATTGTTATTGACATGCAGAAATCTTATAGGCAAGTCATCTATATGCAATTAGTTTAACTCCTATAAACAGGTTTGCCTAATGACAGATGCACATGCAAATTGCAGGAAGTCCTATAGGCATATTATCTATATGATATGCAGAATTTCAGAAATGACTTATGGACATGGTCACTATATAATACAGAAGTGCAGAAACCTATAGACATGGTCTCTATATAATGCAGAAGTGTAGAAACCTATAGACATAGTATCTATATGAAATGCAGAAATGCAGAAGTATAATAATTCCCTATGAACGTGATATCTATATGAAATTCAGAAGTGCAGAAGTATAATAATTCCCTATGAACATGATATCTATATGAAATTCAGAAGTGCAGAAGTATAATAAGTCCCTATGAACATGATATCTATATGAAATTCAGAAGTGCAGAAGTATAATAATTCCCTATGAACATGATATCTATATGAAATGCAGAAGTGCAGAAGTATAATGATTCCCTATGAACATGATATCTATATGAAATGCAGAAGTGCAAAAGTATACTGATTCGCTATAAACATGATATCTACCCCTTTGCAAGCATGATTCCCTCCTTTTTCACTAGCCATCCCCAATAGTTATTACAAGTTATTACAGCCCGAAATGAAATAAGAAAAGCAAAATTAAAAGTACAACCAAGGGGAGCCTAATTCAGACTCCTTGTATGAAATATGACATTAACCAACTCTAAAGATCATGATCCAAAGCCTTTCTCTCATCTTTGGATGATTCAGAGTTCCCTAAGAGCCTTATATGGACTCCGGGCAGTGCTCACACCCAAATGTTACCAAATTAAGAACATAGCGCAGTGTGGAAAGGTCAGCCCTCAAGTGTCCAATGTCAGAGGGAACTCAAGGTCCCAAGGTTAGGCTCACAAGAGGGGGCAGAACCTAGAAGCTAGGAGAGAGTGCAAGTGCAGAAGTGAAATTCTGAAAGGGGAAAAGGGGAAAGGGAACAACTTAAAAATTAATGCATATAGGGTTATAGAGAAGTAGGGAATTTGCAAGAACATAAGAGAAGCAGGCTGATGGGCATACTCAGCAATGGGATATGCTGGCACACCCTCCAGCTTGTTAGAGGTTAGGACCTCACTGGTTCAGAACTCAAGTCATGCGCAACAACTCATGTTGTCATGCCCTAAGTCACCACTTACAAACACATAGGGGGGAGCAAAGATTCACAGTAGAAACAGGCAGTAGAACATAGGCATATTAAGTTAAATATTGAACTCTACATAAGCAGTAAGGTAGCCATGGATATAAAAACTTTAAGTAAACACATTGGGGTGATGCTGAAACTAAAATTAGGACATACCAGTTTCAGAGAAAACAAACAAAGAGAAAGCAGTAGTCTTGTAAAGCCAAAGTGCAAACGAGCAATCAGAATACTACGAGTTTAGAAGAAAATTATGAAGTGTAAAGTGTAGAAGTATTGAATTGAAGGTGTCCTAAAGTGCAGAAGGGTCGTGCCCTTTTATAGTGCAGAAAGCAAGTAGAAATAGGTAAGAAAAATTGTTTGGAAATCAATTACACAAGGTCTCCCTTTAATTAATGAATTATGATTTCAAACGGGCAAAATAATTAAGGAAAGGGGTCAATCAAACTCTATTCCAGAGCAGTACAAGAGAGGTAAATACATAGAGGTTTATTTAAGGACAAAGTCTTTATAGTACACGGTTTGTGCAAATAAGGAAAGGAAATCAGTTAACAGCTAGTAATCAGAAATTGAGGATTTCATATGAATGAACCAGGCTAGAAAGATAGGAAGGATTTCGACTTAAGGAAAATCAGTACCAATCGATTAAACTTATTAAAAGGAATTTTGAATCAATCACAAGTTGGAAAACCATTTTGAAGAAAGATTCCTCATATATAAAAGCACACAGACACGTTAAACATGAAGAAATTTGTCATGTTATTCAATAGAAGAGCCTAGTATAGGAGAATCAGAATTGTGTGCAAACAAAAGAAGTTCACACTTAGTTCATAGACCTAGAAATAAGTCTGAAAGAGTCAAGAGTCCTCAAATAGAACCCTAGTTTGATCATATGACCCAACTCGGAGGAAACCCCCAAATTCAAGGGTTTCCGACTCGAGTCAAATATAGAGATGAGGAGGCAACAGGCTCAGAATCTCATGAGAAGACAAGGAAATACAAATAATATTCAAAGCAGACAGAGCGTAGGAGCATAATGAGAGAATAGTCACGACAGTAAAAGAAATGTGTTTAAGAAAACCTTTTAGAAAGGACTTAAACAGAGTTCAGTAGAAGGCAAACAAAACTTAAGAACTCAGTAGGAAATACATACAGTAGAAGAACACAAAAATGCCGGAAAAGCATAGCAAAAGATCATATAGGAAAATACAGCAAGATAAACATGCGAGCATGGTACAAAACACAATAGAAAAACAAAGCACAGAAGAACATGCATGATAAAGGAAAACATAAGAACACAGTAGAAGAACATGCGTGGTAGAAAAGAAAACATAAGAACATAGTATAGACAAATACACTCAAAGAAAAGAAGAAGAAAAGTCAGAGAAACATTTTAAGCTTTTCAGAAAAACCCTAAATCGGAAATAAGTAATTTTTGAAAGAAAAATTAGGGAAAACATTTAAAAACTCAAGTAGAGCACAGATATAGAACAGATTTAAGAAAACAATCAGAGAAAATCTCAAATAGCTAGGGTTTCAGAGGAACCCTAAAGCGAGAAAGGCTTGGAAAAGGTCTGATCTGAGTCGGATAAGTCAGAAATAGGCTCATAATGCTTGGATATGCCGGAGCAAGGCCGGAGAGGCCATAAAACCTTGAATCGGAGAGGATCTGAACGGACACCATTGAGGTCAGACCTCGAAACTTCGAACACCAAGTGTTTACGAGCAGAGGGAGATGAGTTTAAGTCATCCATGGCCTGAGAGGCCATGGATTCCGGTGAGCTGAAGGTAGAAGACAGTAGGAGATGATTAGGGTTTCAAGAACCTTTGAGAGAGTTTGAGAGAGGGGGGTATTCAAAGGCGGCTGATAGAATGAAATGAGTTAGGGTTAGGGGTGTGGATGGATTAAAAAAGGAAAGCGGAAATCGTGGCCGTTGATCAGCTTGATCAACGTCCTGGATTAAAAGGGGTTTGGGTCGGGTAGTTTTAAATGGGCTAAGGGTTGGGTTAAATGGAATTGGGCTGGTCCGAAATTGGGTTTGAAATTGGGTCAATTAGGGGAACCAATTTTGGCTATAATTGAAACAAAATGGGCCAGATTTTAAATAGCCACTTTTCCCTTTTTATTTTTATAAAAATGGTAAAATGACTTCTAAAAATAAATTAAAGGTACTGAGTCAATTAATGATACATAAATATTAATTTAAAAATATTGGAACCAATTTCACAATTATAAAATGCTATTAATCTTAAAATAGGCTAAATTTGCAATTATATGCAATTTAGCTTTTAAAATACCAAATAAATTTGTAAAAAATGTATAAATATTACCCTAGCTATATTTTGGTATACGTATGAGAATAAAGTAAGTTATTCACCAAAATTACAATTTTGGGAATAATTATTGGTTTTTGTACTGCTAAAATGGGCAATAAATCAGTTTAAAAATATTTTAGAAATTAGGAAAATTATTGAAACACTTAGACATACTTATATATGCATATATATGCAAAGTTGAAAATATTTTAATGTAAAAATACATAGAAAAAATTGGGTATCAACACAGGCCCGCACCTCGGAACCCAACAAAATTTACAAAAACCAAACACACATTCCTCTAGGAGTTCACCCGTATAAAAATTATCCAATTCCGATACGATTAGTCCTTCAAATCATCATTTTTTATTTTTAAAAGATTTCACAATTTTTTCCAAATTTTCCTTTAGATTCTCATGAATTTGATGTTAAACCTAAGATATAATCACAAAATATAGTTGGAAACTGATTAGAGACACTTACCCAATGATTTGGTATGAAAATCTTCTCTCAAAATCGCCCACTCTCGGAGTTAGGGTTCAAAAATATGAAAAATGAGCCAAAACTCGGAATACTCAACTTTTAGCAGGCTGCAGATGTCGCATTTGTGACACTGGGTTCGCAAAACCGAAGAATGCTTCGCAAATGCGAGCCTGGAACAGCACTGTCATAATCGCAAATGCGACGGGGAGTTCGCAAATGCGAAATCAACAGGCCTCACAAATGCGAGTCCTTTCTCCGTAGCCCAGCTTCACAAATGCAAGGCTGCTTTGCAATTGCGACGGTCGCATTTAGGACATAAACATCGCAAATGTGATGATACCAGAACCAGAACTCACAAAGAATTATCAAAACACTCCGTACCTAATCCGAAACTCACCTGAGCCCTCGGGGCTCCAAACCAAACAATCCCACAAGTCTGAATACATAACCCAAACTTGCTTGCGCGATTAGAACACCAAAATAACCTCCAGAACCACGAATCGGATGCCAAAATGCACGAAAATCACTATGAACTTCAAAAACTTCTGGAATTGCAACCGAGCATCCGAACCATATAAAATCAACTCCAAACGACACAAAATTTTGCAAGCAAGTCCCAAATGACATAATGGAGCTGCTCCAACTCTCGGAATCGCATTCTAACCTTGATAACATAAAAGTCAACTATGGGTCAAACCTCTCCATTTTCCAAACTTCAACTTTTCTAATTTTTGCTGAAATGCCTCAAATTACCCTACAGGCCTCCAAACCCAAATCCGAATGCATGCCTTAGTCCAAAATCACCATACGAAGCTACTGACATCATCCAAAACTCATTCCGGAGCCATTTACTCAAAAGTCAAATTTCGGTCAAATTCCCACCGCTTAAGCTTCCAAAACTAGATTCCTCCTTCCGATTCGACTCAATTTCATCCAGAAACTGAATCCATCCGTGCACACAAGTCGATATACATAATATGAAGCTGCTCATGACCTCAAACTGCCGGACCGAATGAAATTTCTCAAAACGACCAGTCGGGTCGTTACATCCTCATCCACTTAAACATATGTTCGTCCTCGAACGTGCCCGGAGTCGTTCCAAAGCCATCGAACCACTGCATGAGCTCACCATAAAAACACCTAGGGTGATTCCCCATCACCTAAACCTAGGTAGGACTGACAATACAACTTAACTGAAGGTCCCATCTCATCCTTGGTCCATACCCTTAGGACAGAACCCAAACCTCAACATCTAAAATTCATCATAGGACTCGAATTCCACATCATCACACTGCATGGACCTGAACAAGCTGAACCGAGCCAAAATTCCAATTCAGAATATAACCACTTGTTGTTCCACACAACTCGAATGCCCGAAGCAATAACCTCTTACCACCATAGCTGCTCAATAACATCCTGGATGCCGGCAATACACTTCACATCGAATTTAACCTCATTCCGGACCTCCACAACACTTCCCATGATAAAGAAATGTTCGGGGACTCATAACCGCCCATGAAGTCAACAAATCAAGAAGCTCTTTCTCCCGCCGAGGGACATTACCCAACTCTTAGCAGAAACAACCATATACCTACAAACACTCTTCACCCCTAATATCATAGCACAAATCTCAGGTCTAAGAACCTCATCTCAGCCAATACAAGTAGCCCAACTAACAACTCATCACGGAACCACACGTATTCTCAAATTACACAGTTCGTACACCGAACCAGCAATAACTAAATTATGCAACACAAATAAAGGAAAGCCAAGTATAAGAATTATCTAACAAGTACAACATGTGGGACACAAAAGTATAGTTTTTCATCAAATCATTCCATGGAGGAAAAACACAACACCAAATAAACACAAGAAAAGGGTATCCCACATAACATTCGTTACGGCGTGCAGCCCGCTCCCAAATTGTCACGACCTGGATTTCCCACCATCGGGTGTCGTGATGGCGCCTACTATCGGAGCTAGGCAAGCCAAATATTTAAAACACCTTTCCTGCTTTCTTTCAAACAATATAATAAACGAGACAAAATTCTAAGCGGAAGACTTTAAATCTAAAGCAGCTGAAAACCAGAAGTGCAGAAGTTTAATACACATCACTACCCAAGGTCTGGTGTCACTAACTCACGGACTACTACAGAATACTACAAACAATGTCTGAAAGGAAATACATCATGTTTGTCTGATACGAAATGAACAAACAAAAAACATGGAAAGGGACTTCGGCCTGCGAACGCCAGCTAGTCTACTCGAGAGTCACTGGACTGAAGACATCTCCCAGAAATCCCATAATATCATATATAAGTGGACGGCGTGCCACACGATCCCATAATATCATATATAAGTGGACGGCGTGCCACACGATCCCATAATATCATATATAAGTGGACGGCGTGCCACACGATCCCATAATATCATATATAAGTGGACGGCGTGCCACACGATCCCATAATATCATATATAAGTGGACGGCGTGCCACACGATCCCATAATATCATATATAAGTGGACGGCGTGCCACACGATCCCATAATATCATATATAAGTGGACGGCGTGCCACACGATCCCATAATATCATATATAAGTGGACGGCGTGCCACACGATCCCATAATATCATATATAAGTGGACGGCGTGCCACACGATCCCATAATATCATATATAAGTGGACGGCGTGCCACACGATCCCATAATATCATATATAAGTGGACGGCGTGCCACACGATCCCATAATATCATATATAAGTGGACGGCGTGCCACACGATCCCATAATATCATATATAAGTGGACGGCGTGCCACACGATCCCATAATATCATATATAAGTGGACGGCGTGCCACACGATCCCATAATATCATATATAAGTGGACGGCGTGCCACACGATCCCATAATATCATATATAAGTGGACGGCGTGCCACACGATCCCATAATATCATATATAAGTGGACGGCGTGCCACACGATCCCATAATATCATATATAAGTGGACGGCGTGCCACACGATCCCATAATATCATATATAAGTGGACGGCGTGCCACATGATCCCATAATATAGTTCATAATATCTGACTTCATATAGTAGACCCCTTCAGGGGAGAATAACAACTCAATACCTTTAACCCGGCAAGGGTACAGCTAACAGCCCAAAATATCTTGACAAGGGAGAATCTATATATCAGTCTACACATCCCGACAAGGGAGTATTCACAACACATTCTCCTTTTTAAATCCATTCTTCCTCAACTAACACATTCATGTTCGAGCTAACGCTCCAAAAGTACACCAATCGCAACTTTACCTCAACCGTTCATATTATATGAAACTCATCAAATAAACAAGGAGCTTGTGTCACATTATTCGAATTAAAAGCAATCAAGACTCACGGTCATGCTAGACTCCGGTGCATAGATAACCGTCACCATGCCTATACACCGTACTCCACGTTAGCAAGTAGCAAATATAATCCTAATCCTATTCCCTCAAGCCAAAGTTAGAACAAACACTTACCTCGAATGTTCCAAACTCAACTCACGCTTCTAGTATAGCTTTACCTCTTGATTCCACCACCAATCCGCTCGAATCTAGTCATAAGTTACTTAATCACATTAATAATTACTAAATGAATCATCCCCAATGCATGAAAATAGATTTTTCAAGGTTTTCCCAAAAAGGTCAAAAATACCCCCGGACCCACGTGGTCGAAACTCGAGGTTCGGACCAAAACCCGATTACCCATTCCCCCATGAATCTCAATATATGATTTATTTTTAAATCGGACCCCAAATTGAGGTCCAACTTCTCAATTTGTAGAAAACCTAGGTTCTACCCAAAACATCCAATTTTCCCCATGAAAATCTTTGATTTGCAGTTGAAATTATGTTAAAAGATTTTAAGGAATAAAGAAATTAAGTTAGAAATCACTTACCAATCATTTTGAAGAAGAAAGGTTGTTTGGAAAATCGCCTCTTAGGTTTTGGGTTTTTGAAAAGTGGAAAAATGACTAAAAATCCCGAATTTATACATTTTTCTGGGGGCTGGCGCGGACCGCATAGAAATACACCGCGGCCGCGCCGAGGGAGGGGATAAGTGGGCTCTCTCTGAACCCACCCAGCGCGGGCCGCACTGATTTGGTGCGCGGCCGCGCTGGTCGACCCTCTGAACCCCACCATGCAGACCACACAGAAAAGCACCGCGGCCGCGTGGCTGCTAGCGCGGACCGCGCGGAAATGGCCGCGGCCGCGCTGGGCCTGCAACATCTGAACCTGCATTTTCTTAAGTCCAAGACCTCCCGGGCCCCATTCAAAACTCACCCGAGCCCTCGGGGCTCCAAACCAAACATGCACACAACCTTAAAAACATCTTACGGACTTACTCGTGCGATCAAATTGCCAAAATAACATCATATACATAGGATCAAGCCTCAAACACATGATTTTCTTTCTTCAACTTTCATAACTCAAATTCTCCATTTTTAGTCCGAAACACGTCATATGACGTCCGTTTTTAGCCAAACTTTATAGATAGTGCTTAACATATATTTAAGACTTATACCGGGCGTCGGGACCAAAATACGAGCCCGATACCTATATTTTCTAACTCCTTTTTATTTCAAATTTCATATCAAATTTCAGAAAAACAATTTCTTTCAAAAATTCATTTCTCGGGCTTGGGACCTCAGAATTTGATTCCGGGCACACGCCCAAGTCCCATATTTCTCTACGGACCCTCCGGGACCGTCGAATCACAGGTCCGGGTCCGTTTACCCAAAATGTTGACCGAAGTCAACATTGTGCATATTAATGCCAAAATTCATCAAATGTTTCACATAATTCACATATTCTAACATCAAAACTTTCCGTCTACGCGCCCGAATTGCGCACGCCAATCGAGGCAACTAAAAGCGAGGTTTTCAAGGCCTTGAAAGCGCGGAACAAGGAATAATTACGGTGATGACCCCTTGGGTCGTCACATTCTCCACCTCTAAAACAACTGTTCGTCCTCGAACGGACAAAAGAAAGAAGTACCTGAGTCGGGAAATAAATGAGGATAACGGCTCCGCATATCGGACTCGGACTCCCAGGTCGATGGCTCAGGAGGCTGACCTCTCCACTGAACACGCACCGAAGGAAAACTCTTCGACCTCAACTGTCAAACTTGTCGGTCTAGAATAGCCATCGGCTCCTCCTCATATGACAGATCCTTGTCCAATTGGACAGTGCTGAAATCAAACACGTGCGATGGATCTCCGCGATACTTCCAGAGCATAGATACATGAAACACGGGATGCACAGCTAACAAGCTAGGTGGCATGGCAAGTTTATAAGCCACCTCTCCCACACGATCAAGAATCTCAAATGAACCGATGAACCTAGGGCTGAGCTTGCCCTTCTTCCCAAATCTCATCACGCCCTTCATAGGCGATACACGGAGCAATACCCACTCACCGACCATGAAAGCAACATCTCTGACCTTACGGTCTGCATAACTCTTCTGTATGGACTGAGCTGTACGAAGTCTATCCTGAATAATCCTGACCTTGTCCAAGGCCTCCTGAACCAGATCCGTACCCAATAATCGAGCCTCTCCCGGCTCAAACCATCCAACTGGAGACCGACATCGCCTACCATAAAATGCCTCATACGGAGCCATCTGAATGCTGGACTGGTAGCTGTTGTTGTAGGCGAACTCTGCTAAAGGCAAAAACTGGTCCCACGAGCCTCCAAAATCAATGACACAGGATAGTCCTCTCGGACTGACCGTCCGTCTAGGGATGAAATGTTGTACTCAACTCAACCTCGGTGCCCAACTCTCGCTGAACCGCTCTCCAGAAATGCGAGGTAACTGTGTAACCCGATCCGAAATGATAGATAGTGGCACCCCATGAAGGCAAACAATCTCCCTAATATAAATCTCGGCTAACCTTTCAGACGAATAGGTGGCTGCAACAGGAACAAAATGTGCTGACTTAGTCAGCCTATCAACAATGACCCAAACTGCATCAAACTTTTTCCGAGTCATCGGAAGTCCAGTAACGAAATCCATCGTAATCCTCTCCCACTTCCACTCGGGAAGTGCAATCCTCTGAAATAGACCACCGGGTCTTTGATGCTCGTACTTAACCTGCTGACAATTCAAACACCGAGCCACGTGCGCAACGATGTCTTTCTTTATCTTACACCACCAATAGTGCTGCCTCAGATCCTGATACATCTTCACGGCGCCCGGGTGAATAGAATACCGAGAACTGTGGGCCTCCGCTAAGATCAACTCTCGAATCCCATCAACATTGGGCACACAAACTCGCCCCTGCAATCTCAATACACCATCATCATCTAAGGTTACTTTCTTGGCACCTCCACGTTGCACCGTGTCTCTCAAGACACACAAATGGGGATCCTCAAACTGCCGCTCGCGGATACGCTCTAGTAGTGAGTAACGAGAAACTGTGCAAGCTAACACTCTGCTAGGCTCAGAAATATCCAACCTCACAAGACAATTGGCCAAGGCCTGAACATCCAAAGCAAGCGATCTCTGGCTGACTGGAATATAAGCAAGACTACCCATGCTGGCGGACTTCCTGCTCAATGCATCGGCCACCACATTGACCTTCCCCAGGTGGTATAAGATAGTAACATCATAATCCTTTAGCAACTCTAACCACCTCCTCTGCCTCAAATTCAACTCTTTCTGCTTGAACAGATACTGAAGACTCTTGTGATCAGTGTAAACCTCACACGTCACGCCATATAAGTAATGCCTCCAGATCTTCAAGGCATGAACAATGGCTGCCAACTCGAGATCATGAACCGGATAATTCTTCTCGTGGATCTTCAACTGCCTCGAAGCATAAGCAATAACTTTGCCTTCCTGCATCAACACTACACCAAGCCCAATACAAGACGCATTACAATAGACCGTATATGGCCCTGAACCTGTGGGCAAAACCAATACTGGTGTCGTAGTCAGAGCCATCTTGAGCTTCTGAAAGCTCGCCTCACACTCATCTGACCACCTGAACTGGACACCCTTCTGGGTCAATCTGGTCATAGGGGCTGCAATGGATGAAAACCCCTCCACGAACTGACGGTAGTAACCTGCTAACCCTAGGAAACTCCGGGTCGTTTACACTGGTCGAGGACAGTTCTTGACTGCCTCTATCTTCTTCGGGTCTACCTGAATACCTGCTGCTGATACGACATGACCTAGGAATACGACCGAACTCAACCAAAACTCGCACTTTGAGAACTTAGCATACAACTGACTATCCTTTAGGGTCTGAAGGACCACTCTGAGGTGATGCTCATGCTCCTCCTGACTGCGGGAGTATATAAGAATACCATCAATGAAGACTATCACGAACAAGTCCAAATAAGGTCTGAACACTCGGTTCATCAACTCCATGAACGCTGCTGGGGCATTAGTCAATCCAAATGACATGACCAAAAACTCATAGTGCCCATACCGAGTGCGAAATGCTGTCTTGGGGACATCAGACGCCCTAATCCTCAGTTGATGATAACCAGATCTCAAATCTATCTTCGAGAACACCCTCGCACCCTGAAGCTGGTCGAATAAATCATCAATCCTCAGCAATGGATACTTATTCTTAATTGTAACCTTGTTCAATTGCCGGTAATCGATGCACATTCTCATCGAACCATTTTTTTTCTTAACAAACAACACCGGCGCACCCTAAGGTGAAACACTGGGTCTAATGAAACCTTTCTCAAGCAAATCCTGCAGCTGTTCCTTTAACTCTTTCAACTCCTGCGGGGCCATACGATATGGCAGGATAGAAATGGGCTGAGTGCCCGAGGCCAAATCAATACAAAAGTCAATATCCCTGTCGAGCGGCATACCCGGCAAGTCTGAAAGGAAAACCTCAAGAAACTCTCGAACAACGGCCACAGAATCAATAGAAGGGGCCTCCGCGCTAGAATCGCGAACATACGCCAAGTAGGCCAAACATCCCTTCTCGACCATACGCCGAGCTTTCACATACGAGATAACAATGCGGGTACAATGACCAGAAGTCCCTCTCCACTCTAAACGGGGTAAATCTGGTAAGGCTAAGGTCACGATCTTGGCATGGCAATCCAAGATAGCATGGTACGGGGATAACCAATCCATCCCTAATATAACATCGAAGTCGACCATGTCCAAAAGCAACAAATCAACACGGGTCTCAAGACCCCCAAACACTACGATACAAGAACGATGAACTTGGTCGACCACCATAGAATCACCCACCGGTGTTGACACATAAACAGGAATACTCAACGAGTCACTAGGCATAACCAAATAGGGTGCAAAATAGGACGACACATATGAATACGTAGATTCGGGATCAAATAGCACAGAAGCATCCCTATCACAGACCAGAATAGTACCTGTAATCACAGTATCTGATGACTCAGCCTCTGGTCTGGCTGGCAAAGCATAACAATGGGGCTGGGCCCCACCTCCTTGAATCATATCCCTGGGACGATCTGCTGCTGGTTTACCCCTACATCTAGCGGTCTGAGCTCCACCTCTAAGACCTCTACCTCCACCTTTATATCCTCTACCCCCGCCTCTAGCTGGCTGGGCAGGCTGTGGGGCAACTGGTGCCTGGATCATCGGGTGAGAACCCTGCTGCTGCGAGCTGCTGGAAGCTCGAGGGCAATATATAGCAATGTGACTCATATCGCCGCAAGTATAACAAGCCCTCGACTGCTGAGAAACACGAAGTGGTGGTGCACTGATAGGTGCTGATGGTGAACTGAAGAGCTGCTGGTCAGAATACTGCGGTTGAGAACCACGACCACCTGGTGTACCATGAGAAGCCTGGAGAGCTGACTAAAAGGGCCTCGAAGGATGGCCTCTACCATAAGAATCCCTACCTCCAGACGAGGTACCACTGAATCTACCCGAATGAAGGGGCCTCTTATCAGACCCATGACCACCTCCCTGAGCAAGTGCCATCTCTATCCGACGGGCACCATCTGCCGCCTCCTGAAATGAAATCTCACTACCGGCACTCATGGCCATCTGAACAAGGATCGGCTGGGCCAACCCATCAATAAACCTCCGCACCCTCTCTCTATCGGTGGGGAGTATCACAATGACATGACGAGCAAGATCAATGAACCGGGTCTCATACTAGGTGACCGTCATAGGACCCTGCTGGAGACGCTCAAACTGCCTGCGAAGAGCATCTCGCTGAGTAACTGGGAGAAACTTCCCCAGAAATAACTCTGAAAATTGATCCCAGGTCAATGATGGCGACCCTGCTGGCCTGGCTAAACAGAAATCCCTCCACCAAGTCTTGGCGGATCCTGCCAGGCGAAAAGTGGCGAAGTCGACCCCATTGGTCTCTACAATGCCCATAGTCCGTAGAACCTCATGACAGCTAAATATGAAATCCTGAGCATCCTCTGAGGGGGTGCCACTATATGTGGTTGTGAAGAGCTTGGTGAAATGATCAAGCCTCCACAAAGCATCCGCGGACATAGCCGCACCATCGCTGGACTGAGCCGCAATACCTGGCTGGGCTGCCACAGCTGGCTGAACTGCCACGGCTGGCTGAACTGCTGGAACCTGAGCCTGAGGAGCTACCGGCTCTGGAGTACGAGTATCGGGAGTCTGAACTCCTCCCCCAGCCTGAGATGTGGCTGGAGCTACGGGAAGCAAACCCGCTCTAGAAATGCCTTCCATAAAGCCTACCAGTCGGACCAAAGCGTCCTGAAGCACTGGAGTGGCTATGAAACCCTCTGGGACCTGAGCTGGGCCCACTGGAACAGCTGGGGCCGGAACCTCCTCCTCAAAATCGACCTGAGGCTCCGTCGCTGGAAATGCTGCTAGGGGCTGAGCTCTGCCCCGGCCTCGGCCTCGCCCTCTGCCCCTAATAGGGGCTGCTGCTGGGGGCTCAGGCTGTTGCGCGGTAGAAAAGGAAGCACGTGTCCTCTCCATCTGCGAAAGAACAGAGTGGAAAGACAATCAGTACTTGAGAAACAGAATCGCACGACAAGAATGAACAAGGTGAAGTTTTCCTAACTCAGTAGCCTCTGCGGGATAAATAAAGACGTCTCCGTACCGATCCCTCAGACTCTACTGAGCTTGTCCGTGAGTTGTGAGACCTAAGTAACCTAGTGCTTTGATACCAACTTGTTACGACCCGGATTTCCCACCATCGGGTGTCGTGATGGCGCCTACTATCGGAGCTAGGCAAACCAAATATTTAAAACACCTTTCCTGCTTTCTTTCAAACAATATAATAAACGAGACAAAATTCTAAGTGGAAGACTTTAAATCTAAAGCAACTGAAAACCAAAAGTGCGGAAGTTTAATACACATCACTACCCAAGGTCTGGTGTCACTAACTCACGAACTACTACAGAATACTACAAACAATGTCTGAAAGGAAATACATCATGTTTGTCTGATATGAAATGAATAAACGAAAAACATGGAAAGGGACTTCGGCCTGCGAATGCCAGCTAGGCTACCTCGAGAGTCCCTAGACTGAAGACAGCTCCCAGAAATCCTACTGCTGCGGTCCGTAAGCTGCTCCCTGATCTGTGCACCAAAACTGTACAGAGTGTAGCATCAGCACAACCGACCCCATGTGCTGGTAAGTGCCTGGCCTAACCACGGCGAAGTAGTGACGAGGCTAGATAGTACCTACCACAATTAACCTACGCAGATATATATACAACAAGTGCAAGAAAACAATAACAAGATAGTACAAAGTAAAACTGGGAGGGGACAAGCTATCGGGGAGTAACAGATAGAAATGAAATATCGGAAATAAATAGAAGAAACTCCGGTTTCCATGATATATATATATATATAAATATAGTGGACGGCGTGCCACACGATCCCATAATATCATATATAAGTGGACGGCGTGCCACACGATCCCATAATATCATATATAAGTGGACGGCGTGCCACACGATCCCATAATATCATATATAAGTGGACGACGTGCCACACGATCCCATAATATCATATATAAGTGGACGGCGTGCCACACGATCCCATAATATCATATATAAGTGGACGGCGTGCCACACGATCCCATAATATCATATATAAGTGGACGGCGTGCCACACGATCCCATAATATCATATATAAGTGGACGGCGTGCCACACGATCCCATAATATCATATATAAGTGGACGGCGTGCCACACGATCCCATAATATCATATATAAGTGGACGGCGTGACACACGATCCCATAATATCATATATAAGTGGACGGCGTGCCACACGATCCCATAATATCATATATAAGTGGACGGCGTGCCACACGATCCCATAATATCATATATAAGTGGACGGCGTGCCACACGATCCCATAATATAGTTCATAATATCTGACTTCATATAGTAGACCCCTTCAGGGGAGAATAACAACTCAATACCTTTAACCCGGCAAGGGTACAGCTAACAGCCCAAAATATCCTGACAAGGGAGAATCTATATATCAGTCTACACATCCCGGACAAGGGAGTATTCACAACACATTCTCCTTTTTAAATCCATTCTTCCTCAACTAACACATTCATGTTCGAGCTAACGCTCCAAAAGTACACCAATCGCAACTTTACCTCAACCGTTCATATTATATGAAACTCATCAAATAAACAAGGAGCTTGTGTCACATTATTCGAATTCAAAGCAATCAAGACTCACGGTCATGCTTGTAAGTTTTTGGGGGCTGGCGCGGACCGCACAGAAACGCACCGCGGCCGCGCCGAGGGAGGGGAGAAGTGGGCTCTCTCTGAACCCACCCAGCGCTGACCGCACTGATTTGGTGCGCGGCCGCGCTGGTCGACCCTCTGAACCCCACCATGCAGACCGCACAGAAAAGCACTGCGGCCGCGTGGCTGCCAGCGCGGACCGCGCGGAAATGGCCGCGGTCGCGTTGGGCCTGCAACATCTGAACCTGCATTTTCTTAAGTCCAAGACCTCCCGGGCCCCATTCAAAACTCACCCGAGCCCTCGGGGCTCCAAACCAAACATGCACACAACCTTAAAAACATCTTACGGACTTACTCGTGCGATCAAATTGCCAAAATAACATCATATACATAGGATCAAGCCTCAAACACATGATTTTCTTTCTTCAACTTTCATAACTCAAATTCTCCATTTTTAGTCCGAAACACGTCATATGACGTCCGTTTTTAGCCAAACTTTACAGATAGTGCTTAACACATGTTTAAGACTTGTACCAGGTGTCGGGACCAAAATACGAGCCCCATACCTATAATTTCTAACTCCTTTTCATTTCAAATTTCATATCAAATTTCAGAAAAACAATTTCTTTCAAAAATTCATTTCTCGGGCTTGGGACCTCAGAATTTAATTTCGGGCACACACCCAAGTCCCATATTTTTCTACGGACCCTCCGGGACCGTTGAATCACAGGTCCGGGTCCGTTTACCCAAAATGTTGACCGAAGTCAACATTTTGCATATTAATGCCAAAATTCATCATATGTTTTACATAATTCACATATTCTAACATCAAAACTTTCTAGCTACGCGCCCGAATTGCGCACGCCAGTCGAGGCAACTAAAAGCGAGGTTTTCAAGGCCTCGAAAGCGCGAAACAAGGAAGAATTACGGTGATGACCCCTTGGGTCGTCACACAAATACTCATCAAGCAAAAATGCTCGGACTCACTGATCATATGAATACTGATATTAAGTACAACCGAGTGCAAAAATAAAATTGTGGGAAAAAGTGAACAGAAGTAATAAAATATGAGAGAAGCAAGCACATATAAGGTGCAATGGGCAAATCAACATCACGAGGGCTATCTCGCCTGCCTCGCCCTAAAGCTTGAACAGAATTACAACATGTGTGGGGTATAATCATACAACCTCACCGCCTAACACAACATAAAATAGTAGCACATAAAATAGGCTAGGGGCACAAGTAATATCCCTTCGGCCTGATAACATAACCAAAATGACAATCTCACAGTGGTACACAAACTTGATCTGACACAACTACATATTCTCGATGATCCTCCAAATAGCCCACAACAAAATCCTGATCCTTCCCAATTAGATAAATATTCTTCAAAATATCCACAATAACCTATCAATAATACATGCTATTAATTATCCCATTCTCAACATTTCTTCACAATCCGCAAACGGAAATAATCCACATATGAGGGCATCTAGCCCCAAACCTCGGGAATACCAAAATTTCCGTACCCAACTCAACTATGCAAATCGAATGGTTGATACATCATTCATACCATATCATTATGCTGAAGCACCCATATAGGATTTCTGGCCGCGCAACAAAACATGAACCTCGAAAGCCTCAAAACCCAATAATCACCATGCTACTAGCCACGCACCCGCAAACCAAAACTCAAAGTCCTTTCCAAAATGCACATTCATCACATATGATAACCAACAATGCAACACTCTATAAATTCCAAATATTGATCTAGGAGAAAACCGCAATGTACCACATATTCCTTACGCTCATAGTAGACAACCAACTCAAGTCGTTGCCAAACCACCGAGAACTCTCCGAGATCCGCCCGCTCGCAACTAAGCCATCAGGACTGCACCTCCCTAACTTAATCGAGTCATACAAACCATCCAATCCAAGAGTGCTGCCACAAATTCCAGTAGAAATTTCCTATTCAAAGGACTAATTACGTCATCGCTATGCTGACCCAACACCAAGGAGCTGACCAGTTTCTTCGGATAGTTGATATGCAATAATCCCAATCAAAGTCCCAAATACAGATGATCCTAACACAAACCACATAGCCTAGAAGCTCACAAGCCACCGCATTACCTCTGAATCACCCTGTTCTACCGCAACCACGATACCCACGCTGAATAGACCTTCCGTGAATCTAAAGTTGTTCCTCCGACTTCCCTTGATGCTGAAATGTAGATCCATTAATGACACGGAAAAATTGTAAGCCCCAACATCATCTCGTACAAGATCTCAGACATTGGTCATACATAAAATTCAGGAACCCACTAATACCATGTATACGGTGGAAATCGATGGCTCGATTTCACGGGCGTTAAGGCATCTCGAGGGCTTTCAGTGATCGACTCCGAGAATTCTTAATGATCTACTTCGAGACAATTCAACTTCGAGATAGCATAATTAATTACTGGCCCCGAGACATTGTGAATTACCGGTGTCAGCGGATCAAGGTGGAGTTCCCAAGGCACGTGCATATGGCAGGTCAAGTCTAGTGGACTAGCCCAAAAGGCGAATCAAGGCATTAAATGGTTGTACCAGCCCCATATCTTTGCAATTAATGCGTTTGTACTATGTTGGGATTCCCCCTCTTATATAAAGGGGATCCTTGTCATTTTGTAAATATCTGTTGCTCCATACTAAATATACTGGAACATTCTCTTTGCTCTCTAACACATTCTCTTGGTCTCGTTATCTCATTTATTGCTCATATTTATTATGTTCTATTTATTGTTCAGCATTTATTGCTTATTATTGGCCATAAAGAGCCGTCTTTTATTTATATATAATTCTTATTCCCCATCGACCACCTTCGATAGCTCCCAGTCGAGCTTCAAACTCGACCCCGAGGCCCTCGAATAGGCAAGCTCGAGGCCCCAATTGGCAGCGATTCGGTTTGATTAACACCTCATTTTTAAGCTCTTATTTCGTTTCTAAGTCTTTCACATAGCATCAACTGCCTAACAACTAGCATAAAAATAGAGCACGTATTTTTAGAACCACTAAATCAAATTTAATTGTTATTACCATTTTCACGGTAAACAGTTTGGCACCCACCGTGGGGTTAAAAATAATAGTGATTATCTTCTTGTTGGTTTAACTGCATAACGCAAGTTATCTTTCACACTTTTTCTTGCCCAAGATCTTTGATTTTAGGTCAAAATGTTCGACTCGGTGAACAACAATCTTGAGAACCATGGAGAAAATGGTGTAGATGTTCCAAGTACTGGTGTACCACCACGAAACCTTGGGAACGCGCCAGAACCAATTCCCGTGGATGCGGTCTCACGTGATGCTCAACACGTCGATGTGATCTCCCACAGTAACAGGAGTGTGCACCAAGGAGACCAACAAGAAGCCCAAGAAACCCCGGCTAGGTAAGAACGGGAGGTTAGTCTTCACGTTATTTTTGAAATGTTGCAGGCACAACAGATAGCAATTGCTCAGCTGCAAAGTCACAAGAAAACTCCCAGCACGGTAGCACCTGGGACGGCTCCCCCAGCCAAGTAGGTACCGGAGAGGTCAAGCAACAACGGGTTGGTAGCCGACCCCTCCATCGTAAAGATTCTCGAGGACCTCACAAAGAGGATTGAATCGGAGGAGAAGAAGATAGAAGCCAATGACAAAAAGGTCGAGACCTACAACTCCAGGGTCGACCAAATTCCGAATGCACCCCCGATCCTGAAAGGTGTGGATTCAAAGAAGTTCATACAAAGACCGTTCCCAGATGAAGCAGCTCCAAAACACATTCCAAAGAAGTTCAGAATGCTAGACCTTCCAAAGTACAACGAGACCTCAGACCCCAATGAGCATGTTACTGCTTACACTTGCGTAGTGAAGGGCAACGACCTAAAGGACGACGAGATCGAGTCTGTCTTACTAAAGAAGTTCGGGGAAACACTCTCGAAGGGGTCCATGATGTGGTATCACAACCTAGATCCTAACTCCATTAAATCATTTGCCATGTTGGCAGATTCTTTCATAAAGGCACATGTTGGTGCCATCAAAGTAGCAAAGAGGAAGTCTGACGTCTTCAAGATCAAGCAGAGGGAGAATGAGATGCTGCGAGAGTTCGTATCTCGCATTCAAATGGAACAAATGGAACTACCACCAGTCTCAGACAACTGGGTA
This sequence comes from Nicotiana tabacum, assembly GCF_000715075.1. Classification (NCBI taxonomy): domain Eukaryota; kingdom Viridiplantae; phylum Streptophyta; class Magnoliopsida; order Solanales; family Solanaceae; genus Nicotiana; species Nicotiana tabacum. The sequence goes on along the minus strand of NC_134087.1, from coordinate 144,067,339 downwards.
GTACAGGCCTTTACTCAAGGCCTGAATGAACGAAGCTCGGTGGCTTTAACATAGCTGAAACAGAACTTGGTCAAGTATCCCGTTGTGACCTTGTCGGACGTCCACAACTGATACCAGTCAAAGATCAGGGTCGAGGATGACCAACTAGGAGCCCCCTCGGGCTCGGTATACCCAAGCAGGCTTCTAACGAAGGAGCCAAGCCAAATAAAGAAAGGTACCGGCCTTACACCGAAGATAGGAGAAACGCTCTGAGGCATAACATACCCCGCAATGATCGACGAACGGACCGAGTCCAGAATCCTCGGGGACTCGTCAACGGAGCTGGGTTCGATAGGTACACGAGGCCGACAGAGGCACCTCACTTGTCGAAATACAACTTCAACTTTGATGTATGAGACATCGTGTTCGCTATCAGTAAAATCAGAGACACCAGGTGGCCAAGGTCTGTACAATCGGATCCTTTACAAAGGAACTATAACTTATTGTGTGAATTTCACAACACGCACGGTCACAGGACCGAAGATTGCCGACAACTCTGGGAAGAGGTAGCCCGACTACTCAGTAAAGGTCACCTCCGGGAATTCCTCAAGGACCGAGCTAAAAAATCAATTCTGGGAAAGGGAGGCGACCAAAAAGAACGAAGCAAGTGAGCCGCAACATGTCACCCATACGATCTTTTAAGGTGTTGGTGACCTACAGTAAACCACGGTCAGGAGAACGAAAACATCCCTCACCAGGAAGAAGCAAACTCGAGGATCTATCTCAGCCCCAAAACGACGCACTAGTAACTTCTTTTCTTGTGGATACATTTCAGATTAAACTTGTGCTTGTGGGTCCAGGTAGCTCGGCCAATATTATTAGGTTGAAGGCAACAGAGCAGATTGGACTGCTAGACCAAATTATGTCCGCCCCTCGAACCCTCAACGGATTCAACACAGTGATCACAAGGCATATTCTCGGTTGTTTCCGAATGAAAAAACCAGGGGTCGTACTGCATCCTTCGAGCAGATATTTGAAGGCCTACCGAGGTTCAAAGTGCCATCTCTACTAAGGTACAATCATCTTCCTTTTTAAGTTACATCTCGTACTCACCTTTATGCAAACGCCCGACTGAGACAACCGAAGCACTAACCCAACTTGAAGACCTTAAGGTTTTAAAGCATTCGTTGCACTCTTTTCCTTAGACCTAGTTTTTATCCCGAAAAGGGTTTTACAGGCAAGGTATTTAATACTACTAGAAATCCGGAAAAAAGAGACCACAAAAAGCGACCAAAGTTGGTCGCTTATTGGCCAAAAAGCGACCAAAATGGGCTGGTCGATATTAAGTTGGTCCCTTTACCTTAGGGACCAAAGTTGGTCGCTAATTAGCGACCAACTTTGGTCTCTAAGGTAAAAGGACTAAATATTCCTGTAAAGAAAGTAGCGACCAACGTTGGTCGCTATATTATTTTAATAATATAAATTTGGCGACCAACGTTGGTCTCCACATGTAAATTACGTTTTTTTATATTTATTATTAATCATAAAAAAGCGACCAACTTTGGTCTGCAAGAAAATATTATATTTTAAAATCAGGAAAATAGAGACCAAAGTTGGTTGCTTTATTATTAATCTTTATTAAAAAAAAAATGAGCGACCAAATTTGGTCGCCAACTGCAAGAATTAATTTTTTTTTTTTTTAATTATAAGCGACCAACTTTGGTCGCCATATTTCCAGAAATTGTTTTTTTTAAATGGAATAGCGTCAAAAGTTGGTTGCTTTTGAGAAATCTGGGTTAAATAGTGACCAAGGTTGGTCGCTATTGCCCAGAAAATTATTTTTTTTAAGTGAAAAGCGACCAACTAGAAACGAAAGTTGGTCGCTTTTCTTGGTATATTTTTGGCAGAAACTGCCTGTTTTGGCAGCTACACCACCTGCCAGCTTACCAAAAATCCTAAACAGGCATTTTATGCCAACAACAACAACAACAACAATTAAAAGCAACAAAGTATAAAGTTCAATAGAACTAACACTACGAGTTTCAGAATCCTCGACCCACCTTTCTGAATCTGTCTCTTTCTTCTTCTTTACAATACGAGTTTCATTGAATAGCTCATCTTGCTTCATTGGCATCATAAAGCTGTCTGGTGGCTTTGGTGATTATCCCCATGGTACTATTACTCGGGATGAACTTGGATACAGGAAATAACTTGGATACAGTACCTGACAGGGTGTGTCTTTGATCAATTGTTGTTCTCATTAGCAACAATGATGATGAGAAGGCAATGGCATGGGTTTCAAATAGTGATGGTGTAGGTAGGAATTTAACATTTTCTAAGTAGATAAAAGAGGTTATAGAGGAATTCTCTACTTATTTTCCAAGAGGAAAAGAAGTTTAATTGAGAATGACAAGGTTGATGGTGATGGAATGTTTTCCGTTGGTCGTGGCAATTCCCATAAAATGGGGATCATAAGACTCTATGATGACAAAGATGAAAGGAAATTTTATTCTCAATTTTCTTCCAAGTCTGATATGTACAAGCTTAATGGGATTGGTGATATTTCCTCGGATTCAGACAATGATTTGACTGACAAAAGTATGGAAATGCTAATAAAAAGAATTAAAGGTAAAACGTTTTTCTTGGTAGAGAAGGATGTTGCACTCTGCATGAATGTGAAGCATCCTACTCTTCCAAGAAAAATGTTTTACCTTTAATTCTTTTTATTAGCATTTCCATACTTTTGTCACTCAAATCATTGTCTGAATCCGAATAAATATCACCAATTCCATTAAGCTTTTACGGATCAGACTTGGAAGAAAGTTGAGAATAAAACGTCATTTCGTCTTTGTCATCATAGAGTCTTATGATCCCCGTTTTATGGAACTGCCACAACCAACGGAAAACATTCCATCACCATCAACCTTATCTCTCTCAATTAAACTTCTTTTCCTCTTGGAAAATGAAGTAGAGAATTCCTCTATAACCTCTTCTTTTATCTACTTAGGAAATGTTAAATTCCTACCTACACCATCACTATTTGAAACACATGCCATTGCTTTCTCATCATCATTGTCGCTAATGAGAAGAACAATTAAAGGCACACTCTACCGGGTACCGTGTCTTAGTTATTCTTGGTGGAAGTTCCATTGCATGTCTAATAAAATCATCAACCCCTTCTACAAAATCCTCCCGCAATCTAAAACTCCAATACATAAACCAAAATTTCAATTCATATCCTAAAGGTTCAATTCATATCCTAAAGGTTCAACTCATATCCACAAAAATTTAAGTTATATCCTAATATTTTAATCTATAAAGTAAAATTCCAATACATAAACCAAAATTTCAATTCATATCCTAAAGGTTCAACTCATATCCACAAAAGTTCAAGTCATATCCACAAAAGTTCAAGTCATATCCTTAAATTTCAATTTATAAACTAAAATTCCAATATATAAACCAAAATTTCAATTCATATCCTAAAGGTTCAACTCATATCCACAAAAGTTCAAGTCATATCCTAAAATTCAATTTATAATCTAAAATTCCAATACATAAACCAAAATTTCAATTCATATCCTAAACGTTCAATTCATATCCTAAAGGTTCAATTCATATCCTAAAGGTTCAACTCATATCCGCAAAAGTTCAAGTCATATCCTAAAATTTCAATTTATAAACTAAAATTCCAATATATAAACCAAAATTTCAATTCATATCCTAAAGATTCAATTCATATCCTAAAGGTTCAACTCATATCCACAAAATTTCAAGTCATATCCTAAAATTTCAATTTATAAACTAAAATTCCAATATATAAACCAAAATTTCAATTCATATCCTAAAGGTTCAACTCATATCTACAAAAGTTCAAGTCATATCCTAAAATTTCAATTTATAATCTAAAATTCCAATACATAAACCAAAATTTCAATTCATATCCTAAAGGTTCAATTCATATCCTAAAGGTTCAACTCATGTCCACAAAAGTTCAAGTCATATCCTAAAATTTCAATTTATAAACTAAAATTCCAACATATAAACCAAAATTTCAATTCATATCCTAAAGGTTCAACTCATATCCACAAAAGTTCAAGTCATATCCTAAAATTTCAATTTATAATCTAAAATTCCAATACATAAACCAAAATTTCAATTCATATCCTAAAGGTTCAACTCATATCCACAAAAGTTCAAGTCATATCCTAAAAATTTCAAGTCATATCCTAAAATTTCAATTTATAAACTAAAATTATAATAAATAAACCAAAATTTCGATTCATATCCTAAAGGTTCAACTCTTAGGGTTCTTCTCTTCAAACAATTTCTTCCCCAAATTAGTAGGTAAAATCACTTAGGGTCTCCTCTCTTCAAACAAATTAGTAGGTTCAACTCTTAGGGTTTCTTCTCTTCAAACAATTTCTTCCCCAAATTAGTAGGTAAAATCACTTATTTTGGACTAAATGTATTAATAAGTACCCTAAAAATTGCAAATAATATATAATTTTGAACCCTAACATGGTTGACCTAACTTTGAACCCTAACATGGAGAAATTAAAACCTAACATGGAGAAAGTAACTTTGAACTCTAACATGGTTGAACAAATAATATATAACTTTGAACCCTAACATGGAGAAATTAAACAATATCAGTGTATTTCGAAAAAAACAAATAAAGGAGAGAGAAACCTATCTTGGGAATGGAGGTCGCCGGCGGTGGGTGGCGCCGCTGCTGCTGGGAGTCGGAGGGGGGTGGCGCCACTGCTGCTGGGAGTCGGAGGGGGAGGGGGTTTGAGTGTGAGAGAGAAAAGAGAGATTTTGTGGAAAATTTTTTAAAAAATGAGAGGGGAAACCCGGTTTTGGAGACCTGTTTAACAAATAGCGACCAACTTTGGTCGCTATTTTGATAGCAAAATAAGTATTGACTATTTTGACCAAAATAGCGACCAAAGTTGGTCGCTATTTTCTGACCGTTTTGGTCGCTAATTCTAAAAAAATTACAATTTAAAATAAGTTATATATATATATAGCTTAAATTGAATTAAAATCCTAAATTACTACTAATTTCCATATCGAATATATATAAGCTAATGCACTAATACTTAGTACATAGTATAGTGTAAGTATATATATATATATATATATATATATATATATATATATATATATATATATATACCTTCACTATACTATGTACTAAGTATCAGTGCATTAGCTTATATATATCGAATATAGCTTATATATATATAATATATATACTTACACTATACTATGTACTAAGTATCAGTGCATTAGCTTATATATATTCGATATGTATATAGTAGAAACTTAGGATTTTAATTCAATTTAAGCTATATATATATAGCTTATTTTAAATTGTAATTTTTTTTAGAATTAGCGACCAAGGTTGGTCGCTATTCTGGTCAAACGGTCAGAAAATTGCGACCAACTTTGGTCGCTATTTTGGTCAAAATAGTCAATACTTATTTTGTTACCAAAATAGTTGGTCGCTATTTGTAAAACAGGTCTCCAAAATACTATGCAGTAAGATCAGTGCATTAGCTTATATATATCGAATATAGCTAATATATATACTTAAACTATACTATGCACTAAGTATCAGTGCATTAACTTATATATATCGAATATAGCACACACACATATATATATAATTATATATACTTACACTATACTACGTAGAGTTGGTGAAGATCCTTATATATATCGAATATAGCTTTTATATATATAATATACTTACACTATACTACGTACTAAGTATCAGTGCATTAGCTTATATATATATATAATATACTTATACTATACTACGTGCTAAGTATCAGTGCATTAGCTTATATATATCGAATATAGCTTTTATATATATATATACTTACACTATACTATGAACTAAGTATCAGTGCATTAGCTTATATATATCGAATATAGCTATAGCTTATATATATATATATATACTTACACTATACTACGTACTAAGTATCAGTGCATTAGCTTATATATATCGAATATAGCTTATATATATATATATATATATATAATCTATATTCGATACAGTATTACCTAATACACTTATACTTAGTGCATAGTATAGCGTAAGTATATATATATATATATATATATATATATATATATATATATATATATATATAAGCTATATTCGATATAGTATAAGCTAATGCACTGATACTTAGTACATAGTATAGTGTAAGTATATATATATATATATATATATATATATAAAAGCTATATTTGATATAATATTAGCTAATGCACTAATACTTAGTGCATAGTATAGTGTAAGTATATATATATATATATATATATACACAGGCACGCTTCGTAGTACTACGTAACTGTTTATATAGCATGTTAGAGTATAGTTTAGTCTATTCATCCCTTGTATTACAAAAGTATTAACGGCTTACATTTATATTATTTACATAGTAAATACAAAAGTGATTTTTAATTTTGACCATTATTGACCTAAAAAGAGACCAACTTTGGTCGCTAATTATACATAAATTTACACTAGCGACCAAAGTTATTCGCTAAATTTATATCAGATTTATTTATATTTTATATAATATTTAAAATAATAATATAATTGGTAAACGTTAGAACTGGGTTCCAGATTAGCGACCAAAGTTGGTCTCCATTTCTTTTAGCGACCAACTTTGATCGCTAACTTTGAATTATATTTATTTATATTTTGTAAATTTTTTTATATAAATATATAATTATTAAAATTTTATAACTGGGTCCCATTTTAGCGACCAAAGTTGGTCGCTAACTTCTTACCCTTTATTTTGCGACCAACGTTGGTCGCTAATTTTAAATTATATATATTTATATTTTATAATTTTTTTAAAATAATAATATAATTATTAAAATTTTATAGGTGGGTCCCATTTTAGCGACCATCTTTGGTCGCTAATCTCAGTTTACCTTTGACCAAGCAAGTCTGACCAGTCCGGTCAACATTTTGACGAAATTAGCGACCAAGTAGCGACCAACCTTGGTCGCTAATGTATTTCAAATATTTATTTTATTATTTTCGCTAATGTAGCGACCAACTTTGGTCGCTTTTTGTGACAGACCAACTTTGGTCGCTTTTTTTTTGTCGCTTTTTTCGGGAATTCTAGTAGTGTAACGAGGCAAAAGCAAGTTCCAGTGGTGGGTTGTCTTCCTACCTGCTATCTAAGGAAGATCGAACAGGTATTCAAGGCTTCTTTTACAATCAACTTCAAATACTGGGGGCATCCCCCGGAAGGTCACCTACTCGGAGAAGCCAAGATACGCCAAACGGGGGATCACAGACAGCTCTAAACATAATCAGTCGGTATAAAAAGAATTGTAAAGAGAAGAAAGCACACAAATTCTTGATTCAATAAATAGCTCTTAGGTACAAATCTGATAGATAAATACTAGAAGAATAGCTCCTACAATGCCCCATATAACAACTTGTACTATTGGACGACATATATCCTACCAAGCTGGCCTAGAACCGTTAGGGAATGGAAATAACAATACACAACTGGACAGAATATGAAAAGGCTATAATTGAAACAAGACGAGGAATTTACATAGAATACATTCTTCTTTAGACTTATTTCAATTTCTTACAATTACTTTCACAAAATTACATATACTACAATTTATTTAAAATCTTACCTTTTTAATTAAATTATGTACAACTTTTTATATCCTAAAATCTCTCTATTGCGATTCTCTCACCTAAAAAAATATCTCTTAAAGATTCTCTCTCACCTAAAATGTATCTCTCACCTAGAGCATCAAAATACTTCAACCCATTTTATGTCACAGACATAAGAAGCCTATGACAAACCGCACAAATGTTAAGCGAAGTTTCTCAAGTAGAAGTCCAAAGAAAGACACAAATATAACCTTGGACTTCTGTATGACTAAAGGATCCACATTAGTAATCTGCCAACCGGCAGTGAAGAATGCCAACATATCGTGTCCCTTGTATCCCAAAATGTGAAGAGAGTTTGGTTACTCACAAATTTATAAACATGTTTGTGAGACTATTTATCTCTATTCTCAAGGCAATGAAATACATTCAGACAATATAATGAAAATAAATTTCCTCTTCTATACTCAACTACTCCCTCTTATCCCAATTCATCACCGTATTTAGGTATATATAGTTCATTATATACATACATATAATATATTCAATATATATTATGGATATTCTAATAATATATAATATATACTATAGATATAGTATACTAATAACATATATTTGGTATTGTACGAAATATAATTTTGAAAAAGTCCTCGATGCGGCGAAAGTAAATTTAGACATCTTCAAAAGCTTAACTAAAGAGAGGTGCATTGCGGTATACTTTTTTCTTTTCTTCGGTGGGTTATGATTCCTAAGTCGGGGTGTTGATAAACCTCTCTTCACTTTCTGGCGGGCATGCCTTGCAAGTCTCGTGTGTGTGTGTGTGCATATATATATATATATATATATATATATATATATATATATATATATATATATAACATACAATATATACTACAACAACATATTTTTGCTTTCACTAAATTAGCCCTTGCCCTTTCGGGGAGCATCCGAAGAATGACGCATCCTCCACGGGAATCAACACCTTCGCTATAATACAACGTGCTTGAAAATATTCATAAAAGGGTAGCAACGCTTGCAAGCCAAATACGTTGGAGCTGGAATATAAAGCATATTGTTCAGCCAAAAGATGAACGTCTCTAAAACTTTGAATTAAAATTTTTACATACTGGCTAGAATCAAATATACTAATTGTAGGGCATCGAAAATCAAACGAAACAAAAATTACCTTTATAATGTATTAGTCTACTCCACACGAAGAGAAAAGAAACAAAATAACTTTTATAATTTGAGAAGTCTCATATGGGTGGAGATTGAAGGTTCACAAAATGAGAATAGTATCCCGCCAGAACTTTACAGGGAGAGGGAACTTAAAAAATTTAAGGAAAAGACCAAAATGCCCGGAAAGCTTTATTATAATAAGGTGGCAATGCTAATTTAGTGAAAGCAAAAATGGGTATGATGCATGTAATATGTTAGCAAGACCTATATATATAGCCAATGTACTTACAAAGAAATAAAATAAAATAAAATTTTAATTCAAAAATAAAGTTTGGTCGAAGCCAATATGCCATTAATACCATATTTTTGTATAAAATGAATGAAATTTACGGTTCTAGGAAAAAAAAACGTGCAAGGATATTATAGCTTGGAAAGAGCAAAGGAGAAAGAGATTGTTTAGGAAATAATTGATTGTATTTTATGTTGATTTTCGTTTTATTACTCTAAATAAGGATAGTCTCTTATTTTTGGGTGTTTGGTTTTAGTTAGGGACTGTACTATTATGGAATATTCAGAACCAGTTTCCTAATTAGTAGGATATCTACTGTATTTGAGGTATAACATGTACTATATCTTTGTGGTAGAATATGTTATTTAGTTAAAAGTTGTAAAATTATGAAATATTTGTTGAATTTATAAGTACGAAAATTCCCCAGACGAGGCATTCCATCCACGTCAGACAAAACCCTTCCTCTTTTTGGAAACTGCCATTTGAGAAAAGCATAATCTTCCCAAATAGCTTCTTAATTTGGCAGGTTTGCCCATTCAACCAAGACTTGTATTACCACCCTGTTTCCTCTCTTGACCAATTTTCTTTTCGAAATCGTCACTGGTGCTGCTAAAATCCAGGTCCAGCTATCATCAGAGCAATATGGGGGTTCTTGGGATTGGAATAATGTGATCTCCTACCTTCTTCTTCAGTTGTGATGCATGGAAAACATGATGAATTTTTTAAGTAGCTAGCAATTTGAGCTAATACGCCTTCTTCTTCAGTTATTTTGGAATCTGCGTATAATTACTTCATTCGATTCTGAGCCTTGATCAAATTATCCCGAGTGTCCACCATAAGCAATGGAGTGCATTTGATCGATGAGTTTTTCTCTGAGTTGCTCATTACTTTTTACAACAATCTTTTCGTCAATTCTGATCAATCTATTAATTTTGGATAACTGTATTAGGAAGTGCATTTGTATCCACCAGCAATTGAGCAAAAATGTGTTGGGACTCCTGGTCATTTTCGCAACTTTCCATCACATTGGCCACCCACCTTTGTTGAACTGCTGTTAATCCATTACATTCATCATTATATTCGAATTCGAGATAATATATTAGCCACCATATTTTCAACCCTTTTTTCTATTGTATTTTATAGCTTAATCCACGATTAGGCTGTAGTGATCCTTTCGTCTCTCAAGAACTTGAGACTGAAGTGTTGTGTTTTAATGATAAAATGGCTAGGTTGCAAATGATCACGCCCAACTATGTCTTATAAAAAGAATAAAACGGTCGCTGCAAATATAATCCTAGTATTTAGCCCAGAGTCGAATCCACAGGGAATTAACCTACCAATTACTCTTGTTAGACTCACTAAATTCTTCGTAATCAACTTTCCAGATATTTTGAATAACAATTGGAGATGTTTTTACTAACTATAACTGAATGGAAACAAGTAACTAAAAGCTAACTAAGACTAGGTTGTATGCAAATAAGGGAAGGATCTAAGGTTGTGATTTCCCCTATTGATGGAATCCCTTCCTGTTATGTTTCGCGTAGATTTGCCTAATCGTCTCTATCAATCATGAGCACTTTTATTATCGTAAATCTCTCTCGAGTAATCACGACAACTTACTAGACGCGCTCTCCCGAGTTACGCTAGCTGGCTTTTATTGCAGCTTACTTTAGACCGCACTCAAGGCTTCATTATCCCTAATCCTGCCTTTAAACCCTCGATTATTGATCCCTCATATATTTTGGGAGCGGTGTTGTTCAACAATTACCTAAATATGCACTCTCTCCCGAGTAATACATACTAAATAGGCACAACTAATTGAGGATCCTATCAATCAACTACAACAAGAACTTAGTTGAACAAATAGAGATTAAGCCGGGCAAAATATATTAACATAACACGAAGTTCATCCTTCAATAGGTTCCATCAAAACTCTAGACTAAATATTTAGCTACTCATAGCAAAGCAAGATAAAACCACAAAGTTATTCATAATGTGCAAATAAAGATAACAAAGAGAAGATTGAAAAACTCTAATAGTTGATTGCTCTTCTCACACTTGTTCTTGCCTCCAATTCAGTCTAAAAACCTTGATAATATCCCTTTGGGCGAGTTAGACCTCTTATAGGTTAAGTGAAATTACCGCCGAACTTCCAAGTTTACCCCTGAATTATGTTTTCCGAACTGGACTAGTGCGGTCGCACTAGTGGACACGCTAATGACCGCGCATATGGCCTAGTATTCTGCCTCGAATACCTGGGCTAGTGCGGTCGCGCTAGTGGGTGTGCTAGTGGGCGCGCTAAACTGGATCATCATTTCAGCTCTTCTTTTCTCTCTTCTTTCAACGTACTCAGCTCCGAGGGGTTTCCCTTGGTTCAATTTAGCTCCAATCACAGTCCTAAGTCCTCATAAGCGCAACTCGCTCCTGCAAAACATGAAATTCACAATTAGAGTCAATTTATCATCATTTAACTATCCTAGAACACATAATCAAGCTGGGGCATAAACAGTCGTCAAATTACATAAATCTAGCTTATTATCAACACCCCACACTTAAATCACTGCTAGTCCTTGAGCAATCCACCACACTCTATAAAGGTTCTTTCACTAAGATTTTCCCCTAACGTATCACACCAAGAACAAATCACCAAAGTTACGTCTAGTAGTGAAAAATCTTTGTCCAAAAAGTCGACTCTCACGTGTCGTGCAATATTCGTACTTACTCAAATTACTCTATACAGAAGTCAAGATTTACCTTTCCTTCGTGAATCACATACCCTCACACCTTAGTTCCACAAATAATATTATTACAAACAATTAGGAACTTATATAGACAAAATCTGTTCACCCTCCCAAAGAAAATTCATATGCCACACAGATGCACCATAGGTTTGTCTGTAGTGTACTACCCTACTAATCGAGCCCATTCAGTCTAAGATCAATTAGGACTTCATTTGGTTGTAATGTAGTCTAAGGGACGGGTAGGATATATTTGGATATAATGACTAACCTCCCTAGACATTTTTAATACAATCACATTAACATTCAAACCATACTTATGTCAACCAGATATTCCACCACATTTCTATTTATAACATCTCACTCCATTAGGTGCAATTGTATCAAGTCACCACTTATGAAATACTACATTTACTGATTCTCTTTTTCTTTTTTTTCTTTTTAAGTGGTGCTTATTCTTTTACTTTTTCAAAAACTGCACCTTTTCTCTATTTCATCGGTTCCACTCAAAAACCAAACCACCACCCCACACTTTAGTTTTTGCATATTTCATAACCATTCAAGTGCTCATGGGAGATAAAAGGGTTCAAACAGATGGGTCGTTCAAACAATTGGGTAAGGTTTGTAATGTGGTTGCCAAAGAAGCAGGCTTATAGGCTCAACGGGGTTCACTACGATGTATTGCATTTAGGTGGGTTTACTTTATATATCTGGCTTAACAAAGAAATGCCTATATCACTTCTAAAACTGAATAAAGCTACAATTTTGCTTTGCAAACACACTGGGCAAGTTCTAGGCATCAAATGTAGAGCATAGAACACAGTACAACTCACACACACATGGCACATGACTCACTCCAGATTGGCCTATCAAGACACTCTCGCTTGAGTATTCAAGTCATTTACAAACATACAATTTAAGGCACTCTAGCAAGAATCAACCACTGAGACTAAGCGTTACACTCTAGTGTCTATTGTGTTCAGGTGTATCAACGCCAAAGTTTCTCTTTCTATTTCAGCTCATAGCCCATCAATACTAACTAAAAACTAGAAATAAAATAAACAAAAACTAACTACACCTGGTTCAAGAAAAACCCTTGGAAAAGAACCATGGCCCAAAGAAAAACCAAGTGGGAGTTACTACACTATCTAAAAAAATCTTTTTGGTATTTTCTTTAGACTTACTTCCCTCAAGAAAATTGTCTAGAAGATCCATCATCAGGAAGAGTCCAACATATTCCTGTTTTTTTTTAGATTTTCACGTTGACTTAGACCCTCTAGAACCCTGTCGAAAGAGATTCGTCGTCGGGCCAAGTCAACTTACCTAATTTGACTATTACTCAAAACCACCAAAAACAATCAAGAAAAATAAAGAAAACATCAAACAGTCAAGTTGTTACATATACACACATACATTGAAGTATCCCTCACCCCACACTTAAAAGGAAGACATGTCCTCATGACATGCAAAGTAAAGAACAATGAGGTAAAGGAACTTCCCTGAAAGACCACTCTTGATCGGAGACCGTGTCTGGGTTCAAATTGCAAGCACGACCCAAAGCTCTCAGCCAGCGCAATATTTTCCTCTCCGATTTCACCTATTGGGCAGCCACCGCGTCAACATGTGTACCCAAGTCAGCGACCGAAGTACGTAATCCAGCCACCTCCTGCTCCAAATCTGTGAACCAGGTAACTCGAGCAACCCCAGATGGTGCTGCAGTCCCAGATGGCGCCGCAGCTGCTGCAATTTGCTCATGGGCCTGTGGCTCGACCCTCACATCCTCCTGCTCAGCCTCCTCCTCCTTAGAGTCATCAGATTCACCACTATCATCACCACCTGCTGCCACCGGCTCCTTCCCAGTAGTGACCTTATCTACTCGGAACTTGTGGCCTTTTGGCACTCTCTCATCCACATCCAAATTTTCTGGCACCTGAGCTTCCCGGCAAAGTCGAGTAACCAAGGAAGGGAAGAAGAACCCATACCTTTTCACCAGACAACAGGTGAACATCTCCTCATGAATCACTTAGGCCACGTCAAAGTTGTGACCATTTATAAAACACCAAATCAGAGCCGCTCGAGGACCATTCACCTCTGTAGTATTGGAAGACGAGATCAGGCGGTTTTTGATAACATACAACCAGCACTTCCCTTCAAAGGTTAGCGCTGCGGAGTGAAACTTCTGACCATGCTTCATCCAGACAATTTCCTTTCCGGGTACACAGATTGTTTCAAAGAACATCTCCCGATGTGTGTGTGATCTGCCATACCCCTCATAATAGTCTTCATATGGATCCACAGGAGGGGGCAACTAGTACATCCTCCGTATAGCCTCAACAGAGGCATCCACCGCGCACAGTTACTACGCCATTCACGTGTTCTTTTATATTGGCGTAGAACTCACGGACAACCATCACATTTCCCTTGTTCGGCTCATCAATGAAGATTTATAGCCCCGCCTTACTAGCTCATGATACAAGTGAGGTCATCCCAACTGGACTGACCATATATCTATACCCCTTTCCGGTATCGGTTTCTTAGGGGCCTTATCCGCAAAGTGGTCCTGAGCCTTGGCAGAGACAAACCTGCTACTATCAAAGGGACGAGCAGGAGCTGACCCACACGCCTTGGACGATCCAGCTTGACTGCTGGAAGAGGCACTTGTGGTGTGGCGTTTCCTAGATGGAGCCATAGTACCTGGAAAAGGAATAACATTAGCACAGCCCAACAAAAATGTGACTCAATACGGTTACTCAGACTTCATGCGCACAATTGGTCACAATTACTCATTTACACTCACTGTGACATTTAAACAAACACCTTGTGGGCATTATATACCCACACCTCAATTCAAGTATGTTGTAACCCAATACCACCACAATGTCCCCAAAATTACCTACTAAGTTAAACTACAACTCCACCAACCTTACCACCCACACTTACTACAACATACACTACAAATTTCTACTTAAGAAATGAAAAGAAAAAAACTACTACATAATTACAAAATGAAAACGAAAATCTATAAATAAAAAAAATGGCAAAAAGAAATCATACCTGTAGTGAGAGAATGTGGGGAGAAGTGAAGAAGAGTAGGGGGTTGGGCTTGACCCTTGGGGAATTTGGGTTGGGAATTTGGAGAAGAGGGAGATTGAAGAAGATGGAATTGAAGAAAGGGAGTTAGGGTTGGGGGAGATTTTTTTCTGCGTTGGGGATTTTCAGTGAAGAGTGAAGAGGACGGGAGTTATTAGATTGGGGGAGGGGGGTTAATAGTTAGGGGAAATAACTTAAACAATTATACGAAATAAAATAATAAAAAATATTAAGTAAAAAATAATAAAAGAAAATGTTAAGTTAAACAGGCAGAACTAGCGCGGTCGTAGCGGTACGAGCGCGGTCGCGCTAGTCAAAACAGTGTACTTGGCCATATGCGTGGTCGCGCTTCTAGCGCGGGCAGTAGTGCGTTCATATTGTAGTCGCGCTAGTGATGGAGAAGCTGAGGCAGAATGTTTGCCCATATGCGTGGGTAGTAGCGCGGTCGCACTCCTGGGCACGAAAATTTTCCATTTTTTCACCTGTTTTTTCACGTCCGATGGACTTATCACCTGCCCAAGCTCACCTGCATTAGTTAGTCCTTCCTAAAATCAAAATTAACAACTACTAACTATCATTGGGTTGCCTCCCAACCAGTGCCTTAGTTAATGTCGTGGAACGATGATTACAACAAATCAATGGGTTGCCTCCCATGCAGTGCCTGATTTAACGTCGCGGCACGACTTAGATAAGCGCATTTAAGGCTCGCTCGACCTTTGAGGTTCAGTCATATGGATCTTTGACACTTCCTTTGGTTCATTCATGCCCACATATAGTTTCAATCTCTGCTCATTGACTCTGAATGTATGAGAGTCTTTCTCTGAGGCAATCTTTACGGCACCTGAGGGGAATACTTGGACCACTAGAAATGGTCCAGACCATCATGACTTGAGTCTTCCCGAAAATAGCCTTAATCTTGAGTTATAAAGCAATACCATGTCTCCTGGATTGAAATTTCGCTCAACAATGTTCTTGTCGTGTAACCTCTTCATTCTTTCCTTGTACAACCTTGTGCGCTCAAAAGCAAGATATCGGAACTTGTCGAGCTCATGCAATTTTGTGACTCTAGTTGTTTCTGTAGCCTCAATGTCCAGATTCAGCTGTTTCATTGCCCACCAAGCTCTATGTTCTAGTTCCACTGTCAAGTGACAGGCCTTCCCGAATGCTAACTTGTATGGTGACATGCCAATTGGTGTTTTGAACGCAGTTCTGTAGGCCCAGAGTGCATCATCTAGCTTTTTCACCTAATCAGTTCTTGTGGCATTCACAGTCTTGGTCAGTACACTCTTTATCTCTCTATTAGACACTTCAACCTGTCCACTAGTCTGAGGATGATACGGGGTTACCACCTTGTGGCATACATCGTACTTTGCTAACAATTTCTCGAAGGCTCAATTGCAGAAATGAGTGCCTCCATCATTGATAATAGCTCTCGGGGTCCCGAAACGGGTGAATATATTCTTCTTCAAAAACCCCCACCACCACTCTTGCATCATTGGTAGGAAGTGTTGCAGCTTCCACCCATTTGGACACATAATCTACAGTAACAAGTATGTACTTATTGCCAAAGGAGCTGACGAAGGGGACCATGAAGTCTATCCCCCAGACATCGAACACTTCAACCTCTTGAATTGGGTTCATGGGTATCTCATGGCGACGGGAAATGTTCCCGGTTCGCTGACATTCACTACAACCCTTCACCCATTGATGTGCATCTTTAAACATTGTTGGCCAGTAGAACCCGGCTTCTAGCACTTTCGCGGCCATCCTGAATCCTCCAAAATGCCCGCCATATGCTGATGCGTGACATGCCTGCAAAATAGAAGATTGTTCTATCTCGGGGACACACCTCCGGATCATATTGTCAACAGATATTCGAAACAGATAAGGTTCATCCCAGTAATACATGCGGCAGTCACGATAAAACTGTCTTTTGCATAGAGGAGAGGTCATAAGGAACTATACCGCTTGCCAGGTAATTTGCAAAGTCTGCATATCATGGCACTTCCTCAAGGCTTGTAGCGAGTAGTTCCTCATCTGGAAAGGTTTCCAGAATATCCTCAACCTCAATTGAGTTTTTAGCTCCTTCAAGTCGTGATAGATGATCAGTGACTTGGTTTTCTGTGCCATTACGGTCACGAATTTCGAGGTTAACCAAACAAATCAGGCGCGGTTTGGACTCCTTATTCTCAATCAAGTACCTGAGAGCTGCATGATCAGTATATACAATTACCTTAGAGCCAATCAGGTATGATCTGAACTTGTCGAATGCAAACACCACAGCCAGCATCTCCTTTTCAGTCACAGTGTAGTTCAGTTGGCTCCACTCAGCGTTCTACTAGCATAGTAGATTAGGTGCATTAGCTTGTATTTTTGTTGTCCCAGCACTGCCCCCACTGCATAGTCATTGGCGTCACACATGAGTTTGAATGGTTGCTCCCAGTCGGGGGAGACAATGATGGGTTCTATGACTAGCCTCTTTTTCAACTCCTCGAATGCTACCCTGCAATCATCAGAAAACAAGAAAGGGTGATCTTTTTCTAACAACTTACAGAGAGGGTTGGCAATTTTTGAGAAATCTTTTATAAATCTCCGGTAGAAACCAGCATCCCCAAGGAAGCTCCTGATTGCCTTGACTGAAGTGGGGGGTGGCAGCTTTGCTATCACGTCAACTTTAACACGATCCACCTCGATTCCCTTGCTTAATACCCGATGTCCCATGACTATGCCCTCTTGTACCATGAAATGGCACTTCTCCCAATTAAGTACTAGGTTAGTCTCAATACATGTTTTCAACACTCGGGTCAGATTTATAAGGCACTCGTCGAATAAGTTTCCCACAACTGAGAAATCATGCATGAACACCTCCATTATGTCTTCAACCATGTCAATGAATATGGCCGTCATGCACCTTTGGAATATGGCGGGTGCATTGCATAGGCCAAACGGCATCCTCCGAAAAGCATAAATACCATATGGCCATGTGAAGGAGGTCTTCTCTCTGTCCTCTAGTGCAACGGAGATTTAATTGTACCCTGAGTACCCATCCAGAAAACAGAAGTGGGACCTCCCTGCCAGTCTGTCAAGCATCTGATCAATGAAGGAAAGTGGGAAGTGGTCTTTCCGGGTGGCCAGATTCAATTTTCTGTAGTCCATGCAAATTCTCCAGCCTGTGACGGTTCTTGTAGAGATCAGCTCATTGTTATCATTTTTTATCACCGTCAGACCACCCTTCTTAGGAATACATTGCACCGGGCTAACCCAGTTGCTGTTAGAGATGGGGAAAATGATTCCCGCATCCAACCACTTAATCACCTCTTTCTTCACCACTTCCTTCATGTTGGGGTTCAGCCTTCTTTGGTGTTCCCTGGAAGGTTTGTGCCCCTTTTCCAGCAGAATTTTGTGCATACAATATGCCGGGCTGATCCCCTTAATGTCTGCCATGGTCCACTCAATGGCAGTCTTGCACTCCTTGAGTATCTGCAAAAGTTGTTGTGCCTGCACATCTAACAAACTTGATGAGATAATAACAGGTAATGTGGAGTTAGGTCCTAGGAACTCATACTTGAGATGGGCGGGCAGTGGCTTCAACTCCAGCTTTGGTGGTTCTTCTATGGATGGCTTGGCTGGAAGAGTTTCTCTATTTTCTAAGAGTAGGGGCTCGAATTCAAGTGTTTTATCCCAAAACACTCTGCCCTCTAAGCCAGCACCCATTCTGCAAATTCTTCCTCATTCACCTCATCTAAATTTACCAGACATACAGCAAGAGGGTCCTCAATAGTCAACGTCTCATCATCTGCTTCTACGATTACATCCACTGCATCAATAAGAGAACAATTGGCGAATTCATTTGGTCGCCTCAGATTTCTGCACATTGGATGTTATCTCCTCATCGTTCAACCTCATCTTGAGCTCCCCAGTTTCACAATCAATGAGAGCTCAACCTGTGACCAAGAACGGCCTTCCCAAAATTATGGGAATGTCTTCATCCACCTTGCAATCTAGAATCACAAAATCTGCAGGGAACACAAATTTCCCTACCTGAATCAACACATCATCCAAGATACCAGAGGGTCTTTTTACAATTCTGTCAGCCAGCTGCAATAACATAGAAGTGGGTATAGCTCTTCCAATCCCCAACCTTTTATAAATCGCCAAGGGCATAAGATTTATGCTAGCCCCTAAATCACAAAGTGCCTTGGCAAAATCAAAGTTACCAATGGTGCAGGAAATTGTGAAACTCCCTAGGTCAGATAGCTTCTCAGCAACTGGTCTAGTCACCACAGCACTGCAGGTCTGAGTAAGTCACTGTGGCCAAATCTTGGAAATTAAATTTTCGGGACATCAAGTCCTTCATCATTTTTGCATAACCAGACATCTCCTTCAAGGCATCAATCAATGGAATATTTACCTAGATTTGTTTTAGCATCTCCAAGAATTTCTTGTATTGTTCCTCTTTTTGGTACTTGTCCAGCCTCTATGGAAACGGTGTTGGAGGTCTCTTCTTCCCAATGATTTGGGTATTTTCTTTTTTAGGCACCACCTCAACTACCGGTTCCCGGGCTGCCTCAGCTTCTTTCTCAACCTCAATCTGTGTGTTGGGTTCTTCATGGGTAGGCTGTACTGTCACCTATGTTAGTTTTGTTGAATCATCTAGCTCAATGTGCACTGGTACAAGTGTCTCAGTTTGTCTGCTTTCTCGAGCCCTGTCTTTCTCCAAGTCTAAGTTTCTGCCATTACGTAGACTCACTACCATCAGCTGCTTCGGGCCTTGATCTTTTGGATTTATCTGAGTGTCTACAGGCAATGTCCCATGAGGACAATTATTCAAAGACATCGATATCTGGCCCGTCTGCACTTCAATATTCTTTATAGATGACTCATGTGCATCTACCCTTTCACTCATTTTTTCATTTGACCCAATAACCTGCTGCATCATTGCCTCGAGTCTGGCAAACCTATATTCCTGCCTTCCACTATGCTGTTGCTGAGGAGGATGATAACCCTGCTGCTAATTTTGATTGTTATATCCTTGTGGCCTTTGTAAGGCGCCATATTATTGTGAGGTCACATACCTCCCATATTTCCATTGTTGAGTTGTGGTTGGATTGGCCTGTATGGCTGATTTTGTTGGCCCCAATTCTGACCACCCTGTCTCTGGCCTCCATAATTAGACACATAATTCATGTCCTCGGGGTAGTGATGATGATCACTTTCTGCATTCCACTGGTTACCAATTGGCTGACTAATGCAAGATGTGCATAAGCCCCCATTGGTAGTATCAACAATGTGTACCTGCTGCTTCTACCCTGACTCTTCCACCTTTTTGGTGAGTATACTGATATGCGTTATTAATGTGGCCATATTTTCAGCAAGAGTGTTGGATGGATCTAAGGGCACTGAGTGAACTACTAGAGTGATCGGTGCATTCCTGGTTGTCCACCCCGAATTCTGTGTCATTTTGTCAAGCAGACTCTAGCTTTCTCTCCATGTTTTGCTCAAAAATGCTCCACCAGCTGAAACATCAATATTAGCCTTTACGCTATCTGTCAAACCCATGTAAAACCGCTGCCCCAGCATCTGATCTGGAATACCGTGGTGCGGACATATAACTAACATCCCTTTGAATCGTTCCCACGTTTCTTGCAATGTCTCCATTGATTTCTATTTGAAGCTCAAAATTTCATCAATTTGTTGAGCAGCCTTGTTGGGTGGATGAAACGTATTCACAAATTGCTTGACTAACTCCTCCCAAGTCGTTATGGAATTAATGGGAGCGAGTTTAGCCAAGTCTGGGTAGCTCCTGTCACTGAGAATGGAAACAACAGCAGCTTTATTGCTTCCTGAGTTACGTTGGACTGCCTTTGAGTTTTGAAGATTGACAGGAAATTCTTCAAGTGTTGTTGAGGATCTTCAGTATATGACCCCGAAAATAGTCCCTTGTTTTGCAACAAGTGCAGCATGTTATTCGTGATTGAAACGACTCGGCATGTATCTGCGAAACTAATATTGTTGTGGCCAAATTCTCTGTTGTGGGTTGTGCCCAGTCATATAAAGCAGCCTCTGGCACAAGAGGTGCCACTGGCGCAAATGGCGCAGCTGGGTCTAACACATTATCCCCCATGTCTGGTTCGATTTGTTCAGTTGATTGTTGTTTTTTTTTTTGGTTGGCCCAATTAAAGGCCTTGAAAACTTTCTCGGGATCTGATAATGCTTCGAATACTTCACTAGTTCTCGATGAGTTTCTAGGCATGCTTATGTACAACCAAGTCAACAAACGTTAAAATTTCAATGTATAGATTGAAAATAAAGAACACTGACTACACTAAGTATTTTTGTATTTCTTTCAACTGTAATTGATAACACCATTAATTCCCCGACAACGGTGCCAAACTATGTCTTATAAAAAGAACAAAGCGGTCGCTGCAAATATAATCCGAGTATTTAACCCAGAGTCGAATCCACAGGGAATTAACCTACCAATTACTCTTGTTAGACTCAATAAATTCTTCGTAATCAACTTTCCAAATATTTTGAATAACAATTGGAAATGTTTTTACTAACTATAACTGAATAGAAACAAGTAACTAAAAGCTAACTAAGACTGGGTTGTATGCAAATAAGGGAAAGATCTAAGGTTGTGATTTCCCCTATTGATGGAATCCCTTCCTATTATGTTTCACATAGATTTGCTTAATCGTTTCTATCAATAATGAGCACTTTTATTACCGTAAATCTCTCCCGAGTAATCACGATAATTTACTAAACGCGCTCTCCCGAGTTACGCTAGCTGGCTTTTATTGCAGCTCACTTTAGAACACACCCAAGGTTTCGTTATCCGTAATCCCGCTTTTAAACCATCGATTATTGATCCCTCATATATTTTGGAAGTGGTGTTGTTTAACAATTACATAAATATGCACTCTCTCCCGAGTAATACATACTAAATAGGCAAAGCTAATTAAGGATCCTATCAATTAACTGCAACAAGAACGTAGTTGAACAAATAGAGATTAAACCGGGCAAAATATATTAACATAACACAAAGTTTATCCTTCAATAGGTTCCATCAAAACCCTAGACTAAATATTTAGCTACTCATAGCAAAGCAAGATAAAACCACAAAAGTATTCATAATGCGCAAATAAAGATAACAAAGAGAATAATGAAAAACTCTAATAGTTGATTGCTTTTCTCACACTTGTTCTTTCCTCCAACTCAGTCTAAAAACCTTGATAATATCCCTTTGGGCAAGCTGGACCTCTTATAGGTTAAGTGGAATTACCCTCGAACTTCCAAGTTTACCCCTGAATTATGTTTTCCGAACTGGACTAGCGCGGTCGCACTAGTGGGCGCGCTAATGACCGCGCATATGGCCTAGTATTCTGCCTCGAATTCCTGGGCTAGCGCGGTCGCGCTAGTGGGAGCGCTAAACTGGATCATCATTTTAGCTCTTCTTTTCTCTCTTCTTTCAACGTACTCAGCTCCGAGGGGCTTCCCTTGCTTTAATTTAGCTCCAATCACTGTCCTATGTCCTCATAAGCGCAACTCGCTCCTGCAAAACATGAAATTCACAATTAGAGTCAATTTATCGTCATTTAACTATCCTAGAACAGTGAAACATAGTTAAGCTGAGACATAAACAGTCGCCAAATTACATGAATCTAGCCTATTATCAGCAAACAATGTCTCAATTTTTCAACAGCTAATAACAAGGCAATGTGCTTTGGTTGAACTACACCCACGTCAGTACCACTCACATCCAATTCAACCATAAATAAATAGAATTGTAAAGTCTAGCAGAGCTAGAACAAGGGCTTGGATCATTGCATTTTTAAGTTCATCAACTGCACTAGCTGCTTGATTATTCCAGTTAAATCCCCCTTTATTCAGAAGCTCAATTAAAGGCTTACCAATTGCAATCCTTTGAATGAATCTTCTATAACAAATTGTGAGTCTAAGAAAACCCATTAATTCCTTGATTTTTTTAGGATAAGGCCAACTGACTATTGCCTCAAGTTTGGCTAGGTCAGAGCTTATACATTGCCCAGAAATAATGTGGCCTAAGAACTCTACTTGGACCTCTGTGAAAATGCACTTAAATAATTTAGCAAATAGTTTGTTGGCTCTTAATAACTTAAAGACTTCGGTTAAGTGCTGCAAATAGTCTTCCATGTTGACACAGTAAATAAGGATGTCATGAAAGAAGACAACAAACTTTAGGAGGTGAAGGCCAAAAACCTTGTGCATCATCGCCTAAAATATGACTGGGGCATTAGTTATTCCGAATGTCATTACTTTAAACTACTAAAGCCCATGATGATTCCGAAAGGCTTCTTGAATTTATCACCTACCCTTATCCTAACTACATGATAACCCGACCTTAGATCCATTTTGGAAAAAGAACTTAGCTCCATTTAGCTCATCCAAGAGGCCCTCAACCGCCAAAATGGGGTATTTATTGTTTATGGTAATATCATTCGATTTTCTATAAGGAATACAAACCGCCAAGTTAGGTCCTTTTTTTACCAAAATAACTGGTGATGCAAAAGAGAGGTGCCAGTAGCAATTATTTGGGCTTCCATCATCTCTTTCACCATCTTTTCAATAGTGTTCTTTTGTCCAGAAGAGTATCTATATGGCGGTAGGTTAACATGTTTTGATCCTGGTAACATTTTTATGGCATGGTCACAAGGTCCGTGAGGGAGAAGACCTTTAGGCTCCTGAAAAATATCTAAAATTCAGTCAACAAACTCTGGACATGACTGGATGGCGGGGTATTTGCATCTATACCCGCTTTTTGAGTCACGTTTTAACTTATACCTGCTTTGCGGAAAAAAAAATTGCAAGCGTACCCACTTTTTCGCGTAACTTCAGCATACGAGCCTGAAGTAGCAAAGGCAATCACGCAAACTTCAGCATTCTAGTAGACGGGCCTGAAGTACCAAAAATTGATGAACCAAGTGTGCTGAAGTTTTATTTGTAATTGCTGAACTTCAGCATGTTTTAGCTGAAGTTTTTCACGTAAACTTAGTGTTAGCTGAAGTTTTTGTTTGCAATTGATGAACTTAAACATTCTAGTAGCTGAAGTTTTATTTTCTATTTGCTGAACTTCAGCATGTTTTAGCTGAAGTTTTATTCTATATTTGCTGAATTTCAGCATGTTTTATGCTATCATGTAATTGATTTTTTGTACAGATAATAAGATTATCATAAGTAGAATAGTAACTTAAAAAACTAGATAAATAATTTAGCACAACAGGTTAAAATGCATTGATAATGTACAAAGCTGAATCCAACACGTTACTATTATCTTCTTCAAAACTTACTTTAGAAAGTTATTTATAACTTGTTTTAAAATAATTTGATAAACATACTTATAGCAACCATCCCTATGAACTAAAGTTTCATAGCAGCACCAACGACAACAGAAGAAAGAGAAAGAGGGCTGAAATTGTTTAAAAAATGGGTACAAGTTAAAACTTTTTTAAAAAATGGGTATAAGTTAAATGGGAACGATCAAATAGGAAGCCCTGTGCAATTTTTACCTGGATGGCTCGGTGTTTTGTTCTTTATCCTCCAATTTTGACAATTGGGCTGACATTGTAGTCTGGCCCATTTTCAACAACTTTTGTAAGGACTTAATGTCACCTAATTAACTTAGGTCGGTAATATTGCACCCACCAGAGTAATTAGTTGTCTCCTCGTAAAAAGAAAATATTGTGGGGCATAGTGTGCAATATTATGGGAGCCATAGTTGTCGCGCCCGTTTTCTCGCGAAAGTGGGTTTTGACGTGTAACAACTCTTTTAAATGGCTATTAAAAGAGAAGAGTGTCACCTAACAATTTTAAGGTGCATTAGGGCACCTATTTGCAAGTAAATTTGATTAGAACTAGTCTGTGCCACTAAAGATTGGGTAAGGGCTCAAATTACCTCGAAGAGAAGGGGTTAGACACTCTTCGAGATCCACAACTGTGGTTCCTGACCGAATTTTACGCTATGTGAGATTATTGGATTATAATTGTCCTATGTGATCATGTAGATTACAGGAAGATAGGAAATCTAAATATTCAACTACAATGTGAAACAAATGTAAAAAAGATTGCGCATATGAAAGAGGTAGACTATACATTAGTAAGTGATTGTTGTAACCTTGTGAGGATTATAAGGTACAACCTAGTTTAAATAAACAGGGGTGCAAGTAGTAAACATATATAAGGGGTCCTAAATTTTTTAGCCTAAAGGATCACCCCGTGCAACATAAATAATACTTCGCAACTCCCTTAAGGTAGGGGTTGCTCATATTATTCAGCGGGCACAGATTATCATCTCCTGCTACCCAATTACTATCTTAAAGTTGTTTACCTAAAGCGATCTAGTTTAATTCTAAAATGTGTCATATGCATGCATTACTCGTCTCATGCCTGTGGTCTAAGAGGCTTTGGACCTACTACTTGGGTGGTTCTAGACTTTACTTAGGGTGCTCAGAACGATAAGGCTACGCGCACTTTCAAAATAGGTAGGACTGCACATAATTGTAATTAAGGGCTCAATTTGGCCTCCACACATAGGCACAGATGCACGCGAAATAGTCATAGATTTTATGCTAACAAGGTCCAAGATTATGTAGTAAGTGGTCATAGGTAGTTTTGGAGTTGAAATGTGTTAAAGTTGTTCAAGACCTATAGACATGGTTTCTATGTGATTGAATGACTTAATAAAATCTCGTAGACAGTACTTCTAGTCGGATTATCGAAGTTGCTGATTATAATCATTATTAAAAGTCTATAGGCATAATCTATAGGTGACTTGCACCTGGGCGTAGAATTCTACATCTCTGACCCTACAGGCATGCTTTCTAGGCGAGTGGTAATACCTTATAGACATGTTCTCTAAACAATTGGTATTTGAACACGTACTCATTTTGTTTATCCCTAAATGCATATTTTCTAGGCAGGTAATGTGATAAGAATAGCAACAATGGCAGTTTAATTAATCAATTAAAGTCCTATAGACATGGTATCTAGATGAGTCACGTGGCTGGAGGAAATATTAGTGGAAGCAAGTCTTAAATAATTAAAGTGATCCTATAGGCATGATATCTAACAACACATAGCAATAGAACAAGTTGAGCAAATAACCAATTATGTTTAAATCCAATAGGCATGCTATCTAATAGCGTATAAAAGTAGAGCATGTGAACAAGTGAAACACTTAGATTCTTATATGCATACTTTCTAACAGTGTACAGAAATAGGACATGCTGAGCAAGTGAAGTACTTAGGTTCCTATAGGCATGCTTTCTATCAGTGTATAGGAATAGAGCATGTCAAATAAGATAACAAATAAAGCATTTAGACCCTATAGGTATGTTTTCTACCCATTCATGCGAGAATTAGAGTACCCCGACCCCTTTTTACTAATTTCCCTATTATTTGATTACAAATTATTACAGGCCCAAAAATAAAAGAAAAACAAGCTTAAATATTATAGAATTGAAATGACTGCAGGCCCAACAAATAGAGCAGGCCCAAAAGGAGATAGCTCAGCACTGCATGGGCCTTTAACATGCTCATTCTTCACACAAGTAGCAGACCCATACCCAAACTCGACTTAAGCATTAGAGCGTATCGACTGCACAGCTCAGGCCCCACATGGGCCCATATCAAACTGTGACGACCCGGCCAGTTGTCTCATGAGTTACCGCTCGGTTTTCCCCATTTCTGCTTCTTATTGCTTTGTTTATAGGTTCTATATGTAATCGGGTTGGTTGACTCGGGTTTAGAAAGGGTTTGGTAAGGTTTGAGACACTTAGTCTCTTTTGAGTAAGCTTAAGTTGGAAAAGTCAACCGGATATTGACTTATATGTTAGAGGGATCAAATGGGAGTTTCGATGGTTCGGATAGCTTCGAGAGGTGATTTGGGACTTAGGAGCGTAATCGGAACGAGTTTTGGAGGTCCGGAGTAGATTTAGGCTTGAATTGGCGAAATTAGATTTTTGGCGATTTCCGGTTGATAGGTGAGATTTTGATATAGGGGTCGGAATGGAATTCCGAGAGTTGAAGTAGTTCCGTCGTGTCATTTGGTATGTGTGTGCAAAATTTTAGGTCATTCGGATGTGGTTTGGTTGGGTTTTTTATCAAAAGCGTAATTTAGAAGATTTTGTAATTCTTAGGCTTGAATCCGATGCGAATTTGGTGTTGTTTTGAGCGTTCCGAAGGTTGGAACAAGTTTGAATGAGGTTATGGGATATGTTGGCATGCTTGGTTGAGGTCTCGGGGTTCTCGGGTGAGTTTCGGGTGGTCAATCGAACCATTTCAAGATGTTTGGAATTACAGAAAAATGCAGATCAGTGTTGCTGAGAAATGACCTTCGCGTTCGCGAGTGGGTCCTCGCGTTCGCAAAGGGTTAGTTGGTGAAGGCTGGGATTTAAGCCTTCGCATTCGCGAGGAAGGCGATGCGTTCACGAAGGGCTGGGTGTTTGGTCATCGCGTAAGCGTGAAGTGGACCGCGTTCGCGTAGAGGAATTTGGTCAGCTGGACTTGAGATATTTTATTCATCGCGTTTGCGATAGAGGTAACGCGATCACGAAGGGTTAGTCTGAGGAAGCATCGTGTTCTCGATGGGCAGGTCGCGATCGCGAAGAGGAAATTCTGGTCAAACTTATTTTGTGCTTCGTGAATGCGAGGCTTTGACCGCGTTCGCGAAGAAGGATTTTAGGCCTAGGCAGAATGTTTAAATAGTCGTCTTGTCAGCGATTTTGGGGTCTATTTTCACCATTGTTGAGCGTTTTTGGAGCTTTTTGGAAAGGATTGAAGAGGGATTCAAGGGGAATCACTTGGAGGTAAGATTCATAGACTTATAACTCGATTCTACCGTGAAATCTACCTAATTAATCATGGAAATTAAGCCTAAAATTGAAGAACTAGGGCTTGAAATTGGAGACCTAGAATTTGGGATTTAAGGGGTCATTTGTGGTTGGATTTTGATGCTTTTGGTATGAATGCACTCGGGAAGTGATAAGAAATCCATTGATATGAATTTTATCGGAATCCGAGACGTGGTCCCGAGGGTTGGGTTTTGGTAATTTTGGGATTTATGTTGTAAATTGATTATTTTTGCTTGGGCTTTGTTCCTTTAGCATAATTTGACGTCGTCATTCTGATTTTGGATAGATTCGACGCGAGTGGAGGCCGATTCGAGGGGCAAAGGCATCGCGGGCTAGAGTTTGGACCTGATTGAGGTGAGTAATGGTTGTAAATGATGTCCTGAGGGTATGAAACCCCAGATTGCATATCGTTGTGCTATATTGAGGTGATGCACACGGTAGATGATGAGCGTGGGGTCGTGCACTGTTGGGGATTGTAACTTAGTTCGTCTCGAATGACTGTTTTACCGCGTATTTGACTGAAAACTATTTGATATCATCATGTTTTGGGTTGAATGTCATATTTAGGCCTCGTGCCAACTATTTGAACCCTTAGGGGATTTTTATTAATATTTCCTCACTATTTTGACTTTGTACTTGAACTCAGTCATGCTATATTCTACTATTTTTCATAACTCAGCCATGTTTACTCCGCTTTAACACTTAAATGATACTTTAAATGATATTTTGGGCTAGGCACTATATTTACTGTTGCCCGAGTGGCTGTGAAATTCTGACTGAGCAAGGCCGAGGGCCTATGTTGTGAGGAAACACTGATTATGATTATGAGGCCGAGGGCTTGAGATTTATACGCCACGAGATGGCTTGCAGATATAAGGCCGAGAGCCTAGTGATGATGTCACGAGATGGCTTAATATTGCGCTTGGGCCGTAAGAGGCCCCTCCAGGAGTCTGCGCACTTCCAGTAAGCGCGGGTACCTATTGTGATGTCAGATATAGCCTGAGGGGTTGGTATTGTTCTGAGATATTGTCCGAGAGGCGGAGTTGTTGATATTATGCCCAAAGGGCAAACCCTTATGTGTTTATCTTTCTTATTTGTCTGTTATTACCTGTTTAAACCAAACTTAAATGACTTTACATATCTTTATTGATTCACTATTTTACTGGTTTTACTGTTTCATTATAGCCTGTAATGTGCCTTACGTTTTTGCATACTTCTTAGTCGTTTATTTATGATTATTACTCACTGATTTGGAGTACTCACTTTACTCCCTACACCCCGTGTGCAGATTCAGGCGTTGTTGATCCTGCCAGCGCGAGTTGAGAGCTCCCGGCAGACTTTGGAGTCCACGAGGTAGCTGTTTGGTGTCCGCAGACCCGTGTTTCTCCCCCTTTATCTCATTTCCATCTCTTTATCATTTGTTCTGTAATAGTTTAGTAGGAATTTCAGACTTGTAGCGTATTGTTAGACGCTCATGACTAGTGATACCCCGATATCGGGCTGTGTTGGGTTTATCTTCCGCAACTGTACTGTTAATTGTTCACTTTTGGATTAATTATCATGTTTTAGACTTAAATTCGTATTGTTTGATTGCTTAAAACTGAAATAGGAAGTGTCATCTGGCCTTGTCTTCACGAGAGATGCCATCATGACCAGGTTCGGGTTTAGGGTCGTGACAAATTGGTATCAGAGCCTAGGATACATAGGTCTCACGAGTCATGAGCAGGTTTAGTAGAGTCTCACGGATCGATACAGAGACGTCTGTATTTATCCTCGAGAGGCTGTAGAACCTTTAGAAAAAACTTCATATTTTTGAAATTCTTATCGTGCGAATTTGTTGATCCGAGCACTAAACTTCTGTCATTTTATTCTCTCACAGATGGTGAGGACACGCGCTATCGGTTAGGATGGACGACCACCAGTACCACCAGTTATGGCCACTAGAGGCCGAGTACGCGGCCGTGGTCGTGGTAGGGTTAGAGCAGCTAGGGCAGCACCTGCAGATCCACCAACTGCCCCAGTTCAGGATCAGGTCCCAGTTATGGATGCTCCAGCAGCACCAGCTCAGGCACCAGCTATGCCCATTGTGATTCTGGTTCTTTAGGAGGCCTTGGCTCAGATCTTATCAGTTTACACTGGCCTAGCCCAGGTGGTTTCAGCTACTACAACTGCAGCTACATCCTAGGCCGGGGGAGGCAATCAAACTCCCGCCGCTCGCACACCTGAGCATGTCGTGCAAGGACTTCAGACACTGGGGGCACATCCAGCCCAGCCGGTTGCAGCTGCTCAGGACTATGTAGTTCCTGCGATGCCAGAGGACGAGCAGCGTAGGTTGGAGAGGTTTGGTAGACTTTAGCCTCCGACCTTCAGTGGTATAAAGGGCGAGGATGCCCAGGGTTTCTTAGATAAGTGTTAGAGGATGCTTCGTACAGCAGGTATTCTGGAGACCAGTAGGGTCACTTTCACTACTTATGAGTTTTCTAGAGCTACCTTCACTTGGTGGGAGGCTTTTGAGAGGCGTAGGCTTGTTGGTGCAGCACCCCTTACCTGGCAGCAGTTATCCGTTCTCTTTCTAGAGAAGTATGTACCGAAGTCTCGCAGAAAGGAGCTGCGTATGGAGTTTGAGTGGTTGTGTCAGGGAGAGATGACGGGGACGCAGTATGAGATGAGGTTCTCCGAGTTAGCTCGCCATGCTATTTGGTTGGTTCCGATAGATAGAGAGAGGATTAGGAGGTTTGTTGATGGCCTCACTTATCAGCTTCATATTCTCATGACCAGGGAGAGGGTGATTGGTGCTACCTTTGAGGAGGTTGTAGACATTGCACGGGAGATTGAGGTTGTTTGTCGCCAGGAGCGAGAGGAGAGGGAGGCCTCGAGGATCTAGTAGTTATAGTGGTGCTCCTTCGAGAGGTCAGTTTTAGCATGGTAGAGGTCGTCCATTCAGGCATGCTCAGCCAGCTCGTCCAGGTTATCGTGGGGCGTCATCGGGTCAGGGTTCTCACAGTTCTCATCAAGGCCAGTCATCACTTAGTGCCCTTCCAGCTTAGAGTTCGTCTTGTGCTCCCTCAGTTCAGGGCTCTTCTATGCCGAGTGCATCTTCTAGTCATTCTGGTGCTAGGGGTTCCCTTCAGTCCGCTTCTCCAGCACCTGGGAGTTGCTGTGAGTATGGAGAGATGGGTCATATGTAGAGGCAGTGTCCTCGTCGTCTTGCGGGTTCATCTCAGCAGAGGGTCAGTCATCGGCGTCAGTGCCAGTTACTTCATCATCACCCACCCAATCAGCTAGGGGTGGAGGTCAGTCAGCTAGGGGTCGCTCCAGAGGGGGAGGTCGATCAGGTGGCGGTCAGGCCCGTTTCTATGCACTTCCAGCTAGACCCGAAGTTATTGCTTCCGATACAGTTATTACAGGTATTTTTTCAGTCTGCCATAGAGATGCCTTTATATTATTTGAACCTGATTCCACCTTTTCTTATGTGTCATCATACTTTGCTTGTTATTTGGGTACGCCCCGTGAGTTTCTTGCTTCACCTGTTCATGTAACTACCCCGGTAGGAGATACTGTTGTTGTAGACCGTGTGTACCGATCGTGTGTGGTGACTATTGGGGGTCTGGAAACTCATGTGGATCTTTTATTATTGTGTATGGTGGATTTCGATGTCATTTTAGGCATGGATTAGTTATCTCCGTGTCGTGCTATTCTGGACTATCATGCTAAGACAGTCACATTGGCTATACTGGGTGTGCCACAGATTGAGTAGCGAGGTTTGACTGATTATGTTCCCAGTAGAGTGATCTCATTCTTGAAGGCCTAGCGTATGGTTGGGAAAGGTTGTCTTTCGTATCTAGCCTTTGTGAGGGATGTCAGTGTTGAGACTCCCAGTATTGATTTTGTTCCAATTGTGAGGGAGTTTCCCGATGTGTTTCCTGCAGACCTGTCGGGCATGCCACCAGACATAGATATTGATTTTGGTATTGACCTAGTGTCGGGAACTTAGCCATTTCCATTTCGCTGTATCGTATGGTACCAGCGGAGTTGAAAGAGTTAAAGGAGCAGCTTCAGGAACTCCTTGATAAGGGGTTCATTCGGCCTAGTGTGTCACCTTAGGGTGCACCGGTTCTATTTGTGAAGAAAAAGGATGGCACTATGAGGATGTGCATTGATTATAGGCAATTGAACAAAGTAAAAGTTAAGAACAAGTATCTTTCGCCTCGCATTGATGATTTATTCGACCAGCTTCAGGGAGCGAAAGTGTTCTCCAAGATTGATCTCCGATCGGGCTATCGCCAATTGAAGATCAGGGACTCGAATATTCTTAAGACAGCTTTCAGGACCCGATATGGTCATTATGAGTTCTTGGTGATGTCTTTTGGGCTGACCAATGCCCTAACAGCGTTCATGCATTTGATGAACAGCGTGTTCCAGCCTTATCTTGACTCATTTGTCATAGTCTTCATTGATGATATTCTGGTGTATTCGCGTAGTCAGGAGGAGCACGCGAAGCATTTGAGAGTTGTGTTGTAGAGATTGAAGGAGGAGAAGCTTTATGTAAAATTCTCCAAGTGTGAGTTTTGGCTCAGTTCAGTGGCTTTCTTGGGGCACGTGGTGTCCAGCGAGGGTATTCAGGTTGATCCGAAAAAGATAGAGGCGGCTCAGAGTTGGCCCAGACCGTCCTTAGCCACAGAAATTCGCAGCTTTCTTGGTCTGGCAGGGCTATTATCGCGGGTTTGTTCAGGGATTTTCATCCATCGCATTGCCCTTGACCAAGTTGACTCAGAAAGGTGTTTCATTTGTATGGTCGGATGAGTGTAAGGAGAGCTTTCAGAAGCTTAAGACAGCCTTGACCACAACTTCAGTGTTAGTTTTACCATCAGCTTCAGGTTCATATACCGTGTATTGTGATGCTTCGAGAGTTGGTATTGGGTGTGTTTTGATGCAGGAGGGTAGAGTTATTGCTTATGCTTCTCGTCAGCTGAAACCCCATGAGAAGAACTACCCCGTTCATGATTTGGAGTTCGCTGCCATAGTTCACGCGTTAAAGATTTGGAAGCGTTACTTGTATGGTGTGTCTTGTGAGGTGTTTACTGATCATCGTAGCCTCCAGCACTTGTTCAAGCAGAAGGATCTTAATTTGAGGTAGCAAAGATGGTTGGAATTGCTAAAGGATTATGATATCACTATATTGTACCATCGAGGAAAGGCCAATGTGGTGGCCGATGCTTTGAGCCGAAAAGCGGTGAGTATGGGGCGTTTGACATATATTCCAGTTGGGGATAGACCTCTTGCAGTTAATGTTCAGTCCTTGGCCAATCGGTTCGTGAGGTTGGATATTTTGGAGCCTAGTCGGGTATTGGCTTGTGTGGTTTCTCGGTCTTCCTTATATGATCGCATCAGATAGCGCCAGTATGATGATCCGCATTTGCTTGTCCTTAAGGACAGAGTTCAGCATGATGATGCTAGAGATGTGACTATTGGTGATGATGGGGTGTTGAGGATGCAGGACCGGATTTGTGTGCCCAATGTAGATGGGCTTCGGGAGTTGTTTCTGGAAGAGGCCCATAGCTCGCAGTAATCCATTCATCTAGGTGCCGCCAAGATGTATCAGGATTTGAAGCAGCATTATTGGTGGAGGAGAATGAAGAAAGACATTGTGGGATTTGTAGCTCGGTGTCACAATTGTCAGCAAGTGAAATATAAGCATCAGAGATCGGGTGACTTGCTTCATCGGATGGATATTCCAGAGTGGAAATGGGAGAGGATCACAATGGACTTTGTAGTTGGACTTCCACGGACTTTGAAGAAGTTCGATGCTATTTGGGTGATTGTGGATCGGCTGACCAAGTCTGTGCACTTCATTCCTGTGTGTACTACCTATTCTTCGGAGCGGTTGGCAGAGATCTATATCCGGGAGATTGTTCGTTTGCATGGTGTCCCAGTTTCCATCATTTCAAATAGGGGCACTCAGTTTACTTCGCAGTTTTGGAGGTTTGTGCAGCGAGAGTTGGGTACTCAGGTTGAGTTGAGCACAGCTTTACACCCTCAGACGGACGGGTAGTCTGATCGCACTATTCAGATATTGGAGGACATGTTGCGTGCTTGTGTCATAGATTTCGGAGGTTCATGGGATTAGTTTCTACCGCTTGCAGAGTTTGCTTATAACAACAGCTACCAGTCAAGTATCCAGATGGCTCCATATGAGGCTTTGTATGGGAGGTGGTGTAGATCTCCAATTGGTTGGTTCGAGCCCGGTGAGGCTAGGCTATTGGGGATAGACTTGGTGCAGGATGCCTTAGAAAAGATGAAGGTAATTCAGGAGAGGTTTCGTACAGCGCAGTCGAGACAAAAGAGTTATGCTGACAGGAAGGTTCGAGATGTGTCCTACATGGTTGGCGAGAAGGTTCTGTTGAAGGTTTCACCCATGAAGGGTGTCGTGAGATTTGGGAAGAAAGGTAAATTGAGTCCTCGGTTCATTGGGCCTTTTGAGGTGCTTCGGATCATTGGGGAGGTGGCTTATAAGCTTGCTTTTCCACCCAGCTTGTCGAGTATGCATCCGGTATTTCATGTTTCTATGCTCCGGAAGTATGTTGGGGATCTGTCTCATGTTTTGGATTTCAGCACGGTTTAGTTGGATGGTGATTTGACTTATGATGTGGAGCCAGCAGCTATTTTGGAGCGTCAGGTTTGAAAGTTGAGGTCAAAGAATATAGCTTCAGTGAAAGTACAGTGGAGAGGTCATCCCGTAGAGGAGGCTACCTGGGAGACCAAGCGGGAGATGCGGAGCAGATATCCTCACATGTTTGAGGCTTCAGGTATGTTTCTTAACTCGTTCGAGGACGAACATTTGTTTAAGTTGGGGAGGATGTGACGACCCGGCCAGTCGCCTCATGAGTTACCACTCTGTTTCCCCCATTTCTGCTTCTTATTGCTTTGTCTATCGGTTCTATATGTGATCGGGTTGGTTGACTCAGGTTCGGAAAGGGTTTGGTAAGGTTTGAGACACTTAGTCTCTTTTGAGGAAGCTTAAGTTGGAAAAGTCAACCGGATGTTGACTTATGTGTTAGAGGGCACGGATGGAAGTTCTGATGGTTTGGATAACTTCGGAAGGTGATTTGGGACTTAGGAGCGTGATCGGAACGAGTTTTGGAGGTTCGGAGTAGATTTAGGCTTCAATTGGCGAAATTAGATTTTTGGCGATTTCTGGTTGATAGGTGAGATTTTGATATAGGGGTCAGAATGGAATTCCGAGAGTTGCAATAGTTCTGTTGTGTCATTTGGGATGTGTGTGCAAAATTTCAGGTCATTCGGATATGGTTGGGTTGGGTTTTTTATCAAAAGCATAATTTAGAAGATTTTGGAATTCTTAGGCTTGAATCCGATGCGAATTGGTGTTTTGATGTTGTTTTGAGCTTTCCGAATGTTGGAACAAGTTTGAATGAGGTTATGAGATATGTTGGCATGTTTGGTTGAGGTCTCGGGGGCCTCGAGTGAGTTTCGGATGGTCAATCGGACCATTTCAAGATGTTTGGAATTGCAGAAAATTGCATATCAGTGTTGCAGAAAAATGACCTTCGCGTTCGCGAGTGGGTCCTCACATTCGCGAAGGATTAGTTGGTGAAGGCTGGGATTTAAGCCTTCGCGTTCACGAGGAAGGCTACGCGTTCGCGAAGGGCTGGGTGTTTGGTCATTGTGTTTGCGTGAAGTGGACCGCGTTCGCGTAGAGGAATTTGGTCAGCTGGACTTGAGGTAGTTTATTCATCGCGTTCGCGGCATAGGTAACGTGATTACGAAAGGTTAGTCTAAGGAAGCATTGCGTTCGTGATGGGCAGGTCGCGATCGCGAAGAGGAAATTCTGGTCAAAGTTATTTTGTGCTTCGCGAACGCGAGGCTTTGACCGCATTTGCGAAGAAGGAGTTCAGGCCTGGCTAAAATGTTTAAATAGTCGTCTTGTCCGTGATTTTGGGGTCTATTTTCACTATTGCTGAGCGTTTTTGGAGCTTTTTGGAGAGGATTGAAGAGGGATTCAAGGGGAATCACTTGGAGGTAAGATTCATGGACTTATAACTCGATTCTAATGTGAAATCTACCTAATTAATCATGGAAATTAAGCCTAAAATTGAAGAACTAGGGCTTGAAATTGGAGACCTAGAATTTGGGATTTGAGGGGTCATTTGTGATTGGATTTTGATGCTTTTGGTATGAATGAACTCGGGGAGTGATAAGAAATCCATTGATGTAAATTTTATCGAAATCCGAGACGTGGGCCCGGGGGTCGGGTTTTGGTAATTTTGGGATTTATGTTGTAAATTGATTATTTTTGCTTGGGCTTTGTTCCCTTAGCATATTTTGACGTCGTGATTCTGATTTTGGATAGATTCGACGCGAGTGGAGGCCGATTCGAGGGGCAAAGGCATTGCAGGCTAGAGTTTGGACCGGATTGAGGTGAGTAATGGTTGTAAATGATGTCCTGAGGGTATAAAACCCCGGATTACACATCGTTGTGCTATATTGAGGTGACACACACACTAGATGACGAGCGTGGGGTCGTGCATTGTTGGGAATTGTGACTAGTCCATCCCGAATGACTTTTTACCGCGTATTTGACTGAAAATTATTTGTTATCATCATGTTTTGGGTTGAATGCCATATTTGGGCCTCGTGCCAACTATTTGAACCCTTAGTGGATTTTTATTGATATTTTCTCACTATTTTGACTTTGTACTTGAACTCAGTCATGCTATATTCTATTGTTTTTCATAACTCAACCATGTTTACTCCACTTTAACACTTAAATGATACTTTAAATGATATTTTGGGGTGCCCGAGTGGCTGTGAGATTCTGACTGAGCAAGGTCGAGGGCCTATGTTGTGAGGAAACACTGATTATGATTATGAGGCTGGGGGCCTGAGATTTATACGCCACGAGATGGCTTGCTGATACAAGGCCGAGAGCCTAGTGATGATGTCACGAGATGGCTTAATATTGCGCTTGGGCCGTAAGGGGCCCTTCCAGGAGTCTGCACACTTCCAGTGAGCGTGGGTACCCATTGTAATGTGAGATGTAGCCCAAGGGGCTGGTATTGTTTTGAGATATTGCCCAAGGGGCGAAGTTGTTGACATTATGCCCGAGGGGCGAACCCTTATGTGTTTATCTTTCTTATTTTTCTGTCATTACCTGTTCAATTGTTGAAAAGGTATTTCATGAAGTTTAAACCGAACTTAAATGACTTTACATATCTTTATTGATTCACTATTTTTTACTGGTTTTACTGCTTCATTATAGCCTGTAATGTGCCTTATGTGTTTTCATACTTCTCAGTCGTTTATTTATGATTATTACTCACTGATTTGGAGTAATCACTTTACTCCCTGCACCCCGTGTGCAGATTCAGGTGTTGCTGATCCTGCCAGCGCGAGTTGAGAGCTCCCGGCAGACTTCGGAGTCCACGAGGTAGTTGCTTGGCGTCCACAGACCCGTATTTCTCCCACTTTTATCTAATTTCTATCTCTTTATCATTTGTTATGTTATAGTTTAGTAGGCATTTCAGACTTGTAGCATATTGTTAGACGCTCATGATTAGTGACACCCCGATATCGGACTGTGTTGGGTTTATCTTCCGCAACTATATTATTAACTGTTCACTTTTGGATTAATTATCATGTTTTAGACTTAAATTCGTATTGTTTGACTGCTTAAAACTGAAATGGGAAGTGTTGGCTGGTCTTGTCTTCACGAGAGGCGCCATCACGACCGGGTTCGGGTTTAGGGTCGTGACATAAACCTAGATAGAAGTCCCACTAACCTAGTTGTTGCAGATTAACAACTAAACTACATAAACTAACAAATCACACATGGCAATCATCTACTAACAACAACTCCCACAGAGACATGATCACAAGATTTACAGGAAACATATTTTGCATTTCAGAAGCAAGAGTGACCGGATTGATTAAACAAAGAACATGAAAACAAGAAGAATCAGTAGGGCTTAGTCTCAGCATGGTAAGTTTGACATGAAAAACTAACAATCATAGATTCAATCATTCAGCAGGTGATAAACACAATATTAGGAAAGCTGGGGAGACATGCCATTTGGGGATAACAGGGTAAACATACTAGACACCTGCAAGATGAACATACTAAGCTTTCCAGAGCGAGTTTAGAGTAGATCATGATCTATAATTAGTCTAAAAGGGATTTTAAACCTAGGAGTCTAAGTCATGAAAGTCTAATAGAGTCATAATCAGGAAATGACAATTACACATAACAAACATGCAAGCAGACATAATCTACAAGCGTCAATAAAAAGCCTAACATGCTGAGTATAATACAAAGATTCCCAAGTATAAAGATATCATGGTAGGAAGACATATTAACTTAAGGTTAAACAGAACATGCAGACTCTAGAACTTAAGCTAGTCAACTATGCATAACAACAGAAACTAAATGTATTGTGATTCAACTAGAAGCCTAGGCAATACTAAAGGGTGTAGGGTTGACCAAACACTATATTAAAGCTCTCAACAACAAAGTAACATATTTGGTTAAAACACTGAGACGGCAATAGGATTCATGTAAGCATAGAAAAAAGCAGAGCACACATAAAGAATTTACTAGAAAGAAGCAAGTTATGGGTAAGAGATGATTCCCCAAGAATTTCTGTATGAAAATCCAAGACATGACATGAAAAAAGACTCAAAATAAACATAGGTGATCAGAACAGTAGAGCAAGCTAAAGACAGTCAAAATCATTCAAGTGGAACATAATGAGCAAATATTGAAATTTCGAATCTAGGCAGATTTTTGATACTAGAAAATTCAGAACTGCAGAATTGCTTCAAAGCAAGTAGGATTGCAAACGAAGATAACACAATATTAAAGTCATATTGGTTCACAAAGTTCAAACAACGTGGATATACAGAGCACTGAACACAAACAAAAGAAGATAGAATTGCAAGAGTCAAGGTACTCCCCAGTTTGCAGATTCAACAAATAAATAGAAGAGAAAACCATGTTCTAGCAACAGATTGAATATCAGTAGCAAAGAGAATAACAAAAACCCCAAATCCTAGTGCGTTAGAGTTCACATGAGCTTCAATGAGCCCCCGAGCAGTGCTCGCACTAGGGAGGTCGATAGAGAAAATTTCAGTGACCTAGCTTTCAACTTACCACAATCAAGAGTGCAAAATAGTATAGAAAGTGTGAGAGTGCGAGAATAATAGTAGTCAAGGTTTGCCTAAAGGGAAAATTGGGGAAGGATTATATAGTGCTCAATCAGGCGAACAAACAAGGAAAGAAATCAATGGGGGTTTTGGGCGAGGTGGGTTAAGGCCAGTCGCGGCCGGGTGGAGTCAATAGAGTCGTTTGGTTTGGGCTAAGGGGACTGGGCCAGAGATTTTGGGCGTTTGGGCTGTTAAAATAGTCCGAAAAATTGGCTTAAGTTTGGGCCAACTTTAAAACACCCAAATTTAATTAAAATAAATTATAAAAACATCTAATAAATAGTAAAAAAAATTATTTATGCAGTAAAATGCTTGAAAATAATAACTCAACATTATAAAAATATAAAATGCTATTTTGTCATAAATAATATAATAAACGCAATTATTTATAGAATATACTAGTGTAGATAAAATACAAAAAAAATACAAATGTAATTATCTAAAAATAAGATAAAATATTATAAAATACATGTGGGTATAAAATGATAAATTTGGATAATTAAATCACCCTAAAAATAATTTGAAGGGATAATTGATAAATATTTGAACAAATTAAATGCAAGAAAATTAATTTTAAAGCTTTAAAAATTATAGAAATATAACCCCTATAATTGGGTAATAGTGCAAAATGATATTTTGAAAGTATATAAAATACTTTATAAGATATGAGGGTAAAATTGGATATCAACAAGGGATTTTTTCATTCCTATACACTATTGGAAATTTTATTACCCTAAATGTTCATGTTTAGTAAATTACCCTACCTACACAAGTTTTGTTTACAAAATATATATATTCCATCTTAAAAGGCTCTTAATCCATTATTAATGCCTTCAATTAAGGGATTTGGTTACACCATTTTCCTTTTTTTTCCTCCTCTTCTCTTTCCTTATGTTTCTACTCATATATCACAATTCCGTGGATCTTACCCAATTTTTTTGGGTGTAAACTTTTTGTTTCAATTTTTTACTTTTGACCTTTTGCTCTTCCCACCAACAATCATAAACTGCTTTTAGATTCCCCTGACATCAATTACCACTATATCCATGTTCCCAGAATCTCAGCTTTATCCTTTACAAATAATAGAATCATAAAAAGCAACGTATGGAGCAGGAACCATACCTCCAACAGATGGACTGTTTGGAGGCTCATCTGCAGAAGTGCCTGAGCATATAGACTCTGCCTTCATCTTCCTTATTTCCTTTTTGACTATTTCAAAAGTTCAATATCACATTATGTCAAACAGATTAACCATGTCAAAACTCTTACTTTAGCTTTCTCTTTGATGTTACTTTTTATTTCAATTTTCTATTTTTTACTCTTTGCTCTCCCCTTCAATCTTCCTTATTACCTTTTTGACTTTGCCAAAAGTTCAATATCACATTATGTCGAAACATTTTACTTCCTTTGTATCCAAATTAACCATATCCAAAATCCTAATTTAGCTTTCTCGGTCAAATCGTCAAATACAAATTTTATATAATATGACTTTTATATATTTTATATCTAATTTATACATAGTAAAAATAAATTTCATACAACTAATTATATATTATACAACTTATCTACAATTTTCGTACATTATTTCTACTCAGTTATATACTACTACAATATCATACAACTTAAATATAATTTTTATACAATGTTGTTCAACTTTCATACAATAGTTAAATGAATAAAAGAAAAATAATAAACAATATAATACAATTTTTCTACAATTTTACTACAATTTCTGCAATATAATGTTTGTCATGTCTTCTTCTTCTTCGAGTTTCAATATGAAATTCAGTCAAAACCAAGTCTAATCTTCACCAAAACCCCTCAAAATTGAGATATAAATTCCAAACCATATTTTTAATTATTTGCAATAACACCCAATCCAAACAAATAATGATTTTTGAAAACCCAAATTCAAATTCAAAGCTTCAAAGCTTTTTAATGGCTGTCAATGGTGGAATTGCTGCTCTCTTTTCCTTTGCTTTATATTACTGAAATTTTGGGTTGAGAGATAGAAAGAGACGTAGAGAGAATTCTCAATTCTTTGCAACAACATCCAATCCAAACAAACAATGACTTTTGAAAACCCAAATTCGAATTCAAGCTTCAAAGCTTTTTAGTGGTTGTCAATGGTGGAGGGGTTACAGATTTTCGCTGGTTTTAGAAGAGGAAATAGTGAGTGATTGAAGAGGAAATCGTGAGGTGTGGTCTGATACGTGGGTGGGGGAGTGGGATTTGAAGAGAGAAACTTGGGGGAGTGAGAATATACGGTAGAATTAAATTAGGAGACTAATTAATACCATTAAAACCCCTAAAATGTATATAAATGGTAATTAGGTATATAAAAGGCATCTATCCAATCCACCCCAAAATGATATTAGTCCCTCCCACCTTCAAAACACGCAAATGGAACGAGAATTTTAGTGTCCATGTTTCATTAAAAATTGGGCATACGTGACTATACCCGATCAACTGACCATTGACCACTCTAACCCGCATATGTTTGGATAAGAGCTCAGTTTGCAGCATCAACGGGGAAATTTAAAATAGCCAGATTTACAACTGGTCATTCAAAAATAGTCCAGTTTCAAAAGTAATCGAAATTTAGCCATTTTTTATGTAAGATAAATCTGAGCGAAAACACTGTTCAAAACCCGAAAAATATGCCAGTATATTATACTGGAGTTCCAGCATAAGTATGCTTGAACTCCAGCATATTATACTGGAGTTCCAGGATAAGTATGCTGGAACTCCAGCAAAATATGATGGAGTTCCAGCATAAGTACACTAGAACTCCAGCATAATATACTGGAGTTCCAGCAAATATAATTGTCCAGTATAATATATTGGAGTTTGGAGCACCGGTGCTCCAGTTTCCAGTATATTATACTGG
The DNA here is from genome assembly GCF_000715075.1 of Nicotiana tabacum. Taxonomy (NCBI): domain Eukaryota; kingdom Viridiplantae; phylum Streptophyta; class Magnoliopsida; order Solanales; family Solanaceae; genus Nicotiana; species Nicotiana tabacum. The sequence goes on along the minus strand of NC_134087.1, from coordinate 144,025,398 downwards.
AGTCAGCAAAGTATACCGATCCAGCATAATATGCTGGAGTTCATACAAAGGTCCACCGAACTCCAGTATATTATGCTGGACTGATCTCTGTTGCAGCAAAATAGTGGCTATTTTTCATTGACTTCGTAAACGCTCGCTATTTTTGAATGACCAGTCCGAAAACTGGCTACACCGTGCTATTTTTATAGCATCAACTGTTTAACTAATTTTGGGTCTACAAAAATGTGAGTAGTTAATGTATCAATTAGACTACCACTAATTGTTTTTTAATCAGGCCCATAATCCTGATTGTTGTGGATGCTTTTATTTAGGCTCAATAACATTAAGCGACACTCCCGCCAGCTCTTCTTTCTCCACCCCTTCAGCTATTTCCCTCTCAATTTTAGGTCAGCTACAATTTTCCCTTCTTTCCCTTCTATATCATGCAGTGTTTTAGGTTTGCATTGGTGCCCTAACTTCTCATGCCATTTGAAGATCTTTAAACCCTTTTTAGTAAGGGGACTACTCACGTCAGCCCATTGTTATAAGCGATTAAACACTGCAACAACATCAAGAGGTCCTGGTCCATCATATCGAGCACAAATGTCGGGCATTTGCATCTATACCCGTTTTTTGTGCCACATTTTAACTTGTGCCCGCTTTACAAAAAAAATTGCAAGTGTACCCGTTTTTTCGCATAACTTCAGCATACAGGGCTGAAGTAGCAAAGACAATCACGCAAAACTTCAGCATTCTAGTAGCTGGGCCTGAAGTTCAGCTCTAGAGCTGAAATTTTTGTGTTGTAAATGGGAAAGCTGAAGTTTTTTTTACCACCTATTAATATTACATACTAGAGCTGAAGTTTTTTACCACCTATTAATATTACATACTAGAGCTGAAGTTTCCAGTTACAACACAAAAACTTCAGCTCTAGAGCTGAAGTTTTTGTTTTGTAACCGGGAAAACAAAACTCTCTTTTGTTTTTGTTTTCTGTTGCTGAAGTACGCCTTCTCTGTTATAGTACTTGTGATTCTGCTACTATTTTGATAGGAAAAATGCAAGAATTTGCCTGAAAAGGAGGGAAGGACAGACTTTTGTTTCGTGTAACCAGACTTAACAGTACACCAGTGAACTCCAATATTACTGTCGCAAGCTATAGTTATGACCAAAGAGAAACAGAACAAGAAGAAGATAGTAATATTCTTGAGATGGCTCATGTGAACTACGTACAAAGGCCGAATCAGTTCACAAAAGTAATTAACTTCGTTTTCACAAGAGAATGCCCAGAGAAACAGCAAGGAGACAGACATTAAAAAGAGCTGAAGTCATTTGGGGTAGTAAACATACAATGAACTAAATCACTTCAGCTCTATAGCTGAAGTTTCCCAGTTACAAAAGAAAAACTTTAGCTCTAGCACTGAAGTTTTTATTTTGTAACTGGCGAACTTCAGCTCTAGAGCTGAAGTTTTTGTTTTGTAACCGGAAAACCTAGAGCTGAAGTTCACCAGTTATAAAATAAAAACTTCAGCTTTTTCTTTTGTAACTGGGAAACTTATGTTTACTACCCCAAATGACACTCTTTTCACGTAACTTCAGCTATAGTTATGGCTCTACTTTCTAAATAACTTCATTTGTAGTTTTCTTGGTTATATATATGGTACAGTATTCACGGAATTAATGGCAGTTTGCCAAATAATTAAAGTACGAAAACGAATAACAAAGTAACTTAAGATTTTATTGTTGCCTCAAATGGTCCACGTCAAATTGCAAAGAAAAGGTGCTTATCATTGATTAAGAAAATAGAAGTTGTAATTTTATGTAATAACTTGTGCAAAAGAAAAAAACATACACTATTTTTCTGCTAAAAAACGAAAAGCATGTCTGAATAAATATGCAAGAGTTTTCTCTCTAGTGCATTGACTAGAAAATAAGATCAAACATGACTAGTAGACTAGATAGAAAATAGTAGCAGAAGACAGAAGAAAGAAGAAGAAAAGAAGAAAATGAAAGAGGAGAAGGAAGAGGAGAAAGGGGGTTGAAATTATTTAAAAAGTGGGTACAAGTTAAAAAATTTAAAAAAAATGAATATAGGTTAAATGGGGGCGCCCTAGGGTACAAGTTAAAAAATTTAAAAAAAATGAATATAGGTTAAATGGGGGCGACCAAATAGGGCGCCCCGTGCAATTTTTACCAAATGTCTAAGCAAACCCGATTCCAGTAAACCAAGCCCACATGATCAATAACGTAAGAATCAAACCAACTATCAAACTTATCCTTAGCGCTCGCTACCACACAAGTTATTTTGGCAGCATCGGGCACCTAATAGTGATCAAAGTAATACTCACAACATCTTATCCAACTCCTGACGTTGTTTTTATCGAACTTCGAAAAATCCAATTTAGCATTCAAGAAATAAAGACCATGAGGAGAAAGATCCTGTTGTGAGAAAATGAGGGAACGATATGGTTAGAAAAATAGGATAAGTGGGCTAGGGAAAAACAAATCAGGGCTTGGGTAGTGTATATAGATAGGTATTTGGACCGTGCTGAGCGATTGGGCCATCGAAAAAGGAGCGGACTTTGTGAAATAAGAATAAGAAGTTGTAAGGGATAAGTTCACAAATACCTACCCAACCCAAACAATTTATCCGCTTCTACCCAAACCAAAGTATTTACCCAGTCTACCTATTCCATGGACCATAGAATGCTTATTGATGATCCAGCACTCATTTGATCCTTTTCTTTATTTATTTTTTCCTTTTCTTATATAATTAAAAAAACTGATAAAGAGTATTTTTCCCCCTTATTTGTTCCATATTTTTCTTTTTCTCCATATCAATTATAAAAAAAAACAACCTATATAGTATATCTTATTTATCTTTTTCTTATTATCTTTCATTTTTTTTTCTTTTTTAAAATATATGTATTACTGTAAATATTTCTAGCACATAGGATCCAAAAGTATATGTCATTATAATAAGATGGTATATTAGTATAAAAAAATGGCATATTAGTATTTAATGCTATTATAAAATACTTGTCATAATAGTATACCAAAACTGCATATAAATATACCAAATAGGTATATTACTATTTTACATCATCTGACACCTACTTATACAATTAATATTATTTTTATGGAACTCTATCAAATTCATTTAAGAAAACATTTGCAAGGATCTAGTTGAAAAAACTAAAAAATTTAAAAAATAACTTATTTATTGCAGTATATTATTTTATTATATTGTATACTACAACAGTATAATGTTACTATAACTATGACTTTAGTTTTACACAATAGCACCTAGATGATTCAACAAATAACAGTCGAAGTATACAATTATGGTATATTGTATACTATTACAGCATACGGTTGCAGTATATTGCATACGGTTGCAGTATACTGCATATTATTATAATATATCATTATAGTATATTGTATACTATAACAGTATATTGTTGCAGTATAGTTATATACCTCCTACAGTATAATATATATCATAGTGATATATTGTTGGATAACTGTGTTCGAGTATAACAGTATAGCTATATACTCTTATAGTATATTTGTATACCATATCGGTATACTATTGGATAACTATATTTTTCTTCGATTTTCAGTTGAAAAATTTGTTCTCAATCACCTCAGATCAGCTTCAAATGAGATCAAATTTCAGTATGAACTTTCAGAAGGCACTATAACAACAACAACAACAACAACAACAACAACAACAACAACAACCCAGTATAATCCCACTTAGTGGGGTCTGGGGAGGGTAGTGTGTACGCAGACCTTACCCCTACCCTGAGGTAGAGAGGCTGTTTCCAAATAGACTCCCGGCATCCTTCCCTCCAAGAACTTCCCACCTTGCTCTTGGGGAGACTCGAACTCACAACCTCTTGGGCACTATAAGCAATATTTAATAACACCCACTTTGAATCAAACAAGAAATCTTCAAAATAAAATTTTTAAATTCAAGAGTTTCAAGCCCATCAATGGTGGATGTTCAAATACACACAAAATTCAGATTTGGGAAGCTTAATATATAACCACAACAACACATGGGTTCAGAAATACAAATAAATACATAAAAAATAATATACTAATATAGAAAGAGGATTCTGGAGTGAAACACATGTAAAATAATATGAAAACTTGTCTTTTCAAATTTATATAGAAAATTCTAAAAAACAAATGGGTAAATGCACGGGTATGTACTGGATTTTCATCATCCACTAAAAAGACTAAGCTATAGGTATTTTTTGAAAGGGGAAAGGAACGCCTGGGGTGTGGACTCTCTTGTTTAGAGAAATTAAAAAGAGAAAGGGGGTTGGGTGCGGGTAAATGGTTTAGGCCATATAGGTAGGAAAAGTAAATTCTTTGGGCTTAGGTATGAAAGGGTAAATAGTTTGGGTTTAACGGGTATAAAGTGAGATTTTCTCAAGTTGTAATAGGTATTTGGGCCGACGAAAAAGGAGCAGTGGTTGAATAAGGTGTGGCAGAGGGCTGATACAAAGGCAAATGGGCTATTATAGGGGTGTATAGCACGGTATAGCCAGTTTTCGGACTGATCATTCAAAAATAGTCACTGTTTACGAAGTCAATGAAAAATAGCCACTATTTTGCTGCAACAGAGACCGGTGCCGCATAATATACGAGAGTTCGGTGCATTTGAATGACCAGTTGTAAATCTGGCTATTTTTAAATTTCTCCCGTGTGTGTGTGTGTGTTTCAGTAATGGACACCGGAATATAAGTTCAAAATGGTAAGAGGCAACCTGACGACGATAAAGTGGTATAAGGACCAGTTAAGGCTGGAAAGCTTGTAAGGCGGTGAGAGGAGCTCAGTGAAACATGGATGGTGAAGTTAATTGTTGAGGAGAGAGTGAGAAAAATAGGGACTCATAGGCGCAAAAAAGAGATGTTCACTGACCGCTAGTGTGGATCCCGGGCGTTATCTATTGAATTCTTGATTCAATAGCTAACTCCTACATACAACCGCCAGTGTGGATCCCGGAAGAAAAACAAGCAAATTAGGCGATATGGTTTATAGACCTTTTCCGTATAAGATATTCTTCAAATTTCTCATTCATGTTTTTTTAACTTTAGTTAAATGGAAAGAGGTAAAGGCTACCAATTGATAAATGGATGCATGGTTTTGAAGAGGAGGAATGCATTAGGTTGTATGGCCTGGCATCTTCACAGAAACATTAATGAGATTGTAGAACAAAAAATAGATGAAGTAAATAAGCAGGTCCTCTCATTCTTTTTTCACCATCTGAAACCTCATTAAAGATCACCACGAAATGTATGAGCTGTACATTACTCCCAATTTTATTCCTTTTAAACTAAAAAGACTAAGGTAAAAGGAAAAAGAACAAGTTCTGTGTTGAATACGAACTAGATAGATTTCTGTGTCTCATTTCAAGTTCAATTAGCTTATCTTACTATATAGGACTTCCTATTACTCATATTTTCATCATCTTAAATATACTAAAGTCAGACTGCTAAATGAGTTAATAAGCAGTGGTTGTAGTAACACTGCCCTATGATCACTCAATAGCCAATGCAAGATACCCATTTTAAATAACATGAACTGAAAACTATACAGATGCATAGCTGAACAACCAAAGTATTTTCACCTTTTATTATGTAACAACGTAATTACAGGTATATATTTGCCAAAATGAAACATGTTAAACAGATTCCACCGATCTGTTTTTTTTTTTTAAATTCCTCTGACTGCAATTGATCGACACAATGGTGTGTGCCACTAATCAGTTTTCCTAAAGTTGATACTAGGGTCATATGCTCATATGACCTCATGTATCTTCAAACTGTCGAACCAATCAACTAACTCGTCTCAAGGTCAATATGATGCCAAAGGAAAAACTCTCGTCCATCTGAGAAACTTTGGACTTGAACTGAAATATCTTAAAGTGCTTCCGATTAAAATTTGCGATCACTTAACATCTATTTAACTTTTAAGACTGGACTCCTGGAAACCAGTATGAGAGTTGAAGAGATGCAAATACAACAAAGAGATTTCAAGGGCAATCACCTGAGCATAGAAGACCACGCTTGACGGTTCTTCAACTTAAGCATGGCCACAGTTTTAGCTACAGTAGCCATGGTCAGTTGATCTACTAATGAAGCACGAATCGGAATACCTATTAAGAACCTAATAGGCTGATAATTGAAATACTAAATTTAATGGTACCAATTATTGCCCCGATTTTTCCTCCTTGTTACTTTAAAGAATAAAGGTGCAGTTCTAAAAATTTTAATTAATATTTTTGTACTAACATGTAGCTATAATACTTACTATGTGATGTGCAAGAGGCTATTAATTTCATTAAGGTTTCTCACAAATTTGCTGATGTGATAAAAAGAAACACGCACCTGGGATTATTTTAGGTTAAGTAGAGAAGTTTGCTTTTATTCCTGTTCCAGAACAATAGCCCAAACCCATCAAAACTTGGCCTCAACAACTGGGTAGTAAGGAAATACATATTTTAAGAACGTGCTGTTACTGCAAAACAATTGTACATACAAAAGGACCAAACTGAGAGCTGAGAAGTCATCCAGTCATTCGGTTCAGCTGTCCAACTTTTGCATGGGCAATTTCAGGGCTCTGAACCTCCTAGGCCACTTTTGCAAAAGCCTTACACAAATAGATAATGTGACATCAGCATAAATAGCCCGTAAAACTAGATGATATATCAAGATAATGCATTTATAATAGCAAGCATGTAAACTGGGATATTCTTCACCAACAAAATACAGCTTTTAGTATTGTCTATAAAGTGAACAAGCATTGCAGTAGCAATCATAAGGCCTGAAGCTATGCATGTGCAATGACAGAAATAGAAATATCCTCTCTTTTACAAGTAATTAAGCAATGAGATCAACCTTAATAGAGCAGAATTGATACAGAATATATATATATAATCGACCCCAACTCCTTTTGAGACTGACAATTAGTTCGTAAATTCATTCACCTTTAATAAGTAACTCATAAAAAAATTCCGCATAGTACCCAAAAAACTTTAAATGATGAAAATAAAAAAGCAGGGATGAACGTGAGGCAGAGTCCATAAAGGAAGTGTTCTTACCAAATAGGAGTCAACTGTGCAAGTAGTCTAAAATGGCAGAAACAATATGCAAAGAACCAGTGACTACTATAATGCCAGATTGTTCTCCAGTTCTTTCGCTGAGGATCTTAAAACCAGTTCTCATACAAGCCAATAGTGATCCCTCCGCAAGTAAAATGCTTCGAGATTCGGAAATCCCTGCAGCTTGAAGTGATTGATCCTCACTATCTGCAACTTTGAGGTCGAGAACCTTAATATCCAGCTCTCTCAAAGCATTGACCCAAGCACATTTCAATAAAGATGCTGAAGTCATTCTTGATTTAGCACCAGCAATGTCAACTTCTGTTGAAAATACAGCATCCAAATCCCCAACTGCCAAAAGGAACGGCTGTCTTAGTGGAGTCATTATAATATAATCAAATACCAGAAAACATGTAATGCGTAAGTATCATATTCAAGACAAACACTCCAATATCAGAAAGCTCTCATATTTCATTTAGAACTAAGAATACCAGTTAAAACACATAAATGGCCAAATGGAAGAAGAGAGCAAACAAACATTAAATATTAGGAACAGTTTGCTGCTTTTAGTACTCTCCATTTTTATAGGACTTTAAATTTTTTTTATAGTACTCCCTATGTCTCAAAAGCAATTCCTTTGTTTTCATTCTAAGATATTTTAGAGAAATATCTACTTTCCTGAAATTGAACAGTTATAAGTTGTCTTATACCAAGAGAAGCTAAATAAACTCACCGTATAAACTTCCCGACATGGAAAGAATCTGATAACCCACATTTGGGCCCAATTTGTTACATAGAAAAATACACAAAAAGAGTAAGAAGTCATTTTGACTAGGAAGATGTGCGATTTAGTGGAATACAACATTTTGGTCAAACCAAAAAGAATGTTCAGATGCTCTAAAGTGATGTGGTCTTTAACCTTAAACCTAATAATGAGGTTCCAAAGTTTGTGCCTCAGGAAGAAAAAAACTAGAAATTGAATCCCAAATTTATCTTGAAACCGATCAATTAATCAACTATGCCACAAATCCAAACTAGTTAAGTTTGGTTGTATGAATTCTCAATCATTCCGCTCTACTCGAGTCTATTCCATTCCCGATAACAGATAATGTCTTATAAAAGACAAAAAAAAAAAAACTGAGATTATTTGAATTTCACAACTATCCCCACACTAACATACAAAATTCTACACAAAAAATAAATAAATAAATAAATCTTGTTAGGACTGAACATATTTATCGGAAGTTCCCGAAGGGACAACTCTTGTTAAGACCAAACATAATATAAGAGACATAACAACTACACCTTTACACCAACTAGTTGGTATCGCATATATGGATTTTTTATGCCACTTTTGTACAGTTTTTAGCTAAGTTCACATTGACTTTGAAAGGTTGAAGTTTTTTCAACAGTTTCCATCCATGTAATTTTAGTTTTATCCCATTTCTATTTAGCATCATCAATTATCATATCGTCACACCTCCAGACAGTGCATATTAAGTCTATGTAGGACATACCAAAACCATCCTAAACAACCATCTCTTACCTATTCTCTAAGTGTGCCACTTCAACCTATGTTGTACGGACTCTCCAAAACTATTGCAGCACCCATGTCAGATCCTCAAAAAATACACTACTTTTGTAGGATCCGACATGAACCCGACGACAGTTTTGAAGAGTCCGAGCAACATAGCTTGAACCCTTTATCTGAAATCGTCATTTCTAACATTGTCTAATCTTGTGTGACTGCACATCCATCTTTAATATCCGCATTTTTAGGACATTCATCTTGTGGATATTTTAGGCTTAGAGGCCCAATATGCATTGCCCATGTAACATTACTAACAATTGTTCCAGGTATCATACCATTTTTGATACCATTCTACTCGAAGAATAAGTCCAGATGTCCATATTGTGTTCATTTAGGTATCACAATTCTGTCTATTCTTCCTTCACCTTCATTCTTCCAATAGGGGCTAAACATGCAATGCATATATTATGATAACTACTCTCTAGAGTACTTCTCCATAGTTTCAAGTTCTCATTAATCACTCTAAAGAGTCATAGATTTAGGACAAGTATTTATTTGCGAAGTAACGGTAGCAAATACACAAAAGGGGTCAAATTGATAACGGAACAATGTCAAAGTTTTAGGAAAAGTATTTGGTTGCGATATAATGATAGCAAACATGCAAAAGGGGTCAAATTAACAACATAACTATTCCACAATCTTCAAGCTGCAGCTCCGCTGTAATTGAATAATTAAATTTATGCATGAATAAGAACTCATCAACCAAAAAAAGATATGGAAATGTCATCTGCAAAACCTAGATGGTCAAACCTGAGAGTAGCTCTCTTGCGAAACCTAGATGGTCCTTGTCATTAGCCATAGCAACCACAACAACCATTTTTGCCTTTGGAAATGTCATCTGCAACGTGTTTGCCAAAGCCCTGGCAGATTCCTTTGTATGTGCTGAAAATATTTATTCATTATTATAGTATCCACTACCAAAGACTGACAATCACAACTCTTGAAAACAGATGTAAATCACTGTATTATCCATGGCTATGTACACATGCATGGCCAACAATAAGAACATCAGGATTCAACCTCCATCAAGTAGTATAGTGGCCCCAGGTACTCCAAGTAAATTAGCTTCTTCTGAAGACAATATTTGGCTTCTGCCTTGCAAAAACGCACTCTCCAGACCAGCACGAATAGATCCACTGGACAAACTCCATCCTAGTATTTAGACGCATTACAAGGATAAAGTTAAGAAGGAAGTTGATCATAGTATACAAGCAAAAAGTTAAAATAATTCAATCAAGTACCTGACGTTAATGTAAATTCTGCAGTTAAAATAACTTAGATCCATTATTAGACGACATTTCAATCTATTTATAGAAACAAACGGAAGAGATTTTATGAAGCTTTAAGATGAACCCATTCCCATCCTTTTCTGAAACTACTTGAGTCAATCAGGAGAATCATGCCAATTAGAGTTAAACCCACAACCGAAAAGAGAAAATCCAAAATTAATGGGGTTAAGCACGTGTTGGTAACTAAATGCCCCTGAAATAGTTCTAGCATGTCATGGGAGAAAAGTAAATCTTGGCCTAAGTGCCATTAGTTCAACAGAGTAAACGAGATTTGCCAAGAACAAATCCTTCAAATTAACAATAAAAAAAGGTAAAAGCTTTGAGATGATCATTGTATCATGGAGCAAGCTGTAAGCCCAATGATTTATGCAGTTTTAGCATCCTCAATCCCTAAAACTATATCAAATTTATACTGCATAATAGAACACAAGGTTGAGTACCTACCTATCATAAATATATAATACAAGATTAAATGATCCCCATATGCATCGGCCAATCTGTACTGTTAGAGAAAATTCGTAAACTAACTGGCAAGAAAAAAATGTATCCACTTTTCCTTTTAAGTGGCATTCGAAAGCCAATCACCATAGTAAAAATTAATCGAGTACTTGACTGATGCCGGTGATGTTTCAAATAACAAGAAAAGGAGGTTATATGATTCAATTTCCATCAGAGCCAAAGACATTTTAACTTGCTAGAACAACTATTGAATATTGAATAAAGATTAAAAGAGATTTTTGAGTCCTTACCTTGCTTATTAAGGCACAAGGCTGCACATGTAGCAGTTACAGCATTTTGAAGTTGGTGAGCTCCAAGCATGCGTAATTTCACACCTAGAAGTTCAATCGACTGCACAATTTATGAAAAACAATCAATAGCTTGTATATTGTTGGACATTGGACAAGTTTCAAAAAGTCCAATTTGTCATGTATGAAGCACAAATGAAGATCAGTATATACCAGATCAAAGTCCTTCACAATCTGGAGCACTATATCACACAATTGGCGAGGTATGCTACTCACGTCACAGAAGCCTCTCAAAGCGCTTCTGTTTCCAGGATCAGATGCTGATACCACAGGTGAAGACATAGAAAATGCTTTCCCACGAAGAATGCACTCAATAGATGGAATGAATGGACCTCCTAGAACAAGCTGAAATATTGAATGATTTGAAACAAGTCAAGCATAGTTGATCCAAATAGCAAATAAGATAACTAATAATGTTTTTTCTTTTCCGAGTTTAAGGACAACAAACTGGCCAATCTTTTTCCTTTTGAACGCAACATACTACAGACACAACATTAAGAGGTTAATCATCTTTGCTCTCTCATCAAGTTAGAGGTTAGAACTAGCAGATTAGTATCCTATCGCATATAAAAAAATACATCCATTTAGGGCATGAGCTAATTGCCCAGTGTCTGAAAGCACACATGTTCAAATAACCAAACATCATTAGATCAAACACAATTTCCAAAAAAATTTAAGTTAATCTTGAAATATATGCAATGGATAGGCAGAGGGAAGAACCACCTAACTGGGCGCCCATGCTTAACTATTCCTGATTTTGCCACCGCTATACTTTCCAAAGAGCCTCCAAGTGCTTCTAGATGTTCCTCACCAACAGTAGTTATGATTGATAAAGCAAGATCAGAACCTGAAATAACATTAGTGGCATCTCGTGCTCCGCCCAATCCAGCCTATATGATAGGGGAAAATCTAAAACGTTAATGTAAACACGAACAGAAAGACAACTTTGATTTTGGAGGAAAAGAAAAGATAAAAGACCAAAAATCTAATATGGTCTAAACATCTATTTTTTCAAACACCAACAATGGGAAAGAACAGAGGAAGTGGGAGGGGAAAAAACGAGTATAGCTATCATAGAGAAAAGAGTCAAGTTAACGCATTTAACCTCCACAACTGCAATTTCCGTATTCCCTTCAGCAAATAGGCTGAATGCTATAGCAGTAAAAACCTGACATTTTAAGAGAAAAATGGAACAACTCAGACAAGACCATATGAAGAGGCAGACCAAAAATCGCGACTGAAAATTGATTTGGAGAAAGCAAATTCTCGGAATTATAGAAAGAAACTATTAAATAACTCCATGGAGCAAAGCATAAAGGAATTTTCTCTGATCTAACAGCAAAACCACCTTTCAATAATTAAGTTTATATTACTGCAAAAAGAAAGGGAAAAAAACCTCAAAATGACTGAGACATCCATTCTCAAGTTTCACTGCCCTCTCAAGAACCTCCCTCCTCCTCTTGAAATGATGATTCAACGCCTTGGCTGATATTGGCTCGCCCCATCTTCCCAACGTTATGCGTTCCCTAATAGTCTGTATATGCGGACTGCTCATATAAAGCATATTAAATAGTCATACAAACTACATTAATTAAATACAAAGTGCCTGAGCTAAATAATAAGAGCATATTTAACAATACCTAGTATAGCAACCAACAGAATAGCCTTCTGCCCGCAATATACTGGAGAGGAATGCAGCAGTTGATCCTTTTCCTTTTGTTCCAGCAATATGAACAGTCTACAATAATTTGAACTAGAAACACTCAGCAACGAGGACTATGACTAAAGAAGCAAACAACACGTGAACTCAATCAACCTAGTTAAAAACCAAGATAAATTTAGTACTACTCGCTGTGCACAGAAAGGTTAAATTTGCAACAAAATTACAAAATATTGAATAACCGAATGAACATTCCTATTTAGCAGTGGTAGAAAAAATCAGACCTTGAACCTAGATTGGGGATTACCGAGGAGCCCCACCAAGCGACTCATTCTACCAAGATCGAAACCATATTCGGAATCTGTGCCTGCGCCTATTGGAACCCCTGACTTCTCGAAGTTTTTCAGATTGTTCAAAAATTCCATTAGTTCGTCTAGTTCTGGCTCCTCTCGCAAAGTGGAAAAGCCATGACGGGTGTTCTGGACAAGTCCTGCAGCTGAGGAGAACATACTTCTCTGAAATGAACGACGGAGAATGCTAATATTTTTCATTTTCTTATTCTCACACTACACTGAAGAAACCATCGGCGGTTCTGCTTTGTAATTGTAAGGCGAAATGGCGTGCTGACCCAAACTTGTACCGCATTTTAAAGCCGAAATATAAACTTTTTGACTTTTCCATTTTAGCATCTCAACTCAACCAGTTGATTATAAATAAACCATTTCTTCAAAGCTTATAACTTAGTTGCGCGACAAAAAGAACACGTCAAGTACTAAAGCCATTTATTATTTTACACGTGTCATCAAGGGTTCTTTTTTTTATAATTAATTTATCAAAATTTCCTTCTTATTTTATTTCTTCCATTATTCCTTCTACACCTTTTAGAAGGAGCTTTGCTTGTTTACAGAGACGCCGCATGAGCTTCGCTAATTTGAAATTGCTTTCCTTATACACCTTTTGGTTACGAGGGTATATTACGGAGCCGCCGCAGGAGCTCTACTTGTTTACGATGTGACTAAAAGGCACACTTTCGAGTGGTTGTCGAGTTGGAAGATATACTGCAACAACGCGATACGACAGTAATAGTAGTAGGGAACAAGTGTGACGTCGGAGAAAATATTAGGACTGTTAATGCAGAGGAAAGCGAGGAATTCGCGAAGAGTAATGGATGTTTGTTTATTGAAGCTTCTGCTAAAACGGTGGTGAATGTGGTAGCGGCGTTTGATAGGACGGTGGAGAGAATATGTGAGAAGATGGGATACGGGGATGTTGAGGAGGTGGATGAAGCTCTGGGAATTAATATTTGGAATTGGAAAGGGTTTGGGATTGGAAAGAATACAGGGGTGAAGCGAATTTTGCGGGGATGGGGTAAGTGGGTCTGATTTATTTTCTTTCTTTTTAATTTTTTTCTCTGGTTTTAGATTTTTTAAATCACAACTATTGCAGTCACGCGCGTAATTTTCGTGACTTGTACATACCTTGTCCACATCATCTTTGTCACTGACACATATGCATGATCAACGCTTAAATAGGTTTATTAATTATCGGATACATGAGTTTGAGTGTTCAAATGGGAACAATGTAAGTTCGTGTATCGGTTTTCAAAAACCCTACAAGTTTAAGTGGCCAGGAAGTCATTTCGCCTAATTGTAATAACTGGTATTCTTCCACAAAATTAGAATTGCTCGAGAGGAATTGTCACGAAGACCTCAACACTAATTTGAATTGGCCTATTTTCTTTCTCAATTTCTTTTGGTTGAAAAATGGTTAAATGAGTGGGTTAGGATGTATGGGTCATTTTTAATATTTTAAAGAGGAATTTTCAAAAATATTATTGTTTAGTGGCTATTAATTTGCTATAGTTACCATTTACTTAATTACTTCATATACCTATGTTTTCACTTGTTATAGAGTGTATCCGATGTATTAAAGCTACTATATTCATGAATACAGTAGCAAAACTCGGCAGAAAACAAGCAAGTCCAGCTAAACATAGACTGTATTCATATGTATTCGCGAGCTATATTCGAGAATATAGTAACGAAAATTTGTGAGAAAAAAGGTCTTCAGCTTTTTAAAAACGGTAAGTGAATCAATTAACGCGATAGACTCCTAATATAACTCAACAAACTCAATTATAACACACAAAATTTGTATCTCCAGTTATAGAAAAGATTCTCAGCCGAAAAACACTCCAAAAATAGAGCAATCTTTAGAGATTCAATCCATCCTTTCTTTTTTTAGTGGTATCTTTACTAAAATATTTTTTAGTGGTATGTTTACAAATAGATTTATATATTAGAAATTATATAGATACATTGAATACAGTTAAATACATAAAAATACATTGAATACATGAAGTATAGCAGGTCATCTATAGTGCAAAAACATATGAATACATACTGCAGATACATTTGAATACATATATACATCTGAATACATAAATTATATTAATTAAAAAAAACATATGAATACATTCTACAATACATTGAATACATATTTGTTTACTATGAAAATGGTAACAACAATTAAATTTGTAGATGAGATTCTAAAAATACGTGATCTATTTTTATGCTAGTTGTATGAGCGGATGATGCTAAGAATATGAAGTTTAACGATGAAATGCGAGCTAAAATGAGGCAATAATCAGACCGAGGGACTTACTGCCCTAGCTTCGGACTGGTCGATGGAGGACCTCGGGGTCGATACCTAGGCTCGATCTCGAGCTATTGGGGGTAGTCGGGAATGGGATAACAGTTAAGATATGATTAATCAAGGCTCCTTATGGCCAAGACCAAGCAATAGATGAAGAACAAGTAAGAAAGCTATAAATGCTAAAGTGGCCTCGAGCCAGAGAGAACGAACAAGTTAGAAAGAAGAGAGAGAGAGAGAGAGATTATTGCACTTGAGTAGAATAGATGGAGCTCTAAGATTACAGGGTGTTAGCGACTCTCCTTTTATAGGAAGGGGGAGCCCTAACTTAGTACAAGATACGTTGCGTGATAAAGGAAATAGGATGGGACAACCGGCTAGCTTTATGACGTATACGTGGGTCGATGTTGAGCTGCTCAAATAGACCTGGTCGACTCCGGATGTATTCTTCGGGAGATTCCCGCGTTCGTCGGGACTTCGGTCGGTATTATCCTTGGCTGGGCATCGAAAGATCATGAGGGAAGTGACTGGCTCGAGATCCCAGGCCTCCGAGATCACCCTCCGAAGCATTTTGTCAAGGAGAAATCAGCCTCCCCGATTTTACCGCACACAGATAGTCTCCGCATTTCTTAGAGGGAAGTGATAATAAATGATTTTGACACCCCACTTCTTGGTCTCCCATAACGACGTCGTGCTGATGGTGCAGCCCCCATTTTTACAAGTGCCGAGGCGTTTCGCCGTATGGCTTCTCCAGGATCATCCAAAATGTCACGACTCTTCGTTCTTCGTGGTTGTGTTATTGCTATCGACTCAGCTTCCATGAACGCATTGATTGCGCCTGCTGTTACACTTTTCGAGGGCGGCAATGGCATCGTAGGTTACTTTACCCTTACCTTATAAATTGGGCTTCTTGTGATCAATTTTTCATTCAAACTTCCTTTGATACCCATCCTTTCCTCCTTTCCTGCCATTTTTAGTCTTGGCTGTCTCGTTATGTTTGAGGCCCACGGCCTCAAGATCTTACGTCATGTGTGCCATAGCCCAACTCTCGATCCTTCTTTGGTTGGATGAAGTTATGCCGTTGTGATGCTATTGTTGTTGTTGTTGTTATTGTTGTTGCAGTCGTCGTTGGCTTGGGGCGATGAAGCAGAGGGCCGATTTCCTCCGACCCTGGGAGATACTTTGGATTATGCATCGCTGCTCACCCTCCTCCCTCGGCTTGGTGCGTTACACCCCTTTTGGATTCCTAGGGGGTATGGCGACAGTCTCTGCTGGCTGTTGCCTCCCGGGTTGAGGCAACGTCTCAAGAAGTGGCTTTAAAATGGTAGTACTAGCGGAGTTCGTACTTGCCAAATTTTTCACCCGGCCACTTCTTGTCTTCTTCCGACCTCTCTTTTGTCATTTTGCTCTTCTCCCCCGCCTTCCTCTTCTATATTCTTCCTTTTGAAGATGCCATTCCGGGAGGTATTAGGATGAGGTCCTCGAGGGAATTGGACTTGGAAGATATTGTCTTTGAGGTCATACGCCTAAGGGGATGATGACGGAGATGCCGTATTTAGGGAATAGGCTAGATTCCTAGGCTCTTGTTGTATGCATATCTTTTGAACTTATTTATTTTTACGTAAGGATCCCCCTGCAGGCTTTTGTAATCATATGTAAGGACCCCCCGAGGGTCGTTGTAAGTGGACATTTTTATAAATACAAAGATATTTCCTTGATTCCTTCCTTCGATACTTGCGGTATTCTTTTATGTTTTTGGCAGACCTGAATGAACGATCTTGTTTTATCATCTGTGATACTAACCTCGGACGTGAGTATTCTTCCCGGCCTTCGATTGATAAAAACAGCTTCGCGTGGGGTCCTTCGTGATTTCTTAAACTGAACCCGAATAAGGCCAATAACCTCGGGCCGCTAGAACCCTATCTTTGCGTGGAGTTGTGGATAATGTTTTCGGGCCTCATAATAACCCTTCGAGAAGAAACTTGCTCGAGGACCCGTAGACCAGGGACGCGGGTGACTTCCTGAAGGAAGTCTCTGAACGAAGGCCTACTCGTTCTTGGACCATCCTAGATAGCACCCGGAGCCCGTTTCGTACAGGTGTTTGTTAAAAAAACACTTGTTTCTTTGCAAGCTGGTTTCACTTGACGGAGGCCTTTGAAGCTGTATGTCAATCTTGTGTTAGTAAAGGCATTGTTGGCCTTCTGGAGCACTGTCTTACTATAATGGAGGTCTTCGGGGTTGAGCATTACCTCGAGACTAGAAGTGGTGCTAATGGTTGGTGTCTTTAGTTGGCTTTGAATCGTTGCCGCTCTCCCCATATGTAATGTGAGGCTGCTTCCACCTTCCCCGGGGTCATCGAGGTCTGCTGACTCCATGGTACCGATGGATCATGCCTTTAATGGTTGTTATTTGGGGGACGACAAAGATCGGGCATGGACAAGTCACTCCGCTCGGGTGTTAACCGCTGATACCATACCTTTGGAACCCACACTATTTGTTTGAAAAATGGAACAATACTTTTTAGGCGGCGCGCCCCGCGCTTTGCTAGCTCTGCTTACGGCAATAGCGAATTTAGTAGTTATGCCTTCCTTCCTCCGTCGCGTTTGTACGGGCATTGTTGGTATTGGACGGTCCCTTAGGGGCGAGGCGGTGCTCCCTCCGGAGAGGGAGGAGTTGTAGGCTTCCGAGCTAGGGTACGACAGTGATAAATGAGATATGCGCTCATAATGAGATTAAGCTTTTAACGGGGCAAGACGGGTTTGTGCTTCTGAGAAGAGCGCATCATCCGAGCCTGCTGTTCCTGGGGTCCTTGGAGCGGTGGTTCTTTCGAGTGATTATGCCCTGGCCGGGGTTGGTTCTTCCAGGCCAAAAAAGGTTTGGCCAACAGGAGTGTGCTTGGCCTTCGTGAAGGTCTGTTGGCTTCATTTCGCGGTGAGTTTCGGCATGATTCTTCCGCAACTCGGATCTTCCCTTTCTTATCAGGTTTTCCCTCTGTAAGACTTCGATAGGCTCATGTTTGAGTTGCTATGCCTAGGGGCTAGACTTCGGGGGGGCCCTGGATGAGGGTAAGTCCCTTAGGCTCTTTAGCGAGGAGAAGGAGGGGTTAAGTCAGTGCACTGGTTGTTTGGGACATATCGGAGCTCGCATTACAGAAGCCCTTTGATGAGGCAAGTGCCTTCTTGTGGTAAGCATTTCGCCTTACCAACCTTTGAGGTTAGGCTTTTGCTTATTTTTTAGTTGCAGGAAAAAGGCGAAGGCTCATAAGTACCTTATGGGTGAAGCCGACCGAGCCAGGAATGCTTGCGGTGAACTGAAGATTCAAATGCAGGCTCGAGCTTCGATTTGAGCGGACATGATCGTAAAGTTGTAGTCTGATTCCTCGAAAGTCGGGTTGAAAATAACCAGTGCCCGGACTGATATAGTACTGAGTCGAACCGAGGACGATGAGGGAGTGGCGACCCATTTAAAGGACGTCACTATTGTCCGAGTTGAGTTGGAGTGGGCCCTTAACCGTGAGAAAAGGGATGAGGGATACGTTCGTCGTAGATTTTGGGAGAGACGCTTGAAGAGACATGCGCCAGGGATTCTGACCTCCTGAAAGGGTTTGCTCGAGTGAAGGCGGTCGAGCGTGATGCTTGGTTGCTTCTTGCCGATGCCACGGAGAGCGAGGCTGGGGCCGGTAGGCCGTAACCTTTTGGGGTGGAGAGTAGATTTTGCCGCCTTGTATTTGCTATTTGTAGAGCATGTTTGTAGATGGAGAGCGCGCCTTTCGCACATATATACAATAAGAGAAAACTTGAAGCTTTATTTCCTTCATATCTCTTTCCGCATTGCCTTTGACCAGGCGGGCTGGTTTTGGTATTTGGGGGGAACCTCGTGGGTCTGAAGCTAATTAGGCAGGCCCAAAGGCTTTTAAGTGCGATTTTTGTCGTAAGTAGGCATTGGGGCCTCTGTGCTCTGCCTAGCTGTTTAGGCTCAATCTTTGAGCCCGGCCTTGACTCGAGCTTACTAGACCTCCAGTCTCATGTGCCTGCATGAGTGGATGATAATTGTTTTTATTTCTCGCTCTAGGGCGTTTGTTGTTTCAACTATTTTGGGTTCAGTCTCCAAGTTGCATTGCGACTCGAGCTTCAATTGACCCTCAAGTTCTTTTGATTTTCAAGCTGGCGATAGTGGCTCTTACGTTGTTTGGTCATTGAGACCTTTTAATATGTGGCCCGGAGGCTTGTATAGTTAATTATTTTGGATCCGATCTCCGAATCGGGTTACGATTCGAACTCATTTTAATCCTCAAGTTTGCAAATTTCAAGTTGGCGGCAATGGCTCTTACGCTGCTTGGTCGTTGAGACCTTTTAGTGTGTGGCCCAGAGGCTTGTTTGGCTGGCGATAATGGCTCTTACGCTTTCGCCCGTGGGCATTTTGTAGGCTTTGTTTTCCTCTCATTAAGGTCTTTTTGAAATGATTTTGCCTAAACCGTCGTCGGTTCTGGAAGAATCTCGATTTCAAGTCGTTATCGGCGATGTTTGGGCACCTCGGAAGGTTCCTAGCTCGTAGGCTGAGTAGGTCGAAGCCTTGTTATTTGGAGCTGACATGGTCGAAGCTCGTTTGACTTTTGAGGGAAGCCTGTTTTAACCGGTTCTTTCTGAAGTATATTCGAAGTAATAGCCTGTGATTTTGTTTAGCGACGGTGGGGCGTCCCCGAGTCGCGTTAATTTGGATGGATCAGCCGTTTTGACCATAGTCATATGTATTTGGCCGGAGCCATTTTTGATCTCGAGTGATAGTTTAGGCGTCTACACCGAGGGTATGCCCTTTCGGGATTCTTACAAATGCGACGTATAGCCTAAACTTCAGAATTTTTTGAGTTTATGCCTGTAGTAAGGTCTTACAGTTTGTCATGCCTGTTGAGGTTTTACAGTTTCTGTTGCTATGTAGAATAGATCTGGTTATACCAAGTCTGCCCGCTCGGGGTCTTACGGCCTCGGGTTTCCCAGTATAAGGCGATTGGCGACAGCCTCCGAGTCATTGAGTTTGCTTAGACTCGAAGGCCATCATTCACGAGCTCGCAGTTACCTTGCTGGGGCTTTATGAGCTCGGAGTTCCGACCTAGGATCCTGCGGGTGCCAAATTCTTGACGCTAAGTCTCCGAGTACTTCGGGACGCATTTAGGGAGGGATCCCTGCTGTGAGCGTGCCGAACTATCCTTTTTTTTTCGACAAAAGTTATTTTTTGATTGCTTGATACAATTGTACATGTATTCGTCAGCGGGGGCCTGACTATATGGACATGGCTCGTTCGACTATTCGGTACGATACATTGTTTTCCTACAGGAACCTTATTTGGTGTTTCCAAAACTCCTTCAAGCAGGTAGCTTTCTATGGGATTGCCCTTCGCTATTCAAAAGTCGTCCGCAAGGGAAGTTTTGAGCATTTTGCAAAGTTCCCCCTTAAGCAGCTCGCAGACGTTGCCTCGTTAAAAACCTTGCCGGTAAAAACCCTTCTTTTGGGACAAAAATGCGGTCGAAGGAAAAGAGTGCAATGGGTGCGTTTTTAGAGCCTTGAGGTCTTCCAACAGCGCTAGAGTTCCGGCAGCTCCGGTCGGGTGCCTGCATAAGGGTTAGTTCCAAATTCAAAATAAAAAGGGGGATAGTTATACCTTGAAGTGAGATATGCTGGCGATGCCTCGGGGTTGGTTCATTATAATTGCCTGGGGCGGAGACGCGGCGTGGATTTCTACTTCGTTTTGTCAAGCTCGACCAAGGATGAGGCCCGATTCGCTCTTTGGTTTATTCGGGAGCGGAGGTATGAGCGTTGGTCGTTGATCATTCAGATCAACGACCATCATTCACCCTTCCATAATTAAACCCAAAAGACCCCTTAACCTAATTCACTTTTCACTAAATGCTGCCCTTGAATCCCTCTCCTCTCAATTCTCTCTGTAGCCTTACATAAACCCTAGCCGCCGCCACCTAATTCCACCCTAATTCCTTGCAATCCCTACCTAATCCATGGAATCCCATGGCTACTTGAGAGGTGTATCGGCCTCCTATGGCTCCTAGGTGTTTGTTTCCATGATTTCATGGCTAGAACTCAAAGAGATCTAGTCCAGTCCTTGCTCAACCGCCATCTCTGGTCTTTTTCCAGCCACCTTTAACCGTTCAAGTCAGATCCACGGCTTTTCTGGGTAGATCGGTAACATTCAAAGTCTTTGTCACTTTTTCGGGGTTCTCTGAAACCCTAGCTTTAAGGTCTTTTGATTTTCTTTCAG
Organism: Nicotiana tabacum; assembly: GCF_000715075.1. Lineage (NCBI taxonomy): Eukaryota > Viridiplantae > Streptophyta > Magnoliopsida > Solanales > Solanaceae > Nicotiana > Nicotiana tabacum. Next base: position 144,004,040 of record NC_134087.1, on the reverse strand, counting down.
ATCTATCTTAGATCTATGCTTATTATGAATTTCTTAAATGTTTTCTCAAAGGTTCTTCGATTTTCTTTCAAAAATGACTCTTCACTTTTCAACGATTAGGGTTTTCTCTTAACCTCTTTTAAAAGATCTCTTTTCTGATTTTTTGGTGTTGTTTCATGATTTTTACTATGTTCAAACGACTTGGTTATGCTTTCCTTCTATTTGATTCATCATGTTGAAAACCCTAGGTCTTTTTTGGTCTTATCCGAGTTCTAAAACTGTTTGTTTGAATGTGTACTTGTTCGATTAAGTTCTTTGTTTCTGACTCTCTTTTCTTTGTTTGACTTATTTGATTCGGAGTTCTTATCATCTCATAAACTCGACTATTGTTGAAATCTTAATTTCTTAAAAAGGTTTTTCCTCGCTTATTACTGTGAGTTTGAAGGTCTTTACTTGTTTCTGACTTTCTTACCTATTAGTTTGGTTCTCTGCACTCTGGTTCTATGTGACTACTTGACTTCGTTGACTACTGTGCTTCGAGCAGGTTTCGAATCCTAGCCTACTCCTACTACCACTAGTCATGATTCTTTCTTGATTAATCTTGATTTTCTCAATGTTACGACTGATTGCAAAAGGTTCCCTTATGAACCATAATCTTTACTCATTTTATTTAAATTGGTTGATTCCCTTCCTTTAATTACTGTGATGTTTAACTTTGAATCCTTTCTCAAAATTAAGCATATTTTGTACTTAGACTCAATTATTTACTTCATACTTTTACTGCCCCCTTATATGACAATAATCAATCTGTCTCAAACTAATTTCTTTCCTTAATTAACACTGTTAGTATCCGTTAAGCAGTGATTCCTTAATTAAAGGGAATCACTTGTGTTAATTGATTCTGATTGTGATTATTTCCATGTTTGAGTTGGAACTTTACTTATTACCTTATTTTTCACTCGTTTTCAAAACTATAAATACCACACTCTTTTTCTTAAAACACAACGAACAATTTGAGTTTAGAACACATACTTACGCTAAAAAACTCTCTCTTTCTTTACTACTATTTGTGCTATTGCTTTGTCTAGCCGGCTGAAAGCCAAGGCTAGACTGTGGAATCTTGCTTGCTTTACCTTTCTGCACTTTTCTTCTCTACTGGTATGTCCTAGTTAATTTTTAAAGGCTCAACAACAACATGTTTCTTTAGTTGTTTCAGTTTCCCTCATTCTTGTCTACTTCTGTTTGTGTTTCTGCAGTCAAGTTACATTATTAGCATGTTGTAATATGTCCCCTTTTTCTTTAGATTAATGCTTCCCCTATGTGTGTTTTAAAGCATACTCTGTCTTATGAACCCCAAACCCCCATATCCTCTATATGTGTTTGAGTTCCTTTGACTGGTTTATGGCCATGCCTGCATCAACTATTGTTGTGCATGACCAAACCAGACTCCTGCTGGGTTTATGTGCTTACAGACAAATGTATCCCCAAACCCCTTGACCCCTTTGAATGACTACTGATTCTGTGTAGTTTTGATTTTTACTACTACTACTACTACTGATTTAAATCACTTCTGTCACTAGTTGCTTTAAAAATGGACTGTCAGTCCAACTTTTAAAAATAAATCTCTTTTTCAACATGTGTTTTGCACTTCCACTACATTCTTAGAATCTAGGTTCTGCCTCTCTTGTGTGAGCCTTGCCTTGGGACCCTTGAGCTCGCTCCCTCTGAACTTGGACACATAAGAGCTGGCCCTTTCATACTGCACTCATTCTGTCTGGTTATGAAAATCTGGGTGTGAGCACTGCCCGAGATCCCTTGAGGTCCTTAGGGAACTTTGACACACCCAGATATGAGAAAGGCTTTGAAATATTGGCATTGAAGTGGTTCATTACACAACTCAGAGAGGAAGTCAAGATCATGCTTCATTTGGTTGTAATTTCTTATTTCTGCACTTCTTTTGTAATTCAATCATTTGGTTTGTAATAATTTGTAAACGATTATGGGATGATTAGTGAAAAAGGGTGGGTAGTTGTATGTTGTGGGTAAATTGGGTAGATAACATGCCTATAAGGTTTATTTTAATTCCAAGCATGGCCTGTTAGATATCATGCCTATAGGATCTGCTCTGGTTTAAATAAATTTTGCATGCTTTACTTTCCCACAATTAGAAACCATGCCTATAGGATGTAAAGTAATTGAAGTTCAATTATTCATTACAGCATGTATCCAGATTCGTTTCCCTTAGAGATCATGTCTATAAGTCCAAAGTTAGCTTTTAATAATTAGATACCATACCTATAGGATTTAAAATCAGCTGTAATAGAAATCATGCCTATAAGGTCTAAAACCAGTTTAGTTAAAAATCAGTTTGACTCGTGCCTGTCTAAATTAGATTAAATAACCTACTCTTTTTGTGTTAATCAATATCATTAGAAAGAATGCCTATAGGATCCAAATTGTCTGTTTAAAATTAACTACTGCTCTACTACATTCTTAATCAATATAGATATCATGCTCATAGGATATCACCATTACGCCTACGCAAGCCTTAGGTAATTACTTAAATAAAACTGGCATTGCCTTTGTTAATTACAACTGCTACAACCAACAGGCACGCCTGATTCAGACTTCTTTTCTGACTTATATAATGAATCTGGTTCTGACTCAAACTCCCTACTTTAGGTTTTTTAAAATCCGTACATTAACTATGTTTAAGTCATGCTGTTAATATGCATTGTTTGTGGAGGTATACATGAACCCTCTAGTTATTTATATGTCCCCCCCCTCAAAATGCAGTCCTACGTGTTTTGTATGTCGCCTTAGCCTTTTACCTTTAAACCTAAGAGTCAGCCTAAAATCCTCCCTATTATAGGAATAGTAGTCCTAAAATCCCTCCGGGACTGATAGGAATGTGACGAGTAATAACATGCAATAGAGGTCGAGACCAATCCGCGCTTTAATACCTTAACAGGGTGGGAAGGGTAGATATGGATATGATGACCAGTGCGCTAATATTACGTGTATCCCCTCTTTTGAGGAGTGTCATACCGGGTATTGCATTGATGTGATCCATATTACAAACAAATCTAGGACCCCCCCTTTATTTTTACAAGTATGTTTAGCTTATAACTCTTTCGAACCTTGCTTTTCAATAATTGTTTTCAAACACTTGTGTGTTTAACTTAAATCCCCTCATACTTGAGCCTTATTTGTTTACTTGCTAATTTCACAAATTCACAAAAAATTATTTGCCCGGGAACCACACTAGTGTATCCTGAGGGGTGCCTAACACCTTCTCCTTGGGATAATTTCAAGCCCTTACCCTATCTCTGATTATCAAACATAGTTGTAAATGAACTCTATAGGTGTCCTAATGCGCCTTAAATCATTAGGTGATGAATCTTCAAATACCCAATTCCCAAAAAAGGAAAATGAGTCATTACACCCCATAAATGTCGAAACCCAGAAGCTCCTCTCCAAATGGAAAAAGGGGAAAAAAGGGGGCACGACAGCATGACGACTCTGCTGGGGATCTTTAGGATTTTACCATTTCAGATTGTTCTTGTGAATTTGTACCTCCCTTATGTACAATTACTTGTTTAAATTTCTTTAAGTATTTAATTTCTTTTTCAACTGCAAAACTGACTTATCTTCTTTGTTTCCTTCCTTTATTGCTACTTTAAATTATGAAACTGCTGTATTTATCACTTTCTTAACGTGCAAATACGTGCCAACATGCTTTTAATTATTGCATAATCATGCTCAACATCATACTCCACTTGTGCCAAACAAATACCATAGCAACGCTTTTAATGAGTGGTTGCGCTCTTCCTATATCATTACCCCCTAAATTTGGAAAGGCATATTTGCAGTAAAACTAGTCGATCAACGGTGCAGTCGATAGTTTCGTGCCTTTCCCCTTGAGTTGTCCGCTCAAGGGTACCAGTCTAAAACCCCATAGAAACCTTACTCTGTTCAAATTGTGCATGCATCATGGTCAAACCTAGCCGGGTCAGTTATGTTGTCCACATAATGATCCTTTAAGATAGCCTTGTCCAAAAGTCCACTGGGTTTCCCTAAACCCAAATAGACATCATCACGTTCTGTGCATTTATTTGGAGAACCTAATGCTTCATGCTAATTATTGATATTAAATAGTCGAGTCTAGTGGGGGCAAGGGCCTAACCTTATTTGTCTTGTAGAAAAATGAGGCACAAGGTCCCTAGTTTCGGTATGATTAGCACGCCCCCACTCTTGCTAGACTGGTGGAGGAGTCTTCCATCAAATGACCAAATCAATAAGTGGAAAGAGAGAGCCGCCAAAACTAGCGAAAAGTTGGAATATCTGGAATACAGTCTGCTGGAATTGGAAGGAAAAGTGAGGAAGAGAGTCACCGATTGCCAGAACGCTAAGGAAAATGAAGGAGAACACCTGGCAAAGGCATTTTTACTGATGAACCTACGCAAACTAGAGGATCTGATCAACGAGAGCATTCAACCCGGGGAAGATCCTTCGGGGACCAAGTAGATAGGAGTTTATCTTTTCACTTTAAAAAATGTAATAAGACCAATGGCCATTAGTGACTTTTTATTTCCTGTTTATTTAGCGTCAATTTGGGATTCGTCTTATTTTTATCAATAAAATGAGGCATTTAGCATTCTAAGTTCTCCAAACCAATTTGTCGCTAGACCTACCTCGGGCACAAAGAGGTCCCTAAATTAGGACACGATTTACATTCCCGCACTATGTGTTTTAATATTGCAATACTTTTTATTATCCTCACTAACTTGGTTACCTTTTTGTTTTTATTATTCCCCTCCCCAAAGGTTAGTTCTTGAACTCTGGCATCATCATCTTATTACACGAGATCCAGGGGCCCTCCACCCACTCCTTCTCTTAGTCCTGTCAGAAACAAGAACAAAAGCAAGATGGAAGATTTGAACAACATCAGGAAAGAGAACCCAACTGAACGGGTAGAGGCCACTAATGACCATGGTACTCAGGTTCCTAATGAGAATGTGTCACAACTTGAACAGAAGCTACTAAAATTCCAAGAAGAGCTCGATCAGGTTCGGGATCTGGCAAGCCTGTCATTCCCTCAACACCCCAGATATCAACTTTCCCAACACTCAAAACCCTACACCTTCTCAAAATATCCCAAAGCAACAGAATCATCCTGCTCCGCACCATCATACTGTTCCACCAAAGACTCAATGCAACACCTGCCATATCTCAAACAACACTCCACTACTCATCCAGAACCTCAAAATTCCACAAATGACCATTTCCACACCCACACACCAGGACACCATAACACTCCTATCTATGTGAAGACCATGCCACACTCCACACCACCTATCTCAAGCACACCTGAGTCTGATAAAAAGAATTTGCTTATCAGGAACCTGGCCGAGGAACTTAAGAAATTAACTAGCCGGATTCAGGGCGTTGAAGGAAGTAAAGGAATCGAGGGGCTGAACTATGAGGATCTTTGCATACAGCCTGATGTCAAACTGTCCGAGGGGTACAAACCTCCTAAGTTCGAAATGTTTGATGGTATGGGTAATCCAAGGGTCCATCTGAGGACATACTGCAACAAGTTGGTTGGAGTAGGAAAAGATGAGAGAATCCACATGAAGCTGTTCATGAGAAGTTTGAAAGGAGATGTGTTGTCCTGATACATCAGCCAAGATCTAAAGAAGTGGTCAAGCTGGGTAGGCATGGCATCCAACTTTATGGATAGGTTTAGGTTTAACACAGAGAATGCCCGGATGTGTTCTATATACAGAATCTAAAGAAGAAGCCCATAGAGACGTTTCGCGAGTATGCTACTCGTTGGAGGTCCGAAGCTGCTAAGGTCAGACTTGCCTTAGAATAGGAGCAAATGAACAAATTCTTTGTTCGGGCTCAAGACCCGCAGTATTATGAACGACTGATGATGATCGAGAACCACAAATTCTCCGACATTATCAAACTGGGTGAAAGAATTGAAGAGGGTATTAAAAGCGGTATGGTTACAAACTTTGAGGCCTTGCAAGCTACAAATAAGGCCTTACAATCAGGTGGTGTGTCCAAGAAAAGGGAAGTAGGGGCCGTGATGGTTGCACAAAGGACCAAATCTCCCCTCAAATACCAAACTTACCCAACACCTCCACTCATATATCAGCCAACCCCAAATTACCAAGAACCTTCACCCTCATACCAAGCTTCACCACTAACTTATCAGTTACCTCCACCTCTTACATATCAGCCAACTTCACCCAAATACTCCCAACCCACACATGTCTACCAAACCTATAATGCTCAACTATCCCACTATCAATCACCTCCTGCACGCTAAAACTTCCCTAGACCTCAACCTAATTTTGATCGCAGACCTCTAAAATAATATACAACCGTCGCCAAACCTATTGACCAGTTGTATGAGAGACTCAAAGTTGTTGGTTATGTCACCCCCATCCCTGCTGCGACCTCTGAGAATGCTTCTCAATGGGTTAACCCAAACAAATCCTGTGCATACCACTCCGGCATGAAAGGGCACACCATCGATGAGTGTCATTCTTTGAAAGACAAGATCCAGTCTTTAATTGATAACAAGATTATTATGGCAAAGGAACCCGCTCCAAATGTCTGCAACAACCCTCTGCCAGACCATAAGGGTGGAGGTATCCACATGATTGAAATAGAAGATGACTAGGAACCCGAGGGAATCAATCGGGTTGATCGCAGAAGGTGATGACCCAAAGAAGCCAATAATTACTCTCAACCAAATCATAGTCCAAATTCAACCGTCTGAGGACGCTGAGGTGAATATATCTATACCACTCGAGTTTGAAGCAACGTCATCCGCAAAGGCACCAGCACCAATTGAGGTCGAATTTGTGTCTCTAGCAAATGCACCCGCACCATTTGAGGTTGTAGTTTTGCCACCCAAGGCACATTCTCCGTTTGGAGTGAGGATATCCACGCCAATCCCAGTAGCAATGACGACCATGACACCATTCCATACAAAGGCTGTACCCTAGGACTATACAGCTGAAACGAGAAGGAAAGGCAAGGTCAGGTTCGAAGAGACTGTTGCAGCGCAGGGTATAACAAGAATTGGTAGAGTCTATACCCCTGAACATCTAGCTGAGTCAAGAAAGTAGGCCTCCAACTGGCTACCCATCATTGAGACAGGTCCAGACGACCTTTGGAGGAAAATACAGGCCAAGGAGTATTCGGTCATTGACCAGTTAAATAAGACGCCAGCACAAATATCCATCCTCTCCTTGCTGTAAAACTCCGAGGCACACAAGAATGCTCTGTTAAAGATGCTGAGTAAAGCATACGTACCAAGCAACATCACTGGCGGGGAAATGGCTAACATGGTAGGACAGGTGTTGGAGAGCCATAAGATCACCTTTCATGAGGATGAGCTGCCACCTGAAGGGTTGGGATACAACAAAGCACTGCATATCACCATGCAATGCGAGGACTATTTCATCACCAGAATCTTGATCGACGGGGGTTCCAGTCTCAACCTTTGCCCGCTGGTAACATTCAAGAAGCTGGGTAAAGGATTGCACGAGATAAAAGATGGAGCAATCAATGTGAAAGCCTTCGATGGTTCTCAGAGGTCCACCATTGCTGAGATTGTCCTATGCTTGCAAATGGGACCAACATGGTTCGATGTCGATTTCCAGGTGATAGACGTGCCAGCATCTTACAACCTGCTGTTGGGACGACCATGGATTCATGCTACTGGGGCCGTAGCATCAACACTGCATCAGGCAGTAAGTTCGAATGGAATCACCAGGAGGTGATCATTCACGGCGATGGTAGCAACCCTATATACAGTTGCCAGACCATTCCGGCAATCGAGGGAAGAAGGAAGCTGGGTGGAGAGACTTACCACCACATTGAACGAGTCAATGCTATCGATATAAACAAGTGGTAGGATAAGAAAAATCGAGAGTATATTGAATTGGAGCGGGTACAAACCTGGCAAGGGGCTCGGCAAGAACCTCCAAGGAATCGCTAAGCCTATAAAACTCAAGAAACATAGCGCTACCTTCGGTTTGGGATATGATTACACCTGGGAAGGATTCAACAACTGGTCGCCACCATGGCGCGGTCCTTACTATCCACTGGAGTAGCCAATACCACATCTGGAGCAGACTTTCCAATAGGCTGGCATTGTTTATGGGTCAGACAAAGAAGAAGCACTTGCATCGATGAAAAACTTGTTCTTAGAAGACAATGACATGGATTGTTGTGTTGTTCTCGAGGAGGAGGGGGAGGAAGGTCCTTCCATACAGGTTGTAAGCAGAGGGCACACCTCAACAATTGGACCATCAGGACAACCAAAGCCCGACAAGCCTCGGGGTAGCAAGGCTAAAACAAGCATCATGCACTGTTTTTATTTACTAAATGATTTTCTTTTCACATTTTTCAATTCCCGTAATAAAATCTTCAATGTTTCAAATAGTTATGCAATTTATCAAGGCATTTTGAATTTTCTTATGAATCAAAACTCATATTTCTCTCATTACTTTACTTATACAACATTACTATTACTTATCTTGATGAACCAATGACTGTGACATGCAATGAGACAACGCAACAAATGGACATTGATTCAGAGGAGGATGACATACCTGATGAGATTGTTAGAGAAGTTGAGGACTTTGAGAACAGATATAAATCCAACCTAGACGAGACCAAAATTGTCAACCTGGGAGATGTAGAAAACGTCAAGGAAACACGAATCATCGTTCACCTATCGTCATCAGTAAAGAAAGAACACACAGAATTTCTAAAGGAGTACGAGGACATATTTGCCTGGTCGTATGATGACATGACTGGTCTGAGTACGTTTATTGTGGCTGACAAACTGCCAACCGATCAGACATGTCCGCCGGTAAAACAAAAGTTCAGAAAGTTCAAACCCGATATGAGTTTGAAAATCAAGGAAGAAGTTACCAAGCAGGTCAAAGCTAAGGTCCTCAGGGTAGAAGAATACCCGACATGGTTAGCCAACATCGTGCCAGTACCAAAGAAGGATGGGAAGGTTAGAGTCTGTGTTGACTATCGGGATCTCAACCGGGCCAGTCCAAAAGATGACTTCCCTTTACCGAACATGCACATCCTGATTGACAACTGCGCCAAGCATGAGCTGCAGTCATTTGTAGATTACTTCGTTGGTTATCATCAGATCTGGATGGATGAAGAAGATGCTAAGAAAATGGCTTTCATTACGTCATGGGGAATGTACTGTTACAAGATGATGTCGTTCGGCCTGAAGAACGCAGGGGCCACCTACATGAGGACCATGACTACCATTTTCAATTATATGATACACAAGAAGATAGAGGTGTATGTAGATGATGTTATCATCAAGTCCAAGAAGGCCATTGATCACATGGAAGATCTGAGGAAGTTCTTCAATAGATTGCGAAGATACAACCTGAAACTAAACCCCACAAAGTATGCATTTGGGGTTCCTGCTGGGAAATTGCTTGGGTTTATTGTGAGTCGTCGAGGAATAGAACTGGATCCACCTCTATCAGATACATGCAGATATGATAAAGGTACCTTCAAATGATCTTAATTCAACAAGCTCACCATGGTCGTTCGCCGCTTGGGGGATGGATGTTATTGGACCAATCAATCCTGCTGCTTCCAATGGACACAGGTTTATCCTGGTAGCCATAGACTATTTTACCAAGTGGGTAGAAGCAGCATCTTACAGAGAAATGACTAAGAAAGTTGTGGCAGACTTTGTTCGCGACCGCCTGTTTGTCAATTCGGAGTTCCAGAGTCAATCATTACTGATAATGGCTCCAACATAAACAATGACTTGATGAAAGCTATGTGTGAAACCTTCAAGGTCAGACACAAGAATTCTGCAGCCTACAGGCCTCAGATGAATGGAGCCGTAGAAGCCGCCAACAAGAATATCAAGAAGATATTGAGGAAAATGATAGAAAAGCATAAACAGTGGCACGAGAAGTTATCATTTGCCCTATTGGGGTATCACACCACAGTCCGCACATCAACCAGGGTAGAAATTCCTTCCCTAAGGATCATACAAGAAGCTGAACTCGACGACACGGAGTGGGTAAAAAGTTGTTATGAATAACTAGCCCTTATAGACGATAAAAGAATGAATGCAGTTTGCCATGGTCAACTCTATCAGAACAGAATATCCAAAGCCTTCAACAAGCAAGTCAAACCAAGACAGTTCACACCAGGGCAGCTGGTGTTAAAGAAAATTTTTCTGCATCAAGATGAAGCTAAAGGGAAGTTCTCTCCCAACTGGTAGGGTCCATACATGGTTCATCGGGTTCTGACAGGAGGAGCCCTCATACTTGCAGAAATGGACGGAGAAGTCTGGCCAAAGCCGATTAATTTAGATGCAGTCAAGCATTACTATGTGTAATCTTTATGCTTCCCTTATATGATGTAAATTGAACTATGCCTGAACTGATTCCCGTTTAAGAGGGAATACATAGGCAGCCCTATGGGTTCGATCATAATTCAATAAAAATTTCATTCTTTTCATTTCCCCCCACAATTGGAAACTGTGGCAGAATTTTGAGGAGGACCCTCAAAATTTCGAAGTAATTTCAGCCGATCATTGCAAGCAACAGTCAGAAGCATCAACCCATTAAACTAGGGCAGAATTTTGAGGAGGACCCTCAAAATTCCGTAGCAAGAGAGGTTGCAATGTCCCGAACTGCGTCACAGTCATCGGTTCACCTAAAAGCTATTCTTAATTATTTACTTATACCATATTTTTACGAAATCATGCATGTTTATTACCAAAATTGCTTTGTTTAGCAACGCTACCCCAATGATACAAACAATATCACCAGATCAAAGCTGAGCAAGTCAGGCAAAGCCAGCGGGGATACGAACTGACTTTCCCCCCCTTACAAAACTCACAATTTTTTCTTTGGATGCAGGCATTGGGATTGCGAAATCATCAAACATACTATACACCCATGGGGCAAACAGAACCGTTGCACTTATCAACATTTGCTATCCGCACACACTAGTGATTTTCTGTCCGACACGATGCTCTCAGTAATCACAATATCGCAATCTGCTATCAGCTAAGAAAACTCTACTATCATTCGTCATTTCATTTTGCATAAGGCTACCATTCTGCCTTCCGAGACTAAACGTTGTCTCCATCTGCATTTACATTTCTGCATAAGGCTACCTTTCTGCCTTCCTAGACTAAACGTTATCTCCATCTGTATTCTTACAGAAGGCTACTATTCTGCCTTTCATATGCATAAGGCTACCTTTCTGCCTTCCGAGACTAAACGCTGTCTCCATCTGCATTCTTGCATAAGGCTACTATTCTGCCTTCCATCTGCATAAGGCTACCTTTCTGCCTTCCAAGACTAAACGCTGTCTCTATCTGCTTCCTGCGTAAGGCTACCATTCTGCCTTCCGAGGTTAATCTCTACCTCTCTCTGCACTTGCATCTTGCGTAAGGCTATCATTTTGCCTTCCAAGGCTAAGCTCTGCCTCCCGTTTTCAATGAAACTAAGCACTATCCCAAGTACTATTTATTTCGCTTTTCTTACGGGCTAAGCTCTGCCCTTCAATTCGCAAGACTAAGCTCTGTCTTGTCCACATCATGCTACTGCATCTTTCATGGGCTGAAATATCGCCAACTCATCTAAAGGCATCATTGTTCGGTGGCACCATCTTCATAGCCCGAGAACACCATGTCATGGCCTGCGGATCCCTTTCAATTTTTTGCATATCATTATTCAAAGGCATCATGGTTCGGAGGCACCATCTTCATATCCTGAGAGCATCATTTCATGACCTGCGAATCCTTTACCATACACTTCATAGCCCAGGATGTCATGGTTTAAGGACGTCATCTTAACCGTCCAAAGGCAACATTCATTGTCCGATAGGAATTTGCATCATGTTTAAATTTATGCACAGAATACGATGGTATTGTTTAATTGCAGGTAAATCGGCGAGCAATGGCCATCCCGGCAGGAGCGATCCCATTCCAATTCCCGCAACCATATCAAAACTTAACCATTCCCATAAACCTGTCACTCACCCCGCCTTAGATGTTGCGTCCATTTTTGAAATGTCTCCATCGGCATACTCCGCCGACAGATCCTGAACTACATACGGCCTGACTCCTATAAAACCAAGGATATGTAGGCAGCTCAGAATCCAGGGTGAAGCCTAAACCTCTTCAAACCATTTTGCTCGGTCAAAATTGGCCATCATATCTTTACCCGATAACTCTTTCATCCTTCCCGGGTAAAGAGAGGCAGCTGTTGATACCTAATTTTTCCCTATATATTTTCAATATGCAAAATATCTCCAAAATAGCATATAAATGCATACATAAGCATGTCCAAATATTTTATTATTTTTCCATAATTTTTAAAGATATTTAAATCGATTTATTTCCCTTTTTCATCCATAAAATCCCAATAATTATGTCCAAAATTATTATTTTTGATGATTCATTTATTTTATCTTTATATTTATGCCAAAATATGGCTAGTGTAATTTTTATATTTTTTTTACAATTTTGTTTAGTATTTGTTAAAGCTAATTGCATATAATTTCAATATTAGCCTTTTTAAGATTTAATTGTGTTTTAGATTAATAAAATTAAGCCCTATATTTTAAATTGTTATTTACATGCTGTGAATCATTTTAGTGCTTTCAATATACTCTCAAAAATTTATTTACTATTTTTTATAATTTAAAAAGAGGAAAATTGGCTATTTAAATAACAACCCATTTGTATTTAATTTTAGCCTAAATTTAACCCCAAATCAATCCCAATTTCCCCGGACCAATTTCAATTAAACTTGACCCTAACCCAATTTCAACCAACCCAAACCTGGATTCCCCACCTACCCTTTTAATCTAGGCCGTTGATCATTCAGATCAACGACCACCATTCACCCTTCCATAATTAAACCCAAAAGACCCCTTAACCTAATTCACTTTTCACTAAACGCCGCCCTTGAATTCCTCTCCTCTCAATTCTCTCTGCAGCCTCACATAAACCCTAGCCGCCGCCACTCAATTCCACCCTAATTCCTTGCAATCCCTACCTAATCCATGGACTCCCATGGCTGCTTGAGAGGTGTATCGGCCTCCTATGACTCTTGGGTGTTTTTTTTCCATGATTTCATGGCCAGATCTCTTTGAGATCTGGTCTAGTCCTTGCTCAACCGCCATCTCTGGTCTTTTTCCGGCCACCTTTTAACCGTTCAAGTCAGATCCACGGCTTTTCTGGCTAGATCGATAACTTTCAAAGTCTTTCTCACTTTTTCGGGGTTCTCTGAAACCCTAGCTTTAAGGTCTTTTGATTTTCTTGCAGATCTATCTTAGATCTATGCTTATTACGAACTTCTTAAGTGTTTTCTCGAAGGTTCTTCGATTTTCTTTTAAAAATGATTCTTCATTTTTCAACGATTAGGGTTTTCTCTTAACCTCTTTTAAAAGATCTCTTTTTTGATTTTTTGGTGTTGTTTCATGATTTTTACTATGTTCAAATGACTTGGTTATGCTTTCCTTCTATTTGATTTATCATGTTGAAAACTCTAGGTCTTTTTTGGTCTTATCCGAGTTCTAAAACTGTTTGTTTGAATGTGTACTTGTTCGATTAAGTTCTTTGTTTCTGAGATCTTTTCTTTGTTTGACTTATCTGATTCTGAGTTCTTATCATCTCTTAAACTCGACTATTGTTGAAACCCTAATTTCTTAAAAGGGGTTTTCCTCACTTATTACTGTGAGTTTGAAGGTCTTTACTTGTTTCTGACTTTCTTACCTGTTAGTTTGGTTCTCTACACTCTGGTTCTACGTGACTACTTGACTTCGTTGACTACTGTGCTTCGAGCAGGTTTCGAATCCTAGCCTAGTCCTGCTACCACTAGTCATGATTCTTTCTTGATTGATCTTGATTTCCTCAATGTTACGACTGATTGTAAAAGGTTCCCTTATGAACCCTAATCTTTACTCATTTTGTTTAAATTGGTTGATTCCCTTCCTTTAATTACTGTGATGTTTTACTTTGAATTCTTTCCCAAAATTAAGCATATTTTGTTCTTAGACTAAGTTATTTACTTCATACTTTTACTGCCCCCTTATATGGCAATAATCAATCTGTCTCAAACTAATTTCTTTCCTTAATTAATACTGTTAGTATCCGTTAAGCAGTGATTCCTTAATTAAAGAGAATCACTTGTGTTAATTTATTTTGATTGTGATTATTTCCATGTTTGAGTTGGAACTTTACTTATTACCTTATTCTTCACTCGTTTTCAAAACTATAAATACCACACTCTTTTTCTCAAAACACAACGAACAATTTGAGTTCAGAACATACACTTACACTCAAAAACTCTCTCTTTTTTTACTACTACTTGTGCTATTGCTTTGTCTAGCTGGATGAAAGCCAAGGCTAGACTGTGGAATCTTGCTTGCTTTACCTTTCTGCACTTTTCTTCTGTACTGGTATGTCCTAGTTAATTTTGAAAGCCTCAAGAACAACATGTTTCTTTAGTTGTTTCAGTTTCCCTCATTCTTGTCTACTTCTGTTTGTGTTTCTGCAGTCAAGTTACATTATTAACATGCTGTAATATGTCCCCTTTTCCTTTAGATTAATGCTTCCCCTATGTGTGTTTTAAAGCATACTCTATCTTATGAACCCCAAACCCCCATATCCCCTCTATGTGTTTTTGTTCCTTTGACTGGTTTGTGGCCATGCCCGCATCAACTATTGTTGTGCATGACCAAACTAGACCTCTGCTGGGTTCATGTACTTACAGAAAAATGTATCCCCAAAATCCTTTGACCCCTTTGAATGACTACTAATTTTGTGTAGTTTTGAGTTTTACAACTACTACTGATTTAAATCGCTTCTGTCACTAATTGCTTTCAAAATGGACTGTCAGTCCAGCCTTTTATAATAAATCTCTTTTTCAACATGTGTTCTTGCACTTCCGCTATATTCTTAGAATCTAGGTTCTGCCCCTCTTGTGTGAGCCTTGCCTTGGGACCCTTGAGCTCGCTCCCTCTGAACTTGGACACATAAGAGCTGGCCCTTCCACACTGCACTCATTCTGTCTGGTTATGAAAATCTGGGTGTGAGCACTATCCGGGATACCTTGAGGTCCTTAGGGAACTTTAACACACCCATATATGAGAAAGGCTTTGAAATATTGGCATTGAAGTGATTCATTACATAACTCAGAGAGGAAGTCAAGATCAGGATTCCTTTGGTTGTAATTTCTTATTTCTGCACTTCTTGTGTAATTAATCATTTGGTATGTAATAATTTGTAAACAATATCGGGGTGATTAGTAAAAGGGTAGGTAGTTGTATGTTGTGGGTAAATTGGGTTAATAACATGCCTATAGGATTTATTTTGATTCCAAACATGGCCTGTTAGATATCATGCCTATAGGATCTGCTCTGGTTTAAAATAAATTCTGCATGCTTTACTTTCCCAAAATTAGAAACCATGCCTATAGGATGTAAAGTTATTGAAGTTTAATTTTTCATTACAGCATGTATCCAGATTCGTTTCCCTTAGAGATCATGCCTATAAATCCAAAGTCAGCTTTTAATAATTAGATATCATGCCTATAGTATTTAAAATCAGTTGTAATAGAAATCATGCCTATAAGGTCTAAAACCAGTTTAGTTAAGATCAGTTTGACTCGTGCCTGTCTGAATCAGATTAAATAACCTACTCTTTTCGTGTTAATCAATATCATTAGAAAGCATGCCTATAGGATCCAAATCGCCTGTTTAAAATTAGCCACTGCTCTACTGCATTCTTAATCAATATAGATATCATGCTCATAGGACATCACCATTACGCCTAGGCAAGCCTTAGGTAATTACTTAAATAAAACTGGAACTGCCTTTGTTAATTACCAATTGCTACAACCAACAGGCAGGCCTGATTTGGACTTTTTTTCTGAGTTATATAATGAATCTGGTTCTGACTCAAACTCCCTGCTTTAGGTTTTTTAAAATTCAGACCTTAACTGTGTTTAAGTCATGCTATATATATGCATTATTTGCGGAGGTAAACATGAGACCTCTAGTTTTTTATATGTTCCCCCCTCAAAATGCAGTCCTACGTATTTTGTATGTCGCCTTAGCCTTTTACCTTTAAACCTAAGAGCCAGCCTAAAATCCTCTCTATTATAGGAATAGTAGTCCTAAATTCCTCCGAGACTGATAGGAATGGGACGGGTAATAGCATGCAATAGAGGTCGAGACCAATCCGCGCTTTAATACCCTAACGAGATGGGAAGGGTAGATATAGATATGATGACCGGTGCGCTAATACCACGTGTATCCCCTATTTTGAGGAGTGTCATACCAGGTATTGCATTGATGTGATCCATATTACAAACAAACCTAGGACCCCCTTTATTTTTAGAAGCATGTTTAACTTATAACTCTTTCAAACCTTGCCTTTCAATAATTGTTTTCAAACACTTGTGTGTTTAACTTAAATCCCCTCTTACTTGATCCTTATTTGTTTACTTGATAATTGCACAAATTCACAAAAAACTATCTGGCCGGGAACCACACTAGTGGATCCTGAGTGGTGCCTAACACCTTCCCCTTGGGATAATTTCAAGCCCTTACCCTATCTCTGGTTATCAAACATAGTTGTAAATGAACTCTATAGGTATCCTAATGCGCCTTAAATCATCAGGTGGCGACTCTTCAAATACCCAATTCCCAAAAAAGGGAAATGAGTCCTTACACCTCATAAATGTCGAAACCCGGAAGCTCCTCTCCGAATGAAAAAAGGGGAAAAAGGGGGCGCAACAACAGCGAGATACATTGAATAGAATAAAAATAAAGTATCTTTTCCCTTAACCCCTGAATCATCATCCATAAGTTTTCTTCTCTTTTCCGCATCAGGAAGTGTTCATTCTTTCGATAATTTCTCAAATTGGGCTTGTTCGATGTCGGGTAACCCTTTTGTGAATTGTTGAATTAATCATTGGAGATGAAATTTTGAGTTTTTTGGTAAAAGCATAACAATAGTGATTATTTCTAAAAAATTAGTGTAGAGAAACAGAAGAAGCAATGTACCAACGAAATCTAACAACTTTAACACTTACCACAACTTTTTGGAGCAAAAAAATTTGAAAATTTCGCGAGACAATGGAGATGAATTGTAACGACCCGGCTAGTCGTTTCATGAGTTATCGCTCTATTTCCCCCATTTCTGCTTTTTATTGTCTTATTCAGTTGTATTATATGTTATCGGGTTGGTTGGCTCGGGTTCGGAGAGGTTTTGATGGGGTTTGAGATACTTAGTCTCTTTTGAGTAAGCTTAAGTTGAAAAAGTCAACCGGATGTTGACTTATGTAAAAAAGGGCTCAGATGTGAATTCCGATGGTTCGGATAGCTTCTGGAGGTGATTTAGGACTTAGGAGCATGATCGAAATGTGTCTTGGAGGTCCGGAGTAGATTTAGGCTTGAATTGGCGAAATTGGAATTTTGGCCTTTTTCGGTTGATAAATGAGATTTTGATATAGGAGTCGGAATGGAATTACGGATGTTGGAGTAGGTCCGTTGTGTCATTTTTGACGTGTGTGCAAAATTTCAGGTCATTCGGATGAGTTTTGGTAGACTTTTTGATCGAAAGCGGAATTTGGAAGTTTTTGGAATTCTTAGGCTTGAATCCGATGTAAATTTGGTGTTTTGAGCGTTCCGAAGGTTGGAACAAGTTTGAATGAGGTTGTGGGATATGTTGGAATATTTGTTTGAGGTCCTGAGCCCTTGAGTGAGTTTCGGGTGGTTGAACGGACCAAATGCATGTTTGAGAAATTGCAGATTTGGCTTCAATTCTATTGCAGACATTTGTTCTCTGCGATCACATAGAGGGGATCGCGATCGCCTAGGTTTAGCCAGCAAGGGTGAGATTTTGTTCAATGCGATCGCATAGCTGAGGACGCGATCGCGTAAGGCTGTAAAGTTGTTGTCCGCGAATGCATGTGGTAGGTCGCGTTCGCGTAAGGTTAAAGTGGACCAGAGGTTGACCACACATTTGTTCATCGCGAACGCGGTCCCTCATTCCCGGTCGCGTAAGTGTAGGATTCCTGTGCATCGCGTTTGCATGGGAGATGACGCGTAAAGTAAAATTTAGAGTCAATGAAGCTTGTGCTTCGCGATCGCGATGGATGTCTCGCGATCGCGATTAAGTAATTTTAAAGCTGGCCAGAATATTTAAAAGACCCCTTTTGCGATTTTTGGCTATATTTCACCATTGTTGAGCGATTTTTGGAGCTTTTTGAGGAGGATTGAAGAGGGAATCAAGGGAAAACACTTGGAGGTAAGATTTATGGATTTAATACTCGATCCTAATGTGATTTCTACCTAATTTAACATGGAATTTGTGGAATCTAAAGCCTAAAATATTGGAAGTTAGGGCTTGGAAATTGGAGACCTAAATTTAGGGATTTGAGGGGTCATTTGTGATCGGATTTTGATGTATTTGATATGTATGAACTCGTGAGAGTGTAAGGATTTTAGTTTTATGATTTTTGTCGGAATCCGAGACATGGGCCTGGGGGTTGGGTTTGTCCAATTTTGGGATTTTTGATGTAAATTGGTTATTTTCGAGTGAGCTTTGTTCCCTTAGCATATTTTGATGGTATAAATCTATTTTTGGATAGATTTGTAGCATCCGAAGACCGATTCGAGAGGCAAAGACATCGCGGGCTAGAATTTGGACCGGATAGAGGTAAGTAATGATTGTAAATACTGTCCTGAGGGTATAAAACCCTAGATTTCACATCGTTGTGCTACTATAAGGTGACACACACACTAGATGACGAGCGTGGGGTCGTGAACCGTTGGGGATCCCGTATGACGATTTAACCGCGTATTTGATTGAAAACTATTTGCTATCATTGTGTTTGGGAAAGTATTATCATGTTTTGGGTTGAATGTCATATTTGGGCCTCGTGCTAACTGCTTTGGACCCTTAGGGAATTTTTACTACTATTCCTCACTATTTTGACTTCGTACTTGTACTCAGTCATGCTATATTCTACTGTTTTCATAACTCAGCCATCTTTACTCGTTTTTGATATTTTAAATGTTATTTTGGGCTGAGCACCCGATTTTTCTGATAGCCCGAGTGGCTTGTGAGATTTCTGACTAAGTGAGGCCGAGGGCCTGTGTTGTGAGGATACTATGGGATCAGGCTGCGCGCCGCAGTAGTGTTATACTGATTCATGATTATGAGGCCGATGGCCTAATTTGTTATGCCACGAGGTGGTTTGATACGAGGCTGAGAGCCTGTTTGATTATGCGACGAGATGGCTTGTTATTGCGCTTGGGCTGTAAGGAGCCCCTCCAGGAGTCTGTACACCCACAGTGAGTGCGGGTACCCAGTGTGAGATGTGATATTGCCCAAGGGGCTGTTGTTGTTTTATGTTATTGCCCAAGGGGCTAATACGAATGATTGTTAGATAGCTCGAGGGGCTGGTTCTGTTGGTAGTTAATCATGTTTCTATCCTTTTCTCCCTGTTTTCATCACTCGTTTGAACTACTAAAAGATTCTTTAAAGAGGTTTTCATTGAACTAAGGTGTTTTTACGGGCTTTTACTGTATTGCATTGTACTGGTTTTATACTATTTTGTTGTAGTATTTTGTTTGTTTTACATGTTTTCTTATCACTCAGCTGCCTTTACTTTTATAACTTACTGAGTTGGCGTACTCATATTACTCTCTGCACCCTGTGTGCAGATCCAGGAGTCTGGGGTCACGCTAGCGAGTGCTGATTTGCTCTCTAGTAGGCTGTTCGGAGTTGACTAGATAGTTGTTCGGCGTTCGCAGCCCAGTGCTTCTCCTTCCTATCTTTATTTCACTTTGTACTAGCCTTGTATTAGACTATGTTGTCTTTTCATACTCTTAGACGGATATTAGATGCTCATGACAAGTGACACCTGATGTCGGGTTGTGTTTGTTTTCGCATTGTATTTTACTCTATATTTTGGGATTTATAGCTTATTAATGACTTAAAATGAATTATTATAACTGTTTAGTTGGATTGGGGGTTTGTGTCGGCTATCCTTGTTTCACGATAGGCACTATTACGACCGGGTTCGATTTAGGGACGTGACATGAATCAATGGAGAATTGTAGTTGTATTCATGAAGAAGAGACTGACGTGAAATTTATTGGATTTGGGGTAGTGAAACAATAGCGATTTACCTAAGATTTAATCATAACCTAAGAATCGTACAAGTTTCGAATCATCAGTGATTGCCCTAAATCCAATAGTGGGAATCTGCGGCTTCCGAGAGAGGCTGAGCCACTTAGAAGTGATGTTTCTGGTGGGGTAGGGGGTGAGTTTTCGGGAAGAGGAGAAGTGAAGTGGGAAATTAAAAGAGGAGGAGAAAGAAAAATAATACCCAACATATTTAATGGCTAAACGGTAGGAAGTGACCATAAATACATATTTTGCTATAAAACCTAAAAGGTAGTTATAGAAAATAATATTTTAAAAGGATATTTATTTGTAATAAATAAAATGTAAAGCTTTGCTATAGGAGATATAATTTTCTATTTTAAAATGGGTCACATATAAAATTTGAAAAATATTATCTCTTTCATTTTTCCGCACAATTTCTTTCTCATCTCTCTACTCTCTCTGCTCTCTATTCTCTCTGTCATGCAACCCCATCGACCAAGGTGGTTTGCGGTGGGAAAGGACAAGAATCAAGCTCCAATTTTGGGCATAATCGTCTCTATAAAGCCATCAAAGTTTGTATTAAAGCTTAGAACACGCCAATTTTGGTAAATCCTAAATTCTTCTTTTTTTCATTTCTTACATTTTTTATTTCGGATTTTGTAGAGTGATGCGTTCATGTGCATGTTCCAGATCGATTGGGTTATGAATAGCCATATCTTATATGGCGTAGGTGATTATATTTGCTTCTTGGACTGCCTTTGTGCTCTATATTTTAGAATTTTGTCATAATTGCCTACCTAATGCTTATTGATTAACTTGTGGTCGATATTTTTCTGGTCATAGATGTTTGCTGGAATTGGGGCTTATTTTTCTTATTCTGATCATAAGTTTAAAATTATGAAACATGACATTGCATATTTGCATGTAGGTAACATGAGGAGGAAATCAGCTGCTAAGAATCATATTCCTTTGACAAAGCCTTCAAATCCATCACAGCTTTCAAAGCCTTCAAACAGGAAAGAAAATTCAGAAAAAGAAGCATCGCCAAGTAAAGCAATTGTTGAGCCTTCAAAAACTACTACTAGAAAATGAAATGTAGATACTTTTAAAGCTTCCCATAGTAAAGAAAATGCTGAGATTTCTAAGTGTGATAGGAGGAGAAAGAACTATCACACCTCCTTTTTTATCAGTAAAAAAAGAACAAGATCAAAGTCAAGATTAGTTGACGAGGACATACATGTTAGTAAAAAATTTATTTCAAGTAGGTTAGCATTAGAGGGTGTTGATGATGAGGAGGAAGAAGACTTGGACATAAATGTAGCACAAACTCAAATGGAAGAACATGTTTCTGAAAAAATAATTATTGAAGAAGAAAAGGATAGTGATGATGAAGCTTTAGGTGTGGAGGATGATGATGATGCTTAGGAGGTTGATAAATATGCAGAAGAAGAAAAAGAAGAAGATGTAGCAGAAGAAAAACATGTAGCAGAAGATGAAGAACTGGAAGAAGATAATGATGATGATGCAGAAGATGATGAAGATGGTGAAAAACTTGAATATGGTTAAGATGAACTGGAAAGTGAAACACATGCAGCATTTGAAGATGACCAGGATGCTCTGTCAATTCCTGTGTTTATAAGGGCGATCAACGCATCCAAATACAAATTCAGGACTTTTCTAAGAAATCATAGACGTTTTCCGGCCAAGATAAGTGTGATGTCTAGGATGAATATATTCCACGAGTTCAAGGATAAACTTAGTACAATCAAATTGATGTAAAAGTTTAATAGTAGTTGTTTTGGTTAGTTTGAAAAACTTTCAGAGCACTGGACACAGTTCAATGGACAGCTTGTCCATTCCCTGATGATTCGCCGAATTTATTGCGCGAAGAAGCGCAAGTCATGGTTTTTAGTTGGAGACAAGCCTGTTCACTTTGGATTGAAGGAATTTGCTATGATGACTGGATTGAACTGTGGTGCCAAATCCATTAAAGAAGCTATGAAGAAAGTGATGGATGATGGCCAAGTATTCTGCGACAAAGTTTGCCAGTCTAGCAGTAAAGGGGTGGATGTAGAGCTGCTTTTGAAACAGTTGAAGTCCAAGAGGTTTGACATAATCGAGAGGTTTTAAGATTGCATTGGTGTAATTTTTCCACTCAGTCTTGCTTGCAGGGGATAACATAGCACGCGTCGATAAGAAGTGGATTCATATGGCTAACAATCTGGAAATTTTCATGAAATATCCATGGGGCAAGGAGTGTTTTGAGATTACAATTGAGAGCTTGAAGAAGGACATGTTTCCAATGTACAAATCATATGTGAGAAAGAGTAAGGAAAACAATATCTCTGGTAAAAAGTCCAAAGTGGCTAGTTATGCCCTATACGGCTTCCCATGGGCATTCATGGTAAGTATTAAAAAACCTTCTCAAAATTTCTTTGTAGTTGAGTACTATTATTTTATTTACTGCCGATTAAAAATAATACTTTTTGGTTCATAAAAAATATAGGCATGGGCGTACGAAGCAATTTCGCTATTTGGTCATAGTGCCGAGAAATCAAATGTTGTACGGATGTCGCTGCCCAAGATGCTGAGATGGCACAACAAGAAAATTATATCTATCTCTGATTGGGATCCCTTTAAGCAGAGAGTTGATGACCCTTGTGTGGTAAGACATGGAGTCCAATAACATTCCGGTAGTAGATTAGAATCAACCAAAGTAGAAGATTATTATACACCTCATGTCTATTGTTTTGTATTTCTTGTCTAATGACTTCTATCTATGCAATATTTCAGGAGGCGCACCCTTAACTTATTCCTACCCTACGTGAGATGGATATGTACTACATGAAGAATTTGGTACCGTACGACGATAAGGTAGCTGATCCTATAATCGACCAGCTAGCGGTTGATTTGGAATGGATGCCATGTCATTAAAAAGGCACCTGATGCAATGAGTTTGGAGACTAATGATGAAGCTGACATTGCTGATGATGACCCTTTAGGTGGGAGTATTCCTAGTTCACCACTAGTTAGTGTTTTTTTTTATATTGGTAGAGGAGGACCATGCACTATGTGCAATGCTCAGCCAAGTGATATAGACGTGCGCAAAGAGTTGAAGGTTGTGAATGTGAAATTGGATAAGGTGTTGAAGATCCTTGGGGAGATGAAAAATCAGAATGAGAGCCCTTTTAAAGTAGTTGAGTCACCTTGATACAAAGTTACAAGATTGCAAAGCAGATTGAGGACTCCAATTTCTGTAAGCAAGAAGAGGAAGCTGAAACAGAGCAAGAAGAAGAAAACAAAGGTAGACGTACTCAAACCAGTTTTAGAGGAAGATAAGAAACTATTCTGTGAATGGTTTGACAAGAAGGAGAAGTTTCCCAAAAACCTCTTATCTGGCAGGTATGGTTGGAGGTTATTCAAGTAGTTGTGCGGTGCTAACTCGTCCATTTTAATTTTTGTAAGTCCCTTAATCACTGTGTGTATTTCTTTTTTTTAGTAGCTCCATATTTAATGTACAATTTTTAATAATATTTAGTATGTGGAGGAACTTTCAGCATTGATGCGTGTACAAAACATAAATTGTCCACGCCTTTATGCCCGTAGTCATGTTGTTATGAATGTTGCATTATGCAACAACATGTGTACTGCATGGGATACGATCAAGGAGGCTGCCAATAAAGAGGGAAAGGATTTGGACTTTGTGAGACAGTTAATGCTTGTCAAGACTTTTGCCTTACACCCCTTGTGCACGGTGAAATCGGAGGACCGTTTTCTCATTGACAAAATTGCTTCAGTAGGCCACCTCGGAGGCTTGGGACCTTGAGACGGTCATTTCCCTCAAGATTTGTCTATACCTGGCCGAGGATAACATCGGCCTAAACCCTGACGAACACGGGGAGCTTCCGAAGAATGCATCCGGGGTCGATTAAGTCTATTTGAGCAACTCGACATCGGCCCACACAAACATCATGAAGCTAGTTAGATGTCCCATCCCATTTTTCTTTATCACTCAACATATCTTGTACTAAGTTGGGGCTCCCTCCTCTTATAAAAGGGGAGTCATTAACACTCTGTAAGGCAGAGCTCCAAGTACTCTACACAATATCAATAATATCTCTCTCTTTCTCCTCTCTAAACTACTCGTTCGACGTCACTTTAGCATTTATTATTTTCTTACTTGTTCTTAATTTATTGCTCGATACAGGCCATAAAGAGCCTTGCTTGATCATACCTTAACTGTTATCCCATTCCCGACAACCCCCGATAGCTCAAGCTCGAGCTAGATATCGACCTCGAGGTCCTTCATCGACCAGTCCGAGGCTCAGGCTGCAAGCATCTCAGTTTGATTACTGCCCCGTTTAGCTTGTGTTTCTTCAGTAAACTTCATACTCTTAACATCAACTGCTCTAGCAACTAGCATAAAAAGAGATCACATATTTTTAGAATCTCATTTATAAATTTAATTATTGTTACTATTTTCATGGTAAACAGTTTGGCGCTCACCGTGGGGCTAAAAATAATAGTGATTATTTTCTTGCTGGTTTCATTCCACAAACGCAAGTTATCTCTCATACTTTTTCTTGTCCAAGATCTTTCGATTTCAGGTCAAAATGTCTGGCTCGGAACAAAGTCGAGAACGACAACCTCGAACACCACGGGGAAAATGGTGTGGTTGTTTCGACTGCTAGAACGCAACTACAAAATCCCGATAACGCGCCCAGACCGATTCTAGCGGACGCAAATTCACAGGACGCATAACAGGTAGACGAAACCTCACACACCGACAAAAGCATATGGTATAGTGACCGACAGGAAGCCTAAAAAACCCCAGCCCGGGAAGAACAGGAAGTTAGTCTTCATGTTATTTTTGAAATGGTGCAGGCATAACAGTTGGCCATCGCTCAGTTACAAAGCCATCCGAAGACTCCCAACACAGTAGCACCGGAAGTAGCACCGGAGAGATCAAGCAATAACGGATCGGTAGCCGACCCTGCCATAGTAAAGATGCTTGAGGGCCTCACCAGAAGGATCGAATCAGGTGAAAAAATGATAGCAGCCAACGATATAAAGGTCGATACCTACAACTCTAGGGTCGATCAGATCCCGGGTACACCCCCGATCCTCAAGGGCGTGGATTCGAAGAAGTTCATACAAAGGTTGTTCCCTGAGGAAGCGGCCCCGAAGCCCATTCCAAAGAAGTTCAGAATGCTGGAACTCCCTAAGTACAACGGTACCACTAATCCTAATGAACGCGTTACTGACTACACCTTCGCAGTAAAAGGCAACGATATAAAGAATCACGAAATTGAGTCCGTATTGTTGAAAAAATTCGGGAAAACACTCTCGAAGGGGGCCATGATGTGGTATCACAACTTGGCTCCTAATTCCATAGATTCGTTCGCCATGCTAGCAGACTCCTTCGTAAAGGCACATGCCGGATCCATCAAGGTAGCGACAAGGAAATTCGACGTTTTCAAAATCAAGCAAAGAGAGAATGAGATGTTGCGGGAATTCGTGTCCCACTTTCAGATGGAACGGATAGAGCTGCCACTAGTCTCCGATGACTAGGCATTACAGGCCTTCACCCAAGGCCTAAACGAACGAAGCTCATTGGCTTCAAAATAGCTGAAATAGAACCTAATCGAGTATCCGACCGTGACCTGGTCGGACGTCCACAACCGGTACCAGTCGAAGATCAGAGCCGAAGATGACCAATTGGGAGCCCCTTCGGGCTCAGTATACCCAAACCGGCTCCTGGCAAAGGAACCAAAGCCAAACAAAGAAAGTTATCAGTCATACCTCGAGGATAGGAGGAACGCCCCGAGGCGCAACCTAACACCATCAGAGGATGGATCGAGGAGAGGACCCTCGAGGGCTCACCAACAGAACCATGTTCGATCGAAACGTAGTGCCAATAGGTGCACCCCACCTATCGGAATATAATTTCAACGTCGATATGTCAGACATCGTGTTCGCTATCAGTAATATCAGACACACATGATGGCCCAAACTGATACAGTCAGATCCTTCGCAGAGGAATTATAACTTAGTATGCGAGTTTCACAACACGCACGGCCACAGGACCGAGGATTGTCATCAACTACAAGAGGAGGTAGCTCGGCTTCTTAGAAAAGGACATCTCCGAGAGTTCCTTAGCGATCGAGCCAAAAATCAGTTCCGAGAAAGGGAGGCAACCAAGAAGAACGAGGTAAATGAGCCACAACACGTCATCTACATGATCATGGGGGGGATCATGGGGGGCGTCGATGCCCCGCAGGAACCCATAATGAGAAGAACAAAAATATCCATCACCAGAGAAAAGCGGACTCAGGGATATATCCCCGAAGATTCCCTCATGTTCAGGGAAGAGGACACCGAGACATTGTCTCAACCCCACAACGACGCCATAGTAATCTCCTTCCTTGTAAATTCTTTTCAGATAAAACGTGTACTCGTGGATCCATGTAGCTCGACCAATATTGTCAAGTCGAGGGTAATAGAACAGCTTGGACTGCTCAACCAAATCGTGCCTGCCACTCGGGTACTCAACGGATTCAACATGGCAAGCGAAACGCCGAAAGGAGAAAACATCCTCCCGGTTACCGTGGTCGTCATGACCCAAGACATCAAATTCCATGTCATCGAGGGAGACATGAGGTATAATGCCTTATTCGGATGACCATGGATACACTGCATAAGAGCAGTGCCATCCACCATTCACCAGATGATAAAATTCCCAACAAAGGATGAAATTAAAACCGTCTACGGGGAACAACACGCGGCAAAGGAAATGTTTGCAATACACGATGTGGTACCAACGCTCGTACCTCCACACCCGAGTAAAAAGGTCGAATCGGGCCTCACCCTCGATCGAACTTGACAGAATGAAGTAGAAATCCATACCACATTTTTCGCCTCAGGCAATTATAACGAATCAATCCCGAGGCATCGCCAGCATATCTCACTTCAAGGTACGACCGCCTCCTTTTTTGTTTCGAATTCGGAACTAACCCTTATGCAGGCCCCAACCGGAGTTGTCGTAACGCTAGCAATGCCTGAAGACCTCTGTAAGCACGTGATTTTTGCCCTATATGAGAAATACTCCCAAAAAATGCAAAATAAAATGATTTTTCTTGGTGTGCAATTTTGAGTATTTTTGTGATATTTTTGGATAATTATTTGTATTTGTCTGTGTTTGCTTATTTGTTAAATTAATAAAAAAAATACAAAAATATGTCGCATTTGCATGTAGGATTTAATTCTACAATTGTTAGCAATTAAATTAGTTTTACAAAAATTAAAAATTACAAAAATAGGCATCTTTTGCATCTTTAGCATTTAATGTCCAAATATACAATTTTATACTTAATTATTACTTAATTGTGCGTCAATTGTTATTGGGAATTAATTTGCGCTTTTATAACTTAATTTATTTCTTAATAATAATTTAAGTATTTTTATAATTTAGTTTTAGAAAATAAAAGAAGAAAAGATAACAAAAATACGAAGAAAAATCGGACTGGGCCACTTCTTCAAATTTCAAACTCAGGCCCAAATAATTGTCCAATCTTCCCCATGACCCAGTCCACTTCAGACCGGGTCGACCCGGTCCGCCCCACTAACCCATTTACCCAACACCCATCCTTCATTTTTTCATCCAACACAAAACAAAACACAAACCAAAACCCTAAAAAACCTAAAAACACATTCGCCTCCCCCCTCCATCTTCTTCTTCCCAAAAACTCAAGAACCACTCCATCCATGGCTACCCTTAGCTTCACCATCCAAACGCTTCATTTTCTCCGAGTTGCATCGTGAATGACCTCTGCGTCGACTACCTTCCTGCTGCCTGCGTCCAGTCACGACGAGCAACCATGGCTGCTCCGAACGGATGTCGTTACTCCAGCTTCGGCATGGACATGGCTACCATGGCATCGCCTCAATGATGAGCAGCTATCTGTCGACCTCCCCGTCGGCTTTGTCGCGCTGCTTTTGTTTCCTTCCAAGATCCAGCCCTTCGTCGTTTGCTTCACAACCATGGCGTCCAAACTCAGTCGACAACCCCGTTGCCTTCTTCTCCATGCTGCTGCGTCGACTGCTCGTGCTGCTGCGTCGACTGCTGCTGCCTCATCAAACAACCATGGCCTGTCTCCAGCTCCTCCGTTTCGCCGCTGCAACTCAGTCCCGCCATGGACCCAGCAGAAGCTGATGCTCTGTTTCGATGAAGGAGAAGGCTACTGGTGGCCCAGCTACCTTCGTCCTCTTCACTTCTGCCTCGCGCACATGGACGAGCTTTGGTCGATGTCGTCGACCACTGTTCGAGTTCGTCGTTGAGTTCGTCGTTGAGTCCGGACAGATTTACGTCCATTTGAGGTTCGTCGAAATAGTCCATACAATCGAGTTCGTCGTTGTTCATCTCCGGTTAGCAGTTTTTGAGTTTTTATTTTGTTCGTATTTTGTTTTGATATTTTTGAATCTAAAATCGGCAAATGTTTGTTTTGTTCATGTCTATGTTTAGATATTTGATTTTTGGATTTGTTCATGTTCATGTGTTTTTGTTGAATTAATTTTCAGATTTCAAATGGAAGTTAATTAGTTATTTTTCATGTTTATTTCATGTTTGTATTATTGTTTAAGTGAATATTTGTTAGTTTAATGTTTGTTAGATTCAAATTGAAATTTAATTAATTATTTCTTCAATTTGTTTCATGTTGTTATGTATTTTCCAGAAATTATTAGTGTTGTTTGAGTCATGTGAATCCGTCATGTTTGTTGCTTAAAAATAGATTTAATTCATGTTCGTCTTGGTTTGAAGTTCATGTTTAAATCCAGTGATTTAATGTGAGTTTATGTTTGTTTGTGATTTGTTGATTTAATTTGAATCATACATATTGTTGTTTGTATTGTTGTATCCTTGCTCATACATTCATGGTCTAAATTAACCAGGATTGGTTCCCGATATGGTTAATTCATTCCGTTAATTTTGAGTTGTGTTGTTCATCGTGTTCATGTGAGTTGTTGTTGAAGATTGTTGAGAAATTGGTCATTTTGACTATATTTTGGTCAAGTTATGATTAATTGAGTGTTTAGAGCTGATGGGGGTAATTTGGTAAATTGCATTGCATTCGGGGGTAGATTTGTAATTGCAATAAGGTCGGAGGGGTAGTTTGGTAATTGAACATTATTTTGATTCTTTATGTTAAGCATGGAGAACAAAATATAATGGGGTGGGGTTTTTGATGTACTTGTTTAATATAATGGGGGACAAGACAAAACATAATGGGGAGGAATCTTGTACTTGTTTAATGTAGGCATGGGGGACATATTGTAATGGGTTGGGAATGTGATATTTATTTAATGTAGGCATGGGGGACAAAGTTTAAAATAAAGAAAACATTAAGTAGTGGGACAAAACATGCCATTGGGGGAATAATTTGGGATTGGGAATTGAAGACTTGTCTTGCTATATATATAGAGTCATTCTTGACATTTAAGGGGGGGAGAAGAAGAAAACATTGACTGAAAAAAGAGTTTAGAGAACTTAAACATTAAGAGAGACTTGGAGAGTTGACAGATTTTTTACACTTGAGAGTTGACATACTTTTATACTTGAGAGAGTTTTTGAGAGTAAAAGAGAAAGACAATTTGAACTTTTACTCGAACAATTCTGTTTGCTTTTCTTCGAGTGTTATTCAAAAGTCAGAAACTACTGCATCACGTATCTTTTCTCTTCTCTACTTTGATTGTGATTGCACTTTGGCATTGCTGATTTTTCAATCCGTTGCTGGGTTATTCTACTGGTTGTTACTGGTTTTGCGGTGTTGCTGAACCTGCTGTTGCCGTGTTATTACTGCTGCTGACTCCTACTTCTTTTGTTCTTGTACTGCTGTTTCCAGGTACACATTTGTACAATCCCGGCTTGAAGCAAAAATGAAATATTAATCAGGCTTTGTTCCTGTTGAATTCCTCTTGTTTAGATTTGTGGTTGAATATAATTTTTTCTTTCTTCGTATAAAGATGTAGTTGAATGATTAATGAATAATGAGGTTGCATGTGTATACTTTCTTCATCTAATAATGTTAGTTTAAAGTAATCGGAGAATAATTAATCTGTTTTGATATTATGGTCAATCTCATGTTCTAGTATTATTGAATAACAGAATATAAAATGAAAACAGTTTTTCTTTGTACAAACTCGATCGAAATTTTCCATTCGCATTAGCCGTAAACTAATAACTAATAAGTTACGTTTTCAGCATGTAAATAATTAAGAGATTTTCTTTTATTTTAGAGACGAACTTAATAGAAAATATAGTCATCGTAGGTTTATCCTTTAAAAATAAAAATGAGACGAGCCTCGCCAAATAAAACGTATAGATTGAGGGGCCCTCACAAAAATGTATGGTTTAATTAGAATTCGGAAGGACCGTTTAGCGAATTTCACGGTCTTCCCAAAATAATAACGCGATAGTCTCTTTAGGCGCGTGTTTAATATTTTACTTTCTTAAGCCTGGGTGTGCATTTCATGCGACCCGTATCCAAATCCCAAAACATCAAATAAAACGTGTTCCGGATTGTGGGTACATTTCATGTGACGCAGTCCAAAGACGTGTTTTAAGCGATGTTCACATTTCTTTTAAAAACAATAATAATAAAGCGGTTAAAAGATAAAATTTGTACATAAGTTCATATTTGTATAAAATCAGATAATCAAGCCGAATATAACAGTTGAGCGACCGTGCTAGAACCACGAAACTCGGGAATGCCTAACACCTTCTCCTGGGTTAACAGAATTCCTTATCCGGATTTCTGGTACGCAGACTGTAATATGGAGTCATTATTTTCCTCGATTCGGGATTAAAATTGGTGACTTGGGACACCCTAAATCTCCCAAGTGGCGACTCTGAAATAAATAAATAAACCTCGTTTCGATTGTCCTTTAATTGGAAAAAACTCCCTTGTACCCTCTCGGGTGCGGAAAAGGGAGGTGTGACAGCTCTGGCGACTCTGCTGGGGATAATCCAGAACCACTGGTTCAGGGTTAGAAATTCGAGCTTATATAAATTGTTATATCTGGTATTATCTGATTTTGTTACATGTTTTTGGCTCAATGTGCTAATTGGTTGCCTTTTACCGCTTTGATATTTTGTGAACTGTATATAAACTGTGCCGAAACCCATATCCTCTCTGAGTCTTCTAAATCATGAAGAAGGGTGTACTTCGTACGACTTCTTTTCTGTATAGTGTCAAATCCCAATTTAGAACGAGGTTCGGACAAGTTGCTAAGCCGGTGAAACTTCTGTATTCCCGGTACGCTGCCCCCCCTCGGCTCGAGTTGTCCTCTCGGGTAAGCCAGGTCTAGAACAAACACTTAGGTTTTAAACTTAGTATAACAAAGCCACATGCCGGATCCCTAGTAGGAACGTTTGTTTGCATCACGTGCATCTGACTTTGGAGGCTCAACACAGGGGTTGGGTTTGTCTAGGACAGGTGTACCAAAAATGAAAATGACCATCTTGATGCATCTTACTTGCTAATACTTGCGCATTTATTTGATTCGGACTTGTGTGCTGACTGACTTGTGAATATCAGGAATAATATTTTGAAATTGAAAAAAAGAAATAGCGGTTAGGGAATTGATTGTTTATTTTTGAAAAGAAAACAAATGCCCAAATACTGTCAAAACTCTGCCGACATTCTAAGAAAATGAAAAAAAATGTCTTATTAGTTTGTTTTATTAAAAGCTAAGAAAAGAAAAAAAAATCGTTGTTCTATTTTGTTTTTCAAAAAAAAATAATAGAAAAAATATATAGTTTGTCTTGCCATAAAAATGAAAATGAAAAAGAGTCTTATTTTTAAAAGGGTTTTTATTTATTTATTTGCTTATGAAAATGCAAAAAATAAAAAAAAAAGTAAAAAAAAAAAGTATTTCATTATTTGTCGCAAATATATATAAGTCCGAAAAGTTTTTTTTTATTTCCAAAATATATATATATGTCTTTATTTGTTGCAAAAATATTTGTCTCGCCAAAAAGTCTAGAAAAGTTTTAGACCCCCAATTTTCAAAAAAAAAAAACAAAAAAAAAAGTCCAAAAATATTTTCCATTATTGACTTCTTTAGAAAGTTTTTCTAATTGCTTTTAAAATATATATATATATATATATATATATATATATATATATATATATATATATATATATATATATATATATATATATATATATATATATATATATATATATATATATATATATATATATATAAAGAAAAAAAATCCGAAAATATTTTGATTCTTCTTTCAAAATTGAAAAGAAAATTCAAAATTCAAAAAAAAACATTTTTAGAAGCATTTCTTTTATTAAAGGTAAATTCCGAAAATGTGTTCTTCTTTTTCTTTAGAATAAATAAAAAAAAGAAAAAAAAAGAAAAAAAACAAATGAAAATTCAGAAAAAATATCTTAGAAGTCTTTCTTTTAGAAAGAAAATCAATCAAAAATCCAAAAATACTTCATTTCTTCTTTTAAAGTAGTTCTTTCACAAATTCAAAAAAAAAAAGAATTAGTTCATCTACTTATTCTTGATTGCCCGAACTACGTCAGTTTGATTCTCACCGGATGTGGGATACGTAGGCAACCCTCATCGGGTCCAACTCCCTTTTTCATTTTTCCAATAATGATATATAATAAAGTGTATATGTATATATATATACACATGTATATATATACATATATTGTTTTTTTCAAAGATTTTTTGTTTGGAATCAAAATAAAGATTTTTGCTTTCGCCTAAGAAACACCTTAATAAATGTGCAGGATGAGCACAGAGCAAAATGAACCGTTCTCTGCCCTCAGCGAGGTCCCTCTACAACTCCACATGTGGTGGAATGATTTGGAAGCCGACAGCAAAGAGATAGTGGGAAGAGTATTGGGAGGTTTTGTCAATTTGCTGAGTATTAAGCCAAAGACAGATATTCTTGAAGCTCTAATACCATTTTGGGACCCAACCCGCAATGTATTCCGTTTTGTTGACTTTGAACTTTCACCGACACTAGAGGAAGTCGCCGGATATGCGGGATTGAATGGAAGGTTAAGAGGACAATACCTACTTTCGCCAAGGCCGGTATCTCCGCACGCATTCCTGGATTTGCTAAGCATCAGTTGGAAGGTACAACACGACGATTTATCGAGAGGACGTTGTGCTCTCAAATTCTTGTATCAACGATACAGAACTCCGCAAGGTTTCGAGGAACCAAACCTTGGACTAACTCATGGCGGGAACAGAAACAAATGGGAAGCAAGACGTACTTTGGCTTTCATCACAGCATTCTTGGGAGTCATGGTCTGTCCACGGGAGGATAAAAAGATAGAGATAGGCCTTGTAGGGATGGCCGACGTTGCAATCAAAAGAACCGACAGTACTGTTGTTCCTTTGATTTTGTCCGAAATCTACCGAGTCTTGACGATATGCCGAGAAGGAGGCAAGTTCTTCTAGGGTTGCAATCTGTTACTTCAGCTATGGATGCAAGAGCACCTCCATCACCGAGTAGGATACATGAATCACGGGTTGACCGGGAGGAATTGTATCAGCGGCTTCGAGAAGCGCATGACAGGCGTCAGGTTTCCTGAAGGTGTCGAAGCATGGTTTACATGATTAAGGTCAACAACAACTGACCAAATTGAATGTGCATTCGGCTGGTTGGTTGATACAGAGGTAATATACATGGCAGCTGAAGAATGTCATGTTCTCTTAATGGGACTTCGCAGCATCCAGCCATATGCTCCTCATCGGGTATTGCGCCAGCTGGGCAGGTTTCAAGTAATCCCTACTGATGAAGACCTGAGCAAGCACGCCATTGAGCTAAGCCCGGGAGTCATATTTCCCGAGGGAAAGATTAGAAAGCTGTGGCACGAATGTAGATTCTTGGAACCCAAGACCATGGTGCGAGAACTAGCTAAAGGTGAGGTAGACCCAAAGTACGATGCTTGGTTCGAAAGAAGATTCCAGATTCGGCAGAGACCTGCTAAAAGAGCTCACATCCAACAATTCACGGATGATTCACAGGAGTAATGGGGATGGTTAAAAAGGGAAGAAGGTTACCGGGTTGAAATCGGGAGGCTAAAGCAGCAAGTTGAGAGGCTTATATTTGAGAACAACGTGCAAGTCGCCTCGGAGCAGGGCGAAAAGAACAAGCTAGCCCAAGAGAACCAGACACTAAAGGCCCGCCTACGCCAAGCCAGCAAAAGTAACATTGACCGACAGAGACGTCGCTCCGACGAAAGGTTGATAGCAGGTTTGAAAAATCAGGTCGTCCAAAGCCAAGAAGAATTAGAACAATCAGAAGCTCGCGTAGCCAGGATGAAGGACAGATGGGCAAAATGCACAATGGCCCGGAGGCAGCGTCTGCAACAGGTCATAAGGGATTATGAAATGAGCATCGGGATATTAAGGGAAACGAACTCCACTCTACATGATCGGATCATCAAACAAGCACGAGATGCCCAGGCCGACAGAAGACATTGTTACGATGCAATGGCCTGCATGGAAAGACAAATGGAGTTGTTCTAGGATCGACTTGCCGACAATGCTCAGGCACTGGGATTGAAGAACCGACAAATCAGGCAATTGTTCATTGAAAGGGACAACATTCGAGGAAGGATTGACGAAATTGGGCATTACATCTACATGAAATGCCTAGCATGTGAGCGAACACCTCGGAAGACCCTCCTTGTTTCCATCATGGGCTGCGTCCACCGGATTATGAACGAGTTGAAGAGCTTGCAGAGGGACCTCACACCAAGGGCCGCGGAAATGCCGAATGATGCCTCGCGAGCCCCTAAGTTGGAAAATTAATCTTTGGTCGAGTCCTGTTTATTTGGCTTTGTTGCTTTCCAATATGTTGTTTTCTTTTCTTTTAGTCAAATCGGGTTAAGAACTGTGGAGTCTGTACTATTGCTGTTCCTTGTTTGAAGTAATTTGTAATAGCAAAATTTTGAGAACGAATTTAATGATTTCAAAAGAATTTTGTGTTTCTTATTTTTTGGCAGAACTACGCCTGGTCTGATTCGCGCGGGGACGTGATACGTAGGCAATCCCCATAAGATTCGACCGCTTTTAATAAATAAAGAAAGAAAAAAAGAGAAAAAGAAAATACAAAATAAAATAAAATACAGGGTTTCCCAAAGTACTTTAAAAAGGGACAAATGAGCAAGCCGGGATAACGCATATTGTTTGAAGCATAGCATGTAGAAACGGTTAACTGCCTAGGAGCATTGCATCCTCTATGTGTTGTGATCAAATCTGTTAAACTCTAACGCTAACAAAGTTTGTTGTTGTCTGAAACCAGACAGTTAGTTGTTAAAGAGTTCTGGAAACACACCCTTACCAAACCAGATCCAAAGGACCGGTAGCAACAAGCATGACTACTTCGGAGAATAGTACCGAGGAAGAAAGGCCGATGAGCCGGTTGTTAAAAGAAGCGATGGAAAAGATTGAAAGGATGGGACTAGAGATGAATGCAATGCAGCTAGCTCTAGCCAAAGCACAAAAGAGCCCTGAGCCACTGGGGCACATGCCGGAATACCCTCATTCCGGCCCTTCAACAAGCCTCCCAAATCCCCGTTATCATCAGGAAAGAAGCCCCCATGATTCCCAAGCTCCACCACTCCATCAACCTATCCCAACACCAAATGTTCCCACCTTTGTGGGACCCACATCAGTCACCCTGCAAAGAACGACCAGCGAGCCATTGTTTCAGGCTCACGATACGCAATACTATCCCCCTGAGCCCACATTTCATGCCCCTGAACCACACACCTACAATCCACACTTGGAGGTTCCGGCAGAGATTGAAAAGCCGGTTAAAGCCCCAGAACAAGATGAGGTATTGAGGAAATTCAAAAG
Organism: Nicotiana tabacum; assembly: GCF_000715075.1. NCBI lineage: Eukaryota > Viridiplantae > Streptophyta > Magnoliopsida > Solanales > Solanaceae > Nicotiana > Nicotiana tabacum. Next base: position 143,967,928 of record NC_134087.1, on the reverse strand, counting down.
CCTAGAGCAGTCCTTCAGGAACCTGCACAGATTGGGCAACCAAGTCAGCATGGCCTACAAAGATCTATGCCCTTTCCCGGACGTCCAACTCCCGGCTGGGTTCAAGATGCCTAAGTTTGATTTATATGAAGGGCACGGTGATCCCATGGCACATTTGCGGGGATTCTATAGCAAAATGAGAGGGGAGGGCGGCAAAGATGAGCTGCTGATAGCTTATTTCGGCCAAAGTCTGAGCGGATCTGCATTAGAATGGTATACCAGGCAGGATTCCAGTAGATGGTACACTTGGGATGATCTGGCGCAGGCTTTCGCGGGTCATTTCCAATACAATCTCGAGATAGTCCCTGACCGTCTCACATTATTGAGAACTGGGAAGAAGCCCGGGGAAAGCTTTCGCGAGTTCGGGTTCCACTGGAGAGAGCAAGCGGCCAGAGTCGATCCTCCCATGAGAGAGGGAGAGATGGTGGACTATTTCTTACAAACATTGGATCTAACCTACTTTGGTCACTTGGTGACAACGGTTGGAAAATCCTTCAACGAGGTGGTAAAGATCGGGGTCATGATAGAAGAAGGTCTGAGGTCTGACAAAATCTTGAATTATTCGGCACTCAAGGCCACGACCCAGGCTATTCAGAGCGGCACGGGAGGTGCACTGGGAAGAAGAAAGAAAGAAGAAATTTCCACGATCGAGGCAGGCAGTTGGTCCAGGGCTGGCAAGCCACACTACAACCAACCCAGACCTCACAAGCCAAACTACCCATACAACCCGCCACAACATTGCTATCCGCCTCGAGAACCACATTGTTCCGTACACTAGGCCCAGACATACACTCCGCCTCCGGTTCTCCCTCAGTGGCGCGCGCCGGCTCCCCAGAATACATATGCACCACAAAACACCTATCCTCCACCAGGGGCATATAGAAACCCTCCAGGGGCAGGCTTTCGGGGAAATCCAGCTGCTAGGAATGACAGGCTGCGGAAACAGAGAACCTTCACTGAGTTAGTAGAAACCTACACCGCTTTGTTCCACAAATTGAGGCAATTGGGTTTGGTTAGTCCGGTCGAGACTCGAGGACCAAATCCCCCGCCCCAAAACTTGGACCAATCAATAAGCTGTGAGTACTGCTCAGGGATGTTGGGACATGATACCGAAAAGTGTTGAAAATTGAGGCATGCCATATAGGATCTTATCGACACCAATAACATCGAGGTCCAGACACCGGAGGCTCCCAACATCAACCAGAACCCACTGCCAGCGCACCACGAGACTCACATGATTGAGTTGGTGTATGGGGGAGGAGAGTGGAGAAAACCCTCACAGACAGTGATGATGATCCAGGCCGCCCCAAAAGAAGGTTCAACCAGTAGGGGGATGAGGGTACAGTCGCAGGGAGAAGGCGTCAAGCCAGTAGTGATATTGGGAAAGAGCCCGTCCGTCATAACAAGCAAACCCGAGCCAAACAAGTTGGTAGTATCAGGGACTCCGCCCATACCTGCAGTTGTGTTGAAGGGGGTACATAGAGAACTGGTCACCATAAAGCCTGTAGTCCAGCTGCCGATAATTGATAGCAAGGCCGTGCCTTGGAAATATGAAAAGGCGGTGGTGATGTACAAAGGAAAATAGGTGGAGGAAGTTAGTTGCGAAGCGCAAGGGCTGACTCGATCAGGTCGGTGTTTTGCTCCGGTGGAGTTAAGAAGAACCAACCCAACTGCAACCAAGAAACCTGTATCCGAAGAAGAGGCTGAGGAGTTCCTGAGAAAGATGAAGGTACATGACTACTCCGTGGTCGGACAGCTGAGGAAAACACCGGCCCTCGCTGCTGTCATTACTGATCCATTCTGAGGAGCATCGTCGGGCCCTGATGAAGATATTGAACGAAGCTCATATGCCCAACGAGATTTCTGTAAACCATTTGGAAACCATTGCCAACAAGATTTTCGAGGTGAACAGGGTAACATTCTCAGATGATGACCTGCCGATGGAAGGTACAGAGCATAATAAAGCTCTCTACCTAACTGTCAAATATGAAAACTCGGTAGTTACTCGGGTATTGGTGGATAACGGTTCAAGTGCCAATATCTGCCCGTTATCCACTCTAAACCAGTTAAAGATCGACCACGGAAGGATCCGCAAGAATAGCATCTGCGTTCGAGGATTTGACGGAAATGGAACAGCCACTGTAGGGGATGTTTTACTTGAATTGACCATCGGTCCAGTCCTGTTCACCATGGAGTTCCAGGTGTTAGATGCCACAGTATCTTATAACCTTCTGTTAGGACGACCATGGATTCATGCAGCCAAAGCAGTACCCTCCACCCTACATCAGATGGTGAAGTTCGAGTGGGAAAGACAAGAGGTCGTGCTACACGGCGAGGACACGACGTGCACCATGGGTGGCGCCATTGTACCTTTCATAGAGACCGTTGATGACAAAGGTCCTTGGGTCTACCAGATTTTCGATACAGGGTCGGCAAACAAAATTGCTGAGGGAGAAAGCATCCCGCACCCTAGGGTAGCTGCTGCGACAGTCATGATGGTTTCGGAAATGCTGGGTAATGGATTTGTGCCGGGAAAGGGCCTGGGAGTCGAGCTTCAGGGCATTGTCCAACCTGTTTCCCTGCCTAAAAATCTGGAAACTTTCGGATTGGGGTTCAAACCAACCGCAGTAGATAGGAAGCAAGCGCAAAAAATGAAGAAGAAGGTTTGGTTTCTGCCCAAACCGGTGCCACGTCTCTCAAGGTCTTTTGTCAGAGCAAGCGCCAAAGGGCCGCCGGTCCCAAAGATTCTAGGACCATTGATTGGTATGGATGGGAACTTGAATCAGAGTTTTGAGAGGCTATTCGCTGATGTCAGTATGGTAGAAGCTGGAGAAAGTTCCAGCAGATCAGAGATACAGTTTGTGGGGCCTGAGGCCAAAACCAACAATTGGACGGTTACTCCTCTCCCTGTCCGAGGGGAGTCTTGGTAGTAGGCTTTGATTTATGTTTTGTTTGTTTTGTTTTGTTCGGATTATTCAGGGTGTAATCCAAGTTTTACTTTTGTTTTGTAAAAGTGTGAACCCTTTTATCCCGCAAGTTTAATAAAGTTCTCTTCTTTTGTCCCATTTTAATTTTTGTTTTGTTCTTTTTCTTTCTGAACAGTTCTCTTTTTACTGGTTCTAACGACATGGCATGCACAGCGGATCTTCGACCTAGTCTAATAAATCAATCTGAATCCGACTTAATGGCGCAAGAGGTCGTTTGCGACGATGAATCTGAATATGACAAAGATAAAGCCTTCGAAGAGATAAACCGAGAATTGTGCCAATTTGAAGAAAAACCCAAACCTAACCTAAATGACACTGAGGCTGTGAATCTAGGAGACGCTGATAATGTCCGAGAAACCAAAATCAGCATCCATATTGAGCCGAATGTCAGGGAAGAATTGATCAAAACCCTTGTGGAATTCAAAGATGTTTTTGCATGGTCATACGATGATATGCCGGGATTAAGCACCAATTTAGTGGTTCACAAATTGCCCACTGACCCGGCATACCCTCCGGTCAAGCAAAAGCTAAGGAAATTTAAAACATAAATGAGTGTAAAGATCAAAGAAGAGGTGATTAAGCAGTTGAAGGCGAAGGTCATTCGAGTCACCCAATATCCCGAGTGGTTGGCCAATGTGGTACCAGTTCCAAAGAAGGATGGGAAAATCAGGGTGTGCGTCGACTACCACAATCTCAACAAAGCAAGTCCCAAGGACAATTTTCCATTACCCAACATCCATATCTTGATCGATAATTGCGCTGGGCGCGAGATCGGATCATTTATGGATTGCTATGCGGGTTATCATCAGATCCTAATGGACGAGGAAGATGCGGAAAAGACAACATTTATCACGCCATGGGGAACTTACTGCTATCGGGTAATGCCGTTCGGACTGAAGAATGCCGGGGCAACGTACATGCGAGCAATGACTACTGTGTTTCACGACATGATACACAAAGAAATTGAGGTGTACGTAGATGACGTGATCATAAAGTCTTGGCGTCAGGAGGACCATGTAGCAGACCTAAGGAGATTCTTCCAAAGACTTCGAAGGTATGATATCAAGCTTAACCCGGCCAAATGCGCATTCGGGGTTCCATCAGGAAAGTTGTTGGGATTCATCGTCAGTCGACGGGGGATTGAGTTAGACCCATCCAAAATCGAATCCATCCGAGATTTGCCACCGCCAAAGAACAAAACAGAGATAATGAGTTTGCTGGGTAGACTCAATTACATCAGCAGGTTCATCGCTCAACTCACAGCAACTTGTGAGCCCATATTTCGGCTGCTGAAAAAGGATGCTGCGGTAAGTTGGATGGCAGAGTGTCAAGAGGCTTTCGACCAAATCAAAGGGTATCTGTCTAATCCACCCGTTTTGGTCCCACCTAAGCCAGGGAAGCCCTTAATTCTTTATCTGATGGTCCTGGAAAATTCATTTGGTTGTGTACTGGGGCACATGATGACACAGGAAGGAAGGAGCAGGCCATCTACTATCTTAGCAAGAAATTCACAGTATATGAAGTCAAGTACACTCAACTCGAGAAAACATGCTACACCCTAACTTGGGTAGCTCAGAAGTTGAAACACTATCTGTCCTCGTATACTACTTATCTCATATCCCGTTTGGACCCATTGAAGTATATCTTTCAGAAACCTATGCCCACAGGGAGGTTGGCAAAATGGCAAATTCTGCTCACAGAGTTCGATATCGTCTATGTGACGAGGACAGCCATGAAAGCCCAGGCGCTGGCCGACCATTTGGCAGAGAATCCCGTTGATGAAAAATACGAACCCTTAAGAACGTATTTTCCCGATGAAGAGGTAATGCATACAAATGAGTTGGAGTTACCCGAGGAACCGGGTTGGAAGCTTTTCTTCGATGGAGCTGCAAACACGAAAGGGGTTGGAATAGGAGCGGTACTCATTTCTGAAACAGGACGCCATTATCCTGTTACGGCTCAACTACGCTTCTATTGCACCAACAATATGGCCGAGTATGAAGCTTGCATTTTGGGTCTACGATTGGCTGCGGACATGGATGTCCAAGATGTTTTGGTCTTGGGAGACTCGGACCTCTTGGTACATCAGATTCAGGGTGAATGGGAAACGCGGGATCTGAAACTCATACCATATCGACAATGCTTGCATGATCTGAGCAAGCGATTTCGATCAGTGAAGTTCAAACATATCCCGAGAGTTCATAACGAGGTTGCGGATGCATTGGCCACCTTAGCATCAATGTTGCACCACCCTGACAAAATGTATGTTGATCCTCTGTACATCCAGGTCCGTGATCAGCACTCTTATTGCAATGCTGTAGAAGAGGAAGCAGATGGCGAGCCCTGGTTTTATGATATCAAAGAATACCTCAGAATGGGGATATATTCGGAACAGGCCACTGGAGACCAAAAAAGAGACCTTCGGCGTTTGTCAAATGGTTTTTTCCTCAGCGCAGGAGTGCTATACAAAAGAACCCCGGATTTGGGATTGTTGAGATGTATAGATGCCGGTCAAGCCATGACGGTTATGGCAGAGGTACATGCTGGAGTTTGCGGGCCACATATGAGCGGACATGTTTGGCAAGGAAGATCCTTCGGGCAGGGTATTATTGGCTCACCATGGAACATGACTGTATCACTTTCGTGAGGAAATGCCATCAGTGTCAGATACATGGAGATCTGATTCATTCTCCACCAACAGAGTTACATACGATGTCAGCACCCTGGCCGTTTATGGCATGGTGCATGGACGTCATTGGACCTATCGAGCCAGCAGCATCCAACGGTCATAGGTTCATTCTAGTAACCATTGACTACTTCACCAAATGGGTTGAGGCTAAAACCTTCAAGTCGGTAACTAAAAAGGCAGTGGTGGATTTTGTGCACTCCCATATCATCTGCAGATTTGGGATCCCAAAAGTGATCATCACAGATAACGGTGCGAATCTTAACAGCAGCCTGATGAGAGAGGTATGCCAACAATTCAAGATTACAAACCGCAATTCCACCCCATATCGTCCCAAGGTGAATGGAGCAGTCGAAGCAGCCAATAAGAACATCAAGAAGATACTGCAAAAGATGGTGGAAGGATCTAGACAATGGCACGAGAGATTACCCTTTGCTTTGTTGGGTTACCGCACTACCGTCCGGACTTCCGTAGGTGCAACTCCTTATTTGTTGGTGTACGGAACTGAGGCTGTAATACCAGCGGAGGTCGAAATTCCATCCCTCCGGATTATCACTGAAGCCGAGATTGATGACAATGAATGGGTCAAAGCTCGATTGGAACAGTTGAGCTTGATAGACGGGAAAAGATTGGCAGCAGTGTGCCATGGTCAGCTGTATCAAAAGAGAATGGCGAGAACATATAATAAGAAGGTACGCCCCAGGAGGTTTGAGGTAGGGCAGCAGGTATTGAAGAAGATCCTCCCATACCAGGTCGAGGCAAAAGGCAAGTTCGCCCCAAATTGGCAAGGGCCTTATATCGTGACCAGAGTATTGTCCAATGGAGCTTTGTGTTTGACGGATATCGAAGGAAGATGTGTTGACATGGCTATCAATTCGGATACAGTCAAGAGATATTATGCGTAATTTCTTTTGATTATGACAATTATTGGTTCGTTTGTTTGTACTTGGTACTTATTGGATAATGAAATGACGGAGGCAATTCTTTCTTCTATCCAAACACTTTTACCCTTGTTTTCCCCTTTTGAGCCTTAAGTTATTCTTTCATACCCCTCTTTTGGAATCACTAACGGAAAAGATATGAAAAGAGGAAGAAGAAGAAGAGAAAATGTTTAAGAGAAAATGAAAAAAAAGAGAAGAAAAAAAAAGAAAAAAAAGGGAAAAAGAAAAAAAAGAAGAAGATAAAAACCACAAACCGTGGGAACTACGTTTGACCTGATTCCTCAAAGAGGATACGTAGGCGCTCACGGCTCGGTCATAGTGTGCATCATAGTATACATAGGATGCATAGTGTACATAAATACGCATAATAAGGCACAGTGTACATAACGCACATAGCTCAACATAGAGTAAAAATAAAATCCCCCAAGCAAGAAAACTGGGGCAGAGGCTATGTTTTAAAATTCCAGCAAAGGATTGATTCCAAAAGTTGTAGCAGATCACCCATCAAAATCATTTCATTTTTTGATAAGCCTTTCTTCTAGCCCCACACCAAAACCAAAATCGACGTCCAAAAGACCTCCCGATCAACATCCAAGAGGTGCCAAGTCAGGCAAATGAAGCCGAGAATAATACACTGATCCCCAGCAAAGAAGAGGATCATAAAACTGGAAATGAATTGATAGTCCAAAGGAATCTCCAGAAGAGAGGGTCATATTGACAACACTCCAACTCTCCGGTGAAGAAATAAAATGAGAGAGTCTTATCGGTGAAAACTTTCATAGGCACCATAAGGCGACGAAAGATGAGAGATATAAAACGAGAGAGTCTTATCGGTGAAAACCTTCACAGGCACCATAAGGCGCCGGGAGCTGAGAGAAAAGAGAGAGTCTCATTAGTGAAAACCCCTCGAAGGGCACTATGAGGCGACAAGGCAGATCAGCAAAAGGGTCCGCGTTCGCAAAGAAATGGACACTCATTTATCCCCAGCAAGTAAAACCATCGAGCAAGTCGATTGATACAAATAGACTGGGTCGGGAATCTATGGTGCACGTCATGATCACAGGGACCAGTCAGGTCATCCAGATAAACTCTTCTGAATTCCTTTTTTTCCACCAAGTATTGGTTCAGAAAGATTTTTCTCCTTTTTCATCTTTTTCATTTTTCTTTCTAAAAATTTGTTTTGAAAAGGATTTTTCAAAGTTTGCTACCAGAGACCGAAGGGAGTTCATCCGATGCGAGATAACTCCAACCGTCCTAAAGACTAGCCCCAGGCAATGCAATGTTGTGCCCTGCAGTTTTGGAGGAAGTAAACTCCTAAAGGGAGTGGTTTCGGGAGTAAAAGCAGACTCCCACAGCATGTACTGTGAAGAGAAAGCAGAAAAGAGGATAAATCGAAAACCAATCCCCAGCAGGCCGGACACCCCATCAAGCAACTTTGTCCACTAACCAATTGTGGGGGCACAGAGCAAGAAAATGGAAAGAGAGGGAAAATCATCCACCGGAAAGACACCTTTTCCCACCATGAGTGAAACTAACTAAATCCTTTTTGTCTACTGCAGGAAAAATAAACATTGATGATGGCAGCAGAGGACGCGATGCCAGGGAAATCACCAAAACCGGGGCAGAAAATTTTCTGCCGTTGGCAAAATTTTCTCGGAAGAACGAGGAAACAATTTTAATACATTATGTTCTAGGTCGCCCACCAGTAAAATGCGGGAATAATTTATGTTCTAGGTTGCCCACCAGTAGAATGCGGGAATACTTTATGTTCTAGGTTGCCCACCAGTAGAATGCGGGAATACTTTTCAGCTCTAGGTCGCCCACCAGTAAAATGTGGGAATACTTTTCAGCTCTAGGTCACCCACCAGTAAAATGCGGGAATACTTTATGTTCTAGGTCGCCCACCAGTAAAATGCGGGAATACTTTATGTTCTAGGTCGTCCACCAGTAAAATGCGGGAATACTTTATGTTCTAGGTCGTCCACCAGTAAAATACGGGAATATTTTATGTTCTAGGTCGCCCACCAGTAGAATGCGGGAATACTTTATGTTCTAGGTCGCCCACCAGTAAAATGCGGGAATACATTATATTCTAGGTCGCCCACCAGTAAAATGCGGGAATACTTTATGTTCTAGGTCGCCCACCAGTAAAATGCGGGAATACATTATGTTCTAGGTCGCCCACCAGTAAAATGCGGGAATAATTTATGTTCTAGGTCACCCACCAGTAAAATGCGGGAATACATTATGTTCTAGGTCGCCCACCAGTAAAATGCAGGAATAATTTATGTTCTAGGTCGCCCACCAGTAAAATGCGGGAATACATTCAGTTCTAGGTCGCCCACCAGTAAAATGCGGGAATACATTATGTTCTAGGTCGCCCACCAGTAAAATGCGGGAATAATTTATGTTCTAGGTCGCCCACCAGTAAAATGCGGGAATACTTTATGTTCTAGGTCGCCCACCAGTAAAATGCGGGAATACATTATGTTCTAGGTCGCCCACCAGTAAAATGCGGGAATACTTTATGTTCTAGGTTGCCCACCAGTAAAATGCGGGAATACTTTATGTTCTAGGTCGCCCACTAGTAAAATGCGGGAATACTTTATGTTCTAGGTCGCCCACCAGTAAAATGCGGGAATACTTTATGTTCTAGGTCGCCCACCAGTAAAATGCGGGAATACTTTATGTTCTAGGTCGCCCACCAGTAAAATGCGGGAATACTTTATGTTCTAGGTCGCCCACCAGTAAAATGCGGGAATACTTTATGTTCTAGGTCGCCCACCAGTAAAATGCGGGAATACTTTATGTTCTAGGTCGCCCACCAGTAAAATGCGGGAATACTTTATGTTCTAGGTCGCCCACCAGTAAAATGCGGGAATACTTTATGTTCTAGGTCGCCCACCAGTAAAATGCGGGAATACTTTATGTTCTAGGTCGCCCACCAGTAAAATGCGGGAATACTTTATGTTCTAGGTCGCCCACCAGTAAAATGCGGGAATACTTTATGTTCTAGGTCGCCCACCAGTAAAATGCGGGAATACTTTATGTTCTAGGTCGCCCACCAGTAAAATGCGGGAATACTTTATGTTCTAGGTCGCCCACCAGTAAAATGCGGGAATACTTTATGTTCTAGGTCGCCCACCAGTAAAATGCGGGAATACTTTATGTTCTAGGTCGCCCACCAGTAAAATGCGGGAATACTTTATGTTCTAGGTCGCCCACCAGTAAAATGCGGGAATACTTTATGTTCTAGGTCGCCCACCAGTAAAATGCGGGAATACTTTATGTTCTAGGTCGCCCACCAGTAAAATGCGGGAATACTTTATGTTCTAGGTCGCCCACCAGTAAAATGCGGGAATACATTTCATAATTTTGCATTTAAGCAACCTTTTAGTCTTATACTACAGATTTTGGAATCAGTAACCCCACCAGAAGGCGGAAGGTTACAACAGGAATCCCCAGCAGTAAACAATAAAATCCCCAGCACCGGAAAGTAGAAGGTTGCAACAAGAGGTCCCAGCACAAATTCAGGCGCATGAGTCAAAAGGAAGAAAAGACGCGTCTTGAAAGAAGTAGCTGGTAAACATTAAATCATGCCCAGCATAACAAGTCTGATGAAGAAAGCCGTACCCACCAGAGGAACCGCCGAAAAGCTTGATGAAGAAAGCCATGTCCCTAGCGGACCAAGCAAAATGACGAAAACTGGTATTCAGAAGAGCAAAGGGCCAGTGTCATTCCCAAGTCCACAGAAGAAAAGCACCGGAGGAAACACAAGCCGACGAGAAAGCCAGGCAACAAAAACAAATTTCGGTCTAGCCTGGCTTCTTGTTTTATTTTAAGCACGGTATAATAAGGAAATCGGTAAGCAGTGATAACAGCATGCAACAGCAGTAACATTGCAGTCCAACGGTAGTCCTAGCTACCAAAACTTCCCGAACTACATTAAACTGATTCCCCTTTAGCCAGGGATATGTAGGAAGCCTTTGAAGCAAAGGTTCGGTTAAATCCTTTTCAAAAAATGCTTCACACGGAGTACTCGGATGGGCAAAAATCGCTCGCTTTATCTTTGCGCGAAAATCCTTCGTGTCTTCGGGCAAAGAGGGGCAGCTGTAAGCACGTGATTTTTGCCCTATATGAGAAATACTCCCAAAAAATGCAAAATAAAATGATTTTTCTTGGTGTGCAATTTGAGTATTTTTGTGATATTTTTGGATAATTATTTGTATTTGTCTGTGTTTGCTTATTTGTTAAATTAATAAAAAAAATACAAAAATATGTCGCATTTGCATGTAGGATTTAATTCTACAATTGTTAGCAATTAAATTAGTTTTACAAAAATTAAAAATTACAAAAATAGGCATCTTTTGCATCTTTAGCATTTAATGTCCAAATATACAATTTTATGCTTAATTATTACTTAATTGTGCGTCAATTGTTATTGGGAATTAATTTGCGCTTTTATAACTTAATTTATTTCTTAATAATAATTTCAGTATTTTTATAATTTAGTTTTAGAAAATAAAAGAAGAAAAGATAACAAAAATACGAAGAAAAATCGGACTGGGCCACTTCTTCAAATTTCAAACTCAGGCCCAAATAATTGTCCAATCTTCCCCATGACCCAGTCCACTTCAGACCGGGTCGACCTGGTCCGCCCCACTAACCCATTTACCCAACACCCATCCTTCATTTTTTCATCCAACACAAAACAAAACACAAACCAAAACCCTAAAAAACCTAAAAACACATCCGCCTCTCCCCTCCATCTTCTTCTTCCCAAAAACTCAAGAACCACTCCATCCATGGCTGCCCTTAGCTTCACCATCCAAATGCTTCATTTTCTCCGAGTTGCATCGTGAACGACCTCTGCGTCGACTACCTTCCTGCTGCCCGCGTCCAGTCACGACGAGCAACCATGGCTGCTCCGAACAGATGTCGTTGCTCCAGCTTCGGCATGGACATGGCTACCATGGCATCGGCTCAATGACGAGCAACTATCCGTCGACCTCCCCGTCGGCTTTGTCGTGCTGCTTTTGTTTCCTTCCAAGATCCAGCCCTTCGTCGTTTGCTTCACGACCATGGCGTCCAAACTCAGTCGACAACCCCGTCGCCATCTTCTCCACACTGCTGCGTCGACTGCTCGCGCTGCTGCATCGACTGCTGCTGCCTCATCGAACAACCATGGCCAGTCTCTAGCTCCTCCGTTTCGCCGCTGCAACTCAGTCCCGCCATGGACCCAGCAGAAGCTGATGCTCCGTTTCGATGAAGGAGAAGGCTACTGGTGGCCCAGCTGCCTTCGTCCTCTTCACTTCTGCCTCGCGCACATGGACGAGCTTTGGTCGATGTCGTCGACCACTGTTCGAGTTCGTCGTTGTGTTCGTCGTTGAGTCCGGACAGATTTACGTCCATTTGAGGTTCGTCGAAACAGTCCATACAATCGAGTTCATCGTTGTTCATCTCCGGTTAGCAGTTTTTGAGTTTTTATTTTGTCCGTATTTTGTTTTGATATTTTCGAATCTAAATCGGCAAATGTTTGTTTTGTTCATGTCTATATTTAGATATTTGATTTTTGGATTTGTTCATGTTCATGTGTTTTTGTTGAATTAATTTTCAGATTTCAAATGGAAGTTAATTAGTTATTTTTCATGTTTATTTCATGTTTGTATTATTGTTTAAGTGAATATTTGTTAGTTTAATGTTTGTTAGATTCAAATTGAAATTTAATTAATTATTTCTTCAATTTGTTTCATGTTGTTATGTATTTTCCAGAAATTATTAGTGTTGTTTGAGTCATGTGAATCCGTCATGTTTGTTGCTTAAAATAGATTTAATTCATGTTCGTCTTGGTTTGAAGTTCATGTTTAAATCCAGTGATTTAATGTGAGTTTATGTTTGTTTGTGATTTGTTGATTTAATTTGAATCATACATATTGTTGTTTGTATTGTTGTATCCTTGCTCATACATTCATGGTCTAAATTAACCAGGATTGGTTCCCGATATGGTTAATTCATTCCGTTAGTTTTGAGTTGTGTTGTTCATCGTGTTCATGTGAGTTGTTGTTAAAGATTGTTGAGAAATTGGTCATCTTGACTATATTTTGGTCAAGTTATGATTAATTGAGTGTTTAGAGCTGATGGGGGTAATTTGGTAAATTGCATTGCATTCGGGGGTAGATTTGTAATTGCAATAAGGTCGGAGGGGTAGTTTGGTAATTGAACATTATTTTGATTCTTTATGTTAAGCATGTGGAACAAAATATAATGGGGTGAGTTTTTTGATGTACTTGTTTAATATAATGGGGGACAAGACAAAACATAATGGGGAGGAATCTTGTACTTGTTTAATGTAGTCATGGGGGACATATTGTAATGGGTTGGGAATGTGATATTTATTTAATGTAGGCATGGGGGACAAAGTTTAAAATAAAGAAAACATTAAGTAGTGGGACAATGCATGCCATTGGGGGAATAATTTGGGGTTGGGAATTGAAGACTTGTCTTGCTATATATATAGAGTCATTCTTGACATTTAAGGGGGGGAGAAGAAGAAAGCATTGACTGAAAAGAGAGTTTAGAGAACTTAAACATTAAGAGAGACTTGGAGAGTTGACAGATTTTTTACACTTGAGAGTTGGCATACTTTTATACTTGAGAGAGTTTTTGAGAGTAAAAGAGAAAGACAATTTGAACTTTTACTCGAACAATTCTGTTTGCTTTTCTTCGAGTGTTATTCAAAAGTCAGAAACTACTGCATCTCGTATCTTTTCCCTTCTCTGCTTTGATTGTGATTGCACTTTGGCATTGCTGATTTTTCAATCCGTTGCTGGGTTATTCTACTGGTTGTTACTGGTTTTGCGGTGTTGCTGAACCTGCTGTTGCCGTGTTATTACTGCTGCTGACTCCTACTTCTTTTGTTCTTGTACTGTTGTTTCCAGGTACACATTTGTACAATCCTGACTTGAAGCAAAAATGAAATATTAATCAGGCTTTGTTCCTGTTGAATTCCTCTTGTTTAGATTTGTGGTTGAATATAATTTTTTCTTTCTTCGTATAAAGATGTAGTTGAATGATTAATGAATAATGAGGTTGCATGTGTATACTTTCTTCATCTAATAATGTTAGTTTAAAGTAATCGGAGAATAATTAATCTGTTTTGATATTATGGTCAATCTCATGTTCTAGTATTATTGAATAACAGAATATAAAATGAAAGCAGTTTTTCTTTGTACAAACTCGATCGCAATTTTCCATTCGCATTAGCCGTAAACTAATAACTAATAAGTTACGTTTTTCAGCATGTAAATAATTAAGAGATTTTCTTTTATTTTAGAGACGAACTTAATAGAAAATATAGTCATCGTAGGTTTATCCTTTTAAAATAAAAAGGAGACGAGCCTCGCCAAATAAAACGTATAGATTGCGGGGCCCTCACAAAAATGTATGGTTTAATTAGAATTCGGAAGGACCGTTTAGCGAATTTCACGGTCTTCCCAAAATAATAACGCGATAGTCTCTTTAGGCGCGTGTTTAATATTTTACTTTCTTAAGCCTGGGTGTGCATTTCATGCGACCCGTATCCAAATCCCAAAACATCAAATAAAACGTGTTCCGGATTGTGGGTGCATTTCATGTGACGCAGTCCAAAGACGTGTTTTAAGCGATGTTCACATTTCTTTTAAAAACAATAATAATAAGGCGGTTAAAAGATAAAATTTGCACATAAGTTCATATTTGTATAAAATCAGATAATCAAGCCGAATATAACAGTTGAGCGACCGTGCTAGAACCACGGAACTCGGGAATGCCTAACACCTTCTCCCGTGTTAACAGAATTCCTTATCCGGATTTCTGGTACGCAGACTGTAATATGGAGTCATTCTTTTCCTCGATTCGGGATTAAAATTGGTGACTTGGGACACCCTAAATCTCCCAAGTGGCGACTCTGAAATAAATAAACCAATCCCGTCTCGATTGTCCTTTAATTGGAAAAAACTCCCTTGTACCCTCTCGGGTGCGGAAAAAGGAGGTGTGACAACCTCAAGGCTCTAAAAATGCACACGTTGCACTCTTTTCCTTCGACCGAGTTTTTGTCCCAAAAGAAGGGTTTTACCGGTAAGGTTTTTAACAATGCAACGTCTGCGAGCTACCTAAGGAAAATTCCGCAAATGCTCAAAACTTCTCTTGCAGACAACTTTTGAATGATGAAGGGCACTCTCCCAGAAAGCCACCCGCTTGAAAAGGTTTTGAAACACCAAACGGGGTTCCTGTAGGGAAGCAATGTACCAGGATGAATGGTCGAAAGAACCATACCCGTATAGTCAGGCTCCCGTCGGCAAATATGTGTACTATCGTTCCAACAATCAAAAAATATCTTTTGTCAAATACACCTTCGCAAAGTAAGATAACAATCCCTGCACCAAATGCATCCCAAAATACTCAGAGACTTCGCGTCAACAATTTCCCGCACGATCCCAGGGTCGGAACTCCGGGCTCATAAGGCCCCAACAAGGCAACTCCGAGCTCACGGATAACGGCCTTTGAGCCTAAACAAACTCGATGACTCGGAGATTGTCGTCAATTGCCATAAACTGGAAAACCCAAAACTGTAAGACCCCGAGTGGGCAGACTCGGTATAACTAGATCTATTTTACATAGAAACAAAAACTATAAGACCTTAACAGACATGGAAAACTGTAAGACCTCAATAGGCATGGCAAATTGTAAGACCTCAACAGGTATGAAAAACTGTAAGACCTCAACAGACATGAAAATTTTGTAAGACCTTACTACATGCATAAAAATCAATCCCGAAGTTTAGGCTATACGTTGCATTTGTAAGAATACCGAAAGGGCATACCCTCGGTGTAGACACCTAAACTATCACTCGGGATCAAAAATGGCTCCGGCCAAACACATATGACTATGGTTAATATGGCTGCTCCAGCCAAATTAACGCGACTCGGGGACGCCCGACTATCGCTAATAAAATCGCAGGCCATTACTTCGAATATACTTAGAAAAACACCGGTTAAAACAGGCTTCCCTCAATAGGCAAATGGGCTTCGACCATGTCAGCTCCAAATCACAAAGGTTTCAAGCTACTCAGCCTATGAGCTAAAAGCCTTTCGAGGTGCTCGAACATCACCGTTAACAACTTAAAATCGAGGTTCTTCCCGAACCGATGACGGGTCAGGCAAAATCATTTCAAAAAGACCTAACGAGAGGAAAACAAAGCCTACAAAAAGCCAATGTGCAAAAGCATAAGTACCATTGCAATGCGACTCGGAGACTGAACCCAAAATAGTTGAAACAACAAATGCCCAAGGGCAAAGAATAAGAACAATTATCATTCGCCCATACAGGCATAGGAGATTAGAGGTCAGGTAAGCTTAAGTCAAAGGCTGACTCGGAGACTAGGCCTAAACAGCTGGGCAAAGCACAAAGGCCCTGATGCATACCTGCATAAAAAATCGCACTTAAGAGCCTCCGGGCCTATCTAGTGAGCTTAGGATCCACAAGGCTCCCGCCAGACACCTAAGCCAGCCCGCCTGGTCAAAAGCAATGCAGAAAGAGATACAAAAAAGATAAAGCTTCAAGTTTTCTCTTATTTACATATGCTAAAGGCGCGCTCCCCATCTACAAACGTGCTCTGCGAATAGCAAATACAAAGTGGAAAAAATTATGCTCCGCTCCAAAAGGTTACGGCCTACCGACCCCAGCTTCAATCGAACTCTTCTAAGAGGACAAAAACCCTGGCGCTGATCTCTTCAGGCATCCCTCCTTGGGATCCACAAACAAAAGTATCCCCTGATCCTTTCCTCACGATTGAGGGCCCGCTCCAGCTCAGCTCGGACATTAGCGACATCGTTCAAATGGATCTCTATTTTCTTATTGGCCTTGGTCCGATCCAATGCTGCTTCAGTCCAAGCATCGATAATCTCGACCCAAACCTTCAAGGGATCAGACCCCAGCTTCGCGATCATCTCCACTTGAATCGAAACTTGAGCCTGCACCTGAGCCCTCAGTTCCCCGCAAGCGTTCCTAACTCGGTCGGCTTCGCCCCCAAGGTACTCCTGAGCCTTTGTCTTTTTTTCTCTCTCTGCAATTAAGGAATAAGAAAAGCCTAACCTCAAAGGTTAAAAAAGTGAAATGCTTACACGAGAGGTCATCTGCCCCATCAAATAGCTCTCGTAACTCGGGCTCCGGTATGCCCCATATCGCCAGTACATCAACTCAACCTCCTTCTCCACGCTAAGCAGCCTAAGGGACTTACCCTCATCTAGAGATCTCCGAGGTCTAGGCCCATAGGGGAGCCGCTCAAACCTGAGCCTATCAAAGTCATGCAGAGGGAAAACTTGACAAAAAAGGGAAAACACGAGATGTGGAAGAACTGTGCCGAAGCTCACCACGAAGCAAAACCGGCGGACTTCCACGAAGGCCGAAGCACATTCCTGCTGGCCTAGCCCCCTCGGCCTTGGAAAGAACCTACCTCGGTTGAAGCGTGATCACTCAGAGGAACCACTGCTCCAAAATAAAAAACTTCAAGAACATCAGGCTCAGACGATGTTCTCTCACCAGATACACGGACCCATTCATCCTCCCCTGGCTCGGAAGCCTACAAATCCTCCCTCTCTCTGGAGGAGCACAACCTCGCCTATGAGGGACCATCCGACACCTACAAAAGCCCGTATAAACATGACCGAAGAAGGAAGACACAATTACTGAGTTCGCCCCCGCCATAGGCGGAGCTGGCAAGGCGCAGGGCACGCCGCCTAAAGAATATTGCTCCATTTTCCAAACAAATAATATAGACTCCTAAGGTATAATACCTACGGTCAGCACCCGCGCAGAGTGACTCGCTCATGCCCAGTCTCTGCCGTCCCCGACAACAATAATTAAGGGCGTGATCGACTGGCACTATGGAATCAATAGGCCCCGATGGCCCCAAAAATTGGGGGAGGAGCTTCTTCCCCCCTACAAATTAATCTCATAGTTGCCACTATAGCAGTCGCAAATTTGAAAGACTAAAAGGCAGGGAGACATGCAGGCGTGTTGATACCAGGAACATGACACGAAAAATGGCAACTGCGTGAGACAGGGTAACCCGTAAGAGGGCGAAAATAGCCTCATGTCATACATTGGAAGAGCTGCGATGATTCGAAGCCGACCAAAGACGCCAACCAATAGCACCATCTCCAACCTCGAGGCGATACTCAACTTCAAGAAATCTTCGTTAAGAGAAACCAGTATGTAAAGAAATAAGCACTTTTGAATGACACCCGTACAAACCGAACTCCGGGTGTTGTCCAGAATGGCCCAAGTGCGAGAGAGCTTCTGCTCAGGGGCTACTTTCAAAAAATCACCAGCATCCCCCACCCACGGTTCCCTGAGCAAATTTCTTCTTAAAAGTCATAATGAGGCCCGAAAACACTATCCTCGCTTTCACACGAAGTCAGTGTCCCAGCGGCCTGAGGTCATTGGCCTTATTCAGGTTCGGTCCCAGGGACCCGCAAAAAGCCCCATGCGAGGCTGTTTCCATCAACTGAAGGCCGGAAGGAATACTAGCATCCGGGTTTAGTATTAGCAATGACAAGACAGGATCATGCATTCAGAGTTGCCACAAACATAAAGAAATACAACAAGTATCAAAGGGAGGAGGCAAGGAAATATCTTTGTATTCATAAAAATGTTCGCTTACAATGGTCCTCGAGGGTCCTTACATATGATTACAAAAGCCCACAAGGGGATTCTTACACAGAAATAAAGAAGTTCGAAGATATGCATACAATAAGAGCCTAAGAATCTAGCCTATTCCCAAAATGCGGCATCTCTGGCATCATCTTCCCAGGTGTATGATCTCAAAGACAATATCTTCCAAGTTCGATCCCCTCAGAGACCTCATCCCGATCCTCTTGGAATGGCATCTTCAAAAGGAAGGATATATAAGAGGAAGGCGAGGGAGAAGAGCAAAGTGACGAAGGAGAGGCCGGAAGAAGACAAGAAGTGGTTGGGTAAAAAATTTGGCTAGTACGAACTCCGCCAGTACTACCATTATAAGGCCACTTCTTGAGATATTTCCTCGGCCCGGGGGGTAACAGCCAGTAGAGATTGTCGCCATACCCCCCGGAATCCAAAGGGGGTGTAACACGCCAAGCCGAGGAAGGAGGGTGAGCAGCGGTGTATAATCCGAGCTCCCTCTTGAGCAGCGGTGCATAATCCAAGTAACTCCTTGGGTCGGAAGAAAACGGTCCCCTGCTTCATCGCCCCGAGCTAACTGAGACAGGAACAACAACAACAACAACAGCATCACAGCAGCACAACTTCATCCAACCGAAGAAGGATCGAGAGTTGGGACATAACACACATGATGTAAGATCTCGAGGCCGTGGGCCTCAAACATGATGAGACGACAATGACTAAAATGGCAAGAAAGGAGGAAAGTATGGGTATCAAAGGAAGCTTGGATGAAAAACTGATCATAAAAAGCCCCATTTATAGGGGGAGATCAAAGTAACCGATGACGCCATTATCTCCCTCGAAAAGCGTAACAGCAGGCGCAATCAATGCATTCATGGGAGCTGAATTAGTGGCAATAATATGACCCTGAAGAACAAAGAGTCATGACATATCGGATGATCCTGAAGAAGCAAAAGGGTGAAATGCCTCGACACTTGTAAAAAGGGGGTTGTGCTATCGGCATGACATCATTACCAGAGCCCGCGAAGTGGGGTCTCAAAATCATTTCTTATCGCTTCCCTCTAAGAAATGCGGAGACTATCTATGCACGGTGAAATCGAAGGAACGATTTCTCATTGACAAAATTGCTTCAGTTGGCCACCTCAGAGGCTTGGGACCTCGAGCCGATCATTTTCCTCAAGATCTGTCGATACCTGGCCGAGGATATCATCAGCTCAAACCTCGACAAACACGGGAAGCTTATAAAGAATGCATCCGGGGTCGATTAAGTCTATTTGAGCATCTCGACATCGGCCCACACAGACGTCATGAAGCTAGTTAGATGTCCCATCCCATTTTTCTTTATCACTCAACGTATCTTGTACTAAGTTGGGGCTCCCTCCTCTTATAAAAGAGGAGTCATTAACACTCTGTGAGGCATAGCTCCAAGTACTCTACATAATATCAATAATATCTCTCTCTTTCTCCTCTCTAAACTAATTGCTCGAGGTCACTTTAGCATTTATTATTTTCTTACTTGTTCTTCATTTATTCCTCGGTACAGGCCATAAAGAGCCTTGCTTGATCATACCTTAACCGTTATCCCATTACCGACTACCCACGATAACTCGACCTCGAGCCAGAGATCGACCTCGAGGTCTTTCATCGACCAGTCCGAGGCTCAGGCTGCAAGCATCTCAGTTTGATTACTGCCCCGTTTAGCTTGTGTTTCTTCAGTAAACTTCATATTCTTAACATCAACTGCTCTAACAACTAACGTAAAAATAGATCACGTATTTTTAGAATCTCATTTATATATTTAATTATTGTTACTATTTTCATGGTAAATAGTTTGGCGCTCACCGTGGGGCTAAAAATAATAGTGATTATTTTCTTGCTGGTTTCATTCCACAAATGCAAGTTATCTCACACTTTTTCTGGTCCAAGATCTTTCGATTTTAGGTCAAAATATCTGCCTCGGTAAACAGAGTCGAGAATGACAACCTCGAACACCACGGGGAAAACGGTGTGGCTATTTCGACTGCCAGAACGCAACTACAGAATCCCAATAACGTGCCCGAACCGATTCTAGCGGATGCAGATTTACAGGATGCACAACAGGTCGACGAAACCTCGCGCACCGACAGAAGCATACGGCATAGTGCCCGACAGGAAGCCCAAAAAACCCCAGTCCGGGAAGAACAGGAAGTTAGTCTTCATGTTATTTTTGAAGTATTTTGCGTCTATTGTTTTCCACTTGACAGAGGGTTTGATTGTATGATGATGGTAAACTAAAAGAACTGGTACAACCCCTCGCACTCATCATGCCTAGGATTTTGATGGAAACTGGCTAGTTTGCAGATTTAGGCCAAGATGTGCTTATGAAGAATGGCCCTCAGAGCATATTATGGATGTGCGAGTCATTCAGCAAAGGTATGTTAAATGTGCCATCCATTATGTTTTACTCATTTTTGTGGTTTCTTTAATAATTAATTGTGTCTTGGATTATTGTAGTGAAAGCAGTAGAGCATATCCAGTGAAGGTTATTGACTTTCTGCTAACTGATACGCCGTTGGATCAGCTTAATGACAAGCGAATGGAGTTGTTCAAGGAAACATTTGCAGTTGATATCTTCAGGGGAAGGATGGACCTTTCTTAGTTTTATAATTAAAATTTCAAGATGTGTTTGTCATGGGACGAATTTATTTGGTGAACTTGTAGTAATTTATGATATTTGCATCTACCTCTATGTGATGAAACTACCTTGCTGGTTATTAACTGTCGATGCTGTAATTTTTGTTTCGTTAGCACTTCCTTATGTATTACAACAAGTAGCTACTTGGTTGCATAATAGACAATGTGTCTAGTAATAAACTAGCTACTTGGTTGTGTACTAGACAATGTGTCTAGTACTAATAACTTGATCAAATATAACATTGCATCAGACATAACCCAGAGGTTGTGTAATAGACCTGGGTCCATCAATAAACTAGCTACTTAGTAGTGTAATAGACTCAAGGTCGCGTTTAATAACTTCAACAAATTTAACATTATATCAGTACAACATTACATGATCCAAAATACTTCCAACAAAATAAACTTACAGTAATTAAACTATTCCTACCAATAACAAATTAATGTTCTCCTTCTCACTTCATCATCCAAGCTGCCACAAATCTGACAACGACGCACAAGAGCATTACTCACTTATTGAGCCTATTTCATTCATCTTAACCATCCCTCCAACTGTACAATTTACAGGAATATGCCCTCCCTCCAGTTCAATCTCTCTATCATCATCATCTTCCTCATGAACATTTATTGCTAATATTTTTTAAAGTTCATCCACCTTGATCTGCAGAACGATCTTTTCATGTTTAAGAGCGTCATTTTCACACTTTAAACTACTAATATGATCAGCAATCTTTAGATCTAGCAGATCATCGTCCCATTCCCAAAATTGACATCTTTTACCTTATCAAATCAAATGGGAGAAATAATTTATTTGTAAAATTAGATCCCTAAAATTAAAAAAAGGCAAATATGTGGAATTCATCTTACATTAGGTTTGAAATATTTTGAAAAATGCCGACAAGCATTCACTGAAGTTGTAGCTGTAAATTGGCTGACAGATATGCCACAGTGACATTTCGTTCTCGACCCAAAACATGCACTCAACCCTTGACTCATTTTTCTTCAATTGTTTGAGTAATGTTTTTTTGAAGAAAAAATTAGGGTTGTAATGTGATCAATTTTATTTGAGATGGCAAGTGAAATGGGTAATTTAAAATGGGTCAAATGGGTTAATTTGAGTAGGTCAAAAAAATATAATTGAAATGTGATCAATTTTATTTTGATAACATGGCTGATCAAATGGGTAATTTTAAATGGATCAAATGGGTAATTCCAATGGATCAAAAAATATATGGTTAGGAATAGGCAACATGGACGTATTTTAATTTACTGAACAACACGAGATGTCTTCCATCAATCACTAGTCGCCGATAAACTTCTTTAATAGTTTATAAACTCTGAACCCTAACCCCAACCCTGAACACCAAACCTAGATATTCAACATAAATCAATTGACTTCCTGAATGGGCGAGTGTCAACTTAAGGTTTCATCCTCAACTCTTATTGCGGTCGAGGGTAAACTAATTGTCGAGAATTCACTAAAATAAGGATTACACCATGTTCGACCTTGATTTTTTTTTATAGCGTTTAAACATCTTATTGAACATCATGTAACATTTAAAGTTATTATACATGGTGTTATATTTCATACCATTAAGAGTCGTTCATTCTAGAACATGTAACAACTCAAGAAGCAAGACCTCTAAGTATAAGAGTGTTGTCAAGTTGTCACACCTCCTTTTTACTTACACCCCCGTAAAGGGGTACAAGGGAGTTTTCTCCAACTTAAAGTGACAATCGAAACGGGATTATTTATCTAAAGATTCAGAGTCGCCACTTGGGATAATTTATGGCATCCCACGTCACTAGTTTAAAATCCCGAATCGAGGAAAAGATTGACTCTGTATTGCAGTCTGCGAACACAGAAATTCGGGTAAGGAATTCTGTTAACCTGGGAGAAGGTGCTAGGCATTCCCAAGTTCCGTGGTTCTAGCACGGTCGCTCAACTGCTATATTTGGCCTATTATCTGATTCTAATACATGTTTTAACCTATGGTACAATTTTAACTCTTTAACCGCTTTTATTCAATTATATCTTTTTAGGAAGATTTCAACGTTATTCAAAACATGTCTTGAACCACGTCACATAAATGCACCCGCGATCGTCGACACATTTCATCTAACATTGTTGAGATTTGGATTTGGGTCACATAAATGCGCACCCGAATTTAGGAAATTATGTACCATTACTTGCTGTCAAAACCTATTTCTTCAACTACAAATTTTTTCACTAACAACATAGAATGTGTTATTTTAGAAAGATACAAAATGAGAAAAGCCCATAAAATACATGGAGTAACAACTTAGAGAGTCCTGTTAACAGCTTGAAGATTGCCTAATGATTTAGGCTACGACTCAAGACACGCAAACAAAATTCACAAATGCTCAACTTAGCTGCTTCAAATCCACACCTCATTGCCAGTCTTGTTCCTATGTACAAAGCACAAACCACACCTCTCAACTGAAGGCTTCCCCAAGACTTAATTGTTGCTTTTAACTACACCAATAGACCACAACAACATGGTATTTTCGGATAATTAATTTTTAATAAGAAGAGCAATTAAATAACATGGTTAGCTGATTTCCTTAATCTAAGCAACATCAACTTTTTAAGAACATAAGAGCAAACACAAAGTGCAAACAAATATTTCGGTTAAACATGGACAACCACACAAGTTGAAAATTAAAGAATGAACAAGAGTCAGAATTGGACCTTTAATTGAGCTTTTCTAATTGAAATTATCCTCTAACCGGTACACCCAAGAGATGTCGACAGCCAAAATAGAATTGCAGCAATTGAAATCTGATCGGAAAACAAGCACAATAAAAGAAACTTCGGCAGGAACCACAAACGGCAACCTTAACTCCGAATCGTACTCGAAAACACTCCGTCTCCGCAACACCCACTCTCTGTTTCGATCTTCTTCTTTTGGGGATGAGAGTAAATAATAAACTGATTTTTATTTAAAATATTTTTTAGCTTCTCTTTATGAAACTGGAATCTAGAGATCAAAGCAGAGATAAAAAATATTTTTCCGAAATCGAATGCTATACTAGAATCAGAAGATATGCAGATTCGTCTTATAACTTGAAACTTTGCATAGCCGAAAACTTGCACGATGTATTTTATCAATTAGACTCAGATTTTCGGGACCCATTTGTGAATTTCTACACTTGGATGAAATTAGTCTCCTGGAGTGGAAGGAGAAAGATCGAGAAATGGGAGGTGGAATCTTTTATAAAAATGTGAAATCAGTGATTTGAGAAAACATCATTTAAGCTTTTGGGTCTCTGACATGCTTGAAGAATGCTCAAGAAAGATATGAGCTAAGATTTTTGTTCTTCTCCAGAGATACGGCTATGCTTCTCTTTTTGAGTATAGGCTAGGTCTAGGAATTGAAAACTTAGGGTAAGGTTTCTATAATTGGGTATTTTATATAGAAGTGGGAAGGGATGATGGCCATTGGATTAGAATGAAATAGATGGCTAGGATTAAATCTTGCACTTAAATGGGTTAATGGGTTGGGAAGAATGGGCTAAGGGTAATTGGGTTGGACCATGTCTTTTTGTGTCTCAATTTTGGGCTAAGAAGACTCCAAAAATTATTATTTAAAACCATAGCTAAATTCCCTTAATATAAAATAACTATACTACATGATGCAAAAACAAATTCTAATTAATTAAACTAAACTATATTAAAATATGAAACTATTACATATTTTTTGTATTTTTCAAGATTATATAAAGATAAAAATAAGGTACTATTTTTGTATTTTTTTTTACTTTATGAAAGGTACATAAAATAAAATATATTTTTGTAATTTTTATTTTCTTGTAATAAAATAGAGTAAAAGAGTAAAAATGAGTTGAAATAGCTATATCGGGCCTAAGTTAAATATTTACATGCTAAAATTTGAAAAATCTTGGGGAGGGTCAAATATTACATGTCTACAGTTGCCACTCTTTGACTGGAAACGCGAAGAGTTTTTAGACAAAGAATGACTAGACATGTTTTTTGACCCGACCCTTATTTAAGGAGACCAAAAACTAAGAGAGAAGGGAATGTGACCGAGCCCTGGTATCTGAGCTGCATACATATCCTTGGCGATAAAGGAATCAGGCCACGTGTAGTTTAGAGGTGAGTGAGATGATGAAGTATGCCGAGGCGAAGAGCCGGTCGAGGTGTTGTTCCGCCGAGGATCCGGTCCGCGGTCCTGATGTTACATCAAAAATCAAAACATGAAAAAGACTAGCTAAGCCTATCAACTACTAGTTACAAGATTCCTATTTATAAGTCTTCTGAAGCTTGATCTTGAGTCTTGAGTGGTTCTTCATGCAGACTTTAGATTTGAACCTTGACGCTTGCTAGTTGCAGGTGCTAGTTCGTTCTTTTTTAGCTTTTGGATCAAGACCGGACATGCAGTGCTTGTGACCTCAGTCATGTCTTGAGCAATCCGCCTCTTGTTTCAGCTTCTGCATTTTGGCTTCACTCCCTTTTTCCCCTTTTTCTTTTCTTATTATTTTTTTTAATTCTGGACTGAGATTACTTCCATTGATCATCTCGTCTGTTGACTCGCCTTCTTGCCGCGAGCTTCTGCTACTTCTAACTTGAACTATTTTCCTTTGAGACTTGAACTGCATTCTCTTGAAACTCAAATTGTTTTCCGTGAAACTGCTTTTCCTCGAAACTTGAACTGTCTTCCCTTGTTTTCCAGGTGAGCGCCTGATTGCTGAACTTGACCTGTCTTCCTTCGAAGCTTGAACCGTTTTCTCTTGTTACTTGAAACTGTTTTCCCTTTCACCTTGAACCATTTTTCCTTGAAACTCGAACTGTTTTCAAACTTGAGCTGTTTTCCCTTGTTCTCCATGTGGGCGCCTGATTACAACAAAACAAACAAAACAAAAGAAATTTTTTCTGCCCTAGTTTGCACTAGGAAGATTTGTGAGTTGTTAGCAAAATTATAAACCACTTGTACTATTGATGCAATAATGAAAGTAAACTAAAGAATAGACTAGGAAAACTATAAACTAAGCTTGACTAAAGTAAAAACTCACCCCATTTTCCAGGCGGCCCCCCTGATTTCAGGAAAACTAAATATTGATAATCTTAAAAAAACTAAAAATTGACCCATTTTTTTCAAATCCAAATTTCCTCTTCTTTTTTTTTTCCAAAATATCATAGGAGAAAATTCGGCAGACTAGTTTTCTATCTTAGGAGAAAGATTCATCAAACTAAGACGTTAATCCTAGGAGAAAATTCATCAGACTAGGTCCTTCTCTTTTTTTTTTTGTTTTTTTTTGTTTTCGGTATCTTAGGAGAAAGATTCATCCGACTAAGATTTCTATCCTAGGAGAAAGTTCAACAGACTAGGTCTTCTATCTTAGGAGAAAGATTCATCAGACTTAGACGTTTATCCTAGGAGAAAATTCATCAGACTAGGTTTTGTATCTTAGGAGAAAAATTCATCAGACTAAGACATCTATCCTAGGAGAAAATTCATCAGACTAGGTTTTGTATCTTAGGAGAAAAATTCATCAGACTAAGATTTCTATCCTAGGAGAAAGTTCATCAGACTAGGTCTTCTATCTTAGGAGAAAAATTCATCAGACTAAGATTTTGATCCTAGGAGAAAAGTCATCAGACTAGGTCTTCTAATTTATTATCTTAGGAGAAAGATTCATCCGACTAAGATTTTGATCCTAGGAGAAAATTCATCAGACTAGGTCCTCTATCTTAGGAGAAAAATTCATCAGACTAAGATTGTGATCCTAGGAGAAAGTTCATCAGACTAGGTTTTCTATCTTAGGAGAAAAATTCATCAGACTAAGATTTATATTGGGTGGAAAATCCATCAGACTAGGACGTTTTATCTTAGGAGGAAAAATGTGAAAATCAATGGCAAGATTTTATGCACAATAGCAAGACAAATAAAGGCAAAGATTTGAGAAACTTTCCTTTGTCGGCTCTTCTCGTCTTTTTTTTTTGTTTAATCACTTTCCTTGCACCACTTTGTTCCTGCTTCATACAAAGAAAAATTTGTCAGTTTTGAAAATGGTGGTCGGTTTGTGGCCTTGAGTCTTGGGCAACTTGGCTTCTGCTCAATCAACTTGAGTCAACTTCAAGAGGCTTTGCTCTGTATCAACCCCAATCGTTTCACACCCGGTACCATTGTATTTCTGGCTCAATCAGCATCATCCCAACTGGAGATCTTTTCTTAGATGATCTTTTCTAATATCTGAGCAATTTGTCTGTAAGAGAGAATCACAAGTTATCTTTGTTTGCGCCAAGCAGGCTGACAAGAGTCTTTTGGGGGAGCCTTTGTATGAATTCTCAAGGCATATCGACATTAACAACTGAGTTTGCTGGCCAAATTTACTTTGTACAACTGAAAAGCTGGTAGTAGATTTTGAAATCTTTTCTTGCTTGTTTTAAGAAGGACTGACTCAGGGTCAAGGACACAATGACACAAAGAAACAAATATTAACAAGAAATGCCCCTGTCGGAAGGACAGAAGGAAGAATATTTTTTTCTTTTTTTTTCAATAACTAGCATTAATAATCATGACATGCATTTTGGACTTAACAGCCGATCTATCAAACTGACCAAATCTTCCCTTTTACCATTCTTATGATCTTTGAAGTCGGGCCTATCCGTGCCAATCCTTTGCATCAGCTTCACGACTCACTTTCGACTAATGGTGCCCCGAGGAATTTTCACCAACAAGCCTCTCTAATTTATTCACTCTACTTACCGTCGCCTTACTGTGCCCGTGAGGGTTTTCACTAATAAGACTCTCTCATTTCCTTTTCCTTTTTCTTTTTCTTTCGCTTTTCTTGTGCGAGCATCCTGACAGTGTTCTATGTCGCGTGACCGCCGTTGCTCATTGCATGCTTCTCTTGGCATTCTTGAAGGTGTATCAGGAGGTCTTTATTTGGAAGGTTTTTGGATAGGGTCGGGAAAAAAGGTTAGCAGGAAGGCTCAAAGTAGACTCAAAATGAGGAGTTATGATCTTACAACTCTTGGAACCGATTCTTTTACAAGTGAAATAAAAATCTCTGCCCCAATTTCAGCTATTGGGGATTTTTTTTTGGAATATTTTTGGCTTTTCTGAATTCTTATTTGGTTGGACCGAACTGTGAGGCTGCCTACGTATCCTTTTTGAAGGAATCAGGTCGAACGTAGTTCAAACATCTGACCTAAACTATTTTTCATCTTTCGTTCTATTTCTCTTCTTCTTTTTGCTTTTTTCTCTTTTTTTTTTCCTTTTCTTTTTTTCTTCTTTTTTTTGGTTTGCCCCAGCTTCTATTTTTTAGGGCATGGACCTTTGACAATTCTTTTCTTCTCTTTTTTTTCTGAACTTTCTAAGAATTGCCCCAGTTTGTACTCTTGGGACATGGACTCTCTCTCTTTCTCTTTTTTTTATATATTTTTTGACTCTTGACTCTAAACTTGATTCCAAAAGAGGGTAGTCAAAGAAAATAACACAGACTCAAAATGGGCAGCGAAGGATATAAAGTGTTTGGATAGCAGAAAGAGGGCCTCCCAACCTCAAGAACGTCAAACATGGTATTTTTCGCGATCACAGCATTAACGAACATGTCTGTCTTCTTGGTGTGCCGTGGTCACTAGAAATTTTTTCATCCCTTAGTGACAAACTTTCCAACAAACTTCAATTGATTAAACATCCTCAATCCCGATCTTCACAATGATTTGAAGGTGAATTTTACTCGACCTTAGTTCCAAAGTATTCCAACTCTTTATTCATCCTCAAAAGTATTTTTTTTAGTTATCAAATTTCAGATTAAATCAGCTCCTAAGATCTGACCAAAATTTCCGCATGCATGTCATGTCATTAGAACTAGCGAGAAAAGAACTAGGAACAGAATGACACAAAAGGACAAACTGTATTTTATTGAGTAAAGGACGAAAGGGTTTACAACTAAACAAGCAACCCAAAATACGAGTTACAACCCCAAAATAACCCGAATAATGAAAATAGCAACAGAACAGACAGACAAGACTCATACAAACAAAATGGAGGGATAGAAGGATTTGACTCAATAAAACAAATAAAATTTGGATCACAACCCTAAAATAACCCAGATAATACAAAAAACATCAAAACAAGCTACCAAGATTCCTTCATAGTGAGGAGGGAATGACTTTTCAATTGCTAGGCTTGATATTTAGTCACAAATTTGTTCATCAGAATCAGCAGAGCCTTCTCCAATTTCAAAATCATTAACTTCAGTTAGCAAATTCCCGAGAGGAATCTCATACTCCCTGTCACCACACATCATCCCCACAAAGTGTGCATCATCATGTGCATGTAAAGGATTTTGCGCGTTATTCTGGGTGTCACTGTCTTGGATCACAATCAGGTTTTCCTGGATCATCCTTTCTATTTCTCTTTTCAAATCCCGACAGCTTTCAATATTGTGCCCATAGGCATTGGAATGGTATTCACACCTTTTAGAAGGGTCAAAGCTTCTTGCACGTGGGTCCACATGATTTGGAGGAATAAGTGCAATCATGTCATAATGCTTTAACTTCTCAAATAAGCTTGCATAGGACTCTCCTATTGGCGTAAAATTATCTTTCAACCTTTGTTCCCCTTTATACCTCTGGCTTGGATGTGGGTTATAGGGCACCTGAAAATTTTGTGGAGGCTGTTGGAGAATTTGTGATGCTCGTGCTCGCCTTCTGGGGTGTTTTAGTGGCTAGACAACATACTGAGGTGGAGCGACATAGTATTGAGGATTCTAAGGTGGATAATACTGCTCAAGAGAGTCATGGAAAACTTGAGGAGGCTGATCATGCCTTCGAGATGTTCTCCTGGGACCTCTTCTCGACCCTGATGTCATCATGATTTCTTCAACCTTCTCATTTGTGTCGCTAAAATTATCAGACTCAACCCGGACAGTTTGAGTTGCGACTTTAAAAACTGCTTGACTTATAATTTTGCCTGTCTTGAGACCATTCTCTACCATCTCTCCCATTTTGATTGCTTCTGAGAAGGATTTGCCAACTGCGAACATCATGTTTTGAAAGTAATCTGGCTCTTGCTCTTGAAGGAAGACAGTGATTAGCTCGTGGTCATCCATGGATGGCTTAACTCGAGCTGCTTACTCTCTCCATTTAATGGCATATTCCCTGAAACTTTCACTTGGTTTCTTCTTCAGGTTTGAAAGGGAAATGCGGTCTGGGCAATGTCGATGTTGTATTGGAACTGATTGACAAATGCCTGTGCCATGTCATTCTAGACGTACCAGCGAGATGTGTCTTGATCTAAAAACCATTCGAATGCTACTCCCGTAAGGCTTTTCCCAAAATAAGCCATCAGCAATTCTTCGTTTCTTCCCGCACCTCTCAGTTGATTGCAATACCTTTTCAGGTGGGCCATGGGATCTCCATGTCCAACATACTTTTCAAATTTGGGAATCTTGAAACCAGGCGGCAAGTGGACATCGGGGAACATACATAGATCTTTGAAGGCAACACTCTTTTGACCGGCCAACCCTTGCATGTTTTTCAACCGTTGTTCTAAGTTTTTCACTCTTTGGGTCATTTCTTCCTGTACCATCATTCGGGCAGGCTTCTCAATGTTTGCAGGAAGATCAAACGAGTACGAGTGGTACTCAAGAGAGTGGTACTGCTCTTGTTGTGTAGCAAATTGTGACTCATAACGAGGCTGTCCTTGACCACTGGCCCATGCTTGA
This sequence comes from Nicotiana tabacum, assembly GCF_000715075.1. Taxonomy (NCBI): domain Eukaryota; kingdom Viridiplantae; phylum Streptophyta; class Magnoliopsida; order Solanales; family Solanaceae; genus Nicotiana; species Nicotiana tabacum. The sequence goes on along the minus strand of NC_134087.1, from coordinate 143,937,182 downwards.
CACATTTCGGTCATTTGCTGTTTCAGTATTCTATTTTTCTCAAACACAATAGACTCTTGTTGAACCCTCTGACCCGGAGTCTCTTGAGCACTTGTAACAGCTTCGATGTCAGTTATCATTTTTCCTTGGATCTTGTATTTCCAGCTTACCACAAACCGACCACCTCAACTTTCTTCACAATTCAACACAAAACATGTTAGAATGGACTCAGTCAGTCCTTATTATTATCAATATTCTCATTTCTTCATTTTTTTTTATTTTTTTTAATGGTTGGTCGAACCTGATATGGGTTGCCTACGTATCATGACGCCGAATGAATCAGATCTTGCGTAGTTCGGGAAGATCATGAATAAAGTAAATAAACTAACTTTTTTTTTGACTTTTTTCTTTTATTTTTTCGAAAGAAAGGTAATATTTTGATTTTGATTTTTCTTCAGCATTTTTGCAAAGAAAGACTTCTAAAGAAGAAAGAAAATATTTTTGGAATTTTATTTTTGAATTTATGAAAGAAATTCTTCTAAAAAAAATATTTTTGAATTTTAAATTTTCTTTTCAATTTTGAAAGAAGAATGAAAATATTTTTGTATTTTTTGATTTTGAGAAGCAACTAAAAGAAAATATTTTTTATGTATTTTTTTCAAAAATTGAGGTCTCAAAGAAAAACTTTTCTAAAGAAGGAAGTAAAAGAATTTTTTTTTTTGGATTTTTGAAAATTGGGGTCTAAAAAAAAGACTTTTCTAGAGAGGAAGTAAAGGAAAATATTTTTGGATTTTTCGAAAATTATGGGCCAGAACCGATGAGGTTTGCTTACGTATCTCACATCCGGTGAGAATCAGACCCGTGTAGTTCGACCATTTTTGGCGGAACAGAAAAACATGACACCTGAAAATTTTGGCTCGTTTTGAAATGATTTTTTTCCCTAGAATTTTGGCAGATTTTCAGAATTTTCTAAATACCTACCTCTCACTTTTTGTTTCTCTTTTCTTCTTTCTCCTTTTTTTTGATTTTCTTTTTTTTCTCTTTTTTTTTCCATTTTCTTTCCCTATTCTAGAAGTCAGTCAACATGCAAGCCGAAACAGACAAATACGCAAATAGCACGTAAGATGCATCAAGATGGTCTTTTGATTTTTGGGTACTCCTGTCCTAGACGGACCCAACCCCTGTGTTGAGTCCCCAGAGTCAAATGCATATGATGCAAACAAGCGTTCCTACTAGGGATCCGGTATGAGACTTTGTTATATTAGGTTTAAAACCTGGGTTTATTGTTCTAGACCTAGCTTCCCCGAGCGGACAACTCGAGCTGAGGGGGGGGGGGGGTACTGGTAACCAAAAGATCATCCGGCTTTGCAACTTGTCTGAATCTCGTTCTATTTGGAATAAGACTCTAACAGAAAGAAGTCACGACCAGCGTGCACTCCTCGGGAGAGATAAGAGAGGGGTTTTGTAGCAATTTATTTACATTCAGATAATATCAAATCGATAAAAGCAACATTTAGCATATTATGCTCAAACATGTACAAAAATCAGATAATAAATAAAGCCAATCATAACAGCTATTCTAAGATCAAATTCTTAAACCCTGAACCGAAGTTCTGGGTTTGCAATCCCCAGCAGAGTCGCTAGAGCTGTCACACCTCCTTTTTACCTACACCCTCATAAAGGGGTACAAAGGAGTTTTTTCCAACTTAAAGTGACAATCGAAACAGGATTATTTATCTAAAGATTCAGAGTCGCCACTTGGGATAATTTATGGTGTCCCAAGTTACCGGTTTAAAATCCTGAATCGAGGAAAAGATTGACTTTGTATTGTAGTCCGCGAACATAGAAATCCGGGTAAGGAATTCTGTTAACCCGAGAGAAGGTGCTAGGCATTCCCGAGTTCCGTGGTTCTAGCACGGTCGCTCAACTACTATATTTGGCCTATTATCTGATTCTAATACATATTTTAACCTATGGTACAATTTTAACTCTTTAACCGATTTTATTCAATTATATCTTTTTAGGAAGATTTCAACGTTATTCAAAACATGTCTTGAACCGCGTCACATAAATACACCCGCGATCCTCGACACATTTCATCTAATATTGTTGAGATTTGGATTTAGGTCACATAAATGCGCACCCGAATTTAGGAAATTATGTACCATTACTTGCTGTCAAAACCTATTTCTTCAACTACAAAATTTTTCACTAACATAGAATGTGTTATTTTAGAAAGATACAAAATGAGAAAAGCCCATAAAATACATGGAGTAACAACTTAGAGAGTCCTGTTAACAGCTTGAAGATTGACTGATGATTTAGGCTACGATTCAAAACACACAAACAAAATTCACAAATGCTCAACTTAGCTGCTTCAAATCCACACCTCATTGACAGTCTTGTTCCTATGTACAAAGTACAAACCACACCAATATGATTAGTAAACACATGATAAGTATAAGGAAAAATAATAATCTTATGAGCAACCACACTTATCTACTAGATAACAATAATGATTACAAAATACTCATATTATATACCTTGAACCAACTTAATAATGACATTAGAAGAAAAATTTACGATATTTTAATTTCTTTTGAAATAATTAACATAATGGAACAAGGATATACAACACTAATTCTATCAGAAGAAATAGATATCTTAGATTTATATGAACTAGACTTATATTCAGATTAATGATCAGCTACGAATATCTCAAATACTGGTTACAAACTTTAGAAAATATAAATTTATTATCTAAATTATTAAAAGAAAATATAAAAGAACTTTCAAGATTAATTCCGCTTGCCACAAACTACTTACACAAACTACTTACAAAATTGTCCTTTGCTTACACGGGGTAGTAAACCACCAAATTTTTGGACTTCATCCATATCTCCTTGTCGTAGTTCTCTTGAATTCGCATATATCATTAGTTGATCTCTTGAGTAGTAGCTCCAGATAGCATTTTCTTGTAAATAATTGTTGGCTAGTTCTTGGATAATAGTTGTTATTCCAATTATTCTTTTGTTGGCGTAAAAACCTGGTATCTCGATTTTTGGTATTTCTGGTTGTTGTTCTATTTCTTCTGGTATTATCATATCTCGTGTCAATCCTATTTTTACAACCTGTATAATAGGTTTTATTTCATCGTATAGTATCTCAGCTGGTGCTGTATAGAATTTTATAAAAAATAGGTTTCCTTTTGTAATTCTTTTAGATGTAATAAATGCTTTATATAGTTCCGGTATTCCACTTATCTCTTCTCCATCATAGGTATATACCGTGCTAAGTAATCCGTAATTGTAACATGCTTTTACTAAATTGGCTCTAGTTTTTGGCTGTGCAATAAGTCTATTATATCCTTGGAGTTTTTGGGTTATATAGTCCTGTGTTGGATCTGTTGTAGTAGTTGCTCTGGGGTTAAGGTTTAGAAATGTTTGGATTTTGTATATATTTTCAATATAGGTCTGGGTAATATGGTTGTATATTTTTTTATTTTGGTGTAGGCTGTTGACATAGGTTGAGGTTTGTGGTGTTGTAACTATTGTTTCTTTTGGCCTTTTCGGAGTAATTGGTTTATCAAATATGTTGTTTAAATTGACATTGGTATGTGGCTTCTTGTTAACTTGTTTACTTGTACCTGCAGCTGTATATAAGCAAACTTTGTTATGGGTTTTTTGGAGTTTCCCAACGTCTCCTTCTAACTCTGGAAGTTTTGAGTCTTCCGATCGACTTAGCTCCGCATCTTTATAGTTATGCTGCTGACTTGGCTGGCTTTTCTCTAGCTGTTGTAATCTTTTTCCCATACCATCCATCTGTAAAGATAGAGTAGTAAGGATTGCAAATAAATCTTTTGTTTCTTGGCTTTCATCAGTTACTCACTACATGAGATCCAAGCATAAAACCACACCGACTAAGGCTCATAAGCCGTTGAATACTCTCTTAAACGTCCCAAAAGCACCACATTCAAAATACTTTACTCTAAAGAGACTTCCTGCGAATTTAAATATGTTACCTTCACCTTCTCAATGCTGATAAAAAGAATCCCATAGTTGATATAGAAGTACCACAAGTCTTGACACCCTCTACTGCAAACCTCAATTTCTAGCCAAAAAATTACAACTTGAAAATCTCAAATTATTACATGTAAAATCTGGAACACATTAGGACCATTCTCGAGATTCATCCACTCTACTCGACTGTAATTAGCCTGACCAAATGAACCAAGCAACCTGTGCCTCGTTAGCACTCCAACACTATAGAACGCAACCTCAACTTAATGCAACCAAGCAACTCCCTGCCCTATGCACCGAGAATCCTTTACCAATAACAACTCAAGTCATTCCTTGACTCTCATACACCCATAAGGCACATCATTGCCTTTGTTGATATTTCCTTTACTCGAGCCATCCTCGGTCTCAGTCTCCGTAGGCCATAACTCTTTCACCCGTACACCTCAACTGGAACCAACATACCGTGCAGTCAACTAATCAATAGCAGACTCCCCCACTTGGCTCGAAGCTATGGATCAAAACACACACAATAACTCATAATACATATACTCTATTACACAACAACTATTCATAAGCTCATGAAACATAGACCATCGATTACTTTAAATCTTCTGCAAATCTCGCATTCACTCTCGTAATAGTTAAACCCACTCTCTTAAGTGACCCAAATTTAAATTGCAACACATATCTATAACTTGTAAATAAGATCTTCTAACCAACAATATAAGGATCGCACAAGCTTCAGAACACTCCGCAGGAGATAACCCACCTGCTTTGCCTCAAACTTACATTTCTGTATACCTTCCACCATCATAAACATTACGCAGTCACTTAATCTTCCTGAGTCTGAACTCAGACCGCAAAATGAAATTTAATTCACTCTCAACTAGGAAACATGAAAAGATTCTTCACACACCCATAACTCGGGGCTATACCTCAAATCAAGATGGAAATCAAGAACCTAGTAGTTCTTCTATCCTCCAACAGACACTTCTCGTCGCTTCCAAATCATATGAATACATCTTGCAGTCATAACATACTCATCGCATAGCCATCCAACCATTACTTCTTCTAATAGGGACACTTCTGAATATATCAGTTCAAAAACACGTGCTCACACAATCAACACCTCGGTGTTCAAGCTATAGGCAAAAATCCGGCCTCTAGTCCTCCAGACTGGCCCAACATCCACACACAGAGATCACATCTCGCCCCTCGATCAGGGAACCACAAGCCATCGATGAACATCTGATACCGAGAGCTCATGTGTGCATACGAATGCGTGGAAGGAATTCAAAGAGTTACATTTCAAGCTGAATCAAGGACACACGATAAGAATTTCAAGAATGTGAAGCGTTTCCTAAAGGTTCTACAGCCTCCCGAGGATAAGTACAGATGTCTCCGTACCGATCCGCGAGACTCTACTAAACCTGCTCATGACTCGTGAGACCTATGTAACCTTGGCTCTGATACCAACTTGTCATGACCCCAAATCAGACCTGGTTGTGATGGCGCCTCTCGTGAAGACAAGGCCAGCCGACACAATCCCCAAGTTCATTTCAAAAGTTTTAATAAGTCAATTTATGCCTTTTTAGTTAATTAGGTATTGCATAATGTAAGTTTAAAAGAATAGTGTGGAAATAGATACAGACCGACATTAGGGTGTCACAAGTCACGAGAAACTACTAAGGCCTAAAATACAACAAAATTTCTGTAAATGTACTAAATACAGTCTAATGACATCAAAGGGAGAAAAGTAGTGCTGCAGACATCGGACAGCTACCTTGCTAAACTCCAAAGACTTTGCCTCTAATCAACCAATACCCGCTACCGGGAGCATAAATACCTGGATCTGCACACAAGGTGCAGGGAGTAAAGTGAGTACTCCAACTCAGTGAGTAATAATCATAACTAAATACTGAGTGATAGGAAATAACGAAAAGTACATCAACATGTTGTATAAAAGTAGTACAAAACCAGTAAGAAAGCAATGAAGTTGTGAAATCTCTTAAAGCATCTTAGCTCAGTTTAAACTTCTTTAAAAATGACCTTAAACAATTAAGAAATTGAATGCAAAGCAATTAGAACAGATAAGCACAGAAAATCTACCGCTCAGGTGCAATTAAAAAGGTAAATGATAGACAAATAAGAAAGATAAGCACATAGGAATGCCCTCGGTCACAATGTTAACAATACCAGCCCCTCGGGCTATATCTCACATCACAATGGGTACTCGCGCTCACTGGGGGTGTGCAGACTCCTAGAGGGGGCCCTTACAGCCCAAGCGCAATATCAAGTCATCTTGTGGCATCATCACTAGGCTCTCGGCCTTATATCAACAAGCCACCTCATGACGTACATATCTCAGGCTCTCGGCCTCATAATCATAATCTCAAGAATATGAAGTTTTCCTAAAGGCTGTGCAGCCACTCGAGGATAAATACAGACGTCTCCGTACCGATCAGCGAGACTCTACTAAACCTGCTCATGACTCGTTAGACCTATGTAACCTAGACTCTGATACCAACTTGTCACGACCCTAAACCTGAGCCCGATCGTGATGGCGCCTCTCGTGAAGACAAGGCCAACCAATTAAACTCAATTCACTTTTTAAACAGCTAATCACTAATAAACAACCTAAGCATGAGTAAATAAACCAAAGTCTAAGCAAAAGATAGTATACTATGCGGAATACAACCCAAACACAGCCCAATACCGGGGTGTCATAAGTCACGAGCATCTAACACACAGAATACCCCAAAGTAACTACTGAGTTTAGTAGAGAACTAATAACATAAAGGGAAAGAGATAGGGAGGAGCTCCGAGCTGCGAACGCCAACAACTACCTAAAGACTCCTCGGATCCGCCTGAAGCTGGAAATGAACAGCACTCAGGAGTGGGACCAGCTACGCCTGAATCTGCACACAGGGTGCAGGGAGTAAAGTGAGTACTCCAACTCATTGAGTAACAAATGTAAATAAGGACTGAAAGCAAGAAATCACGTAAGGCACAGAGCATTATATAATGAGGCAGTACAACCATTTCAAAAGAGTAAAACACTGAAAGATAGGTAAAATCCTTTAACTCAAATTTAACTTCATGAAAACTCTTTTTCAACAATTAAACAGGTAATTGTCAGGCAATTATGAAAAGTAAACACATAAAGGTTTGCCCCTCGGGCACAGTATCAAAAAATCCGCCCCTTGGGCAACATCGCAGAACAGTACCGGCCCCTCGGGAAATCATATAGGACAATACCAGCCCCTCGGGCTCAATCTCATATCACAATGGGTACCCGTGCTCCCTAGGGGTGTGCAGACTCCTGGAGGGGCCCCTTACGGCCCAAGCGCAATATCAAGTCATCTCGTGGTATCATCACTAGGCTCTCGACCTCATATCGATCAAGCCACCTCGTGGCATACATATCTTAGGCTCTCGGCCTCAAATCAATATCAGTGTTTCCTCACAACGTAGGCCATCGGCCACTCGGGCAATAGTAAAACAGTGTTTTTCAGCCCAATCATCATTTAAAATATTATTTAAGTATTAAAACTGAGTAAACATGGCTGAGTATGAAAATAGTGGAAAATAACATGACTGAGTTCAAGTATAAAGTCAAAACAGTGAGGAAATATAAATAAAAAAGCTCCCAAAGGGTTCAAATAGTTGGCACGAAGCACAAATATGGCATTCAGCCCAAATAATGATGATAGCAATTAGTTTTCAATCAAATACGTGGTAAAATCATCAATCGGGATGGACCAAGTGACAATCCCCAATAGTGCACGGCCCCACACTCATCGTCAAGCGTGTGCCTCACCTCAATATAACGCTGCGATGTGCGAATCCGGGGTTTCAAGCTCTCAGAACATCATTTACAATCATTACTCACCTCGAACCGGTCAAATCTCTAGCTCGCGATGCCTTTGACCCTCGAATCAGCCTCCAATCGCGTCGAATCTATCCAAAATCAGAATGAGGACGTCAAAATATGCTAAGGGAACGAACCCCAAATGAAAATAATCAAATTATACTAAAAATCCCGAAATTACCAAAACCCGACCCCCGTGCCCACGTCTCGGAATTCGATAATTTGTATATCAATAGATTTCTTATCTCCCCACGAGTTTATACACATCAAAAGTTTTGAAATCCGGTCTCAAATGGTCCATCAAATCCTCAATCAAACGCCTAAGTTTCCAAGCCCTAGTTTTCCCAATTCTCACCCTTAATTTCCATAATTTCTAGCTCTAATCCGTAAAATAATTGCATAGGAACGAGTTTTAGGTCCAAATTCCTTACCTCAATGAAGTTCCCTTGAAATCCCTCTTTCAAATCGCCTAAAAAGCTCCAAGGCCGAAGTCAAAAAAGGTGAAATAGCTCAAATTTCGCGAAGGCTACAATTTATACCTTCTGCCCAGTTATTTTCGCATCTGCGACCCTTTAACCGCTTCTGCGGTACCGCATTTGCGATTTTTTTCTCCGCTTCTTCGGAAATCACTTATTCCCCTTATTCCACATCTGCGGTCGCCTACCCGCATCTGCGATATCGCAGATGCGGTCCTCCTAGCCGCTTCTACGGTTCCTGCTCCTCAAGCCATTTTCGCTTCTGCCATCAAATCCTCCGCTTATTGCGGCACCGCACCTGAGGTCCCCAATCCGCAGGTGCGGAAATACCAGAAGCAACAACTTTAGCAGCTGCAACAAAGTCCAAACATCTCCGTTAACCATCCGAAATCACCCCGAGGCCCCCTAGAACCTCAACCAAAAGCACAAACATATCCTAATACCTTATTCAAACTTGTACAATCCTCAAAATACCTCAAACAATATCAAATCAACCAAAAGACAACGAATTCAAGCCAAATTTCCTAAAATCCTTCAAATTACGCTTTTGATCAAAAATTCAACCAAACCACATCCGAATGACCTAAAATTTTGCACACACATCCCAAATGACACAACGAAACTACTGCAACTCTCGAAATTCCATCCCGACCCCTATATCAAAATCTCGCCTACCAATCGAAAATCGCCAAAATATCAACTTCGCCAAATCAAGCCTAAATCTACTACAAACCTATAAAATTCATTTTGATCACGCTTCTAAGCCACAAATCACCTCCCTGAGCTAACGAAACCACCGGAACTTACATCCGATCCCTCTAACACATAAGTCAACATCCGGTTGACGTTTTCCAACTTAGACTTCCTTAAAAGAGACTAAGTGTCTCAAACCTTAACAAAATCATTCCAGATTCGATCCGACCAACCCGATACCACAAAATACGGATAACAAAGCACAAAGAAGCAGAAGTGGGGAAATGGAGCGGTATCATGAGACGACTTGCCGGGTCATGACAATCATATACCCACAAGTCAAATCTTGGTCAAATCTTTCAAATTTCAAGCTTCAAACTGAGAACTATTCTTCCAAATTCATTCCGAGTACCCTGAAAACCAAAACCAATGATTTACATAAGTCAGAATACATCACACGGGGCAAGTCATGCCTGAGAACTAACGAGCAAAGTGCAAAAGCTCAAAACGACCAGTCGAATCGTTACAATTACATAAAATGGAACGAATAGCAGGGGCGGAATCACGTGGGAGTCATCTCCCTAAACTATGTATAATACTTGTATTTTATTGATAACTAAATAAAATAATTATGCGCGAATCCATGCTCAAGCAAAGACTTTGGTCCAGTCAAACCCAGGCCCGACTCCATAGTTACGAGGGGCAAGGCTTGTGCCTTAGGCCCCCAAATTTTGGGGGCCACATTTTTGAAAAATAATAAATTCATAAGTATTTAAAAAATAATATTTAATATGTTTAATACAAAAATTAGAGTTTTTAATATAAAAGAAAAGAAAACTTTTTAGACATATAAATGAGGTAATAATTTGACTTACTTAAAAATTTGTAGATGAATAGTTTTCATAACGTTTCAATTTTTCATTTTTTACTCTTTCATTAAAAATTTTGCTCTCTCTTCCTTAATTTGTCCAAGTCAATCTTTCTTTTCTCTTCATATTTCAGAAAATCCTACATATTTTCTGCCTTTCTCTTTGATATTCTTACTTACTTTCTTTCTCCAAGATTTCATTACTCACCTTCTTTCTCAAAGATTTCATTAGTTCAAGTGTTAAACAATATTTTTAAGTTTTCAATAGTTCCATACTTCTATTGCTCTGTAAAATCTTATCTAAGATCAACAATATCTCAAGAAAGATTAAATGAATATTATCAATTGAATATAAACTATTAGAGAAAATCGATTATAAATAAAATTATTAGCAACTTTGTATCTCAAAAAGTTAGAAGAATAGATTTCAAATAAAAACATATCTCATAAATTTCTTTTAAAAATTTAGGCTTCATATTAAACTATAGCCTTAAGCCCCATATTTGCTTGAGCCGCCCCTGGTCAAACCAAACATCTTTCTTAAAGGTAATGGTGTATCCATCCTCCTAAAGTTTCATGTATATTATATCTTCTATATATATATATATATATATATATATATATATATATATATATATTAAAGGAATAAAGTTGCCATATATATTGGCATTATGGTTAAGCCAAATGGCAAGCTATTAAAAAGTCACTTGGCAATATTAAGGAGAATTTATAGGGATATTGTCAAATAAGGAAATAGAACTTATATGGAATCTTATTTAATGAAAATCTTAATTTTTTTTCTTTAATTTAGTTCTGACTCTTCAGATCAATTTTGGATCAAGCAGGCAATTTTGATCTTACTAACTTTTTTATAGGCTAACGAATTTGGTGAGTATTGACTATCTAATGGAAGAACTAAGAGAGAAGCTGAAAACATCTGCCAAAATTCTCCAGTAGGGAGAAAAATGAAGATGACGTGAAGCATTTTCTAATTTAATTAATTTGAATAAAGAGTATAAACAACTAAATAGTGAGAAATCGTATAAAAATTTGCAGAAAATGAAACTCAAAATGGAAAAAGTACTCACATAGGTATCTTCATTAATATCAAATCTATATCTAAATTATTCATGCCAAAATTTAGAAAGCCCATGTCACTGAAATCTTTGCATGTGAAGCCACACTAAGGTGATAAAATAATACTTAAGGTACTATTTGATGACATTGCCGATAAAAGAATTTTGAACAACAGAATACAAGTGATAATATAAATTTAATTAATATGTATTTTAAAGTAATAAATATAAATAAATACTGATCAAATATTATTTTAATAAAATTTCTTATGTATATTTATATCTATCTATATATTATTAAAAGAAAGTAATAACCAATAAAGAATGTAGAACTTCAATCAAAAGAAACAAATGTACATATTTTAACCAATTTCATCTTTCACTGAATTACACAAGCTAAATTTTGAAAGGACTGTAGCATTGAAATCTGTGTAGATAAAGCCAAAATAAAGAGACAAAATGATAAAATGAGTATTTGTTAACATTGACGATGAAAGAAGCTTGAGCAACAAAATAAAAGTGTAAATATGAACTTAACTAATATTTATTTTTAGAGTAATAAAAATAAATAAATAATAATCAAATATATCATTCAATGACATTGAATAATGAAATAATTTCAAATAAATTAGAATTCCTACAATTGATTTAATCAAATTTATATTATTTAGAATTTAATTAATTTGAATAAATAATAAAAAAAGAACCAGCAGTAAGCAAATCATTTAAAAATTTATAGCAAATAAAACTCAAATTGGAGAAAAATGCTCATATAGGTAGTTTCCTTAATACTAAATGACACTCAAAAACTGTCGAAATAAGTTGAAAATATAGGAGATAGAAAATTTACAGATTTAATGCACATAATAAAAAAATTATAAGTATTTAAATAGAGAGATATTACATATAAAAGTTCAAAAATATTTCTTTACTTATAATTAGTTTAAAGAGTACAAAAAATTAAGTAAATAATAAAATATTATGATAATGTTGATCAATGAAAGAGTTTGACAAATAAAGTAAAAGCAAAAATTTATTTGCAATGAATGAGAAAAATAAATAAATAATAAATAAATAATAATCAACTATGATAATTCAAAATTCCATGCAACAAATTAATAGTTTAGAAATAAATAAGTTAGTCATGTAGGTAATTTCAACAATGAATATTAACTCTCATAATTTTATGATGAAATAAAAAAGAAAAAATGTAATTACTTATATTGTTCATATTATTAGAATAAAAATATCGATTTTTATGATAAACTTATAAAAAAATTCTTCATTTATATTTTAAACAAATTCAATATTATGATTTAGACCAAAATATGATACCATTTGGACTAAAGCTAAAACATTAACAATAAAAAATTAATTAAAATATCATATCAAAATAAGATGTATAGGATAGACATAAGAGACATATAAAATAGACCTTGCATCGTCGGGGGGGGGGGGATGATAATTGGAGAAAGTTGGAGGGGGTATTTCTTTCCTAAGTCAAAGAGGCATAAGAATTTTGCCAATAATTAGTACTCCATATAATCATGACGATAGAAGTGGATATTTGACTCCCCCGCTCCTTCCCTCAAAAAAAATAAAGGAAAAAAGAGAAGGAATATTGAAGGAAAGAGAATGATAATCGGAAATAAACTAAGATACATACACCTAAGAGATTAAACAAATGATATAACGGTAGCTAATGGCAACGATTGCTGCAAAAATTATGTGAAATGTGCAGCTCTTACGTGTTATTCACAAATTATTTGCATTTCAAGCCATAATTGAAAGTAACTAACTTAACTAAGAGTTAAAGCAAACTATTATTTGTCACGACCCCGGTTCGCCCTCCGTGAACCATCGTGACGGCACCTAGTCTCTACGACTAGGTAAGCCTAATTTGCGGAAGAAAAACCAAAATTTGCAGAAGTAAACAATTTAAAACAGAAATAAAGCAATAACAATGTTTAAATGTGCCGCTCGACATACACCATGTTTAACGCTCGATACCAAACATAAATCTAAGACCCAGAAATCCATGAATCACAAGCTAAGATCAATACTACATAGCTCTAACTCCGAAAAGTCTAATAAGAACAGGAAGGTACAGAAGGGCTAAATACTAAAAGTAGGAATAGAAAGGGACTTTTCGGTCTGCGGACGCGGCAGATGTACCTCGAAGTCTCTAGAGCGGTCGCCTCCCTCAAGTATAGTACACCTGATCAGCGGTACCTAGATCTGTACATGAAAAACATGCGCAGAAGAGGCATGAGTACACAACAGCGGTACTTAGTAAGTGCCAAGCCTAACCTCGGTTGGGTAGTGACGAGGAAGGTCAAGGCCCTATTGAGGTTAAATAAAATATAAAGATCAACTACATAGAACGGAACAGTATAAATAAGTACAGCAGTAAAATAACACGGGATGAACAGAACAGTAACAACTATACAGAACAAGGTAAACATGGAAAAGAAATACAACTCAGCACCAATAGTAACAATCCGGGATCTCCTAGGATACCGTCCTATAGTCCCATCTTTACTTATACAGTAAATCTCCCGGGATACCGTCCCATAGTCCATCATATATATATGTCTGAAGGATCTCCCGGAATCCCGTCCTGTAGTCCAACTCATAGTGCGCGGGGATCTACCGGAATCTCGTTCCGTAGTCCCAAATGTAAATACCCAGTACTGGGAGAATCTACCGCGTGCATTCCCATAGTTCCATATAACTATGCAGGGGGATCTACCGGGAATCTAACCCGTAGTCCCAAAGTAAATGTATAGGGGGATCTACTGGGAATCTAACCCGTAGTCCCAAAGTAAACAGACAAGAGAGAGCTACCGGAATCTCACATCCGTAGTCCCAAAATAAATACACAGCAGCATCAGGAAGGCATACAGAAATGGCAAAATTTCATATTAAGGCAATAAGTGATTCTAGCATAGCATGCTACACATAATCAAGTAAGGTAGGTTGAATCAATTAAAGTAATTAAGTCACTTAGACATGCTTTCCTAAGCTAACAACAGGCTTAATAGTACAAGAAATAGAAACAGGAAAGGAAACATACTAGTAATTACTTAAGAAAACCGGATTTCCAACAATTAGCACAAGTACACAATCGTCACCTCATGTATAAGGCATTTCAATTACAAAATATACCAATCCTAAGGGGAAGGTCCCCCACACAAGGTTAGACAAGCCACATACCTCGAATCGGCTCAAAATCAACCCAACACCACGTCTTTGTCACGAGTACTCGACTCCAAATGACCCAAATCTATTCAATTCAATTGCATAATGTAAATAACACTTCAAGTAACTGATTCTACAATTAAGTCTAAGCTAATACGCGAAATTATGTAATATGACCAAAACGCCCTTCGGGCCTACATATCGGAATCGGGTGAAATTTACATTTTTAGAAACCTCGTACTCTCACGAGTCTATACATAACAAGAACACTGAAATCGGAGTCCAAAATGGCCCCTCAAATCCTCATTTAATGACCTCTTAAACTCAAGCCCTAATTACCCATTTTCCCCAAATTTCTCACCACTAATTAGGTCTTTAATCACATAAAAACGAGTTATGAAGTCAAAGATGTTTCCTCCAAGTGATTCTCCTTTGTTTTCCTCAAAAATGTCTCTTAAAAGCTTCAACCCGGATGAAAATGGTGAAAGAATCCCTCAAATTCACGAAGGCAACTATTTATATGTTCTGCCCAGCGATTTTCCGCATTTGCAGCCCTGGGACCGTATCTATAGTCCCGCTTCTGCGGAACAAGTGTCGCATCTGCGACTTTCACTTAAGAACCCAGCTTTCGCATCTGCGGACATCTCACCGCATCTATGGTTCCTGAGGAAAATCCCAAATTTTGCTTCTACGGTCCTCTTCGCCGCTTCTGCGGCTCCGCATCTGCGGTCCCCAATTCGCAGATGCGAAAATACCAGAAGAACAGATGCTGCAACAACTTCAACTCCAAAATTTCCTCTGTTAACCATCTGAATTCATCCCGAGGCCCCCAGGACCTCAACCAAAGGCATCAACATATCCTAAAACCTTATTCAAACTTGTACAAATCTTCAAAACACTTCAAACAATAATAAAACAACCAAAACACATCGGATTCAAGCCTAAGTTTCTAAAATCTTCCGAATTCCGCTTTCGATCAAAAACCCAACCAAAACATGTCCGAATGACCTAAAATTTTGTACACACATCCCAAATGACATAACGGAACTACTGCAACTCTCAGAATTCCATTCTGACCCTCGGATCAAAATCTCACTATCGAACCGGAAACTTCCAAAATTCAACTTTCGGCATTTCAAGCCTAAATTAGCTACAGACCTCCAAAACACAATATGAACACGCTTCTAACCCCAAAATCACCCAACGAAGCTAACAGAACAATCAGATTTCCATTCCGAGGTCGTCTTCTCACTATTCCTACTACAATCAACTTTCCAACACTTAAGCTCTTATTTAGGGAGTAAGTGTCCCAAAACTCCCCGATACTCAAAATCGAACATTCCGGCAAATCACATTAGTAGAAATAAACTTGGGAAAAATATTTAATAGGGGATCGGGACGTTAATTCTTAAGACGACCGACCGGGTCGTCACATCCTCCCACACTTAAAAATTTGTTCATCCTCGAACGAGCATATAGACATACCTGAAGTAGTGAAAGGATGAGGGTAACGGCTGCGCATATCCTGCTCGGTCTCCCAGGTCGCCTCCTCGACCGACTGACCCCGCCATTGGACCTTCACTGATGCAATGTTCTTTGACCTCAACTTTCTAATCTGCCTGTCAAATATTGCAACTGGCTCCTCAATATAAGATAGATCATTGTCCAACTGGACTGTACTGAAATCCAACACGTGCGATGGATATCCGTGATACCTTCGGAGCATCGAAACATGAAATACCAGATGAACTCCTGCCAAGCTGGGAGGTAAGGCAAGCTCATAAGCAACCTCCCCAACACGCCTCAATATCTCAAAAAGGCCAATAAACCTCGGACTCAACTTCCCTTTCTTCCTAAATCTCATAATGCCCTTCATAGGCGAAACCTAAAGCAGAACCCGCTCTCCAACCATATAGGAAATATTGCGAACCTTCCAGTCCGCATAACTCTTCTGTCTGTGCTGGTCTGTGTGGAGTCTATCCTGAATCACCTTAACCTTCTCCAAAGCATCCTGAACCAGGTCTGTGCCCAACAATCTGGCCTCACTCGGCTCAACCAACCCACCGGAGATCTGTACTGCCTACCATATAAAGCCTCTTACGGTGCCATCTGAATGCTGGACTAATAGCTGTTGTTGTAAGCAAACTCTGCCAATGGCAAAAACTGATCCCAAGACCCTCCAAACTCAATCACACACGCACGGAGCATATCCTCAAGAATTTGAATAGTGCGCTCGGACAGTCCGTCCGTGTGATGGTGAAATGTTGTACTCAACTCTACCCGAGTACCTAACTCATGTTGAACGGCGCTCTAGAACCGTGATGTGAACTGGGTACCTCTATCTGAAATGATGGAAATCGGAATACCATGCAGACGAACAATCTCCCGGATATAGATCTCCGCCAGCCGCTCCGAGGAATAATTAGTACACACAGGAATAAAGTGAGCAGACTTGGTCAGCCGAACCACAATCACCCAAATGGCATCAAACTTCCTCAACGTCCGTGGGAGCCCAACTACAAAGTCCATGGTGATCCGCTCCCACTTCCACTCCGGAATCTCTATCTGCTAAAGCAACCCAACCGGTCTCTGGTGCTTATACTTCACCTGCTGACAGTTGAGACACCGAGCTACGAGTCTAACTATATCTTTCTTCATCCGCCTCCACCAATAGTACTGTCTTAAATTTTGATACATCTTCACGGCACCCGGATGAATGGAATACCGCGAGCTATGGGCCTCCTCTAGAATCAACTCTCGAAGCTCATCGATATTGGGTACACAAATCCGACCCAACTTCCTCAATACTCCATCATCACCAATAGTCACATCCCTAGCATCACCGTGCTGAACCTTGTCCTTGAGGACAAGCAAATGAGGGTCATCATACTGCTGCTCCCTGATACGATCAAATAAGGAAGACCGAGAAACCACGCAAGCTAAAACCTGACTAGGCTCCGAAAGATCCAATCTCACAAACTGGCTGGATAAGGCCTGAATATCCATCGCCATAGGCCTCTCTGTTGCTGGTAAATAAGCCAAACTCCCCAAGCTTTCTGCCCGGCGACTCAAAGCATCGACCACCACATTGGCCTTGCCCGGGTGATACAAAATAGTGATATCATAGTCTTTTAGCAACTCCAACCACCTCCTCTAGCGCAAATTTAGATCCTTATGCTTGAACAAGTGCTGCAAGCTCTGATGGTCAGTATAAATCTCATAGGGAACCCAGTATAAATAATGGCGCCAAATCTTCAGGGCGTGAACAATGGCAGCTAACTCAAGGTCGTGAACAGGGTAGTTTTTCTCATGTATCTTCAACTGTCTAGATGCGTAGGCAATCACCCTACCGTCCTACATCAACACCGCTCTGAGGCCAACCCTCGAGGCATCCATCACAATAGACCGTATAAGACCCCGAATTTGTAGGTAGTATCAAAATTAGGGCTGTGGTCAAAGTTGTCTTGAGCTTCTGAAAGCTCGCCTCACACTCATCCGTCCACTGAAACGGAGCACCCTTCTGGGTCAACCTAGTCATAGGGGCTGCAATCGATGAAAACCCCTCCACAAAACGACGGTAGTAACCTGCCAAGCCAAGGAAACTACGGATCTCTGTAGCTGAGGATGGTCTGGGCCAACTCTGCATGGCCTCTATCTTCTTCGGATCCACCTGAATACCCTCACTCGATACCACGTGGCCTAGGAATGCCACTGAATCCAACCAAAACTCATATTTCGAGAATTTAACATATAACTTCTTCTCTCTCAAAGTTTAAAGCACAGTCCTCAGGTGCTGCTCATGATCTTCCCAATTACGGGAATACACCAGAATATCATCAAGAAGGACAATAACGAACGAGTCAAGATACAACCGGAACACACTGTGCATCAAATGCATAAAGGCTACTGGGGCATTGGTCAGCCCAAATGACATAACAAGGAACTCGTAATGACCATACCGAGTCCTGAAAACAGTCTTCGGGATATCTAGCTCCCGAATTTTCATTTGATGGTAACCTGAGCGCAAGTCAATCTTAGAAAATACCCGTGCGCCCTGAAGCTGGTCAAATAGATCATCAATACGAGGCAAAGGATAACAGTTCTTCACTGTAACCTTGTTCAACTGGCAATAATCAATACATATACACATAGAACCATCCTTTTTCTTCACAAACAAGACAGGAGCACCCCAATGTGATACACTGGGCCGAATAAAACCCTTATCAAGCAATTTCTGTAATTGATCCTTCAACTCCTTCAACTCTTGAGGAGCCATAAGATACGGAGGAATAGAAATGGGCTGAGTGCCTGGCAACAGATCAATGCCAAAATCAATATCTCTATCAGGCAGCATGCATGGAAGATCAGCTAGAAACACATCGGGAAAATCCCGTACTACTGGAACTGAATCAACTGAAGGGGTATCAATACTGACATCTCTGACATAAGCTAAATATGCGTCACACCCCTTTCTCAACCATACGCTGAGCTTTAAGAAAAGAAATAACTCTACTGGGGGCGTAATCTAAAGTACCTCTCCACTCAATATGTGGTACACCTGGCATAGCCAACGTCACGATTTTGGCGTGACAATCAAGAATAGTATAATGGGGCGACAACCAGTCCATGCCCAAGATAATATCGAAGTCAACCATATTGAGTAACAATAAATTGGCTCTGGTCTCAAAACCACTAAGAGCAACCAAACACGATCGATAAACGCGATCTACAATGAGAGAATCTCCCACAGGAGTAGAAACATAAACAGGGGAACTCAAGGAATCCTGAGATACACCCAAATGTGGAGCAAAATAAGAAGATACATAAGAATAAGTAGAGCCTGGATCGAATAGAACCGATGCATCTCTATGGAAAACCAGTATAATAACTGTGATGACAGAATCGGAGGTAACAACCTGGGTACGGGCAGGAAGGGCATAGTATCTGGCCTGGCCTCCCCCTCTAGGGCAACCTCTATCTCCCTGAACTCCACCTCTAGCTGGCTGAGTAGGTGAGGTAGCAACTGGAGCTGTAACCATAGCCTGAGAACTCTCGGGGCACATTGTGGCTGAGAAGTCTGTGGAGGAGCCCCCATCCCAAGTCTGTGGCAATACCTCACCATATGACGTATGTCACCACACTTAAAACAAGCTCTGGGAGGACATGGTGGTTGTGACTGGCTAGGGCCAGGTCTGCTAGACTGACCTCTGAAAACACCCCGTGCCTTATGGAGGTGCATAATAAGGCTCCTGAGGCATAAGAGGAGCTAGACTACCACTGGCTGCTGGAAGAGCCAAATGAATAGGGCAACTTATATAACCCCTGCCATGACGACCTGCAACTGGGGTACGGGCACCAGAATAATGGCCTGACTCTCGAGACCTCTTGGCCTCCCTCTCCTCTTTCTCCCTAGAATACATACCCACAATCGTCCTATCAATGCTCACCACCTGCTGGTAATAAATATCCACCTCCAACTCACGAGCCATGCTATATTTGATGCTTGGAATAAGGCCATCAATAAACTGGCGAACCCTCTCACGGATAGTAGAAACCAAGGCTGGTGCATGTCTAGCCAAGCTGGTGTAACCACCAACATACTCTGAAACAGTCATAGCACCCTAGCGCAAATGCTTAAACTTTATGCCCATGCATCTCTAAGGCTTTGAGGAACATACTCCCTCAAGAACAGATCTGAAAACTGAGCCCAAGTTAGTGAAACAGACTCATTTGGACTGTCTAGCTCATAGGTGCGCCACCACTCATAGGCGGCTCCTCGAAGCTGGAAGGTAATGAAAGAAACCCCGCTCGATCCTGAAATACCCATGGTACGGAGAATGCAGTAACACTCATCAAGAAATCCCAAAGCATCCTCCGATGCTGGACCACTAAATATAGGGGGCTTGTACTTCTTAAATCTCTCAAGCCTCAACTGCTTATCCTCGGAAACCGCTGCCCTGTCCTCGGGCTGAACTGGCACTACAGGCGGTACAAAAATAATCTTAGGTACTTGCTCAACATGCACTCACTGCTTAGGAGTGCGGGGGGCGGGAGTCTATGCTCCTCCCCCGGCCTGAGATGTAGCTGCAGCAAGGGGAAGCAACTCTGCTTGAGCCAGAGTGGTGTACATGCTCATGAACTGTGCCAGAGTCTCTCGAAGAGCTGGAGTATTAGTAGCAGTAGGAGTGTCAGGTGCCTGGACTCCGGCTGGATCTGCTAGTGGTACATCGGCGGTATCTCGCGCAGGTACTCTGGCTGCACTACGTGCACGTCTTCGGCCTCTACCCTAGCTCCGGCCTCTGACGGCTGCAGTAGGGGCCCTGGGTGCCTGATCATCTCGGGTAACACGTGTCCTCACCATCTGTGAGAGAATAGAAGATAGAAGTTAAGAATGGTAATGTCAAAATATCGCATGACAAGGAAATCAAATAAGGTGGAATTTTCCTAACAGTAACGTAGCCTCTCGTAGATAAGTATAGACGTCTCTGTACCAATCAACGAGACTCTAATAAACCGCCTTGTGATCCATGACTCCTATGAACCTAGAGCTCTGATACCAACTTGTCACGATCCCGGTTCGCCCTCCATGAACCATCATGATGGCACCCAGTCTCTACGACTAGGTAAGCCTAATTTGTGGAAGAAAAACCAAAATTTGTGAAAGTAAACAATTTAAAATAGAATTAAAGCAGTAACAATGTTTAAATGTGCCACTCGGTATACACCATGTTTAACTCTCAATACCAAACATAAATCCAAGACCCGTAAACCCATGAATCACAAGCTAAGATCAATACTACATAGCTCTAACTCCGTAATGTCTAATAAGAACAGGAAGGTACAGAAGGGCTAAATACTAAAAGCAGGAATAGAAAGGGACTTCTCGATCTGCGGACGCGACAGATGTACCTCGAAGTTTCTAGAGCGGTCGCCTCCCTCAAGGATAGTAGACCTGATCAGCGGTACCTAGATCTGTACATGAAAAACATGCGCAGAAGAGGCATGAGTACACAACAGCGGTACTTAGTAAGTGCCAAGCCTAACCTCGGTTGGGTAGTGACGAGGAAGGTCAAGGCCCTATTGAGGTTAAATAAAATATAAAGATCAACTACATAGAACGGAACAATATAAATAAGTACAGCAGTAAAATAACACAGGATGAATAGAACAGTAACAACTATACAGAACAAGGTAAACATGGAAAGGAAATACAACTCAGCACCAATAGTAACAATCGGGGATCTCCTAGGATACCGTCCTGTAGTCCCATCTTTACATATCCTGTAAATCTCCCGGGATACCGTCCCAGAGTCCATCATATATATATATATATGTCTGAAGGATATCCCGGAATCCCGTCCTGTAGTCCAACTCATAGTGCGCGGGGATCTACCGGAATCTCGTTCCGTAGTCCCAAATGTAAATACCCAGTACTGGGAGAATCTACCGCGTGCATTCCCGTAGTTCCATATAACTATGCAGTGGGATCTACCGGGAATCTAACCCATAGTCCCAAAGTAAATGTACAGGGGGATCTACTGGGAATCTAACCCGTAGTCCCAAAGTAAACAGACAAGAG
Organism: Nicotiana tabacum; assembly: GCF_000715075.1. NCBI lineage: Eukaryota > Viridiplantae > Streptophyta > Magnoliopsida > Solanales > Solanaceae > Nicotiana > Nicotiana tabacum. The sequence continues at coordinate 143,915,420 of NC_134087.1, read as the reverse complement.
GGAGCTACCGGAATCTCACATCCGTAGTCCCAAAATAAATACACAGCAGCATCATGAAGGCATACAGAAATGGCAAAATTTCATATTAAGGCAATAAGTGATTCTAGCATAGCATGCTGCACATAATCAAGTAAGGTAGGTTGAATTAATTAAAGTAATTAAGTCACTTAGACATGCTTTCCTAAGCTAACAACCGACTTAATAGTACAAGAAATAGAAACAGGAAAGGAAACATACTAGTAATTACTTAAGAAAATCGGATTTCCAACAATTAGCACAAGTACACAATCGTCACCTCATGTATAAGGCATTTCAATTACAAAATATACCAATCCTAAGGGGAAGGTCCCCCACACAAGGTTAGACAAGCCACTTACCTCGAATCGGCTTAAAATCAACCCAACACCACGTCTTTGTCACGAGTACTCGACTCCAAATGACCCAAATCTATTCAATTCAATTGCATAATGTAAATAATACTTCAAGTAACTGATTCTACAATTAAATTCTAAGCTAATACGTGAAATTATGTAAAATGACCAAAACGCCCTTCGGGCCCACATCTCGGAATCGGGTGAAATTTACATTTTTAGAAACCTCGTACTCTCACGAGTCTATACATAACAAGAACACTGAAATCGGAGTCCAAAATGGCCCCTCAAATCCTCATTTAATGGCCTCTTAAACTCAAGCCCTAATTACCCATTTTCCCCAAATTTCTCACCACTAATTAGGTCTTTAATCACATAAAAATGAGTTATGAAGTCAAGGATGTTTCCTCCAAGTGATTCCCCTTTGTTTTCCTCAAAAATCTCTCTTAAAAGCTTCAAACCCGGATGAAAATGGTGAAAGGATCCCTCAAATTCACGAAGGCAACTATTTATATGTTCTGCCTAGCGATTTTCCGCATTTGCAGCCCTGGGACCGTATCTATAGTCCCGCTTCTGCGGAACAAATGTCGCATCTGCGACTTTCACTTAAGAACCCAGCTTTTGCATCTGCGGACATCTCACCGCATATGTGGTTCCTGAGGAAAATCCCAAATTTTGCTTCTACGGTCCTCTTCGCCGCTTCTGCGGCTCCGCATCTGCGGTCCCCAATCCGCAGATGCGAAAATACCAAAAGAACAGATGCTGCAGCAACTTCAACTCCAAAATTTCCTCCGTTAACCATCTGAATTCATCCCGAGGCCCCCAGGACCTCAACCAAAGGCATCAACATATCCTAAAACCTTATTCAAACTTGTACAAATCTTCAAAACACTTCAAACAATAATAAAACAACCAAAACACATCGGATTCAAGCCTAAGTTTCTAAAATCTTCAGAATTTCGCTTTCGATCAAAAACCCAACCAAAACATGTCCGAATGACCTGAAATTTTGTACACACATCCCAAATGACATAACGGAACTACTGCAACTCTCAGAATTCCATTCTGACCCTCGGATCAAAATCTCACTATCGAACCGGAAACTTCCAAAATTCAACTTTCGGCATTTCAAGCCTAAATTAGCTACAGACCTCCAAAACACAATATGAACACGCTTTTAACCCCAAAATCACCCAACAAAGCTAACAGAACCATCAGATTTCCATTCCGAGGTCGTCTTCACACTATTTCGACTACAGTCAACTTTCCAACACTTAAGCTCTCATTGAGGGAGTAAGTGTCCCAAAACTCCCCGATACTCAAAACCGAACATTCCGGCAAATCACATTAGCAGAAATAAACTTGGGAAAAATAGTTAATAGGGGATTAGGACGTTAATTCTTAAGACGACCAACCGGGTCGTCACATCCTCCCACACTTAAAAATTCGTTCGTCCTCGAACGAGCATATAGACATACCTGAAGTAGTGAAAGGATGAGTGTAACGGCTGCGCATATCCTGCTCGGTCTCCCAGGTCGCCTCCTCGACCGATTGACCCCGCCATTGGACCTTCACTGATGCAATGTTCTTTGACCTCAACTTTCTAATCTGCCTATCAAATATTGCCACTGGCTCCTCAATATAAGATAGATCATTGTCCAACTGGACTGTACTGAAATCCAACACGTGCGATGGATATCAGTGATACCTTCGGAGCATCGAAACATGAAATACCAGATGAACTCCTGCCAAGCTGGGAGGTAAGAAAAGCTCATAAGCAACCTCCCCAACACGCCTCAATATCTCAAAAAGGCCAATAAACCTCGGACTCAATTTCCCTTTCTTCCTAAATCTCATAATGCCCTTCATAGGCGAAACCCAAAGCAGAACCCGCTCTCCAACCATATAGGAAATATTGCGAACCTTCCAGTCCGCATAACTCTTCTGCCTGTGCTGGGCTGTGCGGAGACTATCCTGAATCACCTTAACCTTCTTCAAAGCAACCTGAACCAGGTCTGTGCCCAACAATCTGGCCTCACTCGGCTCAAACCAACCCACCGAAGATCTGCACTACCTACCATATAAAGCCTCTTACGGTGCCATCTGAATGCTGGACTGATAGCTGTTGTTGTAAGCAAACTCTGCCAATGGAAAAAACTGATCCCAAGACCCTCCAAACTCAAACACACACGCACAGAGCATATCCTCAAGAATTTGAATAGTGCGCTCGGACAGTCCGTCCATGTGAGGGTGAAATGTTGTACTCAACTCTACCCGAGTACCTAACTCATGCTGAACGGCTCTCTAGAACCGTGATGTGAACTGGGTAACTCTATCTGAAATGATGGAAATCAGAATACCATGCAGATGAACAATCTCCCGAATATAGATCTCCGCCAGCCACTCCGAGGAATAATTAGTACACACAGGAATAAAGTGAGTGGACTTGGTCAGCCGAACCACAATCAACCAAATAGTATCAAACTTCCCCAACGTCCGTGGGAGCCCAACTACAAAGTCCATGGTGATCCGCTCCCACTTCCACTCTGGAATCTCTATCTGCTGAAGCAACCCACCGGGTCTCTGGTGCTTATACTTCACCTGCTGACAGTTGAGACACCGAGCTACGAGTCTAACTATATCTTTCTTCATCTGCCTCCACCAATAGTACTATCTTAAATTCTGATACATCTTCACGGCACCCAGATGAATGGAATACCGCGAGCTATGGGCCTCTTCTAGAATCAACTCTCGAAACTCATCGATATTGGGTACACAAATCCGACCCAACTTCCTTAATACTCCATCATCACCAATAGTCACATCCCAAGCATCACCGTGCTGAACCTTGTCCTTGAGGACAAGCAAATGAGGGTCATCATACTACCTCTCCCTGATACGATCAAATAAGGAAGACCGAGAAACCACGCAAGCTAGAATCCGACTAGTCTCCGAAAGATCCAATATCACAAACTGGCTGGCTAAGGCCTGAATATCCATCGCCATAGGCCTCTCTGATGCTGGTAAATAAGCCAAACTCCCCAAGCTTTCTGCCTGGCGACTCAAAGCATCGACCACCATATTGGCCTTGCCCGGGTGATACAAAATAGTGATATCATAGTCTTTTAGCAACTCCAACCACCTCTTCTAGCGCAAATTTAGATCCTTTTGCTTGAACAAGTGCTGTAAGCTCTGATGGTCAGTATAAATCTCATAGTGTACCCGGTATAAATAATGACGCCAAATCTTCATGGCGTGAACAATGACAACTAACTCAAGGTCGTGAACAGGGTAGTTCTTCTCATGTATCTTCAACTGTCTAGATGCGTAGGCAATCACCCTACCGTCCTACATTAACACCGCTCTGAGGCCAACCCTCGAGGCATCCATCACAATAGACCGTATAAGAACCCGAATTTGTAGGTAGTATCAAAATTAGGGCTGTGGTCAAAGTTGTCTTGAGCTTCTGAAAGCTCGCCTCACACTCCTCCGTCCACTGAAACGGAGCACCCTTCTGGGTCAACCTAGTCATAGGGGCTGCAATCGATGAAAACCCCTCCACAAAACGACGATAGTAACCTGCCAAGCCAAGGAAACTACGGATCTCTGTAGCTGAGGATGGTCTGGGCCAACTCTGCATGGCCTCTATCTTCTTCGGATCCACCTGAATACCCTCACTCGATACCACGTGGCCTAGGAATGCCACTGAATCCAACCAAAACTCATATTTCGAGAATTTAACATATAACTTCTTCTCTCTCAAAGTCTGAAGCACAGTCCTCAGGTGCTGCTCATGATCTTCCCAATTACGGGAATACACTAGAATATCATCATAAGGACAATAACGAACGAGTCAAGATACAACCGGAACACACTGTGCATCAAATGCATAAAGGCTACTGGGGCATTGGTCAGCCCAAATGACATAACAAGGAACTCGTAATGACCATACCGAGTCCTGAAAACAGTCTTCGGGATATCTAGCTCCCGAATTTTCATTTGATGGTAACCTGAGCGCAAGTCAATCTTAGAAAATACCCGTGCGCCCTGAAGCTGGTCAAATAGATCATCAATACGAGGCAAAGGATAACAGTTCTTCACTGTAACCTTGTTCAACTGGCAATAATCAATACATATACACATAGAACCATCCTTTTTCTTCACAAACAAGACAGGAGCACCCCAATGTGATACATTGGGCCGAATAAAACCCTTATCAAGCAATTTCTGTAAATTGATCCTTCAACTCCTTCAACTCTTGAGGAGCCATAAGATACGGAGGAATAGAAATGGGCTGAGTGCCTGACAACAAATCAATGCTAAAATCAATATCTCTATCAGGCAGCATGCATGGAAGATCTGCTAGAAACACATCGGGAAAATCCCGTACTACTGGAACTGAATCAACTGAAGGGGTATCAATACTGACATCTCTCACATAAGCTAAATATGCGTCACACCCCTTTCTCAACCCATACGCTGAGCTTTAAGAAAAGAAATAACTCTTCTGGGGGCGTAATCTAAAGTACCTCTCCACTCAACATGTGGTACACCTGGCATAGCCAACGTCACGATTTTGGCGTGACAATCAAGAATAGTATAATGGGGTAACAACCCGTCCATGCCCAAGATAATATCGAAGTCCAACTATATTGAGTAACAATAAATTGGCTCTGGTATCAAAACCACTAAGAGCAACCAAACACGACCGATAGAACGCGGTCCACAACGAGAGAATCTCCCACAGGAGTAGAAACATAAACAGGGGAACTCAAAGAATTCTGAGATACTTCCAAATGTGGAGCAAAATAAGAATAGACATAAGAATAAGTAGAGCCTGGATAGAATAGAACCGATGCATCTCTATGGAAAAACAGTATAATAACTGTGATGACAAAATTGGAAGCAACAACCTGGGTACGGGCAGGAAGGGCATAGTATCTGGCCTGGCCTCCCCCTCTAGGGCAACCTCTATCTCCCTAACCTCCACCTCTAGCTAGCTGAGTAGGTGAGGTAGCAACTGAAGCTGTAACCATAGCCTGAGAACTCTGCGGGGCACATTGTGGCTGAGAAGTCTGTGGAGGAGCCCCTCTCCCAAGTCTGTGGCAATCCCTTACCATATGACGTGTGTCACCACACTCAAAACAAGCTCTGGGAGGACGTGGTGGTTGTGACTGGCTAGGGCCAGGTCTGCTAGACTGACCTCTGAAAACACCTCGCGCCTTCTGGAGGTGCATAATAAGGCTCCTGAGGCATAAGAGGAGCTAGAATACCACTGGCTGCTGGAAGAGCCAAATGAATAGGGCAACTTATATAACCCCTGCCATGACGACCTGCAGCTGGGGTACGGGCACCAGAATAATAGCCTGACTCTCGAGACCTCTTGGCCTCCCTCTCCTCTTTCTCCCTAGCATGCATACCCACAATCCTCCTATCAATGCTCACCACCTGCTGGTAATAAATATCCACCTCCAACTCACGAGCCATGCTAGATCTGATGCTGGTAATAAGGCCATCAATAAACTGGCGAACCCTCTCACGGATAGTAGAAACCAAGGCTGGTGCATGTCTAGCCAAGCTTGTGTAATGGACAACATACTCTGAAACAGTCATAGCACCCTAGCGCAAATGCTTAAACTATATGCCCATGCATCCCTAAGGCTTTGAGGAACGTACTCCCTCAGGAACAAATCTGAAAACTGAGCCCAAGTTAGTGAAGCAGACTCATTTGGACTGTCTAGCTCATAGGTGCGCCACCACTCATAGGCGGCTCCTCGAAGCTGGAAGGTAATGAAAGAAACTCCGCTCGATCCTGAAATACCCATGGTACGGAGAATGCGGTAACACTCATCAAGAAATCCCAAAGCATCCTCCGATACTGGACCACTAAATATAGGGGGCTTGTACTTCTTAAATCTCTCAAGCCTCAATTGCTTATCCTCGGAAACCGCTGCCCTGTCCTCGGGCTGAACTGGCACTGCAGGCGGTACAAAAATAATCTTATGTACTTGCTCAACATGCACTCACTGCTTAGGAGTGCGGGCGGCGGGAGTCTATGCTCCTCCCACGGCCTGAGATGTAGCTGCAACAAGGGGAATCAACTCTGCCTGAGCCAGAGTGGTGTACATGCTCATGAACTGTGCCAGAGTCTCTCTAAGAGCTGGAGTATTAGTAGCAGTAGGCGTGTCAGGTTCCTGGACTCCGGCTGGATCTGCTAGTGGTACATCGGCGGTATCTCGCGCAGGTACTCTGGCTGCACCACGTGCACGTCTTCGGCCTCTACCCTAGCTCTGGCCTTTGACGGCTGCAGTAGGGGGCCCGGGTTCCCGATCATCTCGGGTAACACGTGTCCTCACCATCTGTGAGAGAATAGAATATAGAAGTTAAGAATGGTGATGTCAAAATATCGCATGACAAGGAAATCAAATGAAGTGGAATTTTCCTAACAGTAACATAGCCTCTCGTAGATAAGTACAGACGTCTCTGTACCGATCAACGAGACTCTAATAAACCGCCTTGTGATCCATGACTCCTATGAACCTAGAGCTCTGATACCAACTTGTCACGATCCCGGTTCGCCCTCCATGAACCATCGTGATGGCACCCAGTCTCTACGACTAGGTAAGCCTAATTTGTGGAAGAAAAACCAAAATTTGCGAAAGTAAACAATTTAAAATAGAATTAAAGCAGTAACAATGTTTAAATGTGCCACTTGGTATACACCATGTTTAACTCTCAATACCAAACATAAATCCAAGACCCGGAAACCCATGAATCACAAGCTAATATAAATACTACATAGTTCTAACTCCGTAATGTCTAATAAGAATAGGAAGGTACAGAAGGGCTAAATACTAAAAGCAGGAATAGAAAGGGACTTCTCGACCCGCGGACGCGACAAATGTACCTCGAAGTTTCTAGAGCGGTCGCCTCCCTCAAGGATAGTAGACCTGATCAGCGGTACCTAGATCTGTACATGAAAAACATGCGCAGAAGAGGCATGAGTACACAACAGCGGTACTTAGTAAGTGCCAAGCCTAACCTCGGTTGGGTAGTGATGAGGAAGGTCAATGCCCTATTGAGGTTAAATAAAATATAAAGATCAACTGCATAGAACGGAACAGTATAAATAAGTACAGCAGTAAAATAACACAGGATGAACAGAACAGTAACAACTATACAGAACAAGGTAAACATGGAAAGGAAATACAACTCAGCACCAATAGTAACAATCAGGGATCTCCTAGGATACCGTCCTGTAGTCCCATCTTTACATATCCAGTAAATCTCCCGGGATACCATACCATAGTCCATCATATATATATGTCTGAAGGATCTCCCGGAATCCCGTCCTGTAGTCCAACTCATAGTGCGCGAGGATCTACCGGAATCTCGTTCTGTAGTCCCAAATGTAAATACCTAGTATTGGGGGAATCTACCGGGTGTATTCCCATAGTTCCATATAATTGTGTAGGGGGATCTACTGAGAATCTAACCCGTAGTCCCAAAGTAAATGTGCAGTGGGGATCTACCGGGAATCTAACCCGTAGTCTCAAAGTAAACAAACAAGGGGGAGCTACCGGAATCCCACATCCGTAGTCTCAAAATAAATACACAGCAGTAGCAAGAAGGTATACAGAAATGACAAAATTTCATATTAAGGCAATAAGTAATTCTAGCCTAGCATGCTGCATAGAATCCAAGTAAGGGAGGTTGAATCAATTAAAGCAATTAAGTCACTTAGACATGCTTTCCTAAGCTAACAATATGCTTAATAGTGCAAGAAATAGAAAGATGAAAGGAAACATAATAGTAATTACTTAAGAAAACCGGATTTCCAACAATTAGCACAAGTACGCACTCGTCACCTAACGTACAAGGCATTTCAATTACAAAATATATCAATTCTAAGGGGAAGGTTCCCCCACACAAGGTTAGACAAGCCACATACCTCGAATCGGCTCAAAATCAACCCAACACCACGTCTTTGTCACGAGTACTCGACTCCAAATGACCCAAATCTATTCAATTCAATTGCATAATGTAAATAACACTTCAAGTAACTGATTCTACAATTAAATTCTAAGCTAATAAGCGAAATTATGTAAAATGACCAAAATGCCCCTCGGGCCCACGCCTCAGAATTGGGTGAAATTTACATTTCAGAAACCTCGTACTCTCACGAGTCTATACATAACAAGAACACTGAAATCGGAGTCCAAACGGCCCCTCAAATCCTCATTTAAAGGCCTCTTAAACTCAAGCCCTAATTACCCATTTTCCCCAAATTTCTCACCACTAATTAGGTCTTTAATCACATAAAAACGAGTTATGAAATCAAGGATGTTACCTCCAAGTGATTCCCCTTTGTTTTCCTCAAAAATCTCTCTTAAAAGCTTCATACCCGGATGAAAATGGTGAAAGGATCCCTCAAATTCGCGAAGGCAATTATTTATATGTTCTGCCCAGCGATTTTCCGCATTTGCGGCCTTGGGACAGCATCTGCGGTCCCTCTTCTGCGGAACAAGTGTCGCATCTGCGAATTTCACTTAAGGACCCAGCTTTTGCATCTGCGAAACTCTAACCGCAGGAGCGGTTCCGCTTCTGCGGACATCTCACCGCATCTGCGGTGTCACGACCCTAAACTCGAACCCGGTCGTGATGGCACCTCTCGTGTAGGCAAGGCCAGCCAACTAAACCCAATTCACTTGTTTAAGTAGTTAAACAATATAAAAGCAGTCTAAAAAATGATATAGCAATACTAAGTAGCGGATAATGGCAATAAAGTGCGGAAGTACAACCCTACACAGCCCTAACTGGGGTGTCACAAGTCACGAGCATCTAACAATACTAAATCCTCAAATGTAACTACAAAGTTTTAAATACTGAACTAAGAACATAAAGGGGATATATAGGGAGGAACTCCAGTCTGCGAACGCCAACAGTTACCTAAAGACTCCTCGAAGATCCGCCTGAAGCTAGAATGAATCAGCACTCGGGAGCGAGACCAGCTACGCCTGAATCTGCACACATGGATGCAGGGAGTAAAGTGAGTACTCCAACTCAGTAAGTAACAAATGTAAATAACGACTGAAAGTAAGAAAATACGTAAAGTGCAAGGCATTCTATAATGAAGCAGTAAAATCACTTAAAAACAGTAAAACTAGTAAAAATCAAGTAAAATCCTCTTTCAACTAGTAAACAGGTAATTTGACAGATAATTAAGATAAAGTAAACAAATAGAGGTTCGACCCTCGGGCACAGTATCAACAAATCCACCCCTCGGGCAACATCTCAGATCAGTACCAGCCCCTCGGGCTCAATCTCACATCATTATTGGTATCCGTACTCACTAGGGTGTGCAGACTTATGGAGGGCCCCCTAACGGCCCAGGCACAATAACGAGCCATCTCGTAGCATCAAAACTAGGCCCTCGACCTCATATCAATCAAGCCACTGATGGCGTATATATCTCAGGCCCTCGGCCTCAAATCGGTATCAGTGTTTCCTCACAACTAGGCCCTTGGCCTTACTCAGTCTAAAATACTCACAAACCCCTCGGACAATAGTAAAACAGTATTTCTCAGCCCAAATATCATTTAAAATATCATTTAGGTTTTAAAAATAAGTAAACATGGTTGGGTAGTAAAACGATGGAAAATAACATGACTGAGTTCATGTAATGAATCAAAATAGAGAGGAATTTGTAATAAAAATACCCGAAGGGTTCAAATAATTGGCACGAAGCCCAAATATGGCATTCAGCCCAAATCATGATGATAGCAAATAAGTTTTAGTCAAATACGCAGTAAAATCATCAACTGGGACGGACCAAGTCACAATTCCCAATAGTACACGACCCCAGGCTCGTCATCAAGCGTGTGTCTCACCTCAATATAGCACTACGATGTGCAATCCGGGGTTACAAACCCTCAGGACATCATTTACAATCATTACTCACCTCGAACCGGATAAATCTCTAGCTCACGATGCCTTTGCCCCTCGAATCGTCCTCCACACGCGTCGAATCTATCCAAAATCATAACGAGGACGTCAAAATATGCTAAGGGAACAAAGCACAAGCGAAAACAATCAATAAAGGCACAAATCCCGAAATTACAAAAAACCCGACCCTCGGGCCCACATCTCGAAATTCAGAAAATTTCACATCAATAGATTCCTTATCTCCCCACGAGTTCATACATATCAAAAGTTCTCAAATCCGAACCAAAATGGTCCTCCAAATCCCCAATCAAAAGTCCAATTTCTCAAGCCCTAGTTCTTCAATTTAAGGCTTAGCTTTCATGATTTTCTAGGTGGAATTCACATAATAATCGAGTTTTTAGTCCAAGATCTTACCTCCCAACGATTCCACTTGAATCCCTCTTCAATCTCCTTAAAAAATCTCCAAAAACGAGCAACTATGGAGGAAAATAGACCCACATTCCCGTACAAGATGACCTTTTAAACATTCTGCCCAGGCTTGAAAATCCTTCTTCGCGAACGCGGTCAAACCCTCGCGTTCGCGAAGTGCAAACTCACGTTGAACAACTTTTCCTCTATGCGAACGCGTAATGACCATTGTGAACGCGATACTTCGTCCACCTTAACCTTCGCGAAGGCACTCACCCATCCGCGAATGCGATGAACACTAGACCTCGAACCCATCTGACCCAATTTCCTTTACGCGATCGCGAAGACCTTCTCGCGAACGCGATGCACCACTTGCCAGCCTTTCGCAAACGCGAAGCCCTTATCGCGAACGCGAAGGCTTAATTCTTGCCTTCCTGAACAACCTCTTCGTGAGCGCGAGGCTCCACTCGCGAACGCAAAGGGTAAAATCCCTGCAACAGCTGAACATCATTTTCTGCAATCTTTTCCAACTTCAAATAATCTGATTGACCACCCGAAACTCACTCGAGGCCCCTGGGACCTCAACCAAAGGCACCAACACATCCTAAAACCCCATTCAAACTTGTTCCAATCATCAAAACTCCTCAAACAATATCAAATCACCCAAAACACATCGGATTCAAGCCTAAGTTTCTAAAATCTTCCGAAATACTCTTTGATAAAAACCCAACCAAACCACGTCCGAATGACCTGAAATTTTACACACACATCCCAAATGACACAACGAAGATACTGCAACTCTCGAAATTCCATTCTGACCCCTATATCAAAATCTCGCCTATCAACCGGAAATCGCCAAAATCTCAACTTTACCAATTCAAGCCTAAATTTACTCTGATCCTCTAAATCCCATTCCAGTCACGCTCCTAAGTCATAAATCACCTCCCAAAGCTAACTGAACCATCGGAACTCACATCCGAGTCCTCTAACACATAAGTCAATATCCGACTGACTTTTCTAACTTAAACTTCCTTAAAAGAGACTAAGTTCTCAAACCTTACCAAAATCATTCTGGATTCAATACGACCAACCCGATACCACAAAACACGGATAACAAAGCATAAAGAAGTAGAAATGGGGGAAACGGAATGGTAACTCATGAGACAACTGGCCGGGTCGTCACATTCTCCCTAACTTAGACAAACGTTCGTTCGCGAACGAATCAAGAAACATACCTGAAGCCTCAAATAGGTGAGGATATCTACTCCACATCTCCCTCTCGGTCTCCCAAGTAGCCTCTTCCACGGTCGACCTCTTCACTGCACTTTAAATAAAAGTATATCCTTTGGCCTCAACTTTCGAACCTAACGACCCAAAATAGCCAATGGCTCCACATTATAGGTCAAATCATCATCTAACTGAACCGTGCTGAAATCCAAAACATGAGACGGATCCCCAACATACTTCCGGAGCATAGAAACATTAAATACCGGATGCACACTCGACAAGTTGGGTGGAAAAGCAAGCTCATAAGTCACCTCCCCAATCATCCAAAGCATATCAAAAGGTCCAATGAACCGCAAACTCAATTTCCCTTTCTTCCCAAATCTCATAACGCCCTTAATGGGTGAAATCTTCAACAGAACCTTCTCGCCAATCATATATGACACATGTCGAACTTTCCTATCGGTATAACTCTTTTGCCTCAACTGCGCTGTACGAAGCCTCTCCTGAATCTCCTTCACCTTTTCCAAAGCATCCTAAACCAAGTTAGTCCCCAATAGCATAGCCTCATCGGGCTTGAACCAACCAACTGGAGATCTACACCGCCTCCCATTAAAAGCCTCATATGGAGCCATCCGAATACTCGACTCGTAGCTATTGTTATAAGCAAACTCTGCAAGCGGTAGAAACTCATCCCATGACCCTCCGAAATTAATGACACAAGCACGCAACATGTCCTCCAATATCTGAATAGTACGCTCGGACTGCCCGTTTGTCTGAGGATGAAAAGCTGTGCTCAACTCTACCTGAGTACCCAACTCTCTCTGCACGGCCCTCCAAAACTGCGAAGTAAACTGAGTACCTCTATCCGAAATGATGGAAATCGGAGCACCATGCAAGCGAACAATATCTCTGATATATATCCCTTCAAACCGCTCTGAAGAATAGGTAGTACACACAGGAATAAAGTGCGCGGACTTGGTCAGGCGATCCACAATCACCCAAATAGCATCGAACTTCTTCAAAGTCCGTGGAAGTCCAACAACAAAGTCCATAGTGATCCTCTCCCACTTCCACTCGGGAATATCCATCTGCTGAAGCAAGCCACCCGGTCTCTGATTCTCATATCTTTCTTCATTCTTCTCCACGAATAGTGCTGCCTCAAATCCTGATACATCTTCGCGGCACCCGGATGAATAGAATACCGCAAGCTATGGGCCTCCTCCAGAATCAACTCTCGAAGCCCATCCACATTGGGCACACAAATCCGGCCCTGCATCCTCAACACCCCATCATCACCAATGGTCACATCTCTAGCATCATCATGCTGAACTCTGTCCTTAAGGACAAGAAAGTGCGGATCATCATACTATGTCTCTCTGATACGATCATATAAGGAAGACCGAGACACCACACAAGCCAATACCCGACTGGGCTCCTAAATATCTAACCTTACAAATCGATTGGCCAAGGCCTGAACATCAACCACAAGAGTCCCTGATCTTCAACTGGTGATAACCTGAACGGAGATCAATCTTGGAGAACACCCTCGCTCCTTGAAGCTGGTCAAATAAATCATCAATGCGAGGCAAAGGATACTTGTTCTTAATTGTTACCTTGTTCAATTGCCTATAATCAATGCACATTCTTATTGTGGCATCCTTCTTCTTTACAAATAGAACCGGCGCACCCCAAGGTGACACACTAGGCCGAATGAACCCCTTATCAAGGAGTTCCTGAAGCTGCTCCTTTAACTCCTTCACTCTGCTGGTGCCATACGATACGGCGGAATAGAAATGGGCTGAGTGTCCAGCACTAGGTCAATACCAAAATCAATATCCCTGCCCGGTGGCATGCCCGGCAGGTTTGCAGGAAACATATTGGGAAAATCCCTCAAAATTGAAACAGAATCAATACTGGGAGTCTCAGCTCCGACATCCCTCACAAATGCTAGATACGAGAGAAAACCCTTCCCAACCATATGATGGGCCTTCAAGAAAGAGATCACTCTACTAGGAACATAATCAGTCATACCTCGCCACTCGATCCATGGCACACCTGGCATAGCCAATGTGACTGTCTTAGCATGATAGTCCAGAATAGCACGACACAGAGATAAACAATCCATGCCCAAAATGACATCAAAATCCACCATTCTCAGTAGTAATAAATCCACTCGGGTCTCCAAACCCCCAATAGTCACCACACACGACCGATACACATGGTCTACAATAACAGTATCGCCCACCGGGGTAGATACATGAACAGGTAAAGCAAGAAACTCACGGGGTGTACCCAAATAACGAGCAAAGTATGATGACACATAAGAAAAGGTGGAACCAAGATCAAATAATACAGAGGCATCTCTGTGACAAACTGAAACAATACCTATAATGACAGGAAGCAATAGCATCAGGTCTGCCTGGGAGTGCAAAGAAACGGGCCTGACCGCCCCCTGATCGACCTCCCCCTCTAGGGCGACCCCTAGTTGACTGACCTCCACCCCTAGCTGGCAGAGTGAGTGGTGATGAAGCAACTGGCGCTGAAGCCGATGACTGACCCCTCTGCTGGGATGAACTGGCAAAACGACAAGGACACTGCCTCCACATGTGACCCATCTCACCACACTCAAAACAACTCCCAGGTGCTGGAGAAGGAGGCTGAAGGGAACCCATTGCACCGGAGTGACTAGTAGATACACTCGGCATAGAAGAGCTCTGAGTTGATGGAGCACGGGATGAACTCTAAGCTGGAAAGGCACTAATTGACGACTGGCCCTACTGAGTACCGTGATAACCATGACCTGAAGATGCCCCACAATAACCTGGGCGAGATGGCTGATCAAACCTGAATGAACGACCTCTACTGTGCTGAAATTGACCCCTCAAAGGAGTACCACTATAGCTACCAGATCCTCGAGGCCTCTTGGCCTCCCTCTCCTCTTGCTCCTAGCGACGAACAAACTCAATCTCATGGGCAATATCCACTACCTCCTCGAAAGTAGCACCAGTCACCCTCTCCCTGGTCATGAGAATACGGAGCTAATAAGTAAGACTATCAACAAACCTCCTGATCCTCGCTCTATCTGTCGGGACCAAACAGATGGCATGATGAGCCAACTCAGAGAACCTCAACTCATACTGCGACACAATCATCTCCCCCTGATGCAACCACTCAAACTGCTTGTGTAGCTTCTCTCTGCGAGACTACAACACATACTTCTCCAAAAAGAGAACAGAGAACTGCTGCTAGGTAAGGGGTGCTGCACAAACATGCCTACGCCTCTCGAAATCCTCCCACCAAGTGAAAGCAGCTCCTGAAAGCTGATAGGTGGTAAAAGCGACCCCGCTGGACTCTAGAATACCTACAGTACGAAGTATCCTCTGACACTTATCCAAAAAGCCCTAGGCATCCTCGCCCTCTGCACCACTGAAGGTCGGAGGCTGCAGTCTACCAAACCTCTCCAATCTATGCTGCTCATCCTTCGGCATGATAGGAACCACATAGTCCCGAGCAGCTACAACTGGCTGGGTTGTATGCGACCCCGGCGTCTGAAGTCCCTGCACGACCTGCTCAGGTGTGCGAGCGGCGGGAGTATGATTGCCTTCCCCAGCCTGAGAAGTAGCTGCGGCTGTAGTGGCTAAAACCGCCTGTGCTAGGCCAGTGCAAACTGATAAGATCTATGCAAAGGCCTCCTGAAGACCCGGAATCACGATGGGCACAGCTGGTGCCTGAACTGGTGCTGCTAGAGCATCCATAGCTGGAGCCTGATCCTGAGCTGGGGCAGCTAGTGGATCTACTTGTGCTGCCCTTGCTGCTCTTCCTCTACCACGACCACGATCGTATCCTCAGCCTCTGGTGGCCTTAGCTGGTGGCACTGGTGGTCGTCCACCCCATCCGGTAGCGCGTGTCCTCATCATCTATGAGAGAATAGAATAACAGAAGTTTAGTACTCGGATCAACAAGTCCGCACGATAAGAATTTCAAGAATATGAGGTTTTTCCTAAAGGTTCTGTAGCCTCTCGAGGATAAATATAGACGTCTCCATACCGATCAGCGAGACTCTACTAAACCTGCTCATGACTTATAAGACCTATGTAACCTAGGCTCTGATACCAACTTGTCACGACCCTAAACCTGAACCGGGTCGTGATGGCGCCTCTCGTGAAGACAGGGCCAACCAACTAAACCCAATTCACTTATTAAAGCAGTTAAACAATATAAAAGCAGTCTAAAACATGATATAGCAATACTAAGCAGCGGATAAGGTCAATAAAGTGCGGAAGTACAACCCAACACAGCTCTAACTAGGGTGTTACAAGTCACGAGCATCTAACAATACTAAATCCTCAAATGTAACTAAAGAGTTTTAAATACTGAACTAAGAACATAAAGGAAATAGATAGGGAGGAACTCCAGGCTGCAAACGGCAACAGTTACCTAAAGACTCCTCGAAGATCTGCCTGAAGCTGGAATGAATCAGCACTCGGGAGCGGGACCAGCTACGCCTGAATATGCATACAGGGGTGCATGGAGTAAAGTGAGTACTCCAACTCAGTGAGTAACAAATGTAAATAACGACTGAAAGTAAGAAAACACGTAAAGCGCAAGGCATTCTATAATGAAGCAGTAAAATCACTTAAAATTAGTAAAACTAGTAAAAATCAAGTAAAATCCTCTTTCAACCAGTAAACAGGTAATTTGACACATAATTAAGATAAAGTAAACAAATAGAGGTTCGCCCCTCGGGCATAGTATCAACAAATCCGCCCCTCGGGCAACATCTCAGATCAGTACCAGCCCCTCAGGCTCAATCTCACATCACAATGGGCACTCGCACTCACTGAGGGTGTGCAGACTCCTGGAGGGGCCCTTTACGGCCCAAGCGCAATAAAAAACCATCTCGTGGCATTAAAACTAGGCCCTTGGCCTCATATCAATCAAGCCACTTGTGGCGTATATATCTCAGGCCCTCGGCCTCAAATTAGTATCAGTGTTTCCTCACAACTAGGCCCTCGGCCTTAGTCAGTCAAAAATGCTCACAAGCCCCTCGGGCAATAGTAAAACAATATTTCTCAGCCCAAACATTATTTAAAATATCATTTAGGTTTTAAAACTGAGTAAACATGGTTGAGTAGTAAAACAGTGGAAAATAATATGACTGCGTTCAAGTAATGAATCAAAACAGTGAGGAATTTGTAATAAAAATCCCCGAAGGGTTCAAATAATTGGCACGAAGCCCAAATATGTCATTCAGCCCAAATCATGATGATAGCAAATAAGATTCAGTCAAATACGCAGTAAAATCATCAACCGGGACAGACCAAGTCACAATTCCCAATAGTACACGACCCCACGCTTGTCATCAAGTGTGTGTCTCACCTCAATATAGCACTACGATGTGCAATCCGGGGTTTCAAACCCTCAGGACATCATTTACAATCATTACTCACCACGAACCGGCTAAATCTCTAGCACGCGATGCCTTTTCCCCTCGAATCGGCCTCCACATGCGTCGAATCTATCCAAAATCAAAACGAGGACATCAAAACATGCTAAGGTAACAAAGCACAAGTGAAAACAATCAATAAAGGGCACAAATCCCAAAATTACAAAAACCCGACCCCCGTGCCCACATCTCAGAATTTAGAAAATATCACATCAACAGATTCCTTATCTCCCCACGAGTTCATACATATCAAAAGTTCTCAAATCCGACTCCAAATGGTCCTCCAAATCCCCAATCAAAAGTCCAATTTCTCAAGCCCTAGTTCTTCAATTTTAAGCTTAGCTTTCAAGATTTTCTAGGTGGAATTGACATAATAATCGAGTTTTTAGTCCAAGAATCTTACCTCCCAACGATTCCCCTTGAATCCCTCTTCAATATCCTTCAAAAATCTCCAAAAACGGGCAAATCTGGAGGAAAATAGACCCACATTCACGAACAAGACGACCTTTTAAACATTCTGCCCAGGCCTGAAAATCCTTCTTCGCGAACGCGGTCAAACCCTCGCGTTCGCGAAGCACAAACTTGCATTGACCAACTTTTCCTCTATGCGAACGCGTAATGACCATCGCGAACGTGATGCTTCATCCACCTTAACCTTCGCGAACGCGCTCACCTATCCGCAAATGCGACGAACACTGGACCTCGAACCCATCTGACCCAATTTCCTCTACGCGATCGCGAATACCTTCTCGCGAACGCGATGTACCACTTGCCAGCCCTCCGCGAACGCGAAGCCCTTCTCGCGAACGCGATGGCTTAATTCTTGCCTTCCTCAACTGCCTCTTCGTGAACGCGAGGCTCCACTCGCGAACGCGGAGGGTAAAATCCCTGCAACAGCTGAACAACATTTTCTGCAATCTTTTCCAACTTCAAATGATCCGATTGACCACCCGAAACTCACCCGAGGCCCCCGGGACCTCAACCAAAGGCATCAACACATCCTAAAACCCCATTCAAACTTGTTCCAATCATCAAAACACCTCAAACAACATCAAATCACCCAAAACACATCGGATTCAAGCCTATGTTTCTAAAATCTTCCGAAATATACTTTTTATCAAAAACCCAACCAAACCACGTCCGAATGACCTAAAATTTTACACACACATCCCAAATGACATAACGAAGCTACTAAAACTCTCAAAATTCCATTCCGACCCGTATATCAAAATCTCACCTATCAACCGGAAATCGCCAAATCTCAACTTCGCCAATTCAAGCTTAAATCTACTCTGAACCTCCAAAACCTATTCCGGTCACGCTCCTAAGTCATAAATCACCTCCCAAAGCTAACTGAACCATCAGAACTCACATCCGAGCCCTCTAACACATAAGTCAATATCCGACTAACTTTTCCAACTTAAACTTTTTTAAAAGAGACTAAGTGTCTCAAACCTTACAAAAATCATTCCGGATTCGATCTGACCAACCCGATACCACAAAACACGGATAACAAAGCATAAAGAAGCAGAAATGGGGGAAATGGAGTGGTAACTCATGAGACGACTGACCGGGTCGTCACATGCGGTTCCTGAGGGAAATCCCAAATTTCGCTTCTGCGGTCCTCTTCGCTACTTCTGCGGCACCGCATCTGCGGCACTGCATCTGCGGTCCCCAAATCGCAGATGCGAAAATACCAGAAGAATAGCTCCTACAACAACTTCAACTCCAAAATTTCCTCCATTAACCATCTGAATTCATCCCGAGGTCCCCAGGACCTCAACCAAAGGCATCAACATACCTAAAACCTTATTCAAACTTGTACAAATCTTCAAAACACTTCAAACAACATCAAAACAACCAAAACACATCGTATTCAAGCCTAAGTTTCTAAAATCTTCCGAATTCCGCTTTCAATCAAAACTCCAACCAAAACACGACCGAATGACCTGAAATTTTGCACACACATCCCAAATGACATAACAGAACTACTACAACTCTCGGAATTCTATTCCGACCCTCGGATCAAAATCTCACTATCGAACCGGAAACTTCCAAAATTCAACTTTCGGCATTTTAAGCCTAAATTAGCTACGGACCTATAAAATACAATTCAAACACGCTCCTAACCCTAAAATCACCCAACGGAGCTAATAGAACCATCGAATTTCCATTCCAAAGCTGTCTTCATACTGTTTCGACTACGATCAACTTTTCAATACTTAAGCTCTCATTTAGGGACTACGTGTCCCAAAACTCCCCGAAACGCAATACCGAATATCCCGGCAAATCACATTAGCTGAAATAAACTTGGGGAAAGCAGTTAATAGGGGATCGAGGCGTTAATTCTTAAGACGACCGGCCGGGTCGTCACATTATTATATAGTGTGAATTAATTTTAAAGAAACATGCTTTTGCATATGGACAATTTATGTCGCTCTTTCATGGTTGACACACAGTATGATGGTAATGAAAATTAACAAATGATAAAATATTATATTTAATGAATTATTTGTTGTAATTTAAATTAAGAGATTATTATATATATTTTATTTAATTATTATAAATTCTTGATTCATGTTACATTTCAGGTTCATATCACTAATTATGCCAATTGTTATTTGATGATCATATAATTATTATCTTTTAATTTCATAAGTTTTCGTTCTTGGGATACATTATGAAGAGAAGCAAGATGATATTTTTGAAAATTTATTGAGATAATTAGATTTAAAATGCTAAAACAAGCAACATTGCAACTTAATATGATAAATTTCATGTAACATTATCCGCGTATCGCACGAGTTCTAATACTTGTTGGGATATATACTATTAATCATGGGTTTGGTTTAGATATAGTATTTATTGTAAAATAATTGTTTATTCAGTTTAAATAGATCATATATTAGTTTTTGTCCTTTGCTTATACAATAGATGATTTAGTGTATAGAGTTTAGCTTATACACAAAAGATTAAATCATCGGTTCTTATAAGTATAAAGCTTGAGTTCACAATCTAATGATGGAATTGGACAAACCATCAGGAATGATTGTAGTACAAGATTAAATATAATTTATCTTGCTTATGGGGATGGTTTAATTCCAATTTCTTTTGCTAGTACATTTTGTATGTATTGAACGAATCAAGTAGAGATAAGTATTTTATACTGACTTAATAAAATAAACTCTCTAGCCATTAAATGTACTTATACTCTTAATCTTGATATAATTATTATTAGCTGTGTACATTTGTTTACCGTGAAAATGGTAACAACAATTAAATTTGTAAATGGGACTCTAAAAATACGTGATCTATTTTTATGCTAGTTGTTAGAGCAGTTGATGCTACGCATATGAAGTTTAATGATGCAATACAAGCTAAAATGGGATAGTAATCAAACCGAGGGGCTTGCTGCCCCGGCCTCGGACTGATCGATGAGAGGTTTCGAGGTTGATGCCTGGGCTCGACTTTGAGCTATCGGGGGTAACCGGGAAGGGGATAACAGTTAGGATATAATTAAAGAAGACTCTTTATTGCCAATATCAAGCAATAAATGAAGAACAATTATAAAAGCAATAAATGGAAAGAGTGGCCTCGAGTGAGTAAGTTAGAGAGAAAAGAGAGATAGATATTGTTGATCTTGAGTAGAATGGTTGGAGCAACAACAGCATACAAAGTGGTGAGGATACCCTTTATATATGAGGGGAATCCTGCCATAGTACAAAATATATTAATTGTAAAAGCACGGAGACGAGACAGCTAGACGTGGCACCTCGATACAGGCACTGGGTAGGTCGGCTCTATCAGACTTAGTCGTGTGCCTTGGGAATCCCCATTTTGCTCTAGCCTCAATCTACGTCCTCTCTAAGTCGGGCCTCAATGAGCTATGAGGGAGGAAACTCGGTCACAACTTTGCACCCTCTGGGTCTCGAGGTGTTCTTCTGAAGTGACTTGATAGCAAGAAATTAGGCTCTCTAATTTTGCTGCATAGAACATTATTATTATTTTAATTTATTAAAAGGTGAGATTCTTTCGTGGGTCAATATACCTGGTAAATTGGATAATAATAACGTACATTGGGGAAGTAATAGTTAGTTGATGGAATCTATATCTCGGTTTAGAGATTGATGATACACGTTTATGAAAGCTTACAAGTTTTCATGTGTAAATACGGCCGGTGGATTTTTATCCGACACATGAAATAAGTTAAGCGAAAGTCTAAAGGAAATAATCAATAAATTAAATCGTCAGTAATTTAATTTAATTGATTAGTATCTGAATCTTAACATGGGGAGATAAATAAGATTTATCGGATGAATTTCAAAATTGAATAAGGAGTGCAATTACGAATTTTTAGTGGAATAATTCGTAATTAATTATGGTGGATATTAATTTCAAAAATTAGAAATTAATTCCATAATTGGAGCCTTGTTAATTAAATTATGTGGTCTTACTGTGCCTAAATAATAGGAAATAAAGGAATCCTTTTTCTGGTGGAAAAGAAAACTCAATAGGTTTTGGAAAAGGGTTTTAACCCTTAAAATTTGTGCTATAAATACATAAGGTTTTCCACCTAGAGAAAAAAGACAGAGAGCGTGTCACGACCCGGATTTTCCACCCTCGGGAGTCGTGATGGAGCCTCATAGTAAAAGCTAGGCAAGCCAACTGTTTGAATTATTTACCTTTTCCCAATTTTAATCCTTTATCAATTAAGAACTAACATTATATAATCAACAGAAATTAATTAGCGGAAGACTGATATGTAATATTTTAATAAAGATGCCAGCACCAATCCATACATACACTACCCAAGACTAGTGTCACAATTTCACAGACTATCTAAGAGTTCTACAACAAGGTCCGAAAGATTTATTACAACACTTTCTCTGAAATACATAAAAGAAATAGAATGAAAGGATAGAAGGAGACACCAAGGCCTGCAGATGCCTGCAGGACTACCTCGGATATCCGAATGGACTGAAGGCAACCACCTAAAGCTAAGGTCCGTAAGCTCCAGTACCGGGATCTGCACATAGTGTAGAGTGTAGTATCAGCACAACTAACCCCATGTGCTGGTAAATGCCTAGCCTAACCTCGGCGAAATAGTGATGAGGCTAGGAGCAGGCTACCTGTAACGACCCGACCAGTCGTTTTGAGCTTGTGCACTTTGCTAGCTAGTTCTCGGGCATGACTAACCCTGTGTGATGTATTATGACTTATGTCAATCATTGGTTTTGGTTTTTCAGGGTAACCTGAATGAATTTGGAAGAACATTCCTCAATTTGAAGTTTAAAATTTGAAGGGTTTGACCAAGATTTGACTTGTTAGTATATTATCTCGGATCGAAATTTTTATGATTTGGTTAGCTCCGTTAGGTAATTTGGGACTTAGGAGCATGATCGGAATGAGTTTTGGAGTTCGGAATAGATTTAGGCTTGAATTGGCGAAATTGGATTTTTGGCTATTTCCGGTTGATAGGTGAGATTTTGATATAGGGGTCGGAATAGAATTTCGAGAGTTGTAGTAGTTCCATTGTGTCATTTGGGATGTGTGTGCAAAAGTTTAGGTCATTCGGACGTGGTTTGATTGGGTTTTTGATCAAAAGCGAAATTTAGAAGATTTTGGAAATCTTATGCTTGAATCCGATGCGAATTGTGTGTTTTGATGTTGTTTTAAGTGTTTCGAAGGGTGGAACAAGTTTAAATAAGGTTATAGGATATGTTGGCATGTTTGGTTGAGGTCCCAGGGGCCTCAGGTGAGTTTTGGGTGGTCAATCAGAACATTTCATGTTGTGAAAAATTGCAGAATTCCTTTGGGCTATTTCGCCCCGAATGATTATTTTATCGCGTATTTGACTGAAAAATCTATTTACTATTATCATGTTTTGGGTTTAATGCCATATTTGGGCTTCGTGCCAACTATTTTAACCCTTAGGGGATTTTATTGATATTTCCTCACTATCTTGACTTTATACTTGAACTCAGTCATGCTATATTTCACTGTTTTCATAACTCAGCCACGTTTACTCTGTTGTAATATATCAAATGATATTTCAAATAATATTTTGGGTTGAGCATTATGTTTTACAGTTGCCCGGGTGGCTTATGTGATTTTGACTGAGTAAGGCCAAGGGCCCATGCAGTGAGGATACTTTTGGGTCGGGCTGCACGCCGCAGCCGTGATACACTAATTATGATTATGAGGACGAGGGCCTGAGATATGTACGCCACGAGGTGGCTTGTGGATATGAGGCCGAGAGCCTAGTGATGATGCCACGAGATGGCTTGATATTGCCCTTGTGCTGAAAGGGGCCCCTCTATGAGTCTGCACACCCCCAGTGAGCGCGGGTACCCATTGTGATGTGAGATATAGCCCGAGGGGATGGTATTGTTGACATTGTGCCCGAGGGGAAATCATTTATATGCTTACCTATGTTATTTGTCTGTCATTTACCTGTTTAATTGAGCTACGATGCTTTAAGAGATTTCACAGCTTCATTGCTTTCTTACTGGTTTTGTACTACTTCTATACAACATGTTGATGTACTTTTCGTGATTTCCTATCACTCAGTCTTTAGGTATGATTATTGCTCACTGAGTTGGAGTACTCACTTTACTCCCTGCACCTTGTGTGCAGATTCAGGTAATTTTGCACCTGGTAGTGGGTATTAGTTGATCAGAGGCAGAGTCTTTGGAGTTTAGCAAGGTAGCTGCCCGACGTCCGCAACACTGCTTTTTCTCCTTTGATGTTATTGAACCGTATTTAGTACATTTACAGAAATTCTGTTGTATTTTAGACCTTAGTAGATGCTCGTGACTTGTGACACCCGGTATCGGGCTGTGTTGGGTTGTTCTTCGGCATATTTGTACTGATTACTGCTTAAATGTTGGATTAATTATCATGCTTTAGACTTAATTCTCATTGTTAACTGCTTAAAACTGAAATGGGTAAGTGTCGGCTGGCCTTGTCTTCACGAGAGGCGCCATCACGATCAGGTACGGGTTTAGGGCCGTGACAATGCCTCGCCAGTATTTGTCGGTCTCACGAGTCATGAGCATGTTTAGTAGAGTCTTGCGGATCGGTATGGAGACATCTGTACTTATCCTCGCGAGGCTACAGAACCTTTAGGAAAAACTTCACATCCTTGAATTCTTATCATGCCTCCTTGATTCAGCTTGAAAAGTAACTCTTTGAATTCCTTCCGCGTGTTCATATGCGCGTATGAGCGCTCAGTATCAGATATGCATCGATGGCTTGTTATTCCCTGATTGAGGGGTGAGATGTGATCTTTGTGTGTTTGATGTTGGGCCAGTCTAGAGGACTCGAGGCCGGATTTTTGCCTATAGCTTGAGCACCGAGGTGATGGCTGGATGGCTATGCGATGAGTACGTTATGACTGCGAGATGTATTCATATGATTTGGAAGCGACGAGAAGGGTCTGCTAGAGGATAGAAGAACTATTGGGTGCTTGATTTCCATCTTGATTTGAGGTATAGCCCCAAGTTATGGGTGTGTGAAGAATCCTTTCATGCTTCCTAGTTGAGAGTGAAGTAAATTTTATGTTGCGGTATGAATTCAAACTCAGGAAGATTAAGTGACTTCGTAATGTTTATGAGGGTGGAAGGGATATAGAAATGTTGGTTTGCGGTGAAGCAGGTGGGTTATCTCATGCAGAGTGTTCTGAAGTTGTGCGATCCTTATGTTGTCCATTAGAAGATCTCATTTACAAGTGAAATATATGTGTTGCAATTTAAATTTGGGTCGCTTAAGAGAGTGGGTTTAACTATTACGAGAGTGAATGCGAGATTTGCATAAGAGTTAAAGTACCATATGGTCTGTGTTTCACGAAGTTATAAATGATCGAGTTTAATCTCACTATGGCACTATGGCATCAATAGAGTATATGCGTTATGAGTTATTGAGTGTGTTTTGATCTATGGATTCGAGCCAAGTGGGTGAGTCTGCTATTGATTAGTTGATAGCACAGTTATGTGCTATGTTGGTTCCAGTTTGAGGCATACGGGAGAATCAGTTATGGCCTATGGAGATTGAGACCGAAGATGGACTGAGTAAAGGAAAATTCTTGATAAAGGTTATAGAATGCTTTATAGGTGTGTGATAATCACGAAATGTCATGAGTTGTTATTGGTAAAGGATGCTCGGTGCATAGAGCAGGAAGTTGCTCGGTTGTTTTAGGATAAGGTACACTCTACAGTGTCGGAGTGATAATGAGGCATAGGTTGTTCGGTTTGTTTGGTCAGGTTGATTGTAGTTTAAGTAGAGTGAATGACTCTCGGGAACGGTTCTAAGGGGTTCAGGATTTTTCATGTAATAAGTGGAAATTTTCGAGTTGTATTTTTGGCTAGAAACTGAAGTTTGCATTGGAGGGTGTCAAGACTCGTGGTATTTCTATATCATTATGGGATTCTATGTATCAGTATCAGAAGGTGGAGGTAATGGCTTTGGTTCTGCAGGGAAATCTCTTTAGGGTAGGTATTTTGAATGTGGTGCTTTTGGGAATATTTAAGAGAGTAATCCACAGTTATGAGTCTTAGACGGTGTGGTTTTATGCTTGGGTCTTATGTGGTGAGCCTGGATTGAAGAATTGTGGTGTTATAGCAAGAAGGAGTATCAAGTTGAAGGTAAATTAGAAGGAACTAGGATCAATAGGATAGCTTGGTAGTAGGCCGGCATGGTAAAGATATGATTAGTCCTTTGGGTGACTACGAGGTAATGGGTTTCTGTAGGTGTTTCACGACAATTCTCTTGGGTTTTAATGGCCTGCGTAGCTTGGTTGAGTTAGAAGGATTCAGTCCTGACGGTTTAGTTTTGTGCGAATGCAATTCGGAAAGTTCTTGATGATTCTACCACGTTTAGAGGTTTATATTTTCCACGGGCATGAGGAGCATGAGATATATAGTGATTTTCTCCTAGATGAGGTCCAATGGAAAAGTTCTTGGCTAGTTGAGAACATAGTTGCGTGTGGCTTGAAATGGATATGAAGTTCTCATGTTTACCTTAGGATGGTATGGTATATGCGGTATGTTGCGCAAGACTTAGATTTAGGCAGCATGGGCAGCTTCAGATAATTAGAGAAATGAGCTTCAGATAATTAGAGAAATGAGCTTTAGATAATTAGGGAAATGATCTTCAAATGATTAAGGAAATGGTATTGCTAGTTGGGGTGATTATGTTGATGGTACTTCGGTAATATTGCGACACTCTCTTGTTGGATCGACTACTAATATTTGAGTTACTTGGTGGCACAGAAGAACTATAAGAGTATCTCTCGTGGAATGATTGGGTATTGGAGGTGTATTGTATATTCGAACGGCGGAATTGGGATCAGGTATGGTGATTCGTGTGCTATATGGATTTGGAGACGAGAAGTTCTCATAAATAGGTTATGTTGTGGTTGTGGGACGTGTGTATTGGCGCTATATAGTGACTATCAGGGTTTGGAGACCCTCGTGGATCTTTTGCTGCTTGATAGGTTAGATTATGATGTAATATTGGGTACAGACTGGTTGTCTCCGTGTCGTGCTATTATGGACTATTGCGCTTAGGCAGCGCTGTTGGCTATGCCAGAAATGCCACGATTGAGTGGAGAGGTTCAACAGATTATGTTCTTAGTAGGGCATTTTTATATTTTGAAGACCCAGCGGAGGGCTGGGAAGGGTTGTCTTACCTATTTGGCCTTCGTGATGGATGTCAGTGCAGAGACTTCTACCATTGATTCAGTTCCGGTGGTGAGGGACTGTTCGGATGTGTTTCTTGTGGTCGGGCATGTCATCGGACGGGGTTGTAGATTTTGGTATTGATTTGGTGCCGGGCCCCGTGGCGTATGGCACCGGCAGGGTTAAAGGAGTTGAAGGATCAGCTTCAGGAACTCCTTGATAAGGGTTCATTGGTAGACCTATATGGATGTATGTTCTATATCGAGACGGCTTTGTTGACTTCGAGTTGCCATTGGTGAGGGATGTGTTGATTCAACTGTTATTGAGCTATTAGTGTTTTTAAAGGATTTATAAGTTACCTTTACGTGTTGTGAGGCATTGTAATTTGTTGGTCATGGACACATATGATGCGGTTTTATTGGAGTTTCATAGTGGAATTTGAGCGAGAAGAGTATTGGGTATTGCTCGGCAGATGGCATGTCGGTAATGTCCTTTCGGGTTGTGTAATGTTATGTCAATTGCTTCGTGGTGGTTATGATGATTACTTTGGTTTTAGACATCATATTGCGGATGGTTATAGATTTTAAGCATAGTGACTTGAGGTGTTTCATGTGGATCAGTGTTTGGATGAGGTCGCACATTGGAGCGAAGCTATATGGAGGTATGATCCTACGAATTGGAATTGTGTGTTCTGTTTCTACGACGTGTCGGGTTCTCAGCATTGTGTTGAGGTGGTTGGGGAGCTTGCAGTACAACTCTTTCATTTGAGTCATTTCCATGATTTGAGTATGTTCGGATTGTTGCCTATTGGTGCTTGGATTGCGCAAGTTGTGGCTTTAGTCTGTATTGAGGTGTCATGTCGCCAGAGTAGTTTTGTTGGATTAGACGAGATCATTTAGATCTAGAATGAAGACAAACGAATTCGTTTTTAGCGTGTGGGAAGGATAATATCAAGGTTCAGCTCCGAAATTTGCCATGGTCTTTGCTAAAGGAGAAGTAGGCTTCATGAATGGTTGATTTGAGAATATGGCTCACTGCGTGTTTCATTTATCATTGGCAGTATATGAAAGGTTGGGATGAGACTTTGGTGGTAAGAGGTTTTCTATCAGTATTCGGTTGTTATGTGCAGCTGCTGTGATTAGAAGTCATCGCTACAAGTGTTTGAGTTATGTGATATACCATGTAATTGCACCTGAGGTTGCAGGTATGGGTTATTACAGCTTGTTCGGGCTTATTCAGAGTATAGATGTGAGATTCTGATCTTGTGGATGATTTCAGAAGTGGAAATGTGGTTCTAAGGTTTATGGGCTAGGTTGGATTGTGAAATTTCAGTTACATTGTGTTATCAGACCTATATGAGATAGGGTGGTGTGGGATCACCCCCGGGGTATATGCATGGTAAGGTTATTCAGTGAGTGGTTGGCTTTTGGAACAACTCTGGGCACGTTCGAGGACAACTATATGTTTAAGTGGGGGAGGATGTAACGACCCAACCGGTCATTTTGAGCTTGGTCACTTTGCTCGCCAGTTCTCGGGCATGACTAGCCCTGTGTGATGCATTATGACTTATGTGAATCATTGGTTTTGGTTTTTCAGGGTAACCAGAATAAATTTGGAAGAACAGTCCTCAGTTTGAAGTTTAATATTTGAAGGGTTTGACCAAGATTTAACTTGTTAGTATATGATCTCGGATCAAAAATTTTATGATTTGGTTAACTCCGTTAGGTATTTTGGGACTTAGGAGCGTGATTGGAATGATTTTTGGAGGTCCAGAGTAGATTTAGGCTTGAATTGGCGAAATTGGATTTTTGGCGATTTCCGATTGATAGGTGAGATTTTGATATATGGGTCGCAATGGAATTCCGAGAGTTACAGTAGTTCCGTTGTGTCATTTGGGATGTGTGTGCAAAATTTCAGGTTATTCGGATGTGGTTTGTTGGGTTTTTGATGAAAAGCGTAATTTAGAAGATTTTGGAATTCTTAGGCTTGAATCCGATGCGAATTGGGTGTTTTGATGTTGTTTTGAGCGTTCCGAAAGTTGGAACAAGTTTGAATGAGGTTATGGATATGTTGTCATGTTTGGTTGAGGTCCCGGGGGCCTCGGGTAGGTTTCGGGTGGTCAATCGGACCATATCATGTTGTGAAAAATTGCAGAATCCCTGCTGTCAATGTTGTAGGTTTTTCACCTTCGCGTTCGCGATGCATGTCCCGTGTTCGTGAAGGGTTAAGGTGTAAGGTTGTGGAGTTAGCCTTTGCTTTCGCGAAAATGTGTGGTCTCTGGTCATCGCGTTCACGAGTCTCATGTCGCATTCGCATAGAGGAAGGGGGATAGCTGGGTCCCCAATGCTTTTGTTCTACGTGTTCGCGTAGTAGAGGTCGCGTTCGCGACCTGTTGAGTTTGCTGTGCTTCGCATTTGCAAGAAGGTTATCGCATTCGCGTAGAAGGAATTTTGCTCTGTGAAGCATTGTGCTTCGCGAACGCGAGGCTTATGCCGCGTTCGCGATGAAGAAATGCCTGGGCAGTCAGATTATATTTTGAAAACGAGAGTTTAAGTCCAGTTTCATAAAAACCATTGGAGAGCTCGGGAGAAGGTGGAATTTGAGGAGATTTTTAGTGGAGCTATTGGGGTAAGTATTATTCACTCGTATTTGGTTTAATTCCATGATTTGGTCTTGAATTTCATCATTTAATTTGAGAAATTAGAGTGAAAATTGGGGAAAAATGGAAGAAAAGTTTGAGATTTTTTGGGGGGATTTGAATAGGCAATTGAGGTCGGATTTTGATGAATTTGATATGGGTAGACTCGTGAGTAAATAAGGATTTTATTGATGTGATTTTTATCGGATTCCGAGACGTGGGCCTAGGGGCCGGGTTTGAGTAATTTCAAGATTTTTTATGTAAATTGGATATTTTTGAGTGGCTTTGTTCCCTTAGCATATTTTAATGGTTATGTACTGATTGTGGCTAGATTTGGAGCATCTGGAGGTCGATTCGTGAGGGCACATGCATCGCGTGCTAGAGTTTGGACCGGATCGAGGTGAGTAGTGATTGTAAATGATGTTCTGAGGGTATGAAACCCCAGATTGCACATCATTGTGCTATATTGAGGTGACGCACATGCTAGATGACGAGCGTGGGGTCATACACTATTGGGGATTATGACTTAGTCTATCTCGCATGACTATTTTACCGCGCATTTGACTGCAAAATCTATTTGCTATCATCATATTTTGGGTTGAATGCCATATTTGAGCTTCGTGCCAACTATTTGAACCCTTAGAGGATTTTATTGATATTTCCTCACTATCTTGACTTTATACTTGAACTCAGCCATGCTATATTTCACTGTTTTCATAACTCAGCCATGTTTACTCTATTTTAATATATCAAATGATATTTCAAATAATATTTTGGGTTGAGCATCATGTTTTATAGTTGCCCGGGTGGCTTATGTGATTTTGACTGAGTAAGGCCGAGGGCCTATGCAGTGAGGATACTTTTAGGTCGGGCTGCACGCAGCAACCATGATACACTGATTTTGATTATGAGACCGAGGGCCTGAGATATGTACGCCACGAGGTGGCTTGTTGATATGAGGCCGAGAGCCCAGTGATGATGCCACAAGATGGCTTGATATTGCGCTTCGGCCGAAAGGGGTCCCTCCAGGATTCTACACACCCCCAGTGAGCGCGGGTACCCATTGTGATGTGAGATATAGCCCGAGGGGCTGATATTGTTGACATTGTGCCTGAGGGGAATCATTTATGTGCTTACCTGTCTTATTTGTCTGTCATTTACCTGTTTAATTGCATATTTGTGCCCGAGGGGCAGATTTTCTATGCTTATCTATTCTAATTGCTTTGCATTCAATTGCTTAACTATTGAAAAGTCATTTTTAAAGAAGTTTAAACCGAGCTAAGATGCTTTAAGAGATTTTACAGTTGCATTGCTTTCTTACTGGTTTTGTACTATTTCTATACAGTATGTTGATGTACTTTTCGTGATTTCCTATCACTCAGTCTTTAGTTATGATTATTACTCACTGAGTTGGAGTACTCACTTTACTCCCTGCACCTTGTGTTTAGATTCAGGTATTTTTGCACCCGGTAGTGGGTATTGGTTGATCAGAGGCAGAGTCTTTGGAGTTTAGCAAGGTAGCTGCTCGACGTCCGCAGCACTGCTTTTCTCCCTTTGATGTTATTAGACCTTATTTAGTACATTTACAGAAATTCTGTTGTATTTTAGACCTTAGTAGATGCTCGTTACTTGTGACACCCCGGTATCAGGCTGTGTTGTGTTGTTCTTCCATATATTTGTACTGATGATTGCTTAAATGTTGGATTAACTATCATGTTTTAGACTTAATTCTCATTGTTAACTGCTTAAAACTGAAATGGGTAAGTGTCGGCTGGCCTTGTCTTCACGAGAGACACCATCACGACCGGGTCCAGGTTTAGGGTCGTGACACTACCAAATAAACTTGTGCAGTTAAATCATATACATTGCAAAATAAAAAGCAGGAATGTACAGTTAAGGATAGGAGGGGGAAACATGCTGCGAGGATATCAAATAATAACAGAAAACAACAAATAAATATAAGGATCTTCAATGTTCAATTGAAGAAAGAAGGGGGATCATGTTGCGGGGTACATTAAGTATCAACAGAAAACCAACAGTTAAATGTAGAGAAACCACAACTCAATCATCAATAAAAATCAGGAAATTCAAAGACAAGTGCACGGCATCACCCTTCGTGCTTTGACACTCTCTCACAATAACATGGACAACATCACCCAGGAAAATCAAAGACAAGTGCACGACATCACCCTTCGTGATTTAACACTCTCTCATAATAACATGCACGGCATCACTCTTCGTGTTTTAACACTCTCTCACCAAAACAATACACGACATCACCCTTCATGTTTTACACTCTTCCTCACCCAAGCAACAATCACAAAGAAATTTGGGCAAGGGAATCAATAACATCACAATAAAATCAAGCAACGACAGAGAATCGGTAAATAAACGTAAACAACACCATAACTCAATTATCAACAAGAATCAGGAAAATCAAGACAAGTGCACGGCATCACCCTTCGTGTTTTTATGCTCGTTCTCACCATAAGAATCAATATAATCGGCACGGAATCACCCTTCGTGCTTTTACCTCACATAATCATGGCACAAAATGATCCTTCGTGCATATTACTCATATAAAGGCACTGAATGGTACATCATGTGGCATGTCATCACCCTTCGTGCATTAACACTCTCTCACAAATATCATGCATGGCATCACCCTTCATGCTTTAACACTCTTCCTTACCCAAACAATAAAGGCAAGGGAATCAATATAATTACAATAAAACCGCGGCTAGGGAACAATAGTACAACAATCATATCCCGGCAAGGAAAACAATATCAAAAGCAATAACATCCCGGCAAGGGAGATAACATTAAAAACAACAACATCCCAGCAAGGGAGATAATATCACAACCCTCTTCTCTTTTCATGTTTACTTCACAACTCAATTCACAACTTGAGCCAATGCTCTAAAATGTTCAATTGCCAATAATACTTCCACAAATCAACTTACAACTTGAGCCAACGCTCTTCAATGTTCAATTACCAATATTACTTTCACAAGCCTTGTTCAAGAACAGAAATCATCACATAAGGCATGAACAATACAAAATGGAGTCACATTAATAATGGTATAAGACTCATGGACATGCTTGACACCAACGTATAGATACTCGTCACCATGCCTATACGTCGTACTCAACAATTAAAACATAGCAAGTAAGACACGACTCCTAATCCCTCAAGCTAAGGTTAGACCAAACACTTACCTCGATACCACAAACACAATTCAAGCCTCAACTACCGCTTTACCTCTTGATTCCACCACCAATTCGCTTGTATCTAGCCACAAGTTACTTAACTATGTCAATAAATGCTAAATGAATCAATTCCAATGCATGAAAAAAGGTTTTCTAGAGTTTTTCCCAAAAAGTCAAAAATCGACCCCGAACCCACATGGTCAAAACCCGAGGTTCGAACCAAAACCCGATTACTCATTCACCCATGAACCCAAATATACAATTTGTTTTGAAATTGGGCCTCAAATTGAGGTCCAAATCCCCAAAATTTGAAAAACATAAGTTCTACCCAAAACACCCAATTTTCCCCATGAAAACCTTTGATTTTGAGTTGAAATCATGTGAAAAGATGTTAAAGATTAATAAAAACAAGTTAGAAATGACTTAAAATTGATTTGGAAGAGTACTTGTCCTTGAAAAATCGCCCAAAGGAGTTTAGGTTTTGAAAAAAGTTGAAAAATGGCTGAAATGCGTCTAAGTTATGATTTAGCAGGTTGCAGGTGTCATAATTGCGACCAGGGTTCGCAATTTTGAACCCTTAAGGAACCTGCTGACATCGCAAATGCGAAGAATATGTCGCATTTGAAACATCGCATTTGCGATACATGGGTCTCATTTGCGACCTCTGGCTTTAACGGAAGATTTCACATTTGTGAAGGGTACCTTGCAAATGCGAGATAAAGTTGGCCTGGGGTTCTTCGCATTTGCGACCAAAACCTTGCATTTGCGAACTCTGCTTTCATCTCATTTGCGATGCTTGATCTCTCAAATGCGAGATCAGAGGCCTGCTACAAACCTACAACACACCAGCAATTCTCCTAAGTCCAATTTCACTCCGTGGCCTATCCAAAATTCACCTGAACCCTCGGGTCTCCAAACCAAATATGCACAGTAACCTAAAAACATCATACGGACTTGCTCGTGCAATCAAATCATCAAAATAACATCAACAACTATAAATTAGCATCAAAATCAAAGAAAATCTCAAGAACTTTCAAAATTTTAATTTTTACAACTAAGGTTCCGAAACACGTCATATGACCTCCGTTTCTTACCAAATTTCATCGGCTCAACTTTAATCACATATAAGACCTGTACAGGGCTCCGTAACCAAAATACGGGCCTGATACCATCAAATCCAAATATTTCCAAAAACTCATATATATTCAAGAAAATAATTTTCTTTAAAAATTTATTTCTCGGGTTTGGGACCTCGGAATTCGATTCTAGGCATACGCCTAAGTCCTATATTTTCCTACGGACCCTCCAGGACCATCAAATCATGGGTCCGAGTCCGTTTATCCAAAATATTGACCGAATTGAATCTAAATTTATTTTAATAGCAAAATTCACCATTTCTCAGAGATTTTCACATAATGGCTTTCCGGATACATGCCCGGACTATGCATGCAAATCGAGGTGAGATAAAAGGGAGATTTTAAGGCCTCAGAATACAGTATTTATTTCTAAAATATGTGATGACCTTTTGGGTCATCACAAAGTGGCCAAATTTTTCAGCCTTTTTCCTAGAAAATTTCGCCCACGCGAAATTACTATTTTGGGTATTATTTGGGTAACACAGTAGAAGATCGTGGAATGTTCGGAGATTGTGAACGTGCATGTGGTAGAGAATTCATCGAATTGCTGTGGAATTTAAGGCTTACGTGATAGAAGAGATACATTCACGCTTCAAGAGGTAACATGTAAAACTCCGTATACACTAGTTGTATAGATTACATGTGATTTGGATATTGGGATTGCTTCCGCTGCATATAATAATCCATCAATTGGTATCAGATACCACTCACATCTAATTAGATAACTAAGTTTTTCATGAAACAAGAATATCGTATTTATGTGCGTTTTTGAATTACATGTATATGTGATTTTCTGAAAAACTACACTGCTGTTTTGTGAATTAATTGTGCAAAATTTTTGGATTATTCTTGTAAT
The DNA here is from genome assembly GCF_000715075.1 of Nicotiana tabacum. Taxonomy (NCBI): domain Eukaryota; kingdom Viridiplantae; phylum Streptophyta; class Magnoliopsida; order Solanales; family Solanaceae; genus Nicotiana; species Nicotiana tabacum. The sequence continues at coordinate 143,880,506 of NC_134087.1, read as the reverse complement.
CATGAGATATATATTTTTTTATTGGTATTTGATTGAGATTATCTGAATTTTTTGGGGTAAACGCTAGAAAAATGCAAAACCTGATTTTGATCGAATAGCCGGTATTTTCGGAGGTCAGCGAACTTGACGGACTCCGATTGGGCTAAAATTTGGTGGTTCCATCGGAATCGACATGGTGGGAAAAACACACTGCTTTAGCAGTGAATCATGGTTTTATTTGGCATTTTGAGGTTTTTTGTACTGTGTTTTGGACGTTTATCTATTTTCTGAAAATTATTTCTTAGTAATTTTAATTCATTTTTAAGTCAATGGTGGTGGGGTGACTCCCCATGGTCCCCATTATTAAATATTGGTTATATAATAGGTTTACACATTGACTATTAGCAAATAGACATGTTGTTATATTAAATTCAATAATAGAGGTGTATGATTTTATTGACTAGGTCTTACAAGGAATAATTGATATTGTGTGATGATATAATTATTTTGTAGAAAACTAAAATCCTCTATTTGATATCGTAGATGACTAATGATTGGAGCATTTGGCATATTTGTGCATACAAATTTCTCAAATTTTAGTCTATGTTTTCATGCCCTATGTGATTACTAGTTTTGGATTTTCAATGATTTTTTTTCTCTGGTTGGAGGTTGTAATTAAGTGAAATATGACGGTATTTTATATGAGTTTTATATTATTGGCATGGCTTTTAAGCTGTGGTCCATAATTTGCCATAAAATAATTTTATGAGCTACATGTATCTTCACTCGTAAAATTGAAAATTTTGTGAGTAATAAATAGTTACCACTAAAGTGGTTTGTTTATTTGAAATCATGAAAAATTCTAAATAAATTTGTACATGTGAAATTATGTCTATTCATGGATTGAGCATTATGACTAATAAGTAGGATCCACAAAATGGTCTATTTATTTGAGTCATTGAAATCTGCTTAATGTACCATGTGAAAACTATCCTTGATAAATCTACATTAGTGATGGAGGTTCTTAACAAGAAAAAGAGTTTTATCTTTGGGTACTAGTGAAACTAACTCCACCCATGAGAAGAGGTATTGGGGTTTTTACCGAATGAGAGAAAATATAATATCTTAGGTTCTTGTGCATTTAATAAAAGGATAATTTATTACAAAACCAGATATTATGTATCCTAGAATTAGGAAGAACATAATATATGCCTTGAGCTCATAGTATAATTATAAGGAGAATGGAAATCATTGTCATATTTATTTTAATTCATGAAACTGCTTAAAATGATTATTCTCCGAGTTTGGTTACAAGCTGGTGGTCATGAATTTGACGAACTCCGATTGACCTGAAACTTGGTAGGTTCATCGAAAATGATCTAGTAAGAAAAATTCACTGCTATAGAGTGAATCATGTTGTTTTTTGATATTTCGAGGTTGTTTAAATGAGTTTTCAAGTAGTTTATTAAATTGAATTTGTTATAAATATGAAAAATTATTCTTTATATATCAGCTATATTTGTGTTAAATCTGAAACATGATGATTTAACTTGATATATGTCACGACCCAAAAACTGACCCGGTCGTGATGGCGCCTATTATGAAACTAGGCCAGCCGACACAACTCTTGAATCAACCATTATTCAATAAAAGTTATTTTTATACCATTTATTAATCAATAATCTCATGATGTAAATTTAAAATAATAGTGCGGAATAAATGCACAAGGCCGACATCGGGGTGTCACTTGTCATGAGCATCTACGAAAAACTGAATGCAACAAAAAGTCTAAAAATGTACTAAATACAATCTAATGAAAACAAGAGGGAGAGTAGTTGTGTTGCGAACGACGGACAACTACCTTGCTAAACTCCGATGACTCTGCCTCTGAGCGATCAACACCTGCTACCGAGTTCAGAAATACCTAAATCTGCACAATAGGTGCAGGGAATAGTGTGAGTACTCCAACTCAGTAAGTAATAAAAGTAAATAAAGTTTGAGTAGTAAGGAATCACGTAAACCACATCATGGCACCACAGAGGGTACCACATGTTTCCAAAACAGGATACAAATCAAATCACCTCGTTCAACTCCCATTTCGGGAAAAATCCTTTAAAATACCTTTCTAACAGTTTTCAGTAAAGTTCAATGAAATTTATAGTGAAAGGGATGAAAATCATAATCGGCCCCTCGGCCAAAACATAATTTGTATACATCCCCTCGGGCAAACAGAAATTTATGACCATTTCGTAACTTAAAAATCTCAGTGGAAGTGACAAAGCCAAATCAGTGACTATATTCTGAATACCTTGTAAAAACTTCAATTCAAAGGAAAGTTATTTAAAAATATTTGTTTAACATTTCAATAGAGGCTCGGTCTAAAGATGAGTGAAAGCAGTAATTAATTCAACATATTTAGTAGAAACTCACTTTAAGGAGGAGTAAAACCAGTAAGTTCATAAACAGGTCCCTCAGGCAAAGCATCACTCGTATACATGTATATATAGCCCCTCGGGCAAGTCTCTCAGTCAGACATGACTCAACTCTTATCAATCAACACTCACGCTCAATAGGTACCATAAAATAACCGTTGCGACGTGCAGCCTGATCCATATATTGTTGCGACTTGCAACCTGATCCATATATATACTCAACCGCGCTCACTGGGGGTGTGCAGACTCCGGAGGGGCTCCGACAGCCCAAACATGTATATCGCTGCAGCGTGCAACCCGATCCATATATATATATATATATATATATATATATATATATATATATATATACACATGGATATTGTGGCGTGCAGCCCCATCCATAAATATATAATCCTCACAACCAAGCCATCGGCCTCTCTTAGCCATTAACCTCACACTCAAACCCTCGGTCTTTCTCAGTCATAACCTCAACATCAAGCCTTCGGCCTCTCTCAGCCATCAACCTCACAAGTCACTCGGACTATGTAACGACCCGATCGGTCATTTTGAGCTTTTGCACTTCGCTCGCCAGTTTTCGGGAATGACTAGCCCCGTGTGATGCATATGACTTATGTAAATCATTGGTTTTGGTTTTCAGGGTAATCAGAATGAATTTGGAAGAACATTACTCAGTTTGAAGCTTAAAATTTGAAAGGTTAGACCAAGATTTGACTTGTTAGTAGACGACCCCAAAATGGATTTTTGATGATTCCAATAGCTCTGTCTGGTGATTTTGGGCTTAGGAGTGTGTCCGGATATTTATTTCGAGGTCCGTAGCAAAATTAGGCTTGAAATGGCAAAAATAACAAATTTAAGTTTGGAAGTTCGACCGGGAAGTTGACCTTTTGATATCGGGTCGGAATCCAATTCTGAAAATGTTTCTAGCTTAGTTATGTCATTTGTGACTTGTGTGCTATATTTGATGTCAATCGGACTTGATTTGATAGGTTCAACATCGAATATAGAAGTTGGAAGTTCTTAGTTTCACTAAGCTTGAATTGGGGTGTGATTCGCAGTTTTAGCATTGTTTGATGTGATTTGAAGTTTCGACCAAGTCCGTATCATGTTTTAGGACTTGTTGGTATATTTTGTTGGGGTCCCGGGGGACTCGAGTGTATTTCGGGTGTGTTTCGAATCATTTTGGGCTACTTTAGATGTTGATTTTCTGATATCTGGTGTTGTTCTTCGCGTTCGCATGGAGCCTCTCGCGTTCGCGAAAAAGAATTTGGCCTCAACAAGTTTGTTCTTCGCGTTTGCGAAGAGACTCTCGCGTTCGTGAAGAAGGAAATCTCGGTTGCACAGGTCTGATTTCGGGAGCTCATATCTCACAATCTATAAGGAATTTGGAGATGATCCAAAGACGAAATTGTAGCCCTTTGTGTCTAGTTTTCCGAAATGTAAATTAATTGGTATTTATATTTGTGTACAAAAAGTTACGGTAGGTCCACTACAGGCTGTCTGGGGAGAGTTTGAAAATCTCTGTTGCACATGGCTGACTTTGGAAGCTTATATCTCGCAATATATAATGAGTCAGGAAATGCGTAACCTATAACATTATAGCCCTTGGTGTCTAGTTTTCAGAACATCAAACCATTTGTCATTTGGAGTTGTGTGCAAAACGTTATGACAATTATACTAAAGGCTGTCTGGAATGAGTTTGGAAATCGTTGATGAGGAATTTGCTCATCGCGAACGCGAGAGAAGGGTCGCGAACGAGAAAAACAAACCCATGGGCAGCAGAATAAAGTCCAAATGCATCCCATTCTTCCATTTTTGGACCAAGGAAGCTCGGGTGGAGCGATATTTCGAGGGATTTTCAGAGAAAACAATGGGGTAAGTGTTCTTAACACAATTTTTGATAGATTACTCGAATCCATTGTTGTTTTTACAATTCAATTGGTGATTTTAAGTTGGAAAAAGTTGAAAACCCTCTTGGATAGATTTGAGGATTTGAGAGTCGAAATGTTATCGAAATTTAGTAATTTTGGTATGGTTAGACTCGTGGGTGAATGGGTTATCGGATTTTGTGAGTTTCGTCGGATTTCGAGACGTGGGCCCCACGAGCGATTTTGAGTTAAATTTCGGATGTTGGAAAATTAGTATTTTCTTATGGAATTAATTCCTATAAATAGTATTAACTTAATTGTATTAATTGTGGCTAGATTCGGGTCGATTGGAGGACGATTCAAGGGGCAAAGGTATTTCGGAGTAGGATTTTGCTCGGATTGAGGTGAGTAATGATTGTTAATGTTATCCTAAGGGTATGAAACCCTAGATTTCACATTGTTGTGCTATATTGAGGTGATGCACATGCTAGATGACGAGGGTAGGGTCGTGCACCGTTGGGAATTGTGACTTAGTCCATCCCGAATGACTATTTTACCGTGTATTTGATTGAAAACTATTTGCTATCATCATGTTTTGGGCTGAATTCCATATTTAGGCCTCGTGCCAACTATTTGAACCCTTAGGGGATTTTTACTGATATTTTCTCACTATTTTGACTTTACACTTGTACTTAGTCATGTTATATTCTACTGTTTTCATAACTCAACCATGTTTACTCTGTTTTAACACTTAAAATGATATTTTGGGCTGAGCATCATGTTTTACTGTTGCCCGAATGGCTTACGAGATTCTGACTGAGTAAGGTCGAGGGCATTTGTTGTGAGATTATTGAGCTGATTCATGATTATGAGGCCGAGGGCATGAGATTGTATGCCACGAGGTGGCTTGTTGATATGAGGCTGAGAGTCTACTGGTTATGCCACGAGATCGCTTGATATTGCGCTTGGGCCATAAGGGGCCCTCCCGGAGTCTGCACACCCCCAGTGAGCGCGGGTACCCATTGTGATATGAGATATAGCCCGAGGGGCTGGTGATTATTCCATGATATTGTCCGAGGGGCGGATTCTTATGTGTTTATCTACTCTAGCTATTTTGCATTTAATTGCTTAACTGTTAAAAGGCATTTCTAAAGAAGCTTAAACCGAACTAAAGTGACTTTACATATTTCCACTTTTTCATTGTTTTTACTTGCTTTTACTGCTTCTTTATAGCCTGTTGACGTGCCTTTATGTGATATCTTATCGGTCAGTCTTTTATATTATTACTCACTGAGTCGGAGTACTCACATTACTCCCTACACCTTGTGGGCAGATTCAGGTATTTCTAAACCCGGTAGCGGGTATTGGTTGATCAGAGGCAGAGTCATCGGAGTTTAGTAAGGTAGCTGCCCGACGTTCGCAGCACTCCTTTTCTCCCTCTTGATTTTATTAGATTGTATTCAGTACATTTTCAGACTTTTCGTTGTATTTAGACCTTAGTAGATGCTCGTGACTTGTGACACCCCGATGCCAGGCTGTATCTATTTTCGCACTTGTTCTATTTTGCTACATTTATACTTGTTGGAGATTTATTCTTATTATTGACTTAAATTGACTTATTAAATTGTTAAAAATGAATTTGGGAATTGTGTTGGCTGGCCTTGTCTTCACGAGAGGTGCCATCACGATCGGGTCCAGTTTGGGGTCGTGACAAATTGGTATCAGAGCCTAGGTTACATAGGTCTCACGAGTCATAAGTAGGTTTAGTAGAGTCTCGCGGATTGGTATGGAGACATCTGTACTTTTTCTTAGGAGGATGTAGAACCTTAGGAAATCCCACATTCTTGAATTCTTATCGTGCGTCCTTAATTCAGCTTGAAATGTAACTCTTTGAATTCCTTCCACGCGTTCGTATGCGTGCATGAGTGCTCTATATCAGCTATGCATCAACGACTTGTAATTCCCAAATCGAGGGGCAAGATGTGATTTTTGTGTGTTGATCACTGGGCTAGTCTAGAGGACTTGAGGCCGGGCTCTGCTTGTAGCTTGAGCACTGAGGTGTTGATTGTGTGAGCATGTGTTTTTGAACTTATATGTTCGGTAGTGTCCCTATTAGTAGAAGTGACGGCTGGATGGCTATGTGATGAGTACGTTATGACTGCGATATGTATTCATATGATTTGGAAACGACGAGAAGGGGCTGCTGGAAGATAGAAGAACTATTAGGTGCTTGATTTCCATCTTGATTTGAAGTATAGTCCCGAGTTATGAGGGTGTGAACAATCTTTTCATGTTTTCTAGATGGGGAAATGAAGTGGATTTCACGTTGTGATATGAGTTCAAACTAAGAAAGATTAAGTGACTGCGTAGTGTCTATGACGGTGGAAGGGTATAAAGAGATGTTAGTTGAGGTGAAGCAGATGGGTTATCTCCTACTGATTGTTCTGAAGTTTGTGTATTCCTTTATGTCGTTTATGGGAAGATCTCTGTTACCAGGGAAATATATGTGTTTCAATTTGAATTTGGGTCACCTAAGAGAGTGGGTTTAACTGTTACGAGAGTGAATGCGAGATTTGCAGAAGATTTAAACTACTAGATGGCCTGTGTTTCATGAGCTTATGAAGGGTTGAGTTTAATCTTATTATGGTATTATGGCATGCAATAGATTATATGCATTATGAGTTATTGTGTGTGTTTTGATCTATGGCTTCGATCGAAGTGGGGGAGTCTGCTATTGATTAGGTGAATGCACGGTTAGGTGCTATGTTGGTTCCAGTTTGAGGCGTACTGGTGAATCAGTTATGGCTTATAGAGGTTGAGACCGAGGATGGCTCGAGTAAAGGAAATTTCAATAAAGTTTATGCTATGATTTATGGGTGTATGAGAGTCACAGAATGACTTGAATTGTTATTGGTAAAGGATGCTCGGTGCATAGAATAGCAAGTTGCTTGGTTGCATTAAGGTGAGGTTACATTCTGTGATGTCAGAGTGCTAGTGGAACACAGGTCGTCGGCCTGTTTGATCGGTCTAATTGCGGTTTGAGTAGAGTGGGTGACTCTCGAGAATGGTTCTAATGAGTTCAAATTTTACGTGTAATAATTGGGGATTTTCAAGTTGTATAATTTGGCTAGAAACTGAGGGTTGCATTGGAGGGTGCCAAGACTTGTGTCATTTCTATATTAATTATGGGATTCTATATATCAATATTAGGAAGGTAATGGTTTCGGATTAGCAGGAAGTCTCGTCGGGGTAGGTATTTTGAATGTGGTGTTTTTGAGAATATTTAAGAAAGTATTCAGCGGCTTATGGGCCTTAAACGATTTGGTTTTATTCTTGGTTCTCGTGTGGTGAGTCTGGGTTGAGGAATTGCGGTGTTATAGAAAAAAGAGGTATCAAGTTGAAGGTAAACCAGAAGGAACTGGGATAGATGGGATAGCTTGGTAGTAGGCCGGATCGGCATGATAAGTATATGATTAGTTCTTTGGATGCTTACAAGGTAATGAGTTTCTATAGGTGTTTCGTGGCAATCCTCTTGGGTTTTAGTGGCATGCGTAGCTTGGTTGAGTTAGAAGGATTCAGTCCTGATGGTATAGTTTTGTGCAAATGGAATTCGGAGAGTTATTGAGGGTTTCTACCACAGTTAGGGGGGTATATTTTTCCTACTGGCATAAGGAGCATGGGATTTATCATGATTCTCTTCTAGATGGGATCAATGGAAAGTTCTTGGCTAGTTGAGTACATAGCTGCTTATGGCCCGGAAGGGGTATGAAGTTCTCATGTGTATCCTAGGATGATATGGTCTGTGTGATATGTTGTGTAGTATTGAGATTTGCCTGTGTAAGGCCACAGTTCAGATTTGAATGGAAGGTCACAAATTCTTAGATATCATGGACAGTTTCAGATGACTAGATAAATGAGATCACAAATTGGTGTGGCTTGATGAAGGTATACATTTTAGAAAGGGTGATGTGTTTGAGTTGAAGATGAATCATTAGTATTGCGCAACTCTCTTGATGGATCGACTGTTGATATTCGAGTTTGCTGGTGGCACAGAAGAATTATAGTAGTACCTCTCGTGGGATGATTGGGTATTAGAGGTGTGTTGTATATTTGGACAGCAGAGTTGGGATCGGACATGGTGACTCGTGTGCTATATGGAGTTGTAGACTGGGAGTTCTTATGGACAGGTTAGGTCATGGTTGTGGACCGCGTATATTGGTCTTGTATGGTAACTATGGGAGGTCTGGAGACCCGAGTGGATCTTTGTTGCTTGGTATGTTAGGTTTTGGAGGTGATATTAGTTATAGACTGGTTGTCTTAGTGTTGTGTTATTCTGAGTTGTTGCGCTAAGGCAGCAACGTTGGCTATGCCGGGGATGCCACAGATTGAGTGGAAAGGTTCGAAGGATTATGTTCTCAGTAGGGTGGTTCCATTTTTGAAGACCCAACGGATGGCTGGGAAGGGTTGTCATTCCTGTTTGGCCTTCGTGATGGATGTTAGTACAGAGACTCCTACCATTGATTTAGTTCCAGTGATGAGGGGTTTTTCGAATGTGTATCCTGCTACCGGGCATGTCACCGGACAGGGTTGTTGATTTTTGTATTGATTTGGTGTCGGGCACCGTAGCGTATGGCACTAGCGAAGTTAAAGGAGTTGAAGGAACAACTTCAAAAATTCTTTGATAAGGGGTTCATTGGTAGACCTATATGGATGTGTGCTTTGCATTGAGTTAGTTTGGTTGACTCCAAGTTGTATTGTTGAGGGATGTGTTGATTCGCTTGCTATTGAGTTATTAGTGTTCTGAGGTGATCTATAAGTTACTATTCTGTGTTGTGAGGTGTTATGATTTGTTGGTTATAGGCACATATGGTACGGTTCCATTGGGGTCTCTTAGTGGAATTCGAGCAGGAAGAGTATTGGGTATTGCTCGGCGGATGGCGGATCAGTTGTGTCCTTTCGGGTTTGTGTGGCGTTATGTCATTGCTTCACCATGGGTATGATGATTTGTTTTGGTTCCTGGCATCAAATAGCACGTTGTTGTCGATTTTGAGCATAGTGGCTTGAGATGATTCATGTCGACCAGTGTTTGGATAGGGTCGCGCATTGCAGCAAAGTTATCTGGAGGTATGACCATTCAGATTAGATTCGTGTGTTCTGTTTCTATGATGTGTGACGGGTTCTCATCATTGTGTGTGGTAGTACTGGTGAGCTTGCGGTAAACTCTCTCATTGGAGTCATTTTCCATGATTTGAGTACGTTCGAATTCTTGCTTATTGGTGCGCGGGTTGCACGAGTTGTGGATTTAGATTATATTGATATGTCATGTCACCAGAGCAGTTGTGTTTGATTAGATGAGATCGTCGGGATCTAAAATGAATACTAACGGATTCGGTTTCAATATGTTGGAAGGATAATATCGATGTTCGGCTCAGAAATTTGCTAGGGGTCCTTGCCAAAGGAGGAGTGGCTGCATGAATAGTTGATCTGAGGAATGGTTATTGACTTTCTATGTGTTTCATTTATCATTGGAATTATATGAAAGTGTTGGAATAAGGCTTTAATGGATAAGAGGTTTACTATCGGTATTCGATTGTTGTGTGCAGCTGTTGTGATTAGAAGTTATCGCTACAAGTGTTTGAGTTATATGGTATATCACGCAATTTCACCTGAGGTTGTAGGTATGGGTTATTACAGTTTGTTCAGGCTTATTCAGAGTATGGATGTGAGAATCTGATCTTGTGGATGATTTTAGAAGTGGAAATGTGGTTCTAAGGTTTATGGACTAGGTTGGATTGTGGAATTTCAGTTACATTGTGTTATCGGACCTATATGAGAGAGGGTGACGTGGGATCACCCCCGGGCATGTGCATGGTAAGGTTATTCAGCGGCTGGTTGGCTTTTGGAACAACTCTGGGCACGTTCGAGGACGAACATATGTTTAAATGGGGGAAGATGTAACGACCCGACAGGTCATTTTGAGCTTTTGCACTTCGCTCGCCAGTTCTCGAGCATGACTATCCCCGTATGATGCATTATGACTAATGTAAATCGTTGGTTTTGGTTTTCAGGGTAATCGAAATAAATTTGGAAAAAACAGTTCTCAGTTTGAAGCTTAAAATTTGAAAGGTTTGACCAAGATTTGACTTGTTAGTAGACGACCCCAAAATGGATTTTTGATGATTCCAATAGCTCAGTATGGTGATTTCGGGCTTAGGAGTGTGTCCAGATATTTATTTCGAGGTTCGTAGGTAAATTAGGCTTGAAATGGCAAAAATGAGAAATTTAAGTTTGGAAGTTTGACCGGGGAGTTGACTTTTTGATATCGGGGTCGGAATCCAGTTCTGAAATTTTTCTAGCTCCGTTATGTCATTTATGACTTGTGTGCAAAATTTGATGTCAATCGACTTGATTTGATAGATTTCGGCATCAAATATAGAAGTTGAAAGTTCTTAGTTTCATTAAGCTTGAATTGGGGTGTGATTCGCGGTTTTAGCGTTGTTTGATGTGATTTGACATTTCAACCAAGTCTGTATCATGCTTTAGGACTTGTTGGTATATTTGGTTGGGGTCCTGGGGGAATCGAGTGTGTTTCAGATCATTTTGGGCTACTTTGTATGCTGATTTTCTGATATTCTGTGTTGTTTTTCGTGTTTGCGTGGATCCTCTCGCGTTCGCGAAGAAGAATTTGGCATCAGGAAGTTTGTTCTTCGGGTTTGCGAAGAAGGAAATCTCGGTTGCACATATCTGACTTCGGAAGCTCATATCTCACAATCCATAAGGAAATTGGAGATGATCCAAACACGAAAGTTGTAGTCCTTTGTGTCTAGTTTTCAGAAATGTAAATTAATTGGCATTTAGATTTGTGTACAAAAGGTTATGGTCGTTACACTATAGGCTGTCCGGGGAGAGTTTGAAAATCTCTGTTGCACAGGACTGACTTTGGAAGCTTATATCTCGCAATATATAATGACTCAGGAAATGAGTAACCTATAAAATTATAGCCCTTGGTGTCTAGTTTTCAGAACATCAAACCATTTGTCATTTGGTGTTGTGTGCAAAATGTTATGACAATTATACTAACGGCTGTCTGGAATTAGTTTGGAAATCACTGATGAGGAATTTGCTCATCGCAAACGCGAGAGAAGGGTCACGAACGGGAAGAACAAACCGCAGGGCAGCAGAATAAAGTCCAAATTTGTCCCATTCTTCCATTTTTAGACCAAGGAAGCTCGGGTGGGAGATTTTTCGAGGGATTTTCAGAGAAAACAACGGGGTAAGTGTTCTTAACACAATTTTTGATAGATACTCGAATCCATCGTTATTTTTAACATTTAATTGGTTATTTTAAGTTGGAAAAAGTTTGAAAACCCTCTTGGATAGATTTGAGGGTCGAAATGTTATCGGAATTTAGTAATTTTGGTATGGTTAGTCTCGTGGGTGAATGGGTTGTCGGATTTTGTGAGTTTCGTTGGATTTCGAGAATTGAGCCCCACAAGCGATTTTGAGTTAAATTTCGGATTTTGTTGGAATATTAATATTTTCTTATGGAATTAATTCCTATAAATAGTATTGACTGAAATGAATTAACTGTGGTTAGATTTGGGTCGACTGGAGGCTGATTCAAGGGGCAAAGGTATTTCGGAGTAGGATTTTGCTCGGATTGAGGTGAGTAATGATTGTAAATGTTGTCCTGAGGGTATGAAACCCCAGATTTTACATCGTTGTGCTATATTGAGGTGACGCACACGCTAGATGACGAGTGTGAGATCGTGCACCATTGGGGATTGTGACTTAGTCCATCCCGAATGACTGTTTTACCGCGTATTTGATTGAAAATTATTTGCTATCATCATGTTTTGGGCTGAATGCCATATTTGGGCCTCATGCCAACTATTTGAACCTTTAGGGGATTTTTACTGATATTTCCTCACTATTTTGACTTTATACTTGTACTTAGTCATGTTATATTCTACTGTTTTCATAACTCAACCATGTTTACTCTGTTTTAACACTTAAAATGATATTTTGGGCTGAGCATCATGTTTTACTATTGCCCGAATGGCTTACGAGATTCTGACTGACTAAGGCTGAGGGCCTATGTTGTGAGGTTATTAAGCCGATTCATGATTATGAGGCCGAGGGCTTGAGATTGTACGCCACGAGGTGGCTTATTGATATGAGGCCGAGAGCCTACTGATTATACCACGAGATGGCTTGATATTGCGCTTGGGCCATAAGGGGCCCCTCCCGGAGTTTGCACACCCCCAGTGAGCACGGGTACCCATTGTGATATGAGATATAGCCCGAGGGGCTGGTGTTTGTTCCATGATATTGCCCGATGGGCGGATTCTGTTGACATTGTGCCCGAGGGGCTGATTGTTATGTGTTTATCTGCTCTAGCTGCTTTGCATTTAATTGCTTAAATGAACTAATGTGACTTTACATATTTCCACTGTTTCATTGTTTTTACTGGCTTTTACTGCTTCTTTATAGCATGTTGGCGTGCCTTTACGTGATTTCTTATCGCTTAGTCTTCATTTATTATTATTGCTCACCACATTACTCCCTGCCCCTTGTGTGCAGATTCAGGTATTTCTGAACCCGATAGCGGGTATTGGTTGATCAGAGGCAGAGTCATCGGAGTTTAGCAAGGTAGCTGCCCGACGTTCGCAACACTTCTTTTCTCCCTCTTGATTTCATTAAACTGTATTCAATACATTTTCAGACTTTCCATTGTATTTAGACCTTAGTAGATGCTCGTGACTTGTGACATCCCGATGTCGGGCTGTATATATTTCTACACTTGTTCTACTTCGCTAAATTTATACTTGTTGGGGATTTATTCTTATAAATGACTTAAATTGACTTATTAAATTGTTAAAAATAAATTTGGGAATTGTGTCGGCTGTCCTTGTCATCACTAGCGGCGTCATCACAACCGGGTCCAGTTTGGGGTCTTGACAAACTATCAGTCAAACACAGGTATTCAGCTCAAGAATATCATTTATAATGTCAAAATTTAGTAAATAAGGATGAGTTAAGAAATAAGTAAAATACAGCATGACTGAGTACAATTATTAAATCAAAATAGTGATGAATAGTATTAAAACCCCATAAAGGTCCAAAACAGTTGGCACGAGGCCCAAATATTGCATTTAGCCCAAAACATGATAATAACAAACAGTTTTTAATAAAATACGGAGTTAAACAGTCACACGGGATGGACTAAGTCACAATCCTCAATGGTGCACGACCCCACGCTCGTCATCTAGCATGTGCGTCACATCAAAATAGCACACCAATGTGAAATCCGGGGTTTCAAACCCTCGGGAAAGCATTTACAATCATTTCTTACCTCTATCCGGTCCAAACTCTAGCCCACGATGCCTTTGCCTCTCGAATCAGTCTCCAATTGCCCCGAATCTCACCAAAATCAGTTCCACATCATTAATACACGCTAAAGGAACAAAGCCCAAGAGAAAATAATAGAATAAACTCAAAAATCCCAAAATTGGCCAAACCCGACCCCCGGGCCCATGTCTCGAAATTCGATAAAAATTACATCAATAGAATCCTCATCCTCTCACGAGTCTATACATATCAAGAACATCAAAATCGGACCTCAAATGGCCCCTCAAATCCCCACTCAAAGGTCTTTTATTCTCAAGCCCTAATTACTCATTTTGCACTGATTTTTCTCAAAACTTCACCACTAATTAGGTCTTTAATCACATATAAACGAGTTATAAAGTTAAGAATCTTACCTCCAAGAGATTACCCTTTGGTTTCCTCAAGAATCCCTCTCAAAAGCTTCAATCCTGTTCAAAAATGGTGAAAAAATGAAGAATGGTCGCGGATTGGCTATTTAATACTGCCCAGGTAATTAATACACTGCGATCGCGGGACCACCCACACGATCGCGAAGAACAAACTCACAGCCTCCAAATTTTACTCACTGCGATCGCACACTTGCCCACGCGATCACGAAGCTGCAACCCACTGACCTATGTGATCGCGTATTTGCTCACGCTGTCGCGAAGAGCAGCTGCTCCACCTCATGCGCCCTTCTTTTCTACTACGCGATCGCAAGGAGACCCACGCGACTGCATTGCTCAAGACTGCCCAACCTATGCGATCACAAACCTTCTTATGCCATTGCATAGAATAAATCTGCCTGCCTCAATCCTTACTCTACGTGATCGCAACAATTACCCCGCGATCGCAATTAAGGGAAATCTGCTGCTAAAACACCAGAAAACCAGCAGCTCCCCAAAGGCCAAAATTACCCGTTTGAGCATCCGAAATACACCCGAGGCCCCCGGGACCTCAACCAAACATACCCAAACATCCCATAACCTCATTCAAACTTAGTCGAGCCATTGAAACACCAAAGCAATGCCAAAAACACCAAAATCACATCAAATTCAAGCATATGAACTTTGAATTTTCTAAATTCCACCAATGATGCCGAAACCATCCAAAACACCTCCGATTGACCTGAAAATTTGCACACATACCCAAAATGACATTAAATATATTCTCCAAGTTCCAGAATTCCATTCCAATCCCTATATCAAGATCTCACCTATCAACCGGAAAACGCCAAAAATCTCAATTTCGCCAATTCAAGCCTAAACCTTCCACGGACCTCCAAAATACATTCCGATTATGCTCCTAAGTCTCAAATCACCTAAAGGAGCTAACCAAATCATAAAAATTCCAATCCGAGATCATATACTAACAAGTCAAAACTTGGTCAAACCTTTTAGATTTTAAGCTTCAAACTGAGAACTGTTCTTCCAAATTCATTCTGGTTACCCTGAAAACCAAAACCAACAATTTACATAAGTCATAATACATCACACGGGGCTAGTCATGCCTAAGAACTGGCAAGCGAAGTGCAAAAGCTCAAAACGACCGGTCGGGTCGTTACATCCTCCCCCACTTAAACATACATTCGTCCTCGAACGTGCCTAGAGTTGTTCCGAAAACCATTAATCGCTAAGTAACCTTACCATGCACATACCCGGGGGTGATCCCACGTCACCCTATCTCATATAGGTCTGATAACACAATGAAACTGAAATTTTATAATCCAACCTAACTCATAAACCTTTGAACTACATTTTCACTTCTGAAGTCATATATAAGGTCAGAACCTCACATCTATACTCTAAATAAGTCCGAACAAGCTGTATCAACTATATCCGCACCCAAGATGCAAATACATGATATACCACATAGCTCAAACACTCGTAGCTATAACTTCTAATCACAACAATTGCCCAAAACAACCGAATACCGATAATAAACCTCTTATCAAATAAAGCCCAATGATGAATGAAACACACAGAAAGTCATAACCATTCCTCAGATCAACTCTTCATGAAACTCCATCTCCTTTCGCAAGAACCATAGTAAATTTTTAAGCCGAACCTCGATATTATTTTTCCAACATGCTGAAACCGAATCTGTTTGTATTCATTCTAGATCCCAACGATCTCATCTAATCCAACACAACTACACTGGTGACATGACACATCAATACCATCTAAAACCACAACTTATGCAATCCGTGCACCAATAAGCAACAACCCGAACATACTCAAATCATGAAAATGACTCAAATGAGAGAGCTGTACTACAAGCTCGACAGTACCACCACAACACAATGCTGAGAAACCATCACACGTCGTGGAAACATAACACATGAATCCAACCCGAAGGATTATAGCTAGACATAACTTCTCCGCAATGCGCGACCCTATCCAAACACTGGTTCCCATGAGACACCTCAAATCACCATGCTCAGAATCATCAACCAAGCACTCTTTGACACCTAGCACCCAAAAGTGAATCATCATAACCATGGAGAAACAAATGACGCAATGCCATATCAGTCCGAAATAACATACCCAATGCGCAACAAATCATGCAACGCCCAATTACCCGTCTCGCTCAAATTCCGCTATAAAGCTCAAATGGCATCGCACCATATGCGCATATAACCCACAAATCACATTTCCTTGTAACACAAAAGAGTAACTCATAGATCACTCCAGAACACGGATAAGCTCAACAACGATCGAATGGAACATCTCTCAACAATAACAGTTCGAATTAAACAATTGCATCCCGGTGCAGAACACGCATCCATATTGGCCTACCAATGAACCACACATCAACACTGGTCACCCACAACGGATAAATAACCCTCTGAAGGTTCACAAGGACTAAATCATAGCACAAACTATCATCTGCCTAGCTTACCCACATCTTTACAGTCCACAACCACGAAATAACCTGTTTCTGAGAACCCTCAGTCTCCAAAGCTGTAAAGCACACGAATCACCATATCTGATCCCAACTCCACCTCCCGAATATCTAACACATCCATACTACTCGATCATCCCACGAGGGGTACTTCTAAAAATTCTTCTGTGCCACCAAGCCAACCTTGAATATTAGTAGTCGATCAGACCAGATAGTGCTGCAATGCCAATAAAGCATCCATAACTGAAACACATTGCCCTTTCTGAAATTTATACCCTCACCAAGCCGCACCAATCAGTGATCTCATTTATCTAGTCATCTGAAGCTGTCCATGCTGCCTAAGAATTTATGACTTCCTTTCAAAACTGAACTATGACCTTACACATGCAAATCTCAACCCCACACAACATACTGCATATACCATACCATCCAATGATAATTATGAGAACTTCGCAATCCACTCCAAGCTACAAGCAACTACGTACTCAACCAGCCAAGAACTTTTCCATTTGATCTCATCTAGGAGAAAATCATTATACATCCCGTGGTCCTCATGCCAGAAGAAAATATACATCTCTAACCATGGTAGAAACCACCAAGAACTCTCCGAAGTATAGTTGCACAATACCAACTGTCAGAACTAAATCCCTCCAACTCAACCAAGTTACGCAGGCCACTAAAACCCAAGAGCATTGCTGTGAAACACCTGTAGAATCTCATTACCTCGTAAGCAGAACTAATCATAACCCTTGCTATGCCAATTTGACCTACTTCCAAGCTGTCTTATTCTCTGAGGTCCTTCCGAATTACCTTCAAATTGATATGTTTCCTTGCTAGTATACCACTATCCTTAACTAAAACTTTCCCCACGAACTTTAGCTAAAAATCACATCGCCCTAAGGCTCATAAACCCTTGCATTTCTCTGAAGCACCCCACAAAGTACCACAACCGAGATACCCGCTCTGAAAAGACCTTCTGCGAATCTAAAGTCATTAGCTTCAACTTCCTAATATTGATGTGTAGAATCCATAAATGATATAGAAATACCATGAGTCTTGACACCCTCCAATGCAAACCTCAGTTTCTAGCCCAAATATACAACCTGGAAATCTCCAATTATTACATGAAAAATCCTAAACCCATTAGAACCATTCTCGAGAGTCGTCCACTCTGCTCAAACCTTACTTAGATTGATCAAACGGATCGGACGACCTGTGCTCCGATAGCACTCCAACACCGCAGAATGTAACCTTACCTTAATACAACCAAGCAACTTCCTGCCCTATGCACTGTACATCCTTTGCCAATAACAACTCAAGTCATTTCATGATTCTCATACACCCATAAAGCATAACATAACATTTATTGAAATTTCTTTTACTCGAGCCATCCTCGGCCTCAACCTCCGTACGTCATAACTAATTCACCCATACACCTCAAATTGGAACCAACATAGCACATAACTGTGCAATCAATTAATCGATAGCAAACTCTCCCACTTGGCCCAAAGCCACAGATCAAGGCACACAATAACTCATAATGCATATACTCTATTGCTACCATAATACCATAGTGAGATTAAACTTAATCCTTCATAATATTGTGAAACACAGGCCATCTAGTACTTTAAATCTTCTTCAAATTTCGCATTCACCCTCATAACAGTCAAGCCCACTCTCCTAGGCCGCCCAAATTCAAATTGTAACATATATATTTCACTATTAACAGAGATCTTCCAATAAACGATTTAAAGGATCACACAATCTTCAGAATAATCCATAGGAGATAGCCCACCTGCCTCGCCTCAAACTAACATCCACTGTCATAACATTTCGCAGTCACTTAATCTTCTTGAGCCTGAACTCATATCGCAACATGATTTTTACTTTACTCCCCAACTAGGCAACATGAAGAGGTCATTCAACCCGCCTACAACTCGGGCTATACATCAAATCATTATGGAAATCAAGCACTGGATGGTTCTTACTACCACCAAGCAGACCCTTCTTGTCTCGTTCAAATCATATGCACACATCTCGCTATCACATCATACTCATCACATAGCTATCCAGTCATCACACCCACAAATAGGGACACTATTGGACATACATGTCCAAAAGCACGTGCTCACACAATCAACGCCTCAGTGCTCAAGCTAAAGGCAAAAAACCCGGCCTCAAGTCCTCCAGACTGGCCCAACATCAACACACAGAGATCACATCTCGCCCCTCGATCAGAGAATTACAAGCTTTCGATGCACATCTAATACTGAGCACTCATGTGTGCATACAAACGCGTGGAAGGAATTCAAAAATTTACATTTCAAGCTGAATCAAGGATGCACGATAAGAGTTCAAGAATGTGAAGTTTTTCTTAAAGGTTTTGCAGCCTCTCGAGGATAAATACAGATGTCTCCGTACCGATCCGCGAGACTCTACTAAACCTGCTCATGACTTGTGAGACCTATGTAACCTAGGCTCTGATACCAACTTGTCACGACCCTAAATACTAACCCGATCGTGATGGCGCCTATCGTGAAACTAGGCCAGCCGACACAACTCCCGAATCAACCATTATTCAAAAAAGTTATTTTTATACCATTTATTAATCAATAATCTCATAATGTAAATTTAAAAGAATAGTGCGGAATAAATACACAAGCCCGACATCGGGGTGTCACTAGTCATGAGCATCTATGAAAAACTAAATACAACGAAAAGTCTGAAAATGTACTAAATACAGTCTAATGAAAACAAGAGGGAGAGAAGCTGTGTTGCGAACTGGGAAGCTACCTTGCTAAATTCCGATGACTCTGCCTCTGAGCGATCAACACTCGCTACTGGGTTCAGAAATACCTGAATCTGCACACAAGGTGCAGGGAGTAATGTGAGTACTCCAACTCAGTAAGTAATAAAAGTAAATAATGTCTAGCAGTAAGGAATCACGTAAACCACATCATGGCACCACAGAGGGTACCGCATGTTTCCAAAACAGGATACAAATCAAATCACCTCGTCCAACTCCCATTTCGGGAAAAATCCTTTAAAAATGCCTTTCTAACAGTTTTCAGTAAAGTTCAGTGAAATTTATAGTGAAAGTGATGAAAATCATAATCAACCCATCGGCCAAAACATAATTCGTTTACAACCCCTCGGGCAAATAGAAATTTATGACCGTTTCATAACTTAAAAATCTCAGTGGAAGTAACAAAGCCAAATCAGTGACTAAATTTCGAATACCTTGTAAAAACTTCAATTCAAAGGAGAGTTGTTTAAAAATATTTGTTTAAAATTTCAATAGAGGCTCGGTCTAAAGATGAGTGAAAGCAGTAATTAAATCAATATATTCAGTAGAAACTAACTTTAAGGAAGAGTGAAACCAGTAAGTTCATAAACAGGCCCCTCAGGCAAAGCATCACTCGTATACATGTATATATAGCCCCTCGGGCAAGCCTCTCAGTCATACATAACTCAACTCTTATCAATCAGCACTCACGCTCAATAGGTACCATATAATAACCGCTGCGGCATGAAGCCCGATCCATATATCGCTGCGGCGTGCAGCCCGATTCATTTATATAGTCGATCGCAGTTAGTGGGGGTGTGCAGACTCCGAAAGGCTCCTATAGCCCTAACACCATATTGATGTGGCGCGCAGGCCGATCCAACATATCGCTGAGTGTGCAGCCCGATCCATATATATATAGCCCGATCCATATATATATATATTGTTGCGGCGTGCAGCCCGATCCATAAATATATAATCCTCACAACCAGGCCCTCGACCTCTCTCAATCATTAGCCTCACAATCAGACCCTCGGTCTTTCTCAGTCATTACCTTACAATCAGGCCTTCGGCCTCTCTTAGCCATCAACCTCACAAGTCACTCGGACTATCAGTCAAAAACAGGGCATTCAGCTCAAGAATATCATTTATAATGTCAAAATTGAGTAAATAAGGTTGAGTTAAGAGATCAGAAAAATACAACATGACTGAGTACAATTATTAAATTAAAACAGTGAGTAATAGTATTAAAACCCCATAAAGGTCTGAAACAGTTAGCACGAGGTCCAAATATAGCATTTAGCCCAAAATATGATAATAACAAACAGTTTTAATAAAATACACAGTTAAACAGTCATGCGGGACGGACTAAGTCACAATCCCCAATGGTGCACGACCCCACGCTCGTCATCTAGCATGTACGTCACATCAAAATAGCACAACGATGTGAAATTCGGGGTTTCAAACCCTTAGGATAGCATTTAGAATCATTACTTACCTCTATCCGGTCGAAACTCTAGCCCGCGATGCCTTTGCCTCACGAATCATTCTCCAATTGGCCCCGAATCTAATTAAAATCAGTTCCACATCATTAATACACGCTAAAGGAACAAAGCCCAAGTGAAAATAATCGAATTAACTCAAAAATTCCGAAATTGGCCAAATCCGACCCCCGGGCCCACGTCTCGGAATCCGATAAAAATTACATTAATAAAATTCTCATCCTCCCACGAGTTTATACATATAAAGAAAATCAAAATCGGACCTCAAATGGCCCCTTAAAATCCCACTCAAAAGTCTCTTAATCTGAAGCCCTAATTACCCATTTTCCACTGATGTTTCCCAACATTTCACCACTAATTAGGTCTTTAATCATATATAAACGAGTTATGAAGTCAAGAATCTTACCTCCAAGAGATTACCCTTTGGTTTCCTCAAGAATCCCTCTCAAAAGCTTCAATCCCGTTCAAAAATGGTGAAAAAATGAAGAAGGGTCGCGGATTGGCTATTTAATACTGCCCAGGTCATTAACACACTGCGATCTCGGGACCACCCACGCAATCAGGAAGACAAACTCACAGCCTCCAAATTTTACTCACTGCGATCGCACACTTGCCCATGCGATCGTGAAGCTGCAACCCACTGACCTATGCGATCGCGTACTCCCTCACGCGGCCGCGAAGAGCAGCTGCTCCACCCCACGCGCCCCTTTTTTCTACTACGCGATCGCAAGGAGACCCATGTGATCGCACTGCTCAAGACTGCCCAACTTATGCGATCGCAAACCTTCTTATGCGATCGCATAGAACAAATCTGACTGCCTCAATCCTTACTCAACGCGATCGCAACAATTACCCCGAGATCGCGATTAAGGGAAATCTGCTGCTAAAACACCAAAAAACCAGCAGCTCCCCAAAGGCCAAAATTGCCCGTTTGAACATACGAAATACACCTGAGGCCCCCGGGACCTTAAACGAACATACCAACACATCCCATAACCTCATTTAAACTTAGTCGAGCCATCGAAACACCAAATAACATCAAAAATACCAAAATCACATCAAATTCAAGACTATGAACTTTGAAATTTCTAAATTCCACCAACGATGCCGAAACCATCCAAAATACCTCCGATTGACCTGAAAATTTGCACACATATCCAAAATGACATTACGAATCTTCTTCAACTTCCGAAATTCCATTCCGACCCCTACATCAAGATCTCACCTATCAACCGGAAGACACAAAAAATCTCAATTTCGTCAATTCAAGCCTAAACCTTCCACGGACCTCCAAAATACAATCTGATCGCGCTCCTAAGTCTCAAATCACCTAACGGAGCTAACCAAATCATAAAAATTCCAATTTGAGATAATATACTAACAAGTCAAAACTTGGTCAAATCTTTCAGATTTTAAGCTTCAAAGTGAGAATTGTTCTTCCAAATTCATTCTGATTGTCCTGAAAACCAAAACCAACGATTTACATAAGTCATAATACATCACACGGGGCTAGTCATGCCCGAGAACTAGCGAGCGAAGTGCAAAAGCTCAAAACAACCGGTCGGGTCGTTACAATATGATATATAGCAAGAATGCAAATCACAAGGATTTAATCCTAAATACGCCAAAAATTATTTATTCGAATTTGGTCAGGTTTTTGGCGATCATGAATTTTACGATCTCTAAATGACCTGAAATTTGGTAGGATCATCGGAAACGATCAGTTAAGAATACCTCACTGTTTTGCAGTGAATCATAGCGTATTTTGACGATTCGGAATTGTTTAGATGAGTTTTTTTGGAGGTTTGGCGGATTAAAATGTGATTTACATATGAAAAATCATTCTTTCTATCATTTTATTTATGTCTAATTTGAAACATGATAACACATGTTGATTTGACATGAATTGGTATATGATAAGAATGTATGTCATATTTTAAATTCCTAAAAAATGCTTAAAATGGTAATTTTTCAAATTTGGTCGCAATTTTCGGAGATTGTGATTTTAACGATCTCCGATTGATCTGAAATTTTGTAGGTTTATCAAAAATAGCCCAGTGAACAATACTAACTGCTATGTAGTGAAAAACGTTAATTTTAGCATTTTAATACTATTTAAATGAGGTATTTAGAATTTTTTTTTTAATTATAAAACTTAATCCTCAAAGAAAAGTTCTTGGTTGTGATAAAGTGGTGATAGTAATTAACCCCTAAGGTCTCCATTTTTTATTTATAGTGAGATAACAAATTTATTCGTTGACATTAGATCTTCCTCCATATCGGATAAATTTATTATGAACTCACTGGATATAGTTACTAGTTATTGATAACCTGTATTAACTCTCTATGTGAGTTTAAAGGGCTGAATCAATTTTGCTAGCTAAAATACAATCGTGATTAAGTGGTGATAGAATTATTTGGTCTTCCACTATTAATTTTAATTTAGTAATAAATTTATGCGTTGACTTTAGGTCTTCCTCCATATCGGATAAATTTATTGTAAGCTCACTAGGTGAAATACTAGTAATTAATATCGTGTAGTTACTCTCCATCTGAGTATACATGTTGGATTAATGGAACTAGAGCTATTAAAAATAATGTTCACTTGACTTAAATTAACAGTATACTCTCCATCTGAGTTGGGTCTATTTTAATTATTGGAGTGAATAATCTGGCATTACATATGTATGTTGCATGAGTAGTTCTTTCCCATCGAAATTGCTATTCAAGATGCATGACATATATGTGTAGTTTGTTTAAAATTTTTGCAATAAAAGGTTATATACAATTGACTGAAAATAATAGTATACTCTCCATCTGAGTTGGTTCTATTTATTTTTGGATTGTATAATTCTTGCATTATCTAATATATTTTTCATGAATGATTCTTTTACCATCGAAATTTATTATTCGAGATGCATGTATGTATATAAATATTGAATGCAGTCTGAATTTTACTATTCAGTGTTTTGACTTATAATGATCTATTTAATGTTTTTATCTCAATTCCATAACGACTTTATGCAATTTGTCGTATTACTTGTTAAAATTTTTTTTTAGTGATAAGACATTAATTTAAAGGATGCAATATATGTACTTTTTGTTAGAAGGAATTTAATTCCGATTTCTGGGCAAAATAAGTGATGGATATTTATTTTATTTTTTGAATAACTCTTGAGTTATTGAACTTGATAAATATTTTATCTCTTGTGGTACATGAATGCATGACCTTGTTATTGTATATTAAAGTCTCCCCTGAACAGAACAATATTAGTCTACCTCATAAGAGAATATGTTCTTCAAAATTGAGTAAAATTTAGCTGTGCACTTTTGTTTAAGTCATATTAATCTGGATAGGATTTCAAGTTGGTCAATGATGGACCTTAAGGTTCATTGAAAGTAGAGGCATTACCAACTTGTAGATCCTATTTGGAAGGAAATTTGACTAAAGGTTGTTTCCCTTCAAAAGAAAATAAAGCTAGTGATAAGCTAGAATGAATCCCTTCTGATTAGTATGGTTAAATGAACATACGGGTAAGAGATGGTTTTGAGTATTTTTGTGGCGTTCATAAATGATTACTCAAAATATTAATATATTTATTTGATGCCCCGTAAGTCTTAATGAATTACGTAGTTCAAGGTTTTAAGATTTGAAACGGAGAAGCACCAAGGAAATATATTAAGTAACTGCAATTTGATTCTAGTGGCGAGCACATCTCTAAAGAGTTCTTAAAGAAGAAATAAGTCTCTTTTGGACATGGATAGATTAGTGACGTATTATTTGATTTGCCTTTTTTGTTTTTGGAATATTTCCTAGAAACTGCGAGTTACATTCTCAATTTAGTTCCTTCTAAGTTAGTACCTGGGACATCTATAGAACTGTGGACTGAATGTAAGCTTAGTCTGTGGCGTGTTCAGATATAGGATTGTCCCGCATATGTGCTGAAAGGGAAAGCAGATATGTAAGTTGGAACTAATAATGGATAGGTGCATGTTTATTGAATATCTAAGAAAACGAAATGAGTTTTATTTTATTGTCCTAAAGAAAATAAGGCAATTGTTAAAACAAATGCATTTTTCTAGATAAGGACTGTTTAATAAAACATATTCCTAGAAGTAAACTATTTTTACAAGAACTGGACAAAGAAATAACTAGATGTTCAAGAACATCAAAACCCACAGGTCGGAGTTGACGTTCCATTGCATTTAAGTAGTGGGAGAGGGTTAATAGACATGATATGTCTTTATCAAGTGGGAGTGATGTTTGAACATTGAACACTATAGTAAGAAGTCACTAATATTCCAATGTCGTGAGGTAATGGAGGTAATATTAGTAGTACTTCGGTGTAGTGGGAGAAAGCTAAAGAAAATTATAGTTCTATATACATTCTTGGGATAGTTTCGGTAACAGGATCCCTGAAGAATTTAATACCAAACTAGATAGTTACGACAAAGCACTACTGGACAAATATTGCATCAGATATAACTTGGAAAGATTCTTTAACAAAACCTTATTTGGTGAAGACTTTTAATAGTCGGGTATTATTTGGGTAACACAATAGAAGACTGTGGAACGTTCGGAGATCGTGAACGTGTGGGTAATGGAGAATTCATCGAATTGCTGCGGAATTGAAGGCTCACGTGATAGAAGAGATATGTTCATGCTTCAAGAGGTAACCCGTAAAACTCCGTATACACTAGTTATCTAGATTACATGTGATTTTGATATTGGGATTGTTTCCGCTGCATATAATAATCCATCAATACTAGTAATGATTGATGAACAAAACTCGGGTACAAGAAGTTATTATCAACCAATCATTTATAAGATACACTACAAAGTCATTCCAGGGAGTCTGGGCCCAATATGCTGATAAACAATCGAGAGAGAAGGGTGTCTCACTCCCTTCCCTCTGAGTTCTCCTCGCTGAGCTTTGTTAATATTTTAACCAGTGACAGTTTTCTTCCACTAAATCAAATTATACTTTTAGCTTTGTTATGATCTGGCACATAAATTTCCCTACTGTTTTAGTGCCTTAAGACCGAGTAATTGCATGTCCTCAATTTAAAAAATCAAGTCAATAACTTTGTGCAATTGCAGTTCAGTTATTAGCTAATTTGTAATATAGAGACCATTTTATATGAGACTATTGTTATTATTTTGTCCATCGTAATTGCTTTTCTGGTTTTTGTTGATTCGTGCTCTTGTACTAGTATCATCGGTCGAGGTATTTCTTCTAGGAAAACGTTAACAGGTGTAAAAAGATAAGAGCTATCCTGTGTTTACCCTAAAAACAGATAACAACTAAATTTATACTGTAGTTTTAAAGACATGTGATTTTACTTGACACAAATTGAGAGACAGCATAAATTGATATTGAAATTAAATAAAAATAAATCAAACAAAATGAGATATATAGCTTTGATCCTCGAGCTAGGTCACCTTCGAATCAAACAAGTATTTTACTGAAAAGTATAAACATGATAACAGGGTATTGAGAGCTTAAGAAGATGGTATATTACTTTATATAACATGAATATGACTCCATTTACAAATGATCAGAGAGAGCTTAAGAAGATGGTATATTACTTTATGTTACGTGAATATGACACCTTTTACAAATGATCAGACCCCCTTTTATATAGTAGGGGAGTCCTACCCTTAATACAATCCTAATTACAGTAAGAAATCCCATGATTAACTATTAATCGACCTCTTCTTGATACGTGCCGAGATTCCCTCCGTGATCCTCGTCCGATCACGGATATCTTGGCTTTTCATTATTTGGCTCGGCGGGCTTCCCTCGATCTTGCTCGATCTCTATCCTGCTTGGTCTCGATCTTGGCTGGTCTCGATCTCGATTGGTCCCTGAGTCACGAGCTTGACAATCTAACTTCGTGTCATGGTTCGGCATGACATGGAGTCGAACCTTGGTCTGCCACACCCCAATCTAGATTAATCATTCAAAAAGGGCAAGCCCGATATATGTCATGACCCTGGTTCGCCCTCCGTAAACCATCGTGAAGATACCTAGTCTCTACGACTAGGTAAGCCTAACAATGCGGAAAATAAACCAATTTGCGGAAGGAATAATGAAAACAAAATAGGGAAATAAAATATTGTTTAAAAGTGCCGCTCGGCATACACAATATCAATTCTCGAAATCTAAATACATCTCCCAAAACCCGGAATCTCATGATCACAAGCCTTTGAATGTCTACAAGTATCTAACTCCAGAGTATCTAACAAAGAAAAAGAAAATACAGAAGGGCTAATACTTAAAAAGGAGAGTAGAAAGGGACTCTTCGGTCTGCGGACGCGACAGATATACCTCAGAGTCTCTCCAAGCGCCTCGTCTCAAGCATGATGAGTCTGAGTGGAGGTACCTGGATCTGCACATGAAAAACATGCACATAAAGGGCATGAGTACACCACAGTTGTACTCCACAAGTGCCAAGCCTAACCTCGGTCGGGTAGTGAGGAGGAAGGCCAGGGCCCTACTAAGATTAAATGAAATATAAGATGCGACAGTATAAGATAAAGCAGTACAGTTGAAAGACAACAATAAGAATTAATACAGGATAATAAAGATAACTACAACTGAAACAGAGGCAAAAACAATCACCAGGGATACCACTCTTCACAAGGATAGTAACCGGGGATCTCTCAATATCCCGAGGATCTCTTAGTACCCTCAATGCATGCCAGGGATCTCTTGGTATCCTCAATATATGCTAGGGATCTCTTGGTATCCCGAGGATCTGTTGGTATCCTCAATATACGTGCTAGGGATCTCTCAGTATCCCGCAACTCAGCTCAAATCATAAATACGTACAAGGGATCTCCCGGGATGCCGTCCCGCTGTCCCAAGGTAAAACACACAGAAACAACACAAAGAATACTCACTTAAGATAAATTTCGTACCAAGTAAAACAGGTAATTCTAACTTAACATGCTTTACATAATACAATTACGGCAGTTTAAGCAATAAAGCAATTAAGTCAATTTAACATGCTTTTCTAAGCTAATAGCAGATTTAAATTTCAAGTAAAGTAAGCAAGAAAAGAGAACACAATTAAAGCTACTTAAGTGAAAACAGGTTTGTCAACAGGTTTTTCAACAATTAACACAAGTACACACTGGTTACCTCACGTACAAGGCATTTCAATTACCACAATACCAAATCCTAAGAGGAATGTCTCCCACAAAAGGTTAAACAAGCCACTTACCTCGAACCAGCTCAAAATCAACCAGAAACCGCGATCTTGCCATGAGTACTCGACTCTAACTGGCCCAAATCTATTCAATTCAAGTGCATAATGTAAATAACACTTCAAGTAATTGATTCCACAAAGAAAATCTAAGCTAATACGCGAAATTATGTAAAATGACCAAAATGCCCCTCGGGTCCACATCTCGGAATTGGGTGAAATTTACATTTTCAGAATCCTTATACTCTAACGAGTCTATACATAAGAACACTGAAATCGGAGTTTAATTGACCCCCTCAAATACCCATTTTAAGGTCTCTTAATCTCAAGCCCTAATTACCCATTTTTTCCAAATTTTTCACCACTAATTAGACCTTTAATCACATGTAAATGAGTTATGAAGTCAAAAATATTACCTCCAAGTGATTACCCTTTGGTTTCCTTAAAAATCACCCTCAAAAGCTTCAATCCCGTTCAACAATGATGGAAAAATGAAGAAGGGTCGCAGATGGGCTATTTAAATACTGCCTAGATATCCCTTCTTCGCGAATGCGGAAGGACCCTCGCGTTCGCGAAGCACAAATTTTCTTGGGTCTAGATTCCTTCATCGCAAATGCGATACCTAGGTCACGAACGCGACGCAAAACCTCCTCTTCCTACGCGAACGTGCGAACACCATCGCGAACGCGTAGGTATAATACCTCCCAGCTTCGCGAACGCGGGAGAACCTTCACGAATGCGAAGCATTAAACCTCCCCAAGCTCAGCTTCTCTTCGCGAACGCGAGACCCTACTCACGAACGCGAAGAAAAAAACCAGAACTGGGCTGCTGCAATTTTTTCCTGCAATTCCAACAAGTTCCAAAAAGACCCATTGAGCATCCAAAACACACCCGAGGCCCCCAAAACCTCAACCAAACATGGCAACCAATCCTAAAACATCATTCAATCTTGATCCAATCTTCAGAATGCTCAAAACAACATCAAAACACCAATTTAGCATCGGATTTAAGCCTAAGAACTACAAAACTCTCAAAATACGCTTTCGATCAAAAAGTATGCCAAACCTCGTCCGAATGACCTGAAATTTTGCACACACGTCAAATTCAACATTACGGAGCTACTCCAACTTCCGGAATTCCATTTCGACCGTCAGATCAAAATCTCACTATCGAACCGGAAACATCAAAAATTCAACTTTTGGCATTTCAAGACTAAATTAGCTACGGACCACCAAAACACTATCTGAACATGCTCCTAAACTCAAAATCACCCCACGGAGCTAATGGAACCATCAGAATTACATTCTGAGGCCGTCTTTACACTGTTCCAGCTACGGTTAAATTTCCAAAACTTAAGCTCTCATTTAGGGACTAAGTGTCCCAAAACTCTCCGCAACTCCCAATAATTCCTCCCAGCAACTCACAATAGCAGAAACAAACACGGGGAAAGCAGTTAATAGGGGATCGGGACGTAAATTCTTAAAATGACCGACCGAATCATTACATCCTTCCATACTTAAACATTCGTTCGTCCTCGAACGAGCATAAAGACATACCTGAAGTAGTGAAAAGATGAGGGTAGCAGCTGTGCATATCCTACTCGGTCTCCCAGGTCGCCTCCTCAACCAGCTGGCCCCACCACTAAATCTTCACTGATGCAAAGTTCTTTGACCTCAGCTTTCGAACCTGCTTGTCCAATATTGCCACTGGCTCCTCAACATAAGATAGATCCTTGTCTAGCTAGACTGAACTAAAATCCAACACGTGCAACAGATCCCCGTGATACCTCCGGAGCATAGAAATATGAAATACCGAATGAACTTTTGCCAAGCTGGGAGGTAAGGCAAGCTCATAAGCAACCTCCCCAACAAGCCTCAATATCTCAAAAGGGCCAATAACCTCGGACTCAACTTCCCCTTCTTCCCAAATCTCATAACGCCCTTCATAGGCGAAACCCAAAGCAAAACCTGCTCTCCAACCATATAGTAAACATCACGAACCTTCTGATCCATGTAGCTCTTCTGTCTGGACTGGGCTGTATGGACTCTATCCTGAATCACCTTAACCTTCTCTAAAGCATCCTGAACCAAGTCTATGCCCAATAATCTGACCTCACCCAGCTCAAACCAACCCACCGCAGATCTATATCGTCTACCATATAAAGCCTCATACGGTGCCATCTGAATGCTGGACTGATAGTTGTTGTTGTAGGCAAACTCCGCCAATGGCAAGAACTGATCCCAAGACCCTCCAAACTCAATCACACATGAAGCATATTCTCAAGAATCTGAATAGTGCGCTCTGACTGTCCGTCTGTCTGAGGGTGAAATGCTATACTCAACTCCACCCGAGTACCCAACTCATGCTGAACAACCCTCCAGAATCATGATGTGAACTGAGTACCCCTATCGAAAATGATGGAAACTGGAATACCATGCAAACGAACAATCTCCCGGATATAAATCTCCGCCAACTGCTCCGAAGAATAAGTAGTACACATAGGAATGAAGTACGCGGACTTGGTCAGTCGATCCACAATCACCCAAATAGCATCGAACTTTCTCAAAGTCCATGGGAGCCTAACCTGGTCTCTGGTGCTCATACTTCACCTGCTGGTAGTTGAGGCACCGATCTACATATCCAACTATATCTTTCTTTATCTGCCTCCACCAATAGTTCTGTCTCAAATCCTGATACATCTTCGCGGCACTCGGATGAATGGAATACCGTGAACTATGGGCCTCCTCTAGAATCAACCCCCAAAGCCCATCAACATTGGGTACACAAATCTGACCTGTATCATCAATACCCCGTCATCACCAATTGTCACATCTCTGGCATCACCATACTGAACCTTGTCCTTAAGGACAAGCAAATGAGGGTCATCATACTGATGATCCCTGATACGATCAAATAAGGAAGACCGAGAAACCACGTAAGCTAGAACCCGACTAGGCTCCGAAAGATCCAATCTCACAAACTGGTTGGCTAAGGCCTGAACATCTATCGCCATAGGCCTCTCCGATGCTGGTAATTAAGCCAAACTCCCCAAACTCTCTGCCCGACGACTCAAGGCATCAGGCACTACATTGTCCTTGCCCGAGTGATACAAAATAGTAATATCATAGTCCTTCAGCAAGTCTGACCACCTCCTTTGGTGCAAATTTAGATCTTTTTACTTGAACAGGTGATGCAAGCTCTGATGATCAGTATAAATCTCACAAGTAACTCCGTACAAATAATGATGCCAGATCTTCAGGGCATGAACAATGGCAACTAACTCAAGGTCATGGACTGGATAATTCTTCTCGTGAACCTTCAACTATCTGGACGCGTAGGCAATCACCCTACCGCCCTGCATTAAAACTTCTCCAAGGCCAATCCTCGAGGCATCACAATAGATAGTATACGACCCCAAACCTGTAGGCAATATCAAAATTGCGGTTGTAGTCAAAGTTGTCTTGAGCTTCTGAAAGCTTGCCCCACACTCTTCCGTATCCTGGAATAGAGCACCCTTCTGGGTCAATCTGGTCATAGGGGCTGCAATCGATTAAAAACCCTCCATAAAATGACGGTAGTAACCCGCCAAGCCAAGAAAACTACGGATATTTGTAGCTGAGGATGGTCTAAGCTAACTCTGTTCTACCTTTAATTTCTTTGGGTCCACCTGAATACCCTCACTCGATACCACGTGGCCTAAGAATGCTACAGAATCCAACCAAAACTCACATTTCGAGAACATAGCATATAACTTCTTTTCTCTCAAGGTTTGAAGCACTGTCCTCAGGTGCTGCTCATGATCTTCCCGACTTCGGGAATACACCAAAATATCATCAATAAAGAAAATGAAAAACGAGTCAAGATATAGCCGGAACACACTGTGCATCAAATGCATAAAGGATGTTGTGGCATTGGTCAGCCTAAAGGACATAACAAGGAACTCGTAATGACCATACTGAGTCCTGAAAGAAGTCTTCGGGATATATGGCCCCCAAATCTTCAACTGATGGTAACCTGAGCGCAAGTCAATCTTAGAAAACACCCGTGCACCCTGAAGCTGGTCAAACAGATCAACAATACGAGGTAAAGGATAATGGTTCTTCATTGTAACTTTTTTCAACTGGCGATAATCAATACACATATGCATAGAACCATCCTTTTTCTTCACAAACAAGACAGGAGCACCCCAAGGTGATACACTGGGCCAGATAAAACCCTTATCAAACAATTCTTGTAACTAATCCTTCAACTCCTTCAAATTAGGACGGGCCATACGATACGGAGGAATATAAATGGACTGAGTGCCCGGCAATAGATCAATGCCAAAATCAATATCTCTATCATGCGGAATGCCCGGAAGATCAGCTGGAAACATATCGTTGAGCCTTAAGGAAAGAAATAACTCTACTAGGAGTGTGATCTAAAGTACCTCTCTACTCAACACGCAGTACACCTGGCATAGCCAATGTCACGGTTTTGGCGTGACAATCAAGAATAGCATAATGGGGCGACAACTAGTCCATGCCCAAGATAATATCGAAATATAATGTGCTGAGCAACAATAAATTAGCTCTGGCCTCAAAACCACTAAGAGAAACCAAACACGACCGATAAATGCGGTCCACAACAAGAGAATCTCTCACAAGAGTAGAAACATAAACAGGGGAACTCAAAGAATCCCGAGGCACACCCAAATACAGAGCAAAATAAGAATACACATAAGAGTAAGTGGAGCTTGGATCAAATAGAACTGATGCATCTCTGTGACAAACCATATAATACTTGTGGTGACAGAATCGGAGGAAACAGCCTCATTACGGGCAGGAAGGGCATAGTATCGGGCCTGGCCTCCCCCTCTAGGGATAACTCTACCTCCCAGACCTTCACCTCTAGCTGGCTAAGCAGGTGGGGTAGCAACTGGGGCTATAACCATAGCCTGAGAATTCTGCAGGGCACGTTGTGGCTGAGAAGTCTATGGAGGCGCACTTCTCCCAACTCTAGGGCAATCCCTTACCACATGGCATGTGTCACCACACTCAAAACAAGCTAAGGAGGACGTGGCGGCTGTGACTAGCTAGGGCCAGGTTTGCTGGACTGACCTTTGAAAGCACCCAGTGCAGGAGGCACGTTAGATACCGGAGGTGCATAATAAGGTTCCTGTGGCCTAGGAGGAGCTAGAATACCACCGACTGTAGGAAGAGCTGAATGAACAGGGCGACTCATATAACCCCTACCATGACGACCTGCAGATAGGGAATGGGCACAAAAATAATGGCCCGACTCTTGAGACCTCTTGACCTCCCTCTCCTCTCTCTTCCTAGCATGCATACCTTCAATCCTCCTAGAAATGCTCACCACTTGCTGATAACAAATATCCATCTCCAACTCATGATCCATGCTAGACCTGATGCTGGGAATAAGCCCCTCAATAAATCGGTGAACCCTCTCGCGAACAATAGAAACCACGGCTGGGGCATGTCTAGCCAAACTAGTGTAACGGACAACATACTCCGAGACAAACATAGCACCCTGGAGTAAAGGCTCAAACTCTGCACGCCATGTGTCCCTGAGGCTCTGAGGAACAAATTCCCTCAAGAACATATCTAAAAACCGAGTCCAAGTCAGTGAAGCTGCTTCATCCGGACTGTCTATCTCATAGGTGCGCCACAACTCATAGGCAGCTCCTCGAAGCTGGAAGGCAGTGAAAGATACCACACTCGATCTTGATATACCCATTGTGCGAAGGATACGGTGACACTCCTTTAGAAATCCCAGGGCATCATCTGAGGCTAACCCACTTAATACATAAGGATCATACTTCTTGAACCTCTCAAGCCTCCGCTGCTCATCCTCTGAAACCGCTGCCCTGTCCTCGGGCTGACCTTGGGATACTGGAGGTACATGAATAACCTCTGGAACCTAATCCACGTGTACTCGCTTCTTAGGAGTGCGGGCGGCGGGAGTTTGTGCTCCTCCCCCGACCTGAGATGTAGCTGCAGCAAAGGGAAGTAACCTTACCTGAGCCAAAGTGGTGTACATGCTCATGAACTTTGCTAGAGTCTCCTGAAGTGTTGGAGTGGTAGTAGCAGTAGGCATATTCGGTGCCTGGACTCCAGGTGGAACTGCGGGTGGTACCTCGGTGGCAGCTCACGCAGGTTCTCTGGCTGCACCATGTGTGCATCCTCGGCCTCTACCCCAGCCCCAACCTCTGACGGCTCTAGCAGGGGGCACAGGTTCCTGATCATTTTGAGTAGTACGTGTCCTCACCATCTGTGAAAGAATAGAAGATAGAAGTGTAGAGTTGTGATATAAATAATCTCACATGACAAGGAAATCAAACGAAGTGGAATTTTCCTAACAGTTACATAGCCTCTCGTAGATAAGTACAGACGTCTCCGTACCGATCAGCGAGACTCTAATAAACCGGCTTGTGATTCATGACTCATATGAACCTACAGCTCTAATACCAACTTGTCACGACCTTGGTTTGCCCTCCGTGAACCATCATGACGACACCTAGTCTCTACGACTAGGTAAGCCTAACAATGCAGAAAATAAACCAATTTGCAGAAGAAATAATGAAAATGAAATAGTGAAATAAAATAGTGTTTAAAAGTTCCGCTCGGCATACACAATATCAACTCTCAAAATCTAAATACATCTCCCAAAACCCGGAATCCCATGATCACAAGACTTTAAATGTCTAGAAGTATCTAACTCTAGATTATCTAATAAAGGAAAAGAAAATACAGAAGGGCTAATACATAAAAGGGAGAGTAGAAAGGGACTCTTCGGTCTGCGGACGCGGTAGATATACCTCGGAGTCTCTACAAGTGCCTCGTCTCAAGCGTGATGAGTCTAAATGGAGGTACCTAGATCTGCACATGAAAAACATGTACAGAAAGGGCATGAGTACACCACATTGGTACTTAGAAAGTGCCAAGCCTAACCTCGATCGGGTAATGACAAGGAAGGTCAAGGCCCTACTGAGATTAAATAAAATATAAGATGCGATAGTATATGATAAAGCAGTACAGTTGAAAGACAACAGTAAGAATTAATATAGGATAAGAAAGATAACAACAACTGAAACAGAGGCAAAAACAATCACCAGGAATACCACTCTTCACAAGGATAATAACTGGGGATCTCTCAGTATTCCGAGGATCTCGTAGTACCCTCAATGCATGCCAGGGATATCTTGGTATCCCAAGGATCTCTTGAAATTCTCAATATATGCTAGGGATCTCTTGGTATCCCGAGGATCTCTTGGTATCCTCAATATACGTGCTAGGGATCTCTCGATATCCTGCACCTCAACTCAAATCATAAATATGTACATAGGATCTCCCAGGATGTCGTCCCATAGTCCCAAAGTAAAACACACAGTAACAACACAAGGAATACTTAATTAAGCTAAATATCGTACCAAGTAAAACAGGTAATTCTAACCTAACATGCTTCACATAATACAATTATGGCAATTTAAGCAATAAAGCAATTAAGTCAATTTAACATGCTTTTCTAAGCTAACAGCAGATTTAAATTTCAAGTAGAGTAAGCAAGAAAGGAGAACACAATTAAATCTACTTAAGTGAAAACAGGTTTATCAACAAGTTTTTCAACAATTAGCATAAGTACGCACTCGTCACCTCACGTACAAGACATTTCAATTACCACAATACCAAATCCTAAGGGAAATGTCCCCCACACAAGGTTAGGCAAGCCCAAATCTATTCAATTCAATTGCATAATGTAAATAACACTTCAAGTAATTAATTCCACAAAGAAATTCTAAGCTAATACGCAAAATTAGGTAAAATGACAAAAATGCCCCTCGGGTCCACATCTCGGAATCGGGTGAAATTTACATTTTCAGAATCCTCATACTCTCACGAATCTATACATAACAAGAACACTGAAATCGGAGTTCAACTGGCCCTCAAATACCCATTTTAAGGTCTCTTAATCTCAAGCCCTAATTACCCATTTTTCCCATATTTTTCACCACTAATTAGACCTTTAATCACATATAAATGAGTTATGAAGTCAAAAATGTTACCTCCAAGTGACTCCCCTTTGGTTTCCTAAAAAATCACCCTCAAAAGCTTCAATCCCGTTCAAAAATGGCGAAAAAATAAAGAAGGGTCGCGGATGGGCTATTTAAATACTGCCCAGATATCCCTTCTTCGCAAACGTGGAAGGACCCTCGCGTTCGCGAAGCACAAATTCGCTTGGGTCTAGATTCCTTCATCGCGAAAGCGATATCCAGGTCATGAACGCGATGCAAAACCTCCTCCTCCTACGCGAACGCAGGAACACCATCGCGAACGCGTAGGTATAAAACCTCCTAGCGTCGCGAACACGAAGCATTAACCTCCCCCAACCCCAGTTCCTCTTCGCGAATGCGAGACACTACTCACGAACGCGAAGAAGGAAACCAGAACTGGGCTACTGCAATTTTTTTCTGCAATTCCAACAAGTTCTAAACTGACCCGTTGAGCATCCGAAACACACCCGAGGCACCGGGACCTCAACTAAACATTGAAACCAATCCTAAATCATCATTAAAACTTGCTCCAATATTCGGAACGCTCAAAACAACATCAAAGCACCAATTTAGCATCGAATTCAAGCCTAAGAACTTCAAAACTCTCAAAATATGCTTTCAATCAAAAAGTCTATCAAACCTCGTCCAAATGAACTGAAATTTTGCACATACGTCACATTCAACACTACGGAGCTACTCCAACTTCTAGAATTCCATTCCGACCCTCGGATCAAAATCTCACTATCGAACCGGAAACTTTAAAAATTCAACTTTCGGCATTCCAAGCCTAAATTAGCTACGGACCTCCAAAACAACATCCAAATACGGTCCTAAACCTAAAATCACCCCACGGAGCTAATAGAACCATCACAATTCCTTTCTGAGGCTGTCTTCACACTGTTTCGACTACGGTCAAATTTCCAAAACTTAAGTTCTCATTTAGGGACTAAGTGTCCCAAAACTCTCCGAAACTCCCAATAGTAGAAACAAACACGGGGAAAGCAGTTAATAGGGGATCAGAGCATAAATTCTTAAAACGACCGGTCCGGTCATTACAATATAGTTTCCCATGTATTTAATACGTGTCAGTCAACGTCGGCAATTATCGACTTTGAACCATCATTGAGAAATTATAAATACCCTCCTTCTTCATTTTTCAAATTTTACTTTTCAAATCTTCTTCACTCTAATCTATGAAATCCTTTGCCTCCCTCAAGGCTTTGTATTTTCAAATCTCTGGGCTTCTTTGCTTGTTTCATCACAAAATACCAAGCGCTCCCATTCTTCTTTATTCATAAAAGTAAAAATGGCTAAGACTTCAAAAATCATTCCACTAAAGGAGACTGATTCATCGTCATGGCCGGCCAATGAGGAACCGGCGGTGGAGCCACGCCCTAAAGAGATTTTTTCCGGAGGATGTGTCCTCGATTTTGATTTCAAGGTTGAAAAGATTTCCTTAGTGTCGAGCCTATGTGAGCCGGAATCGAGGTACATATGCTCGATAACCAATAAACTCCTCTCCCAAGTTAAAAAAGATTGCAATTGGGATAAAAACATGTGGTGGTGCCTGCTCCAGAAGAATCAATCACTACCCATGTAGAAAGGTTCTTAAGTGTTTACACTTACCCCTTCACGTTGGGTCCCTTGGATCCGATTATCATATATTTCTACAAGAAATACGAGGTGACCCTTGGTCAGATTTATCCCTCTTTCTTGGGGATAGTGATACTACTTCATTTCTTTGTAAGCAAAATCGTTGGGATTCCATTCACCCTCGACCATCTCATCCGCCTATATAGCCCCCGACTCTATCAAGGAGGACAATAAAGCTTCAACATTGGGCCACCAGGGTACCCTTTTCGAGCATAGATGAGGACAAAAACAGGGGCTGGATAGGCTAATTTTTTAGAGTGAAGACTTCGGACTTGATCCCGACCGAGAGTATGCCATTTCCTGAGAAATGGAATATGAAGCATAAGTATAATTTCGTCCTTAATTTCTGTTTATTGCCTTCATTTTTTCACCCTTTCTTATCAGTGTTTTACTTGATGCAGATATTGCCTGGATGTCGGGTGCAATTCCCAATCTCGAGGACAGGGCCAGGAGATTAATATCGCAGTAGACACATGCTGAGCGCGCATGGCGCTATTTGGCGAAGGGTCGCTGGGAGGCTAGTAGTCATGGTAAATATTTCTTCATGACTTAATGATTTGTGACGACCCAAAAGGGTCATCACCTATTTCTAATTGAAATCTATGTCTCTGAGGCCCTAAAAACCTCATTTAGAGTCGCCTCAATTTGTGTGCGCAGTCCCGGCGCGTAGCCGGAAAGCTTTAAATGTGAAATCTTGTGAAAATTGCTAAGTTTTGACCTAGAAATGTATAAATTTGACTTCGGTCAACATTTTAGGTAAACGGACCCGGACCCGTGATTTGTCGATCCCGAAGGGTCCGTAGGAAAATATGGGACTCGGGCGTATGCCCGGAATCGAATTCCGAGGTCCCCAATCCGAGTTATGAATTTTTAAGTGAAATTGTTCTCTGAAAATGTTTAAAGAAAATGGAAATGAAATCTGATTAGAAAGCAATGGTATCGGGCCCGTATTTTGGTTCCAGTGCCCGGTACAAGTCTTATATATGTTTTGAATCACTCCTGTAAAGTTTGGTAAAAAACAGACGTCGTTTGACGTGATCCGGACCCAAATTGGGAAAATTGATGTTTAAAAGGAAATCTGAGAAATTTCATGGATCTTGAGGCTGAATTCGATGTTCATGATGTTATATTGGTGATGTGATCACACGAATATGTTCATAGGGTATTTTTGAGGTAGTGTGCATGCTTGGTTTAGAGTTTTGAGGGCTCGGGTGAGTTTCTAGTAGGTTCTGGAATGCCTTAGGCTTTAGAAGATCAGATGTTGCAGGTTCAGGAATTTTGACAGGTCTCTGAACCCTCTTGAACAGTCCGCGAGCAATCACGTGCGGCCGCAGTCGCCTTGAGCGGTCCGCGGTGGGTGCTGTCCGGCCGTGGTCGGCTTGGTGCGGTCCGCATGGGGCAATGATCCGCAGGTCTTCAGGGAGGCTGCACGGCCGCAGTCCTTCTTGCGCGGTCCGCGGTGGGAACTTCAGAGGGGTATAAATACACGTGAATATCAGTTATTTTACACTTTTCAAAACCCCAAAACATAAGAGGCAATTTTCCAAACAATTTTTCTTCTCCGAAACGATTGGTAAGTGATTTCTAACTTATTTTTTTCACTTCTTAACATCTTTTAACATGATTTCAACTTTAAATCAAAGATTTTCATGGGAAAATTGGGTGATGTGGGTAGAGCCTAGGTTTTTTCTAAAATTAGGGATTTGGACCTCAATTTGAGGTCCGATTTCAAAACAAACCCTATATTTGAATATGTGGGGGAATGGGTAATCGGGTTTTGGTCAGAACCTCGAGTTGCGACCACATAGGCCCGGGGGTGAATTTTGACTTTTGGGTAAAACTTTAGAAAACTCATTTTCATGCATTGGTGTTGATTCATTTAACATTTATTAATATGATTAAGTAACTTATGACTAGATTCGAGCGGATTGGTGGTGGAATCAAGAGTTAAAGCTATAATTGAGACTTGAGTGGTGTTCAAGGCATCGAGGTAAGTGTTTGGTTTAACCGTAGTTTGAGGGATTAGGAGTTGAGTCATATTTGCTACTTTCTTCTTGTTGAGTACGACGTATAGGCAGGGTGACGAGTATCTATACGTTGGTGTCAAGCATGACCGTGGGTCTTAACTTGAAAGTTCTTGTGTTTTTGAATGACACCTTGTATACTTTAATTAATGATCCTCTATGATTAAGTATTTCCATTAATTGAATTGAGTACTAGCAAAGTGAGATTGGTGATAGCTGATTCTCCCTTGCTGGGATGACTATTTCGATATCCTTGTTCCCTTGCCGGGAAGTTATTATATTACTTATGTTCCCTTGCCGGGATTTCTTGTGATTGTGTGATGAACTGAAATGGGAGCGGGTGGTACGCCTACCACAAGATATTATGAAATGGGAGCGGGTGGTACGCCTACCACAAGATATAATGAAATGGGAAAGTGGTACGCCTACCACAAGATATTATGAAATGGGAGCGGGTGGTACGCCTACCACAAGATATTATGAAATGGGAGCGGGTGGTACGCCTACCACAAGATTGATGAAATGGGAGCGGGTGGTACGCCTACCACAAGATTGATGAAATGGGAGCGGGTGGTACGCCTACCACAAGATATTATGAAATGGGAGAGGGTGGTATGCCTAACACAAGATATAATGAAATGGGAGCGGGTGGTACGCCTACCACGAGATAGAATGAAATGGGAGTGGGTGGTACGCCTACCACGAGATATGAGAAATGGGATCGGGTTGCACGCCTGCAACAAGAGGAAACTGAAAGTGAAAGTTGCCTTTATTTTCTTCATTTGTGATAGAAGTTATAGTGCTAGCTTCCTTATTATTCCCTGTTATTTCTTTTAACTGCTATCCCCGAAGCATGTTCCCCTTCCCCAGCTTTAACTGCTTATTACTTGTTTACTTTTCCGCCATATATTATATAACTGTACAAGTTTATCTGGAGTCTGGTCCTAGCCTCGTCACTACCTCGTCGGGGTTAGGCCAGACACTTACCAGCATATGGGGCCGGTTGTGCTGATACTACGCTCTATGCTCTTTTGCACAGATCCAGGTTTTGGACAGTAGCAGTAGCGCGGGAGCCAGTCTTCAATCCAGTAAGACACTGAGGTAGCCTTGCAGGCGTTCGCAAGCCCGTTGTCTCCTCTATCTTTATTTCCGTCTGTTATCTCATATATTCGAGACAGACATTTTATATTTTCTTTCAAACGGTTGTATTTAGCACTCTTAGAAGTTCGTGAGTAATATGACACCAGTTCTTGGGTAGAGGCATATGTTGGTTCTCACATTATCGTTCAGTTTTCTTTAAATTTAAGTCTTCCGCATATTTATTTAATTCTGTTGCTTTGATGCTATCGCCGATAATTGTTAAAAGAAGTAATTGTTAACGAAGTAAGCAGTTAAGGATTGGCTTGCCTAGCTCTCAATAGTAGGCGCCATCACGACTCCCGAGGGTGGGAAATCCGGGTAGTGACAAATTGGTTTCAGAGCTCTAGGTTACATAGGTCTCACAACTCATGGACAAGCTCAGTAGACTTTGAGGGATTGGTACGGAGACGTCTATATTTATCCCCCAGAGGCTACCGAGTTAGGAAAACTTCACTTTTGTTCTTTCTTGTCGTGCGGATTTGTTCCTCAAATGCTAATTGAACTTCTACTCTGTTCTTCGCAGATGGCGAGAAAACGCGTTTCCTCATCTACTGCTCAGCAGCCCGATCCCCCTACAGCAGCTCCCACTAGGGGCAGAGGCCAAGGCCGAGGCCGTGATAGAGGCCGAGGTAGGGGCAGAGCTCAACCCCTAGCAGCGGCACCAGTGGCGGAGCCTCAGGTTGATTTTGAGGAGGATGTTCCAGCCCCAACAGTTCCGGTGGGCCCAGCTCAGGTCCTAGAGGGGTTTATCGCTACCCAGTTCTTTAGGATGCTCTGGTTTGATTGGTAGGCCTTATGGAGAGTGTCACCCGAGCAGGTTTACTTTCTGCAGCACCAGCCACTTCCCAGGCTGGAGGAGGGGCTCAAACTCCTGCTACACGCACTCCGGAGCAAGTAGCTCCCCAGATTCAGGTTCCAGTGGTTCAGCCAGCGGTGGCAGTTCAGCCAGGTGTAGTGGCTCAGACCGACAATGGAGCAGCTATGTCCGCCGATGCTTTGTGGATACTGGACAAATTCACCAAGCTCTTCACTACTACTTTCAGCGGAGCTCCTTCTGAGTATCCCTAGGATTTCCTATACAGCTGCCACAAGGTTCTCAGGAACATGGGCATTGTTGAGACCAATAGGGTCAATTTTGCTGCATTTCGCTTATCTGGATCCGCCAAGACTTGGCAGAGGGATTATTGCTTAGCGAGACCAGCCATATTGCCATCTTTGACATGGGAGTAGTTTTCAGTGTTGTTTCTAGAGAAGTTTCTCCCCGTGACGCAGAGAGAAGCCTATCGGAGGTAGTTTGAGCGCCTTCAGCAGGGTTTCATGACGGTCACTCAATATGAGACCAGGTTCATCGATCTAGCTCCCCATGCTTTTGTCATACTTCCCACCGAGAGAGAGAGGGTAAGAAGGTTTATTGATGGTCTTATTCAGCCGATTCATCTTCAGATGGCCAAGAAGGTCGGGAGTGAGATTACATTTCAGGAGGCGGCCAATGTGGCTCGCAGAGTTGAGATGGTTCTGTCACTGGGAGGTGGTCATGGGTCGGATAAGTGGCCCCGTCATTCAGGTAGATTCAGTGGTACCTCGTCTGGAGGTAGAGATTCATATGGTAGAGGCCATCTTCCTAGGCCCTTTTAGTCAGTTCTTCAGGTCTCCCATGGTACTTCAGGTGGTCGTGGTTCTCAGACGCACTATTCTGATCAGCAGCCTTACAGTGCACCATCAGCACCTATCAGTGCACCGTCGCTTCAGAGTTTCTAGGTTTGTCAGCCCCAGCAACCGAGGGCTTGTTTTACTTGTGGAGACACGAGGCACATTGCTAGGTATTGCCTTCGAGCTTCGAGCAGTTCTCCGCATCAGGGTTCTCGTGCTATGGTACAGGCACCAGATGCCCCACAGCCTGCCTAGCCAGCTAGAGGCGGGGGCAGAGGTGTTAGAGGTGGAGGTAGAGGTCCTAGAGGTGGAGCTCAAGCCGCTAGAGATGGAGGCCAACCAGTAGCAGGCCATCCCATAGAGGTAGTTTAGGGTGGTAGGGCCCAGCCCCGATGTTATGCACTTCCAGCCAGGCCCGAGGTTGAGTCTTCAGATGCAGTCATTACAGGTACTATACTGGTTTGTGATAGAGATGCTTCAGTGCTATTTGATCCAGGATCTACATATTCGTACGTGTCATCTTATTTTGCCCCGTACCTAGTCATGCCTAGTGATTCATTGACTATTACTGTTTATGTGTCTACACCGGTGGGTGATTCTATTGTGGTCGACCGAGTTCATCATTCTTGTATTGTAATGTTTGGGGGTCTTGAGACCCGTATTGATTTGTTGCTTTTAGACATGGTAGACTTCGATGTTATATTGGGAATGGATTGGTTATCCCCGTACCATGCTATCTTGGATTGCTATGTGAAGACCGTGACCTTAGCCTTACCGGGTTTGCCCCGTTTAGAGTGGAGAGGGACTCCTGGTCATTCTACCCGAAGTGTTATTTCGTATGTGAAGGCTCAGCGTATGGTCGAGAAGGGGTGTTTGGCATATTTGGCTTATGTTCGTGACTACAGTGCTGAGGTTCCCTATATCTATTCTGTGCCCGTGGTTCGTGAGTTTCCTGAGGTTTTCCCTTTAGACATGCCGGGGATGCCACCCGATCAGAACATTGATTTCTGCATTGATCTAGCTCTGGGCACTCAGCCCATTTCTATTCCGCCATTTTGTATGGCCCCGCTGGAGTTGAAAGAGTTAAAGGAACAGTTGCAGGATTTGCTTGAGAAGGGTTTCATTAAACCCAGCGTTTCGCCTTGGGGTGCACCGGTTTTGTTTGTAAAGAAAAAGGATGGTTCGATGAGAATGTGTATTGATATCCGGGAATTGCTTCAGGGTTCCAAGGTATTTTCAAAGATTGACTTGAGATCTGGCTACCACCAGTTGAGAATTAGGGCATCCGATGTCCCTAAAACAGCTTTCCGTACTCGGTACGGGTATTATGAGTTCTTGGTTATGTCATTCGGGTTGACCAATGCCCCAACAACATTTATGGAGTTGATGAACCAAGTGTTCAGGTCTTATTTGGACTTGTTCGTGATAGTCTTTATTGATGATATCCTGATATATTCCCTCAGCTAGGAGGAGCACGAGCAACACCTCAGAGTGGTTCTTCAGACTTTGAAGGATAGTCAGTTATATGCTAAGTTCTCGAAGTATGAGTTCTGTTTGAGTTCAGTGGCATTCCTG
This sequence comes from Nicotiana tabacum, assembly GCF_000715075.1. Taxonomy (NCBI): domain Eukaryota; kingdom Viridiplantae; phylum Streptophyta; class Magnoliopsida; order Solanales; family Solanaceae; genus Nicotiana; species Nicotiana tabacum. Next base: position 143,836,363 of record NC_134087.1, on the reverse strand, counting down.
GGTCACATTGTATCAGCACAGGGTATTCAGGTTGATCCAAAGAAGATTGAGGCAGTTAAGAACTGGCCTAAACCAGTATCGGCTATAGAGATTCGGAGTTTCTTGGGATTGGCAGGCTACAATCGTCGGTTCGTGGAGGTGTTTTCATCTGTTGTAGCCCCGATGACCAGGTTGACCCAGAAAGGTACCTAGTTCAGATGGTCGGACGAGTGTGGGGCGAGCTTTCAGAGGCTCAAGACAGCCCTGACTTTGGCGCCAGTGTTAGTTTTGCCCACAGGTTCAGGGCCTTACACCGTTTATTGTAATGCATCTCGCATTGGACTTGGTGCAGTGTTGATGCAGGATGGCAAGGTCATTGCCTATGCTTCGAGGCAGTTAAAGGATCATGAGAAGAAGTATCCAGTGCATGATTTGGAGTTGGCAGCCATTGTTCACGCATTGAATATTTGGAGGCATTACCTGTATGGCGTGGCATGTGAGGTGTTCACGGATCATAAGAGTCTTCAGTATTTGTTCAAGCAAAAGGAGTTGAATTCGAGGCAGAAGAGGTGGTTGGAGTTGTTGAAAGATTATGACATCACTATCCTATATCACCTGGGAAAGGCCAACGTGGTGGCCGATGCTTTGAGTAGAAAGTCAGCAAGGATGGGCAGTCTTGCTTATATTCCAGTCGGTGAGAGACCGCTTGCTTTGGATGTTCAGGCTTTGGCCAATCGATTTGTGAGGTTGGATATTTCTGAGCCTAGTAGAGTATTAGCTTGCACGGTCGCTAGTTCTTCGTTATTGGAGCGTATCCGTGATCGGTAGTTTGATGATCCCCATTTGTGTGTCCTTAGATACATGGTAAAGTGTGGGGGTGCCAAGCAGGTTACCTTAGGTGATGATGGAGTTATAAGATTGCAGGGTCGAGTTTGTGTGCCTAATGTGGATGGGCTTCGAGAGTTGATTTTAGAGGAGGCCCATAGTTCCCGGTACTCGATCCATCCGGGCGCCACGAAGATGTATCAGGATTTGCGGCAGCATTATTAGTGGCGTAGAATGAAGAAGGATATCATTGCCTATATGGCATGGTGTTTGAATTGTCAGCAGGTTAAGTATGAGCATCAGAGGCCTGGTGGTTTATTTCAGAGGATTGAGCTTCCCGAGTGGAAGTGGGAGAAAATCACTATGGACTTCGTTACTAGACTTCCGTTGACCCGGAAGAAGTTCGATGTAGTTTGGGTCATTGTTGATAGGCTGACCAAGTCAGCGCATTTCATTCTTGTGGCAGTCTCCTATTTGTCCGAGAGGTTAACTGAGATCTATATTCGGGAGATTGTTCGTCTTCATGGTGTGTCGGTATCTATCATTTCGGACCGAGGTATGCAGTTCACCTCGTATTTCTGGAGAGCAGTTCAGCGAGGGTTAGGCACCCAGGTTGAGTTGAGTACAACATTTCATCCTCAGACGGATGGACAGTCCGAGCGGACTATTCAGATATTGGAGGATATGCTCCGAGCTTGTGTTATTGACTTTGGAGGTTCGTGGGATCAGTTCTTGCCTTTAGCAGAGTTTTCCTACAACAACAGCTACCAGTCGAGTACCCAGATGGCTCCTTATGAGGTCGATCTCTGGTTGGATGGTTTGAGCCGGGAGAGGCTCGGTTGCTGGGTACAGATATGGTTCAGGAGGCCTTGGACAAGGTGAGGATCATTCAGGATAGGCTTCGTACAGCTCAGTCCAGGCAAAAGAGCTATGCATATCATAAGGTTCGAGACGCGGCTTTTATGGTTGGTGAGCGGGTGTTGCTCTGAGTGTCTCCTATGAAGGGCGTGATAAGATTTGGGAAGAAAGGCAAGCTTAGCCCTAGGTTCATTGGTCCATTCGAGATCCTTGATCGAGTGGGAGAGGTGGCTTATAAACTTGCATTTCCGCCTAGCTTATCAGCCATGCATCCAGTGTTTCATGTGTCTATGCTTCGAAAATATCACGGCGATCCATCTCACGTGTTAGATTTTAGCACTGTCCAGTTGGACAAGGATTTGTCGTATGGGGAGGAGCCGGTGGCTATTCTAGACCGACAGGTTCGCCAGCTGAGGTCGAAGAGTTTTCCTTCGGTTCGTGTTCAGTAGAGAGGTCAGCCCCCTGAGGCATCGACCTGGGAGTCCGAGTCTGATATGCGGGACCGGTATCCTCATCTTTTCCCCGACTCAGGTACTTCCTTCTTCTGTCCGTTCGAGGATAAACGATTGTTTTAGAGGTGGAGAATGTGACGACCCAAAAGGGTCATCACCTATTTCTAATTGAAATCTATGTCTCTGAGGCCTTGAAAACCTTATTTAGAGTCGCCTCAATTTGTGTGCGCAGTCCAAGCGCGTAGACGGAAAGCTTAAATGTGAAATCTTGTGAAAATTGCCAAGTTTTGACCTCGAAATGAATAAATTTGACTTCGGCCAACATTTTAGGTAAACGGACCCGGACCCATGATTTGACGATCCCGGAGGGTCCGTAGGAAAATATGGGACTCGGGCGTATGCCAGGAATTGAATTCCGAGGTCCCCAGCCCGAGTTATGAATTTTTAAGTGAAATTGTTCTCTGAAAATGTTTAAAGAAAATGGAAATGAAATCTGATTAGAAAGCAATGGTATCGGGCCCGTATTTTGGTTCCGGCGCCCGGTACGAGTCTTATATATGTTTTGAATCACTCCTATAAAGTTTGGTAAAAAACGGACGTCGTTTGACGTGATCCGGCCCAAATTGGGAAAATTGATGTTTACAAGGAAATCTGAGAAATTTCATGGATCTTGAGGCTCAATTCGATGTTCATGATGTTATATTGGTGATGTGATCACACGAATATGTTCGTAGGGTGTTTTTAAGGTAGTGTGCATGCTTGGTTTAGAGTTTCGAGGGCTCGGGTGAGTTTCTAGTAGGTTCTGGGATGCCTTAGGCTTTAGAAGATCAGATGTTGCAGGTTCAGGAATTTTGACAGGTCTCTAAACCCTCTTGCGCAGTCCGTGAGAAATCACGTGCGGCCGCGGAGGGGCCAGCGTGGCCGCGGTCGCCTTGAGCGATCCGCGGTGGGTGCTGTGCGGCCACGGTCGACTTGGTGCGGTCCGCACGGGGCAATGATCTGCAGGTCTTCAGGGAGACTTTTTGCGCGGTTCGCGGTGGGAACTTCAGAGGAGTATAAATACACGTGAATTTTAGTTATTTTACACTTTTTAAAACCCCAAAACATAAGAGGCGATTTTCCAAACAACTTTTCTTCTCCGAAATGATTGTTAAGTGATTTCTAACTTATTTGCTTCACTTTTTAACATCTTTTAACATGATTTCAACTTCAAATCAAATTATCATGGGGAAATTGGGTGATGTGGGTAGAAGGTTTTTTCTAAAATTAGGGATTTGGACCTCAATTTGAGGTCCGATTTCAAAATAAACCATATATTTGAATTTGTGAGGGAATGGACAATCGGGTTTTGGTCCGAACCTCGGGTTGTGACCACGTGGGCCGGGGGGTGAATTTTGACTTTTGGGTAAAACTTTGGAAAACTCATTTTCATGCATTGGGGTTGATTCATTTAGCATTTATTAATGTGATTCGGTAACTTATGACTAGATTCGAGCGAATTGGTGGTGGAATCAAGAGTTAAAGCTATAATTGAGACTTGAGTAGTGTTCAAGGCATCGAGGTAAGTGTTTGGTTTAACCCTAGCTTGAGGGATTAGGAGTTGAGTCATATTTGCTACTTGCTTCTTGTTGAGTACGACGTATAGGCATGGTGACGAGTATCTATACGTTGGTGTCAAGCATGACCGTGGGTCTTAACTTGAAAGTTGTTGTGTTTTTGAATGACACCTTGTATACTTTAATTAATGATCCTCTATGATTAAGTATTTCCATTAATTGAACTGAGTACTAGCAAAGTGAGATTGGTTATAGCTGATTCTCCCTTGCCGGGATGACTATTTCGATATCCTTGTTCCCTTGCCGGGAAGTTATTATATTACTTAAGTTCCCTTGCCGGGATTTCTTGTGATTGTGTGATGAACTGAAATGGGAGCGAGTTGTACGCCTACCACAAGATATTATTAAATGGGAGCGGGTGGTACGCCTACCACAAGATATTATGAAGTGGGAGCGGGTGGTACACCTACCACAAGATTGATGAAATGGGAGTGGGTGGTACGCCTACCACAAGATATTATGAAATGGGAGCGGGTGGTACGCCTACCACAAGATATAATGAAATGGGAGCGGGTGGTATGCCTACCATGAGATAGAATGAAATGGGAGAGGGTGGTACGCCTACCACGAGATATGAGAAATGGGATCGGGTTGCACGCCTGCAACAAGAGGAAACTGAAAGTGAAAGTTGCCTTTATTATCTTCATTTGTGTTAGAAGTTATAGTGCTAGCTTCCTTATTATTCCCTGTTATTTCTTTTAACTGCTATCCCCGAAGCATGTTCCCCTTCCCCAGCTTTAACTACTTATTACTTGTTTACTTTTCCGCCATATATTATATAACTGTACAGGTTTATCTGGAGTCTGGTCCTACCCTTGTCACTACCTCGCCGGGGTTAGGCCAGACACTTACCAGCACATGAGGCCGGTTGTGCTGATACTACGCTCTGTGCTCTTTTGCATAGATCCAGGCTTTGGACAGCAGCAGTAGCGCAGGAGCCAGCCTTCAGTCCAGTAAGACACTGAGGTAGCCTTGCAGGCGTTCGCAGGCCCGTCGTCTCCTCTATCTTTTATTTCCGTCTGTTATCTCATATATTCGAGACAAACAGTTTATATTTTCTCCCAAACGGTTGTGTTTAGCACTCTTAGAAGTTCGTGAGTAATGTGACACCAGTTCTTGGGTAGAGGCATATGTTGATTCTCGCATTATCGTTCAGTTTTCTTTAAATTTATGTCCTCCGCATATTTATTTAATTCCGTTGCTTTCATGCTATCGCCAATAATTGTTAAAAGAAGTAATTGTTAACGAAGTAAGCAGTTAAGGATTGGCTTGCCTAGCTCTCATTAGTAGGCGCCATCACGACTCCCGAGGGTGAGAAATCTGGGTCGTGACATGATTTGACCATTATTCTAATATTTTTCTAAGCTTACTCATTTCTCTTCTTTTGTAGGTCTCGGGAAGGATGTGATGATGAGGCCCCCATCTGGTGATGAAGAAATCCCTCCCCCATTATCTATTTCGAAGCCGGTGAGGGAGAAGAAGAGGAAGAGGGCTTTGACTTCCGCAAACTCTAAGTGGCAGAAGCCCAAAAAGAAGACAGCTCATAAACCCAAGGGTAACATCATCCCTTTAACTTTGGAGTCAGTCCAACGGCTAAGGGAAGAGCCCGAAGAAGAAGAAGAAGAAGAAGAAGAAGAAGAAGACTCCGGGCTAGTGGCTCGTATGCGGGATGGCACCCAAATTCAAGGAACTACTGAGCCGGTGGGAGCTAAGTCTATTCTGCCTCGACTTGATGTGATTGAGGGAAAGGCTTCGGTCGATGTCCTTGAGCCAGAAAATGCCAGAGACGCTTCACCTCGAGGTGAGAAGGCTACTGAGGAGGCAGTTGATGCTAGTGTAAAAATCGGGCTTGAGGCTTCCCGAGATGAAGGCGGTACCCCCAAAGATTTACTTGGGGTGATAAATATCGGAGATTCCCCCTTGTTTCCTTCATTCACTAAGTCGATGATACATGAAGCTCAGGCGGTGGAGACTTGCCATGGGGAAGGGGTCCATAGAGCAGAAGACCGTTTCTGTGGCTATTTTGTTGGAGTGGAAGATGTCGCCGGTCTGGGTAACTTGGTGGAACCTAGGAAGATCTCGAGTGAGGCCTCCTTAAGCTTTAAATTGAACAATCAATTTACGGCCCCCAATGCTTTTGCCAAGCATAAGCGATCAATTATCATCTCTGTTCCAGAGGATGCTCGGGTACTTTCTGCCCCTGTGGGGAGGCTAGCGATCTCCAATACTTGGTCACTGAAGAAGAACAAGCCAAGATAGATGAGATGGAAACACCTTGTCTTTTCAACGAAGCTCAACAAGCTCTAAACCGGGTAATCCTAGATTTCCTTCTCGATGTCCATTTTTGTGCTTAGACTTTTTTCCCTTTATATAACTCCTTTTTCTATGTTTGTATGATTCAATGGTTCATCATGAGGCTTTCCTCTGATCTCGAGGGGATCTGAGCCAGTATGAGGCCAAGGTCCGAGGGCTTTCTAAGGAAAGAGATGCCTTCAAGCTTCTTAGTGAGCAAAGAGAAGGGGAAGCTAAAGGCCTTCGTACTGAGCTAGAAATGTCTCAGAAAAACACGCCTAATTGGCCGAACAAGTAAGAAGAATCTTTGAAGTTAATGGAGGTGACTCGAGCGTGATGGATAATGGTTCGATCCCGCATGTCCAACAAAGCTTGATGTGGAAGAAGAATATGGATCACCTTGCCTTGGAAAAGGAGACTGCCCGGACCCAACTTGCCTTGGCTGAAATTCAAATCCAAAGCATGAAAGAGAAAAACTTGGTGCAAGCCAATAAAATCAAGGAGCTCCAATCTTTATTGGGTTCGGAAATTTCCGATCAGAAGAAGCTGGTCGTAGAGCTTGAAGCAGCCAAATCGGAGATTGAAGCTACCAAGGCCAATGCTGATGCAGTGGTGTCCATTTACTGGGCCGATGCCGAAGCTGCTTAGGTCCAAGCAAAGGAGGTCACTAAGGCTGCTCAGGTTCGAGCAAATAGGGTTACTGAACATGCCAAGTGCCAATCCCGAAGTGAGAGTCTTGAGGAGATCCATACTCGGGGCTTCGATCTTACAACCGAGATTGAGAGTGCTAAGGAGCTCGAAGCTGAAGCCAGGGGGTTAGCTTACCCTGATGACGATGATTCTTGGAGCCTTAGCGGATTCGAAAGTAGAGAGGGCCCCAAGAATAAAGATGCTGCTCCCGAAGATGACTAAGCCTTTTAAGCATTTGAATAGTTTTTGGTATTTCAGACGAGGCCGTTTTGGCCTTTTGTAAAGAACCTTCATCGGGTCATGTTGCCTTTGTAAAAAAGATTTTGATGAATATATAAAACTTTTCCATTCCATGGATTTTGAATCTGTTGTCTTTTTGTTGCTTTATGTAAGGGTTAAAGCGCCTTAGCTTAAAATTATGAAGTTGTATTTAAGGGTCCAAGGTTTGAGATGTTAAGAATTGACAATAAGCACTACCCTCGACCGTTTTCAATCAATGGACCTTGAATGATTATTCGAACTTAAGCTGATATAGCCCTTAAGTTTAATGATTGAGTAAGTACCTGCTCGAACTCAAAATAAGGTGGCTCTTAGGCTTTCTAATCGAGTGAGAATGATTTCTCAAACTCGAAGTAAAAGCAGCCCTTAGGCCTTTGTATTTTACTTTCTTTTGTTTTGGCCGATCTGACATATATATATATATACATACATATATATATATATATATATATATATATATATATATATATATATATATATATATATATATATATATATATAAATAGGATATCCACCCTTTTCAAGGTTGGAATGCCTTAGCACAAAATAATAAGGTTGTGTTCGAGGGTTCGAACAGACCTTGACTTTATTGCCCTTCTAGGTTAAGGCGTTATCGGGGTTCGGTGTTACCAAAGTTTTTCCCCGAAAATATATTATGTTTATGATTCTTCCGAGGGTAGCCTTTAGAATCGGTTGTGAAAGAATTTTTTCTTTTTCAAAAGCCAATTTTTGTTACGGATTTCGAACATCTCCGAATCATGTTAAATTGGCGGTAGCCTTTTAGTTCAGGTGCAGCTCATTGAGCTTGCTTTCCCGAGTTATCCAGCCTTGCCTATGATAACAGTCCCCGAGTGGGTATAGTCGTGGCCTTTAAAATTTTAGGGTTTCCTAACAGGTCTTATACTCTCGACGTTCAATAGTTTGATTTGTTCGAGTTTATTTTATGGACGGTAGTCCCCGAGTGTTAGAGTGATTATCTGAACTCCGGTTGCAATCGTGCCTTGGGCTCGTTTCCATAATATATCGAAAGTATGGGGTTGTAAAGTGGAAATTTTTCTAAGACATTAGATAGTTGCAAGGATAGTACTTCTCTTTATTCTTGTCAAAAATAGTCACACATGCGTACATGTTTTATGTCATGGCTCGAGCAATCTATGTGGGCATGGTTTGTTTTGATCATTTGGCCCTTACAACAAATCCTACCTATTGAGACCCTTTCATTTCGAAATAATTTCCTTGCTAGAAATATCAATATCTGAGGGTAATCCCCTCAGTATTCGAGGCTGATTGTAGAGAAATCTCGGATACTATAAACACAGTCTTTGATATCGATTTGTGATCAGCCTTCTATTCTAAGTTAGCACGATCCACTTTTGCTTCCTTAAAAACCATGCCGAAAAATCCAATTGGGTAAAAAATGATTCAAAGGAAAAAGAGTGAAACGCGTGATTTCAGACCTAATAGTTTCGTGCCTCTCCTTGTCGATAACCTGCAAGTGTTTGTAAAAAATAGAAAGAATTGAAATGGGGTCGTACCTCAGCAATAATATCATTTGAGATAAGTTATGTTCCAATTGTTCGGTAGCTTTTTTTCGTCCATCGTTCTGAGCTTATAGGATCCTTACCCTGTGATCTCGAGAATCTAGTACGACTTTTCCCAATTTTGACCCAATTTCCCTTCATTTAGATTTCAGGTGTTTAACGTGACCTTCATCGGTACCAAATCCCTAACATTAAAATATCGAAGGTTGTCTCTTCGATTGTAATACCTTTTGATCCGTTTTTTTGGGCAACCAATCAAACAAAGGAAGCCTCACATCATTTATCTAATAGCTCCAGTCTCGTATTCATGGCCTCATCATTCGATTTCTTCGTAGTATATCAAAATTTGCTGCTTGGCTCCCCAACTTTGGCAATATTAAAGCTTCGGCGCCATAAACCAAAGAGAATGGGGTAGTCTCGATACTGGACTTCAAAGTTTTGCGATATGCCCAAAGGACTTCGGGCAGGATTTCTCTCCATTTTCCTTTAGCGTCGATCAACCTGTTCTTGAGGTTTTGTATTATGGTTTAGTTGGTCGATTCGTCTTGGCCATTCCCACTAGGGTGATAAGGTGTTTATAAGATCCTTTTGATCTTGAGGCCTTTGAGAAATTTGGTCACCTTGCTACCGATAAATTATTTACCATTGTCACATTCAATTTCGGATGATATTCTGAATCGACATACGATGTGGTCCCAAATGAAGTCGATTATTTCTTTCTCCTTGAAGTTCTGGTAGTCTTGTGCTTCAACCCATTTAGAGAAATAGTCATCCATAAATAAAACAAATTGAGCCTTACCTGGTGACGATGGAAGAGGGCCGACGATGTCCATCCCCCACTACATGAATGGCCATGGAGAAAAACTGCATACAGCAGCTCCCCGAGTTTAAGAATCATCGGATCATGTCCTTGACATTTATCACATTTTTGCAAACTCCTTCGCATCTTTTTCCATATCAACCCAGTAATAAACGACTCTGATTACCTTTTGAACTAGTGATTCGGTGCCTGAGTGGTTCCCGCATGTGGCTTCGTGAACTTCCCTAAAAACATACTCGGTATCTCCCAGTCCCAAACATATTGCTAGCGGACCGTCGAACATCCTTCTGAGTAAGGTTCTATCTTCGGACAGGCTAAATCGGGTTGCCTTTGTGTGTAGGGCCCTCGATTCCTTTGGGTTTGAGGGAAGTTTTTCGTTTTTCAAATACTCTATGTACTTGTTTCTTCAATCCCAAGTCAAGCTTGTTGAGTTTATCTCAACATGGCCTTTTTCAACCACTGACCTCATGAGTTGTACGATAGCCCTCGAATTGAGTTTGTTATCTTCGACCGATGACCTTAGGTTTGCGAGGGCATCGGCTTCACTATTTTGTTCTCGGGGCACATGTTGCAAAGTCCATTCCTTAAATTGGTGTAGAGCTACTTGTAGCTTATCCAGGTATCTTTTCATTTGTTCCTCTCGAACTTCAAAGGTTCCATTAACGTGATTCACAATAAGGAGGGAGTCGCATTTGGCTTCGATCACCTCTACTACCAAGCCTTTGGCTAGTTCGAGACCTGCAATCATGGCCTCATATTCGGACTCGTTGTTAGTCAATTTTACAATTCTAATATATTGTCTAACCACATTACGTGTGGGTGGTTTTAGCACGATGCCGAGTCCGAACCCCTTTACGTTCGAAGCACCATCCATAAAGAGGGTGCAGATCCCTGATGATGCACCCGAGTTGACTAATAATTCTCTTTAAACCTCGGGTACTAGGGGCGGTGCAAAGTTAGCCATGAAGTCTGCCAAGATTTGAGACTTGATGGATGTTTTAGGTCAATACTCAATATCGTATCCGCTGATTTCTACGGCCCATTTAGCCAATCGTCCCGAAATCTCGGGTTTATGCAAAATGTTTCGAAGAGGATATGTTGTTACAACATATATGGGATGATATTGAAAGTATGGTTTTAGTTTCCTTGAGGCGTTTATCAAAGTGAGTGCTAGCTTTTCTAGATAAGGATACCTAGTTTCAGGTTCACCTAGGGTCTGACTAACATAATAGATAGGGAATTGTGTACCTTATTCTTCTCGAACCAACACGCACTTACCGCTATCTCCGATACTGCTAGATATAAGTAAAGTTGTTCGTCTGCCCTCGGTGTGTGAAGTAGCAGTGGTCTTGACAAGTACCTTTTAAGATCCTCCAAGTCCTATTGGCATTTCGGAGTCCATGCGAAGTTATTCTTCTTCTTCAGCAACGAAAAGAACCAATGGTTCTTATCGGAGGACCTCGAGATGAATCACACCAGAGTGGCTATGGACCCTGTTAACCTCTGTACGGCCTTTACATTGTCTACTACTATGATATCCTTGATTGCTTTGATTTTGTCGGGGTTAATCTCGATTCCTCGATTGGATACCATAAAGCCGAGAAATTTGCTGGAGCCGACCCTGGATGCGTATTTCTCTCGGTTGAGTTTCATGTTGTATTTCTTCAGTATACTGAAAGTTTCCTGCAAATGCTTCAAATGGTCCCCTACTCGCAGGGACGTAACTAGAATGTCATCAATATAAACTTCCATAGATTTTTCTATTTGTTCTTCGAACATTCGGTTTACTAGGCGTTGATAGGTTGCACCAGCATTTTTTAATCTAAATGTCATTACATTATAGAAGTAGGTACCATGTTTAGTGATGAACGAGGTCTTTTATTGGTCCCTCGGGTTCATCCGTATTTAGTTGTAACCGGAATAGGCATTGAGAAAACTGAGGATCTCGTGGCTGGCCGTAACATCGATCATGTGATCGATATTAAGAAAAGAAAAAGAATCCTTGGGGTATGCTTTATTTAGGTCTTTGTAATATACACACATTCTAAGTTTGTTTCCCTTCTTAGGGACCACTACTACATTCGCTAACCATTTGGGATATTTTTCTTCCCAGATGGATCCTATTTTGAGAAGTTGGGCTACCTCATCTTTGATGAAAGCGTGCTTAGCCTTGGACTGGGGCCTTTTTTTTGCCTCACTGGGCGGAATTTCGGGTCCAACCTCAGTTTATGGGTGGTAATTTCTCGTGGGATCCCTGTCATATTGAGATGGGATCAAGCAAAGAAATCTATGTTAGTTTTAAGGAACTGAATAAGCTAGCCCTGTGCCCAGGTATACCTTTCGCTCGGGCTGATGTTCGACTGGGGTGATTTGTTCCAGCTCTTCGATTGTTGACTTAGTGGCATCGGAATCATCGGGGACAACATGATCCTATAGGCCGAGCTTTTCTACGACCCTCGATCGAATAATGTTGGTCGAGCTACTTGGATCAATCAAAACATGTTTAACTTGAGTCATATTCATAAGTACAGATATTACTAGTGCGTCGTTGTGAGGTTGTACGATCTCTTCTATTTCCTCATCATTGAAAGAGAAAGTTCTTTCTAGTACGTAATCCCGAGTTCGCTTCTCCCTTGTGATCGACACCTTGGTGCATTTTAATACTGGTCCTTGAGGAATATCGACCCCTCCAACGATCATGTTAATCACGTGCAGTGGCTCTTCTTGCTCTTTTTGTCTACTGGAATCACTATTTTTGAAGTGATTCTTGGCCTGATCGCTTAAGAATTCCTGATGGTGCCCCTCGTTGAACAAGCGGCCTACGTCCCCCCGTAGCTGTCTGCAATCTTTTGTTTTATGGCCATGGGTACCATGATACTTGCACACTTGATTGGGATTTCTCCAGTACTGATCGGTCTGCAGAGGTCGAGGCTATCTAGTATCTTTGATACGTCCGATGGCTGATACGATGGCGGATACATATACATTGAAGTTATATTCTGAAAATCGCGGTACTTCTTTCGGCCTGACATCCCTGTCAAAACCACTCTTGCTCATAAGTCCCCGTGAACATTAATGTAACGATCTGACCGGTTGTTTTAGGAATTAATGCCCTGATTCCCTATTAACTGCATTTCCCGTGTTTGCTTCTACTATTGTGAGTTGCCGGGAGGATTTATTTAGAGTTTCGGGGAGTTTTGGGACACTAAGTCCCTAAATGAGAGTTTAAGTTGTAGAATTTGGGCCGTAGTCGGAGCAGTATGAAGAAGACCTTGGAATGGAATTCCGACGGTTCCGTTAGCTCCGTTGGGTGATTTTGGGATTAGGGGCATGTTCAGATGGTGTTTTGGAGATCCGTAGCTAATTTAGGCTTGAAATGCCAAAAGTTGAATTTTTGAAGTTTCCAGTTCGATAGCGAGATTTTGATATCGGGGTCGGAATGGAATTCTAGAAGTTGGAGTAGCTCCATAGTCTTGAATTTGATGTGTGTGCAAAATTTTAGGTCATTAGGATGAGGGTTGATAGACTTTTTGATCGAAAGCGTAATTTAAGAGTTTTTGGAGTTCTTAGGCTTGAATCTTATGATAAATTGGTGTTTTGTTGTTGTTTTGAGCGTTCCAAGGATTGGAAAAAGTTTGAATGATGTTTTAGGATTGGTCGGCATGTTTGGTTAAGGTCCCGGGAGCCTCGAGTGTATTTCGGATGCTCAACGGGTCATTTTTGGAACTTAGAGAATTGCAAAAAAAAATTGCAGCAGTAAGTTCTGGTTTCCTTCTTCACGTTCGTGAGGAAGGTCTCATGTTCGCGAAGAGGAGCTAGGGCTGGTGAAGGTTTAATGCTTCACGTTCGCGAAGGTATTCCCGCGTTCGGGAAGATGGTCCCGCGTTCGCGTAGGATAAGGGAAGATGGTCATCGCGTTCGCGGCTTGGACATCGCATTTGCGAAAGAGGAAGACTGACCAGTGGATTTTTGTGCATTGCGTTTGCGAGTGGTGACTCACGTTCACGAAGAAGAACCCATCTGGGCAGAACTTAAATTTCAAAATCGAGGGTTTTGAGTTCAGATCATAAAATTGAATTGGGAGCTCGGTAGGAGACGAATTTTGGATATATTTTCGGAGGGAGTTTGCGGGTAATGATTCTTAACACCTTTTTTCTTATAACCCATTAATCTAAACATGAATTCATCATCTAATTTCGGATTTGGGGTGAGAAATTGGGAAAACAATTGGAGAAGTTCTTAGACCTAATTTTCGAGTTTTGATAATTTGACATTGGATTTGGATCATTTTGGTATGGTTAGACTCGTGAGGGTATGAGAATTTTGAAAATGTAAATGTTACCCGATTTTCGAGTTATGGGTCCGGGGGCATTTTGGTCATTTTACCTAATTTCGCGTATTAGCTTAGAATTTATTTGTGGAATCAGCTACTTGAAGTTATATTTATATTATGCAATTGAATTGAATAGATTTTGGCCATTTGGAGTCGAGTACTCGTGGCAAGAACATGGTTTCGGGTTGATTTTTAGCCAGTTCAAGGTAAGTGGCTTGCCTAACCTTGTGTGGGGGAAACTCTCCTTAAGATTTAGTATTATTGATATTTGAAATGCCTTGTACGTGAGGTGACGAGTGCGTACTTGTGCTAATTATTGAAAAATCCGGTTTTCTTTAAGTAATTTTAATTGTGTTTCTTTTCCTGTTTATACTACTTGCAATTTAAGTCTGTTGTTAGCTTAGGAAAGCATGTCTAACTGACTTAATTGCTTTACTTGCTCAAACTGCCTTATTTGGATTATGTGCAGCATGCTAGGTTATAAATACCTATTTTACCTTAGTATGAAATTTTGAATGGAATTGTGTATTCTTCGTGTTGTTGCTATGTGTTTACTTTGGGACTACGGGGCGGTATCCCCGGAGATCCCCCTGCATGCTTACTTTGGGACTATGCATCGGTATTCCGGGAGATCCCTCTACACTTTTATATTGGAACAATGAGACTGCACCCGGTAGATTCCCCTTGTAGTGAGTATTTACATTTGGGACTACGGATAGGTATTTTGGGAGATCCCCACGCATTATGAATTGGACTACGGGATGACACCCGAGAGATCCACTGGATATTTATATTTGGGACTATAGGACAGTATCCTGGGAGATCCCCAGTTGTTATCTTTGTGTTGAGCTGTATTCCTTCTGTGATTATTTTGTCTTTGTGGTAGTTGTTGTTGTTCTTTCTCTCATGTGTTACTTCTTACTATTGCATTTAATTATGCCATCTTATTCTACACTATTATACCTTGTATTTCATTTAACCTTAGTAGGGCCCTAACCTTCCTCGTCACTACCCGATCGAGGTTAGGCTTGGCACTTACTGAGTACCGTTGTGGTGTACTCATGCCCTTTCTGCGCATGTTTTTCATGTGTAGATCTAGGTACTTCCACTCTGTCTTATCATCCTTGAGGCGATGCACTTTTGAAGAGACCTCAAGGTATATCTACTGCATTCGCAGACCGAGGAGTCCCTTTCTATTTTCTGTACTAGTATAGCCCTTCTGTATTTTCCTCTTTGATAGACAATCCTGGAGTTAGAGCTTTTTATGTATCTCTTAGCTATTGATTCATGGGGTTTAGATTTTGGGAGTGTTAGGTTGAGATTCTTGTACTGTTATATGCCATGCGGCATCTTAAATACTGTTTCATTTTGTTATCTCAGTTTTTAATTATTTTCTTTCCACAACTATTTTTTTCCACATTTGTTAGGCTTACCTAGTCGTAGAGACTAGGTGCCGTCACGATAGTTCACAGAGGGCGAACTGGGATCATGACAAGTTGGTATCAGAGCTCTAGGTTCATATGAGTCATGAATCCCAAGCCGATTTATTAGAGTCTCGCGGATCGGTACGGAGACGTCTGTACTAATCTACGAGAGGCTATGTAACTGTTAGAAAAATTCCACTTCATTTGATTTCCTTGTCGTGCGAAATTTGATATCACAATTCTAAATTTTTGCCTTTTATTCTCTCAAAGAGGGTGAGGACACGTGCTACCAGAGATAATCAGGGACTTGCACCCCCTACTGGAGCTGTCAGAGGGCGGGGTCGGGGTAGAGGCCGAGGACGCACATGCGGTGCAGCCAGAGCACCCTCGCGAGCTACCACCGTGGTGCCACCAACAGTTCCAGCCGGAGTCCAGGAACCTGATACGCCTACTTCTACTACTACTCCAGCGCTCCAAGAGACTCTTGCGCAGTTCTTGAGCATGTACACCACTCTGGCTCAGGTAGGGTTGCTTCCCCTTATTGCAGCCACATCTCAAGCCGGGGAAGGAGCACAGACTCCCGCTGCCCGCACTCTTGAGTAGCGAGTGCATGTTGATCACATTCCAGAGATTATTCCTGTACAGTCTGTAGTCCCAAATCAGCCCAAGGATTGGGCAGCAGTTTCCGAGGATGAGCAGCTGAGGCTTGAGAGGTTCAAGAAGTACAAGCCTCCTGTATTTAGTGGTCTATTATCAGATGATGCTCTAGGATTTCTATATGAGCGCCACCATATTCTTCGTACCATGGGTATATCAGGGTCGAGCGGGGTTTCCTTCACTACATTACAGTTTCGATGAGCCACCTATGAGTGGTGGCATACCTATGAGTTAGACAGTCTGGATAAGGCCGGTTTCCTGACTTGGACTCAGTTTTTAGATATGTTCCTGAGAGAATATGTTCCTCAGAGCCTCAGGGACGCATGGCGCGTAGAGTTTGAGCATTTTTGCCAGTGTACCATTTGCGCTCGGAGTATGTTGTTCGTTACACTATCTTGGCTAGACATGCCCCAGCCTTGGTTTCTACTGTTCGCAAGAGGGTTCATCGGTTTATTGAGGGGCTTATTCCCAGTATCAGGTCTAGCATGGCATGTGAGTTAGAGATGGATATTTCTTATCAGCAGGTGGTGAGCATTGCTAGGAGGATTGAGGGTATGCATGCTAGGGATAGAGAGGAGAGGGAGTCCAAGAGGTCTCGAGAGCCGGGCCATTATTCTGGTGCCTGTGCCCCAGCTGCAGGTCTTCATAGTAGGGATTACATGAGTCACCCCATTCATTCAGCTCTTCTAGCAGCCAATGGTATTCCAGCTCCTCATAGGCCTTAGGAGCCTTATTATGCACCTCTAGTATCTAATGTGCCTCCTGCGCGGGGTGCTTTCAGTGGTTAGTCCAGCAAACCTGGCCTGAGCCAGTCACAGCCGCCACGTCCTCCCAGAGCTTGTTTTAAGTGTGGTGATACGTGCCATATGGTGAGGGATTGCCCCAGACTTAGGAGGGGTGCACCTCCACAGACTTCTTAGCCACACTGTGCCCCGTAGAGATTTTAGGCTATGGTTACAACTCTAGTTGCTACCCCACCTGCTCATCCAACTAGAGGTGGAGGTTGTGGAGGTAGAGGTCTCCCTAGAGGGGGAGTCCAGGCTAGATATTATGCCTTTCATGCCAGTACCGACGCTATCGCCTCTGATTCTATTATCACAGTTATTGTCCTTGTTTGTCATAGAGATGCATTGGTTTTATTCGATCCAGGCTCCACCTATTCTTATATGTCATCTTATTTTGCTCCGCATTTGGGTGTATCTCGGGATTCTTTGAGTTCCCCTATTTATGTTTCTACTATTGTGGGAGATTCTCTTTTTCTGGATCGCGTTTATAGGTCGTGTGTGGTTGGTCTTAGTAGTTTTGAGCCCAGAGCTGATTTATTGTTGCTCAGCATGGTAGATTTTGATGTTATCTTGGGCATGGACTGGTTGTTGCCCCATCATGCTATTCTTGATTGTCACGCCAAAACCATGATGCTGGCTATTCCAGGTGTACCGCGAGTAGAGTGGAGAGGTACCTTAGATAATACTTCCAGTAGAGTTATTTCTTTCCTTAAGGCTCAACGTATGGTTGAGAAGGGGTGTGACGCGTATCTAGCTTATGTGAGAGATGTCAGTATTGATACCCCTACAATTGATTTAGTCCCAATAGTACGGGATTTTCCTGATATGTTTCCAACTGATCTTCCCGGCATGCCACCCGATAGATATAATGATTTTGGCAATGATCTATTGTCGGGCACTCAACCCATTTCTATTCCATTGTATCGTATGGCCCCTTTTGAGTTGAAGGATCAGTTATAGGAATTGCTTGATAAGGGTTCTATTTAGCCCAGTGTATCACTTTGGGGTGCTCCTGTCTTGTTTGTATGCGTATGTGCATTGATTATCGCTAGTTGAACAAAGTTACAGTGAAGAACTGGTATCCTTTGCCTTGTATTGATGATCTGCTTGACCAGCTTCAGGGCGCATGAGTGTTTTCTAAGATTGACTTGCGCTCAGGTTACCATCAGTTGAAGATTCGGGAGCCAGATATCTCGAAGACTGCTTTCAGGCTCGGTATGGTCATTATGAGTTCCTTGTTATGTCATTTGGGCTGACCAATGCCCCAGCAACCTTTATACATTTGATGCACAGTGTGTTTCAGCCATATCTTAACTCGTTCGTCATTGTTTTTATTGATGATATTCTGGTGTATTCCCGGAGTCGGGAAGATCATGAGAAGTACCTAAGGACTATGCTTCAGACTTTGAGGAAAAAGAAGTTATATGCAAAGTTCTCAAATGTGAGTTTTGGTTGGATTCCGTGGCATTCTTAGGCCACATGATATTGAGTGATAGTATTCAGGTAGATCCGAAGAAAGTGGAGGCAGTGCAGAGTTGGCCCAGACCATCCTCAACTACAGAGATTCGTAGTTTTCTTGGCTTGGCAGGTTACTACCATCGTTTTGTTAAGGGGTTTTCATCGATTGCAGCCCCTATGACCAGGCTGACCCAAAAGGGTGCTCCGTTCCAGTGGACGAAAGAGTGTGAGGCGAGCTTTCAAAATCTCAAGACAGCTTTGACTACAACCCCAATTTTGATATTACCTACAAGTTCGGGGTCTTATACTATCTACTATAATGCCTCGAGGATTGACCTTGGAGAGGTATTGATACAGGATAATAAGGTGATTGCCTACGCGTCTAGACAGTTGAAAGTATATGAGAAGAATTATCATGTCCATGATCTCGAGTTAGCTGCTATTGTTCACGCCTTGAAGATCTGGCGTCATTATTTGTACCGTGTGCCTTGTGAGATTTATACTGATCACTGAAGTTTGCAGCATTTGTTCAAGTAGAAGGATCTTAATTTGCATCACAGGATGTGGTTAGAGTTGCTGAAGGACTAGATATCACTATTTTGTATCACCCGGGCAAGGCAAATGTGGTGGCCGATGCTTTGAGTCGCCAGGCAGAGAGTTTGGGGAGTTTGGCTTATTTACCAGCAACGGAGAGGCCCATGGTGATGGATGTTCAGGCCTTAGCCAGCCAGTTTGTGAGATTGGATCTTTCGGAGCCCAGTCGGGTTCTAGCTTGCGTGGTTTCTCGGTCTTCCTTATTTGATCATATCAGGGAGTGTCAGTTTGATGACCCTTATTTTCTTGTCCTCAAGGACAAGTTCAGCATGGTGATGCCAGAGATGTGACTATTGGTGATGAGGGGGTATTGAGGATGCAAGGTCGAATTTGTGTACCCAATGTTGATGGGCTTCGGGAGTTGATTTTAGAGGAGGCCCACAGTTCGCGGTATTCCATTCATCCGGGTGCCGCTAAGATGTACCAAGATTTGAGGCAGCATTATTGGTGGAGGCAGATGAAGAAATATATAGTTGGATTTGTAGCTCGGTGCCTCAATTGTCAGCAGGTGAAGTATGAGCACTCGAGACCGGGTGGGTTGCTTCAACAGATAGAGATTCTGGAGTTGAAGTGGGAGTGGATCACCATGGACTTTGTAGTTGGACTCCCACGGACTCTGAGGAAGTTCGATTCCATTTGGGTGATTATGGATCGGGTGACCAAGTCCGCATATTTCATTCCTGTGTGTACTACCTATTTTTCGGAGGGATTGGTGGAGATTTATATCCGGGAGATTGTCTGTCTGCATGGTATTCTAGTTTCCATCATTTCAGATAGAGGAACTCAATTCACATCACGGTTCTAGAGGGCCGTACATCATAAGTTGGGTACTCGGGTGGAGTTGAGTACAACATTTCACCCTTAGATGGACGAACAGTCCGAGCGCACTATTCAGATTCTTGAGGATATGCTTCATGCGTGTGTGATTGAGTTTGGAGGATCTTAGGATCAGTTCTTGCCATTGTCCAAGTTTGCCTACAATAACAGCTATCAGTCCAGCATTCAAATGGCACCGTATGAGGCTTTATATGGTAGGCGATGTAGATCCCCGGTGGGTTGGTTTGAGCCGGGTGAGGCTAGATTATTGGGCACAGACTTGGTTCAAGATGCTTTGGAGAAGGTTAAGGTGATTCAGGATAGACTCCGTATAGCCCAGTCCAAACAGAAGAGTTATGTGGACTGGAAGGTTTGTGGTGTGTCCTATATGGTTGGAGAGTGGGTACTGCTTCGGGTTTCGCCTATGAAGGGCATTATGAGATTTGGGAAAAAAGGGAAGTTGAGTTCGAGGTTTATTGGTCCTTTTGAGATATTGTGGCGTATTGGGGAGGTTGCTTATGAGCTTGTCTTACCTCCCAGCTTGGTAGGAGTTCATCCGGTATTTCATATTTCGATGCTCCAGAGGTATCACGGTAATCCATCGCACGTGTTGGATTTCAGTTCAGTCCAGTTGGACAAGGATCTATCTTATGTTGAGGAGCCAGTGGTGATATTGGACAGGCAGGTTCGAAAGCTGAGGTCAAAGAACATTGCATCAGTAAAGGTTCAGTGGCGGGGTCAGCCAGTCGAGAAGGCGACCTGGGAGACCGAGCAGGATATGCGCAACCGTTACCCACATCTTTTCACTACTTCAGGTATGTCTCTATGCTCGTTCGAGGACGAACGAATGTTTAAGTGTAGGAGGATGTAACTACTCGACCAGTCGTTTTAAGAATTAATGCCCTAATTTCTTATTAACTGCATTCCCCATGTTTATTTCTATTTGGGACAGTTAGTCCCTAAATTAGAGTTTAAGTTGTCGAATTTAGGCCGTAGTCGGAGTAGTGTGAAGATGATCTCGGAATGGAATTCTGATGGTTCCGTTAGCTCCGTTGGGTGATTTCGAGCTTAGGGGCGTGTTCGGATTGTGTTTTGGAGGTCTGTAGCTAATTTAGACTTGAAATGCCGAAAGTTGAATTTTTGAAGTTTCCGATTCGATAGTGAGATTTTGATATCGGGGTCGGAATGGAATTTCGGAAGTTGGAGTAGCTCCATAGTATTGAATGTGACGTGTGTGCAAAATTTCAGGTCATTCGGATGAGGGTTGATAGACTTTTTGATCGAAAGCATAATTTGAGAGTTTTTGGAGTTCTTAGGCTTGAATCCGATGCTAAATTGATGTTTTGATGTTGTTTTGAGCATTCTGAGGATCGAAACAAGTTTGAATGATTTTTTAAGATTGGTTGGCATGTTTGGTTGAGGTCCCGGGGGCCTCGGGTGTATTTCGGATGCTCAACGGGTCATTTTTGGAACTTAGAGAATTCCAGGAAAAAAATTGCAGCAGTTAGTTCTAGTTTCCTTCTTCACTTTCGTGAGGGGGGTCTCGTGTTCGCGAAGCGGAGCTGGGGCTGGTGAAGGCTTAATGCCTCGCGTTCGCCAAGGTACTCCCGCGTTCGCGAGGCTGTGGGGTCTTATACCTACGCGTTCGCGAAGATGGTCCCGCGTTCCGTAGGAGGAGGGAAGATGGTCATCGCGTTCGCGGCTTGGACATTGCATTCGCGAAAGAGGAAGACTGGCCAGTGGATTTTTGTGCATCGCGTTCGCGACTAGTGTCTCGCGTTCGCGAAGAAGAACGCGTCTGGGCAGAACTTAAATTTCAAAATCAAGGGTTTTGAGTTCATATCACAAAATTAAATTGGGAGCTCGGTAGGAGACGAATTTTGGAGAGATTTTCGGAGGGAGTTTGTGGGTAATGATTCTTAACTCCTTTTTGCTTATAACCCATTAATCTAAACATGAATTCATCATCTAATTTCGGATTTGGAGAAGTTCTTAGACCTAATTTTCGAGTTTGATTGGGAATTTGACATTGGATTTGGATAATTTTGGTATGGTTAGACTCGTGAGAGTACAAGGATTCAGAAAATGTAAATTTTACCCGATTTCCGAGACGTAGGTCTGGTGGCATTTTGGTCATTTTACATAATTTTGCGTATTAGCTTAGAATTTATTTGTGGAATAAGTTACTTGAAGTTATATTTACATTATGCAATTGAATTGAATAGATTTTGGACATTTGGAGTCGAGTACTCGTGGCAAGAATGTGGTTTTGGGTTGATTTTGAAACGGTTCAAGGTAAGTGGCTTGCCTAACCATGTGTGGGAGAAATTCCCCTTAGGATTTGGTATTATTGATATTTGAAATGCCTTGTACGTGAGGTGACGAGTGCGTACTTGTGCTAATTGTTGAAAAATCCGATTTTCTTTAAGTAATTTTGATTGTGTTTCTTTTCTTGTTTATACTACTTGCAATTTAACCATGTTGTTAGCTTAGGGAAGCATGTCTAATTGACTTAATTGCTTTACTTACTCAAACTACCTTATTTGGATTATGTGCAGCATGCTAGGCTACAAATACCTGTTTTACCTTGGTATGGAATTTTGAATTGAATTGTGTATTCTTCATGTTGTTGATGTGTGTTTACTTTGGGACTACGAGATGATATCCCGGGAGATCCCCCTGCATGTTTACTTTGGGACAACGGATTGGTATTCTGGGAGATCCCCCTGCACTTTTATATTGGAACTACGGGACTGCACCCGGTAGATTCCCCCTGTACTGAGTATTTACATTTGGGACCACGGATCGGTATTCCAGGAGATCCTCACGCATTATGAGTTGGACTACGGGACGGTATCCTGAGAGATCCACCGGATATTTATATTTGGGACTACATGATGATATCCTAGGAGAACCCCGGTTGTTACCTCTGTGTTGAGCTGTATACCTTCTGTGATTATTTTGTCTCTGTGGTAGCTGTTGTTGTTCTTTCTCTCCTGTGTTAGTTCTTACTATTGCACTTAATTATGCCATCTTATTCTACACTATTATACCTTGTATTTCATTTAACCTTAGTAGGGCCCTGACCTTTCTCGTCACTACCCGACCGAGGTTAGGCTTGGCACTTACTGAGTACCGTTGTGGTGTACTCATGCCCTTTCTGCACATGTTTTTCATATACAGATCGAAGTAATTCCACTCGGTCTTATCATCCTTGAAGCGGGGCGCTTTTGTAGAGACTTTGAGGTATATCTGTGGCGTCCGCAGACCGAGGAGTCCCTTTCTATTTTCTTTACTAGTATAGCCCTTCTGTATTTTCCTTTTGATAGAAATTCCTGGAGTTAGAGCTTTTTATGTATCTCTTAGCTTGTGATTCATGGGGTTCCGGATTTTGGGAGTGTTAGGTTGAGATTCTTGTACTGTTATATGCCAGGCGGCATCTTAAACATTGTTTCATTTTGTTATCTCAGTTTTTAATTATTTTCTTTCCGCAACTGTTCTTTTTCCGCATTTGTTAGACTTACCTAGTCGTAGAGACTAGTTGCCGTCACGATAGTTCACGGAGGGTGAACTGGGGTCGTGACATTTAACCTCGTTCATTCCTCCTCTCTCTCTGTGTAGGGTTTCGTCTAGATCCGCTGCCTCTACGGTCTCCATTATACGATTGATATCAATCTCTATTCGACCTTGATTCTCGATTGATTCCCTCGTGATTCTATCCACGAGCCAGTTAGGATAAATGGACCTAGAAGGATCCACCGATTGATCATCCTCGACCCTAATCTTCGACTGATACCGATTATGTACATCGGCCCAAGTGACAGCTGGATACGATCAAATTCTGGTTCAACTACTGTGAAGCTATGGAACTTCGAACGTTGAGACCTTGAGTGAAAGCTTGAATAGACCAATCGTCGGCGACCAGTGGAAAATGCATTCGTTCTATTTGCAGCTGAGATACAAATTCTCTGAGCATCTCGTTGTCCTTCTGTCGTACCTTTAAAAGGTCCGACTTTCTTGTTGCGACCTTAATGGCTTCAGCTTGTGCCTTTACAAAAGAATCTTCAAGCATAGGAAACGAGTCAATAGAATTAGGCAGTAAATTATGATACCATATCATATCACCCTTCGATAGAGTCTCCCCAAATTTCTTCAGCAATGCGGATTTAATCTCGTTATCTTCCAAGTAATTTCCTTTGATGGCGCACGTGTATGAGGTGAAATGTTAATTTGGATCAGTCGTCCCGTTATACTTAGGAATCTCGGGAATATGGAACTTCTTAGGGATCGGCTTCGGAGCCGCACTTGGGGGAAAGGTTTTTGTACAAACTTTTTAGAATCTAGTTTTTTCAATATCGGTGGTGCCCTCGGGATTTGGTTGACCCTGGTGTTATAGGTTTCCACCTTCTTATCATTTTCCTTGATTTTCTTTTCCCTTGTCTCAATTCGCTTTGTCAGTTCTTCGAGCATCTTTATAATAGCAGGATTAGTCTCCGATTCTTTCTCATTTAATTTCCTCGAAACCGATTCGACCATGTGTACAACTTCCTGGGATGGCTCGAGTTCGACCCTGCTTGGCATGTGGTTTTGATTTTGGAGTTGATCTATTGCTGCATGTTAGGCCTGCAACATTTCGAAGATCACCCCCATATTGATCCCGCCATCTTCACCTCTATGAGCATTCTGAGTAGCTGATCGGGTACCCCCACGAACATTGCTTTCAGGATCGATATCCAAATTTCCATTGATGGCTACATGCGAACTGACGTCGATTGGATCTACCGGAACTCCATCGAGGCCCGCCGGGGGTACAACGTTTCCTGGTGCAATGTTCTCATTTTCGCCGTGGTGGCCGAGATCATTGTCAATGTGTTGAGGTGTTGATTGAGAGTTTGACATTTTTTAATCATGTATTCAAAGATACTTCAAAGAACAAGTGTAAAATAGTGTATGTTATGAAAAGTTGTACCAAGCACTCATTATTATCCTTAGCCCCACGGTGGGCGCCAAATTATTTACCCTAAAAACGGATAACAATTGAATTTATAATGTGGTTTTAAGGACACGTAATTTTACTTGGCACAAACTGAGAGAAAAATTAAATTGATATTGAGATTAAATGAGATGTATAGCTTTGATCCTCGATCTAGGTCGCCTTCGAATCAAACAAGTATTTTACTGGAAAATATGAAAAACATAACAGAGTATTGGGAGCTTAAGAAGATGGTATATTGCTTTATGTAACATGAATATGATCCCTTTTACAAATGATCAGACCCCCTTTATATAGTACGGTAGTCCTACTTGTAATACAATCCTAATTACAGTAAGAAATCTCATGATTAGCTGATTAATCGGCCTCTTCTTGATACGTGCCAAGATTCCCGCCGTGATCCTCGCCCGATCATGATTATCTTGGCTTTCCGTTATTTGGCTCGGTGGTCTTCCTTCGCTATTGCTCGATCTCTATCCCACTTGATCTCGATCTTGGCTAGTCTCGATCTCGATCGGTCCCTGAGTCACGAGCTTGGCAATCTAACTTCGTGTCACGGTCCGGTATGACATGGAGTCAAACTTTGGTCTGTCACACCCCGATTTTGATTAATCATACAAAAAGGGCAAGTCCGATTTTGACCGTATACATCCTGGAAAACCAAATAGTAATCCACTATATAACAACCAAAAGCATTTGTCCCCTAATATGTGGTACTACTTTGTCCGAAACAAATACAAATGTTAAAGCTTGTTTAATACTAGCTAGTGGTCATTATGAAGATCAAGCAGGTTTAGACGTTGTAGCTGTCTCTCGTAATGATCACCAAGAAGCTTAATTTATTACTCCTCCTTTCATTTTTTAGGATAATAGTTTCTCGACATGTGCATTGCACGTGGGTGTCGAGTTATGATCACACAGTATTATAAAGTTATATTTCTAATATCTATAAGCTTTTATACACGAAAGAATAAGGTACCAGTTACTGTGATAATCAGTGTGAATCTTCGTATAGAAACTTGTTTGTCGATGTCTGGATAATTAAATATTGTCTGAACCTACGAAAAGGAACGATCCAAATTTAAATAGATACATGTGATTTTTCCAACAAGCTCAATGTCCCTATCACTTCACTGAGGGCTTTGATTGCCGATCCGTTGGATTATGCTCACGCTCTATACCTCTACCCATAATTCTATTTTCTGGTCCAAAGCTTACATTAACGATCAAGTAAACAAGGAAATAAGCGAGGAAATAATATGATTTGAAGCTCATGTTTGTGCGGTCGATATTTTTATTTATTCTATAAATAAGACATTTAGGTTATTTAGAAGGATAATTAGATTTCTAGTATTTTTGTTTAGGGGTTCGTACTTTTATAATAACATAAATATTGATTTAGATTTAATGTAGAGTTAGATTTATATATACCTATATTGGATTTTTTATTTGGTGCTAATTCAGCATAGTATTCTTTATTTGCTCATAAATAAAGTTTATTTAAAATGTAGTAATTATTCAAGTGCTAGAGTACTGATTAAGGAGGATCAAGACCCTTTTATTTATTTAAATAAATAAATAAGGAGCACAAAAACTACCTCTTTCAGAAGACAAGATTTTTCATGAGTTTGAACGTGTGTCTTTCGAAATTTGAGTTTGAATATGTAGATGTATTGCAAATAATAAACATGACTCAATAGAGCTTATTAACTATTTCGTTCATTTTTTGTCACCCAATTATTTTTGTTCGATATAAAAAAGTTAGACACTTTTAATTTTATTCTCCCTTACGTTTAATTTTCTTAATGTTCAGTACGTACAACTGATAGATAAAAAATAAGTTATTATCATCATCATAAATCAATACTAATTTCTTAGTTCATAAACACCTATAGTAAAATTACATCGAGTTGTTATATATAGCAGTATTATTTAATAATTGTATTACTATAAATAGAAAGAAAAAAAACCTGTATCTTTTCTCTCTCAAGAGTTGTGTTGTTTAATAAAATAACTAAGTACTTGAAAAATTCCTAATGGCTAAACAACTAAATGATTTCTTTAAAATTTAATTATTAATGAAAACATTAACTATTTAGAGAAACATGATAAATCTACATCTAATGTAAGAGATTTTAAATTTATAATAAAAGGTCACCAACCTTTAAATTATGTCTAATGTAACCCTAATTTAATTCATAATCTCAAAAATATGTTCAAATAATAATGAAGCCTAATCTACGTCTTACTAACCTTGAAACTATAATCTTTCACATAACTGTAAATTGTATGACAATAAACGGATTCATATGTCAAAAGGAACAACTATTATAGCCTTTCTTGTTTCTAATCATAGCATTTATACAAGACACAATAAAAAGTATGAGATGGCGATCATCCACCATAACATCTTTAAAAGTTGTATTTCATAAAATATTAAGGGAAAAAAACAACAAATAAATTATAAGTTGAGTGAAAAAAATAAAACCCATTTTTTGTTATCAAACTGTTCTAATATGTCCAAATTAGGGCCTGACAGAATATAGTCCTTGCCAATTCACGCGACACCTTCTCACAGTTTGACTCTTTAGAGTCGTGTCTTTTGACATATTCAATGCCGCTTCGTAGTATCTCTGTTTGTAATGACGCATCACTATTCTCATTCCTTCATCCTCTTAAACTTCTTTTCAGTTCCTCTACTCCCATTCCGTGACTTCATCTTTTTAGAATTGCATTATCAAATTTGATATGTTAATATTCATATTTTTTTAGTTCCCTAAGAGCAAAACTACTGTTTTGTATTGTACTCGTAGAGCAATTTTGCATTTTGCTTTTAATCCCTTTTTCTCTATCTCATGGAAGGCCATTATCTTGTATTTGGTTTCAAAGAGGCACGATCATACTTGGATGACTTATTATCTGAAGAGTAGTATAAATATAAATTAATTAGAGAGTACCTAGGAATTCAGTTAAGAAGCAGTTTAAACATTACGTAGTAACTAATCTGAAGGGTTGTATCTTTTCGAATAAATTTGATGTTTTTATTTATTTTATACTAATAAAATAATTTCTTTTAGAAGGATATTTTGGTAATTCAGCTTTTAAGTTATGGGATTCTCACTTTTAATATAATATAGATATAGATGAGTTTAATAAATAAAGAAAAAGTTTTATAATTTTAAATATGTCATGACTATAAAAATGTGTTATTAAAGTAAACTAAGAAGTTTAAAGTTAAATTATTTCAAGTATATAAATTTGTATTTTTTTTTTTGACATCGACTAACAAGAAAAAGTTGTCATATAAAGCATAAGCATGCGCACTTTTTGTCCTAGGTTATTTTTGATTGAAGCATATGCTTGATTTAAGCAAAGAAGAAGATATCCTGTGGATACTTATCCCCAATTTCTTGTTGTAGCCACTGAACGCTTAGGATTAAACGTCATTTAATTCACATTGTGCGCTGAGTCTATATATGCGAGTTACATACACCAAAACAATACCATGAAAACACAGCCTAAATTTGCAGTAAAAAGCAAACATGGCCTCAAACAATCTTACAGTTCTCAATGCACTTGACACAGCACGAACCCAATGGTACCATGTCACTGCCGTTATCATTGCTGGAATGGGTTTTTTCACAGATGCCTACGATCTCTTCTGTATCACCACTGTCTCCAAACTCTTAGGCCGTCTTTATTACTACGATCCTGCTACGCACGCCCCTGGAAAACTGCCTCATCCTGTTAATAATTGGGTAGTTGGAGTCGCTTTGGTTGGTACTTTAACTGGCCAGCTCGTGTTTGGTTGGCTCGGAGACAAACTTGGCCAAAAGAAAGTTTATGGACTCACTTTAATCCTCATGGTCATTTGTGCACTTTGCTCTGGTTTGTCATTCGGGTATAGCAAAAAAATTGTAATGGGGACACTCTGTTTCTTCAGATTCTGGCTTGGATTTGGCATTGGAGGAGATTATCCTCTTTCTGCCACAATCATGTCCGAATATGCAAATAAGAGAACTCGTGGGGCGTTTATTGCTGCAGTTTTTGCTATGCAAGGCGTTGGGATCGTATTTGCCGGCCTTGTTTCAATGACTGTTTCGAAAATCTTTCTTATGAATTACGCGGGTAAAGCGTTTAATGTGGATGAAGTTTTCTCCACGGAACCTGAGGCAGATTATGTTTGGCGAATAGTATTGATGCTTGGAGCTCTTCCAGCTCTTCTCACCTATTATTGGCGAATGAAGATGCCGGAAACAGGGCGTTACACTGCTATTATTGAGGGAAATGCTAAACAAGCAGCGCTTGACATGGGAAAGGTTCTTGACATTGAAATTCAAGCAGAAGGAGAAAAATTGGCCAAATTTAAAGCAGCCAATGAGTACCCTTTACTCTCCAATGAGTTCTTCATGCGCCACGGACTTCACTTAATAGGTACAATGAGTACTTGGTTCTTGTTGGACATAGCTTTCTACAGCCAAAATCTCACACAGAAGGACATATTCCCAACCATGGGTCTAGTTAGCGACGCCAAGAGCATTTCTGCGTTGATGGAGATGTTTGAGACATCACGTGCAATGTTTGTGATTGCGTTGCTCGGTACCTTCCCTGGTTACTGGTTCACAGTATTCTTCATTGAGAAAATCGGCAGGTTTAAGATACAATTGATGGGGTTCTTCATGATGTCAGTTTTCATGGCAATCATTGGGATCAAATATGATTACCTAAAGACAAAAGATCACAAATGGACATTCGCAGCTCTTTATGGCTTAACTTTCTTCTTTGCCAACTTTGGACCCAATTCGACAACATTTGTGCTCCCCGCGGAGCTCTTCCCGACAAGAGTGAGATCCACTTGCCACGCCCTGAGCGCAGCATCTGGAAAGGCAGGGGCAATGGTTAGTGCATTTGGGGTGCAGCAGTACACGCAAGATGGAAATATTCATAAAATCAAGAAAGCCATGATGTTTTTGGCCTTCACAAATATGATTGGATTTTGCTGCACCTTTTTGGTGACTGAGACAAAAGGAAGGTCACTGGAGGAAATATCAGGGGAGGATGAACAGAAGAATGAGACACAGATGAAGAGTACTAGGCCTGTCTCTGGACACCAGGACGATGGATGGGATTGAGATATGGTATATGATATTGGCAAGTTTATTTTTCACTTTGAGCAATACGTAGATGCACATACTTATATATGCATATATATATATATATATATATATATATATATATATATATATATATATATATATATATATATAACAAATGTATTAATAAGTGGGCGATGGATGTCACACAATGTTGTGTTGCAGCTTCAGTCACCTCCTCCAGAATAAGGGCTTCACTAAGCAAGGAAATTAGAATACTAATAGTTTTCTTTCACCAATTGGCGTGTTGCAGTTGGTGGGGGGAATAATTTTGCATTTTCTATTTCCTGTCCTGTTCCCTCCCGAAGTGGTTATTTCCTTTGCAGTCTGAAGCAAAAAGTGGGTTAACTGTGTATTTATATTTTGTGTAAATATTGTTAGATCTTGTTGGTCTTTTTCTTGACAATGAAGTTGGAAAAAAGGAAAAGCTACACTGTCTTATTGCCTTATACGCAGAGGCGGCCCACAATTTGAAGGCACTTTTGAATTCAACTAAAATTAACTTGGTATATAGGATGCCCATTATTAATATATCACAATCTTTTAAAAATATATACATATATACATGAATTTTTTGTCAAACATTACGAGTAACGGTGAGTCCTCTTTGTATAGCATAGATCTGCCTCTGCTTAAATGAATTAATTTAGCTCCGTTTTAATAATTAAGAAAAGATAAAGAAAAAATATTTGGATCATAGCTAATTTGATTTGGTAGTCACGGACGAATCACAATGGCTAATCAAAATCGTGAAAAAGAAATCTACAGCAATTGAGAAGAGAAGGATAAGAACGAATGTGAGAGAGAGGGTGGGGGGTCTGAATCTCTCTTTTAAAAGGCAGAATTGGGACTCGCCCGGGGCTTGCCCTGGGGCGGAGCACTCGTAAAACGCTCTTAGAATTATGTGTGGGGCTTAGTTACGTGAGGCTTATGCCTCGGCCGACTCAAACACGCCCAACGCCCAACGTGCTGGGCTCCTAATAGAACTTTATGTAATTGTGTGTAACTAATATTGCAAATCCTCGAATTTTCTTAATAAATTGTTGACCGTTCAAAATTACTTTTTTTTTAATTATAAATCATTAAGTTGAGAGTATTTTATTAAAATAAAAGTTATTGCACGTTATCCACTAAGACTGCTATGATAGGAAATTTTAAATAAAATTTTATTTAAAAGTATTTATTTATTAACTTTTGTTGTGCCTTTATTATATAATAGTCCATAAATTTTTTTATAATTTTTTTCCTAAAAAAGATATTTCACGTTTACGAGATACAATACTTATTAATTTAATGGCTCGGTATTAGCTAGTAATAATTTACAAATAATTAGTTATCATCGTACAGTATAGTGAATTATGTATCACTTTATTAACTTATTGAAACTTAAAAATAAATGAGGCAAGAGAATCATATTTAATTGTGAATTATATTTTTATATAAATTCTCTTTCCAATATAAAGCATATTAAATAAAAGGAGTATATTACAAAAAATATCAAATTATAATAGCGAAATTCTTTCAAGATTCATTACTCCTTAAGAGATACATATAAGATTTCGAATCGAATACATTACTTTTGATGTTTGAGTTGTAACGACGTTGCAGCTAATTTGCATATTATGATATATGTCATACTTTTCACATTATTCATAGTTGAATTATAGTTTATAAATATTTTAAATATATTATTTATTATAATTTTGCGATTTTGATGTAATTTTTATAATTATTTTTTATTTTATACTATCTTAAAATTCTTAAAATTAGTAAAATTTAAAGATATGTGGCACTTACGCCTCATGTCTCAGGGCTTATGCCTTGCCTCGTCAGAGGTAAAACGCTTCGGCTCACACTCCCGCCTTTTAAAACATTGGTTTCTCATGCTCCTTCCAAAATGAATACGTCTAGCAAAATTACAGCTTGATTTCTAACAAAACTTAATTCCCTTTACGACTTCCAACTAACGTAACCGGAAGGGCATAACTGAAATACTGAAAATATAAGGCATAGTTGAAACTTGTACTTAAAATATAAAGGGACTGAGCCTTTAAATGGATGGAACTTTAATTTCCTAACTGCCAAGACTGAGCCTAACGTCTACGATCCATCCTTTAAGCACAAAATATCACCCTTGTAAGCCGGATTCGTTACATTCTGTTGAGTACGATCCACTCAACAGAACTTGATTCTTATAAGAACTTGATTCTTATAAGAATCTGCTCGTTCGTTAAATAATTAAAATAGTAAAATGCATAATTACATATACAGGAGATTTTTACGTGGAAAACATCCTTGCTCAAGGGACTAAAAACAACGACTCATATTTGAGATTTCTCACAAAAACTTTACTCAAAATAACGAGCAATTTCAGGTTACAAAACTCTATAACCTAAGAGACTAAATCCTAGCCACATGACTGCCTACAACCACTCTAATTGTAGCAAAATGCTCAAGCTAACTCTAGCCTAAGACTTGAATTTGTCACGACCCCAATTTTCTTCCGTAGGTTATCGTGATGACACCAAGTCTCTACAACTAGGGAAGCCTAACAGCTAATAATAACTTGACGGAAATAACTAACAAAATACTAAAACAAGGCTGAATAACTTATATAAACTTCCGAAAGCAGGATCAACAATAGTACACTCCTCAAGACCGGTAGAAATGGGTCATAAGCTCTACGGAGTCATACTGGAGTGTCTAATATATCACTGTCTGGATGAAAAATACAACAGTAGTAAAAGTAAAGGAAGGTAACTCCGAGGCCTGCGGACGCCGAGCAAGCATACCTTGAAGTCTCCGTAAAGCAGCTAACAGATGATCACTAACGACCAGCATGAGCAGATGTACCTGGATCTGCATAAAAAGATATTCAGAAGCGTAGTGTGAATACATCATAACGGTACCAGTAAGTATCAAGCCTAACCTCAGTAGAATAATAACAAGGCAAGGTCAAGATACCTACTAGGATATAAATAAACAATATGAAAACATATAATTATGATAAATAATGAAAAACGGAGAAATAACTGATACGAAACATTTAACAGCATGAACTAATACCGAAATAGTAAGCACATAAATAAAATAAGCAAATCAGTTAAAGAAAACTATAATAATCATATACAGACAATAACTGACAAAACAAGGAAGAACAAAACAAGAAGTGTTCCCACCAAACAAGAAGTCAATTCTCATAGATTGACTATGAGAAGTTAGAACATGATTCGACGATTCAATTAAAGCATGGAAGAGTCTAAGTAGCCTAAATCGGTCAAATACCATGTACAACCCATGTACCCACTCGTCACCTTGCGTACACAACTTTTACATAGCACAAATGAATCAATCAATACCAATCCTACGGGATAGTTCACTCACACAAAGTTAGGCAAGATACTTACCTCAACTAGGCCAATTCAGCCCTTGAAAATAGCCTTTTCCCTAAAATTCGCCTCTATACAGCTGAAATCTAACCAAAATCAGCTTAATATCATCAAACAATGCTAGGAAAATCAATTACAATAGAAAAGTTATGATTTTTACACTTTTTCCAAACAGTCAACAAAAGTCAACCTAGGCCCGCCCGATCAAAACTCGGGTCCAATGGTAGATTCCGACTACCTATGACGCCACGAGTTCATATATGTGATTAGTTTCAAAATTCAAGTCCAAATCGACTCTCAAAACTCAATTTCTTATTTTTTAAAAACTTGGCAAAGTTTTACAAGTTTTCACTTTGATTCAGATGATTTCGATGTTAAAATCTAAGATATATTTATGGAATATGATTAGAATCACTTATCCAAAGTTTGTAGGTAAGAATCCCCTCTCCAAGTCGCCTCCTATCGAGTCTAGGTTTAATGAAATGAGAGAATGGGAGATGAAATCCCGACTTTCAACCTTTATGTTCAGCTTATGTTATCGCAATTGTGATATGGGTTCAGAGTTGCGAACCCTTGAAATTGCGAAGAAAATCTCAAAATTGCGGCACTGACAGGCTTGGGAAGCTCTTTGCAAATGCGAAGATGGGTTAGCAATTGCGGACCTTGCTGTCCTCGCAAAAGCGATGAAGACCATCGCAAATGCGAACCTAGCCCAACCCAAGACCTCTTCGCAAATACGACCCA
The DNA here is from genome assembly GCF_000715075.1 of Nicotiana tabacum. Lineage (NCBI taxonomy): Eukaryota > Viridiplantae > Streptophyta > Magnoliopsida > Solanales > Solanaceae > Nicotiana > Nicotiana tabacum. The sequence continues at coordinate 143,802,665 of NC_134087.1, read as the reverse complement.
GAGATCACAATTATGATACCTGTGGGTTCCCTGCTAAGGTCACAAATGCGACCCTGATGTTCTCAATTGCGACACCAGAGGCACCAGACATCAGATTTTGCAAATTTTAGTCCAACACTTCGGAATATGTCCGTAACTCATCTGAGCCCTCGAGTCTCCAAACCAAACCTCCACACAAGTGTAAAAACATCATTCGAACTCACTTGCATGATCAAAACACAAAAATAACATCTAAAACTATGAATCTAATAGTAAAACACATAAGTTTCAAAGTAAATTTTCAAGAATTTCTAGAATTACAATTAAATGTCCAAATTTTATCACACCAACTCCAAATGATATCAAATTTTGCAAATAAGTTCTAAATAGCATAACGGACCTAGTCCAAGTCTTAAAATCAAATTCTGAGCTCGATAGTTAAAAGCCAACTTACGGTCAAACCTTTCAACTTCAAATCGCCAACTTTAGACAAAACAACATAAATCAATTTACGGACTTCCAAAATCAATTTACGGCATACGCCCAAGTTCTAAATCATGATACGAAGCTATTGGAGCCATAAGAACAATGTTCCGGGTTCATTTTTACAAAATTCAAAGTTTGGTCAATATTTTCTAATTTAAACTTCAAGGTCAAGAATCAAAGTGTACAAATCAACCTGAAAGCTTCCCAGAATGGAACTAATCAACCTCGCAAGTCAAAGTTTGGTCAATAGTCCCCGGATGCAGCTACTCAAACTCTGTGCGCCATGCATCCCGAAGGGTCTGGGGGACAAACTCTCTCAAAAACATCTCCAAGGACTAAACCCAAGTGAGTGGGCCTGCATCAGCTAGTACCTTCCTTGTAAGATTGCCACCATAGATACGCTGCTCTTAACAACTGAAATGTTGTAAAAGCAACTTCGCTCACCTCCACAATACCCATGGTGCGGAGAATACGTTGGTACTTCTCTATAAAACCTTGAGTATCCACGGTAGTTGCACCACTAAAAGTATGAGGATCATACTTCTTGAACCTCTCAAGTCTCCTCTTCTCCTCAGATGCAGCTGGTCTGATCTCAGGCTCGATAGGAATAACTGTTTGTGCTAGCATAGCACCTGGGACCTGATCAATGTAGACCCGCTGCTCTAGAGTACGAGCCGCGGGAGTATGAGCTATTCCCCCGGCCTGAGATGTGGCTAGTGCAAGGAGAATTAACCCCACTTGAGCTAGAGTGCCGAACATGCTCAAGATCTCTGCTAGGGTCTCCTGAAGTATAGGGGCAGTAACAGATGCCTCAGATCCCTGTCCCCTAACTAGAGCTACTGGTGGCTTCTCAGTCGTTGCTCAGGCAGGTGTTGTGGCTGCAGCACGTTCCCCTCATCGGCCTCTACCCCGGCCCCGGCTCGTGCGGCTCTAGCATGTTGTGCGGATGTCTGATCATCGGATCCAGTAGTGCGTGTCCTCACCATATGTGAGAGAATAAAAGACAAAGATTCAGATTTCGAAGTCAACCAATTCGCACGATAAGGAATCAAAGAAGTGGAATTTCTTAACAGTTTCATAGCCTCTCGAAGATAAGTATAGACATCACTGTACCGATCTGTAAGACTCTACTAAACTTGCTTATGACTCGTAACACCTATGAGCCTAAAGCTCTGATACCAAGTTGTCACGACCCCAAATCCCCCACCTTAGGATGTTGTGATGGCACCTAGTCTGTAAGAGTAGGTAATCCTAGCAAACAAGATAATAAGAAAAAGAAAGTAACAAAAAAATAAAATATAAACTAATTAGTCTCAAAAGAATCTCAATACTGAGCCACAATACATTATTTCCCAAAATCCGATGAGACTGAGTCATAAGCTCTACAGAAAGATGCTAAAATCTCAATATACATCACTGTCTAAATGAAGGACAAAGAGTAATAAGAGATATTAGAAGATGACTCTGAGGCTTGCAGAGGTCAAGCAGGTATAACGTGTAGTCTCCAAAAATCAGAATACAAAAATAACATCTGGAACTATGAATCGTACATCAAAACGCATGAATTTCAAAGAAAAATTCAAGAACTTCTAGAATTGCAACCAAGCGTCCGAATCCTATCAAATCAACTCCAAATGACGCCAAATTTTGTAGACAAGTTCTAAATACCATAAAAGACCTATTCCAAGTCCCAAATCCAAATTCCGAACTTGATAGCTAAAAGTCAACCTATGGTCAAACTTCTAAACCTCAAATTGCCAACTTTCAGCAAACCAACACAAATCGACCTACGAACCTCCAAATTCGATTGCGGGTATATGCCCAAGTTCAAAATCACTATACTAACCTATTGGATCCATCAAAATATTGTTCCAGGATTGTTTTCACTAAAGTTAAACATTGGTCAACATAATTAATTTAGGATGATACGCCAAGAATCAAAGGGTCCAAATCAATCTGAAACCTTCCTGGAACAGAATTAATTAACCCCGTAAGTCATAAACCAAAAATACACATATGTGAAGCAACAAAAGGAAAGGGAGCAAATACATAAAATGACCTATCGGGTCGTTACACTTAATTGTTTCAAGATTTGGAATTGAGACTGTATACGGTCGAAATTAGGTATGCCTGATATCCCGGTCATGAGGGGTCGCCTTAAGCCTGAGTTCAGGATGGATTGATAACTAGGGATTTTGATACATTTTACACTCCTTCTTTCTTATGTTTTGATTAGAAATTTGTACAAAATAGTCCCAAAATGCTCACAAGTTATGCTTGATTGCAGGTTTGATCAACAAAGTGACAAGATCTCAAAGATCAGCTCAAAAAGGAGGGAAACTTGCACAAGTACCAAGACAAGAGAAAGCTCAGGCAAAACAGGCCCAATGCAGTCGCATACCATTCTGTGTATTCTCACAAGTGAGGTTCAGAGAGGTTGATTTCCAGGCCAACAGGCAATGCGGCCGCATGAGATTTAATGCGGTTTGCATTGGAGTCACTACGGCCGCACTCGATTTAGTGTGGTCCGCAGAGCCAAGAATTAGAGAAGTGCCAGTTTGGAGTTTGAAGCCCAATGCGGTCCATGCTCCATTTCATGCGGACCACACTAGAAGCCACTGCGGCCGCACTAGATTTTGTGCGGTCTATATTGCCCGAGTTCAGAGAGCTGAATTTTAAGTCAAGAGCCTTAGTGCGGCCGCATGTGATTTTGTGCGGTCTGCACTAGCCCCACAGGGGTATTTTTTTTCAAATTTTTCAACTTAGTATAAATAGCTTATTTTCCTATTTTAGGTCATCAGATAGTTTTGGTACTGGGTTGTGCTCGTGACTTCGAATATTTTAGCTATTTTGAGTTCATTTCAACATTGAATCTTCTAGTTTATCTTAGCAATTAATTAATATGAGTTTTTCTTCATCTATTTCTTTGTTTTCTTATCTAATTATGAGTAGCTAAACCCATAAACTAGGGTTGTGGCTCAACCCTAGTGTGGGTAATTGATGGGTCTTGTGTTTTCGGGCTAGATTGACTATGGGTGTTTGGTATTTGGGCAAATTTCATGTTTAATTGCTGAATTGGTGGTTGCAAACACTAGTTTGTGTTTAGTTAACTTTGGCTCTTCTTGAGAAAGAGAGCCTAAGTCTCTGAAATTGGTCCAACAAGGAATTGGGACGTACTCAAGAGATTGATAGCCCCAATTAAAGGGTTAAACCTAGAGATAGTAATACCCGACTTGAACCTTGATTGCTTGTGCAAATTTGCATACCCAATTGGTCTTGAGAAAGTCAATTCGGGCAAAATCACTCGAACCACCGAGAGGTGTAGAGTGGGTAAAATCGTGCAACGGTTATATCATACTCCCCAAATATGTCAATTATGCCTTAGACTCAAGTATTCGTCAATTGACCACCTAGGCTAAAGTCACTACCCTAGTGCCTTTTAACCATTTGAACAACTTGCAATAGTTTACTCTTAGCTTATGCTAGTTTAATTTAGCATTGTAATTTGATAAAATTAGAAGTAAATCAAAAACCCAAAAATGTTAACAAGTGAAATTTGGAACACATACACAACTCCACTTTAGACAGACATCCGACTCCAACTTCTAGCTCCCTGTGGAAATCGATCCCAACCTTAATTGGGTAAAAGCTGCTTCGACCCTCTCTCACTACTCAATAGTAGTGCAGGGTTGGCATCGATCACTTTTTGGTGCCGTTGCCGGGGAGCTAACGGTTTTGGCTATCTATCTAAATAGTTTTGTGTATTGTTCTTCTTTCCTTCTTTGTTACAAATTTTGTTTGTGTCACAACTCAGGTACCAAATGGCAGCGAACAATGCCAATGACCCTCTTGGAAATGTGATTGCGGGGGAGGAGGTAGATGATGTTGGAGATGATGAGGTGCCTCTTGTACCTCAAGGACAACGTAGAGGCTGTCAGGCTAATGCTAATATTAATGACAATATTTCAGACCCTCTTCTGGCACCTCCAAGAGTGGCTCCTAGAGTTCTTCCGAACCAAGGCTATTCAAGTGCTATTGTCCCACCCTGAATCCGAGCGGGCAATTTTCAAATAACCAATGTGATGTTGACCTTACTAGAGCAACGTGGGTACTTCACGGGCGCTGCAAATCAAAATGCTTACAAACATCTCAAGGGGTTCGTGGATACATGTTGGGGGAGCAAGCAAACTAATATGTCCGAGGATGCTCTTAGGTTGAGACTCTTCCCATTCTCACTTAGAGGGAAGGCATTGGATTGGCTCGAGCGACTTCCCAACCATTCCATCACTACTTGGGATGAGTTGGTAGATAAGTTCATTGCAAAAAATTTCTCATCGGGGCATATGGCTGCATTGAGAGATGAGATCTTGGCGTTCAAGCAAGAACCCACAGAACCTTTGCATGAGATTTGGGAGCGTTATAGAACAATGGTGAAGGAATGCCCCAACAATGATATGATTGAGGCGATGATCCAACAAACCTTCTACCGGGGCATTAATACAACAAACTAATGCATAGTGAACCAACTTGCTCGGGGCAACTTCATGAAGCTGTCGAATGATGAGGCTTGTGACATTCTTGACGAGATGGCTGACACTTCTTCGGCTTGGAAAAGTAGAGCCAATGTGCCCCAGGGTGACCCCACGGTTATTCATTTGCATAAGGAATTATATGATCATGGGCAGGCTATAGCTGAGTTGACAACCACGATGAACCAACTAGCGAAGGCACAATTGCAACAAGTTCAAAATCCTCACCAAGTGAATGCCATGGAGGATGTTAACATGCTTGTCAACAATAGAAGACAAAGAGGGCAACAGAACCAAGGGAATTCGGAGCAATTTAACAATGGTTGTGGTGGATTTCAAAATGATGGTTATGATGAACAAAGTGAAGAGGTGCAATACGTGAATAATTATGAAGGCCAAAGAGGCAATTCTTCCAACCAACAACAATGGAGACCCCAAGACAATTGGGGCAATCAACAACAAGGCAATGTTAATTGGGGGAACAACAACCAAAACAACAATTGGGGCAATCAGAACAACAATCAAAACAACCAAGAAAATTGGAATGGTAATAACAACAATTGGGGTAGTAATAACAATTAAGGTGGATGGAACAATGGAAACCAAGGAAACCGGGGGCAAGGCTTTCAAAGGCCCCCAATGTACCAACAACCGAACAATCCACCCCCATTTCCATCGCAAGGTCCTAGTTCTTCTAGCAATGATATAGGTAGAATTGAAATGATATTTGAACAGATGATGAAGAAGAATGCGGAACTCGGATGCGCAGTTGGCTTCCCACAATACCTCTATTAGAAACTTGGAGGTGCAGTTAGGCCAAATCACACAGTCTATAAATACTCGCCCTAAGGGTGCACTACCAAGTGATACAGTAGTGAACCCGAAGGGTGGGAACAATCATGTTATGGTGGTAACAACAAGAAGTGGGAGAGGCGGTGATGTGCATGCCTCCAAACAAAAGCAAATTGTGGATGATGATGTTGAGTTGAAAGAAGATGAAGTTCCTTTGGTGGTTGAAAATGTGATTGATGAAAATTTGAATGAAGAAGTGAGGATTGATATTCAAGATGTAGAGGTGGAAACCCAAAATGATGTGAACCAGTCTAGGGAACACATAATAGACATGCCAGAGCCGGTTGTGCCTAAACCCAATGCTCCTTTGCCAAGGCCACCTCCACTTTATCCTCTAAGACTTACGAAGCAGAAAAATGAGAATAAACTCAAAAAGTTCATTGACATGATGAAGAGCTTATCCATCAATGTGTCTTTAGTGGAGGCTCTTGAACAAATGTCGGGCTATGCTAAATTCATGAAGGACTTGGTAACAAAGAAGCGGTTTATGGATTGTGAAACTATAAAGATGACTCACCAAGTTAGTGCAATAGTGCATTCAATGGCCCCAAAGCTTGAAGATCCCGGTGCTTTCACCATTCCTTGCACCATTGGGAGTACGGATTTTGCTAAAGCTCTATGTGATTTGGGGGCTAGTATCAATTTGATGCCCTATTCCATTTTCAAGACTTTGGGTATTGGGCAACCGAGGCCGACTTCCATGAGATTACAAATGGCAGATAGAACGATGAAGAGATCATTGGGTATTATTGATGATGTGCTTGTCCGGGTGGACAAATTTATCTTGTCGGCTGACTTTGTGATCTTGGATTGTAAGGTAGATTATGAAGTTCCTATCATTTTGGGGAGACCTTTCCTTGCTATGGGGAAGGCCTTAGTTGATGTGGAAGCAGGGAAACTCACCTTCCGGGTGGGTGACAAAAAAATGGTGATTCATGTTTGCAAATCGATGAAGCAGCCCAACAGTACCGAGGTGTGCTCTTTTGTGGACCTCGTCATAGCAGTGATAATTGATGACACCAGTGCAGTGATTAATGTGGAGGATCCTTTGGAGGCTGTATTGTTGAATCTTGATGTCAATGATGATGAGGGCCGAGTGGAGTGCGTGAAATGCTTAACATGGAATGGGCTCTTACTCTATGAGCCTAGAAAATTGTCTTTGGACCTCGAGAATAGAAAGACTCCACCAACTAAACCTTCAATTGAGGAGCCTCCGGTGTTGGGGTTGAAACCACTGCCTCCATACCTCATGTATGAGTTCTTAGGCTCAAATTCTAGTTTGCCAATTATTCTTTCCTCTAGTCTTACTAACATGCAGTTTGATGCCACATTGGCGGTGCTTCAAAAGTGGAAAAAGGCAATTGGATGGACTTTAGCTGATATTCGGGGGATAAGCCCCACATTCTGTATGCACAAGATTATTCTGGAAGATGATGCAAAGCCCTCAGTGGACCATCAAAGGAGGTTGAACGAGGCAATGCAAGAAGTTGTGAAAAAAGAGGTGATCAAATGGTTGGATGCCGGGGTTGTGCACCCCATCTCTGATAGCTCGTAGACTTCACCGGTGCAATGTGTACTGAAGAAGGGTGGCATGACCGTGGATGCAAATTCAAAAAATGAGTTGATTCCTACCAGAACCATCACCGGTTGGAGGGTATATATGGATTACCGCAAGTTGAATAAAGTGACAAGTAAGGATCACTTTCCTTTGCCTTTTCTTGATCAGATGCTAGACCAACTTGCTGGGCGTGCCTTCTACTGTTTCTTTGATGGGTATTCTGGGTACAACCAAATCTTGATTACTCCGGAAGATCAGGAGAAGACCACATTCACTTGTCCATATGGCACCTTTGTTTTCTGTAGGATGCATTTTGGATTGTGTAATGCACCGGCTACATTTCAGCAGTGCATGATGGCCATTATCACTGATATGGTGGAAGACATTTTGGAGGTGTTCATGGACGACTTTAGTATTGTGAGGGATTCATTTGATAAGTGCTTGAAAAATCTTGATAGGGTCTTAGCCCGTTGTGAAGAAACCAATCTTGTTCTCAATTGGGAGAAATGCCACTTTATGGTGGAAGAGGGCATAGTTCTTGGGCATAAAATTTCAAAGCATGGTATTGAGGTAGACAAAGCAAAAATTGATGTGATTTCAAGGCTCCTCCCCCTTCATCTGTCAAGGGAGTCCAAAGTTTTCTTGGGCATGCGGGGTTCTACCGGAGATTTATCAAAGACTTTTCGAAGGTGGTGAATCCCTTATGCAAGTTGTTAGAAAAAGATGCTAAGTTCATGTTTGATGAAAAATGTATGCAAGCCTTTGAACTTCTCAAGCATAAGTTGACCACCACTCCTATCATTATCGCACCTAATTGGAGCTTGCCCTTTGAGCTCATGTGTTATGCGAGTGACGTTGCGGTTGGGGTGGTTTTGGGTCAAAGATTGAAAAAAATATTTCATCCAGTGTACTATGCGAGCAAGACAATGAATGACGCTCAAGTGAACTACACAGTGATTGAGAAAGAACATTTGGCTATTGTGTTCGCAATGGAAAAATTTCGGACGTATCTTATGGGTGCTAAGGTTATTATTCATACCGTCCATGCCACACTCTGGTACTTGATGACGAAGAAGGATTCCAAAGCTAGATTGATGTGATGGGTCTTATTACTTCAAGAGTTTGATTTAGAGATTGTGGACCGGAAGGGTAGTGAGAACCAAGTGGCAGACCACTTGTCCCACTTGGAGGAGGAGGGGAGGCCTCATGATGTCCTAGAGATCAATGATTCATTTTCCGACGAACAACTCTTTTCGGTGTCGATGAATGATATGCCATGGTTTGCCGATGTTGCTAATTTCCTTGTGACTGGTATAATCCCGTGTGAGCTCTCTTCTAACCAAATGACGAAGCTCAAGAGGGATAGTTTGGATTTCTATTGGGATGAGCCATACTTGTTCAAGATTTTCAAGGATGGTTTGATCCGAAGGTGTGTCCCGGAGGAAGAGCAATTGAGTATTTTGGTGGCTTGTCATTCCTCTCCCTATGGTGGCCATCATGGCGAGGCAAGGGCGACTTCCAAAGTTCTTAGTTGTGGGTTTTATTGGCCAACTTTGTACAAAAATGAAAGTGAACTTGTGAAGAGGTGTGATGAATGTCAAAGAGCGGGTGGAATTTCGAAGAAAGATGAGATGCCTCTCAACACCATTCTTGAGGTTGATATTTTTTATGTGTGGGGCATTGATTTTATGGGGCCTATTTGTTAGCTCTTGTGGGAAAACTTACATTCTTATGGTGGTGGACTATGTTTCAAAGTGGGTTGAAGCCGTGGCTTTGCCCAACAATGAGGCCCGGAGTGTTGTTGCATTTCTCAAAAAGAGCATTTTTACAAGGTTTGTACTCCTCGTGCTATCATCAGTGATAGGGGGTCTCATTTTTGCAATAGAACTTTTGACACTTTGCTTTCAAAGTATGGTGTCAATCACAAAGTTTCTACTCCCTATCATCCTCAAGCAAGTGGTCAAGTTGAAGTCTCCAATAGGGAAATCAAAAGCTTATTGTTAAAGACGGTCAATGCAAATAGGACCGATTGGTCAAAGAAGTTGGATGACGCTCTATGGGCTTATAGGACTGCTTACAAGACTCCGATTGGTATGTATCTGTATCGGTTGGTGTTTGGGAAAGCTTTCCATCTATCGGTCGAGTTAGAGCACAGGGCCATGTGGGTTTTGAGGAAGCTAAATCTTGAATAGGATGTTGCAGCAAATCTTCGTGTGGAGCAGCTTTATGAACTTGATGAATTTTTATTCATGCCTACTCCAGTTCATCCTTGTACAAGGACAAGATGAAGTACCTTCATGATAAATATGCTCGTAGCAAGGAGTTCAAAGTTGGTGATTTGGTTCTCTTGTTCAACTCTCGATTACGTCTGTTTCCGGGAAAGCTTAAATCAAAATGGAGTGGACATTTTGAAGTGGTGTGTGTGACTATTTGGTGCTCTTGATTTAAAGAACAAAAATGGGGAAGTTTTTAGAGTGAATGGGCATAGGTTCAAGCACTACTTGGGAAAAATTGATGACAGCCACGTGGTGGCACTTCTTCATCTCAAATGATTTGATGGTAACCTGCGTCGTGCCGCGACGTTAAATCAGGCGCTTCTTGGGTGGCAACCCATGTGTTCTTCTTCTTGTTTCTTTGATTTTCTTTGTAGTATAAGATTGATTTTTTAGCTGACTGGTTGTGAGATGCTATAGGTTTGTGTTGATGCAGTACAGGACATAGTGAAAAAAAAGTGTTCCAGTCTCTGAAGTTTTCAATGCGGACGCACTACATTTAGTGCAGACCGCACTGATGAAGGATGAAATTTCCAACTCTCTGAAGTTTTCCACCGCGGACACATTACATTTTGTGCGGTCCGCGGTGGACCACTGCGGCCGCATGACATTTTGTGCGGACCGTAGTGGGTTGCCTTCTCAAACTTGAAACATGCTGTGTGGTACGGACCGCAGTCCATTTTGTGTGGTCCGCACTGGGTTGGTAAGCTGGGCTCCAGGTCCTTTTCTATAATTAGGTCCTGAGGCCCTCCTGTTACACTTTTCGATCTCTTTACTCTCAGAACCCCCAAAAACACTATTTTTCATCCCTTTTGCTCGTAACTAGCTGCTAGGAATCATTAATCATCACTAAATCTCATATATGGTAACTTGTCTTCTTTTTAATTGCTTTAATTTTGTTATTCTCCTTTACTTTTTGTTTTTCTTGTCTATTATTTTGTTCTTCTCGTATTTTCTTCGATTGTTAGGTTTGGGTAGTTGACTTCTTGATTAAAGTAGAATTAGGTAGTAAAAATCACTGGGCAAACACTTAGGGACCTTTATTAGGTGTGAAATGGGACTTAAAATCAAAATACATTGAACCCTAATTGAGTGTTGCTTCTGGGAACTCAGTGCGGACCGCGGTCGATTCTATGCAGTCCGCGGTACTTTAGTGCGGTCCACAATGATATTTTGTGCAGACCGCATTGATGAGTGTCTGTAATCTGATCTTCAGGGACTCCGACCGCACTACATGTGCGGTCCGCATTGGTCCCTGTGCGGCCTCACTACATTTTGTGCGGTCCGCATTGGTCCTTGTGCGGCCGCACTACATTTTGTGTGGTCTGCATTGCTTGGATACAGAGAGTGGGTAGTCTTAACCCCACCTATGTGCGGACCGCATTGCCATTTTGTGCGGTCCGCATTGGCCTCTGTGTGGCCGTACTCCATTTTGTGCGGTCCGCACTGTGTCACCTCTGCAATTGTCTGTAACTTTTTCTTTTCTACAACTCTGATCTAATTATTTTTACTGATACTAACAAGCCTAATGGATGATGTTTGCAGACAATGGTGAAACAAAGAGGCAAGGGTTTTAAACAAGATAGTCGAGGTGAATCCTCCCGGGAGGGAAACAGAAAATGGTAAGATTGACTGCTCAAGCCCGGCAAAATATTAAAAACATGAAGAAGATGATTAAAGCTGCTGATAGGGCCATTGACATGTCTGGGAGTGAGTACGAGCCCTCTCGAGAGATATCTTCAGACTCAATCCCAGAGTACATCCCTGACTGGCCGGAAAGAAACAGACTAAGAGACACTTCTCCTACTTCCCCCGCTGCCCAAGCGTCAGCAAATGTATCTTCTGGTTCGTCTGAGGGCTTAACTGAAGGTAGTGGGGATGAATACTCCACCTTTCCCACAACTTTATTATCTGGAGAGGGTGCAGTAAGAGAAGAGGTAGTAGGAGAAAGGGGTGAGCCCCAGGTTGGCGAGGTAGAACGAACTAGAAACCCGGAGGTGTGGCAAAACTGGTTTGTGAGCGAGGTAGCTTATCACAAATTTAGGGAATGGTGGCCGGTGAGGAAGTTGATCCCGGAGAGGAGCTTTGTTGATAGAGACTTATTACCTCACAATCCTAATGTGAGGAGGAAGTTTAGGGAGAGAGTTGGCTAAGAGTATTTCTTGAACAACTGTGAGGATACAAACGAGCACCTGGTCAAAGAATTCTATACCAATGTTGCCCACATCAAAAAGGGCACAAAAGTACCCAAGGTGCGAAATCTGAAGGTGTTTTTTGACGGGAAAACAATAAATGATTACCTCGACTTTGATGAGGAGGATGAGGAACTGTATAGGGCAAAGATCAAATTGGGCGAGGAGGTCCGTCCCTAGTTGGCAAAGTATCTGGCAATCTCAGGTACCACCCTCGATTGGCTAAATACGGGAGTGAAAATTTTGAGAAGAAGTCTCAATTTCGAAGCCAAGGGGTGGGAAACATTTGTGTGCAGCAGATTGGACCCCACTACTCATGACAACTCCCTCCCTCTTTATCGGGCAGTTTTGGTGGCATCGATCATGGCGGGGTACCCGATTAATGTCGGGAAGGTAATGTCTTGGGTAATTACGCAGGTAGTCAGTGAGGGTGATAGAAACTACCCCTTCCCCAGCTTCTTTACCTTAAAGTTGAAAAGAGGTCATTTGATATAAAGGTAAAAGCGAAGGCCCCGTTCTCATGGTACAGTATGCAGGGTGATGACAACCCAAAGAGCAAGAACTTCAAGGGAACAACTACTGCTCCAACTGGCCAGTCTGAAGAGCTAGTTTTGGTAGTGGCTCCTACTCAGCCTGCCTCCACCTCCGCAAACATTCCTCCTGATCGATCCACTTTAGCAGATCCCGAGATAACCTCTTCCCGAGCCTACCCAGTGACAGCATACCGACTGAGTCAGGCTCTTCTCAGCATCAACAACTGGATACAGACAGCTTCGTCCAAGTTGTCTATCCTCGCTACTACAGTGGAAGCTCAGTCGGTACCTCCGCCTTCGCAGGTCTCGCAGTCTATCGAGGATGCCCTCAAGGAGATTTTGGCCAACCAGAAGAAAATCCTTGACACCCAAAAAGTGCTCACGGATGTTGTTGATTCACACAGCAAGGCTCTCAAGGAGCTTGATAAGGAGCACAAGAAGTTGAAGAAGATGTGGGCTTCCAAGGAGTCTGTAAAGGTGCTGAGGGCTGAGGTTGACAGGATGAAGGCAGATCATCTGCCTTTGGACTTATTACTACAAGACCTGGAACCAGCAGCTCATCCCCAGCCTGAGCAGCCCCAGAGGCCTTCCAAGAGGAAGAGGATGATTCCCCGAGAAGACTATGCAGTCATCCAGTTGGCAGACCCACCGGAGACTTCATCTAGTCAGCCACAAGATGCACTTCAAGAGCCTGTCCAGGTCCAGGCTCAAGTCCCAACAGCAGAGCAGCAGGCTATAGGGAACCAGTCTGAGGTTCCCGAGCATATTGAGGACCCAAGGAACACTCAGGAGCCCACACAGACAGACTGGTCATAGGGAGTCTCTATATCCTTTTCCCCTTTTCTTTTTGGTGCTTATTTGGTTTAGTTGGCATTGGGGACAATGCCAACTTCCATTTGAGGGGGTAGGCCCTACTTTTATAGATTTAGATTATTGTATATATTTGACAGTTTTTATGTTTTCTTTATTTTTCACCTTTGGTTTGTATATAATTTTAACATTTTGTTACATTTCTCGTACTTTTATTTTACTTTGGGTCTGTATATAAAGTTATGTTACATTGTACATATTCATCCCATCTATTGTATATTCGATTAAACCCCCTCTTGTATATATTCATTTTACTTTTCGCAATTTTTCTTTCTTAGCTTCTTATTTATGTTCGTAGCTTCTTGTTCTGAACGTTTGCAATAAGCCTTTGGTTTTCTTAATGTCGCGGTTCTTTCCAAAGATGGAGTTCGTTTGAACCGGGTGGCTCTTCCCAATGATGGATGGCGTGACAACCTTCTTAAGGGTTTGAGTCCATTTTTCTTTTTGCTTTTTAGTAGTTAGTGGTAAGGGTACCTCAAGCAAAGTTTCACTTCGGCCTAGCACATTTGCCTTTGATCTCATGGTCAAAAATAAATTGTTGTGTTTAGGATGGTGAAAGTCGTGACCTTGAGACTCTTGTGTTGACAGATAATCATCAAGTGGTTTTTCGGGACCATTGTGTGCTCATATCTTATCTAAGGTCGTTGTGGGCCCCCGACTCTGTGTCTTTAGCAATCCCATAGCTTGTGTGGTGAGAAATTGCATTGCAAGTCCAAGTCCCAAGCCATTGGTCTAGAACTTGCCCTGAATGTTTGTTGAGGCAAAATCCTAAGTGAATTTTGACTTAAGACATGATTATAGGCTCTCCTTGGTCCAAATGATAAGCTTGAACACTTCCATAACCTACCAATGATAAGATCCCTAGTCAACCCTTTGAGCCTTAAATCTTTTTCCTTCATAGAACCATGATACAAGCCTTTACCCGTTCTAAAAGATACCCTCTCTTGGCACCCAATCTTTCCTTTAGCATATGGCAAAAGTATAAGTTTGGGGGGAGAGACGAGGATGGAAACAAAGTGGTAAAAAGGTACAAATAAAAAAAAAGGAAAGGTAATGAAAGAGAAAGAAAAGCAAAAAGACAAAAAGAATGCTCAAAGTAGAATTGAATAAAAAAGGGGGGGGGGATTCAAGAAAAGCAAAGAATGAAAGGTGTGGAAAGTTGAGAAACGAGAAAAAATTTGAAATGAACAAGAAAGAGTGACAGTATGTCTCTCTAACCCCTTAGAAAGAAGTGAAAAGACTCAAAAAGGCAAATGAATGTGAGAAAAAATGAAACAAAAGAAGTGCTTAAGGGAAGATGGAACCTACTTAGACCAAACATTACCTACTCTAAACCAAAATCCTTCACTATGTCTCCACAAAAGCCCAATATAATCTTGAGTTGAATGAAACATACATTAGTGGTGACACACATAAGTGGCAAGCATATGGTACTTAGAACCGGACTCGTGATTTTTCCTTGAGAGATGAGTGATTTTCCATTAACCTCGTTCTGAGTGCTACTATTCTAAAGGTGAGGTTTGCTTAGCGAGAGTTGAGGATGTGTGAGTTTGGGTTCCATAGTGACCAAAGTAATAGAAAGAGTTCTTTGATGTGTTGAGTCAACTCTTGATGTTCTTGTGTCGCACTTAATCCATGGTGTTTCAAAGAGTAAAATGTTGTTACTGATTCATTTGTATTGAAGCAATTATTAGTCCCAATTGATGCTAGATGAGGGCATTTTAGGACAGCTGAATCTTCTTGGAATTTTCCTTAAGGGGTGGGTCTTATTTTGTTTGCTTGAGGACAAGCAAAACCTTAAGTTTGGGGAGTTGATAACTAGGAATTTTGATACATTTTACACTCTTTCTTGCTTATGTTTTGATTAGAAATTTGTACAAAATAGTCCCAAAAGGCTCACAAGTTGTGCTTTATTGCAGGTATGATCAACAAAGTGATAAAATGTCAAAGATCAGCCCAAAAAGGAGTGAAACTTGCACAAGTACCAAGACAAGACAAACCTCAGGCAAAACAGGTCCAATGCGGTCGCACACCATTCTGTGTGGTCCGCACAAGTGAGGTTCAGAGAGGTTGATTTCCAGGCCAACAAGCAATGCGGCCGCACTCGATTTAGTGTGGTCCGCAGAGTCAAGAATAAAAGAAGTGCCAGTTTGGAGTTTGAAGCTCAATGCGGTCCGCGCTCCATTTCATGCAGACTGTACTAGAAGCCACCGCAGCTGCACTCAATTTTGTGCAGTCCGCATTGCCCGAGTTTAGAGAGTAGAATTTTAAGTCAAGAGCCTTAGTGCAGCCGCACGTGATTTTATGCTGTCCGCACTAGCCCCATAGGGGTATTTTTGTCCAAATTTTTCAGCTTAGTATAAATAGCTTTTTTTCCCATTTTTAGTTCATCAGATAGTTTTGGGTAATGGGCTGCGCTCGTGACTTCGAATATTTTAGCTATTTTGAGTAATTTTAGCTTCATTTCAACATTGAATCTTCTAGTTTATCTTAGCAATAACTTAATATAAGTTTTTCTTCATCTATTTCTTTGTTTTATTCTCTAATTATGAGTAGCTAGACCCATAAGCTAGGGCTATGGCTCAACCCTAGTGTGGGTAATTGATGGGTCTTGTGTTTTTGGGCTAGATTGACTATGGGTGTTTGATATTTTGGCTAATTTCATTTTTAATTGCTGAATTGGTGGTTGAAAACACTAGTTTGTGTTTAGTTCACTTTGGCTCGTCTTGAGAAAGAGAGCCTAAGTCTCTGAAATTGGTCCAACAAGTAATTGAGGCGTACTCAAGAGATTGATAGCCCCAATTAAAGGGTTAAACCTAGAGAAAGTAATACCCGACTTGAACCTTGATTGTTTGTGCAAATTTGCATACCCAATTGGTCTTGAGAAAGTCAATTCGGGCAAAATCACTCGAACCACTGAGAGGTGTAGAGTGGGTAAAATCGTGCAACATTTATATCATACTCCCCAAATATGTCAATTATGCCTTAAACTCAAGTATCCGTCAATTGACCACCTAGGCTAAAGTCACTACCCTAGTGCCTTTTAACCATTTGAACAACTCGCAATAGTTTACTCTTAGCTTATGCTAGTTTAATTTAGCATTGTAGTTTGATAAAATTAGAAGTAAATCAAAAAACCAAAAATGTTAAGAAGTGTAATTTGGAACACATACACAACTCAACTTTAGACAGACACCCAACTCCAACTTCTAGCTCCTTGTGGAAATCGATCTCGACCTTAATCAGGTAAAAGCTGTTTCGACCCTCTCTCGCTACTCAATAGTAGTGCAGGGTTGGCCTCGATCATGGATTGACTTCGAGCTCAATGGACCAGGCTCGATCTCAACGACCGAGTACAAGGCTCGAAGAATCAAGTGTTCACGGAACATTGGAGCCTAATATGACCAGCCTCAAGATAATGTTGTTATGGATTTGTAACAGAATGAGCAGGATTCCTGCCACATCTCCAAGATCGTGGCATAAATCCCCGAATAGATTTGTACGAATCCGTACTAGGCGGTTAGACAGCTGTCCTAATAAGATTCCTTACTGTAAATAAAAATGTACTTTATTTAGGGTTCCCCTATTATAAAAAGGGGACCAGAATCATTTGTAAGCATCATCAATCATTAGCAAAGAATATACTTGTGATGACCCAAAGGGTCATCTTGTATTTTAGAATCCGAATCCGGGTTCTGAGGCCTTGAAAATCTTATTTTCCTTCTCCTCAATTTGTGTGCACAGTCCGAGAGTGTTTTCAGAAAGCTTTTATGTGAAATTTAAGAAAAATATTGAATTTAGCCTTTAAAATTGATTAAATTCGTAGTTGTTGATGTTATTTTAATGATTTAATCGCACTAGCAAGTCCGTATGATATTTTTAGACTTGCGTGCATATTTGGTTTGGAGCCTCGAGAGCTCGAGTGAGTTTTGGTTAGGCCACGGAGTGAGTTTGGACTTAGAAACTTTCTGTTGCAGCTGGTATTTTTGTTGTAGGATCTGATCTCGCAATTGCGAGGTCAAGCTTGGCAATTGCGAGGTCTTTATCGCAATTGCAAAGAATCCTAGGCCAGCACTTGATCGCATTTGCGAACACCCCTTTGCAATTGCGAAGTCATTAGGGAGGGACCAGTCATCACAATTGCGACAAATTGCTCGCAATTGCGAGGTGAGTAGACATGTAGCAGGTTCGCAATTGCGAAGCCTGTCTCGTATTTGTGAGCATCACAATTCCGAAGCTCCTATCGCAATTGCGACATTTGCACCTAAACAAAACATCATTTATACGCAATTTTCACTTCATTCTTCAAAATTTCAACACCTAAACTCATAAGGGCAATTTTTCTAGAGCAAGTTCTTTCCCAAATCATAGGTAAATGGATCTTAACTCTTTTTCTTCAATCTATTTCATCTTTTTACATGATTTCATCTCAAAATCTAGGGTTTTTCATGGGAAATTGGGTGTTCTTGAAATTAGGAATTTCAAAATTTGGGGATTTGGACCTAAAATTGAGGTCGGATTTCAAAATCAATTGCATATTTGAGTTCGTGGGTGAATTGGTAGTCGGATTTTGGTTCAAACTTCGAGTTTTGACTAAGTGGGTCCAGGGTCAATTTTTGACTTTTTGGGGAAATAATTGGGAAATCTATATTCATGCATTAGAATTGGTTTATTTAGCATTTATTGATGTTATTAAGTAAATTATGATTAGATACAAGTGGATTGGAAGTGGAACCGAGAGGTAAAATGGTAATTAAGGCTTGATTTTGTCCGTGGAATTGAGGTAAGTGTTTGGTATAACCTTAGCTTGAGGGAATAGGTGTTGTGGTCGTATTTTCTACATGTTAGTGTTGAGTACGACGTATAGGTGTGGTGGCGAGTATCTATACGTTGCTGTCTAGCATGACCGTGAGTCTTATACCATGATTGTTGTGACTCTTATTATGTATTGTCCAAGCTTAAATTGGTGATTATCAATGTTGAACAAGCTTATGATAATTTCTTGGTAATTGACCATTATTGAGTATTGGCTTAAGTTGAGATTTATTTTGTAAAGTAACTGTTGGAATGAGTTTGGTTATAGCTGAATCCCTTGCTGGGGTGTATTTGTTTATATTGTTGATTCTTTTGCCGGGATGTATTGTTTCTATTGTTTGGGTAAGGAAGAGTGTAAAGCATGAAGGGTGATGTCGTACATGATATTGTGAGTATTAATGCACGAAGGGTGATGTCGTGCCGATATTGTGAGTGTTAATGCACGAAGGGTGATGTTGTGCCATGATTTGAGAGCTAATGCACAAAGGGTGATGACGTACCGATATTGTAAGAGTTAATGCACGAAGGGTGATGTCATGCCGATATTGTGAGAGTTAATGCACGAAGGGTGATGTCGTGCCATGATCATGAGAGGTAATGCACGAAGGGTGATGTCGTGTTGTTTCTGTTGTTTTCTTATGGTGAGAACGAGAGTAAAAGCACAAAGGAATATGTCGTGCATGTGTTACTATTTCATTATTCTTGTTGATACAAATATGGTGTTTATTATGCTTCCTTATTGAATTACTGTTAGAACTTGATATTCCCCGCAGCATGTTCCCCCTTCCCATCTTTATCTGTTATTTCTTGTTACTATTGTCATGTTTGTATATGATTTAACTACACAGGTTTATATGGTTGTTGTGTCCTAGCCTCATCATTACTTCGCCGAGGTTAGGCTCGACACTTACCAATATATGGGGTCGGTTGCACTGATATTGCACTCTGCACTTTTTGTGCAGATTTTGGTACTGACCTTGTGAGTAGCTTGACGTAGCTGCCTTCAGTCCAGGGAGATCAAGGTAGATCTGGTGGCGTCCCCAGAGCCTGAAGTCCCCCTTTCCCCGCTTTAGTTATCTGCTGTCTCTTTTCATTTCGAGAATAGTTGTACTTTTCTTTCTAAACCAGTATTTGTAGAAATTCGAAGATGTTCGTAAAATTGTGACACCAGATCGTTGGGGTAGACATGTATTGGAGTATTTTGATTGGTTATAACACTTCCGCACTTTATATCTGCTTAGCTTTAGTTAAAATTTATCTCTATTTCGGTTAATTAATAATGTGTTAAAATCATAGTAGTTGGCTTGCCTAGATTTCACGAGTATGTGCCATTACGACTCCCGATGGTGGGAAATTCGGGTCTTGACAAGTTGGTATCAGAGATCTAGGTTGCCGAGGTCTCACAATTCACGAACAACTAGGTAGAGTCTGAGGGATCGGTACGGATACGTCTGTGCTTACCCCATCGAGGCTACAAAGTTTAGGAAAATTTCACATCTATTCTCTTTTGTCGTGCGACTTGATTTCTCCATAGTAGATGGTTCCCCAGTTTCAGACTTCAGCAGCTCAGCCAGTTGGGGTAGTTCAGTCGAGTGTTGTAGCACGAACTGGTGATGGGTCAGCTATGTCTGTTGATGCCTTGTGGAGGCAGGAAAGGTTCACCAAGCTTTTTACTACCACCTATGGCGGTAAATCTTCAGAGGATCCCCATGATGATTTGGATAGATGTCACGAGGTTCTACAGAACATGGGGATAGTGGAGACCAATGGGGTCGACTTTGTTGCTTTTCGTCTGTCATGTTCTGCCAAGACTTGGTGGAGGGATTACTATTTGGCTAGACTAGCTGGGTCACCGGCTTTGACTTGGGATTAGTTCTCTCAGCTATTTCTGGAGAAGTTTCTTTCTATCACTCAGAGGAAGGACTATCGGAGGCAGTTTAAGCGTCTCCGGCAGGGTTCTATGACCGTCACTCAGTACAAGACCGTATTTATTGACTTGGCCCGTCATGCTCTTCATATACTTCCCACAGAGAGAGAGGGGGTAAGGAGGTTTATTTAGGGACTATCTCAACCTATCAAATTGCATATGGCTAAGCAGACAAGAAGTAAGATTTCCTTCCAGGATGCGGCCAATGTAGCCCGACGAGTTGAGGCAGTTCTATCTTAGGGAAGTGGTCAGGGGTCTGACAAGAGGCCTCGTCATCTGGGTAGGTTTAGTGGTGCCTCATCTGGAGACAGGGATTATTTTGGTAAGGGCCATCCTCCCAGGCCATTTCATTCATAACTTCAGGCATCTTATGCTGCTCCAGGTGGCCGCAGTTCTCATATGCAGTATTTAGATCAGCTACCCTATAGTTCACCACCAGCTGCTATCAATGCACCTCCGCTCCAGAGTTTTCAGGGTGGTTACTCAGGCCGTCAGGGTCAGTTTCAGGGTCAGCAGTCCTAGCGGTCGAGGACTTGTTATACTTGTGGCAATCCAAGGCATATTGCTAGATTTTGCCCTCGAGCCTCAAGTAGTTCTCAGCATCAGGGTTCTAGTGCCATAGTTCAAGCACCGTGTGTTCCACCTCCCGCTCGGCCAGCTAGAGGTGGAGGTTGAGGTGTTAGAGGTAGAGGTCAAGCCGCTAGAGGTGGAGGCTAGTCAGTCGGAGGCCATCCCAGGGATGTAGTTTAGAGTGGTGAGGCCCAGCCCCAATGTTATGCTTTCCCAACCAGGCCTAAGGCTGAGGCATCCGATGTCGTTATCACATGTACGGTTTCAGTTTGCAGTAGAGGTGCTTCAGTTCTATTTGATCCAAGGTCTACAAACTCCTATGTGTCATCTTATTTTGCTACGTATTTGTTTGTGCCTCATGATTCTTTGAGTGCTCCTGTATATGTGTCCACACTAGTGGGTGATTCTATTGTTGTGGATCATTTCTATCGCTTGTGTGTGGTTATCATTGGGGGTCTTGAGACCCGTGTAGATCTCCTACTTCTCGATATGGTCGATTTTGATGTTATTTTGGGGATGGATTGGTTGTCACCTTATCATGCCATATTGGACTGTCACGCCAAGACCGTGACCTTAGCCTTGCCGGGTTTACCTCGATTGGAGTACAGAGGGATTCTTGGTCATTCTGTCAGTAGGGTTATTTCTTATATGAAGGCTCGGCATATGGTCGAGAAGGGGTGTTTGTCTTACTTAGCATATATTCGTGATTCTAGTGCTGAGGTTCCTTCTATGGATTCTGTGCCAGTTGTTCGGGAGTTTCTAGAGGTTTTTCTTGCAGACCTACTGGGGATGCCACCCGACAGGGTAGGGGTGTTCATGGTTCGGTTTGGATCGGTTTTTCCCTAAAAAGAAACCAAACCAAGTAAGTTAGTTTTTCAAATATTAGAACCAAACCAAACCAATTAAGTCGGTTTTTTCTCAATTCGGTTTATGTCGGTTTTTTTAAGTTATTTGTCGGTTTTTTCTTAAATATAAGACATACACTACCAAACACACATTTTGGCGACCACATTTTCAACGTAACACTATCAAATCAATTGCCCTTTGAGAAATCTATTATTTACCAAGATATATTGATGATAATTGAATCAAATAGTGATGAATAATTTAAGAATTCAATTAAAAATATATTATTTTTAACATGAATAGATTCTTACACTTAACAAAAGAAAACTACCAATCAAACTAGAATGTAAAGGTAAAGAACTGTACTAAAAGTGCAAACGATTAACATTTACTATAAAAATTTTGAAACTTTGTATAAAAGTATACATATATATAGGTGTAATAATGAATTTAAAATAGCTACTCCTATATTCGATTTGGTTCGTTTTTTTTATTAAAACCAAAACCAAACCAAATTTGATCGGTTTTTAAATTTCAAAACCAAAACCAAACCAAACCAAAAAGTATCGATTTTTTGGTCGGTTTGGTTTGGTTTTTGGTTTGGTTCAGTTTTTCGAATTTTTCGAAACATCCCTACGACAGGGATATTGACTTTTGTATTGATTTGGCTCTGGGCACTTAGCCCATTTCTATTCTTCAGTATTGTATGGCCCGCCAGAGTTGAAAGAATTAAAGGAGCAGCTGCAAGATTTGCTTGATAAGGGATTTATTAGACCTAGTGTCTCGCCCTGGGGTGCGCTGGTATTGTTTGTTAAGAAGAAGGATGAATCGATGAGGATGTGTATAGATTATCAATAGTTGAACAAAGTCACCATCAAAAATAAGTATCCATTACCGAGGATTGATGACTTGTTTGATCAGCTTTGGGGTGCCAAAGTGTTTTCGAAGATTGATTTGAGATCTGGCTACCATCAGTTGAGGATTAGGGCATCCGATGTCCCTAAGACAGCTTTTCGCACTCGGTACGAGCATTATGAGTTCTTAGTGATGTCATTTGGGTTGACAAATGCCCCCGCAACCTTTATGGATTTGATGAACCGAGTGTTCAAGCCTTATCTAGATTTCTTTGTGATTGTCTTCATTGATGATATTTTCATCTACTCCCGCGGTCGAGAGGAGCAAGAGCAGCATCTTCGAGTCGTTCTTTAGACTTTGAGAGACAGTCAGTTATATGCTAAGTTTTCAAAGTGTGAGTTTTGGTTGAGTTCAGTAGCCTTCTTGGGTAACATTGTATCAGAAGAGGGTATTCAGGTGGATCCAAAGAAGTTAGAGGCAGTCAGGGACTAGCCTAGACCTATATCAGCTACAGAGATTCGGAGTTTCTTGGGTTTGGTAGGTTATTATCGTTGGTTTGTGGGGGGGGCTTTCATCTATAGCAGCCCTGATGACCAGGGATATTGACTTTTGTATTGATTTGGCTCCGGGCACTTAGCCCATTTCTATTCCGCAGTATTATATGGCCCCGCCAGAGTTGAAAGAATTAAAGGAACAGCTGCAAGATTTGCTTGATAAGGGATTTATTAGACCTAGTGTCTCGCCCTGGGGTGCGCTGGTATTGTTTGTTAAGAAGAAGGATGATTCGATGAGGATGTGTATAGATTATCAATAGTTGAACAAAGTCACCATCAAAAATAAGTATCCATTACCGAGGATTGATGACTTGTTTGATCAGCTTTAGGGTGCCAAAGTGTTTTCGAAGATTGATTTGAGATCTGGCTACCATCAGTTGAGGATTAGGGCATTCGATGTCCCTAAGACAGCTTTTCGCACTCGATACGAGCATTATGAGTTCTTAGTGATGTCATTTGGGTTGACAAATGCCCCCGCAGCCTTTATGGATTTGATAAACCGAGTGTTCAAGCCTTATCTGGATTCATTTGTGATTGTCTTCATTGATGATATTTTCATCTACTCCTGTGGCCGAGAGGAGCATGAGCAGCATCTTCGAGTCGTTCTTTAGACTTTGAGAGACAGTCAGTTATATGCTAAGTTTTCAAAGTGTGAGTTTTGGTTGAGTTCAGTAGCCTTCTTGGGTAACATTGTATCAGAAGAGGGTATTCAGGTGGATCCAAAGAAGTTAGAGGCAGTCAGGGACTGGCCTAGACCTATATCAGCTATAGAGATTCGGAGTTTCTTGGGTTTGGCAGGTTATTACCGTTGGTTTGTGGGGGGGGTCATCTATAGCAGCCCTGATGACCAGGGATATTGACTTTTGTATTGATTTGGCTCCAGGCACTTAGCCCATTTCTATTCCGCAGTATTGTATGGCCCCGCCAGAGTTGAAAGAATTAAAGGAGCAGCTGCAAGATTTGCTTGATAAGGGATTTATTAGACCTAGTGTCTCGCCCTGGGGTGCGCTGGTATTGTTTGTTAAGAAGAAGGATGAATCGATGAGGATGTGTATAGATTATCAATAGTTGAACAATGTCACCATCAAAAATAAGTATCCATTACCGAGGATTGATGACTTGTTTGATCAGCTTTAGGGTGCCAAAGTGTTTTCGAAGATTGATTTGAGATCTGGCTACCATCAGTTGAGGATTAGGGCATTCGATGTCCCTAAGATAGCTTTTCGCACTCGGTACGAGCATTATGAGTTCTTAGTGATGTCATTTGGGTTGACAAATGCCCCCGCAACCTTTATGGATTTGATGAACCGAGTGTTCAAGCCTTATCTGGATTCCTTTGTGATTGTCTTCATTGATGATATTTTCATCTACTCCCGCGGCTGAGAGGAGCATGAGCAGCATCTTCGAGTCGTTCTTTAGACTTTGAGAGACAGTCAGTTATATGCTAAGTTTTCAAAGTGTGAGTTTTGGTTGAGTTCAGTAGCCTTCTTGGGTAACATTGTATCAGAAGAGGGTATTCAGGTGGATCCAAAGAAGTTAGAGGCAGTCATGGACTGGCCTAGACCTATATCAACTACAGAGATTCAGAGTTTCTTGGGTTTGGCAGGTTATTACCGTTGGTTTGTGGGGGGAGGGGGCTTTCATCTATAGCAGCCCTGATGACCAGGTTGACCTAGAAGGGTGCCCAATTCAGATGGCCGGACGAGTGTGAGGCAAGCTTTTAGAAGCTCAAGATAACTTTGACTACGGCGCCTGTGTTGGTTTTCCCACAGGTTCAGGGCCATATACAGTATATTGTTACGTATCTCGTATTGGACTTGGTACAATATTAATGCAGAATGGCAAGGTTATTGTGTATGCTTTGCGACAGTTGAAAATTCATAAGGAGAATTATCCAGTTAATAATTTGACATTAGCAGCTATTGTTCACGCGCTGAAGATTTGGAGGCATTATTTATATGGCTTGTCATATGAGCTGTTCACGGATCACAAGAGTCTACAATATTTGTTCAAGCATATAGATCTAAATTTGAGGCATAGGATGTGGTTGGAGCTATTGAAAGACTATGATATCACTATCTTGTATCATCTGGGGAAGGCCAATGTAGTGGCTGATGCTTTGAGTAGGAAGTCAGCTAGTATGGGCAGTCTTGCGTATATTCCAGTCGGTGAGAGACCACTTGCTTTGGATGTTTAGGCTTTAGCCAATCAGTTTGTGAGGTTGGATGTTTCTGAGCCAACCGTGTTCTAGCTTGCACAGTCGCTCGGTCTTCATTACTTGTGCGTCTCAGAGATCGGCAATTTGATTACCCTCATTTGCTTGTCCTTAGGGACACAGTGCGGCACGGTGGTGCCAAGTAGGTTACAGTTGGAGATGATGGTGTTTTGAGGATGCAGGGCCATGTTTGTGTGCCTAATGTGGATGGACTTCGTGAGTTGATTCTAGAAGAGGCCCATAGTTCCTAGTATTCTATTCATCCGGGCGCCGCTAAGATGTATCAGGATTTGTGGCAGCATTATTAGTGGAGGAGGATGAAGAAGGATATTGTTGCATATGTAGCTCAGTGTTTGAATTGTCAGTAGGTAAAATACGAGCATTAGAGACCTGGTGGTTTGCTTCAGAAGATAGAGATTCCTGAGTGGAAGTGGGAGCATATCATTATAGACTTCGTTGTTGGACTACCACAGACTCAGAGGAAGTTCGCAGTGTGGGTTATTGTGGATAGGCTGACTAAGTCAGCGCATTTCTTTCCTGTGGCAGTTTCTGATTCTTCGGAGCGGTTGGCAGAGATCTATATACGTGAGATTGTTCGTTTTCATGGTATGCCCGTGTCTATCATTTCTGACCGAGGTACACGGTTTACCTCGCACTTATGGAGGGCAGTACATCGTGAGTTGGGTACGCGGGTCGAGTTGAGTTCAGCATTTCATCCTTAGACAGACGGACAGTCCGAGTGTACTATTTAGATTTTGGAGGATACGCTTCGGGCATGTGTTATTGACTTTGGAGGTTCTTGGGATCAGTTCTTGCTGTTAGCGGAGTTTTCCTACAACAACAATTATTAGTCAAGCATTCAGATAGCCCCTTATGAGGCACTATATGGTAGACGGTGTCAGTCGCCGGTTGGGTGGTTTGAGCTGGGAGAGGCTCGGTTGTTGGGTACAGATTTAGTTCAGGATGCCTTGAACAAGGTCAAGATCATTCAGGATAGGCTTCGTACAGCCCAGTCCAAGCAAAAGAGTTATGCCGACCGTAAGGTTTGTGATGTGGCATTTATGGTCGGAGAGCAAGTGTTGCTTCGGGTGTCGCTCATGAAGGGCATGATGAGATTTCAGAAAAAGGGCAAACTAAGCCCTAGGTTCATCGGTCCTTTTGAGATTCTTGATCGAGTGGGAGAGGTGGCCTACAGAATTGCGTTGCTGCCGAGTTTATCAGCCGTGCATCCAGTGTTTCATGTGTCCATGCTTCGGAAGTATCACGGCGATCCATCCCGCGTGTTAGACTTCAGCACTGTCAAGTTGGACAAGGACTTGACCTACGAGGAGGAGTCGGTAGCTATTCTAGACCGGTAGGTTAGTCAGTTGAGATCGAAGAATTTTCCTTCAGTTCGTGTGCAGTGGAGAGGCCAGCCTATTGAGGCAGCAACCTGGGAGTCCGAGTTCGATATATGGAGCCGATAACCCCATCTTTCACCGACTCAGGTACTTTTCTATGTCCGTTCGAGGATGAACAATTGTTTTAGAGGAGGAGAATGTGATGACCCAAAGGGTCATCTTGTCTTTTAGAATCCGAATCCAGGTTTTGAGGCCTTGAAAACCTCACTTTCCTTCTCCTCGATTTACGTGCACAGTCAAGGCGCGATTCCGGAAAGCTTTTATGTGAAATTTAAGAAAAATATTGAATTTAGCCTTTAAAATTTATTAAAGTTGACTTCAGTCAACATTTTTGATAAACAGGATCGGACCCGTGATCTGATGGTCCGGTAGGGTCCGTAGTAAAATATGAGACTTGGGTGTATCCCCGGAATCGAATTCCGAGGTCCCTAGCCCGAGAAAAGAATTTTTAAAGAAAATTATTTACTGAAAAATATAAGGACTTTTGATAATGAAATGGTGTGTGATCTTGATGGTATCGGGCCCGTATTTTGGTTCCGGAGCCCGGTACTGGTCTAAAATAATATTTAAGTCAAATATGTGAAATTTGGTAAGAATAGGAGTTGATTTGTTATAAATCGGACCCTAGGTTGAGAAAATAGAAATTTTGGAACCATCTTATGAATTCTATGAATTTGAGGTTAAATTTATAGTTGTTGATATTATTTTGATGATTTGATCGCACGAGCAAGTCTGTATGATGTTTTTAAACTTGCGTGCATGTTTGGTTTCGAGCCCTGAGGGCTCGGGTGAGTTTTGGTTAGGCCACGGAGTGAGTTTGGACTTAGAAAATTTCTGTTGCACCTAGTATTTTTTTTCCAGCCTCTGATCTCACAATTGCGAGGTCAAGCTTCTCAATTGCGAGCCTAACAGGCTTGGCAATTGCGAGGGATTTATCGCAATTGCGATGAAGCCAAGGCCAGCACTTGTTCGCATTTGCAAACACCCCTTCGTAATTGCAAAGTCATCAGGGAGGGACCAATCATCGCAATTGCAACAAATTGTTCGCAATTGCGAGGGGAGCGGACATGCAACAGGCTCACAATTGTGAAGCTCCTATCGCAATTGCGACATCTACACCTAAACAAAACATCAATTAGATGTGATTTTTACTTCATTCTTTAAAATTTCAAAACCTAAACTCCTAAGGGCGATTTTTCTAGAGAAAGTTCTTCCCCAAATCATAGGTAGAAATTAGGAATTTTAAAATTTTGAGATTTGGACCTCAAATTGAGGTCGGATTTCAAAACCAATTGCATATTTGAGTTCGTGGGTGAATGGGTAGTCGGGTTTTGGTTCGAACTTCGAATTTTGACTAAGTGGGCCCAGGGTCGATTTTTAACTTTTTGGGGAAAACATTGGGAAATCTATAGTCATGCATTAGAAATAGTTTATTTAGCATTTATTGATGTTATAAGTAAATTATGACTAGATACAAGCGGATTGGAAGTGGAACCAAGAGGTAAAGCGGTAATTGAGGCTTGATTTTGTCCGTGGAATTGAGGTAAGTGTTTGGTCTAACCTTAGCTTGAGGGAATTATTGTGGTCTTATTTGCTACATGTTAGTGTTGAGTACAACGTATAGGTGTGGTGACGAGTATCTATACGTTGGTGTCGAGCATGCCCGTGAGTCTTATACCATGATTGTTGTGACTCTTATTATGTATTGTCCATGCTTAAACTGATAATTATCAATGTTAAACAAGGCTTATGATAATTTCTTGGTAATTAACCATTGTTGAGTATTGACTCAAGTTGAGATTTATTTTGTGAAGTAACTGTTGGAACGAGATTGGTTATAGCTGAATCTCTTGACGGGATGTATTTGTTTCGATTGTTGATTCCCTTGCCGGGATGTATTGTTTCTATTGTTTGGATGAGGAAGAGTGTAAAGCACGAAGGGTGATGCCGTGCATGATATTGTGAGTGAGTGTTAATGCATGAAAGGTGATGTTGTGCCGATATTGTAAGTGTTAATGCACGAAGGGTGATGTCGTGCCATGATTTGAGATATAATGCATGAAGGGTAATGCCGTGTAGTTATTGTGAGAGTCAATGCATAAAGGGTGATGTCGTGCCATGATCATGAGAGGTAATACACGAAGGGTGATGTCGTGTCGTTTCTGTTATTTTCTTATGGGAGAACGAGAGTAAAAGCACGAAGGGTGATGTCGTGCATGTGTTAGTGTTTCATTATTCTTGTTGATACAACTATGGTATTCATTATGCTTCTTGAATTACTGTTAGAATTCGCTATTCCCTACAGCATGTTCCCCTTCCCATATTTATCTGTTATTTCCTGTTATTATTGTTCTGTTCGTATATAATTTAACTGCACAGGTTTATATGGTTGTTTTGTCCTAGCCTCATCACTACTTTGTCGAGGTTAGGCTCTACACTTACCAATACATGGTGTCAGTTGTACTAATACTGCACTCTTCACTTGTGTGCAAAATTTGGTGCTGGACCTTGTGAGTAGCTTGAGGTAGCTGCCTTCAGTCCAGGGAGACCAAGGTTGATCTGCTGGCATCCGTAGAGCCTGAAGTGCCCCTTTCCCTATTTTAGTTATCTGATGTCTCTTTTCATTTCGAGAACAGTTGTACTTTTCTTTCTAAACTACTGTTTGTAGAAATTCGTAGATGTTCGTGAAATTGTGACACCAGATCATTGGGGTAGACATGTATTGGAGTATTTTGATTGGTTATAACACTTCTGCACTTTATATCTGCTTAGCTTTAGTTACGATTTATCTCTGTTTGAGTTAATTGCTAATGTGTTAAAATCATAGTAGTTGGCTTGCCTTGCTTTCACCAGTAGGCGCCATCACGACTCCCAAGGGTGGGAAATCTGGGTCGTGACAATACTCTCTTACTTTCTAGTTCATATTTCATCAGAATCGTCCTTTTACTTGATTGTTCTTATTTTACTATTCTTAATCAACCTCGAGGCCACCTAGCTCGAGGTCGAGAGTGCCTTACACACTGGTTTGATTTACTTATTTCTTTCATTTATACGTTATACTTCTTTATTATTAATTAGTATTGAGCTAAATCACATCTTTAAAACCATAAATCAAGTTTAATTATTACTCGTATTTTCGAGGTAAACAGTTTGGCGCCTACCGTGGGGATAAAGATAATAGTGATTATTTTAGTATTTATTCTCTGAGCACACGTTATTTTCACACTTTTTCTTTTCAAGAATTTTTGTTCTCAGGTAAAAATATGTCAAACTCACAAAACGCACCAGTACACGACAACGATGGTCTTGGATTTCATGGGGAAAACAACAATGTAGGAGTCGGTGTACCACCGATAAACCTTGGGGAAGTGCCAAATGTGGAACCAGTTGATGTTAGTTCACACATTTCTTTGAATGCGGATCTAGGCGCAGACCCCAGAGGAAGCGTACGCAGGGAAGCCCGATCTATGGGCCAAGGAACATAGGGTGTAGGAGATGGGGGAATCAGCCTCCAAGTAATATTCAAGATGCTACAAGCTCAACAGATTTCCATCACTCAACTTCAAAGTCAGAATAAAACTCCAAGTATAGTCGAACCAGAAAACACTCGACGTACTGAGCCGGTGCCGGAGAGATCAAAGGGTAATGGCTCGGGGACTGACCCCAATTATGAGGATGCTCGAGGAACTCACCAAGAGGATCGAGTCCGAGGAGAAGAAGATTGAGGATAATGACAAAAAGGTGGAGACTTATAACTCCCATGTTGATTAAATACTGGGGGCACCCCTGGTCTTGAAAATTTTGGATGCCAAAAAGTTCATACAAAAGCCATTCCCTCCGAGTGCGGCTTCAAAGCCCATTCCGAAAAAGTTTCTCATGCCCGATATACCTAAATACAATGAAACAACCGATCCTAATGAACATATTACCTCATACACTTGCAGGATTAAAGGAAACGATTTGAATGATGATGAGATCGAATCAGTATTGTTGAAAAAATTTGGGGAAACTTTGTCAAAGGGAGCCATGATTTGGTATCACAACTTGTCCCCAAACTCTATCGATTCATTTGCTATGTTAGCAGATGCCTTCGTTAAAGCACATACTGGGGCCATAGAGGTGGCGACAAGGAAATCAGACGTTTTTAAGATAAGGTAGAGGAACGATGATATGGTAAGGGAGTTCGTGTCTCCATTTCAAATGGAGCGAATGGAATTACCACCAGTCTTAGATGATTGGGCAGTACAAGCTTTTATGCAAGGTTTGAACGAGTGGAGTTCGATCGCGTCACGACAATTGAAGCAAAATCTGATCGAATACCTAGCTGTAACTTGGTCAGACATACCAATTGAAGATCAGGGTCGAGGACGACCAGTTGGGAGCCCCCTCGGGTTTAGTTCATCCTAATAGATTGGCGGTTAAGGCCCCAAGGGATACGGATAGGG
Source organism: Nicotiana tabacum (assembly GCF_000715075.1). NCBI lineage: Eukaryota > Viridiplantae > Streptophyta > Magnoliopsida > Solanales > Solanaceae > Nicotiana > Nicotiana tabacum. Next base: position 143,771,766 of record NC_134087.1, on the reverse strand, counting down.
AACCACGATCAAACAAGAAACGGTATCGATTGTATGTCGATCGGACAAACAATGGTTTGGGGTGTAACATTCCTCGGAACGATCGAATAAATGATTGAGGTCAAAGCTCTCGGGGACTTATGACTAAGAATGGTTTTGATAATCATACCAACCCCACTAAAGAACCTCAATTGTCGGAGTATAATTTCAACATAGATTCATCGGGGATCATGTCAGCTATTGGAAGAATCAAAGACACCACGTGGCCCAGGCTGATACAAACCGATCCTTCTCAAAGGAGTCCAAACTGGATGTGTAAATATCATGGCACGCATGGCCATAGGACCGAAGGCTGTAGACAGCTCAAGTATGAGGTAGCTCGATTGTTCAACGAGGGTCATCTTCGGGAGTTTGTCAGTGATCAAGCTAAGAATCACTTCAGGGAAAGAGATGCAAACAGAAAAAATGAGCAGGAAGAACCACAATATGTAATCCATATGATCGTTGGTCGGGTTGGTTCGGATTTCATAATTACCAAACCAAACCAATTGTGTCGGATTATTAAATCTACAGACCAAACCAAACCAATAAAACTCAGGTTTTTCACTCTCGATTTTTCCTGGGTTTTCGGGTTATTCGGGTTTTTTCAGATTTTTTTCCGGTAAAATCTTTGTAGAACAAAACATATAAATTATGCTCAAAATATTTATTTAGTCTTAGTAGGATACAAGTATATAAAGTATTTTCCAAGAAAATAATACAAATTATGAGATATGTCATGGCATTATCCTAAAATATTCAACAATAAAATTATGTAATATAAATAATGCTAATTAAAAAGCCATAATAAAAATAAACATAATCTAAGAGTACTAAGTCATGCTAAAATAAGTAGACTAATAAGGGAGTATTAAATACATGACTAAACGCTAAAGAAAGAATAAAAATAGGTTATGCATTTTATCTAAATTTTTGCAAAACAAAAAATAGATATTCAATACATTCCCGTTTGTAGTATTGAATTAAATTTCTTTTGTTAGCATTAGTATTGATTTGATTTTGGTTTGGGCTTTTGTCAGCACTATTTAATTTAGTAATGTTAATGGCTATAAAACTTATTGGAACATTTAAAAGTTCTAAGTCCAACCTTGAAATAATACCTCAAAAAATAAAATTATGAAATCTTTTAAGTAAATATTTATAAATTACATCACAATAAGTATATTTATATATTAAATATATCTAAACTTTCTATATATGTAATGTCGGGTTGGTTTGGTTTTGGTTTGACTTTCTTTAGTTAAAACCAAACCACACCAATTATGGTCGGGTTTTTTTTTCCAATACCAAACCAAATCAAACCAACCCATAGTCGGATTTTTTTTCTCGGTTTGACTCGGATTATCGGGTTGGTGCTGTTTATTGGTTTCTTTTGTACACCCCTAGTTGGCAGTGTCGATGTTCCACAAGGGCCTATATTCAAACGTACCAAGGTGTCGATCACCAGAGAAAAACGAACTCGGAGCTATGTGCCCCAGGGCGCCCTAGCATTCAATGACGAGGAAGCGGAAGGCATATCTCAGCCTCACAATGACGCCCTGGTAATTTCTATTTTGTTAAATAAAATTCACGTTAAACGTGTTCTAGTGGATCCAGGTAGCTGAGCAAACATAATTAGATCGAGGTTCGTAGAGCAACTCGGCCTACAAGTTCAAATTGTACCTGCATCCTGAGTCCTAAATGGCTTCAACATGGCAAGCGAAACAATGAATGGGGAGATAATCCTACCAGTGAACATGGACGGGACAATCCAAGATACGAAATTCAATGTCATCGAAGGTGACATGAAATATAATGCACTTCTCGGGAAGCCATGGATCTACAACATGAGGGCAGTACCTTCAACCATTCATCAGATGATGAAATGCCCAACAGTGGATGGAGTGAAAATTGATTACAGAGAACAACATGCTACAAAAGGAAATGTTTGCAGTCAATGAGGTGCCCTCGAAAAAATTGAGCGCCAAAGATAAGCAGACGGCCAAATAGAAATCAACGATCCCATCCCCGATTGAGCCGGAGGAATAGGTAATCGAAGAAGAGGAAGAATATTTCCTTACTCCTCGAACTTTCGTTGTTCCCGAAGAGTCAGACGCAACCAAGTCGACCGTAGAGGAACTGGAACAGGTCATACTGATCGAGTACATGCCCAAGAAAAAGGTATACCTAGGAAAGAGATTAACCCCCAAACTCAGGAAAAAACTCATTCAATTTCTTATCGATAATATGGATGATTTTGCTTGGTCCCATTTAGACATGATAGGGATCCCACCGGAAATAACAATACAACGGCTAAGCATCGATCCCAAGTTCAAACCGGTGAAACAAAAGAAAAGGCCCCAGTCCGAGGTAAAGCATGCATTCATAAAGGATGAGGTAACTAAACTTCTTAAAATAGGATCCATTCAGGAGGTAAAATGCCCCGAATGGTTAGCAAATGTAGTCGCAGTCCCTAAAAAAGGGAACAAACTTAGGATGTGCGTATATTAAAAGGATTTAAATAAGGCATGCCCTAAAGACTCTTTTCCACTGCCTAACATCGATCGCATGATCGATACCATGACCGGCCACGAGATCCTTACCTTTCTCGATGCCTACTCTAGGTACAATCATATTCAGATGAACCCGGGGGACTAGGAAAAGACCTCATTTATCACAAAGTTTGGAACTTATTATTACAATGTAATGCCCTTCGGGCTAAAAAATGCAGGAGCTACATACCAATGCCTAGTTAACTAAATGTTCGAGAAACATATAGGTAAATCAATGGAGGTTTATATTGACGATATGTTGGTTAAGTCCCTGCGCACAGAGGACCATCTGCAGAAACATTCAAAATCTTAAGGAAGTACAACATGAAGCTTAACCTAGAAAAATGTGACTTCAGAGTTAGCTCGGGCAAGTTCCTCTACTTCATGGTATCTAATCAGGGAATCAAGATCAACCCCAATAAGATCAAGGCCATCAAAGATATCATAATCGTGGATAGTGTGAAAGTCGTGCAAAGGCTAACAGGACGAATAGCTACCTTGGGTTGATTCATTTCGAGGTCATCAGATCGAAGTCATATGTTCTTTTACTTGCTCAAAAAGAAAAATGATTTTGCATGGACCCCATCTAGAAAGTTAAAGCCATATTTTCAATGTTATCCCATATGTGTATTAACCACTTATCCTCTCCGAATGTTTTTCATAAGCTCGAATTATCAGGCCGAATGGGTAAATGGGCAGTCGGACTTGGCGGGTACGATATCGAATATCAACTCTGAACGACTATCAAGTCTCAAATCTTAGCTGACTTCGTGGCCGATTTTACGCCGACCCTCGTACCTGAAGTGGAAAAAGAACTTACGCTAAAATTTGGTACATCATCGAGGGTATGGAGCCTTTTCACGGACGGTGCCTCGAATATAAAAGGGTCCAGGCTCGGCATTATTTTGAAGCCACCAACAGGTAGTACTATTAGACAATCTATTAAAACTTCTAGGTTGACTAATAATGAGGCCGAGTATGAGGCCATGATTACAGCCGAGTATGAGGCCATGATTACAGGTCTCGAGCTATCTAAAAGCCTGGGGGCAGAAGTCATCGAAGCCAAGTGCGATTCCTTGTTGGTCGTAAATCAAGTAAACAAAAGCTTTGAAGTTCGAGAGGATAGGATGTAAAGATATTTGGACAAATTACAAGTAACATTGCATCACTTCAAGGAGTGGACTCTCGACCATGTGCCTCGAGAACAAAACAGTGAGGCCGATGCACTCGCCAACTTGGGGTCATCAATTGAAGATGATGATAATGTCTCGGGGACCGTCATTCAGTTATCGATATCTGTTGTCGAAGAGGGTCATACTGAGATAAATTCTACAAGTTTGACTTGGGATTGGAGGAATAAGTATATCGTGTATTTAAAAAATGGAAAACTCCCATAGGACCACAAATAATCAAGGGCCCTACGAACTAAGGCTGCTAGGTTCCCATTAAATGAAGATGGAACATTGTACAGGAGGACGTTTGATGGACCACTAGCGGTATGTTTAGGGATAGGGGACACCGATTATGTTCTATGAGAAATGCACAAAGTACTTGTAGGAATCACTCCGGCGCTGAGTCTTTGATTCGCAAAATAATCAAAGCAGGATACTACTAGGATAGCATGGAAAAAGATACTAAGGAGTTTGTTAAAAAATGTGATAAGTGCCAATGGTTTGCACCGATGATTCACCAGCTCGGAGAGCAACTCCACTCAGTCCTATCCCCATGACCTTTCATGAAATGGGAAATAGATATCGTCGGCCCTGTACCAACAACCTCTGGTAAAGCTAAGTTCATTTTTTTATGACTGACTACTTTTGTAAATGGGTGGAAGCACATGCCTTCGAGAAGGTCAGACAAAAGGAAGTTATTGACTTCATTTGGGACCATATCGTGTGTCGATTTGGGATACCCGCCGAAATCGTATGCGACAATGGCAAGCAATTCATCGGCAGCAAGGTAACAGAGTTCCTCAAAGCACACAAAATAAAGAGGATCTTATCAACACTATACCACCCAACCGGGAACGGACAGGCCGAGTAGACAAACAAAACTATCATTAAAAACCTAAAGAAAAGGTTGGACGATGCAAAAGTAAAATGGAGAGAAGTTCTACCCGAGGTCCTTTGGGCATATCGAACGACATTGAAGTCCATCACGGGGGCTACTCCGTTCTCTTTAGTATACGGCTCTGAGGCCTTAATCCGGTCGAAGTCGAAGAACCCAGCGCCAGGTTTTGACATGCATCAGAGGAGTCAAATCACGAGGCTATGAATACTAGCCTCGAGCTATTGGATGAAAAAATAGAAGCAACACTTGTTCGGATGGAGGCACAGAAAAAGAATTGAGAGATATTATAATAGGACTAACCTTTGACACTTCGAAATCGGGGACTTAGTTCTACAGAAGGTCACCCTCAATACTCGAGACGTGAATGAAGGGAAACTGGCCCAAATTGGGTGGGACCATACCGAGTCATCGGAGTTGTTGGCAAAGGATATTACAAACTTGGAACGATGGGAGGCGAACAACTGCCAAACAATTGGAATGTATCATTACTCAAATGATACTATTGCTAAGGTATGATTTTCTCCTTTTGTCCATTTAAATTTAAAACTAACTCATTGCGGGTGTTCGATGACCATAGGTTTTAAAGCACGTGTTGCACTCTTTCTCCCTTAGTCCGGATTTTATCCCAAATGGGTTTTACCGGTGAGGTTTTTAACGAGACAACAACTATGTGCTACCTAAGGAGAACTCAACAGTATCCAAGGCTTCTTTTCAATCAACCTCGAATACTGGGGGCATCACCCTCGAAGATTATATTTTTGAGGAAAATACTTCACGTCAAAGAGGGTATCGATAGGAAAACTTTGTAATGGACCAAACGATCAGATGAACCGTGTCCATATAGGATAGTTGAGCCCCAACGGCAAAACATGTACGCATGTACCAATTATTCAAAAAAGCATTCTTTCTATTTCAAAACACTATGTGTCTCAAATAAATTTGCTACTATATGAACATCATACTTGTGATTTTGCAAGAAACGGCTCAAAGGACAAAATATGAATGCACCTCGAATACTCGGGGACTGTCATCCATAGTCAACGCATTCGAGTCATCTAAACTCGAATTCATAAGACCTCAAAGAGGCATCCCCTCGACATCAAGGCCAAGGCCATCATACTCAGGGACTAACCTTTTGAACAAGTTCAAAGGGTTATCGGGAAACAAGTCCAAGAGACACACCCGAAGGCTACGGCCATATTAAAGGCTACGGCCACATTAAAGACTACGGTCATATAAAAAAGGCTACGGACGAAATAATGCAGCTCGGAGATGTCCGACTTCCACCATAAGTTAAAGGCCTTCAAATACTTTAAAAACCGGTTAAACTAGGCTACCCTTGGAAAAAGCAAATAAGAAAGGGCTTCGATAAAATCAGCCCCTCGAATAATTTAAATGTTTCGATAGTATCAGCCTTCGAAAAAGCCTCAAGAGGTGTTAAATTATCGTAAAACAAACAGACTACAAATGGGGTTCCGATCGATCGAACCCTCGAAAAACCCAATGGGTACAAAAATACAATAGGTACAAAAATACATGCTAAGGCATAAAAAAATTTTCATTAAGTCTTTTAGCCGAAAAAAGGGAAATATTATAGCCGCCTTAGAGGCCGAATTGGCCCAACCTAAAGAGCCTAAGGGCCGACCTAAAAGATCCTAAGGGCCAAAACATGTAGAGTTCGAGACCGTACTCTCACTCAAATCGGACTCAAGAGTCCCATCATCCCGAGCTCGCATCAAATCGACTTATGCTTAGCTCGGGGGTTAACAAAAACTTTAAGAGGTATTCTGTTATAAGTTCAAAGATTTCCCATTGATAATTAAAAAACCTAAGCATTTGTTCTATTCAGAATCCAAGCCAATGAAGTTATCAAAAAATTTCAAAAAACGAGGACAAAGCAGAATTCAATACACATCGAAAATAAATCAAGAAGAAAGGGAATTCCTTATATTCACATAGAGTATTTACAACCCCTACAAAGAGCCTTACACAAAACCAAAATAAAGGAACCTAATCTGCTTTGGGGCCACATCCCCGGGAACCACACCCTCGGGAGCTGCATCATCGGGAGCCTCATCTTCAAGAATCTCCTCCTCGGGGACTTCGTCCTCATCTCCTCCGCTCTCGGAACCACTAACAGAATCCTAGTCATCGGAGAGCAAAGCAGCAGCCTCTTCCTCTAAAGTCTTTGCTTTCTCAATATCAGCTGAGAGGTCAAAGCCATGAGCTTGCACCTCCTCGAGAGTTTCTCTCCGGGACTATCGCATGGCATGGTCGAGAGCACATGATAACTTCAGCCGCAATGGAGATCTCCTGTGCCCAGGTGTTAGCAGCTTTAGCATCAGCCCGGTACAAGCACACAAATGCCTCTGCCTCAGATTTGGCCTTCGCAAGCTCAGCGGTTGATTTAGCTTCGAGCTCCTCGATCTTGCAGCTCCGGGCCAAGCTTTCCTCCTTTTCATTTTAAAGCTGTCATTCGATTGAAGCCAGTTGTTCCCGAAGTGTATCTTTCTTTGAGGTGAGACGGTCCATGTGTTGCTTCCGCCCTAGGGTCTCGGCCTCTTTCATCTTGAGCTCTTCTCGAAGCTGCTCCACCATCTTGCCCTTCTGCTGGGCCGCAAAGTTGAAGTGTTAATTGCCAAATCAAATAAATGCACAACAGACCCTCAAAGGTTGTATCACCTTTTCAATAAGCTCGGTTTGTTCTTGACGAGCCTTCGCCAACTCGACTCGAAGATCCCTGACCTCCTCCTCTTTTTGTACATAAAGGTGCTTAAGGCCATCCCTCTCTTCCGCCAGCTTCTTGAGTTCGGCTTCACATCGGGCAAGCTCGGCCGGAGATTTGGAAAATTCTTGTTGGTGAAGTGACACGGCCTTCACGCAAAGAAAAAGAGTCAAAAAGATGAGAATTAAACTCGAGCGTAATTATGAAGACAAAAACTTACTTGTTTGAGAAGCCTTTTGGCCTCATAAAAAATAAACGAGGCGTTAGGATCTGGACCATCTTCGATCGCTGCAAGACACTCCCAAAAAATGTCATTCCCTTCATGGGTCATTCCCAAATCAGGAGTCCTCATGGCCCGGGCATCTCGGAATTGCCCTTCGGAGAACACTGGACCCGGTGATGAGTCATTTGTATTGATTATCCCAATTGATTCACTTAGGATATTAGACTCTATTTGAAGGGCCTCGGAATTAGGCTCTTCGAGCTCCCCCACCAAATGTCCCCCGGGACGAGACACATTTTTTCCACCTGATGGCTCGGGGACTTTGCTCGAGATCCCCTCCGAAATTTCTTCGGTTCGAGATTTAACCACATCTGCCACCATTGGTTCAGTGGCCTTTGAAGAGTCAGTGCTTCCTCTTTTCCGAGCTACCAACAGACAGTCGTCGTCTTCTCCCTCCTCTTCCTCATCCTGAAGGTGTTGGGCCGCTTCTGAAGATAGTGCCGCAGAATCGGCCTTAGGCTTTCGAGCCTTGCTTTTCTTTGGCTTCGAGGAATTTGTAGGCAACCCCCTTTTCCTCTTTATTTCCATGGTGGGCTTTGGGATTTCTTCTTCACCTAGCGGGGGCGACCGCATAGCAATGGCGTCTCCGTGGCATGCATAATGATAAAGTAAGTATTTCACTAAGAGACATAAATATGTGAACAAGAGAACTCATCATGGTTTTTAGCTTCCCATCAACCCTTTTCCAAGTCACTCCAACTGCGTTCCACGTATGAAGAAGTGGAGGCCAGTTGCCGGACCAAACCTGTGAGGTTCGGGACCGCGCCAGGAAACCAAAAAACAGTTGTATCATCAGAAAGGGATTAGATCAACAAAAGAATGAGATCAAGAAAGAGTAGGGAAAACAGAATATGAAGTCACCATCGATAAATCCGTATTTACGTTTCATGTTCCACTCATCGGAGAATGGTATCCTCTCAGCAGGAATCAGATCGGAGGTCCTGATTCGAACAAACCTGCTCATCCATCCTTGGTCCTTGTCCTTATCAATGCTGGAGAAAAGAGATTTTAAGGATCGGCGCTGCACCTTTATCTGACCACCTCGATAAAGGAAGGGGTTGTATAGCCTGATCAGGTGGTCTAGGGTAAAAGGCATCCCCTCGACCAGGCCCGAGAAATATCTGATCATATTGACGATGTGCCAGAATGAAGGGTAGATCTGGCGAAGCGTCACCTCGTATGGTTGGTAAAAATCAAGAATCACTGGGTCTATGGAACCCAAAGCTGGATCTATGGGATCCAACGTGAATGAGTAGGTATACACGCTTAAGTACCCTGCCTTATGGGTAGTGATGTCCTCTTCAGGGGAAGGGATCACAACATCTTTGTTCTCCCAGTTGCAATCTTTTTTCACCCACTCAAGCCCATCTTCAGTTATCAAGAAGATGTATCGAGACATGGGCTCACATCGGCCTGGTGTCGAAACAGGTTTATCGATTTTAAAACCGGCAGTTAGTTCGCACGGCCCGGGAATACACTCCTCGATACGAGGTGGCACCACTATTCTACCTCTGGCCGGTCGCGGTGATGAAGAAGCTTTTTCTTTATGAGGCACAGCTTTAGATGTTTTACCAATTGTGGTTTAGAAATTCAAGAGAAGAGAAGGAGTGGATGCTATAGTAAGAGAAAATTTAGAAAAGGTGAACTCAGAGAAGTTGAAGGAGCTAAAGAGATTTTGAGGAAAGAGATTTTGAAAAGTAAAGTTTGCAGACATTTTGAAATTGGCCTATTTATAGAGGCTGCTTAAACGGGTTGGGAAAGCCAAATAGTCGATCATCAGCCGCCTCCCATTAATGACCTTGGGAACTATGCGGAAGCGACTTTTCAATCTCTTCAGCCGCTGGCATCACGAGATTGACATCATGATCGAGGCGTCGTAGCATCGAAGATCAAATCGTTTCTTATCATCTTACTCTAAGAAACGCGGGGACTATCTGTATACGGTCGAAATCAGGCATGCCCGATTTTTCGGGCTCGAGGGGTTACTTTAAGCCCGAGTTCAGGATGGATCGAGTTCGAGCTCAATGGACCAGGCTCGAGCTCAACGACAGAGTACAAGGCTCGAAGAATCAAGTGCTCGAGGAATGTCGAAGCCTTATATGACCAGCCTCGAGATAATGCCGTTATGGATTTGTAACAGAATGAGCAAGATTCCTGCCACGTCCCCAAAATCGTGGCGTAAATCTCAGAATAGATTTGTGCGAATCTGTACTAGGCGGTTAGACAACTGTACTAATAAGATTCTTTACTGTAAATAGAAATATACCATATGTAGGGTTCCCCTATTATATTAAGAGGACCCCAATCATTTGTAAACATCATCAATCATTAGCAAAGAATATACTCTCTTACTTTCTGGTTCATATTTCATCATAATCGTCCTTTTACTTTATTGTTCTTCTTTTACTGTTCTTAATCAACCTCGAGGTCACCTAGCTCGAGGTCAAAACTACCTTACACACTGGTTTGATTTACTTATTTCTTTCATTTATACGTTATACTTCTTGGTTATTAATTAGTATTGAGCTAAATCACATATCTTTAAAACCATAAATCAAGTTTAATTCGTATTTTCGAGGTAAACAGGGACTTTATCAAGTTATAAGGTGGTGACAGATTAGAACATTGCACCAGTCCCTGGACTCCGACTGGATTAAATATAATGGGCCATTTAAGGTAGTTGGAATTATGCTAAAATTCAGCTAACTTTTGATAACTGTCTAAAATGTACCGAAACAATACAAGCCACGAAACCAGCAGGACCATAATTAACTAAGCAACAGAATAAGCTTATGTGACAAGATAAATTATTTACTATAGTAAAACAATTAAGGCCAGAAAGGACAAATAAACGAGCAAGACCAAGTACAGTATTTATTCATAATGACCTGCAAGAACAAAGTTGGTATTTGTATGCTCAAAATTGGAATTTACTATTCTTCCCCGTTTTGTTTGGATCAAAGCCTTGTAGGCAAGTTTCTTCCTTTAATGTTAACCATTAATGGATTGATACCGACGCCGATAAGCATATATATGAGTGGTTAATACTAGTGTTCTATGTTTCTTTCTCAATTAAGTTCACAATCGCCAGTTAAAACAAAACAACTCTAAGTCTTCTGGAATACTAGCAACAAGGAGCATTGGAGAAAATGATAAACCAAACGGCATAATGTTAATTAAAAGGTATAAAACGATATATCTTAAACAACCAGATATATAGGCAAAAAAAAACGTGAAAGCTAAACATTCAAGTTCCGTGCATTAATGGTTCAAGTTTTCTATATCATTAAGTTTAAGTTGACGTACAAGTCAGTGGCGGAGGTAGAATCTCCACAAAGGGGGTTCAAAAAAGTTTTTTTTTTAGCTAGTGGGAATTGAACCTATGATCTTATGTAGATTTTGAACCCCCTTGACCACTAAACTACACTTTTGGATTGTGTTAAGGGGGTTCAAAACTTAATATATAGAGGTAAAAAACAGATTTTGCCTTATATATACAGTGTAATTTTTCGGCAAAGGGGATTCGGGTGAACCTCCTTGCGCCCCCCTAAATCAGCCCCTGCATACAACAATAGATAACTCTCTAGCAAGCCTGATATAATAACTTGAAAAATAGAGTAAACCTCCTATCTGTTATAGCATAAAAGTTAGCTATTGTATATAAGTTTGAAGCTCGTGAATATAGCGGTCGTTAATCAAGATGATCAATAAGCATGTTTAGCGCGTCCTGACTGTCTCAAAGTGATTGCCGAAAGAAGATTAATCTATAATGTAAAGCATAAGAATCGTTGCCACCTTGTTGTTTCAATTTCTTGTGGTGGCGTTGAGTTGGAGGCATATTTATTGATTTCAGCAAAGAAGAAGGATATTCTCCAATAGTGATCAACCAATTTCTTGTTCTAGCTACAGAACCTAGGTGTAAACGACAATTAATTAATCGCATAACTGTATATATATGTATAGCAAGTTAGAGACACAAACCAATCTCATCAAACAAGAGAAAAAATCAGCATGGCCTCTGACAATCTTGTAGTGCTCAATGCTCTTGACACAGCACGTACCCAATGGTACCATGTCACTGCCGTTATCATTGCTGGAATGGGATTTTTCACCGATGCGTACGATCTCTTCTGTATCTCCACTGTCTCTAAACTCTTAGGCCGCCTCTATTACTATGATCCTGCCACGAAAGCCCCTGGCAAATTGCCTCACATGGCTAACAATTGGGTGATTGGAGTTGCTTTAGTTGGTACTCTATCTGGCCAACTCGTATTCGGCTGGTTAGGAGACAAACTTGGTAGGAAAAAAGTCTATGGACTCACTTTAATTCTCATGGTGGTTTGTGCACTTTGTTCTGGCTTGTCCTTTGGGTACAGTGCAAAATCTGTAATAGGGACGCTCTGTTTCTTCAGATTCTGGCTTGGATTTGGTATTGGAGGAGATTATCCTCTTTCTGCTACAATCATGTCTGAATATGCTAACAAGTCAACTCGTGGGGCGTTTATTGCTGCGGTGTTTGCTATGCAAGGAGTTGGGATCATCTTCGCGGGGCTCGTTTCAATGATTATCTCCAATGTGTTTTTAATCATGTACGGAGGTAAACCATTTGATCAGGATGAAATTTTGTCCACGGAGCCTGAGGCCGATTATGTTTGGCGGATCGTGTTGATGGTGGGGGCTCTTCCTGCACTTGTTACCTATTATTGGAGAATGAAGATGCCTGAAACAGGGCGTTACACTGCTATTATTGAGGGAAATGCTAAACAAGCAGCGATTAACATGGGGAAGGTACTTGATATAGAAATCCAAGCAGAAGGTGACAAATTGGCCCAATTCAAGGCAGCTAATGAATATCCTTTGCTCTCCAGTGAGTTCTTCCAGCGCCACGGGCTTCACTTAATAGGTACAATGACAACTTGGTTCTTGTTGGACATAGCTTTCTATAGCCAAAACCTCACTCAAAAGGACATATTTCCAGTCATGGGACTCGCTAGCAAAGCCCAACACATTTCCGCTTTGAGGGAGATGTTTGAGACATCGCGTGCCATGTTCGTGATTGCCTTGCTTGGTACTTTCCCTGGTTACTGGTTCACAGTGTTCTTCATCGAAAAAATTGGCAGGTTTAGGATACAATTGATGGGGTTCTTCATGATGACAGTTTTCATGGCGATCATTGGAGTCAAATATGATTACCTAAAGACTAAGGAGCACAAATGGGCATTCGCAACTCTTTATGGCTTAACTTTCTTCTTTGCCAACTTTGGACCCAATTCGACAACATTTGTGCTCCCCGCGGAGCTCTTCCCGACAAGAGTGAGATCCACTTGCCACGCACTGAGCGCCGCATCTGGAAAGGCTGGGGCGATGATTAGTGCATTTGGGATACAACAATACACGCAAGATGGAAATGTTCATAAAATCAAGAAAGCCATGATGCTGTTGGCTGTCACAAATATGCTTGGATTCGCTTTCACTTTCTTGGTGACTGAGACAAAAGGCAGGTCACTGGAAGAAATTTCAGGGGAGGATGGCAGGCAGCATGAGACACAAATGAAGACTAGTAAGCCTGTTTCTGGCCACCAGGATGATGGATGGGAATGATCATATATGGTTTATCACTTTGAGCATTGCATCTATAGGAAAAATGGATCAATAAACGGGCAAAGAACCGATTAATTGGTTTGTTGCTCAATGCCGCGTTGAGCTTGGTAGCTTTTCAATCACTTCTATGAATAATAAGAGCTTTAACATGATAAATCACCTATTACCGCAAGTAAAATGACACTGCTAGCATACATTTTTTTACTCTGTCAATATATATATTATTTAAACTCAGCTTTAATAAGATGGCCATTGGCGAGTAATTGGCCAGGAGCTTTTGCATTTTCTTTCTCCTTTCTGACCCTTCCCCGGGGGTTTAGTTTCCTTATTGTTAGGATAAGTGATAAATGTGTTTATTATATATTCAATCTTTTTCTGAGGACATGGATGCTTTTTATTGTATCTTCTCACTTTGCATAAAAAAATCAAATGTGTCTCACTACTATAGGTTTTAGTTCATGCACTTGGTAATGGAAAGGAATTAGTATACCATTTACCAATAACTTCTCCAGAACCATGAATCCTTCTGTTAGATTAATCCATTAGAAAGTTGGAATTCTTGGAACTTCAAAATTAACTTGAATAGGAGTAGAACACGACTACAACTATAGGATATTGTAGTCAATTCAAATACCTTCTTAAAACCCTTTTGGTGATGATCATACTACAAAAGTCCAAACATTAAAGATTTTGTCCACCTTATCAGCGCCTTATTTTTTTCTCCTCATCCACTTCCCTTCTAACCCGCACCGAGTGTTTACGCCCAATCAATAAATAAGTGGCACATCTCAATTTATTTAGCTATAATTTTTAGTAATTAACCATAGTTAACGATATGTATTTTTGTACTTGATCTTAAATGATAATATAAAAGATAGTTAATAAAACCTTGCCATAGTTAATAAAACCTTGCCATATTCCGTTGTGTTCCTAAGTTAATGTCAATAGATCACCGAAGAATCACAAGAAGGTACAGAAAACCCAGAAAGCAATTGGGAAAAACTCTAGCCTTTCAGCTACCTGTAGGCATTATTATTCATGTCAAAAAAAAAAAAAAAAACTTCCACAGATTATACAACAAAACAAAAATGCAGTTTAATAGGAATTATCGATAAAGAAAAAAAGAAGGAAACAAAAATAGAAGAGACAGACTACTTTTCTTTCCTAATACTTTCGTTTCATATACTCAATAAAAAACATAAAGAAAATTCTACATTTATAGTAGGTATATTTGCAATTTATTTTTGCTTACTCCTTAATAGCAAGTAAATCCTATGCTTGCTGCAAAACTTGTCTCCCACAGTATGCCGTCGATCGAGTGTTTAGCATTACACTAACTTTCGAGTTGCATTTTTGCAAAAGTAAACCCGCAACGAAAACAAAATGTTAAAAGAAGAACTGCGAGAAACAAAAGGACAAATTGAGGGCACCCCTAAAGCTTTCTAACTTAGTTACTACGACTTTACTCCCTTTTAATTTTTTATTTATTAGAACTAGGGCTCCTAATAGATCTTAATTTTCTATGGTTAACTAAATTGGATGTGAACACCCCCTTCTAACCTTATTTCTTCTATAATTATGTAATTTTTATTTTATCCGTCCTAAAATGAACTCGTTACGATTTTGCAAAAAGAAAATGAATAGATGAAGTGGTATATTGTAAATAAAAGAATAATTGAGGAGCAAATTAAGTATGCAAATACAAAGAGTTCAATTATTGTATGGGGCAAAGCTGGTTGACAGCAGGTGGTCGAATGGTAAAATGACATGTGGAACTGAAGATAGGCAAATGACGAGTCGGGAAACAACTAACACCGGATGCAACGTGTGTGACGAATTCTGGATGAATTCTGAAGGGAACGTAATCGACGATAGAAGTTTAAAGGTATTCCATCGGATAACATTCAATGAGTGAATTTAAATGAGCAGCTGTTACAAAGAATATTTACATTCAAAGCCTGTTATTATAAATTCATCAATGACACTTTTATTCTCATTAAGAGGAGCTTGATCCTAGGATCTTGTTTCCATAGGTAGAGTTATAAATAGCGGGGTAAACATCCATTGTAAGGGCATGAAACATTCTGCACACAAAAGCTATACTTTACTATTTTGCTCTGAATGACCAATATCTTTGTTTACCCTAAAAAACGGATGGATAAAAATTAAATTGTAAGTGGTTTTAAGGATACGCGAATTAATTCGATATAAAGGGTAAACTGCGTTAGTATAAACAAAGATATAATAAATTCAAACGATGTGAGGAGGATGATTCCAGACTTAATGAATTATCTACCCTTGATCCGGGCTCACGATGGCCAGTACTGATGAACAAGAAGATGAGCTTTCAATAACACTGAAAAATAGTAGTATATTGCTTTGGAATGCGTGTTACAATGTCCTCAGTGAATTATCAGACCCCTCTTTATATAGTAGGGGAATCATATTCTAGGTATAAATTTGAAAAAGGTAAAAAAAAATCTTTTATTTAACTGATATCCGGTTCTTCATTGATACGTGTCGAGTTCTACACCGTGATATCCGGCCGATCACGGCTATTTCGGCCTTCTGTTGGTCGTGTTTGATTGCCTGACAATGTTCTTTAGAGTCTTTCGGGGTTTGGACCGATCCCGGATCATGACCTCGATGTTCTCGAGGGAAAGTGTCATGCTCCCGGATTCTGACTCGATGAGACCCTTATCAGAGACCGGGGTGTACCATGAGCCCGGTTTTACCTGTATACAGATAGTCCCCTCATTTCCCGTAGAGTAAGTTGACGAGAAACGACATGAGCTCCTCGATTCCTTCCTCAATACGCCATGACAAAAACGATAATAAATCTGAAACGTCTCGTCAGTCATGTTATTATGAGCTTAAATGCGTGCTAGCTGCCAGTTTGCTGTCCCTGGACGTGAAACATCGCGGAACCCCTATAAATATCCCCTCCTTTGTTCATTTATCACTTTACATCCAAACTTCTACCTTCGATCTTTTAAAAGATTATAGTCTTCTTTCATCCCCCAATATTCTTAAGTCAGTGTGCTTGGTTTCATTAGCAAGTTCTCATCCTTCATCCCGTCATTCTCCTTCATAGTTAAAAAAACCCTTTTAAAATAATAGCAAAGACTTCCAAGATCGTTTCCCAAAAAGAAGCTCCTTTTTCCTCGCAGCCGACCACTAAGGTCGAGGAGGCCGCCTCCGATGTGGTTGTCCTCGAAAGGTCTGCTGCTGACATGGCTACCGGCGAACCGGCCATCAAACCCCCTTGAAGATGTTCATTCTTAGGGGTTGTTTGGTCCACAACGACTTCAAGGTCGAGAAACCTTCTTCGGTACAGGGTTGGCGCGGGGAAGCCTCGATATATATTTGCTCGATTACCGAAGATGACCTCCCCAGGGTCCGCAAGGACTGCAACTGGCCAACAAGGACATAGTGGTCTGCGACTCTGATGAGGCCATTACTAGCCATGCTAAGGGATACCTAAGTGTCTCCACTTATCCCTTCACATTGGACCGGTGGACCCGGTCATTATAGATTTCTGTAAGAGATACAAGGTATGCCTCGGTCAGATCCACCCTTTGTTGTGCAGGATCGTGATCCTCCTTCAATTTTTTATGAACAAGATCTGGTTCTGCCGGTTTACAACAGATCATCTAGTCCATCTGTACAGTCCCCGAATTTTCCAAAGGAGACTGATAAAGCTCGTGCGCCTGTCCAGTAAAGCCCCATTCTCAAGTATCGATAAGGACCAGTATCGAGGCTAGTAGGGTAGCTTTGTCCGAGTGAGGACCTCAGACTTGATTTCGGCTGAATGTAGGCTATTTCCTGAGAAGTGGAATGCATTACGTAAGTAAAACTTTCCTTTGAATATTGATTTCATGTTCATCTATCTTTTCCGCATTTATATTCGTAGTGGTGCAGCTGTCGCTCGAGTCCCAAATGATATCCCTCGGCTCAAGGAGTGGGTCAAAGGTAATGTCTCATAATGCCCTACTTTGGTCGTTGGGAGGCCCGTTCCCGTGGTAAGATTTCTTTCCTGAGTAAGTTGCGTTAGGCTTCTTCTTTTAGCACCACGTTCTTATTTCTTTTACTTCTTCTTTGCAGGTTTGCCTAAGACCGTGGAGCTTAGGACCCCGGTCAGGAACGAGGATTTTGCTATTGAGTCTCCTGCTCCGTGGCAGGCCAGATAGAAAAAAAGGAGAAGGGCCCCGAGTTCTTCGAGCTCAAAAAGGAAGAAACCAAGGCGAAGGTTGGCTCATAAGCCAAAGGAAAACTCCAGCTCCCGAGCACCAGATGAGGACTTGCTCTACCAGCTTAGGGAGGGGTCTGAGGAAAAAGATCTTTTTGTGCATGTGAACTATCGCCCCCCGAAGAGAAAGGGGCCGTTGAACAAGAGATCCATGAGGTCAATCTTCCTTAGTTTAGGGAGATTGATAAGGAGGCCGGGGCTGAGACTTCTCGGAATGTCGGTAGTGCCCCAAAAGATGCCCTCGGTGTGATATATTTTACTGGGTCTCCCTCCTTTATGGAGTCCATGATCAATGAGGCCTGAACAGTGAAAGAGCAGCCCAACTAAGGGGATAATGGAGTGGACAATCCCCTCTAGAAGACATCACCAGGTTGGGCGCTTTAGAGGTACCGAGGAAAAGTTCATCTACGGAGGCAGGTTTGCCTAACTCAAGCTCGAGGTTAATTAATCGGTTCCCCACCCCGAGTATGGATCCTGGTCAGAAGCGATCAATTATTATCTCCATTTCGAAGGATGCCCGAGTTCTCTTCGCCCCTGTCGGGATAGCTAGTTACCTCTGGTGCCTTGTAACCGAAGAAGACCAGGCAAAAATGAACGAGGTGGATGTGCCATGCTTGTTCAATGAAGCGCAACAGGCTCTGAACGGGGTAAGGTGTTGTCATCCTCTATTATCTTCAGAATCAGTTTTTAAGGATTCTAATGCTTATTCCTTTCTTCATTTTGTAGGCCTCGGTGCTTCACCACGAGACCTTTCTCCGGTACCGGGATGAGCTTAGCCAAATCGAGGCTGAAGTCAAAGAGCTTGTTCAGAAGATGGATACTTATAAGCTTCTCAGCAAGCAACCCGAAGGAAAGGTCAAGAAGCTTCGAGCCGAGTTGGATGCGGCTTAAAAGGAAGATGTCAACCTGGTAGAACAGGTAAAAGTCTTTGAAGTTAGTGATGACGATCTAGACATGGCGACTAACGGTCAAAACCTGCAAGTCCAATAGAAGCTTGATCGAATCGACCAACTCCGAGCCGATATGGATGCGATCAAAACCGATGCTGAAAAGTGGAAAGGCAAGATGGATCGTTTGGCTTTGGAAAAGGAGACTACCCGAGAGCTGCTGGCCACAGCGGAGACCCAACTTGGAGCGGCGAGGGAGAAAGATGAGGCTCGATCCCAAAGAATTGAAGCCATCCAGTCCCAGCTGAGCTCGGCTGTTTCCAAACGGGATACCTTTGCAAAAGAGCTCAAAGCAGCCAAGTCAGTGGAAGAAATAACTAGGGTCGATGCTGCGGAGATGGTGGCCTAGTAAGAAGCTGATGCTGAGGTAGCCCAGGATTGCTTGAAAGACATCGTCGAACATGTGAAGTGACAGTCCCCCAGGGACACTCTCGAGGAAGTTCATGCCCAGGGTTTCGACCTATCGGTTGAGATTGAAAATGCTAAGAGGCTCAAGGCCGAGGCCAAGAAGTTGGCATACCCCGAGGATGAGGAACGCTTTGAGGGTTTCGGCGGATCTGAGGGCGCAGAAGACCCCGATGGTCTTGGTGATGAGGCAGGCTCCGGTGAAGACCAGGCTGCTTAGGTGCCTTGTAGGTTTTTTATTTTTTTTGTATTTTTGTAAGGCCGTTTGGCCTTTGTAAAGAACATTATATATATATATATATATATATATATATATATATATATATATATATATATATATATATATGCACACACACACACACGAGACATATATACAAGGCTCTTCTTCCCTTCGGCAATTTTCAAGCTTGTTTCTTTTAGCTTTTTTCTTTACAATTGCAAAGATTTTGAATGCCTTAGCACGTAATAATTAGGTCTTGTTCGGAGGTTCAAACAATGCTTGTTCTCGGTATAATTTTTCTTAAGACTCAGGGGCTTGGTGTGACCGGAAGCTTTCCCCGAAGTTCTTAGAATTTTTTAGATTACAATTTTTCCGAGGGTAGTCTTTGAACCGGTTTAGAAATTATGAAGGCCTTATATTTTGGTTATGGGTCTAGACGTCTCCGAGCCGTTCTAGGACGGTCGTAGCCTTTTACGTTCGGGTGCTGCCGAATGGGATTATTATCATAGGCTTCGATACCCGAGCCATTCGAGCTTGCCCAGGATAGCAGTCCTCGAGCAGGGATGGTCGTAGCCTTTAAAGTTCAGGAATACCTAATAGGTTTTGTGCCCCCAGAATTCGATAGCCCGAGCCGTCCAAGCTTGCCTTGGACAACAGTCCCCGCGTGAGGGTGTTCTCTTGGATCCGGATAGGGGTGGCCCTTGGGCTCAATGTCTTTATGGAACAAAATGTAGTAGTTTTTAAACCAGGATACGAATTGAGTTCTTTGGGTGAAGGCTTGAACGGCCCAATTGCCCGCGACCGGAGGCAAGTCCATTCTTTCCATTTGAAACCAGGACAAGAATTCGCTGAGCATCTCATTATCTCTCTATTTCACTTTGAAAAGGTATGATATCCTAGTCTTGACCTTGATATCCCCGATGTGTTCTTTCACGAATGAGTCTGCAAGTATATCAAATGAGTCAATACAATTAGAGGGTAGGTTGTGATACCATATCATAACTCCCTTCGACAAAGTTTCCCCAAACTTTTTCAGCAGGACGGACTCGATCTCATCATCCTCCAAGCCATTCCCTTTGATGGCACATGTGTAGAAGGTTACATGCTCATTTAGGTCAGTTGTTCCGTTGTACTTAGGAATCTCAAGTATGCGGAACTTCTTCGGGATCGGCTTCGGAGTTGCGCTCGGAAGAAAAAGGTTTTTGAAAAAATATCTTGGAATCCTGGCCCTTCAATATCGGTGGTGCTCCTGGGATTTGGTCGATCCTAGAATTATAGGTTTCCACCTTTTCTTCATTGGCTTCAATTTTCTTTTCTCCCGACTCTACCCGTTTTGTATGCTCCTCGAGCATTTTTATGATCTCGGGGTTAATCCCAAGTTCAGCATCATTTGGCCTTTCCGTGACCGGTTCATTTCTGCAGGTGACTTCCTGGGACGGCTCGATCTTAATTCTGCTAGGGGCGCATCTTTGGTTATGCAGCTAGGCTATCAGTGCCTATTGATCCTATAGCATTTCAAAGATCACTCGCAAGTTGATCCCATCACCTTCATCGTTGAACATATTTTGGGTAGTCGATTGGACTCCTCCGTGGACAGTGTTCTCAAAATTGATACGCAAATTCGCATTGATGGACACATGTGAGCTAGCATCGATCGGTTCCGTGGATGGAACTCCGTTAGGATCGATAGGGGGCACCTCGTTTCTAGGGTGCTATATTGTTGCTCTCGCCATGGTGACTGGACTCAGCACCCACATTTAAAGAGCATATTGGGAGTTTGACATTTTAGATTTTGACCTGAAATTAAAGACACTTCAAACAACAAGTGTAAAATAGGGTGTGTTATGGAAGCTTGTATCGAATACCCACTATTATCCCAAAGTTTACCCTAAAAAACGAATAACAATTAAATTTGCAAGTGATTTTAAGGATACACGAATTAATTCGATACAAAGGATAAACTGCATTAGAATAAATAAATAAAGATATAATAAATTCAAACCATGTGAGGAGGATGAATCCTGACCTAATGAATTATCTACCCTCGATCCTGGCTCATGATGGCCAGTACTGATGAAAAAGAAAATAAGCTTTCAATAACACTGAAAAATAGTAGTATATTGCTTTGGAATACGTGTTACAATATCTTTAATGAATTATCAGACCCCTCTTTATATAGTAGATGAATCCTATTCTAGATACAATTCTGAAAAAGGTAAAAATATCTTCTGTTTAACTGATAGCCGGTTCTTCATTGCTACGTGCCGAGATCCATGATGTGATATATGGCCGATCGTGGATATTTTTGGCCTTTTATTGGTCGTGTTTGATTGCCTGACAATGTTCTTCGAAGGCTTTCGGGGTTCGGACCCATCCCATATCAGAACCTCGATATTCTCGAGGGCGGGCGTCATGCTCCCGAATTCTGACTCGATGAGACCCTTGCGTCGATTCCGATCCCTCGTCTTCATGTCTCAAGCTCGGTTTATCCTATCGGAGACCGGGGTGTACCATGAGCCCGATTTTACCCGTATACAATCTCTGAATGACTTAAGTTGAAAAATATGGAAAACACAAGGAAAAATAACGGGCACAAAAATACTGACATCCCCGGCGATAGTGTATTTGCTGATGAGATGGATGGAACATTTTCTTAGCAATTAATAACAGTTATAAATCAAGCAATGATTTGATTTTTGATTCGGGTTGCTCTTATCATATGTGTCCCAAGGATTTACTTACCACATATGAATATGCTGAAGGTGGAGTTGTCTTGATGGTTAATAATGTTGCCTACAAAGTCATTGGTAAAAGTACATTCTGAACCAGAATGCATGATGGTGTGGTGGGAACTCTCGTCGATATTAGATATGTTTCCAACTTGAAGAAAAATCTCATTTCTTTAAAGGTGTGGTGAGAACTCTCGTCGATATTAGATATGTTTCCAACTTGAAGAAAAATCTCATTTCTTTGAACATTATAGAATCTCTTGGGTGCAAATGCATATGTAAAGGTGGAGTTCTGAATATTTCTAGAGGTGCTCATGTGATCATGAAAGTACGCAAATCTAGTACGTTGTACACTTTATGAAATCCACCATTACAAGTGTTGCTGCTGTTTCAACAATAAATAAGTCTGATTAACATCAACAAGCTCTTTTTCTGGCAGCTAAATAGATTTTTTTCAGAATTAGGATCTACTTGAACAGGTAAGGTTAATACGGAGATAGGTCTAGAAACCATAAACAAATGCTCTTCTACAGGGATGGTCTAGGATTGAAACTTTATGTGTTCAATCATTAACGTTTTAGAATTGAACTTACTGTATTTTGTAAATTACGGGTTCGGATCTAGTATTTCTTGAAATTTAGTTGGTTTTCACACACATACATACATACATACATATATATACACACACTGCCTCGAAAATAGTAGGTTCGGGTGAACCGTGGCCTAAGAGCTGCATTGGCAACTGTACTTCTGTTTTGCAGGCTGTTAGATCCTGGAGTTGATAGATCCCATATCCGAAATCATTAACATTGGACCATGGTTTGCAGAATCAAAGATGTAGAAACCTTTGAAATTGTATATGACTACAGTACATTGGAGGATTACATATACAGCCCTTAAAGTGAAGTTTACTTACACATCACTGTGCTGATAATAAGAATTTTTCCTGAAATTACACATGCTAGGCTTTCATGCTACAGGAGCCACAACCTATTGAACTGTATTTATTTCATTAGTACATTACATGTTTTTTCTGTTATCTTGAAAAAGATTGAGTAGCCATAATAAGTTGCAGAAAAAACACTCTTTTGGCTTTTGGGATGCGCTACAGGAATACTACAGAGGAAAGGGTGTGAATTACCATCTGAATTATATATGTAATATATTGTGTTTCCCACCCAGATGATTCATTTTTTAAATTTCATAAAGCATACCAACTTGAATTGTTTTATCGGGTGGAATTTGAAGCATCGAAATGGCTGGCCTGCTATTATTCTGAAGAAACCTGTACAAGTAGTCTATTGTAAAGCGGGCAAACCAACCTTTATTTGATTTGAGAATGGTTCTTCCTAACACAAAAACTGTTCCTCTGTCAGCAGCTGTATCTATCTTTTGTTTTTCGGTAGTAGACTCAGCTTGCTCTTGGAGTTTTGTGATCATCAAAGTAACAAAGTCATCTCCTTCCATGCTCTGAGAATCTTTATATCCGAACTGAATCAAACACCTATAGACCCCTTCAACTGATCCCAGCTTCCCCACGTTGAAACGTTCCTGTAGCAAGACAGTTTTAATGGGAAGAGTTGTAACAGTGACAATTACCATGATATCTCGAACAGAATTTGTGTGTTGAATATAATGCCGGATAATGGGTGGAATGCCATTGACGAGATCGGTGAAAAAGAAGCAGATTCCTGGTGCTCTATAGCTTGATAACATTTGGTTCAGCTCAGGTAAACTCATCTTTCTATCTGCTTCGTACTCATTTTTCTTACTCCTTCCATATGTCCAAGATAACATGATGGTCAAGAAGAAAGCAGAAATAGCAAATGGTACCCATCCTCCTTGTGGTATTTTATTGAGTAACGATGTCATGAAACAACCTTCAATTATTGTATAGGGAAAGAAAAATCCCAATATGAGAATCATATTTGTCTTCCATATGAGTAGCATCACCAATGTTGTCAAGAATGTAGTTATGATCATGACCCAAATTACCACCACCCCTGTATTTGAAGTAGGAAAAGTTAGTAGCATATTATTCGGACTTGCAGCTTTGAATTAACTTATATACACTGATAGCATAAAAGATTTTTATACTAATAATCTAGTTTTAACGTGATGATAGTATTGAAAATTCTAGCAGACAATGCATGCTTACCATAGGCATTTGCTAGTTCGACACCGCCTTTAAATCCAAGAACGAGAGTAACACAAAGAATCATGAGGATGTAGTTTATTTCTGGGGAATAGATTTGTCCTTCATGCTTGGATGAAGTATGTATAATGTTTACTCGAGGGAAGCATCCGAGAGCAACTGATTGCTTTACAATGGAAAAGCTTGCTGATATCATGGACTGGCTAGCAACTATGGCAGCTAGGGTCGAGATAACAAACATCGGCCAGTATACAGATTTTGGTAGGGAACTGTAATAGGCGTTGTTGATGTTTTCCGGATACCTCACCAGATAAGCTGTTTCACCAGCATAGCTGAGAACTAGGGATGGATAAACCACAAAAGAAAACGCCAACTGCAAGACTCGATCATTGCCATCAATCAGATTAACATTTCTAATGATAAGATTTTAGAGTTCTTAATTAATTCGTTCCTTAATTACCTGAATTGCTCTTTTATTGAAATGACCTAAATCAGCAAACATGGCTTCTGCTCCTGCATAACAGTTTAAACAATGAACTTCTCCTTTCTTTTATTTCAAATGCTTTTATTTTTGTTTTTCCTCAAAGGAGTTACAAAGTTAAACCTGTAATGCTTAGAAATACTGCACCGAGAAGATTCCAAGCTGTCTTTCCATTTCTTGAAACAAATTTCACAATGTAGTGTGGAGAAAGAGCTTTAAGAACGGACGGATAGTACTTGGAAATATTGTAGATACCGACAGAAACATTGGTAGCAAACCACAATAACATTATTGGAGTGAAGCAGAAGCTAACTTTGCTTGTTCCACAGCGTTGAAAAGTGAAAAGGGCAATTAGCATAATCAGCGACATGAAAACCACATGATCTGCAGCCAATAGAACCTTGTGATTAGGTGAGTAAATGGAAGGAAATATTATGAACTTGCGATAGAACTGTCTTTGATTTTACCTTGTGTTATCTTGGGAGAGAGAGATTGAATTCCTTGGAGGGCTGAGAGAACTGATATATACAGAAGTAGAAAGGAACATTGATATAGCAAGTGTATGCACATGAGGCAGAGAAAGGAAATATAACTTGGAGACAGAAAGAAAGGCAGAATGTTACCACAAGTAGCAGGAGTGAGAGCTCCATCACCAATGACCATACAAGTTCCAAGTAAAACAACAAAGGTCAGAAAATTTTGAGCTGCACAACTTCTCTCCAGGAACTTCTTAGTTTTTGAACGCAGAGGACTTCCACTCTCGGCCTGGCTGTAATAAGCCATACCCTCAACAGACTCCATCCGAACATTGTGGATAGTAAGTTTGCTTCGAAAATTGATATGGCGACAAAGATATGAATAGAGAGCAAAAGTACCGCCTTCTCCATGATCATTAGCATGGAGGACGATGAAGACATATTTGACTAACACGAGCAACGTTAAAGTCCAAAAGATTAGGCTGAATGTTCCAAGTAGATCATCTGCAGTTAGATTTGCCAAGCGAGTAGAGGAAAAGACGTTGACCGGAGAAGTTCCTAGGTCTCCATATACAACCCCAAGAGATTGGTAAGCCAACAGCAATGTCTGCACAGCTGGATATTTCTGAGAAAAATAATCAAAATCTCAGTTTGCTCATGAATGAGTTGCAAGTCTTAAGTAGAGTTCTGTCTAACTTTGCATAACGTAGTAACATAAAATGAAGGTATTAGATTCTGTTGCTTTCAAGTTGCAATTCCTTGAGATACCAGCTGGTACCTCCTACCAACATTAGCTATGTTGCGCGGACTCTTCAAATGTTATCTCACCCGTGTCGGATCCTCCAAAGATACACTACTTTTGGAGGATCCGACATGCACCGAGAGAAATTTTCGGAGAGTCCAAGCAAACATAGAACATAGGTATTGTACAATGCATCCTAGCGTTTATTATCTTTACTAGGATTGCAGCCTTAGTAACACATGGTTTTTACTTACTTCATTGACCAGATTCTTTGGTGTGATTTGTTGGAATATTGAAGATGAAACATTAAAGATTACCTTAGCTTTGGTTAAGGGAAGCTGGTAAGTCTGTATAATATTCATGTTTGTTTCCATGGAAGGTGCTACTACTGGTTCTGGTACAATTCTCCTGCTGCTGCTGTTACAAATTTCAACACGATTGCTATCTCCAATAATGCTTCCATTTTCAACATCATACTTCTTTCCGCTGGAATTGTTGCTTTTTGCATCCTCCATGATTTAAATGCAGATAGTATAGTTAATTATGAAGTTGCTTCATTCTTATATATTAAAAACCTCAAGCACTGTCCTGTTTGGTTGATCCTCAAAATAAAATAAAGAGCTTATCTACTGCTGCTAAATTTAAAACCACAAGTTGCAGGAGATGGAGCAGGTAAATAAAGACATCATCATATATATATGCTTTAGCAGTAGCTCCACTTAGTTGCATACAAATTCATTTCGTCATCCCCCTTATAATTTGCAAACTGGGATATGAACCGTAATTTTTGCTACATTATCTTGTTGACATAATCCATTTCATTTTCCTCTATATAAATTAAAGGAATGACTGTTGATACACACTTACATATAACCAGAAACTTCTACAGATCCTATCTCTGTTGTTGCTTTGCTGGGATGAACCTTAGCTTATCTAATTAAGTAAATCAAGCTTAATTTTTTTTTAATGATGGTGGTGTCAAGTCCAACGATTGCATGCACCTTGACTAATTCCACTAGTACCAGCTACCTTCTATGAGCATTGATGCCGGTAACTTTGTCCACCAAGGCTTAGACATATGAGAAGAAATCACCTACTGTTTTTTGTCTCCCATAAGATTTGAACATGAGACCTCATGGCTCTCGACTTCATTGCCGATCACACCCTTGGGTATAACTCAAGCTAAAATTTTTAGAGAGTTAAAGTATGAGCATGGATAAAATATATAACTCAAATTTTTAGCCAAAATATATGAAACTATATTACCCTCAATGTTTAAAGTTTGATATAATTACATTTAGTATACCTAATTACAAATTATATACCATTAGTGGTTTTTAAGGGTATTAATTACACTCCTAATTTAATGGTACCGTATATTTCTTCTAATACCACCCCCCCCCCCCCACGTTTCTCTCTCCAATTCCTACACCTTCACCCAAGTTTCCCTCCCACACCCACGATTTCTATATCAAAATCCCATTATTTCTTCCATAGCCAAGGCTTTGAATTCGAATTTGGGTTTTCAAAAGACATTGTTTGTTTGGATTGGATGTTGTTGCAAAGAATTGAGAATTCTCTCTACGTCTCTCTCTATCTCGCAATCCCAAATTTCAGTAATATAAGAGGAAAGGAAAAGAGAGCAGCAATTCCACCATTGACAGCCATTAAAAAGCTTTGAAGCTTTGAATTCTCATTTAGGTTTTCAAAAATCATTATTTGTTTGGATTGGGTGTTGTTATAAATAATTGGGAATATGGTTTGGAGTTTATATCTCAATTTTGAGGGGTTTTGGTGAAGATTAGACTAGGTTTTGGCTAAATTTCACATTGAAACTCGAAAAAGAAGAAGAAGAAGACATGCATACATTATATTGCAGAAATTGTAGATAAATTATAGAAAAATTGTAGACTGTTGTTTATTTATTTTTGAGCTTTGTGTTTTTGTGTTAAAAAGTTTTGATGGGAGCTTGTTATTCCACTTCGTCTGTTTTGGAGCTAACTTGTGCAGAAGAGAAGATGTTTTTTAAGTTATATATATATTGCTATACCTTTAAATTCAAGAAAGTATGGTTGTATTATATTTAAAGAGGCGTGAATTTGTAGAATAGGTTGAATGTGAGGAATGAGTCAAATAAGACTTACAATGGCTTGTTTTCTGTATTTAATCTACAACAAAACTACATATCATTTGAAAAATTAATATGAAAATACAGAATTTCATTGTTTCTACAAATTATCTACAAAATTTCTTAGGAAGATCTATCCCTTCATCATGTTTTTTTGGATTCCATATTTAGCATAACAGTTTCTTAAGGAGTAACAAGAGCATATAGGAGAATCACAGAATTGTAGCATAATCGGGATTTTTGACATAATTGGGTTTTTTGCAGAAGATTTGTAGAAGTTTTAGTCGTTTTTGATTTGTGAAAACAGAAAACAAAGCATCTACAATCAGAATACAAATAATCTACAATTTATCGATAAAATATCTACAAACTGGGTACATTGAATTTTAGTATCCCAATTCCCATTCAATTGTAGCATAATTGGGATTTTCGACATAATTGCATTTTTTGCAGAAGATTTGTAGAAGTTTTAGTCGTTTTTGATTTGTGAAAACAGAAAACAAAGTATCTACAATCAGAATACAAATAATCTACAATTTATCTATAAAATATCTATAAACTGGGTACATTGAATTTTAATATCCCAATTCCCTTTCAATTGTAGCATAATTGGGATTTTTGACATAATTGCGTTTTTTCAAAAGATTTGTAGAAGTTTTAGTCGTTTTTTATTTGTGAAAACAGAAAATAAAGCATCTACAATCAAAATACAAATAATCTACAATTTATCTACAAAATATCTACAAACTGTGTACATATTTGGACTCGACATGCTTCCCCTGAAATGTATGTTTCACATTTTTGATACATATTTTTGTCCAAAACAGTACTAAATCATCCACTTAAATACAATATTTATACAATGTTGTTCAACTTTCATACAATAGATAAATGAATAAAAGAAAAATAAATAAACAACAGTCTACAATTTTTCTACAATTTCTGCAATATAATGTATGCCATGTCTTCTTCTTCTTCTTCTTCTTCTTCTTCTTCTTCTTCTTCTTCTTCTTCTTCTTCTTCTTCTTCTTCTTCTTCTTCTTCGAGTTTCAATCTAAAATTCAGCCAAAACCAAGTCTAATCTTTACCAAAATCCCTCAAAATTGAGATATAAACTCCAAACTATATTCTCAATTATTTACAACAACACCCAATCCAAACAAATAATGATTTTTGAAAACCCAAATTTGAATTCAAAGCTTTCAAGCTTTTTAATGGCTGTCAATGGTAGAATTGCTGCTCTCTTTTCCTTTGCTTTGTATTACTGAAATTTGAGATTGAGAGATAGAGAGAGATGTAGAGAGAATTCTGGAAACGGAGTGTATCGCAAAAACAGAGTATGAAAAATCTTGATCTGCGTTGTGGAAGATCAGAGTGAAACCGACGATAATTATGGAATGTGCGTAATCTGCGTTGTGGAAGATCTTGAAGAATATTTAATTCCCCAATTTTAGCGCGCCTAAATAAGGAATCCTACAGCTACAATGATTCCTTATTTAATGCATTGTCTATATTTTGTAGGAATACTTTAGCATGAAGGGTAATATGCAAATTATGAACATATTTAGTAATATAGTTTCCTATATGGTATAGGAACGAAAATTATACGGCTTTTTGTGTTGCTTATTCCGAACCGTCGTAGTTGCATAACAACTTGTAATTGACTACTTTAAGCCCTAATATGTTATAATTGCAGTATTGCAATTTCATAATGATCAAAAGCATGGATGTCACCTTCAAAATACATGCTACGAAAGAGCACACCAAAAAAGTGAGAAATATCACCATATAATTCAACATTTTCCTAAGTCAAACTAACATGTCAAACACCACTAAAATCTTCTGCTTGCACGACGCCGCATAACATCCAATAATGAAGATTTCTCTCAAATTAAAGCCTGGAATTTTTAATTTATAACTATTTTAAATGCTTAAAAAGGAATAAACTAATTAGATTCAATTTCTAACAGCATGTTAAAAATTAAAATCAGGAGGAACCACTTTATGTCAAAAAAGAACCATAAGAAAAGCAAAATAACTAAAATTTTAATGCGGCAAGAGAACTTATACCTGTGGAGGAATGGAAAACGAATGAGCAAACTCCACAGAGATATTCCCTATGTTCCTTTCATATAAGCTAAGTAGTGCATTTAATTTTGATTTCATATTTGTCATCTCTTGCTGCCACTCTGGAGTTGGAGCGATAGTGTTAGATGAACTGATAACGTCCAACTATGCATTTTAAAGGACAAAGTGGTCGCTGTAAATATAATCCGGTTTTTAAGTCCGGAATCGAATCCTCAGGGAACTAACCTATCTATTACCCTCTTCGGTAATGTTATTATCAACTCAATCAATCTCTAGATGCAAGATTTTTGATCAATAACAATTGGATTTTTGTTTAACTACTTCGACTACAATTAATAACAATGGTAAGCTAAAACAAAGATAATTCAATGGTAAAAAGGTCTAGGGCAGTGATTTCTCCAACTGCTAGTTTAGGTCCTGACTCTTCCGCTATAATCTCGCCATAATACTCTATGAGGATTAAGAGTTATGGGTTATCGTAATTATCTCTGGATCAACTACAATAATTTACTAGAGCATTCTCTCGAACTACTCTAGCTGACAATAGTTATGCAACTCTAAAGTATCCCACCAAAGTTTTGTTATCTTTAAACCCACTTTTAAGTTCAAGTAATGAATCTCTTCAATTACCCTAAAGTGGTGTTGTTCAACCGCTGTCTAACCTAATACTCTTTTTCAAGCAATATAAGATAATTAGACACGATTAATCAAAGGTCCATTCAATTAATCACCATACAAAACGTAGTTGAACAATCATATCATAAATCCGGCTTGATTATAACAACTTGAGTCAAAACTTCAACCAACAATTGGTTGCATCAACCCTAGATAAGTATTTAGCTACTCATAACAAAATAAGAGAAAACTACTAAATTGTTTATAATGTAAAATTGTAAGAATTAAAAGGAGATAGAAAAACTCTAATGTTTTGTTGATCTTCTCACACTTGTTCTTCCTCCAAAAGTAGTCTAAAATTAGTTTACCCTTTCAATTGGGCGAGTTTCTAAAGCTTATAAGGGTTTTATAAAAGTTTCCCCGAAATTATACTTTGGTCCTCAAACTTCAAGGTGCGTGAACAGTGCACCGCGGTTACGGCCAACCGCGGTCGACCGCGGTGAAAGCTGACCTTTATGCCTCACATCAGTAACCTGTCGCGGTTCACCGCGGTGCCACCGCGGTCGTATGCTTCTTTGTGTTCGGGTACTTCTCGAGTGAGTGTTTTTCTTCACATTATCGCCTCCAAAACACTCCATCTCATATAATATTCCCTGCTAAACAAAAGAACACTATTTAGAGCATTTTGTTGGCAATTTATCTATAAAACAACAACAAAGTATGATCATATTAAGGTGTAAATATCAACTATATCGCCTACTATCAACATCCCACACTTAAATCATTGATATTCCTCGAGCAATCCACCACACTCCATCAAAATTTCTTCCCTAAGCTTTTCCTTTAATGACTAACACCATGAACATTTTACAAAAATTTGCACCTAGTAGTGAACAACCTTTACCTCAAGAGTCAAACTTTTTGTACCATGCAACATTTGTACTTACTCAAACTACTCTATACAAGAGTCAAGGCTTACCTTTCCTTTGTGGATCACATGCCCTCACATCACACAAGAGAGTAGTTCCACATATAACGATAATTAGAACAAGTAGGAACTAATATAGACAAAATTCGCTCACTCTCAGAAAGAACGTTCACATGCCACAAAGATGCACCATAGGCTTGCCCGTAGTGTAATACTTTACTAATTGAGCCCATTAAGTCTAAGATCAATAGGACTTTACTTGGTTGTAATGTAAGCTAAGGGACGGGTAGGATATATTTAGATATAGTGACTAACCTCCCTAAGCACTTTTAATACAATTACATTAAACTTAAAGATCATAGTTGTGACAACCAAACACTCCACCTCATTTATTTTAAACATCCCCATCCATTAGGTGTAATTTGTACAAGCCACCACTTATCAACCATTATAATTGTTTATGACCCATATTTTTTTTTCTTTTTGTGGTGCTTTTTCTTTTATGCTTCAAATTCCACATCTTTTCACTATCTCAATGGTTCCACTCAAAAACCAAACCACCACCCCACACTTTTACTTTTGCATATTTCCATTACCGTTCAAGTACTTATTGGGAGGTAAAAGGGTTCAAACGGCATGCTATTCAAACAATTGGGTAATGTTCGCAATGTGGTTGCCAAAGAAATGGGGTTATAGGCTCAACAGGGTTAACTACGATGTATTGCATTCAGGTGGGTTTACTTTATATATCTGGCTCAACAAAGAAATGCCTATATCACTTCTAAAACTGAAAGAAACTACTATTTCGCTTTGCAAACACACAGGGCAAGTTCTAGGCATCAAATATGAAACATGAAAACAGTAAAACTCTCACATACATGGCATGTGACTCACTCCAGATTGGTTTATCAAGACATTCTCTTTTGAGTGTTCAAGTTAGATACAAACGTACAATTTTAAGGCACTCTAACAGGATTTAACCAATGAAGCTAGGCGTTAGACTCTAGTGTCTATTGTGTTCAGGTGTAAAAAATCGATTTTCGGTCGTAGCCCATTAATCCTAACCTAAAACTAAAAAGAACAAAAACAAAAATTACCTATACCCGGTTCAAGCTAAACCCTTGGAAAAGAACTGTGGCCCAAAGAAAAACCAAGGGGGAGTTACTACACTACCTAAAAATAAAATAAAAAATCTTTTTGGTCTTTTCTCTAGACTACTTCCCTCAAGAAAATTGTCTAAAGGATCCGTCATCAGGAAGAGTCTCCATATTCCAATTTTTTTTCTTCGACTTAGTCCCTCAAGAACCCCACCGAAAGAGATCCGTCGTCGGGACAAGTCACTTACTATTTTAGCTTTCCTAATGAACTATTACTCTACATCAAAACAATCAAGGCAAGACAAAACAAGCAAAATTAAACAGTCAATTATTACAATTACAAACATACAATGAAGTATCCCCACCCCACACTTAAAATGAAGGCATATCCCCATGGCTTAAAATTTAAAGAACAGTGAGGTTAAGGATCTTCCCTGAAGGCTCACTCCTGATCGGAGACCGTGTCTGGGTTCACGTTGCACGCACGTCCCAGTGCTCTCAACCAACCCAAGAATTTCTTCTCTGATTTCACTTGCCTCTCAGCCACCGCATCAACACGGACACCCAAATCAGTGACTAGGGTACGCAACCCAGCCATATCTTGCTCCAAAGCTGTCATACGGGTGCTCTGGCGTGGCTGTGATGGGCCTGCCACATCAGCTCTCGGAGGAGGGGGAACCTCAGCTACCTCAGCATCATCATCATCATCATCAGCTGAATCATCATCAGAGTCATCAACATTCACCACCAGCTCTTGTCCAATTCCAATTTTTCTCGCCCGTAACGGGGCTTTTAGTGGCAATCTCCCATCAACCCGAGGGTCTTCAGGGACTCGAGCAATACGGCACAACCGGGTGATCAGCGAAGGGAAGTAGTGGCCCTTGGTTAGCTCAGGTGATCTAATGAACATCTCTTTATGGATGAGTCGGGCCACATCAAAATCACTGTGGGACATGAAATAGTGGATTGCGGATGCCCGTGGTAGATTAACATCTGTCGTGTTGCTGGATGGCAACAATCGACTATTGACAATGGTGAGCCAACACTTAGCCTCCCAATTCAGACAGTGGGAGTTGAGAGTAATCCTATCCGGCACATAGATAGTATCAAGAAGAGTGCCCCACAAGGCCCGTGTTCCGCTAAAAGTATGATAAGGATCGAATTCACCCCGAAACACAGGCAACCTATATACCCTGCGGATGGCGTCAAGGGATGCATTTATCGGGGTATTGCGCACCATCACAACCCCATTCTCATGTTCTAGCAAGTTTGCATACAACTCCCTTACTAATTGAACATTAGCCTCCTCTGGTACCTCGAAGAGGATATCTAGCTGACACCGTCGCAGCTCATTAAACATATTGGGGCATTCCACCTCCAAAGCCATTCAATCAATGTGTACCTCAGGTTATACCTTCTTAGCTGCTTTCTGGTTGTACCTATCCTACGCTGCTCTGGATACAAACCGAGTGCTATCGAACTGAGGTGCACTGGCTTGGCTCCTAGCTCGTGAGGAGCCTCCCGGTCCACTAATGGAGGGTCCAGTGTTTCATCGCTTCCTGGAAGAACTCATTGTACCTATCATACAACGAAACCCCTATTAGTGAGTGCGCAAAATATGTGACTATGGATGGTTACTCAGACTTCACCATAACCATGTCACAATAGCTCCTTATATCTCCATTGGGCAATTTCCCAAACACCTTGTGAGCAGGGCACTATCCAGACACATATAGCCCTCATGGGCACATCAAAGCTCTTCCCCAATCAAGTATACTACCATACCAACACACCCCACACTGACTTCATTCAATCACCCACCAATAACACCGTTCAAACATGCAATGCACAACCCCTTCACCAATCAAACTCAAAAATGAAATTTAAAAGCAAAAACAAGAAGAAAAAAAGTATACCAACAATTACATCCCAACACAATATAAAATTGCATAAACTACAACACAATACAACATAATACTAAAGAAAAGAGAAAGAAGAGGTGAGGAACATACAATAGTTGAAGAATGGGGAGAGGAATGGAGGTGGGGGATGTTAGTATGAGGGAAGAAGAAGAAGAAGAGAGTATTTAAGGGGTTAGGGTTTAGAGAGAGAGAGAGAAATTGGAAATATGAGGGAGGGAAACGGGTGTGTTGGGTTTAAGAGGGGGGAGTTTGGGTTGTAAAATTAAAAGAGGAGGAAAAGAAATAAGAAAAATGGAACAAATAAAAAATTAAAATTACCTGGGACCCATCGCGGTCCACCGCGACCGCGGTGGGTTTAAAAATTCGATGCAGAAAGTTCACGCAACCGCGATCCACCGCGGTCGCGGTGAGGTGAAAAATCTGAGGCAGAATGTTAGCCTTCCACCGTAGTTTACCGCGGTCGCGGTGCTAGTGCTGTTTTTCTATTTTTTTATATATATGAAGTTACATGAACACACTAACAACACACTCGTGGGTTGCCTCCCACGCAGCGCCTAATTTAACGTCGCGGTACGACACAAGCATTTGATCATCATTCCTCATCCGCGTACTGGGCTCTTCCAAAGTGATTACCACTCTATCCTTTTTTTCTTCAGCCATTCCCAAGTAATGTTTCAACCTTTGCCCATTTACTGTGAACTTGTTTATCCCATATTCTGATTCAATCTCTACATCTCCACTTAAGAACAATTGCACCACTCTGAAGGGTCCTGACCATCGGGACTTTAACTTACCTGGGAACAATCTCAATCTCGAGTTGTATAACAATACTAGATCTCCAGGTTTGAAGTTTCGATCCAAGATGTGTTTAGCATGCATTAATTTCATCCTTTCTTTGTATAATCTAGCACTCTCAAAGGCCTGGAACATGAATTCCTCTAGCTCATGTAACCCAGTGATTCTGTTAGTACCTGCTGTCTCCATGTCTAAGTTTAACTGCCGCAATGCCCAAAGTGCTTTATGCTCTAGCTCAACTAGGAGGTGGCATGCCTTGACAAACACCAACTTGTACGGTAACATACCAATTGGGGTTTTGAAGGCTGTGTGGTACGCCCACAAAGCATCATCCAATTTCTTTGCCTAGTCAGTCCTTGTTGCATTCACTATTTTTGTGAGGACACTTTTAATCTCCCTGTTGGACACTTCAACTTGCCTGCTCGATTGTGGATGGTACGGGGTGGTTACTTTATGACGAACTCCATATTTTTTCAACAGCCGTGTGAATGCTCTATTGCAGAAATGGGTTCCGCCATCACTGAGTATAGCTCTTGGGGTACCAAAACGTGTGAAAATGTTGTTCTTCAGAAAACCTAGTACCCCTTTAGCGTCATTGGTCGGGAGAGCCACCGCCTCGACCCACTTGGAGACATAGTCAACTGCTACCAATATGTATTTGTTACCATACGAGCTGACGAATGGCCCCATGAAGTCAATCCCCCACTTGTCAAAAATCTCCACCTCTTGAATTGTGGTCATTGGCATCTCGTGTCTACGAGATATGTTGCCAGTCCTTTGGCAATCATCGCAGCTTTTAACCCAAACATGGGCATCCTTGAATAGAGTAGGCCAGTACAAGCCTGACTCCAACACTTTAGCTGCTGTCCGAATTCCTCCAAAGTGTCCACCATATGGTGAAGCATGGCAAGCCTGCAAAACAGAATGTTGATCTTTCTCGAGGATACACCGCCGGATCATGTTATCTACACATATTTTAAACAATAGAGGTTCATCCCAATAATAATATCGACAATCACGAAAGAACTTTTTCTTTTGAATTGAGGAGAGTTCATAAGGTACAATACCACTTGCTAAATAATTAGCAATATCAGCATACCATGGTGCCTCCTCCATTGTCATTGCCAGTAACTGTTCATCCGGGAATGTCTCTGTTATACCCTCAACCTCTACCTTCTTTTCAGCTCCTTCCAACCTTGAGAGGTGGTCAGCTACTTGGTTCTCTGTCCCTTTTCGGTCACGTATTTCCAGATTGAATTCTTGTGACAGAAGAACCCAGCGAGTCAAGCGTGGCTTTGACTCCTTCTTTTCTAGCAGGTACCTAATTGCTGCATGGTTAGTGTAAACAATAACTTTCGAGCCAATCAAGTATGACCTGAATTTGTCGAATGCAAAAACAACAGCCAACATCTCTTTTTCTGTCACAATGTAATTGAGTTGTGCACGCTTAACGTTCTGCTTGTATAATAAATTGGGTGCATCAGTTTACCCTTTCGCTGCCCCAAGACTGCTCCTATGGCATAGTCACTTGCGTCGCACATGAGCTCAAATGGTTACTCCCAGTTGGGTGCAACAATGATGGGTGCAGTCATCAATCTCTTCTTCAGCTCCTCAAATGCCAACCTGCAATCATTAGAAAACACAAAGGGTGATCTTTTTCAAGGAGTTTTCATAATGGGTTAGCAATTTTGGAGAAATCTTTTATGAATCGCATGTAGAACCCGGCGTGCCCAAGGAAACTTCTCACCGCCTTGACTGAAGTGGGCGGTGGTAGTTTTTCAATCATGTCAACCTTAGCATGGTCGGCCTTAATTCCTTTACTGGACACTCGATGTCCCAGGACTATCCCTTCCTGTACCATAAAATGGCACTTCTCCCAGTTCAACACTAAATTTGTCTCCACACATCTTTTGAGCACTCTTCTTAAGTTGTGAATACAGTCCTCGAATGAATCTCCCACCACGGATAAATCATCCATAAAGACCTCCATAATATCCTCCACCATGTTTGTGAAAATGGCTAACATGCACCGTTGAAATGTCGCTGGTGCATTGCAAAGCCCAAACGCCATTCTCCGAAAGGCGAAGATGTCATAAGGACAAGTGAAGGATGTTTTCTCTCTATCTTCGGGGGCTATTGATATCTGATTGTACCCCGAATATCCATCTAAGAAACAGAAGTGTGATCGCGCGACCAGCCTGTCCAACATTTGGTCAATAAAAGGCAAGGGGAAGTGGTCCTTCCAGGTGGCTGTATTCAATTTTCGGTAATCCATGCAAATCCGCCATCCCGTGACTGTGCGAGTTGAGATCAACTCATTGTTCTCATTTTGCACAACAGTCATTCCCCCCTTTTTCGGCACACATTGGACAGGGCTGACCCAATTGCTATCAAAGATGGGAAGATGATTCCCGCATCTAACCATTTGATCACTTCCTTCTTTACTACCTCTTTCATGTTCGGGTTTAGCTTTCATTGATGTTCTTTGGAAGGTTTGTGCCCTTCTTCCAAGAGAATCTTGTGCATACAGAAGGCTGGGCTGATACCCTTTATGTCTTCCATGGTCTAGCCAATGGTAGTCTTACTTTCCTACAGTACCTGTAAAAGCTGTTCTACTTGCACATCTAGCAAACCAGATGATATAATAACAGGAAAAGTAGAATCAGGGCCTAAGAAAATGTACCTGAGGTGAGCTAGGAGCGGCTTCAGCTCCAGCTTGGGTGGTTCCTCTACTGATGGCTTTGCTGGAGGTGTAGCCCTTTTTTCTAACTCAAGGGACTCAAACTGAGGGTTTCTTTTCCAGAATCCTTGGCCTTCAAGTTCCATGACCCACTCAGCTAACCCTTCACCATCCATCTCTTCTAAATTTGTGAGACATGCCTCCAATGGATCTTTAGCAGCCAGGGTCACATCATCTTCTTGCAAAATTACATCCACTGCCTCCACTAGAGAGCAATTAGCATATTCACTGGGTCTCCTCATAGATTGCTGAACATTGAATATGACTTCTTTATCGTTCAATCTCATTTTTAATTCCTCAGTCTCACAATCGATCAGTACTCTCCCAGTGGCCAAAAATGGCCTACCTAAAATGATAGGTATCTCTTCATCTACCTGACAATCAAGAATAACAAAGTTTGTAGGGAACACGAACTTCCCCACTTGCACCAATACATCATCAAGAATCCCAGTAGGCCTTTTTACCGTGCGGTCAGCCAGCTGCAGCAGCATCGAAGTCAGTCTGGCTCTGCCAATGCCTAGTTTGGTGTATACAGCCAGAGGCATCAAATTTATGCTGGCTCCCAAATCACATAATGCCTTTGCAAAGGCATAACTCCCAATCGTGCATGGAATAGTGAAACTACCTGGGTCTGGCATCTTTTGAGCCATCGGTTTGGTCACTATTGCGCTGCAGGTCTGCGTCAGAGTCACTGTGGATAGGTCCTGAAAATCAAACTTCCGTGAGATTAGGTCTTTCATCATCTTTGCATAACCTGGCATCTCCCTCAAGGCATCCATCAAAGGAATATTCAACTGAATTTGACGCAGCATCTCCATAAATTTCTTGTATTGATCTTCCTTCTTTTGTTTTACCAGTCTCTGAGGGAATGGTGCCGGTATCACCCTTTGTGCACTGTTTGCTGGCTTCTCTTTGTTGGGGTTCTGTGGTACAAGAGGCACCACCTACTCTGTAGCTTGTTCATTTACCTTAGCCTTACCTTTTTCCTCTTGACCCTGTTCAACCACCACTTTAGTCAGATTTGATGGTTCATCTACCTCTAGTGGAATTGGAGTGGCTGGCGTAGTCTCTTTGCTGGCTTGTGCAAACTCTTGCTCTTTGTCTAAATCTCTCCCATTCCGGAGACTTACTGCCATCAGCTGATTCGGGTTTGGCTCCTTGGGGTTAATATTTGTGTTTGCTGGCAATGTTCCCTGGGGGTGGTTGTTTAAAGCCATAGACAACTGCCCCAACTGAGTTTCAATGTTCTTTATTGCTGAATCATGTACTGCCAACTTTTATTGCATCTTACCATTTGTCCCAATGAGTTGCTGGAGCATCCCCCTGATCTCTACCATGTTGTTATCTTGCTACTGAGGAGGTTGCTGATATGTCAACTGTTGTTGGTTCTACTATGGGTAGCCCTGTTGTCTCTGGTGGTATGGCACCATTTGGCCTTGAACTTGCATGCCCCCAGGTTGAGGCATGTTAGGTTTGTATTGCTGATTTGGTGTCGGTCTCCACTATTGTCCTCCTTGTCTCTGACCCCCAAAGTTGTTAGCATAATTCATATATTCCCTTGCCCCTTGATTTTCACCTTCTCCGCTCCATGAGCGCACATAAGACTGATTAACACAGGGCGTACACAGTCTTCCATTTGTCGTGTCAACAATGTGCATCTGTTTGGTACCCATCTCATCTATCTTCTTTGTCAAAATACTCATCTGAGTGTGGCCATGTTCTCTGCATGCGAATTATTTAGGCCAAGAGGAACTGAATGCACTATGGGTACCAGTATTGTACCTCTAGTCATCCACCCCGAATTCTGGGACATCTTGTCAAGAAGGACTTTGCACTCGGTGAATGTCTTACTCAAAAATGCACCTCCAACTGAAGCATCCACATTGGCCTTTAGATTGTCAGCTAACCCCATGTAGAATCTCTGGCCAAACATCTGGTCTGGAATGTCATGGTGAGAACACTTCACCAACATCCCTTTAAATCTTTCCCAAGTTTTTTGCATGGTCTCAGTCGGTTGCTGCTTGTACTGCAATATTTCATCAATTTGCCTTGCAGTCTTATTGGGCGGGTAGAACTTATTCAGGAACTGCTTTACTAATTCCTTCTAGGTGACAATGGAATTGATTGGGAGTGAATTCAGCCAAGTCTGAGCTTCCCCAGTCATAGAGAACGGGAACAATAATAGCTTGATAGCTTCTGGGGTCATATTTGGCTGCCTTTGAGTCACACAAATTGACAGAAAATTTTTCAAATGCTGCTGAGGATCTTCAATGTGTGACCCGGAGAACAATCCCTTATTCTGCAGTAGATGCAACATGTTGTTAGCGATCTGGAATGTCTCCGCTTGAATTGTGGGCACAGCTATGGCAGTTTCCAGGTTGTTAGATATGGGTTGAGACCAATCATAAAGTGCAGCTTCTGGCACAAGAGGTTCCACCACTCTGACGTTTGGGTCAGCTGGCTCATCCCTGATGTTTCCGTTGACGTTCTCTACGACACCCATGTCAACTTCAAGCTGGTGTGGTTGTTGTGTTTGTTGGATTCTCCTGTTGGCACGGTTCAATGCCCTGAATGTTTTCTCGGGGTCTGAAAGTCCTTCAAGCAGTTCTCCAGTCCTCGAAGAATTTCTAGGCATACACCTAAATTCCACAAGAGTTCAAACGTTAGAATTTCAATGAAAATTGTTTAACACCTTTGAAATTTGATTTAAACTAATAATTTTAACACTACTTTTAAGTAGTAATAAATAACACCGTTAGTTTCCCCGACAACGGCACCAAAATTTGATAACGCCCAACTATGCCTTTTAAAGGACAAAGCGGTCGCTACAAATATAATTCGATTTTTAAGTCCGGAATTGAATCCTCAGGGAACTAACCTATCTATTACCCTCTTCAGCAATGTTATTATCAACTCAATCAATCTCTAGATGCAAGATTTTTGATCAATAATGATTGGGTTTTTGTTTAACTACTTCAACTACTATTAAAAACAATGGTAAGCTAAAACAAAGATAATTCAACGGTAAAAAAGTCTAGGGCAGTGATTTCCCCAATTGCTAGTTTAGGTCCTGACTCTTTCGCTATAATCTCGCCATAATACTCTATGAGGATTAAGAGATATGGGTTATCGTAATTATCTCTCGATCAACTACAATAATTTACTACAGCATTCTCTTGAACTACTCTAGCTGATAATAGTTATGCAACTCTAATGTATCCCACCAAAGTTTTGTTATCTCTAAACCCACTTTTAAGTTCAAGTAATGAATCTCTTTAATTATCCAAAAGTGGTGTTGTTCAACCGCTGTCTAACCTAATACTCTTTCTCAAGCAATATAAGGTAATTAGACACGATTAATCAAGGGCCCATTCAATTAATCACCATACAAAACGTAGTTAAACAATCATATCATAAATCCAGCTCGATTATAACAACTTGAGTCAAAACTTTAACCAACAATTGGTTCCATCAACCCTAGATAAGTATTTAGCTACTCATAACAAAACAAGAGAAAACTACTAAATTGTTCATAATGTAAAATTGCAAGAATTAAAAGGAGATAAAAAAACTCTAATGTTTTGTTGATCTTCTCACACTTGTTCTTCCTCCAAAAGTAGTCTAAAATTAGCTTCCCCTTTCAATTGGGCGAGTTTTTAAAGCTTATAAGGGTTTTACAAAAAATTTCCCAAAATTACACTTTGGTCCTCAAACTTCCAGCTGCGTGAACAGTGCATCGCGCTCGCGGTCGACCACGGTGAAAGCTGACCTTTCTGCCTCACTTCAGTAACCTGTCGCGGTTCACCGTGGTCGCGGTAGCCTTCTTGCCTATGTCATTTATGCTTCTTTGTGTTCTGGTACTTCTCGAGTGAGTGTTTTTCTTCACATTATCGCCTCCAAAATACTCCATGTTGCTTCCTCTCATATAATATTCCCTGCTAAACAAAAGAACACTATTTAGAGCATTTTGTTGGCAATTTATCTATAAAACAACAAAGTATGGTCATATTAAGGTGTAAATATCAACTATATCGCCTACTATCACGAACCCACATAACCACGACGGAATGTCATAGATGTCTGTTTGAATGCTATAGTTGGAACTACATCCAAGCCTAAACCTCGATCACGGCCGGGGTGCTCGGGACCAAATACTATGCCAAGTGCATCATTAGGTGAAGGTTCGTCAAGACTTTCTGATCTTTGATTTCGGATTTCTTCAACTCTTTCCTACAAAAATTGAAGAAGCATAAACTAAGCAATAGATCAAATGACTGGTACATTTGAAAAACAGGTACTGAAAACATGTTATGGTCTTAGCTTCTCAAGTTTCATAACATTCATGCAGTAAACTTGTGGCTTGATAATTTCATCAATTCAAAGAAGTCAAATTAGCAATTACTTACTAAATGCATTAATAAAATCACCATTTGGAGAGTTTATCTTTTCAATTACAGATCCATCTTGTCAACATTATCGCTGCTATTCCATACATAATAGTAACTAAATTATTGGAACTGCAGAGGTAACAACAAACCATCAAAGAAGATTTGGAGCATAATCCCTGCTTGAATGGAAGGAAAGAAATGCGAAATGCTTTAAAGGGAAGCACCTTAAATACAAATGTATATGGCATTCGGCTTTTTGGCGTAATCTACTGGATGAAGACAGTATTATGTAGATTTCATAGAATCTTTACAAGAATAAGACCTTTTTGCAGGTATCCTTCTTTTTTGTTTTGTAGGGAAGGAATACTGAGGATAAAATTTTAAGAGTAGCCTAAAAAATGTCCATTTTTGCAAACGCCCAAATACTAGCTCTCACCAGTACGTATCGACCAAAACTTAGCTACTTAACTTAATGCTAATAAGTACTTTTTAGGTGAAGGTATTAGGTGG
Organism: Nicotiana tabacum; assembly: GCF_000715075.1. Taxonomy (NCBI): domain Eukaryota; kingdom Viridiplantae; phylum Streptophyta; class Magnoliopsida; order Solanales; family Solanaceae; genus Nicotiana; species Nicotiana tabacum. The sequence goes on along the minus strand of NC_134087.1, from coordinate 143,728,902 downwards.
CTAATAAGTGTCTTTAAATATCAGTATTATGAGTGGCTAGTAAGTGCCTTTAATCCTTGCTTTCAAACAAGAAAGAAAAATGGACTTTGGTGCCATAACATGCATGTACGAAGAGTTGTCAGATTTTAAAAATGACCATACTATTTTGAAAGCGAAATTAAGGAATATCCACCAACTCTTGCCACCACTGTTATGTTGGGGGTGTGTTTATGCATAACCATATAATTGATGCGCTATGCAATCAATTATTATGACCGCAAATACTGAGTATAACGTATATATTATATGCGCTATAGCTTAACGGGGTAATTGGACGTTAAGGTATAACGCATTTTTTAGATGCGTTATATATAATATGATCCTCAATATATTTTTCACCTGTTTTGATCTCTTAAGTCAAAATTTACTATGTTTTAATTCTGGACTCACAAGTTTCTACCCTACTTTAAATTCAACAACGTATCAAAACATTACAAGAAATATGCCTGAAATAAAGGTTCAAGTCAATTCTCTACCATATCAGTCATATTTGCTTCTTAATCAATAAAGAGACCTATCATTACTCATTACATTAATACTTTTTAAACTAATTCAGCAGTTTAGATTAACTCAAAAAAGCAGCCCATATTGTTAGTGAATAATGAAAATAAAGGTCCAAGTCAAATCTCTACCATTTCAGTCATATTTGCATCTTGATCAATAAAGAGACCTATTACTTACTCATTAATCTTTTCACATCAGTATTCACCTATTCAAGAAGCTACCAATTTTGCTACTCATTCTACAAAGTAGGAGTCTATTTGATTTTTCAAATTCATTTGCATTATATTCATTGCAGATCTCATGTAAGCTTTGAGAATATACATGGGATTAAGGGGGATAAGTTAATCTTTAGTTCCTAGTATCTGTTTCCCATTTATTCTTGTTTTCTAAATTTGAGATCAATGGGTTCACTACAGTATAGAACAAGATAACCAATATGAACATTAAGCCAATAACCTTTCCCCAAGTCAAGCTAGGTATTAATACCTAACACATTTGACAATGTTATTTCAACAGCAGATAAAGAGCAGTATTAATCATAATTCCGTTGGATCTTGGGGTTGTAAAGTATCTTCTTCTATGAAATGGGCGCTATGACAAGTCTTTTGCATGGTCACATTTGATTTTTTACCATGCCAATATACTAAAATTTATATTTTTTGGGAAAAGGGTTTAAGAATCAGGTGCTCTTCTACATCTCGTCTTTGTCACTTGTTAAAATCACATTTTGGACACGGGCACTTTATTACGCGCCCATCAACTGACCCGTGCTCTAAAGCAAAATCCAAAAATTGGCTTAGACCATTTGCATATTCAAGTGTGTTTTATGATTTGCTAATCCAAGATTTATCAATTGACATGCTAGAAAGGAAGACATAAGATCACATTACAGTTGCTTAACAAAAAAGATAGTTCAAAGCTTATATGTGGAAAACATAACCTATGAAATAACAACATTTCATAAGATAATAAAAATTAGTGTTTTTCTAAAGACTTCCACTATAATATTTTCCTCAGTTTTCTTTACCCCTTTTTTTTTTCTTCGGGTAATAACCCAACCTCCAAAATTGAGTGAAGAGAGCATAAACTTACTTTAAAAGAGTAAAATGTGAACAGTTTTACTTTTATCGATATCTTTAATAAAATTGCATTTCTTATACTAAAAACTGAAGGGAGAATAAGCAAATTCTACCCAAAATTAGCATGTGATTTCATAATAGCTTCATTAATAAAGGCTGTTGGAAAACTAATTCAAAGTTGTAATAGAAATTTAAAATTGTTTAGAATTTGGTATTTGCTAGTTTATTTAATTCATGTCTAAATAGGATTAGATTTAATATAAGAATATGCTTTGTTATTTCTAATTGAAATAGGTTTTGTATTATTATAAATATGGGTATTACTAGCTTATTTTAATGTGTGGAGATTTATGAGAATTGTAGAGAGCTTTCAGAGATTAATAATAAAATATTTTCCTTCAAATTGGTATCAGAGCTTCTACGATCTTGGGAGAGAATCAAGTAGTTTCCGCTACCGTCGGGCGGCGCTAGGCAACGTGTGCCGCCCGACTGGCCAAAAATATGTTGGTAAAGTTATAGATAGTTGTCAACAGAATTAGACTATTCGATCAAAAGTTTCAAGACAAATTCAAGAAAAAAAAAGGGCAAGTTTAAAGAGGTGCAAACAAATATGGCACAGGATGAAGAAACTCTTCTCTAAAAGTTGGAGAGAGGTTTAAAAAGTTGGAAGTTTATTATGTGTTTGTAATGACCCGACCGGTCGTTTTGAGAGTTGTAGCTTTATTCCCCCATTTTCTGCTTCTTTTGTGTTCTACAGTTGTATTATGACGTACCGGGTTAGTTCGTTCGGGTCCGGAGTGATTTCGGAGTGAATTGAGATACTTAGTCTCTTAATTGGGAGCTTAAGTTGGAAAAGTCGACCGAATGTCGACTTATGCGTAAACGAACTCGGATTTGAATTTTAATGATTTTGTTAGCTCTGTTTAGGTGATTTTGGACTTAGGAGCGCCTCCGAATCGTGATTTGGAGGTCCGTGGTAGAATTAGGCTTGAATTGGCGAAAGTTAAAATTTTGAAAAGTTTGACCGGGAAGGGACTTTTTGATATCGGGGTCAGATTGAATTTTCAAAAATTGAAGTCACTTGGTAGTATCATTTATGACGTGTGTGCAAAATTTGAGGTCAATCAAACGTGGTTTGATAGATTTCGATGTCGTTTGTAGAATTTGGAAATTTAAAAGTTCATTAGGCTTGAATTCGGGTATAATTCGTGCTTTTGATGTTGTTTGAGGTGATTTGAGGATTCGACTAAATTCGTATGATATTTTGGGACTTGTTGGTATATTTGGTTGAGTTCCCGAGGGACTCGGGTGAGTTTCGAGTGGTTAACGAATCATTTTTTACCTTTAAGAGATAGTTGATGCATGTTGCTGCATTTTTTCTGGTTTCCTTATACGCAATCGCATGAGTGGGTCCGCGATTGCGTAGGTCTAATTAGGGAAGCTGAGAAATTTGTTCTATGTGATTGCCAGTTGAGGCCCGCGATCGCGAAGGATGGTGAGTCTAGCTATCGCGGACGCGAGGTGAGGTCCGCGTACGCGTAAAGGAAGTGAAGCAACTGTAGGGCGCACACTTTGCTCTTTGCGCTCGCGTAAGGTAGAACACGATTGCGTAGGTTAGAAATAGAAAAGGTACGCATTCGCCTGGGAGCAACCACGTTCGCGTAAGTCAAACTTGAGGGGTAGGTTGGCTTGTGCTATGCGAACGTGGGAGGATGGCCGCGTTCGCGATGAAGGATAACTAGGCAGCAGATTTAAATGTTCAAGACGAGGGTTTGAGTTCATAACATAAAAATTGATTTGGGAGCTTTGTGGGAGATATTTTTGAAGAGAATTTCACGTAGGTGTTTGGGATAAGTGATTCTTACTTGGTTTTGACTAAATTCTGTGATTTTATCCTTAATTTCATCATCTAATTTGTGATTTGGGGTAAAAAATTGGGAAAAATGAGGAAGAACTCTTGAGTTAGATTTTTGAATGGGATTTTTTATCGGATTTGAGTAAATTTAGTATGCTTAGACTCGTGAGTGAATGGGCTTTTGGATTTTGTGATTTTTTCGGATTTTGAGACGTGGGCCCGAGGGCCAAGTTCGGGCCAATTTCGGAATTTTTCTATAATTTAGTACTTTTCTTGTGGAATTGATCCCTTTAGCCTATATTGATTGTATTGTTCTACTTGTGGCTAGATTCGGAACGTTTGGAGACCGATTTGAGAGGCAAAGGCATTTCGAAGTAGAGATTTGCTCGGATTGGGGTAAGTAACAGTTATAAATCTGGTCCTAAGGGTATGAAACCTCCGATTTTGTATCGTGTGATCATTTTGGAGGTGACGGACATGCTGGTGACAGGCGTGTGGGCGTGCACCGAATGAATTGTGACTTGGTCCGTTCCGTGAGATTGTAATATGGAATAACTTAATGTAAACTACGTGTTTCCACTGTTTTATGGAGACTTGATTGAAATTCATGTTAGAAATCATGCTTAGACCATATGATATCACTATTGGGACCTGTTGGGGTCGTGTACTTGTTGAATTAGCTATTATTTGTTGTCTTGTACTTAGTCATGATTTTTACTTGCGTACTGTACCTTCATCTCTTCTTATTCCTTGTTGATATATATTATTATCTCTATTTGGGTTAATTTATATGATTTCTGAGAGCCCAAGAGACTAGGAAGGTTGATGACTGAGTGAGGCCTCGGTCCTAATGGTGAGATATTAATACCATTGTCGCGCCCCTTTTTCTAGCGAAATCGGGCTTCGACACGTGACATCTCTTTTAAGAAAGGTGTTAAAAGAGAGAGTCGCCACCTAACGAGTTTGAGGTGCGTTAGGGCACCTATTTGCAAATAACTCAGCTTTAACCAGTTTGCGCCACCAAAGGTCGGGTAAGGGATCAAAGTTACCTCGAAGAGAAGGTGTTAGACACTCTTCGAGGTCCACAACTGTGGGTCCCGGCCGAACTCGAACTATATGAATTAGTCTATATGATCAAATAAACGAAGAGAGAGCATTAAATTTAAGAAGTTTATTATAAACATGTTTTAAACAGAAGGTACAACTATTTTTTATTCTAGTAGGAAAAGAAAGAAAACGGGGGAGGGGTGGAGGTCCAAAGTTTTTTAGCCTGAAGGATCACCCCGTGCAACATAAATAATACTTCGTAACTCCCTCCAGATAGGGTGTTACTTGTATTATTCAGCGGGCACAGACTATCATCTCCTGCTACCCGATTACTATCTTTAAGTCGTTACTTGAAGCGTACTAGTTCAATTATAACGCGTATCCTATGTGTGCACTACCTGTCCCATGCCTACGGTCCAGGAGGCTTTGGACCTCTATTTGGGTAGTTCTAGACTTTACTTAGGATGCTCAAAAATGATAAAACTAGGCGACATACAAAAAAATAAATTGGACTTCATGTAAAGGCAATTAAAGGGCTCAAGTTAGCTTCCACACATAAATAAACAAGTGCACGCAGACAGGTTAAGCAATACATAGTTTTAAAATTTGAGACTTAAAGTCACATATGCATGGATTCTAGGTGATGATGAATTCAATATCGTATACGTGGATCGTATATGTGGTGTTGTTGTCCCAAGGTAACTGATTTGTAGATTATGGGGGAGGTTATGAAACCTATAGACATGATCTCTAGGTGATTTACGCGGTAGGGACAATAAAACTTATTGAAAATGTTTATGCTTCCTAATAACAGCGTTTGGAGAGCGAGTAGTGATGTCCTATAGGCATGATTTCTAGAGACTAGCGATTGGGACTGATTCTTATATATTTAGCTCCTATAGGCATGCTTTCTAGATGGATAGTATAATGCAATAGCGAATTTGAGTAATTAAAATCCTATAGGCATGATATCATGATTTTCATGTGCGAGAAAGTTCCTCTTATGAAGGACTTCCACGAAGGCTCTAAATTAGATAAATAGAAAGTGTTCGACATATCTAACTGTGCTTTAGATACTAGAGTAGAGATTCTAACTCTTGGGATCATTTTAGTTGATAATAACCTTCCAGAAGGGCTACTGGATACTTTTATTAGGCTTGGTGTTTCACACTAGGCACACTTAATAGTTCATGAAACAGAAAGAACCTTTTATACATATGTATATATGTTACCTATATATTCTTAGGGTGTTCCCATGAGGAATATGATCTTATTGATCCTGAATTTATGTATTCATATGTTTATGTTGACTCATTTAAGTTATATTGGTAATTGATTATTTATTTGCAATTTGGTGCATGATGGTACAAGGCCACCTAATATCCTATTCGTATGTGATTGATGGTACGGAGTCTCCTAGGACTCCTTGGTATATGATGGATTATATATTATGCTATTAGACATTGTTATTAGTTAATTTGAGACACCTATAAATTGGCATTAGTTTTAGTTACAAACGAGATGATGCTGAACTTTAGGAGATTTAAGAGACTTTTCAAGATGAGCACGGTCTTCATATGGGATAACGTCACGACCTAAATTCCCAACCATAACGGCCCGACCGATTGTTTCGAGCATTTGTACTTTGCTCCGTAGTTTGAGGTCATGAGTAACTTCGTATAATGTATTATGACATGTGTGTATCATCAGTATCAATTTTCGGGTGATTCAGAATTAGTTTGGAAGAATGAATTTCATGTTTGAAGCTTTAAGTTGGAAGAGGTGACCAAGTTTGACTCTTGTGTATTTGACTCTGAAATGGAATTTTGATGGTCTCGTTAGGTCTGGATGGTGATTTTGGACTTGGGCATATGCCTGGATTTGCATTTGGGTATTTCTAGAAGGTTTCAGCGCTATTTGGCAAAAGTTGGAAATTTAATGGTTTGGAATGTTCATAAATTTGATCGAGAGTTGACTTCGAGATGTTATCAGGTTTGAGTTGTTATTCCGGGAGTTGGAATAGGTTCGATATGTTATTCGGAACTTGTATTCAAAATTTGGATTCTTTTCGAATTGGTTAGGCTTGAATCAGACGCTGGGTTCTAAGTTTGAAGCTTATGAACTTAAGAGATTGATCTTGATTGACGATTTGTAATTTTGATGTTATTATGTGTGATTTGAGGCCTCGGATAGGTTCGTAATATGTTTGGGACTTGTTGGTATATTTGGACGGGTTCCCGAGGGGCTCGGGTGAGTTTCGGAATGGTTTTGGACCATTTATAGGCCAATTTTAGTTCCTGATTTTTGGCCAAAGGGGTGTGCATCACGATCGCGGACTTTGGGTCGCGTTCACGAAGAGTAAATTGTTGTTTTGGGCATTGTGAATCGCAATCGCGGAAGCCTTTTCGCGATCGTGTTGAAGAACATCCTGTTGTCACTGACCCGACTTTGGAAGCTTATATATTGCAATCTATAAGGAATTTGGAGATGATCCCGAAATGAAAGTTGTAGCCCTTTTGTATCTAGTTTTCAGAAAATTGAACCATTTGTCATTTGGAGTTTTTACAAAGCATTATGGCTAATAAAGTACAGGTTATTTGAGAAGAGTTTGAAAAGGGTAATGGAAATTTTTTCATCGCAATCGCGGGAAAATAGCCGCGATCACCAAGGGTAAAATGTATGCTGGAATTTTTTTAATTGCAATCGCAAGGTTGGTGACCGCAATTGCGAAGGGCACCTCTAAAGCAGTGTTTAAAGTACTCTATTTCAAGGGTCTTGGTCATTTTATCATATTTTGAGCAAGGGAACTCGAATTTGGGCAATTTTGGAGGCGATTTTCAGCAAATGGATTGGGATAAGAATTTTATACTCGGTTTTGATTATATTTCATGAATCTATCTTTAATTTTGGCATTTGGATTATGAATTTTAAAGAGAAATTGTGCGCTTTGTCTAAACTTTTCTAAAGTGAATTTTCGAGTTTTGAACATCGATTCGGAGTCGGAATTGAGTAAAATTTGTATTGTTGGACTCGTAATTAAATGGGTTGTCAGATTTTGTATGTTTTATCAGGTTTCGAGGTGCGAGTCCAGGTTTGAATTTTTGGTTAACTTTGAGTAAACGAATAAAGATTCGACCTTTATCATTTTGGATTATTTCCTTGGGCATTATTTGATGTTTTTGAATTGTTTTTGGCTAGTTTTGAGTCGTTCGGAGGTTGATACATGCGGGGTAGCATTTCTAGAGTGTCATTTGGCTTGCTCGGTATTTGTCTTGGCTTGTTTGAGGTAAGTATCTTATCTAAACTTGGTTGAGACACAGGCTGCCTGAATTATTTGTTATAGCTACACACTATGGATGTGCATATGTGTGGGGTTGAGCCCATATGAGAGCACCGGAGTATTTATTCATGCTCGGGGTAGTGCTTAGGCTCTGATATGCCTAGAGTTGACTGTTAAGCTTTAAGCTATAATGTTTCTAATATTTGTATCACTGTTGTGAACTATTTGAGCCATATTTGAGATTATGAAGAGGCTAATTCCCTGAATAAACTTGATAATTGTTATTTCTGTGATAAAATTTTTGATTTGAGCTATGATAGCACACTTTGCACATGCCTATACTTTAGCATGTTATTTTACCTATCCAGAAGCATGAAATATGATAATTAATCATCATATACATGTGTTCTTGTATACTTGCTTCTGTGTGATATGATTTGGACTGTATTCCTGTGACCATGCCAGGCGGATTGTGTTGTTATGCCTGTGACCACGCTGGAAGAATTGTGTTGTTATGCCTGTGACCATGCCGGGCAGATTGTGTTGTTATGCTTGTGACCACGCCAGGTGGATTGTGTTGTTATTTATGTGACCACATTAGGAAGATTGTGTTGTTATGCCTGTGACCATGCCAGGCGAATTGTGATATAGCATTTGACCATGCTGGGCAGATCTATCACATTGGGCATGTGACCATGCGAGGAGGATTATGATATTGATCCAGTGACCATTAGGTTGGTAGCATGTTGAAGTAGTCGTGCTTTCCTCTGGATAAAGATCCATCCCTTTAGGGTCACCCTCTCATCTTTCTCTCTTGATGGTGTGCACATGGATTGTGAGAAACCGACGGGTTTCTGGTTCATATGAGCTTTAGGAGAGCTGGTTACTGTTATTAGATCAGGTTGTGCACCGCAACAGACTGTTATTTGGTTATTATATTTCACCGTTATTGCAATTTCCTTAACTGTTGCATGTTGTACTTGCATATCTTCTTTATATGCAGGATTGTAGACTGAGTAAAACACTTTAAAACAAAGAATTTTGAGTATCAAAGCGGTTATACCTAAGATTTTCTTGATTTGACCATATAGTTGTTCTATACTTGTTGAAATTATGAACTGTACAGGCGTTGTGAGTATCATTTATAGTTCTTGCTTCTTTTACCTCGTCGAGGTTAGTTAGGATACTTATTGAGTACATGGGGTCGGTTGTACTCATACTGCACTTCTGCACTTTGCGTGCAGATCTTGGTATTGATTCTATTGTATATGGTGAGGGCCGGTATTGAAGATGTACCTGCGTTCTAGTTATGGCTATCACTTGTCTTTGTTAGCTTTAGATTCTAGTTTTGTTCATGTACGTTTCAAACATATGTTGTATTTATTTCATTTCACTTTTGTAAATCTAAATCTTAGTGGCTCATGACTTGTATTATCTATCTCTGAGAGTTATATAAAAAATTTGTTATTTCATTTTTTACGCTTATCATTATCTTTATATTGTGTTTTATTGTTATTTGGCTTATCTAGCTGGTTGGATTTGGTGCCATCACGACAAGTTGGATTTTGGATCATGACACCAACCAAGGGATTGTGATGGTGCATAACATTGCTTGCTAGACAAGCCAACACATAATGAAAATGAAGGAACAAACCTAGAAATAAAACAATATGATATCATAATTAAGGATAAATCTCCATAATTCATAACGAATCAAACCAATCATTCATCAAATAACTTTCCAAAATTGGTGTCACCGAGCAAATGAGCTTCTAGGGATTGACAAAATACAATGTCTGAAATATTAATTAACATTGTTTGATACAAATAAAAAGTAGAATACTAATAGAAAGGTGACTTTAAGGTATACAAACGAGAGTGCAACACTACCTTGAGTTTCCTCAAATCATTAGCTAGTCAGTCCTTTGAGCACCACTAGGTGCGATGACAGAATCTGCATAAGAAAAATGTAGTATGAGTACAACTGACCCAATGCACTCAGTATGTGTTGAGCCTAATTTAGACAAGGTAGTGACGAGGTTAAGACAAGACACCTATTATACAAACCTGTGTAGTGAAATAATGAGTGATATAGAAATTAAGATAACGAGAGAAAATAACAAGTAAGATAGCAAGATAGATAACAAGTGAGATAACAGGAGTAATAGCAAGTAGAAATAGTACGAGGAATAATGAAAGAAAAAAAATAAGGAAAATAATGACTATACATTCACAAATAACACCAAACAAGCCTTTCACAACAACACAAGTCCAAGAAAAAGATAAGGCAACCATGAAATGTAACGACCTAGGCGGCCGTTTTGTGTATTTGAACCCCATTCCCTTATTTGATGCTTATGGTTAGTTGGGTTCCGAGAAGATTTTGGAGTGAATTAGAACACATAGTTCCATGGTCGAAATCTTAAATTATAATAATTGACCAAGGTTTGGATTTTGTGTAAATAAACTCGATTCCGGGTTTGGATTTGGAGGTTCCTAGGTTTATTTTGCTCTAATTGGCGAAAGTTAAAAATTTGAAGGTTTGGAAGATTCATAGCCTTGAAGGGGAGTTGACTTTGAGGCTATCGGGATTGGATTTTTATTCCAAAACTTAGAATAGGTTCGTTATATTACTTGGGACTTGTGCAAAAAGTTTGAGTTCATTTTGGATTGTTTAGGCTTAAATCAGATGCTTGGTTTGAAGTTGGAAGTTTATGAACTTAAGAGATTGATCTTGAGTGACGATTCGTGATTTTAATGTTAATTTTAGTTTTTGGATCCTTTGGTTAGGTTTGGGCAGGGTATTAGGATTTGTTGGTGTAATTGGATGATCTAAGGAACCTCGAGTGTATTTCAGAACATTTTGAAGTTGGAAGGTAGTCTGGTTCTGGTGTCTTTGCACCTGCGAGGTTTGAACTGTAGGTGTGAGTCTGCAGAAGAGGGCCAGAGGTCGCAAAATCATGATTGGTGTTAGATCCTTTATTTTAATGATGAAAAATAACATTATCTTTATTATAGGCAACCAAAATTAAAGGATTCAACATAGGAGAGCAAGGGTGGAAAGGAAGAAAATGAAAGTAACAATCATATGAAGAAGGAAAAGAAAAGCAACAATCGCGTGAAGGGAGATGAATATCATGCACATTTTACGGGATAAGAGGATCTTCAATCAATAGTAAATTAGCAAGTTCATCTCCAGAAAAAAGGAAACAAGAATCTATTAGGGAGTCAATCAACCAAAAGATCCGCGCGCGCGCGCACACACACACACATAAATAAATATATTACTTTCTTGATTGGAAAGTAATTAATCTTCAGGCATGATTAAAGAAACTGTTGGTATCAAGCTCCATCCTTATTCTTGGAAGGAATCATTCAAGATTCACTCCAAGGATCAATTCCTTTTGGTTGCCAGTCTCTCATCAATCAAGTCCATAAATTGAGTTACACTACCTCTATATAAAGTCGAAGATCCAGAAGAAGAAGACATACTTTCGTCTGACTCTATCTTTTTGTTCTACTCTAAACAAATATTGTAATTTCCGTTCGATTTACTGTGTAACTAGTGGAGAGAAGAAAGATATAAAAATATTGGTGAGGCATTGTATCAAAAGATTTGAAAGTTTACTTAGTTTAAGAAAAGCAGTTGGTGTGTTTTCAACGTATCATTGCAAGTGTAAGAAGAATTTCAAGGAGCTTTAAAGAGAGAACCCTCTTGCAACCCAGGGGACTGGACCGAGATTCACATTAAATCCAAACCACTATAAAAATATTGGGTGTCATTTAGCTTTCTGCATTTTATATTCTTCTCCTACTATTTACTTTTGTTAGAATTTTAGCCAACTAACTGATAAACTAGTCGACTATCTTACTGTAAAAAAAAGGACAACAAGTCACCCCCCTCTTGTACTTCCAATTGGTATCAGAGTAGCTCTCACATTTTCATCTTGTAAACAACCCGTGAGAAAATATCATGTCAACTCAAGTAATTGTTGGAGCTCTATTCAAAGAAGAGACATCACAGGCAAGGACTCCATATTTCAATGGACAACACTTTTCATATTGGAAAGTTCGCCATGAAAATTTAGGCAAAATTCTATGTTGTCAAAGTATGGCACGTAATCAAGAAAGAAGATTACCCATTCCCAGCAACAAAGTTTGTCAAGAAAATAGATGGATAGACATCTACTGATTTTGTAGATATAAATTATTATTCTGATGAGCAAATGACAGTAATACAGGTAAATATCAAGGCAAGAAATATTTTATACAATGCTATAAGCGGAGAAGAATATGAAATGATTTCCAGCTGTGATACGACCAAAAAAATATGGGATAAGCTAGAAATCACTTAGGAAGGAACAAGCAAAGTCAAAGAAACTAGAATAAATATGTTGTTCCATGAATATGAACCCTTTCAAATGAAAGAAGGTGAATCCATTAAAGAAATGCTTGCTCGGTTCAACAAAATTATTAGAGATCTGGAAACTTTTGAAAGACACTATTCAAGTGGCGAACAAGTTCAAAAAATTCTAAGGAGATTGCCCACTGCATAGATCCTCGGTGGTCGAACATGCCATGTCCGTCTCCGTCGAGGCTTTTCGATCCAATTTCGCCACAAGTTTGGTAACCTCTTACCTATTTCTCTTTCATTCTTTCTTTCTTTTTGTTATTTAGGTCTAGTTAGTTCTTAGTTCTTATGTTTGAGAATTAATTGTATGCATGACTTTCTAATTAAGCATATTTTGTTATTTAGATTATATTAACTGTTAATTTTTTGTTAGTAATTAGTCATTTTATTTAAGTTGTTGATTGTTTAGTTTAAGTGTTGTAACTTTTGGGTTATAATGAACGGAAAAGGGTTCAAAATGCCTCTAAACTATTGGAAAATGTTTTAAAATACCCTTCATTCACCTACTGGGCTAAAAATACCTCTCCATCTACCTTTTTGGTTTACTTTGTGAGAAACTCCCTTGGAATCTAGAAAAGTTCAAAACAAAATGAAAGAAGCCAGTTGTTTATTTTACTAATTTTGGCCTGTTTTTTATGGGATTTTTGGTGTCAAACTTCTGATTCTCCTTGGATTTGAAGTTATGGGCTAATTCTATTGTTGTTTAAGAGTTGTATTTGAGCTCCATAAAGAAAGTAGGCATGTTTTCTTGCATGCTTTGATAGATTTTTGTTTGTTATTTGTGGTTTTATTTATATGCAAATGCTTGGATCCACATACATATGTTTATGTAGTACTATTTCGTGAATAAACTAGTGTTAAGAATGAAATAATTTTGGGTTGAATATGCTACTGGCGAGAAGAAAGTACAGAAAATATATTATTTGTTGGTGTTGACTTTAGTATCTGATCACTATTTTTGTAATAATTTGATTCTTGAACAAATATGGTTAGTTCTATAAATCTTGCTTTAAGTTAAAGTGTTAGTTCTACAATTCATTGGTATGACAAATTGTGTCTTTAATTTTAAGTATTAGCTCTTATAACTGTATCTTCCTTGGGTAAAAATAGCACTAGGGCCAGTTATTTACTTAAAATCAAAATATTTTTTATTGAAATACAAACTCCATGAAAGGAAAAAATTTTGTAAGCAATTTGGCTAATATTCTTGCGGCTTTGATTGTAAATCTATTAAGAGAAAACTTCATTTATAGCCCATCGGGCAAATAAATAGCATTCGGTAGCCCAAAATTTCAATATGCATTTTATAGCCCAAAAATAATTCTCGTGGCTAGCCACCTAACTATATATCTGCACCACATGCCTTCAAAGCTCTTCATCAATGACCCTAGGTTTGTCCCTAGCCTACAACTCCAATGGGAAACCTTTTTCTCCAACAAATTCCAGCTCCAGTTTGTCAGCTTACAGGAAGCAACAATCAAATCTTTTCTTTCCTTTGAGAAAACTAGCTTCCTTTTCACAACTCCAATTCTTACTTTCTCAATTTTCAATTAATCATAATGTAGATTTTCCTCTCTTTTCTTGTAGAAATGTAGGCGGCAGAATCGGACCCTATTTATCGTTAGTGGGTTGGATTCCGGCAAAAGTAATATTCAAGGTATCCCATAATCTCCAGCATAACAAGTTCATAGTAACAACTATACACAAACAAACACAGGTTCACTGGAGAAATATATTTTCGGCCCGAAATGGTTTAGCCGGAAAACTTTACGGTCGTTGGAAAAGCTATATACTGGCCTGATCTGCCGAAATTCAAATTAGTAAGCAAACCATCTTTCAGATCTAGATTTTTATAATATCAAAATCCCCAAAATAGTAACTAAAACGAGAAGAAAGAGTCGCCAGATTTAATGGAGGGTCGCCGGTGTTTGAGTTTCTGTCCAAATCTAAAGCCAACGAGATCGAGCACAATGGGTTAGACTGACTGGGTTATGATTTCAATTTCACGATAAAGTTCGGTTCTTCCATCCAAGTAAATCATCCTTTTTTATGTTTTTACAAAGGTGGAAGTCGTTAGGTTTCTACTTGGTTCAATCTGATGGCTTTCCTTCTCTCCTTCTTCCTATTTATTTACCTTTTTATGTTTTTGAATCCACTAATAGAAAAGCATTCTCAATTGTGTTATTTTGTCCAATATAGAGATAGACCATGTATTACATTCTTAGACTGTATTAGACTAGAGAGCAAAATTTTTTTTGAATATTGAAAAGAAAATCTGTCACTATACAAAATACATACAAAATTTGTCACTATACAAAATTCATACAAAATCTGTCACTATACAAAATACAAAAAATATACAAATAGACTGTCACTATACAAAAAAATATACAAAATAGACTGTCACTATACAAATAAACTGTCACTATACAAAAAATATACAAAATAAACTGTCACTATACAAAAAAATATACAAATAGACTGTCACTATAGAAAAAATATATAAAATAAACTGTCACTATACAAAAATTATATAAAATAAATGTAACTATACAAAATATATACAAAATAGATGAAACTATACAAAATATATACAAAAAAGACTGTCACTATACAAAAATACATGATACACTCCAAATACACAGTGTGCACACATTACACATACAAAATTGTATATAATTTATATACACTATGTTTACATATTAGAAAATACACATTATATACAATTTTGAATCATTGTTCAGACAGATTATACATTGACGACACAAAATACATTTGGGGTACACAAATATATACACTTTAGATACAAGCACACTTGAGATAGGCTCAATATACACCAAGGATACACTGTCGTACTAGGATACAATATTTATACATTGCAAAAAAAATATTTATATATTGCGCCAGGCAGGGGTCGAACCTACGACCTTCAGCTTAGGAAACATGCGCTCTATCCACTAAGCTACGGGTACTTATGTTGTCATATATTCATTCCTTTCGGCTACTATATGCAATACTTTTGGGCCGAAGGACCATTTTTTATAAGTAGGACAAAACATGGGCTATTAAAATTTTGAGGGGCTATAGAGGGTAGTTTTCCCTATCTATTAAAGCATTGACTAAATGGTAAAAGGGCCAGAACGGCAGCCCCGCCAGAAGAAGTCATGTGTGTAGGTCTGAAGCTTATTGCCAATTGGGCTTTGAAACTTGGGCCCTAATTTTAGCTAACTGGCTCCAAAAATCCACCAACAGGGTTGGTTAAAATAGTATGGTCTAACCAGTTTTTGGACTGGTTATTTAAAAATAGTCAGTGTTTGCCAAGTCATTAAAAAATATTCATTATTTTGTTGCAATAGAGACCGGTCCAACATAATATACTGGAGTTCGGTGTACCTGTGTATGAACTTCCAGCATATTATGCTGGACCGGTATACTTTGCTGGCTCCAGTATAATATACTGGAGACTGGAGCACCAGTGCTCCAAACTCCAGTATATTATGTTGGATCAGTATATTATACTGGAACTCCAGTATATTACACTTATACTGGAACTCCAGTATATTATGCTAGAGTATTTTTTCGGATTTTGAATAGTGTTTTTGTTCAGATTTATCTTTACATGAAAAGTGGCTAAATTTCGATTACTTTTGAAATTGTGGCTATTTTTAAATGACCACTTGTAAATATGACTATTTTTGAATTTCTCCCACGGGGTTGTTATTTCTATTCTAGAAGTTTAGCCCACTATAATGCAGTGTTCAAATAGGGAAATTTATGCGATATATGTATGAGAATCAAACTAATTACCCGTATTGTCCCCATTTGAAAATTATTTCAATTTCTACCCATTTTGTTCAAAATAATTATCCGGCCTACACTCGCTAAGTCGCTATAAACGACAGCTATAGACGTTTTTTCATCAATTCGAATGACTTTTCCTTCCTAATTTTAAATTTTAAACACCCCAATCCTAATGTGCTTCTTTTTGGACTCCCACCTAGTAATCAGGTGCACACGTTTTCGACAACCATACTTATATGAATTCTTTCTTTGGAGGTCCTTGATGTCACCAGCCTTGCTCTTTTCACGTTTGATATACGAAAGACTAATTGTTATATTAGTGATAAATAATGAAAAAAAGCATATTTTTGAGTATGTTTGCATATTATTTTTTATGTGAATTGCGGAAAGTTACATAGTTTTTGAAGTGAAATATGCTCACTACGACAATATCTTGAAATACTTTCTTATATTAATATGTGGTACACTATTTTTTGATTTTTCTCTTTATGCATGTATATTATGTAATAGTAATATAGTCATATATAGTTGCCTGAAATTATTTAGTAGAACTGTATACCCTATTGGTATAATTATATGCCATATTGATATCATATGGTAGTTAAAATACTTTTTGGTTAATTTAGCTACATTTTTAAGTGAATTCTATAATGAAATTACTTATATGATCATGTTTTGCTGTGTTGAATTTTTTTGTACCTATGGATATAGATTTTGTATATTATGTAATAGTTTTTATAGTTATATGCAGTTGTTGGAACGAACCCGTACAACTATATACCCTATTAGTATAGTTATATACTATATTGGTATCATATGCTAGTTGAATCATTTTTTGGTTGTATTAGCTGTATTTAATTGGTACACTATTTAATTTTCTTTTAATAATAGTATATAATACAATATCTTGAAAACTTTATTATATTAATATGTGGTACATTTTTTTTTATTTTTCTCTTTATGCATGTGTATTATGTAATAGTAGTGTAGTCATATAGTTGCCGAAAATTAACCAGTAAAGTTGTACACCATGTTGGTATAGTTATATGCCATATTTATATCATATGGTAGTTTAAACATTTTTTTGGTTGTTTTAGCTGCATTTTTAAGTGATTACTATTCTGAAATTATTTATATGAACATGATTTGTAGTGTTGGATTTTTTTTTTGTGCCGATGGATATAGATTATGTGTATTATGTAATAGTTTCTATAGTTATAGGCAATTGTTGGAACGACCTCATACAACTATATACACTGTTAGTATACAGAATGAGCAAGTTGCTTTGTGAATATTTAGCTTGCAATGCCAGCATGTAATTTTCTCATACTTTTATTGCATCCTTTAATGTTTTGGTATAGTAGTATAGTCGCAGATAATTCTAGCAATATTCTATAGCAATCATATACTCTGTTGGTATACATGTATACCATATTAGTATCATATGGTACTAGAAGTCTTTTTTGCTACTTATACTTTTATTGCATTTTTCAATATTTTATTATCATTTTTACTGATATTAAGTGAATTAGATCAAGTGACATCTTATATTATTTCAGTTTAATAATTGAATAACTAAAAAAGAAAAAAAAGACAAAAGGTATATTATACTAGTTATATTTAAAAAAAAAGGTGAACAAATATTTACTATATTAGTTATTTTTTCTTATTATATAAAAAATAAAAAATAGTGAAAACAATAAATGAAATTAGATTATGAAGAGAAAAAGAATATACAAAAAGAAATTAAATGAAATTAGAGAAGGAAAAAGAAAAAAAAAAGGAAAGAAGAAAACGAGAAAAAAGAAAAGGAGAAAAGAAAGAAAAAGGGGAAAAAAAAAGAAAAGAAGCATAGAATAAAAAAGAATCGAAGAAAAAAGAGAAAATTCCCCACAAAAACTACTATGGGTAGGAAATGTAATTAGTTTGATGGGTAGAAAAACAAATGGGTAGACAATGATAAATTGTTTTGTTTTTGTGGGTAACTGTGTCATTCTCCCGTCCAAATAATCGGACTACTTCCCTCAAGCCCAATAACTAAAAAAGTCAACTATTTATGTTGACTAGCCTACCCTCTTCTATAATCAGTTTTTATTAGAATCAATCTTTTTTATCTTAATTAATCATTTCAAATTAAGAATGAAGGAAGCACCTAAGTACACTAGTAATGCTTTAGGCGCGATTTAAGTTAATGCATTTGTGGTTTCGTTTACGCAGCATGATTTGCAACACTAATCCAACAACTCCAATATTTTCGAGGTTTTTCTTTTAAAAACTCCTCAACAATTCATTAGTAATCAACTCACATAACTTTTTTTTATAATCCTTGCTTCAATTCCTAGACTCGAGTTAATTAGAATAATAAGAAAGATTGAAATATTAATAAGCTTCAGAAATAACTTTTGAGTTACAATTTTGGCAACAATTCAACCGGTCGTTTTGCTTTTTACTTGTTCCCCTAATTAAGACTTCCGTATTTGCTTTTACTATTTTATGACTTGCAGGGATGGTTGATTTGGTTTTGAAAAGGTTCGAGCTGAAATCGGAACACTTAGTTCCTTAATAGTGGCCTAATATGGCCAAGTTTGACTTGAGTCAACATTAATTAACGACCTTGAAATCGGTATTTGATGGTTCTAATAGGTTTGTGTGATGATTTTTGACTTAAGCACGTGTTTGGATCGAGTTTTGGGTGATCTAGGAGCAATTTGGCGCTTAATATTGAAAGTTGGCGCATTGAAAGTTTTCAAGCTCTTTCAGTTTGGTTTGAAGTATACTTTAGTGTTACCGATGTCCGATTGGGATTTCGAGACTGAAAATAGGTCAGTATGGTGATTTATAACTTGTACGCAAAATTTTACGCCATTGCGAATTGTCTAGGTATGATTTGATGCGTTCAGAGATAATTAAAAATTTTGAAGTTCATAAGATGATTAATTAGGTTTTGGGGTGCGATTCTTAGTTTCGGTGTTGTTTTATGTGTTCCGAGGTTTCGAGTAGTTCCATATTATATTTATGAACTTGTTGATACATTTGGATGGGGTTCGGTCACGACCCAAAAACCCACCGCAGGGTCGTGATGGCACATAGTCTCTAAGACTAGGTAAGCTGATTACTAACAATGATTAGGCAAATTTTTAACAATGATAATTTGAAATATAATCTAATATAAATACCGAAACAAAAGCGTAATAAGCCTACGCGACAATAATCATAACAACCTCCCAAGATTTGGTAATACAGAGTCACGAACTCTAGCTAAGTACATGGAAAGATCTCAAAGATCGAAATACAATAATGTTCAAATAACAAGCTGACAGTACAATTAAAGGAAAGAACTCCAATGGACTGCGACGACCAAACAGCTCTACCTTGAATACTTACGGTCCCTCTTTAACTCTGCTCAAGTCCGATATCTCCAATACCTGGCTCTGCACAAAAATATATAAAAGTGTAGTATGAGTACACCACGGTCGGTACCTAGTAAGTATTAAGACTAACCTCGATGGTGTAGTGACGAGGTACAAGTCAAGATATTCACTAGACAAAATAACATGTGCAGTGTACAAGTATAACGCTAATAATGAAAGCAAAAATCAAATGGCAACAAGAATCAACAAGTAATATAAATAGTAAAGCACTAAGAACACTGTGAAGTGTCGTTAAAACCAAATAAGGAACACAAAGGACAACCAATTAATCAAGCCATTCTAACATAAGTTTCACAATGAAATCACTCCGTAATACCTCATCTCACAATCATAAGTCACGGGTCTCAACCCACCATCCTATGCTCACGACACCTCGTGCCCACATTTCAAATCACAACCGCCAGACAATACACGTGCCAATATCTCAATCCGCCCAACATGATCACAGGCTTACATTCACAATCCGCATGGCGTGGTCACAAGCATAGAATTACAATCCGTCCAGCGTGGTCACAGGCTCACAATCACAATCCTTCCGGCATGGTCACATGCTCATAATCAAAATCTTCCTGGCGTAGTCACATGCTCAATATCAACATGAAAACCGATAATACAAGAACATATGCGCATGATTAATAAATGTCAAGTTTCATACTTCTGAGCTAGTATAAGTGACATGCTACGGTGTATGCTTGTGCGAGTATGCTATTGTAGCCCAAGTCAACAAGTAATATCAAATACATCGAGTAGCTCATCGAAGCAACACAACAAATCACGTAAAGTGTATGACATACACAAGGAAAAGTACACCATCACGCGGAAATCACCAACACAATGTTCCCAAGCCATCACACATCATCCTGGATATTGCCACCCTTATCTCTCTGATAGTCACCCGTATCACTCCGCCCTGACAATATCATTAGCCACTAGTATCACTCCGATAGCCACCCATATCACTCTATATAATAGCCACCCTTATCGCTCCGTCCGGATAATAACACAATAGCCACTCGTATCACTCCGTATATTCAACAATAGTGAGATGCTACCCTTATGCCCCGCATAACAACAACGGTGAAATGCCACTCTTATACTCCGTATAACAACAACCCACCACACAATAATTCATATGTGCTAACATCATAACAACACGACATATCAACTCGTATCACAAGTGTCCATAGGTCACAACCTTTCCAAAGATCCAACAATATCAATATTTTCACAATAAATAGCCCATCGCTCAACACAATGTGTATAGAATCTCAATAACAATAAAATGAACGGGAAAGTAACTCAACAAGGAACAACACCTCCTTTAAACACAACTTCAATTAAAATAGATTAATGACTTTTGATAACCTCAATCCCAATTAATTATTTAAGGATAAACTCAATAGTGAAAATATTTCTATGAAATGACAAATTTCAGATTCTAGTGTATGAATAGGCTAACAATGGAAGAGATGTCACGAACTAGCACTACGTCTAAATGCATGAGAATAACCCGATAATAAAAAGATATCATGTAACAACAATTTCAACTAAGAGTAACTCCACAATAAAAGAAATCACATAGTGATAAAAGAGATAACAACTTCTAATAGAGCATATAACAATAGACTTGACAAGTAAAGAATGTGACATTTAACGACAAATTCAAATGAAGCATGTGATAGTATACATGACGAATAAAAAATATAACATGTTCTAACAATTACAAATAAGTATATTAAAGAAGCCCAAGAGTCTAAGCCGTTCAATTTTTCACATACAAGTCCGAGTACGTACTCGTCACCTTGCGTACACGGCTTTCACATGACACAAATAGCACGAACTACTAAAATCCTAAGGGGTAGTTCCCCCAGACAAAGTTAGAAAAGATACTTACCTCAAAGACGCTAAATCGATACTCTAAAATGACATTCTCCTGTGAAACAACCTCCGGACGGCTCAAATCTAGCCAAAATAACTTAATATCATAAATAAAAATCATAGAAAATAATTCCGGATAATAAAG
The DNA here is from genome assembly GCF_000715075.1 of Nicotiana tabacum. Taxonomy (NCBI): domain Eukaryota; kingdom Viridiplantae; phylum Streptophyta; class Magnoliopsida; order Solanales; family Solanaceae; genus Nicotiana; species Nicotiana tabacum. The sequence goes on along the minus strand of NC_134087.1, from coordinate 143,707,432 downwards.
CTTAGATCTTTAGTGAAAACTAAAAAGTCAACCCAAAATGTCAACCCCGAACCCGCACCTAGAAATCTGAATTTTTTTATAAATTCCGAACACCCATTCCGATACGAGTCCAACCAAACCAAAATTATCCAATTCCGATATCAAATCCTCATTTTACATTTTTGAAAGTTTATATAAAAATTCTCTTTTTCTCCCATTCAAATCACTAATTTAATGTTAAAAACAAATATAGAATCACAAAATATAATTAAATCCGGATAAAGAACACTTAATCCAATCCAAAGTCTGAAAATCCCCTTCAGAATTGCCCAAATCTGAGCTCTATAGCTCAAAATATGATAAAATGACCAAGACCTTCAAAATAGAGTAGTTTAAATACTGCTCCAGAGCTACCCTTAGTGATCGTGTTCACCAACCTCGCGATTGCAATTAAAAAATTTTCCAGCACAAATTTTACCCTTCGCGATCATGGCCATGCGGTTGAGGAGGCAGGACCTAGCCTCATGCAAGAAGAAGAGACAATGTCACACCCTTTTTTCCACCTCGCTTAACCCTCTTAAAATATTTAAAAGTGATTTTTGAAGCTCAAAAAGGGTTTCAATTATGGAAAGTGAACAAATTGTGTTCAAAAGGGTTTTTCAGAGTCGCCACCTGACATTTGTTTCGGTGTGCCAGGTCACTATTTTTAAAATGACTTTTCTTTTAAAACACTTTGGACTCTAAAACTATGTCTACACCAGAGATTTGGGTAAGGGGGTTCATTTGACTCGGGGAGAAGGTATTAGGCATTCTCCGAGTTCCATAACTAGTACGATTGTATACATGATCAAGTTGGCTTTTAAAATATTCAAATCGAGGTAAAAATAAACACAGAAAAAAAAATAAACGCACAAGAGGCTTAAGGTCATCCCTACCTATTAAAAGCAAGATGAAAAATAAAAATAAATATACTAAGAGTTCTACTTTCGGCCTCCAAATACAAATACTTCGGGGCATACCCCGGATAAAATATATACAAATCTAGTGGGGCATTCCCCGGGTAAATTCAACTAAGGGGGCGACCTCTCACCTTGAAAGAAACTAAAAGCACGGATGACCTACAGGTTTGCCTACCCAAATGTGGTCAGCTTAAGCATGCTCCTAGCGGACAATATAATAAAAGCAAAACAAATAAAACCAAAAGGAATAAAAATTAATTTCACGCTCATTCCCTTTTTAACTTTTTATTTTATTAGACCGAGCCTGATACCTAAAGAATGGAAACAAATCAATTGCTAATGGGCTTCGACCTCTCCCCACTCCCCACGGCCCAACAATCACTTGAAACAGTTCAGTCAAATCATTTACACACAGAAGAAAACTGGACAAGACAAAAGAGCAATAAAAGGTGGATCATGGTATAATAAGAGCCATGGCTTCCACTAATTATCCTTGTCACATATATGTTTACACATTTCAGTTCCAAGCACGTCAATCCATGCTGTTTATATGAGCACAATTCATTGACAATAATCACTAAGAGAGTGTATAGCCAAATTTACTTTTTCCTTTATCACTCAAGCACATGGAATACAACACAAATAGATATGTCTAATGGAGATTTTATAATCATAATCACTTAAGGTTAATTAAAAGCTCGATTCATAAATTTCAGTTTATTGCATACAAAGTTTGTCAGTTGACGCAACCGAAACGAGCCTATCATTTCCGTTGAACATCATGTTTGAAAACCAAAGGGAATAAGCAAGGGAAAATCCTAAATGAAGTTATTAGGTCAAAACAACAGAGTCTATATTTCAATTAATCTATTTTCAGCACCAACTCACAAACTTAGACTGCTAGTAATAGAATTCAAAGGGATCTAAACTTGAAACAATTAAATGATTTTAAAGAGACCTGAATTTTCACTTCGAACATGTGCGAGTCGAACGGGAGACTTACACATCCTAGACGAAAGAAAGAATCAAGGCTTTAATAGGACTCGACGCAATTGAGGCTTAGCAGTGATTCAAAATATGTTTCCTGAACATTAAACGCGGCCAACAAAGGCGACGAGAAATAGAGGACATCATTAGCAAATAGTTTTCAACAAAGCGACCTGAATATACATTTCGTTTCACACTCAATTTCAACCAAACATATAAAACATTGGTACAAACTGCCAGGGAAGTGCATCGTTAATTCACAAGCAACTTCAAACTCAGATACGATCCCAAATTATTCAAAAGGTTCATGCAGTTCTTAAACATTTTTAAAATCTAATTAAACCACGGCTCTTATCATACTTTGATCCAAACCAAAACAGAAATAAAGGGAAGGAGAATGAACCTTAAATTACAAGATCGCTTTCAATATATTTCGTGGAGGAATAAAAATACAAGCTGATTCTGCAACTGAGACTTGAAATAAATGGCAGTAAATTGACAGGAACAACGAACCAAAAGCAAAGCTCGAACGGCAAACTCGACCTCGGCAGCAAACTGAATCCACCTTCAAACTTCAAACGAACTCTATCTTTGAAGCAGAAAATCCGAAATGAAAAGAATCTAAAATATTTTTGTATTTTTTTTGGAAATGGAAACATAACTGAATAAAAAACTAAACTCAAACTATATATATATACATACATACATACATACATATATACATACATACATATATATATATATATATATATATATATATATATATAATTTTCCGGAAAGAAGTAAAAAAACTTTGAATCAAAAATTTAAGAGTCAAGAAATCCCTCAAAACCCTAGCTCCCTTTTTGTCCCTCTGATTTCTCTCTTTTATAGTTCAAAAATCGAACAAATGGAGAGTTTAGATTGACAGTGATCAATCTACGGCCTCCATTTATTCGATTCCAACTTAGAGAGCAAGAAAACACGTCAATAATGACGAGATTCGTTGGGATTTTGCTACGTGGAAGATGAAACGAAGGGATGGGGGGACCATAGGGGACTAGGGCTTACGTGGAAGGCCAGACTTTGCAATTTCCGGTGGGTTTAGGGTGGCTTAGCGGCTGAGAGGGTGTGACATGGGGGGGGGGGGGGCGTTTTGGTGTGTAGATTAGGGTTAGGTTTTAGTTAATGTAGGTTTATATATTAAGTGGGGAAGAAATAAAGGTTGTTGTATTAGATGGAATGAATGGTTAGCATTTGATAAGAGAGTGCGGCGACTCAGGGTAGATCCGGCGGTTAATAGGTTGGGGCTGCCGATTTGGGCCTGGTAGATGGGGATATTGGGCTCGAAATTGCTTATAAATTGGCATAAAAGACACTAATTTTTCCTTCTAATATAATATAAATATAAAATACTTTTATAAAAATGCAAAATTACTCTTAATTAACCAGGTAAACTACTAAAATAAAATCAACTATCAAAAGTGAAACTATTTTTATGTTTTTAATTTTTAAAATACTAAAACAAAAAAATAAAATACTTTATATATATATAAATCCTAAAATACTAAAACAACAAAATAAAATACTATATATATTAAAATCCTAGAAAATTAATATGAAATCAAATAGATATGTATAAAATACTGGAGTAGCTTGAACATTAGACGGATCAAAAATTACATGCTTACAGACAGGGATTAGTCTTATGCAACGAAAGGCATGCTTAGCCTTATGCAGTTGAGGAGGTAGGGCTTAGCCTTATGCAAGAAGAGGAGACACGACTTAGTCTCATGCAATTAGGGAGGCAGGGCTTAGCGTCATGCAAATAGGGAGGCAATGCTTAGCTTTATGCAGTTGAGGAGGCAAGGCTTAGGCAAATGCAAAATGGAGACAATTCTTAGTCTCGATGCAAGGAAAGACAGTGCTTAGCCTTATGCAGTTGAGAAGGCAGGGCTTAGCCTAACGCAAGAAGAGGAGACAAGGCTTAGTCTCATCCAATGTAAGGCAATGCTTAACCTTATGCAGTTGAGGAGGCAAGGCTTAACCTCATGCAAAATGGAGACAATGCTTAGTCTCTTGCAGGTGAAGGCAGTGCTTAGCCTTATTCAATTAAGGAGGCAGGGCTTAGCCTCATGCAAAATGGAGACAATGCTTAGTCTCATGCAGGGGAAGGCAGTGCTTAGCCTTATGTAATTAAGGAGCCAGGGCTTAGCCTCATACAAAATGGAGACAATGCTTAGTCTCATGCAGGGGAATGCAGTGCTTAGCCTTATGAAATTACTGAGGTAGGGTTTAGTCTCATGCAAATAGGAGACAAGTGGAAAAGTAAAATATTTCTTAGTTGAAGATGTTTGTGCTAGATAGTTTGTTGTCTTGAGGACAGTGTTTTAATGCATCTACGAGTATCGTTGTCCTATTATATCTGCATTCAAAGAAAGAATTGTAAGTTATACGGGGGGGAGGTCGGTTCATGCTTTTTTCTTTTGCTTTTCCTGTGCTCCTATCTTGAGATCATGTTCGAGTGACCCTGGGTAACATCTGGCTGACATAGAAATAATGTTTTCGAAAAATAATCATGTATTTGATAGATATAGTTGTTTTAAACCATAGTAGTATGCAATATCAAATAAATCAGATGAACCAATAACTGTGACACTTTAGAGACATTGTGACTTCCTTGTAATAGAATTTTGAGGGTTCTCCTCAAAATTCTGCCCCATTTTAATAAGCGATTCTTCGACTGTTCTACATATGATGAAATTGGTTGGGCTTGCTCTAGAATTTTGAGGTTCCTCCTCAATATTCTGCCCCAGTTTCTGATCACGGGGAAAATGAAGATTTTATGATGATGTGACCGAACCCACAGGGCTATCTTTGTATCCCTCCTTAAACGAGAATCAGTTCAAGCGTAGTTCAGTTACATCAGATGAAGTCATGTAAACAATCTAAACATAGTATCTCTTGACTGCGTCTGAATTGATAGGCTTTGGCCAAATTTCTCCGTCCATTTCGGCAAGTATGAGTGCTCCTCTTGTTAGTACCCTGTGATCCATGTACGACCCTTGCCAATTGGGTAAAAACATCTCTTTGGCAGCATCTTGATGCGGGAAGATCCGGTTCAGCATCAGCTGCCCCGATGCGAACTGTCTAGGTTTACCCTTTTGTTCAAAGCCCTGGACATTCTGTTTTGATAAAGCTGACAGTGGCATACTGCATTAATTCTTTTCCCGTCAATGAGAGCTAATTGTTCATAATGGCTTTGTATCCATTATGCATCACTGAGTTCTGCTTTACAGGTGGACACATCAGATTGGTAGGTAGTTTATGGGCCACTATAGCGTGCTCAAACCGGTTATATCATCATAAGACCATGCAAAGATGTTTTCATGCTCTTTCTGAAAATGGGTGCATTCTTCTTTCTCTAATGGTGACAGATGGATGCTTATGCAAGTTTCTTTGACTATTTCAGAATCTCCCAAGTTGACTATCTCGGTTTCGTCCGAATTTGACTTAGGCTTATTCTCAAAAAATTTCACCTCTTTGACAATTTCCTCAAGGATTATATCTTCTTCTATTTCCTCTAAATCACTATCCTTATGTTGCGTTGTCTTATTACATGCCACAATTGTCGATTTATTAGGATAAGTAGTAATAATGCTGTAGAGAGAAAAATGTAAAGGATAATAATAAATACTAAAATAGCAATACATTAGATAAATCTAGAAATGTTTAAACAAGTACGACTCGATGATTCGAGCAATTATTTAAAAACAAAATGGATCTAAACAAAATACTGAAAATGTCTTAAATGATTAAAATTGCTATATTTTTAAAATAGATCATGCTAATTGCTAGGCTAACCAGGAACTCGACGGGCCCGGGATAGTGCAGCAGTCCAGTTCTTGAGAACAACTCCCTCTCCCACGGTCTGAATTGTAAAGTCTTCCTCCTCCTCCTCCTCCTCCTCAACTATTGCATTGCAGTCCATGTCTTCATCATCCAGAAACAAACTCCTTAGGCCAGCTAAAGCATCATCTTCTTCGGATCCCCATATCACGTCAGCTTATTGAAATATCTGGTGCAAATGCGGTATTGGTTATTCAAGAGGTTAATAGGGGACCATGCCACAGCGGCGACCAATCATCGTACTCCTGCCAGGTATACTGATATCCAAGTACAAAGGTTGTACCTTGATGTTTTAGTTATATTGACTTAGTGATACCCTGGATTTTCTTACCGAGACCTTTACCGGGTTCATACCCTGTCCATAACAGTATACTTTCAATATTATTACTCCACCGCTTGTCTTTCTCGATTGCATTGATGCACTCGATGCGATGGTACGTTTCTCCACCCAACTTACTTTTATTCTCGACAACCAGAACGGTTTGATTGGTGTAAATAGAATATCTTCCATCTTCATGAATGATCACTTCCTGATTGTTCCAATCGAATTTCACATCCTGTAGTAGTGTGGAAGCTATGGCTCTAGCAATATGTATCCAAGTTTGTCCCAACAGTAGATTGTATGTGGCGGATATGTCCAATAATTGAAACTCAACATCAAACCAAGTTGGATCCATCTGCAGACACAGGTTTAGTTCCTGCTTGTATCTCATGCAAGCCTTTACCCAACCTCTTCTAAGTAGTGAACGGACAAATGTTGAGGCTTGAACCCCCATCTATTAGGACTCTAGCTATGAATTTATCCTCAAATTATACTGTGATGTGTAATGCCCTGTTATGACTTAGTCTTTCTGGTGGCAGCTCGTCTTCGTGAAAAGTGATCTTGTGGCTTTCCAGCACTTGTCCCACCATATTAGCCATCTCTCCACTAGTGAAATTATTAGGCACATGGGATTCGTTCAACCCTTTCATCAATGTGTTCCTATGCGTCTCATAATTCTGTAGTAGTGATAGAATGGATATCTGATCACCGGTTTTGTTCAGATGATCAACCACAAAATATTCTCTTGCTCGCACCTTTCTCTAAAGATCATCCGGTCCTATTTCAATGATAGGCTGCTTAGGAGCAGCTTTTTTACTTGTTCCTCCTAAATGCTCATGTGTGTAAACCCTACCGATCCTAGTCATGCCTTGTTCTGCACTTGTTTCTTCCATTTTCCCTTTTCCTTTCCTTCTCTCCTCTGCAACATAGTCCCATGGTATAGAATTGGAATTAAAGGACGGTGTGGGTGCTACTGTCACAGTGAAGGGTGCGGTTACTTCCACCTCAAACAGAGCTGGTGCGGATGAGGGCTTTGTTGCTTTAACCTCAAATGGAGTTGGCGTGGATATTTCAACCTCAATTGGTGACTGAATCTACATTATGATAGGTGTGAGAGTGACTAGAGGTACTTTGGGTTCATCCTCTTCATGAATGAGTCCAATTGATCCTTCCGGATCCCATTCTTCATCAGTTTAGATCACATTTACCCCCTCGCCCATATGATCCAGGAGGGGGTTATTGCGGATATTTTGTGCAGCCTCTTTTGCTTGTATAACTTTAGTGTCAATCAATGTCTCGATCTTATCCTTCAAAGTATGACATTCATCAAAAGTATGTCCCTACATGCCCGAGTGATAGGCACATGTCTTGTTCGGATTAACCCACTGGGAAGAGTTTTCCATAGTAACAACGGGAATGGGGGTGACATAACCGGCAACATTTAGTCTTTCATACAATTTATCGATGAGCTCAACAATAGAAGTGTATTGTCAAGGTGGTCTGCGGTTGAAATTTGGTCTAGGTTTCTGGTAATTTTGGCGGGTTGGTGGTGGTGAGTGGTAATATGCAGGTTGTGTGTTATAAGTATGGTAGGTGGCGGCGAGTTGTTGGTATCTAGGAGGTAAAGGCTGATATGTGGGTGGAGGTGTTTGGTGTGTGAGAGGAGATTTTGGTCCTTGGTCTACCATCACGGCCCCTACTTCCTTCTTCTTGGATATGCCTCCCAACTGCAAGGCCTTGTTTATAGCTTGGAGTGCCTCAAAGTTTGTCACCATTCCGCTTTTAATTTCCTCTTATATTCTTTCTCCTAATTTGATGATGTCAGAAAATTTATGTTTTTCAATAATCATCAACCTCTCATAGTATTGTGGATCTTGAGCGCTGACGAAGATCTTATTCATCTGTTCTTCTTCCAGTGCTGGTCTTACCTTTGCAGCTTCTGACCTCCATCAAGTAGCATACTCACGAAAAGTTTATGTTGGCTTCTTCTTAAGAGTCTGAATATAGAAGACGTCTGGCACATTTTTCGTATTGAACCTGTACCGATCCATAAAATCTGATGCCATGCTTACCCAGTTAACCCATTTATTTGGGTTTTGACTGATGTACCAAGACAGGGTGTCTCCAATGAGGTTCCTCATGAACATTTTCATGTGGATTCTTTCGTCTTTACCAACCTTATGTCATGACCCTAAAACCGACCCGGTCGTGATGGAGCCTATCATGAAACTAGGCCAGCCGGCGCAATTCCCAAATCAACCATTTTTTCTATAAAAGTTATTTTAAGCCATTTAATTTAATAAGAAATCCCATAATAATGGTCTAAATACCAATGCGGAAATATAACACAAGCCCGACATCGGAGTGTCACAAGTCACGATGAAGAGTCTGAAAATATACTATAACAAGCTAAGGAAGATAAGAGAGAGAGAGAGAGAGAGAGAGAGAGAGCAGGGCTGCGAACACCAGACAACTACCTTGCTATCTCCGATGAATCTATCACTGAGTGATCAACACCTGCTACCGGGTTCAGAAATACCTGAATCTGCACACAAGGTGTAAGAGTAATGTAATTACACCAACTCAGTAAGTAATAAAAGTAAAAGCTGAGTAGTAAGAAAAACACATAATCCACGTCATAACGCTACAACAAATATAGTACATGTCTAAAAAAGTACATAAATCATTTATTTCATAAATCAAACTTAGTTTCAGTAAAAACCCTTCCTTTATAAAACATCTTCCAATAGTTTGAAATGAGTGATAAAACAGTGAGTAAAAATGATAGAAATGTAAACAGCCCCTCTGGCAAAAACATGTACCATAAACCGCCCCTCAAGCATAATATCAACAGAACCAGCCCCTCGGGCTACCTCACAATCACTCGTAATCATCCCCTCGGCCATAACATGAATCAAGAACCGCCCCTCCGGCAAAACATGGATCAACAACAGCCCCTCAGGCATTAATATGAATCAACAACAGCCCCTCAGGCGACATCATATCACTCACACTGGGTAACCGCACTCATTAGGGGTGTTCAGACTCCGGAGGGGCTCCTATAGCCCAAGCGCTATAACAAGCCATCTCGTGGCATAATCAAACTGGCCCTCGACCTCATAACAAGCCACCTCGTGGCATAACAAATCAGGCCCTCGACCTCAAAACAAGCTACCTCGCCCGATCTCATAATATCCTCACAACACAGGCCCTCGGCTCACTCAATTAGAAATATCTCAAGCCACTCGGGCAACAGTAAAACATGATGCTCATCCCAAAATGTCATTTAAAATATCAAAACGGAGTAAATACGGCTAAGTTGTGAAAACAGTAAAGTACAATATGATTGAGTACATATATTAAGTCAAAACACCAAGAAATAGTAGTAAAAAGCCCATAATGGTCCAAAACAGTTGGCACACGGCCCAAATATGGCATTCAGCCCAAAACATAGTAATACTTTATTTACCGCGAAAATGGTAATAACAATTAAATTTTATTTAGTGGTTCCAAAAATACTTGATCTATTTTTATGCAAGTTGTTAGGCAGTTGATACTATGTAAAAGACTTAGAAACAAGATAAGAGCTTGAGAGCAAGGTGACAACCAGACAAAATGATTAATAATCGGGGGCTCGAGCTTGCCTCTACGAGGGCCTTGCGGTCTAGTCTGAAGCTCGGCTGGGAGCTATCAAGGGAGGTCGATGGAGACTAATAGTTATAAATAAATCAATGACGACTCTTTATGGCCAATAATAAGTAATAAATGATGAACTTTAAGTAGAACACAACAAATACGAATAATAAATGAAGTAATGAGATCAAGAGAATATGTTAGAGAGTAGAGAGAATGTTCTAGTATATTTTGTATGGAGCAACAAATATTTACATAATGACAAGGATTCCCTTTATATAAGAGGGAGAATCCTAAAATAGTACAAGTGCATTTATTACAAAGATATGGAGATGGGACAACTAGTTAATGCCATGATGCGAGCTTAGACTAGGTTGACAGACTTTGTCGGCTCCAGCTTCATGGCTTGGGAACTCCCAAGTTTCTTTGCGTAATCATCGGTCTCATACTGCCCCGAGGTCGAGCGTCGATGGCCTCCGAGGGATGAAACTCAACCGTGGTCTCGAGCCTTCGAGACGTGCCTTCGAGGCATCATAACAACAGAAAATTGGACCTTCCAATTTTACCATATACAGATAGTCCTCGTGTTTCTTAGAGTAGAACGATAAGAAATGACCTTGATAACCATCTTTCTGAATTTCCCACGATGATGTCATACTGATGATGCAAACTCATGACATAGGCCTTTGTGGCAACCGAGGCATCCTGATGACTCGTCTTTTTAGCGCCTTTCAATGCACTGCCGATTCTCATCCTTCTAAGCGATAATATCGCCGACGATTCAATTCCAAAAATGCATTAATTGCGCCTACCAATACGCCTTTCAAGGACATTAATGGCTTCATCGGTTGCATTTTTCAAAGAGTATTGATTGTGCCCGCCGGTTACTCTGCCCTGTCACTATAAATTGGAGCTTTCTAGAGCCAATTCTTTATTCAAGTATTCTTAGAGTAGCCGTTCGCCCTTCTATTCTCCTAATCCTCACCCGTCACTATCCCTTATGTTTATGTCTTGCGGCCTTAAGGTTACATGGCGGTATTTTCTTCAGCCACGCCATGGCCTTTTCCTGGGCTTTCCCTTACCGAGCGAGATTATTCCGACTTGTTGTTGTTCTTGTTTTTGTTGTTACTGCTATCATTATTGGCTCGAGACGAAGAGACAAGGGGTAGATTTCTTCCAATTTGGGAAGATATTTGGACTCTACACCGCTGCTCGCGAGGGTTTTCGAACTATACACTACTGCTCACCTTCCTACCCTGGCCTAGTATGGCACTTCATTCCTTTTGCTTTTTGTAGGGTGAAGTGGCACCTCTGGCCGGTAGCTTGCATGACACAATGTCCCAAGAAGTGGACTCAACGTAGCCGTGCAAGTGAGGCCGATTCCTGCCAAGTCTTCTACCGGGCCGTGATCTTCCTGGCCTGGTGAAAGCCTTTGCTCTTTGGTGGGCTATGGTATTTTTTCATCCTTTCTGCTTCTTTACATTCCTCTTCTCCATCTTCCCACTTTCATAGTCTTCATTTTCTCCCTTGGAGATACCATTTTGAAAGGCCAAGTCAAGACGCCCTAGGAGATGGCGCTCAAAGAAATTGCCGTTGAGGATGCACCCTCGAGAATAGATCAGGCTCTTGGATTTTACTATATGTATACTTTTGCTTCTTTGTTTCTATGTAAGGACCCCTTGTGGGCTTTTGTAATCATATGTAAGGACCCCTCGTGGGATTTTGTAATAAAGTGTTTATGAATAAAAAATGTTTCTCCAATTTGTCTTTGACGTATGCTATTTTACCTTTATCTATGCTCTTGAATAATCTGGGTGCATGACTCCATCGATTGGTGCATGTATCGAGCCCGGGTGTGAGTATGTTTTCTGACCTTTGATTGATTAACACGACTTCCCGTGGAACCATTTGCCATTCCTTGGACCGAGTCCGGGTTAGACTGATAAACTCGAGTCGTCGGGATCCTGACTTCGAGTTGAATGAGAGTAGGGATTCGAACCCTCAGATCGAGACTTAGCCTTTAGACCCTGCGATAATATTTGATGGGGGATTCGCTCGGAAGCCCAAGAATAGAGACTGCCTTTAGGTTTTCAAGAACACTTCCCGAGTGGGGGTTCTCTCAAACTCAGGCAATTTGGAAACTTGTTTTGAACTTAGTGCAGATAGCCTTAAGGTGTTGTAGATAGATCCCAGATGAGGGTCTATCTGGGTTTAGATGGTACCTCGAGGCCAAACCCATATGAGAAGAGTTTAAGCGCTTATTTTCTTCTTGAGAGAAGCCCTCGAGATCGGGTACTATCTCGAGTCTTGTAATGATATCAATAACCCCTTGGAGCATGTCTTCTTCTTGGTGGAGGTCCTCGAGATCAGGTACCATCTCGGGACGTATAGTGAGGGTATTGGTCTTCTGGAGCCTGTTTTCTTTTCGATGGAGGTCCTTGAGATCGGGTACCATCCCGGGACTTGCAATGATGTATATGGCTTCTTGGAGCCTAATTTCTTTTTGATGGAGGTCCTCAAGGTCGGGTACCATCTCGGGACTTGTAGTGATGCAAATGGCTTCCTGGAGCCTAACTTTTTTTTGATGGAGGTTCTCGAGATCAGGTACCATCTCGGGACTTGCAGTGATGCAAATGGCTTCTTGGAGCCTAAATTCTATTTTATGGAATTCCTCGAGATCGGGTACAATCTCAGGACTTGTAGTGATGCGGGATCTCCAACCCCAAAACGTCGTATGGCGGCGTCAAATGTATGACATGATTACGAAATCACCATGGTGGTTCCACCAGCATATCTTTCCGAAGAGACAAAACTTTTAGCCATTATTTTTAATCGGCCTTTGAGGCATGAGGGTGGTTGCCGCTTTTCCCATAAATAGGGTTGTCTTTGTCCTTTTGGAGATTTTGCTATTCTGAGTAGTTATCCTCTTCTATAGAATTCTCCTTTCTTCGCTTTAGCATAGCCATGACTGCTACGTTAGGGTCTGCTTGGCTAGGAGAAAGGAGCTCTGGCTAAAGCCACCCTTGAGGTTCAACTTCACTTAGTTCATGATAATAGCTTGGTTCAGACAGATATGATTACGAAGCTCGAGTCTGGGCTTTTGAAGATAAAGGCCAAGGTTGTGGATGCCCGGGCTGAAGCTGTGATGAGCCGAACTAAGGCTGACCAGAAAGTGGCGATCTTTTGAAGGACGTTGCCGATGCTCAAACTGAGCTGAGAAGGATTCTTGTCCATGAGGGCAGGAGAAAGGAATATGCTCAGTGTAAGTCTCGAAGGGAAACCTTCGAGGAGATCCATGCAAGGGACTTTGACCTTTCGGAAGAGGTGAAGCGGACGAGGGCGGACGAACGTGGCGCTAAGTCACTTCTGTCTGATGCCGAGGATAGCGAGGATGAGGCTGACAAGCCATAGTCCCCAAGTGGGATGTAGATTTCCTTTTCTAATTTTGTACATAGTACTTTCGAAGTATGTTTTAAATGTAGCTTGTATTTTTTCGCATATATGTATAAAGAGGAAACCTCACAATTTTGTTTCTCCTACGTTTCTTTTTGCCTTGATTTTGGCCCTATGAACTGGTCTTTGAGTTTAGAGAAATCCTTAGATTGGTGGTATGTCCCTAGGGCTCATTAGGCTGGCCCGTAGGCTCTTACGCGCTTGGTCAATACGACTTTTTAGCATAAGCTAGCGTTCGAGCTCTTATGCTTGTTCTCTTAGGCATGTCTGGTCAACTATTTTGGGTTCAATATTTGAGTCGGGTTTCGACTCGAGCTCATTCGACCCTCAAGTTTTTGAGTTGCAAGCTGGCCCTTAGGCTCTTACACACCAAGTCGATGCGACCTTCGGTTTTAGTGCTAGTGACTGTGGCTCTTACGTGTTTGCTCTTAGGCATATTCGGTTAACTGTTTTAGGTTTAGTCTCCGAACCGGGTTTCAACTGAAGCTCATTCGACCCTTAAGAGTTTGAATTTCAAGCTGGCCCTTAGGCTCTTACACGTTGGGTCGGTGCAACCTTTTGTGTGGGCTGTCGATAGTGGCTCTTATGCCTTGGGTCGATGCGACCTTTTGTGTGGGCTGGCGACAGTGGCTCTTACGACTTGGGTCGATGTGACCTTTATGTGGGCTGGTGACAATGGCTCTTATGCCTTGGGTCGATGCGACCTCTAATATAGGCTTTAATTTTCCCTCGTTAAGGACTTTTTGAAATAATGTTTGCCTGACTCTTCGACGGTTTAATAAAAAACCTCGATTGTGAGTCGTTATATGGCGATGATCGAGCACCTTAGGAGGTTTGGCTCGAAGGCTGAGTATCTCAAAGCCAGTGTTAGGAGCTGACGTGGTCAAATCTCTTTTTCCTATGTCGAGGGTAGCCTGTTTAACCGGTTCTTTCCGAAGTATTTTCGAAGTAATTGAAGACTTGTGATTTATAGCGACAGTCAGGCATTCCCAAGTCACTTTAGTTTGGCTGGTACAACCTTGTGACCAGAGTCATTTGTGTTTGGCCAGAGCCTTTAAGTCCCGAGTGAAGTAATTTCGGCGTCTATATCGAGGGTATGCCTTTTTAGAGTTCTTACAAGTTCGATATATAGCCTAAACTTTGAGATCAGGTTTATGCCTTTAGTAAGGTTTTACAAGTTTTACATGCCTTTGAGGTCTTACAATTTTGGATACTTGGTACAAGTATGGTTCATGCCTTGCTTGAGGTCTTATAGATATTGTAGTTACCTTATATAGGTCTTACGAGACCGAGGCTACCCGTATGTGGCCTTACGGCCTCGGGTTTTGATGTTGATGGAGATGGCGATTGTCGGCAGTCCCCGAGTCATCGGGGATTCCTTGGCTTGGGAGCCATTACTTGTGAAATTGGTATTACCTCATCGAGGGCTTACGATTTCAGAGTTTCCGACCCGGAGGTGATGTGGCCTTGAGTTTTCGATGCCAGTCCCCAAGTGTTCGGGACATTTTTGGCTCTGGAGTTGCTTTGTGATCTCATTGTTGCTTCGTTGAGAGCTTACGAGTTAGAAGCTCCGACCTAGGGGTCGCATTATTGTGAGTTGTTGACACTAGCCCCCGAGTGTTTGGGACTTTTTTGAAAGAGGAGTCATTTTTGAAAAAATACCGATTTCCTTTGATTACTTGGTGCAAGCATACATGTTTTTGCTGTTGCGGGCTCGTTTGTTCTATGCGGACACGGTTCGTTCGACTGTTTGTCCTGGTACATTTTTTCCTTACTGAGAGTCCACTTAGCGCATGTTGTCTTCTCCAAGTAGATGACCTTACGGGGGGATACCCCCCAGTGTTCTAGGTTGATTGCAAAAGAAGCCTTGAATACTTGTTGAGTTTTTCTTAGGTAGCATATGGATGTTGCCTCGTTAAAAACCTTGCCGGTAAAACCCTTCCAGGGAGAAAATCCAGTCGAAGGAAAAGAGTGCAACTCATGCTTTAGCAGTAGTATCGTTTCAGCATTGATATGTTCCAATTGCTTGGAAGCTACTCGTCTTCCATGGTACACAACTTGTAGGACCCTTTGACGATTACTCCGACGATGCGGTACGGTCCTTCCCAATTTTGGCCTAGCTTTCCTTTATTAGGGTTTCGGGTGTTAAGGGTGACTTTCCTTAGGAACAAGTCCCCGACTCCGAGATGTCGGCGGTTTGTTCTCCTGTTATAATACCTTTCGATCCTTTGCTTTTGGGCGGTCATTCGGACTAGCAAGGCTTCTTGCTTTTCATCTAATAGTTCGAGGGCCGTAGTCATGGCCTCGTTGTTTGATCTCTCAGTGGTGTGTCGGAATTTGGTGCTTGGCTCCCCGACCTTCACTGGTATAAAAGCCTCGACACCATACACAAGAGAGAAAGGTGTTTCCCCTGTGCTTGATTTTGAAGTTGTTCGATATGCCCATAGAACTTCGGGCAATATTTCTCTCCATTTTCCCTTAGCGCATTCCAACTTCTTTTTCATGTTTTGGATGATGGTTTTGTTTGTGGACTTGGTCTGGCCGTTTGCACACGGGTGGTAAGGCATCGACATGATTCTCTTGATTTTGTGATCCTCAAGGAACTGTGTTACTTTGCTTTCGATGAACTGCCTCTCATTATCGCATGTTATCTTGGAAGAAATCTCGAATCAGCACATAATGTGATCCTAGATGAAGTCAATGACTTCTTTTTCTCTTATCTTCTCGAAGGCCTGCGCTTCCACCCATTTTGATAAATAGTCAGTCATAAATAAAATGAATTTAGCTTTACTTGGTGCCGTTAGTAGGGGTCGACTATGTCCATTCCCCATTTCATGAGTGGCCATCGTGATAAGACTGAATGTAGCTATTCACCGGGTTGGTGAATCATAGGGGCAAATCTCTGGAATTTGTCGCACTTTCGGACGAATTCCTTAGTGTCTTTTTCCATGTTGTCCCAGTAGTAGCCTGTGCTGATCACATTTCGGACTAAGGAATCGGCGCCGGAGTGGTTTCCACAAGTACCCTCATGAATTTCTCAGAGTACATAGTGCTAGGGGGGCATTGAAAGTTCTTATGTATAGAGTCCCGTTTTCATCGAGCGAGAACCAAGCTGCTTAGGTTCGCAGGGCCCTCGATTCCTTTGGGTCGTGGGTAATTTTTCGTCTTTCAGATAGTCAATGTATTTATTTGTCCAATCCAATGTTAGGCTAGTAAAATTAATCTCGGCATGACCTTCCTCGACCATTGATTTGGACAGCTGAATAACAACCCCGGGGAGTAGGTCATCTTCTTCAACAAATGATCCCAGGTTTACGAGGGCATCGGCCTTGTTGTTCTGCTCACGAGCTACGTGGACCAGGGTCCATTCTTTGAAACGGCGTAATGTGATTTGTATTTTGTCCAAATACCTTTGCATCCCGTCTTCTCGGACTTCGTAGCTCCCATTTACCTGGTTTACTACCACGAGTGAATCACATTTTGATTCGATGATCTCAGCTCCCAGGCTTTTGGCCAATTCCAGACCTGCAATCATCGCATCATACTCGGCTTCATTGTTAGTCAATCTTGTAGTTTTTATAGATTTGCTGATTATGCCACCCGTAGGCGGCTTCAGGACTATACTGAGCCCGGATTCTCTCACGTTTATGGTGCCATCAATGAATACGGTCCATACCCCTGAAGATGTACCTGATTTTTGTAAGATTTCCTTTTTTACCTCGGGCACGAGGGACGGTGAGAAGTCGGCCACAAAGTCTGCCAGAATCTGGGACTTGATGGCTATTTGGGGTTGATACTCGATATCATACCCCCGAGTTCGATGGCCGATTTAGCCAATCGGCCCAATAGTTCGGGCTTATGCAATATGCTTCGGAGAGGGTACGTTGTTAAAATGTAAATACGATGGCATTGAAAATAGGGTTTCAGCTTTTGGGGTGTGCTTATTAATGCAAGAGCTAATTTTTCTAGGTGCGGATACCTGGTTTCGGCATCCCCTAGGGTCTGACTTACATAATAAATAGAAAACTGCGTACCTTGCTCTTCTCGAACCAGCACACCACCTACCGCTATCTCGGATATGGCCAGGTATAGATACAACATTTCATCCTTTTTGGCATGTGGAGAAAAGGCGGACTCGTCAGATACCGCTTCAGTTCCCATAAGGCGTGTTGACATTCTAGAGTCCACTAAAAGTTGTTTTTCTTTTTGAGTAAAGAGAAGAAATGATGACTCTTGTCCGACAACCTTGATATGAATCTGCCCAGAGCCACTATTCGCCCTGTCAGCCGTTGCACGACCTTTACATTATTTATCACCGTGATTTCGTCGATGGCCTTGATTTTGTCGGGGTTGATCTCGATCCCCTTGTTCGATACCATGAAGCCTAAGAATTTTCTCGAACCTACTCCGAAGGCACATTTCTCGGGGTTAAGCTTCATGTTGTAACTTCTGAGGATGTCGAATGTTTCCTGCAAATGAGTCAAATGGTCCTCTACGTGCAGGGACTTAACTAGCATGTCATCAATATAAACTTCCATGGATTTGCCTATTTGATGCTCGAACATTTTATTAACTAGACGCTGGTACGTAGCCCCTGCTTTATTTAGCTCGAAGGGCATTACATTGTAATAGTAGGTACCATACTTCGTGATGAATGAAATATTTTCCCTATCCTCGGGGTTCATCTGAATTTGATTATACCCCGAGTAGGCGTCGAGAAAGGTGAGGGTCTCATGGCCGGCCGTAGCATCGATTGGACGATCGATGTTAGGCAATGGGAAAGAATCCTTGGGGCACGCCTTATTTAAATCTTTATAATCTACGTATATTCTTAACTTATTTTCCTTTTTGGGCACTAGCACTACGTTGGCCAGCCATTCGGGATACTTTACTTCTCTAATAGACTCTATTTTAAGGAGTTTCATTACCTCATCCTTGATGAATGCGTGTTTTACTTCGGACTGGGGTCTTCCTTTTTGCTTCCCCAGTTTAAACTCGGGGTCGACATTTAATCAGTGGGTGGTTATTTCTAGCGGGATTCCTAAATGGGACCAAGCGAAACAACCGATGTTGTTAATAAGGAATTGAACGAATTTTTTCATGAGTTCAGGGGTTAATCCCATTCCCAAGTATACCTTCCGATCCTAGAGATACTTGATCAAAGCAGCTTGCTCCAGTTGTTCAATTGTCAATTTCGTTGCATCCGACTCCTCGGGGGCGATGAAAGTTCGAGGAGTGAGGAAATCTTCTTCATCGTTCTCGAGGGTCTGTATGTTCCTAGACTCATCCTAGGTGGAGTGTATGGGGCTCGGATCCTCCTGGTAAACTGCGAACATTTCTTTTGTCGCATGTTGTTCTCCATATATGGTTGTTATGCCATCTTTTGTTGAGAATTTTATCATATGCTGCAGAGTTGACGGCACTACCCTCATGCTGTGTATCCATGGCCTGCCAAGCAATGCGTTGTACTTTATGTCACCAACGATGATGTGGAACTTGGTGTTCTGAACGGTACCAGACATGTCAACCGGGAGGATGATCTCTCTTTTTGTTATTTTGCTAGCCATGTTGAAGCCATGGAGGACTCGGAAGGCGGGTACGATCTTATCGAGCAACCCCAGCTGTTCTACTACCTTTTACCTGATTACGTTGGTCGAGCTGCCTGGGTCCACGAGCACACATTTAATTCGAATGTTGCTTAAAAGAAATGAAATTACCAGCGCATCGTTGTGTGGTTCTGCCAAGGTCTCGAGATCCTGCTCACTGAATGCGAGGGTGTCTTCGATCATGCTGTCTCGGATCGGCCCCTTGATTGCAGCAGATATTTTTATCCGTTTGATTACGGGTCCTTGGGGGATGTCAGTCCCCCCGATAATCATATGAATGGCATGCCGAGGAATCTCCTTTTTTGCCTAGGTTGGATGTTTCCAAGTTTCCCGCTGAATTTCTCGGTGCGCTCCCTAGTTAATGTGAGGATCGGCGTTAACGCCTTGAGTGTCGCACGAGGTTGTACCCTTGGGGATCGACTCCGGTGTGTTCTCAAGGGTTCGTGGTGGAACACCCATACCTGGAATAATTGTACCGCCTTTCTCATAGTTTTTGAGGCTGTTGTTTTCGGGCACACTTACTGGTTTAGGCATTTTGACCTAAAATCAAATATCTTGGACAAGAAAAGTGTGAAAGATAACTTGCATTGTGTAGTAAAACCAGCAAGAAAATAATCACTATTATTTTTAGCCCCACGGTGGCAAACTGTTTACCGTGAAAATGATAATAACAATTAAATTTTATTTAGTGGTTTCAAAAGTACGTGATCTATTTTTATGCTAGTTGTTAGGCAGTTGATGCTATGTGAAAGACTTAGAAACAAGATAAGAGCTTAAGAGCAAGGTGACAACCATACCGAATGATTAATAATCGGGGGCTCGAGCTTGCCTATACAAGGGCCATGGGGTCGAGTCTGAAGCTCGGCTGAGAGCTATCGAGGGAGGTCGATGGAGACTAACCATTATAAATAAATCAATGACGGCTCTTTATGTCCAATAATAAGCAATAAATGATGAACTTTAAGTAGAACACAACAAATAAGAAAAATAAATCAAGTAATGAGATCAAGAGAATATGTTAGAGAATAAAGAGAATGTTCTAGTATATTTTCTATGGAGCAACAAATATTTACATAATGACAAGGATCCCCTTTATATAAGAGGGGGAACCATAACATAGTATAATTGCACTTATTACAAAGATATGGAGATGGGACAGCTAGTTAATGCCATGATGTGGGCTCAGACTAGCTTGACAGACTTTGTCGGCTCTAAATTCACGCCTTGGGAACTCCCCACTTTCTTTCCATAAATGTCGGTCTCATACTGGCCCAAGGTCGAGTGTCGATGGCCCCCGAGGGATGAAACTCAACTATGGTCTTGAGCCTTCGGGACGAGCCTACGAGGCATCGTAACAATAGAAAATTGAACCCTTCGATTTTACCGTATACATATTTTCCAAAACACAATGTTATCAAATAGTTTTTAATCAAATACACGACTCAACAGTCGTACGGAACGGACCAAGTCACAATCCCCATCGGCGTACGACCCCACACTCGTCATCTAGCATGTGTGTCACCTCAAAGTAGCATAACGATGAGAAATCCGGGGTTTCATACCCTCAAGACATCATTTACAATCATTACTTACCTCAATTCGGTCTAAACTCTAGCCCGCAATGCCTTTGTCTCTCGAATCGGTCTCCAAATGCTCTTAATCTAACCAAAATTAGTTCCACATAATTAATACACGCTAAAGGAACAAAGCCCAAGCGAAAATAATCGAATTAACTCAAAAATCCTAAAATTTGCAAAACCCGACCCCGGCTCCCACGTCTCAGAATTCGATAAAAATCACATCAGTAGAATCACCATCCTCCCATGATTCTATACATACCAATAACATCAAAATCGGACCTCAAATGGCCCCTCAAATCCCCAATTCAACTCTCCAATTTTTCTTCCAATTTTCATCCCAAAATTCCCAAATTAAATGATAAAAATTAAGACAAAATTATGGTATTTAACAAAATTTGGGTGAGAACACTTACCCCAATCAATCTTCTGAAAATCCCTTCCGAAATCGTCTTCTCCCGAGCTCCATAGCTCCAAAAATGCAATAATGGCCAAAATCCTCAAAATATAGTACATTATAAAGCTGCCCAGGCTTCCTCTTTCGCGAACACGGGACAACCATTGCGTATGCGATGAAGAAAATATCAGCTCCCAAAAATGCTCTACGCGTTCGCGGCACAAGCCTCGCGAACGCGATATTTCTGGAGACATAACTACGCGAACGCGACCACCAAAGCGCGAACGCGAAAAACACATCATCAAAACATCGTGAACACGACACCCAAAGCGTGAATACAAAGAACATAATTCACCACCTCAAAGAGCACTCTTTACGAACGCGAGTCCCTAACCGCGAACGCAAAGAACAAATCGTCTGCTACAAAATACCAGCAAAAACTACCAGCCTTTCAAGTCCAAAGATGACCCGCTGAGCATCTGAAACACGCCTGAGGCCCTCGGGATCTCAACCAAATATGTCAACACATCCCATAACATCATTCAAACTTGTTCCAACCTTCGGAACGCTCAAAACAACATCAAAACATCAAATAACCCTCGGATTCAAGCCTAAAAATTCCAAAACTTCCAAATTCCGCTTTCGATAAAAAAGTCTATCAAACCTCGTCCAAATGACCTGAGGCTTTGCACACATGTCACAAATGACACAACAGACCTACTCCACTTTCCGGAATTCCATTCCGACCCCGACATCAAAATTTCCACTGCCAATAAGAAAATGCCAAAATTCTAATTTTGCTAATTCAAGCCTAAATCTACCACGGACCTCCAAAATACATTCCGGACATGCTCCCAAGTCCAAAATCACCTAACAGAGCTAACAAAATCATAAAAATCCAAATACAAGATTGAATACTAAAAAGTCAAAACTTGGTCAAACCTTTCAAATTTAAAGCTTCAAGCTGAGAATTGTTCTTCCAAATCTATTCCGATTATCCTGAAAATCAAAACCGACGATTTACATAAGTCATAATACATCATACGGGGCTAGTCATGCCCGAGAACTGGTGAGAGAAGTGCAAATGCTCAAAATGACCAGCCGGGTCGTTACATCCTCTCCCACTTAAACGTACGATCTTCCTCGAACGTGTCTAGAGTTGTTCCGAAAACCATCAGCTTGTTGTGTAACCTTACCATGCACATACCCGGGGGGTGATCCCACGTCACCCTATATCATATAGGTTCCATAACACAATGTAACTGAAATTTCACAATCCAACCTAGCCCATAAACCTTAGAACTAAATTTCCACTTCCGAAATCATCTATAAGGTCAGAACCTCACAGCTATACTCTGAATAAGTCCGAACAAGTTGTATCAACCATATCCATACCCAAGATGCAATTACATGATATACCACATAACTCAAATACTCGTAGCGATAACTTCTAATCACAGCAATTGCCTAAAACAACCGAATACCAATAACAAACCTCTTAACAAATAAAGCCCCATTCCAATACTTCGTATATTGCACATGATGAATGAAACACGCAAAAAGTCATAACCATTCCTCAGATCAACCATTCATGAAGCTCCCTCTCCTTTGGCACGGACCATAGAAAATTTCTAAGCCGAACATCGATATTATCCTTCCAACATGCAAAAATCGAATCCAATAGTATTTATTTTAGATCCCAACGACCTCATCTCATTTAATACGGCTACTTTGGTGATATGACACATCGAAACAGTCTCAAGCCACAACCCGTGCAACCCATGCACCAATAAGCAACAGTCCAAATATATTAAAATCCTGGAAAGTGACTCAAATGAGAGAGCTGTACCACAAGCTCACCCGTACTACCACAGCACGATACTAGGAATTCACCACACACCGAAGAACCAGAACGCATGAATCTAACCCGAAGGATCATACCTCCACATCACTTCGCTACAATGCGTGACCCTATCCAAACACTAGTGCACATGAAGCACCTCAAGTCACTATGCTCAAAATAAACAATCTCGCACCAATTGATGTCTAGTACCCAAAAGCAAATCATCATAACCACGGAGAAGCAACTGACATGATACCACACAATCCCCAAAGGACATAGCCAATACGCCATCCACCGAGCAATACCCAATACTCTTACCGCTCAAATTGTACTATGAGACCCCAATAAAACCGCACCACATGTGCCTATAATCCACAAATCATAACGCCTCGCGACACAGAAAGGTAACTCATAGATAACTCCGGAACACTAATAAGCTTAATAATAATCGAATAAACACATCCCTCGACAATAGCAACTCGGAGTCAACAAAACCGACTCAATGCAAATCACGTCTATGAGCACGTGATTTTTGCCCTATGTGAAATACTCATACAAATTAAAGAAATAGATTTTTCCAATTGTTTGCAATTTTATAGGATTTTTTAGGAATTTGTGTTAATTATTTGCATTTCTATGCATGTTTAGTTTTATTAAAATCATGAAAAAATATCAAAAATACCATTCATTGCATTTAGATTTTGTTTCCATGTTTTTAGGATTAATTAATTAATTAATTATTTTACTAAAATGAAAATCACAAAAATGGCTCACTTTTACATCTTTTAGCTTTTAATTCTAAATCAATCGTTTTTTCTTTAATTTAGGATCAATTAATTTTTACAAATTTTATAATTTGATAATTAGTTTGATTTTACAACTTAGATTAATTTAGGATTTTTTATTAATTAAAGAAAAATAAAAGAAAAATGATTTAAAAAGGAAAAGAAAAGAAGGCTGTTTTTTTAAAGTTGATTGGGCCAGTTTACACCCCAACCCCACCCCAAATCTAAGACCAAAATAAAATTACCTGGTCCAGCCCCCCATCTAAACCAAACGACCCTGTTTCTCCTGTCCTTGATCACAACTGTTGGATCCTAGTGATCCAGCAGTTCGGAACTAACCCAGCCCTCGGTATAAAACTGTCCTAAACGGTCCAACCCCCCTCCCCCCCAATTTCGAACCCCCCCATTTCCTCTCTATCACTAAGCCCTATCCAAACCCTAGCCGCCCTACAATTCTCCGCCACCAACCACCACCGAAAATCGCCTCACGGCGATTCCAGTGCTCTAAACCTCCCCAAATCAATACCATACAACCCTTGTCTCCTCCTCTTCCTAAATCTATCATCTATTTCCCCAAAAACACCTTTAATTCCCCGAATTTCTGATCTGAAATTCAACCCCAAAACCCTAGTTCACCAAAGTCACCCCAAAACCTTACCCAGCCATCTCCCCATCCCCTCACCCCTAATATCCTACTAGTTCTCCCAAAAGGCCTCTTAAATTTGAGCAATTTCAGATCAAAATTCTAGAAAGAAAGAAAAAGAAAACCTAAAATCCTCTACTGAGTGAGTCTGGAAGTTCAAATGGTTTAGACCTACACGGGTCATTTGCTCTTAACAGGAGCAATTGATTCATGTGGGTTTGATTTATTTTTCAAACCTGCCCTAACTAGTTCAAGCTCCGGCCAGGTTCTTCGAGTCCAACTTGTTTCTTACATTAGTATAGGTAATTTCTTGCTTGGTTTCTATTTTTTTGTTCTTGGCCATTTTCTTTTCTTTGATTAATTCTTCATGTGGTTATTTTGTTTGTAGTTGCATGATTTAGGTTCCTCTTTTTGTTCAGAATTTTTTGTTTACTCATCAGTAGTTTTTAGGGTTAATTTGTGCATATTTATCACAATTATTAGTTGGTCAGTATTTTTTTCGGGTGAGGTTTGTCTAAATTGGTTTAGCTTGTGTCCAGTCGATTTCATTTAAAATCAGCATGTTAGTTTCCTGTTGTGGTTTGATTCCCTGTTAATGACGATGTTAATTGGTTCAGTAGGTTCAAATCTTAGAAAATGGCTCATTAATTGGTTAATTCTAGATTCATGTTAGGTTCGAATATTTCTGTTTTGTGTCATTTCTGAGTTCAGTTCAATTCTAAAAGAATTTAGGTTTATTTAGAAGCTTAATTGAATTAGGATTTATTCCATTTGATCTTCCTTGTTTTTAATTCAGGTTATTATGTTGTTGGCTTTAGTTTGTAATTGTTAAACACTTCTAGGGGTTAATTGAATAGGTGAAAACTTAGAAGAGTATTTTGGGAAATGGAAATTAGATTTTTAGAAGGGCAGTTGGCCCAATTTTGGCCAACACAAATGCTGGAGCCAATCAAAAGTTGTCAGTTATCCCAATTCTGTTAGGAAAGATGTCTTGTGAGGGAATAATTCCCATTCTATATTCACTAGCACATGGCACCCCTAAAAGGCTATATATGGACCCTTCTTTCACTCAAAAAGATCAGAGATTCATACCCTGAAAAGACCCAAAAAAGTTCTATGTATTTCTTTCAGTAAGAAATTTGGCTCGAATTACTTTCTGATTTTTCTCTTAGAACATAAAAGGTTTTCATGAGGATTTCTAGTTTTCCAAGATGAAAATAGATGGTTATTTGAAGTTGTTTTGTTCTGATTATCACTACTGTTCCTGCTGCTGATCTACTGTTATTGTTCACTTTGGCTGACTTCAGAATTTTCTTTTGTTCTATTGCTGTATCCAGGTATCTTCATTGAGCCCTGAAATGACAAATTGAAGTTTTGACATGTTTGACTTGAGATGGACCTTCAGATCTTTTTTTTAATTTGATAGCTGTTATTTGTTTGGTTATATAATTACTTGCTTCAGTTTAGGTTAAGTGTTCTATTCTCTAGTATATTTCATGAAGTTCAAGGATTCATGGTTTAAATTAGAACCGATGTTTCAGTTGTAATTTATTGGGAATGTGGTGGGAAACTGTTGATTGCATAATATATGTATGTGTATTATCAATTGAGTCACCTTGAGTCCAACACTGTTAGATTCATGGTATGTTTAAGCTTAAGATAATGTATGAATGAGCTCAGAAATTGAGCATTTTGTTGTGTTGATTTAGTAATATGCAGTAGGCACTCCCATTGAATCATGCCATGTTTGTCTAGAGTCAGGAATTTCATCATGTTTTCTCGAATTACAACAGTAGTAAAGTGATTGCATATTTAAGTTAATGTGACTCATGGATAAGTAGGGTTCAAATCTTTCCTTGTTAATGCTAATAGTATGTTAATGGCTAGACTTAGAATAAGCCCTCGATTTGTGCTGAAATTCTCAATATCCTGGAATGTATGTGATTAAAGGAATTTGAGTCTCAATTGGGTCTAGCATGGGCCCATTTTAGATAGCCCAGTTGAAGTTTCGTCCTTGGTCTCTTCTATCACGATTTAATTTCTGTTTTGAGTTTGATTCAGAGTTTTAATCAATTTCATTGATGGATTTCATTAAGCGTGCTTCTAATATGACTAGAACATGCCATAAATGTTGGTAAATTGTCTTAAAGGGGTTGGGCTTAGTGTTGGCCAATCGAACCAGCCAAATCAAAATAGGTTGTCGGCTTCCCTTCATCCTCTTTCTTGGGCATAATTTTTATCCCAGCTCCCAGCATGTACCCCAAACCTTCTTACTAATAATTTTACATTATTTTTTTTAAAATCTTTTGTTTGTAGGAATGTCCTTTAGGCCTAATTAAATATAACTCTTTTAATTGTATTGAGGTGTGCCAACCTAATTAAATCACTTATAGCCCTCTTATTAAGTGTTATAACTTAGATACAAAAAATGATACTCGTAGTTTGATTTAGGCACATCTAATATATCGTTTTGATTGTGGACACATTCGCGTGACATGATTACGATTCTAAAAACAAAATTGGAGTATGTGTTCGCGCAACTTCGGCTAAAACTTCTTAAAAATAATAAAGTATTATTAATTGTGGACACGTTCACGTGACATACTTTTTAAAGCGCCAAACAAATGGGTACATGTACACGTGACCTATTTTAAGTTAATTAAAATAGGTAAAGCACATAGGTTCCAAAATGAGTAGTTAAACAATTTGATTAAGCCAAGTATGACCAAAGCGACCGTGCTAAAACCACGGGACCCGAGAATGCCGAACACCTTCTCCCGGGTTAACAGAATTCCTTCCCCAGATTTCTGTGTTCGCAGACCATAAATAAGAGTCAACTTCAACGATTTGGAATTTTAAACCGGTGACTTGGAACACCATAAATTATCCCAAGTGGCGACTTTGATTTTTATATAAATAATCCTATTTCGATTGTCATAAAAAACAATGGAAAAAAGAGGTGTGACAACTCTCTTATATTCCCTTTCGGGGTATAAAAAGGAGGTGTGACAGCTCTGGCGACTCTGCTGGGGATAAGAACCCAGAACTTCTGGTTTAGGGTTCAAGAATACGAGCTTTTTAATATGATTTTATTTGGCTTTATTTATTGTTAATATTACTGTATTTTGGTGAACCTAATGTGCTAATTGCTAGTTATTTACCATTTCGATATTATTTGAATTGTATATAATTGTCTTCATACGCCACCCCTCTGAGTCTTCTGAAAATGGTGCACATGTTTGCGTGACCCGCTTTTTCTATAGAAGTCATACCAAATAGAATGAGGCTGGGCCAGCAACAAGGCTGGGTAGACTTTAGTGCTCCCGGTACGTTGCCCCCTCTTCGGCTCGAGTTGTCCGCTCGGGTAAGCCAAGTCCAGAACACAACCCTAGGTTTAAACTTAGAATAATACAACCTCATGCTGGATCCCTACTAGGAACGTTTATTTGCATCATGTGCATTTGACTTTGGGGATTCAACACAGGGGTTGGGTCCATCTAGGATAGGTGTACCCAAAATAACATACCATCCTGATGCATCATATGTGCTATGTGAACATTTATTTGTTTCGGTTTGTATGTTGACCGGCTACGAAAAGTAAATTAAGAGAAAAACTAACAATGATGTAGGGAAGAAATAAAGTCCGGTTCTGAAAAATCCCTGGCATTTGGAAATGTCCCGAAACTCTGCCAAAATTTTCAAAAAAAAAGAGAGAAAAAGAAAAGAGTTCAGAATGAGTCAATAATATATCTCTTTCAAATATGTCAAAACTGACCGAACTATGCAGTTCTGATTCTCACCGGATGTGGGATACGTAGGAAACCTACATAACGTTCGGCTTTATTTTTCGGAAAAAAAGAAGAAGAATAGTAAATAGTCAAATAGATATAGTTTGGATTTTGGTCAAGAGAATAAGCCGGCCCAGCTTCGGTTATGTCTTTAGTCGTTCTTGCCAGGATAGCCTTAGAGTATCTTTCAGTTGTCGAAGGGCTATTTTCGTAAAGAACAAATAAGCCTGTCGGTAAAGTGTCATAGAGGGGAGGGAGTCATGTTCCGTTGATTTTTCTTTTAGAAATTGAAAAACCTATTTTTTCAAAAAATCCACCAGAGTCAGACCTAACCTTAACCTTCCACAGGTACAAATGAACACTGTCCAGAATCCGTCACAGTTGGTCATAGAACAGGCTCAGTTGCAGCAGTGTATGTGGTGGAATGATCTAGATGAAGATGGTCGGGATTGGGTAAAAGAGTAGTTGGGTGCCCTTATAGACATTCTAGAAATCGAACCACGGGAAGATTTAATCAAGGCTATGGTAACATTTTGGGACCCCGTCCACAATGTTTTTTGTTTCTCAGATTTTGACATTACCCCTACTTTGGAGGAAATGGCCGGGTATATTGAGCTTGGCCGGGACTTGAGGAAACAGTAACTTATATTCCCAAGGGCTCCTTCTGTGTACAAGTTCTTTGACCTCCTGAATATCAGTAAGCAAGTGAAGAAGGCCCATGTAAACAAAGGATGTTGTTCTTTCTACTTCTTGTACTTCAGGTTCGGGCACTCAGCTGGGTTCGAAACACATGAAAAGGGTTTGAACAACAAAAATGATAAGGGCATCTGGTAAATTCATCGTCGGTTCGCTTTCATTGTGGCGTTTTTGGGAATTATGGTCTTTCCAAATATAGAAGGGACAATAGATATCCGTATGATCAGAATTGCACAAATCCTCACTGCCAAAAAAGATCATACACTTGCTCCGTTAGTGCTGGCAAACATCTATCGAGCATTGACATTTTGCAAATTTGGGGCTCAATTCTTCGAAGGTTGTCATGTTCTTCTACAAATGTGGTTTATCAAGTATCTCCACCATCACCTCAAATTCATGAGTTATGGTTCAAGCACAGATAACTTCATCAAGAGCTACAAGGAAAGGGTGAAAGACTACGTTGCTCCAAAAGGGTTTGAAGCTTGGGTCTCCCACTTGAAAGCTTTAAAAGCAAGTCAGGTCGAGTGGACTATAGGATGGCTCTCGGTTACGGAAGTCATACACATGACAAATACAAAGGGTTACCTAATGTTGATGGGTTTGAGGAGTGTCCAGCCATATGCACCGCAAGGTCTTAAGGCAGTTAGGAAGATATCAGGTGGTGCCCGAAGATGAGATCTAACAACCCAAGTCATTGAGCTACATACAAAAGCTACATTGCCTGAAGCTTTAGTTCATCAAGATTAGAATGGTTGCCGGTATCTGAAAAATGACACCCAGGTACCAGATGTTGCAAAGGGGGAGGTGGATCCAAATTATGTTGTGCGGTTTGAGAAAAGATCTTGGGCAAACAACGAGACAGGGCCCGAGCCCGAGCCTGAGAGGCCTGCCAAGAGACCTCATGTTCAAGCTTTTGATGATAAAGTCCAAGAAAGGTTGGCCTGGGGAGAGAAGGAGAAAAAATATCAAGCCGCCATTCACACCTTGGAAGAGAAATTGAGAAACATCAAATTTAACAATGATCTCCAGGCACAAGAAGCAGAAGGTGAAAGGAGGAGGTTGGCCCAAGAAAATGAGATCCTCCGAGCCCAAATCCAAAAGATGAAAATAGCAGTTGAAAACCCTGTCAGAAGTGAAATATATGAGAAACTTATAAACAAACTCAGGCTGAAAGTATGTGATTATGGATTCGACTTGGAAAAGACTGAAGCTGAGCTCGGAAAAGCCTGAGCCAAATTAGCTAAGAATGCGGAGGGACGGGCAAGTTACATTCAACACCTGAAGGAGAAGTACGACAAAGGAATGATGGGTCTAAAGAAAAAGGTCAATATCCTTGAGAACAAAATGACTAAGCAGGCAAGAGACTTCAAAGAAGAAAAGGGAGCACTGCTATGCCCTGATGTCACAGCTAGAAAAAGACTTGCAGCACCTTCAAGAGCAAAATCATATAGCCTAACAAGTTTTGGAGGCTAGATCTCAGCACATTGGACGATTGCTACAAGTGATGAGTATTATCAGGGAGAGGGTTAGGAGGATCGCGGACTACATTGTGATGAAATGCAATAATGCGAGGACATGACCAGGTCCTTGTTCTTCGCTTCAGTTATGATTTTTGTCCAACAGATCATGGATGACCTATTTCTCCTCCAAGAAGATATGGCGCATAGGCCCGCAGCGAGACCAATCAGAGTAGCAGTGGAAGCACTTATGTATTCTTGATTTTATTTTTTTAGAGTCTATATTGCAGTTTCTTCTAGAGTCTGTTGGTCCATTTTGAGTCTTGTTTTAGTTTTGAAAAGGTTTAAGTATGTAGGGTGGAGTCGTTGTAATAGCAAAAAGCCAGAATGTTTTTAGTTTAAAAAAATTTGAAAAAAGAGGAAAAACCCAAAAAAAATTGTCTTTCTTTTATTTCGCATTTATCCCTTTAACTATGTAATTATCTGATTCGTGCGGCATTATGATACGTAGGAACTTATCATAGGATTCGATTATAACCATAAAATGAAAAAGGAAAAGAAGAGAGCAAATAAAAGAAAAACTGAGTGGAAAGAAATATTGGCAAAATAAGAGAGAAAGACGAGTGCAAAATAAAAGGGAAGTAACAAAAACAAGTGGGAAAGGCCAATAGTGATTAAAGAGGAGTCGGAGTGAAATAAAAAGAGAGAGAAGAGAAATCGCAAAAATGAGAAGAGTTAGTTAAAATCCGGGATGAAATATGCAGCCATTCAAATACACGATAGAATCTTTAACTGTTTAGGTGCATTGCATCCCAAATGTGTGGTTGCCTATATGTTAAATCTTAAACACTAACAAGTTGCTGTTGTTATTGAGAACATGAAGGTGGTTAGTTTGTTTGGCATTATGGAAACCCACCCATACAACACATGGTCTAAAAACAAGTTAATCATGGCTGGCCAAAAACTGGACGCAAGTGTTATTGATCCACCGAGAGAGATGGAAGAGTTTGAGGTTGGTCTGAAGGAGGAGTTACACAAGTTGAAGCACCAAATGGCCGAAATGTACCAGGCATGGATGAAAGGGCATCTCACAACATCATACCCCGCCAACCCTGCTTTCATCTCACCACTAGCTCAATCCCAAGAGCCTCCCACTGCTGATTCATCCCCACAATATGCACCAAGCTTCACCCCTTACCACCACTATCATGGCACCACTTCCCAAACCATACAAGCTCCACAGCCAAAACAACCCCATACCCCCCTCCACCAGCTACCCCTATTTTCGTAGCACCTCCACCAGCTACACTCCATCGATCTTCTAGTGAGCCGTTATTCCAGACCCAAGATAATCAGTACTATCCCCCAGATCCTACCTTCAAGGCCCCAGATCATTACTCCTACACTCATCGTTTCGACCTTCCTATTGAAACTGAGAAACCACCTAAGAACCCGGAAGATGAGGAGATGTTTAGGAAGCTGAGAAGCCTGGAACAGTCAATCAGAAACATGTAAGGGTTGGGAGGTCAAGTGAGTGTAGCCTACAAAGATCTGTGTTTGTTCCTTGACGTACAACTACCTGCTGGGTTCAAAATGCCCAAATTTGACTTGTATGACGGACAAGGAGATCCCGTGGCCCACTTAAGGGGATTCTACAGTAAAATGAGAGGAGCTAGTGGGAAAGATGAGCTGTTAATGTCATACTTTAGCCATAGTCCGAGTGGCGCGACACTGGAGTGGTACACTCGTCAAGATCACAGCAGATGGTATACCTGGGATGATTTGGCCCAAGCATTCGCTCGTCATTTCCAATACAACATAGAGATTGTTCTAGATCGTTTGTCTTTGAATAAGATAGAGAAGAAGCCTAGTGAATGTTTCAAGGAATATGGTTTCCTCTAGAGAGATTAGGTAGCACGGGTTAACCCTCAAATGGATGAGGATGAAATGGTGGAATATTTTCTTCAGGCCTTGGAGCCTACATACTTTGGTCATCTGATCTCGGCCATAGGTAAGTCTTTCAATAAAGTAGTAAAAATGGAAGGAATGGTACAGGAAGGTCTCAAATCAAGTAAGATCATGAGCTACTCTGCTATCAAAGCAACTACGCAGGCAATCCAGAATGGCACCGGAGGCGTGAAGAAAGAGGATATCGCTATGGTCATTTCAGGATCGTGGCACGGCCCGGGGGATTCTCCTACCCACTACACCCAACCTCGACCCCAGCTTCAAACCTATACCCCAACTCCATATAATCCATCCCAACACTACTTCCCACCACTAGATCCTCAATACTCAGTCAGGCCACCCTAATATCATGTTCACCACCCACAGTCATATGCTCAACCCCCTCCTCACCCGCAATGGCGTTCCCCAGCTCCACGGAACCCTTACCCACCTTCCCAAACATACTGAAACCCTTTTGGTCCAAACTTTCGGCTCAAGCCAGGATTTAGGAATGAAAGGTTGCAACGAAAGAAAACTTTCACCCCACTTGGGGAATCTTATACCAGCCTATTTCAAAGGTTGAGGCAGTTGGATGTTTTGAGGCCAATTGAGTCGAAACTACCAAACCCCCTCCAAAGAACCTGGGTTATTCTATCACATGTGCGTACTGTTCTAATACTCTGGGTCACGACACAGAAAAATGTTGGCATTTGATGAACGCCATCTAAGAGCTTATTGATACGAACCAGATTGTGGTCCAGAGCCTAGAAGCACCCAACATCTATCATAACCCATTGTCAGCCCATGCTGAAACGCACATGATTGAGATAGTGCACAAGGATGGGGAGCCTAAGAAGACAACACAATCTGTCATAATGATCCGATCTAGTGAAAGCAAGTCAGCCAAGGACCCGGTTGTCACAAAAGCAACCTCTTTGATAGCTGAAGGATCGACAAACAAGTTGATCATGCCAAATGATAAGCCAGTTGTGGTAATTGAAAAGAGGTCTCCAAGTGATGTTGTAGAAAAGCAAGAAAAGAAAAAGGTGATCATGCCAGGGGTAGCAAGTAAACCTGTCATAATTGTGGAGGGTGCCTGCACGGACCCTATCATTATCAAACCTGTGACCCAGCTACTGGTAGCTACACCAAGACTATCCCATGGAACTATGAGCGAGTGATAGTGACCTATAAGGGGAAGGAAGTGAAAGAGGAAGTTAACGAGGCCCAGGGATTAACTCGTTCAGGGAGATGCTTTGCCCCGAAAGATTTAAGGAAAGCTAAAACACTTAGAGACAATCCAGTTCTAGTGAAGAAACCGGTCACTGAAGAAGAGGCGGAGGACTTTTTGAGAAAAATAAAGGTACAAGATTACTCTATCATGGAATAGTTGAGAAAGACTCCTGCTCAGATTTCCCTGCTATCATTGTTGATCCATTCAGATGAGAATCGCCGAGCCCTGATAAAGATCCTGAATGAAGCTCATGTCCCCGACAAAATCACAGTGAACCATTAGGAGAAGATTGCCAATAACATATTTGAGTCTAACAGGATCACGTTCTTGGATGATGAGTTGCCTCTGGAGGGTACGAAACACAATCGAGCCCTCTATCTCATAGTGAAATGCGAAGATTCTGTGGTCGCAAGGGTGTTAGTTGACAATGGGTCCAGTGCAAACATCTACCCTCTCTCTACTCTGAACAAGTTGAAAGTTGATGATTAGAGGATTCACAAGAACAACATATGTGTCCGAGGTTTTGACGGAGGGAAAAAGACTTTGTTGGCGACATCATGCTCGAGTTGACAATAGGACAAGTTGAATTTACCATGGAGTTCCAGGTACAGGATGTGGATGTTTCTTACAATTTGATGTTGGGTAGGTCTTGGATACATGTTGCCTAGGCAGTTCCGTCCTCTCTGCACCAGATAGTGAAGTTCGAATGGGATAGACAAGAAATCGTCGTACATGGCAAGGAGAACTTATGTGCTTTCAATGATACATTCGTCCCGTTTATTGAAGCTAAAGAAGATAAGGGCATGGTCTATCATGTTTCCAAAACAGTGTCGGTCGAAAAGGTTCCAAAAGGGGAATACATTCCAGGTCCAAAGCTAGCTTCTACAATCATCATGGTAGCAACTGAAATGTTGAAGAATTGTTTTGTTCCGGGCAAGGGTCTGGGTGCATCTCTGCAAGGTATCGTGCAACTAGTGTCCTTGCGTGAAAATTTTGGTACATTTGGTCTGGGGTTCAAACCTACAGGGGACGATGTGAAGAAGGCTAGAAAGCTGAAAAAGAAAGCATGGTCGCTCCCTAAGCCAGTCCCACGTCTTTCCAGGTCCTTCATCAAGGCAGGTGTCGTAAAGCGTCCAGTGACAAAAGTTCCAAAGCCCGTGGTTGATTTTGATGAAGAATTGGTTAAAAGGTTCCAGAGTCTATTTGATAAGGTGAAGATGGTGGAAATTGGGAAAGGTTCCAGCAAAGCGGATGTGCAGTTTATTGGGCCAAAAGTGAAGCTTAACAATTGGCATTCCACCCCTCTCCCTACCCAGAAGGAGTTTTGGTAGTTTGCTTTTTTTTCCTTTCAGTTATCTGGATTATTCCGGGGTTGTAATTCAGATATTTATTTTCTGTCTATTTTGATGTACAAACCCTTCTATCCTTTATTTTTAATAAAATGCAATTTCCCTTTTCCATAACTACTGATAGTGTCATTTTCTTTTATTTCTTTGTACAATTCTTTTTATGCTGGTTTCAATGACATGACATGCATGAGGAATCTTTAGCCAAGTCTTATAAGCCAATCTAACTCTGAAATAATAATCCAAGAATAAAGTGTGATGATGAAATAGAATATGATGAAGAGGAAGCATTTGAGGAAATTAGTAAAGAGCTAAGTCACTTGAAGAGAAACCCAAGCCTAATTTGAATGAAACTGAAGCAATCAATTTAGGGGATCTGGATAATATCAGGGAAACCAAGATAAGTGTACACTTGGAACCACAAATCAGGGAGGAAATAATCAAAGCACTGTTTGAATATAAAGACATTTTTGCATGGTCATATGACGACATGTCGGGTCTAAGTACTGACTTGGTGGTTCACAAATTGCCTACTGACCCTGCATTCGCTCCCTTCAAGCAGAAGTTAAGAAAGTTCAAAACTGACATGAGTGTGAAAATCAAAGAAGAAATCACAAAGCAATTGGATGCAAAGGTCATTCAAGTCACGCGATACCCTACTTGGTTAGCTAATGTTGTACCAGTGCCAAAGAAGGACGGCAAGACCAGGGTGTGTGTTGATTACTGTGATCTCAACAAAGCAAGCCAAAAGGATAATTTTTCATTGCCAAACATCCACATTTTGATTGACAACTTTGCTAAGCATGAGATCGGTTCTTTTGTGGATTGATATGCGGGTTACCACCAAATCTTGATGGATGAGGAGGATGCATAAAAGACGAAATTCATCACACCATGAGGAACTTATTGCTACTGGGTAATGCCATTTGGTTTAAAATACGCTGGGGTAACTTATATGAGGGAAATGACTATTGTGTTCCATGACATGATACACAAGGAAATTGAGGTTTATGTGGATAATATGATCGTAAAGTCAAAGCAACAAGTCGACCATGTTGGAGATTTGAGAGGATGTTTTTCCAAAGGCTCCGTAGGTACAATCTTAAGCTTAACCCTGCCAAGTGTGCATTTGGTGTTCCATCCGGAAAACTCTTCGAATTCATAGTTAGTCATTGAGGCATTGAGTTGGACCTGTCAAAGATCAAAGCTATCCAAGAATTTCCACCTCCAAGGAATATGACTGAGATTATGAATCTGCTCGGGCGTTTAAACTATATTAGCAGGTTTATTTCTCAACTCACAACAACTTGTCAGCCCATATTTAACTTGCTGAAGAAGGATGCTGCGGTCAAATGGACTGATGAGTGCCAGGAGGAATTTGATAAGATCAAGGGGTACTTGCCAAAGCCACCTGTGTTGGTCCCGCAGGAACCTGGAAGGCCTTTAATTCTTTATTTGACAGTCCTGGACAATTCGTTCGGCTGCGTGTTGAGTCAACATGACATCACTTGCAAGAAGGAGCAAGCCATCTATTATCTCAGCAAGAAGTTCACATCCTATGATGTTAAGTATACTCCCCTTGAAAGGACATGTTGTGCCATGACTTGGGTGGTATAAAAGTTGAAGCGTTATCTGTCGTCCTACACTATTTACCTCGTTTCTTGTCTGGATCCTCTAAAGTATATCTTTTAGAAGCCTATGCCTATATGAAGACTTGCAAAGTGTCAGATTTTTCTCAGAGAGTTTGACATCATCTATGTGACTCGGACCGCGATGAAAGCCCAAGCATTGGCCACTCATTTGGCCGAGAACCCGGTGGATGAAGAGTATGAGCCATTGAGGACTTATTTTCCTGATGAAGAGGTGATGCATATTGATGAGGTGGAACAGAATGACAAGCCAGTTTGGAAAGTTTTCTTTGATGGAGCTGCTAACATGAAAGGTGTCGGAATAGAGGTCGTGCTTATTTCTGAAATAGGGCGTCACTACCCTGTTACGGCCAGCTTCGTTTCTATTGTACCAACAACATGGATGAGTACGAGGAATGCATTTTGGGATTGTGGTTAGCTATAGATATGGGAGTCTAGGAAGTCTTGGTCTTGGGAGACTCGGACCTTTTGGTGCACCAGATTCAAGGAGAATAGGAGACACGAGATTTAAAGGTCATACCATATTGACAATGTCTGCATGATCTTTGTCAAAAGTTTCGTTCAATAGAATTTAGGGATATTCCAAGAATCCATAATGAGGTTGCCGATGCCTTGGCTACTATGGCGCTAATGTTGCACCATCCCGACAAAGATTATGTTGAACCTCTGCACATTCAAGTTTGCGATCAACACGCCTACTGTAATGTGGTTGAGGAAGAACTGGATGGTGAACCGTAGTTCCATAATATCAGGGAATACATCAGGATGGGCGTATATTTGGTATAAGCCACAGGTGATCAAAAGAGAATAATTCGACGTTTAGCTAGTGGAGTTTTCTTGAGTAGGGGAATTTTGAACAAGAGAACTCTAGATCTTGGGCTATTGAGGTGCATAGATTCTAAGCAAGCCACGACTATCATGACCGAAGTACATTCCGGAGTTTGCGGGCCACATATGAGTGGGTATGTTCTGGCAATGAAAATTCTTCGAGTAGGGTATTATTGCTCACCATGGAATGAGATTGCATCAGCTTTGTGCGCAAGTTTCATCAATGGCAGGTACACGGAGACTTAATTCATTCTCCTCCATCTGAGTTGCATACAATGTTCGCACCGTTGCCCTTTGTTTCTTGGGGCATGGATGTCACTGGACCAATTGAGCCCGCAACATTAAATGGGCACAGGTTCATTCTAGTTGCCATCGACTATTTCACTAAGTGGGTTGAAGCTAAGACTTTCAAATTTGTGACCAATAAGGCAGTGGTAGATTTTGTTCATTCAAATATCATTTGTCTGTTCCGAATCCCAAAGGTAATCATCACGGATAATGGTGATGAAGGAAGTATGCCAACAATTCAAGATTACACATCGGAATTCCACTCCATATCGCCCCAAGGCAAATGGAGCTGTTGAGGCGGACAACAAGAACATAAATAAGATACTTCGGAAGATCGTGCAAGGTTCCAGGCAATGACATGAAAAGTTTCCCTTTGCTTTGCTGGGTTATCGCACTACTGCTCGCACTTCAGTAGGTACAACTCCTTATTTATTGGTATATGATACTGAAGCAGTGATACCCGCGGAAGTTGAAATTCTATCCCTTCGGATTGTTGTTGAAGCCGAAATCAATGATGATGAGTTGGTCAAAACCCGCTTGGAGCAATTAAGTCTGATTGACGAGAAAAGACTGGCAGCAGGTGTCATGGTCAGTTTTATCAAAAGAGAATGGCAAGAGCATACAACAAGAAGGTGCGTCCTCGGAAATTTGAAGTGGGTCAGCAAGTATTGAAACGCATCCTTCCACATCAGGCTGAAGCGAAAGGCAAGTTCGCCCCAAATTGGCAGGGGTCGTTCATTGTAACGAGAGTGTTGTCCAATGGTGCTTTGTATTTAACAGATATAGAAGGCAAATGTGTAGATATGTCTATCAATTCTGATACGGTCA
Organism: Nicotiana tabacum; assembly: GCF_000715075.1. Classification (NCBI taxonomy): domain Eukaryota; kingdom Viridiplantae; phylum Streptophyta; class Magnoliopsida; order Solanales; family Solanaceae; genus Nicotiana; species Nicotiana tabacum. The sequence continues at coordinate 143,669,299 of NC_134087.1, read as the reverse complement.
AGAAATATTATGTATGATTTCTTTGGTTTGTCTAATTGTTGTTTGTTCTTAGCAAGTTTTGAAGATTGTAATGACGAAGGCATTTTATTCTGCTATCTAAACACTTAATCCTTTGTTACCCCTTTGAGCCTTATTTATTTTCTTACATACCCTACTTTTGGAATTAGTAGCAAAGTTCAGAAACACAGATACAAAAGGAAAATAAAGAATAAAAATAGGAAAAATAAATAAATTGAAAAGTACGTAAAGCAAAAGAAAGAGAAAAAGCGAAGAAAAGAAAAAAAAGGAAAAGAAGAAGAAAAGAGAAAGAAAAGAAAGACAAGTAACAAAAAACAACGCAATTCCTATGTCATGAACTACGTTCGACCTGATTCTTTTTAAGGATACGTAGGTAGCCTCACGGTTCGGTCCCATCAAAATAAAATTCAAAAGCCCCCAAGCAAAGAAATTGGGGCAGAAGTCGCGGTTTTATAAAAGATCTGATTCCAAAAGTTGTAATTTTGAACCCATTCAAATTGTTTTGATCCTTTATGATATCTTTTCTTTCTAAACCCTGTCCAAAAACCTGCATTACAGTCCAAAGAAAGACTTTCCGACCAATATTTGAGAGTGCCAAGTCAAGCGAGACAGAGGTATGATTCACATCAGGGGACACACTCTATGCTGCATAAGGAAAATGAATAAATGAGATAGTCCTATTGGTGAAAACCCTCTCGGGCACCGTAGGGCGATCGAAAGATGAGAGAAATTAAAATGCGAGAGTCTTATTGGTGAAAACCTTCACATGCACCATGAGGCAACGGTGAGTTGAGAGATGAACAAATGAGAGAGGCTTGTTGGTGAAAACCCTTCAGGGCGCCGCAAGCCGAACAAGGTTGGTGACTTTGCAAAGAGATTGGAAAATCCCGGGGCATAAAGTATGACAACTGAAAGGTGATTGGTGTCGCGATACCTTTTTCCCTCTTCACATCGGAAAATCGGGTTTATGACATTCGGCATGAGACAACTCATCCTTTTGGGAACGGGGTTTGCATTTTTTTAATAGTCACCACCTAATAATTTAAGGCGCATTTGGACACCTATAAGGTTCATCTACAACAATGTTTGATAACCAGAGATAGGGTAAGGACTTGAAATTATCCTAAGGGAAAGGTGTTAGGCACCCCTCAGGATCCACTAGTGTGGTTCCCGACCAGACAATTTTTATGAATTTGTAGAAATAGGCAAGTATTGGCTCAAATAGTATTGGATTTATATTTAAACACACAAGAGTTTGAAAACAATTACTGAAAGGCAAAATTCTGAAAAGAGTTACAATCTAAAACATGCTTATGAGTGTAAAAGGGAGGGATGGGGTCCTAGGTTTGTTTATAATATGGATCACGTCAATGCAATACCTGGTATGACACTCCTCAAAAGTGGGGCTACACGTGGTATTAATGCACCGGTCATCATATCCATATCTACCCTTTCCCACCCCGTAAAGTTAGTTAGAGCGATGATTGGTCTCGACACTTATTGCATGCTGCTACCCATCCCTTCCTATTAGTCCCGGAGGAATTTTAGGATGCCTATTCCTATAAAAAAGAGGTTCTAGGCAGACCTCAGGTTTAAAGGTAAAAATGCTAAAGCAAGATACAAAACATATAAGACTGCAATTAGGAAGAAACATGTAAGCAGACAGAAGGCTCAGTTATACCTCGACAAATAATGCACGTAAACAACATGACTTATACACAGTTAAGGTCTGAATTTAAAAAAATCCTAAAGTAGGGTGTTTAAGTTGTTGAAATAGAACTAAATTTATTACATGACTCAGATAAGAAGTCCAAATCAGGCCTGCCTGCTGGTTGTAGCATTTGATAATTAAACAAAGGCAGTTCTGTTTTTAGTCAGGTTATTACCTAAGGTTTTCCTACGCGTAAAACCATATGCAGTAGTTATTATTAAGACAGTTGCACATTATTATTACCTAAAATATGTTGTTCTAATCGCAAAAATTGTTAACAATTTTATTCAGAAAAGAAAACACAATGCGAAAATTATTACTTTACTACTTTTTCATGAATCAGTAGTTAACTAGGTGTTTGGACGAAATGCAAATAGGATCCTAGACAAGATATCTAATATGCAAATGGTAGGCTTGTTAGAGAAACATAGTCGATAAGGCATGATCTCTAAATATATGCATGAGTTGCAGAATTGTCAGAATATAACTTTGTGAATATAGCTTTTATAGCAATGTTATTATTTCCCGAGGAGCAGGATTTCTAAGTGATAGAGATAAAGTATGGACTAATGAATGAGATGTTGAAGCAAGAAACATGAATCCTAAGAACATGATTTCTAATGCATTGTATGAATTCCTAGACATGGTTTCTATTGCACGATTTGGAAATGTACACCTAATAACATGTTTTCTACCATTTAACAACTATAGCATGCACATTTCCCATCCCTTTTCATTAGCCAACCCCATACTTGTTAACAAATTAACACATACCGATGTGATTGAATTACATAAGAAAAATGTGAAAAAAATAAGAAGTTACAAATACAGGAAGCCTGATTCTGACTTCCTTTCTGAGTTATGGAATAAACTACCTCAAATGCAAATGTTGTTCCAAAACCTTCTCATGTCTGGGTGTGTCAGAGTTCCCTAAAGACCTCAGGGGATCCCGGGCAGTGCTCACACCCAAATTTGCAGAACCAAACAGAGTAAGTGCAGTGTGGAAGAGCCAATCCTTATGTGTCCAGATTCAGAGGGAGCTCAAGGTTCCCAAAGCAAGGCTCACACAAGAGGGGCAGAACCTAGATTTTAAGAGTATAGTGAAAGTGCAGAACACATGTTGAAAGGGATTTGTTTAAAAAGCTGGACTGATAGTCCATTTTGGAAAGCAATCAGTGACAGAGGTGATTGAAATTAGTTGTAGTACTAAATAAAACTCAAACACCTTGAAAGGGGATCACCCATAAAATTAGTAGTCACACAAGGGGTCAAAAGATTTGTTATTTACAAGCATTTTTCTGTAAACATATAACCCTAGTAGCGGTCTGGTTTGGACATGCACATCAATAGTTGATGCTGGCATAATCACAAACCATCCAGAAAAACATAAACACATGGAAGGGATAGGGGTTTGGGATTCATAGAATAGTAAGAACATAGCTATTGATTGACAGGGCATTCTTGGAAATACACACAAGGGAATGCGTTAATCTAAAGGGAAGGGGGAACATTATATCATGCTGGTAATGTAACTTAATAGAAACACAAACAAATAAAGAAGCATGTTGTTGTTTAAGTTTTAAAATTAGGACATACCAGTTAAAGAAGCAAATTGCAAAAAGATAAGGCAAATATGATTCCACAGTCTAGCCTTGTCTTTCAGCCGGCTAGACAAAGTAGTAGCATAAGTAGTAGTAGAGAAAGAGAGAGGTTTGAGTGTGCAAGTATGTGTTCTGAACTCAATTGTTCGTATGTTTAAAGAAAAGAGGGCAGGGTGTTTATAGCTTTGAAAACGAGTAGAAAAATAAGGTAACAAGTAAAGTTTTAACACAAATATGGAAATAATCACAATCAGAATCCCATTAATGCAAGTATTCCCTTTAATCAAGGGATCACTGCTCGAACGGATACTAACAGGGATAGTTAAGGAAAGAAAATGAATTCAAGGATGATTGATTTCTGACCATATAAGGGATAGTAAAAGTATAAAGTAATTATTTGAGTCTAAGTACAAAATATAATTAATTTTGGGAAAGGATTTAGTAGGGGTAAAACATCACAGCAAAGGAAGGGAATCAATCAATTTAAACAAAACGAGTAAAAGTAAGGGTTTATAAGAAAACTTTTGCAATCAGTCGTAACTTGAGGAAATCAAGATCAATCAAGAAGTCACCATGATTCTGCACTTCAACATATAAATAGCAAGGAATGAACAGGCGTATTAGACATGCAGGGTCAAACATATTGACAGAAAGGAGTAGATTAAATGAACATAAACATATAGGAGTGACATGAATAGGCTAGGGACTATTCAAAACATGGTAATCAACAAGGTTAAGCAGTCATGGCTCACACGTAGAACCCAAATGAAGAAACCAATCTAACAGGTAAAGAGAGTCAGAAATAAGTAAAGAACTCACAACAACAAGTGAGGAAAACCTTTTAGGAAATTAGGGTTTTAACAATAGTCGATTTTAAAAGAATGGTAAAAACACAGAATCAGATAAGTCAAACAAGGGAAAGGATTCAAACACAAAGAACTTAATCGAAACAAGTATACACACAAACAAACAAAGAAAGCTTCAGAACTCGGCTAAAACTAGAAACACCTAAGGTTTTAACCCGACGAACCAGGTAGAAGAAAAGCATAAACAAATCATTTGAACATAGTAAAATCATAAAACAACACTGAAAATCAGAGAAGAGATCATTTAAAAAGAGTTTGAGAAACCCTAACCGTTGAAAACGAAGAGTCGCTTTGAAAAATCGGAGAACCTTTAAGGAAAACACTTAAGTGGTTTATAACATACAAAGATTTAAGCCATATCTGACAGAAAAATCGAAAAGCCTTTAAAGTTAGGGGTTCGGAGAACCTAAAAAAATGAGAAAAACTTTGAAAAGTTACCGATCTAGCCGAAAAAGTCAAGGATCTGAGTCGAACGGCCATGGATGGCCGAAAAAAGACCAGAGATAGAGGTTGAGCAAGGACTGGACCAGAAATCTTCGAGATCTATCCATGAAATCACACAAACGGGCCATCAGAAGACGTAGGAGATCGGTATACATCTCAAACAGCCATGGGAGTCCATGGATTGAGTGAAGATTGAAGGGGTGTATGGTGGATTTGGGTGGCGGCGGCTAGGGTTGGCCTTAGGTTTTCAAAGAGAGTTTGAGAGGAGAGGGGATTCAAGGGAGGCGGACTGGTGAGAAATGATTTAGGTTAGGGGTTATTTTTGGGTTAAAAATGATAAGGGGCAATGATGGTCGTTGATTTGAATGATCAATGGCCTAGATTAAAAGGGGTAGGTGGGGATCCAGGTTTGGGTAGGATTTAATTGGGTAAGGGTCAGATTTAAATTAAAATTGGGCTAGAGAATTGGGGTTCAATTTAGGCTAAAATTGAAATACAAATGTGCTGTTATTTAAATAACCAATTTTCCCTTTTTCAAATTATAAAAAAATAGTAAATGGCTTCTGAAAATCAATTTAAAAAGCTAAAATATTTTATAGCATATAATTAACAATTTAAAAATACATGACCCCATTTTATAAATATAAAACCTAATTAAACCTTGAAAGGGCTAATATTGCAATTATATACAATTTAGCTTTAAAAATACTAAATAAAATTGTAAAAATTACCTCAACCATATTTTGGCATGAATATAAAAATCGAATAGATGAATCATCAAAAATAATAATTTTGGAAATAATTATTGGGATTTTATGGATAAAAAAAGGAAATAAATCAATCAAAACCTCTAAAAATTGTGGAAAAAATAATAAAACCTTTGGACATGCTTATATATGCTATTGAAGGTATTTTCCATATTTAAAAATATATAGGGAAAAATTGGGTATCAATAGCTGCCACTCTTTACCCGGAAAGAATGAAAGAGTTTTCGGGTAAAGAAATGATGGCCAATTTTGATCGAACGAAATGATTTTAAAGAGGTTAGGCTGCACCATGGCTTATGAGCTGCCTACATATCCCTAATTTTACAGGAATCAGGCCATATGTAGTTCAGGATTCACCTGTGGAGCATGCCGATGAGGATATTTCAAGAACAGACGCAATATCTAGGGCCGGGTGAGTGAGTGATTACGGGTTAGGTTAGGTATGGCTAAGGGGAACTGGAGCGGGATCGCTCCTGCCGGGATGGCCGTTGCTTTCTAGTTTACCTACAATTAGGAATAATACAAGCGTATATTGTGCATAAATTTAAACATGATGCAAATTCCCGTCAGACCATAAGTGTTGTCTTTGGACGGTGAGGATGACGTCTTTAGACCATGACGTCCTGGGCCATGAAGCATATGATAAAGGATTTGCAGGCTTTGAAATGATGTTCTCGGGCTATGGGGATGGTGCCTCCGAACCATGATGCCTTTGAATAATGATATGCAAAAGATTGAAAGAGATCCTCAGGCCATGACATAGTGTTCTCGGGCTATTAAGATGGTGCCTCCGAACGATGACCCCTTCGGATGAGTTGGCGATATTTCAGCCCATGAAAGATGCAGTAGTATGATGCGTACAAGACAGAGCTTAGTCTTGCAAATTGAAGGGAAGAGCTTAGCCCGTAAGAAAAACGATATAAATAATGCTTGGGATAATGCTTAGTTTCGAAGAAAATTGGAGGCAGAGCTTAGCCTCGAAAGGCAGAATGATAGCCTTATATAAGATGCGAATGCAGAAGGATGTAGAGCTTAACCTCGGAAGGTAGAATGATAGCCTTATGCAATGTAGATGGAGGTATAGCTTAACCTCGTAAGGCAGAATGGTAGCCTTATGCAAAGATACGAATGCAAATGGAGGTAGAGCTTAACCTCAGAAGGCAGAATAATAGTCTTATGCAAGTTGGAAGGTAGAATGGTAGCCTTATGCAATGCGGATGCAAATGGAGACAGCGTTTAGTCTCGAAAGGCATAATGGTAGCCTTATGCAAGATGCGAATGGAGACATCGTTTAGTCTCGGAAAGCAGAATAGTAGCCTTATCCAATGAAAATGTAGATGGAGACAACGTTTAGTCTAGGAAGGCAGAATGGTAGCCTTATGCAATGCAAGAATGTAGACGAAGACATCGTTTAGTCTCGGAAGGCAGAATAGTAGCCTTATGCAATGTAAGAATGCAAATGGAGACAACATTTATTCTTGGAAGGCAGAATGGTAGCCTTATGCAAGAAATAAGATAACATATGACAGTAGAGTTTTCTTAGCTGATAGTAGATTACGGCGTTGTGATTACTAGGAGCATTGCGATATACAGAGCATTATATGTGTGTGCTGATAGCAAATATTGACAAGTGCAACGGTTCTAAGAATCGTGTTTTTGATCAATGTTTGTCCCATGGGCGTACGGTATGTTTAATGATTTCGCAATCCTAGTGCATGCATCCAAAGAAAAATCATGAGTTTTATAAGGGGGAAGGTTAGTTCGTATCCCCGCTGGCTTCGCTTGACTCGTTTGGCTTAGACCTGGTGATACCATCTGTATCATTGGGGTAGCGTTGATAAACAAAGCAGTTTCAGTAATAAACATGCATGATTTTGTAAAAATATGACATAAGTGTATAATTGAAATAATTTTTAGATGAACCGACAAATGTGATGCGGTTCGGGAAATTGCAACCTTTCTTGCTACGTAATTTTGAGGGTCCTCCTCAAAATTCTACCCCAGTTTGATGGGTTAACGTTTCTGACTGCTGCTCGTACGACGATCGACTGAAATTACTTCGGAATTTTGAGGGTTCTCCTCAAAATTCTACCCCAGTTTCCAATTGCGGGGGAAAATGAAATTTTTATTGAATTGTGACCGAACCCATAGGGATGCCTAAGTATCCCCTCTCAAATGGGAATCATGTCAGGCGTAGTTCAATTGAACCCCAAATGCGCACTTCGCGGGGTTTAGTTTCAGGTTGTACCTCCGCAATCTATTCAAGAACTTCCTCAGATCTTCCATGTGGTCAGTGGCCTTCTTGGATTTGATGATAATATCGTCCACATATACCTCTATCTCCTTATGTATCATATCATAGAAAATGGTAGTCATGGCCCTCATGTAGGTGGCCCCTGCGTTCTTCAAGCCGAATGACATCATCTTGTAGCAGTACATTCCCCACAGCGTAATGAAAGCCGTTTTCTCAACATCTTCCTCATCCATCCATATCTGATGATAACCAGCGAAGCAATCTATGAGTGACTGTAACTCATGCTTGGCGCAATTGTCAATCAATATATGTATAATTGGCAAAGGGAAGTCGTCTTTTGAACTGGCCCGGTTGAGATCCCGGTAGTCAACATAGACTCTGACCGTCCCATCCTTCTTTGGTACTGGCACAATGTTGGCTAACCATGTCGGGTATTCTACTACCCTAAGAACCTTATCTTTGATTTGCTTGTTAAATTCTTCCTTGATTTTCAAACTCATATCAGGCTTGAACTTTCTGAGCTTTTGCTTTACCGGTGGACACATAGGATCGGTTGGCAGTTTGTGAGCTACAATGGACGTACTCAGACCAATCATGTCATCATACGACCAAGAGAATATGTCCTCATACTCTTTAAGGAATTCTGTATACTCTTTCTTCTTTGATAGCGATAGGCGAATGCTGATTCGTGTTTCCTTGATATTCTCTGCATTGCCCAGGTTGACAATCTCAGTCTCGTCTAGGTTGGACTTAGGTATATTCTCCAAGTACTCAACCTTTTTGATAATCTCGTCAGGTATGTCATCTTCCTCTGAATCTATGTCCATTTGTTGTGTTGTCTCATTGCATGTCACAATCATTGGTTCATCAAGACAAGTAATAGTAATGTTGTATAAGTAAAGTAATGAGAGAAAACAAAAATAATGAGTGTTTATTCATAAGAAAAGTCAAAATGCTTTGATAAATTGCATAACTATTTTGAACATTGAATATCTTATTGCGGGAATTGAAAAATGCGAAAAGAAAATCATTTAGTAAAAACAATGGATAATGCTTGTTTTAGCCTTGCTACCCCGAGGCACGTCGGGCTTTGGTTGTCCTGATGGTCCAATTCTTGAGATAGCCCTCTTCTCACAGCCTGTATGGAAGGGCCTTCCTCCCCCTCCTCCTCAAGAATAACACAACAGTTCATATCATTGTCCCCTAGAAACAAATTCTTCGCTATTGAAAGTTCTTCTTCTTCTTCATCTGACCTATAAATGACGTCGGCCTATTGGAAGGTCTGCTCTAGATGTGATATTGGCTGCTCTAGTGGGTAGTAAGGAGCGCGCCATGGTGGCGACCAGTTGTTGAACTCTTCCCAGGTGTAATCATATCTCAAACCGAAAGTAGTGCCATGTTTCTTGAGTTTTATAGGTTTAGAGATTCCCTAGAGGTCCTTGCCGAGCCCCTTGCCAGGTTCATACCCACTCCAATTCAGTATGCTCTTGATTTTGTTATCCCACCATTTGTTTTTGTCGATAGCATTGACCCGCTCAATGTGGTAGTAAGTTTCTCCACCCAGCTTCCCTCTTCCCTCGATCGCCGGAATGGTCTGGCGACTATATATAGGGTTGATACTGTTGCTATGAATGATCACTTCTTGGTGATTCCATTCAAACTTTACAGCCTGATTCAGCGTTGATGCTACGGCCCCAGCAGAATAAATCCATGGCCATCCTAGCAGCAAGTTGTAAGATGTTGGTACATCTATTACCTGGAAATCAACCTCGAACCAGGTTAGTCCCATCTGCAGGCATAGACTAATCTCACCAATGGTGGACCTATGAGAACCATCGAAGGATTTTACATTGATTGCTCTATCTTTTATATCATGCGGTCCTTTACCCAGCTTCTTGAGTCTTACCAGCGGACAAATGTTAAGACTGGAACCTCCACCGATCAAGATTCTGGTGATGAAATAATCTTCATATTGCACGGTGATGTGCAATGCTTTATTGTGTCCTAGACCTTTAGGTGGCAGCTTGTCCTCATGAAAGGTGATCTTATGGCTTTCCAGCACTTGTCCTACCAAATTAGCCATTTCCCCACCAGTGATGTTACATGGTACATATGCCTCATTTAGCACCTTTAACAAAGCATTCTTGTGCGCCTCAGAATTTTACAGCAAAGAGAGAATGGATATTTGTGATGGCATCTTGTTTAACTGGTCGATGACCAAATATTCCTTGGCCTGTATTTTCCTCCAATGGTCGTCCGGACATATGTCAATGAGGGGTGGCCGATTGGAAGCCTGCTTGCTTGTTTCAGCTAGATGTTCAGGGGTATAGACTCTATCAGTTATTGTCATACCCTGTGCTATGACAGTCTCTTCAACCCTGACCTTGCCCTTCCTTCTTGCCTTGGTTGTATAGTCCCAGAGTACAGCTTTTGTATAGAATGGTGTCATGGCAGACATCGCCACCGGGATTGGTGTTGCTATCCTCACTTTGAATGGAACCTGTGCCTTGGGTGGCAAGACTGGTTCCTCAAATGGTGTGGGTGCATTTGTCGGAGACACGAATTTAACCTCAATTGGTGCTGGTGTCTTTGCAGATGGCGCTACTTCAAACTTAAGTGGTACAGACATATTTACCTCAGCATCCTGAGACTGCTGGATCTGGACTATGATTGGGTTAAGAGTGATTGTTGGTTTCTTTGGGTCATCACCTTCTGCGATCAACCCGATTGATCTCTCGGGATCCCAATCATCTTCTATTTCAATCATGTGGATACCTCCACCCTTATGGTCTGGAAGAGGGTTGTTGCGAACGTGTGGAGCGGGTTCTTTTGCTACAATGACCTTATTATCAATCAAAGACTGTATCTTATCCTTCAAGGAGCGACATTCATCGATGATGTTCCCTTTCATGCCAGAGTGGTATGCATAGGATTTGTTTGGGTTAACCCATTGAGAAGGATTCTCAGGGGTTGTAGCAGGGATGGGGTGACATAACCAGCAGCTTTGAGTTTCTCATACAGTTGGTCGATGGGTTCAGCGATGGCGATATATTCTTTTGGAGGTCTGCGATCGAAATTAGGTCAAGGTTTTGGCGTGCAGGGGGTGATTTATAATGGGATGGTTGAGCATTATAGGTTTGGTAGACATGAGCTGGTTGGGAGTATCTGGGTGAAGTAGGTTGGTATGTCGGAGGTGGAGGTGACTGATAAGTTGGTGGTGGAGCTTGGTTTGAGGGTGAAGGTGCTTGGTAATTTGGAGTTGGTTGGTATGTAAGTGGAGGTGTTGGGTAGGTTTTGTATTTGAGAGGGGATTTGGTCCTTTGTGCAACCATTATGGCCCCCACTGTAAAGCCTTATTTGTAGCTTGGAAGGCCTTGAAGTTTGTAACCATACCGCTTTTAATACCTTCTTCAATTCTTTCACCCAATTTGATAATGTCGGATAACTTATGGTTCTCAATCATCATCAGCCGCTCATAGTATTGTGGGTCTTGAGCCCGGACGAAGAACTTGTTCATTTGATCCTCTTCTAAAGGAGGTCGGACCTTAGCAGCTTCAGACCTCCAGCGAGTATTATACTCGCAAAATGTCTCCGTGGGATTCTTCTTTAAATTCTGAATATAGAACACGTCTGGTGCGTTCTCTATATTAAACTTGAATCGATCCATAAAGTCAGATGCCATGCTTACCCAGCTTGACCACTTCTTGGGATCTTAGCTGATGTACCAAGATAATGCATCTCCTTTCAGACTCTTCATAAACAACTTCATGTGAATCCTTTCGTTCTTCCCTACTCCAACCAGCTTGTCGCAGTATGTCCTCATATGGACCCTCGGATCACCCGTACCATCAAACATTTCAAACTTCGGAGGTGTATACCCCTTAGGCAATTCGACATTAGGTTGTATGCAAAGATCCTCGTAGTTCAGCCCCTCAATTCCTTTCCTTCCCTCAACGCCTTGAATTTGGCTGGTCAATTTCTTAAGTTCCTCGGCCAAATTCCTGATAAGCAGATTCTTTTCATCAGACTCAGGTATGCATGAGATAGGTTGGGTGGAGTGTGGAATGGCCTCCACATAGATGGGATTGTTATGGTGGCCTGGTGTATGGATGTGGAAATAGTCGTTTGTAGAGTTCTGAGCTTCTGGGATGAGTAGTGGAGTGTTGTTTGGGGTATGGCAGGTGTTGCATTGGTTTTTTAGTGGAACTACGTGATGATGAGGCGCGAGATGATTCTGCTGTTTTGGGATATTTTGAGGAGGTGTAGGGTTTTGAGCGTTGGGGAAGTTTATATCTGGGGTGCTGAGGGAAAATGACAGGTTTGCCAGATTCCGAACCTGATCAAGCTCTTCCTGAAATTTCAATAGTTTTTGTTCAAGTTGTGACACATTCTCGTTTGGAACCCGAATACCCTGGCTATCAGTGGCCTCAACACGTTCAGCTGGATTTTCTTCCCTGATGTTGTTCAAATCTTCCATCTTGCCTTTGCTCTTGTTCTTAATAGGACTAAGAGGAGGAGTAGGTGGAGGGCACCTGGATCTCGTGGAATAAGATGATGATGCCAGAGTGCACGAACTAACCTTTGGGGAGGGGAATAATAAAACAAAACAAAAATAAAAACAAGATCATAAGGACAAAAGGATTCGCATGAAGTTGTTCATAAGGAGTTTGAAAGGAGATGCATTATCTTGGTACATCAGCCAAGATCTCAAGAAGTTGTCAAGCTTGGTAAGCATGGCATCTGACTTTATGGACCGATTCAAGTTCAATACAGAGAACGCACCAGACGTGTTCTGCATTCAAAATTTGAAGAAGAATCCCACGGAGACATTTTGCGAGTATACTACTCGCTAGAGGTCCGAAGCTGCTAAGGTCTGACCTACTTTAGAAGAGGAGCAAATGAACAAGTTCTTCATCCGGGCTCAGGACCCACAGTACTATGAGCAACTGATGATGATTGAGAACCATAAGTTTTCCGACATCATCAAATTGGGTGAAAGAATTAAAGAAGGTATTAAAAGTGGTATGGTTACAACCTTCGAGGCCTGCAAGCTACAAATAAGGCTTTACAGTTCGGTTGTGTGTCCAAGAAAAGGGACGTAAGGGCCATAATGGTTGCATAAAGACCAAATCCCCTCTCAAACACCAAGCCTACCTAACACCTCCACTTACATACCAGCCAACTCCAAATTGCCAAGCACCTTCACCCTCAAACCAAGCTCCACCACCAACTTATCAGTAACCTCCACCTCCGACATACCAACCTACTTCACCCAGATACTCCCAACCCGCTCATGTCTACCAAATCTATAATACTCAACCATCCCATTATGAATCACCCCTCCACGCCAAAACCCCGACCTAATTTCGATCGCAGACCATCAAAACAATATACTGCCATCGCTGAACCCATCGACCAACTGTATGAGAGACTCAAAGCTACTAGTTATGTCACCCCATCCTTGCTGCTACCAATAAGAATCCTTCTCAATGGGTTAACCCAAACAAATCTTATGCCTACCACTCCGGTATGGAAGGGCACACCATCGATGAATGTCGCTCCTTAAATAACAAGATACAGTCTTTGATTGATAAAGACGTCATTGTGGTAAAAGAACCTGCTCCAAAAGTCCGCAACAACCCTCTGCCAGAACATAAGGGTGGAGGTATCCGCATGATTGAAATAGAAGATGATTGGGATCCCGGGAGATCAATCGGCTTAATCGCAGAAGGTGATGACCCAAAGAAACCAACAATCACTCTCAACCTAATCATAGTCCAGATCCAACTGTCTCAGGATGCTGAGGTTAATATGTCTGTACCACTTGAGTTTGAAGTAGCGCCATCCGCAAAGACACCAGCACCAATTGAGGTTGAATTCGTGTCTCTGGCAAATGCACCCGCACCATTTGAGGTTGCAGTCTTGCCAACCAAGGCATAGGTTCCATTCAAAGTGAGGATAGCAACACCAATCCCGGTGGCGATGTCTGCCATGACACCATTCTATACAAAAGCTGTACTCTGGGACTATACAACTGAGGCAAGAAGGAAGGGCAAGGTCAGTGTTGAAGAGACTATCGCAACACAGGGTATGACAAGAACTGGTAGAGTCTATACCTCAGAACATTTAGCTGAATCAAGCAAGCAAGACTCCAATCGGCCACCCCTCATTGACACAAGTCCGGATAACCTTTGGAGAAAAATACAGGCCAAAGAATATTCGGTCATCGACTAGTTAAATAAGACGCCGACACAAATATCCATTCTCTCTTAGTTATGCAAATCTGGATGTGAGCACTGCCCGGGATCTCCTGAGGTCTTTAGGGAACTCTGACACACCGAGAAATGAGAAGGTTTTGGAACTATATTGGCATTTGAGGTGGTTTATTCCATAACTCAGAGAGGAAGTCAGAATCAGGCTTAATTTGTAATTCAATCACATTGGTCTGTATTAATTTTAAACAAGTATGGTGTTGGCTAGTGAAAAGGGATGGGAAATATGCATGCTATAGTTGTTAAAGGGTAGAAAACATGTTATTAGTTTGACATTTCCAAATCGTGCAATAGAAACCATATCTAGGAATTCATACAATGCATTAGTAATTAGGTACTTAGGATTCATGTTTCTTGCTTCAACATCTCATTTATTAGTTCATGCTTTATCTCTATCGCTTAGAAATCCTACTTCTAGGGCAATAATAACATTGCTATAAAATTTGTATTCACAAAGTTATATATTCTGACAATTCTGCAACTCATGCATATATTTAGAGATCATGCCTTAGGGACTATGTTTCTTAAACAACCCTGCCATTTGCATATTAGATATCCTGTCTAGGATCCTGTTTGCATTTCATCCAAATACCTAGTTAACTGCTTATTCATGAAAAAGTAGTAAAGTAATAATTTCCGCACTGTGTTTTCTTTTCTGAATAAAATTGGCAACAATTTCTGCGATTAGAACAACATGTTTTAGGTAATAATAATCTACAACTATCTTAATAATAACTACTACATATGGTTTTACGCCTAGGCAAACCTTAGGTAATAACCTGACTAAAAACAGAACTGCCTTTGTTTAATTATCAATTGCTACAACCAGCAGGAAGGACTAATTTGGGCTTCTTATCTGAGTCATGTAATAAATTGGGTTCTGCTTCAACAACTTAAACACCATGCTTTAGGATTTTTTTTTAATTTCAGATCTTAACTATGTATAAGTCATGCTGTTTACGTGCGTTATTTGTCGAGGTATAACTGAGCCTTCTGTCTGCTTACATGTTTCCCACTAATTGTAGTCTTATATGTTTTGTATGTCGCTTTAGCATTTTTACCTTTGAACCTGAGGTCTGCCTAGAACCTCTTTCTTTTAGTAATAGGAGTCCTAAAATTCATCCGGGACTGATAGGAAGGGACAGTTAGTAGCATGCAATAAGAGTCGAGACCAATCATCGCTCTAATTACCTTTACGGGGTGGGAAAGGGTAGATATGGATATGTTGACCGGTGCATTAATACCACATCTAGACCCTCTTTTGAGGAGTGTTATACCGGGTATTGCATTGACGTGATCCATATTATAAACAAACCTAGGACCCCCTCTTTCACTTTTACACACATAAGCATGTTTTAGATTGTAACTCTTTTCAAAATATTGCCTTTCAGTAATTGTTTTCAAACTCTTGCGTGTTTAAACGTAAATCCCCTACTATTTGAGACAATACTTGCCTATTTGTACAAATTCATAAAAACTGTCTGGCCGAGAAGCACACTAGTGGATCCCGACGGGTGCCTAACACCTTCCCCTTAGGATAATTTCAAACCATTACCCTGTCTCTGGTTATCAAACATAGTTGTAGATGAACCTTATAGGTGTCCTAATGCACCTTAAATCATTAGGTGACAACTCTTCAAAAAATACAAACCTCGTTCCCAAAAGGAATGAGTTGTCCATACTAAATGTCATAAACCCGATTTTCCGATGTGAAGAGGGAAAAAGGGGGCGCGACAACATGGTGACTCTGCTGGAGCTTTTTAGGCTTTTACCATTTCAGATTGTTCTTGTGAATTTGTACCTCCCTATGTGCAATTATTTGTTTAATTTCTTCAACAGATAGTGGAGTGTGGAAATAGTCGTTTGTAGAGTTCTGAGTTTCTGGGATGAGTAGGGGGTGTTGTTTGGGGTATGGAAGTTGTTGCATTGGTTCTTTGGTGGAGCTGCGTGATGATGAGACATGGGTTGATTCTGCTGTTTTGGGATATTTTGAGGAGGTGTAGGGTTTTGAGAATTGGGGAAGTTGATATCTAGGGTGCTGAGGGAAAATGACAAGTTTGCCAGATTCTCGTTTGGAACCCGAATACCCTGGCTATCAGTGGCCTCAACCCGTTCAGCTAGATTTTCTTCCCTGATGTTGTTCAAATATTCCATCTTGCCTTTGCTCTTGTTCTTAACAGGACAAAGAGGAGGAGTGGATGGAGGGCCCCTGGATCTCATGGAATAAGATGATGATGCTAGAGTGCACGAACTAACCTTTGTGGAGGGGAATAATAAAACAAAACAAAAATAAAAACAAAGGGTAACTAAGTCAGTGAGGATTATAAAAAGCCTTGTAATATTTAAACACATAGTGCGGGAATGTAAAGCATGTCCTAATTTGGGGAACCTCTTTGTGCCCGAGGTAGGCCTAGCGACAAATTGATTTAGAGAACTTAGAATGCTAAATGCCTCATTTTACTGATGAAAATAAACGAATCCCAAAACGACATTAAAGAAATAAGAAATAAAAGTCATTAATGGACATTGGCCTCATTACATTCATAAAGCGAAAAGACAAATTCCTATCTACTTGGTCCCAGAAGGACCTTCCTCAGGTTGAATGCTCTCGTTGACCAGATCCTCTAGTTCGCGTAGGTTCACTAGTAAAAATGCCTTTGCCAGGTGTTCTTCTTTGTTTCCCTCAGCGTTCTGGCAGTCGGTGACTCTCTTCCTCACTTTTCTTTCCAATTCCAGCAGACTGTATTCCAGATATTCCAACTTTTCGCTAGATATGGCAGCCCTCTGTTTCCACTCATTGATTTGGTCATTTGATAGAAGACTCCTCCACCAGTCTAGCAAGAGTGGGGTCGTGCTAATCATATCAAAACTGGGACACCGTGCCTCATTTTCTGCAAAACAAAAGGGTTAGACCCTACCCCACCAGACTCGACTATTTATCATCAACAATTAGCATGAAGCATTTAGCTCTCCAAATAAATGCACAAAACGTTATGACATCCGTTTGGGTTTAGGGAAACCCAGTGGACTTTTGGACAAGGCTATCTTAAAGGATCATTGTGTGGACATCATAACTGACCCGACTAGGTTTGACCATGATACATGCATAATTTAAACAGAGTATGGTTTCTATGGGGTTTTAGACTGGTACCCTTGAGTTGACAACTCAAGGGGGAAGGCAGGGAACCGTCGACTGCACCGCTCATCAACTAGTTTTCCCGCAAATATGCCTTTCTGAATTTAGGGGGTAATGATATAGGAAGAGCGCAACCACTCATCAAACGTTACTATAGTATTTGTTTGGCACGAGTGGAGTATGATGTTGAGCATGATTATGCAATAATTAAAAGCATGTTGACATGTATTTGCACATTAAGAAAGCGGTAAATACAATAGTTTATAATTTAAAGCAACAATAAAGTAAAGAAACAAGGAAGATATGTCAGTTTCGTAGTTGAAGAAGAAAATAGATGCTTGAAGAAATTAAACAAATAATTGCACATAGGGAGGTACAAATTCACAAGAACAATCTGAAATGGTAAAAGCCTAAAAATCCCCAGCAGAGTCGCCATGCTGTCGCGCCCCCTTTTTCCCTCTTCATATCTGAAAATCGGGTTTATGACATTTTGGGTATGGGACAACTCATTCCTTTTGGGAACTGGGTTTGTGTTTTCGAAGAGTAGCCACCTAATGATTTAAGGTGCATTAGGACACCTATAGAGGTTTATATACAACTATGTTTGATAACCAGAGATAGGGTAATAGCTTGAAATTATCCTAAGGGGAAGGTGTTAGGCACCCGTCGGGATCCACTAGTATGCTTCCCGGCCAGACAGTTTTATGAATTTGTACAAATAGGCAAGTATTGGCTCAAATAGTAGGGGATTTAAGTTTAAACACACAAGATTTGGAAAACAATTACTGAAAGGCGAAATTTTGAAAAGAGTTACAATCTAAAACATGCTATGAGTGTAAAAGGGAAGGAGGGGGTCCTAGGATTGTTTATAGTATGGATCACGTCAATACAATACTCGGTATGATACTCCTCAAAAGAGGGGCTATACGTGGTATTAATGCACCGGTAATCATATCTATATCTACCCTTTCCACCCCGTAAAGGTAATTAGAGCGATGATTGGTCTCAACTCTTATTGCATGTTGTTAATCGTCCCTTCCTATCAGTCTCGGAGGAATTTTAGGACTCCTATTCCTAAAAGAAGGAGGTTCTAGGCAGACCTCAGGTTTAAAGGTAATAATGCTAAAGCGACATACAAAACATATAAGACTGCAATTAGGGGGAAACGTGTAAGCAGACAGAAGGCTCAGTTATACCTCCACAAATAATGCATGTAAACAGCATGACTTATACACAATTAAGGTCTTAATTTTAAAAAAATCCTAAAGCAGGGTGTTTAAGTTGTTGAAGCAGAACCACATTTACTACATGACTTAGATAAAAAGTCTGAATCAGGCCAGCCTGCTGGTTGTAGCAATTGATAATTGAACAAAGGCAGTTCTGTTTTTAGTCAGGTTATTACCTAAGGTTTACCTAGGCGTAAAACCATATGCAATAGTTATTATTAAGACAGTTGCAGATTATTATTACCTAAAACATGCTATTCTAATCGTAGAAATTATTGCCAATTTTATTCAGAAAAGAAAACACAGTGCGGAAATTATTACTTTACTACTTTTTCATGAATTAGTAGTTAACTAGGAGTTTGGACGAAATGAAAACAGGATCCTAGACAGGATATCTAATATGCAAATGGCAGGGTTGTTAAAGAAACATAGTCCCTAAGGCATGATCTCTAAATATATGCATGAGTTGCAGAATTGTCAGAATATAACTTTGTGAATACAGATTTTATAGCATTGTTATTATTGCCCTAGGAGTAGGATTTCTAAGCGATAGAGATAAAGAATGGACTAATGAATGAGATGCTGAAGCAAGAAACATCAATCCTAAGTACATGATTTCTAATGCATTGTATGAATTCCTAGACATGGTTTCGATTGCACGATTTGGAAATGTAAACCTAATAACATGTTTTCTACCCTTTAACAACTATAGCATGCATATTTCCCATCCCTTTTCACTAGCCAACCCCATACTTGTTTACAAATTAATACATACCGATTTGATTGAATTACATAAGAAAAAATGTAAAAAAAAAAAAGAAGTTACAACTACAGGAAGCCTGATTCTGACTTCCTCTCTGAGTTATGGAATAAACCACCTCAAATGCCAATGTTGTTCCAAAACCTTCTTATGTCTGGGTGTGTCAGAGTTCTTTAAGGCCCTCAGGGGATACCGAGCAGTGCTAACTCCCAGATTTGCATAACCAAACAGAGTAAGTGCAGTGTGAAAGAGCCAACCCTTATGTATCCAGGTTCAGAGGGAGCTCAAGGGTCACAAAGCAAGGCTCACACAAGAGGGGTAGAACGTAGATTCTAAGAGTATAGTGAAAGTGCAAAATGCATGTTGAAACGGATTTGTTTAAAAAGATGGACTGATAGTCCATTTTTGAAAGCAATCTGTAACAGAGTGACTGAAATCATTTGTAGTACTAAATAAAACTCAAACACCTTGAAAGGGGATCACCCATAAAATTAGTAGTCACACAAGGGGTCAAAAGATTTGTTATTTACAAGCATTTGTCTGTAAACATATAACCCTAGTAGCGGTCTGGTTTGGACATGCACATCAATAGTTGATGCTGGCATAATCACAAACCAGCCAGAAAAACATAAACACATGGAAGGGATAGGGGTTTGGAATTCATAGAATAGTAAGAACATAGCTAGTGATTGACAGGGCATGCTTGGAAATACACACAAGGGAATGCGTTAATCTAAAGGGAAGGGGGAACATTATATCATGCTGGTAATGTAACTTAATAGAAACACAAACAAATAAAGAAGCATGTTGTTGTTTAAGCTTTAAAATTAAACTAGGACATACCAGTTAAAGAAGCAAAGTGCAAAAAGATAAGGCAAATATGATTCCACAGTCTAGCCTTGTCTTTCAGCCGGCTAGACAAAGCAGTAGCATAAGTAGTAATAGAGAAAGAGAGAGGTTTGAGTGTGCAAGTATGTGTTCTGAACTCAATTGTTCGTATGTTTAAAGAAAAGAGGGCAGGGTGTTTATAGCTTTGAAAACGAGTAGAAAAATAAGGTAACAAGTAAAGTTTTAACACAAATATGGAAATAATCACAATTAGAATTCCATTAATGTAACTATTCCCTTTAATCAAGGAATTACTGCTCGAATGGATACTAACAGAGATAATTAAGGAAGAGAATCAATTCGAGGAAGATTGATTTCTAACCATATAAGGGATAATAAAAGTATAAAGTAAATACTTGAGTCTAAGTAAAAAATATACTTCATTTTGGGAAAGGATTCAACAGGGGTAAAACATCACAACAAAGGAAGGGAATAAATTAACTTAAACAAAACGAGTAAAATTAAGGGTTTATAAGAAAACTTTTGCAATAAGTCGTAACTTGAGGAAATCAAGATCAATCAAGAAGTGGTCATAATTCTGCACTTCAGCATATAAATAGCAAGGAATGAACAGGCATATTAGACATGCAGGGTCAAACATATTGACAGAAAGGAGCAGATTAAATGAACATAAACATACAGGAGTGACATGAATATGCTAGGGACTATTCAAAGCATGGTAATCAACAAGGTCAAGCAGTCATGGCTCACACGTAGACCCCAAGTGAAGAAACCATTCTAACAGGTAAAGAGAGTCAGAAATAAGTAAAGAACTCACAGTAACAAGTGAGGAAAACCTTTTAGGAAATTAGGGTTTTAACAATAGTCGAGTTTAAAAGAATGGTAAAAATTTAGAATTAGATAAGTCAAACAAGGGAAATGATTCAAACACAAAGAACATAATCGAAACAAGTATACACACAAACAAACAAAGAATGCTTCAGAACTCGGCTAAAACCAGAAACACCTAAGGTTTTAACCCGACGAACCAGGTAGAAGAAAAGCATAAACAAATCGTTTGAACATAGTAAAATCATAAAACAACACTGAAAATCGGAGAAGAGATCTTTTAAAAAAGTTTGAGAAACCCTAATCGTTGAAAACAAAGAGTCGCTTTGAAAAATTAGAGAACCTTTAAGGAAAACACTTAAGAGGCTTATAACATACACAGATCTAAGCCATATCTGAAAGAAAAATTGTAAAGCCTTTAAAGTTAGGGGTTCAGAGAACCTAGAAAAATGGGAAAGACTTTTAAAAGTTACCGATCTAGCCGGAAAAGTCAAGGATCTGACTCGAATGGCCATGGATGGCCCGAAAATGTCACGACCCGGATTTCCCACCATCGGGTGTCGTGATGGCGCCTACTATCGGAGCTAGGCAAGCCAAATATTTAAAACACCTTTCCTGCTTTCTTTCAAACAATATAATAAACGAGACAAAATCTAAGTGGAAGACTTTAAATCTAAAGCAACTGAAAACCAAAAGTGCGGAAGTTTGAACCAAAATACTACCCAGAGTCTGGTGTCACTAGCTCATGGACTACTACAGAATACTACAATCAATGTCTAAAGGGAAAATACATCATGTTTGTCTGATACAAGATAAACAAACAAAAAAAATATGGAAAGGGACTTCGGCCTGTGAATGCCAGCTAGGCTACCTCGAGAGTCCCTGGACTGAAGATAGCTCCCAGAAGTCCTACTGCTGCGGTCCGTAAGCTGCTCCCTGATCTGTGCACCAAAAATGCACAGAGTGTAGCATCAGCACAACCGACCCCATGTGCTGGTAAGTGCCTGGCCTAACCCCGGCGAAGTAGTGACGAGGCTAGACAGTACCTACCACAATTAACCTGTACAGATATATATACAACAAGTGCAAGAAAACAATAACAAGATAATACAAAGTAAAACTGGGAGGGGACATGCTATCGGGGAGTAACAGATAAAAATGAAATATCGGAAATAAATAGAAGAAACTCCGGTTTCCATGATATATATATATATAGTGGACGGCGTGCTACACGATCCCATAGATCCCATAATATCATATATAAGTGGACGGCGTGCCACACGATCCCATAATATCATATATAAGTGGACGGCGTGCCACACGATCCCATAATATCATATATAAGTGGACGGCGTGCCACACGATCCCATAATATCATATATAAGTGGACGGCGTGCCACACGATCCCATAATATCATATATAAGTGGACGGCATGCCACACGATCCCATAATATCATATATAAGTGGACGGCATGCCACACGATCCCATAATGTCATATATAAATGGACGGCGTGCCACACGAGCCCATAATATCATATATAAGTAGACGGCGTGCCACACGATCCCATAATGTCATATATAAGCGGACGGCGTGCCACACGATCCCATAATATCATATACAAGCGGACGGCGTGCCACACGATCCCATAATATCATATATAAGCGGACGACGTGCCACACGATCCCATAATATCATATATAAGTGGACGGCGTGCCACACGATCCCAATTATAGTTCATAATATCTGACTTCATATAGTAGACCCCTTCAGGGGAGAATAACAACTCAATACCTTTAACCCGGCAAGGGTACAGCTAACAACCCAAAATATCCCGACAAGGGAGAATATATATATCAGTCTACACATCCCGGCAAGGGAGTATTCACAACACATTCTCCTTTTTAAATCCATTCTTCCTCAACAAAAACATTCATGTTCAAGCTAACGTTCCAAAAGTACACCAATCACAATTTTACCTCAACCGTTCACATTATATGAAACTCATCAAATAAACAAGGAGCTTGTGTCACATTATTTGAACTAAAAGCAATCAAGACTCACGGTCATGATAGACTCCGGTGCATAGATAACCGTCACCATGCCTATACACCGTACTCCACATTAGCAAGTAGCAAATATCATCCTAATCCTATTCCCTCAAGCCAAAGTTAGAACAAACACTTACCTCGAATGCTCCAAACTCAACTCACGCTTCTAGTATAGCTTTACCTCTTGATTCCACCACCAATCCGCTCGAATCTAGTCATAAGTTACTTAATCACATTAATAATTACTAAATGAATCATCCCCAATGCATGAAAATAGATGTTTCAAGGTTTTTCCCAAAAAGGTCAAAAATACCCCCGGACCCACATGGTCGAAACTCGAGGTTCAGACCAAAATCCGGTTACCCATTCCTCCATGAATCACAATAGATGATTTGTTTTTAAATCGGACCCCAAATTGAGGTCCAACTTCTCAATTTGTAGAAAACCTAGGTTCTACCCAAAACACCCAATTTTCCCCATGAAAATCTTTGATTTGAAGTTGAAATTATGTCAAAAAGATGTTAAGGAATAAAGAAATTAAGTTAGAAATCACTTACCAATCGTTTTGGAGAAAAAAAAAGTTGTTTGGAAAATCGCCTCTTAGGTTTTGGGTTTTTGAAAAGTGAAAAATGACTGAGATTTTCCGAACTTGAATACCTTTCTGAGGACCTGGCGCGGACCGCACAAAAATGTGTTGCGGCCGCGCCGAGTGGGAGAAAAGTGGGGCTTCTCTGAACCCTTCCAGCGCGGACCGCACTGTTTTGGTGCACGGCCGCGCTGGCTAACCTAAAACCCTAGCCCTCAGACTCAGCCACGCGGACCGCACAAAAATGCATCGCAGCCGCGCGGCTCCAGCGCGGACCGCGCGGAAATGACCATGGCCGCGCTGGTGTCTGCAACACCTGAACCTGCATTTTTTAAGTCCAAGACCTCCCAGGCCGCATTCAAAACTCACCCGAGCCCTCGGGGCTCCAAACCAAACATGCACACAACCTTAAAAATATCTTACGGACTTACTCGTGCGATCAAATCGCCAAAATAACATCATATACATAGGATCAAGCCTCAAACACATGATTTTCTTTCTTCAACTTTCATAACTCAAACTCTCCATTTTTAGTCCGAAACATGTCATATGACGTCCGTTTTTAGCCAAACTTTACAGATAGTGCTTAACACATATTTAAGACTTGTACAGGGCGCCGGAACCAAAATACGAGCCCGATACCTATAATTTCTAACTCCTTTTCATTTCAAATTTTCATATCAAATTTCAGAAAAACAATTTCTCTCAAAAATTCATTTCTCGGGCTTGAGACCTCAGAATTTGATTCCGGGCACACGCCCAAGTCCCATATTTTCCTACGAACCTTCCGGGACCGTCGAATCACAGGTCCGGGTCTGTTTACCCAAAATATTGACCGAAGTCAACATTATGCATATTAATACCAAAATTCATCAAATGTTTCACATAGTTCACATATTCTAACATAAAAACTTTCCGTCTACGCGCCCAAACTGTGCACGCCAATCGAGGCAACTAAAAGCGAGGTTTTCAAGGCCTCGGGAGCACGGAACAAGGAAGAATTACGGTGATGACCCCTTGGGTCGTCACATTCTCCACCTCTAAAACAACCGTTCGTCCTCGAATGGACAAAAGAAAGAAGTACCTGAGTCGGGAAATAAATGAGGATAATGGCTCCGCATATCGGACTCGGACTCCCAGGTCGATGCCTCAGGAGGCTGACCTCTCCACTAAACACGCACCGAAGGAAAACTCTTCGACCTCAATTGTCGAACCTGCCAGTCTAGAATAGCCACCTGCTCCTCCTCATATGACAGATCCTTGTCCAATTGGAAAGTGCTGAAATCCAACACGTGCGATGGATCTCCGCGATACTTCCGGAGCATAGATACATGAAACACGGGATGCACAACTAACAAGCTAGGTGGCAAGGCAAGTCTATAAGCCACCTCTCCCACACGATCAAGAATCTCAAATGGACCGATGAACCTAGGGTTGAGCTTGCCCTTCTTCCCAAATCTCATCACGCCCTTCATAGGCGATACACGGAGCAATACCCGCTCACCGACCATGAAAGCAACATCTCTGACCTTGCGGTCTGCATAACTCTTCTGTCTGGACTGAGCTGTATGAAGTCTATCCTGAATAATCCTGACCTTGTCCAAGGCCTCCTGAACCAGATTCGTACCCAATAATCGAGCCTCTCCCGGCTCAAACCATCTAACTGGAGACCGACATCGCCTACCATACAACGCCTCATACTGAGCCATCTGAATGCTGGACTGGTAGCTGTTGTTGTAGGCAAACTCTGCTAAAGGCAAAAACTTGTCCCACGAGCCTCCAAAATCAATGACACAGACTCGGAGCATGTCCTCAAGAATCTGAATAGTCCTCTCGGACTGACCGTCCGTCTAGGGATGAAATACTGTACTCAACTCAACTTGGGTGCCCAACTCTCGCTGAACAGCTCTCCAGAAATGCGAGGTAAACTACGTACCCCGATCCGAAATGGTAGATAGCGGCACCCCATGAAGGCGAACAATATCCCTGATATAAATATCGGCTAACCTTTCGGACGAATAGGTGGCTGCAAAAGGAACAAAATGCGCTGACTTGGTCAGCCTATCAATAATGACCCAAACTGCATCAAACTTTTTCTGAGTCATCGGGAGTCCAGTAACGAAATCCATCGTAATCCTCTCCCACTTCCACTCGAGAAGTGCAATCCTCTGAAATAGACCACCGGGTCTTTGATGCTCGTACTTAACCTGCTGACAATTCAAACACCGAGCCACGTGCGCAACGATGTCTTTCTTCATCTTACGCCACCAATAGTGCTGCCTCAGATCCTGATACATCTTCGCGGCGCCCGGGTGAATAGAATACAGAGAACTGTGGGCCTCCGCTAAGATCAACTCTCGAATCCCTTCAACATCGGGCACACAAACTCGCCCCTGCAATCTCAATACACCATCATAATCTAAGGTTACTTTCTTGGCACCTCCACGCTGCACCGTGTCTCTCAAGACACACAAATGGGGATCCTCAAACTGCCGCTCGCGGATATGCTCTAATAGTGAGGAACGAGCAACCGTGCAAGCTAACACTCTGCTAGGCTCAGAAATATCCAACCTCAAAAGACGATTGGCCAAGGCCTGAACATCCAAAGCAAGCGATCTCTGGCTGACTGGAATATAAGCAAGACTACCCATGCTGGCGGACTTCCTGCTCAATGCATCGGCCACAACATTGGCCTTCCCCGGGTGGTATAAGATAGTAACATCATAATCCTTTAGCAACTCTAACCACCTCCTCTGCCTCAAATTCAACTCTTTCTACTTGAACAGATACTGAAGACTCTTGTGATCAGTGTAAACCTCACACGTCACACCATATAAGTAATGCCTCCAGATCTTCAAGGCATGAACAATGGCTGCCAACTCGAGATCATGAACCTGATAATTCTTCTCGTGGATCTTCAACTGCCTTGAAGTATAAGCAATGACTTTGCCTTCCTACATCAACACTACACCAAGCCCAATACGAGACGCATCACAATATACTGTATATGGCCCTGAACTTGTGGGCAGAACCAATACTGGTGCCGTAGTCAGAGCCGTCTTGAGCTTCTGGAAACTCGCTTCACACTCGTCCGACCACCTGAATTGGGCACCCTTCTGGGTCAATCTGGTCATAGGGGCTGCAATGGATGAAAACCCCTCCACGAACCGACGGTAGTAACCTGCTAACCCCAGGAAACTCTGAATATCCATAGCTGAAGCTGGTCGAGGCCAGTTCTTGACTGCCTCTATCTTCTTCGGGTCTACCTGAATACCTGTTGCTGATACGACATGACCCAAGAATGCGACCGAACTCAACCAAAACTCGCACTTTGAGAACTTAGCATACAACTGACTATCCTTTAGGGTCTGAAGGACCACTCTGAGGTGCTGCTCATGCTCCTCCTGACTGCGGGAGTATATAAGAATATTGTCAATGAAGACTATCACGAACAAGTCCAAATAAGGTCTGAACACTCAGTTCATCAACTCCATGAACGCTGCTAGGGCATTAGTCAATCCAAATGACATGACCAAAAACTCATAGTGCCCATACCGAGTGAGAAATGCTGTCTTAGGGACATCAGATGCCCTAATCCTCAGCTGGTGGTAGCCCGATCTCAAATCTATCTTTGAAAATACCCTCGCACCCTGAAGCTGGTCGAATAAATCATCGATCCTCGGTAGTGGATACTTATTCTTAATTGTAACCTTGTTCAATTGCCGGTAATCGATGCACATTCTCATCGAACCATCCTTTTTCTTAACAAACAACATCGGTGCACCCCAAGGCGAAACACTGGGCCTAATGAAACCTTTCTCAAGCAAATCCTGCAGCTGTTCCTTTAACTCTTTTAACTCCGGCGGGGCAATGGGCTGAGTGCCCGGGGCCAAATCAATACAAAAGTCGATATCCCTGTCGGGCGGCATACCCGGCAAGTCTGAAGGGAAAACCTCAAGAAACTCCCGAACAACTGGCACAGAATCAATAGAAGGGGCCTCCGCGCTAGAATCGCGAACATACGCCAAGTAGGCCAAACATCCCTTCTCGACCATACGCCGAGCTTTCACATACGAGATAACACTGCGGGTACAATGACCAGAAGTCCCGCTCCACTCTAAACGGGGTAAATCCGGTAAGGCTAAGGTTACGGTCTTGGCATGGCAATCCAAGATAGCATGGTACGGGGATAACCAATCCATCCCCAATATAACATCGAAGTCGACCATGTCCAAAAGCAACAAAGCAACACGGGTCTCACGACCCCCAAACACTACGATACAAGAACGATGAACTTGGTCGACCACAATAGAATCACCCACCGGTGTTGACACATAAATAGGAATACTCAACGAGTCACTAGGCATAACCAAATAGGGTGCAAAATAGGACGACACATATGAATACGTAGATCCGGGATCAAATAGCACAGAAGCATCCCTATCACAGACCAGAATAGTACCTGTAATCACAGCATCTGATGACTCAGCCTCTGGCCTGGCTGGCAAAGCATAACAACGGGGTTGGGCCCCACCTCCCTGAATCATATCCCTGGGACGATCTGCTGCTGGTTGACCCCTACCTCTAGCGGTCTGAGCTCCACCTCTAAGACCTCTACCTCCACCTCTATGTCCTCTACCCCAACCTCTAGCTGGCTGGGCAGGCTGTGGGGAACTGGTTCCTGGATCATCGGGCAAGAACCCTGCTGCTGCGAGCTGCTGGAAACTCGAGGGCAATATCTAGCAATGTGACTCACATCGCCGCAAGTATAACAAGCCCTCGGCTGCTGAGAATAATGAAGTGGTGGTGCACTGATAGGTGCTGATGGTGAACTGAAGAGCTGCTGGTCAGAATACTGCAGCTGAGAACCACGACCACCTGGTGTACCATGAGATGCCTGGAGAGCTGAGTGAAAGGGCCTCGAAGGATGGCCTCTACCATAAGAATCCCTACCTCCAGACGAGGTACCACTGAATCTACCAGAATGACGGGGCCTCTTATCAAACCCATGACCACCTCCCTGAGCAAGTGCCATCTCTATCCGGCGGGCACCATCTGCCGCCTCCTGAAATGAAATCTCACTACCAGTACTCATGGCCATTTGAACACGGATCGGCTGGGCCAACCCATCAATAAACCTCTACACCCTCTCTCTATTGGTGGGGAGTATCACAATGGCATGACGAGCAAGATCAATGAACCGGGTCTCATACTGGGTGACCGTCATAGGACCCTGCTGGAGACGCTCAAACTGCCTACGAAGAGCATCTCGCTGAGTAACTGGGAGAAACTTCCCCAGAAATAACTTTGAAAACTGATCCCACGTCAATGATGGCGACCCTGCTGGCCTGGCTAAACAGAAATCCCTCCACCAAGTCTTGGCGGATCCTGCCAGGCGAAAAGTGGCGAAGTCGACCCCATTGGTCTCTACAATGCCCATAGTCCGTAAAACCTCATGACAGCTGAATATGAACTCCTGAGCATCCTCTGAGGGGGTGCCACTATATGTGGTTGTGAAGAGCTTGGTGAAATGATCAAGCCTCCACAAAGCATCCGCGGACATAGCCGCACCATCGCTGGACTGAGCCGCAATACCTGGCTGGGCTGCCACAGCTGGCTGAACTACCACGGATGGCTAAACTGCTGGAACCTGAGCCTGAGGAGCTACTGGCTCTGGAGTACGAGTATCGGGAGTCTGAACTCCTCCCCAGCCTGAGATGTGGCTGGAGCTACGGGAAGCAAACCCGCTCTAGAAATGCCCTCCATAAAGCCTACTAGTCGGACCAAAGCATCCTGAAGCACTGGAGTGGCTATAAAACCCTCTGGGACCTGAGCTGGGCCCACTGGAATAGCTGGGGCCGGAACCTCCTCCTCAAAATCGACCTGAGGCTCCGTCGCTGGAAATGCTGCTCGGGGCTGAGCCCTGCCCCGGCCTCAGCCTCTGGCACGGCCTCGGCCTCGCCCTCTGCCCCTAATACGGGTTGCTGCTGAGGGCTCAGGCTGTTGCGCGGTAGAAGAGGAAGCACGTGTCCTCGCCATCTCGAGAGAACAGAGTGGAAAGACAATCAGTACTTGAGAAACAGAATCGCACGACAAGAATGAACAAGGTGAAGTTTTCCTAACTCGGTAGCCTCTGCGGGATAAATACAGACGTCTCCGTACCGATCCCTCAGACTCTACTGAGCTTGTCCGTGAGTTGTGAGGCCTAAGTAACCTAGTGCTCTGATACCAACTTGTCACGACCCGAATTTCCCACCATCGAGTGTCGTGATGGAGCCTACTATCGGAGCTAGGCAAGCCAAATATTTAAAACACCTTTCCTGCTTTCTTTCAAACAATATAATAAACGAGACAAAATCTAAGCGGAAGACTTTAAATCTAAAGCAACTGAAAACCAAAAGTGCGGAAGTTTGAACTAAAATGCTACCCAGAGTCTGGTGTCACTAGCTCACGGACTACTACAGAATACTACAATCAATGTCTGAAGGGAAAATACATCATGTTTGTCTGATACAAGATAAACAAACAAAAAAAAACATGGAAAGGGACTTCGGCCTGCGAACGCCAGCTAGGCTACCTCGAGAGTCCCTGGACTGAAGATAGCTCCCAGAAGTCCTACTGCTGCGGTCCGTAAGCTGCTCCCTAGTTTGTGCACCAAAAATGCACAGAGTGTAGCTTCAGCACAACCGACCCCATGTGCTGGTAAGTGCCTGGCCTAACCCCGACGAAGTAGTAACGAGGCTAGACAGTACCTACCACAATTAACCTGTACAGATATATATACAACAAGTGCAAGAAAACAATAACAAGATAATACAAAGTAAAACAGGAAGTGGACGGCGTGCCACACGATCCCATAATATCATATATAAGTGGACGGCGTGCCACACGATCCCATAATATCATATATAAGTGGACGGCGTGCCACACGATCCCATAATATCATATATAAGTGGACGGCGTGCCACACGATCCCATAATATCATATATAAGTGGACGGCGTGCCACACGATCCCATAATATCATATATAAGTGGACGGCGTGCCACACGATCCCATAATATCATATATAAGTGGACGACGTGCCACACGATCCCATAATATCATATATAAGTGGACGGCGTGCCACACGATCCCATAATATCATATATAAGTGGACGGCGTGCCACACGATCCCATAATATCATATATAAGTGGACGGCGTGCCACACGATCCCATAATATCATATATAAGTGGACGGCGTGCCACACGATCCCATAATATCATATATAAGTGGACGGCGTGCCACACGATCCCATAATATCATATATAAGTGGACGGCGTGCCACACGATCCCATAATATCATATATAAGTGGACGGCGTGCCACACGATCCCATAATATCATATATAAGTGGACGGCGTGCCACACGATCCCATAATATCATAATATCTCCCTTCATATAGTAGACCCCTTCAGGGGAGAATAACAACTCAATACCTGTAACCCGGCAAGGGTACAACTAACAGCCCAAAATATCCCGACAAAGGAGGGTATATATATCAGTCTACACATCCCGGCAAGGGAGTATTCACAACACATTCTCCTTTTTAAATCCATTCTTCCTCAACTAAAACATTCATGTTCAAGCTAACACTCCAAAAGTACACCAATCACAATTTTACCTCAACCGTTCATATTATATGAAACTAATCAAATAAACAAGGAGCTTGTGTCACATTATTCGAACTAAAAGCAATCAAGACTCACGGTCATGCTAGACTCCGGTGCATAGATAACCGTAACCATGCCTATACACCGTACTCCACATTAGCAAGTAGCAAATATCATCCTAATCCTATTCCCTCAAGCCAAAGTTAGAACAAACACTTACCTCAAATGCTCCAAAATCAACTCACGCTTCTAGTATAGCTTTACCTCTTGATTCCACCACCAATCCGCTCGAATCTAGTCATAAGTTACTTAATCACATTAATAATTACTAAATGAATCATCCTCAATGCATGAAAATAGATTTTTCAAGGTTTTTCCCAAAAACGTCAAAAATACCCCCGGACCCACGTGGTCGAAACTCGAGGTTCGGACAAAAACCCGGTTACCCATTCCCCCATGAATCCCAATAGATGATTTGTTTTTAAATCGGACCCCAAATTGAGGTCCAACTTCTCAATTTGTAGAAAACCTAGGTTCTACCCAAAACACCCAATTTTCCCCATGAAAATCTTTGATTTGAAGTTGAAATTATGTTAAAAGATGTTAAGGAATAAAGAAATTAAGTTAGAAATCACTTACCAATCATTTTGGAGAAAAAAAAGTTGTTTGGAAAATCGCCGCTTAGGTTTTGGGTTTTTGAAAAGTGAAAAATGACTGAGATTTTCCGAACTTGTATACCTTTCTGAGGACCTGGCGCGGACCGCACCGCGCCGAGTGGGAGAAAAGTGGGGCTTCTCTGAACCCTTCCAGCGCGGACCGCACTGTTTTGGTGCGCGGCCGCGCTGGCTAACCTGAAACCCTAGCCCTCAGACTCAGCCACGCGGACCGCACAAAAATGCATTGCGGCCGCGCGGCTCCAGCGCGGACCGCGCGAAAATGACCGCGGCCGCGCTGGTGTCTGCAACACCTGAACCTGCATTTTCTTAAGTCCAAAACCTCCCGGGCCCCATTCAAAACTCACCCGAGCCCTCGGGGCTCCAAACCAAACATGCACACAACCTTAAAAACATCTTACGGACTTACTCCTGCGATCAAATAGCCAAAATAACATCATATACATAGGATCAAGCCTCAAACACATGATTTTCTTTCTTTAACTTTCATAACTCAAACTCTCCATTTTTAGTCAGAAACACGTCATATGACGTCCGTT
Organism: Nicotiana tabacum; assembly: GCF_000715075.1. Classification (NCBI taxonomy): domain Eukaryota; kingdom Viridiplantae; phylum Streptophyta; class Magnoliopsida; order Solanales; family Solanaceae; genus Nicotiana; species Nicotiana tabacum. Next base: position 143,637,064 of record NC_134087.1, on the reverse strand, counting down.
TTTAGCCAAACTTTACAGATAGTGCTTAACACATATTTAAAACTTGTACCGGGCGTCGGAACCAACATACGAGCCCGATACCTATATTTTCTACCTCCTTTTCATTTCAAATTTTCATATCAAATTTCAGAAAAACAATTTCTTTCTAAAATTCATTTCTCGGGCTTGGGAACTCAGAATTTGATTCCGGGCACACGCCCAAGTCCCATATTTTCCTATGAACCCTCCGGGACCGTCGAATCACAGGTCCGGGTCCGTTTACCCAAAATATTGACCAAAGTCAATATTATGCATATTAATACCAAAATTCATCAAATGTTTCACATAATTCACATATTCTAACATAAAAACTTTCCAGCTACGCGCCCGAACTGCGCACGCCAATCGAGGAAACTAAAAATGAGGTTTTCAAGGCCTCAGGAGCACGGAACAAGGAAGAATTACGATGATGACCCCTTGGGTCGTCACAGAAAAAGACCAGAGATAGAGGTTGAGCAAGGACTGGACCAGATAAATTCGAGATCTGTCCATGAAATCGCACAAACGAGCCACCAGAAGACGTAGGAAACCGGTATACATCTCAAACAGCCATGGGAGTCCATGGATTGATTGAAGATTGAAGGGGTTTATGGTGGATTTGAGTGGTGGCGGCTAGGGTTGGCCTTAGGTTTTTAGAGAGAGTTTGAGATGAGAGGGGATTCAAGGGCGGCAGACTGGTGAGAAATGATTTAGGTTAGGGGTCGTTTTTGGGTTAAAAATTGTAAGGGGCAATAGTGGCCGTTGATCATTCGTTGATCTAAATGATCAACGACCTAGATTGAAAGGGGTCGGTGGGGATCCAAGTTTGGGCTGGGGAATTGGGGTTCAATTTAGTCTAAAATTGAAATACAAATGGATTGTTATTTAAATAGCCAATTTTCCCCTTTTTAAATTATAAAAAAATAGTAAATGGCTTCTGAAAATCAGATTAAAAAGCTAAAATGATTTATAATATATAATTAATAATTTAAAAATATAGGACCCTATTTTATAAATATAAAACCTAATTAAACCTTGAAAGAGCTAATATTGCAATTATATGCAATTTAGCTTTAAAAATATTAAATAAAATTGTAAAAATATGTAAAAATTACCTCAGCCATATTTTGGCATGAATATAAAAATTCAATAGATAATCATCAAAAATAATAATTTTGGAAATAATTAATGGGATTTTTTGGATAAAAAAGGAAATAAATCAATCAAAACCTCTAAAAATTGTGGAAAAAATAATAAAACTTTTGGACATGCCTATATATTCTATTTTGAAGGTATTTTGCATATTGAAAAATATATAGAAAAAAATTGGGTATCAACAATTGGTTGAACAGGCTGGGCTGATTAATCCGAAATGCATGTCATGATCATTGGTGTCAGCCGCCTCACTCAGATAAGTCTCTTTTTCTTTTATCCCTCAAACAGTCATCCTGTTTTGAATTTTCTTCTTTATTTCTAACTCTCGATGTCATTGCATTTCATTTCTTTTGGATCTCTAAGGCTTTTCCAATGTCAGCCTTGTTTAAGAAAGTAAGAAAGGATTTCAAAGCTTACTACCAACTTCCAAATTGCACAAAGCAAAGTGCGGCCAAAACATACCAGAAATAGCATGATGCAAGATGGAAAATAAGGTGTTAGTGAAAGTTCAAGTGGTGGAGTGATTTTTGAATTTTGTGTAATATGCATAGGTTTAAATTGGAAGGATAGAAATTTAAAACAGTAGGTTGAGTGCAGGTCACACGGGTCATTCAGGGTCCTGTGGGTGAGATTCGGTCAGAAAGTCAAACAATTCTTTGCCAGTCCAAGGCAGCTGGTCGGAACAAAGCACGGCAGTTGAAAGGCCACCTTCAGCAAGAATGCCACGAACTAAGCACCACATTTTTTTAAACTAATAAAATTTTCTTTGATTGAAACAGGGGCAGGAAATTTTGTTTGTTTTGGAGGAACCCTCTGTGAGGAAAGTATGTACCAGACAGGTTCGACCGTAAATCTTCAGGACCCTCCTAGATAATGGGATTTAGTTTAAAATTTTCAGGGCCCTGGATAAAGGGATTCAATTTTTAAAGGTTCTCAGGACCCTCCTGGATAATGGGACTTAGATGAATTCCAAGACCTTCATAAGATAACAAGATTTAGCATAAGCTCTACCTTTAGGAAATATTAGTTGGCTTTGAAGTTTTTACTTTTAAGATGGGATTTAATTTCAATTATCAGGGCCCTCCTAGATAATGGAATTTAGTTTTAAATTCTTAGGGCTTTGGGGTAACATGATTCGATTAACACTCACAAATGTGCCCAGATACAAAATTGGGGTAGAAAGCTTTCTTTTGTTTTGTCTATTTGGTTTTAATCAGGCGCCTACCTGGAGAACAAGGGAATACAGTTCAAGTTTTTGTAATCAGGCACCCACATAGAGAACAAGGGAATACAATTCGAGTTTTTGGTAATCAGGCACCCACCCGGAGAACAAGAGAATACAATTCAAGTTTTTGGCAATCAGGCGCCCACCTGGAGAACAAGGGAATACAGTTCAAGTTTTGGCAATTAGGCGCCCACCATGAGAAAGTTCGAGTTTTGGTAATCAGGTGCCCACCTAGAGAACAATGGAATACAATTCGAGTTTTTAGTAATCAGGCGCCCACCTGGAGACCAAGGGAATACAATTCAAGTTTTGATAATCAGGCACCCACCTGGAGAACAGGGGAATACAGTTCAAGTTTTGGTAATTCGACGCCCATCTGGAAAACAAGGTAATACAATTTGAGTTTTGATAATCAGGCGCCCACTAGAGAACAAGGGAATATAGTTCATGTTTTGGTAATCAGGCACCCGCCTAGAGAACAAGGGAATGCAGTTCGAGTTTTTGGTAATCAGACGTCCACTTGGAGAACAAGGGAATACAGTTCAAGTTTTGGTACTCAGACGCCCTCTTGGAGAACAAGGGAATACAGTTCGAGTTCTTAATAATCAGGCTCCCACCTAGAGAACAAGGGAATACAATTCAAGTTTTTGGCAATCGGGCGCCACCTGGAGAACATGGGAATACAGTTCAAATTTTGGTAATTAGGCGCCCACCTGGAGAGCAAGGGAATACAGTTCAAGTTTTTGACAATCAGGCACCCACCTGGAGAACAAGGGAATACAGTTCGAGTTTTTGGCAATCAGGAGCCCACCTGAAGAACAAGGGAATACAATTCAGTTTTTTGGTAATCAGGCACCCACCTAGAGAACAAGGGAATACAGTTCAAGTTTTGGCAATCAGGCGCCCACCTAGAGAATAAGGGAATGCAGTTCAAGTTTCGGCAATCAGACACCCACCTAGAAAACAAGAGAACCCATTTCAAAATTCAATTCACGTTAGCGACAACAGAAAATCGCCTCGAGAGTACAGGTCAACAGTTCAAGATGCACAACAGAATCGTAGAAGTAGCAAGACCAAGTTTGAAGATGGTAGATAGGATTCTTGTACTTCATAGATCATAGTTTAGCATGGCTTCTTTTTATTTTGTCTCGGTGTAATAAGGAGTTCAGCAAGCAGTAGCAGCAGCAGCAACAACAGTCAAATCACAACTTTCCGGTAGTCCCAGCTACCGAAACTTCCCGAACTACACTCACCTGATTCTTTTATAGCCAAGGATATGTAGGCAACCTCGGAAGCAATCTTCGGTAAGATCTAGGGCTGTCAATGGTTCGGTTCGGCCGGTTATTTTATAAAATTTGTACCATACCAATTTTTTGGTTATTCTATTATGTATAACAAAAATTAGACTTTTCGATACCGTCCCAATCATGTCGGTTTCTCTTCGGTATCGGTACGGTTCGGTTAATTTTCGGTATTTTTTTAATATCATGTAAAATTCACCAGTAGAAGTAGAATTGCAATAACGTACGTTCTTTTATAGGACTTAGCAAAACATTCTAGACATTTTTACTGTTTAAAGGGTGATGAATTAAAAAAAGGAAATATGACTAGAGTATAGATCCATTAACTATTCTACAACTGCATAAAAGAAATCAAACAAATGCAAAGAAAATATTAATCACACGAGTTGAAAGATATACCAAGCTGGGACTCAAGAATAAAGTCTATAGAAGATTAAATATTCAAAAAGATAAATCTAAATTATATGAAAGGAAACATATTCAATACATTGTAGTTTGTTACTCATAATTGCTAGAATGCTTGGTGTCTTGCTAATAAAGATATTTGCAATAACTTAGTTTAAGTAGAAGTAGCATAATAGGTTTTAGGAATTAGTATTTTGAGTTTAATTACTTGTTGGCTTGTAATAGTTTTCATAATTCCAAGGCTCAAAGAAAATTTAATGCATTATTATTTTTAAACTTACTAAATAAATATATTTTCTACATGTAAAATTTATTCGGTACGGTTCGTTTTTTTTTGGTTTATTTTTATAAAATAAAAAACCTACCCTAATTATCAGTGCAGTTATAGATTTATATAAAAAACTACAGTTTTTTTAAAAAGAAACCTAAAAATCGGTTCGGTACGGCACGGTTCGGTCGGTTTAGTCGGTTTTCGAATATCCATTGACACCCCTAGTAATCACTATCGAAAAATGCTTCCCACGGAGTATTGAAACGGGCAAAAATCGCTCGTATCCGCTCACTTTATCATTGCTCGAAAACTCTATGAGTTTCCGAGCAAAGAGGGATAGCTGTGAGTAAGTGATTTTTGCCCTATGTGAAATACTCCTACAAATTAAAAAAATAGATTTCTTCCAATTGTTTGCAATTTTATAGGATTTTTGTAGGAATTTGTGTTAATTATTTGAATTTCTGTGCATGTTTACTTTTATTAAAATCATGAAAAAATACCAAAAATACCATGCATTGCATTTAGATTTTGTTTTCATACTTTTAGGATTAATTATTTAATTAATTGTTTTACCAAAACGAAAATCACAAAAATGGCTCACTTTTACATCTTTTAGCTTTTAATTCTAAATCAATTATTTTTCTCTTTTAATTTAGGATCAATTAATATTTATAATTTTTATAATTTAATAATTAATTTTATTTTACAACTTAGATTAATTTAGGGTATAAGTTAGGATTTTTATTAATTAAAGAAAAATAAAAGAAAAATAATTTAAAAAGGAAAAGAATAGAAGGCTATTTTTTAAAAGTTGATTGGACCAGTTTACACCCCAAACCCGCCCCAAATCCAAGCCCAAAATAAGATTACCCGGCCCAGCCCCCCATCTAAACCAAACAACCCTGTTTCGCTTGTCCTTGATCACAGCCGTTGGATCCTAGTGATCCAACAGTTCGAAACTAACCGTTCCCTTGGTATAAAACTGCCCTATCTTGTCCACCACCCCCATTTCCTCTCTACACCAAACCGTAGCCCAAACCCTAGTCACCCTACAATTCTCTGCCACCAACCATCACCGAAAATTGCCTCACGGCAGTTATGGTGATCCAAACCTCCCCAAATCAATACCATATAACCCTTGTCTCATCCTCTTCCTAAATCCATCATCTATTTCCCCAAAACACCCTTAGATTTCCCGAATTTCAAATTTGAAATTCAACCCCAAAACCCTAGTTCACCCAAGTCACCCCAAAACCTCACCAGGCCATCTCCCCACTCCCCTTACCCTTAATATCCTACTGGTTTGCCCAAAAGGTCTCTTAAATTTTAGCAATTTCAGATTGAAATTAAAGAAAGAAAGAAAAAGAAAAAGAAAATCTAAAAGCCTCTACTAAGTGATTCAGGAAGTTCAAATGGTTCATACCTACCTGAGTCATTTACTCTTAACAGGAGCAACTGATTAATGTGGGTTTGATTTAATTTTCAAACCTGCCCTAATCAGTTCGAGCTCCAGCCAGGTTCTCCGAGTCTAACTTATTTCTTACATTAGTATAGGTAATTTCTTGCTTAGTTTCTATTTTTTTTGTTCTTGGCCATTTTCTTTTTGTTTATTGATTATTCATGTGGTTATTCTGTTTGTACTTGCATGATTTAGGTTCCTATTTTTGTTTAGAATTGTTTGCTTACTCCTCAGTAGTTTTAGGATTAACTTGTGCATGTTTATCACAATTACTAATTGGGCAGTTTTTTTTTCGGCTGAGGTTTGTCTAAATTGGTTTAGCTTGTGTCCAGTCGATTTCATCTAAAATCAGCATGTTAGTTTCCTGTTGTGGTTTGATTCCCTATTAATGACGATGTTAATTGGTTCAGTAGGTTCAAATCATAGAAAATAGCTCATTAATTGGTTAATTTTGGATTCTAGTTAGGTTCAAATGTTTCTCTTTTGTGTCGTTTCTGAGTTCTGTTCAATTCTAAAAGAATTTAGGTTTAGTTAGAAGCTTAATTGAATTAGGATTTGTTCCATTTGATCTTCCTTGTTTTTAATTCACGTTATTATCTTGTTGGCTTTAGTTTGTAATTGTTAAACATTTCTAGGGGGTTAATTGAATAGGTGAAAACTTAGGAGAGTATTTTGGGAAATGGAAATCAGATTTTTAGAGGGCAGCTGGCCCAATTTTGGCCAATACAAATGCTGGAGCCAATCAAAAGCTGTCAGTTGTCCCAATTCTATTAGGAAAGATGCCTTGTGAGGGAATAATTCCCATTCTGTTTTCAGCAGCACATGGCACCCCTAAAAGCCTATATATAGACCATTCTCTCACTAAAAAAGATGAGAGATTCATACGCTGAAAAGACCCAAAAAAGTTTTCTGTATTCCTTTTAGTAAGAAATTTGGATCGAATTACTTTCTTATTTTTCTCTTAGAACTTAAAAGGTTTTCATGAGGATTTCTGGTTTTCCAAGCTGAAAATAGCTGGTTATTTAAAGTTGTTTTGTTCTAATTATAACTATTGTTCCTGTTGCTGATCTACTGTTATTGTTCACTTTGGTTGACTTCAGAATTTTTTTTTATTCTATTGCTGTATCCAGGTATCTTCATTGAGCCCTAAAATGACAAATTAAAGTTTTGACATGTTAGACTTGAGATGGACCTTCAGATCTTCTTTTTCATTTGATAGTTGTTATTTGTTTGGTTATGTAATTACTTGCTTCAGTTTAGGTTAAATGTTCTATTCTCTAGTATGTCTCATAAAGTTCAAGGATTCAAGGTTTAAATCAGTACCAATGTTTCAGTTGTAATTTATTAGGACTGTGGTGGGAAATTGTTGATTGAATATTATATGTATGTGTATTATCAATTGAGCCACCTTGAGTCCAACACTATTAGATTAATGGAATGTTTAAGCTTAAGATAATGTATGAATGAGCTCAGGAATTGAGCATTCTGTTGTGTTGATTTAGTGATATGCAGTAGCCACTCCCATTGAATCATGCCATGTTTGTCTAGAGTCAGGAACTTCATCATGTTTTCTCGAATTACAGCAGTAGTAAAGTGGTTGCATACTTAAGTTAATGTGACTCATGGATAAGTAGGGTTCAAATCTTTACTTCTTAATAATAATAGTATGTTAATGGCTAGACTTAGAATAAGCCCTCGATTTGTGCTGAAATTCCCAATATCCTGGGTTGTATGTGATTAAAGGAATTTGAGTCTCAGTTGGGCCTAGCATTGGCCAATTTGAGATAGCCTAGTCGAAGTTTCGTCCTTGGGCTCTTCTATCACGATTTAATTTCTGTTTTGAGTTTGATTCAGAGTTTTAATCAATTTCATTGATGGATTTCATTAAGTGTGCTTCTAATATGACTAGAACAGGCATTAAATGTTGGGAACTTGCCTTAAAAAGGCTGTGCTTAGTGCTGGCCCAATCAAATCAGCCAAATCAAAATAGGTTGTCGGCTCTCCTTCATCCTCTTTCTTGGGCCTAATTTTTAGCCCAGTTCTCAGTATGTACCCCAAACCTTCTTACTAATAATTGTACATTATTTTTTTAAAATCTTTTGTAAGTAGGAATGTCCCTTAGGCCTATTTAAGTGTAACTCTTTTAACTGTATTGAGGCGTGCCATCCTAATTAAATCACTTGTGGCCCTCTTATTAAGTGTTATAACCTAGATACCAAAAATGATACTCATAGTTTGCTTTAGGCACGTTTAATATATCGTTGTGATTGTGGACACGTTCGCGTGACATGATAACGATTCTAAAAACAAAATTGGAGTATGCGTTCGTGCCACTTAGACTAAACCTTCTTAATTATAATAAAGCGTTATTAATTGTGGACACGTTCGCGTGACATGATTTTTGATGTGCCAAACAAATGGGTACACGTACGCGTGACCTGTTTTAAGTTAATTAAAAGAGGTGAAAGCATATAGGTTCCAAAACGCGTAGTTAAACAATTTGATTGAGCCAAGTATGATCAAAGCGACCGTGCTAAAACCACGAAACCCAGCAATGCCTAGCACCTTCTCCCGGGTTAAAAGAATTCCTTACCCGGATTTCTGTGTTTGCAAACCATATATAAAAGTCAATTTCCTCGATTCGGGATTTTAAACCGTTGACTTAGGACACCATAAATTATCCCAAGTGGCGACTATGATTTTAATATAAATAATCTTGTTTTGATTGTCACTTAAATTGGAAAAAACTCCCTTATATCCCCTTTCGGGGTAGAAAAAAGAGGTGTGGAAACATCCATATAAGCCTACCAATGAACTCCTTATCAAGGAGTTCCTGAAGTTGCTCCTTCAACTCCTTTAACTCCGCCAGTGCCATACGATACAGTGCCCAATACCAAATCAATACCGAAATCGACAACCCTACCTGACGACATGCCTGACAATAGGAAACACATCTGGAAAGTCCTTCACCACTAGAACTGAATCAATGGTAGGAGCCTCTGCATAGACATCCCTCACGAAGGCCAAATAAGAAAGACAACTCTTCCCAACCATCTGCTGGGTTTTCAAAAATGAAATCACCCTACTTAGAACATAATCCGTCGAACCTCGCCACTCAAATCTGGGGCATCCCTGGCATAACCAACGGTGCCATCTTAGCACGACAGTCCAGAATAACACGACACGAAGACAACCAGTCCATACCCAACATCACATCAAAATCTAACATACTAAGCGACAAAGGATCCACTCGTGTCTCCAAACCCCGATAGTCACCATACAAGGCCGATACACGCGACCGACAACCATAACATAACCTGTTTATGAGAACTTGAAGTCTCCAAGTCCATATTGCACACGAATCACCATATACAATCCCAACTCCATCGTCCGAATATATAACACACCTCTAATACCCAATTATTCCATGAGGGGTACCCCTATAATTCTTCTGTGCCGCTAAGCAAACTCGAACATCGGCGGTCAATCAAATAAGAGAGTTTCACAATCCTAATGAAGTATCCATAACTCAAACACATCCCCCCTTCTGAAATGTATACTCTCATCAAGCCATACCAAATAGTAATGTTATTTACCTAGTCATATGAAACTGTCTAGGTTGCCTTAGGCCTCATGACCTCCTCTTCAAAATTGAACCGTGATCTTACACATGCAAATCTTAATCCTACACAACACATTGCATATACTATGCCATCATATAAAAAATACAAGAACTTCGTAATCCACTCCGGATCACAAGTAACTACTCACTCAATTAGCCAAGAACTTTCCATTTGATTTCATCTGGAGAAAATCACTATACATCACATGCTCCTCATGCCAATAGAAAATATACATCTCAAACCGTGGTAGAAACCATCGAGAACTCTCCGAAACATATTTGCACATAACCAAACCATCAGAATTGAATCTCTCTAACCCAAACAAACCACACAGTACACCAAAACCCAAGAGTACTACCACAAAACACATGTAGAAATTCACTACCTCATAAGGACAAAAAGAGCCAATCGCATCCATTACTATGCCAATCTAACCTACTACCAAGCTATCCTATTTATCCTAGTTCCTTATGAATTACCTTCAAATTGATACTTCTCCTTGCCATACTACCACAGTCCTCAACCAAGACTCACCACATGAGACCCTAGCATAAACCGCACCGCCCTAAGGGTTATAAGCCGTTGAATGCTCTTTAATCACCCCAAAAGCACCACAACTGAGATACCTACTCTGAAGAGACCTTCTGCGAATCTAAAGCCATTACCTTCGCCTTCTTAGTACTGATATGTAGAATCCATAATGATACAGAAATGCCACAAGTCTTGTAGTCCTCCAATGTAAACCTCAATTTCTAGCCAAATACACACCTGAAATCCCAATTAGTAGATGCAAATTATTGAACCATTAGAACCATTCTCGAGAGCCATCCAATCTGCCCAAACCTCAATTAGACTGACCAAACGGACCGAATGACATGTGCCCCACTAGAACAGCAACACCTATGGATGTAACCCCTCATTAATGCAACCAAATATATTCCTACTCCATACACATTAGATCCTTCGCCAATAACAACTCAAATCGTTTCGTGATTCTCATATAGTCATAAAGTTTACCCAGAATTTCCTTTACTCAAGTCATCCTCGATCTCACCCTCTGCAAAACATAACTCATTTGCAAGTATACCTTAAATCGAAACCAATATAACACATAATCGTGAAATCAACTTATCAATAGCAGACTCCCCTATTTGGCTCAAAGCCATAGATCAAAACACACCAAACAGTCAAAATTCCTATACTCTATCACTGCTATAGTACCATAGTGAGATTCAACTAAATCCCTCATGAGCCCAAGCAAAACATAACATCTCGTATTTCAAATCATTTGCGAACCTTGCATTCACCCTCATAACGATCAAGACAACTCTTCCACATGATCCAAGCTCAAACTGCAGCACGTATAATTCACTAATAACAGAGGACTTCCAATAAACCACATAAGGATCACACAAACTGCAAAACACTCCGCAGGAGATAACCCACCTGCTTCACCTCAAACTAACATCTCTTTATACCCTTCCATTGTCATAAACATCACGCAATCACTTAATATTCCTAAGTCTGAACTCGTATCACAACATGAAATCTTCTTCACTTCCCAACTAGACAATATGAAAAGATCCTTCAACACCCCCACAACTCGAGGGTATATATCAAATCACAATGTAATCAAGCACTAGATAGTTCTTTCTACCCCAAGCAGACCCTTCTCATCTCATTCAGATCATATGAACACATCTTGTAGTCATATCATGCTCATCACGTAGCTATCTAGTCATGACTCCCCCTAATAGGGACACTATCGAACATACAAAACCAAAAGCTCGTGCTCACACAATCAGCACCTCAGTGCTCAAGCTACAGGCAAAACCCAGCCTTAAGTCCTCCAGATTAGCCCAACATCAATGCACAGAAATCAAATCTCGCCCCTCGATCAGAGAACCACAAGTCGTCGATGCACAGCTGATACCGAGTGCTCATGCGCGCATACGAACGCGTGGAAGGAATTTCAAGAGTTTCATTTCAAGCTGAATCAAGGACGCACGATATGAATTCAAGAATGCGGGAATTCTTAAAGGTTCTGTATCCTCCTGAGGATAAGTACAGACGTCTCAATACCGATCCGACTCTACTAAACCTGCTCATGACTTTGAGACCTATGTAACGTAGGCTTTGATACCAATTTGTCACGACCCTAAAATCGACCAGGTTATGATGGAGCCTATCGTGAAACTAGGCCACCCGACATAATTCCCAGATCAACCATTTTTTTCTATAAAAGTCATTTTAAGCCATTTAATTTAATAATAAATCCCATAATAAAGTCTAAATACCAGTGTGGAAATATAACACAAGCCCGATATCGGGGTGTCACAAGTCACGAGCATCTACTAAGGTCTGAATACAACAAAGAGTCTGAAAATATACTATAACAGGCTAAAGAAGATAAAGAGGGAGAGAGAGAGAGAGAGAGCAGGGCATCGAATGTAGGCAACTACCTTGCTATCTCCGATGAATCTACCAGTTAGTGATCAACACCCACTACCGGGTTCAGAAATACCTGAATCTGCACACAAGGTATAGGGAGTAATGTGAGTACGCCAACTCAGTAAGTAATAAAAGTAAATGAAAGCTGAGCAGTAAGAAAACGTGTAAACCACGTCATAACGCTACAACAAATACAATACATTTCTAAAATAGTACAAAAATCATTTATTTCATAAATCAAGCTCAATTTTAGTAAAAAACCTTCCTTTTTAAAATATCTTCCAATAGTTTCAAACGAGTGATAAAATAGTGAGTAAAAATTATAGAAATGTAAATAGCCCCTCGGGCAAAAACATGTACCATAAACCGCCCCACGGACATAATATAAACAGAACCATCCCCTCGGGCTACCTCACATTCACTCCTAATCAGCCGCTCGGGCATAACATGAATCAAGAACCACCCCTTGAGCAAAACATGGATCAACAACAGCCCCTCGGGCAATAATATGAATCAACAACAGCCCCACATGCTACATCACATTACTCACACTGGGTACCCGCGCTCACTGGGGGTGTTCTGACTCCGGATGGGCTCCTACAACCCAAGCGCTACAACAGGCCATCTCATGGCATAATCAAACTATCCCTCGGCCTCATAACAAGCCACTTCGTGGCATACCAATTTAGGCCCTCGTCCTCATACAGATAATCATGAAAAAACATTTAATTCCACAACTACATAAAATAGATCCTATGAAAAATAAGATGAACTCAGTATTAAACATGACCCTTCAAATTGGTATCAGAGCTATGAAAAATAAACATTTATATTAAGAAGCAAATCATGAAAAATAACACTGACATTAATAGTACAAACCCGCAAAACAGTGAAACAATTAAAATAACTAAGAAATCGCAGAAAATTAGAAAGAAACTAAAGAAATTATACATAGAATATGAATACATAAGTATCACAAAAATAAACAAAGCTAGACTGTCTAAATTAATCGATATAATATCTAAAACAGAATATAAATATGTTTGTTATCTAAAAGATAAAAGATGAATAAAGAAGAATTCGCACTAGAAGAGAAAACATATGAGAATCCAGAAGGATTAAAAATAACAATAATATTTTCCAACTTAGGAAGAAGATATAAAAAAATAGGAAATAACTTAAACTTAATGTTAGAAAAAGAAACTGTAAAACTAGAGGATAGTTTAATCGCCATGGTTAGAATAACAAAAGAAAACGAAGAAATAGATAGAAAACGAGAGATTAAAGAAATATAACAGCAAGCTAAAGAAAAAATACAACAGATAGATGAAGTAAAAAACACTAAAATAACAGAATTAGAAAAAGAATTAGAGATGCTAAAACAGATGTATGCAAATAAACTAAAAGAAAAGGAAAAACGTAAAGAAGAAGAACAAGAATTAAAACTAACAAATGAGATAGAAAAGTTCAAATTACAGTTAGAAGAAGTACAGGAGAGTCCATCAAAAATAAGTATAAACGAAATAAATGACCAAAGTGATAAAGACACAGAACTAGGAGAAAACTATTCAGAAACAAGTGAAACATACACAGAACTTATAGAGAAAACAGAAAATATAAAAATAAACCCAGAATTAAATACAGGAGATATGAATGAGGATAAACCAATCACATCAGGAGTAAAAAATCCAAAACAATTAAACCCAACCTATTACAGAGTAAGTTATGATGCATATGATAGAAACAAAACATTATGGGATAAAAGGTTAAATAAGAAATGGGCACCAAGACAGATAACTGAACAATATAATTTTTTAGATCTAGATTGTGTAACAGATATAAATAAAATAATACAATTATGGATAGGATATATCTCAAAATAACTAATAGATAATAAAATAGCAATAGCGGAAACACCAGGATATATAGAAAGAACAATAATAGGAACTGTAAAATTATGGTTACAAAATTTATCAAGTGAAAGCTTAGACACATTAAGGAGTAATAAAAAACTTGACGGTACAACTACAACAACAGTTACAGATATATTAAATAAATATGAAATAGCAATAAGAAATGAATTTAGTAGTATGACAACAGAAGTAGAAGAACAAAATAAAGAAAAAATTACAAATAGGAATTTAATGACAAAATTAGCAATATGTAATATGTGTTATATAGATGAATATACTTGTGCATTTAGAGACTATTATTATAAAGGAACATATAGTCCAGATGAAAGTAAAGAGATAAGAAAATTATATTTTACAAAATTACCAGAACCCTTTAGCTCAAAAATAATAAAAAATTGGAACGAAGCAGGACTAGCAGATACATTAGGAGCAAGGATAAAATTTCTACAAAACTGGTTTATAGAATTATGTGAAAAATATAAAGAAAACATGAAAATGGAAAAAATATTAGTAAAAAATTTGGCATGTTGCAAAAGTAGAATAGCACCCCAATTTGGCTGCACAGATAAATATTACAAAAAAGAAGGAAAGAAAAAGAAATTTAAATCAAAATATTCAAAATATAAATATAGGAAACCAAGAAGAACATATTATGTAAAAAATTATAAACATAAAAAACCATATAGGAAAAAGAAAAAACTAACAGAGTGTACTTGCTATAATTGTGGAAAGCTAGGACACTTAGCCAAAGATTGTAAATTACCAAAAAACCCAAAGAAGAAACAAATTACCGAAATACTAATTGATAATGATAAATATACACAAATAGAATATGTAGATTATGAATTAAGCAGTGAAGACAGCATATATGAGATATCAGAAAATGAGTTCTCTGAAAATGAAATAAACAAGGATATAGAAGAGTCAGATGAAGAAAATTATGACTGAAAAAGATATACAAATTATACAACAAGAAGAACACCAAGATGAACAATCTTCAGAACAAAAAATAATATTTGACGCTAATATATTTGAACAAATAAAAGGAAAAGAATTGGATCTAAGTATAGACAAAATATTAGAAGTAAGAATTGGTTTAAAAGACAAAAAGAAGAATACTATGTAGTAAGCCAAAGAGAACATATAATAGATTGTAAATACATCAAAGGTAAAGCACAAATACCAATTTTAAATAAAAGACTACTAAATAAAGAAATACAAGATATAAAAGCAAAAAATCCAATAAAATATGTACACTTAGGAGGAACGGAGATCCTAATAAAAGCATGTTTTAGGGAAGGAATAGATACCCCTATAGAAATATACTTGGCAGATGATAGGATTGTACAACCTATAGAAAAGAGTATAATAAGTGCTGTAAGAGGTAACTTAATATACCAAAAATTTAAATTTATAGTAAGTGCTAACTATTCAGTAGCAGTAGATGATAAAAATATAGATAAATCATTAGTATTATACTGGAAAATGTCTGGAATAGAATTAGCACCAGGAAGTAAAATATTCACAGCAAGATGTAAAAATCTATATGTCTTAACAACAAAACATAAGATAACAGCTAAAAATAAAATAAATAAAATAAAATAGAAAATCCATTCGAAAGAATAGTATCAGTTATAGACAACAATGATTACAGTTATACAGAAATAGACATGGATGAAGATTTAGAAATAATAAAAGAAAGATTAAGCACATCAAAACGAATAAATAATGAAATGCCAGAAACATCATCAAGAAGTACATCAAGAAGTACATCAAAAAGAATAAATTATACCACTCCACAAAAATTAATAGAACAAAAAATAGAAGAAATAAACCCACATCATTATTATATAACAGGAATAATGGACCAAAGAAAATATTTAATACTAATAAATACAGGGCAGGAAGAGAATTATGTTATAAGAGAACTAATACCAGAACAAGAGATAGTAACAATAGAACAACAAAATTCAGAACTACCAAAAGCGTTAAGAAAAAACGAAGAAACAACTGAAAAAGAATTAATTATTGGAGGAATACCAATATTAATAAATTTTAAATATATCAAGGAGATAAAAATATTACACTAGGGATAAAATGGTTAGAAAAAGTCAAACCATATAAATTAGAAGATAGGCAATTAACAATAAGTTATGAAAATAAGAAAATAATAATAAAAAGAACTTTGATATAATGCCAAAGATATACATACTTGCCAAAATAATAGTAGAAGGATATTATAATAGATATTATACACCTATGGTGGATACAGGAGCAGAAGCTAATATGTGTAGACATAATTGTTTACCAGAAAGTAAATGGGAAAAGCTAAAAACCCCCATAGTAGTAACAGGATTTAATAATGAAGGAAGTATGATAACATATAAAGCAAGAAATATAAAAATACAAATATGGGATAAAATATTAACCATAGAAGAAATATATAGTTACGAATTCACAAATAAAGATATATTATTAGGAATGCCATTTTTAGATAAATTATACCCACGTATTATAACAAAAATACATTGGTGGTTTACTACCCCGTGTAAACAAAAATTAGGAGCAAAAAGAATAAATAATAAAGTAAGAAAACAACACCCTGGATTAAAGGAAGTGAAAAGATTACCCAAAAATTAGAAAATGTAATACAAAGTAACCATAATATAGAGATAATCATTTTCTCAATAAATAAGATAAAACCATTACAAGATAAACTAGAATTACTATATAATGATAATCCACTCCAAGGATGGGAAAAACATCAAACAAAAATAAAGATTGAACTAATAGATGAAAATAGCATAATAACACAAAAACCTTTAAAATACAATTTTAATGATTTAACAGAATTTAAAATGCATATAAAAGAATTATTAGATAATAACTACATACAAGAAAGTAATAGTAAACATACTAGCCCAGCATTTATAGTAAATAAGCATAGTGAACAAAAAAGAGGAAAAAGCCGTATGGTTATAGATTATAGAAATTTAAATGCAAAAACAAAAACATATAATTATCCGATACCAAATAAAATACTAAAAATTAGACAAATACAAGGATATAACTATTTTAGTAAATTTGACTGTAAATCAGGATTTTACCATTTAAAACTAGAAGATGAATCTAAAAAGTTAACAGCATTCACAATACCACAAGGATTTTACGAATGGAATGTATTACCTTTTGGATATAAAAATGCACCAGATAGGTATCAACATTTTATGGATAATTACTTCAACCAATTAGAAAATTGTATAATATATATAGATGATATATTGCTATATTCTAGAACAGAGAACGAACATATAAAACTACTAGAAAAATTCATACACATTGTAGAAATATCAGGAATAAGTTTAAGTAAAAAGAAAGCAGAAGTAATGAAAAATCAAATAGAATTTTTAGGTATACAAATAGATAAAAACGGGATAAAAATGCAAACCCATGTAGTACAAAAAATAATTAACTTGAATGAAACACTTGATACAAAAAAGAAGTTACAATCATTTTTAGGATTGGTTAACCAAGTAAGAGAATATATTCCTAAATTAGCAGAAAACTTAAAACCATTACAGAAAAAATTAAAAAAGGACATAGAATATCATTTTGACGAAAAAGATAAAATACATATACAGAAGATAAAAAATATGTGTAAAAAATTACCAAAACTATATTTTCCAGATGAAAAGAAACAATTTACATATATTGTAGAAACTGATTCTAGTGATCACAGCTACGGAGGAGTTCTAAAATATAAATATGATAATGAAAAAATTGAACACCATTGTAGATATTATTCCGGATCATACACGGAACCACAATTAAAATGGGAAATAAATAGGAAAGAACTATTTGGATTATATAAATGTTTGTTAGCATTTGAGCCATATATTGTTTATAACAAATTTATAGTAAGAACAGATAATACACAAGTAAAATGGTGGATAACTCGAAAAGTACAGGATTCAGTAACTACAAAGGAAATAAGGAGACTTGTATTAAATATACAAAATTTTACATTTACAATTGAAGTAATACGAACTGACAAGAATGTTATTGCAGACTACCTATCAAGACAAAGGTACCCAAACAGATGAAAGCCAAGAATCAAAAGACATATTTACAATCCTTACTACTCTATCCTTACAGATGGAGAGTATGGGAAAAAGATTACAACAGCTAGAAAGTCAGCAACATGACTATAAAAATGCGGAGCTAAGTCGATCGGAAGACTCTAAACTTCCAGAGGTAGAAGGAGACGTTGGGAAACTCCAAAAAATCCATAACACAGTTGCTTTATATACAGCTGCAGGTACAAGCAAACAAGTTAGCAAAAAACCACATATCAATGTAAACCTAAATACCGTATTTGATAAGCCATTTACATCAAAAAAGCCAAGAGAAGCAATAGTTATAGCCCCACAAACTTCAACCTATGCTAATAGCCTACACCACAACAAAAAGGTATATAACCATATTACTCAAACATATATTGAGAATATATATAAAATCCAGACATTTCTGAACCTAAACCCTAGATCAACGACTACTACAGATCCAACACAAGATTATGTAACCCAAAAACTACAGGGATATAATAGGCTTATAGCCCAGCCAAAAACAAAAGCAAACCTAGTAAAAACATGTTACAACTACGGACTACTTAGCACAGTATATACCCATGACGGAGAAGAAATAATTGGAATACCAGAGCTATACAAAGCATTTGTCACCTTCAAGAGAATTACAAAAGGCAACCTATTCTTCATCAAATTCTATACAGCACCAGCGGAAATACTATATGATGAAATAAAACCCATAATACAGGTGATAAAGATAGGACTAACACGAGATATGATAATACCAGAAGAGATAGAGAAACAACCCGAGATACAGAAAATGGAGATACCAAGTTTCTATGCTAATAAAAGAATAATTGGTATAGCAAATGTTATTCAAGAACTAGCTAACAATTATCTACAAGGAAATGCTATCTGGAGCTACTATTCCAGAGACCAGTTGATGATATATGCCAACTCGAAGGAACTACGACAAGGAGATATGGATGAAGTCCAGAAATGGATTTTATCATTATTAAAACCAGAAATGCAACCAACTACCAGAGCATTGAAAAAAGAATTTATTTCAATTGGTTGCATTTCTGGTTTTAATAATGATAAAATCCATTTCTGGACTTCATCCATATCTCCTTGTCGTAGTTCCTTCGAGTTGGCATATATCATCAACTGGTCTATGGAATAGTAGCTCCAGATAGCATTTCCTTGTAGATAATTGTTAGCTAGTTCTTGAATAACAGTTGCTATACCAATTATTCTTTTATTAGCATAGAAACTTGGTATCTCCATTTTCTGTATCTCGGGTTGTTTCTCTATCTCTTCTGGTATTATCATATCTCGTGTTAGTCCTATCTTTATCACCTGTATTATGGGTTTTATTTCATCATATAGTATTTCCGCTGGTGCTGTATAGAATTTGATGAAGAATAGGTTGCCTTTTGTAATTCTCTTGAAGGTGAAAAATGCTTTGTATAGCTCTGGTATTCCAATTATTTCTTCTCCGTCATGGGTATATACTGTGCTAAGTAGTCCGTAGTTGTAACATGTTTTTACTAGGTTTGCTTTTGTTTTTGGCTGGGCTATAAGCCTATTATATCCCTGTAGTTTTTGGGTTACATAATCTTGTGTTGGATCTGTAGTAGTCGTTGATCTAGGGTTTAGGTTCAGAAATGTCTGGATTTTATATATATTCTCAATATATGTTTGAGTAATATGGTTATATACCTTTTTGTTGTGGTGTAGGCTATTAGCATAGGTTGAAGTTTGTGGGGCTATAACTATTGCTTCTCTTGGCTTTTTTGATGTAAATGGCTTATCAAATACGGTATTTAGGTTTACATTGATATGTGGTTTTTTGCTAACTTGTTTGCTTGTACCTGCAGCTGTATATAAAGCAACTGTGTTATGGGTTTTTTGGAGTTTCCCAACGTCTCCTTCTACCTCTGGAAGTTTAGAGTCTTCCGATCGACTTAGCTCCGCATTTTTATAGTCATGCTGCTGACTTTCTAGCTGTTGTAATCTTTTTCCCATACTCTCCATCTGTAAGGATAGTGTAGTAAGGATTGTAAATATGTCTTTTGATTCTTGGCTTTCATCTGTTTGGGTACCTTTGTCTTGATAGGTAGTCTGCAATAACATTCTTGTCAGTTCGTATTACTTCAATTGTAAATGTAAAATTTTGTATATTTAATACAAGTCTCCTTATTTCCTTTGTAGTTACTGAATCCTTTACTTTCCGAGTTATCCACCATTTTACTTGTGTATTATCTGTTCTTACTATAAATTTGTTATAAACAATATATGGCTCAAATGCTAACAAACATTTATATAATCCAAATAGTTCTTTCCTATTTATTTCCCATTTTAATTGTGGTTCCGTGTATGATCCGGAATAATATCTACAATGGTGTTCAATTTTTTCATTATCATATTTATATTTTAGAACTCCTCCGTAGCTGTGATCACTAGAATCAGTTTCTACAATATATGTAAATTGTTTCTTTTCATCTGGAAAATATAGTTTTGGTAATTTTTTACACATATTTTTTATCTTCTGTATATGTATTTTATCTTTTTCGTCAAAATGATATTCTATGTCCTTTTTTAATTTTTTCTGTAATGGTTTTAAGTTTTCTGCTAATTTAGGAATATATTCTCTTACTTGGTTAACCAATCCTAAAAATGATTGTAACTTCTTTTTTGTATCAAGTGTTTCATTCAAGTTAATTATTTTTTGTACTACATGGGTTTGCATTTTTATCCCGTTTTTATCTATTTGTATACCTAAAAATTCTATTTGATTTTTCATTACTTCTGCTTTCTTTTTACTTAAACTTATTCCTGATATTTCTACAATGTGTATGAATTTTTCTAGTAGTTTTATATGTTCGTTCTCTGTTCTAGAATATAGCAATATATCATCTATATATATTATACAATTTTCTAATTGGTTGAAGTAATTATCCATAAAATGTTGATACCTATCTGGTGCATTTTTATATCCAAAAGGTAATACATTCCATTCGTAAAATCCTTGTGGTACTGTGAATGCTGTTAACTTTTTAGATTCATCTTCTAGTTTTAAATGGTAAAATCCTGATTTACAGTCAAATTTACTAAAATAGTTATATCCTTGTATTTGTCTAATTTTTAGTATTTTATTTGGTATCGGATAATTATATGTTTTTGTTTTTGCATTTAAATTTCTATAATCTATAACCATACGGCTTTTTCCTCTTTTTTGTTCACTATGCTTATTTACTATAAATGCTGGGCTAGTATGTTTACTATTACTTTCTTGTATGTAGTTATTATCTAATAATTCTTTTATATGCATTTTAAATTCTGTTAAATCATTAAAATTGTATTTTAAAGGTTTTTGTGTTATTATGCTATTTTCATCTATTAGTTCAATCTTTATTTTTGTTTGATGTTTTTCCCATCCTTGGAGTGGATTATCATTATATAGTAATTCTAGTTTATCTTGTAATGGTTTTATCTTATTTATTGAGAAAATGATTATCTCTATATTATGGTTACTTTGTATTACATTTTCTAATTTTTGGGTAATCTTTTCACTTCCTTTAATCCAGGGTGTTGTTTTCTTACTTTATTATTTATTCTTTTTGCTCCTAATTTTTGTTTACACGGGGTAGTAAACCACCAATGTGTTTTTGTTATAATATGTGGGTATAATTTATCTAAAAATGGCATTCCTAATAATATATCTTTATTTGTGAATTCGTAACTATATATTTCTTCTATGGTTAATATTTTATCCCATATTTGTATTTTTATATTTCTTGCTTTATATGTTATCATACTTCCTTCATTATTAAATCCTGTTACTACTATGGGGGTTTTTAGCTTTTCCCATTTACTTTCTGGTAAACAATTATGTCTACACATATTAGCTTCTGCTCCTGTATCCACCATAGGTGTATAATATCTATTATAATATCCTTCTACTATTATTTTGGCAAGTATGTATATCTTTGGCATTATATCAAAGTTCTTTTTATTATTATTTTCTTATTTTCATAACTTATTGTTAATTGCCTATCTTCTAATTTATATGGTTTGACTTTTTCTAACCATTTTATCCCTAGTGTAATATTTTTATCTCCTTGATATATTTTAAAATTTATTAATATTGGTATTCCTCCAATAATTAATTCTTTTTCAGTTGTTTCTTCGTTTTTTCTTAACGCTTTTGGTAGTTCTGAATTTTGTTGTTCTATTGTTACTATCTCTTGTTCTGGTATTAGTTCTCTTATAACATAATTCTCTTCCTGCCCTGTATTTATTAGTATTAAATATTTTCTTTGGTCCATTATTCCTGTTATATAATAATGATGTGGGTTTATTTCTTCTATTTTTTGTTCTATTAATTTTTGTGGAGTGGTATAATTTATTCTTTTTGATGTACTTCTTGATGTACTTCTTGATGATGTTTCTGGCATTTCATTATTTATTCGTTTTGATGTGCTTAATCTTTCTTTTACTATTTCTAAATCTTCATCCATGTCTATTTTTGTATAACTGTAATCATTGTTGTCTATAACTGATACTATTCTTTCGAATGGATTTTCTATTTTTATTTTATTTATTTTATTTTTAGCTGTTATCTTATGTTTTGTTGTTAAGACATATAGATTTTTACATCTTGCTGTGAATATTATACTTCCTGGTGCTAATTCTATTCCAGACATTTTCCAGTATAATACTAATGATTTATCTATATTTTTATCATCTACTGCTACTGAATAGTTAGCACTTACTATAAATTTAAATTTTTGGTATATTAAGTTACCTCTTACAACACTTATTATACTCTTTTCTATAGGTTGTACAATCCTATCATCTGCCAAGTATATTTCTATAGGGGTATCTATTCCTTCCCTAAAACATGCTTTTATTAGGATCTCCGTTCCTCCTAAATGTACATATTTTATTGGATTTTTTTGCTTTTATATCTTGTATTTCTTTATTTAGGATAACATTTACAATTATTACTTACCTCAATCCGGTCCAAACTCTAGCCCGGGATGCCTTTGCCTCTAGAATCGGTCTCCCAATGCTCTGAATGTAACCAAAATCAGTTCCACATCATTAATACACGCTAAAGGAACAACGCCCAAGCGAAAATAATCGAATTAACTCAAAAATCCTGAAATTAGCCAAACCCGACCCTCGGGCCCACCTCTCAAAATCCGATAAAAATCACATCAATAGAATCCTCATCCTCTCACGAGTCTACACATACTAAGAACATCAAAATCGGACCTCAAATAGCTCCTCAAATCCCCAATTCAACTCTCTAATTTTTCTTCCAATATTCATCCAAAAATTCCCAAATTAAATGATAAAAATTAAGACAAAATCATGGTATTTAACCAAATTTGGGTGAAGAACACTTACTACAATCAATCCTCTGAAAATCCCCTCCAAAATCGTCTTCTCCCGAGCTCCAAAGCTCCAAAAATGCAAAAATGGCTGAAATCCTCGAAATAGAGTACTTTATAAACCTGCCCTGGCTTCCTCTTTCGTGAATGCGGGACAACCATCGTATCCGCAATGAAGAAAATATTTGCTCCTAAAAGTTCTCTATGCGTTCGCGGCACAAGCCTCACGAACGCAATACCTCTGGAGACATAACTACACGAATGTGACCACCAAAGCGCGAACGCGAAGAACACAACATCAACACATCGCGAACGCGACACCCAAAGTGCGAACACGAAGAACAAAATCACTACCTTCGAGAATACTCTTTGCGAATGCGAGTCCCTTACCGCGAGCGCGAAGAACAAAACGTCTGCTACAAAATACGAGCAAACACTGCCAGCCTTTCAAGTCCAAAGATGAACCGTTGAGCATCCGAAGCATGCCCAAGCCCTTGGGACCTCAACCAAACATGTCAGCACATTCATAACATTATTTAAACTTGTTCCAACCTTCGAAGCGCTCAAAACAAACTCAAAACATCAAATCACCCACGGATTCAAGCCTAAGAATTCCAAAACATTCAAATTTCGCTTTCGATCAAAAAGTCTCACAAACCGCATCTGAATGACCTGAAATTTTACACACACGTCACAAATGATACAACGGACCTACTCCAATTTCTAGAATTCCATTCTGACCCCGATATCAAAATTTCCATTACAGATCAGAAAATGCCAAATTTCTAATTTCGCCAATTCAAGCCTAAATATATCACAGACCTCCTAAATACATTCTGAATGCGCTCCCAAGTCCAAAATCACCTAAAGGATCTAACCAAATCATAAAAATCCAAATCCGAGATCGAATACTAAAAATTCAAAACATGGTCAAACCTTTCAAATTTAAAGCTTCAAGCTGAGAATTGTTCTTCCAACTCTATTCCTATTATCCTGAAAATCAAAACTGGTGATTTACATAAGTCATAATACATCATACTAGACTATTCATGCCCAAGAACTGGCGAGCAAAGTGTAAATGCTCAAAACGACCGGTCGGGTCGTTACACCCTACGAGCTGGTCACAGTATGTTTTCAAATATACATTCGGATCACCCGTCCCATCGAACATCTTGAACTTAGGAGGTTTGTAACTCTCTTGTATTTCCACGTCCGGTTGAATACACAAATCTTCATAATTTAGTCCTTCGATGCCTTTACCGTCTTCAACACCCTAGACTCGACTAGTAAGCTTCTTGATCTCCTCTACCATATTCTTGATGAGCAGGTCCTTCTCGCTAGACTCCGGTATGTATAAGTTCTATTGTGGAGTATGGGTTAAGGTTTTTACGTATATGGGGTTGCTTTGTTGGACTCCAGGATTTTGGGTATAGTGGTGGTCGTTGGTTCAGGTTTGAGGATTGGGGGTAGGTTGTGGCACGTTCTGAGGAGTGTGATAGGTGGTGGTTTGTGGATACTGGGTTGGATGATGATGATGTCGTGGAGGAGTCGGTACTGATGCAGGATTGAGATTTTGTAGAGGTGTGGCATATTGGTGAGGTGTGGGATGATTTCGTTGATTTTGCGTGTTCTAGGGAGGTGCTGGGTTTTTGATGTTTTGTTGATTGACGTCGGGGACTTTCAGGGTAAGAGGAAGCTTTGCCAAGTTTCAGACCTACTCAAGTTTCCTTTGTAACTCCAATATCTTTTGTTATATTCGTAAAACCAAGTCATTCTGTGCCGGAGTGCTTCAACCATCTAATGTTTCGACATTTTCTTCATGCGTAGCATTGTATTTTGTGATATTGCTTGTATCATCCATTCTGTCTTTTTCTTTGCTTTTAGGATCGCTTGCCAGTATGCACGAACCAACCTTAGGGGATGAGAATAAACAAATAAAGAAAAGAAGAAAAATAAAAAGGTAAACAAGTTAGTGAGAAATATTAAAAGGATGTTTGCGGTATTTAAACGCATATTGTGGAATTATAAATTTACGTGCTAATTTGGGGACCTCGTTATGCACGAGTTAGGCCTTAGCGACATATTGATTTGGAGAAAACTGATGCCAATAACTGCATCATTTCATTAATGTGATAAATAAACCAAATCTCTTCTAAAACGAGAGTAATTATAAAAAAGTCACTAATGGCATTTTCCTTATTAAAATCAAAGTCTTAAATGAGTCTAGAAAGAAATAAATTATTATTCCTAATCTATTTGGTCCCAGAAGGACCTTATTCGTTCTTGACCTTCTTGACTCCATCAATCAGGTTCCTAGGTCGCATATATCCAGTAGCAGACAACAACAAAGATGGGATATTTTGAACCATGCCGAACCTGGGGACTTCGTGCCTCATTTGTGCAAAACAGGTAGAGTTAGCCCTTCCCCCCTCCGGATTTGGCTATTCACATGTTAATGATAAAACATATTGGCGCATTTTCTCCAAATAATGCATAGATCATGTCCATTGGGATTATGGAAATCCTGGCGGACTTTGGAAAAGTCTTTCCTTAGCGAGTTATTATGCGGATAGCGTTCTAACCCATACTAGGTTTGGATATGATGCATGCACAGTTAATATTGGAGCTAGGGTTTCTAGAAGAGTCTAGACTGGTACCCTCAAGCGGAAAACTTGAGAGGGAAAGGCACGGAACCGTCGATTGCACCGCTGATCGACTAGTTTTACCGCAAATAAGCCTTTACAAATTTAAAAGGTATTTTAGGAAGAGTGCGGACACTCATCAAGTGATGCTATGGTATTAATACGTACGAGTGGAATATGATATGGAGCATGCTTTATGCAAAGATAAAATAACACGTTGTCAAGTATTTTTGCATGTTGAAAGCAGTGAATGCAGTATTGAATGAAATGTAAGGACATAAAATAAAGGAAAACAAGGAAGAAGTTAGTACGTACAATGTGGAAATGGTAACAAAGTAAACGAGGGAGTGAGGGTAGGGAGATCCATGATGTAGCAATTCTTAAAATGTCTAAAGGAAAACGCATGTTATGAGCAAACTAAGCAGAGACTTGCATACGAGTTCAAATAAAGGGAAAATGGGAGAAGGGTGTACGGGTTGCAAAAAGGAAACGGGAGTGGGATATTCATGTAATAACAAAGATAATAAAACACTTATCAGAGAACACTAATTCATATAATCCAAGTTCACTTATGGTAAGAGCCTAAAAATCCCTAGCAGAGTCGCCATGCTGTCGCGCCCCTTTTTCTCGCGAAAGCACGTTCTGACACGTGATAACTGTTTTAAGAAAGGGTTATAAAAGAGAAGAGTCACCACATAATGAATTAAAGTGCGTTAGGGCACCTATTTGCAGATAACCTTGTCTAACTAGTTTACGTCACTAAAGATTAGGTAAGGGATCAAAATTACCTCGAAGAGAAGGTGTTAGGCACTCTTCGACGTCCACAACTGTGGGTCCCGGCCAAACTCAATTACATGAATTAGTCGATGTGATCAAAGCTAAGAAAACAAGGAATTTGGGAAGTTCATTATTAAACACACATTCTTGATTCAAAGACAAGGTGGGGGTCCCAAATTTTTAGCCTAAAGGATCACCCCGTGCAACATAAATAATACTTTATAACTCCCTCGAGATGGGGTGTTACTCATATTATTCAGTGGGCACAGACTATCATCTCCTGCTTCCTAATTACTCTCTTTAAGTTGTTTACCTAAAGCGTACTAGTAAATTCTAAGTCGTACCCTACGCGTGCACTACCCGTCCCACGCCTATGGTCCAGGAGGCATTTGGACCTCTATCTCAAGGTGGTTCTAGACTTTAACTTAGGCTGCTCAAAAATGAAAAATACTAGGCGACATACAAAACATTTTTAACTCTCACTTATAAGCAAATAAGGGCTCAAGTTGGCCTCCGCACTTAGAAAACCAATGCACGCAAAGCCCGATTAACAAAGACAGTTGCAGATTTTAAAAAGTTAAAGTTGCATAAAACTATAGGTAGGATCTCTATGTGAATATGGATTTAATGAGCGGGCAGTTTACAATCTCTAAAACCTTCATGGTTCCCTACTGATTACAGGTATAAGAGATTAAATCTATAGGCATGATATCTAGGAATTTTATGTAGTAACTAATAATGGTGATTGCAGGATCATGTTCACAATTGGTTAATTGAGTCCTATAGGCATGGTTTCTAGCAACGATAATTAGCACAACGTTGAAGACTATTAAAAAAATGAGTAGGATAATTAATTAAACTGATTCAGACCCTGTAAGCATGATTTCTATAATTAAAAACTGATTTTAGATCCTATAGGCATGATTTCTATAATTAAAATTGATTTTTAGATCATATAGGCATGATTTCTATAATTAAAACTGATTATTAGATCCTATAGGCATGATTTCTAACAAACAAGCATAGAACATATTTTAACCAAGTGAAGAACCTATAGGCAGGATTTCTACGATGACTGGAAAGTAACACGTTTTGAGCAAGGATAAAATACCTATAGACATGATTTGTAACACATGATAGCTGAATAGTTTGAACATAATAGCATATTTTAACCAGGCAATGGACCTATAAGCAGGATTTCTACCCATTTTAGTGCAAGTGTAAGATAAAACCCTTTCCCCATTTTTACTAATACCCAAGAATGTTAT
Source organism: Nicotiana tabacum (assembly GCF_000715075.1). Lineage (NCBI taxonomy): Eukaryota > Viridiplantae > Streptophyta > Magnoliopsida > Solanales > Solanaceae > Nicotiana > Nicotiana tabacum. The sequence goes on along the minus strand of NC_134087.1, from coordinate 143,609,069 downwards.
TACAAGAATTATTATAGACCCAGAATGAATAGATTAAATTACAAAGTAGAATAGCTATAGGGAGCCTACAACAGGCCCAAAAGTATTCTTGGCCAGGCCTAGCCTTCATTCTTATAGTTCACAACAACCCCAAAATTATGTGTTCATGGACATGGGGCAGCCAGGACTTGATGGATTCCCTGGTAGTCTTCAAACAGAGTTGAGCATATAGAACCAAGACCCTAATGTGTCAGAGTTCCCAAGGGCCTCAAATGGATCCCAAGCAGTGCTCATATTAGGGAGGTCAAAGATAGAACCTAAGTAACCTTGGCTTTGAGACGACTAAGAATGGGATTCAAAGAACTTAGGTGACAGGTGAAAGAAAGGACCAAGATTGAGAAATAGGAACTGAAGGGTTTTAACAGACACAACCAAATAGAACAAACTAGGCAGACAATTGATTAGATCACAGAAATAAAAGAACAAGCTTAATGCAAACTAAGAAAACAGGTTCAACACTTAACATAAAAGTAGTCACATGCTGAAAAAGTTAAAGAAGGAACATGTTTGCAGGCTTGACAAGGATTATTATACACAGATGCACATTACTGGATAGGTTGAAACATGGTTGGAAATTATGCTAAGTATATAAGAAATAAGGCAACATTGTCATAAGCTAGGTAATCACAGAAGGAACATGGCATCATGCTAGCAAAGGGGTAAGATCACAGACACATAACATATGCCAGAACATCTCTACAGAGATTTTGGACAGAATGGAAGGTAAACTCATGTCAAGTAGCAAATATGGACATTCAAGAATTGTTATAGAGGTATAATTAACAGAAAATGATCCAGAATACTTAAGGGGTATGAGATTGAGTGAGCATGCTGAGTGATATAATGGTAGGGAGGCAAATTATGACTAACACTGAAAGTCTTAATAGAGATTAGTACAGATGTGAGCCATTCATCACAAAGATTCTAAGCAAGTGAACAGATTCATGAACATCCAAGCATCAACACGCTAACAAAACAGTCTTAGGAAGATTCAGATTACCCAGTTAGGCATAGATAATCTCAAAACTAATAGCATAAAGAGTAATTAAATGCAGAAGTTAATAGAGTGATGCTTAAAAGTAAACCAGGAACGTATTAATCCAAGGATTCAGATGCAAGAACACATGTAAAATATAGGCATATAAGTATGAAATTGCAAAGGTCAGGTAACTCGCCAGTTAAATGAAAATGCAAGAAAGAACAAAAACCCGCAGTGTTCTGAACATCAATGAGAAGCAAAAAAACCAGAACTTAATGGCCTTGGCTTTCAGTCGGACAAAACCAAAGTATAGAATGAAATAATAGAGTAAAGCCTTTAAATCTAGTGAAGTTACAGTGATTCAAAGGTCTATCCTAAAGGGAATGGGGAAGAGGTTTATATAGTAGTAGAAATTTGAAGAATTTAAGATTTAAAAGATTTCATTTGAACTTCGTGATTTCGAAAAGAATTGAGGAATATTATAATAGCTTAAGAAATCCATGTGTAACCGCATTGCATGTATGTTTCACGAGCGGGGTAATTTCTTTAAAATGTTTCAAGTTGAATTTCCATTATTTTAAATAGAATCAAGAAAGAGATATGATTTAAATGCTAAACTTATATTTGGCCGTGTCGCAGGTATGATTCACGAGCGTGGTATTTTCTTAAATTTATATTTGACCGCGTCTAATTTATGAGTCGCGAGCGGGGACTACGTCGCATGTATGATTCATGAGCGGGGAAATTAATAGATGTATCTATGGTCTGTGTTGTTTGACACTCGACATTGCACAATTTACATTAATGTTGGATCGGAACGAACGTTCTCAGTGTGATTTATGTGTGATAATAGAACTGGAAACCCTTTTATAATTTGTATAAATACGTTGTTTGAGAAATCAAATGTTTTAAATGAAGGAAGTGTTTGGGGTTCTTTAATATGATGAAAGAATTATCCAGTTATTTCTTGTTCCGAGTTTTATTGTTATCTCTATAAATAATGCTTAGTTAGAATGTCACATTTTTATATTCGGACCACTAGTAAGTGTCGAAGTTGGCCTCTCGTCTCTACTTCTTTGAGGTTGGACTGGATACTTACTGGGTACGCATTAATTTCGTACTCATACTACACTTGCTGTATATTTTGTTATACTGGCATATATATACATTTCGTTGTCTTGTCAACGCAGCAACATGGTTGATATGAAGACTTGAGGCGAGCTGCATCTTATGTGTAATTCGTAGCCAGCAGAGTCTCCTTCAGAGTATTGGTATTTTCCTTTCTGTCCAAATTTGCATTTCGAACAGTTATTATATTATATTTTATTCTTTAGTAAACGGTCATGCACTTGTGACACCGGGTCCTGGGAGGATTATGGGATATTCAGTATTAAAATTGGAAACTATTGTTATTTTTTTGTAAAGTTCATCTATTAGTAGTTAAATTGAAGGACATTTATGATTTCAAAAATATTAAAATGAGTATTAAATTAACTATTTGGTGTTGGCTTTCCTGACAGTGGTGTCCGGGGCCATCACGATCTTTAACAAATTTTGGATCGTGACACGAGGGGTCGACTCCGACACTTACAATGTACTATAAATAAAGTACTAATGATATAATTAAGCATGGATTGTATAAAGCGACAGTAAACTCAATATCATGAAGTAAGTAAATAATTCCCCATACATAAGAAATTTCCAAATTCATTTTTTTGTCTTTATCATTTACTATTTTATATCTTAGTCCAATAAAGTAATATCAATTATTATGATTTCCAAAGCAACCAAATCATGTCGAAGTCGTATGGCCCAATCCAACATAAATATAAATTGTACACTGCCAAGAGTCGAATGACACGATCCATAGATGCATCTATCTGCTACCGAGGCATTCGACCCGCTCCACAATATGGGAAAAACACATATAAACAACCAATTCAAGATTTATTAAGGGTTAATATTCTAGGAAATATAAGTTCTCATTAACGGTCAAATGACCTGTCCAAAACTCAAGTAGGTGATGTTTTAACATTTTAAAATTTGCTTACCAAGTTCCAATCTGTTTTAATAATAATATTAACAAGTAGGATGCAAACATCACAATATAATATTATTTGGGTCCTAGACTATCCGGATATAAGCATAATAATAGCTACGCACGGACTCTCATCACCTCGTGTGTACGTAGCCCCCAAAATTAGAAGCACATATTAATTCAATTCACATATGAGATTAATTCTCTCTTACAAGGTTAGAAAGGAGACTTACCTCGCTCTGAAATTTCCATGACTGGCTCCCAAGCCCTTCCAACACCTCAAACCAACACCCAACGCTCCAAAACTAGTCAATAAATGTGCAAACCCATAAATATATACTCTAATACTCATTATAATCCAATTTATAACAAATTCCCAACTCCGCTCGAAGAGTCGATAATAATCACCCTCGGGCCTACGTGCCCGGATTCAAGAATTTTTGAAGATAAACATTACCCATAACCCCCAGGAACATAAATATATAATTTATTCCAAACGGACATCCCAGACTCAAAATCTCAAACGGACATCGATAACATTGAAATGCACTTCAACCCAAATTTTTGAAATTCTTCCAAAATGCCAACTTCCGCAATAGGCGCCAAAACGCTCCCGAGTCATCCAAACCCGATCCGGACATACGCCCAAGTCCAAAATCATCACAGGAACCTATTGGAATCTTAAAATCCTGATTCCGAGGTCATTTACTCAAAACTCCAACCTTACGCAATTCTCCCAACTTAAAGCTTCCGAAATGAGAATTTTCTTTCCAAATCAGATCCGAACTTCCCAAATTTCAATTCTGACCACTCGTACAAGTCATAATACATGAAGTGATGCTACTCATAGCCTAAAACCACTGAACTCCGCACTAGAGCTCAAAACGACCGATCAGGTCATTATGTTCTCTCCCACTTAAACATACGTTCATCTTCAAACGTGCTAAGAACTGCTCCGGAGTTGTCCGAAATCACTGCTTAACAACTCGTGAACTTACCCGAGCTACCACAACTCAGTTGAGCACATTATCTTGAGCCAATCTAAAGATTCCACAATGTGCCCAAAAATCTCATATGATTCCACAATATGCCGACAAGCTACAAACTTGAATGTGATACATAAGGAAAAAGAAATCTGGAATGAACTACTCAACCCACGTAACTACTTAAACAACCAATAAGGTGTTATGAACCTTCCTTAGAAAATGAGAAATAGAACACACAAGAAGTGATATAGGGGACTGTACTCAACATCACAGTGTTGCGGCGTGCAACCCGATCTACACATAACACCATTCCGACGTGCAACCCTATCCAACAACATGCCCATGGCGGCGTGCTACCTGATCCAACCATATATCCATGGTGGCATGCCACCCAATCCACATATAACAATAAACAAGGAAGTACTCATCAAGACAATAATGCTTATACCTACGAAATATCTAAATATCAACCACAAGCAAACGAAGTGAATAATACAAACCATGGGGAGATGTATAATACCATATGCTACGAAACTCAAGCACAACTAAGGTGCAATAAATGACTTGCATCTGGAGAGCTACTCTATTCTCACAACACAACAAATTTCACGGTATCTCAATACGAGTGTGAATAATCAAACCGCCTCACAACTCACATGGCACAATAGCGATTACACGAAATGACTGACGACAGAAATAACATCCAAGGCCCGAAGACTCCCTATGGTGATTCTGGTATTGGCAGCGCATCTAGAAGTATATTCGGAGGTCCGTAGGTTATTTTGGGGTCATTTGGCGAAAGTTAATCTCTATTGTAGGAGCCCCTCCAGGAGTCTGTATACCCCCAGTGAGCGCGGGTACCCAGTGTGAGTGATATGATGTAGCCCGATGGGTAGTTGTTGTTTCATATTATTTCCCGAGGGGATGTTCTTGATCCACATTTTGTTCGAGGGGCTGTTCTTGATTCATTTTATGCCCGAGGGGTAGAGTACGAGTGATGGTGAGGTAGCCCGAGGGGCTGGTTCTGATGATATTATGCTCGAGGGGCGGTTTATGATACATGTTTTCCCCGAGGGGCTGTCTACGTTTTCTATCATTTTTACTCACTATTTTGTCACTCGTTTGAAACTTTTGAAAGTTGTTTTAAAAGATTTTACTGAAACTGAGCTTGATTTACGAAGTAAATGATTTCTGTACAGTTTAGGAAATGTACTGCATTTGCTGTAGTGTTATGACGTGGTTTACGTATTTTCTTACTGCTTAGCATTCATTTACTTTTATTACTTACTGAGTTGGCGTACTCACATTATTCCATGCACCTTATGTGTAGATTCAGGTATTCTGAACCCGATAGCTGGTGTTGATTGTTTAGTGGTAGAGTTATCAGAGTTAGCAAGGTAGCTGCCTGACATTCGCAACCCTGCTCTTCTCCCTCTTGTCTTCCTTAGATTGTTTTCAGTATATTTTAAAACTTTTCGTTGTATTCAGACCTTAGTAGATGCTCATGACTTGTGACATCCCGATGTCAGGCTGTATTTTATTTTCGCACTATTCTATTCTACCTTATACTATGGGATTTTAGCTTATTAATGTCTTTAAATGACTTATTACAATTTGTTTGGTTGGTTTTGGGGTATGTGTTGGCTAGCCTAGTTTCACAATAGGCATCATCACGACCGGGTCCATTTTAAGATCGTGACAATTAGGTAATGCACAGTATGATAGGCTGAAATATGGTATAATTGAAGATTACATGTGTGCCTCTTATGCCAAAATTATCACTCCAGAGTCATTCTTTTGTGCAGTTATATGTTTCGTTGTCTAGTGAGAAATTCTAATGTTTTTATCTCCTTGTGTACAATACTTTATTATATCAATATCTTCGGATGGAAGTTTTAGAATCTTGATTTTCTGCTAGTTATGAATTTCCTTATTTGGTTTTACTTTGTGATGCATTACAAATTAAAGTTTCTGCAATTTGATACCTATTTTTCTTAGTATTATTTTTTAGATAACTTTATGTATATATGTAGTTAATAGTAGTACTGTGATTTATAATCATATATACGTCATGAAATTTATTGTATAACTGACATGTATAATGCAATGTATATTCAAACACTCAACTGTATGGCTATAGTGTATAACTACATGTATATAAAACACAAAGTTTTTTAACTACATGTATATCTTGTATGTTGATGTTTTTCTCATGTACTAACTTGTTTATTTCTGAAATGTATATCTTGACATGTACACTAACAGTAAAAGCACATAACTAAATGTTTATATTTAATTATCTCGTGTATATCAAGACATTAATTGTATATCATACAATGTTTAATATGAAACACATGTGTCTTTGCCTACATACTTAGTTTAAAAAAAAAAAAAGCTTTACTTGTTATATTTATGAATGAAATCTGTTTTTCTTTGGCAGCATATTAATTTCATCTTCTACATCTAAGGAAAAAAATAAAATATGATGTTAATATTCCAAAGTCCTTCACCACAACAAATTTTTCATTCTGTGTTAAGGTGAAATCATTGTATGATCAATTTCTTGTGAGCAATAGCAGCTATAGTGTCATCCCTAAAGATCATGAAATAATTGAGTATATGTGAGGCTCGTACATGCCGTGCAATGTTCCTGACACCCCGTCGATCATGTATTAATTCCTATAGATAAATGACATTGGTTTTTGGGTGTGTTGACTTTTAAGGATAGGTGCATACATGAGTATGATTCCATCAGAGGAGCGGGATATAATACTAAAGTTCGTGAGGCTGTTGAACCATATGTAGTGTTGATTGATCGTATCTTGGCTAGTACAGGGTTTTACAGGAAGAGACATGATATTGATTTGACCAATGAACTCTACAGAGACAGACCACTTCCTGATCCGTTAGCTATTCACATGGTTGATGATTTGCCACAACAAGAACACGTGTATGTTAAGTTTCAATCTATTTTATTTCTTAAAATAATAATATATTATTAAAGGGTGTTGAATACTTCTAACTTGTCTTCACTTTTTCTTAGTGATTGTGGTGCATATATTGCATTTTTGGCTGAGTATTTTATCCATCAAAGACCAATTCCAGTTGCCTTTAATGTAGACTAACATCACAAACGATTTAGTACATTATTATGAGATTATGGTAGAGCCAAACAAGAGAATAAAGATGAAAGTGAGCCAGAGTTTTCCAAAAAAAAAAAAAACTTCAAAAAAATGCTCATGTAATATTGGAGAACAATTTGTCTTACTCTTTAGTTTAGTTATCTACTATTTTGGGATCTATAATCACATTTGTGTTTTATTTGTGCCTTACTGGGGTACAATATTTTTAATATATTATTTATCTTTTGCAGGATAAAAGTATCTTTCGCTATTTTTGCCAAATTGATAAATTACTAGTATGTAGCACGGGTATTTCGATGTTTATGAAATTTTTTGTAGTTTTATTTACTGTTTATTCTATTTTTAAAAATTTATATGTGCATTTCTAAATTTTGTTGCACATGCTCATGTCTTTCTAACATGTGAATCAACACTCGATAATGTATAAATTAAGCAAGATAGCAGACAAATATCAATTTCACAGCACGAGTAGATGCCAAAATTAGAAATTTGTAAGGAGGGCTGCAGAATAAGAATGCACAGATTGAGCAAACATAATCATAATTGTGTGAATTGCTTATCTTCTTTTTTCTTACGCCGATTTTGATAACTAACAAAAATGGAGGTTGGCCATTTTGCAATTCCCTCCCCTAGATAATACACATTAACTATATTTTTTATTAATTATTATAATTAAATATTGAACTATTTTTTGTCAGGCTATAAATAACATGTATATCGTAAACTAGGTTATGTATATCTGTAAACTAACTGTATGCGGTAAAATCGGAGGGTCTAGTTTTCCGTCATTAAGATGCCTCGTAAGCAAATTTTATAGGTTCGAGACCATAGTCGAGCCCCCCCCTCCCCAAAGGCTATCGATGCTCGACCTCGAGGCAGTGTAGACCAACGGTTATCATGAAAAAGTGGGGAGTTCCCGAGGCGCATATCTTGAACTGATAAAGTCTAGTGAGCTAAGTTCAGACCCGAATCAAGGCATTAAATGGTTGTACCAGCCCCATATCTTGGTATTAAATGTATTTGTAATATATTGGGATTTTTCCTCATTTAAAGGGGATCCTTGTCACTCTGTAAATACATGATGCTCAATATTGAATACACAAGAATATTCTCTATGTTCTCTAACAAATTCTCTTGATCTCATTACTTCCATTTATTGCTAATATTCATTGCGTTCTGCTTATTATTATCATTGATCATAAAGATCTATCGTCGCAGCTCTCATAACTTTTGTTCCCCCCTCGATCGCTCTAAGCCAACCATCCGACTCGACCTCGAGGCCCTATATATGCCGGCTCGAGGCCCCGACCTCCAGCTGTTCGGTTAGATTATCATATCGTCTCTAAGATATAATATTGCTCTTTAATCTTTTACTTAGCATCGATTTCCTAACAGCTAACATAAAAATCGATCACATATTTTTAGAACTACAAAATCGAATTTAATTGTTGTTACCATTTTCACGATAAACAGTTTGGCGCCCACCGTGGGGCTAAAACTAATAATGATTATTTATTTGCTGGTTTTACTACATAACGCAGATTACCTTTCACATTTTTTTTCCAAGATCTTTGATTTCAGGTCAAGATGCCTAAACCAGTAAACTACCTAAAAATAACAGCCTCAAAAACTATGGAAAAGGCGATATGGTTATTCCAGGTATGGGTATGCCACCGCAAAACCCTGAGAGTATGCCAGAACTGATTCCCAAGGGTGTGACCTCATGCGACGCCCAACACGTTAACACCGGTCCTCACATTAACATGAGAGCATGCTGAGAGATTCAGCGGGAAACTCGAAAACATCCAACACGGGCAAAAAAAGAGATTCCTCAGCATGTCGTTCATATGATCATCGGGGGGAACTACATTCCCCAAGGAACCGTGAGCTAACGGATAAAAATATCCTTTGCAATAGAAGGCCGATCCAAGACTGCATGACCGAAGACACCCTTGCATTCAGCGAGGAAGATATCGAGACCTTGATACAGCTACACAACGACGCACTGGTAATTTCATTTCTTTTAAGTAACTTTCAAATTAAACGTGTGCTCGTGGACCAAGGCAGCTCGGCCAATATAATCAGGTTAAAGGTAGTAGAACAAATTGGGTTTCTTGATCAGATCGTACCCACCTCCTAGGTCCTCCACGGCTTCAACATGGCCGATGAAGTAACGAACGGGGAGATTGAAATCCCAGTTGACATGTTCGGTACAGTTCAGAACACCAAGTTCCACATCATCGGCGGTGACATGAGGTACAATGCATTGCTTGGTATGTCGTGGATACACAACATGAGGGTAGTGCCGTCAACTCTACACTAGATGATGATGTTTCCAACAAAGGATGGTATAAAAAACCTTATATGGAGAACAACATGTGGCAAAAGAAATGTGCGATGTTTACTAGGAGGCGCCGAATCCTATACACTCTACCTCGGATGAGTCTAGGAGCGTACAAAATCCCGAGGATGATGAAGAAGATTTTCTCGCTCCTCAAACTTTCGTTTCCCCCGAAGAGTCGGATGTAACGAAATCGACAATTGAGGAGCTGGAGCAAGTTGGTTTGATCGAGCATCTCCCAGATCGGAAGGTATGCCTAAGAAGGGGATTAACCCCCGAACTTAGGAAAAAACTCATTCAATTCTTATCAATAACATCGACTGTTTCGCTTGTTCCCACTTAGATATGACAGGAATTCCACCGGAAACAACCACCCACCGATTAATTGTCGACCCCAGGTTTAAACCGGTGAAGCAAAAAAGAAGACCCCAGTCCGAAGTAAAACACGCAATCATCAAGGACGAGGTAACGAAAATCCTTGAAATAGGGTCTATTAGAAAGGTAAAGTACCCCGAATGGCTGGCCAACATAGTGGTATTGCCCGAAAAGGGAAATAAGTTAAGAATGTGCGTAGATTATAAAGACTTAAATAAGGCGTGCCCCAAGGAATTGTTCCCATTTCCTAATATCGATCGTTTGATCGATGCCATGGCAGGCCATGAGACCCTTACCTTTCTCGATGCCTACTCGGGGTATAATCAAATTCAGATGAACCCCAAGGATAGGGAAAAGACTTTGTTCATCATGAAGTATGGTACCTACTGTTACAATGTAATGCCCTTCGGACTAAAAAATGCAAGGGCTACATACCAATGTCTAGTTAATAAAATGTTCGAGCATCAAATAGGCAAATCCATGGAAATTTATATTGATGACATGCTAGTTAAGTCCCTGCGTGTAGAGGACCATTTGACTCATTTGCAGGAAACATTCGACATCTTCAGAAGTTACAACATGAAGCATAACCTCGAGAAATGTGCCTTTGGAGTGGGTTCGGGCAAATTCTTAGGCTTCATGGTATCGAACAGGGGATCGAGATCAACCCCAACAAAATCAAGGCCATCGAAGAAATAACAGTGATAAATAATGTAAAGGTCGTGCAACGGCAGGCAGGGCGGATAACCACTTTAGGCAGATTCATATCAAGGTCATTAGACAAGAGTCATCATTTCTTCTCTTTACTCAAAAAAGAAAAACAACTTCGAATGGACTCCAGAATGCCAACACGCCTTAGAGGAATTGAAACGATATCTGACTAGTCCACCTTTGCTCCACACACCAAAAGAAGATGAAATGTTGTATTTATACCTCGCCGTATACGAGATAGCAGTAAGCGATATGCTGGTTCGAGAAGAGCAAGGTACAAAATTCCCTGTTTATTATGTAAGTCGGACCCTAGGGGATGCCGAAACTAGGTATCCGCACCTAGAAAAATAGCTATTGCGTTAATAAGCGCATCGCAAAAATTGAAACCATATTTTTTAATGCTACCGTATTTGTGTTTTAAGAATGTACCCTCTCCGAAGCATATTGCATAAGCCCAAACTATCAGGCCGATTGACCAAATGGTCCATCAAACTCGGGGGGTATGACATCGAGTATCAACCCCGAACGACCATCAAGTCCCAGATTCTGGCAGACTTCGTGGCCGACTTCTCGCCCTCCCTTGTGCCCAAGGTAGAAAGGAACGTTTACTTAAATCGGGCATATTTTCTGGGGTATGGACCCTGTTCACTGACGGCACCACAAATGTTAGAGGATCTGGGCTCGGTATAGTCCTGAAGCCACCTACTGGTGGCATAATTAGGCAATCTATAAAAACTGCAAGATTGACTAACAACGAAGCCGAGTATGAGGCGATGATTGCAGGTCTGGAATTGGCCAAAAGCTTGGGAGCTGAGATCGTTGAAGCAAAATGCGATTCACTCCTGGTAGTAAATCAGGTAAATGGGAGCTACGAGGTCCGAGAAGACATGATGCAAATGTACTTGGACAAAATCCAAGTCACATTATGTCGTTTCAAAGAATGGACCCATTCCACATACCTCGGGAGCAGAATAGCGAGGCTGAAGCCCTTGCAAAACTGGGATCATTTGTTGAAGAAGATGACCTACTCCCCGTGGCTGTTATTCAGCTGCCCAGATCAGTGGTCGAGGAAGGTCATGCCGAGATAAATTCTACTAGCCTAACATGGGATTGGAGAAATAAGTATATAGACTATCTGAAAGACGGAAAATTACCCACGGATCCAAAGGAATCGAGGGCCCTGCGAACCAAAGCAGCCCCATTCTCACTCGATGAAAATAGGACTCTGTACAGAAGAACTTTTGATGGCCCCCTAGCAATATATCTAGGGCCAGGACACACAAATTATGTACTCCGAAAAATTCACGAGGGTACTTGCGAAAACCACTCCAGTGCCGATTCCTTAGTCCGAAAGGTGATCAGGGCAGGCTACTACTAGGACAACATGGAAAAGGATACTAAGGAATTCATTTGAAAGTGCGACAAATGCCAGATATTTGCCCCTATGATTCACCAACCCGGCGAACAACTACATTCGGTCTTATCGCCATGGCCGTTCATGAAATGGGGAATGGACATCGTCGGACCTCTACCAACTGCACCAGGTAAAGCTAATTTTTTTTATGACTGACTATTTCTCAAAATGGGTGGAAGTGCAGGCCTTCGAAATGATAAGAGAAAAAGAAGTCACTGACTTCATTTGGGACCACATTATGTGCCAATTTGGGATTCCTTCCGAGATAACATGTGATAATGGGAGGTAGTCCATCGGAAGCAAAGTAACACAGTTCCTTGAGGATCACAAAATCAAGAGAATCCTGTTGATGCCCTACCACCCATATGCAAACGGCTAGGCTGAGTCCACAAAAAAATCCATCATTAAAAACTTTAAAAAGAAGTTGGAAAGTGCTAAGGGAAAATGGAGAGAAATATTTCCCGAAGTGGCTATGGGCATACTGAACAACTCCAAAATTAAGCACAAGGGAAACACCTTTCGCTCTAGTATATGGTGCTGAGGATTTGATACTAGTGGAGGTCGGGAAGCCAAGCGCCAGATTCCAACACACCACTGAGAGCTCGAAACTACGGCCCTCGAACTATTAGATGAAAAGCGAAAAGTCTCGCTGGTCCAAATGGCCGCCCAAAAACAAAGGATCGAAAGGTATTATAACAGGAGAACAAACCTCTGACATCTCGGAGTCGGGGACTTGGTCCTAAGAAAAGTCACCCTTAACACCGTAAACCCTAATGAAGGAAAAGCTAGGCCAAAATTGGGAAGGACCGTACCGCATCCTCGGAGTAATCGGCAAAGGGTCCTACAAGCTTGGTTTCATGGAAGTCGAACAACTTCCAAGCAATTGGAACATATCAATGCTGAAACGATACTACTACTAAGGTGTCCGATGGAAGATTCTTAAACACCCTCGAGTTCGAGGACCTCGGGCTCTTAAAAGCATGCGTTGCACTCTTTTCCTTTGACCGGATTTTGTCCCTAGAAGGGTTTTATCAGCAAGGTTTTTAACGAGGCAACATCTATATGCTACCTAAGGAAAACTCAACCAGTATTCAAGGCTTCTTTTGCAGTAAACCTCGAATACTGAGGGGCATCCCCCCGAAAGGTCGCCTCTTCGGAAAAGCCAAGAAGTGCTGAATGGGGTCTCGGTAGGAGAATAATGTACTAGGCCAAACTGTCGAATGAACCGTGTCCGTATAAGAATAACCAACTGCCTAACAGCGAAAATATGTATACTTGTACCAAGCAATCGAAGAATACTTTCCATCAAAGCATTTCACATTTCAAAGAAGCTTAGTATTTTTGCAAAAACGGTCACAGAGCCAAAAACGTCTCGAACACTTAGGGACTGGCACCAACAACTCGAGGTCGTATGACCCTCGGGTCGAAGCTTCAAACTCGTAAGCCCTCAATGAGAAAACATCAAGATCATAAAATGGCCCAGAGCCAAAAACGTCCCGAACACTCCGGGACTGGCATCTAAAACTCAAGGCCACATGACCTTTGGGTCGGAAACTCCAAAATCATAAGGCCTCAATGAGGCAATACCAAGTTTACAAGTAATGTCCCCCGAGCCAAGAAACCCTTGATGACTCGGGGATAGCCGCCAATCGCCACCCCCATTAACTTATCAAAACCCGAGGCCATAAGACAATATACGGGTAGCCTCGGTCTCGTGAGACCTATATAAGGCAACAACAATATCTATAAGACCTCAAGCAAGGCATGAACCATACTTGTACCAAGTGAGAAGCAACAATATCTGTAAGACCTCAAGCAAGGCATGAACCATACTTGTACCAAGTGAGAAGCAACAATATCTGTAAGACCTCAAGCAAGGCATGAACCATACTTGTACCAAGTAAACAAAACTGTAAGACCTCAAAGGCATGTAAAATTTGTAAGACCTTACTAAAGGCATAATCTTGATCTTAAAGTTAAGGCTATATATCGAATTTGTAAGACCCCTAAAAAGGCATACCCTTGATATATACGCCAAAACTACTTCACTCGGGTACTGAAAGGCTCTGGCCAAGCATAAATGACTACGGTCACAAGGTTGTACTAACCAAACTAACGCGACTCGGGGTTGCCCGATCGTCGCTATAAAATCACAGGCCTTCAATTACTTCGAAAATAGTTCGAAAAGAACCAGTTAAATAGGCTACCCTCGACATAGGTAAAAGAGCTTCGACAATGTCAACTCCAAACTATAAGGCTTCGAGATACTCAGCCGCCAAGCCAAACCTCCCGAGGTGATCGATCATCGCCATATAATGACTCACAATCGAGGTTTTTATCGAGTCGTCGAAGACTCAGGCAACCACAATTTCAAAAAGTCCTTAACGAGGGAAAAATAAAACCCATACAAAAGGCCTAAGGGCCCAATGCATAAGAGCCACTATCACCAGTACAAAAATCGAAGGTCATACCGACCCAATGCGTAAGAGCCACTGTCGCCAGCCCATGTAAAAGGTCGTACCGACCCAATGCGTAAGAGCCACTATTGTCAGCCCATGTAAAAGGTCATACCGACCCAATGCGTAAGAGCCACTGTCGCCAGCCCATATAAGAGGTCGTACTGACCTAATGCGTAAGAGCCTAAGGGCCAGTTTTAAATTCAAAAGCTTGAGGGTCGAATGAGCTCGAGTCAAAACCTGACTCGGAGACTGAACCCAAAATAGTTTAACTAAATATGCCTAAGAGCAAGAGCATTAGAGCTTGAACTCTGGCTCACACTACAAGGTCTTATCGACCAAACGCGTAAGAGCCACTGTCTCTAGCACTAAAATCGGAGGTCGTATCGACCCAATGCGTAAGAGCCATTGTCGCCAGCCCATACAAAAGGCTTAAGAGCCTAACGTGTAAGAGCCACTATCACCAGCACTAAAATCGAAAGTCGCACCGACCTAATGTATGAGAGCCAGGTCTAACTCGAGAACACTCGGGGACTGACCTTTGACCGTTAAGAGTCTCTGAGCAATACCAAAAACCCGAGGGTCTAACCCAATGTCTAAGATCTCGGATTGATTATCAAAAACATCACACATTATTCCCAAAAGGAAAAGGAGAAAAAAAGTGATAAAAAACGAAAAGCCTTTTATAAATATTGCTCGCAGAGGTATGTTTACAAGGCTTTTAAAAAACCCTTACAAGGAAGGAGCCAAACAAAACCCTAATCTATCATCGAGCCTACGTCCTTGATGGCTCCGCCGTAGGTTGTTCCCCAATGGTTCCGGCTACAGTCCCAAGATCTTCAACGGCCACTTCCCCTCTGGGGATTCCGCCTTCATTCTCATCATCTTCTAAGCCACTACCCGGCGCACCTCCAGAAGCAAATAGGGTAGCTGGTTTCTTCTCTAGGGTCTTCACTCTCTCGAGCTCGACAAACAAATTGATACCTCCCGCGTGTATGTCCTCGAGAGTCCGCCTCCAAGATTCTAAATAAGCATGCTCCACGGCTCGAGTCAATTTCAGTTTGGCCTCCTCAGACACTCTCCCTATTTGAGCATTTATTACAACAACATCCTCTCTGTGCAAAGATATAAGGACCTCAGCTTCGGTTTTGATCCCGGATAGTGTGATAACTAACTCATAATGGAGACCTCTATATTTGTCACTATCCGCCCTCGTATCATGAAGCTGGTGCCCAACTAAGGCCATCTTTTCCTGGAGGGTATCCCTTTAGAGGTTATCTCTCTCACGTGCCGATTGAGTTCGAGGACTTTGGAGTCTCTGGCTCGGTGCTCCTCCCTCAGCAAGACACCTTCCTTCTCAAACTGCACGAATCATATCAAAGATGTCAAAACACTGGGATCCGATAAACATTCAGAAAATAGCTAATGAAAATTAGGTAACCTGTTCAACAAGAAGAGCCTTCTCACGCTCATGACGGGTCACCTCAGCCTGTTACCTATAAAAAGTCTGATTATAAAGTGCCCTGGCCTGAAGCCATAAAAAAGACAAGTTAGAAAGACAAAGATCAGGATGACAGGTAGGATTTACAAAAACTACCTTCTCACAAAGCCTGCTCATCTCGCTGAAGACGAGTGAAGCATCAAGCTCGGGAATTCCCTCTGGAGCGGCTAAAGGCCTTTCAAACGCATCTCTGTCTCTGATAGGCACCCCCACATGGGAAGGTTCTTCATTTGGGGAATCTTGCATTCCCTTAGGAGGAAAGGTTGTTCCCTAAGGGGAATCTCTCATGACAACAATACTAGCAGGGTCAATCGGGGCCACCTCTTGTCCCTGCAGGGCTTCAGAACTAGGTTCCTCCAAACCGCCTACCGAATGCGTCCCAGCTCGAGGGATATTTTGGCCATCAGCCAACTCAGGGACATCACCCGATACTCTATTAGTGGCCTCCCCAACCCGAAGTTGGACCATAATGACATCAAGCTCCAGCTCGGGAGCCACCATCTCTATGGCATGAGGGCCGATCAGGTTTTCCCCTCCCTCGGATGCTATCAAAAAATTATTTTCCCCCTCACCTTCAACACGGGGACTTCCTATTGCTTCTGGAGTTAGGGCTGCCGGGTTGGCCTTAGTTTCTTCCACCTTGGTCTTCTTGGTTTCCGAAGGTTCATTCGACGGTTCCCTTGGCCTTTTCTTCCCTTTATCGGGTCTCGAGGTACCCTCTTCACCAAGCAATGTTCCCTTCATCAGGGGGACCTCCCCCAGATCTACACGAATGCAAGAGGTAAGCATAAGGATTAAGGATGCTATCAGTAGTAGTTCTGATTAAAAGGTACGACTGCAGCAAGAGTAAAGGCTCACCATGGTCGTTGGCTTCCCATCGAGCTGGGGACAGATCACGCCACACTCACGCAGCATATGGGCAAATCGAGTACAGTCGGCCGACCCAACCCGAGAGGTCCATGACCGCACCAGAATAAATTGCTACGGCTGCATCAACAGAAGAATTTAAGCGCGTGGAAAGATGTACCTAAAAAGAAGAAAGGAAATGCTATATAACGTATCTACTTATGTTCCATGTTCCACCTTTCGTGGAACGGCATCCTTTCCACTGGGATCAAGTCCGAAGTCCTAACTCAGACAAAGAGGCTCATCCATCCTCCATTCCCAACTTCTTCGATGGAAGCAAAAAGGGCCCTCAAAACTTGGCAGTGGAGCTTAATCAGACCCCCATGAAAGAGACGGGGGCTATACGTCATGATCAGGTGATCGAGGTAAAGGGCATCTCCCCAATCATGTTCACATAGTACCTGATCATGTAGACAATATGCCACAATGAAGGGTGAATTTGGCTGAGGGTCACTCGATACCGTTGGCAGAAGTCGAGAATCACGAGGTCTATCGGAGGCAAGGATGGACCCACCGGCCCAAGGGTAAATGGGTAGTATACACACTGAGAAAGTCGGCTTTGTATGCTGTTATATCCTATTCCCGATAAGCGATCTCCACAAGCACCGCATCCCCCAGCGGCATTCAGTCCTCACCCTTTTGACGTATGTTATTGAGCTAATATACTAAGACACAGGCTCACGACGGCCCGGTTTCGAAGAAGGTTTCTTGACCTTGAAATCGGAAGTCGTCGCAAAAGATCCTGGAGTGCATTCCTCAACGCAAAGAGGCACTGCCGCTTTGCCTTTAGATGGAAGCGAAGATGAGGAGGTCATGTTCTCCTGAGAAGCAGAGGCGGAAGTTTTTGCCATTCCTTAAAGTTTTCAGAGGAGAAAGGTAAATTGCATTTCGAAGAAAGAGCAAAAGTGATGGTAAAAAGAACCTTTTTGGGGGCTTGGTGGTACAGTGAGTAATAAAGAATGAGAGAAGAGGTATTTATAGAGGCCACACACATGCTTAAAGGAGGCCAAAGTATAGCCAACCGCTGTAATCAATACGAAGGCTTTCAAGAGCTGTGTGCACGCGATCTTTTGGCACCATATGACTGCCATCATTATAGAAGTACCAGAGGGGCAGCAATTCAAGGTCATTTCTTATCACTTTTACTATATGAAACACGGGGACTATCTATATGCGGTAAAATCGGAGGGTCCAATCTTTCGTCATTGTGATGCCTCGTAAGCACATTTCACAGGTTCAAGACAATGGTCAAGCCCCCCCCCCCTCCCTCCCACCCCCCCTTCCCCGAGGGCTATCGATGCTCGACCTCGGGGCAGTGCAGACTAACGATTATAATGAAAAAATGGTGAGTTCCCAAGGTGCATAACTAGAACTGACAAAGTCTAATGAGCTAGGTTCAGACCTGAATCAAGGCATTAAATAGTAGTTCCAGCCCCACATCTTGGTATTAAATGCATTTGTACTATATTGAAATTTTCTCTCATATATAAAGGGGATCCTTGTCACTTTGTATACACCTTGTGCTCAATATTGAATACACAAGAATATTCTCTTTGTTCTCTAACAAATTATCTTGATCTCATTACTTTCATTTATTGCTTATATTCATTATGTTCTACTTATTGTTAATCATTTATTGCTTATCATTGATCATAAAGAGCCATAATCGTAGCTCTCATAACTATTGTTCCCCCCTCGATCGCTCTAAGCGCGCCATCCGACTCGACCTCGAGGCTCTATATACACCGGTGCAAGGCCCCAACCTCCAGCCGTTCGGTTAGATTATCACATCGTCTATAAGCTATAATCTTGCTCTTTAATCTTTTACTTAGCATCCATTGCCTAACAACTAGCATAAAATAGATCACGTATTTTTAGAACTACAAAATTAAATTTAATTGTTATTACAATTTTCACGGTAAACACTGACAACATTAGAATTTTGTATATCTTTATGCCCATGTATATCAATACTTAATTGTACAACTACATGTATACATTTAATTGAACTAACATGTATATCATGATATTTATATGTAATAGCTATACGACTAATTATATTATATATTGTACAGTTGTATGTATAACAAGAACATAGATGTATATCCTACCTTGTATATCCTTAAGTAATGTTATATCTTTCCGTGTCAATAAAATTCATTGTTCAATATGACGACATGGTAAATCAACTTCATATAAAATGATTAAATAGTTCAAAATCATGTGCTAGAAAAATACATACATGTCTATGAAATAATATACATGATGATATACATGTCCTATACAACTTAATATATT
This sequence comes from Nicotiana tabacum, assembly GCF_000715075.1. NCBI lineage: Eukaryota > Viridiplantae > Streptophyta > Magnoliopsida > Solanales > Solanaceae > Nicotiana > Nicotiana tabacum. The sequence goes on along the minus strand of NC_134087.1, from coordinate 143,589,882 downwards.
TATCTTGACCAGCAAAATTATATGATACATTTTGATATACATGCAAAAATGCAACCTCTAATAAATTAAAAATTAGATATACAAGTGCAAAATTTAAATAACTTGAGTTGCACTTGAACTGAACAATATTTCATCATTAATAAACTTGATATATACATCAACCATTTATATTTAAGGCATGTCTTTTATTTAAACTAATAATTCTTATAATTTATTGGGAACAAGACCACTCATTGATGATTAGGTATATTTCTACATGTTTTCCTATTGTGACCCTCACGTCCATATTGTCCGCGTGAATTCTTTGGCTTCTTAGCTTGTGATTATGAAAACTTCTTGTATCTCACCTTCTTAGGTCTTCCGGGTATCTTATTCCCGACTGGTGGCAACACAACTTGTTCTAATACCTCTACAGGTATTGTCCATGTACTTTCATCTGGAAGAGGATAAATTGGAATGCCGTATTCTTTTAATATGTATTAATTATTGTAGTACATAGAGCAGTAATCTTCACCCTCCAAGTTTTTTGACCTCAAAGCTTCCCACGCATGCGGACATGGTATTTGATCTAACTGAAACCTTCACCAACTACATGTCATTCCTCTAAGGTAAACGATGAACAACCTCCCATTATCAATAACTGAATGTATGTTTTCAGTTAATGGCCTCGCCTATATTTTGTAGAAAAGAAATATTAGTCAACACTTTATGTAACTAATACAAAAGATTAACCCAATAGATTATTGAGTGTTTTGTAGACAAATATGAATATGAAATAAGGAAAATATAATATATTATAAACAGACCATCATATGTTGTGATGCATCAAGATTTTCTTCTAGTATATCATTGTATTTTATGGTAAGATTTGTAAATATCTCTTCTAGAGTGTTTTGATTTGTGTAGTTCCACCTCTAGATCAAAATTCAAATTTTTTCAAGTAATTGTTGTACAGGATGTTCCCTCGCTCCTTAGTTGCTGAATTTAATGACTTTGTAATATTGGAAGTCATTGTCATTGTTCTGTTGACTTTTGTATGCGCTCATACCCAATATCAAATAAGTAATCCTTCACTCTTCCATCTATTTGTTCCATCTCTGTCAAATGATGATTAAACTCTTAAATGGTATATTATCTTGCGTAGCAAAAAATATCTCTCTTAACTCTTCTTGGCTCCTCTTATATCTGTCTTTTATGTTAATTTATAGATGTCATATACAAACACAATGAGAAACTTGTGGATACACTATTGAAGTTGCCTTCGCTGTGCTCTCATTCCTGTCCGATATAATGCACATGCCATCTCTGTCACCGTACGCTTCTTTGAACATTTCGAAGAACCACACCCATGAGGCATCATTTTCCGAGTCAACAATTGTATATACAAGTGGTAAAATCTTGCCTGTTTACAAAATATTAATTATATTTATTCAAAAAGTGCTTATTATAAATATATACTATTTATTAAATGTCTAGTATATGTACACATCAATATGCAATAATTTACAATAATATAAATCTATCTTGGCACCACAAAACCTCGTGTTTTAGGTAAAATTTTATGGGGCCTTACACTTAGGCTAGATTATTACTTCGTTAATTATTTGTTTCGTATTTATTGTCTATTTCAAAGAGGTTGAATATTTTGAAAGTTGAATTTTGATATCATGGCACCATATTTGAAGTTAAATTATCCCTTGCATTATTTATTATTTTTCATTCTTATTATTGTATGGTGAAAACGAGAGTAAAAGAATGAAGGGTGATGCCGTACTATTTCATTCATATTATTACATGATGATGACGAGAGTAAAATAACGAAGGGTAATGTCATGTTATTTCATTCATATTATTATATGTTGAGGATGGGAGTCAAAGCACGAAGGTTGATGTCGTGTCATTATATTCATGATATTGCATGGTGGGGATAAGAGTAAAAGCATGAAGGGTGATGCCGTTCCATTTTTATATCATTGATTTAATTGATTTCCGATTTTGGCATTTACTTAGTTATTTTGTGATTTCATACTTACCATACTTATTATATCTTCTCCTTTTATCATGTCCCCTCCCAGTTAGTATTTTATCATTCTTCTCGTTATTTTCTGCTTTATATATACTTGTATAGGTTTATTTATGTAGGTGTCTTGTCATAACCTCGTCACTACCTCGTCGAGGTTAGGCTCAAAACTTACGGATTACATTGGATCGGATGTACTTATATTACACTTCTGCACTTCTTGTGCAGATATCGGTATTGGTCCTAGCGGTGCTTGAGGTGTGTCATCTCGAATCATTTTCATACAGAGACGTGAGGTAGATCTGCTAGCATTCGCAGACCTTGAAGTCCTTTTCCATTTCGCACCTTTACTGTTTATCTCTTTCGAACAGTTGTATTTATTTAAGACTATGTTTGTAGACTTCTAGTTTCTCATGAACTCGTGACTCTGGATTTCTGGGAGTAGTTAGTATTACATGACTTATATTCACACTATATTAGATTTAACATTTATTTCTCGTTGATTATTATTATTTTGTTTTCAACTGTTAAAATTTGTTAATTACCAATTTTATGTAGGTTTTCCTAGCAAGTGGATGCTAGGCACCATCATGACCCTGTTGATGCCCAATTTTTCTCTCATATTTTAAATATATAAATATATATATATATATATATATATATATATATATATATATATATATATATATATCATATAACAAATATTTTTCATAATTTTAAAAGACTCTAAACCAATTTATTCCTGCATTTTATTTATATATAAACATCCAATAATTATCCTTCATATTATTTCTATGATGATTTAATCATCTAAATTTATCATTTTGTATACGGTGAAATCAGAGAGCCCGATTTCTCGACATCGAGGCACTTCGGAAAACCATCTCGAAGTCTTGAGGCTACAAGGTTATGATCGAGTCTCCTCCCTCGAGGTTTGTCAAGGACCGATCTTGGGACAACTTTGGCCTCAGCCACAGTAGAAATGGGGAGTTCCAAAGGCACGTGGCTAGGACTGACAGGAGTACCCTAGCCCCTTAATCAGGATGTCTTCTAGCTGCCCCATCTCCGTTTCTTTATCATTAATGTATTTTGTACTATGTTGGGATTCCCCTCCTATATAAAGGAGATCTTTATCATTTTATAAGCTCCATGTTGATTCAGTTACCCCACACGAAATATATAAGAACATTCTATGTATTCACTAACATATCCTCTTGATATTATTGCTTTCATTTCTTATCTTCATATTTGTTCAACATTTATTGCTTTCATTTCTTATCTTCATATTTGTTCAACATTTATTGCTTATCATTGGCCATAAAGAGCCTCTGTTAATTTTATTGTAACTTTTAGTCGCATAGAAACCGACTTCTATAGCTCGTAGTTGAGCTTCGGGATCGACCTCGAGGCCTCGAATCGATGAGCTCGAGTCCCCGATAATTGGCCTGACGGTTTGATTTTCGCCCTATCCTTAACTCTTATTTTGTTTCTTAGTCTCACATACATAACATCAACTTCTTGACAAAGTAGCATAAAAATAGATCACGTATTTTTAGAATCCCATCAACAAATTTAATTGTTATTACCATTTTCACGGTAAATAGTTTGGTGCCCACTGTGGGTCTAAAAATAATAGTGATTATTTTCTTGCTGGTTTCGTCACACAACGCGAGTTATCTTTCATGCTTTTTCTTGTCCAAGATCTTCGATTTCAGGTCAAAATGTCTAACTCGGTGAATGAGGGTGAAAACAACAATCTTGAGGACCACAGAGAAAATGGTGTGGATGTTCCGGGTGCTGGTGTGCTACTACAAAACCCTGGGACTGTGCCAGAACCAATCCCCGTAGATGCGGTCTCACGTGTCGCCCAACGCATCGATATAAGCTCACATACCAATAGGAGCGTGGGTTAAGGGGATCCACAAGAAGCTCAGAAAACCCCGACTAGGGAAGAGCACGAGGTTAGAATTCATGTTATTTTTGAAAATGTTGTAGGCACAATATCTAGCTATTGCTCAGCTATAAAGTCACCAGAAAACTTCTAGCACGGTAGCGCCGGGGACAGCTCCCCCAGCCGAATAGGTACCGGAGAGATCGAGCTATTACGGGTCGATAGCCGACCCTATCATCGTAAAGATGCTCGAGGACCTCACAAGGAGGATCAAATCGGGCGAGAAAATGATAGAAGCCAACGATAAGAAGGTCGAGACCTTTAGCTCCAGAGTCGACCAAATTCCGAGAGCGCCCCCCATCCTGAAAGGTGTGGATTCGAAGAAGTTCATACAAAGGCCTTTCCTAGAGGAAGCGGCATTGAAACCCACTCCAAAGAAGTTCATAATGCCAGAACTCCCAAAGTACAGCCGGACCTCAGACCCTAATGAACACGTTACTGCCTACACTTGTGTAGTAAAGGGAAACGACATAAATGACGATGAGATCGAGTTCGTCTTACTGAAAATGTTTGGGGAAACGCTCTCAAAGGGGGCCATGATGTGGTATCACAACCTAGCTCCCAACTCCATAGACTTATTTGCCATGCTGGAAGATTCCTTTATAAAGGCTCATGGCGGTGCTATGAAAGTAGCAACGAGGAAATCTGACGTGTTCAAGAGGGAGAACGAAATGTTGCGAGAGTTCGTATCTCGCTTCCAAACGGAACGAATGGAACTACCTCCGGTCTCTGAAGACTGGACGGTGCATGCCTTTACTCAAGGTCTAAACGAACGAAGCTCGGTGGCTTTGAAGCAGCTAAAAGAGAATCTGGTCGAATATCCCACCGTGACTTGGTCGGACATCCACAACCGATACAAATCAAAAATCAAGGTCAAGGACGACCAACTAGGATCCCCCTTGGGCTCAGTATACCCAAGTAGGCTCTTGGCGAAGGAGCCAAAGCCAAACAAATCAACCATACACTGAAGACAGAAGGAATGCCCCGAGGCGCAACCCACCTCGCAACGATCGAAGGATAGTCCGAGGGCAAAATCCTTGGGGGCTCATCAACAGAGCTGGATTCGATAGGAATGCGGGGCCAACAGAGGCGCCTCGCTTAACAAAGTACAACTTCAACGTCGATATGTCAGACATCGTGTTCGCCATCAGCAAAATCAGAGACGCCAGATGGCCCAGACCTGTACAATCAGATCCTTCACAAAGGAACTGTAATCTAGTATACTAGTTTCACAACACGCACGGACATATGATCAAAGATTGCCGGCAACTCCGGGAGGAAGTGGCCCGGTTTTCTCGACAATGGCCATCTTTAGGAATTCCTCAGCGACTGAGCCAAAAACCAGTTTCGAGAAAGGGAAACGACCAAAAAGAACATAGCAGACGAGCTGCAACATGCCATCCACACGATATTTTGAGGTGGCCGCCACTAGCCTAAACGCCAAAGTCCCTCCAGCAGAGGGACTAAGAGAAAAATCGATGAAAAATAGCAGTCACGAGACCATCTCCAAGGTTCGAAAACACCATCGCCACTAAGGTATAACCATCTCCATTTTATTTTATATTATATTTCATGCTGACCCTTATGCAGGCGCCCGACTGAAGCAGTCAAAGCGCTGACCCAGCTCAAAGACCTTAAGGTTTTAAAGCATCTGTTACACTCTTTTCCTTCTATCGGGTTACATCCCGAGAAGGGTTTTACCGGTAAGGTTTTTAACAAGGCAACATCCATATGCTACATTAGGAAGATCCAACAAGTGTTCAAGGCTTCTTTTTCAACCTCGAACAATGGGGGGCATCCCCCCAGGAAGGCCATCCGCTCGGAAAATCCAAAGAAAGCCAAATGGGGTCCCAATAAGAAAATGATGTACCGGGCCAAACGGTCAAACGAACCGTGCCCGTATAGCCGGGTCCCCGACAACAAAAACATGTACACTTGTACCAAATAATTGAAGAATATCTTTTATCAAAGCATCTCGCACTCCAAAAGAAGCTCGGCACCTCCGCAAAAATGACTTCCCCAGCAAAACCGTCCCAAACACTAGGGGACTAGCGTCAACAATTCAACACCTGAACGACCTCCGGGTCGGGACTCAAAAATCTTAAGCCCTCAGATGAGGAAACATGAAAGTGGCGAAACATCTCCAATGCCGAAAGTACCCTAGATACTCGGGGACTGGCGTCAAAATCTCAAAAAACACACGACCTTAGGGTCGAGATCTCCAAAATCGTATGCCCTCGACAAGGCAATACAAATTTTGCAAATAATGGCTCCCGAGTCAAGAAACCCTCGACGACTCGGGGACTACCATCAAGCACCACCTTCATCGACTTATCAAAACCCGAGGCCATAAGACCCCGAGCGGGCAGACTCGGTCTCGTAAGACCTACATAAGGCAGGAACTACATCTGTAAGACCTCAAGTAAGGCATGAACAATACTTGTACCAAGTATCCAAAACTGTAAGATCTCAACGGCAAGTAAAACTTGTTAGACCTTACTAAAGGCATAAACCTGATCCCAAAGTTTCGGCTATATATCGAACTTGTAAGACCCCTAAAAAGGCATACCCTTGATATAAATGCCGAAACTACTTCACTCGGGACTGAAAAGCTCCGGCGAAACACAAGTGACTCTGGTCACACGGCTGTACCAGCTGAACTAATGCGACTCGGGGATGCCGGACTGTCGTTACAAAATCGCAAGCCTTTTATTAATCCGAATCTACTTTGAAAAGAACAGATTAAACATTCTACCCTCAATACAGGCAAAAGAGCTTCGACCACGTCAACTCCTAAACATCAACTTCGAGATACTCAGGCTCCGAGCCAAACCTCCCGAGGTGCTCGATCATCGCCATTTAACGACTCACAATCGAGGTTTTTTATTAAGCCGTCGAAGAGTCAGGGAAACACTATCTATCTTTATCGAGGGAAAAATAAAGCCAACATAAATGGTCGCATCAATCAAGCGCGTAAGAGCCATTGTCTCCAGCCTAATAAGCCTCAGGGCCACACACATAAAAGGTCACTTTGACCCAAGGAGTAAGAGCCACTGTCACCAGCCCACACAAATACAAAACTTGAGGGTCGAAAGAGCTCGAGTCGTAACCCGATTCAGAGACTGAACCCAAAATAGTTGACTAAATATGCCTAAGAGCAAGGTGTAAGAGCCATTGTCGCTAGCCCATATAAAAGGTCACATCGATCAAGCGCGTAAGAGTCTACAGGCCAGCCTAACGTACACCGGGGCCATATCACGAATCTAAGGATTCCTACCAACTCAAAGGTCGACTGATCTGGCTGAAATCTCAGCAAAGAGGAACCCGGAAGGTACAAAAATCGTGAGGTTTCCCCCTTATACATATATGTGATAAGATACAAGCTCCATTTACAGTGTACTGTAAAAACACTATATACAAAGACGAAGAAAGAAAATAGACGTCACCCTTGGGGACTACGGCCCGATGGCCCAGTCCTCGCCATCTTCAGCAACAGATAGAAAGAACTTAGCATCATATTCCTCCGCCTTGGCTTGCTAGATCTCCTCTAAATGATCAAAACCCCTGGCGTGAACTTCCTCAAGAGTTTCCCTCCGAGATTTGCACTTCGCGTACTCTTTGCTGCTGCTCGCACGACCAAGAGTTCTCCTTAGCTCAGCTCTAGCAGTGACAGCACTCTTCAAATAGGTTGCCACTCTTTGATCCACCCTAGTGCAGCTCATCAAAGCCTCAGCCCGGTCATTCACCACTTTGTCTTTCGCCTTCAAAACCTCAGACTCGAGCCTTGCGATCATGTTCGCCCGCGCAGAATCACTCGCACGAGCAATCTGGATTTGCATCTCCAGGGTGGAAACTTTTGCCAAAACAATCTCCTTTGACGCAACTTGGGCATCTACATGGGCTTGCAGCTCGTTGAGCTCACGTTTGACCCTTCCAACTTCACCCCAGAGTCACTCCAGTTCCTCCGTTTTGCTCTCTAACTGAAATATCGAAACGTTAACCTCCAAAAATGAAAGAAGGAGCATACGACAACATGAAATACAAGATACATGTCTCTTGAGGCAGATCTTACGGCTCCGGCTTCGATCCGCCTCACACCGCAAGGATAACGACTTTCTTTCTTTTTTCACACAAAGAAGCTTAAGGGATTTCTCCCTATCCAAAGCCTTCCGCAACCGAGACTCATAGCGAAGTAGCTCAGATTTGAGCATGTCAAAGGCCTACGAAAGAAAATTCAATCAGAAAGGAAGAATGTGAAACTGGAATAGTCCTATGCCAACTACAAAAATTATCATAAAGCCAAGCCGCTGTGCCTCACCAAAAGCCGAGCCAATGTCCGACGGCTTTGTTTCTCCCGAAGCGCCTTTGTCAAGAGAAGAAGAAGGCACAATGCACTCCTCACTCATTGAAGTGCCATCAGTAGAAACGGGGAATGTTCTTTCGAGAACGGAAGCCACCGAAATCGAATGATCGGTCGAATTGCCTCTCTTGATCCGCTGAGAAGGACTCGCCCCACTGAGAGCCTCCTCACAACCCAGAGATTATTTTCGTTTATCATCAACCCTCGATCCCGAGGACGACAGTCTCTCCTCATCCCTAGAGGACATAGCCTCATCTGGGAAAAATCTCCAATACCTGCGGTAGCTAAATTAGTACGCTAAAAAGAAAAGTACCATTATGGGAAATAAGCCACCACGCGCCTACCATGATGCTTTGCCTCCCATCTCCCCTTGGATAGGTCTCGCCACCTGCACTTATCATAGGTCGAACGAGCAGCCAGCTTACAAGACCACTCAGCCAAATTCGGGACCTCGTTCGGCAACCAAAAATTCGCTACAAAAAATACATATGCAGAAAAATGTCGTTATGCAGCCCGCCTCCAGAAAAAGTGATAAAACTACAGGTATGACACTTACGTGTGAAATTCCATTTCTCGGGAAAGGGCAGAAACTCTCCAGGAATGATATCGATCGTCCGAGCTCGAATGAATCGGCTCATCTATCTTCGGTCTTTGTTCTCTTCACCTTTAATGGTAGGAGACCGAGTAGATCGATGCTGTAGAGTAATCAAACCTCGATAACGCAGCGGCCGATATAACCTCACGAGATGATTGAGGGTAAAATCGAGCCTGGCCTTCTCTACAAAGTATCTTATCATCTACACTATCTTCCAAAGGGATGGGTGAACCTGCGCCAATTTAACTTGATATCTCCGATAGAACTCAAGCATGACCCTGTCAGGGGGACCCAATGTAAAAGTGTGCGTATAAACGCTCAAAAACCCCTCAACGTAGGTCATGATGCTCTCTTCAGAGGAAGGTACTTGTAGCACCACTTTTTCTCCCTATCCATAGTCTTTTCTGATCATTTCAAGATGCTCCTCCTCTATTGATGAGATGAACCTCGACGTGTGCTCCCCATGCACTAGAACGTTGGGAGGTCTCTCCAACGCAAAGTCTTCCCTCGAGACAAAGCATCTCAAGGCCCACTCCCCAGGCACCGGCGGTGTACCACCGACCGGACACGGAACAGAAGCAGAACTCCCCTCTCCTTGATGGGCGGATATCGACGTAGCAGTCATGGCTACGATAGAATAAGAGGGGGAGAATATAGATCTGGGCAAATTTTTTGAGTTAAAGCAACGAGAGAACTAGCGTAAAACACCAAGTTCTATGGGAGAAATGGTTACTCAAAGTAGCAGAATCTCCACTGAGGAAGCAAGTGATGAATATATAGGGGCAAAGTAGTGACTTCTCGCCTACCTAGAGGGCCAATTAATCCTGGCCATGGTAACATCATTTTTCCATGGGAAATGTACTGGCGGCATCGCACGGGATCACCCCGGGGCCTCTTTTATCAAATCGCATGAATGCTACTACCTCACGAGAGTCAAGAGGTATCGAGACCTCGGGGGCTTCTTTCTAGAACAAGCATCGGCCCCAAAGAAGCTATCAACTTAACTTCGATATAGGACCCGATTTTAGGGGTCCTGATTGCTCCAACAATGGGCTCTAAAGGATTAATATTACAATTCAAAGATTAGCTCCCCGAGAGCAGCAAAATATAAAGAATGGAAAGACTTGGGGCAGAAAAATCCCTATTTTCATTTCCAAAAATATATTAACAAGGGACGTCTTTACAAGACTTACTCACCTGGGAGTACATGCATAGAAAGAAAAAAGAAAAAAAGCAAAAGCGGCACAAGGCCTACTCTTCATCGCCATTATCCTCCGAACCATCTCTAGGATCCTCGTCTTGGACGACCAAAACCTCCAACTTTCTCTCAAACTCCCGTGCCTCCTCAATTCCAACTAACAGATCGACGCCTCTGGCCTCGATCTCCTCCAAGCTCTTCCTCCTCGCCTCCGCTCTAGCATGTTTGATGGCCCGAGCCAGTTTCTGCTCGACCTTTAATGATACGTTACGGGCTATTTGATTCGTCGTGGCTACGTCCTTCAGGTAAGTAGAAAACATTTCCTTCTATCTCGGACTTGGCCGCAACCAGCGCAGCAATCTTCTTTCGAGCATCCTTGAGAAGATCATGGGTCAACACCAACTCCGAGGTCACTACCTCATTTTATTTCCTCAGCCCGAGGATCTCCACATTCAGTCGCCCAATCTACAAGTCATTTTGCTCGACCTACAAAAGGAAAAGTAAACTAGTTTGTATCAAATTATTGGAGTGAAGGAAAGACTCATACATAACAAAATACCTTCTCGGCAAGGGCAACTTTTTCTTGGAGTGCTCCCTCCAAAGTAGCCCGGAGCTTGCCTGACTATTTCTCCTTCTGAGCAGAACGAGCCTCCGACTCTCGTAGTCTCAAGGATAGCTTCCCAAGCTCCTTCTCACGGCATGAAAGTTCCTCGTTAAGCCTGGAGAGGGCATGATCATACATCTCCTTGCACTACAGCAAAATAGAAAAGTTAGAAAAATGAAAGAAGATGCTTAGGACTAAATGAAATATACCTAAAGTAGCTATCACCTGTTGCATGAACCTCTCGGCCGCCTTGACAGAGCTGGGAGCGTCAAGATCGACATTCTCACTGACATCGTCAAGAATATTGCCATGCGTGCCTCCCCCTTTTAGATGACCCCTGGCTTTGACGACGTTCGCATCTTGAGCATCCTTTAGTTCCCCCGACGAGAATTGAAAGCCTGAAATGAACTCATCTTTGTCACCGATGTCTCCGAGGGGCAACTCATGCTCCTGAAAATCTCCGAGTCTCAACTCTTCAGGGTCAGTAGTAGTGGTCCCCCGAGCGAAAACCACACCAAACCCGATCATGGGTTCCGAGGCCACTTTGGCACCCTCCTTGAGGGTCTTCGACCTATGAGAGCGACCTGAGTCGGCCGTCCCCAATTCAGAAGCCTCCGGTTGAGGCACCTGCGAGGCTCCCTCGCTCGACTCTGTCCTCCGTTCCAACCGACACTCGTCATCATCACCGTCATCATCATCCTCATCCTCATCCTCAGCATTGGGACTTGCTCCGGAAGATAAAGTCAAGGTCCTAGTAATGGATCAAGGCTCACGTGACTTAGGTTTCTTTGCCACATGAGGATTGGCAGTCGCCTTACCTTTACTTTTCTTGCCCTTGCCAGGCTCTAAAGTCTCCGTTTTGCCTCCAGGGGGCGGCCTCATCAGCATATTCTCACCAAGGCCTGCACGAGCGCAGTAACCATAATTTATCACCACAAAGGGTATGGTGAGAAACATAAATCTAAGGCATAGGTGGTAAGGAAGCTTTACCATGATTCTTGGCCACCCACAGCTTCTTTTCCAGGTCGGTCCAAGACCGATCAAGATATGGGAATGCGGTGTCCAACCGTTCGATCCACCCCAGCAAATCCGAAACCGCTTCGGGGTACCAAGCGGCAGCTGCAGGAAACACAAAGAGGTCATTATGCCGGAAGAAAGGAAAGAAAATCACAAAACATGACTAAGGAAAAAATGTTTACGCTGTGTGTTCCACTTCTCTGGGAAAGGCATCCTCCTAGCCGGAATGATGTTCGAGGTCCTCACCCGGACGAACCTACTCATCCACTCTCGATCGTTCCCCTCGTCGGTGCTCGAGAAAAATATTTTTTGGATCGATGGTGAATCCTGATCAAATCTCGATAAAATCAAGGGCTGTAAAACCTAATCAAATGGTTGAGGTTAAAGATCTCAACCGCAACCCCTTTAGTGAAATGGCGGAGCATCAAGACTATCCTCCAAAAATAAGGGTAAATTTGACCGAGCGTCACTTGATATTTGTCACAAAAATCAAGGATAACGGGATCTATCTCTAGGGGAGAGGATTCAGAGGAATCGGAAGGACCCAAAGTGAACGCGTAAGTATACACATGAAGGAATCCAGCCTTGTGATCACTGCCTCGTCCCATCGGCAGTCTGTCTTCACCGCCTCTACATTGGTTATGACACTAATGTATCGGGACACGTGTTCACATCGGCCCGGTGTGGATGAAGTGGTATCGAATGGTAAAGTCCTTCGACATGTCAATATTGGACGGAGTACATTGTTCCAAGGTAGGTATCGCTTTGGGTTTCCCTTTAGACTTTCGAGAAGAAGAGGCAGCCTCGTCTTTTCGAGGAACCATCTTAGAGGTTCTACTCATGATAATGGTAAAATTTCTCTGGGAAAGCAAGAAGAAAGGATGTAAGTATGGATGGGTATGGCTTTGCAAATCTGAAGTAGTTGGGAAAGTGAGAGTTATCCAACAATTGTTGCCTTTATAAGAGCTGTGTGGGAAGTGGAAGGGACGAATTAGTGGCGGTTCGTGGGCTTCTCGATAGTCGCATCTGACGGAGACCCTTGCGCGGTTTTTTTGGGCTGGAATTTAATGCTATGATAGGCTGACGTCACAACAATGGCGCCTTCAGGTTAAAGCTCATAATCGTTTCTCATCACTACTCTCTAAGAAATGCGGGGACTATTTGTATACGGTAAAATCGGAGAGCCCGATTTCTTGACATCGAGGCACTTCGAAAAACCATCTCAAAGTCTCGAGGCTACAAAGTTATTATCGAGTCTCCTCCCTCGAGGTTCGTCCAGGCCCGATCTTGGGAAAACGTTGGCCTCGACCACGGTAGAAATGGGGAGTTCCTAAGGCGCATGGCTAGGACTGACAGGACTTACCTAGCCCTTAATGAGGATATCTTCTAGCTGTCCCATCTCCATTTCTTTATCATTAATGTATTTTGTACTATGTTTGGATTCCCCTCCTATATAAAGGGGATCCTTATCATTTTATAAGCTCCATGTTGCTTCAGTTACTCCACACGAAATATACAAGAACATTCTATTTGCTCTCTAACATATCCACTTGATATTATTGCTTTCATTTATTATCTTCATATTTGTTCATCATTTATTGCTTATCATTGGCCATAAAGAGCCTCCGTTAATTTTATTATAACTGTTAGTCGCGTAGAAACTGCCTTCGATAGCTCGTAATCGAGCTCCGGGATCGACCTCGAGGCCTAGAATTGGCCTAACGGTTTGATTTTTGCCCTATCCTTAACTCTTATTTCATTTCTAAGTCTCACATACATAACATCAACTTCTTAACAAACTAGCATAAAAATAGATCACGTATTTTTAGAATCCCATCAACAAATTTAATTGTTATTACCATTTTCACGGTAAACACATTTATAAAAACATAATGTTTAAATATTTTTCAATGCATTTTTATAATTATATTTGCATTTTTAAGGCTAAATTGCACATCTTTTCAATAATAGCCTATATTAATGTATAATTATATTATTTATGCAGAAAATAATTTTTTATATTTTTAAAATGTTAAGTAATTATTTTAAATCATTTTAGTGCACAAATTATTTTATTATTATTAATTAATTGCTTTTATAAATTATTTATTTATTAAATATTGGGTATTTAAAAACTAGCCTAAATTCCTATTCAATTCCGGACCTTATAACCCAGCCCAATTACCCCATACACTTACCCAATTACCTAGGCCCAAAACAAAAAACCCCTTATTTTTTAAACCCAACCGGTAACCCATTTACACGACCCGCCCCAGTCCCGTTTTAAATCTTGGCCATTGATCTCTATGATCAACGACCTACAATTAATTTACCCCTTTTAATTACCCCCTTCCACCAGAAACCCTAACCCATTTTCCCCTTTACCCGCCGCCCTTGTATGCTCTCTACTCTCTTATTCTCTACAAACCCAAGCACTGTTAACCTATAATCCTCTCTGATTCTGACTAAAAAATGGAATCAATCGTTCATTCACTTACTTTATTGATCTCCTCTCACTACTGGTTTCGTTTATGGTGTTACCTAATTGCCTGCCTAAACATGGCAAGCGGATCTCTTCAATTTTGAACCAAAACTAGTTCAGTTCTTTGACCTTTTTCCGTCTATGTTCGTTCTTATTCTTTCATGGTATGAATCTCTATGAATCTCTACGTATATTTGATATTCTTACTTACCCTAAAACTAGAGTTTTCAGATCTTTTTAGATCGAACCAAAAAATCGGTGCCGAACAATCAAAAACTATTCAAATGGTGTATAAACAAATCAATATACGCTCAAAAGATCATATTCCAACCATTAGGGTGATTACCCAATTCTAAATGCAAGAATCCTAAAATTCAAACTTATACACTGCCCAGCTGACCCTTCTTCATGTTCAAAAGCCCTCCATCGCGTTCGCGATGAACAAAATTCTCAAAAGTCGTTTTCAAACTCTTCTCAGATATCCTCTAGTATAATGACCATAACTTTTTGTACAAAACTCCAAATGACAAATGGTTTAATGTTTTTAAAACTAGACATCAAGATCAACAAATTCTATGTTTTGGTCATCTCCCAATTCCTTATAGATTTTGAGATATAAGCTACCAAAGTCAGCCCTGTGTCAGCCCTGTGCAACACAAATTTCTTCATTATCTTCCTGGACAGCCTGTAGTGTACTAGAAATAACATTTTGTACATAAATCCAAATGCTAAATGGTTTACTTTATAAAAACTAGACACAAAGGGCTACAACGTTCTTTTTTGGATCATCTCCAAATTCTTAATAGATTATGAGATATGCGCCTCCGAAGTTAGACTTGCGTAACAGAGATTTTCTTCTTTGCGAAACATAAACAGGGAAACTCAAAGAATCCCGTGAGTTAGACTTGAGGTGGTGGTCGCGTTCGTGATGAAGGTCGTAACTAGGTAGAATTTAAAGTTCAAAATGAGGGTTTGAGCTCATAACTTAAAAAAATGATTGAGAGCTCAGTAGAAGGCGAAATTTGGGGAGATGTTCGGAGAAAGTTTTTGGGTAATGATTCCTAACTCCTTTGTGATTATATCCTATTACTCTAAGACTAATTTCATCATTTAATTTCGGATTTGGGGTGAAAATTGGGGAAAATTGAGAAAAATTCTTAGGTCGAATTTTGCGATATTGATCGAGATTTTAGTATCGGATTTGAGTAAATTTAGTATGGTTATACTCGTGAGTGAATGAGTATTCATAATTTGTTACTTTTACTCGATTCAGAGACATTGGCCCGTGGAGGATTTTTGGTCGTTTTCCTATTTTCTTGTCTTAGCTTTAAATTCATTAGCTAAGCTAGTTGCTTGTAGTTTTATTTACATTATGTAATTAATTTGATTAGATTTGGGCCACTCGTAGTTGGATACTCATGGCAAGAGCGTGATATTAGATTGATTTGAGCTTGGTTCGAGGTAAGTGGCTTGCCTAACCTTGTGTGAGGAAACTCCCCTTAGGATTTTGGTACTGTTGTTATATGAATGTCGTGTATGTGAGGTGACGAGTGCGTACACATGCTAATTATTGAAAACTCCCATTTTCACTAAGTAAATATTTATGTTTTCCTTTAATTGAGCAATACCAGTATATGAAGCCTCCTATTTAGCTTAGGAAAGCATGCTTATGTGACTTAATTGTCTTATCTATTTTAACAGCTTACTTGGATTCTGTGAAACATGTTTAGAGTAGGAATTACCTGTCTCTTGATACAAACTTGAATAGAATTGTAGATTTTCTTGTTGAAGTGGTGGTGTGTTTAGTTTAGGACTACGGAACGTTATTCCAGTAGATCCCCTTGCACATTTATATTTTGGACTATGGTACGATATCCCGGGAGATCCTCTGTACATTTACGTTTGGGACTACGTGACGTTATCTTGGGAGATCCCATGTTGCTATCTTTATGTACTGAATTATTTCTTTCTGTGGTTTCACTTTTCATTGACTGTTAGTATTTTAACTATATTGTCATATTTTATACTGTTTTACCTTGTTATATATGTATAACCAGTAGAGCCCTGACCTGATCTCGTCACTACTCGATCGAGGTTAGGCTTGGCACTTACCGGGTACCGCTGTGGTGTACTCATGCTCTTTCCTGCACATGTTTTTCGTGTGCAGGTCTAGGTTCTTCTGCTCAGCCATACTATCCATGAGGCGAGGTGATTCAGAGACTTTGTGGTATATTTGCCGAGTCCGTAGACCTAGAAGTCCCTCTCTATTCTCCCGTTAGTTATAGATTTCTTGTATTTTTCTTCATTTAGACTTTTGGAGTTGGGACACTATGTACTTCTTTAGCTTGTGATTCATGAGATTCCGGGTTTTGGGAGTGCTATGTTTCAGTTCGAGAGCATTATTATTGTATATGCCGAGCGGCATTTTAAACTCTTTAATTATATTTACCTATTAGTTTGCTAGTTTTGTAGCTTTAATTCATTTTTTTGCAAATTGTTAGGCTTACCTAGTCGTAGAGACTTGGTGCCCTTACGACAGCTCACCGAGGGAGAACTTGGGTCGTGACAAGTTGGTATCAGAGCTCTAGGTTCATAGGAGTCATGAATCACAAACCTGTTTATTAGAGTCTCGCGGATCGGTACGGAGACTTCTATACTTATCTTCGAGAGGCTATGTAACTATTAGGAAAATTCAATTTCATTTGATTCCTTGTGGTGCGAGATTATTGATTTCAAAATACTTAACCTTTGTCTTCAATTCTCTCATAGAAAGTGAGGACACATGCTATCGGAGATGACCAGGCACTCGCGCCCCTTGCTAGAATTGCCAGAGGACGGGACGTGGTAGAGGCCGAGGACACACACGAGGTGCCGTTAGAGCACCCGCGCGAGCTGCTATAGAGGCGCCACCAGTAGCTCCAGCCGGAACCCAGGTGCCTGATACGCCTATTACTACTACTACGCTAGCTCTCTAGGAGACCCTTGCATAGTTCATGAGCATGTACACCACTCTAGCTCAGGCATGGTTGATTCCCCTTGCTGCAGCCACATCTCAGGCCAGGAGGGGAGCACAAACTCCTGCTGCCCGCACTCCAAAGTAGCAGGTTTAGGTTGATCAGATCCCAGAGGCTATAGTAATATTGCTTGTAGCCCCAGTTCAGCCCGGGGATAGGGCAACAATTTTAGAGGAAGAGCAGCTAAAGCTTGAGAGGTTCAAGAAGTACAAGCCTCCTACATTCAGTGGTCTAGCATCAGAGGATGCTCGGGGATATCTTGAAGAGTGCCACCGTATCCTCCACACTATGGGTATTTCAGGGTCGAGTGGGGTATCTTTCACTTTCTTCTAGCTTCGATGGACAGCCTATCATTAGTGGCGTACTTTTGAGTTAGACAGTCTGATTGAGGTAGCTTCCCTTACATGGACCCAATTTTCAGATATGTTTTTCAGGGAGTATGTCCATCAATGCCTCAGGGAAGCATGGCACGTGGAGTTTGAGCATTTGTGCTAGGGTATTATGACTGTTTAAGAGTATGTTGTCCATGTTAGTGACTTGGCTAGACATGCACCAGCCTTGGTTTCTATAGTTCATGAGAGAGTTCACTGGTTTATTGAGGGGCTCATTCCCAACATCAGATCTAGCATGGCCCCGGAGTTGGAGATGGATATTGCTTATCAGCAGGTGGTGAGTATTGCTAGGAGAGTAAAAGGCATGCTTGCTCGGGATAGGGAGGAGAGAGAAGCCAAGAGGTCTCGAGAGCCGGGTCATTATTCTAGTGCCCCAGCTGCAGTTCACCATGGTAGGGTTTATGTGAGTTGTCCCGTTCATTCAGCTCTTCTAGCAGCCAGTGGTATTCTAGCTCCGCCTAGAGCTCAGGAGCCTTATTATGCACCTCCAGTATCTAGTGTGCCTCCTGCACAAGGTGCCATCAGTGGTCAGTCTAGAAGACCTAGCCCGAGCCAGTCACAGCCGCCACGTCCTCCCAAAGCTTGTTTTGAGTGTGGTGATACACGCCATATGGTGAGGGATTGCCCTAGACTTAGGAGGGGTGCACCTCTATAGCCTTCTTAGTCACAACATGCTCCACCAGGTCCTCAAGCCTTAATTACAGCACCAGCTGCCACCCCACCTATGCAGACATCCCGAGGTAGAGGTCGAGATGGTAGGGGTCATCCTAGAGGGAGAGGTCAGGCCAGATACTATGCCCTTCCTGCCCGTACTGAGACTGTCGCCTCCGATTTTGTCATCACAGGTATTGTTCCGGTTTGTCATAGAGATGCATTCGTTCAATTCGATCCAATATCCACATATTCTTATGTGTCCACTTATTTTGCCTCGCATTTGTCATAGAGATGCATTCGTTCATTTCTTAAGGCTCAGCGAATGGTTGAGAAGGGGTGTGATGCGTATCTAGCCTGTGTCAGAGATGTCAATATTGATACCCCTACAGTTGATTAAGTCCGAGTAATGAGAGATTTTTCTGATGTGTTTCCAGCTGATCTTCTTGGTATGCCACCCGATAGAGATATTAATTTTTGCATTAATTTGTTGTCGGGCACTCTGCCCATTTTTATTCCTTCTTATCTTATGGCACTTCCTGAGATGAAGGAGCAGTTACAGGAATTGCTTGATAAGGGCTTTATTCGACCCAATGTGTCACCTTGGGGTTCTCCTGTCTTATTTGCAAAGAAAAAGGATGGTTCTATGCGTGTGTGCATTGATTATCGCCAGTTGAACAAACTTACAGGTGAAGAACCGGTATCCTTTGCCTCGTATTGATAACCTGTTTGATAAGTTACAGGGTGCCCGAGTATTTTCTAAGATTGACTTGCATTTAGGGTATCATCAGCTGAAGATTCGGGAGCCAGATATCCCAAAGACTGCTTTTAGGATTTGGCATGGTCATTACGAGTTCCTTGTTATATCATTTGGGCTGACCAATGCCCCAGCAGCATTTATGTATTTGATGCACAGTGTTTTCCGAACATATCTTGACTCGTTCTTTATTGTCTTTATTGATGACATTCTGGTAAACCCCCAGAGTCGGGAAGATCATGAGCAACACCTGAGGACAGTGCTTCAGACTTTGAGAGAAAAGAAATTATATGTGAAGATCTCGAAATGTGAGTTTTGGCTGTATTCCGTGGCATTCTTAGGTCACGTGGTATCGAGTGAAGGGATCAAGGTGGATTTGAAGAAAGTGAAAGCAGTGCAAAGTTGGCCCAGACCATCCTCAGCTATAGAGATCTGTAGTTTTCTTAGCTTGGCATGTTATTACTGTCGATTTCTTGAGGGATTTTCATCTATTGCAGCACCTATGACCAGGCTGACCCATAAGGGTTCTCCATTCAGGTGGACGGAAGAGTGTGAGGAGATCTTTCAGAAGCTCAAGATAGGTTTGACTACAGCCCTAGTATTGATCTTGCCTATAGGTTCGGGGTCTTATACTGTCTATTGTGATGCCTCGAGGATTCGCCTTGGAGCAATATTGATGTAGGACGGTAAGGTGATTGCCTACGCGTCCAGACAGTTGAAGATGCATGAGAAAAATTATCCTATCAATGATCTCGAGTTGGCTGCTATTGTTCACGCCTTGAAGATCTGGCATCATTATTTATACGGTGTTCCTTGTGAGATCTACACTGATCACCAGAGTTTGCAACATCTGTTCCAGTATAAGGACCTTAATTTGCATCAAATGAGGTGGTTAGAGCTGCTTAAGAATTATGATATAACTATTTTATATCACCCAGGGAAGGCCAATATGGTGGACGACACTTTGAGTCGCCTGGCAAAAAGTTTGGGGAGTTTGGCTTATCTACCAGCAGCAGAGAGGCCCATGGCGATGGATGTTCAGGCCTTAGCCAGCCAGTTTGTAAGATTGGATATTTCGGAGACCAGTTGGGTCCTAGCTTGTGTGGTTTCTCGGTCTTCCTTGTTTGATCGTATCAGAGAGTGCCAGTATGATGACCCTCATTTGCTTTTCCTCAAGGACAAAGTTTTGAATGGTGATGCCAGAGATGTGACCATTGGTGATGACGGGCTATTGAGGATGCAAGGCCGAATATGTGTACCCAATGTTGATGGACTTCAGGAGATTATTTTGGAGGAGGCCCACATTTTGCGGTATTCCATCCAACCGGGTGCCGCAAAGATGTACCAGGATTTGAGGCAACACTATTGGTGGAGAAGGATAAAGAATGATATAATTCGGTTTATAGCTCGTTGCCTTAATTGTCAGTAGATAAAGTGTGAGCACTAGAGACCGGGTGACTTGCTTTAGCAGATAGAGATTCCAGAGTGGAAGTGGGAGCGGATTACCATGTATTTCATAGTTGGACTCCCATGGATTTTGAGAAAGTTCGACTCCATTTGAGTGATTGTGGATCGGCTGACCAAGTCCGCACACTTCATTCTTGTGTGTACCACCTATTCCTCAGAGCGGTTGGCGGAGATTTATATCCGAGAGATTGTTCATTTACATGGTATTCTAGTTTCTATCATTTTATATAGAGGTACTCAGTTCACATCACGGTTATGGAGAGCCATACTGCATGAGTTGGGTACTCGAGTGGATTTGAGCATAGAATTTCACCCCGAGATGGATGGACAATCCATGCGCACTATTCAGATTCTTGAGGATATGCTCCGTGCGTGTGTTATGGAGTTTGGAAGTTCTTGGGATCAAATCTTTCCACTTGCGGAGTTTGCCTACAACAACAATTACCAGTCCAACATTCAGATGGCACTATTTGAGGCTTTGTATGGTAGTCGATATAGATCCCCGGTGGGTTGGTTTGAGCCGGGCGAGGCTAGGTTATTGCGCATAGACTTGGTTTAGGATACTTTGGAGAAGGTTAAGGTGATTCAGGATAGACTCCGCACAGCCCTATCCTGACAGAAGAGTTATGCACACCGAAAAGTTTGCGATGTTTCATTTATGGTTTGAGAGTAGGTCTTGCTTCGGGAAGAAGGACAAGTTGAGCCCAAGGTTCATTGGTACCTTTGAGGTGTTACAACGTGTTGGGGAGGTTGCTTATGAGTTTGCCTTACCTCCCAGCTTGGTAAGAGTTCATAAGGTATTTCATGTTTCGATGTTCCGGAGGTATCATAGCGATCTGTCTCACGTGTTGGATTTCAGTTTGGTCCAGTTGGATAAGGATCTATCTTATGTTAAGGAGCCAGTGTCTATATTGGACAAGCAAGATCGAAAGCTGAGGTCAAAGAACATTGCATTAGTGAAGGTTCAGTGGCGGGGTCAGCCGGTCGAGGAGGCGACTTGGGAGACCTAGTAAGATATGCACAACTGTTACCCTCATAATTTCAGCACTTCATGTATGTCTCTATGCTCGTTCGAGGACGAACAAATTTTTTAAGTGGGGGAGGATATAAAAACTCGGCCAGTCATTTCGAGAGTGAGAGCCCCGATCCCCTATTAACTACTTCCCCCGTATCTATTTATGTTATTGTGAATTGCCGGGATGGTTCATCTTGAGTTTCAGAGTATTTGGGGACACTTCCTTACATGAGAGCTAAGCCTTAGAATTTGGACCGTAGTCATAACAGCATGAAGACAGCTCTAGAATGGAATTTTGTTGATTCCGTTAGCTCCATTGGGTGATTTCGGGCTTTGGGGCATGTACGGACTGTGTTTGGAGGTCCATAGCTCATTTAGGCTTAAAATGGCGAAAGCTGAATTTTTGGAGTTTTGGGCCTATAGTGGAAATTTTGATATCGGGGTCAGAATCCCATTCTGGAAGTTGGAATAGGTTCGTAGTTTGAATATGACTTGTGTGCAAAATTTGGGGTCAATTGGACATGGTTTGGTTGGTTTCAACATGGGTTGTAGAATTTTTATATTTCAAGCTCATTAGGTTTGGATTGGAGGGTGATTCATGGTTTTAGCATTGTTTGATGTGATTTGAAGGCACGACTAAGTTCGTATGATATTTTAGGATTTGTTGGTATGTTTGGTTGAGATCCCGGGGGCCCCGGATGTGTTTTGGATGCTCAACGGGTCTTTTTTCGACTTAAAAAGATGGCAGATTTTGCTGGTGTTTTATTGCAGAAGATTTGTTCTTCGCGTTCACGAAGATGATCCCGCATTCCCGAAGAAGACTTTGGGCAGGAGGAGAAAATGCTCTTCGCATGAGCGAGTCTGGGGATGCGTTCGCGAAGCTTTGGACTTTAGTGTATCGCGAACGCGTGAGTGGCATCGCCTTCACGTAGGGAAGTTGGAGCAGCTAGGACCCCAAGAGTTTACTCATCGCGTTCGCGTATGAACAGTCTCGTTCGTGAAGGCTCTAGTAGCTGAAGCTTTCGCGAGAAGGAGCTTGCATTTGCGAAAGAGGAAAAGTGGACAGTGAAGTTTTGTTCTACGCGAACGTGAGGTGGTGTTCGCGTTCGCGATGAAGGCCGTAACTGAGCAGAATTTATAGTTCAAAACAAGGGTTTGAGTTCATAACATCATAAAATTAATTGAGAGCTCGGTAGAAGGCAAAATTTGGAGAGATTTTGAGAGGAAGTTTTTGGATAATGATTCCTAACTCCTTTTTGATTATATCCCGTTAATCTAAGCTTAATTTCATCATTTAATTTCAGATTTGGGGTGAAAATTGGGGAAAATTGAGAAAAGTTCTTAGGCCAAATTTTGGGATTTTCATCAAGATTTAGGTACCGTATTTGAGTTAATTTGGTATGGTCAGACTCGTGAGTGAATAGATGTGCATAATTTGTAACTTTTACCCGATTCAGAAACGTGGGCCCGGGGAGAATTTTTGGGCGTTTTCGCATTTTCTTGTCTTAGCTTTAAATTCATTAGCTAAACTAGTTGCTTGTAGTTTTATTTATATTGTATAATTGATTTTATTAGATTTGGGAAACTCGGAGTAGGATACTCATGGCAAGAGCATGATATCAGATTGAACTGAGCTTGGTTCGAGGTAAGTGGCTTGCCTAACCTTGTGTGAGGAAACTCCCCTTAGGATTTTGGTACTGTTGTTATATAAATGCCGTGTATGTGAGGTGACGAGTGCTTACATGTGCTAATTGTTGAGAACTCCCATTTTCACTAAGTAAATATCTATGTTTTCCTTTAATTGAGCAATACCAGTATGTGAAGCCTCCTGTTTAGTTTAGGAAAGCATGCTTATGTGACTTAACTGTCTTATCTGTTTTAACTGCTTACTTGGATTTTGTGTAGCATGTTTAGAGTAGTAATTACCTGTCTCTTGATACAAACTTGAATAGATTTGTAGATTTTCTTGTTGAAGTGGTGATGTGTTTAATTTGGAACTACGGAACGGTATTTCGGGAGATTCCCTTACACATTTATATTTGGGACTACGGGACGGTATCCCGAGAGATCCCTCATGTGCTGCATATTTACTTTGGGGCCACAGAACAGTATTTCGAGAGATCCCCGTACACATTTACGATTTGGACTACGGGACGATATCCCGGGAGATCCTCTTAATTGCTCTCAAAATAATAGCCGATATATATATATATATATATATATATATATATATATATATATATATATATATATATATAAGATATGGTATTTTGAGTGGAATAGTTTTGTAAAAAGTTTGAAAATTATGATTTTATATAGTTATTAATATTACTATTTTCGAATATGTTTTAAATTACATATACTATGAGAAACGTTTATGAGATTTTCTTTATTGTAAAGATAAAAATTATTTTCTCACAAGAAAAAAAGGTTATCTTTTTACCATTTTAAGAATTACGTGTACGAAAATTTGTACTCTTTATATGAGATTAGAAAAATTATAAGTTGAGAAAATATATGTATTTTTACATAGATATTTTAATGAAATAATAGTGTATGTATTTATTTTATATGGTACCACACGACCATGATAGTAATATATATTATAGTAAGATATATGAAGTATACTAGTATTTAAATGAAATGATACTTAGCAATTTTTATATGTCTAATTGATTAAATATTTGGTAATGAAGTAAATAGTTTATATATATTAAGTACAAATATGTCACGACCCCGGTTCACCCTCCGTGAACCACCGTGATGGCACCTAGTCTCTACGACTAGGTAAGCCTAACAATGCGGAAAATAAATCAATTTGCAGAAGAAATAATTAAGAACCAAAATAGTGAAATAAAACAACGTTTAAAAGTGTTGCTCGGCATACACAATATCAACTCTCAAAACAAATACATTTCCCAAAACCCTGAATCTCTTGATCACAAGCCTATGAATGCCTACAAGCATCTAACTCCAGAATATCTAATAAAGAAACAAAAGTACAGAAGGGCTAATACAAAAGGGAGAGTAGAAAGGGACTCTTTGGTCTGTGGACGCAGCAGATATACCTCAGAGTCTCTACGAACGCCTCGTCTCAAGCGTGATAAGTCTGAGTGGAGGTACCTGGATCTGCACATAGAAAACATGCACAGAAAGGGCATGAGTACACCATAGCGGTACTCAGTAACTACCAAGCCTAATCTCGCTCGGGTAGTGACGAGGAAGGTCAGGGCCCTACTGAGGTTAAATAAAATATAAGGTTTAATAGTATAGAACAAAAACAATATAAGTAAGTACAACAGTAAAAGTAACATAGGATATAAAGGACAGCAACAACTACTACTGAGGCAAAATAAACACAGAATGAGACACAGCTCAATACAAAGATAACAACCAAGGATCTACCAAGATACCGTCCTCTAGTCCCAAATATAAATATCCAGTGGATTTCCAGGGATACTATCCTGTAGTCCAACTCATAATGCAAGGGGATCTCATGGAATACCGATCCGTAGTCACAAATATAAATACTCAGTACAGGGAGAATCTACCGGGTGCAGTCCCGTAGTTCCAATGTAAATGTGCAGAGGGATCACCCGGAATATTGTTCTGTAGTCCCAAAGTAAACATACAGGGGGGTCTCCTAGGATACTGTCCCGTAGTCCCAAAGTAAACACATAGCAACAACAAGAAAAGTACACAATTCAATTCAAGTTCCATACCAAGGTAAAACAGGTATTTCTAATCTAGCATATTGCACGTAATCCAAATAAGGAAGTTTGATCAGGTAAGGCAATTAAGTGAATTAGACATGCATTCCTAAGCTAACAACAGGCTTAAATTACAATTAGTATAAACAAGAAGAGAATCATAGTAGTAATTACTTAATGAAAACCGAATTTTAACAATTAGCACAAGTACGCACTATTCACCTTACGTACAAGGCATTTCAATTATCAATAATACCAAATCCTAAGGGGAAGGTCCCCCACACAAAGTTAGGCAAGCCACTTACCTCGAACAGGCTCAAAGTCTACCCAAAAAAACGTCTTTGCCATGAGTACTCGACTCCAAATGACCCAAGTCTATTCAATTCAATTGCATAATGTAAATAACACTTCAAGTAACTGATTCTTCAAAGAAATTCTAAGCTAATACACGAAATTAGGTGAAATGGCCAAAATACCCCTCGGGCCCACGTCTCGGAATTGGGTAAAATTTATATTTTCAGAAACCTCACACTCTCACTAGTTCAGTCATACCAAAAGTACCAAAATCGAACCTCAAATGGTCCCTCAAATAATCATTCAAAGGTCTCAAATTAATCAAGCCCTAACCCCCAAATTATACATGATTTTTCTTAAATTTTCATGCTTATAGTGATAAAAATCACCTCAATAACGAGTTTAAGGACCAAAGACCTTACCCCCAATGAATTCCTCTGAAAATCTCCCTTGAAAATGCTCCCCAAGGCTTCTTCCCATTTGAAAAGAGGTGAAAATAACTTAAATTCGCGAAGTCAACTATTTATATGTTCTGCCCAGCTAATCCGCTTCTGCAGTCATGGGACCACACCTGCGGTCCTACTTTTGCGAAACGAAGGTTGCATCTGCGACAAATTCACTAAACTCAGATTTTGCACCTGCGACTTCCCATATGCATATGCGGTACCGCTTTTGCGGCTCCTACTAGTTCTCCCCCTTTCTGCTTCTGTGATGATACTGCCGCTTCTGCGACTACGCACCTGCGGGACCCAACCGCAGGTGCGGTTATGACAGAAGATCAGCAGCTGAAGCTGCTCAAACAAACTCCCAATTCTTCAGACAACCTCCAGAAACCATCCCGAGACCTTTGGGACCTCAACCAAAAGCACAACCAAGTCTAATACTACTGTCTAAACTTATAGCAAACCATAAAACACCTAAAACAACATCGAAACAACAAATCAACCACGGATTCAAGCCTAAGAACTCCAAAACTCTAAATTCACTCTTTCGATCAAAAAGTCTATCAAACCTCGTCCGATTTTGCACACACGTCACATTCAGCACTACGGAAATACTCCAACTTCCAGAATTCCATTACCACCCTCGAGTCAAAATCTCACTATCGAACTGGAAACCTTAAAAATTCAACTTTCGGTATTTCAAGCCTAAATTAGCTACGGACCTCCAAAACACAATCCGAGCATGCTCCTAAACTCGAAATCACCTAACAAAGCTAACGGAACCATCGGAATTCCATTCAGCCCTACAACTCACAATAGCAGAAACAAACACGGGGAAAGCAGTTAATAGGGAATCGGGGCATTAATTCTTAAAACGACCGGTTGAGTCGTTCCATCCTCCCACACTTAAACATTTATTTTTCCACGAATGAGCATAGAGACATACCCGAAGTAGTGAAAAAAAGTAGGATAACAGCTGCGCATATCACGCTCGGTCTCCCAGGTCACCTCCTCGACCGACTGATCCCGCCACTGAATCTTTACTGATGCCCCAACATGCTGCAATATCTCAAAAGGGCCAATAAACCTCGGACTGAACTTCCCTTTCTTCCTGAATCTCATAAAGCCCTTCATAGGCAAAATTCGAAGCAGAACCCGCTCTACAACCATATAGGAAACATCACGAACCTTTCGTTCCGCATAATTCTTCTACCTGGACTGGGCTATACGGAGTCTATCCTGGATCACCTTAACCTTCTCCAAAGCATCCTGAACCATGCCTGTACCCAATAATCTAGCCTCACCCTACTCAAACCAAACCACCGGGGATCTACACCGCCTATCATACAAAGCCTCATACGGCGCCATCTAAATGCTGGACTGATAGCTGTTGTCGTAGGCAAACTCCGCCAGTGGCAAGAACTAATCCGAAGACCCTCCAAACTCAATCACATATGCACGGAGCATATCCTTAAGAATCTGAATAGTGCACTCGGACTGTCCGTCCGTCTAAGGGTGGAAGGCTGTGCTCAACTCTAACCGAGTACCCAATTCATGCTGAACGGGCCTCCAGAGCCGTGATGTGAACTAAGTACCTCTATTTGAAATGATGGAAGCTGGAATACCATGTAGACGAACAATCTCCCAGATATAAATCTCCGCTAGACGCTCCAAAGAATAGGTAGTACACACAAGAAAAAAATGTATGGACTTGGTCAGCCGATCCACAATTACCCAAATGGCATCGAACTTCCTCAAAGTTCGTGGGAGCCAACTACATAGTCTATAGTGATTCGCTCCCACTTCCACTCTAGAATCTCTATCTGTTAAAGCAACCGACCCGGTCTCTGCTGCTCATACTTGACCTGCTGACAATTGAGGCACCGAGCTACAAATCCAACTATGTCTTTCTTCATCCGCCTCCACCAATAGTGTTGTCTCAAATCTTGATACATCTTCGTGGCACATGAATGAATGGAATGCCGCAAACTATGGGCCTCCTCTAGAATCAACTCCTGAAGCCTATTAACATTGGGTATGCAAATCCGACACTACATCCTCAATTCCCCGTCATCACCAATAGTCACATCTCTGGTATCACCATGATGAACCTTGTCCTTGAGGACGAGCAAATGAGGGTCATTATACTGATGCTCCCTAATACGATCAAATAAAGAAGACCGAGAAACCACGCAAGCTAGAACCCAACTAGGCTCCGAAAGATCCAATCTCACAAACCGGCTGACTAAGGCCTGAACATCCATCGCCATAGGCCTCTCCGATGCTGGTAAATAAGCCAAATTCTCTGCCCGACGATTCAAGGCATCGGCCACCACATTGGCCTTGTCCGGGTGGTACATAATAGTGATATCATAGTCCTTCAGCAACTCTAACCACCTCCTCTGGCACAAAATAAGATCCTTCTGCTAGAACAGATGCTGCAAACTCAGGTGATTAGTATAAATCTCATAAGCCACACTTTATAAATAA
This sequence comes from Nicotiana tabacum, assembly GCF_000715075.1. NCBI lineage: Eukaryota > Viridiplantae > Streptophyta > Magnoliopsida > Solanales > Solanaceae > Nicotiana > Nicotiana tabacum. The sequence continues at coordinate 143,561,422 of NC_134087.1, read as the reverse complement.
TGACGCCATATCTTCAAGGCGTGAACAATGGAAGCTAACTCATGGTCATGTACAGGGTAATTCTTCTAATGTACTTTCAATTTACTGGACGCGTAGGCAATCACCCTACCGCCCTACATCAATTCCGCTCCATGGCCGATCCTTGAGGCATCACAACAGACAATATAAGACCCCGAACCTATAGACAATATCAAAATTGGGGTTGTAGTCAAAGCTGTCTTGAACTTCTGAAAGCTTGCCTCATACTCTTCCATCCACTGGAATGGAGCACCCTTCTGGGTTAACCTGGTCATAGGGGATGCAATCGATGAAAATCGCTCAACAAATTGATGGTAATAACATGCCAAGCCAAGAAACTGTGGATCTCTGTAGCTTAGGATGGCCTGGGCCAACTCTGCACTGCCTCTACTTTCTTCAGATCCACCTAAATACCCTCACTCGATACCATGTGGCCTAAGAATGCCACGGAGTCCAACCAAAACACATATTTCGAGAACTTAGCATATAACTTTTTCTCTCAAGGTCTGAAGCACTATCCTCAGATGCTACTCATAATCTTCCCAACTCTAAAGAATACACCAGAATATCATCAATAAAGACAATAACGAAGGAGTCAAGATACGGCCGGAACATACTGTGCATTAAATGCATAAAGGATGCTAGGGCATTGGTCAACCCAAATGACATAACAAGGAACTCAAAATAACCATACCGAGTCCTGAAAGCAGTCTTCGGGATATTTGACTCTCGAATCTCCAACTGATGGTAACCTGAGCGCAAGTCAATCTTAGAAAACACTCATGTGCCCTGAAGCTGGTCAAACAGATTATCAATATGAGTCATTGGATAACGGTTCTTCACTGTAAATTTGTTCAGCTGGCGATAATCAATGCACATATGTATAGAACCATCCTTCTTCTTCACAAACAAGATAGGAGCACCCCAAGGTGATACACTAGGCCTAATAAAACCGTTATCAAGCAATTCCTATAAACGATCCTTCAACTCCGTCAACTTAGGAGGAGCCTGTCACACCTCCTTTTTCCGCCCCCGCGAGGGTACAAGGAGTTTTTTCCAATTAAAGGACAGTCGAAACGGGATTTATTTATTTATTTCAGAGTCGCCACTTGGGAGATTTAGGGTGTCCCAAGTCACCAGTTTAATCCCGAATCGAGGAAAAGAATGACTCCATATTACAGTCCGCGAACCAGAAATCCGAATAAGGAATTCTGTTAACCCGGGAGAAGGTGCTAGGCATTCCCGAGTTCCGTGGTTCTAGCACGGTCGCTCAATTGTTATATTTGGCTTATTTATCTGATTTTAATACAATTATGAACCGATGTGCCAATTTTAACTCTTTACCACTTTATTATTATTATTATTTTTTTAAAAAAAATTGTGAACATCGTTTAAAACATGTCTTTGGATTACGTCACATGAAATGCACCCGCAATCCGGAACACATTTTTATTCAATGTTTTAGGATTTAGATTTGGGTCGCATGAAATGCGCATCCGAGTTTAAGAAGGTAAAATTAATTAAATCGCGCCTAAAGAGTCTAGCGTATCATTATTTTGGGTAGGGCCGTGAAACTTGCTAAAACGGCTCCTCCCTAATTCTAAGCGATTAAATGTACATTTATTGAGGGCCCCGCAATCTATACATTTCATTAAGCGAGGCTCATCTCATTTATTTGGACAAATCTTAAAACGACTACATTTTTCTATAAAAACGAGTCTCTAAAATAAAGAAAGAAAATCCTAATTTATTACTAGCTTTTATTATTTTAAGAAGACATGACATGCTAATTGCTTGATTAATACAAATATTGATGAAAAAGGAATTTCACTCTTAATTTCGAAATTATAAATAAAATAAAAATTCAACAACTAATATTCAAAATAAACAAATATAGCTAGATTAAAACTAAGCATTGTTATTTTTTTAAAAAAAACAATTATTGAGATTAATTATTCACAATCATTTGAAACTAGATTTAACCATAATTACTAAAGCTTATTAGAAAGTTTATTAGACTTAAACGTTCTCTTAATCTTGCTTAAGCTCAAGTCATGCCTTAATGCCTAATTTACGATGTTTAATTTAAATTCGTGTCTTAGCTAAATTTAGCTACTTGTTCATGATCAACCTATAATCTTGAAGCCTTCATAACTAGTGAATTAACCTATTTTGCCGAACCGATTTATTACAGACTAACTTATGATATTATTTTCTTATTCCAGTTATTATTTAGTAATTCATTAAATAGCTTAAATACAATCAACAAAAGGAACAAAGAAATAAAAACGAAATTAAAACTTCAAATTTTCATTCTTCATATGTATTCACGCTTCATATTTCGGATTACAATAAACAGCTTTTCAGTTGTGTACCTGATATTGGAAGCAAAAGAAAATGAATATGAGAATCAGCAACAGCAGTAAAATCAGTACAACACAGCAACAATAGCCCAGCAATAGTAACAACCCAGTAACAGACCGGTGGAGTAGTAATCCAAAAAAAAAAAGCTTCCAACTTTTATGAAACAACAATTAATTCTGATTTCAAACAACAAAAGAAAACAAAATATTTTTTTTTAGTTTGTTTTTTATATTTGAAAGCTTAAATATTTTTCGGAATTTTCTATCTCTTAAATGTTCAGCTCTTTTCTCTCTCTTATTTTCAGATTTGTTTCTCTCTCCCGTTTTTTTTTCTGTCTGTGTATTTCTCCTCCCTCCTGTGTTTCTGATTTCAAGACTTCTTATAACCCCTCTCATAAAATCTTTCCATTAATTAAAATCAACCCATTTTCTCTACCAAACCCATTATCTTCCCACTCATTCCCATTATATTAAATAAACATATCACACCACCCCATTTCATTTTGTCCCCCATGCTTTATTTAAAATAATACAAGATTCCCCTTTAATTTAAATCTTGTCCCCCCTTTATATTAAATAATCATATCACAACCCACCCCATTTCATTTTGTCCCCCATGCTTCAAATAAACAATTACAAAATGTACAATTCCTAAACTACCCCTTCCGACCTTACTGAAATTACCAAACTACCCCTGAACGTATTACAAATTTACCAAACTACCCATCAGCTATAACACATCAATTAATCAAACTTAACCAAAATATAGACAATATGATCAATTTCTAACAATGTTCAAACAACAATATGAACACGGATGAACATCATAACAACAAGATCACATGAACATGATTTTAACAACATTTCAACAATAAATCACATGAACACAAATTGAACAACCAAGAACAACTAAAATTTGATTGAACAATATTTTTAGCAACAACAAATCCATTTTTCGGATTTAAACAACAATAACAATCAAACAAGTATATTTAGATTTCTAAATTCAATCATATTGAACTTAAAATCCACTCTAACAATATTACAACAAACAATTCTTATATTACACTTTAAACAAGATTATGAGACCAATTCAAGAAATAATCACAAATGGTAAACAAGAAATCAAACTATACACATTTCGGATTCAAAATCAAACAAACATAATATGAACATGAATTAAATCTAAAAATAAAAATGACGGATTCAAATGACTAAAACCAACATACTTCCCTTATTGCAACTAAATTCTTTAAACAAATAACAAGATCGACGAAGAAACAATTATGAACTTAAACTTGAACTTAACAATATTAACAATTTCTAACAATACATAAACACATGAAACAAATTGAAGAAATATTTAATTAACTTTCAATTTGTATCTAACAAACATCAAACTAACAAATATTCACTTAAACAATAATACAAACATGAAATGAATATGAAAACAATTAATTAAACTTCTATTTTGAAATCTGAAAATTAATTTTAACAAACAACACATGAACATGAACTAAAATTAATTCAAACGATAAACAAAACAAACATTTGCCGATTTTAGATTCGAAAATATCAAAACAAAATACGGACGAAAATAAAACTCAAAATATACTAACCGGATCGAAACGACGAACAACGACCAAACAAACAACGAACTTGACGAGCCTCGACCAAAGCTCGAACCAACGATGACGAACACGAGCAGACGACCAAAGAAGATGGTCGTTTGGCATCGTTTAAAAACGAACCCAGTGGCAGCAGCAGCTCGGAGGAACTGGGAGATGGAGAAGGTCGACGCACTGGCATCCATGGCTGCCTGTGTCGATGAGGCAGCAGCTAGGGTGCGTTCGGCAGAAGCAGTACTCGTCGAGCCATGGACGTCGAGGGTCATCCATGGACGTCGAGCTCGACTTTGAGCTTGACGTTGAATGACGACGATGCTTCCATGGCCAGCAGCTTGAAACTCCCAAAAAATGTGAGCAACAACAGTCCGTTGAGTAAGAAGACGGAGTGAAATAGCAGCAGCTCCGAGCAAACGACGCAGTGGGGCAGCAGCTCGCGAAATAAGCCGTGGTTGTTCGAGCTGTTCGCAGTTGAAGACGAAGCAGTAATGGAGGTCGTTCAGATGGGGAAGATGAAGCAGAAGCAATAAGAAGCAGAAGGATCGCAGCTGCTCGTCGAGGAAGGAGATGAAACAAGCAGCGATTGGGTTTTCCTTCTATTTTGGCCGAGGGTTTTCCGGCGACGCAGCGGCAAAGTAGATGGGGAGGTCGACGTGGATGGTGGTCGTTTGGAGACGAAGCAGCAACAAAAGGGTCAGCCATGGATGGGGTCTTTGAGCTTTTGGAGAAGAAAGAGCAAAATGGGTGTTGGGCGGATGCTTTCTTAGTTTTAGGGTTTTTGGCTTTGTTTTTTTTTTATTTTTTTTGTTTTGTGTTGTAAAATGTAAGACAAAGGGGTTTGGGTCTTTTAGGTTATGGACTGGGTCGACCCAGTTCGAAATGGACCGGGTCATGGGGAAGATTGGACAATTGTTTGGGCTTGGGGTTGAAATTTGAAGAAGAGGCTCAATTCCGACTTTCTTTATATTTTCGCTTTCTTTTCTTCTTTTATTTTTCTAAAACTAAATTATAAAAATACTTAAACTATTATTAAGAATTAAATTAAGTTATAAAAGTGCAAATTAACTCCCAATAACAATTAACGCACAATTAAGTATTAATTAAGCATAAAATTGTATATTTGGACATTAAATGCTAAAAATGCAAACGATGCTTATTTTTGTAATTTTTTAATTTTTGTAAAACAAATTTAATTACTAACAACTATAGAATTAAATCCTACATGCAAAATGCGACATATTTTTGTATTTTTTATTAATTTATCAAATAAACACGCACAGACAAATACAAATAATTATTCAAAATATCACAAAATATCACAAAATTGCACACCAAAGAAAAATCATTTTATTTTTGGATTTTTTGGGAGTAATTCTCATATAGGGCAAAAATCACGTGCTTACAGCTGCCCCTCTTTGCCCGGATACACGAAGGGTTTTCGTGCAAAGATAAAGCGAGCGATTTTTGCCCATCCGAGTACTCCGTGTGAAGCATTTTTTGAAAAAGATTTGACCGAACCTTTGCTTCAAAGGTTTCCTACATATCCTGGGCTAAACAGGAATCAGGTCAATGTAGTTCGGGAAGTTTTTGGTAGCTGGGACTACCGTGGGACTGCGATGTTACTGCTGTTGCATGTTGTTATCACTGCTTACCGATCTCCTTGTTACACCGTGCTTAAAAGAAAACAAGAAGCTAGGCTAGACTAAAATTTGTTCTTGTTTCCTTGCTTTCTTGTCGGCTTGTGTTTCCTCCGGTGCTTTTCTTCCGATGCTTTTCTTCCTTTTGACACATGGACTTGAGTTTATGCTGGGACCTCTTGTTGCAACCTTCCGCTTCCCGGTGCTGGGGATTTTATTGTTTACTGCTGGGGATTCCTGTTGTAACCTTCCGCCTTCTGGTGGGGTTACTGATTCCAAAATGTGTAATACAAGACTAAAAAGTTGTTTCAATGCAAAATTATGAAATGTATGCCTGCATTATACTGGTGGGCGACCTAGAGCTGACAGTATTCCCGTATTTTACTGGTGGGCGACCTAGAACATGAATGTATTCCCGCATTTTACTGGTGGGCGACCTAGAACTGAAATGTATTCCCGCATTTTACTGGTGGGCGACCTAGAACAGAAAGTATTCCCGCATTTTACTGGTGGGCGACCTAGAACTGAAATGTATTCCCGCATTTTACTGGTGGGCGACCTAGAACTGAAATGTATTCCCGCATTTTACTGGTGGGCGACCTAGAACATAAAGTATTCCCGCATTTTACTGGTGGGCGACCTAGAACTGAAATGTATTCCCGCATTTTACTGGTGGGCGACCTAGAACATAAAGTATTCCCGCATTTTACTGGTGGGCGACCTAGAACAGAAAGTATTCCCGCATTTTACTGGTGGGCGACCTAGAACTGAAATGTATTCCCGCATTATACTGGTGGGCGACCTAGAACATAAAGTATTCCTGCATTCTACTGGTGGGCGACCTAGAACTGAAATGTATTCCCGCATTTTACTGGTGGGCGACCTAGAACAGAAAGTATTCCCGCATTTTACTGGTGGGTGACCTAGAACTGAAATGTATTCCCGCATTTTACTGGTGGGCGACCTAGAACAGAAAGTATTCCCGCATTTTACTGGTGGGCGACCTAGAACTGAAATGTATTCCCGCATTTTACTGGTGGGCGACCTAGAACAGAAAGTATTCCCGCATTATACTGGTGGGCGACCTAGAACTTAAAAGTATTCCCGCATTCTACTGGTGGGCGACCTAGAACTGAAATGTATTCCCGCATTTTACTGGTGGGCGACCTAGAACTGAAATGTATTCCCGCATTTTACTGGTGGGCGACCTAGAACAGAAAGTATTCCCGCATTTTACTGGTGGGCGACCTAGAACTGAAATGTATTCCCGCATTTTACTGGTGGGCGACCTAGAACTGAAATGTATTCCCGCATTTTACTGGTGGGCGACCTAGAACTGAAATGTATTCCCGCATTATACTGGTGGGCGACCTAGAACTGAAATGTATTCCCGCATTCTACTGGTGGGCGACCTAGAACTGAAATGTATTCCCGCATTCTACTGGTGGGCGACCTAGAACATAAAGTAAAAGGACAGAAATGTATGCCTCTGTTATATGGGCGGGCTCCCAACTTCAATGCTAACTTAGGAGGAAATGCGTCTCCTATGGGTAAAAGTAAACTTAGGAGGAAATGCGTCTCCTATGGGTAAACTAAACTTAGGAGGAAATGCGTCTCCTATGGGTAAACTAAACTTAAGAGGAAATGCGTCTCCTATGGGTAAACTAAACTTAGGAAGTGCGTCTCCTATTGGCAGAACTAGACTTAGGAAGTGCGTCTCCTATTGGCAAAGGCGTGGAATGTATTCCCTTGTTATACAGGTGAGCGCCTAAAATATGCAATGGACAGACAAGAAAAGTATTCCTCTCGTTATTCAGGTGGGCGTCTGGCTTCAACAACAACTTTGAAAATAAAATCCTATTCGAGGGCGAATGAACCCAAAATATCCTATTCGAGGGCGGATGAACCCAAAATATCCTATTTGAGGGCGGATGAACCCAAAATATCCTTAAGACTTGAAAATGTCTTACCTCGAATACTTGCTGGGGATAACACTGTTGGGGAATTATTTACTTACCTGTTGGGGGGGTAAAATGTTATCAGCTGAGGATAACGCTGTCGAGGATAACACTGTTGGGGGATTCTGATTCTTTCAGAACTAATGCTTCACTGAGCTCAAGTTTCATCCCTTTGCTGGGGAACAACTTCCTCCATAGAACTTATTATGTTGGGGGCAACACTGGTTCTAAGACCACTTCCCTTGAGACTGGCATTATCTTTATTCTTTCCCGCATGGGTACCTGACTTCCAGAAAATTTTCTAAGCGGAAGGAAAATTTTCTGCCCCAGTTTGATAATATCCCTTGCGGCATGCATTTCTGGCATCAATGCCATTTCCTTTACCTGTTTCAAATCAAACAAAATTTGTTAGTTTAAAACATGGTGGTTGGTTGTGATACCCCTACTGGGATGGCTTTTCCCTTTCTCCTTCCTTGCTCTGCGTTCCACAGCTTGTTGGGGATGATATTATGTGCTGGGGATAATCCCTTCCTGCTGGGGATATCCGTCTTCTTTTGTGACATAGCTCGGAAGCTGGCATTTCCCCGACCTTTTAGTCCTAGTATGAATTTCCCAAATCATGCTCATTGCTCTCCTTGATTTGCCCACGGGCTTTGGCCTTGAGGTTTATAACTTTGGTTTTGGCAAGGATATCCCTTTTGACACTCGTCAATCCTTTTGTCAATTCCCTTTTGCTGGGGATATTTTCTTGACACTGGCCTCGCGCTTGTTCCTCGCTGACTACACCATTTGGATGCACTAGTCAGATCTCATTTTGTATAATTGGGAAGCTGATGACATATTTTGAAGTCATTTCATACTTGTTCTGACCGGACAGACTCTATTGGGGAAATTTTTTTTATGAAAGGAGAAAGATAAAAGATACAAAACAAAAGACAAAGGAAACGATGACTCTTTTACAAAAGAAACTATAAATAAAAACCTATCAAACGCAGATACCGTCTCTAATGACCATGACATGCGTATGTGGCCTATCCTCTACCGTCAATCATCTTTCAAGATCTTCAATTGGCGATTCCCCATTGGATTCTTAATCTTATTCGACTTGTAGTTCCCGAAGGGTTTTCACTATCAAGTCTCTCTCATTTTTTGTTCTTCTCTCAGCTTTCATCGCCTTATGGTTCCTGTGAAGGTTTTCACCGATAAGACTCTCTCATTTGTATCACTTTCCAGCTGGGGATTTGGAGTGTTGCCGGTATGACTCTCTCGGCTGGAGATTAGAGTCTTTTCTGCTGTGGAACAGAATGTTATGTTCGCCGGTAAGACTCTCATTTGTCTGACTTGGCATCTTTTGAAGACTGGTCAGAAGGTCTTTCTTTGGACCGTAATGTGGGTTTTGGATAGGGCTAGAAAAAAAGGGTATTAAAGGCTCAAAAATGCATTAATTCTGGGTTATTAGTTACAACTTTCAGAACTAGATTTATTTACCACAAACGCAACTTTTGCCCCAGTTTCTTGCTTGGGGATATTTTACTTGATTGATTTATATTTTTTCAAAACTATGACCGAGCCGTGAAGCGCCTATGTATCCTCTTTGAGGAATCAGGTCAAACGTAGTTCCCAATTCCTCTTTTTTCATTTGACTTTCTTTTGTTTTTTTTGTTATCATTTTTCTTTTCTTTTCTTTTTCGTTTTGTTGTTTTCTTTTCTTCTTTTTTTTTCTTTCTTTTTCTTCTTTTTTTTTCTTCATGTTTTCATGCCATGCTCGCGTTTTCTAGTCGTTTTTACTGATTCCGAACGAGGGGTATGAAAGAAAAATAAGTAAGGCTCAAAAGGGGTAACGAAGGATAAAGTGTTTAGGTAGCAGAACAAAATGCCTTCATCATTCCAGTCTTCAAAACATGCCAAATGCAAACAACACAACAAACAATAGATTTATAGTCTCTTCCGACGGTGCTGGGCTTGACAATTATGTTAAACATATGTTTGTTCATTTGTCACTTCTAAAGCACCGTTGGGCGACACTCTCATTCTCTTTTATTATGAACGACCCTCATGCCAATTTAGGCGAATCTTTATTTAACGGTTTTCTTTGTGTTTGCCCCAGTTCCACATGACTCGGGCTCCAAATAATCTCAAACCGTTCTTATTTCCTTTAAATGCTTTGATCACCTTCTCAGGGTTTTATGATTAACTTTTAAGACTAGGCCCAAACTGGGTGCGCATGTCATGTCCCTAGAATCGGCATTGAACAAAAATGATAAAAGGACTAAACAAAAAGATGACTGGAAATAATAAAAGACCGGATTTTGTATTAGACTACCGGTGAAATGGTTTAAATAACAAAACAAACAAAACAATCCAGAACAAAATCCTAAAACAAACTGGACAAGACAACATCCGACTTATAACCCTAATAATCCGAACAACAGAAATGACAACAAAATGAGCCACCACAAGCTTCTCTCTTGCTGACCAAGGAACGAAACGTCCTCCCACTTTATCAAAATTGGCATTTTAGCCACTGAGCTTTGCATCAATACTGCCGAGACCATTACCAGCTTCAATCTCATCAACCTCCGTCGGCAAGTTCTCGAGGGGGTTCGAGTGCTCCATGTCACTGTTATTAATCACAACCCGCCCTTCTCGGATCATTTTCTCTACTTCCCTTCTCCAACTATGACAGCTCTCAATGTTGTGCCCTATGACATTGGAGTGGTAGGCGCATCGCGCTGCCGGATCAAAGCTCCTTGCAAGTGGATTTGGAGTACATGCGGGGAGTGGTTCAATCGAGCCAGCATGCCTTAGCCTTTCAAACAGACTGGCATAAGATACCCCGATAGGGGTGAGAGCCTTTTCTCGTTTCAGCAACCTCTTCATTCTTGCATGTTGACAGGGCCGGAAACCTGATCCAGATGGCTTTTGGTAGGCTTGTATGGGTGGGTAAGCATTTCGTGGAGTCGGGTACCTGGGAAGTGAGGTATGGCTTTTGAGGTCACGGGGAAAGAAGTGGTGTTGGGGAGCGGAGAAGCATTGAAGAGTGATGGAGCTACTCGGATAGCTGGGAAAGCTGCCATAAATGGGTTGGGATGGAGAGTATGGAGAATCTTCCATTATGGTGTTGGGTGCTTGGGAAATGACCGAGTTCAAGAGGCTTGGCGGTGGAGGGGGTGGTGCTTTTCCCGTTATCCATGCCTGATACATGTCTGCCACATGCTGTCTCAGCATTTTCACTTCTTCTACCAACCTGTTGTTCTGTTCGACCAATTGTTGTCGGTCATCAGTACCGATCCACTCGGTTCTGCGGTTCTGAGCCATTGTCCTTTGATTTTGCTTTGCAGGGAGGAGTTACCACAACCAACCACTTTCTATACATGGACACATCAAAGGGAAGCCATCACGTTAGTGTTAGGGCATTGGACAGACAATCATGTATCAGAGATACAATGTACCTAAGCAGTTAGACAATTGTGCCCCCTGAAAATCTTCCACACTCTCTTTTATTTATTTATTATTATATTTTTTATTTTATTTTAGTGGTGGTCGAATCTTATGGAGATTGCCTACGTATCATGACCCCGCATGAATCAGACCGAGCGTAGTTCGGACCAATAAAAGCTAAACAATAATACATATTTTTCAATTTTAAAACAAACTAGGTTTCAAAGGTTTGAAGATGACCTGCAAACTTGAAAATCAAACAAATCGCATATTCTAATCAAAAGATTTACAAACTCAAAAACAAAAGGCTGACCCCCTTTCTCTGTTTGACAAATGCAACCGAACGGTTATTTTTGCAAACGTGTGGCCCCTTCCAAATTCCACATGAATTCGAGGCCGAAGAGGATTATTTTATGACACTTTTACAAACTTGTCCGTTCTTTTACGAAAATAACCTTTCGACAACTGAAAGATACTCTAAGGCTATTTCGGCAAGAACGGTTTAAGACGCGGCCGAAGCTGGGTCGGCTTATTTTGACCAAAAATCCGAACGGTATTCACCTAACTGCTGACTCTTTTTTTTTTTTCAAATTACAATGAAAACGTGGAGTTGCAAACACGGCCCTTCAGCGCCTCGGGGACGAAGATTTTTAAGGCTGTGCGGGTCAACTGGACCAAACTCCTAAACATGACCCAAAAGGTGGCTGTTTATGCAAAGTCAGCCTTCCGGCGTCCCTTTCGGGAATATTAGGCTATTTATGACAAAACAGCATCACCTGACTTATTTATGACTCTTTTTATCGATTTTCAAATTAGAAAACTCAATACTGCAAACACGGCCTTTCAACGTCTCAGGGACGAAGATTTTTAAGGCTGTGTGGGTCAACTGGACCAAATCTTAAATATGACCCAAAAGTGGCTGTTTATGCAAAGTCAGCCTTCCGGCGTCCCTTTCGGGAACATTCGGCTATTTCTGACAAAACAGCATCACCCGACTTATTTATGACTCTTTTTATCGTTTTTCGAATTAGAAAAGTCAATATTGAAAACACGGCCTTTCAACGCCTCGGGGACGAAGATTTTTAAGGCTGTGTGGGTCAACTGGACCAAATCTTAAAAAAATGACCCAAAGGTGGCTGTTTATGCAAAGTCAGCCTTCCGGCGTCCCTCTCGGGAACATTCGGCTATGTCTTGATAAAACAACGTCACCCGACTTCTTTATGACAAAATTAAAATTTGACATATTATTCTTTTATTATTATTTATTTGTTTTTGGCTTTTTAGCAAAAGGTGGGGTTGGACCCGATGAGGGTTGCCTACGTATCTCACATCCGGTGAGAATCAAACCCGCGTAGTTCGGGCCTCGTGAATAAGTAAATGAACTAATATTTTTTTTTATTGGAACCGTGAAAGAACTGCTCAAAGGAAGTATATATATTTTTTTTTTGATTGATTTCTTTTTGAAAGAAAAACTTGTAAAAATTCCTTTTCTTTTGATTTGAACTTTGAGAATTTCAAAAGTAAAAGGAAGTTTTTTTTTTTCGAATTTCCATTTGTTTTTTTTTATTCTAAAGAAAAAAAATATTTTTGGAATTTTACTTTTGATAAAAGAAATGCTTCTAAAAAATATTTTTTGAATTTTGAATTTTCTTTTCAATTTTGAAAGAAGAATCAAAATATTTTCGGTTTTTTTTTTTAAAAAAAAAACATTTTTATTATTTTTGTTTTATCAACAATGGAAAATAAAGATATTTATATTATTTTTTGCAAGACATATCTTTTTTGGAATTTTACTTTGAATTTTCTTGGCAAGACAAATACTCTTTGCAACAAATAAAGATATATATATTTTTTGGAAATAAAAAAAAACTTTTCAGATTTATATATATATTTGCGACAAATAATGAAAGATTTTTTAATTTTTATTTTTATTTTTATTTTTTTGCATTTTCATAAGCAAATAAATAATAAAAAAACTATTTTAAAAATAAGACTCTTTTTCATTTTCATTTTCATGGCAAGACAAACTATATATTTTTTCTATTTTTATTTTTTGAAAAACAAAACAGAACAACGACTCTTTTTTTCTTTTCTTAGCTTTTAATAAAACAAACTAATAAGACATTCTTTTTTCATTTTCTCAAAATTTCGGCAGTTTTGACAGTATTTGGGCATTTGTTTTCTTTTCAAAATAAACAATCAATTCCCTAACCGCTATTTCTTTTTTTTTTCAAAATATTATTCCTGATATTCACAAGTCAGTCAACACACAAGTCCGTATCAAATTAATGCGCAAGTAGTAACAAGTAAGATTCATCAGGATGGTCATTTTCATTTTTGGTGCACCTGTCCTAGACAGACCCAACCCTTGTGTTGAGCCTCCAAAGTCAGATGCACGTGATGCAAACAAACGTTCCTACTAGGGATCCGGCATGTGGCTTTGTTATACTAGGTTCAGAACCTGGGTGTTTGTTCTAGACCTGGCTTACCCGAGCAGACAGCTCGAGCCGGGGGGGGGGGGGGGGTAGCGTACCGGGAATACAGAAGCTTCACCGGCTTAGCAACTTGTCCGAACCTCGTTCTAAATTGGGATTTTACACTATACAGAAAAGAAGTCGTACGAAGTACACCCTTCTTCATGATTTAGAAGACTCAGAGAGGAGATGGGTTTCGGCATAATTTATACACAGTTCACGTAATATCAAAGCGGTAAAAGCAGCATTTAGCACATTAGGCTCAAACATGTAAAAATCAGATAAAACCAAATATAACAATTTATATGAGCTCGAATTTCTAACCCTGAACCACTGGTTCTGGGAAAATTCCCCAGCGGAGTCGCCAGAGCTGTCACACCTCCTTTTTCCGCCCCCGCGAGGGTACAAGGAGTTTTTTCCAATTAAAGGACAGTCGAAACGGGATTTGTTTATTTATTTCAGAGTCGCCACTTGGGAGATTTAGGGTGTCCCAAGTCACCAGTTTAATCCCGAATCGAGGAAAAGAATGACTCCATATTACAGTCTGCGAACCAGAAATCCGGATAAGGAATTCTGTTAACCCGGTAGAAGGTGTTAGGCATTCCCGAGTTCCGTGGTTCTAGCACGGTCGCTCAATTGTCATATTTGGCTTATTTATCTGATTTTAATACAATTATGAACCGATGTGCCAATTTTAACTCTTTACCACTTTATTATTATTATTATTTTTTTAAAAAAATTGTGAACATCGTTTAAAACATGTCTTTGGATTACGTCACATGAAATGCACCCGTAATCCGGAACACATTTTTATTCAATGTTTTAGGATTTAGATTTGGGTCGCATGAAATGCGCATCCGAGTTTAAGAAGGTAAAATTAATTAAATCGCGCCTAAAGAGTCTAGCGTATCATTATTTTGGGTAGGGCCGTGAAACTTGCTAAAACGGCTCCTCCCTAATTCTAAGCGATTAAATGTACATTTATTGAGGGCCCCGCAATCTATACATTTCATTAAGCGAGGCTCATCTCATTTATTTGGACAAATCTTAAAACGACTACATTTTTCTATAAAAACGAGTCTCTAAAATAAAGAAAGAAAATCCTAATTTATTACTAGCTTTTATTATTTTAAGAAGACATGACATGCTAATTGCTTGATTAATACAAATATTGATGAAAAAGGAATTTCACTCTTAATTTCGAAATTATAAATAAAATAAAAATTCAACAACTAATATTCAAAATAAACAAATATAGCTAGATTAAAACTCAGCATTGTTATTTTTTTTAAAAAAACAATTATTGAGATTAATTATTCGCAATCATTTGAAACTAGATTTAACCATAATTACTAAAGCTTATTAGAAAGTTTATTAGACTTAAACGTTCTCTTAATCTTGCTTAAGCTCAAGTCATGCCTTAATGCCTAATTTACGATGTTTAATTTAAATTCGTGTCTTAGCTAAATTTAGCTACTTGTTCATGATCAACCTATAATCTTGAAGCCTTCATAATTAGTGAATTAACCTATTTTGCCGAACTGATTTATTACAGACTAACTTATGATATTATTTTCTTATTCCAGTTATTATTTAGTAATTCATGAAATAGCTTAAATACAATCAACAAAAGGAACAAAGAAATAAAAACGAAATTAAAACTTCAAATTTTCATTCTTCATATGTATTCACGCTTCATATTTCGGATTACAATAAACAGCTTTTCAGTTGTGTACCTGATATTGGAAGCAAAAGAAAATGAATATGAGAATCAGCAACAGCAGTAAAATCAGTACAACACAGCAACAATAGCCCAGCAACAGTAACAACCCAGTAACAGACCGGTGGAGTAGTAATCCAAAAAAAACAAAAGCTTCCAGCTTTTATGAAACAACAATTAATTCTGATTTCAAACAACAAAAGAAAACAAAATATTTTTTTTTAGTTTTTTTTTATATTTGAAAGCTTAAATATTTTTCGGAATTTTCTATCTCTTAAATGTTCAGCCCTTTTCTCTCTCTTATTTTCAGATTTGTTTCTCTTTCCCGTTTTTTTTCTGTTTGTGTATTTCTCCTCCCTCCTGTGTTTCTAATTTCAAGACTTCTTATAACCCCTCATAAAATCTTTCCATTAATTAAAATCAACCCATTTTCTCTACCAAACCCATTATCTTCCCACTCATCCCCATTATATTAAAT
Organism: Nicotiana tabacum; assembly: GCF_000715075.1. Classification (NCBI taxonomy): domain Eukaryota; kingdom Viridiplantae; phylum Streptophyta; class Magnoliopsida; order Solanales; family Solanaceae; genus Nicotiana; species Nicotiana tabacum. The sequence goes on along the minus strand of NC_134087.1, from coordinate 143,545,708 downwards.
AAACATATCACACCACCCCATTTCATTTTGTCCCCCATGCTTTATTTAAAATAATACAAGATTCCCCTTTAATTTAAATCTTGTCCCCCCTTTATATTAAATAATCATATCACAACCCACCCCATTTCATTTTGTCCCCCATGCTTCAAATAAACAATTACAAAATGTACAATTCCTAAACTACCCCTTCCGACCTTACTGAAATTACCAAACTACCCCTGAACGTATTACAAATTTACCAAACTACCCATCAGCTATAACACATCAATTAATCAAACTTAACCAAAATATAGACAATATGATCAATTTCTAACAATGTTCAAACAACAATATGAACACGGATGAACATCATAACAACAAGATCACATGAACATGATTTTAACAACATTTCAACAATAAATCACATGAACACAAATTGAACAACCAAGAACAACTAAAATTTGATTGAACAATATTTTTAGCAACAACAAATCCATTTTTCGGATTTAAACAACAATAACAATCAAACAAGTATATTTAGATTTCTAAATTCAATCATATTGAACTTAAAATCCACTCTAACAATATTACAACAAACAATTCTTATATTACACTTTAAACAAGATTATGAGACCAATTCAAGAAATAATCACAAATGGTAAACAAGAAATCAAACTATACACATTTCGGATTCAAAATCAAACAAACATAATATGAACATGAATTAAATCTAAAAATAAAAATGACGGATTCAAATGACTAAAACCAACATACTTCCCTTATTGCAACTAAATTCTTTAAACAAATAACAAGATCGACGAAGAAACAATTATGAACTTAAACTTGAACTTAACAATATTAACAATTTCTAACAATACATAAACACATGAAACAAATTGAAGAAATATTTAATTAACTTTCAATTTGTATCTAACAAACATCAAACTAACAAATATTCACTTAAACAATAATACAAACATGAAATGAATATGAAAACAATTAATTAAACTTCTATTTTGAAATCTGAAAATTAATTTTAACAAACAACACATGAACATGAACTAAAATTAATTCAAACGATAAACAAAACAAACATTTGCCGATTTTAGATTCGAAAATATCAAAACAAAATACGGACGAAAATAAAACTCAAAATATACTAACCGGATCGAAACGACGAACAACGACCAAACAAACAACGAACTTGACGAGCCTCGACCAAAGCTCGAACCAACGATGACGAACACGAGCAGACGACCAAAGAAGATGGTCGTTTGGCATCGTTTAAAAACGAACCCAGTGGCAGCAGCAGCTCGGAGGAACTGGGAGATGGAGAAGGTCGACGCACTGGCATCCATGGCTGCCTGTGTCGATGAGGCAGCAGCTAGGGTGCGTTCGGCAGAAGCAGTACTCGTCGAGCCATGGACGTCGAGGGTCATCCATGGACGTCGAGCTCGACTTTGAGCTTGACGTTGAATGACGACGATGCTTCCATGGCCAGCAGCTGAAACTCCCAAAAAATGTGAGCAACAACAGTCCGTTGAGTAAGAAGACGGAGTGAAATAGCAGCAGCTCCGAGCAAACGACGCAGTGGGGCAGCAGCTCGCGAAATAAGCCGTGGTTGTTCGAGCTGTTCGCAGTTGAAGACGAAGCAGTAATGGAGGTCGTTCGGATGGGGAAGATGAAGCAGAAGCAATAAGAAGCAGAAGGATCGCAGCTGCTCGTCGAGGAAGGAGATGAAACAAGCAACGATTGGGTTTTCCTTCTATTTTGGCCGAGGGTTTTCCGGCGACGCAGCGGCAAAGTAGATGGGGAGGTCGACGTGGATGGTGGTCGTTTGGAGACGAAGCAGCAACAAAAGGGTCAGCCATGGATGGGGTCTTTGAGCTTTTGGAGAAGAAAGAGCAAAATGGGTGTTGGGCGGATGCTTTCTTAGTTTTAGGGTTTTTGGCTTTGTTTTTTTTTTATTTTTTTTGTTTTGTGTTGTAAAATGTAAGACAAAGGGGTTTGGGTCTTTTGGGTTATGGACTGGGTCGACCCAGTTCGAAATGGACCGGGTCATGGGGAAGATTGGACAATTGTTTGGGCTTGGGGTTGAAATTTGAAGAAGAGACTCAATTCCGACTTTCTTTATATTTTCGCTTTCTTTTCTTCTTTTATTTCTCTAAAACTAAATTATAAAAATACTTAAACTATTATTAAGAATTAAATTAAGTTATAAAAGTGCAAATTAACTCCCAATAACAATTAACGCACAATTAAGTATTAATTAAGCATAAAATTGTATATTTGGACATTAAATGCTAAAAATGCAAACGATGCTTATTTTTGTAATTTTTTAATTTTTGTAAAACAAATTTAATTACTAACAACTATAGAATTAAATCCTACATGCAAAATGCGACATATTTTTGTATTTTTTATTAATTTATCAAATAAACACGCACAGACAAATACAAATAATTATTCAAAATATCACAAAATATCACAAAATTGCACACCAAAGAAAAATCATTTTATTTTTGGATTTTTTGGGAGTAATTCTCATATAGGGCAAAAATCACGTGCTTACAGAGCCATACCATACAAAGGAATAGAAATAGGCTGAGTGCCCGATAATAGATCAATGCCATAATCAATATCTCTATCGGGCGGATGCCCGGAAGATCAGCTGGAAATACATTAGGAAAATCCCATACTACTAGTACTGAATCAACTAAAGGGGTATCAATACTGACATCTCGCACACAAGCTAGATACGCATCACACCCCTTCTCAACCATACGCTGAGCCTTAAGGAAAGAAATAACTTTACTGGGAGTGTGATCTAAAGTACCCCTCCACTCAACACGTGGTACACCTGGCATAGCCAGCATCACAGTTTTGGCGTGACAATCAAGAATAGCATAATGGGGTGACAACCAGTCTATGCCTAAGATAATATCAAAATCTACCATGATGAGTAACAATAAATCGGCTTTGGTCTCAAAACCACTAAGAGCAACCAAACACGACAGATAAATGCGGTCCACAACAAGAGAATCTCCCACAAGAGTAGAAACATAAATAGGTGAACTCGGTATACCCAAATACAGAGAAAAATAAGAAGACACATAAGAGTAAGTGGAGCTTAGATCGAATAGAACTGATAACTTTTTGTGACAAACCAATATAATACTTGTGATGACAAAATCGGATGCAACAGCCTTGATACGGGCAGGAGGGGCATAGTATCTGGCCTGGCCTCCCCCTCTAGGGCGACCTCTACCTCCCCGACCTCCACCTCTAGCTAGCTGAGTAGGTGGGGTAGTGACTGGAGCTGTAACTATAGCTTGAGAACTCTGCAGGGCACGCTGTGGCTGAGACGTCTATGGAGGTGAACCTCTTATGAGTCTGGGGCAATCCCTCACCATATGGCATGTATCACCACACTCAAAACAAGCTGTGTGAGGATTTGGTGGTTGTGACTAGCTCAGGCCAGGTCTGCTGGACTGACCACTGAAAGCACCCCGCGCAGGAGGCGTACTAGATACTGGAGGTGCATAATAAGGTTCCTAGGGCCTAGGAGGAGCTGAAATACCACTGGCTGCTGGAAGAGCTGAATGAACAGGGCGACTTATATAACCCCTACCATGGTGACATATAGCTGGGGCACACGCACCAGAATAATGGCCCGACTCTCGAGACCTCTTGGCCTCCCTCTCTTCTCTCTCCCTAGCATACATACCCCTAATCCTCCTAGCAATGATCACCACCTGCTGATAAGAAATATCCATCTCCAACTCACGAGCCATGCTAGACCTGATGCTGGGAATAAGCCCCATAATAAACCGGCGAACCCTCTCGCGAATAGTAGAAACCAAGGCTGGTGCAAGTCTAGCCAAGCTAGTGTAACGGATAGTATACTTTGAGACAGTCATATCACCCTAGTGCAAATGCTCAAACTCTCGTGCCATGTGTTCCTAAGGATCTAAGGAACAAACTCTCTTAGGAACATATCTGAAAACCGAGTCCAAGTCAGTGAAGCAATCTCGTCCGGACTATCTAACTCATAGGTGTGCCACCACTCATAGGCGGCTCCTCGAAGCTGGAAGGAAGTGAAAGAAACCCTATTCCATCCTAATATACCCATAGTGATGAGGGTACGGTGACACTCCTCAAGAAATCCCAAGGCATTATCTGATGCTAACCCACTGAATATTGGAGGATCATACTTCTCGAACCTCACAAGTCTCTGCTGCTCATCCTCTAAAGTCGCTGCCCTGTCCTCGGGCTGACCTGGGACTACATGCTGTACAAGAATAATCTCTAAGACCTACTCAACATGCACTCGCTGCTCAAGAGTGTGGGCGGCGGGAGTCTGTGCTCCTCCCCTGGCCTGAGATGTGACTACAGCAAGGAGAAGCAGCCCAGCCTGAGCCAAAGTGGTGTACATGCTGATGAACTGCGCAAGAGTTTCCTGGAGAGCTGGAGTAGTAGTAGCAATAGGCGTATCAGGTGCTTGGACTCCGACTGTTACTGCTGGTGGTACCACGGTGGCAAGTCACGCGGTTGCTCTGTCTGCACCACGTGCGCGTCCTCGGCCTCTACCCTAGCCCCGACCTTTGACGTCTGAGTAGGGGGCACGAGTGCCTGATCATCTCGGGTAGCACGTGTCCTTACCATCTGTGAGAGAATAGAAGATAGAAGATTAGAGTTGTGACATCAAAAATCTCGCACGACCAGGAAATTAAATGAAGTGGAATTTTCCTAACAGTTACATAGCCTCTCATAGATAAGTACAGACGTCTCTGTACCGATCCGCGAGACCTAATAAACTAGCTTGTGATTCATGACTCCTATGAACCTAGAGCTCTAATACCAACTTGTCACGACTCCGGTTCGCCCTCCATGAACCATCATGATGGCACCTAGTCTCTACGACTAGGTAAGCATAACAATAGGGAAAATAAACCAATTTGCGGAAGAAACAATTAAAAACCAAAATAGTAAAATAAAATAGTATTTAAAAGTGCCGCTCGGCATACACAATATCAACTCTCAAAACTAATACATTTCCCAAAACCCGGAATCTCATGATCACAAGCCTTTGAATGCCTACAAGCATCTAACTCCAGAATATCTAACAAGGAAATGAAAGTACAGAAGGGCTAATACAAAAGGGAGAGTAGAAAGGGACTCTTTGGTTGGCAGATGCGGCAGATATACCTCGGAGTCTCTACGAACGCCTCGTTTCAAGCATGATAAGTCTGAGTAGAGGTACCTCGATCTGCACATGGAAAACATGCACAGAAAGGGCATGAGTACATCACATCGGTACTCAGTAAGTGCCAAGCCTAACCTCGGACGGGTAGTAACGAGAAAGGTCAGGGCCCTACTTAGGTTAAATAAAATATAATGTTTAACAGTATAGAACAAAAACAGTATAAGTAAGTACAACAGTAAAAGTAACACAGGATATAAAGGACAACAACTACTACTACTGAGGCAAAATAAACACAGAAGGAGACACAGCTCAACAAAAAGATAACAACCGGGTATCTCCCAAGATATTGTCCTGGAGTCCCAAATATAAATATCCAGTGGATCTCCCAGGATACCGTCCCCTAGTCCCACTCATAATGCGAGGGGATCTTCCAAAATATCGATCCATAGTCCCAAATGTAAATACTCCGTATAGGGGGAATCTGTTGGGTGCAGTCCTGTAGTTCCAATGTAAATATGTAGGGGGATCTCACGGAATACCGTTCCGTAGTCCCTAAGTGAACATACAGGGGGATCTCCCGGGATACCGTCCCGTAGTCCCAAAGTAAACACGTAGCAACAACAAGAAGGGTACAAAGTTCAGTTCAAGTTCCATACCAAGGTGAAACAGGTATTTCTAACCTAGCATGCTGCACGTAATCAAAATAAGGCAGTTTGATCAAGTAAGGCAATTAAGTCAATTAGATATGGTTTTCTAACCTAACAACAAGCTTAAATTGCAAGTAGTATAAACAAGAAGAGAATCATACTAGTAATACACACTCGTCACCTCACGTACAAAGCATTTCAATTATCAATAATATCAAATCCTAAGGAGAAGGTCCCCCACACAAGGTTAGGCAAGTCACTTACCTCGAACTGGCTCAAAGTCAACTTGAAAACACGTCTTTGCCACGAGTACTCGACTCCAAATGGCCCAAGTCTATTCAATTCTGTTGTATAATGTAAATAACACTTCAAGCAACTGATTTTACAAAGAAATGCTAAGCTAATACGCAAAATTAGGTGAAATAACCAAAATGCCCCTCAGACCCACGTCTCAGAATCGGGTAAAATTTACATTTTCGGAATCCTCATACTCTCACGAGTTCAGTCATACCAAAAGTACCAAAATCGGACCTCAAATGGTCCCTCAAATCATCACTCAAAGGTCTCTAATTAATCAAGCCCTAACCCCCAAATTACCACTGATTTTCCTTAACTTTTCATGCTTATAATGATAAAAATCACCTCAATAACGACTTTAAGAACCAAAGACCATACTCCAATGAATTCTTCTGAAAATCTCCCTTGAAAGTGCTCCCCAAGGCTTATTCCCATTTGAAAAGAGGTAAAAATAACTCAAATTCGTGAAGGCAACTATTTATATGTTCTGCCTAGCTTATCCGCTCCTGCGGTCATAGGACCACACCTGCGGTCCCGCTTTTGCGGAATGAAGGTCGCATCTGCGACAAATTCACTAAAATTAGATTCCGCACTTGCGACTTCCCATACGCAGATGCGGTACCGCTTCTGCGGTGAAGCTTCCGCTTCCGTGGCTCCTACTAGTTCTCCCCCTTTCTGCTTCTGCGATGATACTGCCGCTTCTGTGGCTACGTACCTGCGGGACCCAACTGCAAGTTTGGTTATAATAGAAGATCAGCAGCTGAAGCTGCTCAAACAAACTCCCAATTCTTCCGACAACCTCCCGAAACCATCCCGAGGCCTCCGGGACCTCAACCAAAAGCACAACCAAGTCTAGTACCACTGTCCAAACTTATATCAATCCTTAAAACACCTAAAACAACATCGAAACGAAGAATGAACCACAGATTCAAGCCTAAGAACTTCAAAACTCTAAATTTGCGATTTCGATCAAAAAGTCTATCAAACCTCGTTTGAATGACCTGAAACTTTGCGCACACGTCACATTCAGCACTATGGAGCTACTCCAAACTTTCGGAATTCCATTCTGACCCTTGGGTCAAAATCTCACTATCGAACCGGAAACCTCAAAAATTAAACTTTTGGCATTTCAAGCCTAATTAGCTACGGACCTCCAAAAAACAATCCGAATACGCTCCTAAACCCAAAATAACCCAACGGAGCTAACAGAACCATCAAAATTCCATTTCGAGGTCGTCTTCATACTATTCCGACTACGGTCAAATTTTCAAAATTAAAGCTCTCATTTAGGGACTAAGTGTCCCAAAACTCTCTGAAACTCCAAATAAACCCTCCCGGCAACTCACAATAGCAGAAACAAATACGGGAAAATCAGTTAATAGAGGATCGGGGCATTATTTCATAAAATGACCGGCCGGGTCGTTACAAAATATATGGGGATAAGTATGTAGGGTGATGTCTTTGTATTAGTAGGCATTAGTTGTCAAAAGAATAGGACTTCCACGCTAATTCACGACCAGGTGGAAGCCATACACTTCTGCTTACTGAGCACTGGCTATGAATTTCCGTCAAAGCCATTACTGCTACATCTTCACTTCCACATCTTCTCTCTGTTCGTTGTCATATTCTTCACTCGTCGACGGAGTCTATACCGCCGTCTGAACTCTATCTCCACCACCAGCTCCCTTGCATTCTCTTATCTCTGCCTAGCCACAAACTTGCTGCTCCCTCTAAATGTTTCCTGCCGGTACGCCTTTCGGACTCTCGCGAGGCCTTTCGCCTCGTTGCAGCCAACACTTTGACGGCCAATTCTATCCCGTTATGCTCATAAAATCAAAATGCATAAAATCAGCTTGATCTACAAATTTTGGATAGACTTCTACTTGATATGGTAAAGGTTTGGCTATTCATTTACATGTGGTAAGTTAAAGCAGGGTGCTTGATATAAATTAGATTATGTTTTAAAATGATATTACTTGCCTGTTAGTCTTCTTCTTCTTTCACTCTTCAACATTGTATTAGATGGACTTTTTGAAAAAATTCAATTTAATTCCAAGGCGGAAATATTCATAATATAAAAATGAACAGAAATCAACAAGGTCAAAACCTTTGGCAATAATTTATTATATGGCATTCAAGGGATCCTTAAAAGTTTGAATAGTGATAAACTGACTTAAAAAGTAAAAAAACTCAACAGAGCTTAGCATTCCCTTACCCTCGCTCCTAAGTCTAAAAGATGTGACTTAAGGGAAACTGCATTCAATCTTTTGATTGAGAGAAGAGCTCCATGTGAAATGTAGCAATTGAACTCAAGCAGTTTTAACGTTATTTCACAAAATTCTTGGCCAAAGTAAATATTCCCAAGGTTAGTACAATTTTGTAGTTATAGTTCCTTGGTATGTATTTTTATTTAGATTAATTTGAAGGTAGCCTCAACCTATGAAATTGAGGTAGAGAAGAAAAGGTAAGGTTGCAATTTGGCATGGTTCAAATTTGAAATATGCGCAACATAACTAAATATGGAGGAACCATGTAACGTCTTGCTATTACTTTCACTGAAAATGAGATATAGGTATTTAGAAATTTAAAATTAGATATTTAGGAACTGCACTGAAAGCATTATAAATTGCATTTTATTTCAGAATGACCAGAATACGTTTAAATGTCTTATTCAAAGATTTATTTATTTGGGCCTTGGGAGCAGACATGGATTAAATTTTTTGGGACAGAGAGATCAATATTTATTGATTCTCCTATGTAAATTATTATTATATCTTCTGTTTATGGGTCTCAGAAAAATACGTATTTGATAAAGTTTATCCGAAAAGCATATTAACTTTTACGGTATTTTGAGAAAATCTTATTAATGTATTTCTTATGCATTTCATGCATTTATACATGTACATTGGCCCATGACCAGACGGTGTTATATACGCGTATATATATGTATATGGGATATGGGAAAAGGTTATGGCGTTATATACGCACTACCACCTGATTAACTGGTATACGTTGATGATTTACACACAGTGGCCGAGAAGATATGATGGGATGACCTCAGAGGCGTGATGATGTTATGGTGTTATATACGCGTATATATATGAATATATATGTATATGAGATATGGGAAAGGTTATGGTGTTATATAAGCACCACCACCTGATCAGCTGGTATACGTTGATGATTTGCCCAAAGTGGCCGGGATGATATGATGGGATGCCCTCAGAGGCTTGATGATGTTATGTACGTACAGACCTATGCATCATATGGCATTTGTCACACCTCCTTTTTACCTGCACCCGCAAGGCGTAGAGGGAGTTTTTCCAATTAAAGGACAATCGAAACGGGATTTGTTTATTTATTTTATAGTCGCCACTTGGGAGATTTATGGTGTCCCGAGTCACCGGTTTAATACCGAATTGAGGAAAAGAATGACTCTGTATTACAGTCCGCGAACCAGAAATCCGGATAAGGAATTCTGTTAACCCGGGAGAAGGTGTTAGGCATTTCCGAGTTCCGTGGTTCTAGCACGGTCGCTTAGCTGTCATATTCGGCTTATTTATCTGATTTTTATACATGTTGAACTTGTGTACAAATTTTACTTTTACTGCTTTTATTATTATTGTTTTTAACGAGAATTGCAACGTCATGAAAACACATCTCGAACCATGTTACATCAACGCACCCGTGGTTATTGACACATTTCGACTCCGTTGAGATTTGGATTTGGGTCACATAAATGTGCACCTGAGTTTAAGAAAGTAAATTATTAAAAGCGCGCCTAAAGTGGTTAGCACGTTATTATTTTGGTGAAAATCGTGAAATTCGCTAAACGGCCCGTTCCGAAATCTAAGTATTTTAATATATACATTTAGTGAGGGCCCCGCGATCTTTGTATTTTTTATTTGGCGAGGCTCGTCTCGTTTTTTTATTAAAGGAAAACCTAAAGTAAACTACGATTTTCTATTTAGTTTTATTGTCTCTAAATAATAAAAAAAACTTAGTTAATTTATGAACTACTATATTTAAAAACCTGCGTGTTTAAAAAACGCCCAATTTTGGGGACTTGGATCAAAGCATCGGGCTAGCAAGCATATTAGTGGCCTAAAGGGAGGTGGGCTTGTTACCAAATTTGAATGATCCATACAATTGGGCAACGGTATAGCCCAGACTGCTCATATTAACTTAAACGATCCTGAATGAAGTTTCTAAGCCACTAGTTTAATACCAAGTCACTAATTCATTACCTATTGTAATTAAAACGAATTAATAATGAACAGAAAGCAGGTAAATAACTCGCAAAATAATTTTGTATTTCCAAAACATGCAATTGACACTCCAACTCTGTTTTTAACTAACGGATCAGCCAACGTCTTATGCCACTGCCATACTAACATCTAGTTCGACATTTACATGACTGCTATTACCAATTTGAACAACGACCATTAATGCAAGCACAATATCACAGGTTCCAAAATAGAATGCTAACTCCAGTTATATTATAGCTTTAAGTGTTTAAATTGAACAAAACACACAAAACTAACTATAGCTAATGCCTACAGTCAATGCTTTAACCAAATTCCAATACTATTTACATTTTACACTTTCCTTTTCCTTTCAATTGATGTAGTACTTTCCTGAATTAGCAATTGGCATAAAAAATTGATATTCAGAACTAGTCGAACATAATCCAATGATCCAGTAATCCAACAGTCACAGTCCAGATTAATTTAACAATCCAACAAGCTCATTTTTAACTACAGGAATCAGTTACCAGATGCTAACATGTTTCAGTATGAACTATATTAAAAAAAAAATCTCTCATACAACTCCATTTCAGTCCACTTACTACATACTAACAGGGATCTACCTATTATCAGTGACTGAAGAATTTAAATACACAAGTCATATAGAAACCAAAGCAGAATTTCAACTCTTCACGTATATTCAAACTTCATGTTTTCAACTTACAAAATGCCAAAGTTACAGCTGTGTACCTGGATTGGAGTGAACAGAAAAATAAAGAGGAAGTCAGCAGCAGTACAGCACAACAAACAACAACAGCAGCAAATAACACCAGCAGACAGTCAATTGGAATTCAGAAACAGCTCCAAACCCAGTTTCAAATCAGAAAAAAACACTTGACCACAACTCATAACCAGTAGTGAGACCAAACAGCAACAACAAATAACTCCGGGCAACTAATTGGACCTCAAACTCAACAAGAAAAACCAACCAGTGAACCTCAAACACTCAAGTAAACAGGCTGAAAACTGGAAACTACCCCCAACAATTGAAAATCAGGCACTTTACTTCAAGCTTGCAATGCTCTTTTTTACTGATTAAAGAATATCAAATGCAAAACCTAAGAGAACTAATTGCAATATATTTTGGTTTTCTGTTCTTAAACTCTCCCCAACTCTAAAAAGCTGAATGCCTTCTTTCAAAATGCTGTCTAAAACTACCCTTAAAAAAAATCTCCAAAACTTCCTCTCTTTTCAGATTGCTTTTTCCCAAATCCCCCCTTAACTCTGTCCTAAGTCCCTCCACTTATACCCAAACACTGACCTCGCCAGCTCTCAAGAGCACTCAAGCAGAATGAAGAAACTAATTCTGCTCATGATCTTCTTTAGAACTCCACTAGAGTATGTTTTTTTTCCCATTATCCCTTGTCTTTTCCTTATTTAATGTTCAAGCAGGTATGGACAACATATTTTAATCAATTCCTTTTAAGCCTCCCTATACTATTATGTTTTGTTCCCTACTAATTATTAAACAAATGCCTTATTTTAATGGTACACTAGTGCTTAGTGGACAGAACACTCAAACTACCCATTTTTTCAAGTTTTCAATTCCCAAATTACCCCTGAAACCCCTGTAATTACTACCGATCATCTATAACCAATCCAGCCTATCAATTGCATATCATTGAAGCTGAAGCTGAAAATGAATCAAAATCACGTTGATACAGGGATTAAGCTTGCACAATTCTAAGTCAAATATGTACAAAATGCAGGATCACTATCAGTATATTGACAATGAGCCCTGAAGCTAAGTGTCTAAGGATCAGTACATACAACACTCGACATCAAACCATTTGACAAAACTACTGGTCTACAAACAAGAATGAATTAATCGACGAAACTATTTATAGTATATGTTATTAATTGACAGAAGAAAACTGGACTAAGCAAATGGTCTGATGGAGAATGGGAAAAAACTACTTGACAAGAATGACGAATTAATCAGTCAAAATAAAACAACAACAAAAGAAAAAGGAAAACAAAAGAGATACCTCGAAATTTCAGACCAAACCCAATCCGTTTCAGTCGACATTTCGTCTTGAAATTTTGAAGTCAAAACGGACCTTAATCGAGTGTTCTCGACTAAGAACACTCGACTAAAGTCGGTTAAAACCTCAAAATTTTAACTCCGTACACAGTCTGAAGTTTAGTTCTTTTAGGGTTTGCCTTCGATTTGAAATTCGAAAGGCTTTAATAAGATTCGGACAGAACTGGGGTGGGATTTGGGACGAGGGTAGCTAGGTGGTTCAATGGTGTAACTTTGGGACTGGTTGGGTAGATTTAGGGTTTTGCTCGAATCTTCGATTGAAGATTCGAAACAAACCGGGATGATTCGATGTTAAAGGGGTAGGGATTTGTGTTGAGGGTAGTTAGAAGGTTCAGGGGTGTGAATTTGGTAGTTATCGGAGAAGGTGAGGTTTTTGGCTGATTCTTTGATTGAAGATCGAGAAGATCGGGGATGATTCGAAGGTAGTGGTTTGAGGGGGTGGGGTGGGGAGGTTGAGGGGAAGCTATGGTGTGAAATTGGGGGTCATTGGACCACCAGAACCACCGTGAGGCGATTTCTGGTGGGCGGAGTATGGTGGTAAGGGGCAGAGGGTTCCTTTGGTCTCTAAGGCTTAGAGACGAAGAGGTGAGGGGGGTGTTCTGAGGTAGGGGTGAGGGTTTAGGGTATATGAAATTGGCGAATTAACTTGGGTCGTTGGATAATTGGAATCCAATGGATCAAATTAATTCATAAGACAAAACGGGGTCGTTTGGAGTAGTACTGGGGCGGTCCAGGTATTGGAGTGACGGGTCGGGGTCGGGTTGGGTCAAGGCTTTGGGACCGTTTGATCAAGTTAATTTCAACAGTCCAGATTGAAACGCCTGAAACAGCGTCGTTTGGTTGAGGCTGGAGACGGGTTTGGGCTAGTTGGGCCAGTCTCGAACGGGTTTGGATGGTTTTCTGATGGGTTTGGACTGGTTTTGTGTTTGGGTTGGGGATTTTTGGCCCAGATCTTGTTTCCTCTCTTTTATTAATTCTCTTTTTTTTCTTCCTTTTTCTTTCAATAATTAGGACTTAAAAATCCTAAATTAATCTATAAAAACCCAAATTACCTTAACATACTAATTATCTCTAAATAATAATTATCACACATAACTAATACCAAATTAAAAGATAATCGCAAAATTTGACATTAAACACTAAAATGCAAAAATACGTTATAATTTTTTTTTGTGAATTTTTCATTTTGTAAAACAGTATTTTACTAAATTAACCAAAAAATGTAAAATCAAATCCTAAGTGCATATGCTATATTTTTGTATTTTCATTAATTTAAAAAATAAATATGCACACACAAATGCAAACAATTACAGAAAATATCACGAAAATTCACAAAATTACACACAAAAAGAAAAATTTATTTTATTTTGAATTTTTAGGAGGGGTTTGTGTGAGGCAAAAATCACGTGCTCACAACATTTATACGCATGTGCGTGACATTATAAATATTTCATTATTTCCAAAGCTATTTACACTTACAGGTTAAGTCCTTTGCTCCGTATTTTTTCCATGCCCTTAATTAATGTTGACTTACTGTTATGTTTTAGTTACTCTTTACATACTCGATACATTATTCGTACTGACGTCCTTTTGTTGGGGATGCTACATTCATGCCTGCAGGTATAGATAAACACTTTGACGAGCCCTTACAGTAGACGAGCGTTGCATTCAGTGAAGGATTAGTAAGACTCCACCTCATTCGGAGTGCAGAGGTCTATGAGTCATCGTGTTAGAGTTTTTTTACAAACTTATGGGTACGCCGGTACCCCATCCCATTTGATGTCGAATAATCTTAGAGACTTTATAGACTGTGGTTCAGTTTATATAGTATGTTAGAGGCCTTAACGGCCTATATGTATTAATATTTTAAGAAATCTGGTTCAGTGATACAGTGTTTTTTACTTACAATTTAATATTATGAGTTGTGGCCATGTTGGCCCATGATAGTTATAAAAAGGAATGAATGAGCTACAGAGTGGTTCGCTCGGGCCACTACGGCACCGGGTGCCAGCCACGCCTCCCCAGGTTAAGGGCGTGACAAAGTGGTATCAGAGCGGGTCGTGTCCTCGGGAGTCTACGATGTCGTGCCAAGTAGAGTCTCACCTATGGGTGTGTTACGCGCCACATTTATAATTGAGAGGCTATAGAGCATTAGGAAATGTTACCCTTCTTTTGTTTCTAGATCATGCCATAGTACTGAGTCGTAAGAAATCAGTATGAAGTTTTCACAAGATTTTCTATGCACCAGAGGTGCAGGAATCACAGTAGAGCTTTAAGGCGTAATGTGGAAGAGAGGTTACGAAAGAAGCAGAAGATCCGATGCGAGATTGCAAAGTAAGTAAGGTAAAGGTGAAGAGTATACGAGATACTCAAGTACAAAAGGTGTGAATTTCCCAAACTTCAAACAGAGGCTGAGTTTTAATTTAAGTTTACAGAGGAGACTTTGGCAAAATATTTGTAAGTTTCTAAGAGTTAACATTCGAGGACGAACGTTTCTAAAGGGGGAGGATGTTACACCCCGTATGTTTAATAACCTTATATATATATATATATATATATATATATATATATATATATATATATATATATATATATATATATATATATATTATATTTTGAGTGGAATATTTTTGTAAAAAGTTTGAAAATTATTATTTATATAGTTATTAATATTACTACTTTCAAATATGTTTTAAATTATACACATAATATGAGAAAAGTTTATGAGATTTTTTTATTGTAAAGATAAAAATTATTTTCTCAAAAGAAAAGAAGGTTATCTTTTTACCATTTTAAGAATTACGTGTACGAAAATTTGTACTCTTTATATGAGATTAGGAAAATTATAAGTTGAGAAAATATATGTATTTTTACATAGATGTTTTAATAAAATAATAATGTATGTATTTATTTTATATGTTACCAAGCGACCATTATAGTAAAATATATTATAGTAAGATATATGAAGTATACTAGTATTTATATGGCTAATCGATTAAATATTTGGTAATGAAGTAAAATAGTTTATATATATTAAGTACAAATATATAGGGATAAGTATGTAGGGTGATGTCTTTGATTAGTAGGCATTAGTTAAAAGAATTGGACTTCCACGCTAGTTCATGGCCAGGTGGAAGCTATACGCTTCTGCTTACTGAGCACTGGCTTCGCAATTTTCGTCAAAGCCATTACTGCTACATCTTCACTTCTACATCTTCTCTTTGTTCGTTGTCATATTCTTCTCTCGTCGATGGCGTCTATATCGCCGTTTGGACTCTGTCTCCACTGCGCATCCGCCGCATTCCATCACCAGCTGCCTTGCCTACTCTTATCTCTGCCTAGCCAAAAACTTGCTGCTTCCTCTAAATGTTTCCTGCCGGTACGCCTTTCGGACTCTCGCGAGACCTTTCGCCTTGTTGCAGCCAACACCTTGATGGCCAATTCTGTCCCGTTATGCTAGTAAAGTCAAAATGCAGAAAAATCAGCTTGACCTTCAAATTGGATAGACTTCTACTTGATATGGTAAAGGTTTGGCTATTCATTTACATGTGGTATGATAAAGCAGGGTGTTTGATATAAATTAGAATATGTTTTAAAATGATATTACTTGCATGTTAGTCTTCTTCTTCTTCACTCTTCAACATTGTATTAGATGGACTTTTTGGAAAAATTTAATTTAATTCCAAGGCGGAAATATTCATAATAGAAAAATGAACAGAAATCAACAAGGTCAAAACATTTGGCAATAATTTATTATATGGCATTCAAGGGATACTTAAAAGTTTGAATAGTGATAAACTGACTTAAAAAGTAAAAAACTCAATAGAGCTTTGCATTCTCTTACCCTCGCTCCTAAGTCTAAAAGTTGTGACTTAAGTGAAACTGCATTCAATCTCATTTGATTGAGAGAAGAGCTCTGTGTGAAATATAGCAATTGAACTCAAGCGGTTTTAACGTTATTTCACAAAATTCTTGACCAAAGTGAATATTCCCAAGGTTAGTACAATTTTGTAGTCATAATTTCTTGGTGTTTATTTTTATCCACATTAATTTGAAGGTAACCTCAACCTATGAAATTGAGGTAGAGAAGAAAAGGTAAGGTTGCAATTTGGCATGGTTCAAATTTGAAATATGCGCAACATAACTGAATGTGGAGGACCCATGTAACTTTTTGCTATTACTTTCACTAAAAATGAGATATAGGTATTTAGAAAAATAAAATTAGATATTTAGGAACTGCACTGAAAGCATTATAAATTGCATTTTATTTCAGAATGACCAGAATACGTTTAAATGTCTTATTCAAAGATTTATTTATTTGATCATTGGGAGCAGACATGGATTAAATTTTTGGGATAGAGAGATCATATATATTGATTTCCCATGTGAATTATTATAATATCTTCTATTCATGGGTCTCAGGAAAATACGTATTTGATAAATTTTATTTGAAAAGCATATTGACTTTTATGGCATTTCGAGAAAATCTTGTTAACGTATTTCTTATGCATTTCATGCATTTATATATGTGCATTGACCCATGACCAGACGGTGTTATATACACGTATATATATATATATATATATATATATATATATATATATATATATATATATATATATATATATGGGATATGGGAAAAAGTTATGATGTTATATACGCACCACCACCTGATCAGCTGGTATACGTTGATGATTTGCCCACAGTGGCCGAGAAGATATGATGGGATGTCCTCAGAGGCGTGATGATGTTATGGCGTTATGTACGTGTATATATATGTATATGGGATATATATGGGAAAGGTTATGACGTTATATATTACAATGACCCGGCCGGTCGTTTTAAGAATTAACACCTCGATCCCCTATTAACTGCTTTCCCTGTGTTTGTTTATGCTATTTTGATTTGCCGGGATGTTTGGTTTTGAGTTTTGGAGAGTTTTGGGACACTTAGTCCTTAATTGAGAGTTTAAGTTTTAGAAATTGGACCGTAGTCGGAGGAGTATGAATATGACCTCGGAATGGAATTCCGTTGGATCCGTTAGCTCCGTTGAGTAATTTCGGGCTTAGGGGCGTGATCGGATTGTGTTTTTGAGGTCTGTAGCTAATTTAGGCTTGAAATGCCGAAAGATGAATTTTTGGATGTTTCCGGTTTGATAGTGAGATTTTGATCTAAGGGCCGAAATGGGATTACGAAAGTTGGAATAGCTTTGTAGTGTTGTATGGGACATGTGTGTAAAATTTCAGGTCATTCGGACGAGGTTTGATGGACTTTTTGGTCGAAAGCATAAATTGAGAGTTTTTGGAATTGTTAGGCTCGAACTCATGGTTAATTCGATGTTTCGATGTTGTTTTAAGTGTTTTGAGGACTGGTATAAGTTTAGATAGTGGTATATGACTTGGTTGTGCTTTTGATTGAGGTCCCGGGTGCCTCAAGATGGTTTCGGGAGGTTGTCGAAAGAATTGGGAGTTTGTTTGAGTAGCTTCAGTTGCTGATCTTCTGTCATAACTGCACCTGCAGTTGGGTCCCGCAGGTGCGTAACCGCAGAAGCGGCGGTATCATTGTAGAAGCAGAAAGGGGGAGAACCAGCAGGAGCCGCAGAAGCGGTACCGCATCTGCGTATGGGAAACCGCAGGTGCGGATATGAGTTTAGTGAATTTGTCGCAGATGCAACGTTTGTTCCACAAAAGCGGGACCGCAGAAGCGGATTCGCTGGGTAGAACACATAAATAGTTGCCTTCGCGAATTTGAGTTATTTTTCACCTCTTTTCAAATAGGAAGAAGCTTTGGGGAACATTTTCAAGGGAGATTTTCGGAGGAATTCATTGGTATAAGGTCTTTGGTCCTTATACTCGTTATTGAAGTGATTTTTTATTTTTGTAAGCATAAAAATTTAAGGAAAATCAGTGGTAAATTGGGGTTTAGAGCTTGGTTAATTAGAGAGTTTTGAGTGATGATTTGAGAGACCATTTGTGGTTCGATTTTGTACTTTTGGTATAACTGAACTCGCGAGAGTGAGGATTCTGAAAATATAAATTTTACCTGATTCCGAGACGTGGGCATGTGGGGCATTTTTGTCATTTTACCTAATTTCACATATTAGCCTAGAATTTATTTGTAGAATCAGTTACTTGAAGTGTTATTTATATTATGCAATTGAATTGAATAGATTTGGGCCATTTGGAGTCGTGTACTCGTGGCAAGAACGTGGTGTCGGGTTGATTATTGAGCCTGTTCGAGGTAAGTGGCTTGCCTAACCTTATGTGGGGGAAAAATCCCCTTTGTATTTGGTATTATTGATAATTGAAATGCCTTGTACGTGAGGTGACGAGTGCGTACTTGTGCAAAATGTTGAAAATCCGGTTTTTCATTAAGTACTTACAATTATGTCCCTTTACCTGTTATACTACTTGCAAATTTAAGCATGTTGTTAGCTTAGAAAAGCATGCCTAATTGACTTATTTGCCTTACTTGTTCAACTGTCTTATTTGGATTACGTGCAGCATGCTAGGTTAGAAATATCTATTTTACCTTGGTATGGAACTTGAATTGCACTGTGTATTCTGGTTGTTGTTTCTGTATGTTTACTTTGGGACTACGGGACAGTATCCCGGGAGATCCCCCTGTATGTTTGCTTTGGGACTATGAAATGGTATTCCGGGAGATCACCCTGCACATTTACATTAGAACTACGGGACTGCACCTGGTAGATTCCCCATGTACTGAGTATTTACATTTAGGACTACAGATCGGTATTCCGGAAGATCCCCTCGCATTATGAGTTGGACTACGGGATGGTATCTCAGGAGATCCATTGGATATTTATATTTGGGACTACAGGACGGTATCTTGGTAGATCCTTGGTTGTTATCTTTGTATTGAGTTGTGTCTCATTCTGTGTTTATTTTGCCTCTGTAGTAGTAGTTGTTGTCCTTTATATCATGTGTTACTTTTACTGTTGAACCTTATATTTTATTTAACCTCAGCAGGACCTGAACTCCTTTGTCACTACTCGACCGAAGTTAGACTTGGCACTTACTGAGTAACGCTGTGGTGTACTCATTCCATTTTTGCGCATGTTTTTCATGTGTAGATCCAGGTACTTCCACTCAGATTTATCACGTTTGAGACAAGGCGCTTGTAGAGACTCCGAGGTATATCTGATGCGTCCACAGACCGAAGAGTCCCTTTCTACTCTCCCTTTTTGTATTATCCCTTCTGCACTTTCGTTTCTTTGTTAGATATTCTGGAGTTAGATGCTTCTAGACATTTAATGGCTTGTGATCATGAGATTCCGGGTTCTGGGACATGCTATTAGTTTTGAGAGTTGTTATTGTGTACGCTGAGCAGCATTTTAAACACTGTTTTATTTTACTATTTCGGTTCTTTAATTATTTCTTCCGCAATTGTTGTTTATATTCCGTATTGTTAGGCTTACCTAGTCGTAGAGATTAGGTGCCATCACGAAGTTTTACGGAAGGCGGACCGGGGTTGTGACAAGTTGGTATCAGAGCTCTAGGTTTATAGGAGTCATGAATCACATGCCGATTTATTAGAGTCTCGCGGATCAGTATGGAGACGTTTGTACTTTTCTGCGAGAGGCTATGTAACTGTTAGGAAAATTCCAATTCATTTGATTTCCTTGTCGTGCGAGATTTTGACATAACAATTCTAACCTTCTGTCTTTTATTCTCTCACATATGGTGAGGACACGTGCTACCAGAGATGATCAGGCACTCGCGCCCCCTACTGCAACCGTTAGAGGCCGTGGCTGGGGTAGAGGCTGAGGACGTGCACGTGGTGCAGCGAGGGCACCCATGCGAGCTGCCACCGAGGTACCTCCAACAGTTCCAGTCATAGTCCAGGCACCTGATATGCCTACTACTACTACTACTCTAGCACTTCAGGAGACTCTTGCACAGTTCATGAGTATGTACACCACTTTGGCTCAGGCAGGGTTGCTTCCCCTTGCTGCAACCATATCTCAGGCCGGGGGAGGAGCACAGACTCCCGCCGCCCACACTCCTGAGCAGCGAGTGCATGTTGATCAAGTCCCAAAGATTATTCCTGTACAACTTGTAGTCCCTGGTCAGCCTGAGGACAGGGAAGTGGCTTCAGAGGATGAGCAGCGGAGACTTGAGAGGTTCAAGAAGTATGATCCTCCTGTATTCAGTAGGTTATCCTTAGATGATGCTTTGGTATTTCTGGAGGAGTGTCACCACATCCTCCGTACAATAGGTATATCAGGATCAATTGAGGTTTCTTTCACTGCCTTCCAGCTTCGAGGGGCCGCCTATGAGTGGTGGCGTACCTATGAGTTAGACAGTCCGGATGAGGCAGCTTCACTGACTTGGACTTAGTTTTCAGATATGTTCCTAAGAGAGTTTGTTCCTTAGAGCCTCAGGGATGCATGACGCGCAGAGTTTGAACATTTGCGCCAGGGTACTATGACTGTCTTGGAGTATGCTATCCGTTACACTAGTTTGGCTAGACATGCCCCAGCCTTGGTTTCTACTGTTCGCGAGAAGGTTCGTTAGTTTATTGAGGGGCTTATTCCCAGCATCAGGTATAGCATGGCTCGTGAGTTGGAGATGGATATTTCTTATCAGCAGGTGGTGAACATTTCTACGAGGATTGAGGGTATGCATGCTAGGAAGAGAGGTGAGACGGAGGCCAAGTGGTCTCGAGAGTCGGGCCATTATTCTGGTGCCCGTGCCCCAGCTACAGGTCATCATGGTAGGGGTTATTGTATTGCGAAAAATTGTATTTATATATAAAGGTGACATGACGAATACGTGTCAAAACACGTAGACTGGTCAAATGGTCAAAGAATTACAACTAGCCAGGAGACATGAGTTGCAACAGATACGAGAAAATGGCAGAGGAAGAGGCACGGGCAGGGATACAAATAACCCAGCACCCATACCTATCTAAGTCATTTATGTCCGAGAATCAAAAGGGATGAATCTTACAATAGAAAAGAGTACGACATTTAATAGGCATTAAATGTGGAATACGTTAGAAAATTTGTATTGAATATAATGATTATGTAACGTAGCATTAAATGTCTTTAATTACTCATAATAACCCCATTATGATTTGGGCAAAACGTATATCTCCAAGATATCTATAAAAGGGAGACATCTGATCAATTGTAAGGACACAAAAT
The DNA here is from genome assembly GCF_000715075.1 of Nicotiana tabacum. Lineage (NCBI taxonomy): Eukaryota > Viridiplantae > Streptophyta > Magnoliopsida > Solanales > Solanaceae > Nicotiana > Nicotiana tabacum. The sequence goes on along the minus strand of NC_134087.1, from coordinate 143,524,059 downwards.
ACTATTAATATAAAATTTTGGTTCACTTGTTTTCTCTTTATTACTCTCTTGCTACTTAAATTACTTCCTTTTATACATTCTTTTGATTATCAGTAACCCGTGTTCTTCTAAATTCTAGCTTTGACTAAAAATTTTTTTTGGTTAAACAAATTGGTTTCATTACCGGGAATCTGATAATCTATTTTCTTTTCACTTAACATTCCTTGTTGCATCAACTAAGTCGAACAACAATGACAACATCCAAGGGAACCAAGAAAACCAGATAAACCAACAACTTCAGAGAGACCCTCAGGATAATAACACACTGATTATTTCTCCACAAGGCTCTCCTCGGCGATCTCGTGAAGGCACTCCTGGGGGATCTCATACTCATGGACAAGCTCAATTCGAAAATATTGAAGCTATGGATGAGGCTTTGGAAAAACTTATTACCGCACATGTCAATAAAGCCATTCAGGCCTTGGTTAGCCAGTTACCTACTGTACCCCCCACCCCTACTCCAAATAACAACACTTTGGAGAACCCTCGTTCCGGGCTTGTTAATTCAAGGAGCAGTGGAACCCCTAGTAAATCGCAGGATGTAGAACCAGGTAATTTAGTGAATTCAAATTTACAAAACTTGGTACTAACCTTGCAGAAACAACCCAAGGAGCAAAGTGAACGCATAGAGCAGATACCCAGGGTGCCGCTCATAATCAAAGGGGTAGATATGTATAGATATTCACAACATCCCTGGAAGCCTAGTGCTGCTCCACTCCTAATTCCAAAAAAGTTCAAAATGCCTGATATTCCAAAATATGATGGAACTACAAACCCACGAGATCACGTGACTGCATTCACGACAGGTGTAAAAGGCAATGATTTGACTAAGTAGGAGATTGAATCAGTATTAGTCAAAAAATTTGGTGAAACTCTCACCAAAGGAGCACTAACATGGTATTCTCTTTTACCCGAAAATTCTATAAATTCTTTTGTTGAGCTTGTAGATTTTTTCATCAAAGCACACTCGGGAGCTCAAAAAGTAGAAAAACAATGGAGGATATTTTCAAAATCAAGCAAGGGGACTCAGAACTGCTTAGAGAATTCATGGACAGATTTCAACGAGAAAGAATGACATTGCCGCATGTACCTGACAACTAGGTAGCTATAGCTTTCACAAGTAATTTGAATGAAAAAAGCTCGGAAGCTACGAGGAGGCTCAAGGAAAGCCTTCGAGAATTTCCTGCTACAACGTGGAATGATATTTATAACAGGTATAACATGAAATTGAGGATTGAGGAAGATAGTATTTCGCGATTTCAAAAAGAAGAAAAGGTAAGTTCGAGACGTGCGAAGACCGAAAAAAGATCAGGTAAAAATAGGTACGAGCCTTACATGGGACCTGCGGGAAAGGATTCACGGTCAAAGCAGGATAATCAAAGGTACGATCACAGATCAAGAAACAGAGAATTAGGTTCTTCATCAAGATTCAGGAACGAGCGAAATAACTATGAGTCACGAGATGATGATAAAAATTTAAAAGCAAAATTCGGTGGTTACAACTTCAATGTCAGCACCTCCGAGCTCGTAGCTGTTTCGAGAAGCATGGGAGATAAGGTTCGATGGCCAAAGGAAATGAGATCGAACCCAAACAGGCGCAACCCTAACCATTGGTGCGAGTTTCATAATGACCACGGACATAAAACAGCAGATTGCAGGTTTTTACAAAGTGAAGTTGATCATTTATTAAAACAAGGGTACCTTACGGAGTTGTTCAGTGAGAAAGACAAGCAAGCTTACATGAAGAAAAGGCAAGAGCCTCCAAAACCACCTTCTCCCAAAGAACTGTCAACATTATAAGTGGGGGTGAAGACGTGAAGGGTATATCATATACTGCAGCTAACAAAATTTCCAAAGTAACAATTACCCAAGGGAAACAGGTGCAACATGTTTTAGAGGAAGACAACATTATATTCAATGATGCAGATGCAGATGGCGCATTAACCCCTCATAACGACGCATTGGTAATATCTTTAATTATACATGATACTAATGTGAAATGAGTTTTGATTGATCCAGGTAGTTCCGTAAACATTATTTTACTGAGAGTATTACGTGAGATGCAAGCTGAAGATAAAGTGATACCAAAGGCGCATACTCTATCTGGATTTGATAATTCTAGTGTCCTCACGAAAGGAGAGGTAACACTTACCACATTCGCTGAAGGAGTCATTAAAGATACAAAGTTCCAGGTGATAGATATGGAGATAGCTTACAACATGATTCTTGGGAGACCATGGATCCACAAAATGGATGTTGTTCCATCAACCTTGCATCAAGTTACTAAATTTTCATCGCCATGGGGAATCTATCAAATTCGTGGAGATCAACATACAGCCAGGGCTATCAACTCTGTTGCACATACAAGCACGAGAAATGAAGGTAAATAGCAATCACAGAAGACAGTTGAGGTCACCACAACACAAACCTCAACTGAACAATGGCAAACAGATATAGATTCAAGGCTTGATACCATTCAAGAACCAGAAGAAAATGAAAATATTAAAACAACAATAGAGGAATTAGAGCCTGTCGTGTTATTTGCTCAATGGCCTGATAAAAAAGTCTATGTTGGAGCCAATCTTATCCAAGGTATGAGAGGTAAGTTAATTGAATTTCTGAAAACTAACGTGGATTGCTTTGCTTGGTCCCATTCTGACATGACAGGAATACCCCCGGAGATGATGACCTATAAACTAAATGAAGATCCATCGTATCCTCCTGTCAAGCAAAAGAAAAGAAAGCAAGGAACTTTCAAGAATCAGGTGATTCAGGAAGAAGTTCAAAAATTGCTTAAAATTGGTTCTATTCGTGAGGTAAAATATCCTAACTGGTTAGCTAACGCTGTTGTAGTTCCAAAGAAGAACGATAAGTGGCAGGTTTGTGTATATTACATAGATCTTAATAAAGCCTGCCCTAAAGATCCTTTTCCACTACCACACATAGATCAATTGATTGATGCAACTGCAGGTCACGAACTATTAAGTTTTTTAGATGCATATTCAGGTTATAATCAGATAAAAATGGATCCGGGAGATGAAGAAAAAACTTCATTCATAACAGACAGGGGGATTTATTGTTATAAAGTAATGCCCTTTGGTCTGAAGAATGCCGGTGCAACGTATCAGAGGTTAGTTACCAAAATGTTTCAAGCACATTTAGGAAAGACTATGGAGGTATATATAGATGATATGCTTGTTAAAACTCAGTATTCAAAAGATCACATATCACACTTATCTGACACATTTTCAATTTTGCGCAAATTTAATATGAAGTTAAATCCCGAAAAATGTGCGTTTAGCGTTGCATCAATCAAGTTTTTGGGTTTTCTTGTTTCTAACCGTTGTATTGAAGTAAATCCTGCACAGATCAAGGCCATTAAGGAAATCCCCTATATGCTTCAAACAAGAAAGAAGTTCAAAGATTATCAGGGAGGATTGCAGCCTTGGGAAGATTCATTTCTAAATCATCAGAGAAGTGTTTCAAATTCTTCTCAGCCCTTAAGAAGCATGATCATATCAAATGGAATGAGTAATGTCAACAGGAATTTAGGAATTTGAAAACGTACTTATCAAATCCACCTTTGCTGGCAAAACCGAAGGCTGGGGAAAGACTACTCATTTACCTTGTTGTTTCGGGAGTTGCGATAAGCGTTGTTTTGGTCCGAGAAGAACAAGGTAAGCAATACCCTATCTACCATATTAGTAAATCTTTGTTAGATGCGGAGATGCGGTATCCTTAGTTAGAAAAACTTGCACCTGCATTAATCATGGCATCTAGAAAGTTAAGACCTTACTTTCAGTGTCATCCTATCGCCGTAGTTACTGCCTACCCTTTACGTAATATATTACATAAGCATGAGCTATCAGGTAGGTTAACTAAGTGGGCAATCGAGTTGAGTGAATACGAAATCACATACCAACCCAGAACTTCTATAAAATCGCAAGTGTTAGCTGATTTCGTGGCCTATTTTAGCCAAGAGATGAAATTAGAAGCAGAAAAAGAATTACAGGTATTCAATGGGGCTAACCCAGGAACTTGGACTTTATTCACTGATGGCTCATCTAATGTAAAAGGTGTAGGTTTAGGGATTGTCTTGGTACCACCTACGGGTGAGACTATTCGACAAGCTATTAAATGTCACTCTATAACTAACAATGAAGCGGAGTATGAGGCTATGATTGCAGGTCTAGAACTGGCATGAGAGTTTGGCATAAATCAGATTATAATTAATAGTGATTCGCAACTCGTGGTTAATCAAATGCTGGGGATGTATGCAGCTAGGGAAGCAAGGATGCAACAATACTTAGAAAAGGTACGGGAATTGATAAAGCAATTTCAAACCTGGAAAGTTATACAAATACCAAGGGATGAAAATGTTGAAGCAGACGCCCTAGCAAATCTCACATCTGCAGTTGATGTGGCAAGCGATGCAAACGCCTAAGTTATACATTTGTTTCATTCAGTTTTCAATCCTGATAAGAATGAGGTAAATTTTAATAATTTAACTTGGGATTGAAGGAACATGATTGTTGCTTTTTTGCAGTATGGTATCATCCCTGATGATAAGAAGAAAGCTCATGTGCTTCGAAAGAAGGCTGCTCGGTACTACTTAAAGCAAGGCAATTTATATCGTAAAATGTTCGGTGGTCCCCTAGCAAGATGCCTCGGACCTTCACAAACGGAGTATGTAATGAAAGAAATACACGAGGGACATTGCGGGAATCACACAGAAGGAAGGTCATTGGTAAGAACATTAATTAGGGAAGGTTATTACTGGCCTAAAATGGAAAAAGAAGCAGAACGTTTCGTGGCCAAATGTGACAAAATGTCAAAGGTACGGTAACAATATGCATAGACCTACGGAATTATTACATCCGGTCATTGCCCCATGGCCATTTATGAAATGGGGAATGGATATCGTGGGTCCATTACCACAAGCAAAAGGACAGGTAAAATTTCTGCTCGTACTCACTGATTATTTTACTAAATGGGTGGAGGTAGGAGCATTTAAACATGTGTGAGAAAAGGAAGTCAAAGAGTTTCTTTGGCAGAATATCATATGCCGATTCGGTGTACCAAAAGAGATCGTGTGTGATAATGGTACTCAATTTATTGGAGCAGAAATCACAAAATTTTTTCAAAGTTGGCAAATTAAAAGGAGTACGTCAACACATTATCATCCAGAGGGTAATGGGCAAGCAGAATCAACGAACAAGGTTATTATCAATAATTTAAAGAAACGATTAGAGGAATCAAAAGGTAACTGACCCGAAGTGTTACCTGGAGTTTTATGGGCATATCGCACAACTACAAAAACAAGTACATGAGAAACACCGTTTTCATTGGTTTATGGAGCTGAGGCTTTAATTCCAATTGAGATAGGGGAACCAAGTACGCGGATCACACAGGCGACACAAGAATCTAATGACGAGGAGATGCGGGTCAATCTAGATTTACTCGAGGGGAGGAGAGAAGCTGCATTGATAAGAATGGCAGCACAAAAGCAAGTCATAGAACGATATTACAACTGCAAATCATGCCTCAGATTCTTCAAAGTGGGGGACTTCGTGCTTAAAAAGGTTGTTCCATCCACAAAGGCAGCTAACACGGGTAAATTAAGTCCAACATGGGAAAGACCCTATAGAGTTCGTAATATTGCAGGTGAGGGAGAACATGAGCTGGAGACAATGGATGGCAAGATACTACCTTCACATTGGAATGCTGTTCATTTGAAGAGATACTATTTCTAAGAAATACCCATGGTCAGGTATCACTATTTCAAATTTAATTTTTGAATTGTTAAATTTTACTAACATTTTTAGATGATAGGCAAAAAACTAACCCATACTAAATGATGAGTCACGACCTATAAGGCACACAGAATAAGCTAAAATTCCTGGCCTAGGGTTACAATTATTATGATAGAAATTCATACGGGTTAAGCAGTCTTCATCTAAAATCGCATCTCCGAGTCCCGTATGTTTTTACTTTTCAGGAAAAGGACCAAATGAGAGAATCTATCAAATGCTCGAGGCTTCATACTTCAACACTCAAACACTTGGGGGACTACATAATATATACATATATGTATAAAGAAGGCAAAGAAGATTAAGAAAAATCGAGCCTAAAAGAGTCAAGTGCAGAGTAAAAGTCACAAGGTCACGAGATGAAGCCACGAGCTAAGGCCAAAGAAAAACCTCACTATAGTTAGGGTAAAGGCTATGTACTAAAACGGGTTATAAGAGAAAACCCCGTGTCTATTATTCTTCTTTTGAAAAAATCGGTTATAAGAAAAACAGTTACGAGAAAGTTATAGATGTAATTCAAATACATGTAAAGTATTATTCAAAACTTGTCAAAGTTATTTCAAAGAAAAATGTGTGTTCCTATTTCTTTTATCGTATGATAACATCATTATGAAGTTGAGACGTCTTCTTCATTAAGTGTCGAAATATAAAAGGGTCCTCTTTTATAGAACTCATGTTTAATTAGTTAGTCATGAGATTAACAGAAGCATTTTCGAAGAACAAAAATGCGAATTATTCTATAAGTCCTTAAAAATAAAGGCAAGAATAAAGTTGACAGAAGTTTAAGATAATAACATGAAAAACTTCTTAATATCTAAAAACTAAAGACTAAGTAGGAACTTAGTCATAAAGATATGAAATTGTTTATACAAATTGCCCCATAAAAGACTTGGGGACTTGCGTTTCCAAATCCAACCCTCAAATGAATCTAAGGGTTTGATTACAATTTTCCAAAATTAAAATAAAAAACAAAATAATTTAAATGATTAAAACTGGTCACTGAGAAGTTTGTGGAACTAAAGCAGGAGCATCAATAGCAGTGGGCTCAATTTGGGCAGGTGCATCAACAGATGTGGTTTCAACTTGGCTTGCAGCAACAGGCTCGATTAGGCTTGAAAGAGTTGGGATACCCATATCAGCTTCAACATTTACGAGAGCTTCAACCACGGGAGAAGGGAAATCCTTAGTTTGCTGAGCTTTTTCAATGGTTTCATTGATCTTATCTAACTCCGACTCCAGGTTGAAGTTTTCTTGGCCAGCTTCAATTAGGGTATCTCGACGAGAATTCAAAAATGCCCAACTTATCTCAATAACAGATTTTTGTTCAAGGGTCTCATAATCCTTTTCCCAATCAGCAATCTCATTCTTTAGCTCTTCGTTTTCAGCCAATGCGGAGTTGTAAGAAAATTGAAGAGAGGCATGGGAGCTCTCTAAAGCACGAACCTTGTCAGCCAAGACTCGAAGGTCTTCTTGTGCTTTAGTTAAGCTTTGCACGAGCTCCCCAGCGTAAACTTATTTTTGACTCAAAAGAGTCTTCAACTCTCTGTTCTTTTCGCTGGCTTTAGATAGCTGCTCCGAGAAAGAAGATTCGAGACATTTTTTGTCTTTTTCTGCTTGGATTGAGGAAGCCTTTTCAACCGCTAACTCTGATGTTAAAGCCCGCACCTGTTGTTCTAGGGTACTATTGCCTTCTTGTAAATCTTCCATATCAATTTGTGCAATCTCAAATTGTTCCTTCCAATTGATCGCCTCCAATTGGGAATCACGTGCTACCTTCTCCAAGAGAGGGATTCTGCTCATCATTTATGTGCCGATAAGATTAGCCTAAAAAAAGGAAAGGAAATAAGAATATAAGAATCCCAAAGATAAATTTTTTTAAGGTAAAAAAATGAGAGAAGGAAACTACCTTCAAAGTGGAATGCACGATATCATTCACTAGAGTCAGGGAACTATAGCTCTCCAACTTTGCTTTTTCAATTGGACTGATTAAAGGTTCCAGCCATACGTCTGCCTGACCTGACTTCCTCAAAAGGTTGCTATCAGCAGGAACTTCAATGGTTACCCTCCTCATAGCGGCACTTCTACTTGAAGAGCTCGCTTCCGTATGGTGAACAATAAGATGGGGAGTTGTTGAAGGAGGATGAGCGGTAGAGGAAGTGAAAATAGTAGAAGAAGAAACAGAAACAGCTGAGGCTGGTAAGGAAGGAATCATAGGCACGAAAGTTGAGAAAGAAGATAAGGGTATTTCGTCTAAAATAGGCCCTAAACTTCCACTGCCAAGGCGTCTCCGGTAAGAGGAACAGAAAGACGAGGGGAAACTTCAACTTCGTCATCAGAGACGATGCGTCTCCTAGCTCGTGGCCTTGTCACCAGGGAACCCCCGTCTTCCTCTTCTTCAGAGTATCCTTCTTCAACAGTTTTCCTTTTTGCAGAAGAAGAACCAAGACTATTTCTCAGGCTCTTTCTAAAGAGATACGGGTTCCCGAAGGAGTACGAGTTCACGATGAGACACGAGAGGCGGCAACTGCTTCAGCAGTAACTCCTCGAATAACAAATCCTGATAAAATGAAGGATGGAAGTTAGAACCATAAAAAAAAAATATACATGCGTGAAAGATGAAATAAAAACTCTTACCATGAGTCTTTACTTTCCAACCGTAACGGTTAGAAAGTGTTTTCCAAGACCTACCATCTATTAGTGCGGCCTTCAGCAATTTATCTACCCAACCAAAAAAATTGGGAATATTTTCCACCACTCCCATGGTTGCTAAAAAAAGAGGAGGAGCAAAAATTAGAGAAGTTGATAAACTTGAAGGAAAAAGGTACGAGATAGATAAAGACTTACGTGCAAAATTCCACTTCTTATGAAAGGGAATGTTATTCTCACCCACTAAACCAACAGTGGGGGCAGCAACAAATCGGGCTTACAAGCCACGGTCTTTGTCATCTTTAGGGCTCCCTAAAACCCTCTTACTCCTGGCTACTAGGGTAAAAACGCCATTACGGAAAAGTCTAGGGGAGTAAAGATGAATCGGGTGAGGGAAAGTACAGGAAACATCAGCCAAATTGGTTAGATGCCTCAAACAAGCAACAACCCTCCATATGAATGGGCTAATTTGACCCAAACAGACGTAAAAGAAACGGCAAAATTCAAGAATAACTGGGTCAATAGCTGGTTTGAACCCTAAAGTGAAAGGTTATGTATAAACAAAAGAGAACCCAGTCAAGTAAGAAGTAATTCTCTGATTTGGATTAGGAATAATAATGGGAAAATCATTACTCCAATGGCAGTCTTTGCAAACTACAAGAGTTAAAACTTCTGTAATTTGAGCGGGGTAAGCGTCAGCACGATCTAAGGAAGAAACCTGGTTTCTAAGAGATTCCCTATCATGGTAAAAAGATAATTTTGTTGGGACTATTTCCTCTACTAAAGGTTCACGTAATGGTTCAGAAGGTTCTTTATCCCTAGAATAAGATCTGTGAGAAAGGGAACCTCTGGTTCTGGAAGAAGGACCAGAACTAGGTGAAGGTATAGACGAACCACTACCGCGAGTAGACCCTAAGCTACGAAGTCTACCTCCCCTTCTATGTCTAATAGGGGCATTAGGGAAGGTATCAACAATGAGAACTCTCCTAGGGTTAGGATTTGGTGAAGACATAGCGAGGAAGAAGAATGTCAGGAATTAAGTGTTCAATAAGCTTTATGTGGTAAAAGATAAGGAGAGAAGTTATATTTATATTAGTACGCCACCGCCAATGGTTAAAGTGCAGTGATGGAAGGACCATAATAATGATAACTGGCACTTCGTGAATAGTGGAGCCGTAAAAAGCCTTGAAAAAGGGCTGCAAAACTGCAGAACTAATAAAAAAACACGTGTACGGAGCATTAAATGGAAGCGACAATTGAAGCATCAATTTTGTCATAGCATTAATGGTGACAAAAATTCTCTTTTAATGAAATCCACTTCCCAAATATCCAACTGATGAATAAATGAAAAGTGGGGGGACTATCTGTATTGGAAAAAAATTGTATTTAAATATAAAGGTGACGTGACGAATACGTGTCGAAACACGTAGACTGGTCAAATGGTCAAAGAATTACAACTAGACAGGAGGCACGAGTTGCAACAGATACGATCAAATGGCAGAGGAAGAGGCACGGGCAGGAATACAAATAACCCAGCACCCGTACCTATCTAAGTCATTTATGTCCGAGAATCAAAAGGAATGAATCTGACAATAGAAAACAGTGCAAATACGGCATTTAATAGGCATTAAATGTGGAATACGTTAGAAAATTTGTATTGAATATAATGATTATGTAACGTAGCATTAAATGTCTCTAATTACTCATAATAACCTCACTATGATTTGGGCAAAACGTATATCTCCAAGATATCTATAAAAGGGAGACATCTGATCAATTGTAAGGACACAGAATACTATTAATATAAAATTTTGGTTTACTTGTTTTTCTCTTGATTACTCTCTTACTACTTAAATTACTTCCTTTTATACATTCTTTTGATTATCAGTAACCTGTGTTCTTCTAAATTCTAGATTTGACTAAAAATTTATTTTTTGGTTAAACAGTTATATGAGTCGCCCTGTTCATTTGGCTCTTTCAGCAGCTAGTGATATTCCAGCTCCCCCTAAGCCTCAGGAGCCATATTATGCACCGCCAGTATATAGTGCGCCTCCTATGCGGGGTTCTTTCAGTGGTCAGTCCAGAAGACCTGGCCTGAGCCAGTCACAACCACCACATCCTCCCAGATCTTGTTTTGAGTGTGGTGACACACGCCATATGGTGAGGGATTGCCCCAGACTTAGGAGGGGTGCACCTCCACAGACTTCTCAGCCACAACGTGTCCCGCAAAGTTCTCAAGCCATGGTTACAACTCCAGTTTCTACCCCACCTGCTCAGCCAGCTAGAGGTGGAGATTGGGGAGGTAGAGGTTGCTTTAGAGGGGAAGGCTATGCCCGATACTATGCCCTTCCTGCCCGTACCAAGGTTGTTGCCTCCGATTCTGTCATCGCGGGTATTATACTAGTTTGTCACAGAGATGCATCAATTTTATTCAATCCAGGCTCCACTTACTCTTATGTGTCTTCTTATTTTGCTCTGTATTTGGGTGTACCTCGGGATTCCTTGAGCTCCCCTATTTATGTTTCTACTCTTGTGGGAGATTCTCTTGTTGTAGACCGCGTTTATCGGTCGTGTTTGGTTGCTCTTAGTGGTTTTGAGACCAGAGCCGATTTATTGTTGCTCAACATGGTAGATTTTGATATTATCTTGGGCATGGACTGGTTGTCGCCCTATTATGTTATTCTTGATTGTCACGCCAAAATCGTGACGCTAGCTATGGCAGGTATGCCGCGTGTTGGGTGGAGGTGTGCTTTAGATCACACTCCTAGTAGAGTTATTTCTTTCCTTAAGGCTCAACGAATGGTTGACAAGGGTGTGACGTGTATCTAGCTTATGTGAGAGATGTCAATACTGATACCCCTACAATTGATTCAATCCTAGTAGTACGGGATTTTCCTGATTGTTGATACCTAATTTTTTCCTATATATTTCAAATATGCAAAGTACCTTCAAAATAGCATATATATGCATATATAATCATGTCCAAGGTTTTTATTATTTTTTCCATAATTTTAAGGTTTTAAATTGATTTATTTTCTCCCGTTTTATCTATACAATCCCCAATAATTATTTTTAAAATTATTGTTTTGATAATTTATCTATTGGATTTCTATATTTATGCCAAAATATAGCTAAGGTAATTTTTATATATTTTATAATTACATTTAGTATTTTTAAAGCTAAATTGCACATAATTTCAATATTAGCCCTTTTAAGGTTTAACCACGTTCTATATGCATAACATTGGACCCTATATTTTTAAATTGTTAATTATGTATTTTAAATCATTTTTGCACCTTAATTTATATTTTAGAAATTACCTATTATTTTTTTATAAATTAAATAGGGGAAAATTGACTATTTAAATAACAGCCAAATTTGGCTTTCAATTATAGCCAAAATTGGACCCCTTTCCAGCCCAATTTCACACCCGAATCACCCGACCCATACCCTATTAACCCTTACCCAAAACCAAAACCCACCTACCCTTTTTAATCTCTACCGTTGATCTGGGAGATCAACGGTCCAAACGCACCCTTTCCTTTTTAATTTCACCCGACCCCTAACCCTAGTCTTATAATTCAGAGACATTCGCCCTCAAACTCTCTCATCTCCAAATTCTCTCTCAACTTACCCTAACCCTAATCGCCGTCACCGGCAAGAACCTCCTTCCTATGGTGTTTTCGTGCCTTCTCCGACCACCTCTGGTCTTCTATACTCCATGGATCTTCGACTTCATGAGTCTTTAAGAAGATCTCAAGGAAAGCCAACCTGCTCCGGTTTGAAACTCATTTACTGGCCTGTCTCCGGCCATTTTCATTTGTAAGAAAGGATTTCCTCTTGTTTTTTCATTTGAATCCATGAGTTTTTTAACCGATTCTCTTCATCTCTACTATTTTTTGAAAACCCTAGTTTGCTACTGTTCGATTCTGCTCAAATTTTTGTATATCTGAGGTGATTCGAGTATTATTAAGCGTTTTCCTTTAAAAATCTCTTGTTTTAACTAAATATTTCGATTTTAGTCATTCTTTTCTAAAACTAGGATTTCTCGAAGTTCTTTTACGCATGTTCTAACTGATTTCGTTATGATTAAACCTTTTTCCTTGTTTGTTTTGACCGATTTTGTGCTCTTACTGCTTTTAACTTGACTCTGTTAAAAGCCCTTTTTAAAGATTTTATTTACTTTGTTTCTTTGAATGTTAGCATCTTTCCTTACTTTGCTTCTATGAGGGTTAGTATGCTTTCTTTACTTCGTTTCCGTGTGTTAGCCTGCTTACTTGAATTCCTATGATTACCCTGCTTCGAATATGTTTTCCTGAATCCCTAGCCTACTTATGTCGCTTCTGTGTGACTATGCTCACTTTGTTTGTTCACCTCTTGCTTCTTTCTGTGACTATGCTTCGAATATGTTTTCTTGCTACGTCTGTGGACCTCCTCTATTTATATGTTGAAAGTGCAGAGTCATGACTCCCTTTTGATCGATTCTGGTTTCCTTATTTGACGGTGATTCAAAATTTTCTTTCAAAACCCTAAAAGTTTTGCCCCGTCTGTTAAGCTGACTGATTTCCTTACCATATATGCTATGATACTTATTTCTACTGAGTTGTGTCCTTAATCAAGGCTTTATGAATTTGGTCCTAATCGACTACTCTATGCAACTGAATCTCGACTCCTACCTTTCCACTTAATTTGATTAGTTGCTTGCCTTAATTAATTTTCTCTTGCCTTGTCTGCATTGCTACTTAATTCTTACTAATTGTTTCCTTAGTTTAAAAACTTTCTGAACCTAGCCTTAATTACCTGCTCTATACTAGTACTATTTTGAAATCTTTCCTTATTTATTATACTCCAACCGTGTATGATTTCTTTCCTTACTTGCCACCTGCCCTTTACCGTTTACACTGACTCCCTTAATTAAAGGGAGATTGGAAACAATTTTTTTATACTGAGTTCTATAATTAGTGAAGAATTGATTCTTGCCTTATTTTTTTTGGCCAGTTTTCAAACTACTATATAAAAGACTTAACACATGAACACAGTTCAGCATCCACACATACATTCAAGCTCTCTCTTCTTTCTTTGCTACTTGTGCTAACTGTTGGCCTAGCTGGCTGAAAGCCAAAGCTAGACAGTGGAGTTGCACCTATTTTACATTCTGCATTCTTCTTCTTTAACTTGTATGTCTCTAGTTTAAATTTAAAACTCAACTTTATGTGTTCCATGCCTATACATCCATGCTTATTCCTGAACTGGTTATTGAATTTGTTTCTATGTTTGCTGTTATTAAGCATGTCTAAATTTTGCCTTATGTGTAATCATCATATCAGACTTTACTTAGTTCTTTGATACTTGTCCAACATGTTCACTTAGTTCCCTTACCCCTCCCTTAACTGGTATGACCATATAGTTACTTAGTCTTCTAGTGCATTCTATTGGCCCTAATGGTATGTCAAATATTGTTCAACAAAACTCTTGTCTTCATCATGATCCTGCTGCATTCTTTCCTATGTTTTAAATGTCTATTACCATGATTGATTTGTTCAATAGACTTATAGCTGTTCTGTATATTTGTTGTGTCAAATGTTTCCCTGTTTATGTAGTTTCAAACCTATATGTTCCCAATCCCTTCACCCTTGTTTGTAACTCTACTTGTCAAGTAAATCTGGGTATTCTATGGTTAATTGGGTTGTTTGCTGAGTATGCTTTTCTTAAAGAATGATTTCAAAACTACTGCTCCTACTCCTAGCTTTCTTCTCAAAACTGATAATTCCTAGTATCTTTAAAAACTATTTCTGAACCTTTTCACTTCTAAACTGCTTTACTAATTCTTTCATCAAGCATTCTCACCTTACTATTAGACCACTAGGTTCTGCCCCTTTTATATAAGCCTTGCCTTGGGACCCTTGAGCTCCCTCTAGAACTTGGACACATGAAAATTGTCCTTTCCACACTGCACTTACTCTGTCTTGGTTATAAAATCTGGGTGTGAGCACTTCTCGGGATCCCTTGATGTCCTTAGGGAACTCTGACACACCCAGATATGAGAAAAGCTATGAAACAATCTTGGCACTTGAGGTGATTTATTACATAACTCATAGAGGAAGTCTTAATCAGGTCCTGGAAACCTGGGCCTTTTTGTAGGCTCTCTATAATGTAACTTTTAGTTTTCTTATGAAATTCATTTCAGTATTAGTCTGTAATAATCTGTTGTAAAAAAGTATTGGGGCTGGCTAGTGAAAAGGGGAGGGTAGTTATATATGCTATCAGCATCAATGGGTAGAAACCATGCCTTAGATTTACATTTCCTATCTATGCATTAGAATCCATGTGTAAGATCAACATATTCAAAACATGTCATGCATTAGATACCATGTTCTTAGGTTTACTATTTCAGCATCTCATTTGTTATCACTTTATCACTTAGAAATCCTGCTTTAGGATAAATAATAGCATTAACATAAAATGTTGCTCCTGCACTTAGAAACCATGCTCTAGGAATTCTGCATATTCTGTATTTTTTATATGTGCACGTTAGATACCCTATTTTAGGAACTCGCTCAATTACACCTAGTTAAACCAATGACGCATGAAAAGGAAATAAAATAGTCTCATGTTTGATTATCCTGTTCAAGTAAAAATGGTCATAATCCTGCATGTCTTTGCAACATTTAGAACAACATGTTTTAGGTAAAAACAACTTCCAAAATGTTTCAATAATTCTGGTAACTACTGCATATTATTTTACGCCTAGGCAAGCCTTAGGTAATAAACTTAAATAAAAACTAGAATTGTCTTTGTTTAACTGTCAGCATGTTAAAATCAGTAGGCAAGCCTGATTAGGACTTCCTATTTAAGTTATGTTATAAATATGACTCTACTGTTATCACTTAGATACCATGCTTAGGATCTGAATTCAGACCTTAATTGTGTATGAGTCATGCTGTTTATGTGTACTGTGTGTGGAGGTATATATAAGCCTTTCATTTGTCTTCCATGCTCCCCTTAATTGAAGTCCTACTTGTTTATTATATGTCGCCTTGGTATTTTGCCTTTAAATTGAGGGTCTGCTTAGAACCTCATTCTTATAGGACAGGAGTCCTAAATGCCTCTGGGACTGATAGGAAGGGACGGGTAACAACATGCAATAGGGGTCGAGACAAACCCTTGCTTTAATTACCTTTATGGGAAAGGAAAGAGTAGATATGGATACGATGACCAGTGCGTTAATACCACACGTAGCCCCTTTTTTGAGGAGTGTCATACGGGTATTGCATTGATGTGATCCATATTATAAACAAACTTAGGACACCCCCTTTACATTCCCGAATATGCTTAGATTGTAATTCTTTTCAAATCTTGCTTTTCATTAACTGCTTTCCAAACATCTGTGTTCTTAACTTAAATCCCCTACTATTTGAGCCATACTTGTTTATTTGCTACTTGTACAAATTCACAAAAACTGTTTGGCCGGGAACCACACTAGTGGATCCCCGAGGGGCGCCTAACACCTTCCCCTTAGAATAATTTCAAGCCCTTACCCTGTCTCTGTTTACCAAACGTAGTTATAAATGAACCCTATAGGTTCCCTAACGCACCTTAAATCAATAGGTGGCGAACCGATTTCGCGAGAAAAAAGGGGTGCGACAGCATGGCGAATCTGCTGGAGATATTTAGGCTTTTACCATTTCATACCATTTTTTGTAAATTTGTACCCCTCCCTATGTGCAATTATTTGTTTAATTTCTTTAAGCATTTAATTTCTTCTTCAAAAGCAAAACCGACATATCTTTCTTGTTTCCTTCCTTTATAACTACTTTAAATTATAAAACTGTTGTATTTATCGTTCCTTAACGTGCAAATACATGTCAACATGCTTTTAATTGTTGCATAATCATGCTCAACATCATACTCCAGTCATGCCAAACAAATACTATAGCAATGCTTTATGAGTGGTTGCGCCCTTCCTATATCATTAAACCCTAAATTTGAAAAGGCTTAATGTCGGTAAAACTAGTCGATCAGCGGTGCAGTCGACAGTTCCGTGTCTCCCCCTTGAGTTGTCCACTCAAAGGTACCAGCCTAAAACCCCATAAAAACCTTACTCTGTTTAAATTGTGCATGCATCGTGGTCAAACCTAGCCAGGTCAGTTATGTTATCCACATAATGTTTCTTTAAGATAGCCTTGTCCAAAAGTCCACTAGGTTTCCCTAAACACAAACGGACAACATCACGTTCTGTGTATTTATTTAACGAACTAAATGCTTCATGCTAATTGTTAATGTTAAATAGTCGAGTCTGGTGGGGGTAAGGGCCTAACCTTGTTTGCCTTGTAGAAAATGAGACACGAGGTCCCCAATTTCGGTATGATTAGCAGGCCCCCACTCTTGCTAGACTGGTGGAGGAGTCTTCCGTCAAATGACCAAATCAATGAGTGGAAAGAGAGTACCGCCAAAGCTAGCAAAAAAGTTGGAATATTTGGAATACGGTCTACTGGAATTGGAAGGAAAAGTGAGGAAGAGAGTCACCGACTGCCAGAACACTGAGGGAAACGAAAGAGAACACCTGGCAAAGGCATTTTTACTGGTGAACCTACGTGAACTAGAGGATTTGATCAACGAGAGAATTCAACCTGAGGAAGATCCTTCTGGGACCAAATAGATAGGAATTTACTTTTTCACTTTATGAATGTAATAAGGACAATGACCATTAGTGACTTTTATTTCTTGCTTATTTAGTGTCGTTTTGGGATTTGCCTATATTTATCAATAAAATGAGGCATTTAGCATTAAAAGTTCTCCAAATCTATTTGTCACTAGGCCTACCTCGGGCACAAAGAGGTTCCCAAATTAGGACACATTTTACATTCCCGCACTATGTGTTTAAATATTGTAATACTTTTTATAATCCTCACTAACTTTATTACCTTTTGTTTTATTTATTTTTTATTGTTCCCCTCCCCTAAGGTTAGATCGTGCACTCTGGCATCATCATCTTATTTCACAAGATCCAGGGGCCCTCCACCCACTCCTCCTCTTAGTCCTATTAAAGGCAAAGACAGAGTGTAAAGCCCCGACAAGGTTTGCTAAGTAATCTAAGATTTCGTGGTGCCAAGATAGGATAATTATTTTATCTTGTGTGCAAGTGACGGTTCATGATATAATGGATATCAATTAGATAAGTTAATAAGTGTATATGTTATATTATAAGTGGTTTGGGGTCTAAGGAGAGGCCTAAGTCTAAGCCAAGTTGGAAAATTACCAAATAGGCTAAAGTTGTAAGTGAATGCGCACAAGACCTCACTCTGGACAAGCATATATCTAGTTGTATAAAGATTTGTGTAATGAACAACCTATCAAATTAAACCTCTTTGAGTCTAGTTTCCAACTCATCAAACCGTTCATCATTTGGAGGTGTATACAGAAAGTTATGATCATTTTACCGGACCTGTGTCAGACAAGCGACCGCGGCGCGGGCACGGCAAACCGCGGGAAAACTGGGTGTTTCTGTCACCGAGCGCAGCAAAACGCGGCTGCACGCCCAACAGCACTATAAATACCCCAAGACCGGGTATGGAGCGTCCCTAAGTCATTTTTTTTAGCTAGGTCTTGTTTTATCAAGGAAAATCTCTCCCATACTTCCCTCCTATGATCCGAGGTAATGTTTTTGGAGTAATTTGAGTTGATTACTACTCCTAAATACTTATATTAACAAGGATTAATCTTGAAAATTCATGGATTCCCATTCAAATCCCTAAATTAATCAAGAACTCTACAAGTGGGGATTCTCAAAATTCTTACTACAAGAGGTATGTCTATCATCTCTAACTACTCTATGGTGATTATTTATGTATGATATATACATTAGAACTCATGGGATGGTGATTGGAAGCTATAGGTGCCTAACCTAGGTTGTGTTGGTGTTGTAGAGATTGTGAAGTGGGATATTGGGGTATGATTCTTGGGTGTAATAATATTATGTATACATGCATGTACGAATTACGTTTGTGGGAAGATTGTTGAACATAAATACGTAAAGATTGGGTTGGGGAATGAAGGAAACCTTGTAAATGAGATTTGAAATCAAGATGCTCAACTAATATTTGATAAAATGCTCAAATGAGCTGAAACCATGAATACCTTCCTAAATTGTGTTCAATTTTGTTATGTCTCAAGTAGATTGGGATTGCTAGAATTTTCGGAACATCATAGTAATTTAAGAAAAGAATAAACGAGGTATGTATGGCTAAAACCCCCTTTTATTAGAAGTTGAGCTCCGTTGGCGTTTACGAAAGTGTGGTAAGATTTGAATTGGTTATATATTGATTGTGATTGCGTATTTATTGACTTGCAATTAACTACACATATACGTGAAGGATGTGCCTCAATGTGAGTAATGTACCATTCTTTATAATTAGATAAGTATGAAGAATACAATTATGTGTTGAAATGCTGAGGCTATAAGCCAAGATAGAAACTGAGAATTATTCATGCTAGCTATGTGCCCACTTACATGTACTGCAGCTTGAATTACTTTTGTATATGCCTTTGATCACAACCTGCAAGATGAATACTAAAAATGGAAAACGATGTGATAATGGTGGCCCTGAGTGCCAAGGATGTGATATGATATATATATGAAATAAAGATTCAGATGTGATGACTAATGAGAGAGGAACAACGCCTAGATAAGGCGGCCTAGCCGATCGGGTCGTGATCGGACACCATGCCGCACACATGGTGGTAATGTGCTGATATTGAATTCTAGAAAAAGGGAAATGAAATGGTCATTGAGATATATGCCTCCAATGAGGCAACCTAGCTGGTCGGGTCGTGATCGGACTCCGCTCAAGATAGCGGTGGTATTGAGCACAGTGATGAAGATATGAAAGAAATGCCCCAAACTAAGTTTTGGAAATTATATGAAGGATTGAATGAATTGCATATTTGATTTACTCATGTGATTTACTTGTACTTGCTTGATAGTTCTTTCTAGTAAAATGGAGTTTAGTTATACATACTAGTGCTATTCGATGGAACTAACGTCCCTTTTGCCGGGGGCGCTACATTTTTTTTATGAATGTAGCTGGATCCATTACGTATATTGCCGATCGCGCATAATGGAGTACCTTCTTCTCAAAGTCTTGGTGAGCCCCTTTCTCCTTCAAGGGGTTATATTGTACATCTTCTTATTTTGGACTTTCACTTTTGAGGTATAGCCAGGGCCTTGTTGCCGGCATTGTTATCATGTCTTTTGTATCCTTAGAGGCTTCGTAGATGTTTGTGTGGGTTATGTATGGGTATTTTATAGGTCAATGGACCATGTTGTAACCTTGTACTCTTGCTTTCTTCTACACTATAACTTGTATGGAACCTTGGAAGTTTAACCATGTTTTAAATGTTGTGATATAAAATGAACTAAGATGTTAAATGTACTATCTTTCCTAGTTTAAATAAAGGTAAGCATGGCTTCCTTATTCCTATCGAGTTGGGTAGATAACGGTTGATAAGGCTTGCTCAGTTGGGTTTACTCGATTGAGCGCCGGTCACGCTTCCCGAAGTTGGGGCGTGAAAAACTTGGTATCAGAGCCTAAGGTTTTAAAGTGTCGTGATGTATCGAAGCCGTGTCTAGTAGAGTCCTTCTTATCAGTGTGGTGTCGACCACATCTATAAGTTGGAGGCTACACGGACATTTAGGAATGTGACCCTTTTTCAACACTCCAGATCGTGCGATAAAGCTTGACTATAAGATTGTTTTCTAACTCGTGCGTTGAGCTTCAAGGCATGTTTAAACGCTCTTTCGTCTATTTCAAGTAATGTTCTCATATGGAATGACCAATGGGAAAGGCCTATATTAATGATATGGCACATGTATCATGTTGAACAAATTGTACGGATATATGAGTTACATGCATAGTACCAGAAGCATACTTTATATGAGAAAGGTGTTAAAATTGATCATCCACCTCCATAGAGACATTGACTTGATAAATGAGGCGCGAGCTTATATGGAACTTGTTGATAATGTGGGAAGCATGTATATAATCCTAAGGTGTAAAAGAAAAAATTGTTATATAAGCATGTGATATATGTAAGGCATGACCAGGAGAGTAATGACAAACATGTAGGTCTCTCACGAGAGACAAGAAGTCATGAAATGAGAGTCAATTAGACCCATAATGAGAAGACCCTTGTGCTATGAATGTTATAAGAATCCTATAGGTGTATGAAGTTGTGTTACACTCCTGAAGGATATTGACATGAGGAATTGGAATCCCAAGTCCGTGTGGCTAAATAAGAGTAGAGAACTTATGAGGTTAATATAATGCTGACTTCAATCTCCCTAATAGTCGAACATATATGTGAGGGATAGAGATATGACACATATGTCCATGAAGTTGCTAAATTAAGACTTTGTGTCAAAATCCGGAACATTCGCCCTAAGTGGGGGAGGAAGGGCCATATTAAGACCACTTAAATACAACGAAACAAGAGTAAGACCATGTAGCTATGATGTTTGAATATTTTGTTGAAGACATGCATAGTCTAGAAAGGTAATAACGGATAACGTGATTATCTGAAAGGATATGCTAATGATAGACCACTAGTACCCCCCCTCCCAAAAAAAAAGTGGAAGGTTAAGGAAGGTAAATTCTTCATACATGACAATGTGAATGATAGGGTCAACGATCCTAGAAACTAAGAGTATGTTTTTAAAGGGATTTTATACTTGTTAGAGGGTCAGGAACAATGGAACCTAAGGAAGTATTATAGGTCAAATGTGGAAGGTTGCGAGTTTTTAGAATGGGTTAATCATAGATATGTGATTTAACCAAAGTACCAAGGTGTTAAGAAAGGCGAAACTAGTGGGAGAAATAAATGTGATGCTATAATAACCCAAGAGGGTATTTGGGCTTGATGGAGAGTCTCTAAAGAATCTTACAAGCAAAGAAGTGTTAAGTGATATGGCGATGAACACACTTTCCCATGGATATCCTAACAAGAGTTAAGAGGTGAGCGGGATGAAAAAAAAAAAATAATAAGGAAAAAGACTATGTAACATGTGGAAGAGTGCGTGGCTATTCACTAGCTAGGAATAATGAGGCGAAAAGAAATGGGAAGAAAATCTATAAATTGAGATGTCTATGGTTATCGCAAAATAGTTCTTATCAGAATGGTGGACTCGCCTGGAACACAAGTGTTAATAGAAGGTATAAAGGACTAACCGTAACTCTACCGACTTGGATGACACTGAATATCAACTGAAATATTTAGAGGGAGTTCATGTCTACATATTACAATGGAAAGTGAGACTACTGGTGGTGGAATAGTGGTGTGATAAACTTAACAAACTAGACACAATGATACCACGAGTCCATGGAGGTAGACAAGTGTGTGGAAAAATAAAGCTATCAACTATGCACTATGAGCAAAATATGAGGGGAATGAATATTCTAGTTAGAAAGAAAAGATGGTACCAACATATTGTTCGGGCCAGTGGCGCTTTTTGAATTGAATATGTATGAAGGGTGTTGATATGCATTTTGGGTGGTGTTGAACAGTAAAGAGATATCATGAGAATGTTCACAAGGGAAAATGGAGTGGTCTCCTAAATCCTATAAGGCACATAAGGAGGAAGGATGTTGACTAGGAAAGGTCTGAGCACGATGTTACATTACATTTGATGCAATGTCGTGCATGTTGATGATAGTAAGGTGTGTGCGTAGGCTAGAAGATGTTATTCCTTTGACATAGAGGGTTCTATAAGAAAACTCATCCAGTAATGTCTTTGTTGAGAATTTGGAAGAGCAAGTTGCAAGTACTCACATAAGATTGTAACCATATCAAGAAAATTATTGAAGAACTCAAATCATAGGAGGTCATATGTAAGAGAAATGTGACATAGATGGTCCACTATTGGTGCAACATGGCCAGGTGATCGCTTATGCTTCAAGGCAACCCAAGAATCATGAAAGGAACTATTCGACACATGACTTAGAACTTGCGGTGATAGTTTTGTATAAAGATTCGGCGACAATATGGGGTCCACGTTGATGTATTTATGAACTACAAGAGCCTTCAATATATTTTTTTTAAACAAAAGGAGTTGAATCTAAGACAGAGAGGATGGCTCGGGTTACACAAGGACTGTGATATTGAGATTCTCTATCACCCGGGAAAGGCTAATGTCGTGGCAGATGCACTTAGTCGAAAATCTATGGGGAGTTTGGCTCATTTGGGGGCATATCAGAGGCCATTAGCTAGGGAGGTTTACCAGTTGGCCAGTTTGGGAGTTCGCCTTGCGGACTCTAGTGAAGGACGGGTAATTATACAGAATAGGGCTGAATCATCGCTTGTAGCGGAGGTGAAGGAAAAGCAATTCCACGATCCCTTGTTAACACAATTGAAAGAGGGGATTCACAAACACAATACCGTAGCTTTTTCCTTTGGCATGAATGATGGTACTCTACGGTACCAAGACCGCCTATGTGTTCCTGATATCGACGGTCTTCGGGAAAGGATCATGGCAGAAGCTCACACATCCAGGTATTATGTGCACCCCGGTTCTACAAAAATGTATCATGATCTCAAAGAAATTTATTGGTGGAACAGCATGAAGAGGGATATGGCGGATTTTGTAGCAAAATGTCCAAATTGTCAACAAGTGAAGGCCGAACATCAAAGGACCGGTGGATTGACTCAAAGCATAGAAATTCCAATGTGGAAATGGGAGATGATCAATATGGATTTTGTAGTAGGGCTGTCGCGCACTCCGTGCTGGTTTGACTCAATTTGGGTGATTGTGGACCGACTCACAAAATCAGCGCACTTCTTGCCAGTTAAATCTACCGACACAGTGGAACGGTATGCTCAGTTGTATATCAAAGAAATAGTCAGGTTACATGGCACTCTAGTCTCAATCATTTCAGATCGAGGGGCTCAATGCACGGCAAAGTTTTGGAAGAAATTTCAGCAAGGTTTGGGTACTCAAGTAAATCTTAGTATAGCCTTTCATCAATAAACTGATGGGCAGGCAGAGCTGACTATTCAAACGCTTGAAGACATGTTGCGTGCTTGTACTATTGATTTCAAAGGTTGTTGGGATGACCATTTTCCACTCATATAATTTGCTTACAACAACAGCTTCCATACTAGTATCTAGATGGCACCATTCGAGGCACTGTATAGTAGGAGATGTAGGTCTCCCATTGGGTGGTTCGAGGTTGGAGAAGCAGAATTGATAGGGCCGTACCTCATGCATCAGGCCATGGAGAAAGTCAAGATTATTAAGGAGAGTTTGAAAACTGCTCAGAGTCGCCAAAAGTCTTACTCGAACATTCGTCGCAGAGATTTGGAGTTCAAAGAAGATGATTGGGTATTTTTGAATGTTTCCCCCATGAAGGGCATTATGCGATTTGGGAAGAAAGGGAAATTAAGTCCGAGGTATGTCGGACCGCACAGAGTCATTCAGAGGATTGGTTAGGTGGCATACAAGCTCGAGCTGCCACCCGAGATGTCGTTGGTACATCCGGTCTTCCATGTGTCTATGTTGAAGAAGGTAGTGGGAGATCCATCAACTATTGTGCCAGTTGAAACTATTGAGGTTAATGAAGAACTATCTTATGAAGAAATTCTAGTTGCCATTCTTGATATGCAAGTTTGGAAAATTGATAAATAAGGAAATTGCCTCAGTAAAAGTGTTATGGCGGAACCAGCAGGTTGAGGAAGCACTTGGGAAGCCGAGGAAAAAAGGAGAAAGAAGTACCCACATTTGTTTGAATAGTCATGTAATAGCTTTTATGCATTTGGTTCCTATGAACTCTTATCTTTTGATTTGATCCATGTTAAACTATTCCATTTTGATTATATGTGTTGCCTAGGTGGCCATGGTTGGTGTTGTACAAGTTATGTTATGTCTATGAAACATGTATATGCTGTTAGGATATGTATCCGGGGCCCTCCGACAGGTGGATAGGTCTAGTTACAAAGGAAACTCTGGCGAAATTTTCGGAAATTTAAGGAGAGAGACAAATTTGGGGCTGTTGATATGTTTCATGAGGTGAACAAGCTGAAGTTACATAAGGATGGCTAGTGAATGAACCTTTATCCTCATTAGGGGACGAATGATCCTAAGCGGGGGAGAATGTAAAGCCCCGAAAAATTTTGCTAAGTAATCTAAGATTTCGTGGTGCCAAGATAGGCTAATTATTTTATCTTGTGTGCAAGTGAGGGTTCATGATATAATGGATATCAATTGGATAAGTTAATAAGTGTATAAGTCATATTATAAGTGGTTTGGGGTCTAAGGAGAGGCCTAAGTCTAAGCCAAGTTGGAAAATTACCAAATGGGCTAAAGTTGTAAGTGAATGCGCACAAGATCTCACTTTGGACAAGTATATCTCTAGTTATATAAAGTTTTGTGTGATGCACAACCTACCAAATTAAAGTTCTTTGAGTCTAGTTTCCAACGCATCAAACCGTTTGTCATTTGGAGGTTTATATAGAAATTTATGACCATTTTACCGGACTTATGTCAGACGCGCGACTGCGGCGCAGCCGCGGAAAACCGTGGGAAAACTGAGTGTTTCTATCTCCGAGCGCGGAAAACCGCGGCAAACTGCGGCCGCACGCCCAACAACACTATAAATACCCCAAGACCGGGTATGGAGCGTCCCTAAGTGATTTTTTTTAGCTAGGGCTTGTTTTATCAAGGTGAATCCGTCCCATACTTCCCTCCTATGATCCAAGGTAATGTATTTGGAGTAATTTAAGTTGATTACTACTCCTAAATACTTATATTAACAAGGATTAATCTTGAAAATACATGGATTCCCATTCAAATCCCTAAATTGATCAAGAACTCTACAAGTGGGGATTCTCAAAATTCTTACTACAAGAGGTATGTCTATCATCTCTAACTACTCTATGGTGATTATTTATGTATGATATATACATTAGAACTCATGAGATGGTGATTGGAAGCCATAGGTGCCTAACCTAGGTTGTGTTGGTGTTGTAGAGATTGTGAGATTGGATATTGGGGTATGATTCTTAGGTGTACTAGTATTATGTATACATGCATGTACGAATTATGTTTGTGGGAAGATTGTTGAACATAAATACGTAAAGATTGGGTTGGGGAATGAAGGAAACATTGTAAATGAGATTTGAAATCAAGATGCTCAACTAGTATTTGATAAAATGCTCAAATGAGCTGAAACCATGAATACCTTCCTAAATTGTGTTCAATTTTGTTATGTCTCAAGTAGATTGGGATTGCAAGAATTTCCGGAACATCATAGTAATTTAAGGAAAGCTTAAACGAGGTATGTATGGCTAAAATCCCCTTTTATTAGAAATTGAGCTCCGTTGGCGTTTATGAAAGTGTGGTAAGATTTGAATTGGTTAATGTATTGATTGTTATTGCGCATTAATTGATTTGCAATTAACTACACATATACGTGAAGGATGTGCCTCAGTGTGAGTAATGTACCATTCTTGATAATTAGAGAAGTATGAATAATACAATTATGTGTTGAAATGCTGAGGCTATAAGCCAAGATAGAAACTGAGAATTATTCATGCTAGCTATGTGCCCACTTACATGTACTGCAACTTGAATTGCTTTTGTATATGCCTATGATCACAACCTGCAAGATGAATACTGAAAATGGAAAATGATGTGATAATGGTGGCCCTGAGTGCCAAGGATGTGATATGATATATATATATGAAATAAAGATTCAGATGTGATGACTAATGAGAAAGGAACAATGCCTAGATAATGCAGTCTAGCCGATCGGGTCGTGATCGGACACCATGCCGCACACATGGTGGTAATGTGCTGATATTGAATTTCGGATAAGGGAAATAAAATAGTGATTGGGATATATGCCTCCAATGAGGCAACCTAGCTGGTCGGGTCGTGATCGGACTCCGCTCAAGATAGCGGTGGTATTGAGCACAGTGATGAAGATATGAAAGAAATGCCCCAAACTAAGTTTTGGAAATTATATGAAGGATTGAATGAATTGCATATTTGATTTACTCATGTGATTTACTTGTACTTGCTTGATAGTTCTTTCTAGTAAAATTGGTGTTTAGTTATACATACTAGTGCTATTCGATGGTACTAACGTCCCTTTTGCCGGGGGCGCTACATTTTATTATGAATGTAGGTGGCTCCATTGCGGATAGTGCCGATCGTGCATAGCGGAGTACCTTCTTCTCAAAGTCTTGGTGAGCCCGTTTCTTCTTCAAGGGGTTATATTGTACATCTTCTTATTTTGGACTTTCACTTTTGAGGTATAGTCGGGGCCTTGTTGAAGGCATTGTTATCACATCTTTTGTATCCTTAGAGACTCCGTAGACGTTTGTGTAGGTTATATATGGGTATTGGATAGGTAAATGGACCATGTTGTAACCTTGTACTCTTGCTTTCTTCTACACTATAACTTGTATGGAACCTTGGAAGTTTAACCACGTTTTAAATGTTGTGAAATAAAATGAACTAAGATGTTAAATATACTATCTTTCCTAGTTTAAATAAAGGTAAGCATGACTTCCTTATTCCTAACGAGTTGGGTAGATAGCGGTTGATAAGGCTTGCTCAGTTGGGTTCACTCGATTGAGCACCGGTCTCGCCTCCCGAAGTTGGGGCGTGACACAGAGGCAAGAATAAAATGGAAGATTTAAACAACATCAGGAAGGAGAACACAACTGAACGGGTAGAGGCCACTGATGGCCAAGGTATTCGGGCTCCTAACGAGAATGTGTCACAACTTGAACAGAAACTGTTGAAATTCCAGGAAGAGCTCGATCAGGTTCTGAATGTGGAAAACCTGTTATTTTCCCTCAACACCCCAGATAACAACTTCCCCAACACTCAAAACCCTACACCTTCTCAAAATATCCCAAAACAACAGAATCATCCCGCTCCTCACCATCACGCTGCTCCACCAAAGAACCAATGTAACACCCGCCATACCCTAAACAACACCCCACTACTCATCCTAGAACCTCAGAACTCCACAAACGACCATTTCCACACCCATACACCAGGCCACCATAACACTCCTATCTACGTGGAGACCATGCCACACTGCACCCAACCTATCTCTTGCACACCTGAGTCTGATGAAAAGGATCTACTTATCAGGAACTTGGCCGAGGAACTTAAGAAACTAACCAGCCAGATTCAGGGCGTTGAGGGAAACAACGGAATCGGGGGGCTGAACTATGAGGACCTTTGCATACATCCTGATGTCGAACTTCCTGAGGGGTACAAACCTCCTATGTTCGAAATGTTTGATGGTACGGTTGATCCAAGGTTCCATCTAAGGACATATTACGACAAGCTTGTTGGAGTAGGGAAGGATGAAAGGATCCGCATGAAGCTGTTCATGAGGAGTTTAAATGGAGATGCACTGTCTTGGTAAATCAATCAAGATTCCAAGAAGTGGTCAAGATGGGTAGGCATGGCATTTGACTTTATGGACAGATTCAGGTTTAATATAGAGAATGCACCAGACGTGTTCTATATCCAGAATTTGAAGAAGAAGCCCACGGAGACATTTCGAGTATGCTACTCGTTGGAGGTCCGAAGTTGCTAAGGTCATACCCGTCTTAGAAGAGGAGCAAATGAACAAGTTCTTTGTCTGGGCTCAAGACCCGCAGTACTATTAATGAGTGATGATGATTAAGAACCACAAGTTCTCTGACATTATCAAATTAGGTGAAAGAATTGAAGAATGTATTAAAAGTGGTATAATTACAAATTTCGAGGCCTTGCAAGCTACGAATAAGGCTTTACAGTCCGGTGGTGTGTCCAATAAAAGGGACGTGGGGGCCGTGATGGTTGCACAAAGGACCAAGTCTCCCCTCAAATACTAAACTTATCCAACACCTCCACTCACATATCAGCCAATTCCAAATTACCAAGCACCCTCATACCAAGATCAGCCACCAACTTATCAGTCATCTCCACCTCCTACATATAAACCTACTTCACACGGATACTCCCAACCCGTTCATGTCTGCCAAACCTGTAATGCTCAACCATACCATTATCAATCACCCTATGTACGCCAAAATCTTCCTAGACCCCAACCTAATTTTGATTGTAGACCTCCAAACAATATACAACCATCACTGAACCCATCGACTAGCTGTATGAAAGGCTCAAAGCAGATGGTTATGTCACCCCCATCCTTGCTGCAATCCCTAAGAATCCTTCTCAGTGGGTTAACCCAAACAAGTCCTGTGCATACCACTCAGGCATGAAAGGGCATACCATCGATGAATGTCGCTCCTTGAAAGACAAGATACAGTTTTTGATTGATAACAAGATCATTATGGCAAAGGAACCCGCTCCAAACATCCGCACAACCCTCTTCCAGATCATAAGGGTGGAGGTATCCACATGATTGAAATAGAAGATGACTGGGATCCCGAGGGATCAATCGGGTTGATTGCAGAAGGTGATGACCTAAAGAAACCAACAACTACTCTTAATCCAATCATAGTCCAGATCGAACCATCTGAGGACGTTGAGATGAATATGTCTATACCTTTTGAGTTTGAAGTAGTGCCATCCGCAAAGACATCGGCACCAATTAACGTTGAATTCATGTCTCCGGCAAATACACCCACACTATTTGAGGGTGAAGTCTTGCCACCCAAGGCACATGTTCCATTCGAAGTAAGGATAGACGCGCCAATCCTAGTGGCGATGTCTACCGTGCCACCATTCTATACAAATGATGTACCCTGGGACTATACAACCGAGGCGAGGATGAAAGGCAAGGTCAGGATTGAAGAAACTGTCGCAGCACAGGGTATGAAAAGAACTGGTAGAGTCTATACCCCCGAACATCTAGCTAAATCAGGAAAACAGGCCTCCAATCGGCTGCCCCTCATTGAGACGGGTCCGGACGACCTTTGGGGGAAAATACAGGACAAGGAATATTTGGTCATCGACCAGCTAAACAAGACACCAACACAAATATCCATTCTCTCTTTGCTGCAAAATTCTGAGACGCACAAAAATGCTTAGTTAAGGGTGCTAAATGAAGCATACGTACCAAATAACATCACTAGCGGAGAAGTAGCTAATATGTTAGGACAAGTGTTGGAAAGCCATAAGATCACCTTTTATGAGGACGAGCTGCCACCTGAAGGGCTGGGGAACAACAAAGCACTACACATCACCGTGCAATGCAAAGATTATTTGATCACCAGAATCCTTATCGATGGAGGTTCCAGCCTTAACATTTGTTCGCTGCTAACACTCAAGAAGTTGGGTAAAGGGCTACATGAGATAAAGGATGGAGCAATCAATGTGAAAGCTTTCGATGGTTCTCAGAGGTCCACTATTGGTGAGATTAGTCTATGCCTGTAAATGAGACCAACTAGGTTCGAGGTCAATTTCTAGGTAATAGATGTACCAGCGTCTTAAAACTTGCTACTGGGATGGCCGTGGATTCATGCTACTGGGGTCGTAGCGTCAACGCTGCATCAGGAAGTAAAGTTCGAATGGAATCACTAGGAAGTGATCATTCAGGGCGACGGTAGCAACCCTATATACAGTCGCCAGACCATTCCGGCGATCAAGGAAAGAAGGAAGCTGGGAGGAGAAACTTACTACCACATTGAGCAGGTCAATGCTATCAACAAAGACAAATGGTGGTATAGCCAAATTGAGAGTATACTGAGTTGCAATGGGTACAATCCTGGAAAAGGGCTTGGCAAGAGCCTCCAAGAAATCTCTAAACCCATAAAACTCAAGAAACATGGCACTACATTCGGTTTGGGATATGAATACACCTAGGAAGAATTCAATAACTGGTCACAACCATGGCGCGGTCCTTACTATCCACTATGGCAGCCAATACCGCATCTGGAGTAGACCTTCCAACAGACCGACTATCATGCCATCTTTTTCTTGCGAAATCGGGTTTATGACATTTGGAAGGACAACTCGTTCCTTTTGGAAACTGGGTTTTTGCATTTGAAGAGTCGCCACCTAATGATTAAGGTGCATTAGGACACCAATAGAGATTCAATTTTAAGTTTGTTTGGGTAACCAGAGATTGGGTAAGGGCTTGAACTTATCCCAAGGGGAAGGTGTTAGGCACCCCTCAGAATCCACTAGTATGGTTCCCGGCCATACAGTTATTGTGAATTTGGGGTGCAATTAACATATACGCAGATAAGGCTCAAATAAGAGGGGATTTCAATGCACAATAGGTTTACAAAAAATATGGATCACATCAATGCAATACCCGGTAATCACTCCTTAAAAGAGGGGTTACACGTGGCATTAGCGCACCGGTCATCATATCCATATCTACCCTTCCCACCCCGTTAAGGTATTACAACACGGATTGGTCACGATTACTATTGCATGCTATTACCCGTCCCATACCTATCAGTCCCGGAGGCACTTAGGACTACTATTACTAAAGGGAGGGGATATTAGGTTGATTGGTTTCAAAGGATAAAAATCTAAGGCGACATACAAAAACAGATAATATGGCATATAAAGGGGAAGCATGTAAACAAACAAAAGGTTCGTGTATACCTCCTCAAAACAAAAACACATAATTAGCATGACTTGCACATACTTTTTAGGTATGATTTAAAGCACAAAAAGACGAGGGAAGTTAATTGTTGAGGCAAATAGTTTATTACATAACTCAGATAAGAAGTTTGAATCAGGCTTGCCTGCTGGTTGTAACAACTAACAAAGGCGGATTCAATTTTACAGTTATTACTCTAAATCTTGCCTAAGTGTTTTGACAGGGTCCCATAGGCATGATATCTACTTAATTCAGAAGGTGGTGAAACAGTGATAACTCAAAACATACTTCTTGAAATCCTATAGACATGTTTGCTAAACCTTATTGAAACTAAGGGAAATATTATATAGAGGTTCAGAATAGACGAATTTAAATTAGACTAGTTTCAAATTCTGTAGATGATGGTATCTACTATTATTGACTCTAATCTACATGGGCATGATATCTAACATTGAATGTGAATGGAATGACTCAAATTTATTTAAGAACCCCTATAGGCATGATTTCTATGCGTTACTGATTTCAGCATGCTACTGGGTTATAACCAATTGGGCCCTAAAAAAACATGATATCTAAACGGTGACAAATATGCAGAATTTTAGATAATCCCTATAGGCAGGTTATCTAGATGTGGTGTTGAACAGGTAAGTCCTATAGACATGGTTTCTAAATGTAATGTGAATATGCAAAATTGGAGCATTCCTATAGACATGTTTTCTAAATGCGATTTGAACAAGTAGAGAATGCAGTCCTATATGCATGTTTTCTACCCTTGAGCATGCATAATTTCCCAACCTTTTTTTTCACTAGCCAGCCCCAAATGTTCGTTACAAATTATTACAAACCAGGAATAATAAATTACATCAGAAAAAGTACAAAGAAAAGTTACAACCAGAGGAAACTTGATTCTTGACTTCCTCTCTGAGTTATGAGATAAACCGACTCAAAATACCATTGATCCAAAGCCTTTCTTAGTCTTGAGTGTGTCAGATTTCCGTAAGGGCCTCAATAGGACCTCGGGCAGTACTCACAACCAAGTTTCATAACCAGAATAGGGACAAGTGCTGTTTGGAAATACCAGCCCTTATGTGTCCAAGTTTTGAGGGAGCTCATGGGTCCCAAGGCAAGGCTCACATAAAGAGGACAAAACTTAAGTCTAAGAAGTGAGTGAAAGGTGCAGAAACTGAGTTATAAGAACTGAGGGAATAAAGGAGAGGGAAAGGGTGAGGGGAGTCAGCTATTAACACTTCAAAGGATTGATAACTTGACACAAAGGGGCAGGGGATTGGGAATCCATTGCAAGGGGGCCTATATACTTAGGCAGGGGTTAATTTTGGGAATGCACGGCAATATGGAGTGTTGTCATGCTTGTAAATCAACCAGAGCACACAACATATAAGGGTAACATGGAGGTTATGATCCTAGGAGGATCAAGTTTGGGTCATGCTCAACAATATTCGATGTTGTCATGCCCCAAACTAACCACAAGTATTAATCACATTGGGGTAGGGGTTTGGGATTCATAATACATTGATTCAGAACATGAGAAAGGAAATTACAGTATGCTAAACAATGGTAATGAATTAAATACAAGCAGTAGGCAAACAAGAATGCAAATTCAGTAAGTAAGCATGTTGTTGTTGGTGCGGAAAAACTTAATTACAACATACCAGTCAAAGAAGAAAAGTGTAGTAAGGAAAAGTAGCAGGACTTCGAAATATATCCTTGGCTTGCAGCCGGCTAAACAGGCAGTAACACAAGTAATATTAAAGCAAGAGAGAGTGTTTGAGTGTAAGTGTGAGTTCAGAACTAAAAGTGTTCGTGTTTTTGAAAGAGAAGAAGTAACGGGTATTTATAGTTTTTTGAAAACGAGTAAGGAAGAGGTAATAAGCTACAAACATGGAAACAATCATGATTCAGAATCAATTATACAAGTGACTGCCCTTAATTAAGGGGTCACTTGCTTAACGAGCAGTGACAAGTTCGAAATAAGGAATGCAATAAATTAAAAGCAGGCTGAAAGTTTCCATAAAAGAAGTAGTAAAATAACAAGTAAGTAATTCAAGTCTAGGTATAGAGATACTATAATATTGGAAAGGATTCAGTAAGGCAAAACAGGAAAGAAATCAATTAACCTTAATAGGCGAGTGAAATCAGAATCTCACAAAGGAAAAGTTTAAACTTAGTCACAAGTTTTAAAATTAGTCAGAGAAGGAGACTCATCATATAAATAGGGTGCATAAACATTATACATGCGAGGCTAGGCCTGTTACCAAGAAGAAATAGCACACAACAGTAGCACAAAGATTTAGTAGATAGTAACGTTTGAAGCATGAGAGTCCAGTAGGTCAAGTAGTGAAGAAAACATAGAATATAAAAAGCATGCGAAGGTCTCACAGTAGCAGGTGAGGAAAACCCCTTTAGAAAAATTAGGGTCTCGAGCATATTTAAGTTTTAGAGAATATAGAAACCCAACAATCAGAAGAATCACACAAAGGAAGCAAAAGATTTCGAAATAAAGAACTTCAAATCGAGTCATGCACTTAAAGGAACAGTCTCAGACCCAAAACCCTGGGATTTTCAACAATAGGAGAGTTTTAAAAGAGAATAAGCAAACAAATCGGACAAAACTCAGGCAAACCAAAATTCGTTTAGTAAGCAGTTAAAAGAAATTAGGGGTTTTAACATGCAAACTCAGGTAGAAGAACGATATAAGCAAACATAGCCAAACATGTCAAAGAATCAGAGAAACATTTAGAAATAACATAACAAAAACCCTAATCGAAAAGATAAGGGTTTTTGAAAGCAGAGTTTTAAAAGAAAATTTGAGAAAAACACTTAGAAGTTCAGAGCAAACATATATCTGAAACAGATCTAAAAAGAAATCGAAGGAACCTTAAAGGCTAAGGTTTCAGAAGAACCCAAAGTGGTGAGAAAGGCTCTGAAAACCAACGATCTAAGAAGGAGAGTCAAAAGTCTGACTCGAATATCCATGGCTTGCCGGAGAAAAAGTCGGAGACGACCGGAGGACAGTCATGAACTGAAATAGAACAAGCCTGGACCAAGGTCTTTCGAGATCTAGCCTCAA
Source organism: Nicotiana tabacum (assembly GCF_000715075.1). Classification (NCBI taxonomy): domain Eukaryota; kingdom Viridiplantae; phylum Streptophyta; class Magnoliopsida; order Solanales; family Solanaceae; genus Nicotiana; species Nicotiana tabacum. Next base: position 143,489,899 of record NC_134087.1, on the reverse strand, counting down.
GACCATAATAATCGAGCACGTAGAAGCCATGGGAGGTGGATATAGGTCTCCGATGACTTTGGAAACCATAGATTTGGTGAGGTATTAGGGTTGTAGTTGATGGCGGCGGCTAGGGTTTGAGAGGATTTGAGAGAGAAGGCGATTCAGAGGCGGTTGAATTTGGAAATGAGGCTAGGGTTAGGGGTTGTTTGAATTAAAAAGGCAAGGATGATTGTTGGCCGTTGATTTGAATGATCAACGGCCTGGATCAAAACAAGCGAGTGGGCGGGTTATGAAGATGGTTTTGGGTCGGATTAAATCAGAATTGGGTCGGGGGTTCAAATGGTTTCAATTGAGTTCAATTGGGGTCAAAATTGGGCTATAATCGAAATGAAATTGGGCTAACATTTAAATAGCCAATTTTCCCTATTTAATTTTTAAAAAAAATAAATTAATTTCTGGAAATAAATTAAAGGTAACAAAATAATTTATAGCACATAATTAACTATTTAAAAATAGAAGATCTAATTTTTTATGAATATAAACGTAATTAATCTTAAAAGAGGCTAATGTTGTAATTATATACAATTTAGCTTTAAAAATACTAAATAATTTGTAAAAATATACAAAAATTATATTACCTATATTTTAGCATAAATATGAGAATCCAATAAATGAATCACCAAAATGATAATTTTGGGAATAATTATTGGGTTTTTATGGATAAAATAGGGCAATAAATCGATTTAAAAATTAAGGAAAAATAATAAAACATTTGGACATACTTATATATGCATACATATGCTATTTTGAAAGTATTTTGCATATTAAAATATACAGGAAAAATTGGGTATCAACACCGACATTATTTATGGGTCAGATGAAGAAGAATCACTTGTAGTAGTGAAGAACTTGTTTCTAGAGGACAGTGATATAAACTGTTGCGTTATTCTCGATGAGGAGGGGGAGGAAGGCCCTTCCATATAGGTTGTGAGCAGAGGGGCACATCTCAAGAATTGGACCATTAGGACAACTAAAGCACAACGAGCCTCGGGCATTACTATTACTTGTCTTGACGAACCAATGACTGTGACATGCAATGAGAAAACGCAACAAACAAACATAGATTCAGAGGAAGATGACATACCTGACGAGATTGTCAAAGAAGTGGAGAACTTTGAGAGCAAACCTAAGTCCAACCTGGACGAGACCGAAATTGTCAACCTGGGAAATGCAGAAAACGTCAAGGAAACACGAATCAACATTCACCTATCGCCAACCGAGAAGAAAGAATACACAAAATTTCTAAAGGAGTATGAGGACATATTTGCTTGGTCGTATGATAACATGACTGGTTTGAGTACGTCTATTATGGATCACAAACTGCGAACCGATCCAATGTGTCCACCGGTAAAGAAAAAGCTCAGAAAGTTCAAGCCTGATATGAGTTTGAAAATCAAGGAAGAAGTCACCAAGCAGATCAACACTAAGGTTCTCAGGGTAGTAGAATACCCGACATGGTTAGCCAACATTGTGCCAATGCCAAAGAAGGATGGGAAGGTCAAAGTTTGTGTCGACTACCTGGATCTCAATTGGGCCAGTCCAAAAGACGACTTCCCTTTGCCAAATATACACATCCTGATTGACAATTGTATCAAGCAGGAGCTACAGTCACTCATAGATTGCTTCGATGGTTATCATCAGATCTGGATGGATGAGGAAGATGCTGAGAAAATGTCTTTCATTATGCCGTGGGGAGTGTACTGTTACAAGATGATGCCATTCGGTCTGAATAATGTAGGGGCCACCTACATGAGGTCCATGACTACCATTTTCCATGATATGATACATAAGGAGATAGAGGTATATGTGTATGATGTTATTATCAAATCCAAGAAGGCCATTGACCACATAGAAGATCTGAGGAAGATCTTCAATAGACTAGGAAGATACAACCTGAAACTAAACCCTGCAAAGTGCGCATTTGGGGTTCCTATTGGGAAATTGCTTTGGTTTATTGTGAGCCGCCGAGGAATAGAACTGGATCCATCGAAAGTCAAAGCCATTCAATAACTACCACCGCCAAGGAACAAGAAGGATGTGATGAGTTTCTTGGGAAGACCTAACTATATTAGCCGATTCATAGCATAGTCTACAGTTATCTATGAGCCAATCTTTAAGATGTTAAAGAAGGCCGCCGCCGCCAAATGGACCGATGATTGCCAAAAGTCCTTCAACAAAATCAAGCAGTACTTGTCAACACCACCAGTCTTAGTCCTGCCCGAGCCAAGTAGACCCTTATTACTCTACCTTGTAGTGTTAGATGGAGATTTCGGCTGCATTCTCGGGCAACATGATGAAACAGGGAGGAAGGAACAAGCCATTTATTATCTTAGTAAGAAGTTCACCGCATACGAGGCTTGTTATTCTCTATTGGGACGCACCTATTGCACTTTGACTTGGGCAATTGAAGTATTTTGAGAAATTGAGATATCAGTATCAGGAAACAATATTCTGAATTTCTTCATTCGAAGTGAATTCTTAGCTTTTTTTCTGGATTCTTTCTAGTTGCTCAGAAGCTGAGATATTACTTCTACACCTATACTGCATATCTCATATCGAGAATGGATCCCTTGAAGTACATCTTTCAGAAGCCCATGCCCACTGAAAAGCTAGACAAGTGATAAATCATGTTGAGTGAGTTCGACATTGTTTACATAACTCAGAAAACGATCAAAAAACAGGCACTGGTAGACCACCTTGCCGAAAACCCCGTGGATGAAGGATACGAACCCCTAAAAACCTATTTTCCTGACGAAGAGGTATCATTCATAGGAAAAGACATTGCGGAATCCTGTGACAGTTGGAGAATGTTCTTTAATGGAGCAACAAACTTTAAAGGAGTTGGCATAGGAGCATTCCTAATATCAGAAATCGGTTAGCATTATCCAGTGTCTGCAAAACTCTGGTTCCCCTGCACCAACAATATAGCCGGGTATGAAGCCTACATCCTAGGACTCAAAATGGCCATTGACATGAACGTTCAAGAGCTGTTAGTGATTGGAAATTCAGAGTTTCTTATACATCAGGTGCGAGGAAAATGGACGACCAAGAACTCCAAGATACTCCCGTATCTGCATCACGTACAGGAATTGAGAAAGAGATTCACGAAGACAGAATTCTAGCATGTTCCTAGAATCCAGAATGAGTTCGCCGATGCATTGGCTACCCTATCATCTATGATACAGCATCCCGACAAGAATTTCATTGATTCTATTCCAGTGAAAATCCATAATCAGCCAACTTAGTGTGCCCATTTTGAAGAGGAAGCAGACGGAAAGCCTTGGTTTCATGATATCAAGGAATACCTGGAAAAAGGAGAGTACTCGGAGCTTGCGAATCCTACTCAGAAACACACACTTCGAAGATTGTCCAACAACGTCTTTCAAAGCGGAGTAATCCTGTATAGGAGGACTCCCGATTTAGGATTATTAAGATATGTCAACACAAAGGAAGCATCCAGGCTACTAGAGGAAATTCATGCTGGGACCTGCAGTCCACATATGAACAATTTTGTCTTAGCAAAGAAGATATTCCGGGCTAGTTACTTTTGGATGACTATGGAAATAGACTGCATCCAGTATGTTCGAAAATGCCACCACTGCCATATACATGCAGACATGATAAAGGTACCTCCAAGCGAGCTTAACACAGCAAGCTCACCGTGGCCATTCACTTGCTAGGGAATGGACGTTATTGGACCATCGAGCATGCTACTTCCAACAGACATAGGTTTATCCTGGTAGCCATCGACTATTTCACCAAATGGGTCGAAGCAGTATCTTACAAAGCAGTGACTAAGAAAGTTGTGGCCGACTTTGTTCGCGACCGTATTGTTTGTCGATTCGGAATTCCAAAGTCAATCATTAGAAATAATGGCTCTAACCTCAACAGCGACTTGATGAAAGCTATGTGTAAAATTTTCAAGATCAGACAGAAGAATTTCACAGCCTACAAACCTCAGATGAATGGAGCTGTAGAAGCCGCCAACAAGAATATCGAGAAGATACTGAGGAAAATGGTAAACAATCACAGATAGTGGCACACGAAGTTATCATTTTCCCTTTTGGGGTATCGTACCACAGTCCGCACATCAACAGGGGCAACCCCATATATGCTGGTTTATGGTACAGAGGTTTTCATTCCCATTGAGGTGGAAATTCCCTCCCTAAGGATCATATAAGAAGCTGAGCTCGACGACGCAGAGTGGGTAAAAAGTTGTTATGAGCAATTAGCCCTTATAGACGGAAAGAGAATAAATGCAGTCTGCCATGGTCAACTCTATCAAAATAGAATGTCCAGAGCCTTCAACAAGATAGTCAAGCCAAGACAGTTCACACCGGGGCAGCTGGTGTTGCAGAAAAAATTTTCTACATCAAGATGAAGCCAAAGGGAAGTTCTCTCCCAATTGGCAGGGTCCATACATGGTTCACCGGGTTTTGATAGGAGGAGCCCTCATACATGCAGAAATGGATGGAGAAGTCTGGCCAAAGCCGATAACTCAGATGCAGTCAAGCATTACTATGTGTAATCTTTATGTTTTCCTTATATGATGTAAATTGAACTAAACCTGACCTGATTCCCATTTAAGAGGGGATACGTAGGAAGCCCTATGGGTTCGGTCAAAATTCAATAAAATTTCATTTCCCCCGCAATTGGAAACTGGGTAGAATTTTGAGGAGGACCCTCAAAATTCTGAAGTAATTTTAGTCGATCGCCGCACGAGCAACAGTCAAAAACTTCAACCCATCAAACTAGGGCAGAATTTTGAGGACCCTCAAAATTCCGTAACAGGAGAGGTTGCAATGTCCTGAACTACGTCACAATCGTCGGTACATCTAAAAATCTATTTTTAATTGATGTCACACTTATACAAAATCATGCATGTTTATTATTGAAACTGTTTTATTTAGTAACGCTACCCCAATAATACAGACGGTATCACCAGATCAAAGTCGAACAAGTCAAGCAAAGCTAGCGGGGATATGAACTGAGCTCCCCCTTACAAAACTCACGATTTTTCTTTGAATGCAGGCATTAGGATTTTGAAATCATTAGACATATTGTACGCCCATAGGAAAAACATTGCTCAAAATACGATTCTCAGAACCGTTGCACTTGCCAACATTTGCTATCAACACACACCAGTGATGTTCCGTATGTAACAATGCTCCCAGTAATCATAGCACCGCAATCTGCTATCAGCTAAGAAAACTCTACTATCAGTTGTTATCTTATTTCTTGCATAAGGCTACCATTATGCCTTCCGAGACTATACGCTGTCTCCATCTGCATTTGCATTGCATAAGGCTAATATTCTACATTTCAATCTGCATAAGGCTATCATTCTGCCTTCTGAGGTTAAGCTTTACCTCCATCTGCATTTGCATTGCATAAGGCTACTATTCTGCCTCCTAATCTGCATAAAGCTACCATTCTGCCTTCCGAGGTTAAGCTCTACCTCCATCTACATTTACATTGCATAAGGCTACCATTCTGACTTCCGAGACTAAACACTGTCTCCACCTACATCCATATTGCATAAGGCTACCATTCTGCCTTCCGAGACTAAACGCTCTCTCCATCTGCATTCTTGCATAAGGCCACCATTCTGCCTTCCAAGACTTAATGTTGTATCCACCTACATCCGCATTGCATAAGGCTACCATTCTGCCTTCCGAGACTAAACGTTGTCTCCATCTGCATTCTTGCATAAGGCTACCATTCTGCCTTCTGAGACTAAACACTATCTCCACCTACATCCATATTGCATAAGGCTACCATTCTGACTTCCGAGACTAAACGCTCTCTCCATCTGCATTCTTGCATAAGGCCACCATTCTGCTTTCCAAGACTTAATGTTTTCTCCACCTACATCCGCATTGCATAAGGCTACCATTCTGCCTTCCGAGACTAAACGTTGTCTCCATCTACATTCTTGCATAAGGATACCATTCTGCCTTCCGAGACTAAATGATGTCTCCATCGGCATTCGCATTCTTGCATAAGGCTACCATTTTACCTTTTGAGGCTAAGCTCTGCATCCAATTCGAAACTAAGCACTATCCCAAGCACTATTTATCTCGTTTCTCTTACGGGCTAAGCTCTACCTTTCAATTCACAAGGTTGAGATCTGTCTTGTATGCATCATACTACTATATCTTTCATGGGCTAAAATATTGCCATCTCATCCAAAGGCGTCATCGTTCGGAGGCACCATCTTCATAGTCCGAGAACACCATGTCATGGCCCGAGGATCTCTTTCAATCTTTTGCATATCATTATTCAAAGGCGTCATGGTTCGGATGCACCATCCTCATATCCCGAGAACATTATTTCATGGCCTACGAATCCTGCATCAAACAACCCATGGCCCAAGATATCATGGTCTGAGGACACCATTCCTAAATCGTCCGAAGACAACATTCATGGTCCAACGGGAATTTGCATCATGTTTAAATTTACGCACAATATATGCTTGTATTGCTTATTTGCAGGTAAGCCGGCGAGCAACGACAATCCCAGTAGGAGCAGTCCTGCTCAGTTCTCCTAACCATTCTCATAAACTGTCCACTCACCCAGCCCTAGATGTTGCGTCCGTTCTTGAAATCGCTTCATCGGTATACTCCACCGATGAATCCTGAACTACATACGGCCTGATTTCTATAAAACCAGGGATATGTAGGCAACTCAGAAGCCAAGGTGCAGCCTAAATCATCCAAAACCATTTCGTTCGGTCAAAATTGGCCATCATTTCTTTACCCGAAAACTCTTTCATCCTTCCCGGGTAAAGAAGGACAGATGTTAATACCCAATTTTTCATATATATTTTAAATATTCAAAATACCTTCAAAATAGCATATATAAGCATGTCCAAGGTTTTTATTATTTTTTTCATAATTTTAAGGTTTTAAATTGATTTATTTTCTCCTCTTTTATCCATAAACCCCTAATAATTATATCCAAAATTATTATTTTGATAATTCATCTATTGGATTTCTATATTTATGTTAAAATATGGCTAAGGTAATTTTTATATATTTTTATAATTATATTTAGTATTTTTAAAGCTAAATTGCACATAATTGCAATATTATCCCTTTTAAGATTTAATTATGTTCTATATTCATAAAATTGGATCCTATATTTTTAAATTGTTAATTATGTATTTTAAATTATGTTTGCCTCTTAATTTAGTTTCCAGAAATTACATATTATTTTTTTATAAATTAAATAGTGGAAAATTACCTACTTAAATAACAGCCAAATTTGGCTTTCAATTATAGCCAAAATTGGACCCCTTTACAGCCCAATTTCACAGCCGAATCACCCGACCCATACCCAATTAACCTTTACCCAATCCCAGAACCCAACTACCCTTTTTAATCACGACCGTTGATCTTCCAGATCAACAGTCCAAACGCATCCTTTCCTTTTTAATTTCACCTGACCCCTAACCCTAGTCTCAAAATTCAGAGACAGCCATGCTCAAACTCTCTCATCTCCAAATTCTCTCTCAACTAACCTTAACCCAAATCGCCCTTACCGGCAAGAACCTCCTTCCTATGGTGTTTGCGTGCCTTCTCCGACCACCTCTGGTCTCCTATATTCCTTGGCTCTTCGACTTCATGAGTCTTTGAGAAGATCTCAAAGAAAGCCAACCTGCTCCAGTTTGAAACTCATTTACTAGCCTGTCTCTGGCCATTTTTGTTTGTAATAAAGTATTTCCTCTTGTTTTTTTTCATTTGAATCCATGAGTTTTTAACCGATTCTCTTCATCTATAATATTTTCTGAAAACCCTAGTTCGCTACTATTCGATTCTTCTCATATCTTTATAGATCTGAGGTGATTCGAGTATTATTAAGCATTTTCCTTTAAAAATCTCCTGTTTTAACTAACTATTTTTATTTTAGTCATTCTTTTCTAAAACTAGGGTTTCTCGGAGTTCTTTTATGCATGTTCTAACTGATTTCGTTATGATTAAACCTTTTTCCTTGTTTGTTTTGACCTTTTTTGTGCTCTTACTGCTTTTAACTTAACTATGTTAAAAGTCGTATTTTTTTTTTAAGATTTTCTTTACTTTGTTTCTATTAATGTTGGCATGATTTTCCTTACTTTGCTTCTATGAGGGTTAGCATGATTTCTTTACTTTGTTTCCGTGTGTTAGCCTGCTTACTTGAAGTCCTTTGATTATCCTGCTTCGAATATGTTTTCCTGAATCCCTAGCCTACCGATGTCGCTTCTGTGTGACTATGCTCACTTTGTTTGTTCATCTCTTGCTTCTTTCTGTGACTATGCTTCGAATATGTTTTCTTGCTACGTCGTTGGACCTCCTTTATTTATATGTTGAAAGTGCAGAGTCATGACTCCCTTTTTTATCGATTCTGGTTTCCTTAATTGATGGTGATTGAAACTTTTCTTTCAAAACCCTAAAAGCTTTGCCCCATCTGTTAAGCTAACTGCATTGCCTTATCTGCATTGCTACTTAATTCTTACTAATTGTTTCCTTAGTTTAAAAACTTTCTGAACCTAGACATAATTACGTACTCTATACTTGTACTATTTTGTAATCATTCCTTATTTGTTATACTCCAACCGTGTATGATTTCTTTCCTTACTTGCCACCTGCCCTTTACCGTTTACATTGACTCCCTTAATTAAAGGGAGATTCAAACCAATTTTTAATACTAAGTTCTATAATTACTGAAGAATTGATTCTTGCCTTATTTATTAACCAGTTTTCAAACTACTATATAAATGAATTAACACATGAACACAGTTCAGAATACACACATACGTTAAAGCTCTCTCTTCTTTCTTTGCTACGTGTGCTAACTGTTGGCCTAGCCGGCTGAAAATCAAGGCTAGATAGTGGAGTTGCACCTATTTTACATTCTGCATTCTTCTTCTTTAACTGACATATCTCTAGTTTAAATTTGATTCTGCCCCTTATGTTTTCCATGCCTATACATCCATGTTTGTTCCTGAACTAGTTATTCAATTTGTTTCTATGTTTGCTGTTATTAAGCATGTCTAAATTCTGCCTTATGTGTAACATCATATCAGACTTTACTTAGTTCTTTGATACTTGTCCGACATGTTCACTTAGTTGCCTTACCCCTCCCTTAACTAGTATGACCATGTAGTTACTTAGTTTTCTAGTGCATTCTATTTGCCCTAATGGTATGTCAAATATTGTTCAACAAAACTCTTGTCTTCAACATGATCCTGCTGCATTCTTCCCTATGTTTTAAATGTCTTTTACCATGACTGATTTGTTCAATAGACTCATAGTTGTTCTGTATTTTTGTTGTGTCAAATGTTTCCCTATTTATGTGGTTTCAAACCTATATGTTCCCAATCCCTTCACCCCTTTTTGTAAGTCTGCTTGTCAAGTAAATCTGAGTATTCCATGGTTAATTGGGTTGTTTTCTGAGTATGCTTTTCTGAAAGAATGATTTCAAAACTGTTGCTCCTACTCCTATCATTCTTTTCAAAACTAATAATTCCTAGTATCTTTACAAACTATTTCTGAACCTTTTCACTTCTAAACTGCTTTACTAAGTCATTCATCAAGCACTCTCACCTTACTCTTAGACCACTAGGTTCTGCCCCTTTTGTGCGAGTCTTGCCTTGGGACCTTTGAGCTCCCTCTAAAACTTGGACACATGAAAGCTGGCCTTTCCACACTGCACTTACTCTGTCTTGGTTATGAAATCTGGGTGTGAGCACTGCCCGGGATCCCCTTAGGTCCTTAGGGAACTCTAACACACTCAGATATGAGAAAAGCTATGAAAAAATCTTGGCACTTGAGGTGATTTATTACATAACTCAGAGAGGAAGTCTTAATCAGGTCCTGGAAATCTGGGCCTGTTTTCAGGCTTTCTATAGTGTAACTTTTATTTTTCTTATGAAATTCATTTCATTATTGGTCTGTAATAATCTGTTGTAAACAAGTATTGAGGCTGGCTAGTGAAAAGGGGAGGGTAGTTATATATGCTATCAACATCAATGGGTAGAAACCATGCCTTTGGTTTACATTTCCTATATGTGCATTAGAATCCATGTGTAGGATCAACATATTCAAAGCATGTCATGCATTAGATACCATGTTCTTAGGTTTACTGTTTCAGTATCTCATTTGACATCACTTTATCACTTAGAAATCCTGCTTTAGGCTAAATAATAGCATTAACATAAAATGTTACTCCTGCACTTAGAAACCATGCTGTAGGAATTCTGCATTTTCTGCACTCATTCTGCATTTTTTATATGTGCACGTTAGATACCCTGTTTTAGGAACTTTCTCAGTCACACCTAGTTAAACCAATAACGCATGAAAAAGGACATAAAACAGTCTCATGTTTGATTATCCAGTTTAAGTAAAACTGGTCATAATCTTGTATGTCTTTGCACCATTTAGAACAACATGTTTTAGATAAAAACAACTTCCAAACTGTTTCAATAATTCTGGTAACTGTTGCATATTATTTTATGCCTAAGCAAGCCTTAGGTAATAAACTTAAATAAAACCCAGAACTGTTTTTGTTTAACTGCCAGCATGTTAAAATCAGTAGGCAAGCCTGATTAGGACTTCCTATTTGAGTTATGTTATAAATATGTCTCTACTGTTATCACCTAGATACCATGCTTAGGATCTGAATTCAGACCTTAGTTGTGTGTGAGTCATGTTGTTTATGAGTACTATGTGTGGAGGTATATCTGAGCCTTTCATTTGTCTTCCAAGCTCCCCTTAATTGAAGTCCTACTTGTTTATTATATGTTATCTTAGTATTTTGCATTTAAACTTGAGGGTCTACCTAGAACCCCCTTCTTATAGGATAGGAGTAATAAATTCCTTCGGGACTGATAGGAAGGGACGGGTAACAACATGCAATAGGGGTTGAGACCAACCCTAGCTTTAATTACCTTCACAGGGCGGGAAAGGGTAGATATGGATATGACGATCGGTGCGTTAATACCACATGTAGCCCCTCTTTGAGGAGTGTCATACCAGGTATTGCATTGATGTGATCCATATTATAAACAAACTTAGGACACCCCCTTTACATTCCCGAATATGCTTAGATTGTAATTCTTTTCAAATCTTGCTTTTCATTAACTGCTTTCCAAACATCTGTGTTCTTAACTTAAATCCCCTACTATTTGAGCCATACTTGTTTATTTGCTACTTGTACAAATTCACAAAAATCGTTTGGCCGGGAACCACACTAGTGGATCCTGAGGGGTGCTTAACACCTTGCTCTTAGGATAATTTCAAGCCATAACCCTGTCTCTGGGTACAAAACGCAGTTATAAATGAACCCTATAGGTTCCCTAATGCACCTTAAATCGTTAGGTGGCGACTATTAGAAAATGCAAACCCCCTTTCCCAAAAGGAAAGAGTTGTCCCAACAAAAATGTCATAAACCCAATTTCACGAGAAAAAAGGGGCGGGACACTAATGTGTTTCCAGCTGATCTTCTGGGCATGCTGCCCGATAGAGGTATTGATTTTGGCATTGATCTGTTGCTGGGCACTCAGCCCATTTCTATTCCCGTGTATCATATGGCTCTTCCTGAGTTGAAGGATCAGTTATAGGAATTTCTTGATAAGGGTTTTATTCGGCCCAGTGTATCACCTTGGGGTGCTCCTGTCTTGTTTATGAAGAAAAAGGATGGTTCTATGCATATGTGTATTGATTATCGCCAGTTAAACAAAGTTACAGTGAAGAACCGTTATCCTTTGCCTCGTATTGATGATCTGTTTTACTAGCTTCAGGGCGCACGAGTGTTTTCTAAGGTTGACTTGCACTCAGGTTACCATCAGTTGAAGATTTGGGAGCCAGATATCCCGAAGACTGCTTTCAGCACTCGCTATGGTCATTACGAGTTCCTTGTTATGCCATTTGGGCTGACTAATGCCCCAATAGCCTTTATGCATTTGATGCACATTGTAATCTGGCCATATCTTGACTCGTTCGTCATTGTCTTTATTGATGATATTCTAGTGTATTCCCGGAGTCGGAAAGATCATGAGCAGCACCTGAGGACAGTGCTCCAGACTTTGAGGGAATAGAAGTTATATGCAAAGTTCTCAAAATGTGAGTTTTGGTTGGATTCTGTGGCATTCTTAGGCCACGTGGTATCGAGTGAGGGTATTCGGGTGGATCGAAGAAACTAGAGGCAGTGCCGAGTTTTCCCAGACCATCCTCAGCTACAGAGATACGTAATTTTCTTGACTTGGCAGGTTACTACCGTTGTTTTGTGGAGGGGTGTTCATCGATTGCAACCCCTATGACAAGACTAACCAGAAGGGTGCTCCATTCAAGTGGACGAAAGAGTGTGAGTCTAGCTTTTAGAAGCTCAAGATAGCTTTGACTACAACCCCAGTTTTGATATTACCTACAGGTTGGGGTCTTATACTGTCTATTGTGATGCCTCGAGGATTGGCCTTGGAGCGGTATTGATGCAGGACAGTAGGGCGATTACCTACGCGTCTAGGCAGTTGAAAGTACATGAGAAGAATTACCGTGTCCATGATCTTGAGCTAGCTGCCATTGTTTACGCCCTGAAGAAACGACATCATTATTTGTACGGTGTTCCTTGTGAGATTTATGCTGATCATCGGAGGTTGCAGCGCCTGTTCAAGCAAAAGGACCTTAATTTACGCCAGAGAAGTTGGTTAGAGTTGCTGAAGGACTATGATATCACTATTTTGTATCACCCAGGCAAGGCCAATGTGGTGACCAATGCCTTGAGTCACCGGGCAGAGAGTTTGGGGAGTTTAGCTTATTTACCAACAATGGAGAGGCCCATGGCGATGGATGTTCTAGCCTTAGCCAACCAGTTTGTGAGATTGGATCTTTTAGAGCCCAATCGGGTTCTAGCTTGCGTGATTTCTTGGTCTTCCTTATTCGATCGTATCAGGGAGCGTCAGTATGATGACCCTCATTTTCTTGTCCTCAAGGACAAGGTTCAGCATGATGAAGCTAGAGATGTGACTATTGGTGATGACGGGGTATTGAGGATGAAGGGTCAGATTTGTGTACCAAATGTTGATGGGCTTCGGGAATTGATTCTAGAGGAGGCCCATAGTTCGTGGTATTCCATTCATTCGGGTGACGCGAAGATGTACCAGGATTTGAGGTTGTACTATTGGTGGAGGCGGATGAAGAAAGATATAGTTGGATTTGTAGCTCGGTGCCTCAACTGTCAGCAGGTGAAGCGTGAGCACCAGAGACCAGGTGGGTTACTTCAACAGATAGAGATTCCGGAGTGGAAGTGGGAGAGGATCACCATGGACTTTGTAGTTGGGCTCCCACGGACTTTGAGAAAGTTCGATGCTATTTGGGTGATTGTGGATCGGCTGACCAAGTCCGCTCACTTTATTCCTGTGTGTACTACTTATTCTTCGGAGCGGTTGGCGGAGATCTATATCTGGGAGATTGTTCGTCTGCATGGTATTCCAGTTTCCATCATTTCAAATAGAGGTACTCAGTTGACATCGCGATTCTGGAGGTCGTACAACATGAGTTGGGTACTCGGGTGGAGTTGTGTATATCATTTCACCTTAGACGGATGGACAGTTCGATCGCACTATTCAGATTCTTAAGGCTATGCTCTGTGCGTGTGTGATTGAGTTTGGAGGGTCTTAGGATCAGTTCTTGCCACTGGAAAAGTTTGCTTACAACAACAGCTATCAGTCCAGCATTCAGATGGCACCGTATGAGGCTTTATATCCCCAGTGAGTTGGTAGGCGGTGTAGATCCCCAATGAGTTGGTTTGAGCTGGGTGAGGCTAGATTATTGGACACAAACTTGATTCAGGATGCTTTGGAGAAGGTTAAGGTGATTCAGGATAGACTCCGTACAGCCCAGTCTAGACAAAACAGTTACGCGAACCGAAAGGTTCGTGATGTTTTCTATATGGTTGGAGAGCGGGTTCTGCTTTGGGTTTCGCCTATGAATGGAATTATGAGATTTAGGAAGAAAGGGAAGTTGAGTGTGAGGTTTATTGGCCCTTTTGAGATATTGAGACGTGTTGGGGAGGTTACTTAAGAGCTTGCCTTACCTCCCAGCTTGGTAGGAGTTCATCCAATATTTCAAGTTTCGATGCTCCGGAGGTATCACGGTAATCCGTCGCACGTGTTGGATTTCAGCTCAGTCCAGTTGGATAAGGATCTATATTATGTTGAGGAGCCAGTGACGATATTGGACAAGAAGGTTCGAAAGTTGAGGTCAAAGAACATTGCATCAATAAAGGTTTAGTGGCGGGTTCAGCTAGTCGAAGAGGAGACCTGGGAGACCGAGCAGGATATACACATCCGTTACCCTCATCTTTTCACTACTTCAGGTATGTCTCTATGCTCGTTCGAGGATGAACAAATGTCTAAGTGTGGGAGGATGTAACGACCCGAATGGTTGTTTTAAGAATTAACGCCCTGATCCCCTATTAGTTGCTTTCCCCGTGTTTGTTTATGCTATTTTGATTTGCCGGGATGTTTGGTTTTGAGTTTCGGAGTGTTTTGGGACATGTAGTCCCAAAATGAGAGTTTATGTTTTAGAAATTGGACCGTAGTCGGAGCAGTGTGAAGACGGTCTCAGAATGGAATTCTGTTGGTTTCGTTAGCCCCGTTGAGTGATTTTACGGGCATGATTAGGTTCTGTTTTGGAGGTCCGTAGCTAATATAGGCTTGAAATGTCGAAAGTTGAATTTTTGGAAATTTCTGGTTTGATAGTGAGATTTTGATCTAAGGGTCGGAATGGGATTCCAGAAGTTGGAGTAGCTCCATAGTGTTGAATGGGACGTGTGTGCAAAATTTCAGGTCATTAGGACGAGGTTTGATAGACTTTTTATCGAAAGTGTAAATTGAGAGTTTTTGGAATTCTTAGGCTCAAATCCATGGTTAATTCGAAGTTTCGATGTTGTTTTAGGTATTTTGAGGATTGGTATAAGTTTGGATAGTGGTATATGACTTGGTTGTGCTTTTGGTTGAGGTCCGGGGGGCCACGGGATGGTTTCGGGAGGTTATCATAAGAATTGGGAGTTTGTTCGAGCAGTTTCAGCTGCTGATCTTCTGTCATAACCGCACCTACGATTGGGTCGCGCAGGTGCGTAGCCGCAGAAGCAGCGGTATCATAGCAGAAGAGGAAAGGGAGAGAGTCAGCTGGAGCCGCAGAAGTAGTACCTCATCTGCGTATGGGAAACCGCAGGTGCGGAATCTGAGTTTAGTGAATTTGTTGCAGATGCGACCTTTATTCGGCAAAAGAGGGACCGCAGAAGCGGATTCGCTGGGCAGAATATATAAATAGTTGTCTTCGCGAATTTGAGTTATTTTTCACCTCTTTTCAAACGGGAAGAAGCTTTGGGGAGCATTTTCAAGGGAGATTTTCAGAGGATTTCATTTGGGTAAGGTCTTTGGTCCTTAAACTCGTTATTGAGGTGATTTTTATCATTTTTAGCATGAAAATTTAAGGAAAATTAGTGGTAAATTGGGGATTAGGGCTTGGTTAATAGAGAGTTTTAAGTGATGATTTGAGGGACCATTTGAGGTCAATTTTTGTACTTTTTGTATGACTGAACTCGTGAGAGTATGAGGATTTTAAAAATATAAATTTTACTCGATTCCGAGATGTGGGCCTGAGGGGCGTTTTGGTCATTTTACCTAATTTCTCATATTATCCTAGAATTTATTTGCAGAATAAGTTACTTGAAGTGTTATTTACATTATGCGATTGAATTGAATAGATTTGGGCCATTTAGAGTCGAGTACTTGTGGCAAGAACGTGGTCTCGGGTTGATTATTGAGCCGGTTCGAGGTAAGTGACTTGCCTAACCTTGTGTTGGGGAAAACTCCCCTTAGGATTTGGTATTATTGAAAATTAAAATGCCTTGTACGTGAGGTAACGAGTGCGTACTTGTGCTAAATGTTAAAAATCCGATTTTTCATTAAGTACTTACAATTATGTCCTTTTTCCTGTTATACTACTTGCAAATATATGCCTGTTGTTAGCTTGGGAAAGCATGCCTAATTGACTTAATTGCCTTCTTTGCTCAGCTGCCTTATTTGGATTACGTGCAACATGCTAGGTTAGAAATACCTATTTTACCTTGGTATGGAACTTGAATTGCATTGTGTATTTTGGTTGTTGTTGTTGTATGTTTACTTTGGGACTACAGGATGGTATCCCTGGAGATCCCTTTGTATGTTTACTTTGGGACTATGGAACGGTATTCTGGGAGATCCCTCTGCACATTTACATTGGAACTACGGGACTGCATCCGATAAATTCCCCCTATATTGAGTATTTACATTTGGGACTACGGATCAGTATTCCGGGAGATCCCCTCGCATTATGAGTTGGAATACGGGATGGTATCCCAGGAGATCCATTGGATATTTATATTTGGGACTATAGGACGGTATCCTGGGAGATCCTCGGTTGTTATCTTTGTGCTAAGCTATATTTCCTTCTGTGTTTACTTTGCCTCTGTAGTAGTTGTTGTTGTCCTTTATATCCTACGTTACATTCATACTGTCATTTTTTGATTGTACTGCTTATCTTATTCTGTCATCTCTATATTTATTTAATCTCAGTAGGGCCCTGACCTTCCTCGTCACTACCCGACCGAGGTTAGGTTTGGCACTTACTGAGTATCGTTGTGGTGTACTTATGCCCTTTTCTGTACATATTTTCATGTGTATATCCAGGTACCTCTACTCAGACTTACCATCCTTGAGGCAAGGCGATCTTTCGGAGACTTCGAGGTATATCTGCCACGTTCGCAGACCGAGGAGTCTCTCTCCATTCTCCCTTTTTGTATTAGCCCTTCTGTACTTTCGTTTCTTTGTTAGATATTTTGGAGTTAGATGCTTGTAGACATTCAAAGGCTTGTGATCATGAGATTCTGGGTTTTGGGACATATTATTAGTTTCGAGAGTTGTTATTGTGTATGTCGAGTGACATTTTAAACACTATTTTATTTCACGATTTCGGTTCTTTAATTATTTCTTCCGCAATTATTGTTTATATTCCGCATTGTTAGGCTTACCTAGTCGTAAAGACTAGATGCCGTCACGACGATTCACGGAGGGCGTACCGCGGTCATGACATATACGCACCACCACCTGATAAGCTGGTATACGTTGATGATTTGCCCATAGTGGCCGAAAAGATATGATGGGATACCCTCAAAGGCTTGATGATGTTTTGTAAGTACAGACCTATGCATCATATGACATTTATATGCATGTGCATGACATTATAAATATTTCATGATTTACAGATCCATCTATACTTACAGGTTGAGTCCTTTGCTCCATGTTTCTTCCATGTCCTTAATTAATGTTGACTTACTGTTATGTTTCAGTTACTCCTTACATACTCGGTACATTATTCGTACTGATGTTCATTTGTTGGGGATGCTGCATTCATGCCTGTAGGTATAAATAAACACTTTGATGAGCCCTCACAGTAGACGAGGGTTGCATTCAGCGAAGGATCGGTAAGACTCCACCTCATTCGGAGTGCAGCTGAATCTATGAGTCATCGTGTCAGGGTTTTTCTACAGACTTAAGGGTAGGCCGATACCCTGTCCCATTTGATATCAAATAATCTTAGAGGATTTGTAGATAGATGTTCAGTTTATATAGTATGTTAGAGGCCTTAACGGTCCATATGTATTCGTATTTTAAGAAAAATTGTTCAGTGATACAGTGTTTTCCACTTACAATTTAATATTATGAGTTGTGACCATGTTGGCCCATGATAGTTATAAAAAGGAATGAATGGGCTATAGAGTGGTTCGCTCAGGCCACTACGGCACCGGGTGCCAGTCACGCCTTCTCAGGTTCGGGGCGTGACAGTATCCTGGGAGATCCTCTGTACATTTACGTTTGGGACTACAGGACATTATCCTGGGATATCCCATGTTGCTATCTCTGTGTACTGAGTTATTTCTTTCTGTGGTTTCAGTTTACATTGATTGTTATTATTTTAACTATACCGCTATATTTCATACTGTTTTACCTTGTTATATATGTATAAGCAATAGAGCCCTAACCTTCTCTCTTCACTATTCGACCGAGGTTAGGCTTGACATTTACTGGGTACCATTGTGGTATACTCATTCCCTTTCCTTCACATATTTTTAATGTGTAGATCCAGGTTCTTCTGCTCAGCCATACTATCCGTGAGGCGAGGCGATCCAGAGACTTCAAGATATATCTGCCGCGTCCATAGAACCTAAAAGTCCCTCTATATTCTTCCTTCAGTTATAGACTTCTTGTATTGTTCTTCGTTTAGACTTCTGGAGTTAGGACACTATGTACTTATTTATCTTGTGATTCATAAGATTCCGAATTTTGGGAGTACTATGTTTCAGTTCGAGAGTGTTATTATTTTATATGTCGAGCAGCATTTTAAACTATTTTATTATATTTACCTGTTAGTTTGCTAGTTTTGTATCTTTAATTTATTTTTGTTGCAAATTGTTAGGCATACCTAGTCGTAGAGACTAGGTGCCGTCATGACAGTTCACGAAGGGAGAACTTGGGTCGTGACACCTTGCTAAGTTGGACACAATTAGAACAAAATAATAAGAAGTTATTTTTATGAAAAAAAAGGAAAGGAATGAAGATTCAAAAATATTATTCTTACCTTTTCAGAATCATTCTCAGCATTCATCGGATCTTTGCTCGAAATTGTGTGCAAGTATATTACCATTAAACACATTCTCGAATGACTCCATCATATTTTTGAAAGACTCAAATTTCCTTCTCAGCTGAATAGAGTTCAAAAATAAAATTATTTATTAGTAAAATATTTACTATGTTTCAACAAATATAATTTGAAAAGAAACATACTTTTTCAAAGTCACTCATCCTATATTCTTCCTGCCAAAGGCTATGATTATTGTGACATTCTATTTATATTTGTTTGTTGCTGGTTGTTGCTCCTTTTCGAAGGTGGTGTTATGAAACCAAATTCATTGATAAACATCCACAGAATCAACACCTTTTTGTATAGCATATTCAACATTCATGGAAAAATATAATGCACCTAACTCATCCACAGTTGCAGAAATATTTATAAACACCAACTACAATAAAAAAATGTCAACAATTTATGATGGTAAGTACAAAAATTTTGCATAAATATTGTATATGAAGCATCATACAATGAATATTATTATGCATAAAAATGTGTATCATTATGTTTTAGTGTAAATCTGAAAATATCAACATTAATTTAGCATATGTAAAAATACTTTAAAGTGCAAATATAAATTTCACAATGTTACCTTGTTCCTTGATTCTCCCAACATGCCGTTGCATAATTTCTCAAAGCTAGGCCTTTCTATTATATTTCAATTTAGAATGTGTAGCACTCAGCTTGCAACACGAGTGGTAATATTGGGGTCTACTTCAGAACAACACTCATAAATCTAAATCTACAATGCATGTGGTAAATCGCCAAACCTATGAATCTTGTTTACGAATCTAAACTTATTTCTCACCGAACCAATCAAAGCTTCAAATACAACAATCCCCCATGGAAACTGCTTGTACTCGCCACTCTCAATCAAATAAAAATCTCGATTACTTACAAAGGATCTTTGACTAATTGTGAAAAATAAGGTGTATATAAAGTACAATAACAAAATCTTTAGAGCATCATTATCTGACTGTCATTTCTTTGCTTTAAAACAATAAATAAAATCATCATTTGATACATTATCATGATCGGAATAGTAGACATTCTTGAGCCTATTTGATCCACTATAAGTTTCATCATCATTGACCTCACCAACACACCTTAGACCAGATAGAATTACAACTTCTCTAATCCCAAAATACAAGGTACTATGATCTTGACGTAAATATCTTGATCACTATTTTGAAACAACTCCCTTGACATTAAGAACTGTATGACGTGATTCTGAACAATAACAATAGGCAAATCGAGAAAATAGTGGAAAACAGTTTTCCTAAATATTTAAAACTGCTCATCCATCAATTTCGACTTTAACTCATAAACAACCTCAAAATTGGTACTTAAGCTCCAACGAGAAGTGGATAGTTTTGTATCCAATGCAAAATAAAAATCCCATTTCTATATCAAAAAAATATTAATTATACGAAGCCATATATGCAAAAAGTGAACATCATTAAGTTCTTCGCAACTACCCATCTTCGGAAAGAATAGTTCAATACAATTTCATAAATCTCAAAGTTGTTGCATTTTAACAGAATTCACATATAGAGGAAATGATACTAATACTAAATAAAAAAGGATTAAGAAAAATATACAGTAAAGTATGGGGGTTCTATCAATACACAAATGTTCTATGTTACAAATGAAAGGAAAAGAGAAAAGTTTAGTGTTAAAATTCACTATGATAAAGTTGGCAAATATAAACTGGTCATTTGTCGATTTCTAGACCACGATATGGAGCTAAAACACCCAAAGTCATTATGTAAGCACGATATGAAGCTAACAATGCGAATGTAACGACCCGGCCAGTTATTTCATGAGTTACCGCTTTGTTTCCCCCATTTCCTGCTTCTTAATGTGTTGTTCAGTTGTATTTCATCGCATCGTGTTGGTTAGTTTGGGTTCGGAGTGGTTTTATAGAGAAATGAGATACTTAGTCTCTTAAGTTGGCCTTTTAGTTGGAAAAGTCAACTGGGAGTTGACTTGTGAGTAAACGATCTCGGAATTTTTTTATTATGATTCGGATAGGTTCAGAAAGTGAATTGGGACTTAGGAGCGTGATCAGAATAGGTTTTGGAGGTCCGGGGTAGATTTAGGCTTGAACACCTCCAGTTAGCATGGGTACCTAGTGTGAGATGTGATATTTGCCCGAGGGGCTGTTGTTGTTTCATGATATTCCTTGAGGGGTTGATTATGAGGTAGCCCGAGGGGTTGGATCTATTGATATTTTTCCTGTGGGGCGGTTGTGGTAGTTGTTTTGCCCGAGGGACTGTTTTACGTTTCTATCCTTTTGCTCACTATTTTCATCACTCGTTTGAAACTATTGAAAAATATTTTAAAAAGTTTTACTGAATTGAGTTGTTTTTACGAGCTTTAGTACTTTACTACATTGTTCTGGACTTATACTATTTTGATGTAGCATTATGTTGTGGTTTACGTGTTTTCATACTGCTCAGCTACCTTTACTTTTATTACATACTGAGTTGGTATACTCACATTACTCCCTGCATCCTGTGCGTAGATCCAGGAGTCTCTGGTCACGATAGCAAGTGTTAATCAGCTTTTCAGCAGGTCTCCAGAGTTGACTAGATAGCTGTTTGGCGTTCGCAGCTCAATGTTTCTCCTTCCTATCTTATTCAGCTTGGTATTAGTATTGGTTTTCAGCCTATGTTGTCTTTTCATATTCCTAGAAGAGTTGTAGTTGCTCATGACTGGTGACACCCCAATGTCGGGCTGTGTTGTGTTTTCGCATTGTCTACTTTAACTTATATTATGGAATTTTAGCTATTTAATTGTTTTAAAGGACTTATTATAAATGTTTGGTTGGTTTTGGGATTTGTGTCGGCTAGCCTAGTTTCACGATAGGCACCATCACGACTGAGTCTGTTTTAGTGTCGTGACAAGTTGGAATCAGATCCTAGGATACATAGGTCTCACAAGTCATGAGCAGGTTTAGTAGAGTCTCGCAGAACTGTACGGAGATGTCTGTATTTATCCTCGGGAGGCTGCAGAACCTTTAGAAAAACTTCATATTCTTGAATTCTTGTCGTGCAAATCTGTTGGTCCTAGTACTAAACTTCTGTTATTCTATTCTCTCATAGATGGTGAGTACATTTTCTATCGGTTAGGAAGGACGACCACCAGTACCACTAGTTGGGGCCACCAGAGGCCGAGGATGCGGTCGAGGACGTGGTAGGGGTAGGGGTGTAGCTGACACAGCAGCTAGGGCATCACCTGCAAATCCACCCGTCGCCCCAGTTAATGATCATTTCCCAGTTGTGGACGCTCCGATAGCACTAGCTTAGGTACCGGCTGTACCTATTGTGATTCCAGGCCTTTAGGATGCCCTAGCCCAGATTCTATCAATGTGCACTGGCCTAGCTCAAGCGATCTCAGTTACTACAATCACAGCTATTTCTCAGGCTAGGGGAGGCACTCAGACTCCCGCCGCTCGGACACCTGATCAGGTTGTGCAGGGGCTTCAGACACCGGGGGCACCTCCATCCTGGGAGGTTGAAGCTGCTCAGGACTATGTAGCTACTGTTATGCCAAAGGACGCGCAACGCAGGTTGGAGAGGTTTGGTAGACTTCAGCCTCCGACTTTCAGTGGTGCAGAGGGCGAGGATGCCTAGGGTTTCTTGGACAAGTGTCAGAGGATGCTTCGGACTGCAAGTATTCTGGAGACTAGTGGGGTATCATTCACTACTTTCCAGTTCTCAGGGGCTGCACTTAGATGGTGGGAGGCTTATGAGAGGTGTAGGCCCGTTGACGCAATGCCACTTTCTTGTCAATAGTTCTCTGTTCTCTTCCTGGAGAAGTTTGTACGTGAGTCTCATCGGGAGGAGCTGCGCAGGCAGTTCGAGCAGCTTCGGTAGAGTGACAGATCTGTTACATACTATGAGATGCGGTTCCCTAAGTTGTCTCATCATGCGGACTGGTTGGTTCCCATAGATCAATAGAGGATCAGGAGGTTTATAGATGGCCTTGGTTTTCAGCTTCAATTGCTTATGACCAGAGAGAGAGTATCTGGTGATACTTTTGATGAGGTTGATGACATAGATCGATAGATTGAGATAGTTCGTGGCCATGAAAGGATTGAGACGGAGGCTAATATGCCTCATGGTTAGGGTGGATTCAGTGGTACTCCTCATGGGGGTCAGTATTAGCACGGCAGAGGCCGTCCATTCAGGCATGCTCAGTCAGCTCCTCCAGGTTATCGTGGGGCATCATTGGGCCATGGTTTTCATAGTTATCATCAGCGACATTCATCACTCAATGCCCTTCCAGCCTAGAGTTGTTCTCGTGCTCCATCAATTCAGGGTTCTTCTATACCAGGTTCTTCTGCTAGTCATCTCGATGCTAGGGGTTCCCTACAGTCCCCGTATCCAGCACCAGGGACTTGTTATGAGTGTGGAGAGTTGGGTCACTTATGGAGGCAGTGTCCTCGTCGTCTTGGGGGTTCATCCAGTAGAGGAGTCATCCATCGACTTAAGCACCAGGTACTTCACCACCTACACACCTAGCTAGGGGTGGAGGATAGTTAGCTTGGGGTCGCCCCAGAGGGGGAGGTCGATCAGGTGGTGGTCAGGCCCGTTTCTATGCACTCCCAACTAGACTCGATGCTATTGCTTCAGATGCTGTGATTACAAGTATTGTCTCAGTCTGCCACAGAGATGACTCTGTGCTATTTGATCCCGGTTCAACTTTTTCATATGTGTCATCATATTTTGTTTTTTATTTGGATACGCCATGTGAGTCTCTTGTTTCATCTCTTTGTGTATCTACTCCAGTGAGAGATACTATTGTTGTGGACCGTGTGTACCGGTCGTGTGTGGTGACTATTGGGGGTCTGAAGACCTGAGTGGACTTTTTGTTTCTTTGTATAATGGACTTTGATGTGATATTAGGCATGGATTGGCTATCTCTGTGTTGTGCTATATTGGACTGTCATGCTAAGACAGTGAAGCTGGCTATGTCGGGTGTGCCACGGATTGAGTGGCGAGGTTCGACTGATTTTGTCCCCGGTAGGGGGATTTCGTTCTTGAAGGCCCACCAGATGGTTGGGAAAGGTTGTCTTTCATACTTAGCATTTTTGAGGGATGTCAGTGCAGAGACTCCTACCATTGATTTTGTTCCTGTAGTGAGGGATTTTCCCGATGTGTTTCCTGCAAACCTGCTGGGCATGACGCCGGACATGGATATTGATTTGGTGCTGGGCACTCAACCTATTTCTATTCCACCATATCGTATACTACCAACAGAGTTGAAGGAGTTGAAGAATCATCTTCAGGAACTCCTTAATAAGGGATTTATTCATCCTAGTGTATTGCCTTGGGATGCACCTATTCTATTTGTGAAGAAGAAGGATGTCATGATAAGGATGTGCATTGATTACAGTTAGTTGAACAAAGTTACAATCAAGAACAAGTATTCTTTTTCTCATATCGATGATTTATTTGACCAGCTTTAGGGAGCGAGAGTGTTCTCCAAGATTGATCTTCGTTAACGGTATCACCAGTTAAAGATCAGGGACTCAGATATTCGTAAGACAGCTTTCTGGAACCGATATGGTCATTATAAGTTCCTTGCGATGCCTTTTGGGCTGACCAATACCCCAACAGCGTTCATGCATTTGATAAACAACATGTTTCGGCATTATGTCGACTCGTTTGTGATTGTTTTCATTGATGCTATTTTGGTGTACTCGCATAGTCAGGAGGAGCACTCGGAGCATTTGAGAGTTGTGTTGTAGAGGTTGAGGGAGTAGAAGCTTCATGCAAAGTTCTCCAAATGTGAGTTTTGGCTAAGTTCAGTGGCTTTCTTGGGTACGTGGTGTCCAGTGAGGGTATTCAGGTTGATCCGAAAAAGATAGAGGCGATTCAGAGTTTGCCCAAACAGTCCTCAACCATAGAGATTCGTAGCTTTCTTAGATTGGCGGGTTATTATCGTCGGTTCTTTCAGGTATTCTCATCTATAACATCACCCTTGACCAAGTTGACTCAGAAGGGTGCTTCATTTGTATGGTCGGATGAGTGTGAGGAGAGCTTTCAGAAGCTCAAGATAGCCTTGACCACAACTCCAGTGTTAGTTTTGCCATCAGCTTCAGGTTCATATACCGTGTATTATGATGTTTTGAGAGTTGGTATTGGGTGTGTGTTGATTCAGGGAGTGGAGTTATTGCTTATGCTTCTCGTCGGTTGAAGACCCATGAGAAGAACTACCCTGTTCATGATCTAGAGTTGGCTGCCATTATTCACGAGTTGAAGATTTGTAGGAGTTATTTGTATGGTGTGTCTTGTGAGGTGTTTACTGATCATTGTAGCCTCCAGCACTTGTTCAAGCAGAAGGATCACAATTTGAGGCAGCGGAGATGGTTGAAGCTGCAAAAAGATTATGATATAACTATCTTGTACCATTCGGGAAAGGCTAATGTAGTGGCCGATGCTTTGAGCGGGAAGGCGGTGAGTATGGTCAGTCTTGCATTTATTCCTGATGGGGAGAGACCTCTTGCAGTTGATGTTAAGGCCTTGGACAATCGGTTCGTGAGGTTGGATATTTCGGATCCCAGTTGGGTATTGGGTTGTGTGATTTCTCGGTCTTCTTTATTTGATCGCATCAGAGAGTGCCAATATGATGATCCTCATTTTCTTGTCCATAAGGACAGAGTTTAGCACGATGATGATAGAAATGTGACTATTGGTGTTGATGGAGTGTTGAGGATGCAGGGCCGGATATGCGTGCCCAATGTGGATGCGCTTCAGGAGTTTATTCTAGAGGAGGCCCATAACTCGCGGTATTCCATTCATCCGGGTGCTGCAAAGATGTATCAGGATTTGAGATAGCATTATTGGTGGAGGAGAATGAATAAGGACAATGTGAGATTCATAGCTCGGTGTCTCAATTGTCAGTAGGTGAAATATGAGCATCAAAGATCGGGTGGTTTGCTTCAGCAGATGGATATTCTAGAGTGGAAGTGGGAGCGGATCACCATGGATTTTGTAGTTGGACTCCCATGGACTTTGAAGAAGTTTGATGCTATTTGGGTGATTATGGATCGGCTGACCAAGTCCGCGCACTTCATTCCTGTGTGTACTACCTATTTCTCAGAGTGGTTGGCAGAGATTTATATCCGAGAGATTGTTCGTTTGCATGGTGTCCCAATTTCCATCATTTCAGATAGAGGTGCTCAGTTTACTTCGCAGTTTTGGAGGGCCGTGCAGGTTGGGTTTAGCACAACTTTTCACCCTAACATGGACGGGCAGTCCGAGCGTACTATTCATATATTGGAGGACATGTTACGCGCTTGTGTCATTGATTTTGGTGGGTCATGGGATCAGTTTCAACCGCTCACAGAGTTTGCTTATAACAACAGTTATTAGTCGAGTATTCAGATGGTTCCATATGAGGCTTTGTATGGGAGATAGTGTAGATCTCCAATTGGTTGGTTTGAGCTGGGTGAGGCTAGAC
Organism: Nicotiana tabacum; assembly: GCF_000715075.1. NCBI lineage: Eukaryota > Viridiplantae > Streptophyta > Magnoliopsida > Solanales > Solanaceae > Nicotiana > Nicotiana tabacum. Next base: position 143,463,674 of record NC_134087.1, on the reverse strand, counting down.
CTTTGGGTACAGATTTAGTGGAGGATGCTTTAGGCATGGTGAAGGTGATTCAGGAGCGGCTTCGTACAACGCAGTCGAGACAAAAAAGTTATGCTAACAGGATGGTTAGTGATGTGTCCTACATGTTTGGGGAGAAGGTTATGTTGAAGGTTTCACCCATGAAGGGTGTTATGAGATTTTGGAAGAAGGGTAAATTGAATCCTCGATTCATTGGGCCTTTTGAGGTACTTCAGAGGATTGGGGAGGTGGCTTATGAGCTTGGTTTGCCACCTAGCTTATCTAGTGTGCATCTAGTATTTCATGTTTCTATGCTCCAGAAGTATAGTGGCAATCCGTCTCATGTTTTAGATTTCAGCATGGTCTAGTTAGATGATGATTTGACTTATGATGTGGAGCTAGTGGATATTTTGGAGCGTCAGGTTCGAAAGTTGAGATCAAAGGATATAGTTTCAGTGAAAGTGCAGTGGAGAGGTCTGCTGGTGGAAGAGGCTATATCAGAGACCGAGCGGAGATGCGGAGCAGATATCCTCACCTATTTGAGACTTCAGGTATATTTCTTGACCCATTCGAGGATGAACGTTTGTTTAAGAGGGGGAGGGTGTAACGACCCGACCGGTCATTTCATGAGTTACCGCTCTGTTTCCCCCGTTTCCTGCTTCTTATTGTGTTGTTCAGTTGTATTTCATCGCATCGTGTTGGTTAGTTTGGGTTCAGAGTGGTTTTGTTGAGAAATGAGACACTTAGTCTCTTAAGTTAGCATTTTAGTTGGAAAAGTCAAATGAGAGTTGACTTGAGAGTAAACAATCTCGGAATTTGGTTTTTATGATTCGAATAGATTTGGGAGGTGATTTGGGACTTAAGAGCGTGGTCGGAATGGGTTTTGGAGGTCCAAGATAGATTTAGGCTTGAATTGGCGAAATCAGAATTTTGGCATTTTTCGATTGATAGGGGAGATTTTGATATAGGATATGAAATGGAACTCCGGAAGTTGGAGTAGCTCCGTTGTGTCATTAGTGACGTGTGTGCAATATTTCAGGTCATTCGGATGAGGTTTGATAGACTTTTTGATCGAAAGCGGAATTTGGAAGTTTTGGAATTTCTTATGCTTGAATCCGATGATGATTTGATGTTTTGATGTTGTTTTGAGCGTTCCGAAGGTTGAAACAAGTTTTAATGGTATTATGGAATGTATTGTCATGTTTTGTTGAGGTCCCGAGTGTCTCGGGTGAGTTTCGGGTTATTAAACGGATCAAATCCTTGTTTTGAAAGTTGCAGATTTTCTGCTATTTCTCTTGTAGAGTTTTGGCCTTTGCGTTCGCAAGAAGGCTCATGCATTGGCGAAGGGATGTGAAGTCAGGCAGGAGATTTGCCCTTCGCGTTTGGGATATTAGTCCCACATTAGCGAAGGGTGAAGCTGAGTGTGCATCGCGAACGCGATGTGGGTCCCGCGTTCACGTAGAGTAATTAGAGCATCTAGGGTCCTGGTCGTTTGTTCCTCGCGTTCGCGCTTGGTATGTCGCGTTCGTGAAGGTCTGGGAAGCTGAACCTTCGTGTTCATGAGATGAAGTCCGCGTTCGCGAAGAAGGATATGTTACCTAGGGCAGAATGTTTAAATAGCCATGTTCGCAATTTTTGGTCTATCTTCCACCATTTTTGAGCGATTTTTGAGCTTTTGAGAAGGATTGAAGAGGGAATCAAAAAGAAATACTTAGAAGTAAGCTTTTTGGACTGAATACATGATCTGATTGTGATTTATACCAAATTAGACATGAAATTTGTGGAATCTAAAGCCTAAAATTGGGGAGTTAGGGCTTGAAATTTGAGACTTTAATTTGAGGATTTGTGGGGTCGTTTGTGTTCATATTTTGATGTATTTGATATGTTTGAACTCGTGAGAGTGTAAGGATTTTAGTTTTGTGATTTTTATCAGAATTAGAGATGTGGGCCCAGACGTAGGGTTTGGCCAAGTTTGGGATTTTGATGTAAATGGGTTATTTTCAAGTGGTCTTTGTTCCCCTAGCATATTTTGATGGTATAAATCTGTTTTTGGTTAGATTTGGAGTATCCGGAGGTCGAGTCGATAGGCAAAGGCATTGCGGTCTAGAGTTTGGACCGGATTGAGGTAAGTAATGATTGTAAATGTTGTCCTGAGGGTATGAAACCCTGGATTTCACATCGTTGTGCTACTTTGAGGTGACGGACACGCTAGATGAGGAGCGTGGGGTCGACACCATTGGGGATCGTGACTTAGTCCGTCCCGTATGACTGTTAAGTTGTGTATTTGATTTAAAATTGCTTGATATCATTGTGTTTTGGAAAGTATCATCATGTTTTGGGTTGAATGCTATATTTGGGCTGAATGCCAACCGTTTTGGACCCTTAGGGGCTTTTTTTACTGCTATTCCTTACTATTTAGACTTCATAATTGTACTCAGTCATGCCATATTCTACTATTTTCATAACTCATCCATATTTACTCTATTTTTTATATTTTAAACAATATTTTGGGCGGAGCATCATGTTTTATGGTTGCTAGAGGGGCTTGAGAGATTTCTAACTGAGTGAGGTCGAAGACCTGTATTGTGAGGATATCATGGGATCGGGCTGCCGTCGTAGCATGTGTATTAATTGTGATATATGCGATGCCGAGGGTCTGATTTTGTTATGCTATGAGATGGCTTGTGTTAGCACTTGGGATATAGGAGCCCCTCCGGAGTTCTAACACCCCCAGTGAGCGCGGGTACCCAGTGTGAGATGCGATATTTGCCCGAGGGGCTGTTGTTGTTTCATGATATTTCCCGAGGGGCTGATTATGAGTGATTGTGAGGTAGCCCGAGGGGCTGGATCTGTTGATATTTTTCTCAAGGGGCGGTTGTGGTACTTGTTTTGCCCGAGAGGTTGTTTTATGTTTCTATCCTTTTACTCACTGTTTTCATCACTCCTTTGAAACTATTGAAAAATATTTAAAAAGGTTTTACTTAATTGAGATGTTTTTACGAGTTTTTCTGCTTTACTGCATTGTTCTGGACTTATACTATTTTGCTGTAGCATTACGTTGTGGTTTACACATTTTCTTTTTGCTCAGCTACCTTTACTCATATTACTTATTGAGTTGGCGTACTCACATTACTCTCTACACCCTGTGTGAAGATCCAGGAGTCTCGGTTCGCGATAGCAAGTGTTGATCATTTTTCCAGCAGATCTCAGGAGTTGACTAGGTAGCTGTTTGGCGTTCGCAGCCTAGTAATTCTCCTTCCTATCTTATTCAGCTTTGTATTTATTTACCATGAAGACGGTAACAACCATTAAATTTGTAAATGGAATTCTAAAAATACGTGATCTATTTTTATGCTAGTTGTTAGAGCAGTTAATGCTAAGAGCATCAAGTTTAACGTTGAGATACATGGTAAAATAAGGTAGTAATCAAACCGAGGGGCTTACTACCTGGGCTTTGGTCTGGTCGATGAGGGGCCTCAAGGTCGATATTCGGCTCTAGATCGAGCTATCGGGAATAGTTTGGAATGAGATAACAGTTTGAATATGATTAAAGAGATCTCTTTATAGCCAATACCAAGCAATAAAGGCTAAGAGGGTCCTCGGGTAAGTAAGAACGAGTAAGTTAGAGAGAAGAAAGAGAGAGATATTATTGATCTTGTGTAGGTTAGTTGGAGTAACAGCAGCCCCTTACAAAGTAGTGTGGTTTCCCTTTCTATAGGAAAGGGAATACAATATAGTACAAAATGCATTAAATATAAAGACTGGGGGATGGTACGTCAACCGTTTAAGAGCATTAAATGCCATGTTCTATATTTGTCGGGATAGATCGGGCATTTAAACGAGAAGTTCCCATATCGCGTTCAGTCTTGGACTGGCCTGGCCAAGAAGCATTGGGTGGCTAAGAATCATGGTGAGGTTCCTTTACTGCCTATGCCTTGTATTTTGTGTTTCTTTCTGAGCCCTTAGCGAAAGCATCTTGCGGTTACTGCGCTGGTGTAGGTCTTGGCGATAATATGCAGATGAGGCCGGCCCCTGGTGGCGAAGCAGGGGCTTTGGATCCCGACATGAGTAAGAAGAGGAAAAGCAGGGCAACCGTTGTCCGTCCTATGGCAAAGAAAACTAGGTCGCTCGAGCATCGAGCCACTACTGGGACTGTTGCTTCAACCTCAGAGGCAAATCTTGATACCGAGGGAGAGGATGATGAAGAATGCCCGCTAGAGAGGAGAATGAGGTTGAGTGAGATAGACTTGTAGGCGCCTCGGCCGGAGGCTGTTGAGTCCGGAATGGCTGGCTCCGGTCGGGCTCGTGAGCCGGGGACCCTCGAAGAGGATGTTTATATAGCTTCAAATCGCGCAGCTGGATTCGATGCAGCTTCCGCCTGGGGGACCACTGGCATTGATCTTGAGGGGTCGGGGCTCGAAGCCTTCCAGGAACGTGGGTTGCCACTTGGAGAAATCGGCGACCTAAACAACTTTCTTTCATGCTTCCCGGTCTCGTCAGGGGAACTACGGGATGCTCACGGAATGATCAACGCTTAGGGGAACTTTCTTACTTTTTCGCTATGTCATAGTGCAAGGAGATGTATGATCATGCCATCCTTCGGCTCCATGGGTAGCTTTCTTATCATGAAAAGGAGTGTAAGAAAGTCATTTCGAAGCTGCAGGATTTGGAGGCTCGCTCTACCCGGGGAGGGAAAGAACTGGGAGAACTTTGGGCCACTTTGAAATGGCACTCCGGGAGAAGGCCAATCTTACTGCTCAGGTACTCTGCCTTGCTCATGACCAACTTTTTATTCTGTATTCATATATATATATATTGGCTTACCCTTCTTACATAGGTCAAACAAAGTGGCTCACAGAACAATCAACTGAATGCGGAGATCTCCGGGGTGAGGGAGCGAAATGAAATAGCAGCTGGGGAGTTGGCAACATCCCGAGATTGCTGCTTTGGCCACGGCTAAGTCCAAGGTCGAACAAAATGTTGTTACTTATCAGGAGGACGTGGCCACGGTGCATGGAATAGCTTGTGACATATCAATAGCAGCTGAGCAGAAACTAACCCGAGCTATTGAGCACGCTAAGGCAGAGGCGAGGAGAGAGACCCTGGAGGAACTCAAACCAATGGTACCGACCTGTCAGCTAATCTCAAGGAGGCCTGTGTAGTGGATGAAGAACTGGCGCTTTTGGTTGCCCCCAATAAGAGCGAAGATAATAGTGATGATGAGTAGTCTCCGAGTCATTTTTGTATCCCTTCCCTTCCTCTTGTGTGCGGCCCCGGGGGAATGGATTGTGTAAAGATGTTTCTCTTTTTGACAATGTAAAAAGGGGTTCTCATTCGGTCAACCCTTCTCCTTGCCCTTTTGTTTTGCGTTTTAGTTTTTTCCTCTCGGCGTTGGCCCTTCGGGGCCTGCTCTTGGATCAACCGGGACACTAAAACTAGCCATATCCCGGGGTTAAATCGACAGCTCCTCTCGGGCTGATGCTCGTGACGTTCGGAGGCTCCCCAAAGTCCCGCAGTTTTTGAGTTACGTGGGGGCCAAGGTGATTCTTCCAGTACGCTTCCCTAGGAGAGGGTGACGTTAATGCGGCCAGAATTAATTGTCCCCATTAGGTAGGCGGACAATTGTTGCTTTGCCCCTATATATTTGTTCATATGTCTCTTAAGTGGCGAACATGCTGTTTTTGAAAAGGCTGTCTCTTCTGCAAAGCCTGGCGCTTTGTGCTAGTCCTTTCGCTTCCCTATTTCAGAAAAGTTTTGCTCAGATCTTCACCCCTTTTCCCCCATTAGTTTGTCATAGCCATGGATGCTACTTCGACGTCTGATCATCGGGTGGAGGGGAGTCTCTCCTGCGTTCCGCATTTAGTTGGTGCCAGCGGCTCGCCTCCGATGTTAGGGGAGCGAGGCTTAGGGTGCCTTGCCTCGAAGAGAACTGTCACGCCAGGTAAACTTCCCAATGTTCCGGGCCATGAGGGGCATGTGTCGAGAATCATTTCATCAGTGGAGGAGGAAAACATCTAGATGATCAAAAATGATTACGGATGGGGGGAAGGCGTGATTTTGCAAGTACCTTCCCCCGAGGAGAGCGTTACGATATATGTTGAGGGATTTTTTAGCGTATATACTTATGTTTTTGAGCCGGTTCGTGCTCGATTTCTATTAGAGATATCAAGTAACGCTGGCGCAGGTTCATCCCTCCCTTTGGAGAATAGTGCAGGCGATGAGATATTTTTTGCCGACAAGGCCGGGATAGAGTTTACCCTCAGCCACCTTGTGAGGTTGTATCGGCCATTGCGCTACCAGGGCCTGATTGCTCTTCAGCGTCGATCCACCTTAGCTCCTGTAGTTAGCAGCGAGGAGGACGAGGACCGGGGATGGATGAATCGGTTCGTTTGGGTCCGAACGACCAACGTCATTCCTTGAGAATTTTTCCTGAGAAATGGAACTTCACACGTAAGTGCCTCATATGAACTGTCTTCATTTCGACCAAAGGTTGGCTCCATAATAATATCATTCTGTTCTTTATTTGTAGCAACTCATTGGTCGCCCGGTGAGGTCCCTGATTTAGCTGAGTGGTCTCGTAAGCTGGCAGCTTGCTCAATTATTATAAGCACCGTTGGCGAGATCTGTCAAAAGAGAGATGGGAGGCGAAGCATCATGGTAGGTGCTCGGCTCTCTACCTCCTATGAAATGGTGCCTTTATTGAAGGTTTATTTGATTTAATTGTCGCAGGTGCCGGGAGTCCTTTCTAAGCGAGGTCGTGTCCCCCGGGGGAGAAGGAGAGATTGCTGGCCTAGGGATCTAGGAGTGCCGATAAAAGGAAAGATTTTCCGGGGTGCGAAAAGGCTTGTAGTGAGGTGACTCCTTCGCAGTGGTTAAGGAGAAGTGATTCGGTCGACCAACAACCTTCTAGAAGTGGTACGCCATCGGATGCTGCTTCGCCCTTCGGCGAGGCTTAGTGTTTTGGCCTCATGGTGAGTTTTGACTGCTGTAAGAGTGTTTTGGCCCCGCGCTTTTCCTTTTCCCCTCTTCTTTTTCTTTATCTGGCTTTCTCTCATAGGCCTTAGACAGGCTTAAATTTGAGTTATTTCGTTGTAAGGCCCCGTTGTGGGAGGCTGTGGATAGGGAGAAATCCCTCAAGCTTCTTTGTGCAGCCAAGGAAAGCGAGCTCGTCTCCTTACAGTGTGAGGTGGACCGGAGCCAGATCCGAGAGATTCGCCTGGAGAAACAGGTACCCTGTATTTTGTGCTGGCTTACACCCCTTTCTATCTCGGTGTTTTGACGTTTTGATGTTTCAGTTGAAGGACAAGGCGAATGAGCTGGGACATCTCTGGGGCGAGGTTGGCCGAGTTAAATGGGAATTCATCGAGCTGCAGGCCCATGTGAGTGCCCATTTTGTGTCCAAAGAAAGGGCTTAGACCGGGTCTTCTACTCTTGAGGCACAAATCCAGACTGTTTGTGCGAGCGATTCTGCTCGGGCGAAAATGATCGCAAGACTTTCCTCCGAGATTTTGAAGGCGAAAACCGAGGTAGTGAATGTCCCGGCCAAGGTTGTGATGAGCAATACCAGGGTGGGATAGAAAGTGGCGGCCTATTCGAGGAGCGCTGCCATTGCTAAAGCTGAGCTGAAGAGGGCCCTTGATCGTGCAAGCAATAGCAGGGAATATGCAAGGTGTAGATCCCAGATAGAAATCCTCGAAGAGATTCTTGCCAAGGGCTTCGATCTCTCAGGGGAGATCGAGCAAGCCAAAGGGGATGAGTATGATGCCAAGTTCTTTCTGTCCGATGCTGAAGACGGTGAGGAGGGGGCCACTGGGCCATAGTTGTCGAAGGGGGGACGTTTATTCCCTGCCTTCTTCTTTGTGTATATAGATTTCATAATATGTCATAGATTGAGATTGTGCTCCACTGCCAATATGTGAAAATAAGAGGGGGAACCCCACAATTTGTATCTTTTGTACCCCTGTTCGTCAGGATCTCAATCGGGTCGATTTAACCTTTGGATTGATAGAAATATTCGAATCTATAATATGGCCCTGATGTTCAGTAGACGACAGTGGCTTCTATTTTTTACCCTTGGGCTTACACACTTTAATCGTTTTTGGGTTTAGTCTCCGAGTCGGGCTCCAACTCGAGCTCAATTTACCCTCGAGTTTTACGTCTGCATGGGCTGGTGACAATGGCTCTTACGCCTTAGGTCAGAGTGACCTTTTATGTATGTGGCCCTGAGGCTTGTGGAGATGGTGACGATGGACTTATATTGTGCCCTTACGAATGTGTAGTTAACTATTTTAGATCCGGTCTCCGAATCGTGTTACGACTCGAGATCATTTTAATTTTCATGTTTTCAATTTTCAAGCTGGCGACAGTGGCTCTTACATTGTTCGTCGTTGCGACCTTTTAGTGTGCATCCCTGAGGCTCGTTTGGTTGGCGACGATGGCTCTTACGCTTTTGCCTGTGGGAATGTTGTAGGCTTTGTTTTTCTCTCATTAAGGTCTTTTTGAAATAATTTTGCCTGAACCATCGTCGGTTCAGGAAGAACCTCTATTTCAAGTCGTTAGCAGCAATGTTCGAGCACCTCAGAAGGTTTAGCTCATAAGATGAGTAGCTCGAAGCTTTATTTTTTGGAGCTGACGTAGTCGAAGCTCGTTTGCCTGCTGAGAGTATCTTGTTTTAACCGGTTCTTTTGGAAGTAGATTCGAAGTAATGGCCTGCCATTTTGTTAGTGACGGTAGAGCATCCCCAAGTCGCGTTAATTTGGCTAGTGCAGCCGTTTTGACCATAGTTATATGTGTTTGGCCGAAGCCATTTTTGATCCCGAGTGATAGTTTAGGCGTTTACACCGAGGGTATGCCCTTTCGGGAATCTTACAAATGCGACATATAGACTAAACTTCGGGATCCTGTTGGCCTATTAGGCCCGTATGTCACGTGTATATAATGATGTAATAAGAAAGATACATTGCGTTGGTGCTCGATTGAGTAAAGTACCGGGTGCCCGGCCCATCGGTTTGGGTTGTGACAAAAGTGCTATCAGAGCCAAGTTCTATCGTAGGGAGTCTACAAGCCGTGTCTAGTAAAGTGTTATTTATGGGTGTATTGTGCACCACACTTATAAGCAGGAGGCTACAAGGCATTTATGACTGCCACTCTTTCTTCCTACTCTAGATCGTGTGGTAGAGTTCACTTATAAGAATTCAAGTCCCAAACTTCTATCTGTAATAAGACGATGCCTACATTCAGAAAGACGTTCGATAAGAGATATAGATATGGAATTGTTGATTTAGAGGAACTCGATTTTGCATCTTGCTTATGATAAGTAAATGTGAGGTCTTTAGAAAATCATGGGTTAATTGAAAGGTATAAGCTCCCAACGGATTGTGTATGTACCAGAAGTGCGAGTATTATAATAGAGATTCAAATTATGGATGTGAATTACACCTAGGTGGAAGGGAGTTCAGGAAAGAAATAGAAGATACGATGCGAGATTTTAAGGTAAGTAAGGTAAAGGTGAACAACGTACGAGATACTCAAAGGCAGAAGATCATGAATAGTCCATACTTCGGATAGAAGGCTATAAGCACGGGGATCCAATAACCGAGAATGATAGCGGCATCGTCGGTGGCATGTCTTCCAGCCTATGGTTTCTATGTACTGAGAGATCTAGTTAAGATAATAGAGAAAGGTTGGAGACAATGTGATGTCTCGCTTGACGTTCCAGAATAACATAAGGAAATCTATGGTGCAAGCAAGTTTAAGGAAAGTTGCAAGTAGTATAAATGGATATGTATAGGTCGCAAGCTAAGGTATGGTAGAGCGACAAAGCTTTAAGTAAACATGAGTACGAATGAGGAAGGCAAGTGAAAAAGGTAATAAGAATGGATAAGTCTTTAGGATTAAGCCCATGAAAACAAGAAGAGCAGACAGTTTCTCTATGTTATACAAAGCTTGCTATAGCCTTAATGAACTCAAAGGAGTCTAAGATTAATAGCATTTAGAAGGAATAAAATGCTGACCTAGTAATAAAAATAGGGCATAATTGTGACAGATAAAGGATGACGTTTGGGCCTTCGTTTGAATAATGATTTGACAAAATAAAGAAGATAAGGAGAAAAGATTTCGCTGGTGGCACGAAATTAGGATACCCCTATAAGGTGAATCACATTGAGTCACTATGAAATACGATTATGGGAATCACTTCGAATATTCCTTGACGTAACGTAAGCCCTAACGGTAATGTATTACATAAGAAGTTTCAAGTCTTCAAGTGGAGGATTGTAGATCAATATTGAGGTGAATCAACAATGGACAGATACAAGTTACAAAGTATGACATGTGATTACGCCATCCTTCTTAAGATGAACGGTAATGAAGGAGCATTAAAGGACTAAGATTTATTCCTAAAGGATATGCAACAAAGGTAAATGGGAGTTTGGTAAGCATACTTCAGTAACGATAAATGGAAGTAAAAAGTATGGTATAATATGAACCATGTAGATGCAGTTAAGCCATACAGAATGATAACCATGTCTATGAAATAAGATATAACAATATTTGTAAGTTCGACAAAGTACCAAGCGAAGAACTTCAATATATATACCTATAGATGCCCGGAGGGACATCTTATTAAGCTCTGTATATGTTTACAAAGTGAGGCCTAGATATTGACTAAAAACTAAAAGGAAAAAGGAAAAATGAATCGCATAAGCGCACTTACAAAGCCAGGGTCATACAGGCTGCATGACAGGAGGTAGCATCAGTTGCGAGATTAGAAAGATTTTGACCACAAGTCACGATATGAGCAAAAAGACTAAGGGAGAGAATACCCTCTACTTTGGATTTATTCACAAAACAACTGCTTAAATGGCAAGGAGAGTATTAAGGTATTCATAAGAGCTATAAGTTATAAAAATGATAAGAACATCAATCAATATTCGAGGACGAATGTTTCAAAGCGGGGAATGATGTTACACCCTGCAATATTACGTCGATATTATGCCCCGCAATATTATATTACAATGATGTTGTGCCTTGTAGTATTATATTACAGTGATATCACTCTTTGTAGTATTAAGTTATGATGATGTTGCACCCTGTAGTATTTTACGTTGAATTTCTCGTAAGGTAATTGACATCAGTCCAAGGAAAATATTATTTCGAGATTATAAGGATTATGTTATTTCACAAATGATGAGTAAATTCGTGAAGATGTAAGGGGAAGCAAGTCAAAGAAAATGAATTTTCGTCGAAGTTTGTCGATTTGGGATAGAATATGGGTCAAGTAATAATACCTGATAAATATAAACTAGTACCATGCGAGGTACCATATGAACACAGTAGTATAATATATAAAGTATATATGAAGTATTTTGAAAATAAATAGAATTTTAAGTAATTTGTGATAATTTTTAAATTATGCGGGTAATAGATTAATTACCGGGTAATGAAACATTACCCGGTTAACTAATAAATGGATAAAAATTAACAAATTATCCCACCCTCACCCCACGTGGCAAGAAGCCACAAGATTTGAAATTACTAAGAATTAATTTTTCCAGATGGCTTCTCATAACATAAGTCTTATCCATAGCATTTAGTAGAAAGGCCTTGAAAAGGCTTCAAAAACAATAATCTACCCTTGGCTTTAATGCCAAGGACTTTGGAAAGCAGAAACACAATCTCAAAAAACTAAAGCTTCATTTCAAGCCATTTTGTCAAACAAAATTCAATCCCTTAGGAAATTTTGATTGAAATTTCAAAAGCAACAACAATTTACATTTGTATCATGTATTGAACCAAAAACGTGAAAACAAACAATAGCAAGAACATTTTCTTGCTTGGTTCATACACTATAATGCCAAGAGCAGAAGCTTAATTCCGTCCAAATTTTTTGCGGTTCTAAAAGAGTACGGTGCAATCCTCGCCAAGAATATTATACGGATTTTCCCTCCTCCAGGTATGTTAAGGCCCTCCCTTCTTTCTTTTGGAATGATCCAAGTTATACAGAAGAAACGAGCAAACGGACAGTTTCTATAAATTACTCTATTCATAGAAATAGTAGGGGTGTCTATGTTTTTGATTCCCTATGAGAATTATTATCATCTTCTGTTCATGGGTCTTAGAATAATAAGTGGTTGGAAAAGTTTATCCGGAAGAAATATCGAGATTATTTCATGCATTTCACTCATTTATCCATGTGCAGTGACTCATGACCAGATTGTGTTATATACGCGTATATATGTAAATATATGTATATGGTATATGGGAAAAGGTTACAACGTTATATACGCACCACCACCTGATTAGCTAGATATGATGATGATGTTGCCCACAGTGGCTGAAATATGATTCAAACGGCATTATATACGTATATATATATATATGTATATGTATATGGGATATGGGAAGAGGTTATGGCATTATATATGCACCACCACCTGATCAGCTGGTATACGATGATGATTTTGCCCAAAGTGGCCGGCATGATATGATGGGATGCCCTCAGAGGCTAATGATGTTATGAAACATGTACCTATGCACGACATGACATTCATACGCATATGCATGATACTATAATTATTTCATAATTTACAAAGTTATTCAGACTTACAGGTGGGATCATTTACTCTATGTTTCCTCCATGTCTGTTATGTACTTATTTATGTGCCTTACATACTCGGTACATTATTCGTATTGAAGTCACTTTTTGCCTGGGGATGCTGTGTTTCATGCTTGCGGGTCCAGATAGATGTGTCGAGAGCCCTCCAAGTAGGCTATTAGCTTAGTGGAAGATGTTGGTGCGCTCCATTTGCTTCGGAGTTGCATGTTTGGTTAGTATGATTTAGACGTGTATCATTTGGTATGGCGGCACTCTGTCCTGACCTTTATGAAATTTATGTACTCTTAGAGGCTTGTAGACATATGACGTGTACGTGAAAGATTCTACGGCCTTGTCGGCCAATGTTTTGAATTTATAAAGGATCATGTTAGCCTATTAGACCCGTATGTCACGTGATATGATGATGTAATAAAAAAGATACGTTACGTTGGTCAGTGGAGTAAGGTACCGGGCGCCCGTCGCAGCCCATCGCTTTGGGTCGTGACAGTCATGCCTGTTGAGGTCTTATAGTTTGTCATGCTTGTTGAGGTTTTACAGTTTGTCATGCTTGTTGAGGTCTTATAGTTTGTCATACCTATTGAGATCTTACAGTTTGTCATGCATGTTGAGGTCTTACAGTTTGTCATGCCTGTTGAGGTCTTACAGTTTTTGTTGCTATGTAAAATAGATCTGGCTAGATCGAGTCTGCCCACTCGGGGTCTTACGACCTCGGTTTTTCTAGTGTATGGTGATTAGCGACAGTCTCTGAGCCATCATGTTTGCTTAAGCTCAATGGTCGTTATTCGTGAGATCGAAAATGCCTTGTTGGGGCCTTATGAGCCCAAAGTTCCGACCCTAGGGTTTTGTAGGAGCCAAATTGTTGATGCTGTCTCCGAGTATTTCGGGACGTATCTGGTGGAGGGAATCCTTGTCGTGAGCATGCCAAAATTTTCTCTTTTGGAGTACGAGATGTTTAAAGATATTCTTTAATTGCTTGGAATAAATACATGTTGTTTCGTTGTCGTGAGCTCGGCCCCTGCGGGCACGGTTCCTTTGACGTTTGGCCTATTTCATGATTTCCCACTGGGACCTCATTTGTCCTTTCCCGGTACGGGGTTGATTGCAAAGAAAGTCCGGTAGGCTTGTTGAATCCTACTTAGGAGTCACGTTGCTCTGCTAAGAACCTTGCTGGTGAGACCCTCTTCGGGGTGGAAGTCCGGCCGAGGGAAAGAGTGCGACGGATGCAGTTAAGGCCTTAGGATCTTTAGGCAGAGTTAGAACTTTCGAGCGCCTTGGCCGGGTGTCTGCATACAGGTTAGTGCAAAATAACGAAGGGGGGGAGGTAGTTTTACTTTACCGTGAGATGCGTAGGCGACGCTCCGGGGTTGGATATGTCCCTTCTGTTCTTGAGCGAGGACTCTAGTGCAACCCTCCGATGTGTTTGACTCTTTCAAGAGTGGAGATATCGGTGTCGGTTCCACATTTCGTAAAGCAAACATTTTCCTTGCTGTGTGTCGTTCCCCGCAGCAGGGTTCAATTCCGTCCTCCGTTGGGGGTTTAATTCTTTAGCAAAGAGGGGGAGGTACCATTTTCATGCGGTGTATCCGCGGCCGCCTGAAAGGCTTTCATGCCTTGTGCCTCTTTTGATGTTACGAGATTTGGCATTTTGGTCTGCGGCAGCTACGCTGACTGAGAGAGTGGTCTTTCTCCTTGTCGTAGGGATTACAGTTTGGAATCCTTCAAATATTCGATAGGTGGTAGTGTTTTGACCCGGCGGTCCGAACCGCCCTATCATCCTCCGCCCGACTGCATTGATCGAGCCATATGAACTAATGAACACATGTTTTATTTAAAATGGATCGAGGGAGGAAGAAGGTTACCATTTCATCAGTGTGAGGCCGAGACAAGGTCTTGGTGCCCTATTTGCTGATTGTGAGGGCGTCCTCAGGGATATGTCCCCAGATTTGCCTTTCTCTGGAGGTGAGCATTTGTGCTCTCCCTTTTACGAGTTCTTTGAAAGTGTCGTTGCTCCTCCACTATCGTGGTAAAATGTTGCGGCCTGTTTGATTCATTCTTCCTGGCCTCCTTTCCTACTCGGGGATGAACCTGAATTCGGTCGCTCGTCAGTTCTCGGTGGTGGTTTTTGTTGAGTGACTTGGCTTTTTTCCTCCAGAGCTGGTGGCCATCCGCAGCCTTGCAGTCGCACTTTTTATGCAGTTCACACACCCAGTTGTGATTCCTCTAAGAGGGGTTCTGTTAAATCGGTCTGGGCAATATGGTGTCCCTGGTTTCCTTGACGGTAAACACGATATTTGATACAACAATGTTGAAATTGTATCTTGATGGGCGAAGAACCCTGAATTATGCAACTCTGAATTATGCCACCAAAGTTTCATTATTTCTAAACCCACTTTTAAATTAAAGTAATGAATCGCTTCAATTACTTAAAAGTGGTGTTGTTCAACAACAATCTAACCTAGTGTTCTTTCTCAAGCAACAAAAGGCGATTAGACACGATTAATCAAGGGCCCATTCAATTAATCACCATACAAAACATAGTTAAACAATCATATAATAAACCCGACTCGATTATA
This sequence comes from Nicotiana tabacum, assembly GCF_000715075.1. Lineage (NCBI taxonomy): Eukaryota > Viridiplantae > Streptophyta > Magnoliopsida > Solanales > Solanaceae > Nicotiana > Nicotiana tabacum. The sequence continues at coordinate 143,448,488 of NC_134087.1, read as the reverse complement.
ATAAAACTGAGTCAAAACTTCATCTAACAATTGGTTCTATCAATCCTACAATAGGAATTTAGCTACTCATACTCATAGTCAGTGGCGGAGGCAGGATCTCCACGAAGGGGGTTTAAAAAAAATTGTATCTAGTGGGAATTGAACTCATGACCTTATGTAAATTTTGAACCCCCTTGACCACTAAACTACACTTTTGGATTGTGTTAAGGGGGTTCAAACATTTTCTCCCTTCCAATGCGGAGACTAATTTTGGAGCAAATCTCCCTTCCACATTTGCTCCAAACATTTTCTCCCTTCCGAAATAGTCTCCCTAGGACTAAGATATGTCAAAAGTCCTCAAAATAGTATTTTTATATGTATTTATACCAAGTAGGGTCGGCCCAGACGAAACACCCTTTCCTGCGCATAATAGGACTTAGCTCTATTAAAAATGTACTGTTGCGCCGCACCATGTGGCGCGTTAATGGACTTTGTCTGCAGCCTCCACTTTTCTTGTCAGGCAGCCTTTTACTGCTGCGTCGTGCCTTGCGGCGCCCAATGCAGCGCGATAGTGTAATTTCCTCATTGGGAACTTATTTCGTCCTCTTTTAACATCCACACTTGGTACACGACCTCATAACACGATCTCAGCTTAATGTATTGGGCTTTTACTCATACTTCAAAGATCCGGATTGATCAATTTAACTCCAAATTAACTTTTGAGCTCAGGATCACTTCGTGCAAGGAATAAAACACGTACTAAGTGTAATTCACTATCATTTGAGCTCAAACATACGTAAAAATGCAGTAATTGTAATGTAATACTATGGTTAAAATATGGATTTCTAGCCTAACATCAATACCCCACACTTAGAAAATTGCTCGTCCTCGAGGATTTGAACTACACTACACCTAGGGATAACCTTTCATCAAACAACCTCCCTGATACATCATGCCAAGAATAATTAAAGTAGATTGAGCCCCTTAAGATTCGACTCAAAAGTACCATGCATTAGTCATTCTCCCATTTACTCTAACATAGAGGTCAATGACATTACCTTTCCTTCATGAATCAAGTGCCCTCACACAACAAAGAAGAGTAGTTCCACAGAATAAAATTTAAAAACACTCAGGAACTCGGGATAGAAAGAATTCACTCACTCTCAGAAATAATATTCATATGCACAAAAGACGCACCATAGTCTTGCTTGTAGTGTACTACTTTACTAATTGAGCTCATTCAATCTAGGATCAAGTAGGACTTTAACTGGTTGTAATGTAGACTGCAGGACGAATAGGATAAATTTAGATATAAGAGTGACTACACCTCCCTAAGCACTTTAATACATACATTTTAACATTCAAGCCCATACTTATGTCAACCCATAACTCCACCTTCACATCAATATATATTAACTCCCTACGTCTTCAAGCACAATTACGTCAAGAGCCACCAATATCAATATATATATCTTTTTTCAATTCAAGTGGCTCTTACTTTTTTTTTTCCAACACCATGCACCTTTCTCCTTATTCCATTAGTTCCACTCAAAAGCCAAACCAACCACCTCACACTTTAACTTTTACAAAGTATATAACAATTCAAGTGCTCATGAGAGGTGAATAGGTTCAAATAAATGGTTAATTCAAACAATTGAGCAAAGCTTGTAATGTGGTTGCCAAAGAAACATGATTACAGGCTCAAAGGGGTTAATTACGATACATAGCAAATAGGCGGGAATAATATATATATATATATATGGCTCAACAAAGAAATGTCTATATCACTTCCATGACTGAAGAAACTACTATTTCGCTTTGCAAACACACAGGGCAAGTTCTAGGCATCAAATGCAACACACAGAATAACACAAAACCTTACACACACATGGCACATAACTCACTCAGGATTGGACTAATCAAGACACTCTAGTCAAAGCAGTTAAGCACAATTTTAATCACACAATTTAGTGCACTTATTTAAGAGTCAAGAATTGAGCCTAGGTGTCACAACTAAAGCCCTTACCACTCTCAAGGCATATGAAATCAAGGGAAATTGATCCTTAAACTTAGCTTCCTAACTAAAGATTCTTAATTCCTAAAAAAAAATAAAAAGATTTAACTACACACGGTTCAAGCAAAACCCTTGGAAAAGAACCGCGGCGCAAAGAAAAACCAAGGGAAAATTGGTACACTACCTAAAAAAACTAAAATAAATGACATATTTTTGGATTTTCACATATATGCATTTTTTTTCTTTCGACTCATCTCTCTCAAGAAACTAGTTGACTACATACTTAATTACTAACTATTACAGGCCCAATAATATTCAGAATTATAGTTTACAGACCAATTGTCTAAGAAAGCAAGAAACAAATCAAACAAAACCAAATGGCAAATGAAAAAAAAGTACAAATACAATAAAATAGGAGCACCTTACCCCACACTTAAGAGATTGCATTGTCCCCAATACAAAACAGTAAAAAAAGAAGTGAAAATGTGACTCCCTGAGGCCTAAGGCCTAATCATCTGCACCCTCGAAGGTGCGCAAATACTTCTCATCAACGGAGGAAATGGAGTTCACATCCTCATCAGGTGGTAGCTGTCCTCTTCTCGCCAACCCCAACCACTGCTGGGTGATAGTAGAAAGGGGGTGATCTTGCTGCAACTCCTCCAAGTCAGCCTCTCCTCGAGCAGCACGAAGGTGCTAGTCATCAAACAGTAGTTGTAGTGTCTTCTCAATTCGGACCATCCTCTGGTCCGAATTAACAGTAGTAGCAAGGGGGTCTATCACCGACGTAACATCATATGCCCTAATAGGGTAAGACACTGAAATAGTCCTGTCATAGTGGTACTCCTCCTCCACAAGGTGTGATCGAAACAATCGAGTGATCATACTCGGGTAATGTAGACGGCGAGCCCCAAGTGGTCGCACTTTAGCCGTATGCTCAAGCATGATTTTACCAAGATTGAACCGCATCCGAGTCAACATGGCATAGATCAAACACACTTTCAGTCGGGGGACATCGGTGTCACTTTGAGTAGGCTTGATCTTGGCATAATCACCCGCAAAACAACCCTATCTGGCCGCTGGAATGTTGCCTTCTTCATCTCCTTGTGGAATTCATTCACTTCCCGTGTCCATGCGGCAGAAGAGTCAGCTCCACATAACAGTCGGCAGATAGTCGGATAGTCTGGTTGACGGAGAACCTCTGAAAGAGCTTGTGGGAATGCTCTGTGAATCCCATAATCCGATTGATCACCCGAGAGGAGGATGGAATCACTTTACCCCTTACCTGCACTTCGTAAACCGCATCCAGGATGGCTTCAGGTTGTTAGTTAGCATAAAACTCATTGACTAGGTTCACATTCACTACATCACCCGGACGGAACAGACTGTCGAAACCCAAAGCCCTAATATTGTTGTAAATTTTACCATATTTGCGGGCCAACTTCCCATCATCAATAGCAACATCAGGGTCCGAGTTCACCAATGGGACAAATGTCTAAAACCGGTGTCCAGCAAGGGCGGGGACATCCCGTATACCATATTTCCATGCTGGCACCTCATCCGCATCAGGGTCAATGCGCTCCTCTTCCTCATTGACTAGGGCAGGGGGATGTGCCTCTCTCACACCACGACGGCTACTAGAAGCAACCTCAGAAGAACCAGTGTTAGAGAATTTGCTCAAGCGGCGAGATATTATATCTGCACAAGACGAACAACATTAGCCACAACATAAAAACTAAAACAAAACCAAACGGGGTAACCACCCCACACTTATGTTATTGGCATGTTCACAAGTAAAGAGTATATCAGGGACTCAGACTACCCCATTGGAAGTGTGCCACAAGCAATCAACAACCAACTCAACCACCAACATAATGGTACAATCACAAAACCACGGACTATGTTAGCTTAACATACAAAATTAAGAAGTTAATCTAGTAACTAAGAAGAGAAATAAAAGAAGTTATACTAATGCACTACTAACGAACTTTCTAAAGTACAACACAACACTACATAAGCACAAAGCATGAATCAAATATTCCAATTAGCACCTAGCACCACATTATCTAATAGCAATTATCCGCCCCTAAGCTACAATGGTACTTTCTATGTCATTGAGGCATTTAATAAAGCACATGGCATTCACCAAAGCTACTTCATAATTTCAACTTTAATTCTTCCATGATTACTACACAACCATACGAATCAACCATCCTACCACCACCGCAATGTAACAAGGCACAAAGTTCTCCAAATTTGCACAAATATTGCACCAATTTTCGGCCTTTAAGGCACCTCCACCCAACTTCACCATTAAATTTTTTTATAAGCATCAAGACATACTAAAAATCTTTCACAAGTATAAGCACAATGGAAACCCAACAAGTTTAGCACCAATCATGACCAAACTAAGCAAGGAAATTGAAAAACATTTAGTACCACTACACTACCTAGGGTTTAGTTCAAATTAAGCTATACTACTTACAATAATAAATTACTCAAAGAAAAGAGAAGAGTAGAGAAAAACTTACCTTGAGGATGAATGGAAGGGATGGGAGGTATGTGTGGCAGAGGAATTTGAGAAGAAAAGAGAGTGGGGGATTTGGGCAAAGGGCTGGGTCGTATATACTATGAAGAACTGAGAAAAGAAATAGAATGGGTGTTTTGGTGAACGGGATGGTTAAAAGAAAAAAAATTGGTTTTTTAAATAATATTTGCACTGCCGCGTCACAAGGTGCGGTGCCCCATACGGTGTGGTTGTGTAAAATATCAAAGGTTGTGTACTTTTATTTCTCAAACCCATTTGGCCTGGCGCGACACATGGCACGGTGCCCCATGTGGCACGTTAGGCCATTTTTCATAGAGTTTGCTTTATTTTTGACATTTAGCTTACGGGTTGCACCCCGACTCTATTGTGTACTAATTTTATGTCAAATTCATGCTTGTACTTGCCCAATCAAGTCTAACAACTCCTAAAGTGTAATAATCCTAAACTACAATTATGGGTTAGTGAGGTTAAAAATCGGGTTGTCTCCCAACAAGCGCCTGATTTAATGTTGCGGCATGACGCAGGCTCATGTCATCACTCCTCATTTGTGTATTGGGGCTCCTCCAACGTTATCACCACACTATCCCCTTTTTCTTCAGTCATTCCAAGGCAATGTTTCAACCTTGGCCCATTCACTGTGAATTTGTTTGTCCCATCTTCAGATTCGATCTCCACAACTCCACTTGGGAACATTTGCACCACTCTGAACGGTCCTAACCATCGGGACTTAAACTTACCCGGGAACAACCTCAATCTTGGGTTATATAGCAGCACTAATTCTCCGGGTTTGAAGTTCCGATTCAAGATGTGCTTGTCATGCATTAGTTTCATCCTTTCTTTATATAGTCTAGCACTCTCGAATGCCTAGAACTGGAATTCCTCAAGCTCATGCAACCCATTAACTCTGTTGGTGCCCGTTGTCTCCATGTTTAAGCTCAGCTGCCGCAATGCCCATAGTGCTTTATGTTCGAGCTCAATCGAAAGGTGGCATGCCTTTCCAAATACTAACTTGTATGGTGACATACCAATTGGAGTTTTGAAGGCTGTGCGGTATGCCCACAATGCATCACCCAGCTTCTTTGCCCAATAAGTTCTTGTTGCATTCACTAATTTTGAGAGGACACTTTTGGTTTCCCTATTGGACACTTCCACCTGCCCACTTATTTGGGGTGGTATGGTAAGGCTACCTTGTGGCGAACTCCATACTTCTCCAACAGGCGTACAAATGCTCTATTGGAAAAATGAGAGCCACCATCACTGATTATGGCTCGGGGGGTGCCAAGGCGTGTGAAGATGTTTTTCTTTAGGAAACTGGTCACCCCTTTTGCATCATTAGTTGGGAGAGAAACTTTTTCGACCCACTTGGAGACATAGTCAACAGCAACCAGTATATACTTGTTACCATAGCTGACGAAAGGCCCCATGAAGTCGATCCCCCACATGTCAAACACTTCTACCTCTTGGATTGTGGTTATTGGCATCTCATGAAGACGGGATATGTTGCTCATCCTTGGACATTTATCACAGCTTTTAACCTAAGAATGGGCATCGTTGAACAATGTAGGCCAATACAGGCCTAATTCCAGCACCTTTGCTGCTGTCCGAATTCCTCCAAAGTGTCCACCATATGGTGAAGCATGGCAAGCCTGCAAAACAAAGGGTTGATCTTACTCGGGGATACACTGGTGGATTATGTTATCAACATATAATTTGAACAATAGAGGTTCATCCCAATAATATGCCCGACAATCATGAAAAAAAATTCTTTTGAATTGAGGAGAGATCATGAGGTACAATACCACATGCTAAGTAATTAGCAATATCAGCATACCATGGTTCCTCCTCTATTGTCACAGCAAGTAATTGCTCATCCAAGAATGTCTTAATGATATCTTCAACCTCCTTTCTCTTTTCTACCCTTTCCAACCTCTAGAGGTAGTCTGCTACTTGGTTGTTTGTCCCATTTTGGTCACGAATCTCTAGGTCAAATTCTTTTAGCGACAAAACCCAACGAATCAATCGGGGCTTTGACTCCTTCTTTGCTATCAAATACATAATGGTTGCATGGTTAGTATAAACAATAACTTTTGAGCAACCAGGTATGACCAGAATTTGTCGAAGGCAAATGCTACAACGAGCATTTCCTTTTCCGTGACTGTGCAGTTCAGCTGTGTACCACTAAGCGTCCGGCTTGCATAGTAAATTGGGTGCATAGTTTTCTCCTTACGCTGCCCCAAAACTGCTCCTATAGTGTAATCACCGGCGTCACACATCACCTCCAATGGTTGCTCCCAGTGGGGTCCAACAATGATGAGTGCAGTCACCAAACTCTTCTTTAGCTCCTCAAATTCTAACCTGCAATTATTAGAAAACATAAAGTGCTTGTCTTTTTCATGTAGCTTACATAAGGGGTAAGCAATTTTTGAAAAATCCTTGATGAACTGCCTGTAGAATCCGGTGTGCTCAAGGAAACTTCTCACTGCTTTCACTTAAGTGGGTGCTGGGAGCTTCTCAATCACATCAACTTTTGCATGGTCTACTTCAATCCCCTTTTTGGACATTCTATGCTCCAACACTATGCCTTGTTGCACCATAAAATGGCACTTCTCCCAGTTCAGCACCAAATTTGTCTCCACACATCGGTTGAGCACTCTTTTAAGGTTGTGAAGACAATCTTTGAATGAATCACCTACCATGGAGAAATCATCCATAAACACCTCCATAATGTCTTCGACCATGTTGGTGAAAAAGGCTAACATACACCGCTGGAATGTGGCCGGTGCATTACAAAGTCCAAATTGCATTCTCTGAATGGAAAAGATGCCATACGGACATGTGAACGATTTTTTCTCTCTATCTTCCAGGGCTATTGAGATTTGATTGTACCCTGAGTATCCATCCAAGAAACAAAAAATGGGATTGCCCAGCTAACATGTCCAGCATCTGGTAAATGAAGGGAAAGGGGAAATGGTCCTTTCGGATGGCTGTGTTTAATTTCCTGTAATCCATGTAAATCCACCACCTTGTGACTGTACGAGTTCAGATCAACTCGTTCTTCTCATTTTGTACAACTGTCATTCTACCCTTTTTCGGTACACACTAGACGGGACTTACCCAATTGTTGTAAGAGATGGGAAATATGATGCTCGCATCCAGCCACTTGATTACCTCCTTTTTTATTACCTCTTTCAAATTTGGGTTCAGCTTTCGTTGATGTTCCCTGGAAGGTTTGTGCCCTTCTTCCAGATGAATCTTGTGCATGCAAAAGGCTGGGCTGATACCCTTTATGTCTGCCATAGTCCAACCAATAGTAGTTTTGCATTCTTGCAACACCTGCAGTAATTTTTCTACCTGCAAAACTAGCAAACCAGATGATATAATAATAGTAAAGTAGAATTGGGACCCACGAAAGCATACTTGAGGTGGGCTGGAAGCGGTTTCAGCTCCAGTTGTGGTAGTTCCTCTATTGATGGTTTTGCAGGTGGTGTAGCTCTCTCTTCTAGATTGAGGGGCTCGAACTGAGGTTCCCTCTTCCAGAATCCTTGGCATTTGAATGCCATGTCCCACTCTACCAACCCTTCACCATCCATCTCCTCTAAATTTGTCAAGCAAGCTCCCAATGGATCTTTGGCATTCAGGGTCTCATCTTCTTCATACAGTATCACATCCACAGCTTCCACTAATGAGCAATTTGTATATTCACTGGGTCTCCTCATAGATTGTTGAACGTTCAATATTACTTCTTCATTGTCCAACCTCATTTTTAATTGCCCAGTTTCACAATCAATTAATGCTCTCGCAGTGGCTAAGAATGCCCTCCCAAGAATGATAGGTATCTCCTCATCTACCTGGAAGTCCAGAATGACAAAGTTTGCAGGGAATACAAACTTTCCCACTTGTACCAGCACATCATCAAGAATCCCCGTTGGTCTTTTAATTGTGCGGTCAGCTAGTTGCAACAACATCAAAGTCGGTCTGGCTTTTCCAATGCCCAGTTTTGTATATATTGCCAAAGGCATCAAGTTTATGCTAGCTCCTAAGTCACACAATGTTTTTGCAAAAGCATAACTCCCAATAGTACACGGAATAGTAAAGCTACCTAGATCAGACAACTTTTGAGCCATGGCTCTTGTCACTACCGCGCTGCTTGTCTGTGTTCGAGTTAATGTGGACAGGTCCTGAAAGTCAAATTCCCGTGACATCAGGTCCTTCATTATCTTTGCATAGCCTGGCATTTCCCTCAAAGCATCCATCAAAGGGATGTTCTATTGAATCTGACGAAGCATCTCCATGAATTTCCTGTATTGATCTTCTTTCTTTTGTTTTGCTAATCTCTTAGGGAATGGTGCAGGCATCACTCTTCATCCACTGCTTGCTGGTTGTTCTTTGTTGGAATTTTGTGGCATGAGAGGTACCACCTGTTCTGCAACTTGTTCACTTTCTTTAGCCTTACCATTATCAACCTGAGCCTGTTCAACCACCACTTCAGTGAGTTTTGCTGATTCATCTATCTCTAATGAAACTGGAGTGGCTGGTGTAGTCTCTCTTCTGGATTGAGCATCTTCTTGCTCCCTGCCAAAATCTCTCCCATCTCGGAGACTTACTGCCATCAGCTGATTTGGGTTTTGCTCTTTGGGGTTAATGTTCGTGTTGGCTAGCAATGTTCCCTAGGGGCAGTTATTTAAGGCCATGCACAACTGCCCTAGTTGAGTTTCAATACCCTTAATTGTTGAGTCATGCACTGCCAACTTTTCCTGCATCTTACCATTTGTTCCAATGAGTTGTTGCAGCATACTCCTGAATTCTACCATGTTATCATCCTATTACTGATGAGGTGGCTCATATGAAAATATTGTTAGTGCTGATGTTGATAGGCTTGTTGCTGCTGATATGGCACTATTTGTAGTTGGGGCCGTATACCTCCAGGTTCTGGCATATTTGGGTTGTACTGCTGGTTGGGTGTTGGCCCCCATTGTTGTCCTCCTTGTCTCTGACCCCCAAAATTATTGACATAATTCATATCCTCTCTTAACCCTTGGTTGTCACCTTCTCCACTCCATGAACACATATAAGACTGATTAATGCAAGGTGTACACATTCATCCATTTGTTGTATCAATGATATGCACTTGCTTCGTTTCTACCCATCTCATCAATCTTCTTTGTCAGTATAATCATCTGATTCATGAGTGTGGCTATATTATCTGCATGTGAATTATTTAGGTCAAGAGTAAATGAATTCACTATTGGTGTCAATGTCGTACCTCTCGTCATCCACCCCGAATTCTGGGCCATCTTGTCAAGAAGGATTTTACACTCTGTGAATGTCTTTCTCAAGAATGCACCCCAGATGAAGCATCTGCATTGGCTTTTAAATTGTCTGCTAACCCCATGTAGAATCTCTGGCCGAGCATCTGGTCTGGAATACCATGGTGGGGACACTTCAGTAGCATCCCTTTGAATCTTTCCCAAGTTTCCTGCAAGGTCTCAGTGGGTTTCTGCTTGTACTGTAATATCTCATCAATCTGTATTGCAATCTTGTTGGGCGGGTAAAACATGTTTAATAACTATTTGACTAATTCCTCCCAAGTGGCAATGGAATTTATTGGGAGCGAATTCAACCAAGACTAAGCATTCCCACTCACAGAGAACGGAACAGTAAAAACTTGATGGCTTCTAGGGTCACATTTGGCTGCCTTTTTATCACACAAATCGACAGAGAATTTTTCAGGTGTTGTTGAGGGTCTTCAATGTGTGACCTAGAGAACAATCCCTTATTCTGTAGAAGATGCAGCATGTTGTTGGTGATCTGGAATGTCTCCGCTTGTATTTGGGGCACAACAATCACGGTGGCCATGTTGTCAGCTATTGGTTGTGCCCAATCATAGAGTGCAGCTTCTGGCACAAGTGGTGCCACCACTTCTTCATTTGGCACAAGAGGTGCCCGATCATTTGCATTGATGTTTTCCATGTTTTCCATTTCAGTTGCGAGTTGGTGTGTTTGTTGTGATTGTTTGTTCTTCTTGTTGGCACGGTTTAGTGCCCTGAATATTTTCTCGGGGTATGAGAGTCCTTCAAGCAGTTCACCAGTCCTCGAATAATTTCTAGGCATACACTTGAATCACACAAGAGTTCAAACGTGAGAATTTCAATGAAAAATTAATTAACACCGTAGAAAATTGATATAAACTAATAATTCTATCAGTACTTCTAAGTTGTAATAAATAACACCGTTAGTTTCCCGTCAACGGCGCCAAAATTTGATCACGCCCAACTATGCATTAGAAAAGACAAAGCGGTCGTTGCAAATATAATTCGGTTTACAAGACTGGAGTCGAATCCTCAGGGAACTAACCTATCTATTACAAATCTTAGTGATGCTAGTGCAAGCTCAAACAATTCCCCGATGCAAAATTTTTATCAATAAATATTGGGATTTGTTTAACTAAAGTAAAATGAATTAAAACTAACAATATTCCAAATTAAAGATAATTCAATTGTAGAGAGATCAAGGGTATTGATGTCCCCAATTGCTAGATTAATTCTTAATTATTTTGCTATAATCTCGCCGTAATACTCTATAGGATTATGAGCTATGGGTACCGCAATTATCTCTCGATCAACTACTATAATTTACTAGAGCATTCTCTCGAACTACTCTAGCTGATAATTTATGCAGCTATGAATTATCCCACCAAAGTTTCGTTATTTCTAACCCCACTTTTAAATTCAAGTAATGATTCTCTTCAATTACCCAAAAGTGGTGTTGTTCAACAATAATCTAACCTAGTGTACTTTTTCAAGCAACACAAGGCAATTAGACACGATTAATCAAGGGCACACTCAATTAATCACCATACAAAATATAGTTGAACAATCATATAATAAACCTGGCTGGATTATAACAAAACTGAGTCAAAACTTCATCTAACAATTGGTTCCATTAACACTAGATTAGGAATTTAGCTACTCATACTCACAGTAACAATTTTACAAATAATTTTCATAATTAAATTACAAAGCAGAGATGAAGGAATGAAGAATTCGATGCCAATCTCCTCCAAAATTGCTCCAAACGTTTTCTCCCTTTCGAAATAGTCTCCCTAGGTATAAGATATGTCAAAAGTCTTAAAAGTAGCATTTTTATATGTATTTATACCAAGTAGGGTTGGGCCCAGACGAAACGCCCTTTCCTATGCGAAGTAGGACGTGGATCTGTTAAAAAAATACAGTTGCACCGCACGCTGCGCTGCACCATGCGGCGCGTTAGTGGACTTTGTCTGCAGCCTCCACCTTTTTTGTCAGGCAGCCTTTTACACTGCTGCGCCGTGCCTTGCGGCGCCCCATGCGGTGCGGTAGTATAATTTCCTCAGAGTTGACTTATTTCATCCTCTGTTAACATCTAGACTTGGTACACGACCTCCGAACACGATCCCGACTTAATGTATTGGGCTTTTACTCAGACTTCAAAGCTCCGGATTGGTCAATTTAGCTCCAAATTAACTTTGAGTGCAAGATCACTTGTTACAAGGCATAAAACATGTACTAAGTGTAATTCACTATCATTTAAGCTCAAACATACATAAAAATGTAGTAATTGGAATGTAATACTATGGCTAATACACGGGTTTCTAGCTAAACATCACCTACGTTTTCTAAGAAATCATATTACTTAATTAAAAGCTACTTATCATTACTTATAACCTTTAGTAAAAGTGCTGCTAAAACTTTAACACATAGACGTTAGAGTTAACTTTCCTTTAAACTTGATAGATGAATAATTAGAATATAGATGAATCATTTATTCATTTTAGACTAAGTTTAAGGAACTACGTTTACGTACATTTAAGGGATGTCTTACACCTTTCCTTTAGAATAACTTGAACTCTTACCTAGAATCGCACTAGTTTAGCAGACTATTAAGGCTTGATCTTTATTCGACGTATTGGGTTAGAGTTGAGCCTGTCTTTTTTGAGTTGCTTTTCTTTATATGCAATTATTATGTTGTTATTGTTGTTGGATGTTGAAAGTGAGCATCGAACTTTGCTAACCTCGCCACTACTTTATTCGAGGTTAGACATCCTACTTATTTAGTATATGGGGTCAGTTGTACTCGTACTACACTCTGCATTTTATTTGCAGATTCAGATGTTGTTGATAGCGGTGGTTGCTAGTGAGCTGTTTTGTCCGAATTTGCTTTATGATTTCAAGGTAGCACTGTAGTTCCATTCACAAGCCTTGAAGTCCTCTCTTTTATCAATTGATATTACTGTTTAATCAGTTAGATAGTATTTTCTTTTGTTCAAACTTAAAACTTAATACTCTATAGAGCTCATGCACTCGATGACACCATATCTTGGGTGGTTTCAGTTGTATCGTCATTTAACTTTTGTTATTTTTGTTATCTGTTGTTTGAAATTATTTCTTACTATTGCTAAAGTTCATCTCCGCACATTTGTTGTTTTACCTAGCAAGCGGTGTTATGTGCAATCACAACGTTTATAGGAATATGGGTCGTGACAAGAATTTCCCAACAATGCTAATCTACTTTGAATCCCTAAAACATCATGTTTCACTTAGGGTCTTCTTTTATATATATATATATATATATATATATATATATATATATTATATATATTGTGTGTGTGTGTGTGTGTTTATAGTGTTATTTGCCCATTGTTTAATGATTTTATCTGTTTGTTGAACTTGCAATCTAAAGTATGAATCCATATGTTGAACTTGTAGTCTGGCCATGTGTAATGATTCGACCAGTCGTTTTGAGCTTCGATGTTCTGTTTGGTGATTTAAGCTCTTGAGTAGCTTCGTGTTATGTAATTTGGCTTGTGTGTATGGTCTTGTCGCGCCCCGAGTTCTCCCTCTGTGAACCGTCGTGACGGCACATAGTCTTTACAACTCGGTAAGCCTAACATTTTGCGAAAATGAAACGAAAACATGAAAACGAACGATTTAACAGGTAATTTTAATTAAGAAGTTTAGATGCCGCTTGGCATATACAATAAACACTCTCGAACTAAGCATAAATGCTCCCAAAACCCAGAATATCATGAGTCACAAGGTACAGAAGTAAATAGTGCTTCTAAACTCCAGAAAATATCAACGAAAAAAATACAAGAAAGTCTTTAACTTAAGGAAGGGTAGAGAGGGACTCCTAGATCTGCGGACGCGGTAGATATACCTCGAAGTCTCTAAAATCACCTCAACTCACTGGAAATATGGCTGGGAAGAGGTATCTGGATCTGTACACGAAAAATACTTGCAGGAAAGGGAATGAGGTACCGAGTAAGTGCCAAGCTTAACCTCGATCGAGTAGTGACGAGATCAGGTCAGGGCCCGACTGGTATATATGTATAATAAGATAATACAACATGAAATATCACAGTAAAGATAAATACTAACAGTCAATGAGAATGAAAACGCATAAAAACAACAACTTAGTACATAAAGATAGCAACATGGGATCTCCTGAGATACGTCACGTAGTCCCAAACGTAAATGTACAATGGATCTCCTGGGATACTGTCCCGTAGTGTCAAACATAAATGTGCAGGGGGATCTCCCGGAATATCGTTCTGTAGTCCTAAACTAAATGTCCAGTACATGGGAATCTCCCAAGATACCGTCCCGTAGTCCCAAACATTAAAGTGCAGGGGGGATCTCCCAAAGTACTGTTCCGTAGTCCAAAGTAAATATGCACCTCAATCAATATAAACAACATTTTCAACAAGGAATTATACAGTTTAGATTAAATTCATATCAAAGAAGACAGGTAATTTTTGCACTAAACATGCTGCACAGAGTTCAGGTAGGCATTAAGGCAGTTAAGACAGTTAAGGCACGTAGGCATGCCTTCCTAAGCTAAACATGACAGTTACATATACTAGCATTGCTCAATTAAAGGAAAAGCATGATATTTACTTAATGAGAATGGAGTTTTTAAACAAATAGCCTATGTACGCACTCGTCACTGCACGTACAAGGCATTCATATATCAACCAGTACCAAATCCTAAGGGGAGTTCCCTCATACAAGGTTAGGCAAGCCACTAACCTCAAACCAAGCTCAAATCAATCTGAAATCACGCTCTCGCTACGAGTATCCAACATCGAGTGGCCCAAATCTAATCAAATTAATACATAACATAAATATAGCTACAGGCAACTAATTTAGCTAATAAAATCAAAGCTAGGGAAAGAAAATATAAAAACACCCAAAAATCCTCCCCCGACCACGTCTTGGAATCGCTATGAACACTTATTCACTCACGAGTCTAACCATAACAAATTCACTCAAATCCGATATCAAAATCTCGATAAAAATCCCAAAATTCGGCCTAAGAACTTTTCTCAATTTTTCCCAATTTTTTTACCCCAAATCCGAAATTAAATGATGATATTAAGCTTAGATTAATGTGATATAACAAACTTCCTCCGAAAATCTCTCCAAATTTCTCCTTCTACCGAGATCTCAATCAAATTTTGGAGTTATGAACTCAAACCCTCATTTTTGAACTTTAAATTCTGCCCAGTGATTCCTTAATCGCTATTATGGAAACACCCTCACGATCGTGAAGAACAGACTTCGTTGCCTCATGAATTACCGTACGCGAACGCGTAAAACACCATGCGATCATGATGCTATGACTCTCTCAACTACATGATCGTGAACCACGCATCGCGTTCGCGATGAACAAACACATGGCCCCCTCTTAGGTCCACTTAACTCTATGCGAACGCGACTTAGCCCACGCGTTCGCGATGCATCACCTGATGAACTTATGCGATCACATCCTTGTCATAGCGAACGTGAAGGACAACTTAGCTGGTCTCCTAAAATTCTCTACACGATCGCGAGCCTTCTCACGCTATCGCAAAGAAGGATTTTCTGCAACAGAAACACCAGTAAAATTTGCTAACTTTTTAAGTCCAAAAAAGTCCCATTGGGAATCCAAACACACTCGAGGCTCCAGAACCTCAACCAAACATAACAACCAATCCTAAAACATCATAAAAACTTATTTGAGCCCTCAAATCACATCAAACAATGCTAAAATTATGAATCACCCTCCAATCCAAACTTAATGAACTTGATATTTCAAAATTCTACAACCTATGCCGAAACCAATCAAACCACATCTGATTGACCATAAATTTTGAACACAAGTCATATTCAACACGACTAACCTACTCCAACTTCCGGAACTAGATTCCAACCCCGATATCAAAAATTCCACTGACCACCTGAAACTCAAAAAATTCAACTTTTGCCATTTCAACCCTAAATGAGCTACGGGCCTCAAAAATATAATCCAGACAAGCCCCTAAGCCCAAAATAACCCAACAGAGCTAACGGAATAGATATAATTCCATTTTGAAGACGTCTTCACACTGTTCCGTCTACAGTCCAAATTTTAAGACTTAAGATCTCATTTTGGACTAAGTGTCCTAAAACACTCTGAAACTCAAAACGAATCATCCCAGTAAATCACATTAGCAAAAAATAGAAATAGGGAAGATATTAATAGGGGATCAGGGCATTAATTCTCAAAATAACCGGTTGGGTCATTATAGGCTGATTTTGGGCGATTCGGGAATGATTTGGAAGAATGATTCTTATTTTTGAAGCTTAAGTGGTAAGAGTTGATCGGAGATTTATTTTTGTATAGACGACTCTAGAATAGTGATTTGATGATTTCAATAGTATCATATGATGATTTTGGACTTAGGCATATGTCCAAATTGGATTTCGAGTTCTATAGGTTGATTTGATGATTTTTGGCGAAAGTTGGAAAGTTGGAGGTTTGGATGGTTGAGAGTTTTGACTAAGAGTTGACTTTGTTTATATCAGATCCGGATTATTATTTCGAGAGATGGAATAGGCTCATTATGTTATTTGGAACTTGTGTGCAAAATTTGAGGTCATTCGGAGTTGATTTGATTTACTTCGGTGCGAGTTTTAGAAGTTGATAATTCATCAGTTCATTAGGCTTGAATTGAGACACGACGCATAGTACTGTGGTTGCTTGGTGTGATTTGAGGGCTCGAGTAGGTCTGTGTTATGTTTGAGATTGGTTGGTGTGATTGGATGGGGTCCCGAGGGCCTCGAGTGTGTTTCAATTGAGTCTCAGATCATTTTCATGTTTTCGAGCAAGCCTGGTTTTTGTGTTACACATTTGTGCAAGTGGGAGCGCATGTGAGGCTCCTCTTTGCATAACTTTGTGCCGCTTTTGTGAAGTTTAGGCCTGGGCAGATTTTTCCGCTTCTGCGGGTAAACGATCAAAGGTACGATAGTCGCACTATGGTATGTGGATCGCAGATGTGAGAAGTCCGCTTCTTCAGTTGGTTTGGCACTTCTGCGGTATCACAGCTGCAATGGATTTTTGTGCATCTGGGAAGTTTTATTTGGTAAATTGTTATTGCAAATGCGAGCAAATTGTTATTGCGAATGCGAGCTATTGCTCGCATATGCAGGCTCACATGTGCATGTTTATGTCTGCAAATGCAGAATCCCTGGGCAAAAGCTTTATAAATCGAGGGTTTCATTATTTTATCACATTTTGAGTTAGAGAGCTCGAGTTTGAACGATTTTGGAGAGAATTTTCTCGATTTGAATTGGGGTAAGTAATTTTGACTCGGAATTAGTTATATTTACGATTCCAGCTTTGTTTTTAACATTTAGTGAGTGATTTAAATTGGAGTAATTGGAGATTTTAGTAAAAACATTCCTAGAATATAAAATGATGATTTGAAGGCTTATTTGAAGTCGTAATTGGGTGATTTTGGTATAGTTGGACTCGTATCGGAATGTGTGTTCGGAATTTTTTATTTTATCGGGTTTCGAGGTGCGAGCCCGGGGTTGACTTTTTAGTTTTCATTAAAGATAAAAACTTTATTATCTGGAATTATTTCCTATAATTTTTATTTATGAAATTAAGTTACTTTGGCTAGATTCCAGCCAAAGAGAGGTTGTTTCACACTGGAAGGTATTTTTAGAGTATTGAATTTGCTTTTTGGAGTTAAGTATCTTGCCTAACTTTGTGTAAGGAAAACTACCTCCTTGAATTCAGCTTAATTGCATTATTTGAATTACGTAAGAGATGTGTACATGAAGTGACGAGTATGTAAACGGACTTATATGCGGAAATTAACCTGCTTAGACTCTTAGGCTTCTTTCATGCATTTATCTGAAGTTATTAGCACACGTTATATCTGTTGATTGTCAAGTTTATTCTCACATGCTTTATTTGAAGTTGCTAGTACATGTTGTATCTTTTACTTGTCAAGTTTACTCTTATATGCTCTATTTGAAGTTGTTAACTCTTTTATTGTAATGTGACATCATTTATTATTAAGTTATTCTTAATTGAAGTTATTACATGATATCCCTTCGTTGTCATGTTATTCTTATGCATTTAGACATAGTTTCTATTTCATGGCCATCTCTTTTATTGTTAGCTTATGTCATACACTAATATTTGGAGTTGCCATTGCATGAAAAAACCTTCATTATTGAGTTTATTCTTAAGAAGTTAATTAAAGTGAAGTCGTTGAAATCCATTAACCTATTTTAGTTGAAGTTATTATTTAATGGAGTATTGTTCATTGTCGAGTTACGTTCCCCTTTCATTTTGTTGTTATTGTGATTCTTGTGCATATTGTGATTGAGTCGTGGGCTATGTGTTGTGGTGATATTAGTATTGTTGTTTTGGAAAGGTTGTGACCTATGAGCACTTGTGGTACGAGTTGATATATCGTGTTTCTGTGATGTTGACACATGTGAATTTGTTGTGTGGATTAGTTGTTGCTATGCGAAGCATAAGGGTGACATCTCGTTGTTGTTGATTGTGCGGAGTGATACGAGTGGCTAATGCATTATTGTTTGGACGGAGTGATACGGGTGGCTATTGTGTTATTATCCGGGTAGAGTGATACGGGTGGCTATTGTGATTTGTCAATGGGGAGAGATAAGTATGGCTATGTTAGGGATGATATATGACCGCCTAAGGGTACGATGTTGATGATATTCATGTGATGGTGTGATTTTCCTTGTTCCGTGACTTGTTGTGTTGCTTCCAATCAGCTACTCGATGTCCTTGATATTACTTGTTGACTTGTATTATAATATTACACTCGCTTTGTTTTCCTTATTTGGTTTCACTATTACTTAGCATTATTCTGATTACATTATTTATTTTCTGCATGTGTATCCCTTGTTGCCGTTATGGTTTCTTGCTTTGATTATTAGTTTAATACTGATATTCTACACAGATTATTATGAGTAGTAGGTGTCTTGATTTGTACCTCGTCACTACTCCATCGAGGTTAGTCTTGGTACTTACTAGGCACCGACTGTGGTGTACTCATACTACACTTTTGCATATTTTTTTGCAGATTCAGGTATTAGAGATAATGGAATCAGGCAGACTTGATCATGAGGATTCAACGTAAAGCTTCTTGGTCGTCGCAGTCCCTTGGAGTCCTTTTGTTATATTACTACTATAAAATCTCTATCTAAAAAGTATAGTATTTTGAGTTATGTTATGCATTCCGTAGATTTCATGACTCTATATTACCTAGTCTCTGGAGGATTGTATTAATTATCACCGTGTAGGCATGTATCACCTTTATTTTGGTGTTTTATATTAAACTATACTTTAAAATATCATGTTTAACTGGTATAACTGTTGTAACTAATCATCTTACCTAGTATGAGAGACTTGGTGCCATTACGACGCTTAAGGCGAGATTTTGGGTTGTGACAACTTGGTATCAGAGCCCTAGGTTCATAGGTTCTATGAGTCAGAAGCAAGTTTAGTAGCATATTGCGGATTGGTACAGAGACGTCTGTACTTATCTTCGAGAGGCTACAGAAATATTAGAAAATTTTCACTTATTTCATTCCTATCGTGCGAATTTATTAATTTCGGAGTTTGAGCCTTTGTATTTCTATTCTTTCAGAGATGGTGAGGAAGTGCACTACTGGATCAGCTGAGCAGACACTCGCACCCCTGCTAGAGCCACGAGAGGCGGGGGCTGAGGTAGAGGCAGAGGAGGGGCACGTGCCGCATCTAGAGCACCTACTAAAGCAACAGCAGAGGAGTCACCAGTAGCTCCAGTTGGGGGACAGGCATCGGAGGTGCTTGTTGCTACCCCTAGACTTCAGGAGACTTTAGCGCAGTTCTTGAGCATGTTTGGTACATTGGCTCAAGTGAGATTAATTCCGGTTGCACCAGTAACTGCACAGATTGGGGAAGGAGCTCAAACTCCTACAGCTCGTACTCTAGAGCAGCAGGATCATGTTGGTCATACTCGGGGTGTGGTGCCTAAGGATTTCGAGTCTGTGGTATGGTTAAGTATCGAGCTTTTGCAGCAGATTATGAAAGAGGCTTGGAGTGTTCTATGTTATCTTTGGTTACGGTGTAGCATTGGAGGAATTGGAGAAAATAACTTCATATTCATGGAGAAATTATCAGAATGGGTGTACCAGTTGAAGACACGAATGAGCGCACAAGGAGAGCATGACATGGTTCGTGGGTTTTGAGATAACATGATCTCGTGAAATAAGGTCACTCGGTATGAGTGCGGATTTGGCTTCGTTATATTTTGGATGGAGCTATTGTCATTCCTAAGGCAAGTCCATAGTAAATTAGAAGAAGTCGGATTGGTTAGCAATGGTTGAATTGGCATAATGGTGGCAATGAGTAGTTCCTTCAGTGTGTTAAGTTATACATGTGATTTGTGGCGGTACGTGCGAGGCTTGATGGCCACCGTATTGATTTTTTTTGGATGCATTAGAGTATTCTGGCATGTTATACATTGATAGATCCCGAAAGGGTTATGGTGGTTTAGACCACTACCTGAGGATTGTATTTTCTACGGTTATGGGAATTCAGTCATGTGTTGCAATGATTGTCCTGAGATGAGTTAAGTAAAAGGTTTCCATATGATGAAGTGTGTATCCTATTAGTGGTTCAGGAGTTATGATGCAGTGAGCGACATGGAAATTTGAAGTTGAGCATCAAGGTTGCAGTTCGATGTCGATAAGAATTCATGAGCACGAATGAGCAAGAATGGGTTCAGATAGTTAGCATAAGCTGGTATTGTCTTTATCGTCACTTGAGATCGGTGTCCTATATAAGAGGCTTTGTGTACTAATTGCAGATTCTTGATTTTCTTTACAACATTAATGTGGCCAGTAGCATGGATGTGCAGATTTGTTACCTGGTGCGGAAGGTCGTGAGAGCGTGTCCCACATGAAGATCGTATAAGTGTGACATGTAGTCACTGGATCTGTTAAAGATTGAAACCAAGTATGGAGATTTTTGGTACTATCATTAATGTGAGAATTTAGGTATGAAAGGCGCTCTATTCAGTTGGTTGTGGTATGATCAGAATCGGTTGAGGTCCATTGATGGGTCCAAATGTGGATGTTTACTCTACACCAACCTAGGTGTGTTCATTCAGCATAGCACTCCTTATGGAGGAGTATTCAGACGTTGGATGTTATATCGTCATTGGCTATTTCATGTAATACTCTATTGTGTCGTGTGGGTTGTGAGAAGGCTTGATTAGTTGCACATATGTTGAGGTTCCGCGTAGTGATAGTGTTATGTGAGCAGGATGGCTCTCGAGATGCAGATCATATATTGCACTTTAGTCGTGCTTGAGTTTTGTAACGTATGGCTCTATCTGTCTCCCTAGGGATGGTATTATGCACTTGGCATGCTTGTGGTTGATATTTAGGTATTTGGTAGTTATGATCACTTTAGCTTGGTAAGTATTTTCTTATAAATTATTATGTATGGATCGGGTGGCCACCACCACGGGAATGTTGTTTGGATCAGGTGGAACGCCGCCACATGTAACATGGTTGGATTGGGTTGCACGCCACAATCGTATCATGTGTGGATCAGGTTACATGCCGCAACAGTGTGATATTCAGTACAACTCCCCATATTTATTCTTGTGTGTCTTGTTTCTCATGTTTTGAGAAGTTTCATAACACATTTTTGGTTGTTTAAATAGTTACATGCATGACTGGTTCTTTCCAGAATTCGTTTTACTTATGTATCACATTCGAGATTGTGGCTTGTTGGCACATGGTGGCATCATATGAGACTTTTGGTAGTATTTGTGGTGGCTTATTACCGCAATGACTTGTACTGGGTTAGATGAGATTATTGGACCTAGTATTAATGCGATCAGATTTATATAAAACATATTAAAGGGAAAATATCGTTATTTGGCTCAGAATGAGGTAATGGCTCTTTTCAGGAGGAGTGACTCAATGATTTATTTACTCAGTAGTTGGCTATGAATTTCTACAAATCTCTTCCGTCGTGGCAGTATTGTGAGAGTTAGAACAGGGCTTATACATGTTGTGAGGTATACTACGAGCTTCGGGTCAGTGGAAATTTCAGTTGTTGTGCTTGGGGAAGATTGCCTTGGGCAAATGAGTTATGTGGTCCATGGTGTGATTTCAGTGAAGGAGCATGGTCACATTGTGTTCAGTGTCTGGTGATTCATATGGTGTTCGCGTGTTAGAATCTGGTATCACGGAGGATTTCAGATGCTGGAATTTGGTTCTAAAGCTTGTTAGCTAAGGTAGCAGGAAGGATCTTCAGATTGGCTCGAGCTAATGTGCTCATCTGAGATGTGGTAGCATGGATATGTGCACGAGGTGCTAAAGTGATTTCAGACAACTCCAGAGCAGTTCTTAGCATGTTTAAGGATGAACATATGTTTAAGTGGGAGAGAGTGTAACAACCCGACCGGTTGTTCTGGGCTTTAACGCATTGTTCAGCGGTTTGAGGCCATGAGTAGCTTCACTTCAGGCACTATAACTTGTACGTGTGGTCGGAATTAAATTTTGGGATGTTCGAAGTTAATTTAGAAAGAAAATTTTCATTTGGGAAGCTTTAAGTTGGAAGAATTTACTAAGGTGTGATTTTTGAGTAAATGACCTCGAAATTGGGATTTAAAGGATCCAACAGGTTCGTATGATGATTTTGGACTTAGGCGTATGTCCAGAAGGGTTTTGGATTACCCGAGAGCGTTTCAGCGCCTATTGTGGGAAGTTGGTATTTTGGAAGGATTTCATGAATTTGGGTTGAAGTGTACTTCAATGTTATTGACATCCGTTTGGAACTCCGAGCCTGGGAATAGCTCTGTATGTGGATTCGGAGGTCCATAGGTCATTTCGGGGTCATTTGGCGAAAGTTGGAAATTTGAAGGTTTTGAAAAGTTTGACCCGGAGTGGACTTTTTAATATCAGGGTCGGATTCCGATTTCGGAAGTTGGATTAGGTCTGTAATGTCGAATGTGACTTGTGTACAAAATGTAAGGTCAATCGAACGTGGTTTTAGCGTTGTTTGATGTGATTTGAGGCCTCAAGCAGTTCGTGTTAAGTATTTGAACTGGTTGGTGTGATGGGATGGGTCTCGGGGGCCTGGGGTGTGTTTTGGGATAGTTCTGGGCCAATTTTGGTTGAGCTGCTGTGACTGGTTGCTAGTGCTAGTGTTGTTCTTCGCGAACACAAAGGACCTCATGCGTTCGCGAAGAAGGAATTTGGACTGGGGTCTTTTGTTCTTCGCGTTCACAACAGGAGGGTCACATTCGCGAAAGGATGGGCAGCAGTGGTGCTTCACATTCGTAATCCTTGTATCGTGTTCGCGTAGAGTAAATAGGGGCTGGGGAAGATTGTGCTTCGTGAACGCGAGGGGCTTGCCACATTCGCAAAGAAGGATGTCTGGGCATGAGGTTGATGTGCTTCGCGAACGCGAGTGTGGTGTCACGTTCATGATGAAGGTTCGCATAGGCAGTGTATTCGTTGCAAGAAACGTGTTTTGGCTCATTTTATCTGAATGAGCGGTGTCGCGTTCGTGATGAAGGTTCGCGTTCGTGTTTTGGATTCTGAAGAAAAAAAACCTAGAAATTGGTATTTTTGAATTTTGACCATGAATTTGTTATGAAATTGAGAATAAATTATATATTTTAGTTCGTGAGGTTATGGGTAATGGTTATCTTCGAAAATTTTTGGAGTTCGGGCTTGTGGGCTCGGGGCGATTTTTATCGACTTTTTGAGCGGAGTTGGAAAGGGTTGTAAATTGGATTGTAATGAGTATTAGAGCATACATTTATGGATTTGCATATTAATTGACTAGTTTTGAAGCGATGAGCATCGATTTGAGTTGTCGGAAAGGTTTGGGAGCCGGTTATGGAATCTCAGAACGAGGTAAGTCTCTTTTCTAACCTTGTAAGAGGTAATTAACCCCATATGTGAATTTATTTAATATGTTCTTCTATTTGTAGGGGCTATGTACGCACGAGGTGACGAGAGTCCGTGCATAGTTACTATTATGCTTATGTCCGGATAGTCTAGGACACCAAATCATGTTATACTTGCGTTGTTGAACTTTACTTGCTAACTAAATTATTTAAATCATATTGACAACTTGATAAAAGAATTGTAAAAGGTTTAACTTCATTTGCTTGACTGCTAATGAGAATTGGTATTTTCTTGAATAATTGCCCCTTAATAAATCTTGAATTGGTTGTTTTAAATGTATTTTTCTCTTTTGTTGAGAGGGTTGAACGCCTCGGTACCAGATAGATTCATCTATGGTCCATGTTGTTCGATTCCCTGCAGCGCACAATTTAAATATTTATGTTGGCTTGAGCCATACGACCTCGGTATGATTTGCGCATAATAAATCTTTGGAACTACTAATAATTAATATTGCTTCATTGGCTTGAGATATAAATTGTTAAATGACGAAAATAAATCTGGAAAATCTCATATTAATAAAAGAATTATTTACTGACTTATTGTTATTGAGTTTCAGTTGTTTATTACAATCCATGCTTAAGTATAAAATCGGTATTTTATTGTTAGCCCATAGTAAGTGTCGGAGTCGACCCCTCGTCACTACTTCTCCGAGGTTAGAATGGATGCTTACTGGGTATGCGTTGATTTATGTACTCATAATACACTTGTTGCACATTTTTGTGTAGGTACATATATGTCTAGTAGACTTGTGGGCGCAGAGACACGGCTATTGTGGGGACTTAGGTGAGCTGCATCCCATGTTGTGAATTCGCAGCACAGAGTCTCCATCATATGATCTACCCTCTCCTGTCTAATTGTATTTCCAGACAGATGTTGTATTTTTAATATATTTCCTTGTTGATGCTCATGCACTTGTGACACCAGGTTTTAGGAGTGAGTATGGGCTGTTCAATGTTGTAGTTGTGAAAAATATTACCATTTACTTTGTGAATTTTATCCATTACCGTTTAATTGAGGGAAATTACGGTTTCAAAAATATTAAAATGAGTTATGAAGTTAATCAATTATTGTGGGCTTGCCTGACAGCGGTGTTAGGCGCCCTCGCTACCTTTAATGGATTTTTTATCGTGACATCTTGTATATTTGCTTCCATTGTGATATTGAGAATGTGACCACGTTGAGCGGATTGTGATAATGAGCTAGTGACTATGCCGGGCAGGTTGAGAAATTTGCAGGTGAGTTGTCCGTGCGGTTGTGATTTATAATATGGGCATGAAGCTCCACGAGCATAAGATTAGTGATTTGGGACTCGTGACTTGTGATTTTGTGAAGAGGTATCTCGGAATAATTCTTGTTGTGAGACTTGTATTATAACGGTTTGCTTATTTGGTTGTCATTTGTTTTCCTTATTTGATTTTACTGGTGCTTTAACATTGTTCTGACTACATTGCTGCTTTTCTACAAGTGTATCCCTTGTTTCCGTTTGCTTTATTATTTCTGGGAACTCAATATGATGGTACATATGCCTTACCTTGCTATCTTAAGTTGAGAAACACATCCTTAAAACCTCTTATGCTTGTTCCCTGACATGGTAAATAGCACGACTATAGGACTTCACTTTCATCTCTATTTGGTTTGGTGAAATTTAGAACATCTGTCTATTCGACTTCATGCTCCCTTCTGTTTAGACTTAGTAAATTCATGTGTGTCTTTCTTTTGCTGCATTGAACCTGAGATCATTGTGAAATTAGGAAATGTATGCACTCCTTAACTTTATAGATCATGTATTGTGTGTATCTTCTTGCTCAGACTTGTGTCAATCTCATAATCGATCATATAAAAGACAAGTCTATAAGAATTTGCATGTATGTTGGGATGGTAGTCGTTAAGAATGTGTGAAGGGGTGATGGTAAGTGATCAAACTGAACTCGGGCATGATTGATTGGGCCATCTGTCGCGACTGGGGATCCTAGGCTAGACTGTTGGGCGTGGGTCGCATTTGGAAAGAGACCGATGCGCACAACTAGCCACTAAGAGCACTTGTTTTTATTTTAAAGCCTGTGTTTTAAATGTCTTTAGTCTTTAGCCACTGGTTTAATAAACTTATACCTGATTGGACGAAAATACCCTTCTGCTATAACTTATGCCTACGCTTTTATTAACGATCAGCAGCAACAGTGCACGTAACTAACTTCACTATGATCGTCGAATTTCAAAGTATAGAACTGCAGAAGCTTCTCTTCCGATTTAAAACTATAGAATTCAACTTTCTCGTCCAAAAATCGACATAAATTTACAGTAAGTTGTACTTTTGTGCGTTTCTATTGATTTTTATTTCGACATATTTATACTTTTTCTGATTTCTATTGATTTTTATAGAGTAAGTAGAAAATTGATTTTTTTTTGAATTTATGGATTGATAAGGTTAAGCACATCCCGTCCTGTGATAATTCTATAAAAATTGAGCAAATAATATTAAGGACATAGTGTCCTGATTTTGCAAATTGAATTAAGGACATACTGTCATAGTTTTGCAAATTGTTTTTAAAAAGTTAAGGACACTTGGTCCTGAAGTTTGTGTTTCAAGTTGAAAAGTTCAGGACACTTGGTCCTGAACTTTTACTTGCATGTTCAATAGTTAAGGACACTTGGTCCTTAACTTAGAGTTATAAGTTAAACAGTTAAAAACAGGCAGTCCTTAACTTCATGTTTCAAGAAAACGTAATAGGCTGCTACTCTAGGCTCGCTTCGCTTCTTCAAGCTCCGCCCCTTCTTTCAAAAATCAAAAAAGTTCAAAAGTTAAGGACACTTGGTCCTGAACTTAGACTTACATGTTTAATAGTTATGGACAGGTAGTCCTTAACTTCAAGTTTCAAGTTCCTTAACTTTGAATTCCAAGTTCAAAAGTTAAGGACATTTGTTCCTTTACTTACAGTTCCAAGTTCATAACTTAAGGACACTTGGTCCTAAACATTAAGTTACAAGTTCATAAGTTAAGGACACTTGGTCCTGAAATTTGAATTCCATGATCAAAAGTTAAGGACACTTGGTCCTTAACTTGGTCTTGAACTTATAATACATGTTCTTAATTATACAAGGATTGCTCTATAAAATATGTCCTGAGTTTTCCATTCTCTTGACTTGCAGGATGGAAACAATATGCATTATAGTTGCTTTTAATGGTAGATGGACTGAAGACTATAAGTATCTTGATCATCAAACAAAGCTTGTTCTAGTACCTGAGGCAATTCGGTTTGAATATTTCATTAAACAGATCTTTGAAGTTATTGAATTGGATAGAGACAAGTTTGAAGCAGTGATATGGTTTGATATCAACCTTGGAACAAGCAAGGAAATGCTTGTTTCTAAAGATTTAGATATTCACACATGTATAGAGTTACTAAAAACTCATTCACTCTTCAAGGGTTATCGTTTCACTGTTGATATTTCAGAAAGAGTTCTTGGATCAACAAGCATCATTGAACATGTCAACAGAGAAACTCAGCATGACAATCAAAACAAATGCCAACAGATAATGGAAATATATATGGTTGAATCTCAACCAATAATTGAAGAGGTGCTTCAAACATTTGATTCTATTCAAGTAGAAGGACAAAGTATTATAGAAATTGACAACAAACAAGCTTTGGGTATTCAAGTTTTAGAGAGTGCACCGGTAATGGAAGAAGTTACTGAAAAAACCTCTACTCAACTAACTAGACGAAGGTCAAATTTGAAACAAAAAGAATCCCCAACTACGATATTAAGAGAAAATGCTTCGTTGGATGAAATAAAAGTGGGATCAGTATTTGACAAAAAGAAGAGTATAATTAACTGTTTTTTCGAATATAGCAATTAAAGGACATTTTTAATTCGAGGTTGTTATATCAAGTTCAACAAGATATTCATTGAAATGCAGGAATGATAGGTGTGGGTGGTGTGTGCGTGCTTTCAAAATTAAAGATTCAACACTGTTCAAGATAGTAAAGATTGAGAAAAATCATGACTGCTCTGTTAACACTATGAAAGCTGATCAAAGGCATGCAACTTCAAAGTTGATTAGTGGTTACATTATCGACAATCTTTGACACCCAAGGTTTGAAGTTACACCAGCTTTTATCATGGCAGAAATGCAAAAATTGCATGGACTAGACATTGGATATCACAAGGCATGGCATGCTATTCAACTTGCTTCTGCTTTAATAAGAGGAACTCCTGAAGAGAATTATGAATTATTGTCTTCATACTTGTATATGATGAGAAGTAAAAACCCAAGAACATACACTAACATAAAGATAGACGACAATAATGGGTAACCAATCAAAAAAAAAGTTTATTAGTCCGTTTTATAAAATTTAGGACATGTTGTCTTTAACCAGTTAACTTTTGAGCTTGTAACCAGAAGTTCAGGACTGACTGTCCTTAACTTTTGAACTTGTAAGTTAAAGTTAAGGACTGCCTATCCTTAACTTTTGAACTTTGAACTCAAAGTTAAGGACTACATGTCCTTAACTTTATAACTTGTAACTCTAAGTTATGGACTGCTTGTCCTTAACTATTGACCTTGTTAGTCTAACTACAGGACTACTTGTCCTTAACTTTTAGCCTTGTAACCTGAAGTTCAGGACTACCTGTCCTTATCTTCTGTTAACCTTGTTTTATATTGTATTTTCAGGTTTCTTTATATGTCTTATGCATATGGATCATCAATATCTGGTTGGAATCATTGTAGGCCAGTGATTGCCATTGATGCAACTTTTGTGAAGTCAAAATTTCGTAGTATTTTAATGATTTCAGTTTCAAAAGATGCAAATAACCAAATTTTCCCACTAGCCTTTGGAATAGCAGAATCTGAAAATAACAATTCCAATGAGTGGTACTTTAGTCAGCTTCGTAATGCAATTGGGAGCCGTGAGAATTTAATTTTTTTTATCAGACATGCATCAAGCTATTGCATATGGTATTGCAAAGGTATATCCTGAAAGCCATCATGGGATTTGTATCTATCATTTGGAGTAGAACCTAAAGTTAAGGAAAGTGAAAAGTGAGGTCATAAAACTTTTTCAAAGTGCTGCAAGAGTATACAGGCACAAAGAATTTGATCCATACATGTCAGATATAACAAAAGTAGATAAGAAGACTTATGACTACTTGATGGAAGAACCACCGGAAAGGTGGGCACGTTCTTGTAGTCCACGATGAAGATATGACATGCTCACAACAAACATAGTTGAGTCAATGAATTCTGTCTTATTAGAAGCAAAGGAGTTGCATATATTAAGAATGATGGATATCATTCAAGCAAAGCTACAACATTGGTTTTATGATAGAAGAATGAAGCAGAAGGACCTTTTTATGATGTTTCTTGTTGGATAGAGGAGGAATTGAAGAAAAAGATAGAATTAGCATTTACTTTGAATGCATGTATTATGTTCTATGTTTAGGTTATGATTTTAATATAATTTAACATAATGTACTAACTTATAATTTTTCAACATTGAAGGTCTTCCCTGTTGATTCATGGCGTTCTAGAGTTGAAGAAGAAGGAATAACTTTCTTGGTGGACTTAAATAAAAGAACATGTGATTGTTTTCAGTTTCAATTTGATGAATTACCATGAATACATGCAATTGCAGCTATCGAGAAGAGAAACATCAAGAAGTTCAACTTTTGCTCGCACTGGTACTTAAAGGAATCTTGGCTGAAAACATATGAAAGACAAATACATCTTGTAAGACATACTGATTCTTGGATTGTACTAGAGAGTGTTAAGTCACAAATTGTTAAACATCCATATTTCGAAGTGCCACCAAGTAGAAGGTAGAAGAAAAGGCATACTCCACCTACCGAGTCATCAAAAAAACATTCAAATGTGGTCGTTGAAAACAAATTGGTCATAATAGAACAACTTGTATATATTCTCCGGCAGTCCATCCATTTTCAAGAAAGCATAGAGAATAGTAGATATATCCACTTATGTTTATCGACTCTTTTAAGTTTTTGCTATAAATTGGATTTATTAGATTATTCTTATTTCAGCAGATGCCTTAATTTACAAAATTCTTTCTGCTTATGTTCTTTTTGTGTCTTTTGAGTTCAAAGTTCAAAAGTTAAGGACAGACAGTCCTTATTTGACTTACAGGTTCAAAAGGTAAGGACATGAAGTCCTTAAGTTTGGCTTACAGGTTCAAAAGTTAAGGACAGGCAGTCCTTAACTTTGAGTTCAAAGTTCAAAAGCTAAGGACTGTCTGTCCTAAACTTTTGAACTTGAAACTCAAAGCTATAAATTGGATTCATTTAGATTATTCTCATTTGAGCAGATGTCTGTATTTTCAAAATTTCTTTCTGCTTACGTTCTTTTTGTTTCTTTTGAGTTCAAAGTTCAAAAGTTAAGGATAGGAATCCTTAAGTTTGACTTGCAGGTTCAAAAGTTAAGGACTGTCTGTCCTTAACTTTGACTTACAAGTTCAAAAGTTAAAGACAGACAGTCCTTAACTTTGGGTTTCAAGTTCAAAAGTTAAGGACAAGAGTCCTTAAGTTTAACTTGCAGGTTCAAAAGTTAAGGACAGACAGTCCTTAAGTTTGAATTACAGGTTCAAAAGTTAAGGACAGATAGTCCTTCACATTGAGTTACAAGTTGAAAAGTGAAGGACACTTGGTCCTTAACTTACAGTTCCAAGTACAAAAAATAAGGACACTTAGCCCTGAAGTGTCACGACCCTAAACCCGGACCCGGTCGTGATGGTGCCTCTCGTGAAGACAAGGCCAGCCAACAGTTACCCATTTCAGTTTTAAGCAAATAACAATGAGAATTAAGTCTAAAACATGATAAATGACCCAACATTTAAGCAATCAACAGTACAATATGCGGAAAAACACCCTAACCCAGCCCGATACCTGAGTGTCACTAGTCATGAGCATCTAAAAATTTGGAATACTCAGAAAAAGTCTATAGAGTTTAATACAAAAACTAAAAACAAGGAGAAATAAGATAGGGAAGAAGCTCTGGGCTGCGAATGCCGACAACTACCTAAAGAATCTTTGAATTCGCCTGAGATGGAAAGATCAACACTCGGGAGCGGGACCATATACGCCTGAATCTGCACACAGGGTATAGGGAGTAAAGTGAGTACTCCAACTCAGTGAATAATAATCATTGATAAAGACTGAAAGCATGAAATCACGTAAGGCACATTATAGGCTATAATGAAGCATTAAAACGGGTAAGAACAGTGGTTTAGTAAAGATATGTAAAATCATATAAGTTTAGTTTTAAACTTCAAGAAATGCCTATTCAACAATTAAACAGGTAAATGACAGACAGATAAACACATAAAGGATTTCCCCTCGGGCAAAATGTCAACAATACCAGCCCCTCGGGCTATATCTCACATCACAATGGGTACCCGCACTCACTGGGGCGTGCAGACTCCTGGAGGGGCCCCTTACAGTCCAAGCACAATATCAAGTCATCTCGTGGCATCATCACTAGGCTCTCGGCCTCATATCAACAATCCACCTCGTGGCGTACATATCTCAGGCCCTCGGCCTCATAATCATAACCAGTGTATCCTCACAACATAGGCCCTCGGCCTTACTCTGTCAAAATCCTCACAAGCCACTCGGGCAATAGCAAAACATGATTCTCAGCTCAAAATATCATTTATAAGATCATTTAAGTGTTGAAACAGAGTAAGCATGGCTAAGTTATTAAAGTAGTGGAATATAGCATGACTGGGTTCAAGTATAAAGTCAAAACAGTGAGGAAAGTTCAAATAGTTGGCACGAGGCCCGAATGTGGCACAATCCCCAATAGTGCATGACTAATTACGGACTAATTCACAATTCCCAATAGTGCACAACCCCACGCTCGTCATCAAGCGAGTGAGTCACCTCAATATAGCACAACGATGTGCAATCCGGGGTTTAATACTCTCAAGACATCATTTACAATCATTACTCTCCTCAATCCGATCAAAACTCTAGCCCGCAACACCTTTGCCCCTCGAATCGGCCTCCACGCGCGTCGAATCTATCCAAAATTAGAACCACGGTGTCAAAATATGCTAAGGAAATGAAGCCCAAGCGAAAATAATCAATATACAAGACAAATCCCGAAATTACCAAAACCCGACCCCCAGGCCCATGTCTCGGATTCCGATAAAATTCACATCAATGGATTCCTTGTCACTCCCTGAGTTCATTCATACCAAAAGCATCAAAATCCATCCACAAATGACCCCTCAAATCCCAATTTCTAGGTCTCCAATTTCAAGCCTTAGTTCTTGAAATTTAGGCTTAATTTCCATGATTAATTAGGTAGATTTCACATTAAAATCGAGTTATAAGCCCATGAATCTGACCTCCAAGTGATTCCCCTTGAATCCTTCTTCAATACTCTTCAAAAAGCTCCAAAAATGTTCAACAATGGTGATAATAAACCCCACAATCGCGGACAAGATGACTATTTAAACATTCTGCCAAGGCCTGAAATCCTTCTTCGTGAACGCGATCAAAGCCACGCGTTCGCGAAGAACAAATCAACTTTGAACATAAATTCCTCTTCGCAATCGCGACCACCCACTCGCGAACGCGATGGCTCCTCCGCTTAAACCTTCGCGAACACGATGAACAAACATCTTCTAACCCAACCGCTCAAATTCCTCTATGCGAACGAGATACCACCTCGCGAACGCATTGACCAAACGTCTAGCCCTTTACGAACGTGTAGCCTTCCTCGCGAACGTGAAGGCTTAACTCCAGCCTTCATCAACTGACCCTTCGCGAACACGAGGACCTACTCGCGAACGCGAAGGTCATTTCTCTGCAGCACTGACCTGCAATTTTCTGTAGTTCCAAACTTCATGGAATGGTCCGATTGACCACCCGGAACTCACCCGAGGCCCCCGGGACCTCAACCAAACATGCCAACATATCCCATAACCTCATTCAAACTTGTTCGAACCTTTGGAATGCTCAAAACTACGTCAAAACACCAAATTCGCATCGGATTCAAGCCTAAGAATTCCAAAATCTTCTAAATTACGCTTTTGATCAAATACCCAACCAACCACATCCGAATGACCTGAAATTTTGCACACACATCCTAAATGACACAACAGAACTACTGCAACTCTCAGAAGAATGCCTCAAGACCCCGAGGACATGGAGCCACGATCGAATCCCCTCCCTCGAGAATCGTCGTGGCCCGACTCGAAGAAGACAGAGGTCGAGGCTAGAGAATAAGGGGAATCTCCCAAGGCACACGGCTAAAATCTGCCAGAGCCAACCTATCCAGAGCCTATGCCGAAGCGTCGTATCTCGCCATCCCATCTCCATGCTATACAATTAATACATGTTGTGTTCTAGACGGGTTCCCCTGCTATGTAAAGGGAACCTACACTACTTTGTAAGGGGATGATGTTGCTCCAACTATTTCTCCGCAAGATCAATAATCTCTCTCTCTCTCTCTCTCTCTCTTTTCTCTCTAACTTCCTCATTCTTATTGGCTTGAGACCACTCTTAGCATCTATAGTTTTCATACTTGTTCTTCATTTATTGCTCGGTATTGGCCATAAAGAGACTTGTTTAATCATATCTTAACTGTTATCCCATTCCCAACTACCCCCGATAGCTCGAGATCGAGCCGGATATCGACCTCGAGGTCTTCCATCGACCAGTCCAAAGCCAAGGCAGCAAGCCCCTCGGTTTGATTACTGCCCCCTTTTATCTTGTATTTTTTCATTAAACTTCATATTCTTAGAACCATCTGCTCAAAAAACTAGCATAAAAATAGATCATGTATTTTTAGAATCCCATTTACAAATTTAATTGTTGTTACCATTTTCACGGTAAATAGTTTGGCGCACACCGTGGGCTAATAATAATAGTGATTATTTTCTTGTTGGTTCCATTACAAAAATGCAAGTTATCTTTCAAACTTTTTCTTGTCCAAGATTTCTTGATTTCAGGTCAAAATGTCTGGCTCGGTAAACAGAGTCGGGAATGACAACCTCGAAAACCATGGAGAAAACAGTATGGCTAAACCAGTCGTTGGATCACCACCGCGGAACCCTAATAACACACCTGGACCGGTTCCGGCAGATGCGGTTTCACAAGACGCTCAACAGGTCGACGAAACCTCACACACCGATGGAAGCATACAACATGGCGACCAACAAGAAGCCGAAAAAACCCCAGCCCTGGAAGAATAGGAAGTTAATCTTCATGTTATTTTTGAAATGTTGTAGGCACAACAGTTGGCCGTCACTCAGTTACAAAGGCATCCGAAGAGTCCCAGCATAGCGGCGCCGGAAACAGCTCCCCCCGCCAAGCAAGTACCCGAGAGATGAAGCAGTAATGGATCGGTAGCCGAACATTCCATAGCAATGATACTGGAGGATCCCACCAAAATGATAGAGTTAGATGAGAAAATGATAGCAGTCAACAATAAGAAGGTTGAAACATATAACTTCAAAGTTGACCAAATCCCGAGCGTACCCCCGGTCTTGAAAGGTGTAGATTCGAGGAAGTTTGTACAACGTCCGTTCCCTGAGGAAGGGTCCCCGGAACCCATTTCAAAGAAGTCCAGAATGCCAGAGCTCCATAAGTACAATGGGACCTCAGATCCAAACGAACACGTCACCACCTATGCGTGAGCAGGAAAAGGCAATGACCAACGGGATGATGAGTTCGATCCCGCCTTATCGAAGAGGTTCAGGGAAACACTTTCAAAAGGAACCATGATGTTGCATCATAACCTAGCGCTCGATCCTATAAATTCGCCTACCATACCGGCAGATTCCTCTGTAAAGACGCACGTCGATGCTATCGAAGTAGTGACAAGAGAGCCCGACACTTCTAGGGCCGAACAAAGGAAAAATGAAATTCCACAGGAATTCACACCTTATTCCCTAGTGGAACGAATGAAATTGCCCCCGGCCTCGAATGACTGGGCAACACAAGCCTTTACTCATAGCCTAAATAGCCCAAGACCGACGATCTCAAGGCAGTTCAAACAAAACTTGATCAGGTACCCAGCCAAGACCTGGTCGGGGGCCCGTACCCGACATTGGTTACAAATAATGGTCATGGATGGCCATCCGGGAGCCCCTTCGGGTTCACTTTACTCAAACAGGATCCCGGCAAAGAAACCAATGCCAAACAGAAGAAGGTACCGCATATGCACCGCAGACAGGAGGGACGCCCCGAGATGCTATCTACCTCGCAAGCATCGGAGAATGGCCCGAGGGCAACATCCTCGAGGAATCGATGACAAATCCAGATTCAACGAGGACGCATGGTCGGCAAGGGCACCTTGCCCGTCAGAATACAATTTCCACATCCATGTATCAAACATCGCATTTGTCGTAGGCGAAATCAGGGACGTCAAATGGTTCGTACCAACTCAGCCGAATTTCCCTCAAAGGAATCGTAGCCTGACATGAGAACTACATAGCATGTGCGGCCACAAGGTCGAAGATAGCCATCAGATCCGAAGGAAAGATGCCATGTCGCTCAACAAAAATCACCCCCGAGAATTGACGAGTAAACGAATTCGAGTTCCGTCCCAGTACGAAAGGCGGCCTGGAGGAACAAAGCAAGCGGGCCGTAGCACACTACCACAAAAATGGAGGAGCAACAACCCTTGCCAAGGACTGGTAAAAGGGAAAGCAAAATTTTTCGCCACCGGAGAAAGGCAGATCTGGGGATATACCCCTAAGGACGCCCTTAAGTCCAACAAAGAGGGTACCGAGACCTCGTCTCGATCTCGCAATGACGCACTGGTAACCTTCTTCCTCACTCGATCCGTTTTAAATTAAAAAAATGCACATAAGTGCATGTGGCTCGATCAGCATTGATGAGCCAAGGATGATGGGGTGGCTCGAACCGCCAGGTCATAACATAACCACCTCTCGAATCTGTGATAGATTCCAAACGCTGATCGCTACGACAACAAGAAAGACCATTTTCTTAGTACGACATGACTAGCCCAGGCCGGAATGCTGAGTTCCATGTAATCAAGGGAGGCACAAGGCACAGATGCCTTATCCAGGCGACCACGGGCACATCACCTGAGGACAGGTTTGCCTCCACTTTGCCAGAAAGATGAAATCCCACACGAGGGATGGAATAATAACCATTGGCAGGATGCAATACCCGAAAAGGGGAAATCCCGCATCACATGACACATCGCCTACACATCCCGCGGTAAAGAAAAACTACCTCCCTCTTTCGTTATTTTTCACTAACCTGTATGCAGACATCGGGTCTGGGCATTCAGGAGTTCTAACTCTGCCCGAAGACCTCAAGGCCTTAACAGAAACTGCCACTCTCTTTCCCCTCGGCCAGACTTCTGCCCCAAAGAGGGTCTTGCCGGCAAGGTACTTAGCGGAGCAACGTACCCCTGAGGAGGATCCGACAAGATCACAGGCCTTCTTCTGCAATCAAACAATGAACGACACCCCCCCCCTTTTTTCTTTGAAGGCACCGTCCGCTCGGAAGGGCCGGGGAACGGCAGACTGAGCCCCAATAGCCAAATAGTCTAAGGAGCCGCACCCGCGCGGGCCGAGCTCACAACAATGAAACGATATATGTTTACGCCAAGCAATAAAAGAATATCTTTCAGCATCTCACACTCCAAGAAAAGGAATTTCAGCACACCCTCAGTAGGGGTTCCCCCGCCAAATGCGTCTCGAAATACTCAGAGACTTAGCATTAATAATTTCGCACCCGCACGACCCCAGGTTCGGAACTCCAGGCTCATAAAGCCTCACCAAGGTAACTCCGATCTCACGAATAACGTCCTTCGAGTCGAAGCAAATTCAATGACTCAGAGACTGTCTCCAATCACCAAACACTAGAAAACCCGAAGCTGTAAGACCCCCAGCGGGAAGACTCAGTATAACCAGATCTATTTTACATAGCATGACAAACTGTAAGACCTCAACAGGCATGACAAACTACAAGACCTCAATAGGCATAAAAATTTTGTAAGACCTTTCTACAGGCATAAAACTCAATCCCGAAGTTTAGGCTATACGTCGCATTTGTAAGAGTCCTGAAGGGGCATACCCTCGGTGTAGATGCCTAAACTATCACTCGGGATCATAAATGGCTCTGGCCAAACACATATGACTATGATCAAAACGGCTGCTCCAACCAAATTAATGCGACTCGGGGACGCCCAACTATCACTAACAAAATCGCAGGCCATTACTTCGAATATACTTCGAAAAGAACTGATTAAAACAGGCTTCCCTCAACAGGCAAACGGGCTTCGACCATGTCAGCTCCAAAAACACAAGGCTTCGAGCTACTCAACCTACGAGCTAAAAACCTTACGAGGTGCTGGAATATCACCGCTAACGACTTGAAATCGAGGTTCTTCTAGAATCGACGACAGGTCAAGCAAAATCATTTCAAAAAGACCTTAACGAGAGGAAAACAAAGCCTACAAAAATGCCCACGGGGAAAAGTGTAAGAGCCATTGTCATCAGCCAAACGAGCCTCCGGGCCGCACACTTAAAGATCTCAACGACCAAATAGTATAAGAGCCTCTGTCGCCAGCTTGAAAATTGAAAACTTGAGGATTAAAATAAGCTCGAATCGTAACCCGATTCGGAGATCGGATCCAAAATAATTAACTATAAAATGCCCACGTGCAAAAGAATAAGAGCCATTGTCACCAGTCGAACAAGCCTCTGGGCCACACACCTAAAAGACCGCTTCGACTTGAAGCACAAGGGCCATCATTGCCCACCTATTCAGGCACAAAAAAACTTAAGGGTCGATTAAAGCTCGAGTCACAGTGTGACTCGGAGACTGGACCCAAGATAGTTGGAACACAAATGCCCACGGGCAAGGAACAAGGAAAATCACCATCAACCCATGCAGGCACGGGAGATTGGAGGACATGTAAGCTGAAATCAGGGCCCAACTCGAAGACTAGACCTAAACAGTTGGGCAATGCACAAAGGCCCCGACGCCTACTCACGTCAGAAAATGCACTTAAGAACCTCCGGGCCTATCTAGTAAGCTTCAGATCCACAAGGCTCCCGCCGGATATCACAACCAGCCTTCCTGGTCAAAAGCAATGAATAAAGATACAAAAAAGACAAAACTTCAAGTCTTCTCTTATTTACATACGAAAAAGGCGCGCTCTCCATCTACAAATATGTTATGCAAATATCAAAGTACAAAATGGAAAAGCGACGAAATCTACACTCCGCTCCAAAAGGCTACAGCCTGCCAGCCCCAGATTCACTCTTCATAACATCAACAAGAAGGGACCAAGCATCGCGCTCGTCTGCTCTGACTCGATCCAACTCATCCGAGAGAACGAAGCCCCTAACGCCAATCTCCTCGAGTACCTCTCTTCGGGATCTGCAACGAACATATTCCTCGATCCTCTTCTCATGGTCGAGGGCCCACTTTAACTCGGCTTGGGCATCAGTAGCGTCCTTCATACAAATCGCCATCTCCTAATCAGCCTGGTTTCGACTTAATGCTACTTCAGCCCGAGCATCGATTATCTCAGCCCTGATCTTCGAGGGATTAAACTCGAGCTTCTCAGTTATATCTGCTTGAACTGTAGCATTTTCATGAGCCAAGCGGAGTTGGGCCTCGAAGTCGGGGACCTTGGCCAAGGCGCCTCTCTCCTCTAAAGCTTCAGCCTGCACCTGAGCCCTCAGTTCACCGCAAGCATTCCTGACGCGGCCGGCTTCACCCTTAAGGTACTCCTAGGCCTCCGCCTTTTTATGTAGCTAAGATATGCAAAAGGATTAAAGTTAAGGGTCAAAAAGAGCGAAGCGTACACTACGGAAGGTTACCTTCTCCATCAAAAAGCTCTTGTAATTCGAGCTCCAATACGCCTCATATCGCTCGTGCATCAACTCAGCCTCCGTCTCCTTGTTAAGAAGCCTGAGGGACTCACCCTCGTCTAGAGCTTTCCGAAGCCTGGCTCCATGATGGAGCAGCTCAGACCTGAGCCTATCAAAGGCCTACAAAGGAAAATCTCGATAAAGAAAGGAAGATGCGAAATACAGAAGGACTGCACCGAAACTCACCACGAAGTGAAGCCGGCAGACTTCCTTGAAAGCAGAGCACACTCTTGTCGATCTTGCCCCTTCGGCCCTAGAAGAATCAACCCCGAGCAAAGTATATTCGCTTGGAGGAATCACCGTTCTGGAACCAAACACTTCGGGGATAGCAGGCTCTGGAAATGTCCTCTCCTCGAAGAAACGAGACTTTTGAGCCCCATTCAAATCTATATAACACTACGGGTGCAAATCCTATTTATTGACCTCATCCCTCAGCTTGGAGGCCAGCGACTACTTCCCCTCTTCGGAGGAGCGCAGCCTCACCTCAAGGAATCGCCTGATACCTGCAACGGCAAAACTGGTATCAAAGAGAGATGGAAATGTCATCTCAAATATACAAAGGCAAAGGTAGGAGCAGTGTATGCGCACACCCTGGCATTTCGTTCCCCATTTGTCGCGGAACACGGCTCGCCACCTATGCTCATTGCATGTCGAATGGGTCGCCAACCTCCGAATCCAGCTGGGCAGATCAAGAACTTCGCTCGGCGTCCATGAAGTTGCTACAAAATAGGAAGAGACACGATTATCCAACTGGCTTTTACTATGGGCAAATCAAAAGGAGTGCAAGACACCCCACTCACGCACGTAATTCCATCCCTCGAGAAATGGCAAGAGCTCCATGGGTATAATGTCAGCCGTCCGGACCCGGATGAATCGACTGACCCACTCTTGGTCCCCATCTTCTCCGTCATCGACAACAAAGGGTGTAGATGAATGGCACCACAAGGTTAACAGGCCTCGGTGATGGAAGGGCCGATACAACCTGATGAGGTGGCTTAGTGTGAATTCAAGCCCAGCATTCTATGCAAAGAACCTCATCATCAACACCACTCGCAAAAATGACGGGTGTATCTGCGCCAAAGTAACCCAATACTCCAAGAAGAATTCAATCACAACCCTGTTAAGGCAGCCAAATGCGAAGGGATATAGGTATACGTTCAACGATCCATCAGCATAGTCCATAATACTCTCATCCGGGGAAAGCACTTGTAGTGCGATCCCCTCGCTTCATCAGTAGTATCTCCTCACCATCTCTAGATGTTCGTCTCTTATCAAAGACACGGCCTTCAGAGTGATCTCCCGTGGAGCACGAACACTGGGAGTGGGACTCTCCCCTCCCTGCCGGGCTGGCCCCGAAGTAGCTTCCATGGCTTTGGTGGAATTGACAGACTAAGGCTAAGACATGTTCCAATGCTTTTTGCACCTGAAGGGATGAAGAACCTGATGCCAAGGCTGAGGGATAACTATACATAATAATGATATCTCCCAAGGAAACAAAAGCCACCCCACATATATGCAGGAAGCGGCGACGATTCGCCTATCTAGGGTAAGCCCCGGGAGGCTAATGGCCTCGATGCAGATCCCAGAGTGGAACATGACCCCAGAGGTGTCCATCAATAAGAAGTCATGCCTTATGGAGTCAACTATATTGTCTCCAGTCTCGAAGTAGTGCACGACCTTAAGGATCTCAGCCAAAAAAAAAGTCAGGCTTCGGGAAGTTTTCAACGGCATCATAGAACTCGAGGCGGTGCCTGATCTCATAATTTTTCTTCCTAAAAAGAAAAATAAGCGCGCAAAACTCCGATCGTGAAGGCTCTAGGAGGGCTCGAGGCATCGCCTAAGTATAGGCAACCCCTCAAAGGAAGTCATCCACTACGCTTTAAAAGGGCTATCTGCGTCAAGTTCAAAACAGACCTCTGGGTACCCAAAGCTGACCCTCGCTCTGGATACCACTCTCGAAGGCTTCGGATCTCAGTGAACTATCTCCATACAAACCAGAGGGACTGACAGCTTGGGTCTATCAAAACAATTCAGGTTTGGTCCAAGGTATGATAATGGACTGGAAAAAGAGCCATGTCAATCGGTAGAAGATCGAAAAGAACGCTTGCGTCCGAGTTAGATATCAGCGATCAACGACAAAGGAAAACATTCTAAGGCCTCGA
This sequence comes from Nicotiana tabacum, assembly GCF_000715075.1. Classification (NCBI taxonomy): domain Eukaryota; kingdom Viridiplantae; phylum Streptophyta; class Magnoliopsida; order Solanales; family Solanaceae; genus Nicotiana; species Nicotiana tabacum. The sequence goes on along the minus strand of NC_134087.1, from coordinate 143,407,602 downwards.
AGGGCATAATAGTATACAATAATAAGGCAAGACTTGAAAATAGAAATCAAGGAAGTATCTTCATATTCATAAATATCCATGTACAACAGCCCTCGAGGGGTCCTTACATACAATTACAAAAGCCTACAGACGGTGTCTACACAAAAACGGAGGAACGGAAGGATGTACATGTGATGAAACCCGAGAGCCCTATCCATCCTCGAAGGCCCATCTCTAATATTAGCATCCCCGAGCGTCGCCCCCTCGAGCACGCATCCTCGAGGGTGAATCCTTCGGCCACCACCTCCTCTAGGTTCCCATCTCGATCCCCTGAGCGGTCCCCGCCGAGGGAAAAGATGAAGAAGAGGAAAAGGAGGGGATGTGGATGAGGTAGAGAAAAGAGACATGGCCCGCCAAATCCAGAGGTTAAAAATTCGGTCATTAGTGCCATTTAATCCCTTGGGAAAGGAAAACCCCAAGGGATGAAGTGCCACGCCAAGCCTAGGTAGGAGAGTGAGCAGCGGTGCATAGTCCGAATGACTGTCTACATAAGGAGAAAATCGACTCACCATTTTCCATTGTCTCGAGCCAATGACAATAGAAACGGTAAACTTAACGACAACCACAACAACGATAGGACAGCTTGGTCATGCTCGACAAAGGGAAGCTTCTGCAGGAGGCCGCAACACAACCTATGGGAGCTCTGCCAAACAGCCTTGAGGCCATGAGCCCCAAGCATAATGTTAAAGGGTAAAAGAAGATGATGAGAAGAAATGGGAAAATGAGTCAACGAAGGTACTGGGATAGATAAAACAACTCCAAGGCACCCCCATTTATAGGGGGTAACGACACGGTCATCAAGGCTTTGGAATATTGATCGGCGGGTGCAATTATTGCATTCTTGAAGAACCGAATCGACGGCGGCACATTCACTTTGGAGGACGGGAATCGACAGTGCATTAAATGATGTCAAAATGCACAAATCTAGTGGACACCCTCGTTGCCACAAAAGCCCATGCCATAGGTTGCGTCATTGGTGCGACATCGCCATAAAAAGCTTATGAAGTCAGGTATCAGAATCATTTCTCATTGCTTCGTTCTGGGAAACGCGGAGACTATCTGTATGCGACAAAATTAGAGGACATAATTCCTTGCTATGAAGCCATTTCGAAAGAATACCTCGAGACCCCGAAGACGTGGAGTCGCGACCAAGTCCCCTCCCTCGGGAATTGTCGGTAAGAGAGCGAGCTGTAGAGAGATCATATGTTCCATCTATGCATTTAGAAACAATCTCACTTATGCTTGGTCCTTCGGTATTTTCTAGGTCTTGAGATTGTACTCCACTTTTCTCTTGATACTCCACTCCAGCTTCTTCCCATGCTTCTTCAAAAGATTCTGTAACATTTGCAAGTAATATCCATTTTAATAGTTCACTAAAACTAACATTCAACATATCATGAAAATTTCATCTAACCTTGATTGGCATAATTTTGAACTCCAAACTTCTCTTTATATGAGAGAGGTGTAGACATATCATATGTTCCTTCTAAATATTTGCATACAATCTCACTGACACTGGTTCCCAATAGACTTTCTAAATCCTGAGATTGCACTCCATATTTACATATTTTTTCTATTACTCCTGTCTCTTTTGGATTTTCCTTCTCTTGACATTCTACTACATATTGAACTTCCACTCCATCAATAGATTCTACAAATATTTGTAATCACAAAAAATACTATATGTATTACGCTATTGAATATAAATTTCAATGGAAAAAAAATCAAAATCTATATCTAACATTTCCCAATTTCAGTGCCGATATTAGTTTCATCATCTAGATGTGCATCTTTAAAATCGCTTTCATACTAAACTTCTGCATGCACATTAATATCATCACGTTCATCACCACTTGCATTTTTGTTAATTGTAATAGTAGGCTCTGTACCATGACAATGATCATCAACTCCATCTTTAGTAATTGGAACACTAGATTCTCTCTCTATGTTCCTTTCATCAGGTTTCACATAAATCTTCAACAAAGTATCAAGCTTTGATCCTAGAATTTTCTTTAAATCATGTGAAAGAAACTAAATTAGAAAGTTAAGGACAGGTAGTCCTAAACTTCAAGTTACAAGTAAAGAAGTTAAGGACAGGCAGTCCTTAACTTAGAGTAACAAGTTCAAAAGTTAAGGACATGCAGTCCTTAACTTTGAATTCCAAGTTAAAAATTTAAGGACACTTGATCCTGGACTTCAAATTTCAAGTTCAAAAGTTCATCACAGATGGTCCTGAACTTAGACTTACAAGTTCAAAAGTTAAGGACACCTGGTCCTAAACTTCAAGATTTAAGTTCAAAAGTTAAGGACAGATAGTCCTTAACTTATAGTTACAAGATCAAAAGTTAAGGACAATATTTCATTAACTTCAAGTTTCAAGTTCAAAAGTTAAGGACAAGCAGTCCTTAACTTTGAATTCAAAGTTCAAATGTTAAGGACAATGGTCCTGCACTTCAAGTTTCAAGTTCAAAGTTCAGGACAGATGGTCCTGAACTTAGACTTATAAGTAAAAAAGTTAAGGACATGCAGTCCTTAACTTTGAGTTACAAGTTTAAAAATTAAGGACACAAGGTCTTGAACTTAGACTAATTGAAATGAAAGATATTACCTTGATTTCATTTTCAATCTTTTTTTCTGATACAGATATTTTCTGATTTATTCTAGTAACTTTAGCATGCAGATCCTTTTTAAAACTCTCTAATAATCTCTGAATCAAAAACTATAAAAACAAAAAAGTCTCTTAAGCAAAAAATAATCAAATAAAAGACTAATGTTATTCAAAGGCAGAAAACCTACTTTAACAATTTCCTTAAGCGTGGCTTCATCAAATTGTGTGGAAGAAGGCATTGAGTTTTGATCTTGAGAAATTGACGCATGCACACTAATAGGCTCTGTATATTCTTCAATAGGAATAAATGGTGCCACCTCGATCAACTTTTACAACTATTATATAACAAAGAAAAACATAAGTTTTCATGACTAAAACAAATAAACAAAAAAATAGCTAGTAATTAGATTAACTTACATTTTCATTATGGAAGTATTTTTTACACAGAGAATCATACTGTGGAGATTTCATTTCAAAATAACATAGCATCCGAGGAAAGCACATTCTCGAAAGTTCACAAATTGTTTTTCCTGGAAAGGCAATACTTCCATAATCCAAACACAAAAAGCAAAAGGAAATTCAAGTATAGTGTAGTTATCCTTGTCTTTATCTTTGTCTTTCTCTTTCTCATTATCATTCTCATTGGGCTTCAAACAACTCTTCAATGATTTTAATAACGTTCCATAAGAAAGAAAGCCCAGTTGAAAGAAGAGTAGAGTTCATCATTATCTACAATTTTCATTATCTACTCGGACACATTCCTATTCTTTCGCTTCCTCATCAAAACAGATTCAACAAAATAAATTGTTGCCAACTTCACAGCATCGTCATCGCTGCCTACAAATGATGCAGTTGTACCATTTGGGTGACTAGTAATAAAATTAAACAAATCACCCAACTCAACTCTATCCTTTCCGGTGAAATAGACTTTCGAAAGCCTATTCTCTTTTTTCATGCAAACCTTTGATGTCCAGTGAAGAATAACTCTTCAAACGAGTAATTATATGAAATGTTTCACGTGTAAACTTAATTTTACGGTTAAAAACCTTGAATGTCATCGAATCAGGGTCATTATTTATAATTTATGAAAGCAATACACAGTCAGTAAGTTACCCACAGAACTTCACACTTTGTAATTGGAAAACGTTTCCGAAAATGCCATCCCTCAACTTCTTCCACTACCTGTTTGACAAAAAAGTTTTTATTGTTTCCTTATACTGTAAATCTCATTTCCAATAGATCATAAAATTTCACCAAACATCAAACTCGAACACACGATCTCCTTCCATTATCACACTACAAAGAAGGAAAAAGAACATAAAGATTAGCACTAAAAAAATTAGGACTTACAGTTACAACTTGAAAAGTTCGAGGCACTTGGTACTGAACTTCAAATTTCAAGTAAAAAGGTTAAGGACAGGAGGTCCTTAACTTAAAGTTTCAAGTTGAAAATTTAAGGACAATATGTTCTGAACTTCAAATTTCAAGTTCAAAAGTTAAGGACACTTGGTCCTTAACTTTAAGTTTCATGTTGAAAAGTTAAGGACAGGCAGTCCTTAACTTCTAGTTTCATGTTGAAAAGTTAAGGACACTTGGTCCTGAACTTCAATTTTCAAGTTAAAAAGTAAAGGACACTTGGTCCTTAACTTTGAATTCCAAGTTCAAAAGTTAAGGACACTTAGTCCTGAACTTTGACTTATAAGTTCAAAAGTTAAGGACACTTGGTCCTTAACTTAGAGTTACAAGTTAAAAAGTTAAGAACAGGCAATCCTTAACTTATAGCTTCAAGTTGAAAAGTAAAGGACAATTGGTCCTGAACTTCAAGTTTCAAGTTCCAAAGTTAAAGAAATTTTGTCCTTAACTCCAAGTTTCAAGTTCAAAAGTTAAGGACACTCAGTGTTTAACTTTGAGTTCCAAGTTCAAAAGTTAATGTCACTTGGTCCTTAACTTTTATGAACACAGTTAATTAAAAATTCATAAACACAGTTAGCGTATGAATTCGTACGACTATTTTTATGAAATGTCCTTACATAATCAAATATATTGATTGAATCATAATCACATTTCAATACCAAAAATTTCTGAATAACTTGCTCACAAAAATACGCTATTTATTCGACACTGAATCAACTTATAATCATTATTTTTGAAATTTCACACATACTTGACACAGCATTGATCGCGATTACACATATACAAAAACAAAAATGCATAAAAGCAACAAAAAAAATACCAGTTCGATCGTTCGATGCAGAGAAGATGACAGAGAAGATGAAGAAGGAGAAAGATTAAGTGCAGTTGGTTTGCTTGCAAGGACGATGCAGATACTGAGGAGCACGCGAAACTTGCCTCTGAAATTTTCACTCTCAAATTTTCCCTTTGAATATATAAAACAAGGGGTTGGGAATATAAGAATTGAAGAAAGGGTAAAATTGACTTTTAAAAATAATTTTAATAGAGTAGTGGCTATTTTTGCTGAGCATTAGAATTAGTATATAAAAAATAAAGACCACCTTACTTAGTGGCTACCACAAATACATAGCCTAGAGAATTATAATCATGAGCCCAGGTAAGTATTGGGACTTCAGGATCTTTCCAAGGCTATGTATTTGTTCATTTAAGGCATGTATATTTTGTTTTCTTTATTCTTGGGTATGTAATAATCATGTGACTAACAATGGGATGCGAGTAAAATCTGGGGACGGGGAGCATTGTTTATTTCATCATTTATGCAATGAGTATAAATTATGTCTATAGGATGTTGTGCTTTTTATGCGTCTCTTTCGCAGTGGCTATATGTTACCTTTAGAAACCATGCATATTGTCATGACCCAAAAATCTACCTAGTTATGATGACACCTATATCCAACTCGCTGGGTAAGCCAAGCACCAGTCAACACAACTCTAATGAAGATCTTAGATAACCAATAAATGAAGTAGCTGAGTTTCCATACAATAACTCAAGGATTGGTAGTACAGGTCGGGATCCACTAAGACTTAGATTTACAAAGCCGGTATGAAAATAAATACATATCTGTTTGGAATATACCTAACAGAATATGAATCTAAAACTACCACGGACAAGTGGTAGATGTATCCAGAAAATAGGTACATCTTCAATGCCAGTTCTTGTCATCTACGGCAGCATCAACTCCAAGATCTACACGCAAGGTGCAGAAGTGTACTATGAGTACAACCGACCCCATATACTCAGCAAGTATCATAATTAACCTTGGCGAGGTAATAGTAGCAAGAATTATTAATGATACTTGCTAATAAACAGTTCAATTCCTGTATTTCACAAGGATACAACACTGGTGCTATCCAATTATACAACACAAATAAAACCACATCGGTGCACAAAGAGATAATGTGCTAATTCCTGAATCAGTTGGCAATCTGGCATATAGAGAAGATATGAGTCCAATATCATTAAATCAACAAACTTGCATATAGAGAAGATATGCATGATTAAACAAGTCAAGTCACACGGGTTCACATAAAAGGAAGATATGTACCGGGTCTCACCTTATCAAGTAAGGTCGCATACAGAGAAGGTATGCATAAAGGCATGTATACACCTTAGAGATAGAAAATAGAGAAGAGATGCAGCAAAATCAAGTATATATCCAAGGAAATTGCAAGTAGAGAAGAAATGCAGTAACAAAAACAAACATTGGTCAGTTTTCCTCAACAATACAATAACCAAACCAAACCAGTGATCAACTTTCCTCATACCGCGTGTACATCATCAAGAGAGAAACATGAGAGGGTGCCCCGGGAGAATGGATCCTTATCCACACGTTGTACATACAACTCACGTTCTAATAATATCAACTGCACGGATAGCCACGTGCTGCACGGACAACATACGTGACAATAATATCAACTGCGCAGCCAAAACAAGTGATGCACGGACAAATCATGTGACAATAATATCATAACTCGGATTCGCACGGACAACTTATATGCAATCAGTAACAACCCACCCAGACAACTCACATGCAAATACTAACAATTTTAGATGGACAACTCACGTACCAATAATAACAATCCCGCATGGACCACTCGCATGCCATCAGTCCAATCCATATTACATAGGAAGAATATATACAAGAACGCGTGTGCATGAATAATGAATGTCAAATTACATACTCGTGGACTGATATAAATCACATGCTAAGGTGTATGCATGTGTGAAGTGTACTACCATAGCTCAAAGTAGGAAACTTCATCACAAAATAGAAACTATCAAGTTCAATCAAAAGATTAACCTATATATAAATTCAAACATGATTCAATTAGTTCACAAAGGGGGTACAAACATAAGAAACATAATAGCATGAAGCTCAATAATCAATTCAAGCCATATCATAGTCTGAGCACTATCTTGAGCATGAATAACACCATGTGCAAGATAATGGGATAAACCCCTCACATGTGCGACACTCATAGCACATAATTATCACTAATAACTCAAGCAACTAGTGTATCAACCAAGTTTATATAGGATACTTACCTCAAACAAGCCAAAACAATACTCTAAAAGCATCATCCCGCATGAATTGACCTTCGAATGGATCGAAACCTAATTCAAATCGTGAAAATTGTTGCAAAAATCGCTAAAATCTGAGCTCACAATCTTAAAATGTGATGAAATAACCAAAACCTCGAAATAGACTTATTTAACTCTGCCTCGGCCTATGCATCGCATTCATGGGATCTTTATCACGGTTGAGAAGGCTAATCTCACACCTCTATTCGAGGTTATGAAATGATTGATGCAATAGTAATATCCAACTGAGAGTCAGGGTCGAATTCCATAGGGAGTTATACAAATGGGAAAAAGTAGTATATATTTGGACTAAGCATATGAAGTATCTAGATTGCACTTCCACAAATATGGTTTTGTTTTTGCTTCTAAAATTATGCTAAGTATTACAATTCTAAAGATATGAAACTAGAGAATATTATTTTGGATGATTTTCAAATAATGTAAAAGGCATAGGACTATGACCTTCACCTAGGTGTTTTCCTAACGGGTTGTAAATTTTGAAGCTTGTTTTGTTGGTCAGTGTGTATTATAGCTATCAACACTCAATACCTCTCTATAAGAGGGTGATTTTGTCCAATTTGTCTTTCTCAGTCCTAATGGGTATTGAACCAAATAGTTGATAAAATGCTCAAGTCGGGTTTTACTATCTCTAGGTCCAACCCTTTAATTGGGACTATCAATCTCTTGATTTTATCCCAAATTCTATTTAGCCAAATTTTCCTTGACTAAGTCTCTCTTTCTCTAGTAGAGACCAAGTGAAAAAGGCATGAACTAATATTTGCAACCATTAATTCTACAATTAAAAGCAAGAACAAGGCTAAATAATAAATATACAATCATAAATAAGTCATAAATTAAACACCCATTAGTTTACACACTAGGGTTGGGTCACAACCCTACTTAGAAATCTAGCTACACATAACGGGTATAGAAAAAAATAGAGAAGAAATGATAATTAAACTCATATTAAAAGATTAAAAGATAAAAATCCAATGCTAAAACACCAAAGTAAGCTAATGTTGCCTAAAGAAGGAAGGAAAAACGCCTATAGGAGTTTCAATATTCAAAACTTCACCTAATTTTGTGAAACTAGTCTATTTATACAACGCTGGAATATTCGGATAAAAATGTACTTTCAGAGGTTCTGCAGTCGCACACTTCCATGTGTGGTCCGCACTTTGCTTGAGTCTTGACAGGAGTTAAATTTGTGGCTGCACAATTCTGGAATATGGCTGCATCTCTCATATTTCGCGGTTCGCACAATTCTTGGTTCGGCCGCGTAGGGCTCTTCTACGCCGCACATTTCTGAGTGCGGCCACGTAGCTGACTTCTGCGGCCGCACAATAATTGTGCGGTCCACATTTCCTTTAGGCTCAATATGAGACTTCTCTGAACTTGAGCTCTGGCATAGCTTATGCGGCCGTACAATAATTGTGTGGTCGGCACTTTACACAAGCACTCTGATGGATTTCCCTTCGCATTCTACGGCTGCAGATGGAAATACGCGATCTGCGCTTGAGCTTTTGTGCCTTCTTTTTGTCCTTGAGTTCAGATTCCTCCTTCTTGAGTTGGACCTATGTGGCTCATTTTTCAATACTCCTACAATTAAGTATATTTCATCAGTTTTCGGGAATATAATTAAACACTTTTGGACTAAAACGAAAGCTAATAGGAGCTAATACTTAGTCAAAATCCACACTTATCAACTCCCCCAAACTTATGTGTTTGCTTGACCTCCAGAAATTAAAGTAATTCCCACCTCCACAAGTTAAGAGCTATTCCAGCTAATCTAAGGTGTATCAAACACACATCAATTGGGACCAACAATTACCCACAACACTTATGAATTATCAATAAGGCAATGATTTCAAGTTTGAAGCACAAATAGTTCATGTGTGACACATGAGCATCAAGAATTACCCACAACACTCATTGTGGATCCCAAACTCCTCCTTCTCTATCTCACTCAAGAAGGAAGCACTCAATTTAAAGATTTGTGAAAAGTTCGCTCATCTCTCTCAAAAGAATGACAGAAGTACGGCTCTAAGTACCACATGCTTATCCCTAATGTAAATCACCACTAATGTAAGTTCACTCGGCTTGAAATCACGTAGGGCTTTTTCACAATAAGGCTTTAGGACTAAGGTAGGGAATATTGGAATAGTACGGGTTCATCTTTCCTTAAGCATTCCATTTTCTCTTTTTGGCTCATGTTTTGCCGACTCTTTGAGGCATTTTCTTTTTCCTTAGGGGAACTAGAGAGACTTAACATCATTCTTTCTTGGTCATGATATTAATTTTCTCCTTCTTTGTTTTCTCCATGCTTTGCATTGTTGCTTTTCTTTGAATCCCTTTAACTCCACTTTATTCACTTTCTTTTTGCATTTTTCTTTCGTTCTCTCTTTCTTTTTCTTTGCCTTTCCTTTTCTTCCTTTATTTTCTATTTTTGAGCCTTGATACCACTTTCAAACTCCTTGTCTCGTCCCCAAGCTTATGTTTTAGCCAATTGTTTCTCAAGAGTGTTAAGGAAAGCTCGGGTGCCAAGAGCGGGTCACTACAAAACGGGTAAAGGCTTGTAATGTGGTTATCAAATGAAAAAGGTCTTAGGCTCAAGTGGGTTGACTAGGTATAACAACATTGGTGGGACATGAAAAATTTCAAACGGGTCAGGGAGAGCCTACAATCACTTCTCAAGCTAAGCAAAACTTAGAATTTCGCCTAGAAATACATTCGGGGCAAGTTCTAGACCATTCACATGGGTACTTGGACTTGCAACAAAATGTCTCACCTCTCACAACAGCTAGATTATTGAAGAGGATAGAATCGAGGATCCACAACAACCATATTCAAGATTGAAAATCACTAATGGTTCAACTAAACAACTCGATGATTGCTTAAGTCAACACAAGAGTCAGAAGGTCACTAACTAGAGCTATTTCTTTCCAAGAACTTGTTTTTAATTATAAGCACTTAGTTAAGTGCGTTGGTACCAAGTGAAGCATGCATGTCTCTTCAAGTTTGACTCAATTAGGTCCTCTTATTCATTATTACTACTATTCTAACCTAAACATCAGAAATAGACTCAATCCCTTAATAAGGTTGTCACTCCATCCATCATTGGTAAGAGTCACTCGGTTCACACAAAACCCACATTTGGAAAGAACCATGGCATTAAGAAAACCAAAGGCTTATTGATCACTTAACATGGAAAGAAGCTACTAAATTAAAAAGAAGTTATTAAAGTAAATAAGAAGCTATTAGACTAAATATTGACTAATAAGATAACAAGATAAAGAAACTATAAAGTAAACTACTGAAAGCATAAATCAATATACAAGATGAGAGAGAAAAAGAGAAAATATATACATCAATAGAGAGAGAAGAATATGTATATAATGAAACTAAAACGATAATTTTATCAGTTATTATAGGCCAATGTCAAATGTCAAATCAAATAAACTCAACCCCTCACCCCCCCCCCCAAATGAGAATAAGTATTGTCCCCAATGCTTAACAAAATAAAAATAAGGAAGGGAAAGAGTATAGAGGACTCCCTATGTGGTCTACGTGTCAATAATAGCATCACCACCCTCAGGTTCCTCCAATTGTACGTATCTCATTCATCCTCTGCTCGGAATTGGCTGGGTTAGTGAACATATGTAGCACTGCCTCAGAAGTATGGGCAGTGAGGTCTAGCTCCTCATACTGGCCAGCTGGTACCTCTGGTGCCTCTGGTGCTGCTGGTGCTACAGTGTCTGCTAGTGTTGCTGGTGTTTTCTCCATCAGCAAGTCAAATGGAAGGTCCCCAACGGCTACTTTCTTGGTCACCTCTCGTCTCAATCTGTTAAATGATTTCTTTGAAATGTGGGATTTCCTCATCTTCTTTACATATTTCCAAAGCTTCTCAATTGCTCCCCATGTGCCACCAAGGTGTCCATGATGGTCTTCTAGTTCTCCGTAATCTTCTTCAACGTGTCAATCAGTACAAGGAATTTAGGGTGCTAGGGTAGAGGTCTGGGCTGCAACAGCACTGGATAGGCCAGACATCTTTGCAGTAGCAGTCTGCATCCAGTTGTTGAGACTCACCAGTGTATGGGAGACTCGTAGCGCTGAAAGTGGATAAGTAGAAGAGAAGGAACTAATGTTGATGGCCTTGAGAATGAAGGTGGAGGCATGGAAGTTGTATTGATTGAAGGCCTGGCTGTTGTGGAAGGCATGGCTACTAAATCTGCAACTACAGCCGACGGCTCATCAAACTCGCCTATGGTAGTAGTCGACTTACCCTTGTTCTTTGGGTTCCTCGAGTCCTTTAAAGAGTACCATGTGAAGGGCTTCTTCGCCCGAACCTTTTCATTAAGGTTCTTTGATTCCACCCCTGCATCCATAAGATACTCTGTGATAGTGTTGGGATACGGGTAGGAGTTGTCACCCTACCTACCGACTAGAGACATATTGACCGACATAATGGAACCCACATTGATTGGGTACCCGACCATGATGGAGGCAACTAGGACTGCCCAAGGGAATGGGAGATTGTTTTCATTCTAGCTTGGATCTATTCGACTGTATACAAATGTCTGCAAACCTTTAGCTTCAAAGTTGAGGGTGTCCCGCTGAATGGGAACCCCTGTTGTGGTCCATGGTGGTGGCGGTCCTGGAGCTGCCAAAATCTCAGCTAGCCAAGGGCAAGCCGCATCACCTAGTGCAAACTTCTCTAAATATTTCACCGGTTCCACATCCTCGAGCCCTAAATATATGTTTGGGGAGTTCTGATCAAATCTAACTTTTATATGTGCCACATTGGTGTAGAATTCCCAGACTAAGTGCTCCTTAGCACTCACCACACTCTAAGTGAACCATGTCCACCCTTTTTCTCCCAGAATTGTCTTGCCACATTCGGGTTATACCTATCCAAGTCTTTCAAAAAAACTGACACTCAAGTGTGAGCAATCTCAGAGGACACCATTCTCGGAACTTGTTCAATGTATTTAAGCTCACAAATCTATCTTCCCAAAGCTTCTTCTTCTTTGACATCTCAAGGCCGATAACTCTGGTACCACCCCCTTGACCGTCACCTGGAATAGCATCATCATCATCAACTATAACTGGTGCATCGGGAGCATGAGTAGATGAGGGCTCTGAACCCTAATTGTCGTCTTCCGAACCCTTAGAAGTGCTAGCTGAGGTGGAAGGTTCATCTCGGAGTTGAAACCTCTCCTGAAGCTACCTTGGCTGTGACTGTGCATCAGGATGCTCTTGCAAAGAGTTTCCCTCTAATGCTTCCCTTGACGGGACATATGAACTGGACTTAGCAGGCTCCAGGGCTCTCCTAGTTGTTGTTTTCTTTTCTATAACTCTTTGCTCGGAGAGTGGTACGGTACCCCTTCCATGTCCTCGGGAGGGTTCACCCCTCCCTTTGGATGTATCACCGCATCCACGAGATCTAACCATTGTCTCCAGTACATAGCAACAGGAATTAGATATGTTTGAATTCATAATATCAGACAGTTGCAGAACAAGATAGTATGCAAGATGGGGAAGTGTGGACCACACATTTTTGAGTGCGGCCATGGATGGGTTTGTGCGTACCGCACAATTTTGAAGTGCAACAGTAGTGGTTATTCTTGCTATCCGCACAATTTTTAGTGCGGCCGCACAATTGAAATGTGGACCATACAATTTTGAGTTTGGCTGCACAATTTCTACTTCAAAAATGCATCTCTCTGATAATAGAGAAAGCCATGATCTGCGGTCGCACACACTTTTCCGTTCAATTTATGTGGACCACACAATTTTGAGTGTGGTCCCCACAATCAAGCTATACCAAGTGCCCTAAACTAATGATCTGCGGACCGCACAATTTCTTGTGCGGCCGCACAATTCAAAATCAATCAGCAGTAAACTTAGGGTTTCTAACTTTAAGCACAATTTAGTCATGGTAGTAACAATTTAGACATGATACATAGTTTACCCCTCCCCATATAGCAAGTAGGAAGTTACCCACACAAATTTAAGCTCACATGATGATGAATTTGACATTAGGTCTAAAGATAACTAAACTAATTGTGAACAAAATTAAGAAAATTGAAAAGTTTTAAAGATGAATTGAACATACCAGTAATCCAGTGATACTTAGGAAGAATCAAAAATGATGAAATTAGTGTGAGATGCGTGAATTAGATGAGTGCATTGTGCTTTCCTTTGTAATAAATTTTCAGAGTTCGTAAAGTTTTAACTGTAGAAAGAAGAGAACTATTTATACCTATTTTGATGGCCTAAGGTTCAAGAGAAGAGTGCGGCTGCACAATTTCAGGTGTGGTCCGCACTCTGCTATCTGGTGTAGACTTTCCTTTAAAAGATCTACAGTCCGCATATTTTTGAGTGCGGTCGCAGATTTTGGTGAAGACCGCACATTTCCTTGTGCGGCTGCACTTTGGCAATTTCTTTGACACGCAAACTTCAGAGAGTGCAATTTTAGTTTTTTAGTTGTTCGGTCTGCATAAGAGTTGTGCGGTACGCACTAGAGTTGTGCGACCGTAGACCTCTTTCCGATGTGGCACTCAAAATTATGCGGTTCGCACAATAAATGTATGGTCAACACTTTTTCCATACTTACCCATTTTTCTGAGCACAGTCCCTGGAAAGTACACTCATTCCTGCAACACACTTCAAACCCCGTTAGCGCAAAATAAGAACTATCTATAGAAGAATAAAAAAAAGAAAAAAGAAATATGGGTTACCTCCCAAGAAGCGACTGATTTAACATCGCGGCACGACGCAGATTACAATCATCACTTGAAATGAAGAACCGCCACAACATGGCCATCATCAACTTTCCCAGGTAGTGCTTTGCATTGACTCTTAACACCTCATCATTTTTATTTTTCAAGTCCAATTGTCACAACCTGGATTTTCCACCCTCGGGAGTCGTGATGGCGCCTACTAATGTGAGCTAGGCAAGCCTACTATTTGAACAAATTACCTTTTTACCAATTTTATATTCTTTAACAATTATAAAGCAATAACGTGTAGACAACGGATATTAGAATAAGCGGAAAAAATGCAGTAAGCTATCTGAAATATGTATCTAATACAACTATTTGAGTCTCGACCACCCAAAACTGGTGTCACAGTTTCACAGACGATCTAAGAATACTACATACAAAGTCTGAAAGATAAAAGATACACTATTTCTGAACTAAGTAAGTGAAACAGGATTAAAGGGATAGAGGGAGACTCCTGGGCCTGCGGACACCTGATGATCTTGTATACTAACCGAGTCCGCACTCGCCCGAGAACACGTACGTCCTCCCTGTAATTGTCTTGTCTTTGTTATGGTTTCAGGGCTGCAGGACTACTTTGGATCTCCGCGTGGACTGAAGGCATCCACCCAATCTATGGTCCAAAAGCCGATGCTCCAGGATCTGCACACAGTATAGAGTGTAGTATCAGTACAACCAACCCCATGTGCTGGTAAGTGCCTAGCCTAACCTCGGCAAAGTAGTGATGAGGCTAGGACCAGACTACCAAATTAACCAGTGCAATTTAACTATATACAGCGGAAAAGAAGAACAGTAATATACAGTCAAGTATGGGAGGGGTAACATGCTGCGGGGGAACTATCATTTTAGAATAGAAAGACAACAAGTAACTGAAAGAAACAACATATCTCATATATCAACAAAGAATCAAAAATCAATAAGTGCACGGCATCACCCTTCATGCTTTTACTCACGTCCTCACCAAGGCAATCAAGTAATGAAAATGTGCACGGCATCACCCTTCGTGCTTTTACTCTCGTCCTTACCATATAATTAATATAATCGGCACGGAATTGTACATCATGTGGCAAGGCATCACCCTTCGTGCTTTACACTCTTGCCTCACAAATCATACACGGCATCACCCTTCATGCTTTAACACTCTCTCACCAAAACAATACACAGCATCACCCTTCGTACTTTAACACTCTTCCTCACCCAAACAACAATCACAAACAATAGGGCAAGGGAATAAAAGAAATTACAATAAGAATCCCATCAAGGGAATAATAATTCAACAATCAAATCCCGACAAAGGAACAAAATCAAAAGAGACATCAACATCCCAGCAAGGGAGATAACATCAAAAGCAACAATATCCCAGCAAGGGAGATAATATAATGATTCTATTTTCTTTTTCGCTTTTACTTCTCAACTCACTTCACAACTTGAGCTAATGCTCTAAAAGATTCAATTACCACTTATACTTCATATTTCATTGTACAACTTTAGCCAACGCTCCTCAATGTTTAAATGTCACAATTACTTTCACAAACTTTGCCCAACAATAGAAATCATCATCAAAGCATGAATAATACCACGAAGTCATAATAATCACAATATAAGACTCACGGGCATGCTTGACACCGACGTATAGATACTCGTCAGCATGCCTATATGTCGTACTCGACAAATACCACATAGCAAATAGGACTCGACTCCTAATCCCTCAAGCTAAGGTTAGACCAAACACTTACCTCGATGCTACGAAAATAATTCAAGTCTCTACTGTCGCTTTACCTCTTGATTCCACCACCAATTCGCTCGTATCTAGTCACAAGTTACTTAATTACATCAATAAATGCTAAAGGAATCAATTCTAATGCATGAAAATGATTTTTCTAAAGTTTTACCCAAAAAGTCAAAAATCGCCCCCGAGACCACATGGTCAAAACCTAAGTTTCAAACCAAAAACCGATTATCCATTCTCCCACGAACCCAAATATATAATTTGTTTTGACATCGGACCTCAAATCGAGGTCCAAATCCCCAATTTTTGAAAAACCTAGGTTCTACCCAAAACACCCAATTTCCCCCATGAAAATCATTGATTTTGAGTTGAAATCATGTGAAAAGATGTTAATGATTGAAGGAAACGAGTTAAAATTGACTTATAATCGATTTGGAAGAAGAGTTGTCTTTGAAAAATCGCCGAAGAGTGTTTTGGTCTTGAAAGAGTGTGAAAAATGAAAGATTTTCGGCTAAGTTATAAAATTGCAGGTTGCAAATGTCGCAATTGCGAACCCAGACTTCTGCTAAGTTCACATTTGCGAAGCAGTTTTCGCATTTGCAAAGTGGGAATTGCGAACAATGTGTTGCATTTGCGACGTCTCGCTAAAACTAGGGGATCGCATTTGCGAGGTAAGCTGGCCTGGGCTATTGTTCGCATTTGTGACATAGCCTTCCTGCAGGCCTGCAATGCAACAGCTGAAATCTGCAATTCCTCAAGTCCAAAATCCACACCGTGACCTATCCAAAACTCACCCAAGCCCTCGGGTCTCCAAACCAAATATGCACACCAACCTAAAAACATCATATGGACTCGCTCGTGCATTCAAATCACTAAAGTAACATCAACAACTATGAATTTAGCATCAAAATCATGAAATTTCTTAAGAACTTCAAACTTTCCAATTTTCTCAAAAACAATCCGATTCACATCGTTTCAAGTCCGTTTCTTACCAAATTTTACAGACTTATTTTAAATCACATATAAGATCTGTACCGGGCGCCGGAACCAAAATACGGGCCCGATACCATCAAGTTTTAAACACATTTCATTTCCAAAACTCATATAATTCTAGAAAATAATTTTCTTTAAAAATTCATTTCTCGAGCTTGGGTCCTCGGAAGTCGATTTCGGGAATACGCCCAAGTCCCATATTTTCCTGTGGACCCTCCGAGACCGTCAAATCACTGGTCCAAGTCCGTTCACCCAAAATGTTGACCGAAGTCAACTTAAATCCATTTTAAAGTCAAAATTCATCATTTTTCAAAGATTTTCACATAATGGCTTTCCGGCTACGCGCCTGGACTGCGCAAATCGAGGTGATGTCGAAAGAGGTTTTGAGACCTTGAAATACAGAATTTACTTTTGAAACAAGTGATACATCCTCTACCTCTAAAACAACCGTTCGTTCTCGAACGGACAGAAGAAGGAAGTACCTTAGTCGGGGAAAAAATGGGGATAACGGCTCCGCATATCGGACTCGGACTCCCAGGTCGATGCCTCAGTGGGCTGACCTCTCCACTGAACACGAATAGAAGGAAAACTCTTCGATCTCAACTGACGAACATGCCGGTTTAGAATAGCTACCGGATCCTTCTTATAAGACAAGTCGTTGTCCTACTGGACAATGCTAAAATCTAACATGTGGGATGGATCGCCATGATATTTCCAAAGCATGGACACATGAAACACTAGATGCATGGTTGATAAGATCGGCGGCAACGCAAGTCTGTAAGCCACCTCTCCTACTCAATCAAGAATCTCAAACGGGCCAATGAACCTATGGCTAAGCTTGCCCTTCTTCCCAAATCTCATCACGCCCTTCATAGGCGACACTCGCAGCAATACCTGCTCACCGACGATGAATGCCAAATCACGAACCTTATGGTCGGCATAAATCTTTTGCCTAGACTGAGCTATACGAAGCATATTTTGAATAATCCTAACCTTGTCCAAGGCGTCCTAAACCAAATCCGTACCAAACAACCGAGCCTCTCCCGGCTCAAACCATCCAACTGGTGACCGGCACCGCCTACCATACAAAGCCTCATAAGGAGCCATCTGGATATTCGACTGGTAGTTGTTGTTGTAGGCAAACTCTGCTAAAGACACGAACTGATCCCACGAGCCTCCAAAGTCAATGACACAAGCTCGGAGCATATCCTCCAAAATCTGAATGGTCCGCTCAGACTGCCCATCCGTCTGAGGATGAAACACTGTGCTCAACTCAACCCATGTGCCCAACTCTCTCTAAACTGCTCTCCAGATATGGGAGGTAAACTACATACCTCGATCCGAAATGATAGACTCGGGCACACCATGAAGACGAACAATCTCGAATATAGATCTCAGCTAACCTCTCCGAAGAATAGGAGACTGCCACAGGAATGAAATGTGTTGACTTGGTCAGCCTATCAACAATAACCCATGCTACGTCGAACTTCCTCTAAGTCCTTGGGAGCCCAAGAATGAATTCCATAGTGATCCTCTCCCACTTCCACTCGGGAAGCTCAATCCTCTGAAACAATCCAACAGACCTCTAATGTTTATACTTAACCTGCTGACAGTTCAAACACCGAGCCACATATGCAACAATGTCTTTCTTCATTCTCCGCCACCAATAATGTTGCCGCAAATCCTGATACATCTAAGAGGCGCCCGGATGAATAGAGTACCGGGAACTATGGGCCTCCTCTAAAATTAATTCTCGGAGTCCATCCACATTAGGCACACAAATTCGACCCTGCAATCTCAAAAATCCATCATCACCTAAGGTAACATGCTTAGCATCTCCGTGCTACACAGTGTCTCTAAGGACACACAAATGGGGATCATCATACTGCTGATCACGGATATGCTCCAATACGGAAAAACGAGCGATTGTGCAAGCTAACACACGACTGGGCTCAGAAACATCCAAGCTCACGAACTGATTGGCCAAGACCTGAACATCCAAGGCAAGCAATCTCTCACCGACCAGAATATAAGCAAGACTACCCATGCTAGCTGACTACCTACTCAAAGCATCGGCCACCACATTGGCCTTTCCCGGATGATATAAGATGGTGATATCATAGTCCTTTAATAACTACAACCACCTTCTCTACCTCAAATTTAGCTCCTTCTGCTTGAACAAATACTGCAGACTCTTGTGGTCCGTGAACACCACACATGCCATGCCATACAGATAATGCCTCCAAATATTCAACGCGTGAATAATGGATGCTAACTCCAAATCATGAACTAGATAGTTCTTCTCATGAATCTTCAACTGCCGCGAAGCATAGGCAATGACCTTGCCATATTGCATCAACAGCGCACCAAGTCCAATACGAGATACATCACAATAAATTGTATAAGGCCCTGAACCTGTGGGCAAAACCAACACTGGTGTCGTAGTCAGAGCTATCTTGAGCTTCCGAAATATCGCCTCACACTCGTCCGACCATCTGAACTGGGCACCCTTCTGGGTGAACCTGGTCATCGGGGCTACGATAGATGAAAACCCCTCCATAAACTGACGATAGTAGCTTGCCAATCCAAGAAACTCCGGATCTCTGTAGCTGATGTTGGTCTGGGCCAGTTCTTGACTGCCTCAATCTTCTTCGGGTCAACCTGAATACCCTCTGTTGATATAACATGACCCAGGAATGCAATTGAACTCAACCAAAACTCGCACTTCGAAAACTTAGCATACAACTGACTATCCCTCAAAGTATGAAGAACCACTCTAAGATGCTGCTCGTGCTCCTCCCGTCTATGGGAATAGATCAAAATATTATTAATGAAGACTATCACGATGAATCTAAGTAAGGCCTGAACGCTCGGTTCATTAAATCCATAAAAGTTGTTGGGGCATTTGTCACCCCGAATGACATCACCAAGAACTCACAATGCACGTACCGAGTGCAGAAAACTATCTTAGGGACATCGGATGCCCTAATCCTCAACTGATAGTAGCCAAATCTCATTCTTGATTTGGTGGACACTTATTCTTGATTGTAAACTTGTTCAACTGCCGGTAATCAATACACATTCTCATCGATCCAACCTTCTTCTTAACAAACAACATCGGCGCACCCCAAGGTGAAACACTCGGTATAATGAAACCTTTTTCAAGCAAGTCTTTCAACTGCTCCTTCAACTTTTTCAACTCAGGCGGGGCCATACGATACTGCGGGATAGAAATGGGCTGAGTGCCCGGAGCCAAATTAATGCAAAAGTCAATATCCCTGTCGGGTGGCATACCCGATAGGTCTAAAGGGAATACCTCAGGAAACTCACGAACACCGAGCACATAATCAATAGAAGGAACCTCAGTAGTAGAGTCACAAACATAGGCCAAATAGGCTAAACACCCCATCTCGACCGTACGCCGAGCCTTCATATAAGAGATAACACTGCGGGCAAAATGACCAGGAGTCCCTTTCCACTCTAAACGAGGTAAACCCGGCAAAGCTAAGGTCATAGTCTTGGCATGACAGTCCAAGATAGCGTGATAAGGTGATAGCTAGTCCATCCCCAATATGACATCGAAATCAACCATGTCCAGAAGAAACAAATCTACACGAGTCTCAAGACCCCCAATCAGAACTATACATAAACGATGGACTCGATCTACCACAATAGAATCACCCACCGGTGTAGACACATAAATAGGAGCACTCAAAGAATCACTAGGCATGACCAGATATGGTGCAAAATAAGATGACACCTAAGAGTCCGTAGACCCTGGATCAAATAAATCTGAAGCATCTTTGCCACAAACCAGAATAGTACCTATGGTAACTGCATCGGAAGCCTCAACCTCGGACCAAGCTGGAAGAGCCTAACATTGGGGCTGGGCCCATCACCCTGAACTACATCTCTAGGACGACCTACTATTGGCTGGCCTCCACCTCTAGCGGCCTGAGCTCTACCTCTAATACCTCTACCTCCACCTCTAGCACCTCTACCCCCACCTCTAGCTAGCTGGATAGGCTATGGAACACTCGGTGCCTAAACCATGGCACGGGAACCCTGATGCTGAGAGCTACTCGGTGCTCGAGGGCAAAACCTAGCAATGTGACCCATATCACCACAAGTGTACAAAGCCCTCGGCCGTTGAAACGGCTGACCTTGACAACCTGACTGACCACCCAAAAACTCTGAAGCGGCGGTGCACTGATAGGAGCTGGTAGTGCACTATAGGACTGCTGATCAGAATATTGCATATAGGAACCATGACCACCTGAAGCACCATGAGAAACCTGAAGGGTTGACTGAAAAGGCCTAGGAGGATGGCCTCTACCATACGAATCTCTGCCTCCAGACAAAGTACTACTTAATCGGCCTGAATGATGAGGCCTCTTGTTAGACCCCTGAACACCTCCCTACAATAGAACCATCTGAACTCTCCTGGCCACATTGGCCGTCTCTTGGAAAGAAATCTCACTCCCTATCTCCTTGGCCATCTGAAGTCAAATCTGCTAAATAAGTCCCTCAATGAACCTCCTCACCCTCTCTCTCTCTTTCTCGGTGGGAAGTATGATAAGAGCATGATGAGCCAAGTCGATGAATATGGTCTCATACTGAGTAATAGTCATAGAACCCTGCTGGAGATGCTCAAACTGCATTCGGTAGATCTCTCTCTCTCTGAGTGATGGAGAGAAAATTCTCCAAAAATAGCTGAGTAAAATGCTCCCAAGTCAAAGCTGGTGATCCGGTTGGTCTAGCCAAGCAATAATCTCTCCACCAAGTCTTGGCGGATCCAGACAAGCTAAAAGTAGCAAAATCGACCCCATTGGTCTCCACTAATCCCATGTTCCTGAGAACCTCAAGACAGCTGTCTAGATAATCCTGGGGATCCTCAGAAGATGCACTGCTGAAAGTAGTAGTAAAGAGCTTGGTGAACCTGTCCAACCTCCACAAAGCATCGGCAGACATAGCTGCTCTATCACCGGTCTGAGCTACCACACCCGGCTGAACTGCTGGAGTTTGGAACTGGGGAGCTACCTACTCTAAAATGCGAGTAGTAGGAGTTTGGGCTCCTCCTCCAGCCTGAGAGACGGTTGGTGCTAAAGGAAGCAAGCCTACCTGGGTGACACTCTCCATAAGGCCCACTAGATGGACCAGAGCATCCTGGAGTATGGGGGTAGCAATAAACCCCTCTAGAATAGAAAGAAACAACATATCTTAGATATCAGCAATGAATCAGAAATCAATAAGTTCACGACATCATCCTTCGTGTTTTTACTCTCGTCCTCACCAAGGCAATCAAGTAATGAAAATGTGCCCGGCATTACCCTTCGTGCTTTTACTCTCGTTCGCACTATAATCAATATAATCGGCACGGAATTTTACATCGTGCGGCACGGCATCACCCTTCGTGCTTTAACACTCTCTCACCAAAACAATACACAGCATCACCCTTCGTGTTTTAACACTCTTCCTCACCAAACAACAATCACAACAATAGGGAAAGGGAATAAATGAAATTACAATAAGAATCCCGGCAAGGGAACAATAGTTCAACAATCAAGTCTCGACAAGGGAACACATCAAAAAAGACATCAACATCCCGGCAAGGGAGATATCATCAAAAGCAACAATATCCCGGCAAGGGAGATAATATAATGATTCTCTTTTCTTTTTCACTTTTACTTCTCAACTCACTTCACAACTTGAGCCAATGCTCTAAAAGATTCAATTACCACTTATACTTTCACATTTCATTGTACAGCTTGAGTCAACGCTCCTCAATGTTCAAATGTCACAATTACTTCCACAAAATTTGCCCAACAATAGAAATCATCTTCAATGCATGAATAATACCATGAAGTCATAATAATCACAATATAAGACTCACAGGCATGCTTGACAACAACATATAGATACTCGTCACCATGCCTAGACGTCGTACTCGACAAATACCACATAGAAAATAGGACTTGACTCCTAATCCCTCAAACTAAGGTTAGACAAACACTTACCTCGATGCCATGAACAAAATTCAAGTCTCTACTATTGTTTTATCTCTTGATTCCACTATCAATTTGCTCGTATCTAGTCACAAATTACTTAATTACATCAATTAATGCTAAAGGAATTTCAATTCTAATGCATGATAATGAGTTTTCAAAAGTTTTACCCAAAAAGTCAAAAATCGCCCCCGGGCCCACATGGTCAAAACCTGAGGTTCGAACCAAAACCCGATTACCCATTCCCCCACGAACCCAAATATATAATTTGTTTTGAAATCGTACCTCAAATTGAGGACTAAATCCCTAATTTTTGAAAAACCTACCCAAAATACCCAATTTCCCCCATGAAAATCATTGATTTTGAGTTGAAATCATGTGAAAAAAAGTTAATGATTGAAGGAAACGAGTTAAAATTGACTTACAATTGATTTGGAAGGAGAGTTGTCTTTGAAAAATCGCCCAAGAGTGTTTTGGTTTTGAAAGAGTGTGAAAAATGAAAGATTTTCGCCTAGTTATAAAATTGCAGGTTGCAAATGTCGCAATTGCAACCAGGGTTCGTAATTGCGAACCCAGACTTCTGCTAAGTTTGCATTTGCGAAGCAGTTTTTGCATTTGCGAAGTGGGAATTGCGAACAATGTGTCGCATTTGTGATGTCTGGCTAAAGCTGGGGGATCATATTTGTGAGGTAAGCTGGCCTGGGCTATTGTTCGCATTTGCGACATAGCCTTCGCATTTGTGAGCCAAGCTTCACAAATGCGAAGCCTGCTAGCCTGCAATGCAACAGCTGAAATCTACAATTCCTCAAGTCCAAAATCCACTTCGTGGCCGATCCAACACTCACCCGAGCCCTCGGGGCTCCAAACCAAATAAGCGCATCAACCTAGAAACATCATACGGACTCGCTCGTGCATTCAAATCACTAAAATAGCATCAACAACTATGAATTTAGCATCAAAATCATGAAATTTCTTAAGAACTTCAAATTTTCCAATTTTCTCAAAAATGATCCGATTCATGTCGTTTCAAGTCCGTTTCTTACCAAATTTCACAGACTTATCTTAAATCACATATAAGACCTGTACCGAGTGCCAGAACCAAAATACGGGCCCAATACCATCATTCTTTAAACACATTTCATTTCCAAAACTCATAAATAATTCTAGAAAATAATTTTCTTTAAAAATTCATTTATCGGGCTTGGGACCTCGGAATTTAATTCCGGGCATACGCCCAAGTCCCATATTTTCCTACGGACCCTCCGAGATCGTCAAATCATGGGTCCGGGTCCGTTCACCCTACATGTTGACCGAAGTCAAATTAAATCCATTTTAAAGTCAAAATTCATCATTTTCATAGATTTTCACATAATAGCTTTCCAGCTACGTGTCCGGACTGCGCATACAAATCGAGGTGATGCCGAAAGAGGTTTTTGAGGCCTCGAAATGCAGAATTTACTTTTAAAATAAGTGATGACCTTTCACAACCTCAAACGGGATACTCCATTTAGACTTCAACTTTCCCGGAAACATCCGTAACCGAGGATTGAACAACAACACAAGATAATTTTCTTCAAACTCCTTGTTTCGAATGTACTTCTCTTGGAGGTAATTCATATTCTCCTTGTATAAGGACAAACTTGTATATGCATGGTACTGGAACTCATCTAGCTCATTCAATTGTGCCACCCTTAAGTTGGCGGATACATCCCACTCAAGATTCAACTTCTTCAAAGCCCACATGGCTTTGTGCTCAAGTTCCACTGGAAGATGACAATCTTTCCCGAACACCAACCGTATGAAGACATTCTAATCGGTGTTTGTAAGCCGTCATATAAGCCCATAGAGCATCATCGAGTTTGTTGGACCAATCCGTCCGGTTAGCATTCACTATTTTTGACAAAATACTCTTTATCTCCCGGTTGGAGACTTCCACTTGACCACTTGCTTGAGGATTCTTCGGGGTCATGACTTTATGAGTGACACCATACTTGGAGAGTAAGGTTTGAAGGCTTTGTTGCAAAAATGGGATTCCCCATCACTTATGATAGCCCTTGGAGTACCAAATCTTGTAAAGATGTTTTTCTTAAAAAGCGCCACCACACTTCTCGCTTCATTGTTGGGCAAAGCAACAACCTCAACCCATTTGGACACATAATAAACCGCGACCAAGATGTAGGTATTTTCACAAGAACTCACGAACGGACCCATGAAGTCAATACCCACACATCGAAAATATCTATCTCCAAAATGGTGGTGAGGGGCATTTCATTTTTATTTGAGATTCCACCAGCCCTTTGACATTCATCACAACGCTTGACAAGATCACTAACATCTTTGTAGAGAGTGGGCCAATAAAAATCACAACTTAACACTTTGGCTGCCGTTCTTACTCCACCATGGTGACCACTATAAGGCGAAGAATGAAAAGCCCCATGAATTTTAACTTGTTCCTCCTCCGGTACACATCTTCTACTCACTCCATCCGTACAAATTTGAAAAAGGTACAGTTCATCCCAATAATAGTCTTGACAATCCCGTTTGAGCTTCTTCCATTGGTTTGAAGAGAACTCAACCGGAATGATATCACTCATAAGATAATTTGCCAAATCCGCGAACCAAGGCACTTCCTTCATAGAAATAGCCAAAATTTGCTCATCGAGGAAGGCGTCATTGATTTCAAGGACATCATTCGACCTCCCCTCCTCCTCCAAATGAGACAAGTGGTCCGCCACTTGGTTTTCACTTCCTTTTCGATCTTGGATATCAATATCAAACTCTTGTAACAAAAGTACCCATCTCATCAAATGAGCTTTGTAATTTTTCTTGCTCATGAGATAATGGAGTGCCTCATGATCCGTATGAACAATCACTTTTGCACCAATCAAGTACGGGCAAAATTTCTCAACGGAAAACACAATGGAAAGAAGCTCTTTCTCTGTAACGGTGTAGTTGACTTGGGCACTATTCATGGTCTTGCTTGCATAATAAATCGGATGAAAGATCTTGATGATTCGTTTCCCCAAAACGGCCTCTAAGGCTACATCACTTGCATCGCACATGAGCTCAAAAGGAACACTCCAATTTTGACTTGTGATAATGGGAGCAGTGGTCAACTTGAGCTTTAGCAACTCAATGCTCTCATGCAATCATCATTGAAATGAAACTTGGTATCTTTCTCCAAAAGCTTGCACAACGGGTTTACCACTTTAGAGAAATCCTTGATAAAACGCCGGTAAAATCCCATGTGGCCTAAGAAACTCCACACGTATTTGAATTAAGTTGGAGGTGGAAGTTTAGAAATCACCTCAATCTTTGCCTTGTCGACTTCAATACCATTCTTTGAGATTTTATGGCCAAGGACAATGCCTTACTCAACCACTAATGACACTTCTCCCAATTGAGCACCAAGTTTGTTTCTTCAAATCTTGCCAATACTTTATCCACTTTTACTAGACAATCATCAAAAGAATCCCCGAATATCGAAAAGTCATCCATGAAGACTTCAAGGAAATCCTCCACCATGTCAGTGAAGATAGGCTTCATACACCTTTGAAAAGTTTTCGGTGCATTAAATAACCTAAATGGCATCCCCGAGAATGCAAAAGTACCATAAGGACATGTGAAAGTAGTTTTCTCTTGATCCTCCGGAGCAATAAGAATTTGATTATAGCCGGAATACCCATCAAGGAAACAATAGAAAGCATGGATGGCCAACCTATCAAGCATTTGATCAAGGAAGGGAAGTGGGAAATGATCCTTTCTTGTGACTTTGTTGAGCTTGCGATAGTACATACACACTCTCCACCCGGACATTGTTCTTGTGGGAATCAACTCATTCTTGTCATTGGTGACCACCATCATTCCCCCTTTCTTTGGGACACATTGAACCGGAGAAGTCCATAAACTATCGAAAATGGGCTAAACAACCCCGACATCTAACCACTTGATGACCTTCTTTTTGATAACCTCTTACATGGCTTCATTGAGTCACCTTTGATGTTCAACAGATGGTTTGGCACCTTCCTCCAAGTTGATCTTCTGTATGCAAGCTGCGGGGTTTATCCTCAAATATCTGCCATTGTTTATCCAATAGCCTTCTTCCTCCTTTGTAGCACCGCCAATGTGGAATCTACCTGCACTTTAGTCTAACAAGAGGAAAGAATAACCGGTAAAGTAGAATAAGGGCCAAGAAATTCATACCAAAGTGGAGGTAATGGCTTCAACTCCAAGATGGGAGGCTTCTTAATTGAAGGCTTTGTTGGAGGAGTGGTTCTATTTTCAAGATCCAAGGACAATTTGCGTGGCTCATAAGTGTACGGCCTCATTCCTTGAAAAGGGTCACACATTCCATGTAATCCTCCATTTCTTCATCATCACAATTGAGCAAGACGAACTCCAAAATATCTTCAACATTCATCACAGCACTTGTTTCATCAATAATCATATCGGTCACCAAGTCCACGAAAGAGCACACCTCATTACTATTGGGTTTCCTCATAGACTTACACACATGGAAAACTACTTTCTCATCACCAACCCGAAAAGTAAGCTCTCCAAATTCAACATCAACTAGAGCCTTCCCTGTAGCAAGGAAAGGTCTCCCAAGAATAATCGGCACCTCATAGTCAACCTCACAATCAAAAATAACAAATTCCGCCAGGAGAATGAATTTATCAACACGAACCAAGACATCATCAATTATACCCAACGGTCTCTTCATGGTACGATTCACCATTTATAATCTCATAGATGTGGGTCTTGGTTTTCCAATTCTCAAAGTCTTAAAAACCGAATAGGGCATCAAATTGATACTTTCCCCAATATCACAAGAGCGTTAGCAAAGTCGGTACTTACAATGGTACAAGGGATTGTGAAAGCGTCGGGATCTTCAAATTTAGGAGCCATTGAGTGAACAATTGCACTCACTTGATGAGTCATCTTTATAGTTTTACAATTCATGGACTTCTTCTTTATCACTAAATCCTTCATGAACTTTGCATAATCGGGCATTTGCTCCAAAGCCTCAACTAATGGCACATTAATAGATAGACTTTTCATCATGTCAATGAACTTTTAAATTGGTTCTTACAATTTTGCTTGGCAAGCCTTTGAGGGTATGGAGAAGGAGGCCTAGACATTGATTCCTTAGCCTTTGGCACTACCGGCTCTGATATGTACATAATGTGCTGCCTAGATAGGTTCAGTTCCTCTTGAGTCTCCTCCACATTGTCATCAACATCAATCCTCACTTCATCATTTGCTTTCACCTCATTGTTCGGGAACTCATCTTCTTGTACCATTTGCTCATCATCTACAAGTTTCTTTTGTCTTGAGGTAGTTGCATCCCTACCATTTTCCACTACTAGTAGTAATAGCCATGGCATGTCCCATGTTGTTCCCACCCTTTAGGTTCACCACCGTTTCACTTGGTAGTGCCCCCTTAGGAAAAGTGTTTAAAGCTTGCGAGACTTGGCCCAATTGAACTTCCAAATTGCGAATTGAAGTGTTGTGAGAGGCTAGTTAAGCATCAGAGTCAGCATTCTTCTCCATCATTTGTCTAAACATGCTCTAAATTCGACCCATCTCTTTGTTGAAAGAGCTCGGACCATGGGAAGGATGAGGAGGCGGGTTGCTCGGCTGTTGATACATCGGGGGCCTTTGAAAACCCGACCCCCGATTACCTTGGTTATTGTTCCATCCCTCTTAGTTGTTGCCTCCCAATATCGTTGACTATTGCCACTTTCCTAGGTTATTTTGACCATTCCAATTTCCTTGATTGTTTTGATTGTTCCAATTCCCTTGGTTGTTACCACCATTCCTTGGTTGTTAGAATTTCAATTCCCTTGATTTCCTTGAGGTTGCCATTGCTGTTGATTCGGGGCCTTGACAGTTGTTTTTTTGCCCTTGGAAGTTGTTCACATATTGTACTTCCTCCTCTTGTTTATTATAAGATTCATCTTAATCAAACCCACTATCATCTTGTACAAAGTTTTCCACACGATTTTGCAATTGTGGACGCTTTTGCCTTCTTTTGTTTACCATCATACTAACTCCCTCCATTGCATTGACTTGCTTAGGACGTTACACTTGTTGAAGTTGAGCCTTGGATAATTGATTCTTGTGGTGGTAAACTTGGAAATTGCTTGCCCATGATCATGCAATTCTTTATGTAGGTGAATCATGTTTGGATCACCTTGAGGAACATTTACTCTACTTTGCCATGCCGATGAAGTATCCGCCATTTCATCTAAGATCTCACAAGATCCCGCATATGACATTTTCATGAAACTTCCACCGGCAAGTTGGTTGACCACGCATTGATTGGTTGTATTGATCGCCCTATAGAAAGTTTGTTAAATCATAGCCTCCGTAATGTCATTGTTTAGGTACTCTTTCACCATAGTTCTATACCTCTCCCATATCTCATGCAAAGGCTAATTTGGTTCTTGTTTGAATGCTAAAATCTCATCTCTAAGAGTAGCAATATGCTTGGGAGAAAAGAACTTGGAAATAAATTTCTCCGCCAATTCATCCCATGTATGGAAGGAATGGTTTGGCAACCTTTCTAACCAATCCAAAGCTTTCCCCCATAGAGATAAAGGAAATAGTCTCAACCTTAAAGTATCCTCGGAGTCGTTTATCTGTTTACTCCCCCAGCAAGTGTCCACAAACCCCTTCAAGTGTTTGTACGCATTTTGATTCGGAGCCCCGGTGATGAATCCCCATTGCTCTAACAATGTGAGCATAATATTTATGATTTGAAAGTTGCCCGCCCTAATGCAGGGTAGGACTATGGCACTTGCATACCCTTCATTTGGCAACACCCAGTGTGGAGCCGCTCTTGGTGGAGGAGGGGGTGGAATGGGAACGTTGTCTTGAGGCCGTCGTCCTCCTCGATTTGCTTGACTTTCAAAAGGAACCTCTTAAACTTGGTCATCTTCCACGTCCACATCCCCCAAAGGCATGTTTCCAAGAGGGTCATTATTGTTGAGAACCATTATTTCACCTCCAATTGTTTCACAAAAAAGATTAGTAACACGGAAGGAAAAGAAGACAGTTCACACACAAAACCAAATATATAGCTAAGTCCGTTTTTAGCTCCCCACAACGGCGCAAAAAATTGATCTCATCCAAGTCACACCTCTATTCGAGGTTATGAAACGATCGATGCAATAGTAATACCCACTTGAGAGTCGGGGTCGAATTCCACAGGGAGCTATATGAATGGAATAAAGTAATGTATATTTGGACTAAGCACGTGAAGTATCTGGATTGCACTTCCACAAATATGGTTTTGTTTGTGCTTCTAAAATAACACTAAGGATTACAATTCTAAAGAAATGAAACTAGAGAATATTGTTTTTGGATAATTTTCAACAATGTAAAAGTCCTAAGGCTATGACCTTCACTTAGGTGTTTCCCTAACGAGTTGTAAACTTTAAAGCTTGTTTTGTTGGTCGGGGTGTATTATAGCTATCAACACTCAAGTACTCACTCAATACCTCTTGGTAAGAGAGTGATTTTGCCTAATTTGGTTTTTCCAAGTCCAAATGGGTATTGAACCAACCAGTTGATAAAATGCTCAATTCGGGTTTTACTATCTCTAGGTTCAGCCCTTTAATTTTGACTATCAATCTCTTGATTTTATCTCAAATTTTTGTTAGCCAACATTTTCTAGACTAAGTCTCTCTTTTTCGAGTAGAGACCAAGTCAAATAGTCATGAACTAATTTTTGCAACCATTAATACTACAATTAAAAACAAGAACAAAGCTAAATAATAAACACTCAACTATAAACAAGCCATAAATTAAACACCCATTAGGTTTACACACTAGGGTTGGGTCACAACCCTAGTTAGAAATCTAGCTACTCATAATTGGTATAGAAGAAAATAGAGAAGAAATAATAATTAAACTCATATTAAAAGATTAAAAGATAAAAATCCAAAGCTAAATCACTAAAGTAAGCTAAAGTTGCCTAAAAAGCAAGGAACTACGGCTACAAGAGTTTCAATATTCAAAACTTCACCTAATTTCGTGAAACTAGTCTATTTATACAAAGCTGGAATTTTCGGACAAAAATGCCCTTTCGGAGGTTATGTGGCTGCACAATTACATGTGAGGTCCTCATTTTGCTTGAATCTTGATAGGAGTTAAATTTGCGGCCGCACAATTCTAGAATACGGCCGCATCTCTCATATTCTGCGGTCTACACAATTCTTGGTACGGCTGTGTAGGGATCTTCTACAGACCACAAATTTCTAAGTGTGGCCCCGTAGCTGACTTCTACGGCCGCACAATAATTGTGCTTACTTTTTGAATTTTAGCTCTTGCATAGCTTCTGCGGCCCCACAATAATGGTGCGGTCTGCACTTTTACACTAGCACTTTGATGGATTTCCTTTCGTATTCTGCGGCCGCAGATGGAAATCTGCAGTCCGCACTTGAGCTTTTGTGCTTGCTTTTTGTCCTTGAGTTCAGATTACTCCTTCTTGATTTGGATTTCATCTTTGTGGATCATTTTCCATTACTTCTGCAATTATGTATATTTCATCAATTTTCGGGAATACAATTATACACTTTTGGACTAAAACGAAAGCTAAAAGACACTAAAAAGTAGTCAAAATCCTCACTTATCAAAAATTACAAGCTCCACAAAAGACCCTACGCGAACGCAACACCAATAATGCAATCGTGTTTCACTAACTGCCAAGCCTACGCGGATGTGGGGAACTTTTGGGAACACAGAGACAAAATGACCTGCCTCACACGCTGCACGAACGCTACCCTTTTCTCGTGAACGTAAAGCTTCAGCTTCCACAATCGCGAACTCGTCCTCATCCTCGTCATCGCAAACGCGTAGAAGAAAAATCACCTGACACCACTTTCAACTCTGCGATTGCGAGCCTCCCTCTGCAATCGCGAAGGTGATACCAGCACAAGCTAAACAGCTGCTCAAAATAAGGGAAAAACGTTCGAAGTGTAGTATGAGTACAACGGACCCTATTTACTTAGCAAGTATCATAAATAAACTCGACGAGGTAATAATGGAAAGAATTATTAATGATACTTGCTAATAACCTGTTCAATTTCTCTATTACACAAGCACAACACTAGTGTCATCCAATCATACTAGGGGTGCGCATCGGCCGGTTCGGTTCGATTTTTATGAAGTTTGGTTCGGTTTGTTTGGTTTTTTATTTTATATTTGGTGCACCAATAACCGAACAAAAATTATTTCGGTTTCTTTGGTTTTTGCTAATTTAGTTTGGTCAATTTTTGATTAAATTCGGTCAATTTTGAACAAATTACATCAAGTGCTTGCTAGTATAACGAGAAAGTTGCATTCAACTATAATAGCCTTCATATTATGTTGTTCTGGAATTATAGGTTGCAGAATGAAGACATACTAATAAGTTAAGGTGCATTAACTCTGGTATTTTTTTAAGGAAGATCTTAGGCGTAACATGTATTTATGGGGTCATCATTGTGCAGGACATAGCGAGGTAAGTTGTGATTTCCATTAGGAAATTGAAGCGATATCTACATATGTGAGATGACCATTATTGACCCAAAACTCATGTTTAGATCAATGAAATGACTCTAGAATATAACATTTGAAGGTTGTAGTGTCCGTAATTTGAAGTTTTTTGCAGTGCAAGGGTGGATTCGAAACAGTCTTCCATTTCTATAATTTCTATTTTGTTTCTTCATGATCTTCTCCCCTAGATAAATGTTCAACAGCTTTCTGTTATTTTATAACAACATATATTTTGAAGTAAATTATCTCAACTTAGTTTATTCTAATGTCCAATGATTTAGTGAATAATACTGCATGAGTTTTCATCTAAAGGTCTTAGTAGACATTTCTGAATAGAAATATTACTACATTTGTTTGAAAGCAGACAGATATGCTCAAGAAAACTATGTCCTTTAATGAAAACTTCGGTTTTTCGGTTTAACCTAAAACCGAAGTTGTAAAACCTATCACCAAATCGAATACCGAAATTATAAAAAAATAGAAACCACCAACCGACCGAATAAATAGAAGTTTACGGTTCGAACAATTTTTTCGGTTCGATCGGTATTATGGCCACCCCTAAATCATACATTACAGATAAAACCACATTGGTGCACAAAGAGATAATGTGCTAAGTCCTGAATTTGATATGCAACAGAATCTGTCTCTGTCCAGTTGTCAGGCTACTTGGAGCTCTTCAACTACACAACTCTCATCACCTGCTCAATTATTCATGCCAGAACAACACTCTCAAATTTTGTAAATGCTTAACCAAGGAAAAGAAGTTGAACTTGTAGCCAACACAGCTAAAGTAGGACCTACAGGTATTACTACAGCCCTTATGTCTAATCGAGTTGACAATAATTGGATAGTTGACACAGGGGCTACTAATCACATGGTACACAACTTGGAGTTACTTAGAAAATTCAAGGAATTGACAGGTTTGGAAATAAACAAAGTATATCTACCTACTGGAGAACAAGTAATTATTCAAAAAACTGGTGATTCACATATTTTTCAAGATAGAACTCTTCATAATGTTCTATACATTCCAGACTTCGAGTATAATCTGTTATCAGTCTCTAGGATCACCAAAGAGCTAAAATGTCTAGCAGCATTTATTCCTAATTTCTGCTTATTTCAGGAACTCTTTAGTGGGAAAGTGATAGGGATTGGTACGGAGGATCAGGGTCTCTACATACTGAAAAGACTCAATTCCGATTCTACCAGTAAACATAGTATGCCTGCTTCATATGTAAATAGCTCATATGTAAATAACATTTCTAGTTTCAGTACTAAGAATAAAACTGAGGGTGAACATACATATTGTGATAGCATATCTTTGTGGCATATGAGGCTTGGACATCCACCCCTGAAGGTTTTGAGAAACATTAGTACTCTAAAAAACTTACATGTGAAAGATCACAATTGTACTGTATGTCCTATTACCAAGCAAACAAGATTGCCATTTTCCTTAAGTAATAGCAGTTCTATTTCTGCATTTGATCTTATCCATGTTGATGTTTGGGTTCCATATAGAGTTCCAACACATGATGGTAAGAAATACTTTATGATCCTGGTAGAAGACTACTCAAGATATACTTGGATCTTTTTAATGAATAATAAGTCTGACTCTGTTGTTATTCTGAGAAATTTTCTTGTATTGATCAAAACTCATTTTAATTATGTTGTTAAGTGTCTCAGAACAGACAATGGATCCCAATTCTTCAATGAGTAGGTAAAACAGCTACTTCAGGAACATGGAGTAATTCATCAAATCTCTTGCATCTACACAACTCTGTAGAATATAGTGGTAGAAAGAAGACATAGATATATCTTGGATGTGGCTAGAGCCTTGAGGTTTCATGGAT
The DNA here is from genome assembly GCF_000715075.1 of Nicotiana tabacum. NCBI lineage: Eukaryota > Viridiplantae > Streptophyta > Magnoliopsida > Solanales > Solanaceae > Nicotiana > Nicotiana tabacum. Next base: position 143,373,498 of record NC_134087.1, on the reverse strand, counting down.
TTATTCCCTTAAGGTTTTGGGGAGAATGTGTCACAACTGCAGTGTATCTGTTGAATAGGCTACCTACCATTCTTCTAAGGGGCCAATCTCCATTTGAGAGACTGTTTTCCAAAGATCCTTCCTTACAGCATTTAAAAGTATTTGGTATATGCCACTAATATGAAGAAAACTGACAAGTTCTGTCCTAGAGTAATACATGTTGTGCATTTGGGGTATTCTGTTACTCAAAAAGGCTATCATTTGTATGATCTCAGTAGTTAGAATTTTTTTGTTAGCAGAGATGCAGTCTTCAAAGAAGACATCTTTCCTTGCAGAGACATGAAGTCTCAAATCACACCTTTATTTCCTATTCTATAACTTAAAATGTTTGATCATGTATCCTCTGCCATTTCTGAGAAGACTCTTCCTTAGTCTTCTTCTCGTGCTTCTCCTGGTATCTCTCTTCCACCATATTCTTCTACTTCTTCTCCCAGTTCCTCATTACCCTTCAGCTTGTGGTTCATCCAGTTGTAGAGTATCTTATAAGATCTTCTAGACCCTCTAAACCACCTGTGTGGATGTAGGACTACGTAGTGCAGTCTGAGTAGTCCAACTGCTCTTATCATATCTCCTCATATGTCTGTTATGATCACCTTTCCCCTACCTATAAAGCTTCCTTGGCTGCTTATTCAGCAGTTCTGAAGCCTTCATCCTATGCTGAAGCATGCAAAGATCCTCTTTGGATTAATGTTATGAAGGCAGAAATAGTAGCACTTGAAGAAAACAAAACCTGGACCATAGTTGACTTGCCTCAGGACAAATCTCCCATTGGTTGTAAGTAGGTGTTCAAGGTGAAATACAAATGAAATGGAGAGGTTGAACGATATAAAGCCAGGCTTGTAGCAAAAGGCTATAGTCAATAGGAAGGGTTGGACTATAATGAGACATTCTCTCCTTTGGCCAAAATAGTTACAATAAGGTTTGTGGTGGCTCTAGCAGCAGCTTCTGTGATGACCCAAAAGTTCATCACTCGTTTTCAAAGTAAATTCTGTATTCCGAGGCCTTAAAAACCTCTCTTTTATCTTACCTCGATTTGCGTGCGCAGACCGAGCACATTTCCAGAAAGCTTTTATGTGAAAACTAAGTAAAATAAGGAAATTGGCTTTTAAAATTGAATAAAGTTGACTTTGGTCAAGATTCTTGGTAAACGGACCCGGACACATGATCCGACGGTCTCGTTTCCATAGTAAAATTTGGGACTTGGGCGTATGCCCGAAATCGAATTACGAGGTCTCAAGCCCGAAAAATGAATTTTGAAAGAAATTATTTAACTGAAATTATAAGAGTTTTTAGAAATGGAAAGAGGTTTGCAATTGATAGTATCAGGCCCGTATTTTAGTTTCAGAGCCCGATACAAGTCTTATATAATAATTAAGTTGAATCTATGAAGTTTGGTAAGAATCGGAGTTTGTTTAGTATAAATCGGACCTTAATTTGAGAAATTGGAAATTTTGATGTTCTTGAGTGATTTCATGAATTTGAGGCTTAATTCAAAGTTGTTGATGTTATTTTGATGATTTAATCGCACGAGCAAGTCCGTATGATATTTTTGGACTTGCGTTTATATTTAGTTTGAAGCCTCGAGGGCTCGGGTGAGTTTTGGATAGGCCACGGAGTGAAATTGGACTTAGGAAAAAGTGATGGTATCTAGTATTTTTACCCAGACCTCTGATCTCGCAATTGTAAAGTGGATAGGCTTGGTAATTGTGACCCCAGTGTCGCAAATGCGAACCAAGCCTGGGCAGGCCCTTTTCGCAAATGCGAACACAGGGTGGGAATAGCGAAGCCCTCCCAATCGCAAATGCAATGTTTCCTTCTCATTTGCGAAGGCGACAGGATTTTCCCATGGTCACAAATGCGGCAGATTCTTCGCAACTGAAAAGACAACAGGTCCTGAATAGGTTCGCAATTGCGAACCCTGGTCGCAATTGGGACATTTGCGGCAAGTTAATTTGAACTTAGATGCATTTTTCTTCATTTTTCAAACTCTCTCAAACCCTAAGCTCTCTTGGGCGATTTTCTAAAGAAAAGTTCTTCTCCAAATAAATTGTATGTCGTTTCTAACTCATTTTCTTTAATCTATAACATCTTTTCACATAATTTCAATTCAAAATCAAGGGTTTTCATGGGGGAAATTGTGTGTTTTGAGTAGAACTTAGGATTTTCAAATTTTTGGGATTTGGACCTCGATTTGAGGTCCAATTTCAAAATAAATTATATATTTGAGTTCGTGGGTGAATGGGTAATCGGGTTTTGGCTCGAACCTCGGGTTTTGACGATATGGGCCCAGGGTCAATTTTTTACTTTTGGGGAAATTTTTAGAAAACCTATTTTCATGCATTAGAATTGATTCATTTAGCATTTATTGATATCGTTAAGTAAATTGTGGCTAGATACAAGCGAATTGGTGGTGGAAACAAGAGGTAAAGCGATAGTTGAGGCTTGAATTGTTTTCGTGCCATTGAGATAAGTGTTTGGTCTAAACTTACCTTGAGGGATTAGGAGATGTGTCTTAATTGCTATGTGTTAATTGTTGAGTACGACTTGTAGGTGTGGTGACAAATATCTATACGTCGGTGTCAAGCATGCCCGTGAGTCTTACACTATGATTGATGTGACTCCATTTCGTATTGTTCATGCTTTATATGATGATTTCTTTTGTTGAACAAGGCTTGTGGAAGTATTATTGGTAATTGAACATTATAGAGCGTTGGCTCAAGTTGAGAATTGAGTTGTGAAGTAATTGTGGAAAAGAGAAGAGGTTTATGATATTGCCTCTCTTGCCGAGATGTTATTGCTTTTGATATTATCTCCCTTGTCGGGGTGTTATTACTTATGCTATTGTTCCCTTCCCGGGATATTGTTGTTATGTTATTGTTCCCTTGCCAGGATTTTATTGTTATATTATTGATTCCCTTGACCAAATTGCTTTGTGATTGTTGCATGGGTGAGGAAGAGTGTAAAGCGCGAAGGGTAATGTTGTGCATAATTTAGAGAGTGTTAATGCACGAAGGGTAATGTCGTGCCGATATTGTGAGGTAAAAGCACGAAGGGTGATGTCGTGCCGCATGATGTACAATGTCGTGCCATGATATGAGTGATAATGAACGAAGGATCATTCTGTACCATGATTATGTGAGGTAAAAGCACGAAGGGTGATGTCGTGCTGATTATATTGATTTTTATGGTGAGAATGAGAGTAAACCCACGAAGGGTGATGTCGTGCACTTGTCCTTGACTTCCTTATTCTTGCTTACAGTTGAATTTTTGTATTCGTTTCACTTCTTTACTGAAATTTGTTTGTACATGATGTTCCCCGCAGAATATTTTCCACTTCCCATCTTTAATTGCTAGTTTATGTCATTATTACTTGTTGTATGTGATATAATTGCATAGGTTTATTTGGTAGTCTTGTCCTAGCCTCATCACTACTTCGCTAAGATTAGGCTAGGCACTTACCAGCACATGGGATCGGTTGTGCTGATACTACACTCTGTACTGTGTGCAGATCCCGGTGCTGCAGCTTTCAGACCACAGTGAGGTTGCTGCCTTCAATCCATCAGGCGACCCGAGGTAGTCCTGTAGGTGTCTGCAAGCCTTGGCGTCTCCTTCTATATTTCTATATTATTTCTTTTATGTATTTTAGAAACAGCTTTGTATTTATCTTTCAGATCCCTATTTGTAGTATTCCTAGAAAGTCTGTAAGATTGTGACACTAGTTCTAGGTAGCTTTTGTTTATGGATTTGTATCAGTATTATTTTAAATTGTTACATTTCGTTCTTCCTCTTTATTATTTTCGTTGTTTATAAAATATTAACTCACAATTGTTAAGGGATTAAAAATGAAAAGGGTTAAATAATTGTAATGGTTGGCTTGCCTAGCTTTCACTAGTAGGCGCCATCACGACTCTCGAGGGTGAGAAATTCGGGTCATGAAAAGTTGGTATCAGAGCTCTAGGTTGCTTAGGTCTCACAATTCATGGACAAGCTTAGTATAGTTTGAGGGATCGGTATGGAGACGTCAGTAATTATCCCCCAGAGGCTACAGAGTTAGGAAAAACTTCACATCTATTCTTTCCTGTCGTGCGACTTGATTTCTCAATGCTAATTGAACTTCCACTCTATTCTTTCGAGATAGTGAGAACATGTACCACTTCATCAGCTGACCAGTAGCCCGAGCCCCCAGCAACAGCTCCTGCAAAGAGTAGAGGTCAAGGCCGTGCTAGGTCCTGAGGCAGAGGTAAAGCTCAACCAAGAGCACGAGAAGCAGCACCAGCGGCGGAGCCTCAGGTTGAGTTTGACGATAAGGTTCCAGCCCAGACAGTTCTAGTAGGACCAGCTCAAGAGGCAGACTTGCTTCCTATAGCACCAGCTATCTCATAGTTTGGGGGAGGAGCCTAGACTCATGATACTTGCACTCCGGAGCAGATGGCTTCCTAGTTTTAGACTCCAGCAGCTCAGCCAGTTGGGGTAGTTCAGCTTGGTATTGTGGCATAGACCGGAGAGGGGCTAGCTATGTCGGCTGATGCCTTGTGGAGATTGGATAGGTTCACCAAGCTCTTCACTACTACTTTTGGTGGTACATCTTCTGAGGATCCCCAGGATTATTTGGACAACTGTCATGAGGTTCTACGGAACATGGGGATAGTTGAGACCAATGGGGTCGACTTTGCTGCTTTTCATTTGTCTGGATCCACCAAGACTTGGTGGAGAGATTATTGTTTGGCTAGACCAGCTGGGTCACTAGCTTTGACTTGGGATCAGTTTTCTCAGCTATTTCTGGAAAAGTTTCTTCCTATCACTCAGAGGGAGAACTATCGGAGGCAGTTTGAGCTTCTCCAGTAGGGTTCTATGACAGTCACTCAGCATGAGACCAGATTCATTGACTTGGCCCGTCATGCTCTTCTTATACTTCCCACTGAGAGAGAGAGAGTGAGGAGGTTCATTGAGGGACTCGTTCAGCCTATTCGATTGCAGATGGCTAAGGAGATGGGGGGAGAGATTTTTTCAGTATGCGGCCAATGTGGCCAGGAGAGTTGAGATGGTTCTATCACATGGGAGTGGTTAGGGGTCTGACAATAGGCTTCGTCATTTGGACAGGTTCAGTGGTGCCTCATCTGGAGGCAGAGATTCTTTTGGTAGGGGCCTTTCTTCCAGGCCGTTTCATTCAGCACTTCAGGCTTCTCATAGTGCTCTAGGTGGTCGTGCTTCTCATATGCAATATTCAGATTAGTTTCCCTACAGTGCACTGCCAGCTCCTATCAGTGCACCTCTGCTCTAGAGTTTTTAGAGTGGTTATTCAGGCCGTCAGGGTCAGCAGCCGAGGGCTTGTTATACTTGTGGAGATACAAGGCATATTGCTATATTTTGCCCTCGAGCACCGAGCAGCTCTCAGCATCAGGGTTCCCATTCCATGGTTCAGGCACCGAGTGTTCCATTGCCCGCTCAACCAGCTAGAGGTGGAGGTAGAGGTGCTAAACGTAGAGGTAGAGGTATTAGAGTTGGAGGTCAGGCCGCTAGAGGTGGAGGCCAGCCAGCAGGAGGCCGTCCTAGAGATGTAGTTCAGAGTGGTGGGGCCCAGCCCTGATTTTATGCTCTTTTAGTTAGGCCTGAGGCTAGGCTTCCGATGCAGTTATCATAGGTACTGTTATGGTCTATAGTAGAGGTGCTTCAGTTCTATTTGATCCAGGATCTACATACTCCTATGTGTCATCTTATTTTGCACTGTATCTGTTCATGCCTAGTGATTCTTTTAGTGCTCGTGTATATGTGTCTACACCGGTAGGTGATTCTATTGTGGTAAATCGTGTCCATCATTCATGTATAGTTGTGATTGGGAGTCTTGAGACTCGAGTAGATTTGTTACTTTTAGATATGGTTGATTTTGATATCACATTGGGGATGGACTGGTTATCACCTTACCACGCTATCTTGGACTGTCATACCAAGACTATGACCTTAGCCTTGCTGGGTTTACCTCATTTAGAGTGGAGAGGGACTTCTGGTCATTCTATCCGTAGGGTTATCTCATATATGAAGGCTCGGTGTATGGTCGAGAAGGGGTGTTTGGCCTATTTGGCATATGTTCGTGATTCTAGTGTCGAGGTTCCTTCAATGGATTCTGTGCCTGTTTTTCGTGAGTTTTTAAGGTATTTCCTTCAGACATTCTGGGTATGCCACCTAATAGGGATATTGATTTCTGCATTGATTTGGCTCTGGGCACTCAGCCCATTTCTATCTTGCCATATCGTATGGCCCCGCCTGAGTTGAAAGAATTGAAGGAGAAGTTGCAAGACTTGCTTGATAAAGACTTTGTTAGACCTAGTGTCTCGCCTTGGGGTGTGCCGGTGTTGTTTGTAAGAAGAAGGATGGATTGATGAGGATGTGTATATATTACAGGCAGTTGAACAAGGTTACAATCAAGAATAAGTATCCATTGTCGAGGATTGATGATTTGTTTGATCAGCTTCAGGGTGCCAAGGTATTTTCGAAGATTGACTTGAGATCTGGCTACCATCAGTTGAAAATTAGGGCATCCGATGTCCCTAAGACAGGTTTCCGCACTTGGTGCGAGCATTATGAGTTCTTGGTGATGTCATTTGGGTTGACAACTACCCCAGTAGCTTTTATGGATTTGATGAACTGAGTGTTCAAGCCTTACTTCAATTCATTCGTGATAGTCTTCATTAATGATATTTTGATCTGTTCCCGTAGCCGGGAGGAGCATTAGTAGCATCTGAGAGTTGTTCTTCATACTTTGAGAGATAGTCAGTTGTATGCTAAGTTTTCGAAATGTGAGTTCTGGTTGTGTTCAGTTGCATTCTTGGGTCACGTTGTTTCAGCAGAGTGTATTCAAGTGGATCCGAAGAAGATAGAGGCAGTCAAGAACTGGCCTAGACCCGCATCAGCTATAGAGATTCGGAGTTTCTTGGGTTTGGCAGGCTATTACCGTCGATTTGTGGAGGGGTTTTCATCTATTGCAGCCCCAATGACCAGGTTGACCCAAAAGGGTGTCCAGTTCAGGTGGTCGGACGAGTGTGAGGTGAACTTTTTGAAGCTCTAGACAGCTTTGACTACGGTGCCGGTGTTGGTTTTTCCCACATGTTCAGGGCCACATACAGTTTATTGTGACGCATCTCGTATTGGACTTGGTGCGGTGTTGATGCAGGATGGCAAGGTCATTACTTATGCTTCATGACAGGTAAATATTCATGAGAAGAACTACCCAGTTCATGATTTGGAGTTAGCAACCATTGTTCACGCGTTGAAGATTTGGAGGCATTATCTATATGGCGTGTCATGTGAGGTGTTCAAAGATCACAAGAGTCTATAGTATTTGTTCAAGCAGAAAGAGCTAAATTTGAGGCAGCGAAGGTGGTTGGAGCTATTGAAAGACTATGATATCACCATCTTATACCCGGGAAACGCCAATGTGGTGGCCGATGCCTTGAGTAGAAAGTTAGCCAGTATGGGCAGTCTTGTGTATATTTCGGTCGGTGAGAGACCTCTTGCTTTGGATGTTCAGGCTTTGGCCAATCAGTTCGTGAGGTTGGATGTTTCTGAACCCAGCCGCGTGTTAGCTTGCACGGTCGCTCGTTCTTCATTATTTAAGCGTATCCAAGATCGGCAGTATGATGATCCTTATTTGCTTATCCTTAGAGGCACAGTGCGGCACGGAGGTTCCAAGCAAGTTATAGTTGGAGATGATGGAGTTTTGAGGATGCAGGGTCGAGTTTGCGTACCTAATGTGGATAGACTTTGATAGTTGATTTTAGAGAATGCCCATAGCTCCCGGTACTCTATTCATCTGAGCGCCACTAAGATGTATCAGGATTTGTGGAAGCATTATTGGTGGATGAGGATGAAGAAGGATATTGTTGCATATGTGGCTCGGTGTTTGAATCATCAGCAGGTAAAGTACGAGCATCAGAGACCTGGTGGTTTGTTCTAGAAGATTGAGATTCCTAAGTGGAAGTGAGAGCGTATCACTATGGACTTCATTGTTGGACTCCCATAGACTCAAAGGAAGTTCGATGCAGCGTGGTTTATTGTTGATAGGCTGACCAAGTCAGCACATTTCATTCCTGTGGCAGTTTTCTATTCTTTTGGGAGGTTAGCCGAGATCTATATCTGGGAGATTGTTCATCTTCATGGTGTGCCCGTGTCTATCATTTTTGACAGAGATACACAGTTTACCTCACATTTCTAGAGAGCAGTTCAGCATGAGTTGGGCACACGGGTCGAGTTGAGCATAGCATTTCATCCTCAGACGAACGGGGAGTCTGAGCGTACTATTCAGATTTTTGAGGATATGCTATGAGCTTGTGTCATTGACATTGGAGGCTCGTGGGATCAGTTTTTGCCTTTAGCTGAGTTTGCCTACAACAACAGTTACCAGTCGAGCATCTAGATGGCTCCTTCTGAGGCTTTATATGGTAGGTGGTATCGGTCACCGGTTGGATGGTTTGAGCCGGGAGAGGCTCGGTTGTTGGGTACGTATATAGTACAGGATGCCTTGGACAAGGTCAGGATCATTTAGGATAGGCTTCGTACAGCTCAGTCCAGGAAAAAGAGTTATGTCGACCGTAAGGTTCGCGATGTGGCATTCATGGTTGGCAAACGAGTGTTGCTTCGGGTGTCACCTATGAAGGGCGTGATGAGATTTAGGAAGAGGGGCAAGCTTAACACTAGATTCATTGGCCCGTTTGAGATTCTTGATCGAGTGGGAGAGGTGGCTTAGAGACTTGCGTTGTCGTTGAGCTTATCAGCCGTGCATCCAGTGTTTCATATGTCCATGCTTCAGAAGTATCACAGCGATCCATCCCACGTGTTAGACTTCAGCACTGTCTAGTTGGACAAGGACTTGTCCTATGAGGAGGAGTCGGTAGCTATTCTAGACCGGCAGGTTCGTCAGTTGAGAATGAAGAGTTTCCCTATTGTTCATGTTTAGTGGAGAGGTCAGCCTGTTGAGGCAGCTACCTGGGAGTCCGAGTCTGATATGCGGAGCCGATATATCCATCGTTTCTCCGACTCAGGAACTTTTTTATGTCTTTAAAAACCTCTCTTTTGTCTCACCTCGATTTGTGTGCGCAGACCGGGCGCATTTCGGGTAAGCTTTTATGTGAAAACTAAGTAAAATAAGGAAATTGGCTTTTAAAATCGAATAAAATTGACTTTGCTCAACATTCTTGGTAAACGGATCCAGACCCGTGATCTGATGGTCTCGTAGGTTCCGTAGTAAAATTTGGGACATGGGCGTATGCCCGGAATCGAATTTCGAGGTCCCAAGCCCGAGAAATGAATTTTTGAAAGAAATTGTTTAACTGAAATTATAAAAGTTTTTGCAAATGAAAAGAGGTTTGAAATTGATGGTATCGGGCCCATATTTTGGTTCCGAAGCCCGGTACAAGTCTTATATACTAATTAAGTTGAATCTGTGAAGTTTGGTAAGAATAGGAGTTCGTTTAGTATAAATCTGACCTTTATTTGAGAAATTGGAAATTTTGATGTTCTTGAGTGATTTCATGAATTTGAGGCTTAATTCATAGTTGTTGATGTTATTTTGATGATTTGATCGCACCAGCAAGTCTGTATGATGTTTTTGAACTTGTGTGCATGTTTGGTTTGGAGCCCCGAGGACTCGGGTGAGTTTTGGATAGGCCACGAAGTGAAATTGGACTTATAAGCAAGTGTTGGAATCGGGTATTTTTGCCCATGCCTCTGATCTCGCAATTGCGAGATCAGGCTTTGCAATTGCGAAGTGGACAGGCTTGGTAATTGCGACCTCAGTGTCGCAAAGGCGAACCAAGCCTGGGCAGGCCCTTTTCGCAAATGCGAACACTGGGTAGGAATTGCGAAGACCTCCCAATCGCAAATGAGATGTTTCCTTCGCAATTGCGAAGGTGACAGGATTTTCCCATGGTCGCAAATGCGGCAGATTCTTCACATTTGCGAAGACAACAGGTCCTGAATGGGCTCGCAATTGCGACATCTACGACCAGTTAATTTGGACTTAGACGCATTTTTCTTCATTTTTCAAACTCTCTCAAATCCTAAGCTCTCTTGGGCGATTTTCTAAAGAAAAGTTCTTCTCCAAATCAATTGTATGTCGTTTCTAACTCATTTTCTTTAATCTATAACATCTTTTCACATGATTTCTATTCAAAATCAAGGGTTTTCATGGGGGAAATTGGGTATTTTGGGTAGAACTTAGGATTTTCAAATTTTTGGGATTTGGACCTTGATTTGAGGTCCAATTTCAAAACAAATTATATATTTGAGTTCGTGGGTGAATGGGTAATCGGGTTTTGGCTCGAACCTCGAGTTTTGATGATGTGGGCCCGGGGTCGATTTTTGACTTTTGGGGAAATCTTTAGAAAACCTATTTTCATGCATTAGAATTGATTCATTTAGCAATTATTGATATCATTAAGTAAATTGAGGCTAGATACAAGTGAATTGGTGGTGGAAATGAGAGGTAAAGCAATAGTCGAGGCTTAAATTGTGTTCGTGGCATTGAGGTAAGTGTTTGGTCTAACCTTACCTTGAGGGATTAGGAGTTGTGTCTTAATTGCTATGTGTTAATTGTTGAGTAGACTTATAGGTGTGGTGACGAGTATCTATACATCGGTGTCAAGCATGCCTGTGAGTCTTACACTATTATTGATGTGACTCCATTTCGTATTGTTCATGCTTTATATGATTATTTCTATTGTTGAACAAGGCTTGTGGAAGTATTATTGGTAATTGAAAATTGTAGAGTGTTGGATCAAGTTGAGAATTGAGTTGTGAAGTAATTGTGGAAAAGAGAAAAGGTTTATTATATTGTCTCCCTTGCTGGGATGTTATTGCTTTTGATATTATCTCCCTTGCCAGAATTTTATTACTTATGCTATTGTTCCCTTGCTGGGATATTGTTGTTATACTATTGTTCCCTTGCCGTGATTTTATTGTGATATTATTGATTCCCTTGCCCAAATTGCTTTGTGATTTTTTATTGGGTGAGGAAGAATGTAAACCACGAAGGGTGATGTTGTGCATGATTTTGAGGGTCTTAATGCACGATGGGTGATGTCGTGCCGATATTGTGAGGTAAAAGCACGAAGGGTGATGTCGTGCCGATATTGTGAGGTTAAAGCATGAAAGGTGATGTCGTGCCTCACGATGTACAATGTCGTGCCATAATATGAGTGATAATGCACGAAGGATCATTCTGTGCCATGATTATGTGAGGTAAAAGTACGAAGGGTGATGTCAATGCCGATTATATTGATTCTTATGGTGAGAACGAGAGTAAAACCACGAAGGGTGATGTCGTGCACTTCTCCTTGACTTCCTTATTCTTGCTTACAGTTGAATTTTTGTATTTGTTTCACTTCTTTACTGAAATTTGTTTGTACATGATGTTCCCCGCAGCATGTTTTCCCCTTCCCATCTTTAACTGCTAGTTTATGTCATTATTACTTGTTGTATATGATATAACTGCACAGGTTTATTTTGTAGTTTTGTCCTAGCCTCGTCACTACATTGCTAAGGTTAGGCTAGGCACTTACCAGCACATGGGGTCAGTTGTGCTGATACTACACTCTGCACTGTGTGCAGATCCCGGTGCTACAACTTTCAGACCGCAATGAGGTTGTTGCCTTCAGTCCATCAGGCGACCCGAGGTAGTCCTGCAGGCGTCCGCAAGCCTTGACATCTCCTTCTATATTTCCATATTGTTTCTTTTATGTATTTCAGAAATAGCTTTGTATTTATCTTTCAGACCCCTATTTGTAGTATTCCTAGATAGTCTATGAGATTGTGACACCAGTTCTGGGTAGCTTTTGTTTATGGATTTGTCGGTATTAGTTTAAATTGTTACATTTTGTTCTTCCGCTATTTATAAAATATTAACTCACAATTGTTAAGGGATTAAAAATGAAATGGGTTAAATAATTGTAATGATTGGCTTGCCAAGCTTTCACTAGTAGGCGCCATCACGACTCCCAAGGGTGGGAAATCTTGGTCGTGATAGCTTCTCACCGATACATATTTCAGATAGATATGCATAATACATTTCTTCAAGGGGATCTTTCTGAAGAAGTCTTTATGCAAATTCCAATTGGATTTTCAAGCCAGGGGGTGTATCAAAAGGTGTGCAAGCTCAACAAGTCCTTGTATGGGCTCAAACAAGCTCCTAGATAGTGGAACTTGAAGTTAACAGAAGCTCTATTGAATATGGGGTTTAAACACTCTCATTATGACTATTCTCTCTTCATACAACAAAAAGAATCACATCAGGTGGTCATACTTGTCTATGTGGATGATCTCTTAGCAACAGGAACCAACTTGAAGCTGATTGAGCAAGTGAGGAAGGACTTACAAGTCAGATTCAAAATGAAAGATCTTGGGGAACTAAAATACTTCTTGGGCATTGAATTTTCTAGATCAGAAAAAGAAATTCAAATGTGCCAAAGAAAGTATGCACTTGAACTAGTTTCTGAACTTGGTTTGTTAGGTGGACCAGTAACTAGTCCACTAGAGTTCAATCACAAGCTAACCTCTATGGAATTTGATAAGGTTGTCACCAAGAATGGTAGTGACAATGACAATGAACTTGAAGACAAAGGGAAATATCAGAGAATAGTAGGCAGACGATTGTACTTAACCATGACTAGGCCTGACATAGCCTTTGTGGTTCAAGTTTAGTAAGTTCATGCATTCTCCTAAACAATCTCACATGACTGCAGCCATGAGGGTCATCAGGTATATAAAGGGAACTCCAGGTCAAGGCCAATTCATGCCAGTAGATGGAAATATGAAGTTAACTAGCCTACTGTGATTCAGACTGGGGTGTTTATGTGGAAACAAGAAGATCAGTAACTGGTTATATGATCAAGTTTGGAGAAGTCTTGATATCCTAGAAATCAAAGAAGCAAGGTACAGTTTCAAGAAGTTCAATGATCACGCCCAACTATGCCTTATAAAAAGGACTAAGTGGTCGTTGCAAATATAATCCAGTTTAAAAGTCCGGAGTCGAATCCCACAGAGAACTAAGGCCTAGCTACAGCTGTTCACTATCACCAAGAAGACAAGCTTGAACAGTTCCTAACTTATAGATATTAAGATTCTTGTGTTTAACTAATTAACTAACAAAATAAAATAGTAAATTAACAACTACAGATACTAAGGGTTAGAGACAAGATTAAGGAGGTCTAGAGTTATGATTTCCCAATTATCGGAATCCTTCCCGCTATGTCTTCTATAATTTTGCCTAAGTATTCTCTACCGATCATGAGCACACTGCGTGTTGTAATTCTCTCCCGAGTAATTATAACAATTTACTAGACATACTCTCCCGAGTTACGCTAGTTGGCTTTAATTACAGCTCACTTAGATCACACCCAAGGTTTCGTTATCCCTAATCTCACCTTTAAACCCTTGGTTATTGATTCCTCACATACATCGGGAGTGATATTATTCAACAACTACCTAAATATACTTTCTCTCCCGAGTAATACATACTAAATAAGCATAACTAATTGAGGGCGCTTCAATCAACCACAAGAATAATATAGTTGAACAAATAGAGAAAATATTATGGCTCAATTATATAAAAACATAACAAGAATTTATCCAACAAAAGGTTCCATCAAAACCCTAGATAACAAATTAGCTATTCATAATAGTATGTAAAACTACAATAATAAAAGTCATAACCAACACTGAAAAATAGGAAGAGGACGGAAAAACTCGTAGAAGAATTCCCTGCCTTGCTCCTATTGTGTCTCTGCCTCCTTAGGTCGAATCTCGATCTCCTTAGACTCCTTAGGTCTAAGATATGTCAAAAGTATGTCCAACTCCTTCAAAATAGTATTTTTACAAGTATTTATACCAAATAGGGTCAGGCCTAAATGAAACACCTTTTCCTGCTAGGACTCTGACTTTGTAAAATTTGCACTACCACACCACATGGGGCGATGCACCATGCGGGGCGGCAATGGAAAAGTTTAGATTGCTGATTCTGACTGGCTGCAAGAAATTTTCACAGGCGTCGCTCCACGCGCCGCGGTAGCTGGAATTTGCAAAAATGCAAAACATGAAAGTTGTAGCCCTTTCAAATAGCTTTCCAATGATTGTGGAGCCCAAACGGACTTCTGAGAAAAATATTATGTGCATTTTACTAGACAGTGCGTCGTATACCCGCTTGATTCTCCGTTTCGTTCTTAACTATCATCCATTGATCTCCGAACACGATCCCGGCTTGATTCCTTGGATTTTACTCAGACTTCAATGCTCCAAATCACTTGAATACATTCCATAATATCTACATAGCTCGAAATCACTCCTACAAGGCATAAAATATACAATTAGTGCAAAACACTAGTGATTAAAGCTCAAACTCAATTAAAATACAGTGAATTAGAGTGTAATAAGCGACTAAAATATGCAATTATAGCCTCTCATCAACACCCCACACTTAAACCATTGCTCGTCCTCGAGCAATCAAACTACACTTTATATAGACACGACCTTTTTTTTTAAACAATTCTCCTAGCTCATCACACCAAGAATATTTAAAATAGACTAAGCACAAAAGTGTAACATCTTCAACTAAAGATTTGACTCACAAGTACCATGCATTATTCACAACTTACTTACTCTAACATAGAGGTCACTGACATTACCTTTCCTTCATGAATCAAGTGCCCTCATACAACAAAAGAGAGTAGTTCCACACACCAAAAAATTTAAGAACAATTAAGAACTCAAGATAGAAAAAATTCACTCACTCTCATAAATAACATTCATATGCCACAAAAGATGCACCATAGGCTTGCCCATAATGTACTACTCTACTAATCGAGCTCATTCAGTCTAGGATCAAGTAGGACTTTAATTGGTTGTAATGTAGGCTACGGGTCGGGTAGGATACATTTCGATATAAGAGTGACGACACCTCCCTAAATACTTTAATACATATACTCTAACATTCAAACTCATACTTATGTCAAACCATAACTCCACATTCACATCAATATATATATTAACTCCATACTTCTTTAAGCACACTTACCTCAAGAGCCACCACTTATCAAGAAAAAAAAATTTCCACAACAATACAACTATTTGTTTTTCTTTTTTTTCCAATTTAAGTGGCTCTTATTTTTTGTCAAGACAGTGCACCTTTCTCTTTATTTCATTAGCTCCACTCAAAAGCCAAACCAACAACCCCACACTTTAACTTTTACAAAGTTCATAACAATTCAAGTGCTCATGAGAGGTGAAAAGGTTCAAATAGATGGTTAATTCAAACAATTGGGTAAGGCTTGTAATGTGGTTGCCAAAGAAACAGGATTACAGACTCAAAGGGGTTAACTACGGTACATAACAATTAGGCAGTTAAAATATATATATCTGGCTTAACAAAAAAACGCCTATATCACTTTCAAGACTGAACAAAACTACTATTTTGCTTTACAAACACACGGGGCAAGTTCTAGACATCAAATGTGATGCACTGAATACATACAAACCTCACACAGATATGGCACATAACTCACTCAGGATTAGTATTATCACGACACTCCAGTCAAAGCAGTTAAGCAAAGTCAAAATCATACAATTTAAGGTACTTATACAAGAGTCAAAACTGAGCCTAAGCGTCACAACCAAAGTACTCACAATTCTCAAGGCATAACAAAGTCAAGAGATATTGCTTCATTTAAAAACACAACATAAGTTTTCCTATTTCTAACAAAAAAATAAAAACTAACTACACCCAATTCAAATAAAATCCTTGGAAAAGAACCACGGCACAAAGAAAAACCAAGGGGTAATTACTACACTACCTATAAAGAAAATCTTTTTTTTTCTTTAGAATTAAATCCCTCAAGAAAATTGTCTAGGATATCCATCATCAGAAAAAGTCCAATATTTTTTTCATTTTTCTAAAAAATAAAAAAAAATATTCAATTAAACTAATACAAATAATATAGCATAGAAAGGCACCCAGACAATCTCCTCACCACACACTTAAAATTGTGCATTTTCCCCAATGCACACCATACTAATAAGAGGGTAAAAGAAACTCCCTGGTAGGCCAAAGGCCGAAGCACTAGCAGCTCATGAGGTACTCAGACTTCTCTCAGGCTTGGTCCTTCGTGCGGATACCTCACACTTAGTTCCAACCATCTGGTTTGTTGTTGCATCCTTCCAATAGCTTTGCTTTCCATGCTCCTAGAAAATAAAATTTTGACACTACAAAAATAATACAATTAAAAAAATAAAATACAAGAAAGCAGTAAAATTGGGTTGCCTCCCAACAAACGCTTGATTTACCATCACAGCATGACGCGAACCATTTTTTTGCCTCCACTTTTGTTACGTCTCGCGTTTTCGTACGTTAAAATTTCGTTTTTAGTTTACCGACGTAGACCCGGGGATGAGATCACCTTGACGTCAATGTACTTACGCTATTTATAACAAGCGATAAATAAGTGTTATGAAGGATAAAGGGGTACACAGATTAAAGAAAATGAGTTTCGTTGAAAATGGACAATTTAGAATAAAATACGGGTCAAGCGATAATACCCGATAATTATGGACTAGTACCATGCAAGGTACCATATGACCACGGTGGTATAATATATAAAGTATATATGAAGTATTTTAAAAACAAATAGAATTTTAAGTAATTCGTGGTAATTTTTAAATTATGCGGGTAATTGATTAATTATCGGGTAACAGGACATTACCCGATTAACTAATAAGTGGATAAAACTTAATTAATTATATCCACAAAGAGACGCGGCAGTAGACCACAATTTAAGTGTTACAACCCATATCCACATGTGTTAGTTCATGCCATATATTAGTTAACATAAATCCAAGAAGGAATTATCTTTGAGATGATAAGAAGTCAATCCTATTGGTCTTAAGTGATACAAGAGTGTATAAGGGTGATTAACAAGTATTAGAAGTTAAATGAATCAAGGATGTTGTAACTCATATTTTCAAGTAATCTAGCGGTGCTTAATACACTCAAGAGTTCATTTATTAAGGTATTTTAATCATATAATATCCATATCATAAGTCTTGAAGTCAAACAAGTTATGAAACAAAAGTCGACAAAAGTTGTCGCAACTTAGGTTAATAATTTTACTTAAACATTTGGTCAAATGTTTCTAATCGATTCTCCTAATATACAAGGAATTACGGGGTTATCTACCAACCAATTAAAAATCTATGAGTCTAGTTTCCATCGCATTAAACCGTTCATCGATACGATCTTGGAGTAGAGAGATATTCGCATTTTCTCGAGACCGCGCCAAGCACCTCTCTATGGGGCCCACTAAGGCGGTTTAAGATATTTGGACCTATATAGGATGCCTCCAACCCGTTTTAAGTTATTTCTTCTAACTATTTTCAGACCTTAGAATCCTAGGAACATCCTCTCAAGGTTCTCTCAAGATTCAAGACCCAAAAAAGGGGCAAACAACACAAATCAAGTGTCGGGAATTCTGTGGCGCTAGTAAGTCTCTTGTTCTTCTTGTTGTTGCTCATTTTTGTGTCGTTCCAGCTCGTGTGGGAGGTTGTTTTAAAGGGTTTATGTTCTGTAAATACTCCCTCATGTTCTTAATATCAATCCTAGGTGATTTCAAGCCTTCTAAAGTGATTCTAGTGCCAAAAAACACTAATTGATCGCTAGTTTCGCTTTTTTGTTGTTGTGGCAGCATTGGAGGGATATTTCATGGAAATTTAAGGTCAAATTGGAGTTGTTATTTCTGTATAAAGGTAAGGAACCTCTTACTCTATATGTATTTAAGATTATCCAAGTTACGGCTAAGTCATTGAAGCTAGAACTTGTGAAATATATATCGAAAGGCTTGGTAGTAATGTTATTGTTTTGTGGACTGTTTTGCGTTGCTGTTGGGCTGCGTATTTTACTAATATTTTGTGGAGTTTTGGAGGAGGAAGGGTGTGGAGAAACACCATATATATGTAGGGTTATGGGCTGATAGTTATTTGTAACATTTCCAGGTTGTTTGACACGACTACGGTGGTCGTCGTATGTATGGAGTGATTAGGCTGTGTGTGGACTATTTTGGGAGGCTCAATATGTTTATTATTGATGTTGTTTGGGCTATTTGGTGACTGTTTTGAATGGTGTGAGGTCATATATATAGGGGAGGTGCTGTCCGTTTCATCGTAAAATAGGTTGTGGTCGATACATAATAGTTATGACGCTTAAATGATAACGATAGTATCGTTTCTCTTATTGTAGACTAAGGAGTTTTGACAATTGAATAGCTTGAGATTGGGGCAGTATATACAAGGTATGTGAGGCTATCCCTTTTCCTTCTTTTGCACGACTCCGATTGTACATAATGTAATGAACGAGCTTCCAAGATACTCTACTCTTAGAAGCTAGCAATACTTACATTGTTTTCCCTCTTATGGAACGATTGATGTTAATGTTGCTTCTCTTATTATTATGTTATCAATGTTTTTGGTACTTCCTGATTCTTATAAGGTTCATAGTGAAGAGTTAGTCCTAATAACGTGTACAGAGGATACCGACCTTACGTCACTCCGAAAGGTTTAGAATGTGATTCTATGAATCGAGCATGCATTATATATATGTATCTATTTTACTCTACCGAGCCACACTATAGTTGGCCGGGTACGGCACCTATTGTGCAACCACTGATCAGTTGGGTTTTACCGAGCTCCACATGGCCGGGTACGATTCTACCGAGCCTTATGATGGTCGGGTACATTTTTTTACTGAGCCTATTATGGCCGGGTACGATATGATGATGATGATGCCCACAGAGGCGAATGTTTTAAGGGTTTATGTATTTATACATATGTATCATGCATTTCATGTAAGTAGCCCTCAGAGGTACTAAGATGTTACAGGTTGTATATTCTCTATCCTTGCTTACATTACTGATCGTATTTATGATTCCCTGCCTTACATACTCAGTACTTTATTCGTACTGACGTCCTTTTATTTGTGGACGCTGCATGTCGTGCTGCAGGTCCTGATAGACAGGCAGGTGCAGCTCCCTCACCACAGTAGGCTGTCCAGTTCAGCGATGATTGGTGAGATCCCTTCTCCGGACTTGCCTTGGTCTTGGTATGCATTTTTGTTATAGACATTATGGGTATGTCGGGGCCCTGTTCCAGCTATGTTGCAGCACTTATGTTCCTTTAGAGGCTCATAGACAGGTGTCGACTCATGTATAGTTTGGTATGCCTTGTCGGCTAGTTTTTGTTGTATAGTCTTTCATAGTAGCCTTATATGTAGTTTCTTGATTTTCTGGTCATCCCCTACTATGTATGTTCATGTCGTCATATTTTATTATTGGTTGTCCATGATCCAAGTCTATCATTTATATTGATCTCGTCAGCCCTAAAAGATAATAATGAAGGTTAAATGAAATGTACGTTGGTGCTCGGCAAGTGTGGTAGGGTGCTAGTCATGGCCCTCCAGTTTGGGTGGTGACAAACTTGGTATCAGAGCAAGTCTGTCCTAGGGGTTGTCTATGAGCCGTGTCTAGTAGATTCTTGATTATGGATGTGTAGCGCGCCACATTTATAATCAGGAGGCTACATGACATCTAGGGTTGTTACCTTCTTCCTGAATCTAGATCGTGCGTAGAGTTGAGTCGTAAGTGTTTGTCTCTAATATTCACCTTGTTTTTTTCAGTGATGCCTTCGACTAGGAAGCAAACGATTAGTAGACGGCTTGATACAGCAGCGGGAAAGGGTACCAGTCAGGTGCCCCAAGTCAGAGCAGGACAAAGTGAGGCTCAGAGTGAGATGCCCTCTCATACCTCATCTACTCCATCTCCTCCAGAGGATATTAGAAGGCACCCAGTGCCTCCAGTTCCTCCGTCTGGCACTCCAGACCAGGATATGCGGAGTGCTTTGCAGTTATTGACTAGCTTGGTAGCTGCTCAGGCTCAGAGGTAGAATATAGGTGCTGCTGAGAAACCAATTAGTACAAGAGTTCGTGATTTTATTAATTTAGACCCTCCAGTGTTTACAGGATCAGACCCCAAGGAGGACCCACAGACTTTTATTGACCAGGTTCATCGTACACTTCGGGTTATGCATATTAGTGATACAGAGGCAGTAGAGTTGGCTTCTTATCGGCTATGGGATTTAGCAGTTCTCTGGTATGATAGTTCGGAGAGATCCAGGGGTTTGAACCCTCCTCCAGCTGTGTGGAAGGAATTTTCTAAGGCCTTTCTTCGTCACTACTTGCCAGTTGAGATACGACGAGCTAGAGCTGATAAGTTCTTGAACCTTAGACAAGGTAATATGAGTGTGCTTGAGTACAGTATGCAGTTTGATTCTTTGGCAAGGTATGCTCCCCATATGGTGGACGAGATGAGTGATAGGGTGCATATGTTCGTGAATGGGTTGGGACCACATCTGATAAATGAGTGTACGACAGCCTCCTTGGTGGAGGGCATGGATATTTCCCGTATTCAAGCTTATGCCCAGACCCTAGAGGATCGTAAGTGGCAGCAGAGGGAAGTTAGGGAGCAGGATAGGGTCCAACATAAGAGGGCGAGATTTGCAGGGTATTCTAATGACTTCAGAGGCAGCATCAAGCCACAGTTTTCGAGGAGTTCGGCGCCACCTGTAGCTAGTGCTCCTCCACAGTTTCAGAGGCCTCGATATGATCGATCCTATTTTGGTCCATGTCAGAGTTCGGGGGCATCTGGTTCGCAACATCACAGGGATACTAGTCATATGAAACCCCCAACACCACATTGTGATCAGTGCGGCAAGACCCACTTTGGACTGTGTCGTCGAGGTTCTGATGCATGTTATTCGTGCGGACAGCCTGGCCATATGATGCGGGATTGTCCTAATAGAGGAGATGATGGTTGGCTTAGCCGACTGGATCTGTGTCTGGTTCTTCCTCATCAGTTCGACCTCCAGCACGGGGTTTTCAGCAGTCGACAGGTCGTGGTAGGGGTAGAGGTGCAGTGCTGAGTTCGAGTGGTGCTCAAAATCGAACCTATGCTCTAGTAGGTCGACAGGATCTCGAGTCGTCTCCAGATGTTGTTACAGGTATTATATCTGTGTTTTCTTATGATGTATATGCGCTGATTGATCCGGGATCTACATTATCATATGTTACACCCTTTGTGGCTAATAATTTTGGCATTGAACCTGAATTGATAAGTAAACCCCTTGCGGTATCTACTCCAATAGGAGATTCTGTGATTGCTAGAAGGGTATATAGAGGTTGCACTGTGATGATTTGTAGTCGTCAAACCTTGGCAAATTTATTTGAGTTAGAAATGGTTGATTTTTATGTGATAATGGGAATGGACTGGTTGGCCTCATGCTATGCAAATGTTGACTGTCGTACGAAGATGGTTAGGTTCCAATTTCCGGGTGAACCGTCATTGAATGGAACGGGAACATTGCTACACCGAAAGGTAGGTTTATTTCCTATCTTAAGGCAAGGAAAATGATCTCAAAAGGTTACATTTATCATCTCGTTCGCGTTAGGGATGCGGAGGCGAAACCGCCTACTTTACAATCAATCCCTGTGGTCAACGAATTCCCAGATGTTTTGCCAGATGAACTCCCAGGCCTTCTTCCTGAAAGGGAGATTGAGTTTAGCATTGATGTGTTGCCTGATACTCAACCGATCTCTATTCCTCCATACAGAATGGCCCCGGCAGATTTGCGAGAGTTGAAGGTGCAGTTGAAGGACTTGCTGGATAAGGGCTTTATTAGTCCTAGCACTTCACCTTGGGGTGCACCAGTCCTATTCGTGCAGAAGAAAGACAGGTCGTTATGGATGTGTATCGACTATCGATAGTTGAATAAGTCTACTATAAAGAACAAGTATCCACTTCCAAGAATTGATGACCTGTTTGACCAACTCCAGGGTGCCAAGTATTTCTCCAAGATTGATTTACGTTCAGGGTATCATCAGGTGAGGGTTAGGGAGAAGGATATTCCAAAGACGGCCTTCCGGACAAGATATGGGCACTTTGAGTTCTTGGTGATGTCGTTCGGGCTAACAAATGCCCCAGTAGCTTTTATGGATCTCATGAATACTATATTCAGGCCCTATCTTGATGTGTTCGTGATTGTATTCATTGATGACATTCTAGTGTATTCTCGTTCGGAGGCGGAACATGCGGGCCACTTGCGGATAGTATTACAGATGCTTCAGGATCGTAAGTTATATGCTAAGCTCTCCAAATGTGAATTCTGGCTGAACTCAGTAGCATTCCTTGGCCATGTGATATCTGATGAGGGTATTAGTGTCGACACTCAGAAGATCGATGCAGTAAAGAATTGGTTGAGACCTACAACACCATCAGAAGTCCGCAGCTTCCTAGGGCTAGCAGGATATTATAGGCGGTTTGTAGAAGGATTTTCCTCTATATCATCACCATTGACTAAGTTAACACAGAAAGCTACCAAATTCCAGTGGTCTGACACTTGTGAACGTAGTTTTCAGGAGCTGAAGAATCGATTGACATCTGCACCAGTGCTCACTCTTCCTGAAGGAACAGAAGGTTATGTGGTATATTGTGATGCCTTAGGTATAGGTTTGGGGTGCGTATTGATGCAGCGTGGGAATGTGATTGCTTATGCATCAAGACAATTGAAGAAGCATGAAAAGAATTATCCAACCCATGATTTGGAATTGGCTGCAGCAATATATGCTTTGAAGATATGGTGGCACTACTTATACGACGTCCATGTTGACATCTACACAGATCACAAGAGTTTACAATACATCTTCAAGCAGAAAGAGTTGAATTTGAGGCAGCGTAGGTGGCTTGAATTATTGAAAGACTATGATGTCGAGATATTGTATCATCCCGGTAAAGCCAATGTTGTGGCAGACGCTCTCAGCCGTAAATCAATGGGAAGCTTAGTACATATTGAGGCAGGTAGATGGGGTTGATTAAAGAGCTTCATCAGCTAGCCAATATGAGAATCAGATTGTTAGACTCTGATGACGGAGGTGTTACTGTACATAATACATCAGAATCATCTTTGGTAGCCGAGGTAAAAGCACGACAATATGAAGATCCTATCTTAGTACGATTAAGAGAAAGCATTCAACAGTGTAAAAGCATGGCTTTTGGGATCGGAAAAGACGGGGCACTGAGATACCAGAGCCGATTGTGTGTGCCTAATATGGCAAGGTTGCGAGAGAAGATTATGAATGAGATTCATCAATCCCGATATTCCATCCATCCCGGCTCGACAAAGATGTATCATGATGTCAAGGAGCAGTATTGGTGGGATAATATGAAGAAGTCTATTGAAGAATTTGTAGTCTAGTGTCCCAATTGTCAACAAGTAAAGATAGAACATCAGAAACCCGGTAGATTGCTTCAAAATATAGATATTCCGACCTGGAAGTGGGAGGTGATTAATATGGACTTCATTATTGGATTACCTCGCTCTTATCATAAGTTTGACTCCATCTGGGTGATAATTGATCGACTTACAAAATGTGCCCATTTTCTGCCAGTGAAGACAACTTACACGGCTGAAGATTATGCG
Source organism: Nicotiana tabacum (assembly GCF_000715075.1). Classification (NCBI taxonomy): domain Eukaryota; kingdom Viridiplantae; phylum Streptophyta; class Magnoliopsida; order Solanales; family Solanaceae; genus Nicotiana; species Nicotiana tabacum. Next base: position 143,349,906 of record NC_134087.1, on the reverse strand, counting down.
AAGTTGTATATCAAGGAGATTGTTAGGCTTCATAGTGTGCCCGTATCTATTATATCAGACCGAGGAGCTCAATTTACGGCTAACTTTTGGAGGTCTTTCCAGAAGGTTTTAGGCACACAAGTAAATCTCAGCACTGCATTTCATCCGCAGACTGACGGACAGGCTGAACGTACCATTCAGACACTGGAAGATATGCTACGAGCATGTGTTCTAGATTTTAAGGGGAATTGGGATGATCATCTTCCACTCATAGAATTCGCCTACAATAATAGCTACCATTCCAGTATTAAAATGGCCCCATACGAGGCACTATACGGGAGGAGATGTAGATCACCAGTTGGATGGTTCGAAGTCGGTGAAACAGAATTATATGGGCCAGATTTGATTCACCAAGCTATTGAGAAGGTGAAAGTGATACAGGAGCGATTGTGGACGGCACAAAGCAGGCAAAAATCTTATTCTGATGTCCGACGTCGTGATCTAGAGTTTGAGGTTGGTGATTGGGTTTTCCTGAGGATCTCACCAATGAAGGGTATTATGCATTTTGGGAATAAAGGTAAGCTGAGTCCAAGGTATATCGGGCCGTATAAAATTCTTTGACGAATTGGACAGGTTGCTTATGAGTTAGAATTGCCATCCGAATTGGAATTTGTCCACCCGGTATTCCATGTATCTATGTTGAGAAAATGTATTGGAGACCCTTCTCGAGTCATCCCTATCAAAGATGTACAAGTTACAGAGGACCTATCATATGAAGAAGTGCCAGTGGCGATATTAGATCGGCAAGTCCGTAATCTGAGAACAAAAGATGTAGCTTCAGTCAAAGTATTGTGGAGGAACAAAAATATGGAAGAAATGACATGGGAAGAAGAAGAGGAGATGAAGTCTAAATACCCTTACTTATTCCAGAATGAAGATAATAAGGATGCTGGTGGAAGACAGGATACATTAGAAGGTGAAACGGCTCTATGAGGTAAGCAATAATTGAGAATACTCCTCCTTAATACAAAATGGTGATATGTAGATAATGTAAATACGCATAATGCTTTGTGTAGCCTTGTGAAGCCATATGTTGGGCTTAATTACTTTCAAGTTTTGCTAGTGACCATTTTATAAGGGAAAATTGATCGGAAATTTCCATTGGAATCCACGATGATTTAAACTCCCCATAAACCCTTACATTCGAGGACGAATGTTCCTAAGGGGGGAGGGTATTACAACCCATATCCACATGTGTTAGTACATGCCATATATTAGTTAACATAAATCCAAGAAGTAATTATCTTTGATATGATAAGAAGTCAATCCTATTGGTCTTAAGTGATACAAGAGTGTATAAGGGTGATTAACAAGTATTAGAAGTTAAATGAATCAAGGATGTTGTAACTCGTATTTTCAAGTAATATAGTGGTGCTTAATACACTCAAGAGTTCATTTATTAAGTTATTTTAATCATATAATATCCGTATCATAAGTCTTGAAGTCAAACGAGTTATGAAACAAAAGTCGACAAAAGTTGTCGCAACTTAGGTTCATAATTTTACTTAAATATTAGGTCAAATATTTCTAATCTTTTCTCCTACTCTACAAGAAATTACGGGGTGAATACCAACCAAATTAAAGATCTATGAGTCTAGTTTCCAACGCATTAAACCGTTCATCGATATGATCTTGGAGTAGAGAGATATTCGCGTTTTCGCGAGACCGCGCCAAGTACCTCTCTATGGGGCCCACTAAGGCGGTTTAAGATATTTGGACCTATATAGGATGCCTCCAACCCGTTTTAAGTCATTTATTCTCACTATTTCAGACCTTAGAACCCTAGTAACATCCTCTCAAGGTTCTCTCAAGATTCAAGACCCAAAAAAGGGGCAAACAACACAAATCAAGTGTCGGGAATTCCGTGGCGATAGTAAGTCTCTTGTTCTTCTTGTTGTTGCTCATTTTTATGTCGTTCCAGCTCGTTTGGGAGGTTGTTTTAAAGGTTTTATGTTTTGTAAATACTCCCTCATGTTCTTAATATCAATCCTAGGTGATTTCAAGCCTTCTAAAGTGATTCTAGTGCCGAAAAACACTAATTGATTGCTAGTTTCGCTTTTTTGTTGTTGTAGCAGCATTGGAGGGATATTTCATGGAAATTTAAGGTCAAATTGGAGTTGTTATTTCTGTATAAAGGTAAGGAACCTCTTAATCTATATGTATTTAAGATTATCCAAGTTACGGCTAAGTCATTGAAGCTAGAACTTGTGAAATATATATCGAAAGGCTTGGTAGTAATGTTATTGTTTTGTGGACTGTTTTGCGTTGCTGTTGGGCTGCATATTTTACTACTGTTTTGTGGAGTTTTGGAGGAGGAAGGGTGTAGAGAAACACCATATATATTTAGGGTTATGGGCTGATAGTTATTCGTAACATTTCCAGGTTGTTTGACACGACTACGGTGGTCGTCGTATGTATGGAGTGATTAGGCTGTGTGTGGACTATTTTGGGAGGCTCAATATGTTTATTATTGATGTTGTTTGGGCTGTTTGGTGACTGTTTTGAATGGTGTGAGGTCATATATATAGGGTAGGTGTTGTCCGTTTCATCGTAAAATAGGTTGTGGTCGATACATAATAGTTATGACGCTTAAATGATAACGATAGTATCGTTTCTCTTATTGTAGACTAAGGAGTTTTGACAATTGCATAGCTTGAGATTGGGGCAGTATATACAAGGTATGTGAGGCTATCCCTTTTCTTCTTTTGCATGACTCCGATTGTACATAATGTAATGAACGAGCTTCCAAGATACTCTACTCTTAGAAGCTAGCAGTACTTACATTGTTTTCCCTCTTATGGAACGATTGATGTTAATGTTGCTTCTCTTATTCTTATGTTATCAATGTTCTTGGTACTTCCTGATTCTTATAAGGTTCATAGTGAAGAGTTAGTCCTAATAACGTGTACAGAGGATACCGACCTTACGTCACTCCAAAAGGTTTAGAATGCGATTCCATGAGTCGAGCATGCATTATATATATGTATCTATTTTACTCTACCGAACCACACTATAGTTGGCCGGGTACGACACCTATTGTGCAACCACTGATCAGTTGGGTTTTACCGAGCTCCACGTGGCCGGGTACGATTCTACCAAGCCTTATGATGGTCGGGTACGTTTTTTTACCGAGCCTATTATGGCCGGGTACGATATGATGATGATGATGCCCACAGAGGCGAATGTTTTAAGGGTTTATGTATTTATACATATGTATCATGCATTTCATGTAAGTAGCCCTCAGAGGTACTAAGATGTTACAGGTTGTATATTCTCTATCCTTGCTTACATTACTGATCGTATTTATGGTTCCCTGCCTTACATACTCAGTACTTTATTCGTAATGATGTCCTTTTATTTGTGGACGCTGCATGTCGTGCTGCAGGTCCTGATAGACAGGCAGGTGCAGCTCCCCCACCACTGTAGGTTGTCCAGTTTAGCGGTGATTGGCGAGATCCCTTCTCCGGACTTGCCTTGGTCTTGGTATGCATTTTTGTTATAGACATTATGGGTATGTCAGGGCCCTGTTCTGGCTATGTTGCAGCACTTATGTTCCTTTAGAGGCTCAAAGACAGGTGTCGACTCATGTATAGTTTGGTATGCCTTGTCGGCTAGTTTTTGTTGTATAGTCTTTCATAGTAGCGTGGTAGCTCATACCTTATATGTAGTTTCTTGATTGTCTGGTCATCCCATGCTTTGTATGTTCATGCCGTCATATTTTATTGCTGGTTGTCCATGATTCAGGTCTACCATTTATATTGATCTCGTCAGCCCTAAAAGATAATAATGAAGGTTAGATGAAATGTACGTTGGTGCTCGGCAAGTGTGGTCGGGTGCTAGTCATGGCCCTCCAGTTTGGGTCGTGACATTTATCACATACAATTAAATGCCAATTGCTTGGTATGATAGAAACGTGTAAATCATTTGGTCTTAGACAAAGTTAGTCACATACATTAGAAAGCAAATTCAATCCCTTCTTCAAGTCCAAAAACGCTAAAGAGCAGAAGCAATTCTTAAAATTCAAATGTGTTTGGAACAAAATCAATTCCTTTTTAAGTTCAAATAAGTTTAAAGCAGAAACATTTTCAAGCCATTCACACGTTCAAACCTCACCTCAAAAATCAGATCAACTCAATGTTAATCATAAAGTGAAAACTTCGTTCATCCAGTTCAAAAAAAATACAGATTCTTAATGTCAATTTTTGGGTGTAAGTTCAGTTCACGAAGGTTTCCAACGGGATAATTATACAGAGTTATTCCTACTCCAGATATGTTAAGGCCCTCTCTTCTTTTCTTTTGGCATGATCCATACAATACATTTAAATAGCATACTTGCAAAGTTGTGATGTCTTTTAGTATTACCCAGAAGGGTACTTAGAAATTTAAGTAATGGAAAGGCTCACTCTATTTCTACACAAAAGAAAATACAGAATATGACATACCATAGAGTAATATATTAGATTTGTAAAGAAAGAGGAAAAGGAAAAATGATTTAGTTCTGGTTATGCATGACATTGGAGGATATTGTTTAATCGTAAAACAAATATGGATCTTTAGGAAAAAGAAAATGATACACAAGCTATCAGCACCTTTTTATAAGAGTAGTCTCCATAATCATAGTAACTTATTTAAGTATGAAGTAAATGAGCTTCCGTCCCTTTAATTTCAAGGCACAACTACTGATGGTTAAATGCTACTGAATTTAACCTTTTAGTATGTTTAGGCTAAGCATTTCTTTCATTTGGCATGATCTCGTCATTACATTCATATCCCGGAATTTACGTATATTTTGTTAGTCTCGCAAATTGCATATATTTTTCTAGTATTGCAAGTTATAATATTCTCCTTATCGGGATTTCATATTCAGTTGAGTATTTCCTTATTCCAGTCAAGAGAGCAGGGAAGTTACATATATACAGTATTAAAAGTATTTTCATTACCATCGAGCTATAATCGATGGGCTGGCCCCTATTGGGCAACCTCTGATCAGAGGGTAAGTTATATGACGATCCTACTGTGGCCGAGCGCTTATGAGCGAGCCCAGTTGGTCGAGACACAGAGCCTAGTATGGTCGAGCGCATATGAGCAAGCCTACTACGGCAGAGTAGTTATATATATATCAAGCCTACTGTGGCCGAGCGCTTATGAGCGAGCCCAGTTGGTCGAGACATAGAGCCTAGTATGGCCGAGCGCATATGAGCGAGCCTACTACGGCAGAGTAGTTATATATATATCGAGCCTACTGTGGCCGAGCACTTATGAGCGAGCCTTATAGAGCTGGACAGCTTTTTTACTTACTATATTGAGAAAGTTGAGTCAGTATCAGCAGGTAAGCATATTTTCAAATTTTCTTTGACTTCCAGCTACTTGCAGTTATTATATTATCAGTTCAGTTTCACCTTCAGTATATTGCTTTACATACTCGGTACATTATTTCGTACTGACATCCCTTTCTGGGGGCACTGCATTTCATGCATGCAGGTTCAGATAGACAGACGGGTAGATTTCCTCAGTAGGTGTTGCCCGAGCTCAGCTTTATCGGTAAGCTCCCCTTCTTTCGGAGTTGTCGGGTCTAGCAGGGTGGTGTGTATCTTATATATATATATGTAGATCGGTTATGGGTAGGTCGGGGCCATGTTCCGATCATAGTACATCTATCAGTAGAGGCTTGTAGATATGTCTTGTCAGTTAGTACAGTATGTTAGGCTTGTAGGCCCTGTACGTATGTTTTGTTGGTTTGTCAGTTGTAGTAAATATGACGGCCTTGCCGGCCCAGTTTTATGTTGATGGTTAGTCAGCGTTAGTCTCTATTCAGTTTTATATTTTGCATCGCACATTATCTTGTAATGTGGCCCATGGCCAAAAATATGGCATTACATGCTCAGAGTCTCTGAGTCACAAGTGATATGCAAGGAGAGTAGAGGCATTAAGTGCCGGTCTCACCCCTAGGCTTGGGGCGTGACAAAAGTGGTATCAGAGCAGTTCTGTCTTAGGGAGTCTACAAGCCGTGTCTAGTAGGATCTTGGTTATAGATGTATGGTGCACCATATTATATAAGCAGGGGACTACAGGGCATTTAGGAGTTGGTTACCCTTCTTTCAAATCTAAATCGTGTTGTAGCACTGAGTTATAGAAAATTTAAGCTAAACTTGCGTGTTGACGTTTGCATGCACAGATGACGATAACTAGCAAAACTACGGCTAGCTAGAGGAGAGAACCAGCAGTAGGTGAGGGGACTAGCAGGGTACCCCCAACAGATGGGGCCTAATCGGAATCTCAGGGAGAGACCCCTACCCAGCAATTACCGGCTCCTCCGCCACCTTAGGAGATTCCTAGGGAGACCGCCCATCCACTTCCCCCTCCGCTTCCAACAGATCGGGACTTGAGGAGTGCAGTGCATTTGTTGGCACAGTTGGTAGCTACCCAGCAACAGGCTAGGGCATCCGCTAGTGTAGGACTTTCTGAGAGATCTGGGAGTTCAAGGGTCCGAGAGTTTATTGCTTTGAATCCCCCAGAGTTCACGGGGACAGATCAGAGGGAGCACCCACATGATTTTTTAGATCAGCTCCATAGGATCTTTCGGGTTATGCATGCCACGGAGAAAGAGGCAATTGAGTTAGCAGCTTTTCAACTCCGAGATATAGTCATCCTTTAGTATGAGGGATAGGAAAGGTCCAGGGGACGTGATGCACCTCCTGCTATTTGGGAAAAAATTTCAGATGCCTTCCTTGACCAGTACTTACCACGAGAAATCCGACAGGCCCGACTCGATCAGTTTCTAGCCCTCAAGCAGGGCAATATGAGTTCGAGAATATAGTCTCCGTTTTAACTCATTGGCCAGATATGCACCGTCCATAGTTGCTACTATACGGGACAGGATCCACAGGTTTATAGCAGAGTTGGCCCTAGAGTTGACTGAGGCGTCTGCCACCACTGCATTACAGGATAGTATGGATATCTCGCGGATTCAGGCATTTGCCCAAAATATAGAGAGGGGTAGGCGTCGGCAGCAGAGTACGGAGAGGACTGATTTAGGGCAACATAATAGGATGAGATTTGCCAGGTCTTATGAGCAGTCTTAGGGTAGTTACAGGCCCTAGTACTTCGAACGGCCACCTAGACCTCCGCCATCTCAGGTACAGGGTTACAAGTATGACCACTATACTCATTCAGGACCAGGTGAGAGCTCCCATGTGTCAAGTATGCGGCGACAACGAGGTTCGAGACAGACAGGGCCATTTTTGCCGCAATGTGCCATCTTCGATTGAAGACACTTGGGCCAATGCCGAGCCAGTTCCGATGCTTGTTATATATGTGGAAGTCTAGGGCATATGATGCGAGATTGCCCAAATAGAGATTCTAGGGTTATGGCACAACCAGCGAATTCAGCAATAGGATTAGCTATGTCTGTGCATCCTTCAGGGCGTGAGTCTCAGTCTTCGGCTGGTAGAGGTCGAGGCAGAGATAGAGGGTCCAGTTCAGGTAATAACTAGAATCGTATCTATGCGCTAGCAGGCCAACAAGATCGAGAATCCTCACCAGACGTTGTGACAGGTATGTTGACCATTTGTTCTCACGATGTTTATGCCTTGATAGACCCAAGATCTACCTTATCATATATTACCCCATTTGTCGCGCAGAAATTTGGTATAGTGCCTGAAATACTAAGTGATCCTTTTGCGGTATCTACACCGGTAGGAGAATCGATTATCGCTAGACGCGTTTACCGAGGTTGTATGATAACAGTTTGTGGTCGTCAAACCTCAGCCGACCTAGTTGAACTAGAGATGTTGGATTTCGATGCTATCATGGGCATGGACTGGTTGGCAGCTTGTTATGCCATAGTGGATTGTCGAGCAAAGACAGCTAGATTTCATTTTCCGGGTGAGCCAGTCCTTGAATGGGTAGGTAATACAGCGACACCCAGAGGTAGGTTTATTTCCTATCTAAAGGCGAAGAAAATGATCGCAAAAGGGTGCATTTATCATATTGTGAGAGTTAAAGATGCAGATGCTAAGATGCCTACACTTCAGTCTATTCCAGTAGTAAAAGAGTACGTGGATGTATTTCTAGATGAACTTCCAGGTGTTCCTCTAGAGCGAGAGATTGATTTTGGCATCGATTTGCTTCCAGGAATGCAACCAATATCCATCCCTCCATATAGAATGGCACCTGCCGAATTAAAGGAGTTGAAGGAGCAGTTAAAAGATTTACTGGAGAAAGGTTTCATCAGACCCAGTACCTCACCTTCGGGTGCACCAGTATTGTTTGTACGGAAAAAGGACAGATCTCTAAGGATGTGTATCGACTACAGGCAACTGAACAAGGTAACTATTAAGAATAAGTAACCCCTTCCAAGGATAGATGACTTGTTTGATGAGTTGCAAGGAGCTAGATGCTTTTCAAAGATAGATTTGAGGTCGGGGTACCACCAGGTCAGAGTTCGGGATAAAGATATTCCCAAGACAACCTTTAGGACCCGATATGGCCACTTTGAGTTCCTTGTTATGTCCTTCGGGTTGACAAATGCACCTGCCATATTTATGGACTTGATGAATAGCCTATTCCGGCCATATTTGGATCTGTTCGTGATAGTCTTTATTGATGATATTCTAGTTTATTCATGTTCAGAGGATGAGCATGTGGATCACTTACAAGCAGTACTCCAAACCCTCCGTGATAATAAATTGTATGCTAAGTTTTCTAAGTGTGAATTCTGGTTAAAATCCGTAGCATTGTTGGGGCATATTGTATCCGACGGAGGTATAAAGGTAGACACTCAGAAGATTGAGGCTATGAAATCCTGGCCTAGACCTACCACTCCGATAGAGATTCGTAGCTTTCTAGGCTTAGAAGGATATTATCGGAGGTTTGTAAAGGATTTTTCTTCTCTTTCAGCACCATTAACAAAGCTGAAGCAGAAAGGAACTAAGTTTCAGTGGACAGAGGCTTGTGAGCAGAGTTTCTAAGAGCTTAAGAACAGATTGACCTCAGCACCAGTTCTGGCACTTCCAGATGGTCCAGATGGTTATGCTATGTATTGTGATGCCTCAGGTGTCGGGTTAGGATGTGTCCTGATGCAACATGGAAAAGTAATTGCATATGCTTCAAGGCAGTTAAGGAAGCATGAGAGGAATTATCCGACCCACGACCTCGAGTTAGCTACGGTTGTCCATGCACTTAAGATATGGAAGAATTACTTATATGGGGTGCATGTTGATATATTCATAGATCATAAGAGCCTGCAATATATCTTCAAGCAAAAAGAGTTGAATTTGCGACAAAGGCTATGGCTTGAGTTATTAAAAGACTACGATGTTAACATTCTCTACCATCTTGGGAAAGCTAATGTTGTAGCAGATGCTTTATGTTGTCGATATATGGGTAGCTTAGCACATGTAGAGGTCGAGAAAAGACAATTAACAAGAGAGATTCATCAATTGGCTTGTTTGGGGGTTCGGTTAGTAGACTCTGGCAATGGAGGAGTTGTACTCCAAAATACTGCAAAGTCATCTCTCTTAGTTAAAGTAAAGGAGAGTCAATACGAGGATCCAGAGTTAGTCAATTTGAGAGAGCGGGTTCCACAACAGAAGAAGCTGTTGTTAGAACTCAAAGGAGATGGGGTTTTCAAGTACAAAGGTCGTTTGTGTGTTCCAAATGTAGCAGGGCTACGAGACAAGATTATGTCAGAGGCACATTATTTATGGTATTCCATTCACCCTGGGTCGACAAAGATGTATCATGACAGTAAGGATGTTTATTGGTGGAACGATATGAAGAAGAACATTGCTGAATATGTTGCTCAATGCCCTAGTTGCCAGCAGGTGAAAATAGAGCACCAGAAGCCCGGAGGGCTAATGCAGACTATAGAGTCCCGACATGGAAATAGGAGGCGACTAACATGGACTTTATCACAGGTTTACCTCGTTCCCATCATAAGTTTGATTCCATATGGGTGATAGTTGACAGGCTTCCGAAATCAGCTCATTTCCTACCGGTCAGATCTACCTATACAGTAGAGGATTATGCAAAATTATATATTAAGGAGATAGTGCGACTACACGGAGTACCCGTATCTATTATATCTGACCGTGGGGCCCAGTTTATCGCACATTTTTGGAGGTCATTTCAGAAAGGTCTAGGAACTCAGGTGAATCTCAGCACAGCTTTTCATCCACAAAGAGATGGACAAGCCAGCGCACGATTCAAACGCTCAAGGATATGCTGTGAGCATGTGTGCTGGATTTTAAGAGAGGTTGAGATGAACATCTACCTCTTATCGAGTTTTCATATAATAACAGTTACCACTCCGGTATCCAGATGGCTCTGTACGAGGCTTTGTATGGGCGTAGGTGCAGATCTCCCATAGGATGTTTCGATGTTGGAGAATCTGGGTTATATGTGCCAGACCTGGTTCAGCAGGCCATAGAAAAAGTAAAGCTTATCCGGGAGCGACTGTTGATAGCTCAGAGTCGACAGAAGTCATATTCTGATGTGCGGCGACGAGATTTAGAGTTTGGGGCTAATGACTGGGTATTCTTAAAGGTGTCACCTATGAAAGGTGTAATGAGATTTGGCAAGAGAGGCAAGCTTAGCCCACGGTATATTGGGCCTTATAGGATCATTCGAAGAGTAGGCCAAGTAGCTTACGAGTTAGAATTGCCCTCAGAATTGGAGTTTGTCCATCCGGTTTTTCATGTATCTCTGTTACGGAAGTGCATTGGCTATCCTACCCGAGTAGTTCCCACGGATGATATACAGATTACAAAGAACTTATCATACGAGAAAGTTCCGATTTCCATCCTAGACTGACAAATTCGCAAGCTGCAGAATAAGGAGGTAGCCTCCGTGAAAGTATTTTGGAGAAACAATAATGTGGAAGAAATGACTTGGGAGGCCGAAGAAAACATGAAGTCTAGATATCCCTACTTATTTTCTCCTCCAGAGAAGGGTCCGACTGAGATGTCATAATCATAAGGTACGTGTATAAATTCTTATATTGGTTACTATCGTTGATCGTGTGAGTCCATGGTCGTTATACATAATTGTGGTCCTATGTGCCATTGGGTTATTAAGCTTCTAAGAGCAGAATTGGTAGTGGTGTTGTTACAAAGGCGACCCTGCCAAAGTTATGAAGATTACGGGGAGTTGAACATTCGAGGAAGAATGTTTCTAAGGGGGGAAGGATGTTACATCTCACGTTTTCGTACGTTAAAATTTCGTTTTTAGTTAACCGACGTAAACCTGGGGATGAGATCATCTTGACGTCAACATACTTACACTATTTATAACAGGCGATAAATAAGTGTTATGAAGGATAAAGGAGTACACAGATAAAAGAAAATGAGTTTCGTTGAAAATGGACAATTTGGAATAAAATACGGGTCAAGCGATAATACCCGATAATTATGAACTAGTACCATGCAAGGTACCATATGACCACGGTAGTATAATATATAAAGTATATATGAAGTATTTTAAAAAAAATAGAATTTTAAGTAATTCGTGGTAATTTTTAAATTATGCGGGTAATTGATTAATTATCGAGTAACAGGACATTACCCGGTTAACTAATAAGTGGATAAAACTTAATTAATTATATTCACAAAGAGACGTGGCAGTAGACCACAATTTAAGCTTATGACTAAGAGTCATATGTGCTTGGTATGATAGAAACGTGTAAATCATTTGGTCTTAGACAAAGTTAGTCACATACATTAGAAAGCAAATTCAATCCCTTTTTCAAGTCCAAAAACGCTAAAGAGCATAAGCAATTCTTAAAATTCAAATGTGTTTGGAACAAAATCAATTCCTTTTTAAGTTCAAATAAGTTGAAAGCAGAAACATTTTCAAGCCATTCACACGTTTAAACCTCACCCCAAAAATCAGATCAACTCAACGTTAAACATAAAGCCAAAACTTCGTTCATCCAGTTCAAAAAAAATGTAGATTCTTAAATTCAATTTTTGGGTGTAAGTTCAATCTACGAAGGTTTCCAACGGAATAATTATACGGAGTTGTTCCTACTCCAGATATGTTAAGGTCCTCCCTTCTTTTCTTTTAGCATGATCCATACAATAAATTTAAATAGCATACTTGCAAAGTTGTGATGTCTATTAGTATTACCCAGAAGGGTACTTAGAAATTTAAGTAATGGAAAGTCTCACTCTGTTGCTACACAAAAAAAATACAGAATATGACATACCATAGAGTAATATATTAGATTGGTAAAGAAAGAGGAAAAGGAAAAATGCTTTAGTTATGGTTATGCATGACATTGGAGGATAGAGTTTAATCGTAAAACAGAGCTCTCTATCTTATAGGAAAAAGAAAATGATACACAAGCTATCAGCACCTTTTTATAACAGTAGTCTCCATAATCATAGTAACTTCTTTAAGTATGAAGTAAATGAGCTTCCGTCCCTTTAATTTCAAGACACAACTACTGATGGTTAAATGCTACTGAATTTAACCTTTTAGTATGTTTATGCTAAGCTCTTCTTTCATTTGGCATGATCTCGTCATTACGTTCATATCCCGAAATTTACGTATATTTTGCTAGTCTCGCAAATTGCGTATATTTTTCTAGTGTTGTAAGTTATAATATTCTCCTTATCGGGATTTCATATTCAGTTGAGTATTTCCTTCTTCCAGTCAAGAGAGAAAAGAAGTTACATATATGCAGTATTAAAAGTATTTGCATTACCATCGAGCTATAATCGATGGGCAGGCCCTATTGGGCAACCTCTGATTAGATGGTAAGTTATATGACGATCCTACTGTGGCCGAGCGCTTATGAGCGAGCCCAGTTGGTCAAGACACAGAGCCTAGTATGGCCGAGCACATATGAGCGAGCCTACTACGGCAGATGGTAAGTTATATATCGAGCCTATTGTGGCCGAGCACTTATGAGCGAGCCCAGTTGGTCGAGACACAGAGCCTAGTATGGTCGAGCGCATATGAGCGAGCCTACTACGACAGAGTAGTTATGTATATATCGATGACGATCCTACTGTGGTCGAGCGCTTATGAGCGAGCCCAGTTGGTCGAGATACAAAGCCTAGTATGGCCGAGCGCTTATGAGCGAGCCTACTACGGCAGAGCAGTTATATATATATATATGGCCGAACGGTTATTTTACTTACTATTTTGAGAGATTTTACTTCCTATTTTGGAGAGAGTTGAGTCAGTATCAGCAGATAAGCATATTTTCAGATTTTCTTTGACTTCCAGCTACTTGCAGTTATTATATTATCAGTTCAGTTTCAGCTTCAGTATATTGCCTTACATACTCAGTACATTATTTCATACTGACGTCCCTTTCTGGGGGTGCTGCATTTCATGCATACATGTTTAGATAGACAGACGGGTAGACCTCCTCAGTAGGTGTTGCCCGAGCTCACCTTTATCGGTAAGCTCCCCTTCTTTCGGAGTTGCCGGGTCTAGTAGGGTTGTGTGCAACTTGTGTATATATATGTAGATCGGTTACGGGTAGGTCGGGGCCCTGTTCCGATCATAGTACATCTATCAGTAGAGGCTTGTAGATATGTCCTATTAGTTAGTACAGTATGTTGGGCTTGTAGGCCATGTACGTATGTTTTGTTGGTTTGTCAGTTGTAGTAATATGACGGCATTGCCGGCCCAGCTTTATGTTGACGGTTAGTCAGCATTAGTCTCTATTCAGTTTTATATTTTGCATCGCACAATATCTTGCAATGTAGCATTACATGCTCAGAGTCTCTGAGTCATAAGTGATACGCAAGGAGAGTTGAGGCACTGAGTGCCGGTCTCACCCCTAGGCTTGGGACGTGACAACTTTGAACTTATGAATTGGACCCCAAGTTTTGATTCTGCTCTGTGATCATGCTCCTGGGATGGTAGAACGAATCTGACTAGCCCAATAAAATAATGTAGTATTCTACACTTCTTGGCCTTTGGATGAGATGTGTATTCCCGACTTTCTAGCACGAAGAATTCTAGAATGTAGGTATCTTGTTTCTTACTCCTTGACTCCTCAAGTGGCTCGGACGACTCTATTTCCATATCATCATCCAAACACAATGTGGAAAAATGCTTGGAGTGTGGACCAATGTGCTCAACTACATGAACATTAGGACTGTCTACATTCTCAACACTAATGACAATAGAGTCAACTAAATATGTATCCTCAATATTCTTGGTTGACTCTAGTATCTCTTCTACAACATCAGCATCCTCAAAATCTAGTTCGATTGATTGTTGGTATTCTACTCTGGTCTTCTCCACTAGCACCTCGATTTCTGTATCTAATTCACGCTCTTCTTGAATACTATTCACAATATTCACTTGTTGAGCATTAAAATCTTCAACTAGTTGACTCACTTGAACTTTCACGTTGTGCATAGTTTCCTCTTGCCTTTCTATCTGCTGTTGTAATTTACTATGTTGTTCCAAAAGGCACTTTAGCATATCTTCGATCTTCTTTAGGTCAGCTTCCTGGGTTCTTTGTTCCTGTTATCCTCGCAAGAAAAATTAGACCCATCAAAGTAAGGAGTTGGGGGAAGGTAAGAAATATAAGCACAACCGTAAAAGTGACCATCTTGACCACCACACATATCACACACATTCCACACATAAGATTGAGTTGGTGCACAAAACTCGCTCTCGGAAATATTTTGATAATTTTGCCCTGGGTGATTTCCTCCATAATATGCAAAAGGAGGATCAAAAGTTGAATTACCAACATCAAAACTCTCATAATTCCAAGATGCCATGTCTCTCAAGTCAAAAATAAAAATAAACAAAAAATAATCAAATACAAGAAAACAAAAATAAAAGTTCAAACTTGCAACCTAGAAATATGTACACCTACAGCTACACCGTTAGTTCTCCGGCAATGGCGCCAAAATTTGATCACGCCCAACTATGCCTTATAAAAAGTACTAAGCAGTCTTTGCAAATATAATCCGGTTTACAAGTCCGGAGTCAAATCTCAGAGAGAACTAAGGCCTAGCAACATCTGTTCACTATCACCAAGAAGACAAGCTTGAACAGTTTCTAACTTATAGATATTAAGATTCTTGTGTTTAACTAATTAACTAACAAATTAAAATAGTAAATTAACAACTACAGATACTAAGGGTTAGAGACAAGATTAAGGAGGTCTAGAGTTATGATTTCCCCAATTATCGGAATCCTTCCCGCTATATCTTCTATAATTTTGCCTAAGTATTCTCTACCGATCATGAGCGCTCTGCGTGTTGTAGTTCTCTCCCGGGTAATTATGGCAATTTACAAGACATACTCTCCCGAGTTACGCTAGCTGGCTTTAATTACAGCTCACTTAGATCGCACTCAAGGTTTCGTTATCGCTAATCTCACCTTTAAACCCTTGGTTATTGATTCCTCACATACGTCGGGAGTGGTGTTGTTCAACAACTACCTAAATATGCACTCTCTCCCGAGTAATATATACTAAATAGGCACAGCTAATTAAGGGCCCTTCAATTAACCACAAGAATAATATAGTTGAACAAATAGAGAAAATACTACGGCTCAATTATATAAAAACATAACAAGAATTTTTCCTACAAAAGGTTCCATCAAAACTCTAGATAACAAATTAGCTATTCATAATAGTATGTAAAACTACAATATTAAAAGTCATAACCAACAATGAAAAATAGGAAGAGGAAGGAAAAACTCGTAGAAGAATTCCTATTGTGTCTCTGCCTCCTTAGGTCGAATCTCTAGTCTCCTTAGCCTCCTTAGGTCTAAAATATGTCAAAAGTATGTCCAACTCCTTCAAAATAGCGTTTTTACATGTATTTATATCAAATATGGTCGGGCCCAGACGAAACACCTTTTTCTGTGCGAAATAGGACTCTGGCTCTGTAAAGTTTGCACTACCGCGCCGCATGGGGCGACGCACCATGCGGGGTGGCAGTGGGAAAGTTCAGATTGCTGATTCTGACAGGCTGCAGGAAACTTCCACAGATGCCGCTCCATGATCCGCGATAGTTGGAATTTGCAAAAATGCAAAACATGAAAGTTGTAGCCCTTTCAGATAGCTTTCCAACGATATATTGTCGAGCCCAAACGGACTTCTAAGCAAAACGTTATGTGCATTTTATTAGTCAGTGCGTCGTATACCCCCTCGATTCTCCGTTTCGTTCTTAACTATCATCCGTTGATCCCCGAACACGATTCCGGCTTGCTTCCTTGGGATTTTACTCAGACTTCAAACTCTAAATCATTTGAATTCATTCCATAATATCTATATAGCTCAGAATCACTCCTACAAGGCATAAAGTATACAATTAGTGCAAGACACTAGCGATTAAAGCTCAAACTCAATTAAAGTGTAGTAAATTAGAGTGTAATAAGCGACTAAAATACTTAATTATAGCCTATCATCACTCAACTGAAGCAGAATTCAGAAGTATGGCTACAACAGTAGCAGAAGTTACATGGCTAACAGGACTATTCAGAGAGCTTAACATTGAGGTTGAAGTTCCAATACACCTTTTATGTGATGGCAAAGCTGCTATTGAAATTGCAGCTCATCCAATCTTTCATGTAAGGACAAAGCATATTGACATAGACTGTCACTTTGTGAGGGAAAAATCCAGGAAGGTCTTATTCAAACGCAGCATATTGGAACCAAAGAACAACTTGCAGATGTGTTGACAAAGAGCTTGTGTAGTCCACAACTTGATTACTTAGTGAGCAAGCTGGGAATGAAGGATCCGTTTTCATCCCTCAACTTGAGGGGAAGTGTAAAGAACTCTAGGTGTATGGGTGTATATATGTCAATGAGCTGTAATTAGTAGATGTAATTAAGTTAAGTTAGGCAGGTTGTTAGTTGTATAAATAGTAGTTAGTTAGTTAATTATGTACCGTATAGATTTCATTTTTCATTGTTCTTCTAATGGAACCTCTCTTCTTCTTCTCTCTTCTCTTTGATAGCTTCTATGTTTGATCTCGTTAGACTCCATAGCTGAGCTCTTTAACAGTAATTTTTGATCATATAATCACTTGATAATTTAACAGCCGTCTAGACATCTCCTTTACATGTTTAAAGATAATTTGTCAATTAATCTAATATCAACATTGTTAAAACTGTCTCTTCCTAATCATGTTTACCTGCAACGATTCTGTCTATTTACATGAATGTCTATGTGGGAGGTCAACATGAGTCCTTATTATGTGCTATTTGGTCTAGTCCATATGCGTTTATCTATATATCGCTTAGATAATCAAAGAATTGAAACTTAGTTTTATTTTAAGTCTAGAACATCCTTTTAGATAGTGTCCAACACCTCCTGAACTATATAGATCAATTAAAATACAATTCAGAATCAATTAGTGCGCTTTAAATAACAACTTAAAGATAGTAATAAAGCTAGCAGAGATAAAACACAAATTGCCCGAATAGTCATTGCAATTTTGGCTATAAAAATTATACCAGACTTGCATAAGAGTTGATCCATTAGGCATAAAAACTTAGGTCCCCTTTAAAGTAATTAAACAATTCCATTTATGTGATAATCATTTGTTATTAATAACTCTTTATATGCTTGGATTATCTCTTTGATTAGACTTAGGTGACTACTTGGTTTATCTTTAATTGATTGGCATACTTCACCGCCTAGAACTACCTAATCAATTTGTAACTTAGTATTAATAACCCATTATTCCTCATAGTTTAAACTCGAGCGAGACACATATTTGTGGATCTCGAAGAGTACCTAATATCGTCTCTTCAAAGTAATTTAAACTCTTACCCAATCTTTGGTAATATAGACTAGTCAAACAAGAGTTATTTTTAAATAGGTGCCTTAATGTACCTTAAAAATCGTTAGGTGGTGACTCCTCTCTTTTAAAAGAGTTGTGACATATTGAAATCCACTTTCTCGAGAAAATGGGGTGCGACAATGGTCTGGTAGAGTTATTGTTATGCAATAGGATAGCTAGGTTGAATATAACATGAAGTTCTACTAATGTATCATAACTTGTGCATGGCAATGTTCACCGATTTTGGTTGCTCTTGCCACCATCTCTGCCATTCAACGGTAGGGTATTTTAGTCCGGATTGATTTATTAAATGCGTGTCTATACATATTGAGGCCATTCCGGCAACACTATCAATTCCGAAGTCAAAATTTCAAGACCATCCCCAAAAGGTCCCTTTGTGTCGATCTCCTGTTAATTTTGCAGTTGTACTCAAATTGACTCGTAAATAAATATACTTTTAACCTAATTATTTTTTATTTATTTTTATTTAATTTAAAGCTAACGGCTAACGCACCCATGGTGGGTGGCTCAACTTAATCATTCAAGTTTATATGGAAGAGTTAAACTTTGTATGATAAATTTGACAATCTTTATGGAAGGACAGGCCGCAGGCTAAGGTGAAGCCATAATGAAAGCGAGTCTTTACAGGATAAGTGTCACGGCGTCATGCATCTAAAATGATTTAGAGTATCTTGTGTTGATATATTTCTAACAAATTTTCAATAACTATATATTCATTTGGCCTATAAACTAATACACAAGCATACTCTCATGCTTGTTGGAGTAAATGGCAATGAGATTGCTAAACAGAAACGGATCCAGAATTTAAATTTTATGGGTCCAACTTTTAATGTTTTAGCATTGATCCCATTATATTTTTAAAGTTATGGGTTCATATCTGCTATTTTTGCAATTTTAATAAATTTTTACACATAAATTTTTATTCCAAAATTTATAGATTCAATTGAACCCGTAATTTCCACGCTACATCTGCCCCTGTTGCTAAATGAGAAAATGACAATGTATAGCCGCTCTCAAAATAATAACCAAAAAAATGTGTGTGTTCTGTGTGTTATATACAAAAATTATACAAAATTTTATACATTTTTTAAGCTACCGAATGTAAATAGTTTCTGGCGCGAGCTAAAAGTGATAATCCCCCCCCCCCCCCCCCCCCATTGCTATATAGCATTAAGATCAAAAAAGAGGGGTGAAATTAAAAACCAGCCAGAAGTGGTAATTGAAAAATAGCCACAATTTCAAAAGTAATCGAAATTTAGCCACTTTTCATGTAAAGATAAATTTGAATGCAAACACTATTCAAAATCCGAAAATATTCTAGTATAATATACTGGAGTTCGAATGTTTTATATGTGAACTTCCAGCATAATATACTGGAGTTCCAGTATAATGTACTAGAGTTCCAGCATAATATACTGATCCAACATAATATGCTAGAAATTCATACAGAGGTGCTCCAATCTCCAATATATTATGCAGGAACTTTCCGTGTATTGGAATTCCAGCATAATATGCTCGAAGTTCATATACAGGTGCACCATTCTCCAGTATATTATGCTGGAACTTTTCGTGTTACAGTAAAATAGTGACTATTTTTCAATGACTTTGTAAATGCTGGCTATTTTTCAATTATCAATATGAAAACTAGCTATCACGTGCTATTTTCACAAGAAAGAGTCGTTATTGGACTGTAACCCTAGTAGCATATTTGCCCCCTTGGCCCAATTGTTTCCTGTCCAAAAAGTCATTTTCCTAATAGATTGATTTGGGCTTAGTTCATGAAACATAATCATGTGAGCTAGATACCTACAAAATGTAGGAAAGAGACATCAACAATCAGCAAAAAGGAAAATGAGAGTTTAGGAGAGGGGAACTATAGCATAGCAGGATTAGAGAAGGGAAATGCAAATAAAGGAAAAATAACAGAGGAACCAAAGGAAACCTCTTTTGGTGTCAATGTAAATTTTTTAGGTTAGTTCATATATGAGGAACCAGCATTTGATTGCTTTTTAGCTTTTTATTTATTCTTACTATACCATTCGCACTGACAATTATAGAAAGATTATCAATATTAGAGAAGGAAAATGCAAATAGAAAAAAGAAAGAAAAAAAAAGAGAGAGAAAAATAAACTGTTTGTCAACGTCAATATTTAAGTTGGTGCATATGAGTTCCCGTCTTTGATATTTTTTTTTTTTTTTTTTTACCATTAACAACAACAATTATAGCTATTCAACAGCTCAGGGGGACACTGCTACCATTATTGACAAATATAGAAAGATTAGTAGCAATAGCATTAATGACACAAATATACTATTGCTAATTATAGCTAATTCAATAACTGAGGGGTCAGTGCAAGTTGATCCCTCATCTCCAAGTCAAATCGCAAGTATTAATCTCTTGTTTGGACTCAATTATTGACACTTAAAGAAAGATTAATTATTTAATTAACTGTTAAACGTCTTCGATCTGACCTCTTTATTCAGCTCAGTGGTACATGATTATCCTTAAGCTCAATTGCATTAACTTGTATATAGTAAATCTTTTTTGCACTATCAGGTCATCTAAGAAAATACTTAACTACATGCATGCAAATATATATGCAATTATCCATAAAAAGAGAAGTATCAGGAAATAAGGCAGCTTATTTGGTAAAACCCACTGATAATACTGTAAGTTAAATCCAGTAGTAGTTATAGCCATTAATCAACACCGATCACTGCAGGTTGATCTGACCCCTCATTAATTCTTCCCAAACCAATATTCAATTATTTGGTAAACTCAAATTGGCACTTAAGAATGATTAAATTAACTGTTCAAACGGTTTTTGCGGAATTGCTACAACTTGATACCAGAAAGATACCATATGATTTTCTAACAAAATGCAACATACCTTATTTAATCTGCTTAGTAATTTTGTATCATCTAAGATGTGACGATATTAATTACCTTATTTTGAAACAATTAGTATGAAGAACCAGGACCACTTTAAGATTATTGGTACACGTATGATTATCATCAATCTCAGTTGCATTAATGAAATGAATCTATTATTACCAGTTATAGCTATTAATTAACCACCTCAGATGTCGCCTCTCAGTTAATCTGAACCCAAATTAAGATGCAAGTATCTCAGGTAATCACTTATTAAACCCAAATTGACACTTAAGAATGATTAAGTTTTCTGTTTAAACAGAATTCCCAGAAGTCTCTACAAGAATAATATCATGTGGTTTTACTTCGATTTTCTCATGAAATGCACAGTTTTGCGTCATCCTAGAGGTCAGCAGGGAAAGAAAACTGATTTTGCATGAAACAATTAGATATGAAGACTCAGGTCTGCTTTAATAAATTTAATGATAACATGCATTATACTTCAGTTTTAATGACCTACTAAGCTTTTTTCAGATATCAAATACTTCAGTTATCCTCAACTTAAGTTGAGATATTTGCCACAGTTAATCAATACTTTGGGATGTGATAATCATTGTTTCAAAGTTTGGCTACTATAAATAAAAGATACATGTTTGTAAAACTAGCTTTTTGCTTTTTATGTACTCAATTGATGAATTTTGTGTAAGTTTTTTCATTAATAACTACGTTCGATTAATAGATCCAACAACAAAATACATGCAAATCATGAAGTGTGTATGGTGAAGTAGGGCATAATAATGATAGTGAAAAAAAATTCAGAAAAAGGAAGGGTATGGCATATTAATCAATATGAAGTGAGTCACATTAATAATGAGAAATCAATATTTACATTAATTTCAGTACACACAAAAAAATATATATATTAAACAGTTATTTTTTTCAATCGATCTATATTTTGATAGATAAAGTTATGAGTACCTATGTGACGAAAGACAATAAATACTAGATCAAATAATTGAAATGAGCGCAAATTAATATAGACGCATTATTATTATAAGTAAAAACAAAATATTTAAAAAGGAGAAAAGAGAGTGTGGAAGGATGATGGTGGATATATACATAAATTCCAATTAAACGTGAGAATGAAGCAAAGACGTGATGGAGAGGAGAGGCGCTAATAACTATGTCGCGGAGAGACATCATTACTTAATATCTTCGAAAAGGACCTCAAAAAGGCTCAGAAAGTGAGAGCAAAGAGCAACTGTTAGGAATCCCAATTACTTAATTATAAATCACTATTGCGTGTCTTGAAGCCCCAAAGCAATTACTTCCTTGATTATTTGGCTTTTTTCTTTTTTGTCATCTATAATATTTAACTTTTTTCATATATCAAGATAGATTTAATTTTTTTTTTTCAAAGTTGTCCTTGGAACAGAGGTGGAATCAGGATTCAAGTTTATGAGTTCAGGATTTTAATCTTTTTAAGTTACTTGGTTCTAAATTAGTAATTTTATAAATATTCAATGATTTTAAGTCAAATACAAAGTTTGAACCAAATCTACTAGGTTCGGTCGAACCTGTTCTGTCCACTCTAGCTCCGCCCCGCCCCTTGGAATAGAGTATTTGTTGTATTTTCAATGAACAATTAAGGTTAATATGGTCAATTTTATTATTAATTAATGCTAAAAGATAAAAAAAATTAATATATATATATATATCCGACAAACTGCACCAACCCAATAATCCGAGTCAAACAGGAAAAAAATTGACTTTTTGTTTTACAATAATTTAGATAAAAATACATAACCTATTTTTATTTTTTCTTTAGCGTTTAGTCATGTAACTAATACTCCCTTATTAGTCTACTTATTTTAGCATGACTTAGTACTTTTAGATTATGTTTATTTTTATTATGGCTTTTAATTAGCAATATTTATATTACATAA
The DNA here is from genome assembly GCF_000715075.1 of Nicotiana tabacum. NCBI lineage: Eukaryota > Viridiplantae > Streptophyta > Magnoliopsida > Solanales > Solanaceae > Nicotiana > Nicotiana tabacum. The sequence goes on along the minus strand of NC_134087.1, from coordinate 143,327,253 downwards.
TTTTATTGTCTTTGTTGTTGGATATTTTAGGATAATGCCATGACACATTTCATATTTTGTATTGTTTTCTTGGAAAATACTTTATATAGTTGTATCTTACTAGGATTAAGGAAATATTTTGAGCACAAGTTATATGTTTTGTTCTACAAAGATTTTATCGGGGAAAAAACCGAAAAAATCCGAAAACCTTAGAAAAATCGAGATGAAAAAACCGAGTTTTATTGGTTTGGTTTGATTTTTAGATTTAATAACCCGACATAATTGATTTAGTTTGGCAGTTGTAAAATCAGAATCAACCCGACATATGTACACCCGTATACGAAAGACAACCAAATAACAATTCAAATGGACCACAGGGATTAGTTCAATAACATCTCTTTTAAATATAAAAAGAAGAGGATTTGTTAATGGCAAGAGGACATGGTGACCCATGTCTCCTGTTCTGTCTGCTACTTACCACTTTATTTACTTTGACAATAATTTTAATTTTTTATGAGCTACACGTGTCGAGTGGACATCTGCAGAAGAAGCTCTTTAAAAATCTTGATATTCAATAAAAATCTGACAAAAGACTCGTGCCCACGAGTGGGAAGAAGAAAGGCAATGGTCCCTGAATATCAGCTTCATTAATTTAAACCTAACCCTGAATAATTAACATTAATTAAATAACTAATCATAAGAATATTTGAAATTAATAATCGAGTTGCACGTACTTGGAATTGAAGGATTTTGTCTTAGTTGAAAGACAAGTTTGAGAGGGACAAGTTGATCCCCACTTAAATTTGACGACATATCTAAGTGGAAAATTAAGCTGGCTGCGGCTGCTCGATTAGTATTACTGAACTTATTAGCAAAATCCATGAGATTAGGTGCATGTTTTCCAAATTTATTTCTTCCTAATCATACGTTCATATTTGTTATGAATTATTGTTTAAACTTTCTGCTCCTTTTTTATTTCTTTCCTAAACTTTGATTGCGTAATTAGTATTTTACTATGTCCTTTTGTATTGGTAACAAATGACGGTTTTTCTATATCTCAGTCAACCATTATAAATGAATATATTTTGGCGTAATCACTAAGAGCGAATAAGTTTTTTGGAGTAATTACCATGAATGTGCTAATTTCTGACTATCGGAATCATCAGAATCCGGTCGAAAATAGATAATTTCTGACAAAACTCGATTGATCGCAAATCCATTGGTCCGAATAATATTTTTGACGGATTCAATTGGAGATTTCCAACAACAGAAATTGAAAAACTGAAAATGAAAAACACCGAGTTTTCCGACCAATTTTTCAGCACATTTCGACGTCTATAGTCAGAATACTTATATTTAAATCTGAAATTAAAAAATAACTTTTAAATTTTCTGACAGATTTAGTCGAAAATTTAAAAATTTAAAAAAAATAATTGTAAAAGTTGACCGATTCGTCGAAAATCTTGAATTTAATGTTAAAAAAATAATTATTGAAATAATTTATTTTATTTAAATTAATTAATAATTTATATTCTTTCAAAGGTTCTATTTTGAAATATTACTTATCATTAATTAAATTTACTTACCTTCACCGCCCGTCGGTGTGCTGCTAGTCCCGCATAAGTTTCTTGATGAGCAGCAATGGAACAGTGTAATATTGGGAAGAGAAGAGGAAAACTAGCTAAGCTAAGCTAAATTAAACTAGGAGATCTTCATTGATAACAAACCCTAGCAACTATTACAATAGATATAGGTGATGAAATCAGAAAAAGAATAACAGTGCTGAGCAAGGAATAGTACGAGCTCCTCTGCCCAACTGTCCTGCCAATAAATGTATTGGCAGAGGATGGAATCTGCTTGACAGCTAAATATCCAGTGACTTAATTGTAGTACTAAAAACTTGTAAAGTAAAAACACTAGAACTTAAGTTCTAATGACAGAACTAGACTTCTCCTTCTTCAAAAACTAACTCCAACGGCTAAGTGCAACTCCGCAAGCAAAGGGTAACACACGATGTCACATGTTCCCAGGGTCAGCAGCAAGAAATCAGTTTGGAACGTGGTTCCTTGTAGCATCCATTTCAACCCCTTACATAGCTCAGTGGCATACAAAGTGTCGCTATCTGCAACACTAACAAGTTGAGGATTGACTCTTTGAACTTGGCATCCAAATCTCTTAGCTATTTCATTATCACGGAAGTTGTGAGTACTTCCTGTGTCAATCAACACACTGACAGGTCCTTTCTCAGTGTAGCTTGTGACCCTCAAGGTGTGGAAGCCAGTTACCCCATTGAATGCATTCAATGAGATGGTTACAAGATCAACTTCTCCTCTTGCTTCAGCTTCATTACTAGTCTCACAGACTTCCTCTTCTTAAGGCTCTTCAACCTTCATTACATATAACCGTTGATTATCACTTTCAAGTTCCATTCTTTCTTCCAGTTCCAATAAAAATAACTATTTGTTGGTCTTACATTTATGCCCTGGAAAGAACTTTTCATCACAAAAGTAACAAAAACCCTTTAGTTTTTTCTCATTAAGCTCAACTGGTGTCAACTTCTTTCCTCTACCCTTATTCCACTGGGAGTTGGATTATGGAGGTTTATAAGGTTCTTTGGAACCTGAATATAGTACTATAGAGGTGTTCTTTATTGTTACAAAAGGGATGGAAGAAGGAAAAGGTCTTATGGTTCTGTGTTGAGCTTGGTAAGATGACTCTTGTAACCTGGCTAGGTAGTGAGCTTGAGGTAAGGAATTTGGTCTGTGGGCTTTGACATTATCTCTGTTGAAGATGTCAATTTGTCCCACATCGGTTGTGAAGTAGAGTTGGGGGGATTTTTCCCCTATAAAAGAAGGCCTAATGTTTAGGATTTAAATACACCTCTCATTTGCCTTCTCATCTGTTTAAGGCATTTGTATCTTCTTTCTTTAGTATTATTTCACTTGTATTTTTGGAGTGGAATAAAATATTGGTTGTGTCCGAGGAGTAGGCAAAGTTGGCCGAACCTCGTAAATTCTGGTATTCCTTTTATTGTTGCTTTATTGTCTTATTTATTATTTGGTGGTTGTCATAATTTTTGGTATAGTAGTTGTGACTTATTCACACTATATACATTTGGCTTCCGCAATAATTGGTATCAGAGCCAAGGTACTATCTTAGTATGCTCTGTGGTTGTAGCATAGTCTGATCTTCCACATCAGAAAAGATTTATCTTGGTAACTGAGTCAAGGTTCTGTCTAAGTATGCTCTGTGGTTGCAGCTTAGTCTGATCTTCCACACCAGAAAGGAAATAATCTTGATTTGTGTCGTCAGCTATTAAATAATATTTGTGTCAAAAATGGGAGATAATAAACAAGAAGAATCTACATCAACTGTCAACAATATGTCATCATTGACATCTTCGCTTATGACAAGAATCGTGTCAAATGCAAAATTTGCGGTAGAAATATTTGACGGGTCCGGACATTTTGGGATGTGGCAAGGCGAGGTTCTAGATGTCCTTTTTCAAGAATGGCTAGATCTGGCCATTGAAGAAAAGAAACCAGATGTTATTGGAGAAGAAGATTGGAAGATTCTCAACCGTGTTGCATGCGGTACCATTCGATCCTACCTTGCTAGAGAGTAGAAATATCCATACACAAAGGAAACTTCTGCAAGTAAATTATGGAAAGCACTGGAGGATAAATTTTTGAAGAAAAACAGTCAAAATAAATTGTACATGAAGAAGCGACCGTTTCACTTCACCTATGTTCCTGGTACCACGATGAATGAACATATCACCAGTTTCAATAAGTTGGTCACAGATTTGCAAAATATGGATACAACTTATGATGATGGTGACTTGGCCTTGATGTTGTTGGCGTCACTTCCTGATGAGTACGAGCACCTTGAAACTACTCTACTCCATGGAAATGACGAAGTTTCTCTCAGAGAAGTTTGTTCGGCTTTGTACAGCTATGAACAAAGAAAGCGAGAAAAACAGAAGGGCGGAGAAGGAGAAGGACTATTTGTGAGGGGTCGTCCTCAAAATCAAACGAGGACAAAGAAGGGAAGATCCAAGTCAAGATCCAGACCCAGCAAAGATGAATGTGCCTTTTGTCGAGAAAAGGGGCACTGGAAGAAAGACTGTCAGAAGTTGAAGAATAAGGCCAAATATAACAATGGAAAGGCCATTATGGATTCAAATGTAGATGATTGTGATGATTTAGACTTCTCATTAGTTACCACAGAGTCATCATCATCATCAGACATATGGTTGATGGACTCGGCTTGTAGCTATCATATGTGTCCCAACAGGGACTGGTTCGTGGATTTTCACAAAGGGAAAATATGGAGTCATCCACACAGTGGACAACAGCCCTCTTACCTCATATGGAATTGGTTCAATACGATTAAGGAACCATGATGGAATGATCAGAACATTAACAGATGTTCGATATGTACCGGACTTGAAGAAGAATCTCATCTTTGTGGGAGCCCTAGAATTAAAAGGGTTCAAAATCATTGCAGAAAATGGAGTGATGAAAGTATGCTCCGGTGCACTAGTGGTAATGAAGGCTAATCGGAAGAATAATAATATGTACCGCTATCGTGGCAGTATAGTTATTGGGACAGCGACAGTGACATCCAGTGACGACAAAAAGGCAGAAGCAACCAAGCTATGACACATGCGCTTGGGACATGCTGGAGGAAAATCCTTGAAAACTCTATCAGATCAAGGATTATTAAAAGGAGTAAAGACTTGCAACTTGGAGTTTTGTGAGCATTGTGTCAAAGGGAAACAAACAAAGGTTAAATTTGGTACAGCGATCCATAATACTAAAGGCATTTTGGATTATGTACACTCTGATGTTTGGGGTCCTTCCAAAACACCTTCATTGGGTGGGAAGCACTATTTTGTAACCTTTGTTGATGATTTTTCCCGAAGAGTGTGGGTGTATACAATGAAGAGCAAAGATGAAGTGTTGGGAATTTTTCTCAAATGGAAGACGATGGTGGAGAACCAAACACGCAAGAGGATCAAGTGTATTCGCACAGACAATGAAGGTGAATACAAAAATGATCATTTCAGTAAGGTTTGAGAAAATGATGGCATCGTCCGACACTTCACTGTCAGACATACACCACAACAGAATGGAGTGGCAGAACATATGAACCGGACCTTACTGGAGAAGGTACGGTGTATGTTGTCCAATGCTGGCTTGGGCAAAGAATTTTGGGATGAGGCAGTTACATATGCATGCCACCTCATTAATCGCTTACCATCTGCTGCTGTTGATGGCAAGACACCATTTGAAAAATGGTATGGAAAGCCTGCTGTAGATTATGACTCTTTGCACGTGTTTGGCTCAACTGCATATTATCATGTGACAGAGTCAAAATTGGATCCAAAGGCAAAGAAGGCTATTTTTATGGGAATTACTTCTGGAGTCAAAGGATATCGCTTATAGTGTCCTATGACAAAGAAAGTAATATTCAGCAGGGATGTTACCTTTGATGAATCTGCTATGGTAAATAAGGTAACAGAAGATACCAAACAAAATGAAGGTGCTTCTAAACAGGTGGAGTTTGAGGGAAAATTTATTTTTCCTACACAAGAAGCAGAGGAGGAAACAAATGAAGATTATCCTCTGGAAGAAGAGCCAGTAGAGGAGATTCCAACTCAGGAACCTCAACAACAACTTGAATCAATAGCAACCAGCAAGCCAAAAAGAACAATAACGAAACATGTTCGTCTCATAGAGACGGTTTCTTGTGCAACCTCAATTGTAGCTGATGATGTTCCTACCACTTATAAAGACGCAGTCCAAAGTTCAGGAGAAGATAAGTGGAGGATTGCCATGAATGATGAAATACAGTCTCTTCATCAAAATCATACATGGAGATTGGCCAATCTCCCGAAGGGAAAGAAAGCAATTGGGTGCAAATGAGTATTTGCAAAGAAAGAAGGATTTCCTAACCAAGATGATATTCGCTACAAAGCAAGATTGGTGGCCAAAGGATATGCTCAAAAGGAGGGAATTGATTACAATGAAGTATTTTCTCCAGCTGTAAAACATTTCTCCATTAGAATTATGTTGGCTTTGGTAGCACAGTTGGATTTGGAACTAGTTCAGATGGATGTAAAAACTGCGTTTTTACATGGAAACTTGGAGGAGGAAATCTACATGACTCAGCCAGAAGGATTCAAAGTTGCTGGAAAAGAAAATATGGTATGCAAACTTGAAAAATTGTTGTACGGATTGAAACAATCTTCTAGACAATGGTACAAACAATTTGACGAGTTTATGTTGCGACAAGGGTACAAGAGAAGCAAATACGATCATTATGTGTATTTGCACAAGCTTAAAGATGGTTCCTTTGTATATCTTCTCCTATATGTTGATGATATGTTGATAGCTTCCAAGAATTCGGAAGAAATTGATAAGTTGAAGATTCAACTGAAGAAGGAGTTCGAGATGAAGGATTTGGGTGAGGCAAAGAAAATTCTTGGCATGGAGATAATAAGAGATAGACATTCAAAGAAACTCTGTTTATCTCAGAAAAAATATTTGAAAAGAGTACTACAACGTTTTGGCATAGATGAAAAGACTAAGCCAGTTAGTACTCCACTTGCTCCCCATTTTAAGCTGAGTACTACTATGTCGCCAAAGGATGAAGCTGAATGAGAGTATATGTCAAAGGTACCATACGCAAATGTTGTTGGTAGCTTGATGTATGCAATGGTCTGTACGAGACCTGACATTTCACAAGCTGTTGGAGTTATTAGCAGATATATGCATAATCCAGGAAAGGAGTATTGGCAAGCTGTGAAGTGGATTCTACGGTATATTCATATTACTGTAGATGTTGGGTTAGTTTTTGAGCAGGAAGACAATCAGTCTGTAGTTGGATATTGTGACTCAAATTTTGCGGGTGATTTGGACAAACGAAGATCAACTACTAGTTATGTGTTTACTTTTGCAAAGGCACTAGTTAGTTGGAAGTCTACTTTGCAGTCAACAGTTTCTTTGTCTACAACAGAGGCAGAGTATATGGCTATTACAGAGGCTGTGAAGGAGGCAATTTGGCTTCAAGCATTGCTAAAGGAGCTTGGTGTTGAACAAAAAGGTATCACAACATTTTGTGATAGTCAAAGTGCTATTCAATTAGCGAAGAACCAAGTTTATCATGCAAGGACGAAGCACATTGATGTTCGGTATCATTTTGTACGAGAAATCATAGAAGAAGGTGGAGTCACGGTGAAGAAAATTCATACTACAGAGAATCCTGCTGATATGCTGACAAAAGTGGTGACTACGATCAAGTTTCAACATTGTTTGGATTTGATCAACATTGTTGAACACTGAAGATTGAAGATGAAAACACAACCAAAATTTGTTATTGAGAGAGAATTGAAGATGTGCAATTTTGCCAAGGTGGAGATTTGTTGAAGATGTCAAATTGTCCCACATCGGTTGGGAAGTAGAGTTGGGGGGGATTTTTCCCCTATAAAAGAAGGCCTAATGTTTAGGATTTAAATACACATCTCATTTGCCTTCTCATCTGTTTAAAGCATTTGTATCTTCTTTCTTTAGTATTATTTCACTTGTATTTTTGGAGTGGAATAAAATATTGGTTGTGTCCGAGGAGTAGGCAAAGTTGGCCGAACCTCGTAAATTCTGGTGTTCCTTTTATTGTTGCTTTATTGTCTTATTTATTATTTGGTGGCTGTCATAATTTTTGGTATATTAGTTGTGACTTATTCACACTATATACATTTGGCTTCCGCAACAATCTCTGTATTCAGGCCTAAGACCAGCTATGAAGAAGCCGATGGCATACTCCATTGGCAAGGCTAACCTATTCATGGACCTATCAAACCGGTCTTGGTAGTCTTTCATAGCTCCAGTTTGAAATAACAACTTAAGATCAGCCATGGGGTCATCATACTCAGCACCAAATATGTCGATTAAGGCATACAATTACTCATCCCATCTAGGATAAGGTAAGTACATTCTAGTTTTCATAAAATCTTGGTGCCATTCTATAGCAACTCCCTCTAAATTAATGGAAACCACCTTAATCTTTTGAAGAGGAATTTCTTCTAGGGAAAAAATTGCTGAATCTTATAAAGCAAAGACCTAAGATCCTTACCATCAAAATAAGGGAACTCTAATTTCCCTAATCTGGATAAAGTGTTTGTGTGTGTAATACCATGAGAACCTCATGTGTTAGCAGCTCCATTGTACTCTCCTAGTGCTAGTATGGAATGATTTTGTTGAGCTGGTGTGCCTCTAAGATTGGCTCCACACCAACTGATGGAGACTGCATCATCTCAGGTCCAGTAACTCTTGGGTGGTTCAATGGTTATATAGAAGGTGGATTAGAGGAGCTTCTCATAACCTGCGCTCTATTTCCTCCGAAAGGTCTAACTGTTGGTGAATATTTCTCACCACCCAGATCTAGCTCAGCTGAGCTTTTGCCCTTATCGGCTGCCTTTGCGAAGCTTGTAATGCTTCCCTCATCTTGTTAAGGGCCTTATCATGATTCTCTTCCATCTGATTTTGGCGCATCGTGATGTTTGCTATTTCCACCGAAAGCCTTTTGACAGCATCAACTAAGTTTTTATATCAGAAGCCTTTGTTAGAAAATAATAATCGAAAAAAAAAAACGAAATTGAAGAAGGCTTGAGGCGTGAGAACGACTTTCCTTAAAGAAGTTATTGCCCGTATACAGATTTGGAAAAATACAGACAATCTTATACAACAAGACACAAATTTATTTTATTAAAAGATGTGTCTGTTTATTTGAATTTTAAATTTCAAATAAAACATATTTTCTGTTATAGAAATAAAATTAATAGTGTGTCCGTTATTAAATTAATAATTTTAACATATACTTAATAATGTGTATTCTTAAACAATTACATAAAATGGACTAGAACTTAAAAAACCCATAAAGGGGCTTTAGACCACCGATGTGGGAAAGTCCCACTTTTCCCTTACTTATAACAAACTACTACTTTCAGCCTTTACTCACCATCCAAGAGCAATTCTCTAATACCAAATGATGCGGCAACGATGACACGATGTAATATTTGAAAGAGGAGGAAAACTAGCTACGCTAAGCTGTATTAAACTAGGATATTTTCATTGATAACAAGCCTTAGCAACTATTACAGTAGATATAGGTGATGAAATCAGAAAAAGGATAAGAGTGCTGAGCAAGGAATAGTACGAGCTCCTCTGCCCAGCTGTCCTGCCAATAACTATATTGGCAGAGGATGGAATCTGCTCGACAGCTAAATATCCAGTGACTTAATTGTAATACTAAAAACTTGTAAAGTAAAAACACTAGAACTTAAGTTCTAATGAAAGAACTAGACTTCTCCTTCTTCAAAAACTAACTCCAACGGCTAAGTGCAACTTCGCAAGCAAAGGTTACCACTCCTCTGTTGTAATACGCATCATTTCGCCTCCTCCGCGAACGAAAAAATGCATAAAAATATATCTTAGCTAAGGTTTAAAATAAGAGAAACCATATGCTAGGTTAAGATAAAAAAAAAAAAAGAAGAAGAGAGAAAATAGAATTAAAGAATGGTAAAAGAGAGAGAAATCTGTTTTTCCTTGCTACTGCGCCCGGAGTACCACTGAATGTCGCTGGTTCCTTCTGAGTTCTGCTACACACAATAAATTAAAAATCCATATCATGTAACTTAATTAGGTTAGGTTAAAAAAACGAAGAAGAAAGATAATGGAATTAAAATGGAGAAGAGAGAGAGATTGACCGTCTACCGCCGTTGTTAGCATCGTCCCGCCCACTACTGATGCCGTCCTCGAAGAACCGTTGCTGGAGAGGAAAGGAGAGGAGAGGAAAGAAAAAACAAAGAAAGAGAAGAGAGAGTTAAGAGAAAAATACTAAAAATAAGGTCAGGGGAGATTTAAAAGGCTTATCGACCGAGGTAAGAGAAAAAACCCTAAAATAAGGCCAGGGACGATTTTAAAAGGCTTTTCGACCGACTCTATCGGCTAAAGAGCGTGCTGCAGACTACATTACAGACTACAATGGATCCTTTTTGAAACCTTGTTAAAGGAAGTTTCCGATTGATCCAGTCGGACTACTAGTTAAAGAAAAAATTTAACTTTTGGAAAACCGACATTTTCGATCGAAAAATAGTTTTGCAAAATTTTGCGACAAAATTTCTGACGACTACTGTTGAAAAGGCGGTCAATATTTTGCAAAAAATAAAAATAAATTATAATTAAAATCTTAATTAATTTCCAACCATTTTTGTCGAAAACATTATCAGGCTTTCATAGATCTTTTTTGGTTGGAAATCGCGATACAAAATTATGAAATTCTGATAGTGACCGGTCACTTATTTTTTGTTCCTAATGAATTTGTTGATGTTCTTCCTAATTTATCTGAGGATTTGGTCTGTAGATAGTTTACACTTGAGTTTACCAATCTCACATTATATTCAAGTTCTTATTTAATTTCGGACTGTTCTCCTAGCAAATCACATGATTTATTGCCAACAATATCCAATAGTGTATCATTAGAATAATTTGTATTTAACTTGTGATTGAGTTTTTTTCTTTTTCTTTTTCCTTTTTTATTATTTTTAAGTTATGAATTCATTCATTGGTTGTATTTTTTATCGCACGAATCAACTAGACTTTTATGTTTTACAAAATTTACTACGAAAGAAAGGAAAACACAACTAGGAAAAAAAAAGGGACACATAGTTAGGTTAGACTTTTATGTTTTGATCATTGACCTACCCATTCAGGAATGTGAATCAAGTTGATATTTTTATTTATATCTTGAATTTTTTTCTTATATTTTTAGGAATTTCATAATCCTTAAAGTTTAAAAAATCCATTATTCTAATAAACTTGAAAAAAAAAGTTATTGTCCTTGTCGAATTGGGAAAAGCTTTCTCTTATAGGTTTAGGACTATTTACGATATATATGGGTTGTAGTTGTAGATTCTACAGATTATACTTGCTTTTCTTCTCATTCATAGTAGAAAATTCCCTCTATGCCCTGAGGATTAGGCGTTACCAAACATCATTAAATCTTTATTTTTTTCTTTATTTGCTTTATATATAATTGTATGCTAGTTAACTCATGATCTCCACGATAATTGATATCAGAACAAGGCTCGGATTTTTATAGATAATCAAGGGTTAATATGTTTTCATCATCTTGAACAAAGCACGATGTAGAAAAATTTGATGAGGGATCTAGTTTTATTGTATGGGAGATTAGGACAAAATTATCGTTAGTATTACAAGGGTTATAAAAGGCAATTGATGAGAATTTTTCTAAAGAGATGAAAGAGTTAGAGAAGACAAATTTAAAGGAGTGAGTTTTGAGTACGATCTTCATGAAAGTTACAAACAGAGTTCTTCGGAAGATTGCTAAAGAAATTTCTACAACAACAACTTGGAAGAAGCTTGAAGATCTATATTCTAAGAAATCGCTGACAAATTATTTCTACCTAAAAAAAGATGTACAATCTCCATATGAATGAGGTTTATCCATTAAAACTCATCTTGATGAGTTTATTTTAGTTATAATGGATCTGAAGAATGTAGATATCAAAATTGAGAGTAAAGATCATGTCTTAATTGTGTTATTTATCATTGTCTTACGATACATTTGCTGATTCAATGCTATATAGGAAAGACAATATTTCATTGGAAGATGTTAGGAATGTACTAAAATTTGAAAACTTAAAAAAGAGCTTTCCAGAAAGTTGAACTGAGGATGAAGGTCTTGTGAGTAAAGGAAGAACACAACAGAAAGACTTTAATAGATAAAAGTCAATAGCCAGATCGAAGTCCAGAGCAAGAAAGCAGAATTGATGTGAGTGCGAGGAGCAAGGTCACTACAAGAGAGATTATCCTAAGCTGATAGAGAAAAGAAAAATGTAAAATGTAGATAATTCTGTATATATTATTGAACTGGTAATAATTTTGATGGTTGTAACTCTGTTATGGAAGTCTATGACGTGAGATCTAGTCATGAGCAGAATTTCTTGATTCTGGTGCTACTTTCCACATATGTCCATACAGTAATTTGTTTGTAACTTACAAGCAGACGAGTGAGACTATCTACATGGGAGATGATATTTCATTATTAATAGAGGGGATTGATAATATCAGATTGAGAATACTCGATGAAATTAATATATTGAGTATTCGCATGTTCCTCGGTTAAAGAGGAATTTGATTTCTCTTTCGACTTTGGATGATCAAGGGTTTAATTCCACTCTAAGAATTGAATACTTAAAGTCTGTAAAGGCTCCATGATACTCATGAAGAGTTAAGTGTATTCTAAATTGTATTATCTTCAGGCTAGTGTAGTTAAAAGGAAAGTTATTGTAGCTTCTGCAAAAAGTATTTGAATCAGTCTCGGTTGTGGCACTGTGACTTGGTCCTATGAAGCTATATTGTCTTTGTTAAGAAAGAAAAATTTGCTGGACGGGTTAAAAATCAAGCTTTAATTTTTTTTGGAGCATTTCATATTTGGTAAACAAACAAGGGTGAAATTCAATAAAAAGGTAGAGCACAAGGCCAGAGATAAGTTATATTATATACATTCAGACTTGTGGAGTCCAAACAGAGTTTCCTCCAAGAGCGGTGCCAGGTATTTATAATTTTAATCGATGATTACTCGAGAATAGTATGAGTGTATTTTCTGAAAATAAAAGATGAGGTATTTTGGACATTTATTCAATGGAATACGATGATTGAGAGGCAGACCTAAAGGAAAATTATGCAACGTCAGACTGACAATAGATTAGAATATTGCAACTTAGAGTTTAATAATTTTTGTAACAAAGAGGGTATAATGTGATACCACACTTGTGTTGGAACACCATAATAAATGCTATTGCAGAACGTATGAAGAGAATATTTTATTATAGGGAACAAATCACGCTTTCACACTCATGTATTAGTAAGGATTTTTGAGCTAAAGCAATCAATACAACTTGTTATTTGGTCAACAGATTTTCAACCATATCTATTGAGGTTAAAACTCCTTTATTTTGAGGTATGGTCCGGTTCCTTTGCTGTTTATTTAAATTTGAGGATATTTGGTTGTCCTCCTTATGCTCATGTGAGGGATAAAACACTTGAGATGAGAGCAAAGAAGTGCATATTTCTAAGGTATGCAACTGGAGTGAAAGTTTATAAGTTGTGGTGTACAGATCAAAAGACTTCGGTATTAATTATCACTTGAGATGTGACATTTAATGAATCTGCCTCATTGAAAGCTCAAAAAGAGAAGGTAATAACAAAAATAGATCATGGTATTAATGACCATATAGAGCTAGAAATTGAATCTCTACTAGCTCAGCCTAGTAGTTCAGAAGTAGGGAGAGTGAAGGAGGTGCAAAATATTGATCAAGATGATAATGTTAATGCACTTGTGCAATAACAATCGTATACTGTTGCAACATGCAGAGAAAACAGAGTGATCAATCAACCATAAAGGTTTGCGAACATATATATTTGATGAAAATCTTCTTTGATATACAAACCTATAGGATTCGCTTTGGCAGTTGTCAACGTTAATGTCCTTGAGTGTAATAGCTATTCAGAAGCTATTTCAAGTGCAGACGCACATCAACAGATTAGTGCAATGGCTAAAGAAATTGAGTCTCTTAACAAGTTTAGACATTACCTAGACTTGGTTGATGTGTGTGAAAATGGATAGAGCCCCTGCAAGGGCTGAGGGGCAAGGCAAAGAGACATTGGTCCTGTTGATGAAGAGAATTCAAGCCAAGAGAAAGATTTGCTATTTATGTGTTGAATTTTTTCCTTGTATTTTAAGAAAATCCATAATCCCTATAGGTTTGGAAAACCTATTGTTCTAATAGATTTGGGAAAGGAAAATTTATTATCCTTGTCGGATTGGAAAAAGTTTTCTCTTATAGGTTTGAGACTATAGATTATTGCGTTTTTTCTTCTCATTCACAGTGAAAAACTCTTTATACTTCTGCCATAAGTATTAAATTTAGTCGAACCTCATTAAATCCTTATATTACTTTTTTCTATTTGCTTCATGTATGATTGTGTGTCAACTAACCCATAATCTTCCGCAACAATTGATATAATATATGAATTTGGTTAGAGGACATCATCTTAACTTTAGTTTTGTGTTTTTGTTTGGTAGAACAGGTAATTTATTCATACTAGCTAGAGACCGGAAAACGGGACATACATTATTTTAGGGATCATAACGAGACCTTAGGGAACCTAATGTACCAAATCCATTAATAGTGAAGCTTTATTTCCACATTTTAAGGCATCAAAATAAACTGCTTTCTGAATGGCCTACTACATCTCCCTCCCATTTTCTATGATCAGCAGCGCAAATTCAATGTCACACAACTCCAAATCAGTCCGCTTCTAATACAACTAACTTACGAAAGAGATACTACTGGCTATAAAATAATGGATCATTTAAAAACTATTCACATATTCCAATTCCACTTTTCTCTCTCGGCCATAACTTAAAACCTTAATTTAATTATTAGCAGCAGTTGCTATTAAAATAAATATATTCATAAAATCGCAGTGATGAACATAATCGTGAAAAAGGACCACGTCAATCCACGTGCAGTTAAGTGGGTTAGCCGGAAAGCCGTGAACGGCGCCGGTGACGGGTCCAGAGTCAGCTCGGGAAACAGTCAAAAATCAGCAAGTGGGACCCAAGCCGGCCCCTAGTGTTGTCAAGTCCCAAGACAAATCCACCGCCGTGTCCGACGGCCTACGTGGATACAACAGTCGTCGCTTTCCTTCTCCGGCTTATTACTAGTCATTTTCTGCCTTCCACCCACAGTTTTAAAATTTGACGTGTTTTGAAATTTTATTGAAAATTAAAATTAGAAATTTAATGAAACAAAATTATGCAAAAAGCTAACTAATGTTACAAAGTATTTGCGAAGATATAATTACAGATGAATTCAACTTATATTAAAGATATTTTGTTCGAGAAATAGAAACATTTAAAATAAATTATCATTATTTATGGCAACGTTTAATTTTACATATAAGATTGATGATTTGACCATATACTAGGAGGTGTGTTTTACATTATTTAGAACTCTCAAACTTCTGGCTTTGGCCCTTTGACCTATATAGATGTGTTCACCTAATGTATTTTCCAGCCATGTGAATGATTATTAATATATTACACACAAAAATTCTAGTGTAACTCCATAAGTGGGGTTTGAAGAGAATAGTGTGTAGGCAAGTCTTATTCATACTTTGTAAAAGTAGAAAAGATATTTCCGATAGACCCTCAGCTCAGGAGTGACGATATTACATAGTATTCTATATTAAATCTGTATACAGGTGAAATCGAAAGTTGAAAGTTGAAAGCCGTAATAAAGTTCGAAGGTGAGATCTAGGATCGGAAAGTGAAAAAAGTGAAGAGGGTTGAAGCTTTTATAAGGAAAAATGCAATCATTGCACGACGTTCCACATTCGAAGATAGCTAGTCGATGGCCAACACGTGTCCGAAGTCAGAACGACGCGATTGATGGGACTTTTTGATTTATCCGTCACCTCCGTTATAATGTACGAGGGAAGAAACCTAAGTTCATTTATTCGTTTCCCATCATTCTGGCAAACCCACTCTCCGGAAAATGAAGGGACTATCTATATACGGGTGAAATAGGAAGTAATGCCTATCTTATTTCCTGATGAGGAAGACGGAAGAAGGGCATGGACATACGAGGTTGAAATCGAGGATGTGAGCCTTTCGTGCCGAGGCCTATAACTGGTGAACGATGTGCCCATCGTCAGGCATGATGAAGCAACACTCTCCGAACCCAAAACAAGCTCCAAGACCTTGGAAAATATGGCAAACGGATGTACACGACTAACAGAGGGCCGTGACATCCACACCCAACCGGATGTCATGGCGGAGATCTCGCCCGATAGCGGTTATGGATCAGTAATTAATGAGAAAGGAGAATTTTTATCTTTTTTAGAATTGTACTAGCGATGAAATTCTTCTACTATATAAAGGGAAAGCTTTTTATTCAATAGAACACATTGTAACATGCGAACCAAGGCAATACAAACTCCTTTGTCTATTCTTTAGCTATCATAGAGTTCTTATTTTACTGTTTGTTCGTCATTCATAAGTGGCTTCGAACCAAGGGTTCGATCGAAGACAAATCACTGTTCAATCTAAGTTCAAGCCAGGCTGTGATATAACAATTGGTTTGATTGTTCATTTTGTCTTTAACTCATTGATCCAATATTCTTGATTATTTGTGTTGAATCTATCCACATATCCTTAAATCTGCGTACAAATTTAATTATTATCCATTTTAAGGGTAAATAGTTTGGCACACACCGTGAGACAAAGGATAATAGTGGTAGTTTGATATAAATCTCCATAACACACTCTATTTTACGCTTGTTCTTTAAAGTCTCAATTTCAGGCCAGCTTAAAAATGTCAATTCTCAGTATGCCCACTTGAACGTTGAGGATGAGTCTGGCCATCATGGTGAAAACAACAATCTGGTGCCTAGCAATGAGGTGCCCCCTGCTGAACCCAATGGAGTCCTAGTTGTCGATCCAATCGATGCTAATCCACAGGTTGATATCGATATCAACCTGCCAACTGACCCCGAAAACAACGTTCATGGAGTTCCCCGACCAACAGTTCGAGAAACGCCCAAAGGCTAAGGTGATTGGGTAAGCCTACGGCTAATCTTCGAAATGTTGCAGGCTCAACAAGTGGCGATAGCGCAGCTATAGAATCAAGGCCACGCCCTTGGCAAGGTCGAGCCGAATGGTCTCGGGAGAACACCGAAAGAAATGAACAAACAACCGAGAGGTCGGGTGAAGCTGAGCCCGGGGTCAACCTCGAGATAATGAAAATGCTTGAAGCATTGACGAAGCGGGTGGAATCCGGTGAGAAGGAAAATTCAGGCCAATGACAAGAAAGTGGAGACATATAATTCAAAGGTCGATCAAATCCCAGGAGCACCTCGATATTGAAAGGACCGGACTCTAAAACATTCATCAAAAAGCCCTTCCCTCCGAGCGCGGTACCAAAGCCGATCCCGAAGAGGTTTTGTATGCCTGAATACTCCGAAATATAACGGAACCACGGATCCTAATGAGTATGTGACCTCCTGCACATGCGCCATCAAAGGCAACGAACTTGGAGGATGATGAAATCGAGTCGACGTTAACTAAAAAAATTTGGGGAGACTCTATCAAAAAGAGCAATGATATGGTACCACAACTTACCCCCAAATTCTTTTGACTCATTTTCTATGCTTGCAGATGCATTTGTGAAGGCTCATACTGGGGCCATCAAGGTTGAGACCAGAAAATCGGACCTTTTCAAGGTTAAACAAAGAGATAACAAGATGCTCAAGGAGTTTGTGTCAAGGTTCCAAATGGAACGGATGGACCTACCTCTGGTTGCTGATGATTGATCCATTTAGGCATTCACTCAAGGACTTAACCTCTGAAGCTCCTTGGCTTCGCAGCAGCTCAAACAAAATTTGGTATAGTACCCAGCGATAAATTGGGTCGATGTCCACAATAGGTACCAACCAAAAATCAGAGTCAAGGATGACCAACTCAGAGCCCTTTCTGGATCCGTTTATCCCATTAGAGCTGGCGACAAGTCTAAGAGAGTCGTCGACCATGAATCAAGGTCGGTCCGAGATCTAGACCAACCATACATCGCAGATCGAAGGGGAAATAGGTCCAGGCATCACCCCACAAGGAATGAAAAGTGAAGCGACTGAGGGCCCAATAGCCGAGGTCTGCTAAGGAAAAATGGTTTCGACGGGCCACTCGGGGGAAAGGAAGCACCAAGATTATCAGAGTATAACTTCAACGTTGATCCTGTCAGTATCATATAAGCCATCGGGCGCATCAAGGAAACCAAGTGGCCTCGACCATTGCAGTCCGACTCTACCCAGAGAGATCCTAACTTGATGTGTAATTATCATGTCACTCATGGACACATGACCGAGGATTGCCGGCAGTTGAGACAAGAAGTTGCCCGATTGTTTAATAATGGGCACCTCTAAGAATTTATGAGTAATCGAGCCAAAAATCACTTCGAGAATAGGGACGCCAACAAACAGACCGAACAAACGGAACCTCAGCACGTCATCAACATGATTGTTGGAGGGGTCGATGTCCCCCAAGGACAAATGATAAAGCGCACTAAAGTATCCATCACAAGGGAAAAGCGCACCCGAGATTATGTCCCGGAGGGAACCTGTCACGACCAAATCGATGGGCCGTGACGAGTGCCCGAGTCCTACCTGTCGAACACCACTAAGCATGCGTCTAAGATATAAACATGAATTAAGGGTAGGTCATGAATAACATCTATCATTATACTGCTGAATCACATGAATAACATACGCGAGGAGAACATGTCCAAAAAACATATATACATATACATGCGGAATATTGTAGGGCAAGCCGACAAGGCCGCTATAGAAAACTATATATCAAAAATTAAAAACCGACAAGGCCACTTACTATCCAACTATACATGACTTCCTATAGACCTCTAATAGAGTGTACAACTGTATAAATAATGGGACCGGGCCTCGTCGTACCCATATCTACATACATAAAAATACCGTACCAAAACTAATAATAGCTCTGAATCAAGTGGAGCACACCAACTCTCTCTGATCAAGGATCCTAAAAAGGGGGACCATCATCCTGTCTGCTTGCACCTGCGGGCATGAAACGCAGACCCCGGAAAATAGGGGCATCAGTAAGAATAATGTACCGAGTATGTAAGGCATGGAATGATGTACATAAAAGACATAAAGGAAACATGGAGTAAAGGAATCCGCCTATAAGTCTAAATAACTTTGTGAATCCTGAAATATTTATAAAGTCATGCATGTGTGTATAAATGTCGTATCATGCATAGATATATGTGTACATAATATCATCAAGCCTCTGAGGGCATCTCGTCATATCATCCCGGCCTCTGGGGGCGAAATCATCAACGTATACCAATTGATCATGTGGTGGTGCATATATAACGCCATAACCTTTTTCCATATCCCATATACATATAATATATGTGTATATAATGCCATCAGGTCATGGGATAATGTATATGTATAAATGAATGAAATGCATAAGAAGTAAGTTAATATGATTTCTCGGAATGTCATAAGATCAATATGTCTTCGGATAAACTTTATCAATTAAGCAATTTTTTCCCGAGACCCATGAATAGAATACATAATAATAAGACACATGGGAATTCAAGAACATAGGCACCCCTAGTGCTTCTATGAATAGAGATATTTATGAAAGTTGTGTGTTTGCTCGTTTCATTTGCATAATATGGATCATGCCAAAAGTAAAGAAGGTATAGTGTTAACATACGTAAGCTGATTCTCTTAACAATCCCTCTAACCCACGTCTTTTGCAAAAAATACGTAACACCAGATCAAAGTACGGAAACATCCATATGACAGTCTTGAGAACAATTGTATAGTGCTCACATAGAGTTTCATCTAACGCTGCTGTATCATTATAAGGGTTCATATGAATTCTTGTTGAAGCTATATCTGTTACTTTGTTGAAGCTCTCATCCATTACTTTGTTGAAGATCTCATCCATTTCCCTTTAATGAATTAGGGAGGTTTCTTATCATAATGGTTGTGGGGCCCACTAGATAAGGATTAATTTGCCAATATTCCCCAAATATGCCACCTAACCACCTAGGCAAAGAGTCACCATTAGGTTTTTGATCCATATTTTACTTGCTTCCATATGGGGGTGGGGTCTCCATTAAGCTTATCCACAAGTTCTAATTTCCTTGTTAATCTCCCACTAAAAATTAATAATTAACCAATTATTCACATAATTAAGAATTATCTCAAATTACTTAAAATGTTAATCACTTTTAACACACTTTATATACCTTACTATCATGGTCATGTGGTACCTTGTATGGCTCTAGTCTATAAATATGGGGTAATATAGCTTTGACCGTATTTTATCCCAAATTGACAACCTTCAACGAAACTCATCTTCTTTGATATGTTTACCCTCTAACATTCACGATACTTACTTAACACCTATTATAAAGAGAATAAATACTTATAACCTAAAAAAATCTCATTCACGAGCCTATGTCGATTAACTTACGACAAACTTTAACGTACGAAAATGCAAAATGTAACAGAACCACTTCATTCAGCGACGAGGATGTCGAGGGCATCGTACAACCTTATAATGATGCACTAGTAATATTTATACTCATCAATAAATCTCGAGTTAAACGTATTTTGATTGATCCAGGTAGCTCGACCAACATCACCAGATCGAGGGTCATAAAGCAAATGGGGTTACAGGATCAAATAGTGCGAGCAGTCCGGGTGTTGAACGGATTTAACATGGCATACGAAACCACTAAAGGGTAAATAACCCTACTAGTGAGCACTATCGAGATGATCCAAGAGATAAAGTTTTATGTGATCGAAGGGGACATGAGATATACCTCTCTATTTAGAAGGCCATGGGTTCATAACATGAGGGTCGTACCTTCGAGCTTACACCAGGCGTTGAAATTACCTACATCGGGAGGAATTAAGACAATATATGGAGAATAACCGACTGCAAAGGAAATGTTTGTAGTCGAAGAAGTATTCCCGTTACCCACCATCTCGATAGTAAGGAACACGGAGCCGGCCAAAAAGGAAGAAATTAAATAGCAATCACCAATGTCGGTCCCAACCAAACCAGAGGAGCGGGAAGTAGAGGAGGAAGATGATTATGAACTTCCGTGATCGTTCATAGCTCTTGATGACACCGACGCCACCAAATCGATGGTCGAGGAGTTGGATCAAGTCATATTGATCGAACACCTATCAAATCGAAAGGTATACCTGGGCATGGGTTTATCTCCCAAGCTTAGGAAAAAAGTCATTGAATTTCTTAAAGCTAACATAGACTATTTCGCTTGGTCCCAACTTGACATGACATTGACCCTCCCCTAAATTAACCACTCACAAGCTGAGTTTGGACCCAAAGTTCCATCCAGTTAAATAGAAGAAGAGACCATAGTCCGAGGTCAAACATGCATTACTCAAGGATGAGGTATCTAAACTCCTTAAAATAGGGTCCATTCGGGAAGTTAAATACCCGGATTGGTTAGCTAACATAGTGGTAGTGCCTAAAAGGGGAAATAAGCTAAGGATGTGTGTAAATTACAAAGATATAAACAAGGCATGCCTCAAGGATTCTTTTCCTTTGCCTAACATCGATCGGATGATCGACGCGGTGACCGGGCATGATATATTCAGCTTTCTTGATGCATATTCTAGGTACAACCAAATTCTGATGAACCCGGATGATCAAGAAAAGACTTTTTTATCACTAAATTTGGCACCTATTGTCATAATGTAATGGCGTTCTGATTAAAAAATGTCGGAGCCACCTATTAACGCCTAGTAAAACGGATGTTCGAAAAACATATAGGAAAATTAATGAGATTTCATATTGATGACATATTAATCAAGTCCTGGCAAGCAGAGGACCATTTGAAACATTTGCAGGAAGTCTTCGACATATTGAAGAAATAAAATATGAAGCTAAACCCAAAGAAATGCGCATTCGGGGTCGGATCGGGAAAATTATCGGATTCATGGTATCCAATCTAGGAATTGAGATCAATCTCAACAAAATCAAAGCCATAGAGGACATCACCGTGGTGGACAATGTCAAGGTCATTCAGAGGCTGACCGGGCGTATAGCCGCCCTGGGCTGGTTCATATCAAGGTCTTCGAACAAAAGCCATCAGTTCTTCTCACTGTTAAAGAAGAAGAATAACATTTCTTGGACCCTGGAATGCCAGCAAGCTTTGGAAGAACTCAGACGGTACCTATTGAGTCCGCCCCTGCTCCACATTCCGAAGGCGGACAAATAGTTCTACCTTTACTTGGTATTTTTCGAGGTAGCGGTAAGTAGAGTTTGTTTGGGAGGAACAAGGTACGCAATTTCCAATTTATTATGTTAGTAGAACTCGAGGTGATGTCGAAATAAGGTATCCTCACCTGGAAAAATTGGCACTCGCTTTGCTAAGGGCCTCCAGAAAGCTAAAGACATACTTTCAATGCCACCCCATATGTGTCGTAACTTCTTACTTGCTGAGGAACATCATACACAAACTCTGAGCTCTCGGGCTGGTTGGCCAAATGGGACGTTGAAATTAGTGGGTACGGTATCGAGTATCGACCCCAAACCGCTATAAAATCTCAGATTTTGGTAGACTTCGTGGATGACTTTACGCAGGCCTTAATACCCAAATTTGAGAGGGAATTGCGGTTATCCTCTAGGACTACTTCAGGAATTTGGACCCTTTCTACGGATGGGGCCTCGAACGCGAAGGGGTCCGGGCTTGGCATCGTATTAATACTGTCCACGAGAAATATAATTAGGAAGTCTATTAGAACTGTGAAATTGACTAACAATGAGGACGAGTATGAGTCCATGATTACAGGTCTAGAATTAGCAAAAAGCATTGGGGCTGAGGTGATCGAAGCAAATGGGACTCCCTTCTCGTGGTAAACCAAGTCAACATAACATTCGAAGTAAAAGAAGAAAAAATGTGAAGGTACTTGAACAAATTACATGTAACGCTGTATCAATTTAAGGAACGGACCCTGCAGCACTTACCCCGAGATCAGAACAGCGAGGCTGATGCTCTTGCTAACTTGGGGTCATCGGTCGATGATGATGAATTCAGTTCGGGTACGGTAGTACAACTCATGAAATCGGTAATAGAAGAGGGCCATGCCAAAGTAAACTCAACAAGTCTAACTTGGAATTGGAGGAACGAGTATATTGATTACTTGAAGACCGGAAAATTGCCTTCGGATCTTAAGAAATCGAGAGCCCTACGTACCAAGGCTGCCATATTTACCTTGTTCAAAGGGGCACTATTCTGGGGAACTTTTGACGGCTCGCTAGCTAGGTGCTTAGGTCCGGGAGAGACCGAATATGCCCTAAGAGAAGTTCATGAGGGTACTTGCGGAAACCATTCGGGGGTAGAATCTTTGGTTCAAAAACTGTTTAGGGCCAGTTATTACTGGATCGAGATGGAGAAAGATGCGAAGGACTTTGTACGGAAATGTGACGACTGCCAGAGACACGCTCCGATGATCCATCAACTCGGTTTTGTCCCCATGGCTAATTATGAAGTGGGGAATGGACATTGTCGACCCCCTACCATAGGTACCTGGTAAAGTACAATTCATACTATTCATGAACAATTATTTCTCCAAATGGGTCGAGGGTCAAGCATTCTAAAAGGTCCGGGAGAAATAAGTCATTGATTTCATCTGGGACCACATAATATGTCGATTCGGAATATCATCCGAGGTTGTTTGCGATAATGGAAAATAATTCATCAACAACTAGGTAAGTAAATTTTTCGAAGATCACAAGATCAAGAATATATTATCAATACCTTATCACTATAGTGGGAACGGACATGCATAATCAACAAACAAGACCATACTTCAAAACCTGAAAAGAGGTTGACATGGAAGGAGATCCTGCCCGACGTCCTATGGGCGTCCCGTATGACTTCAAAATCTAGTACCGGGGCCACCCCATTTTCATTGGTCTATAGAGCTGAAGCCTTAATACTAGTCAAGGTGGGGGAACCAAGCCTCAGGTTCCAGTATGCGACAAAAAAGCCAAACGGCAAGGTCATGATCACGAGCCTGGAACTATTGGATGAAATGCGGGAGGTCGCTCTGGTCTAGTTGGCCGCCCAGAAGTAGCGAATAGAAAGGTATTACAACCGAAGAGCCAACCTCCGACACTTTCAAGTCGGGGACTTGATATTAAGGAAAGTATTATTACACACTAGGAACCCGTGGGAGGGGAAACTGGGACCAAACTGGGAAGGACCATATCTAGCTGTCGGAATAACTGGCAAAGGTTCGTACAAACTCGAAGTGGAAAACAATGTACAACTATCGAACAACTAGAATGTGGAACACTTAAAGCGATACTACTACTGAGGTATGAACTCAATTTCTCTTTAATCATGTTATAAATTGGATTGATATTTGCAAGTAAACGACCAAGGATGGATGTGAATATTAGGTCTAAAAGCACATGTAGCACTCTTTTTCCCTTCAACTGGTTTCGTCCCAAAATGGGTTTTTCGGCAAGGTTTTTAACGAGGCAATAGTAAAACATGCTGACTTAGATTCGAAGACCAGTTTCAAACTAGAGTCAATGATCATCCACTTTATATCAACAGTATCCGAGCCCTCACATGTTTGAACTCGAATACTGGGTCCATTGCCCTCGGATTAAGGGTTTTAGCAAGGAAAAAAGAAAACTTTGTATGTTAGAAGCTAAGGCTTGGTGGTTAGGATTCATTGTAAGGGCCAAACGGTTATATTAACCATGCTCACATAGTCCACTCTAGCCATGACACAAGGTTTTATCCACTTTTGATCAAGTACTTTACATACTGAGAAATGAAAGAAAGTTCTGCTTTGCTATTATATATTTTTTGCTTCTTTGATTCCAGATCCTAGAGCCCATGGGCTACCTCTACTCGTGGACTATCGAGCCCAAGGGCTACCCCTACTCTGATAATATCGAGACCAAGGCCTACCCTACTCTGGGACTATCGAGACTAGGGGCTATCCATAAACGGGGACTATCGAGCCCAAATGTTACCCTTATTTAGGGACTATCACTAGAAGAAAATTCAGATGACCCGGGCTAATAAACCCTGGAGGCACCAAGCCTATTAGGAGGTGCCCAAAAATTAAAAACTATGGCCAACCTAAAAATGGCTCGAAGACATTCAAAGTTTATAATCAGAAAGTAAGGCCTTTACTAAAACTCGAAACCTACAAAAGGTTACCCTCGACAAAAGCATCGTCTAAAAACCCTTAAGCATATTGGGAACCTCCGATCGCACCGGTTTCGAATCCACGAGAAAACAAAGTTGGGATTTGCTCGAACTTCCGGAAGATGAATACCCTGAACCTACACCTGATTCTATGCTAAGGCACAAAAAAATACACGAACAAAAGATGCTGGAAAAGTAAAGACATGATATTGCCAGAAAAGGAAAAATTTCATATATACATTTCAAAATATATTTACAAAGGCCCAGTAAAATTTCCCCAACATGAACAAAGAAAATATACATAAGGAAAACCAAAAACTGAAAAGGTACTGAGGCATCTACGCCTGGTCTTCACCGGGGCTCGACTCGTCGCCGGAATCATCAGAGCTCTAAGATCCCTTGGAGCCCTCGGAACCCTCAGAGACTTTGGCATCCTCAGGCTTATAAAGCTCATTTTCCTCGGCCTCGAGCTTCTTAGCTACTTCGATCTCGGCTGATAGGTCGAAGCCTCGAGCATGGATATTTTCAAGGGTCTCTCTTCGGGACAATCGCTTCACGTATTCATCCTATATCTTTAGGCGGGTCTCGGCTACCTCAACATCGGCCTTGAACTAGGCCACCATTTCCCCGACATCAGTAGAGGTTGTGTCCAATGTGGACTTCAGTGCCTTATATTATCTTCCGAGGGCATCCTGTTCTGCGACGGTCGAGCTCATCTGTGCTCGGAGATCATCATTCAACTAAGACCAATTATCATCTTTGTCCTTCGCCACCCCGCGTTGTTTCTCAGCCATCTCCAACTTCACAGTTTCCTTCTTAGAAGCCAGCCGGTCCATCCTGCCCTTCTACACTTCGGTCATGTCCTTGACCTCGTTCATCTTGGATCGGAGCTGATCGATTAGGTCGATCTTCTGTTGGACATGTGAGGTTGTGTTGTTAGTCACCATGACTAGCTCCTCGTTTCTAGCTTCAAATACCTTTATCTTTTCCACCAGGTCGGCATGTTCCCGCTTCAGGATCGAGGCCTCCTTTTGAGTTTTGTCCAGCTCATCCTGGAGGTCTTTAAGGCTCTCGTCCTGTTGCTCACTGAGGAGCCTGTACATGTCCTTGTTTTGGACCTATTCTTTGAGCTCTAACTCGAGCTGGCTAATTTCCAAGCGGTACCAGAGGAAGCTTCCATAATGAAGCACTGAAGCCTGTAAAACAGTGGAACTAGTAAGAGACATCAAGAGCAAACATAAGTGGAATTCATAAAGGGAGTATGAAAGTATTAAAGCTTTAACCGGTTTAGCGCCTGCTCCACCTCGTTAAAAAGACTTGGCATGCCCACCCCATTCATCTTTGTCTGGTCCTCCTCGGTCACCAGGCATCGGAGGTAGTTGGCCACACCTACCGGAGCAGATGGCTCTTGCACTAGGGGTCCACTTGCGCTAGGGGACTGTGAGAACAACCGTCCTCTTGTGCTAGGGGTCCATGCACGGCTCAGGAAATTGCTTCACCAATTTTGGGCGTACTCACCCCGTCAGCTCCTGAGGGTGCGTCCTTCTATGGGATCTCTAGGTGACCCAGCCTGGAGAAATCCTCCAATGTGTACATGTCCATGCCATCAAAGGTTATAAATGGCCTCACATATAGTATCAGGCTATAGATGGCCAAAGAGACCGATGGTGATATTTCTTTTACTCGAGTTGTGGAGATCGCTAGGAGGACCGAGCGCATCGACTGTCAGAATAGGGAGACGACCTCTAATAAGAGGCCTCGCCATTTTGGAGGATTAAGTAGTGCCTCATCTAGAGGCCGAGGTTGGCATGTGAGAGGCCAGTCTAGCAGGCCGGTTTATTATTCGCCACCACCCTGTCGAGGACCTTCAGTACAATCTTTGTTCATTATACTCCCGGCACAGAGCTCTTATCGCACTCCAACAGTTTAGGGTTCATCAGTATCGGGCTCTTTTAGTGGCTATACTGGTTTATGAGGTTCAACTCAAGCCACACAGTCATTCCCAGTCCGAGGTTTCTACGAGTGTGGGGTGTTGGGGCAAGTTAGGAAGTATTACCCCCATTTTTATAGAGGTCTAGTGCAGCAGGGTGGCCAAACTATGACTCCCGCACCAGTTGCTACACCACACACTCAGGCAACTCGGGGTGGCGTTCACGCAGGATGAGGTCGTCCTAGAGGGGGAGCTCAGAGTAGTAGAGGCCAGGCTAGATATTATGCATTCCCAGGGAGGACGGAGACTATTTCTTCAGTTGCAATGATTACACATATTGTTTCTGTATGCCACAGATATGCTTCATTATTATTTGATCCTGGTTCTACTTATTCATATGTGTCATCATACTTTACTTCTTGTCTAGATTTGCCTCGTTGTTCTCTTGATTCCCCTATTCATGTGTCTATACCTATTCGAAATTCTATTATAGTGGATCTCATGTATCGGTCATATGTGGTCACTATTTGTGGATTTGAGATGAGAGCAGACTTCCTTGTCACGCCCCGAACTCGGGGGGCGCGACCAGAGCTCGACCGAGTGAACTCGGTCAAGCAAACCTATTAGATGTTTTCTACCCAAATTCACTCATGATTAAAGAGAGTACATAATTTCGCTAATTAGACATTGAGAAGATAACGTATACAATACCAATTCATTTCTATTAGTTACTTCATTTTAAAGTCTTAAAATACACACATTCCCATGGTTTTAAGAGGAACAGGTGATTCAAACATAACATAACTTGTTTGACTTTCCCAGCACTAATATACAACCCACACCATGTCTACGAAGTCTCTAATAAATATAAAAGAGTAAGTTGATAGTGTCGGCAACATGGCCTCGACTATACCTCAAACACAATACATAAGGAACAAAAAATACATGACCCCGAAATGAAATGGGGCTCACCAAGTCTGTTGGGAAGAAGGTGTACCGCAATCACTGGTCAATGCCACCTGTTGTGGAACCACATGCATCCATTAACGATATAGCACCCCCTAGTAAAAGGGATGTTAGTACATATGAAATAGTACTAGTATGTATGACTAAGCACCCTCTCAATAGAATTAGTAACAACACAAGAAGGATCAATCATAATATCAATTAAAAGCCTCGACGATATCAAAACATCAAGTTAGGAGCAAGATAAACTTTCAAGTAAATTTCCATATTTTAGGTTGGGAGGTCTTAGCACCGATATTTTAATGTTCACAATACCATTGTACCTTTAGCACGAAGTTTGATCTCAACCCGATCGGCTAGGTCGTCTCATCCGAGACGTCAACTACAATCACAATCACAATTTAAAATTTAAATAATAAATTTCCGGCACAATTACCACCATGTGTACGGAATGACATCCGATCACGACTCAATCGCCTAGGCCTTCTCATCCGATACATCAACCATAATCACAATTCCAATCACAATTTCCAACACAATCACTACCATGTGTATGTCATAGCACCCGATCGGCTAGGCCGTCTCATCCGAGACATCATCCTTTTCTATCAATCATCCCATTTCATACCTCTTTCATATCTTTTCTTTTCATTGGCACTAGTAGTCACCATTGTAATATTCCCTTTTTATGTGTCATGTTAGCCGTATTTCATATTTTATATTTCATGCTCACCTTTTCACGTTCAACCATCATCATGGATTTTCAATAACAAGTCATTTACGTTCAAAACATTAAGCATACATATGAGCAAACAAGAGTCTTAAGTGCGTTGAGATTTCTTACACAATTGGCATTATCTATCATTTGAAACGCAACTTGAACCCATAGCATTTAGATAAGCAACCCATATTTTGAAAACATTATCAAAGAGTAGTACAACTTAACAAGAGCATTCGGAATACATATTGAACACATATGTCTTTTGAGATAAAGTTTATTCGGAATAATCAATTCATAATGAGTAACTCGGGATTTACAATGGCATTGTGGGGTTCAATTCTAAGATAAGAGTTTAGCCAACATACCTCACTTGAGCTTCATTAACCTCTAAAATGTTCCAAAAATCTTAGAAACTTCAATCTATTTTAGAAATATAATAAATTGAACCAAAAATTAGGAAGATGATCATGGTTCCAACTCATTTGAGCATTTTATCAAACACTAGGTGTGCATTAAGGTTTCAAGGTTCTACTATGGTGGATTCCATCATCCCACAACCCATTATCTACAATTTTTATCCCAGTAATCTTTCTACACCTCTTGATAACACATGCATGCAAGAAGAACATCTCCCACACTCAAGAATTGTCTTACTAATTACCCATTTTTAGTTAAATTTTGAAATTGAGGGTTAGGGTGTAGAATCTTACCTCTAGGATGAAGAACTAGTGTGTTTTCCTTGTTAATCTTCCAAGCTTTGAGGAACAATTGGTTGAGAAAATCTCTCCCTCTCTCTCACTCTCAAAATATGAGGTTCTTACTTAAGAAATGGTCCATAGAGTCTATATACAAAATAGGGCCGAGTTATTAAAAACAAAAAATGAAGATTCGAAACAGATTCTGCGGAATCATATGCGACCACATAATTCTTCTGCGGTCAACGAAATGAGAGCGAAATGGCCCTCCGAAACTGGGCACCTCTGCTTGGGTATGTGGCCGTTCTGCTGTCCGCATATCTATTTTTTACAACCACAGAATCTCCTACTAGAATTCCTTACATCGATCCTATAATGCAATCTACAACACGCAAAGTAATTCTGCGACCGCATAATGGCCCATAAATTTTGCTCAAGTTTCTACTTCACTCTGCGACCATTCTGCAGACTGTTCGACCCAAAAAGTCTGTAACCAAAAATATCTTTTTCTGCCAACATTTTCCTTTAACTCTCTAGCGCACTATTCGACCCAAACGTCCGTACCAAGAATTTCTACCATCACCAATCATATTAGCCTACCTCGGCACCACGGGTCCTCGGGTTTTAGGTAAAATTTTACGGGGCCTTACATTCCTATTGTTAGATATGGTGGATTTTGATGTGATCTTAGGTATAGATTGGCTATCCCCATACTATGTTATTCTTGATTGTCACGTTAAGACTATGACGTTGGCGATGTCAGGGTTGTCGTGGTTGGAGTGGAAGGGTTCTCTTGGTTATACTCCTAGCAGAGTGATTTCAGTCTTAAAGGTTCAACAGATGGTTGAGAAGGGATGCTTGGTGTATTTGGCCTTTGTCAGGGATGTTAGTGTTGATACTTCTACTATTGAGTCAGTTTCAGTAGTGAGGGAGTTTTAGGATGTGTTCCTAGCAGACCTACTAGGTATACCACCTGATAAGGATATTGATTTTGGCATTGATTTGGTACCGGGCACGCAACCTATTTCTATTCCTTCGTATCATATGGCTTCAGCAGAGTTGAAGATAATGAAGGAACAATTGCAAGAGTTTATAGATAAGGGGTTCATGAGGCCTAATGTTTCACTTTGGGGTGCGCCAATATTATTTGTTAAAAAAAAGGACAAATCTATGCGGATGTGTATTGATTATCAGCAGTTGAACAAGGTGACCATCAATAACAAGTATCCACTGCCACACATTGTAGACTTATTTAATCAGCTTCAAGGTGTCAGGGTTTTCTCATAGATTGACTTGAGATTGAGGTACCATCTGTTGAAGATAAGGGCATTAGATATTCCGAAGACTGCTTTCTAGACTCGTTATGTCCATTATGAGTTTTTGATAATGTCGTTTGGGTTGACAACCTAACAATATTTATGCACTTGATGAACAATGTATTTCAATCCTATCTAGATTCCTTCATTATTGTGTTTATTGATGATATATTGGTGTATTCTTGCAGTCGAGAGGATCGTGAGCAGCATTTAAGGATCGTACTCTAAACTTTGAGGGAGAAGAAGTTATATGCTAAATTCTGCAAGTGCGAGTTTTGGTTGGACTCAGTGGCATTCTTGGGTCGTGTGGTATCCAGTGAGGGGATTAAGGAAGATTCGAACAAGATTGAGGTAGTTTAGAGTTGGTCTAGACCTTCTACCGCTAGAGAGATTCGGAGTTTCCTTGGGTTTGCTGGGTATTATCGCCACTTTATGGATGGGTTTTCCTCTATAGCAGCCTCATTGACTAAGTTGACTTAGAAGGCCCATTCAGCTAGTCTGACAAGTGTATGGAGAGCTTTCAGAAGCTCAAGACTACTTTGACTACAACTCTAGTTCTGATCTTTCCTTCAGCATCACATTCATATACAGTCTAATGTGATGCTTCACGGGTTGGCATTGGGTGTGTATTTGCAGGATGGTAGGGTGATTGCTTATGCTTCACGTCAGTTGAAGCCCCATGAGAAGAACTACCTAGTGTATAATTTGGAGTTAGCAGCCATTGTATACGCACTCAAGATTTGGAGGCACTATATTTCTGGCGGGTCTTGTGAGGTGTTCATGGATCACCAAAGTCTCCAGCACCTATTCAAGCAAAAGGACTTAAACTTGAGGCAACGAAGGTGGTTAGAGCCACTAAAGGACTATGATCACCATTTTATATCATTCCAGGAAGGCTAATGTGGTGGCCGACACTTTGAGTAGGAAGGCAGAGAGCATGGGGAGTCTTACATTTATACCAGCTAGAGAAAGACCATTAACTTTGGATGTGCAAGCTTTAGCCAACAAGTTCGTGAGCTTGTATATTTCGAAGCCTAGTAGGGTTTTTGCTTGTGTTGTATCACGAACGTCCTTGTTTGAGCGCATCAAGGCACATCAGTATGATAATCCCCACTTGCTTGTCCTTTAGGACACGGTGCAGCACGATAATGCTAAGGAGGTGACTATTGGTGATGATAGGGTATTGAGGCTTTAGGGCCGAATTTGTGTGTCTAATATAGATGGATTGCGGGAGCTGATTCTTGAGGAGGCCTATAGTTTTTGGTATTCCATTCATCCGGGTGCCGCGAAGATGTACCATGATTTGAAACAGCACTACTGGTGGAGAAGGATGAAGAAATATATTGTTAAGTATATGGCACGGTGTTTCAATTGTTAGCAGGTTAAGTGTGAGCATCAAAGACCTAGTGGTTTACTTTAGATGCTAGATATACCAGAGTGAAAGTGAAGCGTATCACCATGGATTTTGTGGTTGGGCTACTACGGACCTTGAGGAAATTTGATGTTGTGTGGGTCACAGACTGACCAAATCTGCACACTTCATTCCAGTCATGACTACCTATACCTCAAAGCAGCTGTCTCGAATTTATCTTAGAGAGATTGTTCTCCTTCGTGGTATGCCTGTGTCTATTATCTCGGATCGAGGCACTCAATTTACATTGCATTTTTTGGAGATCAGTTTAGCGTGAGTTGGGCTCATAGGTCGATCTGAGTATGACATTTCATCCACAGACAAACGGACGATCAAAGCATACTATTCAGATCTTGGAGGACATTTTGCAAGCCTATGTCATTAATTTTGAGGGTCAATGAAAGCAGTTTCTACCGTTAGCAGAGTTCTCCTACAACAGCAACTACCAGTCGAATATTCGGATGGCTCTATATGAGGATTTATATGGGAGGTGATGTCGTTCTCCGGTTGGTTGGTTTGAGCCTGGGTAGGCTAGGTTGTTGGGCACTAATCTGGTTTGTGATGCTTTAGAGAAGGTGAAATTGATTCAAGAGCGGCTTCATATAGTGCAGTCCAGGCAAAAGAGTTATGCTGATAGGAAAGCTCGTGATATGGCATTCATGATGGGTAAGAGAGTTCTACTCAGAATTTCGCTCATGAAAGGTATGATGAGGTTTGGGAAGAAGGGAAAGTTATGCCCTCGGTATATTAGCTTTGAGGTTCTAGAGAGAGTTGGAGAGGTGGCCTACAGACTTGCCTTGCCACCTAGCTTATCGGGAGTTCATCCGGTATTTCATATTCTATTCTATGAAGGTACTATAAGGATTCTTTGCATGTGTTAGATTTCAGCACGATGCAGATGGACAAGGATTTGACTTATGTTGAGGGGACAATAGCCATTTTGGACAGGCAGGTCTGAAAATTAAAGTAGAAAAATATTGCATCGATTAATGTCTAGTGGAGAGGTCAACCAATCGAGGAGGTGACTTGGGAGACCGAGCATCATATGCGGAGCAGATATCCTCACCTTTTCAGCACTTCAAGTATGATTCTTGACTCGTTCGAGGATGAATGTTTATTTAAGAGGGGGAGAATGTAACGATCCAACCGGTCATTTTATGTATCTAAGTCATGTTTCCCTATTTGATACTTCTCGTGTGCTTAGTTATGGTTATCTGACTTGCGGGGATTGTTGGTTTGGTTTCGGGGAGATCTTGGATTGAATTGGAACACTTACTTTCTAGTTTGGAAGCTTAAGTTGGAAATGTTGACCAAGTTTTACTTTTTTGTATTTGACCTCAGATCGAAATTTAGATAGTTCTATTAGGTCCGGATAGTGATTTTGGATTTTGACATATGTTCGGATTTGGATTCGGAAGTTTCTAGATTGGTTTGACTCTAATTGGCGAAAGTTGGCAATTTGAAGGTTTAGAAGTTCATAGGTTTGACCCATAGTTGATGATATTCGGCATAAAGTATGCATATTTATATACATATCGCCTCGCATTTTACTCATATTTCATAGGTTTTGTATGTCTAATGTAATGATTTATTCTAATTCGTGGTATTTGTATATGGAGTCAATTGGAAGTGCTTTGGAAAGTTTGCGTGCAAAATGAAGTAAAAATAGAGGAATTTGGAGGAAGTACAAGTTTGGTGCCTAGGTTCACGCCAGGCACCAACCAAAACGCCATTGATAGCAGGCTAAAAATTTCACTGTCCAGGTTGGTGCCAGGCACCAAGCGAGACGATGAAGGGCAGATTTTGTCCTAATTCGGCTGGGACTTGGTGATTTCAACCCTACACGCCCCAAACATGTATCAAAGGGGTTCTTAACCTATTTTATAGGGATCGAACATATTTTGGAGGCAGGGAACACACACCACGCTTGGAAGAGACTTCTAACTAGTTTTCTTCTTTTATCTTCCTTTAATTTCATAGTTTATTAGTTCTAGAGTTGTGGGGTGCTACATGAACGTTGTAGTTGTAATCTTAGATTGTTCTTATTATTTTATAATATTGGTTTATTTATTCAATCTTGCGCTTAATTATTTGATTGCTTGATCACCAATGGAATACTATCCACGAATCTAGGATTGAACTTAGGAGAGGGAATACTTAGATTGCATATAAGATTGAGTAGAGCAAGATCTTGAACTTGAGCATCGGGAACGAATTTACGATTATGATAGGGATATACCTAATCGCCTTACTTGGTTATTATATGAGAATTATTAATGTGTTCTTGTCAATCCTAATTTCATAGGAATATAGGTGTCAGGTTAGCTTTAATAGAAAAGTAGGAATTTGGAAGAATACTACGAGTAATATTAACCCTGTCAACCAATAAACCAGATAAATTAATTAGACAATTTATATGGAAAACTCAACGGGATTGTTAGCTAACTCATAGCTCTAGAATGTTTCCTCTCATTAAATTCGTCTCTAATATTGCCGACTTGTTTTCTATACTTTTTTTGTTTGCTACTCTAGATTAGTTGTAGTTGAATTATCACCCTTTAGAAAATATTTTAAATAGATTAATTGTGTTAGTTTAATTTAGTAATTAGTTAATCACAGTCCACGTGGGTACGATATCAGGACTTACAATCCTATATTAGTTGCTGACCACGTATACTTGCGTGTGCATTTAGGAGCAACAAGTTTTTGGAGCTGTTGACGGGGATTTTGAAATTGACCGTTTTACTAGATTATATTTTACTTTTCACTATTCAAGTTTTAATTTTATTTTTGTGTAGTACTTCTATAATTATTATTATTACTATTATTTATATGGCATCTTTGAATGAGACTTGGTCAAATATTGATTATTCTTATTTTGATAATCCTTGTCTCTATTGTGGAGGACCACACTTGTGACAAATTGTGAATCTCAATCTTATGAGTGGAATTTTTGTAACGTGTGTGGTAGTCAAGGTGGCCATTGGGATGGTTGTCCTAATTCTTATTATCCTTCTTCGAGCTCTTATTACGATTTTTCTAATAATGTTTGTTAGTTCGATAGGAGCAATGAAGTGGAGGGTGTGGAACACGCTGATAAGATGAAATTCAAAAAAAGATTGCCTTTGAAATCAGAGGACTACATGCTAGAATTGAAAAATTAATGGCCAATTTTCAAGAACAACCTCAACTTGACGAAGAGAGTGAGTTCCCACAAGAAGATAACATTGAAGAAGCAGATATCGTGAGGCAATCTTGGCTAGAGGAACAAGATCAACTGGTAAAATTTCATGGGTTTCTCCGTAATGGTCTTTCAAATATGGCAGAACAACTGATAGAAAGAAGAACTGAGCTTAAACAAGAGATAGACCAATTTGGCTCAGATATCCATGACTTGCAAGCTGAATTGAATAAAAAGGTTGATGCCTCTAATGCCATACAGACAATTGTTGTAGATACTGGCCAACTTATGGAGCAAAAAGTGGAATTCCAACTACTCGACCAAAATTGTGTTGATGATGCTAAGGTTGACAAAGTGTGCAAAAGTGAGGATGTCAAAGGGGAAGCGATTCTAGAGTTGGAGTGCATTGCACCTCATTCTAACCACTTTTCAACATTGTGTTTGGTTTGTGACATGAGAATTGATCCATTCGAGCATATGGAGGAGTCAATGGATGAGGAACAAAGTGCATATATATTGAAATTTGCGATGCCAAGGAGACAAAACGACATACCTCATTTAAGGTCCAAGAAGTGCAAGATATTTATTGCTTGGTTCCTTTATTTTCACACCACTGCCCCAAGAACATGACAAAAAAAAATTGATGCAAAATTGGGGGCCAATTCACATCGTCAAAGTGGAAGGAAAAGTGGTGAAGTGGTGCAATTTAAGTCAAGCGCTTGTTGGGAGGCAACCCAATTTATATCGTCAAAGTGGAAGGAAAAGTAGTAAAGTGTCGCGACGTTAAGTCAAGCGCTTGTTGGGAGGCAACCCAATTCTACTGTTTCTTTTTATTTTTGTATATTTTTTTTAATTGTGTTATCTTTGTAGTATTGTTTTTGTATTTTGTAGGAATAAGAGCATGGAGTGAAATCCAATGGGCATGTGCAAAATCAAGCAGATGGTTGGAACAAAATGTGGGGTTCCTGCACAAAGGATCATACCTGAGAGAAGTCTGAGTATCCCGTGAACTGCTAATGCTTCAGATTTTGGCCTACCAGGTGTGAGCACGTGATTTTTGCTTCACACGACAATCGCTCCAAAAAGAAATAAAAAATATATAATTGGCCCCGCTGTACAATTTCGAATTTCTGTGCGGCACCTTGTGGGTTTATTTGTGATTTTGGCCCATTCTTATTTATTTACTTTATTAAAATAAAATTCAAAAAAAATATATATGTGTCCTGCGTAATTCAAACCGTAATTCGGTCGTTAAATAGAAAATCGTGAACAGGCATTTTTCGTCCGTGATTTTGTTTGGTTTGACTTTACCGGTTTTGAAATACTTTAGTATGTGCGCAAATAATTATATTTGAGTGTGTATTTAATTTTAATTTGATTTTTTTTTTGGCTTAGTTTTGTTTTAAAATAAATAAGAAAAGAAATAAAAATAAAAAAAAAGAGAAAGAAAAGGCCCTTCCGGACTTGGGCCAATTTGTTAAAATTGGCCCAACGAACTCAGCCCAAGCCACCAGTCCAAACAGCCCACCCCCGCCATGAAACGACGTAGTTTAACACCAAAGCTACGTCGTTTCGATGCCAACCCATCACAACCGTTTAAACCAAGCCGATCCAACGGTCCAAGATCAATCCCCATAACCCACCAATAAACCCGACCCGTCTCACCCGGACCGACCCTAACCCTTCACCCTTGGAACGACATCGTTCCCTGTTAGCCGAAGGATCCTGGCCCTTCATCTCGTCTCATCCAACAGCCAGGATCCACTTGCCCACTAACTATATAAGTACATAACACTACCCTACCCCCCCTATCCAATACCCCAGCTGCTTCGTCTCCCCAAACGAACAGCCCTAAACCCTAGCCGCCTCAGCATACTTCCGCCATGAAAGCCGGCGGCATGGACGCCGGTGACCTTCCCTTGAACACCATAGGACCCCCAGGCCATCCTGAACCAAAATCTACCAACCCCATGTTTCGAATCACCCCCCAGGTCCTCGAATCTTCATTCGAAGATTCGAGTCAAAACTCGATCTGACCCAACCAATCCCAGTTTTGTACCAGATACTCCCCAGACCCCCCTCGTGACCGAACCATACTTGGTTTGGTCCGAATCTGACCAGGGAAGCATGAATCCCAGATCTGAGTTCTGAGAACTTTGTAGTTCTTCATCGCTGGCCCATGCCAGTCCGAGCCAAAGAGATTAAGGTTTAATGGACCTTAATCGAAGTGTTTCTCATCTGAGAAACACTTCGATTAAAGTTCGTTCAGCCTTAAGAAAGGTCTGTCCAAATCCGGGTTCAAACTTTTTTTAACTTTTCAAGTTTAAGGTGAGTCTGCTTTCTTTCCTTTATTTGCTTTAGTCCGTATGATTTGTTTTAAAAGACTGTTCATATTTGTTCTAATTTTATCTACTTTTGTTTGTCCACTTTGTTTGAACCTCTGTGTTTGTCTGAATCCCTCCCCTCCTATTCTGTTAAGGCATGTGTATTGGTGGTATTCCGAATTTGTACTGACTAAATCCTCAAAGTACAATTCTGTTTTAATCAGTATAAGTTGAGTCATGTGTCCCATACTTCTGAATGTCTGATTTTTGGCTACGATTGTGTATGTTAATACTAATATAGTCGAGTCGACATGTGTCGTCAATTAATTTCAACTGTCTGAGCGTAGTAAATCGATTTGCTTCTGTTGAACATTTGTTGAAAACAATTAAGAACCAAGTCCAGTTACTTATAGCTGTTAATATGATTTCAGAAAAGGCTTGGTCTGTTAATTGAAATCTGAGTCGATGGCATGTGCACTTGTGCACAGCATGTGCATTGTGCACAGCCTGTTTCCTTCTTAAAAGGGGCTTTCAAATTTAAAATGTGTTGACAGCATATGCTGTCAGATAGATTCTGCTGCCCATGCTTGCTTTTAGTTAATAAAATGGGAAAGTTTAAGCCTGCCAGGGGAAGGATGGGGTTTAATACTTAATTAGCTAAAGTGGAACTGAAAATGGAAGGCACATGGGAGGGACTGGGGTATTCTGAAAAAAAGGGCTGTTAAAAAAGATAGTTTTGAGACTTATAAAAGGGGGGACAGGAGGACCATCTAAAAAAGAACAGACAGGGATATAGAGAGGAGGATATACACACTGGACCTTGAGGGCTGTAAAAGAAAAAATAAACACACAGTGAGGATTTTCTGGGGAAAGAGAGCTGAAGAGGAAAATAGACACACTGTGAGGAGGAGCATAAAAAAGATAGAGAGAATCAGAACTAAGAAAGAAAATACACACACTGTGAGGAGTGTTGAAAGAGAAAGCTTGAAAGACATACAAAGAGATACAGAAATTATACAATCTACAATCGGGAATTGTTTCCTCCTATTTGTTATTTGGATTTTCAGTCGTTTAACTCGCTGAAATCCATTCTGATTGTTTGAAGTTCCAGCTGTGTCTATTTAGTCAAGTGTTTTCCATTGGTTCACTATTGGTTTGGTCTGCTTGGAGTTCTTGATTCTACTTCACTGGGTTGTGCTCTCGTTCGGCTATTTCTTTCTATTGGCCATAGCTGCATTTCTGCACTTGAGCCCTTTTTCTGCTGCTCGTTTTGTTCTGCTGCTGCTCTGTCCTGTTGCTATTGCTAGTCCTGTTTATTTTGCTGCTGATCTCAACATCTTCTTCTTTTTCTCCTGTGCACATTCAGCATTTCCAGGTACACATTTCAGGCCCATATTGATGTAATTGAAACAGCTTGAAAGCATGAAATGAAAAGGTTGAAGAAGTTCAGAATCATTTGTTGTAATATGCATGGCATATTAAGGGGCCTGTGTAGTTGTTAGTTCCCAGTTCAATAGTACGAAAATGTATTGTTAACTAATACACTTCTGAGTTTGGTCCTTCAGGTTTTAGTTCGTAGCTATTTGTTAATACAAAGTATGGATACTCCGAACTTACACTATGCTGACTTGTTTCATTTTAGTCTTTGCTGGGTCTCGTTAGGCAGTACATAATATCATGTTCAAATCCCATTAGTAACAACGCCCAGTAGTTAATTCCTTCATTTCAGCCCCAATAAGTCTAGTAAAATTCAATTCAAGAAACGTTTGGACACAAGTATAATATTGGGTCAATCTCGAATGTAATTTCTTTGTCCAATTAAAGTATGTTTCATAAGTTATGGCATCCTTCCGCTTTGTAAATAATCAATCAGAAATCGATAAGAGTCCGGATTAGACAAAAGCATATAGTTAATTTAGCATTTTTCTTCTCTTTTAGTTTTTTTTGACGCAAATATATAAAAATGTAGCCACTTTAGGATACCCTTTTCTAAAATAGAGACAAGCCTCGCCAAATAAAGGTGCAAAATTGCGGGGCCCTCAATAAATAACCCTGATAATTATCTAGAATTCAGGATGGGCCATTTAATAAATTTCATGGCCTTCTACAAAGATAATAGCGCGTTAGACTCTGTTGGCGCGGTTTAATTAAATCACATTCTTAGATTCGGGTGCACATTGATGTGACCCAAATACAAATCTCAATGAAGTCCAAATGTGTCGACAATCACGGGTGCATTGATTGTGACGTGGTTCGAGACGCATTTTCACGACGTTGCAATTCTGTAAAATAATTGATAATAGTAAAAGCAATTGAAACTTAATAAAAGCACATAGGTCACAACATGTATTTAAATCGGATATTTAGCCATTATAACAATTTAAGCGACCGTGCTAGAACCACGGGATCCGAGGGTGCCTAACACCTTCC
Organism: Nicotiana tabacum; assembly: GCF_000715075.1. Taxonomy (NCBI): domain Eukaryota; kingdom Viridiplantae; phylum Streptophyta; class Magnoliopsida; order Solanales; family Solanaceae; genus Nicotiana; species Nicotiana tabacum. The sequence goes on along the minus strand of NC_134087.1, from coordinate 143,287,390 downwards.
CTCGGGTCAACAGAATTCCTTACTTAGAATTTCTGGTTCGCAGACTTCATTTGGAAAAGTCGAAAATTTCCTCGATTTGGGATTCAAGATAAACCGGTAACTTGGGACACCAAAAACCAAACCTTTCCCAGGTGGCGACTCTGAATTAAATAAATAATCCCATTTCGAATATTGTCACTTAAATTGGAAAAACTCCACCCGCGCATCTAACCCTTCGGGGCTGGGCGCGCAAAAAGGAGGTGTGACAGCTCTGGCGACTCTGCTGGGGAAAAGTGGACCCAGAACCACTGGTTCAGGGTTCAAGAATTCGAGCTTAGAATAATTGTTATATTTGGCTTTATTATCTGATCTTTATTACATGTTTTTGCATAATGCTGTCTTTTACCGCTTTGATATTATCTGAACTGTATATAAACTGTGCCGAAACCCTTCTCTTCTTACCTCCGGGGAGAAGCTCGCTGGTCGAGACTCCCTATTCTGTTAATGTCAATACCTAAAATAAGAAAGAGGACGGACAAGTTACAAAGCCGGACGATCTCGCGGGTCCCCGGTACGTAGCCCCTCCTCGACTCGAGTTGGTCCGCTCGGGTACACAGTCTAGAACAAATACCAAGGTTTAAACCTAGTATAACGAAACTTCATGCCGGATCCCTAGTAGGAACGTTTATTTGCATCATGATGCACTTGACTTAGGGGGCTCAACACAGGGGTTGGGTCCGTCTAGGACAGGCAACCTGAATTGAAAAGACCACCCTGCTGCATCCTATTTGTTTTGTGCATTTATTTGCTTCGGTTCCGCATGCTGACCGGTTTCTAAAAAAAAAAAGAGGAAAATAGCAACGTGGAAGGATAATTACTTATTTTGGAAAAATAAAACCAATGTTCAAGTATTGTCAAAACCTCACCGGAATTGTTCTAAAAAAAAAAGAGAAAAAGAAAGAATAAAAACAAAATTTGTCTTCTTAGTTTAAATTATTAAAAAAGGGGGGTATATATAAAATAAAAAAAAAATTCTTTCGCTTTCAAAATAAAAAAAAAAGAAATGGTATTTATTTTTAAAAGTAAAAAAAATGGAAAACTCATAATTCAAAAAAATTTTCTCTTGTAATACCCTTTTTATAAATTCAGACTGATAGTCCAAATATTGCAAAAAAAAATTATTTTTTCTTTAGTCTTTATCTTTCTTCAAGAATAATAAAAAAAATACTTATTTCTGATTTTTAGGTTTATTTAATTTTCTCTATTCGCGGTATCCCCGAACTACGCCGGTTTGATTCTCACCGGATGTGAGATACGTAGGCAACCCTCGTCGGGTTCAACCCCCATTTTGCTAAAATAGCCAAAATCAAAAAAAATATGTTTCAAATTTTTTAAAGAGTCATAAATAAGTCAGGTGATGCTGTTTTTGACATGAATAGCCGAATGTTCTCGAAAGGGACGCCGGAAGGTTGACTTTGCATAAATAGCCACTTTTGGGTTTTCATTAGCATTTTTAGACCCACACAGCCTTAAAATCTTCTTCCCCGAAGTGCTTAAAGGCCGTGTTCAAAGCTTGGTCCCCTCTGTAAAATATTTTGAGTCAGTCATTTTTGTTAAAATCACCTTAATAAATGTGCAGGATGAGCACGATGCAAAATGAACATTTTTCAATAATGACCAAAATCCCTATCAAGTTACGGCTATGGTGGAATGATCTAGGTGTTGAAGGGCAAAATGAGGTTAAGAAAAATCTGAAAGGTCTTGTGGGTCTGTTGGAAATCCAGCCTCGGGGAGATATCATAAGAGCTTTGGTTACCTATTGGGACCCGGCGCACAATGTTTTCCATTTCTCTGATTTTGAGCTCACCCCAACTTTAGAAGAAATGGCCGGATACATCGGGAATACTGAACTTCCGCTGAGGGAAAAATACTTGGTCGCCCCAAGAGTCGTCACAGTACATCGGTTCCTGGATTCATTGAAAATACCTAGAATAGTCCACAACCCGGATCTAGCAGCCGGATTCTGTACTCCATGCTTTATATATGATAGATACGGTCACGAGGGGGGATTCAATAATCCAATCAACAAACTGTGCAGCAAAGGAGTTCGTCAGAAGTGGGACGAGCACAGACGGGTGGCGTTCATGATAACGTTTCTGGGACTTCTGGTATTTCCCAGGAAAGATGGAAACATTGATTTGAAGATATCGGGGGTCGTCAGCACTTTACTCACGCAAAGTGACAGTACTCTCGCGCCTATGGTGGTATCCGACATCTTTCGAGCTCTCACAGCTTGTAAAGCTGGGGGAAATTTCTTCGAAGGTTGTAACTTGCTCCTGCAGATATGGATGACCGAGCACCTTTGCCATCATTCCGAGATTTTGAGCCGTGGTTCCCCGGATAAGACCCGCATAGAAGAATCTTACGCAAGAGCCAAAGAGATCAGTTTGCCCGAAGGAGTCCTGGCTTGGACCTCGTTCTTTCAAGCTCTTACTGCCAGCCAAATACAATGGAAGTTGGGATGGTTGCCCGTTGATGAGGTCTTATATATGTCAGCGACCAAAACTCATTTCTTGCTAATGGGGCTTAAGAGCATTCAACCTTACGCACCCGGCCGAGTTTTAAGACAGTTCGGAAAATGCCAGACAGTACCTCGTGAGGAAGATCTAAGCACTCAAGCAATCGAGATAAGTCCTAACGGACAGTTCCCAGAAGCAAAGATTCGCCAAATCTGGAATGAGGGTCAATATTTGAAATCAGATACTTGCGTGCGGGATCAAGCCAAAGGAGAAACGGCGCCAGGTTACCTTGCATGGTACAGAAGGGAACTCGAGCACGAAAGGCCAGCTAAGAGACCCCACATCCGGAATTTTACCGAATCATCACAAAAGCAGTGGGATTGGTTAGCAAAAGAAAGAGGCTATTGCACCGAAATCAGCGGGTTAAAGCAACAAGTGGAAAAATTGAAATATGAACACAACGTGCAAGTTGCTACCGATCTGGGAGAACGGAACAGGTTGATTCAAGAAAATGAAATGCTCAGAGCCCAGATCAAACAGATAAGGTTGGATGCAGATAGACAACCAAGGCGTCGATCGAACGAGCAGCTGATAAAAGGGCTAAAAGGTGAAATCAGGGAATGGCGAGATGGTTTGGAGAAATCTGAAAACATCATAGCAGAGCTCAAGGCACAGTGGGATACAAGAGCAGATAAGCATCGCAGACACCTGAATCAATTGGAAGGCGACCACGAGAAGACTATTGCTAAAATAAAGAGAGAGATGGCAGCACTTGAAATCAAAGCAGCTAGTCAGGCCAAGGATTTCCAAATGGAAAGCAGATACTGGTATGACACAATAGCCCATATGAAATTGGAAGTACGGCGATTGAAGCATCAACACGTGCAAGATGTTCAAGTCTTCAAGATATGCAGCGATCAGATAAAGCACCTGCTTGTAGAGAAGAAGCAAACCAGAGATAGGATCAAAGCCGTTGCCCACGCCATCACCAGACGATGTCTACGATGTGAGAACATGTCTAGTGTTACCTTCCTCTCGGCAGTAATGGTTTATGTCAAGCAGACTATGCACGAGCTAGAGCAACTTGAGAGGGATCTCACGCCTAGGACCGCGGCGAGGCCGAACGACGCCCCGCGGAAACCAATTTTTAAAACCATAATGCATTCATAGGTCAAATCTGTATCTTAGCATCTTCTGCCTGTTTTTTTTTTCATCAGGGTGATTTTTAGTCTATTTTTTTGAGTCTAGGTTTATTTTCAAAGTTTGCTTTTTCTTTTGCAAAATGTAGTTTGTAATAGACTGCTTCAATAATAAAGAATTTGCTTCTTTCATACTCATTTGTGCTTTCGAACTACGTAATGATCTGATTCACGTGAGTATCGTGATACGTAGGCAATCCTCATCGGATCCGATCGCATTTTATTTTGCTACAAAAAAAAAATATATATAAAAGAAAAATAAATGAAAATAAAAAAAAAAAACAAAAGAAAAAAATAAGAGGAAAATACCGGAATGACGCGTGCTCTCGTAGCAGACATATAGTAATCCACTTAACTGTATAGGTGCATCATGCCCAACGTGAGATTAACTATCTGTTATTTGCTGCAAATTAACCGTGCGCTTGTCATTGAGCATGTTTCCAGGGTTTTTGAAAAGACGGTTGGTTTGGTGAAAGTCTGGCCTCGCACTCATACTTCACGAGGTCAAGGAGAGGTGTTCAACTACCTATTGTTAGGACCAGAAACAGTACTCACACCTACTTCACCAGGTCAAAAGGTAGTGTGGAAATGTCTTCGGAAATTCCATTGCAAACAGTCCCCGTCTCTGAGGAGAGCTCAATCTCAGCCGTCCTCACGCCTGAATCCGCAACTGCAGAAGAAAATAGAATCCTGCGGCTCCGCATGTTGGAAATGCTGGATGATTGGAACAATGGGAAAGAGCCGCCAAGTGTCGTCCCCGGATTCCCTGAATTATTCTCCAGGTCAGGTGGGACTTCTAATGTCCCCATAAATTACCCTGCTACCCCATTCGGGTACCCAGCCAACTCCGTTTTCTCCGCCGGATCACCTTCTGAGCCTCATCCCCGAATGTCGGCCACCGATGCAAGCATGAATATCTTTACTGCATCACCTTGCCCAGCTACGGCACAGCCTGCCACATACAAGCCAAGCTTTGACGCATCCTCTTTTACATTCCAAGCACCATCGTTCTCAATGGAACCAACCAGGTTCGCTACCAACAATAATCCTCTACCGCCTCAGTGCGAACTCGCACCGGGACAGGATCAGAACCCCAGGATTGCAGAACAAAATGAGATTGCTAAGAGAATGAGAAGCCTTGAACAAAGTTTGAAGAATATGCAAGGGTTGAGTGGACAAAAGAGCGTCTCTTACGCCGATCTGTGCATGTTCCCTCACGTGCACCTGCCAACGGGTTCCAAGACCCCCAAATTCGAGAAATATGATGGGCACGGTGACCCCATTGCACATCTTAAGAAATACTGCAACCAATTGCGAGGAGCCGGCGGAAAGGAAGAACTGCTAATGGCGTATTTTGGGGAAAGCTTAGTAGGGATAGCTTCAGAATGGTATATGGATCAGGAAATGTCCCGATGGCATATATGGGATGATCTCGCCAGAGATTTTGTAAAGCAATTCCAGTATAACATCGACATTGCGCCAGACCGAAACTCTCTGTCGAATCTGAAGAAGAAGCCTTCGGAAAGCTTTAGAGAGTATGCTATTAAGTGGCGTGAACAGGCGTCGAGAGTGAAGCCTCCCATGGATGAAGTGGAAATGGTCACTACCTTTCTCCAGGCTCAAGAGTCTGACTATTTCCAAAACATGATGTCAGCCATGGGTAAGCCATTCGCGGAAGCAATCAAGATAGGAGAGATGGTAGAGAATGGGCTGAAAACGGGTCGGATATTGAGTCAAGCAGCCATAAGGGCAACCTCCCAGGCCGTCCAAAGCGGGTCTGGAGGGACGACAAGGGGGAAGAAGAAGGAAGAAACGGCTATGGCAGCCTCTGAAGCAAGGGAGTATCGTCATCCCAGGCCCCATTTTTCGGAAAGGGCCCCACAACACTACTACCCCCACTCAAATGTGGCATATGCTCATCAACCTTATATGGTCATGAATGCCCAGCCTTATAACCATTCACCACAACAAGCCAACCGAGGCCCAGTTCCACCTCCCAGAAATCAGCTCCCTTACCGCAACCACTATAACCCACAACCCCCGCAGAATAACTACCGCCCCCAGGAGCCACCTCGACGGCGGACTTTTACGCCCATCGGTGAACAATACTCCACATTGTTCCCTAAGCTAGTCCAGTTGGGTTTCTTGCAACCAATTCCCCAAACGAGGCAAAACCCGACATCTCCTTCTTACAAAGCCGGAGTCAGATGCGCCTATCATTCAGGGGCCGAAGGACATGATACAAACGACTGCTGGTCATTGAAAAGAGTGGTCGAAAACTTGATAGAGCAGGGGAAGATAGTGCTAAGGGACGAAGAGATCCCAAATGTGACTAACAATCCATTGCCCGCTCACAATAATGGGCCGCTGATCGGCATGATTTGTGAAGACAAAGAGTTCGACCCTGCCTTGAAAGCCATAATTGCCATTGTCGACACAGGGAGGAGGCCTGAAATAGACCAGAAATCAGAAAAGGGGGAAGAGGCCAAGGCTGCAGAAAGCAAGCCTGAAAAGAAGGTGGAGAAGAAAGTAGTACCAGCAAAGGGTGAAGTTCTTTACGTACCGCGGGGTCAAGCCAAGAAGACGCAGAACTTCGGGATCAAAAAGGCAAAACCTATGTACGTGCCAAAAGGGGCCTATGTGGTCCGGGGGACGATTCAACCACCTCGGCTGAATGAGCCAGTGGTTATCGGACGCGTGCCACAAAAGCCAATGACCAACCCATCCACAGTGCCGTGGAATTATCAAAAGACTTTGGTAACGTATAAAGGTAAGGAGGTCATGGAAGAACTTCCAGAAAATACTTTCGTTGGAGGGTACTCAAATACCCAAGAACTAAACAACGCCACACAAAGGCGTTTCCCTCCAAAGGAGCCTGTGAGTGTTGAAGAAGCGGAAGTGTTCTTCAAGCAGATGAAGATGCCGGATTACGAAGTGATAGACCAGCTGCGCAAGCACCCTGAGCAAGTGTCCATGCTGTCACTATTAATGAGGTCAACCGAGCATCAAAAGATCCTGCTGAAAACCCTGAATGAAGCATACGTACCGGTCGAAACCTCGGTGGAGCAACTAGAGCGGATGACAGAAAGATTCTTCGCCGTCAACCAAATCTCCTTCAGCAAGAACGATCTACCCCCGGAAGGAGCAGCACACAACAAGGCATTGCATTTAACAGTCAAATGTGAGGACTACTATGTCAAGCGGGTGATGCTGGATGGGGGATCAGGTGTTGACATCTGCCCGCTCTCCACGCTGCAAAGAATGGAAATTGAGACCGGAAGAATCCGACCCAACAACGTTTGCGTGAGAGCTTTCGATGGTATCAAGAGAGACACCATGGGAGAAATAGACCTGTTGCTGGTCATAGGACCAGTCGAATCTCGAGTCACTTTCCAAGTGATCGACATGGACACATCTTACAATTTCCTCCTTGGAAGGCCTTGGATCCATGCGACAGGAGCCGTGCCTTCTACTCTTCACCAGATGGTGAAGTTCGAGTATGAAGACCAAGAGATCGTGGTCCATGGAGAAGATGAACATGCCATTTATCGGGACCCATCTATCCCGTATCTTGAACCAAGAGAAGGGAGTGAGCATACGGTCTATCAAGCTTTCGAGGTGGTATTGGCAGAGCAGCACGAAGAGGGAGTACCTTGCCCCCAGCCTTTCTTGTCTAACGCTTCGGTTATGGTGGCCAAAGAGATGATCCGACACGGATTTAGGCCGGGGAAGGGGCTTGGACGAAATCTTCAGGGAACGACGGAACCCATTACTTTACCAGTCATCAAGAAACCTTTTGGACTAGGTTTCAAACCTACTCCAGCAGACGAAAAATGGGCAAAGAAAAGGAGAAATGAGGGCTGGAAGTTGCCTCAACCACTGCCGGATTTACATGCGACTTTTGTCAGGCCAGGGTACACTGAAGAAGAAGAAGATGAGGTCTTCACAGTTGAGGAAATCGAGGAAATATGTGGGGCAATGAGGGAAATGCTCTACGAGGTCCATATGGTTCAACCAGGCGAAGGCACGAGCACTGCTGAGATGATATACATGGGGCCAAACGCCAAGCTCCAAAACTGGGAGATCACGCCATTCCCAACTAGACGGAAGTCCGGGTAGACCTGTCCTGCCACCTTTCCTGTATCACAAGTTATCTCCGGGACATAACTTGAACGTTTTCTTCTTTTCATTTGTTGTTCCGAATTCCTAGTTGTAAACGTTGTTGTCTTCCAATTTTCCAAAGAAAATGAAAAAAAATCTTCATTGCTTTCTTTTCTTTCTTTCGTTCTGATTTTATTACTTTTCCTCTTATCTTCCTTTTCAGTCCTAATAATGCGGCTTTAAATATGACATGCTTGCGGACTTCACGCCCGGATCACAATGAGCTATTTAATTGCGAATTAATGAATCCAGAACCAGAATATGATGCGGAAGAGGCTTTTAGGGAGATAAACCGAGAGTTGGAATATTTCGAGAATAAACCTAAGCCAAATCTGAATGACACTGAACCGGTAAATTTAGGAACCCCGGAAGAAATCCGGGAGACCAAGATAAGCATTCACACGGACAGGAAAACGCGAGAAGCGATAATTCAACTTCTTCTTGAATTTAAAGACGTGTTTGCTTGGTCATATGATGACATGCCGGGACTAGGTGTCGATCTAGTGGTTCACAAATTGCCGATTCATCCTGATTGTCCTCCGGTTCAACAAAAGCAACGAAAGTTCAAAACCGAGGTCAGTGACAAAATTAAAGAGGAGATCACCAAGCAACTGAAGACAGGAGTGATCCGGGTAGTCCAATATACAACATGGTTGGCGAATGTGGTTCCAGTACCAAAAAAGGACGGGAAAACTCGGGTATGTGTAGATTACCGAGATCTGAACAGAGCAAGTCCCAAAGATAATTTCCCGCTGCCCAACATCCACATCCTCGTTGATAATTGCGCCAAGCACGAGATACAGTCTTTCGTAGATTGTTACGCTGGGTATCATCAGGTATTGATGGATGAAGAGGATGCCGAGAAAACTGCCTTCACCACGCCTTGGGGCACCTACTGTTATCGGGTCATGCCATTTGGTTTAAAGAATGCTGGGGCTACTTACATGAGGGCCATGACCGCCATTTTCCATGACATGATGCATCAGGAAATAGAGGTGTACGTGGACGATGTTATAGTCAAGTCCAGGACGCAGGATAACCACATCCAAGACTTGAGGAAATTCTTCGAGAGGCTAAGGAAGTATGACTTGAAGCTAAATCCAGCCAAATGCGCTTTCGGAGTTCCGTCAGGTAAACTTTTGGGTTTCATCGTAAGCAGGAGAGGTATCGAGCTAGATCCGACTAAGATAAAATCTATCAAAGATCTACCTCCCCAAGAACGAAGAAAGACGTGATGAGTCTTTTGGGCAGGCTGAACTACATCAGTCGGTTTATTGCCCAGCTGACAAGCACGTGTGAGCCCATATTCAAGTTGTTAAGAAAAGATGCGGCGATTAAGTGGACAACGGAGTGTCAAGAAGCCTTTGATAAAGTCAAAGAGTACCTTTCGAATCCCCCAGTCTTGGTCCCTCCCGAACCAGGGAGGCCACTTTTCTTGTATCTGACAGTCTTGGAGAACTCCTTTGGCTGCGTCCTGGGGCAACACGATGTGACCGGGAAAAGGGAACAGGCGATCTACTACCTGAGCAAGAAATTCACCAGCTACGAGGCCAAATACACTCTGTTGGAGAAGACATGTTGCGCTCTCACATGGGTTGCTCAAAAGCTGAGGCATTATCTCCAAGCCCACACTACATTCCTCATAAGCAGGTTGGATCCCTTGAAATATATATTTCAGAAACCAATGCCTACTGGGAGACTGGCTAAATGGCAAATCTTGCTTACGGAATTCGACATAGTTTATGTCACTCGCACGGCAATAAAAGCCCAGGCGTTAGCAGATCATTTGGCCGAAAACCCGGTCGATGAGGAATACCAGCCATTGGATACTTATTTTCCAGATGAAGAGGTAAACACCGTAGAAGTGATCTCAGAGGAAGCTCATGTTTGGAAGATGTTCTTTGACGGAGCCGTGAATGCCAAAGGTATAGGGATTGGGGCAATTTTGATCTCACCTACCGGTCAGCATTATCCCGCCACAGCTAGACTTCGTTTCTTCTGCACAAATAATACAGCTGAATATGAAGCCTGCATTATGGGCATACATATGGCAATCGATCAGGATGTCAAAGACTTATTGATTATGGGAGATTCTGACCTGATCATCCGGCAAGTTCAAGGCGAATGGGAAACTCGGGATGTCAAACTTATCCCATACCGACAACATGTGGAGGACCTCAGCAAGCGCTTTACCTCAATAGAATTCAGGTATATCCCGAGGTGTCACAATGAACTGGCAGATGCACTTGCTACTTTAGCTTCTATGCTACCCTACCCGGGCGACGCCCACGTCGATCCTTTGGAAATCCAAATCAAGGAAAGACACGGTTACTGCAGTGTAATCGAGGCGGGATCAAATACGCAGCCTTGGTACCATGACATCAAGAAATTCTTGAAGACACAAGAATACCCCGAGCATGCAACTGGAGATCAAAAGAGGACCATTAGGCGACATGCGAGCGGTTTCTTTTTGAGCAGTGAATTGTTATATAAGAGGACTCCGGACCTCAATCTCTTAAGATGTGTCGATATCGAGGAAGCGAGAAAGATCATGCACGAAGTACACGCAGGTGTGTGTGGACCTCACATGAACGGGTATGTCTTAGCGAAGAAGATCCTTAGAGCAGGTTATTACTGGATGACCATGGAAAAGGATTGCTTTAGCTTTGTCCGGAAGTGTCATCAGTGTCAAGTGCACGGTAATTTGATTCATGCACCTCCCACGGAACTGCATCCCATGTCCGCACCTTGGCCATTTGTCGCTTGGGGCATGGACGTCATTGGACCAATTGAACCAAAGGCTTCGAATGGACATAGGTTTATACTGGTTGCCATCGATTACTTCACAAAGTGGGTAGAGGCTGTCACTCTCAAGTCGGTCACCAAGAAAGCTGTAGTGGATTTTGTACACTCAAATCTTATCTGTCGCTTCGGTATTCCTGCGACTATCATTACAGATAATGCAGCAAACTTGAACAGTCACTTGATGGGAGATGTGTGCGAGCAATTCAAGATAACACACAGGAATTCCACTCCTTATCGGCCAAAAGCCAATGGTGCTGTAGAAGCTGCAAATAAAAACATCAAGAAGATTTTGAGGAAAACAATACAAAGTTCCCGACAGTGGCATGAGCAGTTACCTTTTGCGTTGTTGGGGTATCGCACTACGGTACGCACATCGGTGGGAGCGACTCCTTATCTTCTGGTTTATGGAACCGAGGCCGTAATACCGGCAGAGGTAGAGATTCCTTCACTTCGAATCATTGTCGAAGCAGAAATCGAGGACAGCGAGTGGGTTAAGACTCGACTGGAGCAATTGACGTTGATTGATGAAAAGCGGATGGCTGCAGTTTGTCACGGACAGTTATACCAACGAAGGATGGCCCGTGCTTACAACAAGAAAGTCCGACCTCGGAATTTCGAAGTAGGACAATTGGTACTGAGGCGTATTCTGCCGCATCATGAAGAAGCAAAAGGAAAGTTTGCCCCAAATTGGAAAGGCCCATACATCGTAAGGAAAATATTGCCAAGATGAGCATTGTATTTAGGTGATATCGAAGGAAATGACCCTGACACAGCGGTGAATGCAGATGCAGTCAAGAGGTACTACGTCTAGATCCTACTCCAAGTGGTCCTGACACAGTGAAAAGGGCAAAGGTGTTTATTCCCCACTACTCCCCAAACACTGCCCAATTCTCGCTACCACCTTTTGAGCCGTTATATAAAAAAAAAAAACATTGATTGAGGCCTGAACTACGTTTGACTTGATTCCGAAAGGATACGTAGGCAGCCTCTCCCTGAGGTTCAGTCACACCAACAACAAAATCCCATTCACCCTGAAATTGAAAACCGGGGCATGTCAGACACTTAAGAAGTTTAGTATCAGCTACCTCTCTTTACCAGGTACAAGCCTTCAAATCAATTACCAAAGATGGTGGGAAACCAATAAGCATCACAAAAGGAAACCAGCACACCCTGAGTTGAGAGAAATAAAATGAGAGAGTCTCGGCGGTGAAAACCTTCGGGCACCACGAGGCGACGGGAGAAGAGAAACCAAAATGAGAGAGCTTGTTTAGTAAAAACTCGCAAAGAGTGCTATCAAGCGACGACAGGAAGAGAAATGAGAGAGGTCAGCCAGCGAAAACCCGCAAAGGGCGCTGTTGGCCGAAAAGAATGACGCCACCCCAAGAAAGTCTCGGCAGAGTCCCACCAGTTTGGAATCACAGGTCCGTTCTGGTTCAGGAAAACGCAAGCTCTTAGAAGGTCAGACGTCCAGTCCAAAAGGCATGTCATGTCATTTAAAGCCAGCGTTATCTTCCTCAGATAAGTCTTTCTCGTCCCGAAAAGGGTATTCCTTTTTTGATTTGTTTTCCCCTGCTTTGTTTCTTTTCGAATCCCTTTTTGCATTTTAACCCAGAGTTCAGGATGCACCGGAAAGAGTAGGTGGCATGGTTTGTCTGCACGGAATCCCGTCTCATGAAGGAAAGCACCTCATCTCGTTGATATAATTACCCAAACATGATGGATCATGACGTTTGATGGTGTGCCGGAGTAAAGGAAAAAGAGAGAAATCTTGAAATCTTCCCCAGCAAGTCCACCTTCGGACAAATCCCCACAGAGTCTCCCCCTGTACAAATCCCAACAGAGTCTTGTACAATCTCCCACAGAATCTCCTCAATATAAAAAAAAAAAAAAAAAAAAAAAAAATATAAAAAAATAAAAAAATGGAATCTCCTCAGCACATCCCAGCAAGTCCTTTTGTAAATATTCCCCACAAAGCTTCCCTTTTGTACAAATCCCCACAAAATACCTCCAATAAAATCCTCGTTGAGAATCTCCAAGCAAAACGGGACACAAAAAAAAAAAAGAGCCTTACGAGGCAAATCATCACAGAATCTGGAAATACAAGCCTGAGCGGTCTAAAGGGTTTCGGCATATGAATCAAATCAATGGCGGGACTTCACAACAGAAATGAAGACGCAACAAAGCAACCGGGAACGATCAAGGTCACCAAACCGACCGTCATTTCCGAACTAACAATTGTCCTTTGTTTGAAAAGTTGAAACAGGTATGATCCAAGACAACCGTGCAAGGAGCAGGTGTCGCCCAAAGAAGAAGGTACACGGGTACAAGAAATATTTTGGCAATAAGGAATTCACTCGAAAGGTAAGTTTCCACGAAACTCCCTTGTATCTTCTACTAAAACAAGAAAGTTCAAAAAAAAAAAAAAAAAAAAAAGGGTCGTTTAGTATTCTCGAACTTTGCCCCTAGCCAATCAGCATTAGGGTTTTAAACCCTAAACTGAATTTTCCTTTAGTCAGCATTAGGGTTTTAAACCCTAAACTGAACTTTTCCTTTTAGCCAGCATTAGAGTTTTAAACTCTAAACTGAGCTTTTCCATGCAATCAGCATTAGGGTTTTAAACCCTAAACTGAATTTTCCTTTAGTCAGCATTAGGGTTTTAAACCCTAAACTGAACTTTTCCTTTTAGCCAGCATTAGAGTTTTAAACTCTAAACTGAGCTTTTCCATGCAATCAGCATTAGGGTTTTAAACCCTAAACTGAATTTTCCTTTAGTCAGCATTAGGGTTTTAAACCCTAAACTGAACTTTTCCTTTTAGCCAGCATTAGAGTTTTAAACTCTAAACTGAGTTTTTCCATGCAATCAGCATTAGGGTTTTAAACCCTAAACTGAATTTTCCTTTAGTCAGCATTAGGGTTTTAAACCCTAAACTGAATTTTCCTTTAGTCAGCATTAGGGTTTTAAACCCTAAACTGAACTTTTCCTTTTAGCCAGCATTAGAGTTTTAAACTCTAAACTGAGCTTTTCCATGCAATCAGCATTAGGGTTTTAAACCCTAAACTGAATTCTCCTTTAGTCAGCATTAGGGTTTTAAACCCTGAACTGAACTTTTTCCTTTCAGTCAGCATTAGGGTTTTAAAACCCTAAACTGAACTTTTTCCTTTCAGCCAGCATTAGAGTTCTAAACTCTAAGCTGAGCTTTTCCTTCAGTCAGCATTAGGGTTTTAAACCCTAAACTGAACTTTTTCCTTTCAGCCAGCATTAGAGTTCTAAACTCTGAACTGAGTTTTTCCTTTAGTCAGCATTAGGGTTTTAAACCCTAAACTGAACTTTTTCCTTTCAGTCTGCATTAGGGTTTTAAACCCTAAACTGAACTTTTTCCTTTCAGTCTGCATTAGGGTTTTAAACCCTAAACTGAACTTTTTCCTTTCAGCCAGCATTAGAGTTCTAAACTCTAAACTGAGCTTTTCCAGCCAATCAGCATTAGGGTTTTAAACCCTAAACTGAATTTTCCTTTTTAGTCAGCATTAGGGTTTTAAACCCTAAACTGAACTTTTTTCTTTTAGGCAGCATTAGGGTTTTAAACCCTAAACTGAATTCGTCCTTTGTTTGGCGTAAGGGTTTTAAACCCTACACTGAACCTTTCCCCAGCTAGTCGATATTAGGGCTCCAACCCTGAACTGAGCACGCATATCCTCTTTCATCAAATTTATGAACTTCCTGGTGAATAAGTAACGAAATTTTCCTAGTGAAACTGGGGCAGAAAATTTCGTTTGTTTGTTTCTTTTCTCCCGCAGGTCTGACCTCGAGCCACATGGATCGAAATGACCCAGAGATAAATCCCAGTTCGGAATCAAAGAAGAAAAAGACAAAAAAAAGAGATATCCCGAGATATCAGAGTAAAGGGAAAGCAAATCGACTCCAACATTTGACTAACGTCCTGACCTCTGCCGGACACATTTTATTCGGTATCCCGGAGATTAAAAAACAAGTCGCCACAACTCGCAAGCATCAAGATTCAGATCAGAGTGTACAAGCAGAATCAGCTAAGACCCAAGATCAAGTCGTAAAATAATCATAGATAGGAATCTTGTAACTAGCAGTTGACATGCATAAAAGTAGTTAAGTTCAGTTTCCAATTTTCGCTTGGTTGTAATAAGGCGGTCAGTGACGTAGCAGTGACAACAGCAGCAGCAGTAGCGGCAAGCATTGCAGTCCCATGGTAGTCCCAGCTACCAAAACTTCTCGAACTACATTGACCTGATTCCTGTTTAGCCCAGGATATGTAGGAAATCTCTGAAGCAAGATTCGGTCAGATCTTTCAAAAAAATGCTTCATACGGAGTGGTCTATAGGCAAAAATCGCTCATACACGCTCACTTGATCTTTGCACGAAAACCCTTCGTGTTTCCGAACAAAGAGGGGCAGCTGTGAGCACGTGATTTTTGCTTCACACGACAATCGCTCCAAAAAGAAATAAAAAATATATAATTGGCCCCGCTGTACAATTTCGAATTTCTGTGCGGCACCTTGTGGGTTTATTTGTGATTTTGGCCCATTCTTATTTATTTACTTTATTAAAATAAAATTCAAAAAATATATATATGTGTCCTGCGTAATTCAAACCGTAATTCGGTCGTTAAATAGAAAATCGTGAACAGGCATTTTTCGTCCGTGATTTTGTTTGGTTTGACTTTACCGGTTTTGAAATACTTTAGTATGTGCGCAAATAATTATATTTGAGTGTGTATTTAATTTTAATTTGATTTTTTTTGGCTTAGTTTTGTTTTAAAATAAATAAGAAAAGAAATAAAAATAAAAAAAAAGAGAAAGAAAAGGCCCTTCCGGACTTGGGCCAATTTGTTAAAATTGGCCCAACGAACTCAGCCCAAGCCACCAGTCCAAACAGCCCACCCCCGCCATGAAACGACGTAGTTTAACACCAAAGCTACGTCGTTTCGATGCCAACCCATCACAACCGTTTAAACCAAGCCGATCCAACGGTCCAAGATCAATCCCCATAACCCACCAATAAACCCGACCCGTCTCACCCGGACCGACCCTAACCCTTCACCCTTGGAACGACATCGTTCCCTGTTAGCCGAAGGATCCTGGCCCTTCATCTCGTCTCATCCAACGGCCAGGATCCACTTGCCCACTAACTATATAAGTACATAACACTACCCTACCCCCCTATCCAATACCCCAGCTGCTTCGTCTCCCCAAACGAACAGCCCTAAACCCTAGCCGCCTCAGCATACTTCCGCCATGAAAGCCGGCGGCATGGACGCCGGTGACCTTCCCTTGAACACCATAGGACCCCCAGGCCATCCTGAACCAAAATCTACCAACCCCATGTTTCGAATCACCCCCCAGGTCCTCGAATCTTCATTCGAAGATTCGAGTCAAAACTCGATCTGACCCAACCAATCCCAGTTTTGTACCAGATACTCCCCAGACCCCCCTCGTGACCGAACCATACTTGGTTTGGTCCGAATCTGACCAGGGAAGCATGAATCCCAGATCTGAGTTCTGAGAACTTTGTAGTTCTTCATCGCTGGCCCATGCCAGTCCGAGCCAAAGAGATTAAGGTTTAATGGACCTTAATCGAAGTGTTTCTCATCTGAGAAACACTTCGATTAAAGTTCGTTCAGCCTTAAGAAAGGTCTGTCCAAATCCGGGTTCAAACTTTTTTTAACTTTTCAAGTTTAAGGTGAGTCTGCTTTCTTTCCTTTATTTGCTTTAGTCCGTATGATTTGTTTTAAAAGACTGTTCATATTTGTTCTAATTTTATCTACTTTTGTTTGTCCACTTTGTTTGAACCTCTGTGTTTGTCTGAATCCCTCCCCTCCTATTCTGTTAAGGCATGTGTATTGGTGGTATTCCGAATTTGTACTGACTAAATCCTCAAAGTACAATTCTGTTTTAATCAGTATAAGTTGAGTCATGTGTCCCATACTTCTGAATGTCTGATTTTTGGCTACGATTGTGTATGTTAATACTAATATAGTCGAGTCGACATGTGTCGTCAATTAATTTCAACTGTCTGAGCGTAGTAAATCGATTTGCTTCTGTTGAACATTTGTTGAAAACAATTAAGAACCAAGTCCAGTTACTTATAGCTGTTAATATGATTTCAGAAAAGGCTTGGTCTGTTAATTGAAATCTGAGTCGATGGCATGTGCACTTGTGCACAGCATGTGCATTGTGCACAGCCTGTTTCCTTCTTAAAAGGGGCTTTCAAATTTAAAATGTGTTGACAGCATATGCTGTCAGATAGATTCTGCTGCCCATGCTTGCTTTTAGTTAATAAAATGGGAAAGTTTAAGCCTGCCAGGGGAAGGATGGGGTTTAATACTTAATTAGCTAAAGTGGAACTGAAAATGGAAGGCACATGGGAGGGACTGGGGTATTCTGAAAAAAAGGGCTGTTAAAAAAGATAGTTTTGAGACTTATAAAAGGGGGGACAGGAGGACCATCTAAAAAAGAACAGACAGGGATATAGAGAGGAGGATATACACACTGGACCTTGAGGGCTGTAAAAGAAAAAATAAACACACAGTGAGGATTTTCTGGGGAAAGAGAGCTGAAGAGGAAAATAGACACACTGTGAGGAGGAGCATAAAAAAGATAGAGAGAATCAGAACTAAGAAAGAAAATACACACACTGTGAGGAGTGTTGAAAGAGAAAGCTTGAAAGACATACAAAGAGATACAGAAATTATACAATCTACAATCGGGAATTGTTTCCTCCTATTTGTTATTTGGATTTTCAGTCGTTTAACTCGTTGAAATCCATTCTGATTGTTTGAAGTTCCAGCTGTGTCTATTTAGTCAAGTGTTTTCCATTGGTTCACTATTGGTTTGGTCTGCTTGGAGTTCTTGATTCTACTTCACTGGGTTGTGCTCTCGTTCGGCTATTTCTTTCTATTGGCCATAGCTGCATTTCTGCACTTGAGCCCTTTTTCTGCTGCTCGTTTTGTTCTGCTGCTGCTCTGTCCTGTTGCTATTGCTAGTCCTGTTTATTTTGCTGCTGATCTCAACATCTTCTTCTTTTTCTCCTGTGCACATTCAGCATTTCCAGGTACACATTTCAGGCCCATATTGATGTAATTGAAACAGCTTGAAAGCATGAAATGAAAAGGTTGAAGAAGTTCAGAATCATTTGTTGTAATATGCATGGCATATTAAGGGGCCTGTGTAGTTGTTAGTTCCCAGTTCAATAGTACGAAAATGTATTGTTAACTAATACACTTCTGAGTTTGGTCCTTCAGGTTTTAGTTCGTAGCTATTTGTTAATACAAAGTATGGATACTCCGAACTTACACTATGCTGACTTGTTTCATTTTAGTCTTTGCTGGGTCTCGTTAGGCAGTACATAATATCATGTTCAAATCCCATTAGTAACAACGCCCAGTAGTTAATTCCTTCATTTCAGCCCCAATAAGTCTAGTAAAATTCAATTCAAGAAACGTTTGGACACAAGTATAATATTGGGTCAATCTCGAATGTAATTTCTTTGTCCAATTAAAGTATGTTTCATAAGTTATGGCATCCTTCCGCTTTGTAAATAATCAATCAGAAATCGATAAGAGTCCGGATTAGACAAAAGCATATAGTTAATTTAGCATTTTTCTTCTCTTTTAGTTTTTTTTGACGCAAATATATAAAAATGTAGCCACTTTAGGATACCCTTTTCTAAAATAGAGACAAGCCTCGCCAAATAAAGGTGCAAAATTGCGGGGCCCTCAATAAATAACCCTGATAATTATCTAGAATTCAGGATGGGCCATTTAATAAATTTCATGGCCTTCTACAAAGATAATAGCGCGTTAGACTCTGTTGGCGCGGTTTAATTAAATCACATTCTTAGATTCGGGTGCACATTGATGTGACCCAAATCCAAATCTCAATGAAGTCCAAATGTGTCGACAATCACGGGTGCATTGATTGTGACGTGGTTCGAGACGCATTTTCACGACGTTGCAATTCTGTAAAATAATTGATAATAGTAAAAGCAATTGAAACTTAATAAAAGCACATAGGTCACAACATGTATTTAAATCGGATATTTAGCCATTATAACAATTTAAGCGACCGTGCTAGAACCACGGGATCCGAGGGTGCCTAACACCTTCCCTCGGGTCAACAGAATTCCTTACTTAGAATTTCTGGTTCGCAGACTTCATTTGGAAAAGTCGAAAATTTCCTCGATTTGGGATTCAAGATAAACCGGTGACTTGGGACACCAAAAACCAAACCTTTCCCAGGTGGCGACTCTGAATTAAATAAATAATCCCATTTCGAATATTGTCACTTAAATTGGAAAAACTCCACCCGCGCATCTAACCCTTCGGGGCTGGGCGCGCAAAAAGGAGGTGTGACACCAGGGAGTCTCTTTTTCACCTCACTTCTTTTTATTGTTTTATATGCATTGAGGACACTGCATAGATTAAGTGTCAGGTGAGGAGATTGCCTGGGTGATTTTCTGTGGTATCCTAGTTTAGTTGTAGTATTTTTTTTCTTAGTGTAGTGTAGTATTTTTTTCTTAGTGTAGTGTAGTAGTTGTTGCTTTTAAAATTGAAAAAATAAATCAGAAAAAGCTCCGACTTTTCTCGACAATGGATCTTTTGGAAAATTTTCTTGAGGGATTAAATTCCGATTAAAAATACCAAAAAGATTTTTTTAGGATAGTTAGGTAGTATCCCTTGGTTTTTATTTTGGCGCCGGTTCTTTTCCAAGGGTGTAGATAGAACCGGATACTTTATTTTTTTAGGAGTAGGTTTGGAAGAAACTGAGTTGCTCTTAGATGCCTTTTGACGTGTTTGGTTCTAGAACATTAGGTTATGGCATGTGCTCGGTCTTCCCGTACATTTGATTTGAATTGTGTTTCCTGAGCAAAATAAATAGCCTACGTATTTTCTCAGTTGTTTGACTTGTATGCCACATAGTGCAATATTGCTTAAAAATTCTCAATTATATGTGCTTGCTTGATTTGAGAGTTGAGCAGAAGTATCTCGATTGAGTCATCTACAATGTGTGTGTCACGGCCCAAACCGATGGGCCGCAACGGGCACCCGGTACCTTACTCAACCGAGTACCTACGTAACGTATCTTTCGTATCATACTATCATAGGTAACTGAGCCGGAAGGCTGTCGTGATATAAATAGAATACAACATGTGATACCAACTTATACATAAGGCATACGGGCCTATAAGACCAAAATAAGCACTTGTACACTGAACATAGGCCGACAAGGCCATACAATCTTTTACGTACATGACATCTGTCTACAAGCCTCTAAGAATACATATTTTCATAAATGTAGGGACAGAGTCCCATCATACCAAACAATACACATCTAAATCATGCTAACCAAACAAGCAACTCCGAAGCAAATGGAGCGCACCAATATCTTCCGCTGAGCTGATAGCCTACTTAGAGGGATCTCGACCTGTCTATCAAAACCTGCGGGCATGAAACGCAGCGTCCCCAGGCAAAAGGGACGTCTGTACAAATAATGTACCGAGTATGTAAGGAATGAAAATCAGTAAATAATAGATATGAGAAAATCATGGAGTAAAAGACTCGACATGTACATTTGCATAGCTCTGTCAATCATTTTATTTTTATAATGTCATGCATATGTATATAAATGTCATACCATGCATGGGTATATGTGTTCATAACATCATCAAGCCTCTAAGGGCATCCCATCATATCATTTCGGTTACTATAGGTAAATCATCATCGTATACCAGCTGATTAGGTGGTGGTGCGTATATAACGCTGTAACCTTTTCCCATACCCCATATACATATAATATATGCATATATAATGCCATCTGGTCCATCTGGGTCATGGGTAAATGCACATGTATAAATGAATGCAATGCATAATGAAGTAAGTCAATATGATCTCTTGGAATGTTATGAGACCCATGAATAGACAATATGGTAGTAGGACATATGGGGAATCAAGAACATGGGCGCCTCTAGTACCTCTATGAATAGAATCATTTATGAAAGTTGTGTGCTTACATGTTTCATTTGTATCGTGTGGATCATGCCAAAAAGAAAGAAGCGATTGCCTTAACATACCTGAGCCGATTCTCTTGACAATCCCTCTAACACATGTCTTTTGTGATGAAACACGTGACGGCAAAATCGGAATAGGAAAAATAATCCGTATGATATTCTTGAAAAAGATTATACCGATCTTCGTTAGAATTGCAAAAATGCCACATTGCTAAGATGCTTATGGAATTTTTTTCTTGATCCTTGAATTCTTATTGAAACAAAACTTTCACGTTACTAAGGCAAATTGCCTACCATTTTTTATATAAGCAACTCTCTTTAGAGAGGTTTTATGTTTTTTATGGTGTGGGTCCCACATGCTAGGATGACTAATCCTTTAAATGTGATACTTATCAAATGAATCTAATAGTCATGTTCATTTAGGTCCTTTGCTGCCACGTTGATATTATTAGGCTTATACAAAACTTAATTTATTAATCACTAATTCCTTAATTAATTGTTAATCTCCCACTAAAATTAATAATTATCTAATTAACCACATAATTAAGAATTATCTTAAATTATTTAAAATACTACTCACTTTTAGCACACTTCATACACCTTTCTATTATGGTTATGTGGTACCTTATATGGTACTAGTCCATAAATATCGGGTATTAACGCTCGGCCCGTATTTTATCCCAACATGCCAAACTTGGACGAAAATTCATTTTCTTTTACTTGCTTCCCCTCTCACCTTCACGAATTTACTTATCACTTGTTTGAAATAGCATAATCCTTATAATCTCCAAATAATCGTTTCCTTGGACTGATGTCAATTACCTTACGACAAATTCAACGTACAATACTACAGGGTGCAACATCGTTGTAATTCAATACTATAGAGTGTAACATCATCCTAATGTAATATTGCAAGGCATAACATCATCGTAATATAATGCTGTAGGACGTAATATCGACATAATATTGTAGGGCGTAACATCATTCCCTCCTTTGGAACATTCGTCCTCGAATTGACTGATGTTCTTATCATTTTCATAACTTATATCTCTTGTTAATACCTTAATACTCTCCTTGTCATTTAGGAAGTTGTTCCCAAAAGGACAGGGCATTTCCCCATTTAGGCCTTTTTCCCACGCCATGACTTGTGATTGAATTCCTTCCAATCTTGTAACTATTACTACCTTCTATCATGCAGCCTCTATGATACTGACCTTGTAAGTGTGCCAATGCGACTCTTCTCTCCTTTTTCCTCCAACTTTTAGCCAATCTCTAGGACTTACTTTGTAAACATATACAAGGCTTAATAGGATGCCTCTCTAGGCATCTATAGGTGTGCTGAATTTCTTCGCTCGGTACTTTGTCGAACTTGCGAATATGGCCATATCTTATTTCATAGATCTGGTTATCCATTCATATGACTTTACTGCATCTACATAGGTCATACTATACCATAATTCTTACTTCTATTTATCGTTACTGAGGTCTGTAACCAACTCCATGTTACTCTCGTTGCTTATCCTTAAGACTAATGGTCTAATCTCATCTCATATTGTTGAACTTTTATCCATCTATTGTTGATTCACCGTAATGTTGATTCATCATCTACCATTGATAACTTGATATTTTATGTAACACCGCCTCTAGGGCTCGCGTCTCATCGGGGACATCTGGACTGATTAGATTGATCCACCTAGGGGTGATACTATACTTCCATATCCGTACTTTATAGCATCCTAATGTGACTCACCTTATATGGGTATTTTAGTCCCTTACAATTCATTAAACCCTCTTTCCCTTTTTTTCTTTTTCTTCATTTTCTTCAATCATTACTCAAGCGAAGGCCCAAATGTCATCCTTTATTTATCACAGTTACACCCTCATTCTGCTACCAGGGTAGCATCTCATCCCTTCTAAATGCTACTAGTCTTAGACTCCTTTTAGTTTATTCAGGCTAAATTGAGCTTTATATAACTTAGAAAAACCATCAGCTCCTTTGATTTCATAGGCTTAGTCCCGAGGACTTATCCATTTTCGTCAACTTCTCTCTTGCCTTCTTCTTATCCTTACTCTTGTCTTTCTAAAACCTTGTCATTCTATCATACTTTAGCCTGTGATCGATTCTCTTATGCTTTTCTGGAACATCAAGCGAGATATCACATCATCTCTAACTCTTCTTTTACTCAATAATTAGACCTTTCGGTATTTAGAAACCATAGGCTGGAAGGTATGCCACTAACAATGCTGCTATCATTTCTAGATACTGAATCCCAACGCTTCTAGTCTTTTACCTGAAGTATGGACCACTCCCATACTTCTATACTTGAGTATTTCATATGTTTTTCACCTTTACCTTACTTACTTTAAAATATCATCTCGCATTCGTCTATCTCTCTTTTATAACCTCCCTTCCACACAGGTATAAATCACATCCACCATTTGAAGCTCTATTATAATACTTGCACCTCTGGTGCCTGTACAATCCGGTTGGAGCTCCATACTGAATTATTATGAGGCTGGTATTTTTCTAACTGGCTTTATCGTAGAGCCATTATAGAATGTGGTTGTTGTGCTATCTCTCTTGCACCTCTAATATTAAGAGTGATTCTTTTATGTTCTCAATCATGATTCCTAAAACTTCTGGGTCCAATAATCAGATTCCTGATTTACTTTGTTAATATAACTCTTTAGTTTCCTCCTTCTTCTGATCGGCCTTTATGTCGGCTTAAGTTATCTCCCAATCGGTGGTTCATGGTATTAGTTATTCTATTTTGACTTTCATGGGTGCTGAGGAATATGCATGATATAATCCTTTAACATTTTAGTCCTTCGTTTATGACTTGGGCTCAATTCTTTCTTTTAACGTATACCAGAATCTTCTACGGTTGCATATGTTGTATATATAAAATTCTGAACCCTTAAGTATGTTCATAATGTAACTAACTTTGGATCATTGATCGAATTATTTCTTTCGTTCCATTTTAGCTTTCTTTCAACGTAAACTATTACTTTTCTGGTCTTTCTGCCCCCTTGTTGCGTCCATACTTAGATTATCTTAGTGCCCACACATGCCATAGTTTTCGTGCAACTCATATGATCTCGAATATTACTTTTAATTTTACTTCACGTTCATTAGCCATGGTAGGTGCTATTTTCCTTTGGAGTGCTTACAATGTTGTTGTGAGACTGTTGTTACGCAACCATTTCCTCTTTAGGTTGTTGTGCTTAGGTTGAAGCCTTCTTCCTTATTTCCTAAGCTAGTCTTTCGTTGTAATACTTAGGGAGAACCCATGTCTCTCGTAAAGCTGTGAGCTTATTACGGACCTTTTGATGTCCTTCCTTGCCTATAATCATATATAGTTGCTTACCTCCGTGCCCTTGTGCTTGTAGTGTTGCTTCTGAACTGATATTTTGACTGCCTTCCCAGTGGCACTTTTTTTTATCCTCGTAACACTCATACGGTACCTTTAACTACCCCGATTCCTATTTAAATATGTCTCAAGTATTATAATGGCATTACTGTGTGGCTTAATTCTCCATGTTGGGTTTTACTACATTTATCTTGCATGATCTACTGATTTGTTTGTAACTTCTTGTCTAGTCATGACTAGGATCTTCCTGAATTAACTACTAACTACTCATCGGCCCATTCTCATATTCATATTTCGCGTAATCTTTCTTGGGTTATTTCTTTGTCTTAACTTACCTCACGTACTGGCTCCTTATCTATCAATAACATCCCGTGTAGGAACCCTTACTTCCTTTTTTTTCTGATGTCGTGCTTACATAACATTCTGGAATTATAGCATATTTGTAACATTTGGATAAGTGCAATCTCATCCCTTTATCATTTTTATCGCATTCTTCCTTTATTATTCCATATTCCCCCCTTTAGGGGAGTACTGAGAGTTGGAGCTATGACAACCTGCCTATAGATATTTTTCCTATTCATCTTTAGTATCCTTTCATATCATCCATGACCCTTACTCGCCTTGCGCTAATCCTTCTGTACCAAGGATAACAAAATTCCTCACTCGCGATGGTGACACTTAGTGTAACTGGCACATACAGTCCCTTAAGCTTAACTTTGCTCATATTGCTTGCTTTAGGGAAGCGTCTCCCTGAAGGACCATTATCTGAATTCATCATGGATCTTCTTCTGTTGTCCATTCTATTATTGTCGGAATGCAATCTAAAATTCTTATGATGTTGATTATTATCAAATCACTCAGTCCCTAATTCATGTTTAGTTTATCTTGTTCACCACTCCATACTGATTTCTATTACTCTAGGGTCTAACTTTTCCGTCTGTTAATCACGTTAGAGTCGCAAACTTCTTTCTCGAAATGAGGATGTGATTGTATGGCCTATACTCTTTTGTTGTCTTAAGGCCCATCACCTTTCGTCTCTTTCTTCATTTGACTATAGGTTCTGTAATACTCTACCGTTGTCATCCATATATCACATCTCACTCATAATTCTTCCTTATCTCTCTTCTCATTACTCTGTTAATATTTCTGCATATCCCTTTCTTGTGAAAACTTCAACACGACATTTTTCGCTTTTAGCTCTCCTTGCTTCATTCATCAGCTCTTCGGGTTGCTCAACGTCCTCGCTCTACTACGGACGAGAGTCACACAAGGTAATATTTATCCCTTCTTGGATTTCAGTGCCTATCTTTTGAATTTTTTTTATCATGCTAGTATTCACATCTAATTGTAATATTCTAGAGTGCACCATCTGGGTGTCTCACAAAGAGATCTATTAGCACATTGGCAATATCCTTCGGCAATGTCAACTAACGCAAACAATTCATCCACCATTTTGGGTCACTCTAATCCCAGTCGGATCATGATATTATGTCCTTCTCTTAAACCATATTTGTTAGCTCTCATAGGGTATAACTTAGATCGGTGTGGCCAATTATACATACCTCTGTTAATGTTGAAGGTAACTAAAAAATGCTTATATCTCTCTTCCTTAATGGTAAATAAGGATAATCTTCATTAGCTGGGTACCTCGTACTCTCTTTCACCTTGTTTCCTTTACTTGTTGAAACTTGTATTTATCTTCTGAATCTCTCATTGTCTTTCACCAAAAAAGGTGGATAGATATTCTTGCCTTAAGGCTCCTTTTCCAGAGGCTCACCGGGTTCTTCTGACTCAACCCTTTCACAACTGCATTCAATCCCTTACCAACCATCTTTTTAAATGTAGGCATCATTGTATTATGAATAAGGTCGAGTTTAGGAAATTGTGTTCTTACAACTGAGCTCTACCACACGATCTAGAGTATGAAGAAAGTGTGACAGTCCTAAATGCCTTGTAGCCTCCTGCTTATAAGAGTGGTGCACAACACCCATAAACAAAACTCTACTAGACACGGCTTATAGACTCCCTAGGACAGAACAGCTCTGATACCACTTTTATCACAACCCAAACCGATGGGCCGCAACGGGAACCCGGTACCTTACTCAACCGAGTACCTACATAACGTATCTTTCGTATCATACTATCATAGGTAACCGAGCCGGAAGGCTACCGTGAGATAAGTAGAATACAACATGTGATACCAACTTATACATAAGGCATACGGGCTTATAAGACCAAAATAACAATTCGTACACTGAACATAGCCTGACAAGGCCATACAATTTTTCACGTACATGATATCTGTCTACAAGCTTCTAAGAATACATAATTTTCATAAAGATCGGAACAGGGTCCCGCTATACCAAACAATACACATCTAAATCATACTAACCAAACAAGCAACTCCGAAGCAAATGGAGCGCACCAACATCGTCCTTTGAGATGATAGCCTACTTGGAGGGCTCTCGACCTGTCAATCAAGACCTGCGGGCATGAAACACAGTGTCCCCAGGCAAAAGGGACGTCAGTACAAATAATTTACCGAGTACGTAAGGAATGAAAATCAGTGAATAATAGACATGAGAGGAACATGGAGTAAAAGACTTGACATATACGTTTGCATAGCTCTGTGAATCATTTCATTTTTATAATGTCATGCATATGCGTATAAATGGCATACCATGCATGGGTATATGTGTTCATAACATCATCAAGCCTCTGAGGGCATCCCATCATACCATCTCGGCCACTGTGGGCAAATCATCATCGTATACTAGCTGATTAGGTGGTGGAGCGTATATAACGCCGTAACCTTTTCCCATACCCCATATACATATAATATACATATATACGCGTATATAACACCATCTGGGTCATGGGTAAATTCACATGTATAAATGAATGCAATGCATAATGAAGTAAGTTAATATGATCTCTTGGAATGTCATGAGACCCATGAATAGACAATATGGTAGTAGGACATATGGGGAATCAAGAACATGGGCACCTCTATATCTCTATGAATAGAATTATTTATGAAAGTTGTGTGCTTACTCGTTTCGTTTGTATCGTGTGGATCATGCCAAAAAGAAAGTAGGGATAGCCTTAACATACCTGAGCTGATTCTCTTGATAATACCTCTAACATGCGTCTTTTGCGACGAAACACGTGACGACAAGATTGGAGTGGGAAAAATAACTTGTATGATATTCTTGAGAAAGATTAAACCGGTCTTTGTTAAAATTGCAAAAATGTCACATGCTAGGATGACTAATCCTTTAAATGTGACACTTATCAAATGAATCTAAGAGTCATGTTCATTTAGGTCCTTGGCTGCCACGCTGATATTGTTAGGCTTATCCAAAACTTAATTTATTAATCGCTAATTTCTTAATTAATTATTAATCTCCCACTTAAATCAATAATTACCCAATTAACCATATAATTAAGAATTATCTTAAATTACTTAAAATACTACTCACTTTTAATACACTTCATATACCTTTCTATTATGGTCATGTGGTACCTTATTTGGTACTAGTCCATAAATACCAGGTACTAACGCTCGACCTGTATTTTATCCCAACATGCCAAACTTGGACGAAAATTTATTTTCTTTGATTTGCTTCCCTTCTCACCTTCACGAATTTACTCATCACTTGTTTGAAATAGCATAATCCTTATAATCTCCAAATAATCTTTTCCTTGGACTGATGTCAATTACCTTACGACAAATTCAACGTACAATACTGCTGGGTTGCAACACTGTCATCACTTAATACTACGAAGTATGACATCACCGTAATGTAATACTGCAAGGCATAACATCATCGTAATATATTACTGCAGGACGTAATATCGACGTAATATTGTGGGGCGTAACATCATTCCCCCCTTTGGTGATCTTCTATGCTATCTTGTGTAGTCTAGAATTTGCCTCGTGTGTTAATCGAAGCAAAATCATTAAGTTGTGCTAGTCTAGGAGATGACATAGGCATTTCTTGCTTGATCATAAATGCATTTGTCACTTACAAATAAAATTTTCCCGTTGCTAGCCCCTTTGAGCCTATAGACCTTTCCTTTGGCACCCACATTACAAGTTGTATACTATTTTATTCTTAATTTGAGCTTGTTGAACCTTTAGCTCCGAAGGCACTTAGTCGCTAAAAGAAGTAAGGTGAGAGATTGGGAAGTAGCTTTCGAGTGAAACCATGGAATGGCCCTTAAGGTGCACTAAAGTTGTGGGAAAAGGCCACTAGCCGATGAACCTTAATGTATGGAGTGTGTGTAGAAAAAACTAGACAGGGAAAAAAATACAAATGATGTAGGAAAAATACATACCTCCTAATCTTACTAATTCGTGCTAGTGGGGTTGTAGAAGTGCTTAATTGAAGAAGAGGGTTATGTTGTATATGGTTTGTGGCAAGTGAATTGGTTGATAACAATATGTGCTTGATTTTTTAGTATAATATTTTAAAGTGCTTAGGAGGTTTAGTCAGTATTCCTAAATATATCCTACCCGTCTCTTAGCCTACATTACAACCTTAAAGCCTAATTGATCCTAGATTTGGCTAGCTTAGATTAGTAGAGATGTACACTACGGCCAAGCTTATGGTACGACCACGTGCTGTACATGAATTCCTTGTGAGTGTGAACGATTTTTTGTGATGTCTTTAAATTATGTTCAAAGTCATACTTGAATGTTTGGACTATTCTATATTCACTATTTTGATGGTTGGTGAGGGCACATGATCTCATAAAGGATTGATGATGTTCTGAATTTCTCTTGTTGTGTGAGTGCGCAAGTTAGGAGGGATTAGTGGTAACGAGTCGACTCTTGAGGTAGGGTGGTTATGGGTAGGTTGTTCGAATTGAGTGAATTGAAATGTTATACTTGGGCATATTTAAAACGGGAAGAACGTAAAATTCGTATGCCATGCTTGATTGCCGGTATCGATCATAGTCAAGGGTAAAGTGTATGATAAAAATTAAAGTGCTCTCTAATTGAGATGTGTACATTGTTGGGGTGTAGTTGCGAGTTCCATTGCCCGAGGACGAGCAAGAGTTTAAGTGTGGGGTGTTGATATTTGGCATAAAGTATGCATATTTATATGCATATCGCATCACATTTTACTCCTATTTCATGGGGTTTTTATGTGTAATGTATTGATTTGTTCTAATTCATGATATTTATATGTGTATGAGTCAATTGGAAATGATTTGGAAGGTTTGCATGCAAAATAAATTAAACACAGAAGAATTTGGAGGAGTACGAGTTTGGTGCCCAGGTTCGCGCCAGGTACCAACCAAAACGCCATTGACAGCAACCTAAAGCATTCACTGTCCAGGTTGGCATCAGGCGTCAAGCGAGACACTGATTTTGTCCTAATTCGTCTGGGACTTAATGATTTCAACCCTACATGCCCCCAACATGTATGAAAGGGATTCTAACACTATTTTTGGGGGATCGAACATGTTTTGGAGGCATGGAACACACACCACGCTTGGAGGAGGCTTCTAACTAGTTTTCTTCTTTTATTTTCCTTTAATTTCATAGTTTATTAGTTCAAGAGTTGTGGATACTACATGAACGTTGTAGTTTGAAGCTTAGATTATTTTTATTATTTTATCATATTGTTTTATTTATTCAATCTTGCGCTTAATTATTTGATTGCTTGATCACCAATTGAATACTATCCAGGAATCTAGGATTGAACTCAGGAGAGGGAATTTTAGATTGCATATAAGATTGAGTAGAGCAAGATCTTGAACTCGACCATCGGGAACAGATTTGCGGTTAGAATATGGATATACCTAATCGCCTTGCTTGTTTATTATACGGAAATTATTAATGTGTTCTTGTTAATCCTAATTTCATAGGAATATATGCATTAGATTAGCTTGAATAGAATAGTAGGAGTTCGGTGGAATACTATGAGTACTATTAACCGTGTCAATCAATAAACTAGATAAATTAATTAGACAATTTAATTAGAAAACTCAATGGGATTGTTAGCTAGCCCATAGCTATATAATTTCCTCTAAGTAAATCCGTCTCTAATATTGCCGACCGGTTTACTTTATTTTCTTAGTTTCCTACTCTAGATTAGTTGTAGTTAAATTACCACCCTTTAGAAGATCGCTTGAATAGATTAATTGGGTTAGTTTAATTTAGTACTTAGTTACTCACAAGTCCCTGTAGGTACGATATCTGGACTTTCAATCCTATATTACTTGTCAACCACGTATACTTGTGTGTGCATTTAGGAGCAACAATTGACTTTGTGGTGATCGATGCCTGTTGGAGTTCTGAGTCTTGGAATAGGTTCGTATGTTGATTTATGACTTATGTATAAAATTTGGGATCACTTCGAGTTTTTTAGGCATGTTCGGCATGAGTTTGGGAGTTGAAAGGAATAGTTCATTAAGCTTGAATTGGTGTGTGATTCATGGTTTTGGTGTTATTTTATGTGATTTGAGGCCTCGATTACAGTCGTGTTATATTTTGGGATTGGTTGGTGTGACTGGATGGGGTTTTGGAGGCCTCGGGTGTGTTTCAAATAAGTTTGGGACCATTTCTCTTATGTTGGAGTTTGCTAGTTTTTCTGGTGTTGGTGCCTTCGTTGCGATCGTGGATGAAGTCATGCAACCGCATCGGGTGTTTTTGTGGCTGGCAACTTTTACACTTCATGTTCACGAGATGAG
Organism: Nicotiana tabacum; assembly: GCF_000715075.1. NCBI lineage: Eukaryota > Viridiplantae > Streptophyta > Magnoliopsida > Solanales > Solanaceae > Nicotiana > Nicotiana tabacum. Next base: position 143,256,615 of record NC_134087.1, on the reverse strand, counting down.
TGAGACGTTCGCGTTGGACTGGACGGTGAAGCTTCGCATTCACGCACAATGACCGCGTTCGCCAAGGCGAGTGGTTGGGCAGGAGGTTAGCCCACATGACCGCGAAAGGGAATTGCGTCCGCGTAAGCCTGGCTGGTGGATTGTCGTGTTCGCGAAAGGCATTGTTGAGCAGGTGAGTTCTTAACCTTCACGGTCGCAATGTGGGTCTCGCAATCCCAATGCATATTCCTGGGTAGACCTTTAAAATATTATTTTCGGGACTTTCATTTATTTTACCATATTTTGACATTGGGAGCTCGGATTTGGGTGATTTTGGAGAGGATATTCATGATTTGGACTGGGTTAAGTGCTTTTTAATCAGATTTGGTTATTATTCATGATTTCAACCTTGATTTTAGCTTTTGAATTGTGAATCTAAATGAAGAAAATTGGAAATTTTGGTAAAACTTTTATAAAATAAAAAATGGGGATTTGAACTCCGATTCAGAGTCGAATTTGGATGAAATTAGTATGGTTAGCCTCATATTCGAATGGATGATCAGAATTTGTAATTTTTGTCGGGTTCTGGAAGGCGGGCCCAGATTAAGTTTTGATTGACTTTTTTATTTTTGATAAAGATCTAACCTTTTTTGTTTGGGGGTTATTTTCTATGACATTATTTGATGTTATTAAGTTATTTTTATTAAATTCGAGCCTTTCGGAGGTCGAATCCGGTGGGAAGGAATTTTGGAGTATTGATTCACGCAATTTAAGGTAAGTAACATGTCTAAACTTGGTTTGAGGGTAATTTTCACCATTGGCTACGGTATTTGAGATATACTGGGGTGACGCACGTGCTAGGTGACAGGCGTATATGCATGCACCAGGGTTATTCATGGATCGGACAGACCTTAGGTTATTATATGTCTTGTTTGCTATCATGCCTAGTTATATCCGTATTTTCTCTACTTGTATGACTATTTGAGCTATGATTCATGTTAGAAACTATGTCTAGGCTATGTACTTATTTTTTTGAGTCATGATAGGGTTATTTTTGCTATTTTGAGTTGTTTGCCTTAAATGTAGTCATACTTTCAGTGATGATGCTATATCCGCGTATAATATCTTTGTCTAAGTGCATTCTTAGCATCATTATCACATGTTGTTGATGCCTTATATTTGCAACACTGTTGAACTGAGTACTGTGAGATGTGGATAATTGAGACTTGAACGGTTGATGATAAAGCTTGGACCATAAAGCCGATTTGGTATTGATTTTGAAGTGACGCATACGCCAGGCCCCACATTGGGAGTGGCACGGATTAGGGGTGACGTGTGCACCAGATCCCATGATTGGTCTATATGATATTGATTGATGACTTATGTCCGATCAGCGGTTGGGCTAAGACCCGCCCCTCAGGAGTCTGGTATTCACCTTGAGCACAGGCACTGGATCACATGTAGGTGCTTGAGTGATGGACTTATGTCAGGCACTCGTACAATGCTGAATGACGATGTTGTGTGTAAGGGTTCATGGACAATTGTACCAGGCACTATACAGGTGTTGAGATATGATATATTGATGAATTAATTGCGCTATTGTTTATCCTAGTTTGTTTTGTTGCGAACATCGGGTACCAGGTCTTGATTCTCCCTAATGTTTGATGGTACTAGATGTCCTTATTTGGTATTTTGCACTGGAAATCATTGTTAGGTTGATAACACCATTCTTAGAAAACTCTATGATAGAATTCATGCCTTTGAAGCTATTCTTGAAGAGCATGCCTATTTTCCTGTCATTATGCGAAGGTTGAAATTAATGTAGTTTGAGTTACTTCTCTTTGCCATTATTATTCTATATTATTTTATTGGTTTTTGGCACTGGATGTTGGGTAATTTTCAAGCTCGTCACTACTTTTAGTCCGAGGTTAGGCTTGTTACTTATTGAGTACATGTGGTCGGTTATACTCATACTATACTCTACACTTTATGTGCAGATCGAGGTACTGCTAGGAGAGGCGATTGTTAGCTGGAGGCACTTGTACCAGATTATTGGAGATTTCGAGGTAGCTGTTGATTTAGTTCGCATGCCTTGGAGTCCCCTTCTGCTTTGTTTATGTTATCATTGTTTTATCGTCCAGACAACTCTGTATTTGAGAATTAGACTATGTATTTAAATTCTATAGTGTCGATGTGCTCGTTGACACCAGATCATGGGATGATTGCAGTTGCATTATTGCTCCTATTTTCAGATATTTTATGATTATTCCATTTTTGAGATTATTAAATTCTATTATTGGAGTTTATTGCTATTATTTCAATGTTGGCTTGCCTAGAAAGCGGCGTTAGTCGCCGTCACGGCTCCGGTGGAAGTTTGGCTCATGAAAAAATACTACAAAGAGCGTATTTTGATTGTACACAGTAAGTATATTTATATAAAAAATATTAGGGTTAACTAATAACCTTATTGGGTCTTAAAGAACCCCTTATGGGTGGACCCAAAATATCTTACACTAGAGAAAGAAAAAACTATGTATTTCTTCTTTTTAGAGAAAGAAAAAACTATGTATTTCTTCTTTTTATCCAATAGCTATTTATTTCATATGTGTATTTATTATTTTTCAGATAAAATTTGTAAAATATTTGTTGGTGTTTCATTATTTTTAGCAAAATGAACTTTTTAGCCAAAATAATGAAGTTTCAACTATGTATTTTTTATTTAAATTTAGATGCAATAATTATTTATTCTAAATGTGTATTTTATCTTTTTTCTAGGCAAAGATGTAAAAATAACTTTAATAGAATATCATCATCGTTGCCAAATAAAAACCTGTAGCCAAAATACCGTTGTTTCAAGTTTTTTTTTAATATGGATTTGGCATGAAAAAGATGATTCAAATCATTAGTGCACTTAAAAAGTTATATATTGTTGGGCTTTCAATCTTAATTTTAAGCTTGGTGTAGCAAAATTATGTGATAACGTGACTGTCATATTTCCATGGGATGTGATTATTTAGAGAGGTCGAAGATAGTGAAATGTCTTGTCCGGAGGGTTTAGATCAATGTTGTTTACCTTGAAAATGGTAATTACAATTATATTTGATATTGTGGTTCTAAAAATACATGATTTGTTTTAATACTAGTTGTTAGGCAATAGATACTAAGTGTAAGTAAAGAAAATAAGAAATACAAACTAATAGTGTCACAAGGCTGGGCCTCGAGTCGGCTGGAGCTGGGCCTCGAGGTCTAGACGGGCTAGCAGCGATGAACTATTGATGAAGAATCAGTGATAATGAAGGCCTTAAGGATGGCCTTTTTCAGTTAATAATGAGCAATAAATGAAGAACAATAAGTGAACAATGAATGAATAAGCAATAAATGTGGAGAATAATTGTGTTAGCAAAGAGCAGAGAATGTTGTATTTTATTCAATATGTTGTGTAATAATCCGAATGGGGTTACAAGATGATAAGGATCCCCTTTTTATAGGAGGGGTGAATCCCAAAACAGTACATGGCTAATAAATAACGAAGAAGTGCTACTAGTACAGTTGTATAACGGCTCAGTATGGATTGTACTATTCTTGCAGACTCTGTCAGTCCTCATCGTGTTCCCTCGGGGGTTTCCCTCCTTTCCATAACGGACATCGATTTCCGTACTACCTCGAGGTACACCATGGTGAGTCTTCGAGGTACTCTACCGAGGCAGGTGCTTCGAGGACGGGCTATGGACCGTACTTTGATCCCAATGAGGCCGGACTTGAACTACCACGGAAGCCTCAAATCGTTCTTATCCGATTTTGACCATATACAGATAGTCCCCGCGTTTCTTAGAATAGAATGATATGAAATGACTTTGACCTCGATTTTCTCGAGCCTCTCATGATGATGTCATGCTTGTGACATAAGCTTTTGGGGTGACTGAAACATCTCATCGGGTCATCTTCCCAGAAGTATTGAATACACTGTCGGTTCATTTCCCCAAAAATGGTGATTGCATCGCCGATCCGTTTCCCCAAAAGCATTGATTGTGCCTGTTGATACGTTTCCTAAAGGCATTGATTGCGCCGTCAGTTACGTTACTGTCTTTCTATAAATGGGATATTACTTGAGCCAAGATTTCACCCAGTCATTCTTTAATAACCTTTAGCCCTTTTCTTCTCTCCAGCCTCATCCAAACTTTTATTTCTATGGTTCAAACTCGTGATCGTAAGGTCACACGATATCAGTTTTTCCAATTATGTCATGGCTCTTTTTCATAGCATTTCTCCACTGAGTGAGATCATACTGGTTTGTTGTTGTTGTTGTTGTCGGCCCAAAATAATGAGAGAGGGGCATCAAATTCTTCCCGTATCAGAGTACATGTGGACTGTAAACTGTTGCTCATCTCTCTTAACTTCAACCTGGTGTAGCGCTTCACTCCTTCTGCTTTACATGAAGTGAGGTGGCACCATCTAATAACTTTTACATCCCACACCGGTGCAATGTCTCAAGAAGTGGCTTTGCAATAGTAGTGCTCGCGAGACCCGTACTTGCCAAGTTTTTCAACAAGCCACGATTTCCCTTGCTTGTTAAAGCTTTTGCTCTTTGATAGGATATAGCTTCTTCCTCATCTATTGCTGCTTTGGAGGAGGTTCTCGAATACATCGCTCAGAAGATCGAAATGGGGTCCCCGAGGAAACGGTTCTCGCAGATGTCGCTCCCGAGGATGTGCCTTCGAAAGTAGATTAGGCTTTTTAGCTGTTGTTTTTTGCTTCTTTATTTTTGTGTAAGGACCCCTCGTAGGCTTTTGTAATCGTCTTTTATCAATACAAAAGTTTTTTTGATTTGCCTTTGGCTTGCACTGAACTTTCATTTTACTTTCGATCGGTCCGAATACTGGACCCGAACATCATAATCCCTTCGGTTCTCGATTGGTTAATATTATAATCCTTGAGATTCTTTGTCATCCCTTGGACTAAGTCTGGATTGATCTGATACAAACTTAGATCGTCGGGACTTCTGAGTTCGAGTTGAATGAGAACTGGGTCCCAATTTTCTTTGAAATAAAGCTTAGCCTTTTTAGGCTTCATTGCTAGTCCTCGAGTGAGAGTTTACGTGATCATCTGAAAATAAAGATAGCCCTTAGGCCTTTACAAATAGTCCCCGAGTGAGAGCTTTCTTGAACTCGGGTGGCCTCCAACCTAGCAAAAATTTGCTCTGAACTTAAAATGAAGATAGCTATAGATTGTCCCTGAGCGAGGATACACTCGAACTCGGGTGACCCTTGGGCTAAAGTAATTGAGGGAGAGTTTAAATTGAATTTTAAGGCGAAGATAGCCTTGAGGCTTTATAGATAGTCCCTGAGCGAGGATACACTCGAACTCGGGTGGCCCTTGGGTTTAATAGTCGAGCAGGCATTTGCTTGAACTCGAAATAAAGATATCCCTGAGGCTTTATGAATAGTCCCCGAGTGAGAACTAGCTCGAACTCGGGTAGCCCGTGGACCAAATAATCGAGTGAGTGCTCGCTCGAACTCGAGAGAAGAAAGCAACCCTGAGGCTTTATACATAGTCCCCAAGCAAGAATTGTCTCGAACTCGGGTAGCCCGAGGGCTAAATAATGGAGTGAGTGTTTGCTCGAACTCGACAGAAGAAAGCAGCCCTGAGGCTTTATACATAGTCCCCGAATGAGAACTGGCTCGAACTCGGGTAGCCCGGGGGCTAAATAATCGAGTCAGTGTTCACTCGAACTCGAGAGAAGAAAGCAGCCATGAGGCTTTGTACATAGTCCCCGAGTGAGAACTGGCTCAAACTCGGGTAGCCCAGGGGCTAAATAATCGCGTGAGTGTTCACTCAAACTCGAGAGAAAAAAGGGGGTAACCCGGAGGATTTATATATAGTCCTCGAGAGATAAATGGCTCGAACTCGCGTAGCCCGGGGGCTAAATAATCGAGTGAATTACTACTAGAGCCAAACTCGTAGATTATTCTCAATAGTTTCTAACAATCCGATTCCCGATGCTTTGGTTCTGATGCCAACATTATGACGTAAGCGGTTGAAGTGACTGAAGGGTTGCTTTGGCATGATTCTCAAAATCATTAATTGTAGGCGGCCAACCGTCGGCCTTATGGCTTCCTCCGCACGTTCAAACGATCTTAATAAATAGACAAAACCTCATAACTTTGCTGATATTACTCCCTTAGTGCTTCCAAGATTTCATTTAGCCCCTTTCAATTTCCTTGAACTCTCCCTTTTCTTTTCTAACGACAATTTCCATTTTCTCGGATCCTTCATTTTAAAAATGGCAAAGACCTTTAAAATTGTTCCTCAAAAGGAAAAAGCTTCATCGTCTTCTCGGATGACTAAAGGTAAACCGGTAGTTCCTCCTAGTATCGAGGAGTGTACTCCCGGGCCCTGTGATACATCTTCTGATTTCCAGGTTGAAAACCCCTCCTCTGTTCCGCGGCGATGCGATCCCATGTCTCGATATATTAGTTTAATAACTTAAATCGAGAAGGTGAAGGTTGACTGCCGTTGGGGAAAGACGGTGCAAGTAGAGATTCCCTCACGAGGGGAAGGCATAACCAAGAACAAGACCGGTTTCCTCAGTATATACACATATCCTTTCACCTTAGGCCCGGTAGAAGCCTCTTTACCATCGATAGATCCAGTGATCCTTGACTTCTGCAGCCAATATCAGGTGATGCTTGGGCAAATCTATCCATCATTTTGGTGCATTGTTTATATGATTAGGTATCTCTCAAACATGGTCGAGGGGATACATTTTACCATCGACCATCTAATTAGACTGTATAGCCCCAGACTTTATCGAGGTGGCCTGATTAAGCTGGCACGTTGATCCCCCGAGGCCTTTTTTACTAGTATCGACGAAGACAAGGATCGAGGATGGATGAGCCACTTCGTCCGAGTCAGAACCCAGGACCTGATCCCTGCTAAGAGAATGCCATTCCCTGAGGAATGGAATATGAAACGTAAGTAAAACATGTTCCGCATAATTGGATATCTTTTCTTGCCTTCAAATTAACTCTTTTCGATGATACAACCACCGAGTGGTACCCTGGTGCTGTCGAGGATCTCACGGGCTGGATCCGATGACTTGATTCAGTCTGCCCGTATGCTAAGCGCGTGTGGTGCAATCTGGATAAGGCCCATTGGGAGGCCAAAAATCATGGTGAGTTTTTAGCTCTATTCACATTTGAGATTTTTAGAGAAAATATCTCTCGCTGGTACTCTCATCCTTTGTGCCTATACAGTTCTTGGAGAGGCCATTTGGGGAAGTAGATATCCTGAAGCCTGCTAAGGAGAAAAAGAGAAAGAAGAAATCACCTGTCGGATCCCCAAAGCCAAAAAAGGCTAAAATTCAAAAGCCTGAGACCGATTTAAAGGCCTCGACTCGGGAGGCTGCCGAAAGCCTTTATGCCAAGGGCTAAGAGAGTGATGACTGTCTACTGGTACTTAGAGGGAGAAGAGTTGCTGCTGCTTCTAAATCAGCTGGGTTGAAAGTGACCGAGCCGGAGGCTGCTGGAACTAAGGCCGCCGTGGTGGTCCCAACCCGAACTGAGGGAAGTGAAAAAGGGGTCTTAGCTGAAGTCCTCGGGACGACCATCGACCAAAACACATCGGTTGCCGAGGGTCACCTGGTTGATGAACCCGAAGAGACCCTCGGTGAAGCCCCGCGTAGGAGGGAGAGGGCCCCCATTGAGCCAGTCAAGGTGATCAACGTAGAAGAGGATAATATGTTTCGGAGAGAATAATATGTTTGAAGGATTTTTTACTAGGGTTGAGGAAGGCCCCAATGTCGACGCCTCACTGATATACGAAGAAGCCGAGAAGCTTCGACAACAGGTAATCTTGATTTGACCATTGTGTTTTGAGTTTCGATTCTTGCTTTTCTGACTCCCTTCTTTTGTATTTTCAGGCTTTAAATCTCTCCAACTAAGCCTTTTCCAAGTCACATGCAGTGTTGGCTTGTTGTGAGGACAAATTTAGGAAGCTCGTTTCTGAATTGGACGAATTCAAGGCCCTTCATGCCCAAAAAAAGGGGAAGCTAGGTGACCTTCGAGCTTATTTGGAGAGGATATATCGAGAGCGGGCCAGCCTTGATGAGCAGGTAAAATGATCTTCGTGGGCTTAATTTTTGCACTTTAGTCAATTGAGCGTTTGACACCTTAATTCAACTTTTTCAGCTTAAGCAAAAGGATGATCTAATGCGGGAGGAGCTTAGAGCGAGAGATACCGAAATCCTTGGGCTGAAGCAACGTGTGGATGAGGTGTCTTCCAATAAAGAAACTCTTCGAGAGAAGCTGACCTCGGTTGAGTGCCAACTCCAATGGGCAAAGGAAGAAAGCCGCAAGTACGAAGCTCTCCATGCTGAACTAGTTGTTGAGCTATCTGCAGCTAGGTCCGAAGCTGCTGCGCTCATGTCCTCATATCGCAAAGATATCGCTGCTGCAAATGCCCGAGCCAGGAACGTGTCTGAAGAGGCCAGGCTTAAACTGTCTCGAGCCTTGGAATACGCCTGATTAAGATCTCGGAGACATGCTCTCGAGGATGTTCATGCATGAGGCATCGATTTGCCTGCCGAGATTGAGAGGACGAAGGCCCTAGAGGAAGAATCGGCAACTTTGCTTTCTTCCAATGATGGTTCATCCAGTGAATCGACCAGCGGCTCGAAGGATGATGAAGGTGATGGTGAAGTCCCCGACGGGGAGGGTGCCATCGATATTTTGGGGGTTGAAGACCAGGCCGTTGAAGGCACAACTTCGGATGGAGCTCCGTCTGGTCTGGTGACCCCGTCGGTTTTCTTTTGTAAATGGATCTAGGGAGGGTTCCAGGCTTGAGCCTTGTAAATATGTCTTCGTGAGACATTTACTATATGTATATATGGATTTTTGCTATTTGTCATTTCTTGTTTTCCCTTTGCCTTTTCAGAATAAATTTTGATGCTTGTCGATAACCAGTTTGGTGTGTCGGGCTTATGATATAATCCCCTTAGGTTTTCCTGCTCGATGAGGGATCGATGATAGTTGATCGTTCAGTGTTCGATCCTCGAGTCAAATTCTGACTCGGGCTTATCAACCCTTAGGTTTTCAACATATCGGCCCTTAGGCTTTTTTAAGCTGGCCCTTAAGCTCTTACGCATTAGCCCTTATGCACTTTTTTAGGCTGGCCCTTAGGCTCTTACGCATTGGCCCTTAGGCGCTTTTTTAAGCTGGCCCTTAGGCTCTTACGTATTGGCCCTTAGGCATTTTGTTTTAGGCTGGCTCTTAGGCTCTTATGCATTGGCCCTTATACGCTTTTAGATAGGGTCGATGCGACCTCTAATATGGCTATAGTTTTCACCATTTCGGCTAAAGGCTTTGATGTTTTGACTATGCTTGGGCATGTTTTCATCTGACTCTTCGACGACTCAAATAAGAACCTCGATTATGGGTCGATATATGACGATAATTGAGTACCTTTGGAGGTTCTCTTGAAGGCTGATTTTTCAAAGCCTTTTGATGAAGGCTGATTATCTTAAAACCTTGTTATTGTTTGGAGATGATATGATCGAAGCTCTTTTGCTTATGCCTGGGGTAGCCTGATTAACCGGTATTTGTGAAGTATTTTCGAAGTACTTGGAGGCCTTTAGTTTTATGGTGGCGGTCAGACATCTCCGAGACGTGTTAATTTGGCCGGAGCCTTTTGATATGACTATAGTCTTTATGTTCGGCCACAACCTTTAGTCCCCGGGTGAGATGATCTCCGCATCTATATCGAGGGCATGCCTTTTTAGGGTTCTTACAAGTTCGATATATAGCCTTGGTCTTAATGTCGGGGTTATGCCTTTTGAAGGTCTTATAAGTTTTGCCATGCCTTATTGAGGTCTTACAGATTTAGTGTTGCCTCACTGAGGGCTTACGAGCTCGAGGTTGCCTTATTGAGGTCTTACGAATTCAAGTGTTTGATGGCTTCGACGAGCTGACTGTCGATGACAGTCTCCGAGTGTTCGATGATTTTTGGCCCTTGAGCCATTATTACATGAAAGTAGTGAACTTCTTCGAGTTTTTTGATAAGCAAAAGAGGCTTCCTCAATTATTTGATATATGTGTACATGCGTTTTTGCTTTTGGAGGCTCGATTATTCTATATGGACATGGTTTATTTGACCGTTTGTCCCAATACAACATTCCCCTATCGAGATCCTCCTAGGCATAGTTTGATTTCTTCGAAGGGGAGACCTCCCAGGGCGATGCCCCCCAGTATTTTGGGTTGATTGAAGAGAAGCCTCGAATACTTGATGAATTCTCCTTGTGTAGCATATGGACGTTGCCATGTTAAAAACCTCACCGGTAAAACCCATTTGGGATAAAACCCGGTCTAAGGGAAAAAGAGTGCAACACATGATTTTAAAAACCCGAGCTCTTTGAGTTGGAGGGTACTTCGATTCCTCTTACTTGAATACCTGCAGTAGGTTAGTATAAAATGTAAGTGAAAAGGGAGAAGGTTGTACCTTAGCATTGATAGCGTTAGAACCTTGATTCGTTTTATTTGCTTGTTGCGAGGACGCGGCACGGTCCTTTATTGACTCTTTTCTTTTGGCTTCTTCGATGTGGGGTGTATTGATGTCGGTGCTACATCGTGCACCATGAACATCTCTCTTGCTGCGTGCTGCTCCCCGTGCACCGCTTTTACTCCGGCCTTGGTTGGAAACTTTATCATTTGGTGAAGGGTTGATGGCATTGTCATCATACTGTGTATCCATGGCCTTCCAAGTAAGGCATTGTATCTCATGTCACCTTCGATGACATGAAACTTGGCATCTTGGATTGTACCGGCCACATTGACCGGAAGGATGATCTCTCCTTTTGTTGTCTCGCTTGCCATATTGAATCCGTTGAGGACTCGAAAGGCGGGTATGACCTGGTCGAGTAGTTCGAGCTGCTCTATCACTCTCAACCTGATTATGTTGGCCGAGCTACTTGGATCCATGAGCATACGTTTAATTTGAAATTTATTCAAAAGAAAAGAAATTACCAGTGCGTCATTATGAGATTGAGACAAGGTCTCGATATCCTCCTCGGTGAATGTGAGAGCATCCTCTGGTACATAGCTCCGAGTTCGCTTTTCCCTGGTGATGGATATTTTTGTTTGCTTGATAACGGATCCCTGTGGGTGGTCGACCCCTCCAACGATCATGTGGATGACGTGCTGCGGTTCTTCTAGTTCATTCTTTCCGTTCGCCTATCTTTCCCGAAAATGGTTCTTGGCTCGGTTGCTGAAGAATTCTCGAAGGTGCCCTTCGTTGATTAGTCGAGCTACCTCCTCTCGGAGATGCCTGCAATCCTCAGTCCTATGACCGTGGATGCCATGATACTCGTACATCAGGTTGGGGTTCCTTTGGGAATGATCTGACTGTGCAGGTTTTGGCCATCTGGTATCTCTGATTCTACCCATGGCTGATACGATTCCTGAGACACCAACGTTGAAGTTATATTCTAATAATCGGGGTGCCTCCATTGGCCCTAAATGTCTATTGAATTCAGTCTTGCTTATGCAGGATTTTTGGCCTCGATCTACTCCTTGATCATTTCGAGGTACATTCCGCCTCAAAATGTCTCTTTGATCTTTGAAGTATGGCTATTACATGTCTTTGCCTGATTTCGACTCCCTTTCTGCGGACCTTGGTTCCTTTGCTAGGAGCCTGCTTGGATATACTAAGCCCGAGGGGGCTCTTAGTTGGTCGTCCTCGGCCCTGATCTTTGATTGGTATCTGTTGTGCACATCCGCCTATGTCACAACGGGATACTCAACCAAGTTCTGCTTTAGTTGTGTCGAGGTTATCGAGCTTTGCTCATTCAAGCCCTGAGTGAAAGCCTGTACTGCCCAGTCGTCGGAGACTGGTGGCAATTCCATTTGCTCTATCTGGAAATGAGATACAAATTCCCTCAACATCTCGTTCACCCTTTGTTTAATCTTGAAGACGTCGGACTTCCTTGTAGCAACATTGATGGCACCGGTATGCGCCTTTACAAAGGAATCTACGAACATGGCAAACGAATCCATTGAGTTTGGGAGTAGGTTGTGATACCACATCATGACCCCCTTCGATAGTGCTTCTCCAATGTTTTTCAGTAAGACAGATTCGATCTCATCATCTTTTAAGTCGTTCCTCTTTACAGCACAAGTGTAAGTGATAATGTGTTCGTTGGGGTCTGTGGTCCCATTATAATTCAGGATATCGGGTATTTTAAATTTCTTCAGGTTGGGCTTCGGAGCCGCGCTCGATGGGAATGGTCTCTGCACAAACTTTTTTGAATCTACACCCTTTAAGATCGGGGATGCTCCTGGGATTTGGTCGACTCACGAGTTATAAGTTTCCACCTTTTTGTCGTTATCCTCTATCTTCTTTTCTCCTGATTCAATCCTTTTAGTAAGGTCCTCGAGCATTTTCATAATAGTAGGGTCCGTTGTCGACCTATTGTTACTCGATCTCTCTGGCGCCTGTTCGACTCGAGGAGCCGTTTCTGGTGCTGCTGTGCTTGGAGTTTTTTGTTGACTTTGCTGCTGAGCAATAGCCGCTTGTTGTGCTTGCAGCATTTCAAAAATGACTTGGAGGCTGATTCCTCCTTCTTCTATCCCCCGTGCTTCTTGGCCTCCATCCTAGGCTTCCTTGTGTTCGTTCCTTACGGGGTCTGCGCCTGCTTTCGTGTTTAGGACGTTGTGGGAGCTGATATCAACTAGCTCCACGTTTGGTACTCCCTCAGGGTTTAAAGGTGGTACACCCAGCCCTACGCCGTTGTTTTCTCCAAGTTCTTCACTGTTGTGAAGAGGTGCATTTTGTGTACTAGACATGATTAAGCCTGAAATCAAAGAATCTTTGACAAGAAAAAGTGTGAAGAGTAACGTGTGTTATAAGAAAACAAGCACCAAAATTATCACTGTTATTTTTAGCCCCCTGGTGGGCGCCAAACTGTTTACCTTGAAAATGGTAATTATAATTATATTTGATATTGTGGTTCTAAAAATACGTGATTTATTTTAATACTAGTTGTTAGGCAATAGATGCTAAGTGTAAGTAAAGAAAATAAGAAATGCAAACCAATAGGGTCACAAGGCTGAGCCTCGAGTTGGCTGGAGCTAGGCCTCAAGGTCTAGACGGGCTAGCAGCAATTAACTATTGATGAAGAATCAGTGATAATGAGGGGCTTAAGGATGGCCTTTTTCAGCTAATAATGAGCAATAAATGAAGACCAATAAGTGAACAATGAATGAATAAGCAATAAACGTGGAGAACAATTGTGTTAGCAAAGAGTAGAGAATGTTGTATTGTATTCAATATGATGTGTAATAATCTGAGTGGGGTTACAAGATGATAAGGATCCCTTTTTTATAGGAGGGGTGAATCCCAACACAATACATGGCTAATAAATGACGAAGAAGTGCTACTAGTACAGCTGTATAATGGCTCAGTATGAATTTGTACTATTCTTGCAGACTTTGTCAGTCCTCAACGTGTGCCCTCGGGGGTTTTCCGCCTTTTCATAACGGATATCGATTTTTGTACTACCTCGAGGTACACCATGGTGAGTCTTCGAGGTACTCTACCGAGGCGGGTGCTTCGAGGACAGTTTATGGACCGTACTTTGATCCCAACGAGGTCGGGCTTGAATTGCCATGGAAGCCTCAAATCGGTCTTCCCCAATTTTGACCATATACAAGTGTAAAATATATATATGCATTAAATAAAAATCGTCAAGTCCAGGAGTTTCGATTTATTAGGGTGTGAAATTATATATACGGCGTGAAATTAACATCTTAAAATGCATGTTTAGTATATCGTCGTACAAAACGGAATGGAGATAAATATCTTACAGCAAACTACATTTTCCACAGAGTAATTTGTAAAATGTTGCATAAAATGGAAGATTGCTGCCCGAGGAATAAATTAAAGTTTTTCCCTCCATGCAATTTGCCACTTGTGGAAGGATACCGTTACCGTATCATTTCTTGATCATAGGGGGGGATTAATAAAAAAAAAAGCAATTCAGTACTTGCCGGACAGAAAGGAGCTGAACCCGCGGTTCATTAACTCTAGGTATTGTATTTGGTTTTGGTGTGGTGGCGCGGCGGCGGGGGGAGGGGGGGGGTGGAGAAGAAGAGGGAGTTGAGACTTAGAGAGTAGTGTGAGACCAACATCTCTTGCTTTAGAGAAACTCTTGCTGGTACGAATCTTTTACTCAATTAATATGCTTCCCGTTTTAAAAGATTGATGTTATTTCCTTATTTGCTAGCAAATAGTTTTTGATACTTTTTAATATTTCTTTAATAAGAAGCATTAAATACAAATATTACGGTAGATTAAAACCACAAGTTTTATAAGTTTTACAGTTATACAAATGCTATGATTTATTTAGGATCACATATCTCAAAAGTCTTCCCTTCTTTATTAAAGCTTGTGACAAGTTAAAAAGGACAGTCTTTTTGAAACGGAGGAGTAAGATTTAACTCAAAAAACAAAAAGATATCCAATTAATGCAATTTTTTTCTAGTTTTCTTCTCTTCGATTTGCCTTTTTTTTTTTTATAACTTCCCGAACATCTCTTGCCTTTGCTGTTTATTACTTTTTGGGTGTGTTTCTTTTTTCTTTTCTCTAATCCCACCTATCCATTTTTATATATATATATCTATATCTATCTATATTTATACTATATTAAAAACACGAAGACCCTTAGCGAAATGTTGTTCGCCTTTTTTACCCTTTAAACATAGAGTTCATACTAGATAAAATAGTCATTTTAAATATTTTCCTAATATTTAGGAACTAGAAATTCGTTGAGATTTAGTTATTAATATTTCCTTCTTTAAATTAGATACCCAAAATTTAGGACTTTAAAATTGATTAAAATTTTACCTTAGAATAAAAATTAAAAAAGTCAATTAATATTTCCCTTAAATAAACGTTACTACAAAATTTGTAGACTTGAAGTAGTTGATATTTAGGATTTAGGATTGCTTCATGTAGATGTTTCTGTCTTAGAAAAAATCATCGTTTAATTGTTGTTGTAATATTTAGGGCATTAAATTTACTAAAATTTTGACTCTTAAATTTTTTTTAATTTGAACTATATAGAAAATTATAATATTTAGGAGTAAGTTAATTTTCAAAAGAATCATAATTTTAGGAATTGTTATCTCATCCCGAAATACCAATAATCTATGTGACATTAGAAGTACTCCACATCAAGATACCAAGAGATAAAAACTTAAAGCAAATTGTACAGAAACCATACTCATGAGCTAACAACAATTTTCAGGTTGCTAAAATTTTATAGATTTAAGGTTGATAATGTAAAAAGTATTCGTTTTTAAGAAAATGTTAAGAAAACACTTTCCAAAAGTGTTATCATAGAGTTTCGCATCTTCTCGTAGTGTCGATAAATCTATCTAGCATATATATATATTGTATATAATCCCAGACAAATATTAAATTAGGAATGTGATTAACTGACAACATTCATCATTTTTTTCAGGAATTTGAATTTTTAAAATTTTGCAACACCTTTGATAATAATATCTATGCAATTTTCTTAAAATTTATATTCATTGATATAAAATACACATGCAACACGTATTATTATGTTGTATTTGGATATTTGTTTGTTATATGCATTTTCTTTGCTCGATTTTTTTTGTTGTCGTTATGTTTTATTATTTGGTGGTGTAAACATACGTTTAATTGTATGTAGCATATTATGTTTATAAAGAATTCGCTACAATTACAAAAGGAAAGATGTCTAAAGCGTATGAGAAAAATTTAATTGAACATGAGATGACAAATTCAATGATATTTTGCTGTCAATATGCTGGAGCATGTGTACGCGTTTGTATCATAATAAAATATCGCCGAGATAATTAACTGATTTTTTTACCTTTAAAAGTATATTTACTGTTAACTCAAATCACCATATGATATGTACGTCATTAAACATTCTTATCCTAAATTTAGGCTATTATGTATTTTGCAGTTTACTGCCATTAGTTGCAAAGTTGCCTATGAACGATTTGCTTAAACGTTACCACTTTCTTCAATTAATTTTTATTTTCTTTAAATATAGGCAGTAATTTGAAAAACTGGTGAAGGAGAAAAAGTATTTTATCGAGTATGCTTGCAATATAAACTTTATTTGTTATTGGATAAAAAAAATAGGTAGGATAACAATGAGTCCGGAACCTAAATATTATTTTTTTGGATTTAAATTACCTTAATAGGTGTTTAAAAAAAATACATTTCTATATATAGCGTGCAAATACAAGACGATATACCTTAACGGTAACGTCTGCCGTTAAGTTATAGCGTCTTGTATTCATACACTATACATATAGCGCCCAAAAAAAATGCTATATCCTGAATATGGACCCACCAATAAGTGAACTGACAAACACAATAATTTAAATGTGTGTAGCGTATATTTAAAGAACGCTATACGGCAAAAAAATTTCATATCCCGGCCTAGCCATTTCCTATATAAAGTGGTTAGGATTTTAGGAAAATTCGTTCACATAAAATTCTAACTCCCGTTCAATTTTTTGTTGTTATTAAATTCTGAAGCATTTTTTTCGTAATGTCTGAGGAGCGTAGAATAAGAGTTTCATTATATTGAGGGGGGGGTGAGGTTGTGATGGAGAATAACTCTGTGAGGTATAGTTTATCTCTATAGGGTCATGTTAAATTATCACTTACAATAGAGTAAGATAAATTGATATCGTTGTTATGCAAAAAAATGGGTGTGAGGAAACGTTTAGTGATACTCAAAGTAACCGGAAGATATCTGTATTCCGTCACTCCGCAAGGGGCTGCTTTTTACTTGGAGTTAAAGATCTACGATGATGAAACTTTGAAGGATTTTCTGAGGACTCCGGATGAATACCAGGAATACCTTGTAATAAATATGTTGGATATGTACGTCAAGGTCGAAGACGTTCCAAACAATGAGGTTGTCGGACAGGTTCCGGATAACCCCCAGTCATCGGGTGGCTATTTTGGAGGAGTTTTTGCCGGACAGGTTCCGGATGAAAGAGTTTTCCTTGATTTAAATTTATCCTCGCCTGCTTTACATAATTCACAAGACGAGTGGTAAGCTTCAATTTTCCTTTGTGTTACGATGTACATTTTTGTTGTATTGAATTTGTATTAACGCTCATATATTTAACAGGGGGTACAGGCCGGATATGAATTTTACAAATTATGAACCCAAGCATAGTTTTGGTGTGTTGGATCATGGTGGTCCATCCAAGAGCCATCACCTAAATAAAAATGTCCATCATGGAATTTCATCACATTACGATTTGTAAGTGAAGTGATACAGCTATATAGAAAGTATTTATTAAATTCAGCATCTTATTATTTTGTTGATTGTGCAGTGAAAACGAGCAAGTTGAAGCAAATGTACTCACGCAATTGCCCGAAGACGATGTATTAAATCGGGATCTGGCAGATGCACAGAGTGAGGAAGAGAACAGTGATTACGACAACAATGCTGATGAATCTGGAGACGAGACACCCTTTCCTCGTGAGGATGGTGATGAGGAGGATGAGAAAGAAGGACCTGATTTGACGAGAGAGTATGCTCCACCTTCCTAGACGAAGAGTGTACGAGTCCCAAGTGTCGTTTCATTCAAGGGAGATTCCTTACCTTGATAACTTGCCAAGCATGCCGGATGTGGAATCTCTCACAAGGGATTTTGATGAAATTCGGACAGCAATGTGGGATGAGTCTAGACCAACGGTGCTGGCAAAGGGCATGATTTTTTCTGATAAAGCGCGCCTAAGCAGGGCTTGTAAAATGCACAATGTAAAAGAGTGTCGTGAGATGACGGTATGGGAGTCAAGTCCGGTTGTATACAAAGTTGTTTGTCGCAGGTGGTTTTGGCCATGTCATTGGATGTTGCGTGCGAGCAAGAAGAAGACAAGTCTATGGAAAGTGGGTAAATACATTCCCACCCACACATGCGAAATGGACACATTCAACGGGAATCACTTCAACTTGGATATTGACTTGATTTCTCTTGTTCTTATTCCACACATCGAAGCGTCCATAAGGTATAAAATCAAAGAGTGCATTACAGCAGTCCACCAGGAACATGGCCATACCATTACTAAAAGAAAGGCATATCTCGGGCACAAACGAGCATTTGAAATAGTCTATGGTAACTGGGATAAGTCATTTGCAGATCTGCCTAGGTACATGGCTGCACTGCAGCAGTTTAACCCCGGGACGGTTGTTGAATGGAAACTTGAGCGAATTCCAGGTAAACCAAAATATATATTCAATTACGTGTTATTGGCGTTTAAACTAGCAATTGATGGTTTTTCGCATTGTCAGCCCGTAATATCCATAGACAACACTCATGTCTATGGAAAGTACGATATCAAGCTGTTGATAGCCGTGGCAATAGATGCTAATGGACAGATATTTCCTCTATCTTTTTCTATTTGTGCCAATGAAAGCCAAGAGATGTGGACGCTATTTTTGAACGACTTTGAAAGAGCACGTTGTTAAACAGCATTTCAGTATTTGTCTAATATCTGATCGGCATGGTGGTATCTTAAGTTCTATGAAGAATTTGTCTGCATGGCAAGAACCTTATGCCTACCATTGTTACCATGTTAGGAACCTTAAAGCCAATTTCTAGAAGGCATATCCCAACAAGGATCTACATGATTTGATGTTGATGGCAGCAATAGACCACCAACAGCATAAATTTTGGAGGCACATGGAATATATCAGGCAAGAAGACGAGGTAGCCTATCATTGGTTAATGCGACATGACCCTGAAAAGTGGCTATTGCATGCGGATGGTGGCAGACGATGGGGAACTCTGACTACAAATGTGTCAGAGTCTTTCAACGGGTTATTGAAGTCGGCAAAAGGATTACCTGTCACATCGATGGTGCGGATGTCGTTCAAGAAGATGGCGGAGAGGTTTGTTGAAAGGTCTGTAGCTGCAACATCATTGATGGAAAGGGGTGTTGAATTTATGCCAGTGTCGATGCAGAGATTTAAGAAATACAGATGGCGAGCGCATTGGCATTCATTTTTGCAGTATGATAACGAAAGAAATGTTTTTGAAGTTCGCACAGCTATCCATCAAAATTTGGGTAATAATGTACATACTATAAATGAATCTACAAGGTTATGCTCTTGTGGGAAATGGTCCATCTACCACATGCCTTATTCACATGCCATCGAGTGCTTTCAACAAGTTGGTTTGGGTGTAACCAACTATGTTGATCAACAATATAGTGTTGCGAAGTACCTAAACACATATAGTGGCCAGTTGCAGCCAGTGGGTGCTTAGCATTATTGTCCGCCTGAACCATTTAAAATGGTGTGCAACAAGTCCTATTTGTGTCGAATACAAGTGAAGAAGAGAACGCGTATACAGAACCAAATGGATGTTAGTGATACCGTTTATACGTGCAGATGTGGTATATGCTCGCAAACAGGATACGACAGTCAAAAATGTCCTTTGGGTGGCAACAGTAATCAAGCTCCGGGTGGGTGTTCTTCTATTGTGCCTAACTATCAATGAGTTTGTGTTGTAATATTTAGTTGTTTTGTTTATGTTGCAAGATCTATAAAATAAAATTATGTTTTTTAATTATGAGTTGAATTTCTCCATTTCAGTTTTTTAATGATAATAAAAAAAATTATATATTCGGAAGAACAGGAAACAACATTGAACTTTCATAAATCTGATAAATTTATAACTGTGTGTTGTCTTGTCGATCTGAAAAAGCTGTCCGACTACATAAAGCTATTTCGTACCCGTTAGAACATTTAACACGCAAAGCATAGTGCGGGTAAATACTACATTATGTCTATATATAGCGCAGTTAAATACTACGTTATGTGTGTATGTTGTCTTGTCGATCTGTTATAAAGCTGCCCAACTGACATAAAGTTGTTTCGTACTCGTTAGAACATTTAACACGCAAAGCATAGCGCGGATAAATACTACGTTATGTATATATATAGCGTGGCTAAATACTACGTTATGTGTGTGTGTTGTCTTGTCGATCTGACATAAAGTTGTTTCGTATCCGTCAGAATATTTAACACGCAAGGCATAGCGTGGTTAAATATTATGTTATGTCTATATATAGCGCAGTTAAATACTACGTTATGTGTGTTGTCTTGCCTATAAATGACAAACTCATTCTACATATTTTCTTCGCACAAAAATAACTAATAGCAAATCTTCCTTGAAAAGCAAGTTTTTTTAACAGAAAAATGTCTCAGCCTATTTATGTCCCAAGGTGCAAGTGCGAGAAAAAATGCCAGATGCAAAGTTGTTGGGATAATGGTGCAGCTGGACGCCGCTTCTGGGAATGTTTGAACAAGTTTTATAAGGTTCCCAGCGAACCTATTTGCGATTTTGAGGTATGGATTGATAAACCTTGTCATCAAGAATACTACAAAGGATTGTTGAACGATCTTAATGATTTGTGTTTAAAACAGTGGGAGCGAGAAAAACAACTTAAAAAAGAGGTTGTGGAGTTGAAAGCGAAACTTAAAGAGGTAGAAGAAGAAAAATAAGCTGTTAGAACAATTTAAGTGGTTGGAGCAGAGAATAATGGGCGGCAGTGACTAAATGTATGTGTTTAGTGTATCAATTTATCTTTATGTGTGTTGTCGTGCATTTTTATTAGTTGTACTGAAGCATTTTTTTATGTTAAGGTACTATGTTTGTGTTCGTGTTGTAGTATTAAGCTAAAGTAGTTGTAATGAACTTTATTTTCAGTCATTGTAATGGAATTTTACTTCTTTACGACTTGTGTTTGTGTTGTAGTACGAAACTAGCTAATTAACGGAGAAATAAAAAAGTAATGCACATATTATATAAAAGTAGTTGTTAATGTATATACAAAAATATTATTTACATATAATACCAAAAAAAAAGAATAAAATCAATGTGTCCTGCATCCAGTGTGCTTCAACGCAACCACTGGCCTGAGGCGCATCGCATCCCGCCTGGGTACGCTATCGGGATCGTCATCATCAAGTCGCCTCCTTATAGCCGGATGCGCCGCTGCATGATCATCAGTGGTGCTGACAAGATCAGTAGAAGGGGTCGTCAGTCCAGTAGAAACATACATAAGAATAAAAAGCTCAGAATAGCAAAGTATATAATAAGTCACAAAAATTTGAATTGTCATACCACTATCTCGTCAAGCTCCTGAAGGTAATCATCTGTCGCAGCCATGTCAACATCGCTTTCAGCCTTAAAAAGGAAATTAACATAGTTATGGAACATAAAGACAAATTCTAATTCAATACTATGAAAACCATACCTTCGAACGTGATGATGAACCATAACTCAGTCGGCGCCCACTATGTAAATCTCGGGTCGGCCGCTCCTCAACAACAGTAGACGGGCCTGAAAAGTATGTATCCCTATCCACTCCAGAAAGGTGTGTGTCTGTGATCAATAATTGACCTAACGGGGTCACCTGCGAAGTCCCTAGAGTGAGACCATCCCAAGGCTGTATGACGGCATGTCCGTCTGATGTAGGCCACCCGGCGGATCGACAGCAGCATAATCAGCAGGGGCCTCAACGCCCCCTTGCTGGGGACCACCTCCTCTCCGCCCACCGCCACGTCGTCCGGCACTCCTGCCTCGTTGGGCACCACCACCTCGTCGGGCACCACCACCCCGTGCCACACCAGGGCCTCGCGCATACTGCTCTGGCTCCACATAATCAGACATGTGTGCCAAACGCTGATCCTCCCGGGCTTGCTGCAGTGTCCGGGAAGCCAACTCTACAAATCAATGGCTATAATCCTGCAAGGCGTCCGCAGGATCGCCGACATAATCCCACATCTGCAGTCCCATCTAATAGACTGTGTGTAGTCCAATAGCCTGCACAACGTATAAAATATAAACTACGTATATTGCACTAAAATACAGTTATATAATGAATAATAATATAAAACATACCAGGGCCTCGTGTCGCCCGGCGTATGGAACGTACCGACCGCCAGCCTGATGAATAAGGTTCCCAATAAAAATTCGGGTGACGTGCCGGTACCAGGACATATACCTTTGAATATCCACCTCTTGGATATGTGTAGGTGGGGACGGAATCATCTGATCTCGATGGTCCCAAATATGGATCTGCGCCGCTAACCATGCCATAAAGGCGTCGTTCGCCCTGCAACAATCATCCCTCTGATAATGTGTAGGCTCCCATATAGGCCCCTTCGATATATACTGCGGGCGGCCAAACTGCCGAAGTAACTGCTCCGAGGCATGATGCTCCACAATATCGAGGCATATGAGTAGGGCAGAAGTGCTCCAAATCAATCGACCGGCCGAGAAATAAGGTGGCAGGGAAGCTATTAAATCGTTGTTGTATGGCGTCCAGATGAACTATCAAATAAGAACATAAAACGTGAGTATGCACAACACTAAGTTAATCTACACCAGGTAAGTTTACGTACATATTTACCTGTGCGCCCTCCAGCAGATCCAACACATCTCTACAGAGGGGGAGATTATGATGAGCATCATACTCTCGTGAAAGTGTACGGCGGAGAACCCACCTCCTGGCTAGATGGAGAAACGGAGGTGCTACAGTAGGAGGTAATTGTGGTCGCGGTGGCTGAAACTGCAAGAACTGCTCCCAGGCCCAAACCTAACATACAAAGTTGACGTAATGTTTAAAATGAAGTCTAACTAGGTAGAGTTGGAAATGATGAACACTTTATTTGAATATGTTGTCACTTGTAGAAGTGGAATAAAACCACAAACATCTCTTTGAGTGCCTATGCTCGCCCGGCACATCTGCCTATACATGTAGCCGAGAACAGCAACACCCCAACTGTAATAGGGTAACTCATCTAGCAGCTGAAGATGATGCAAAAATCTAAGGCTGATTAGGTTCCCCAAAGTGTTCGGGAACAAGACCCCTCCAAATAGAAGAAGCAACAACAACCTCGTATATTGGGTGATATGTACCTCCTCTGTATCGTCGGTGATATCGGGGTGGAGTAGCTCCAGGTGATGTCTAATAGGGGTCAAAGTCAACCGACTAGCACCCGACGATGCAGTCTCGTCCTGTGGCCTGAAAACCCGTGAGCTGCTGCAGCATGTCCAAATAAGCATCACGCGACATAGATCTCATAGCAATAGGCAGTGAAACAAGCATGCCATCAACGGGTAGGCCATATAAAACCTCAACGTCCTACAACGTGTTGGTAGCCTCGCCAATGGGCAGGTGAAAAGTGTGCGTCTCCGATCTCCACCGCTCAATCAATGCCGTGATCAAAGCCCAGTCAACCTGTATTCGCCCGATCTCAATAATCCTATAGAATCCCATGGCCTGGAGGCGATGGACTACACGCTCGTGGAGAATTGTGTGCCTCAGAAAATCCCACAGGTTGTCCACTCTCCTAGCGCGGAGAGTCTGGGAAATAACTCTCCATCCCATATATGGGCGGACCTATGATCACCCTAAAGCACTAATAGCTCACGAGAGTAAGGGCCGGGATGTATAGGCGCGTCCATGTCGTCAACTATAAAATAAATAACATTAATTGTATGTTTATTATTTAATTGTACAAAGTATATATAACAATTGGGTTCCAGGCTCGATATTTGAGGCCCAGTAGCACCAAACTATCATGAATATTTATGTGTGTCAAATTCAATTTTTTGATAATTTTGTGTGTGTTTGTTTTATAATTTAAATTGTATGTTTATTATTTAATTGTACAAAGTATATATAACAATTGGGTTCCAGGCTCGATATTTGAGGCCCAGTAGCACCAAACTATCATGAATATTTATGTGTGTCAAATTTAATTTTTTGATAATTTTGTGTGTGTTTGTTTTATAATTTAAATTCTAAATTTTTAATTATTTAATTGTACAAAGTATATATAACAATTGGGTTCCAGGCTCGATATTTGAGGCCCAGTAGTACCAAACTATCATGAATATTTATGTGTGTCAAATTTAACTTTTGATAATTTTGTGTGTGTTTGTTTTATAATTTTGATTATTTAATTGTACCAAGTATATATAACAATCTACCATTATAAGATATACTTAAACTACAAGGGTTCTACGCTGAAATACTATACAGTTTACTACGTAAAAGTTTCTATATTTTACTATGCTAATAAATAAACTAAATATAAACAACAAATACATTTCAATCACATAACATTAACAAAAATACATATAACATACTAGTTTCGCAAATAAAACACAAAACGACATGAAAACACTAATATCTAAATTCGGATATTAACATGAAAAATTAAATCTCAATTTTATATTTTTGTTAGAACACTAATATCTAAGTCCGGATAAATATATTATACTAATTTCGCAAATAAAATACAAAAACTACATGGAAACACATTCAATAGGCAGTGATATACATTATTATACAAGTTTGGACATAAAATAAATCGAAATACCTCGATGTAGTGAGTGTTTTGTGTGAAAATTTGAAAACGAAGGAGTTAAACCATAATAATACAATGCTCTACTACGATGTGGGACCTACGTTCTTAACCTTTTGTGTGACGGGAGGGGCTCACAATTTTTTTTTAAGAACGGGCAGTGGGGGGGGGACCAGAAGCAGTGGGATTTTTAAAAAAAATGGGGGAAAGGATTCTGGTCGGGGAAGAAGACGAAGCGCAGTATTTAAATGGGGGTATAGCGTATGAAAAGAAAACGCTATATATAGCGTACAATAACAAGACGCTATATATGGCAGTCAAATCGTCAGGCCATATAGAGTGCAATTACAACACACTATACCTTAACGTCAAAAGTTACCGTTAAGGTATAGCGTATTGTAATTGCACACTATATATAGATATGTTTTTTTTAACACCTGTTAAGGTAATTTGAGTAAAAAAAAAAATAATATTTAGGTTCCGGACTCGGATAACAATAGCTAAGTGATTTAACTCAAAAAAGGAGCTTAGAAAATGGGATCACCTAAAATTTTATATCTTTCTATACAAATTTCATATTAACTAACATGGACAAATGCAGACGTTAATACTAAATTGTTTATCTCACAAGTTCAAAAGATATTCAATTATTTTTTATTTAACTATTATATAAACATAATGAATGAGTGTTGCATCTTCTTTAACATACCTTACTATTTCATATTAATTGTTTATTGAGTGATGCGAAATACAAGTGTAACGCACGTACTTTAACGCTAGTTATTATAAAAACACGAATGTTTTATGCTAAATGTTGAACAACAAAAATATTCTCAAAATATTAATCGACCTTTATACCCTTAATTATTTAGATTAGCATTCACAATAAGTCATATAAAAAGGACAAAAATAGAAATACTACACGCTCGCTAGGATAAAGAATTGTAAGAGAAAAAGGATTTGACCGTGAAAGAAGTAGAAAGTATTTTAATAGAAAAAGAATTTGATCGTGAAAGAAGTAGAAAATATATGAATTCGTTGAATTCTAATCCCAGTCGAAGTTCCAAATTTATGTCGTACTATTCTTGAGGTTTAAATTATACTAATTTCATATGAATAAGAACACCTTAAGCCACTATTACCCTGTATATGAGGGGGCGGGTTTGTTGGTTGTACAACTCTAAAATTCTTTATTTGTAACTGAGGATTGAGACTCATGGAAAGCTTCAAAATCTTAGACCTCTGACTAGCTGGTCGTAAAGCTCATCATTAAAGGGTTATGCTTATAGGTAGTGAATATGATTTTATTATTACTATCAATTCTTTGGGAGTTCATTTTGTTTCAATGTGATTCTTTTTCATAAAATTTTAACTTTGATCAGTAATGCTAGAGTTTTTGTAGTTGGTATGGTTTCGTGTTCTTTATTAGCATCACTTTCGGTTATTTCATATTTTAATTATGGTATATTTGTCTTAAACTATATGTTTGTTCGTGTACATCAGTGAATGCAAAGCCCTTCAAAAGATAGATTACTTCTTTAGAATATATATAATTTGTTTTCAATATAATTATACTAATATTCTCCTAATATGGATTAATTCATGAAATCCTAACTCCAATCATGTTATCCTGCATATTCTTGAAGTTACAAACTATACCAATTCCACATCATCTTACGCCTCATTGAATTTTTTAATAATAGGTTTTCAGCAATTGTTGCATGCAGGCACTGAGCTTTTTAAAGGTAATTAATTTTCACATCACATAAATTCTCGGTCAATAATTTCTTCTTAAAGTTCCAAACTATAGCAATTCCACATGGAATTTCAGCCATTGCTTCATTACATTTGTTAATAATACATTTTAATTATCACGAACTTCTGTCGCACGCTCAGAATATGGCTCTCCCTGGAAGTAATTAATTTCCTTCATGTATATTGGTTAGGTTGTAGTTTAATTTCTCCTTGTCAGTCTAAACGTTGTTCAATTATTTGCAGAACATGTTATTATGTTTATTTTAATAAAAAGTGATTTCTAGGATTTGTAATCTTGTATAGTTTGTGTTTATATCTTATTATTTCTCGATGACATAATTCCTCAAAAGATAATATCGTAATATTAGTACTTTTACTTAATAATTAAAACTTAAAATCAACTGAAATTCTGCCCTTTGAAATATATAAAAGGAAAAGTCGTTTGAATGAAACAAGGGAATATAAAAAACTAAAATACATCCCTCTTTATTTATTTAATTAATAAATCTTACTTGTTATTATATTATGGAATGGTTTTCTTAAAGATAGTGAAAACAAAATAGAACAACAACAACAACCCAATAAAATCTCGCCCGAAAACAAAGTAGAAAAAAAGGAGAAAAGCAACCATAACAAATAAGAATGTCATTCTCAAATCTACTTTTTCTCCATATCATAAGAAGACATTATGTGGTAATATTAAAAACTTGCTTCTTATATAATGAAGAAAAAGAAAGGAATACAGATTAAAAAATATGTATTCTTTAAATCTGCTCCATGTTAAAAAAATATATTAGAATTTCCTCTTCATCTTTCGATAGACGAGAAATAAGCTTATGAACTACGGAGATCGGGCGAAAAATATTATTCAATGAGATTATTGTTCTTATTCAAGGATAAAATGAATAATATTTTTCAACAATTAAAAGGTATGGGATTAAGTAGAATTTACTCAGTATTAGAACATAAATGACTTATGGCAAATCGGATGAGGGCAAATTTTAAAGTTAATATTTGATTGTTATTTGAAGAAAAGAAAGGAAATCATTAGGGGAAAAAACTACACGAAAAATGTGGAAAGCAAATCGTACGTTGTTCCTGTTCCGTAATGATAATTCCATTAGTGTTTAACCAAAAATCTTAGTCTTTAGTCAAAGCTAAAAAGAAATTCGGGTTACTGATAATCAGGAGACAAAAATAAAATACTTTTGAGAATGATGGTAAAGAAGCAAATAGATGTATATTTCAATAAATTCTCAATAGTATTCCGTGTCCTTACAAATGATGATACTTCTTCCTTTTATAGATAATTCTAGGTAAAGGAATGAAGCCTCAGCTTTAATGATATAATCATGAGTAATAAATGATATTAAATAAGCCGTTATACAATCATTCCTATTAAATACCAATTTCGTAACGTATCAAGTATTTAATAATAGAATTGGACTCCTTTCTGTCACCAGATCTTTGCTTTCAATGCCTTCTATTCGTTGGCTGTAAATAATTTAAATTGGTACGAGACTCCTATCTATACGTCGTCTCGTACCTATTTAAATTCTTCTTCCCGTGGCTGTTTTCATCCGTGCCTCTTAGTCAATTGCTGCGCTTTGACCATTTAACCAATCCACGTGTCATGCCACATCATCTTTTAATATAAACTCAGTTTTTTTCCAATACAGATAGTCCCCCCACTTTCCATTTTTTATCAATTAAATAATTGGGAAGTGGATCTTCATGTAAAAGGAATTTTTGCCACAATTAATGCTCATGACAGTACTAACGTCTCAGCAGTCTTTTCCATTTAATGTTCTGCCCATGTGTCATTTTCTAATTGATTCCGCTATTCATACCCTTTTTCGAGACTTCTTCATTCTCACTATTTACGAAGTGATAACTACCTTTATTATAGGCTTTTCATCATTACACTTAAAAAGTTGACGGTTCCCATTTTACACATAACTTTGTCTTCCTTTGTCTTCTTCACAAATCTTCAGTACATACTTCCTTCTTAACAATGTCTTCTTCAAACCCTAACCGTAAAAAAGTTTCAATTCTAGATCAATTCCCCAACGCCCCTGTTAGACACAGAAGAGGCGGAGGAGGTAGGCTTCGAACAGGGTTAGAATCTACGCGAGGCGGCTCCTCTGGTTCTTCTTCAAGGAGTTCTATCCCAAAAGCCCCTTCTTCTAAAAGTAGGGAAATTCTTGATCCTTCTCAAGAACCCTCAGTTGATGATATAGTTCCCGGCGATTTGTCTTTTGAAAGTGACAAAACGTCTCTTCAAAAACAAATTAAAAATTTAGAAAGAGCCGATACTTACCCAACAATAGTAACCGAGCTTACAATCCCCACCATAAGAAGAGATTGTAACTGGAAGGATAGTCTCCGAATGTCAATTCCTTCCCCAAATCAAAGAATTTCCTCTTTTAGAAGTGGGTATTCTTCTGTTTACACTTACCCCTTCACTTTAGGTTTTAATCCTCCGATTGACCCAGTTATTCTCGATTTTTGTCGTTTCTTTACAATTTGTTTGGCCCAAATCGGTCCATTGGTGTGGAGAACAGTGGCTTGTTTGAGATATTTATCCTCCAAGGCCAATGTCAATTTCACCTTTTCTCACCTCATTCATCTATACCATCCTAACTTAATACGCCATGGGGTTTTTACCTTATCTGCAAGGAGCAAAAAAATTTTGTTAAATCTTGAGGATGACAAAGATCGTGGATGGTATATCCGTTACGTTGCTGTCCGTACAGTGGACTTGATTGGCGAAACAAATATTCCCTTCCCTGAGAAGTGGAATTTTGAACGTAGGTTTCCTTTTATTTACCGTACCTACTTTTGAGAATTTCAAAAGAAAGTTGTTTTTAACCTCGTCCCTTCTTGGTTTTTTGTAGCAACCATGGGAGATGTGGAACCTATTCCCAACTTTCGTGGTTGGGTAGACTCACTTTTGAAGATTGCTTCTAGGGAGCAGAGAACTTGGAAATCAATTTATTCCTTACATGGCTGGAAAGTCAAAACACATGGTATCCCCCCTTTTATATGAATTTTTTTTTTTTACATGTTAAGCACTTTTTCCTCAACTTTAATCATGTATATCCATCCTTTAATCAGGATTTGGCATTAGAGGAATGACGACTGAAGTAGCTATGGCCATTCGCATGTCTGCGAATGCTGCTCTTGATTTGGATAAGGCTCGAGCCTTGCTGCCTAAAAGGAAAGCTACAAAGGAAAGTTCTGAAGAAGAAGAGGAGGGTACCTCCCTAATTACCAGGCCAAGGGTCAGGAGACGAATAATTATTGATGATGAAATTGAAAACACTCCTGCTCGTACCTCCGCCACCGAGCCTGTTTTGATTCAATCTGATGAGGACGCCGAACCAAGAGATAATAATGAGTCAATTCAGCATTTTTTTTACAGTGGTTTCGGGAGTGGCGAGCTCGGCCCTGTTTTTGATGAAGCTCCTCTTTCCTCATTTGTTCCTATTTCCTCTATTCCTCTGCCAGTCGTAAGTATTTCTTTACCAGTTTTGACGACTTCCGTTCTTTTGCCAGTTTCTACCGCTCCTATATCCGTTCCCTTGGCTGTTTCTACCGCACCTGCTTCCGCTCCTGTGTTTGTTTCTACATCTTTTCCTTCCATTCCTTCCACTGCTCCTCTTCCCTCTGTTCATCATACAGAGACAGGTTCTAGCAGTGGAAGTATGACTATGAGAAGTGTTACTTTGGAGGTTCCTGCCAATCATAACCTCTTGAGGAAGACCGGCAGAGCCGATGTTTGGCTCGAACCTCTAATTGGAGATATCGAGAAGAAGAAGATGGAGAGCCATAGCTGCTTAACTCTGATGAATGACATAGTTCATTCTACTTTGAAGGTATTTTTACCAACAAGTTTTTTTTTTTTATAATTATCTTCAATCTCTCATTTCCATGACTTTCCTCTGTAGGCTAACCTTATTGGCACGAAATTAATGGGAAGAATTTCCCTACTGGAAAGAAAAGCTCGTGAGTCTGAAAAGACTGCCCACGAGGCCGAGGAAATAGCTAGGGGAGCCCAGCTTGAAGCAACCAATTGGAAGGAGCAGTTCGAGAATGATCAAGGGACCATAGAGGAGTTGCAAGAAGATAAAAATCTCCTGGAGCAGCAAAACCGTGGTTTAAATTCTGAACTGGCAACTGTCAAAGCCTCTTCAAGCCAATTGAAAAGAGACAAAGAGCTTTTGGAATGCTCTTTGTCAGAACAATTATCCAGGGCTAGTGAAGAAGTTAGAGAGCTGAAGGCACTTTTGGCTAGGAAGGAAGAATTAAAGGAGAGTTAGTGCAAAGCTTGACTCAAGCTCAGGCTGACTTACAGACTTCTTCTGACGAGATTCATGCCTTGAAGAGTTCTCATGCTTCTCTTGAAGCTTCCCTTGATTCCTATTTAGCTGAATATCAAATCTTAAAAAATGATCTTGCTATGTGGGAAAAGGAATATGGACTTCTAGAGGAAAATTTTAACATAGAAGTGAGTTGGGCTTTCCTAAAATCTCGTCGTGATGCTTTGACGGAAGCTGCTCAAGAAGGTTTTGACTTGCAGTCTGAACTGGCTAAAGTCATAGATACCATCGAGAAAAGCCAACAGTCTACTGATACTCCTTCTCCTGCACTTGAAGTTCCTGGAACAGAAGAACTTTTAAATGAAGAGGTGAATACTGCAGCAATTGGGATTACAATTCCTGCTTCAGCTGAAAATGTTGCAATTCCAGCTTCAGAGGGTTAAACTTCTATGACCCAGTATGTGGAAGTTGAAGCTTCCGTGACTCTTGTTTCCCTCATTGATCCTAACATTTCAAGCTCTGCTGAAATCGTTCCTGTTGCTGCTTCTTCAGAAGTTGCCACCGTGCCTGTGGCTGAAAGTGAAATAAATATTGCAACTTCTGATGTGCTAACCCCTTCAATTGGATGATGGTTTTATCCCTTAGTTTTTAAGGGATTTTTTGGTGAAAGTCCCCAGTTATCATAATGGGGCACTTGTATAAACTTTTATTGACTAAGTTTCTACTTAGTCTTTTTAATTATATTAAGAAGTTTTGTTAGTACTTCAATGTGTTCTATTCTTGCCTTTTCCTTACTTATTTAGGACTTATAGAATAGTTTAGCATTTTTATCCTTTGAAAATGATTTATGACTCTTCTCATGACTTATTAACATGAGGCTTATAAAAGAGGGCCCTTTTATTTTATTGAAACTTAATGAAGAAGACGTCTCAACTTCATAATGGTGTTATAATACGATGAAAGTAATAGGAAAACACACGTTTTGTATGAAACAACTTTGGCAAGTTTTTATTCATAAACTTTTAACAAGTGTTTGACTGTTACATGTATTAAAATACATTTACAACTTTCTCGTAACTGTTTTTCTTATAACAGATTTGTAAATAACATAAAATAAACAAGGTTTTTCTTCATAACCTGTTTCAGTACATAGTCATGACCCTATCTTTACATGTTAAGAAGGGTTTGAGAGGTGACTTTGTTTATGAGTTTGAGAGATGACTCTGTTGTTCTCATGAATGCTGAAGACTTCGTAACTTTTTCTCAACACTTGCTTCTTTGTGGCCGATTTTTGTTCGATACTCGTATCTGTTTCTCTACACATATCTGTGTATAATATGTAGTCCCCCAAGTGTTTGAGCGGTGAAGTATGAAGCCTCGAGCACTTGTTTATTTCTTTTACTTTGGCCCTTTTCCTGAAATAGAAAGATATACGGGACTCGACGGTGCGATTATAGATGAAGACTGCCTAACTCGTGTGTATTTCCATAAGATTAATTGTAACCCTGGGCTAGGAATTTAAGAATACTCCATTTTGCCTTGCAGGTTGTGACTCATCATTTGGCACGAGTTAGGATATTTTGCCTAGCATCTAAAATCGTTAGTAAAATATTAATAAACCAAGAGAGAAATTTTAACATGATGATACCTGACCGTAGGTACTTTCTTAAAAGTAATATCTTTTTAAGTGGACAGCATTCCAATGTGAGGGTAAAACTTTACCATCCATTGTTTCCAACTGGTATGCTCCTTTTCCCGCAATGCCACGGACTTTGTATGGTCCTTCCCATGTTGGACTTAGCTTTCCTGAGTTAGCAGCTTTTGCAGATTGGAACACCTTTTTAAGCACGAAGTCCCCAATTTTGAAAAATCTGAGGCGTGCTTTCCTATTGTAATATCGTTCTATTACTTGCTTTTGTGCTGCCATCCTTATCAAAGCAGCTTCTCTTCTTCCTTCAAGTAAATCTAGGCTAACCCGCATCTCTTCATTATTAGATTCCTCCGTTGCCTGATCGTATCGTGTGCTTGGCTCACCTATTTCAACTGGAATTAAGGCTTCCGTACCATAAACCATCGAAAATGGTGTTTCTCCAGTGCTTGTTTTGGTCGTTGTACGATAAGCCCATAGTACTCCAGGTAACACCTCAGGCCAATTACCTTTTGAATCTTGTAACCTCTTTTTCAAGTTATTGATAATAACTTTGTTAGTTGATTCTGCTTGTCCATTCCCTACTGGATGATATGGCGTAGACGTTATTCTTTTGATCTTCCAACTTCGAAGAAATTCTGTAACTTGTGCTCCAATGAATTATGGTCCATTGTCACACACGATCTCCTTTGGTACTCCAAAGCGGCATATTATATTTCGCCATATGAAGTCTTTAACTTCTTTTTCTCGTACCTGTTTAAATGCCCCTGCTTCTACCCATTTAGTGAAATAATCTGTAAGTACAAGTAGAAATTTTACCTGACCTTTTGCTTGTGGAAGTGGACCTACGATATCCATTCCCCATTTCATAAAGGGCCAAGGGGCTAAAACAGGATGTAGTAACTCAGCTGGTCTGTGCATATTATTGCCGTACCTTTGACATTTATCACATTTGGACACGAAACTGGTTGCCTCTTCTTCCATCTTAGGCCAATAATATCCTGTGCGAATTAACGTTCTTACCAGTGACCGTCCTCCTACGTGATTTCCACAATGTCCTTCATGTACTTCTCTCATGACATATTCAGTTTGAGAGGGACCGAGACACCTTGCTAGTGGTCCGCCGAACATCTTTCGATAAAGATTACCTTGATATAAACAATATCGTGCAGCTTTTTTGCGAAGCGCGTAAGCCTTTCCTTTGTCATTAGGCACGGTTCCGTGCTGTAAAAATGCAACAATTTCATTTCTCCAATCCCATGTTAGATGATTAAAATTTACCTCATTTTTATCAGGTTCAAGAACGGAATGACATAGATGTATGACTGAAGCATCTGTATTGTTTTCCACGTCTGCTGCGGATGCAAGGTTTGCTAAAGCATCTGCCTCTACATTCTCATCTCTTGGGATCTGCACTACTTTCCAAGTTTGGAATTGCTTTATTAACTCCCGTACCTTTGCGAGGTATTCTTGCATTCGTGACTCTCTGGCTGTATAAGTCCCCAGCATCTGATTAACCACGAGTTGAGAATCACTCTTGATTATAATCTGTGTTATGCCGAGTTCTCGTGCCAATTCTAAACCTGCAATTACAGCCTCATACTCTACTTCATTGTTAGTTATAGAATGACATTTTATAGCATGTCTAATGGTCTCACCCGCAGGTGGTACGAGGGCTATTCCTAAGCCTGCCCCTTTTACATTAGATGAACCGTCAGTGTATAAAACCCAAGTCCCCTGGTTCGCACCATTAAAAACTAATAATTCTTTTTCTGCTTCTAAATGCATCCCCTGGCTAAAATCAGCCACGAAATCAGCTAGTACTTGAGACTTTATAGCGGTCCTGGGTTGATAAATAACTTCATACTCACTTAGTTCTATAGCCCATTTTGCTAATTTTCCTGAAAGTTCGTGTTTATGCAAAATATTTCGAAGTGGAAAAGCAGTAACTACTACAATGGGATGACATTGAAAATAAGGTCTTAACTTTCTAGATGCCATGATCAAAGCTAATGCTAATTTTTCTAGCTGTGGGTATCGTGTCTCAGCTTCCAATAAGGACTTACTTACATAAAAAATAGGAGATTGTTTACCTTGGTCCTCGCGGACTAAAACAACACTTACTGCGACTTCAGATACGGCCAGATAAATGAGAAGTTTTCCCCCCACCTTCGATTTTACCAACAACGGTGGTTTTGACAAATAAGCTTTCAAATTTCTAAGGGCTTGTTGACAATCTTCATTCCATTAAAAATGATCTTGCTTTTTAAGTGCAGAGAAAAACTTAAAACACCTTTTCGAGGATTTGGAAATAAATTTCCCCAAAGCTGCAATTCTTCCCATTAATCTTTGTACTTCCTTTTTATTAGTAAGTATATCCGAGATTTCTTCTATTGCTTTGATCTGAGAAGGATTCATTTCAATACCACGATTAGAAACAAGAAAACCCAAAAACTTACCTGATGCAACACCAAATGCACATTGTTCTGGGTTGAGTTTCATATTAAATTTTCGCAAAATTTCAAAAGTAACAGATAGATGAGAAATATGGTCGTGAGATTGCTGGGTTTTGACGAGCATATCGTCTATATATACCTCCATTGTTTTCCCTAAATGTTCTTGGAACATTTTGGTGACCAACCTTTGATAGGTTGCCCCAGCATTTTTGAGGCCAAAGGGCATTACTTTATAACAGTAAGTCCCCCTGTCTATGATGAAAGAAGTTTTTTCTTCATCACCAGGATCCATTTTAATTTGATTATATCCTGAGTATGCATCTAAAAAACTTAAAAGTTCATGACCTGCGGTTGCATCAATTAGTTGGTCTATATGCGGTAAGGGAAAGAAATCTTTTGGACAGGCTTTATTTAAATCGGTATAATCTACACAAACACGCCACTTACCATTTTTCTTGGGTACGACCACCGTATTAGCTAACCAAGTAGGATATTTTACCTCACGGATTGATCCGATTTTTAATAATTTTTGGGCTTCCTCCTGAATCACCTGGTTCTTAAAAGCACCTTGTTTCCGTTTCTTTTGCTTTATTGGTGTGAAAGAAGGGTCCTCATTGAGTTATTGAGTCACCACATTTGGTGGAATACCTGTCATGTCAGCGTGGGACCAAGCAAAACAGTCTAAGTTAGTTTTTAAAAATTCGATTATCATACCTCGCATGTTCGTGCTTAAATTGGCCCCGACATAAACCTTCCGTTCAGGCCATTGATCAAATAACATCACTGCCTCAAGCTCTTCAATTGTCGTTTTAATGCTTTCATTTTCTTCAGGTTCTTGAATTGTGTCAGGTCTTGAGTCCAAATCCGTCTTTTCCTGTTCAGTTGAAGTTTGATCTTTTTTACCTTCAACTGTTTCCTGTAATTGCTACTTTTCTTTATTTTCGGCGCTCGTACATGTTATAACGTTGACACTTTTAGCCATCTGCTGATCCCCACGAATTTGGCAAATTCCCCATGGTGATGGGAATTTAATAACCTGATGTAGAGTTGATGGGACAACGTCCATATCGTGTATCCATGGTCTCCCCATGATCATATTGTAGGCCATTTCCATATCAACTACCTGAAATTTAGTTTCCTTCACAACACCCATAGCAAAAGTTGTTAGAAATACCTCACCTTTTGTTACTACACTTGAATTGTCAAAGCCTGACAAGGTGTGCGCCTTGGGTATCATTTTGTCTTCAGCTTGCATTTCTCGTAGTACCCTTAGTAATATAATATTTACAGAACTCCCTCGATCAATCAAAACTCGTTTTACATTAGTATCATGTACAAGTAAAGATATTACCGGTGCGTCATTATGTGGAGTTGTCACTCCTTCGGTATCTGCGTCATCGAACAAAATACTTTCATTTTCAAGGACCTGCCGCACCCGTTTCCCGTGTGTAATTGTTACCTTAGAAACCTTGTTGGAGGCTGTGTAGGTTATGCCGTGAATGTCCTCTCCCCCGCTTATGACATTCACTGTCCTCTTGGGTGAAGGAGGTTGTGGTGGTTCTTGTCTGTTTTTCATATAAGTTTGTTTTCCTTTCTCACTAAATAACTCAGTGAGGTACCCTTGCTTCAATAAATGATCCACTTCACTCTGCAGGAATCTGCATTCTGAAGTTTTGTGCTCGTGATCGTTGTGAAATTCGCACCAATGATCCGGATTGCGTCTACTTAGATTTGACCGCATCTCTTTTGGTCACCGTACCTTATCTCCCATGTTTCTTAAAACAGCTACGAGCTCGGAGGTAGAGACATTAAAATTATATCCACCGAATCGTGCCTTTAAACTCCTGTCATCATCTCGTGATTCTTGTCTGTTCCGATCATTCCTGAACTTTGAAGAAGAGCCAGAATCCCGGTTCCTTGATTTTTGATCATATTGCTGGCTATCTTGTTTCGACCATGGGTCCTTTCCTGCGGGTCCCATATATGGATCGTACCTGTTTTTACCTGATCTTTTTTCGGTTTCTGACCTTCGGGTACCGCCCCTTTCTTCATGATGGAGCTTAGGTACGGTATCTTCTTCGATTCGCAGCTTCGTGCTATACTTGTTGTAAACATCATTCCATGTGGTTGCAGGAAATTCTCGAAGACTTTCTTTGAGTCGTCTCGTGGCTTCAGAACTTTTGTCATTTAAATTACTTGCAAAAGCTATAGCAGCCCAATTGTCAGGCACACGAGGTAGAGTCATTCTTTCACGCTGGAATCTATCAACGAAGTTTCTAAGCAACTCCGAATCCCCTTGTTTGATTTTGAAAATATCTTCCATCCTTTTCTCAACCTTTTGTGCTCCCGAATGTGCTTTAATAAAAGAATCTGCAAGCTCAGCAAAAGAATTAATAGAATTTTCAGATAAAAGAGAATACCAGGTTAATGCACCCTTGGTGAGTGTTTCTCCAAATTTCTTGACCAATACTGATTCAATTTCTTGTTTGGTCAAGTCGTTTCCTTTTACGCCGGTTGTAAATGCAGTCACGTGGTCACGTGGGTCTGTAGTACCATCATATTTCGGGATGTCAGGCATTTTGAACTTTTTCAGAATTGGAAGGGGAACAGCACTAGGCTTCCATGGTTGTTGTGAGTATTTGTCCATGTCTACTCCTTTTATTACAGGTGGAACTCCAGGGATTTGTTCAATACGCTCATTTTGTTCCTTAAGCTGTTTCTGCAAGGTTAGTACTAAATTTTGCAAATATGAATTATTTAAATTACCTGGTCCCCCTTCTTGTGGTTCACTGGGGGTTGCTCCGTTTCCAGAATTATCAAGACCAGAACGGGGGTTCTCCAATGTATTATTATTAGGAGTTGGTTAGGTGGCGCAGCAGGCAATCGACTAACAAGTGCCTGAAGAGCTTTGCCGACCTGTGCATCAATTAGCTTTTGCAAAGCTTCAGTTGTAACTCCTTCAAAATGTTCAGATTGCTCTTGTTGATCCGCACGGGATTCAGTAACAGGAGTGCCTTCACGAGATTGACGTGGTGAATTTAGAGGAGAGGGAACCACGTTATCTTGATTTTGATGTATTTGATTCTCATGGTTTCCCAATGTGTTATTACTATTGTTGTCGGCGTTGTTGTTTGACATGGTGACGCCAATAGATAAGATATAGCTTAAAAGGAAAGATTATCAGATTCCCGGTAACGGAACCAATTTGTTTAACCAAAAATCTGAGGCTTTGGTCAAAGCTAAAAAGAAATTCGGGTTACTGATAATCAGGAGACAAAAATAAAATACTTTTGAGAACGATGGTAAAGAAGCAAATAGATGTATATTTCAATAAATTCTCAATAGTATTCCGTGTCCTTACAAATGATGATACTTCTTCCTTTTATAGATAATTCTAGGTAAAGGAATGAAGCCTCAACTTTAATGATATAATCATGAGTAATAAATGATATTAAATAAGCCGTTATACAATCATTCCTATTAAATACCAATTTCGTAACGTATCAAGTATTTAATAATGAATTTGGACTCCTTTCTGTCACCAGGTCTTTGCTTTCAATGCCTTCTATCCGTTGGCTATAAATAATTTAAATTGGTACGAGACTCCTATCTATACGTCGTCTCGTGCCTATTTAAATTCTTCTTCCCGTGGCTATTTCCATCCGTGCCTCTTAGTCAATTGCTGCGCTTTGACCATTTAACTAATCCACGTGTCATGCCACATCATCTTTTAATATAAACTCAGTTTTTTTCCAATACAATTAGTCTCAATTTAACTAGAATGCTAATTAGTTGATGATTTTCAGCAATATCATAGAATTTTCTATTTCATAACTTCAATCAAGAAAAGTAAAATAAATTAAAAAGAAAAGGGTCCTAAACTACTTTTATAATCTTTATATCTATACTGACGTATTAACTTAATATTGACATGATATTATATTAATTTAAAAGTAAATTATTTCTTAAAATGGATGTTAAATCAGTTATTTGTTCGCTTTAATATTAAGTGCTTGGTTCATTATTAAACATTGTTGGCACTTTGCTCACAAATAAATTTGTATCTTTAGAAAACAAAAAATCTCATTGAATAAGGTTTTGTACTAAGTCAATTTCTTTACAATCATTTCCTTTCATATAAATAATAAAATTAAAATTTACGTGCAACGCACGTACATGATAAAAACTAGTTATATGAAAAGCACGAAGGCCCTTAGCGAAATATCGTTCGCCTTTTTATCATTTAGAAATAAATTTCACATTAGACAAAATCGTAATTTAATTACTTTTCGAATATTTAGGAATAATCATTTAATTATTTTCCTAATATTTAGGAATAACTATTTAATTATTTCCTTATTCGAGTTACGTAGAAAAATGTGATATCCAGGACTTTATACATAAATTCCTTATTTGACGATCCAAGAATAACTATAGTTCCTTCTATATTAATTTTTCATAATATTAGGGCTTTAAATCAACTTTTACAATTTAGTCTATGAAATTCTTTTGCAAATTGATATTCCACTTCACGATTGTTTCTTTTATCTTTTTTAAACCTTCAC
Source organism: Nicotiana tabacum (assembly GCF_000715075.1). Lineage (NCBI taxonomy): Eukaryota > Viridiplantae > Streptophyta > Magnoliopsida > Solanales > Solanaceae > Nicotiana > Nicotiana tabacum. The sequence goes on along the minus strand of NC_134087.1, from coordinate 143,217,433 downwards.
GGTTGGCTACTTACATCGCTCACAATTATTTTTGTTATTTGTTCTTTCGCAAAATTTTAGGACTTTGAGTCTTCCTTGTTTTCCTTTTTATATTTTTATTTAAATAAACAAATACTATTTTATTTGTTATTCGCACGGTTTAGTTACAAATTGATTATTTATATTATTTGTGCATCTTGAGTAGAACGACAGAGTTTCCCTTAATATGTATTTAGGATTTTAAATTAATTAAATTTTTTGTAATAAATTCTTCCTTGTTTGAAATATTAAAAAAATTAATAAAAACGGCAAAGTCCACAAAGAATAAATAAAAACTAAATGCTACTTAAGTCAGTAATTATATCAGTCGGCACTCCTTTAATATTTAAAGATATTTAAATTATCAAATTATATGTCTCTTACTTTGTAAATATATAATATATTTAATTTTTTCTAAGATATATTAGTGCTAGCATTTTAAAAATCGTTGCAATATTACTTAAGAAAAAAATATAAAAGTGAATCTGCATATTTTGAAGGAAAAAAAAACACCTTTTTTGGAACTTTAATATGTGAAGAAAAAGTTGAGAAAAAAATTAATATTAAGAGGAAAAAGATGCTATAAAAAGATAATTTTGGACAAAGGCCAAAAATTTAAATTTGAAGATATCATCTATTCTTTAAAGTATGGTTGAGAGATGGGTGGCAAGCTCAGATACAAACCAAAGTTAGAGTAAGTCCTTCTGTGAATGACTATAATAGTTCCTTCGTTGACCTAGCTAATCATGATAAACATTAATTAATTTCAAAAATTTATAATTTTTTTTCTTAATTATATTAGTTAATAATATTTATCTAATTCTTTAAATTTATATACTCATCGATATAGGTATACGCGCAAAGCACGTACCCTAAAGCTAGTGTAAATAAAGTACGATAGACCTTTATGGTCCAGTCTTTTCCCGTATTCCGCGCACAACGAGAGCTTAATACATTGGGCTGCCTTTTTTTTTAGAGCTACCTCACTTCTAATTAGATCTGAGTATACGTGTAGTCAACTGGGCTATTTTTGCTTGATTAATTTACTTTTGAAAGTAGAAGTTATAAGACAACAAAAACATGTATTAATATTTGAAAAATCTTACAATAGTAATTGTAAAAATGTTGGTAAAAGTAATTTCAACTTGAAATAGAGATGGGAGAATTGGTGAAACAAAAAGAGGTGACATGGTGAAACAAAAAATTTTATTGAGAGTGTTCAAATTTATAACGAAAGCCCTGTGAAATATCATTCATCTTTCTTATCCTTATTAGAATAGAGTTCACATTGGACAAAATAATTACGCCCCTAATATTTAGCACTTTGAAGTCAACTAATGCTTTACACACCAAAAATTTCTTTATTTCAATGATTATATAGGAAATCCTAATATTCAGGATATCAAAAACAATTAAGTTCACCTTATACAATTCAAATAATTTGTTTATAATTTTTTCCTTATTCTATGTACATCAAAAATTAGGAGCATTTCAGAAAAGCATTTCAAAGCTCCATTTAATATAATACACTTTTCTCCAAATAAAATATATCTAAACTATGGTATATACGATAATTTATATAATGATTTACTTGAAAATATACTTGTATGTGTAGTTCATGTTTTCGACTGCCTATAACTTTAACCCATTCTAACCAATAAAAATCATGAGTACAATGAAAAACCTAAAACCCAAGATTTGAATTAATGCGGGACAACTATATAAAAAAAAAAATAATGACGATAAATATACATCTCATTGTAGTTAGAAAATAAGGTACAATACTCTTAACTTATTCAATGAACAAAATTAAAATTTAATTATTTATTTAATATTTAAAACTTTTAAATCAACTGAAGTTTTAGTTATCAACCTTATTTGAATTATGTAGGAAATTATAATATTTAAAATGTTAAATCAATTAAGATTTTACCTTAAATAATCCATTACTTATTTGAAGTGTGTACCATAACTATAATACCTTTCATGTTAATTTTTCTAACATTCGAAACTTTGAAATTAATTAAAATTTTATTTGCTAAACTTCTATTCTAGTGTAGAATTTACTCAATATTTATAAAATAACATACCGTCACTAATTATTTTTCTACTAATGTATGCAAACATAAAACAATAAGGATGAAACCATAGAAGATAAAATGTATTCTAAATGAGTTACTATTAATTATTTTTTTTATTTTTTTTGCAAATATTCTAAGAAATGACAACTCCCTGTATTTTTTCTATATTAATTTATTATTGTAGATTATTGACTCATCATTAGTCATTTTTAAAGTTTATATTTTTCACTTATTATTATTTTTTTAGGACCTACAGGCTAACTTCATCGTGATAAAAGTAATTTCTTTACTTGTTTGTTTAGTATTATGGCATAAAAATAACAACAATTTTCATAAGATATTCTTACAAAGCTCTGATGACTTTTTTTTATTTTTTATTTTCCACCCGGTATTCGGTACTCGTATTGGAGCCCGACTATATTCGAATTCGCGCTGTGTAGGGCCCCATTCGGGGGGAAGCACTCCCTACCAAGGATTTTTCCATACCTAGAGCTCGAACTCGAGACCTCTGGTAAAGGAAGAGCAGTCTCATCCACCGCATCACATCCTTTGGTGATATATTTTTTTTACGCTCTGATGACTTTCATTGGGCTAGATTTGGGATCAACATATATATATTTTTAGAAATTTATATATTTTATTTTATTTTTATTATAACTCAAAGACATTGTTTAATACTCCTATTTAATGTGATATTTGAAAAATTATTTATTTATTGACATGGGAACACGTAAAAAGCGTTTACCCTAAGACTAGTATATATATAAAGAGTAATCTTTGATCTATCTAAACAATATAATTTTATGCGGAAGATGTTCAACTAATCATCCTTCATCGAGTGTAGCTCCACCCTAAACGTAGGCCAAGTGCAAACTAGCAGACTTGTATTACTTTCAACTTAATACATACAAATCAGAATAAAGGTAAAAATCTATTTATGTAATTAATTGCGTGTATGCATGAACCACAAGATACATTCATACGAAAGAACCTAAAGATACGATAGGAGTATGATAATCTGGTAAACACTGTAATCAAGAACATCTAGGGTCTGATGACCATTAAGTTATTTGATGATCAAGGGACACATTTATGATTTATATGAGTAAAAAATTCTAAGAAAGACATTGGAGTTGATGAGTATTGACTTATTTCTAAAACTGGTTTTAGCATAACTCCATCTACGTAATTACATCAAAACAAAAACAAATATGTTATTTCTTTGAGAAGAAAATAATCAAGCAATCAAAACAAAGTGGTATATATTAGTATGTATTTTCCGAGGTGTGGGGTGGTACGTGTTGTCCAATATTTAGTGTATTTTCCTATTAGTCTGCTTCCCTCCTTTGCTTCTTTTGTTATATATTTGTAGTTTCACTTGGCTCAATGAGGGCCAAACTCCGAGATAGCCAAATCTTATGGACGATGCGTATGTAGGGAATTAATTACATTTAGTGCTTGTAATATCTAGCTACTTCGTCGTTTATTTATAAACTGATTCAATATTTTTTAGTGTGCTTCACAAAAAATTATGACCACTTCCATCTCATATTTTTCCCTTTGCTCGTAATTAAGCAAGTGCGGCATCTGATTGAACTCCAGTTGTGCATAGGTCAAAAACTGATCACAGTAGTCGATCCAGTTGGCATCTCGCCTAAGTGGCGGGATAGCTGTTTAACCAAAAATCTGAGTCTTTGGTCAAAGCTAAAAAGAAATTCGGGTTACTGATAATCAGGAGACAAAAATAAAATATTTTTGAGAACGATGGTAAAGAAGCAAATAGATGTATATTTCAATAAATTCTCAATAGTATTCCGTGTCCTTACAAATGATGATACTTCTTCCTTTTATAGATAATTTTAGGTAAAGGAATGAAGCTTCAGCTTTAATGATATAATCATGAGTAATAAATGATATTAAATAAGTCGTTATACAATCATTCCTATTAAATACCAATTTCGTAACGTATCAAGTATTTAATAATGAATTTGGACTACTTTCTGTCACCAGATCTTTGCTTTCAATGCTTTCTATCCGTTGGCTGTAAATAATTTAAATTGGTACGAGACTCCTATCTATACGTCGTCTCGTGCCTATTTAAATTCTTCTTCCCGTGGCTGTTTCCATCCGTGCCTCTTAGTCAATTGCTGCACTTTTACCATTTAACTAATCCACGTGTCATGCCACATCATCTTTTAATATAAACTCAGTTTTTTTCCAATACAGATAGTCCCCCCACTTTCCATTTTTTTATCAATTAAATAATTGGGAAGTGGATCTTCATGTAAAAGGAATTTTTGCCACAATTAATGCTCATGACAGTACTAACGTCTCAGCAGTCTTTTCCATTTAATGTTCTGCCCATGTGTCATTTTCTAATTGATTCCGCTATTCATACCCTTTTTCGAGACTTCTTCATTCTCACTATTTACGAAGTGATAGCTGCCTTTATTATAGGCTTTTCATCATTACACTTAAAAAGTTGACGGTTCCCATTTTACACATAACTTTGTCTTCCTTTGTCTTCTTCACAAATCTTCAGCACATACTTCCTTCTTAACAATGTCTTCTTCAAACCCTAACCGTAAAAAAGTTCCAATTCTAGATCAATTCCCCAACGCCCCTGTTAGACACAGAAGAGGCGGAGGAGGTAGGCTTCGAACAGGGTTAGAATATACGCGAGGCGGCTCCTCTGGTTCTTCTTCAAGGAGTTCTATCCCAAAAGCCCCTTCTTCTAAAAGTAGGGAAATTCTTGATCCTTCTCAAGAACCCTCAGTTGATTATATAGTTCCCGGCGATTTGTCTTTTGAAAGTGACAAAACGTCTCTTCAAAAACAAATTAAAAATTTAGAAAGAGCTGATGCTTACCCAACAATAGTAACCGAGCTTACAATCCCCACCATAAGAAGAGATTGTAACTGGAAGGATAGTCTCCGAATGTCAATTCCTTCCCCAAATCAAAGAATTTCCTCTTTTAGAAGTGGGTATTCTTCTGTTTACACTTACCCCTTCACTTTAGGTTTTAATCCTCCGATTGACCCAATTATTCTCGATTTTTGTCGTTTCTTTACAATTTGTTTGGCCCAAATCGGTCCATTGGTGTGGAGAACAGTGGCTTGTTTGAGATATTTATCCTCCAAGGCCAATGTCAATTTCACCTTTTCTCACCTCATTCATCTATACCATCCTAACTTAATACGCCATGAGGTTTTTACCTTAACTGCAAGGAGCAAAAAAGTTTTGGTAAATCCTGAGGATGACAAAGATCGTGGATGGTATATCCGTTACGTTGCTGTCCGTACAGTGGACTTGATTGGCGAAACAAATATTCCCTTCCCTGAGAAGTGGAATTTTGAACGTAGGTTTCCTTTTATTTACCGTACCTACTTTTGAGAATTTCAAAAGAAAGTTGTTTTTAACCTCGTCCCTTCTTGGTTTTTTGTAGCAACCATGGGAGATGTGGAACCTATTCCCAACTTTCGTGGTTGGGTAGACTCACTTTTGAAGATTGCTTCTAGGGAGCAGAGAACATGGAAATCAATTTCTTCCTTACATGGCTGGAAAGTCAAAACACATGGTATCCCCCCTTTTATATGATTTTTTTACATGTTAAGCACTTTTTCCTCAACTTTAATCATGTATATCCATCCTTTAATCAGGATTTGGCATTAGAGGAATGACGGCTGAAGTAGCTATGGCCATTCGCATGTCTGCGAATGCTGCTCTTGATTTGGATAAGGCTCGAGCCTTGCTGCCTAAAAGGAAAGCTACAAAGGAAAGTTCTGAAGAAGAAGAGGAGGGTACCTCCCTAATTACCAGGCCAAGGGTCAGGAGACGAATAATCATTGATGATGAAATTGAAAACACTCCTGCTCGTACCTCCGCCACCGAGCCTGTTTTGATTCAATCTGATGAGGACGCCGAACCAAGAGATAATAATGAGTCAATTCAGCATCTTTTTGACAGTGGTTTCGGGAGTGGCGAGCTCGGCCCTGTTTTTGATGAAGCTCCTCTTTCCTCATTTGTTCCTATTTCCTCCATTCCTCTGCCAGTCGTAAGTATTTCTTTACCAGTTTTGACGACTTCCGTTCTTTTGCCAGTTTCTACCGCTCCTATATCCGTTCCCTTGGCTGTTTCTACCGCACCTGCTTCCGCTCCTGTGTTTGTTTCTACATCTTTTCCTTCCATTCCTTCCACTGCTCCTCTTCCCTCTGTTCATCATACAGAGACAGGTTCTAGCAGTGGAAGTATGACTATGAGAAGTGTTACTTTGGAGGTTCCTGCCAATCATAACCTCTTGAGGAAGACCGGCAGAGCCGATGTTTGGCTCGAACCTCTAATTGGAGATATCGAGAAGAAGAAGATGGAGAGTCATAGCTGCTTAACTCTGATGAATGTCGTAGTTCATTCTACTTTGAAGGTATTTTTACAAACAAGTTTTTTTTTAATTATCTTCAATCTCTCATTTCCATGACTTTCCTCTGTAGGCTAACCTTATTGGCACAGAATTAATGGGAAGAATTTCCCTACTAGAAAGAAAAGCTCGTGAGTCTGAAAAGACTGTCCACGAGGCCGATGAAATAGCTAGGGGAGCTCAGCTTGAAGCAACCAATTGGAAGGAGCAGTTCGAGAATGCTCAAGGGACCATAGAGGAGTTGCAAGAAGATAAAAATCTCCTGGAGCAGCAAAACCGTGGTTTAACTTCTGAACTGGCAACTGTCAAAGCCTCTTCAAGCCAATTGAAAAGAGACAAAGAGCTTTTGGAATGCTCTTTGTCAGAACAATTATCCAGGGCTAGTAAAGAAGTTAGGGAGCTGAAGGCACTTTTGGCTAGGAAGGAAGAATATGCAGGAGAGTTAGTGCAAAGCTTGACTCAAGCTCAGGCTGACTTACAGACTTCTTCTGACGAGATTCATGCCTTGAAGAGTTCTCATGCTTCTCTTGAAGCTTCCCTTGATTCCCATTTAGCTGAATATCAAATCTTAAAAAACGATCTTGCTATGTGGGAAAAGGAATATGGACTTCTAGAGGAAAATTTTAACATAGAAGTGAGTTGGGCTTTCCTGAAATCTCGTCGTGATGCTTTGACGGAAGCTGCTCAAGAAGGTTTTGACTTGCAGTCTGAACTGGCCAAAGTCATAGATACCATCGAGAAAAGCCAACAGTCTACTGATACTCCTTCTCCTGCACTTGAAGTTCCTGGAACAGAAGAACTTTTAAATGAAGAAGTGAATACTGCAGCAATTGGGATTACAATTCCTGCTTCAGCTGAAAATGTTGCAATTCCAGCTTCAGAGGGTGAAACTTCTATGACCCAGTCTGTGGAAGTTGAAGCTTCCGTGACTCTTGTTTCCCTCACTGATCCTAACATTTCAAGCTCTGCTGAAATCGTTCCTATTGCAGCTTCTTCAGAAGTTGCCACCGTGCCTGTGGCTGAAAGTGAAATAAATATTGCAACTTCTGATGTGCTAACCCCTTCAATTGGATGATGGTTTTATCCCTTAGTTTTTAAGGGATTTTTTGGTGAAAGTCCCCAGTTATCATAATGGGGCACTTGTATAAACTTTTATTGACTAAGTTTCTACTTAGTCTTTTTAATTATATTAAGAAGTTTTGTTAGTACTTCAATATGTTCTATTCTTGCCTTTTCCTTACTTATTTAGGACTTATAGAATAGTTTAGCATTTTTATCCTTTGAAAATGCTTTATGATTCTACTCATGACTTATTAACATGAGGCTTATAAAAGAGGGCCCTTTTATTTTATCAACACTTAATGAAGAAGACGTCTCAACTTCATAATGGTGTTATAATACGATGAAAGTAATAGGAAAACATATGTTTTGTATGAAACAACTTTGGCAAGTTTTTATTCATAAACTTTTAACAAGTGTTTGACTGTTACATGTATTACAATACATCTACAACTTTCTCGTAACTGTTTTTCTTGTAACAGATTTGTAAATAACATAAAATAAACAAGGTTTTTCTTCATAACCTGTTTCAGTACATAGTCATGACCCTATCTTTACATGTTAAGAAGGGTTTGAGAGGTGACTTTGTTTATGAGTTTGAGAGATGACTCTGTTGTTCTTATAAATGCTGAAGACTTCATAACTTTTTCTCAACACTTGCTTCTTTGTGGCCAATTTTTGTTCGATACTCGTATCTGTTTCTCTACACATATCTGTGTATAATATGTAGTCCCCCAATTGTTTGAGCGGTGAAGTATGAAGCCTCGAGCACTTGTTTATTTCTTTTACTTTGGCCCTTTTCCTGAAACAGAAAGATATACGGGACTCGACGGTGCGATTATAGATGAAGACTGCCTAACTCGTGTGTATTTCCATCAGATTAATTGTAACCCTGGGCTAAGAATTTAAGAATACTCCATTTTGCCTTGCAGGTTGTGACTCATCATTTGGCACGAGTTAGGATATTTTGCCTAGCATCTAAAATCGTTAGTAAAATATTAATAAACCAAGAGAGAAATTTTAACATGATGATACCTGACCGTAGGTACTTTCTTAAAAGTAATATCTTTTTAAGTGGACAGCATTCCAATGTGAGGGTAAAACTTTACCATCCATTGTTTCCAACTGGTATGCTCCTTTTACATTAGATGAACCGTCAGTGTATAAAACCCAAGTCCCCGGGTTCGCACCATTAAAAACTAATAATTCTTTTTCTGCTTCTAAATGCATCCCCTGGCTAAAATCAGCCACGAAATCAGCTAGTACTTGAGACTTTATAGCGGTCCTAGGTTGATAAATAACTTCATATTCACTTAGTTCTATAGCCCATTTTGCTAATCTTCCTGAAAGTTCGTGTTTATGCAAAATATTTCGAAGTGGAAAAGCAGTAACTACTACAATGGGATGACATTGAAAATAAGGTCTTAACTTTCTAGATGCCATGATCAAAGCTAATGCTAATTTTTCTAGCTGTGGGTATCGTGTCTCAGCTTCCAATAAGGACTTACTTACATAATAAATAGGAGATTGTTTACCTTGGTCCTCGCGGACTAAAACAGCACTTACTGCGACTTCAGATACGGCCAGATAAATGAGAAGTTTTTCCCCCACCTTCGATTTTGCCAACAACGGCCAGATAAATAAGCTTTCAAAGTTCTAAGGGATTGTTGACAATCTTTATTCCATTCAAAATGATCTTGCTTTTTAAGTGCAGAGAAAAACTTAAAACACCTTTCCGAGGATTTGGAAATAAATCTCCCCAAAGTTGCAATTCTTCCCGTTAATCTTTGTACTTCCTTTTTATTAGTAAGTATATCCGAGATTTCTTCTATTGCTTTGATCTGAGAAAGATTCACTTCAATACCAGGATTAGAAACAAGAAAACCCAAAAACTTACCTCACGGATTGATCCGATTTTTAATAATTTTTGGACTTCCTCCTGAATCACCTGGTTCTTGAAAGCACCTTGTTTCCGTTTCTTTTGCTTTATTGGTGTGAAAGAAGGGTCCTTATTGAGTTTGTGAGTCAACACATTTGGTGGAATACCTATCATATCAGCGTGGGACCAAGCAAAGCAGTCTAAGTTAGCTTTTAAAAATTCGATTATCATACCTCGCATGTTCGTACTTAAATTGGCCCCGACATAAACCTTCCGTTCAGGCCATTGATAAAATAACATCACTGCCTCAAGCTCTTCAATTGTCGTTTTGATGCTTTCATTTTCTTCAGGTTCTTGAATTGTGTCAGGTCTTGAGTCCAAATCCGTCTTTTCCTGTTCAGTTGAAGTTTGATCTTTTTTACCTTCAACTGTTTCCTGTAATTGCTACTTTTCTTTATTTTCGACGCTCGTACTTGTTACAGCATTGACACTTTTAGCCATCTGTTGATCCCCACGAATTTGGCAAATTCCCCATGGTGATGGGAATTTAATAACCTGATGTAGAGTTGATGGGACAACGTCCATATCGTGTATCCATGGTCTCCCCATGATCATATTGTAGGCCATTTCCATATCAACTACCTGAAATTTAGTTTCCTTCACAACACCCATAGCAAAAGTTGTTAGAAATACGTCACCTTTTGTTACTACACTTGAATTGTCAAAGCCTGACAAGGTGTGTGCCTTGGGTATCATTTTGTCTTCAGCTTGCATTTCTCGTAGTACCCTTAGTAATATAATATTTACAGAACTCCCTGGATCAATCAAAACTCGTTTTACATTAGTATCATGTACAAGTAAAGATATTACCAGTGCGTCATTATGTGGAGTTGTCACTCCTTCGGTATCTGCATCATCGAACGAAATACTTTCATTTTCAAGGACCTGCCGCACCCGTTTCCCGTGTGTAATTGTTACCTTAGAAACCTTGTTGGAGGCTGTGTAGGTTACGCCGTGAATGTCCTCTCCCCCGCTTATGACATTCACTGTCCTCTTGGGTGAAGGAGGTTGTGGTGGCTCTTGTCTGTTTTTCATATAAGTTTGTTTTCCTTTCTCACTAAATAACTCAGTGAGGTACCCTTGCTTCAATAAATTATCCACTTCACTCTGCAGGAATCTGCATTCTGAAGTTTTGTGCCCGTGATCGTTGTGAAATTCACACCAATGATCCGGATTGCGTCTACTTGGATTTGACCGCATCTCTTTTGGCCACCATACCTTATCTCCCATGCTTTTTAAAACAGCTACGAGCTCGGAGGTAGAGACATTAAAATTATATCCACCGAATCGTGCCTTTAAACTCCTGTCATCATCTCGTGATTCTTGTCTGTTCCGATCATTCCTAAACTTTGAAGAAGAGCCAGAATCCCGGTTCCTTGATTTTTGATCATATTGCTGGCTATCTTGTTTCGACCGTGGGTCCTTTCCTGCGGGTCCCATATATGGATCGTACCTGTTTTTACCTGATCTTTTTTCGGTTTCTGACCTTTGGGGAGCTTAGGTACGGTATCTTCTTCGATTCGCAGCTTCGTGTTATACCTGTTGTAAACATCATTCCATGTGGTTGCAGGAAATTCTCGAAGACTTTCTTTAAGTCGTCTCGTGGCTTCAGAACTTTTGTCATTTAAATTACTTGCAAAAGCTATAGCAGCCCAATTGTCAGGCACACGAGGTAGAGTCATTCTTTCACGCTGGAATCTATCAACGAAGTTTCTAAGCAACTCTGAATCCCCTTGTTTGATTTTGAAAATATCTTCCATCCTTTTTTCAACCTTTTATGCTCCCGAATGTGCTTTAATAAAAGAATCTGCAAGCTCAGCAAAAGAATTAATAGAATTTTCAGATAAAAGAGAATACCAGGTTAATGCACCCTTGGTGAGTGTTTCTCCAAATTTCTTGACCAATACTGATTCAATTTCTTGTTTGGTCAAGTCGTTGCCTTTTACGCCGGTTGTAAATACAGTCACGTGGTCACGTGGGTCTGTAGTACCATCATATTTCGGGATGTCAGGCATTTTGAACTTTTTCGGAATTGGAAGGGGAGCATCACTAGGCTTCCATGGTTGTTGTGAGTATTTGTCCATGTCTACTCCTTTTATTACAGGTGGAACTTCAGGGATTTGTTCAATACGCTCATTTTGTTCCTTAAGCTGTTTCTGCAAGGTTAGTACTAAATTTTGCAAATACGAATTATTTAAATTACCTAGTCCCCCTTCTTGTGGTTCACTGGGGGTTGCTCCGTTTCCAAAATTATCAAGACCAGAACGGGGGTTCTCCAATGTATTATTATTAGGAGTTGGTGTAGGTGGCGCAGCAGGCAATCGACTAACAAGTGCCTGAAGAGCTTTGCCGACCTGTGCATCAATTAGCTTTTGCAAAGCTTCAGTTGTAACTCCTTCAAAATGTTCAGATTGCTCTTGTTGATCAGCACGGGATTCAGTAACAGGAGTGCCTTCACGAGATTGACGTGGTGAATTTAGAGGAGAGGGAACCACGTTATCTTGATTTTGATGTATTTGATTCTCATGGTTTCCCAATGTGTTATTACTATTGTTGTCGGCGTTGTTGTTTGACATGGTGATGCCAATAGATAAGATATAGCTTAAAAGGAAAGATTATCAGATTCCCGGTAACGGAACCAATTTGTTTAACCAAAAATCTGAGTCTTTGGTCAAAGCTAAAAAGAAATTCGGGTTACTGATAATCAGGAGACAAAAATAAAATACTTTTGAGAATGATGGTAAAGAAGCAAATAGATGTATATTTCAATAAATTCTCAATAGTATTCTGTGTCCTTACAAATGATGATACTTCTTCCTTTTATAGATAATTCTAGGTAAAGGAATGAAGCCTCAGCTTTAATGATATAATCATGAGTAATAAATGATATTAAATAAGCTGTTATACAATCATTCCTATTAAATACCAATTTCGTAACGTATCAAGTATTTAATAATGAATTTGGACTCCTTTCTGTCACCAGGTCTTTGCTTTCAATGCCTTCTATCCGTTGGCTATAAATAATTTAAATTGGTACGAGACTCCTATCTATACGTCGTCTCGTGCCTATTTAAATTCTTCTTCCCGTGGCTGTTTCCATCCGTGCCTCTTAGTCAATTGTTGCGCTTTGACCATTTAACTAATCCACGTGTCATGCCACATCATCTTTTAATATAAACTCAGTTTTTTTCCAATATAATAGCAAGAGACATTACGACCTACTTTAGTCCAAGCACCTACAACGTATGCTAAGTTAAAAATAATACTCAAGTAACAACAAAAAAGGTCGCAGCGTGAAGGCACATCGGTCAAAGAGTATAGCAAGGGTCCCAGAACTATATATAGGGGGGATTGATATCTTGGCTTTCTCCTTCAATTTCTCTTGGTTTTTTCCTTCAATTTCTTTCCGAAAAGGATGCAAAATGGATTATCCTCTCTGTCTCATGAAAGAAGAAATGACAAACATCAATAAAGATTGATCTCTCTTGTTTTATTTTACTCATTATTTTCCAATTCATTTTCAGATCTGGAGTTTATTATGCTTGGCTAAGATTTACCTCATTATTACGTATTTGTTTTATTTTACTCATTATTTTCCGATTCATTTTCAGATCTGGAGTTTATTATGCTTGGCTAAGATTTACCTCATCATTACCATTAATTGTTTTAATCAAAAAGGTTTTGACATCTGTTGGTCAAACAATTTGGCGCCGTCTGTGGGGATTTCTTAGTCAAATTTCCTAGTCTCTTCCAGATCAAAAACCGAAAACATAATCACCCACCAAAAAGAGTGTTAAGTAAATCTCACGTGCTAAACTATATCATGATTCTACATATAAGCAGAAGTTACAACCAGCATCCTCCCCTACACACTAGGCGGTCCATGAACAAGCTAGGGTGAGCCCAACCCACGCGGTGCTAGAGCACAAAAAAATAAAGAGGGGGAAAGAGAGCTGAATATGGCCATTGAATTTAGAAACTGCCACTCCATCAACCATTTAAACACCAGGCAAAGCAAGCAACGCGATAGATCTACCCTCATTCACCAACTCATCGGATCGGGGTAAGGAAAATATCATTTTGTCTCACCTTCTGTTGTTTGCTCAAACAGGAACACAAATGTCGCACGAGCAAGCGAGCAAAGGAACATCTCAACTAGAGAATGTGAAACTTCTACAAAATAACCGAAATATCGCCCACCTGACACTTCAACTTCTAGAAAATGACGCCCCTTAAGTCATACTCTTTCTCCCTCACCTAGGGGTTGTCCCAATAGGGTTCTCCCGGGGAGGTTTGGACTGAGTCGATGAGGGAGACGTCACCGAGTTCAAAGTACAATTCGTCGTCCCGCCTGCCAATGACACCTCCAGACCGGAAAGAGAAAGGACTAGACAGGGAAACTCCAATATATGCATGAAACGAACGTGAGCAAAATAGCAACATTTTATACCCTCCGACATTACACTCCCCAATGCAAACAAAATCAAGCGAACTGGGACTCACCCAGAAAACACAGAGGTTGAGAAAAACTAGGACTCCTCAAGAGGATACCCAGAACTTGCCAAAAAAAAAAACTGGGACTCCTTCAGAAGATACCCGAAACTTTCAAAAAAAACCGGGACTCATACCCTTAAGGCCACTGGCCATCGCCAAAGGGAAGAGTTAAACCTCGATCGAACAACGACGGGTTAACATTTCGATAAAAGTTCGAAATAACACCCTTAAGGCCAAGGGCCATCGCCAAAGAGAAGAGTTCGACCTCGATCGAACAACGACAAATTAACATTTCGACGAAAGTTCAAAATAACACCCTTAAGACCAAGGGCCATCGCCAAAGAGAAGAGTTCGACCTCGATCGAAAAACGACGGGTTAACATTTCAGTGAAAGTTCGAAATGACACCCTTAAGGGCAAAGGCCATCGCCAAAGAGAAGAGCTTGACCTCGATTGAACAATGACGGGTTAACATTTCAACAAAAGTTTGAAATAACACCCTTAAGTCCAAGGGCCATCGCCAAAGAGAAGAGTTCGACCTCGATCGAACAACGACGGGTTAACATTTCGATGAAAGTTCAAAATAACACCCTTAAGGCCTAGGTCCATCACCAAAGAAAAGAGTTTGACCTCGATCGAACAACGACGGGTTAACATTTCGACGAAAGTTTAGTAACACCCTTAAGGCCAAGGGCCATCATCAAAGAGAAGAGTTCGAACTTGATCGAACAATGACGGGTTAACATTTCGACGAAAGTTTGAAATAACACCCTTAAGGCCAAGGGCCATCACCAAAGAGAAGAGTTCGACCTCGATCGAACAACGACAGGTTAACATATCAACAAAAGTTTGAAATAACACCCTTAAGGCCAAGGGCCATAGCCAAAGAGAAGAGTTTGACCTCGATCGAACAACGACGGGTTAACATTTTGATGAAAGTTCGAAATAACACCCTTAATGCCTAGGGCCATCGCCAAAGAGAAGAGTTCGACCTCGATCGAACAACGACGGGTTAACATTTCGACGAAAGTTTGAAATAACACCCTTAAGGCCAAGGGCCATCGCCAAAGAGAAGAGTTCGACCTCGATCGAACAACGACGGGTTAACATTTCGATGAAAAGTTTGAAATAACACCCTCAAGGCCAAGGGCCATTGCCAAATAGAAGAGTTCGACCTCAATCGAACAATGATGGTTTAACATTTCGACGAAAGTTCGAAATAACACCCCTACGGACAATAGCCATCGCCACAAAGAGAAGCGACTTCGCCCGAACGAACGATAGTTTGGTCCCACCCGGACGACCCAAGTCATGACTGGCTTTGTCCAAAATAACGAATACATTATTCTAAATAAATAAGTCACCAGTCGACCTCGCCCAAATAGGCAGATCAAACAAGACTCCATTCGGACTCACATGACGAAGTCCTACTCAGTCCGGCTGAGATTAAATCCCTTGAAAATCAGGAATTCTCCATACGAAAATCTGAAATTTCACACCAAAATTGTGTGAAGCAAAAGGAAAAGAAGTGCAAAAGACATATACTAATGAAAACTTCTTTTTATTTAAAGTGGTTGCACCAATAGTTGCAAATTACACACGGCTAAAACCGGGCAGGTCCAAAGGAAAATATAACAACACAAAGATGACAAACCAAAAAAAAAAAGAGAACAACACAAACAAAGATGAACAATTCTCTCATTCTGCATCATCACCGTCTCCAGGAAGTCCCTTTTCAGCATCAACATCCTTGTCAGCCTCCGTCGTCGCAGGATCATATCCACAATTAACACAAGCTTCTTGTGCCTTCGCCTTCGCTCCTTCATATGGGCCTCAAAAATAGTGCCTGCTTCCCACAATCTCTTATATATGTCCCGCTAGGCTTCGACATGTAACCAGAGCTCGTGTAGATGACAGGAAACATTGGCGGAGGCAGATTCGACTTGGGCCAATAATTGTGCCTTTTCGTCCTCGAGGGAAGCAACTTGGTCCCCCAAAGTCGAAGCTTCCCAGTCGATGTCACCAATACACTCTTCGAGCCTCGCCTCCTTAAGTGTCGTCGTCGCCCTTTCAGATTCCCTCTCGGATTGAAGGACGAGGATAGTGTCCTCTAAATCCACTGCCCTCACTGAGGCCGACTCCCAAGCACTCTCGATATTCTACAACTCGGAAACCTTTCTCTCTAACTCGGCTAACTTTCCCATCCATTCCGCATTCATCACCTCAACCTTGATGGCATTCTGATCTATATCGAATTGCATCAACCACACCTTTGCTTGAAGATGCTCACACTCTGCGACAACCCCTTTACCCAATTCAAGTTCTTCATCCTTTACACGAAGTTGCTCCTCGAGCTCGCTACTCCTGCGAATAGCCTGCATCAACTCCTGATACCTCTTCTCCAGTTCCTTACCAAGGGATCGATCACCGATGTTCGACCTCAGCCGCTCGTGCATCTCACGAGACTTGTTACGGTAGCACCGATACTTCTCCAACATCATCATGAAAATTTTGGACCGAGTGTCGGCCCTACGAGCACTCTCAATCTCCACCATGTACGTCTGAAAGACGAAAAGATTGGTTAAGGCCAAGGTCGCCAAAGATGAAAAGAACATAAAAGAAAGAAAGAAGCTTACCCTCAGACCCATAGCGGCCACTTCATGTATCAAATCAAAATCACGGACGTCCCGGAGAGCCTTGCTCTCAGCGGCAGAACACAAAAGGTCAAACTGCGGTACCAGGTCTTTCGTATCCCTTAGGAGGTTAATATCCGATGAGATTTCAAGTATACGGGATGGGCCCCCCGCATGTACCACTGTACGAGTAAGGCCCTCTTCAAACATCCTGACGTCATCAGGATCAAGATCAGACTCAGATTCGTAGTCATCGACCACAACGCCTTTTTCACTCTCTACAGCCGAAGAAGAAACACAACCCGGTCCAGAAGATGAAGGCCCGCCCAAAGTAACAAAAGCGGCCTCGGGACTCCGACTACCCGTCGCAGTAGTCTGGTGGTCACTTATAATGGCCGGAGTCTCTATCGATGGGTTAATCATGGAGACCGACTCTACCTCTATAGACAAGTTAGCGTCATTCCCCGTCTCAGACTCCGTCAACGGGATGTCGCCCTAAAATATATCACGGTTGATGGAGCCGTTTCGGACTCCATTTGTCGTCTCTTTGACGGCCCCTCATCATCCTCAACACGGGAAGACTCCCCCGTTAGGCAGATAGTGGAAGTTGGAGCCCCATATTGAGGAACAGTTTCCATGCACGCCGCTTCGGCCGCAGATTCAACTTGAGCAGCATTTGCCGTAGGTCGGGCAAAAGGCCTCGGTACAGGCTGAGCAGAGGATGTCGGCTGAGGAAATGCAAGAAAAGGAGCCCTCCCCTTTTGCACTCTCCCTGCTAACAATAAATGCCATATAAGCAACAAAGCCAAATTGCAAAGTGGAAAACAGAGATTGCGGTAAAACTACTTACCAGTAAGGGGCTTACGTCCACATTTCTCATAAAACGACGACCATTCGTGAACTCCTACCGTATGAGGAAGAATGGCATTCACCCATTCGCGGATATCGTCAATAGGTTCTTGAGGTAGTTTTGCGGCTGCAAAAGTAAAAATAGTACAATAACGCTCAAAGGAAAGCGGTCGACTATCATTTCGACCAAAGATAAACTTACGTTCGAAGTTCCATCTCTCAGGGAATCTCGTAGGATCCGCCAAAAGGTGCTCGGTCCACACATAGAAATAGTTCTCATAAAAGCGACGGTTGGCCCCGTCATCCATCTTTACCACCAAACTCTTCATCACTCTATGACGCATGTCACGACCCGGACTTCCCACCCTTGGGAGTCATGATGGCGCCTACTCATGAAAGCTAGGCAAGCCGAGTATTATATATCTTATTACCTTTTTTCTTAACCTTTTAACAATTTTAAATCAAAATGCAATCAACAGCGAAATATAGTAATAATTAAAGAAATGTGAAAGACGAAATCTGATAACTTAGCCAAATACTAGTACGAAAAATGCAAAACACATCTCTACCCAGAACTGGTGGCACAATATCACGGACCATCAATGAATACTACAAATATTCGTTTGGAAAGAAAGATACAATCTGTCTCTGAAGTAAATGAAAACAGAATATAAGGATATAAGGTGACGCCAAGGCCTGCGGACGTCTGCAGGGCTACCTCGAATCTCCACTGGACTAAAGGCAGCAACCTCACTAAGGTCCAAAAGCTCCGGTACCGAGATCTACACATAGTGCAGAGGGTAGTATTAGCACAACCGATCCCATGTGATGGTAAGTGTCGAGCCTAACCTCGGCGAAGTAGTGACGAGGCTAGGACGAGACTACCAAATAAACATATGTAGTTAAAGCATATATGGCAAGTAATAATAATGGAAACTAGCAGTTAAAGATGGGAAGGGGAACATTCTGCGAGGAATATCAGTTACCAATAGTAACTCAGGAGAAATACATAAAGAACATCTTATAGTTCACATCAGTAAGAATAAGGAAATAGTAACAAATTAATATCCACTTTTATTCATTATTGTTGCGGCGCGCAACCCGATCCAAATCATATAACACTGTTGCGGCGTGCAACCCGACCCCTCCTATTCGCACTTATTACTCCATGTTGTAGCGTGCAGCCCGATCCCATATAATATTGTTGCGGCATGCAACCCTATCCCATATAATATTGTTGTGGCGTATAACCCGATCCCAATACACAAATCAACACCAATCTCAAAAGAATCCCAACAAGGGAACAATAAGGAAGCAACAGTATTCCGGCAAGGGAATCAACAATAAGAATAAACACATCCCGACAAGGGAACCAACAATCAGAATTAAATACGTCCCGGCAAAGGAATAAGCTATAACCCATCTTGTACCAATATTTAACTACACAAATGAAACCTCAACTGGAACCAATACTTAACAATAAACAATTACCATGAGAGTAATCATAATTCTTGCCCAACACGAAGAATCAACAACTTAGGCATTTGTAGTACTTATTAAGAAACACAACGATTAAAATTAAGACTCACGGGCATGCTTGAAAACAACGTATAGATACTCGTCACCACACCTATCTGTCATACCCTACACTAGCACATAGCAAATAAAGCACAAAACCTATTCCCTCAACCTAAGGTTAGACCAAACACTTACCTCGAATTTCCAAGGCCAACTCAAGTCTCAAACACCGCTTTTCCTTTAGAATTCGCCTCCAATTCAATTGTATCTAGCCCAAATTAATTTAACAACATAAATAAATGCTAAAGAATTCATACCCAATGCTTAATTATAGGTTTTCTATCATTTTCTCCAAAAAGTAAAAAATCGACCCTGGGTCAGCTTGGCCAAAAATCGAGGTTCAGACCAAAATCCGATCACCCATTCACCCATGAGCCCAAATATGCAATTAGTTTGGAAATCCGACCCCAAAACAAGATCTAAATTTTAATTATTAAAAAAGCCCTAACTCTACCCAAATTCCTAATTTCTACCATGAAAAATCTTGATTTTTGATTAAAAAATGATGAAAAACATTGGGTAATTGAAAGAGTAAAGTTTAGAATTGATTACCAACACTTTGGGGATGAATTTATGTGAAGAAAATAACCTCTAGGTCTTGGGAGTTCGAAAATATGAAGAAAATGAGCTCTGCCCGTTTTGAAGTCTGTTTTCAAATGACTGAGTAGGCCTTCATCGCGATCGTGATTGGCCTGTCGCGTTCGCGATGGGTTAGGCCCAGATGGCCTTCGCGTTCGCGTTGAATGGCTCACGTTTGCAGAGCTTTATCTCCTCAGGCCTTCACGTTCGTGGTCAAGTGGCTGCGTTCGCGTAGAACAAAAATCCCTTTCCCCCAGTCCCCGGCCAAAGGGCTTCGCATTCGCGATAGCAGGTCTGCGTTCGCAAAGGGTAACACCCCCAAGGCTTCGTGTTCGCGACCTGCATTTTGCATTCGCGTAGAAGGAATTTTTCCTTCAGACTAACTTACCCTTCGCGTTTGCAAGATTCCCTTCACGAACGCGAAGAACAAAACATCAGCACCCCAGAAACAGCAAACCTGCAATTTTTCCTAAGTGAAAAAACATCTCGTGGCCTATCCAAAACTCAGCCGTGCCCTCGGGGCCCCAAACAAAACATGCACACTAACCTAAAAATATCATATGGACTTACTCGTGTGATCAAATCGCTAAATTAACATCGTTAACATTGAATTTAGCATCAAAATCAAAGAAAAATCTCAAGAACTCTTAAGTTCAAATTTTAACAACTGAGAGTCCGATTCACGTCATATCAAGTCTGTTTCTTACCAAATTTTACAGGCTCAACCTAAATACGATATAAGACCTGTACCAGGCTCTGGAACCAAAATACAGGCCTGATACCATCAATTTCAAATACCTTTAAATTTCCAAAACTCTTAAAATTTCAGTTAAATAATTTTCTTCAAAAATTCTTTTCTCGGGCTTGGGACCTCGGAATTCAATTCCGAGCATATGCTCAAGTCCCATATTTTTTTGTGGACCCTCCGGGATCGTCAAATCACGGGTCCGGATCCGTTTACCCAAATTATTGACCGAAGTCACCTTAAATTTAATTTTAAAGGCCAAATTAGCATTTTCATCGAATTTTCACATAAAAGCGTTCCGGATATATGTCCGGACCATGCATGCAAATTGAGATGAGATAAAAGGAGGCTTCTAAGGCCTCAAAACACAAAATTTACTTGTAAATCAAGTGATGACCTTTTGGGTCATCACATCCTCCACCTCTAAAACAATTGTTCGTCCTCGAATGAACATAGAAAAGAAGTACCTGAGTCGGGGAAAAGATGGGGATATCCATTCCATGTATCGCCGTGATACTTCCGAAGCATGGACACATGAAACACTGGGTGCCTAGCTGATAAACCTAGCAGCAACATAAGTCTGTAAGCCACCTTTCCCACTCGATCAAGAATCTCTAAAGGACCAATAAACCTAGGGCTAGCTTGCCCTTCTTCTCAAATCTCATCACGCCGTTCATGGGCGACACCTGGAGTAACACCCTCTCTCCGACCATTAATGCCACATCATGAACCTTGCGGTCGGCATAATTCTTCTTCCTAGACTGAGCTGTACGAAGCTTGTCCTGAATAATCTTCACCTTATCCAAGACATCCTGGACTAAATATGTACCCAACAACCGAGCCTCTCCCGACTCAAACCATCCAACTGGCGACCGACACCGCCTACCATATAGTGCCTCATAGGGAGCCATCTAAATGCTTGACTGGTTGTTGCTGTTGTAAGCAAACTCTGCTAAAGGAAAGAACTGATCCCACAAACCTCCAAAGTCCATAACACAAGCTCGGAGCATATCCTTCAAAATCTAAATAGTACGCTCGGACTATCCATTAGTCTAGGGATGAAATGTTGTGCTCAACTCGACCCGTGTGCCTAGATCATGCTGTACTGCTCTCCAAAGTGTGAGGTAAACTGCGTACCTCAGTCATAAATGATAGACACGGGCACACCATGAAGATGAACAATCTACCGGATATAGATCTCCGCTAACCTCTCGGAAAAATAGGAGACTGCCACAGGAATGAAGTGCGCTGACTTAGTCAGCCTATCCACAATAACCCATACGGCGTCGAACTTCCTCTAAATCCGTGGGAGTCCAACAACAAAGACCATAGTGATACGCTCCCACTTCCACTCAGGAATCTCTATCTGCTGAAGCAAACCACCAGGTCTCTGATGCTTGTACTTAACCTGCTGATAGTTCAAACACCGTGCCACATACACAACAATATCCTTCTTCATCCGCCTCCACTAATAATGCTGCTGCAAGTCCTGATACATCTTAGCGGCACCCGGGTGAATAGAATACCGGGAAGTATGGGTCTCCTCTAGAATAAACTCATAAAGTCCATCCACATTAGGCACACAAATACGACCCTGCATCCTCAGAACTCCACCATCTCCAACTGTAACCTGCTTGGCACCTCCGTGCCGCACTTTGTCTCTAAGGACAAGAAAATGAGGATCATCATACTCCCAATCTTGGATACACTCAAATAATGAAGAACGAACGACTGCGCAAGCTAGAACACAGTTGGACTCAGAAACATCCAACCTCACGAATCGATTGGCCAAAGCCTTAACATCCAAAGCAAGAGGTCTCTCACCGACTGGAATATACGCAAGGCTGCCCATACTGGCTGACTTCCTACTCAATGCATCAGCCACTATATTGACCTTTCCCGGATGATACAAGATGGTGATATCATAGTCATTCAACAGCTCCAACCACCTCCTCTGCCTCAAATTTAGCTCCTTCTACTTGAACAAGTATTGCAAACTCTTGTGATACGTAAACACCTCATACAACATGCCATATAAATAATGCCTCCAAATCTTCAGCGTGTGAGCTATGCCAAACCGCACGACATAGATGAATAGAAGTGAAACCGTTCCTAACTCTACAGCGTCTGGGGGATAAGCACATATGTCTCCATACCGATCCCTCACACTCTACCAAGCTTGTCCGTGAATTGTGAGACCTAAGCAACCTAGAGCTCTGATACTAACTTGTCACGACCCGGACTTCCCACCCTTGGGAGTCGTGGTGCCTACTCGTGAAAGCTAGGCAAGCCTAGTATTATATATCTTATTACCCTTTTTCTTAACCTTTTAACAATTTTAAATCAACATGAATAATTAAAGAAATAGGGAAGATAAAATCTGATAACTTAGCCAAATACTAGTACGAAAAATGCAAAATACATCTCTACCAAGAACTGGTGTCACAATATCACGGACCATCTACGAATACTACAAACAGTTGTCTGGAAAGAAAGATACAATCTGTCTCTGAAGTAAATGAAAACAGAATATAAGGATAGAAGGTGATGCCAAGGCCTGTAGACGTTTGTAGGGCTACTTTGGGTCTCTGTTGGACTGAAGGCAGCAACCTCGCTAAGGTCCAAAAGCTCTGGTACCGAGATCTGCACACAGTGCAGAGTGTAGTATCAGCACAACCGACCCCATGTGCTGGTAAGTGTCGAGCCTAACCTCGGCGAAGTAGTGGCGAGGCTAGGAAGAGACTACCAAATAAACCTGTGCAGTTAAAGCATATACAGCAAGTAATAATAATGGAAACTAGCAGTAAAAGATGGAAAGGGGAACATGCTGCGGGGAATATCAAGTACAAACAGTAACTCAGGAGAAATGCATAAAGAACATCTTATAGTTCGCATCAGTAAGAATAAGGAAATAGTAACGTATCAATATCCACTTTTATTCATTATTGTTGCGGCGCGCAACCCGATCCAAATCATATAACAATGTTGCGGTGCGCAACCCGATCCGAAGCATATATCACTATTGCAACGTGCAACCCGACCTGTCATGTTCTCCCTTATTACTCCATGTTGCGGCGTGCAACCCGATCCCATATAATATTATTGCAGCATGCAACCCGATCCCATATAATAATGTTGCGACGTGCAACCCGATCCCAATATACAAATTAACATCAATCACAAAAGAATCCCGGCAGGGAACAATAAGGAAGCAACAATACCCTGGCAAGGGAATCAATAATAAGAATAAACACATCCCTGCAAGGGAATCAACAGTAAGAATTAAATATGTCCCGGCAAGGGAATCAGCTATAACCCATCTTGTAACAACATTTAACTTCACAAATTAAACCACAACTGGAACCAATACTCAACAATAAACAATTACCACGAGAGTAATCATAATTCTTGCCCAACACGGAGAATCAACAACTTAGGCATTTGTAGTACTTATTAAAAAAACAACGATTACAATTTAAGACTCATGGGCATGCTTGACAACGACGTATAGATACTTGTCACCACACCTATACATCGTACCCTACACTAGCACATAGAAAATAAAGCACAATACATATTCCCTCAAGCTAAGGTTAGACCAAACACTTACCTCGAACTTCCACGGCCAACTCAAGCCTCAAACACCGCTTTTCCTTTAGAATTCGCCTCCAATTCAATTGTATCTAGCCCAAATTAATTTAACAACATCAATAAATGCTAAATAATTCATACCCAATACTTAATTATAGGTTTTCTATCATTTTTCCCAAAAAGTTAAAAACTGACCCCGGACCTGCTTGGTCAAAACTCGAGGTTCGGACCAAAACACGATCACCCATGAGACCATGAGCCCCAAATATGCAATTAGTTTCGAAATCCGACCCCAAACAAGGTCTAAATTCCAATTATTCAAAAAGCCCCAACTCTACCCAAATTCCTAATTTCTACCATGAAAACTCTTGATTTTTGATTAAAAAATGATGAAAAACATTGGGTAATTGAAAGAGTAAAGTTTAGAATTGATTACCAACACTTTGGGGATGAATTTGTGTGAATCAAATCGCCTCTAGGTCTTGGGAGTTCGAAAATATGAAGAAAATGAGTTCTGCCCGTTTTGGAATCTGTTTTAAAATGACTGGGCAGGCCTTCATTGCGTTCGCGATGGGCCTATCGCGTTCGCGATGGGTCAGGCCTAGATGGCCTTCGCATTCGTAGAGCTTTAGATCCTCAGGCCTTTGCGTTCGCGGTCAAGTGGTCGCGTTCTCGTAGAACAAAAATCCCTTTCCCCCAGTCCCCGGCCAAAAGGGCTTCGCATTCGCGATAGCAAGTCTGTGTTCGCGAAGGGTAACACCCCCAAGGCTTCGCGTTCGCGACCTGTGTTTCGCGTTCGCGTAGAAAGAATTTTTCCTTCAGGCTAACATACCCTTCGTGTTCGTGAGAGTCCCTTTGCGAACGCGAAGAACAAAACATCAGCACACCAGAAACAACAAACCTGCAATTTTTCCTAAGTGAAAAAACATCCAGTGGCCTATCCAAAACTCACCCGAGCCCTTGGGGCTCTAAACCATACATGAAAAATAACCTAAAAACATCATATGGACTTACTCGTGCGATTAAATCACCAAATTAGCATCGTTAACAATGAATTTAGCATCAAAATCAAAGAAAAATCTCAAGAACTCTTAAGTTTAAATTTTAACAACCAAGGGTCCGATTCACGTCATATCAAGTCTGTTTCTTACCAAATTTTATAGGCTCAACCTAAATACTATATAATACATGTACCGGGATCCGGAACCAAAATACAGGCCCGATACCATCAATTTCAAATACATTTAAATTTCAAAAAACTCTTAAAATTTCAGTTAAACAATTTTCTTCAAAAATTCTTCTTCTCGGGCTTGGGACCTGAGAATTCAATTCCGAGCATACGCCCAAGTCACATATTTTTCTACGGACCCTCCGGGACAGTCAAATCATAGTTCTGGATCCGTTTACCCAAAATGTTGACCGAAGTCAGCTTAAATTTAATTTTAAATGCCAGATTAGCATTTTCATCGAATTTTCACATAAAAGCATTCCCGATATATGCCCAGACCACGCACGTAAATCGAGGTGAGATAACAGGAGGATTTTAAGACCTCGGAACACAAAATTTACTTGTAAATCAAATGATGATCTTTTGGATCATCACAGCGCATGTGGATCATCATGCCTCGGATGAGTTGAGGGGCAAAGATATTGAGCATGTGCCTCAGAGTGATCTCCCGACCAGCAAGCTCCGCAAACTTGAGCAGCATAAGGAACAATTTATACAAGTACGACGAAAATTGAGTCGGACACACCTCATAGAAATGGCAGAAATCTACCACCAAGAAGGGGAGAGGAAGCGTATACCCGACGATAAAGGGATAGGCATAGAACGCGCAATATTTTGGGCAATCGAAATATATGAAATCATATCCAACCACCGGCAGCATTTCGACATGGTGAGGGATCCCCCATTTGGCCTTCAGCTCCGCAATCCCCGCCTCAGTCATAACAGAGGAAGCAGGTTCCGGCTCTTCCCCGGTAGGACTGTGGAAATCATTCCACAGCTTTCCAGGGCGAGGCAATATTTCGGCCGCCGTCGGAACCCCTTCATCATCTATCACATCCACTCCTTCGGGAACAGGAACATCACTTTTCGATGCCGTAGTTGTGGAAAGATTGTCAGCGCGGGAAGAACTACCAGCCATTTATATCGATTTGATAAGACGAAGGGATTAAGAAAAAAAGAAGAGATTGGGGGAAAATATCTGGCTAACCGGAGAGAATAGAAAATTTGAAGTATCGAAAAGGGGAAAATCTACAAAACTCTTTCAACAAAGGCAAGAAAGTGTGCCAATTGAATGGTGCTTTTCTTCTATTTATAGGGACATAAATTTCCCAAGCGGGAAACTCATGAGTCGCCAATCAAAACTGATAGGGCATGAAACGGTTCAATCCCTAGGAAACGTGTGTCATAATGGCAGTAGCCACAAACGACGTTCAAATCGAACAATGCTCCGATTCAAATCTGGAGTTTATTATGCTTGGCTAAGATTTACCTCATCATTACCATTAATTGTTTTATTTTATTCATTATTTTTCGATTCATTTTTAGATTTGGAGTTTATTATGCTTGGCTAAGATTTACCTCATCATTACCATTAATTGTTTTAATCAAAAAGGTTTTGACATCTATTGGTCAAACAAGTTGTCTTTCTTTTTTTTCTCTATAAAAGAGAATGACTGTATTTTCTGATTTTATCTACTTAGTGTTACTCTTATGAGGGTTGAGTAGTGTTTACCCCAAAATTGGGTAACAATTGAATTTATATGCAAGTTGTAGGATATGTGATTTGATCTAAAATGAACAATTAAGAATACCAAATATATGAGTTAGGAGTGAAATAAACATTCAAACTAATTGCAATACTATGATCAAGCATGACCTTAGGATGATAAAGGGCCTCGCCCACGGTCAGACCCTCGGTTCAAGTCCGGTCGTGAATGAAGAACAGAACAAATGAGCAAAACTTTAATAATAGCTAAAATGCAAAATCTAAACTTGTATTGCTTTGATTCGTGTGTTAAAATGTGTCTTATAAAAGAAAAACTTTTCCTTTATATAGTAGGGGAATTTCATCCCTAGTATAAGTCTTAAAAAGGTGAAAATCTTCCATTCACAGTAATTACTGATCCATAATCGACATCGAGTAAGATCCGCGTAGTGATATCCGGTTGGGTGCGAATATCACAACCCTGTATACGTAACCGTTCACTGTGTTTCCCGAAGTCTTAGAACTCATTTTTGGCTTGGGGAACGTCGCTTTACCATAACCAAGGTCAAACACATCGTTCATTCTCCTTGGATCTCGATATGAATGGTCTTTAACCTCGACTACAATCTCGTGCGACCGTGCCCTTCCTTCGTTTGCTCACCGGGAAATCAGGGTAGATGTTACTCCCGATTTTATCCGTACACAGATAGTTCCCTCATTTTTAAGAGAATAGGTTTACCGAAACAATGGAAAGCGATAGATGAACCCCCATTCCTTTCTTCGTACGTTATAATCGAGATGATAGGTAAATCGAAATGTCCCATCAGTCACGTCATTTTGACTTCGAACACGTGTTAGTTGGCAGTTGATTGTCGTCGAATGTGAAACATCGCACACTGATTGTTTTCCCTCTATAAAAGCTTCGACCTATTTTCACTTCTTTCACTTTCTGATTCTAGAATTTACCCTTGAACTGTCTAACTACTTTTAACTCCTCCAAATCATCACATATTTCTCCTTGAACCTTTATATCTCCATCTTCAATCCTCATACATTTTCTTTGGATCTTCAACCCAAACCTTCATACAATCTTCAAATCTTCATATTTTTCTTCTGACCTTCATATTTTTCTTCGAACCTTCATATTTTTCAGATTACGATGGCAAAAACCTCCAAGTCGGTACCTCGGCAAGATGCTCCTTCATCTTCCAACCCGACCATGGGTGCCAAAGTGGTTGTCCCCGAGGTAGCTCGAGAGCCCCTCATGAAGAGCTTCGTACCTAGGGGCTGCTGTATCGGGAACGACTTCCTCTTCGATAAGGCCTCTAGTCAACAGGACCGAGGCAAGGTAGCATGGAGATATGTATGCTCAAATACTGAGGAAACACTACCCATATTCCTAGTGAACTGTAACTGGGAGGGTAAGAAAGTGGTCATCCCCAAGCCCAATGACAACATCACTACCCATGTGGAGGGGTACTTAAGTGTTTATACTTACCCCTTCACGCTTGGCTCGGTGGAACCCATCGTCCTTGCCTTTTGTAAAAGGTACGAGGTATGCCTTGCTGATATGAACATGTACTTTTGGAGGATCGTGATCCTCTTATGACATTTCGTGAACAATATTGAAGCCCCTCGGTTCACCCTCGACCACCTACTTCGCCTATACAGTCCCTCAATCTTCCGAGGGTGACTGATCAAGCTCGTTCATCGAGCGAGCAAGGCTCTGTTCTCGAGTATCAATGAGGACCAAGATTGAGGTTAGATGGGGAGGTTCATTTTGGTGAAAACCAAAGACCTCATCACCTCCGAATATCTACCGTTCCCGAAAAAGTGGAACGTATCCCGTAAGTATTTTCCTTCTTGAGTATTTGTTTTTTTTGCACTCTTTCTCTCATTGCATATGTCTGCTGTCGTGCAGCTATTCTCCAATTTCCTAATGTATTTCCACGCTTCAAGGAGTGTATTGAGGGGATTTGCAAACAAATGCCATATTCCGAGCATGTCGCAAGCTCTTAAAGGGAAAATGGGAGGCCTGTTCCATGGTGAGGCCCTTTTTCCGAATCGTTACTCTTGTATTTTTGGCTTACGCATTTCTAAGTCTCCTTTTTTATTACAGGCTTGCACAAGACCACCGAACTTAGGCATCGTTGGGTGAGGATGAGGATCCGTCCTTTCTTGCCGAACCCTCCGCTTCAGGACAGCCCGGGGCTGCCACGAAGGAGGAGAAGAAGAAAAAGAAAAGAAAGCCCTCGAGTTCCCCGTATGCTGAGGTGAGGAAGAATAAAGTGACCATCCGGGTCCGGAAAATCAAAAAGAACACCAATTCTAGAGTACCAGACTCCGATTCCCTCTACCGGCTTAGGGACAAGCCCGAGGACAATGACCTTTTTATTTCTCATGGGTCGACCATTACCGAGGGTGAGCAGGTAGCACTCGGCAAAGAGGACCATGAGGTAGATCCCCCTCTAGCTCAAGAAACAAAGGGAGAGACGAAGGCTGCAGCATCTCGAGAAGCCGCTCCTATCCTGAAGGAGGTAGCTGGTGTCATTGACATTGTGGAAACACCCTCCTACACCGAGTCCATGCTCGAAGGGGCCCAAGCGGTCAAAGAGAAGTCAAGCAAGATGGCATAAGGATCAGGCGATACTCTCAACACGTTTTTTAATTGCATGGATATGGCCACACTAGAGGACTTTTCCGGGCTTGGTCACCTGAAGGTTCCCAAAAAGTATGTTCCATCGGGAGCGGGTGATCTGAGTTCAAGCCCAAAACTAGTGAAGCAATTCCTTGCTCCGAGCATGGACCCGAAATGCAAAAGGACGGTCGTTCTTATAGTTACGATAGATGTCCGGGTCCTATCCATCCTGGTAGGCGTAGCCAGCTACCTTCGATGCTTGGTGACCGAGGAGGACCAAGCAAAGGATGAACGAGGTGGGCACGTCGAGCCTCTTTAATGAGGTACAATAGGCGCTAAACCGGGTAAGGCATTTACCTTTCGTACAACTTTGTAAACCTTCTTTAGTTTTAGATTTGTTCTAATAACTTCATTGTTTTTTCAAATTTTAGTTCTTTATCACGAAAGCTTCCTCCGATCTTGCTTAGAAATCAGATAGCTCGAGTTCAAGATCAAAGAGCAGATCCAGAAGAAGGACATGTACAAGCTCTTAGTGAGCAGCAGGACGAGGCCCTCAAGGACCTCATAATCCTCTAGGTCGAGCTGAAAAAGGCCTAGAATTAGGTCTCGAGCCTAAAATGAGAACACGCCGACCTGGTTGAGAAGGTAAAGATCTTTGAGGACAAAAACGAGCAGCTAGTTGTGGTGACTAAAAACACAACTTCGCAGGTCCAAGAGAAGATTGGCCTGATCGACCAACTTCGAGTTGAGATGGATGAGGTCAAGACCACGATCGAGGTGTGGAAGGGTAGGATGGACCTGCTGGCTTCGAAGAATGAGACTGCAAAAGCAGATTTGGCATCGGCCGAGAACCAAATTCGAGTGGCAAAGGATAAAGCTGATAAGTGATCTCGGCTAAATGATGATTTTCGGGCATAGCTAAGCTCGTCCATCTGGGAACAGGATGCCTTGGACAAGAATATGACGCGCTAAGGTCCAAACTGTATGCATCCTCTTCTGATATCGAGGATATTTTAGCCCAGTATAAGGTTGATGTGGAGGTAGTTGACGCCTGCTTAAAGATGAAGACCGAGTACGTAAAGTGGCTAGCCCAGAGAGAGACCCTTGAGGAGATCTATGCCCGAGGTTTTAACCAATTAGCCGAGATTGAGGACTCTAGGAGACTCGAGGCCAAGGTAAAGGAGCTCTACGAGCCTGAGGACCCCGAAGGCTACGAGGGTTCTAAGGGCTCCGACGGTTCTCGCGACGAGTTAGGCGCAGATGAAGACCAAGCATAGATGCCTTAGTTCTTTTTCAATTTTTTCAATGTATTTTTATTTTTTTATTTTGAGGTCATTCTATCTTGCCTTTGTAAATATATTTTGGAGTATATAAATTTTTCCCTTTTTTGGCAATATCGTGTCTTTACTTTTCCATCATCTACTAGCAATTTTCTATTTGCGTATTATTTTTGATGCTATAGGATAAAATCAAATGCAGTTCTAGAGCATCCATTTTTTGGAAGTCCAAATGGAGCCCAACTTTGATGCAACTTTGGGTTACCTGTGGCTTCAAATCCTTAGTAGAACCACTGGTCTTTTAGACGATGTTTTTGCCGAGGGTAACCTTTTGTCTAATAGGTTTTTGATTTTTCGTAAGGGCCTTACCTTCTGGTTATAGACTTCGGACGTCTATGAGTCTTTTTTAGGGTGGCTATGTCATTTCGTATTCGGGCACCGCCTAATGGGTTTGGTGCCTTCAAGATTTGGTATCTCGGGCTGTCCGAATTTTCATCAGGCGATAGTCCCCGAGTAGGGGTATCCCATGGGCTTTTAGGATCCAAGATCGAAGAAGCAAAATGTGCAGTAACAAAGTGTAAAGGAAGTAGAAATTTCTTTCATTACTTAATGTGCAAGGTACATGATCGAAGGTGCATAAAACATGTGTCGTGGCTAGAGTGGGCTATATGGGCACGGTTCATATGACCATTTGACCCTTATAATGAATCCTAACCACCAAGACTTAGCTTTTAGCACATAAAAATTTCTTTTCCCTTGCTAAAGATCTTAATCCGGGGGTAATGGCCCCTAGTATTCGAGGTCAAACTCGTGAGGGCTCAAATACTGTTTATCTGATGCAAACGATCATCGATTCTGGTTTAATATCGGTCTTGAAATCTAAGGTAGCACGTTTTATTGTTGTCTCGTTAAAAATATTGCCGAAAAATCCACTTCGGGTTAAAATCGGATCAAGGGAAAAAAAGTGTATCACCTGCTTTCATACCTAATAGCCGCATCTGTCCTTGGCTGATTACCTCCATATGTTAATCCGATTTATAACACAATAAAAAGGGAATTGAGTTCATACCTTAGCAGTAGTATCGCTTTAAATGTGTCATGTTCTAGTTTTTTGGCAGTTGTATGTTGTTTCCTGCATCTAGTTTATATGAGCCTTTACCGGTTATTTGGACAACTCGATACGACTCTTCCCAATTCAGGCCCAATATCCCTTCGTTCGGGTTCCTGGTGTGTAGTGTTACCCATCTCAATACCAAGTCCCCAACTTGAAAATGCTGGAGATTGGCTCTTCGATTGTAATACCTTTCTAATCGCTGCTTCTAGGCGGCCAACTGGACCAAGGCAGTCTTCTGTCTTTCATCTAATAGTTCTAGGCTCGTAATCATAGCCTCTCCCTTTGACACTTCCGTAGCATACTAGAAACTGAGGCTCGGTTCCCCCACCTCGACTAATATTTAGGCTTTGGCTCCATAGACCAACGAAAATAGGGTGGCTCGGATGCTCGATTTTCGAAGTCGTACAGTATGCCCATAAGAATTCAGGCAAGATTTCCTTCCATTTCCCTTTTAAATCGGTCAACCTCTTTTTCAGGTTTTGGAGCATAGTTTTGTTCGTTGATTCTGCCTGCCCGTTCCCACTAGGGTGATAAAGTGTCGATAGTATTTTCTTGATCTTGTGATCTTCAAAAAACTAGTATTTTCTTGATCTTGTGATCTTCTAAAAACTTACTCACCTTTCTGCCGACGAATTATTTCCCGTTGTCGCACGTTTTCGGCTAGTATCCCAAATCGACATATTATTTGATCCCAGATAAAGTTAATGACTTATTTTCTCTCACTTTCTCGAACGCCTAGGCCTCAAACCATTTAGAAATATAATCGGTCATGAATAATATGAATTAAGCTTTACCGGGTACCCATGTTAGGGGACCGACGATGTCCATTCCCCACTTCATAAATAGCCACAGAGACAGGACCGAGTGGAGCATTTCTCCCGGTTTATGGATCATCAGGGCGTGTCTTTGACACTTGTTGCATTTTCGTACGAAGTCTTTCGCGTCCTTCTCCATTTTGGACCAGTAGTAGTCGGCTCTGATCAGCTTCCGGATCAAGGATTCTGCCCCGAGTGGTATCTGCAAGTGCCTCTGTGAACTTATCTCATGGCATATTCTGTCTCTCCTGAACCCAAGCATCTAGGTAATGGGCCAAAGAAAGATCTCCTGAACAATGCCCCTTTGACCAAGCTAAATTTGGCAGCTTTGGTGCGTAGGGTTCTCGATTATTTGGGATCCGAAGGCAATTTTCCTGTCTTCAAGTAGTCTATGTATTTGTTTCTTCAATCAAAAGTTAAACTCGTTTAGTTCACTTCGGCATGACCTTCTTCTACCACCATATTCATTAGTTGCACTACTGCTCCTGAGTTGACTTCATCAGAATCAACTGACGACCCCAAGTTAGCTAGTGCATCGACCTCACTATTTTGATCTCTAGGTACATGCTGCAGGGTCCATTCCCTTAATTGGTGTAGGGTTACCTACAATTTGTCCAAGTACCACCGCATCCGTTCTTCTTTTACTTCGAACGTTTCGTTGACTTGATTCATCATGAGGAGGGAGTCTCTCTCGGCTTTGATCACTTCGGCCCCAAGGCTCTTAGCTAATTCTAGACCTGCAATCATGGCCTCATATTTAGCCTCATTGTTAGTCAATTTCATAGTTCTAATAGATTGCCTAATTATACTCCCCTTAGGTGGCTTCAATATGATGCCGAGCCCGGACCCCTTCGCATTGGAGGCAGCATCCGTGAAGAGGGCCAAGATTCCCGAAGTAGTCCCCAAGGTGAGTAGTAGTTCCCTTTCGACTTCGAGTATTAAGGCCGGCGTAAAGTCTGCCACGAAGTCTGCCAAAATCTGATATTTTATGGCGGTTCAGGGTCGATGCTCATATCGTTCTCGCTAATCTCCACAGCCCATTTTGCCAACTGGCCTAAGAGCTCGAGCTTATGCATGATATTCCTCAGCGAGTAAGAGATTACAACACATATAGGGTGGCATTAAAAGTATAGCTTTAGCTTCCTAGAAGAGCTTAGCAAAGCGAGTGCTAACTTTTCCAGGTGAGGATACCTTGATTCAGCATTGCCTATAGTTCTACCGACATAATAAATAGTAAACTACGTACCTTCTTCCTCCGGGACTAAGACACCACTTACCACCAAGTAGAGGTCCAACTGTTCGTCTGTCTTCGGAGTGTGTAACAGAAGTGGGTTCGACATGTATCGTTTGAGTTCTTCCAAAGCTCGATGGCATTCCAGAGTCCAGGAAAAGTTATTCTTCTTCTTTAATAGTGAGAAGAATCGATGGCTCTTTTCTGAGGACCTCGAAATGAACCGGCCCAAGGTGGCTATACGCCTAATCAGTCTTTGAACGGCCTTGATGTTGTCCGCCATGGTGATGTCCTCAATGGACCTTATTTTGTCGGGGTTGATTTCGATTCCCCGATTGGATACACCAAATGCGCACTTCTCCAAATGTACATTTCTCTGAATGCACACTTCTCCAGGTTTAGCTTCATGTTATATTTCTTTAGTATGTCGAAGGTCTCCTGCAAATGCTTCAAATTCTCATCTCCTCGTAGGGACTTGACCAACATATTGTCTATAAACTTCCATTGATTTCCCTATTTGTTCTTTGAACATCCGATTTACTAGGCAGTTGTAGGTGGCACCGACATTCTTTAATCCAAATAGCATTACGTTATAATAGTAGGTACCGAATTTAATGACGAAAGAAGTCTTTTTTTAATTGTTCGGGTCCATTCGAATTTGAATGTTACCCGAAGTAGGCATCGAGGAAGCTGAGTATCTCGTGTCCGGCCTTCGCGTCGATCGTTTGATCAATGTTAGGCAAAGGGAAAGAATCCTTAGGGCATGCTTTATTTAGGTCTTTGTAATCTACACACATTCTTAGTTTATTCCCTTTTTTAGGTACTACCACTACATTAGCTAACCAGTCCGGATATTTAACTTTTCGGATGGATTCTATTTTAAGAAGTTTGGATACCTCATCCTTGATGAAAACATGTTTGACCTTGGATTGTGGCCTCCTCTTCTGCTTAACCGGATGGAACTTTGGATCCAAATTCAACTTATGAGTGATTACCTGTAGTGGGATCCCTATCATGTCAAGATGGGACAAAGAAAAACAATCTATGTTAGCTTTAAGGAAATTAACAAGTTTTGTCCTGAGCTTGGGGTTTAAACCCGTGCCCAGGTATACATTTTGATCTGGTAAGTATTCGACTAATATGACTTGCTCCAGTTCTTTAACCATCGATTTGGTGGCATCAGTGTCAATAGGAGCTATGAATGATATCAAGACACCATAATCGTCCTCCTTGTTTTCTCCTTGTTCCTTCGATTTGGCCGAGGCCAGCATTAGTGATTGCTATTTAATTTCTTCCATTCTGGTCAGCTCAGCGTTCCTTGGTGTCGAAACCACGGGCACCGGGATTACCTCTTCGAGAATAAACATCTTTTTCGCGGCTAGCTATTCTCTGTAGACCGTCTTGACTCCCCCTGGTATGGGGAATATCAATGCCTGGTGCAAGGTCGAGGATACCACCCTCATGTTATGAACTCACGGCCTTCCCAATAAAGCATTGTACCTTATGTCCTAGTCGATCACATAAAACTTTGTTTTTTGGATCATCCAGGTGGTGTTTACTGGCAAGGTTATTTCCCCTTTAGTGGTCTCACATGCCATGTTAAATCCGTTCGAAACCCAGACTGCTGGCACGATTTGGTCTTGTAACCCCAATTGCTCTACAACCCTTGATCTGATGATGTCGGCCGAGCTACTTGGATCAATCAACGCATGTTTAACTCGAGATTTATTGATAAATACGGATATTACCAGCGCATCATTGTGAGGTTGTGTGATGCCCTTGGCATCTTCGTCGCTGAACGAAATGGTTCCCTGAGAAACATAATCCCGGGTGAAGTTTTCCCTTGTGATAGATACTTTAGTGCGTTTAATCATTGGTCATTGGGTGACATCGACTCCTCCGATGATCATGGTGATCACGTGATAAGGCTCCTCTTGTTCAACCTGTTTGTTGGCATCCCTCTTTTAGAAGTGGTTTTTGGCTCGATCACTCAGGAATTCTTGGAGGTGCCCGCTGTTGAATAGCCTAGAAACTTCTTCTCTCAACTGTCGGCAATCCTCGGTCCTATGACCATGAGTGTTGTGATATTTACACATCAATTTAGGATCCTTTTAGGAAGGGTCAGACTGCAGTGATGGGGCCACTTGGTCCTTTTTATGCACCCTATGGCTAACACGATGTTGGCGCCGTCCACGTTGAAGTTATACTTCGGTAACCTCAGTGCTTTCTTGCTCCCGAGCGGCCTGTCGAACCCATTTTTGCTAATCAACCCTCGGTCATCAGGTCCTCATTCGTTCCTCTTTTCGTTCATTGCGGAGGGACGCCCGGATCCATTTTCACTTTGGTCCACGCCGTATGGTTCATACCAATCTCGGACCGGTCTTGGCTCTTGATCAATGGCTCTCTTATATCTATTATTGGATTTGATAGGGTAAACAGATCCAGAACGAGCCTCGAGTTGATTGTGCTCTTGGATGTCGGTCAAAGTTACCACCGGGTACTCCACCAAATTTTGTGTTAACTATTGAGTAGCCAAGGAACTTCGAGGGTTAAGCCTCCGAGTAAATTCCTAAACGGACCAATCATCTACGACCGGTGGTAGATCTATCCATTCCATCTGGAGTCTCGACACAAGCTCCTTGAGCATCTCGTTATCCCTTTATTTGACCTTGAAGAGATCTAACTTTCTGGTCTCGACCTTGATGGCCCCGGCGTGGGCCTTCACGAAAGCATCTGCAAGCATAGCAAATGAGTCAATGGAATTTTGGGGTAAGTTATGATACCATATCATTGCTCCCTTGGATAGAGTTTCCCCGAACTTCTTCAGTAACACCGACTCAATCTCATCATCCTCCAGATCATTCCCCTTGCTCGTGAACATGTAGGAAGTCACATGTTCATTTGGATTCGTGGTCCCATTGTATTTGGGGATGTCGAGCATGCAAAACCTCTTTGGGATCGGCTTTGGTGCCTCACTTAGAGGAATAGGCTTCGGAATAAATTGTTTGGAGTCCGATCCTTTCAGTAACGGGGGTGCCTCGGGCATCTGATCGACCTTGGAGTTGTATTTTTCCACCTTCTTGTCACTAGCCTCAATCTTTTTCTCACTTGACTCTACTCATTTCGTTAATTCTTTGAGCATCTTCCTCACCTCGGGATTTATCCCGGGCTCAGCTTCATCCAGTATCCCGGGCGTGGCATTGGTTCTGCAGCTATGCTATCGCCTCTTGTTGAGCCAACAATATTTCGAAGATTAGCCGCAGGTTTACCCCATTGCCTTCACCTTTGGGTGTTTCTCGAGCTGTTAATTGCCCCCTCTCTCCCCGAATACTATTTTTAGGGTTAGTTAGCAAATTGACGTTGATGTCCACCCACGAGTTAGCATCGATCGGATCGACAATTTGGCCACCATTGGGATCAGTAGGGGCACTTTGTTAGTGGGCACCAAATTATTATTTTTGCCTTGATAGCTTGACTCAGCATCAACGTTTAAGTGAGTAGATTGAGAGTTTGACATTTTTGGGTTGACTTGAAATCAAGACTTCAAAGAACAACCGTAAAATAACCTTACTCCCACAGTGGGCATCAAATTGTTTACCCCAAATTGGGTTATAATTAAATTTGTATGAAGTTTTATGGACATGTGATTTAATCTAAAATGAAAAATTAAGAATATCAAATAAATGAGTTAGGAGTGAAATAATTGTTCAAACCAGTTGCAATGCTATGATCGAGCTTGAGCTTAGGATGATTAATGAACTCGCCCTCGGTCAGACCCTTTGTTAAAGTCCGACCGTGAATGAAAAAGAAAACAAATGAGCAAAACTTTTACAATAGCTAAAAGGCGGAAAATAAACTTGTATTGCTTTTATTAGTGTGTTACAATGTGTCTTACAAAAGAAAAACTTCGCCTTAATATAGTAGGGGACTTTCATCCCTAATATAAGTCTAAACAAGGTAAAAATCTTCCCTTCCTAGTAATTATTGATCCATAATCGACATCGAGTGATATCCGTACCGTGATATCCGATTAGGTGCGAATATTACAGCCCTCTATACATAACCGTTCACTGTGTTTCCAGAAATCTTAGAACTCATTCTGAGCTCGGGGCACGTCGCTTTACTATAACCCGAGGTCAAACACATCGTTCATTCTCCCAGGATCTCTATATGAAGGGTATTTAGCCTCGACTACAATCTCGTGTGTCCGTGCCCTTCCTCAGTTTTCTCACAGCAAAATCGAGGTAGACGTTACATCTGATTTTACCCGTACACAAGTAGTTTGAAATATCAGTGGATGGAGTAACAAATCGGCAGCCAAAAAGCCTATTGAAGACTTTATATATAGAATATCTCCAAGAAAATTCATAATTAAAGAATGTATCTATGTGTATATGACCTATAAATGAAGGTTAATCTTTTAAATTTATGATTACGCCCAACTCTAGTCCTAAAAAGGATAAGCGGTCGTTGGAAATATAATTTGTTATTAGAGTCTTTAGTCGAATATCAAAGGGAAATCAGGCTTAGCTGTACTATTCAATATCACTAAGAAGATAATTTCGAATAATTTTCGAGTTATAAAGACTATGATTTCTATTTTAAACTATTTAACTAACAATTAATAAAAGCAGTAAAAATTATCAACTAAAGATTAGGAATTCCTAGAGTTATGATTTCCCAATGCTCGGAATCCTTTTCTCTATGTTATCGATAATCTTGTCGATTTTTTCTCTACTGATGGTGAACACTCAACTTACCATAATTCTCTGTCGAGCAATCACATTAATTTATTAGACGTACTCTCTCGAACTACTCTACTTGAAAATTTCTCATAGCTCAGTACAATCATACTAAAGCTTTGTTATCTCTAGTCCCGCTTTTAAACTCACACTGTATTGATCTCTCATATACCTAGGGAGTGGCGTTATTCAACAACTACCTAAATACATAATCTCTCTCAAGCAACACATAATGAATAGACATAGTTAATCGCTGACCATTTAGTTATAACAACAAGTAAATTGTAGTTGAACAAATAGATATTTAAAAAAGGGTCAATTATAGATAAACACGGTTAAGAATTCATCCAACAATTAATTCTATCAAAACCCTATATGATAAGTTTATTTATTCATATATGAAAAGATACGATACTAGAAGTCATAACCAAAAATGAAAAATAGGAAGAAGAAAGAAAAAACTTGTTGTCGAATCTTTCATCTTCTCTTCTAGCGTCTCCTTCCTCCACAAGTAGTGTGTCTTCCTACTTAAGTATTTCCTAATTCTCAAAAACTATTTGAGAATGTATTTATACAGTGTAGGGTTCGCATGATATCTCTTTTGGCAAGCCGAAGTCGAACAAGTTATTACAGGTTAGCTCCTTCCCTCTTGTACGCATGCGAAAGTGAACGAGGGAAGTTTTTTTTTCTTCCAGCTCTCTCGTGAACTTCCTCGCCTTTTTTCCTTTATCCATTATTTTGTTCAAGTACCCCTTAGCTAGCTCGTTCTATTTCGTATGAAGCATGAATGTGAGCGAGCACATAACTTTGCCCATTCTCTATTTCTTGGTCCCAAATCAACTTCTTTTGCTCACCTTTTGTTCAACTCACTCCTATATGTAAGAATGCATGTAATGAGCATAACTCATGTAACCTCCATCAATCAAAAAAGTTATGAGATAAAAGTACACCAAAAATTCTGCATATTTTACCGTTTATCAACGCCCCCCACTAAAAATCTTGCTCGTCCTCGAGCAACTTTTAAAATTAAGCATAATGGGAAAGTAACACATTTAAGACATACTCATGCATCACACTAATGATTATAGTTTATACCAACTTTTAAGAACTATTGAAATCTTTCCTCAAAAATAGACTCATGTCAAGACTATTTAAAATATTTGTGTGACTTCGTCGAACATCCTAGCCTCAAAAGTTGACTCCAGTGCGTTTCCTACTATGACTCACTTCATATGCCAACTCAAAGAATCGGAGGCTTTACCACTCCATTGCAAATCATCTGTCCGCACAATCAAAACACATAGAATGACGTGTCCACCCACTCAAAAGAATGAAATTAAGTATACTTTAAGGACATGCATATTGAAAGAATTCGTTCACTCTCACAAAGAAACTCATATGCCATCTAAGTTCGTACCATAGGCTTAACCATAGTGTAAATCTCTACTAATATTATGCGCGCAATGAGAACTTTAAGGGTTGTAATGGAGGTTGTGGGACCTGAAGGATATATTTGGAAAAATAGTAACTCATCCTCCTAAGCTCTTTAATACATTATGCTTTAGCTTCTAAGCACATACTATTCGTGATAAATTTTTTTCTATGAAACCATACATAACTTGGCCCATTGTCTTTAAGCACATCTACTTAATTACTAGCCTAGATCAAAATGAATTGGAGGGGTATATTTTTTTCTTTATTATTAATTTTTTTGTATTTTCTATTTTTTTTTTATTTTAAAAAAAGTTATTTTGAACACCTTCCATAAGTTGGTATTTTCGACTTGTGGCTCTCTCAATGCATATGTGCATCTTTTGGCCTTTTATAGTTCCGCTTAAAGGTTACCCCATCTCTTCCATTACTCTTCTAGTGACTTATGTGTTTTCGAAGGTAAAGGTTAAACAAGATTGTATTAAGAACAAAGAGAATTCGACTTATAATATAGGTATCAAAGAAAAGGTTTACAAGCTCAAAATGGACTAACAAGGGATAAGTTTACCATTTATAAGCAAGTAGCTCAAAGATCAATCATAGAAAACACCTATATTAATTCTCAGACTCATAAGACTTACTTATTTTGCTTCAAATCACACACGAGGCAAGTTCTAAACTAGCAAAGGATAACACATAATACAACTAAGATCTCACAACACACAATGCACATGACTCACTCAGGATAGCTCATGACCCACTCTCAAGTTAAAGTAACTAAGCACAATCATCATTATATATAGTTCAATCTCATAGGAAGTAATAACATGAGTCAAAAGATGAGACCAAACTTCAAATGAAAGTCACATACACTCTCAAGACATATTGTCACAAGAATCAAGAAGAAATTACTCATCATAAATGCTTCAAATTTAAAACCCGATATAAGACATGTAAAAAAGCACAGATCCTCAAGATCCTCCCATTTCACTCTCAGTTCTACAAAAGAAATAAAATCTCTTTTTATTTTTGCTAGACTTTAATCATTTAAAAAATCTGTCTAAGAGATCTATCATTATGAAAAGCCATTTAAGAATTTGAAAAAAAAAACTACTACTGGTTCATAGAGTCATCCCCTTGGAAAAGAACTATGTCAAGGGGGATTATTTGTACCTAATTGTTTTTCAATTTTTAATTTTTGATTTTCAAATAAACTAGAAAATTAAATAAGCACAAAATCATCTAGACAATCTCCCCACCCCGCACTCAAAATTGTGCATTATCTCCAATACAAACTATAAATAATAAGAGAGTGAAAGAAACTCTCTGGTGGCCT
Source organism: Nicotiana tabacum (assembly GCF_000715075.1). Lineage (NCBI taxonomy): Eukaryota > Viridiplantae > Streptophyta > Magnoliopsida > Solanales > Solanaceae > Nicotiana > Nicotiana tabacum. The sequence goes on along the minus strand of NC_134087.1, from coordinate 143,176,156 downwards.
AAAGGCCAAAGCATTAGCAGCTCATTAAATACTCAGACTTTTTCCGGGCTTAGTCCTTTATGCGGGTAACTCACACTTAATTCTAACTATTTGACTTGTTGTTGCATCCTTCCAATGTCTTTGTTTCCCATGCTCTTATAAAATAAAAAATGACAACATAAAAATAACACAATAATAATATTGAAAATCAGTAAAGTTGGATTGTCTCGCAACAAGCACCTGATTTTATAATCGCAGCATGACTTGAACCATTTTTGCCTCCACCTAGAGCTTATGAATTGGATCCCTTGTTTGGCTTCAAGTTTTCGGCTATGCTATAAGGGAGATGAAATAAATCTAACTGGGCCAAGCAACCAATAAAGTATTCTACACTTCTTGGCCTTTAGATGAGGTATATAATCTTGTCTTTCTGATCCGAAAAATTTCAAAATGGAGGCATCTTGTTCCTCATTCCTCGATCCTCAATTGGCTCAGATGACACTATTTTTATATCATCATCCAAATACAATATGGAAAAATACTTGGAGTGAGGACCAATATGGTCAAATACATGAACTTCAGAATTTTTAACATCCTTAATACCAATGATAATAGAGTCAACTAAATATGTATCCTCTCTATCCTTTATTGACTCTAGTATCACTTCTACAACATCGGCATCATCAAATTCTAGTTGGTTAGGTGGTTGGTGTTATACTCGGAACTCCTCCATTAACACATCAATTTTGCCTCTAATTCACACTCTTTTGGCCTACTATCCACAATATTAACTTGTTAAGTATTTAAAGCCTTAACCAATTGACTCACTTGAGCCTCCAGGTTGTGAATAGTCGCCTCTTGCCTTAGTATCTGCAATATTTTCTCATCATTTCGTTCCACAAGGTATTTTAACATTTCATTTATCTCCTTTAGGTCAGCATCCCCAGATTCTTTGTGCCAATTAGCGTCACAAGAAAAAGTAGAACTGTCATAATAAGGGGTTCACGAAGGATAAGAGATATAAGCACAAGCATAAAAGTGACCATCTTGACCACCATAATTATCACAAATATTTCGGATATAAGAATGCTTTGGTATGCATAACTCGCTCCCGGAAATATTTGATAATTTTACCACGGGTGGTTATCTTTACAGTATATATAAGGATCAAAAGTAGAATTATCAACACCTAAACTCTCATAATTTCAAGATGTCATGATTCTCAAGTTAAAAGAAATTCAAACTTGAAATCAAGCAATATTTATAGCTACAACTACACCTTTAGTTCCCAGGCAATGTCCTAAAAAGGATAAGCGGTCATTGAAAATATAATCCGATTTTAGAATCCGGAGTCGAATCCCACAGAGAATAAGGCTTAGTTGTAACTATTCAATATCACTAAAAAAATAAGTTTGGTCAATTTTTGAGTGATAAATATTATTGTTTTTATTTTAAATTAATTAACTAACAACCAATTAAAAGCACTAAAAATTATCAAAAAGAGATTAAGGGATGGAGACAAGATTGGGAGCTTAAAGTTATGATTTTTCCAATTGTCACAATTCTTCTCCATATGTTATCTACAATCTCGCCGATACTGATCGTGAGCTCTGAACTTATTGTAATTATCTTTCGAGCAATAACAATAATTTACTAGACATATTCTCTCGAACTACTCTAGCTGGCAATTTCTCATTAGCTCACTACGACTATGCCAAAACTTTATTATCTCTAATCCCGCTTTTAACCCTATGCCTAGAGAGTAACATTATTCAACAACTACCTAAATATGTATTCTCTCTCAAACAACACATAATAAATAGGCACAGTTAATCGACGACCATTGAATTAACAACAAGAAAATTGTAGTAGAACAAATAGATAATAAAAAAGGCTCAATTATAGATAAGCATGGTCAAGAATTTATCCAACAATTAGTTCTATCAAATCCTAGATAAGAAACTTAACTATTTATAATAGTATGAAAAGATATAATACTAGAAGTTATAACTAACAGCGGAAAATAGGAAGAAGAAAGAAAAAACTCGTTGTCGAATTCTCTCCTAGCGTCTCCTTCATCTACAAGTAGTGTGTCTGTCTTCTCAGGTATTGTCTAACCCTCAAAAACTGTTTGAGAATGTATTTATTCAGTGTAGGGTTCACATGAGATCTCCTTTGGCAAGCCAAAGTCGGACAAGCTGTTACAAGTTAGGTCGTTCACTCTCTTATATGCACACGAGAGTGAATGAGGGCAATTCTTCTCTCTTTTTCCTTCCAGTTCTCTCGTGCACCTCCTTGCCTTTTTTCCTTAATCCACTATTTTATTCAAGCTCCCCACAATTAGCTCTCACTTTCGCGTGAAGCATGGATGTGAACGAGCACACAACTTTGCTCTTTCTCTGTTTCTTGGCCCCAAATCAACTTTTTTTGCTCGTCTTTCGTCTAATTTGCTCATACGCATAAGAATTCACGTAATTAACTAATACAATATAAAACCCATGTAACCTCCCGCAACCACACAGTTATGAGATAAAAGTACACCCAAAAATATGCATTTTTCACCATTTACCACTTCATATAACAAAAATATTAGCTTGAGTTAAATCTAAATTTCGAGTAAAACGGATGCTCTATGTATATATGAAATAATATAAATAGCCTAGACCAGAAAAGTGGCTAAAAATTGACAGTATAAAAATAGCTAGGTTTTATTTTAGCCCCAAAAGATTTGTGGATACTCCTTTTTTTTTTAATTTCCCACCCGGTGTCCGGTACCCGTATTGGAGCCCGACTATATCTGGATTCGCGCCGTGTAAGACCCCATTCGAAGGGAAGCACTCCCTACCAAGGATTTTTCCATACCCAGGGCTGGAACCCGAGACCTCTGGTTAAGGGTGGAGCAGTCTCATCCACTGCACCACATTCTTTGGCGGTGTGGATACTCCTTCGGTATAACGTCAAAACCTCTTCAGGAAAGTAATTTTCCAGTCCCAAATTTGTATTGTCATTTTCTGTCATTCTACTCTTAACTATGAATAGTTTGGAAAAGAGGAAAAGAAAAATACCAAAGAAATAAATTAGATTACCATTAAGGATTGTGGTGGAATTGAATTATATCATTCTATGATTAAGTATTTTCCCCTTTAATGAATTTTACACAAGGCAAATTCGAATTAGTTTATACCCAAAGGGAAACTAAAAAAAGAAGAAGAAATGAACAAGGTTGTTCAAGGTCATTAAGTGTAGCGCCACAATTCCATAAATGAAAACAGAGAAGTTAGGCTGCAGACACAAAGTACGTCTCTCCCACTTGCACCTTTCCTGAACTCCAGTCTCCACTTCTTTGCAGGTGGAAAAATTTTACAACTGCAAAAGAAGCAATATTATGCACCAGCGTACGAATGTTTGTATCGTACATTTTCTGCCAAGAAGTTAATTGGAAAAATTATGACTCAAAAACTAAAGGCTAGGAAAAAAAGGAGAAAATGCAATTTTCTTAAGAAACATTCTAATAACGTCTTATATTAATGTTCTTTAATTTTATTTCATGGTTATGTTAACATTTGTTAGTCAAGTTTTCCTCTTCACTTTTACTCGCATTATTTCTTTGAATCTAAATCTTATACACCGATATTGTAGAAAAATTTAATCGACTCTTTTGCGTCGCTTACTATTATTTTCAAGTTATCGACCTTATGTTAGGAATAGCAATGTATTACTATTTTTTTACTAATATGATAACATACAATAATCATTGTTAACCTATACAAATTAAATAATTTATTATGTTTTAAAGCTCTTTCCTAGAGAAAAGGTAGACCTTTGCATTAAGACCATTGGAGATTGTGGTGAGATGAATATAAGTACTATACCTTTAAATAGAGGTTTTGGATTCGAACTATGAGAATGAAAAAGTCTTAGTTGTTTACCCGTAAAACGGTATAATTGAATTTAGACGTGATTTATAGACTAGTGAATCGATTTGATCCCAAAACTGATAAATAAATATAAACAAGAACATAAGATTTAACGTTGAAATCAAGATAAGACAACATAAATCCTATTTCCGGGAGCAAAGCTTCCATAGGCAACAGTAACGACATTAATAAGCAAGAAGATAAAATATTATTGAGCTTTGAACAGTGTATAACATAAGTTTGTCAGAAAATTCTCCTCTTATAATAGTTGTTGAGGTCACTATTTATAGTTGTACGTAGGAAACAAGTTCCTAGGATCAAACCCCACTTAAATAAAAATTAAGGGGCCATTGAAGAATGTGTAACGGTAGACAGTGAATGCCATATTTTCTGTAACGAACTACGCATTTAATGTTATAAAATATTCTCTATTTAATGCTATCAGGTGGCCGACATTTATTTTGTCTTTATGAACAACATTCCCTTCCGGAACAAACGAGATCGCTTCCCTTGGACTTGATTTCCATTTGCCACGCTTCCCATCTGCCTTCGACTCCAAGTGTCGCTTTATTATGCGAGCATTTAATATGAACATAGTTTACTCTATACATAGTCCCCCTGCTTTTCGGTGGCACATCCTTGTGTCACCGGGAAGTTGGTGAAATACCTTTCTTGGCGGAAACTTCTTTGACCACCTCTGAAAAGTTTCTAACGGTTGATTAGACACACGTCTCTCCGTATTTAATGCCCCGAACACGCGTCATCCATGATTTAACAATACTTTTGCCAGTTATTGAGGTAATTATGGCCACAATTTTAACCGCATATTTTTTTTACTTATATGCATCAACCTTCTCATTTTACACTTCATAATTTTCTAAATTCTCTCAAACTCGCTTTACTCAACTTACATTTATTTTCAACTTCCTTTAGTCTTCTTTTTCCAAGAAAAAAACCTTACTTCCTTTTGATAAAAATGGCCTCTTCTTCAAGAAATTCCAGTGCTTCAAAGAATAAAGAAAGTACTGATGATGTTGATCTTCCCACGGTGAACACCATAATTCCCACAAAAATTACTACAACGAAGGACTTCGAAGAGAAGTACCCTTCTGCTAACCCCCGCACATGGGGTGTTGGCGTGTATCCTTCATCCATCCATCCTTCTAGCATTCCTGTTGTGAAGGAAGACTGTGGCTATCAAGATTTGAACATCATTGCTCCTGACCCGGCAGAGCGGGTAACCTTCTTCAAGAAGAGTTTTACGTATGTTTATACGTACCCCTTTACTTTGGGCCCGTTCTCATTGATTTGGGGCTTCGACTCTGCTATCTTGGAATTGTGCATCCATTATCAAGTTTGCTTGGCACAGGTGAGCCCTTCTATGTGGAAGACGGTCTCTTGACTTCGGCATCTGTGCCAGGAGACGGGAGGAGAGTTATTCCTGGCTCTATTGATGAACCTTTCTTCCCCTAAGATTTTTCATGGGGGAATGATAAACTTAAATAAATGTGGTCAACATGCTTTGCTAACCAGCATGGATGATGACAACGACCATGGTAGGATGGAGCAGTTTGTTGCAGTTGCCACCAGGGACATCATCCCAGCCACAACTTGAATCATGGAACCCCACTCGTAAGTTCATTGTCAGTTTCTATCTAGTTAAAGATTGTCCCATACTATTACTGATCCTTCTTCTTTCACTATTTTAGCAACTCGTGGATACCACCAAGGGTTTAAGGCTTGGACTAATGGGTCTAGAAGATCTTGGAAGTCACTACGCCCGAGAAACGCAAGTGGAAAGAATTGGCCCTAAAATACGGGTGGAAGGCCAAAAATCATGGTAGGTTGAACTCATCTTGTTTTTACCTTTCGTATAGGAAAATTGGTTAACCTTTCATTCCTATTGAATTCAGGTCTTCTGCAGGGCTCTATTACCGTCCCTGGATAGGATGTTTTGGCTAATCCTACTGATGCGATGAGGTTGTTACAGGAGGCTTTCCACTGAACGGGTGTCATCGGGATTGCTTCAGGTGCAAGTGTTTTTTTTCGGAGTCCCCGGCAGAAGAACAAGCAACAAAAAGGCAACGTTCCTCGGCAACCAAGGGCAAAAATATAAAGGCAAATACCGTCGTGCCCAAGCCATTAGCGGACACTTTGGTGATGAGCGTAGTGCCCAAGCCAACCATAGATACCATGGTGATCGGTGATGATGGAGGAGCCAGTGATGAGGGGGCTTCTCTGCATAGAAGACGACGACCTTCATCAACTCAATAGAACATTCAATCTGTTGAGCTAGTAATGCCAACCGAGGATGACGTCACGGCGCTCTGGGGGAATATGATGTAGTGGAAGATGCTAACTCTCACTTCCGAGCACCAGTCGCTTTTCTTGATACCGTGAGGCTGGGTATTGGTATTTCCCGCCTTCGGTTGATGGGCAACCAACAACTAGTACTGCTTTTGTCGCAGCTGCTTCTCAACCTACAACTCCATCAATTTCATCTCATTCTTTTCCAACTTTGCCTTCACCACCAGTAACTGCTACATCATCTCCACCAACCGTAATCCTCTGAAAGGAGGATGTCCCACTTCCCCAGTCCCCAGTTTATGGGAATTTAGGAAATATTTATTCCGCCCCCTCCAAATATCCTCAGAGGAGGAGGAGTGTTTCCCTCTCAATTTCTACCGGATGTCATCTATTGGCCCGGCATACACAATACAATGTCGGTAAAATCTTTGTTTCCTTTGTCGTTTCTTTTATCTTTGTTATGGTAGGGTTTTTTGTTTGTACTTCTATTTTGCAGGCCAACTTCCTTGCTTCCGAGGGCCTTCAGAGGTAGATCCTTGATAAGGAGAAACTCACCTCCGTACGGGATCAATAGTTGGCCGAGGGGGATCAAATTGTTGCTTGCCTCCCGATACTGGAAGCACAAGTTGTTGAGGCCACTGATGGTGAGGCTCGGTTGCAGCAAAGCGAGCAAGAGGTAGTCACCCTCGGGCAAGAAGCCACCCTGTTAAGGGCAAAATTTGAAGAAGATAAGGCAAAGTGGGTCGAGGTCCAGAGTGTCGTTCTTGCTGCATCCGATAGCAAGGTTGCCTCTACTGAAAGATTGAATAATTTTGATGCGGCCTTTAACTCCAAAGTTGTAGAAGTTGTTGTTGCCGAGGAGAAGTATGCGCGGTATGAAGAGAGGCATAAGATGGTCATGGATCACAATAAAGTTTTTAACTCCAATGTCTATGACCAAGGTTGACCGTCTTAAGGTAGAACTTCAGTGCCAAGCAGCTTCCCTCATTGTTGGAAAAACATATTATATGTAAATCATGAGGAGAAAAACCTTGGAAGAGGCCAAAGCGAGCGTCATTGACATTGATGCTGAAATCGCCAAGGCCCATGAGCTGGAGTTAACTACCCGAAGGGGTCTCCTAGTCCAACCTGATGCTATTGACTCTTTTGGTTTCGATTCCGAGTTGTCGGGAACTGAAGAAGAAACTGAAGGGGATGATGGTGAAGGTCAAGATGGTGAAGGCCAAGATCTTGAGCCGGCGGCGGATCCACCTACTTCTCCTCAGGGTGCAGATGCTTCTCTTCCTCCGGATTCTGAGGATGCAGTAGCTTAGCTTTTGCTTTCTTTTCACTTTTCTTTTCTTTTCCATACTTTTATATTCGTGTTGCTTGGCATATTTTTTGTATATAGAAGTATTTTTTGTTTAAGTATTGCGCAAGTTTTTTCTTTGCATACTTTTCGTTTAAGTATTGCGCAAGCTTTACTTTTTGTGTCGAGTTAGGCGATGCTTCAGGTGTATTTTTCCCCGATAACATATGGATTCCGAGCATAAGCTCTTCCGAAACCAACCCTTTACCGTAAGGGTTTCATAAGAGAGGACCCTCTTATAGTTATAGTAATCTTGAAGAGGACGTCTCTTATTCATTACGGCACTAGCATTTGAAGTACTTGTTTAATTTCAAACGGTAAAATTAATTTATCATTCGGACAAGAAACAAGATAAAACTAAAATATTTACTTTATCTCTTCCATTTTCAAAAGTACATAAGCGTTTGTTGTGCCAAAAAGAAATTGTCATTACTTGTGGCTAACTTGTATAATTTGTTTCTATGGGATTGGCCGGGCAGTCCCCCGTCCCAATGATACAACTTTGTTTCTGAATTTCGTTATCCCCGATCGATGTGGGTCATTGTTGTCGTATTCTCATATCATCCCCCACCCCACCCCCACCCCCACCCCCACCCCCAGTGTTCAAATGCGAAGAATGCGAATTTGAAGACTAGAAGTCTTGCTCTTTTGAAGATTCCACTAGTGAATGGTTGGATAATCTTTAGTTCGTTAGCAAGCTTCACTTCTCCTTAGGAACTTTTCTATTAAGCCAAAGATTATCTAATAACCCCTTAGTGGCTTGCACTCATGAATGGTCGAGTGACCTTTGGACCGATAACAAACTTTACTTCCCAGGAGGAACTTTGCTACCAAGCAAAAGACTATGTAACAACTCTATAGTGACCCGTTGCTTGTATGCCTTGTCATTCAAAGGTCTTATTTCTACTGACGAAGCTTCCTTCGTAGTATGATTTTCGTTGCTGCCTTCATTAAAAACCTTGCCACATATACCCAATTGGGACAAAAACTGGGTGAAGGAAAAAAAAAGTGCATCACATACTTTTAGTATAGACGATGCTCATCAGCAATGTATCTTTTGAGGTGTGCCACATTCTAGTTGCTCAGAAACTTTACTCCGTCTTGATTTTCCAATTCATATGACCCCTTTCCCGGTGATAGTTGAAACCCGGTATGAGCCTTCCCATGTCGGACCTAGCTTTCCTTCATTGAGTTCCCTGGTGTTCTAAGTTACTTTCCTTAAAACCAAGTCTCCTACATTGAAATAATGGAGGTTGACACTTTGATATTGATATATTTCCATTTTCTATTTTTGGGCTGCCACCCTTATATGCTCCAAGTCTCAGCGTTCATCGAGCAGCTTCAATTTGACCATTAATTCTTCGTTGTTTGTTTCTTCATCTGCCTAAAAGTATCTCAAGTTAGGTTCTCCTACTTCCACCGGGATCAAGGCTTCTGCTCCATATACAAGAGAAAAAGGAGTATCCCCTGTGCTCAAGTTAGTTGTTGTTCGATACACCCACAACACTCCTAGTAGCTCTTTGGGATATTTGCCTTTGGCTGCTTCTAATATCCTTTTGAGATTTTGGATAATCACGTTGTTTGTTGATTCTGCTTGACCGTTTGCGCTTGGGTGATAGGGTAATGATGTGATTCTTTTGATTTTCAAGTCTTTAAGGAATTTTGTGACCTTTGTGCCTATAAATTATGGCCCGATGTCGCAGGCTATCTCTTTTGGTATCCTGAATCTGCAAATTATATTCTCCCACAAGAAATCTACCACTTCGCGCTCGCTGATTTTATGGTAACGACCTATTTTAACCTACTTAGAATAATAGTCAGTTAAAATAAAATCTTAACTTATGGAGGTCAGGGGTAGCAGACCGACTATTTCCATCCCCCACTTCATGAATGACCAGGGAAGCAAAACCGAGTGTACTAGCTCTACCGGTTAATGTATCAATAGCATGTGGCGCTGACATTTATCAATTTTTGAACACAAGCCTTGGAGTCTTATTCCATCTGGAGCCAACAGTATCTTGCCCTAATTAACTTTAACACTTAGGAATCCGTGCTTGAGTTGTTTCCCCATATCTATTCGTGGAATTCTCTCATGACATAATTAGCTTTGGAAGCCCCCAAAACCCGGGCCAACGGACCTTGGAAAGATCTTCTATACAATTGACCTTCTCTGAAGCTGTATCGAGCTGCTTTAGTGTGCAGGGCCCGAGATGTCATGGGATTTTCGGGCAATTTTCTATGCTCGATATAGTCTATGATCTTATTTCTCTAGTACCAGACCAAATTGGTCATGTTTACTTTGTAATAGTCGTACCTGTCCAATACCAAATGCATAAGTTGCACGTTTGCACCAGAATCTTACCCCTTCATTTTCGTGGTCAATTCCAGATTAGCTAGTACGTCCGCCTCCGCGTTTTCTTCTCTTGGGATATGAGTAATTGACCATTCCCTAAACCATGCGAGCAGGCCTGGATTTTCACTACATATTGTTACATACGTTCCTCTTATGCTTCGAAGATCTCGCAGATCTGATTTACTACTAATTGGGAGTCACATTTGATTTTTGTGACCTCGGAGTCCAATCATCGGGACAACTCGAGTCTTGCAATTAAAGCTTCACACTCTGCTTCATTATTAGTCAGGGGAATAGTTCTTATAGATTGCCTTAGGGTTTCTCCCGAGGGCGTCATTAGCATTACGCTGGGCCTGAACCCTTTCATAGTGGAAGCTCCCTCCATGAATAAAGTCAAAAACTCTTTATATCGATTCTAACACCATCAATGCTTCTTTGGTAGCCAAAGTTAACAATCTAGGATAGAATTCGACCACAAAATTAGCCAAAACTTATGACTTAATCGCAGTCCTAGGTTTATGCTTTGTGTCAAATGCACTCATTTAGACTGTTCACTTAGCCAGCCTACTTGAAAGTTCAGGTTTATGAAGGATATTCCGTAGGAAAAAGTGGTCATCACGGCTATCAGATGACATTGAAAGTAAGGCCTAAGCTTTTGAGCGGAGACTATGAAAGCTAAGGCCAATTTTTCCAGATGTGGGTAGTGAGTTTCTGCTCCCGTTAAAGTTTTACTAACATAATAGATAGGAGATTGCATACCTTTGTCCTCACGAACTAAAACGACACTTAACACTACCTCCGAGACCGCTAAGTAGATCAGCAACCATTCGCCTTCCTCCGATTTTGACAATAATGGAGGACTCGATAAATACCTTTTCAAATACTTCAGATCCTTTTGGTAGTTCGGATTCCATTTGAAGTTGTTTTTCTTTTTGAGAAGTGAAAAGAAGTGATGAAATTTTTGTGAAGACCGGGAAATGAACCTACTTAAGAAGGCCAGTCTTCCTGTCAACCTTTGAACTTCTTTTATGCTTGATAGCTGGTCAGGGATGTCTTTGATAGCTTTAATTTTATCAGGATTAACTTTGAGATCCCTCTTTGCAACAGAAGGAATCCCAAGAAATTACCGGAGCTGATTCTGAATGCACACTTCTCGGGGTTAAGCTTAATGTAATGCTTCCTTAGGATGCCAAATATTTCTTGCAAGTGTTTAAGATGATCAGCTGCATTCAAAGACTTAACCAGCATATCATCTACATAAACTTTCATTGTTTTCCCTATTTGCTTTTCAAACATTTTTTTACGAGCCACTGATAAGTGGCTCCGACATTGTTTAGCCAAAAAGGAATCACATTATAGCAATATGTGTCGTCGTTCATTATGAACGAAGTTTTTCCCTGGTCTTCCGTGTTCATCTTGATTTGGTTGTACCTAGAGTAAGAATCGAGGAAACTCATCAACTAGTGCCCGTCTGTCGCATTGATCATTTGATCAGTGTTTAGAAATATGAATGAGTATTTGGGGCACGCCTTATTTAGATCCTTATAGTCTACGCACATGTGAAATTTATTCTTCTTCTTTGGAACTACTACTACGTTAGCCAATCGGTCAAGATACTTTACCCCTCGGATTGAACCGATATCAAGCAAACGAGTTACCTCTTCTTTGATGAATTTGTTTTTGACCTCGGTGATACGGCATTTTTTCTGCATCACAAGGGATGTTAGGATCTAGGCTCAATTTGTGCACAACCACTTCCAAGGGGATACTTGTCATATCCGCATACGACCACGCAAAATAGTCAACGTTAAATTTAAGAAATTTTATGAATTCTGACCTGAGCTCGGGGTTTAGTCCTATCCCCAAGTGGAACATCCTCTCCATGAATTTTTCAAACAACGCGACTTGCTCAAGTTCTTTTGCTGTGGACTTTGTTGTGTCTGTTTCTTCTGGTACCTGGAAATATCTTGATACTTAATAGGATTCTGATGAATCCTCTCCCTAGTTGACTTTGCTCGGATCGGGAGCAGGCGCCAGTTCCTGTAATTGCTATATTGCATGCTCTTTCTCTTTTCTACTGGAAACTGAGATTGCGTTCATCTCCCTTGTCGTCGGTTGGTCTCTTTTTCTTTTTTGTAAGTCCCTCAAGATTTAGGAACTTCAGTAATTGATGATATGTTGATGGCATGACCTTCATCTCATGCAACCATGATCTCCCCATGATAATATCCTAGTTTATATCGTAGTCTACTACCTCGAAAAGGGCCGTCTTCATTACTCCTCCCCATTTGTGGGCAGCAGGATCTCCCCTCGGGTTGTCACGTTTGCCAAATTGAACCCTGCAAGGAGATTTGTGGCTGCAATGATGCTTTCGGTGAGCTTGGCTTACTTCAGCACTCTCCCAGGATAATATTGGCCGAACTTTATGGGTCCACCAAAACGCATTCAATTTTAAAATCTAAGACATTTAAAAAGATTACTAAGGCATCGTTGTGCAGCAACAATAGTCCATCTGTGTCTTCCTCCATGAAATCTATGTCATCCTCAGTGACTTCCCGGAGTCTCTTACAATGGGTTACTGACACCTTCGCCTTTTTTGCCACCGAAAATGTTACTCCATTAATCTCGTTCCCCCAAAAATCACGTTGATCGTCAAACGAGGAAGATCTTCTCCTACTTTCAAAGGTTTTGTGTTATCACGATTGCGATCGTAATTGTATTTAGCCCGGTCGGTTAAGAGTTCTCTGAGATGGACATTTTTCAGCAACGTAGCCACCTCCTCGCGCAAATGCCCCCACTCCATAGTCCGCTGACTATTGGTCCCATGGTATTCGCACCATAAATTAGGATCTCTTTGACTGAGATCAAATCTCATTGGTTTTCGGGAAGTGTGCTTGCTTAATGTTCCTCATAGCTGATACCAGCTTCACTATGCTGACATTGAAGTTGTATTTAGAAATCCTGGGGGTAAGAAGAATCTCGTAGACCCGATATCTCCTTGTCCTGCAACGTAATCAGCTCTCTTATCGATGCTGAATCTATTTGTCGATCGAAAACCTCTACCGCGTCCTTCGGCCCTTTTATAAGGAAAAAACTACCTCTAGAAAACCAATGATCTGTGTTGAAATCATCGTTTAACTTCTTCTTATTCTTCTCCCGGTTCCGACCCTTGGGTGACGCCGGGAAATTGAGCTGATCATCCTCAATTCTTATCTTTGAATCGCACCGGTTGTGAACGTCCTCCCACATTGTTTCCTGGAACTTGAGCAGAGTTTCTTTCAATATTCGGGAAGCGTCAAAATTTCTTGAATTCAACCCTTTAGTAAATGCTTCAGCTGCCCATTCGTCTGGTATGGCCGAGAGCAGCATCCTTTACTTTTGGAATTTGGTCACAAACTCCCGCAACAATTCATACTCTCTTTGTGCAATTATGAATATGTCGGTCTTTCGGGCATGTACCTTTCTGGGCCCGGCATGAGCCTTGATAAAAGAATCCGTGAGCATTTTGAATGAGTCTATCGTGTGCTCGAGCAAGAGCGAATACCATGTTAGGGCCACCTTCGTGAGGGTCTCCTCGAATTTTTTCAATAGGACTGACTCAATCTCTTGTTGAGCTAAAACATTCTCCTTCACCGCCATCGTATAGGTGGTGATGTGCTTCTAAAGATCTGAAGTCCTATCATACTTCGGCACGTCTAGAATTTTGAATCGCTTCGGGATCTATTCTAGTGTCGCACTTGCTTTGAACGACAACTGAGTGTATTTCTTTGAGTCCGGTCCTTTCAACACTGATGGTGCACCCAGAATTTAGTCTATTTGAGCATTTATTTCCCTCATAAACTACATGAATTCAGTTTTATAGGGATCATTCTTATTGTTGTTACCAGATCCGCTACTGTTTCCCCTGGCCCTGTTAAAGCCGACTTTGCCCCTTGATGGTGTTGTTTTCGACCCTCTGTGTTGTTTGGTTGGCGCGAGCACATGGAAGAATTGGACCTCCTCCATTCGCGTTGTTGGAAGCACCCGACAACGCATTCCTCAACTCTGTCATGACCTGATCCTGTCTTAAGAGGTGGCCCATAATGGCTTTTTGTTGCTCCCATAGGATCCTTACTGTTACAGCGACGTGCTTTTCTTCAGCATCATCAGGGCTTGCCTCTCGAAGATGTCGTGGATATTGCCCACTATGGACTGGCGTGGCCCCATCCCCCTCGTTGCGAGTATCACTGATTGAATCTTCGTGCTGAGGTTGATTTCCTTGGGCCTCAACGTTGTGTGTAATGTTGATATGTTACATGTTCTATGATTTTTGCAAAGAACAAAGAATCGAACGTGTTAGTAATAGATGCAAGGATCAACTCAATTACACAACTGTCTAAGCCCCACGGTGGGTGCCAAACTGTTTATCATTAAAATGGTATAATTGAATTTAGACGTCGTTTATAGACAAGTGAATCGATTTGATCCCAAAAATGATAAATAAATTAAACAAAAATGTAAGATTTAACGTTGAAATTAAGATAATACAGCAGAAATTCTGTTCCCGGGAGCAGAGCTTCCGAAGGTGGCAGTAACGATATTAATAAACAAGTAGATAAAATATTATTGAGCTTTGAATAGTGTATAGCATAAGTTTGAGAAAATTCTTCCCTTACAATGGTTGTTGAGCTCACTATTTATAGTTGTACCTAGGGAACAATGTCGTAGGATCAAGCCCCTCTTAAATGACATTTATGAGGGCCATTGAAGAATGAGTAACGATAGGCAGTGAATGCTATATTCTCTGTCACGAACTACACACTTAATGCTATAGAATATTCTCCATTTAATACTACCGGATGACAGTCATTTATTTTATCTTTATAAACAACATTCCCTTCGGGAACAAACGAGATCGCTGCCCTCAGACTTGATTGTCATTTGCTTCGCTTTCTATCTGCATTCGGCTCCATGTATCGCTTTATTATGCGAGCGTTGAATATAAACATATTTTACCCTATATATTAGTAAAATACACTTTTTTTTCTTTAATAAGTATATTACAAGTGCAAATTTAAATTAGCCGGAACTTCAAAGCCATACATGACACTAAATGGAAAAGAGAAAGACCTTCTATGAAGAATTTAATCATTGGGTTAAAATTCCATAAACAGTACATAAACTGATGAAAATACAGCAACGTGCTGGAGGAGCGTAAACAGTCACAAGGTGTTACTCATCACATTATATCCTACTTAACTTTCTTTCAGTTGTCATGTGCCATTTCGTGGGGTGAAAGATTGTTGTTGGGAACATTTTTACTGAAAAAAGTGTCGACAATTGGGTCACAGTTTTTACTGGTAAAAAAAGAAAAGAAAAGGTTGTAGTCGTAAACTACCAGATGCATCATAGAGCGTCTTCTGCACACGCTCGGATTAAACAACAATGGTTCTGTCTGCTTCGACCATAATCGCGTGGGATTCTGTTGGCACCTCGATAAAGGTTAATAGAAAAGAAGGTAAAACCCAGAGCCGTACAAAACCAAATTATTAATGGCGGCCAATTCAAGGTTGTCCACCACGTTATTCCTAGCTGTAAAAGTAAATTTTAATTCATTAAACTTCAAATTTTGAACAGTTTTACTCCTTGTCAAAAGGAAACTCCAAGAATCATAAGTTTTGATCATAATATATAACAAATTCAAAATTTCAGTTGTCCATACCATAAATTCTACTCCCCTTTCATTTTTAATTGTCTACTTTTCACTTTTCTTACAATAAATAAAGAATATATTTTATAATTTTACTAATAACAATAATAGTATTTCAAAAAAATTTAAAAATAATTTAGAGAATTAGTAATTATTGATAAAGGTAAAACAAAAAAATTATCTTTATCTTAATTTGCTAAAATTAACAAGTAAAAATAAAAATATATTTTTAATATAATGGAGCAATACAAGTGAACGGAGAAAGTAGAAGTGAAGATACAGTCCGCGAAGTTTGAACAATTGTTTACAAAACAATTTAATGTGCGTATAGATGAAATATTTAATTAACTTTCTTAGTGATATTCTTGATAAATCATATTTGTTTCATTGAGCTGATTTACAGGAACAGTTAAATGGAAAAGTTTCGATTCCGGAAATTTACCAGAATAATAGGACCTAATTACCGACCAGCAAGGAGCATTTAAAAAGCTTGGTCAAAGAAAGTGAGTTGTAGCCCAATTGCATAAGAATTTGACCGACATAATTTAACTGAGCCGGGCATCCTGGGCCTCACGTGACCAGTCACACGGGCTTCGAGATTAAAAAATTCCTGCTGACTCAGCTGTCTTTGAAGTTCACTCATTGGACCAACGTTATTTGTAGGGCCAACGACACGTACGTGTCAAATCATTTCGCGGTTTATATATATATATATGCAGCGAGTCGGGTTTCTCTCAGTCCGAATCTTTGGGCTCCATATCACCGACGGCAGGTGACTACCCCCCTTGGACTTTCATAGCTAAACAAACAACTACTCCGACGGACCGGAAGTCGCCAACTAAAATGTACTATCACGATAGAAAACTTTGCTTCACCATGAAAACTCCTTATCTCATTTATGTGGCATTATTTTTTATAATCTCATGCAAAAAATAACATATTTTATATTCAAAAATAATTTAACTTTTATTTTTTTTATACCTTAAATGCTAGTTGAAAATGTTTTCTTTCTTTCTAAATTTCGGTGTCCACTTAAATTAAACCACATGAATCAAAATGGATGAGTATTATATCATTGGATTCATTTTGTTCTCTTTCTTGCACCGGAGGAGATATTTTTAGAATCTAGTATACTACTGACATATTTATAAAGTATTTACATATATAATCTATAGTCCATTCGTTTCAGTTTATGTGAATATTTTTTGTTTTTGAAATTAAAACTATATAAATTTTGATCAATATTTTAAAATGTATTTTTACATCATATTGACATAAAAAAATTGTAATTTGTAGTACTTTTCATATAATTTTTGAATATTTAAATTTAAAATTTAAAATAGTAAATTAATCTAATTTAATTTAAATTCAAAGATTAGTCGAATTGACTCTTGTAAAGTAAAAAGATCCACATAAGCTAAAACAAAGGAAACAATTACCATTTAATTGTTTCAGAAGATAAATGGAGTATAAAAGAAAAGAACATTAAAATAATAAAAATGATTACGGGCTTAGAATTTCGGCTGCAGTAGGATCCTATAAAGCAGCTAAGGAAGTGTTCTAGTTTCACGGACTTAGTAGCACAACTCTGTCTCTCCGCCAAAACTTTCTCTCTCATCATCTTACCTTTCGCCATTCATCACGCAAAGAGAGTTCTTATCTTACTAGTAGTACTGTACAGAAACTTGATTCCTTATTCTTTTTTAAAACCACAAGGCTTCTTCCTTTATTGTCCACTGAACTTTTTAAGGCTCACGCTTACACAAAATCTTTTTCTACCTTCTTTCTTGTTTCCTTTGAGGTTCACTTTGTTTAAAGGACCTCACTTTGTTATCAGCTTCAAAACTTTGTGCTCCGTTTGTGTGTGGGTGGTGGTTTACTTTCTTTTTTCTTCCCCCTTTAAGATTATTCCGTCTTTTAACGACGTTGCTCCTCTTTTTGTCAGATTTCTTTGGTTCTCCTTAAACTTGAAGCTTCTCTTTGACTATTCCTTCATTCTTCTCTTCTTTTTAATCCTAGTCTCGTGCCACTCTCAAAGCACTCTTCCTTTATCTTCATTGAGCATTTCTCTATTTTCCCTCCTCTGTAATCACTTTAAAACAGCGAAAATAGCTAACCCGACGTACGTAACACTCTCAAAATGGATCATAGTATGCTCTGTCCGATCAAATATACCGAGCACAAAAAAACCATTAGAAAAGTCACTAAGCCATCCTTCATAAAGCCTAAGAAAATTACTGAAACACGAAAATATTCCGAGTACAGTCCCACTATTCCAAGGACTATTCGAATATCTGTTACTGACCCGGACGCAACCGACTCATCCAGTGACGAAGACGAGCTTTTTGGTCGAAAACGTGTCAAAAGATACATCAATGAAATCAGTATTGAAACCTCACCAATCAATGACGTTAAACCTCTGAATTGTGGCAAGGCCATCAAGAAACGAGCAGCTGAAGCTTCAACACCGAAGCAAAAGGCATTGAAGGTGAAGGTAGTGCAGCCACCGCCGGATGGTACTGTTAGGAAGTTCAGGGGTGTGCGTCAAAGGCCGTGGGGCAAATGGGCCGCTGAAATCAGAGACCCAGCTCGTCGTGTGAGGCTCTGGTTGGGAACTTATGACACAGCTGAAGAAGCTGCCATGGTTTATGACAATGCAGCCATTAAGCTCCGTGGGCCAGACGCTTTAACCAATTTCATCACTCCCCCAATGAAGCCAGAGGAGGTCAATGTGGCTTCAAATTCGGGCTATGAATCTGGCGATGAATCCCATAATCTTTCTTCTCCCACCTCTGTTTTGCGGTTTAGAACGAGTCAATCCAGTGAAGAAGCTGAACAACAAAGTGGGTCCGAACCAATACTCGAAGAAACGAAAGGAGATGTATGTTGTCCATTGGTGGAAGAAGAAGCAGTTCTTGATTCGATGGACAACAGCGAGCAAACCGTCGAACACCTTGAGTGCCAAGGCGAGACAAGCATTATAATACCAGATTATTCAAACGACTACTTGCCGACAGATGTTCCCTTCTTAGATGATTTCTTCAACTTCGAAGCTGCAGAACAGACATTATTTGACGATACAACAAGTTTTGCCAATGATTTGTGCACATCGTACGATGACGTATCGTCTTGGGATTTCGCGAATGACTTATTATTAGACCATGAGATTGTCAAGTTTGAGGATTCATTTCAAGATTTGGGTGCATTAGAAGTGGATAACTATTTCAGAGACATCGGAGATTTTTCCAGTGTTGATGCTTTAATGGCCTTATGAAACTGTCATTGTCCCCGGCTTGCCGAAACTATTGGGCAAATTTTGTTTACCGGCGGCATAAGAAATCGACTAGTGCCTTTTTTTTTAATAAAAAAAAATTACTTTAGATGTTTATTTTCAGGAGTATATTAGAGTTGCTTGTTTTAGAATCTCCGTGAAAGTGAACGGAGTGAACAATTGGAGCTTTGTTTTATTTCATAAAAAATGTTATGATAATAAGTAGAGAAACCCTTCCAAGAGCTGCGATGTACCTGGACTAAATGAGATGAATAATGTTTACTGAATGTTGAGTCGCTCATGTGTATTCAATTTTCAGAATTTGGTGTTTTTTCTTGTTGAACCAATCAATATTTAAATCTTACCAAATACACATAAGAACGAGGTAAAATGCTCACTAGTTGGTGTTCGAACTTGAAACTTTTGATTAAGGTCAAAAGAACCCAACCATCCTATTACAGATTTACAGTCCTTAATGATATTAGTGATGTAATGTTTTATTAATAGGCAAATCATGTTTAAACTGTTTATTTACTAATAATACTGCCATAGTAGCATTCTCTTTGCCCAACACGAGCAGGCGCAATTTGCGGTGGCTCACTTGACCGGGTTAAAGTCGGTGTGTTTCTACTGGTGTGAATGGTTTCAAGCTTGAGTTTAAATACCATACCAATAAAAGATTTGAGCTATGTGGTAGTTGGATATTTATATGTTTAGGGTCATTTTAGGAAACGTGATGTTATGCACTAGTGTGATGAAAAAGCAGAGGACATCAAAGGACAATAATTCCAGTGTTGATAACAGTAGGCGAGCCAGTAATTGATGAAGAATGGCTAGCATTAGTAAGCTTGCTTTAATTTGTTGAATCTATTTATTTCTATCTTTATTTTTACATTATTTGTAGTGACAGATTCAGATGAACCCCTTAGTTTTCAATATACATCCACTACTTTTGTTTAACAATTTTCTCAACGGGCAAACTGTTTACCGTGAAAATGGTAACAACAATTGAATTTATAAATGAGATTCTAAAAATACGTGAACTATTCCGAGTTAGTTGTTAGAGCAGTTGATACTAATAATATGAAGTTTAATGATGAAATGCAGGCTAAAACGGGAGAGTAATCGAACCGAAGAGCCTGCTGCCCGAATATAGGTCTGGTCGATGGGGGACCTCGGGGTCAACGTCAGGGTCGAATTCGAGCTATCGGGGATAATCGGGGATGGGATAATAGTTGAAGATATAATTAAACAAGGCTCTTTATGGCCGATACTAAGTTATATGATGACGAACAAGTAAGAAAGCGATGGATATCAAGGTGACCTCGGGCCAGTGAGAACGAACAAGTTAGAAAGAAAAGAGAGGGAGAGGGAGAGAGAGAGATATTATTGCACTTGTGGAGAAATGGAGCAACATCAGTCATTTACAAGGTAGGGTGAGTCCCCTTTATATAGGAGGGGAACTCGACTACAAGTACATGGAGATTAATTACAAAGTATGGAGATGGGATGGCTTGACGCGATGCCTCAGCATAGGCTCTGGATAGGCCGACCCTGTCAGACTTAGCCGTGTACCTTGGAAGCTTCCCCCTCTATCCTGGCTTCGACCTCCGTTTTCTCTGAGTCGGGCCTCGACGAGCCCCGAGGTCGGGAACTTGGCTGCGGCCTCCTATCCTCTGGGTCTCGAGGCACTTCTTGCGAAATGACTTGAGAGCGAGAAATCAAGTCTTCTGATTTCGCCGGGTACAGATAGTCTCCGCATTTTCCCAGAGCGAAGTGATGGTAAACGATTTTGACACTTGACTCCTCGAGCTCCTTACGGCAACGTCATTCCGATGATGCGACTCCTAGCGCGAGCTTTGTGGTAACCGAGGCATCCATGGGCTTATGTATTTTTGACTTCATTTAATGCACTCCCGATTCCCATTCTCCAAGGTGATGGTACCGCCGCCGATTCGGTTTTCCAAGGATGCGTTAATTGCATCCGTCGGTCAATCTTTCAAAGCCTCGATGAACGTGTCGTAACCCTATAAATGAGTGTGCTTCGGCATTGTTATTCCCATCCCAGCCTTCGTCGGTCTGCTCGCCTATTCCTACTTATCATCTTCCTTCATCCTTGAACATCATGCTTAGGCCTCATGGCCTCAAGCCCACTTGGCGGAGCTTTCTTAGATCGTGTTACGGCCTTCTGCTGGCGCTTCCCCTTGTCGAGCATAATCACGCTATCCCGTTACTGCTGTGGTCGTCGATATACTTGTCTTTGTTGCTGTTGTTGGCCCGAGATGATGATGGACGGGGAGTCGGTTTTCCCTTTATGTAGATAGTCATTCGGACTATGCACCGCTGCTCACTCTCCTACCCAGGCCTGGTGTGGCACTTCATCCCTTGGTTTTTTCCTTTCCCAAGGGATAAAGTGGCACCACCGGCCGTTGAGGTTGAGGCCCGCCGAATCTTCAACCTTTGGCTTCGGCAGATCATGTCTCTTTTCTCTGCCACCTCTGCGTCCCCTCCTTTTCCTCTTCTTCATCTTTTCCAGTGGGAATCCCTCGAGGGATTAAGTTGGGAACCTAGAGGAGGTGGCGGTCGAAGGAATCACCCTCGAGGATGCGTGCTCAAGGGGGCGACGCTTGAGGACGCTGATACCGGAGATGGATCTTCGAGGGCGGACCGGGATCCCAGGTTTCATCACATGCACATCCCTCCGTTCCTCCGCTTTAGGTGTAGACTTCTATAGACTTTTGTAATTGTATGTAATGACCCCTCGAGGGCTGTTGTACATGGATCTTTATGAAAATGAATATATTCCATTGACTTCTGCTTTTGATTCTTGTTTTATAATTGCATGTTTTCGTGCCCTTCGAGGCATTTTGGATGTCTTCTTTTATTTGTCGACCGCCGAAATCTGACTTAGGCGTGAGCGTTCTTCCGATTCTCTATTGATCGACATGGCTCTCTTTCAAACCCATCGTCGTACCTCGGACCAATCCTAGATTGATTTGATAGGCCCGGGTTGTCGGGACCCTCCGAGTTGTATGGAGATAATAAGCCGAATCTCGGGGCCTTCAAGGATGTTATCCTGAATTAAGGTCAGCTTTGGGCCCCAAGGGGTCCCTTTTGATCTTGATGCAGATAGCCCTTTTAAAACGTATAGGATAGGCTTCTGCTGAGGAGTTGCCTGTACTTAGGCACTGCCTCGAACCTTCATGGAGCTTTCGTGATCGGAACTTCCCGTGCTTATTCCTCTTTTTTAGAAAGGGGGAACCACGAGACCGGGTACTTGCCTTGCATCGAGTGATGGTGTTGAAAGATTCCCGAAGTCCGACTTCTTTTGGGCGGGGATCCTTGAGGTAGAATGCTGTCTCGAGGTTGGAGGTAATACGGACGGTTCCTCGAGTCTTGGCTTCTCTTTGAAAGATGCTTTCTGAATCGGATATCACTCCGTCGATCTGTATCGAGGCTGTTGGCTTTCTGGGGCTCACTCCAGGTAGGCGCGTCATCGCTGCTTCTTGCATATATGTGGGGCGGTTTTGGCATCTTCACAAGACCTCATTATTTTCAGATAGCTGCCCTTCCGCTTTACATAGGGTTCTTCATTTCTTCGGGCGCAAAAAGTGTTGGCACATGCCCTTACTCTAATCTGTTAGTTCTACCATAATCATGGCAATCATTTCGGAGCCGGTCCGGCAGGGAGTAGGGAGTGCTGCTCCCGGCGCTCAGGAACTGCGGGAGTTTGCTCTAAAGACGGCGTCTTTGATAAGAGGGGAACATATGGAGATGGCGAGGAGGTACTGTAGATGGAGCGAGGGGATAACGCTGCAGGTGCTTTACCGGGCGAGAGTGTTACGGACTCTACTAATGGATTCTTGAGTGTATACCTATATCCTTTCGCATTTGGTCCCCTTGATAGGGTCGTGCTTGATTTTTTCTTGAAGTATCGGGTTACTTTGGCGTAGATACATCCGTCGTTTTGGCGAGTGGTGCTGATGATGAGGCTCTTTGCGGAGAAGGCTGGGCTTGAATTTATGCTTAACCATCTCGTCAGGCTATACCGGCCCTTTCATCACCAGGGCTTGCTGACCCTGAGGTGTCGTTCGTCCGCGCCCTTTGTAGTTGATGACGAAGAGGACGTTGATCGAGAGTGGGCCAGCTGGTTTATTCGGGTCCGGACGGTCGACATTGTTACACCTCCTTTTTCAGCTACCCGAAGGTAATAAAGGAGTTTTTCCAATTAAAGGACAATCGAAACGGGATTATTATTAAAATATTCAGAGTCGCCACTTGGGAGATTTATGGTGTCCCAAGTCACCGGTTCAAATCCCGAATAGAGGAAAAGATTGACTCTGTTTAACAGTCCGCGAACCAGAAATTCGGGTAAGGAATTCTGTTAACCCGGGAGAAGGTGTTAGGCATTCCCGAGTTCCGTAGTTCTAGCATGGTCGCTCAACTGTTACATTCGGCTTAATTATCTGATTTAACACAATTATGAACCTATGTATAGATTTTAACCTTTAACCGTTTTTATTCAATTTTTAAAGAAGATTGAACGTCGTTTAAAACACGTCTTTGGATCGCGCCACATGAAATGCACCCGTCATCCTAAACATATTTTATTCAACATTTTAAGATTTGATTTGGGTCACATAAAATGCACACTATTATTAAAATGCGCGCCTAAAGGAACTATCGCATTTGTAGCTTTGCGAGAGCCATGGAAAATTCGCTAAACAGCACGCCTCGAATTCTAAGGATCGAAACAAGATTACTTAAAGTGAGGGCCGAGCAATTGTCATTTTGTTTGGCATGGCACCTCTTGACTCCAATTTTAAAGGGAATTCGTGTTAAACTCTCGAGGGCCACGACCATGTCCTATTTAACAACTTGCCTCAACTTTTTTTTTAAAAAAAAAAATTAATTACTTAATCATTAATGGAGCGGGGATTATGCTACTGTCCAGACTAACTAAAAACAAATGTCTGTTATAAGGGTAGGTTGATTATTTAAAGCAACTGTTTGGGCTTAGCGTGAAGCCCAACAGCCTACATGACACAAGGCTGCTCCAAACTGCCAATTTCATTACACTGGGCCCGAAAGAAAACCCAAATCGGAGGACAAACCAGCTCCGGCAGGTTTGGGTCCTGAGATCGAACCTTCACATGTCACAAAACATGAGGCACTCGCATCCACAGTTGCAAATCATATCGTTGAATGGAAATTTAAAACAAATATGGATCATCTTTTACACAAATACTATGGCGTATTTAACCTCAATGGATTTCTATACAGAAGGTACAATAGGACAGCGATCCTTTCTGTTATCCAACATTCATATCCATCATCATTTTAACTAGTCAGCATACAGATCCTCAAAGTGACAGAAATAATTAAAAAAATCTGCTAGTCTATATTCCTAACAAGAAGTTATATCTCAGCCTTTACTGGACAGGACAACAACCAGAAATCTACACCAAACAATCCACTGATTCCAACTGTACTAGCACATACGTAATACTACAACTTGAATGAAAAAAATGATTTCGATTCAAACTCGTGTAAACTAAAAGAGCTAAACTCACAAATTATTCCCTCAGTACAAGCCAGGTTCAAAGGTAAAGACAGAGATGAGCACACAGAGCAACGAAATTTGACAATGAATGTAGAATTTGATAAGACAAAACGTAAAGAAGCATCACCTAATGAACCAACATATTCTAGATTTCGACTACATCATGCTTATTGACAAGCATACTAATCAGAACATCCCCCACCTAAATATTACATGTTGTTAATGAAATCATAAGGAAAAGAGATGAAGCTTGAACAACAATATCAGATTTCATTAACTTCACAAATCTACACTTCAAACTACACTTAAGTGATGTCCATAGGGCCAAAGTATATCTGGAATATGAAAGAAATAAAGCAATGTGGGGTCAGAAGCCAAGCAACAATACAGCAGAACCCAGCAGCAGGAAATAACCAGCAAAACCAATTTCAAACCAACAAATGATGTGCAACAGTCCAAAAAAAATAATTTTAATCGAACAGTGACCCATCAAACATCAAACCAAACCTTTACAAACCCAGATTCAATCCATTTCCACCCAAGATGAATCAGAACTTGTTTCAGAAATTGAAAACTTCAAAAATCACAGGAGAAGTTCAATGAAACAATGATTTCATTGAAATTTCCAGATGTTTTTTTTGGATTTTGTTATCTCTTAATTCCTTTCTTCCGCCTCTTAGCTCTTTTTTCTCTGCCTTGAAAGGCAAGAAATGATGCCTTTATAGGCAAGAAAGTAGGTCAACCTCAGCTTGCACTTTGCCCCTTTTCTAATTTTTGTTTTAGCTTAGGTGCCCTTAGTTAAATTTTTAGAATTCAAGATAGCCCCCCACCCCAGCTTCCTAGAAGCTTCCTAGTTCAGTTACCATGAGATTCCCTAGGCCAATTTCCTAGACTACCCCTCACACCCCTATTTTTTACTCTAGGAATCCAAGTGGGTCAAATTGACCCGATAATTAAACCAAAATTTGGGCTCAATTCTGACCCGATGACCTAAATCAACCC
Source organism: Nicotiana tabacum (assembly GCF_000715075.1). Lineage (NCBI taxonomy): Eukaryota > Viridiplantae > Streptophyta > Magnoliopsida > Solanales > Solanaceae > Nicotiana > Nicotiana tabacum. Next base: position 143,150,727 of record NC_134087.1, on the reverse strand, counting down.
CCTTGGGGTGAGGTCTACAATGGCTTCAAAGCCCAAACAACAAGATAAACTAAATCAAATCAGTCAACAAACAAAGGGCAAACACTTGAATGATTTCGAGAATTAAAACCTACACTAATCAACTGATTACTACACACAAATAAGCAAGAAAGTAACCAAGTTATTAACATAACCCTAATTAAATTAACTAGGTGACTAAACGAGATATGAAATCAGAACTTTAAACGGGCTGATAACACAACTAAGGAAATAGAGAACAAACTTTCACAAAGGAAAACAAAAAAAAAAACAACGAACAGAAGATAGTTTAAACCCGGCGGATTGGTCAAGTTTCAACCAGACTAGTAGAAGAAAATTAAACCAAAGAAAAGGGAAGGAGAAGAAAGAACAGACAAAAGAGGGGAAGGGAACTTACCAAATCAGGACTCGAAACCTACTGGAGACAAATGACCTAATAAAACTAATGTCGATCCCTTGTTCTTTGTCAAGAACAACTGAACGACATAAGTTTTGTTGAATCGAAACTTCAAAGCTCGAAAGAATAGTCCCCCATGATCATGCATGCTACCAGGTTCGATGAAAAATGATTTTGAACTTTTAGGGGTTGAACTTGGATTTAAGATTCGAGGAGCTCGGGGCAGATTCGAAGGGAAACAACGATGGACTAGGTATGAGGGGAGGAAGGGGAGTTTGGGGTGTTGATTTGGGGTGGTTTGGTGGTGGCGTCGCCACCGGAAAGGGAGATGATTTTAAGGCGGCGATTTAGGGTTTCGTTTAGTTTCTGAGAGGTAAAGGGTTGAGAGAGACGAATGAGATGGGGGGGGGGGTAGGTTTCCGGCACTTAAATATTAAAATTGAGTCAGTTCCGGACCGTTTGATCAACTGAGATCAACGGTCCAGATCAAAATGAATGAAACAGTGTCGTTTGGTCTCTAGACGGGGGCGGACCGGATTGGGGCGGGTCTGGGCCAAAATATTGGGCGGTTTTTAGGGCAAGAATGTTTGCGCCTGGGGTTTGCAGCCCAAGCCAGCCTCTTTATTTGTTTTCTTTTCTTTTCTTTTTCTTTTTCCTTTTTTTTCAATTTTCTTTTAGTTTCCTTTTAAATTAAAATTAAAAATAATCCTAAATTAATCACTAATCTAATTATCCTATTACATTAATTAACTCTAAATAACATTTACGACAAATAATTAACAACCAAATTCAAAGAAAAACTACCAAAATTCAAAATTAAAAATTAAAAGTGCAAAATAAACTATATATTTTGTAATTTTTCCATTTTTATAAAACAAACTAATTTTCTAATTAATCCTAAAATGTAGAATTAAATCCTAAATGCAAATGCAACATATTTTTGTATTTTTCGTTAATTAAATAAAATAAATATGCACAGACAAATGCAAACTTTTAACATAAAATGCCACGAAAATCCACAAAATTGCAAACACCGAAAGAAATTATTTTGTTTTGAATTTCTAGGAGTAATTCATATAGGGCAAAAATCACGTGCTCACAGCTGCCCCTCTTTGCCCGGAAACACTAAGAGTTTTCGTGCAAAGATAAAGTGAGCAGATACGAGCGATTTTTGCCCGTTTGAATACTCCGTGGGAAGTATTTTTGAAAGATTTGACCGCACCCTGCTTCCGAGGTTGCCTACATATCCTTGGCTAAAGAGGAATCAGGTCAGTGTAGCTTAGGAATGTTTGGTATCTGGGACTACCATGAAGCTGTGATTTCACTGCTGTTGCTGCTGGTGCTACTGCTTACTGAACCCCCTTATTACACCATGTCAAAAATAAAAGAAGCTAGACTAGACTATGATCTATGCTTTACAAAATCCTATCTAGATCTTCAAACTTGCTTTTGTGTTTCTTGTTGCCTTGTTGTCCTCTATTCTCTCGATGACATCCATTTGTGCCACCTTGAATTGTAAGCTGAGATGATTTTCCCTTCTTCAAGTGGGTGCCTGACTGCTGAACTTGATATGTATTCCCATGCTCTCCAGGCGGGCTCCTGACTTCAAAATGTGAATGTATTCCCATGCTATCTAGGCGGGCTCCTGACTTCGAAACGTGAATGTATTCCCATGCTATCCAGGCGAGCTCCTGACTTCAGCAAAATAGACAAAAACAAAGAAAATTTTCTGCCCCGATTTGGGTATGTGGGCCCATGCGTAAGTGTAAAACGAATCACATTGCCGTATATCAAAGAATTTTGAAAACCAAAACTTGAATTGTACTCCCTTGTTCTCCAGGCGGGCTCCTGACTGCTAAACTTGAAAGTATTCCCTGCTTTCCAGGCGCGCTCCTAACTTCAGCTTGAAAGTATTCCCTGCTCTTCAGGCGGGCTCCTGACTTCAACTTGAAAGTATTCCCTGCTCTCCAGGCGGGTTCCTGATTTCAACTTGAAAGTATTCCCTGCTTTCCATGCGGGCTCCTGACTTCAACTTGAAAGTATTCCCTACTCTTCAGGCGGGCTCCTGACTTTAACTTGAAAGTATTCCCTGCTCTCCAGGTGAGCTCCTGACTTCAACTTGAAAGTATTCCCTGCTTTCCAGGCGGGCTCCTGACTTCAACTTGAAAGTATTCCCTGCTCTTCAGGCGAGCTCCTGACTTCAACTTGAAAGTATTCCTTGATCTCCAGGCGGGCTCCTGACTTCAACTTGAAAGTATTCCTTGCTCTCCAGGCGGGCTCCTGACTTCAAAATAGACAAAACAATGAATTTGAAAGCTAAAACTTAAATTGTACTCCCTTGTTTTCCAGGCGGGCTCCTGATTGCTGCGCTTGAATGTATTCCCTGCTTTTCAGGTAGGCTCCTGACTTCTAACTTGACATGTTTCTCCCTGTTCTCCAAGCGGGTACCTGATTTCAACAAAATAGACAAAACAAAGAAAACATTCTGCTCCAGTTTGGTAGCTGGGCACATATGTGAGTGTTAAACTGAATCATATTACTAAATATTACTAAGAATTTGAAAGCTAGGTCCCTTTATCCGGGGGGGGGGGGGTCCTAACAACTCTTAACTATACGACAATTTTAAATCTACGCTATATCTTTTAAAGGCATGACTTCAGCTACATCTTGTTATCTAAGAAGGTCTTAAGCTACTCCCCATTATCCAGGAGGGTCCTGAAAATCAAAAGTCAAATTTTATATTAAGAGTGACAACTTTTATAGCTGAATTATACTACCCTACAACAGAATTTACGCTAAATGTTGCTATCTAACCAAAATTTTAAAGTTAAGTCCCATTATCCAGGAGGGTCCTGAAAACTCCTAATTGAATCCTATCTCGAACATGCAAAGTTCTAAGCTAACTTATATTCCTTTGGGATGCATTTATGCTAGATTATGCTATTTTTGAACATTTAAACTAGGCCCCATTTTCCAAGAGGGTCCTGAAATCAAAAATCAAACCTGTTTGGTGACCACCTTTCTTTACGGAAGGTTTCTCCGAAACAATCGAAATTTCCTGCCCCTGTTTTAATCAAAGAAAATTTTGTCAGTTTTAAAATGTGGTGGTTAGTTGATGGCATTCTTGCTGAAGGTCTCTCTGCTGCATTGTTTTGTTTTGCCTGGCCTCCCCGAACTGGCCCTGAACCGCTTGACTTTCCGACTGACTTTCAAAAACTCATAACTTGAATGACCCGAGTGTTCTATCCCCGAACCGTTGTTTCACATATCTGACCCCTTTAATTGAACCTCTGCATCTCCCATGAAATTACCAAATCATTTTGCTGATGGAACTCTTGCTGGCATTTTATCCCCTTTTGACATCATGCTATCTTTGGTATGCTCTGGCCGCACCGTGCTTTGCAATCTTGAAGCTGGTAGTGAGCTTTGAAATTCCTTTTTATTTGCTTAAACAGAACTGACATTGGGAACATCTTAGAGAAATAAACCCAAAGAAATGAAATGCAATGACTTTCAGAGTTAAGGATAAGGAAGTCTAAAACTGGAAAACTATCTGAAAAGAAAAAGAAAAAAGACTTATCTGAGCGGAACAGCTGGCACCAATGATCATGACATGCAATTTGGATTAATCGGCCCAATCTATCCAACCAATCAACTTTCAGTTGCCATACTTTGTTGCCCCAGAATTTCCATAACCTGATTTCTTCACCTCACATCCCGACCTTGTTCATCCTACGGTGCCTTGAAAAGTTTTCACTAGCAGACCTCTCTCATTCCTTCGTCTCTCAACTCACTTTCGCCTTACGGTGCCCGTGAGGGTTTTCACCCATAAGACTCTCTCATTTTGATTTCTCTTGGCTCCCGTTGCCTTACGGTGCCCGTGAGGGTTTTCACCAATAAGACTCTCTCATTTTGACTTCTCTCAGCTCCCGTCGCCTTACGGTGCCCGTGAGGGTTTTCACCAGTAAGACTCTCTCATTTTGAGTTCTTTTCCCTGTTTGGACCAAAGCGTTGCCCCTGACATGAATTACCTCTACCTGCTTGACTTGGCATTTCCCGTAGACTGATCGGAAGGTCTTTTCTTGGACCGTAATGTGGCTTTTGGATGGGTTTAGAAGGGAAGGGTATAAAAAGCTCAAAATCGCTTGATTGGATTCAAATTTACAACCTTCGGAATCAGATTTCTGATAACAACCATAACTTCTGCCCCAGTTTCTTGTTTGGGGACTTTTGGATTTTTATTTTGATGGGACCGAACTGTGAGGCTGCCTACGTATCCTTAAAAGGAATCAGGTTGAACATAGTTCATGACATAGGAATTACTTTGTTGTTGTGACTTTCTCTTTTTCTTTCTCTTCTTTTCTTCTTTTGTTCTTCTTTTGTTGTTTTCTTTTTTTTTCTCTTTTTCTTTTTCCTTTCATTCTTTTCTTTTTCTTTCCATTCTTTTCTTTCTCTTTTCATTCTTTCTTTCTTTTTTCTTTTTCCTTTCTCTTTTCTCTCCTTCCTTTACTTATCTTTACGCTTGTGTTCCCGATATTTGCTATCGATTTCGAAGGAGGGGTATGAAAGAAAATAAATGAGGCTCGAAGGGGTAACGAGGGATAAAGTGTTTAGATAGCAGAACAAAATGCCTTCGTCATTTCAATATTCGAGATATGCCAAATACAAACAAGTACAATCAAAGAAAAAATCATACATAATATCTCTTGACTGCATCAGAATTGATAGTCATTTCTACACATTTGTCTCCTACATCTGTCAAATACAATGCACCATTGGACAACACTCTAGTCACAACGAACGGCCCCTACCAATTTGGGGAGAATTTTCCTTTTGCTTCAACTTGATGAGGAAGAATGCGTTTCAATACTAACTACCCCACTTCAAACTTTCGTGGACGCACCTTCTTGTTGTATGCTCTTGCCATTCTCTGTTGATACAACTGGCCATGAAACACTGCTGCCAGTCTCTTCTCATTGATCAAACTCAATTGTTCTAAGCGGGTTTTGACCCACTCCTCATCATCGATCTCAGCCTCCGCGACAATTCGAAGGGATGAAATTTCCACTTCTGCGGGTATCACTGCTTCAGTGCCATACACCAACGAATAAGGAGTCGCCCCTACTGAAGTACGGATAGTAGTGCGATAACCTAGCAGTGCAAATGACAACTATTCATGCCACTACCTAGAACCTTCCACCATTTTTCGAAGTATCTTCTTTATATTCTTGTTGGCCGCCTCAACTGCTCCATTTGCCTTCGGGCAGTATGGGGTAGAATTGCGATGTGTAATCTTGAACTGCTGATATACCTCTTTCACCAAATGACTATTGAGATTAGCTCCATTGTTTGTAATGATCACCTTCGGTATCCCAAACTGGCAAATGATATTTGAATGCACAAAATAAACCACCACCTTCTTGGTTACAGACTTGAATGTTTTAGCCTCTACCCACTTGGTGAAATAATCAATGGCCACCAGAATAAACCTGTGCCCATTGGACGCTGCTGGCTCGATTGGTCCAATGACATCCATTCCCCAAGCAACAAAAGGCCATGGTGCAGACATTGTATGTAATTCAGATGGTGGAGAATGAATCAAATCTCCATGCACTTGGCACTAATGACATTTACGCATGAAACTGATACAATCTCGCTCCATAGTGAGCCAATAATAACCTGCCCGAAGAATCTTCTTTGCCAGCACATACCCACTCATGTGTGGTTTACAGACTCCAGAATGTACTTCGGTCATGATAGCTGCGGCCTGTCTGTCATCTACACATCTTAATAACCCAAGATCTGGAGTTCTTTTGTACAAAACTCCTCCACTGAAGAAAAATCCACTTGCCAAGCGACGAATTGTTCTCTTTTTATCACCTGTGGCTTGTACCGGATATACTCCCCTTCGGATGTATTCCTTGATGTCGTGAAACTAAGGCTCCCTATCGAGCTCTTCCTCCACCATGTTACAATAAACATGTTGATCACGGACCTGAATATGCAACGGGTCTACATAAGCCTTATTTGGATGATGTAACATTGACACCAGAGTAGCCAAAGCATCGGCGACCTCATTGTGAATCCTCAGAATATGCCTGAACTCTATTGATTGAAAGCGTTGACAAAGATCATGCAAACATTGCCGGTACGGTATGAGTTTTAAATCCCGTGTTTCTCATTCTCCCTAAATCTGGTGTACCAGAAGGTTCGAGTCACCCAAGACCAAGACTTCTTGGACACCCATGTCCACAACCATCCTCAAACCCAAAATGCATGCCTCTTATTCCGCCATGTTGTTAGTATAGTAGAACCAAAGCTGTGCTATAACAGGGTAATGATGCCCTGTTTCAGAAACAAGTACCGCTCCTATTCCAACGCCTTTTATGTTAGCAACACCATCGAAGAAAAGCTTCCATCCTGGCCTTTCAATCTATTCCGACTCATCAATGTGCATTACCTCTTCATCAGGGAAGTAAGTCTTCAAAGGTTCGTATTCTTCATCCACAGGATTCTCAGCCAAATGGTCGGCCAATGCTTGTGCTTTCATTGCAGTCCTAGTCACATAGATAATGTCAAATTATGTGAGCAAGATCTGCCACTTTGCGAGCCTTCCCGTGGGCATGGGCTTCTGGAAGATATACTTCAATAGATCCAAGCGAGAGATGAGGTAAGTAGTATAAGAGGACAAATAATGTTTCAGCTTCTAGGCTACCCAAGTTAGGGCGCAACACGTCCTCTCAAGCTGAGTGTACTTAACCTCGTAAGATGTGAACTTCTTGTTGAGATAATATATGGCCTGCTCCTTCCTACCAGTGATGTCATGCTGTCCCAACACACATCCAATTGAATTGTCCAAGACTGTCAAATACAGAATCAAAGGTCTCCCTGGTTCGGGTAGGACCAACACAGGTAGGTTTGACAAGTACCCCTTTATCTTATCAAATGATTCTTGACATTCATCTGTCCACCTGACTGCAACATCTTTCTTTAACAATTTGAAGATAGGCTCACAAGTTGTCGTGAGCTGAGTAATAAACCGGCTGATGTAATTTAATCTTCCCAACAGGCTCATCACCTCAGTCTTGCTCTTTGGAGGCGGCAATTCCTGGATGGCTTTGATTTTTGATGGGTCTAATTCAATACCTCGTCGGCTGACTATGAATCCCAACAAATTTCCAGACGGAACACCCAACGTGCATTTTGCAGGATTGAGCTTGAGATTGTACCTGCGAAGCCTTTGGAAGAACTTTCTCAGATCTCTGACATGGTCAGGCTGCTTTCTAGACTTTACAATCACAACATACACATAAACCTCGATCTCCCTGTGTATCATGTCGTGGAATATGGTCGTCATTGCCCTCATATAGGTTGCCCTAGCATTTTTCAAACCAAATGGCATGACTCGATAACAGTACGTTCCCCAGGGCGTGATGAATGCTATCTTTTCTGCGTCTTCTTCATCCATTAAGATCTGGTGGTAGCCCGCATAACAATCCACAAAAGAATCAATCTCATGTTTGGCACAATTATCGATCAATATATGGATGTTCGGCAGTGGGAAGTTATCCTTGGGACTCGCCTTGTTGAGGTCTCGATAATCAACACACACCCTGGTCTTGCCATCCTTCTTCGGCACAGGCACTACATTGGCTAACCAAGTGGGATACCGAGTGACCTGAATGACCTTGGCCTCAAACTGTTTGATGACCTCTTCCTTAATTTTCACACTCATATCAGTTTTAAATTTCCTCAGTTTCTGCTTGACGGGGGGGAATACCAGATCAGTGGGCAATTTTTTGAACCACCAAGCCAGTGCTTAAACCTGGCATGTCGTCATAGGACCACGCAAAAATATCTTTATACTCGAACAGTATTTTAATTATCTCCTCTCTGAGTTGTGGTTCAAGATGGACACTTATTTTAGTTTCCCGGACATTATCTTGGTCCCCTAAATTGATTGCTTATGTATCACTCAGGTTAGGCTTGGGTTTTTCTTCAAAATGGCTTAATTCTTTACTAATCTCTTCAAAGGCTTCATCCTCATCATATTCCGATTCAACATCACACTCTATTTCTTGAATTACTATTTCAGAATTAGATTGGCTTTTAAGACTGGGCCGGAGATTCCGCATGCATGTCATATCATTGAAGCCAGCATAAAAAGAACTGTACAAGGAAGAAAGGAAAACAAAAATAATACTATCAGGAAGAGAGGAAAAAAGAAATTACATTTCATTGAAATTAAAGATAACGGGGTTTATACATCCAAAAGGATGGAACATAGAATCTGAATTACAACCCTGGAATAATCTAGATAATTTGAAAGAAACTCAAAGTAAACTACCAAAACTCCCTCTTGATGGGGAGAGGAGTAGCTTCCCAATTGTTAATCTTTGCACCGGACCCAACAAATTGTACATCCGCCTTGCTAGAAACCTCTCCATCTTCCAACACGTTCACATCGGTGAATATCCTCTCGAACCTTTCCATCAAATCTCCATCCACATCAACCACCGAACTTGGAACCGTCGTCACTGGGCCCTTTCTGGTACCGGGCCTGCCAAACGATCGGGAAAGACGTGGGGCTGGCTTTGGAAGGGCACATGCTCTCTGTTTCATTTTTCTGGCTCTTCTCACATCTGCGACTGTGGGCTTGAACCCCAGACCAAATGTATCCAAGTTTTTAGGAAGAGAAACCGGCTGTACGATACCTTGCAGAGATGCACCCAAACCTTTGCCTGATACAAAACCATTTTTCAACATTTCAACGGCTATCATGACTGATGCAACAGCTACCCTTGGAGTTGGCACGCACTTCCCTTCAGGAATTTTCTCTACCGATACTGTGTCAATAACCTGATAAACCCATGGCCCCTTGTCTTCTTCAAACTCTATGAATGGAACAATGACATCACTGGGAACACACAAATTATCTTCGCCATGCACAACATTTCTTGTCTATCCCATTCAAACTTAACCATTTGATGTAGAGTAGACCGGACCGCTTTGACAGCATGAATCCAGGGTCGTCCTAACAACAGATTGTAAGAAACAGCCATATCGAGCACCTGGAATTCCATAGTAAATTCAACTGGCCCTATTGTAAGCTCGAGCACTATGTCCCCGACTGAATCTTTCCCTCCACCGTCGAATCCCCGAAGGCAGATACTATTCTTGTGAATTTTTTCATCATCCACCTTCAACTTGTTCAGAGTGGAAAGAGGGCAAATGTTTGCACTAGAACCATTGTCAACCAGTACCCGAGTAACCACGAAATCTTCACATTTCACCGTCAGATAGAGGGCTCTATTGTGCTCGGTACCTTCCATGGACAACTCATCATCAAAAAAAGTGACTCTGTTTACCTCAAATATCTTGTTAGCTATCTTTTCCAAGTGGTTTACTGAGATTTTGTCAGGAACGTGGGCTTCATTCAATATCTTCATCAAAGCCCGACGGTGTTCATCTGAATGGATCAATAATGACAAGAGTGAGATCTGAGCTGGTGTCTTCCTTAACTGCTCCATAATGGAATAGTCTTGTACTTTCATCTTTCTCAGAAATTCTTCTGCTTCTTCCTCGGTCTCCCCTTTCTTCACGAACACTGGATTATCTTTTGAGGTCTTAACTTTTCTCAACTCTTCGGGGGAAAAGCATCTCCCCGATCGAGTCAAACCATGAGTCTCGCAAACTTCTTCTTTAACCTCTTTCCCCTTGTAAGTCATTGTCACTCGTTCATAATTCCATGGGACTGCCTTGCTGTTGACTATGGGTAATTGAGTTACCGGTTTGATAATGACAGGATCTGTACACGCGCCCTTCACAATTACCACAGGCTTGTCCGTCACTCCTGGCACAACCACTTTTGCTCTTTCATGTTTTCCTGCAACGTCACTTGAGAACCCCTTCTTGACCTCCATGGATGGTTCGTTATTTGCCCCATTCAACTTGATCACAGACTTCTTACTTGTTGACTTTTCAAATGGCTTGGCTTCACTAGCCCGAATCATCATGACAGTTTGCGAAGGCTTCTTAGGCTCCCCTCTCTTATGCACTATCTCAATCATATTAGTCTCATGATGGGCCGTCAACGAGTTCTGGTTAATGTTGGGTGCCTCCGGGGATTGGACCTCAATTCGATTAGTATAAATGAGCTCTTGAATAGCTATTTTGAACTTCCAGCATTTCTCTGTGTCGTGCCCCGGGGTCCCTGAACAATACTCATAACTCACCGAGTGATCAAGATTTCTGGGAGGGGGATTCAGTAGTTTAGCCTCGATCGGATTCAACATACCCAACTGTCTCAGTCGATGGAATAGACTAGCATATGATTCTCCCAAAGGAATGAAGGTTTTCTGTTTCTGCAACCTCTCATTCTTAAAGGCTTGATTTGGCCGGAAACCTGTTCCAGGGAGATTTCTGTAGGCTTTCGGGGGTGGATGGGCATTTTGTAGAGCTAGGTATGGACTTTTTGGAGCCGGCACACGCCATTGTGCGTGAGCGGGAGGTTGGGTATAGGTTTGTGCGTGATGGACGGAAAAATGGGGATCGAGCGGTGGGTAGTAGTGTTGTGGTGGACTCTATGGAGTGTGGGGGTAAGTTTGGTGGTAGGGTTGATAAGTAGGATTTTAACACGTTTTATACCCATACTTGCTTGCGCTTTGAGTGTAATTTGCTACAAAATAGTCCCAAAATGCTTACAGATTGCGCTTGATTGCAGGTTTGAGCTATAAAGTGACAAATCGTCAAAGATCGGCTCAAATCGGAGTGAAACCTGCTCAAGTGTCAAAGATCATTAAAGTAAGGACATTCAGAACTTGGTGCGGACCGCACCATCATGTCATGCGGCCGCACCATAGGAGTTCAGAGACTGTGAAACTACAAGTCAAACATTATGCGGCCGCGTCCCACTTCATGCGGCCCACGTCTCACTCATGCGGTCGCACAATCTTGCTATGTGGTCGCGTCCAAAAAGTTCAGAAAGTGTCATATTCTAGAAGCAAACCACGCTTCTACCCGTTAGTTAACCACCTAGGTGATACCACGACCCTAGTGCCTTTCTCTATATTAATCACAACTTAGAACATATCCCTTCAACATAAATTAGCTTAAACTTGTAGTTGATAATAGTAGTTATTAAACAAAAACCCCAAAAATTGTTAGAAGTACAATTAGGAGCAAGCACGCATTCCTAGTCTGAACAAATACGCAACTCCATTCCAAGATCCCTGTGGAAATTGACCCCGATACCACTATTCGGGTAAAAGTCTTAGCGCCCGCTATTTCTACCGTTGTGTGAGGTTGAGTTTGCTGCGATCACTTTTTGGCGCCGTTGCCGGGGAGCTTACGGTGTTGAATATTTGTGTAGCTAGTTTTGTGTTTTGCTTCTCTTTTCTTCTTTTTACTAATTTTATTTTAGTCAATTCACTCAGGTACACATGGCTTTAAACGCAAATGACCCTCTTGGCAACGTGGTCGTGGGGGAGGAGGTTGAGGATCTAGAACAAGAAGACGTATTACCTCAAGCTCCTAGGAGAGGTCGACATGCCAATGCAAATGCCAATGCAAATGAGAATATACCAGACCCTCCTCCACCTCCACCAAGAGTCGCACCAAGAGTTCTACCCAATCAAGGGTACGCAAGTGCAATAGTTCCTCCCCGAATCCGGGCGGGGAACTTCCAGATTACAAATGTGATGGTCACCTTTCTCGAACAACGAGGTTATTTCATGGGGGCCGTTGACCAGAATGCTTATAAACACTTGAAGGGCTTCGTGGATAGTTGTTGGGGTAGCAGGCAGACAAATGTTTCGGAGGATGCATTGAGACTTCGACCTTTCCCGTTCTCTCTTTGGGTAAAGGCGTTAGATTGGTTGGAGAGGCTCCCCAATCATTCCATCACTACATGGGATGAGTTGGAGGACAAGTTCATCGCTAAGTGTTTCTCTCCAGGACACATGGTGGCTCTACGGGACGAGATTCTAGCTTTCAAGCAAGAGCCGACTGAACCGTTACACGAGATATGGGAGAGGTTTAGAACAATGGTGAAAGAATGCCCTAACAATGATATGACTGATGTGATGATCCAACAAACATTCTATAGGGGCATCAACACAACCAACCAATATATTGTGAACCAACTGGCGGGAGGAAATTTTATGAAGCTTCCTTACAATGAAGCTTGTGATGTGTTAGATGAGATGGCCGACACATCGTCGGCATAGCAAAGCCGGGCTAATGTGCCTCAAGGTGATCCTACCGTCATACATTTGCATAAGGAGTTACATGATCACGTCCAAACCATTGCCGAACTTACAACAACAATGAATCAGTTGGCTAAAGCGCAGTTACAACAAGTTCAAAACCCGCGCCAAGTCAATGCCATGGAAGGAGTGAATATGATGAAAAAGAGGCAAAGAGGGCAACAACCTCAAGGAAATTTTGATAACTATGATAATGGTGGTGGCTATTCAAATGAATGCTATGATGATCAAAGTGAGGAAGTCCAATACGTCAACAACTATCAAGGGAATAGAGGTAATATGATAATGGTGGTGGCTATTCAAATGAATGCTATGATGATCAAAGTGAGGAAGTCCAATACGTCAACAACTATCAAGGGAATAGAGGTAATCAAGGGAACCAACAATGGAGACCGTAAGGAAATTGGGGCAATCAACAAGGTGGTAATTGGAACAATAACAACAACCAAGGAGGAAATTGGGGGAACAACAATTCGAGGAATCAAGGGAATTGGAGAGGAAACAACAACAACAATTGGAACATCAACAATGGGCAAGGTGGGTGGAATAACAATGGTGGCCAAGGAAATCGGGGGCAAGGCTTTCAAAGGCCTCCGATGTTTCAACAACCGAACAACCCGCCGCCGTTTCAATCTCAAGGGTCTAGTTCTTCGGGAAATGAATTTTGTAGAATTGAAGTTATGTTTGAGCAAATAATGAAGAAGAACCAAGACTCCGAAGCTCAATTGGCCTCCCACAACACTTCTATTCGTAACTTGGAAGTACAACTTGGCCAAATTTCTCAGTCTTTAAATACTCGCCAAAAGGGTGCTCTACCAAGTGATACGGTAGTAAACCCCAAGGGTAAGCACAATAATCATGTGATGAATGTGATAACGCGAAGTGGAAGAGGCGGTAATGTGCATGCCTCAAGAGGAAACCAAGTTATGGTGGATGAAGATGAGTTACGAGATAATGAAATGCCTTTGGTGGTTGAAGATGTAGTTGAACCAAGTGTGAGAGATGATGTGCGGATTGATATTCATGAGGTTGAAGAAGAGACACAAGAGGCCGTCAACCCGTCTAGGGAACACGTGATTGATATGCCCGAGCCGGTGGTGCCCAAAGCCAAAGCACCCTTACCTCGGCCTCCTCCGCCCTATCCTCAATGGTTGGCCAAGCAAAAGGGTGACAACCAATTTAAGAAATTCATTGAGATGATGAAGAGTTTGACTATCAATGTGCCTTTGGTGGAGGCACTCGAGCAAATGCCGGGGTACGCAAAGTTCATGAAAGAGTTGGTTACAAAAAAGAGATCAATAGAGTGTGAGACAATCAAGATGACCCATCAAGTGAGCGCAATTGTGCATTCTATGGCTCCGAAACTTGAGGACCCCGGTGCATTCACTATCCCATGTACTATTGGAAGTGCCGACTTTGTAAAAGCCCTTTGTGACTTGGGGGCAAGTATCAATTTAATGCCATATTTGGTCTTCAAGACCTTGGGAATCGGACAACCTCGTCCAACTTCTATGAGGCTTCAAATGGCGGACCGGTCAATGAAGCGGCCTTTGGGGATTATTGATGATGTCCTTGTTCATGTTGATAAGTTCATATTGCCGGCCGATTTCGTTATCTTGGATTGTGAGGTGGATTTTGATGTGCCAATTATCCTTGGAAGACCTTTTCTAGCTACTGGAAAGGCTTTGGTAGATGTCAAAGCGGGAGAGTTGACCTTCCGTGTTGGTGATGAAAAGGTGGTGTTCCATGTGTGCAAATCTATGAGGCAACCGAATAGCACCGAGGTGTGCTTGTTTGTTGACATTGTCACGGCGGTGATAGTGGATGACACAAGGGCAATGGTGAATGTTGGGGACCCACTTGAGGCCATGCTCTTGAACATGGATGTTGATGATGATGCCGGGAGAGTTGAATGTGTAAACGCTTTGCATGGTATGGGCTCGTATTCTTATGAGCCTAGGAAGTTATCCTTGGATCTTGAGAATCGCAAAACTCCCCCAACCAAGCCATCTATTGAGGAGCCGCCAGTGTTGGAGTTGAAACCACTTCCTCCTCACCTCAGGTATGAATACTTGGGCCCTAATTTCACTTTGCTTGTTATTCTTTCGTCTTGCTTGACTAACGTGCAGGTTGACACCACTTTGGCGGTTCTACAAAAACGCAAGAGGGCGATCAGATGGACATTGGTGGATATTCGGGGTATAAGCCCCGCCTTTTGCATGCATAAGATCATATTGGATGAGGATGCGAGGCCCTCACTTGAACACCAAAGGAGACTCAACGAAGCTATGCAAGAAGTGATTAAGAAGGAAGTTATCAAGTGGCTTGACGCCGGTGTGGTGTATCCTATTTCTGACAGCTCATGGACTTCTCTGGTGCAATGCGTACCGAAGAAGGGCAGGATGACTGTGGTAACCAATGCTAACAATGAGTTGATTCCTACTCGGACGGTGATGGGATGGAGAGTTTGTATGGACTATAGAAAGCTTAACAAGGTGACTCAAAAGGATTATTTCCCGCTGCCGTTCTTCGACCAAATGCTTGATCATCTTGCGGGTCGGTCGTTCTATTTCTTTTTAGATGGGTATTCAGGGTACAATCAAATTCTCATCGCCCCGGAAGATTAGGAAAAGACGACCTTTACTTGTCCCTACGACACATTCGCATTTTTGAGGATGCCGTTTGGATTGTGTAATGCCCCAGCGACCTTTCAACGATGTATGATGGCAATTTTCACCGACATGGTGGAAGATATATTGGAGGTCTTTATGGATGATTTTAGCGTGGTGGGGGAATCCTTTGAAGAATGCTTGACAAATTTGGATCGTGTGTTGGCCTGATGTGTAGATACAAACCTAGTTCTCAATTGGGAAAAATGCCATTTTATGGTAGAAGAGGGTATTGTATTGGGTCATAAGATTTCGAAGAGAGGTATTGAAATTGACAAAGCCAAGATTGAAGTCATTTCAAGGTTACCTCCCCCTACTTCTGTCAAAGGGGTGAGGAGCTTTTTGGGGCACGCGGGTTTCTACCGAAGGTTCATCAAAGATTTCTCTAAGGTAGTTAACCCGTTGTGCAAGTTGTTAGAGAAGTAGTCCAAGTTTGTCTTTGATGAGAAATGCATGGAGGCGTTCGAGTTTCTAAAACACAAGTTGACAACTACCCCTATCATTACCACACCCAATTGGAGCTTGACATTTGAGCTCATGTGCGATGCTAGTGATGTTGCGGTAGGGGCGGTCTTGGGCCAAAGGATCAACAAGATGTTCCATCCGGTGTACTACTCAAGCAAGATGATGAATGAAGCTCAAAGAAACTATACAGTCACCGAGAAGGAGTTGCTAGCTATTGTGTTTTCCATGGAAAAGTTCCGACCATACCTTATGGGGGCCAAAGTGATTATCCATACCGATCATGCCGCCCTTAGGTATTTGATGACCAAGAAAGATTCAAAAGCAAGGTTGATGAGATGGGTGCTACTTCTTCAAGAGTTTGATTTAGAAATTGTGGACCGGAAAGGAAGTGAAAATCAAGTGGCGGACCACTTGTCCCACTTGGAGGAAGAGGGGAGGCCTTCTGACGGCCTTGAGATCAATGATGCGTTCCCGGATGAACAACTCCTTGCGGTATCTATGCATGATATGCCGTGGTTTGCCGATTGTAAGCACGTGATTTTTGACCCTCCCCGGGAATTTTTACGTTCTTAAGCTTAAATATCTAATTTAGGACTAATATAGCTATTTTAACTATTTTTTACTTTATTTCATTGCAAAAAGAAAATTTCAAAAAATATATATATAAATTTTAGTTTATGTATTTCTCATAAACTTGAAAAATACAAAAATTGTACTTTATTTTTATACCTTATATAATTTCGAAAAATACAAAAATAATAATTCTATTAAAATTTTATAGGCATTTTTAACTTTGGAAAAATACAAAAATATTACCTCATATTTTATCTTAATATTTAAAAACGAAAATTACAAAAAAATAGTTTTATTAATATTTTGTAGCTATTTTAAACCTTGAAAAATATTTAAAAAGATATAGTTTTGTTTAAATACTAGTCTTATTTTTGGTAGTTATTTTGCTTACATAGGACTAGTTAAGCAACGTGTTTCTATTTCTCGGGTCCGGGCAAAAGAATAATATTCGGGTTCAAACTACCCGATTTTAGGCCTAATTTTCGGACCTAGCCCATAATAAACCGTGTCCAGGACACATGAGGAACCCCACCACGCGTGGGGGACATATGCCTCGAACCCCACCACGCGTGGGGCTCATTCTTCTTGGCAAAACATTACAAAACACGGACAAACAAGCCAAAAAGGGGGACTTCCGTTTTTTTAGGATAGCCACTGTAGACCTTCTTCTTAAAAAAGAAGAAGGAGAAAACCTACTGAAAACGACCACCGGACCCCCCCCTTTCACCGTGAAACCACTCCTCCAACGCCACCCTCATTCCAGGTCAAGCAGCGGCAGCTGCTGCTGCATTACCCACCACCCTCCTGTCCAAACAACTACTTCCCCGGCAGCCCCACCGTCGTCAACAACCCACCCCGTCGCAACCCCAGTCCCGTCGACCTCAACCAAAACCCAGCAACCCCGACTCGACCACTCACCACCTTCTCAAACACCGTCTTCAACGACAACAACCCATCCATCAAACCACCCCGAGCACCGGACCAACACCCCCATGCTCGAACACCCCCTCGTCACCACTGTTCGCCACCTTCTTCCTCACCGTTACGACCACCAGTCCAAAACCAACAACCCGTCAGCCACCTTCCTCGTCGGAACTCCATCGTCGACCCCGTCCAAACACCCAGCTCCCCCGACGCCATAATGTGAAACCTCTACTGCCTCACGTCAAAAACCAGCTCAACACCACTCCTCCGCCCAGCTGCTCCAAACAGGCCCGTCAACCACTGCCCGCAACCCCACCGTCCAAACGCGACCACCACTGCTTCAGCTCATGTTATCGTGGTTCTTTCATTGTTGTCGTGCAGTCCGTTGAGGTCGTCTTTGTTCGTCGAGGTCCGGCGCGTCGAGTTTGTTCGTTGAAGTCGATGTTGAGGTTCGGTCCATGGCTCTATGCGTTTCTGTTTATTCAGGTTAGTAGGCCTCGATGTATTGGATTAAAGAAATTTTACGTTCAATGTTTGAAGTCGCAATATATCAAATTGATATGATAATTTTCTGCTTATGTTTCACCGCATGCGTTTTAGATCATTTTTGTGTTATGTTATTATTGATTACTTGATGTCATTTGACTTAGTTGTATTAGTAGTCCCAAGATTAGTATTGTTATTATTTACGTTCAATGTGTTATGTTATTATTGTCTTAGTTTATTTGGACAAAATCGGTATTAGTACCTGTTGTTGCTACGCCCGAAACACTCATTCGCTTAACTTCTTTTAGCAAATCTTGACAAGTTATGAGATTGTAGTGGTGAAGAAGCCGTAAGGTTTAGCATTGTTAAAGGCGTTAAAATGGCATCCTTTAAAAATAAATAAATAATTATAAAAGAAAATAATAAAAAAAAAAAAAAAAAAGACGAGCTTCGCTAAATAAAAAAGTACAAATTGCGGAGCCCTCGCAAATATAGGTGTTAAATACTTAGATTCCGGGACGGGCCGTTTAGTAAATTTCACGGTCCTACCCCAAAATAATAAATGCGCTAGTTGCTTTAGGCGCGCCTTTAATAATGTTAACTCCCTAAACTCGGGTGCACATTTATGTGACCCAAATCCAAATCTCAACGAAATCGGAATGTGTCTTTAATCACGGGTACATTGACTGTGACGTGGTATGAGATGCATTTCCATGACGTTGCAAATTCCTTTTAAAAAAAAAATAAGAATGAGATGAGCCTCGCCGAATAAAAAAACACAAATTGCGGGGCCCTCAGTAAATACTTGTTTTAAATTACTTAGAATTCGGGAGGGTCGTTTAGTGAATTTCGTGGCCTTCCCAAAATAATAACGCGATAGTCTCTTTAGGCGCGTGTTTAATAATTTACTTTCTTAAGCTCGGGTGTGCATTTCATGCGACCCAAATCCGATCCCAAAACATCAAATAAAATGTGTTCCGGATTATGGGTGCATTTCATGTGACGTAGTCCATAGACGTGTTTTAAATGATGTTACATTTCTTTTAAAACAATAATAGTAAAGCGGTTAAAAGATAAATTTGCACATAAGTTCATATTGTATTAAAAATCAGATAATCAAGCCAAATATAACAGTTGAGCGACCGTGCTAGAACCACGGAACTTGGGAATGCCTAACACCTTCTCCCGGGTTAACAGAATTCCTTATCTAGATTTCTGGTACGCAGACTGTAATAGAGTCATTCATTTCCTCGATTCGGGATTAAAATTGGTGACTTGGGACACCCTAAATCTCCCAAGTGGCGACTCTGAAATAATTAAACCAATCCCGTTTCGATTGTCCTTTAATTGGAAAAAACTCCCCTCGCGCCCCCTCGGGCGCGTAAAAAGGAGGTGTGACAGCTCTGGCGACTCTGCTGGGGATAAAAACCCAGAACCACTGGTTCAGGGTTAAGAATTCGAGCTTAGAGTAATTATTATTATTTGGCTTTATTTATTATCTGATTATTACATGTTTTGAGCCTAATGTGCTAAATGCTGCTTTTACCGCTTTGATATTATTTGAACTGTATATAAACTGTGCCTAAACCTTTCTCTTCTTACCTCCGGGGATGTGCTTACTGGTTGAGACTCCCTATTCTGTTAGTGTCATACCCTAAATAAAAGAGGCTCGGAAAGTTTCTAAGCCGGCTGGCCTTTTGGTTCCCGGAAAGGAGCTCCTTCCTCAGCTCGAGTTGTCCGCTCGGGTACACTGTCTAGTGTCACACCTCTTTTTTCCGCCCCCGTTAGGGTACAAGGAGTTTTTTCCAATTAAAGGACAGTCGAAATGGGATTTGTTTATTTATTTCAGAGTCGCCACTTGGGAGATTTAGGGTGTCCCAAGTCACCAGTTTAATCCCGAATCGAGGAAAAGAATGACTCCATATTACAGTCCGCGAACCAGAAATCCGGATAAGGAATTCTGTTAACCCGGGAGAAGGTGTCAGGCATTCCCGAGTTCCGTGGTTCTAGCACGGTCGCTCAATTGTCATATTTGGCTTATTTATCTGATTTTAATACAATTATGAACCGATGTGCCAATTTTAACTCTTTACCACTTTATTATTATTATTATTTTTTAAAAAAAAAAAAATTGTGAACATCGTTTAAAACATGTCTTTGGATTACGTCACATGAAATGCACCCGCAATCCGGAACACATTTTTATTCAATGTTTTAGGATTTAGATTTGGGTCGCATGAAATGCGCATCCGAGTTTAAGAAGATAAAATTAATTAAATCGCGCCTAAAGAGTCTAGCGTATCATTATTTTGGGTAGGGCCGTGAAATTTGCTAAAACGGCTCCTCCCTAATTCTAAGCGATTAAATGTACATTTATTGAGGGCCCCGCAATCTATACATTTCATTAAGCGAGGCTCATCTCATTTATTTGGACAAATCTTAAAACGACTACATTTTTCTATAAAATGAGTCTCTAAAATAAAGAAAGAAAATCCTAATTTATTACTAGCTTTTATTATTTTAAGAAGACATGACATGCTAATTGCTTGATTAATACAAATATTGATGAAAAAGGAATTTCACTCTTAATTTCGAAAATTATAAATTAAATAAAAATTCAACAACTAATATTCAAAATAAACAAATATAGCTGGATTAAAACTTAGCATTGTTATTTTTTTTAAAAAAATATTATTGAGATTAATTATTCACAATCATTTGAAACTAAATTTAACCATAATTACTAAAGCTTATTAGAAAGTTTATTAGACTTAAACGTTCTTCTAATCTTGCTTAAGCTCATGTCATGCCTTAATTCCTAATTTACGATGTTTAATTTAAATTCATGTCTTAGCTAAATTTAGCTACTTGTTCATTATCAACCTATAATCTTGAAGTCTTCATAACTAATGAATTAACCTATTTTGCCGAACCGATTTATTACAGACTAACTTATGATATTATTTTCTTATTCCAATTATTATTTAGTAATTCATGAAATAGCTTAAATACAATCAACAAAAGGAACAAAGAAAAAAAACGAAATTAAAACTTCAAATTTTCATTCTTCATATGTATTCACGCTTCATATTTCAGATTACAATAACCAGCTTTTCAGTTGTGTACCTGATATTGGAAGCAAAAGAAAATGAATATGAGAATCAGCAGTAGCAGTAAAATCAGTACAACACAGCAACACTAGCCCAGCAACAGTAACAACCCAGTAACGGACCGGTGGAGTAGTAATCCAAAAAAAAAAAAAGCTTCCAGCTTTGATGAAACAACAATTAATTCTGATTTCAAACAACAAAAGAAAGCAGAATATTTTTTAGTTTTTTTTTATTTGAAAGCTTAAATATTTTTCGGAATTTTCTATCTTTTAAATGTTCAGCCCTTTTCCCTCTCTTATTTTCAGATTTGTTTCTCTCTCTCGTATCTTTTTTGTCTGTGTATTTCTCATCTCCTCTTTATTTGTCTTCAAGACTTCTTATAACTCATCCCATAAATCTTTTAATCAATTAAAATCAACCCATTTTCTCTACCAAACCCATTATCTTCCCACTCATCCCCATTATATTAAATAAACATATCACACCACCCCATTTCATTTTGTCCCCCATGCTTCATTTAAAATAATGCAAGATTCCCCTTTAATTTAAATCTTGTCCCCCCTTTATATTAAATAATCATATCACAACCCACCCCATTTCATTTTGTCCCCCATGCTTCAAATAAACAATTACAAAATGTACAATTCCTAAACTACCCCTTCCGACCTTACTGAAATTACCAAACTACCCCTGAACGTATTACAAATTTACCAAACTACCCATCAGCTATAACACATTAATTAATCAAACTTAACCAAAATATAGACAATATGATAAATTTCTAACAATGTTCAAACAACAATATGAACACGGATGAACATCATAACAACAATATCACATGAACATGACTTTAACAACATTTCAACAACAAATCACATGAACACAAATTGAACAACCAAGAACAACTAAAATTTGATTGAACAATATTTTAGCAACAAACAATCCTATTTTCGGATTCAACAACAACAACAAACAAAGTATGAAGATTTCTAAATTCAATCATATTGAACTTAAAATCAACTCTAACAACATTACAACAAACAATTCTTATATTAAACTTTAAACAAGATTATGAGAACAATTCAAGCAATAATCATAAATGGTAAACAAGAAATCAAACTATACAAAATTCGGATTCAAGATCATCCAAACAAAGTATGAACATGAATGAATCTATTTTAAGACAACAAACATGACGGATTAAACGATTAAAACAATATATTCCTTTAATACAACTAAATTCTTTAAACAAATAACAAGATCGACGAAGAAACAATTATGAACTTAAACTTGAACTTAACAATATTAACAATTTCTAACAATACATAAACACATGAAACAAATTGAAGAAATAGTTGATTAAATTTCAATTTGAATCTAACAAACATCAAACTAACAAATACTTACTTAAACAATAATACAAACATGAAATGAATATGAAAACAATTAATTAAACTTCTATTTTGAAATCTGAAAATTAATTTTAACAAAGCACATGAACATGAACAAACTAGAAAAATGATTTCAACGATGAACAACGAACAAAACAAGAATTGAATTCTTTAACGATTTTGGATCCGGAAAATACCAAACAAAAATATGGACGATAAATGAGATTAAAAAAAAAACAACTAACCAGAAATGAAACGACGAACAACGATTGTAAACAAATCCGTCCGGGCTTCGACTCAACGAAAAACCCTCGACTTTTGACAAAACGAAGAAGACGAAGCAACAACGAAACAATAGCAACTGTTGCGACGAGCAGCAACACGCAGTCCGACAAGGCAGCTGGGGTTCATTTGTTTACGTGAAGGAGATGGAGTGAAGCAGAAGCAGCGGCGGCGACAGGCAGCAGCAGCGGCGACTCCACACAGCAGCAGCAGTCGACGTAGCAGTGCGAGCAATTGACGCAGCAGCATGGAGAAGATGGCGACAGGGTTGTCGACTGAGTTTGGGTGGTGTCCGCATGGGTCTGCTGGAGGTCGACGGACAGTAGCAGCTGGAGCGAGGTGGAGGAGTCGATGGATGCCGGACGAAGAAGAAGAAATAACGAAGGTGTTCGGCGAAGGGGTCATCGCTTGGTTTGAAGGAGACGGAGGCAACGGGGTCGTAGCAGCCATGAATGGCTACTGCGTGCACTGTGTGTGTGCAGTGAAGGTGAGGAGGATGGAGGGGCAGCCATTGATGTGTGCTTGAGGAGGCTTGAGGAAGAAGAAGAAGAAGATAGGAGGGGGGCGGATGGTTTAGGTCTTTTAGGGTTTTTGTCTTCTTTTTGTTTTGTTTTTTTTTTGTTTGTTTTGTAAAATGTAAGACAAAGGGGTTTAGGTCTTTTGGGTTATGGACTGGGTCGACCCAGTTCGAAATGGACTGGGTCGTAGGGAAGATTGGGCCAATTTTTGGGCATGTGGCTTGAAATTGAAGAAGAGGCCTAATTCCGACTTTCTTTATATTTTTGCTCTCTTTTCTTCTTTTATTTCTCTAAAACTAAATTATAAAAATACTTAAACTATTATTAAGAATTAAATTAAGTTATAAAAGCGCAAATTAACTCCCAATAACAATTAACGCACAATTAAGTATTAATTAAGCGTAAAATTGTATATTTGGACATTAAATGCTAAAAATGCAAACGATGCATATTTTTGTAATTTTTTAATTTTTGTAAAACAAATTTAATTACTAACAACTATAGAATTAAATCCTACATGCAAAATGCGACATATTTTTGTATTTTTTATTAATTTATCAAATAAACACGCACAGACAAATACAAATAATTATTCAAAATATCACAAAATTGCACACCAAAGAAAAATCATTTTATTTTTGGATTTTTTGGGAGTAATTCTCATATAGGGCAAAAATCACGTGCTTACAGCTGCCCCTCTTTGCCCGGAGACACGAAGGGTTTTCGTGCAAAGATAAAGCGAACGATTTTTTCCCATCCGAGTACTCCGTTGAAGCATTTTTTGAAAAAGATTTAACCGAACCTTTGCTTCAAAGGTTTCCTACATATCCTGGGCTAAACAGGAATCGGGTCAATGTAGTTCGGGAAGTTTTTGGTAGCTGGGACTACCGTGGGACTACGATGTTACTGCTGTTGCATGCTGTTATCACTGCTTACCGATCTCCTTATTACACCGTGCTTAAAAGAAAACAAGAAGCTAGGCTAGACTTAAATTTGTTCTTGTTGCCTTGCTTTCTTGTCGGCTTGTGTTTCCTCCGGTGCTTTTCTTCCGATGCTTTTCTTCTTTTTGACACATGCACTTGAGTTTATGATGGGACCTCTTGTTGTAACCTTCTGCTTCCCGGTGCTGGGGATTTTATTGTTTACTGCTGGGGATTCCTGTTGTAACCTTCCGCCTTCTAGTGGGGTTACTGATTCCAAAAATCTGTAATACAAGACTAAAAAGTTGCTTCAATGCAAAATTATGAAATGTATGCCCGCATTATACTGGTGGGCGACCTAGAGCTGAATGTATTCCCGCATTTTACTGGTGGGCGACCTAGAACATGAATGTATTCCTGCATTTTACTGGTGGGCGACCTAGAACTGAAATGTATTCCCACATTTTACTGGTGGGCGACCTAGAACTGAAATGTATTCCCGCATTTTACTAGTGGGCGACCTAGAACAGAAAGTATTCCCGCATTTTACTGGTGGGCGACCTAGAACTGAAATGTATTCCCGCATTATACTGGTGGGCGACCTAGAACTGAAATGTATTCCCGCATTATACTGGTGGGCGACCTAGAACTTAAAAGTATTCCCGCATTCTACTGGTGGGCGACCTAGAACTGAAATGTATTCCCGCATTTTACTGGTGGGCGACCTAGAACTGAAATGTATTCCCGCATTTTACTGGTGGGCGACCTAGAACAGAAAGTATTCCCGCATTTTACTGGTGGGCGACCTAGAACTGAAATGTATTCCCGCATTTTACTGGTGGGCGACCTAGAACTGAAATGTATTCCCGCATTTTACTGGTGGGCGACCTAGAACTGAAATGTATTCCCGCATTTTACTGGTGGGCGACCTAGAACAGAAAGTATTCCCGCATTATACTGGTGGGCGACCTAGAACTGAAATGTATTCCCGCATTTTACTGGTGGGCGACCTAGAACAGAAATGTATTCCCGCATTTTACTGGTGGGTGACCTAGAACTGAAATGTATTCCCGCATTTTACTGGTGGGCGACCTAGAACAGAAAGTATTCCCGCATTATACTGGTGGGCGACCTAGAACTGAAATGTATTCCCGCATTTTACTGGTGGGCGACCTAGAACATAAAGTATTCCCGCATTTTACTGGTGGGTGACCTAGAACAGAAAGTAAAAGGACATAAATGTATGCCTCTGTTATATGGGCGGGCTCCCAACTTCAATGCTAACTTAGGAGGAAATGCGTCTCCTATGGGTAAACTAAACTTAGGAGGAAATGCGTCCCCTATGGGTAAACTAAATTTAGGAGGAAATACGTCTCCTATGGGTAAACTAAACTTAGGAGGAAATGCGTCTCCTATGGGTAAACTAAACTTAGGAGGAAATGCGTCTCCTATGGGTAAAACTAAATTTAGGAGGAAATGCGTCTCCTGTGGGTAAAACTAAACTTAGGAGGAAATGTGTCTCTTGTGGGTAAAAGTAAATTTAGGAGGAAATGCGTCTTCTATGGGTAAACTAAACTTAGGAGGAAATGCGTCTCCTATGGGTAAACTAAACTTAGGAGGAAATGCGTCTCCTATGGGTAAAACTAAACTTAAGAGGAAATGCGTCTCCTATGGGTGAAACTAACTTAGGAAGTGCGTCTCCTATTGGCGGAACTAGACTTAGGAAGTGCGTCTCCTATTGGCAAAGGCGTGGAATGTATTCCCTTGTTATACAGGTGGGCGCCTAAAATATGCAATGGACAGACAAGAAAAGTATTCCTCTCGTTATTCGGGTGGGCGCCTGGCTTCAATAACAACTTTGAAAATAAAATCCTTTTCGAGGGCGGATGAACCCAAAATATCCTATTCGAGGGCGGATGAACCCACAATATCCTATTCGAGGGCGGATGAACCCAAAATATCCTATTCGAGGGCGGATGAACCCAAAATATCCTATTCGAGGGCGGATGAACCCAAAATATCCTATTCGAGGGCGGATGAACCCAAAATATCCTATTCGAGGGCGGATGGACCCAAAATATCCTATTCGAGGGCGGATGAACCCAAAATATCCTATTCGAGGGCGGATGAACCCAAAATATCCTATTCGAGGGCGGATGAACCCAAAATATCCTATTCGAGGGCGGATGAACCCAAAATATCCTATTAGAGGGCGGATGAACCCAAAATATCCTATTCGAGGGCGGATGAACCCAAAATATCCTATTCGAGGGCGGATGAACCCACAATATCCTATTCGAGGGCGGATGAACCCAAAATATCCTATTCGAGGGCGGATGAACCCAAAATATCCTATTCGAGGGCGGATGAACCCAAAATATCCTATTCGAGGGCGGATGAACCCAAAATATCCTATTCGAGGGCGGATGAACCCAAAATATCCTATTTGAGGGCGGATGAACCCAAAATATCCTATTCGAGGGCGGATGAACCCAAAATATCCTATTCGAGGGCGGATGAACCCAAAATATCCTATTCGAGGGCGGATGAACCCAAAATATCCTATTCGAGGGCGGATGAACCCAAAATATCCTATTCGAGGGCGGATGAACCCAAAATATCCTTAAGACTTGAAAATGTCTTACCTCGAATACTTGCTGGGGATAACACTGTTGGGGAATTATTTACTTACCTGTTGGGGGGGTAAAATGTTATCAGCTGGGGATAACGCTGTCGAGGATAACACTGTTGGGGGATTCTGATTCTTTCAGAACTAGTGCTTCACTGAGCTCAAGTTTCATCCCTTTGCTGGGGAACAACTTCCTCCATAGAACTTATTATGTTGGGGGAAACACTGGTTCTAAGACCACTTCCCTTGAGACTGACGTTATCTTTATTCTTTCCCGCATGGGTACCTGACTTCCAGAAAATTTTCTAAGCGGAAGGAAAATTTTCTGCCCCAGTTTGATAATATCCCTTGCGGCATGCATTTCTGGCATCAATGCCATTTCCTTTACCTGTTTCAAATCAAACAAAATTTGTTAGTTTAAAACATGGTGGTTGGTTGTGATACCCCTACTGGGATGGCTTTTCCCTTTCTCCTTCCTTGCTCTGCATTCCACAGCTTGTTGGGGATGATATTATGTGCTGGGGATAATCCCTTCCTACTGGGGATATCCGTCTTCTTTTGTGACATAGCTCGGAAGCTGGCATTTCCCCGACCTTTTAGTCCTAGTATGAATTTCCCAAATCATGCTCATTGCTCTCCTTGATTTGCCCACGGGCTTTGGCCTTGAGGTTTATAACTTTGGTTTTGGCAAGGATATCCCTTTTGACACTCGTCAATCCTTTTGTCAATTCCCTTTTGCTGGGGATATTTTCTTGACACTGGCCTCGCGCTTGTTCCTCGCTGACTACACCATTTGGATGCACTAGTCAGATCTCATTTTGTATAATTGGGAAGCTGATGACATATTTTGAAGTCATTTCATACTTGTTCTGACCGGACAGACTCTATTGGGGAAATTTTTTTATGAAAGGAGAAAGATAAAAGATACAAAACAAAAGACAAAGGAAACGATGACTCTTTTACAAAAGAAACTATAAAAAAACCTATCAAACGCAGATACCGACTCTAATGGCCATGACATGCGTATGTGGCCTATCCTCTACCGTCAATCATCTTTCAAGATCTTCAATTGGCGATTCCCCATTGGATTCTTAATCTTATTCGACTTGTAGTGCCCGAAGGGTTTTCACTATCAAGTCTCTCTCATTTTTTGTTCTTCTCTCAGCTTTCATCGCCTTATGGTGCCTGTGAAGGTTTTCACCGATAAGACTCTCTCATTTGTATCACTTTCCAGCTGGGGATTTGGAGTGTTGCCGGTATGACTCTCTCTGCTGGAGATTAGAGTCCTTTCTGCTGTGGAACAGAATGTTATGTTCGCCGGTAAGACTCTCATTTGTCTGACTTGGCATCTTTTGAAGACTGGTCAGAAGGTCTTTCTTTGGACCGTAATGTGGGTTTTGGATAGGGCTAGAAAAAAAGGGTAT
Organism: Nicotiana tabacum; assembly: GCF_000715075.1. NCBI lineage: Eukaryota > Viridiplantae > Streptophyta > Magnoliopsida > Solanales > Solanaceae > Nicotiana > Nicotiana tabacum. Next base: position 143,122,655 of record NC_134087.1, on the reverse strand, counting down.
TAAAGGCTCAAAAATGCATTAATTCTGGGTTATTAGTTACAACTTTCGGAACTAGATTTATTTACCACAAACGCAACTTTTGCTCCAGTTTCTTGCTTGGGGATATTTTACTTGATTGATTTATATTTTTTTCAAAACTATGACCGAGCCGTGAAGCGCCTACGTATCCTCTTTGAGGAATCAGGTCAAACGTAGTTCCCAATTCCTCTTTTTTCATTTGACTTTCTTTTGTTTTTTTTTTCTTCATGTTTTCATGCCATGCTCGCGTTTTCTAGTCGTTTTTACTGATTCCGAACGAGGGGTATGAAAGAAAAATAAGTAAGGCTCAAAAAGGGGTAACGAAGGATAAAGTGTTTAGATAGCAGAACAAAATGCCTTCGTCATTCCAGTCTTCAAAACATGCCAAATGCAAACAACACAACAAACAATAGATTTATAGTCTCTTCCGACGGTGCTGGGCTTGACAATTATGTTAAACATATGTTTGTTCATTTGTCACTTCTAAAGCACCGTTGGGCGACACTCTCATTCTCTTTTATTATGAACGACCCTCATGCCAATTTAGGCGAATCTTTATTTAACGGTTTTCTTTGTGTTTGCCCCAGTTCCACATGACTCGGGCTCCAAATAATCTCAAACCGTTCTTATTTCCTTTAAATGCTTTGATCACCTTCTCAGGGTTTTATGATTAACTTTTAAGACTAGGCCCAAACTGGGTGCGCATGTCATGTCCCTAGAATCGGCATTGAACAAAAATGATAAAAGGACTAAACAAAAAGATGACTGGAAATAATAAAAGACCGGATTTTGTATTAGACTACCGGTGAAATGGTTTAAATAACAAAACAAACAAAACAAAATCCTAAAACAAACTGGACAAGACAACATCCGACTTATAACCCTAATAATCCGAACAACAGAAATGACAACAAAATGAGCCACCACAAGCTTCTCTCTTGCTGACCAAGGAACGAAACGTCCTCCCACTTTATCAAAATTGGCATTTTAGCCACTGAGCTTTGCATCAATACTGCCGAGACCATTACCAGCTTCAATCTAATCAACCTCCGTCGGCAAGTTCTCGAGGGGGTTCGAGTGCTCCATGTCACTGTTATTAATCACAACCCGCCCTTCTCGGATCATTTTCTCTACTTCCCTTCTCCAACTATGACAACTCTCAATGTTGTGCCCTATGACATTGGAGTGGTAGGCGCATCGCGCTGCCGGATCAAAGCTCCTTGCAAGTGGATTTGGAGTACATGCGGGGAGTGGTTCAATCGAGCCAGCATGCCTTAGCCTTTCAAACAGACTGGCATAAGATACCCCGATAGGGGTGAGAGCCTTTTCTCGTTTCAGCAACCTCTTCATTCTTGCATGTTGACAGGGCCGGAAACCTGATCCAGATGGCTTTTGGTAGGCTTGTATGGGTGGGTAAGCATTTCGTGGAGTCGGGTACCTGGGAAGTGAGGTATGGCTTTTGAGGTCACGGGGAAAGAAGTGGTGTTGGGGAGCGGAGAAACATTGAAGAGTGATGGAGCTACTCGGATAGCTGGGAAAGCTGCCATAAATGGGTTGGGATGGAGAGTATGGAGAATCTTCCATTATGGTGTTGGGTGCTTGGGAAATGACCGAGTTCAAGAGGCTTGGCGGTGGAGGGGGTGGTGCTTTTCCCGTTATCCATGCCTGATACATGTCTGCCACATGCTGTCTCAGCATTTTCACTTCTTCTACCAACCTGTTGTTCTGTTCGACCAATTGTTGTCGGTCATCAGTACCGATCCACTCGGTTCTGCGGTTCTGAGCCATTGTCCTTTGATTTTGCTTTGCAGGGAGGAGTTACCACAACCAACCACTTTCTATACATGGACACATCAAAGGGAAGCCATCACGTTAGTGTTAGGGCATTGGACAGACAATCATGTATCAGAGATACAATGTACCTAAGCAGTTAGACAATTGTGCCCCCCTGAAAATCTTCCACACTCTCTTTTATTTATTTTTTATTATATTTTTTATTTTATTTTAGTGGTAGTCAAATCTTATGGAGATTGCCTACGTATCATGACCCCGCATGAATCAGACCGAGCGTAGTTCGGACCCAATAAAAGATAAACAATGCTAAACATTTTTTTTCAATTTTCATGTTAAAACAAACTGAGTTTCAAAGGTTTGAAGATGACCTACAAGCTGGAAAATCAAACAACCCACATATTCTAATTAAAAGATTTACAAATGGCCAATTTCTTTCCCCGTTTGACAAATGCAACCAAACGGTTATTTTTGCAAATGTGGCCCCTTCCAACTTTCACATGAATTTGAGGCCGGGGAGGATTATTTTATGACACTTTACACACTTGTCCATTCTTTTACGAAAATAACCTTTCGACAACTGACAGATACTCTAAGGTTATTTCGGTAAGAACGGTTCAAGACGCGGCCGAAGTTGGCTCGGGTTATTTTGACTAAAAAAAAAATCCAAACGGTATTCACCTGACCGCTGACTCTTTTTTTTTTTCTTCTTTTCAAATTATACTAAAAACCTGATGTTGCAAACACGGCCCTTCAGCGCCTCGGGGACAAAGATTTATAGGGCTGTGTGGGTCAACTAGACCAAAATCCTAAACAGGACCCAAAAAAAGTGGCTGTTTATGCAAAGTCAGCCTTCCGGCGTCCCTCTCGGGAACATTCGGCTATTTTTGACAAAACAGCATCACCCGACTTATTTATGACTCTTTTTATCATTTTTCGAATTAGAAAAGTCAATATTGCAAACACGGCCTTTCAACGCCTCGGGGACAAAGATTTATAGGGCTGTGTGGGTCAACTGGTCAAAATCTTAAAAATGACCCAAAGGTGGCTGTTTATGCAAAGTCAGCCTCCCGGCGTCCCTTTCGGGAACATTCGGCTATGTCTTCATAAAACAGCGTCACCCGACTTCTCTATGACAAAATTAAAATTTTGACATGTTTTTTTTTGGCTATTTTAGCAAAAGGGAAGGTTGGACACCACTAGACTTATTTATGACAAAATAAAAAATTTTGACACGTTTTTTATTTATTTTTTTGGTTTTTGACTATTTTAGCAAAAAAGGGGGTTGGACCCGATGAGGGTTGCCTACGTATCTCACATCCGGTGAGAATCAAACCCGCGTAGTTCGGGCCTCGCGAATAAGTAATTGAACTAATATATTTTTTTTTAATTGGAACTATGAAAGAACTGCTTCAAAAGAAGAAAGAAAGTTTTTTTTTTATTCTAAAGAAAAAAAAGAAAATATTTTTGGAATTTTACTTTTGATAAAAGAAATGCTTCTAAAAAATATTTTTTTGAATTTTGAATTTTCTTTTCAATTTTGAAAGAAGTATCAAAATATTTTCGGTTTTTTTTTTTAAAAAAACATTTTTATTATTTTTTGTTTTATCAACAATGGAAAATAAAGATATTTATATTATTTTTTGCAAGACATATTTTTTTGGAATTTTACTTTGAATTTTCTTGGCAAGACAAATATTCTTTGCAACAAATAAAGATATATATATTTTGGAAATAAAAAAAGTTTTCAGATTTATATATATATTTGCGACAAATAATGAAAGACTTTTTTTTTTTTTTTTTGCATTTTCATAAGCAAATAAATAATAAAAAAAACCATTTTGAAAATAAGACTCTTTTCATTTTCATTTTCATGGCAAGACAAACTATATATTTTTTCTATTTTTTTTTTTTGAAAAACACAACAGAACAACGACTCTTTTTTTTCTTTTCTTAGCTTTTAATAAAACAAACTAATAAGACATTTTTTTTCATTTTCTCAAAATTTCGGCAGAGTTTTGACTGTATTTGGGCATTTGTTTTCTTTTCAAAATAAACAATCAATTCCCTAACCGCTATTTCTTTTTTTTCAATTTCAAAATATTATTCTTGATATTCACAAGTCAGTCAACACACAAGTCCGAATCAAATTAATGCGCAAGTAGTAATAAGTAAGATGCATCAGGATGGTCATTTTCATTTTTGGTGCACCTGTCCTAGACAGACTCAACCCCTGTGTTGAGCCTCTAAAGTCAGATGCAAGTGATGCAAACAAACGTTCCTACTAGGGATCCGACATGTGGCTTTGTTATACTAGGTTCAGAACCTGATTGTTTGTTCTAGACCTGGCTTACCCGAGCGGACAGCTCGAGCCGAGGGGGGTAGCGTACCGGGAATACAGAAGCTTCACCGGCTTAGCAACTTGTCCGAACCTCGTTCTAAATTGGTATTTGACACTATACAGAAAAGAAGTCGTACGAAGTACACCCTTCTTCATGATTTAGAAGACTCAGAGAGGAGATGGGTTTCGGCACAGTTTATACACAGTTCACGTAATATCAAAGCGGTAAAAGCAGCATTTAGCACATTAGGCTCAATCATGTAAAAATCAGATAAAACCAAATATAACAATTTATATGAGCTCGGATTTCTAACCCTGAACCACTGGTTCTGGGAATGTTATCCCCAGCAGAGTCGCCAGAGCTGTCACACCTCCTTTTTCCGCCCCCGTTAGGGTACAAGGAGTTTTTTCCAATTAAAGGACAGTCGAAACGGGATTTGTTTATTTATTTCAGAGTCGCCACTTGGGAGATTTAGGGTGTCCCAAGTCACCAGTTTAATCCCGAATCGAGGAAAAGAATGACTCCATATTACAGTCCGCGAACCAGAAATCCGGATAAGGAATTCTGTTAACCCGGGAGAAGGTGTCAGGCATTCCCGAGTTCCGTGGTTCTAGCACGGTCGCTCAATTGTCATATTTGGCTTATTTATCTGATTTTAATACAATTATGAACCGATGTGCCAATTTTAACTCTTTACCACTTTATTATTATTATTATTTTTAAAAAAAAAAATTGTGAACATCGTTTAAAATATGTCTTTGGATTACGTCACATGAAATGCACCCGCAATCCGGAACACATTTTTATTCAATATTTTAGGATTTAGATTTGGGTCGCATGAAATGCGCATCCGAGTTTAAGAAGATAAAATTAATTAAATCGCGCCTAAAGAGTCTAGCGTATCATTATTTTGGGTAGGGCCGTGAAATTTGCTAAAACGGCTCCTCCCTAATTCTAAGCGATTAAATGTACATTTATTGAGGGCCCCGCAATCTATACATTTCATTAAGCGAGGCTCATCTCATTTATTTGGACAAATCTTAAAACGACTACATTTTTCTATAAAATGAGTCTCTAAAATAAAGAAAGAAAATCCTAATTTATTACTAGCTTTTATTATTTTAAGAAGACATGACATGCTAATTGCTTGATTAATACAAATATTGATGAAAAAGGAATTTCACTCTTAATTTCGAAAATTATAAATTAAATAAAAATTCAACAACTAATATTCAAAATAAACAAATATAGCTGGATTAAAACTTAGCATTGTTATTTTTTTTAAAAAAATATTATTGAGATTAATTATTCACAATCATTTGAAACTAAATTTAACCATAATTACTAAAGCTTATTAGAAAGTTTATTAGACTTAAACGTTCTTCTAATCTTGCTTAAGCTCATGTCATGCCTTAATTCCTAATTTACGATGTTTAATTTAAATTCATGTCTTAGCTAAATTTAGCTACTTGTTCATTATCAACCTATAATCTTGAAGTCTTCATAACTAATGAATTAACCTATTTTGCCGAACCGATTTATTACAGACTAACTTATGATATTATTTTCTTATTCCAATTATTATTTAGTAATTCATGAAATAGCTTAAATACAATCAACAAAAGGAACAAAGAAAAAAAAACGAAATTAAAACTTCAAATTTTCATTCTTCATATGTATTCACGCTTCATATTTCAGATTACAATAACCAGCTTTTCAGTTGTGTACCTGATATTGGAAGCAAAAGAAAATGAATATGAGAATCAGCAGTAGCAGTAAAATCAGTACAACACAGCAACACTAGCCCAGCAACAGTAACAACCCAGTAACGGACCGGTGGAGTAGTAATCCAAAAAAAAAAAAAAGCTTCCAGCTTTGATGAAACAACAATTAATTCTGATTTCAAACAACAAAAGAAAGCAGAATATTTTTTAGTTTTTTTTTATTTGAAAGCTTAAATATTTTTCGGAATTTTCTATCTTTTAAATGTTCAGCCCTTTTCCCTCTCTTATTTTCAGATTTGTTTCTCTCTCTCGTATCTTTTTTGTCTGTGTATTTCTCATCTCCTCTTTATTTGTCTTCAAGACTTCTTATAACCCATCCCATAAATCTTTTAATCAATTAAAATCAACCCATTTTCTCTACCAAACCCATTATCTTCCCACTCATCCCCATTATATTAAATAAACATATCACACCACCCCATTTCATTTTGTCCCCCATGCTTCATTTAAAATAATGCAAGATTCCCCTTTAATTTAAATCTTGTCCCCCCTTTATATTAAATAATCATATCACAACCCACCCCATTTCATTTTGTCCCCCATGCTTCAAATAAACAATTACAAAATGTACAATTCCTAAACTACCCCTTCCGACCTTACTGAAATTACCAAACTACCCCTGAACGTATTACAAATTTACCAAACTACCCATCAGCTATAACACATCAATTAATCAAACTTAACCAAAATATAGACAATATGATCAATTTCTAACAATGTTCAAACAACAATATGAACACGGATGAACATCATAACAACAATATCACATGAACATGACTTTAACAACATTTCAACAACAAATCACATGAACACAAATTGAACAACCAAGAACAACTAAAATTTGATTGAACAATATTTTAGCAACAAACAATCCTATTTTCGGATTCAACAACAACAACAAACAAAGTATGAAGATTTCTAAATTCAATCATATTGAACTTAAAATCAACTCTAACAACATTACAACAAACAATTCTTATATTAAACTTTAAACAAGATTATGAGAACAATTCAAGCAATAATCATAAATGGTAAACAAGAAATCAAACTATACAAAATTCGGATTCAAGATCATCCAAACAAAGTATGAACATGAATGAATCTATTTTAAGACAACAAACATGACGGATTAAATGATTAAAACAATATATTCCTTTAATACAATTAAATTCTTTAAACAAATAACAAGATCGACGAAGAAACAATTATGAACTTAAACTTGAACTTAACAATATTAACAATTTCTAACAATACATAAACACATGAAACAAATTGAAGAAATAGTTGATTAAATTTCAATTTGAATCTAACAAACATCAAACTAACAAATACTTACTTAAACAATAATACAAACATGAAATGAATATGAAAACAATTAATTAAACTTCTATTTTGAAATCTGAAAATTAATTTTAACAAAGCACATGAACATGAACAAACTAGAAAAATGATTTCAACGATGAACAACGAACAAAACAAGAATTGAATTCTTTAACGATTTTGGATCCGGAAAATACCAAACAAAAATATGGACGATAAATGAGATTAAAAAAAAAAACAACTAACCAGAAATGAAACGACGAACAACGATTGTAAACAAATCCGTCCGGGCTTCGACTCAACGAAAAACCCTCGACTTTTGACAAAACGAAGAAGACGAAGCAACAACGAAACAATAGCAACTGTTGCGACGAGCAGTAGCACGCAGTCCGTCGAGAAGCAGCATGAAGCAGATGCCCTGGAAGCAGCACGACGGAGGAAGAAGAAGTAACGGCGGCGACAGGCAGCAGCAGCGGCGACTCCACACAGCAGCAGCAGTCGACGTAGCAGTGCGAGCAATTGACGCAGCAGCATGGAGAAGATGGCGACAGGGTTGTCGACTGAGTTTGGGTGGTGTCCGCGTGGGGCTGCTGGAGGTCGACGGACAGTAGCAGCTGGAGCGAGGTGGAGGAGTCGATGGATGCCGGACGAAGAAGAAGAAATAACGAAGGTGTTCGGCGAAGGGGTCATCGCTTGGTTTGAAGGAGACGGAGGCAACAGGGTCGTAGCAGCCATGAATGGCTACTGCGTGCACTGTGTGTGTGCAGTGAAGGTGAGGAGGATGGAGGGGCAGCCATTGATGTGTGCTTGAGGAGGCTTGAGGAAGAAGAAGAAGAAGATAGGAGGGGGGCGGATGGTTTAGGTCTTTTAGGGTTTTTGTCTTCTTTTTGTTTTGTTTTTTTTTTGTTTGTTTTGTAAAATGTAAGACAAAGGGGTTTGGGTCTTTTGGGTTATGGACTGGGTCGACCCAGTTCGAAATGGACTGGGTCGTAGGGAAGATTGGGCCAATTTTTGGGCATGTGGCTTGAAATTGAAGAAGAGGCCTAATTCCGACTTTCTTTATATTTTTGCTCTCTTTTCTTCTTTTATTTCTCTAAAACTAAATTATAAAAATACTTAAACTATTATTAAGAATTAAATTAAGTTATAAAAGCGCAAATTAACTCCCAATAACAATTAACGCACAATTAAGTATTAATTAAGCGTAAAATTGTATATTTGGACATTAAATGCTAAAAATGCAAACGATGCATATTTTTGTAATTTTTTAATTTTTGTAAAAAAAATTTAATTACTAACAACTATAGAATTAAATCCTACATGCAAAATGCGACATATTTTTGTATTTTTTATTAATTTATCAAATAAACACGCACAGACAAATACAAATAATTATTCAAAATATCACAAAATTGCACACCAAAGAAAAATCATTTTATTTTTGGATTTTTTGGGAGTAATTCTCATATAGGGCAAAAATCACGTGCTTACATCTAGAACACCGACCCAGGTTTTTGAACCTAGTATAACAAAGCCTCATGCCGGATCCCTAGTAGGAACGTTTATTTGCATCATGTGCATTTGACTTAGGGGACTCAACACAGGGGTTGGGTCCGTCTAGGACAAGCAACCTGAAAATAATAGACCATCTTTTGGCATCCTAAGTGCTACATGTTGTATTTATTCAAGGGTGAATGGGTCGTTTGGCGGACCAATAATAGTTGCGGACAAATAACACACCTTGTTAGGTTGATCACATTTAAATAAGAAGGCCGCACGTTTTTCCAGCATGATGTTATTTTAATCAAAGCATGGGGAACATTTGTGGAATCCAAGAATTCTTGAAATTCCCTATGTCCCCCACGCTTGCTTTTTGGGAAAGCACATGGGGAACATTTGTGGAATCCAAGAAGCCTTGGAAATCCACTATGTCTCCCACGCTTCATTTTGGGAAAAGCACATGGGGAACATTTGCGGAACCCAAGAAATCTTGAAATTCCCTATGTCCCCCATGCCACATTTTTGAAAATATAATAAATATAAAAAATAAAATATATATGTATATATGTATATATAAAAAAAAAACGTTGAAAAATTCAAAAAAAAAAGATTTTGTATGTTTTCATCATCATCCACAAGTTAGAAATAGTGGAAAAGAGGAAAAAACAACAGTTTATAAATGTGAAAAAACAAATATCCAAGTAGTGTCGGAACTCTGCCGAATTTTTGAAAAAAAATAGTTTGTCTTGCCATAAAAAAAAAAAGTAAAAAAGGGTCTTGTTTTTTTAAAAAAAATATGTTTATTTACTTGTTTATGAAAATGCTGAAATTACAATAATCAAAAAATACTTTCCATTATTGATTTCTTTAGAAATTCTTTATAATTGTTTATATAAAAAAAAATGTATATATAATAAAAAAAAATCCGAAAATATTTTGATTCTTTTTCAAAATTGAAAAGAAAATTCAAAATCCAAAAAAAAATCCAAAAAAAAAACATTTTTGAGAAGCATTCCTTTTATTAAAAGCAAAATTCCGAAAAATATTTTTCTTCTTCTTCTTTAGAATAAAGAAAAAAAAAGAGCAAATGAAAATTTAAAAAATATCTTAGAAGTCTTTCTCTTAAAAGAAAATCAATCAAAAAAAATACTTCCTTGCTTCTTTTATTTGTCTTCCTTCGCAAATTCAAAAAAAGTTAGTTCATCTACTTATTCTTATTTGCCTACTTATTCTCATTCGCCCGAACTACGCGGGTTTGATTCTCACCGGATGTGAGATACGTAGGCAACCCTCATCGGGTCCAACCCCACCTTCTCAAAAAGAAGGGATGTTTTATGTTTTTCGTTAATTTGTTTGTTTGTTATGAGTGAAAAATAATAGTCTATTTGATTGTTGTGAAAAAAAAGAATAATAATTATATAGAAATGGAAAAGGGTCTTCTCAATAATAGTTTATTTGCCCGAACTACGCGGGTTTGATTCTCACCGGATGTGAGATACGTAGGAAACCCTCATCGGGTCCAACCCCACCTTTTGCTAAAAAATCCAAAAACAAATATAAAATAAAAAATAAAAAAATGTGTCAAAGATTTTTAATTTTGTCGTAAATAAGTCTAGTGATGTAACTTCCCCCTTTTTACAAAAAAAAAATAGCAAAAACAAATATGTCAAATTTTAGGAGTCATAAATAAGCCAGGTGATTCTGCTTTGTCATAAATAGCCAAATGTTCCCGAAAGGGACGCCGGAAGGCTGACTTTGCATAAACAGCCACCTTTGGGTCATGTTTAGGATTTTGGTCTAGTTGACCCACACAGCCTTAAAGAAGCTTCGTCCCCGAGACGCTGAAGGGCCGTGTTTTGCAACACCAAGTTTTATCATAATTTGAAAAAAATAAAAATAAAGAGTCGACGGTCAAGTGAATACCGTTCAAAATTTGTCATAATAAGCCGAGCCAGCTTCGGCCGCGTCTTAAACCGTTCTTGCCAAAATAGCCTTAGAGTATCTTTCAGTTGTCGAAAGGTTATTTTTGTAAAAGAATGGACAAGTTTGTAAAGTGTCAAAATAATCCTCCCCGGCCTCAAAATTCATGTGAAATTTGGAAGGGGCCACATTTGCAAAAATAACCATTTGGTTGCATTTGTCGAATAGAGAAAGGGAGCTGGAATTTTGTTTTTTTTTTTTTCTGCCAATCTTTTGATTAGAACATGCAGTTTGTTTGATTTTCAAGTTTGCGGGTCATCTTTAAATCCTTGAAACCCAGTTTGTTCTAATATGAAAATTGAAAAATGTTTACTGTTGTTTATCTTTTATTGGCACGAACTACGCAAGGTCTGATTCATGCGGGGTCATGATACGTAGGCAATCTCCATAAGATTCGACCACAACAAAAAAAAGAAATGAAAAAAAAGAAATGAAAAAAAGAAATGAAAAAAAAAAGAAATGAAAAAAGAATGAAAAAAAGAATGAAAAAGAAAAAGCGAAAAAAAAAGAAAAAAAAAGAAGAACATCGAAAAAGAAAAAGAAAAAAGATGTTGAAAATAATGAGGACCGACTGAGTCCATTCTAACCTGTTTGTTTTGCAAAAAAGTTAAGGTGGTTGGTTTGTGGTAAGCCGGACAATGACACCCGGAATCCTTTACTTGCACCTCATGATGCACACTCTGCGGGGATCAGGCCTGATGACAGAAGCATTCGAGTCCTATTGGGAACTTGTTGACTAAGGGTAATGATATTGAAGTCATTTCAATACTAATGCAAAGCTCAGTGGCTACGATGCCAAGTTTGATAAAATGGGAGGACGCTCCGTTCCTTGGTTAACAAGAAAGAAGCAGTTAGTGGCTTATTTTGTTGTCATTTCTGTTGTCCGGATTATTAAGGTTGTAATGTTGATTTTGTCCTGTGTCAAACCTTCTTATCTTTTCCTTTTGTCATATCAGTTTGTTTAAGTTTTGTCAAGTCTATGTTAGGATTTTATTCAGGTTGTTTCGGTTTGTTTTTATTTCTTCAAACCATTTCACCGGTAATCTAATAAAAAATTCGGTCCTCTATTTATCTCCAGTCATCTTTTTGTTTAGTTCTTTTATCATTTTTTGATTCAATGCCGATTCTAGGAACATGACATGCGCACACACTTTGGGCCTAGTCTTTAAAGTTAATCATAAAATCCCAGAAAGGCGACCAAACCATTTAAAGGAAATAAGAACGGTTTGGGATTATTTGAAGCCCGAGTCATGTGGAACTGGGGCAAGTTAAGCACAAAGAAAACCGTTAAAAGCAAGGTTCGCAAAATTGGCATGAGGGTCGGTCATGATAATGAGAGTGTCGCCCAACGGTGCTTAGAAATGACAAAGGAAAAATAAAATGTTTAACATAATTGTCAAGTCCAGCACCATCAGAAGAGACTACAAATTTAAAGTGTGTTGTTTGCACTTGGCATGTTTTGAAGACTGGAATGACGAAGGCATTTTGTTCTGCTACCCAAACACTTTATCCTTCGTTAGCCCTTTGAGCCTTATTTATTTTCTTTCATACCCCTCGTTCGGAATTAGTAGCAACGAATAAAATACGCAAGGCATGGCCGGTAAGAGAAAAGAAAGAAAAGAAAACAACAAAATGGAAAAAGAAGAATGAAAGAAAAAGAGAGAAAGAAAAAGAAAAAAACGAAAAAAAGGAGAAATGAGAAAATAAAAGAGAAAAGAAAAGCAAAGTGATTCAAAAAGAAGAAAGAAAGTCAAATGGAAAAGAGGAATTGGGAACTACGTTCGACCTGATTCCTCAGAGAGGATACGTAGGCGCTTCACGGCTCGGTCATAGTTTTGAAAAATGAAAAAAACCCAATCAAAATATCCCCAAGCAAGAAACTGGGGCAAAAGTTGCGTTTGTTGTAAATAAATCTAATTCCGAAGGTTGTAATTAATAACCCAAAATCGATTCATTTTTTTAGCCTTTAATACCCTTTCTTCTAGCCCTATCCAAAACCCACATTACGGTCCAAAGAAAGACCTTCCGATCAGTCTTCAAAAGATGCCAAGTCAGACAAATGAAGAGTCTTACCGGCGAACATAACATTCTGTTCCACAGCAGAAAGGACTCTAATCTCCAGCAGAAAGAGTCGTACCGGCGACACTCCAAATCCCCAGCTGGAAAGTGATACAAATGAGAGAGTCTTATCGGTGAAAACCTTCACAGGCACCATAAGGCGATGAAAGCTGAGAGAAAACCAAAATGAGAGAGGCTTGATAGTGAAAACCCTTCGGGCACTACAAGTCGAATAAGATTGAGAATCAGAGGGGGAATCGCCAATGGAAGATCTTGAAAGATGATTGACGGTAGAGGATAGGCCACATACGCATGTCATGGCCATTAGAGTCAGTATCTGCGTTTGATAGGTTTTTATTTATAGTTTCTTTTGTAAAAGAGTCATCGTGTCCTTTGTCTTTTATTTTGTTTCTGTTGTTTTTCTCCTTTCATAAAAAATTTCCCCAATAGAGTCTGTCCGGTCAGAACAAGTATGAAATGACTTCAAAAATATGCCATCAGCTTTCCAAGATGAGATCTGACTAGTATATCCAAATGGTATAGTCAGCAAGGAACAAGCGCGAGGCTAGTGTCAAAAAAGATATCCCCAGCAAAGGGAATTGACAAAAGGATTGACGAGCATCAAGAGGGATATCCTTGCCAAAACCAAGGGTATAAACCTCAAAGACAAGGCCCGTGAACAGAGCAAGGAGAACAGTGAGCATAATTTGGCGAAATCCATACTAAACTAAAAGGTCGGGAAAATGCCAGTTTCCGAGCTATGCCACAAAAGAAGATGGATATCCCCAGCAGGAAGGGATTATCCCCAGCACATAATATCATCCCCAACAAGTTGTGGAACACAGAGCAAGGAGGGAGAAAGGGAACACCATCCCAGCAGGAGTATCACAACCAACCACCATGTTTTAAACTAACAATTTTGTTTGATTTGAAACAGGTAAGGGAAATGCCATTGAGGCAGAAACGCATGCCACAAGGGATATTATCAAACTGGGGCAGAAAATTTTCCTTCCATTTAGAAAATTTTCTGGAAGTCAGGTACCCCCAGCTGATAACATTTTACCCCCAACAGGTAAGTAAATCAAGGGAGGTAGTCTTTGAAGGAAGAAGCTATGCAAAAACAAAACAAAAACAAAAAAGGGCTTAAAAAAAAAAAAAGAATAATAATAAAAATGGGGAAGGTAGAAAAGGAAAACTCATCCCAATCCCCAGCAAGTATTCGAGGTAAGACATTTTCAAGTCTTAAAGATATTTTGGGTTCATCCGCCCTCAAATAGGATATGTCGGGTTCATCCGCCCTCAAATAGGATATGTCGGGTTCATCCGCCCTCAAATAGGATATGTCGGGTTCATCCGCCCTCAAATAGGATATGTCGGGTTCATCCGCCCTCAAATAGGATATGTCGGGTTCATCCGCCCTCAAATAGGATATGTCGGGTTCATCCGCCCTCAAATAGGATATGTCGGGTTCATCCGCCCTCAAATAGGATATGTTGGGTTCATCCGCCCTCAAATAGGATATGTCGGGTTCATCCGCCCTCAAATAGGATCTGTTGGGTTCATCCGCCCTCAAATAGGATATGTTGGGTTCATCCGCCCTCAAATAGGATATGTTGGTTTCAGTCTTTTTATTTTAAGTTTTGAAGACAGGCGCCCACCTGAATAACGAGAGAAATACATTTCTGTCTTTTTATTTTTTGTTCTAGGTCACCCACCAGTATAATGCGGGAATACTTTTCTGTCTTTTCATTTTTGTTCTAGGTCACCCACCAGTATAACGCGGGCATATCATTTTTCATATCTTTACCAACAGGCGCCCACCTGAATAACGAGAGGAATACATTTTGTCTTTTCATTTCTGTTCTAGGTCACCCACCAGTATAATGCGGGAATACATTTCTGTCTTTTCATTTCTGTTCTAGGTCACCCACCAGTATAATGCGGGCATATCATTTCTCATATCTTTTGAAGTTGGGAGCCCGCCTAGATAACAGAGGCATACATTCAGTTTTTACTTTCAAGTGTTGAAATTGGGAGCCCGCCCATAATAACAGAGGAATACATTCAGTCTTTAATTTTAAGTGTTGAAATTGGGAGCCCGCCCAGATAACAGAGGCATACATTCAATCTTTTATTTCAAGTGTTGAAATTGGGAGCCCGCCCAGATAATAGAGGCATACATTCCACGTCTTTACCCATAGGAGATGCATTTCCTCCTAAGTTTTAGTTTTACCCATAGGAGATGCATTTCCTCTTAGGTTTGTTCAGTTTTACCCATAGGAGATGCATTTCCTCCTAAGTTCAGTTTTACCACTAGGAGACGCACTTCCTAAGAATAGGTTCACCAATAGGAGACGCACTTCCTAAGTTGATTTCACCAATAGGAGACGCACTTCCTAAGTTGATTTCACCAATAGGAGACGCACTTCCTAAGCTAAGTTTTACCAATAGGAGACGCACTTCCTAAGCTAAGTTTTACCAATAGGAGACGCACTTCCTAGATCTATTGTACCAGTAGGAGACGCACTTCCTAAGCAAGTTTCACCAGTAGGAGACGCACTTCCTAAGCAAGTTTCACCAGTAGGAGACGCACTTCCTAAGATAAGTTTCACCAGTAGGAGACACACTTCCTAAGCAAGTTTTATCAGTAGGAGACGCACTTCCTAAGATAAGTTTCACCGTAGGAGACGCACTTCCTAAGCAAGTTTCACCAGTAGGAGACGCACTTCCTAAGCAAGTTTTATCAGTAGGAGACGCACTTCCTAAGATAAGTTTCACCAGTAGGAGACGCACTTCCTAAGCAAGTTTTATCAGTAGGAGACGCACTTCCTAAGATAAGTTTCACCGTAGGAGACGCACTTCCTAAGCAAGTTTCACCAGTAGGAGACGCACTTCCTAAAGTTCAAGTTTCACCATAGGAGACGCACTTCCTAAAGCAAGTTTCACCATAGGAGACGCACTTCCTAAAGCAAGTTTCACCATAGGAGACGCACTTCCTAAAGCAAGTTTCACCAATAGGAGACGCACTTCCTAAGCAAGTTTCATCAATAGGAGACGCACTTCCTAAGTCAGTTTCACCATAGGAGACGCACTTCCTAAGTTCATTTCATCAGTAGGAGACGCACTTCCTAAGATAAGTTTCACCGTAGGAGACGCACTTCCTAAGCAAGTTTCACCAGTAGGAGACGCACTTCCTAAGCAAGTTTTATCATTAGGAGACGCACTTCCTAAGATCAGTTTCACCATAGGAGACGCACTTCCTAAGTTTCAGTTTCACCAATAGGAGACGCACTTCCTAAGCAAGTTTCACCATAGGAGACGCACTTCCTAAAGTTCAGTTTCACCATAGGAGACGCACTTCCTAAGTTCAGTTTCACCATAGGAGACGCACTTCCTAAGTTCATTTCACCCATAGGAGACGCACTTCCTAAGTTTAGTTCTACCAATAGGAGACGCACTTCCTAAGTTCAGTTTTACCATTAGGAGACGCACTTCCTAAGAATAGGTTCACCAATAGGAGACGCACTTCCTAAGCAAGTTTCACCAATAGGAGACGCACTTCCTAAGTTAATTCCACCGATAGGAGACGCACTTCCTAAGTTTATTTCACCAATAGGAGACGCACTTCCTAGGTTCAGTTTCACCAATAGGAGACGCACTTCCTAAGCAAGTTTCACCAATAGGAGACGCACTTCCTAAGTTAATTCCACCGATAGGAGACGCACTTCCTAAGTTTATTTCACCAATAGGAGACGCACTTCCTAGGTTCAGTTTCACCAATAGGAGACGCACTTCCTAAGCAAGTTTTACCCAGTAGGAGACGCACTTCCTAAGAACAGTTTTCCCAATAGGAGACGCACTTCCTAAGCAAGCTTCACCAGTAGGAGACGCACTTCCTAATTTGATTCATTTTAAGTTCGACCATAGGAGACACCATTCCTAGTCCAGTTTTTTGAAGTTTACCCGTAGGAGACGCACTTCCTAATCGAGATTTTATTCATAGGAGACGCACTTCCTAGTTCTAGTCACTGAAGTTTTCACCCTTAGGAGACGCACTTCCTAGTTTAGCTCATTCCGATTCAACCATAGAAGACACACTTTCTAGTTTGAGTCATTGAGGTTTTTATTTTAGCAGACACATTTGCTAGCAAGAGTTTTGGTTTAACTCATAGGAGATGCACATCCTAGCCTAGTCTTTAGTTTACTCTCATCATTGCATCAGTAGTGTAAGTGAGTTACGATTTTGCTAACGACTCACAAATCTTCCCAGTACAAACTGGGTTAGAAAAGTTTGTTTGTTTTGTTTGTTTTGATTGTCAGGGGCCCGCCTGTAGAACGGAGGTTGTTGTGTGTCGAAGATAGAAGAAGTCAGGAGTCCGCCTGTAGAACGGAGAAGCATGTTTCAAGATCAAGCAGTGACCCACTAAAAAGCAGAAGGTTACAACAAAAATCCCCCGCACTCAATCCAAGATAGAAGCAACAAGGAGCTCGCCCCAAGAATGCAAGTCAATAGTCTGGGATGATCAACAGAAGCTGGTCACAAAAAAAAAAAAAAAAACCAAAACAAGAAAAAGAAAAAAAAAAGAAGAAAGAGAAGAGCCCAAAATGCGGAAGTGGAGAACAAATGTGGTCTGCTCAAGAACTAGCGCCTACAACTAGCAAGTATCAAGGTTCAAATCCAAAGTCTGTATGAAGCACCATTCAAGACTCAAGACCAAGTTTCAGAAGACTTAAGAGATAGGGATCCTTGTAACTAGTAGCTGATAGGCTTAGTTAGTCTTTTTCAGTTTTCATTTTTGATGACAGGACCGCGGACCGGAACCTCAACGGAACGGCACCTCGATCGGCTCTCCACCTCGGTACCCTCTACCATCTCTCTCATTCCCGAACTACACGTGGCCTGATTCCTGTATAACCAAGGATATGTAGGCAGCTCAGATACCAGGGCTCGGTCACATTCCCTCCCTTTCCTTAGTGTAGTCCGTCTAAGTAATGGTCGGGTCAAAAACACGTCTAGTCGTTCTTTGTCGGAAAACTCTTCGTGTTTCCAGTCAAAGAGGGGCAGCTGTAAGCACGTGATTTTTGACCCTCCCCGAGAATTTTTACGTTCTTAAGCTTAAATATCTAATTTAGGACTAATATAGCTATTTTAACTATTTTTTACTTTATTTCGTTGCAAATAGAAAATTTCAAAAAATATATATATAAATTTTAGTTTATGTATTTCTCATAAACTTGAAAAATACAAAAATTGTACTTTATTTTTATACCTTATATAATTTCGAAAAATACAAAAATAATAATTCTATTAAAATTTTATAGTCATTTTTAACTTTGAAAAATACAAAAATATTACCTCATATTTTATCTTAATATTTAAAAACGAAAATTACAAAAAAATAGTTTTATTAATATTTTGTAGCTATTTTAAACCTTGAAAAATATTTAAAAAGATATAGTTTTGTTTAAATACTAGTCTTATTTTTGGTAGTTATTTTGCTTACATAGGACTAGTTAAGCAACGTGTTTCTATTTCTCGGGTCCGGGCAAAAGAATAATATTCGGGTTCAAACTACCCGGTTTTAGGCCTAATTTTCGGACCTAGCCCATAATAAACCGTGTCCAGGACACATGGGGAACCCCACCACGCGTGGGGGACATATGCCTCGAACCCCACCACGCGTGGGGCTCATTCTTCTTGGCAAAACATTACAAAACACGGACAAACAAGCCAAAAAGGGGGACTTCCGTTTTTTTAGGATAGCCACTGTAGACCTTCTTCTTAAAAAAGAAGAAGGAGAAAACCTACTGAAAACGACCACCGGACCCCCCCTTTCACCGTGAAACCACTCCTCCAACGCCACCCTCATTCCAGGTCAAGCAGCGGCAGCTGCTGCTGCGTTACCCACCACCCTCCTGTCCAAACAACTACTTCCCCGGCAGCCCCACCGTCGTCAACAACCCACCCCGTCGCAACCCCAGTCCCGTCGACCTCAACCAAAACCCAGCAACCCCGACTCGACCACTCACCACCTTCTCAAACACCGTCTTCAACGACAACAACCCATCCCTCAAACCACCCCGAGCACCGGATCAACACCCCCACGCTCGAACACCCCCTCGTCACCACTGTTCGCCACCTTCTTCCTCATCGTTACGACCACCAGTCCAAAACCAACAACCCGTCAGCCACCTTCCTCGTCGGAACTCCATCGTCGACCCCGTCCAAACACCCAGCTCCCCCGACGCCATAATGTGAAACCTCTACTGCCTCACATCAAAAACCAGCTCAACACCACTCTTCCGCCCAGCTGCTCCAAACAGGCCCGTCAACCACTGCCCGCAACCCCACCGTCAAACGCGACCACCACTGCTTCAGCTCATGTTATCGTGGTTCTTTCATTGTTGTCGTGCAGTCCGTTGAGGTCGTCTTTGTTCGTCGAGGTCCGGCGCGTCGAGTTTGTTCGTTGAAGTCGATGTTGAGGTTCGGTCCATGGCTCTATGCGTTTCTGTTTATTCAGGTTAGTAGGCCTCGATGTATTGGATTAAAGAAATTTTACGTTCAATGTTTGAAGTCGCAATATATCAAATTGATATGATAATTTTCTGCTTATGTTTCACCGCATGCGTTTTAGTTCATTTTTGTGTTATGTTATTATTGATTACTTGATGTCATTTGACTTAGTTGTATTAGTAGTCCCAAGATTAGTATTGTTATTATTTACGTTCAATGTGTTATGTTATTATTGTCTTAGTTTATTTGGACAAAATCGGTATTAGTACCTGTTGTTGCTACGCCCGAAACACTCATTCGCTTAACTTCTTTTAGCAAATCTTGACAAGTTATGAGATTGTAGTTGTGAAGAAGCCGTAAGGTTTAGCATTGTTAAAGGCGTTAAAATGGCATCCTTTAAAAATAAATAAATAATTATAAAAGAAAATAATAAATAATAATAAAAAAAATTAAAAAGAGACGAGCTTCGCTAAATAAAAAAGTACAAATTGCGGAGCCCTCGCAAATATAGGTGTTAAATACTTAGATTCCGGGACGGGCCGTTTAGTAAATTTCACGGCCCTACCCCAAAATAATAAATGCGCTAGTTGCTTTAGGCGTGCCTTTAATAATGTTAACTCCCTAAACTCGGGTGCACATTTATGTGACCCAAATCCAAATCTCAACGAAATCGGAATGTGTCTTTAATCACGGGTACATTGACTGTGACGTGGTATGAGATGCATTTCCATGACGTTGCAAATTCCTTTTTAAAAAAAAATAAGAATGAGATGAGCCTCGCCGAATAAAAAAACACAAATTGCGGGGCCCTCAGTAAATACTTGTTTTAAATTACTTAGAATTCGGGAGGGTCGTTTAGTGAATTTCGTGGCCTTCCCAAAATAATAACGCGATAGTCTCTTTAGGCGCGTGTTTATTAATTTACTTTCTTAAGCTCGGGTGTGCATTTCATGCGACCCAAATCCGATCCCAAAACATCAAATAAAATGTGTTCCGGATTATGGGTGCATTTCATGTGACGTAGTCCAAAGACGTGTTTTAAATGATGTTCACATTTCTTTTAAAACAATAATAGTAAAGCGGTTAAAAGATAAATTTGCACATAAGTTCATATTGTATTAAAAATCAGATAATCAAGCCAAATATAACAGTTGAGCGACCGTGCTAGAACCACGGAACTTGGGAATGCCTAACACCTTCTCCCGGGTTAACAGAATTCCTTATCTAGATTTCTGGTACGCAGACTGTAATAGAGTCATTCATTTCCTCGATTCGGGATTAAAATTGGTGACTTGGGACACCCTAAATCTCCCAAGTGGCGACTCTGAAATAATTAAACCAATCCCGTTTCGATTGTCCTTTAATTGGAAAAAACTCCCCTCGCGCCCCCTCGGGCGCGTAAAAAGGAGGTGTGACACCGATGTGGCAAATTATCTTGTGACCGGTATTATCCCGTATGAGCTCCCTTCTAACCAAAGGAAGAAGCTCAGGCAGGATAGTTTGGATTATTATTGGGATGATCCATATTTGTTCAAGATTTGCACCGATGGTGTGATTCACCGATGTGTCCTGGAAGAAGAAGAATTGAGTATTTTGGAGGCTTGTCATTCCTCTCCCTATGGTGGACATCATGGCGGGGTGAGGACGGCTTCTAAGGTGCTTAGTTGTGGTTTCTATTGGCCCTCCTTGTTTAAAGATGCCGGTGATTTTGTCAAGAGATGTGATTAATGCCAACTAGCCGGCGGGATTTCAAAAAAGGATGAGATGCCTCTCAACACAATTCTAGAGGTGGACATTTTTTATATGTGGGGTATTGACTTTATGGGGCCGTTTGTGAGTTCTTGTGGCAACACCTATATCTTGGTAGCGGTTGATTATGTGTCGAAATGGGTCGAAGCCGTCGCTTTTACCAACAACGAAGCTCGAAGTGTGGTGACGTTCTTGAAAAAGAGTATCTTCACAAGGTTTGGCACTCCACGTGCTATCATTAGTGATGGTGGTTCTCATTTTTGCAACCGGGCTTTTGATTCATTGCTTGCCAAGTATGGTGTAAATCACAAGGTGACCACTCCTTATCATCCTCAAGCGAGTGGCCAAGTTGAGGTTTCCAACCGAGAGATCAAGAGTATTTTATCCAAAACTGTCAATGCCAATAGGACCGATTGGTCGAAGAAATTAGATGATGCTCTTTGGGCCTATCGGACAGCTTACAAGACCCCGATTGGTATGTCTCTGTACCGGTTGGTGTTTGGGAAAGCTTGTCATCTTCCGGTGGAATTGGAGCATAAGGCTATGTGGGCCTTGAAATAATTGAACTTAGAATGGGATGTCGCTGAGAATCTCCGGGTTGAGCAACTCAATGAGCTAGACGAGTTTAGATTTCATGCCTACTCCAGCTCGTCCTTGTACAAGGACAAGATGAAGTACCTTCATGATAAGTATGCCCGAGGGAAGGAATTCAAAGTTGATGACATGGTTCTTCTGTTCAACTCCCGGTTGAGGTTATTCCCGGGAAAGCTTAAGTCTAAGTGGAGTGGTCCATTTGAAGTTGTTGGTGTAACCCCATTTGGTGCTATTGATCTCAAGAACAAAAATGGTGAAGTTTTTCGGGTCAATGGGCATCGTGTCAAGCATTACTTGGGAAATTTTGACGACATCCACGTGGTGTCACTCATTCATTTGAAGTGACTTTGATGGTAACATGCGTCATGCCGCGACGTTAAGTCAGGCGCTTCTTGGGAGGCAACCCATGCCTTTTTCTTTCTTTTTGATTTCTGTTGTAGATTAGGATTTTTGAGCTAATGGTTTGTGAGATGTTGCAGGAATTGTGATTGAACCAGTGCAAAACAACTGTGCAAAAGTGCACAGTCTCTGAACAGTGACCGTGCGGCCGCAATCCCACTTTGTGCGGTCTGCACCGACCAAAGAAAATATTGCCAAGTTTCTGATGATGGCTAGTGCGGACGCACCCTTGCTTGTGCTGTCCACACCGGTAAAGACCAAGAATGATTAGTCTCTGAACTGCGTTCACGCGGCCGCGTCCCACTTTGAGCGGCCTGCGTGGTTCTCATGCGGCTGCAGCCCGTCTTATGTGGTCCGCGTGCCTTCGTCTCAGCACCAAGTAAATGGTAAAGTCTCAGCGCGGCCCGCGGTCTTGTTCACGCGGCCGCACTAGACGGTAAGTGCTGGGCCCTGCTGTGTTTCCTATAAATAGGCCATTAGGGTCTTCATTAGAACTTTTCGCAAAAATTGACCCCTGAGCCCTAAAAGTTACTGTTCACATCAGAGACCCTTCTTACTGTTAATATCAAGAGCATTTCTTCGCTTTCTTGGTAACATATCTCTCATATTAGTCTTTACTTAGTATTAATTTTAACTTTATACATGTTTCCCTAGTCATAACTTCTTCGTTTTTGTTTTTTGTTCTTCGTCGTTTCATGATTAGGATAGTTTTATATTGTTCTTGTTGCTCTTTCAAATCATGGGCATGTTATAAATGAGTAGGGACAAAGTAGGATGCAAAAACGTGAAAGACTTGAGTTTTTTGTAAAACCCTAATTTCCCCTGTAATGAAAGCCCAGCGCGGCCGCACTCCCTGATTATGCGGTCCGCATGCCTTTTACGCGGCCGCATCATTCTGTTACGCGGTCCGTGTAAGCCTTGAGCCTAAAGGTTGATACTTCCCAGCACGGCCGCATGTTTGGTTTGTGCGGTCCGCTCCATGCCCCATGCGGCCGCATCCCATGTTTGCAAAGTCCGCGTGGGTGAGGTTCGGAGGGCACCCGTTTTTAATAGTATGGCCAATGCGGCCGCATGACTAGTTTGTGCGGACCGCGTTGTCCCCCACGTGGCCGCACCCCTTGTTCATGCGGTCTGCATGGTTCCTAATCAGAGAGGTGTTCATTTCCCAATTTGGTCAATGCGGTCCGCATGCCTTGTTTGTGTGGTCCACATTGCTATCATCTGTTCTCTGTCTGTGTTTATGTTCTGTACTTAAACTCTTTAATTGCCTGAACTAACAATGTTAGAATTATTTGTGTGTAGAAAATGGTTAAACAACGAGGGCGTGGAGCTAAACAACCCGGACGAGGAGGTGACCCCTCCCGGGGAGGTAAAGCAAAATTGAAGAAACTCACTCCCCAACCAAAGCTAAAAACAAGAAAGCAGGTGATGAGTGATGAGGAGCAGTCGGGGAGTGAGTACCTCCCCTCCCAGGATGTCTCAACTGATTCGGGGAAAGCCCCCGCAGGCCCAGCTAAGCTCCAACTGTTATACAACCTAAGTCTTCTGAGGGCTCAGAAGCAGGCAGTGCCAAATACTCCACCTCCCCCACAACTTCAGAATCCTGGGAGGGTGCAGAAGATAAAAACAAGAGTGATGAGGAGGTCCCGGACAGTGGGGTACTTAGAGTTGGGGGAATTGAAAGAACTAGAAACCCAGTTGTATGGCAGGACAGATTTGTCAGCGAGGTGGCCTTTCATAAATTCCGGGAAGTGTGGCCCAAGAAGAAGGTGATTCCAGAAAGAAGAGTAGTCACCCGGGATTTGTTACCCTACCTTCCCTCATCATATGAACATATGGTGAAGGAATTATATAGTAATGTGGCCCACACCAAAGAAGGGTCAATTGCAACCAAAGTGCGGGATAAGAAGATAGTGTTCTCGGGAGAGGCATTGAACGAGTATTTGGGTTTCAATGACGAGGATGACTCTCTGTACAGAGAGAAGTTAGAGTTGAAAGAGGAAGCTCGTCCTTGGGTGGCACAGTTCTTAGCTCAGCTGGGTACTGTTCCGGAGTGGATTCAGGTGGGGAAGAAAATACTGCGAAAGGACCTCAATTTTGAGGCGAGAGGATGGTTAAATTTTGTATGCAACAGGTTGGACCCTTCGTCCCATGACCAGACCATTCCAATCGCCCGAGCAGTTCTCATTGCATCCATTATGGTAGGTTTCCCCATCAATGTAGGTAATGTTATGTACAGTGTGATCACATCCATTAGCATTGATACGGACATAAACTACCCCTACTCGAACACCCTCACAATGTACTTTGAAGATGAAAAGGTGAAGAAATACCCCTTCGATGTTGGAGTCCGACCGGTGTCCCCGTTTTCATGGTTTAGTATTCAGGGGCCAGACAACCCGAAGGGGGATAAGAAGGGAAAAACATCCACCTCTGCCCCGACTGGCCAGTCTGAGGAGCCAGTTGCGGTAGAGGCTTCTGTTGAGCCACCTACTTCTGCTGCCACTACTCTTCCGGACATCCCATCCTCCTCTGCGGGTCCTACTTCTTCAACTGGCCCAGTGGTTCCCACCTCTAAATCCAACCCCCTCACGGCCCAGCAGTTAGCAAAGACATTAGCCAGTTTGAACAACTGGATGTCAGTCTCGACATCCAAGTTGTCCACTTTGGCTACCACAGTTGCGGCCCAGTCTGTTCCAGCCACCGTTGAGATTCCTCAGTCCATTGAGGAGACATTGAAGACACTCCTGGCCAACCAGGAGAAGATTTTGGCTACTCAAGCTGCCTTGACAAAGGCAGTTGATGCACAGGGCAAAGCTCTAAAGGAGTTTGCCAGAGACCACAAGAAGATGAGAAAATCCCGGGCATCTAAGGAAGAGGTAAAGGTGCTCCGAGCTGAGGTTGACAAGCTAAAGGCAGACCAGCTGCCTTTAGACTTGTTCTTTGATGAGTCAGCACCTCCACCAGCAGTAGTTGTACCGGAGCCACACCAGGAGGAGGAGCCTAGGCACCCAAGGAAGAAGATGAAGCTTCCTAGCACTGAGGGTGTTGTGATAAAGGTATCACAGGTTCAGGAGGATACTTCCAGTGCTCCACCAGATGTTCAGCCAGTCCACGACCCGGCCACTGTCCCAGCAACAGAGTAGCAGCAGGCCGGGAACCAGTCTGAGGTTCCCGCCAGTACAGAGGACCATGGGACCACTGATCAACCCATGACGACGGATCAGGCTTGAGGAGCCACTCCATATCCTTTCTCTGTTTATATGCTTATTTTGGTAGTTGGCATTGGGGACAATGCCAGTTTTTATTCGTGGGGGTGCGCCCTACTATTTTGATGGTTGATACATTTGGGATGGCTGTACATATTTATTTGACTCTTAGCTTATGTTGCTAGTTGATAGTTGGCCTGTATATAACTTTTCATTCTAGTTACTTTTCTACTTTATGTACATATCCATTCCCCCCGCTGTATATTTTCTACTCCCCCATTGTACATATTCATTCGGTTTTTCTATTTTCGTTAAAAATTTTCATTTTTAGCTTCATAGTAGGCTCGTAGACTTTTTGTTTTGTTTTGGCGTTTACAATAAGCCCTTAGTTTTCTTGATGCCACGGTTCTTTCCAAGGGTAGAGTGTTGTGTGAACCGGGTGGATCTTCCCAATGATAGATGGCGTGACAACCTTCTTAAGGGTTTGAGTCCATTTTTGATTTTTTTTTGATTTTCAAGTTTTGCAGTCAAGGGTACCTCAGGCAAAGCTTCACTTGGGCCTAACACATTTGCCTTTGATCCCATGGTCAAAGACATAATGTGGTGCTCAGGATGGTGAAAGTCGTTGCCTTGATACTCTTGTGTTGACCAAACAGTCATCATGTGGTCGTATTGGACCATTGTGTGCTTGAATCGTAACTAAGGTCGTTGTGGGCCCTCGACTCAATATCTTTAGCAATCCTTGAGTGTGTGTGGTGAGAATTCGATTTGTGAGTCCAAGTCCCGAGCCGATGGTCTAGAACTTACCCCGAATGTTTGTTGAGGTGAAATCCTAGGTGAAATTTGGCTTGAGAAGTGATTGTAGGCTCTCCTTGATCCAAAATGCTAAGATTGAACAATTCCATGACCTACCAATGAAATGATCCCTAGTTAACCCTTTTGAGCCTTGAACCTTCCTCTTTCAAGAACCAAAGCTACAAGCCTATACCCGTTCTTAATGATACCCTCTCTTGGCACCCAAATCTTCCCTTGAGTAGATGGCAAATGTTTAAGTTTTGGGGGGGGGGAGACAAGAAAGGAAACAATGTGGTAAAAGGTATAAAAGAAAAAGAAGAGAAAGGTAATGAAAAAGAAAGAAAAGATAAGACAAAAAGAAAGACCGAAGTGAATAAGGTCAGAAAGGGGATTCAAAGAAAACAAAAGTGAATAAGGGTGTGGGAAAAAGTAGAAAAACGAGAAATGTGTTGAATTGCATAAGAAAGGGTGACAATGTGTCTCTCTAACCCCTTGAAAAAGAAGTGAATACTCAAATGAGTCAAGAAAGTGTGCCAAAATGAATCAAAAGAAGTGCTTAAGGGAAGATTGAACCCACTTGAACAAAAATATGTCCTACCCTTACCCAAAAGCCTTCACAATGACTCCACAAAAGCCCTACATGATTTTGAGTTGAAGGGAACCTACATTAGTGGATACTTACATAAGGGGCAAGCATATGGTACTTAGAGCCGGACTTGTGGCCTCTTCCTTGAGAGAGATGAGTGAAAATCCATCAACCTCGGTTTGTGTGTCAATACTCTAAAAGGTGAGGTTCACTTAGGGAGAGTTGAGGATGTGTGAGTTTGGGTTCCACAATGACCAAAGTAATTGAGAAAAGTTCTTTGATGAAATGTGTCAACTCTTGATGCTCTTATGTCACACTTGATCCACAAGTTTTCAAAGTTTAAATGTGTTAATAATGCATTCGTATTGAGGGCAATTGTTAGTCCCAATTGAAGCTTGTTGATGTTACTTTAGGATAAGTTGAAATTGCTTGGATGTTGCCTTTGAGGGGTGGGTCTTATTTTGTTTGCTTGAGGACAAGCAAAGGTTTAAGTTTGGGGGAGTTGATAAGTAGGATTTTAACATGTTTTATACCCATACTTGCTTTCTCTTTGAGTGTAATTTGCTACAAAATAGTCCCAAAATGCTTACAGATTGCGCTTGATTGCAGGTTTGAGCTATAAAGTGACAAATCGTCAAAGATCGGCTCAAATCGGAGTGAAACTTGCTCAAGTGTCAAAGATCATTAAAGTAAGGACATTCAGAACTCAGTGCGGACCGCACCATCATGTCATGCGGCCGCACCATAGGAGTTCAGAGATTGTGAAACTACAAGTCAAACATCATGCAGCCGCATCCCACTTCATGCGGCCCGCGTCTCTCTCATGTGGTCGTACAATCTTGCTATGCGGTCGCGTCCAAGAAGTTCAGAGAGTGTCATATTCCAGAAGCAAACCACGCGGCCGCGTCCCTCTTCATGCGGCCCGCATCCCACTTCATGCCGCCCGCGTCCCTCTCCATGCGTCCACACTCTATGGTCACGCGGTCCGCGTCCAAGAAGTTCAGAGAAGCTGCCAAAACTATTCATGCGGCCGCACAACAACTTTGTGCGGTCCGCGCCAGTCTTCATGCGGCCGCATTCCAACTTTGTGCGGTCTGCATCACCATCTTCAGAGAGCAAGATTCAGAGGTCAAGCAACCCAGTGCGGCCGCGTGCCAACTTTGTGCGGTCCGCACTAACCATGCAGGGGCATTTTTGTCCAGTTTTTCCAGCCCACTATAAATAGAACATTTTACCATTTTTAGGTCAAGTTTTGTACATCTGATAGCTGCTGCACTCGTGAGACTTATGTTTTGGCCTATTTTGGGCATTTATAGCTTGGTTTCATCATAGATTATTGTAGTTTTAACATTAGTAATTAATTAATATGGTTGTTTTATCTTCTATTTCTTCAGTTTCTTCTTTAATTATGTCTAGCTAAACCCATTAGCTAGGGTTGTGGCTCAACCCTAGTGTGGTAATTAATGGGTGTTGCTTCTTAATGATAGATTGATATTGGGTGTTTGTTATTTGGGTTAATTTTATGGTTTAATTAAGGATTGATGGTTGCAAACATTGATTCTAGCTTAGTGGGTCTTGACTCTTCTTGAGAAAGAGAGTCTATGACCCCAAAACTGACCCAACAAGGAATTGGGGTGGACCCATGAGAAATGGTAGTCCCAATTAATGGGTTAAACCTCGAGAGAGTAATCATCCTACTTGAACCCAAGTTGCTTGGTCTAATTGGCCTACCCAATTGGTCTTGAGAGAGTCAATTGGGCAAATTCGCTCTCCCTACCGAGAGGTGTGAGAGTGGGTACAATTGTGCGACGGTTATAACATTGATCCCAAATATGTCAATCTATTATTAGTAGTTTCTACCCGTTAGTTAACCACCTAGGTGATGCCACGACCCTAGTGCCTTTCTCTATATTAATCATAACTTAGAGCATATCCCTTCAGCATAAATTAGCTTAAACTTGTAGTTTATAATAGTAGTTATTAAACAAAAACCCCAAAAATTGTTAGAAGTACAATTAGGAGCAAGCACGCATTCCTAGTCTGAACAAATATGCAACTCCATTCCAAGCTCCCTGTGGAAATTGACCCCGATACCACTATTCGGGTAAAAGTCTTAGCGCCCGCTCTTCCTACCATTGTGTGAGGTTGAGTTTGCTGCGATCAAGGGTCGAGGCGGGTTGTAGTAACGTGGAAGGTTCCTGGATCCAACCCAAGCTCCCGACTCAATTGTAGCAACATCCTCTTTCTTCTTCTTCCCGAGTACACCCCTAGTACCGTTTTGACTGGTCTGGGTGGTCGCTTTGATTGCTGAATAACTCACGATCTCGTTGGACTTGAGTCCCTCTTCCACCATGCCTCCTATTTTTACAACTTCATTAAAGGACTTGCCCACTGTTGACACCAAGTGACCAAAATAAGTAGGTTCCAAAGCCTGCAAGAAATAATCAACCATCTCACTTTCTTTCATCGGAGGGTCAACCCTCGCTGCTTGCTCTCTCCAACGGAATCCATATTCCCTGAAGCTCTCACCGGGCTTCTTCTCAATCTTTGTCAATGACAGATGGTTTGGGATAATTTCGAGGTTGTACTGGAAATGGCAGGCAAAAGCTTGGGCCAAATCGTCCCATGTGTACCACCTGCTGTGATCTTGTCTGGTATACCATTCTAATGCCGATCCACTCAGACTTTGGCTGAAATATGCCATCAGCAATTCATCTCTTCCACCTGCTCCTCTCATCATGCTACAAAATCCTCTTAGTGTGCTACTGGGTCACCATGCCCGTCATACAGATCAAACTTGGGCATTTTGAACCCTGTCGGTAACTGAACATCTGGGAACAGACATAAGTCTTTATAAGCCACACTTATTTGACCTCCCAACCCCCTCATATCTTTGAACGATTATTCTAAGCTTTTGACCTTTCTGATCATTTCCTCATGCTTGGGATTTTTGGGTGGCTTCTCGGTCTCTGCCGGGAGATCAAGATGAGGGGTGTAAGAATATGGTTCTGGAACTTTGAAGGTGGGTTCAGGGGGATAGTACTGGTTGTCTTGAGTTTGGAACAGAGGTTCACTGGAAGATCGGTGTAATGTAATAGGTGGAGGTGCCACAAAAACAGGTTTAATTGGTGGAGGAAGGTATGAGACTTGTTTGGGTGGTGGAGCTTGAGAAGTATGGGAAGTGGCGCCATAGCATTGTTGGTAGAGGGGAAAGGCTGGAGATGAGTTCACAGTGGGAGGCTCCTGAGGTTGGGCCGATGGTGGGATATAAGCAGAGTTGGTGGGATAAACCGGTGGTGGATGCCCCTTTGCCCAGGCTTGGTACATTTCAGCCATCTGTTGCTTTAACTTATACATCTCTTCCTTCATTACATTAACATCTAGTTCTTCCACCTCTTTTGACGGGTCAACAATACTCATCTCTGGTTCTTGGTTGGCCATATTCAGCCTGTCTTTTGATCGGGTGTTGTATGAGTGAGTTGCCAAAATGCCAATCAACTAACCACCTGCCTAGACTCAACACATCAAACAACAACCTTGTTAGCGATTAGGCTTCAGCAGATTGGTAACCGCATATTGGGCATGAATGCACCTAAGTAGTAACCGTCTCTATTATGTATTTGATCGATTGGATGCGTCATCCCGGCCTTTTCTTACTTTCAATTTCAAACTTCCCTCTTTTTCTTTATTTTTCTTTTCCTTCCTTTAACTCTTGCCTCTGTTCTCTTTTTGTTTTTATTCTCTCTTGATTTCTTATTTTCTCTATTTTCTTTCTTGTTTTTCCGCTCTTTTTCTTTTCTTTACTCTCTTGTTTTTCCTCTTATTTTCTTTCTCTCTTTTTCATTTGGTTACGGTAGAATCCTATGGAGATTTCCTATGTATCATGACCCCGCACGAATCAGACCAAGCGTAGTTCTTGGAAGATAAGTAAGAAAGTAAATAATAAAACAATTGTTGGGATTTTCAATTTCATAAAAAGCAAACGCTTTGATTACAAAGACTCAACACTAACGGACTCCAAGAGAAACTAACAGACGCTGATGAAAAGATGAATTACAGACTCCAAAATAAACTATCATACTCTGACAAAAGAAAATACGGTCTTGACAGACTCCAGCAAAAGAAAAATATAAACTCAACACAATTGACAGACTCTAACGGAAAAAGAAATACAGACTCAAATGGAAAATCATGAATACATCAATGCTCCTGGTGCCCGCGGGACATCATTCGGTCTCGCCGTGGGCCTATATGCAAGATCCCTTTGAAGTCGGTCCAAGTCATTCATTATCTGCTTAACGAATGTCATCACTGCCACGAAGAAGGTAGTGCGAGTCATATCCTCACAGATTTGGCACTTCATAACGATGTAATCGGCGATGTTTCTGATTCTCTCTCTTATGACGCCTTTTTCTTGTAACAAACGCCCAATCTGCTGGGCCCTGGCCCCCAAGGTTTGCTCGGCCACTTGATTTTGCTCCCGAAGTTGTTGCAGATCTATTTCTAATTGTGCCAACGCCGTATAACAATGTTCTCTTTCAACCTTGAAGTCTTTCGCCTGTTTGATCATTTTGTTTTCCGTGGCGATGGCCCTTTTCTTTAATCCCGCGGCCTCATCATTGTACTTTTCTTTCAACTGCTTAACCAGGCGTGCTCGTTCATCTGCATTTTTAGCCAACTGTTTTCGAGCCTTGGCTAGTTCACCTTCTGCTTTGTTCAAATCAAAACTATAGTCACTCACTTTCTCATCTTTGGCACTTCGGGCTGGGTTTTCTGCCGCTATTTTCATTTTCTGAATCTGGGCTCGAAGGGCCTCATTTTCTATGGCTAGCTTTTTGTTTTCTCCTTCATCCTCCGCGGCTTGCAAGCTATTTTCAAACTGAAGGTCCCTGACTTATTTCTCCAGTTTGCTTAAGGTAGCCATGTACTCGTTTTCTTTGGCCAACCAGTCCCATTGCACTTGTGCTCCATCAGTAAACTGTTGGACGTGGGGTCTTTTTGCGGGCCTTTCGGGCTCATGTTGAACCCGGGACCTTTTATCATACCAAGCAATATAACTAGGCTCTACCACGCCTCTGGATAGATCTCGTACTTG
The DNA here is from genome assembly GCF_000715075.1 of Nicotiana tabacum. Lineage (NCBI taxonomy): Eukaryota > Viridiplantae > Streptophyta > Magnoliopsida > Solanales > Solanaceae > Nicotiana > Nicotiana tabacum. The sequence goes on along the minus strand of NC_134087.1, from coordinate 143,090,921 downwards.
AGTATTAGGCCCTAAGAATCTGCACTGATGTCAAATCCGATGCACTCTTTCTTCTGGGAAGGCAGCTTTTGGCTCTAACTCAATGGCCTGGCGACTCAAATCTTCATCGTGTGGGATGGTCTGGTATCGGCCTAACTGACGTAGTACTCTGTGCGGAGCATAAGGCTGGATACTCCGAAGACCCATTAACAGCAGAAAGCATTCCTCAGCCGACATGTAGATTACCTCACCGACCGAGAGCCACCCGAATGTCCATTCGATCTTATTTGCAGTCAAAGATCTCAAATGAGCATGCCATGCTTCCGTACCGTCCGGGAACTCATAACCCTCTACCTGCTTTTCTTGTTTTTCGATGCATTCAAGGCCAGTCATACCACAATTCAAGTATCCAGGACGGTGACAAAGGTGTTCCTCCATCCATAATTGTAACAGCATATTGCACCCTTCATAGAACTTTCCCCCTTCCCGACAGAGGGTCAAAGCTCGGTAAATATCTGCCAAGATCAACGGCACTATAGTCCTATTTACCTTTTTCATCATAAAGTCGGCTATCCCTACAAGTCCCAACTCTATGTTTCCGTCTTTTCTAGGGCAAACCAAAATACCTAGGAACGTTGCTATGAAAGCTAATCCTCTCCGAGCTTCCCACTTATTTTGGTTTACCGCATGAGTAAGACCGGTATATGGTGTTTCAAAGCCACAGGGATTCCCGTAACGTCGATACAGAAAGTAGAAGGTACAAAATCCTTTGGCCAAATTTCCGTCTCGGATGTCATGACTGATGCTTAACAAGTCCAAAAATTTATGAGGGGTTACTGTTCTCGGTGCCACCGGGTATTGACTTCTAAGATTCTTTTTAAAACCGGCATAACCTGCTATCTCTTCCAGTGTAAGAGTTAACTCGAAATCGGCAAAGTGAAATACATTATGTGCTGGGTCCCAGAATGGTATCATGGCCTCAATCACGTCTTTTCTTGGCTTAACCTTCAAGAGCCCGATAAGACCGCCCAATGCTTTTGTCACAGCCTTTCTGCTATCTTCCCCCAAATCATGCCACCACATATTTAACTCCAACGGGATCTCTTCAAGGACTGAGAAAGGTTTATTTTGAATTGTGCTCATCCTGCACATTTATTAAGGTGATTTTAATTAAAAGGAAACTACGACTCGTTTTGACTCAAGAAAATGACCATTTGTTTTCCAAAAATTTTCACACAAATATCCGGCCTTGCCAATACGGCCTTTCAGCACTTCGAAAGGAAGATTTTAAGGCTATGTCGGCTAGCCATCCAAAACCTTTAAAAGTGATTAAAATTGGTTGTTCTTGCAAAAACAACCTTCCGGCGCCCTTTTAGGGATATTTGGCTATTTCTGACAAGAATGACATCACCCTAATTATTTTTAAATTAACGTAAATTTTTTGTTCTTTTGTGTTATTTTTGCAAAAAGGAAGTTGGACCCGATGGGGGTTGCCTACGTATCTCACACCCTGTGAGAATTAAACTGGCGTAGTTCAGGAATTTTTTTTAAGAAAATAAACCCAACTTCTTTTCTTCTTTTCCCTAAACACAAAGATTTTTTTTCCTATTTTTCTTTAAAATTCACAAAATTCCCTTTTTTTTTCAAATTTCCGGCAGAGTTTCTGTATACTTTTAGGGACATTGGTTTTCACCGCGGGTAATTAGCTCACACTACTATTTTCCTTTCCTAAATTCTCTCCCTTTTATTCAAAAGCCGGTCAGCATGCAGGTCCGATGCAAATAAATGCACAAGTAGTAAGTAAGATGCATCAGGATGGTCTTTTATTTCGGGTGCACCTGTCCTAGACAGACCCAACCCCTGTGTTGAGTCTCCAAAGTCAAAATGCACATGATGCAAACAAACGTTCCTACTAGGGATGCGGCATAAGGTATTGTTATACTAGGTTTAAAAACCTGGGTTTACTTGTTCTAGACCTGGCTTACCCGAGTGGACAGCTCGAGCCGAGGGGGGCAGCGTACCGGGAATACAGAATCTTCATCGGCTTTACAACTTGTCCGAACCTCATTCTAAATTTTGAATATGACTCTAACAAAAAATAAGTCACATGAAGTGCACACTTCTTCATGATTTAGAAGACTTAGAGAGAAGAGGGATTTCGCAACAGTTTATATACAGTTCATGGAATATCAAAGTGGTAAAAGAAATCAATTAGCACATTAGGCCCAAATCATGTAGCAAAATCAAATAATGGATAAAGCCAACTATAACAATTATTCTAAGCTCGAATTCTTGAACCCTGAACCAGAGATTCTGGGTTCGTTCCCCAGCAGAGTCGCCAGAGCTGTCATACCTCCCTTTTCACCTACCCGAAGGTAATAAAGGTGTTTTTCCAATTAAAGGACAATCGAAATGGAATTATTATTAAAAGATTCAGAGTCGCCACTTGGGATATTTATGGTGTCCTAAGTCACCGGTTCAAATCCCGAATCGAGGAAAAGATTGACTCTGTTTAACAGTCCGCGAACCAGAAATCTTGGTAAGGAATTCTGTTAACCCGGGAGAAAATGTTAGGTATTCCCGAGTTCCGTAGTTCTAGCATGGTCGCTCAACTGTTACATTCGGCTTAATTATCTGATTTTAATCAATTATGAACCTATGTGCAGATTTTAACCTTTAACCGCTTTTATTCAATTTTTAAAGAAGATTGAACGTCGTTTAAAACACGTCTTTGGATCGCGCCACATGAAATGCACCCGCCATCCTAAACATATTTTATTCAACGTTTTAAGATTTGATTTGGGTCACATGAAATGCACACCAGAGTTTAGGAAGGTAATATTATTAAAATGCGCGCCTAAAGCAACTAACGCATTTGCAGCTTTGCGAGGGCCATAAAAAATTCGCTAAACGTCATGCCTCGAATTCTAAGGATCGAAACAAGATTACTTAAAGCGAGGGTCGTGCAATTGTAATTTTGTTTGGCACGTCACCCCTTGACTCCAATTTTAAAGGGAATTCGTGTTATACTCTCGAGGGCCACGACCATATCCTATTTAACGACTTGCCTCAACGTTTTTAAAAAAAAAAATTAATTACTTAATCATTAATGGAGCGGGGATTATGCTACTGTCCAGACTAACTAAAAAAATGTCTGTTATAAGGGTAGGTTGATTATTTAAAGCAACTGTTTGGGCTTAGCGTGAAGCCCAACATCCTACATGACACAAGGCTGCTCCAAACTGCTAATTTCATTACACTGGGCCCAAAAGAAAACCCAAATCGGAGGACGAACCAGCTCCGGCAGGTTTGGGTCCTGAGATCGAACCTTCACATGTCACAAAACATGAGGCACTCGCATCCACAGTTGCAAATCATATCGTTGCATGGAAATTTAAAACAAATATGGATCATCTTTTATACAAATACCATGGCATATTTAACCTCAATGGATTTCTATACAGAAGGTACAATAGGATAGCGATCCTTTCTGTTATCCATCATCATTTTAACCAGTCAGCATACAGATCCTCAAAGTAACAGAAATAATAAAAAAAATTGCTAGTCTATATTCCTAAGAAGAAGTTATATCTCAGCCTTTACTGGACAGGAGAACAACCAGAATTCTACACCAAACAATCCACTGATTCCAACTGTACTAGCACATACGTAATACTACAACTTGAATGGAAAAAATGATTTCGATTCTAACTTGTGTAAACTAAAAGAGCTAAACTCACAAATTATTCCCTTAGTACAAGCCATGTTCAAAGTTAAAGACAGAGATGAGCACACAGAGCAACGAAATTCGACAATGAATGTATAATTTGATAAGACAAAACGTAAAGAAGCAACACCTAATGAACCAATATGTTCTAGATTTCGACTACATCATGCTCATTGACAAGCATACTAATCAGAATGTCTCCCACCTAAATATTACATGCTGTGAATGAATTCATAAGGAAAAGAGATGAAGCTTGAACAACAACATCAGATTTCATTAACTTCGCAAATCTACACTTCAAACTACTCTTAAGTGATGTCCATAGGACCAAAGTATACCTGGAATATGAAAGAAATAAAGCAATGTGGGGTCAGAAGCCAAACAGCAATACAGCAGAACCCAGCAGCAGGAAATAACCAGCAAAACCAATTTCAAACCAACAAATGATGTGCAACAGTCCAAAAAAAATAATTTTAATCGAACAGTGACCCAACAAAATTCAAACCAAACCTTTACAAACTCAGATTCAATCCATTTCCACCCCAGATGAATCAAAACTTGTTTCAGAAATTGAAAACTTCAAAAATCATAGAAGAAGTTCAATGAAACAGTGATTTCATTGAAATTTCCAGCTGTTTTTTTGGATTTTATTATCTCTGAATTCCTCTCTTCCGCCTCTTAGGTCTTTTTTCTTTGCCTTGAAAGGAAAGAAATGATGCCTTTATAGGCAAGAAAGCAGGGCAGCCTCTGCTTGCACTTTGCCCCTTTTCTAATTTTTGTTTTAGCTTAGGTGCCCATAGTTAAATTTTTAGAATTCAAGATAGCCCCCCACCCCAGCTTCCTAGAAGCTTCCTAGTTCAGTTACTATGAGATTCCCTAGGCCAATTTCCTAGACTACTCCTCACACCCCTGTTGTTTACTCTAGGAACCCAAGTGGGTCAAATTGTCCCGATAATTAAACCAAAATTTGGGCTCAATTCTGACCCGATGACCTAAATCAACCCCCTTGGGGTGAGGTCTACAATGGCTTCAAAGCCCAAACAACAAGATAAACTAAATCAAATCAGTCAACAAACAAAGGGCAAACACTTGAATGATTTCGAGAATTAAAACCTACACTAATCAACTGATTACTACACACAAATAAGCAAGAAATTAACCAAGTTATTAACATAACCCTAATTAAATTAACTAGGTGACTAAACGAGATATGAAATAAGAACTTTAAACGGGCTGATAACACAACTAAGGAAACAGAGAACAAACTTTCACACAGGAAAACGAAAAAAAACAACGAACAGAACATAGTTTAAACCCGACGGATTGGTCGAGTTTCAACCAGACTAGTAGAAGAAAATTAAACCAAAGAAAAGGGAAAGAGAAGAAAGAAAAGACAAAAGAGGGGAAGGGAACTTACCAAATCAGGACTCGAAACCTACTGGAGACAAATGACCTAATAAAACTAATGTCGATCCCTTGTTCTTTGTCAAGAACAACTGAACGACGTTAGTTTTGTTGAATCCAAACTTCAAAGCTCGAAAGAATAATCCCCCCCATGATCATGCATGCTACCAGGTTCGATGAAAAATGATTTTGAACTTTTAGGGGTTGAACTCGGATTTAAGATTCGAGGAGCTCGGGGCAGATTCGAAGGGAAACAACGATGGACTAGGTATGAGGGGAGGAAGGGGACTTTGGGGTGTTGATTTGGGGTGGTTTGGTGGTGGCGCCGCCACCGGAAAGGGAGAGGATTTTAGGGCGGCGACTTAGGGTTTCGTTTAGTTTCTGAAAGGTAAAGGGTTAAGAGAGACGAATGAGAAAGGGGGGTAGGTTTCCGACACTTAAATATTACAATTGAGTCAGTTCCAGACCGTTTGATCAACTGGGATCAATGGTCCAGATCAAAATGAATGAAACATTGTCGTTTGGTCTCTGGACGGGGGCGGACTGGATTGGGGCTGGTCTGGGCCAAAAAATTGGGCGGGTTTCAGGGCAAGAATGTTTGGGCCTGGGGTTTGCAGCCCAAGCCAGCCTCTTTATTTGTTTTCTTTTCTTTTCTTTCTTTTTTTTTTCCTTTTTTTTCAATTTTCTTTTATTTTCCTTTAAATAAAAATTAAAAATAATCCTAAATTAATCACTAATCAAATTATCATATTACATTAATTAACTCTAAATAATATTTACCACAAATAATTAACAACCAAATTCAAAGAAAAACTACCAAAATTCGAAATTAAAAATTAAAAGTGCAAAATAAACTATATTTTTTGTAATTTTTTCCATTTTTATAAAATAAACTAATTTGCTAATTAATCCTAAAATGTAGAATTAAATCCTAAATGCAAATGAAACATATTTTTGTATTTTTCATTAATTAAATAAAATAAATATGCACAGACAAATGCAAACTTTTAACATAAAATGCCACGAAAATCCACAAAATTACAAACACCGAAAGAAATTATTTTGTTTTGAATTTCTGGGAGTAATTCATATAGGGAAAAAATCACGTTCTCACAGACATTATCCCTGTGGAGCTTTTGCTATTTCTCGAAGGGTGGAATTATGCACGTGAGCGGAGCGTCTGGCGCTTTTTCAAATTTTTCCTATAGCAAAAATCAGTTGAATAATAGTGTTTTGTCCCTTGTTGCAGCAACTTCATGGATGTCGGGCGAAGTCTTTGACCTGCCCGGCTGGGTCCGGAGGCTGGTGACCCATTCGACCTGCGATCAGCGTCGGTGGCGAGCCGTATTTCGTGCCAGATAGGGAGCGAAATACCGAGGTATGTGCGCACGCTGCCTTTGCCTTGGCCTTCGTGTATTTGAGGTAACATTTCCCTTTTTTCTTTTGTATTGGCTTTGCCGTTCGCAGGTATCAGGCACTCGTAGTGTGATGGAGCTTTTAGTGGTGCTGAGCAGGCTCGTGTTTTCGAGGAGAAGGCATCGTCCGTGTCTGCTGCTCCCTGAGTATCTGATTCTCGGGCAACGATTCCCCCAAGTGAATATGCTTTGCCCGTGGTTGGTTCTCTTGGGGCCGAAGAGGCAGGATCAACAAGAGTGTGTTCTGACTTCGAGGAAGTCCGTCTTCTTCACTTTGCGGTGAGTTTAGGCGCAGTTTTCCTGTATTCCATGTCATCCTCCCTCTATTGAGCTTTTCTTGTGCAGACCTGTGATAGGCTTATGTCTGAGCTGCTCCATCAAGGGGCCAGGATTCAGAAAATTCTGGGCGAGGGCGAGTCCCTTAGGCTCCTTAGCGAGGAGAAGGAGGTTGAGTTGCAATATTAGTGATATAAGGCATACCGGAACTCGAATTACGAGAGTTATTTGATGGAGCAGGTAACTTTCTGCAACACGTGCCTTGCTCCCTTTGGACCTTAATGTTAACCCCCTTTTTGTTATATTAGCTGGAGAAAACGACGGAGGCTTTGGAGTACCTCAAGGGCGACATCGACCGCGTCAGAACTGTTTGTGGCGAGCTAAGGGCTCAGGTAAAATCTCAATCTTTATAGGAGACAGGCGAGCCAAGGTCCCTGCCTTTGAAGCCCAACTCCGCTTGGCTCGTGACAATGCCACAGTTCAAGCGGATATGATCGGGAAACTTGAATCTGATCTCTCAAAGATTAGGGCTGAGATAATTGATGACCCAGCTGAAGCGACACTAAGCCGAACCAAGGCTGATCAGGAGATGGTGATTTGTATGAATGACGGTGCGGATGCTCAAGCTGAGCTAAAGCGAGCCTTGACCGGGAGAAGAGGATCGAAGAATATGTTCGTTGTGGATCCCAAAGAGAGGTATACAAGGAGATCGGTGCAAGGGGCTTCGTTCTCTCGGAGGAATTGGCTCGAGCAAGGGCGGAGGAGCGTGACACGCGGTCACTTCTTACCGACGGTATGAAGAACAAACCCGGCAAGCTATAGCCCTTTGGAGCGGAGTGTAGATTTTGCTGTTTTCCCGCTTTGTATTTGATATATGTAGAGCATTTCTGTAGATGGAGAGTGCGCCTTTTTGGCTATGTAAGATAAGAGGAAACTTGAAGCTTTATTTCTTCTGCATCTCTTTCTATTATTTCGTTCGACTAGGCGGGCTGGTTTCGGTATTTGGCGGGATCCTCGTAGGTATGGAACTGATCGGGCAGGCTTGGAGGCTCTTGAGTGCGATCCTTGACATGAGCAGGTGTTGGGGCCTCCGTGCTTTGCCCAGCTATTTAGGCTTAGTCTCCAAGTCAGGCCTTGACTCGAGCTTTCCTGCCCTTAAATCATGTATTCCCGTACGGGTAGGTAGTAATTGTTCCCATTTCTTGCCCTTGGGCATTTGCCGTTTCGATTATTTTGGCCCCAATCTCCGAGTCGCATTGCGATTCGAGCTTCAATTGACCCTCAAGTTCTTTCCTCCATGTATGGGCGGACGGCGATGGCCTTTTGCGCTTTGGGTCGAAGTGACCTTACAGGTGGGTGTCCTGGAGGCTCACTCGGCTGGTGATAGTGGCATTTATGTCGTGCACTTAGGCATATTGTAGTTTAACCATTTTGGGTCCAGTCTCTGAGTCACATTGCGACTCGAGCTTTAATTGACCCTTAAGTACTTTCGATTTCCACACCAGCGATAATGCCTCTTACGCTATTTTGGCCGTTGAGACCTATTAATATGTGGCTCGGAGGCTTGCATAGTTAATTATTTTGGATCTGGTCTCCGAATCGGGTTACGATTCAAGCTCATTTTAATCCTCAAGTTATCAATTTTCAAGCTGGCGACAATGACTCTTACGCTGTTTGGTCGTAGAGACCTTTTAGTGTGCGGCCTGTAGACTCGTTTTGCTGGCGACAATGACTCTTACGTTGTTTTGCTCGTGGGATTTTTGTAGGCTTTGTTTTCCGCTCGTTATGGTCTTTTGAAATAGTTTTGCCTGACCCGTCGTCGGTTCTGGAAGAACCTCGATTTCAAGTCGTTATCAGCGATGTTTTGAGCACCTCGGAAAGTTCATAGCTCGTAGGCTGAGTAGGTCGAAGACTTGTGATTTGGAGCTGACATGGTCGAAGCTTGTTTTTGCCTGTTGAGGGAAGCCTGATTTAACCGGTTCTTTCCAAATTATATTCGAAGAAGTGGCTTGCGATTTTTGTTTAGCGACAGTCGGGCATCCAAGAGTCACGTTAGTTTGGCTGTATCAACCATTTTGACCGTAGTCATATGTGTTTGGCCGGAGCCATTTTTGATCCCGAGTGATAGTTTAGGCGTCTACACCAAGGGTATGCCCTTTTGGGACTCTTACAAATGCGACGTATAGCCTTAACTTCGGGATTTTTATGACTGTTAAGTCTTACAGTTTGTCATACCTGTTGAGGTCTTACAGTTTTGGGTTTTCCAGCGCATGGTGATTGGCGATGAATGATAGTCTCCGAGTCATCTAATTTGTTTAAGCTTGAAAACTGTTTTTCGTGAGCTAGAGTTGCCTTATAGGGGCTTTATGAGCCCGGAGATCTGACCCTGGGGTCGTGCGAGTGCCAATGTTGACGTTAAGTTTTTGATTATTTCCGGACATATTTGGTGGAGGGGTCCCTGCCCACAGTATACTTGAGATTTCCTTGTTTTGAGAATAAGATGCCGAAGAGATATCCTTTTATTGCTTGGTGTAATCATACATTGTTTCATTGTCGTGAGCTTGACCAGCATTGGCGTGGCTCCTCGGACCATTCGATCCGGTACATAAATCCTGATTGGTTCATAGTCTGTCACTTCCCGGTCCCCCCCAGGGGACGGTGCCCTTGGAAGAAGACCATCGCTCGTCGTTGGACTGTAGGAGAAGGCCTGTGACTTTATCGGATCCTCCTCTAGGGGGTACGTTGCTCTGCTAATAATCTTGCTAACGAGGCCCTCTTCGGTGCGAAAGCCCGATTGAGGGGAAAGAGCGCGACAAACCCTTTTTCAAGGCCTATGGACCTCCGGGTAGAGTTAGAACCTCCGAATGTCCTGGCCAGCTGTCTGCATATAGGTTAGTAAAAAAATAACAAGGGAATAAAGCAGTTCTTCCTCACCGCGGGACGTATAGGCGACGTTTTGAGATTCGGTACGTTCCTACCCTTTCGAGGCGTGAGCCCCGATACAGCCATCCGTAGTGTCTTATCAGGTTTGGCCGAAGATGTGGTTTGCTTACCCTTTGATCCTTTCGAGGTTGGGGGCACTGATGCCGGCGATGCGCCATATGGTGAAGAATTTCCTCTTATTGCGTATTACTTTCTGTCGACTTATTTTAGTTTCGCCCTTTGCGAGGGATCTCATTCTTTTGGCAAAATGGGGCCGAAGTTGTTCCCGGGCCGGGATGCCGAGCTTTGTACCATCAGAGAAGGCGCTGACGGGCTGTATTAAGAGAATGGTCTTTGTGGCAACTGTCGTTTGGTATTCGCCATGGATTCGAGATGTGGGAGCGATTTGGTCCGTTAGTGCGGACCGCCCTATTGACTTTTGTCTGATATCGTTGTTGTATGTGATCGAACCACCTGAATTCATGAACACATGTTTTATTTGAAATAGATCAAATGAGGGAGAGGATTACCAATGCATCAGTGTGATGGTGAGGCGAAGTCTTGATGTCCTTTTCCCTGGATGTAAGGGTGTCCTTCGGAATATTTCCCTGGACCCGTCTTTTCCTGACAACGAACATTTTCACTTTCCATCTTATTAGTCCATAGAGAGTGTCGCCATTCCTTCACTATCGTGGTAATACGTCATGGCTCGTTCACTTCATTTTTCCCGGTTGCCTTCCTTCTTTGGGGCTGCACTCGAGCTCGACCGCTTGATGGATCTCGGCGGTGATTTTTATTTAGTAGCACGGCTGTCCTCTTTCTGAGCTGGTGGCCATTTTTGATCCCGCGGCCGCACGCGCCCTGTGGTCCCACGTCGGGTCGTGGTTCTTTTGAAGGGGTCTTGGTCGAATAGGCCTGGGTCATTCAGCATCCCTGGTTTCGCTTATGGTGGTCACGATGTTTGGCATGACAATGTTGAAATCGTACTCCGCTGGGCGGAGTTCCTTTGCCGATTGTGCTTCATCAGATCAGGTTCCACTGAAGGTTCCTCGAGGAAGTTGCCCTCGAACTATTTCCCTGTTGTTGCGAGGTAGGTTGCATCTTGTGGCGTTCCTCCCATTCGCGGCGCATGGATGGTACCTCCATCTGTTTGGCATTATTTCTTTGCTGGGAGCCTGCTTGGGTATACCGGGCCCGTAGAGGCTCCCAAACGGCTTTCTATGGTCCTGATTCGTGGCCGGTGCCGGGTACGGGCATCCGACCAGGTCTCGGCTGGGTATCTGATTAAGCTTGATTTGAAATGACCCGGAGTCGTCGGGCATGCTTCGTTTAAACTTTGGGCGAAGGCCTGGGTTGCCCAGTCATCCGAAACCGGGAGCGATCTCATTCGTCCTATCAGGGAATGAGGCGCAACTTCCTATGGTGTTTCACTCTCTCTTTGTTTGGCCTCAGATGTGTCGGGCTCTTCTATTACTGCTTTCATGGCATCGGTGTGTGATTTCGCGGAGGGATTTGTTGATATGGTAAGCGAGTTTATGAGGTCAGGCGCTAGGCTGCGGCGCCACATCATGGTTTCTCTTGAGAGTGTTTCCCCGAACTTCTTCAACGAGACGGGCTCGAACTCATCATCTTGAAGGTCACTGCCTTTTTCCGCACATGTATAAGCAGTGGTGCGCTCGTCGGGATCTGAGGTCCTGTCGCGCCTAGGGAGTTCCGGCATTCCAAATTTCCGTGAAGCGGGTTCCGGGACTACTTCCCCGGGAGATAACTGTTGCATGGACCTCCATGAACCTAACTCGATTCTCTTGGAGAGATCCTCTAGCGTCTTTGTTATGGCGGGGTCTGTTATCGATCCGTTGTTGCTTGATCTTTTGGGTACTCGTTCGACGCAGGGAGACGTTTCCAGCGCTACTGCGCTGGGGATCCTTGGATGGCTCTGCAACTGAGCGATAGCCAACTGTTGTGCCTGCAATATTTCAAAAATGTCATGAAGACTAACTTTTTGTGTTTCCCAAGCCGGGGTTTTTTGAGCTTCCTGTCGGTCACTATGCTGAATGCTCCTGTCGGTGTGAGAAGTTTCGCCAGCTTGCTGTGCGTCCTGTGAATCTGCGTCCGCTAGAATTGGTTCGGGCGCATTATCGGGATTGTGTAGTGGTGCTTCGGCGGCCGGTACATCCACGCCATTTTTCCTGTGATTTTCGAGGTTGTCGTTCTTGATTCCGTTTACCGAGCCAGAAATTTTGACCTGAATCAAAGGATCTTGGACAAGAAAAAGTGTGAAAGAGAATGTGCGTTTGTGCAATGAAACTAGCAAGAAAATAATCACTATTATTTTTAGCCCACGGTGGGCGCTAAACTGTTTACCGTGAAAATGGTAACAACAATTAAATTTGTAAATGGGATTCTAAAAATACGTGATCTATTCCTGAGCTAGTTGTTAGAGCAGTTGATGCTAATAATATGGAGTTTAATGATGAAATGCAGGCTAAAACGGGAGAGTAATCGAACCGAAGGGCCTGCTGCCCGGATATAGGTCTGGTCGATGGGGGACCTTGGGGTCAACGTCAGGGTCGAATTTGAGCTATCGGGGATAATCGGGGATGGGATAACAGTTGAAGATATAATTAAACAAGGCTCTTTATGGCCAATACTAAGTTATATGATAAAGAACAAGTAAGAAAGCGATGGATATCAAGGTGACCTCGGGCCAGTGAGAACGAACAAGTTAGAAAGAAAAGAGAGGGAGAGAGAGAGAGATATTATTGCACTTGTGGAGAAATGGAGCAACATCAGTCGTTTACAAGGTAGGGTGAGTCCCCTTTATATAGGAGGGGAACTCGGCTACAAGTACGTGGAGATTAATTACAAAGTATGGAGATGGATGGCTTGACGCGATGCCTCAGCATAGGCTCTGGATAGGCCGGCCCTGTCAGACTTAGCCGTGTGCCTTGGGAGCTTTCCCCTCTGTCCTGGCTTCGATCTCCGTTTTCTCTGAGTCGGGCCTCGACGAGCCCCGGGGTCGGGAACTCGGCCACGGCTTCCTGTCCTCGGGGTCTCGAGGCACTTCTTGCGAAATGACTTGAGAACGAGAAATCAAGTCTTTTGATTTCGCCGCGTACACAAAAATATATGGTAAACTTGAACAACTTTTCTTTCTTTTTTTTCCCCTATTCTGTTTTTTTTTTAACCTTACTTTACAGATTAGCTGGAATAAAATGGGAAAGTGATTGGTCAAAAGGCGAGAAAAGTTCAATATAAAACAACATATAATGAGTACCATACTGGCAGCTGTTAATTCTGCCTAACAAAAAGAATGAAATGTCAGCAAATGCAATAGACAAATACTTAGTGACTGTTCATATCTTTTGGCAAAGCCCTGAATTTCTGGAGCATAATTGGCTATAATTGTTGAAATACTCCAAAGCTTTTAATTTGTTTACCTGTTTTTATTTTGGGGTAAGTGTGAAGTATGAAAACCATTTTAAAGGCTGAGTTACATGGGACAGTAGGCCAGTCGACCTCTTCGAAACTTGATTTGGCCCAAAACCCTTTAAGTTTTAACTATTGGTCAGGTGACCTTCTTTATTAATTGTCGTTCATGGTTAATTGGGGTTAATGACAAGGTGACGTTTTTTTAGCTCATTAGTTGTCAATTCCACTAAGAGAGAAAGCTCGAGTTCCTCGATTTGGAGGTTAATTTGGCGGTGCATTACATTGGGAAATACTTCTAAGGGATGCATTAATCTGTCTTGAAGGACGAACTCAAAGAGTCTGAAGTAGTGAATAAGCAATTGCAGGAGAAATCAACTGGTTGAAATGGAGACCGGAGAACCAAAGTATTATGAAAAAGAGAAATTCATGAGATTGATATTTGTTCTATTGTTGGCTTTTGTTCGTTGAAAAATAATATAGTGATTTAGTTCAAAATATTTTTAAATGTTAAAAATATTGATTTTGACCAAAATATGGTGTATTTAACCGCTTTTTATGTATTTAATCCATTTGTTGTGTTGATATTATTTATGTTTATAGTCCATTAGTTGATTACAAGCCTTTATCAATTATCGATTACCAAACATCGATCTTAGTTTTAATTAGTTTGTTAACGATTTTTATAAGATTTATGAGCTTACAAAACAAGAAAATTTTAAAAAGATATATGTTTATAAAAGATTAATCATCAAAATAGTCGCCCATCCACCACTAATTGCAATAAACTTCTTACGTGGTCTATAAATTCTGTACTCCAAACCTTGAACCTCACACCCTTAGGCGTCGTTTGGTACGAGGTATAAAAATGTATAGTGCTGGTATAAAAATTTAATACCACCTTAATACTTTGTTTGGTTAGCAAACCTGGTATAAGTTATTCCGGGATTAAAATTAGTACCAGGATAACTTATACCTTGTAGAGAGTAGGGTAATTAGTGTCGGGATAACTTATACTTTCTTCTTAGAAATTATGCAATTGTCATTTTTAATACAACATACCAAATAGTGGATCAAAAACAATACCAGAATAACTAATCCCAGCATAACTTATCCCAACATAACATATCCCGGAATAAGCCGTACGTATTCAAACCAAACGACCCTTAATCCTTAATCCTGATCAATAGACATCCTTCATGGTCACTTGCCAACTATCGGTTGCATACTCAACTTCCATGCAACAACAACAACAACAACCCAGTAAAATCTTACGAGTGGGGTTTGGGGAGGGTAGTGTATATCCAGACCTTACCCCTACTCCGAAGGGATAGAGGGGCTGTTTCCGAAAGACGGCTCAAGATAATAAAAAGAAGACAAAAGGAGAGGGTATTAGATTCATCACGGAGATCATAGGAAAAATAGGACATAAAATGCAGAAGAAAAATGCAAAGCCAAAACGGTGGTTAGTAAATGGATCCAACGTCGAAAAAGAAAATAGTAAGACACGACATTTCTCCTAGCTCTCTTAGACAAAACCCTACCGGACTAGGCTCATAAAGGTACAAAGTAACGCAAGACACAACTACCTCCAAGCCTACAACCGTAATACTCGACCTCTACAACGTCCTATCAAGTGTTATGTCCTCGGAAATCTAAAGTCTCGCCATATCCTGCCTAATCACCTCTCCCCAATACTTCTTAGGCCGCCCTCTACCTCTTCTCATGCCATCCATAACCACCCGCTCACACTTCTTTACTGGAGCATCTGGGCTTCTCCTTTGTACATGCCCGGACCATCTGAACCTCGCTTCCCGCATCTTGTCCTCGATGGGAGCCACGTGCATCTTCTCCCGAATATCATCATTCCTAATCTTTATCCATCCCAGTATGCCCGCACATCCACCTCAATATCCTCATCTCTGCTAATTTTATCTTTTGGATATGTGAGTTCTTAACAGGCCAACACTCAGCCCCATACATCATGGCCGGTCTAACCACCGCTTTGTAGAACTTACCTTTGAGTATCGTTGGCATTCTCTTGTCACACAAGACTCCAGATGCTAACCTCCACTTCATCCATCCTACCCCAATATGGTGTGTGACATCCTCGTCGATCTCCCCTCCCCCGTGGATAACCGAACCAAGGTACTTGAAGCTTCCTCTACTTAGGATAACCTATGACTCAAGCCTCAAATCGACGTCTACTTTCCCCGGGTCAGCGCTGAACTTACACTCGAGGTATTCTGTCTTCGTTCAGCTTAGCTTGAAACCCTTAGACTCAAGAGTCTGTCTCAAAACTTCCAATCTCTCGTTAACACCGGCTCGTGACTCATCATCAACTTCCATGCAAGTCAAGTAAAAACTATTGGGTCGCTTATTTACAAAATTAGTTTTGAAACTTGATTTTATCACAAAATTAATAAAATTATAACATATACACATATTATTAATCAGGTTGTAACTTAAAAACTTATGAGAAATGGTCAATTTCATCATACCACTTAGAATTTAGTCATTCTATAATATGCAATGACTTAACAATTAGACATTGCGAGTATAATGACGGGTGTAATTTTATAGATTGTAAAAATAAAATATTTTATAATACCACTAAGAATTGATTAGAAATGAATAATTTCGTACTAATACTTAGGATTTAGTCATTTTACTACATGCAATGACTTAACAATATGAGATCAACATAGACATAAGAGTATAATAAAGGGAATGATTAATTGTTTGAAAATAAACATTTTCGAATAGAACATTACATAGTACCATTAAGGATTGATAAAAATAAGTACTTTAATAATACTATTAAGGATTTAGTCATTCTATAACATGCAGTGACTTAACAATGTGATATAAAAGTAGATGTAAGGAGTATAATGTATGGCGTGATTAATTATTTGAAAATATATATTTTTAAAATGGGGCTTTTCTTAATACCATTAAGGATTGATCATAAATGAGTAATTTTACAGTACCATTAAAGAATTAGTCATTCTACAATATGGGATGATTTAACAATGTGTATTTACATTAGCGTTGATATATAACTTGACATACAAACAACAAGCAATGTATGACTTTGATGGATTGCGTATGGGTGTTCGTAACACGCAGCGGAAGATAATAACAATTCTAGGTAGATCTTTTCGTGTTTAAAATTTATTTACATGTCAAAGATCGGGTCTGAGACGTACCTGGTGAATAGAGTCTCGTTTCAAAATTCTTCGATAGTGCGAAGACTCTATACGTATCCACACCGAGACCGACCCTTGCTATCAACCCTTTGATCAATGAAACCCGCGAACAAATTGAACGAAAATATTGTGCTAAAGCTTTTCTCAAAAACCGTAACCTAAACGTGAAAGACCAAGAAAACTAATTTTCTTGTCAAAAGTATTTTTGATTCTCCTTCACTCTCACGTTTTTCTTTCTTTTTCTATATATCGTGCCTTATGTTGTACTGATATATTTATATCATCAAACATCACTTTGTTCCCATTAGATTTTGGAGAATTGAGGCGGTGACTGAATGTGGTATTAGACCAATTCTCAAATTGGACTTTTCCACAAATTACTATTGGGAAATATAAATCCCATTCCTAATGGGTTTTACATGATCGGCAGTAGCATATCAAATTTTTCCTTTTTTTTTTGCATGCCATTTTACATTACCAACTATATACATATGTATGTATATGTTTTGATAATTATTTTAACCAATAGCTAGTCAAGATTCAAGAGATATAATCTAATTTTTTAATTCCAAATAAAAAACTTCAATTTGTTCACAATATTAATTATATCCTCTGTGCTAGCAAAGAATATAATAATATTTTATTTGGACTAATAACTAAATTTGTTTGACTAATTAAATTCTTTAATTTAATTACCAAACAATAAAATAATTAATCCTTTAGCAAAGATCAGAATACTCGTTAGTGTGCGACCCCATAGGTTCAATACTAAACCAGCAGTAAATCAATCACATTAATATACTAATCAAGAGTGGCGTCTCGCAACACTCCTTAACGACTGGATAGCATGAAGTATACAATTTACTCTCAAGAACTCGTAGAATAATAATGTAGTAATTCCCTCTGCCCTTATAGCTCTGAGTCACCCTAGGATATGGTTCAACTGTCAAATCCTAATAGGCGACCAACTATGTGTCCATGTCAAATATAATTGACCATTGAATGACCTAAGAAACTCTTTTCTCTTTTTCATTCAATTGCCCTGGTCAAGGTCTTAATTTGGTCGTTTATAATTCATGACAACATGGAGCTTAAACTCATTACCAAGAGTTGACAGATTATATCTTGATCAATCACTAATTCTACAAGCATTTAATCATACCCAATATCCTTTCAACTATCCCCCTAGGGACATAGGTATCTAGTATAAAAGCACAATAAATAACTTGTCAATTACTATGACGATATCAGGTCAAAGGAAACTTTTACATCACATTCTACAAGAGAATATCCTATTAACAGTTTATGATAATTCTAACCATTAGGAATTATCCAATGAGTCAGTTCAATGATCATATCTCTATATGCATCATCTATCTATGTAATTTAATTAATGAGATCAACTAATCTTTATCCCATAAAGACGATCACATAAATATTGATCTAACCGGATTACTAATGTCCAAATTAATAATCCTACGATCAAGAACAAATTTAGATTAAACTATAAGAAACTTTACTCTCATTATCATGATCTCCATCACAATGTCAAGTCTCAAAATTTAATCAAGGACATTATCAAATTAATCAAGCAATTAATAACCATGATAAAAGAATATCAAATGCCATACATATTTTGTATCAAATAACGTTCACAAAAATATGTTCAAATCATCAAATATGATATTGGATCTAGGGCATATCTACTATATCCCTAACAATCTCCCACTTGTACTAGAGCCAATCGCTCTTGTACTTCATTCCCAATTTCTCCTTGTGCTTGTCAAACTCCTTTGCGCCAAGAGCTTTAGTGAATGGGTCTGCATCATTTTCTTTTCCATCAACCTTTTGAATCTTGATGTCTCCACGTTCAATGATCTCTCTTATCAAGTGATATCTTCGCAGAACGTATTTGAATTTTCGGTGTGGTCTTGGTTCTTTTGCTTGAGCAATGGCTCCAATATTGTCACACAACAGTGGAACCACACCTTCTATTGAAGGAACCACACCAAGTTCAGTTAAGAACTTTTTCATCCATACAGCTTCCTTAGCAGCTTCACTAGCTACTATATATTCTGCTTCAGTCACTGAATCAGCTACTGTAGCTTGTTTGGAACTTTTCCAACTCACTGCACCACCATTTAAGGTGAATACATAACCAGAAATAGATTTGCTATCATCTCTATCTGAAGAGAAACTTGCATCAGTATAACCTTCAAGTTTCAACTAAGAATATCCATAGATGGGGAATTGGTCTTTAGTCCTTCTTAAGTACTTAAGAATGGTTTTCACCACCTTCCAATGTTCCTCACCAGGATTTACCTGATAGCGGCTAGTCACTCCAAGTGCATAAGCCACATCAGGACGTATACATGTCATGGTATACATGATAGCTCTCACTGTACTAGCGTATGGGATCCTACTCATGCGTTCTCTCTCTTCAGGTGTTTTAGGACAATCCTCCCTACTGAGAGTAATTCCAGTGCCTATCGGTAGATAGCCTCTTTTGGAATTATCCATATTATACCTCTTTAAGATGGTATCAATGTACAAAGACTGGGAAAGTCCAAGCAGCTTCCTAGATCTATCTCTATAGATCTTTATTCCCAATATATAAGCTGTTTCTCCCAAGTCTTTCATGGAGAACTGTTTAGATAGCCAAATCTTGGTACTTTGCAATGCTGGTATATCATTCCCTATGAGCAATATATCATCAACATACAACACTAAGAATATAATTGTGCTCCCACTAACCTTTTTGTACACACAAGGTTCTTCTTCGCATCTAACAAAATTGAACTTTTCAATTGTCTTGTTAAATCAAATATTCCAACTTCGAGAAGCTTGCTTTAGTCCATAAATGGATCTTTGTAGCTTGCAAATTTTATTATGATTAGACGAAGATGTGAAACCTTCAGGTTGTGTCATGTACACATCCTCTTCTAGCTCACCATTAAGGAAAGCTGTTTTCACATCCATTTGTCATATTTCATAATCATAGTATGCTGCTATAGCAAGCAAAATCCGAATAGATTTGAGCATTACCACGGGAGAGAACGTCTCGTCATAGTCGACTCCTTCTTTCTGACGATAACCCTTGGCAACAAAACGGGCTTTGTAGGTCTCCACCTTTCCGTCTTCTCCAATCTTTTTCTTAAAAACCCATTGACAACCTATAGGTATTTTATCCTTTGAAGGTTCAACTAAAGTCCATACTTTATTTTCCTTCATAGATTCCATTTCGGATTTCATGGCCTTTTGACACTTCTCATAATCAGAACTTTGTATAGCCTCTTCATAGGTCTTAGGGTCATCATCATTATGATCAACCTCATTTGATACATCATCTTGTGCCATTAAATTTAATCTAGTTGGTACATGACGTTCTCGCCTAGATCTTCTAATATGTACTTGTACAACTTGTTCACCTTGTGCTGGATTTGGTTGTTGTTCAATTTGGTTTGGAACTGGTTCATTAACCTATTCTTGAACTTCATTTAGTTCTTGAACTTCAACCGTTGAAGATGTCAACTTCCTTGGCAACTTCAAAACATCTAGTAAAGGTTCTTCAACTTGGGTCTCATGATCTTTATATTGTGTTGATTCATTAGTTTCTTGAACTTCATCAAGTTCTATTTCTCCATTATAATTTCCTTCTAATAGAAATTCCCTTTCCAAAAAGATTGCTCCTTTGGCCACAAACACTTTATGGTCAGAAGGGTGATAGAAATAATATCTCATTGCTTACTTGGGATACCCAATGAACCTACACTTATCAGATCTTAAGTCAAGTTTATCAGACTGTAGTCTCTTAACATAAGCTGGACAACCCCAAACCTTAATATGTTTAAGGTTAGTCTTACATCCTTTCCATATCTCATATGGTGTTGTAGAGACTGACTTAGTGGGAACTTTATTAAGTAAATATGTTGCTGCTTCCAAAGCATATCCCCATAAATTTATTGAAAGATCAGTGAACCCCATCATAGATCTCACCATATCTAATAAAGTTCGATTTCTCCTTTCAGACACACTATTGTGTTGTGGTATTCCTGGAGGTGTCCAATGTGAGTGAATCCCATTCTCTTTGAGATATCTGGTAAAATCTTCACTAAGATATTCTCTACCTCTATCAGACCTTAGTACTTTGATACTTTTATCAGTCTGCTTCTCAACTTCACTACGGAACCTTTTGAACATTTCAAAAGATTCAGACTTGTGTTTCATAAGATACACAAATCCATATCTTAACATATTATCAGTGAAGGTGATGAAGTAAGAATATCCACCTCTAGCTTGAATTTTCATGGGCCCACAAACATCTATATGAATTAGTCCCAATAATTCAGAAGCTCTTTCTCCACTTCCAGTAAATGGAGATTTGGTCATTTTTCCTTTGATACAAAATTCACAAGTTGGATATGATTCAAAATCATATTTGTCAAGGTACCCTTCCTTGTACAACTTGTTAATTCTTTTCTCTTCAATATGACTAAGCCTACAATGCCGAAGGTATGTATGATTTACTTGATCATCTCTTTTCCTCTTAAGACTTGAAACATGCATAATCGAATTAGCATTCACATTAGGTAAGACATAAACATCATGTTGGAGATAGCCATTCACATATAAATTATCACCATAATTAATAGAGCAAATAACATTGCCTATAATAATGCGAAAACCACGTTTATCTAACATAGAAGCTGAAATTATGTTTGAAACAAATTTAGGAACGTAATAACAATTATCCAACATAAGTACTTTGCCCGTAGGCATTATTAAAGAAATTGATCCTACAGCTACGGCCGCAACTTTTGCACCATTTCCAACTTGTAGATTAATTTCTCCTTTCTTCAACTTTCTACTTATCTGGAACCCTTGCAACATATTGCAGATGTTTTAACCACTGCCAATATCTAATACCTACAATAAAGAATTTGTAGTAGTTAAAGAAACCTTGAAAATATTTTTCATTAAAGTCTTACGTTGTTTCTTGTCCTTTAAAGTTGCAAGATACTCCTGACAGTTTCTCTTCCAATGTCCTATTTTCTTACAATGGAAACATACAACATCAGATTGGTCAGCTTTGCCTTCTTTGCCTTTGGGTTTGGTCACACCACCCTTGGGCGCAATAGTCTTTTTCTTTGGTTTACTTTTACGCTTACCCTTCTTCTTAGAAGAGTTTCCAACCAACATGACAGTTCCTTTCTTCTTCTCAGATGCAAGTTGATTCTCATAATCAATCAGCATGTTAAGCATCTCATGAAGATCACAATACATTTTATTCATATTGAAATTAATAACAAATTGTGAAAAGGATTCTGATAGTGACTGCAAGATCAAATGTTGAGAAAGCTCTTTACCCAGTTTGCACCCCAACTTCTCAAGTTCTTCTATAAGATCAATCATATGATTGACATAGGGTCCAACTGGAGAGTTTCCAGTTAATTTGGATCCAAATAAAGCCTTAGATAGCTGGTATCTAGTTGTCCTGCTTTGTGTACCAAACATCTTCTTAAGATGTTCAATGATTGCAGTTGGATCCATATCCTGATGTTTCCTCTGTAGTTCAGAATTCATAGAAGCGAGAATGATGCATTTGGTAGTAAGACATTCTTCTAAGTATTTCTGATAAATCTTGGTAGCATCATCATCATCCTCATCCGGGACTTCCTTGGCAGGCTTATCGATCACATCAATAAGCTTTTCATGCATGAAAACAATTCTCAAATTTCTGTACCAATCATCAAAGTTTGGTCCTACCAACTCGTTGGTCTCAAGTATTCCACGCAGTGATATAGCAGACATATTAAGAATTCTAAAATATAGAAAAGAAAAGGCAATAATATAAGAACATATTTACATATATCATAAAGATATGGACTTTTATCTAAATGATATTTCCATTAATTATTTTAAACTATTTACCCTCAATATAGTTTACCAAATCTTTATTTCTGTTAGTGGAGTAAAGGAATCCTTTAACAATATGTATGAGCCCCTTGGAAGTTAAATCGTTTCTCACATATATTTTAAAGGTAGGTACTCTTACCAATTGTATCCCCATACAATTTCCTTAAATAACTCTATGTCAAATAGTCCCCTGGTAGTCAGGTCGATCCTGTTGGCATAGTTGAGTTCAACCATCATGATAGCAAAGAACGTATTAAATTTTATACTCCCCCGGATGGTCCAGGAGTCTAGTGTAAAATTGAATAATTCTTTCAATCCATACATCTAATGCAATAAGTAATTTTAATATATTCTCGAACTATAAGTCTCATGGTAGTCAGGCCGCTCCTTATAAACAAGAAATAAGTAAAATTATTTACCTTGATGGATAGATCTATAATAAAATATCTTATATTTTATTATTTAAGAACTCAAATTTTAGTAAGAAGAAATTTTAACTAAAACAATTTTTAATAACATGAAGATCAAATCTTTTATAGCATATGAATTTAGTTCAAGTTGTCTACATGCTTAGTTCTAAATTGATTTATATCACATGTTGCAAATAATTCAAAATTATGTAATGAACAAGCACGTGACATAAAAACAAAATTCAACATTCTTCTAACATGTTTAATCTATATATCACATATATCACAAAAAAGTAATTCATGCCAGAATATCATTATTAATTAACATCTCATGAACTAATAACAATTAAAAATAACAATAGAATCATGTAACCTATTATAGATTCTCATCGTATCTAATACAAAATTTCAAATTCAAGTTATGAACTATCTCAATAGTTATATGAATACATATTTTATCCACAGTAAAATAATATCAACATTCAAACGATTTGACTATTGCACAAGACACATGTATTATGGTTTGAACTCTTCAAATATAATATTAAAATATTTCGTAAATAAATTTTAGACACAATAAACCACGGCTCTGATACCACTGAAGGATTGCGTATAGGTGTTCGTAACACGCAGCGGAATACAATAACAATCTTAGGCAAATCTTTTCGTGTTTAAAATTTATTTACATGTCAAAGATCGGGTCTGAGACGTACCTGGTGAATAGCGTCTCGTTTCAAAATTCTTCGATAGTGCGAAGACTCTATGCGTATCCACATCGAGACCGACCCTTGCTATCAACCCTTTGATCAATGAAACCCGCGAACAAATTGAACGGAAATATTGTGCTAAAGCTTTTCTCAAAAATCGTAGCCTAAACGTGAAAGACCAAGAAAACTAATTTTCTTGTCAAGAGTATTTTTGATTCTCCGCCACTCTCACGTTTTTCTTTCTTTTTCTATATATCGTGCCTTATGTTGTACTGATATATTTATATCATCAAACATCACTTTGTTCCCATTAGGTTTTGGAGAATTGAGGCGGTGACTAAATGTGGTATTAAACCAATTCTCAAGTTGGACTTTTCCACAAATTACTATTGGAAAATATAAATCCCATTCCTAATGGGTTTTACATGATCGGCAGTAGCATATCAAAATTTTCCTTCTTTTTTGTTTTTCATGCCATTTTACATTACCAACTATATATATATATGTTTTGATAATTATTTTAACCAATAGCTAGTCAAGATTCAAGAGATATAATCTAATTTTTTTATTCCAAATAGAAAATTTTAATTTGTTCACAATATTAATTATATCCTCCGTACTAGCAAAGAATATAATAATATTTTATTTGGACTAATAACTTAATTTGTTTGACTAATTAAATTCTTTAATTTAATTACCAAACAATAAAATAATTAATCCTTTAGCAAAGATCATAACACTTGTCAGTGTGCGACCCCATAGGTTCAATACTAAACCGGTAGTAAATTGACCACATCAATATACTAATCAAGGGTGGCGTCTAGCAACACTCCTTAACGACCGGATAGCATGAAGTATACAATTTACTCTCAAGAACCAGTAGAAGAATAATGTAGTAATTCCTTCTGTCCTTATAGCTCTGGATCACCCTAGGATATGGTTCAACTGTCAAATCCTAATAGGCGACCAACTATGTGTTCATGTCAAATATAATCGACCATTGAATGACCTAAGAAACTCTTTTCTTCTTTCATTCAATTGCCCTGGCCAAGGTCTTAATTTGGTCGTTTATAATTCATGACAACATGGAGCTTAAACTCATTACCAAGAGTTGACAGATTCCATCTTGATCAATCACTAATTCTACAAGTATTCAATCGTACCCAATATCCTTTCAACTATCGCCCTAGGGTCATAGGTGTCTGGTATCAAAGCACAAAAACTAACTTGTCAATTACTATGACGATCTCAGGTCCAAGGAAACTTTTACATCACATTCTTCAAGAGAATATCCTATTGACAGTTTATAGTAATTTTAACCTTTAGGAATTATCCAATGAGTCGGTTCAATGATCATATCTCTATATGCATCTATCTATGTAATTTAGTTAATGAGATCAACTAATCTTATCCCATAAAGACGATCACATAAATATTGATCTAACCGGATTACTAATGTCCAAATTAATAATCCTACGATCAAGAACAAATTTAGATTAAATTATAAGAAACTTTACTCTCATTATCATGATCTCCATCACAATGTCAAGTCTCAAAATTTAATCAAGGACCTTATCAAATTAATCAAGCAATTGATAACAATGATAAAAGAATATCAAATGCCATACATATTTTATATCAAATAACGTTCACAAAAATATGTTCAAATTATCAAATATGATATAGGATCTAGGGCATATCTACTATATCACTAAGAGACTTAACCCTATTTCAACATCATGTGAATGATCTACATTGGTAAGTTACAAATTTGACTTAATAAAGGTCTTGAATCAAGTAGTTTTACTACTGCAACCACTGATTGACCATAAATTGAGATAATTTGTAAGCGCTGGTAGAGCACTCCCATAAGTGTCGACATTATAACATGATTAATAATATGTATTAATATTGTTTACCCTTAAACATTGGATAACAATTGAATTTGTACACGGTTTTAAGGATATGTGGATTAATTTAATACAAGCGATCAACAACGTTATATAAGCGAATTAAAGGTGAAATAAATAACCACACTAGTTGTGGTGTTGACTCCAAGCTCGGACCTAAGCTTAACAATTGTTCAATCTTGAATCCGGAGCCAAATTGTGTGTGATGAACTATGAACAAAATAAGAACTTTGAATAACTTAGAAGCAAAGAAAACAAGTTTATGTTGCTTTGAT
The DNA here is from genome assembly GCF_000715075.1 of Nicotiana tabacum. NCBI lineage: Eukaryota > Viridiplantae > Streptophyta > Magnoliopsida > Solanales > Solanaceae > Nicotiana > Nicotiana tabacum. The sequence goes on along the minus strand of NC_134087.1, from coordinate 143,065,342 downwards.
ATGCGTGTTATAGTGTGTCTACTGAATAATAAACTTTCCCTTTATATAGTAGGGGAATTTTACCCTACGTACAATTCTAAGAAAGGTAAAAATCTTCATTTTTGTTGATCACCGATCTGCTGCCGATACGGACCGAGATCCACGCCGTGATATCCAATTGAGCGCGAACATCACAACCTTTCGTTAGTCGTGTGCAACCATTGGGTAATGCTTTCCGAGATCTCAGAGCTCGAATCGGATTTGGGGGGAGGGCGTCTCGATGGATCCGGTAGTAAGCGCTTCGCTCGGGTTCTAGTACGAGTTGTTCCTAGCTCCGATTCCATATAGTTAAGCCCTCCATTCGTTTTCCCCTATGGAAAATCGGGGTACTCATTCGCCCCGATTTTACCTGTATACAAATAGTCTCCTCGTTTCTCAAAGAGTAGGTTTGCCGAAATGACGAGAAACGATAAATGTTCCTCGGTTCCTTCCTTCGTACGTTACGACCGAAACGACGAAGAAGCCGAAACATCCCATCAGTCGTATCGCTCTAACTTCGGACATGTGTCAACCATTGGATGGTTTCCTCCGAATGTGAAGCATCGTATACTTCCCCTATAAAAGTTTCTACACTTTGCTCTTTTTCGCTTTCCGATCAAGCTTCCACCTTCGAATTTTTTAGCTATTACCAACTCTTTCAAACCTTCATACCTTCATCTTTGATCTTCAAATCTTTATAATTGTTCTTAAGTTTTTACCTAGATTATAATCCTCTCACTTTACCCTTGACCATTTGCTCCGTCTATATAGTCCTCAAATTTTTCGTGTGGGACTAATCAAGCTTACTCATCGGCCTAGCAAGGCCCCTTTTTTGAGTATTGACGAGGATAGAGACCGAGGCTGGCAGGGGCACTTCATTTAGGTAAAGACCGAAGATCTGATCCCTCTCGAGTTTCTTCTATTCCCCGAGAAATGGAATGCGCCTCGTAAGTGCAACCTTTCCCTAAGTGTTAATTTTTCTTTATTTCCTTTCTCATCACTCGTGCTTGTGGTTGCGCAGCGGTTGCCTATGTTCCAAATGCGGTCCCCCGGATCAAAACGTTGATCGAAGGCATATGCAAGCAGATGTCATACTTCGAGCACTAATGGAGCAAGCTTTCGAAGGTCCGATGGGAGGTCCGTTCTCATGGTATGCTCTCATTTGAATAGCCATTACCGTGATCTTAACTTACATAGTACTGACCTTTTTTCTTCCTTTCGTAGGTTTTCCTAAAACCACCAAACTTAGGCCTTTGGAAGGGGATAATGATGTGACCTTGTCTATTGTCCCCTCCATTATGGGACAGCCGGGGGCTTCCACGGCGAAAAAGAAGAAGAGAAAAAGAAAGTCTTCGAGCTCCCCATGTTCCGAGGTGAAGCCGAAGAAGAGGGTGGCTTGTAAGCCCAAGAAGAGCACCAGCTACCGGGTGCCGGATCTGATTCGCTTCTCTGACTCAGGGATGAGTCTGAAGAAGATGATATTTTTGTTTCCCATGGATCAACCCTCACCAGGGATCAGGCCGCTGTCAAGGGCGCGGGCCGTGAGATTGATCTCCCTCTGACTCAAGAGGACCGATATGGAGACGGGGCTGAGACCCCCCGAAAAGCCGATTTTGCTACTAAAGAAGCGACCAGTGTAATAGAAATAATGGAGATGCCCTCTTACACCAAGTCCATGCTTGAGGAGGCCCAAGCTGGAAAAGAGAAGTCAAGTGAAGGAGCCCACGGTGAAGACGACCCCCTCCATTCCTTTTTTGATGGTGTGGATTCGTCTACTATGGAAGATTTTTCCAGGATGGGCAACCTGGAGGTCCCGAAGAAGGATGTATCTTCGGAAGCTGGTGGACCGAGTTTGAGCCCAAAATTGGTTAATTAGCTTCCCACTCCGAGTGTGGACCCCGATCGTAAGAGAGCAATTATTCTTACTGTCCCTGAGAATACTCGATTCTGTCTGCTCCTGTGGGCATAGCTAGTTACCTTCAATCCTTGGCGACCAAGAAGGACTAGGCAAAGATGAATGTGGTGGTGCACTGTGTCTTTTCAACGAGGCACTACAGGCACTTAACCGGGTAAGACATCAATTCTCTTTTTAAATTTCACTAAGGTTTTGATATTTCTAACTACATTAGTCATTTTTCAGGCCTCGGTACTTCAACACAAAAGCTTTCTCCGGTACTAGCTTCGAGATAAACCAACTCGAGTTTGATTTGAAGCAGCAGGCTCGAAAGAAGGATATGTACAAGCTCCTCAGTGAGCAACAAGTTTGGGCCATCAAGGACCTTCAGGCTGAGCTGGATAGAGCTCAGAAAGAAGCTTCGACCTTCAGGAGGGAACACGTCGACCTGGTGGAAAAGGTAAAGGTCTTTGAAGTTAAAAATAAGGAGCTATTCGTAGTAACTAACGACAAAACCTCACAGGTCAATAAAATATCAACCTGATCGACCAACTCCGAGTCAAGATGAAAGAGGTCCAGGCCATGGCCGATGGGTGGAAAAACAAAATGGATTATTGGCTTTGGAGAAGGAAACTACTAAGGCGGTGCTGGCTTTGGTCGAGAATCAAGTCCGGGTGGCTAAGGAGAAAGTCGACAAGTTGTCTCAGCTAAACAATGACCTTCGAGCATAGTTGAACTTGGTCGTCGTAGAGCGGGACACTCTTGGTAGATAATACAAGGCAATAATGTCCAAGCTGGATACAACCTCCGCCAATGCCAAAGAAATGGTAGCCCAGTACAAGCCGATGTGGTGGCTGCCGAGGCCAGCTTGAAGACAAAGGCCAAATATGTAAAGCGGCTATCCCGAAGAGAGATCCTCAAAGAGATCCACGCCCGGGGTTCTGACCTATCGGCTGAGATAGAGGAAGCCATAAGGCTCAAAGACGAAGCAAAGAAGCTTTACGAGCCCGAAGATGCCGATGGTTCTGAGGGATCCAAAGTCCCCGATGGTTCTGGCGATGAGTCAGTCCCCGGTGAAGACCAGGCATAAATGCCTTAGTTCTTTTTTAGTTTTTGTATTTGTCTAAAAAAATTGTTTATTTTGAGGCCGCTTTTGTTGGGCCTTTGTAAATATATTCTGGAATATATATTATATTTTCCCTTTCTGGAAATTTTTAGTCTTTACTTTTTTAGCATCTCTTCGTAATTCTTATTTTTGCAATGTTTCTAATACCTTAGCATAGAATCAAATGTAGTTATAGGGCATCCGATTTTTAGAAGTTCGATCGTAGCCTGACTTCTATACATCTTTATTTGCTCGAAGCTTTGAAATATCGGTATGACAGGAATTTTTATTCGACATGCTTAGGTGTTTTTAGACGATGCTTTTGCGAGGGTAAACATTTAGCAGGTTTCAAATTTTATAAAGGCCTTATATTCTGATTACGAGCATCAGACATCTCCGAGCCATTTTTAGGGTGGCCCCCAGTTTCCTTCTTTCCTTGTTAAGAACCGTAACCCGAGGGTAGTGGCCCCCAGTATTCGAGGTCGATCTTGAGAGGGCTCGGATACTGTTGATGCAAAACAAATGCCCATTTACTCCGGTTGAGACTGACCTTCGATTCTAAGTTAGCACGATTCAACTTTAGCACGATTTATTGTTGCCTCATTAAAAACCTTTGCCGAAAAAACCATTTGGGACAAAACCGGTTCAAGGGAAAAAGAGTTCAACGCGTGCTTTCAGACCTAATAGTCACATTCTCCCTTGGCCATTGCCTGCAAGTGTTAGTCCAATTCATAATATTATTAAAAAAGTAAATGGGATTGTACCTTAGTAGTAGTACCGCTTTAAGTGCGTCACATTCAAGTTGTTTGGTAGTTGTATACCATTTTCTGCTTCGAGTTTGTACGATCCTTTGCCGGTAATTCCAATGACTCGATACAGACCTTCCCAATTTGGTCCCAACTTCCCCTCGTTCGGATTTCAGGTGTGCAGTCTTGCTTTCCTTAACACCAAGTCCCCGATCATGAAGTTTGGAGGTTGGCTCTTCGGTAGTAATATATTTCTATCTGCTATTTCTGGGCAGCCAACCGGACTAAGGCAGTCTCGCGCCTTTCATCCAATAGTTTTAGGCTCGTGCTCATGGCCTCACCATTCAATTCTTTGGTCGCATATTGGAATCTGAGGCTCGGTTCTCCCACTTAGTCTAGTATTAATGCTTCGGCACCATTGACCAATGAAAACAGGGTGGCCCCGGTACTAGAATTTGAAGTCGTGCGATACGTCCATAGGACTTCGAGCAATATTTCTTTCCATTTCCCTTTGGCATCAGTCAACCTCTTTTTTAGGTTTTGAAGAATCGTCTTGTTTGTTGATTCCGCCTGTCCATTCCCACTAGGGTGAGAGGGTATTGATATGATCTTTTTAATCTTGTAATCTTCAAAGAATTTCTTTACCTTGTTGTCGATGAATTTCTTCCTTTATCACATACGATTTCGGCCGGTATCCCGAATCAGCATATTATGTGATCCCAAATGAAGTCTATGATTCGTTTCCCTCAAATTTCTCAAACGTTTGAGCTTCGATCCATTTATAAAAGTAATCGATCATAAATAGTATGAATTAAGCCTTACCAGGTTCCCAGGTAGGGGACCAACAATGTCCATCCCACACTTTATGAATGACAATGTGGATAAGACCGAATGTAATAGCTTTCCAGGTTGATAGATCATCAGTGCGTGTCTCTGACAACCGTCACATCTTCGTACGCAGTACTTTGCCGTTTTCTCCATATCTATCTAGTAATAGTCGTCTATGATTTAACTTTCAAATGAAAGGTTCCACCCCCGATTAGTTCCCGCAAGTGCCTTCATGAACATCTCTCAAGGTATATTCGGTATCCTCCGGTCCCAAAGCGGGCCATCGAATGTTATTCTGAATAGAGTCCCTTTGGAGATGCTAAACCTAGCCGCCTTCGTGCGCAGAGCTCTCGATTCTTTAGGATCCGAGGGCAACTTCTCATTCTTCAAGTAATCTATGTACTTATTCCTCCAATCCTAGGTTAAACTTGTTGAGTTTATTTCAGCATGGCCTTCTTCTATCACTAATTTCATGAGCTGTACGACTATTCCTGAACTAAATTCATTGTTATCAACTGATGATCCCAAGTTAGCCAGAGCATCAGCCTCGCTATTTTGATCTCGGAGTACATGTTATAAGGTCCATTCCTTGAATATATGCAGTGTTACTTGCAATTTGTCTAAATACCTCCGTATTCTTTCCTCTTTTACTTCAAACGCCCCATTGACTTGATTTACTACAAGGAGGGAATCACACTTAGCTTCGACCACCTCGGCCCCAAGGCTTTTATCTAATTCGAGACATGCAATCGTGGCCTCATACTCAGCCTCATTGTTAGTCAATTTCACAGTTCTAATAGATTGCCTAACTATATAACCCATAGGTGGCTTCAATGTGATGCCGAGCTCAGACCCCTTTGCGTTCGAAGCAATGTCAATAAAGAGGGTCCAGAATCCCGAGAAAGTCCCTGAGGCTAACAACAATTCCTTTTCGACTTTGAGTGTTAAGGCCGGCGTAAAGTCGGCCACGAAGTCTGCCAAAATTTGTGATTTGATGGTGGCTCGGGGTTGATATTCGATATCACACCCGCTAATTTCTACGACCTATTTGGCCAACCGGCCCGAGAGCTTGGGTTTGTGCATTATATTCCTCAATGGGTAAGAGGTTACGACACATATGGGGTGGCACTGAAAGTATGGTTTTAATTTTCTAAAGGCGCTTAGCAAAGCGAGTGCCAAAGTTTCCAGGTGAGGATACCTTGTTTCGGCCTGGCCTAGAGTTCTAATGACATAGTAAATAGGAAATTGCGTACCTTCCTCTTCTTGAACTAAAACTCCACTCACTGCCACCTCGGATACCACCAAGTAAAGGTATAGTTGCTCATCTGCATTCGGAGTGTGGAGCAAGGGCAAACTCGAAAGGTACCGTTTGAGTTCTTACAAAGCTTGTTGACACTCCGAGGTCCTGGAAAAATTCTTTTTCTTCTTCAATAGTGAGAGGAACCGATGGCTTTTGTCTGAGGACCTTGAGATGAACCGGCCCAGGGCGGCGATGCGCCCAGTTAGCCTCCGAACAGCCTTGACACTTTTCGACGCCGAATGCACCTTTTTCCAAGTTTAGATTTATATTGTATCTCTTTAATATGTCAAAGGTTTCCTACAAATGTTTCAAATGATCCTCTGCTTGCAGGGAATTGACTAACATGTCATCAATATAAACATCCATTGATTTCCCTATCTATTTTTTGAACATCCGGTTTACTAGGCGTTGATAAGTGGTACCAATATTCTTTAGTTTGAATAGCATTGTCGCGCCCCCTTTTTTCCTTTTGACGGGGAAGCCTGGGTTTCGACATTGATGGGGGGAAATAACTCGTTTCCTTTTGGGAATTGGATATTTGAAGAGTCGCCACCTAACGGATTATGGTGCATTAGGGTACCTTGAGCAATTAACTCATGGACTAGTTTGCATTACCAGAGATCTAGGGTAAGGGCTCGAAATAACCTTGAGGGGAAGGTGTTAGGCACCCCTCGCGGTCTACAACAGTGGGTCCCGGTCGAACTTAAACTATGTGAATTAGTCATTTTAACAAATAAATAGTTTTAACACGTACTTGCAAGTAACGACATGTTTTGGCATTCTAAGCACATGTATGATTCAAGTAATGGAACAAGGGAAAAGGTTTGAACAAGTTGCACATATATAAAGACGGGAGTTGGGAAAGAGGGGTCCTAGGTTGGTTAGCCTATAGGATCATACCCACACAATGCCCGGTAAACACTCCTCAATGAGGGGCTACACGTGACATTAGCGCGTAGTCATCATATTCCTTACTACCCAATTCCCTCCCATTGGTCATAGCCTAAATCGTTCTAGCAACCTTGAAATATATCCTATGCATGCACTACATGTCCCTTCCTCGTGGCCCTGGAGGTATTTAGGACCTCTAATTTGGGTTGTTCTAGACCATCCTAAAGTTCTTAAAGCAGAAAAAGCTAGGCATCAATCAAAACAATTAGGACTGCATTAAAGTGAACAATTAAAGGCTCACATTCACCTCCACAAACATAACAAGTAAGTGCACTTCTCAAACAACAATTTCAGGTATTTAAGAGAAAACCTTAGAACATGATATCTAGGTGAGCAGAGATTATACAACCTTGAATTAGGACCAAAGTGTCAAAGACCTATTCAGCTTGCTTATTTATTTTAGACCTATTTGAACATGAGCAGTTACAGATAACAGAACATAGTTTTACAGTTATAGGATTTTAAAGTGCCCTATAGGCTTGCCTAGGCATATAATAGTGATGTCTTATAAGCAATGTATCTAATCGTTAATCAGGAAGGCAGTAAATCAGTAGACATTTTTTAAACGGGTAATTTGGATCCAATAGGCATGCTTTCTAGCGATATTGATTAACACGAAAAGAGTAGGTTATTTAATCTGATTCAGAACTGACAGGCACGAGTCAAACTGTTTTTAAATCCAACTAAACTGGTTTTAGATCCTATAGGCATGATTTCTATTACAACTGATTTTAAATCCTATAGGTATGGTATCTAATTATTAAAAGCTGATTTTGAACTTATAAGCATGATTTCTAAGGAGACGAATTTGAATACTTGCTGTAAATGAAAACTAAACTTCAATTACTTTACACCCTATAGGCATGATATCTAATTATAAAGCTGATTCAGATCCTATTGGCATGGCTTTTAATTATGTGAAAGTGAAGCATGCAGAATTTATTTAAACCCAAGCAGATTCTATAGGCATATTATCTAACGAGCATATTTGAATCGAAATAGACCCTATAGGCATGTTATCTACCCGATTTTACCCACAATATGCAACTACCCACCCTTTTTCATTAATCACCCCAATGTTTGTTTACAATAATTATTATAGACCAAGAACTGAATATAAATTACATCATTAAAATAGAAGCTAAGCTATAGGGAGCCTGAAGCAGGCCCAAAACAGTCATGGTGTACGAAGCCTTTACTGATCTCAAATACCCAAAGTTCCATAGCCCAATTCATGTCTAGGTGTATCAAAGTTCCCTAATGACCTCAAGGATCCCAGGCAGTGCTCACACCCAGACTTTCCTCAAACAAAGATTATTATGTGCAATATGGAAGTGCCAGCCCTGATATGCCAAAGTTCAGAGAGATCTCAAGGGTCTCAAAGTGGTACACATATCAGAGGGGCAGGACTTAGAAATCTAAGAGTAATGTGAGATTGTATAATAATTTGAAATAGATTGGTAAGCAGTAGAAAGAGGGCCTTAGGAATGAAAAAAGGATTTTTTTCTTAAACCAATACATAGTTAGGGTGGAAAATAGTTTAAGAAAACATGAGGAACACTTTTGGTATCAAAGAGCAAGTTACAGAACACACAGTTTCAGAACAGACTTCACACAAGGAGAAAGGGGTAGGGGATGTCGCGCCCCCCTTTTTTCTCGCGAAAATCGGGTTTGTGACATTTGGGAGACAACTCGTTCCCTTTCGGGAATTGGGTTTGAATTGAAGAGTCGCCACCTAATGATTTAAGTGCATTAGGACACTAAGAAAGGTTTGATTTGAACAACCAGAGATTGGGTAAGGGCTTGAAATTATCCCAAGCTATTGTGGTTCCTGGCCAAGCTATTGTTGTGACTTAAGTGCAAATAACACATAGGCAAATAAAGACTTCAAATAAGAGGGAATTTTCACGTAATGGTTACAAATAAACAAAAGTAAGAAAAAGGAACTAAAAGGAATTGATTTTCTTAAAAGAAATGGTTTAAAAAAGATTTGAAAGAAACAAAGAAAACAAAGGGAGGGGGAGGGTCCTAGGTTTCTTAATAATATGGATCACCCCACACAACATCCAGTAATCACTCCTCAATGAGGGGCTACACGAGATGTTATCACGTGGTCATCATATCCATATCTATCCTTTCCCACCCCGTTGAGGTATTAAAGCGCGGAATGGTCTCGTTTACTTATTGCATGCTATTACCCGTCCCCATCTTATCAGCCCTGGAGGCATTTGAGACTACTAATCCTAAAGGGAGGAGGTATTGGGCTTATTTGTAGTTTCAAAAGGTAAAATACTAAGGCGACAATCAAAACACGTATGGCAAGTATGAGGAAGCATATAAACAAATGAAAAGGCTCAAACAGACCTTCTTTAAGCATAGAAAAGCAAGTAATTAGCATGACTTACACATACTGTTTAGGGTCTGATTAAACTTAAAGGGTCGAGGCAGAATGATTTATTACATAGTTCAGATAAGAAGCCCGAGTCAGGCCTGCCTGCTGGTTGTAGCATATAAAATCTGATTCAGTTTATAAACTTTCACCCAATGGCTTGCTTAAGTGTTAGACGAGGACCCCTATAGGCATGATATCTACTGATTCTAGAAACAATGAAACAAATATGAATACATACTGATTTAAGAAAATCATTTGTTATTATAGAAAGACGAGTTTTAGCAAAAGAGCATGCATCATTGTTATTGGTTTGAGACCTATAAGTGAGTGAAACGATTCAGATTCGATTAAAGCTCCTATAGGCATGCTTTCTATAGGTTGTCGATTTTTGACACTTTTATAAACGTAGTAAAAAATGCAGAAATCCTATAGGCATGGCATCTAGATGCTGAATTTTGTTTAAAGACTATGAACATGATATCTAATTGCAGTTGATTATTTAAGACCTACGAACGTGTTTTCCTGATGAGAATGCATATGCAAGATTCAGAAAGAACCTATAGGCAGGATATCTACATGATGTGTAGAAATCCAGAAATTCCTATAGGCAGGGTATCTATATGCTATGCAGAAGTTCAGAAATAACCTATAGGCATGGTACCTATATGAGAATGCAAGATTCCTATAGACATGGTATCTATGCATGAGAGTGCAGAAATTCTTATAGACATGGTACCTATATGAGAAATGCAAGATTCCTATAGACATGGTATCTATACATGAAAATGCAGAAATTCTTAAACTCCTATAGGCAGGTTATCTACCCCTTTTGCATACATAGTTACCCTTCCCTTTTCACTAGCCATCCCCAAGAGTGTTATTACAAAGTTATTACAACCCAGAAAAAGTAAAATAAAGGAAAAATACATCAGAAATTAAAAAGTACAACCAAGGAGAGCCTGATTTAGACTTCATGCCTGAAGTATGAAGTAAATCAACTCCAAGAGATCATATTTCAAAGCCTTTCTCCTATTTGGAGTGTGTCAGAGTTCCCTAAGAGTCTCATATGAACTCCGGCCAGTGCTTACACCCAAATGTATCACGGATTAAGCCATGGTGTAGTGTGGAAGGGCCAGCCCTCAGGTGTCCAAGTTCAGAGGGAACTCAAGGTCCCAAGGCAAGGCTCACAAGAGGGGGGCAGAACTCAGAAACTAAGAGAGAGTGCAAGTGCAGAATTTTGAAAGGGGGAAAGGGGAAGGGAAACAGTACACATAGGGATATAGGGAATGGGTAGTTGCAAGAGGTAAAAAGCAGGTTAGTGGGCATAACCCAATAATAGGAGATGCTGGCACACCCATAAGCCTATTTGAACACATTGTTTAGAGGTTAGGATCCCCTAAGGGATCAAGTTCAAACCATAGACAATAACTTTCATATTGTCATGTTTTAAACTGTAACTCAAAGCACATGAAGGGAAATAGGGAATAGGGATTCATAGCAGAAACAAGCAAAAGGAAATCAACATGCTAGTTTAAGTATTTAACTCTGCAGAAGTAGTAAAGTAGGCATAGATGCAGAAAGCTGTAAGTAAACACATTGTGGTAATGCTGAAGTTAAATTAGGACATACCAGTTTCAAAGAAACAAACAGTAGTCTTGTGAAATTCAGAATGCAGACAAGAAGGAAGAATTCTATTATGTGAGAGTGAGAATTCAGAAGAGATTGTGAATTGTGAAGTGTCCATTTGTGAAGAAAGGTCGTGCCTTTTATAGTGTGAAAGTCATGAGGAAACAAGGTAAGAAAATATTTGAAGAACTAATTGTCAATCAATTACACAAGACCTCCCTTAATTAAGGGATTCAGATTCAAACGGGTATAAACCAATTAAGGAAAGAAATTAATCAAATACTTTGTGCAAAGTAGATAATTAGGGGTGAATACATAAAAGTTATTTAAAGACAGGGTTTTAAAATACACGGTTTGTGCAAATAAGGTAAGAAGATCACTTAACAACCAGTAAATCAAAAGGGTCTGAGATTTTGTATGAATGAACCAAGTCAGAAAAGATAAAGAAGGGTTTCACTTAGGTCGCGTCACAGAGAAAATCAGTAAACAATGGAAAGAAATCAATCAGGCTATGTTCAGAAGGAAGCTTGAACTGATTGCAAATTTGAAAATCATTTAGAAGGAAATTCATCATATATAAATAGCATGTGAGCATGTTAAGTATGAAAGAAAACTTTCATGTCACTGTAAAATTAATAGGAAAAACCAGTGTAGAAGAGTTTTAGTAAAAAGGTCAGAATCATATGAAAACAAAGAAGTCCAAACTCAATTCAAGGACTCGAAGAGTTAGGGGTTCTAAAGTAAAACCCTAGTTCAATCAAATATATGATCAAACCTGGCAGAACCCCCAAATTTTAGGGTTTCTGCCTTGAATCAAGTACAGAGATGAGAAGACAAGTGGTCAAAGCAGGTTCAGAGGTTTTAGAGAAGAATGGAAGCCTCTTGCATGTTTCTATCAACAACAAAACTCATGAGAAAGCATGATATCAAGGTAATAGGAAGAACACAGTAGAAGCACTCAAAGAAAAAATAGAGGAGAAACACTGATAGGAACAGTGAACATGCTTAAGAAGTTTTTCAGAAGAAACTTAAACAGGGCTTAGTAGAAGGAAAGTAAGGAAGCTTAAGAACTTAGCAAGAAAGTACAGTAGGAGAAACATGTTGGAACATAGTAGAAGAAAAATACAAGAACATAATAGAAAAGCATATGAGAACACAGTACGAAAAACATGGTAGAAAAACATACAAGCATGGAGTATATAAAACACAGTAAAAAGAACATACAAGAACGGAGTATAAAACTCAATAGAAGAACATACAAGAATAGAACATAGTAGGAGAACATACGAGAACGTGGTAGATAAAAACATAGGAGCATAGTAGAGGCAAAAACAAAAAAGAAAAGGGAAAGAAATTCAGAGAAACACTTAAACATTTTTTTAAGAAAACCCTAGATCGGAAAAAAGATTTTTAAAAAAAAAGTAATTTTCGAAAGAAAAGTTAGGAAAATCGTTTGAAAACTCAAGGAGAGCACAGATACACAACAGATCTAAAGAAATCAGAGAAAAACCTCGAAGGGTTAGGGCTTCAGAAGAACCCTAGAAATGCGAAAAGCTTTGAAAGGCCACCGATCTGAGTCGGAAAGGTCAAAAACAGGCTCAGATAACCTTGGTACGCCGGAGCAAGGCTGGAGATGACCCATGGAACCTCGAATTGACAGAGGTCTGTGTTCAACCCTTCATGGTTAGGCCTCGAATCTTTAGTTATCAGGAACGTGGGAGCAAGAGGAGGTGGGTATAAGACTTCCATAGCCTGAGAATCCCTAGATCCCGGTGGGTTTCAAGGTAGAAGTGATGGGAGGCGGCTAGGGTTAGAGAAGGTTCGAGAGTGTTTTGAGAGAGGGGAGGGTTTCAGAGGCGACTAGTTAGGTAAATGATTTAGGGTTAAGGGGTGTTGGTGGATTAGAAAAGGAAAGGAGGGATTGTGGTCGTTGATCATTTTGATCAACGACCTGGATTTAATGGGGGGGGACGGGTTGAACTTAATTGGATTAGGATTGGGTAGTTTAGGAATTGGGCTGGTTCAAATAGAGATTGGGTCAGGGTAATTAGGTATAAAATTGGGTTCAATTGGAGGTTCAAATAAGGCTAAAATTGAAATAAACGGGGCTAACATTTAAATAGCCATTTCCCTTATTTATTTTATAAAAATAGTAAAATAATTTCAAGAAATAAATTAAAGGTACAAAAATAATTAATAATACGTAATTATCAAATTAAAAATACTAGAGTCAATTTTATAATTATGAAAACAATTAAATCTTAAAATAGGCTAATATTAGAATTCTATGCAATTTAGCTTTAAAAATACTAAATAAATTTTCAAAAAAATATGCAAAATTATGCCAGCTATATTTTAATATAAATATGAGAATTCAATAAGTGAATCACCCAAAATGATAATTTTGGGGATAATTATTGGGTTTTTCTCGGTAAAATAGGGCAATAAATAGATTTAAAAATTTATAAAAATTAAGAGAAAAAATAGTAAAACCTTGGGACATACTTATATATGCATATACATGCTATTTTGAAAGTATTTTGCATATAAAAATATACAGGGAAAAATTGGTATCAACTGCTGCCTCTCTTTACCCGGGAAGGATGAAAGAGTTATCGGGTAAAGATATGATGGCCAATTTTGACCGTACGGAATGGTTTGAAGAATTTGACCGAGCTCTGGCTCATGAGTTGCCTACTTAGCCCTCATCTTACAGGAATCAGGCCATATGTAGTCCAGGATCCGTCGGCAGAATATGCCGATGGAGATTTTCCAAGACGGACGTGATATTTGGGTTAGGATGGATGGTTAAAGTCCAATAGGGCTGCGGGAACTGGAGCGGGATTGCTCCTACTGAGACGGCCGTTGCTCGCCGGTTTACCTGCAAATAAACAATATGTTGTGTGAAAATTTAAACATGATACAAGTTCCCGTCGGACCATGAAATGTTATCTTTGGACGGTTAGGATGACATCCTCAGACCATGACGTCCTGGGCCATGAAGCGTATAATAAAGATTCGCAGGCCATAAAATGGTGCTCTCGTGCTATGAGAATGATGCCTCCGAACTATGACGCCTTTGAATAATGATATGCATAAGAGAAAAGGGGTCATCAAGCCATGTCATGGCATTCTCGGGCTATGAAAATGGTGCCCGAACAATGACGCCTTTGGATGATTTGGCAATCTTTCAGCCCATGAGATGCAGTAGGTGGCGATCTTTCAGCTCATGAGATGTAGTAGGTGGCAATCTTTCAGCCAATGCAAATGTAAATAAGGTGGCGATCTTTTGGCCAATGCAAGGTACAAATGCAGTGGCGATCTTTCAGCCGATGCAAGATGTAAATAAAGTGGCGATCTTTCAGCCAATGCAAGATGTAAATAAAGTGGCGATCTTTCAGCCGGTGCAAGATGTAAAAGAAGGGGCGATCTTTCTGCCGGTGCAATATGTAAATGAAGTGGTGATCTTTCAGCCATGCAAGATATAAATGAAGTGTCGATCTTTCAGCCATGCAAGATATAAGTAAAGTGGTGATCTTTCAGCCATGGAAGATGTAAGTAAAGTGGCGATCTTTCAGCCATGCAAGATGGAGGTAGAGCTTAACCTAGGAAGCCAGAATGGTAGCCTTATGCAATGCAGAAAATGCAGATGGAGACAGAGCTTAGTCTCGGAAGGCAGAATGGTAGCCTTATGTAATGCAAAGAATGCAGATGGAGACAGAGCTTAGTCTCAGAAGGTAGAATGGCAGCCTTATGCAATGAAGAGAATGCAGATGGAGGTAGAGCTTAACCTCGGAAGGCAGAATGGTAGCCTTATGCAATGCAGAGAATGCAGATGAGTCTCGGAAGGCAGAATGGTAGCCTTATGCAGGAAGTAAAAATGGCAAATGGCAATAGAGTTTTCTTAGCTGATAGCGGATTGCGGTATCGTGATTGCTGGGGATATTGTGCCTGCTGGGGACACTATTGTGCGGATAGCAGTTGTGAGCAAGTGCAACGGTTCGAAGAGTTGTATTCCTGAACTTTGTGAGTGAGCGTATAGTATATTTGATGATTTTGCAACTCAAGTGCCTGCATTCAAAGAAAAATCGTGAGTTTGTAAAGGGGGAAAAGTTAGTTCTATCCCCACTGGCTTTACTTGACCTGCTCGGCTTTGATCTGGTGATACTGTACGTATCATTGGGGTAGCATTGCTAAACAAGGCAATTTTAGTAATAAACATGCATGATTTTCATAAGTGCATAATTAAGAATAATTTTCTTTAGATGAATCGATGACTGCGACGTGGTTCAAGACATTGAAACATCGCTTGCTCCAGAATTTTGAGGGTCCTCCTCAAAATTCTGCCCCAGTTTACTGGGCTACTGCTCCTGACGGCTGTTAATGATAAATGGCTGGAATCGACTTCGGAATTTTGAGGGTCCTCCTCAAAATTCTGCCCCAGTTTCCAATAGCGGGGGAAATGGAAATTTTATTGAATTGTGACCGAACCCATAGGGCTGCCTAAGTATCCCCTCTTAAATGAGAATCAGGTTAGGTGTAGTTCAAATTACATCATAAAAGAAAGCATAAAGGTTATAGATAGTATCGCTTGGCTGCGTCTGAATTGATCGGCTTTGGCCAAATTTCTCCGTCCATTTCGGCAAGTATGAGGGCTCCTCTTGTTAGAACCCGGTGAACCATGTATGGACCCTGCCAGTTGGGACAGAATTTCCCTTTGGCTTCATCTTGATGCGGAAAAATTTTCTTTAACACTAGCTGCCCCGGTGTGAATTGTCTCGGCTTGACTCTTTTGTTAAAGGCTCGTGACATTCTGTTCTGATAGAGCTGACCGTGGCAAACTGTATTCATTCTCTTTCTGTCTATAAGAGCTAGTTGCTCGTAACAACTCTTCACCCATTCTGCGTCGTCGAGCTCTGCTTCCTGTATGATCCTTAAGGAAGGAATTTCTACCTCAGCGGGAATGACTACCTCTGTACCGTAAATCAGCATATAGAGGGTTGCTCATGTTGATGTGCAGACTATGGTGCGGTATCCCAATAAAGCAAATGAGAGCTTCTCATGCCATTGATTATGCTTCTCTATCATTTTCCTTAGTATCTTCTTGATATTCTTATTAGCGGCCTCTACGGCTCCATTCATCTGAAGTCTGTAAGCTGTAGAATTCTTGTTTTTGATTTTGAAGGTTTCACACATGGATTTCATCAAATCACTGTTGAGGTTGGAGTAATTGATACGGTTCCGGACAAAAATCCACCACGACACATGATACGGTTGCGGACAAAATCCACCACGACTTTCTTAGTCACTGCCCTGTAAGATGTTGCTTCAACCCATTTGGTGAAATAATCAATTGCTACTAGGATAAACTTGTGCCCGTTTGATGCGGCAGGTTCGATTGGTCCGATAACATTCATTCCCCAGGCGGCAAACGGCCACATCGAGCTTGTTGCATTAAGCTCATTTAGAGGCACCTTTATCATGTCTGCATGTATCTAGCAGCGGTGGCACTTTCAGACATATTGGATGTAGTCTGTTTCCATAGTCATCCAAAAGTAACCAACTCGGAGTATTTTCTTTGCTAAAACAACGCGATTCATATGTGGACCGCAGGTCCTTGCATGAATTTCCTCTAATAGCCTGGATGCTTCCTTTGCGTCGACACACCTTAATAATCCCAAATCAAGAGTCCTCCTATACAGGATTCCTCCGCTGTGAAAGAAATTATTGGATAACCTCCAAAGCGTGCGCTTCTGAATAGCGTTTGCGAGCTCTGGGTATTCTCCTTTGCCAAGTATTCCTTGATACCATGAAACCAAGGCTTTCCGTCTGCTTCTTCTTCGACATGAGCACAGTAAGTAGGATGATCATGGATCTTTACCGGAATGGGATCAATGAAATTCTTTTCTGGATGTTGTATCATGATGATAGGGTAGCCAATGCATCAGCGAATTCATTCTGGACCCTGGGAACATGCTGGAATTCTGTCTTTGTGAACCTCTTTCTCAACTCCTGCACATGATGCAGATAAGGGAGTATCTTGGAGTTCTTGGTCGCCCATTCTTCTCGGACCTGATGTATAAGTAAGTCTGAATCCCCAATTACTAGAAACTCTTGGATGTTCATGTCAATGGCCATCTTGAGTCCTAAGATGCAGGCTTCATACTCAGCCATATTGTTGGTGCAGGGGAACCTGAGTTTGCAGACACTGGATAATGCTGACCGATTTCTGATACTAGGACCGCTCCTACGCCAACTCCTTTAAAATTTTTTGCTCCATCGAAAAACATTCTCCAACCATCATAGGATTCTACAATGTCTTCTCCTATGAATAATACTTCTTCATCAGGAAAATATGTTTTCAGGGGTTCATATTCTCCGTCCACGGGATTTTTAGCAAGGTGATCTGCTAGAGCCTGTCTTTTGATTGCTTTCTAAGTCACGTAGACAATGTCAAATTCACTCAACAGTATTTTCCACTAGGCCAGCTTGCTAGTGGGCACGGGTTTCTGAAAGATGTACTTCAAGGGATCCATCCTTGATATGAGATATGTAGTATAGGCACAGAAGTAGTGCCTCAACTTCTGAGCTACCCAAGTTAAAGCACAACAGGTGCGCTCTATCAGAGAATACCGAGCCTCGTACGGGGTGAAATTCTTACTGAGGTAATAGATGGCCTGCTCCTTCCTCCCCGTTTCATCATGCTGCCCCAGAACATAACCAAACACTCTATCCAATACTGCAAGGTAGAGTAATAAAGGTCTACCTGGCTCAGGCGGAACTAAAACTGGTGGTGTTGATAGGTATTCCTTGACTCTGTCGAAAGTTTTTTGGCAATCATCAGTCCATTTGGTATCGGCGTCTTTCTTCAACATTTTAAAGATTGGCTCATAGATGACCGTAGATTGTGCTATGAATCGGCTGATGTAGTTAAGTCTCCCTAGGAAGCTCATTATGTCCTTCTTATTCTTTGGTGGTGGCAGTTCTTGAATAGATTTGACCTTAGATGGATCCAGTTCTATTCCTCGGTGACTCATAATAAACCCAAGTAGCTTTCCAGCAGGAACCCCGAATGCACATTTTGCGGGATTCAGTTTCAGGTTGTACCTTCGCAATCTATTGAAGAATTTCCTCAAATCTTCCATGTGATCAGCGGCTTTCTTGGACTTGATAATAATATCATCTACGTACACCTCTATCTCCTTGTGTATCATATCATGGAAGATGGTAGCCATGGCCCTCATATAGGTGGCCCTTGCATTCTTTAACCCAAACGGCATCATCTTGTAACAGTACATTCCCCACGGCGTAATGAAGGCCGTTTTCTCAGCATCTTCTTCGTCCATCCAGATCTGATGATATCCAGCGAAACAAGCTACAAATTATTGCAACTCATGCTTGGCGCAATTGTCAATCAGGATGTATATGTTCGGCAAGGGGAAGTCTTCCTTTGGACTGGCCCGATTGAGATCCCGGTAGTCGACACAGACTCTGACCTTCCCATCCTTCTTCGGCACCGACACAATATTGGCTAACCATGTCGGATATTCTACTACCCTGAGGACCTTAGCTTTGACCTGCTTAGAGACTTCTTCCTTGATTTTTAGACTCATGTCGGGCTTAAACTTTCTGAGTTCTTGCTTTACCGGCAGACATGTCGGATCAGTTGGTAGTTTGTGGGCCATAATAAATGTGCTCAAACCAGTCATGTCATCATATGACCAGGCGAATATGTTCTCATATTCCTTCAGAAATTCTGTGTATTCTTCCTTTTCTGACGGTGATGAACGCTGATCCGAGTTTCTTTGATATTTTCTGCATCTCCCAGGTTAATAATCTCGGTCTCGTCCAAGTTAGACTTAGGTCTGTTCTCAAAATTTTCAACCTCTTTAACAATCTCTTTTGGTATATAATCTTCCTCTGAATCAATGTCCGTTTGTTACATTGTCTCATTGCATGTCACAGTCATTGGTTCATCAAGATAAGTAATAGTAAAGCTGTATAAGTAAAGTAATGAGAGAAAATAATTAAAGTAAGATTTGTAAGGAAATCTAAATGTTTTGATAAATTTCATAACTTTTTTGAACATTGGAAGATCTTATTGCGAAAATTCAAAATGCAAAAGGAAAATCAACTAGTAAAAATAAAAGATAGTGCATGATGCTTTGTTCAGCCTTGCTACCCCGAGGCTTTCAGGGCTTTGGTCGTTCTGATGGTCCAATTATTGAGGCATGCTCCTCTGCTCACTGCCTGTACGGAAGGGCATTCCTCCCCCTCCTCCTCGAAAATGACACAACAATCCATGTCATCTTCTTCTAGGAACAAATTCCTCACTGCTGCCAGTGCTTCCTCTTCTTATGACCCATAGATAATATCGGCCAACTGGAAAGTCTGCTCCAAATGTGGTATTGGCTGCTCCAGCGGCTAGTGTGGGCCGCGCCATAGTGGCGACTAGTTGTTGAATTTCTCCCAAGTATGCTCGTATCCCAGACCGAAAGTGGTGCCATGTTTCTTCAGTTTGATCGGCTTGGCAATTCCTTGGAGGTTCTTTCCAAGCCCCTTGCCAGGCTCGTATCTGCTCCAGTTCAATATATTTTCAATTATGTTGTCCCACCATTTGTCTTTGTCAACGGCGTTGACACACTCGATGTGGTGATAGGTTTCCCCGCCTATCTTTCTCATTCCTCCAAGCGCTGGGATGGTTTGGTGACTGTATATGGGATTGCTACCATCGCCGTGAATGATCACCTCTTGGTGGTTCTACTTAAATTTCACCACCTGATGCAGTGTTGACGCTACGGACCCAACAGCATGAATCCACAACCATCCCAACAACAAGTTTAAGATGCCGACACATCTATAACTTGAAAATCAACGTCGAACCAAGTAGGCCCCATTTGCAAACACAGGCTGATTTCCCCCATGGTGGATCTTTGGGAACCATCGAAAGATTTGATGTTGATGGCCTCGTCCTTGATCTCATGCATCCCCTTCCCCAATGTTCTAAGTGTTACCAACGGACAAATATTGAGGCTAGACCCTCCATCAATCAGGACCCTAGTGATAAAATAATCTTAGCATTACACGGTGGTGTGCAACTCTTTGTTGTGACTCAACCCTTCTCGTGGCAGCTCATATTCATGAAAAGTGATCTTGTGACTTTCCAATATCTTCCCTACCATGTTTGCCATTTCTCCTCCGGTGATGTTTCTTGGTACATATGCCTCGCTCAGCACCTTTAACAAGGCATTCTTATGCGCATCAGAACTTTGTAGCAAAGCTAGGATAGAAATCTGTGCTGGTATTTTGTTCAGCTGATCAATGACTGAGTATTCCTTGGCTTGTGTCTTTCACCAGAGATCATCGGGACCGGTTTCAGTGATAGTCGGCCGACCAGAGGCCTGCTTACTTGACTCAGCTAAATGCTCCGGAGTATAAACCCTACCGGTTCTTGTCATACCTTGTGCCTAAAATGTTTCCCCAAATTTAGCTTTCCCTTTCCTTCTCGCCTTGGCGGTGTAATCCCAAGGTATGGAATTTGTATGGAACGGTGTTACGGCCGCCATTGGTACTGGGATGGGCACCTTTACTCCGAACGGAGCATGTGTTTTGGAGGGTAAAACCGCAACTTCAAACGGTGCATGTGCATTTGCTGGAGACCCAAACTCGACTTCAATTGGTGTTGGAGTCTTTGCAGGGGGTGGTGCTTCAAACTCAATTGGTACAGATATGTTTACCTTGGCATCCCTAGAAGGCTCAGTCTGGACTACAATCGGATTGAGGGTGACTATTGGCTTCTTTGGTTCGTCACCTTCTGTGATTAAACTGATCGATCCTTTGGGATCCCAATCATCCTCTATTTCAATCATGTTAACACGTCCACCTTTATGGTCTGGTATAGGGTTGTTACTGACATTCGGAGTAGGCTCCTTTTCTACAATGATCTTGTTATCGATCAGAGTTTAGATCTTATCATTCAGAGAGCGGCATTCATCAATGATATGTCCCTTCATGTCGGAATGGTTTGCACAGGATTTATTTGGATTGACCCACTGAGAAGGGTTTTCAAAGGTTATAGCAGGGATATGGGTGATATAACCGGCAGCTTTAAGCCTTTCGTACAGCTGGTCAATCGGTTCAACAATGGCAGTATACTATTTAGGGGGTCTACGCTCGAAATTTGGTCGAGGTCTAGGAAAGTTTTGACGTGTGGGAGGTGATTGATAGTGGGATGGTTGAGCATTGTGGGCTTGGTATACATGTGCAAGTTGGGAATATCTGGGTGAGGTAGGTTGATATGTAGGAGGTAGGGACGATTGGTAAGTAGGTGGTGGAGTTTGGTAAGGGGGTGATGGTGTTTGGTAATTCGGGGTAGGCTGATATGTGAGTGGAGGTATCGGATAGGCTTGGTATTTGATAAGGGATTTGGCTCTTTGTGCAACCATTACGACATCTACGTCCCTTTTCTTGGACGTACCACCAAACTATAAAGCCTTATTGGTAGCTTGCAAGGCTTCAAAGTTCGTAACCATACCACTTTTGATGTCTTTTTCAATCCTTTCACCCAGCTTGATAATGTCAGAAATTTTTTGGCTCTCAATCAACATCAGTCTTTCATAGTACTCCGGGTCTTGAGCCCGGACGAAAAACTTGTTCATTTGTTCTTCTTCTAAAGCAGGTCTGACCTTAGCAGCTTCTGATCTCCAGCGAGTGGCATACTCGTGGAATGTTTTTGTGGGCTTCTTCTTTAAGTTCTGAATGTAGAACACATCTGGTGCATTTTCTGTATTGAACCTGAACCTGTCCATAAAGTCGGACGCCATACTCACCCAGTTTGACCATTTCTTCGGGTCTTGGCTAATGTACCAAGACAGAGCATCTCCCTTCAGACTCTCTCACAAAAAGTTTCATGCGAATTCTTTCGTCTTTCCCTACTCCGACCAGCTTGTTGCAGTATGTTCTCAAGTGGACTCTCGGATCCCCTGTACCATCAAACATTTCGAACTTAGGAGGTTTGTACCCCTCGGGTAGTTCGACATCTGGTTGTATGCAAAGATCTTCATAGTTCAACCCTTCAATCCCCTTACTTCATTTCGACACCCTGAATTCGACTAGTCAATTTCTTGAGTTCCGCAGCCAGGTTCCTAATGAGTGAGTCTTTATCATCAGACTCGGGTGTGCTTAAGACAGGTTGGGTAGAGTGTGGCATGGTTTCCACATAGATGGGGTTGTTATGGTAGAAATGGTCATTTGTGGAATTCAGAGGTTCTGGGATGAGCAGTGGAGTATTACTGGATGTGTGGCATGTATTGCAGTGGTGGTGAGGAGCGGGATGGTTTTGTGGTTTTGGGATGTTTTGTGAAGGCGTGGGGTTCTGAGCATTTGGAAAATTGTTATCTGGAGTGGTGAGGGAAAATGACAAGTTTGCCAGATTCCGAACCTGATCAAGTTCTTCCTGAAATTTCAACAGTTTCTGCTCGAGTTGGGACGCACTTTCTTTGGAGACCTGAGCACCATGAGTGACCTCTATCCGTTCAGTTGAATTTTCCTTTCTGGTGTTGTTCAAATCTTCTATTTTTCCTTTGTTCCTGCTTCTGATAGGACTAGGAGGAGGAGTGGGTGGAGGGCTCTTTGATATTGTGGAATACGATGACGATGCTAGAGTGCATGAACTAACCTTTGGGGAGGGGAGTAAATAAACAAAAAGTAAAAAACAAAAAAGGCAACAAGTCAGTGAGGATTATAAGGAAAAGATGTTGCGATATTTAAACACATAGTGCAAGAATGTAAATCGTGTCCTAATTTGGGAGCCTCGCTATGCCCTAGGTAGGCCTAGCGACAAATTGATTTGGAGAACTTAGAATGCTAAATGCCTCATTTTATTGATAAAAAGCAGATAAATCCCAAAATGACACTAAATAACAAGGAATAAAATGTCACTAGTGGCCACTGGCCTTATTACATTTCATAAAGTAAAAGAAAATTCCTATCTATTTGGTCCCAGAAGGACCTTCCCCAGACTCGGCATCTTTGGCTCCATCGAACAGCCTCACCAGCTCGCGAAGTCCCAGCAGCAGGTAGGCTCTGGCCAGGTGTCCACCCTCGTTTCCTTCAGCATTCTGGCAGTCCTCGATCCTCTTGAGAAACTTCCTTTTCAGCTCCACTAAACCTCGTTCCAGGTATCCTAATCGCTTGTTGGCACTGACAACCATGTCTTTCCACTCTTCAATCAGTTTTTGGTGGGCTTCTTGAATCTCACGGTGCTCGCTTTCACATTCCTAAATCCTCTTGCACTGTTGGTTGTATTTGACCTGTGCTTCAGTCCTTTCATCGATGATTCTGTGACCTCGAACAAACCCGGGTTGGCCCAGACCATTGTGATTATCCTCCAGCCAACCTGAATAGTATGGGGTGCAGCCAGCATGGTATCTATCTGGTTCGATAGTATCTCTTCCCATGATGATCTTGCAATGCCACATATTCTGAGCTTGGCACTTATAAGGACTATCATCAGCTTGGAAGTCAGCCCGAAAGTGACTCATCTTGTCAACCCTTGGTATAACCTTCTTCCTACCAGCCTGTCTCATAACTCGGAGAGGGACATAAGGGTAGGTTCCTCTCAAACCGATCAATATCAGAAATGGTGCGTCCCTGGATCGGGCGATGAACTCTTCAGTAGGGAACCACTCGAACATCCATTGTATTTGATCCTCAGTTAGATTTTCAAATAGCTCCACCCACCCCTTGGCATCTTCTGGCTGAGCAAACATGTTGGGCATGTAGTTCATTCGCCTTGGTTGATGGAAGGCTATATGATCGTCCCAGTCTCTACGCTGAATCTCTTGTAGATATTCACCCCTTTGAAGATGCTGCATGAGCCAGAGCGGGAGTATCAAGTTGCGGCCCTCAAAGTGTTGGGCTCCTTGTTGACATTTTTCCAAGGCTCGGTATATCTCTGCGATGATCATGGGCACTATGCTAAATGGTTGTCCACCAATTCCCTCCATCAAAGTTTTGGTGACCATGGCTAGCCTGGTGTGGATCCTTGCTTTCTTCATTGGAAACATTATCATCCCCAAGAAGTAGAACATGAAGACAAAGACCCTTCGGTGAATATCCCCCGACGATGTAAGGGCAAACTCATCCGGATAAGTACGGTAGGATTTGCTGTGACCGTACCTCTCGTACAAATAATCAAAGGGAATGTAGGACTCCTTCAAACATGTCAAGTCTGGATTCTTCTTTAGGCTCATCATTTTGATAAAACCTCTACCCTTGCGATTTTTCGGCATTAACAAACCTGGGGTCTCCCATGGTATACCATCCAATCCTCCTATTTCCTCTAGCAGGGGTGTCATCTCAATCTCTCCTAAGCAAAACACAGACCTATCACAATCCCAGAACAGAGTACCAGATTCTATGATTTTGTTGTTGGGTTGGACCTCCAGGAGGGAAGGTAGATTTCCTAGGTATTTCCGGACAAGAGTTTGATCACTGGAATGAAGATCCTCCCACCAGCTTAACAATCTTAGGTGAATGTTCGTGACCATGCTGAATCTGGGGACTTCGTGCCTCATGTTTCTACAAGACAAAAGGGTTAGGCCCTTATCCCCACCAGACTCGACTATTAAATACCAATAATTGGCATAATATATTTAGTTCTCCAAATAAATGCACAAAACATGGTAGTGTCCGTTTGGGTTTTGGGAAAACCCAGTGGACTTTGGACGAGGCTATCTTAAAGAGTCATTATGCGGACAACATAACTGACTCGGCTAGGTTTGACCATGATGCATGCACAATTAAACAGAGTAAGGTTTCTATGGGGTTTTAGACTGGTACCCTTGAGCGGACAACTCAAGAGGAAAATGCGCGGAACCGTCGACTACATCGTTGGTCGACTGGTTTTACCGCAAATACGCCTTTGGCGGATTTAAAGGGTGATAGTATCGGAAGAGCGCAACCACTCATTATAAGTGTTTCTATGGTATTTGTTTGGCACGAGTGGAATATGATGTTGGAAACATGCATATGCAATAATTAAAACAAGTTTTCACGTATTTGCACACTCATAAAGTAATAATTACAATAATTTAAAACAGTAATAAAGGAGTACAGTAAAGGAAAGCAGTGAAAGAAACAAGAGACAAGTTAGTTTTTGCAGTAGAAGAGGAAATTAAATGCTTAAAGGTATTAAACAAATAAGGCACATAAGAAATGTAAAGTCACAGTAATAGCTTAAAATGGTAGAAGCCTAAGAGATATCCCCAACAGAGTCGCCACGCTGTCGCGCCCCCCTTTTTTCTCGCGAAAATCGGGTTTGTGACATTTGGGAGACAACTCGTTCCCTTTCGGTAATTGGGTTTGAATTGAAAAGTTGCCACCTAATGATTTAAGTGCATTAGGACACTAAGAAAGGTTTGATTTGAACAACCAAAGATTGGGTAAGGGATTGAAATTATCCCAAGGGGAAGGTGTTAGGCACCCTCAAGATCCACTAGTGTGGTTCCCGGCCAAGCTATTGTTGTGACTTAAGTGCAAATAATACATAGGCAAATAAAGACTTCAAATAAGAGGGGATTTTCACGTAATGGTTACAAATAAAAAAAAGTAAGAAAAAGGAACTAAAAGGAATTGATTTTCTTAAAAAAAATGGTTTAAAAAAGATTTAAAAGAAACAAAGAAAACAAAGGGAGGGGGGGTCCCAGGTTTATTAATAATATGGATCACCCCACACAACATCCCGTAATCACTCCTCAATAAGGGACTACACGAGATGTTATCGCGTGGTAATCATATCCATACCTACCCTTTCCCACCCCATTGAGGTATTAAAGCACAGAATGGTCTCATTTACTTATTTCATGCTATTACCCGTCCCCATCTTATCAGCCCCGGAGGCACTTGGGACTACTAATCCTAAAGGGAGGAGGTACTGGGCTTATTTGTGGTTTCAAAATCTAAAATACTAAGGCGATAATCAAAACACGTATGGCAAGTATGGGGAAGCATATAAACAAATGAAAAGGCTCAAACAAACCTCCTTTAAGCAGAGAAAAGCAAGTAGTTAGCATGACTTACACATACTGTTTAGGGTCTGATTAAACTTAAAGGGTCGAGGCAGACTGATTTATTACATAGTTCAGATAAGAAGCCCGAATCAGGCCTGCTTGCTGGTTGTAGGATATAAAATCTGATTCAGTTTATAAACTTTCACCCTATGGCTTGCCTAAGTGTTAGACGAAGACCCCTATAGGCATGATATCTACTGATTCCAGAAACAATGAACAAACATGAATACATACTAATTTAAGAAAATCGTCTGTTATTAAAGAAAGGCGAGTTTTAGAAAAAGATCATGCGTCATTGTTACTGGTTTTAGACCCATAAGCGAGTCAAACGATTCAGATTCAATTAAAGCTCCTATAGGCATGCTTTCTATATGTTGTCGATTTTGGACACTTTTAAAAACGTAGTAAAAAATGCAGAAATCCTATAAGCATGACATCTAGATGCTGAATTTCGTTTAAAGCCTATGAACATGATATCTAATTGAAGTTGATTATTTAAGACATACGAACGTGTTTGCCTGATAAGGAATGCGTATGCAAGATTCAGAAAGAACCTATAGGCAAGATATCTACATGATGTGCAGAAATTCAGAAATTCCTATGGGCAGGGTATCTATATGCTATGCAGAAGTTCAGAAATAACCTATAGGCATGGTACCTATATGAGAATGTAAGATTCCTATAGACATGGTATCTATGCATGAGAATGTAGAAATTCTTATAGACATGGTACCTATATAAGAAATGCAAGATTCCTATAGACATGGTATCTATGCATGAAAATGCAGAAATTCTTAAACTTATATAGACAGGTTATCTACCCCTTTTGCTTAAATAATTACCCCTCCCTTTTCACTAACCATCCCCGAGAGTTTTATTACAAAGTTATTACAACCAAGAAAAAGTAAAGTAAAGGAAAAATACATCAGAAATTAAAAAGTACAACCAAGGATAGCCTGATTCAGACTTCCTGCTTGAAGTATGAAGTAAATCAACTCCAAGAGATCATATTTCAAAGCATTTCTCCTATTCGGGGTGTGTCAGAGTTCCCTAAGACTCTCATATGAACTCCGGGCAGTGCTTACACCCAAATGTATCATGGATTAAGCCATGGTGCAGTGTGGAAGGGCCAGCCCTTAGGTGTCCAAGTTCAGAGGGAACTCAAGGTCCCAAGGCAAGGCTCACAAGAGGGGGGCAGAACTTAGGAACTAAGAGAAAGTGCAAGTGTGAAATTCTGTAAGGGGGAAAGGGGAAGGGAAACAATACACATAGGGATATAGGGAATAGGGAGTTTCGAGAGGTAAAAAGCAGGTTAGTGGGCATAACCCAACAATGGGAGATGACGGCACACCCATAAGCCTACTAGAACACATTGTTTAGAGGTTAGGATCTCCTAAGGGATCAAGTTCAAACCATAGACAATAACTTGCATATTGCCATGTTTTAAATTGTAACTCAAAGCATATGAAAGGAAATATGGAATAGGGATTCATAGCAGAAACAAGCAAAAAGAAATCAACATGATAGTTTAAGTATTTAACTCTGCAAAAGTAGTAAAGTAGACATAGATGCAGAAAGCTGTAAGTAAACACATTGTGGTGATGCTGAAGTTAAATTAGGACATACCAGTTTCAAAGAAACAAACAGGGAAAAGCAGTAGTCTTGTGAAAGTCAGAATGCAAACAAGAAGGAAGAATTCTATTATGTGAGAGTGAGAATTCAGAAGAGATTGTGAATTGTGAAGTGTCTGTTTGTAAAGAAAAGTCGTGCCTTTTATAGTATGAAAGTCATGAGGAAACAAGGTAAGAAAATACTTGAAGAACTGATTGTTAATCAATTACACAAGATCTCCCTTAATTAAGGGATTCAGATTCAAACGGGTATAAACCAATTAAGGAAAGAAATTAATCAAACACTTTGTGCAAAGTAGGCAATTAGGGGTGAATACGTAAAAGTTATTTGAAGACAGGGTTTTAAAATACACGGTTTGTGCAAATAAGGTAAGAAGATCAGTTAACAACCAGTAAATCAAAAGGGTCTGAGATTTTGTATGAATGAACCAAGTCAGAAAAGATGAAGAAGGGTTTCACTTAGGTCGCGTCACAGAGAAAATCAGTAAATAATGGAAAGAAATCAATCAGGCTATATTCGGAAGGAAGCTTGAACTAATTGTAAATTTGAAAACCATTTAGAGGGAAATTCATCATATAGAAAGAGCATGTGAGCATGTTAAGTATGAAAGAAAACTTTCATGTCACTGTAAAATCAATAGGAAAAACCAGTGTAGAAGAGTTTTAGTAAAAAGGTCAGAATCATATGAAAACAAAGAAGTCCAAACTCAATTCAAGGACTCGAAGAGTTAGGGGTTCTAAAATAAAACCCTAGTTCAATCAAATATAAGATCAAACCTGGTAGAACCCCCAAATTTTAGCGTTTCTGCCATGAATCAAGTACAGAGATGAGATGACAAGTGGTCGAAGCAGGCTCAGAGGTTTCAGAGAAGAACTGAAGCCTCTTGCATGATTCTATCAACAACAAAACTCATGAGAAAGCATGATATCAAGGTAATAGACAGAACACAGTAGAAGCACTCAAAGAAAAAATAGAGGAGAAACACTGATAGGAACAATGAACATGCTTAAGAAGTTTTTCAGAATAAACTTAAACAAGGCTTAGTAGAAGGAAAGTAAGGAAGCTTAAGAACTTAGCAGGAAAGTACAGTATGAGAAACGTGCTGGAACATAGTAGAAGAAAAATACAAGAACATAATAGAAAAGCATATAAGAACACAGTACGAAAAACATGGTAGAAGAACACACAAGCATGGAGTATATAAAACACAGTAAAAAGAACATACAAGAACGGAGTATAAAAACTCAATAGAAGAACATACAAGAACAGAACATAGTAGGAGAACATACGAGAACGTGGTAGATAAAAACATAGGAGCACAGTAGAGGCAAATACACAAAAGAAAAGGGAAAGAAAGCCAGAGAAACACTTAAACATTTTTTTCAGAAAACCCTAGATCGGAAAGAAAGAATTTTAAAAAAAAAGTAATTTTCAAAAGAAAAGTTAAGGAAATTATTTGAAAACTCAAGGAGAGCACAGATACACAACAGATCTAAAGAAATCGAAGAAAAACCTCGAAGGATTAGGGCTTCAGAAGAACCCTAGAAATGAGAAAGGCTTTGAAAGGCCACCGATCTGAGTCGGAGAGGTCAGAAACAGGCTCAGATAACCTTGGTACGCCGGAGCAAGGCCGGAGATGACCCTGGAACCTCGAATCGACAGAGGTCTATGTTCAACCCATCATGGTTAGGCCTCTAATCTTCAGGTATCAGGCACGTGGGAGCAAGAGGAGGTGGGTATAAGACTTCCATAGCCTGAGAATCCATGGATCCCGGTGGGTTTCAAGGTAGAAGTGATGGAAGGCGGCTAGGGTTAGAGAAGGTTCGAGAGTGTTTTGAGAGAGGGGAGGGTTTCAGAGGCGGCTGGTTAGGTGAAATGATTTAGGGTTAAGGGGTGTTGGTGGATTAAAAAAGGAAAGGAAGTATTGTGGCCGTTGATCATTTTGATCAACGACCTGGATTTAATGGGGGCCGGACGGGTTGAACTTAATTGGATCAGGAGCGGGTAGTTTAGGAATTAGGCCTGTTCAAACAGGGATTGGGTCAGGGTAATTGGGTTTAAAATTGGGTTCAATTGGAGGTTCAAATAAGGCTAAAATTGAAATAAACGGGGCTAGTATTTAAATAGCCATTTTCCCTTATTTATTTTATAACAATAATAAAATAATTTCAGGAAATAAATCAAAGGTACTAAAATGATTAATAATACGTAATTATCAAATTAAAAATACTAGAGTCAATTTTATAATTATGAAAATAATTAAATCTTAAAATAGGCTAATATCACAATTATATGCAATTTATCTTTAAAAATACTAAATAAATTTGTAAAAAAATATGCAAAATTATGCCAGCTATATTTTAATATAAATATGAGAATCCAATAAGTGAATCACCCAAAATGATAATTTTGGGGATAATTATTGGGGTTTTCTCGGTAAAATAGGGCAATAAATAGATTTAAAAATCTATAAAAATTAAGAGAAAAAATAGTAAAACCTTGGGACATACTTATATATGTATATACATGCTATTTTGAAAGTATTTTGCATATAAAAATATACAGGGAAAAATTGGGTATCAACAGGGGACACCTAGAATGCACCTTAGTGATGGCAAACTAATACACATATTCCTCAAGAAGTTAGGGAATTGCCAAGTTAGTTACAAAGTTATGTTGAGAACACATAGGTCTTAGACACAAATAGGATCTCATTAGTGGAGTAGAGCAAGTTAGACTTAAATGAATACACTAGACAAATACTTCATGAAGCATTTAAGGTTTTAGAAATACTAATCATATACAGAACAAGCAGAATTTAGACATGCTGTATGAGACAGTAAACACACAATGCAGCTTGGACATACTAGTGAACAAATTATCTAAAGCAGGATTGGCTTGCTAAACATTATACTAGCTATAGCTTTTAATTGAATAAACTTAGACATGCTGAGTGGTACAGTAATCTAGACATACTGTTTGCTCATTAAATAGAATAGCAAATAGAACTGGAAATCACAACTAATGAACTTCAACAATAATGAAAAACACATAGTTTTGGAATAGGAATTGAATCAGAGCATACCAGTTAAGGAGACAATATAGAGTATAGAGCGGAGATGGTGTAAATAGCCAGCCTTGGCTTACAGCTGGCTAGATTAGTGAGAACCACAAGTAATAGAAGAGAATGGACAACTTTTGAGAGTGTGAGAGTGTAGATGAGCTAATGTTCGTTTTTAAGTGAGGAGTAAAGGAGAGTATATATAGCAGTTAAGAGCAAGGAAAAATAATATAAAGGGAATCAACCCTTCTGCAATTAAGGAAGGTGCATAATCAATTATACATCAGTTAGTATATTTTTTCCTTAATAAGGGTAATCAACCAACGCTAAAGGCAGAGCACATTTAAGGAAAGAAAATAAAACGAGCAATTAGGGGTAAATAGCCAAAATTTTAATTAAGGAAATGATTGGTAAAGAATCAGTAAATATCATATTTAATCGAACAAGGTAAGAAAGCTACTTAAGATTGTAAATAAAGGAAATAGTCAGGAATTGGTCTTAACAAAACAAGCGGATAAATCAAGAATCCAAATCAATTACTGATTTAAGGAGAAAAGTATAGGTTTACCATGAATACGTAAAAAATGAACATAGACATATAGAATCAGTAGAAGAGTCGAACCAAGAACATCAATAGAGGCACATTAGGATCAAAAGTCATCGAATTAGGCTAAGAAGAATCACAGAAACCAAAACATAGGACAAAGTCAGTACCCAAGTAACCTAGACAAACTCAGAATCCAAACAATAATGTCGAGAAATTAGGGATTTTAGCAGAAACAAGTTAAGGTTAAAGCAATCTTCATGAATTGGTCAAAACACACAAGAAACAGAAGATTAAACACTCAAAATCATCAAACGTTTTGGAGAAAGAAAATTTCGGGAAACCCTAGTCATAGAAGTCAAAAACCTGAAGTATTGTAGTGTTTAAAATTGGTCAATAGTAGAGGAATAAGAGAAACTTAAAGAAATATTAGAGAAACTCGAAAACATTTCCAAGTATGCAGAGATTCAAATAGTATATAGCAAAGGACCCAAAATATGGTGCTAAAATTGGTTAACAGTAAAGAAATAAGAGATCTTTAAAGAAAAGTCGTTGACAAACTCAGAATCCTTCCAGATCTACAAAGATCGGGACGGATTCATGGCCAAAGATTAGGGTTTTGAGGAGAAAGTAGAGGGATAAAGAGAACCTGGTTTTGAACTAGAGATTTGAGCCATGGAACTTCAATAGAAATCACTCACAAACTATGGACGAACCCTTGAAAAGCTTTGAACGAGATCTGGACCAGATCTCTTCGAGGTTCTTCCACAAAAACCACATAATTGAACAACCACGGAGATAGGAGTCAAGTAGAGGCTACGTACAGCCATAGGACACCATAGATCAGATAGGGATTCCAAGGTTTAGGGTTGATTTTAGGTGACGGCGATTAGGGTTAGGGGTTTGTTTCAGAGAGTACTATAGAGGAAGGGATTCAAGGGCGGCTGTGTGTGAGAAATGGTTAGGGTTTAGGGGTCGTTTGAAACTAAAAAAGGAAAGGGTGGATTGTGGCCGTTGATCTCTGTGATCAATGGTCGAGATTGAAAGAGTTTGGGGCTGGATTGGGTATTAGGTTTGGGCTGGGTATATTTGGGTTAAAATTGGGCTGGGTATTGGGTCACATTAGGACCTGAATTGAAATAAAAATAGGGCCAAATTTTAAATAGCCCCTTTTAATAACTAAATAATTTATAAAAAATAATAAATGATTACCAAAAATATCTTTGTGCACTAAAATAATTTAAAATAGTTATTTAACATTTTTAAAATATAAAAGATCATTTTATGCATAAATAATATAATTATACATTAGTATGGGCTATTTTTGCAAAAACATGTAATTTAGCTTTAAAATGTAAATGTAATTACAACAAATGTACTAAAAATATTTAGACATCATTTTGGCATAAATAATGAATTTAGATGGCTAAATCACCATCAAAGTAATATGAAGGATAATTATTGGATATTTATATAATAAAAAGAGAAGAAATATATTGATTTGGAGCTTTTTAAAACTGTAGAAAAATTATAAAAATACTTATTCATGCTTATAACTACATATGTGTTATTTTGAAAGTATGTATATGTATTAAAAATATATGAGGAAAAATTGGGTATCAACAAGCTTTATATTATAACAATAGGTGCGGAATTTAGTGATAAAGGAAGTTATTTCTTGATCGCCCAGGTCCATCCGGATTTGGTTATACCGGGAAAAGGCATTGAGAATGCTGAGTATCTCGTGCTCGGCCATCACATCGATCATGCGATCGATGTTAGAAAAAGGAAAAGAGTCCTTAGGGCATGCCTTGTTCAATTCTTTGTAATCTACGCACATTCTTAATTTATTTCCTTTTTTAGGCACTACCACTACGTTAGCTAACCAGTCCGGTTTTTTAACTTCCTGAATGAAACATATTTTAAGGAATTTAGATACCTCGTCTTTGATGAATGCATGTTTGACTTCGGACTGAGGCCTCCTCTTCTATTTAACTTGGTGGAATTTTGAGTCCAAACTCAATTTGTACGTGGTTATCTCTGACAGGATCCCTGTGGTATCAAGATAGACATAAGTTAGTATTAAGGAAATTAATGAGTTCTTTCCTGAGTTCGGGGGTTAACCCCGTGCCCAAGTATACATTTCGATCTAGTAGGTGTTCAGTTAATATGACTTGTTCCAGTTCTTCGACCGTTGATTTGGTGGCGTCGGTATCATCAGGAGATATTAATGATCTAGGAACTCCGTAATCATCTTCCTCATCGAACCCTCATCCCTCCAATCCGACCGGGACCATCATCGATAATTGCTATTTAACTTTGATCTTTCTGGCCGGCTCCACGCTTGTACTGGGAGTACTTCATCGACTGCGAACATCTCCTTTACAGCCGGATGCTCCCTGTACACTGTCTTGATCCCTCCTAGCGTAGGGAACTTTAATGCATGGTGCAAGGTTAAGGTACCGCCCTCATGTTGTAAACTCATAGTCATCCGAACAGAGCATTATATCTCATATCCCCTTCGATCACATAGAATTTTGTTTCCTAAATGGTCCCGCCGGTGTTCACCGATAGGATTATCTCCCCTTTAGTAGTTTCACATGCCATATTAAACTCGTTCAACACCCTGACTGCTGGCACTATTTGGTCTTGTAGGCCCAGGTGCTCTACGACCTTCGATCTAATGATGTTGGCTGGGCTACCTGGATTAATCAACACACGCTTAACTCGAGATTTATTTATAAGTACATATATTACCAGTTCATCATATGCAGTTGCACGATGGCTTCGGCATCCTCATCATTGATCGAAATGGTTCCCTATGGAATATAGTCTTGGGTTCATTTTTCCCTAGTGATGGACATCTTAGTGTGCTTTAGCATTGGTCTTTGGGGGATATCGACCCTCCAATGATCATGTTGATGACGTGCTGAGGTTATTCTTGTTCAGTCTGTTTGTTGGAGTCCCTGTACCTGAAGTGATTTTTGGCTTGATCACTCGGAAATTTCCAGAGATGTATGTTATTAAATAACCGAGCTACTTGTTATTTTAATTGTCGGCAGTCCTCGGTCCTGTGGCCATGATTGCCATGATACTTATATATCAAGTTAGGGTCTCTCTGGGTAGGGTCAGACATCAATGGTCGAGGCCACTTAGTATCCTTGATGTGCCAGATTGTAGATGCGATGCTGGCAGCATCGACATTGAAGTTATATTCCGATAACCTTGGTGCTTCTGTGGCCCCGAATGGCTTATCGAAACTGTTTTTGTTCATCAGTCCTTGGATATTGTAGCCTTGGTCGCTCCCCTTCTCGATCCTCATTGGGTAACGCCCGGATCTGTTACCCCTTCGATCTCCGCTGTTGTAACAACCCGATTGGTTGTTTTGAGCATTTGCACTCCGTTCGATTGTTTGATGGCATATAAAGATCTGTATGATGTATTATGACTTATGTGAAGCGTCGGTTTGGTTTTCCAGTTATTCAGAATCGATTTAGGAGAATGATTCTCAGTTAGAAGCTTTAAATTTGAAAGGGTTGACCAAGTTTGACTTTTTGGTATTTGACCTCGGATTCGGTTTTTGATGATTCCGTTGGCTCCGTTGAGTGATTTTGGACTTAAAAGCGTGTTCGAAAAATTATTTGGAAGTCTGTAGTTTAAATAGGCTTGAAATGGCTAAAACAAAAATTTAAATTTAGAAGTTTGACCGGGGAGTTGACTTTTGATATCAGGATCGAAATCCGATTCTGGAAATTGGAATATCTCCATTATATCATTTATGACTTTTGTGCAAAATTGGAGGTCAATCAGACGTGCTTTGATGGGTTTCGACATCGAATGTGGAATTTAGAAATTCATAAGTTCTTAGGCTTGAATCGACGGGCGATTCGTGTTTTATACTTGTTAGGTGTGATTTGAGACCCTGAGTAAGTTCGTATTATGTTACGGTACTTGTTGGTAAATTTGAACGGGATCCCGAATGGCTCGGCTGAGTTTCGGTGTGAGTTTTGAGCAAGTCTGGGCACTTCGGCACTCTGATGTTGTTCTGGAACGTTGGAAGTGTGGATCACACAATTCCATGTGCTGAGGCACATTTTTTAGTGTTGTATCAGATGAAAAAGTGCTTCAGTAGTGGAAAAGTGCGAACCGCACAATTTGTCTGCGGCCGCACTTCAGGGTGTTCTGCAGGTTTGTTGGTCCGACATTTGAAGCTTATATCTTTTCATGCACTAGGAATATGGAGATGATACAAAAATCAAAGTTGTATCCCTTCGTGTCTAGTTTCTAGAAAAATAAAGAAATCATCATTTGGACATTTGTACAGAAAGTTATGACCATTTTACTAAAGCCTAGTAGGGAAAACATTACTGAAGTGCGGACCCACAATTTGGATTGCAGCTGCAGGACCTGGGATGTGCGATCACACTTGAAAATGTGCGGGCAGCACTTTGGAAGGCAACTTTGGTACTATATAAATGAGGGTTAGGATATTATTTCACATTTTGGACTTTGGGAGCTCGGTTTGTGATGATTTTTCATTGGTTTTTCAAGAAAATCATCGGGGTAAGTGATTCTACCTCGGATTTGGTTAATATACATGAATATATCACTGATTTGATCATTTAATTAGTACCTTGAGATGGAAATTTGGGAAATATTGTAGAAACTACATAATTTATAAATTGTGGATTTGAAGGTCGAGTTGCAATCAGAATTGGCTAATTTTAGTATGGCTGGACTCGTGAGTGAATGGTTGTTCATATTTCGTGACTTTTGTTGAATTTCGAGGCATGGGCCCGGTTGTGATTTTTGGCCGATTTTGGGTTTTGACTAAGAATTTGATCTTTATCATTTGGAATTATTTTCTTGGGCTTTATTTGATGTATTTGAGTTGCTTTTGGCTAGTTTTGAGCAGTTCAGAGGTCGGTACGCGTGAGATGGAATTTTAGTAGCATCGCTTGGCTTGCTCGGTATTGGAATTAGATTTTTCGAAGTAAGTAACTCTTCTAAACTTAGTGCTGAGGGTATGAAACCCCGAATTACGTGTTGTGTGACTGGTATTGAGGTGATGCACATGCTAGGTGTCGGGCGTGTAGGTGTGCACCTTGTGAATTGTGACTCCGTAGTTTTCAAGGTACAATATAGTGGTCCTGTTTTGTTGATATGTGTGTTTTCACCATATGATAAAGTAACTAAACTATCAATAGATATCATGATTAGGCTTTATGCTGATATTGTTAGCATCCATAGTGGTCGTTTCTTGTTGTCATCTCACTGATTTCATTGATATTTCGTACTCAGTCATATTTATGCATTGATATCATTTCTCAGTCTCAGTTGTTGTTTATTGATACATCATATTATTGTTGTCGGGTTAGTTTCATGACATTGTGAGCTCGTGAGTGAGACTGGAGAAATTGATGCCTGAGTGAGGCCGAGGGCCTGAGTAAGAGTGATACAATGGGATTGGGCTGCATTCCGCAGCATAATATATTGATTATATTTTATGGGATCGGGCTACACACCACAACGATATAGCGTTTGGGCTGAAGGAGCCCCCCGGAGTCTGCACACCTCCAATGAGCGTTGTTGATTATATATTTATATATGGATCGGGTTTCACGCTGCAACGAGCCTTGTGGTTTTTTATATATGGATTGGGTTGCATGTAGTAACGAGCCTTATGACTATATATATGTGGATCAGGTTGCACGCCGCAACGAGTATTGTATAGTGCTGAGTATTGAGCATGGTAAGAGAGAAATGCGAGATAGTGAGATTGAGTACTCTGAGAGTGCGAGTATTGTAAAGTGTCGATCCGCTATCTAACAATCAACAGACTTCGAAGTACATGGATCTGCATAAAAATATGCAGAAGTGTAGAATGAGTACATCTCAATCGGTACAATTAAGTATCAAGACCAACCTTGATGGAGTAGTGATGAGGTACAAGTCAAGACACTCACTAGACAAAGTAACCTGTAAACTATAGAAGTATAAAGCAAATAATGGAAAAAAGAAATCTGTAAATGTCTACACAATCAACATGTGACATGAACAGTAAAAGCAATAAGAACACCGTGAAGTTTTATTGAAACCAATTATGAAAACACATAGGAAAACCAATTAATCAATCATTCTACACCCAACGAAATCACTCTGTGATATTTCATCTCATAGTCACAAGTCATGTGTCTCAACAAATCATCATATACTCACGGCATCTTGTGCCCACACTTCAAATAACAATCGCACGGACAAGTCACGTACTAATATCTCAATCCTCCCGGTATAATCACAATATCACAACCACAATCTGCCTGGCATGATCACATGCTCACAATCAAAATGGAGACGAATAATAAAAGAACACATGGGTATGATTGATAAATGTCAAGTTTCATACTCCTAAACTAGTATAAGTAGTATGCTACGGTGTATGCTTGTACGAGTGTAATACTGCAGCCCAAGTCAACAAGTAATATCAAAGACATCAAATAGCTCATGGAAACTCAAGCCACGCAAGGTGTACGACAAACACAAGGAAAGGCACAAAAATCACCAACACAATGTCTCCAAACCATCACATATCATCCCTGACATTGCCACCCTTATCTCTCTGATAGCCACCCATATCACCCTATCCTGACATTATCATTAGCCCCTTTATCTCTCCTATAGCCATCTGTATCACTCAATATAATAGACATCCTTATCGCTCCGTCCGGGTAATAACACAATAGCAACCCATATCACTCCATACATTCAACAATAGTGAAATGACATCCTTATGCCCCGTATAACTATAACGACGAACTTCCACCCTTATACTCCATAGTGAAATGTCACCCTTATACTCCACATAACAACAACCAAACCACATAACAATTCACATGTGCTATCATCACAACAACACAACATATCAACTCGTATCACAAGTGCCCGTATGCCACATCATTTCCAAAGATTCAACGATATCAATATTTTTACAACAAGTAGTCCACGGCTCCACACAACGTATATAGAATCTCAATAACAACAAAGCAAACGGAAAAGTAACTCAACAAAGAACAACACCCCTTTAAGCACAACTTCAATTAGAATAGACTAATGAATCTCGATAACTTCAAATCCTATTAATTGTTTAAGGATAACTTCGATAGTGAAAGTACTTCCATGAAATGACAAACTTCAGACTCCAGTGTATGAATTAGGCTAACAATTAAGGACATTGCACGAACTAGTACTACGTCTAAATGCATGAGAACAACCCGGCAATAAAAAATATCATGTGACGACAATTTCAATTAAGAGTAGCTCCACATTAAAAGAAATCACATAATAATAAAAGTAGTAACAACTCCAAATAAAGCATAGAATAGCAAAATCGACAAGTAAAGAATATGACATGTAGCGACAACTTCAAATAAAGCATGTGATAGCAGACATGACGAATAAAAGATATAACATATGCTAATAATTCCAAATAAGTACATAAAAGATGCATAAGAGCTCAGACCTATTAATTTCCACATATAAGCTCGAGTACGTACTAGTCACCTCGCGTACACGACTTTCAGATGACACAAATAGCACAAACGACTCAAACCCTAAGGGATAGTTCTCCCACACAAGGTTAGGCAAGATACTTACCTCAAAGAAGCTAGACAGATACTCTAAGATGACCTTTTCGTGTAAAATAACATCCGGATAGATCAAATTTAGCCAAAATAACTTAATATTATAAATAGAAACTATAGGAAACAATTCCAGATTATAAAGCTTCAATCTTTAATGAAAACTAAAAAAGTCAACCCTGGGCTCGTACCTCGGTACCCGGTAAAATTCATAAATTGCACCAACCATTCAATTACGAGTCCATACTAATTTCATCCAATTTCGACTCCGAATCGGTGTTCAAATCTCAATTGTTCTCTTTAGAAAAGTTTTTGATAGAAACCCCCCAATTCTCTAATCAAAACATGGATTAATTCAAGAAAAAAAATTCTGTAATCAAATTATAATACAAAAATTATAGTTAGATACTGACCCCCATGAAAAGACAAGAAGAATGCTGCAAAAATCACCTCAATCGAATCTTTAGAACTCAAGATATGCTCAAAATATCAAAAGAACGCAGTCGATTTTTTTATACACAGGGATGTTCGCTTTTGCTATAAAAAAATCCGCACCTGCACATTTCCAGCTTTCTTTTCTGCCTTTGCGGACCATTTCTCGTGTAAGCACGTGATTTTTGCTTCACGAGCAATCACTCCAAAAGGAAAACAAAAAAAAATAAAAATAGTGACAAATGACCCCGCGGTACAAGTTTTCATGACATGTATTGCTAGTCATTTGTGGGTCTGTCCATTTTGCATTTAATCATTATCAAACAAAATACAAAAATATGTGTGTCATTAAAAGAAAATTCAAAATATATATATGTGCATCGTTCGTTCTAGGTTGTGATTTAACTTACTTAAACATTTTAATTTGGTATGATAATTGTGTTGAGGTGTTACATTGTTGATGGTTTTAATTTCATTTGTTTTATTATTTATTTTGTTATTTTTCATTTTTGATTTAGTTGTATTTAGAAAACAAAGAAAAGATGGATTAAAATTGATTTGGGCCCAGAAAGTGAAACAAAAAAGGCCCAAAACCGGCACTCAAACCCAGTCCAAATCGGGCCTGCCCAAACGTTGGTTCAAACGACGTCGTATCAGCGTCCTTATTAGAGCCGTTGATCTGACTCAAACAAACGGTCCTGATCAAGCCACTCATTCAACCCCAAATGACGTCGTCTTAGGCATTTGATCTGAGCCGTTCAACCCCTTGATCCAACGGACCCAGGTTTTCCCCCTAAACCCGTCCAGTTTTGACCCGATCCAGCCATACCCGGCACCAACCCCTCACTTAAACCAAACGACCCCGTTTAACTACCAAACGACCCCGTCTCATTTCTCACCATCAGATCCAAGCTGTTGAGATCATCTGATCTAACGGCTCAGATACAATCCCCTACTCCGTATATAAACCCTCTATCACTCCCCACGCCCCCTATCCGAACCCCCCCTTCATCATCCCCAAGCTCAAACACTGAAACCCCAAACCCTAGCAAGCCGCCCTAGCTTCCCTTTCACCAGAACCCGGCGGCACGAACGCCGGTGACCACCTCCTGAACACCCTAAGTCCCCCTCACTCTCCTGAACATGGATCTGCTATCCATTTGCCTCGAATCACTTTCTTTCGTCTCGAATCTTCATTTGAAGATTTGAGTCGAACCAGGACCTATGCCAAATTACCCCATCTTCATACCAAACACTCCCCTGACCCTCCTCGTGACCAAACCAAGCTTGGTTTGGTCCGAATCTACCCACGACTCCTAAAAAACCAGATCTGAAAATCCGGACCTTAGAACACATGCACCCGGGGAATCCGGCCAGTCTTAATAGGGGTTTGAGGTCTAATAGACCTTAGTCAAGGTGTGATCATGTGAGAACACCCTGATTAAAGTTTGTTCGGCCTCAAGAGTTCGAAGTTGAGTCAGATTTGGGTCGTTTTGATTTCAAACTTTTTTCGGTAAGTTTTCTGTTCTCTTTGTTTAGTTCTAATTAAGTTGTCAGCATGCTTCGTTGTGTTTGTTTGTTATTTTGTTATTTTTTCGGATTTCTTCCATCCCTGTCAAAGGCCTCTTGTTTGGTCAATTGTTTTCTATTTGTGTTCTGAATGTACCCCATGATAAACGTGATCGTCAATTAGATTAGTCGTCAAATGAGTTAATTCATATAGACCCCAGTAATTGAACAAAAGTTGTCTGATGCCCTTTAGGTCCCTGAACGTATTGTTTATATGAGCGACTTATTATTACCTGTTATAATTAGTATAGTCGACCTGATAAATGTCGTCGATTAATTTCCTACGACTGAATGTTCAAATATTCTGAATGGACCTGTATTATGATTTGCATGTTGGGCATTACCTATGAATGTTAGTTTGTAACTACATTGTAAACAATTAAAAGAACCAGGTTGGGGCAGTTCTGAAATCGAATGATCAAAGCCCAAAGTGCCCTGATGCTGCAATAGGCAGGGCAGTAATAATCAAGATTAAACAGGGGTAATTTGGGGTTTGAAAAGGGCAAAAAAGATTAGTTTAAATGAAGCTGACAAGTAGGGTACTAATTAAGATTAAACTAATGCCAATAGGGAACAAGACATAAGAGTATGGGGCTTAAAATGAATAATAAAATGAGCCCATAACTCTTGATTAAAGAAAACCAGGCGTGGGGAACCAATGGCTGGCATCAAAAGATGCTTAAGCATGGGTTTAAAGGAGTATGGGCAGTCTGCAAGTAGGAGAGGAGGCAGCTTAGCTGCACTGGGTCATTTGGCTTATAAATAAGCCATTTGAGAACTTAAAAAGGGGCTGGAATTTTTAGTCTTGAGACTGGAACTTTTAGTTTGAAGAGAGGTCTACTGAGTT
This sequence comes from Nicotiana tabacum, assembly GCF_000715075.1. Taxonomy (NCBI): domain Eukaryota; kingdom Viridiplantae; phylum Streptophyta; class Magnoliopsida; order Solanales; family Solanaceae; genus Nicotiana; species Nicotiana tabacum. The sequence continues at coordinate 143,023,689 of NC_134087.1, read as the reverse complement.
TAAAGAAAACTGAAAAAACATAAGGTAGTTTCCAAAAATATTGTAACCAAACACTATCTGAAAGTTGTATAAGAATTCATATTGGTCAAGCTGCCTTGGCCAAGTTCTGTCGTCTGCATTGACTGAGCTGTTTGTTGGTTGTTGAACTGTTGGTGTTGTTGCATTGAATACCCTGTCACTGCTGTTGTTTCATCACTCTTTCCTGAGATTGCTCATTTGGTACTCGACTATCTGCTGGTTCTTTTGTTCTGGGAAATATTGCTGGTTGTCTGTGGGCTGTGGAAAACACTTGGATTTTTGATTTGTTGCTGTGTATCTGCTGTTGCTGTTGTTTACTGCATACTGCCCAGCTGATCATTCTTTTCTTCTTTGTCCTCTATACCAGGTACACAACCAATACACTGTCAAAAAATGTAATTGAAAAATTTGAGCATGAATACAAATGAAAGTCCTGAAGAATGTCTTTTATACATAGATTTGTACAATAAATATTCATGTAATGTGTAATAGTTTGCATTCTTGTTTAGATACTGAAGGTAGCCTGTGTGCCCAGTAGATGTAAATATGGGGTGATTGAATGCTAGTTTGTATATGTATGTTAATAGGTAAAAGGGTCTCCAATGCAGTAGGTTGTATCCTAGGTTTTATATGATTAGCATGTCCTTAAATGCATAGAACTATCCATGTTAGTTAATTTCATGCCCTTTTGATAAATTGTCTCCTCATAATTGACAAACCATTGCCTTAAAATAAACGGCGCAAGTCTGCACTTCTCAACCTCACGAAGGTCGAGCCCGGATCAAACGAACCAGCAGGCTTTCATCGGAAAGGCATTGGCCCAGGTCCAGCCGATACTGTGTGGGCTGGGTTTGGGCCCACGATGCTCGATTAGCGGCCCATGGGCATGGCCATGTTTTTTATTTCTGCAAAGGCACTCGGAATTCCGTTATAATAACCAGCAAGCATGTAATTGAATAGGGTCATTTTTATTCTCAACTATTAGAGACAAATACGACAAGAAACGTAGTAGCTATAGTATATCCTTTTAAAATAAAGCCGAGATGAGCCTCGACAGACAAAAAACGCACAAGATGCGGGGCCCTCGTTAAATGTACATTATCGAAGCATTTAATTTCCAGGACGGGTCGTTTAGCAAATCTCACAACCCTCCTAAAATAACAATACATTAGACTCTTTAGGACGCGCCTTAATAAATCTTACCTTCTTAAACCCGGGTGCACATTTATGTGACCCAAATCCAATTCTCAACGGAGTCGAAATGTGTTTCTAATCACGGGTACATTGATTGTGGCGTGGTTCGAGGTGCGTGTCCATGACGTTGCAAATTCATTTTAAAATAAGAATGAGATGAGCCTCACCAGATAAAAAATACAAATTGTGGGGCCCTCAGTAAATATTTGCTTTAAAAATTGTTTAGATTTCAGGATGGACCGTTTAGTAAAATTCCACGGTCCTACCCAAAATAAATACGCTAGTCGCTTTAGGCGCGCCTTTAATAATTTAATTTCTTTAAACTCGGGTGCACATTGATGTGACCCAAATCCAAATCTCAACGGAGTCAAAGTGTGTCGACAACGTTGCAATTCTTGATAAACGCAGTAAATGATAAAAGCGGTTGAAAGTTAAATTTTGCACATAAGTTCACACTTGTATAAAATCAGATAATCAAGCCGAATATAACAGTTGAGCGACCGTGCTAGAACCACGGAACTCGAGAATGCCTAACACCTTCTCCCGGGTTAACAGAATTCCTTATCCGGATTTCTGCTACGCAGACTTTAATACAGAGTCATTATTTTCCTCGATTCGGGATTAAAATTGGTGACTTGGGACACCCTAAATCTCCCAAGTGGCAACTCTGAAATAAATAAACAAATCTCATTTCGATTGTCCTTTAATTGGGAAAAACTCTCTTGCACCCTCGCGGGTGCGGAAAAAGGAGGTGTGACATCTCGCACCTGCGGGGTCGTAGATATGGACCCAACTTCTCATCTGCGAAGCACCAGCACCAACTCTTTTCTCTGACACTAAATGAGCATAACTCTCTCACACAATGTCCAAATTCGACGATTATTTTTGCTATGGCTCCGTAATTATGTTACTGATGTAATGCTTCAATAAAAAAAGAAATTGGCGCTCATTTGTTTAATGTGGTACCATTTATGCTTGAAGAAACAACGTCGAAACATAGAAAACAAACACAACACAACCAAAACCTATCAGTCAGATTTTACCTCATCCCCTCGAGACCTTGTCCTAACATAATAGTAAGTTCATAAATATAACACGGACCTACTCGAGGCCTCATATCTCATTAAACAATATCAAAACTACGAATCACATCTCAAATTGAACTTAATGAACTTATGAACTTTCAACTTCTATAACTCAGGCCGAATCATATCAAATCAATCTGGAATGAAGTCAAATTTTGCATGCAAGTTCTAAATGACACAACAGAGCTATACTAACTCCCGAAATCAAAATCCGGACCCGATATCAATAAGTTAACTCCCGGTCAAACCTCTCAATCTTCTAATCTTTCAACTTTCCATTTTTTGCCAAAATGCATCAAATCAATCTACGGACCTCCGAATCCAAATTCGGACACACGCCTAAGTCAAAAATCACTATACGAAGCTATTGAAATCATCAAAATATCATTCCGGAGTCATCTTCAAAAAAAAACTCCGGTCAACTCTTTTCACTTAAACTTCTAAAACAAGAAATGTTCTTCCAAATCAATCCCGAATCATCCGAAAAACCGAACTCAACCACACATGCAAGTAATAATACATAACACGAACCTACTCGAGACCTTAAGCTACCGAACTGTACGCTAATTCTCAAAACGACCGGTCGGATCGTTACAATACAAAGTATAATTTACTAAATTACCTATATTAAATGCTTTTTGAGAATTGAGCAATATTAACAAGCATAACTACTTCTTTACAATTATGGTAATAGTTGGAAATAGCTAACTAATTTCGTCTTGAAATTCTAAAGTGACAAATATTTTGGGACATAGTTTTTGAGCTAAAGCGACATTTAAAAATGGGACGGAGGGAGTAATCAGTAGTCATACTAATTCAGCAGCCAAGCAAAAAAGAAAAAAAGAAAAAAAAAAGAGAAAACAAGAGGATCAACCAGTTACTTTAAGCTCAATTTCTCAGGCAACCTACCATAGAATCCAAGTTGCCAACTAACCTGTGGACAAGATCTAGAGTCCAACTCGCAATCTTGAATATCCGTACAAGTGTACTTTGCCAGCAATAGAATAATATTCAAATCTGAGTTTTCAAAAGAAAATAGCAATCAGTAATAGGAGTAACTTTCTGTGCAAAGAAGTCCACGCAAACACTTAAGTTTGGAAATTCATATTTTGAAAATTTCAAATAAAACCACATAGAAGTTTTTACACATCTTTTAGAGGGATGATACCCTCAGTGGCGAAGTTAGAAATTTTTCTAAGGGTATTCAAATTTGAAAGAAGTGAAAAAATTTCCAGACAAAGGGTGTTCAATATATATTATATACCTCTAAAACGTAATATTTTACCTACATACACAATACAATCCTTATGATCATGTGGCTTCGCCACTGGGTACACCTATTTCTAGTAAAGTAAGAATATATATATGACTCACTTGATATGTTTAAGTGATAAATATGTGTGCTAAATACTCATTGTACTCATTGATTGAATATAAACGCTCGGCGCGAACAAGGTTTTATTTCTCCATTTCACATTCCAAATTCATTATACTTTAGAAATTTCCAATCATTATTATTATTATATTATTGTTGTTGTTGTTGTTGTTGTTGTTGTTGTTGTTGTTGTTGTTGCTGCTGCTGGTGTTGTTGTTGTTGTTGTTGTTGTTGGTATACACTTCTTTATAGAGAGGGATGCTACAATCAAACAAATATTTAAGTTTTTGTTATAAAATAAAAGTAATGCAGTAAAATGTAAATAAGAAGAGATAGAAAGAAGGAAGAAGTGTTTTCTTCTTTCACTTTGGTGTATCTTTTCATTGCAATTACATGGCCTTTTATAGGCATAAAAAGTAAAGATGATGGACATAAAGTAGGAAATTTAATCTTTAAGCTATTCACAATATGGGCATCCAATGTAGCATCCAATGTAACATCCAATGTACAAACTATTCATAACACTCTCCCTTGGATGTCCATGTAAGATAATGTACCTCATTAAAAACTTACCAAAAAAAATATTGGGATGTACATAGTTATTTATAATATGCATTGCTTGCTGCCTCATTAAAAACCTTAGCAGGAAAATTCAGTGGGACAAAACCTTGGTTAAGGAAAAAAGTGCAGCGTGTAGTTACTCCTCCTGATGAAAAATCACTTAATGTCTCGAAGACGACGCATTCCAATCTTATATATCAGCTTTTCAAATATTGAGGTTGGTAACGCCTTAGTGAACAGATCAACCAAATTATCACTTGAACGAACTTGTTGTACATCTATTTCACCATTCTTCTGAAGATCATGAGTGAAAAAGAATTTCGGTAAAATGTGTTTTGTTCTATCTCCTTTGATATATCCTCTTTTCAATTGAGCTATGCATGCAGCATTGTCTTCATACAATATTGTTGGAATATTCTCTTTCGAAGAAAGACCACATGTTTGTTGAATGTGTTGAGTTATAGATCTTAACCAAACGCAATCTCGACTTGCTTCGTGAATGGCTATTATCTCTGCATGATTTGAAGAAGTAGCAACCATAGTTTATTTTGTCGAACGCCATGATATGGTTGTACCTCCACTTGTAAATAAATAGCCTGTCTGAGATCGACCTTTGTGTGGATCAGACAAATATCCTGCATCTGCATAACCAATCAATGATGGCTTGGATTCATTTGAATAAAATAAATCCATATCAATGGTTCCTTGGAGGTATCTGAATATATGTTTAATACCATTCCAGTGTCTTTGTGTTGGCGAAGTACTAAATCTTGCCAATAAGCTTACTGAGAAAGCTATATCTGGTCGAGAATTATTGGCAAGATACATTAATGTCCCAATTGCACTATGATATGGTACTTCGGCACCAAGAAGCTCTTCATCATTTTCATGAGGTCGGAATGAATCTTTCTTTATATCAAGTGATCTCACAACCATCGGGGTACTCAATGGATGTGCTTTATCCATATAGAATCGCTTTAAATTTTTTTCGGTGTATGTTGATTGATGGACAAATATTCCATCTTTCATATACTCAATTTTTAGACCAAGACAAAATTTTGTCTTTCCAAGATCTTTCATTTCAAATTCTTTCTTCAAACAGTCTACTGTTTTTGGAAGCTCCCCAGGAGTTCCAATGATATTTAAATCATCAACATACACGGCAATTATAACAAATTCAGATCCAGACCTTTTCAAAAAGACACAAGGATAAATTGGATCATTCTTGTACCCTTCTTTCAACAGGTATTCACTCAGGCGATTGTACCACATACGACCTGATTGTTTCAGTCCGTATAAAGATTTCTGAAGCTTTATTTAACAAGTTTCTCGAAAACTTTTATATGCTTCTGGCACTTTAAATCCCTCAGGTACTTTCATAAAAATTTCGTTGTCTAATGATCCATACAAATAGGCTGTAACAACATCCATTATATGCATATCAAGTTTTTCATGCACTTCCATATTTATGAGATACCTGAAGGTGATAGCATCCACTACAGGAGAATATGTCTCCATATAATCAATTCCAGGCCTTTGGGAAAACCCTTGTGCCACAAGTCGCGCTTTATATCTAACGACTTCATTTTTATCATTTCGTTTTCACACAAAAACCCATTTATACCCTACTGGCTTTATGCCTTCAAGTGTTCGAACTATGGGTCCGAAGACTTCACATTTTCCAAGTGAAATTAACTCTGCCTGGATAGCGTCTTTCCATTTTGGCCAATCATTTCTCTGTCTATATTCATTGACAGATTTTGGTTCAAGATCCTCATCTTGTTGCATTATTTCAACAGCAACATTATAAGCAAAAATGTTATCGATAACAATATTATTTCGGTTCCATCTTTTCCTGGTTGAGACATAACTTATTGATATCTCTTCATTTTCATTATTTTCAGGTACCTGGACCTCTCCTATGGTCTTATCATTTGTTACGTCTTGGGGCTCTTCTTGAGCCACTAACTCTGTGTTATGTTCACTTTGATCACTTGCTCCTTTTCTTCTTCGAGGATTTTTATCTTTAGAACCGATTGGTCTACCACGTTTCAAGCATGGCTTAGACTCATTTGCTTTAATTAATTGTCCTGTTAGGATATCAACTCGAATTGGAGCATTAGCAGCAGGAATATGTGACTTAGTCACCTTTGGTAGGTCAGTGAATGCATCTGGCAATTGATTTGCAATATTTTGTAAATGAATAATCTTTTGAACCTCTTGTTCACATTGATTTGTTCGAGGATCTAAATGAGACAATGATAATGCATTCCAATCTATCTTCTTTTTCAGCTGCTTATTTTCTCCCCCTAATGTTGGATATACTGATTCATCAAAATGGCAATCAGAAAATCTTGCCGTAAATAAATCTCCAGTCATTGGCTCTAGATATTTTATAATATAAGGAGATTCATATCCAACATATATCCCCAACCTTCTTTGAGGACACATCTTTGTGCGTTGTGGTGGAGCAATTGGAACATATATCGCACAACCAAAGATCCTATGATGGGAAATATTTGGCTCCTGACCAAAAGCCAATTGCAATGGGGAGACTTTATGATAACTTGTGGGCCTTATCCGCACAATTGCTGCTGCGTGCAAAATAGCATGACCCCATACTGAAATGGGAAGTTTTGTTCTCATAAGCATTGGTCTAGCAATTAATTGGAGTCGTTTGATCAATGATTCTGCTAGACCATTTTGTGTATGAACATGAGCAACCGGATGCTCAATTGTTATCCCAGTTGAAATACAATAATCATTAAAGGCTTGGGATGTAAACTCACCAACATTATCAAGACAAATTGTCTTAATTGCATAATCTGGAAATTGTGCTCTTAGCTTTATTATTTGATCCAACAATCTCGCAAATGCCATATTGCGAGTTGATAGTAAGCACACATGTGACCATCTTGTAGATGCATCTACCAAAACCATATAATATTTGAATGGTCCACATGGAGGGTGAATTGGGCCACATATATCACCCTGTATACGTTCCAGAAATGTAGGGGATTTCATCCTAACTTTAATAGTTGATGGTCTAATAATTAATTTTCCTTGAGAACATGCAGCACAAGAGAATTCCTTAAATTGAAGAATCTTCTGATTCTTCATTGCATGTCCATGTGAATTCTCAATTATTTTACGCATCATATTAGAACCAGGATGGCCCAACTGGTCATGCCAAATAATAAAATTATCTTGATTAGTAAACTTCTCGTTTACTATGGCATGTGTTTCAATCCTGCTAATACTTGTGTAGTATAAGCCGGAGGAAAGAGCAGGTAACATTTCAAGCACATATTTCTTACCGGACATTATTGTAGTAATATAAAGATATTCAATCTTTTCATCATTTGTAGTCTCAATATGATAGCCATTTTGGCGAATAACTTTGAAACTTAATAAGTTTCTTTGAGATTTACTACAATATAGTGCTTCATCAATAGCCAAATTTGTTCCTCCTAGTAGTAATAAATTGGCTCTTCCAGAACCTTCAATTAATCTTGTACTACCGGATATTGTATTAACATTCGCTTCTTTCATTACCAAATAAGAGAAATATCTCTTATCTTTAAAATAGTGTGTGTTGTAGCACTATCCAGAAGACATATATCATTTTTATTAATCTTGAGTCCAACTGAAGACTAGGGAATTTTCATATTCTTCATAAAAAAAACAAATAATACATCATAAGAAATATGAAAGACAAGCGAAAAAAAATATTAAGAAATACATTAGGAATGTAGAAACTAGCAACACATGATGCATTAGGAAAATACACTCAAGAAAAATAAACTAGTTGCAAACATAAATATAACAACTTTTATAGCTTCATTCCCCAGTAAGATGATTAGTTCTTCAGTCAATATCCTCAAAGAAGTCTCCAACTTCTAAATGAGTAATATTTGTTAGGCCTTCAAAATCATCATCTTTATATGCAAGATGTGCCTTAGAATCATAGTTATTTGAGGGACCTGCTTCATCATCATTATTTTGAAAGGTCAAGCGTGCCTCCACATTATTTTCTTTTTTCTTGAGGGAGGCTTGATAAAGTTTGACAAAATGTTCTGGCGTACGACAAATGCGTGCCCAATGACCTCTCATACCACATCGGTGACATATACTAGCTTTACCTTTTGAATGATTAATTTGAGAACCCTTATTGTTCTCCAATTTATTTCCACCATAATGACGATAATTGTTTCGCCCCCTGCCATGTCCACGTTTACGACCATGTCCACAACCACGGTAATTATTTTGTTTTCTTTCAAACTTATCATATATTGCTACAACATTCACTTCCAGAAATGGAGCTGACCCGGTAGGACGAGCTTCATGATTTTTCATTAATAGAGTATTATTCTGCTCAGCCACAAGTAGGCATGTGATTAACTCAGAATATTTCTTAAAACCTTTTTCACGGTATTATTGTTGTAGCACCACATTTGAAGCGTGAAAAGTAGAAAATGTTTTTTCCAATAAGTCCTCATCTGTGATAGTGTCTCCACATAATTTTAATAGAGAACTTACTTTAAAGATAGCAGAGTTATACTCACTTACGGTTTTAAAGTTTTGCAACCTTAAATGTATCCACTCATACCGAGCTTTCGGTAATACCGTAAGTTTTAGGTGGTCATATCGATCCTTCAAATTAATCCATAATTCAAGCGGATCTTTTACGGTTAAATATTCAGTTTTTAACCCTTCATGTAGATGATGACGAAGGAAAATCATGCCTTCGCTTTATCTTTATTTGATGCTTCATTTTCTTGTATAATAGTATTTCCAAGACCTTTAGCGTCAAGGTGAATTTCAGCATCAAGAACCCATGATAAATAGTTGCTTCCGGTGATGTCAAGTGCCACAAATTCAAGTTTTGATAAATTTGACATAGTGAAAACTATCATAAAAGATGAATAAGTTAGAGAAATAATTATAATAATAAACAATTAATGAAAACAAAACGATTAAGGTAAAAAAAATAAAAATAGAGCTATATCATGTTAACAATCTACTATTTCATTTTATTCTTGCCATAAAGTAGAAATTACATACTTGTTTCATTTCACTTTATATTATTGATATATATGTGTTAATAGAATTGAACGTGACTAATATTATTTATATGTTCCAATAAATATAAAGTAATTAAAAAATTATTGTTTGTCAATTCATTTCTCACAGTTCTTCGAAATGCCTTAAAGATATGTTTTGATCCAGGGAGTCCATGACATTAGTGCATAGCTAGTTTGATGACTTTGAGGTCCTGTAAGAGTTGAGCATGGAAGGAAATAGTTGTTTAATCACTGCAATGTACTTAAACTATTTAAGATGCCAAAGCGCACAAGTAATCTGCAAACAGTGAGCATATGATATGTACTGTCATAAATAAGATGATTATAATGATATATACCTTAATAAAATATGGCTCAACTTAGCGGGAGTTAAGAATAAAATTAGAGTTTCGTGCTGATAACGTGTTATAAAATAAAAGTAATGCAGTAAAATGTAAATAAGAAGAGATAGAAAGAAGGGAGAAGTGTTTTCTTCTTTCACTTTGGTGTATTTTTTCATTGCAATTACATGACCTTTTATAGGCATAAAAAGTAAAAATAATGGACATAAAGTAGGAAATTTATTAAGTTATTCATAACATGGGCATCCAATGTAGTATCCAAAGTAGTATCCAATGTACAAACTATTCATAACAGTTTTCCATTAATTTGAATCGCCTTTTGATTAAATTAAGTCTTCCCCCCTCCCTTAGTCTTCAAGAACGAAAAGCATGTATAACGGTATGGTTGTCCTTATTTACCTTTCTCGAACTGTTTCTCCATTGTAGTGACGAGATGGTCAAATGCCCTTTCCGACCACTCGTTCCTTCGCTACCCAACATAATGATGATGTATTTGGGAGAAAGGTCCAACACTGTGGCTCCTACTCGATATCTCTATCATTCTAACTAAAGTTTTTTCCTTTTTTCTGTTATAAATATTTTATATCTTTTTTCTTAAATATATGAGAATATAAATTAAAGATCGTTAAACATTGGAGACTAGAAGATTAGGTCAAGACTAATTGAGAGACAATAATGAGGACTAGGATGTTAGAAGGACAATAGTTCTGCCACACGTTAGATTGTATAGCATTTATTGAGAAAGTTGTTTGTTGGTTCTTATGTTGTCTTGGACAATCGTAACCTATGTTGCAAACTCTTCAAAATGTAGCCGCACCTGTGTCGAATCCTTAAAAAATGCATTACTTTTAGAGAATCCGACACATATTCGGCCACATTTTCGGAGAGTCCAAACAACATGCATCCTAACCTCATGCACTAATTTTGGGCGATAAGTTAGACTTAGTGTCCATTTTCTAGTTAACCACTCTTTGGCGTGTGTGGCTGCTAAATTGTCCCACATTTAATAGGAGTTTTTGGCGAAAAACGTCCTTTAACTATACCCGTAACCTAAACTACATCCTTCACACATCATTGTAAATAGAAAACATCCTTGTTATATCCCATATTAACAAGTTGCATCCTTCCGTTACTCTAAAGTTATAAAACTAACGGAATAAAGCTATTCACATGAGTTGCACGTGACGTTCCACACCACCCAAAGCATTTCGTCGTTCTCCCCTTGCCCTACCTTGCCACTACAAAGAAATCCAAACCATCATCAGTCCGTTGCACAATATTTCTTTTCTGTTCTTTGCAACCAAAAGATGGTACAAGTAAATGGTAGTAATATCCGGTGATCCACCAACCAAATACAGTCAAAATGCACATGCAAGTTGAGTTCACGATAGCGAAGTCTGCAATCTCACCATTATAATACACTCAACAGTATATCAAATGAAGTAGCTTACTGCTACAACTATGGAGCTCTAAACGTTGGAAGATATAATTGCACTTACAAAAAGTAAATCTTAATAATTGTGTACGCGTAAAATCGGGCATAAAGCTACCCCGATTTTCCGGTAAAGAAATGGGAGGACAACCCGATCCAATATGACCTCGGATAAAGCCGAGGGCTCCTATGGATCCGAGCCCGAGAAGGATGAATGATGCGCTAAAAACCGGACACGGCCAAATATGGGAAGAATCGGTTCGAGCAAAATAAAGAATCGAGACTAAAGGAAAGCCGGTTGGAAAGGACAAATAAGGGGACGAAATATCCGCCCTTAACCGAATATTACGGCGCAAATGTCGCCCAGTATCAACAGTGTATCACGGTTTACCAGAGAAAAAAAAGATTTTTAACATATTTAAACTTTTACTAAGATTGAAACTCACCTATTATATAAAGGGAGAACCTTTTTATTTTCAAGACCACCGTTAGCACACATATCAAAACATTAAAGTCAATTTTTGTTCTCTAATTACTATTCAAAGTGTTCTTCCGTTGCTTATTTGTTTAATTGCAATCGAGCCCGTTTCCCGGCTTAATCTAAACCAACTTTCATTGTTCGCCATAAAGTGAGGCTTAATCAACCATTGCGGTTGGTTTGATTGTTTTATCTTCCTTTAATTCAATGATTTGCCATTCTTAGGTCATTCGTGTTAAATTAAATTACACATACTTTAAACCGCGTATAAATTCAATTGTTATTCATTTTAAGGGTAAACACTAATGTAACTATATAATTGTAGTAGTAATTTTTTCATCATTATTAGGCCGAGAAATATTAACAATAATGGAAATGACAAAGCTTATGGAGTATGTTCCTATTCCGATCAAAGAGAGTCATGAGGAGCCTAGTGACAAGATAATAAGTTGTATTGCATTCCATATATTTTGCAGCTAAAGCTTGACTGGTTGTCTCTGTCATCTGAGTGATTGTAAGTTGTATTTGGTTTGGCACATACGTGACAATTACCTGGTTGCATCGTTATCTCTTTTTGATTTCTTTGGTGCAAAGTAGTTTGATTTCCATTTTTAATTCTTTTTAATTTGTTTGCAGAGTGCTATAATGCAAGCTCTTTCTGAGATATACTTTTGACTTCTGAAAAGAAGAGAGTCTCTGTTAGCTGAGAAGACTTTGAAATTTGCAGACGGCAATGGTCGTTGAAGCAGACTTGGTATCTCACGTGCATAACTTTATTCCGTTAGTTTTATAACTTTTGAGTAACGGAAGGATGCAGCTTGTTAATTCTGGGATATAACAAAGATGTTTTTTGCTTACAATGATATGTGAAGGATGTAGTTTAGGTTATGAGTATAGTTAAAGGACGTTTTTCGCCAAAGATGATTTTGAACAGGATTATCGTTCATTTTCTCTCATTTTAATATCTAGTACTGGAAAGCTGCATATCCACTTCGGAAGCAGTGGCGGACGCACGTGGTGGCAAGCGGGTTAATTGAATCCACTTCATCAAAAAATAATACTGTGCATATTTATAAATTACGATTAAAGCTGTGTAAATTTTTTATAAATATTTTATTTGAACCCATTTGACAACTACTATTTTACAATTAAAGTTATGTACTTTTAATATTGAACCCGCTTGCATAAAATCTTGAGTCCGCCACTGTTCGAAAGCATACTTAAGATTACCAAAATTCCGACAAATTACCTTCTAGAGGGAACAAGATTGAGCAATCGGCAGTATCTTAGATGCAAGACTGAAGGAAGGTTGAGCAAGTTGAATTTGTTGACATGGGCGGAGCTAGAGTACGATCTACAGGTTCTGCTAAATCTAGTAATTTATGTTTAATTCATATATTTATCTTAAGAAATTTATTGATATAATTTATTAATTTAGAATAAACATATTAAATTCTCGGACGTATAAACTCCAAATTCTGATACCGCCTGTATTTATTATGATAAGCATAGGAGTAGTTTCACTTTTAGAAAGGAAAAGAAATGTAATATCATCTTTACACTTGTCATATAGACAAGCGAAACAGTAATTGTCACGATTACAAAAGAATGATATTCTAGTTTTTATCAGTTGCACGAGCTAGTACACATGCTGTTTTTCAGGTTCGACATGACCAACAAAATTTCACTGATAGTAATTTTGGATTTTCATTTAGTTATCAATTCACTATTGCTTAGACAACAATCTACCCGATTCATTAGCTGGTCATATGAATGTTCTTAGTTACGTTCTATGCTTTAAATACAAGCAAAGTTTTCATTATACTACCCATTTCTACTTAATTTTCTAGAGTTAAACTCTAGTTTAATCTGCTTTTATCAAGTAAGCGCACGCTCAAGATAAGCAGATAATATATAGAATGATCAAACACGTGGGCGTGCATCTTCATTCAGAGAATTACTTATATACTTCACACTTAAAAGCCATGGTTTCACCCCACACTTAAACTCTTGCTCGTCCTCGAGCAACTTTCAAAATTAAGCACAATGGCAAGAAATATATTTCAAAACATACTCAAACATCCTATCAATGATAATTGTTTATATCAATATTTAGAACCCAACATAAAAAATATTGACATCTTTCTTCAAAATTAGACTCATGCCAAGACCATTTAAATGTTTGTGTGAACATCCTAACCTAAAAATATGACTCCAATATATTTCCTATTATGACTTATTTCTTGTGTCAACTCAAAACGCATGCCTTGACTTTACCAATCCTTTGCAAAGCATGTGCCCGCACCACAAAGCAAAGAGAGAAATTAGTCCACACACTCAAATATGTATTCAAGTATAATTTAAGGACGTACACTATCACGACCCAAAACCCAACCAATCGTGATGTCACCTAACCCAACCCACTAGGTAAGACAAATAATAGTCAATACAACTATAATGAAATACTAAGGGATCAGTAAATGAAATAACTAAAACTTTATATTATATCACAAGGACTGGTAGTACAAATCATGAGCTTCTAAGATTTAGAATTTATAAAGCTAGTATGAAATAAATAAATCATCTGTTTGAAATATACATAAACAGATTTGTAAATCTAAAGCTATCAAGGACAATTGACAGCTATAACCAGAACGTAGATACATCTTCAATGCCATCTCCCACCGTACACAGCAACATCAGCTCCAAGATCTGCACGCAAGGTACAGAAGTGTAGTATGAGTTCAACCGACCCCATATACTCAATAATTATCCTAACTAACCTATGCAAAGTAATAGAAGCAAGAACTATAAATGATACTCGTTGATCACTTGTGTAGTTCATAAATTCAACAAGTATAGAGCAAATATATGATCAAATCAGGTAAATTACATGTAAAAACCATCTTGGTGCTCACAATTATTTGTTTAAAAGTGTTCTACTAAGTCAGCAATCCAACATATAAGGAAGATATGCAAGTAAATCAGGAAAAAAATCAAGGAAATTATAAGTAAAGATGAAATGCAATAACCAACTATCAGTCCGTTGCGGCGCGTAACCTGATATATGTAACAATAACCAGCTCTCCCAGAGCTCACATCAACTAGAAACCCATCGGTTTCTCACACATCACATGTATACCATCAAGAGAGAAACATGAGAGGGTGGCTCTGGGGGGATGGATTTGTATCACAAGCTGCACGGACAACCCACGTGCTACACGAACAACCCACGTTCTAATAATATTAACAACATGTATAACTCACGTGATGCATGGACAAATCACGTGATATAGTTTTAATATCGGGATCCACACGGATAACTCACGTGTTGCACGAACAATTCATGTGCTAATAATATCAATCCACATGGACAAATCACGCACTGCACGGACAACTCATATGTAAATATCATAGTTCGCCTTGGCGTGGTCACATGCATATTATTATAATCCACCCGGGATGGTCATATGTATAACAACACAATTCGCCCGACGTGGTCACATGCATCTTTTCTAAATCATATCACACAGAAGCAAGTATACATGATCACACGTATATGATGTATAAATATCAGATTTCATGCTCCTAGACTGGTATAATAACATGCTAATGCGTAGTTATATGCAATGTGTATTATCATAGATTAAATCATTTATTTCATCACAGAGATAGAAATTACCAAGTTTATTCAGGGAATTAATCTTTTCGTAACCACAAACATCGCTCAAATAGTTCCCAAAAATTTTACAAATAAGAGAAACATTATAGCTTAAAGCTTAACAATTAATTCTAGGCATATCATAGCCTAAATACTACCCCAATCATCGATAAACACCCGGTGCTCGCACATGGACTCAAACCCCACACATATGCTCACCCATAGCACATAACTATCACAAATAGTTCAGGCAACTAATGCCTCAACCAATTTTAGATAAGATATTTACCTCAAACAAGTCAAATCCAATACTGGTGTTTACCTAAAAAATGTGAGTAACAATTAAAGATATTTTTGTGATTTTAAAGATACGTGATATATTTTAATACTAGTGATTAAACAAGTAATATAAGAAATAATGAACCAAATCAGTGTTGTCGGAACAATAGGAGGCCTCGAGCTCGACTTATCCAGGGACCTCGAGGTTAGCTAAGAGTAATAAAGTATAAACAATAAAGTAAATGAATTAAGGCTAAAGAGTAATTGGAGAGCATGTTAGAAAAGAAGAATAGGAATATTCTATTGCAATGAATGATCTGATCCCTTACAAAATAATTGGGGTCCCTTTATATAGGAGAGGAAAACTCCAATATAATACATTCCTCATAAAAGTAAAGGATTCTATTGGTACATGTGTATAACGGCCTAGTACAGATCTGTATCATTTCGTACAAACCTTATCCATTAATTAATGCCCTGGTCCACATGTTCCTGAGAAATTCCCGCTCTTTCTTGATTGACCTCGAGATTGTGATGACCTCGATATGGATCATGCCAGGCCTTCCATTAGCTTCCTCGAGGTGGGTGTCCCTCAATCGGATCCGATCTCCAATTCGAGTCTCCCGGGCTCGGACCTGTAGCCCGTTTTAAGACTTCAAAATATCAAGCTCCTCGATTTTGACCGCATACAGATAGTTCCCGTGTTTCTTAGAATGGAATGATACGAAACGATTTTGACCTTGATTTAATCGAACCTCTAGTGATGATGTTTTCCTTGTGGAGCCAACGTTCGAATTGACCGAAACGTCCCATTGGCCCACTTTCCCAAAAACATTAAATGCACGTCAGTGCTGGTTGGCCATTAACGCCTCCGAACCGTCACTGCCCCTCAATAAATATGGGGCGTCTTCGTTTAGTAAATAACTTTACCTTTCTTCAATCTCTATCAATCCTCATCTCTTTCTTCAATCACTTGTTTCCTCCGCCTCTTTAAACGTCGTTAAATACCAAGCTCTAACCGGAAACACTTCATCCATGTTCACCCGCATTTCTTACCTTACAACCATGGCCAAAACTTCCAAGACGGTCCCTAAAAAAGATACAACATCATCTTCCTCTGCCTCCCGGCTGGCCAAACCGGTGGTGTCGCCGACACTTTAAGAGATCACCCCTGGTGATTATATCATCAAGAGGGACTTTAGTATCAAGAATCCTCCCAATGTCGAAGGCCGATGTGAGCACGTATCGTGGTACCTTAGCCCGATAACGAAGCAACTCATCAAGGATGTTAGGAGGGATTGTCGATGGGGGGATGAGGTCTAGATTCAATTTCCAGAGCTTAGAGAAAGCATAACTACCCACAAGGAGGGGTTTTGAGTGTTTACACTTACCCCTTCACACTAGGCCCCCTCGATCCGGTGGTGATTGACTTTTGCAAGACATAAGAAGTTACCCTCGGCCAAATCCACCCTTCGTTCTAATGTATCATTATCATATTGCGGTACTTCTCTGAGAAGGCCAAGGGTTTAGAATTCACCCTCAGCCATCTAATTCAGTTGTATCAGCCCCAGTTATTCCGAGGGCTCATCAAGCTGCAGCATCGAACCACGAAGTTCTTCTTCACCAGTACCGATGAAACCAAAGATCGAGGCTGGATAAGCCGATTTGTTAGAGTCAGGACTTCGGACATCATCCCCGAGGAAATAATGTCATTCCCGGAGAGGTAGAATTTTGACCGTAAGTGGAGTCCGCATTTTTGTTCATTTCTATTTTTTTCATTTTTCATAGCTTGCTCATCTTTCTTTTGGCAGCCAATGCTTAGGCGCCCTTGGCGGTGCCCGACCTTGAGGATTGGGTTAGGAAACTAGCTGCCACATCCTCTTATGACAAGCACAAGTGGCGTGATTTGGCGAAGGCCAAATGGGAGGCCAAGAACCACGGCCTTGGAGATGCGTCCAAGATGAGGCCGGCCCTACCTGAGAAGAAAACCAAGCTTTCAAATCCAAAGCCCGAGAAGGACAATAAAAGAAAGAGGGTCTCAAATCCCGAAGACCCCCAAGACAGGAAAACTTTCACTCGAAGGTTGCGGAAAAGGTTTGCTCAAACAAATGCAGACTCAGCTCATGACTCCTCGAATGGTGAGGAAAATAATGAAGAAGAACTGGCACTGGTGGCTTGGACTAGGAAGCCAGTAAAGGTCGCCAAACATTCCGAACTAGAAAACCCACCTTGTGGTGAGGATGCCCGAAGGGAAGAAAAGGGCAAGGCCCTAAATCTCTGGAGGTTGAGATTGTCCCTCCGTTTTCAACAAGTATACCAGAGGGGGTAAATGCTAAGGCCCCCATGGATAATGAGAACACCTTGAGTGAAGAGCTCGGAGCCGTGACAATAGGTCATTCCCTTTCATTGCCAACCTATTTGGGGGGGGGGGGGCAATCGAGGAAGCTACCACTTTGCATATGCCCGACACAAGTAAGGTCATCGAGGACGATCCTTTCCATAGTTGGTATGCTGGAGTTGAGGATGCCAATGACTTCAATGACGCATCCTCCATTTTTGAAGAGGCCCGACGTCTCTTTTCCCGGGTAAGGATCAGCCCTTTAGTATTGTGATTTTTTCTCTATTCTCATTCGACTGAAATGCCTTTATTTCATGTGTAGGCTGTTGCAAAGTTCAAGGCCGAGCTGAAACAATGTGAGGCCGAGCTCAAGAGAGTATTGTGCGAAGAGAAGGCCTTGAGACTCCTTTGTAATCAGAAGGAAGAGGAGCTTAAGGACCACCGAATTGCTTTGGCCGGAGCTCAAAAAAGAGAGTCCGAGCTGGACGAGTAGGTAACTCCATTTTTAGCAGAGTTCGGCATTCTTGGCACTGCTTTGGAGGCTAATACTTCGATATCTCAGCTACAGCAAAAGCTGGACATGATTGGGCAGCTCCGGGGCGAGGTGAATCAGGTCCGGGCTGATTTCCATCAATAGAAGAGGAATATGGATCAACTTGCTGCTGATAAGAAAGCTATTGCGGCTCAACTGGCCTCGGCTTAGGGTACGCTCCAAGATGTTGAAGCGAAGGGCCTAACTCAGGCTAGAAAAACTGAAGGGTTGGAGGTCGAACTGGTTAAAGCCCGAACTGAAGCTGCATAGCCTAAGGCCGAGGCTGCACAAACTAAGGTTGAAGCTGACAAGATGAAGACTACAGCCGATAAATCCATCGCCATATTCCAGAGAGAAGCCACGACCGTTCAAGCTGAGTTGAGGGCAACCTCCAACCGGGCAAAGCGAAGCAGTGAATTGGCTAAGTGTCAAGCCCGGAGGGAGACTCTCGAAGAAGTCTGTGCTCGAGGATTTGACCTTGCGGAGGAGATAGCTGAAGCACAAGCACGAGAAACCGATGCTAGGTTTCTTGTCTCCTCTGATGATGAGGACGTAGTGAGTGGCTCCGGGGACGAGGAAAGTGAAGAAGATTCTTCTGAGGGGGAAGAGGCTCCAGAAGATAAAGCTATCGGGGATGAAGACGATACTCCTAGGGACGTGGCCCCGAAAATAGATTAGGTTACTATTTTTGTATAAGAGTCCTTTGTTGTAATATGCTTTGTAAATTTCCCGAATGAATATAAAGTAGCCTTTTGTTCCGTTCTCGATTTGTGCTGACTTTTTATTTTTTTCTCAATTCATAAGAATTTTCGATGATTCACATGTAAAGTTCGAGTATTGGTTTGGACTCGCAATAAGCCCTTAGGCTTTTATTGCCCGAGGTCGTACCCCTTAGGGTTTTAGATGATCCCCGAGCCAAACTTAAAGTCAAATTACTGCGAGCTCAGGGCCTTTGGGTCCGAGTTAATTGAGATCGGGGTCTCAGATTCTCATAGGTCTTAGACCCTATCTTTCCTTTTAAGCTGGCCCTTAGGCTCTTTTTTAGGTTGGCCCTCTTTTAGGTTGGCCCTTATGCTCTTTTAGGTTGGCCCTTAGGCTTTTTAAATTAGGCTGTTTCGGCCTCCAAAAATGGCTATATAGTTTTCCCTCACTTCGGCTAAAAGACTTAATGAAATTTTAGTTATGCCTTAGCATGTATTTTGTATTTGGGGGCCAAATTTTTCGAGGCCCTTTATATTTTGCTTTTGCTAGGGGTAGCCTGATTTAACCGGTTTTTCAATGTTTGAAGGCCTTTAGTTTTATAGCGAAAATCGAACGTCTCTGAATCACATTATTTTGGCTGTAGCATTTATGTGACTGTAGTCTTTAATATGGACATAGCCTTCGGCTATGTCACTTGGACTTATTTCCCGATAACTCTTCAAACTTGTTCGAAGAGTTAGTCCCCGAGTATAGTGGCCTTGGCCTTTGTTTCGAGGGAGGTGCCTCTTTTGAGGTCTTATGGTTTTGAGTTTTTGATGACTCGGATGTGTTGTTTGTCAATGACAGTCCTCGGGTATTTCGGGGTGTTTTGGCCCTTGAGCCGCTTCCCGTAGGATTGTAAGTATAGAGCTCGTATGAGATACAAAGTGTGTTTTGATATAACCAGAATGTTTCTTTAAATAGTCAATATATGCATACACGCTTCACCATTGGGGCTCAATTATTCTATATGGACACGGTTCATTTGACCGTTTGGCCTATTACAAAGTTCTCCTGCCGAGGCCCTCTTAGGCGCGAAATGTCTTCCCTAGAGCTATAACCTCTGAGGGTGATGCCCCACAATATTCAAGGTTGATTGAAAAAGAAGCCTTGAATACTCGTTGAGTGACCCTTGGGTAGCATATAGGTGTTGCCTCGTTAAAAACCTTGTCGGTAAAACCCATTTGGGATAAAACCCGATCTAAGGGAAAAAAGTTTAACACATTCTTTTAAACCCAAGGTCTTCAAGCTTAGCAGTAATATCGCTTGAGCATTGATATATTCCAATTATTTGGTAGCTGTTCGCCTTTCATTATGCTGAGTTTGAAGGATCCGTTCCTTATGACTCCGAGGACACGGTACGGTCCTTCCCAATTGGGACCGAGCTTCCCTTTGTTTGGGTCTTGAGTGTTAAGAGTGACTTTCCTCAGTACTAAGTCCCCGACTTTGAAATATCGAAGGTTTGTCCTTCTGTTGTAAACTTTTCGATTCTTTGTTTTTGCTCACCTATTCGTATTAGTACAACCTCACGTTTTTCATCTAGTAGCTCGAGAGAAGTGGTCATTACTTTGTGATTTGAGCCTTCAGTGGCATGCTGAAACGTAGCGCTAGGCTCCCCGACTTCGACTATGATTAAAGTTTCGGATCCATATACCAAGGAAAACAGGGTCTCCCCAGTACTTGACTTCGATGTTGTTCAGTATACCCATAATACCTTGGGCAACACCTCTCTCCATTTCCCCTTTGCATCATCTAGACTTTTCTTCAAGTTTTGGATATTGGTTTTGTTAGTGAACTCAGCCTGCCCATTTGTACTTGGGTGGTAAGGTGCCAATAGGATCCTTTTGATTTTGTGGTCCTCGAGGAATTTTGTCACTCTGTTGCCGATGAACTGTTTTTCATTGCCACATGTTATTTCGGCGGGTATCCCGAACTGGCATATGATGTGGTCCCATATGAAATCGATGACTTCTTTTTATCTTACCTTCTCGGAGGCCTGTGCTTCAACCCATTTTGAAAAATATTCAGTCATAAACAAAATGAATCTAGCTTTACTTGGTGCCATTGGTAGGGGGCCGACGATGTCCATCCCCCATTTCATGAATGGCCACGGGGATAGGACCGAGTGGAGTGGTTCACCGGGTTGATGAATTATTGGTGCAAATCTCTGGCATTTATCACACTTGCGAACGAACTCCTTGGTATCTTTTTCCATGCTGTCCCAATAATATCCTTCTCTGATCACCTTACGAACCAGAGAGTCTGCGCCACAATGGTTCCCACTGGAGCCTTCATGTATTTCCCATAGTACATAATCTATATCCCCGAGCATATTGCCAGTGGTCTATCAAAGGTTCTTCTGTAGAACGTTCCATTTTCATCGAGCGAGAATCGAGCTGCTTTGGCTCGGAGTGTTCTTGACTCCTTTGGGTCCGAGGGGAGGTTCCCATGCTTTAAATAATCGATGTACTTGTTCCTCCAATTCCATGTTAAGCTTTTCAAGTTAATCTCTACATGGCCTTCTTCGATCACTGACTTTGACAACTGGATGACAGCCCCTAGGACGATATCATCTTCTTCGACTGAGGATCCTAAGTTTGCTAGTGCGTCGGCCTCGCTGTTCTGTTCTCGAGGTACATGATCTAGTGTCCATTCCTTAAAGAAGTGTAGCATTATTTGAAGTTTGTCCAAGTATCTTTACATTCGATCGTCTCGAACCTCGAAGCTTCCGTTTACATGGTTTACCACCAAAAAGGAATCACACTTTGCCTCGATAACCTCGGATCCAAGGCCCTTGGCTAGTTCAAGACCTGCGATCATGGCTTCATGCTCGGCCTCATTGTTAGTCAATTTAAAAGTTTTGATAGATTGCCTAATAACACTGCCCGTAGGCGATTTCAAAATAATGCCGAGCTCGGACCCTTTCACATTCGAGGCACCATCCGTGAAGAGGGTCCAAACCCCCGCCGATGTACCTATTTTTAGCAAGAGTTCCTTTTATACTTCGGGTACGAGGGAAGGTGCAAAGTCGGCCATGCAGTCTGCCATTTGAGACTTGATGGCCATCCGAGGTTGATATTCGATATCATATCCTCCAAGTTTGATGGCCGCCAATCTGCCCGATAATTCGAGCTTATGCAAGACATTTCGAAGTGGATATGTAGTTAGTACACTTATAGGATGGCATTGAAAATATAGTTTTAATTTCCTAGATGCTCTTATTAACGCAAGAGCTAATTTTTCCAAATGTGGGTACCTGATTTCAACATCCCTTAGGGTCTGACTCACATAATAACAGGAAATTGCGTACCTTGCTCTTCTCGAACAAACACGCCACTTACCGCTACCTCTGACACAGACAGATACAAGTAGAGTGTTTCACCCTCCTTCGGAGTATGGAGCAAAGGAGGGCTTGAGAGATACCATTTTAATTCTTCCAGGGTTTGCTGTCACTCCGGGGTCCATGCGAAGTTGTTCTTCTTTGTAAGCAGGGAGAAATGGTGGCTCTAATCTGATGATCTCGAGATGAATCGACCCAGGGCAGCGATCCGCCCGGTCAACCATTGCACGACTTTCACATTGTTCACCACAGTGATTTCCTCAATGGCTTTGATTTTATTGGTATTGATTTTCTCATTAAATGCTACCAGGTGGCGGGCATTAAATGCTACCAGGAAATCACTGTGGTAGCATTTAATGAGGAAATCACTGTGGTGAATGCCTGCCACCTGGTAGCATTTCAGATTTTTTTGCAGATGTGATAAAATCTCTGCATTTGCAAATTCTTGTCCCAGCTCCACGTTATGCTTATGCACAATGCCTACTGCATATGTACCCAAATTTTCGTAGGTGCGGTCACACCAGAACTTAGCAAAAACTAGCATTAACCAATATGTTCCAAAATGATCTAAACCACGTTCGAAATTTGCCCGAGCCCCTCGGAATCTTGTCCGAACATACTAAAAAGTCTCAAACATAATACAGACCTACTCGAGGCCTCAAAACACACATAACAACATAAAAAATATGAATAGCACCTCAAATAAAACTTAACGAACTTTCGAACTTTCAACTTCCAAAACTCATGCCAAATAATATCAAATCAACTCGGAATAATCTCAAATTTTGCACACAAATTCCAAATGAAATAACATACCTATTCCAACTCTCAAAAAAATAATTCAAACCCGATATCATCAAAGTCATTTCTCGATCAAACTTATGAACACTACAAACCTTCAAATTGTAACCTTTCACTAATAAACACCAAAACCTTGTAGAAATATCCAAATGCAAATCCCGGCATACACCCAAGTCCAAAATCACCACCTGGACCTAATGGAACCATCAAAACTCCGATTCGAGGTCAAATAAATAAAACTCAAACTTGATCAACTCTTCCAACTTAAAGCTTCCTAGTGGAGAATCCTTCTTCCAAATCAATTCCGAATCACCTGAAATCTAGAATAGACGATTCACATAACTCATAATACATCATATGAATCTACTCAAGACTTTAAACAGCTGAACAGAATGCAAAAGTTCAAAATGGTCGGTTGGATCGTTACATACACATTGAAAGAATTCGATCACTCTCTCAAAGAAATTCATGTGCATCCCGAGGTGTGACGACCCGATAGGTCATTTTGAGTAATAGGTCTTATTTTCATTTTTGAGACCTTTATTAGCTTCATTCAATATTTCTTGATTTGTGTGTGCAATTCATGTCTTTTTAAAGTTTTCTCATCAAAATTTGAAGAAAATATAATTTTTGGCTTTAAAAATAACTTGGGTTGACTACAGTTTTTGGTAGGTCCGTATTGTGATTTTGGACTTGGGTGTTTGCTTGAAATTGGATTTGAAGGTCACTAGGTTGATTTGACTTGTTTTGCCGAAAGTTAAAAATTTGAAAGTTTGGAAACTTCTTAGATTTGACCATAGGTTGACTTCATGTCTATCGGGTTCAGATTTTTATTTTGGGACTTGGTATGGGTCTATTTCACTATTTAAAACTTGTCTGCAAATTTTTGTGCAATTCAGAAATGGTTTGATAGGATTCAGACACTTAGTTGTGATTTAGAGGTTCTTGAGTTTTCTTTTGATTTTCAAGCGTTTTGATGCCCGATTCGTACTTCTGGATTTTATTTTGGTGTTTTGATCATGCGAGAAAATTCGTATGATATTATTACACTTGTGTACATGTTTGGTTTAGATCCTGCTGGGCTCGGGTGAGTTTCGGATAGGCTTTAGACCATTTTGGACTTAGAACATTGCTGGTTTTCAGCCGTTTCTGGTGTCCAGTGCATTGTGCTTCGCGATCGGAAAGGAAATTTTTTGGCTGGAACTGGTTATTCTTCGCGAATGTGAGGAGATGGTGAGGAATGCAAAGGAAAGCGGGCTTACCCTTCGCGAACGCGAAGCTGTGTGTGATATGGGGAAAGGTCAGGTTATTCTTCTTTGCGAACGTAGACCTTGGTTCACAAATGTGAAGGCAGGCGGGGATTAAGCCTTCGTGATCGCAAACAGGACCTTGCGAACGTGAAGGCCATTTGGCCGCTGCTCTTCCCAAAAGCGTCAGCTACTTCGCGAAAGCGAAGAACACCTAACACCCAGGTATTAAATTATCTTAAAGCTGTGGATTGAACCATTTTTCACCATTTTTGAAGTTAGAGCTCGGCTTAGAGGCGATTTGGAAGAGGTTTTCATCCTAACTTCATTGGTTAGTATATTTTAACTTATTGTATTATATTTCTCTAAACACCCATTAATTTTAACCGTTGATCTAGGATTTTTCATGGTAGAAATTAGAGATTTTGTAAATTGAGATTTAAATATCAAATTGAGGTCGAATTTTGAAACAAATCACATAACGAGGCTTGGAGGTGAATGGATAATTGTGTTTTGGTTCAAATCCCGAGTTTTGAGCAAGCAGGCCTATGGTTGACTTTTGTTGATTTTTTTTACAAACTTATTAAGGATTGAATCTTTTTCATGGATAGGTAGTTTCTAAAGCCTATTGTCGTGGTTAACTTTTATTTGAGGGACGAGGACTTGTTGGCCTATTTTCTACGTGAATTATGTGTGGGGATATATATATATATATATATATATATATATATATATATATATATATATATATATATATATATATATATATATATATATATATATATATATATATATATATATATATATATATATATATATATATATATATATATATATATATATATATATATATATATATATATATATATATATATATTGTATTGTGTTGTTTCCATGACTATATTTTCCATGTCGTAGTTAGGTTATTACTTCTTTAATTGTTCGCCTTCATTATATTGATTATTTTGAAGATGTTGGGATTTTAAAAGCTAAGATGAATTATCATCATACTATGATTAAAGTGAAATAACTTCCCACCTTATTTTGCTATTTTAGATTAGTGTTTTTACTGGGTGAGGAAGAGTGAAAAGCACGAAGGGTGTCGCCGTACCTTATTTGCATACAGTATTATTTATTTCAGGATTACAAGGATTAATACACGAAGATTGATGTAGTGCATTTGATTGTTTGTTCTCGTTTATCATATCATGTGAGACAGAGAGTAAAAGCACGAACATGCTATTTTATTTATGATATTACATGATGAGGACGAAAGTAAAAGCACGAAAGGTAATGTCGTGCCATTGTTGATTCCATTGCTTTACTTGATTTCCGAATTGACAATTTAATTGGTTGCATTATTATTGTTTTCGGAAAAAGGCTACTTGTTGGATTTATACTTGCCACTCTTATCGTACTCCCCTTTCTACATGTCTCCTCCCCGTTAATATTTTAATTGTCCTACTTATTATTTTATTGCTTTATGTATATGCCTGTACATTACACTGTTGTTGCTACTGTTTCTCTATTGCTCTTTTTTTTTATATTCTTGAGCCGAGGGTCTTTCGAAAACATCCTCTCTACCTTCATAGGTATGGGTAAAGTCTGTATACATACCATCCTCCCCATACTCCACTAGTGGGATTCCACTGGGTTGTTATTGTTGTTGATGTATATACCTATACAAGATTTACATAGTTTTCTTGTCATACCCTCGTCACTACCTCATCGGAGTTAGGCTCAACACTTATGAAGTAAATTATGTGTTCTGCACTTCTTGTGCAGATATTGGTGTTGGTCCCGGTGATATCTCGTTGTGCTTCTGCTCGGATCTTATTTAAGGCGGAGACTTGAGGTAGAGCTATCATTATTTGCAGTCCCTGAAGTCCCCATCTATTTCTATCTATACTGTTTATCTCATTTCGAACAGTTGTATCTCATTCAAACTATACTTGTAGACTTCTAATTGCTCATGTACCGGTAACACTAGATTTCTGGGGTTATGGGTTTATTTCATGTATTACAACTTTGTTTATCATTAATAGTTGTTATTTCTCTGTTTAAAATTGTTAAGATGTTAAATTGGTTAACTAGTATTGGCTTGCCTAGCAAGTAGACGTTAGGCGCCATCACGACCCCGAGGTTGGGAATTCGGGTCGTAATATAAGGTCGTTCCATAGGCTTGCCCGTTGTGTATGTCTCTACTAATCTATGTTTGCGAAGTCTAGGATAAATTAGGTCTTTATGGGTTGTAATATAGGCTAAGGGATGAGTAAGATATATTTGGGTATATTGACTAACCTCCCTAAGGACTTTAATACACTACATTGAACTTTCAAATGCACACTCTTCATGTCCAATTCAAGCAATGCCACGAAATCATATACAATTTTGGCTTTTACGCACAACTATTTATTCACATGCCCGAATTAAAGGGAATAAAAGGCGTATTTTCTATTTTTTCATTTTTTTTGTATTTGCTTTGATTTTCTTATTCTTATTTTCTCTTTTTTTTTCCAACACTCTCAAAATTTAGGTTGGCCGGCTAATCATCTTTCAAAACATACGTGCAACCTTTGGCCTTTCTATGGTTCCACTCAAGAGCTACGCCAACTCTCATCTTACTCTTCTTGTGACTTAAGTTTCTTTCGGGGGTAAATATTCAAAAAGATCTAATTAAGAACAAAAAAAGACTCGACTTGTAATGTAGGTGCGAAAGAAAAGGTTTATTTATGGTGGTATACTATATTAATGGATAATCAAAGATACACCTACATCATCTTCTAGACTCACAAAGCTTACTTATTTCACTTCGACTAACACATGGGGAAAGCTCTAGACTAACACATGATAGCATAGAATATAATGAAGATCTCATATCATACAATGCACATGATTCACTACAAATGACTCATGCTCGACTCTCAAGTTAAACAACTAAGCACGTCATCATATTAATTCAACACATGAAAAGTAATCACAGGAGTCAAAAGATGAGCCTAAACATCAAAATAAAGACACATATATATTTTTAAAGGCATGTGGGCACATAGAACACAAAAAAGATAATCAGCTCAAATGTTATAGTTCTAAGTCCTGACATAAAACATATCAAAAAGTATAGGTACTCAAGTTCTTTCATTCCATAATCAGTTTTACAAAAGAAAGAAAAAGAATTTTTTTTGCATTTTTCTTCAGACTTTAATCCCTCAAAAACACTCTCTAGAAATTCCATCATAGGGAAAAGTCCAATTTTTTTTTTTAAATTCTAACTACAAAAAAAAATTCGATATTACCCGGTTCAAAGAGATATGTTGAAAAAGAACCGTGGACGTAAGAAAAATCAAGGATGAAACATTAGTAACTCATGAGGTACTCAGACTTCTCTCGGGCATAGTCCTTTGTGCAGGTACCCCACACTTATTTCCAACCATCTAGCTTGTTGTTGCATTGTTCTAATGAATTTTTTCCTATGCTCCTACTCCTACAAAGACAAAAATAACACTACAAAAATAATACAATAAAAATAAAAAAGTAAACCAGAAATAAAGAAAGCAATAACGTTGGTTGCCTCCCAACAAGCGCCTGAATTAACGTCTGGGCACGATGCCCATCATGACCATCACACACATCACATATATTTTCGCACATAAGATTGAGTTGGTGCGTATAACTCGATCCCGAAAATATTTTAAAATTTTTGCCACGATTGATTTCCTCCACTATATACCTATGGACGATCAAAAGAAAAATTACCATCATTAAAACTCCCAAAATTTCAAGATGCCATATTTCTCAAATCAACTAGTAAAATTTTAAAAAATTAAAGAAAACAAAGTAAAATATGAGTTCAAACTTGAAAAGTAACAATATTTATAGCTACAACAACACTGGTAGTTCTCCAACAACAACGCCAAAATTTGATCACGCCTAACTCTAGTTGTAAAAAGGATAAGCGACCGCCACAAATATAATCCAGTCTAAGAGTTCGAAGTCAAATCCCACAGAGAATTAAAGTTTCGGCACAACAATTTACTATCACTAAGAAGACAAGCTCGAAAAATTCCTATGTTATAAATATTAAGATTATTTTTTCTAACTAATTAACTAACAAAGTAAACTAGTAAGTTAACGACTAAAGATGCTAAGAGTTAGAGACAAGATTTAGGAGATCTAGAGTTATGGTTTTTCTAATTGTCGGAATCCTTCCCCCTACGTTTTTTATAATTTCGCCTAAGTATTCTCTACTGATCGTGAGCACCTCAGGTGTCGTAATTCTCTCCCGAGTAACTATCATAATTTACTATACATATTCTCACGAATTACACTTGCTGGCACTATCTTACCGTTC
This sequence comes from Nicotiana tabacum, assembly GCF_000715075.1. NCBI lineage: Eukaryota > Viridiplantae > Streptophyta > Magnoliopsida > Solanales > Solanaceae > Nicotiana > Nicotiana tabacum. Next base: position 142,994,831 of record NC_134087.1, on the reverse strand, counting down.
ACTATGACCACGTCAATGCTTTGTTATTCCTAAACACACCTTTAACCCTGCCGTATTGATTCCTCACATACATTAAGAGTGATCTTGTTTAACAACCATATAAATATGTACCCTTTTCTGAGTAATACATAATAAATAGGCACAATCAATAGATGGTCATACAATCAATTGAAATAAGCACGTAGTTAAACAAGTAGAGAAATTCAACGACTAAATTATACTAAACGTAACAAGAATTCATTCTCCAAAAGGTTCCGTCAGACCTCTAGATAATAAAGCTATTCATAATAGTATGTAAAACTACAATACTAGAATCCATACTAACAATAGAAATAAGAAGAAGAAAGTGAAAAACTCTTAGAAGAATTCTCCGCTTTGGTCCTTGTGTGTTATTGCCACCAAAATAATTCTCCCTTATTCGAAAGTGAGTTTAAGGACTATTTATATGGGATAAGCTTTGCATGGGGCATAATAATACAAGCCAAATTCGGAACAACCTTTTCAGGTTAGCTTGTTCACTCTCTCGTGCGCACACGAGAGTGAACGAGCGAAGTTCTTCTCTTTTTCTTTTTCTTCCGGGTCTCTCGTGTACTTCCACACCCTTTTATCTTAATTCACTGTTTTGTTCAAGCTTCCCTCAGCTAGCTCGTTCACTCTTTCGTGTGCACGCGAGAGCGAACGAGCAAAGTTCTTCTTACATCTCTTGGTCCTGAATCAACCTCTTTTGCTCATCTTTCGTCCAACTCGCTCCTACATAAGAATACACGTATTGAGCACAATTCACTAGAAAAACTCATGTAACCTCTCGCATTCACACAAGTTATGAGATGAAAGTACACTAGAAAATATGTACTTTCACTATTTATCCGTTTCTCTTTGGTGGTGAATATAATTTTTCTGTTAGGGTAGTTAGTGTTTGAAAGAGAAGAGAATGCAGGTATAGATATTACTTAAAAGAAGACTGTTGAGAGTGTCGATTAAAGAGAGTTGTGTCTGTTTAAACAGTGGTTTTTAACAGACTTCTAACGTATTAATATTAATACCTTTAGTTTAGTCCTCCAAATGCAGAAATATAGTGGGACATTACTCTATAAATTTTCTTGTTTCCAAAAAACCCTACTTCTTCTCGTATAAACAATTTAATGTGTGGGTTGCTCTAGTGGAATGATCATTGAGTACAGATTCAAGATAATTATTCTTATCTGCACATGGTTATACCAAACTGAACAATTCAATCATAGATTAAAGAGAGAATACATAAAATTAAGCTTGTTTAAATGATGAAAATCTATATGCAAGTTATTCATTTGTTTGGTGCAAAAATATTGAGTGCATGCAAGTTCGTTTTTCCAGTTTAGATTAGGATTGAGTCACCAAGGAGTGAAGTAATTAAATTGGGGAAGGATCACTATTAATCGATTTATAGTCTCTGGGAAAATAAATGAGTGGATAGGGTAACGTGTATGAAAAAAGAAATTAAAAGGACACACAGTACCATTCTTAGGGTGTGCCGTCCTAGCACGAAAATACAACGTTTATTCTGCTATCTATAAATTTCATGAAATTCCAGTGTTTTTTCCTATTTATGAAATCATTATGAAGCCTTTTTCAACTGTCAATTTTCCAACCTATATAATTTTTATATGAGGTTGTTGAATCTAATTTATTAGCCTCTTCCTACATCAGTTAGATATTTGTCGCCCATTGTACATTTTGTGAATTTCATTCTAATAAAAGAAAAATAAAAGATAGAAGACTTTCTAAGAAAAAGAACACCATGACATTTTTATTTCAGTGATAACACATGCTAAAGCTCATACTTGTAGCTATTTTCCATAATTCGTCCGAGATTTACTACACAAAAACAGAGTAATAAAGTGGAGAATGAATACGAACATCGAAAATCTTTTGGACCACAGCCGACTGCTATGTATCTCTAGAGTTATTTCTCAAACTAGGTCGAAATCAATCACCAAAAATCTTCAGAAAATCTAAATGCAGACAGATTGTTTGTCAACATTATGTACAGAAGATTTTTCTTTTGCTTTTGGCAACTACAGCTAAAGACAAACTAATAAACCATGCTTTTTCTTTCTCTTTTCCTTCGCGAATTTGCAGGAAATTTGTCAATATTCTTCAATAGCCCAAAAAAAAAAAAAAGTTATAGATAGAAAGCATGGTGGGCATATTTTTTTCTTCAGTATATAGTCCTTCCCAAATTGTAAGATGCCACTCTCTGGAATAGGCAATATATGTCCGTACATACTGAAAAGGGAAACCCAAATCTGATCACAATGCATCAATTTCAAAAAAAACCAAAAAACATATAAATAGAAGTTTAGTTGTATTGGAAAACATTTAGGCCAAATACATATACAACACATCCAACTTGGCACCATTTTTCATTTTGGCACTCTATCTCTACCTTGTTCCATTTTGACCCTCCAATTCTATTTCTTATATTCCACTTTAACACAAAAGCTGCAACCAATGCAAAATATATAGCGCGTGTGTATACACAAATCGAAAGTGTAATAAATATCCAATTAAATATTGTCGCCTAGATTTTTTATCCATGTCAAATAGTTCAATACTAAAATACCTGAACCCGACTGTATTATTTCATCCACTGTTGGCCCATCTTCATTCTCTAAGTTCCAAATATTTCATCTGCCAATTTCATACTGACCCGTTTAGATAAAATAAACCCACAAAAAATACGGTCGGGTTGATAAGGTATTTTAGTATTGACCCATTTGACATGGATGAAAAAGCTAGGCAGCAATATTTAATTGGATATTTATTACACCTTAGATCTGTGTATACACACGTGCTATATTTTTTGCACTGATTTTAACTTTTGTGTTAAAGTGGAACATAAGAAATAGAATTGGAGGACTAAAATGGAACATATAAAATAGAGTTGGAGGGCCAAATAAAATAAGATAGAGATAGAATGTCAAAATAAAAAATGGCGCCGATGGATTGTATATGTATTTGGCCAAATATTTAATTAACCTTGCAGATGTAAATGTAAGAGTTCAATTGGTTGTAGCAGGCGGTTTTATAAACAAACCCCATAAAGCAGAACATATTGCAGAAGCTGCACATGCTAGAATTACACCTGTTGTTGTTGCTGTGTTAGGCATTACTACCTCAACAAGTTCTTTCATTTAGTAATTTGCTTTTTTGGGGTAATAAAAGGGAGGTGGGCACACTGGAGAATGCCCAACTGCTCCGCATGGCAAGACAATAGGATGGCTTACAATCATCAAGCAATAATTATTGAAACCGCAAAGAAATTATAATATTATTCTATCAACTAATAATCATTAATTGGTAACTTGGTTAAACTACTTTGGTTCTGAAGAATCTGTATATTGTCATGTATATAACTTACTCGATTTAACTTATGTACATGGATAACATAGAAAATTTGTACATGGATAACATGGCTTGTTTTCTAGGTTATTAGTATTTATCTATAGTTATCTTTTGGGTATGTTAATCGAAATATAGTGAAAATAATTGTTTTACTTAGTGTCTAGCTAGAAGTTAACACACACTTAAATCTCTTTCCATGTAGAGTTTAAAATTTACAAACTGACAGTATAATATTTCATAGATAATAACTATAACTAACTCCCCCTGAAAAGTAGAAAAAGTATGATAGGTAACCTGAAGAAAAAGATAAGGCAAATTATCTGTTATAATATGTTAAACGTTCTTTACATTATCAAAAATATATAAGTTAAATCTTTTAATATCTTATCGCATGAGTACATCTCCTTCAATTTAATATGTCCTCCGTTCACGTGAGATCAAATTAATTACAAATTTCTTCCTCCATAAGTATACCTAAAAAAGAGAACAAATTTTTTAAATTGTATACCTAATATATACGGTTTCCATTCACGGGTAGGTTAAACTTCAAAGTGCCATATATGTATGCAAGTTGAAGTCGGGAGTAATAATATCCTGTGCATACTGACTAAGGGATAGAATTAGAAAAGGAAGGCTATATTTACACCTACAACGTTTGGCATCTTTGATAATTCACTCTCCTAGGACACGTACTTACAACGTCCTTTGTGGTCCATACTTTTTATTAAATTCTCTTTATGAGTCATCAGCTGCATGCAATTCCAGAGGGAAAACAGGAGCCGGGAGTTTCGCTTCTATTAATAAAAAAGTACAACTCCATTTTCATTCCTGAAAAGTTGAGCTTCATAAAAGTAGTTAACTAGTTTCCTGACATGTTAATTTGTATAAAGATTAGAAGGCTTAAAATACAGAACTGAGCAGATGAAAGAAGGGAAGAAGCAAATTTTGTAGTTGTGAAATATTTGCTCCAGCTGGAAGGAAAAAAGAAAGATATTTAATTGTTGGATTTTACCTTATATCAGCGTAATTAAACCTGTTTAACTGGTTGTCTGCCTTATTCTTCAAAGCTAATGTAATGACCCGATAGGTCTTTTTGAGTTCTAACTTTCCGTTTTTGATTTGAAACCTTGAATAGCTTTATTTGATATATTTATAACTTGTGTGCATGGTTCATTTCGATTTCCGGAAAGTTTGGATGTATTTTGGAATAAAAATTCTAATTCTAGAACTTAATTGTTGGAGTTGATCATGGTTCATTTCGTATGATGATTTTAGACTTGTACGTATGTTTGGTTTGGGTCCCGGGTGACCCAAGGCCGTTTAGTAGTTGAAAGTTGAAAAATTCGAATTTATGAACTTTTAAATCTTTCGTTTGATGGATAATTCTTAATTTTTGATGTTATTTTGATGTTTTGAGCTTACAAGTGAGTTCATGTTAGGTTTATATACTTGTTAGGATGATTGGATGGGGTCCCGAGAGGCTCGAGTGAGTTTCAAATTGGTTTTGGGTTGTTTTGGTAAGTCTTGCTATTGGTGTTGTTGTTGTTATTGCGACAATAGGATCACAAATGTGAGATTGCAATTGCGATTGACGCCTCGCATTTACGGGGGGAGGGGGGGCAAGGTTGAGGAGCTCAGGCTTGTCGCATTTGCAAATGCTGGCACGCATTTGCGAAAAGCTCATTTTGGAGGATGACTTGCAATAATAATTTCTAACTTGACGCTTGCTCGCAAATGCGAACCAAGTTATCGTATTTGCGAGCAACAGTTTGCAATTGCAACATTTACAGCTGAGTAGAAGATAGGAGTTTCGAGATTAGTTCATTTTATTCCCTTTATGAGATCAAGACCACGTAAGGAGGCAATTTTTGAGAGAATTTTCTTCCCAACTTCAAAGGTTAGTAACCTTAACTTAGTTTTGATTGATTTTTATAAATTCTCATAGATTTTCAATCCTAAATCTAGGATTTCCAAGAGTAGAAAATAGGATTTTTGGTTGTAACTTAAGATAGTTAATTTTGGAGATTTAGACCTCGACTTGAGATCGGTTCTCGAAACAAATTACATTTTTGGATTCGAGGAAGAATGTGTAATTGAAATTTAGTCTTGATTTTGACTTTTGACCAAGTGGGTCCGGATTAACTTTTTGTTGACTTTTCCAAATATGATAATGATCAAACGTTTTTAGTATTAGGGGGTTCCTTAAGCTTTTTAAACTTATTTGATTATTATTTGACTAGATTCAAATTATTTGGAGGCTTGTCTTAAAGGAAAATCATTATTGGATTATTGAACTTATTCCGGAAAGTGGTAAGTACGTGGTTAACCCTGAGTTGAGGAAATTAGGTTATAATTACTTGCTATGTGCAAACTGTGTTGGGATAATATATATGCATGATGTCGAGTGTATATGCGTTTGTCATGGTTTAAAACATACGGGTAGAATTAGTTTTATCCATATCGTTGCTTATTTCATGTGTTATTCTCTTATACTATACTAGATTGTGTGACTACTTAGTTATTCACGTGTTAATGACCTTGTTTGAGTTCTTGTTGAGATATATGAGTGAGATTTGCTCTTAGATATTGAATTGTCGATTAGACATTGGTCATGTTCATCTCTCCTTAATGAATTATGCTTATCCGTCCTCTTGCCATTGTATTATGAACTTTACCATTTGTGGTTTCTTGTTGGATGTTCCTAAATTAATTGGTATATTGGATCGGGTTGCTCGTCACAATATTAATGTTATTATGGAACCAAGTTGCTCGCCGTGATAATATGGCCATGGGACTGGGTTGCTCTCACAATAGTTTTATGTTTGATAGGGTTATGTGCCACAATAGATATGTTATGAATTCTTGTATTTAATTTGTGGTATTGTCTTCCTTTGTGGATATGCCTATGTTGTGTACGGATATAGTTTCATCCTCTTTGGTTTTAGTTGTTGAGAAAGATTTGGTTGTCTTAACTGAGAAACATGGTTGATATTTCTTTAAGCTGATCCTTTACTATTTCCTCGCACTAATTCTTATTAATTCTCTTGTTATTTCTCTTGCTTATTAACTGTATAGGTTTATATGGTAAGTGTGTTGGCATAGCCTCGTCATTAGCTCGTCGATGTTAGGCGCGATACTTACTAAGTACATTGGGTTGGTTGTAATCATACTATAATTATGTACTTCTTTTGTATATTCAGGCATTGGTCCCAAGGGAGTATCGAGAGATGCTTAGCTTGGATATTTTAGAGACTCGATGTAACACCCCAAGTTTTCATACGTGAGAGTACGTCGTAAGTCATTGATGTAAGCTCGGAAATGAGATTATATTTGGAAGAAAATAAAGTAAGTTAATCATGTTACCTTAGAAGTTACAAATATTTAAGATCATGAATAACGAGTACCAAGAGGGCTGAAAATCTTAGAAGCTAAACCAATTGAAGAAAATAAGTTTCGTCGAAAGTCAACAAGTTTTTGGAATGTTATAACATGCACTTTGGGGTGAGACTAGGGTTCTTAACATGATAAGAAGGTTATTCTATGAGTTATTTTAGTCGTATGATATTCATTTTCTACATTTTGAAGGCAAGCAAGTTGTGGAACAAGAGTTGGCAAAGGTCATCACAACTTACATTCATAAATTTGCTGAAATTTAGGTCAAATGTATCTGAGCATTTCTCCAAATATACTTGGAATCATGAGGTGTTCTACCTACCAAATTGAATATCTACGAGTCTAGTTTCTAACTCATTAAACCGTTCATCAATACGACATTGGAGTAGAGAGATATTCGTATTTTCACGAGACCGCGTAAGCAACTCCCAATGGGACCCACTTAGGCGGTGGTTGACCTACTTCAATTTATAAACGATTTTCAAGCCTATTTTTGCTCATTTTTCAACTAACATTTGTCTCCAAACATCTCCTAACCCTCCTAAACATATACCACAAGGGTTTGAAGTGATTCCAAAGTGATTACACCATATTTGAACATCAAAACTTAGTTCTAGTGAAGAACAACACCTCTTTGAGGTTGTGTTGTCATTGAGGATTATTGTGGGCTGTATTTGGATGAAATTCCCAGTTGTTTCTGCTGTCTAAGGTAATTATAACAACCTATTAATTGTGCTTAAGCTTTCTTGTATGTTGGTTAAGTTGTTAGGATGATAAACTATAAGATAATACTTGGATTAGCTTAAGTCACTTCTATGGTGTTGTATTGCTATTGAGGGTTGTTGTAAACTGAATATAACTTGGATTTTGACTTGAAGTTACTGTAGGAGGTATGTATATTGTGTTCTTGCTTGTGCATAAGGTTATCTTGTTTTTGATTAAGTTAAATGGATGGGCTAGACATGAACTAGTGAATAAAGTTGCTAATTGAGGATAGTTGAAGTTGTGGATTATTTTCGTTGTTATAAATATATGGTATAAGGTTGGAATCATTGATTAATGACTTCATTATCATGTTAATGATACTTTTATGTTGACGTAAGAAGTCTATAAGGATTGATAAGGGGTATACAGATTCCAATCGGAGCTTGCCGCTCATCGTAATGTAGTTGTGACTTGTTGTTGTTATATGGTGTCTTGATATTGATAATTATGTATTGATGGATTGCTCTGGTCATTGTTGTTGGTATATGGTATTGGAGGAGGCCCTTGTTACAAGGGATATGCTGCCCAAATTTACGTAAACGAGCTACTAGCTTAAGTTATAGATTTAGCCTTTGCTCAGCATTGATTTTGAATCTCCTTATACTATGATAGATTGGGTTGACTTGTTTTAAGAGTTTCTTGGAAGGGATTAATGACTCAACCGGTTTAAGGTATGTTAAGTCACTTTCTTCTTTCTTTTGGCATGATTTAAAGAGAAATGAATACGCTACTTCATAACAGATCTACTCCTAGCAACTAAGGTTGTCCATGTTGTTCTTTCCTTATAAAATTATTTTAAGCAAGTGTGTATGATCCTTGAATCCTACTAAGGTTCATATTGAGGGTATGGATGTCCATAGTGTTCTTAAGTCACTACAAAAGGTTTAGAAGGTGATTCTATGAGTCTAGCATGCATTATATATAGTATCTATTTTACTCTACCGAGCTGCGCTATAGTCGGCCGGGTACGACACCTATTGTGTAACCACTGATCAGTTGGGTTTACCGAGTTCCACGTGGCCGGGTATGATTCTACCGAACCTTATGATGGTCGGGTACGCTTTTACCGAGTCCTCTTTGAGGCAGGGTACGATATGATGATGATGATGCCCACAGAGGCGAATGTTTTAAAAAGTTTATGTATATATATGTATTATTCATTTCATATCAGTAGCCCCCAGAGGCACTCAGATGTTACAAGTGGTATCTCCTCTATCACTCTCTTTACATTAATGTTCTTGTTTATGCTTTCCTGCCTTACATACTCGGTAGTTTATTCGTACTGACGTCCCTTTTGCCTGGGGACACTGCGTTTCATGCCTACAGGTCCCGATTGATAGGTTGACAGTCCTCCTAGTAGGCTATCAGCTCAGCGAAGGTGTTGGTGCACTCCACTTGCTCTGGAGTTGCCTATTTGGTCAGTATACTTTGGATAGGTATGGATTGGTATGGCAGGGCCCTATTCTGACCTTTATGATTTTATGTACTCTTAGAGGCTTGTAGACATATGTCAGGTGTATGGATAATTGTATGTCCTTGTCGGCCTATGTTTTGAGTTTACAAATGGTAATGTCGGCCTTATAGGCCCGTATGTCACATATATAAGTTTGTATATCATGTTGGGTCTTCATATGTTGAGTATTCCCTTATATTTTATTCTTGTTATCTCATGACAGGTTTTCTGGCTCATTTACTCATGATAGTATGATAAGAAAGATATGTTATGTTGGTACTCGGTTGAGTATGGCAACGGGTGCCCGTCACGGCCCTTCGATTTGGGTCGTGACAGAAGTGGTATCAGAACAGTTCTGTCCAAGGGAGTCTACAAGCCGTGTCTAGTAGAGTCTTGTTTATGGGTGTGTTGTGCACCATACTTATAAGCAGGAGGCTACAGGGCATTTAGGTATGTCACTCTTTCTTCTTACTCTAGATCGTGTAGTAGAGCTCAGTTGTAAGAATTTAAACTCCTAAATTCAACTTTAGCCGTAATACAATGATACCTACATCCACAAAGACAGTTGGTAAGAGATTGCATGTGGATGTGGAAGAGTTGAGTCAGAGGAACTCGATTTCACATCATGCTTATGATGAGTAAATGTGAGGTCTTCAACAGATCATGTGTGTACTAAGATGTGTATGCTTCTTAATAAGGAGCCTTAAGGCAAGGATATCTATTCACGAATATGGTGAAAATCTATGAGGGATTCAGAAGCTAGATACAAGTTTCAACAAGTAAAAGAAGTAAGGTGAAGAGGGGTACGAGGCACCCAGATAATGAAGATTATCAATATTTTCAAATCAGGCAGAGAAATATAAGCATTTTGGTACCTTCATCAATGACAGAGGTAAGTACAATTGGCCACACCCATCTAAGTTATGTTTAATAGATATTATTTAAGAGAAAAATGGGATATTAGGATCCAGTTGGAGTTAGAGTAACCTAAAAATTATGGATGGGTTGTTATCATTAACTAACGTTTCCGAAAGATGGTGCAAATGTGGTAATAGATCTCCTTCTAAGACACCCAGATGGTGAACTCTAGAGTAGTGCAATCAGATACGAATATTGGAATATTCAGAAATTTCAGAAAATAGGCAGTGGGATCCTAGAAGGGACAAATATTTACCTTAGTATGACTCTAGCCCCGAGTAAAAAAAAAAGAATGTTAGGCATTCTAAAGAGCTAGTGAGATGAAACTAGGGGAGCTTAAAGGGAAAGAACTTTTTGTTGAAGTTTTCAGAATAAAATGATAGACAAAAAAACTATTATCTGGAGAATAAGAAGAAAATAAATGAAGCATCATGAGTAAGATGTGATATATGGGCGATAACAGTAAATCAAAATATGACACGATGACAGAGTCTATAGTCAAGTGAAGGAAAATACAAGAGGTGACAAGCCTTAAGGCAAAAAAAGAGTATAAGACATAAAGTCATATCCTTATTTCGAGAAATGAGTTGGTGACTTCAACGTGATTACCAGGAGGAACGGTTAGACCCCAGAGTAATAAAAATCATTATGGGCTGGTGAACAAGATAAAACCGAATATGAATTAAGGACCGGAGGATTTGATAATGGTCCACATCGTGAGAATTTCAAAGATCGTGCTCCAACAATAATAGAATAGACAACAGACGAATAACCGTTAAAGGCCATTTAGGAAGTCGTTTACCTAAAGCAAGCACTCTGAGTAAAGTTAATCTTAAGGGACTAAGTGTGCTAGTTACAGTAGGTGTCACCTTCGTGCGTAAGAAATTTAGTTATCCCTAGTACAGAAGGTTACCATAATGCGATTAAGGTTCATTGATAATGTGAAAAGACGCCAAAGATGAAGAGGTAAAACAACTATAGGTAGATCGTCGTAGTACTAAATCTTAGTACTCCCCTAAAGGGGGAAATATGGTGTGATATGGTATTAAGTCGGAGTTAAGCGGTTCAGTTAACTATGGGATGGTAAAGGAAGAATGTGGTAAAAAGGAGAAAGGGATGATGTTGCATTTATTCAGTTCCTGTAGATATATTGCAACTCCAGAACATTATACAAGCATGACACTGGGAAGAGGCAGTAAAAGTTTCTGGCCAGGATGTTATTGATAAATAAGTGTGAATGGACACTTGATACATCAGGATCTAGTGGCGAGAGATAAGTTAAGACAAAGGATATATCCCAAGAGGGATTATGCAGAATATATATATATATATGGGAATGGACCAACGAGTAATTAGTAGTTGATTCAGGAAGAGCCCAGTTATGGCTAGACAAGAGGTCAAAAATAAATCAATAGATAATGCAAGATAAATGTAGTGAACCGCAACATACGGAATTCAGTCTCGCAGATACGAGATCGCAATCATTTGAAAAAAAAATTCAGATAGTAGTTGAGGCAGTTAAAGGTACCGTTTTTAAGGTTTATGAAAATAAGAGAGAGTGCCACTAAGGAGACAATAAAAATTTGAGCTTAGAAGTAACTCTACGAGCACAAAGGCATAAATTTATGTAACTAAGGATTATTATAGGCGAGTAAGAATAACGAAAATTACCTTCGGGTGTACGATATATCAAGCTCGCAACTTTACAAGAGCCAGAAGGTCTCCATAAGTACTACAATGAAAGACTAGCTGAGGAAATAAGGAAGAAGGTTTTCACCTAAGCATAGTGAGCTAAAGAGTAAATGATCCTGTAATAACAGTCTCACTACAATATTGTATACACTCCATAAGAAAGTGGCACCTATCATGGCTAATGAATGGTAAAAAAAAGCCATCAAATGTGATGTTTGAGATCATATGAGGTACAGGAAATTATAGTATTTGTGGGCAAAAAGACAAGCCAAGTATTCATGCAACAAGTGATAGAACGACCAGCAAAAGTAATTGCTTACATTTAAGGACAACTGAGAAGGCACGAAAGGAAATTTATGGTGCTAGCAAGTTAAAGGAAGGTTGCGAGTAGTATAAATAGATCGGTGTAGGTCCTAAGGTAAAGTATTGTAGAGCAACAAGGTTTTAGGTAGATAGGAGTAAGGATATGAAAAAGTGAGTGAGAAGGTGACGAGAATATGTATGTCCTCGGGATTAAACCCATCAAAATAAGGGAGCTGATGATTTCCATATGTAATAAAAAGCTCGGTACAGCCTGAATGAACACAGAGGAGTCTGGGACTAGGTGCATTTAGAAGAGATGGAATGCTGCCCTAGCAGTAGAATAAGGGTGTAATTGTGATAGATAAGAGGATGATGCTTAGGCCTTTGATTGACTAACGATTTAACAAGAAAGGTATTTCATTAATTGCATGGGATAAGAATACCCCCATAAGATGAATCGTGTTGGGATACAATGAAATACGGTTATTGAAGTATAGTATTATCCCTAGGTGGATCAGGAAAATCACTTCAGATGTTCCCCGATAGGATGTGAGCCCTAGTGACAGTGTATTACGTAAGAGGTTTCAAGTTATCAATGATAGATTATAGATCAACATTAAGGTGAATAAACAATAGATGGGTACAAGTTCCAAAGTACGAGATGAGATTTGTTTGTTATTCTAAAGGTGAATAATAATGAGGAAGCACTAAAGGACTTAGATTTATGCATATAGGATAAGCAGCGAGAGAGTAACCTAGAGTTGGGTAGCAAACCTCGGTAATAATAAACCGAAGTAAGTTTTATGGTATAGTATAACCTACCTAGATGTAGTAAATCCATAAGGATAGATATACAAGGCTATGAAACAAGATATAGAAATAGTCTTAAGTTCGATAAAGTACCAAGCGAAAGACATCAGTACACATATAGATGCCTAGAGGGACAGCTTGTCATAATTCTGTATATGTTCATAAAGTGAGGCTTAGAGATTGGCTAAAAGATGGAGGAAAAAGAAAAGACGAGTCGCTAGGCGCTCATACAAGGACACAGTCGTACATACTGCATGACATAAGGTAGCAAATGTTACGATGTTGGAAGAATTCCGACCACATGTCATGGCATGACAAAGAGGCCTAAAAGGAGAGAATGCCCAAGCGTTTGGATTTATTCACAAAACAGATGCTTAGATGGAAAGATGAGAATAAAGTATTCATAAGAGCCATAGTTTATGAAATTGATAAGCGCATCAGTCAACATTCAAGGACGAATGTTCCAATGGGGGGAATGATGTCACACCCCAAGTTTTCATACGAGAGAGTACGTCGTAAGTCATTGATGTAAGCTCGAAAATGAGATTATATTTGGAAGAAAATAAAGTAATTTAATCATGTTGCTTTGGAGGTTACAAATATTTAAGATCATTAATAACGAGTACCTAGAGGGTTGGAAATCTTAGAAGCTAAACCAATTGAAGAAAATAAGTTTCGTCGAAAGTCGACAAGTTTTTGGAATGTTATAACATTTACTTTGGGGTTAGACTAGGGTTCTTAACATGATAAGGAGGTTGTTCTATGAGTTATTTTAGTCGTATGATATTCATTTTCTACATTTTGAAGGCAAGCAAGTTGTGGAACAAGAGTTGGCAAAGGTCATCACAAGTTACATTCATAAATTTGCTGAAATATATGTCAAATGTATCTGAGCATTTCTCCAAATATACTTGGAATCATGGGGTTTTCTACCTACCAAATTGAAGATCTACGAGTCTTGTTTCTAACGCATTAAACCGTTCATCAATACGATATCAGAGTAGAGAGATATTCGTATTTTCGAGGGACCGCGCAAGCAGCACCCAGTGGGACCCACTTAGGCGGTGGTTGACCTACTTCAATTTATAAACGATTTGGACGCCTATTTTTGCTAATTTTTCAACTAAAATTCGTCTCCAAACTTCTCCTAACCCTCCTAAACATATACCACAAGGGTTTGAAGTGATTCCAAAGTGATTACACCATATTTCAACATCAAAACTTAGTTCTAGTGAAAAACAACACCTCTTTGAGGTTGTGTTGTCATTGAGGATTGTTGTGGGCTGTATTTGGATAAAATTTTAAGTTGCGGCTTTATAAGGTGAGTATGAAAGCCTACTAATTGTGATTAAGCTTTCTTTTATGTTGGTTAAGTTGTTAGGATGATAAACTATAAGATAATACTTGGATTAGTTTAAGTCACTTCTATGGTGTTGTATTGCTATTGAGGGTTGTTGTAAACTGAATATAACTTGGATTTTGACTTGAAGTTACTGTAGGAGGTATTTATATTGTGTTATTGCTTGTTCCTAAGGTTATCTTGATGTTGATTAAGTTAAATGGATGGTCTAGACATGAACTAGTGAATAAAGTTGCTAATTGAGGATAGTTGAAGTTGTGGATTATTTTCGTTGTTATAAATATATGGTATGTGGTTGGAATAATTGATTAATGACTTCATTATCATGTTAATGATACTTTTATGTTGAAGTAAGAAGTCTATAAGGATTGATAAGGGGTATACGGATTCCAATCGGAGCTTGCCGCTCGTCGTAATGTAGTTATGACTTGTTGTTGTTATACGGTGTTTTGATATTGATAATTATGTATGAATGGATTGCTCTGGTAATTGTTGTTGGTATATGGTATTGGAGGAGGCCCTTGTTACAAGGGAGATGCTGCCCAAATTTACGTAAACGAGCTACTAGCTTAAGTTATAGACTTAGCCTTTGCTCAGCACTGATTTTGAATCTCCTTATACTATGATAGATTGAGTTGACTTGTTTGAAGAGTTGCTTGGAAGGGATTAAGGACTCAACGGGTTTAAGGTATGTTAAGGCACTTTCTTCTTTCTTTTGGCATGATCTAAAGAGAAATGAATACGCTACTTCATAACGGATCTACTCCTAGCAACTAAGGTTGTCCATGTTGTTCTTTCCTTATAAAATTATTCTAAGCAAGTCTGTATGATCCTTGAATCCTACTAAGGTTCATATTGAGGGTATGGATGTCCATAATGTTCTTAAGTAACTCCAAAAGGTTTAGAAGGTGATTCTATGAGTCTAGCATGCATTATATATAGTATCTATTTTACTCTACCGAGCCGCGCTATAGTCGGCCGGGTACGGCACCTATTGTGCAACCGCTGATCGGGTTTACCGAGCTCCACGTGGCCGGGTACGATTCTACCGAGCCTTATGATGGTCGGGTACGCTTTTACCGAGTCCTCTTTGAGGTCGGGTATGATATGATGATGATGATGCCCACAGAGGCGAATGTTTTAATAAGTTTATGTATATATATGTATTATGCATTTCATATCAGTAGCCCCCAGAGGCACTCAGATGTTACAGGTTGTATCTCCTCTATCTCTCTCTTTACATTACTATTCTTGTTTATGCTTTCCTACCTTACATACTCGGTACTTTATTCGTACTGATGTCTCTTTTGCCTGGGGACGCTGCGTTTCATGCCCGTAGGTCCCAATTGATAGATTGACAGTCCTCCTAGTAGGCTATCAGCTCAACGAAGGTGTTGGTGCACTCCACTTGCTCCAGAGTTGCCTATTTGGTCAGTATGCTTTGGATATGTATTGATTGGTATGGCGGGGCCCTGTCCCGACCTTTTTTATTTTATGTACTCTTAGAGGCTTGTAAACAAATGTTAGGTGTATGGATACTTGTATGGCCTTGTCGGCCTATTTTTGAGTTTACAAATGGTCATGTCGGCCTTATAGGCCCGTATGTTACATATATAAGTTTGTATATCATGTTGGGTCTTCATATGTTGAGTATTCCCTTATATTTTATTCTTGTTATCTCATGACGGGTTTTCTAGATCATTTACTCATGATAGTATGATAAGAAAGATATGTTATGTTGGTACTCGATCGAGTAAGGCACCGGGTGCCCGCCGCGGCCCTTCGGTTTGGGTCGTGACACTCGAGGTCATAGTGTACATCCGTTTGCAGGCCTTGAAGTAACCTTCCTATATTTCTATTACTATTTATTTTGCATTAGACAATATTGTATTTCATTTCAGACTTTGTATTTTGTTGTCTTTATAGCTCATGTACTCTATGACATCAGTCTTAGAAAATCGTTTAGATAGTTGTATTGGTTTTAGACTTGTTATGTAATTTCAGGGTTTTTACTCTTTATTTATGATATTGTGCTATTAAATGTTTATTTTTGTTTCTTCTTTTATTGTTAAGTATTTCCCTGCCTAGAAAGTGGGACTAGGAACCATCACGATCCCTTGGATGGGATATTCGATCGTGACAAGTTGGTATCAAAGTCCTAGGTTGCATAGGTCTCACGAGTCATGAGCAAGCTTGGTAGAGTCTTGAGGATCGGTACGACAACGTCTGTACTTATCTTCGAGAGACTATAATGCTTTTAGGAAACGTCTCTTTCATTATTTATCTATTGTGTGGCTTTGTTCTATCCTAAATTTTGATCTTTACTCTCTTATTCTCTCACAGATATTGAGAATTTATGCTTCAGCCATAGCTGAGCAAGAGCCAGAGCCCCCAGGTTGTAGCCACTACCAGGGGTAGAGGCCATGGCAGGGGCAGAGCTAGAGTCTAGCCTAGAGCACGTATAGTGGAACCTACACCTACTCACGCTCATGCTAGAGCAGTGTCGGTCGAGCTTTAGTTAGCTCCGGATGCTGAGCAAACTCCAGTTCAGGATGATCCAGTAAGGCTAGCTCAGGTTCCAGAGGGGTTCATTGTTATCCAGTGCTTTGGGATGCCTTGGTCTATATGATTTGTTTTATGGAGAGAATGGCTCAAGAAGGTATACTTCCTATGGAACCAACCAATTCTCAGGCCGGGGAAAGAGCTCAGACACTCGCCACTCACACTCCAGAGCAGATGGTGCATGAGTATCAGACCCAAGAGTGCTACCAGTTTGTGTGGATCGGTCTATTATTGCAGCGTAGCCTGAGGTTGGGTCCACGATGTCAATTGATGAGTTGAAGAGGATGGATAAGTTTTAGAAGTTGTTTCCTCTTCTGTCACAACCCAAAATTCCAACAATGGGGCCGTAATAGCACCTAATATTTACGTGCTAGGCAAGCCAATATTAGCTAATTAATTAACTATTTTTAATAATTTAAAAGCAAAACACTAATAATTAACAACTGATAAACTCTGAAATACATAAAATAAATACCAAAAGTAACGCAATCTATACTAATCCCACAAATCCAGAGTCACAAGTACTTAAGTGTCTAGAATACCAAAAACATGGTGTGAGAAGAAATACAACTGTCTGAAACTAGAATAACAGTAAAACAAGATATAAGGGGACTTCAAGGACTGTGAACGCCAATAAGCTCTACCTCAAGTCTCATGGGCAAGTCAGATCCAAGCGAACTCCTCTACGCACTACTAGGACCAGCACCGGGATCTGTAGAAGAAGTGCAGAAGTATAGTATGAGTACAACAGACCCTATATACTCTATAAGCGTTGATCCTAACCTCGAATAAGTAGTGACGAGGCTATGATAAGACACTTAGTATTAACTTGTACAAATAATAACAAAAGATAACAGAAATATAGAGAAAAAAAAGTAAACTCATAAGAACAGATCCGAAGGTCAACTAACAAAGGATCGATAATAACAACATCTCATAACCACATATCAGTTCAGAAATAAAGCACTACATCTACAAAAGGTTACAATACATCATACTCTATTGTGTCACGCAACCTGATCCCAACCTTTATCATAATATCTACTACGACATGCAACCCGATCCCAATATCATATCAATATATGTTGCGGCGTGTAACCCGTTCCCATTATATGTTCATTTTGATATTGTTGTGGCGCGCAACCCATTCCTAATATCAACTCATTAACATGAACAACTCAACACAATCAAATGTCGTAATCTCGACACAAAGGAAATGAAGCGTATAGAACCTCAAGGAACTACTAGTAGAAATAGAGAATAGCCAATGCCTCGTATTCACAAACCTCGACAAATTATCATTTCAAGAATAGCTAAAGGAGTCACATAATCAGATGACATAATGAAGTGCAACAAGTAATGTAAAGACAATAAAAAATTTAAAACTTGAGACAATATGGAAGTATAATTAAATACAGCTAGGAACATATAGAAGGTAAGTAGGTATTGAGTGAGGAATGAATAAATCGAAACAATTAACAATTAAAAAGCAGCTAACAATTAAGGCATGGAGAAACGTAAGGACATGTAGCAACCAAAGCATGTAACTGAATATAACATGAAATAATTAATTATGTAAAGGTAAATACCCCAACCCGCATGCTATAACCCATGACAACGCATATACACTCGTCACCTTGCATATCGCCTTCCCCACGCATAAATCACATAACAAATTGACCAACAAGCCTAATTTTCTCAAGTCAAATTGTGACGACCCGGCCAGTCATCTCATGAGTTACCTCTCTGTTTACTCCGTTTCTATTTCTTTATACTTAGTTATCTGTGTTTTATGTGATCGAGTTGATTAGTTTGTGTTCGGAGAGGATTTGGTAAGAAATGAGACACTTAGTCTCTTTTAAGAAAGTTTAAGTTGGAGAAGTCAACCGGATGTTGACTATTGTGTTAGAGGGCTCGTATGTGAGTTCCAATGGTTCGGTTAGCTTCGAAAGGTGATTTATGACTTAGGAGTGTGATCGGAATGGGTTTTGGAGGTCCGGAGTAAAATTAGGCTTGAATTGGCGAAGTTGGTATTTTGGCGATTTCCGGTTAATAGGTGAGATTTTGATATAAGGGTTGGAATAGAATTCCAAGAGTTGAAGTAGATTTTGTGTCATTTGGGATGTATGTATAAAATTTCAGGTCACTCAGACGTGGTTTGGTTGGGTTTTTGATCAAAAGCGTATTTCGGAAGATTTTAGAAAACTTAGGCTTGAATTCGATGTGAATTGATGGATTTGATGTTGTTTAAGGTGTTTTGATGATTAGAACAAGTTTGAATAAGGTTTTAGGATGTGTTGGTATTTTTGGTTGAGGTCTCGGGGGCCTCGGGTGGGTTTTGAATGGTCATTCGGGTCATTTTTGGAGTTGGGAATTTGCAGAAAAATCTGATCAGGTGTTGTAGAGATTATCTCTTCGCGTTCGTGTGAGGAGCCTCGCGTTTGCGAAGAAGGTAATGAGGAAGGTTAGGATTTAGCCTTCGTGTTCGCAGGATTGGCTTCGCGTTCGCGGAAGGCTGGGGTTCAGTGCATCGCCTTCGCGAGTAGGTGTACGCGATCGCAAAGAAGGATTTGAGTCAGATCGCGAAGGTGTAGGAGGAGAAAGCATCGCGTTCGCGTAGAGGAAAGTCTGGTCAATGCAAAATTTGTGCATCGCGATCGCGAGGTGTTGTCTGCGATCGCGAAGAAGGGGGAGACAGACCTGGGCAGAATGTTTTATGTCATTTCATCCGCGATTTTGGGGATCATTTCCTCCATAGTTGATCATTTTGAGAGCTTTTTGAAGGATATTAAAGAGGTATTCAAGGGGAAACATTTGGAGGTAAGAATTTTGGACCTAAAACTCAATTCTATTGTGAAATCTACCTAGAAATCATGGTACTTAAGCTAAAAATGGAAGAACTAGGGCTTGGGATTTTGAACTTTTGAATTGGGATTTGAAGGACCATTTGAGGTCGGATTTGAGAACTTTTGATATGTATGAACTCGTGAGGAGATGAGGAATCTAATGATGCAAAAATTTTTGAGTTTCGAGAAGTGGTCATGTGGCTCGGGCTTTGCTAATTTCGGGATTTTTGATACTTTTCGATTGTTTTCGCTTGGACTTTGTTCCCTTAGCATATTGTGACGTATTCGTTCTGATTTTGGTTAGATTCAACGGGAGTGGAGGCTGATTCAAGAGGCAAAGGCATCACGGAGTAGTATTTTCACCGGTTTGAGATAAGTAACCATTGTAAATCTGGAACTGAGGGTACAAAACCACGGTATTTGACTTGATTTGATAAAAACGGTGACACACATGCTAGGTGACGAGCGTGTGGGCGTGCACCGGTCGGGATTGTGACTTGGTCCGTCCCATAGCGACTATTAAGCCGCGTATTTGATTCGGAAATCTTATATTATTCTGTATTTCAATCTTTTATACTGTATTATGGGCTGTATGCTATGTTTGGGGCCTCATGCCAACCTGTAGAACCTTTAGGGGCATTTTGACGGTTTTTCCTCACTTTACTTGATAAAATCACATCCTCAGCCATGTTTTTATATGTTTAAAAGATTAAAGCTGGTCCTATCACTCTATTCCTAAATGTGAGGATTGTGTGGGCTGAGATCCCTGCCTTCTAATATTGTGCCCGAGAGGCAGTGAGGTTAATGACTGAGAGAGATTAAGAACCCAATTGTGAGGATATTATATGTATATATTATGAATCGGGGTACACGCCGCAACGATACTTATATGGACCGGGCTGCACACCGCAGCGAATTATATATTGGATCGGGCTGCCTGCCACAACGATATAACACTTGGGCTGTAGGAGCCCCTCCGAAGTCTGCACACCCCCAGTGAGCGTAGTCGACTATATATATATTGATCAGGCTGCACGCCGCAGCGGTTACTATGATTTCTATTATTATAAGGTATATATATGAGATGAGTGCTGAGAAATAAGTACTAAGTGACGAGAGATGAGTCCCGAGTGACTGAGAGGCTGCCCGAGGGGTCTTATTTTGAGTGATTCTTTGACCGAGAGGCCTTATTATGTTGTTTTCACTGTTTCACTCTTTTTTCAAACAAAAACCTCTATTTGAAAAATACTGCTAGGTATATGATTTCAAACATTAAGCTGAAAGTGTATATTTTGTGACGAAACTGGGTTTAAACTGCAAAGTCGAGCTATTATCCTGTTGTTATTTTCAGTTAATATATTTTAACTGCTCGCACTATCTTCAGTCTTTATTTACGTTAGTTACTTACTAAGTTGGTGTACTCACATTACTCCCTGCACCTTGTGTGCAGATCCAGGTGCCCGAGAGGCAGAGTGACATCTTTCTGCGGATTCAGTGTTCACCGGAGATTACGAGATAGCTGCATTGCGTCTGCAAGCCTATTTTCTCCTCTCTGTCTAGTTCATTCTCACTTTTCGTAGAGTTGATGTACTCAATGTTCAGTTATGTACTAGAGGCTCTAGACTCGTGACACCGGATTTGTTGGGCTGTGTGGTTCTGTTATTTCGATTTTCCGCATATTTTTGTCATTATAACACTTATAAAGAATTCCGTATTTAAAACTTATGTTAGAAAAATGGCTTAATGATGTTGATAAACGAGTTGTGATTATGGGTTGTCGGCTTGCCTAGTACTGTGATAGGTGCCATCACGACCGGTATTTGGAGTCGTGACACAAATTTATACATGATACATATCTTTTCCCGCAACCAAATCAATAATCAACCACGACTTTTCCTTTCGAACAAGCCTCCAAACCAACCGAATCTATCCAAATATCATTCAGATAATTTAAAATAAGCTTTAGAAACTACCAACGAATAATAAAGGTTCAATTTTGATCATTTATGAAAAGTCAACAAAAGTCAACCCAAGGCTCGCTTGGTCGAAATTCAAGATTCGGACCAAAAGACGATAACCCATTAACTCCCTAGATTGGATATCTATGAGCTTAGTAGGGTTCTTGCTTGTGTTATTGTGTAGTAGACCTTGTTTGAGTGTATTAAAGCTCACTAGTGCAGTGATCTATACTTGTTGTTGTTGAAGGAAACAGTGTAGAGAGGTAGTTCAAAAATGGTTGTGATTGGAGATGACAGTGTTATATGGCTTCAGGGTCATATTTGTGATAGGAACGTAGATGATTTGATGGAGTTGATTCTCTAAGAGGCTTATAGTTTGTGGTATTCTATTCATCATGGTTTTATGAAGATGTATCGTGACTTAAAACAATATTACTAGTGACGAAAGATGAAGAATGGCATTGTTGGGCATGTTTCATAGTATTTGAATAACCGGCAGGTGAAGTATGAACATCAAAAACCAGGTGATTTGACTCAGAGGTTGGTTATACATGAGTGGAAGTGGGAGTGCATTACTATGGACTTTGTGGTAGGATTACGGACATTGAAGAAGTTTGGTGCTATTTGGTTCATTATGGACAGACTGACCAAATCTGCACATTTTATTTGTTGACTTCATACACTTCAGAGAAGTGTGCTCAAATCTATATCATATTGACTATTCATATGCATGGTGTGCCTATTTCTATCATTTCAGTCCGTGACACTCAGTTTATGTCGCACTTTTGGAGAGTTATCCTACAAGAATTGTGCACACATGTAGAGTTGAGCACTACATTTCACCCGCAGATGGATGGCTAGTACAAGTGGACTATTCAAATCCCTGATATATTGAGGGCTTGTGTTATTAATTTTGAAGTCTATTGGGACCAGTCTCTACTATTGGCGGAGTTTTCTTATAACAAAATCTATCAATCTAGCATTTAAATGTTGCCATATGAGTCTTTATATGGTAGGAGATTTCGTTCTCCTATCGGTTGGATTGAACCCGGTGAGGCTAGGATATTGGGTACATATTTGGTTCATGATGTCTTAGATATGTGAAGTTAATCAGAAGCATCTTCAGACATTGCAGAGTAGGTAGAAGAGTTTTGCGGACAAGAAGGTCTGTGATATGGCTTATGGAGGGTGAGAATGTACTTTTAAAAGTTTCTTCTATGAAGGGTGTGATGAGATTTGTGAAAAAGGACAAGTTTAGCCCGAGGTTTATTGGCACTTTTGAGGTGTTAGAGAGAGTTGGGGAGTTTTCTTATAGGCTTGCATTGCCTCCCAGCCATCTAATATTTCATATTTTGATGCTTCAGAAGTATCATAAGGACAAGTCGCACGTTGTAGACTTCAGCACGGTGCAGTTTGATGAGAATTTGACTTATGAAGAAGAGTCAATAGCTATTTTGGATAGTCATGTTCGGACTTTTAGATCTAAGGAGATTTCTTCTGCAAAAGTGCTTTGGAAAGGTCAATCGACCGAGGAGGCTAATTAGGAGTCTGAGTCTCATATAAGGAGTAGATATCAGCATGTCTTTGCCAGTTCATGTACATGTCTATGTCCGTTCAAGGACGAATGTTTCTTTTAGAGGTGGAGAATGTAACAACCCAATAGATCATTTTGATTTCTACATTTCTATTTTGTGATTTGAGACCTTAAATAAGTTCTTTTGATGTTTTGTTACTTGTGCATGTAGTTCGTTTCGATTTCCAGAAATTTTAGATGTGTTTTGGAGGAGAAATTCTAATTGTAGAGCTTTAATATTGTTGGAGTTAACCACGGTCAATATTCTTGGTAAACGATCTTGGATCGGTATTTTGACAATTTTAGTAGGGTTGTATGATGATTTTGGACTTGTTGATATATTTGATTTGGGTCCCGGGTGACCCGAGGCCGTTTCGGCGCATATTGTTGAAAGTTGAAAATTTTGAACTTATGAACTATTTAATCTTTGTTTTGATGGTTGATTCTTGATTGTTCATATTATTTTGATATTTTGAGCTTACAAGCGAGTTCATATTAGGTTTACATACTTGTTAGAATGATTGAATGTGGTCCCGAGGGGCTCGTGAGTTTCAGATTGGTTTCGGGCTATTTTGGTAAGTCTTGCTATTGTTAGTGTATTGTTGCAAATTTTGACAGCAGGAGCACAAATGCGAGGTTGCAATTGTGACAGTCGCCTCGCATTTGCGAGGGGGGGGGATGGCTCAGGTTTGTCACATTTGCGATGCATTGTGTGTGAATACGAGGTTCTGCATTTGCAAATGCTAGCTCTTTTTTAGTAAAGAGCTCATTTTGGAGGATGGCTCGCAATTGTGAAGACCATGTGGTAAATGCAAAGTCGGATTTGTGAAAGTCATGTCACAATTGTGATTTTGCACCGACGCTTGTTCGCAAATGCGAACAAAGTTGTTGCATTTCCGAATAATATTTCGCAATTACGACATTTATTTTTCAGTAAAAGGGATGTGTTTTGAGATTATCTTATTTTATTCTATTTTTAAGACCAAGACTACATAAGGAGGCAACGTTTGAGAGGATTTTCTTCCCAACTTTAAAGGTTAGTACTCTTAATTTAGTTTTGATTTATTTTCATAAATTCCCATAGAGTTTCGCCCCAAAATCTAGAATTTCAAAGAGTAAAAAAAATAGGATTTAGATTGTAACTTAAGATAGTGAATTTTGGAGATTTAGACCTCGATTTGAGGTCAGATCTCAAAGCAAATCACATATTTGGACTCAGAAAGAATGAGTAATCGGGATTTGGTCTTGATTTCAAATTTTGACTAAGTGGGCCCAGGATAAATTTTTGTTCACTTTTTCATATATGATAAAGATTAAACCTTTTTAGTATTATGAGGGTTTCTTAAGCTTGTTTGACTTATTTGAGTATTATTTGAGTAGATTCAAGTTATTTGGAGGCTTTTCTTAAAGAAAAGCAGTATTGAATTGTTGAACTTGTTCCGAAAAGAGGTAAGTATCATGGTTAACCTTGATTCGAGGAAATTAGGTTGTAAATGAATTACTTGATTTGTGCTAAATCTGTTGGGGCGATGTATATGCATAATGACGAGTATATATGTGTTTGTCATTTCCTAAAGTATACTGTTAGAATTAGTTTTATTCGTGTTTTTGCTTATTTCATGTGTTATTCTCTTATATTATAGTGGATTGTATAACTACTTGACTATTCACGTATTAATGATCTTGTTTGAGTTCTCGGTGGGATATATGAGTAAGATTTTCTCTTGGATATTGGATTGCTTATGATACTTTGGTCATGTTCAGTTCTCCTTAATGAATTATGCTTATTCGTCCTTTTGATATTTTACTTTGCCATGTTTTATTGCTTGTTGGGTGTTTCCATGTGAATTTGTATGTTGGATTGGGTTTCTCGCCGTTATATTATTATTATGGGACCGAGTTGGTCACCGAACAATATTGACATGGAATCAGGTTACTCGCGACAATAGTTTTGTGTTGGATCATGTTGTGCACCACAATGAATATGTTATGAATTCTTTTGTTTAATGGCTATGTTATTCACAGATATTGTTTCATCCTCGTTGGTTTGAGTTTTTCAGAAAGGTTTTGTTGTTTTAACTGAGAAACATGGTTGATATTTTCCTGTTGATCCTTTAGTATTTTCTCATACTTATTGTTGTTAATTCTCTTGCTAATTCTCTTGCTTATTAATTGTACATATTTGTATGGTAAGTGTCTTGTCATAGCTTTGTCGAGGTTAGGCTCAATACTTACTGAGTACATTGAGTTGGTTGTACTCATGCTACACTTCTACACTTCTTGTGCTAATTCACGCATTGGTCCCAACAGAGTCGTGAGATGTGCTTAGCTTGGATATTTGGGAGACTTGAGGTAGTACTGCACATCCGTTCGCAGGCCTTGAAGTCACTTTGTTATGTCTCTATTACTTTTTATTTTGCATCAAACATTATTGTATTTCATTTCAGATTTTGTATTAAGTATTCTTTAGAGCTCATGTACTCTATGACACAAGTCTTGAGAAATCGTTTGGACCATTGTACTGAATTTTAACTTGTTATGTAATTTTAGAGATTTTAATATTTATTTATCATATTATGCGGTTAAACATTTAGTTATGTTTCTTCTTTTACTATTAAATATTGTCTTGCCTATTAAGTGGAGTTAGCGACATCATGACCCCTTGATTGGTATTTTGGGTCGTGATAGCTAATTCAACTTATCATGAACAATCACTGTAATTACCACCAACATAGGAAACTTTTATAACTGTATAGGAAATAATATGTTTATATTAAATGATCGCATGAGGAAGTGACATGTGGAGCCAAGGACATAAGATAGTTGAATCCGAAGGCAATGATCCCGTCGGTTACCAGAGAGAATGATATTGATAATGATGAAGTAAATTTCCGCCACCCGGTAATATTTAATGAGGAATATTCTTAAGTACACATCCTGTTACAAGGAATATGGCATTCACTGCCTGAAACCATAAAAAGAACCCACAATAATTCCGTTACACATTCTTCAATAGTCCTCATAATTGACACTCAAAAGGGGTTTGATCCTAGGACCTTATTCCCTAAGTGCAACTATAAATAGTGGGCCCTATTATCATTATAAAGGATGCGAATTTTATGGCAAAGACATGCTACATTCTATTCAAAGCTCAATATATTTTTTATCTTCTTATTTATTGATATCGCTGCTATTGTCCCCGGAAGCCTAGCTCCTGGAATTACTATTTCAGCTATTTTATCTCCATCTCAAGGCTAAGTATTATATGTTTGTCTAGTTCATCTATTATTTTAAGATCAAATTAATTTGCTTGTCTATAAACCAAGTATAAATTCAACTGTACCGTTTTATGAGTAAACAATTTGGCACCCACCATGGGGCTTAAATAGTTGTGTAATTAAGTTGGTCGTTGCATGTTTTACTAACGTGTTTGATTATTTGTTCTTAGCAAAAAATTATAGAAAATGACAGATAATGGTGTTAACAACACACAAAATATTAAGGCCCAAGAAAATCAGCCTCATCACAAGGATTCAATAATTGATATCCACATTGAGGGGAACGAGGACATGCCGGTCCACGACAGGCAGTACTCACGACATGTTCGAAAAACAACTCCTAATGATTCTAAAGAGGAGCACGTCGTCAAAGCGGTAAGGGTCCTGCAGGAGCAACAAAAGTCCATTATAGGTCATCTCACATGGCAATATAAGGTTATGATAGAGCTAAAGCAAGTGTTATAGGGTGCTTCATATAATGCGAATGAACGAGGTCCAGTTCCTCCAAGTCTCCATCAAATCAAACAATGCAGAGGGTCGACAACAACACCCAAGGGGAGAAGTCGGCTTTAATAGGGTAGTGAGGAGTGGAACTGGCCACAATAATAAGAGTGATCCCTTAAAAAACAAACTCATACGGTTTATGAAGGAAGTGAACGCCCGCATGGATCAATATCCAGGTGCACCACCAGTGTTGAAGAGGCTGGACTCAAAGAAGTACACTCAATTGTCGTACAAATCAAACGCGACACCAAAATTTATCTCGAAGCAGTTTAAAATGCCTTACTTGAAAAAATATAATGGGACTTCAGATCCTTAGGATCATATCACCACCTACACAATGGCGGTGAAGGGGAACGATTTTTCTCCCCACGAGATCAAGATAGTATTGCTGAAAAAATTTGGAGAGACTCTCATGAAAGGAGCCTTGATGTGGTATTCGCTTTTGCCTAAGCATTCCATAGAATCTTTCGAGATGCTCGTGGATTCTTTCATTAAGGCCCATGTTGGGGCCAGAAAGGTACATGCCTGAAAGGCTGATATATTCAGGATTGCACAAGGAGAGTCCGAGTTGCTATGGGAGTTTGTAACCCAATTCTAGAAGGAAAAGATGTTTCTACCTGATGTTCCGGATGAATGGGCAGCTGAAACATTCACCAAGGGTTTGAATCCGAGAAGTTCTGATGCTTCCTAGAAATTTAATGAAATCCTACTCGAGTTCCAAATGACAACTTAGGCGGATGATCACAACCGGTACCAATCAAAGATAAAGACTGAAGATGATCAGCTCGGTTTTTCGGCGTCAATTAAGTGTTTGGAAAAGAATAGAGTGAAATCAAAAGATGATTTTGACACAGATAGACGGTTTTTGAGGAGCCTATTTTTTCTCTATGAACGGGCCGAAGGATGCGGAAGAGGTTTTCGGTCAGCAGATAGGTCCATTACCAATAAAAGAACTGATCACAGCCGGAACATAAGGTCATTACAGGACAAGGAAACGTCAGGATCTCGAGATTCTTCCTACCACAGACTTTCAGAATATAACTTCAACGTCAATGTAGTAGAGTTGGTATTGGCTATAAGGAACATTGAATAAGCGCGGTTCTCGATGTTAATGAGATCCGATCCCATCCAGAGGGATCTTAATTTGTGGTGTAACAATTGTGACCATAATTGTTTTTATAACCGGTCATTTAAAAATTCCTTATGATGGCCATTTTCAGCAGTGTC
This sequence comes from Nicotiana tabacum, assembly GCF_000715075.1. Lineage (NCBI taxonomy): Eukaryota > Viridiplantae > Streptophyta > Magnoliopsida > Solanales > Solanaceae > Nicotiana > Nicotiana tabacum. The sequence goes on along the minus strand of NC_134087.1, from coordinate 142,966,805 downwards.
ACAACCTCTTCGCAACACGGAGCCCTCAAAATCAAGAGAAGATCCCTTGCGCCTAACGATCAACATGATTTTTGGGGGGAGGGGGGACTAGATTAACGGGGTTACCTTCTCAGCGGCAAAAAAAGACGAAGGTATTAGTAACCCGCAACAAGAGACTTCGGGAAGTCGCTGATGACGACATCACTTTCACGGAGGAGGACGCAGATGGATTGTTCAAAAATGCGACAAGTTTCAACGTTACACTCCATTGGTACATAAACCAGCAGAACCATTGTACTTAGTTTTGTCTCCATAGCCGTTCGTGAAGTGGGGGATGAATATCGTCGGACCACTACCGCTGGCCCCTGGTAAGGTAATGTTTCATTTGATTTTAAGTGACTATTTTTCTAAGTGGGTTGAAGAAGGTCCTTATCACAAGATTGGTGAATGTTAAGTGGTGGATTTCTTGTGGGAGAACATAATTTGTAGATTTGGTATACCAAAAGAAATAGCCTACGAAAACGGGCCACAATTTATAGGAACAAAGGTCACGAAGTTCCTTGAAGACTTGAAAATACAAAGGATCACATCTTCAACATATCATCTGTGCACAAATGGTCAAGCGAAATCAACGAACAAAGTGATTATACAAAATCTCAAAAAGTGATGGAAGCAGCTAAAGGCAAATGGCTCGAGGAGCTGCTCAGTGTATTATGGGCGTACTAAACAATAGACAAATCAAGCGCTAGAGAGACTCATTTTTCCCTTATGTATGGAGCAGAAGCCCTGATCTCGATGGAAGTAGGGGGAGCCTACCTTGAGATACTTCCAGGAAAATTAAGAAGTAAACGATGAAGTAATGTTGGTCAATTTGGAGCTACTTGATTAATGCAGGGACTTGGTGCATATAAGGATGGCAGCTTAAAAGTAGAGAATGAAAAGATATTATAATCGAAGAGCAAACCTCCGTTATTTCAAAGTGGGAAACTTGGTTTTAAGGAAAGTAACTCGAAACACCCGTGAACATAATACATGGAAGCTAGGTCCGACATGGGAATGACTCTATCGGGTTTCAGCTATCACCAGAAAGGATCATATGAGTTGGAGAATCAAAATAGAGAAAAGTTTCCAAGCAAGTGGAATGTGGCACACCTCAAGAGATACTACTGCTAATGGACATCACCTGTACTGAAAGTATGTGCTGCACTCTTTTTTCCTTCGTTTAATTTTCGTCCCAATTGGGTTTCTTTGGGAAGGTTTTAAAACAAGGTAGAAATGGAAAGCATACTATGAAGGAAGTTCCAACAACAGCAATAAGACCTTTTTAATGACAAGTCACATAAGAAAAGAGCCACTCTAGAGCGGTTAGATAATCCTTTGCTTGGTAGCAAAGTTCCTACTGGGAAGTTAAGTTTGCTATCAAACAAAGATTACCCTACCGTTCACAAGTGCAAGCCAGTAGGGGATTGTTAGATGGTCTTTAGCTCAATATCATAAATTCCTAAGAGGAAGTGAAGTTTGTTATCGAACTCGAAGGTGTAAAACTTCCATTGTTCAAACACGCATTCCTCGCATTCGAATACTAGGGAGAGCGAAATGAGGGTACCACAGCAACGACTGTCGCTTCGAACGGAATACGAAACCCAGAAACACAATTGTACGATCGGGACCGAGGACTGCCCAACCAGCCCCGTAGAAACAAGTTGTACAAGTTAGCCACAAGAAATGGCAATTTCTTTTTAGCACAACGAATGCTTATATTCTTACTAAAATGGAAGGAATAAAGTAAAGTCCTTTTATTCTATCTTGTTTCTTGTTTCTTGTTTGAACAATGAATTGATTTTGTTCTTTAAAAGTTAAACAAGTATTTCAAATGCTAATGGTGCAATGAACATGAAACGTGCTCTTCAACAACACTGCAAACATAAATGGGCCCCCTTTTATGAAAACCCTCATGTTAAAGGGTTGATATTGGAAGGGCTTATGCCCAAAATCCCAATGCCTTCGGGGAAAACTACTGTCATAACCCAATTTCTCCCTCCATGAACCGTCGTAACGGCACCTAGTCTCTACGACTAGGTAAGCCTAACACTTTGCGGAAATGAAACAAAAGCATGAACATTACCTACTAACTATAACAATTATCTAATAAGCAACTGAATGCCACTCGACATATACAATTAACACTTCTGAAATGTACGAAACAATTCCCAAAACTCGCAAGTCACAAGCTACTAAGAAGTCTTAACTGTTATATACACCATTTCTACAAAAAGAGGGAAAAATGAACATAGAGGGGGACTCCGAGGATCTGTGGGTGCGGGCAGATGTACCTTGAAGTCTCCAATAAGCAGCAACAACTGCAACTATTGATGAGGCTGGTACTATGAACCTGGATCTGCACACAAAAAATATGTGCAGGAAAAGGCATGAGTACACCACAACGATACCCAAAAAATGCCAAGCCTAATCTCGGTCGAGTAGTGACAATATTAGGTCAGAGCCCTATTGGTATCAATATAATGAAATAAGATAGAATGAAATATTGCAGTAGAAATAAATACGGAAATCTAACAGAATAGAATCAAAAAAAGCCAACGGCTCAGAACATAGTGATAACAATAGGGGATCTCCCGGGATACCGTCCCGTAGTCCCAAACGTAAATGAGCAGAGTGATCTCCCGGAATACCGTTCCGTTGTCCCAAAGAAAATATGCAGTTCTAGGGAATCTCCCGGAATAACGTTCCCCAGAACCTTCTCCGGCCATTTTCTTGCCTGAATCCATGGTGGTTTCACCACCCACCAGCCTTCTATGGCTCCTCCACGCTTGGTTACCGAAGTCTCATGACCTGACCACGAAGAAGCTGGGTCCATACCTTGCTTGATTCAAGTTCCATGTCTATCTCTGGCCTTGCTCTGGCAAGCCATGTCTGTTCGAGCCTGGCCTTGACTCTTCCTGCTTAGATCAACGACTATCCAAGCCTTTCTCACCATTTGGGTTCCTCTGAAACCCTAGCTTTTGAGGTTCTTCTGATTTCTTTAAATCTATTCTAGATCCATGTTTTCCCTAAACTTTTAAATGATTTCTTGATATTTCTTTCAAAACTATGCTTTCAAAACCTTTATTTTTTTCGATCTAGGGTTTTTGAGTTATTTAGATGTTTCTCTGATTTTCTTTTTCTCTTGTGTGTTTCTTCTACTATGTTTCTTCTACTGTGTTCTTTGTGTGTTTCTTCTATTATGTTTCTTCTGTTGTGTTCTTGTTAGGTTTCTTCTACCATGTTTTTATCAGTTTCCTCTACTGTGTTTTTATATGTTTCTCCTACTGTGTTCTTATTAAGTTTCTTCTACTATGCTTCTTTATATGTTTCTTCTACTGTGTTCTTGTTAGTTTCTTCTACTAGGTTTCTTATTAGTCTCTTCTACTATTTTCTTTACTGTGCGTCGCATGTTGTTCTTTTACTATGCTTCTCATGAGTTCCTGCTACTGAAAGAGCATGTCAAAGGTCTCAGTTCCTTTCTGAGACCTCTGAACCTGTCTCAATTAGTATCTTTTACCTTGATTACTTGTCCTCTCATCTCTGCTCTCGATTGATAGTAAAAACCCTAGAATTTGGGGGTTCATCCGAGTTTTGAGACCATTGGCTATATGATTTGCTTGACCTTGTTTGATTCCAGAAACCCTAATTCCTTTAGACCTATTTCGAGTCTCTAAACTGAGACTTGGGATCTCTGTTTCTTTAAGCGATTCTGATTTTCTACTAAACTCTTCTAAAGTCCTTATACTGGACCCTTTTGTATGCTATTTGATACTATCTCTTCTACATTGCTGACCTATGTGACTACCATGATCTTACAGTCTATTACCTACTGATTTTGCAATGGTATGACATTTTTTTTCTTTGCCCTAAATTCAGCCTAGCATATTTTTGTACTCTTTATATGTGTTGAACTTCCCTCTAAAAATGGCTTTCAATTTTGATTGATTTCAGACTTCCTTTGTATAAGTTTGATTGATTTCTTTCCTTGTCTGCTGACTTCCCTGTTACTCGATTTGAGTCAAAAACTTTCCTTAGCTTTTCTGACTTGGTTCATTCATGGACCAATGATTACAAAAATCTCTGACCCCTTGATTTACTGTATACTGATTGATCCTTACCTTATTTGTTTTAACCGTGTATTTCAAAATTCTTCCCTTAATTAAACCTCTATGTATTTACCCCTAATTGTTTACTTTGCACAAGATGCTTATTTGATTTCTTTCCTTTAATAACTTTTACCGTTTAAGTCTGAATTCCTTAATTAAAGGAAGTCTTGTATTGATTGATTTTTAATTGATATCCAGTTCCTTAATTGTTTTCTTACCTTATTTCTGCCTGTTTTTTTCACACTATAAATACACGACTCTTTCATTAGCAAAAACATCCATCACTCATAGTCTTTCTGAACTTACACTTACACTCAAAAGTATTCTCTCTTGTTGCTTGTACTGTGGCCTATTCACAAGACCTACTACCTGCCTTTCTTTATTTGCTTCTTTGAAACTGGTATGTCCTGATTTAAGCTTTTTAGCAGCACAACAATGTGTTTATTTACTACTTCCGTATCCCTGTCTGCTTACTGCTTCTGTGTGGTTCAACACTACTGATTTCTTTCTGCATGTCTGTTATGAATACCAAACCCCTGCCCCCATATGTGTTCATGCTATGGTTTGAGGCATGGCAATATGCAAAGTATTGTCCATTGAATTAAGCTTGATCCCCTGGGATCCTAGCCTCTAATAATGTGTGTTCTAGTAGGCTTATAGGTATTCTAGCATCCTCCATTGCTGGGCATTCCTAAAGCCTGCCCTTGCCTAAGCAATAGGCTCTTTACAATCTCCCCATTCCCCTGAACCCCCCTATGTGTGTTTATTAGTAGTTGTTTCCCTCTCCTTTTCCCCTTTAGCATTCTATTCTACACTTGCACACTTTCTTAGTCTTTAAGTTCTGCCCCCCCTCTTGTGAGCCTTTCCTTGGGACCCTTTGAGTTCCCTCTGAACTTGGACACTTGAGAGCTGGCCCTTCCACACTGCACTTGTCCTAATCTGATTATACATTTGGGTGTGAGCATTGCTCGGAGTCCCTTTGAGGCTCTTAGGGAACTTTGACACACTCAAATGGGAGAAAGGATTTGGATCATGATCTCATGGAGTTGGTTTACCTCATATTTTAGACATAAAGTCTGAATCAGGTTCTCCTTTGGTTGTACATTTATATATGTTTTCTGATGTATTTTTTACTTTATTTCGGGCTATAATATTTTGTAATAAACTCTTGGTGATGGTTAGTGATAAAGGGGCAGGTAACTATGTATGCAAAAAGGGTAGATACCATGTCTATAGAAATTTTGAATCTACATATAGAAATCATGCCTATAGGAATTTTGAATCTGCATATAGAAATCATGCCTATAAGTGTTTGGAAATCTGCATATGCAAATAGAAATCATGCCTATAATTCCTTCTGAATTCTGTATATCCTACATTCATATAGAAATCATGATCATATGGCTACTATATTCATATAGAAATCATGCCTACAGGATTGTCTAAATCTGCACGATCAATCGCACTAGATATCATGTCCATAGGTCTTAAACAAATTTCTGCACCTAGATATCATGCTCATAGGACTTAAACATCCAATTGCACCTAGATATCATGTTCATTCAGCATCTAGATATCATGTTCATAGGTTTAAAATGAGTCTTTCGCATTTTTATACCATGTCTACAAGATTCAAAATCAACTACGCGTAGAAAGCATGTCTATAGGAATTCCTAATCGAAATTGAATCTCTTCATTCACGTATAGAGCTAAAACCAGTAATAACAGGTACCATCAGTTGCAGAAATTATAACCTTCGTTAAAACTTACCTTTCTTTTAATAATCTGACTACCCCTTTTAACCAGTACGTATTCAGTTTATTTTGCTTTCTGAATTCAGTAGATACCATGCCTATAGGATTTTTGTCCAACACTTAGGCAAGCCTTAGGGTAAAGTTATAAACTGAATCTGTTCTATTAACTACAACCAGCAGGCAGGCCTGATCCGGGCTTCTTATCTAAACTATGTAATAAATCAGTCTGCCTCAAACTTTAAGTTCTTTCATGTCTAGTATTTAATCAAACCCTAAATAGTATATGTAAGTCATGCTAATTACATGCTTCTTTGTGAAAGGAGGTATATCTAAGCCTCTGCTTGTTATGTGCTTTCCTCAACTTGCAATACGTGTTTTGTATGTCGCCTTAGAATTTTTGCCTTTGAAACTACAAATAAGCCTAATATCCCTCCCCTTTAGGATTAGTAGTCCTAAATGCCTCCGGGGCTGATAGGATTGGGACGGGTAATTGCATGCAATAAGTAATCGAGACCATTCCTCGCTTTAATGCCTTAACGGAGTGGGAAGGGTAGATATAGATATGATGACCACACGATAATGTCACATGTAGCCCCTCATTGACGAGTGATTACAGAGCATTGTATGGAGTGATCCATATTATTAATAAACCTAGGACCCCCCCTTTCCCTTTGTTTCTTCTAAAGATTTCAAACTATTTGTTTTAAGAAAAATCAGCTTTCTTTTAGTTCTTTCCAACTTTGTTTATTTGTAAACCATTACATAAAAATCCCCTCTTATTTGAAGTTTCATTTGCCTACATGTTATTTGCACCTAAATTCACAACAATTGTCTGGCCGGGAACCACACTAGTGGATCGTGAGGGGTGCCTAATACCTTTCCCTTGGGATAATTTCAAGCCCTTACCCAATCTCTGGTTACTCAAATCAAACCCTCTTGGTGTCCTAATGCACATTAATTATTAGGTGGCGACTCTTCAAGTCAAACCCAATTCCCAAAAGGAATGAGTTGTCCTCCCAAATGTCATAAACCCGATTTTGCGAGAAAAAAAGGGGGCAACATGGACGATGGCGATAAATGGGATATGCACTCATAGTACGATAGAGATTTTAGCGAGGCTAAACGAGTTCGTGTCTTCGAGGAAAAAACATCGCTCGAGCCTGCTATTTCTGAAGTCTTCAGTTCCAAAGCGGTGGTTCCTCTGAGCGATCATGCATCAACTGAGGTTGGTTCTTCTAGGGCCGAGGGGGATGGACTAATAGGAGTGTGCTCGGCCTTTGAGGAAGTCCTCCGACTTCACTTCGTGGTAAGTTTTGGCATAGTCCGTCCGCATCTTGTGTCTTCCCTTCCTTATGGAATTTTTCTTCTGCAGGCCTTTGATGGGCTCAGGTCTGAGCTGCTCCGTCATGGGGCTAGGCTTCGGAAAGCTCTGGATGAGGGGAGGTCCCTTAGGCTCCTCTGTGAGGAGAAGGAGGTTGAGTTGATACACTGGCGGTATGAGGCGTACCGGAGCTCGAGTTACGAGAGCTATTTGATGGAGCAGGTAACCTCTTGTATTATGCGTTTCGCTTTTTTAACCCTTAAGGTTAATGTTTTTTCCTATCTTAGTTGCAGAAAAGGACGGAGGCTCTGGAGTACCTTAGGGGTGAAGCCAACCGCGTTAGGAATGACTGTGGCGAACTAGGAGCTCAGGTGCAGGCTCAAACTTTAGAGGAGAAGGTGCCTTAGCTAAATTTCCCGCCTTTAAGGCCCAACTCCGCTTGGCTCGTGACAACGCTTCAGTTCAAGCGGATATAATTACGAAGCTCGAGTCTAAACTCTCGAAGGTCAGGGTTGAAATTGTCGATGCTCGGGCTGAAGCAGCATTGAGTCATACCAAGGCTGATCAGGAGATGTCGATTCATTTGAAGGATGCCACTAATGCCCAAGACGTGTAGAAGAGGGCCCTCGATCGTGAAAAGAGGATCGAGGAATATGTTCGTTGCATATCCCGAAGAGAGGTACTTGAAGAGATCGACACCAGGGGTTTTATGCTCCTGGAAGAGCTGGCTCGAGCGTGGGCAGACGAGCATGATGCTCGGTCACTTCTTGCCGATGCCACAGAGAGTGAAGATGAGGCTGATAGGCCGTAGCCCTTTGAAGTGAGGCGTAGATTTTGCTGCTTTATATGTAATATTAGCAGAGCACGTTTGTAGATAGAGAACAAATTTTTTGCGTATGTAAATAAAAGGAGGCCTGGAGCATTATCTCTTATGTATCCCTTTCTGCTTCGCTTTTGACTAGGCAGGTTAGTTTCGGAGTTGGCGAGAATCCTTAGATTCGTAACATGGTTCTGGAGCTCATCAGGCAGGCCTAGAGGCTCTTATACGCTTGGTTGATGCGGCCTTTAGTGCAAGCTGGCATTAGATCTTTTATGCTTTGTTTAACTGTTTTGGGTTTAGTCTCCAAGTTTTGTTTCGACTCGAGCCCATTCAACCCTCGAGCTTTGTGTTTGTATGGGCTGGCAACAATGGCTCTTACACCTTGCCTTTGGGCATTTGTATTTTAACTATTTTGAGTTCAGTCTCCGAGTCGAGCTCCGACTCGAGCTCAATCGATCCTCAAGTTTTACGTCAACATGGGCTAGCGACAATGGCTCTTACGCCTTGCCCTTGGGCATTTATATTTTAACTATTTTGGGTTCAATCTCCAAGTCGGGCTCCAACTCGAGCTCAATCGACCCTCAAGTTTTACGTCTGGCGACAATGGCTCTTACGCCTTGGGTCGAAGCGACCTTTTATGTATGTGGCCTTGAGGCTTGTGGAGCTGGCGACAATGGCTCTTATGTTGTGCCTTTAGGCATGTATAGTTAACTATTTTGGATCCAGTCTCCGAATCGGGTTACGACTCGAGCTCATTTCAATCCTCAAGTTTTCAATTTTTAAGCTGTCGACAGTGGCTCTTACGCTTTTGGTCGCTGCGACCTTTTAGTGTGTGGCCCGGAAGCTCGTTTGGCTGGCGACAATGGCTCTTACACTTTTTCCTGTGGGAATATATACGCTTTATTTTACTCTCGTTAAGGACTTTTAAAATGATTTTGCCTGACCCGTCGTCGGTTGGGGGAGAACCTCGATTTCAAGTCGTTAGCGGCGATGATCGAGCACCTCGGAAGGTTTAGCTCATAGGTTGAGTAGCTCGAAGCCTTGTGATTTGGAGCTGACATGGTTGAAACTCGTTTTCCTGTCGAGGGTAGCCTATTTTAACTGGGTTTTTTCGAAGTAGATTCGAAGTAATGGCCTATGATTTTGTTAGACACGGTCAGGCATCCCCGAGTCGCGTTAATTTGGCTGGTGCAGCCATTTTGACTGTATTTGTGTTTGGCCAAAGCCATTTTTGGTCCCCGAGTGTAGTACTTTGGGCATATATATTGAGGGTATCCCTTTTTAGGGGTCTTACAAATTCGATATATAGCCTAAACTTCGGGATCTAGTTTATGCCTGTAGTAAGGTCTTACAAAAATTTTCTCATTCTTATTGAGGTCTTATAGTTTTTTCATGCCTGTTGAGCTCTTACAATTTTTTCATGCCGTTGAGGTCTTACAGGTTCGTCATGCCATTGAGGTTTTACAATTTGTCATGCTATTGAGGTCTAACAGTTTCGTCATGCTGTTGAGGTCTTACAGTTTCGTCATGTCATTGAGGTCTTATAGTTTTGTCATGCCGTTGAGGTCTTACAATTTTTATTACTATGTAAAATAGATCTGGCTAGACTGAGTCTGCCCTCTCGGGGTCTTACGACCTCGGGCTCTTTTAGTGAATGGCGATTGACGACAATCATCGAGTTTCCTTTGGCTCGAAGGCCATTACTTGTGAGCTCGAAATTGCCTCGTTGGGGACTTATGAGCATGGAGTTTCGACCCTGAGGTCGCGCGGGTGCCAAATTATTGACGCTAAGTCTCAAAGTATTTCGGGACGTACTCGGTGGAGGGATCCTTGTCGTGAGCATGCTAAATTTTCTTTTGGAGTATGAGATGGTTTTGGCAAAATGTATTCTTTGATTACTTGTCGTAAATACATGTTGTTTTGTTGCCGTGAGCTCTCCCTACGTGGGCATGACTCTTTTGACCGTTTGGCCCGGTACATGATTTCCTATTGGAGCTTAGTCTGTTGTTCCCCGGCCCTTCCGAGCGGACGCCATCTTCAAGGGCGGTGCCTTCCAGTGTTTGGGGTTAATTGCAAAAGAAGCCCTGGGAGCTCGTCGGATCCTCTTTAGGAGGCACATCACTCCGCTAAGAACCTTGCTGGTGAGATGCCCTTCGGGGCGGAAGTTCGGCCAAGGGGAAGGAGTGGGACGGGTGCCGTTAAGGTCTTGGGATTTTTGGGTAGGGTTAACACTTCCGAACGCCCTGGCCGGGTGTTTGCATGCAGGTTAGTGTAAAATAATGAAGGAGGGAGGTAGTTTTACCTTACTGCGGGATGCGTAGGTGATGTTTCGAGGTCCGATATATCCCTGCTGCTTTGGAGCGAGGACTCTAGCATAGCCCTTCACTATGTTTAATCGGTCTTGGCAAGAGACATGGTTTGATTACCCTTTGACCTTTTCGAGAGTGGAGATATTAATGTCGGTGATATGTTATGTGACGCGAACATTCCCCTTGCCACGTGTTGCTCCCTGCTGACGGTTTTAGTTCCGTCCCTTGCGGGGGATTTCACCCTTTGGCGAAGGGGGGATGGCACTGCCTTCACGCAGTGCCTCCGCAGTCATCTGAATAAGGCGTTTATCCCTTGCGCCTTCTTTGATGATACAGAACTTAGTGTTCTGGTCTGCTCCAGCCGTGCTGACTGAGAGAATGGTCTCTCTTCACGCCATCTCGATTGCCGTGTGGAATCTGCCAAAGATTCGAGTGGCGGGCGCGATTTGGTCCGGTGGTCCAAGCTGCCCTATCATCCTCGGCGCCCGATAATGTTGATCGAGCTACCTGAATTTATAAGCACATGATTTATTAGAAATGGATCGAATGAGGATAAAGGTTACAGTGTGCGTCAGTGTGAGGCTGAGACACGGTCTCAGTGTCCTCTTTGATGAATGTGAGGGTTTCCTTGGGAATACATCCCCAGATTCGCTTTTATCTAGTGACGGGCATTTTTACCCTCTTCTTTATAAGTTATTGGAGAGTGTCGTTGCTCCTCCACTATCATGGTACTACGTCACGACCCATTTGCTTCGTTCTTCTTAGCCGCCCTCTTTACTCGGAACTGAACCTGAATCTGATCGCTCGACAGTTCTCGGCGGTGATTTTTCTTGAGAGGCTTGGCTTTTTTATTTCGGAGCTGGTGTCCATCTTTGGCCCCATGGCCGTGCGTATTATCTAGTTCACACACCAATCTGCGATTCCTCTAAGAGGGATTCGACTGAATCGGCCTGGGCCATCAGAAGTCTCTGGTTTTGCCGACGGTGAACACAATGTCTTATACAACAGTGTTGAAATTGTATCCTGATAGGTGAGGCGCCCTCACTAGCCTTGTGTCCCCGTAGAATCTGGCTCTTTTGATATTTCCTCGAGGATATTGTCCTCGATCCATTCTCCGATTGTAGCGAGGTAGGTTGTGTCTCGGGGTATTCCTCCTATCTACTGCGTACGGCCGATATTTCTCCTTGTTTTGCATCAGTTTCTTTTCCAGGAGCTTGCTTGGGTATACTGAGCCCGAGGGGGCTCCTAGCTGGTCATCCACGACCTCGATATGCGACTGGTGCCAGAAGTGGGCATCCGACCGGGCCTTGGCTGGGTGCCCGATCAAGTTCTATTTCAACTGCCTTAAAATCACCAGGCTTTGTTAGTTTAGACTTTGAGTGAAGGCTTGCACCGCCCAATCGTCTGAGGTCGGGGGTAGTTCCATTCGTTCCATCGGGGAACGAGATGTGAATCCTCGCAGCATTTCATTCTCCCTTTGCTCAATCTCGGATGTGTCGGGCTTTCTCGTCGTTGCTTCGATGGCACCGGAGCGTTCTTTTGCTAAGGAATCTGCCAGTATGGTAACTAAGATTATGGGGTTTGGAGCTAGGATATGATGTCACTTCATGACCCCTTTCAAGAGCGCTTCTCCGAACCTCTTCAATAAGACGAACTTGATCTAATCGTGTTTTGTGTCATTGTCTTTCATCGCACATGTACAGGCAGTGATGTGTTTGTTGGGATCTGAGATCCTATTGTACTTTGGGAGTTCTGTCATTCTGGACTTCTTTGGAATGGGTTTCGGGGCCGCTTCTTCAGGGAACGGCCTTTGTATGAACTTCTTCGACTACACGCCCTTGAAGATCGGGGATGCACCCGTGATCTGGTTGACCCTAAACTTATAGGTCTCAACCTTCTTGTCATTGGCTGCTATCATTTTCTCGCCTAACATGATCCTTTTGGTGAGATCCTCTTGTATTTTCACGATGCAAGGATTGCCTACTAATTCGTTGTTGCTTGACCTCTCCGGTACCTATTCGGCCGGGGGAGTAGTTTCTGGCACTACTATGCCGGGAGTCTTCGTTGGCTTTGCAACTGAGCGATAGCCAACTATTATGCCTGCAACATTTCAAAAATATCATGAAGACTAACTTCCTGTACTTCCCGGGCTGGGGTCTTCTGGGCTTCCTGCTAGTCGCCGTGTTGTTTGCTTCTGTCGGTGTGTGAGGTTTCATTGACCTACTGCACGTCTTATGAACTCGTGTCTGCTGGAATTGGTCCAGGTGCATTATCGGGGTTCTGCGAAGGCATGCCAATGACTGGAACAGCCACACCATTTTCTCCGTGATTTTCAAGGTAGTCGTTCTCAACTCTGTTTACCGAGCTGGACATTTTGAACTAAAATCAAGAGATCTTGGACAAGAAAAAGTGTGAAAGATAATTTGCGTTTGTGCAATGAAGCCAGCAAGATTAATCACTATTATTTTTAGCACCACGGTGGGTGCCAAACTGTCTACCGTGAAAATGGTAACAATAATTAAATTTGTAAATGGAACTCTAAAAATACGTGATCTCTTTTTATGCTAGTTTGTTAGAACGGTTGATGCTAAGCGTATGAAATTTAACGATGAAATTAAAGCTAAAACGGGGCAGTAATCAAACCGGAGGGCTTGCTACCCGAGCTTCGAACTAGTCGATGAAAGGCCTCGAGGTCGATACCCAGCTCGAGCTTGAGCTATCGGGGTTAACAGGGGAGGGGATAACAGTTAAGATATAATTAAAAAAGGCTCCTTATGGCCAATATCAAGCAATAAATGAAGAACACGTATGAAAGCAACAGATGGAAAGAGTAGCCTCGAGATAGTAAGTTAGAGAGAAAAGAGAGAGAAAGATATTATTGATCTTGTGTAGAATGGATGGAGAAAGATACAGCAGCCGCCCCCTACAAAAGTGGTGAGGATCCCAATTATATAGGAGGGGAATCTTGCCATAGTACAAAATATATTAATTGTAAAAACATGGAGATGGGACGGCTAGATGCGACATTTTGATACAGGCTCTAGGTAGGCCGGCTCTGTCAGACTTAGCCGTGTACTTTGAAAATTCCCGTTTTGATATAGCCTCGATCTTCGTTTTCTTTGAGTCGAGCCTCGATGAGCCCCGAGGGAGGGGACTCGGTCGCAGCTCCATGTCCTCGGGGTCTCGAGACATTCTTCTGAAGTGACTTGATAGCAAGAAATTAGGCCTTCTGATTTCGCCGCATACAACTGAGCTTTCTACAATTTAGAGAATCCATTAGCTCTCTTGTTTACACGGGCTTAATCCTGAGGACTTATCTATTCTCGTCACCTTCTCACATGCCCTTTCTTATCCTTACTCCTGTCCTCCTAAAACCTTGTCGTTTTTCCATACTTTAGCTTGCAACCTATACATATCTAAGCAACCTTCCTTCAACTTTCTTGCACCATGAATTTCCTTATGTTATTCTGGAACATCAAGCGAGACACCGCATCGTGTCTGACTCTTCTTTATTCTCTTAACTAGACCTCTAGTTACTTAGAAACCATGGGCTGGAAGGTATGTCACTAATGACACTATTGTTATTCTTGGATACTGAATCCCGATTCTTCTAGCCCTCTATCTGGAGTATGGACTATTTACAATCTTCTTCCTTTTAGTATCTCGTACGTTGTTCACCTTTACCTTACTTATCTTAAAATCTCGAATCGTATCTTCCATGACCTTCCTTCCACTTAGGTGTAATTCATGTCCATAACTTTAAGCTCTATTATAATACTTGCACCTCTAGTGCATACACAATTTGGGGAGCTTCGTACTGACTTCTTATGAGGTTAGGACACGTCTAACTGGATTTATTGTAGAGCCGTTATAAAATATCGCTATTGTACTATTTCTCTTCTACCTCTAACATTAAGAGTGATTCTACAATGTTCTCAGTCATGATGTCTGTAACTTTCTGGGTCCAATAAGCAGACTTCTAATTTACTTAGTTAATGTTACTCTTTAGTTTCCTCCTCATTCTGATTAACCTTTATGTATGCTTAAGCTATCACCTGATCTGCGGATCACGGAATTTAGTTATTACTTTAGCCTTTCATGGATGCTATGGAAAACCATGATACAATTTGTAATGATTCAACCCTTTGTCTATGACCTGGACCCAATTCATTCTTTTAACTCATATATGAGTATTTATAGCTGATCATTAATCAAATAATTCCTTTCGTTCCATTTCAACTTGCTTCCAATGTAAGCAATTGCTTTTTCTGGGTTTTTTTCCTCCTTGTTGCGTGCATACTTAGCTTAACTGAGTCCTCACGTATGCCAAAATTTTTGTGCAACTTGTATGGTCTCGAATATTACTTTTGATTTTACTCCCCACTCATTAGCCATGGTAGGTTCCACTTTCTTTTGGAGTGCCTACAATTTTGTAGTGAGACTGTTGCTACACAACCATTTTCTCCTTAGGTTACTGAGCTTAGGTTGAAGCCTTCTTCCTTACTTCCTCAACTAGTCTTTCATTGTAGTATTTAGAGAGGATCCTCCGACTCTTGTAAAGCCGTGAGCTTATTACATTGTATACTCGACTATCCTTTTGATGTCCTCCCTTGCCTATAATTATCTATAGTTACTTACTTCTACCCCCTTGTGCTTGTAGGGTTACTTCTGAACTTGATATTTTGACTGACTTCCCAGTGGTACTCTCTTTTATCTCTGTAACACTAATATGGTACCTTTAACAACCCCAACTCCTATTTAAATATTTCTCAATGATCACGATATTATAACTGCGAGGTTGAATTCACTATATTGGATTTTACTATGTTTGTCTTACACGGTCTACTTAACCCGTCTATAACATCCTGTTTAGCCATAACTTGGATCTTCCTGATCAATTACTACTACTCGTTGGCCCATTCTCATCTCAATATTCCGCGTAATTTTTCTTGGGTTATTTCCTTTGTCTATTCATAAGTCTCATATTGGCTCCTTATTTATTAATAACAGCTCGAGAAGAAGCCCTTACTTCCTCTCCTTGACGTCATGCTTGCATTAGAATCATAGCATATCTGCAGGATTTGGATAAGTTCCATCTCATTCCTTTTTCATTTTTATTGCATTCTTCCTTTACCATCCCATAGTCACTAGAACCATTTAATTCCGACTTAATGCCACATCACTCCATATTCCCCCCTTTAGGGGAGTACTAAGAGCTGAAGCCACGAGGATTTACCTATGGATGTTTTACCTATTCATTTTTGGCGTCGTTTCATGACATTAATGACCTTTGATCGCCTTGCGGGAATCCTTGTGTTACGAAGGATAACAAAATTCCTTACTCGTGATGGTGACACTTAGAGTAACTGGCGCATACAACCCTTTAAGCTTAACTTTCCTAATACTGCTTACTTTAGGGAAACATCTCCCTGAGTGACCATTCTCTGAATTCATCATGGATATTCTTCTGTTGTCCATTCTATTATTGCTGGAATGCAGTATGAAATAATCATGAAGCTAACTATTATCAAATCACTCAATTCCTAATTCATGTTTAGTTTATCTTGTTCACCAGCCCATACTGATTTCTATTATTCTAGGGTCCAACTTTTCCTTCCGGTAGTTGTGTTGGAGTCACAAAATTATTTTCCTAAGTGAGGATATGACTTTATGGCCTATACTCATTTGTTGTCTCAAGGCCTGTCACCTCTCGTTTATCACTTTACTTGACTTCAGACTCTATAATACTATCCTTTTTTGATCTACTGTTGTCATCCATGTACCACACTTTACTCATACTGCCTCATTAACTCTCTTCTTATTTTTCTGCTAACATTTCTGTCTATCACTTTATTCTAAAAACTAGAACAAAATATTCTTTTGCTTTTAGCCCCTCTTGCTCCATCCACTAGCTCATAGAATTGCCAAGTATTCTCGCTCTACTAGGAACGGGAGCCATACTAAGGTTATATTTATCCCTTCAATGCTTCCAATGCCTACCTTTGTAGTACTCATATCTAGTTGTACTATTTTAGAGTGAACCATCTGGGTGTCCCATAAAGAGATCTATTAGCATATTTGCAATATCCTTAGAGATGTCAACTAATGCAAATCATCCATTCATCATTTTGGGTTACTCTAACCCCAGCCGGATTCTGATAACCCTTCCTCTTATACCATATTTTTATCTCCCATGGACATAACCAAGATGGGTGTGGACAATTGTACATACCTTTGTTAAAATTGAAGATGACTCAAAATGCTTATATTTTTCTACTTGAATAGAAGATAATGTTCATCTCTACTAACTAGGTACCTCGTACCCTTCTTTACCTTGCTTCTTTTACTTGTTGAAACTTGTGCCTACCTTCCAATTCTCTTATTCCTTTTTACGGTAAGAGTGTATAAAATTTTCTTGCCTTAATGCTCCTTATCAAGAACCTTACACATTTTTGTACACACATGATCTGCTAAAGACCTTACATTTACTCATCATAAACATGATGCAAAATTGAGTTCCTCTAACTCAACTCTTCTAAGGCTATATCATATACCAATCATCTTTCTGGACGTAGGCATCGTTGTATTATGAATAAGATAGAGTTTAGACAGTTGAGTTCTTACAACTGGGCTCTACCACACGATCTAGAGTAAGAAGAAAAAATGACAGTCCTAAATGCCCTGTAGCCTCATACTTATAATTGTGGTGCACGACGCACCCATAAATAAGACTCTACTAGACACGGCTTGTAGACTCCCTAGGACGGAACTGCTCTGATACCACTTTTGTCACGACCCAAACTGATGGGCCGCAACGGGCACCTGGTACCTTACTTAATCGAGTACCTACGTAATGTATCTTTCGTATCATACTATCATAGGTAAATGAGCCAGAGAGGTTGTTGTGAGATAAGTAGAATAAAATATGGGGAAATACCCGACATAGAGCGACCCATCATGATATAAAAACTTACATACGAGACATACGGGCCTATAAGGCCAACATGATCATTTTTAAACTCAAAACATAGACCAACAAGGCCATACAAGAATCTGTATACATGACATCTGTCTACAACCCTCTAAGAGTACATACTTATCGCAAGGTTGGGACAGGGGCCCTCCATACAAAACAATATGTGTCTAAATCATACTAACCAAACAAGCCACTACGGAGCAAATGGAGCACACCAACATCTTCCATTGCGCCGATAGCCTACTTAGAGGACTCTCGACCTGTCCATCAAGACCTGCGGGCATGAAACGCAGCATCCCCAAGCAAAAAAGACGTTAGTACGAATAATGTACCGAGTATGTAAGGAACATAAATAAGTACATAAAAGACATGGAATAAATATAGAGTACATGACTTAACCTGTAAGTCTGGACAACTCTGTAAATCATGAAATACTTATACTGTCATGCATATGCGCATGAATGTCATGTCGTGCATAGTTACATGTGTTCAAAACATCATCAAGCCTCTGAGGGCATCCCATCATTCATCTCGGCCACTATGGGCAAAATCATCAACGTATACCAGTTGATCAGGTGGTGGTGCGTATATAATACCGTAACCTTTTCCCATATCCCATATACATATATATACATATAGATGCGTATATAACGACATCTGGTTATGGGTCAATGTACATGAATGTAACGTGTCACACCTCTCTTTTACTACCCCCCGGAAGGTGTATAAGAGATTTTTTCCAATTTATGTGACAATTGAAATGGGATTAATTATTAGATTTAGAGTCGCCACTTGGGATAATTTATGGTGTCCCAAGTCACCGGTTTAAGATCCTGAATCGAGGATATTTGACTCTATCTACGGTCTGCGAACACAGAAATCAGGGTAAGGAATTTTGTTAACCTGGGAGAAGGTGTTAGGCATTCCCGAGTTCCATGGTTCGAGCACGACCGCTTTGATCATACTTGGATTATTAAATTGTCTAATTACTCATTTTAAAAATCTATGTGCATTTGTGTTTTTTTAATTAAGAAATTATCTTAAAACAGGTCACACGCACGTGTACCCATTTGTTTGGCGCGTCAAAAATCATGTCACACAAACGTGTCCACAATTAGTAATGTTTTATTATTATTAAGAAGGTTTGGTCGAAGTTGCGCGAATGCATACTTCGATTTTGTTTTTAGAGTTGTAATTATGTCAGGAAAACGTGTCCGCAATCACAACGATATATTAAACGCGCCTAAAGCAAACTACGAACATTCATTTTTAAACTAAGTTTGGAGTTCAATCAAAATACTAAATGTAAACAAATTATTCACTTTTAGAACAAATTACTAAGTTATAATAGTTTCGAAAAATAGCACCTCCCTTTACATGACTAAAACTCATTATGAATCATAATAAAATCAAACTATCAGACTAATTTCAAACAGGACACATTAAACAAACTAGAAAGCAACTCAATATTTTTTTAGAGGTCTTAGAAAAAATTCAAACAGGACATAGTAAGCAAACCAAGCTAGCAGACTAATTAATCAGAACAATGTCGCATTTGTAGAGGTGTTTTTTTTGTTTTTGTAATTATTATAAGTGATTGATACATTCAGTTGTTCTTTTAATTTTTGACACCATTTCCTAAAAATTCTGAAAGGTCCGCAAATACAGAAACCAAAAGAAAGAGATGGACAAGATCTCATTTACATGAATACTACTTCGTTCATTCACGACTAGAAGAACCTCACAGATATTAACAGCACAAACAACAAAATGATGACAAGTCGCAATAACATCCAAAGCCGGCAAGGCTGATATTATAAAATACATATAACAACGCCATAAGGCGAAGATTAGAAAAGATTATATCCAGATAATAAAGCAGCAACTATAAACAACAGAACTTTTCTTTCATTCTCGTATAAGTGCTTGAGACATCAAGATTACATTGATCAAGAACAAGTTAAGAGGAACGGACCTGAGGCAATTTTTCCAAATACAATCCAAAAATGCTTAACTACAGAAAACTTGGACAGCGACGACAACCTTGATGGAACTCCAATTTTGAGACGAAAATTAAAGAAAAGCTGAAGACGAAAACAGAATAATGTATTTTCTGGCTCTGTTTCCACTCCCTTCTCACGTTTCTGCCACTGTTTCTCCCTATCTTCCATATATGTATCCTCTTTTTTTTGGTTTTTCGTTGTGTGTGTGAGATGAGAGGTAGTGGCTGAATTTTGGTAGTTGTGTGGCTGGAATTGGAGGAGTATCGCTGGGTGAGGATGCGTTGTTGTGTTTTCTGGCAATTTTTGAGAGGTTCAGAAGGTGGTTCAAAAAGAAGAAGCCTATGCTTTAATCTATGGAAAAGCAGCAGATCTGCTAGAGTGTATATATCTAGGTTTTGTTTTATTATGTCAAAAATGGTTGATTGCCTTCTTTAGGTCTAGGGTCCCTTTTAAGTGTCTTCCTAGGTTTTTAGGGGTATTGGGCTTGGGTTGTCATGGGCTATGTCCGAAAATTAGGCTTAAAAATAGGTTGTTTGAGCCCATATTTTATTCTTTCTCCGTGAACAAGACTAAAAATACAACCTCATTTACCAATTAATCCTACTTAAGTAAAAATGACTATAAAAATAAGATTAATCGTTAAAACAAACCTATTTTTTTGTATTTTCAAATATCATATTAAGATAATAATAAGGTACTCTTTTTTTGTATTTTTTAGTTTTACAAAAAGTAATAAACTAAAAGCAACTAAAAAGAAGAAATATTTTGTAATTTTTATTTTTTTGATAAAATAAAGTAAAAGAGTCAAAACTAATTGAAATAGAGATATTATGCCTAAACTAAACATTTACATGCTAAAATATGAAAATCTTGGGGAGGATCAAAAATCACATGTCTACAACTGCCCCTCTTTGACTTGAAATACGAAGTATTTTCAGACAAAGAACGACTAGACAGATTTTTTGACCTGACCCTTATTTAAAGAGACCAAAAGCTAAAAGAAAGGAGAATGTGACCGAGCCCTAGTATCTGAGCTGCCTACATATCCTTGGCTATAAAGGAATTAGGCCACGTGTAGTTCAGAAGTGAGTGAGATGATGGAGTATATCGAGGTGGAGAGTCGTTCGAGGTGCCATTCCGTCGAGGTTTCGGTCCGCGGTCCTGTTATTACAGCAAAATCAAAAAATGACTAACTAAGCCTATCAACTATGAGTTACAAGATTCCTATTTATAAGTCTTCTGAAGCTTGATCTTGAGTCTTGAATGGTTCTGCATGCAGACTTTGGATTTGAACGTTGACGCTTGCTAGTTGCAGGTGCTAGTTCATTCTTTTTCAGCTTTTCGGATCAAAACCGGACATACCATGCTTGTGACTTTAGTCATGTCTTGAGCAGCTCACCTCTTTCATCAACTTCTGCATTTGGATTCACTTCTTTCCTTTCTCTCTTTTTTTTTTAATCTGGATTGTGATTAACTTCCGTTGATCATCTCGGACTGTTGACTCGCATTCTTGCTGCGAGCTTCTTTTGTTGCTGACTTGAATTGCATTCTGAAGTAAATTCCCTTGTTTTCCAGGTGGGTGCCTGATTGCCAAAGCTTGAACTGTCTTCCTTCAAAACTTGAACCGTTTTCCCTTATTCTCCAGGTGGGTGCCTGATTGCTGAACTTCAACTGTCCTCCTTCAAAACTACTTTCCCTTAAAACTTGAACTGTCTTCCCTTTTTCTCCAGGTGGGCGCCTGATTGCTGAACTTGAACTGTCTTCCTTCGGAACTGCTTTCCCTTGAAACTTGAACTGTCTTCCCTTGAAACTTGAACTGTCTTCCCTTGTTCTCCAGGTGGGCGCCTGATTGTTGAAACTTTCTGTGTTCCCTCGAAACTGCTTTCCCTTGAAACTTGAACTATCTTCCCTTGTTCTCTAGGTGGGCGCCTAATTGCTGAACTTGACCTGTCTTCCTTCGGAACTGCTTTCCCTTGAACCTTAAGATAATTCCGAAACAAATTCCCTTGTTTCCCGGGTGGGTGCCTGCAATCAAAACAACAAAACATACATTGCTGGTGAATTGACATTTCCTATTTGCTCCTTCACTTGCCATGATAACTTTGATTTCACCTTGAAAGACATTGCTTACTTATTGACTAACCACTTTCTCTGTCACCCTTATCGCAGAAAATACCTCTGATTCATTCAAACTCAATACCATCTACCCGTTGCATTTTGCTCATGAATTGACATTTACCGCACCTTTGTATTTCACATGAATCCCGAAGCACGTTGATTGTTACTGACTCAGTGCGCATACTGTTCTTTCCTAACTTATGCCACTTTGATGTGCTGGCCAGATTCCGTTTTGTGCAATTGAAAAGCTTGTGGCAAAGTTTGAAGTCATTTCTCACTTGTTCTGACCAAACAGACTCAGGAAAAGGAAGTAAACAAGACAAAAGGAACAGAGTAAAGGACAATGGAAAGAGATGATTCCTAACAAAAAAACTACAAAGTAGAAACTTATCAGATGTGGATACCAATTCTAATGACCATGACATGCACCTTCGGATTAAGTGGCCTAAACTATCAAGCAAGTCTGATGTTCAACTCTTGTTATACCCCTAAACCGTGAAACTGGCTTCCGTGCTCCGATTATCTTATCTGATTAACGATCCTTAATCGACTTGTGGTGCCCGAAGGGTCTTCACCATCAAGCCTCTCTCATTTTGTTCTTTCTCTCAACTTATTGTCGCCTTATGGTGCCTGTGAAGGTTTTCACCGATAAGACTCTCTCATTTTTGTTTTCCTTGTGTAGAATGAAGTGTTGCCCCTGATGAGAATCATACCTCTAACTCGCTTGACTTGGCACTACTCAAAGATTGATCGGAAGGTCTTTCTTTGGATCGTAATATAGGCTTTTGGATAAGATTAGAAACAAATGGTATCATAAAGGCTCAAAAACAGCTTAAAAAGGCTCAAAATTACAACTTTTGGAATCAGATTTCTTACAACAACCGCAACTTCTGCCCCAGTTTCTTTACTTGGGGACTTTTGAAATTTTATTTTGATGGGACCGAACCATGAGGCTGCCTACGTATCCTTAAAAGGAATCAGGTCGAACGTAGTTCATGTCATAGGAATTGCTTTGTTGTTGTTACTTTCTCTTTTTCTCTCTCTCTCTCTCTATCTCTCTCTCTCTCTCTTTTTCTTTTCTTTTCTTCCTTTTTCTTCTTTTTTTCCCACTCTTTTCCATTCTTTTCTTTCTCTTTTTCTCTTCTCTTTTCCTCTTTTTCTTCTTTATTTACCTTTTGTGTCCGTGTTTCTGAACTTTGCTACTAATTCCAAAAGAGGGGTATGGAAGAAAATAAATAAGGCTCAAAGGGGTAACAAAGGATAAAATGTTTAGATAGCAGAATAAAATGCCTTTGTCATTTCAGTCTTCAAAGCACGCCAAATACAAACAACACAATTAAACAAACCAAAAAAATCATACATAATATCTTTTGACTGCATTAAAATTGATAGTCATATCTACACATTTGCCTTCTACATCTGTTAAATACAAAGCACCATTGGACAACACTCTCGTTACCATAAACGGCCCCGACCAATTTGGGGCAAACTTGCCTTTAGCTTCAACCTGATGCGGCACGATGCGTTTCAATAGTGTTTCTTTATATTCTATCTGCCCCAATTTCACATAATTCGGGCTTGAAGTGATCTCAAAATGCCTTTTCTTATTTCCCTCAAATGTCTCTATCATCTTCAAATTGTTTCATTGCTTCATGACTAAACTAACTTTTAAGACCAGGATGAGAATTGCGTGTGCATGTCATGTCACTAGAGTCAGCAGGAAAAGAGGAAATTGCACTAGACAGATGGTGAAAGGGTTTGAACAACAAAACAAGTAAATTAAGCTAGGGTTATAACCCTGGAACAAAACCAAACAACACTAAACGAGCTACTATAACTAAGCAAACTAGGCAAAATAAAAGGATAGAAGGGTTTGAGTCACAAGACAATATCCGGATTGCAACCCTGAAAATAACCCGGTCAACAGAAATAACAACAAAATAAACCACCAAAACTCCTCCCTAGCTAACCAAGAAAGGAGCGTCTTTCCAATTACCAAGCTCGCCATCTTAGCCACTAAGTTCCACATCAATATTACCAATTTTAATCACATTGACCTCAGCAAATAGCTTTTAGGCCTCTTTTGCCAACTTGTTCTTAAGATCAACTTTTGGAACTGAGACTGATAGCGCTGAAAACTTTTCGGCAAGTGGCCCTCCGAGGATCTTAGAAGAATTCTCATATTCCTTTTCAAGACAAATCATACCCACCATATGCGTCTCATTATGAACAGGCGATGGACTTTGGCTAGTGTCTATTGCATATAGATTTCGCACGATAATGTAACCTGCATCAATAAGCTTCTGAACTGCTCTTTTCAGATGCCAACACTTTTCTGTGCCGTGACCCGGGGAATTAGAGAAATATGCGCACCTTTAAGAATAATCAAAATTCTTTGGAAGAGGGTTGAACATTTTTATCTGAATCGGCTTCAACATGTCCAATTGCCTCAACTTTTGGAACAAACTGGCATATGATTCTCCAATAAGAGTGAAAGTCTTTTCTTTTTCCTGTTGTCTTTTCATTTTGTACTCCGGCCTCGGTTGGAACCTCCTATGGGTAGGTGGTTGACATGCTTGAGGAGGCGGGTACAATATTTGTAGAGGTGGTGCAAGCCATTACGGGTCTTGTGGGTGTGGAGCATATGGCGGTGCATTATGGATAGAGTACTAAGAAGGTGAGGCATGACCTTGGTGATTTTGTGGAGGAAAGTAGCACTGGGAAGGATTATCTGGAGGACGAGGATATTCATAGGGTCAGTATTGAGGCTGAAAACGTTTAGCAGGAAAGCCCACTGGATCCTGTTGTTGGTGGGACATAGCAGCATCCTTTCTATCAATTGGAGAACTGACCCGAGCAACTTGTTCGTTCCATCTGAACCAAAATTCCCTAAATCTTTCCTTGGGTTTCTTTTCCATCTGAGATAGGGAGGAGTGGTTTGGGACAATATCTATATTATACTGAAAGTGTCGCACAAAATCTTGAGCCATGTCATCCCATGTACTCCACTTACCGACATCTTGACAATTATGCCATTCCAAAGCTGCCGCAGTCTGTAACTCATCTTTCCCGCCAACACTTCTCATTTCACTGCCATAACTCCTCAAATGGGCTACTGGATCTCCACGCCCATCATACAAATTAAACTTTGGCATCTTAAACCCTTTCAACTTTCTGGATATCTCATCTTGCTCTACTGTCATAGCAGACTTTGCAGTCTCACCGGGATGCTCGAAATGAGGAGCGTAAGAGTATGGACCCGGGATCTTGAAAATTGGTTCTAGAGCATAGTGTTGGGCATCGGGGATTTTGAACACAGTCTCACTAGAGGATCGAGGAAAGGTAGCAAGTGGATGAGCTACAAAAACATGACTGGTCAAAGGAGCGGGATATGAGGTGGTTTTGGCGGGTAGAGTACGAAAAGGTTGTGGGGAGATATCAACAATAGTGGGAATCTGGATTTGTGATAGTGATGGGATAGTTGCAAGGTTTTTAGTGTAGTTAGTGGGGAATGAAGGTGGATGATGCCCCCTGATCCACGCTTGGTATATTTCAGTCATCTGTCCTTTCAACCTTAAGACCTCTTCTTTCAACTCTGATTCTGATTCAACAATTCCCTTAGACGGATCAATAACCCCTATGTCCAAGTCTTTTCTAGACATGGCTACCTTGCTCTTTGACCTTGTGTTGTATGGATAAGTTACCTTAAGAACCACAAACCAACCACCCTTCTTCTCAATGGAGATAAAAAAAGGAACAAAATGAGGTCATCACGCTAGCGTTAGCGCATTTAACAGCTGCAAATATCACATTATGTGCAATGCACCTAGCAACAATTAAAGGTTCAAAAATGACTTCGAGGGCCACAAGCTTACTTGACATCATCCCAATTTGTTTATTTAAATCTTCTCTTTTCTTTTCTTTTCTAGAACTTCTTGGCTTGCTCATTTTCCTTCCTCTCTTTTTTTTCTTGTAATTATCGCACTTTTCTTTCTTTTCATTTTCCACATCCCATAATTCATCACCTTTTTTGTTTCCTTCTTTTTTCATTTTTCTTTTAATAAAATTAAAAAAAATGATTCGATCGAACCCTATGTAGGTTGCCTACGTATCATGACGCCACATGAATTATATTTTTGCATAGTTCGGGAATATCGGGAATAAAGTAAACAAATAAATGAAGCAAATCTTTTTTTTTTTTAATTTTGTAGACTTAATGTTCTATAACCTATTCTAAACTCAAGCTTAACGAGCATATATTTTTTTAATTTTGAAACAAACATTCTATGGAAAATTATTAAGCAAAAAACCATACAAAAGAAAAATATTTTTTTGATTCTTTTGTTAGGAAGGCAATCTAAAGAATAAACCAAATAAAAAATATTTTGAATTTTCATTTGATATCTTTGAAGAAAGATTTCGAAATAAGAAATGAACAAGATAGAAAATGTTTTTGGATTTCATTTTTTGATTACCTAAGGAAGAAACTTTAGAGATAAACAAAGATACAATATGTTTTTTTTCCTCTATGTACACTATCATAAAGTTCTAGTGAAAATAAAGAATTTTTTTTCATTTTTCCGTTAATTTCACAAAGAAGAACCTCATAAGAAAATCTTTTTGGATTTTGGGAATTAATATCTTGAAAGAAAACTTTTAAAGAGGTACTAAAAGAAAATTCCCTTCTTTTTCTGAATTTTTAGTCTTAATATACTAAAAGAAATGTAAAAGCAATTTTCATTTTATTTTGAGTTCTAGATATTAATTTCCCAAAGGAAAACCACCTCAAAAGAAATTTTTTATTTTATTCTAGATTTAGTATTCTAAAGAAAACTTCTAATAGAAATATAAAACGCAAAACCTCTTTCTTTTTTTTTTTGAATTTTTGAGTTACAACACACTTTTTCAAATACAAAGTAGAAAGTATAATAACAAAAGACTCGACATTACTATACAAAACTAAAAAGTAAAAGACGAAATAAAATGAAAAACAGACTCAATACATAAAAAAAAAAAAATCTCCTTAAGCAACTCCTGAATGAGCGATCTTGACTGGATGGTCCCGGGGTGTCTGTCATACTCAAACTCCGGTAAGTAGACCCACACCTGTATGAGAAAATTAAGACCAAATAAGTTAAAGACCTAGAACGCTATGTGAGACAATAACCCTTCCTGTTGGACACATGCAAGACATGATTGTGACTATTTTTCTAAAATTCACATATGTGGCTAAAAGTGGTTAAAATACAAGATTTGGCTACGACCCCGTGAAGCCAAGAACCTAAGACTCACTAGGAAGACCAGAACCTATGTGGTTTGCCTACGTATCACGCCTCGAAAGACGAGAATCGGGTATGCGTAGTTCGAGCAGATTTTGATATGGGCGAGAATTAAATAAAACAACTAATTTAGAGAAAAATATGTTTTTGTATTTTTTTTTTTTTGAAAAATGATGAAACAAGTAAA
This sequence comes from Nicotiana tabacum, assembly GCF_000715075.1. Lineage (NCBI taxonomy): Eukaryota > Viridiplantae > Streptophyta > Magnoliopsida > Solanales > Solanaceae > Nicotiana > Nicotiana tabacum. The sequence goes on along the minus strand of NC_134087.1, from coordinate 142,939,911 downwards.
CTCTTTTTGGATTTTCTTTTCCCTTTTTTTATTTTTTTTTTATTTTCGGAAAATGATGAAAAAGCGCAATTTTTTTTTTTTGAATTTTTCATGTTTCATGTTTCTTTTTCTTAACAAAAATGTGAAAGAAAACATAACTGGCCCCTACTTGCTTTATTTTCACACTTCACCTTTTTTTTTTCTTTTTTTTTGGTTTTCCCTCAACTATCATTGGTCTACCAAATGACCCTTTTACCCTTGAAGATTGTAACATGTAGCCCATAGGATGCATCTGGATGGTTTTTTATTTTTGGGTACACCTGTTCTAGACGGACCCAACCCCTGTGTTGAGTCCCCAAAGTCAAATGCACATGATGCAAACAAACGTACCTACTAGGGATTCGGCATGAGGTTATGTTATTCTAAGTTTAAACCTCGGGTTGTGTTCTTAACCTGACTTACCCGAGCAGACTAATCGAGCCGAAGAAGGGGCAACGTACCGGGAGCACTAAAGTCTACCCGGACTTGTTGCTGGCCCAGCATCATTCTATTTGGTATAACTTCTACAGAAAAAGCGGGCCACGCGAACGTGTGCACCATTTTTAGAAGACTCAGAGGGGTGGCGTAAGAAGGCATTTTAATGCAATTGAAACAATATCAAAGCGGTAAATAAACGGCAATTAGCACAGTAGATCTACAAATACGATAATATGAACAATAAATAAAGCTAAGTAAAAATCATAAAAACAAGCTCGAATTCTTGAACCCTAAACCAGATATTCTGGGTTCTTGTCCCCAGCAGAGTCGCCAGAGCTGTCACTCCTCCTTTTTACTACCCCCAGAAGGGGTATATGGAGTTTTTTTCCAATTTAAGTGATAATCAAAACGGGATTAATTATTAGATTCAGAGTCGCCACTTGGATAATTTATAATGTCCCAAGTCACCGGTTTAAGATCCCGAATCGAGGAAATTTGACTCTATTTACGGTCTGCGAACACAGAAATATGGGTAAGAAATTCTATTAACCCGGGAGAAGGTGTTAGGCATTCCCGAGTTCCTTGGTTCGAGCACGATCGCTTTGATCATACTTGGCTTATTAAATTGTCTAATTACTCATTTTAAAAACCTATATGCATTTGCCTTTTTAAATTAAAAAATTATCTTAAAATAGGTCACGCGCACGTTCACTCATTTGTTTGGCGCGTCAAAAATCATGTCACGCGAACATGTCCACAATTAGTAACGTTTTATTATTATTAAGAAGGTTTGGTCGAAGTTGTGCGAACACATACTTCGATTTTATTTTTAGAATTGTAGTTATATCACGCGAACGTGTCCGTAATTACAACGATATATTAAACGTGCCTAAAGCAAACTATGAACATTCATTTTTAAACTAAGTTTGGAGTTCAATAAAAATACTAATTGTAAATAAATTATTCACTTTTAGAACAAATTACTAAGTTATAATAGTTTCGAAAAATAGCACCTCCCTTTACATGACTAAAACTCATTATGACTTATAATAAAATCAAACTATCAGACTAATTTCAAACACGACACATTGAACAAATTAGCAAACAACTCAACATTTTTTAGAGGTCTTAGAATAAATTCAAACAAGACACAGTAAACAAACCAAGCTAGCAGACTAATTAATCAGAACATAGTCACATTTGTAGAGGTCTTTTTTTTTGTTTTTATAATTATTATAAGTGATTGATACATTCAGTTGTTCTTTTAATTTTTGACACCATTTCCTAACAATTTTGAAAGGTCCGCAAATACAGAAATCAAAAGAAAGTGATGGACAAGATCTCATTTACATACATACTACTTCGTTCGTTCACGGCTAGAAGAACCTCACAGATATTAACAGTCACAGACAAGAAAACAACGGAAAGTCGCGATTACATCCAAAGCCGGCAAGGTTGATATTATAAAATACATAGTAGCAGTGCCACAAGGTGAAGATTAGAAAATATTGTATCCGGATAATAAAGCAACAACTATAAGCAGCAGAACGTTTCTTTCATTCTCGTATAAGTGCTTGAGACATCAAGATTACATTGATCAAGAACAAGTTAAGAGAAACGAACCTGAGATAATTTTTCCAAATGCAATCCGAAAATGCTTAACTACGAAAAACTCGGATAGCGATGACAACCTTAATGGAACTCCAATTTTGAGACGAAAATTAAAGAAAAACTGAAGACGAAAACAGAATAATGTATTTTCTGGCTCTGTTTTCGCTCCCTTCTCACGTTTCTGCCATTGTTTCTCCCTATCTTCCATATTTGTATCCTTTTTTTTTGGTTTTTCGTTGTGTGTGTGTGTTGAGAGGTGGTGGCTGAATTTTGGTGATCGCGTGGCTGGAATTGGAGGAGTATCGCTGGATGTGGATGCGTTATTGTGTTTTCCAGCAATTTTTGAAAGGTTCAGAGGGTGGTTCAAGAAGAAGAAGCCTATGCTTTAATCTATGGAAAAGCAGCGGATCTGATAGAGTGTATATATCTAGGTTTTGTTTTATTATGTCAAAAACGGTTGATTTCCTTCTTTAGGTCCAGGGTCCCTTTTAAGTATCTTCCTAGGTTTTTAGGGGTATTGGGCTTGGGTTGTCATGGACTAAGTCTGAAAATTAGGCTTAAAATGGGTTGTTTGAGCCCAAATTTTATTGTTTCTCCTTGAACAAGACTAAAAATACGACCTCATTTACCAATTAATCCTACTAAGTAAAAATAACTATTAAAATAAAACTAATCGTAAAAACAAACCTATTTTTTTTATATTGTCAAATATCATGTTAAAATAAAAATAAGGTACTATTTTTTGGTATTTTTTAGTTTTACGAAAAGTAATAAACTAAAAGCAACTAAAAGAAGAAATATTTTTGTAATTTTTATTTTTTTTTGATAAAATAAAGTAAAAGAGTCAAAACTAATTGAAATAGCGATATTAGGCCTAAACTAAACATTTACATGCTAAAATATGAAAAAATTTGGAAAGGGTCAAAAATCACATGCCTACATAATGCATGAGAAGTAAGTCAATAAAATCTCTTGGAATGTCGTAAGACCATTATGCCTTTGATTAATATCATGAAATAAACTTTACCAACTTACGTATTTTTGAGACACATGGACAGATAATAAAATAAAAATACATATGGGGAATCGAGAACATAGGAACCTCTAGTATTTCTATGAATTGAGTTATTTATGGAAGTTGTGCATTTGCTCGTTTCATTTGTATCGTGCGGATCATGCCAAAAGGAAAGAAGGGATAGCCTTAACATACCTGAACCAATTCCCTTGACAATCCCTTTAACACTTGTTGATTGCGAAAATATGTAACGGCGGATCGAAGTAGAAGAAAATTCGTATGTTATTCTTGAGAAAGATTGTACCGTGCTATCTTAGAATTGCAAATCCCGTTGCTATTATGCAGTGTAACTTTGTATGAAATTTACCTAGAATCCGTCACTTTCCTTAGTTTTAATTCACTTTTCCAGTGAATTAGACTTGAAGATTTGTGAATTGATCATATCTTGTAGAAAATGATGATAACTTGAATTGAAGATTTGCACCGTATCATCCTTTTTGAAATGATCATATCTTGTATGAAAATGCACTATATTATTCTGTGGGAAATGACCCTATCTTGTATGAAATTAGTTGGATTTAAAAAGTCTTACCTTAGTGGGTCTGGGCCCCACTAGGTGATGACTTAGCAAAGAATCCCTCCAAAGTTTGCCACCTTTTTGTGTGAGTTAATACTCATGATCACGGCCCCTTTGGGCTGCCACGTTAAGGGGGTGGGAAATTTAATTTTATCCTATAGTTAATTAATTAATTAATTAGGTAATGTCCCGCTACCCAGTAATTAACCAATTACCCGCATAATTAAGAATTGTCTCAAATTACTTAAGATACCACTCACTTTTAACATACCTCATATACTTCACTATCATGGTCATGTGGTACCATGTATGGTACTAGTCCATAAATACCGGGTATTATACTTCGGGCCGTATTTTACCCCAAATTGACAAATTTTGATGAAACTTATTTTCTTCGATTTGCTTGCCCTCTCACCTTTACGAATTTACTTATCTCTTGTTTGAAATAGCATAATACTTATAATTCCAAAATAGTCTCATTTTCGAGCATTCATCATTTTATTTATGGCGTACTTTTACGTATGAAAATATGGGGTGTAATAGTAGTAGTATTTTAAATTTGTATTTTTTAGTCTGTATGCCAATTTTCTTGCTTCCGAGGCCTCCAAAGGTTGATTCAAGATAAGGAGGAACTTACCTCCGAGTGGGATCAACTTTTGGCCAAGCGAGACCAAATTACTGCTTACCTTTTAGAGTTGGAAGCTGGAGTTGCTACGACTGTTAAGTTGGAGGCTCGGCTGCTGCAAAATGAGCAATAAGTGGTGACCCTTGGCCAAGAGATCGCCCTATTGAGGGCTCAATTTTAAGAAACTAAGGCCAAATTGGTTGAAGTCAATAATTCCATTCTTGCCGCATCCGATCGTGAGACTGCCTTCGCTAAAAGATTTAATAATTCCCTTAAATTCCAAAGCCGAAGATTTTGCAGTTGCGGGGGCGAAGTATGCCCAATTGTAGGAGAAGTATAAGAGGACCATTAAGCATAATATAATTTTTAGCTGTACCATCCGTGACCTCGATGTTAGGATCTGATCTCTTTGATCTATGCGGGAAAACCTTTCTGCTATGGTCGGCCACCTTAAAGAATAACTTTAGCACCGAGCAGTTTCCCTCAATGTTGAAAAAAACATATGTAATGTACAACATATGGAGAAAAACATTGGAAGAGGCCAAAACATGTAGGATTGATTTTGATGCCGAAATCGCTAAGGCCCATGAGCTAAAGTTAGCAGAAAAAAAGGGTCTTCCGGCCCGGCCCGATGCTACCAATTCTTCTGGTTTTGGTTCTAAGTTCTTGACAATTGAAGAAGAAACGGAAGGTGATGATGTTGAAGGCTAAAATGATGAGCCGGTGGAGGATCCATCCACTTCTCATGGTGTTGCAGATGATTCTCTTCCTCTGGGTCGTGGAGATGCAGTATCTTAGTTTTTGTTTTCTTTTTCTTTTCCATACTTTTGTATCTGTACTGGTTTTGCTATGAATAGAAGCACTTTTTTGCTTAAGTATTATGCAAATTTTTCTCTTTGCATACTTTTAATTTGGTCTCTTTACGTACTTTTCGTTTAAGTATTTGCGCAAGTTTGCTTTTTACATCTTTTTTCATTTAAGTGTTTGTGCAAGTTTTTTTGCGTCTTTTTCGTTTAAGTGTTTGCGCAAGTTTGATTTTGCATTTTTTTCGTCCAACGCTTTGAGTGTATTTGTAATGACCCGGTCGATCGTTTTGAGAGTTAGAGACCCCGATCGTCGATTAACTGCTTCTTTTCTGCTATTGGGACTTGCCGGGAAGTTCATTTTGGTTTTTGGAAGTGTTTGCGATGCTTAGTCCCTTAAACGAAGACTTAAGACTTAGAATTTGGACTGCAATCGGAATAGTATGAAGAAGATTCCGGAATGGAGTTCCATCGATTCCGTTAGCTCCACTAGGTGATTTTGGGCTTAGAGGCGTGTCTGGATTGTGTTTTGGAGGTCCGTAGCTTATTTGGGCTTGAAATGGTGAAAGTCGAATATTTGGAGTTTTGGACTGAAAGTGGAATTTATGATATCAGGTTCGGAATCTAATTTTGGAAGTTGAAATAGGTCTGTAATGTTGATTATGACTTGTGTGAAAATTTGGGGTCAATTGGACATGGTTTAGTTGGTTTCGGCATCAGTTGTCGAATTTGGATGTTTCAAGTTCATTAGGTTTGGATTGGAGGATGAATTATGTTTCTAGCATTGTTGATGTGATTTGAGGGCTCGACTAAGTTCGTATGGTGTTTTAGGATTGGTTGGTATGTTTGGTTGAGGTCCCAAGGGCCTCGGGTGTGTTTCAGATGCTCAACATATTGAAATTTGGACTTAGGCCATAGCTGAAGTTTAGGCATCTAGTGCTTTAGCAACGGTGTTGGGAGACCGTAGGTGCGGGGTGAAAGTGCAGAAGAGAAGGCGCAGAAGCGCAAAGGAGAGGGGCTACCTGGGATTGCTGGAGCGAAGAAGGTTTCGTATTTGCGATATCGCATAAGTGCTCTAGGACCCACAAAAGCAGAAAAGGACAGCAGAAGTGGACAAAAGACCGCAGGTGCGCACACGCAGGTGCGACCCCTAGATCGTAGAAGCGGACTCTGAGTTTTAAGTCATTTCCACACCTGCAATGGATTTTCCGTAGGTGCGGCTCCGAAGGTGGGAAGAATGGTCCGCAAATACGGTTTGACTGGCAGAAAAAGGGAAAAATCGAGGGATTGATTCATTTCACCATTTTTGGACTTGGGAGTTGGGGATTTGGCGATTCTTTGAGGGATTTTCAGAGAGAGCTTTGGGGTAACGATTCCTAACTCATTTTTAGTTGTACTTTATTAATCTAAAGTTGTTTTCTCCATTTAATTTCGGATTTGGGCTAAAAAGTTGGGAAAATGGGGGAAAAGCTCACCAACAGAATTTCTGAGTTTTGATTGGGATGTAAACCTCAGATTTGGATAATTTTCATACAAGTGATCTCGTGAGTGAATGGGTATTCATAATTTGTGACTTTTACCCAATTCCGAGACGTCATCCCAGGGAGGCGTTTTTGGCGTTTTTCCTATTTCTTGCCTTAGCTTTGATTTCATTAGCTAAATTAGTTTCTCGTAGTTATATTTATGTTATGTATTTGTTTTGGATAGATTTGGGCCATTCAGAGTCGGATATTCATGGAAAGAGCATTGTTTCGAATTGATTGAGTTTGGTTCGAGGTAAGTGGCTTGCCTAACCTTGTGGGGGGGGGGGGGGAACTCCCCTAGGATTTGGTATTGTTTATCAAATGAGCATTGTGTACGTGAGGTGATGAGTACGTACACGAGCTATTTGTTGTAAAACTCCATTTTTCACTAAGTCATAATCTGTTTCTCCTTATTTGAACTACACAAGCATATGTAACTATCCAGTTTTAGTTAGAATAGCATGCCTACGTGTTTTAACTGCCTATTTGAACTCTATCCAGTATGTTCAGTGAAATTACCTGCTTTTCTTTGCCTTGAACTTAGTCTAAACTATAGGTTTTCTTGCCATAATTGTTATTTCTATTGGTTGAGTTGCATATTTATTTTGGGACTATGAAACGATATTCCGGGAGATTCCCCCACGTACTGCATATTTACTTTGAAACTATAGAACCATATTCGAGGAGATCCCCCAGCACTGCATATTTACTTTGGGACTACAGAATGGTATTCCGGTAGATCCCCCTGCTCATTTACATTTGGCACTATGGGACGGTATCCCGGGAGATCCCTTGTTGTTATCATTGTGTTCTGAGCTGTTGGCTTTTATTGATTCTATTCCTATTAGATTTCCGTATTTATTTCTACTATGATACTTCATCCTGTCTTATTTTATTGTATTTATACCAGTAGGGCCCTGACCTGATCTCGTCACTACTCGACCGAGGTTAGGCTTGACACTTACTGGGTACAGTTGTGGTGTACTCATTCCCTTTTCTGCACATATTTTTTGTGTGCAGATCCAGGTTCATCATATCAGCCTCATCACTAGTTGCAGTCGATGGTGCTTATTGGAGACTTCAAGGTACATCTTCCCCCGCCCGCAGATCCTCGGAGTTCGCCTCTAACCTGCCTATGTTCATTTTTCCCTCTTTCTGTAGAAATGGTGTATAGAATAGTTAAGACTTCTTAGTAGCCTGTGACTTGTAGGTTTCCGGGTTTTAGGAATTGTTTTGTGCATTTCAAAAGTGTTAATTGTATATGCCGAGTGGCATTCAGTTCCTTGTTAGATAATTGTTATTGTTAGTAGTTAATGTTCATGTTTTTGTTTCATTTCCACAAAGTGTTAGGCTTACCTAGTCATAGGGACTAGGTGCCATCATGATGGTTTATGGAGAGAGAAATTGGGTTGCGACAAGTTGGTATTAGAGCTCTAGGTTAATAGGAGTCGTGAGTCACAAGCCGGTTTATTAAAATCTTGCAGATCTGTGCGGAGACGTTTGTAATTATTTTCGGGAGGCTATGGAACTGTTAGGAAAATTCCACTTTATTTGATTCCTTGTCGTGCGAGATTATTAACATCGAAATTCTAAATTTTTGTCTTCTATTCTCTCATAGATGATGAGGACACGTGCTACTTGAGATAACCAGGAACCCGCTCCCCCTGCTAGAGATGCTTGAGGCCAGGGCCGGGGTAGAGGCCGAGGATGCCCACGTAGTACAGCTAGAGCACCCGGGCGAGCTGCTATAAAGGAGCCATTAGTAGCTCCAGCCGGAGCACAGGCACCTGAGATTCCTGTTATTACTACTCCAACTCTTCAGGAGACCCTTACATAGTTCATGAGCATGTACAACACTCTAGCTCAGGCAGGGTTCATTCCCCTTATTGAGTCACAACTCAAGCCGAGAGAAGAGCACAGACTCCCACCGCCCGCACCCCAGAGCAGCGAGTTCAGTTCTATCAGATCCCAGAGGTCATACCGGTACCACCTGTAGCTCCAGCTCATCCCGAGAATAGGGTAGAAACTTCAGAGGAGGAGCGACATAGGCTCGAGAGGTATAAGAAGTACGACTCTCCTACATTCAGTAGTCTAGAATCAGAAGATGCTCAAAGATTTTTGGAGGAGTGCCACCTTATCCTCCGCACTATGGCATAGTAGACTTGAGTGGGGTTTCTTTCACTTCTTTCCCGCTTCGAGGGGCAACCTATCAACGGTGGCATACTTATGAATTGGATGGTACAGATGGGGTAGCTTCCCTTACATGGACTCACTTCTTGGATATGTTTTTGAGAGAGTATGTTCCTCAGAGCCTCAGGGACGCATGGCACGCGGAGTTTGAGCAGTTACACCAGGGTGTTATGACTGTTTCAGAGTAGGCAATCCGATTCAGTGACTTGGCTAGACATTCACCAACCTTGGTTTCTACGGTTCGAGAGAGGGTTCGTCGGTTTATTGAGGGACTCATTCCCAGCATCAAGACTAGCATGGCCCAAGAGTTGGATATGGATATCTCGTATCAACAGGTGGTGAGTATTGCTAGGAGGGTAGAGGTCATGCTTGCTCGGAATAGGGAGGAGAGAGAGGCCAAGAGTTCTCGAGACTCTGGCCATTATTCTAGTGCCCGAGCTTCAGTTGTAGTTCATCATGGTAGGGGTTATGTTAGTCTCATCGTTCATCCAGCTCTTCTAGCCGCCAGTGGTAATCCAGTTCCTCCTAGACCTCAGGAGCCTTATTATGCATCTCCGGTATCTAGTGTGCCTTCTGCACGGGGTGCTATTAGCGGTCGGTCCAGTAGACCTTGCCCGAGCTAGCCACAATAGCCACGCCTTCCCAGAGCTTATTTTGAGTATGGTGACACTCATCATATGGTGAGGGATAGCCCTAGACTTAGGAGGGGTGCACCTCTACAGACTTCTCAGCCACAGCGTGCTCCACAGGGTTCCTAAGCTATTATTACCGCACTAGGTACCACTCCACTTTCTCAGCCATCTCAAGGTGGAGGTCGGGGAGGCAGAGGTCGCCCTATAAGGGGAAGCTAGACTAGATACTATGCCTTTTCTGCTTGTGCAGAGCTTGTTGCTTCCGATTTTGTCATTGCAGGTATTGTTCCGATCTGTCATAGAAATGCATCGATTCTATTCGATCCAGGCTCCACTTATTCTTATGTGTCATCTTATTTTGTTCCATATTTGGGCTTATCTCGGGATTGTCTGTGTTCCCCTGTTTATGTGTCTACTCTTATGGGAGATTCTCTTGTTGTGGACCATATGCATCAGTCGTGTTTGATTACTCTTAGTGGTTTTGTGACTAGAGCCAATTTATTATTGCTTAGCATGGTAGATTTTGATATTATCTTGGGTATGGACTGGTTGTTGCCTCATTATGCTATTCTAGATTGTCACGCCAAGACCATGAGATTTACTATGCCAGGTTTACCGCGATTAGTGTGGAGGGGTACCTTAGATTACACTCCCAGCAGAGTTATTTCATTTCTTAAAGCTCAATGAATGGTCGAGAAGGGGTGTGACACATATCTAGCTTATGTGAAAGATGTCAGTATTGATACCCCTACAGTTGATATAGTCCCAGTAGTGAGGGATTTCCCTGAGGTGTTTCCATCTATTCTTCCGGACATGCTGCCCGACAGAGATATTGACTTCGATATTGATTTGTGTCCGGGCACTCAGTACCTCTCTATTCCTTTGTATCGTATGGCCCCTCCTGTGTTGAAGGAGTTGAAGGAACAGTTACAGAAATTGCTTGATAAGGGCTTCATTCGGCCCAATGTGTCACCTTGGGGTGATCATGTCTTGTTTGTGAAGAAAAATGATGGTTCAATGCGTCTGTGCATTGATTATCGCCAATTGAAAAACGTCACAATGAAGAACATGTATCATTTGCCTCATATTGATGTCTTATTTGATCAGTTACAGGGTGCCAGTGTGTTTTCCAAGATTGACATGCATTTCGGTTATCACTAGTTGAAGATTCTGGAGTCACATATCCCAAAGACTGCTTTTAGGACTCGGTATGGTCATTATGAGTTCCTTGTCATGTCATTTGGGTTGACCAACACCCCAGCATCATTTATGAATTTGATACACAGTGTATTTCGTCCTTATCTTGACTCGTTCGTCATTGTAATTATTGATGATATTCTGGAGTACTCCCGGAGTCGAGACGATTATGAGCAGTACCTAAGGACAATGCTTCAGACTTTGATGGAGAAGAAATTATATGCAAGGTTCTCAAAATATGAGTTCTGGCTGGATTCAGTGGCAATTTAGGTCACTTTGTCGAGTGAAAGGATCAAGGTGGATCCGAGGAAAGTGGAAGCGGTGCAGAGTTGGCCCAGACCATCCTTAGCTACAGTGATCCAGAGTTTTCTTGGTTTGGCGGGTTATTACCTTTGATTTGATGAGGGATTCTCATCTATTGCAACACTTATGACCAGGCTGACCCAGAAGGGTGCTCCGTTCAGATAGACGGAAGAGTATGAAGAGAGCTTCCAGAAGCTCAAGATAGATTTTACTATGGCCCTAGTATTGGTATTGCCTTCAGGTTCGGGGTCTTATACAGTTTATTGTGGTGCGTCGCGAGTTGGCCTCGATGCGCTGTTGACGCATGACTGTAGGGTATCCCCCTTATATCTTCTGTAAGAACGAGAGGGATGGGCTCCACAGAGGCATGCGAGAGAAAGCGTTGAACAATTATTCAATGATTGGAGAGGCTTTGACAAGACATTGCCTACGCGTCCAGACAGCTGAATGTGCATGAAAAGAACTATCATGTCCACGACCTTGAGTTAGCTACTATTGTTCATGCCTTGAAGATTTGGAGGCACTATTTGTATGTTGTCACTTGTGAAATCTACACTGATCACCGGAGTTTGCAGCATTTGTTCAATCAGAAGGATCTTAATTTGCCTCAGAGGAGGTGGTTAGAGCTGCTTAAGGAATATGATATCACCATTTTGTACCACCCAGGGAATGCCAATGTGGTGAACGATGCTTTGAGCTGTCGGGCAGAGAGTTTGGGGAGTTTAGCTTCTCTTCTGGAAGCGGAGAGGCCCATGGTTGGATGTTCAGGCCTTAGCCAGCCAGTTTGTGAGATTGGATATTTTTGAGCCTAGTCGAGTATTGGCTTGTGTGGTCTCTCGATCTTATCTTTATGATCGTATCAGAGAGCGTCAGTATGATGACCCCTATCTGCTTGTCCTTAAGGACATAGTCCAGCACGGTGATGCTAAGGAGGTTACTATTGAGGATGATGGTGCTTTGACGATGCAGGGCAGGCTGTGTGTGCCTAATATAGACGGTTTGCGTGTGTTCATTCTTCAGGAGGCTCACAGCTCGCGGTACTCTACTCATCCAAGTGCCTCGAAGATATATCAGGACTTGAGGCAGCATTACTGGTGAAAGATGACGAAGAAAGATATAGTGGAGTATATTAGTCGGTGCCTAAATTTCCAGTAGGTGCAGTATGAGCATTAGCGGCCGGGTGGATCGCTTTAGAACTTAGAGATTCCGGAGTGGAAATGGGAGCGGATCACTATTGATTTCGTTGTTAGACTCCCACGAACTTAGCAAAAGATTGATGCAGTTTGGTTGACTATAGATAGGCTAACCAAATAAGCTCATTTCATTCTTGTGATGACTACCTATTCCTCCGAGAAGCTGGCTGGAGTTTATATTCGCGAGATTATCAAGCTTCATGGCATGCAGGTATCTATCATCTTTGACCAGGGTACGCAGTTTACATCACGGTTGTGGAGGGCCGTACAACATGAGTTAGGAACTCGGGTTGAGTTAAGCACAATATTTCATCCTCAAATGGGCGGGAAGTCCGAGTGCACTATTTAGATACTAGAGGATATGTTTTGTATGTGTGTGATGAAGTTTGGATGTTTATGGGATCATTTCTTGCTTCTCGTGGTTTTTGCTTACAACAACAGTTATCATTCCAGCATTCAGATGGCACCGTGTGAGGCTATGTATGATAGGCTATGTCGGTCTCTAGTGGGTTGGTTTGAGCCGGGCGAGACTAGATTATTGAGTACAGACATGGTTCTAGATGCTTTGGAGAAGGTTAAGGTGATTCAGGATAGATTTCGCACAGCCTAGTCTAGACATAAGAGTTATGTGAATAGGTTCGTGATGTTGCATTCATGGTTGGAGAGCGGGTCTTGCTCCGGGTTTCACCTATGCATGGCATTATAAGGTTCGGAAAGAGGGGCAAGTTGAGCCCAAGGTTTATTGGTCCATTTGAGGTGTTGCAGCGTGTTGGGGAGGTTGCTTATGAGCTTACCTTACCTCCCAGCCTACTAAGAGTTCATCCGACATTTCGTGTTTCGATGCTCCGGAGATATCATGACGATCAGTTTCACGTGTTCGATTTTAGCTCAGTCCAGTTGGACAAGGATCTATTTTTTTTGAGAATCCAGTGGCTATTTTGGACAGGCAGGTTCGGAAGCTGAGGTCAAAGAACAATGCATCAGTAAAGGTTCAGTTGCGGGGTAAGCCGGTCGGGGAGGTGACTTGGGAGACTGAGCAGGATATGCGCAGTTGTTATCCTCATCTTTTCACCACTTTAGTTATGTCTCTATGCTCGTTCGAGGACGAATGATTATTTTATGAGGTGGAAGATGTAACAATCCGATCGGTCGTTTTGACAGATAGAGCCACGATCCCCGATTAATTGCTTCCCCCTTATATATCTACTATTGTGACTTACCAGGAGGTTCATTTTGGTTTTTGGAAGTGTTTGGGACACTTAGTCCCTAAAACGGAGGCTTAAGACTTAGAATTTGGACCAAAGTCAGAACTATGTGAAGACGACTCCAGAATGGAGTTATGTCGATTCTGTTAGCTCCGTTGGGTAATTTTGGACTTAGGGGCATGTGTTTTGGAGGTCTGCAGCTCATTTAGGCTTGAAATGGCGAAAGTCGAATTTTTGGAGTTTTGGACCGGTGGTGGAATTTTTGATATCGGAGTCAGAATCCGATTCCGGAAGTTAGAGTAGGTCCGTAATATTGATTATGTCTTGTGTGCAAAATTTGGGGGTAAATCGGATGTGGTTTTGTTAGTTTCGGCTTTGGTTGTCGAATTTGGATGTTTCATGTTCATAAGGTATGGATTGGAGGCTGAATTGTGTTTTTAGTATTGTTGATATGATCTGAGGGCTCAACTAAGTTCGTATGGTATTTTATGATTGTTTGGTATGTTTTGTTGAGGTCCCAGGAGCCTCGGGTGTGTTTCGGATGCTCAACGGATTGAAATTTTGACATAGGCCATTGCTGAAGTTTAGGCATCTAGTGTTTTCGCACCTGTAGTGGAGAGACTGCAGGTGCGGGCTCGCAAGTACGGAAGAGGAGGCATAGAAGCAGAAAGGATAGGGGCTACCTGGGGTCATAGGTGTGAAGAAGGTTCCTTATCTGCGATGCCACAGAAGCACTCCAGGACCCGCAGAAATAGAAAATGACCGCAGAAGCGGACAAAAGTCCGAAGGTGCGCAAACACAGGTATGACCCCTTGATCGCAGAAGCGCACTCTGAGTTTTAAGTCATTTCTACATCTGCGATATATCTTCCGTAGGTGCGGTGCCACATATACGAAGAAAGGTCCACAAATGCGGGTTGACTGGCAGAAAAAGGGCAAAATTGATGGTTTGATTCATTTCACCATTTTTGGACTTAAGAGCTCAGGATTTGGCGACTCTTTGAGGGATTTTCAGATAGAGCTTTGGGGTAACGATTCCTAACTCATTTTGAATTGTATTTCATTAATCTAAATTTGTTTTCTCCATTTAATTTCGGATTTGGATTGAAAAGTTGAGAAAATTGGGGAAAACTTCCCCAACCGAATTTATGAGTTTTGATGATTTGGATAATTTCGGTACGAGTGATCTCATGAATGAATAATTGTTCATAATTTGTGACTTTTACCCAATTTCGAGGTGTGGGCCCGGGGAGGCTTTTTGGGCATTTTTCCAAATTCTTGCCTTAGCTTTGATTTCATTAGCTAGATTAGTTTCTCATAGTTATATTTATGTTATGTAATTTATTTTGGCTAGATTTGGGCCATTCGGAGTCAGATACTCTTGTAAATAGCATTGTTTCGGATTGATTGAGCTTGGTTCGAGGTAAGTGGCTTGCCCAACCTTGTGTGAGGGAACTAACCTTATGATTTGGTACAATTTGATATATGAGCGACGTGTACGTAAGGTTGCGAGTACGTACACGGGCTATTTGTTGTAAAACTCCATTTTTCACTAAGTCATAACTTGTTTTTCCTTATTTGAACTACACTAGCATATGTAACTATCCAATTTTAGTCAGAATAGCATGCCTACATGTTTTAACTGCCTATTTGAACTCTGTGCAACATGTTTAGTGAAATTACCTGCTTTTCTTTACCTTGAACTAAGTCTAAACTATAGGTTTTCTCGCCGTAACTGTTATTTCTA
The DNA here is from genome assembly GCF_000715075.1 of Nicotiana tabacum. Taxonomy (NCBI): domain Eukaryota; kingdom Viridiplantae; phylum Streptophyta; class Magnoliopsida; order Solanales; family Solanaceae; genus Nicotiana; species Nicotiana tabacum. The sequence continues at coordinate 142,924,835 of NC_134087.1, read as the reverse complement.
TTGGTTGAGCCGCATATTTATTTTGGGACTATAGAACGGTATTCCGAGAGATTCCTCTTGTACTGCATATTTACTGAAGCTCATCAGAGCGGAGGGGGGGGAAGGTTCTAGAGAGAACCATAGATAGAGATAGAGAGATGAGAGTCGATTGAGTGAAGAATGAGAGGAGTTTGGGGGGGGGTCGTTTGGTTTAATTTGGTAAGAACGAATCTGGGCCGTTGATCAATTTTGATAAACGGCCAAGATTTAATCCGGTTGGGTCGGGTAGATTTAGGGATTGGGCTTGGGTCTTTGGGCTGGTTTAATTAGGCGATTGGGCTGGTTTAATTTGGGTTGGAGTCTGTTTGATTTTTAGGCTAAATTTAAAAGCCAAATTTGGCTACAAGTTAAATAGCCTCTTTTTCCCCTTTAATTTATAGAAAAAATAGTAAAGAAATTTCTGAAAATAAATTGAAAGCACTAAAATGGTTTATAATATATAATTATCAATTTAAAAATATAAGATCCCATTTTATAAACATGAGACAAATTTAAACCTAAAAATGGCTAATATTGCAATTATGCAATTTTAACCTTAACAATACTAAATAAATTTGTAAAAAAAATATATTAGCTATATTTTAGTGTAAACATAAGACTCCAATAAATGAATCACCAAAATGAAAATTTTGGGATAATTATTGGGGTTTTCTTCATAAAATAGGGCAGTGAATTGATTTAAAAATCTTTGAAAAAATTAAGGAAAAATAATGTAACCTTGGGATATAGTTATATATGTATATATAGGCTATTTTGAAGGTATTTTGCATATTTAAAAATACAGAAAAAATTGGGTATCAACAGTCCATTGGCTCAGAAGCCGGCAACTCATCCCCCTCTCCGGAGAAGCACATCCCGCCACTTGGGACCTTCCGATACTTACGATGGCAAGGTCAGTATATAAAAAGAGGAAAATATCATCTCATATATACGAGGGCCAAGGTAAAAGCAACTTACGCACACACCTTGGTATTTCGCTTCCCATCTGCCCCGGGACAAAGCTCGCCACCTATGCTCGTCGCAAGTCGAATGGGTCGCCAACCTCTGGACCCAGCCAGGCAAATCGAGAACTTTGCCCGGTGCCCATGAAGTTACTATAGAAAAGGAGGAACACAGTTACTAAACTGGCTTTCGCTATGAGCGAATCTAAGAAAGCATGAGACACTCCACTCACGCGAGTGATTCCATTCCTCGGAAAATGGCATGAGTTCCACGGGGATAATATCAGTCGTCCAGACCCGGATGAATCGACTGACCCACTCTCGATCCTCATCTTCCTCATCATCAACAACGAAGGGCATGGACGAACGACACCGCAAGGTTAGCAGGCCTCGATGATGAAAGGGCTGGTACATCCTGACGAGGTGACTAAGCGTGAATTCAAGCCCAGCCTTCTCTGCAAAGAATCTCATCATCAGCACTACTCGCCAAAATGATGGATGTATCTGTGCCAAAGTAACCCGATACTTCAAGCAGAAATCAAGCACGACCATATCAAGGGGCATGTGCGAAAGGGTACAAGTATATGTTCAAGAATCCATCAGCAGGGTCCGTAATACCCTCATCCAGGGAAAGCGCCTACAACGCTATCCCCTCGCCCCATCCGCAGTCTCTCCTCACCACCTCTACATGTTCCTCTCTTATCGAAAACATAGCCTTCAAAGTAAACTCCCGCGAATCCTAAGCACTGGGAGTGGAACTTTCCCCTCCCTACCAGGCAGGCCCTGAAGTAGCAGCCATAACTATGGTAGAATTGGCAAACTGAAGCGGGGATCTAAACCAACACTTCCGTGCTTAAGGTAACGAAGGACTCGATGCCAAGGCGGAAGGATAACTATCTAAAAAATGATGAGATATTCCAAATATGCAAGAGCCGCCCCATGTATATGTGGGAAACAGCAATGATTCGCCTACCCAAGTGGTACCCAACCTCAGAGATCTCCGTCAAGAAGAAGTTGGGCCACAAAGTGTTAGCGACATCGACTCCAGTTCCGAGGTGGTACTTGACCTCGAAGTCTCCCTTGAGAATAAAAATAAGAACTTCGAGCTCCGTCCACAAGGGCTCGACCTTAGGAAATCGCCTAAATACAAATGGTCGCTTCCTCAGAAACCCGTCTACAAACACCTTAATAGGTTATCTACGTCAAAGCTCAAAGTAAAAGCTCCAAGCGCCCGAAGTTAACTTTCACTTTGGTGCTCTATCTCTACGAGGATCGAGGGCCCCGATGATCCAAGTTTGCCAGACCGCTTCAGGCTTGATCCCGAGAACAATGATGAGCTCGGAAAGGAGCCATTTCTGTCGACCAAAGGCCGGAAAGGATATTGACGATCGTCAGCAGAGGCATACATTCAAATCTCCGCAAACACACAAGAATATACAAGAACATGGCAAAAATCAAAAGCAGAAGTAAAGAAGATGTCTTCATATTTCATAAATATTGGCTTACAATGGCCCTCGGGGGGTCCTTACATGCAATTACAAAAGCCCGCAAGGGGTCCTTACACAGAAACAAAATGATGCACACACATGGTAAAAATATTAGAGACTAGTCGACTCTCGAAGGTCCACCTCCTGCAACAAACGACTCTGGGAACACATTCTCAAAAGCCTCATCCCGTCCCTCCGCATTCATATCCCCAAAGGATAGTTCAAGAAGAAGGGAGGGATGAAAAAATGCCATAACCGCCAAAGGTCGAGGACCCTCACTGGCCAAGAGAACCTCGGAGAGATAGCAGACCTGGCGAGCATCGGCCTCGCTTGCACGGCTACTTTGAATCAACTTCTTGGAATATTGAGCCGTGCAAAAAGCTAGACCGGGGCAAAGCATCACGTCGAGCCGGTGTCTGAAGGTGAGCAGTAGTGTATAATCCGAGCCCCCTTGTGAGTAGCGGTGCATAGTTCGAATGTCTTTCTAAAAAAGGGGAGAGTCGACTCCCCGTCTGTCGCCATCTCAAGCTAATAAGCACAGCAATAATGACTGCAACAACAATGGTAGCGACGACAAAATGGTATAATCTCGATCGACAAAGGGAAGCTTAGGCAAGAGGCCACGACACAACCTATAGGAGCACTACCATATGACCTTAGGGCCGCAAACTACAAATATGATGATCAACGATAGAGGGGGATGGTAAGAAGAAAAGGGCAAATGAGTGGAAGAAGACACTTGGATAGAAAAACAATGCCAGAACACCCCCATTTATAGGAGATAATGACGCGGTCATCGAGGCCTTTGGAAGATAGATCAGTGGATGCAATTACTGCATCCTTGAAGAACCAAATCGACAGCGATACTTTCACCTTGGAGAACAGGAATCGACAATGCATTGAATGATGCCGAAAACTCAAGTCCATGGGATGTCCCGATTATCGCAAAAGCTCGCGCCATAGGTTGAGTCATCAGTATGGCGTCATCACGAGAAGCCTGAGGAGTCAGGTGTCAGAATCATTTCCCATTGCTTCATTCTGAGAAACGCGGAGACTATCTGTATATGCGAAATCAGAGGGCCTAATTTCTTGCTATCAAGTCACTTCAGAAGAATGTCTCGAGACACCGAGGACGTGGAGCTGCGACCGAGTACCCTCCCTCGGGGCTCGTCGAGGCTCGACTAAAAGAAGACAAAGATCGAGGCTATAGCAAAACGGGAATTCCCAAAGCACACGGCTAAGTCTGATAGAGTCGGCCTACCCAGAGCCCGTATCGAGATGTCGCATCTAATCGTCCTATCTCCATGCTTTTACAATTAATATATTTTGTACTTTGGCAGGATTCCCCTCCTATATAAAGGGGATCCTCACCACTTTTGTGGGCAGCGGCTACTGTATCTTTCTCCATCCATTCTACACAAGATCAATAATATCTCTCTCTCTCTCTCTTTTTTCCCTCTAACTTACTCGCTCGAGGCTACTCTTTCCATCTATTGCTTTCAAACTTGTTCTTCATTTATTGCTTCATATTGGCCATAAGGAGCCTTCTTTAATTATATCTTAAATGTTATCCCCTCCCCAGTTACCCCTGATAGCTCGAGCTCGAGCTGGGTATCGACCTCGAGGCCTTTCATCGACCAGTCCGAAGCCCGGGTAGCAAGCCCCCCGGTTTGATTACTGCCCCGTTTTATCTTGAATTTTATCGTTAAACTTCATACGCTTAGCATTAACTGCTCTAACAAACTAGCATAAAAATAGATCATGTATTTTTAGAGTCCCATTTACAAATTTAATTGTTGTTACCATTTTTACGGTAAACATCAGTATAGCCGAATGAACTCAAAGGAGTCTGAGACTAGTAGCATTTAGAAGAGATGGAATGTTGTCCCGGTAGTAGAATAAAGATAAATTTTTCATAGATAAAGGATGACATTTGGACCGACGATTGAGTAATGATTTGAAGAAGATTTCATAAATTATACGAGATTAAAATACCCACGTAAATGAATCACATTGGGATGCTATAAAATACGCTTATTGAAGTACAATATAGCCGCTAAGTGGATCAGGAAAATCACTTCAAATATTCCTCGATGCAATGTAAGCCCTAGTTGCAAGGTATTACGTAAGAAGTTTCAAGTTATCGAAGGTATATTGTAGATCAATATTGAAGTGAATCAACAATGGATGGACAAAAGTCTCTTAAGATGAACAATAATGAGGTATCATTAAAAGACTTAGATTTATTGGAATAAGAAACAAGAGTAAGCTGGAATTTGATAGCAGACCTCAACAACGATAAATCGAAGTAAGAGTTATAGTATACCATGATCTACCTAGATCTAGTGAAATCATGCGGATAGATAAATGGGTCTATGAAATAAGATATAGCAATATTCGTAAATTGTAAAAAAAAGTACTGAGCAAAGAAATTCAGTGTACCATGGATTCCCAGAGGGATATCATGTCAAGCTCTGCATATGTTCACAAAGTGAGAATTAGAGGTTGGCTAAAAGCTGTAGGAAAAAGAGGAAAAGAGTCACATATACGTATATACAAAGTCAGAGTCATACAAACTGCGTGATAGAAGGTGGCAACAGTTACGAGATTAGAAGGATTCCGACCACGAGTCTTAAGGTGAGAAAGAGGCCTAAAGGGGGGAATGCTCTGGCCTTTGGATTTATTCATAGAACAATTGCCTAAATAGTAAGGAGAGTACTAAAATATTCGGAGGGCATAAATTATGAAAACGATAAGTGCATCAGCCAACATTCGAGGACGAATGTTCCAAAGGGGGGAATGATGTTACACCCCATATTTTCGTACGTGAAAGTACGCCATAAATAAATTGATGAAAACTCGGAAATGAGAGTATTTTTGAATTATAAGTATTATGTTATTTCAAACAAGAGGTAAGTAAATTCGTAAAGGTGAGAGGGAAAGCAAATCGAAGAAAATAAGTTTCGTCAAAGTTTGTCAATTTGGGATAAAATACGGCCCAAACTATAATACTCGGTATTTATGGACTAGTACTATATATAGTACCACATGACCATGAAAGTGAAGTATATGAGGTATGTTAAAAGTGAGTGGTATCTTAAGTAATTTGAGATAATTCTTAATTATGGGGGTAATTACTTAATTACCGGATAGCGACACATTACCTTATTAATTAATTAACTAGAGGATAAAATTAAATTTCCCACCCCCCTAACGCGGTAGCCCAAAGGGGACTTGATAATGAGTATTAACTTATACAAAAAGGAGGTGAACTTTGGAGGGATTCTTTGCTAAGTCATCACCTAGTGGGGCCCACACCCACTAAGGTAAGACTTTTTAAATCCAACTAATTTCATACAAAGATAGGATCATTTCACAAAGAGTGATACAATGCATTTTATTACAAGATATGATCATTTTCACAAAGAATGATACAGTGCATTTTCATACAAGATATGATCATTTCACAAAGAAAGATACGGTGCAAATCATCAATTAAATATGTGATCATTTCCTACAAGATATGATCAATTCACAAATCTTCAAGTCTAATTCACAAGAAACGTGAATTAAAACTAAGGAAAGTGACAGATTTTGGGTAAATTTTCATACAAAGTTACATTGCATAATAACAACGGGATTTGCAATTCTAAGAGAGCACGATACAATCTTTCTCAAGAACAACGTATGGATTTTCTTCTACTTCGATCCGTCATTACGTGTTGTCGCAATCAACTGGTGTTAAGGGATTGTCAAGGGAATCAGTTCAGATATGTTAAGGTGATGATAGGCTATAATTTCATATTTTAGTCAACTATTACATTCCAATTCACTGCACTTAAGTTGAGTTTGTGCTTTAATCGTTAGTGTTTTGCACTAATTGTGTGTTTTATGCCTTATAGGAGTGATTCCGAGCTATGTAGATGTTATGGAATTAATTCAAGTTATTTGAAGCTTTGAAGTCTGAGTAAAATCTCAGAGAATTAAGCCGGGATCGTGTTCTGGGATCAACGGATGATAGTTAAGAACGAATGAAGAATCGAGTATATATTGCGCACTGTCTAGTAAAGTGAACATAACTTTTCTCTCAAAACTTCATTTACACAATATATGGTTGGAAAACTAATTCAAAGGGCTACACTTTCTTGTTTTACGTTCTTCCAAATTCCAAACAGAATAGGGTAAAAAATGCATGACAATTGCTCCACGGTCAGATCTGCGGCCGCGGACAGAACATGGGCGAAATCCACGGTCTAATCCGCGGCCGTGGACGTCCTGACCTGGAACACTGTCCTTTTTCGCGTAGGAGAAGGTATAATTGTTTGGGACCGACCCTACTTGGTATATATACATAGAAAATGGTATTTTGAGCACCTTTGAAATACGTTTGACATAATTTAGACCTAAGGAGGCTAAGGGTACCGGGGATTCAACCTAAGGAAGCAAGAACACACTAGGAGCAAGGTAGAGAATTCTTCTATGAGTTTTTCACATCTATATATGGTAAAATCAGAGGGTGCAATTTTCCACCATTACGATGCCTCTAAGTTCGTTTTTAAAGGCTTGAGGCTATCGTCGAGATTTACCCCCGAGGGAATATCGATGCTCGACTTCGGAGCAGTATAGATCAGCGATTATGGTGAAAAAGTGGGAAGTTCCCAAGGCGCGTAACTAGAGTCAACAAAGTCTGTCAAGCTAGTCTAAGCCTGCATCATGACACTAACTAGTTGTACCAGCTGCATATCATTGTAATAAATGTATTTGTACTATGTTGAGATTCCCCCTCATATAAAAAGGGGATCCTTGTCATTTTGTAGACATCTGTTGCTCAATACTAAATACACAAGAATATTCTCTCTGCTCTCTAACATATTCTCTTGATCTCATTACTTCCGTTTATTGCTTACATTCATTGTGTTTTATTTATTGTTCATCATTTATTGCTTATCATAGATCATAAAGAGCCATCATTTTAGCTCTCGTAATTGTTAGTCCTCCCTCAATTTCCCTAAGCCAATCTCCAGACTCGACCTCGAGGCCTCATATACGGCAGCTCGAGGCCCCGACCTCCAGCTGCTCGGTTCGATTATCACATCGTCTCTAAGCTATAATCTTGTTTTCTAACCTTTTACTTAGCATCCATTGCCTAACAACTAGCATAAAAATAGATCATGTATTTTTAGAACCACAAAATCAAATTTAATTGTTATTACCATTTTTACGGTAAACAACTTCCTTCTTCATATTTTCATTATCGGTTATGAATTCTAGTATTGTAGTTATGCATACTATTATGAATAGCTAATTTGTTATCTAGAATTTTGATAGAACCTTTTGTAGGATAAATTTTCCTGTTACGTTAATATAGATTTGTTGTAGTATTTTCTCTATTTGTTCAACTACGTTATTATTGTGGTTGGTTGAAGAGCTCTCAATCGACTGTGCCTATTTAGTGTGTATTACTCGGGAGAGAGTGCATATTTAGGTAGTTGTTGAACAACATTATTCCTAACGTGTATGAGGGATCAATACGGAGGGTTTAAAGGTGGGATTAGGGATAACGAAACCTTGGGTGCGATCCGAGTGAGTCGTACTTAATGCCAACTAGCGTAATTCGGGAGAATATGTCTAGTAAATTGTGGTAATTACTCGGAAGAGAGTTACGACAGTCAGAGCGCTCATGATCGGTAGAGAATACTTAGGCAAATTTATAGAAAACATAGCGGGAAGGATTCCGACAATTGGAGAAATCATAACTCTAGACCTTCTTAATCTTGTCTCTAACCCTTAGTATCTTTAGTTGTTAATTTACTATTTTAATTTGTTAGTTAATTAGTTAAACACAAGAATCTTAATATCTATAAGTTAGGAATTATTCAAGCTTCTATTCTTATTGATAGTGAACAATTATAGCTATGCCTTAGTTCTCTGTGGGATTCGACTCCGGACTTGTAAATCGGATTATATTTGCAACGACCGCTTAGTCCTTTTTTATAATGCATAGTTGGGAATGATCATAAGGCTATCCCTTCTTTCCTTTTGGCATGATCCGTACGATACAAATGAAACGAGAAAATGCACATCTTCCATAAATGACTCAATTCATAGAAATACTAGAGGTTCCTATGTTCTTGATTCCCCATATGTATTTTATTTTATTATCTGTTCATGGGTCTCGAAAATACGTAAGTTGGTAAAGTTTATTTCATGATATTAATCAAAGGCATAATGGTCTTATGACATTCCAAGAGATTTTATTGACTTACTTTTCATGCATTTCACTCATGTGCATTGACCCATGACCATATGGCGTTATATGCGTATATATGTAAATATATGTATATGGGATATGGGAAAAGGTTACAACGTTATATACGCACCACCACCTGATCAGCTGGTATATGTTGATGATGTTGCCCACAATGGCTGAGACGATATGATGGGATGCCCTCAGTGGCATGATGATATTATGTACACCCATATACCTATGCACAACATGACATTCATACGCATATGCATAACACTATAAGTATTTAATGATTTATAGAGTTGTCCAGATTTACAGGTTGAGTCATGTACTCTATACTTCTTTCATGTCTTTTATGTACTTATTTATGTGCCTTACATACTCGGTACATTATTCGTAATGACATCCCTTTTGCTTGGGGATGTTGTGTTTCATGCCCGTAGGTCCCGATAGACAGGTTGCGAGTTCTCCAAGCAGGCTATCAACTCAGCGGAAGATGTTGGTGCACTCTATTTGCTCCGGAGTGGCTTGTTTGGTTAGTATGATTTAGACACATATTGTTTTGTATGGCGGGGCCCTGCCCCAACCTTATGATAAGTATGTATTCTTAGAGGCTTGTAGACAAATGTCATGTATACGGATGCTTGTATGGCCTTGTCGGCCTATGTTTTGAGTTTATAAATGATCATGTTGGCCTTATAGGCCCGTACGTCTCGTATGTAAGTTTTATGTATCAGGATGGGTTGTTATATATCGGGTATTTCCCCATATTTTATTCTGCTTATCTCACGACAGCCTCTCTGGCTCATTTACCTATGATAGTATGATACAAATGATATGTTCCGTAGGTACTCGGTTGAGTAAGGTATCGGGTCACCGTTGTGGCCCATCGGTTTGGGTCGTGACTATATCAAAGATAGAAGAGCAAACAAAGAAAATGAAAAATATACCGCTGTGGCGTTGTGCATAGAATTGTTCAACAAACACTCTCCCGAGAGACATTGCATATTTTCCTTGTTTTTTTGAAGCCAAAGGGTTCAGATAGTTAGCATGTTCCACCGGCCGGGACAATAAATTGCATTCAGTAGAGACCGAGAGTGTAACGCTCTTCGTCCTTTGTGGATCTTCTCAGGGGGGCAGCATAAATTTGCCCCAAGTTCCTATGAATTGGGGACTAGGGGAGATGAACATCCACTTCTTGGACAGCTATGGCTGGTGGAGATGATGTAGCAGTTGTTGGTGGTAAAGGAAGAGTTGGTGAAAAAGGAGATGATGTTGATGGCATTGAAGGATGAGATGTAGTTGCTGCAAGAACAATGTTGGTTGTTGTTTGCTCGATAACCGAAGATGGAAAGGACCTGGTACTCAGCCTCACAGTACTGGGTGCAGTGACTGGGATCCGAAAATGGGAGTTGGCATTTTCCACCATCTCAGACTCCCCTAGAGCACTGAGGCATCGTCTTCGGTTAGTGTAACTAACTAAACATATTGACCAGTCTATTGAGCTTAGGAAGGTCGTCGTTTTCTATGTAGAGAAGCCCAATCCTCGATGGCTTCCCCATCATCGTCAATCATCAATGTCTATGGCCGGTCCGGGCGGGGGGCTCGTCACCATAACTTCCCGAGATGACTCGGGGGTGGCATTCTTCGCTCTCTTATTTTTTTCCCCGGACACAGAGGAACATCTTCTCTTTGGTTGTTTGTTGTCCTGCAAGGGACTCCGAGAAGAAGCACCTACACCAGAAGCAGGCTCGGAGACACCTGTTCGGGCAATAGCTTCCTGTAGTAGCCTCACTGCATTAACGGGATTAGCCAAAACATCCTCCTCAGGGACGACAATCGAGCCCTGGGGTAGACTTGAATTTAGCAAAAAGGAAAAGGATTAATCAACTTTCTTACATGAAAAGTAAAGACGAGATAAGTCCAATTTACCATGATTTTTGGCTTTCTACTCGTATTTAAGGGCTAGTGCTATCCCCGTGCGGGTCTCAGGCGTAGTGACGTCTCATATTTTCTGGACCCACTGATTCAAGCCTTCAACCCTAAGTGGTACCCATTGAGTTGGTAGAACAGGCGAAAGAAGAAGGGTCGATAATTATATGAGATGATCTTTAATGAAAGAAAAGATAAACGAGGAACTTACGAGTGTGGTTCCATAGTTTCGGAAAGGATGAAGCCGTGGCCAGAATGATGTTGCTGGTAGTGACTATAACAAAATGTTCCATCCACCCACGGTCGATGTCATCATCCATGCTAGATACCAGAGCACAGTAGATATGCTTGCTGAAATTTATCATTCCCCCGTGGAAGATATTGGGAGAATAAAGATTCATCAATCGAATTAGGGTTAGCTCCTCTCCCATATCCTGTTAAAAACGCCAAAGACAAGCGACTGTCCTCCATACAGAAGGACTTACTTTAGCCAAGCATACTTGGTAGCGGATGCACAACTCCATGATGTTGGACTCAATCTCACCACTTAAAGAAAACACCCCCAAAGTAAAGGAATACATATAGAAATACGTAAATCCCTTCTTGGGTAAGGTTATCCGCTCCGTCAGGTCCGGAGCTATAATGTCTAAATCATGACAATGGCAGTCTTCCTTCACAGCACGAATATTGGAAGGACGGATTGAAGAAGGGTATACACTAACAGCCCATGTACGAGGGTTAGCAGAAAGAAATTTCTCTTCGAAGTCTTTAGTTGTGATAACACTTTTGGGGATGATGGTTCTCACCGTAGAAGGAGAAGCCTCATCGACTTTACCTTTGTTTTTTGAAGAACTAGGGATTTTAGAAGATGACGCCATTCTTTATCAGAAAAGAAGGAAAAGTTTTTCTCTTAAGAAGAAGCTTAAAGAGAGGTTGAAGACAAAGTACGAGTTGAATGAAGAGAGTTTGAGAAGGTTTGAAGAATTATGAAGCATAAATGAAGAAGTTTGATGCGTATAAGCAAAGAAATAAGTGGCTAATATCTTGGCCATAATTACCTCGATAACTGGCAAAAGCGATGCTGAATCGTGGGATGAAGCGTGTTCGAGGAAATAAATGCGGAGAGACGTGAGTCTACTTAACCTTCAAAAACTTTTCTGAGGGGGTTAGTGAATTTTCCGCCAAAGAGGTTGTTACTAACTTCCCGATAGCACAAAGTATGCCACCGGAAAGCAGGGGGCTATCTTTATAGGGAAAAAAAATGTTTATATTAAATGATCGCATGAGGAAGTGACGTGTGGAGTCGAAGACAGAACATAGTTGAATCCGAAAGCAACAATTCCGTCTGTTACCCGAGCGAATGATACTCATAAAGATGAAGTATATACCCGCCACCCGGTAGCATTTAATGTGGAATATTCTATAGCATTAAGTACATGGCTCATTACATATGGCATTCACTGCCTATCATTAAACATTCTTCAATGACCCTCATAATTTATATTAAAGAGGGGCTTAATCCCAGGACCTTGTTCCCTAGGTGCAACTATAAATAGTGAGCTCTATTGTCATTGTAAAAGACACGAATTTTCTGGCAGAGACACATTATATTCTATTCAAAGCTCAATATAATTTTTATCTTCTTGTTTATTGATATCGTTGCTATTGTCTCCAGAAGCCCTTCTCCCGGAATTACTATTTCTGCTATTTTATCTACATCTCAAGGCTAAGTATTATATTTTTGTCTAATTCATCTATTATTTTAGGATCAAATTAATTCACTTGTCTATTAACCATGTATAAATTCAACTGTACCATTTTATGGGTAAACAATTACCATGCAAGGGACATAATTGAGTAATTACCCTTTTTACGCTGTCACTGGATATATCTGAGTGACTTCTTCTACACTATCTTTTCTATGTATAAAAGTAAAACCTTAATTAATTAGTTCGCAATATTTGGTTAGGAGATTCAAATGCTCCAAGCGAGGATTAAGTTCATTTTGGAAGTGTATCAAACGATGGAATTAAGAGCAGTCCCTAGGAGTGGGAAATATGCTTGGCACACATTTCGCTGCCAAGTAGATTAGTACTATTATTAAATATGCTGAAAGAGGACTTAATTTCTTCCCTGGAAAGATGACCACTAATTAATGATGAGGTGGTAGGAGAAGGCTTAAACCTTAAAGGTGACAAGAGTATGAATGAAGACGGTGGGCGAACCTACAGGCTTTACATAAGTTGATAAAGAAAGAGAGCTTCAGACTTCTCAACTATGCATTGGTTCTTTCCCCCTATACGAACAAATGCTGTACTTGTGACACAATCAGATTTCACTTTTTGCAGAGATTAAAGCGAAAAAACAACAAACAGCTAAGTTTTTGAACCATTCAGTAGTTCGATTAATTTGGATAGACCCACATATACAGCTCGGTTCACTTCAATGTCTAATCTGTGGTTTAATGCACAGCACCTTCAGTAGTAAGCCCATTGGTTATATGTGTTCTTAAGGGGATGGCATAATACTCGGTCCCCCACTCAACTCACATCTTTTAAGCTAAGTGGTCCAAGCTACGCTTTCTTGCGTAAGATGGCTGGTGATTGCTCTTTTAAAGAGAAGCAGCAACAATATTCACTCTGGTTGGTTACTTTAACGGTATTGCATAACAACTTGTGTCTTGTATTCCTTATTTTTAGATGAAATTTTTATCGATCAGCTAAGTAGCTTAATGGTATAGTAGAGAACATTTTCTATGACGAAGACAGAAGTAAATCTGAAAGTGTTTCTTGAACTCAAACTTTGTGGAAATCTCTACCTTGGGTATCAGAAAATGACAACCAGATGTTATCAAGTACCAAATTAAATTAGGCAAAGGCGCTTATCTAGCAGCAGAAAGTCAAATTCCACCAAATCAAGCTAAAACAAGTAGAATGAATCAAGACTATAAGGTCGAAGTGTATGTCCTAAGGTTGACAATGAAGACTAAGAATTGACATGATTGGCCAGGTGTCATAAAAGCAGCAGCCGGCCAACCGCAATTTTACACAAAAATTACATTCTGTGAATTTACAAGTTTAAGAAATCGCATGCGGACCCCATTTTGAATGTTCAAAACGGCTAGCGTGTAAATGTCAGGATCCAAAATCCACTTACTTGTAATAACATTTAACTTAATTGGTTAGATAAGCCAAACAACAATCAACACATCTCTAATAAAATAATAAGAAATCAATAAATGAAATAACTGAAAGTCGATACAATATCCCAAGAATTGGTAGTACAAGTCATGAGCCACTAAGATTTAGATTTGCGAAGCTAATATAAAAAAATACAGCATATGTTTGGAAAACACATAAACAAAATAAGAATATACAACTACCAAGGACAAGTGGTAGCTATATCCTGAAAATTGGTATATCAACAATGCTAGCTCTCGCCATCAACAACATCTCTGCTACAAGATCTGCACGTAAGATGCAGATGTGTAGTATGAGTACAACCGACCCCATGTACTCAGCAAGTATCATACCTAACCTCGGTGAGGTAATAGTGACAAGAACTATAAATGATACTCGCTAATAATCTGCTCAATTCATTGTTGGTTCCAAACATATACGCAAGTATACGTGGTCAACAAATAAAAAAGTAATGAGAAAGTATCTTCCCACGAGGATTTATGATCAACTATTATCCAATATAAACTATTTATAAATTTATTGCTTCAATGGTTGCGAAGAAGATGATTGTGATTTAGACTACTAAGAATTACTACAAAATTACTAAATAATCAAGAATGCAAAGGTGCAAAGTAAACAAGCAAACACTCAGTACTGAGAATTCAATGAGATGGAAATCGGGGGTATGGAATTAATGTCTCTCCTATTGCGTTCTTCCGGTTGATTTAATCACTTGATTTATCTAATTTGTTGATTAAAATGGTTTATTATGCTCGCAAAGTTCTTTCGATACTTCGCTCACCTATTCAATCTAACCTAATGCTATACATCTATAGAATCAGAATTAACAAGAATGCATGTATATTTCCTGCGAAAATAACCAAGTAAGGCAACTAGAATATGTTTATCCTAATCGCGAATCTATTCTCAGATACCCGGAATCAAGAACATACTCTACTCAATCTTATATGTAATTTATAGTTTTCACTTTTGAGCTCAAATATAAATTCGTAAATAGTATTCTACTGTTAACTATGCAATAAAATAGTTAATCAATATTGATAAATAAATTAATATAATAATTCAAGCAAACCAATAAATCGTCAAACTACAATAGTCAAATACAATCTATAACTCCAGAATAATGAGGTTCTTAGCCACTCATGCTCATAAAAATGATAAAAATATTTTTTTAAACATAAAATCTATGAATACTAGATGAAAGATGGAAGAATCGATAAATTCCGTGTTCCGTTTGTATTTCTATGCCTTTGCTTCCTTCAAAATTGATCAACCCCATACTAATCATGTTTAGGGGATATTTATAGGCTAAAGTCGGAGCCCCCAAGTCCAAAACCAAGTGAAAAATATATAATGCACGAACTGGGTAAGGGACTAGGCCTTAGAGCTCGTGAGGCCTGGCTAGGAGCGTGCGTTTGGGTTCGTACGACCTGCTCTATCACATGGTGGACCTCGACTGGGGCCAAGCGTCGCCTGGCTTTGCGCTTTGTTTTGGCCCTTGTTCGATTTTGCCTTTTCGTGTTTTTTTGTGTATCTTTGAACTCCGTGTGTATAGCCTTCACACGTTTTCTTCCTTCACTGATCCTACACATAAAAACGATACAATTAAGCTCAAACGTCAACCCATAATTTACACTATTCTTGAGTAATTTATATTTACACAGATAAAGCACACAACACCACTAACTATGGTTGATAGCAACAATTAAGCTAGAGCATATGCAATTACATATACTTCCCTTTACTTATGTCATTCTTCAAAAGAAATATTCACAACAAAGATAACATGCTCATGAAAATCTTAGCCTCAAAAACTGAGTAAATATCACAGTGCACACATGGCACAAACACTTAACATCATAGAGAAATATAATAACGTCACCTATCCCTCACTAAAATCCTGTGCCCTCACAACAAGAACAAAAGAGTAAGTTGAATCCACACATTAGAATCAAATGCTCAAATCTATTTTAAGGACTCACATATATCAAAATCACTCAATCTCACAAAGACGCCACATGCATGCAATTAATATCATAGGTTTGTCCTTAAACACTACTTTAATTTATACTCTGCTAGCAAGAATATAACACTTATTTTATTCAATATATATATATATATATATATATATTTTTTTTTTTTCTTTTTTTCTTTTCTTCCCCATTTTTTCAACTATTATATTGTTTCCTCTCTTTTGCAATTTTCTCTAGCGGTGCATTATTTTATAAAATAAGTGCACCTTTTCTCCTTTAATTGGTTCCACTTGAAAGCCACCCAAATTTCTTCCTTACTCCTTTTAGCGCTCATTTCGTAATTAAAGTGCTTTAAGAGGTAAAAGGATCAAAATTATGTTAATTAAGAACCCCAAAAGGGTATAGGTTTGTAATGTGGGTGCGAAATAAAAGTCTATAGACTCAAAACGGTTAACTAGAGATAATTTTATTTTTTATAAGCATTACAGTAAAAAAGATCAAAGAAAGTCTAAAATCATTTTTCAAACCGAGAATCACCTAAAATTTCGCTTTAATTCACATACCGGACAAGTTCTAGACACAAGTAAATTGACATGGATTACACAAAAAAATCTCACCACACATGGCACATGACTCACTAAGGACGATCCCATTCGGACTTTCAAATAATGCACGTATTCACAAATCCACAAGATATTATGCATTAAGCACAAAGTGAACAATAACCAAGAAAATGAGACATATGCATCACAAAATATATATCTTAATAATCAAGTAAACATAAGCAATTTTAACATATACTACACATGTCAAAGCCTATATATGCTACTATCAAACAAGTCAAGGGCACCTAGAAATCTTATTTTTCTTCCTTCATGTATTTTCTAAATTTAATCTACTGTAAAAAAATGACTACTACCCGATTCAAGCTACATCCCATGGAAAAGAACTAAGTCAAAAAACAAAACCATGGAAAATTATTACTAACAAAAAAAAACTAAAAAATATGTTTTTGTGTTTTTCAATTTTATAATTTTTGTGTATTTTGGTTAGAATTTAATCCCTCAAGAAAGCTGCCTAGGAGATCTATCGTCAGGAAATGCCCAATTTTTTTTTTGTTTTTCTGTATTTTTTTGATTGTATTCTAAGTTCAAATCAAACTACTACTACATCAATCAAATAAAAAAAACAACCAAATTTTCTAACACAAACACGCGCGCACACACACACATACATATATATATACACACACATATATATTCATTAATCTAAGCTAAAAATAGAAAACAAGAAGCTAATAACTACTAAATTAAAATAATAAAATTAAGAAGCTAATAATTAATTCACTATTTACATACCAAGGGGAATCTCTCACCCCACACTTAAATCGTGCAGTTTCCTCAGTACATATATAAAAGCAATGAAAATCAAGTAAGGTGAAGGTCTTGAAAATTAGCATTTTGTTCGGTAGATTAAGGTCTTGAGAAACTTCATATTGTTTTTTTGACTTACAAAAGTGTCCAAAATCGACATCACATAGAAAGCATGCCTATATTCTTGTTTTAAAAGCTTAAGTGGTAAGAGTTGACCAGAGTTTGAGTTTTGTGTAGACAACTCTGGAATAGTATTTTGATTATTTTAATAGTTTCGTATGGTGATTTTAGACATAAGCATATGTCTGTATTAGGATTTGGAGGTCTGTAGGTTGATTTGACACTTTTTGGCGAAAGTTAAAAAGTTGAAGGTTTGGAAGATTGAAAGGTTTGACCAAGAGTTGATTTTAATGATATCGGGTTCAAATTGTGATTTAGGGAGTTGGTACAACTCTGTTATGTCATTTGGAAGTTTCATGCAAAATTGGAGCTCATTCGGAATTGGTTTGATATGTTTCGGCTCGAGTAATAGAAGTTGAAAAATCATTAGTTCATTAGGCTTAGTTTTTATGTTATTTAATGTGATTTGAGGCATCCAGCAGGTCAGTATTTTGTTATGTAACTAGTTGAGATGATTGGATGGGGTCCCGGGGGCCACAAATGTGTTTAAAATAGGCTACAGGCCATTTCTTCATGTGTATAGAGTTGTCGGTTTCTGGTTTGTCTGTTGTTCTTCGCAATTGCGAAGTGATTCTAGGAGCTTAGTGATTTATTCATTGCGGACGCGATTGTGGGCACGAGATCACGAATGTCCAATTGGTTGTTTTTTGCGTTTGCTTTTAATGTTCCACGTTCGCATAGGGGAAATGGAGGCTGGTGGAATGTTGCTCATCGTGTTCGCGAGATTTGGTATGCGTTCGTGAAGGTTGGCCAAATTGTTCATCACATTCGCATGGAGTGTTCCGCGAACTCGTAGTTTATTTCTCTAGGTAGTGATTTTGTGCTCCGCGATCGCGAGGTGTGTTCCATGATCGCGTAGGAGGAATACCTGGACAGAATTATAAGTACTCTATGCCACACCTCCTTTTTCCTACACCCTGGGAGGGTATAAAGGAGTTTTTTCAATTAAAGGACAATCGAAACGGGATTTATTATTAAAAGATTCAGAGTCGCCACTTGGGAGATTTATGGTGTCCCAAGTCACCGGTTGAATACCGAATCGAGAAAAAGCTTGACTCTGTTTAACAGTCCGTGAATCAGAAATCCGAGTAAGGAATTCTGTTAACCCGAGAAAAGGTGTTAGGCATTCCCGAGTTCCATGGTTCTAGCACGGTCACTCAACTATTATATTCGGCTTAATTATATGACTTTAAACAATTATGAACATATGTGCAAATTTTAGCTTTAACCGCTTTTATTAATTTTTTTTAAAAAAATTGCAACGTTATTAAAATACGCCTCGAACCACGTCACATAAATGCACCCATGGTTTTTGACATATTTTAACATCGTTGAGATTTGGATTTGGGTCACATAAATGTGCACCCGAGTTTAGGAAGGTAACTCATTAAAATACGCGCCTAAAGCAACTACGCGTTTGCACTTTGCGAGGGCCATGGAATTTGCTAAATGACACGCCTCGAATTCTAAGGTTGAGTTAAAGCTAATTAAAACAAGGGCCACGCAATTGAGATTTTATTCGGTGTGGCGCACCTCAATTTCATTTTAAAAGAATATTCAAACTAAAGTTTGGACAACCATAAACTATGAGTTATCTAATTATGGCTCACCTCAAATTATTGAAGGGAAATTGATCATATGAGCAAATAAAGAGACGGTTAATTTTAAGAAAAGGCCAAAAGTTGAAGGTAAAAAGAAAAGAAAATGGGCTAAGCATGAAGCCCAACAGCCTGTTGTGGCTAGTAAGGCTGATAAACTTTCCGTTCACATGGACTCGTGGTCCAGATCCCATAGGATGGTCGAAAAACGTTAAGGACTAAAGGCTAAACCAGTTCGAGTTCGAATCCCCATTCACACACAAATAGACCACAGAACTTCTTATTTTTGATTAAAAAAATAACAATTTTGATTCACAGTCTTCCCAGCATTCAAGAACTCATGTGAAAATTAGGCAATGCCCAGCTAACATGTTACTGAAGTGATCGACTCGTAATTCAGACATTTTGTCCATAAGTTACCTCGAGCATGCAATATACAAAACCAAATTCTAATTAAACTTAACAACTTTACTGAATACTCAGGCCCAAATAAAAGATCTAGACCCGCATATATATTCATGCTAAACACACACTGATAAACTAGTTAATGAGATGTTGTGGAGACTAAATGAAATACACTTGTCTTCTGAACCTTCATTTCCAAAACAAACAGTTCAACTCTATCCTAATCCTAATCTAACACATTCTCATGATGCTTATTCACATATTAAAACTATAAAAAACCACTGAAACACTTAACTATATAGTCATATTGATAGCTTAACTTTAAACATACTCCTTTCAACAACACGAATACAAAAACTGGCCTATATAACAAGACCTTTCATGCACATTTGATACCCCCACAGTGAACTACCAAGATAATATTACTATAGCAGTCCATATTCAGAACAAACAGAAAGGAGTATAATAAAATTAAGCTAAGCTAAACAATTTTGAAGGTGCAAAAACATTGAATAACAACTACATTAGTATAAATCTCTATTCAAGTGAACCAATCTTCATATTCATCCATTTTCATACATTGGAAAGTGAGATAAGTACCTGAAATTGAAGGAACAAGTAAATAAAGAAGGATCAGCAGTTTGTATTTCAGTAGAGATTGACAGCAGCAAAAAAAAGTATGGAACCACAGAATTAGTTTCAAATCTAATGGAACAGTAACTTCACAGTTCAAAACCCAGTAAAATGCAATTCAGCAAGCTAAAACCAGCTTCAAACACATAGCCAACTCGATAAACACCAAGATCTGACCTCACTGACTAAACCTCAAACCATTTCAAAGTCCAGACAAAGGAAAAAAAAATGATTCAGAGAGTGAAAATTTCGAAGTGTAGAGCCAAGTCTCAATGGAACAGTAGCAACTTTTCTTTTTCTGTATTTTTCTCCCTTAGGTCTCTTAGATCTTTGATTTTCTTTTTTTTCTCTTCAGCCTCAAGTAACTATGCCTTTATAGGCAAGTTACTAGGGCAGCCAATATATGCTAGGTTTTGCATTTTAGACCTCTCCTATCTTTCCTTTTTGCTACTTAGCCCCTGATTTTTTGACTTGCTAACCAAGTTAAAGTCTAAAATTCCCTAGAAGACCCCCTACTAGAGGCTTCTAAATCAGTTACCCAAGATTCCCCTATCCTAAACATCCTAAATTACCCCCCAAGTTCCCTGAAATTACCCGCCTCTTACTTGGGTCAGGCTGGCTCAATGGCCTAGCTGGATTCCAAACCTGGGCTTGAACGGATAGGCCTCTAATGCCCAGGTCTTCCTTACCCCAAACCCCAAGAAAGAAGTCTTAACCCACTAAAGAGAAACAAACTCAAATCACACATTAATAAGAAAAAAACACAAAAGTTAACCAGTCGAATCCTAAAGTAGTAAGCCTGATTACACAAATTAAATAAAATCACCACTAAGTAAAACAAAAGAAACAGAAATCAAGAACCAGATTAAATTAATCTAACCCTGAAAATTAACAAACAGATCAAACCAAAGAAAAACAAAAGACTAACTCTACTAAGTCAAATTCCACAACAGAAAGAGAAATGAACCGATTATCAAAACTAATTAGGCTAAATTCGTGGTTAAGCTAATCATGCCAAAAAATAGAATAAACAAGGGAAATTAACAAATAACAAGGCAACAAAGAGAGGGTACAGAGAAGAGATGAAAGTGAATTTGAACTAAAAAGAAGAAGAAATGCAGGAAAAAGAAAAGAAACTGGAAATGCCTAAAATCTGACAGGCAAGCCTTGAAGTTATTCCTTGAGCATCAGATTTTGAACGAAATGGGTCTTAATCATGTGTTTTCAGGTGAAAACACATGAATAAGATCAATTTCGGCCTCAATCTTCAATAACTCCAACGATTTGAGTTTTTGAGGAATTAGGGTTCATATTCGATTCAAGATTTGAGGCGTTCGGGGAGGATTCTGAGAGAACCATTTGTGGATTAGGGGAGAGGGAGGGGAGACGAAACTGTGGTGTAAATTTGAAGGCAATCGGAGACTTGCCGCTGCCGTGGGGCGATTTTCGGCGAGCGGCGGACGACGAAGACGGTGGAGAAAAATAGGGCGGCTAGGGTTTTGGGTATCTAGGGTTTGGAGGTGAGAGGCGAGGCTAAGAGGGGTATGGGGCGTTTGGACATATTTATATTATTGACCCCCAGCTTCACAGCCCGTTGGATGAGAGAACCTCGACGGCTGGGATCATTTCTCAATTAAACGGGGTCGTTTTGGATGGGAGGGATCTGGATCGGTTCAGGGGTAGTCTGGGCCGAGTTGTGGGGATTTATTAGACGGGTTTTGGTTGGGTTTGGCTGAGTTTGATTTGGGCTTGACAATTTTAATTAACTTCGGCCCAAATATAAAATCTGACCTCTCTTTTCTTTCCACAATCTTTTTCTTTTTCCAAAATTAATTCTTTTTGTTGTTTTTCTTTTTTGTTTTTTTTTTCAGAATAATAATAAAAATTTAAATTAATTCCTAGAACCTAATTGACCTAAATACACAAATTAAGCCTAAATGATAATTATCAAAATTAATTAACAAAACAATTAAAAGGAAAATTACTCCAAATTGAAATTCAGAATGAAAAATGCAAATTAACCTATTTTTGGTGATTTTCTTTTATTTAAAACAACTTAATTACTAAAAAATTATAAAAATGCAAAATTAACTCCTAAATGCACATGCAACACCTTTTTTTGTATTTTTCATTAATTAAATAAAAATAAAAATGCACAGACAAATGCAAACAATTAACAGAAAATGCCCCGAAAATCCATAAAGTTGCAAATAATGAAAAGAAATTATTTTGTTTTGAAACTATGGGAGTAATTCATATAGGGCAAAAATCGCGTGCTCACACTCTATTTCATGGGGTTTTGTTATTTTATCACTTTTTTAGTCAAAGAGCTCGGATTTGGCGATTTTGGAGGGGATTTTCACCATTTGGATTAGGTTATGTATTCTTGACCCAGATTTGGTTATATTTTATGATTCCATCATTATTTTTACCATTTAATTAGTGATTTGAATTAGAGATATTAGGGATTTTTGTAAAAACTTTCTAAAATGTAAAATAATTATTTGAGGGCCGATTAGATGTCCGGGTATGATAGTTTTTTATGTTGGACTCATATCAAAATGAGTGTTTGGGTTTTGTGAATTTTGTCGGGTTCTACGGTCTAGGCCCAGGGATTGACTTTTTGGGTTGACTTTTTAGTTTTCATTAAAGATCGAAAGTTTATTATCCGGAATTGTTTCCTATGGCTTTTACTTATGATATTAAGTTATTTTGGCTAGATTTGAGCCATGTGGAGGTTGTTTCACACGAGAAGGTCATTTTAGAGTAATGATTTAGCTTCTTTGAGATAAGTGTCTTGCCTAACTTTATGTATGGGAACTACCCCTTAGGATTTGGGTTGATTGTGTTATTTGCATGATGTGAAAGACGTGTATGTGAGGTGACGAGTGCGTACACAAACTTATATGTGGAAATGGACTGGTTTAGACGCTTAGGCTTCTTTCATGTATTTAATTGAAATTATTAGTGTTTATCTTGAATAAGCTAATTATAATTAGATTTCATTTTGTGATTCCAAAAATGCATAATTTATTTTTATGCTAGTTGTCAGGTAGTAGATGCTAAGTGTGAGATTAGAAAATATGATAAGAGCTTGAAGGCAGTGTGTCGAGCAAACTAAGTGGCTGGGATTCTGGGCCTCGAGCTGGCCTATACGGGGCCTCGAGGTCGAGCTAAGCATTGGGCTGTGACCGGCCGATGAAGGTCTAACAATACTAAGAGCTTTTTATGATAAATAATGAGTAATAAATGAAGAACAACTAATGAACCACAATAAATGTAAGCAATAAATGTAAGTAATAGAATCAAAGGAGAATGTGTTTAAGTTAGAGAACATGGAATGTTCTTGTATTGAATGTTGTGTGTAATATCATTTGTGCAAAAAATAACAAGGGTCTCCTTTATATAGGAGGGGGAATCCCAACATAGTACAGATGCATTTATTACAAAGATAAAAAGCTGGTACAACCATTTAATGCTACGGTACGGGCTTGTACTATTTTTATGGACTTGGTCAGCTCCAATCACTCGCCTTGGGAATCTCCCACTCGTTCATCATAGCCACCAATTTGTACTGCCCCAAGGTCGAGTTGTGCCTCGAGCCTTCTAGTTCAACAAACCTCGAGCTCTACCTCGAGCCTTCTGGCAACGAGCTATGGAATGCAAGGATAACCCCAAAATTGGATTCTCTGATTTGAGTTGTATATATATATAGTCCATGTGATTCTTATAGTAAAATGATAAGAAACGGTCTTGAATTCTTGCTTCTTCGATACTCCCATTATGACTTTAGTTCATCAGAGCATTAAATGCCATGACTCAAAGGCTGCGCAGAGGTCGCTATCAATATGATTATCGAGAAGCCTACGAACCGTCATTGGTTCGACCTTTCCGCTCCTCAAACATCGCCCAAATAGCTTCTATAAATACTTAAACTTGTTTTGCCATTCACACTTTTACAACATCATGTTTTTAGGGCTAAGTTCACTACTTCATGCACCCATCTTCTTCCTGTGCATACTTCTTCATCCTCTTCCTTAGAAACCTTTTTTATAATTATGGCTAGAACCTCTAGAAAGGTACCTCAGAAAAAAGTCGTTGCTTCCTAATCATGCTCGTCCAAGGGCAAACCAAAAATACCTCCGACTGTTGAGCAATGTACCCCCGACTATTTCGATACAGTTTCTGATTTTGCCATCGAAAATCCCCCTTCTACCCCCGGCCAATGCGAGCCCGTATCTTGGTACATAAGTGTGGTGACCAATATGCAGAGAGTGAAGAAAGACTACCAATGGGGAGTGGCTGTTCAAGTAGAGATCCCCAAGACTGAGGAAAGAATAGTAGACTACAAAGCTGGCTTCCTCAGCGTATATACAAATACATTCACTCTAGGTCCCGTAGATCCTTCTTCCCCTGAAGATAGATTCGGTAATTCTTGATTTTTGTCGGGAGTACCAAGTGACAGTCGGTCAAATCTATCCTTATTTTTGGAGGATCGTTTACCTACTTCGATATTTTTCCAACTAGGTCGAGGGAATGACCTTCACCCTCGATCAACTAGTCAGGTTGTACAACCCTCATTTCTACTGATGTTTGATCAAGCTTCATCCTCAATCTACGAAGAAATTCTTTTCAAGCATCGATGAGGATAAAGATCGGGGGTGGATGAGCCGGTTGTCAGAGTGAGGACATCGGACATTATCCTGGCTGATAGGATGCCATTCCTGGAGGAATGGAATATGCAGCGTAAGTGTCCCTACTTCGAGTTCGTTTCATTCCTCCTTCTTTCCCCTACTGAAATGATCTTCTTTTGACTATGCAGCCACCGTTTGGTACCTTGCTGCGGTTCAGCACCTTTCGGGGTAGATTAGACAGCTAGACTTTGCCTTTCCTTACAGTGGCCATTCTTGGCGTGATTTGGCCAAGACTCGGTGGCAAGCTAAGAACCATGGTAAGCACTTCTTACCGTCGTTGGCAAATTTCTTATAAGTATTCTTCGTGGTGATGAGTTTGATACATCATGCTTAGACAGGCCTTGGGGAGGGTGTGTTGATGAGACCGACTCCCGCTAGTGAAGAAGGAACCTCGAAGCCTGGCAAGGGTAAGAAGAGGAAGAAGGAAACTTCGACCGAGTCTTCAATCAAGATTGATGCCACAGTTTTGGCTTTGGCTGCAGTGGCAAGTCCCCATACTGAAGATGAAGGTGATGAAGATGATGATCGCCCTTTGGCACAAAGGGCAAAATGGGGTGTCGATGTTCTGCAAGCTACTCGACGCGAGGCCACCAAGCTGGTAATGGTCGACATGGACCTAACCCGTATTAAAGAAACCCTCAAGGAGGTTCGGGCGCAGTCCTCGAGTTTCAAGTCGGACATGGCACAGTCCGTGTTGTTGAAACCTTGGCTGTCTGTTCCGGAGGACCTGAACCCGAAGCTTCTCGGGGTCGAGAAGAGATCCTTATAGAAATTGATTCCCTGGGTGGCTTTAAATTGGGCCCTTCGTTTTGACTGAGGGAAATTAGGGATGCCTAGGATACGGGTACCGCCGATGTGGGGGCCTCTCATGGAGAGGAAGATATGCTCGGGGACTACTTTGTCGGCATAGACATGGACACAAACCTTGATGCCCCCGTCGCTCTCAAGGAGGCTGAGAAGCTCAAACAACAAGTAATATTCTCAAAATAGCATTTGCACTTCAAGTTTTTACCTTGCCTTCTCAACTTTTCTGCTTTTGTTGTAGGTTAAGAAGTTGTATGACCATGCCTTCTCTAAACTCCAAGATGAGCGTTCATGTCATGAGAAGGAACTTGAGAAGCTCACATTGGAGCTAAATAAGTTGGAGGCTTCCTCCGCCCGAAAGGAAGATGAGTTGGGTGAGCTTCGGGCAAGCCTGGAGGGGGTGCACCAAAAAAGGACCAGCTTTGCCGAGCAGGTAACACGGCATTCATGTGCTCATTCAATTATTCTCACAACTTGATATTCATGACCTTATTTTGCCTTCGTAGATTGGGGAAAAGGATGCCTTGGTAGGGAAACTTTTGGAAGAGGTCGCGGCCAAGGATGTGGAGGTCCTCGAGATGAAGAGGAAGAACGGGGTCGTGACCTCGGAAAAGGACCTTCTACGGGGTTAGTTGACCTCGACCAAGGAACTTCTTTGAAATGCTCAAAATGAGGTTGCTGCACTATATGTTGCCAAGGTTGAGGCTGTTGAAGATGCGTCCTCTTACAAGAAGCATGTCGCTACTGGAAACGCTCGAGCCAGGGATATATCTGAGAAGGTCGAGTAGAAGTTGGCTCAGGCCGTTGCTTATGCTTGTCTACGAGCTCGAAGGCAGACCCTCTAGGAAGTAAACGTTGAATGTATCGATCTCCTTGTTGAGATCGAGAAGTCCAGAATCTTGGAGGAGAGATCAGCGCCTTCAACTACTTCAGATGAGTACTCTGGAAGCAATTCAAATGATAGTGAGGGAGGCGAGGAATAGCCCCACACCGTCCCTTCTGCTTTTTTCTTTTCGTCCTTTTGTATATGGGCTCCTCGGGGAGTTTTGTAACGACATATTCTGTAAATGATTTTTTTGAGAATGCAAAGAGATCCTTTTATTCTAAGTCTTCCAATTTATTTTCCAGTGCTTATGTAGAGCTAGTCTGTTGAATCTTGCTATCGGCTCTTTTAGGGCCCATACTCGGAGTAACCGAGATCTGGCCTATTATGTAGTGGTAGAGATCCTCGAGATCGGGAACCATCTTGAGGCTATACCGATGTTGATAGCCCCTATGAGCTTATTTTCATTTTGGCAGAGTTCCTCAAGATCGGGCACCATCTCGAGGCTTAGATTGATATAGATGGCCCCATAGAGCCTATAGTTATAACGATAGAGATCCTCGAGATCAGGCACCATCTCGAGGCTGGATTGACACGGGAATCTTGGCCCCTCGAATGATGTATGATGTCGTTATTTGTATGGCATGATTGCGAAGTGACCAGGTGGTCCCACCGGTACACTTCCCCAAAAGTGGCAATGACATGGTCAGAATTAATTGGCCTTTAGGGTAGGCGGGTAGTCACTGCTTGCTCTATATATGAGCTTACTTTCCTCTTATTTGAGGACTTTACTATTTTTGTAGAGCTTTTCCTCCTTGCATCAGTGCTTCCATCGCTTTAGTTTAAAGCTTTCACTTAAGTTTTCATCTCCTTCTTTTTGTTTCACTATAGTTATGTCTATTATGCCTAAAGTTTTCCACCAAGAGGAGGAGAGTTCCGCCTCTATTTCCCGCTCGGTCAGTGGTACACCACCAACATCCTGCGAGCTAACCTCGAGGTGTTTTTTCCCGAGGAGGGACTTTTTGTTAGAGAGATTGCCCAATATCCAGGGCCATCGGGAACATACATCGAGGTTTATCTCATCAATAGGAGAGGAACACTTCAAGGTGGTTAGGAGAGACTGTGGATGGGGAGAAAAAGTGGTATTGTAGGCACCTTTTATGGAAGAGAGCAACATGACTCATGTAGAGGGGTTTTTAAACGTATACACGTACCCCTTTATGTTGGGTCCTCTTAACAGAGTCGTGATCGATTTTTGCAGAAAATATCGGGTTACCCTGGTACAGGTTCACCCGTCATTTTGGAGGATAATATTGATGATAAGGTACTTTGCGGATAAAGCCGGGCTCGAGTTTACACTCGGCTACCTCGTTAAATTATACTGGCCCTTACATTATTGAGGCCTGATTACTCTACGATGTTGATCCACACGGTCCTTTATTGCCAGTACTGAAGAAGACGGGGACCGAGGGTGGATGAGTCAATTTGTCGCTGAGTTCTTTCCATTTCCCGAGAAATACAATTTCACACGTAAGTAGTACACTTGTGCTTTTATAATTTTGTTCATGGGGGAGGCAGACTCCATAAAGATGATTTCCTTTCCTTCTCTACAGTGATCCCGTGGTTGCCATACGAGGTCCTCGATCTAGCGGATAGGACTCGGAAACTGGCAGCTTGCTCACCTTTTGATGAGCGTAAATGGCAAGATCTGTCCAAAGGTAGATGGGAGGCCAAACACCATGGTACAGGTTGCATGGCCTATTTTCATTGAAAGGTACTTTCTTTTAAGTGTATTAACTCCATCACCGTAGGCATTGGAGAATTTACTGAGATGAGACCATGCCCCTTGGAGAGGAGGAAGGATCGTCGGCTTCAGGGCTGAGGAATGATAATAAACCGAAGGAATCTTCGAATGATGAAGATGCTCATAGTGAGGCAAACCCTGCTCGAAGGATCAAAGGGGATGTATTGGCTGAGCTTGCAGCACCCAACGCTTCTAGCCTCGAAAGAGTGGCTCCTCTTATGTCGTTGTCTTCTCTTCCCATCGAAGGTACTTCGAGGGATACAAGTGTTTTGTTGTCGTCTTCTTTTCCTGTCGAAGGTACTTTGAGGGATACAAGTGTTTTGCTGTCATCTTCATCTCCTGTCGAAGGTACTTTGAGGGATGTTCGATCCTAGGGGTTACCTAAATCAAGCGGGGTCTCGAGAGACCATGTCGCCACCGAGGTTGGTTCAACAGGGGCCGGTGAGACCAGGCTAGTAGATGCATGCTCAACTTTTGAGGAAGCTCAATGACTTTTTTCTATGGTGAGCTTTAGTTGACTTTGTTGGTTTTTTGATTTTTCATTTTCGTTTTCTCATTGAGCTCCTTTTTCATAGGCCTTTGACAAGCTTAAGTCCGAGATGCTTTGCTGTCAAGCTAGGTTAAGAAAATCCTTGGATGGGGGGAAATCCCTCAGGCTTCTTTGTGATAAAAGGGGAAAAGAATTGCGGCACCTTTGGTACGAGGCGAATCGGAGCATGAACTACGAAAGCCACCTCAAGAAACAGGTAACCTTTACTCCGCGGGAATGCCTGCTTCTTCTTCTATCCTCAGAGATTAATATATTGATACTTCTGTTGCAGAGCAAGATGGAGGAACACCTTTGGGGCGAAGTTAGCCAGGCCAAGTATGAGTGTAATGAGCTAAGGGCTCAGATAGATGCCCTAGTTGCGGCCAAGAAGAATTCTTTGGTGAAGGCTTCTTCCCTTGAAGCACAACTCCGGAACACTCACGAAAACAACTTGGTCCATGCGATTAGGATCGCAAGTCTCGAGTTCGACCTTTTGAAGACGAATGATGAGGTCATGGGCGCCTAGGCTAATGCTGAAGCGATTCAAGCTAAGGCTAACGAGAAAGTGGCCATTTATTTTAAAAATGTTGTCGATGCTCGGGCTGAGTTGAGAGGGGCTTTCGATCGGGAGAGCAGAAGCAATGAGTATGTTGGTGCAAGTCCCGGAGGGAAACCCTCGAGGAAATCCATGCTAGGGGCTTCGATCTCTCGGAGAAGATTAAGCAGTCCAAGGCGGATGAATACGACGCCAAGTTCCTCGTATCTGATGCCGAAGATAATGAGAGAGAGGCTGACGGGGCTGTAATCACTAAGGAGAAAGTAGAATAGGTCATTCTTTTCTGATTCTGTGTATAGGGCTCTCAAAGAGCATTGCAAATGTAGCCTTGCATTATTTCTCATATACATGTATAAGGAAGCCTTTCGGTTTCATTTTTCATGCATTTCCCTTTAATTGTGTGTGTCTTTCTTTGTCTTGAATTTTGACATTTGTCAATGATTAGCCATATGAATTGGCCTTCGAGCAAAAACCCTTAGGTTTACGAATCGACCCTGAGGCTTGTTATGCTGGCCCCTAGGCTCTTGCGCATTTGGTCGGTACGACCTATAATTTGGGCTGGCGACAATGGCTCTTATGCATTGGGTCGGTACGACCTTTTAATTTAAGATGGCGGCAGTGGCTCTTACACCTTGGGTGGATAGGAACTTTTAGTTTAAGTTAGCGACATTGGATCTTATGCGTATGATCGGTACGACCTTTTAGTTTAAGTTGGCGACAATGGCTCTTACGCATAGGGTCTGTACAACCTCTAGTATCGGCTTTATTTTTCCCTCATTGAAGTTTTTATGTTCGTCCGACTCTTCAACAGTTCAATAGGAACCTCTATTGCGAGCCGTTATGTGACGATAAATGAGCACCTCAGGAGGTTTCGCTCGATGGCTAAATTGTTTCGAAGCCTTTTTGGTGTTTGGAGCTAATATGATCGAAGCTCTTTTGCTTATGGCGAGGGTAGTCTGGTTAACCGGTTCTTTTCGAAGTATTTCGAAGTAATTAAAGGCCTGTGATTTTATGGCGACGATCGGGTGTCCCCGAGTCGCGTGAGCTTGGCCGGAGCCTTGTGACCATTGTCATTGAGTTTGGCCATAGCCTTTCAGTGCCTGCATGAAATAGTTTTGGCATTTATATCGAGGGTATGCCTTTTTAGAGGTCTTATAAGTTCGAATATATAGCCTTAACTTTATGATCGGGATTATGCCTTTTGTAAGGTCTTACAAATTTAAACACGCCTTACTTGAGGTCTTATAGATTTGGTTAGTTGGTACAAGTATAACTCATGCCTTGCTTGAGGTCTTACAGATTTGGTTACTAAGGTCTTACAGATTTGGTTACTTGGTACAAATATAGCTCATGCATTGCTTGAGGTCTTACAGATTTAGTTACTTGGTACAAGTATAGATCGTGCCTTGCTTGAGGTATTACACTATTGATAATGCCTCGTGGAGGTCTTATATTTTCTAGTATTGCTACATGGATGGCTTTCAGGCTCGAGGTTGCCTTCTTGGGGTCTTACGGCCTTGAGTTTCTAATAGCTTGATGGGATGACAGTCGACGACAGTCCCCAAGACATCAAATTTTTTTGGCTATGGAGCCGTTCTTTGTAAACTTAGTGTTGTCTCATTGAGGGAAGTTTCCAACCTGGAGGTCATATGGCTTCGAGTATTTGATGCCTGTCCCCGAGTGTCCGGGAGATTTTTTGGCTCTAGATCCATTTCTCGTAAAAATAGCATACTTTTTTGAAGCGCAAAACGTTTTGATGGAGGGAAAATATTCTTTGATTACTTGGTACAAGTATACATGTTTTTGTTGTCAAGGGTTCAATTATTCTATGCGAGCATGGTTCATTCGACCCTTTGGCCCGATACATCATTTCCTATCGAGACCCTTTTTTGGCTCATCTCGACTTCTTTGAAAGGTTATCTCCCAGGGGGATGCCCCCAGTTTTTGAGCTTGATTGAAGAGAAGACTTGAATAATTGTTAAGTTCCCTTTACGTAGCCAATAGATGTTGCCTCATTAAAAACCTTGATGGTAAAACCCTTCTTGGGATAAAACTCGATCGAAGGAAAAGAGTGCAAGGAATGCTTTGAAATATAAGGTCTTCGAGATGGACAACACTTTGACAGTTCTGATCGGACACCTATACAAAGGTTAGTGTAAGATGAAAATAAAAAAGGGAGGCGGTTATGTTTACCGTGAAAATAGTAACAACAATTAAATTTGTAAATGGGATTCTAAAAATATGTGATCTATTCTTGAGCTAGTTGTTAGAGCAGTTGATGCTAATAATATGGATTTTGATGATTATATGCAAGCTAAAACGAGATAATTATCAAACTGAAGAGCCTGCTATCCGGATACAAGTCCGGTCAATGAAGGACCTCGGGGTCTATATCAGGATCGAGCTCGAGCTATCGAGGATAGTCGAGGATGGGATAACAGTTGAAGATATAATCAAACAAGGCTATTTATGGCCAATACTAAGGTATATGATGTAGAACGAGTAAGAACGCAATGAATATCGAGGTGGCCTCGAACCAGTGAGAATGAACAAGCTTAGAAAGAAAAGAGAGAAAGAGAGATATTATTGCACTTGTGGAGAAAATGAAGCAACATCAGTCCGTTACAAGGTAGTGTGCCCCTTTATATAGGAGGGGAACTCGGCTACAAGTACGTGGAAATTAATTACAAAGTATGGAGATGGGATGGCTTGATGTGATGCCTCAGCATAGGCTCTGTATAGGCCGGCCCTGTCAGGCCTAGCCGTGTGCCTTGGGAGCTCCCCCCTTTATCTTGGCTTCGATCTCCATTTTCTCTAAGTCGAGCCTCGACGAGCCCCAAGGTCGAGAACTCGGTCGTGGCTTCCCGTCCTCGGGGTCTCGAGGCATTCTTCCGAAGTGACTTGGCGGCAAGAAATCAAGTCCTCTGATTTTACCGCGTACAGATAATCTCCACGTTTCCCATAATGAAGTTATGGGAAATGATTTTGACTCCTCGATCTCCTTATGGCGACGTCATTCCGATGATGCGACTCCTGGTGTGACCTTTGTGGCAACTGGGGCATCTACGAGCTCATGCATTTTTGACTTCATTCAATGCACTCCTAATTCTCTCTCTCCAAGGTGAAGGTACTGCCATCGGTTCGTTTTTCTAATGATGCATTAATTGCGTCTGTCGATCAATCTTTCGAAGCCTCGACAACCGTGTCATAACCTCCTATAAATGGGGGTGTTTTGATGTTGTCTTTCCTATCCTAGTGCCTTTGTTAGCTTGCTTGCCTATTCCCTCTTACCATCTTCTTCTATCTTTGAACATTATGCTTGGGGTTCATGGCCTCAAGGCCGTTTGGGGGAGCTTCCTTAGACTGTGTTGTGGCCTTCCGCCGGGGCTTCCCTTCGTCGAGTATAACTATGTTGTCCCGCTACTACTGTGGCCGTCAACATGTCCACTGTGGCTGTTGCTGTTGGCCCGAGGTGATTGCGGAAGGGAGCCGGTTTCCCCCTTATGTAGACAGTCATTCGGATTATGCAACGCTGCTTACTCTTCTACCCAGGCCTGGTGTGGCACTTCATCCCTAGGCTATGTCTCTTTTCTCTGCCTCCTCTGCGTCCCCTCATTTTCCTCTTCTTCATCTTCTCCGGTGGGAATCCCTTGGGGGATCTAGCTGGGAACCTAGAGGAGGTGGAGGTCGAAGGAATCACCCTCGAGGATGCGTGCTCGAGGGGACGACACTCGAGGATGCTTATATCAGAGATGTATTTTCGAGGGTGGACTGGGCCCTTGGGTTTCATTACATGTACATCCTTTCGTTCCTCCTGTAGATCTCTGTATGCTTTTGTAATTGTATGCAGGGACCCCTCGAGGGCTGTTGTACATGAATCTTTATGAATATGAATATATTCTATTAACTTCTGCTTTCAATTCTTGCTTTGTAATTGCATGTTCCATGCCCTTCGAGGCCCTTTGAATGTCTTATTCTATTTGTTGATCGCTAATATCTGACTTGGGAGCAAGCATTCTTTCCGATCCTCTGCTGATCGGCATGGCTCTCTTTTGAACCATCATCGTACCTCGGACCAATCCTAGATTGATTTGATAGGCCCGGGCAGTCAGGGCCCTCCGAGCTGTATGGGGATAATACACCGAATTCCGAAGCCTTTGGGGATGTTATCCTGAATGAAGGTCAGCTTCTTAAAACGTATAGGATGAACTTCTGTTGAGGAGTTGCCTGTACTCGGGTGCTTCCTCGAACCTTCATGGAGCTTTCGTGATCGTAGCTTTTTGTGTTTATTCCTCTTTTTTAGAAAAGGAATCATGAGATAAGGTACTGCGTCGCATCGAGTAATGGCGTTGATAGCTTCCCAAGGTCCAACCTATCTTTGGTGGGGATCCTCGAGGCAGAATGCTATCTCGAGCATGAAGATAATATGTACGGCTCCTCGAGTCTTGGCTCCTCGTCAAAGGATGCTTTCGGGATCGGGTACCACCTCGTCGATTTGCATCGAGATTGTAGGTTTCTTGGGGCTCACTCTAGGTAGGTGAGTCGTCGCTGCTTCTCGCATATGTGTGGGGGGATTCAGCTTCTTCGCAAGACTCCACTATTTTTAGATAGCTGCTCTTCTATCTTGGCATAGGGTTCTTCATCTCTTCAGGCGCAAAAAGTGTTAGTGCACGCCCTTGCTTTGATCTATTAGTTTTACCATAATCATGGTAACCACTTCGGGGCCGACACGGGAAGGAACGGGGAGTGCTGCTCCCAGCGCTCAGGAACTGCGGGATTTTCTCTAAATATGGCATCTTTGATAAGAAGGGAACATCTGGAGATGGTGAGAAAATAGTGTGGGTGGAGCGAGGGGGTAGCTTTGCAGGTGCTGCGCCCGGATGGTAGTATCACGAACTCTGCTGATGGGTTCTTGAGCATGTATCTATATCCTTTCGTGTTCGGTCCCCTTGATAGGGTTGTGCTTTTTGCTCGAAGTATCAGGTTAGTTTGGCGCAGATACATCTGTCATTTTGGCGGGTGGCGTTGATGATGAGGTTCTTTGCAGAGAAGGCTGGGCTTGAATTCACTCTTAACCATCTTGTCAGGCTATACCGGCCCTTTCATCACCAGGGTCTACTAACCCTGTGGTTCCATTCGTCCATGCCTTTTGTAGTTGACGATGAAGAGGACAGGGGTTCGAGAGTGGGCTGGTTGGTTTATTTGGGTCCGATTGGTCGATATTATCCCCGTGGAGATTTTTCCATTTCCCGAAGGGTGGAATTATGCACGTGAGTGGAGCCTCTAGTGCTTTTTCAGATTTTTCCTATAGCAAAAATACGTTGAGTAATAATGTTGTCTCCCTTATTGCAACAACTTCATGGATGTCGGGCGAAGTCTTTGACATGCCCGCTTGGTCCGGAGGCAGGTGACCCATTTGTCCTGCGATGAGCGTCCGTGACGAGCTGTCGTCCGTGCCAGATGGGGATCGAAATACCAAGGTATACGCACTTGCTGCCTTTTCCTTAGCCTTCATATATTTGAGGTAATGTTTTCCCCTTTTATTTATACTGGATTCGCCTCTTGTAGATATCGGGCGGTTCTTTGGGATGAGGCAGTGCTCTTCCGAAGAGGGGAAGGAGTCGTCGGCCTCCGAGCCGAGGGATGATGGCAATAAGAGGCATCGGCACCCGTAGTGTGATGGAGCTTTTAGCGGTGCTGATCGGGCCCATGTTTCCGAGGAGAGGGCATCGTCCGAGTCTGCTACTCCCAGAGTACCTGATTCCCGGTCGGTGGTTCCTTTGAGTGAATATGATGTGCCCGAGGTCGGTTCTCCTGGGGCCAAAAAGGCAGGATCAATAGGACTATGTTCTGACTTCAAAGATGTCCGTCGGCTTCACTTTGTGGTGAGTTTAGGCGCAGTTCCCTTGTATTCCGAGTCCTTCTACCTCTATTGAACTCTCCTTGTACAGGCCTTTGATAGGCTTATGTCTGAGTTGCTCCGTCAAATGGCCAGGCTTCAGAAAATTCTGGACGAGGGTGAGTCCCTTAGGCTCCTTAGCGAGAAGAAGGAGGCTAAGTTGCAGCATTGGTGATATGAGGCGTACCAGAGATTGAATTACGATAGCTATTTGACAGAGCATGTAAATTTCTACAACTCATGCTTTGCTCCCTTTAGACCTTAAGGTTAACCCTCTTTTGTTATATTAGGTGCAAAAAAGGATGGAGGCCTTGAAGTACCTCAAGGGCGATGCCGACAACGTCAGAACTGCCTGTGGTGAGCTAAGGGCTCAGATGCAAGCTCGAGCTTTAGAAGAGGCAGGCGCCTCTGCCAAGGTCCCAAATTTCGAAGCCTTACTCTGCTTGGCTCGTGATAATGCCAAAGTTCAAGCGGATATGATTGGGAAACTTGAATCTGATCTCTCGAAGATCAGGGCTGAGATAATTGATGCCCAGGCTAAAGCGGTGCTAAGCCGAACCAAGGCTGATCATGAGATGGCAACTCATATGAAAGACGTTGCGGATGCCCAGGCCGAGCTGAACCGAGCCCTCGACCGGGAGAAAAAGATCAAAGAATATGTTCGTGGCAGATCCCGAAGAGAAGTACTCAAGGAGATTGGTGTGAGGGCTTCGGTCTCTCAGAGGAATTGGCTCGAGAAAGGGCGGAAGAGCATGACGTGCGGTCACTTCTTGCTAGCGAGGTGGAGAGTGAACCCGTCAAGCTGTAGCCCTTTGGAGCGGAGCATAGATTTTGCTATTTTACCGTTTTGTTTCTGATATATGTAGAGCATGTTTGTAGATGGAGAGTGGGCCTTTTGTATGGAATATAAGAGGAAACTTGAAGCTTTATTTCTTCTGTGTCTCTTTTCTATTATTGCTCTTGACCAGGCAGGCTGGTTTCGGTGTTTGGCGGGATCCTCGTAAGTCCGGAACTGATCGGACAGGCTCGGGGGATCTTAAGTGCGATCTTTGTTGTGAGTAGGTAATGGGGCCTCCGTGCTTTGCCCGACTGTTTTAGGCTTAGTCTCTGAGTCGGGCTTTGACTCGAGCCTTCCTGCCCTTAAATCATCTATGCTCGTGCGAGCAGGTAGTAATTGTTCCCGTTTCTTGCCCTTGGGCATTTGCGGTTTAGGCTAATTTGGGTCCAGTCTCCGAATCCTGTTGCGATTCGAGCTTTAATTGACCCTCAAGTTCTTTTCTGCCTGCATGGGTGGACATCGATGGCCTTTTGTGCTTCGGGCCGAATCAACCTTAATGGTGGGTGGCGCGGAGGCTCACTCGGCTTGCGATAATGGCATTTGTGCCGTTCCCTTAGGCATATTGTAGTTTAGCCATTTCGGGTCCAGTCTCTGAGTCGTGTTATGATTCAAGCTCATTTTAATCCTCTAGTTGTCAAATGTTGGCTGGCAACAATGGCTCTTACATTGTTTTGATCGTAGAGACCCTTTAATATGTGACCCAGAGGCTTTCTTAGTTGGCGACAATGGCACTTACGCTATTTTTGCCCATGGGCTTTTTTTAGGCTTTGTTTTCCGCTCGTTAAGGTCTTTTTGAAAGATGTTTTTCCTGACCCGACGTTGGTTCCGGATAACCTTGATTTCAAGTCGTTATCGGCGATGTTTGAGCACCTTGGAAGGTTCATAGCTCGTAGGCTGAGTAGGTCGAAGCCTTGTGATTTGGACCTGACATGGTCGAAGCTCATTTTTGCCTATTGAGGGAAGCTTATTTTAACTGATTCTTTCCGAAGTATATTCGAACTAGTGGCCGGCGATTTTTGCTTAGCGACGGTCGGGCGTCCCCGAGTCGCGTTAGTATGGTTGTATCATCCATTTTGACCATAGTCATATGTGTTTGGCCGTAGCCATTTTCTATTTCGAGTGACTATTCAGGGGTTTACACCGAGGGTATACTCTTTCGGGATTCTTACAAATGCGACGTATAGCCTGAACTTCAGAAATTTCATGCCTGTTGAGGTCTTACACATGCCTATTAAGGTCTTACACATGCCTGTTAAGGTCTTACAGTTTGTCATCCCTGTTGAGGTCTTACAGTTTTTGTAGATAGATCTGGTTACGCCTAGTCCGCCCGCTAGGGGTCTTACAGTTTTGGGTTTTCCAGTGCATGGCGATTGGCGATGATTGACAGTCTCCGAGTCATCGAATTTGTTTAATTGTGAAGATCGCTTTTCGTGAGCTCGGATTTGCCTTGTAGGGGATTTATGAGCCTGGAGTTCTGACCCTAGGGTCGTGCGAGTGTTGAATTGTTGACGCTAAGTCTCTAAGTATCTCGGGATGTGTTTGGTAGAGAGGCCCCGCTCAGGGATATACTTGAGATTTCCTTACTTGGAGAATAAGATGTTGAAAGGATATCTGTCTATTTCTTGGTGTAGATATTCATTGTTTCGTCGTCGTGAGCCTGACCTGTACGGGCGCAGCTTCTCGGGCCATTCGATCCGGTATATAGTTCCCGATTGGGGTTTAGTCTGCCATTTCCCGGTATTCCCGAGGTGACGGTGCCCTTAGAAGTAGATCACCACTCGTCGTTGGACTGTAGAAGAAGGCCTGCGACCGTATCGGGTCCTCCTCTCTGGGTACGTGGCTCCGCTAATAATCTTGCTGGCAAGGCCCTCTTTGGGGCAGAAGCCCGACTGAGGGGAAAGAGCGCGACGGACCTATGGGTATTCGGGTAGAGATAGAACCTCCGAATATCTTGGCCAGCTATCTGCATACAGGTTAGTGAAAAAATAACAAGGGAATAAAGCAGTTCTTCTTTACCGCGGGATGCGTAGGTGACATTTTGAGATTCGGTACATTTCTACCCTTCCGAGGTGTGAGCCCAATACAGCCATTCATTGTGTCTTATTAGGTTTGGCCGAAGATGTGGTTTGCTTACCCTTTGATCCTTCTGAGGGTGGGAGCATTGGTATTAGCAATGTGTCATACGGTGA
Organism: Nicotiana tabacum; assembly: GCF_000715075.1. Lineage (NCBI taxonomy): Eukaryota > Viridiplantae > Streptophyta > Magnoliopsida > Solanales > Solanaceae > Nicotiana > Nicotiana tabacum. The sequence goes on along the minus strand of NC_134087.1, from coordinate 142,886,691 downwards.
AGAACTTCCTCTCGCTGTGTATTGCTTTCTGTCGATTTATTTTAGTTCTGCCCTTTGCGAGGGGTTCCATGATTTTGGTGACACGGGGCCGACGCTGTCTTCGGGTGGTGTGTTGGCAGTCGTCTGAATAAGATGTCCGTGCTTTGCGCCTCCTCCGATGATACAGAGCTCGACGGCCTGGCCAGAGCTCATACGAGCCGTATTAAGCGGATGGTCTTTGTGGCGATTCGCCATTGGGAATTCGCCAAGGATTCAGGATGCGGGAGTGATTTGGTCCGTTAGCCCGGACCGCCCTATTGACTTTGGTTCGACATTTTTGTTGTACATGGTTGAACCACCTGAATTCACGAACACACATTTTATTCGAAATAGATCAAATGAGGGAGAGGGTTACCAATGCGTCAGTGTGACGCCAAGGCAAGGCATCGATGCCTTTTTCCCCGGATATAAGGGTGTCCTCTCGAGTACTTTCCTGGGCCCGTCTTTTCCTGACGGTGAACATTTTCACTTTCCATTTTATGAGTCCACGGAGGGTGTCTCCACTCCTTCACTGTCGTGGTAATAAGTCGCGGCTTGTTCACTTCCTTCCCGATTGCCTTCCTTTCTTGGGGCTGGACTCGACCCTGACCGTTCGATGGTACTCGGCGGCAATTTACATTGAGTAACACAGCTGTCGTCTTTCCGAGGTGGGGGGTCATTTTTGACCCCGTGGCCGTGCTCCCTGTGGTTCCCGCGTCGGGTTGTGATTCTTTTGAAAGGGTCTTGATCGAACAGGCCTAAGTCGCTCAGCGTCCCTGGTTTTGCTTATGGTGATCATTATGCTTGGTATAGCAATGTTGAAATCGTACTCTGCTAGGCGGGGCTCCTCTATCGGTTGTGCCTCGTCAAATCCGGTTCCACTGAAGGTTCCTCGAGGATGTGGCCCTCGAAATATTTCCCTACCGTTGCGAGATAGGTTGCATTTTGTGGCGTTCCTCCCATTCGCAGCACATGGATGGTACCTCCATCTGTTTTGCATTACTTCCTTTGCTGGGAGCCTACTTGGGTATACCGGGACCGTAGAGGCTCCCGGACGGTTGTTCATGGCCCTAATTCGTGGCTGGTGCCGGGTACGGGCATACAGCCAGGTCTCGACCAGGTATTTGGCTAAGCGTCGTTTGAGAAGACCCGGAGTCATCGGGCATGCCTCGTTTAAACTTCGGGTGAAGACCTGTGTTGCCCAGTCATCTGAAACTGGGGACGATCTCACACGTCCTATCGGCGAATGAGACGTGACTTCCTGTGGTGTTTCATTCTTTCTTCGTTCAGCCTCTGATATATCGGGCTCTTCCATTACTGCTTCGATGGCATTGGCATGTGCTTCTGCGGAGGAATCCGCTGGTTCTCTTGTGTCTCTGGTGTCGCTAGGCGGGGAGCCTTTAGATGGCTCTATAGCTGGGCGATAGCCAACTGTTGTGCCTGCAACATTTCAAAAATATCGTGAAGGCTAACTTCCTGTGTTTCCCGAGGTGTCATTTGTTGGGCTTCCTGTTGGTCGATATTCTGAATGCTCCTGTCTGTGTGAGAAGTGTCGTCGACATGTTGTGCGTCCTATGAGTCCGTGTCCGCTATAATCGGTCCAGGCGCGTTATCGGGATTCAATAGTGGTGCTCAGGTGACCGGGACAACCATGTTATTTTCATCGTGGTCCTCAAGATTGTTGTTTCCACCTCCATTCACTGAGTTAGACATTTTCACCTGAAATCGAAGATTTTGGACAAGAAAAAGCGTGAAAGATAACTTGCATTGTGTAGCTAAACCAGCAAGAAAATAATCACTATTATTTTTAACCCCACGGTGGGCGCCAAACTGTTTACCGTGAAAATGGTAACAATATTTGATTTTGTGGTTTTAAAAATATGTGATCTATTTTTATGCTAGTTGTTGGGCAATGGATGCAAAAAATATGGAGTTTGAAGATTAAATGCAAGCTAAAACGAGATAATAATCAAACCGAAGGGCCTGCTGCCCGGATATAGGTCCGACCGATGAAGGACCTCGGGGTCGATGTCAGGATCGAGCTCGAGCTATCGGTGATAGTCGGGGATGGGATAACAGTTGAAGATATAATGAAACAAGGCTCTTTATGGCCAATACTAAGGTATATGATGAAGAACGAGTAAGAACGCGATGAATATCGAGGTAGCCTCGGAACAGTGAGAACGAACAAGCTTAAAAGAAAAGAGAGAGAGAGATGAGATATTATTGCACTTGTGGAGAAAATGGAGCAACATCAGTCCATTACAAGGAAGTGTGAGTCCCCTTAATATACGAGGGAAACTCGGCTATAAGTACATGGAAATTAATTACAAAGTATGGAGATGGGATGGCTTGACGCGATATCTCAGCATAGGCTCTGTATAGGCCAGCCCTATTAGGCCTAGTCGTGTGCCTTGGGAGCTCCCTCTTCATCTTGGCTTCGATCTCCGTTTTTTCTAAGTCGGGCCTCAACGAGCCTCGAGGTCGGGAACTCGGTCGTGGCCTCCCGTCCTCGAGGTCTTGAGGCTTTCTTTCGAAGTGACTTGACAGCAAGAAATCAAGTCCTCTGATTTTGCCGCGTACAGGTTATACCTTAGTGGTGATGGTGGTTTGAGCCTCGATATGCTTCAAACGTTTGCTCTAGGGATGCGGCACAGTCCTTTGCTTGTTTTATTCGGGTGTAGCCGAGAATGTATCTAGTGATTGTTACTTCACTGTTTGCTTATCCTTTGTCTTCTTCGACATTAAAGGCGTCGAAGTTGGTGCCACATCGTGCGCCTCAAACATCTCCCGCGCTGCATGTTGTTCCCCATACACTATTTTTATTCCGTCCTTCGTCGGAAACTTCATCATTTGATGAAGGGTTGATGGTACTGCTCTCATGCAGTGTATCCATAGCCTTCCGAGCAAGGCGTTGTACCTCATATCTTCTTCGATGACATGAAATTTGACATTTTGAGTCGGCCGGCCACGTCGACCGAGAGGGTGATTTCCCCTTTCATTGTTTCGCTCGCCATGTTGAATCCATTGAGGACTCGAGAGGCGGGCACGATCTGGTTGAGGAGTCCGAGCTGCTCCACCACCCTCGACCTGATATTGTTGGTCGAGCTACCTGGATCCACAAGCACATGCTTAATTTGAAATGTATTCACAAGAAAAGAAATTAGCAATGAGTCATTATGAGGCTGAGATAGGGTCTCGATGTCCTCGTCGCTGAATGTGAGAGCGTCCTCAGGTATGTAACCTCGAGTTTGCTTTTCCCTGGTGATGGATATTTTAGTTCTTTTGATAATGGGTTCTTGTGGGATGTCGACTCCACCAACAATCATGTGGATGACGTTTTGTGGTTCTTCTGTTTCATTTTTCATGTTCGCCTCTCTTTTCCAGAGCTGATATTTTGCTCGGTTGCTAAGGAACTCTCGAAGGTGCCCTTTGCTAGGTAGCCGGGATACTTCTTCTTGGAGCTGTCTGCAATCTTTGATCCTATGACCGTGTGTGCTGTAAAATTCACACACTAAGTTAGGGTTCCTCTGTGATGGATCTGATAGTACAGGTCTTGGCCACCTGGCGTCTTTGATTTTACCAATGGCAGATACGATGTCTGGAACGTCAACGTTGAAATTATATTCTGATAAGCGGGGTGCCTCCTTCGGTCCTGTGTGTCTGTCAAATCCGGGTCTGCTCACAAGTCCCCAAGGATTCTGGCCTCGATGTATCCTTCGATCACTTCAGGGTAAGTTATGCCTTGGGGCGTTTCTCCTATCTTCGGTGTATGGTTGGTGCCTTTCCTTGTTTGGCTTTGGCTCTTTTGCCAGGAGTCTGCTTGGGTATACCAAGCCCAAGGGGCTTCCAGTTGGTCGTTCTCGACCCTAATCTTCGACTGATATCAGTTATGGATGTCCGACCAAGTCACGGTGGGATATTAAACCAAGTTTTGCTTTAGTTTCTTTAAAGCTACCAAGCTTTGTTCGTTCAAACCTTGGGTGAAGGCCTGCACTGCCCAGTCATCGGAGACTGGTGGTAATTCTATTCGCTCCATTTGAAAGTGAGATACGAACTCACGCAACATCTTGTTTTCTTTTTGTTTGATTTTGAAGATGTTGGACTTCCTTGTAGCAACCTTGATGGCACCGGCATGTGCCTTTATAAAAGAATCTGCCAGCATTTCAAATGAATCTATAGAATTCGTGGATAGGTTGTGATACCACATCATGCACAGATTCAATCTCATCGTCCTTCAGGTCATTTCCCTTTACGACACAAGTGTAAGTTGTGACGTGCTCATTGGGTTCGAAGTCCCATTATACTTTGGGAGATCAGGCATTCTAAATTTCTTTAGGATGGGCTTCGGAGTCGCACTTGACGGGAATGGATTTTGTACGAATTTCTTTGAATCAATACCCTTCCGAATCGCTGGTGCACCCGAGATCTAGTCAACCCTTGAGTTTTAGGTCTCCACCTTTTTTTCGTTAGCTTCTATCATCTTTTCGCCCGATTCAATTTTCTTGTGAGGTCCTCGAGCATCTTCATAATAGTGGGGTCAGTCGCTGACCCGTAGTTACTCGATCTTTTCGGTACCTGTTTGGTTCGAGCAGCCATTTCCGGTGCTATTGTGCTTGGAGTTTTTTGGTGGCTTTGCAGTTGAGCAATCGCCAGCTATTGTGCCTGTAACATCTCAAAATTAACGTGAAGGCCAACCTCTTGTTCCCCTCGCATTGGGATTTCCTGAGCTTCTTGTTGGTTTTCTTGGCATATACTCCTATCAGTGTGGGAGATTACATCGACGTGTTGGGCGTTGTGAGAGTCCACATCCATGGGAATTGGTTCTGGTACATCCTTGGGGTTTCATGGTGGTACACCAATACTTGGAACATCTACACCATTCTCTCCATGGTCCCCAAGACCATTGTTTTCATGTGTGTTTACTGAGTTAGACATTTTGACCTGAAATAAAAGACTATTGGACAAGAAGAAGTGTGAAAGATAACTTGCGTTACGTTGTAAACCAGCAAGAAAACAACCAATTATTTTTAGCCCCAGGGTGGGCGCCAAACTGTTTACCTTGAAAATGGTAATTACAATTATATTTGATTTAAAAATACGTGATTTATTTTTATGCTAGTTGTTAGGTAGTAGATGCTAAGTGTGAGATTATAAAATATGATAAGATCTTGAAGGAGGTGTGTCAAGCAAACCGAGTGGCCATGATTCGGGACCTCAAGCTGGCCTATAAAGGGCCTCGAGGTCGAGCTAAGCGTTGGGCTATGACCAACCGATGAAGGTATACAATACTAAAAGTTTTTATAAGAGCTCTGTATGGTCAATAATGAGTAATAAATGAAGAACTATTAATGAAACACAATAAATGTAAGTAATAGAATAAAAGAAGAATGTATTTAAGTTAGAGAGCAAGGAATGTTCTTGTATTGAATGTTGTATGTAATATCATGTGTGAAAAAAATAACAAGGGTCCCTTTTATATAGGAGAGGGAATCCTAACATAGTACAGATGCATTTATTATAAAGATAAACAGTTGGTACATCCATTTAATGCCACGGTATGGGCTTGTACTATTCTTATGTACTTGGTCAGCTCCAATCACTCGCCTTGGGAATCTCCCACTCGTTCATCATAGCCACCGATTTCTACTACCCTGAGGTCAAGCTGTGCCTCGAGCCTTCTGGTTAAACAAACCTCGAGCTGTGCCTCAAGCCTTCTAGAAACGAGCTATGGAATGCCAGGATAACCCCAAAATCAGACTCTCCGATTTGAGCCGTATATAATTAGCACAAGTTATATCTTTTATTTGTCATGTGTACTCTTACATGCTATATTTGAAGTTGTTAGTACATGTCATATACTTTACTTATCAAGTTTACTCTTATATGCTTTATTTGAAGTTTTTACCTCTTTTATTGTAATATAACCTCCTTTATTATTGAGTTATTCTTAACTGAAATTGTTTTTACATGATATCCTTTCGTTGTCGGGTTATCTCATGTATTTAGATATAGTTGCTAGTTCATGTCATCTTCTTCATTGTTTACTTATTTCGCACTAGAATTCAAAGTTTGTTATTTCATTGAAATACCTTCATTGGTGATTTTATTCTTAAGAAATTAATTGAAGTTGAATTTATTAAAAGCCATTAACATGTTTTAATTGAAGTTGTTGTTTAATGGAGTATTGTTCATTGTTCAATTACTTTACCTGTTCATTTTGTTGCTCTTGAGATTATGTGCACATTATGATTGAGCCATGGGCTATGTGTTGTGGTGATATTGGTATTGTTGTTGTTAAGAGGTTGTGGCCTATGAGCATTTGTGGTACGAGTTGATATGTGGTATTGTTGTGATGATAGCACATGTGAATTTGTTGGATTAGTTGATTCTTGGGTGAGTTGAATGCTATTATGCGGGGCATAAGGGTAACATCTCACTTTTGACTTTATGCAGAGTATAAGGGTACCATCTTACTGTTATTATTATGCATAGCATAAGGGTGGCATCTCACTGTTGATTATAGTGCGGAGTGATACAAGTGGTTAATAATATTGTCAGGGCACAGTGATACGGGTGGCTATCCGAGTGATATGGGTGGCAAATGATATTGTCAAGGCGGAGTGATGCAGGTGGCTATTATGTTAAATTTCTGGGTGGAGTGATAAGGGTGGCTATTATGATGTTATCAATAAGGAGAGATAAGGGTGTCTATGTCAGGGGTGATATGTGATGGCTCCAATGCATTATGTTGATGATATTCGTGTGTTGGTGTCATTTTCCTTATGCGTGGTATGCACCTTACGTGACTTGTTGTGTTGCTTTTAATGAGCTACTCAATGTCTTTGATATTACTTGTTAACTTGGACTATAATATTATATGCATACAAGCATACACCGTAGCATGCCACTTATACCAGTTCAGGATTATGAAATTTGACATTCATTGATCAAGCCTATGTAGTCTTGTATTATCTGCTTCCATTATGATATTGAGCCTATGACCACAACGAGCAGATTGTGATACTTAGCTAGTGACCATGTCTATCGAATTCTTATATTGATCCTATGACCATGCTGGGTGGATAGCGATTTTGAGTCTGTGACATTGCCGGGCAGATTGAGTTATTGGCATGTGAGTTGTCCGTGCGGTTGTGATTAATATTGTGGGCACAAGGTGCCATGAGTATAAGAATTGTTATTTGGGACTCGTGACTTCTGATTATGAGTGAGGTATCTCAAAGTAATTGCATTGTGAGACTTGTGTTAGAACGACTTGATTAATTGGTTTTGATTTATTTTCCTTATTTAATTTGACTGATACTTTAACAATATTCTTATTACTTTACCGTTTATATCACATGTTGATTCTTGTTTCCATTTACTAATTCATGCTTTAATTATTAGCTTTATACTTCTATACTGCATAAGTTATTATGAGTAGTAGGTGTCTTGACATGTACCTCGTCACTACTCCATTGAGGTTAGTCTTGATACTTAATCGGTACCGACCATGGTGTATTCATACTACACTTCTGCATATTTTTGTGCAGATTCAGATATTGGAGATATTGGACTCGGGTAGAGTTAGCATCTTGATCGCGAGGATTCAAGGTAGAGCTGTTTGGTCGTAGCAATCCTTTGGAGTCCTTTCCCTTTTTATTGTACTATTATTTTGTTATCCGAATAGTATTATATTTCAATTTGGATATCTTTCCATGTATTCAACTAGCGTTTATGACTCTATATTACCTAGTCTTGGGAGGTCGTTGTGATTATTATCGCGTAAGCTTGTTTCACCTTTATTTCATTATTTATAATTAAACAAATTTATAAAATATCATTGTTAAACTGGATTAATTGTTTTAAGTAATCAGCTTACCTAGTCTTAGAGACTAGGTTCTATCACAACGCCTAAGGCAGAATTTTGGGTCGTTACTAGTTGGTATCAGAGCCCTAAGTTCATAGGTTCTACGAGTCACGATCAAGTTTAGTAGAGTCTTGCAAACTGGTACAGAGATGTCTGTACTTATTTTCGAGAGGCTACGAAACTATTAGGAAAATACCACTTCTTTCAATCCTATCATGCAGATTTTGTTGATTTCGATGTTTGAGCTTTTGTAATTCTATTCTCTCATAGATAGTGAGGACACGCGCTACTGGATTATCCAATCAGACACCTGTGCTGCCTTCTAGAGCCGCGAGAGGCCAGGGCCGTGGTAGAAGTAGAGGAGGGGCACATGCCACAATTAGAGCACCTGCCAGAGAAGCATTTGGGGAGCCACCTGTAGCTCCGGTGGGGGACAAGCACCGAAGGCGCCTGTTGTTACCCCTGGACTTCAGGAGGCTTTAGCGTAGTTCCTGAGCATAGTTGGTATATTGGCTCAGGAGAGATTGATCTCTGTTGCACCAGCTGCTTCGCATATTGGGGTAGGAGCTCAGACTCCTACCACTCGTACTGCAGAGCATCAGACTCATGTTGGTCATAGTCCAAGTGTGGTGCCGGTATAGCTTGTTATTCTGGTCCAGCCTGAGGTTAGTGCAGGGGCATTTGAGGAGCAAAAGAGGCTTGAGAGGTCCAAAAAGTATGGTACACCTACTTTCAGTGCCACATCTACTGAGGATATGCAGGATTTTCTAGAGAAGTGTCATCGTATTCTCCGCACCATGGGTATTGTGGAGGTGAGCGAAGTTGTTTTTACTATATTTTAGTTTTCGGGAGCATCATATCAGTGGTGGTGGGTTTATGAGTTACGAGAGTTATTTAAAAAAGTTGTGTCATTATAAAGTGTAGCTTGATTGCTCGAGGACGAGCAATGGTTTAAGTGTGGGTGTTGATGGTAGGCTATAATTTCGTGTTTTAGTCGCTTATTGCACTCCAATTTATTGCACTTTAAGTATGTTTGAGTTTTAATCGCTAGTGTTTTGTACTTATTGTGTGTTTTATGCCTTGTAGGAGTGATTCTCGAGTTATGTAGATGTTGGGGAGCTAATTCGAGCTATTTGGATCTTTAAAGTCTGACTAAGAGCCCAAAGGATTAAGTCTGGATTGAGAACCACGTCTAGACTTCAAAAATCAAGCAAAAAAGCAGGCTATGAGAAAATTACATAGCCACGGCACGTGGGGTGCCGGGTAGTGCAACATGGCTATACAAAATTGCTGCCTGTTGAATTGTTGAGCTTCTAGAAAAACCACACAAGCACCCTGTGTGGCGCGTCACCCCATGCGGTGCGCTTATGCACTTTTTACAACACCAAAATCCAAATTTTGCTAGGAGAAGGTGGTTTCGTCTGGGCCCGACCCCGCTGAGTAAATACATACAAAAAGGTTATTTTTAGGAATTTTGACACATCTTAGACCTAAGGAAGCTAAGGAGCAGGTGGAGGAGCAAAAGTACAATGATTTCATCATTCAATCCTCACTCAATACACGAGTTTGGATCGTTTTATTTTCCTTTTACTTAAACATATTTGTGATGAATTATTCCATGTCTATGGAGTAGTTTTCTTTATGGGTTGATGGATTTAGTATATTGATATTTGTTTGTGGGATATAACTATAATTTTATGTATTGAATCGTTTTGGCTGTTTTAATCGTCACATCTGCATTCACATATTAATGTAATTGAGAGAGGCATGACTTGTGATATCTTTATATTCTATTTTGGTTGACTTTATTAATTCTTCTTAATAATCGAAAGAGGCTTGTTGAATTGTTGATTAAACCTAATTAGAAGGATAATCCATAGAGGTTCTCCTAAAAACCAATCCATTACGAATTGTTGCATATTTTCACCAAGCTTAAATTGGTTCATCTTGTGAGGTTAAGACTTAATCGAAAGAGGAGTTTCTATAAAACGTTTTAACTAATAATTGGGTGAATTCGAGAGACTCACTTGAACGTTAGAAGTGAATTATCTACAGTTAGATCCCAAAACAATTGTCTAGCACATATCCTATCAAACCCTATTTTCTCCCATTGATAACCTTCTTTCCTCATTACTTGATTCGATTGTCATTCACTAATAATTTAGTCTCTTGGTTAATTTTAGTTTAGAATCACCTAAATCTACATTGTTGATCATCCTGGATAGCAATCTAGCTACAAACTACGAAAATATTGTTTAACTCCAATCAATGTGGATACGATATTATATTTTACTATATTCGACTAGCGAGCATATTTTAGTGTGTGTTTTGCGCTCGTCAAATTTGGCTATGTTGTTGATGATTGGCAATCAATAGTATTTGTAATAGTTGTAGTGCTAATTTAGAAATTTTTCTTTTAATTTTTTTTCCCTTTTTACATTTTGTTGTTCTTTGACTGTGTGCAAGCTACATGTTATATTAGTGCATGACTCGATCTTCTGGGGAAGGAAGTGCTACCATACGAACTAGAAATCGAGAAAGAATTGCGATAGTTGAGGAAGGAATGAAATCTCCCTGAGAATACAAAGAAGGTTGGGCAATCCTCAACCAAAGAAACTATGGTTGGGGATGATGATAATGTGGATTTTGATACAAGAGAGACAACCCAAGAACGAGAGAAAGCTTCAAGGGATGCTGAGGAAGAAGCTCTCAAAGATGAACAAATTGTTTATGAAGAAGAGAGGCTTGGAGAATTGCTCAAAATCAGCCTTTAATTCCATCCAGTTCAGAAACATAGCTCCCGGTGTTGGGAGACCACTTGGTGATTATGCTAGACCTGTCTGCAACCAAGGTTTATCAAGTGTGAGACCTCCTCCAGTTGCATCTAACAATTTCGAGTTGAAGCAAGGGTTGCTTTAAACCCTTCAAAACTATTGTGTCTTTAGAAGAAAGCCAAACGAAGATCCAGACAACCATCTAATGGACTTCGATGAGTTTATGAACACCTTTCAATACAATGGAGTGTCACAAGATGCAGTTTACTTTAGTGCATTCCCCTTCACACCCAAAGATGATACAAAGCATTGGCTTCAGAGCTTGTCGAATGGATCGATTAGAACATGGGATAAGATGACCAGAAAAATTTCTTGATAAATACTTCTCATCATATGGTGTCCACCAAGTTGATACTAACACATCTGTGCACGTACAACTTGATGCCATGGCCAAAGAAATCAGGAAGCTGACCTTAGCCTCAATACACCATGAGCCTCATGCAACATGTGATATATGTGGAAGAGGACACCCTATTCATGATTGTCAAGCCTCAACTGGGGAATTTAATATTGTTGGGAATTATAACTTCAATGCAATGGGTTAGAAGTATCCTAATTTTTCATGGAGTTCACCTAGGGGAACAACAAATGCATGGAAAAAAAACAACCCCAGATTTAAGGGACAATGAGCTCCAGGCTTCCAAAATCAGCAAAAGCAACAGTTTCAACATCAACAATCTAATCAAAATCCCAGGTACTCTTTCAGCTGATACTGAGAAGAATTATAAACAAACAATAAATGATGTGACCTTGAGAAGCGGGCAACTGTTGGAAAAACCCACTCCAGTCCAAAAAGAGGTGATACCTAAAAAAAGAAAGTGGGAGGAGCTAAAAATTGAAGCTGACAACAAGCAGAAAGGCAAGAAAGAGAAAAAGAAGAAGAAGGAAACATTGATAACGGAGGATGATGATCTGAGCCAGCATATGCCTGCTCTACCTTTCCCGCAAAAGCTCTATAGAGAAAAGAAGGACAAGGAGTTTGAGAGATTTCTAGATATTCTGAGACAGGTTAATGTAAATTTGTCATTCACAAAAGTTCTCTCACAAATTCCAGCCTATGCCAAATTCTCGAAGGAGTTCCTGACAAAGAAGAGAAAGATAGAAGACACCTCAGTGGTCAAGCTCATAGAGCATATTATTGCAATCTTATAAAAACAAACTCCCACAAAAGTGTGGAGATCTAGGGAGTTTTACGATACCATACTCTTTAGGCACTCTTAACATTGATAAATCTTTATGTGATTCTGGTGCCTCAATTAATTTAATGCCTTTGTCTATTTATAGGAAACTAGAGAATGAGCTTGGAGAGAAAAGGCCTGCACCAATATCTTTGCAGCTGGTAGACCAAACGATTGTGATACCCGAGGGGATAGTTGAAGATGTCTTAGTTCGGGTAAATAAGTTCGTATTTCATTTAGACTTTATAGTGGTGAAGATGGAGGAGAGCAAGGAGATACCCCTTATACTAGGAAGACCATTATTACTAACGGGTAAAGCAATTTTAGATATACACGAGAGGAAGCTCTTGCTGAGAGTGGGCTAAAAGACTATAAATTTCAAGATAGATATAGAAATGGGGGTGTAGAAGGAAGAGCTGACTACAAGTGTAGAGTGGAAAGTGAAGGGCGTGAAAGAGAAGGCTACATTAAGTGAAAAAGATAAGTGTGGGGTGTAACCCAAGAAGGCTGAGAAGAAGTTGTCTGCATGGATGTGTGCACTAGTTCGGGCGCGAAGAATGGAGCCCGACTTTGACTCAGATCCCGACTAGATATTCAGGGAAGTTTCCTCTACCTTATGCGTTTTAATTATGTGACATGGGGACATGCCACAACATAAAGTGTAGGGTGGGAGTCCAAGGAAAAAGACAAAAAAAGTTTCTTTTGTAGGTAGTGTAATAAATTTCCCTTGGTTTTTCTTTGTGCCGTGGTTCTTTTTCAAGGGTTTTGTTTGAACCGGGTGTAGTTAGTTTTTAGTTTTGTTAGAAGTATGAGACCTTGTACTGTGATTTGAATTGAGACAATATCTCATGATTTTGTTATGCCTTGAGAATAGCGAGTGCTTTAGTTGTGATGCTTAGGCTCAACTTTTGACTCTTGTAGAAGTACCTTAAATTGTAAAATCTTAACTTTCTTTATCTGCTTTGACTAAAATGTCTTGATAAGTCCCATTCTGAGTGAGTTATGTGCCATGTGTGTGTAAGGTTTTTGTGTTATTCTTTGCATTGCATTTGATGTCTAGAACATGCCCCGTGTGTTTGCAAAGCAAAAATAGCAGTTTTGTTCAGTCTTGGAAGTAATATAGGTATTTCTTTGTTGAGCCAGTTATACGTTTTTACCCACCTAATTGTTATTTATCTTAGTTAACCACTTTGAGCCTGCAATCTTGTTTCTTTATCAACCACATTACAGGCATTATCCATTTGTCGAATTGACAATCTATTTTAACCTTGTACCTCTCATGAGCACTTGAATTTGCTATAAACTTTGTAAAAGTTAAAGCATGGGTGTTTATTTAGTTTTTGAGTGGAACTATTGAAATAAGGAGAAAGGTGCACTGTTTTTGAAAAAGTGAGAGCCACTTGAATTGAAAAGGAAAGAAAATAGGTGTATTGTTGCAAAAATATTCATTTATAAGTGGTAACTCTTGATGTAATTGTGCTTAAAGAAGTAGGGCAAGCTTATGGTATGTCTTTTCTGGCATATGAATGTTGTTTCTAAGAGTGAGTGAATTTTTTCTATCTTGATTCCTGATTGTTCTTAAATTTTATTTTGTGTGGAACTACTCTCTATTTTTGTGTGACGGTAATTGATTCATGAAGGAAAGGTAATTTTGTTAACTTTTATGTTAGAGTAAGTGAGCGGGCTGTGAATAATACGTGGTGTTTGTGAGTCAAATCTTGAGGCGAGGATGTTTCATTATTGTTCTTAGTCTATTTTAAATATTCTTGGTGTAATGAGTTAGGAGAGTTTTTTAAAAAGGTTATGTCTTTATAAACTGCAGCTTGATTGCTCGTGGACCAACAATGGTTTAGGTGTGGGGTGTTGATGGTAGGCTATTATCTCGTATTTTAGTCGTTTATTGCATTCTAATTTATTGCAATTTAAGTGTGTTTGAGCTTTAATCGCTAGTGTTCTGTACTTATTGTGTGTTTTATGCCTTGTAGGAGTGATTCTGAGTGATGTAGATACTAGAGAGCTAATTCGAGCTATTTGGAGCTTTGAAATCTGAGTAAAAGCCCAAAGGATTATGCTGGGATCGCGTTCGAGGGTCGAGAACCACGTATGGACTTTAAAAATCAAGCAAAAAGGCAGACTTTGAGAAAATTACACAGCCACGACACGTGGGGAGGCACCTGATGCAGCTTGGCTATACGAAATTACTGCTTGTTGAATTGTTTTGTCACGTCCCAAGTTCTCCCTACATGAACTGTCGTGACGGCACCTAGTCTCTACGACTAGGTAAGCCTAACAAATTGCGGAAAAAGGAAAATGAAATACGAAACTGGAAAGTCACGAATAAACATAATAAAAGAGTCTAAATATGCCGCTCGACATATACAATACATACTCTCAATACTGAATCAAACACTCAAAACCCGGAATCTCATGAAATCACAAGTTGTAGAAAAACTATATAGTGTTCTAACTCCAGAATGTCTAATCAAAAGTAAATACAGGAAGTCTAAATCTAGAGGGGAGAATAGAGAGGGACTTCTGGTGCTGTGGACGCGGTATATATACCTCGAAGTCTCTGATATCGCCCGCCTCACTGGTAGAATAGTTGAGCAGAAGAACCTGGATCTGCACACAAAAAACATCTGCAAGAAAGGGAATGAGTACACCATAGCGGTACCAGTAAGTGCCAAGCCTAACATCAGTCGAGTAGTGACGAGGAAGGTCAGGGCCCTACTATATATATACATATATATATATATGCACATAGAACAAGGTAAAACAATAAGAAGTGTGACAGTATAATTGAAAATACCAACAGTCGATAAAGAGTAAAATCACATACAGAATATACTTAGTACACAGAGATAGCAACAGGGGATCTCCCAGAATATCGTCTAGTAGTCCCAAACGTAATTGTGCAGAGAATCTCCTCGGATATTGTCCCGTAGTCCGAAGCATATATATGCAGGGAAATCTCCCGGAATACCAATCGGTAGTCCCAAAGTAAATATCCAGTACAGGGGAATCTCTCGGGTGTGTCCCGTAGTTCCAAATGTAAACGTGCAAGGGGATCTCCCAGAATACCGAACCGTAGCCCCAAAGTAAACATGCAAGGTGATCTCCCGGAATATCTTCCCGTAGTCCCAAAGTAAACACACAACATTCTCGAGAAAGAATCTATAGTTCTATTCGAGAAAAAACAGGAATTCTACATTAAACATGTTGCACATAATACAAGTAAACAGTTATAGCAGGTAAGACAATTAGATCACATAAGCATGCTTTTCCTAAACTAAACAAGATGCTTCAAGTATAAGTATTTTTCAATTATAAGAAAACATAGATATTTACTTGATAAAAATAGGGTTTTTCAACAATTAGCACATTTATGCTCGTCACCTCACGTACACGGCACTCATATAATAACAGTACCAAAATCCTAAGGGGAGTTCCCCCACACAAGGTTAGGCAAGCCATTTACCTTAAACCAGCTCAAAAATAAATCCGAAACCACGGCCTTGCCACGAGTATCCAACTCCGAGTGGCCAAAATCTAGTTAAATAAACTTTATGATGTAAATATAACTAGAAACAACGAATTTATCTAAAGGAATCGAAGCTAAGGTAAGAAAATAGAAAAGAAGTCCAAAAATCCTCCCCGGGCCCACGTCTAGGAATCGGGTAAAAGTATCGGATTATGAACTGCCATTCTCTCATGAGCACACTCTAAGAATAATAACCAAAATCTGATGCAAAAATCTTACTCAAAACTCGGATTTTCAATTGGGGAACCTTTCCCCCAAATCCCCATTATTCCACTCAAATCCTTAGATTAAATGTGTAAAACAACAATAGATTGATGAAATATAAACAAAATAGGGTTAGGAATCGTTACCCACTGATTTCCTATTCAAAACCCTCTCGAAATCGCCTTCTCCCAAGCTAAAAATCAAATTTAATGTTATGAACTTCAAACCCTCGAAATTTCTATATCTGCCCAGCAATTACCGCATCTGCGATTCATGGGGCCGCAAGTGTGGTCCCGCATCTGCTCCTTGGGCTCTGCATAAGCGGAATTTCATTAACTCTACACTAACCGCATCTGCGCTCCCTTCTCTGCAGATGCGGTCCACTTCTGCGGTCACTGGCCCTTGAGCTCCACACCGCACCTGCGACCTCTTGCCTTACTTCTGCAGGCTGCACCTGCGGGCTTCTCACCGCAGGTGCAAAAATACCAGAAGCAGCAGCTTCAGATTTTTGCCTAAGTCCAAATTCACTTTCGTTAAGCATCCGAAACTCACCCGAGGCCCCCGGAACCTCAACCAAACATACCAACTAATCCTAAAATATCATACGAACTTAATCCAGCCCCGGAATCACATCAAACAACACTAAAACCATGAATCACCCTGTAATCCAAGCCTAATGAACTTGAAATCTCAAGAATTCTACAACCGATGTCGAAACCAACCAAAACATGTCCGATTGACACCAAATTTTGCACACAAGTCACATTTAACACTACAGAGCTATTCTAACTTTCGAAATCGGATTCCGACCCCGATATCAAAATTTCACTATCGATCCGAAAACTTCAAAAATTCAACATTAGACATTTCAAGCCTAAATAAGCTACAAACCTCCAAAACACAATCCAAACATGCACCTAAGCCTAAAATCACTCAACGGAGCTAACGGAATTATCAAATTCCATTCCGAGGCCATCTTCACACTACTCCGACTACGGTACAAATTATAAATCTTAAGCTCTCATTTAGGGACTAAGTGTCCCAAAATACTACGAAACTCAAAATGAATCTTCCAAGCAACTCACAATAGCAGAAAAAAGATGGGGAAAGCAGTAAATAGGGGATCAAGGAGTTAATTCCTTAAAACGACCGGCCGGGTCGTTACATCCTCCCCCTCTTAAAACATTCGTTCATCCTCGAACGAGCATAGAGACATACCTGAAGTGGTGAAAAGATGAGGGTAACGACTACGCATATCCTGCTTGGTCTCCCAAGTTGCCTCCTCGACCGGCTGACCCTATCACTGAACCTTCACTGATGCAATGTTCTTTGACTTAAGCTTTCGAACCTACGTGTCTAATATCGCCATTGGCTCCTCACCATAAGATAGATCTTTGTCCAACTGGACTGAACTGAAATCCAACACGTGTGACGGATCACTGTGACACTTCCGGAGCATCAAAACGTAAAATACCGGATGAACTCATGTGAAGCTGGGGTAAGGCAAGCTCATAAGCAACCTCCCCAACACGTTGCAATACCTCAAAAGGACCAATAAACATCGGAATCAAACCCGAAGCAAGACCTACTCTCCAACTATATAGGAAATATCACGAACCTTCCGGTCCGCATAACTCTTCTATCTGGATTGGGCTGTGCGAAGTCTATCCTGAATTACCTTAACCTTCTCCAAAGCGTCCTAAACCAAGTCTGTGCCTAATAATCTAGCTTCACTTGGCTCAAACCAACCCACCGGGGATCTACACCGCCTACCATACAAAGCCTCATACGATGCCATCTGAATGTTGGATTGATAACAGTTGTTGTAGGCAAACTACGCCAGTGGCAAGAACTGATCCCAAGAACCTCCAAAATCCATCACACATGCACGGAGCATATCCTCAAGAATCTAAATAGTGCGCTCGGACTATCCGTCCGTCTAGGGGCGAAATGTTGTGCTCAACTCCACCCGAGTACCAAACTCATGTTGTACGGCCCTCCAGAACCGTGATGTGAACTGAGTACTTCTATCTAAAATGATGGAAACTAGAATACCATGCAGACGAACAATCTCCCATATATAAACCTCTGCCAACCGCTCCGAAGACTAGGTAGTACACACACGAATGAAATGGGCGGACTTGGTCAACCGATCCACAATCACCCAAATGGAATCGAACTTTCTCAAGGTCCGTGGGAGTCCAACTACGAAGTCCATGGTGATCCGCTCCCACTTCCACTCTGGAATCGCTATCTGCTGAAGCAAACAACCCGGTCTCAAGTGCTCATACTTTACCCGCTAACAATTGAGGCACCGATCTACAAATCCAACTATATCTTTCTTTATCCGCCTCCACCAATAGCATTGTCTCAAATCCTGGTGCATCTTCGCGGCACCCAAATGGATGGAATACCGTGCACTATGGGCCTCCTCTAGAATCAACTCCCAAAGCCTGTCAACATTAGGTACACATACCCGACCCTACATCACTAATACCCTATCATCACTAATGGTCACATCTCTAGCATCACCATACAGAACCTTGTACTTGAGGACGAGCAAATGAGGGTCATCATACTGACGCTCTCTAATACGATTAAACAAGGAAGCCCGAGAAATCACACAAGCTAGAACCCGACTGGGCTCTGAAAGATCCAACCTCATAAACTGGCTAGCTAAGGACTGAACATCCATCGCCATGGGCCTCTCCGCTACTGGTGAATAAGCTAAACTCCCTAGTTTCTCCACCCGGCAACTCAAAGCATCCGCCACCACATTGGCCTTGCCCGGGTGATACGAGATAGTAATATCATAGTCCTTCAGCAGCTCTAACCACCTTCTCTGGCGCAAATTAAGGTCCTTCTGCTTGAACAAATGTTGCAAACTCTGATGATCAGTATAAATCTCACAAGGAACACCATACAAATAATAACGCGAGATCTTAAAGGTGTGAACAAAAGTAACTAACTTGAGATCATGGACAGGATAATTCTTCTCATGTACCTTCAACTATCTGGACGCGTAGGCAATCACCCTACCGTCTTGCATCAGTACTGCTCCAAGGCCAATCCTCGAGGCATCACAATAGATAGTATAAGACCCTGAACCTATAGCCAATATCAAAACTGGGATTGTAGTCAAAACTGTCTTGAGCTTCTGGAAGCTCTCCTCACACTCTTCTGTCCACCAAAACGGAGCACCCTTCTAGGTCAACCTGGTCATAGGTTCTACAATAGATGAAAATCCCTCAACAAATCGATGGTAATAACCCGCCAAGCCAAGAAAACTACGGATCTTTGTAACTGAGGATGGTTTGGGCCAACTCTCCACCTCTTCTGGCTTCTTCGGATCCACCTTGATCACTTCATTCGATACTACATGACCCAAGAATGCCACGGAATCTAACCAAAACTCAAACTTTGAGAACTACGCATATAATTTCTTTTCTTTCAACGTCTGAAGTACTGTCCTTAGGTGCTGCTCATGATCCTCCCGACTATGGGAGTATACCAGAATGTCATCAATAAAGATAATGATGAACAAGTCAAGATATGGCTAGAACACGATGTGCATCAAATGCATAAAGGATGTTGGGCATTGATCAGCCCAAATGACATAGCAAGGAACTCGTAATGACCATACCGAGTCCGGAAAGTAGTCTTCGGATATTTGTCTCCTGAATCTTCAACTGATGGTAACCTGAACGCAAGTCAATCTTAGAAAACACTCGTACACCCTCTAACTGGTCAAACAGATAATCAATACGAGGCAAAAGATACAAGTTCTTCACTGTATCTTTGTTCAACTGGTGATAATCAATGCACATACGCATAGAACCATATTTTTTCTTCACAAAAAGATAGCAGCACCCCAAAGTAATATACTGGGCCAAATAAAACCTTTGTCAAGCAATTCTTGCAACTGCTCCTTCAACTCCTTTAACTCATGAAGAGCCATACGATAAGGAGAAAAAGAAATAGGCTGACTTCCCAACAACAAATCAATACCAAAATAAATATCTCTGTCGGGTGGCATAACCGGAAGGTCAACTAGAAACACATTAGGGAAATCATGTACTACTGGGACTGAGGCAATTTTAGGGGTATCAATACTGACATCTCTCACATAAGCTAGATATGCGTCACATCCCTTCTCAACCATCCGCTGAGCTTTAACGAATTAAATAACTCTACTGGGAGTGTGATCTAAAGTACCCCTCCACTCTACTCGCAGTATGCCTAACATAGCCAGCGTCACGGTTTTGGCATGACAATCAAGAATAGCAAAATAGGGTGACAACTAGTCCATGCCTAAGATAACATCAAAATATACCATGCTAGGCAATAATAAATTGGCTTTGGTCTCAAAACCACCAAGTGCAATCAAACACAACTGATAAATGCGGTCCATAATAAGAGAATCTCTCACAGGGGTAGAAACATAAACAGGGGAACTCAAAGAATCCCAAGATATGCCCAAATGCAGGACAAAATAAGAGGACACATAGGAATAAGTGGAGTTTGGATCGAATAAAACTAATGCATCTCTATGACAAACTAGGACAATACCTGTGATGATAGAATCAGAGGCGACAACCTTAGTACGGGCAGGAAGGGCATAGGTGGGGTAGCAACTGCTGCTGTAATCATAGCATGAGGACCTGGTGGAGCACGCTATGGCTGAGAAGTCTGTGGAGGTGCACCCTTCCTAAGTCTGGGGCAATCCTTCACCATATGGCATGTGTCACCACACTCAAAACAAATTGTGGGAGGACGTGGCAACTATGACTGGCTCGGGCCAGGTTTGCTAGACTGACCACTGAAAGCACCCCCTACAGGAGGTGCACTAGATACTAGAGGTCCATAATAAGGCTCATGAGGTCTATGAGAAGCTGGAACACCACCAGCTACTAGAAGAGCTAAATGAACGAGGCGACTCATATAACCCCTACCATGAGGAACTGCAGCTGGGGCACGAGCACCAGAATAATGGACCGACTCTCGAGACCTCTTGGCCTCCCTCTCCTCTCTATCCTAAGCATGCATACCTCTACTCTCCTAGCAATGCTCACCACATGCTGATAAGAAATATCCATCTCCAACTCCCGAGCCATGCTAGACCTGATGTTGGGAATGAGCCCCTCAATAAACCGACGAACTCTTTCACGAACTGTAGAAACAAAGGCCGGTACATGCCTAGCCAAATCAGTGAAACGAACTGCATACTCTGAAACAATCATATACCCGGCGCAAATGCTCAAACTCTGCGCGCCATGCGCCCTTGAGGCTCTGAGGAACATACTCCCTCAAAAAGATATCTGAAAACTGGGACCATGTAAGGGATGTTTCCTTAGCTGGACTATCCAACTTAAAAGTACACCACCACTGATAGGCTGTTCCTCGAAGCTGGAAAGCTGTGAAAGAAACCCCACTTGATCCTAATATACCCAGAGTGCGAAGGATACGGTAGAAATCCTCCAGAAATCCTAGGGCATCATCTGGTGCTAGACCACTGAATATAGGAGGCTTGTACTTCTTGAACCTCTCAAGCCTCCACTGCTCATCCTCTAAAGTTGTTGCCCTGTCCTCGGGCTGAACTGGGGCTAAAGGCGATACCGGTATAACCTTGAGGATCTAATCAACCTAGACCCAGTGCTTAGAGGTGCAGGCAGTGGGAGTCTATGCTCCTCCCCGGGCCTGGGATGTGGCTGCAGCAAGGGGAATTAGCCCTGCCTGAGCTACAGTGGTGTACATGCTCACGAACTATGCAAGAGTCTCCTAAAGAGCTGGAATAGTAGTAGCAGTAGGCGTATCAGGTGCCTAGGCTCCGGTAGGAGCTGCTGGTGGCTCCTCCGTGGCAACTCGCGCGGGTGCTCTGGTTGCACCACGTGCGCGTCCTAAGCCTCTACCCCAACCCCAACCTCTGACAGCTCTAGCAGAGGGCACGGGGGCCTGGTCATCTCCGGTAGCACGGGTCCTCGCCATCTGTGAGAGAATAGAAGTCAGAGGTTTAGAATTTCAAAATCACAATCTCGCACGACAAGGAAATCAAATTAAGTGGAATTTTCCTAACAGTTACATAGCCTCTCGTAGATAATTACAGACGTCTCTATACCGATACGTGAGACTCTAATAAAATGGCTGTTATTCATGACTCCTATGAACCTAAAGCTCTAATACCAACTTGTCACGACCCAAGTTCTCCCTTCGCGAACTGTCGTGATGACACCTAGTCTCTACGATTATGTAAGCTTAACAAATTGCGGTAAAGAAAAATGAAATTCGAAACTGGCAAGTCACGGATAAAACTTAATAAAAGAGTCTAAAAATTCCGCTCGACATATACAATACATACTCTCAATACTGAATCAAACTCCCAAAACCCAGAATCTCAAGAAATCACAAGCTGTAGAAAGAATTATATAGTGTTATAACTCTAGAATGTCTAATCAAAAGTAAATACAGGAAGTCTAAAGCTAGAGGGGAGAATAGAAAGGGACTTCTGGATCTGCGAACGCGGTAAATATACCTTGAAGTCTCTGATATCGCCTCACTGGTAGAATGGCTGAGTAGAAGAACCTGGATTAGCACTTGAAAAACATGTGCAGGAAAGAGCATGAGTATACCACAGCGGTACAAGTAAGTCGCCAAGCCTAACCTCGGTCGAGTAGTGACAATGAAGGTCAGGGCCCTACTGGTTATATATATATATATGTATATGTATATATATATATATATATATATATATATATATATATATATATATATATATATATATATATATATATATATAACAAGGTAAAACAGTATGAAGTGTGACAGTATTATTGAAAATAATAATAGTCGATAAAGAGTAAAAACACAAACAGAATATACTCAGTACACAGAGATAGCAATAGGGTATCTCCCAAGATATCGTCCCGTAGCCCCAAACATAATTGTGTAGAGGATCTCTCGGGATATTGTTCCGTAGTCGGAATAAATATGCAGGGGAATCTCCCAGAATACCAATCCGTAGTCCTAAAGTAAATATCTAGTACAGGGGAATCTCCTGAGTTTCGTCCCATAGTCCCAAATGTAAACGTTCGGGAAGATCTCCCAGAATACCGATCCGTAGACCCAAAGTAAACATGCAGGGGGATCTCTCAGGATATCATCTCGTAGTGCCAAAGTAAACACACAAAAGTCTTAAGAAAGAATCTACAGTTCTATTGGATAAGAAATGAGAATTCTACTCTAAACATGTTGCACAGAATACAAGTAAGCAGTTAAAGCAGGTAAGACAATTAGATCACATAAGCATGCTTTTCCTAAACTAAACAAGAGGTTTCAAGTACAAGTATTTTACGATTACAAGAAAACAATTTACTTAATAAAAATGGGGCATTTCAACAATTAGCACGTGTACGCACTCATCATCTCACGTACACGACACTCATATAATAACAGTACCAAAATCCTAAAGGGAGTTACCCCACGTAAGGTTAGGCAAGCCACTTACCTCGAACCAGCTCAAAAATCAATCTGAAACCACACTCTTGCCACGAGTATCCAACTCCGAGTGGCCCAAATCTAATCAAATAAACTTTATAATGTAAATATAACTACAAACAATGAATTTAGCTTAATGAATTGAAGCTAAGGTAAGAAAATAGAAAAACCCCCAAAATTCATCCCTGGTCCCACGTCTCGGAATCGGGTAAAAGTTACAGATTATGATCACCCATTCACTCATGAGCACACTCGAACAAAAATCACCAAAATCCGATGCCAAAATCTCACTCAAAACTCGGAATTTCAATTGGGGAACTTTCTCCCCAAATCCCCATTTTTCCAATCAAGTTCTTAGATTAAATGTGTAAAACAACAATAGATTGATGAAATATAAACGAAATAGTGTTAGGAATTGTTACCTACTGATTTCCACTTCAAAACCCTCTCAAAATCGCCTTCTCCAGAGCTAAAAATAAAATTTGATGTTCTGAACTTCAAACCCTCGAAATTTCTATATCTTCCTAGTGATTACTGCATCTGCGATTCATGGGGCCACACCTGCACCTTGGGCTCCGCATCTGCGGAATTTCATTAACTTCATGCTCCCCGCACATGCGCTCCCTTTCTCCGCAGATGCGGTTCGCTTCTGCGGTCCTTGAACCGCATCTGTAGTCACTGGCCCTTGAGCTCCAGACCGTACCTGCGACCTCTTGCCTCGCTTCTACGAGCCGCACCTGCGGGCTCCTCACCGCAGGTGCAAAAATACTAGAAGCAACAACTTAAGATTTTTGCCTAAGTCCAAATTCACTTCCATTAACCATCCGAAACTCACCCGAGGCCCGGGTGACCTTAACCAAATATACCAACCAATCCTAAAACATTATACGAACTTAATCCAACCCTCGAATCACATCAAACAATGCTAAAACTACGAATCACCCTGCAATCCAAGCCTAAAGAACCTGAAATCTCAAGAATTCTACAACCGATGCCGAAACCAACCAAACCATGTCCGATTGAGCCTAAATTTTGCACACATGTCACATTCAACACTACGGAGCTATTCCAACTTTCAAAATCGAATTCTGACCCCAATATAAAAATTTCACTATCTATCCGGAAACTTCAAAAATTCAACTTTCGGCATTTCAAGACAAAATAAGCTACGGACCTCCAAAACATAATCAGAACGTGCCCCTAAGCTCGAAATCACTCAACGGAGCTAAGGGATTTTGTCGAAATTTCATTCCAAGACCGTTTTCACTCTGCTCCGACTACGGTCCAAATTCTAAAGTTTAAGATCTCATTTAGGGACTAAGTGTCCCAAAACAATCCGAAACTCAAAACGAATCTTCCCGGCAACTCACAATAGCAGAAACAAACATGGGGAAAGTAGTAAATAGGGGATCAGAGCATTAATTCCTTAATACAATCGGCCAGGTTGTTACATGTTGAGATTTTTGATAAACCCCACAAGCATCCTATGTGGCACGTCGCTCTATGCGGCGCTCCTATGCACTTTTTACAAAGCCAAAATCCAAATTTGGCTAGGAGAAGGTGGTTTCGTCTGGGCCCCACCCTACTGAGTATAAATACATGTAAAAATGTTACTTTTTGGACTTTTGACACATCTTAGACCTACGAAAGCTAAGGAGGAGGTAGAGGAGCAAAAGTAGAAGATTTCATGATTCAATCCTCACTTAAGACACGAGTTTGGATCGTTTTATGCTTTTTTTTAACTTAAATATATTTGTGATGAATTACTCCATGTATATGGAGTAGTTTTCTTTAGGGTTTGATGGATTTGGCGTATTGATATTTGTTTGTGGGTTATAACTCTAGTTTTATATATTGAATCATTTGGATGTTTTAATCGTTGCATCTATATTCACTTGTTAATGTAATCGAGAGAGGAATAACTTGTGATATCTTTGCATTCTATTTTGTTGGTTGACTTTATTAATTTTTCTTAGTAATCGAAAGAGGCTAGTTGAATTGTTGATTAAACCTAATTAGGAGGATAATCCAGAGAGGTTCTCCAAAAGACCAATCCACTATGAATTCTTGGATATTTTCACCGAGCTTAAATTGTTTCATCTTGTGAGGTTGAAACTTAATCAAAAGAGGAGTTTATATTAAATGTTTGAACTAATAATTGAGTGAATTAGAGAGACTCACTTGAATGTTTGAAGTGAATTATCTAGAGTTAGATCCCAAACAATTGTCTTGCACCTATCATATCAAAACCTTATTTTCTCCCACTGATAACCTTATTTGCTCATTACTTGATTTAATTGTCATTCTTCAATAGTTTGGACTCTTAGTTAATTTTAGTTTTAAATTACATAATTCTCAATTTTTGACCATCTTGGATAGCAATATAGCTTGAAACTACGAAAATATTGTTTATCTCCAATCCTTGTGGATACGATATTATATTTTACTATATTTGGATAGCAAGCATATTTAAGTGTGTGTTTTGTTCTCGTCACTTGGCTCCTACAGTCACAGAGTGAGTCAGCAGATTTATCAAGGGGTTAAGTTATGGTCTTAGATTCGGCATAGCTCGGGAATTGGAGACTGATACTCTATTTCAGTAGGTTGTGGAGATTGCCAGTAGGTTGTGGAGATTTCTAGGAGGTTAGAGCATATTCAGGGGAGGAGATGGAGGATAAGGAATCCAAGAGGTCTCAAAGATCTGTAGGATTCAGTGGATTCTATTTTTCAGCTACAAGCCATCATGGCGAAGGCTTGGCGAGTTGGCCAGTCTAGTCCATGCTTAAGACTACTCGTGGTACTACAGTTAGTTAGGGACCTTAGTGTACTCCTATAGGATAGTCATCTTTAAGTGAACCACTTGCATGGGGTTGCTACAACTGTTATTCTAGTTAGCCATCATAGACTCAGTACCAACAGTCACACCCGCAGAGAGATTGTTATGAATGTGGCGATACTAGGCACATCATGAGAGATTATCCTAGAAATGGGAGGGGGGAATTTCATCAGAGCACTCAGGCTATGGGCTCCATTCCAGTTGCTACTCTACTTGCACAGCCATCTAGGGGTGGAGGATATGCCGGTAGAGGGCATCTTAGAAGGGAAGGCATGACCTGTTGATATGTTTTCCATGGCAGAGCTGAGGCTGTTGTACCATTTAGTGTTGTTATAGGTATGTTTTCGATTTGTTATAGAGGAGAACCAATTTTATTTTGATCTAGTCCTGTTTATCAGAGTGTGTCCACCTATCTTGCTTCATATATGGGTGGGTTTCGTGATTATTGTACTCTACTTATGTGTTTACCTCTGTTGAAAGATTCTATAGTGGTAGCCCGTGTCTATCATTTTTGTTTTCTCACTACTGAGATCTATTACACTAGAATGAACTTTCTGTTACTCATAGCGGTAGGTTTTGATGTGATTCACAAATGGTTTGGTTACGATTTGTGATTTAGGTGATCTATCGGTATGGAAAGTCCATTACATATTGTGATTTTGTTTTGCAAAATTGAGTTAGTGGAAGGTATCAGTTGGTGTATGTACTCTACTTGTGATTCAGAGCTGAGGATGGGATACTCATGTTTTCATGTGGTTAATATGTTTGAACAGGGCTACGTGCCGCGGTGGAGTTATATTAGGATGAGATCCTTGTGATTAGTTCATATGTTTTGATTCCTTCTTATGGAATGGACTCGTACTGTGGTACTGATAGGGAGTTGTGCTTGTTGGACTTGTTTTATAGTTGTCTCATGTGTTTCTCTTTCTATATCTAGTCATATTCGTGTTGTGCTTATTGGGTTTAGCTTGCGAGGTATGTGTACAAGTGGCATTAGGTGTGACTTGCTGATTTGGGTAAGTGGTTATGAGATCTTCATGTTTCTTGCATCGTTGTCAGTGTTGTGAAGGTTTGGGACAATGTTTTAACCGATGTGAGGTTATTTGTCGGTGCTGGATTTAGTTATGGGCAGTTATTATGGTTAGAGATATTGTAATTGTCATATAGGAAATGTATTACGTCATATGGTCATACCTGGTGGGTGTATATATGAGTCGTGGCAGCTGGTTGAGGTTGATACAGAGTGTTTATATGGGAATCGAGTCTTTGGGGAATGATCGAATAGTGAAAAATTTCGTTCTAAGGCTTATCGATGTGGGTGGAACGAATGATCTTCAGTTGAGATGGTGTTGTCGGGCCTATATGAATTAGGGTGACGCAAGTATATGGATGGTGAGTATATTTAGTGATTTGATGACTTCAAAATAGTTCTTGGCATGTTCGAGGACGAATGTTTGTTTAAGAAGGGGAGAAAGTAACGAGCCGATCGGTCGTTTTGAGAATTAGCATTCTGTTCGGTGTATTAAGGTCTTCAGTAGCTTCGTATTCTACATTATGACTTTTGTGTATGGTTAGATTCGGCTTTTGGGCGATTCGCAATTGATTTGGAAGAATGATTCTTGTTTTAGAAGCTTAAATGGTAAGAGTTGACTGGAGTTTGACTTTTATGT
This sequence comes from Nicotiana tabacum, assembly GCF_000715075.1. Classification (NCBI taxonomy): domain Eukaryota; kingdom Viridiplantae; phylum Streptophyta; class Magnoliopsida; order Solanales; family Solanaceae; genus Nicotiana; species Nicotiana tabacum. Next base: position 142,859,049 of record NC_134087.1, on the reverse strand, counting down.
AGACAACTCCAAATTGGTGTTTTGATGATTCCAATAGCTTTGTATGGTGATTTTGGATTTAGGCGTATGTTCAGATTTGGATTTGGAGATCCATAATTGATTTGATGTTTTTTTGGCGAATGTTGGAAAGTTGAAGGTTTGGAAGGTTGACAAGTTTGACCAGGAATTGACTTTAATGATACCGGGATCGGATTGTGATTTCGGGAGTTGGTATAGCTCTGGTATGTCATTTGGAGCTTGCATGAAAAATTTGAGCTCGTTCGCAATTGGTTTGATATGTTTCGGTGTGAGTTATAAAAATTGGAAAATCATTAGTCCAGTAGGCTTGAATTGAGGTACGACTGATAGTTTTGATGTTGTTTGATGTGATTTGAGGCCTTCACCAGGTCCGAATTATGTTATGTAACTAGTTGAGATGATTGGACGACGTCCCAGGTGCCTCGGGTGTGTTTCGGATAGGCTACAGGCCATTTCTTCATGTTTTAGAGTTGTTGGTTTCTGTTGTGTCTATTGTTCTTTGCGGTCACGAAGATGAAGCCATAATCGCGAAGTAATTTTGGGAGATTAATGATTTTATTCATAGCGGACGTGATTGTGGGCACAATATCGCGAATGTCCAACTGGTTGTTGTTCGCGTTCGCGTTTAATTTTCCCCGTTCGGGTTAGTGAACAACAGGCTGGTGGAATGTTGCTCATCGCTTTTGAGATATTTTGTATGTGTTCGCAAAGAATGGCCAAATTGTTCATCGTGTTCACGAGGTGTGTTCCACAAACGCATAGGTTATTTCTCTTGACAATGATTTTGTGCTCCGCTATTGCGAAACGTGTTCCGCGATCGCGTAAGAGGAATACCTGGACAATATTATAGGTAGTCTATGTCGAGGGCTTTTGTTCTTATATCACTTTTTGAGTTAGAGAGCTCGGATTTGGGTGATTTTGTGAATTTTCACCATTTGGATTGGAGTAAGTATTCTTGACCCGTATTTGGTTATATTTCATTATCCCATCTTTGCTTTTATCATCTAGTTAGTAATTTAAATTGGATAATTGGGGATTTTTGTATAAACTTTCTAAAACGTAAAATGATGAATTGAGGGCCCGATTTGATATCGGAATTGGATAAGTTTGGTATGATTGGACTCGTATAGGAATGGATGTTCGAGTTTTGTGAGTTTTATCGGGTTTCGAGGTGCGAGCCCACAGTTGATTGTTTGGGTTGACTTTTTGGTTTTCATTAAAAATCAATGCTTTATTATCCAGAATTGTTTTCTATGGTTTTTACTTATGATATTAAGTTATTTTGGCTAGATTCGAGCTGTCCGGAGATTGTTTCACATGAGAAGGTCATTTTAGAGTAATGATTTAGCTTCTTTGATAAGTATCTTACCAAACTTTGTGTTGGGGAACTGCCTTTTAGGATTTGTATTGATTGTATTATTCGAATTATGTGAAAGACGTGTACGTGAGGTGACGAGTGCATACTCGGGCTTATATATGAAAATTGACCGGTTTAGACTCTTAGGCTTCTTTCATGTATTTAATTGGAATTGTTAGCACACATTATATCTTTTATTTGTCATGTTTACTCTCACATGATATATTTGATGTTGTTAGCATATGTCATATCCTTTACTTGTTAAGTTTACTCTGATATGCTTTATTTGAAGTTGTTACCTCTTTTATTGTAATGTGACCTCCTTTATTATTGAGTTATTCTTAATTCAAAATGTTGTTACATGATATCGTTTCGTTGTCAGGTTATTCTCATGCATTTAGTGTCACGCCTTGATCTCGGGGAGCACGATCGACGCTCAACCGAGTGAACCCGGTCAAGCAAGCCTGTATGATACTTTCTAACCAAACCCACCCATGATTTAAAGAGAGTATGTAACTTCGATAACTACACAATAAAGAGATCGTGTATACAACACCAATTCATTTCCATTAGTTATTTTATTTTAAAACCTAAAAATGCACACATTTTCATAGCTTGAAGTGGGACAAGTGATTCAACCATAACATAACTAGTTTGACTTTTTCCAGCACCATATACAACCCACACTATGTCTACGGAGCCTCTAATAGATACAAAAGAGTACAATGATAGTGTCGGCAACAAGGCCCCTACTATACCTCAAATATAATACATGAGGACCAAAAGGTACATGACCCCAAAAGAAAGTAGGGTTCACCAAGTCTGATGGGAAGAGAGTGTACCACTACTGTTGATCAACGCCACCTGTTATGGAACCACTTGCATCCATTATAGATGTAACGCCCCGGCAAAAGGGACGTTTGTACTATCAAATAGTACTAGTATATATGACCAAACACCCTGTGAAAAGAACAAGTAGTAGTGCAAGTAAGGACAATCATAAGATCAGTTAAAACCTCAACATTATCCAAATGTCAAATTAGGAATAAGATAAGTTTTCAGTTAAACTTGCATATTTTGAGTTAGGAAATCTTCAGTGTCGATATTTCACTATTAACCATTTCGATTACAATTCCCAACATAGTCACCACCATGTGTGCTGTATGGAATCCGATCATGACCCGATCGGCTAGGCCATCTCATTCAAGACATCAACAACAATCACAATTTCAATTACAATTTTCAATACATTAACCACCATGTGTGCGGCATGGCATCCGATCATGACCCGATCAACTAGTCCGTCTCATGTGAGACATTAACCATAATCACAATCACAATGCCGAATTAATTTATAATTTTCAGCACAATCACAACCATGTGTGTGACATGGCATCCGATCACGACCCGATCGGCTAGGCCGTCACATGTGAGACATCATCCCTTTTCTATCAATAATTCTATTTCATACTTCTTGCACATCTCTTCATTTTATTGCCACTAGTGGTCATAATTATATTATTTCATTTGGCACTTTGTCCATGTTTCATATTTCTTATTTCTCATTTCGCATTTCATGATTCGTATTTCATGTTTCGTATTCCATGTATGCCTTTTCACTTTCAACAATCATCATGGATTTCCAACAATAAGGCATTTCTATTCAAGACATTTAAGCACACATATGAGAAAATAAGAGTCTTAGGCACATTTAGATTTCTTACACAATTGTCATTAGTTTGCATTTGAAACACAACTTCAACTCAAGGCATTTTGACATGTAACCCATACTTTGAACACATTCTCAAATAGTAGTACAACACAACAAGGGTATTGGAATTACATATTGATCATGGATGTCTGTTGACATAAGCTTATCCGGGACAATCGATTCACAATGAGCAACTCGGGACTTACATGGATACTATGGGGTTCAATTCTAAGAGAAGAGTCTACCATTTTTAGCTCAACAATCTCCCTACATCCTTTGATAACACATGAACGCAAAATAAACAACTCTCATACCCAATAATTGTCTTGCTAATTACCCATCTTCAGTTAAAATTCGAAATTACGGGCTAGGGTGTAGAATCTTGCCTCTAGGATGAAGACCTAGTGAGTTTTCCTTGTTAATCTTTCAATATTTGAGGAAGAATTGAAGAATTTTTTTTGAAGAACCTTCTTCCACAATAGGCCACTCTCGCACCCTCAAAATATCAGATTTTAGCTCAAGTAATGGTCTATAGTGTCTATTTAACAAATTAGGGTCGGGTTATAAAAACCCAAAAATGAAACTCCGGAACAGTGCAACCGCATAATGTTTCTGTGGTCCGCGAAATGGGCCGCAAAAATGGCCTCTTAAACTGGGCAACACTGATTGGGTGTGCGGCTATTCTGTGGTACGCATATCGATTATGTGGTTGCAAAATGAGCCGTAGAATCTCCTCCTGGAATTCCTCACGCCAATTATGCGATGCAATCTACGACCCGCAAAGTAATTTTTCGTCTGCATAATGGATCGCAAATGGTCCATAATTTTTTTTCAAGTTTCTACTTCACTCTATGGCCATTTTGCGGCCCGCAGAGTGATTCTGTTACTGCATATTGGGCCGCAGAAATGTCTTTTTCTGGCATGGAACCTCGAGTTTTAGGTGAAATTTTACGGGGCCTTATATTTAGACGTAGTTTCTAGTTCATGCCATCTCCTCCATTATTAGATTATTTCACACACTAGAATATAAAGTTTGTCATTTCATGGAAATACTTTCATTAGTGATTTTATTCTTAAGCAATTAATTGAAGCTAAAGTTATTAAAAGCCATCAATATGTTTTAGTTGAAGTTGTTTTCTAATGGAGTATCATTCATTGTTGAGCTGCTTTCCCCCTTTATTTTGTTGCTATTGAGATTTTGTACACATCGTAATTGAGTCATGGGCTACGTGTTGTAGTGATATTGGTATTGTTGTTGTTAAGAGGTTGTGGCCTATGGGCACTTGTGGTACGGGTTTATATGTCGTGTTGTTGTGATGATAGCACATGTGAATTTGTTGTGTGAGTTGATTGTTGTTATGTAGAGTGTAAGGGTGGCATCTCACTGTTGTCGTTATGTAGAGTATAAGGGTGGCATCTCGTTGTTGTCGTTATGCGGAGCATAAGGGTGGCATCTCATTATTGATGATTGTGCTGAGTGATATGGGTGGCTAACAAAATGATACGAGTGGATAATGATATTATCAGGGCAGAGTGATACGGGTGGCTAACAGAGTGATATGGGTGGCTATTATGTTAAATGTCTGAGCGAAGTGATAAGTGTGACATTATGATGTTATCAATACGGAGAGATCAGTGTGTCTATGTCAGGGATGAGATGTGATGGACTGGGGGCATTATGTTGATGATATTCGTGTGATGGTGTGATTTTTCTTGTGTATGTCATTCACCTTACGTTACTTGTTGTGTTGCTTTCAATGGGATAATCGATGTCTTTGATATTACTTGTTTACTTGGACTGTGATAGTATACTCGCTTAAGCATTCACCATAGCATGCCACTTATACCAGTTCAGTAGTATGAAACTTGACATTCATTGATCATTCCCATGTATTATTGTATTATTTGCTTCCATTGGGATATTGAGCATGTGACTATGCCAGGAGGATTGTGATAGTGAGCCTATGACCATGCATGGCGGATTGAGAAATTGGCATGTTAGTTCTCTGTGCAGTTCTTATTCGTATTGTGGGCACGAGGTGCCACGAGTATAAGAGTCATGATTTGGGACTCGTGACTTGCGATTATGAGATGAGGTATCTCAGAGTAATTTTGTTGTGAGACTTGTGTTAGAACAACTTGATTAATTGGTTATCATTTGTTTTCCTTATTTGATTTCATTGATACTTTAATATTATTTTTATTACTTTATTATTTATATCACATGTTGATTATTGTTGCCATTTACGGATCCATGCTTTCATTATTAGCTTTATACTTCTATACTGCATAGGTTATTATGACTAGTAGGTGTCTTGACTTGTACCTCATCACTACTCCGTCGAGTTTAGTCTTGATACTTACTGGGTACTGAACGTGGTGTACTCGTACTACACTTCTACATATATTTTTTGCGGATACATATATTTGAGATATCAGACTCAAGAAAAGTTAGATTCTTGATCACGAGGATTCAAGGTAGAGTTGCTTGGTCGTTGCAGTCCCTTGGAGTTCTTTCCATCTTTATTGTACTGTTAGTTTGTTACTCGAATAGTATTGTATTTTAATTTTTGATATCTTTCCATATATTCAACTAGAGTTTGTGACTCTATATTACCTAGTCTTGGGAGGTTGTTGTGATTATTGCTGCATAGGCTTGTTTTACCTTTATTTTGGTATTTATAATAAAAAACTTTGTTTCAAAATATCATTGTTAAACTAGTTTAATTGTTGTAAGTAATCATCTTACCTAATTTTAGAGACTAGGTGACATCACGATGCTTAAAGCAGGATTTTGGGTCGTGACAATCGCCTTATCGTAAAAGGCCCTATCAGCAGGTGCCCAATCCTCATCATCATTTCCTTGCTCAACATCCTCTTTAGCTTCCTCCTTAGACTGCTCTAGCCCAACCTCTAAACATTCAAGTGTGTTGATATCTTCATCCTCAGGTAATCTTTGGCCCTCATGAATCCCAACTAGATGTTGGACATGCGCATTGAGCGAAAATTGCTCAGGTAAGTTGGTCGTCTCCTCTGTAGTAACTAGCCTCCCTCCAATCTGTAGATATAAGTCCAACATCCCATAAAAATAGGCATGAAGCTATTATAGCGAGCATTTCGCTCAGTATCAATGAGTGCAGTCATAACATTCTCCTCATTTGCCTGGATGTTGGTGATGTCAGTCTCTCGGAGAGGTGCTGGAATAACCGTATCAAACTTTGGCTCGTCCTCTACTTCCTCAATTCTCAAATACTATGTCAATATATTGCTAAAGAACAGCCTATCTATCCTCTTGCTCTTTCGCACCTGCGCTATCTCGTGGCGTATCAAATGGCCCACATTCACCTTTTGGCCGGTCATTAAGAAGTAAAGAAAGAACACTCTCTTACTCCCGATCGTAGTATTATTATTGCACGGTAGAAACCGAGCATTGATCATTTTAAACAAAACTTTATCCTCTAGCTTTATCTTTTTGTTTGGAAATTTTCTATGGCGGTTAGTCCTTTTTGTCATGGATCCAAGCGACCACAGAATTGACACCACATAAAGTGTGTCTAAGCTCTCGATATGTCAGGCGGGCAATGAAGTTACCCAAGGGCTCATGCAGAACATCTGGTGCTCCCAAGTAGTTGCATAGAGCAAATGCAGGAAAATTAATCAATATTCCCCAAATGGGCATATGCTGCTCTGGATCGCATTAATATCCAATGTTCCCGAACACATAGCTTAACTCAAGCTCATAAATAGACTTCCATATTTTTGAATACTTAGATCGTAAACGGCACTCATCAACAGCTAAATCCGAGTGTATATGCTTAGTCCGACAAATCTTGTACCATGCATTGGTGGACATGGATACTTTTAATCCCATATTCACACTGTCCCTAAGTCCTTGGGCATGAGGCTACCATGGCTGCAACTACATGTAATCCCTCAGCATTACTAGAAGTGGTCGCTCCCCCATTCCGCTTTTTCGATGGCGATGCAGAGGATGCCTTGTCTTTAGTGGGGGTAGTAGTTTTGCCCTTTCCTTTGTCTATTGGTGGTGCATTTGATTTTGGTCATACCATTTTCGTACATGTACAAGTGGATGTTAGTCACCTTTAAAGGGCATTGAATCAATTCGAACATGGTCGTACAACACCATAGATAGAATATTAGCACATTGTTGTCAAGTAAGTCGATGCTACTCAGACTTCACCTCTTGAATTTGAGCAATGATCATAGCTACAAAACAGCTAGTTCGTGCGGGAGCATAATGTAAGTGCCATACTTGAACCCTTCAATCCTGCTCCGATGAGCCACCCCACTCTTAAATGTTATGCTCAGGATGCTTACAACCTATTAGTGTATCTATCCCGGAGACTCGGGCTCTAATTAGGACACAACGTGCCTTTAAGGCATTTTATCGAAAAAATGGTTTGCACTAGTTTGGGTGATGCTTTTGTGTGGGTGAGGGATTGCCTCACCCTCCCAAATCGGCTTTGGGATTCGAATGTAAACACTCATTTGAGAAACAAGAATATCCATCCTATAAGGTTCATTGGGTTCAATCAAGCATAATTTCACATTCAAGTTATTCTTAAAGTTTGCAAGCTGCTTTTTAACCTCAATCAATCCCAAAATAGAAAAAAGATAGGGAAAAATTCATACCTTAAAAGTTAAGAGAGAGGAGTGGTCTTAAATTAATGGTGAGGTTGAGTAAATGATTTTGTGTGAGGAGAGCTAGGGAATTTAGGTAAGTGGAATGGAAAGGAGAAGGACTGGCAGTGAAGAAATTAGCGTGAGTGATGTTTTTGTTTTAGTGTATGTGTGTGTTTTAATGGTTGTGAGGTTTTATAAGGGAAAAAGGGCTGAACACTTACCTGGACTCGTGAGCTAGGACGTGAGGCCCATCTCACGCTAGACCGTGTGTCACAGAAGGTAAGGCGCATTGGAGAGTAGGTGGCGCGATCTTGGGTGCGAGGAGAAGCGCGTATTGGAGCACGCGGCTCCAGGCTTGACGCGAGATGCAACTCGCATTAGGGTGCGCCTAATCTTGCCTCTCTTGGCGAAGTCCGGAGCATATGCAATTTATTTGTAGTCCGTTTTTTGAACTTCTTCATGTATTTGTGAGCTCCCAACATGATGTCGTACCTATTTAAATACCAAAACTCAACTTGTTAGTTCCTAAAATAAAGAAGAAAAATCTAATTAAGCTAATTAAAATACAAATTGGGTTGCCTCCCATAAAGAACCTTAGTTAACATCATGGCGTGACGAATACAACATCACAATAGGTTGCCTCTTATGAAGTATCTGATTTAGCGTTGCGGCACGACATAGAATGTTTCCTCAACCATCCACCAAGTCTATCAATGTTTTGTAATGATGAACCAATAGTGTTTAACTCTTTACCCTATGACTAAAACCATGCCATCACTCTTGGGATACTGTAGTTCAACTCCATGCTTCGTAGCTCATGCTACTTCAAATGGCCATGACCATCTAAACTTGAGCTTTCCATGAAATAGACTGGTTTGACCTGGTTCAAACTCACGATACAAAATATGTTTGTCCTGCCATCCCTTTGTTTTCTCTTTATATAGCTTCACATCCTCATATGCATGAAATCAAAACTCTTCGAGATCATTGAGTTGCAATTCATTTCCCCACAGATAGATCCATGTCAAAGTTGAGCTTCTTGATTTTCCAATATGCCTTATGCTCAATCTCAACGGGCAACTAGCAATCCTTCCCATAAACCAACCTACACGACAAAGTGACAATTAGTGTCTTGCTATCACAATCCTTTCTACTTGCGCTTACTGTCTTCTCCAAAATTTATTTCACCTCCCTATTCAAAACATCAACTTGACAACTGGTTTTGGATGATAGGAAATTACGACTTTCTGTTTCACCCTATACTTAGCCAAGAGGTTGTCCAACAAGTCGAATATCCCGCCGTGACTTGGCCAGACGTCCACAACCGATATCAATCAATGATCAGGGTCAAAGATGACCAACTAGGAGCCCCCTCGGGCTCGATATATCCTAGCAGGCTCCCAGCAAGGGAGCCAAAGCCAAACAAAGAAAGATACCAACCATACACCGATGATAAAAGAAACGCCTTGAGGCGCAACATACATAGCAATGACCGAAGGATGGATCGAGGCCAGAATCCTCCGAGACTCATTAACAGAGATGGATTCGATAAGCACACAGGGCTGATGGAGGCACCCCGCTTGTCGAAATAGAACTTCAACGTCAACATTCCAGACATTGTATTCACCATCAGTAAAACCAGAGGCACCAGGTGGCCAAGGCCTGCACAATCAGATCCTTCGCAAAGGAACCATAACTTAGTGTGTGAGTTTCAAGGTTCACACGGTTACAAGACCGAGGACTGCCGGCAACTCCGGGAAGAAGTATCCCGACTACTCAACAAAGGTCACCTCCGAAAATACCTAAGCGACCGAGCCAAAAATCAGTTCAGAGAAAGGGAGGTGACCAAGAAGAATGAAACAGATGAGCCACAACATGTCATCCACATGATCTTAGGAGGCATCGATGATCCACAAGAACCATGGTCAGGAGAACAAAAATATACATCACCGGGGAAAAGTGAACTCGAGGTTACATATCTGAGGACGCTCTCACCTTCAGCAACGAAGATATCAAGACCTTGACTTAGCCTTACAATGATGCATTGGTAATCTCTTTCTTGTGAATACATTTCAAGTTAAACGTGTACTTGTGGATCCAGGTAGCTCGGCCAATATTATTAGGTCGAGGGTGGTGGAGCATCTCAGACTGCTTGACCAAATCGTGCCCGCCTCTCGAGTCCTCAACGGGTTCAGCATGGCGAGCAAAATGACGAAAGTAGAAATCACCCTCTGGTCAACATGGACAGCACTGCATGAGGTACAATGCCTTGCTCGGAAGGCCATGAATACACTGCATGAAAGTAGTACCATCAACCCTTCACCAAATGATGAAGTTTCCGACGAAGGATGGAATAAAAACCGTGTATGAGGAAAAAATGCAGTGAGGGAGATGTTTGTGGTACACGATGTAGCACCGGCACCGACGCCTTTGACGTCGAAGAAACCACAGGACCAATAAATAGTGAAATAGGCTACCGAGGCTCGTGATGGCTCGTGTCCTCAGAGCAAATATTGAAGACCTACCGAGGCTCAAAGTGCCATCGCCACTAAGATATAACCATCTCCCATTTTATTTACATTTCACACTAACCTTTACGCAGATGCCTGAACAGAACAATCGAAGCGCCCCACAGCTTGAAGGCCTTAGGTTCCGAAAGCATATGTTGCACTCTTTTCCTTCGACTAGGTTTTTATCCCAAGAAGGGTTTTACCGCCAAGGTTTTTCACGAGGCAACATCCATATGCTACCTAAGGAAGACTCAACAAGTATTCAAGTCTTCTCTTCAATCAACCTCGAATACTTGGGGGCATCCCCCCAGAAGGTCACCTCCTCAGAGAAGCCAAGATATGCTAAATGGGGTCTCGATAGGAAAAATGATGTACCGGCCCAAACGATCGAACGAACTGTGTCCGTACAAAATAACTGAGCCTTTGACAGCAAAAATATGTATACTTGTACCAAGTAATCAAAGAATACTTTCACCTCCATCAAAGAATTTTGCGTTTCAAATGAGTTCGGTATTTTTTACAAAAATGGCTCCAGAGCCAATAATGTCCCGAACACTCGGGAACTGACGTCAAAAACTTAAAGCTGTATGACCTCCTGGTCGGAAGCTTCGAACTTGTAATCCCTCAATGAGACAACATCAAGGTTAAAAAAATGGCTCTAGATGCCAAGAATGCCCCGAACACTCGGGGACCGGTGTCAAAAACTCGAAACCATATAACCCCCGGGTCGGAAGCTTCAAACTCGTAAGCCCTCAATGAGGCAACATCAAGTCTACAAAAACAGCTCTAGAGCAAAGAAAAATTTCAATGACTCGGGGACTGCCGAGGCCATAAGACCCCATACGGGCAACCTCGACCTTGTAAGACCTTTATAAGGCATGAACCATACTTGTGCCAAGTAAACAAAACTGTAAGACCTCAAGCAAGGCATGAACCATACTTGTACAAACTAAACAAAACTGTAAAACCTAAAGCAAGGCATGAACCATACGTGTACCAAGTAACCAAAACTGTAAGACCTCAAGCAAGGCATGTAAAAATTATAAGACCTTACAAAAAGGCATTACCCCGATCTTAAAGTTAAGGCTATATATTTAAACTTGTAAGACCCTTAAAAAGGCATACTCTCGATATAGATACCAAAACTACTTCATCTAGGAACTAAAATGATACGGCCAAACATAAATGACTACGGTCATAAGGCTCCAGTGAAACTAACGTGACTCGGGAATGCTCGACCGTTGCTATAAAAGCACATGCCTTCAATTACTTCGAAAAGAACCAGTTAAACAGGCTACCCTCGACATAGGCAAAAGAGCTTCGACCATGTCAGCTCCAAACTATAGGCTTTGAAACACTCAGCCACCGAGCAAAATCTCCTGAGGTGCTCGTTCATCGCCACATAACGACTCACAATCGAGGTTTTTTATCGAACCATCGAAGAGTTAGGCAAACACAATATTAAAAAAAGTCCTTAACAAGGGAAAAATAAAGCCTATATTATAGGTCGTACCGACCCAATGCATAAGAGCCACTATCGCTAGCGCATACAAAGGGTCGTACCGACCCAATGTGTAAGAGCCTCTGTCGTCAGCCCATACTAAGGGTCGTACTGACCTAATGCGTAAGAGCCACTGTCGCCAGCCTATAAAAAGGGTCGTACCGACCCAATGCGTAAGAGCCACTATCGCATGTCGATATAAAGGGTCGCACCGACCTAACGCGTAAGAGCCTAAGGGCCAGCTTTAAATTAAAAAAACTTAAGGGTCAATGAGCTCGAGCTGAGACCCAATTCGGAGACTAAACTTGAAACAATTAACTGAATATGCCTAAGAGCAAAAGCATAAGAGCTTAAACGTCGGCTTATACTAAAAGGTAGTACCGACCAAATGCGTAAGAGCCTACGGGACACCCTAACGAGCCCTAGGGCCATACTATAAACCTAAGTGTTCTTTAAGAACCAAGTTCATCCGGCTAACGACTGACAAACATCGAAACTAAGGGAAATGCATGAAAAATGAAAAATGAAACCGCAAGGCTTCCTCTTATACGTATATGTGAAAAAATATAAAGCTCCATTTACAATGTTCTTTAAAAGGAACTATACACAAAATTAGAAAAGAAAAGCCTAATCTACATCCCCTCGTAGACTATGGCCCATCGGCCTCTTTCTCGCTATCTTCAGCATCGGACAGAAGGAACTTAGCATCATATTCATCCCCCTTTTCCTGCTCTATCTCTTCCGAGAGATAGAATCCCCTGGCATGGATCTCTTCAAGGGACATACTATTTGCTCCTACTCTCCTGGTCGAGGGCCCCTCTCAGCTCAGCTCGATTGTCGGCAACATCTTGCAAATAGACGACCACTTTCTTATCAGCCTTGATTCGAATCTCTTCGGCTTCATCCCCAGCATCTACAACCTCGGCCTTCATCTTTAGAAGTTCGGACTCGAGCCTCGCAATCATGCTCGCTCGGACCGAGCTGTTTGCATGAGCATTCCGAAGTTGCACTTCGAGGGCGGAAGCCTTGGCCAAAGCATCCCTCTTGGTCACAACTTGGACATCTGCTTGATCCCTTAGTTCATTACACTCATACTTAACCCGGCCAATTTTGCCCCAAAGTTTTACCAGCTCCTCCGTTTTACTCTACAGTTGAAATATCGGAATATTAATCTCCGAAATCAGAAGGGGGAGCATACATCGACTCGAAATAAAGGTTACCTATCTTTTGAGATAGCTTGCATAGTTCCGACTTCGATCCGCCTCATACCGCAGGTGGTCCAACTCATCTCCCCTCTTCTTACAAAGAAGCCTGAGGGATTTCTCCCCATCCAAAGCTTTCCGCAACCCGGCTTCATGACGAAGCAACTCGGACTTGAGCTTATCAAAGGCCTAGGAAAAGGGAGCTCAATAAGAAAGGGAAGGCATGAACCTAAAAAAGCCTGTATCGACTACCAAAACTCACCATGGAATTAAGTCATTGAGCTTTGTCAAAAGTCGAGCACACATTTACTGGCTTGGCCTCATCGGACCCAGTAAAATTTCTCCCGATGGGAGCGCAATCGCCTGATATTCCACTCGATTCATTTGGCTTTTGGCATCGAAGTACCTTCAATAGGGAAAGGGGAAAGAATCAGGAAACCCTTGTCCCTCGAAGTACCTTCGACGGGAATAGGAGACGGCAGCAAGAAAGGAACCGTTTTTTCAAAAATAAATGATTCAAAGGCCGCAGATTCGGCCGACACGTCTCTTTTGAACCTCCAAGCAAGGCTCGCCCCGCTACGAGAATACTCGCCATTTGAAAACTCCTTCTGTTTGTTACCAATCCTCGGCCCCAAGGTTGGCGATCTTTCCTCCTCCCCAAGGGGAAATGACTTCATCTCAGAATATTCTCCAACACCTACAGTGGCAGAGTTCATGCGCTAAGGGACTGGGTGGATCAACGTCATAGAATACTCAGGCCCTGCTAATACAAAGGCCAGTGTAACCTAATGGGATGACTAAGGGTGAATTCAAGTCCGGCCTTATCCGTAAAGTAACTTATCATCAGCACTATCTTCCAAAATGATGGGTGAGCCTGCGCCAAGGTGACCTGATACCTTCTATAAAACTCGAGCACGACGCTATTGAGAGGACCCAATGTAAATTGGTGTGTATATATGTTCAAAAACCCCTCGACATGGGATATAATGCTCTCCTCCGGGGAAGGTTCCTACAACACCACCTCTTCTTCCCATCTGCAGTGTTTTTGACTACCTCAAGATGTTCCTCCCCTATTGAGGAGATAAACCTCGACGTATGATCCCGATGGCCTAGGACATTAGGAGGTTTCTCTAACTTAAAGTCCCTCTTTGAGACAAAGAACCTCGATGTTAGCTCACCGGACGCCAGCGGTGTACCACCGACTGAGTACGAAACTAGGGAATAACCCTCCTCTTCTTGGCAAGCGGATGTGGGCATAGTAGCCATGGCTATGGTAAAACAAAGAAAGGGGAAATAGAAGACTTAGGCGAAATCTTTGAGGTAAAGAGAAATTGGTGTAAGAAAGGAGAAGCCTATAAAGAAGATAGTCACTCAATATAGCACTATCTTCTAATAAAGGGAAAACAAGTACATATATAGAGCAGGTGGCAACTATTATCCTGCTCTAGAGACCAACGAAATCTGACCATGTCAGTATCATTTTTTGAGAAGCGCACTGGTGGATCCACCTCGGTCACTTCGCAACCATGCCACATAAATGACACTATCATGCAGGCGCTCGAAAGTCATCAGACCCCAAGAATATTTGCTATTGCAGGAATCAACCCTATGGAAACTATCAGCCCAATTTTGAGATGGTGCCCAATCTTAAAGGCCTCGACTGCTCCAAGTATATGCCCTGAAGAGCCAACATCAGAATTCAAAGGGAAAAACATTAAAATATAGAACGCGAAATACTCGAAGAGGAAAAATTGTTATATTTCCAAAAAAACATTTACAACAGGGGAGCATTTACAAATCCTTTCCTCTAAGAAACTCTTGCACAAAAAGGAAAAGAGACGACCAAAGTCTACTCTTCACCCCGACTGCCCTCTGAATCATCATCAGAGCCTTCATCTGAAGTGGCCAAAAAAGTAGATTTTTCCTCTAACGTTCGGGCTTCCTCGATCTCAGCCGAGAGATCGACACCCTTATCGCTCACTTCCTCAAGAGCCCGCCTCCTCGCTTGTGCATGAGGATAAGCAATGGCCCTAGTCAGCTTCTGCTTGGACTTCACTAATATCTCTCGAGCTCGTTCATTCACAGTGGTGGCATCTTTCTTATACAAGGACGCCTTCTCTTCTACCGCAGACTTAGCCGACGATAGTGCGTCAACCTCCTCCTTGGCACTCTACAGAAGGTCCCGGGTCGACGACATCTCCGTCGGTAGAAGGTCCCTCTCTAAGGCCACGACCCCATTTCGTCCCCTTAAATCGAGGACCTTCGCATCCTTGGCAACTGCCTCCTGTCGAAGATGCTCCACGAGGGCTTTCTTTTGACCGGCCTGCAAGGGAAAGAAAGTTGGTAAAATGCCAAGTTATAAGGACAAAGGGCAGGATCACAAATACAGTATTACCTGCTCGGCAAGGTTATCTTTTTTCGGCACACTCCTTCCAACCTCACCCGAAGCCCACTCATCTCCTCCTCCTTTCGATCAGAAGAGGTCTCTAACTCCTTTAACCCCGAGGTGAGATTCTCGACCTCCTTCCTATGGCATATAATCTCATCTTGCAGCTTAAAGATAGCATGATCATACATTTTCTTAGCCTACAACAAAACAAAAGAGTCAGAAAAATGAGGAGAAATACTTGAAGCATGAAAATTATACATAAAAGAGGGTATCACCTGCTGCTGGAGCCTCTCCGCCTCCTCTATAGCGTTGGGAGCGTCTGTTTACCGTGAAAATGGTAATAATAATTAAATTTGTTGATGGGACTCTAAAAATACGTGATCTATTTTAATGCTAGTTGTTAGGTAGTTGACGCTAAGTATGCGATATTTAGAAACAAAATAGAGTTGAGGAGAAAACTATAATCAAACCGGTATGATAGCTATTCGAGGGCCTCGGGCTTGCCGACTCTGGGCCTCGAGGTCGATCCTGGGGCTCGATTACGAGCTATCGAAGACAGTTGTTGTATGACTAACAGTTATGATAAAATCAATGGAGGCTTTTTATGGCCAATGATAGGCAATAAATGATGAACGAATATGAAGATAATAAGTAAAAGCAATAATATCAAGGCAGTGTATGAGAGAGCAAAGAGAACGTCTTGTATATTTCTTGTGGAGCAATTGGAGTAATAGCTGAACCTTTAAAAAGTGTCAAAGACCCCCTTTATATAGGAGGGGAACTCCAACATAGTACAAAAGCATTAATTACAAAAGTAGGGGGATGGGACAACTAGATGGCACCAAGCTCTGCCAGTCTTAGTTGCATGCCTAGGGAGCTCTCCAGTCCCATCATGACTGAAGCCAACATTGTCATTAGACTGAGCGTCAATGAATCTCAAGGGGGGGGGAGACTGACCTCAGCCTCGCAGCCTTGAGGTCTCGAGATGATCCCCCAAAATGCCTTAATGATGAGAAATTGGTCCCTCTGATTTTGCCGTATATAGATAGTCTCCGCGTTTCCTAGAACGAGGTGATATGAAATGATTTTGAACCTCCGTTCTGAGGACATCATTGTCGTGACATCAGCCTATCAGGGCATTAAATGCCATGTCCCAAAAAACCATGCAAGGGTCACCGTCAAACACGGCTATCGAGAGATTCACGAACCGCTATTGGCTCGTCCCTTCCGCTGCCCATGTGGTTCCTATAAATACATCAACCTTTTGATAATCCTTATTTTCCCAACATCTTCAAATTTGCGAATCCATATCCATCTCCTTCTACATTCTTCCCTTTCACTTTCTCAAAGAAAATCTCACCATCGCAATGACCAGAACTTCCAGGACAGTTCCTCGGCGGAATGAAGTCGCCTCTTCATCTCGGTCATCTAAGGAGAAAACGAAGGTGATACCCACTCTGGGATAATGTACTCCCCCCGATCTTGACATGTCAAAAGATTATACGATCTATACACCCCCTGCTACACCGGGCTGATGTGAACACGTGTCGCGATACGTCAGCGTCGTGACCGATGCGGGGACGGTAAAAAAGGACTACCGATGGAAGAAGGTGGTGGAGGTGGAAATTCCTGGTCCAGATGAGAACATAACGGATCACAAAGATGGTTTCCTTCACGTATATGCCCATACTTTTACTTTGAGTCTGACTGAGCCCTCTCGGTCCCCTCCCCCGAGGATAGATCCGTTATGTTTTGCACAGAGCTCCATTTGGGCTCCACAATATATTGTTGTAAATCTATTGCAAAGGCCTACAACTTTAATGCTTTGAGTTTTCCCAATGTCCTTATATATTTTCACTAAACCCTGCTGGAAGACGGACCTTCTGCAAACTTAGTCGATTTTGTCAAATCTTATGCACCTCACTTTCCATCTTAATTACGAAACAATTATTTTCACCAATAATCATCCCTATAGGACTTCATATGTCTAAAATATCAAGTTAATACCCATTTAATATATCCACACCTAGTTTGAATGTACAGGGTGTTACAAATCAGTAGGCAACCATGAAGGTTTTATAGATTGTAAACTGCCCACTCATTAAATCCATATTCACATAGAGACCCTACCTATAGGTTTATGCAACTTTAACTTGTTAAAATTTGCAACTGTCTTTGTTAATCGGTCTTTGCGTGCATTTGTTTTCTAAGTGCGGAGGCCAACTTGAGCCCTTATTTGCTCATAAGTGAAAGTTCAAAATGTTTTGTATGTCGCCTAGTATTTTTATTTTAGAGCAGCCTAAGTTAAAGTCTAGAACCACCCTGAGATAGAGTTCCAAATTCCCCCTAGACCATATGCATGGGACGGGTAGTGCGCGCGTAGGGTACGACTTAGAATTTACTAGTACGTTTTAGGTAAACAACTTAAAGAAAGTAATTGGGTAGGATGAGATGATAGTCTATGCCTGCTGAATAATATGAGTAACGCCCCATCTCAAGGGAGTTACGAAGTATTATTTATGTTGCATGGGGTGATCCTTTACGCTAAAAAATTTAGGAGAGCCCACCTTGTCTTTGAATCAAGAATGTGTGTTAATAATGAACTTCTCAAATTCCTTGTTTTCTTAGATTTGATCATACAGACTAGTTCATGTAATTGAGTTCAGACGGGACCTACAGTTGTAGACATCGAAGAGTGCCTAACACCTTCTCTTCGAGGTAATTTCGAGCCCTTACCTGATCTTTTGTGACGCAAACTAGTTAGACAGAGTTATCTACAAATAGGGGCCCTAACGCACCTTTACCTGATAGGTGGCAACTCTTTTATGTTAAAACCCTTACTTAAAAGAGTTGTCACATGTTGAAACCCGCTTTCACGAGAAAAAAGGGGCTTAGGTCTCACGAGTCACAAGCAATCTTGATAGAGTCTGGAGGATCGGTACGGAAACGTCTGTACTTATCTACTAGAGGCTATGGAGTTTTAGAAAAACTTCACTTCTTTTTTTCCCTATCATGAGATTTTATTCTATAATTGATGTTTGAATCATTTCATTCTTGTTGACTCGTAGATGGTGAGAACACGCACAACATCTATAGCCTGACAGGAGTCAGAGCCTCCTGTTGCAGCCACTACCAGGGGTTGAGGCTGAGGCCTAGGTCGAGCCAGAGGTAGGGGTATATGCAGAGCTCAGCCTAGAGCTCGAGCAACAACACCCACAGTGGAGCCTTAGATTGATTATGAGGAGGAGATCCCAGCTCAGACTGCACCAATTGGACCCGCTCAGGTCCTAGAGGGATTCATAGCTACTCATGTGCTTCAGAACACTCTAGTCCATTTAGTGGGCCTTATGGAGAGTATGGCCCAAACCGGTGATTTTCTGTGGCACCAGCTATTTCTTAGGTTAGGGGAGGAGAATAGACTCCTTCTTCTTACACTTAGGAATAGATTACTCCCATATATCATACTTCAATGGTCCAGCCAGTTTGGGTGATTCAGCCTGTTTTTACTGCACAAACTAGGGAGAGGCCCGCGATGTTTTCTAAGGGATTGATAAGATTGGACAAGTTCACAAAGCTCTTCCCTATTCACTTTAGTGGTGCAGTTTTTGAGGACCCATAATATTACTTTGACCGTTTCCACGAGGTGTTGCTCAACATGGATATTGTTGAGACCAATGGGGTCGACTTTAAAATGTTCCCGATGACCAGCTCTGCCAAGAGATTGTGGAGGGATTTTAGGTTGACTAGACTGGCAGGTTCACCGTCACTTACCTAGGATAAGTTTTCACAACTATTTCTAGAGAATTTTATTCCTTTCACTATGAGAGAGGAGTATCGCAGGTAGTTTGAGAACCTTCAGTAGGGTAGCATGAATGTTACCCAGTATAAGACACCGATTTGTGGACCTAGCTCGGCATACAGTTATTTTACTCCATATTGAGACATAGAGAGTGAGAAGATTCATTGATGGGCTTACTTTCAGTATTAGGCTACGGATGATCATGGAGACCAGAGGTGATATTTCTTTCCAAAAGGCCGTAAAGATTGCTAAATGGATCGAGATGGTTCGTGGTCAGAAGAGGGGACGATATCAGATAAGAGGCCTCGTCATTTTGGTGGTTTCAGTGGTGCCTCGTCTAGAGGCAAGGCTACTTTTGGTAAAGTCCATCCTCTGAGGCCAATTCAGTCAGCGGTTTTGGCATACTACGGTGTTTTAGGTAATCGTGGTCCATATGTATCTCATCCTGGATAGCTAGCGTACAGTTCACCATCAGCCCATATTAGTGTACCTCTAATCCAGAGTTATCGGGGTGGTTATCTAAGTCAACAGGGCCAATTCCAGAGTTAAAAGTCATAGCAACCGAGGGCTTCTTATACTTGTGGATATTCGAGGCACCTTTCTAGATTTTGTCCCAAGTAGCATGCCACAATAGGGTTCTCGTGGCATGGTTCCAACACCGGTTGATCCACTGCCCACACAGCTAGCTAGAGGCAAGGGTCAGGCTTCCAGAGATCGAGGTCAGGCCATTAGAGGTAAAGGTTAGGCCATTAGAGGTGGAGGCTGGCGAGCTAAAGGTCGTCTAATAGGTGGAGTCATCTGACGTCGTCATCACAGGTATTGTTCCTATTTTCTATAGAGATTCTTCATTTCTATTTGATTCGGAATCTACTTATTCCTATATGTCATCTTATTTTACTTCATATCTGGTTATGCCTTGTGATTCTTTGAGTGCTCCTATTTATATGTTCATGCCTATGGGAGATTCTATTATTGTATATTGTGTTTATCGTTCGTGCGTGATTTCTATTGGGAGACTTTAGACTAGTATAGATCTTCTACTTCTTGATATGGTGGACTTTGATGTAATTTTGGGTATGGATTGGCTGTCATCTTATCACACTATATTGATTTATCATGCCAAGATGGTGACCTTAGCCATACTAGGGTTTCCTCGATTAGAGTGGAGAGGGACTCCTGGCCCTTTTACCAGCATGGTTATTTCTTATGTGAAGGCTCAGCATATGACCGAGAAGGAATGTCTAGCTTATTTTGCCTATATTTGTGATTCTAGTGCGAAGATTCCTTCCATGGATTCATTACCAGTTGTGCATGAGTTTCCAAAGGTGTTTCCTGCAGATCTGCCAAGGATGCCACCTGACAGAATGTCACGACCCAATTCTACTATAGGCCGTAATGGCGTCCAGCGCCATAGCTAGGAAAGCCAACAATGAACTAATCTCATGATTTCCATTCTACCAGCATGGTTATTTCTTATGTGAAGTCTCATCATATGATCGAGAAGGAATGTCTAGCTTATTTTGCCTATATTTGCGATTCTAGTGCGAAGGTTCCTTCACGGATTCATTACCAGTTGTGCATGAGTTTCCGAAGGTGTTTCCTGCAGATCTGTCGAGGATGCCACCTGACAGAGTGTCATGACCCAATTCTACTATAGGCTGTGATGGCGCCTAGTGTCATAGCTAGGCAAGCCAACAATGAACTGATCCCGTGATTTCCCTTTTTAATAGATTATAATGTAATTAAACTTTCCTTAATTTACAGATTTAAGAAATAACAGATTTACAAAAAATAAAACGAAAGTAGCTAAGTGCAATCATAACAATAGAAATAAACCAAAACCACAAGTCTACTAGTGTGTGACAAGACCTGGTATCACAAGTGTATGAGCATCTAGTAGAATATACAAAAGAATACTAGTCTATTGTTTGAAGTGAAATAGATAGAAAATACAAGCAAAAGAAAGACTACGGCTGCTGCAGAACGGGCTCAGAAGGGCAGCTTACTACGAAGTCTCCGGAATCAGGGATGCACGCCTGACTGATATCTAGATGCACCTACCTCAGATCCGGCACATTTAGTGCAGAAGTGTAGCATGAGTACATAAACAACATGTACCCAGTAAGTATCCAGTCATATCTCAAAGAAGTTGTGACGAGGGGTCGACTTTGACACTTACAATGGGCTAACAATGAAATGTCAAAATTATAACAAAATGCGGATTACACAAATATAGTTGAAAGCTAAATCACAAGAAAATAATATGCAATAGTCTCACTAATAATAAATCCCAAGTTTGTTTCCATCATTTAACAATTTATATCTCAAGCCAATGAAGCAATACCAATTTTAATTAGTTCCAAAGATTTATTACGCACAATTTATGCCGAGGTCGTACGGTCCAATCCAACATAAAATATTTAAATTGTGTATTACCGAGGGTGGAACGACACGAACCATAAATGCATCTATCTGCTACCGAGGTGTTCGGACCGCTCCACAAGAAGAGAAAATACATTAAAAAAAACCAATTCAAGATTTATTAAGGGGAAAATATTCAAAGAAATACCAATTCTCATTAATGGTCCAGTAAATAAAGTTTAACCTTTTACAATTCCTTTATCAAGTTCCAACATGAATTGAGCAATTAAATTAACAAGTAGGGCGCAAACATCTCAAGTATAACATGATTTGGGTCCTAGACTACCCGAACATATGCATAACAGTAGCTACACACGGACTCTCGCCACCTCGTGTGTACGTAGCAACCACAAATAGGAGCACATATTAAATCATTTCACCTATGGGATTAATTCCCTCTTACAAGGTTAGAAAAGTGACTTACCTCGTCTCAAAGCCAAGTTTCCGGTTCGAGATTGTGCTCAAACCCTCAATTCGGTGCCGAATAATCCAAAACTAATCAAATGGAATATAAATTGATCAATACATGTTCAAACATTCATTTTCCAACTATTAAAGGGATTACCCAACCCCAAATGTAGGATTCCTAAAATTCACCCACGGACCCACGTGCTCGTTTTTCGGAAATTTTCGAAGAAAGTTGCTAACCATAACCATATGAACTCAAATATATGATTTTCACTAAATTCCATAACAAATTTCGTGGTAAAATCCTATTTTTATCGAAACCCTGGGTCTTTCATCTAAACCCAAAATTTTCACTAATTTACATGTTAAAATCTACCTATAAACTATGTATTTAACTTATATTAGATAGAATTTACTTACCTCAAATAGCTAGTGAAAACTCATCTCTAACCAGCTCCAAAATCGCCCCAAAAAGTGCAATAAATGAGAAAAAATGCCTAAATCCTGCAATAAATAAAGTGGTCTACCTTTTGTGATTTTTGCACCTGTGGTGCCATTACTGCACCTACGATTCTGCTTCTGCAAACCAAATCATGTAGGTTCGGAGCAAGGCCATGTTGCCTCCTCTTGCTTCTGCGCTTTGGCGATCGCGCCTGTGTACCAGCACCAGCAGCAAAAAGTGTGCACCTACGGCACTACCCACTCCTGTGATGACTACCTTCACACCTGAGCCTTCGCACTTGAGGTCTCTTTCCCGCTTCTACGGTAACTGGCCTCCCTTAGCTGGTCTGCTTCTGCAGATCACGGCTTGTACCTGCAGCTGGCCAAGCACAAGTACTTTTACACCAGAAGATGTAGCTTCAGCATTTTCCTTCAAGCCAAAACTTTATCCAAGCCTCGTCTGTTTAAAACTCGGGGGCCTTGGGGCCCCACCCGTTCATACCGACAAGTTTGGAATCATAAAAAGGACTCGCTCGAATTTTTAGAACACACAAAATAACATCAAAACAAAGAATCACTCCCAACCCAATTGAATAAAAATTATGAACTTCAAGTTCTTCAATTTACTCCCTATGCACTGAAACGTACTTAAACTACTTGGAATGACATCAAATTTTGCGTACAAGTATTAAATTACATTACGGAACTATTCCCAGTCTAGGAATCCCATTGGACCTAAATATCACCAAAACCTACTCCAAACCAAATTTAAAGAACTTCAAAAACCTTCAAAGTACCAACTTTCATTATTAGGCGCCAAAACGCTCCCAGGTCATCCAAAACCCAATACGAACATATGCCCAAGTTCAAAATCATCTTACGAACCAATTGGAATGTTCAAATCCTGATTCTGAGGTTTTTTTGCTCAAAACATTGACTGAAGTCAAACTTAGCCTTTTTAGCCAACCTTAAGGAACCAAGTATTCCGATTTCAATCGAGCCCTTCCAAATCCCGAGCGAACCATCCCCGCAAGTTATAAAACAATAAAATCATGTACTGGAAGTCATATTTAGAGAAGCAGGGTTCTAGAAAGCAAAACGACTGGTCGGGTCGTTACAGTCTTTACCTCTTAAACAAACGTTCGTCCTGGAACGAGTTTAGAATCATACATGGAGTGCTGAATAAGTATGGATATCTGCTCCGCATGTCCTCCTATGACTCCTAAGTCGCCTCCTTAATTGGTTGGCCCTTCCACTGAACCTTTACCGCAGAAATCCTCTGGGATCTCAACTAGCGAACCTGCCTATCATCAATGGTAACTGGCTCTTCCTCATAACCCAGGCTCTCATCTTACTGAATCGTGCTAAAGTCTAACACATGTGACAAGTCAGCATGACACATCCGGAGCATAGACACGTGGAAAACCAGATAAACTCCTGATGGGCTGGGAGGTAAAGAAAGCTCATAAGCAACCTCCCCAACTCGTCTCAACAGCTCAAATGGGCCTATAAACCTTGTGCTCAACTTGCCCTTCTTCCTGAACCTCATGATCTCCTTCATCGGTGAGAGTTTCAAGAGAACCTTCTCGCCCACCATAAATGATAAATCACGCGTCTTATGATCGGCGTAACTCTTCTATCTGGACTTTGCTGTGTGAAGTCGCTCCTAAATCAACTTTACCTTTTCCAAGGCATCCTTTACCAAATCAATACCATATAACTTCGCCTCGCCGAGCTCAAACCACCCCACGGGAGAACGATATCGCCGACCACATAAAGCCTGAAATGTAGCTATCTCGATGCTGGAGTAATAACTGCTTTTGTAAGCAAACTCGGCCAAAGGTAAGAATCGATCCCACTACCCTCCAAAGTCAATGACACATGCTCTAAGCAGGTCCTATAAAGATATAAACTATCTGCTCCGACTGCCCAGCAGTCTGTGGATGAAATGTTGTGCTGAGCTCTACACGGGTCCCCAACTCACCCTGTACTGCTCTCCAGAAATACGAAGTAAATTGAGAGCCTCTATCTGATATGATGGAAACAGGCACACCATGCAACCAAACTATCTCCTGAACATAAATCTGGGCCAACCTCTATGAAGTATATGTAGTAACAATTGGAATGAAGTGTGCCGACTTGGTCATTGTGTCGATAATAACCCAAACTGCATCAAACTTCCACAAGGTCCGCGACAACCCAACTATGAAGTCCATAGAAATGTGCTCTCATTCCCACTCCGGTATAGTCATCTGCTAGAGTAGGCCACCTGGCCTATGGTGGTCATACTTAACATGCTAGCAATTTAGGCACATAGCTACATACTCAACTATGTCTTTCTTCATCCGCCGCCACCAATAATGTTGTCTCAAGTCGCGATACATCTTTATAGCGCCTGGATGAATGGAATACCAAGAAATGTGTGCTTTCTCTAGAATCCTCTCCCTTAAACCATCGACATTAGGAACACATAGACGACTATGGAGTCACAGAACACCTCCTCGCTGATACAAACCTCCTTTGCACCACCCTGTAGTATCGTCTCTCTGAGAACCATCAAATGCGGATCATCAAATTATCGAGCCTTAATCTGCTCCAATAGTGAAAACTGGGCAATAACGCATGCAAAAACTCGGATGGGCTCTGAAATATCCAACCTCACAAGTCAGTTAACCAAGGGCTGAATGCCCTAAGCAAGTGTCCTCTCCTCTTCTGAAATGAATGCCAAACTACCCATACTCGCTACCTTTCTGCTCAAGACATTCGCAACTACATTCACCTTGCCCGAATGGTAAAGGATGGTGATATCATAATCCTTCAGTAACTCAAGCCATCTGTGTTGCCTCACATTGAGATCCCTTTGCTTGAACAAATTCCCCAAGCTATGATGATCAGTGTAAACCTCACAGGACACTCCATAAAAATAATGCCTCAAGATCTTAAAAGCATGAACAATCGCGGCCAACTCGAAATCGGGTACAGGGTAATTCTTCTCATGGATCTTCAACTAACGTGAAGCATATGCAATAACTCTCCCTTCTCGCATCAATACACAACCCAAACCGATACATGAAGCGTCGCAATACACAGTATACATCCCGAACCGGAAGGTAACACTAGAACTGATGTTGTACTCAAAGCTATCTTGAGCTTCTAAAAGCTCACCTCGCAATCACCGGACCGACGGAATGGAGTACCCTTTTGAGTTAATCTAGTCAGAGGTGCTACAATTGATGAGAAGCCCTCCACAAACCAATGATAATAACCTGCTAAACCCCAAGAAGCTCCTGATCTCAGTCGTCAAAGTGGGACGAGGCCAACTCTGAACTATCTCAATCTTCTTGGGATCCACCTTAATACCCTCGCCTGATACAACATTCCCCAAGTATGCTACTGAATCTAGCTTAAACTCACACTTGGAGAACTTATCATATAGCTTTTGTTCCTGTAATGTCTGAAGCACCACTCTCAAATGCTATTCGTGTTCTTCCATGCTGCACGAGTAGATCAAAATGTCATCAATGAAGACAATGACAAACGAATCAATGTATGGCCTCTACACCCTGCTCATCAAGTCCATAAATGCCATTGGGGAATTAGTCAAGCCGAATGAAATCACTAGAAACTCATAATGGCCATATCTAGTACGGAAAGCAGTCTTCGGAACATCCAAGTTCCGAATCTTTAACTAATGGTACACCGATCTCAAGCGATCTTAGAGAACACCCTAGCACCCTGCAACTGGTCATACAAATCATCAATAAGTGGCAACGGGTACTTATTCTTAATAGTAACTTTGTTCAACTGGTGGTAATCAATGCACATCCGCATAGTACCATCTTTCTTCTTCACAAATAACACTGGTTCACCCCAAGGTGATACACTTGGTCTGACGAATCCCTTTGCTAGCAACTCCTCAAGTTGTTCCTTCAACTTGTCAACTCTTTTGGAGCCATATGATATGGTGGGAAAGTTATATGCTAGGTATCTGGAGCCAAGTCGATACATAAATCGATATAACAATCTGATGGCATGCCTGGAAAGTCAAAAAAACACATTGGAGAACTCTTAGACTACTTGTACTGAATCAATCGCCGGATTCTCTACGGTAGTGTCCCGAACATAAGCTAGATAAGCCAAACAACCCTTCTCGACCATATGTCAAGCCTTCAAAAAACATATAACCCGACTAGATGCACTGACAAACAAACCCTTCCACTCCAATCTAGGCAACTCTAGCATCGCTAAGGTAATAGTCTTGGAATGGCAATCAACAATGGCGTGATATGGGGACAGCTAGTCCATGCCTACGATGACCTCAAGGTCAGTCATATCAAGCAACAAAAGATTCGCTCTAGTCTTGTAACCATAGTATGCGACCACATAGGACCGATAGATCTGATCCACAACAAAAGGATCGCCCATAAGAATGGACACATAAACAGGAGTACCCAAGGACTCACGAGGGACATCTAGGAAATGAGCAAATAGAGATGACACAAGGACAAAAATAATACTTGTGATCACAACATCTCAGGTCACTGTGTATGGTCTGGCCGGAATAGCAAAGAACCTAACTGAGGTGTCGACTGGCTTGCCCCCACCTAACTAGGATGTAGCTTTCTAGCCTCCACCAACCTGGCCTCCACCTCTAGGACAACCCCTACCCGACTGCTCTACGCCTCTAGACGACGGGACAACTGGTGTTATAATCATGCTACTGGCCCTACTGCACTGCCTTGCCCTGAAGCCTGGGGCAGAACCTCCGCACATGATTGAAATCTACACACTCAAAACAACCTCTCGGTTTGGTGATCTGCCAGCCTGGAGTCTGAACCTGATGGCCTGAGTACCCACTAGAAGAAGTCTGAATGGCTGGTGGGCGGTAAGAACTCTCCGGCATGGCACTGAAATAGGCGCCAGAAGAACCCTGATGGCCTGAGTACCCACTAGAAGAACCCTAAATAACTGGTGGGTGGTAATAACTTTCTGGCATGGCATTGAAATAGGGTCTCACTAGAGCACCCCGAGGAGGCGGCAGTGCTGGATATGTGGGTCTACTAGGCGGACCCCTCCTAAACTGACCTCTGCCCCCAGTCAGGGCACCTATAAACTCTCCAAAATAATAGACCCGCTTGTCTATTGCATCTACTCTCTACCTCTCTAACAGTAAAAACTCTGAGCTATCTCCACTAGTAGCTAATAAGAAGTCCCCATCTCAATCTTCCGGGCGATAATGGCCTGAATACCTAAGTTCAAGCCAACAAAAAACCTCCGTACTCTCTCTGTGTCCGTAGGAAGTATCATAAGTGCATGTCAAGACAACTCAGAGAACCTCGCCTCATAATTGGTCACTGACATCTCACCCTACTGGAGCAGCTCAAACTGAAACTGCAACTCTTCCCTCTGAGAGGGTGGAATATACCTATCCAAGAATAGGCGTGTAAACTAATTCCAAGTCATGGGAGGAGAACCTACTGGTCTACCGAGAAGATGAGACTGCCACCACCTATGGGCTCTGCCCTCCAGCTGGAAAGTAGTGAAATCTACCCCAATATACTCATATTGTGCACTATATCCCTGCACCGATCAACGAAGTCCTAGGGAACCTCGTGTCACTCACCCCCATAGACAGGAGGGTGTAGCCTAGCATATCTGTCTAATAGCTTCTGCGGCTCACCGATCACAGCTGGTCTAGGCTCAAGTATGGCTGCTACTACTGGCTAGTCCCTGCTCAAGGGTAGTGCACTCGGGGTCTAATATACAGCAGTTGTATGTCCAGGAGCCCGGGTAGTAGGGCTCTAAATTCCCCTTACTGCCAGAGATATGGCTGGGTCTGCTGAAAATAAACTAGCATGGGTCATAGTATCCATGAACCACAGCATACGACGCATAACCTCCTGAAAGCCCCGTGCGAACAAGAAATCTATTGGGGTTGGCTATGTTGTAGGCACCTCACCCAACTTTTTAATAATGGGATCCTCCACTGGATCTGCTGGTGGTACAACTGGGGCAACTCTAGGACGTCCTCATCCCCTACCTCGGGCTGGTGCCCTCCACCTACCACTGTCTCAGGCTCTAGCACCAAGGGGAGCAGCTCCCCCGTGGTCTAGAACATTTTGCGTGCATGTTCTCACCATCCGTGAGAGAATAAGAGAAAGATACTTAGTATAACATCAACTACATGATGGGAGATGAAGAAAGAGTAGTTTCCTAACACCCTATAGCCTCTCGAAGATAAGCATAGACGTCTCCGCAGCGATCCGTAAGACTCTATTAGGCCTACTCATAACTTGTGAGACCTGTGTGAACTTAGTGCTCTGATACCATGTTGTCATGACCTAATTCTATTATAGGCCGTGATGGCACCCAGCGTTGTCACTAGGCACGCCAACAATGAACCAATCTTGTGATTTCCCTTTTTGATAGATTTTTACGTAATTAAACTTTCCTTAATTTAAAAAATTTAAGAAATAACAGATTTAAAATAAATAAAATGAAAGTAGCTGAGTGCAATCATAACAATAGAAATAAACCAAAATCACAAGTCTACTAGTGTGTGCCAAGAAACTAGTAGAATATACAAAAGAATACTAGTCTACTCTCTGAGGTGAATTAGATAGAAAATACAAGCAAAAGAAAGACACTGACTACTACAGAACGGGCTTAGAAGGACAACTCAACGTTAAGTCTCGGGAATCAGGGATGAGCGTCGGACTGATATTCAGATGTACCTGCCTCAGTTCTTGCACATTTAGTGCAGAAGTGTAGCGTGGGTACCTAAACAACCTGCCCAAAAAATATCCAGTCTAACCTCGAAGAAGTAGAGACGAGGGGTCGACTTTGACACTTACTATGTGCTAATAATGAAATATAAAAATTATAACTAAACGTAGATTACACAAAAATAGCTGAAAGCTAAATCACAGGAAAATAATAGGCAATCCTCACACTACTAATAAATCCCAAGTTTGTTTCCATCATTTAAAAATTTATATCCCAAGCCAATGAAGCAATATCAATTTTAATTAGTTCCAAAAATTTATTACGCAACAATTTATATGGAGGTCATATGGCCCGATCCAACACAAAATATTTAAACTATGCACTACCGAGGGTCAAATGACATGTACCATATATGCCTCTATTCGCTATCAAGGCGTTTGACCTACTCCACAAGAAGAGGAAATACATTAAAACAACCAATTCAAAATTTATTAAGGGGCAGATATTCAAAGAAATACCAATTCTCATTAACGGTCCAGTAAATGAAGTTTAACTTTTTACAATTCCTTTATTAAGTTCCAACATGATTTAAGAAATTAAATTAACAAGTAGGGTGCAAACATCGCAAGTATAACATGATTTGGGTCCTAAACTACCCGGAAATAAGCATAATTAGTAGTTGCGTACGGACTCTCGTCACCTCGTGTGTATGTATCCCCCCACAAATAGAAGCACATTTTAATTCAATTCACCAATGGGGTTACTTCCCTCTTACAAGGTCATAAAAGAGACTTACCTCATCTCAAAGCCTAGTTTCCGGTCCAAGATCGTGCTCAAACCCTCAATTCGGTGCTGAATAATCCATAACCAATCAAATTGCATATAAATTGATCAATAAATGTTCAAAAGTTCATTTTCCAACTATTAAAGGGATTACCGAACCCCAAATATGGGATTCCTAAAATTCACCCCCAGGTCCACGTGCCCGTTTTGCGGAAATTTTCGAAGAAAGTTGTTACCCATAACCTTATGAACTCAAATATATGATTTCCACTAAATTCCATAACAAATTTTTTGGTAAAATCTTATTTTATCAAAATCCTAGGTCTTTCATCTAAACCCAAAATTTTCACTAATTTACATGTTAAAATCTACCCATAAACTATGTATTTAAATTATATTAGGTCACATACCTCACGACATAAGATTGAAAGATCCAAACCTTCTTCTTCGGAGCGGAAAGGGACGTGGCCAAAACATATAAAGTTCTATTTACTTGCTGTAATGCGGTGACTACCTTAGCACCTGAGCCTTTGCAGGTGCGGTCTCTTCCCGCTT
The DNA here is from genome assembly GCF_000715075.1 of Nicotiana tabacum. Taxonomy (NCBI): domain Eukaryota; kingdom Viridiplantae; phylum Streptophyta; class Magnoliopsida; order Solanales; family Solanaceae; genus Nicotiana; species Nicotiana tabacum. The sequence continues at coordinate 142,828,584 of NC_134087.1, read as the reverse complement.
CTGCGGTAGCTGGCTGATACGCTCAAATTACACTTTAATTAATTAGTGTAAGGCGGTCGGTGTCAAATATAATAACCCAACAAAGTTGGGGTCGAATCCCATAGGGAATAGGTGTGAAAAGGTTACTCGAGTTGTGTGAAACTTGACTTAAGTCGTAATTCTATTCCGTTAGCTTAACAAGAGAATGATATAATTGTGATTTAACATAGATAACTAATTGTGTTGTAAGAATATAATTAACTTAATTAAGGAAACCAAGGTTTTGTTCTCATCAATGAAATGTAATGCTATCGGTGTTAATATGATATATTTCTAATGGAAGGTCTTGTGATATGCAAATGGTTTCTCTTTATGATTTTCCCAAATATAAAAGATTTGTAATTTTAGAACAACCAATTAAAACCCACTTATTCCTAAGTGATTCTATTAAATAATATTTAGAGTCTTGAGTTCTTGATATTAATTTCTACCAAGCCCTAACCCACTTTTCCAAGTAAAGAAAGAGTAAAATAGAATAAGTTAATGTTTGCAACCATCAACCATAGATAAAGCAAAAGAAATGAATAAATATCAACAAACCATTATATATATATATATATATATATTCAATGTTAAACACTCATTAACATTACACCTATTTAGGGTCCACAACCTTAGTATTTAAAACTAGTTACTCATACTAAAATACCAAAGCAGAGCAATAAATAAAGTCATAAAGCTTACAAAAGTGTAAGATTCTCTATTCACAAGCTTTCAAATTAATGGAGTATTCAATGCTTTCAATGTAGGCCCTTTTTCAGACTTAATGACCCACAAAAAACCCTAGTTATTCTATTTATAGTGAACTATAAATCAGGGTCAAAATTGGAGAAATTGCCCCTACAGACAACTTTTGCGACCGCATAATTTTCATTTGTGTCGCAGATTAGTAGATCATTTGTCATGCCCCAAACCTGGGGAGGCGTGGCTGGCACCCGGTGCCGCACTGGCCCGAGCGAACCACTCTGTAACTCATGATCGTTCGACCAAAACTAGAATATACATAGATCGAGTTAGCTAGATTCATTCATTTTGTAACTATCATGGGCTCACATGTCTCGCAACTCATAATGTACAATTGTAAGTGGAAAAATGTTATACCAATGAACCATCATTCATAAAATATGAATACATATGGGCCGTCAAGGCCTCTGACATACTGTACATAATAAAATGTGTCTACAAGCCTCTAAGATTATTTGACATAAAATGGGATAGGGTACCAGCCTATCCATAAGTCTATAGAAAAACTCTAACACGATGTGTTACAGATACGACTGCACTCCGAATGAGGTGGAGTCTTACCGATCCTTCGCTAAATGCTAACCTCGTCTGCTATGAGGGCTCGTCATACTGATTGTCTATACCTGCAGGCATGAATGCAACGTCTCCAGCAAAAGGACGTCAGTACGAATAATGTACCGAGTATGTAAGGTATGTAAATAAGTATATAAAGGACATGGAAGAAACATGGAGTAAAGAACTCAACCTATAAGTCTGGTGTGACGACCCGGCCAGTCGTCTCACGAGTTACCACTCTGTTTCCCCCATTTCTGCTTCTTTATGCTTCGTTATTCGTATTTTATGGTATCGGGTTGGTCGGATCGAATCCGAAATGATTTTGGTAAGGTTTGAGACACTTAGTCTCTTTTAAGGAAATTTGAGTTGGAAAAGTCAATCGGATATTGACTTATGTGTTAGAGGGCTCGGATGCAAGTTCTGATGGTTCGGTTAGCTTCAAGAGGTGATTTATGACTTAGGAGTGTGATCGGAACGGGTTTTGGAGGTCGGAGTAGAATTAGGATTGAATTGGCAAAGTTGATATTTTGGCGATTTTCGGTTGATAAGCAAAATTTCGATATATGGGTCGGAATGGAATTCCGACAGTTGCAGCAGCTTCGTTGTGTCATTTGGGATGTGTGTGTAAAATTTCAGGTCATTCGGACGTGGTTTGGTAGGGTTTTTGATCAAAAGCGTATTTCGGAAGATTTTAGAAATTTAGGCTTGAATCCGATGTGATTTGGTAGATTTGATGTTGTTTGAGGCGTTTTGATGATTGAAACAAGTTTGAATAAGGTATTGGGTTATGTTTGTGCTTTTAGGCCCCGGGGGCCTTGGGATGATTTTGGGTGGTTAACGGAGAAGTTGAGATGTCATTGCAGTTGCTGAAGTTTTGTTGCTTCTAGTGTTTTCGTACTTGCGGTTTGGGGACCGCAGGTGCGGTGCCGCACGTGTGGAAGGAGAGCCGCAGAAGCAGATTCGAGAGGGAACCGCATATGTAGTAGTTGGACCGCGCCTGCGTAGTCGCAGATGCGGAGAGTGGACCGTAGAAGCGAAATTGCCCTTTAAGTGATTTCCACAGAAACGGTGGATAGACCGCATATGCGGTATCACAGACGCGGCAAAAGTTACCGCAGATACGGAACAACTGGTTAGATGAACTAACAGAGTCCTTTGCGAATTTTTAGGTTATTTCACCATTTTTTACTTCGGCTTGAGAGCTTTTGGATGATTTTGAAGAGTAATTTCAAAGGAACATCGTTAAGGTAAGGATTTTGGACCTAAAACACATTTCTATGGTAGTGTTTCATGGATTAAGGCTGTAATTAAAGGAATTAAAGAGCTAAAAATGGCGGATTAGGGCTTGAGTTTAAGAGACCTTAAAATGAGAATTTGAGGGGTCATTCGAATTCTGATTTTGGTATGCTTGATATGCATAGACTCGTGGTGACATTAGGAACCTATTGATGTAAAAATTTCTGATTTTTGAGACGTGGGCCCGGGGGTCAGGTTTTGGTAATTTCGGGATTTATGCTATTTGTTGATTGTTTTCTCTTGGGCTTTGTTCCCTTAGCATATGTTGACGTACTCATTCTGATTTTGGATAGATTCGACCTGCATGGAGGCCGATTCGAGGGGCAAAGATGTTGCGAGCTAGAGATTTAGCCGATTCAAGGTGAGTAATGATTGTAAATGATGTTCTGAGGGTTTGAAACCTCAGATTTGCATATCATAGTGCTATATTGAGGTGAGGCACACGCTTGATGATGAGCGTGGGGTCGTGCACTATTGGGGATTGTGACTTAGTCCGTCTCGAATGACTATTTTACCGCGTATTTGACTAAAATCTATTCGCTATCATCATGATTTGGGCTAAATGCCATATTTGGGCCTAGTGCAAACTATTTGAACCCTTCGGGGCTTTTTATTGATATTTCCTCACTGCTTTGACTTTAAACTAGGACTCAGTCATGTTAATTTTCTACCATTTTTCATATTCAGCCATGTTTTACTCAGTTTAAGACTTAAATGATATTTTAAGTGATGTTTGGGCTGAGAAACACTGTTTTACTATTGCCCGATGGGCTTGTGAGTATTTTTTGACTGAGTAAGGCCGAGGGTCTAGTTGTGAGGAGACACTGATACTGATTTTAGGCCGAGGGGCTGAGATATATACGCTACAAGGTGGCTTGATTGATATGAGGCAGAGGGCCTAGATTTGATGCCACGAGATGGCTTGTTATTACGTTTGGGCCGTAATGGGCCCCTCCAGGAGTCTGCACAACCCCAGTGAGCACGGGTACCCATTGTGATGTGAGATTGAGCCTAAAGGGCCGTTATTGTTCTAAGATGTTGCCCGAGGGGCAGATTTGCTGATACTATGCCCGAGGGGAGAACTTCTATTTGTTTACTTTACCTTAATTACCTGTCAAGTACTTGTTTGCTTGTTGAAAGAAGTTTTACTTCATTTTTCACTGGTTTACTACTTTTAATAATTTTTTACTGCTTCATTATAGAATGTTGTGTGTCTTACGTGTTTTCTTACTTTCAGTCGTTATTTACATTTGTTACTTACTGAGTTGGAGTACTCACTTTACTCCCTACACCCCGTGTGCAGATTCAGGCGTAGCTGGTCCCGTTCCTGAGTGCTGATTCTTTCCAGCTTCAAGCCTACCTTCGAGGAGTCTTTAGGTAGTTGTTGGTGTTTCGCAGCCTGGAGCTCCCCTCCATCTATTTCCCTTATGTTCTTAGTTCAGTGTTTAAAACTCGGTAGTTACATTTGAGGATTCAGTACTGTTAGATACTCGTGACTTGTGACACCCCGGTTAGGGCTGTGTCGAGTTGTATTTCTACTACTTATCATTAAATCATGTTTTAGACTGCTTTTATATTGTTTAACTACTTTAACAAGTGAATTGGGTCTAGTTGGCTAGCCTTATCTTCACGAGAGGCTCCATCACGATCGGGTTCAGGTTTAGGGTTTAGGGTCTCACGAGTCATGAACAAGTTTAGTAGAGTCTCGCGGATCGGTCCGGAGACGTCTGTATTTATCCTCGAGAGGCTGCAGAACCTTTAGGAAAAACTTTATATTCTTGGAATTCAGGTCGTGCGAACTTGTTGATCCGAGTACTAAACTTCTTTCGTTCTACTCTCTCACAGATGGTGAGGACACGCGCTACTGGTCAGGGTGGACGACCCCTAGTACCACTAGCTATGGCCACCAGAGGCCGAGGACGCGGCCGTGGTCATGGTAGGGGTAGAGCAGCTAGAGCAGCACCTGCAGATCCACCATCTGCCCTAGTTCAGGATCGGGTCCCAGTTATGGACTCTCCAACAGCACCAGTTCAGGCACCAGCTGTGCCCATCGTGATTTCGGGTCTTCAGGAGGCCTTGGCTCAGATCTTATCAGTTTGCACTGGCTTAGCTCAGGCGGTTTGAGCCACTACAACCGCAGCTACTTTGTAGGTTGGGGAGGTAATCAGACTCCCGCCGCTCACACACCTGAGCAGGTCGTGCAGGGACTTCAAACGTCAGGGGCGCATCTAGCCCAGCCGGTTGCAACTGCTCAAAATTATGTACTTCCTGCCATGCCAGAGGACGAGCAGCGTAGGTTGGAGATGTTTGGTAGACATTAGCCTCTGTCATTCAGTGGTGCAGAGGGCGAGGATGCCTAGGGTTTCTTAGATAAGTGCTAGAGGATCCTTCGTACTACCGGTATCTGGAGACCAGCGGGGTCTCTTTTACCACCTATTAGTTTTCAGGAGCTGCTTTCACTTGGTGGGAGGATTTTGAGAGGCGTAGGCCTGTTGGTGCAGCACCCCTTTCCTGACAGCAGTTCTCTGTTCTCTTCCTGGAGAAGTATGTGCCACAGTCCCGCAGAGAGGAGTTGCGTAGGCAGTTTTGAGTATTTACGACAGGGGGATATGACTTTGTCATAGTATGAGTTGAGGTTTTTTGAGTTGGCTCGTAATGCCATCTGGTTGGTTCCGACATATCGAGAGAGGATCAGAAGGTTTGTTGATGGTCTTACTTATTAGCTCTATATCCTTATGACCAAAGAGAGGGTATGTGGTGCTACATTCGAGGAGGTAGTTGATATCACTCGTGAGATTGAGTCGGTTCGCCGTCAGGAGCGAGAGGAGAGGGAGACCAAGAGGCCTCGAGGATCTGGCAGCTATAGTGGTGCTTCTTTGAGAGGCCAGTTTCAACACAGTAGAGGTCGTTCATTCAGGCCTACTCAGTCAGCTCGCCCAAGTTATCGTGTGGCATCTTCGGGTCATGGTTATCATAGATCTCAGCAGGGCTAGTAATCAGTCAGTGCCCTTCCAGCTCAGAGTTCATCCCGTGCTCCATCAGCTTAGGTCTCTTCTATGCTGAGTGCATTTGCTAGTCACTCCGGTGCGAGGGGTTCCCTTCAGTCCCCTTCTCCAGCACCTAAGAGTTGTTATGAGTGTGGTGAGATGGGCCACATGTGGAGGCAGTGTCCTCGTCATGTTGCTAATTCGTCCCATCAGAGGGGTCAGTCGTCTGCTTCGGCGCCAGTTTCTTCACCACCGCCCGCTCAGCCAGCTAGGGGTGGAGGTCAGTCAGCCAAGGGTCGTCGCGGAGGGGGAAGGTTAATCAGGGGGCGGTCAGGACCATTTCTATGCCATCCCAGGTAGACCTGATACTATTGCTTTAGATGCTGTCATTATAGGTATTGTTTCAGTCTGCCACAGAGATGCCTCTATATTATTTGATCCAAGTTCCACCTATTCTTATGTGTCCTCGTATTTTTCTCATTATTTGGGTACGCCCTGTGAGTTTCTTACTTTACATGTTCATGTATCTACCCCGGTGGGCGATACTATTATTGTAGACCGTGTGTACCGGTCATGTGTGGTGACTATTGGGGGTTTGGAGACCCGAGTGGATCTATTACTATTGAGCATGGTGGATTTTGATGTCATTTTAGGCATGGATTGGTTATCCCCGTGTCATGCTATTTTGGATTGTCATGCTAAGACAGTCACATTGGCTATGCTGGGTATGCCACAGATCGAGCGGCGAGGTATGACTGATTATGTACCTAGTAGAGTGATCTCTGTCTTAAAGGCCCAGCGTATGGTTGGGAAGGGTTGTCTTTCATATCTAGCGTTTGTGAGGGATTTTCCCAATGTGTTTCCTTTAGACATGTCGGGCATGCCACCGGACAGGGATATTGATTTTGGTATTGACCAGGTGCCGAGTACTCAGCCCATTTCTATTCCGTCGTATCGTATGGCACCAGCGGAGTTGAAAGAATTGAAGGAGCAGCTTCGGGAACTCCTAGATAAGGGGTTCATTCGGCCTAGTGTGTCACCTTGGGGTGCACCAGTTCTGTTTGTGAAGAAGAAGGATGGCACAATGATAATGTGCATTGATTTTAGGCAATTGAACAAGGTAACAATTAAGAACAAGTATTCTTTGACTCGCATTGATGATCTATTCGACCAGCTTCAAGGAGCGAGGGTGTTCTCCAAGATTGATCTCTGTTCGGGTTATCACCAGTTGAAGATCAGGGATTCAAATATTCTTAAGGCAGCTTACAGGACCCGATATGGTCATTATGAGTTCTTGATTATGTCTTTTGGGCTGACCAATGCCCAGTAGCCCTCATGCATTTGATGAACAGTATGTTCCGACCTTATCTTGACTCGTTTGTCATAATATTCATTGATGATATTCTGGTATATTCGCATAGTCAGGAGGAGCACGCGGAGCATTTGAGAGTTGTGTTGCAGATATTGAGGGAGGAGAAGCTTTATGCAAAATTCTCCAAGTGTGAGTTTTGGCTCTGTTCAGTGGCTTTCTTAGGGAACGTGGTGTCCAGCGAGGGTATTCAGGTTGATCCGAAGAACGTAGAGGCGGTTCAGAGTTAGCCCAGACCATCCTCAGCCATAGAGATTCGCATCTTTCTTGGTTTGGCGGGTTATTATCGCCGGTTTGTTCAGGGATTCTCATCTATCACATCACCCTTGACCAAGTTGACTCAGAAGGGTGTTTTGTTTGTATGGTTGGACGAGTGTGAGGAAAGCTTTTAGAAGCTCAACATAGCTTTGACCATAGCTCCAATGTTGGTTTTACCATCAACGTCAAGTTCATATACCATGTATTGTGATGCTTCAAGAGTTGGGATTGGTTGTGTATTGATGCAGGAGGGTAGAGTTATTGCTTATGCTTCTCGTCAGTTGAAGCCCCATGAGAAAAACTACCCCGTTTATGATTTGGAGTTGGCTGCCATAGTTCACGCATTGAAGATTTGGAGGCATTACTTGTATGGCATATCTTGTGAGGTGTTCACTGATCATCGCAGTCTTCAGCATTTGTTCAAGCAAAAGGATCTTAATTTGAGGCAGCGGAGATGGTTGGAGTTGCTTAAGGATTATGATATCACTATATTGTACCATCCGGGAAAGGCCAATGTGGTGGCCGATGCTTTGAGCCGAAAGGCAGTGAGTATGGGGAGTTTGGCATATATTCCAGTTGGGGAGAGACCTCTTGCAGTTGATGTTCAGGCCTTGGCCAATCAGTTCGTGAGGTTAGATATTTCGGAGCCCAGTCGGGTGTTGGCTTGTGTGGTTTCTCGGTCTTCCTTATATGAGCGCATTAGAGAGCACCACTATGATGATCCGCATTTGCTTGTCCTTAGGGATAGAGTTCAGCATGATGATGCTAGAGATGTGACCATTGGCGATGATGAGGTGTTGAGGATACAGGGCCGGATTTGCGTGCCCAATGTGTATGGGCTTCGGGAGTTGATTCTGGAGGAGGCCCACAGCTTGCGATATTCCATTCATCTGGGTGCCGCGAAGATGTATCAGGATTTGAGGCAGCACTATTGGTGGAGAAGAATGAAGAAAGATATTGTGGGATTTGTAGCTCGGTGTCTCAATTGTCAGTAGGTGAAATATGAGCATCAAAGACCAGGTGGTTTGATACAGCAGATGGATATTCCTGAGTGGAAGTGGGAGAGGATCACTATGGACTTTGTTGTTGGACTTCCACGAACTTTGAAGAAGTTCGATGCTATTTGGGTTATTATGGACCGGCTGACCAAGTCCGCGCACTTTATTCATGTGTGTACTACCTATTCTTCAGAGCGGTTGGCAGGGATATATATCCGAGAGATTGTTCGCTTGCATGGTGTCCCAATTTCTATCATTTCAGATAGAGGTACTCAGTTTACTTCGCAGTTTTGGAGGGTCATGTGGAGAGAGTTGGGTACTTAGGTGGAGTTGAGCACAACATTCGATCCTCAGACGGACGGGCAGTCTGAGCGTACTATTCAGATATTGGAGGACATGTTGCATGCTTGTGTCATTTATTTTGGTGGGTAATGTGATGAGTTTCTACCGCTTGCAGAATTTGCTTATAACAACAGCTACTAGTCGAGTATTCAGATGGCTCCATTTGAGGCTTTGTATGGGAGGTAGTGTAGATCTCCAGTTGGTTGGTTTGAGCCCGGTGAGGTTAGGCTATTGGGGACTGATTTGGTGCAGGATGCTTTAGAAAAGGTGAAGGTGATTCAGGAGAGGCTTCGTACAGCGCAGTCGAGACAAAAAAGTTATGCTGACCGGAAGGTTTAAGATGTGTCCTACATGGTTAGCGAGAAGGTTCTGTTGAAGGTTTCACCCATGAAGGGTGTTATGAGATTTGGGAAGAAAGGGAAGCTGAGTCCTCGGTTCATTGGGCCTTTTGAGGTGCTTCGGAGGATTGGGGAGGTGGCTTATGAACTTGATTTGCCACCCAGCTTGTCGAGTGTACATCCGGTATTCCATGTTTCTATGCTCCGAAAGTATATTGGGTATCCATCCCATGTTCTGGATTTCAGCACGGTTTAGTTGGATGACGATTTGACCTATGATGTGGAGCCAGTAGCTATTTTGGGTCGTCAAGTTTGGGAGTTAAGGTTAAAGGATATAGCTTTAGTGAAAATGCAAATGGAGAGGCCGGCCCGTGAAGGAGGCTACTTGGGAGACCGAGCGGGAGATGTGGAGTAGATATCCTCACCAATTTGAGGCTTCAGGTATGTTTCTTGACTCGTTCGAGGATGAACATTTGTTTAAGTTGGGGAGGATGTGACGACCCAACCAGTCGTCTCATGAGTTACCACTTTGTTTCCCCCATTTCTGCTTCTTTATGCTTTGTTATTCGTGTTTTATGGTATCGGGTTGGTCGGATCGAATCCAGAATGATTTTGGTAAGGTTTGAGACACTTAGTCTCTTTTAAGGAAGTTTGTGTTGGAAAAGTCAATCGGATGTTGGCTTATAGATTAGAGGGCTCGGATGCGAGTTCCGATGGTTCGGTTAGCTTTTGGAGGTGATTCATGACTTAAGAGTGTAATCGGAACGGGTTTTGGAGGTTCAGAGTAGAATTCGGCTTGAATTGGCGAAATTGATATTTTGGCGATTTCCGGTTGATAGGCAAGATTTTGATATAAGAGTCACAATGGAATTTCGAGAGTTCCAGTAGCTTCGTTGTGTCATTTGGGATGTGTTTGTAAAATTTCAGGTCATTCGTACGTGGTTTGGTTGGGTTTTTGATCAAAAGTGTATTTCGGAAGATTTTAGAAACTTAGGCTTTAATCCGATGAGATTTGATAGATTTGATGTTGTTTGAGGCATTTTGATGATTGGAACAAGTTTGAATAAGGTATTGGGTTATGTTTGTGCTTTTGGTTGAGGTCCCGAGGGCCTCGGGATGATTTCGGGTGGTTAACGGAGAAGTTGAGATATCATTGCAGCTGCTAAAGTTTTTCTACTTCAGGTGTTTTTGCACCTACGGCTTGGGGACCGCAGGTGCGGTGCCGCACATGCGGAAGGAGAGCTGCAGAAGCGGATTCGAGAGGAAAGTCTAGAACCGCAGATGCGGTAGTTGGACCGCACCTGCGTAGTCGCAAATGCGGAGAGTGGACCGCAGATGCGGAATTGGCCTTTAAGTGATTTCCACAGAAGCGGTGGATAGACCGCATATGCAGTATTGCAGAAGTGGCAAAAGTTGCCGCAGATGCGGAAAACTGGGGAGATCAATTAAAAGAGTCCTTCGCAAATTTTTGGGTTATTTCACCATTTTTTACTTCGGTTTGAGAGATTTTGGATGATTTGGAAGAGGGATTTCGAGGGAACTTCGTTAACGTAAGGATTTTAGACCTGAAACACATTTCCATGGTAGTATTTCATGAATTAAGGCTGTAATTAGAGGAATTAAAGGGCTAAAAATGGGGGATTAGGGATTGAGTTTAAGCGGTCTTAAAATGAGTATATGAGGGGTTATTAGAACTCCGATTTTGGTATTCTTGATATGCATAGACTCGTGGGGAGATGAGGGATCTATTGATGTAAAAAATTTTGATTTTCGATACGTGGACCTGGGGTCGGGTTTTCTGTAATTTCGGGATTTGTGCCCTTTGTTGATTATTTTCGCTTGGGCTTTGTTCCCTTAGCATATGTTGACGTACTCGTTCTGATTTTGGACAAATTTGACGCGCGTGGAGGCCGATTCGAGGGGAAAAGGCGTCGCGATCTAGAGATTTAGCCGGTTCAAGGTGAGTAATGATTATAAATGATGTTCTAAGGGTTTGAAACCCCGGATTTGCACATCGTACTGCTATATTGAGGTGAGGCACACGCTTGATGATGAGCGTGGGGTCGTGCACTATTGGGGATTGTGACTTAGTCCATCCCTAATTACTATTTTACCGCGTATTTGACTGAAATCTATTTGTTATCATCATGATTTGGGCTGAATGCCATATTTGGGCCTAGTGCCAACTATTTGAACCCTTCGGGGCTTTTTTTTTTATGTTTCCTCACTGTTTTGACTTTAAACTTGAACTCAATCATGTTATTTTTCCACTATTTTCATACTCAGCCATGTTTTACTCAGCTTAAGACTTAAATGATATTTTAAATGATGTTTGGAATGAGAAACACTTTTTTACTATTTCCCGAGGGGCTTGTGAGTATTTGTTTGACTGAGTAAGGCCGATGGCTAGTTGTGAGGAAACACTAATACTGATTTGAGGCCGAGGGCCTGAGATATATACGCCACGAGGTGGCTTTATTGATATGAGGTCGAGGGCCTAGATTTGATTCCACGAGATGGCTTGTTATTGCACTTGGGCCGTAAGGGGCCCCTCCAGGAGTCTGCACACCCCAGTGAGCGCTGGTACCCATTGTGATGTGAGATTGAGCCTAAGGGGCTGGTATTGTTCTGAGATGTTACCTGAGGGGCGGATTTGTTGTTACTGTGCACGAGGGGCAAACTTCTATTTGTTTACTCTACCTTAATTACCTATCAATTACTTGTTTGCTTGTTGAAAGAAGTTTTACTTGATTTTTCACTGGTTTACTACTTTTAATGATTTTTTACTGCTTCATTATAGAATGTCGTGTGCCTTATGTGTTTTCTTACTTTCCTTCGTTATTTACATTTGTTACTCACTGAGTTGGAGTACTCACTTTACTCCTTGCACCCCGTGTGCAGATTCAGGCGTAGCTAGTCCCGCTCCCGAGTGTTGATTCATTCCAGCTTCAGGAGGACCATCGAGGAGTCTTTAGGAAGCTGTTGGCGTTTCGCAGCCTGGAGCTCCTCTCCATCTATTTCCCTTATGTTTTTAGTCCAGTGTTTAAAACTCTGTAGTTACATTTGAGGTTTCAGTACTGTTCGATGCTCGTGACTTGTGACACACCGGTTAGGGATGTGTCGTGTTATATTTTGGCTACTTATTATCATTAATCATGTTTTAGGCTGCTTTTATATTATTTATCTGCTTTAACAAGTGAATTAGGTCTAGTTGGCTGGCCTTGTTTTCACCTAGAGGCGCCATCACGATCGAGTTCAGGTTTAGGGTTGTGACATCTGGATAGCTCTGTAAATCATAAAATATTTATAAAATCATCCATATGCGTATAAATGTCATGTAATGCATAGGTCTGTACGTATATAACATCATCAAGCCGCTGAGGGCATCCCATCATATCATCTCGGCCACTGTGGGCAAATCATCAACGTATAACAGCTGATCAGGTGGTGGTGCGTATATAATGCCATACCCTTTTGCCATATCCCATACACACACACACACACACACACACACACACATATATATATATATACGCGTGTATAACGATATCTGGTCATGGGTCAATGTACATGAATGCAATGCATGAGAAGTACATCTATAAAATCTCTTCGAATGTCATAAGACCATTATGCCTTCGAGAAATATCTTGAAGTAAACTTTTTTTGACTTTTAAACTTTTTTTGACTTACATATTTTTCTGAGACCTACGAACAGATGATAGAATAATATGATACATGGGAATTCAAGAACATAGGCACCTCTAATACTTCTATGAATAGAGTCATTTATGGAAATTGTGCATTTTCTCATTTCGTTTGTGTCGTATAGATCATTCCAAAAGAAAGAAGGGATAGCCTTAGCATACCAAGTAAAAAACAAAATTCTTACCTTATTTTTCAATAAATACTCTTATTCCACCTTACTTCACATCGAAAAAATCCTGAATTAACCAACGCGCCAAAACGGAACAACGAGATCGAGACGGTGCGCAAAACTCGTAGATTATTTTTGAGAAAGATTACACTCTTCTTGCATAAGTTACCAACTCATGTTGATGATATAGATCCATTTGATGTTATATTGGTGCTATGCATAATTTCCAAAGATAAAAGGTTTCTTAAAATGTTTTCACATCTCGTGAAATGAAAGAACAAAAGTTCTTGCTGCCTAGTTACATATAACGAAAGTGATAAGGGATCATATTTTCTGCAATTTTCTCCTAATTAGAAGACCAAAGAAAGTGTTTTATCCATCATGGTATGTGGGGTCCACTCACCTCTTCATTATATTACTATACCATCAACTTATTCCAAGTGTCCTCTCATGAATCCTATAAAGCACATTAGTCATATATTACATCATTTTCATGACTCCATGTGGGCATGTCAATTTTATACTTATCCTCTTATTTAATACTTATTTTATCCCACTTATAATTAAACAATTAGTAAATTATCCACAAAATTAATTCTATAACTTAATTGACTTAAACACTATATCTTACTATCATGGTCATGTAGTACCATATAAAATAAATACATATACTATTATTTAAAATATCCATGTAAAAATACATATATATATAAAAAGAGTATAAATTTTTCGTATGCTTAATTATTATAATTTTTAAAAGATAACCTTCTTTTCTTGTGAGAAAATAACTTCTATCTTTACAATAAAGAAAATATCATAAACTTTCTCATATTATATATGTGTATAATTTAAAACCTATTCGAAAGTAGTAATATTAATAATTATATACAATCATATATTTTTTTAAAACTAATTTACAAAAATATTCTACTGAAAATACCATATCACATGTGTATAACGGTGTCAAGGTTGTTAAAATTACGGGGTCCTATAGTCACAAATCCTCTATAATGTCATGAATGGTCTTAATCCCTTCAACCTCATATGAATTACTACGACTTATCCTAGTATTAAAGTATGGGGTGTAACATCATCAGTCTCAGGAGTCCACCGCATATGAATTATGTGGTTGGCATATTTGTTATGTGACCGCATTTTCCCATCGCAGACGTGTTGAGCAGCTTCTTGAATTGAAATTTTGCGGTCATTATACGGCTCGCAAAAGAGTTATGCGACCGCATAGTGGACTGCATATTCTTCTCTTCATTTGGCCAACAATTTTGCTTCAGTTTGCGGTGATTATGCGGTCTGCATTCGACTTCTGCGGTCGCATACCTGCAGCATTTCTGTCCTTTTGTAACTTTTTGACTTCTTTTTCATGTTTTTTTATCTTCAAGTCTCATGCACTATAAAACAACAAAACTTGATAAGAATTAACTAAAAATGCATTAAAAAGGAGCTAAAATCTAAGTAACTAGTATCAAAAGTGCCGAAATTCTACAGCACATCAACACCCCCAACATAATCTATTGCTTGTCCTCAAGCAACTAAAACAAAATTATCCTATTCTATATTACTTCTATTTTTGACATGTCACAAAACAGTAATGACTATAAATGGGTTTGACTGACAGCTAACAAGCATGTAACTTATTTTATTTACCCTTTCTGGTGGACAACTTATCACTTAACCATTCGACTAATCAACTTGTGACCTTCGAGCCTCAACCAAAATGACAAAATGCTATTCGCAGCTAAGTGCACTTGTATTTTACTTCAAGAACCTAACTTCTGCTAAATCTTACAATTCATGTACGCTCACAACAAAGAAAATCTCCACTCACACATATGTACAGGGGATGCAATCAAAATACTCTAGCACTCGAAACGAAAGCTACATGCTACAAGGATCAATCCATATGCTTGCCTTTATTTTAACTTTGCTGCTATCTCAGGAATGATTGACTGTAGATCACTAAGGACTTTTTATGGGTTATAATGTAGGCTTGGGGACGGGTTGGATGAATATTTGGAAATGTAGTGGCTATACCCTCCTTGAACTCTACATACATGATGCTCCTTTACTACATAATGCTCCTTTTCTTCAATTTCCACAAGACTGCACTCTTTTTCTCTCTTTTTTTTACATTTTTTTTGGAGCTTGCATTTCATTATATACACAGCTTTGAGGTCTGTGTTGTTTTCTTTATACATACAGTAGTAAACCTTACCAATTTTCACTTTGTAATTGCACCCATAAATTAGGATTTTAGCCTCATTCTTACCAGTTCAAGGAGGGATGGGTTCAAAAGAAGGAATTATTTCACAAAAGTGGTAAAGGTTTGTAATGTGGAAGCCAATAAAAGGTTAAATGCTCAACGGGGGTAACTAGGGTAATTAATGTACCAGGGAGGTCAATTTGGGAAAAACTAGCTAGTAGTCACAAAGAGAGCCTAAGATCATTTTCGCATCCAATCATTAACTTGAGAGTTGCACTAAGAAACCAACCGGGCATGTTCTAGACATCACAAGTTAAGCATATGCATTATTTATACAAATCCTCACTCACTCACAACGCATGAATTGTTCAACTTAACATAGTTTCAGCCCTCAAGTGCATACAAGGCAACTCAAAACTTTCATCTCAAGACGTGTAAGATTCTAAATAAGCCTAAAGTCAAAGAGCGAGCCTCAAATTCACAAGAATGACTTACAAAAAATATTTTTTTATATAAATACACGCAAAAGAAGGAAGGGTACTATGTATTTACACAATTTATCACATGCTTGAAGCTAGAATAATCAACACCAAATAAGACAAAATATTTCATGCTACTGTCGTGGTTCTACTATTACACCCTTGAAAAAGTACCCGGCAAAGAAAAACCAAGGGAAATTCATTGCTAACTATGAAACTGTACTACAAGAGTAAAGATTTTATGTACAATATTTACACAAAACATGACTACCCCACCCCCAACAAAAAATCATGCATTGTCCTCAATGCATAGAGAATGTAAAAAGGAAGCTCAAGGACTTCCTGTGGCGCACTAGGCGCTCGGAGCAGCTGAAGCATCTGGGGCAGCTGTGGGGTCGTCTGCTGGTACTGAAGCTGGAACTGGTGGAACCTCGGACTAGGTGGTGGCTTCCACAACTAGAGCAGGAGGCTCTATCTGCTATAAGGATGGAGCAGGAAGCTCCACCTGCTGTAAGGCTAGGTCTGGGGTCTGGAAGCTGCTAGACTCGCCTAGTGAAGGATGAGTGGTCGATAGAAGCGACTTGGAGACCATATCCACTAAAGGATGTGCAATTTGCTATCTACACAACTGCTTCTTCTTCATCCTGTGCAATTGTAAAAGTAGCCACTTGCTTAACCTTGTCCTGATGGCCCTCTATGTCCTCTACCACTGCATCCTCATCTATTTCCTCATCTTTTAAATCTCCCTCATCAGACTCCTCTTTTGTCTCTCCAGATCCCTCCTCTAAAGGAATGTCAATGTGTACAGGAGGAGCTGGAGCCGTTGAGGTCTCAACACTTTGTGCCTCTGAAGCTGTCATTAAGTTTCTGAAATCAAATTCCATTCTTTGAATGGAAGTGCTAGCATCCTGCTCACCTTCCTTTTGGAGGAAGGGGGTCACGTCAACCTCCAAATTATGCATCTTCTGCAGCTCTACTTTTAATTCATCAACATCTTTCCTGAGCCGAGACATATCTCCATCCTCACCCCTCTCGACCTTCTCAAGATGCACTTCAAAGTGCTTTAGGATATCCTCATAAGATTTATGTTGCTATTAAAGAACACCCACTGGGGCTTGGACGGGGATCAAAGCTTGTCGGATGAGGTTTGGGATTTCTTTTATCAGCCAGTCCACCTTAGCATTAGCGTGCTGGGCTAGTAGAACCAGCTTGGTGAGAGCTGGTAAGGGAACCTGTGGTTGTGCAGTGGTATGTTGTGGAGTGGCTGTGGAGGTATCTGGAGCTTGAGAGGTGTTAGGCAGTACTAGGACCTCTAGTGCTGCTGAGTCTGATGGAGGAGGAATTGAAGTCTCTGGTCGATTTGCAGTCTCCTTGTCTACTGCATCACTGATCTGAGTGATGTCAATATCTTTGAGAGCCTTCTCTAGTTTATCATGATTTGGCATAGGAGGCAGACCTACAACTTTGCATAGAGCAGTGATCAAGCATGGGAATGGAAGTGATGTTTGTTTTTTGTATGCTCTGATCCCCAGCTCCCTAAATATAATCTCTCCCACATCAATATTGATACATGTCATGATGCATGAAAAGAGGAGCGCCTTCTCAATGTTGATGTCAGTTTCATTCTTAGTCGGCATCAGACATGAGCATATAAAATTGAGCGAATATCGACCCTCCTGTGTGAGATCTTGCTTGTAAATCTTGTG
Source organism: Nicotiana tabacum (assembly GCF_000715075.1). Lineage (NCBI taxonomy): Eukaryota > Viridiplantae > Streptophyta > Magnoliopsida > Solanales > Solanaceae > Nicotiana > Nicotiana tabacum. The sequence continues at coordinate 142,811,381 of NC_134087.1, read as the reverse complement.
TTTAGGGTCAATCTAGGCGGGTGTCCGCTTTGCTATGACAGAGGCAACCCAGGCATGCTCGTTATCCTTGTTAGCTACTTTAGCCTCATACTCAGTTGTGCCTGACCTCCACTCCTCAAATTACAAGTAATTAATGTTGGCGTCATCACAGAGCACTTGGACCCCTCGAACTAGGACAAATTGTGGAAATATCCTATTTCTCTTATGCTCAGCAGTCCTTGATGCACCATACGAAGCATAGAATTCCCTCACAAGTGTCTATTATATTCATCGGGGACCTCAATGAAGAATTCCCATTTTATCTGCTTGATGTTCTCGATCACATGTTGTGCTCCTTCAGCCCATTTAGACTCAACTGCTTCTCCTAGAGAATCTTTCTCTTTGCTAGCCCTTCCTTATACAGGTTCATGGAGCCTGTGACTCCAAACTTAAGATTAAGATCCTCTCCTATCTTCCGTCGTGCCTCAGCCTGTAGGTCAATAGATGGCCTGAGGTCACTCTGTTCCTCCTCCTCTTCAAATTGGGAGGAGTGCTCACAAGTACTGCAAATTGCCTGAGCCCGTTGACATTTGGATTGTTGTGTTTGTTGGCTCGGAGTAGTAGCCCGTTTCATTCCACGAGCGAGCGGTGATGGCATTAGAAGAGACTTCTTTGGTGCCATTCCTGTAAATGAAACATTATGTGAGTGGGTGAAATAGCATAGGAATCACATTGATACAAAAGTAATGAAGTATGTAGCTTATGCGATGCGTTATGCGATCGTATAATAGCTATGTGGTCCGCAAACCCATCGCAGAGTTGCATAACCCAGAAGGCAAAAATGATTATGTGATCACGAAAGTGACCACATATTTAGTTATGCGAATGCAAAGTGGTCGCATTTCCTCTCACCAAATGAGAAAATAGACTGCCTCTGTTTTCGGCACTTATGCAGACAGCATAAATGGTATGCAATCGCAAACCCGATCACATAATATTTTTGTAGTAGACCACCTAGGGGTTTTTGTGATGACTTTGCGGACCGCAAACCAATTATGCAGCCCGCAAAGTTTGTCTTCTTCATTTAAAATGTGCCTTTTTCACTCAATATGCACACTCCACTCACATGTTCTTTACACCATATACACATCACACTGACATGCTTTCCTAATACTACCTACTTAGATTCCCCCATTGTTGTTATAGGCCAATTAGTCGATTTAAGATAAGAGGGGTACTCAGACTTCTCCCATTTTCTTTTATCAACACTAACATACACAGTCACTCAACCCAAATCCTCACCACGAGGTTAACCGTAATCAAAAGGAATTAGGGGACCAGGGAATCGACCATAGAGCTCAGAATTTCAGAAGAAGCATGGATCACAATTACGAGAGGGAGAAGAAACTCATACCATAAGTTGATCAAGATAAGAGGGGTACTCAGACTTCCCCATTTCATTTCATCAACACTAACACACACAGTCACTCAACCCAAATCCTCACCACGAGGTTAACCGTAATCAGAGGGAATTAGGGGACCGGGGAAATGACCATGGAGCTCAGAATTTTTGAAGAAGCATGGATCACAATTACGAGAGGAAGAAGAAACTCATACCAGAAGTTGATCAAGATTATGCAAGCCCGATATGCTTCGTGTGAGTGGGATTCCTTGCTTGGTGAGTAATTTTCTTTTTGGTTTTTTCTCTTTTCTTTCCTTGGTTGTAAAAAAGAATTTTGTTCTTTTGATTTTGTTTAAGTGTTAGTGTGTGATAAGAGTGAGGATGAATATGCTGAAGGTTAGGGTTTTTGTACATGTCGAGTTTGCGGCGTATAAGGCCATTGCATAACACATTATGCGATCGCAAATGTGTTGTGCGATGGACTATTGACTGGGCAACCTAAACTAACTTTGCGATACATTATGTGACCGCAAAGTTGTTATGTGGGCCACATAAGTGAAAAGCTTACCGCATTTTTAATACCAAGTTGACCAATTTTTCTGTATGTGTCTGCGATGACTATGCAGTTCATATAGTCATTATGCGACCGCATAGATGTCGCCAACTCTGGACCTTTCTTTCCTTCAGTTTCCTCAGCACTAGGACCCTGTTCATGATATTTTGGGACCACCTACACTCTATCACACATGTCAACCTGCTCAATCTAAACTACATAAATGAAAAACTACAAAAGAGTCTTACCATACATGGGTTGCCTCCCAAGAGGCACTTGATTTAATGTCGCGGCACGACACAGTTCACCCCATTTGGGATATTCATTGGTGGGGACTGCTATTTGACTTTCCTTTAGAGCGAATTGTTCTATCAAGTGCCTTTATCCTGTGGTACCGAGGTAATGCTTGACTCATTGACCACTTACTTTGAAAGTTTGAGATCTATCCCCTGACTCCTTCAATAGCACCATAGAGGGACATACTCACAACTTTGAATGGGCAGACCATTTGGACTTGAGTTTTTTCGGAAATAACTTAAGTCTTGAATTGAAGAGTAAGATCAAGTCACCGGAATTGAACTCTCGCTTCAAGATCTTCTTGTCATGAACAAACTTCATTATTTCCTTATACATGGCTGCACTCTCATAGGAATGAAGACGGAATTCTTCCATCTCGTTGAGTTGTGTCATTCTTAGGTTAGCAGCTTCGGCTCAGGCAAGATTCAAAATTTTCAATGCCCACATGGCTTTGTGCTCAAGCTCCACTGGCAAGTGACACGCCTTACCAAAAACCAACCGGTATGGTGAGGTGCCAATGGGAGTCTTAAATGCTGTGCGATATGCCCACAATGCATCATCTAGCTTCCTTGACCAGTCAGTCATGTTTGCATTAACAGTTTTTGCTAGGATGTTTTTGATTTCCCTATTAGAATCTTCAACATGACCACTCAACTGAGGATGATAGGGTGTGGCCACCTTGTATTTTACGCCATACTTTTCAAGCAGCCCAGCGAAAGCTTTGTTACAGAAATGAGAACCACCATCACTCAGGATGGCCCTTGGGGTACCAAATCGTGTGAATATGTTCTTCTTCAAGAATGCGGTCACATTCCTCGCTTCATTGTTATCCAATGCGATTGCCTCGATCCATTTGGAGATGTAGTCCACAACCACCAAGATGTAGGTTATGCCATAAGAGCTCATGAAAGGTCCCATAAAGTCTATCCCCCATACATCAAAGATCTCGACCTCCAGTACAAAATTCATAGGAATCTCATGTCCTTTAGATATTGACCCTTGTCTTTGACATTGATCGCATGCCTTGACTATTTGATTTGCGACTTCATAGATCGTTGGCCAATAGTAGCCACATTCAAGCACCTTTGCAGCTGTCCAGTTTCCTCCATGATGACCCCCAACCGGAAAATCATGGAATGCTTTGAGAATTGGCATTACCTCATCTTCTGAAACACACTGCCGAATGATGTTGTCTACACAAATTTGAAACAAAATGGGTTCCTCCCAGTAATATTTCCTACATTCCCACAAGAACTTTTTCTTTTGATAAGTCTCAATCCAAGATCGGGAATAAGATGACTAACCAAGAAGTTAGCGATATCGGCATACCAAGGAGTAAATGTGCTAGACAATGCCAATATGTGCTCATTTGGAAAGGCATCATTGATCTCAAGGTCTTCTTTTGGTCTCCCTACCTCTTTAAGCCTAGATAGGTGATCTGCAACTTGATTTTATGTCCCTTTCCAATCCTTTACTTCTAGGTCAAACTCTTGCAATAAAAGGACCCACCGAATCAATCTTGGTTTGGCATACTTCTTCGCCATAAGATAGCGAAGAGCAGTATGATTGGTGTAAACTATCACTTTGGACCCCAACAAATAAGCCCGAAATTTTTCAAAAGCATAGACAATGACGAGAAGTTCTTGCTCAGTCACAATGTCATTCATTTGAGAGCCATTGAGTGTCTTTCTTGCACAGTAGACAGGGTGAAGGATCTTGTTATGACGTTGGCCAAGCATCGCCCCAATAGCTACACCACTAGCATCACACGTGAGTTCGAATAGACGATACTAATCGGGTGTCACAATAATAGGTGTCGTGGTGAGCTTTTCTTTCAATTCCTCAAAAGCTTTTAGACACTTCTTATCAAATAAAACCTCTGCATCTTTTTCAAGGAGCTTGCACATGGGATTCGCAATTTTTGCAAAGTCCTTGATAAAACACCTATAGAAGTCGGCGTGTACCAAAAAGCTTCGGACACCTTTTACTGAAGTGGGTGAAGAAAGATTGTAAATGATTTCGATCTTTTCCCGGTCAACCTCTATGCCTTGGTTGGAAATTGTGTGGCCCAAAACAATGCCCCCATCCACCATGAAGTGGCTTTTCTCCCAGTTTAGCATAAGGTTTGTTTCTTCACATCTTTTGAGCACTTGTCTAAGGTTGTCAAGACAATGCTCAAAGGAATCACCCACTATATAGAAGTCATACATAAACACCTCTAAGAAGTCCACCACCATGTCCGAGAAGAATGACATCATGCACCGTTGCAAACTAGCTGGAGCGTTGCATAGCCTATATGTCATACAGCTAAAATCAAAAGTCCCATATTGGCATGTGAATGTCGTCTTCTCTTGATCTTCCAAGGTGATGTTGATTTGCTCGTAGCAGGAATATCCATCCAAGAAGTAATAGAATGACCTTCCCGCTAGCCGATCAAGCATTTGATCAATAAAAGGCATAGGGAAATGGTCTTTGCAAACTGTTTAGCTTCCGGTAATCCATGTAAACTCTCCATCCAGTCACTCTTCTCGTTGGAATGAGCTCATTTTTGTCATTTTGAATCACGGACATGCCTCCTTTATTTGGCACACATTGCACCGGACTCACCCAAGAACTATCAGCAATGGGGTAGACCACCCCGACATCTAACCATTTGATGATTTCATTCTTTACCACCTTTTGCATGGAAGGATTTAACCTTCGTTGATGCTCCACACTTGGTTTGCTCTCTTGCTCCAATTGTATCCTATGTTCACAAATTTTGGTGGGAATCCCTCGGATATCCGCTATTGTCCACCCAATATCTTGCTTATTATCCCTCAAAACATTGAATAATTGTTCTACCTGCACATCATTTAACAAAGAAGAAACGATTACCGGTAGAGTGTCATTAGATCCAAAACATTTATACCTCAAGTGCAGTGGAAGTGGCTTGAGTTCAAGTTGCGGCGGCTCAATAATTCAAGGCTTGGCGGGAGGAGTTACTCTATTCTCTAAGTCAAGAGAAAGTTCCTTTGGACCATAAGTTAGGACCTAAGTCCTTCTAATGCATTCACTGATTCCATGTACCCCTCCATGTCTTCACCATCAAAATTTACCAAAATAGCCGCCAATGCCTCACCAAGGCATTGTTCTTCCATCTTCATCTTAATTGCGTCTTCTACCTCATCAACAACATCAATGACTGAGATGCTTTCATATGCATGTGGCAACTTCATACCCTTGCTCGCTTGGAATGTAACCTCTTCGTCATTAACTCGGAACTTGATCTCATTTCGTTCTGAATCCATAAGTGCTCTTCTGGTAGCAAGAAATGGTCTCCCCAAGATGATAGGATCTCTTTGTCAACAGCACAATCAAGGATCACAAAGTTGGCGAGGAGGAGGAACTTTCCCACTTTCACAAAAACATCATCAACAATTTCCACCGGTCTCTTTATTGAACGATCGGCCATTTGCAACCTCATACTTGTAGGCCTTGGCATGCCCAACCGCGCTTGCTTGTAGATAGCAAGAGGTATTAAATTGATTCTAGCCCCATTATCACAAAGAGATCTTGCAAAATCGCGCGCCCCAATAGTGCATGGAATGGTAAAAGCTCCTAGGTCTTCTTTATTTTGAACGGTGGTTGTTGCAATGATGGAACAAACCTGATGAGTCACATTTACCACTTCATTCTTGGTGGTTTTCTTCTTGGTAATCAAGTCTTTCAAATACTTAGCAAAACCCGGCATCTCTTGAAATGCTTCCACAAATGGAATATTTACCGATAATTGCTTGAGAATTTCATAGAACTTCTCGAGTTTGGTATCATCAACCTTCCTAGCAAGTCTTTGAGGGAAAGGAGGAGGAGGTCTAGGAATTTGTGCTAGAGTTTTTGGCATCTCTTTCACATTTTCCTTAACCTCTTCCCGGTTCACTTCTTGAATTTTCAACTCTTCCGGGACCTTTTTAGCTCCAACAACAATTGGCACTTCAACTTGTGCCTCAAATTCTTGTGCAGAATCTTGCACTTCGGCCAGTTGTTCATTCTCTCCTTGAAGTACTTTCCCACTACGAGTTGTAATTTCCATGCAATTAGAAGTTGGACTACTCCCACTACCTTTTGGGTTTGCAATTGTGTCACTTCGGAGTGTGCCCTTCTACTTCGGATTTTTCTCTCTTGAGAGATCTCTTATTTGCATCTCCAACTTTTGAATAGATGTTGTATTCGAACCCACAAGCTCGGTCATATTTCTCATTGAAGTGTCGGATCTTTCTTGATTTTGCAACACTCGTTCATGTTTTCCAGCTTGGAATCACTTGAAGAACCTTCCTTCCAATGCGGAGAGTTGGAATATTGCCCTTTCAATGGAACATAAGGGTTTGAGCTCCGATTTGAAAAGTTGTTGTTGTTACTCCAATTCCCTTGATTTGAACTACCTTGGTCATTTCACCACTGTTGGTTGCCCTGCCATTGCGGTTTAGGCCTCCATTGGTTTTGTTTTCTTGAACCTTGGTACTGTTGCCTTTGATAACCTCATTGAGAGTTGCTGACATAATTTGCTTCCTCATAATCTCCATTTGATGTGGGTTGAACATCTTCCACCACATTCACCTTTTTTGTTTGGCTTTCAGTGAACATCTTTGTCAACACATTGACGTTGGTGGAAAGCCCGGCAATTACTTGATCTCTTTCTTGGTTCGTCTTAATCATGTTGGTCAAGGAAGGAGTACCATATGCAATTCCACCTGTGGTGTCCTCTGAGTGCCAAGATTGGTTATATTTTGGCATTTTGTCAAGGATTTGTGTGATCCTCGCAAATGTTTTATCCATAAAAGATCCATCAGCAACATTCTTAGCTATAGATTGACTCATAGCATCCACCCCCATGTAGAATTTCTCCAACAAGATTGAATCCGGAAAACCATGATTCGGCGACCTCACCAAATATAACTTGAATCGATCCCATGCCTCATGTAGATGTTCTCCCGGTAATTGGTTGAAAAAGAAAATTTTATCCTGGAGCTCAGATTTCTTGATTTGCGGGAACTATTTAGCTAGAAATGCTCGGACAAGTTTAGGCCAAGAATGGATGGAATTTGGTGGTAGATTTTGAATCCATTTCCTCGCCTCTCAAGTTAATGAGTACTTGAACACCCTCAATCTTAGGGCATCATCTGAAACATTGTTATGCTTATGCATCGCACACACACCCAAGAAGTTTATCAGATGTTGTGTCGGATCATCATCAGTTGAATTTCTGAAGAACCCCTCGGCTTTGAGCATTAGGATTAAACCGTGTTCCACCATGAAAGTGGCAGCGTCAACTCTTGTAGGTACAATAGCATTTGTTTCCTCAATGCACTCATCTATGTCCGTAAAAGGATTCTCTTCTTCGTCATATTTGGCCATGCTTTCCTATCAACACCAAGCAGAACAAGCAAAGTGTGACGGAATAGAAGAAGACGTAAAGTAAAGCACACACTAATTAGCAATTTCAAAACCGTATTCCTTGGCAACGATGCCTATTTTGATGACGTCCAAATCCACTATTAAAAAGTAAATGGACACGGTCGCATGCAATATAATTTACCCAACTATGAGTCGGTGTCGAATCTCACATAGAACAATATGTAAGCGATTAGGGAATACAAGAGAATTATCATTTGTTATGCAATGCCAAACACTTAGAATTGTTTTTAGAAAATGTTTATACCTAAATGCTAAAAAATGTAAACTAACCTAGAAAGCAAGTAAAATAATCAATGGCTACAAGTATGGATACACGGGGAATTACACTCAAGTAATGATCCAATGTATTTCATGATTTTACAAATATGAGCGAGTCTATGTTAATTAGCCTCGGGTAAGTATTCTATATTAGCTTCTTCCAAAGACTAACAAGACATCCTAATTGAATTATCTCTAAAACAATTAGGAGATTAAACACACCCGATTGTGGCTACAAGTAGTTTAATCCTATCCCTAGGTAGAATCTATAAAATGAGGGTTAATTAATCTTTCCCAACCCCAAATAATCTTTCCCAAAACTAATTCGGAGTTAATGGGCGAGTTCTAGGGTTAGCTAATACCTTTGGAAACATTAAAGAATACGAATAATTAAAGAAACAATAACTCACTTCATAAAAAATAAAAAAACATTCAATACATAAGTACAACAAGATATTTAATCCACATTTTAATTATGAATATTCCCATAAACAAGATTCAAGTGTTGAAATAAATACTACACACTTAGATATTCAATACAAAGAAAGAAAATGAAAAATGAGCGCCAATGAGTATGAAATTCTTAACCAAAAGCTTCAAATCTTCAAAAGCCAAGTGTATGTGCAAAAACCCTAGCTACCAAAGTTGTTCTCTCTAGTCCTGAGGGCTGAAAATAAGCCAAAGCCGTGTAAAAAAATCTGCTAGGTCATGTATTTGTGGGTTTGGAGTTGAAAAAATGTGAAATGTCATTCCTGCCAAGGTCTGAATCCCGTTGACGCACCTGCGGAAGGATCATCACAGGTGCGGCTCCGTAGAAGCAGGTAGCCTATCGCAGATGCGAAAAATGAAGGGAAACTCTAGCGCTGCAGATGCCGTCTTTTAAGCACATATGTGCAATCGCATATGCGGTCCCAGGCAAGGTGGCTCAGCTCCGCAGATGCAGACCATTTCTTGCATATGCGAGGTCGCTTCTGCGACCAGTCTTCCGCTTATGCAGAATCCCTGAAGAGTTTTGCAATTTTTCAACCTTTTTTTGCTAAATTCCACTTCAATTGAATTAAAATCACCTCTTACCTGAAAATATAACTATACACACCATAAACGACCTCATATTATAATTAGAGGACATAAAAACTAAAGAAAAGAGACTAGAATGAGTGGTAAAATCACCACTCATCAACACCCCCAACTTAAAGCTTTTTCTTGTCCTCAAACAAATCAAAACCAACAATTCAATGAGATTCTACCATTTAAAGCACAAGTAGTATTGCTATCATTTACAAATCACATTCTCCAATTAAGCATCATACTTATGGATTTGGTTGATACTAACAATTAGGCTCAACCATGTGAATCGTAACCAAATAACTTCCTCTTTTAAAAATAACTTCAAGAAATGCAAAGGAGTTTGAAAATAATCAAGTGACAACAATAAGCCTCAAGAAGTGACTCAAAAGTACTAGTCTACTATATATGCTCAATTTACTCATGTCCAGATACAATAATGTCACCAATCCATACTAATTCATGTGCCCTCACAAGAAATAAAGTCCCAAAATAACTATATTTACAATAATAACACAAGGGACATATGCACAAAGACGCTCACTGTCAACAAAGAATTTCAAGTGTTATAAAATATCATGCCATAAGTTTGCCCTTATTTTAATTTGCTGCCTATTCAAGAACATTTGATTGGAGATCCCATAAGAACTTTTTAAGCTTGTAATGTAGGTTTAGGGAAAGGGTCGGATAAGCATTTGTGATACAAGTAACTACACCCTCCTTGAACACTACTCACATTTATTTTTATTTTTGCACTTTGCTTCTTTTTAAACCACATAGTCTTTATTGGCGTCTAGTTACCAACATAGAACCACCTTAAAGTACCTCTCTAATTTTCTCAACGCTCCATATTTACATATAAATAATTTATTTTTATTTTTTTTATATAACTATTTTCTCTTGGAGCTTGATTAATTTTATATGAACAACTTTGAGGTATATGTCTCTACACTCAATGTACAACCTTACCAATTTCCAACTTGACACCAACACCCCAACTTAGGCTTTTAGCCTCCTTCTCAATATTCAAGGAGGGACCGGGTTAAAAGAGGGAATTATTTCACAAAAGGGTAAAGGTTTGTAATGAGGTGGCCAAAGAAAAGGTTAAAGGCTCAAATGGGTAAAACTAGTGATAATATTTATGCAATGGTAGGCTTGAAAAGCTAAAGAAGTTTTTTTTTCAAAGATCACAAAGAATGTTTAAGGTCATCTCTCCAACCAAACATAACTAACATTAGCATTAAAAGACCAACCGTGCAAGATCTAAATGATATAAGTAAACATACGAATTATTTATAAGAAAAACTAACACTCCTGAAACATGAACTAATCAAGACGGATCAATTTCACTTCTTAATAAGAGCATTTAGAGCAATATCATACTAACTAGTGGGCAAAGGTCACCAAAAGAGCCAAAAGTTATCACAAAATTTATTCTTCCCCATGCAACTTATTTTTTTGATTTAAAATCAAAATTCGGAGGGGTATTCTTAATTCACATTTCACATACAAGAGACTAATTCTATTAGTACCAAATAATCCAAAAATCTCCACTTAACAAAACAAGACTAATTCCCTTAAGAAAATCGTCACGCCATCCATCATAGGGAAAAGTCACCCGGTTCAACACAAAAATGTTTCTCGGAAAAGAAACGTAGCATAAAGAAAACCCAAGGAAATACTACTAAAGAAATAAAAAAATAATGAAAACTACTAAAGAAAGTAATTAACAAAAACAACTAATACTAAAGGAGCAAAAATAACATAAACTATAAACTACTAAAGAATAAATAAAGGAAGAAAAAATAAAATAGAATAATAAAAGTGACTAATTTGCACATATATAACTACTCACTACTACTCTCGGCAAGAGCAGATGATAAGAAATAATAAAACAAGCTCGGCAAGGGCGCACAATATCCATACAATAAAATAAGCCCGGCAAGGGCACAAGTCAAGTATCAATGTATCAATCAACAAAGTGTACTCCCTAAAGCCACTCCCAACTAACAACATTGTTGTGACCTCACTGCATAATATCAAAATAAAATACAAGTAGTTTTAGGGTCTCCTTGAGGCCTGCATTAGACTAGAAGACTGTGGGAGGAAGGCTAATCACTGCCTTGAAGTACTCTCAACCTCATCATCATCAGTCTCATCATCATCATCACCAGCAGCATTTGACATGAAAGAATACTCTTCGCTATCATCGTCTTCCGCAACTGGTATTTTCCTGTTCGGCTACCCTCATTTGAATATGGCCTTTATGCCTCTCCACATCTTGATCATAAACTTGCCCTTCTTCTTGTTCTTCACCTTCTCCTTTTGGAAGTCTGACTGACGAGATGCATGTGCCTTGGCCAAGTTGCCATAGATTGTCTCAAGTATGCCAACTGATGCTGCTATTTTCTCCTAAGACTCTACCTGTTTTTCTGTGCATCTAAGTAGGTCTTCATGTCTTCCCTGATGAAGTACTCGGGCCTAGGCTGGGAGGATGAGGGCCCACTAGGGAGCTGTGACACTAAGTCATGAATGGATGCAAGTTGGGAGTTTATCATCCCAAATGGTCCCTCAGGTGCAGCTGCCTATGATGATGACTCTGGTCCGACAACAGTAGTGGTGACTTTCATCTTCTTACTCTTCACTGCACTACCCTCACCCGTTACTCTCCATAGATAAAAGTGTTTGTCGGCTGGCAACCAACGATCGGTGCTACGCACCTCAACATCTACCCGCCTGCACAACTATGTGATCAGTGAAGGGAACATCAACCCTGCATTGTCATTTAACAAATACTCTCTCAACTCCCTCAAGATATAGTGACCAACATTCACAGGAATGTCGTCTAGAATGCATGCAATGATAAGGCTCTAGTTTAGGAGACATCTGAAACATTTCCACAGAGTGACACCCTGTTGCAGAGGATGTAGAGCCACACTTTGGCTTCACTTGTGAAGTCAATCAACTTCAAACCCTTTCTCTCGTTGGCCTATTTTGCTCTCATGCTTGCAGGATAGAGTTTAGAGATAAGCCATTCTCCGTTGTCGCAATGATCCTTTTCTTGCACTAGCTCAAGTGGATAGTTAGGAATCCTGAGTATGTCATTAATCTGCTTAATCCCAAACCTCACTATTTTGCCTCTAATGATGAGTTGTGGGTCGGCGAATTTTGTGCGCTTAAGATTTACAAAATATTCACGTACCCACTCCTCATTGGCTTTGCACGGAGTAGGAATGAAGCATGACCATCCGGAGGCTTGGAGAAGGCCATAGAATTATTGGAGCCGCTCGGCCAATTTATCCTCAGCGATCCCTTTTTAAAGCACGATCTTCTTTGTGATAAGATATCATAATACCGCCAATGACAATCAGTAGACATGAAGCGTGAATTATCAAATGGTTCCTCAGCCTCCTCCTCAATTTCTTGATGAAGCCGAGCATTTTCGTTCATGTTTGGGTCCATTTTAGCTGAAAGTACCTTCACAAAATCAAAACAATTTTAGTCGGGTAGTAGATTAATGTTAAGAAATTTAAACCAATGCAATTAGGCCGAAGAATCAAGTTGAACGGGCCTGGGAAGCTCCAGTTGCAAAGCTACTGGATTTGCAGAAACTGCCCAGTTTCCACACCTGCGGAAGTACCATCGCAAGTGCGGTCCCGCTTCTTTGATTTTTTCCCTGCTTCTAGAAAATTACACCTGCAGAACAATCAACGCAGGTGCGAGGATGCATCTACGACACTTTTTCCTCTTCTACGGTGTTCGTCCAAGGGTTCAAACACCTAGCATTTTCCAACTCTTTTCAATTCTTAAACATGATTTTGGCACCTAATTTATATTCAAGACTTCTAAATTAGTGGAATACAAGAACCTATGACTCTATAGAGACCAATTTTGTGGTACTTAGCATACAATTTTCTTTTGGAAAATTTGTCAAACACATGACAAACATAGGTGATGATATGCTTTTTCAATTTATTATGGTACTCAGACTTCCCAACAATTTGCTTCAGCGATAACAGCACACACAGAGACACTCTCAACCATTTTATCTCACTTCCTAAAACTAACAGTGATTAAAAAGAAAATAGAAAGAAAAAATTGAAAATGGGATTGTAGAATAGATAAGATGAAGAAGAAGAAGATAAAGAAAAGAGAAGTAGAAGAGAGGAGTAGATGAGAGCCAAGTCACCTGTATGATCTTGTGCTTGAGAATTTTGAGTGTGAGCAGTTGTGTGAAGAGCAATAGCGTGATAGAGGAGAGGGAATTTTTGAGATTTGGGGATAAAGGTCAGAGAATACCTGATGGATTGAGAGATTAATTCATTAACTTGCCCGATTTTTCCGCACATGTGGTTGAGGAAATGATTCTGCACAGTCGCTTTTGCGACAACTTTATCGCACCTGTGGTTGGTTGCGTATCTGCGCATAGAAACACACTTCTGCGGAAGCGCACCTGCGTGATTTGCTCCGCAGGTGCGGTTACACCAGTGTTCAGTAGTCCAGTTTTGGGCAGCTTCTGCTTTGGGTTGTTCCAACATCCTGAACTCCTTAATTCAACTCCAAATAATCTGAAACTTGGCAGATTAGTCAAAAATAATATTCTAAGCTATTCTAAAAAAGAGAAAATTTCAAAAATGACTAAAGTTTTTGAAAACGATGGGTTGCCTCCTACCAAGTGCCGCATTTAACGTCATGGCACGACGTGAATCAATTTTACCACTTTTCTCGCCACTTGGACGAAATGAATTGGGCACCAAACTTGGAATCAAGCTTATGACCACGAGTAGTGGGGGTGGTAAATAAATGATCAAGCCAAGCATTAATTTCTTCATTTTGCTCTTCTTGGCTTTCATGTGAGGAATGTCATTTTGCCTTCTTGTTCCCTCAAATTGTAAGATGTATGGCATTTGCCTTTCCTTCTCGCAATCTCTTATTGACTCGTGTAGTTCAATTCCCATATCATCACAATTCCAATGTTGAAAAATTCTTGGAATGTGACATCAAACCTCCAAATTGCAATTCTTCCCGAATTTTGACATCCTCTTTTTACCACGAACTAGAGTCAATCTCAATCAAATTTTCATTTACATTGGTTGGCTCTAATTCCATATTTTTCTTGGCATCACTAACAAGCATGGAGTTAGTTGGCAGATGTTCAATTCTTGATTCCTCAAAGTAAATCTCACTTTCTTCCTCGTAGTCAGACTCTTTTTGACTTTTTTCCACACTCTCAAGTTGGTGGGCATAGTGAGCCTCAACCAATATTTTCATTTGATCTTCCAAAGTGCGGATATGTTCATCATTTTGAGTCAAGCCTTGTTTCAAGTCCTCGAATGCAAAGTTGCGCTTCTCCTCATTTTCAAGAATGGTCTCCAATATGAGCATCATTTTCTCATTTTGATCAAAACCAAGTTTCACACTACTCGAGTAACCTTTTCACACCTATTCCCTATGGGATTCGACCCCAACCTTATTGGGTTATTATATTTGACACTGACCGCCTTACATTATTTAACTAAAGTGTGTTTGGAATTGCATAACAAGTGATAATTCTCTTACATTCCTAATAGCCTACATATTGTTCTCTATGGGATTCGACCCCAACTCATAGTTGGGTAAATTATATTGCATGCGACTGTGTCCATTTTCTTTTTAGTAGTGAATTTGGACGTCATCAAAATAGGTGCCATTGCCGGGGAACAATTTGGCGTAATTTGGGTTGTTTGAGAACTAAACGTAAGTGCTTTTGTCCAAACTCGTGAATATTTGTGTAATCAATTTTTCTTACCTTGTTCTATTTTTCTTATTTGTTTCTTGTTTATTTTCTTAATTTTTGAAAAAATGGCATCATATAATGAAAATTGGTCGGATGGTAGTTGTTCATACTTTGATGACCCTTGTCCTTATTGTGGAGGACCACACTCGTAAAACAATTGTTTAAATTCTCTCGGTGGCAGATTGTGCGCACAATATCAAACCCATGAGTGGAGTATTTGTGATAAGTGTGGTTGTCAAAATGGTCATTGGGAGTATTGTGCTTATTTGTCCTTCCCTTCCATGATTCTACTTTTTGTGATGAAATTTAAAGGGATATGGAGGTGGAAGAAATTAAGCATGGTCAAAATGGAGAGTTCAAGCTCATGTTAAAATGCCTAATTGAAGGAGGAAACAAAGAGCAAAGTGCCTTGGGGGAGCTTTTAGAAAATATTCTCCAAAATGACCTGGCGGTTGAAAGGTTGCACTCACAAATGGGAGAAATGCTTTAAGCTTTAGAGGTCCAAAAAGCCTCGGAAGTTAATGATAGCCAAGAATCTTCCTTAGATGTGGAAGCCGAAAATCCTTCATTGGCACTTTATTCCGTTAGCGTAACAAGAGAATGATATAATTGTGATTTAAAAAGATAACTAATTTTGCTGTAAGAATATGATTAATTTGATTAAAGAAACCAAGGTTGTATCCCCATCAATGAAATTTAATGCTATTGGTGTTAATATGATATATTTCTAATGGAAGGTCCTTTGATATGCAAATGGTTTTTAAATGACTACCCAATATTTTTCAATGGTTGGGTAGTATTTTCTCTTTATGATTTTTCCAAATATAAAAGATTTGCAATTTAAGAACAACCAATTTATGCCAAGTAAGACTCACTTATTCCTAAGTGATTCTATTAAACAAGATTTAAAGTCTTGAGTTTTTTATATTCATTTGGACCAAACCCTACCCACTTTTCCAAGTAAAGAAAGAGTAAAATGGAATAAGTTAATGTTTGCAACCACCAACCATAAATAAAACACAAGAAATGAATAAATATCAACCAACCATTATATATATATTCAATGTTAAATATCCATTAATATTACACCCATTTAGGGTCCACAACCATATTATTTAAAACTAGCTACTCATGCTAGAAAACAAGAATAAAGCAATTAATAAAGTCATAAAGCTTACAAAAGTGCAAGATTCTCTCTTCACAAGCTTCAAAATTAATGCAATATTCAATAATTTACCACTCCGTTTCCTCCATTTCTACTTCTTTATATCTTGTTTAGCTGAATTATGTGGTATCGGGTCGGTTGGTTCAGGTTCGGAGTGGTTTTGTAGAGGAATGAGACATTTAGTCTCTTAAGTTGGTCATTTAGTTGGAAAAGTCAACCGGATGTTGACTTGTGAGTAAACGATCTCAAAATTTGATTATTATGATTCGGATAGCTTCGTGAGGTGATTTGGGACTTAGGAGCGTGTTCGGAATGTAATTTGGAGGTCCGTGATAGTCTTGAATTGGCAAAACTAGAATTTTGGTGTTTTCGGGTTGGTAGTAGAAATTTTGATATTGGGGTCAGAATAGAATTCCGAAAATTGCAATAGGTTCATTGTATCATTTGAGACGTGTGTGCAAAATTTCAGGTCATTCGGACGAGGTTTGATAGACCTTTTGATTGAATTCGTAATTTGGAAGTTTTTGGAATACTTAGGCTTGAATCCAATGTTTTGGTGTTGTTTTGAGCATTCTGAAGGCTGGAACAAGTTTGAACGATATTATGGGATGTGTTGGAATGTTTGGTTAAGGTCTCGAGGGCCTCGGGTGAGTTTTGGGAGGCTATCGGACCAAGTTTGTGGTTTTGAGAGTTGCAGATTTTCCCTTCAGTTCTGTTACAGAGGTTCCTTCTTAGCGATCGCATAGAGCATTTGTGGAGGAAGTCAAGTTTGTTCTTCGCGTTTGTGTATTAAGGGCTGCGATCGAGAGAGTTGATCAGGTAAAGCATCGGGAATGCGTAGGTTAAGTCGTGTTCACGTAAGGTTAAGTGGACCAAAGCTGGACCACGCATTTGTTCATCGCGAACGTGGTCCCTGGTCCGCGATCACGTAGGAGTAAGGGAGTTGTGTATCGCGTTCGCGTGAAGAGCGACACATTCACATAGGGTTATTTCTGAGCTAGGAAAAGTTGTTCTTTGCGATCGCGATAGTCTTCCTACGATCGCGATTAAGGAAATTATACCTGGGCAGAAGGTTTAAATAGAGGTCTTCGCGATTATTAGCCATTTTTCACCATTGTTGAGCGGTTTTGAAGCTTTTTGAGAGGGATTGAAGAAGGATTTGAAGGTAAACACTTGGAGGTAAGATTTTGGACTCAATACACGAATCTATGGTAATTTCGAACTAATTAGACATGAAATTAGTGGGATTTAAAGCCTAAAATTGGGGAATTAGGGCTTTAAATTGGAGAGTTTAAATTGGGGATTTGAGGGGCCATTTTTTGGTCCGATTTTGATGTTATTGGTATGTATGAACTCGTGGGAGGATAAGTATTCCATTGATGTGATTTTTATCGGATTCTGAGACATGGGCCTGGGGGTCGGGTTTGACCAATTTCGAGATTTGTGATGTAATTTGATTATTTTGCGGTGGGCTTTGCTCCCTTAGAATATATTGATGTTATGGTTCTAATTTTGGTTAGATTCGGGGTATTTAGAGGCCTAATCGAGAGGCAAAGGCACCGCGGGCTAGAGTTTGGCTTGGCTTGAGGTAAGTAACGGTTCCAAACTTGATTCTGTGGGTTCGAAACCAGAACTATGTGTTCTATGATTACTATTGAGGTAACGCAAATACCAAGTGACGGGCTTGTGGGCGTGCACCATGAGAATTGTGGCCTGGATCATTCCATGGCACCGCTTAGTAAATCTTTCTTGTTGATATCCATGTTTCTATCATGTGAATAAGTAAATGTGCTATGAAATCATGTTAGATATCTTGTTAAGGATTCACGCCAATACTGTTAAGACCCCAGAGGTCATTTTCTTGCTATCATATCATTGGTTTCATTGATATTTTATACTCAGTCTTATTCATGCATATTATATCTTGTCTCAGTCTTAGTTATAATTATTTGACACATCATATCATTGCTCGGGCTAGATTCATGACATTGTGAGCCCGTGAGTGTGAGAGTGGAGAGTGTTGACTGAGTGAGGCTGAAAGCCTGATTATGAGTGATATTTATGGGATTGGGCTACACGTCGCAGCGGTTATATTGATTATTATGATTGCGCTTGGGCTATAGGAGCCCCTCCGGAATCTGTAACACACCTCTAGTGAGCGTAATTGATGATATTGAGGGATGGATCTTCCCTGGACATGGATCTTGTCCGAAGTATTTATAGCTGGAGATGGATCTTCTCCATAGGGCTAGAATGGCCTTCCTCGGTACTGGATGACTGCGGTTAGTGACGTATATATTTCGGGATGGATCTTCCCTAGGCCGGATGGCCATATACAGTACCGAGTGGTTGAGCACTTGTGAGTGGAGGTACATGGAACATTGATCATGCTAGTTGTGCATTGGTATATAGAGAGTTCCTAAGTTTTATACTCCGTACTATTCAGACTGCATTTATTTATTGTTGAGTTCTTACTTGAACTGCAAGCATGTCTACTTTTCTATACAGTTAATGATATTACCTATTGAGGTTTAGTTCGCCACTACCTATCAGCCCATAGTTTGGACTTGTTGCTTACTGAGTTGGTGTACTCACGTTACCCCCTGCACCTTGTGTGCAGATCCAGTTATTTCGGGCTATAGTAGCAGTTGTTGATCATATCGGTTGGAGACTTTTTCTTGGAGATTGCGAGGTAGCTGCCTGGCGATCGCAGTTCAGCCTTTTCCTTCCTTATCTTCCTCTTAGTACATTTGTTGGATATTCTCAGACTATGTTAGTTTTATCTATTTCGAACAGTTGTAGTATTTTGCTCATGACTTAGTGACACTCGAGGACGGGCTTGTATTTCTTTTCGCTTGTTTGATTTCTACTTTTACCTTTTATCGGATTTCTGTTAAAAATATTATTTTTCTTAAGTTTTAAATGAAATATGGAGTATTCGGAAATAAGTTGGTTGGCCTAGTTTCACGACCGGGTCAGTTTTTGGGTCGTGACATGTTGGTATCAGAGCCTAGGTTACATAGGTCTCATGAGTCATGAGCAGGTTTAGTAGAGTCTCGCGGATGGGTACGGAGATGTCTGTACTTATCCTCGGGAGGTTGCAGAACCTTTAGAAAAAAAACTTCACACTCTTGAATTTTTGTCGTGCGAATCTGTTGATTCTTGAACTAAACTTCTGTTATTATATTCTCTCATAAATGGTGAGGACACGTGCTACCGATCAGGATGGACGACCACCAGTTGGGGCCACTAGCGGTTGAGGTCGCGGTCGAGGCCGTGGTAGGGGCAGGGGTGTAGCCCGTAAAGCAGATAGGGCAGCACCTGCAGATCTACCAACCGCCCCAGTTCATAATCAGGCTCTAGCGGGGGATGCTCCAGCAGCACCAGCTCAGGCACCGTCTGTGCCTATTGTTATTCCGGGTGTCCAGGAGACCTTGGCTCATATTCTAACTGTGTGCACCAGTCTTGCTCAGACGGTCGCCGTTACTACCACAACAGCTACTTCTCAGGCCGAGAGAGGCACTCAAACTCCTGCCGCCCGTACACCCGAGTGGGTTGTGCAGGGACTGTAGACACCGAAGACACCACTAGCCCAGCCGGTTGCACCTGCTCAGGATTATGTAGTTCCAGTTATACCTGATGACGAGCAACGTCGATTGGAAAGGTTTGGTAGACTTCAGCATTCGACTTTTAGTGTGTAGAGGGCGAGGATGCCCAGGGCTTCTTAGACAAGTGTCAGAGGATATTACGTACATCAGGTATTCTAGAGACTAGTGGGGTCTCATTTACTACTTTTTAGTTTTCTGGAGCTGCCTTTACTTGGTGGGAAACTTATGAGAGGCGTAGGCCTGTTGGTGCAATGCCCCTTACCTGGCAGCAGTTCTCCGCTGTTCGAGTAGTTGCGTCAGGATGATATGACTGTGATGCAGTATGAGATGAGGTTTTTTGAGTTAGCCCGTCATGCTGTTTGGTTGGTTCCCACAGACAGGGAGAGGATCAGGAAATTTATGGATGGCCTCTCTTATGAGTTACAGATTTTTATGACCAGAGAGAGGGTGTCTGGTGCTTCTTTTGAGGAGGTGGTTGACATTTCTCAGGAGATAAAGTCGGTTCGCCGCCAAGAGAGAGTTGACAGGGAGGACAAGAGGCCTCGAGGATCTGGTAGTTTTGGTGGTGTCCCTTTGGGGGGTCAGTTTCAGCACGGCAGAGGCCATCCATTCAGACATGCTCAGCCAGCCCATTCTGGCCACCGTGGTGGATAATCTGGTCATGGTTCTCACAGTTCATAGCAGGGTCACTCATCTCTCAGTGCCCTTCCAGCTCAGAGTTCGACTTAGGCACCATCAGTTCAGGGCTCATATATGCCTGGTTCTTTTAGTGGGCATCCCGGTGCGCGGGGCTCCCTTTAATCCCTACCACTATTTGTCGGGAGAGGTTGCTTCAAGTGTGGATATTTGGGTCTTATTAAGAGGTTTTGTCCCCGTCACACGGGAGGTTCATCTCAGCAGAGGAGTCAGCCTTTGACTTTAGCACCAATTACTTCCCCACCCGCTCAGTCAGCTCGGGGTGGAGGTCAGTTAGCTAGGGGCTGCCCTAGAGGGGGAGGCCGATCAGGTAGTGGTCAGGCCCATCTCTATGCCCTCCTAGCCAGACCAGATGCTATTACTTCAGATGCTGTGATTACAAGTATTGTCTCAGTATGCTACAGAGATGCCTCTGTATTATTTAATCCTGGTTCCACTTTTTCATATGTGTCATCATATTTTGCTCATTATCTGGATACGCCCCGCGAGTCCCTTGTTTCATCCGTTCATGTATCTACTCCGGTGGGCGATACTATTATTGTGGACAGTGTATATTGATCGTATGTGGTGACTATTGGGGATTTGGATACCCGAGTGGACCTCTTGTTGCTTAGTATGGTTGAATTCAATATGATATTGGGCATGGATTGGTTATCTCCATGTCATGCTATTCTGGACTGTCATGCTAAGACAATGACACTAGCTATGTTGGGGTTGCCATGGATTAAATGGCGAGGTTCGACAGATTATGTTCTCAGTAGAGTGATTTCATTTTTGAAGGTCCAGCAAATGGATGGGAAGGGTTTTTTTTCTTATGTGGCCTTCGTAACAGATGTTAGTGCAAAGACTCCTACCATTGATTCAGTTAAGGTAGTAAGGGACTTTCCGGATGTGTTTCCTGCAGACCTGCTGGTCATGCCACCGGGCAGGGATATTGATTTTGGTATTGATTTGGTGCCGGACACTCAGCCCATTTATATTCCACCGTATCGTATGGCACCAGTGGAGTTGAAGAAATTGAAGGAGCAGCTTCAGGAACTCCTTGATAAGGGATTTATTCGGCCTAGTGTGTCGCCTTGGGGTGCGTCTGTTCTAATTGTGAAGAAGAAGGATGGCACTATGAGGATATGCATTGACTACAGGAAGTTGAACAAGGTCACAATCATGAACAAGTATCCTTTGCCTCGTATTGATGATTTATTTGACTGGCTTCAAGGAGCGAGGGTTTTCTCCAAGATTGATCTCCATTCAGGGTATCACCAGTTGAAGTTCAGGGACTCGGACATTCTTAAGATAGCTTTCAGGACCCGATATGGTCATTCTGAGTTTCTTGTGATGTCTTTTGGGCTAACCAATGTCCCAGCAGCGTTCATGCATTTGATAAACAGCGTGTTTTGGTCTTATCTCAACTCGTTTTTCATTGTATTTATTGATGATATTCTGGTGTACTCGCGTAGTTAGGAGGAGCACGAGGAGCATTTGGGAGTTGTGTTGCAATGATTGAGGGAAGAGAAGCTTTATGCAAAGTTCTCCAAGTGTGAGTTTTGGCTCAGTTCAGTGGCTTTCTTTGGACATGTGGTGTCTAGTGAGGGTATTCAGGTTGATCCTAAGAAGATAGAGGCAATTCAGAGTTGGCCCAGACCGTCCTCAGCTACAGAGATTCGAAGTTTTATTGGTTTGGTGGGCTATTACCGTCGGTTCGTCCAGGGATTTTCATCTATAGCATCACCCTTGACCAAATTGACTCAGAAGAGTTCTCCTTTCATGTGGTCGGATGAGTGTGAGGCGAGCTTTCAGAAGCTCAAGACTGCCTTGACCACAGCTCTAGTGTTAGTTTTGCCATCAGTTTCAGGTTCATATACGGTGTATTGTGATGCTTCGAGAGTAGGTATTTGGTGTGTGTTGATGTAGGAGGGTAGAGTTATTGCTTATGCTTCTCGTGAGTTGAAAAACCATGAGAAGAATGTATACGGTGGAAATCGACGGCTCAATTTCGTGGCATCTCGAGGTTTTCCAGTAATCAACTCCGAGAATTCTCGACAATTCCACTTCGAGACAGTATGAGTAACGACCGGACCCGAGGCAATAAAATTAACGGTCTCGGGGGATCAGGGTGAAGTTCCCAAGGCATGTGCATACAGTTGGCTAGGTCTAGTGGTCTAGTCGGAAAAGCGAATCAAGGCATTAAATGGTTGTACCAGCCCATATCTTTGCAATTAATGTATTTGTACTATGTTGGGATCTCCCCTCCTATATAAAGGGGATCCTTGTCATTTTGTAAGGTTCTATTACTCCACACTAAATATACAAGAACATTCTCTCTATCTAACATATTCTCTTGATCTGGTTACTTCATTTATTGCTCGTATTTATTGTGATTCTATTCATCATTCATCATTTATTGCTTATTATTGGCCATAAAGAGCCGCCCCAGATCTATTTGTAACTGTTATTCGCCATCGACCGCTTTCGATATCTCCCCGCCAAGCTTCGGACTCGACCCTGAGGCCCTCGAATAGGCAAGATCGAGGCCCCGATTGGCAGCGATTCGGTTTGATTCACCTCGTTCTTAAGATCTTATTTCATTTCTAAGTCTTTCGCAGAGCATCTATTGCCTAACAACTAGCATAAAAATAGATCGCGTATTTTTAGAACCACTAAATCAAAATTAATTGTTATTACCATTTTCACGGTAAACAGTTTGGCGCCCACCGTTGGGCAAAAAATAATAGTGATTATTTTCTTGTTGGTTTAACTACATAACGCAAGTTATCTTTCACGCTTTTTCTTGTCCAAGATCTTTGATTTCAGGTAAAAAAGTCCGACTCAGTGAACAACAATCTTGAGAACGACGGAGAAAATGGCGTAGACGTTCCAGGTGCTGGTGTACCGCCGTGAAACCCTGAGAACACTCCAGAACCGATCCTCGTGGATGCGGTCTCACAAGATGCTCAACACATCGATGTAAGCTCCCACACTAACTGGAGCGCGCACTAAGGAGACCAACAAAAAGCTCGAAAAACCCCGGCTAGGGGAGAACGGGAGGTGAGCCTTCACATTATTTTTGAAATGTTGAAGGCACAACAACTAGCAATTGCTTAGCTGCATAGTCACCAGAAAACTTTGAGCATGATAGCTCCGGGGACGGCTCCCCCGGTCGAGCAAGTACTGTGAAGGTCAAGTAATAACGGGTCAGTAGCCGACCCCGCCATCGTAAAAATGCTCGAGGACCTCATAAAGAGGATCTAATCGGGCGAGATAAGGATAGACGTCAATGACAAAAAGGTCAAAACCTACAACACCAGGGTCGACCAAATTCCGAGTGCACCCTCGATCCTGAAAGGTGTGGATTCGAAGAAGTCCATACAAAGGCCGTTCCAAGAGGAAGCGGCTCCAAAAACCATTCCAAAGAAGTTCATAATGCCATACCTTCCAAAATACAATGGGACCTCAGACCCCAATGAGCACGTTACTGCTTACACTTGCGCAGTGAAGGGAAACGACATAAAGGACGACGAGATTGAGTCCGTCTTACTAAATAAGTTCGGGGAAACACTCTCGAAGGGGGTCATGATGTGGTATCCCAACCTAGATCCTAACTCCATAGACTCATTTTCCATGCTGGTAGATTCCTTTATAAAGGCACATGTCGGTGCCATCAAAGTAGCAACAAGGAAATCTGACGTCTTCAAGATCAAGCAGAGGGGGAGAACGAAATGCTGCGAGAATTCGTATCTCGCTTTCAAATGGAACGGATAGAACTACCGCCAGTCTTTGAGGACTGGGCAGTACATGCCTTCACTCAAGGTCTGAATGAGTGAAGCTCGGTGGCTTCGAAGCAACTGAAATAGAACCAGGTCAAATATACCACCGTGACTTGGTCGGACATTCACAATCGATATCAATCAAAAATGAGGGTCCAGGATGACCAACTAGGAGCCCCTTCGGGCTCGGTATACCCAAACTGGCTACCGACGAAGGAGCCAAATCCAAGCAAAGAAAGGTACCAACCATACCCCGAAGACAAGAGGAACGCCCCAAGGCGCAACATATCCTGCAACGATCGAAGGATGGACCGAGGTCAGAATCCTCGGGGACTCATTAGCAGAGCTGGCTTTGATAGGTAGACAGGGTCGGCGGAGGCACCTCGTTTGTCAAAATACAACTTCAACATCGAAGTATCAAACATTGTGTTCGCCATCAGTAAAATCAGAGACACCACATAGCTGAGGACCGCACAATCAGATCCTTCACAAAGGAAACATAACTTAGTGTGTGAATTTCACAACACGTACGGTCACAAGACCGAAGATTAATGACAACTCCGGGAAGAGGTAGCCCAACTACTCGACAAAGATCACCTTTGAGAATTCCTCAGTGATCGAGCCAAAAATCAATTCCGGGAAAGAGAGGCGACCAAAAAGAACGAAGCAAATGAGCCGCAACATGTTACCCATAAGATCTTTTAAGGTGTCGATGCCTTGTAGGAACCCACGGTCAAGAGAACGAAAACTTCCCTCACCAGGAAGAGGCAAACTCGAGACTCTATCTCGGCCTCGTAACGGCGCACTGGGAACTTGTTTTCCTGTGGATACATTTCAAATTAAACTTGTACTTGTGGATCCAAACAGCTCGTCCAACATTATCAGGTTGAGGGTGGTAGAGCAGATCAGAAGCGAGCGAAACAACAAAAGGGGAAATCACCCTTCCAGTTAACGTGGCCGGCACAATCCAAAATGCCAAACTCCATGTCATTGAGGGAGACATGAGGTACAACGCCTTGCTCGGAAGGCCGTGGATACACTACATGAGAGCAGTACCTTCCACCCTCCATTAGATAATGAAATTCCCCACAAGGATGGGATTAAGACCGTCTACGGGGAATAATATACGGTAAAAGAAATGTCTGCGGTACACGATGTGGCTCCAACACCGGCACCTCCACCTTCGAGGGAGTCAAAGGATAAGCAAATAGTAAAATAACAATAACAAAATACACTCCCGGCTATCCCGACTGAACAAAGTAGGGGATCATACCGCGTCCTCATCACAAGCAACTAAAACATATCAGGGCTCGAAATATCGTCGGCGCATCGTTCGCTAAGGTATGACTGTTTCCTTTCTTTTTCAATTATATTCTACGCTGACCCGAGTGCAGGTACCCGATCGAAATGGCCTAAGCACTCTCCAAGTCGAAGGCCTTAGGTTTCAAAAGCATGTGTTGCACTCTTTTCCTTCGACCGGGATCCCGAAGAGGGTTTTTACCGGCAATGTTTTTAACGAGGCAACATCCATATGCTACCTAAGAAAGACTCAACAAGTATTCAAGGCTTCCTTTTGCAATCAACCTCGAATACTGGGAGGCATCCCCCTGGGAGGTCACCTACACGGAGAAAGCCAAGACACATCAAGTGGGGTCTTGATAGGAAGATAATGTACCAGGCCAAACGGTCGAACGAACCGTGTCCGTATAGAACAACTGAGCCCTCAAACAGCAAAGATATGTATACTTACACCAAGTAATCAAAGAATACTTCACAAAAGTATTTTGCGTGTCAAGAAAGCTCGACATTTTTTAAAACAATGGCTCCAAAGCCGAAAGATGACCCGAACACTCGGGAACTGGTGTCAAAAACTCAAATGACCTTCGGGTTCGAAATTCCGAAATTGTAAGCCCTCAATGAGGCAATACCAAGTTTACAAGTAATGGCTCACGAGTTAAGAAACCCTCGACGACTTGGGGACTGCCGTCAAGCGCCATCTCCATCAACCTATCAAAACCCGAGACTGTAAGGCCTCATGCGAGTAGCCTCGGTCTTGTAAGACCTAGATAAGGAAACAACAATACCTGTAAGACCTCAAACAAGGCATGAACCATACTTGTACCAAGTATCCAAAACTGTAAGACCTTAAAGGCATGAAAAACTTGTAAGACATTACTAAAGGCTTCAACCTGATCTCAAAGTTTCGGCTATATATCGAACTTGTAAAACCCCTAAAAAGGCATACCCTCGATATAGATGCCAAAACTATTTCACTCGGGACTTAAAAGGCTCCGGCCAAACACAAATGACTCCGGTCACAAGGCTGTACCAGCTAAACTAATGCGACTCGGGGACGCCCGATCGTCGCTATAAATCTCAGGCCTTCAATTACTCTGAATATACTTCGGAAAGAACCGGTTAAATAGGCTACCCTCGATATAGGCAAAAGAGCTTCGACCATGTCAGCTCCTAAACACTGGCTTCGAGATACTCAGCCTCCGAGCCAAACCTCCGAGGTGCTCGATCATTGCCATATAACGACTCACAATCGAGGTTTTCATTAAACCGTCGAAGAGTCAAGCAAACACTATTTCAAAAAATCCTTATCGAGTGAAAAATAAAACCTACATAAAAGGTCGCATCAACCCAAGGCATAAGAGCCACTATCGCCAGCCCACATATATAAAACGTCGTACCGACCCTACGCATAACAGCCTAAGGGACAGCTTGCAATTTAAAAACTTAAGGGTCGAATGAGCTCGAGTCGTAACCCAATTCGGAGACCGAACCCAAAACAGTTAACTAAATTTGTTTAAAGGCAAAGGCGTAAGACCATTGTCGCCAGACCACATATATAAAAGGTCATACCCACCCAATGCATAAGAGCCTAAGGGCCAGCTTGCAATTCAAAAACTTGAGGGTCGAATGAGCTCGAGTCATAACCTAATTCGGAGACTGAACCCAAAACAGTTAACTAAATATTCCTAAGGTCAAAGGCGTAGGAGCCATTGTAGCCAACCCACATATATAAAAGGTCGTACCGACCCAATGCGTAAGAGCCTAAGGGCCACCTTGCAATTCAAAAATCTTGAGGGTCAAACAAGCTCGAGTCGATGCCCGACTCGGGGACTGAGCCCAAAATAGTTGGCCTAAATATGCCTAAGAGCAAAAGCGCGTAAGGGCCTATGGGCCAGCCCAATGAGCCTCAAGGCCATACCATGAATCTAAGGATTCCCTTCAACTCAAAGACAAGTTTATATGGCTAAAATCAAAACAAAAAGAAATGCAGGAGAAACAAAACCGCGATGTTTTCCTCTTTATACATACACGCAAAAAAATACAAGCTCCATTTACAACATACTTCAAAAGTACTATGTATAGAATTAGAAAAGGAAATCTACGTCCCCCTTGGGGACTATGGCTCGTCGGCCTAATCCTTGCTATCCTTGGCATTGGACAGAAGGAATTTAGCATCGTGTTCTTCCACCCTAGCTTTCTTGATCTCTTCCGATAGGTCGAAACCCCTGACATGAATTTCCTCGAGGGTCTCCCTTTGAGATTTACACTTCACATACTCTTTACTATTGTCCTCACGATCAAGAGATTCCCTCATCTCAGCTCTAGCATAGGCAGCGCCCTTCAAATAGGCCGCCACTTTTTGGTCAGCCCTAGGGCGGCTTATTACGGCCTCAGCTCGGGCATTCACCACCTCAGCCTTCTCCTTCAAAAGCTCAGACTCGAGCCTTGTGATCATATTCGCTCGGGCAGAATCATTTGCAGGAGCGTTCTGGATCTGCACCTCAAGGGCAGAAGCCTTAGACAAAGCATCCTCCTTAGCCGCAACTTGGGCATCTACTTGAGCCTTCAACACGTTAAGCTCACGTTTGGCCTGGCCAACTTCGCCCCAAAGATGTTCCAGCTCCTCCGCTTTGCTCTCCAACTGAAATATCAAAACATTAATCTCTGAAAATGAATGGGGGGCATACATTAACCTGAAATACATGTTACATGTCTTTTGAGACGGCTTTAGCAATTCCGACTTCTATCCGCCTCACACCGCAGGTATACTAGCTCACCTTCCTTTCTCTCACAAAGGATTCTAAGGTATATCTCCTTATCTAAAGCTTTCTGCATCCTGGCTTCATGGCGAAGCAGCTCGCACTTAAGTTTGTGAAAGATCTGCAAAGTAAAATTCAATAAGAAAGGAATGGCGCAAAAATGAGATAAGCATATACCGGCTACCGAAGCCTACTATAAAGCCAAGCCGCTGAGCCTCACTAAAGGCTGAGCCAATGTCTGACGGCCAAGTACCCCCCGAATCGTCCTTGGTAGAAAAATAGGAAGGCGTCACATGACCCTCACTCCTTAAAATACCTTCGATGGGAACGGGAAATGATCTTTCAGAAAAATAGGCTTCCGAAGCTGAAAGATCGACCTAATCGCCTCTTTTGAACCTCAGAAAAGGACTCGGCCCACCGTGAGCATCCTCACACCTCAGAGACCCTTTCCATTTATTGTTAACCCTCTACCCCAAGGTTGTCAGTCTCTCCTCCTCCTCCAGGGGGCATGATCACATTTCGGTAAAATCTCCAACACTTGCGGCGATAGAGTTTGTGCGTTAAAAGGGAAGGTACCTTTCTAAGGAAATAAGCCACTAAACGCCTACCGTGATGCTTTACCTCCCATCTCCCCTTGGACAGATCTCACCACCTGCGCTTATCATAGGTCGAACAAGCTGCCAGCTTGGGGGACCATTCGACCAGATCAGGGATCTCGTTCGGCAACCAAGGAATCGCTACAAAGAATAAAATAGAAAGATGCATTCATGGAGTCCGCCCCCTCCATGGATAAAGCGATAAATATACATGTATGCCACATACGTGCAAAATTCCATTTCTTAGGAATGGCAAGAACTTTCCAAGGATAATGTCGATTGTCCGTGCTCGAACAAACCAGCTCATCCACCCACAGTCCTCGTCCTCTTCGTCTCTAATGGAAGGGGACCGAGTGGATCGACATCGCAGGGTAATTAAGCCCCGGTAATGCAGTGGCCGATGTAACCTAACGAGATGGCTGAGGGTGAATTCATGCCCGACCTTATTTGCAAAGTACCTTATCATCAGCACGACCCTGTTAGGGGGAACCGACATAAAAGGATGCATATACACACTCAAAAATCCCTCGACATGGGTCATGATATTGTCCTCTGGGGAAGGTACCTATAGTACCACTCCTTATCCCCATCCGCAATCTTTTCTAATCACCTCGAGGTGTTCCACCCTTATTGATGAGATAAACCTCGATACGTGCACCCGATGCCCCTGAACATTGGGAGGTTTGTCCAATGTAGAGTCTCTCCTCGAAACAAAGCACCTCGAGGCTCGTTCACCGAGTACCGGCAGTGTACCATCGACCGGACACGGAATAGAGGCAAAACTCCCCTCTCTTTGATGGGCGGATGTCGATGTAGCATCCATGGCTACGGTAAAATAGGAAGAGGAGGATGAAGGTTTGGGCCAAGGCTTTAAGATGAAACAGCGAGAGAACTATCACAAAGAACAATGCTCTATGGAAGAAATAGTTACTCTGAATAGCAGAATCTCCATTTGAGAAGTAAGCAAGCAAATATATAAAGGCAGGCAACGACTACTCACCTACCCAAAGGACCAATTAATTCTGGCCATGGCAGCATCACCTTTTGTGGGAAATGTATTGGCAGGACCACCCCGGGGGTCCCACTATTAGGTCACATGAAGGTTACTATCGCGCAAAGTTCGGGAGGTATCGAGACCCCGTAGGTTTTCCTATTATCACAAGCATTAACCCAAAGGAGCTGTCGACCTAATTTCGACACAGAATTCGATCTCGGGAGCCCCAATTGCCCCGAGCACGAGCTCCAAATAGCCAACATCGAAATTCAAAGGCTAATTCCGCATGAACGATGGAATATAAAAAATGGAAAAACTTGAAGCAAAAAGATTCTCTTGCATTGCCTAAAATCATTTACATGGGGCGTCTTTATAAGACTCATTTCCCCGGGAGTACATACACAAAAAGAAAGTTGAAAATCTAAAACGATGCAGGCTTACTCTTCATTGCCACTACCCTCCAAACCATCGGACCTTCGTCCAAAGCACTTAAAAGCTCCCAATTTTCCTCCGATTCTCGGGCCTTCTCGACCTCAGTTGAGAGATCGACACCTTTGGCACTGGCTTCCTCTAAGGCTTCCCTCCTCGCCTTTGCACCAGCATGATTGACAGTCCGAATCAGTTTTTGCTCGTCCTTCTCCAATATAAGTGGCAATATTTCCTTCAACTTGGACTTGGCCACGGATAGCATGGCGATCTCTTTTCGAGCATTTTGGAGAAGGCCCTAACTCGACATCAATTCCAAGGTCACTGCCTCATTTTGTTTCCTCAGCTTGAGGATCTCCCCATTCTTCTGCCCGATTTGTAAAAGAAAAGGTAAGTCAGCAAACCTTGAAATTGTGGGAACAACGAATGGGTTTACGAGTAACGAATTACCTGTTCCACAAGGCCAGCCTTTTCTCTAAGTACTCCCTCCAAACTCGCCCGAAGTACTCCCAGCTCTTTCTCCTTTCGGGAGAAGAGGCCTCCGACTCCTGGAGTTCCGAGGTAAGCCTCTCGAGCTCCTTTTCACGGCATGAAAGCTCCTCTCGGAGCCTAGAAAGGGCATGGTCATACATCTCCTTAGACTACGGTAAAATAGAAGAGTTATACAAACGAGGAATAATGCTCAGGACTGAGGAGATATACAAAAACAACTATCACCTGCCGTTGTATTACGCCCCGCAATATTACATCGATATTACGTTCGACAGTATTATATTATAACAATATTATGCTCTGCAGTAATATATTACGATGATGTTACCCTCTGCAGTAATATATTATGATGATGTTACGTCCTTGTAGTAATATATTACGATTGATGTTGTGTCCTACAGTATTAAGTTACGACAGTGTTGTACCTAGCAGTATTACATTATGGTGATGTTATACTTTATAATAATAAGTTACGACAATGTTGCACCCTGCAGTAATGTACCTTGAATTCGTCGTAAGGCAATTGACATCAGTCCAAGGAAAAGATTATTTGGGGATTATAAGTATTATAAGTGATGAGTAAATTCGTGAAGGTAAGAGGGTAAGTAATATCAAAAAAATTGAATTTTGCCGAAGTTTGGCATGTTGGGATAAAATACGGCCCGAGCTAAAATACCTGGTATCTATGAACTAGTGTTATACAAGGTACTACATGGCCATGATAGTAAGGTGTATAAAGAGTATTAAAAGTGAGTAGAATTTATGGAATTTGAGATAGTTTTTAATTATGTGGGTAATTGATTAATTAATGGATAATGAAATATTACCTAGTTAATTAATAATTAGTGGTGGATTAATAAAAGTATTGGGATAAAGACTAAAGCAAAAAAAAGAGATCATTAATATTGGATGACTCTTGATCTTTGTTGAATTAACGTGGCAACTTTTGAAATTATGTTGGCCTAATCACCAACTTTGGAAAGCTTAGTCATTGATATCTCTTTTTTTTAAAAGGATGTAAAGTTGTTTAGCAAAAATAACGTACAAGAATCCTTTACAAAGTCTTAAAAAGGAAACATTTATCTTCTTCAGCAAACTTTTACATTGTAAGTAAATAATTTCAAAATGGACATCAGCTTCAATCCATCAAGATCTCAACGAGATTTAATGAAACCAAAAAACATTCCAACGAGATTTCCTAGCACTTTAGCAACGTGAGATTTTGCGATTCTAAAGGAGTACGGTGCAACCTTTTCCAAGAATATCATACGGATTTTTTCCTACTCCAGGTATGTTAAGGCTATCCCTTCTTTCTTTTGGCATGATCCATACGATACGAACGAAATGTGCAAATGCACAAATTCCATGAATGACTCTATTCATAGAAGTATTAGAGATATCTATGTTCTTGAATTTCCGTGTGTCATAATATTTTATCATCTGTTCATGGGTCTCAGAAAAAAATACGAAAGATGAAAAGAGTTTACTTTATGATATTACACAAAGGCAAAATGGTCTTATGAAGCTCTGAAAGATTTTATTAACGTACTTTTCATGAATTGCATTCATGTGCATTGACCCATGACCAGATAGCATTATATACGTGTATATATGTATATATATATATATATATATATATATATATATATATATATATATATATATATATATATATATATATATATATATATATATATATATATATATCTGTGTGTGTGTGTGTGTGTGTGTGTGGAAAGGTTATGGCGTTATATACGCACGACCACCTGATCAGCTGGTATATGATGATGATGTTGCTCACAGTGGCTGAAATATGATTCAAATGGCATTATATACGCGTATATATGTATATATATATATATATATATATATATATATATATATATATATATATATATATATATATATATATATATATATATGTGGGATATGGGAAAGGTTATGGCGTTATATATGCACCACCACCTGATCAGCTGGTATACGATGATGATTTTGCCCACAGTGGACGATATGATATGATGGGATGCCATCAGAGGCTGATGATGTTATGAAATATGTACCTATGCATGATATGACATTCATACGCATATGCATGATGCTAGAAGTAACTTATGGTTTACAAAGTTATTCAGACTTACAGGTTGAGTCATGTACTCCATATTCCTTCCATGTCTCTTATGTATTTATTTATGTGCCTTACATACTCGATACATTATTCGTACTGACGTCCCTTTTGCTTGGAGACGCTGCATTTCATGCCTGTAGATCCCGATAGACAGGTGGAGAGCCCTCTAAGTAGGCTATCAGCTCAGCGGAAGATGTTGGTGCGCTTCATTTGCTTCGAAGTTGCTCGTTTGATTATTATGATTTAGACGTGTATTGTTTGGTAAGGCGGGACTCTGTCCCAACCTTTATGACATTTATGTACTCTTAGAGGCTTGTCGGCATATGTCATGTATATAAAAGATTGTACGGCCTGGTCGGCCTATGTTTTGAGTTTATAAAGGATCATGTTGGCCTATTAGGCCCGTATGTCATGTATATATATTGATGTAATAAGAAAGATACGTTACGTTGGTACTCGGTTGAGTAAGGTACCAGGTTCCCGTCGCGGCCCATCGGTTTGGGTCGTGACAGAAGTGGTATCAGAGCAGTTCTGTCCTATGGGTCTACAAGCCATGTCTAGTAGAGTCTTGTTTATGGGTGTGTTGTGCACTACACTTATAAGCAGGAGGCTACAGGGCATTTAAGACTATCACTCTTTCTTCTTACTCTAAATCATGTGGTAGAGCTCACTTATAAAAATTCAAGTCCCGAGCTTCTACTTTTATTCGTAATAAGATGATGCCTACGTTCAGAAAGATGATCGATAAGAGATATAGTTGTAGAATTGTTGAATTAGAGGAACTCGACTTTGTATCATGTTTATGATAAGTAAATGTGAGGTCTTCAGCAGATCATGTGCGTACTGAAAGGTGTAAGCCTCTTGATAAGGAGCCTTAAGGCAAGAATGCCTATCCACCTTTATGGCGAAAGACAATGAGAGATAAAGAAGATAAATACAAGTTTCAACAAGCAAAAAAAGCAACATGAAAAAGGGTACGAGGCGCCAGTTAATGAAGGTTAACATCGTTTATAATTGAGGCAGAGGAACATAAGCTTTTTGAGTTATATTCAACAGTAACAGAGGTATGTATAATTGGCTGCACCCATTTCAATTATGCCCTATGGGGGCTAACAGGTATAGTTAAGAGAAGGATGGGATATCAAGATCCGAGTGGGGTTAGAGTAACCCAAATTGGTAAACGGATTACTTTCATTTGTTGACATTTTCGAAGGATATTGCAAATGCGCTAATAGATCTCTTTATGAAACACCTAGATGGTGCACTCTAAAATAGTACAGCTAGATATGAGTGCTACAAAGACATGCACAATAAGCCTTGAAGGGATAAATATTACCTTAGTGTTGCTCATGCCCCTAGTAAAGCGAGAACGTTAAGCAACTTGAAGAGCCACTAGATGGAGCAAAGGAAAGCTAAAAGCGAAAGAATGTCGTATTGAAGTTTTCACAAGAAAAGGGATATGCAGAAATATTAGCAGAATAATAAGAAGAGGGATAACAAAGCATTATGAATAAGGTGTGATACATGGATGAAAATGGTAGAGTGTTACAAAACCTATAGTCAAATGAAGGAAGAGACGAAAGGTGATGGGCCTTAAGACAACGAAAGAGTATAGGCCATAAGGTTATATACTCATTTCGAGAAATAAGTTCGTGACTCCAACGCGACTACCAGAAGGGAGTGTTAATCCCTAGAGTAACAAAAATTAGTATGGACTGGTAAACAAGATAAACTAAATATGAATTAGGGACTGAATGATTGGAAAGTACTCGGCATCATGGGAATTTCATATTTCATTTCAGCGGTAATAGAATGGACCACAGAAGAAGATTCATGATGAATTCAGAGAATAGTCATTCAGGGAGACGCTTCCCTAGAGCAAGCAATGTGAGCAAAGTTAAGCTTAAGAGACTGTATGTGCCAGTTACGCTATGTGTCACCCTCGCGAATAAGGGAATTTTTCATCCTTGGTACAGAAGAATTGCCACAAGGCAAGTAAGGATCATTGATGTTGAGAAACGACGCCAAATATGAAGAGGTAAAACATTTATAGGTAGATCCTCATGGTTTCATATTTTAGTATACCCCTAAAGGGGGGAATATAGAGTAATGTGGCATTAAGTCAGAATTAAGTGGTTCTAGTGACTATGGAATGGTAAATGAAGAATTTGATAAATGAAAGAGGAATGAGATGGCACTTATCCAAATCTTATAGATACACTACGATTCAAGAATATTGTGCAAGCACGACGTCAAGGAGAGGAAGTAAAGGTTCCTGCCCGAGCTATTATTAATAAATAAGGAGCCAGTACGAGACGTAAGTTAAAACAAAGTAAATAACCAAAGAAAGATTACGAGGAATATTGATATAAGAATGGGCCAATAAGTAGTTAGTAATTGGTCAGGAAGATCTCAGTTATGGCTAAACAGGAGGTTACAGACGAGTCATCAGATCGTATAAGATAAACATAGTAGAACCCAACATGGAGAATTCAGCCTCGGGGAATATCATTATAATACTTGAGATATATTCAAACAAGAGTCGAGGTAGTTAAAGGTACTATATGAGTGTTATGGGGATAAAAGAAAGTGTCACTGGGAAGGCAGTCAAAATATCATTTCAGAAGCAACCATATAAGCATAAGGGATGGATGTAAGCAACTACAGATGATTATAGGCAAGTAAGGACATCAGAAAAGGTCCTTAATAAGCTCACAGCTTTACGAGAGTCAAGGGTTCTCCCTAAGTACTACAACGAAAGACTAGTTGAGGAGATAAGAAAGAAGACTTCAACCTAAGCACAACGAACTAAAGAGGAAATGGTCATGTAACAACAATCTCGCAACAACATTGTAAGCATTCCAAAGGAAAGTAACACCTACCATGGCTAATGAACGGGAAGTAAGAGTTAAAAGTAATATTCGAGATCATATGAGTACTATAAAAACTCTGGCAAGTGTGGGCACTAAGATAAGCTAAGTATGGACGCAACGAGGGCGCAGAAAGACCAGGAAAAGTAATAGCTTACGTTGAAAGAAAGATAAGATGGAACAAAAGAATTATTTGATCAATGATCCAAAGTTAGTACGTTATGGATACACTCAAGATTTTGGAGCATTATCCAGGCAGCATATTTGTTGACAATCATACAACCATAGAAGACTCCGGTATAAGTTAGAAGAAAAAATTAAGCTCAGGGCATAGATAAAGGATTGAACTATTAGAAGATTGTATCATGGATATTCCATAACGCCCATGAAAGGATAAGGTAATAACTGATACCATGAGCCACAAATTGGAAAATAGATTAAGCCTATGTAAAGGTTGATCAGAAGGAAGAAGAAACTAAAGAATTACATCACCAAAGTAAATCAGGAGTCTGATTATTGGACCTAGAAAAATTATAGAAGTTGTGCTGAATCACTCTTAATATTAGATGTTCAAGAGAAATAACACAAACACCATAATCTATAATGACTCTACAAGGAAGCTAGTTAGAAGAAGTACCAGCCTCATAAGAAGTCAGTACGAAGCTCCCACTAGATTGTGCATGTACCAGAGGTGTGAGTATTATAATAGAGCTTCAAGTTATGGATGTGAATTACGCCTAGGTGGAAGGGAGGTTATGAAGGAGATAAAAGATATGATACGAGATTTTAAGTAAGTAAGGTAAAAGTGAACAACATACGAGATACTCAAACACAGAAAGTTGTGAATAGTCCATACTCCGGATAGAAGGTTATAAGCACGGGGATCCAATAACCGGGAATGATAGCGGCATCGTCAGTGGCATGTCTTCCAACCTATGGTTTCTAAGTACTAAGAGATCTAGTTAATTGAGTAGAGAAGAGTTGGAGACGATGTGATCTATCATTTGACATTCCAGAATAACATAAGGAAATTTATAGTGCAAGCAAGTTGAAGGAAAGTTGCGAGTATTATAAATGGATATTTATAGGTCGCAAGCTTAAGTATGGTAGAGCGACAAAGTTTTAAGAAAACATGAATAAGAATGAGGAAAGGCAAGTGAAAAGGTGATGAGAATGGATAAGTCCTAAGGATTAAGTTCATGAAAATAAGAGAGATAATGGTTTCTCTAAGTTATTGAAAGTTCAGTATAGTCTAAATGAACTCAAAGGATTCTAAGAATAATAGCATTTAGAAAGAATGAAATGTTGACCTAGTAATAAAATGAAGGGAT
This sequence comes from Nicotiana tabacum, assembly GCF_000715075.1. Taxonomy (NCBI): domain Eukaryota; kingdom Viridiplantae; phylum Streptophyta; class Magnoliopsida; order Solanales; family Solanaceae; genus Nicotiana; species Nicotiana tabacum. Next base: position 142,774,472 of record NC_134087.1, on the reverse strand, counting down.
AATTGACAGATAAAGGATGACGTTTGGGCCTTCATTTGAATAATGATTTGAAAAAAAAAAGAGAAAATAGATGAAGAGAAGGAGAAAAAGATTTCGCTGGCGACACAAAATCAAGATACCCCCATAAGGTGAATTACATTGAGATACTATAAAATATAATTATGGAAATCACTTCAAATATTCCTCAATACAACGTAAGCCATAGTTGTAATGTATTACGTAAGAAGTTTCAAGTCTTCAAGTAAAGGATTATAGATCAACATTGAGGCAAATCAACAATGGTCAGATATAAGTTACAAAGTATGACATTAGATTAGTCCATGATTCTTAAGACGAACAGTAATGAAAGGGGCATTAAAGGACTGAGATTTATACCTAAAGGGTAGGCAATAAAAGTAACTGGGAACTGGGTAAGCATACCTCAGTAAAGGTAGATTGAAGCAAAAATTATGGTATAGTATAACCCATGTAAATGCAATAAAGTCATGTGAATGGGTAACCAGATCTATGAAATAAGATATCGCCATATTCGCAAGTTCTACAAAGTATCGAGCAAAGGACTTCAGTATACCTATAGAGGCCCAGAGAGGTATCCTATTAAGCTTTGTATATAAAAAGTAAGGCCTAGAGATTGACTAAAAGATAAAAGGAAAAAGGAAAGATGAATTGCATAAGTGCACCTATAAAGCCAAGGTCATATAGGCTGCATGACAAGAGGTAACAGAAGTTGCAAGATTTGGAAGATTTCGACCACATGTCATGATATGAGAAAAAAGACTAAAGGGGGAAATACACTAGACTTTAGATTTGTTCACAGAGCAACTGCTTAAATGGCAACAAGAGTATTAAGGTATTCACAAGAGTTATAAGTTATGAAAATGATAAGAGCATCAATCAACATTCGAGGACGAATGTTCCAAAGGAGGGAATGATGTTACGCCCTGCAATATTACATCGATATTACATTCAGCAGTATTATATTACGACAATATTATGCTCTGCAGTAATATATTATGATGATGTTACCCTCTACAGTAATATATTACAATGGTGTTACGTCCTACAGTAATATATTACGATTGATGTTGCGTCATGCAGTATTAAATTACGACAGTGTTGTACCCAGCAGTATTACATTACGGTGATGTTACACTTCGCAGTAATAAGTTACGACAATATTGCACCCTGCAGTAATGTACATTGAATTTGTCGTAAGGTAATTTACATCAGTCCAAGAAAAAGATTGTTTGGGGATTATAAGTATTATAAGTGATGAGTAAATTCGTGAAGGTAAGAGGGTAAGTAATATCGAAGAAAACAAATTTTGTCGAAGTTTGGCATGTTGGGGTAAAATACGGCTCGAGCTAAAATACCCAGTATTTATGGACAAGTGTCATACAAGGTACTACATGGTCATGATAGTAAGGTGTATAAAGAGTATTAAAAGTGAGTAGAATTTATGTAATTTGATATATTTCTTAATTATGTGGGTAATTGGTTAATTATTAGATAATGGAATATTCCCTAGTTAATTAATAATTAGTGATGGATTAATTAAAGTATTGGGATAAAGACTAAAGCAAAAAGAGATCATTAATATTGGCTGAATCTTGATCTTTGTTGAATTAACGTGGCAACTTTTGAAATTATGTTGGCTTAATCACCAACTTTGGAAAGCTTAGTCATTGATATCTCATTTTTTTTAAAATGGATGTAAAGTTGTTCAGCAAAAATAACGTGCAAGAATCCTTTACAAAGTCTTAAAAAGGAAACATTTATCTTCTTCAGCAAACTTTTACATTGAAAGTAAATAATTTCAAAATGGAAAACAGCTTCATTCCATCAAGATCTCAACGAGATTTCTTAGCACTTTAGCAACTTGAGATTTTGCGATTCTAAAGGAGTACGGTGCAACCTTTTCCAAGAATATCATACGAATTTTTCCTTAATCCAGGTATGTTAAGGCTATCCCTTCTTTATTTTGGCATGATCCATACGATACGAACGAAACGTGCAAATGCACAAATTTCATGAATGACTCTATTCATAGAAGTATTAGAGATATCTATGTTCTTGAATTTTCGTGTGTCATAATATTTTATCATCTGTTCATGGGACTCAGAAAAAAATACGAAAGTTGAAAAGAGTTTACTTTATGATATTACTCAAAGGCAAAATGGTCTTATGAAGCTCCGAAAGATTTTATTAACGTACTTTTCATGCATTGCATTCATGTACATTGACCCATGATCATATGGTGTTATATACACGTATATATGTATATACACGTATATATGTATGTATATGTATATATATATATATATATATATATATATATATGTGTGTGTGTGTGTGTGTGTGTGTGTGTGTGTCTGTGTGTGTGTGTATATGGGATATGGGAAAGGTTATGGCATTATATACGCACCACCACCTGATCAGCTGGTATATAATGATGATGTTGCCCACATTGGCTGAAATATGATTCAAACGGCGTTATATACGTGTATATATGTATGTATATATATGTATATGGGATATGGGAAAGGTTATGGCATTATATATGCACCACCACCTGATCAGCTTGTATATGATGATGATTTTGCCCACAGTAGCCGATATGATATGATGGGATGCCCTCAGAGGCTGATGATGTTATGAAACATGTACATATGCACGACATGACATTCATATGCATATGTATGACGCTAAAAGTAATTTATGATTTACAAAGTTATTTAGACTTACAGGTTGAGTCATGTACTTCATATTCCTTCCATGTCTCTTATGTATTTATTTATGTGCCTTACATACTCGGTATATTATTCGTACTGACATCCATTTTGCCTGGGGACGTCGCATTTCATGCCTGTAGGTCCCAATAGACAGGTCGAGAGCCCTCCAAGTAGGCTATCAGCTCAGCGGAAGATGTTGGTGCACTTAATTTGCTTCGGAGTTACTCATTTGATTAGTATGATTTAGACGTGTATTGTTTGGTAAGGCGGGACAGAGTCCCTACCTTTATGACATTTATGTACTCTTAGAGGCTTATAGGTATATGTCGTGTATATAAAAGATTGTACAGCCTGGTCGGCCTATGTTTTGAGTTTATAAAGGATCATCATATGCATATAATGATGTAATAACAAAGATACGTTACGTTGGTACTCGGTTGAGTAAGTTACCGAGTGCCCATCGCGGCCCATCGGTTTGGGTCGTGACACATTGGAACCTCTCCGCTGCCTTGATGGCACCGGAGGTGTTAAGGTCGATGTCCTTGCTGACATCATCAATATCATCGAAAATGTTGCCAAGTGTACCTCCCCCTTAAGAGGAACCCCCCACGTTGACAGTATTCGGGTCCTAAGCATCTCTTAACTCCCCAGAAGAGAACTGAGGGCCCAAATTAAGACCACCCAGGGAATCAATGTCGCCAAGGGGCAACTCCTGCTCCCTAAAAGCTTCGAGACCAGCCGCTATTGTCTCCCCAGCAAGAATCGCACCACACTCGGTCACAAGATTAGGGACCACATTCACACCCTCCTCGAGTGTCTCCACCCTACGAAACTGATCCAAATCGGTCGTTCCTAATTTAGTGGCCTCCAGTCGGGGCACATGCGGAACTCTCGCGCCCGACCTTATTCTTTATACCAAACAGCACTGACCCTCATCATCATCTTCATCCCTAGTATCGGGACATGCTCCAGAAGCTGAAGTCGAGGTCCCGATGGCATCTCGAGGCCTGCATGACATAGGTTTCTTTGCCTCAAGGGAATCAGCAGTCGCCTTGTTCTTCCTTTTCTTGCCCTTAGCAGGCTTAGAAGCCTCCATCTCACCACCGGAAGGTGGTATCATCCATACACCTTCGCCAAGGCCTGCACAAACACATCGGCCGACGTTTATTAGCACAAAAGATATTGGGGAGAAGCATAAGATTAAGACACAAGTGTTGAGAAGAACTTTACTATGATTCTTGGCCACCCATCGTGTCTTAGCCAGGTCGGGCCAAGACTGGATGAGATATGGGAATGAAGAATCCAACCGCCCGATCCATCTCGGCAGATCGTGAATCGCTTCGGGGTACCAAGCGGCAGCTGCAAAGACCAAAGGGAAATCATTTTTTAAAAGAGGGGTAAGAGGGTCACAGAGCATGTTCGAAGGAAAAGTACTTACGCTGTGTATTCCAGTTCTCCGGGAATGGCATCCTCCCAGCCGGGATGATGTCCTAGGTCCTCACTCAAACGAACCTACTCATCCACCCTCGATCCTTGTCCTTATCGGGGCTCAAGAAAAATGATTTTTTGGATCGGTGAGCTTAATCAAACCTCGATAAAATTGAGGGCTATATAATCTGATCAGATGGTCGAGGATAAAGGTCTTGCCCTTGATCCCATCGGAGAAGTGACGAAGCATGTAGACTATCCTCCAGAAAGACAGATAGATTTGACCGAGCGTCACTTGGTACTTGTCACAGAAATCGAGAATCACCGGATCTATCTCCATGGAAGGAGAGTTAGAGGAATCGACTATACCTAGAGTGAACGCGTAAGTATATACATAGAGTAAACCAGTTGTGTGGTCTATTATGCTCTCATTAGAACAGGGAATCTCAACCAGTGTTTCCTTCCCCCAACTACAGTCTTTTTTCACCCTCTCAATGTCGGTCACAACGCTAATGTACCGGGACACATATTTGCACCGGCCCGGTATAGATGATGTTTTGTCGACGGAAAAGTACATTGTTCAGCGGTGGGTATCACTTTGGGCTTTCCTTTGGATGTTCAGGATGAAGAGGCAACCTCATCTTTCTGAGGAACTGTCTTGGAAGTTTTAGCCATGATAGTGGCAAACCGTTTCTGAGAAAGTGGGCAAAGGATCAAGAATGGAGGAAGAAAGGGTGCGAAAGGGAATGGCTTTAGCCTTGGAAATATGAAGATATTGTAAAAGTATGGATTGTCAAACGGTTGATGCATTTATAGGAAACGTGTGGGCAACAGAAATAACAAACCAATAGTGGTTTGTGGAATTCTCGATAGTCGTGTTTGACAGCAACCCTTGTGCGGCTTTTTGAGTATGGCATTTAATAATCTGATGGACTAACATCATGGCGATAATGCTTATGGAGTAGGGGCTCATGATCGTTTCCTATCACTTTGTTCTAGGAAACGCATGGACTATCTGTATACGGTGGAAATCGATGACTCGATTTCATGGCATCTCGAGGGTTTCCAGTAATTGACTCTAAGAATTCTCGATAATTCCACTTCGAGACAATATGAGTAACGACCAGCCTCGAGGCAATAAAATTAACGATCTCGGGGGATCAGGGTGAGGTTCCCAAGGCACGTGCATACAGTTGGCTAGGTCTGGTGGTCTAGGGGAAAAGCGAATCAAGGCATTAAATGGTTGTACCAGCCCATATCTTTGCAATTAATGTATTTGTGCTATGTTGGAATCTCCCCTCCTATATAAAGGGGATCCTTGTCATTTTGTAAGGTTTTGTTTCTCCACACTAAATATATAAGAACATTCTCTTTTCTCTCTAACATATTCTTTTGATCTTGTTACTTCATTTATTGCTCGTATTTATTATGATTCTATTCATCATTTATTGCTTATTATTGGCCATAAAGAGCCACCCCTGATCTATTTGTAACTGTTATTCGCCATCAACCTCTTTCGATAGCTCTCAGCCGAGCTTCGAACTCGACTCTGAGGCCCTTGAATAGGCAAGCTCGAGGTCCCGATTGGCAGCGATTCGATTTGATTATCACCTCGTTCTTAAGCTCTTATTTCGTTACTAAGTCTTTTGCATAGCATCTAATGCCTAACAACTAGCTTAAAAATAGATCAAGTATTTTTAGAACCACTAAATCAAATTTAATTGTTATTACCATCTTCATGGTAAATAAAGAACTACCTCGTTCATGATCTAGAGTTGGCTACCAATGTTCACACGTTGAAGATTTGGAGGCATTATTTGTATGGTGTGTCTTGTGAGGTGTTTACTGATCATCGTAGCCTCCAGCACTTGTTCAAGTAGAAGGACCTCAATTTGAGGCAGCGGAGACGGTTGGAGATGCTAAAGGATTATGATATCATTATCTTGTACCATCTGGGGAAGGCCAATGTAGTGGTTGATGCCTTGAGTAGGAAGGCGGTGAGTATGGGCAGTTTGGCATATATTCCTGTTGGGGAGAAACCTCTCGCAGTTGATGTTCAGGCCTTGGCCAATTGTAAGCACGTGATTTTTGACCCTCCCCGAGGATTTTCACATTTTTTTAGCATAAATATGTAATTAGGTCTAATATAGCCATTTTAACTATTTTTACTTTATTTCGTTGCAAAAAGAAAAATCACAAAAATACATATATAAATTTTAGTTTATGTATTTCTCATAAACTTGAAAAAATACAAAAATTGCACTTTATTTTGTAATTTATATAAATTCGAAAATTACAAAAAATATATAGTTCTATTAATGTTTGCAGTCATTATAATTTTGAAAAATACAAAAAATATTACTTCATATTTTATCTTTATATATAAAAACGAAAATTACAAAAATAGTTTTATTAATATTTTGTAGCTATTTTAAATCTTGAAAAAATATTCAAAAAAGAAGATATAGTTTTGTTTAAATATTAGTCTTATTTTTGGTAGTTATTTTGCTTGCATAGGACTACTAGTTGAGCAACGTCGTGTTCCTATTTCTCGGGTCCGGGCAAAAGAATAATATTCGGGTTCAAACTACCCGGTTTTAGGCCTAATTTTCGGACCTAGCCCATAATAAACCGAGTCCACGACACGTGGGGAACCCCACCACGCGTGGGGGACATATGCCTTGAACCCCACCACGCGTGGGCTCATATTTCTTGGCACACACGGACATTTTGCTGAACAAAAGAGGAGGACTTTGAAAAATTTGGAGGGAGGTACTGTAGACCTTCTTCTTCCTAAAGAAGAAGAAGAAAACCTACTGTGAGAGGCTACCAGCCCAACTCCATCACCACCGTCCAAACACCACCCCGTCTCCTCCCAACTCCGTCACCCTCTTGTCCGAAACCACCGTCGACCACTACCCACGACGACCCCCGTCGACAAACACCCAAAACCCTACAAAAGAAAAAACGGAACCTTACCCTCGCACCCACTGTGAAACCACCATCAACAAACCACCATTCCCTCCGTCACCTTCACCAACGCCTGAAACCACATGCGTCCACGTCCAACCAACGACCAAACGACCACCTCCATCGACGCGCCAACCACTGCTCGTCGCCACCACCAAACGACCACCCTCGTTCCACCTCCAAACCCTCCCCAGCTGACCCCTCTCAGTCACGACCCCTCCAGCTTCCAACCAGCACCACGACCAACAGCTTCCCCCCTTGTCGTCAAATAACCAGCTCCCCGCCATCACCAAACACCAAAACCAAAATAGACCCTTCCACCACAACACAGTAAACCCGTCACTGACCATAACCTGCTGCCCAACCCGTCGTCAAACACCACCGCCCTCACGTCCAAGAACCAGAAAAAACCTACTCGTCGCCATTGCCCAAACGACCCCTCCCTCCTTGCCACGACTGACCGGAAAAAAAAAAACACACGCACACGCCAGCTGAAACTTAACCAAAAACATTCGAAAAGTAGCCCAGAAGTTCTGTCCAGGGTGAGGTCGTTGAGGTCGTCTTTGGTTAGTCGAGGTCCGGTACGTCGAGGTTGTTGTCCGAGGTTTCGTCGCAGGTCCAACGCATCGGACGACAATATCAAGTAGGTCATCTCTATCCGTGTCCTTCATATTTGCTGTTTCAGTAGTATGTACATGTGTTAGTTGAAATACAATCCTAGTTCATGCGAATAGTATGCAAGTAAGCGAGACATATACATATGATGTTTGTAAATTGCTATTTCTTGTTAATTAACTCTGTGTGGCATTGAAATTTGGCCGTGAATGTCTTTTCCTTTGTTTCGTTATTTTAAGCAGTTATCCGACATTTTGTTTCTTCATGCTCAGATTATTGTTATCCAAATATTTGCCACAATAGGCGTTTGTACACATTCTGTAAGATGTTAGTTATTTTAGTTTGGCTTAATAATTGTTTGCACATGTAGTAGTAATGTTAAAATTATAGTAGTGATTTTAATTCCGCGAAAAATACTCGTTTCATCAAATAAGTTCAATTTATAACCCATGATCTCGCGAAGTACCTAAAAACGTAGTTATTTTAGTCTTGTCCTTTTTCTAAAAAAAACAAATAAATAAATAAAAATGAGACGAGCCTCGCCAAATAAAAATACAAGCTGCGGGGCCCTCCAAATGTATATACTAAATACTTAGATTCCGGGACGGGCCGTTTTAGCAAATTCACGGCCCTACCCAAAATAATAATGCTCTAGTTGCTTTAGGCGCGCCTTTAATAATTTAATTTTCCTAAACTCGGGTGCACATTTATGTGACCCAAATCTGAATCTCAACGGAATTGAAACGTGTCTCTAAATCGTGTGTACATTGATTGTAACGTGGTTCGAGATGCATGTCCACGACGTTGCAAATTCTTTTAAAAAATAAGAATGAGATGAGCCTCGCCGAATAAAAATACAAATTGCGGGGCCCTCAATAAATACTTGTTTTAAAATTACTTAGAATTCAGGAGGGTCGTCTAGCGAAGTTCACGGCTTTCCCAAAATAATAACACGATAGTCTCTTTAGGCGCGTGTTTAATAATCTACTTTCTTAAACTTGGGTGTGCATTTCATGCGACCCGAATCCAAATCTCAAAACATCGAATAAAACGTGTTCCGGATTGTGGGTGCATTTCATGTGACGCAGTCCAAAGACGTGTTTTAAGCGATGTTCACATTTCTTTTAAAAACAATAATAACAAAGCAGTTAAAAGATAAAATTTGCACATAAGTTCATATTTGTATAAAATCAGATAATCAAGCCGAATATAACAGTTGAGCGACCGTGCTAGAACCACGGAACTCGAGAATGCCTAACACCTTCTCCCGGGTTAACAGAATTCCTTATCCGGATTTCTGGTACGCAGACTGTAATATGGAGTCATTCTTTTGCTCGATTCGGGATTAAAATTGGTGACTTGGGACACCCTAAATCTCCCAAGTGGCGACTCTGAAATAAATAAATAAATCTCGTTTCGATTGTCCTTTAATTGGAAAAAACTCCCTTGCGCCCTCGCGGGTGCGGAAAAAGGAGGTGTGACAACTCTGGCGACTCTGCTGGGGATAAGCCCAGAACCACTGGTTCAGGGTTAAGAATTCGAGCTTAAAATAATTGTTATTATTTGGCTTTATTTATTATCTGATTATTATATGTTTAGAGCCTAATGTGCTAAATGCTGCTTTTACCACTTTGATATTATTTGAACTGTATATAAACTGTGCCGAAACCTTTCTCTTGTTACCTCCGGGGATGTGCTTACTGGTTGAGACTCCCTATTCTGTTAGTGTCATACCCTGAATAAAAGAGGCTCGGAAAGTTTCTAAGTCGGCTGGCCTTTTGGTTCCCGGAAAGGAGCTCCTTCCTCAGCTCGAGTTGTCCGCTCGGGTACACTGTCTAGAACACCTACCCAGGTTTTTGAACCTAGTATAACAAAGCCACATGCCGGATCCCTAGTAGGAACGTTTATTTGCATCATGTGCATTTGACTTAGGGGACTCAACATAGGGGTTGGGTCCGTCTAGGACAAGCAACCTGAAAATAATAGACCATCTTATGGCATCCTATGTGCTACATGTTGTATTTATTCAAGGGTGAATGGGTCATTTGGCGGATCAATGATATTTGCGGACAAATGACACTCCTTATCATGCTGATCACGTCAAATAAGAAAGTTGCACGATTTTTTAGATAAGCATGTTATTATGTTAATTAAGCACATGGGGAACATTGTGGAATTCAAAAAACCTTGGAATTCCCTATGTCCCCCATGCTTCACATGTTGGGAAAAGCGCACGGGGAACATTTGCGAAATCCAAGATGTCTTGGAAATCCTTATGTTTCCCATGCCACATTTTTGAAAATAATAATAAATATAAAAAAATAAAAATACATATAAAAACAAAGCATGAAAATTCAAAAGATTTTGTATGTTTCTATCATTTTCCACGGATTAAAAAAAACGTGAAAAAAAAATGAGAAAACAACAGTGTAGAGATATAACTACTTATTTTTATAAGAAAAAAAAAACGAATGTCCGAGTAGTATTGAAACTCTGCCGAAATTTTGAAAATGAAAAAAAAATGTCTTATTAGTTTGTTATATTAAAAGCAAAGGAAAAATAGAAAAAAAATCATCATTGTTCTGTCAAAAAATATAGAAAAGAAAATAGTTTGTTTTGCCATGAAAATGAAAATGAAAAAGAGTCTGGTTTTTAAAAAATGTTTTATTTTATTTTATTTGTCTATGAAAATGCCAAAAATAAAATAAAAAGAGTCAGGCGTTGAACGTGATTTTATTATTTGTTCCAAAATAAATATGTATATAATCCAAAAAAAAATTCAAAAAAATTTTGATTCTTCTTTAAAAATTCAAGCATTTCTTTTATTAAAGGAAAAATTCCAAAAAAAAAACATTTTCTTTAGAATAGGAAAAACAAATGAAAAAAGAAGGAATGTTGTTTACGTTAGTTAGTTTGTTTGTTATGAATGAAAAATAATAGTTTGTTTGTTTGTTATATAAAAAAAAAGAATAGAAAATGGAAAAGGGTCATCTCAAAAATAGTTTATTTGCCTGAGCTACGCGGGTTTGATTCTCACCGGATGTGAGATACGTAGGCAACCCTCATCGGGTCCAACCCCCCTTTTTTGCTAAAATAGGCAAACACAAATAAATAATAATAATAACAAAAAAAATATGTCAAATTTTAATTTTGTCAGAAAGAAGTCGGGTGACGCTGTTTTGTCAAAACATAGCCGAATGTTCTCGAAAGGCACGTCGGAAGGCTGACTTTGCATAAACAGCCACCTTCGGGTCATTTTTTATTTTGATCCAGTTGACCCACTCAGCCTTAAAAAATCTTTGTCCCCGAGGCGCTGAAGGGCCGTGTTTGCAACACCAGGTTTTTATTATAATTTGAAAAAAAAAACAAAGAGTCGGCGGTCAGGTGAATACCGTTTGAATTTTGTCATAATAAGCCGAGCCAACTTCGGCCGCGTCTTAAACCATTCTTGCCGAAATAGCCTTAGAGTATCTTTCAGTTGTCGAAAGGTTATTTTCGTAAAAGAAGGGACAAGTTTGTAAAGCGTTATAAAATAATCCTCCTCGGCCTCAAAATTCATGTGAAAGTTGGAAAGGGCCACGTTTGCAAAAGCAACCATTTGGTTAAAATTAGCAAATGGAGGAAGCAAGTTGGCCATTTGTTTTTGAAGTTTGTAAACCTTTTGATTAAAATAGGCGGGTTGTTTGATTTTCAAGTTTGTAGGTCATCTTTAAACCTTTGAAACCCAGTTTGTTTTAATATGAAAAGTGAAAAAAAATGTTCATTATTGTTTCTCTTTTATTGGTCCGAACTACGCAAGGTCTGATTCATGCGGGACATGATACATAGGCAATCTCCATAAGATTCGACCACCACAAAAAAAAATTAATAATAATAATAATAACAATAAAAAAAAGAATAAATAAATAAAGGAAAGTGTGAGAAATTTTCAGAGGGGCACAATTGTCTGACTGCTTAGGTGCATTGTATCTCTGATATATGATTGTCTGTCAAATGCCCTAACACTAACGTTGATGGCTTCCCTTTGCTTTGTTCATATATAGAAAAGTGGTTGGTTGTGGTAACTCCTCTCTGCAAATCAAAATCAAAGGACAATGGCCTAGAACCGCAGAACCGAGTGGGTCGGTACTGATGACCGACAACAATTGATCGAACGGAACAGCGGGTTGGTAAAAGAAGTGAAAATGCTGAGACAGCATGTGGCAGACATGTATCAGGCATGGATAACAGGAAAAGCACCACCCCCTCCACCGCCAAGTCTCTTGAGCTCGGTCATTTCCCAAGCACCCAACACCATAATGGAAGATCCCCCATACTCTCCATCCCAACCCACTTATGGTAGCTTTCCCAGCTACCCGAGTAGCTCCATCACTCCTCAATGCTTCTCCGCTCCCCAACACCACTTCTTTCCCCGCCATACTTCACTTTCCAGGCACCCGGCTCCACAAAATGCCTACCCACCTACACAAGCCTACCAAAAGCCACCTGGATTAGGTTTCCGGCCCTGTCAACATGCAAGAATGAAGAGGCTATTGAAACGAGGAAAGACTCTCACCCCTATCGGAGTATCTTATACCAGTCTGTTTGGAAGGCTAAGGCATGCTGGCTTGATTGAGCCACTCCCCGCATGTACTCCAGATCCACTTGCAAGGAACTTTGATCCGGCAGCGCGATGCGCATACCACTCCAATTTCGTAGGGCACAACGTTGAGGGTTGTCGTACTTTGAAAAGGGAAGTGGAAAGAATGATCCAAGAAGGGCGGATTGTGATCAATAACAGTGACATGGAGCACTCGAACCCTATCGAGAACTTGTTGACAGAGGGTGACGATGTTGAAGCGGGTAATGGTCTTGGCAGTATTGATGCAAAGCTCAGTGGCTACGATGCCAAGTTTGGTAAAAGGGGAGGACGCTCCGTTCCTTGGTTAGCAAAAGAGAAGCTGGTTGTGGCTTATTTTGTTGTCATTTTTGTTGTCCGGATTATTCTTAGGGTTGTAATCCGAATATTTTCTTGTGTCAAACCTTCCTATCTTTCCATTTTGGCATATCAGTTTGTTTAAGTTTTGTCGAGTCTGTGTTAGGATTTTATTCTGGTTGTTTTGTTTGTTTTTATTATTCAAACCATTTCGCCGGTAGTCTAATACAAAGCCGGTCTTTTATTATTTCCAGTCATCTCTTTGTTTAGTCCTTTTGTCATTTTGTTCAGCGCCGATTCTAGTAACATGACATGCGCACACAGTTTGGGCCTAATCTTAAAAGTTAATCATAAAACCCCGGAAAGGCGATCAGACCATTTAAAGAAAATAAGGACGGTTTGAGATTATTCAGAGCTCGAGTCATGTGGAACTGGGGCAAGTTAAGCACAAAGAAAACCGTTAAATGCAAGATTCGCCAAATTGGCATGAGGGTCGGTCATGATAATGAGAGTGTCGCCCAACGGTGCTTAGAAATGACAAAGGAAAAATAAAATGTTTAACATAATTGTCAAGTCCAGCACCATCAGAAGAGACTACAAATTTAAAGTGTGTTGTTTGCACTTGGCATGTTTTGAAGACTGAAATGACGAAGGCATTTTGTTCTGCTACCTAAACACTTTATCCTTCGTTACCCCTTTTGAGCCTTATTTATTTTCTTTCATACCCCTCGTTCGGAATCAGTAGCAACGACTAGAAAACACAAGCGTGACAGGTAAATAAAAAAAAGAGAAGAAAGAAAAGAAAAACAACAAAATGAAAAAAAGAGAAAAAGAGAAAAGAAGAGAAAAATGATAACAAAAAAAAACAAAGGAAAGTCAAATGAAAAAGAAGAGGGGAATTGGGAACTACGTTTGACCTGATTCCTCAAAGAGGATACGTAGGCGCTTCACGGCTCGGTCATAGTTTTGGAAAATGAAAAAAAAATCAATTAAAATATCCCCAAGCAAGAAACTGGGGCAAAAGTTGCGTTTGTTGTAAATAAATCTAATTCCGAAGGTTGTAATTAATAACCCAAAATTAATGCATTTTTTGAGCCTTTAATACCCTTTTTTTTCTAGCCCTATCCAAAACCCACATTACGGTCCAAAGAAAGACCTTCCGATCAGTCTTCAAAAGATGTCAAGTCAGACAAATGAAGAGTCTTACCGGCGAACATAACATTATGTTCCACAGCAGAAAAGGGCTCTAATCTCCAACAGAAAGAGTCATGCCGGCGACACTCCAAATCCCCAGCTGGAAAGTGATACAAATGAGAGAGTCTTATCGGTGAAAACCTTCACAGGCACCATAAGGCGATGAAAGCTGAGAGAAAACCCAAAAATGAGAGAGGCTTGATAGTGAAAACCCTGCGGGCACTACAAGTCGAATAGGATTGGGAATCTGATGGGGAATGGCCAATTTAAGGTCTCGAAAGATGACTAACGGTGGAGGATAGGCCACATATGCATGTCATGACCATTAGAGTCGGTATCTGCGTTTGATAGGTTTTTATTTATAGTTTCTTTTGTTAAAAGGTCATCTTTTTCCTTTTGTCCTTTTATTTTGTTCCCTTTTATCTTTTTTCCTTTCATAGAAAAATCCCCAATAGAGTCTGTTTGGTCAGAACAAGTGTGAAATGACTTCAAATATGCCATCAGCTTTGCAAGATGAGATCTGACTAGTACATCCAAATGGTATAGTCAGCAAGGAACAAGCGCGGGGCCAGTATCAAAAAAGATATCCCTAGCAAAAGGGAATTGACAAAAGGATTGACGAGTGTCAAGAGGGATATCCTTGCCAAAACCAAGGTTATAAACCTCAAAGACAAGGCCCGTGAACAAAGCAAGGAGAGCAGTGAGCATGATTTGGCGAAATCCATACTAGACTAAAAGGTCGGGGAAATGCCAGTTTCCAAGCTATGCCACAAAAGAAGAGGGATATCCCCAGCAGGAAGAGATTATCCCCAGCACATAATATCATCCCCAACAAGTCGCTGAATGCAGAGCAAGGAAGGAGAAAAGGAAAAGCCATCCCAGTAGGAGTATCACAACCAACCACCATGTTTTAAACTAACAAATTTTGTTTGATTTGAAGCAGGTAAAGGAAATGGCATTGATGCCAGAACTGCATGCCACAAGGGATATTATCAAACTGGGGCAGAAAATTTTCCTTCCATTTAGAAAATTTTCTGGAAGTCAGGTACCCCCAGCTGATAACATTTTACCCAACAGTGTTATCCCTAGCAGGTAAGTAAATAATTCCCCAACAGTGTTATCCCTAGTAGTTTCAAGGAGTCCAACATAAGTTTGGTGAAAATCGGTATCCTCAGCGGTTAGTCTTCGAAGGAAGAAGTTAATAATAATAATAATAATAAAAAAAAAAGAATAATAATAAAATTAAAAAAAAATGGGGAAGGTAGAAAGGGAAAATTCATCCCAATCCCCAGCAAGTATTCGAGGTAAGACATTTTCAAGTCTTAAGGATATTTTGGGTTCATCCGCCCTCGAATAGGATATTTTGGGTTCATCCGACCTCGAATAGGATATTTTGGGTTCATCCGCCCTCGAATAGGATTTTATTTTTTCTAAGTTGTTTGTTTGAAGACAGGCACCCACCTGAATAACGAGAGGAATACTTTTTGTCTGTTCATTTCATATTTTAGGCGCCCACCTGTATAACAAGGGAATACATTTCACGTCTTTTCCAATAGGAGACGCACTTCCTAATTTGAAATCATTAAAGTTTTTACCCATAGGAGATGCATTTCCTCCTAAGTTTGTTTCACTTTTACCCATAGGAGACGCATTTCCTCCTAAGTTTATGTTTTACCCATAGGAGATGCATTTCCTCCTAAGTGGTTGTTAAAGATATAAAAAAAACAACAAAAAATGACCTAGTCTGATGAACCTTCTCCTAGGATCAAAATTTTAGTCTGACGAATTTTTCTCCTAAGATAGAGACCTAGTCTGACGAACCTTCTCCTAGGATCAAAATCTTAGTCCGACGAATTTTTCTCCTAAGATAGAGACCTAGTCTGACGAACCTTCTCCTAGGATCAAAATCTTAGTCCGATGAATCTTTCTCCTAAGATAGGGACCTAGTCTGACGAACCTTCTCCTAGGATCAAAATCTTAGTCTGATGAATCTTTCTCCTAAGATACCAAAAAGAAAAGACCTAGTCTGATGAACTTTCTCCTAGGATCAAAATCTTAGTCCGATGAATTTTTCTCCTAAGATAGAGACCTAGTCTGACGAACCTTCTCCTAGGATCAAAATCTTAGTCTGATGAATCTTTCTCCTAAGATAACCAAAAAACAAAAAATGACCTAGTCTGATGAACCTTCTCCTAGGATCGAAATCTTAGTCTGACAAATTTTCTCCTAAGATAGAGACCTAGTCTGACGAACCTTCTCCTAGGATCAAAATCTTAGTCCGATGAATCTTTCTCCTAAGATAACCAAAAAACAAGAAAAGACCTAGTCTGATGAACCTTCTCCTAGGATCAAAATCTTAGTCTGACGAATTTTTCTCCTAAGATAGAGACCTAGTCTGATGAACCTTCTCCTAGGATCAAAATCTTAGTCTGACGAATCTTTCTCCTAAGATGCCAAAAAACAAGACCTAGTCTGATAAACCTTCTCCTAGGATCAAAATCTTAGTGCGATGAATTTTTCTCCTAAGATAGAGACCTAGTCTGACGAACCTTCTCCTAGGATCAAAATCTTAGTCTGATGAATCTTTCTCCTAAGATATCAAAAAACAAAAAAAAACAAAAAAAAAGAAAAGAAAAACGTTTGAAAAAAATGAGTCATTTTCCTAAACCCAGGCGCCCACCTGTATAACGAGAGGAATACATTTCAGTATTTGCATTTCATGTTCCAGGCGCCCACCTGTATAATGAGAGGAATACATTCCAGTCTTTACATTCAAGTGTTGAAATTGGGAGCCCGCCCATAGAACAGAGGCATACATTCCAGTCTTTACTTTCAAGTGTTGAAGTTGGGAGCCCGCCCAGATAACAGAGGCATACATTTCAGTCTTTACTTTCAAGTGTTGAAGTTGGGAGCCCGCCCATAGAACAGAGGCATACATTTTAGTCTTTTCATTTCAAGTGTTGAAGCCAGGCGCCCACCTGTATAACAAGGGAATATGTTCCATGTTTTACCAATAGGAGGCGCGTTTCCTAGCTTGGCTTTTTCAGGTTATATATTATTTTAGGAGACTCACTTCCTAAATTGAGATTCTACTCGTAGGAGATGCACATCCTAGTCTAGTCTTTAGTTCACTCTCAACATTGCATCAGTAGGGTCGGTGGGTTACGATTTTTCTAACGACTCACAAACCTTCCCAGTGCAAACTGGGTTAGGAAATTTCATTTGTGTTGTTTGTTTTGGTTGTCAGGAGCCTGCCTGTGGAGCGGAGGTTGTTGTATGCCGAAGATTGAAGAAGTTAGGGGTCCGCCTGTAGAACAGCGGAACATCGTTCAAAGTCAAGCCGCAACCCATTGGGAAGCAGAAGGCTACAACAAAAATCCCCAGCATTCAACCAAGTTATAAATAGCAGAAGCTCGCCTCAAGAAGGCGAGTCAACAGGCTGAGATGGTCAACAAAAGCTAGTCACAAAAACAAAAACAAAAAATGAATGAATCCAAAGCACGGAAGTGGAGAACAGATGTGATCTGCTCAAGAACTAGCGCCTACAACTAGCAAGTATCAAGGTTCAAATCCAAAGTCTGTATGAAGCACCATTCAACACTCAAGATCAAGTTTCAAAAGACTTAGAGATAGGAATTCTTGTAACTAGTAGCTAATAGGTTTAGTTAGTCTTTTTCAGTTATCATTTTTGATGTAATGGCAGGACCACGGACCGGAACCTCAACGGAACGGCACCTCGATCGGCTCTTCACCTCGGTACACTTTACCATCTCTCGCATTTTCGAACTACACGTGGCCTGATTCCTGTATAACCAAGGATATGTAGGCAGCTCAGATACCAGGGCTCGGTCACATTCCCTCCCTTTCCTTAAGTGTAGTCCGTCCAAGTAATGGTCGGGTCAAAAACACGTCTAGTCGTTCTTTGTCGGAAAACTCTTCGTGTTTCCAGTCAAAGAGGGGCAGCTGTAAGCACGTGATTTTTGACCCTCCCCGAGGATTTTCACATTTTTTTAGCATAAATATGTAATTGGGTCTAATATAGCCATTTTAACTATTTTTACTTTATTTCGTTGCAAAAAGAAAAATCACAAAAATACATATATAAATTTTAGTTTATGTATTTCTCATAAACTTGAAAAAATACAAAAATTGCACTTTATTTTGTAATTTATATAAATTCAAAAATTACAAAAAATATATAGTTCTATTAATGTTTGCAGTCATTATAATTTTGAAAAATACAAAAAATATTACTTCATATTTTATCTTTATATATAAAAACGAAAATTACAAAAATAGTTTTATTAATATTTTGTAGCTATTTTAAATCTTGAAAAAATATTCAAAAAAAAAGAAGAGAAGATATAGTTTTGTTTACACAAATTCACACATGTCCACACCTCACTCTTTTCTAACTATATGTATGAAAACATTAAATTAATGTAAACAAATCTAAACAAATGTGGACAATGGAAACAAGTTTATTACTATTTTTAACAAGAAAAAAAATCTATCTATAACATGAAAAGAAAGTATTATTAATAATATTTTTATTTAGGGTGGGGACGGAGCGGGGGTAGGGTGGGGTGGGTAGGTGGGTGGGTGTGTAAAAGAGTTTTGGAAAATGTTTTCCCTTCTCTTGATAGGGAAAACGTTTTCCTCCAATTGAAGAAAAATGAGTTCATGAGGAAAATATTTTCCAAAAGATTTAAGCCAACCAAACATGGAAAAATTGGAAAACATTTTCTGAAAAATATTTTCGATCATACCAAACACACCCTTAATCTACAAACAATTGTGTGGATGGTGTAAATAGAAGTACCTTATCACTATTTTGCTTTTTCCGGTTTTAAAAACACTGAATTTCTAAATCAACATGTACTTAGAGGAATAGTAAGATTGTGATATAAAATACTGTAAAATACTAAGGTTGAGAAATTAGAAAAACTGTAGGAGCTCTTAGTTAATATTGTTGGGGTAAATCTTCACTCGGAACAACCCTCTAGTGATATACAGTTGTACATCATGTTCTTCTCTTTTCCCATCTTTTGGTAAAATATAAAAATGAACCCGTGTAACTGTATCGGGATAACCTTTTTCTTTAAAATGAAACTTTCAGAATTTCTGAGTTCACTTTGTTTGCCTCGAATGAAAATCGTTGCCTGTTGCTTGCAGTTCGAACGAAATAATCCTTGTTTTACTTGGTGTTGTAGTTAAGTTGAGGATATTGTTTTGTTCTTATCACAAAGGAAAAGTTGAGGATATTCGTTGTTTCACTCATAGTTTTGTTACAAAGAGAAACTGAAAGCTATTCTTCAGCTTTTTGCAGCAAGTGATGAATGGCTACATGGATTTTGCTTGGCATCTCTAGATTTCTACGCAATTACTGTAGCAGTTAGTTTTAGCTGCGAGGCAGACACTGTAATAATAGCTGATAGTAGTGCATTTTATTCCTTTCAGCACCTTGGTGGGATTGATTACGCATGGATGTTTCATGATTCATCTTTCTAAACTAATATCTAAATCAATGCTGATTTGTGTAATCTTTTGCAGGTGACAAAAAAGTTCTCTTTGCAGACAAGGTTCTGAAGTTCACAAGTTCAGGAAAGATGAAGCGGCGCATTCTTCTTATGACTGATTTTGCCATTTACATTGTAGATCCAGACATTGATGCACTTAAAAGGCGGATTTCTCTGGCAGCCGTTGAAAAGCTCTGTTTGAGTGAACTAAGTGATAATTTCTTAGCAATAATTATCCCAACTGAGTATGATCTACTGATGGCCAGTACCCGGAAGACGGAAATTGTAACCGTCTTAGTAGACGCTACCAAGAGTCAATCCGACTACGAACTTGAGGTGCTACTCTCTAATAGGTAAGTGAAGTGCCATTTTCTTATTGACTTTGAACTCCTCAATTCTTCTTCATCTGGCTTATCTGACCTTCAAAAAAATATGAGCTGCAAATGGATGCATCTGCAGATATTATCGAAGTAGTTTAGTCTGTATTGCTGAAGAACAGTGTATGAGATTATGATCAAGGGGCCAAAGACTTGAAGTCAGAATGTTTTAGCTTGATTTCATGCCATGCACATATACTAGTGAATACTGTATCTTGCTTTCATACTAAGGATTTCAATATTGGTTGTAGAAAAATACTCCTACCTGATATAATGAGAAATAGATCCTTATCAGAAAAAGAGAAAATAGCTGATGTGATCCATTCTGTCATTCGTATTAGAGTGGCATCAAATTAATCTCCTTGCCTAGCTAGAATATATAATGAGTTTTACGACGGACAAGACATATGCAAACTGTGCATGATGATAAAATCTTAATCATGGGAACATGTATGTAGATGATAGGACGGTTGAAATTGCTTATTCCTGAAACAGAAAGAAAGAGGGTGCTTGGAGCATCTCAAAACATGTTGCTCTTATTTTTTTGCTTCCTTTTTCCTATGATGCACTATCTGTCTTTTTGGCTCCTCCTCTACCTCGCAAAGTTTGCCTGTTTAATCTTGGGGAAAATGTCTTATGTTATTGTTATTTGTTCATATATTTATACCATTTCATCTTGCAGGCTTGAGTACAATGCAACTTCTGAACTAGTAAAAGAAATTGACTTTGAGGAAACTGAAGGTCAGTGTTAGCTTAAGCTTATGACATTCTCTCTCTATATATATATTCTTCCTGTACCCTTAACTTTTACGGTAGCAGGTTTAGTTTTGATCATTGTATCTTCTGCCTTCAGCTAAGTGGTTTCTCGTGATTCTAAAGTTTTGAGAAATCTTTTGAATCCAGGGGGTGTGAGAACAAGAATTGTGCGAAAGTGAGTTGCACCTTTGCATGTTGGTCTGACAACATGAACTGCTAGTGCACTAGAATGCCTGCAGCTGTCCACCTTGCCATTCCCAAGGAGGAACCAGCTTGTATCATTGCTTGTATAAAGGTGATTGTCCTTCTATTGAGAATTAGATTGATTAAGTTGATTTTTTCATCTCGTTCAGCTGGTTTTCTTTGCTTTTGTTTATGCCTGTTTATTCATTATGTAGCTCGTTGCCTTCATGTAAATCTTTTAACTCGTTTCTTTTATTTCTTTTTGTTCAACTGCAATTTTTTTAAACGGAAAGAGTCATATTTATCCATCTACTTTAAAAGATTGTTCATATCTACCCTGCATTTAAGTACCTTATACTTTCTTAGTTGAAGTTGTTATATTGGTTTTTTCTTTCTTTTATGAATGTTATAACTCCTAATTTTTTGGTAGCGGACCTCTTTGATAGTTTGGCCGTTACCCCCGTCTAACTCAACTATTCGATTATATGCTATTATGATTACAAGAGAAAGGAGGGATGACACATTCCTTTACCATCTGGCGGTTGAAAATAAAAGTGCTTTTAGATACACGGCTGTTAGGCTCATATAACCCTACAGTTACACATTCGAATATAAATACCCTCAACCATTGAGAGATCTAGACCCATATTAAAATTGACACGTGATTTTTGATTTATTCTATTCTATATGACCAGGAGGTCACGGGTTCAAGTCCATGAAAACAGCCTCTTGCAGAACTGTGCACAATAAACTCTTGTGATCCGGTCCTTTCTCGGACACAAACGCATATCGCGCGTGAGCTTAGTGCATCGGGTTGCCTTTTTATATTTTCTCCCTTGGTTGATATGAAATTGAGATCAGAAACGTTACTAGAGTGATATGTTAGCAAATCAAAGCAGTGAAATGAGTAAGTCCTAAATTGAGGAAGGCACCACAGTCCCACTATATTCTTTAACAAATCAAAACCGACATACTATCCAAGCAGAAAAATCAGCTTTGCCAAGCCGAGAATTACTGAAATGAAGATAGAGAGACGTCACATTCCCAAGTTTTCTTTAGAATCTGAAGGGAACTGTATATATTGGAACTTAAAAAAAAAAAAAAAAAAAGAGCCGACAAGCAACCTAATAAAGGAGTAAATTTTATGTGTGGTCATTCAACTTTATGTTTATTACCCAAAAGTTACTTTTATTTCTTTTGTTACGTAAAAATCTGTGTTCATACCCAAAAATCACTTTTTTTATTTTGTTATACAAAATTCATTTTAATATGCTCGAGTTATCACAATAATCACTTTGACCAGATTTTACAAACCTTTCACTTGAAAAGTTTATTATGCCCGTTACATTATAAATCCTCTCACTCTATGTAATACCATCTATATTATATGCTATATGATATAATTTTACCCAGATATTTTACTTATAATTAAAATAACTTAATATTATTTTATTTATTATTTTTATAATATTTTTGTACATTTAATATTTTTCTTAATATTAATTTTCAACATATAAGTAACAGTACCGTGAACAAATCTCAAGTCCACATTCTTAATCATGCTTAATGAAATATGTTTAATGAAAATTAAAAAATCAAAACTCATTGATTTATCATCCAAGCCATACTCATTAATTTAATAAATAAAATACCCACATTTAGTAAAATGACACATCAGATTAATACTTTTAAATAAATAATATTAACAGATAAAGCTTTAAAAAACTTAATATTAAGCACAAATATCTGAAACTTCTTTTAAAATTTTTATTGACTATAAAAACTATCATTTGTTAAACAAATCTATTTTTATTATTTTAAGTAAATATTAAACAATAAATATTTTTTTATCATTTTTATATTTAAAATATATCTATCATGTTTGTATATGATTAGACAAATTTAGTGCCATAAAAAATTAAATGTATGGATATATTATAAAAAAAAAATTTAAAGTTATTTTAGTTATATGTATAATACCTAAGTAAAAATATGTTATATAGTATATAATATAAAAGGTATTACATAAATGAGAGAATTTATAATATCAAAGACATAATAGACTTTTTAAGTTAAAGTATTATAAAATCTTGCCAAGGTATCTTTTGTGATAAATAGAGCATAGTAAAATAATTTTAATGTAACAAAAGAAGACAATGAACACAAAGTTGAATAATTTTTATGTAACAAAAAAAAAAGTAATTTTTGTGTAATGAACACAAAGTTGAATGACCACATAAGCATTGAGCCCTAGAATCCAACTCCAGGCAATTAACGGTTATAATTTTGAAGTTATACTAAATACAAGTGACTCCGGTCCAGATTCTGCAGGCAGATCTTAGCTCATCCCAATTCAGAGACTCGAGTGATATACTAATTAACACGAATATCAAGAAGATTGTTTGTCTTCCATTTAACTACCAATTGGTAGTCAGGAGATAATATTCCGCAAACGTAGAAGTGCTAAGAACAAAGAAAATCAGAGCCTAGAAATGTTAATCATGACTCAAGTTCTACTTGGTTCCCACCTTTTCCTCGGAATTAACGTATGAAAGAACACGGTGTTAATTATAAGTTTCAATAATAAAAAATAATACATTATATTTGGTGTAGGATCTCAAGAAATACATTAAAGGGATTCAAGAAGCAGTACCAGTCAAAAGTAGATCAAAGGAAAGAATCAATAATCAGCAACGCAAAAGGAAGAAGAAGCAGAGATCTTGCAAAAACAGTCAATCAGTGATTGACGGAAGCAAACAAAGAAAGGAATCAGCGATGAAAAAGGAAAAAACAGCGGAGATCTGGCAAGGATAATCAATCAGAGACTGACGGAAGCTATTACGGGAAGATCCCAAATCAAAAGGAAATGCAATCACTGAAAATCAATCAAGGGATCCAGCGGATATGACTCAAGTACAAAAGAGATATGCTCAGCCGATGGAAAGCTCATCAAGACCATAAATCAAGGAAGATTAATGGGAACTTAACCTTATTCTTGGAAAGAATCAATCTATGATTCCTTTCAAGGATCAAATCCCTTTGGTTTGCAATATCTCAAGATTCTTGAAGGCCTCATAGAAAGTATACATATACAAACGTTCCGGACGTGAAAAAGAACATACTTTGATCGAATCATCTACCCTTTTTTTGTTCTACTCCAAACAAGCATTGTAGTTCCTTTAGATCTGCTGCGTAATTAGTTAGAGACGAAAAAGAGATAAACATTGGTGAGGCATTGTATCAAGAAAAGAAAAGAGACATAGAGACTAAGTTGTTAGTGTAAACTACACCATTCATTCTATACTCAGAAACATCGATCACTGAAAGAGAACACCCTTGCAACCCAAGGGGGCTGGAGTAGGATTCACATTGAATCTGAACCAGTATAAAAATTCTGGTGTCTTTATTTCCTACATTTTATTTCTACATTTACTATTATCCTGTTCTTAATTCTAGTCGACTAATTGGTAAACTAGTCAACTACTTATAAAAGTTATTAAAAATAAGCAATTAACCACTCTCTCCTCTTGTACTTTCAATTGGTATCAGAGCTAGTCTCACACTTCTTTGCTTAACAGCATGTGAGAAAAGATCATGGCAAATCAAGTTATTGTGGGAGCACTCTTTCAAGAAGGAACAACGCAAGTTTGGCCACCATATTTCAATGGACAACACTTTTCTTACTAGAAAATGTGTATGGAAATATATGCAAAGTCTTATAACGTCAAAGTTTGGCGAGTTATCAAAAAGAAAAACTACCCACTACCAGCAGCTGTTCGACCACCTGCTGATCCGAAGATATAGATAAATACACAGACAAGCAGATGACAGTTATCAATGTTAGTAGTAGGTTTTAAGAATAACTATCTAATGGACTTGTTTACCCTAAAATTTGGATAAAAATTAAACTTATAATGTAGTTTTACGGATACATAATTTTACCTAATATCAATGGATAAACGTAAATATAAGTGATGCAAATTGACAATAATACAAAGCAAACCAGTATTTGGTTAATGCCCTCGAGCTTGGTGAAGTAAGAACAGTTAAAGAGCAGCAAGTTGACGAGCAAAAGAAAGAAATATTACATTGCTTTCATATTCGTGGATGTAGTGTCCTTACAAATGATGGGGGCTCCCCTTTATATACTAGAGGAATCCTAATTATGGTACAATTCTAATTACGAAAGTAAATCCCATGATTGGTACAAATAGCCGCCATTGATTTGATCTATTGCAGGATTTCCACCGTGATTCTCGACCGGTTACGGATATCTCGCCTTTCCGTTATTGCACTTCACTCGAATCGGTCATGCCTAGTCCTGTTTGTTGCTGGCCTCGGTCTCGACGGATGTCACGCCCCAAAAATCGAGGAGTGCGACTGGCGCTCAATCGAACAAACCCGACTGAGCAAGCCTGTTAGGTTTCATTCTACCCAAACTAATTCATGAATAAAGAGGAGATGAACTCCATTGATCATACATTGTAAATATTTCATTAACAACTTCCATTTTTTTTCATTAGCAGTTTCAACCATAATGTCCAAAATATTACAATTTTTATAGTTATGATGAAAAATATATTTGCCAAATACTAGTATTTCTAATTTTATTTCCAATATCAAACACCATCCACAACCTGTCTACGGAGCCTCTAAATACAACTGAAGAGTAATATGGAAATGCCGACAGCAAGGCTCCGGCTATACCTCAAAATATAAAGTACATGATGGACAATGATACAGGACCCCGAAATGAAGTGGGGCTTACCAAATCGGCTGAAAAGAGGATGCGCCACTAGCTGTGACCAACATTGTCTGCTATGGAACCACCTACATCCATTTATAGATCTAGTGCATCCAACAAAATAGACGTTAGTACTGTCGAATAGTACTAGTATGTAAAGGCAAACACCAATCTCAGTAGAATGAACAGTGAAACAAAGAGAGGGCAGTCATAATAATCAATAAGTGCTACACAGAAAAACTAAGGTTGATAATCTTAGTGCCAAGTGCCACAACTCACAATGCCACCGTGTTCTTACACGGAGTCCGGTCTAGGCCCAACCGGCTAAGCCATCTCAAGTGAGACATAACCATATTCACAATTTGATCAATAATGCCACCATGTTCTTACACGGAGTCTGATCTCGGCCCGATCGGCTAAGCCATCTCAAGTGAGACATAACCATATTCACAATTTCATCAACAATGCCACCGATATTCTTACACGGAGTTTGATCTCGGCCCGATCGGCTAAGCCATCTCAAGTGAGACATAACCATATTCACAATTTCATCAACAATGCCATTGTGTTCTTACATGGAGTCCGATCTCGGCACGATCGGCTAAGCCATCTCACTTAAGACATATCCTCTTTCAATTTTTCAACTCAATTCACATTTCTGTTACACCCCACAATATTACGTCAATATTACGTCCTGCAGTATTAAGTTACGGCAGTGTTCTACCCAACTGTATTACATTACGAAAATATTATGTTTTGCAGTAATAAGTCATGACGATGTTGCACCCCGTAGTATTGTATGCTAAATTTGTTGTAAGGTAATTGACAATCAGTCCAAGGAAAATACTATTTGGAGATTATAAGGATTATAAGTGATGAGTAAATTCGTAAAGGTAAGAGGGTAAGTAATATCGAAGAAAATGAATTTTGTCGAAGTTTGGCATGTTGGGGTAAAATACGGCCCGAGCTAAAATACCCGATATTTATGGACTAGTGTCATACAAGGTACTACATAGCCATGATAGTAAGGTGTATAAGGTATGTGGAAAGTGAGTAATATTTTAAGTAATTCGGGGATTTTTTTTAAATTATACGGGTAATTGGTTAATTACCGGATAACAAAATATTACCCAGTTAACTAATAAGCGGACAAAAATTTAATCAATTGTCCCAAGAGGGAACGTGGCAGCCCCTCACTTTAGTATAAAGTGAGTCATTAATTCATGCTTACATGTGTCTAAGAGATAAGCATTAAAGTCTTTCCAAGACTTTATGGCAAGCGTTATTTAAAAAAAAAGGAAATAAGGATCTTATTTTGAAAGTCAAAAGCAAACCTTGTTACATTCTATTGAAATGAAAAGGCAGAAGCTTTTCAACGTCCAAAACCACACTCCTCAATTCATTAAATTTGGCATTTAAGCCATACTCGTTCTGCAAATTCAAAAAACGCAGAAGCCTAAATCCAATTTTTGGGTTCTAAATTTAATCCACGGAGGTTTCCAACGGGATAATTATACGGAGTTATTCCTACTCCAGGTATGCTAAGGCTATCTCTTCTTTCTTTTGGCATGATCCATACGATACGAATCGGAACGTGCAAATGCACAAATTCCATGAATGACTCTATTCATAACAGTAGTAGAGATAGTTGTGTTCTTGAATTTCCGTGTGTTATAATATCTTATCATCTGTTCATGGGTCTCAGAAAAATACGAAAGTTGAAAGAGTTTACTTTATGATATTACTCATAGGCAAAATGGTCTTATAACATTCCGAATGATTTTATTGATGTACTTTTTATACATTGCATTCATCTACATTGACTCATGACCAGATGACGTTATATATGTGTATATATGTAAATATATGTATATGGGATAGGGAAAAAGGTTACAGCGTTATATACGCACCACCACCTGATCAGCTGGTATATGTTGATGTTGTTGTCCACAGTGGCTAAAATATGATTCAAACGGCGTTATATACGCTTATATGTGTATATAGTCAAATGGTGTTATATACGTATATATATGTATGTATTCAAATGGAGTTATATACGCGTATATATGTATATGTATGTACTCAAACGGCGTTATATACGCGTATATATGTAAATATATGTATATGGGATATGGGAAAAGTTATGGCGTTATATACGCACCACCACCTGATCAGCTGGTATACGATGATGATTTTGCCCACAGTGGCCGATATGATATGATGGGATGCACTCAGATGCTGATAACGTTATGAAACATGTACCTATACATGACATAATATTCATACGCACATGCATGACGCTAAAAGTAATTTATGATTTACAAAGTTATTCAGACTTGCAGGTTGAGTCATGTACTTTAGATTTCTTCCATGTCTTTGATGTACATACTTATGTGCCTTACATACTCGGTACATTATTCGTACTGACGTCCCTTTTGCTCGGGGACACTGCGTTTCATGCCCGCAGGTCCCGATAGACAGGTCGAGAGCCCTCCAAGTAGGCTATCAGCTCAGCGAAAGATGTTGGTGCGCTCCATTTGCTTCGGAGTTGCTTGTTTGGTTAGTATGATTTAGACGTGTATTTTTTGATATGACAAGACTCTATCCCGACCTCTATGACATTTATATATTTTTAGAGGCTTGTAGACATATGTCGTATACGTGAAATATTGTACGGCCTTGTCGGCCTATGTTTGAGTTTATAAATGATTATGTTGGCCTACTAGGCCCGTATGTCATGTGTATATAATGATGTAATAAGAAAGATACGTTATGTTGGTACTCGGTTGAGTAAGGTACCAGGTGCCGGTCGTGGCCCATCGGTTTGGGTCGTGACAAAAGTTGTATCAGAGCAGTTCTTTCCTAGGGTTGTCTACAAGCCGTGTCTAGTAGAGTCTTGTTTATGGGTGTGTCGTGCACCACACTTATTAGCAGGAGGATACGGGGCATTTAGGATTGTCACTCTTTCTTCTTACTCTAGATCGTGTGGTAAAGCTCACTTATAATATTTCAAAATTCTATTTTATTCGTAATAAGACGATGCCTACATTCAGAAAGACGATCGATAAGGGATATAGCTGTGGAAGTGTTGAGTTAGAGGAACTCGATTTTGCATTTTGCATATGATGAGTAAATGTGAGGTCTTCGGCAAATCATGTGTTTAGTAAAAGGTGTAAGGTTCTTCATAAGGATCTTTAAGGAAAGAACACTTATCCACTCTTACGGTAAAAAGGAATAACGGAATCAAAAGTTAGACACAAGTTTCAGCAAGTAAAAGAAGCAAGGTGAAGAAGGGTACGAGGTACCCAATTAATAATAATTATCATTATTTATCATTCAGGAAGGGAGGTATATGCATATTGAGTTAGCTTCAACAGTAATAGATGTACGTACAATCGGTCACACCTATCTCAGTCATGCCCTATGGGAGCTAATGGATATGGTTTAAGAGAAGGATGGGATAGCAAGATCCGGCTGGGGTTAGAGTAACCCAAAATGATGGATGGATGGTTTGCGCTAATTTACATTTTGGAAGGATATTAAAAAGGTGATAATAGAACTCCTTATGAGATACCTAGATATGGCACTCTAAAATAGTACAGCTAGACATGAGTACTACAAAGACATGCACTAGAAGCCTGAAAAGGATAATATTATCTTAGTATGGCTCATGTCCCTAGTAGAGAGAACATGATAGGCAACCCAAAGAGCCAGTGGATGGTGCAAAGGGGAGCTAAAAGCAAAAGAATATCTTGTTAAAATTTTTAGAATAAAGTGATAGACGGAAATGTACGTAGGAAATAAGAAGAGAGCTAATGAAACATTTAGAGTAAGCTGTGATACATGGATGACAATGGTAGGCAACAAAGATAACAGTATTCCAGAGTCGATAGTCAAGTAAAGGAAAAGACGAGAAGTGACAGGCCTTGAGATAACAAAAGAGTATAGGCCATAAAGTCATATCCTCACTTCGAGAAACAAGTTCGCAACGTTAACGTGGTTCAAAAGAAAAAGTTAGACCCCAAAGTAATAGAAGCCAGCACGGACTGGTGGAAAAAGATAAACTAAACATGCATTAAGGACTGAGTGATTTGATGGTGGTCAGCATCATGAGAACTTCATATTGCGTTCCGGCGATAATAGAATGGACCATGGAGGAATATTCATGAGAAACTTTGAGAATGGTTATTCAGGAAGACGCTTCCCTAAAACAAGCAATGTGAGCAAAGTTAAGCTTAAGGGATTGTATGTGCCAGTTACACCAAGTATCACCCTCGTGAGTAAGGAATTTTGTTATCCTTGGTATAGAAGGATTTCCGCAAGGCGAGTAAGGGTAATCGATAATGTGAAAAGAAGCCAAAGATGAAGAGGTAACATATCCATAGGTAGATACTCGTGGCTTCAACTCTTAGTACTCCCCTAAAGGTGGGAATATGGAGTGATGTGGTGTTAAGTCAGAATTAAGTGGTTCTAGTAGCTACGAAATGGTGAAGGAAGAATGCAATAAAATATAAGAAAGGGATGATATTGCACTATTCAAAGCCTACAGATAGGCTACAATCCCAGAACATTATGCAAACACGACGTCAAGGAGAAGAAGTGAGGCATTCCTGCCCGGAATGTTATGGATAAATAAGGATCTAGTGCGAGACGTAAGTTAAGACAAAGAAAATAACCCAAGAAAGATTATGTGGAATATTTATATGAGAATGGGCCAATGAGTAGTTAGCAGTTGTTTAAGGAAAAGCCTAGTTACGGCTAGACAGTAGGTTATAGGCGAACCAATAGATCGTGCAAGATAAACATAGTAAAACCCAATATAGTGAATTCAGCTTCGCAATAATGTTATTGTAATACTTGAAATATATCCAGATAGGAGTCATGGTAGTTAAAGGTACCGTACGAATATTATGGGAATAAAAAAAAGTGCCACTGGGAAGGCAGTCAAAATATCAGTTCAGAAGCAACCATACAAACACAAGGGCATGGAGGTAAGCAACTACGGATGATTACAGGCAAGTAAGGACATCAAAAAGGTCCGCAATAAGGTCATAGATTTACCAGAGTCAAGGGTTCTCCCTAAGTACTACAATGAAAGACTAGCTGGAGAGATAAGGAAGAAGGCTTCAACCTAAGCACAATAACCTAAAGAGAAAATGGTCGGGTAACAACAATATCGTAACAACTTTGTAAGCATTCCAAAGGAAAATGGCACCTACTGTGGCTAATGAACAGAAAGTAAGAATAAAAGTAATATTCGAGATCATATGAGTTGCATGAAAACTCTGGCAAGTGTGGGAACTAATATAAGCTAAGTATGGACGCAACAAAGGGGCAGAAAGACCAGGAAAAGTAATAGCTTACATTAAAAGAAGCTAAAATGGAACGAAAGAAATTATTCGATCAATGATCCAGAGTTGGTTACATTACGAACTCACTTAAGGGTTCGGAGTTTTATACATGCATCATATACAGCCGTAGAAGATTCTGGTATACGTTAAAAGAAAGAATTGAGCCCGGGTCATAGATGAAGGATTGAATTGTTAAAGGATTTTATCATGAATATCCCTTAGCGCCTATGAAAGGCTAAAGTAATAACTAATACCAGGAGCCGTAGGTCGAAAGATATCTTAAGCCTACATAAAGGCTGATTAGAAAGAAGAGGAAACTAAAGAGTTACATCGACTAAGCAAAATAGGAGGGACCAAGAGAATTATAGACCTCAAGATCACTCTTAAATAGCAGAGGTATAACAGAGATAGCACAGTAGCCATATTTTATAACGGCTCAACGATGAAGCCAACTGAAGAGTACCAGCCTCATAAGAAGTTAGTATGAAGCTCCCACCGAATTGTGTATGCACCAAAGGTGCAAGTATTATAATAGAGCTTCAAGTTATGGACGTGAATTACACCTAGATGGAAGGGAGGTTATGAAAGAGATAGAAGATATAATACGAGATTTTATGTAAGTAAGGTAAAAGTGAACAACGTACAAGATACTAAAATGCAGAAAGTTGTGAATAGTCCATACTTCGGATAGAAGGTTATAAGAACAGGGATTCAATATCTAGGAAGGATAGCAGCAGCATCAGTAGCATATCTTCCAGCCTATGGTCTAGGTATTGAAAAGCCTGATTATGAGAGTAAAGAATAGTTAGAGACAATGTGATGTCTCACTTGATGTTCCAGAATAACATAAGAAAATTTATGGTGCAAGCAAGTTTAAGAAATTTTATAAATGGATATGTATAGGTCTCAAGCTAAAGTGTGGTAGAGCGATAAAGTTTTAAGGAAGCATGAGTAAGGATGAGGAAAGGCAAGTGGAAAGATGACGAGAATAGATAAGTCTTTAGGATTAAGCCCATGAAAATAAGAAGAGTAGATAGTTTCTCTATGTTATCCAAAGTTCACTATAGCTTTAATGAACTAAAAGGAGTCAAAAATTAATAGCATTTAGAAGGAATGAAATGCCACCCTGGTAATAGAATGAGGGTCAAATTGTGATAAATAAAAGATGTGTTTGGGCCTTCGATTGAGTAATGATTTAACGAAGAAAAGAAACGGATCTTATAAATTGGACAGGATTAAAATACCCACGAAAGGTGAATCGCATTGGGATGTTGTGAGGTATGGTTATGGAAGCAAGGTATCGCCCCAGGTGGATCAATCTAATCATTTCAGACGTTCCCCGATAAAACGTGAATCCTAGCAGCAATATTACATAAAAGGTTAAGTTATCAGTGGTATATTGTAAATCAATATTGAGGTGAATCAACAACGGATGGACAAAAGCTACAAAGTATGAGATAAGATTAGGTCGTCATTCTAAAGATGAACAATAATAAGGAAGCCTTAAAGGACTTAAATTTATACATATGGAATGAGCAACGAGAGTAAGCTGGGACTTGGTAGCAGACCTCAGCAACGATAAATTAAAGTAAGAGTTATGGTAGTAAATTCATACGGATGGTTAAACGGACCTTTGAGATGAGATTTAGCAATATTCGTGAATCCAACAAAGTATCGAGCAAAGGACTTCAATATACCTATAGAGGCCTAGAGAGGCATCCTATTAAGCCTTGTATATACAAAGTAAGGCCTACAGATTGACTAAAAGGTATAAGGAAAAAGGAAAGATGAATCACATAAGTGCACCTAAAAAATCCAGGGTCATACAGACCGCATGACAAGAGGTAACAAAAGTTGCAAGATTAGGAAGATTTCGACCACAGGTCATGATATTAGAAAAAAGACTAAAAAGGGGAATACCCCAGACATTAGATTTATTCACAGAGCAAATGTTTGATTTGAAAGAAGAGTATAAATGTATTCACAAGAGCTATGAGTTACGAAAATGATAAGAGCATTAGTCAACATTCGAGGACGAATGTTCCAAAGGGGGGAATGATGTTACACCCCACAATATTATGTCAATATTACGTCCTGCAATATTAAGTTACGGCAGTGTTCTACCCAACTGTATTACATTACGAAAATATTATGCTTTGCAGTAATAAGTCACGACGATGTTGCACCCCGTAGTATTGTATGTTGAATTTGTAGTAAGGTAATTGACAATCAGTCCAAGGAAAATATTATTTGGAGATTATAAGGATTATAAGTGATGAGTAAATTCGTGAAGGTAAGAGGGTAAGTAATATCGAAGAAAGCGAATTTTGTCGAAATTTGGTATTTTGGGGTAAAATACGGCCCGAGCTAAAATACCCGGTATTTATGGACTAGTGCCATACAAGGTACTACATAGCCATGATAGTAAGGTGTATAAGGTATGTGGAAAGTGAGTAATATTTTAAGTAATTCGGGGAAATTTTTTTAAATTTTACGGGTAATTGGTTAATTACCGGGTAACAAAACATTACCCAGTTAGCTAATAAGCGGACAAAAATTTAATCAATTGTCCCAAGAGGGAACGTAGAAGCCCCTCACTTTAGTATAAAGTGAGTCATTAATTCATGCTTACATGTGTCTAAGAGATAAGCATTAAAGTCTTTCCAAGACTTTATGGCAAGCGTTATCTAAAAAAAAAGGAAATAAGGATCTTATTTTGAAAGGCAAAAGCAAACCTTGTTACATTCTATTGAAATGAAAAAACAGAAGCTTTTCAACGTACAAAATCACACTCCTCAATTCATTAAATTTGGCATTTAAGCCATACTCGTTCTACAAATTCAAAAAACGCAGAAGCCTAAATCCAATTTTTGGGTTCTAAATTCAATCCACGAAGGTTTTCAACAGGATAATTATACGGAGTTATTCTTAATCCAGGTATGTTAAGGCTATCTCTTCTTACTTTTGGCATGATCCTTACGATACGAATCGGAACGTGCAAATGCACAAATTCCATGAATGACTCTATTCATAACAGTTGTAGAGATAGTTGTGTTCTTGAATTTTCGTGTGTTATAATATCTTATCATTTGTTCATGGGTCTCAGAAAAATACGAAAGTTGAAAGAGTTTACTTTATGATATTACTCAAAGGCAAAATGGTCTTATAACATTCCGAATAATTTTATTGACGTACTTTTTAAACATTTCATTCATGTGCATTGACTCATGACCAGATGGCGTTATATACGCGTATATATGTAAATATATGTATATGGGATAGGGGAAAAGGTTACGGCGTTATATACGCACCACCACCTGATCAGCTGGTATATGTTGATGTTGTTGCCCACAGTGGCTAAAATATGATTCAAATGGCGTTATATACGATTATATGTGTATGTATTCAAATGGCGTTATATACGCATATATATGTATGTATTCAAACGGCGTTATATACGCGTATATATGTATGTATATATATATGTATATGGGATATGGGAAAGGTTATGGCGTTATGGGAGAGGTTATGGCGTTATATACGCACCAGCACCTGATCAGCTGGTATACGATGATGATTTTGCCCACAGTGGCTGATAATGTTATGAAACATGTACCTATGCACGACATGATATTCATACGCACATGCATGACGCTAAAAGTAATTTATAATTTACAAAGTTATTCAGACTTGCAGGTTGAGTCATGTACTCTAGATTTCTTCCATGTCTTTGATGTACATACTTATGTGCCTTACATACTCGGTACATTATTCGTACTGACGTCCCTTTTTCCTGGGGACACTGCGGTTCATGCCCGCAGGTCCCGATAGACAGGTCGAGAGCCCTCCAAGTAGGATATCAGCTCAGCGAAAGATGTTGGTGCGCTCCATTTGCTTCGGAGTTGCTTGTTTGGTTAGTATGATTTAGACGTGTATTGTTTGATATGGCAAGACTCTATCCCGACCTCTATGACATTTATGTATTTTTAGAGGCTTGTAGACATATGTCGTATACGTGAAAGATTGTACGGCCTTATCGGCCTATGTTTGAGTTTATAAATGATTATGTTGGCCTACTAGGCCCGTATGTCACGTGTATATAATGATGTAATAAGAAAGATACGTTATGTTGGTACTCGGTTGAGTAAGGTACCGGGTGCCGGTCGTGGCCCATCGGTTTGGGTCGTGACAATTTCTTTCCTATCTTTCGTTACGTGGAACAAGCAGCCTTATTTATTAAGTCTTTCTTGGCACTTGAACGCATTTTACAATTCAAATCCTTCCCTTTTTATACGTTCGAATAACAGTATCATTCATGTCAATAAGTCCTATTACATAAGACATTGCACGCATAAGGGAAAGAGCTTGGAAATCATAATCACGTTCTCAAATAGCATGATTACATGGTAAACATTTAGAACAATTACAGAACGTAAATCTTTCAATCCAACACATTAATGCAATTAATTCTAGCATGATCAAGTCAAAACTTACACCAATTATTCGAACACTAAGAGTTCGATGCTAAGAAGAAGAGAGTTAGCCATACATACCTCAATAGAGCTTTTAAGCAAATTTTCCTTTTAGAAGTCATTTTAAGATAGTTGAGTCGAGGCTCACTTCATAATCTGATTCATATATTTCCCCATTTCATAGGCATCACTAGGCACAATTATAAACGTTATCCATACTCTATTTCCCCAGTTCATTTAATTCATTTTCAAACATCTTCATAGTTTATCAACTACTAGATACACTCAATCAAGACATTTAGTACGCATACGAGCGTTAGGAGTATTAAGCACATCGAGTTTTCCTTACCTAATCGGTACACCACTTTTAATTTAATCCACAACTCAAAGCCATACCATTTTAATAAGAAACCCATACTTTAAATATCTATCATTCAATATAAGGCTTGTTCGGAATGATCAAGTTTATGAGTTTATAGGGGATAATCTGGAACATAGAAATTAGGGATTTTGAGCCGGTCATACTTAAACTTACGGAAACTTTTTGGAATTTAATTCCAAGAGAGAAAGTTTAGAAAACATACCTTGTTTGAGCTTTCCTTAAGTTACTACAATGCACTAACGCTTCTAGCAATAATAATCTATAGAAAGATAGCAAAAATCGATTAATAATTAGAAAAATTTCCCATGGTGTAACTCTCTTAGGAATTTCATCAAACACCTAACATGTGAAATAGACTACAAGGATCTACAATGGAAATTCCTTCTTCCCTCAACCAATTTCAACAAGAACAACCCCAAAATAGTTCTTTAATCCCACATACTATAGTCTAGTGTCACATGCATGGCCTATTTCTAACCCCACAATATATTTTTGAACTCATAATCTCTTATATGAAATCTTAGAAGTAGGACTTACCCAGAAGGATACTGAGCTAGAGATGAGCTTTCTTGATTCTTGAGAATTTGTGCAAGATTGGGTGATTGGAGGGCTAGGTTGCCTCTTTCTCTCTCTAAAATGCTCTCACCTCTCTCTATATTTAGTAGAAAATTGCCCCAAATGAAGCCCCAAAGTTTATTTATCAAAATGGGGTCGGATATGAAAATTTCCAAAAATGACCCCCGAAGTCAATTATGTGGTACAATTATGCTATAGCATAATCGTTTTGTGGGCAGCAGAATTGCAGTATAATCATTAATCGACAACATAATCAATTATGCGACAACATAATCAATATGCGACAACATAATCAATATGCGACAGCATAATAGTTTGCTCGTCTCTACTCCACTTTGTGATGCTTATGCGGTCCGCGGAATCGTTTTACGGTCACAAAATTGATCGCAAGTCTAGCCTTTGGTAATTTGATCATAACTTTGTGTAGGAATATCTAATGACGAACAGTTTGAAGCATTAGAAACTAGACTCGAAGATATTTTATTTGATAGGTTGTTCATCACATAAATATCGTATACATATATAAATATGCTCGTCCAAAGTTTGGACTTGTGCGAACTCATTTGGAATTTTAGCCTATTATATAATTTTCCAACTCGACTTAGATATAGGCCTCTCAATAGTCCCCACATTACTTATTATATGACTTATACACTTATTTACCATATCCAATTGATATACATCATTTTAATAGAACATAAAGTATTGTAATTAGCCTAACTGGCACCACGAAATCCTAAATTACTTAAGAGAAATTTTTTGGGGACTTACAACGGACATCTTGATTCTTGAACTCAACACCTCATCTTCGTGCTATAGCCTGATCCATTGTGAGGCTGACACTCGACGTGATCCCCTAAACCCGATTAAATAGCAAAATCGGGCAAGATTTTAACCGTATACAGATAGGCCCCTCATTTCTTGGAGTGTAATGAGAAGAAACGAACTGAGTCTTTGATTTTATACTTAGACCAATTATGATGTCATTCTTATGACGTAAGCGACAAAAACGACCGAAGCGTCACGTCGGTACGGTTCCCAAAATCATTAATTACCGTCAGTTGATGGTCGGCCACTAGTGCCCTTGAACCATCACCATAAATCCTTAAATAGGTCTTCTTCTTACTTCTTTAAACTTTACTATGAAATTTTCTTGTACTAATCTTAAGAATCCTTCTGAGTTTTTCAAGTTTTTCTACAAGTCTCCAAAGATCTTCACATCTCATTTAGCCTCTCCGCTCTTGCACAATTTCTAGGCCTCGTTACCAATCTTTCTTCAAAACTATAAATCTCGTCTTCTTCTTTTTCTAAATCTATACCAAAATGGCAAAAACATCAAAAATCGTTCCCAAAAGGAAAAAGCTTCTTCATCGCGGGCAGGTCGGCGACAAAAATGCCGGTGGAGCCACGCATCAAGGAGTGCGTTCCCGGGGCATGCAATCTCACTTCTGATTTCAAGATCGTGAAAACCTCGCAGGTCCCTGGCCGATGTGAGCTGATGTTGAGATATATATGCTCGATAACTGAGGATGGCCTGAAGCAGGTGAAACAATATTGCCACTATGAAGTCAAATAAGTGGTGATTCCGACGCTTGAAGAGGACATCACCTCCCACGTGAAAGGGTTCTTGAGTGTTTACACTTACCCTATTATACTGGGTCCCGTTGACCCTGTTATCCTCGAGTTTTGCTGCCAATACCAAATAACCCTGGGACAGATCCATCCTTCTTTCTGGTGCATTGTTATTTTGCTTCGATTCTTCGTGAGCAAAGTCGAGAGGATGCCTTTTACCCTCGATCATCTCATTAGAATGTACAACCCCGGTCTTTATCGAGGAAGACTAATAAGGCTTCAGCGTTAAGCTACCAAGGTGCTGCTCTCAAGCATAGATGAGGACAAGGATCGAGGATGGATGGGCCTATTTGTCCGAGTAAGGAATTCCGGCATAATTCCAGCCGAGAAGATGCCTTTCCCTGAAGAGTGGAACATGAAGAGTAAGTACAAACCCACCTATAGCTTACGTTTACCACTTTGTTTCTTTTTCCTTTCTGTATTGACATCTTTTCCTATGATGCAGTGGTTTCTTGGGTGCCAAGTGCAATCCCGAACCTTGAAGGTTGTGTTCGGAAGCTGACCTCGACCTCTTCGTACACTAAGTGCTCGTGGCGTGATTTGTCAAGGGGCCGATGGGAGGCCAAAAATCATGGTAAGCTTCTCTATCCGTGTTTGATTCCCTTTTAAGAAATGTTTCTTTTTTATTTTCACTTGATTTCCCCCCATACAGGCCTCAGAGACAATGCTGTCATGAGGTCGTCCCCACTTGGGGAAGAGGAGGCCCCGAAACCGGCTAAGGATAAGAAGAGGAGAAGGGTCTCGCCTTCCGATACTCCAAAGCCTAAAAAGAACAAGGCTCGTAAGTCAAAGAATGACACTGCCGCTCTGCCTACTGACGTAGCCCAGAAACTATGAGATGAAGAAAAGGAGAAAGAAGATGCTGACTATAAGCTGGCGGCTCGAAAGAGGGGGAGCGCCGAAGCTTCAAAGGTAGCGGTGAAGGTCGAGGAGGCTCATCTTCGGACCGAGGAGATCTCGGAAGATGGTCCGAGAAAAGTCCACCAGTCATCGGAGGCTAAAGATGTCTCCCGTCGTGATGAACAATCGATGAGTGTACCTGTCCGTCGTGACGAACAATCGGCGGATGTGCCTGAAGGGTCCAGTTCTGAGGCCCTTCGAGAAGGAGAGAGCGCCCCAAGTGTCTTGCTTGGGGCAATCAACATTGATGATTCGCCGCCCCTCCCCACCTTTTCTACGGGGAAAAATCAGGAGGTCTAGGCTATGGAGACCCCCACTATGGGAACGACCCAAGAAGGGGATGACTTATTTCGTGGCTACTTCACGGGGGTTGATGATGTTTCCGATATGGATGTATCGATCATTTTCGATGAGGCTCAGTGACTCCTGAACCAAGTAGATTTCAGCCTCCGCTATTAGTTTTACGTTTACCTCTATTTCCTTTTGCCTGATTTTCTTACTTTCTCTTTAGCCCGTGACGCTTCATTAGGAAGCATTTTCCAAATCCGGAGCTGAGTTGAACCAATGTGAGGCCGATCTCAAAAGGCTCGCGAAGGAGAGAAATGCCCTCAAACTCTTTAGTGGGCAAAAAGAAGAAGAGATTAAGGACCTCCGAGATGAACTGGCCAAAGCTCACAAAGAGCAGATTGACTTGATCGAGCAGGTAATGAAGAATTTTCTTAGAAGTTTGGTGTGTCGATTTGGGGATGGCAACTAATACTTTGATCCAACAGGTTCAGCAGAAGACCAAAAAGATCGAGCAGCTTCGCGAGGAGGCTAAGATGAAAGAGGCAGAGACTTTGGGGTAGAAGTAGAACATGGACCATCTCATCTCGGAGAAAGATACTGCTCGAGCCCAGCTATTTTCGGTTGAGCGTCAACTCCAAAGCATGAAGGAGGAGAGCTTGTCCCGAGCCAAGAAAATTGAGGAGCTTGAGACTCGGTTGGTTGCTAAACTTGTAAAGGCCGCATCTGAAGTAGAAAAAGTAAGGGCTGATGCAGAGGCGGTCGTAGCCGTCTACCGAGCCGATGCGGAAGCAGCTAACGCTCGAGCAAAGTAAATTTCCGATACTGCTCAGGTTCAATCATTATGCGTTACCGAGCATGCCAAGTTCCAATCTCGGAGAGAGACTCTAGAAGAGATTCATGCTCGTGGTTTAACCTTACTGCCGATATTGAGAATGCGAAAGTTCTAGAGGATGAAGCCAAAGCTTTGCTCTCTGATTATGATGACTCTGGGAGCGCGAGCGGAGAAGATGAAGATGAAGCTCCCGGGGAAGATTAGGAAATTAGAATTTTTTCTTCTTTTTCGGATTTTTGTGTAAGACCCTTATTGGTCTTTGTAAATACTTTTACATATATGAAAGATCCTTTTTCTTTCCAATTTGTCTTTGATTTCTGTTTTGTGGAAAATCTATTTTGCTTTCGCCTTATGATAATTCTAATATACTTTAGGTCTTGTGAGAAATTTGACTCACTTCGTTGCCTTGTGAAAATTTTGTTGAAATTGGATTGCTATAATCTCTATAATCGAGTGAGTACTTGCTCGAACTCGGAGTAGTAAATACCCTTGGGTTTTGGTTAAGCGAGGGCGGGTCCTCGAGCTCAGCAATGTAATGTCCCTCAGGCTCTTGAATCGGACCGATATGACCTCCAAAGAGTAGCTTTTTCCCTTTTTTCGGCTTAAAATTTTAATCATATAAAAATTTGTTATGGCTTACCATGGGATAGATCTGTACCCATTAGGATTCAGTGTTGTCGAAAACATTTGTTACGCCTTAGCATAAGTTTGTTCAATTTGGTACCTCTTAAGGTTTTCGAGGGTTGATGTTCTCGAAACCCTATGTATATTTGCCGAGGGTAGCCCTTTTTTAATCGGTTTTATGAAAATATTTGAAGGCCTGTTTGATTAACGATTTCAGACATCTCCGAACCGTGTTAGTTTAGCCATAGCCTTTAACTTGATATTTGCCCATTGGGCTTGTTTCTCGATTATACTTCAAACTTGTTCGAAGTATCACTCACCGAGTGGGGTGGCCGTGGCCTATAAAATTGAGGATCATTTTTTTAAGGTCTTAATATTTCGAAGTTTAATAATTCGAGCATGTCAATTTTCGGACGATGGTCCCCGAGTACGAGGTTAATTGCTCGAGCTTTAGTTACGATTCGCTCTTGAGCCGGTTTGTGTAATATATCGTAAGTACGAAATTGTAAAGTATAAATCTCAATAAGGAATGGAACATTTGATAAGCAAAAAGTACTTCTTTTAATGGATCATTCATACATACATGTTTTGTCATTACGGCTCGGGCAATTTACATGGGCACGGTTCGTTTGACCGTTTGGCCCTTTACAAAATTTTCCTATCGAGACCCTGTTGACACGAATCATCTTCCTTGAAAACATAACATTCGAGTGTGGTGCCCCCCAGTATTCGAGGTTAATTGTAAAGAAGCCTCAAATACTGTTGAATTGTCCCCAGGTACCACAGATAATTGTTGCCTCGTTAAAAAACTCGTCGGAAAAACCCATTTGGGACAAAAATCGATCTAAGGGAAAAAGAGCACAATACGTGCTTTAAAACCTGAGGTCCTTGTGTTGAAGAATTTCCCGATGTCTTTGATCGAACAACTGTAATAAGTTAGTATCGAATATAAACAAAAACGGGAGAGAGTCATACCTTAGCAATAATATCGTTTGAGGAGTGATATGTTTCAATTATTTGGTAGTAGTTCGTCGTTCATCATGCCAAGCTTATAAGATCCCTTTCCGATGACACCGAGGACCTGATATAGTCCTTCCCTATTTGGGTTGAGTTTCCCCTTGTTTGGATCTCGAGTGTTGAGGGTGACGTTTCTCAAAACTAAGTCCCCTGTTTTGAAGTGTCGAAGATTGGCTCTTCAATTATAGTATCTTTCTATTCGTTGTTTTTGGGCGGCCATTCGAACGAGGGCGGCTTCCCGTTTTTCGTCTAGAAATTCGAGGCTTGTATTCATAGCCCCGTAATTTGATTCTTCCATTGTGTATCAAAACCTGACACTTGGTTCCCCAACTTCGACTGGGATCAAAGCTTCGGTGTCATATACTAAGGAGAACGGTTTTGCCCCCGTACTAGATTTTGTCGTTGTCTGATATACCCAAAGGACTTCGGGCAAAATTTCTCTCCATTTCCCCTTAGCATCGTTCAACCTTTTCTTTAGGTTTTGAATGATGGTCTTGTTCGTTGCTTCAGCCTGTCCATTCACACTAGGATGATACGACGTCGATAATATCCTTTTATTTTGTGATTTTATAGGAACTTCGTTATTTTGCTGCCAATAAATTATTTTCCATTGTTTCACACTATTTCAGCGGGTATCGCGAATCGGCATACGATGTGATCCCAGATGAAGTCTATAACTTCTTTCTCTCTGTCTTTCTCGAAAGCCTATGCTTCAACCCATTTAGAGAAATAGTCAGTCATAAATAAAATGAACTTAGCTTTACCTGGGGCAGATGGCAGAGGGCCGACGATATCCATTCCTCATTTCATGAACGACCATAGGGATAAGACTGAATGAAGCTGCTCCCCTGGCTGATAAATCATCGGTGCATGTCTTTGGCATTTGTCGCATTTTCGAATGAACTCCTTAGTATCTTTTTCCATACTATCCCAATAATACTCTGCTCTAATGACTTTGTGAACCAGTGATTCTGTACCGGAATGGTTCCCGCAAGTGCCCTCATATTATGGATCCAAGGTCTCCCGAGCAGCGTGTTGTATCTCATATCACCTTCGATTACATGGAACTTTGTTTTCTGAATAGTTCCAGCCACGTGCACTGGCAATATGATTTCCCCTTTTGTGGTTTCACTTGTCATGTTGAAACCGTTGAGCACTCGAGCTGCAGGCACGATTTGATCCTGAAGGCCGAGCTGCTCCACGACCCTCGATCGAATAATATTTGCCGAGCTACCTGGATCAACCATCAGACGTTTAACTTGAAAATTATTCATAAGGATAAATATTACCAGTGCGTCGTTGTGAGGTTGTTCGATCCCTTCTGCATCCTCATCGTTGAAAGATACTACATCCTAAAAATTGGATAACAATTAAACTTATAATGTGGTTTTAAGGATATGCAATTTTACCTAATATCAATTAATAAACGTAAAGATAAGTGATGCAAATTGACAATAATACAAAGCAAACCAGTGTTTGGTTAATGCCCTTGAGCTAATGAACCCTCGAGCTTGGTGAAGTAAGAATAGTTAAAGAGGAGCAAGTTGATGAGCAAAAGAAAGAAACATTATATTGCTTTCATATTCGTGAATGTAGTGTCCTTACAAATGATGGGGACTCCCCTTTATATACTAGAGGAATCCTAATTATTGTACAATTCTAATTACGAAAGTAAATTCCATGATTGGTACAAATAACCGCCCTTGATTTGATCTATTGCGGGATTTCCACCGTGATCCTCCACCGGTTACAGATATCTCATCTTTCCGTTATTGCACTTTACTCGAAGTCGGTCATGCTTAGTGCCAATTGTTGCTGGCCTCGGTCTGGATGGACATCTCGATTCTTGAACTCAACACTTCGTCTTCGTGCTATAGCCCGATCCATTGCGAGGTTGACACTCGATGTGATCCCATGAACTCGATTAAATAGCAAACCCGATTTTAATCGTATACATGACTAATAAACTAATGATCACTCCTTTTGGGTGGATCCAACCCGAGAGCAATATTCCAATCATTGTTGACGATGTTGTTGGAATTGCGTCGCTACAACCTCATGGTTGCACGTGCATCGATATACCTAAGGTGTGTAAAAGAATGCTTGAGAAAAAAAAGTGTATAAAAGGAATTTTTGTGCAAGTTAGGAGATGATGAATGTATGAGTATAACTCTTAAAAAATATGGATATGTTTTAAAAGGTAAACCTATAACTTTAAATCCAAGATCCGTATTTGATGGTTGTCAATCAGGTGAAGGACACAAAACACCTACGTCTCTGTACGGTAATAGACAAGATCGATGGATCAAAGAAAATGGGCAAAATACGAAAACATACCAGGACGCGCGACGACAGAAAGAAGAATATTCGTCCGAAACATGAGCGAAAACATCATGCGACTTCTCCGCTAACCTCTAACTTTACCTCCACAATAGTAACTACCACATACACAGGAACTCACAGCATCTTGGACAAACAAATCATAACAGTGGCGAACAATTGGCAAAGGAAACCTTAACCATCATTTTGTCGAACATCAAAAAATTAATACTCCTACTACGTTGTTTATACAACGTAACATACCATGACGAACAAAGATACTGGCACTCGTTCTTGTTATTAAAGAGTAGATTGTATTTGTTTGGCGATATTTTTGAGACTCGGCGTGTTTCTGTCCTCCTGGTTAGTACTTTGTTTTTGGTCTTGTCCTGTACTATTTATTTATTTATTTATTTATTCTGTAACTATGTCCTTCACTCCTTGCATGATATCGAAGTTGTTGGCTAGTTTTTATTCATTTCTTTTCCTTATAATGCTCCAGAATGTTGTGGTTTGCTGTAATTTATGCTGTTTAGTGATTGCATTTTGGATCTCGCGCTTGAATTTATTAATCTATACCGAGTATTTTATGACCATTGTATAGCCACGGGTGAATACATTCATTTAGCAACACATAATTAAACGCGAATTTAACTGATGTACAAAAATTTTACATGTTATAACCAGTTGTAGCAGGTTTGTTACCTTATTTTTCAGGTATTATTAGTTACCATTATTATCTCTAATATGACTTGATAGTGTAATAAAACTATTACACTATTTGTGCATAAAAGCTAAACTCATTAAACTCTCCCCATTTTCATGGACTCTTTCTTGTTTTCAGCTTCTTTCTCATACTCACCTTAAGCTTATAGTAGCA
Organism: Nicotiana tabacum; assembly: GCF_000715075.1. Taxonomy (NCBI): domain Eukaryota; kingdom Viridiplantae; phylum Streptophyta; class Magnoliopsida; order Solanales; family Solanaceae; genus Nicotiana; species Nicotiana tabacum. Next base: position 142,729,766 of record NC_134087.1, on the reverse strand, counting down.
GCGTCGAAGGTAGAGTGATGCTCTGATCAGTTTTATTGACACGTACAAAAGATAGACTAAGTTGTTTAGGTATGGTCTTTCAATTAGCGAAATAGTTGAAAAGTTTCCTTACCTTCCTATGTTGACATAGAAAAGCCCCATATGACTGAGGATCGTTTTCACTCTCTGAAAAAGAAAGATGTTCTATTTGATGAAGAAGAAAAGATCAAAGGGAATGAGAGACAAAGAGCAGAGCATTTTTGCAGTCAACAAACACACGTGGCTCAATCTCAGCCTTAGAAGTAAAATAATGGCCCTATTCTCTCGGCTGTTAGATATGAGGAAAGGCAGCTATATATTAGATTTATTCTAGAAAGATCCAAGTATGTGCTTGGCACATGTGTGCACATGGTAGGGAATAAATCTATTATACAGTAATAGTACAAGTGCCAAGCATGTGCTTATCACATGTGTGCACATAGTAGGGAATAATTTGTTATACAATTACAGTACAGTGAATAGGAATAGTACAAGTATAAATAGGATTTTATTTTACACTTTTCTTTTGTAGCAATTACTTGTATATATTCAACTTTGAGTGATGAAGACAGTCAGTGGAAAATTCTCACATTTCACAGTCTTTTTCTTTCATGGTATCAGAGCAACAGTAGCTCGATCCATTTACAATCAACTATCAATCATTTTTTTTGTTCTTTCCCTTTTATTTTACCTTCAGCCATGACAGGAACTGAATCTTCACCCACTCTTCCTCTAGCTGGTTCAACCAGTAGTGGAGTCACAGCAGACACAAACCATCCTTATTTTCTGCACTCATCTGATGCACCTGGAATGACTTTGGTGAACTCACCATTTGATAGAAGAGGATATCCAGGTTGGAGAAGGTCTGTTTTAATTGCTCTGTCAGCCAAGAATAAGATTGGCTTCATCAATGGGGTTTGTGTTGAGCCAGATCTGGGATCTAAGGAACATCCTCAATGGAGCAGAACAAATGATATGGTCACTTCTTGGTTACTAAACTCCCTATCCAAAGAGATAGGAGACAGTGTGATTTACTCAAAAACTGCACAAAGCCTTTGGAACAGTCTTGAACATAGGTTTGTGCAATCAAATGGGGCCAAGCTCTATCATCTGCAAAAGGAAATTGCAAAATCAGTGCAAGGAAATAGCAGCATAGCAGGATATTTCACAACACTCAAAAGGTTGTGGGATGAACTGGACTCTCTCAACTCTCATCTAGGGTGTACCTGCAACTGCACATGTCAAGGGAAGACAAAGATGGCAAAGTTCTTGGAAGATCAGAGAGTCATTCAATTTCTCATGAGTCTCAATGACTCCTATGCTCAGGCAAGGGGACACATATTGATAATGAACCCACTTCCTAGCATAGATCATGCTTATTAAATACTCTTACAGGATGAAGGACAGAGGGAGACATACCTCAGCCCTCACTATCCAACAGATGGAGCAACATTAATGGCAAATACACAAAACAAGATCCCACAAAGAAATAACAATCAGAAAAGATGGAATCCACCACAAAAGTATGGTAATCAACAATAGAAATTCAAGGGAAGAAAGACCAAATTCAACCCTAATGTGAGTTGTACTCACTATATGAGGACAGGGCATGCAAGATCAGATTGTTATAGGTTGATAGGATTCCCTAAAGATTTTCAGTTCACCAAATCAGGCAACTATCAAGGAGCAGTCAAAGGAAATGTTGTGATGGGAAGTCAGGAAGGAGCAGAAATGGAAGTCACTCCAAATGAGGGAACTGGGAACAATCAGAATCAATTTTTTAGCAAAGAGCAGGTTTCAGAACTAGTGAATCTGATAAAACAGGTGCAGATTGGAGGAGCAGGAAATACAGGAACAGAAATTAATGCAAACGCAGTGACTGGTACTATACTTAAGTATTCTGGCACTTGTCTTGCTGCTTCTAACACTAAGACTTGGATAATTGATTCTGGAGTGTCACACCTCCTTTTTCCGCCCCCGCGAAGGGCGTAGGGAGTTTTCTCCAATTAAAGGACAGTCGAAACGGGATTTGTTTGTTTGTTTCAGAGTCGCCACCTGGGAATTTTAAGGCGTCCCAAGTCACCGGTTTTAATCCCTGAATCGAGGAGAATATGACTCTGTTTGTTATTCTGCGAACCAGAAATCCTGAGTAAGGAATTCTGTTAATTCGGGAGAAGGTGTTAGGCATTCCCGAATTTCGTGGTTCTCGCACGGTCGCTTAACCATTTTTATATTTGGCTTAATTATCTTGATTTACTAAATACCTTTTTTCTTGTTGCCAGATTTTATTACCGCTTTTGTTTAGATTGTTTACAATTATATAAACGAATCACGCGTACGTATATTCGTATTATATACCTTTTATAATTGTAGAGAATCGTGCCACGCATACGTGTACACAAAAAGGTTGATAATATTTTTATATTTTTATTATAAAAAAAATTATTTGATATTTGAAATTGTGCTTAAATTAAAATTAAGAACATTCGCCTTTCTTAAATAGTGAACCGCACATCTTGGGTTTTATGAAATTAATTTAATATCCTCCGACGAATCTTTTTTTATTAAAATTTTGGCTCAAAGTTGCGCGAACGCATAATCCGAACTGCCTTAAAAAAATGTAATTTAGGCCACGCGAACGTATCCCTAATTTCACAATATTCTTGATAAAATTCTCTACAAATTGTTTATTGCATCCACTTATTTTTATATGAAAGCCATAGAGAAACACTGATTTAGCGTCTCTAAATTTTCTTGAAAAGAATTCAAAAGTTATTATGTGTTGACCGCAAGTCTTATTTTATGCGTATGAATTATATACCTCAAAACTATTCAAATTTTAAAGAATTAATGATATGAAAAAGAAACAAACAACATGTAACTAAATAAAACTACCATTTTTATCGTGGATACAACATTAATATATCCAAAAATCGAATCGCATATAAAACTGGAAAAGAATTAATTTGATAAACAAATTAATAGTTTCTGAAGAATTTTCATTGTTATATTTAATGCGAACTCTATTTCTACATATCCTTGACATAAAATGTTGCAATTCGTGCTTATAAATCCCATATCCTTCTCATATACTTGTTTTTAGTCCAAAGTTATAATTGTTTGGTTAATTTGTTTACAATGGTAGATAAGAATCAAGTTGATAAGAAAGAGAACTATTATACAAATTGATTCAATAAAATTGCATCACATGCAATATAGTTGTACGTCTGAACCATTCCTAATATTCTAACCTCGTACCGAATTATATCAACTCACCTTTCACTTATGGTTATACATGTAACTGTTATCATGCCATGTACGAACAACATACAAGTTACATCAATCTAGTTTTAAATAAAATCGGACTTTTGTGACAAAATATGCTAGTAATGTAGTTTCTTGATAGTTCCATACTATTCCATACTTAGCCAACAATATCATAAGATTTAATTAATGGCTAGCTTTCTGCCATGTTCCCTATCTTATAATTTGAATATAGCTATACTTAATGAAATTCTGAAATAAATAACATTATTACAAAGCTTATGCGAATTTCAAAGGGATGATTAACTAACAGTTCTCACATCAAATGTAAGCTACTATATTAATCAACTTAAACAAAACTGAAATTTAAACTAATAGATTTAAACGAGTAAAAGACATAATTATAATTCCGAACTTTATTTATTTGGCAATGTTGAAGCTTTCCACAACATGAGTCTAAAATATATACCTGATATTGGAAGCAAAAGAAAATGAAGATGAAAATCAGCAGCAGTAATAACAGTACAGCCCAGCAACAACAACCCAGCAACAGTAACAACCCAGGAAAAGAGTTTGCAAACCAGTAGAGCAGTAATCCCAAAAACAAAAGCTTCAAGCTTTGAATGAAACAACAAAAATTAATACTGATTTCAAACAAAGAAAGCAGAAGATTTTTTTTTTTAGTTTTTATTTTTATTTTGAAAGCTTAAATATTTTTCGGAATTTTTCTTTCTCTTAAATGTTCAGCCCTTTTTTTCTCTCTATTTCTGTATTCTCTCTTTTCTGTCTGTCTTATCCTCCCTCTAAATCAGATTCAAGACTTCTATATATATCTCATCTCATAAATCTTTTAATCAATTAAAATCAATACTTTTTCATACCAAACCCATTATTCTTCCCACTCATCCCCATTACATTAAATAAATATATTATCACCACCCCATTATCTTTTGTCCCCCATGTTTCACTAAACAAATACAAGATTCCTCCCCACTAAATTTTGTCTTGTCCCCCCTTTATATTAAACAACTATATCACAACCCACCCCATTACATTTTGTCCCCCATGCTTCACATAAAAAATTACAAAAATGTACAATTCCTAAACTACCCCTCTGACCTTATTGCAATTACTAAACTACCCCTGAACGTACTGCAAATTACCAAACTACCCCATCAGCTATAACAAATCAATTAATCAAACTCAACCAAAATATAGCCAATATGACCAATTTCTACATAAATTCAAACAACAAATCTCATGAACATGATTTCTTCAATATTTCAACAACAAATCACATGAACATGATTTCAACAACATTTCAACAACAAATCACATGAACACAAATTGAACAACAAAGAACAACTAAAATTTGATTGAACAATATTTTTAGCAACAAACAAATCTATTTTCAGATTCAACAACAACAATCAAACAAGTATATTTAGATTTCTAAATTCAATAATATTGAACTTAAAATTAACTCTAACAACATTACAACAAACAATTCTTATATTAAACTTTAAACAAGATTATGAGACAAATTCAAGAAATAATCATAAATGATAAACAATAAACAAGAAAATCAAACTTATACTAATTTCGTATTCAAGAACAATCATACAAAGTATGGACATGAATTAAATCTAAAAATAAAAACGACGGATTCAAATGATTAAACCAACATACTTCCCTATTACAACTAAGTTATTTTAGGCAAATAACAAAACAAAACTTAACAATTATGAATTTAAACTTGAACTTAATAATATTAACAATTTCTGGAAAAAATACATAGAACACATGAAACAAATTAATTAAACTTCAATTTGTATTTAACCAACATTAAACTAACAACTTTTTAACTAAACAATAAACAAGAACGATAAAACAAACATGAAATAAACATGAAAAACAACTAATTAAATTTCCATTTGAAATCTGAAAATTATTTCAACAAAACATATGAACATGGACAAAACCAAAAATCAAATATCTACCGATTTTAGATTCGAGAAATATCAAAACAAAATACGGACAAAATAAAACTCAAAATCTACTAACCGGATCGACACGAAATATGTACGGACTGTTTTGACGGATCTTGAACTCAACGACGAACTCACCTTCCTTGACGAACTCAAAACGACACTCGACGACCTCGACTAAAACTCGACCAAACGAAATGGTGGCAGCAGCATAGCTGAAACAAAATAAGCTGCTCGTGGGCAGCAACAACGCAGCTAAACAAGGTGTGCTTGGACGTAGCGAAGCAGCTGAAATAGATGGAGCAGTAGGGGAGGTCGACGGACAGTGGCGAATAAAATCAGCTGCTCGACGTTGAGGCGATACAATGGAAGCCATGGCTGCCTGTGTTGATGAGGCAGAAGCTGGACGAGGAAGCAATGGTCGACGAGCAGCGGCGACGGAGTTGGAAGAAGCAGTCGCGACAGCAGCCATGGCGGACTCCTGTTTTTGGAGGAGGAAATGACGTAGTGACAGTAAGTGAGGAAGAAGAAGCAGTAGGGTCAGTAGCAGCTGGAAGGAGGAAGATGGCGATGAAGAAAGCTGGAGCAACGACGCAGCAGCTATGGAAAAGTAATGGAGCGGCATCGCGAAGGTCGTTTGGTTGAAGGAGGAAGACGACGCAACAGTGTGTGTGTGTGTCGTGAGTGTGTGTGTGTGTCGTGAGTGAGTATGTGTGGCGTGAGGGGAAGGAAGGAAGTCATTGATGGAGCTTGGTGAAGCTTGAGGAAGAAGATGGAAAAAGGAGGGGGGTGGCGGATTGGTTTCTTAGTTTTTAGGGTTTTTATTTTTTTTTTGTTATTTTTTGTTTTGTTTTGTGTTTTGAAAAAATGAAGAAGGGTGTTGGGTATTTGGACTGGGTCTACCCAGTTCGAAATGGACTGGGTCGTTTGGGAAGATTGGGTATTTTTGGGCTTGTAGCTTGAATTTGAAGAAAAGGCCCAATTCCGAATTTTTGTATTTTTGTTTTCTTTTTTCTTCTTTTATTTATCTAAAACTAAATTATAAAAATATTTGAATTATTATTAAGAACTAAATTAAGTTATAAAAGCGCAAATTAACTCTCAATAACAATTAACGCACAATTAAGTAATAATTAAGCATAAAATTGTATATTTTGGACATTAATTGCTAAAAATGCAAACGATGCCTATTTTTGTGATTTTTATTTTTTGTAAAACAAACTTAATTACTAACAATTGTAGGATTAAATCCTACATGCAAAATGCGACATATTTTTTGTATTTTTATTAATTTAACAAATAAACATGCACAGACAAATACAAATAATTATTCAAAATATCACAAAATTGCACACCAAGAAAAATGAATTTATTTTTGAATTTTTTTTTGGGAGTAATTCTCATACAGGGCAAAAATCACGTGCTTACATGGAGCTCTTTGCCCGAAGACACGAAGGGTTTTCGTGCAAAGATAAAGCGAACGATTTTTGCCCATCCGAGTACTCCGTATGAAGCATTTTTTTGAAAAAGATTTGACCGAACCTTTGCCTCAAAGGTTTCCTACATATCCTGGGCTAAACAGGAATCAGGTCAATGTAGTTCGGGAAGTCTTGGTAGCTGGGACTACCGTGGGACTGCAATGTTACTGTTGTTGCATGCTATTACCACTGCTTACCGATCTCCTTGTTACACCGTGCTTAAAAGAAAACAAGAAGCTAGGCTAGACTGCAATTTGTTCTTGTTGCCTTGCTTTCTTGTCTGCTTGCATTTTTTTCCGGTGCTTTCTTCCTTTCGACACATGCACTTGAGTTTTTGCTGGGACCTCTTATTGCAACCTTCTGCTTCCCAGTGTTGGGGATTTTTATTGTTTCCTGCTGGGGATTCCTGTTGTAACCCTCTGTTTTATTGTACTCTGACTTGATCTTGAAATGTATGCCTCTGTTGCATGGGCGGGCTACCAACTTCAATACTTGAAAATTAAAGACTGAAATGTATGCCTCTGTTATCTGGGCGGGCTCCCAACTTCAACGCTTGAAATGTAAAGACTGAAATGTATGCCTCTGTTATCTGGGCGGGCTCCCAACTCCAACGCTTGAAATGTAAAGACTGAAATGTATGCCTCTGTTATCTGGGCGGGCTCCCAACTTCAACGCTTGAAATGTAAAGACTGAAATGTATGCCTCTGTTATCTGGGCGGGCTCCCAACTTCAACGACAACTTTAAAAATAAACGTCATTCCTCTCTTCAGGCGGGCTCCTGACTTCAACAACAACTTCTAAAATAAAATTCCTTTCCTCTCTTCAGGCGGGCTCCTGACTTCAACAACAACTTTGAAAATAATCGCCATTCCTCTCTTCAGGCGGGCTCCTGACTTCATCAACAACTTTTAAAATAAAACGCCTTTCCTCTCTTCAGGCGGGCTCCTGACTTCAATAAACAACTTGGAAAATAAATGTCATTCTGTTCTTCAGGGGGGCTCCTGACTTCAACCAATAAATCGTCATTCTGTTCTTCAGGGGGGCTCCTGACTTCAACCGATAAATCGCCATTCTGTTCTTCAGGGGGGCTCCTGACTTCAACAACTTTTTAAAAAATGCCATTCCTTTCTTTGGATGGCGAGATTTCAACAACCCTTTTTTAAAACGCCTTTCCTTTCTTCAGGCGGGCTCCTGACTTCAACCAATAAATCGCCATTCTATTCTTCAGGGGGGCTCCTGACTTTAAAAATAAAACGCCTTTCCTTTCTTCAGGCGGGCTCCTGACTTCAACCAATAAATCGCCATTCTGTTCTTCAGGGGGCTCCTGACTTCAACCAATACATCGCCATTCTATTCTTCAGGGGGCTCCTGACTTCAACCAATACATCGCCATTCTATTCTTCAGGGGGGCTCCTGACTTCAACCAATACATCGCCATTCTGTTCTTCAGGGGGGCTCCTGACTTCAACCAATAAATCGCCATTCTGTTCTTCAGGGGGGCTCCTGACTTCAACCAATACATCGTCATTATATTCTTCAGGGGGCTCCTGACTTCAACCAATAAATCGCCATTCTATTCTTCAGGGGGCTCCTGACTTCAACCAATAAATCGCCATTCTATTCTTCAGGGGGCTCCTGACTTCAACAACTTCTTTTTTTTTTCAAATTCAAACTTCTTCTTTTTTTCAAATTATCCTAGGAGAAAATTCATCAGACTAGATTTTGATCCTAGGAGAAGATTTATCCGACTAAGATTTTATTATGTTATCTTGGGAGAAAAATTCCGTCGGACCAAGATTTGATATCTTAGGAGAAAATTTCATCGGACTAAGATTTAATTTCTTATGTTGGGAGGAAAAATTCCATCGGACCAAGATTTTGACTCTAGGAGATAAATCGTCAAACTAGGTCCATTTTGTTGTGATCTTAGGAGAAAGATTCATCGGACTAAAATTTCTATCTTAGGAGAAAAATTCATCGGACTAAGATTTGGTATCTTAGGAGAAAATTTCATCGGACTAAGATTTGATTTCTTATCTTGGGAGGAAAAATTCCATCGGACCAAGATTTCTATCTTAGGAGAAAAATTCATCGGACTAAGATTTGATTCTTATCTTGGGAGAAAAAATTCTATCGGACCAAGATTGTGACTCTAGGAGATATATCGTCAAACTCGGTCCATTTTGTTGTGATCTTAGGAGAAAGATTCATCGGACTAAGATTTGATATCTTAGGAGAAAATTTCATCGGACTAAGATTTCTATCTTAGGAGAAAGATTCATCAGACTAAGATTTGATATCTTGGGAGAAAAATTTCATCGGACTAAGATTTGATATCTTATCTTGGGAGAAAAATTTCATCGGACCAAGATTGTATCGGGAAGGAAATTCATCAGATTAGGACTTTTATCCTAAGAGGAAAATGTAAAGATCAATGATTTGAGAAACTTACCTTCGTAATTTCTTCTTTTCTTTTCTTTTTCCTTTGCGCTGCTTTGTTCTTGCTTGCTGGGGATAATACCACTGTGGGAGTCTCCTTTCTTCCCCTCCTTCAAATTCAATTTTTTTTTTGGGTTTTTTCAACACTGTTGGGGATAAAAGTGTTATTTTCTTGGGATAACGTTGTTGAGGATAACGCTGTTGGGGAATTTTATCCCTTCAAATCGATGCTTCATTCTTATGGAAGTTGCTGGGGATGATAAGGCCCCTTTTTTTTAGCACAAATGTCATCCCTTTGTTCTGTCTGCTGGGGATCAACTTCCTTCATTGGAAACTTATTATGTTGGGGCAACACCGGTTCAAAGACCACTTTCCTTGAGACTGGTGTTATGTTTATTCTTCCTCGAATGGGTACCTGACTTCCCAGAAAATTTTCCAAATGAATGGAAAATTTTCTGCCCCAGTTTGACAGTCTCCCTTATGGCATGCATTTCTGTCATTAATGTCATTTCCTTTACCTGTTTCAAATTAAACAAAATTTGTTAGTTTAAAACACGGTGGTTGGTTGTGATACTCCTACTGGGGATGGCTTTCTCTTTCTCCTTCCTTGTTCTGCGTTCCACAACTTGTTGGGGATGATATTATTTGCTGGGAATGATCCCTTTCTACTGGGGATATCCCTCTTCTTTTGTGGCACAGCTCGGAAACTGGCATTTCCCTGACCTTTTAGTCTCACATGAATTTCCCAAATCATGCTCATTGCTCTCCCTGATTTGTCCACGGGCCTTGTCCTTGAGGTTTTAATAACCTTTGATTTTGGCAAGGATATCCCTCTTGATACTCGTTAATCTTTTTGTCAATTCCCTTTTGCTGGGGATATCTTTTTTGACACTGGCTTCGCGCTTGTTCCTTGCTGACTATACCATTTGTATGTACTAGTCAGATCTTATCTTGGAAAGCTGATGGCCTATTTTGAAGTCATTTCCCACTTGTTCTGACCAAACAGACTCTACTGGGGAATTTTTCTTATGAAAGGAAAAAAGGAATAGAATAAAAGACAACGGAAAAAGATGACTCCTTAACAAAAGAAACTATAAATAAAAACCTATCAAACGCCGACACCGACTCTAATGGTCTTGACATGCACATGTGGCCTATCCTATGCTGTTAATCGTCTTTCAAGACCTTCAATTGGCAATTCCCCATCTGATTCTCAATCTTATTCGACTTGTAGTGCCCGAAGGGTTTTCACTATCAAGCCTCTCTCATTTTGGGTTTTTCTTTCAACTTTCATCGCCTTATGGTGTCCGTGAAGATTTTCACCGATAAGACTATCTCATTTGTATCATTTTCCAGCTGGGGATTTGGAGTGTTGCCGGTATGACTCTCTCTGCTGGAGATTAGAGTCCTTTCTGTTGTAGAACAGAATGTTATGTTCGCCGGTAAGATTCTCATTTGTCTGACTTGGCATCCTTTGCAGACTAGTCAGAAGGTCTTTCTTTGGACCGTAATGTAGTTTTTTGGACAGGCTAGAAAGAAAGGGTATTAAAGGCTCAAAAATAAAATAAATTTAGGGTTTAGCATTACAACCTTCGGAACCAATTTTGTTTACAACGAGCACAACTCTTGCCCCAGTTTCTTGCTTGGGGATTATTTATTTTTAATTTTTTTTTATTACACCATGACCGAGCCGTGAGGCGCCTACGTATCCTCTTTGAGGAATCAAGTCAAACGTAGTTCCCAATTCCTCTGTTTTCATTTGTTTTTGTTTTTTTTTCTTTTCTTTTTCCAGGCTCGTATTTCCTAATCGTTGCTATTGATTCCGAACGAGTGGTATGAAAGAAAATAAATAAGGCTCAAAAGGGGTAACGAAGGATAAAGTGTTTGGATAGTAGAACAAAATGTCTTCGTCATTCCAACCTCCAAAACACGCCAAGTACAAACAACACAATTAAACAAACCGCCGAAAACATTAGTAACATCTTTTGATTGCATCAGAGAACCATATCCACACATAACATCGTTGGACAACACTCTCATTTACTTGCCCCAATTTCTCATGGTTTGGGCTTCAGATGATCTCAAACTGTTCTTATTTTCAAAGGGGACCCGATCATCCCCAAATGGCTTTACGGTCAACTTTTAAGATTAGGCTTAAACTGTGCGCGCATGTCATGTCACTAGAATCGGCGTTGAACAAAAGCAAAACAAAAGGGTAAAGAAAACTAAACAAAGAAGATGAAAAAGACCGGAATTTGCTTTTAGACAAAAGGTAGAACCGTTTAAATGACAAAATAACCAATTACAACCCTAAAACTAAACCAGATAACACCACATTAGGTACTAGACAAATAAAAGGATAAGGGGATTTGACCACAAGATAATATCCGGATTACAACCCTGAAATAATCCGGACGACAGAAATGACAACAAAATAAACCACCAAAACTCCTCTCTGGCTGACCAGGAGATGGAGCGCCTTTCCAATTGCCCAACACGGTGTTTTAGCCATTAAGTTCTGCATCATCATTGCCAAAACCGTTACCCACTTCAATATCATTATCATTAGTTAGCGGCTTCCCGGGATGACTCTAAAATCCCATGTCACCAGGCATCCTCCCCATAAAGTGTGCATCATGATGTGCAGGTAAAGGATTCTGCTCGATATTCTGGGTGTCATTACCTTGGATCACAATCAGATTTTCCCGGATCATCCTTTCTATTTCTCTTTTCAAATCCCGACAACTTTCAACATTGTGCCCCCGGGCATTGGAATGGTATTTGTAAGCACGTGATTTTTGCCCTATATGAGAATTACTCCCAAAAAATTCAAAAAATAAAATAATTTTCCTTGGTGTGCAATTTTGTGATATTTTGAATAATTATTTGTATTGGTCTGTGCATGTTTATTTGCTAAATTAATAAAAAAAAATACAAAAATATGTCGCATTTTGCATGTAGGATTTAATTCTACAATTTGTTAGTAATTAAGTTTGTTTACAAAAAATAAAAATTTACAAAAATAGGCATCGTTTGCATTTTTAGCATTTAATGTCCAAATATACAATTTTATGCTTAATTATCACTTAATTGTGCGTTAATTGTTATTTGGAGTTAATTTGCGCTTTTATAACTTAATTTAGTTCTTAATAATAATTTAAGTATTTTTATAATTTAGTTTTAGATAAATAAAAGAAGAAAAGAGAGCGAAAATATAAAGAAAGTCGGAATTGGGCCTTTTCTTCGATTTCAAGCCACAGGCCCAAAAAATGGCCCAATCTTCCCTACGACCCAGTCCATTTCGAACTGGGTCGACCCAGTCCATAACCCAACACCCCTTATTCATTTTTTGTCCAAACACAAAACAAAACAAAAAAATAAAAAAATAAAAAAACCCTAAAAATAAGAAAGGACCCCCCCCCCCTATCTTTCTTCTTCTTCTTCTTTTCTTCATCTTCCCAAAAAGCTCCAAGCTCCATCAATGGCTTCCCTCCTTCTCCTTCTCCAACACACAGCAAACATATACTTACACAACACACACAGCAACGCAAGCGCACACACACACGTCGTATTCAAGCTGCCCTCCCATGAACGACCTCAAAAACCATGAAAGACCTCAAAAAACCTCCATCGCTGCCTGCTTCATCTCCTTCCTCGATGAGCAGCTGCTGCTGTTTCTTGATGGCTTCTGTTATGTCCAAACAGACCTCGTAACGACCCCAAGAACCTAAGCGACCAAAGCTTCATCGAGTTGCTTCATCTTCCAGTCCAAACGACTGGTTCTTCATTGAGTTGCTTCATCTTCCAGTCCAAACGTGCTGCGGATTGCCCGCGTCCGCCATTGACGCAACCATTGCTGCCAGCTCCCCGTAGTTGTTGCTTCCCTTCCTCCTTCTAGCTGCGTCGAGCTACTTCAGTTGCCGCTGCGCGACTGCTATCTTCTTCCTCACTCGACGGACTGCTGATGCTGCTCGTCGCAGCAGTTGCTTCGTGTTTCTGCTTCACGTTGCTTCATCTTCTTCGTCTCGTCAAAGTTCGAAGGTTTATTTTTCTATTGAGTCGAAGCCCGGACAGATTTGTTTACAATCGAGTTCGTCGTTGATTCATCTCCGGTTAGTTGTTCTTGAGTTTTATTTTTGTCCATATTTCGTTTTATATTTCTCGAAGTTAAAATCGTTAAATATTTGATTCTTGTTTTGTTCGTTGTTCATCGTTGAAATAATTTTCTAGTGTGTTCATGTGTTTTGATTGAATTAATTTTCAGATTTCAAATGGAAAGTTAATTAGTGGTTTTTCATGTTTATTTCATGTTTGTTTTATTGTTTAAGTAAGAATTTGTTAGTTTGATGTTTGTTAGATTCAAATTGAAATTTAATTGATTATTTCTTCAATTTGTTTCATATTGTTATATATTTTCCAGAAATTATTAATGTTGTTTGAGTCATTTAAATCCGTCATGTTTGTTTTTTTTAAAAAAAAAAATAGATTCATTCATGTCCATACTTTGTTTGGATGATCTTGAATCCGAAATTTGTATAGTTTGATTTCTTGTTTATCATTTGTGATTATTTCTTGAATTTGTCTCATAATCTTGTCTAAGTTTAATATAGGAATTGTTGGTTGTAATGTTGTTAGAGTTAATTTTAAGTTCAATATGATTGAATTTAGAAATCTAAATATACTTGTTTGTTGTTGTTGTTGAATCCGAAAATAGGATTGTTTGTTGCTAAAATATTGTTCAATCAAATTTTAGTTGTTCTTTGTTGTTCAATTTGTGTTCATGTGATTTGTTGTTGAAATGTTGAAGAAATCATGTTCATGTGATTTGTTGTTGAAATATTGAAGAAATCATGTTCATGTGATTTGTTGTTTAAACATTGTTAAAAATTGATCATATTATCTATATTTTGGTTAAGTTTGATTAATTGATTGTTATAGCTGATGGGGTAGTTTGGTAATTTGTAGTACGTTCGGGGGTAAAATAGTAATTTGCAATAAGGTCGGAGGGGTAGTTTAGGAATTGTACATTTTGTAATTTTTTATGTGAAGCATGGGGGACAAAATGAAATGGGGTGGGTTGTGATATAGTTATTTAATATAAAGGGGGGACAAGACAAATTTTAGTGTGGGGGAATCTTGTATTTGTTTATGTTAGGCATGGGGGACAAAATATAATGGGGTGGTGTGATATATTTATTTAATGTAATGGGGATGAGTGGGAAGATAATGGGTTTGGTAGAGAAAATGGGTTGATTTTAATTGATTAAAAGATTTATGGGATGGGATATATATAGAAGTCTTGAATCTGATATAAGAAAAAACACATACAGATAGAGGAAAAAATCTGACAGAAAGAGATTAAGAGAGAGAAAAAAGGGCTGAACATTTAAGAGAGAGAAAAGTCCGGAAAAAAAAATATTTAAACTTTCAAATAAAAAAAACTAAAAAAAATATTCTGCTTTCTTTCATTGTTTGAAATCAGCATTAATTGTTGTTGTTTCATAAAAGTTGGAAGCATTTTGTTTTGGGATTACTACTCCACCGGTCTGTTACTGGGTTGTTACTGTTGCTGGGCTGTTGTTGTTGTGCTGTATTATATTATTGCTGCTGATTCTCATCTTCATCTTCTTTTGTTTCCAATACCAGGTACACGACTGTAATACTAGCTATTGCAAGCTAATAATGTGGAAGCATGAATACATATGAAGAATGAAGTTTGAAGTTTTAATTTCGCTTTTCTTTGTTCCTTTTGTTGATTGTATTTAAGCTATTTCATGTATTATTGAATAATAATTGGAATAAGAAAAAATAACATAAGTTAGTCTTTAATCGGTTTGGCAAAATAGGTTAATTCATTAAGTTATGAAGGTTTCAAGATTATCAACAGTAGGTTAATCATGAATAAGTAGCTAAATTTAGCTAAGGCATGAATTTAAATTAAATTTCGTAAATTAGGCATTAAGGCATGATTTGAGTTCAAGCAAGATTAGAAGAACTTTTAAGTCTAATAAACTTTCTAATAAGCTTTAGTAATTATAGTTAAATCTAGTTTCAAATGGTTGTGAATAATTAATATCAATAGTTTTTTTATATAACAATGCTGAGTTGTATTTGATTTTTTGGATATTAGTTGTTGAACTTTTATTTTTATTTATAATTTTGAAATTAAGAGTAAAATTCCTTTTTCATCAATATTTGTATTAATCTAGCAATTAGCATGTCATGTTTTCTTAAAATAATAAAAAAGAGCTAGTAATTAATTAGGATTTTCTTTCTTTATTTTAGAGACTAATTTTTATAGAAAATGTAGTCGCTTTAAGATTTGTCCATTTAAAATAAAATGATATGAGTCTCGCTTAGTAAAAATGTATAGATTGCGGGGCCCTCACAAATGTATGTATTAATTATTTAGAACATCGGAATTGGTCGTCTAGCAAAATTTCACGGCCTTTCCCAAATCGACAATACGCTAGTCGCTCTAGGCGTGCCTTTAACAAAATTATTTTCTTAAATATGGGTGTGCATTTATGTAACCCAAATCCAAATCTCAACGGAGTTGAAATGTGTCGATAACCACGGGTGCATTGATTGCGACGTGGTTTGAAATACGTTTTCACAATGTTGCAATTCTTCGTAAAATAATAACAATAAATAAAAAATAATAAAAGTGGTAAAAAGATAAAATTTGCACATAAGTTCATATTTTGTATAAAGTCAGATAATCAAGCTGAATATAACAGTTGAGCGACCGTGCTAGAACCACGGAATTCGGGAATGCCTAACACCTTCTCCCGGGTTAACAGAATTCCTTATCCGGATTTCTGGTTCGCAGACTGTAAAACAGAGTCATTATTTTCCTCGATTCGGGATTAAAATTGGTGACTTGGGACACCCTAAATCTCCCAAGTGGCGACTCTAAAATAAATAAATAAATCCCGTTTCGATTGTCTTTTAATTGGAAAAAACTCCTTGCGCCCCTCGCGGGGGCGAAAAAGGGAGGTGTGACAGTATTCACACCTTTTAGAAGGGTCAAAGCTTCTTGCACGTGGGTCCACATGATTTGGAGGAATAGATGCAATCATGTCGTGATGCTTTAACCTCTCAAATAAGCTTTCATAGGACTCTCCTATTGATGTAAAATTATCTTTCAACCTTCGTTCCCCTTTATACTTCTGGCTTGGATGTGGGTTATAGGGCACCTGAAAGTTATGTGGAGGCTTCTGGAGATTTTGTGACGCTCGTGCTCGCCTTCTGGGGTGTTTTGGTGGCCGGGCAACATACTGAGGTGGAACAATAGAGTGTTGTGGGTTCTGAGGGGGATAATATTGCTCAGGGGATTCATAGAAAACTTGAGGAGGCTGCTCATACCTTCGAGATGTTCTCCTAGGACCTCTTCTTGACCCTGATGTCATCATGATTTCTTCAATCTTCTCATTTGTGTCGCAAAAATTATCGGACTCAACCCGGACAGCGTGAGTTGCAGCTTTAAAAACTGCTTGACTTATAATTTTTCCTGTCTTAAGACCATTCTCTATTATTTCTCCCATTTTGATTGCTTCCGAGAAGGATTTGCCAACTGCGGACATCATGTTCTGAAAGTAATCTGGCTCTTGCGCTTGAAGGAAGACAGTTATTAGCTCGTGGTCATCCATGGGTGGCTTAACTCGAGCTGCTTGTTCTCTTCATTTAATGGCATATTCCCTGAAGCTTTCACTTGGTTTCTTTTTCAGGTTTGAAAGGGAAATGTGGTCTGGGGCAATGTCGATGCTGTATTGGAACTGTTTGACAAATGCTTGTGCCATGTCGTCCCAGACATACCAGCGAGACGTGTCTTGATCCATAAACCATTCGGAAGCTACTCCCGTAAGGCTTTCCACAAAATAAGCCATCAACAATTCTTCATTTCTTCCCGCACCTCTCAGTTGATTGCAATACCTTTGCAGGTAGGCAATGGGATCTCCATGTCCATCGTACTTTTCAAATTTGGGAGTCTTGAAACCAGGCGGCAAGTGGACATCGGGGAACATACATAGATCTTTGAAGGCAACACTCTTTTGACCAGACAACCCTTGCCTGTTTTTCAACCATTGTTCTAAGTTTTTCACTCTTTGGGTCATTTCTTCTTGTACCATCTTTCGGGCAGGCTCTTCAATCTTTGCAGGAAGATCAAACGAGTACGGGTGGTACTTAGGAGAGTGGTACTGCTCTTGTTGTGTCGCAAATTGTGACTCATGACGAGGCTGTCCTTGCCCACTGGCCCATGCTTGACACACTCCGGTCATTTGCTGTTTCAGTATTCTATTTTTTCCCGGCACAGTAGACTCTTGTTGAACCCTCTGAACAAACCGACCAACTCAACTTTCTTCACAATTCAAAACAAAACATGTTAGAATGGACTCAGTCGGTTCTTATTACTAGCAACATCTTTTTCCTTCTTTTTTTCGATTTTTTTTCAATTTTTTTTCTCATTTTTTTGTTGTGGTCGAATCTTATGGAGATTGCCTACGTATCATGACCCCGCATGAATCAGACCTTGCGTAGTTCGGACAATAGACTGGGTAAGAACAATGAAACATTTTTTTCTTTGGAATTATCAATTTTCATAATAAAACAACTGGATTTCAAAGGTTTAAAGATGACCTACAAACTTGAAAATCAAACGACCCACATATTCTAATCAAAAGATTTATAACCTCAAAACAAAAAGGCCAACTTCCTTTCCCCGTTTTGACAAATGCAACCAAACGGCTATTTTTGCAAATGTGGCCCCTTCCAAATCTCACATGAGTTTTGAGGCCGGGGAGGATTATTTTATGACACTTTACAAACTTGTCCGTTCTTTTACGAAAATAACTTTTCGACAACTGAAAGATACTTTAAAGCTATTTTGGCAAGAACGATTTAAGACGCGGTCGAAGCTGGCTCGGCTTACTTTGACCAAAAATCCAAACGGTATTCACCTGACCGTTGACTCTTTTTTTTCAAATTATAATAAAAACCGGGTGTTTCAAACACGGCCCTTCAGCGCCTCGGGGACGAAGATTTTTTAAGGCTGTGTGGGTCAACTGGACCAAAAATCCTAAACATGACCCAAAAGGTGGTTGTTTATGCAAAGTCAGCCTTCTGGCGTCCTTTTCGGGAACATTCGGCTATGTCTTGACAAAACAGCGTCACCCGACTTCTTTATGACAAAATTAAAATTTGACATATTTTTTGGCTATTTTTTAGCAAAAGGGGAGGCTAGACACCGTCCGACTTATTTATGACAAAATTAAAATTTTGACACGTTTTTTATTTATTTATTGGTTTTTGGCTATTTTAGCAAAAATGGGGGTTGGACCCGATGAGGGTTGCCTACGTATCTCACATCCGGTGAGAATCAAACTCGCGTAATTCGGGCCAACTAACCGAACTATTTTAAAACAGGATTTTTTTTTCTTTTTCAGCAACAAATAACAAAACCACTTTCAAAGCACGACTCTTTTCATTTTCATTTTGAATTTTTCAGAAACGAATAAAAAAAACTATTTTAAAAGTAAGACTCTTTTTCATTGTCATTTTCAGAGGAAGACAAACTATTTTCCTTTATATATATATATATATTTATTTTTTTTGAAAAATAAGACAAAACAACGATTTTTTTTTCTTTCTATTTTTTTTTGCTTTTAATAAAACAAACTAATAAAACATTTTTTTTTTCATTTTCTCAAAATTTCAGCAGAGTTTTGACAGTATTTGGGCATTGGTTTTTTTTTCAAAAATAAACAGTCAATTCCCTAACCGCTATTTCTTTTTCTTTTTTCAATTTTAAAATATTATTCCTGATATTCAAAAGTCAGTCAACACACAAGTCCGAATCAAATAAATGCGCAAGTAGCAGCAAGTAAGATGCATTAGGATGGCCATTTTCATTTTTTGGTACACTTGTCCTAGACAGACCCAACACCTGTGTTGAGCCTCCAAAGTCAAATGCACGTGATGCAAACAAACGTTCCTACTAGGGATCCGACATGAAGCTGAGTTATTCTAAGTGAAAAACCTGAGGCATATTGTTCTAGCCCTGGCTTACCCAGTGGACAGCTTGAGCTGCAGTGGGGGCAACGTACCGGGAGCACGAAAGTCTACTCGGCCTAGTTACTTGTCCCAACTTCGTTTTATTTGGTATGACTTCTAACAGAAAGGTGGGCCACGCGCACGTGTACACCATAAATTCAGAAGACTCGGAAAGAGGAAGGGTTTCGTAGCAGTTTTATATACACAATTCAAATAATATTAAAGCGGTAAAAGCATCATTCAGCACATTAAGCATATATCATGTAAAAATCAGATAATAAATAAAGACAACTATAGCAGTTATTTTAAGCTCGAATTCTTGAACCCTGAACCAGTGGTTCTGGGTTTTATGAAATAGATTATCCTCAGCAGAGTCGCCAGAGCTGTCACACCTCCTTTTTCCGCCCCCGCGAGGGGCGTAGGGAGTTTTCTCCAATTAAAGGACAGTCGAAACGGGATTTTTTTGTTTGTTTCAGAGTCGCCACCTGGGAATTTTAAGGCGTCCCAAGTCACCGGTTTTAATCCCTGAATCGAGGAGAATATGACTCTGTTTGTTATTCTGCGAACCAGAAATCCTGAGTAAGGAATTCTGTTAATTCGGGAGAAGGTGTTAGGCATTCCCGAATTTCGTGGTTCTCGCACGGTCGCTTAACCATTTTTATATTTGGCTTAATTATCTTGATTTACTAAATACCTTTTTTCTTGTTGCCCGATTTTATTACCGCTTTTGTTTAGATTGTTTACAATTATATAAACGAATCACGCGTACGTATATTCGTATTATATACCTTTTATAATTGTAGAGAATCGTGCCACGCATACGTGTACACAAAAAGGTTGATAATATTTTTATATTTTTATTATAAAAAAAATTTATTTGATATTCGAAATTGTGCTTAAAATAAAATTAAGAACATTCACCTTTCTTAAATAGTGAACCGCACATCTCGGGTTTTATGAAATTAATTTAATATCCTCCGACGAATCTCTTTTTATTAAAATTTTGGCTCAAAGTTGCGCGAACGCATAATCCGAACTGCCTTAAAAAATGTAATTTAGGCCACGCGAACGTATCCCTAATTTCACAAAATATTCTTGATAAAATTCTCTACAAATTGTTTATTGCATCCACTTATTTTTATATGAAAGCCATAGAGAAACACTGATTTAGACGTCTCTAAATTTTCTTGAAAAGAATTCAAAAGTTATTATGTGTTGACCGCAAGTCTTATTTTACGCGTATGAATTATATACCTCAAAACTATTCAAATTTTAAAGAATTAATGATATGAAAAAGAAACAAACAACATGTAACTAAATAAAACTACCATTTTTATCGTGGATACAACATTAATATATCCAAAAATCGAATCGCATATAAAACTGGAAAAGAATTAATTTGATAAACAAATTAATAGTTTCTGAAGAATTTTCATTGTTATATTTAATGCGAACTCTATTTCTACATATCCTTGACATAAAATGTTGCAATTCGTGCTTATAAATCCCATATCCTTCTCATATACTTGTTTTTAGTCCAAAGTTATAATTGTTTGGTTAATTTGTTTTCAATGGTAGATAAGAATCAAGTTGATAAGAAAGAGAACTATTATACAAATTGATTCAATAAAATTGCATCACATGCAATATAGTTGTACGTCTGAACCATTCCTAATATTCTAACCTCGTAACGAATTATATCAACTCACCTTTCACTTATGGTTATACATGTAACTGTTATCATGCCATGTACGAACAACATACAAGTTACATCAATCTAGTTTTAAATAAAATCGGACTTTTGTGACAAAATATGCTAGTAATGTAGTTTCTTGATAGTTCCATACTATTCCATACTTAGCCAACAATATCATAAGATTTAATTAATGGCTAGCTTTCTTCCATGTTCCCTATCTTATAATTTGAATATAGCTATACTTAATGAAATTCTGAAATAAATAACATTATTACAAAGCTTATGCGAATTTCAAAGGGATGATTAACTAACAGTTCTCACATCAAATGTAAGCTACTATATTAATCAACTGAAACAAAACTGAAATTTAAACTAATTGATTTAAACGAGTAAAAGACATAATTATAATTCCGAACTTCATTTATTTGGCAATGTTGAAGCTTTCCACAACATGAGTCTAAAATATATACCTGATATTGGAAGCAAAAGAAAATGAAGATGAAAATCAGTAGCAGTAATAACAGTACAGCCCAGCAACAGTAACAACCCAGGAAAAGAGTTTGCAAACCAGTAGAGCAGTAATCCCAAAAACAAAAGCTTCAAGCTTTGAATGAAACAACAAAAATTAATACTGATTTCAAATAAATAAAGCAGAAGATTTTTTTTTTTTAGTTTTTATTTTTATTTTGAAAGCTTAAATATTTTTCGGAATTTTTCTTTCTCTTAAATGTTCAGCCCTTTTTTTCTCTCTATTTCTGTATTTTCTCTTTTCTGTCTGTCTTATCCTCCCTCTAAATCAGATTCAAGACTTCTATATATATCTCATCCCATAAATCTTTTAATCAATTAAAATCAATACTTTTTCATACCAAACCCATTATTCTTCTCACTCATCCCCATTACATTAAATAAATATATCATCACCACCCCATTATCTTTTGTCCCCCATGTTTCACTAAACAAATACAAGATTCCTCCCCACTAAATTTTGTCTTGTCTCCCCTTTATATTAAACAACTATATCACAACCCACCCCATTACATTTTGTCCCCCATGCTTCATATAAAATATTACAAAAATGTACAATTCATAAACTACCCCTCTGACCTTATTGCAATTACTAAACTACCCCTGAACGTACTGCAAATTACCAAACTACCCCATCAGCTATAACAAATCAATTAATCAAACTCAACCAAAATACAGCCAATATGACCAATTTCTACATAAATTCAAACAACAAATCTCATGAACATGATTTCTTCAACATTTCAACAACAAATCACATGAACATGATTTCAACAACATTTCAACAACAAATCATATGAACACAAATTGAACAACAAAGAACAATTAAAATTTGATTGAACAATATTTTTAGCAACAAACAAATCTATTTTCAGATTCAACAACAACAATCAAACAAGTATATTTAGATTTCTAAATTCAATAATATTGAACTTAAAATCAACTCTAACAACATTACAACAAACAATTCTTATATTAAACTTTAAACAAGATTATGAGACAAATTCAAGAAATAATCATAAATGATAAACAATAAACAAGAAAATCAAACTTATACTAATTTCGTATTCAAGAACAATCATACAAAGTATGGACATGAATTAAATCTAAAAATAAAAACGACGGATTCAAATGATTAAACCAACATACTTCCCTATTACAACTAAGTTATTTTAGGCAAATAACAAAACAAAACTTAACAATTATGAATTTAAACTTGAACTTAACAATATTAACAATTTCTGAAAAAAATACATAGAACACATGAAACAAATTAATTAAACTTCAATTTGTATTTAACCAACATTAAACTAACAACTTTTTAACTAAACAATAAACAAGAACTATAAAACAAACATGAAATAAACATGAAAAACAACTAATTAAATTTCCATTTGAAATCTGAAAATTATTTCAACAAAACATATGAACATGGACAAAACCAAAAATCAAATATCTACCGATTTTAGATTCGAGAAATATCAAAACAAAATACGGACAAAATAAAACTCAAAATCTACTAACCGGATCGACACGAAATATGTACGGACTGTTTTGACGGATCTTGAACTCAACGACGAACTCACCTTCCTTGATGAACTCAAAACGACACTCGACGACCTCGACTAAAACTCGACCAAACGAAATGGTGGCAGCAGCATAGCTGAAACAAAATAAGCTGCTCGTGGGCAGCAACAACGCAGCAAAACAAGGTGTGCTTGGACGTAGCGAAGCAGCTGAAATAGATGGAGCAGTAGGGGAGGTCGATGGACAGTGGCGAATAAAATCAGCTGCTCGACGTTGAGGTGATACAATGGAAGCCATGGCTGCCTGTGTTGATGAGGCAGAAGTTGGACGAGGAAGCAGTGGTCGACGAGCAGCGGCGACAGAGTTGGAAGAAGCAGTCGCGACAGCAGCCATGGCGGACTCCTGTTTTTGGAGGAGGAAATGACGCAGTGACAGTAAGTGAGAAAGAAGAAGCAGTAGGGTCAGTAGCAGCTGGAAGAAGGAAGATGGCGATGAAGAAAGCTGGAGCAACGACGCAGCAGCTATGGAAAAGTAATGGAGCGGCATCGCGAAGGTCGTTTGGTTGAAGGAGGAAGACGACGCAACAGTGTGTGTGTGTGCCATGAGTGTGTGTGTGTGTCGTGAGTGAGTGTGTGTGGCGTGAGGGGAAGGAAGGAAGCCATTGATGGAGCTTGGTGAAGCTTGAGGAAGAAGATGGAAAAAGGAGGGGGGTGGCGGATTGGTTTCTTAGTTTTTAGGGTTTTTGTTTTTTTTTGTTATTTTTTGTTTTGTTTTGTGTTTTGAAAAAATGAAGAAGGGTGTTGGGTATTTGGACTGGGTCGACCCAGTTCAAAATGGACTGGGTCGTTTGGGAAGATTGGGTATTTTTGGGCTTGTAGCTTGAATTTGAAGAAAAGGCCCAATTTCGATTTTTTGTATTTTTGTTTTCTTTTTTCTTCTTTTATTTATCTAAAACTAAATTATAAAATACTTGAATTATTATTAAGAACTAAATTAAGTTATAAAAGCGCAAATTAACTCTCAATAACAATTAACGCACAATTAAGTAATAATTAAGCATAAAATTGTATATTTTGGACATTAATTGCTAAAAATGCAAACGATGCCTATTTTTGTGATTTTTATTTTTTGTAAAACAAACTTAATTACTAACAATTGTAGGATTAAATCCTACATGCAAAATGCGACATATTTTTTGTATTTTTATTAATTTAACAAATAAACATGCACAGACAAATACAAATAATTATTCAAAATATCACAAAATTGCACACCAAGAAAAATGAATTTATTTTTGAATTTTTTTTTGGGAGTAATTCTCATACAGGGCAAAAATCACGTGCTTACATGGAGCTTCAGGACACATGTGTTTTGATTCAAATTCTTTCCTTAGTTTGACACCTCTTCTAATTCCTTTACACATTAGCTTGCCTAATTCCTTTCAATTACATGTCACACATATTGGAAGTGTTTGCATTCAGCCTGATATGACACTTAACAAAGTTATTTATGTTCCCTCTTTCAGATATAATTTATTGTTTGTTCATAAGTTATGTGTTCAGTTCAGTTGTTCTTTGAATCTCACTTCTAGTGCATGTCTGATGCAGGTCCCTTTAATGAGGAAAGGACAAGTTTTTGGTGAAGTGAGAGATGGTTTGTACCTGCTCCAGCCAGCTAGTATAAAGTCTAGTTTTCTACCTAATCAAAGTGTGGTTTCAATTCCAAAAGGAAGCAATTCCACCCTAGTTTCTAGTCATGTTTCTCTTTCAAAAGCTATGTGTGCTAATGCTATTTCAGATGTAAAGGATTGGCATGTAAGGCTTGGGCATTTACCCTTTCAAGTAATGAAGAAATTCAGTTTCATTCATTTTCCCTCAGATTTTGATTATGTGTGCAATGTCTGTCCTCAAGCTAGACAAACTAGGATTCCTTTTTCTATCAGTCAAATCAAAACATGTGGTGTTTTTGATTTTTTCATATTGACACTTGAGGTCCTTTCAATAACACAACATATAATGGATTCAAGTATTTTTTTTAACCATTGTGGATGCTTATAGTAGGGGAACTTGGACTTTCTTGTTAAGTTCAAAGAGCAATGCATTTTCAGTATTAAAATCTTTTCTAATCATGGTGGAAAGACAGTTCAACAAGAAAGTGAAAAGGATAAGATAAGATAATGCACTAGAATTGGGCACAGGTACACAAGAATCCAGTTTTTTTACTTGAACAAGGAATCCTGCATGAGACTTCTTGTGTTGCTACACCCCAACAAAATGGGGTGGTTGAAAGGAAACACAGACATCATCTTGAGGTTGCAAGAGCTTTGATGTTCCAGTCTAATGTTCATCTACGATACTGGGGTGAGTGCATTTTAACCTCTATTTATTTGATCAATAGGTTTCCCTCTAGAGTTTTAAAAGGAAAAACACCTTATGAGGTTTTGTTTGGTAAGCCTCCCACTTATAAGCACCTGAGATCTTTTGGGTGTTTGTGTTATGTGTCCACTTTGAGTCACAATAGATGGAAGTTTACTCCCAGGGCAACCAGTTGTGTTTTCTTGGGTTATGCTGCTCATCAAAAAGGCTATAAGGTGTTGGACCTATCAAACAAAAGAGTGTTCGTCTCTAGAGATGTTAAATTTCATGAAACTCATTCTCCTTTTCTTACTTCTACTATGCCTTCTGTTCTGCCCTATTTTCCTTCTACCCCTTTCATACCTGATACTCAAGTCCCTGCAACACCTATCATAACCCCAGACTTATCTCCTTCAAGTCCTTCTTTCACCCTAGACAGTTATCCTTCATCAAGCATTCCCACTCCCACAACACCAATTGTCCAACCAGCTGAACACAATTCAGTTTTTTCACCTCACATAAATCTTCAAACTCCTTCACACAACTCTTCATCAACCTCCACCTCTCCCTCTACTTCCTCACCTACACCTGCTGTTTTAATTCCTGCTCCACCTCCAACAATTAGAAAATCTGACAGGGTCAGTAAACAACCAGTCTGCTTACAGGACTATGTCTGCAATTCCGTCATTCTTTCAAACCTCACTTCTACCTGTTTCACTCATCCTGCCCAGCCTAATGTTTTCTCTTTTGGGGCATTATCCATCACTAATCAAAAACTCTACCATTCCTTGTCCACCATCTCTGAACCTAACAGTTTTGCTCAAGCTTCTAGTCACCCAGGGTGGAAACAGGCCATGGAAGCAGAGATTGCTGCACTTGAATTGAACCACACTTGGGATGTGGTAGATTTTCCACATGGGAAAAGAGCTTTACCTTGTAAATGGGTATACAAGGTAAAACATAATTCTGATGGGACTATAGAGAGGTTAAAGGCAAGACTTTTGGTTAGTGGAGACATACAAAGAGAAGGGATAGATTATTCTGAGACTTTCTCTCCTGTGGTTAAAATGACCACTATTTGATGTCTATTGACAGTAGCCGTCAAGAAGGTATGGAAGGTCTCACAACTTGATGTCAATAATGCATTTCTACACGGAGAACTACATGAGGAGGTATATATGAAATTTCTTGCAGGTGTTTTCCCTTCTAAACCTGGTCAAGTTTGTCTTCTAAGAAAATCACTCTATGGTTTGAAGCAAACATCTCGCCAATGGTATGCTAGACTTGCAGGGGCTCTAAGTTATGAGGGTTATTCTAGTTCATTGAATGATTACTCTTTATTCTACAAACAAACAGGTGCCCTATCATCTATTATTGTTGTCTATGTAGATGATATACTATTAACAGGCGATGATGTCACAGAAATCACACAGATTAGTGACTTCCTGAGCACAGAGTTCAGAATCCAACATCTAGGGGACATTCATTATTTTCTGGGCATGGAAATTCTAAGGGAAAAATAAGGTTTTATCATTAGCCAAAGACAATTTACCTTGGATTTGTTGAAAGAGTTTGATTGTACAGGGGCAGCTGTGTCTTCTCCACTTGATCCTTATGCAAAGCTTCATGCTGACCTTGGGGCTCCTATGAACAATCCAACCATCTTTTTCCACCTTGTTGGTAAGCTGAATTACCTCACAAACACTAGGCCGGACCTCTCCTTTGCTGTCTTATGCCTTAGTCAATATATGCAGCAGCCTACTTTCCCACATTTCTCAGCAACTCTACGGGTCTTGAGGTATCTACGTTCAGATCCTTCTCAAGGGATTTTTCTATCCGCAAATCCCTCTTTTGATTTGCTAGCCTTTTGCGATGCCGACTGGGCATCCTGCAGAGATTCTCGTAGATCTGTGAGTGAGTTCTTTGTCACACTTGGTGGAGCTCCAATTTCTTGGAAATCCAAAAAGCAGGTGTTTGTGTCTCTTTCCTCCGCAGAAGCAGAATACCATTCCATGCGCAGAGTCACAACTGAGATAACTTGGTTAGTTCGTCTCCTTGCCGATCTCTCTACACCGGCGACTCTCCCAGTACCCACTCACTCTGATAGTCAAGCGGCTATCCATATCGCCAAAAATCCCGTTTTCCATGAGCGGACAAAGCACGTGGAGTTAGATTGTCACTTCGTCCGTCAACAATTCCTTTCTGGGATCATCACTTTATCTTTTGTTCCATCGGCACAGCAGCTCGCCGATATATTTACCAAACCCTTATCTGGGGCTTCTCACCGGGCTATAATGAACAAGTTGGGGGTACTCTCTCTACCTCCAACTTGAGAGGGGATGTTGACATAGAAAACCCCCATATGACTGAGGATCGTTTTCACTCTCTGAAGAAGAAAGATATTCTATCTGATGAAAAAGTAAAGATCAAAGGGAATGAGAGACAAAGAGCAGAGTGTTTTCGGAGTCAACAAACACACGTGGCTCAATCTCAGCCTTAGAAGTAAAATAATGGCCCTATTCTCTCAGCCGTTAGATATGAGGAAAGGCAGCTGTATATTAGATTTATTCTAGAAAGATCCAAGTATGTGCTTGGCACATGTGTGCACATAGTAGGGAATAAATCTATTATACAGTAATAGTACAATTGCCAAGCATGTGCTTGTCGCATGTGTGCACATAGTAGGGAATAATTTGTTATACAATTACAGTACAGTGAATAGGAATAGTACAAGTATAAATAGGATTTTATTTTACACTTTTCTTTTGTAGCAATTACTTGTATATATTCAACATTGAGTGATGAAGACAGTCAGTGGAAAATTCTCACATTTCACAGTCTTTTTCTTTCATCCTACAATGTTAGTATTATTGTAATCTTTATGAAGTATTATATTGGTTAGTAAATTGTAACAAGATTGTTTCTTCATTAGCATAAATGATTTTGGTAGACATAAAATTTTCTTTTCAAATGAATTTATAGAATTCAAAGTAAATTTTGCAGGGAAAAGAAATTGGACAAGGAAATGGAGGACCTTTGGATTGTATTTTGTGGTTGCTCGGACGATAATGTAAAGCTTTGCCGTGCTGATTTTGGGTCAATGACAGATCCTTCATCCTGTATCAATCATATATCGATCATTTGTTTTGATGTTATACTTGTGCTCATCTTCCTATTTACTCTGTTTTATAAGGCATCCCTAAGAGCAACCAAAAATCCTGCTCGCTTTCATGGGTTTTCGCGTTTGCAGTTGATTTCTGCTATTTTTAACGGCTTCCTAGGATTGATATATTTGTCTTTTGGCATTTGGATTTTAGAAGACCAGGAGATGACATTACCTCTGCACTGGTGGTTACTAATCTTGTTTCACGGAATGACATGGTTATTAGTAAGTTTTACCACAAGCCTTGGAGGAAAACATTTTTCAAAAACCCCTCTGAGGCTTTTGTCAGTTCTTTCTTTTATCTTTGCTGGGATTTCTAGCGTTTTATCTTTTTTTGCTGATAAAAGGGCATCAGTGAAGATTGATTTGGATGTATTGTCTTCACTAGGAGCATGTTTATTGTTGTTATGCACCTATAAAGGGCTAAAGCAGGAAGATGTCATTCGAAATGATCTTTATGCTCCCTTAAATAATGCTGTCAATAAAAGTAATTCTGTTAGCTCCGTCACTCCATTTGCTAAGGCTGGAATCTTTAGTAAAATGTCATTTTGGTGGCTGAATCCGCTGATGAAGAAGGGGAAGGAGAAAACTCTCGAGGATGAGGACATACCTGGATTACGTGAGGTAGATTGTGCAGAATCATGTTACTTATTGTTTGAGGAGCTATTGAACAAACAGAAACAAGTTGATCCCTCATCCCAGCCATCAGTTTTGAAGACGATTGTCTTATGTCACCGGAAAGATATTATTGTCTCAGGATTCTTTGCACTGCTGAAAATAACTACTCTTTCAGCAGGTCCTTTGCTTCTCAATGCCTTCATTAAGGTTGCTGAAGGAAATGCAAGTTTCAAAAATGAGGGACTTTTCTTGGCCATTCTGCTCTTTACTTCAAAGATCTTGGAGTCATTGTCACAAAGACAGTGGTACTTCAGGAGCAGATTAATTGGTCTAAAAGTGAGATCTTTACTTACAGCGGCCATATATAGGAAGCAAATTAGATTATCTAATTCAGCCAAGCTGATACACTCCAGTGGTGAGATTATGAACTATGTTACTGTGGATGCTTATCGGATTGGAGAGTTTCCTTTTTGGATGCATCAGACCTGGACAACAAGTGTCCAGCTCTTCTTTGCACTTATAATTCTCTTTTCCACCGTTGGGCTTGCAACTGTTGCATCCTTGGTAGTGATTATACTAACTGTGCTGTGCAATACTCCCCTTGCAAAGTTACAGCACAAGTTCCAGTCCAATTTGATGGTTGCACAAGACGATAGGCTAAAATCTATTTCAGAGGCTCTTGTTAGTATGAAGGTTCTAAGATTATATGCATGGGAAGCCCATTTCAAAAATGTTATCCAGAATTTGAGGCAAGTAGAAGAAAAGTGGTTATCAGCAGTTCAGTTGCGTAGATCATACAATAGCTTCCTTTTTTGGTCATCTCCTGTTTTGGTCTCTGCTGCTACTTTTGGGACTTGTTATTTCCTTGGCATTCAGCTAAGCGCAAGCAACGTTTTTACATTTGTAGCGACTTTGCGCCTTGTTCAGGATCCTGTTAGAACAATTCCGGATGTTATTGGTATGGTAATTCAAGCAAAGGTTGCCTCTGAGAGGATTATCAGGTTCCTTGAGGCATCTGAGCTGGAAATGGCAAATTTGAGACAAAAACACATCAGAAGCAGCGATCATTCTGTACTCATCAAATCAGCTAATCTCTCATGGGAAGAGAATACATCGCGACCAACACTCAGAAATATTAATTTGGAGGTTAAACCGGGTGAGAAGGTTTCTATATGTGGAGAAGTTGGGTCAGGAAAGTCAAATCTTCTGGCAACAATTCTGGGAGAGGTTCCGAGTATACACGGAACAGTAAGTTGTAGTGGCTGGTTCCTTCTTTCCTAGTTGGTTAGGTAATAAGAAGCAGGATTAAAGTTTTCATTTTCAGGCATAATGATCATTTGGTTTATTTCACTCAAAGTTTGAGAAAAATTTAGTGTCTATGGCTGATCCTTAAAACTTTCTATTATCTGCAGGTTCAAGTATATGGAACAACTGCATACGTCTCTCAATCAGCATGGATTCAGACAGGGACAATACGAGAGAATATTTTGTTTGGTTCTCCATTGGATAGCCTGAGGTACCAGCAAACTTTGGACAAGTGTTCACTGTTAAAAGATCTTGAGTTACTACCTTATGGTGATCTCACGGAAATAGGAGAAAGAGGAGTCAATCTTAGCGGTGGACAAAAGCAGAGAATTCAACTTGCTCGTGCACTGTATCATGATGCTGATATATATCTATTGGATGACCCGTTCAGTGCTGTAGATGCACATATCGCTACAAGCCTATTCAATGTGAGCATCGCTTTCTTCAATGATGCGATTCTTATCATTTCTTGCCATTTGCAAGCTCAATTCATCCTTTGCAGGAATACATCATGGAAGCTCTCTCTGGGAAGACTGTCTTACTTGTGACGCATCAAGTTGATTTTCTTCCTGCATTCGATGTGGTTCTGGTTAGCTTTTCTACATGAAGTTCTCTCTCCAATTTGTCTCTTGTCATTGTCTGATATATATTCTGCTTCTGGTGTGTCTCTCCTCTAGTAAAATTAATCTTTTGAAATTGATGTGTATAATGATCATTCTTGTATCTGTTGAATTTGGCAAATCCCACATCGGTGGTTTAGCCATTTGGTAGGGAATATTTCCCTATAAAAGGAGGCCTAACGTTTAGAATTTAAATACACCTCTCATTTGCCTTCTTATCTTCTTAAGGCATTTGTATCTTCTCTCTTTAGAATTATTTCACTTGTATTTTTGGAGTGGAATAAAATATTGGTTGTGTCCGAGGAAGTAGGAAAAATTAGCCGAACCTCGTAAATTCTGGTATTCTTTTTATTGTTACTTTATTGTCTTATTTATTATTTGGTGGTTGTCATAATTTTTGGTATAGTAGTTGTGACACATTCACATTATATACATTTGGCTTCCGCAACAATTGGTATCAGAGCCAGGTTCTGTCTAAGTATGCTCTGTGGTTGCAGCATAGTCTGATCTTCCACATCAGAAAAGATTTATCTTGGTAACTGAGTCAATGTTCTGTCTGAGTATGCTCTGTGGTTGCAGCTTAGTCTGATCTTCCACATCAGAAAGGAAATAATCTTGATTTGTGTCGTCAGCTATTAAATAATATTTGTGTCAAAGATGGGAGACAATAAACAAGAAGAATCTACATCAAGTGTCAACAATATGTCATCATTGACATCTTCGCTTATGACAAGAATTGTGTCAAATGCGAAATTTGCGATAGAAATTTTTGACGGGTCAGAACATTTTGGGATGTGGCAAGGCGAGGTTCTAGATGTCCTTTTTCAACAAGGGCTAGATCGTGCCATTGAAGAAAAAAGACCAGATGTTATTGGAGAAGAAGATTGGAGAACTATCAACCGTGTTGCTTGCGGTACCATTCGATCCTACCTTGCTAGAGAGTAGAAATATCCATACACAAAGGAAACTTCTGCAATTAAATTATGGAAAGCACTGGAGGATAAATTTTTGAAGAAAAATAGTCAAAATAAATTGTACATGAAGAAGAGACTGTTTCGCTTCACCTATGTTCCTGGTACCACAATGAACGAACATATCACCAGTTTCAATAAGTTGGTCACAGATTTGCAAAATATGGATGCAACTTTTGATGATGGTGACTTGGCCTTGATGTTGTTGGGGTCACTTCCTGATGAGTATGAGCACCTTGAAACTACTCTACTCCATGGGAATGACGAAATTTCTCCCAGAGAAGTTTGTTTGGCTTTGTACAGTTATGAACAAAGAAAGAGAGAAAAACAAAAGGGCGGAGAAGGAGAAGCACCGATTGTGAAGGGTCATCCTCAAAATCAAATGAGGACAAAGAAGGGAAGATCCAAGTCAAGATCTAGACCCAACAAAGATGAATGTGCTTTTTGTCGAGAAAAGGGACACTGAAAGAAAGACTGTCCGAAGTTGAAGAATAAGGCCAAACATAACAATGGAAAGGCCATTATGGATTCAAATGTAACTGATTGTGATGATTTAGACTTCTCATTAGTTACAACAGAGCCATCAATATCATCAGACATATGGTTGATGGACTCGGTTTGTAGCGATCATATGTGTCCCAACAGGGACTGGTTCGTGGATTTTCAAGAAGGAGAATATGAAGTCATCCACACAGCGGATAACAGTCCTCTTACCTCATATGGAATTGGTTCAATACGATTAAGGAAGCATGATGGAATGATCAGAACATTAACAGATGTTCGATATGTACCGGATTTGAAGAAGAATCTCATCTCTGTGGGAGCCCTAGAATCAAAAGGGTTCAAAATCATTGCAGAAAATGGAGTGATGAGAGTATGCTCCGGTGCACTAGTGGTAATGAAGGCCAATCGGAAGAACAATAACATGTACTGTTATCGCGGTAGTACAGTTATTGAGACAACGACATTAACATCCAGTAACGAAAAAGAGGCAGAAGCGACCAGGCTATGACACATGTGCTTGGGACATGCTGGAGGTAAATCCTTGAAAACTTTATCAGATCAAGGATTGTTAAAAGGAGTAAAGGCTTGCAACTTGGAGTTTTGCGAGCATTGTGTCAAAGGAAAACAGACAAGGGTTAAATTTGGTACAACAATCCATAATACTAAAGGTATTTTGGATTATGTACACTCTGATATTTGGGGTCCTTCCAAAACACCTTCATTGGGTGGGAAACACTATTTTGTAACCTTTTTTGATGATTTTTCCCGAAGAGTGTGGATGGATACAATAAAGAGCAAAAATGAAGTGTTGGAAATTTTTCTCAAATGGAAAATGATGGTGGAGAATCAAACAGGCAGGAGGATCAAGTGTATTCGCACAGACAATGGAGGTGAATACAAAAATGATCATTTTAATAAGGTCTGTGAAAATGATGGCATCGTCCGACACTTCACTGTCAGACATACACCACAACAGAATGGAGTGGCAGAACGTATGAACCGGACCTTGCTGGAGAAGGCTCGGTGTATGTTGTCCAATTCTGGCTTGGGCAAAGAATTTTGGGCTGAGGCAGTTACATATGCATACCACCTCATTAATCGTCTATCATCTGCTGCTATTGATGGCAATACACCATTTGAAAAATGGTATGGAAAGCCTGCGGTAGATTATGACTCTTTGCACGTATTTGGTTCAACTGCATATTATCATGTGAACAAGTCAAAATTGGATCCAAGGGCAGAGAAGGCTATTTTTATGGGGATTACTTTTGGAGTCAAAGGATATCGCTTATGGTGTCCTATGACAAAAAAAATAATATTCAGCAGGGATGTTAACTTTGATGAATCTGCTATGGTAAATAAGGTAACAGAAGATACCAAACAAAATGAGGGTGTTTCTAAGCAGGTGGAGTTTGAGGGAAAATTTATTTTTCCTACACAAGAAGTAGAGGAGGAAACAAATGAAGATTATCCTCTGGAAGAAGAGCCAGTAGAGTGGGAGATTCCAACTGAGGAACCTCAACAACAACTTGAATCAATAGCAACCAGCAGACCAAAAAGGACAATAACAAAACCTGTTCGTCTTATAGAGACGGTTGCTTGTGCTACCTCAATTGTAGCTGATGATGTTCCTACCACTTATAAAGACGCAGTCCAAAGTTCAGAAGAAGATAAGTAGAGAATTGCCATGAATGATGAAATACAGTCCCTTCATCATAATCATAAATGGAGATTGGCCAATCTCGCGAAGGGAAAGAAAGCAATTGGGTGCAAATGGGTATTTGCAAAGAAAGAAGGATTTCCTAACCAAGAAGATGTTCGCTACAAAGCAAGATTAGTAGTCAAAGGATATGCTCAAAAGGAAGGAATTGATTACAATGAAGTGTTTTCTCGAGTTGTAAAACATTCCTCCATTAGAATTATGTTGGCTTTGGTAGCATAGTTGGATTTGGAACTAGTTCAAATGGATGTAAAAACCGCGTTTTTACATGGAAACTTGGAGGAGGAAATCTACATGACTCAGCCAGAAGGATTCAAAGTTGCTGGAAAAGAAAATATGGTATGCAAACTTGAAAAATTATTGTACGGATTGAAACAATCTTCTAGACAATGGTACAAGCGATTTGACAAGTTTATGTTGCGGCAAGGGTACAAGAGAAGCAAATACGATCATTGTGTGTATTTGCGCAAGCTTGAAGATGGTTCCTTTGTATATTTTCCCCTATATGTTGATGATATGTTGATAGCTTCCAAGAATTCGGAAGAAATTGATAAGTTGAAGATTCAACTGAAGAAGGAGTTCGAGATAAAGGATTTGGGTGAGGCAAAGAAAATTCTTGGCATAGAGATAATAAGAGATAGATGTTCAAAGAAACTCTGTTTATCTCAGAAAGAATATTTGAAGAGAGTACTACAGCGCTTTGGCATAGATGAGAAGACTAAGCCAGTTAGTACTCCACTTGCTCCCCATTTTAAGCTAAGTACTACTATGTCGCCAAAAGATGAAGCTGAACGAGAGTATATGTCAAAGGTATCATACGCAAATGTTGTTGGTAGCTTGATGTATGCAATGGTCTGTACGAGACCTGACATTTCACAAGCTGTTGGAGTTATTAGCAGATATATGCATAATCCAGGAAAGGAGCATTGGCAAGCTGTGAAGTGGATTATACGGTATATTCATAATACTGTAGATGTTGGGTTAGTTTTTGAGCAGGAATGCAATCAGTCTGTAGTTGGATATTGTGACTCAGATTTTGCGGGTGATCTGGACAAACGAAGATCAGCTACTGGTTATGTGTTTACTTTTGCAAAGGCACCAGTTAGTTGGAAGTCTACTTTACAGTCAACAGTTGCTTTGTCTACAACAGAGGCAGAGTACATGGCTATTACAGAGGCTGTGAAGGAGGCAATTTGGCTTCAGGGGTTGCTAAAAGAGCTTGGTATTGGACAAAAAAGTATCACAATTTTTTGTGATAGTCAAAGTGTTATTCAATTAGCAAAGAACCAAGTTTATCATACAAGGACGAAACACATTGATGTTCGATATCATTTCATACGAGAAATCATAGAAGAAGGTGGAGTCATGGTGAAGAAAATTCATACTACAGAGAATCCTGCTGATATGCTGACAAAAGTGGTGACTGCGGTCAAGTTTTAACATTGTTTGGATTTGATCAACATTGTTGAACACTGAAGATTGAAGATGAAGACACAACCAAAATTTGTTATTGAGAGAAAATTGAAGATGTGTAATTTTGCCAAGGTGGAGATTTGTTGAATTTGACAAATCCCACATTGGTGGTTTAGCCATTTGGTAGGGAATATTTCCCTATAAAAGGAGACCTAATGTTTAGGATTTAAATACATCTCTCATTTGCTTTCTTATCTTCTTAAGTCATTTGTATCTTCTCTCTTTAGTATTATTTCACTTGTATTTTTGGAGTGGAATAAAATATTGGTTGTGTCCGAGGAAGTAGGCAAAATTGGCCGAACCTCGTAAATTCTGGTGTTCCTTTTATTGTTGCTTTATTGTCTTATTTATTATTTGGTGGCTGTCATAATTTTTGGTATAGTAGTTGTGATACATTCACACAATATACATTTGGCTTCCGCAACAGTATCAAATATATATCTACTTTGATCTGCAGTTAATGTCAGATGGAGAAATTTTACACTCAGCTTCATATCATCAGTTATTGGCATTGGGCAAAGAATTTCAAGACTTGGTTAATGCGCACAAAGAGACTGCTGGTTCAGAAAGGGTAGCAGAGGTTTTTTCTTCACCAAGAAGTGAAACTTGTACAAGAGAAGTTCACAATAAAGATACTGCTAAACAACCCGAAACCTCAGGAGGTGATCGGTTGATCAAGCAAGAGGAGCGGGAAGTTGGAGACAGTGGATTTAAGCCTTATGTTCAGTATTTAAATCAGAATAAGGGATACTTGTTCTTTGCCGTGGCTGTTCTCTCGCAACTTGGATTTGTGATCGGCCAGATTTTACAGAACTCCTGGATCGCCGTAAATGTTGAAAATCCTGAAGTTAGCACATTGAGACTGATTTCAGTTTACTTGCTAATTGGAGTTGCATCCACACTGTTTTTGCTCTCTAGATCTCTATTGACAGTTGTTTTGGGTTTGCAATCATCGAAATCCTTGTTCTCTCGGCTACTAAATTCTCTTTTCCGCGCACCTATGTCATTTTATGACTCTACACCTTTGGGAAGGATACTGAGCAGGGTAAATATCTCAAACGATCATAAATGATAGTAATAAGTATGTTCAAGGACCTAACCAAACTTTTATTGCAGGTCTCATCAGATTTGAGTACTGTTGATCTTGACATCCCATTCAACTTGATTTTTGCTGTTGCAGCTACCACAAACTTTTATTCTAATCTTGGAGTACTAGCTGTTGTTACTTGGCAAGTTTTGTTTGTTTCCATCCCAATGGTTTATGTGGCTGTTCGCTTACAGGTCATACTTATATTTTCATTTATGCTCTCAGTATCCTTTAATCACACACTTTAAGGTTCTTAAGTGTTGGAACCGAAATAACAAGGCGTTATGCGCAAGGTAACAAGGTAAATTTTAGCGATGATAAATTAAACGAAATGAAAAATATACTAAACTAGGGATACTAAATTATTATGGTTTGGTCAACCGACCTACATATGATATATCACCTATATAAACAGAGAAAATAAAAATTTTGAGAGACTAGTCTCCCCAAAACAAAACTCTCTAAAAGGCTACATTGCGGAGATTGTGTTATTATTATGTGATAAGAAGCCTCAATTTATAAAAATGTAAAACTTCTCTTGCAAGAAAAGGATTAGTCACATATGGAAGAGGCCTATGATTTATCACTAATATAAAAAAAGAATAAAATTTTTGAGAGAATAATATTCCCTAAACAAAACTCTCTAAAGGCTACATTGCGGAGATTGTGTTATTATTATGTGATAAGAAGCCTCAATTTATAAAAATGTAAAACTTCTCTTCCAAGAAAAGGATTAGTCAAATATGGAAGAGGCCTCTTCCATCGAGAATTCTGTTCCACCAAGTAAATCTTTTTCTTTTCCAACAACAAATATAATTTTAGTTATGATAGAATTCAGGGCAAATCCTAACAACTCTCCTATTTGGCCTGAATTTTCTTGACAAAATTTTATCATTCATCTTCACATAATCTTTATCACTACTACTTGCCATGATTGAAAATAAAAACGGATTAAATTGGGCTCTGTGCGTTAAAAGTGAGCACGTGCTAAAAATATTGGAGTCCATAAGTATGGGTTAAAAGTGATGTTTTTCTTTGAAAGATGCAGTAGCACGAATGCAGAAAATATGGATGAAAGTTTTATCAATATATGTAGTACGCCGAACTTTTTTTTTTTTTGATAAAAAATTCCATTATCGTCAAATTGATCGTTGCTTGATTTGAACCTGCCTTGAACTTGTCTTCAACTTCGATACAACCATAACCTGGTACATGCGAAAGATAACAAAGATAACTTTCATGACGATAAATCAAGCATATCAAATGAGATTATCATGTTAAGAGGTTTGGTCAATTGACCTACATTTATAAGAGAGGAAATTAAAAAAAACAAATACTAATATAAAAGAAAATATTAAAATATAAATCTCTCCCTAAACGTAATTTTCTTAATGACTACATTATGGATATTGTTGTTGTTGTGAGAAGCAGAATTCTCAATTTATAGATGTCCAAAATTTTTCTTCCAAGAAAATGAGAAGCCTCAATTTATCGAAATGCAAATCTTCTCTTCCACGAAAATGATTAGTCAATTATGGAAGAGACATTTTGCACCAAGAATTCTGTTCCACCAAGAAAAACTTTTTTTTTTTTTTCACCAAGAAAAGTAATTTTAATTATGGTAGAATTAAGATGTCAGTGCAAATCCAAACATTACGTCTTTCAGTGTCAGATTTGAATTTCACATCTCTTTGTCAATACCTTAATATCTTTTTCAATAACTATGGACACAAACTAAATAGTTTCCGCTAGGTCGTTGACCATACTGGGAGTACCCGAGACCTTATGTACATCTCTGTATGATACTTCAGTTTCTAATAGGTCAGAGATTCTCTGCCAAGGATTATGGGGAATTAGAAAATGGGATAAATAATGATATTTTGTTTTCTATTTTTCCACAGAGATACTACTTTGCATCATCCAAAGAGTTGATGCGGATCAACGGAACTACCAAATCATTTGTGGCCAACCATCTTGCAGAATCCATTGCTGGAGCTGTGACTATAAGGGCATTTAAAGAGGAAGACAGATTTTTTGTGAAAACTTTTGAACTAATTGATATGAATGCCAGTCCCTTCTTCCACAACTTCTCAGCAAATGAGTGGTTGATTCAACGGCTGGAAACTATAAGTGCAACTGTTCTTGCTTCCTCAGCACTTTGCATGGTTTTACTTCCTCCCGGGACTTTCAGCTCTGGTACTTCTGGCTCCTCGTTACCTTTGATCGTTATGTAAAACAGAATTTTCTAATGACTAGCGACCTGTTAATGCTACTGCAGGATTTATTGGGATGGCTTTGTCTTATGGTCTTTCCCTAAACTTGACCCTTGTTTCTTCCATTCAATATCAGTGCACTTTGGTGAACTATATCATTTCCGCGGAAAGACTTAACCAGTATATGCGCATACCAAGTGAAGCTCCTGAAATTTTAAAAGAGAACCGTCCCCCAGTTGATTGGCCTTCGAGGGGTAAAGTTGAAATTCAAGATTTGCAGGTAAAACTTAATCTAATCTAATTTCCATTCTTTTGGGATGTTGAACATACTACTGAGTATGCCTCAAAGCAGATAAGATATAGGGAGGAGTCCACACTTGTTCTTAGAGGTATCAGCTGTACATTTGAAGGAGGTGACAAAGTTGGTATTCTTGGCGGGACTGGCAGTGGCAAGAGTACACTAATCAGCGCACTATTTCGACTAGTGGAGCCTGCAGGTGGAAGGATTGTGGTTGATGGAGTAGACATTTGTAAAATTGGTCTTCATGATTTAAGGTCCCGTTTCGGGGTTATACCTCAGGATCCTACTTTGTTCAATGGAACAGTGAGATGCAATTTAGATCCCCTATGTCAGCACACTGACCAGGAAATTTGGGAGGTAATGTGCTTTTACTTACTATACATTAAGCCATTATTTTTAGCTTTCAGGTGATAAATAGCATAGCATTTTTCTGATGACTTATTGTCATTTTTATCTTCATTGGGAAAGGTTCTTGGGAAATGTCAGCTACATGAGGCAGTTAAGGAAAAAGAGAAGGGGCTTGATTCCTTGGGTAATCTTCTGAACATGTCTGATTCTTTTATACAAGTGGATTCTTACTGACCATGGACTCGTTTCAGTTGTGGAAGATGGGTTGAACTGGAGCATGGGGCAGCGACAACTGTTCTGTTTGGGGCGTGCTCTTTTGAGGAAAAGCAAGATTTTGGTTCTTGATGAAGCGACTGCATCAATTGACAATGCCACTGACATGATATTGCAGAAAACTATCAGGACAGAATTTGCTAACTGCACTGTAATTACAGTTGCCCATAGAATACCCACAGTAATGGATTGTACAATGGTTCTGGCCATTAGTGATGGTAAGACCAATCTGTTTACTTTTCAATACTTCCATGCTTAGAAGTTCAGTTATTATGTTAATCCCACAATGTTATCCTGAAGACTTACTTTTGGTTGCTTATACAGGAAAACTAGTGGAGTATGATGAACCTATGAAGCTGATGAAGAATGAAGGGTCGCTCTTTGGGCAGCTCGTCAAGGAGTATTGGTCTCATTATCACTCAGCGAAAGCACATTGAAGCCAACTGCATATCTGCAATACGTTTTGTGGCGCATCAAACTTCACATATGTTTCCTAATTGCAACCCAAATTAGCCCATTGAGTGAAGCACTAAACTCAATGTTTATCTAGTTTTGGCATGGGAATTGATGTAGAACAAGATTAGGAATCTGGACTAACAACTGAGTGGGACACTTTTTCTCTTTGACAATGGTGGTGCCCAGGTCAGCTCACGCGCACCTCGACTATTCGACAGTGAAAGAGCTCGGAATTTTCTCTAAATGTTAGTATATAGCTTGCTGTTGCCTTGTAGGAAGTTGGTAGGTAATGTGATCTAAACAACTGCAACTTACTAGCTTAGCTTACCAGTTTTATTCATTTTGTAACCTTTTAACTAGGCATGCTGGTAACCAAAGCCTTACAGGATCATGAATGTACCATCTTCCAGTTCTATGAATGAAATTCTTTCCACCTTTTCAAACATCACTATAGGTGTTTTGACAAGAAAATCTCCCTCTAATCCCTTCTTTCCACTGTTCTTTGACATACAAAAGGATTTATACAGAAGAAATAATAAGAGAGCAGAGGAATTGAGTGAAACTAAAGAATAAAGAGAAGCAATCAGTGAGTTCCTGCAAAGTGTGTATGATGCTGTTGAAACACATGATACAAAAGTGGTTTTGTCCCTCTCTTTTTTTCCTTGGGATTTTTTTTTGGGAGGGGTTGAGCCAGGAATGGGGGAGAAGGGGAATGAACAATCAAAGAATATGCAATTGCATAATCATAACAACACTTTGAGATGAGCTCCATTTCACCTTGAGCTATCTAGGTGAGATAGTGGAGTGACTGCATGTAGCATAAGATGATGGATGAGTAGTGACGGAGAAGGAACTATACTGATTCAGCTCCCTCTTCATTGACTTGTATACATGATCTAAGCCTTCATCTATTAACTCCAAAACTGTCTGTGGCATTGGTGGCATATTAATGTCAACCGATCCTTCCAACATCTTCACCACTTCTCCCATGGAAGGCCTATTTGAAACCTCATCCTGAATACACCAGAAAGCAACCATCAATGCTCTCATTACCTCTTTTTCTTCTGCTGCTCCTTTAAGTCGCCTGTCTACAACTTTTACGGGTGTTCCACTAGTCATCTCCTGGAAAGAAGAAAGAGAAAAACAGTGAAGACTACATGTACCAGAAACAAGGCAACAATATGAGTCAAATTGAAGATTGTGTCAAGTGAAGTGCATACCTTGTAAGCCCATCCGGGATAAAAGAAGTCGTCTGCATCACAAGTCATATCGAGATTTCTCCGGCCACCAACAATCTCTAGAAGAAGCATACCATAGCTGTAAACATCAGCTTTTACAGTAATAGGGCGATTGCTGACCCATTCGGGAGCTAAATAACCTCTGGTTCCTCGGACCATAGTGACAACGTGGGAGTTCTCTCTCACCATTAACTTAGCTAGTCCAAAATCAGATA
Source organism: Nicotiana tabacum (assembly GCF_000715075.1). Classification (NCBI taxonomy): domain Eukaryota; kingdom Viridiplantae; phylum Streptophyta; class Magnoliopsida; order Solanales; family Solanaceae; genus Nicotiana; species Nicotiana tabacum. The sequence continues at coordinate 142,687,916 of NC_134087.1, read as the reverse complement.
CCTTAGGGCAGAAATTATCATCCAGAAGTATGTTCTCTGGCTTGATGTCACAGTGTATTATTCTGTCCCTACACTGCTCATGAAAATAGGCTATCCCTTGTGCAGTACCAACTGCTATGCGGAAACGTGATGACCAATCTAGTAGTCTATCTCTTGTACTAAGTGAATGAAATATCCACTTGTCCAAAGAACCATTTTTCATGAATTCATAAACTAGCAGCCTGCCAAAGAATGAAAATTTTTAGTGAAAGTTGAGCTAATCCTGACTACGATGCAACACCTATACATACTTCCCATGCTATACTTCACAAATTACAATGGAAGAAGTAACTTACCTTTGAGTTCCCTCAGAACAGTATCCACATAGACGGACCAAGTTCAAATGATGCATAGAGCCAATTGTTTTAACCTCTGTTATGAATTCCTTCTCCCCATGAGGTGAAACTTTATCAAGTTTCTTTACTGCAATTAATGTTCCATCTTTTAGGCAACCCTTGTATACACTGCCAAATCCACCTGTCAACACAGTACTGTTACTAATTATGTCCTTAAAGAAACCAGTGATCTGTGTTTGGGTTCACATAGTTTGAGTTCTTAGTAGCACAGAAGTAATAAAATGTTCATATCTTTACCTGTTCCAAGTAACTGGGAAAAATTGGTAGTCCAGCCTAGCAGGTCGCGGTAGCTGAAACTAACTGGAGCTCCTGACAAAATCAAAGAGCTCTCAAGTGCCCTCTTTATGGATCTTTTTCTATGGATATTAATATATAACAAACAACTGAGCAGGCCAATAAGAACTGCCATGCTCAAGACTATAGGAAGTATCAAAACCTTCTCGTGAGTACTTTCTGACTCGTGTGATGAATCCCCAGGTGTTCTGCTACTGCTTGCTCCAGACGCTGAGGCATTGGCCTCAACCTTCACAAATAAAGTTGAAACAGGATCCTCAAATCCACCAAATTCCATGCTCCTGAGTAACCAACAGTAAGCCTTCTCCTCACTAAGGCCGTAAACAGAAGCAACACAATCACAGTTTGATAAGCAAGCATCGCCACATTTGGACAATGTTCCTTTATCACTATAATTTCCTATGACAGATGATTCTGAGAAATAATAATTTGTTTTCTGAACAGTAGAAATCTTGAACTGAGACATCAAGTTTTCATGCCGAGGTCCACATTTCCCTGTCACTGAAGAATTTCCTGAACATGAGACATCATTTCCCACTTTAGAAGTCCCTGGCAAACATGTGCAAGAAGCATTCGTCTTGCTTCTGTCTAAATTACATATCCCATCGCCACAAATTCCAGAAATATCACATGGATTGGACACAGCTGCCCACTCTGGAACCCATTGCCTTGATCCATTCACATCATTATCCCATCGATACAAACGTATGTTTCCATTAACCTCGAGGGTTAATCGACGAAGAACAGATAGTGCATTGGAATTCCTTTGATTTACATCCGACAATAGGCCTCCGTAATCTCCATCATTTTTATATACATAAACTGCTCCATCTGAAGATGAGCCATAAACCATACCAAAGCTTCCTGCTTTATTCAACACTGCAATAACATCTCCGGTCACATTTGATATTTCAGGTTCTGACCAATAAGAAAAGTTGCTGTAAGATTCAGGCGACGAGGTGTATGACTTAGGCACATTATAGGTCAATGCAAGGCTTAGTGAAGTAGGTTGCTGCAACATTTTTAAAGTATAGTAACCGCCATGAGAAGATGATTTTGTTGATGTTAATTCTAGTGAAACTGTAAAGGGTTGACCAGGTAGGAGAGTATCAGATGGATATGCAAAGCTTTGCCATGCGACGCTTAGGTTGGTGCTGTAGAGAATGAAGTTGCCATTTTCAGACATGACAGCTAACTCGACGCCTGCTTCCGAGGTGTTTGATGCCCAAACTGTGGTGTCTCCATCCATCAACATGAGATTTCCTGTGGTGTCAAACTCCAAGGTTGCATCTTTGCTGACTGGTGAATTTCTATTTAGATGATTGAGACAAAATGGCCAAAAAGTTATATTACCTGCAAAAGCTTTATTAAAAACTAGAGGTGGAGGAGTATTTTCTGCTTTTTTCCTAGTCTTGAAACAGAATAACATTCCTAATCTACAACTCCATATTTATGTCCACTTGAGCCATTTCAAGAACTTGTTATTTACCACAAAATTTCAAATCTAACACCTAATGAAGAGAAAGAGAAGCTACAGTTTAAGTCATGCAAAATTTTCATCGTGCTAATAAGTAATGAATTTAAGTTGTATACGGTGTAAAGGTATGTTACACCATCAATATAGTTCAACCTACTATAGTAGGTTAGTTATCATTTTTATCATGCTACCAATTAATTTATCATAGTGATCTACCTTTTACACTGTTATTGCATAGAACATAAACTCCTAAGCACATTTGAACATTGGTTCACTTACATATTAGGAGACCAAACCATGGTTGTGTCTACTGGAAGTTGTGCAAACCAAATTGCCAATTGATATTGATCATTAGAGTCTGCTGTTGGTGTGAAGCCAAAAGCAAAGGTTCCATTGTCAGAAAACCATGCTTGCTTCTCTTTAGCTAACAATCTTGAACCCAAGCGAACCCGACCAGACACTATAGAACCAGAAAGCTCTATTAGAAAGAATAAGAGCAAAGCCAAAGCATAGGAGAGGAAACAGGGAGCCATAATTGGAAGTGGAATTCTATTTCAGAAAAATCAACTTTGACATTGTTATACTCCTTATTAAAGAGAAGGAACTGGTAGATAAAGAAAAGTTTTTAAGAGGAATTCAGAACAAGTGTACAATGGTGGTTGGTTGGTGAGCTACAATGTTGAAAAATGACCAAATTATTGGAATGGTCGGTTCTGGTATTTGGCGCCACGTGTTTATTCATTTCTTTGTTGGTTTCAAACTATAAAAGCACTGAATCATTCAACTTATAAAACTGGACGCACTTATTCTTGATTTCACACTTTATCATTAGCAACAAATGGGTTTGCTGCAAATACTCATTCATGAAAAACCAAGAATTCTAATGAAGATCCATCCTTTTTTCCCCCATTGTCATCAACAATGTAGGAATGCAAAGAGGACTATAGTTCCTTCTTCTCAAGCTAATATCTTTTAGCTCACTGTGTAAAGTTATGCTGCAAAAACAAAAAGAAAAAAAGTTGGAAGTTTTTCTTATGGTAATTAGCTTTGAAGTCTGCATTCAGAAGTGGTCATTTATTAATTATTTGGTGTTCTTTTGTATAGCATCAAAAGATTTCTTTTTTGGGAGTTGAAAGCCTTATTTCGTCTCTGAGACTCTTAAGAGCACATAAATTCGACATTGAAAGTAATGGCAGGCTAATTTAGCCTTTTCTAACGTAATATTTGTAAGGTTGGGTCTTCAGTTCACGCTTAGTTTCGTGTCATTTTAAATTTACCTCATTTCTTGTTACTTTTAACTCAATCAATCATCATAATGCCTGTTGACCTCAAACAATCTTTCCTTTCCCTAATTTAATCTTTTATTTGTGCTATTTTCTATCTATATCGAAAGTGATAGTTTCTAATCTCGTCTAATCTATATGATCATATATTCATCTTAATATTTATATCTCTAATACAACTTATTTTGGATATGTTTGGGCCATAAAGGCATAACATCTACTCCAATATACCATTGTTAATGTCGTGAAGGGAAGATTACCAAGTAATATAAGGAGATTATACTTCACTTCCTCAACTAATGTGAAATTTGATACTCCCTCACATAAGAGTGGACAACGAGAGCATGAATCACATAATAAGAGGCCCAACATTAAAAAAAACATATCAATAGGGACTGACGGGTCTTAGTTTTTGCCTGGGCTCATCATCTGATGTAGATCAATCATGCGAGAGAGAAGCGGAAAGTGGTAGCTTTCAAGAACCACTAGAAAGGAGGCTCTGATACCATAATTAAAAAAAGGATTTTTAACCATTATACCTATTAGTAAGAGTTATATACAAAAATAACATATCTTTTTAAATATTGGAACTAAATTGTTAAATAACTAAATATACTCTAACAAAAATAAAATTCAATAACTAAGTATAATCTAGCAAGGACATAAACACATGCTAACTTGTATTAAATAAATAAAATATAAATGTTCTCTTTTCTAACGTAATACTTGTAAGGTTGGGTCTTCAGCTCAGGCTTACATTCATGTCATTTAAATTTACCTCATTTCATGTCATTTTAGAGTTACCTCATTTCTTATTACTTTTAACTCAATTAGTCATCATATTACCTTTTGACCTCAAACAATTTTCCCTTATTTAATCTTTTATTTGTGCTATTTTCTATCAACGTCGAAAGTGACCATTTCTAAAAGTCGTTGAGACTATAAAGAGCACATAAATTCAAGATTGAGGGTAATGGCAGGCTAATTTAGCCTTTTCTAAGGAAATACTTGTAAGGTTGAGTCATTAGTTCAGGCTTAGTTTCATGTTATTTTAGATTTACCTCATTTCTTGTTATTTTTACTTACCTAAATATCTCAAAGATCGTAAAAAGAAAAATATCTCACAAATTCTCCCCTCTTTAACGAGGTTGCCATCAAGGAATTCCAATAAATATCTTTTAAATATTTATTTTTATGCTGGAAAATTCTATTTTTTTTTAATAACTATGCCTTTAATATATTCCAGTATATTATACTGTATCATTTTATATAATGTTAATATTTTCTATATATGATATATAATATTTATACATATTACATACCGAATCTATGAATTTATATATACAATATAGTACATGTAACTAAACAAAATATATTACGCATATTGTTCATATATGAGCAGTATATTTTTTTTTTTACTGAGCAGAAATTTAAAAATAGCTCGATATACAAGTGATAATTGAAAAATAGCCACAGTTTCAAAAGTAATCGAAATTTAGCCACTTTTCATGTAAAGATAAATTTGAACGAAAATACTGTTCAAAATCCGAAAAATATTCCAGCATAATATACTGGAGTTCCAGCATAATATACTTGACTTTCAGCATAATATACTGGTCCAGCATAATATGTTGGAAGTTCATACACACATGCTCCAATCTTCAGTATATTGTGTTAGAACTTTCCGTGTGTTGGAATTCCAGCATAATATGTTGGAAGTTCATACACAAGTGCACCAATCTCCAGTATATTATGCTAGAACTTTCCATGTTCCAGCAAAATATTGATTATTTTTCTATGACTTTGCAAATGCTGGCTATTTTTCAATTACCAGTCCAAAAACTGGCTAGCCCGTGCTATTTTCACCTAATATATGATTTATCACATCTACCATTGAAATAGAAAATGCATAAGCACCACCAACAAATTTGTAACATGATAAAATCATATGTGTAATTAAATTCGAGAAAAAAAGGAATTTTGCCAACATAAAAAGAAAATAAGAAAGACAAACACTAGAAAAGCGAAGGACAAAAAAGAATACTGCCAATATAAATATGTCATGATCCAAAATCTCATCACGCCGTGATAGCACCTAACTAAAATCGATAGGTAAGCCAATTAACACAAATTATCATATAAACTGGATAACATCAATAAAATAAATAAGTATGTGAAAATTAACTCAACTAATCCCAATAACTAGTGGTACAAGACATGAGCAAATAAGATTTTGAATTACAATGTTGGCAAGAAGAAAATACATTATTTGTTTGAAAGTTACACAAATTAGAAAATGTCCTATACTACCATAAACAAGATGACATCAGATGGTTGGAACAATGTCATCTTCTACTATTACGACCTAAAATTCACTAGTAGTGATGATACCTATCCCAACCCGCTAGGTAAGCCAATAATTATATAATAATAATAATAAAATCGAATAAACATGGTTTAATAACCCATCAACGGAAAAATGTCATGAAATATACGAGAATATAACTATAATACTGCTACAACCATCCCCAAAATCTGATGTTAACAAGTACACGAGCACTACATAATAACAAGATACAAGCAAAATCCTCTAATATAATTGTCTGAACAATAGAAAAGTAAAGATAGAATAACTGAAAGAGAACTTCAAGGACTGCGGATGACATAGCAGCTACCTCGTAGTCTCCCAAAAGCTAATAGCAACTCAACTTTGGAAATCGCCTCGACCGAATGTACTTGGATCTGGACATGAAGTATAGAGTGTAGTATGAGTATAATCGACCCCATGTATTCAATAAGTAATACTTCCATAGACTGTACCTTGCCAGACTTTATACCTTCCTCTAAAAAATCAACCATCTTAACAAGTTCAAGGAACTTCTGCCCCATCATACCCATCATTTTCTCAAAGTAGATCCCTTCCTGAGCCTTGATAAAATAATGAGTCAACTCACTATCATCTAATGGGGGTTGTGCTCTGGTGGCCTCTTTCCTCCATCGACGTGCATACTCTTGGAATGATTCAGACGGCTTCTTCTGCAAGTTTACCAGAGCAAACCTATCAAAGGTAATTTCTGTGTTGAATCAGAAGCAATTCATGAAATCTTCTGCCATATCCTGCCACTCCCTCCAGTTTTGGAGATTTTGGCGAGTGTACCAAATAAGTGTTTCCCCTGTTAAACTCCTTATGAATAGCATCATCCTCAACTTCTCGTTTCTTCCTTTGGGATTGAATGATGGATTCCTTATTCTTTTCTTTCTCCCATTTCTCCTTAGCTTCCTTAAGTCTTAGATGTGTCAAAACTCTCAAAAATACCATTTTTCCATGTATATATACCAAGTATGGTCAGGCCCAAATGAAAACACCTTCTCCTATGCGAAATAGGACACTTTCCGGAGTTGGACGTGCGCGGCTGCGCACCTGGGAGTGTGCTCGCACATTTGGCCACGTATTTTGGATAACATTCTTCTTCACATGCGCGCCCAGTGCGCGCTCGCGCACTTTGGTGACAACCTGCTCGATTCTTTATTTCGTTCTTTAAGTGTACTATTGTTCGTTGATCCCTGAACACGATCCCGACTTAATCCTTGGGCTTTTACTCAGACTTCAAAGCTCCAGAATAACTTGAATTCATTCCATAACATCTACATAGCTCGAAATCACTCCTACGAGGCATAACACACAATTAGTGCAAAATACTAGCAATTAAAGCTCAACCTCAATTACAGTATAGTAATTAGAGTGCAATAAGCGACTAAAATACAAGATTATACCCTACCATCATGCATGGGGACCACCTGTCCCATCTAAGATTTCAAACTTCAGAGGCTTGTAACTTATCGACAGGTCCACATCAGGGTGGACACACAGATCCTCATAATCTAGACTTTCGCTCCCTCGAGGAACCTAAAGGTTCTTCATTTGTTTTCTCAATGCTCGTAATTGTTCGGACACCGATTATCCTCCTTATACTTAGTTTCCCTCTCCATTTTGGCATATTGATCAACTTTATAAGGTAGCCTGACCGTGATGGGCGCTGTGAAGGTAGATTCTGAAACGGCATATAAGGGAGGAGCATATCGCTCACGTGCAGAAGTATGTGTTATAGGTATATTCTAGTTTATGTTAGTAGTGAGGGTGATGTAATCACAAGAAGGGATATGAATAGTGTCGGTGGCAACTGGTGGGTTTTGAGGTGTTTGAATGTAATTTGGTACATAAGGGCTGTGTATAGGAGGGTTTGGTGGTTTTGTAGGGTTAGTGGTAGGGACAAAAGTCGGGGTATTGTTTGCTTGTCAAGTAGTAGAAGGAAAGTGGTCCGGGATTGAATCTAGATCGAATCGAATCTAGGTGGTTGTGGGAGCATCGTCGCGACCAGATATGCCAATTCGCGAATGTGTTGTACTTCCTCCCTCAATGATTCCATCTCTTAGGCCATATTGGCTACATCTTTGTCACTCCGCATATCATCCTTCTCTCCTGATCATCCCGGGCTATCAGCTATTACCAGAGGGTGTTCGGTCGGGTTATCTATCGCAAACATCTTCCCTTTAAATCTCAACTTGTACAATGGTTCCGCCAGTTTTGGGTCAACACAAACCAACTTTATTTTGGGGAATAATAATAAAGTAATACAAGAAAAGAAAAGAAAAGAAAAAGAACAGAATTCAGTTTTAGTATTTGCATAAGTATAAGCACACAGAGCAGTTAGTTCACGTATTCAGGCAAACACATTTTCCCTAAAATTTGTGGGACCTCTCTTTGCTGGTGGTAGGCCTAAGTCACGAATATTTGAAAAACAATTAGATTTGACACATTCAGATCCGAAGCAAATCTTGGTTTTCTTTCATAGTATTTGGATTGTAATAGGTGTGAGCAAAGGTTACATAATTGTTTCCAATATTCATAGGATTAAATAGGCTAAAACAAACCTACCCTTAGGGAAATGAGAAAGTTCGGGATAAAGATACAAAGTGGAAAAATGGGTGAAATCAATGAACTTCTAGTAACCATCCCCGGTCATTTCCCATCTCTTCTTCTTTTTCCGGTTCTTTCTCTGGGTGTTCTTCAAATTCTTCTTCATCATTATTGAACTCGGGTTCTGCTTACCTCGAAAATGGTAAATACAATTAGATTTGATTTTGTGGTTCTAAAAATACGTGATTTATTTTTATGCTAGTTGTTAGGTAGTAGATGCTAAGTGTTAGACTAGAAAATAAAATGAGATCTTGAAGGTCGAACTTTGTGCAAACCGAGTAGCCGAGAATCGGGGTCTCGATCTAGCCTATGTTGGGCCTCGAGGTTGAGCTAAGCATCAGGCTATGGGTAGCCGATGAAGGACTAACAATTCTAAGAGCTTTAATGAGGGCTCTTTATGATCAGTGATGAGTAATAAATAAAGAACAATCAATGAAACATAATAAATGTAAGCAATATATTAAAGGAAAGACAATAGAGAGTGTTTAAGTTAGAAAGCATAGAATGTTCTTGTTCTTGTATTGAATATCATGTGTGCAAAAAATAACAAGGGTCCCCTTTATATAGGAGGGGGAATCCCAACATAGTACATATGCATTTATTATAAAGATAAACGGCTGGTACAACCATTTAATGCCACGGTACGGACTTGTACTATTATTATAGACTTGGTCAGCTCTAACCGCTTACCTTGGGAATCTCCCACTTGTTCATCATAGCCACCGATTTGCACTGCCCCGAGGTCAAGCTGCGCCTCGAGACTTCTGGTTCATCAAACCTCGAGCTGTGCTTCGAGCCTTCTGGCAACGAGCTATGGAATACCATGATGACCCCAAAATCGGACTCCCCGATTTTAGCCATATACAGGTTCTTCCTCCGGTCTTTCTCTGGTTCTATCTCAGAATCAATCTGTATACATTCAACTACCCGGTCATCATTTCTGGGAGATGGCAACATGTGATCAATCGACCCTAGGACCACTTAGCGGTGCATGGAGGTAGTTACGAGGTAGTGCGGCAAAATCTCATGATAGATTTGCAAAGCCGCCATTGTATCTTCTAGCCAGGCTATTCCTTCCCTGCTTGGTCGGGCTAGCTTGTCCTCTTCAATGATGCAGACATAGTATTCTGGAGTGCACCATGAATTCTGACTAATTGGCATCGTGACAAGATCATTTCACTCCTCCCGGAGCCTCCTTATCCTTGGTATAGGGATCTTCCCATTGTATTCGTCTTCACATAGTGTCGTCCTCATCCATAGAGGTACATCCTAAATCAACCCAAACTACCTGAGAACTCGTAGGGGTGAGTATGGCTGGATGCCCTCAAGTCTTATCAGCTTGGTAAAATACTTCTGGGGTTCCTTAGGATTGCTCTTCTGCCCAACCATGATAGCTTCTAATTAATCCATTCTCTACTTAAGTTGGTCAGTATCTCTCTCCATTCTTCCTATCCATGCGGGGAGACCCAATGCCTCTCATTGTGATTTCGAATCATGTTGCTAACGCCCACAAAGTAGTCAGTTATGGCCTCTCACTATAAGAAGTGCTTCATGGCCCATATTTGAAGCAACATGTTGCAACTCTTGAAGAAATCATACCCCCGGTAACATGCGGACAATGCGCTGAGAATTTCTGCTAACACCATAGGTACCAAAGTGGCTTAGAGGTTTCCCCGTAATGTTGCCAAAACCACAGGCAGCAAATCGATATTGATCTGTCCTCTTCTTTACGGGAAAACCAGCAGTCCTAGCAGTGCCAAAGAGAAGTTTATGGGTAAGAGACTTTCCCACATTGCCTGATTAAACTGAAATTCTCCCAATTACCATTCATAGCTTTCACGATGTCCGAACCTCTCGAAAAATTGGTCCAGGTTTACCCATCCATCTTCAATGTTTCTCAAACCCCGACTGTTTGTCAGACCCAAAGCATGAAGAAACATGTAGCCAGGCGTGGTGACCAGTAGTATCAGCCTCCTCCCCATAATGGCATCTTCGTGAAATCGGTAACTTCTTCTAATGTTGGCACCAACTCACAACCAGCAAACTTGAAAACTACTTTGGCCGGATCCCAGAACTCTATCAGCAAACGGGTGAGCTCCTTGTCAGCTCGGATGTTTAGCAAGGAAGTTAGTGCTCCCCGGTGTGTCCTGATTTCGTCTCCATTCTCTCAGCGGATGTTCTTCCAACATTGCTTTAGCTTGTGCGGTGTTCCCATCACCATATTGATCTCGGGGATGTTTTGGTTGATTTCCATTTTTGAAGAGGGTATAGAAAAGGGGTTTGATAAGTGTTTTCTTCAGATTATAAGTGTCTCGTTTTGATTAGCTCGTCTTTCCACAAAAGTCAAGTCATCGGGTGCACGACCCTTTGACATTAGGTTGGCTTTTCTAATTGTGTGTCGATGCCAAGGACCGACCCACCTAAGGTTTATACAATATAACATATGTTTGCTAGAGTAAAGTGTTTCATAATTTTGAGTAGGAGTGAATACTGCGGGAAGTTATGTTAGTTGACCTGACAAAGCCACTCTCTAAAACTTAAAGATTTTGAAAGAAGGTTTGGAGGGGCGTAAACGACAAACCTCATGTGCCATTGTGTGTGATAGTGCACGGTTAAGACTCGATAGGAAAGAGTGTCATGACAGTATATATAAAGCAATAACAGATAGTGATGTTAGCAATAACCTTTAAAATAAGCAAATAAGTACATAATGAGCAAGTAAGGCAGGTAAGCATACAATTGCAAATTAAACATAGTTAAAGCAGTTTACAAACAATCATTGATTCCAAGTATAGTCTAAGTCTGCTAAGGTCAGAACCTAAGTGCGAAATCCCCAGCAGAGTCGCCATGTTGTTGCACTCTATTTTGTACGAGTCAAATATGATTCAACTAGTAGTTTTCTTGTTGATGGTAAAAGAGTGTCACCACTTAATATTTAAAGGTATACTAGGGTACCTATTGAATTACTAAGATCATTTCTCTATTGGTCTGCTAACCGGTGAGATTTTGGATAAGTATTCTTCTTCTTCTAAGGGGAAGGTGTTAGGCACCCCTTAAAATCAACCTGAACTAACTCCATAGGACTTAGACTAGGTTTAAAAAGTTAGTTGTCTATATTATGCTTAATTAGTGCTAAAAGCATGTGATATTGTATATCTTGTTTCAAAGGTTATCACTTGAAAATAGGATATGCAATTTTAAAAGGGATATAGGTTTATAAAAGCCTTTAAGGAATTATTTACACCTATATGGTTGAAAGAGTTTTGAACTATGTATATAATGTTTGTATTTACAAGAAAAACTTGTGAGATAAGGCTAAGTTTTAAAACCCTTGTCTTTTAAAATGATATGGTTATTTCTATTATTCTAGTAAAGTAAAGCTTGTTTAAAGAGATACTCTTAAGCTATACCTTAAAGATTATTTCTCAAACCTTATATTAATTTGAAGAAACTATTTGAAAAACCTTGGCTTTGTAACAATGCTTGATAGATTTTACTCTAGTATCTCTAACCTCTGAAGCAAACCACCCGGTCTCTGATGCTCATACTTGACATGCTGATGATTCAAACACCGCGACACATGCCCAACAATATCTTTTTGCATATTTTGCCACCAATAGCGTTGCTTCAAATTATAGTGCATCTTCGTGGTACCTGGATGAATAGAATACCACGAACTATGAGCCTCCCAAGAATCAACTCTCTCAAACCATCCACATTAGGAACACAAATTCGACCCTAAAGTCGCAATACACCATCATTGCCAATAGTCACCTACTCAACACCATATCGGAACACCATGTCCCTAAGGACAAGAAAATGAGGGTCATCATACTAACGAGCCTTGATGCGCTCAAATAAGGATGATTGTGCAACAACACAAGCAAGAACCCTGGTAGGCTTGGAAATATACAATCTAACAAACCTATTAGCCACAGGCCTCTCCACGACTAGAATAAATGCCAAACTCCCATACTTTATAATCTTCTACAACATTCTCCTTCCCCGGGTGATATAAAGATAATGATATCATAATCCCTCAATTACTCTAACCACCTCTGTTGCCTTAAATTCAAATCCTTTTGCTTGAACAAATCCTGAAGATTCTAATGATCAGTTTTACCCTCACAAGATTTTCCATACAAGTAATTCCTCCAAATCATGAGTGTGTGTGCACAATAGCTGCCAACTCATTAGGCCAACATGCGAAGAATCACAATAGACATTGTACATCCCCGAACCTGAGGGCAAAATAAATCGGATTTGTGTGAGAGATATCACCATAGATATCACCATAGAGGAAACCATCATTCAATCATTCAAGGGATATCCCCGAACCTGAGGGCAAAATACTCCATAGATATCACCAAGGGATGCTAAGGAGAAGTGAGAGAAAGAAGAGCACAAGGAAACCATCATTCAATCCCAACTCAAGACAAGTGTTTGGATTATTTCATGTTTTTCCTTACTTTAAACTTAATTGTGATGAATTACTCTATATCTATGGAGTATTTCTCTTTAGGGTTTAATGGATTTGGTATATTAATATTTGTTTGTGGATTATAACTCTACTTTATGTATTGAATTGTTGTGGATGTTTTAAATGGTTGCATCTATATTCGCTAGTTCATATAATCGAGAGAGGCATAACTTGTAATATTTTTGCGTTATATTTTGTTGGGTAAATTTATTAATACTTCTTAGTAATCGAAAGATACTAGTTGAATTGTTGATTAACCTAGTTAGGAGAATAATCGAAAGTGGTTTTCGTAAAGACCAATCCATTACGAGTTCTTGCATATTTTCACCGAGCGTAATTTAGTTTATATTGTGAGGTTGAACTTAATCGAGAGAAGAGTTTCTGCTGGATGTGTGAACAATTAATTGAGTGAATTTGAGAGACTCACCTGACATTAGAAGTGAATTATCTAGAGTTAGGTCCCAAACATTTATCTTGTACCTTTCCTATAAACCCTATTTTCTTCCATTGATATCTTTCCTTACTCATTACTTGTGTCGATTGTCATTAGCTAATAGTTTAGATTCTTAGTTAATTTTAGTTGTAAATCACATAAATCTCAACTGTTGATCATCTTGGATAACGATCTAGCTACAAACTACTATAATAACTGTTTAACTCCAATCCCTGTGGATACGATATTTTATTTACTATATTCGACTAGAGAGCATATTTAAGTGTGTATTTTGCGCTTGTTAGATGGCTAGGATAATCATGTAATTTACTTTATCACAACGGCTCAATAAGCTGTTTAAGCATACACAAGTTTAATCATATTATTTAACATGAGTCGCTTAAGCCATAAAAACCGTCAAATCATGGAGCAAATAAGATGAGTTTATCACTATTGATTTATAATAAAACTCAACTTAGCAAAACAATTCCTTATGCTAAACAAACAAGTAATAATCTAATGGATGCTCCTAAATCATGAATATAAATTATCACGTAGTCATAGAATCAAGTTGAACATAGATAATAACTACACATAACCAACAAAGCATAATTCAAGCAAACAATACCGAATTTTGTCAAAACCTAGATTGGCATATATGCTCATCACCTCGCATATACGTGGCTCCTCAATAATGAACCAAGTAGTGTCGACGCCCCCTTTTTCTAATGGGTCGAAATCGGGTATACGACATTGGGAGAACAACTCTATTCCCTTTCGAGAATTGGGTTTTGGAATTTTGAAGAGCCGCCACCTAATAATTATAGTGCATTAGGACACTTTAAGAAAGGTTTGAGTTGGAAAAAACCAGAGTTTGGGTAAGGGCTAGAAATTATCTCGAGGGGAAGGTGTTAGGCACCCCTCAAGATCCACTAGTCTGGTCCCGACCATGTTACAATTGTGACTTTACAAGTAAACAATCAAGGCTCAAATAAGGACTTGCATACAACATTGCAATTAGGTTGAAAACTTTTGAAGGTAAGTAGAGAGGACAGAAATTTATGAAAAAAAGATTTGAATGGTTTCACGAGAAGAGATGAAAGCAAATAAGGGGAGGGGAGTCCTAGGTTTACGATTAATATGGATCATTTCAATGCAATACCCAACAATCACTCCTAAAAAAAGAGGGGTCGCACGTGATATTAGCGCATCGGTCATCATCTCCATATCTACCCTTCCCACCTCGTTAAGGTATTAAAGCGCGGAATAGTATCGTTACTTATTGCATGCTATTACCCGTCCCAATCCTATCAGTCCCGGAGGCATATGGGACTACTAATCCTAAAGGGCAGGGAGCTGGGGCTTTTGCAGTTTTTTAAAAAGGATAAAATTCTAAGGCGACATTCAAAACATATACAACAAGTATTGGGAAAGCAAGTAAGCAGATATGGCTCAAATAAACCTCCTTGAATCAGAGAAAATCATATAGTTTAGCATGTCTTACACATACTGATTAGGTCTGAATTAAACTTAAACATTAAGGCAGGCTGATTTATCACATATTTCAGATAAGAAGTCCGAATTAGGCCTGCCTACTGGTTGTAATTATTAGAGACTGATGCAATTATAGTTTTTACCCTAAAGCTTGCCTAGGTGTTAAACGGAACCTATAGGCATGATATCTATTAGTTTCAGAAATAAAGAAGTAAACTAATTGCAGAAAAAAGAATTGTCAATTACAGGGACATAAGATCTGCAGGCGTTAAACATTATTGCTACTGATTTTAGGCTTATAAGCGAGTTGACGATTCAGGTTTGGTTGACAACTCTTATAGGCATGTTTTTCAGGCGTTACTGATTTTAAGTGCTGTTATTGTCATGCATAAATCCTATAGGCACGTCATCTATATGCAGTTGGTTATTTAAATCTTATAAACAGGTTTGCCTAGTGACAGATGCATATGCAAAATGCAGGAAGTCCTATAGGCATATTACCTATATGATATGCAGAATTTTAAAAACGACTTATAGACATGGTATCTATATGAAGTGCAGAAAAACCTATGAACATGGTATCTACATGAAATACAGAATTTCAGAAGTATAGGAATTCCCTATGAACATGGTATCTACATGAGATGCAGAATTTCATAAGTATAATAATTCCCTATGAAAATGGTACCTACCCCTTTGCATGCAGGACTGACCCTCCCTTTTTCACTAACACCCCAGCAGTTTATTACAAGATTATTACAGACTAGAATGAATAAGAAAAAGATAAAAAATATATCAGAAATTAAAGATTCCAACCAAGGAGAGCCTAATTCAGACCCCAGGTCTGAAATATGAAATAAACTAACTTCCAAAGATCAGATTTCCAAAGCCTTTCTCTTATTTAGGATGTGTCAAAGTTCCAAGGAGCTTCAAGAACTCCAGGCAATGCTTACACCCCCAAATATCATTGCAGAATCAGATTATAGTGCAGTGTGGAAGGGTCAGCCCTCCAATGTCCAAGCTCAGAGGGAACTCAAAGTCCCAAGGCAAGGCTCATAGGAGGGGGAGGGCAGAACTTAGAGGCTAGGAGTAAGTGCAAGTACAATAGAGGGGAATTAGGGGAAGTCCAGCATAAACTGGTGGTCATACCCAACAATAAGGAGTGCTGGCACACCCTAACTAGTCTACTAGGCCACATTTTGGGAGTTAAGATCCATTGAGGATCAAGTTCAAACATGAGCAGCAATTTGGATACTGTCAGGCCATAAACCTTAACTCAAATACATAGAAGGGAGTAGGGGTATGGGGAATTCACAACAAACAGCAGATGCAAAGAGAGAGTAGCATATTCAATACAGAACATGAACAGAAAAGTAGCCAAGAGTGTAGCAACTGTAAAGTAAACACATAGGGATGATGTTGGAATCAAATTTAGGACATACCAGTTTCAGGGAAACAAATAAGTGAAAGCAGAAGTCTTGTAAGCCAAATTGCAAGCAAGCAGTACAACAGATCTCAGAAGAGAGTAGAGAATTGAAAGAGTATTGTAATTGAGAGTGTGTGTGTAAGAGTATGCAATTCAAAGTGTGTTCAAGTGCAGAAGGGTAGTCCCCTTTTATAGTGCAGAAAACAAGTAAGAAAAGGTAAGGAACTAGTTTGCAATCAATCACATAAAGTCTCCCTTTGGTTAAGGGATTCTAATTTCGAACAGGAATAAGACAATTAAGGAAAGAATTTGATTAAAACCTTTTTCAAAGTAACATAATAAGGGTAAATACACAGGGTTTATTTAAGGGAAAAGTCCAATGGTACATGGTTTGTGAAAAATAAGGAAAGGGAATCAATCAAACAACCAGTAAAATCAAAGCTGCAAGCTTTGTTCGAATGAACCAAGTCAGAAAAAGGGTAAAGAAAGGTTCAATTAGGGAAAATCAGTAACAATCAAGTAAACACCATTAAAGGAATTCAGAATCAATTAGTAGTTGGCAAAACCTTTTGAAAGAAGAGTTCTCATATATAAAGCACACAAATATGTGAATCAAGAAGAGGTTGTCAAATTATTTAGAAGAGAGTTTAATCGAAGAGAAGTTCAGAATCATAAGCAAAAAGATACAGGTTCAATTTGCAGACTCATAGTGAGTCTAAGAGTTCAGGGTCCCAAAGTGGAGCTTTAACTCGAACACAAAAATCAAAATCATCGAAGGAAACCCCCCAAATCCTAGGGTTTCAAAGTTGAATCAGACATGGAAGTGAGAAAGCAAGTCATTTGTTTCAGAGTCTCAACAAAACAGATATGATAGCATGTTTGAATGACAAAGGAAGAAAAATCATGAAGAACATATTTGAGAAAACTCGGAAGCTAAACAAGTTTAGAAGAAGGAGATACTACAAACGTGAACACAAGTAGATGAAGCATGTAAGAACATGAAGAGAGTGCAGTAAACCAGATCAAATAACTTAACGGTAAACACACATAGTAAAAGAGTAAAGAAAACTAAGCAGGGATTAACAGGAGTAACATACATAGTAGAAAGGAAAAGGTAGAAGACAGTACATGCATAATAAAGAGTAATCACACCAGCAGGGTTGGACAAACACACATAAAGTAAAGAAGAAGAAAAATCAGAAAGATTTTTCAAAAAAAATCCTTTTAGAAACCCTAAAATCGAAGAGAAACGATTTTGAAAAGAAAATTTTGGGGAAAACACTTTAGATGGAAAGAAAAGCATAGATACAGTATAGATCCAAGAAAATAACGGTGAAAGGACCTTGAATAGCTTAGGGTTTCGGAGAAACCCTAGAAATGAGAAAGGCTTGGAAACATGTCCGATCTTAAGTCGGAGAGGTCAAGAATCAGGCTCCTGAGTCTTGAATATGCCGGAGCATGGAGGGAGGAGCCATGAAATCAAAGGTTTGAGAAGATCGGAGAGGGAATCGTCGAGGTCAGGCCTCGAAGCTTCGAACAACCCTGTCTTACTGGTGAAGATAGGTGAGTACCAACTATCCATGGCCTGAGAAGCCATGGATTCCGGTGACCGATGATTGAAAAGGGGGTAAGAGGAGGCTAGGGTTTCGGAGAGTTTTTGAGAGGATTTGAGAGGGTTTGGGATTCAAAGGCGGCGGGCCAGGTGAGAATGAGGGATTAGGGTAGTCACCTGTGTTTAATTATGGTGGGGCGAATAGTGGCCGGTGATCCGAATGATCAACGGCCTAGATTTAAGAAGGTAGGTGGGGAACCGGGTTGGGTAAAAAGGAATTGGGCTGGTCCGAATTTGAGTTTGAAATTGGGTCAATTTTAGGCTAAAATCGAAATGTAATGGGGCTACAACTGAAACGAACCTCGGCTAAAATTTAAATAGCTAGTTTTCACTTTTTATTTTATAAAAATAGTAAAAAATAATTTTGAAAGCAAATTAAAAGCACTGGACCCGTTAATAGTATATAAATATTAATATTAAAATATTGGAACCAGTTTCATAATTATAAAATGCTATTAAATCTTAAAGCATGCTAAAATGGCAATTATATGTAATTTAGCTTTTAAAATACCAAATTAATTTGTAAAAATATTCGAAAAGTAACCTACCTATATTTTGGTATAAATATGAGAATAAAATAAGTTATTCACCAAAGTGATAATTTTGGGAATAATTATTGAGCAATAAATCAATTTAAACATCTTTTTAAAAAATTGGAAAAATACTAAAACACTTGGGCATACTTATATATGTATGTATATGATATTTGAAAGTATTTGCATGTAAAAGAAATACATAGGGAAAAATTGGGTATCAACAGCTGCCCCTCTTTACCCGGGAAGGATGAAAGAGTTGTGGGGTAAAGATATGATGGTCAATTTTGACCGAAAGAGACGATTTGCAAAGAATTCTGACCGAGCTCTGGCTCTTGAGCTGCCTACATATCCCTAGTCTTACAGGAATCAGGCCATATGTAGTTCAGGATCCATCGGCGAAATATGCCGATAGAGTTATTGAAAGGAACGGACGCGATGCCTAAGTTGAGAAGGATAGTTGAAGTCTGATAGGCTGCGAGAACCGAAGCGGGATCTACTACTGAGACGGTCGTTTTCTAGCCGGTGTACCTGCAAGTGGGCAATACAACATAGATTATACATAAATTTAAACGTGATGCAAGTTCCCATTGGACCATAAATGCTGTCTTTGGACGGTTAGGATGACGTCCTTAGACCATGACGTCTCGGGCTATGAAGAGTGTAAATAAAAATTCGCAAGCCATGAAATGATGTTCTCGGGCCATGTAGATGGTGCCTCCGAACTATGATGCCTTTGAATAGGTTGGCGATCTTTCAGCCCATGAAATGCAAAAGGTGGCGATCTTTCAGCCGGTACAGAATTTAAATGAAGGTGGCGATGTTGCAGCCGTGCGAGAAAAGTAAAGAGGCGATATTTCAGCCATGCAGGATGGAGACAATGCTTAGTCTCGAAAGACAGATAGAGTAGCCTTATGCAGATGATGATGGAGGTAGAGCTTAACCTCGGAAGTTAGAAAAGTAGCCTTATGCAAAATGCAGATGGAGACAGGGATTAGTCTCGAAAAGCAGAAGAGTAGCCTTATGCAGATGATGATGGAGGTAGAGCTTAACCTCGGAAGGCAGAAAAGTAGCCTTATGCAAAATGCAGATGGAGATAGGGCTTAGTCTCGAAAGGCAGATAAGTAGCCTTATGCAGATGATGAGGGAGGTAGAGCTTAACCTCGGAAGGCAGAAAAGTAGCCTTATGCAAAATGCAGATGGAGACAGGGCTTAGTCTCGAAAGGCAGATAAGTAGCCTTATGCAAATGATGATGGAGGTAGAGTTTAACCTCGGAAGGCAGAAAAGTAGCCTTATGCAAAATGCAGATGGAGACAGGGCTTAGTCTCGAAAGGCAGATAAGTAGCCTTATGCAAATGATGATGGAGGTAGAGCTTAACCTCGGAAGGCAGAAAAGTAACCTTATGCAAAATGCAGATGGAGACAGAGCTTAGTCTCGAAAGGCAGATAAGTAGCCTTATGCAGTGCAAGAATGTAAAAGGACGATTAATAGTAAGATCTCTTAGCTGATAGCCGATTACGACAATATGACTGCTGGGGAGATTGTGTATGGATAGCAATTGCGGGCAAGTGATGATTCTGAGAAGTTGCATTCTTGGGAAAGTATGCGTACATAAATATACTTAACGATACTGCAAGTCGAGTGCCTGCATCCAAAGAAAAATCGTGAGTTCTGTAAGGGGAAAAGGTTAGTTCGTTTTCCCCGGGCTCTTGACGTTGTGTGTCATTGGGGTAGCGTCGCTAAACAACAGCAATTCGGATAATAGTTATGCATGATTTAGTAAATATAACGTAAGTATATAATCGAAAATAGTTTTCTTTAGATGAACCAACGACTGCGACGTGGTTCAAGACATTGCAACCTCTTTCGCTCCGGAATTTTGAGGGTCCTCCTCAAAATTCTGCCCCAGTTTGTTGAGCGGACATTTCTGACAGTTGTGCTGAATGACTAAAAAAATCGTCTTCGGAATTTTGAGAGTCCTCCTCAATATTCTGCCCTAATTTACTGGGCTGGCGCTTCTGGCGATGCATGGACTAAAATCAACTTCTGAATTTTGAGGGTCCTCCTCAAAATTTTGCCCCAGTTCCAATAGCTGGGAAAATGGAATTTTTATTAAATTGTGACCGAACCCATAGGGCTGCCTACGTATCCCCTTTTAAACGGGAATCAAGTCAGGCGTAGTTCAAATTACATCATAGAGGGAATCATAAGTGGTTACACATAATATCGTTTTACTGCATCTGAATTAATCGGCTTTGGCCAGACTTCTCTGTCCATTTCTGCAAGAATAAGGGCTCCTCCAGTTAGAACCCGGTGAACCATGTACAGACCTTGCCAATTGAGAGAGAACATCCCCTTGGCTTCATCTTGATATGGGAATATTTTCTTCAACACCAGCTGCCCCAGTGTAAACTTCCTTGGCTTAACTCTTTTGTTGAAGGCTCTGGACATTCTGTTCTGATACAACTGATCGTGGCAAACTGCATTCATCCTTTTCCCATCTATAAGGGCTAACTGCTTGTAGCGACCTTTTACCTATTCTGCATCATCCAACTCTACTTCTTGTATGATCCTTAAGGAGGGAATTTCTACCTCGGCGGGGATGACCGCCTCTGTACCATAAACCAACATGTAAGGAGTTGCTCCGGT
This sequence comes from Nicotiana tabacum, assembly GCF_000715075.1. NCBI lineage: Eukaryota > Viridiplantae > Streptophyta > Magnoliopsida > Solanales > Solanaceae > Nicotiana > Nicotiana tabacum. The sequence continues at coordinate 142,666,860 of NC_134087.1, read as the reverse complement.
CGATGTGCGGACTGTGGTGCGGTATCCCAATAAGGCGAATGATAATTTCTCATGCCATTGTTTGTGCCTTTTGACCATCTTCCTTAGTATCTTCTTGATATTCTTGTTGGCTGCCTCCACAGCTCCATTCATCTGAGGCCTGTAGGCTATAAAGTTCTTGTGTTTGATCTTGAATGTTTCACACATTGCTTTCATCAAGTCGCTATTGAGATTGGAACCATTATCGGTGATGATTGATTCCGGAATTCCGAACTAACAAACAATGCGGTCGCGAACGAAATCTGCCATAACCTTCTTAGTGACCGCCTTGTATGATGCTGCTTTGACCCATTTGGTAAAATAATCGATTGCCACTAAGATGAACCTGTGCCCATTTGATGCGGCAGGCTCGATAGGTCCGATAACATCCATTCCCCAAGCGGCGAATGGCCATGGTGAGCTTGTTGCAGTAAGCTCGTTTGGAGGCACCTTTATCATATCTGACAGTGATGGCATTTGCGAACATACCAGATACAGTCTGTTTCCATAGTCATCCAAAAATACCCTGCTCGGAGTATCTTCTTTGCTAAGACAAAACCATTCATATGTGGCCCGCAGGTCCCTACATGCATTTCGTCCAATAGCCTGGATGCTTATTTTGCTCTGACACACCTTAGTAAACCCAAATCGGGAGTCCTCCTATACAGGATTCCTCCACTGTGAAAGAAGTTGCTGGATAACCTACGAAGTGTGCGCTTCTGAGTAGCGTTGGCAAGTTCTGGATATTCCCCTGTTGTCAAGTACTCCTTGATGTCATGGAACCATGGTTTTCCATCCGCTTCTTCCTCAACGTGGGCGCAATAAGCTGGCTGATCATGAATCTTTATTGGGATGAGATCAATGAAATTTGTATCTTGATGCTCGATCATGGACGATAAAGTAGCTAATGCATCAGCAAACTCGTTCTGGACTCTGGGGACGTGCTGAAATTCTGTCTTTGTGAACCTTTTCCTCAAGTCCTGTATGTGATGCAAATAGGGAAGTATCTTAGAGTTCTTGGTTGCCCACTCTTCTCGAACCTGATGTATGAGCAAGTCTGAATCCCCGATCACTAGCAACTCCTGAACGTTCATGTCAATGGCCATTTTGAGCCTCAAGATGCAGGCTTCATATTCGGCCATATTATTGGTGCAAGGGAATCTGAGCTTGGCGGATACCGGGTAGTGCTGGCCGGTTTCTGATACTAGGACTGCTCCTATGCCAACTCTTTTGAAATTTGCAGCTCCGTCGAAAAACAACCTCCAACCATCATAGGATTCTGCAATATCTTCTCCTATGAAAGATACCTCTTCATTGGGAAAATACATTTTTAGGGGCTCGTATTCTCCGTCCACGGGATTCTCGGTGAGATGATCCGCCAAGGATTTCCCTTTGATTGCTTTCTAGATCACATAAACAATGTCGAATTCACTTAGCAGGATTTGCCACATGGCGAGCTTGCCAGTGGGCATGGGTTTCTGGAAGATATACTTCAAAGAGTCCATTCTGGATATGAGATAAGTAGTGTAAGCAAAGAAGTAATGCCTTAACTTCTGCGCGACCCAAGTCAGAGCACAACAAGTACGTTCTAAAAGAGAATACCGGGCCTCGTACGGTGTGAACTTCTTACTGAGATAGTAGACGGCTTGCTCCTTTCTCCCTGTTTCATCATGTTGTCCCAGAATACAACCGAATGCTCCATCCAATACCACAAGGTAAAGCAATAGGGGTCTTCCTGGCTCAGGCGAAACCAAGACCAACGGCGTTGACAGGTATTCCTTAATTCTATCAAAAGCTTTCTGACAATCATCAGTCCACTTGGTGGCAGCGTCCTTTTTCAACATTTTAAAGATAGGTTCACAAATGACCGTGGACTGAGCTATGAAACGGCTGATATAGTTGAGTCTCCCCAGGAAACTCATCACGTCCTTCTTGTTCTTTGGTGGCGGCAATTCTTGTATAGCTTTGACCTTTGACGGATCCAATTCTATTCCTCGACGACTCACGATGAAACCCAATAATTTTCCAGCAGGAACCCCGAATGCACACTTGGCGGGATTCAGTTTCAGATTGTACCTCCTCAGTCTGTTGAAGAACTTTCTTAGGTCTTCCATGTGATCCTTGGCTTTCTTGGATTTGATGATGACGTCATCCATATATACCTCGATCTCCTTGTGTATCATGTCATGAAAGATGGTAGTCATGGCTCTCATGTAGGTGGCACCAACATTCTTCAAACCGAATGGCATCATTTTGTAACAGTACATTCCCCATAGCGTGATGAAAGCCATTTTCTCTGCACCTTCCTCGTCCATCCATATCTGATGATACCCAGCGAAACAATCAATGAAAGACTGTAACTCATGCTTGGCGCAGTTGTCAATTAGAATGTGTATGTTCGCCAAGGGGAAGTCGTCTTTAGGACTGGCCCGGTTAAGATCTCGGTAGTCAACACAAACTCTAACTTTCCCATCCTTTTTTGGCACTGGCACGATGTTGGCTAACCATGTCGGATACTCTACTACCCTGAGAACCTTGGCTTTGACTTGCTTGGTAACCTCTTCTTTGATTTTCAAACTCATGTCGGGTTTGAATTTCCTGAGCTTCTGCTTTACCGGCGGATATGTTGGATCTGTTGGCAGTTTGTGAGCTACAATGGATGTACTGAGACCTGTCATATCATCATATGACCAGGCGAATATGTCTTCATATTCCTTTAGGAATTCCGTGTACTCTTTCTTTTCTGATGGTGACAGGTTAACACTGATGCACGTTTCTTTGACATTCTCTGTATCTCCCAGATTAACGACCTCAGTTTCGTCCAAGTTAGACTTAGGCCTATTCTCAAAATTCTCAACCTCTCTAACGACCTCTTCTGGTATATTATCCTCTTCTGAATCCATATCCGTTTGTTGTGTTGCCTCGTTGCAAGTCACAATCGTTGGTTCATCGTCAAGGCAAGTAATAGTAATGCTGTGTAAAATAAAGTGAATGATAGAAAAAATAATAAGAGCGAGATATATAATAAACTGAAATGCTTCGATTGAATTCATAATTGTTTTGAATATCAGAGCTCTTTTCAAAATTAAAGACAATGTGTAAATAAAATCAGCTAGTAAAAAGTAAAAATGTGATGCATTGTGCTTTTGTTTAGCCTTGCTACCCCGAAGCTTTCCGGGCCCTAGTGGTTCTGATTGGCCAATTGCCGAGGCATTCTCCTTGGTTCACAGCTTGTATAGAAGGGTCTTCCTCTCCTTCCTCCTCGAAAATAACACAACAGTCCATATCATCGTCTTCCAGAAACAGATTCTTCATGGCTGCCAATGCTTCATCTTCCTCTGATCCATATATAATGTCTGCCAGTTGGAAAGTCTGCTCCAGGCGAGGTATCGGATGCTATAGTGGATAGTAGGGACCGTGCCATGGTGGTGACCAGTCATTGAACTCCTTCCAAGTGTATTCATACCCCAAACCGAACGTAGTACCATGTTTCTTCAGCTTGATGGGTTTGGTGATTCCCTGAAGGTTTTTGCCGAGTCCCTTTCTAGGTTCGTACCCATACCAATTCAAGATACTTTCAATCTTGTTATCCCACCATTTATCCTTGTCTACAGCGTTGACTCTTTCAATGTGGTGGTATGTTTCTCCGTCTATTCTCCTTCTGCCTCCAATCATCGGGATGGTCTGGCGACTTTATATGGGGTTGCTACCATCGCCATGAATAATCACCTCTTGGCGATTCCATTCGAACTTCACTGTCTGACGCAGGGTCGATGCTACAGCTCCAACGGCGTGGATCCATGGTCGTCCCAACAGCAAGTTGTAGGATGCTGGGACATCTATCACTTGAAAGTCAACGTTGAACCAAGTTGGTCCCATTTGCAGGCATAGGCTAATCTCTCCAATAGTAGACCTTTGGGACCCATCGAAGGCTTTGACATTGATGGCTCCATCTTTGATCTCGTGCAGGCTCTTTCCCAATATTTTGAGAGTGATCAGCGGACATATGTTGAGGTTGGATCCTCCGTCGATCAGGAATCTAGTGATGAAGTAATCATCATATTGCACGGTGGTGTGCAGGGCCTTGTTGTGACTCAGTCCTTCCGGTGGTAGCTCATCTTCGTGGAAGGTGATTTTGTGGCTTTCCAATATTTGCCCTACCATATTTGCCATTTCGCCTCCAGTTATGTTGTTGGGCACATAAGCTTCGATCAATATCTTTACCAAGGCATTTTTGTGTGCATTAGAGCTCTGCAGAAGAGCTAGGATGGAGATCTGCGCTGGTGTTTTGTTCAACTGCTCAACGACCGAATACTCTTGTATTTTCCTCCAAAGATCATCGGGCCCAGTTTTAGTAGTCCGTCCAGAGGCTTGCTTACTGGACTCAGCTAGATGCTCTAGAGTGTAAACCATGCCTATTCTAGTCATACCCTGCGCATCAATTGCTTCTCCCGTCTTGGTCTTCCCTTTCCTCCCTGCTTCAGCTGTGTAATCCCATGGTATGGCATTTGAGTGGAACAGTGTTATGTTTGACATTGCTACAGGAATAGGTACCCTTGGTGGTAACACAACAACTTCAAAAGGTGCAGGTGCCTTCGGGACTCCAAACTCAACCTTAATTGGTCCGGGCACCTTTGCAGAAGAAGGTGCTTCAAATTCGAGAGGTATAGACATATTTACTTCATCTCCCTTGGAGGGCTGATTCTGCACAACAGTTGGGTTAAGCGTGACCGCCAGTTTCTTTGGCTCATCGCCCTTAGCAATCAATCCTATCGACCCCTTGGGGTCCTAGTCATCTTCGATCTCGATCATGTGAATGTCTACACCTTTGTGATCAGGCAGAGGGTTGTTGCGGACATTAGGAGCAGTCTCCTTTGCTACGATAACCTTATTGTCGATCAGAGTTTGAATCTTGTCCTTCAACGAGCGGCACTCGTCAACGGTATGTCCCTTCATGCCGGAGTGGTACGCACAAGTCTTATTAGGGTTGACCCACTGGGAAGGATTTTCTAAAGTTATGGCAGGGATAGGGGAGACATAACCAGCAACTTTAAGTTTCTCACACAGCTGGTCAATTGGCTCAGCGATGACTGTATATTGTCTGGGAGGTCTGCGGTCAAAATTTGGTCTGGGTCTAGGGAAATTTTGGCGAGTGGGAGGTGATTGGTAGTGAGAGGGTTGGGCATTATAAGCTTGGTAAACAGGTGCAGGTTGAGAGTATCTGGGTGAAGTGGGTTGATATGTTGGAGGTGGGGATGATTGGTAAACGGGTGGTGGGTTTTGGTAAGAGGGTACGGGTGCTTGGTAATTCGGGATAGGCTGATATGTAAGTGGAGGTGACGGGTAAGTGTGGTATTTTAGTGGTGATTTGGCTCCTTGTGCGACCATCACGGCACTCACATCCTTCTTCTTGGACGTGCCACCAGACTGTAAAGCCTTGTTGGTGGCCTGCAATGCTTCAAGATTAGTAACCATTTCATTCTTAATGCCTTCCTCAATTCTTTCTCCCAGCTTGATGATATCAGAGAATTTTTGGCCCTCGATCAGCATCAACCTCTCATAATATTGTGGATTCTGAGCCCGGACGAAGAATCTGTTCATCTGTTCCTCTTCTAAGGCCGGCCTGACCTTAGCAGCCTCTAATCTCCAACGAGTAGCATACTCGCGGAATGTCTCGGTAAGCTTCTTCTTCAAATTCTGGATGTAGAATACATCCGGTGCATTCTCTGTATTGAATCGGAACCTATCCATGAAATCTGATGCCATACCTACCCAGCTTGTCCATTTCTTGGGGTCGTGACTGATGTACCAGGATAAAGCATCCCCCTTCAGTCTTCTCATGAAGAGTTTCATACGGATTTTCTCATTCCTTCCGACTCAGACCAGCTTATCATAATATGTCCTCAAATGGACTCTGGGATCTCCCGTGCCATCGAACATCTCGAACTTGGGAGGTTTGTACCCCTCCGGAAGTTCAACATCTGGCTGAATGCAGAGGTCCTCATAATTCAGCCCCTCTATACCTTTGTTTCCTTCCATGCCCTGGACTTGGTTGGTCAACTTTTTGAGTTCTGCTGCCAAGTTTCTGATAAGAGAGTCCTTGTCATCAGACTCAGGTGCACTTGAGATTGGTTGAGTGTAGTGGGGTACGGTATCTACATAGATGGGAGTGTTGTGGAGGTGGTCGTTTGTGGTGTTCAGTGGTTCAAGAATGAGTAGTGGAGTGTTGTTTGGAGTGTGGCATGTGTTGCAGTGTTGAGCGTGAGTGGGTTCCATCTGTGGTTGTGGGGTGTTCTGTGGAGGTACGGGATTTTGAGCATTTGGAAAGTTGACATTAGGAGCGGTGAGAGAGAATGATAAATTTGCCAAGTTCCGAACTTGGTCTAGTTCTTCTCGAAACTTTAATAATTTCTGCTCAAGTTGTGCAGCAGTTTCCTTAGAAATCGGGGTACCCTGAGGAATCTCAATTCTTTCAGTTTCCTTTCTGGCGCTTGAATCTCCCATTCTACCTTTGTTCTTGTTCCGGATAGGACTCGGAGGAGGTGGAGGGCCATAGGATCTTGTACTGTATGATGATGGTACCAGAATGCACGAACTAACCTTTGGGGAGGGGAATAATAAAAGAAAAGAAAAACAAAAAAGGTAACAAGTTAGTGCGGATTATGAGGAAAAAATGTTGCAATATTTAAACATATTGTGCAAGAATATAAACCATGTCCTAATTTGGGTGCCTCATTGTGCCCAAGGTAGGCCTAGCGACAAATTAATATGGAGAACTTATAATGCTAAATGCCTCATTTTATTGATAAAAATAAGACGAATCCAAAACGACGCTAAATAACAGAAAGTAAAATGTCACTAGTGGCCATCGCCCTTATTACATCGTTAAAGCAAAATAAAAGACTTCTAACTACTTGGTCCCAGAAGGACCTTCCCCAGATTCGACATCTTTGTCTCCCTCGAACAGTTTCACCAGCTCGTGCAGTCCTAGCAGCAGATAAGCTCGGGCCAAATGTCCGCCTGCATTCCCTTCAGCATTTTGACAGTCTTTAATCCTCTTGATGAACTTTCCTTCTAGCTCCACTAGACCCCACTCCAAATACCCTAGTCGCTTGTTGGCGCTGACAACCATATCCTTCCATTCCTCGATCCACTTCTGATAGGCTTCTTGTATTTCCCGATGCTCACTTTCACACTCTCGAATTCTCTTGCGCAGTTGATTGTACTTAACCCGCGTTTCAGCTTTCTCGTCGATAATTCTGTGTCCTCGAATGAACCCGGGCTGACCCATACCATTGTGATTATCTTCCAACCAACCCGAATAGTGCGGTACACAACCGGCGTGATACTTGTCTGGCTCAATAGATTCTTTCCCCAAAACGAGCTTGCAATGCCACATGTGCTGAGCTTGGCATTTGTGAGGGATATCATCGTCCTGGAAATCAGCCCTGGAGTGACTCATTTTGTCGACCCTTGGTATGATTTGCTTTCTTCCAGCCTGCCTCATGGCTCATAGGGGAACATAGGGATAAGTTCCTCTTAGACCAATGAGTATGAGAAATGGTGTGTCTCGGGATCGAACAATAAATTCTTCCGTAGGGAACCACTCGACCATCTATTGTACCTGGTCTTCCTTCAGATTCTCAAATAGCTCCACCCATCCTCCAGCGTCCTCTGGCTGAGCGAGCATGTTAGGCATATAATTCATACGCCTTGGCTGGTGGAAGGCAATGTGATTATCCCAGTCTCTGCGTAGGATCTTTTGCCGGTATTCTTCTTTCTGGAAGTGCTCCATGAGCCAGAGCTGAAGTAATAAATTGCATCCCTCAAAATGATTGGCCTTTCGCTGACAGTTGTCCAGGGCTCGGTATATCTCAGCAATGATCATGGGCACTATACTGAAAGGTTGTCCGCCAATTCCTTCCATCAGAGTCTTGGTTACCATGGCCAGTCTGGTGTGGATCCTAGCCTTCTTCATAGGGAACACTATCATCCCCAGGAAACAAAACATGAATACGAAGACCTTCTGTGAATATGCCCTAGTGAGGTGAGGGCAAATTCGTCTGAGTAGGTGCGGTATTGTAAGCACGTGATTTTTGCCCTATATGAGAATTACTCCCAAAAAAATCCAAAAATAAAATGATTTTTCTTTGGTGTGCAATTTTGTGATATTTTGTGATATTTTGAATAATTATTTGTATTTGTTTGTGCGTGTTTATTTGATAAATTAATAAAAAAAATACAAAAATATGTCGCATTTTGCATATAGGATTTAATTCTACAATTGTAAGTAATTAAATTTGTTTTACAAAAATTAAAAATTACAAAATAGGCATCGTTTGCATTTTTAGCATTTAATGTCCAAATATACAATTTTATGCTTAATTAATACTTAATTGTGCGTTAATTGTTATTGGGAGTTAATTTGCGCTTTTATAACTTAATTTAGTTCTTAATAATAGTTTAAGTATTTTTATAATTTAGTTTTAGAAAAATAAAAGAAGAAAAGAGAGCGAAAATATAAAGAAAGTCGGAATTGGGCCTCTTCTTCGATTTCAAGCCATAGGCCCAAAAAATGGCCCAATCTTCCCTACGACCCAGTCCATTTCGAACTGGGTCGACCCAGTCCATAACCCAAAAGACCCAATACCCCTATCTTGCATTTCAAAGACACAAAACAAAACAAAAAATAAAAGGAAAACCCTAAAAACTAAGGAAAGAGATCCGCCCCCCCCCCCCTATTTCCTTCTTCTTCTTCCTCAAGCTTCAAGAAAGCTAACAATGGCCACCCTATCTTCTTCCTCTCCAAAACCTCTCCCACGATCCCCCATTAAATCCGACCACCCATGGCTACATCGTCTTCATCTCCTTCTTCTTCGTCCGAATTCCCTAGCCCTATCCGCCATTGACGAGGCTCGACGAGCTCAAGCTTGAGCTCGACGTCTATGGCTGACCATGTTGCTTCTTTTCCTCCTTACGAACACGTCAAGCTACTGCTGTGGTTGCTTAGCTCTTTTCCGTCCAAACACCACCTACGAACGACCCCCAACCACGCCGGAACAACACAAAGCGAACCAAGATGCCATGTCGTCGTCCATCGCTGCTCCGACTTGCTTCCGCTTCTCGTCGTGTTTAGCTACCCCGACGTTGTCACTGCTGCTTCTCTTCTCCGTCCAGCTCCCCGCCACTGCTGCTCCTTTCCTTCCGTCTTCTTCGTTTTGGTCGAGGCTCGACAAGTTCGTTGTTTGTTTGGTCATTGTTCGTCGTTCGTTTCAATCCGGTTAGTAGTTTTTGAATTTTATTTGTCCGTTATTTTGTTTTGATAGTTTTCGGATCTAAAATCAACAAATGTTTGTTTTGTTTATCGTTTGAATTAATTTTTAGTTCATGTTTATGTGTTGTTTGTTAAATTAATTTTCAGATTTTAAAATGGAAGTTTAATTAGTTGTTTTCATGTTTATTTCATGTTTGTTTTATTGTTTAAGTAAGTATTTGTTAGTTTGATGTTTGTTAGATTCAAATTGAAATTTAATCAACTATTTCTTCAATTTGTTTCATGTGTATGTATTGTTAGAAATTGTTAATATTGTTAAGTTCAAGTTTAAGTTCATAATTGTTTCTTCGTTGATTTTGTTATTTGTTTAAAGAATTTAGTTGTATTAAAGGAATATATTGCTTTAATCGTTTAATCCGTCATGTTTGTTGTCATAAAATAGATTCAATTCATGTTCATACTTTGTTTGATTGTTCTTGAATCCGAAATTTGTATAGTTTGATTTCTTGTTTATCATTTATGATTATTTCTTGAATTTGTCTCATAATCTTGTTGTTTAAGTTTAATATAGGAATTGTTGGTTGTAATATTGTTAGAGTTGATTTTAAGTTCAATATGATTGAATTTAGAAATCTTCATACTTTGTTTGTTGTTGTTGTTGAATCCGAAAATAGGATTGTTTGTTGCTAAAATATTGTTCAATCAAATTTTAGTTATTCTTGGTTGTTCAATTTGTGTTCATATGATTTATTGTTGAAATGTTGTTAAAATCATGTTCATGTGATATTGTTGTTATGATGTTCATCCATGTTCATATTGTTGTTTGAACATTGTTAGAAATTGATCATATTGTCTATATTTTGGTTAAGTTTGATTAATTGATGTGTTATAGCTGATGGGTAGTTTGGTAAATTTGTAATACGTTCAGGGGTAGTTTGGTAATTTCAGTAGGATCGGAAGGGGTAGTTTAGGAATTGTACATTTTGTAATTATTTATTTGAAGCATGGGGGACAAAATGAAATGGGGTGGGTTGTGATATGATTATTTAATATAAAGGGGGGACAAGATTTAAATTAAAGGGGAATCTTGTATTATTTTAAATAAAGCATGGGGGACAAAATATAATGGGGTGGTGTGATATATTTATTTAATGTAATGGGGATGAGTGGGAAGATAATGGGTTTGGTAGAGAAAGGGATTGATTTTAATTGATTTATGGGATGGGATATATATATGTGAAGTCTTGAACACAAGAGGGGAGGAGAAATACAGACAGAAAAAGAAAAAAAGAGATTGAAAAAAAAAGCTGAACATTTATTCCGAAAAAAAAACATTGAAACTCTCAAGAAAAGAAAAAACATACAAAGAAAAAAAAATTTTGAAAATTAGAAGAGAAAGTAGTACACACCTGAGAAATATTCTGGTATACAGGTGTAGAAATTAAGGGTTGAAGATTAACTAGCCTTTCAAAAATCTGAAAATTTCCTTTGGTTTCCGTCCATTATTTTCGGCATTCCTGGATTTTATTTTGAATTTTTCAAAGCTGTCACTGGGATTTTCGTTGACTGGTTATTGCTGGTTATTGTTGCTGTTGCTGTGTTACGTATTACGTTGCTGACTTTCTTCTTCTTATATTGACAATATCAGGTACACAACTGTAATTTTGGCATTTTGTAAGCTGAAATGAAGAATGGAGTGTTAAATTTTTAATTTAGTTTAATTTAATTTTTGTATTGTATCTAGGTTATTCATGTATTATTATTCTGTAAATCACTGTCATCGGCATAACTAGGCATATTATAGCGACATATTAAATAACGCCTTTACCAGATTATTAGGAAATATATTTAAGCCTGATTATTAATTAAAACTGTTTAATAAAAAAAAATAGAAGAAATAACGTAAAAATGGCGTTATTGAATCAGTTTGGCAAAAAATTAACTAAGTTCCTTATGCAGAAGGTTTTTCATCAACGATAAGTTAATCCGAATCATGTAGTTAATTTCAGTTATAACATGAATTAGTTTGCAAACAAGTATTAGGACATGATGAATTAAAACAAAGTTAGTTAATGTTAAATTGTTTAAATTTTTAGAAATATGATTTAGTACTCAAGTTTTTATTTTTATTTCTTTCAATTTTCAGTATTTGCAAATAATTAGTTTCAATAAGCTTAAGTCTTACTAATAATTTGAATTTTAATCCAACTATGGGATAATTAGTTTTTTTTATTTTTATTTTTTTTACTTTCCGATAATTCCATGTTGTATCTATGATTATAATTTTATTATTTTCTGCTAATATTTGTTTTTCCCTTCTATTTAATATGTCATTTTCAAGAATGTAGATATTGATTTTATATTTATAAAAAACTTAGTAATAATAAAAAGGTAGTCATTAGGGATACTATTAAAGGAGTTCGCTAAAAATAAATAGATGTAAATAATACAAATGTATAGGATTCTCCATTCTCATTTATTTATTTAATTATTAAAAAAAATTACTTAGAATTAGGGATGGATTGTTTAGTGAATTTCACTTCCTTCCCCAAAGATGATGACGCGTTAGACTCTTTAGGCGCGATTTAATTAATTTTACCTTCTTAAACTCGGATGCGCATTTCATGCGACCCAAATCTAAATCCTAAAACATCAAATAAAATATGTTTCGTATTGTGGGTGCATTTCATGTGACACAATCCAAAGATATGTTTTAAGCGATGTTCACATTCCTAAAAAAATAATAATTATAATAATAAAGCGGTAAAGAGATAAAATTTGCACATGGTTCATAATTGTATTAAAAATCAGATAAATAAGCCGAATATAACAGTTGAGCGACCGTGCTAGAACCACGGAACTCGGGAATGCCTAACACCTTCTCCCGGGTTAACAGAATTCCTTATCCGGATTTCTGGTACGCAGACTGTAATATAGAGTCATTCTTTTCCTCGATTCGGGATTAAAATTGGTGACTTGGGACACCCTAAATCTCCCAAGTGGCGACTCTGAAATAATTAAACCAATCCCGTTTCGACTGTCCTTTAATTGGAAAAAACTCCCTACGCACCTCGCGGTGCCGGAAAAAGGAGGTGTGACAGCTCTGGCGACTCTGCTGGGGAATTTTATAACCCAGAATCTCTGGTTCAGGGTTAGAAATTCGAGCTCATATAAATTGTTATATTTGGTTTTATCTGATTTTTACATGTTTGAGCCTAATGTGCTAAATGCTGCTTTTACCGCTTTGATATTACATGAACTGTGTATAAACTGTGCCGAAACCCATCTCCTCTCTGAGTCTTCTAAATCATGAAGAAGGGTGTACTTCGTACGACTTCTTTTCTGTATAGTATAAAATCCCAATTTAGAACGAGGTTCGGACAAGTTGCTAAGCCGGTGAAGCTTCTGTATTCCCGGTACGCTACCCCCCCTCGGCTCGAGCTGTCCGCTCGGGTAAGCCAGGTCTAGAACAAACACCCAGGTTCTGAACCTAGTATAACAAAACCACATGTCGGATCCCTAGTAGGAACGTTTGTTTGCATCACGTGCATCTGACTTTGGAGGCTCAACACAGGGGTTGGGTCTGTCTAGGACAGGTGCACCAAAAATGAAAATGACCATCCTGATGCATCTTATTTGTTTTATGTGCATTTATTTGCTCGGTCTTGCATGTTGACCGGCTTCTGAGTCTCGGGAGTGTAAAAAATAAAATAAAATAAAAATAGCAAGTGAAAAGTTATTTGATTAATTTAGAAAAAATCAGTGTCCAAGTACTGTCGAAGTGCTGCCGAATTTTTTTTTAAAAAAAAACATATATATATATATTTTTTTTGCCTAGAAAGCAGAAAGTGTGTAGGAATAAGTCTTTTATTTTAATTTGCTTTATTAAAAAAAAAATGAAAAATGAAAATAGTTTTTTTTATATAAAAGGAAAAGGAAAAATTTGTTTGTTTTCAAAAAAAAAATTAGTTAGTTTATAGCCTGAACTACGCGGGTATGATTCTCACCGGATGTGAGATCAGAGGCAAACCTCTTTGGTTTCGGCTCACCATATTCAAAAAAAAATCCAAAAATATTTAACATTACTCACTTCTTTAGAAAGTTTTTCTTTTAGACCTCAATTTTTTTTTTAAAAAAAAATATATTTCCTTTTAATCTCAAAATCCCAATTATTTGTTTAAAAGATATTCAAAATAAAATTCAAAAATATTTTTTCTGTAGTATTTCTTTCATAAATTCAGAATATTGGTTCAAAAATATTTCCTTTCTCCTTAAAAGTTTTTTTCAAGAAAAAAAATTTATTAAAATCCAAAAAATATTTCTTTAGAATATAGATAGTTTTTAAGTCAAATAAAAGTTTTTCCTTCTTTAATCACTATAATAAATGTGCAGGATGAGCACAAGTCAAAATGAACCATTCTCAGTGTGTAGCGAGGTCCCTTCGCAACTCCACATGTGGTGGAATGATATGGGAAAGGATAGTATAAAGATAGTGGAAAGAGTTTTGGGAGGTTTTGTCGATCTGTTGAATATCAAGCCAAGGACAGATATCATCGAGGCTCTAATACCGTTCTGGGACCCAACACGCAACGTGTTTCGTTTTGCTGACTTTGAACTTTCACCTACACTAGAGGAAGTCGCCGGATATGCGGGGTTGAATGGGAAACTAAGAGGGCAGTATTTACTTTCACCAAGACCAGTATCTCCGCATGCGTTCTTGGATTTACTAAGCATTAGTCGGAAGGTACAGAATGATGATTTGTCGAAGGGATGTTGTACTCTCCAATTCTTGTATCAACGGTACGGAATTCCTCAGGGTTTGGAAGAACCAAACCTCGGATTAACTCACACTGGGAACAGAATCAGGTGGGAAGCAAGACGTACTTTGGCATTTATCACAGCATTTCTGGGAATTGTGGTCTGTCCCCGCAAAGATAAAAAAATAGAGATAGGCCTTGTAGGGATGGCCGATGTTGCAATCAAAAGAACCGACAGTACTGTGGTTCCTTTGATTTTGTCTGAAATCTACCGAGCTTTAACTATATGCCGAGAAGGAGGCAAGTTCTTTCAGGGATGCAATCTGTTACTCCAGTTGTGGATGCAAGAACACCTCCATCACCGAGTGGGATACATGAACCACGGGTTGACTGAGAAAAATTGCATTAGCGGCTTTGAGAAACGAATGACAGGCGTCATATTTCCCGAAGGCGTCGAAGCATGGCTTGCACAATTGAGGTCAACAACAGCCGACCAAGTTGAATGGGCATTTGGGTGGTTGAATGATACTGAGGTAATATACATGGCGGCCGAGGAATGTCATGTTCTTTTGATGGGACTTCGTAGCATCCAACCATATGCTCCTCATCGGGTACTGCGCCAACTAGGAAGATTTCAGGTAATTCCCACTGATGAGGATCTAAGCAAGCACGCCATTGAGTTGAGTCCAGGAGTCGTGTTCCCCGAAGGAAAAATTAGAAAGTTGTGGCACGAATGTAGATTCCTTGAACCCAAGACTATGGTTCGAGAGCTGGCTAAGGGTGAGGTAGACCCAAAATACGATGTTTGGTTTGGGAAAAGGTTCCAGATTCGTCAGAGGCCTGCCAAAAGAGCTCACGTCCAACAATTTACGGATGATTCGCAGGAACAGTGGGGCTGGTTAGAGAGAGAGGAAGGCTACCGGGTTGAAATCGGGAAGCTGAAGCGACAAATTGAAAGACTTATGTTTGAAAACAACGTTCAGGTAGCCTCAGAGCAGGGTGAGAAGAACAAATTAGCCAAAGAAAACCAGGCACTGAAAGCCCGAATTCGCCAAGTCAGTAAGAGTGATAGCGACCGACAGAAACGTCGATCTGATGAAAGGTTGATAGCGGAATTGAGAAATCAAGTCAGCCAAAGCCGAGAAGACTTGGAGAGATCCCAGGCTTGTATAACAAGAATGCGGGTCAGGTGGGCTACAGTTACAACATCACGGAGAGAGCACCTATGGAAAGTAAAAAGGGACTATGAAATGAGTGTCGCGACATTGAGAGAGATAAACTCCATTCTCAATAATCGGGTCCTCAAACAAGCCCAGGATGCTAGAACATATAGAGAACACTACCATGAGTCGATAGCCCGGATGGAAGAACAAATGGAGAGGTTCCAAGAGCAGCTCATTGACAATACTCGAATATTGGGACTAAAGAATCAACGGATAGAACAGCTGTGCATAGAGAGGGATAGAATCAGGGGTAGGATCAATGATATAGGGCGCTATATCACCACAAAGTGCCTAACATGTGAAGAGATGCCTCGTGATGTCCTATTTGCCTCAATCATGGGTTATGTCCATCAGATCATGGAGGAACTAAAAAGCTTGCAAAGAAGCCTGGCCCCCAAGCCCGCGGAAAGGCCGAATGATGCCTCGCGGGCACCAAAATTCAAAGCTTTAATGTATCCCTAGTTCAATCTTGCACTTGTTTGTTTTTCGAGTCTGTTGTCTACCCATATGTTTTTTCCTTTTCTTCAAACATTCTCAAAAAAAAAAAAAAAAAAAAAAAAAATATATATATATATATATATATATAAAGTCTGTATTTTTTGTTTTTTCTGTGATGGCTTGTAATAGCATTATTTTTGAGTAATATAAAAAAAAAAAAAAATATATATATATATATATTTGGTCTTATGGCACGAACTACGCTTGGTCTGATTCGTGCGGGGTCACGATACGTAGGCAATCTCTATAGGATTCGACCGTAATTAAAAAGAAAAAAAAAAGAAGAAAAAAAAAAAAAAGAGGAAGAATATATATTTGTCAGAGCAAAAATAAGCCGGGATGATGCATGCGGATCGGAGCAAAAGCATGTTAGAAATGATTAACTGCCTAGGAGCATTGCATCCCCCTAACGTGCAATTACAATATCTGTTAAGACTCTACCACTGACAAGTTTGTTGTTTTTTCATAACATATCAGTTAGTTGTTAGAGCGTACTGGCACCGTACCATTATCAGACAAGATCAAAAGGTCCTATACCAGAAAGTATGACTGGGTCAGACAACAGCGTTGAGTCAGAAAAAACGGCCAATCAGATGCTGAAAGAAGCCCTGGAGAAAATGGAAAAAATGAGGCTAGAAATGAATGAAATGCAGATAGCCTTAGCTAGAGCCCAGAAGGGGCAAGAATTACCCGTTACTCCTACCCTCCAACCAACACACACGCCGGAATACCCTTCTCCCGGTCCTTCAACAAGTTTCCCAAGCCATCATTATTATCAGGGAAGAGAGGCTTATGATTCCCAAGCTCCACCACCCACTCAAAACCCTCCTCCACCAAATGTTCCCGTCTTTGTGGCACCTCCCCCAGCCCCATTGCACAGATCATCTAGTGAGCCATTGTTTCAGGCTCACGATACACAATACTACCCCCCTGAACTCACATTCAAAGCACCCGAGCCACATACCTATAATCCCCACTTTGAGGTCCCGGCGGAGATTGAAAAGCCGGCTAAGAGCCCAGAGCAGGACGAGGTGATGCGGAAATTTAAAATCCTGGAGCAATCCTTCAGGAACATACACGGGTTAGGTAACCAAGTCAGCGTGGCTTACAAGGATCTATGCCCTTTCCCTGACGTTCAATTACCAGCAGGGTTCAAAATGCCCAAGTTCGATTTATACGAAGGGCATGGTGATCCTATGGCACATCTACGAGGTTTTTGTAGCAAAATGAGGGGAGCAGGGGGCAAAGATGAGCTATTAATAGCTTACTTTGGCCAGAGTTTGAGCGGGTCGGCGTTAGAGTGGTATACAAGACAAGATCCGAGCAGGTGGTACACCTGGGATGACTTGGCACAGGCTTTCGCAGGACATTTCCAATACAACCTTGAGATAGTCCCAGACCGTCTCACATTGCTAAAGCTCGAGAAGAAACCCGGAGAAAGCTTCCGGGAATTTGGGTTCCGATGGAGAGAACAGGCAGCCAGAGTTGATCCCCCAATGAGAGAAGGAGAAATGGTGGATTACTTCTTACAAACTCTCGAGCCAACTTACTTTGGTCACTTGGTGACGTCAGTTGGCAAATCATTTAATGAAGTTGTGAAAATGGGAGGTATGATAGAAGAGGGACTTAAGTCTAATAAGATCCTGAGTTATTCGGCAATTAAGGCAACAACTCAGGCCATTCAGAGCGGCACGGGAGGTGCGCTAGGGAAGAAAAGGAGAGAGGAGGTCACGACATTAGAGGCCGACAATTGGTCCAGATCTAGAGGTCCTTCCCCTCATTACCAACCCAGACCCCATCGTCTAAACTACCCACACATTCCAAATTACCCTCCACAACCCTACTACCAACCACAAGAACAACATTTCACCGTCCATCAAGCCCAGACATACACCCAACCTCCGGTTCGCCCACAATGGCGCGCGCCGGTTCCCCACAGTACATACCCACCTCCACATAACACATACCCACCACCACAAAACACCTATCCACCACCAAGAGCCTACAGGAACCCTCCAGGGATGGGTTTCAGGGGAAATCCGGCCGCCAGAAATGAAAGATTGCAGAGGCAAAGAACTTTTACTGAGTTGGGGGAAACTTATATTGCCTTGTTCCACAAATTGAGGCAGTTGGGTTTATTAAATCCTGTTGAGCCTAGATTACCAAATCCCTTACCCCAAAATATGGATCACTCGGTAAGATGTGAATATTGTTCGGGAGCTCCCGGACATGATACCGAGAAATGTTGGAGGCTGAAACATGCAATACAAGATCTTATTGATACCAACAAGATCGAGGTACAGGCACCGGAGTCACCTAACATTAACCAGAACCCATTGCCAAAGCACCCTGAAGCCCACATGATCGAGCTTGTGCACGAAGTAGGGGAGCCGAAGAAACCCCCACAGACAGTGATGATGATCCGTGCCACTCCAAAAGAAAAATCGATCAATGAGGAAGCAGGGGTACAGTTGAAGGGGGAAGATGTCAAGCCAGTGGTGATATTGGGGAAGAATCCATCTGCCGCTACAAGGAAACCAGAACCAGCCAAGTTGGTAATAACGGGAGCATCATCTACACCCGTGGTTGTTGTGAAAGGGGTCTGCAGGGAACTGGTCATCATAAAACCAGTAGTCCAAACACCAATGATTGATAGCAAGGCTGTGCCTTGGAAGTATGAGAAGGCAGTGGTGATGTACAAGGGACAACAAGTGGAGGAGAATAGTTGTGAGGCGCAGGGACTGACTCGATCAGGACGGTGTTTTGCTCCGGCGGAGTTGAGAAGACCCAATCCGGCTGCAATAAAGAAACCTGTGTCAGAAGAAGAAGCTGAGGATTTTTTTAAAGAAGATGAAAGTGCAGGATTACTCCGTGGTCGAACAGTTGAAGAAAACACCGGCCCAGATCTCACTGCTATCATTATTAATCCATTCGGATGAACATCGTCGGGCCCTGATGAAGATACTGAATGAAGCTCATGTGCCCAATGAAATTTCTGTAAATCACCTGGAAACGATTGCCAACAAAATTTTCGAGGTGAACAGGGTAACATTTTCAGATGATGATCTGCCAGTGGAGGGCACGGAGCATAATAAAGCTCTCTACCTAACTGTCAAATGTGAAGATTCGGCAGTTACTCGGGCATTAGTGGATAACGGCTCAAGTGCCAATATTTGTCCATTATCCACCCTGAACCAATTGAAGATCGACCACGGAAGAATCCAAAAGAATAGCATTTGCGTCCGAGGATTTGACGGAAATGGAACAGCCACCGTGGGGGATATTATACTTGAGTTGACCATCGGTCCAGTCCAGTTTACCATGGAATTCCAGGTATTAGATGCTACGGTATCTTATAACTTTCTGTTGGGACGTCCGTGGATCCATGCAGCCAAAGCAGTGCCATCCACCTTGCATCAGATGGTCAAGTTCGAGTGGGATAGACAAGAGGTCGTATTGCACGGCGAGGACACTGCGTGCACCGTAGGAGGCGCCATTGTACCCTTCATAGAGACTAATGATGACAAAGGTCCCTGGGTCTACCAGATTTTTGATGCAGTGTCGGCAAACAAGATCCCCGAGGGTGAAATCATTCAGCATCCTAGGATAGCTTCCGCAACGGTTATGATGGTTTCAGAAATGCTAGGTAATGGGTTTATGCCAGGAAAAGGCTTGGGAGCTGAACTTCAGGGAATTGTTCAACCTGTTTCCTTGCCCAAGAATTTGGAGACCTTTGGGTTGGGGTTCAAACCGACTGCGGCAGATGTAAAACGAGCTCGGAAAATGAAGAAGAAAGTTTGGTTTCTTCCCAAACCTGTGCCACGTCTCTCAAGATCTTTTGTTAGAGCAAGCGCCAAGGGGTCACCAGTCCCGAAAGTTCTCGGGCGATTGATTGGGATTGACGGGGATCTGAATCAGAGTTTCGAAAGATTGTTCACTAATGTCAATATGGTAGAAGTCGGAGAGGGTTCCAGTGGAACAAACATACAGTTTATGGGGCCTGAAGCCAAAACCAACAATTGGACGGTTACTCCTCTTCCTACTCGGGGAGAGTCCTGGTAGTAGGCTTTGATTTTTGCTTTTTTATTTTTCGGATTATTCAGGGTGTAATCCAAATCTCATTTTATCTTGTAAAAGTGTGAACCCTGTTATCCCGCATTTTAATAAAACTCTTTTCTTGTCTCATTTTAATTTTGTTTTATTCTTTTCTTTTTCTGAACAGTTCTCTTTTTACTGGTTCTAATGACATGGCATGCACGACGGATCTTCGACCTAGTCTAATAAATCAATCTGACTCTGATTTAATGATACAAGAGATCGATTATGAGTCTGAATATGATGAGGATAAAGCCTTCGAGGAAATAAACCGAGAACTATGCCAATTTGAAGAGAAACCCAAGCCTAATCTGAATGACACCGAGGCTGTAAATCTAGGGGATGCGGATAATGTCCGAGAAACCAAAATCAGCATCCACATTGAGCCTGGCATCAGGGAAGAATTAATCAAAGCACTCATTGAGTTTAAAGATATTTTTGCATGGTCATATGACGACATGCCGGGTTTAAGCACCAAGCTAGTGGTTCACAAATTGCCCATTGACCCGGCCTGTCTTCCTGTCAAGCAGAAACTGAGGAAGTTCAAAACAGATATGAGTGTGAAGATTAAAGAAGAAGTAACCAAGCAGCTGCAAGCAAAGGTTATTCGGGTCTCTCGATATCCTGATTGGTTGGCTAATGTAGTGCCAGTACCAAAGAAAGATGGGAAGATCAGGGTATGCGTCGACTACCGTAATCTGAACAGGGCAAGCCCAAAGGATAACTTTCCATTGCCCAATATCCATATCTTGATCGACAATTGCGCCGGGAAAGAAATCGGCTCCTTTGTGGATTGCTACGCTGGGTATCATCAGATTTTGATGGATGAAGAAGATGCAGAGAAAACAGCTTTCATTACGCCATGGGGGACTTATTGTTATCGGGTAATGCCATTCGGTTTGAAGAACGCTGGGGCAACGTACATGAGAGCAATGACTACTGTGTTCCATGATATGATACATAAAGAGATCGAAGTGTACGTAGATGATGTGATCATCAAATCCAAGCGTCAGGAAGACCACGTAGCAGACCTTAGGAAGTTTTTCCAAAGACTTCGAAGGTACGACATTAAGCTCAACCCAGCCAAATGTGCATTTGGTGTTCCATCTGGAAAGCTGTTAGGATTTATCGTCAGTCGGCGAGGCATTGAGTTGGATCCGTCAAAGATCAAATCCATCCAGGAATTGCCGCCACCGAGGAACAAAACAGAAGTAATGAGTCTGTTGGGAAGGTTGAACTATATCAGCAGATTCATCGCTCAGCTCACAACAACTTGTGAACCCATCTTTCGATTGTTGAGGAAAAATGCCGCGATAGAATGGACGGCAGAATGTCAGGAGGCATTTGACCAGATCAAAGGTTATTTATCTAATCCACCTGTATTGGTTCCACCTGAGTCGGGGAGGCCATTAATCCTTTATCTAACGGTCCTGGATCATTCGTTTGGTTGCGTGTTGGGTCAACACGACATCACAGGAAGAAAAGAGCAAGCCATCTATTATCTCAGCAAGAAGTTTACAGTCTATGAGAATAAGTACACCCAACTTGAGAAGACATGTTGTGCTCTAACTTGGGTAGCACAGAAGTTTAAGCATTATCTGTCGTCACATACTACATACCTTATTTCACGTCTGGATCCATTAAAGTATATTTTCCAGAAGCCTATGCCCACAGGAAGATTGGCAAAATGGCAGATATTACTCACAGAGTTCGACATTGTCTATGTGACGAGGACGGCCATGAAAGCTCAAGCATTGGCCGATCACTTGGCTGAGAATCCTATTGATGAAGAATACGAGCCTTTGAGGACGTATTTTCCAGATGAAGAAGTGATACATATAGAGGAGTTAGAACTGAATGAGGAGCCAGGGTGGAAGCTTTTCTTTGATGGGGCTGCTAATGCGAAAGGAGTTGGAGTAGGAGCAGTACTTATTTCAGAAACAGGACATCACTATCCTGTTACAGCTCAGCTACGTTTCTATTGTACTAACAACATGGCTGAATATGAGGCATGTATTTTGGGCCTACGATTGGCTGCAGACATGGATGTTCAGGACGTCTTGGTCTTGGGAGACTCGGACCTCCTAGTACATCAGATCCAGGGTGAATGGGAAACACGGGATTTGAAGCTTATACCATACCGACAATGTTTGCACGATTTGAGCAAGCGATTTCGATCAGTGGAGTTCAGACACATCCCGAGAGTTCACAATGAGGTTGCCGATGCTTTGGCCACTTTAGCATCGATGTTGCACCATCCAGACAAAATCCATGTTGACCCATTGTATATTCAGGTTCGTGATCAGCATGCCTACTGCAACATAATAGAAGAAGAAATGGATGGCGAGCCATGGTTTTATGATATCAAGGAATACCTCAGGATAGGAATATACCCGGAGCAGGCAACCGGAGATCAAAAGAGAGCCATTCGACGACTGGCAAATGGATTTTTCCTCAGTGGAGGAATGTTGTACAAAAGAACCCCAGATCTGGGATTGCTGAGATGTATTGATGCAGGTCAAGCCACGATAGTGATGACAGAGGTACATGCTGGAGTCTGTGGGCCCCATATGAGCGGATATGTGTTGGCAAAGAAGATTCTGCGAGCGGGATATTATTGGCTCACTATGGAGCATGATTGTATCAGTTTCGTACGAAAATGCCATCAGTGTCAGATACACGGAGATCTGATTCATTCTCCACCAACGGAATTGCATACAATGTCCGCACCATGGCCATTTGTAGCATGGGGCATGGATGTCATTGGGCCTATCGAGCCGGCAGCTTCGAACGGTCACAGGTTCATTCTGGTAGCCATCGATTATTTCACTAAGTGGGTTGAAGCCAAAACTTTTAAGTCTGTAACCAAGAAGGCAGTGGTGGATTTCGTCCATTCCCATATCATTTGTAGATTTGGGATCCCAAATATAATAATCACGGACAATGGTGCTAATCTTAACAGCAACTTGATGAGAGAAGTATGTGAACAGTTTAAGATTACACACCGTAATTCCACTCCGTATCGGCCCAAGGCGAATGGAGCAGTTGAGGCAGCCAACAAAAATATAAAGAAGATATTGAGGAAAATGATTGAAGGATCCAGACAATGGCATGAAAAGCTACCATTTGCGTTGTTAGGATACCGCACTACTGTTCGTACTTCAATAGGTGCGACTCCTTATTTGTTGGTATACGGAACCGAAGCAGTAATACCAGCAGAAGTTGAAATTCCTTCCCTTCGAATTATCGCTGAGGCCGGGATTGACGATGATGAATGGGTCAAAACCCGACTAGAGCAGCTGAGTTTAATGGATGAAAAAAGATTGGCAGCAGTATGTCATGGCCAGTTGTATCAAAAGAGAATGGCAAGAGCATACAATAAGAAGGTGCGCCCCAGAAAATTTGAAGTAGGGCAACAAGTATTGAAACGGATCCTCCCACATCAGATTGAGGCAAAAGGCAAGTTCGCCCCGAATTGGCAAGGGCCGTATATTGTGACCAGAGTATTATCCAATGGCGCTTTACGTCTGACGGATGTTGAAGGAAGATGCGTCGACATGGCTATCAATTCTGATGCAGTCAAAAGATATTATGTGTAATTTCTTTTGTTGTTTATTTGTTTGTTTGTACTTAGTGCTTATCGGATAATAAAATGACGGAGGCAATTCTTTCTTCTATCCAAACACTTTTAACCTTTGCTTTACCCCTTTGAGCCATACTTATCTTTTTATACCCCTCTCTTGGAATCATTAATGAAAAAATGTATGAAAAAAAAACTTTTTGAAGGTCGCAAGAAAACAAAGGAGTCAGTGAACTACGTTCGACCTGATTCCTCAAAGAGGATACGTAGGCGCCTCACGGCTCGGTCAAAAAAAAATAAAAAAAAAATAAAAAAAAAATCAAAAGAAAAATCCCCAAGTAAGAAAACTGGGGCAGAAATTATGTTTCTAAATTTTGAAAAAAAAAAAAGTTTGATTCCAAGAGTTGTAATACTTTACCCATCAAAGTTATTTTGAATTTTATATCCTTTTCTTCTAAAACCTATATTGATATCCAAAAAGACCTCCCGATCAGTATCCGAGAGGTGTTAAGATAGGCAAATGAAAACCAAGAATAAAACATCGGTCCCTGACTGAATGAGGATCATGAATTGAAAGAATTTTTAGCCAAAAGAATTCCCGGCAGAGATAAATCTTATCGGCAACACTCCAATCCCAAGCTGAGAAAATAAGATGAGAGAGTCTTATCGGCGAAAACCTTCACAGGCGCCATAAGGCGACCCAAGCTGAGAAAATAAGATGAGAGAGTCTTATCGGCGAAAACCTTCACAGGCGCCATAAGGCGACGTAAGCTGAGAAATACAAAATGAGAGAGTCTTATCGGTGAAAACCTTCACAGGCACCATAAGGCGACGGGAGTTGTGAGAAATGAGAGAGCCTTGTTAGTGAAAACCCCGCGAAGGGCACTATAAGGCGACAAGATAGATTGACGGAAAAGATCCGTATTTTGCGAAGAATTGGGCACCTATTTATCCCCAGCAAGTGAAGACATCAGAAAGTTTGATCGACACAAATAGACTGGGTTGATTAATCCGGAATGCACAACATGATCATTGGAATCGGTTGTATCACCCAGATAAGTTCATTTTTTTTGTTCAGAAAGATTTTCTCATTTTTCTATCTTTTCATTTTGTTGTTTAAAAGAATTTTTCTAGAAATTTATGTTTTAAGGAAGGTCTTTCAGAGCTTACTACCAGTTGCCAAAATGGTACAACATAAAAAGTGAAAAGGGCAGGCAAGAGACAAGGCAATAAGGCAAAAGACGTTGGTTGCTAGGCCGAATAATATTGTCCTAAAATGGCAAGGAAAGTACGGGGAAGAGCCGAAAAAAAAATATGTTGAGGAAATTGTAAGCCAAGTTCCAAGACGATCCCCAGAGTACTCCGACCGAATATCGACCAAGCTACGAGGTGGTCGGACAACACAGAAGGGGAAGGGAAGAAAGGAAAATTCATCTTCGGCAAAATAACCTCCAGAAATTTTTGAGATACAAAATGGTGAAGGGATAAATGGAAAAACCATCCCCAGCAGAATGTTATCTCCAGCAAATAACATCATCCCCAACAAGTTTTGAGAACGCCGAACAAGAATAAGGGAAAGGGAACAATCATCCCCATCAGGAGTGACATGACCACTCGCCATATTTCAAAAAAAAAAAAAAAAAAAAAACTAACTAAATTTTCTTTGATTTGAACAGGAAAATAAAGTATTGATGATGGCCTAAAGATACGCCATAAGAAAGATCGCCAGAATTGGGGCATAAAATTTTCTGCCACAAGTGGAAATTTTCTCGAAGAATCGAGGAAACAAATTCAAATTATTCTTTACCAATTAGGCGCCCACCAGTATAATGCGGGAATACATTTCAGTTCTAGGTCGCCCACCAGTATAATGCGGGAATACTTTTCAGTTCTAGGTCGCCCACCAGTATAATGCGGGAATACATTTCAGTTCTAGGTCGCCCACCAGTATAATGCGGGAATACATTTCAGTTCTAGGTCGCCCACCAGTATAATGCGGGAATACATTTCAGTTCTAGGTCGCCCACCAGTAAAATGCGGGAATACTTTCAGTTCTAGGTCGCCCACCAGTAAAATGCGGGAATACATTTAAGTTCTAGGTCGCCCACCAGTAAAATGCGGGAATACATTTAAGTTCTAGGTCGCCCACCAGTATAATGCGGGAATACATTTCAGTTCTAGGTCGCCCACCAGTAAAATGCGGGAATACTTTATGTTCTAGGGTCGCCCACCAGTAAAATGCGGGAATACATTTCAGTTCTAGGTCGCCCACTAGTATAATGAGGGAATACATTTTGTCTGTTCATTCCATAGTTCTAGGTCGCCCACCAGTATAATGCGGGCATACATTTCAGTTTTCCATTTCCAGGTCGCCCACCAGTATAATGCGGGCATACATTTCATTTTTCCATTTCCAAGCACCCACCTGTATAACGAGAGGAATACTTTTCAGTTTTATACTGCAGATTTTGAAGTCAGTAACCCCACCGGAAGGCAAAGGTTACAACAAGAATCCCCAGCAGGAAACAATAAAAATCCCAACACCGGAAGGCAGAAGGTGGCAACAAGAAGTCCCAGCGCAAATTCAAGCGCATGAGTCAAAAGAAAGAAAAGACGCGTCTTGATGAATCTGATGAAGATAATCGTGTCCCAAGAGGAACAACCAAAAAGCTTAATGAAGAAAGCCATGTCCCCAGCGGACCGAACAAAATGACGAAAATTGGTATTATAAAAAAAAAAAAAAAAAAACAAGGGCCAGAAGTCTTGGTAAAAAGGCACCAGAGGAAACACAAACCAACAAAAAGCAAGGCAACCGGAGCAAAGGGGAAAACAGATAAGATTCTGTAATTTCTAGCTTAGTCTAGCTTCTTATTTTGTTTTTAGCATGGTGTAATAAGGAGGTCAGCAAACAGTAAAAGTAGCATGCAACAGCAGTAACTTTGCAGTCCCATGGTAGTCCCAGCTACCAAGACTTCCCGAACTACATTGACCTGATTCCTGTTTAGCCCAGGGTATGTAGGAAACCTTTGAAGCAAAGGTTCGGTCAAATCTTTTTCAAAAAATGCTTCACACGGAGTACTCGGATGGGCAAAAATCGCTCGCTTTTTCTTTGCACGAAAACCCTTCGTGTATCCGGGCAAAGAGGGGCAGCTGTAAGCACGTGATTTTTGCCCTATATGAGAATTACTCCCAAAAAATCCAAAAATAAAATGATTTTTCTTTGGTGTGCAATTTTGTGATATTTTGTGATATTTTGAATAATTATTTGTATTTGTTTGTGCGTGTTTATTTGATAAATTAATAAAAAATACAAAAATATGTCGCATTTTGCATATAGGATTTAATTCTACAATTGTAAGTAATTAAATTTGTTTTACAAAAATTAAAAATTACAAAATAGGCATCGTTTGCATTTTTAGCATTTAATGTCCAAATATACAATTTTATGCTTAATTAATACTTAATTGTGCGTTAATTGTTATTGGGAGTTAATTTGCGCTTTTATAACTTAATTTAGTTCTTAATAATAGTTTAAGTATTTTTATAATTTAGTTTTAGAAAAATAAAAGAAGAAAAGAGAGCGAAAATATAAAGAAAGTCGGAATTGGGCCTCTTCTTCGATTTCAAGCCATAGGCCCAAAAAATGGCCCAATCTTCCCTACGACCCAGTCCATTTCGAACTGGGTCGACCCAGTCCATAACCCAAAAGACCCAATACCCCTATCTTGCATTTCAAAGACACAAAACAAAACAAAAAATAAAAGGAAAACCCTAAAAACTAAGGAAAGAGATCCGCCCCCCCCCTATTTCCTTCTTCTTCTTCCTCAAGCTTCAAGAAAGCTAACAATGGCCACCCTATCTTCTTCCTCTCCAAAACCTCTCCCACGATCCCCCATTAAATCCGACCACCCATGGCTACATCGTCTTCATCTCCTTCTTCTTCGTCCGAATTCCCTAGCCCTATCCGCCATTGACGAGGCTCGACGAGCTCAAGCTTGAGCTCGACGTCTATGGCTGACCATGTTGCTTCTTTTCCTCCTTACGAACACGTCAAGCTACTGCTGTGGTTGCTTAGCTCTTTTCCGTCCAAACACCACCTACGAACGACCCCCAACCACGCCGGAACAACACAAAGCGAACCAAGATGCCATGTCGTCGTCCATCGCTGCTCCGACTTGCTTCCGCTTCTCGTCGTGTTTAGCTACCCCGACGTTGTCACTGCTGCTTCTCTTCTCCGTCCAGCTCCCCCCCACTGCTGCTCCTTTCCTTCCGTCTTCTTCGTTTTGGTCGAGGCTCGACAAGTTCGTTGTTTGTTTGGTCATTGTTCGTCGTTCGTTTCAATCCGGTTAGTAGTTTTTGAATTTTATTTTGTCCGTTATTTTGTTTTGATAGTTTTCGGATCTAAAATCAACAAATGTTTGTTTTGTTTATCGTTTGAATTAATTTTTAGTTCATGTTTATGTGTTGTTTGTTAAATTAATTTTCAGATTTTAAAATGGAAGTTTAATTAGTTGTTTTCATGTTTATTTCATGTTTGTTTTATTGTTTAAGTAAGTATTTGTTAGTTTGATGTTTGTTAGATTCAAATTGAAATTTAATCAACTATTTCTTCAATTTGTTTCATGTGTATGTATTGTTAGAAATTGTTAATATTGTTAAGTTCAAGTTTAAGTTCATAATTGTTTCTTCGTTGATTTTGTTATTTGTTTAAAGAATTTAGTTGTATTAAAGGAATATATTGCTTTAATCGTTTAATCCGTCATGTTTGTTGTCATAAAATAGATTCAATTCATGTTCATACTTTGTTTGATTGTTCTTGAATCCGAAATTTGTATAGTTTGATTTCTTGTTTATCATTTATGATTATTTCTTGAATTTGTCTCATAATCTTGTTGTTTAAGTTTAATATAGGAATTGTTGGTTGTAATATTGTTAGAGTTGATTTTAAGTTCAATATGATTGAATTTAGAAATCTTCATACTTTGTTTGTTGTTGTTGTTGAATCCGAAAATAGGATTGTTTGTTGCTAAAATATTGTTCAATCAAATTTTAGTTATTCTTGGTTGTTCAATTTGTGTTCATATGATTTATTGTTGAAATGTTGTTAAAATCATGTTCATGTGATATTGTTGTTATGATGTTCATCCATGTTCATATTGTTGTTTGAACATTGTTAGAAATTGATCATATTGTCTATATTTTGGTTAAGTTTGATTAATTGATGTGTTATAGCTGATGGGTAGTTTGGTAAATTTGTAATACGTTCAGGGGTAGTTTGGTAATTTCAGTAGGATCGGAAGGGGTAGTTTAGGAATTGTACATTTTGTAATTATTTATTTGAAGCATGGGGGACAAAATGAAATGGGGTGGGTTGTGATATGATTATTTAATATAAAGGGGGGACAAGATTTAAATTAAAGGGGAATCTTGTATTATTTTAAATAAAGCATGGGGGACAAAATATAATGGGGTGGTGTGATATATTTATTTAATGTAATGGGGATGAGTGGGAAGATAATGGGTTTGGTAGAGAAAGGGATTGATTTTAATTGATTTATGGGATGGGATATATATATGTGAAGTCTTGAACACAAGAAGAGAGGAAAAAAGAAATACAGAGAAAAAAAAAGAGATTGAAAAAAAAAGCTGAACATTTATTCCGAAAAAAAAACATTGAAACTCTCAAGAAAAGAAAAAACATACAAAGAAAAAAAAATTGAAAATTAGAAGAGAAAGTAGTACACACCTGAGAAATATTCTGGTATACAGGTGTAGAAATTAAGGGTTGAAGATTAACTAGCCTTTCAAAAATCTGAAAATTTCCTTTGGTTTCCGTCCATTATTTTCGGCATTCCTGGATTTTATTTTGAATTTTTCAAAGCTGTCACTGGGATTTTCGTTGACTGGTTATTGCTGGTTATTGTTGCTGTTGCTGTGTTACGTATTACGTTGCTGACTTTCTTCTTCTTATATTGACAATATCAGGTACACAACTGTAATTTTGGCATTTTGTAAGCTGAAATGAAGAATGGAGTGTTAAATTTTTAATTTAGTTTAATTTAATTTTTGTATTGTATCTAGGTTATTCATGTATTATTATTCTGTAAATCACTGTCATCGGCATAACTAGGCATATTATAGCGACATATTAAATAACGCCTTTACCAGATTATTAGGAAATATATTTAAGCCTGATTATTAATTAAAACTGTTTAATAAAAAAAAATAGAAGAAATAACGTAAAAATGGCGTTATTGAATCAGTTTGGCAAAAAATTAACTAAGTTCCTTATGCAGAAGGTTTTTCATCAACGATAAGTTAATCCGAATCATGTAGTTAATTTCAGTTATAACATGAATTAGTTTGCAAACAAGTATTAGGACATGATGAATTAAAACAAAGTTAGTTAATGTTAAATTGTTTAAATTTTTAGAAATATGATTTAGTACTCAAGTTTTTATTTTTATTTCTTTCAATTTTCAGTATTTGCAAATAATTAGTTTCAATAAGCTTAAGTCTTACTAATAATTTGAATTTTAATCCAACTATGGGATAATTAGTTTTTTTTTATTTTTATTTTTTTACTTTCCGATAATTCCATGTTGTATCTATGATTATAATTTTATTATTTTCTGCTAATATTTGTTTTTCCCTTCTATTTAATATGTCATTTTCAAGAATGTAGATATTGATTTTATATTTATAAAAAACTTAGTAATAATAAAAAGGTAGTCATTAGGGATACTATTAAAGGAGTTCGCTAAAAATAAATAGATGTAAATAATACAAATGTATAGGATTCTCCATTCTCATTTATTTATTTAATTATTAAAAAAAAATTACTTAGAATTAGGGATGGATTGTTTAGTGAATTTCACTTCCTTCCCCAAAGATGATGACGCGTTAGACTCTTTAGGCGCGATTTAATTAATTTTACCTTCTTAAACTCGGATGCGCATTTCATGCGACCCAAATCTAAATCCTAAAACATCAAATAAAATATGTTTCGTATTGTGGGTGCATTTCATGTGACACAATCCAAAGATATGTTTTAAGCGATGTTCACATTCCTAAAAAAATAATAATTATAATAATAAAGCGGTAAAGAGATAAAATTTGCACATGGTTCATAATTGTATTAAAAATTAGATAAATAAGCCGAATATAACAGTTGAGCGACCGTGCTAGAACCACGGAACTCGGGAATGCCTAACACCTTCTCCCGGGTTAACAGAATTCCTTATCCGGATTTCTGGTACGCAGACTGTAATATAGAGTCATTCTTTTCCTCGATTCGGGATTAAAATTGGTGACTTGGGACACCCTAAATCTCCCAAGTGGCGACTCTGAAATAATTAAACCAATCCCGTTTCGACTGTCCTTTAATTGGAAAAAACTCCCTACGCACCTCGCGGTGCCGGAAAAAGGAGGTGTGACAGGTATGACTTGCTATAGTCGTACCTCTCGTACAAATAGTTGAATGGGATGTAGGAGTCTTTCAAACAGGTCAAGTCTGGATTCTTCTTCAGTCCCATCATCTTAAGAAACCCCCTACCCTTGCGATTCTCTGGCATAAGAAAACCCGGAGTCTCCCAAGGAATACCAGCTAAACCTCCTATTTCTTCGAGCAAAGGAGTCATTTCAAGGTCCCCGAAGCGGAACACGGACCTGTCACTATCCCAAAACAGAGTTGCAGCCTCTATGATTTTGTTGTCAGGCTGGATTTCTAGAAGGGAAGGCAGATTCCCTAAGTATTTGCGGACGAGCGTCAGATCACTGGAGTGGAGGTCTTTCCACCAATTTAGCAGCCTTGGATGAATGTTGGTTACCATGCCAAATCTGGGGACTTCGTACCTCATTTTCTGCAAAACAGAGTGTTAGACCCTTACCCCACCAGACTCGACTATTTAAACTAATAATTAGCATAGCAAGCATTTAGTTCTCCAAATAAATGCATAGAACATGTAGGTGTCCGTTTGGGTTTCAGGGAAACCCAGTGGACTTCGGACAAGGCTATTTTAATGAGTCATTATGTGGGCAATATAACTAACTCGGCTAGGTTTGACCATGATGCATGCACAGTTAAACAGAGTAAGGTTTCTATTGGGGTATTAGACAGGTACCCTTGAGCGGACAACTCAAGAGGGAAAGGCACGGAACCGTCGACTGCACCACTGATCGACTATTTTACCGCAAATACGCCTTTGCCGAATTTAAAGGGTGATAATATTGGAAGAGCGCAACCACTCATTATAAGCGTTGCTATGGTATTTGTTTAGCACAAGTGGAATATGATGTTGAAGATCAAGTTTACAAGAATGAAATAAATTGACATGTATTTCCACGTTCATAAGATAAATAATTACAATAATTGCAGTAATCACAACAGTATTGAAATAAAGCAGTAAAGGAAAGTAGTTAAAGGAAAGAAAAGACATGAAGAGCCAAGTCAGTTTCATAGTGAAAGAATAAAAGACAGTAAATAAAGCAATTAATGAGATAGAAAAGTCACAAGCAACATACAATGGAAAAAGCCTAAAGAAGTTCCCCAGCAAGTCGCCATGCTGTCGACGACCCCTTTTTCTATGGGTCGAAATCGGGTATACGACATTGGGAGGACAACTCTATTCCCTTTCAAGAATTTGGTTTTGGAATTTTGAAGAGTCGCCACCTAATGATTATAGTGCATTAGGACACTTTAAGAAAGGTTTGAGTTGGAAAAAACCAGAGTTCGGATAAGGGCTAGAAATTATCTCGAGGGGAAGGTGTTAGGCACCCCTCAAGATCCACTAGTGTGGTCCCAGCCATGTTACAATTGTGACTTTATAAGTAAACAATCAAGGCTCAAATAAGGACTTGCATACAACATTGCAATTAGGTTGAAAACTTTTGAAGGTAAGTAGAGAGGACAGAAATTTATGAAAAAAGATTTGAATGGTTTCACAAGAAGAGATGAAACCAAATAAGGGGAGGGGGTCCTAGGTTTACGATTAATATGGATCACTTCAATGCAATACCCAGCAATCACTCCTCAAAAAAGAGGGGTCGCACGTGATATTAGCGCATCGGTCATCATCTCCATATCTACCCTTCCCATCCCGTTAAGGTATTAAAGCACGGAATAATATCGTTACTTATTGCATGCTATTACCCGTCCCAATCCTATCAGTCCCGGAGGCGTATGAGACTACTAATCCTAAAGGGGAGGGAGCTGGGGCTTTTGCAATTTTTTAAAAAGGATAAAATTCTAAGGCAACATTCAAAACATATACAGCAAGTATTGGGAAACAAGTAAGCAGATATGGCTCAAATAAACCTCCTTGAATCAGAGAAAATCATATAGTTTAACATGTCTTACACGTACTGATTAGGTCTGAATTAAACTTAAATATTAAGGCAGGCTGATTTATCACATATTTTCAGATAAGAAGTCTGAATTAGGCCTGCCTACTGGTTGTAATTATCAGAGACTGATGCAATTATAGTTTTTACCCTAAAGCTTGCTTAAGTGTTAAACGGAACCTATAGGCATAATATCTATTAGTTTTAGAAATAAAGAAGTAAACTGATTGCAGAAAAAAGAATTGTCAATTACAGGGACATAAGATCTGCAGGCGTTAAACATTATTGCTACTGATTTTAGGCTTATAAGTGAGTTGACGATTCAGGTTTGGTTGACAGCTCCTATAGGCATGCTTTCTAGGCGTTACTGATTTTAAGTGTTGTTATTGTCATGCAGAAATCCTATAGGCAGGTCATCTATATGCAGTTAGTTATTTAAATCTTATAAACAGGTTTGCCTAGTGACAGATGCATATGCAAAATGCAGGAAGTCCTATAGGCATATTACCTATATGATATGCAGAATTTCAAAAACGACTTATAGACATAGTATCTATATGAAGTGCAGAAAAACCTATGAACATGGTATTTACATGAAATGCAGAATTTCAGAAGTATAGGAATTCCCTATGAACATGGTATCTACATGAGATGCAGAATTTCAGAAGTATAGTAATTCCCTATGAACATGGTATCTACCCCTTTGCATGCAGGACTGACCCTCCCTTTTTCACTAACACCCCAGCAGTTTATTACAAGATTATTACAGAACGGAATGAATAAGAAAAAGATAAAAAAAATATATCAGAAATTAAAGATTCCAACCAAAGAGAGCCTAATTCAGACCCCAGGTCTGAAATATGAAATAAACCAACTTCCAAAGATCAGATTTCCAAAGCCTTTCTCTTATTTGGGATGTGTCAAAGTTCCAAGGAGCTTCAAGAACTCCAGGCAATGCTTACACCCCCAAATATCATTGCAGAATCAGATTATAGTGCAGTGTGGAAGGGCCAGCCCTCCAATGTCCAAGCTCAGAGGGAACTCAAAGTCCCAAGGCAAGGCTCATAGGAGGGGGGCAGAACATAGAGGCTAGGAGTAAGTGCAAGTGCAATAGAGGGGAATTAGGGGAAGTCCAGCGTAAACTGGTGGTCATACCCAACAATAAGGAGTGCTGGCACACCCTAACCAGTCTACTGGGCCACATTTTGGGAGTTAAGATCCATTGAGGATCAGGTTCAGACCTGAGCAGCAATTTGGATACTGCCAGGCTATAAACCTTAACTCAAACACATAGAAGGGAGTAGGGGTATGGGGAATTCACAACAAACAGCAGATGCAAAGAGGGAGTAGCATATTCAATACAGAACATGAACATGAAAGTAGCCAAGAGTGTAGCAACTGTAAAGTAAACACATAGGGATGATGCTGGAATCAAATTTAGGACATACCAGTTTCAGGAAAACAAATAAGTGAAAGCAGAAGTTTTGTAAGCCAAATTGCAAGCAAGCAGTACAAAAGATCTCAGAAGAGAGTAGAGAATTGAAAGAGTATTGTAATTGAGAGTGTGTGTGTAAGAGTATGCAATTCAAAGTGTGTTCAAGTGCAGAAAACAAGTAAGAAAAGGTAAGGAAATAGTTTGCAATCAATCACATAAAGTCTCCCTTTGGTTAAGGGATTCTGATTTCGAACGGGCATAAGACAATTAAGGAAAGAATTTGATTAAAACCTTTTCCAAAGTAACATAATAAGGGTAAATACACAGGGTTTATTTAAGGCAAAAGTCCAATGGTACATGGTTTGTGAAAAATAAGGAAAGGGAATCAATCAAACAGCCAGTAAAATCAAAGCTGCAAGCTTTGTTCGAATGAACCAAGTCAGAAAAAGGGTAAAGAAAGGTTCAATTAGGGAAAATCAGTAACAATCAAGTAAACACCATTAAAGGAATTCGGAATCAATTAGTAGTTGGCAAAACATTTTGAAAGAAGAGTTCTCATATATAAAGCACACAAATATGTGAATCAAGAAGAGGTTGTCAAATTATTTAGAAGAGAGTTTAATCGAAGAGAAGTTCAGAATCATAAGCAAAAAGATACAGGTTGAATTTGCAGACTCATAGTGAGTCTGAGATTTCAGGGTCCCAAAGTGGAGCCTTAACTCGAACACAAAAATCAAAATCGTCAAAGGAAACCCCCAAATCCTAGGGTTTCAAAATTGAATCAGACATGGAAGTGAGAAAGCAAGTCATTTGTTTCAGAGTCTCAACAAAACAGATATGATAGCATGTTTGAATGACAAAGGAAGAAAAATCATGAAGAACATATTTGAGAAAACTCGGAAGCTAACAAGTTCAGAAGAAGGAGATAATACAAATGTGAACACAAGTAGATGAAGCATGAAAGAACATGAACAGAGTCCAGTAAACCAGATCAAATAACTTAACGGTAAACACACATAGTAAAAGAGTAAAAAAAACTAAGCAGGGATTAACAAGAGTAACATGCATAGCAGAAAAGAAAAGGTAGAAGACAATACATGCGTAATAAAGAGTAATCACACCAACAGGGTATGGACAAACACACATAAAGTAAAGAAGAAGAAAAATCAGAAAGATTTTTCCCAAAAAATCCTTTCAGAAACCCTAAAATCGAAGAGAAACGATTTTGAAAAGAAACTTTTGGGGAAAACACTTTAGATGGCAAGAAAAGCATAGATACAGTATAGATCCAAGCAAATAACGGTGAAAGGACCTTGAATAGCTTAGGGTTTCGGAGAAACCCTAGAAATGAGAAAGGCTTGGAAACATGTCCGATCTTAAGTCGGAGAGGTCAAGAATCAGGCTCCTGAGTCTTGAATATGCCGGAGCATGGAGGGAGGAGCCATGAAATCAAAGGTTTGAGAAGATCGGAGAGGGAATCGTCGAGGTCAGGCCTCGAAGCTTCGAACAACCCTGTCTTACTGGTGAAGATAGGTGAGTACCAACTATCCATGGCCTGAGAAGCCATGGATTCCGGTGACCGATGATTGAAAAGGGGGTAAGAGGAGGCTAGGGTTTCGGAGAGTTTTTGAGAGGATTTGAGAGGGTTTGGGATTCAAAGGCGGCGGGCCAGGTGAGAATGAGGGATTAGGGTAGTCACGTGTGTTTAATTATGGTAGGGCGAATAGTGGTCGTTGATCCGAATGATCAACGTCCTAGATTTAAGAAGGTAGGTGGGGAACCGGGTTGGGTCAAAAGGAATTGGGCGTGTCCGAATTTGAGTTTGAAATTGGGTCAATTTTAGGCTAAAATCAAAATGTAATGGGGCTACAATTGAAACGAACTGAGGCCAAAATTTAAATAGCTAGTTTTCCCTTTTTATTTTATAAAAATAGTAAAATATAATTTTGAAAGCAAATTAAAAGCACTGGATCCGTTAATAGTATATAAATATTAATTTAAAAATATTGGAACCAGTTTCATAATTATAAAATGCTATTAAATCTTAAAGCAGGCTAAAATTGCAATTATATGCAATTTAGCTTTTAAAATACCAAATTAATTTGTAAAAATATATGAAAAGTAACCTACCTATATTTTGGTATAAATATGAGAATAAAATAAGTTATTCACCAAAGTGATAATTTTGGGAATAATTATTGAGCAATAAATCAATTTAAAAATCTTTTTAAAAAATTAGAAAAATACTAAAACACTTGGGCATACTTATATATGTATGTATATGATATTTGAAAGTATTTGCATGTAAAAAATACATAGGGAAAAAATGGGTATCAACAAGTAGCATATAGGTCACCAATGGAGAGAATCCCCTCTTACAAGGATAGACAAACGACTTACCTCCGCTCGGTAAGCAAAACAACAATTGCCTAATCACCCAAATTCAACTCCAAATGACTCGAATTTAGTAAAAATAGCTCAATAACATCAAATAAATCATTGAAAACAATCCTAAACAATAAAGTTTCGATATTTAATAAAATTCCCAAAAGTCAACCCGGACCTACACAGTCAAAACCCGAATTAAGAGATAGATCCCAACTACTCATAGCCTCACGAGTCAAAATAAGTAATTAGATTCCATTAATAAGTCCAAATCGTCCTTCAAATCTTCAAAATTCACCATCTTAAGTTGTAAAGAAAAATCCCAAATTTCACTTTAAAATCCAAGTTTTATATATAAAAATCTGTGGAGAATCAAGATATAAAGCCAAATCCATATAAAAATTATTTACCTCAATCTAGTAGTAAAATTTCTTTTCAAAATCTCCACCTCTTGAAGTCTTGGTTGCAAAATATGATAGAATCAGTAAAATCCTGAAATATAACTCTTAAGTGTTCATCCAAGCGATACCCTTCACAAATGCAATCACAGCCTTGCGCTTGTGAAGCACAGACAACATCAGCCCCAAAATAACCCTTCTTGAATGCGAAGATCCGTGACCGCGAAGGCAACCCCCCCTCCACTCTTGACTTTCATGCTATGTTACCGTGAACTCTTCTGCGAACGCGATGACCACCCAGACCATGC
This sequence comes from Nicotiana tabacum, assembly GCF_000715075.1. Taxonomy (NCBI): domain Eukaryota; kingdom Viridiplantae; phylum Streptophyta; class Magnoliopsida; order Solanales; family Solanaceae; genus Nicotiana; species Nicotiana tabacum. The sequence continues at coordinate 142,629,547 of NC_134087.1, read as the reverse complement.
ACTTCGCAAATGCGAGCCCCCTAATGCTAACTCATAGAAAAAAATCCCTCCTGCCAGAATCCTTCCTCGCAAACACGAGATCCACCTCGCGAACGCGATGAACACAGTCACCGGCAAAATCTAATGCTCCAAATCTCATGGAAGTGGTCTGAAACTATCTCAAAACAGACCCCGAACCCTCCAGAACTTGTCCAATCATACCAAAAAGTCCATATACCTATTAAAAACTTATCCACGCCCAAAACACCACAACTAATATGAAAACCAAGAATCGACGATCAAAATCAATCTCTTAGCTCCAAACTTTCTAACTTCGCCAAACTCGTCTCAATCATGCCTAAACATTCCAGATTTACAGCAAAATTTGCACACAAATTTCGATTAACTAAATAATCTATCCAAATTATTAGAACACCGACCGTAACCCGATAACATTAAAGTCAACTCTCATTCAATCCTATGAACTCTCCAAACCTTCAAATTGCCAACTTCCGGCAAATAAAGCTAAAATCACCATACGAACCTATTAGAATCATCAAATCACCATTCCAAGGACATATACTCAAAAGTCAAACCTTGGTCCACTCTTATAAATTAAGCTTCTAACAATGGATTTAAGTGTTCCAATTCATTCCGAAAACCTTCTAGAAACCAACCAACCACACCCAAGTCACAAAATAACAAACAAACATACAGGAAGCATCAAATAGGAAAACAGGGCTCAAATAAACAAAACGACTGGTCAGGTTGTTATGTTCTCCCTTTTAAAACAAACGTTTGTCCTCGAACGGGTTTAGAACCATACCTGGGATGTCAAAAAGATGAGGATATCTACTCCTCATATCATGCTCGGTCTCCCAGGTTGCTTTCTTGACCGATTGACCTTTCCATTGAACCCTCACTGGTACAATATCTTTAGACCTCAACTTCCAAACATGCCTCTTTAAATGGTCACCAGCTCTTCTTCATAATCTAGATTGTTATCAAAATAAACCGAGCTAAAATCCAACACCTGTGACTTATCCTCGTGCTACTTCTGAAGCATGGAAATACGAAATACCTGATGAACCCCCGACAAGCTAGGTGGCAAAACAAGTCTGTAGGGGCATGGGGCGCGTTCATTTTGATTTTTTTTAAAACCTTTTTTAGTTTTCACTCTCTCTTTTAAGTGTGAAAATGTTCATTAATGGATTAATATTTCTTATGTAGAATGTGGCATAAAGTATAAACTACTCTAAAAGTATCATGAAGTATGAATTTGGTGCTTGGATATAGCTTGTACTAGTTGTTGTTTTTTATAAAACATCCAAAAAGTTGGAATCAAGGAGTATTTGTGCAAACTGATAGTGCCAAGAATAGCAACCAAAGCAAATCATAAGACCTGTCCACAATGTGCATTTTAAGGATTGTGATTTAAGTATGAAAGCTTATTGCTGAATTCTCAGCATACTGGCTTTAATTAATTAGTTTGGCAATGATTCTGGACAAAGCATGAACATGTCTACTAACAGACATTTTAATTCCTTAGCTATTAATGGCGATTTCTATAAAGTCATGAAGAGAAACCAACTTCTCCGCGAAGTTTAGTAGTTCTACAAATTATATATAGCATATAATATACTAAAATACAATTCTAATTTAGCTAAGCTTTGGATGTAATTTAAAGTTCATGAGTGCATGTGGGGCTTGCTTATCTATTTCTACTCCCACTTTATTATCATTTACTAATTGAAATTTGTTTATAGTAGACCTCCACATATATTATTGTTAGCAAAATGATAGTGAGTCCTTTAATAAAATTACTACTATAATTTAAATTATATACATTGATGGTGTAAATTCTTATATTAATCTCACTTTTTATAGTATACATACATACATACATACATACATACATGTGTATGTTCTATTATGCTTGATGAACACCCTCTTTTTGTATACCTTTTAAAACTATACAGAGCCCTTTCTTTGTTTTCTCTTTTCTCCTCCTCAGTTTAGAGTTGGAAGCCATATTTTGAAAGCATGGAGGATTCGTTGATGAGAATCTCCACGGAATATGCATCCGATGATTTTGACGAAGCTGCCTACATTGAAATGGATCCTACACTTTCTCCTTCAAAGAGTTTCTCTAACGTTAATCCACAAGATTTGATCAGTTTTAATTTTCCAACATCAGCTGAGTCTCCATTAACACTTGTTCATGCTGATGAATTCATATCTAAAGGCTCATCCCCTATGCCTCTTCTCATCAATCCAATGAAAATGGAGAGTACTAATTACTATCATTTAAAAACCAAACAAGAAGTGCACAGAGTTCTCTGCATATCATTTAGGAGATTTGGAAGATTGTTCGATTTTCTGAAGCCTTTGTGCCAAAAAATAAGATGTGATTTTGGGTGCAAAAGTGGAATTAGTACAAGTACAATAGAGGGAGTGAAGATTTATTGTTCACAGGGGACATCTCCAAGGACAAGCTTAACATATTCTGTTGATGATTGGCGCAGGTCTTGTGATTCTGAGAGCTCCATTTATGAGGCTGTTCTTCATTGCAAAAGAACTATGGGTATGTCACTACTTATTTTCTCTTAACTGGACTTGTATAGGAATTTCACGACTAATATGGTATTTAGAGTAGTTAAACTGATACTATATAGTCCTCTTGCCGTCCTATGTGATGCACTTTGACTCGACTCAAAAGTTAAAATGAAAAATTACTATTGAAACTTGTGGTTTACAATATGTAATAAATATTTTGTGCCCATAAAGAATCTCATTAGGGTAAAAAGGAAGCTTACAATTAAATTATTTTTAAATATAAAAATATAGTGTCATTCGTTTTAGAAACGGACTAAAACTGTAAGTTCATCATATAAACTGGGACTACCGAATTTAAACTATATAAAATTGATGGTGTTAATAGATTTCTATACAGGCTATAACTTAATGCACTTTATTTTCCAAGTTACTAGTTGTAGTTATCATTTAGATGGACTAATAAATTTAAATTTTCTTTACACAATTTATGTATAAAAGTGATTCTCATTGATATAAACTACGACAATATGGCTGAATATTTTTGTCTGATTATTTTTCTGATTGGAATATTGCCTTTTTACTTGTATATTTCAGGTGAGTAATTAGGTGAGGCTTTAGTACAAAGAATAAAATACAAAGTTATAGTAAATGATATTGGTGATAGAAGAAAGAAAAACAAGAAAGGGGAAAAATAAGATGAGAGGTGTGAAGATGTTCATATATTTGTAGCTGTATAGATTGTCCCTTTCTGCTCTTCTCTACTCCAAGAAGGGCTATTGCGAACAGTGTATCTTGGCGAGGAAGTAGAAGCCAAGGGAAATTCTTGGAAGTTCTGAGGAGACAAGAATTTTCATGACTCATATTGTTTGTCCTTAATTTTCCTTTTCTCTCGAGGAAGAATCACTTTCCAACTTGGAAAATGTCTCAGCTTTGTGCTTTCTGAAGTCATATTTCATGATATTTTTAGCATACATGACAAAAAACGGGGTAATTGCGGCGGATTTTTATGCATATAGCGGCGGTTCCGAATCGCCGTAACTATCCTAAATGGCGACTTATAAAAATGTCATAATCCCTTCCGCCAAAAGGTATAATACAACAGTTTTTCTTTTACAGACGTAAATATGCAGAGGAAACCACCGTAATATGCATTGCTTAAAATGGCTATTTACTTTGCTTATTATGGCGGTTGTAATCGACGTAATTGTTAAAAAATTTACAGATGTTCACATAGCAGTTCAAACTGCCCTAATTGTAATCTTCTTAATATTAGTTTTTTAATTTCACATTTAGATCCTTTTTACTGCACCCTTGTGCAATCAAGCACCCATCATAATAATTTTAATTCAACCTTTCAAAAGTGTGTCTAAGACACTATTTTTTACCATGTAGTACTCGTGTGTTTACACAAAAAATGCGCGTGCAACCCATAAAAATCCCATATTTTGTCTCCCTCCCCATAGGAAGTCCTCCCCTCCCCATAGGAAGTCCTCCCTCCCCTCCCCCTTGTCTTCTTTCCCATATAGAATTTTTGAAAGAACACAAGATTTCAGATCTAAAAATTGAGCGATTTTTGTTGGTTTATTGTCCAAAATAGAAAATCATTTATTTATGGTAGATTTAAAAGCTTTAACAGTAGTATGAAGGTTTGGTGAAAACATTTAGAATCCACCATTGCGGTACTGAAAAAGCTTTAAAATTTAATTGAGTCTTCTTGATTTCTTGATTATTGGGTTGTTGAACTCAATATGTTGCTCGATTTTTTCGGTTAGTTGTTTAGATAGTGTGGTTGAATTTTAATATTTTTGGAAAATTTCTCACAAACAATCATAATGGCGGCAACAATGGTACTTGATATAGAAAATGGAAAGATGAAGAAGATGGGGTTTAATTGTAATTTCTAATAGTTTTTTTCCTTTTTAAAGTCAATGACACATGTCACGATCCTATTAGGGCGTGACTTTCACGTTATCTGAAAAATTAGTCAAACACAAAAGTGGTGTGTCTTAAATATACTTTTAAAATTTTGAGTGTGTAAAAGGTTTTACATGAATGAGAGGTGTGTAACAGGGCTTTCGTTGCAAGATCGATGGGTAAACTATGTATTTTGCCAAATAAATAAGCAAAATTGTCACCATATTAAAACATAAGTTCCCAAAATCCCATCAAAGGTTCAAGCTTAAGTTTCAGAGTTATTCAACAATTACAATAGAGAAAACGTAGTTCATCATAATAATAATTACTAATTGTCATTTGCTCCGCTTTCATTGTTACTTTTGTTAAAGGATTTTCTTGGCCCAGTTGGTGACGGAACGCTACCTTCTGAATCGTGTTCCGGCAAAAAAGAAAAAAAATTAATTAGTAGTCTCAAACTTTTATACTTTTATAATTTGACCATTGCAACCATGTGACAAGAAGCTAATAAGCACACATTATGCAGGTACTGATCAAACTAATCAACTTGGAGTCAAAGATTAGTCTCTCCGCAGCATATTCAAATTGAATGAGTAAACAAAGAAAAAATAAGTACTTGTATATGTGGAGGAGTCGGAAATAAGTAAGGAAACTCCTCAGGGATATTCCCTATTATCATTAGAAATAAGCGTGTTTGCGCCTTTAATTGTGTTCTCATATTCTCCATCTCTTGCTCCCAATGTGGAGGTGGAGCGCAAGTACTATATGAGCCAATATAAGAACAACCACCTCGACTTGATATTTGCTTGTGTTTACCCTTAAAATGAGTAACAATTAAATTTATATGCGATGTAAAGGATATGTGATTTAATTTAATATGAATGATCCAAGAACAGTAAATAATTGAATTAAAGGAAAACAAAACGATCAAATCAAATGTGATGGATGATTAAGTATGGCTTTACGATGGATGTAGGAAATTGGTTCTGACCCAACCCTCAGAACGGGCTCGATTGCTACTCAATAATCAAGCAGCTGAAGAACATTTTAAATAATAACTAGAGAACAAAAATTAACTTTATTACTTTGATATGTGTGCCAATAGTGATCCTCATAATAAAAAGTTCTCCTCTTTATATAGTAGGGGAGTTCCAATCCTAGTACACGTCTCAGGAAAAAAAATTCCTTCAAGTAAACATCGATACGCCGTTGATATCGGGAGAGATTTGCGCCATAATATCCGGTTAAGGGCCTGTCTAACTGCCTTTTCCCTTAGTATAGGTTCTTCACTTTGCTAGAGCCTAATGCTTGGCCGTGTCCGGTCTTAGGCACACCATTCATCCTCCTAGGCTCTGATCTGTGGAAGCCCTCGGCTTTACTCGAGGCCATGTCAGGTCGAGCTTTCCTTTCGTTTCTTCACCAGAAAATTTGGGGAACTTTATCTCCGATTTTACCCGCACACAGATAGTCTCCTCACTTTTCAAAGAGCATATTTATTGAAACAATGAGAAGTGATTAATTGACCCCAGTTCCTCCCTCTATATGCTACAATCTGGTTGATGAGTCAGTGAAACGCCCCACCAGTCCCGTCGTTCTGAATTCAGACATGTGCCAGCCGTCAGTTCACCATTCTCGGTCGGCATCAAATGCGAAACATCACGCATTAATCATTTCCCTCCTATAAAAGCTTCGATTTCGTTTTTTCACTTTTTTACTTTCCAATTTCGAATCTTCTTGAGTTACCCTCGAAAATGTTCATCATTCCCTCGAATCTTCACAAATTGTTCTTCACATCTTCACTTCTTCATCCTCAATCTTCAAGTCATCTCATTTCACCTTTAAAACTTTAAGCTAGAACTTCAAATCATCATACCCGACTTCACACCTTCATACCCAGATAAATATGGAAACAACAACAACAACATACCTAGTATTATCCCATATTGTGGGGGTCTGGGGAGGGTAGTGTGTACGCAGACCTTACCTCTACCTTGTGAGGATAGAGAGGTTGTTTCAATAGACCCTCGGCTCAGGAAAGCTTAAGCACCACATTAATAAAAATAAAAACAAGAAGGGACAGCACCAAAAGCCCTATAAAAGCAGAATAAAGACAACAAGATAGTAAGGTGATCGACAAAGAAAGAAAACAATGGCTAGTCATAAAAACCTACTACCAACAGAAAACGAGACTGCATGCCAATACTATTGTTATGAATACTCTCGACTACCTACTCTACTACCCTAATCCTCGACCTTCATACCTTCCTATCAAGGGTCATATCTTCGGTCAGCTGAAGTTGCGCCATGTCTTACCTAATCACCTTTACCCACGTCTTCTTTGCCCTACCTCTACCTCTCCGTAGGACCTCCAATGTCAACCTCTCACACTTTCTCACCGGGTTCCTGTGCTCATCCTCCTTACATGACCAAACCACGTAAGCCGCACTTCCTGTATCTTGTTCTCAATAGGGGCCACACCCCTTGTCGCGAATAACCTCATTTCTAATCCTATCTAACCTGTTGTGCCTGCACATCTATCTCAACATCCTCATCTCTGCTACCTTCATCTTCTAGACATGAGAGATCTTCACTGGCCAACACTCAGCCCCATACAACATCGTTGGTCTGACCACCACTCTATAGAACTTACTTTTAAGTTTCGGTGGCACCTTCTTGTCACACAAAATACCGGAAGCGAGTCTCCATTTCCTTCATACCGCCCCAATACGATGTATGAAATTTTAAATGATCTCCCCACCCCCTGAATAATAGACCCAAGGTACTTAAACTTCTTCTCCTAGGGATGACCTGCGAGTCTAGCCTCACCTCCCTTTCCCCTCCTTGAGTCCCACTACTGAACTTACACTACAAGTATTCCATCGTGGTCTTGCTCAACTTGAAACCTTTAGACTCCAGGGTTAGCCTCTATACCTCTAACTATGCGTTCACATTGCCTCGCGTCTCGTCAGTCAATATAATATCATCTGCAAATAGCATACACCATGACACTTCCCTTTAGATGTGGCGTGTCAGTACGTCCATTGCAGGGAAAATAAAAAAAGGTTGAGTGCCGACCCCTAATGCAGCCCCATCATAACCGGAAAATGGACCGAGTCCCCACCCACTATCGATCTTTGCTCCATCATACATATCCTTAATCACCCTAACGTAGGCAACCGGTGCACCTCTAGCATCCAAACATCTCCACAAAACCTCCCTCAAAACTTTATCATACGCCTTTTCTAAGTCGATGAACACCATATGCAAGTCCTTTTTCCTCTCCCTATGCTCCACGTGGAGTTGATGAGCTCCATGTGGCCAGGTACGATTCTACCGAGCCTTATGATGGTCGGGTACATTTTTACCAAGCCTATTACAGCCGGGTACGATATGATGATAATGATGACCACTGAGGCGTATGTTTTCAAAGTATATGTGTGTGTGTATATATATATATATATATCATGTATTTCATGTCAGTCGCCCTTAAAGGCACTCATATGTTAGAGGTTGTATATTCTCTATCCGTGCTTACATTACTATTCTTATTTATGCCTTCCTGACTTACATACTGATAACTAGGGATTCTAGTCAATTTTATACTCCTTTTTGCTTGAGTTTTGGATTAAAAGTGTATATAAGTAATCCCGAAAGCTTACATGTTGTGCTTGTTTGTAGTGTTTGGTCAAAAAATGACAAGGAAGTCAAAACCAGCTCAAAAAGGAGTGAAACCTGCACAAGTGCCAAGAACAAGTCAAAGCACTGCTACAACAGTAAATCCAACGCGGTTGCAATAGACCCACTGTGATCGCGGTTCTTTTATCGTGGTCCGCGGTGGCAAAGATCAGAGAAGATGCAATCCTGGAATTTCAAGCAACGCGGCCCATGGTTGATTCTACATGGCCGTGGTAGCCTCATCGCGGACGAGATCCATTTCTTGGGGTTCGCGAAGAAGAGATTCAGAGAGCCTGAAGTTTGGAAGTTTTCAAGACATCGCTGACCGCAGTTGATTTTATGCGGTAGCGGTGAAGCCATCACGGCCGCGGTCCATTTATTGCGGTCCGCAGTGGCCAGATCCAGAGAACAAGATTTGAAGCCAAAAAGGCTTGACCGCGGTCCGCGATTGATTTTACACGGCCGCAGTAGCCTCACCACGGCCGCAGTCCATTTTCCGCAGTCCGCGGTACCTTCTTTTAGGGGTATTTTTGTCCAGAAAATTCAGCCTTGTATAAATACTTCTTTTTCAGTTTTTTAGGTCATCTTATCTGTAGCTGAGCAGGTGAACGCCGTTTTTAGCTATTTTGAGTAATTGTGTAGCTAGTTTAACATTGAATCTTCGAATCTTAGCTTGTAATTATATTTTATGGGTTATTCTTTATCTCAATATCTGATTTCTTCCATTATTATGAGTAGCTAGACCCATTAGCTAGGGTTGTGGCTCAACCCTAGTGTGAGTATTTGATGGGTCTCTTGTTTTAGGCTTATATGTTTATGGGTGGTTGATATTTGCCCTGATTTGTGTTTTCCATGTTGAATTAGTGGTTCCAAACATTAATTTGTGCCTTTTTGACTTGGGTTCTTCTTGAGAAAGAGAGCTTGAGTCTAGAAAAATAAGGCCAACAAGGAATTGGGGCGTATTCAAGAGATTGATAGCCCCAATTAAAGGGTTAAACCTAGAGATAGTAATACCCGACTTGAGCCTATATTGCTTGCACAATTTTGACACCCAATTGGTCTTGAGAAAGCCAATTAGGGAAAAGTCACTCAAGCTACCAAGAGGTATAGAGTGAGTAGTTTCGTGCATTGGCTATATCGCAATCCCAAACATAACAACTTTGCCTTAGGCTTTAGAACCCGTCAAGTATTCACCTAGGGGAAAGTCACTTCCCTAGTGCCTTTCCATAAATTAAGAAAACCTCACAAAAAGATATCATACTTAGCTTAATTTCAGCATCATTAGTGATAATCCAGATTAGTGAACCATCAATGCATGTTTAGAAGTGTAAACAATTAATTTGCACGTTACTAGTGTAAATAGGAACCCAATTCCCAAACATTCTAGCTCCCTGTGGATTCGATCCCGACCTTCTTGTGTAAAAGCTGCATCGACCGCTCTTGCCACTCTGTAGTGGTGTAGGGTTGGACCCGATCACTTTTTGGCGCCGTTGCCGGGGAGCTAAACGGTTTTTGGCTATCTACCTATCTAGTTTTGTGTTTAGTTTTTATTTTCTTCATGTTTACTTACTTGGGTAAATTATCAATTAAGGTACTAAAATATGGCAAACAACGCACCTCTTGGAGATATTCCATCGGGGGAGGAGGTTGATGATAATGGAGAGGATGAGGTACCTCTAGTACCTCAAGGAAAAAGGAGAGGCCGATAGGCCAATGATAATAATATTCCAAACCCTCCCCCGCCACCTCCAAGAGTTGTGCCTCGAGTGCTTCCAAATCACGGCTATGCCAGTGAAATTGTCCCACCACAAATCTGGGCGGGCAATTTTCAAATTACCAACGTAATGTTGACATTGTTGGAGCAACGAGGGTATTTTACGGGTGCTTCCCGTCAAAATGCTTACAAGCACCTTAAAGGATTTGTAGATACCTATTGGGGGAGCAAGAAAACAAATGTGTCTGAGGATGCCCTACGGTTGAGATTATTCCCTTTCTCTCTTCGAGGGAAAGCATTAGATTGGTTGGAGATACATACCAACCACACCATCCATACATGGGATGAGTTGGCAGATAAAATTGCAAAGTTTTTCTCGTTGGGCCACATGGCAACCTTGAGGGATGAAATCTTAGCTTTTAAACGGGAGCCCAACGAACCACTATATGAGATATGGGAGAGATACCAGACTATGGTAAAGGAATGCCCAAATAATGATATGACTGAGGCAATGATACAATAGACATTCTACCGGGGCATTAACACAACAAATCGGTGCATAGTGAACCAACTCGCCAGGGGAAATTTCATGAACACACCCTATGATGAGGCTAATACAATATTGGATGAGATGGCTGACACGTCCTCCGCTTGGCAAAGTAGAGCCAATATGCCATAGGGTGACCCCACGGTCATTCACTTGCACAAAGAGCTCCATGATCATGGGAAGACAATAGCAGAACTAACAACAACAATGAACCAACTAGCAAAGGCACAATTATAGCAGATTCAAACTCCATGACAAATAAATGGTATGGAGGGTGTCAAAATGTTAGTGAACAAAAGAAGACAAAGAGGTCAACATAACCAAGGGATTTTGGATCAATATGACCAAGATAGTGGTGGGTTCAAGATGATCGGTATGATGAGCAGAATGAAGAAGTGCAATACGTGAACAACTATCAGGGCCAAAGCGGCAATTCTTTGAACCAACAACAACAATGGAGATCCCAAGGCAATTGGGGAAATCAAAAACAACAAGGGAATAGTAATTGGGGGAACAACAACCAAAATTCAAATTGGGGCAACCAGAACAATCAAGGTAATTGGAGAGGAAACAACAATAATTGGGGTGGCAACAACAATCAGGGTGGTTGGAACAATAGCAATCAAGGAAATCGGGGGCAAGGCTTTCAAAGGCCCCCAATGTATCAACAACCAAACAATCCACCCCCATTTCCATCCCAAGGTCCTAGTTCATCTAACAATGAAATGGGGAGAATCGAAATGATGTTTGAACAGATGATGAAAAAGAATGCTGACTCTGATGCCTAGTTGGCATCCCACAATACTTCAATCAGAAACTTGGAGGCTCAATTAGGCCAAATCTCACAATCCTTGAATACTCGCCCTAAGGGGGCTCTACATAGTGATACGGTAGTCAACCCAAAGGATGGGAACAGTACCGGGCATGCAATGGCAGTAACTACAAGAAATGGACGAGGCAATGATGTGAATGCCTCCAAACAAAAAGAAATTTTGAGTGATGAAGTTGAGTTTCAAGAGGATGATATCCCTTTGGGGGTTGAGAATATGATTGATGAGAACTTGAATGAGGAAGTGAGGATTGATATCCAAAATAACAAGGTGGAAACTCAGAATGACGTGAACCCGTCTAGGGAACACATAATAGACATGCTGGAAATGGTTGTGCCTAAAGCCAAGACTCCTTTGCCAAGGCCACCTCCACCTTATCCTCAAAGGCTCGCTGAGCAAAAAAAAAGAGAACCAGTTTAAGAAATTTATTGACATGATGAAGAGCTTATCAATTAATGTGCCTTTTGTGGAGGCTCTAGAACAAATGCCGGGTTACGCCAAGTTTATGAAAGACTTGGTGACAAAGAAAAGATCCATGGATTGTGAGACCATCAAGATAATCCACCAAGTTAGTTCAATAGTGCACTCGATGTCTCCAAAGCTAGAAGATCCCAGAGCTTTCACCATTCCTTGCACCATTGTGAGTGCAAACTTTGCAAAAGCTCTATGTGATTTGGGGGCAAGTATCAACTTGATGCCTTACTCTGTTTTCAAGACTTTGGGTATTGGGAAACCGAGGCCGACTTCCATGAGATTGCAAATGGCGGATAGAACAATGAAGGGGCCATTGGGTATAATTGATGATGTTCTTGTCCGGGTGGACAAATTTATCTTGCCGACTGATTTTGTGATTCTCGACTGCAACATCGATTATGAGGTGCCTATAATCTTGGGAAGACCTTTCCTTGCAACTTGGAATGCTTTAGTTAATGTGGAAGCAGGGGAACTCACCTTCCGGGTGGGTGATGAAAAAGTGGTCTTTCATATGTGCAAATCAATGAAGCAACCAAATAGCAAGGAAGTGTGCTCCTTTGTGGATCTTGTCATGGAGGTGATCGTTGATGATATTAGTGCCATGATAAATGTGATCCTTTAGAGGCGATATTTTTTAACCTAGATGTCAATGAAGATGAAGGAAGGGTGGAGTGTGTTAATTCTTTACATGGTATGGGGTCTTATTCTTATGAGCCCCGTAAGCTTTCTCTGGATCTTAAGAATAGAAAAACTCCCCCAACAAAGCCCTCAATTGAGCAACCTCCCGTTTTGGAGTTGAAGCCTTTGCCTTCACACACCTCAGGTATGAGTTCTTAGGCCCTAGTTCAACTTTGCCAGTTATTCTTTTCTCTTGTCTTACAAACATGCAGGTAGATGCCACATTGGCGGTGCTCCAAAGACGAAAGAAGGCAATTGGATGGACTCTAGCGAATATTCAGGGAATAAGCCCCACCTTTTTCATGCACAAGATTATTTTCGAAGATGACGCAAAGCCCTCCATGAAACATCAAAGGAGGTTGAACGATGCAATGTAAGAGGTTGTTAAAAAGGAGGTGATCAAGTGGCTTGATGCAGGGGTTGTGTACCCCATCTCGGATAGTTCTTGGACTTCTCCGGTGCAATATATGCCGAAGAAGGGTGGTATGATTGTGGTGACTAATGAGCAAAATGAGTTGATTCCTACCAGGACTATCACTAGATTGTGGGTGTGCATGGACTACCGCAAGTTAAATAAAGTGACCCGAAAGGATCACTTCCCATTGCCCTTTCTTGACCAGATGCTAGATAGACTTGCGGGGCGTGCCTTTTACTATTTTCTGGATGGGTATTCAGGCTACAGCCAGATATTGATTGCCCCGGAGGATCAGGAGAAAACCACCTTCACATGCCCTTACGGGACCTTTGCATTTTCTAGGATGCCTTTCGGGTTGTGTAATGCACCGGCTACCTTCCAACTGTTTATGATGGCTATCTTTACCGACATGGTAGAGGATTTCTTGGAAGTGTTTATGGATGACTTCAGCGTGGTGGGTGACTCCTTTGATGAATGTTTGAAGAACCTTGACAAAGTTTTGGCTCGGTGTGAAGAGACAAATCTGGTGCTCAACTGGGAAAAATGCCACTTCATGGTCAAGGAGGGCATTGTCCTCGGCCATAAGATTTCAAAGAACGGAATAGAGGTAGACAAGTCCAAAATTGAAGTGATTTCAAAGCTTTCTCCCTCTACTTCAGTCAAGGGGGTTAGAAGTTTTCTTAGGAATGCGGGGTTCTACCAGATATTTATCAAGGACTTTTCGAAGGTAGTGAATCCTTTGTGCAAACTTTTAGAAAAGGATGCAAAGTTGGTGTTCAATGAGGAATTCATGATAGCTTTTGAACTTCTCAAGTACAAGTTAACCACCACTCCTATTATTACCGCATCCAATTAGAGCTTGCCTTTTGAGCTTATGTGTGACGTGAGTGATGTTGCAGTTTGAGCGGTCTTGGGTCAAAGAGTGAATAAAATGTTTCACCTGGTGTATTATGCAATCAAAACTATGAATGATGCTCAAGTGAATTACATGGTGACAAAAAAAGAGTTGTTGGCGATTGTGTTTGCAATGGAGAAACTTAGGCCCTATCTCATGGGGGTTTAAGTGATAATTCATACTGACCATGCTTTACTTCGCTACTTGATGACCAAGAAAGACTCCAAAGCACGATTGATGAGATGGGTTTTATTGCTTCAAGAGTTTGACTTGGAGATTGTGGATCGCAAAGGATGTGAAAACCAAGTAGTGAACCACTTGTCCCGCTTGGAGGGGGAAGGGAGGCCCCTTAATGGTCTTGAAATTAATGATTCTTTCCTTGATGAGCAACTCCTCTCCGTATCATTGAATAGAATGACATGGTTTGTGGATGTTGCCAACTTCCTTGTGACTGATATTGTATCGTGTGAGATCTCTTCTAACCAAAGGAAGAAGCTTAAACGGTATAGTTTGGACTACTATTGGGATGAGCCTTACTTGTTCAAGATCTGCACTGATGGTGTGATCCGGAGATGTGTCCCGGAGGAGGAGCAATTTAGTATTTTAGAGGCTTGTCATTCATCTCCCTACGGTGGTTATCAAGGTGGGGCGAGGACAGCTTCAAAGGTTCTTAGTTGTGGTTTTTACTGGCCAACATTGTACAAGGATGCAAGTGAACTTGTGAAAAGATGTGACGAGTGTCAAAGAGCAGGTGGAATTTCAAAGAAGGATGAGATGCCTCTCACCACTATTTTTGAAGTTGATATCTTTGATGTGTGGGGCATTGATTTCATGGGCCTGTTTGTTAGTTCATGTGGCAACACATACATTCTAGTGGTAGTTGACTATGTTTCAAAGTGGGTTGAGGCCGTGGCTTTACCCAATAATGAGGCCCGGAGTGTTGTTGGTTTCTCAAGAAGAGTATTTTTACTAGTTTGGCACTCCTCGAGCAATCATAAGTGATGGGGGTCTCATTTTTGCAATAGATCTTTTGACACTTTGCTTGCAAAGTACGGTGTAAATCACAAAGTTTCTACCCCTTATCATCCTTAGGCGAGTGGCCAAGTTGAGGTCTCAAATAGGGAAATCAAGAGTATATTGTCAAAGACAGTCAATGCAAAAAAGACCGATTGGTCAAAGAAATTGGATGATGCTCTATGGGCTTATAGGACTGCCTACAAGATTCCGGTTGGTATGTCTCCATACCTGTTGGTGTTTGGGAAAGCTTTCCATCTACCGGTTGAGTTGGAACACAAGGCCATGTGGGCTTTGAGGAAGCTAAATCTTGAATGGGATGTAGCAACAAATCTTCGTGTCGAGTAGCTTAATGAACTTGATGAATTCCGATTTCATGCCTACTCCAGTTCGTCCTTGTATAAGGACAAGATGAAGTACCTACATGACAAGTATGCTCGTGGCAAGGAGTTCAAAGTGGGTGATTTGGTTCTCTTGTTCTATTCTCGGTTACGTTTGTTTCCGGGAAAGCTTAAGCCGAAATGGAGTGGACTTTTTGAAGTGGTGCTTGTGACTCCGTTTGGTGCACTTGACTTGAAAAATAACAATGGAGAGATCTTTAGAGTTAATAGGCACAGAGTCAAGCACTATCTTGGCAAGATTGATGACAACCATGGTGGCAATAATCCATCTAAAGTGATTTGATGGTAACCTATGCCGTGTCGCGACGTTAAATCAGGCGCTTCTTGAGAGGCAATCCATGTGTTTTTATTTCTTTCTTTTTTATTTCCTTTTTAGTGTAGGATTTGCTTTTGGACTAACTGGTTGTGAGATGTGTGTAGGGATATTTTGATGCAGTGCAGGACCAAATTGGAAAAATATTGCACTCTCTGAAGTTTGGACCGCTGCCGCAATGCATTTTTCGCGGCCACGATGGGCTCACTGCGGAGGCGGTAACTGACCGCGATCAGCGGTGCTAAATGTGCCAAAGTGATAGTTCTCTGAAGTTTTAACTGCGACTGTAATGCATTTTTCACGGTCCGCGGTGAAGTCCATGCCAGTGTCCTTCTGAATTTCATAACCACGGTCCGCGGTGGATTTTCCGCGGTCCGCAATGGATAAGTAGTGTGGGTCCCAGGTCTTTTTCTATAAATAGACCCACAGGCCTCATTTTGCACTTTTCGCTCATTTTCACTCTAAAGAGGCAGAAAACACTGTTCATCAAACCCTAGGTTGCACAAATTCAAGTACTGATTTTCAATCATCTGCATTGCACATCTAGTAACTTCAATCACTCATGAATCTTTAATTTTGTTCTTATTTTCTTCTAAATTGATAGATTTAGTTCTTTCTTTTTTCTTCTTCATCATTCTCTCTTAAATTAGTCATAGGATCCCTTAATGTTAATTAGATTAGGGATAATTTAGTTCTAAATTGTTATTAACTACCTAGGGGAGTTGTTTGTGTTTTTACTTGTGCTAAAATGCATAAAACCTAGAAACCCTAGGACAATGTTGCTTCGCTTTGCCTACCACGATCGCGGTTGATTTTTCGTGGTCCGAAGTGCCTTTCCACGACCGCGATGTGTTTTTCCGCGGTCCGCGATGGTGAACTTCATAGAGGTACATTTGAAGGACCGCGGTTGCGGTTGATTTTATGCGGTCCGCGGTGCCTTACCGCGGTCGTGCATCATTTTTCGCGGTCCATGGTACCAATGAATCAGAGATTGGATAGTCTGAACCCCACCTCTTTGCAATTCGCGGTTGACTTTTCGCGGTCCGTAGTTGACTTTTCGTGGTCTGCGGTGCAGCCTTCACGGCCATAGTGCATTTTTTGCGATCCGCGGTCTGCAGTTTTGCTTTACACTGTCAACTATTTTTCTTCACTGCTTTTTCCAGTATTTGCACTAACAAATTTACCTAATATACTTGCATACAATGATTAAATCCAGAGGAAGTGGTGACAAACAAAAGGGTCGAGCAGAGTCCTCCTGGGGTAGGGGACGAGGCATGATCAAATTGACCCTAGCAGTTCAGAAAGCAACTGGGGAAACCAGAAAACTCATCAAAGCTGCAGATAGAGCTGATTCTCATTCTGAGGGAAGTGAGTACTTGCCCTCCCGAGAGGCATCTGAGTATGATTCAGTGCCGGAGTATGTACCTGACTTCCCGGAGAGGCATCGTTTGAGAGATTTACCCATACCTCCAGAATCTCCTACTACTCAAGCTTTAGTTCAGATTTCTTCTGAGTCGTCTGAGGGCTCAGTTGAGAGCAGTGATAGCGCAACCTCTACTTCACCTACAGCTTCGTCACCTGGAGAGGATCCCGTCGACGATGAGGTACCCGATGAAGAAGGAGGGGGTGTGCCCCAACTCGGGGGTGTGGACAGAACTAGAAACCCCCAGGTGTGGAAAAGGAGGTTTGCTAGCGAGCTAGCTTATCACAAGTTCCGGGAATGGTGGCCTCTGAGGTCGCTTATTATTGAGTGTCAGTTCATAAAGAGGGATCTCTTACCGCACAACCCCAACGTGAAACAGCAATTCAATGAACTACTGGGGTGAGATTACTTCACCAGTAGGGTATCAGAGGCAAACGAGCACTTAGTCAAAGAGTTTTATGCCAATTCTTCCCACATCAAGAAGGATACAAAGTGACTAAAGTGCGGAACTTGAAAGTGAAGTTTGATGGGAAAACAATCAATGAGTACCCGGGCTTTCCTGAGGAAGATGACTCATTATACTTGGAGAAATTGGGACTTGATGAGGCAGCTCGTCCATGGTTAGCATCATATTTGGCTCCCTCAGGCACCACCCCAGCATGGTTGACATCAGGAGTTGCAATCTTGAAGAAGACTCTAAATTTTGAGGCGAAGGGGTGGGAGACTTTTGTATGCAGCAGGCTAGACCCCACTACCCATGAAAACTCTATGCCGGTCTCCCGGGCGATATTGGTGGTGTCTATTATGGCGGGGTTCCCGATCAATGTCGGGAATGTTATGTCTAGGGTGATCACTAGGGTGGTCAATGAGGGTAACAAATCATACCCTTTCCCAAATTTTCTTACAATGTATTTGAAAGACCAAAAGGTGGAGAAAAGGAAGTTTGATGTGAAGGTGAAATCCAAGATGCCCTTTTCATGGTACAGCCTCAAGGCTGATGACAACCCCAAAGCCAAATATCCTAAAGGCAAAGCCAGTACTTCTATTGGCCAGTCTGAAGAGTCAGTAGTAGTAGTCCCTTCTTCACAGCCACACCAGATATTGCCTCTGGGCCATCTACTTCCACTCCAGATATTCCATCACCCTTAGCCTACCCATTGACTACCCATCGTTTGAGCCAAACACTTGCCAGTATCAACCACTGGATGCAGGCAGCTACTTCTAAGTTGTTTGTGCTCTCTAGCTCGGTGGAAGCCCAGTTCGTACCCTCACAGCCACAGGTTCCAGCTTCAGTGGAGGAGACTCTCAAGGAGCTTTTTGACAACCAGAAGAATCTCTTGGAGAACAAAAAGTTGATTATGGATGCTATAGATGCTCATGGAAAGTCACTGAAGGAGCTGAGCTAGCGGACAAGGAAGCTGCAGAAGACTCGGGCCTCAAATGAGTTTGTGACGGAGTTAAGGGGAGAAGTGGAGAATATGAAGGCTGCTGATCATCTACCATTGGAGCTATTGTTGCATGACCAACCTCTAGCAGCTCAGACTCAGCCGGAGCAGAAGCAGGAGTTGGAAAGGGCACTAAAGAGGAGGAGAGTGATCCCCCGGGCAGATGATGCAGTGATTGAGTTGGAGGACCCGCAGGTAGGTTCCTCTAGCCAGCCTCAGGTCCCAGAGCAGGCATAGGTTATAGGGATCCAGTCACAGATTCCCGAGCAGTCACAAGACCCAAGGACCCAGGCTCATGACCCCATGCAGACGGAGGACCCATAGGGAGTTTTCTTTACTCACTATCTTCTTTTTGAACTTATTTTTGGCTAGTTAGCATTGAGGACAATGCTATCTTTCATTTGAGGGGGTGGCCCTATTTTGATGATGTTGGACTATAATTATGATACTATTTTCTTTTTTTTTGTTATGCTTTTTCACTTTTGGTATGTATATAATTTTACAAGTTTATTTCACTTTTCGTATTTTGCAATCTTCGTTTGTATATAAAGTTACTTTCTTATATATATATATTCATTCCCTCTTATGTATATTCGTTTAAATCCCCTATTGTACATATTCAGTTTACCTTCTGTATTTTCTTTCATAGCTTCTTACTTCATTTTAGTAGCTTCTTTTTCAGTTCGTAGCTTCTTATTTTGAGTTTTGCGTTCAATAAGCCTTTGGTTTTCTTAATGCCACGGTTCTTTCCAAAGGTGGAGTTTGTGTGAACCAGGTGGCTCTTCCCGATGATGGATGGTATGACAACCTTCTTAAGGGTTTGAGTTTGTTTTCTTTTTATTTTTGTGTAAATAGTAGCTAGTGAGTAATAGTGCCTCAAGCAAAGCTTCACTTGGGCCTAACACATTTGCCTTTGACCTTATGGTTAAAAACATAGTGTGTATAGGATGGTGACAGTTGTGACCTTGAGACTCTTGTGTTGGCTAATAATCATCAAGTGGTTTTTCGGGACCATTTGCATTGCTCAAATCTTAGCTAAGGTTGTTGTGGGCTCCCGACTCTGTCTCTTTAGCAATCTTATAGCTTGTGTGGTGAGAATTTGATTTGCAAGTCCAAGTCTCGTGCCATTGAGTCTAAAACTTTCCCTGAATGTTTGTCTAGGCGAAATCCTAAGTGTAGTTTGACTTGAGAAGTGATTATAGGCTCTCCTTGATCCGAATGGTATCTTGAAAACATTCATAGCCTACCAATGATAATATCCCGAGTCAACCCCTTTGAGCCATAGCCCTTTTTCTTTCAAAGACCATAATACAAGCCTTTACCCGTTTTAAAAAGACCCTTTCTTGGCACCCAATCTTTCCTTAGCACAAGACAAAAGCATAAGTTTGGGGGGAGGAGACGAGCAATGCAAAAAGTGGTAAAAGATACAAAATGAAGAAAAGGAAAGGCAAAAAGAAAAAGAAAAAAAATCAAAAAGTCAAAAAGAATGAACAATGCAGAAGAAATGAAGGGATTCAATAAAAGTAAAAGGATGAAAGGCGTGGAAAGATTTGAAAGGAGAAAAAGGTTTGAAATGAACAAGAAAGAGTGACGGTGTGTCTCTCTAACCCCTAAGAAAGAAGTAAATGACTCAAAGAGTCAAAAAATGTGTGCCAAAATGAAGCAAATGAAGTGCTTAAGGGAAGATGAAACCTTTTTAGACCAAATATATCCTACCCTAAACCAAAAGGCTTCATTGTATCCCCACAAAAGCCCTATATGATCTTGAGTTGAGTGAAGCTTATATTAGTGGTGACTCACATAAGGGGCAAGCTTATGGTACTTAGAGCCGGACTTGTGACCTTGCTTTGAGAGAGATGAGTGTGTTTTCCACAATCCTCGTTCTGAGTGCTACAATCTAAAAGTGAGGTTTTGCTTAAGGAAGAGTGAGGAGTATGAGTTTGGGTTCCACAATGACCAAAGTGGTAGAAAGAGTTCCCTTGATGAGTTGAGTCGACTCTTGATGCTTTTGTGTTGCACTAAAACTATGGTGCTTAAAAATGTTGAATGTTGCTAATGATTCATTTGAATTGAGGGCAATTGTTAGTCCCAATTGATGCTAGATGAGGTCACTTTAGGTCAGCTGAATTTTCTTGATTTTATTCTTAAGGAGGTGGGACTTACTCTATTTGCTTAAGGAAAAGCAAAAGCTTAAGTTTGGGGGAGTTGATAACTAGAGATTCTAGTCTATTTTATACTCCTTTTTGCTTGAGTTTTGGATTAAAAGTGTATACAAGTAATCCCGAAAGTTTACATGTTGTGCTTGTTTGCAGTGTTTGGTCAAAAAGTGACAAGGAAGTCAAAACCAGCTCAAAAAAGAGTGAAACCTGCACAAGTGCCAAGAACAAGTCAAAGCACCGCTACAGCAGTAAATCCAATGCGGCTGCAACAGACCCACCGCGACCGCAGTTCTTTTATCGCGGTCTGCGGTGGCAAAGATCAGAGAAGATGCAATCCTGGAATTTAAAGTAACGCGGCCCGCGGTTGATTCTACGGGGCCACGGTAGCCTCATTGCAGCCGCGGTCCGCGGAGAAAAGATTCAGAGAGCTTGAAGTTTGGAAGTTTTCAGGACACCGCTGACCATGGTTGATTTTATACGGCAGTAGTAAAGCCATCGCGGCCGCAATCCATTTATTGCGGCTGCGGTGGCCAGATCCAGAGAACAAGATTTGAAGCCAAAAAGGCTTGACCGCAGTCCGTGGTTGATTTTACGCGGCCACAGTAACCTCACCGCGGCCGCAGTCCATTTTCCGCGGTCTGCGGTACCTCTTTCAGGGCAATTTTGTCCAGAAAATTTGGCCTTGTATAAATACTTCTTTTTCATATTTTTAGATCATCTTATCTGTAGCTGAGGATGTGAACGCCATTTTTTTTTAGCTATTTTGAGTAATTTTGTAGCTAGTTTAACATTGAATCTTCGAATCTTAGCTTGTAATTATATTTTATGGGTTATTCTTCATCTCAATATCAGATTTCTTCTATTATAATGAGTATCTAGACCCATTATCTAGGGTTATGGCTCAACCCTAGTGTGGGTATTTGATGGGTCTCTTGTTTTAGGGCTTAGATGTTTAGGGTGGTTGATATTTGGCCTGATTTGTGTTTTCCATATTGAATTAGTGGTTGCAAACACTAATTTGTGCCTTTTTTACTTGGGCTCTTCTTGAGAAAGAGAGCTTGAGTCTAGGAAAATCAGGCAAACAAGGAATTGGGGCGTATTGAAGAGATTGATAGCCCCAATTAAAGGGTTAAACCTAGAGATAGTAATACCCAACTTGAGCTTATATTGCTTGCACAATTTTGACACTCAATTGATCTTGAGAAAGCCAATTAGGGCAAAGTCACTCAAGTTACAAAGAGGTATAGAGTGAGTAGTTTCGTGCGTTGGATATAACGTAATCCCAAACATAACAACTTTGCCTTAAGCTTTAGAACCCGTCAAGTATTCACCTAGGGGAAAGTCACTTCTCTAGTTTCTTTCCATAAATTAAGAAAACCTCACAAAAAGATATCATACTTAGCTTAATTTCAGCATCATTAGTGATAATCTAGATTAGTGAACCATCAACGCATGTTTAGAAGTGTAAAAAATTACTTTGCACGTTACAAGTGTAGATAGGAACCCAATTCCCAAACATTCTAGCTCCGTGTGAATTCGATCCCGACCTTCTTGGGTAAAAGCTCGTCGACCGCTCTTTCCACTCTGTAGTGGTGTAGGGTTGGACCCGATCACATACTCAGTATTTTATTCATACTGACATTTCTTTTATTTGTGGACGTTGCATGTCGTGATGCATGTCCTGATAGACAGGTAGACGTAGCTCCCCCACCATAGTAGGTTGTCCAGTTCAACGGTTATTGGAGAGATCCCTTCGGCGGACTTGTCGTGGTCTTGGTATGCATTTTTGTTATAGACATTATGGGTATGTCGGGGCCCTGTTCCGGCAATGTTGCAGCACTTATGTTCCTTTAGAGGCTCATAGACTGGTGTCGATTCATGTATAGTTTGGATTGCTTGGTCATCTGATTTTTGTCGTATAATCTCTCATGGCAGCTTATTAGCTCGTACCGTATATATAGCTTCTTGACAGCCTTGTGAGCCCATTTTATGTATGTTGATGTCATTATATGTCATTGTTGGTTGTTCGTGATTCATGCCTACCATTTATGTTGATCTCGCTGGCCCTTATATATAATAACAAAGGTTAGATAAAATGTACGTTTGTGCTCGGTAGGTATGGCCCGGGTGCTAGTCATGGCCCTCCAGTTTGGGTTGTGACATTAGGAGAATCGACTTTTTTTTTAGAGAGAGAGAGAGTGTGTGTGAGAGGGATAGAGAGAGAGAGAAAGAAAGCATAGAGAGGGAGAGAGAGAAAATAGATGTGTTTTTGATATTTTAGTAGCGGGAGTTCTAATATCTCGAGGGATAAGAATTATTAAATACTAAGAGAATTAGCGGCGGTTCGACCCACCGTAATTTAGTAAAGAACGGTCATCTTAACATATTCACTAATGGCGTATGGAATGTCGCCATATTATGTTCTATTTTGTGGTGATTCCTTTCAACCGCGGTAATTTAACCACCGCAATAAAAAAAAATTTTGTAGTGATGTTATATCTTCACATAACTTTGTTGTTCGAGTATATGTGATACTATGTTTTTTTCATTTTGTTCCCAAAAGAATAATAATTTCCTTTATTTAGAACCAATTTAACTTTAAACTTCTAATTATATTTTTAATGACGTAATATAGTAGCCACATAAATCTCATGGTATATTTAAGATCACAAGTTCTAAGAATATTTATTTCTTTCTTAAACTTCATTTATAATCAAACAGGTTTACAAAATTAAAATGGATGGAACATTTGGTGATCTGGCTAAATAAGAAACTCATGTATAAATATATTGTAAGAGAACACAAAAAATTAGACCCAATAGAATATTTCATTCTTACACAAGGTACTTATTTGTTCGAATGAGCCAACATGGGAAGTAACCTTCGCCTGCAAGTAAAGCAAACTAATACATGCGCAATAATCTTTCATTACATGAAAATGAAGTTTGGTTTGGCACAAAATTAAATGATTATGTCCCAGAATTTGCACCTAGTAAACTCAAGGACGAAATTGTCATGAGCTATTTCCTGCAAACCATCAAAATTCACAAGACAGCTATGGACTAACGTTGACGGATAAAAGGACCTTCAAAAGCATTAGGAACACCCATCTCTGCGGTTTACACAAATGGAAAAAGTTGAAATTTGGAAACGCCCTCGAACGCTTACATCTCTATAGAGTTTGTACCTCATTACAAGAACCTTCACTTTTATTTTTCTCCATCAAGCTCATAGGAACAGCCAAAATCATGGTGTTCCTCACTTGATTAAAACTTCTAAAAGAATTTTACGAAAAGTTTGATCAGGAACAAAAAGGTCGTGGAACGAAATGGTTCATCATTGTTGACGAACTTCATTTGGGGCAGAGGTGCTCAACTCTATGGTACTAGAGTTTGGATGTGTAAGAGAAGCCTCAATGTCTTTTCCATCTGAAGAATCTACAAATTTAAGATATTGCTCAATATCATTGGCATCTGAGCTGCCAAATCTTCTAATATGCCATAATCCAGTTGTTTTATGCCTCCTTTCACTAATTGCAATTGAAATATCATTTGGGAAGAGGTCTCTCAGAACAAAGGCATAGATGATAGTTGTCACAAGCAGTGCTGTTACTGTTAGTGTAGCAAGAGAGCAAAGTATGACTGCTAGACACTTTGTCGCTGTGTTGGTAACGGCAGTTGAGTACCTGACAGTGGCAATAGCAGCTCCGGTCATGGGGAAAGTATACGCCCACCACGCCAATGAAAACCTGAAGTTAACAAATGAGATAAGCATTTCACATTAAGCCAATGGTGAAGAGGAATAAGAGAGCTTTTCAGGACAAAGGCAAATTGCTCATACCTGAAGCCTCGGAAGAAATTAATACGAACAGCCTGTGAAGGGACAAGAATAAAGGATTAGCCTAACACTTGAACAGCATTCTCACGAATAGTATAGATTGTAGCTACACGTAAGAACCTTGACAAAGAAACTGTCAATAAACCTTTCAGAAATCATTAGAGATGTTGTTCATTCTACTCGTAGCTGACTAGAATGGTTAATGATGTATTTGAATGCTAAATCTGCCTAGCATAATGACTTACCAGTGAGAAATAAAGGAAGAGGGCAATGAAATAAGAAATCCGAGATCCATAATCGAAGGACCCTTGGATTGCTGCCCATGCCATAGAAGCAACACTAGGTGCAGCAACAAATAGAAAGAAGACCGGGTGAAGCTCCTTTGGCAGCGTCTCATTTGTTGGAAGTCTTTGGTAAAGAGTTACAAATAGGACTAAATAATGAGCCAATCCAACAGCATAGAAGAATATTGGGCCTTCTTTTAGTCCCATGGATGCACCAAGCAAAGCACCTACGAAATTTCCAACGACAGAGAGATGATTTACGGGGCTGGCAACCTTTGAGAGCCTTCGCTGTCCTCCAGACATCCATTGTCCATAGATCTTCAGCTCTAAGCAAAAGATTGGGGTCATAAGAATGTACCACAGAGATGTGTGCAGGTTTTTAGTAACTGATGGTGGAAATCCTAGTGCTAAGAATAGAAGTGCTATCCACGGAGCAAAGAAGAAGTTAACACGTATCGGGTGATAGTATTCACGACGAACTGCTTCGAAGTAGAAAATGATTTTCAGAGCATATATGAAAGCAACAATGGCCATAAGGGCCACAGAAATGCACCAAAGGACAAGATTCATGTTCAAGCTTACGTGGAGGAATTTCGTTGACGGAGAAGTGGCTAGAGCTTTCCACATAATAGCTTGGCTACTAACACCAAGACATATACCAAAGGAAGAAATAGGGAATCGAAGAAGAAATGGCCATTTCTTGTCCTCTGGAAGAATACTTTGCTCAGAAGCCTGTACAGGAAAGAAACATGTGTTACCAACATTACCATCTCGATTCCGAATATTTGTATTTTCAAACTAAAAAGGAAAGAAAGAAAAGACATTTCATGTGTAGAAGTGCAGAAATGTGTATCTCAAAAGCATCAGTGCAACAAAATTTAGTATCTTTTAAGAAATATGAACTCAAGTTCCATTTTAGGCATGTAACTTCTTGGTTTTAAAACCAAAAAAGACATACAGATACATGGATTTGCTCTTACTTTAGATGAAGAAACATACCATCACAAAATAAATTACTTATGGCCGAGGATAAGTTCATCGTTTAATACCAATGCAGGTTGCATTCATTCAACCAAGTGATGAACGTCATGTACAAACGGGTGCACAAAATCAATACCGCAGGTAACAGACCCTCAAAATGCTTTTCATTTTCTTTAGCAATGGTTATTTGAAAGATCAAAACTGCAAATGCATTGATACATTCATGATCTCAAATGCTAGTAATCTTTAAAGATATCTTCATCTGAAGCGAATTTCAGCAGATCACTAAAATGGGTGGGCTAAACCAAGGAGAAAAGCTTACCCGTAGAGTGTCCAATTCTGGTCCCTCCAACGCATCAAAGTATCGATGTACTGGGATATTTTCTCTCTCTGCAGTATTCGACTCTTGCTGTGCTTCCAGATTCTTTCCACGCAAATTTGTTAATTGTCTCTCAAGTTTACCAGACCATGTTTTGAAAGAGTTGAACCTTGGATCCCTTTGCTTAATAATCTTGGGATTCATTGATGGAAAATCTGAATAGCTGGGAAGTTTCCCAATAGCAGGAGCCTCAGGAAATGCAGTATTTCTTGGCATTGGCTGAGAATAAAACTTGACCTTTTTATTATGTCTGGTACCAGAATCAGTTGATGTAGCAACAAAATCGGAAGTGTCAATATTGCTGAATATAATCTCATTATTATCACTGAAGACAACTCTTTTTTGGCTTAGTGAGTGAGCTGCCAAAGGAGAGGGTGGCATGCTAATGGAAACTGAATGCTTCCTTTCATGCTGTCGTTCAGCAGCGGCTTCAGTTCCCTACAAATATCAATATAGAGTATTAGGCAAGTCAAATGTCACACTGTACTACAGAGTAATATCAATGATTCAAAGATCAGAGATGTAAAGTGTTTCAAGATCAGAATATAATAGACAATATGTCAGCAACATATGCATATTAGGGCCAGCAGAAAACTTCCGACTAATGGCTGAAATTAATCTGACATTCCATTCCCTAGCCATAACATTCATTCTGGTTTATTTTTTTCTTTGACTTATAAGCTTTCACAGGCAAATTTATCCTCGCTTAATACAACAACAACAAAAACAACAAATCCAGTTTGATCCCATAAATGGGGTCTGGGGAGGGTAGTGTGTACGCAGACCTTACCCCTACCTCATATCCTTGCTTAATCAGGATTTAAAATCTGAATGCCTTGAGTGAAACTAGTGTGAATGTCCCTTCCAGCTTGTGGTCAAGTCTGAACTGACTAAAAAGAAAGAGAAAAGAATCTTGACGTGTGCTTCTGTTACGAAAAGTTTGAGATAGCAATTTTCGATCTCACAGAGTTCAAAAATCAGCAATTTAAATGTAATTTCCGATAGCTTCTATGACTTTGATCTTTAGCTACCTGTTTTAGGCACAGTCTGCCTGGAAAGGTTTTTTTTGTTCTGTTCTTTAAAATTCTAAATGTGATCCTTAAAGGAAACGAAGTTGTTTTTGTTTTTGTAATCCACATATTGGCTCATAACAGTAAGTTGAGGCTGCCAGAAGTAGAACCTAACAACCTTAATTGAGTGGTCCTTGAAACATCCATGAGCAAAAACAGCTGGATTATAAACAATCGCAAGATACGATGATTCATCAAGTCCATCGATATGTGGATAAAATGAAGAACAACTGAAGAATGCAGACTAATTTTTGAGGATTAATAAGAACAAAGACTTACCCCGATAGATGAGATCACAAAATTAGATCCAGTTTGATCAAGTTGATTATCAATATGATCATTATCTATTATGATATCAAAATCATCCATTTCATCAGAAATAAATTTGATAAGGGGTGGAAGTACTTCAGTAGAATCATCCCTAGCTGAATTAGTCACTTCACTTGTTTCCATGGCTATACTGCAGGATCTGCAGGAGACAATAATCTTATTAGTAGGTACGTGCTACAAACACACGAAAAGATAAACATTATTTTCGTATGCAACGAGCATAAAGAAGGACAAAAACATAGTGTAAGATATCCGTCGAATTCTAGGTTTGATCTCATATGAGCAGACATTCTCAAAGGTTGGCTTATACCAATATCATAGGATGCAAAATGTCATTTTTTTTTCTCTCATACATGAGTTCCATAACAAATTTAAACAGAACTTTTAGAGTTAATTTATTAAAGATACAGAAAAATCCAATCTGTTCACGTTCCTTTAATTGTAAAGAAAAAGGATTCCTCCCTAAAACAGAAGTATTTGATACGATTTGTAGCCACTAGAAAGAAACTATCCAATCAATATGTTGTATGACAAAAAATATACATTTGATATACTTTGCAAAATCTATTGATTATCATAGGTCCATAGCGAGAGATAAAACTTCGACAAGCCTACCTCCTATGTGTTCCGCTGATTCAATTATGGAGTTGAAAATGGATCTTCAAGCAGCTAAAGTAGTGAGATTGCTAGAAAGACATGAATTTTTGTCTGAAGGGGATAAATGACAATGAAAGATGAGCTGAAGGTCGACTATATATTAACAACCAAATTTTGAGAGAAAACATAAGCCTGCATTATAAATAGGAAGATTCATGCAAGGTTCTTGGAAACATATCATATTTGTTATGGATACAGCTGCCATGTATGAAGATAATAATATCCTTTTTAGTAACAAAATAAACAAACAATTAATATGAGATGAAGAAAGGTCAAAAGTGTAAGATTTCCATGTTATACATGGTTAGGTGAAAATAGCAGCAACTGGTTGAGTATTTGTCCTCCATTCTATTGATGGGTTTGATTTGCAACTCTTTGCCAGCTAATAAGCTGAACAACACGTATATACGTATTATTGTTGAACACTTTAGAAATTAAAAGAGTTTGATAAGAATTTGTTTTCCTTATTTTATTAAAAAGGGGTGGGTATAATACTTTGCCAGCTTCTGTCCTTTTTGGCGAGTAATTCAATTAAGTCAATTTCCATTCTGATAGTTTTGTTTTGGGTACGCACTCATAATTCACTCTACAATTCTCCACAAAAATAGCATTAACCAAATATAATATAGCCGACCTATTAATGTCAAAGGATTGACAAATATAATAGAAATCAAGGGTATTAACAGATACCAACAAAATAAGACGCTGGGATTAAATTATATTTTTCAGCTTCATATAAAATAGATGATGTGACATAAAACTCCAGGCTTGATACTTGTAATGATATATTCTTCTAGCTGCATTTAGAAACTATAGGTGATGAAAGAAAATGAAATATGAGGATTTCAAACCGAATTTGTATACACATTTGGTTATTTATTTAATTTTTTCATTTCAAATCAAAAATAGACAGCCAAGGAATAGGGAAAGCATCTAATTAAGCATCTTCGAGCCGTCGATTAAAAGACTGCCTAGCAACTAATTATATACAAAAGTCAAAACCATTAAAAAATAACTCTTCAAGTCAAGCACGACATATATAATTGTTTATACTTATGGAAAGTGGCCCTACATACAGCAAAATATTTCAGCATTAAACGAAACCGTGGCTGAGATGGTTCATTAGTACAATCCACGGCTTTTCTTGAGATGACCACTCTAATTTGTTGCACAAGAGTCCATATAATAAGTGTAAAGAGCTTACATAAAAAACAAGTAACTGTCAATAATAAGATGAATTTATAACTTTTAAAATAACCTACTATAACAGATTTAATAACATTTATAGTGTAAAGAAATTTTACAGTATTACTAGTGCATATAAGCTAAATCCTATAATCAATACACTAATAAGTTTTTGGGAGAGCCTTTTAACTTGCCAAAGCAATTTTGATTTCTTTCTTTTTAGTATATACATTTACTTGAAAATGCATAATAAATAATTAAAAAAATATTCAAGCAGCAGCTTGAATTAAAGATCAGGAATTCATATATTTCATTTTCAATACTGCACATGAAATAATGAATGCGTCCAAAATAAGTAATTTGTACAATGAATGCCGTGGTTCCAACTGGATGTTAGCTTTAATTTTAGTCCGAGGAACCTCATCTCTTTCAGCATAATTTAGCTCCGCGAAACATGCGATAACATGTTAGCTGTAAGTTGACCACGCAAACGTATGCTTAATTTGAGAGAGAAAAAGAGGAAGGGGCCCCATTGAGGGGCACAAAAGAAAAGGAAAAGGGATTTTTGCACTGCTGTTCCTTTATTAAAAATTATTCTCATAAATAATATTCAACACTCTTTGTTTATTCCAAAAATAGCCGTTTAAGAGCTCGTTTGGATTAGCTGATTTAAAGTAGCTCAAAAGCATTAGGTGCTGAAAAGCACTTTCAAGTGTCTGAAGCTGATTTAATAAATAAGCAGTTACGTGTTTGGATGCAAGTGTTGAAATTGTGTTTACCCTCAAAATCGGATAACAATTGAATTTGTAAATGGTTTTAAGGATACGTGGATTAAATTGACACAAAGTGATAAATTAAATTGCAATTGAAATAGAATATGATAAAGTAAATTCAAACCTCATGAATTGAACAGTTACAGTCTTGGGGGATGAGCTACCCTTGAACAGAATGTACTTTGATCAGTGTCAAGACACAATTGAATAAGAGCTTAAAGAGAAAGTAACAGTATATTGCTTCTTAATGCATGTTTATAATGTGCTTTACAAGTAATCAGAGCCCTTTATATAGCAGGGGAGTCCTACTTTAGGTACAATTCTATAAAAGGTAAAAATCTCCTCAATTGTTGATTTGCCGGTTCCTTGTTGATACGTGCAGAGATTCCTGCCATAATATCCGGCCGGTCATAGATATTTCTGCCTTCTGTTATTTCGGTCTTCTATTGGTTAAACTGGCAATGTTTCCTCGAGCTCGTTCGAGGTCAGGGTCGATTCCGGGATCACGGACTCAATATTTTGGAGGACGGACATTCTGATCTCGGGTTCTGGCCCGGTGGGATAGGAGGTCGATCTTTACTCCCTCATGTTCCGAGCTCGATCTACCATGTCGTAGACGAGCCCGGTTTTTACCATATACACATAGTCCCCTCGTTTTTCAGAGAGTAGATGACGAGAAACGACATGAGCTCCTGATTTTCACCTCGTCAGTTGTCGGTCGGCCACTCCTGGATGTGAACCGTCATTTGAAAACTATAAGTACCCCCTTCTTTATTCATTCAAACTTTACTTCCAAACTCTCTACCCTTGCTTCTTAGAAATTTCTCTATTTTCCAGCACTTATACTCTACTTTCTTGAGATCCTTTGTGAAGAATTTTGCTTGTCTCCACCCCAAATCATCCAAGTGTACTGCTCTAACTTCCTCTTCTTCATTTTTCCTCCATCTTAAAAAGAAATGGCGAAGTCTTCAAAAACCGTTCCCCAAAAAGAAACTACTTCTACATCACAGTGGTCGGCGAGGAGACCGTTTCACGTACTGTTGTTGAGGAACCAACAGCAGAACCTCCTCTAAGCACGTTCATCCCTGGTGGGTGCTCGGTAACCATCGATTTTAAGGTTGAAAAACCTTTATCCGTACCGGGCAGGTGTGAGAAGGTCTCGAGGTACATATGCTCGATCATTGAAGAAATTCTCCTTACAATCAAAAAGGATTGCAATTGTGTCGGCAAAGACGTGGTGGTTCCTAGGCCCGTTAAAGATATCACTACCCACGTCAAGAGATACTTAAGTGTTTACACTTATCCCTTTACGCTGCGCCCGTTGGACCAGATAATCGTCGACTTCTACAAAAGGTACGAGGTGTGCCTTGGTCGGATTCACCCTTCATTCTGGAGGATCGTCATCCTTCTGATGTTCTTTGTGAGCAAGATCGACGGATGCTCATTCATCGTTGACCACCTTATGTGCCTATACAGTCCCCGACTCATTCGGAGGGGGGACTAATCAAACTCGTGCGCCGGGCTAGTAAAGCCCCATTCTCGAGCATCGATGAAGATCAGGATCGAGGATGGCTAGGCCGTTTTGTTTGAGTGACGGCATCAGACCTGATTCCAGAAGAGTGCATGCCATTCCCTGAGAAGTGGAAAACAAAACATAAGTAAAATTTTGATTTTCCAAAATTTTATTTTACTCTCCTTTCCTTCTTTCTTATCGGTGCTTGGTGGTGGTACAGTTGTTGCTCGGGTCCCAAATGTATTCCCTCAACTCAAGGAGTGGGTCGAGGGAACTGAGTCACAAAACAATATTCCGAGCGCGCGTGGCGCAAACTTTAAAGGGCCAGTGGGAGGCCCATTCTCACTGTGAGATTCCTTTCCTGAGTGAGTAATACTTGTGTTTTTTTTGTTGTTGGGTTCTTATCTGTTCTGTTTCCCTTTGCAGGTTTATCCAAGGACATCACAATGAGGCCTCCATCCGGTGGCAAAGATTGCCCTACAGAGTCCCCTGTTCCAAGATAGAGTGATGAAAAGAAGAGAAAAAGGGCTCCAAGTTCTCCGGCTTAGAGAAGAAGAAAACAAAATGAAGGCTGGTGCGCAAGCCTAAAGAAAATACCAACGGTCGAGTACCCTCATTGGACTCACTCCACCGGTTGAGGGATGAGTCAGAAGAAGAAAAAGCCTCTGAACTGGTGGCCCGCGTGCTGTCACAGTTTGAGGGACAAGGGTCCTCCGAACCAGAGAGAGGCGAAACTGAATTGCCTCAATTTAGGGATGCCGATGAGGAGGCAGTAGGCCGAGGCCGTTTTGCCCCAAGTTAGGGAGGCCGATAAGGAGGTCGTGGATGATGCTTCCCAGGTAGCGGGCAATGCCCCGGAGGATATACTCGGTGTGATAGACCTCCCTGAGTCGCTTTCGTTCACTAAGTCTATGTTTAACGAGGCTTTAATGCTGAAAGGATCCCCCAAGGGGCAGCGGACCGCTTTCACAACTTTTTTGATAGCGTAGACTCTACTGCCATGGAGGACGTCACCAGGTCGGGGTAATTTACCGGTGCCAAGGAATAGTCCATTTTTGGGAATGAGTGGGCCTTCCTCGAGTCCGAAACTAGTCAACCGATTTCTAGCTCCGAGTGCGAATCCTGATCGGAAGCGGTCGATCATCATGTCCATTCCAGAAGATGTCCGGGTTCTATCCGCCTCTGTAAGGGTGGCCAGTTACCTTCGTTGCTTGGTGACCGAGGAAGACCAAGCCAAGATGAACGAGGTGGAAGCGCCCTGCCTGTTCAATGAAGCTAAACAGGCAGTAAAACGGGTAAAACTTCAAATACCTCTTGATGACATCTAATTTGTACTTAGATTAATTTATAGATGATCATAACTTTTCTCTTTGTGTTTGTAGGCCTTGGTGCTTCATCATGAGATTTTTCTCCGATATCGGGAAGAGCTAAACCAGTATGAGGCCGAGACTCGAGGGCTCACTGAGAAGAGAGATGCTTACAAACTTCTTAGCGAGCAACGTGAAGGGGAGGCTAAGATCCTCCAAGCTGCTCTGGCCTCGATCATTTCTCCTTTTATTTTGCATAGAATTTCGTCTGGACCCACTGTTTCTTCAATCTCCATTGTACGACTAGTATCGATCCTTGTTTGACCTTGGTTCATGGTCGATATCTCTCTTGGCTCAGTCGATGGGTCTAACGGGATAAACGGACCCGGAAGGAGCCCCAAGTTGATCATCTTCGACTCTAATTTTCGATTGATATTGGTTAAGCACATCAGCCCAAGTAACAGTCGGATACTTTATCATATTTTATTTCAACTATTGTGAAGCTACCGAACTTCGAACATTGAGTCTTTAGGTGAAAGCTTGAACGGCCCAATCATCAGCGACCGACGTCAGATCCATCCATTCCATTTGAAATCAGGACACGAACTCCCTGAGTATCTCATTATCCTTCTGTCTTACTTTGAAAAGGTCTGACTTCCTGGTTTCAACCTTGATAGCCCCTGTGTATGCTTTCATGAAAGAGTCTGCAAGCATAGCAAATGAGTCAATAGAATTAGGAGGTAAGTTGTGATAACATATAATAGCTCCCTTTGACAGGTTCTCTCCGAATTTCTTCAGCAAGAAAGACTCGATCCCATCATCCTCCAAGTCGTTCCCTTTGATGGAGCATGTGTAGGAAGTGACATGCTCGTTTGGGTCGGTCGTTCCATTGTACCTAGGAACCTCGGGCATGCAAAATTTTTAGGGATCGGCTTTGGAGCTGCACTCGGAGAGAAAGGTTTTTGTATGAACTTCTTGAAATCCAGGCCTTTCAGTATCGGTGATGCTCCCAAGATTTGGTCGACCCTGAAATTGTAGGTTTCTACCTTTTTGTCATTTGCTTCGATTTTCTTCTCGCCTGATTCTATTTGTTTTGTTAGCTCCTCGAGCATTTTTATGAAATGGGTATTGGTCCCCGACTCGTTTTCATTCGACCTCTATGCGATCGGTTCTTCCCTACGGGTGATTTCCTAGGACGGATCGGGTTCAATTCTTCTTGGTGCGCAGCTTTGGTTCTATAACTGAGCTATCGTTGCCTGTTGAGCATGTAACATTTCGAAGATCATCCGTAGATTGATCTTGTCTCCTCTATTAGTTAGAGTATTATAAGCTGTCGATCGGGCTCCACCATGGATGCTATTCTCGTGGTCAGTAGGCAGGTTTATGTCAATAGCCTTATGTGAGTTAGCGTCCAACGG
This sequence comes from Nicotiana tabacum, assembly GCF_000715075.1. Taxonomy (NCBI): domain Eukaryota; kingdom Viridiplantae; phylum Streptophyta; class Magnoliopsida; order Solanales; family Solanaceae; genus Nicotiana; species Nicotiana tabacum. The sequence continues at coordinate 142,595,381 of NC_134087.1, read as the reverse complement.
GTCCGCGACTGGAATTACAATGGGATCTACGGGCGGTACCTCGTTATCGGGCGCTACGTTGTTATTTTCACCGTGGTGACCGGAATCATTGTCAATAGGGGGGGTGCCAATTGTGAGTTTGACATTTTGAGCTTTAACCTGAAATTAGAGGCACTTCAAAGAAAATGTGTAAAGTAATGTGTCTTATTAAAAATTTGTATTGAATAACCATTATTATCCTTAGCCCCACGGCGGGCGCCTATTACACCCCATATTTTCGTACATGAAAATACGCTATAAATAAATTAATGAGAGCCCGGAAGTGAGATGTCGTTGATATTTCACCCTGTAGTATTGTACGATGAATTTGTCGTAAAGTAATTGACATCAGTCCAAGAAAAAGATTATTTGGAGATTATAAGGATTATGCTATTTCAACCAAGTAACAAGTAAATTCGTGAAGGTGAGAGTGTAAGCAAGTAAAAGAAAATGAATTTTCGTCCAAGTTTTTCATGTTGGGATAAAATACGGTCCGAGCTAAAATACTCGGTATTTATGAACAAGTACCATACTAGGTATCATATGACCATAATAGTAAGGTATATAAGGTATGTGAAAAGTGAGTAGTATTTTAAGTAAGTGGAAATAATTTTCAATTTTACGAGTAATTAATTAATTATCGGGTAACGGGACATTACCCAATTAACGAATAAGTGGATAAATACTTAATAAATTATACTCTAGTAACGTGGCAGCATAAAATGACTCTTTAGTCATTTTAAGTAATGAGGTGGCTACCTTAGAACCTTATAGGAAAAGATTGATTCTGACTCCATTTCTTGGTTTTGAACTTTGAATATTTCATTCCATTTTTTGGTTTGAACATTTCAAGAACAAGAAATCAAAATCGTTCAAACATTTCAACAATCAGAAACGTAAATTCGTTCGAACTTTTCAAAGAAGCAGAAGCTTAATTCCATTCAAATTTTGTGGTTCTAAAAGAGTACGGTGTAATCTTCGCCAAGAATATTATACGAAATTTTTCTTACTCCAGGTATGTTAAGGCCATACCTTCTTTATTTTGGCATGGTCCAAATTATACGGAAGAAACGAGCAAACGCACAGTTTCCATAAATGACTCTATTCATAGAAATACTAGGGGTGTCTATATTCTTGATTCCCTATGTGAATTATTATTATCTTCTGTTCATGGGTCTCAGAATAATACACAGTTGAAAAAGTTTATCCGGAAGGAATATTGAGATTATTACATATTTTTCATGCATTTTACCTATTTATACATGTGCATTGACTCATGACCAGATGGCGTTATATATGAGTATATATGTATATGGGATATGGGAAAAGGTTACGGCGTTATATACGCACCACCACCTGATCAATTGGTATATGTTGATGATGTTGCCCACAGTGGCCGAGATGATATGATGGGATACCCTCAGAGGCTGATGATGTTATGAAACGTGTACCTATGCACGACATGACATTCATACGCATATGCATGATACTATAATCATTTCATGATTTACAAAGTTATTCAGACCTACAGGTGGAGTCATCTACTATATATTTCCTACATGTCTGTTAAGTACTTATTTATATGCCTTACATACTCAGTACATTATTCGTACGAACGTCCCTTTTTTTCTTGGGGACGCTGCGTTTCATGCCCGCAGGTCCCGATAGACAGGTCGGGAGCCCTCCAAGTAGGCTATCTGCTCAACGGAAGATGTTGATGCGCTCCATTTGCTTCAAAGTTGCTTGTTTGGTTAGTATGAGTTAGATGTGTATTGTTTGGTATGGCGGGACTCTATCCCAACCTTTATGAAAACTATGTATTCTTAGAGGCTTGTAGACAAATGTCATGTACGTAAAAAAATGTATGGCCTTGTCGGCCTATGTTCAGTGTTCAAGTGGTTATTTTGGTCTTAGAGGCACATATGTCTTATGTATAAGTTGGCATTACCTGTTGTATTCTACCTATTTTACGGCAGCCTCTCCGGCTCAGTTATTTATGATAGTATGACATGAAAAGATACGCTATGTTGGTACTCGATTGAGTAAGGTACCGGGTGCCCGTCGCGGCCCATCGATTTGGGTCGTGACAAAAGTGATATCAGAGCAGTTCTGTCCTAGGGAGTCTATAAGCCGTGTCTAGTAGATTCTTGTTTATAGGTGTGTCGTGCACCACACTTATAAGTAGGAGTCTATAGGGCATTTAGGATTGTCACTCTTTCTTCTTACTCTAGATCATGTGGTAGAGCGCACTTATAAAAATTCAAATTCATAAATTCTATTTTATTCGTAATAAGACAATACTTACATCTAGAAAAAAGGTTGGAAAGAGAGATAGTTGTGGAAGAGTTGAGTCAGAGGAATTGAATTTTTGTATGATGCCTACGGTAAGTAAATGTGAGGTCTTTAGCAGATCATGGGTGTATTGAAAGGTGTAAACTTCCTGATAAGAAGCCTTACGGAAAGAATGCATATCCACCTTTTGGTGAAAGACAACGAGAGATTAAGAAGATAAATACAAGTTTCAACAAGAAAAGGAAGCAAGATGAAGAAGGGTACGAGGTGCCCAGTTAATGAAGGTTAACAATGTTTATAATTCAGGCAGAGGAACATAAGCTTTTTATGTAATATTCAACAATAACAGAGGTATGTACAATTGGTCACACCTATTTCAGTTATACCCTGTGGGGGGCTAACAGTTATAGTTAAGAGAATGACGGGATATCAATATTCGGCTGGGGTTAGGGTAACCCAAATTGGTGAATGGATTGCTTGTGTTAGTTGACATTGTCGAAGAATATTGTAAATCTACTAACAAAATCTCCTTATGAGACACCCAGATGGTACACTCTAAGATAATACAGCTAGATATGAGTACTGTAAAAAAAGGCACTGGAAGCCTTAAAAGGATAAATATTACCTTAGTGTGACTCTCGTCCCTAGTAGAGCGAGGACGTTGAGCAACCCGAAGAACCGATGAATGAAACAAGGAAAGCTAAAAGCGAAAGAATGTCATGTTGAAGTTTTCACAAGAAAAGGGATATGTAGAAATATTAGCAGAGTAATGAGAAGAGAGATAATGAAGCATTATGAATAAGGTGTGATACATTGATGAAAACGGTAGAGTGTTACAGAACCTATAGTCAAATGAAGAAAGAGATGAAAGGTGATGGGCCTTAAGACAACAAAAGAGTATAGGCCATAAGGTTATATCCTCATTTCGAGAAATAAGTTCGTGACTCCAACACAACTACCAGATGGGAGATTTAATCCCCAGAGTAATAGAAATCTGTATGGGCGGGTAAACAAGATAAACTAAACATCAATTAGGGACTGAATGATTGGAAAATACTCGGCATCATGGGAATTTCAGATTTTGTTCTGGCGGTAATATAATGGACCACAGAAGAAGATTCATGATGAATTCAGAGAATGTTCATTCAGGGAGACGGTTCCCTAAAGCAAGCAATGTGAGCAAAGTTAAGCTTAAGAGACGGTATGTGCCAGTTACTCTAAGCGTCACCATTGCGAGCGAGGAATTTTTTTATCCTTGGTATAGAAGGATTACCGCAAGGCAAGGAAGGGTCATCGATGATGTGAAAAAAAAATGCCAAAGATAAAGAGGTAAAACATCTATTGGTAGATCCTTGTGGCTTCAACTCTTAGTACTCCCCTAAAGGGGAGAATATGGAGTGATGCGACAGTAAGTCAGAATTAAGTGGAACTAGTAACTATGGAGAGATAAAGGAAGGATGCGATAAGAATGAGAAAAGGATGAGATTGCACTTATCCAAATGCTACATATATGCTATAATTCCAAATGTTATGTAAGCACGATGTCAAAAAAAAGAAGAGGAAAGTAAGGTTTCCTGCACGAGATGTTATTGTTAGATAAGGAGCCACTACGTAAGGTAAGTTAAGACAAGGAAATAACCTAAGAAATATTACACAGAATATGATATGAGAAAAGGTCAATGAGTAATTAGTAGTTGATTCAGGAAGAGCCTAGTCATGACTAGACAAGAAGTTATGGACAAATCAACAGATCATGCAAGATGAATGTAGTAAACCCCAACATGGAGAATTCAGCCTCGCAGTAATGTCATTATAATACTTGAGATATATTCAAATAGGAGTCGGGGTGGTTAAAAGTATCGTATGTGTGTTATGGGGATAAAAGAAAGTTCCACTGGGAAGGTAATCAAAATATCAGTTCAGAAGCAACCCTACAAGCAAAAGGGCATGGAGGTAAGCAACTACAGATAATTATAGGCAAGGAAGGACATCAAAAGGTCTGTAATAAGCTCATAGCTTTACGAGGGTCAAAGGTTCTCCCTAAGTACTAAAAAGAAAGACTAGCTGAGGAAATAAGGAAGAAGGCTTCAACCTAAGCTGGGTGACCTAAGGAGGAAATGGTCTTATAACGACAGTCTCACACAACATTGTATGCACTCCAAGAGAAAATGACACCTACCGTGGCTAAGGAACGGGAAGTAAAATCAGAAGTGATATTCAAGATCATATGAGTTCTACGGAATTCTAGTATGCGTGGACACCAAGATAAGCTATGTATGCATGCAAGAAGGGGGCAGAAAGACCAAGAAAGTAATTGCATACATTTGAAGAAAGATGAGATGGAACAAAAATAATTATTCGATTCATGATCCAGAGTTAGTTATGTTATAAACGCACTTAAGATTTTGGAGTTTTATACATGCAGCGTATACAGCCGTAGAAAATTTCGGTATAAGTTAAAAGAAAGAATTGAGCCTAGGCCATAGAAAAAGGACTGTATCAAGGATATTCCTCAGAGCCTATGAAAGGCTAAACGTAATAACCAATACCATGAACTGCATATCGGGAGGTAGCTTAAGCCTACATAAAGGCGGATCAGAAAAAGGAGGAAACTAAAGAGATACATTAACGAAGTAAATCAGGAATCTGATTATTGGACCCTAAAATTATAGAAATCGTGATTGAGAACATTGTAGAATCACTATTACTATCAAAGGTACAAGAGAGATAATGCAGTAGCCATATTCTATAACTGCTCTATGATAAAGCCAATTAGAAGTGTCCCAACCTCATAAGAAGTTAGTATGAAGCTCTCACGAGATTGTGTAAAGAGGTGCATGTATTATAATAGAAGTTCAAGGTGTGGATGTGAATTATACCTATGTGGAGGGAAGGTCATGAAAGAGGTAGAAGATGTGATGTGAGGCTTTAAGGAAAGTAAGGTAAAGGTGAACAATGTACGAGATACTCAAAAGCAGAAGGTTGAGAATATTCCATACTTGGGATAGAAGGCTAGAAGCGTGGGGATTCAATATTCAGGAATGATAGAAGCAACATCAGTAGCATATCTTCCAGCCTATGGTCTAGGTATCGAAAAGCCTGATTATGAGAGTAAAAAATAGTTAGAGACGATGTGATGTCTCGCTTGATGTTCCAGAACAACATAAGGAAATCTATGGTGCAAGCAAGTTGAAGGAAGGCCGCGAATAGAATAAATAGATATGTATAGGTCCCAAGCTAAAGTATAGTAAAGAAACAAAATTTTATGACAGGAGTAAGAACGAGAAAAGGCGAGTGAGATGGTGACGAGAACGGATAAGTCATCGGGATTAAAACCCATGAAAACAAGAAAGCTAATGGTTTCTCTAAGTTATAGAAAGTTCAGTATAGCCTGAATGAACTCAAAGGAGTCTAAGACTAACAACATTCAGAAGAGATGGAATGCTGCCCTGTTAATAGAATGAGGGTGTAATTATTATAGACAAAAAAATGACGTTTGGGCCTTCGATTGAGTAATGATCTGACAAATAAAATAAAGGGATCTCATGAATTGGACAGGATTAAAATACCCATGCAAGATGAATCACATTGGGATGCCATGAGATACGGTTATGAAAGTAGGGTATCGCCCCAGGTGGATCGATCTAATCATTTCAGATGTTCCCCGATAAAACGTAAATCCTAGCAGTAATATTACATAAAAGGTTAAGTTATCAGTGGTGGATTATGGATCAAAATTGAGGTGAATCAATAATAGATGGATAAAAGTTATAAAGTATAAGAGGAGATTAGGCCGTCATTCTTAAGATGAACAGTAATATGGAAACATTAGAGGACATAGATTTATACGTATGGGATAAGCAATGAAAGTAGCCTGGGATTTGGTAGCAGACCTCAGTAACGAGAAGTCGAGGTAAGAGTTATGGTATAGTATGACCTATGTAGATGCAGTAACGTCATACGAATGGATAACCAGGTCTGTAAAATAAGATATAGCAATATTCGTAAGTTCGACAAAAAACCAAGCGAAGAACTTCAGGATTAGCTAATACCTGGAGGAAAAAGGAGAGGAGAGTCGCATAGGCATATTTACAAGGTCAGTATCGTAGAAACTGCATGATGGGAGGTAGCAACAGTTACGAGATTGGAAGGAATTCGATCACAAGTCATGGCGTGGGAAAGAGGCCTAAATGGGGAATGCCCTGGCCTTTAGACTTATTCACAGAACAGTTGCCAGATGGCAAGAGGACTACTAAAGTATTCGCAAAATCTATGGGATATGAGAACGATAAGCGCATCAGTCAACATTCAAGGATGAATGTTCCAAAGGAGGAAATGATGTTGTCACGACCCTAAACCCGGACCCGGTCGTGATGACGCCTCTCGTGAAGACAAGGTCAGTCGACACTTCCCATATCTAATTATTAATAATTAAACCATATGACATAAATCTAAAGCATGATAAGATACTCCAAAGTTAACATATAATAGCATAATTCACGGAAAATAACCCAACACAGCTCGATACCGGGGTGTCACTAGTCATGAGCATCTAACAAAATGGAATACTCCAATATATATATAACTACAGAGTTTAATACAGAAACTAAGAACATGTAGAAGTAAGATAGGGAAGAGCTCTAGGCTGCAAGCACCAACAGCTACCTAAAGACTCCTCGGATCTGCCTGAGCCGGAAATGATCAGCACTCGGGAGCGGGACCAGATATGCCTAAATCTGCACACAGGGTGCAGGGAGTAAAGTGAGTACTCCAACTCAATGAGTAATAATCATAAATAAATACTGAAAGCAAGAAATCACGTAAGGCACAAAAACATGCTATAATGAAGCAGTAAAACCATTAAAACAGTAAACCAATGAAAGATAGGTAAAAATCCTTTAACTCAATTTAACTTCATGAAAAGCCTTTTTCAACAATTAAACAGGTAATTGACAGTGATTTATGAAAATAAACACATAAAGGTTTGCCCCTTGGGCACAGTATCAATAAATTCGCCCCTCGAGCAACATCTCAGAACAATACCAGCCCTTCGGGCAATCACATAGAACAATACCAGCCCCTCGGGCTCAATCTCACATCACAATGGGTACCCGCGCTCACTGGGGATGTACAGACTCCTAGAGGGGCCCCTTACGGCCCAAACACAATATCAAACCACCTCGTGGCATCATCACTAGGCCCTCGACCTCATATAAATCAAGCCACCTCGTGGCGTACATATCTCAGGCCCTCGGCCTCATAATCAGTATCAAACGTTTCCTCACAATATATGCCATCGGCCTTACTCAGTCAAAATCCTTACAAGCCACTCGGGCAATAGTAAAACATGATTCTCAGCCCAAAAATATCATTTAAAAGATCATGTAAGTGTTAAAACAGAGTAAACATGATTGAGTACAAAAACAGTGAAATATAACATGACTGAGTTCAAGTATAAAGTCAAAATAGTGAGGAAATACCAGTAAAAATCTGCGAAGGGTTCAAATAGTTGGCACAAGGCCCAAATATGGCATTCAGCCTAAATCATGATGATAGCAAATAGGTTTCAATCAAATACATGGTAAAATAGTCATTCGGGATGGACCAAGTCACAATCTCTAACAGTGCATGACCCCACGCTCGTCATCAAGCTTGTGCGTCACCTCAATTTAGCGCTATGATGTACAATTCGGGGTCTCAAACCCTCAGAGCATCATTTACAATCATTACTCACCTCTATGCGGTCCGAACTCTATCCTGCGATGCCCTTACCTCTCGAATCAGCCTCCGGATGCTCCAAATCTAACCAAAATTAGTACAAACCATCAAAATATGCTAAGAGAACAAAGCCCACTCGAAAATATCCAATTTACATCAAAAATTTCGAAATTGATCAAACCCGACCCCCGGGCCCACAATTCAGAATTTGACAAAATTTACAAAACTAGAATCCTCATACTCTCATGAGTCTAACCATACCAAAATTATCCAATTCCGATAACATTTGGTCCTTCAAATCATCATTTTACATTTTTGAAAGGTTTCAAAAAATTTCTTCCCAAATTTCATCCCATATAATGAATCAAATGATGAATTCAATAATAGATTCATGTACTCTAGCCAAATCCGAGTTAGAATCACTTACCCCGTTGAATTTCTTGAAAAATCTTCGAAAAATCGTCAAAATCCGAGCTCACTAGGTCAAAATATGAAATAAAACCCTAACCCTCGTATTTATAGAGCACCTCCCAGATTTCTACCACTGCTGACCGCACAAAATCGAGTGCGGACCGCGGTGGAGCACCGCTGACTGCACAAAAGCTAGTGCTGACCGCGGTGGATTTGACTGCAGTGATAGGCTTTGGTATTTTAGCCATAACCTTTGCTACAGATATCCAAATACCTATTATAATATGTTTCCGAAACCTAGATTCAAAGATCCACAACTTTCGTTTTTGAATCATCCCAAAATTCCTTGTAGATCAAAAGATATAAGCTTCTGAAGCCAGACCAGTGAAACCTTCCTCACCGCGGACCGCATAAAATCGAGAATGGCCGCAAAGCCCCCACCACGGCCGCACAAAATCCTTTGTGGACCGCACTGGTGTCTGCAACCTCTCTGAACCTGTAACAACTATGTTTTTAGGCCTAAAACATCCCCGAACCTACCTGAAACTCACCCGAGCCCCCGAGACTTCAAACCAAATGTACCAACACATCCCGTGATATCATTCAAACTTGTTCAAATCTTCCGAACGCTCACAACAACATCAAAACACCAATTTAACATAGGATTCAAGCCTAAGAACTCCAAAAACTCTTAAATTATACTTTCGATCAAAAAGTCTATCAAACCTCGTCCGAATGAATTGAAATTATGCAAGCATGTCACATTCAATACTACGGAGCCACTCCAACTTTCGGAATTCCATTCCGACCCTTAGATCTAAATCTCACTATCGGACCGGAAACTTCAAAAATTCAACTTTCGGCATTTCATATCTAATTAAACTATGGACCTCCAAAACACAATCCAAACACTCTCCTAAGTCCCAAATCACCTAACAGAGCTAACCAAATCATAAGAATTCTGATCCGAGATCATATACAAACAAGTCAAATCTTGGTCAAACCTTTCAAAACTAAGAACTGTTCTTCCAAATTCATTCTGATTACCCTGAAAACCAAAACCAACGATTATAAGTTATAATACATCACACGGGGCAAGTCATGCCCGAGAACTGGCGAGCGAAGTGCAAAAGCTCAAAACGACCGTTCGGGTCGTACAAATGTTACACCCCATATTTTCGTAAAGGAAAATACGCCATACATAAATTAATGAGAGCTCGGAAGTGAGAGGGGGTTAAGTCAATCAGCTTGAGTCGGTCTCAAAAGACTTTTGTTCTGCACTAACTCTGATAGTTTCACACCAGTAGCATTTGTATTTGCAGCTCAAACAACTTTATCCCAATTGGAGATCTTTGCTTAGGTGACCTTTTCCGATATCTTGAATGACTTCCTGCTTTTGAGCAATTTGTCTGTCGGAGAGAATCACCAGTTATCTTTGCTTGCGCCAAGTAGGCTGACAAGAGTCTTTAGGGGGGGGGCTTTGCATGAATTCTCAAGACATGTTGACAGTAATAACTGAGTGTGCTGGCCAAATTTACTTTGTGCAACTGAAAAGCTGGTAGCAGTTTTGAGATCTTTTCTTGCTTGTTTTGACAAGGACTGACTCAGAGTGGAGGACACAATGGTGCAAAGAAACAAGTATCAACAAGAAATGCCCCTGTCGGAAGGACAGAAGGAAGAATTTTTTTTTCAATAACTAGCCTTAATGATCATGACATGCATTTTGGACTTAATAGCCGATCTATCAAACTGACCAAATCTTCACTTTTACCATTCTTATGATCTTTGAAGTCGAGCCTATCCGTTTCAATCCTTTGCATCAGCTTCATGACTCACTTTCGACTAATGGTGCCCCGAGAAATTTTCACCAACAAGCCTCTCTCATTTATTCATCTCTACTTACTGTCGCCTTACTATGCCCGTGAGGGTTTTCACTAATAAGACTCTCTCATTTTTCTTTTTCTTTTTCATTCCTTTTTTTTGCGAGCAACTCGACGATGTTCTACGTTGTGTGACAACTGTTGCTCATTGCATGCGTCTCTTGGAATTCTTGAAGGCATATTGGGAGGTCTTTATTTGGAAGGTTTTTGGATAGGGTTGGAAAGAAAGGTTGGCATAAAGGCTCAAAATAAACTCAAAATGAGGGGTTGTAGACTTACAACTCTTAGAATTGACTCTTTCAAAAATAAAATAAAATTTTTGCCCCAATTTCAGATACTGGGAATTTTTGGATTTTTTTTATTTTTTCTATTTTTTTTCTTTTTCTTCTAAATTCTTATTTGGTTGGACCGAACCGTGAGGCTGCCTACGTATCCTTATTTTAAAGGAATCAGATCTAACGTAGTTCAAACATATGACCTAAACTATTTTTCATCTTTCTTTCTGTTTCTCTTTTCCTTTTTTCTTTTTTTCTCTTTTCTTTTTTTTTTCTTTTTTTCTTTTTTTTGTTTGCCCCAGCTTCTATTTTTGAGGGCATGGACCTTTGATAATTTTTTTTCTTCTGAATTCTAAGAATTGCTCCAGTTTGTACTCTTGGGACATGGATTTTTTTTGACTCTAAACTTGATTCCCAAAGAGGGTAGTCAAAGAAAAATAACACAGGCTTAAAAGGGGTAGCAAAGGATATGAAGTGTTTGGGTAGCAGAAAAAGGACCTCCCAACCTCAAGAACGTCAAACATGGTATCTTTTCGCGATCACAGCATTGACGAACATGTCTGTCTTCTTGGTGTGCCGTGGTCACAAGACATTTCTCATCCCTTAGTGCCAAACTTTCCAACAAACATCAATTGATTAAACATACTCAAACCCGATCTTCACAATGATTTGAAGGTGAATTTTACTCGACCTTAGTTCCAAAGTATTCCAACTCTTTATTCATCCTCAAAAGTATTTTTTTTAGTTATCCAATTCCAGATTAAATCAGTTCCTAAGATCTGGCCAAAATTTCCGCATGCATGTCATGTCATTAGAACTAGCAAGAAAAGAACTAGGAATAGAATGACACAAAAGGATAAACTGTATTTTATTGAGTAAAGGATGAAAGGGTTTTACAACTAAACAAGAAACCTAAAATACGAGTTACAACCCTAAAATAACCCGAATAATGAAAATAGCAACAGAACAGATAGACAAGACTCACACAAACAGAATGGAGGGATAGAAGGATTTGACTCAATAAAACAAATAAAATCTGGATCACAACCCTGAAATAACCCAGATAATAGAAAAAACATCAAAACAAGCTACCAAGATTCCTTCCTAGTGAGGAGAGAATGACTTTTCAATTGCTAGGCTTGATATTTAGCCTCAAATTTGCTCATCAGAATCAGCAGAGCCTTCCAATTTCAAAATCATTAACTCCAGTTAGCAAATTCCCAAGAGGATTCTCATACTCTCTGTCACCACGCATCATCCCCACAAAGTGTGCATCATCATGTGCGGGTAAAGGATTCTGCGCGATATTTTGGGTGTCACTGTCTTGGATCACAATCAGGTTTTCCTGGATCATCCTTTCTATTTCTCTTTTCAAATCCCGATAACTTTCAACATTGTGCCCCTGGGCATTGGAATGATATTCACACCTTTTAGAATGGTCAAAGCTTCTTGCACGTGGGTCCACATAATTTGGAGGAATAGGTGCAATCATGTCAAAATGCTTTAATTTCTCAAATAAGCTTGCATAGGACTCTCCTATTGGTGTAAAATTATCTTTCGACTTTTGTTCCCCTCTATACCTCTGGCCTCGATGTGGGTTATAGGGTACCTAAAAATTTTGTGGAAGCTGGTGGAGATTTTGTGATGCTCGTGCTCGCCTTCTAGGGTGTTTTGGTGGCTGGACAATATACTGATGCAAAGCGACAGAGTATTGTGGGTTCTGAGGTGGATAATACTGCTCAGGGGAGTCATGGAAAACTTGAGGAGGCTGCTCATACCTTCGAGATGTTCTCCTGGGACCTCTTCTCAACCCTGATGTCATCATGATTTCTTCAACCTTCTCATTTGTGTCGCTAAAATTATCATACTCAACCCAGACAGCATGAGTTGTGGCTTTAAAAACTGCTTGACTTATAATTTTTCTTGTCTTAAGACCATTCTCTACCATTTCTCCCATTTTGATTGCTTCCGAGAAGGATTTGCCAACTACGGACATCATGTTTTGAAAGTAATCTGGCTCTTGCGCTTGAAGGAATACAGTGATTAGCTCGTGGTCATCCATGGGTGTCTTAGCTCGAGTTTCTTGCTCTCTCCATTTAATGGAATATTCCCTGAAACTTTTACTCGGTTTCTTCTTCAGATTTGAAAGGGAAATGCGGTCTGGGGCAATGTCGATGTTGTATTGGAACTGATTGACAAAAGCATGTGCTATGTCATTCCAGACGTACCAGCGAGATGTGTCTTGATCCATAAACCATTCAGAGGCTACCCCCGTAAGGCTTTCCCCAAAATAAGCTATCAGCAATTCTTTATTTCTTCCCGCACCTCTCAGTTGATTGCAATACCTTTTCAGGTGGGCTATGGGGTCTCCATGTCCATCATACTTTTCAAATTTGGGAGTCTTGAAACCAGGCGGCAAGTGGATATCGGGGAACATGCATAGATCTTTGAAGGCAACACTCTTTTGACCTGCTAACCCTTTGCATATTTTTTAACCGTTGTTCTAAGCTTTTAACTCTTTGGGTCATTTCTTCTTGTACCATCTTTCGGGCAGGCTTCTCAATGTTTGCAGGAAGATCAAACGAGTACGAGTGGTACTCAGGAGAGTGGTACTGCTCTTGTTGTGTAGCAAATTGTGACTCATGACGAGGCTGTCCTTGACCACTGGCCCATGTTTGACACATTTCGGTCATTTGCTGTTTCGGTATTCTATTTTTCTCAAACACAATAGACTCTTGTTGAACCCTCTGATCCTGAGCCTCTTGAGCACTTGTAACAGCTTCGATGTCAGTTATCATTTTTCCTTGGATCTTGTGTTTCCAGCTTACCATAAACCGACCACCTCAACTTTCTTCACAATTCAAAACAAAACATGTTAGAATGGACTCAGTCGGTCCTTATTATTATCAATATTTTCATTTTTTCATTTTTTCATAATTGTTTTTCATTTCTTTTTAATGGTGATCGAACCTGATGTAGTTGCCTACGTATCATGTGGAAACATGAATCAGATCTTGCGTAGTTCGGGAAGATCATGAATAAAGTAAATAAACTAACTCTTTTTTTTATTTTGAAATTCTTTTTTTTTCGAAAGAAATACTTACAAAGCAGAAAGAAAATACTTTTGGATTTCAATTTTTTTTAAGGATTTTTGAAAAGAAAGACTTCTAAAGAAAAGAAGAAAAAAAATATTTTCTTGAATTTTAACTTTTTTTCTGAAAATTTCGAAAGAAAAACTTCTAAAGAAGAAAGGAAATATTTTTTGGAATTTTACTTTGAATTTATGAAAGAAATACTACAAAAGAAAAGAGAATTTTTTTTTTTGAATTTGCAAACAAATAGTTTTGGATTTTGAGAGAGATGAAAAGAAAATATTTTTGTATTTATTTTTTTAAAAAAAAAATTGGGGTCTAAAAGAAAGACTTTCTACAGAAAGAAGTAAATGAAAATATTTTTTGTTTTTTTTAAAAAGAAAATGATGTCTCAAACAAAAGACTTTTCTAGAGAGGAAGTAAAGGAAAATATTTTTGGATTTTTTGAAATTAAGGTCTAAAAAAAAAGACTTTTCTAGAGAGGAAGTAAAGGAAAATACTTTTGGATTTTTTGAAAATTATGGGCCGGAACCGATGAGGTTTGCATACGTATCTCACATCCGGTGAGAATCAGACCCGCGTAGTTCGCGTAGTTTTGACGGAACAGGAAAACATGACACTTGAAAATTTTGGCTCGTTTTGAAATGACTTTTTTTTCTAGAATTTTGGCAGATTTTCAGAATTTTCTAAATACCTACCTCTCACTTTTTGTTTCTTTTTTCTTCTTTCTCCTCTTTTTTTTTGTTTTTTTTTTTTTTCATTTTCTTTCCCTATTCTAGAAGTCATTCAACATGCAAGCCGAAACAGACAGATACATAAGTAACACGTAAGATGCATCAAGATGGTCTTTTGATTTTTGGGTACACCTGTCCTAAACGGACCCAACCCCTGTGTTGAGTCTCCAAAGTCAAAATGCACATGATGCAAACAAGCGTTCCTACTAGGGATCCGGCATGAGGCTATGTTATACTAGGTTTAAAAATCTGGGTTTATTTGTTCTAGACCTGGCTTACCCGAGCGGATAGCTCGAGCCGAGGTGGGGCAGCGTACTAGGAATACAGAAGCTTCACAGGCTTTGCAACTTGCCCGAACCTCGTTCTAAAATTTGTGATATGACTCTAATAGAAGAGAAGTCACACGAAGTGCACACTCCTCCATGATTTAAAAGACTTAGAGAGAGGAAGAGTTTCGTAGCAGTTTATATACAGTTCACAGAATATCAAAGCGGTAAAAGCAACAATTAGCCCATTAGGCCCAAACATGTAACAAAATCAGATAATGGATAAAGCCAACTATAACAATTCATCTAAGCTCGAATTCTTGAAGCCTGAACCAGAGATTCTGGGTTCGATCCCCAGCAGAGTCGCCAAAGCTGTCACACCTCCTTTTTACACACCCGAAGGTAGTATAAGGGAGTTTTTCCAATTTAAGTGACATTATTCGAAATGGGATTAATTATTCATTTTTTGTTCAGAATCGCCACTTGGGATGGTTTGTTTTCTAGTGTCCCAAATCACCGGTTTATTTTTAAATCCCAAATCGAGGAAGATTTCGACTTTCCTTTTGAAGTCTGCGAACAAAAAATTCTGAGTAAGGAATTCTGTTAACCCGGGGGAAGGTGTTAGACACCCCCGGATTCCGTGGTTCTAGTACGGTCGCTTAAACTATCATAATTGACCTATTATCTGATCTTAAAACATGTTTTAGCCTATGGTATAATTTTAAATTATTAACTACTTTTAATTAATTTTAGAAAGATTCAACATTATCTGAAACACGTCTTTGAACCACGTCACATGAAATGCACCCGCGGTCCACGACACATTTTATTTAACGTTGTTGAGATTTGGATTTGGGTCACATGAAATGCACACCCGAGTTTAAGGAAATTAATTTAAATAACGCACCTAAAGCAACTACGCACTTGAATTATTTTCCTAATCTTTGAGATTATTGTGAAGGCTATAAGATTGTGGATGTTTATTTTTGTGTTAAGGGCTTTATAATGTTCCTATTATTTTAAAGTATAATTATTTAAAGACATGAAAAATAAACTAGCTACAAGTAGGACCAACTTAACTTAAAATGGTTCATTCTCATTATCGTCCAAAGAAGAAGGAAAGCAAATTCTCTACTTACTTTACTGAAACATTTCATCAACAGTTAATCCCAAACCAATTAATACTAAAGAAATCGCTAACAAGACACATATGAACTTAACTTTACCATATCAATTTTTCAATTCCAACTAGAACGACTCATAAAGTAAAATAATAAAATATTAATGAAACAAAAACATGACCCATTAAGATCTAGCTATTTTCAACGTAGAAGACTTACTGCCATTTTATAACTATACAAATTAGCATTCTCATAGAACAACATATAAAAGAAAAGATAATGAAATAGCCAATATCCGTAAAGAGGAAGAACACACAAGTTAATTTTCTCAAGCTTAATATTAAACATAATGCAAATCACAAGCAGCTTTCAAACAAACAGAACCTATAAAAATGAGATTCAAGCATTACATCATCCAATCAAACGAGTTACATGAATGAAATCAAAGTCATACCTCAACAGCCAAGTAAATATCCCAAAATAACCAGATAAAGGCTGAACAGGTGAATCAATGGGACAGGGACAACAGAGCAGTAGCGAACAACAATTCCATCGGTCTCCTTTCTTTTTTTTCACTACCTTTAGCTTTTGAATTCCCAAATCTGGGATTTTTGAATTTCGAAAATCATGGTCTTTTTGTGGAAATGGCGTGAGTGAGGGGTGAGGAGGAAGAAGGCTAGAGTTTCTTCAAAAGGAGGGGTTCTATGGTGTTTTTTCTTTTTTTGAGAAATGAAAAATGAAGAAGCCATGATTACTTTTGTTGTTCTTTTTGCAGAATGGGGTTATGGGGAGCTCCTTAGAGCTGATGGAAAACGGCGGATTCCTTTTGGTATTAGGTGTTAGATACTATTATATAGGGGTATGGATTAGGTTAGGGGTATGGGCCTAGGAAATATGGGCTTGGTAATTATAGATTAGGTCCAAAAATAAGGCCTAAAGATGGGTTGTTCGAGCCCAAATTTTATTCTTTCTCGCGAACGAGATTAAAATACGATCTCATTTATTAATTAGTCCTACTTAAGTAAAACAAATGTTAAAATTAGACTGACCATTAAAATAAACTATTTTTTTGGTATTTTCAAGATTAAAAATGACTAGAAAACATTAATGGAACAATTTTTGTAATTTTGATTTTTCTTGTAATAAAATAAAGTAAAAGAGTAAAAATAAGTTGAAATAGCTATATTAGGCCTAAATTAAATATTTACGAGCTAAAATATAAATTTTTTTGGGGAGGATAAAAAATCACATGTCTACAATGAGCACTGAGTACCAATTATTTGAAACAGTTTCATAAACCAACCTTATGAATCTCTCACAAAACCCCATATTCCTTAACACCTTAGTCAAGAATAACTAAGAAAGCCTATCATAAGCTTTAGTCATATCAAGCTTCATTACTACATTAGGTCTGGCTTTAGTCCTTAACCTTGTCTCAGTAATGATCTCCCGAGTTAAAAGCACATTCTCAGCTATACTCCTCCCTTTCACAAAGCCTGTCTGCTCTTCAGAAATAATATTAGAAAGTAGCCCTACTAACGTCTCATGGATCACCCTTGAGATAATTTTATTGGTAAGGTTGCTAAGGCTTATGGGCCTCATGTCAGAAAATATTGTCACCTCCTTTTTCATTAGCAGTAACACCAGGTTAGTATGAGTTACACATTTGGGAAGATCCTACTAATTAAGAAAAGATCTCACCATATCAAAGATGTCATCTCCAATTATGTCCCAACAAGAGTGATAAAAGCATCCTATGAAACCATCTGGACCCCCTGCACTCTCTCCATTAAGGCCAAACATAGCTTATTTTGTTACACCCCGCAATATTACGATGATGTTACGTCCTGCAGTATTATATACGATGATGTTGCGCTTACATTATTATATTACGATGATGTTATGCTTCGCAGTATTAAGTTACGACAATGTTGAACTCTGCAGTATTATATTACAATGATGTTACGCTTTGCAGTATTAAGTTACGACGATGTTGCACCCTGTAGTATTGTATGTTGAATTTGTTGTAAGGTAATTGACATCAGTCCAAGTAAAAGATTATTTGGAGATTATAAAGATTATGCTATTTCACAAGTGATGAGTAAATTCGTGAAGGTAAAAGGGGAAGCAAGTCAAAGAGAATGAATTTTCGTCAATGTTTGGCATTTTGGAGTAAAATACGGGTCGAGCGTTAATACCGGTATTTTTGAACTAGTGCCATACAAGGTACCACATGGCCATTATAGTAAGGTGTATACAGTATGCTAAAAAAACGTTATTTAGCAAGACAATCTACTCACCTAATTATGTGGATTATTGGTTAGTGGGAGATTAATAAGTTAATTAAGAATTTGTGGATAAGCTTAATTAAGTATATTTGGATAAGTATTAACCTCCTAATGTGGAAGCAAATTAAAGCCCAATTGGTGACTCATGATTCATTAAGAATTTGTTGGCCAAGTCATCATATAAAGTGGGCCCACAACCCATAATCTTAAGATCTTTTTCTACATTATTAAGTGAGTAGATTGTCTTGCTAAATAACGTTTTGGATTCGCAAACAAGATTTCATAGGAATCCTTTACAAAGCTTCAAGCAAAGATCGTATTCTTCATTAGTAACATGAGTTACTTCATCAAGTTTATACAAGACTACAAAGTAATGGGTGGAATTCAAGGATTTATATGATTTCCTTACAATGCTTAGCAACGTGAAAATTGCGATTCTAAGGGAGTATGGTGTAATCTTTCTCAAGAATATCATACGGATTTTTTCCTACTCCGTTCTTGTCGTTACGTGTTTCGTCGCAAAAGACGTATGTTAGAGGAATTATCAAGAGAATCGGTCCAAGTATGTTAAGGCTATCCCTTCTTTCTTTTGGCATGATCCATACGATACAAATAAAACGAGCAAATTACGCAACTTTCATAAATGACTCTATTCATAGAAATACTAGGGGTGCCTATATTCTTGATTCCCCATGTGTCATTATTCTATTATCTGTTCATGGGTGTTAGAAAAATACGAAAGTTGAAAAGAGTTTACTTTGTGATATTACTCAAAGGCAAAATGGTCTTATGACATTCCGAAGATTTTATTAACGTACTTTTCATGCATTGCATTCATGTCCGTTGACCCATGACCAGATGGCGTTATATACGCGTATAAATATATATGTATATATGTATATGGAATATGGGAAAGGTTATGGCGTTATATATGCACCACCACTTGATCAGCTGATATACGTTGATGATTTTGCCCATAGTGGCCAAGATGATATGATGGGATGCCCTCAGAGGCTGATGATGTTATGAAACATGTACCTATGCATGGCATTACATTCATACGCATATGCATGATACTATAATTATTTCATAATTTACAAAGTTATTCAGATTTACAGGTGGAGTCATTTACTCTATATTTCCTCCATGTCTGTTATGTACTTATTTATGTGCCTTACATACTCAGTACATTATTCGTATTGACGTCCCTTTTTGTCTGGGGATGCTGCGTTTCATGCCCGCAGGTCCCGATAGACAAGTCAAGAGCCCTCCAAGTAGGTTATGATAATATGATGTAACAACAAATGGCAACAAATACTGAGATATTATATACTAATGATAGATGTGATCGAGTACATAATTGCAATTTAAGAAAATAATTCAACAACAGAAATGACCTTCATGGTCCCAACAAAATAAAACATGATTTCTAACATGGATTCCAGCTCAAGTACTCTAACAAGTAGGAATTTCATGAATAGCAACAAGGTTTGATAATTACATGGTACTACGGAAATAACCAAATCACAATTACCACAGTGCACGCCCACACGCCCATCACCTAGCATGCGCCTCACATCAACACCAACCACGTAACACGTATTTCAGGGATTCATGCCCTCAGTAAAAATTATATAAGTGCTACTTAACTCAAACCGCGTAAATCCCTACTCCAATAAGCCTTTTCCTTGTGAATCGGCCTCCGAACAACTCGAATTTAGCCACAAATAACTTAATACAATCTATACAAGTTATAAGAATCGATTCCACACGATAAAGCTAAGTTCTTTAACTAAAGTCAAAAAGTCAACCCCGGGCCCATGTCTCGAAATCTAACAAAATTTATAAAATCCAAACATCCGGTCAATAACAAGTCCACCATACCAAAATCATCCAATTACGACCTCAAATCGCTACTAATGATCAAGAGTTGCTTACCTCTTCAATATTAGGTGAAAACCTCTCCAAAAATCGCCTAAGTCTGCACCCAAAACACTCAAAATGAGAAGAAGACTCAAACCCTCGATTTTAAATATCGGCCTAGCCATTTTCGCTCATGCGGACTCACCAACCTCAACTGCAGCTCCGCTTCTGCGGAAGTCAATTAAGAACCCGATCATCCACACCTGTTGCCTAAGACTCGCACCCGCGAGACCACTTCTGCGGTCCGCTCCTCGCTCTTGCGCATCCACGCCTGCAAATTTTAATCTGCTTCTGCGAGTCTAGCCCCATCTATCAAAATCCGCATCTGCGGAGATTTGATGCGAAAAAAACCTTGCACCTGCGACCACTGTCCAACACCCACAGGACCGCTCCTACGACCCCATGCGCGCTACTGCGGTCACACAGCTGCGACCATTGCTTTACAGGTGTGATCGCACCAGACTAGTAGTAGATCAGTAACTCCTCCCTGATTTGATTGTTCCACTCCTAGTAATGAGTCACAAAGTTTTTAAATTTTCTTCTTTACTGGAATGTTCGTCATCGCCACTAGTGGATCTCTCCGGTGAATTTTCTCGGGGCTAGAGTGGTAAATATTTGGGAGTGCAATTGTTTGGTGGAGCGTTTGGTATCCCTTTTTTCTGTTAAAGCTTGACTTGTCATTTGGTTGGCAGGGTCAACTCCATATATAGTGTTTCTTCAAGATAAATTAGCAACTGAAATTTAAAAGGATTTTGAAGGAATGGAAATAGAACAAAAAAAATTCATTGCTTGGGCGATGCCAAACTATTTAACCTAAAATTTGATTTATAGGTCAAACCAATTAAATTTATATTTTGAGGCCTCAAGAAACCTGTTTGATTCACTTTCTAGTATTTAAATGAAGGAATTAAATAATAACGCTAAAAGATAATGACAAATGCTAAAAACGAATAAAATAAAAGAAGAATTCTTATTAATTTTGCTTCTGCTCGAAGATATGTTGCTTTCTCAGCAACGATTTAATAATAATGATTCAGATAGTACAAAAGTTTTTCAAATATATCTATAAAGTGGGAGAAATGGGGTATAAATAATAGGACTTTTTGTAATTGATCCTCATATCTCACATTCCTGTCATCCCCATTACTCTTCCGTTTTAGCACGTTACGCTTAAAGGATTTGTAATTGCTCCAATAAGTAATTTCGAATCCCTTCTCATTCGGGATTGGCTATTTTTTTTGTTCTAATCTGTGCATATAAGACTTCACGAATAAATCTTCTTGAGAATATAAACGAAGGAATTAAACGATAACACTAAAAGATAATGACAAATGCTAAAAGCGAATAAAATAAATGAAGAATTCTTATTGATTTTGCTTCTGCTCTAAGATATGTTGCTTGCTCAGTAACGATTTAATAATAATGATTCAGATAGTACAAGAGTTTTTCAAATATATCTACAAAGCAGGAGAAATGGGGGTATAAATAATAAGACTTTTTGTAATCAATCCTCATATCTCGCATTCCTGTCATCCCCATTACTCTTTCGTTTTTGGACGTTACGCTTAAAGGATTTGTAATTGCTCCAATAATTAATGTCGATTCCCTTCTCATTAGGGATTGGCTATTTTTTTTTCTTATCCGTAGATATAAGACTTCACGAATAAAATATTATTGTCCTAAACCTCAAAAGGTTTTCTATAGAACATCTATATAGCAAATTAAGATGAGCTTTCCCTAAAATATTGATTCCCCAAATGAATCTTTATTCTAAGGATAGAATCTCATGAGAAACAACACAAAGGATAGACTAGCTACATGGGGTGTCATCAGCAACTAGGCATGTGAATTGTGTAATGCATCATATAAAGGTATAGCCCATATATTATTTAAATGTCCTTACTCTATGTTTATTTGGTCCAAGCTGCTATGCTAATAAGGTATGAGAAGTGTAACGACCCGGGCCTATACTGTGCATATATTGTCCGCTTTGGGTCCCACCCGCACGTTTTTGTTCTCCTCCAGTCCCACTGGGGAAAGACCTATATACATGTAAGTCCAAGTCTTACTAATATAGCCCAGGACTCACCCTCTCTTTTTCGATGTGAGATTCCTGCGAGCTACAGTCCCACTGCACCCAACCAACAGGAAACAACGTCCTCGTTGTGGGTACCCACCCATCGTACTAGGTGAGAGTCGGCTCTGATACCAACTATAACGACCCGGGCCCACACTGTGCAAATATTATCCACTTTGGGTCCCACTCACACGGTTTTGTTCTCCCCCAGTCCAACTGGGAAAAAGGCCTATACACATGTAAGTCCAAGTCTTACTAAAATAGCCTAGGACTCCCCCTCTCTTTTCCGATGTGAGAACCTTAAATAAGATTTGAGCATACAATGGTCCCGAAAAACCACTTGATGATTATCGGCCAACACAAGAGTCTCAAGGTCACAACTTTCACCATCCTATACACAACGATTTGTTTTTGACCATAGGATCAAAGGCAGATGTGTTAGGCCCAAGTGAAGCGTTGCTTGAGACACCCTTACCACTAACTACTAAAAAGCAAAAAAGAAAAGAAAAATAGACTCAAACCCTTAAGAAGGTAGTCATGCCATCCATCATCGGGAAGAGCCACCCGGTTTACACAAATTCCACCTTTGGAAAGAACCGTGTCATTAAGAAAACCAAAGGCTTATTGCAAAGATCCAAAATAAGAAGCTACGAACGTAAATAAAAAACTAAGAAAGAAAAAATGCAGAAAGTAAAATGAATATATACAAGAGGGAATTTAATTGAATATACAATAGGGGAGATGAATATATACAATGGAACATACTTTTATATACATACCCAAGGTAAAAAGTGAGAAAAATGTAATGAAATGCTGAAATTATATACATACCAAAGATAAAAAAGAAAGAAAGAAATACTAAAATCTGTCATATATATACAGTCATCCAAATCAAAGTAGGGCCTACCCCTTCAAATGAAAGCTGACATTGTCCTCAATGCCAACTAAGAAAAATAAGTACCAAAAATAGAGGAAAGAGGATACAGAAACTCCCTATGGGCCGTCCGTTAGCATGGGATCCTGAGTGGTCCCTAGGTCCTCTGTATGCTCAGGAACTTGAGACTGGCTCCCTGTGATCTATGGCTCTGCTACTGGGACCTGGGCCTGGACTGGCTCCTGGGCTACATCCTGATGCTGACTGGAGGAAGTCTCCGGTGGGTCTGCCAAATGGATAACTGCATCATCTGACTGAGGGATCACCCTCTTCCTCTTAGGAGGCCTCTCAGACTACTTTGGCTGGGGATGGGCTGCCGGCACAGGGTCATGTAGTAACAAACCCAAAGGCAGGTGATCTGCCTTCTACCTGTCAACCTCAACCCGTAACTCCTTTACGGACTCTTTGGAAGCCCGAGCCTTCTTCATCTTCTTAGCCTCCCTAGAAAGCTCCTTGATAGCCTTTCCATGAGAATCTACAGCATCCGTAAGCACTTTCTGGTTCTCTAGGATCTTCTTCTGGTTGTCTAGAAGATCCTTGAGAGTGTCCTCAATAGACTGTGGGACCTGTGGAGGAGGAGGAGCTAACTGAGCTGCCATGGTAGTAGATAATACAGACAACTTAGAAGTAGCTGTCTGCATCCAGTTGTTGATGTTGGCGAGGGCCTAGCTCAGACGATGGGCAGTCAATGGATAGGCAGTGGTGGATGGTATCTCAGGATATATGGAGGTGGATGGACCTGGGGCCATATCTGCTGCAGTGGGAGGAGGCTGTGGCGTAGTCACTACTACTACTAGCTCTTCAGACCGGCCAGTTGAAGTAGTGGATTTCCCTTTGGAGTGCTTACCCTTAGGGTTGTCATCACCCTGTAGGCTATAACATGAGAAGGGTGCTTTCGCCTTCACCTTCACATCGTATCTGCGCTTTTCCACATCGAAATCCTCAAAGTACATTGTCAGAAAGTTGAGGAATGGGTAGGACCTGTCACCCTCACTCACCACCCGTGAAATGACCCATGACATCACATTCCCAACATTAATCGGGTACCCTGCCATGATGGATGCTACTAAGATCGCGCGGTGAAGTGGGAGTGAGTTGTCATAGGTGGTTAGGGTCTAGTCTGCTGCACACGAATGCCTCCCGCCCCTTGGCCTCGAAATTCAATGTCCTCCTCAATATCTTCACCCCCGCAGTCAGCCAATCTGGGGTGGTACCTGGGATGCCAAGTACTCCGCCAACCACGGACGGACTTCTTCACCCAATTTCATCTTGTCTAGGTACAAGGACTTATCCTCCTCTGTGAAGCCCAAAATAGTCATTGATGGTCTTGCCATCAAACTTCACTTTCAAGTTTCGCACTTTGGTGACTGTGGTGCCCTTTTTGATGTGGGCCACGTTGGTGTAGAATTATTTTACCAAGTGCTCATTGGCGTCATCCACCTACCCGATAAAGTAGTACCAACCTGCTATGTCTCTGAATTGCCTCAACACATTTAGATTGTGAGGCAAAAGATCCCGGGTAATGATTTTTCTCTCCAATATCAACCTCTTTTCTGGCCACCACTCTCTGAATTTGTGGTAGGCAATCTCACTGATGAACCGGTCCTCCCATGCCTTCGGGTTCCTAGTCCACTCTACCCCACCAACTTGGGGCTCACCCCCTTCTGCTTCTTCCTCTACTTCTGGTACTACACCCTCTCCGGATAATGAAGCTGTAGGAGAGGTGGAGTACTTATCCCCCACTAGTTGCAGCTGAGCCCTCAGACGACCCAGAAGATACATGCACTGAAGCTTAGTCAGTGGGGGAAGGTGGAGGTGTATATGTCAATCTGTTTCTCTCCGGCCAGTCAGTAATGTACTCTGGCATAGAGTCTGATGATGCCTCCCGGGAGGGCTCGTACTCACTCCCCGACTAACCAATTGCTCTGTCTGCAGCTTTAATGAGTTTCCTTGTGTTTTTTATGTTTTGACGGGCTTGTTGGGTCAACTTTATCATATTTTGTTTTCCACCCCGGGAGGACTCTCCTCTTCCTTGTTGTTTAGCACTCTTGCCTCTTAATTTTACCATTGTCTGCAAACAAATTCAGTCATGCTTTGATAATCTCAATATGCACAATGAAATTCAAAGTTGCAGTAAAAGAAATATGTTGCAGACAGTTCAGCTATTGCAGAGTGCGGACCGCACAAAATGTAGTGCACGCGAAGAGGCCATTGCGGACCACACAAAATCCATTCACAGAGGTGGGGTTCAGACTACCCACTCTCTGAAACTATGCATCGCGGACGGCACAAAATGCCATTACGGTCCGCATTGAGGCACCGCGGACCGCACAAAAGGCAATGCAGCCGCGGTCCTCCATTGTTCAGCTTGCAGGACTTTGACAATGCGGTCCGCACAAAATACCATTGCGGACCGTACAGGGGCACCGCAGACCGTACAAATTCCATCGCGGTCCTCACTGAGTACCAAATAGCAGCACCAACCTAGGGTTCAAGTGTTGATCAATTTTAGTCCAATTTTACACCTATTAATGAGTCTCTAAGTGTTGGTTGAGTCATTTAACTACCTACTCCTAATTATCACCGTATTTTAACTACCCTAAGCTACAGAATCAAAGGAAAAACGGGAAGGGAAGAAGGAGAACTAAGAAAACAAAAATTTAATGAAAATAATAAAATTAAACAATTGAGAAGAGATTAAAATACCATAAGTAAGATGCTGAGATGATGATTAAGCCTTAGTGGTTGATTACGTGCAATAGAGAGATGAACAATGAATTTTTTTAAGCTCTGAGAGTAAAGGGTTCGAAAAGTTCAAAATGAGTGCCTCAGGTCCTATTTATAGAAAAAAGTCTTGGGGCCCAGCTTACCTACCCACCGCGGACCACACAAAATGGCACTGCGGTCTGCGGTGATCGAAACCATAGGGATCAGACAAGACAACCACTGCGGTTCGCACAAAATGCAATGCGGCCGCAGTGGACCACCGTGGACCGCACAAACTACAATGCGGCCGCGGTGGTAAACTTTAGAGAACATCCACTTTGTCAATTCATTAGTGTGATCCGTATTGATTTCTTGCCCCCGCACTGAGGTCTTTGCGGCCGCACAAAATGGCAGTGCGGTCCGCATTGACAATCTTCAGAGAGTAGTCATTTTCCAACTTTTTCCTGCACTACATCAGCACAATCCTATAGCATCTCACAACCAGTCAGTCCAAAAATAAATCCTACACTATAATGAAAATTAAAGAAAAAAATGAAGAAAAACACATGGGTTGCCTCCCAAAAAGCGCCTAATTTAACATCGCAGCATGACGCAGGTTACCATCAAATCATTTGAGATGAAGAAGTGTCACCACGTGGCTGTCATCAATTTTTCTCAAGTAGTGCTTGACCCTATGCCCATTTACTCTGAAAAATTCCCCATTTTTGTTCTTCAAATCAAGTGCACCAAACGGGGTCACAAACACCACTTCAAAAGGTCCACTCCATTTTGACTTAAGCTTTCTCGGAAACAGACGTAACCGAGAGTTGAACAAGAGAACCAAATCACCCACTTTGAACTCCTTGCCACGAGCATATTTATCATGAAGGTACTTCATCTTGTCCTTGTACAAGGAAGAACTGGAGTAGGCATGAAATCGAAATACATCAAGTTCATTAAGCTGCTCCACGCGAAGATTTGCTGCCACATCCCATTCAAGATTTAGCTTTCTCAAAGCCCACATGGCCTTGTGCTCTAACTCAACTGGTAGATGGCAAGCTTTCCCAAACACCAACCGATATGGAGACATACCAATCAGAGTCTTGTAAGCAGTTCTATAAGACAATAGAGCATCATCCAACTTCTTTGACCAATCGGTCCTATTTTCATTGACCATCTTTGACAATATGCTATTGATTTCCCTGTTTGAGACTTCAACTTGGCCACTCGCTTGAGGATGATAGGGAGTAGCAACCTTGTGGTTGACACCATACTTTGCAAGCAAAGTGTCAAAAGCTCTATTGCAAAAATGAGACCCCCCACTATCACTTATGATTGCACGAGGAGTGCCAAACCATGTAAAAATGTTCTTCTTGAGAAATGCAATAACACTATGGGCCTCATTGTTGGGCAAAGCCACATCTTCAACCCACTTTAAAATATATTCAACCGCCACAAGAATGTATGTGTTCCCACACGAGCTAACAAACGGGCCTATAAAGTCAATGCCCCATACATCAAAAATATCAACCTCAAGAAAGGTATTGAGAGGCATCTCATCTTTCTTCGAAATTCCACCCGCTCTTTGACATGCGTCACACCTCTTCATAAGTTAACTTGCATCCTTGTACAAAGTTAGCCAATAAAACCCACAACTAAGAACTTTGGAAGCCGTACTCGCCCTGCCATGATGGCCACCATAGGGAGAGGAATAACAAGCCTCCAAGATACTCAATTGCTCTTCCTCCGGGACATACCTTTGGATCACACCATCCTAGCAAATCTTGAACAAATATGGCTCATCCCAATAGAAATCCAAGCTATCCTATTTGAGCTTCTTCCTTTGGTTAGAAGAGAGCTCACACGGGATTATACCAGTCATAAGAAAATTAGTAACGTCTGCAAACCATGGAATCCCATTCATCGACACCGAAAGAAGTTGTTTGTCGAAAAATGAATCATTGATCTTTAGGCCATCACGAGGCCTCCGCTCCTCCTCCAAGCGGGACAAGTGGTCCGCCACTTGGTTTTCACTACCCTTCCGGTCCACAATCTCCAAATCAAAATCTTGAAGTAACAAGACCCATCACATCAGTCTAGCTTTGGAATCTTTCTTCGTCATCAAGTACCGGAGTGCGACATGGTCGGTATGAATTATGACCTTGGCACCCAGAGATACGGCCGAAATTTCTCCATTGCGAACACAATAGCCAAAAGTTCTTTCTCGGTCACCATGTAGTTCACTTGAGCATCATTCATTGTCTTGTTTACATAGTACACCGGATGAAACATTTTGTTCAATTTTTGACCTAAAACTGCCCCAACCGCAACATCGCTCGCATCACACATGAGCTCTAAGGGCAAGCTCTAATTAGGTGTGGTAATAATAGGAGTGGTGGTCAACTTATGATTGAGAAGTTCAAAGGCTTGCATACATTTTTCATCAAACACGAACTTGGCATCTTTTTCCAATAACTTGCATAAGGGGTTCACTACCTTCGAAAAGTCTTTGATAAATCTCCGGTAGAACCCTACATGCCCAAGAAGACTTCTAACTCCCTTAACAGAGGTAGGGGGAGGGATCCTTGAAATAACATCAATTTTTGCTTTGTCTAAATCAATACCATGCTTTGAAATTTTATGCCCAAGAACTATGCCCTCTTCCACCATGAAGTGACATTTCTCCCAATTAAGAGCAAGATTGGTTTCTTCACAATGGACCAAACTCTATCAAGATTCTTCAAGCACTCATCAAATGAATCGCCCACAACACTGAAGTTGTCCATGAACACCTACAAAATGTCTTCCACCATATCGATGAAAATGGCCATCATACACTGCTGAAATATAGCCGGTGCATTACACAACCTAAAAGGCATCTGAGAAAAGGCAAAGGTGTCATATAGACAAGTGAATGTGGTCTTCTCCTGATCTTTCGGAGCAATCAAGATTTGGTTGTACCAAGAATACCATCCAAGAAACAGCAGAAGGCACGCCCAGCAAGTTGGTCTAACATCTAATCAAGAAAAGGCAATGGAAAGTGATCCTTATGGGTCACTTTATTCAACTTGCAGTAGTTCATGCATACCCTCCAACTGGTGACGGTTCTGGTAGGAATCAACTCATTTTGTAAATTTGCAACCACGGTCATACCAACCTTCTTCGGTACACATTGCACCGACGAAATCCAAGAGCTATCAGAGATAGGGTACATAACCCCGGCATCCAACCACTTGATCAGCTCCTTTTTCACAACTTCTTGCATTGCTTCGTTCAACCTCCTTTGATGTTCCAAGGAGGGCTTTGCATCATCTTCCAGAATAATCTTATGAATACAGAATACGGGGCTAATCCCCCGAATATCAGCTAAAGTCCATCCAATTGCCTTTTTCCGCTTTTGAGGCACTGCCAATGTAGCATCAACCTGCATGTTAGTTAGATAAGAGGAAAGAATAATTGGCAAAGTAGAACTAGGGCCTAAGAACTCATACCTGAGGTGTGGAGGCAACAGATTCAACTCCAACACCGGAGGCTCCTCAATTAAAGGTTTTTTTTGGTGGAGTCTTCCTATTTTCAAGGTCCAAAGATAGTTTTCTAGGCTAATAAGAGTAAGAGCTCATCCCATGTAAAGCATTCACACACTCCACTCGGCCTCATCATCATTGACATCAAGATTTAACAATACAGCCTCCAGAGGGTCCTCCACATTGATCATTGCACTGGCATCATCAACTATCACTACCGTAATAAGGTCCACAAAAGAGTACACCTCGAAACTGTTGGGCTGCTTCATTGACTTACACACATGAAAGGCCACTTTTTCATCACCCACCCAGAAAGTGAGTTTCCCTACTTCCACATCAACTAAGGCCTTCCCAGTAGCAAGGAAAGGTCTTCTCAATATAATAGGAACTTCATAATCCACCTCACAATCCAAGATCACAAAGTCAGCTGGCAAGATAAATTTGTCCACCTGGACAAGCACATCATCAATAATACCCAATGGTCTCTTCATCGTTTTGTCCACCATTTGTAATCTCATGGAAGTCGGCCTTGGTTCCCCAATACCCAAAGTCTTGAAAACTGAGTAGGGCATCAAGTTGATACTAACCCCCAAATCACATAGAGCCTTAGTAAAGTCTGCACTTCTAATGGTGCAATGAATGGTGAAAGCACCGAGATCTTCAAGCTTCGGGGCCATTGAATGCACTATTGCACTAACTTGGTGGGTCATCTTTATAGTTTCACAATCCATAGATCGCTTCTTTGTTACCAAGTCCTTCATGAATTTAGCATAGCCCGACATTTGTTCAAGAGCCTCCACCAAAGGCACATTAATGGATAAGCTCTTCATTATGTCAATGAACTTTTTAAACTGATTCTCATTTTTCTGCTTCGCGAGCCTTTGAGGATAAGGTGGAGGTGGCCTTGGCAAAGGAGCCTTGGCTTTAGGCACAACCGGCTCCGGCATGTCTATTACGTGTTCCCTAGACGGGTTCACATCATTTTGAGTTTCCACCTCGACATCTTGAATATCAATCCTCACATCTTCATTCACATTATCATCAATCACATTTTCAACTATCAAAGGAGCTTTATCTTCTTGCAACTCGACATCATCACTCAAAATTTGCTTTTGTTTGGAGGCATTCACATCACCGCCTCGTCCACTCCTTGTAGTTACCGCCATAACGTGATTATTCCCACCCTTTGGGTTTACTACCGTATCACTCGATAGAGCACCCTTAGGGCGAGTATTCAAGGATTGAGAGATTTGGCCTAACTGAACCTCCAAATTTCTAATGGAAGTGTTGTGGGAAGACAATTGAGCATCGGAATCCGCACTCTTTTTCATCATCTATTCAAACATCATTTCGGTTTTCCCCATGTCATTGTTGGAAGAACTAGGACCTTGGGATGGAAATGGGGGCGGATTGTTTGGTTGTTGGTAGATTGGGGGCCTTTGAAAGCCTTGCCCTCGATTTTCTTGGTTTCCATTATTCCACACACCCACCTTGATTGTTGTTACTACCCCAGTTGTTATTGTTCCCATTCCAATTGCCCTAATTGTTTTGATTGTTGTTCTGATTCCCCTAGTTGGAGTTTTGGTTGTTGTTCCCACAATTATCATTGCCTTGTTGTTGTTGATTGCCCTAATTGCCTTGGGGTCTCCATTGTTGTTGGTTGGAAGGATTTCCACTTTGGCCTTGATAATTATTCACGTATTGCACCTCTTCATTCTGCATCATAACCATCATCTTGAAATCTCATAATCATTGTCAAATTGCTCCGAATTCCCTTGATTCTGTTGACCTCTTTGTCTTCTTTTGTTGACTAGCATGTTGATACCCTCCATAGCATTCACTTGGTGAGGATTTTGAACTTGTTACAACTGTGCCTTTGCTAGTTGGTTCATAGTAGTTGTCAACTCGGCTATAGCCTACCCATAATCATGTAACTCCTTATGCAAATGAGTGACCGTGGGGTCACTCTGGGGCACATTGGCTCTACTTTGCCAAGCGGAAGAAGTGTCAGCCATCTCATCAAGAATTTCACAAGCCTCATCATAAGACAGCTTCATAAAGTTTCCCCCAGCAAGTTGGTTCACTATGCACTGGTTTGTTGTATTAATGCCCCGATAGAAGGTCTGTTGGATCATCACCTCAGTCATATCATTGTTGGGGCATTCCTTCACAATTGTTCTATAATGCTCCCAAATCTCATGCAAAGGTTCGGTGGGTTCCTGCTTAAAATCCAAGATCTCATCTTTCAATGTTACCATATGCCCCGGTGAGAAAAATTTTGTAATGAACTTGTCCACTAACTATCCCAAATAGTGATGGAATAGTTAGGAAGTCGCTCGAGCCAATCCAATGCCTTCCCTCTAAGTGAGAATGAGAAGAGTCTCAACCGAAGTGCATCCTCGGACACATTAGTTTGCTTGCTCCCCCAACAGGTATCCACGAACCCCTTGAGATGTTTGTAAGCATTTTGATTGGCAGCGCCCATGAAATACCCATGCTGATCCAGCAATGTCAGCATCACATTGGTAATTTGAAAATTTCCCGCCCGGATCCGGAGCGGGACAATTGCACTTGCATACCCTTGGTTTGGAAGCACTCGAGGAGCCACTCTTGGAGGTGGCGGTGGAGGGTCTAGAATATTATTATTGGCTT
Source organism: Nicotiana tabacum (assembly GCF_000715075.1). Classification (NCBI taxonomy): domain Eukaryota; kingdom Viridiplantae; phylum Streptophyta; class Magnoliopsida; order Solanales; family Solanaceae; genus Nicotiana; species Nicotiana tabacum. Next base: position 142,563,470 of record NC_134087.1, on the reverse strand, counting down.
GACGGCCTCTTCTTTGTCCTTGAGGCACAATAGGGACCTCATCTTCAACATTGTCATCTACTTCCTCCCCCGGCGGAAGATCTCCAAGAGGTGCATTATTTAAGTTTGCTGCCATTTAGTACCTGAAGTTGTGACCCACACAAATTAGTAACAAAGAAGGAAAGAAGAACAATACATAAAACGATTTAGATAGATAGCCAAAACCGTTAGCTCCCTGGCAACGGCGCCAAAAAGTGATCGAAGCCAACCCTGCACTACTATAGAGTAGCGAGAGAGGTCGAAGTAGCTTTTACCCGATTAAGGTTGAGATCGATTTCCACATGGAGCTAGATATTGGAGTTGAGTTTCTATCTAAAATGGAGTTGTGTATTTGTTCCTAATTTCACTTCTAAACATTTTTGGTTTTGAATTTAATTCTAATTTTATAATACTACAATGCTAAATTAGACCAAGTAAAGCTAAGATTAAACTATTTCAAGTTGTTCAAATAGATAAAAGGCACTAGGGTAGTGACTTTCTCCAAGATGGTCAATTGACGGATTCTTGAGTCTAAAGCTAGATTGTCACATTTGGGGAGTATGATATAACCATTGCACGATTCTACTCACTCTATACCTCTCGGTAGTTCGAGTGATTTTGCCCGAATTGACTTTCTCAAGACCAATTATATATGCAAACTTGTGCAAGCAATCAAGGTTCAAGTCGGGTATTACTATTTCTAGGTTTAACCCTTTAATTGGGGCTATAAATCTCTTGAATACATCCCAATTCCTTGTTGGACTAATTTCATGGACTTAGTCTCTCTTTCTCAAGAAGAACCAAAGTCTACTAGGCATAACCAGTGTTTGCAACCATTAATTCAACATTAAAATCCTAAATTAGCCCGAATATCAAACACCCATAGACAATCAAGCATCAAAACGCAAGACCCATCAATTACCCATACTAGGGTTGAGCCACAACCCTAGCTAATGGGTTTAGATACTCATAATTAGAGAAGAAAACAAAGCAATAGCTAAAGAAAAACTCATAATAATTAATTGCTAATTAAAACTTGAAGATTCAATGTTGCAATTAAGCTAAAATTACTCAAAATGGTAAAAGAGAAGCAGTCACGAGCACAACTCTACGTACAAAACTATCTGATTAGCTAAAAATGGGAAAAAAATCTATTTATACTAGGCTGAAAATTCTGGAAAAAAAAAACCATGCAGGGCTAGTGCGGACCGCACAAAATGCAGTGCAACCGCACTAAGGCTCTTGGCTTGACTTTTCTGCTCTCTGAAGTTGGGCTTTGCGGTCCGCATAAAATGGATTGCGGACCGCATTGGGCTTCATCCTCCAAAATGTCACCTCTCTGAACCTTGCCTCTCCGGACCGCACGAAATCGAGTGTGGCCGTAGTGGAATTAATGCGGACCGCACAAAGTCCTTTGCGGCCGCATTGCCTGGCTGACTGAGAAGCATAGTCTCTGAACTTCGTCTTTGCGGACAACACACTATGGTGTGCGGCCGCACTAGCTCTGTTTGACCGAGCTTGAACTTGTCTTGGTACTTATGCAAGTTTCACTCCTTTTTGAGCTGGTTTTTGACAGCTTGTCACCTTGTTGATCAAACCTGCAATCAAGCACAACTTGTCAGCCTTTGGGACTATTTTGTACACATTTCTAATCAAATCTTAAGCAAGAAGAAGTGTAAAATGCAACATAATCCCTAGTTATCAGTACCCACAATGAGGACGTTGTTTCCTGTTGGTGGGGTGAGTGCAGTGGGACTATAGCTTGCAGGAATCCCACATCGGAAAAGAGAGGGGGAGTCTTGGACTATATTAGTAAGACTTGGACTTACATGTATATAGGACATTTCCCCAGTGGGACTGGGGGAAAACAAAACTTTGCGGGTGGGACCCAAAGAGGACAATATATGCACAGTGTGGGCCCGAGTTGTTACGAGAAGAAAAACGATGGAGTGGTCTGAAGAACTAGACTTGGCAGTGAAGCTAGCTCATGGCATGAATGTTAACGCACAGATCTATAGAATAATGTTAGCTTGCATTATCTACAACATTTGACAGGAGAGGAACAACAGAATCTTTCAAGGATTTTAAAGGAGTACAGAAGGCCTTATCAGGCTCATAGTGCCAGGATATTCATCGTCGAGGTGCTTCGAATAAAAGAATTGCTGGAAAATTGAAGAATCTCAACTATTATTCATAGGAAACTTCTAAAGATTTAAAAGATATACTCCCCCCATTCCAATTTATGTGAACCTGTTTGACTGAGCACGAAATTTAAAAAAAAAATAAGACTTTTAAAATTTGTAGTTCTAAACAAGTCAAAAAGAGGCTCAGAGCATTTGTGTGGTTATAAAAGCTTCTTATTAAAGGTAAAATTACAAGTTTAAGCTAAATTGTTACCAAATTTAGAAAGGGTTCATTCTTTTTGGAACGAACCAAAAAGGAAATAGGTTCACATAAACTGGAATAGAGAGAGTATGAGTTTGGAAGATAAGTAATTAGTTTTGATTTTATTTTTGTCATAGAAGCTGGGTCTGTCCAACTTCATGGGTTTTTTCTCTACTTGTACATATTTTTCTCTGGTAAATAAAAAGTTTTAATTACCCAAAAATAAGATTATATCATCGACATAAATCGCAAATATAAAAATAGAACCGCCTTTCTTTTAACGTACAAGGAATAATCATTTAGGAGATGAGGATAACCTTTGAAACTGAAACTCTGAAAGCACCTATGAGTTTAATATACCATTATCGTGATGCTTAACAAAGTCCATAAAAGACTTATTCAATCTGCAATCATGTTTAGGTCTTGGTGGATCTATCCTAACTAGAAACTTCATATGTACCTCTTAATTTAAATATACATGATAAAATTTGTTAAAATCTAGTTGATATAATCCTTATCTTTTTTTACTGTAGTAGCTAAAAGACATCTAATTATAGTTATCTTAATCGCAAAAACAATATCTCATTAAACTTTATACCTTTATGCTGCCTATCACCTCTATTTATAGTCTTGCCTTCAATCTTTCGATGCTTTCATGTGAATGATATTTAACTTTGTATACCCATTCGCATGACAAGACCTTTTTATAATGAGTAAATGCTACTACATTTTAATTCTCATATATGACAAGTACCTCGATTTCTTTCTACATTGCTTCCTGCCATCCTGGGTGGCGAGCTGCCTAGGAGACGGTGAATGGGTATTGCACATCTGAAAGTGAAGAGAATGAATAAGAGACATGCATTATAAGAGAAAGAAAATATGTTTTTCTCACTTCTTTTAGTTGGTCTGCATTGGTGATATAATCATTTAGATATGAAGGTATTTTAGATACTCTAGAGGATTTTTTGGCTATGACTGGTGAATTTATGAGATTAGCACCTCTAACTCCAGGAATAGAGAATATTTGAGTTGTCCTAAAATAATGAATAAATTATGTGTTCTTGAGGATCATATGTTTATTGGAGGTATTTTTGGAATATTAATACTCAGTTTATGACCATTTAAGAGAGGAAAAATTGATTTATGTGATTTTCTAAGGTTTAAAGAAGCAAAAGGGCAAACGTCTTCATGAAATACCACATATCTTTGTGTTTAGATTAAAGACTTTATACCCTTTCTTACCCTTTAGATATCCCAGAAAAATACATGATAAGCTTTAAGATCAAACTTTATCCTTTGAGATGATAAAGCTGAAATTAAAAAACAAACATCCAAAACATATAAGTCAAGAGTAATTAGGTAATTAGGTCTGGTCTTGAAGAGTATTTCATATGGTATCTTCAATTTAATACCTTTAAGGTCAATTTGTTAATCAAATGAGTTGCAATAAATATGCAATTTCTCAAAAAACGAACAAGGAGGTGAGACTGATATAGTAGAGTGAACAATGAGGTGAGACTGATATAGTAGAGCCCTAGAAGTCTCTAAAAGATTTTTATATTTGTGTTCCATAATTTCATTTTGTTGTGGAGTTCCAATACATATTGCCTGATATATTATACCTTAGTTTAGAAAAAATTCTTCTTGAAGCATTCTCTGGATGTATGACTTTAGTTTTGTTTTGAAATTATCTCTCTATCTAGCTACGAAAGACTATAGAAATTAAAAAAACATTTGATTTTGTGATAAGAATATAGGTAGAAGTACCCCTATTATCATCAACAACTATAATAAAAGAATACTTGTATCCATTAGAGGTATGTATGTTATAAGGGCTCTATGTGTCTGCATAAATTAACTCAAATATATTCTTATTTATAATAGAGAAGCTAGAAAATTACAACTTGATTGCCTAACCATTGGACAATTCACAAAAGGCATAGAAAAATCAAGACAAGAAGAACTAGGAATATAGGAAATATTTTTCATATTACTCAAAGGAATATGGCCTAAACGATAGTGTCATAGCTTATTTTTTTTACTTCTGAATGACTAGAAAAAGAAATTAAAACTGGAGAAGATTTCTGATTACATGTATACATTTCTAATACAAATGGACTATTAGATGAAAATGGCTACTTGAAAATGAGTTATGTAATGACCCGATCGATTATTTTGAGAATTTTCATTTAGTTCGGTGGCTTGAGGTTATGAGTAGCTTCATATGATGTATTATGACTTGTGTGTATCGTCGGTTTTGATTTTCGAATGGTTTAGGATTGATTTGGAAGAACAATTCTCAACTAGAAAGATTTAAGTTTAAAAAGTTGACCAAGTTTGACTATGATGTAGGTAGTTGACATTGAATAAGAGTTTGATGGTTCCGTTAGGTCCGGATGATAATTTTGGACTTACGGGCGAATTTGTATTTGGAAGTTTCTAGAAGGTTTTGGCTCTAATTCGAAGATTGACAATTTAAAAGTTCGGAAACTTTATAGGTTTGATTGGGAGTTGACTTCGATATTATATGATTTGGATTTTTATTTGGGAGTGGGAATAGGTTTGTTATGTCATTTGAAACGTTTTGTAAAAAATGAGGTGATTCTGAGTTGTTTAGACGTGTTCGGCGTAAGTTTGAATCTGGAAGTTTGAAATAGTTCATTAAACTTGATTTGAAGTGTGATTCGTGGTTTTAATTTAATATTTTGTGATTTGAGGCCTTTATTAGGTCTGTGTTATATTTTAGGACTTATTGATATATTCAAATGAGATCCTGAGGGGCTCAGGTGAGTTTCAGATGGAATTCGAACCATTTTGAGTCATGTTGGTTATTGTTGGTTTTCTGGTGGTTTTGATGCTTCAGGTGTTCTTTGTGATCACGAAGGTGTGGCTGCGAACACGATGTGTATGTGGGATCTGGGTGTTTTGACTTTATGCGTTCGCAATATAAGGGTCGCTTTCGTAGAGGTTCAGTAGCTAGAGCGTCATGTTTACGCAGCTGGGTCGTGTTCCTGATGGTTGGTCGATTAGTGCTTTATGGTCGCGTCTGGATGTCACGATCACGATGTTGTGCAGGCTTGGTAGGCAATGTACAATGCGCTGGCGAGGACTGTGCTGCGAACGCGAAGGCTTATTGGGGTAGTGTTGTTTTCTTCGACGCGATCACGAAAGCTTTTCCGTGATCGCGTTGTGTTTAACTTGGCAGAATCATTTAAGTACTCTATTTTGAGGGCTTTGATTATTTTATCATATTTTGAGTTTGGGAGCTCGACTTTGGATGATTTTAGAGAGAAATTTCATCATTTGGATTGGGGTAAGTATTTTAGACTCGATTTGATTATTTTACATGATTCTATCTTTGATTTTGCCATTTGATCGATGAATCTAAAAGAGAAATTTAGGAGTTCGTCTAAACTTTTCTAAAGTGAATAATTGAGTTTTGAACATCGATTTGGAGTCAAAATTGGATGATAGTAGTATGGTTGGACTTATATTTTAATAGATTATCAGAATTTGTGAGTTTTATAAGGATCCGAGGTGCAGGCTCGAGTTGATATTGTGGTTGACTTTGAGTATTTGATTAAAGATTCAAACTTTATTCTTTGGATTTGTTTTTTATGGCGTTATTTGATATTTTTGAGTTGCTTTTGGCTAGTTTCGAGCCGTTAAGAGGTCGATTTGTGTGGGATGGCATTTCTAAAGTATTGTTTTGGCTTGTTCGAGGTAAGTAACATATCTAAACTTTAAGTTGAGGGTAATTATCCCTAAGAATTGTGATACTTGAGATGTGTTGGGGTGATGCACGTGCTAGGTGATAGGCGTCTGTGCATGCACCAAGGTGTTCATGATCAGGGTAGTTTTTAGGCTATAATATGCCATGTTTTGCTATCATGCTTCTTTAATATCATATTTTCTCCAATTGTATAACTATGTGAGTTATTATTCATGTTAGGAATCATGTCTAGGCTATCTGCTTAATTATTTGAGATATGATAGGGCTATTTTTTCCATGTTGAGCTATTTGCCTTATCCGTAGTTATATTGTTCAGTCATGATAGTTATATTTGTATGTTATATCTTTTTCTCTATGCACATTTAATATGGTGTCTCACATGTTATTAGTGTCCTTCTACGTGCCACGAGTTTGAACTGAATTTTGGCACATTGTGATATTTTGTATTGTATAATTGGATTATGTTACTGTGAGATGTTAGTATATGGAAACTTAAGCAAATTGATGTTTGATGTGGGCCATAAAGCCGTGGTGATTGATAGTGAGGTGACGCTTGCGTCGAGGCTATGTATTGGACTTAGTGTTATTGATATTAAGGTGACTGTTGATACCCAATTTTTCCCTGTATTTTTTATATGCAAAATACCTTTCAAAATAGCATGTATATGCATATATAAGTATATCCCAAGGTTACATTATTTTTTCTTAATTTTTCAAAGATTTTCAAATCAATTTACTGCCTTATTTTATCAAGAAAAACCTAATAATTATCCCCAATTTATCATTTTGGTGATTTATTTATTAGATTCTCATGTTTATATTAAAATATAGCTAAGACATTTTTCACACATTTTTTTTACAAATTTATTTGGTTTTTTTAAGGATAAAATTACATAATTGTAATATTAGCCATTTTTATGTTTAAATCCGTCATGTTTATAAAATGAGATTCTGTATTTTTAAATTGATAATTATACGTTATAAGTCATTTTAGTGCTTTTAATTTGTTTTCAGAAATTTGTTTATTATTTTTTTATAAATTAAATGGGGAAAAAAGGACTATTTAACTTATAGCCACATTTGGCTTGATTAAACCCAATACCCAACCCAAATTAAATCAACCCAAGACCCAAGCCCAATCCTAAATCTACCCAACCCAACCTGGACTAAATCCTGGCCGTTGATCATTTTTGGTCAACGGTCCAGATCCGCCCTTACCAAATTAAACCAACCGACCCCCCAAGACCCCTCTCATTCTTCACTCAACCGACTCTCTCTCTATCTCTCTATCTCTGGTTCTCTCTAGAACCTTCCCCCTTCCCCTCCTCTCCGATGAGTTCTATCCATCTTTCACGGCCACCTCCTGGCCTGTATCCATGGTGGTTTCACCACCCACCGGCCTTCTATGGATCCTCACGCTTGGTTATTGAAGTTTCATCACTTGACCACGAAAAGCTGGGTCCAGACCCTTGTTGATTCAAGTTTCACGGCCATCTCCGGCCTTGCTCCGGCAAGCCATGTCTGTTTCGAGCCTGGCCTCGACTCCTCCTGCTTAGATCCAAGCCTTTCTCACCGTTTGGGTTTCTCTGAAACCCTAGCTTTTGAGGTTCTTCTGATCTCTGTAGATCTGTTCCTGATCCATGTTTTCCCTATGCTTTTAAACGATTTTTTGATATTTCTTTCAAAAGTTATGCTTTCAAAGCCTTTATTTTCTGATCTAGGGTTTTTAGATGTTTCTCTGATTTTTCTTTTTCTTTTATGTGCTTCTTCTACTATGTTTCTTCTACTGTGTTCTTTGTGTTTCTTCTACTGTGTTATCGTTAAGTTTCTGCTATCATGTTCTTAATCAGTTTTTTCTGCTATGTTTCTCATTAGCTTCTTCTACTATGTTTCTTTTATTGTGTCTCGCATGTTGTTCTTTTACTATGCTTCTCATGAGTTTCTACTACTAAAAGAGCATGCTAAGGGTCTCAGTTCCTTTCTGAGACCTTTGAACCTGTTTCGATTAGTATCTTTTCCTTGATTGCTTGTCCTCTCACCTCTGCAATCGATTGATGGTAAAAACCCTAGAATTTGTGGGGTTCATCTGAGTTTTGAGACCATGGGCTATATGATTTGCTTGTGCTTCATCTCTGAACTTGCCTGATTTCAAAAACCCTAATCTTTTGCACCTATTTAAATTCCTGGAGTTGTTTCATCTAATGCTTCATTAAGTTTCAAAATCATTGTTTCAATTTTGTTTCTTCATATGATTCTGACTTTTGCTAAACTCTATAAGACCTTTTACTTGACCCCTTTTCGCATGCCTGATACTTGTGTGCTCTTTATATGTGCTGAACTTCCCTCTAAAAGGGCTTTCAATTTTTGATTAATTTCAGACTTCCTTTGTACAAGTTTGATTGATTTCTTTCCTTGTTTGCTGACTGCCCTATTACTCGACTTAAGTTAAAAAACTTTTCTCAGCTTTTCTGACTTGGTTCATTCATGGACCAGTGATTACAAAATCTCTGATCCTTAATTTACTAGCTACTAATTGATTTCTCTTACCTTATTTATGCAACCGTGTATTTCAAAGCTCTGCCCCTTAAATAAACTTCTATGTATTTACCCCTAATTGCCTACTTTGCACAAGATGTTTATTTGATTTCTTTCCTTAAATAGTTTTACCTTTTGAGTCTGAATTCCTAAATTAAAGGAAGTCTTGTGTTGATTGATTCTTAATTGACATCCAGTTCCTTAATTGTTTTCTTACCTTATTTCTGCCTGTTTTTCACACTATAAATACACGGCTCTTTCATTAGCACACCCATCATTCATAGTCTTTCTGAACTTACACTTGCACGCAATAGTATATTCTCTTATTGTCTGCACTGTGGCCTGTTTACAAGACCTACTGCTTTCTCTATTTGTTTCTTTGAAACTCGTATGTCCTGATTTAAGCTTTAGCACCACAATAAAGTATTTATTTACTGCTTTCGTATCTATGTCTACTCACTATTTCTGTATAGTTCAACACTTACTTTAGCATGCTAATTTCTTTCTACCTGTTCTATTCTGAATCCCAAACCCCTTCCCCCTATATGTTTGAGCTATGGTTTAAGGCATGGCAATAAGAAAATTATTGTCCATGAATTAAATTTGATCCCTTGGGATCCTAGCCTCTAAATAGTGTGTTCTAACAGGCTTATGGGTATGCTGGCATTCTCCATTGCTGGGCATACCCACATCATGCCCTTGTCTCTTTCAATTTCCCTATTCCCCCTGAACCCCTTATGTGTACTTATTTGTAGATCTTTCCCTCTCCTTTCCCCCTTTTAGAATTCTGTTTCTGCACTTGCACACTCTCTTAGTCTTTAAGTTCTACCTCTCTCTTGTGAGCCTTACCTTGGGACCCTTTGAGCTCCCTCTAAACTTGGACACTTGAGGGCTGGCCCTTCCACACTGCACTTGTCTATACATTTGGGTGTGAGCATTACTCGGAGTCCTTTTTGAGGCTCTTAGGGAACTTTGACACACTTGAATGGGAGAAAGGCTTTGGATCTTGATCTTATGGAGTTGGTTTACCTCATATTTCAGACATGAAGTCTGAATCAAGCTCTCCTTTGGTTGTACTTTTATTTAAATTTTTCTGATGTATTTTACTTTATTCTAGGCTGTAATAATTCGTAATAAACTCTTGGGGATGGCTAGTGAAAAGGGCGGGTAACTATGTATGCAAAGGGTAGATACCATACCTATAGGTCATTCTAAATTCTGCAACTCTCATATAGAAATCATGCCTATAAGTCATTCTGAAATCTGCATGCATATAGAAATCATGCTTATAGGAATCATGTCCATAAGTATGGAAATCTGAATTCCGCATATGCATATAGAAAATATGCTTATAGGTCCTTCTGAATCTTGTATATCCATATTCATCTAGAAATCTTATTCATAGGTCTTAAACAATCAACTGCATATAGATATCATGTTCATGTCTTAAAACAAATTCTGCCAGTTAGATACCATGTTTAGAGGTTAAAACCTATCTTCAACACCTAGATATTATGCCTATAAGGTTTCTACACTTTTACCATGTCTATAAGGCTTCTGACCAACTACGCGTAGAAAGCATGTCTATAGGAATTATTAATCGAATCTGAATCGCTTCATTCACGTCTAGAGCTAAACCAGTAATAACAAGGATCATCATTTGCAGAACTCATAACCTTCATAAAACTTGCTTTCTTTAATCCGACAACCTTTTTAACCAGTACGTATTCAGTTTATTATTATTGCTTTCTGAATTCAGTAGATACCATGCCTATAGGATCCTTGCCCAACACTTAGGCAAGCCTTAGGGCGAAGTTATAAACTGAATCTGTGTTATTAACTACAACCAGCAGGCAGGCCTGATTCGGGTTTCTTATCTGAATTATGTAATAAATCAGTCTGCCTCAACCTTTAAGTTCTTAATCAGACCATAAATAGTATGTGAAAGTCATGCTAATTATGTGTTTTCTTTGTTCAAGGAGGTATATCTGAGCCTTTTACTTGTTATGTGCTTTCCCCCAACTTGCTATACATGTTTTTGTATGTCGCCTTAGAATTTTGCCTTTGAAACTACAAATAAGCCTAATATCCCTCCTCCTTAGTATTAGTAGTCCTAAATGCCTCCGGGACTGATAGGATTGGGATGGGTAATAGCCTGCAATAAGTAAACGAGACCATTCTGCACTTTAATACCTTAACGAGGTGGGAAAGGGTAGATATGGATATGATGACCATGTGATAACATCTCGTGTAGCCCCTAACTGAGGAGTGATTACCGGATGTTGTGTGGGGCGATCCATATTATTAATAAACCTAGGACCCCCCCTTTTCCTTTGTTTCTTTGTTTCTTCTAAAGATTTCAAACTATTTCTTTTAAGAAAATCAGTTGCCTTTTAATTCTTTCCATTTTTGTTTGTAACCATTATGTGAAAATCCGCTCTTATTTGAAGTTTTATTTGCCTACATGTTATTTGCACCTAAATTCACAACAATAGTCTGGCCGGGAACCATACTAGTGGATCCTAAGGGGTGCCTAACACCTTCCCCTTGGGATAATTTCAAGCCCTTACCCAATCTCTGGTTACTCAAATCAAACCTTCTTGGTGTCCTAATGCACCTTAATCATTAGGTGGAGACTCTTCAATTCAAACCCAAATTCCCAAAAAGGGAACGAGTTGTCCTCCCAAATGTCATAAACCCAATTTCACGAGAAAAAGGGAGCGCGGCAACATGCCGACTCTATTGGGGACCTTTTAGGCTTTTACCATTTCAGACTATTATTGTGGCTTGACATTTTCTTTATATGCCTTTATTTATTTAATACCTTTAAGCATTCAATTCCCCTTTTCAACTACAAAACTGACTTGTCTTTTTTGTTTCTTTCCTTTATTTTATTTACTGGTTTCCTTTATTACTGCTTTAAATTATGAAGAACCGTTGTATTTACTTCTTTCTCAACGTGCAAATACGTGACAACCTGCTTTAGTTATTGCATAAACATGTTTTCAACATCATATTCCACTCGTGCCAAACAAAATACCATAGCAACGCTTATAATGAGTGGTTGCGCTCTTCCGATATTATCACCCCTAAATCCGGCAAAGGCATATTTGCGATAAAACCAGTCGATCAATGGTGTAGTCGACAGTTCCGCGCCTTTCCCTCTTGAGTTGTCCACTCAAGGGTACTAGTCTAAAACCCCATAGAAACCTTACTCTATTTAATTGTGCATGCATCATGGTCAAACCTAACCGAGTCAGTTATGTTGTCCACATAATGACTCTTTAAGATAGCCTTGTCCAAAGTCCACTGGTTTCCCTAAAACACAAATGGACACTACCACGTTTTGTGCATATTTTTGGAGAACTAAATGTTTTTATGCCAATTATTGATATTTAATAGTCGAGTCTGGTGGGGGTAAGGGCCTAACCTTTTTGTCTTATAGAAATATGAGGCACGAAGTCCCCATATTCGGCATAGTCACCAACATCTACCCAAAATTGCTAAGCTGGTAGGAGGATCTTCATTCCAGTGATCAGACTCTTGTCCGAAAATACCTAGGAAAACTACCTTCTCTCCTGGAAATCCAACCTAACAACAAGATCATAGAAGCTGCCACTCTGTTCTGGGATTGTGATAGGTCTGTGTTCGGCTACGGGGACATTGAGATGACACCGTTGCTAGAGTAAATAGGAGGATTAACTGGTATACCATGGGAAATTCTGGGTTTGTTAATGTCGGAAAACCGCAAGGGTAGAGGTTTCCTCAAAATGATGGGTCTAAAGAAGAATCCAGACTTGACATGCTTGAAAGAGTCATCTATTCCCTTTGATTATTTGTACAAGAGGTACGGTCACAACAAATCTTACCGTACTTATCCTGACGAGTTCGCCCTCACATCATTGGGGCATATTCACTGAAGGGTCTTTGTCTTCATATTTTGCTTCCTGGGATGATAGTGTTTCCAATGAAGAAAGCAAGGATCCACACCAAGCTAGCTATGGTAACCAAAACTCTAATGGTGGGAATTGGTGGGCAACCATTCAACATAGTGCCCATGATCATTGCAGAGATATACCGAGCCTTGGAGAAGTGTCAACAAAGAGCCAAACATTTCGAGGGCTGCAATTTGCTACTCAAGCTCTGGCTCATGACCATCTCCAAAGGGGTGAATATCGGCAATAGATTCAGCGAAGGGATTGGGATGATCACATAGCCTTCCATTATCCAAGATGAATGAACTACATGCCCAACATGTTTGCCCAACCAGAAGACGCTAAGGGGTTGTTAGAGCTGTTTGAAAATTTAACTGAGGATCAAATACAATGGATGTTCGAGTGGTTCCCTACTGAGGAATTCATCGCCCGATCCAGGGATGCACCATTTCTGATAGTGATCGGTTTGAGAGGAACCTACCCTTATGTCCCTCTCTGAATTATGAGACAGGCTGGTAGGAAGTAGGTTATACCAAGGGTCGGCAAGATGAGTCACTTCTGGGCTGAATTTCAAGATGATGATAGTCCTTACAAGTGCCAAGCTCAGCATATGTGGCACTGCAAAATCGTCATGGGAAGGGATACCATCAAGCTAGACAGATACCATACTGGTTGTACTCCATACTATTCAAGCTGGATGGAGGATAATCATAATGGTCTGGGTCAACCCGAGTTTGTTTGAGGTCACAGAATCATAGATGAAAAGGCTGAGGCATAGGTCAAATACAATCAACTACGCAAGAGGATTCGGGAATGTGAAAGCGAGCACCATGAGATAAAAGAAGCCCACCAAAGGCTGATTGAAGAGTGGAAAGACATGGATGTCAGTGCCAACAAGCGATTGGGATACTTGGAGCGGGGTTTAGTAGAGCTGGAAAGGAAATTTCTCAAAAGAATCGAGGATTGCCAGAATGCTGAAGGAAACAAGGGCGGACACCTAGCCAGAGCCTACCTGTTGCTGGGACTTTGCGAGTTGGTGAAGCTGTTCGATGGAGCCAAAGATGCCGAGTCTGGGGAAGGTCCTTCTGGGACCAAATAGATAGAAGCTTGTTCTTTTGCTTTGAGAAATGTAATAAGGCCGATGGCCACTAGTGATATTTTATTTCATGTTATTTAGCGTCATTTTGGGATTCGTCTACTTTTTATCAATAGAATGAGGCATTTAGCACTCTAAGTTCTCCAAATCAATTTGTCGCTAGGCTTACCTCGGGCTCAAAGAGGTTCCCCAAGTTAGGACACGATTTACATTCTTGCACTATGTGTTTAAATATTGCAACATTTTTATTATAATCCTCACTAACTTGTTACCTTTTTGTTTTTACTTTTGTTTTATCCCCCTCCCTAAAGGTTAGTTCGTGCACTCTAGCATCATCATCCTATTCCACGAGATCCAGGGGCCCTCCACCCACTCCTCCTCTTAGTCCTATAAGAAACAAGAACAAAGGAAAGATGGAAGATTCGAACAACACCAGAAAGGAAAACTCGACTGAACGGGTAGAGGTCACTCATGGTACTCAGGTTTCCAAAGAAAGTGCGTCCCAACTCGAGCAGAAACTGTTGAAGTTCCAGGAGGAACTTGATCAAGTTCGAAATCTGGCGAATTTGTCATTTTCCCTCACCACTCCAGACGTTAATTTCCCAAACACTCAGAACCCCACACCTCCACAAAATATCCCAAAAACACAAAACCATCCCGCTCCTTACCACCACTGCAACACTTGCCACACTTCCAACAAATACTCCAATGCTCAACCCAGAACCATTGAACTCCACAAATGACCATTTCTATGCTCGTCATAACACCCCCATCTATGCGGAGACCGTACCATACTCCACCCAACCCATCTCAAGCACACTCGAGTTTGATGATAAAGACTCACTCATCAAGAACCTAGTTGAAGAACTTAAGAAGTTGACTAGCCGAATTCAGGGCGTCGAAGGAAGTAAGGGGATTGAAGGGTTGAAGTACGAAGATCTTTGCATACAACCCGATGTCGAACTACCCGAGGGGTACAAACCTCCTAAGTTCGAGATATTTGATGATATAGGGGATCCAAGAGTTCATCTGAGAACATACTGTGACAAGCTGGTCGGAGTAGGAAAGGACGAAAGGATCCGCATGAAACTTTTCATGAGAAGTCTGAAAGGAGATGCTCTGTCTTGGTACATTAGCCAAGACACGAAGAAATGGTCGAACTAGGTGAGTATGGCATCCGAATTTATGGACAGATTCAGGTTCAGCACAGAAAATGCACCAGATATGTTCTACATCCAGAACCTAAAGAAGAAACCCATAGTAACATTCCACGAGTATGCTACTCGCTGGAGATCAGAAGCTGCTAAGGCCAGGCCTGCTTTAGAGGAGGAACAAATGAACAAGTTTTTTGTCCGGGATCAGGACCCGTAGTATTATGAAAGGCTAGTGTTGATTGATAACCATAAATTTTCTGACATCATCAAGGTGGGAGAAAGGATCGAAGAAGGCATCAAAAGTGGTATAGTTACAAACTTTGAAGCCTTGCAAGCTACCAATAAGGCTTTACAGTACGTCCAAGAAAAGGGATGTAGGTGCCGTAATGGTGGCACAGAGAACCAAATCTCCTATCAAATACCAAACCTATCCAATGTCTTCACTCACATATTAGCCTACTCTAAACTACCAGGCACCCTCACCCTTATACCAAACTCCACCACCCATTTATCAATCACCTCCACCTCCCACATATCAACCTACCTCACCAATATATTCCTAACCTGCACATGTCTACCAATCCTACAATTCTATCAATCGCCTCCCACACATCAAAACTTTCCTAGACCTCGACCAAATTTTGACCGAAGACCTCCCAAACAGTATACCTCCATTGCTGAACCCATTGACCAGTTGTACGAAAGGCTCAAAGCTTCTAGTTATGTCACCCCTATCCATGCTATAACCCCTAAGAACCCTTCTCAATGGGTTAACCCAAACAAATCTTGTGCATACCATTCCGACATGAAAGGACATACCATCGACGAATGTCGCTCCCTGAAAGACAAGATCCAGGCCCTATTTGATAAAAAGATTATTGTGGCAAAGGAGCATGCTCTGAATGTCCGCAATAACCCTCTGCCAGACCATAAGGGTGGAGGTGTTCACATTATTGATATAGAGGATGATTGGGACCCCAAGGGATCGATTGGTTTGATCACAGAAGGCGACGATCCAAAGAAGCCAATAGTCACCCTTAATCTGATTGTAGTCCAGATTCAGCCTTATGGGGTTGCCGAGGTAAATATGTCCATGCCACTTGAGTTTGAAGCACCATCCTCTGCAAATATGCCAATGTCGATTGAGGTCAAATTTATGTCACCAGCAAATGCACCTACACCCTTCAAAATTGCGGTTTTACTGCCTAAGGTGCATGCTCCGTTCAGAGTAAAGATAGCCATGCCAATTCCGGTGGCAATGTCTGCCGTAACACCATTCCATACTAATGCCATACCTTGGGACTACATAGCCAAGGCAAGAAGAAAAGGGAAGGTCAAGTTCGGGGAAGCCGTTGCGGCATAGAGTATGACAACAACCGGTAGGGTTTATACCCCGGAACATTTGGCTGAGTCAAGCAAGCAGGCCTCTGGTCGGCCAACCACCACTGAAATTGGGCCCGATGATCTCTGGAGAAAGATACAAGCCAAGGAATACTCGGTCATTGATCAGCTGAACAAAACGCCGACACAAATTTCTATCCTAACTTTGCTACAAAATTCTGATGCACACAAGAATGCCTTGTTAAAGGTGTTGAGTGAGGCATATGTACCAAGCAACATCACCGGAGGAGATATGGCAAACATGGTAGGGCAGGTATTGGAAAGTCACAAGATCACTTTTCATGAAGATGAGCTACCACCAGAAGGGTTGAGTCACAACAAGGCGTTACACATCACCGTGCAATGCGATGATTATTTTATCACCAGAATCCTGATTGATGGAGGGTCCAACTTCAACATTTGTCCGTTGGTAACACTCAAGACATTGGGAAAGGGGCTGCATGAGATCAAGGACGGTGCCATCAACGTCAAAGCTTTCGACGGTTCCCAAAGGTCCACCATTGGGGAAATCAGCCTGTGTTTGCAAATGGGGCCTACTTGGTTCGATGTTGATTTTCAAGTGATAGACGTGCCGGCATCTTACAATTTGTTGTTGGGACTATCGTGGATTCATGCCATTGGGGTCATAGCGTCAACACAACATCAGGTGGTGAAATTTGAGTGGAACCACCAAGAGGTGATCATTCACGGCGACGGTAGCAATCCCATATACAGTTGCCAGACTATCCCAGCAATCGGAGGCAGAAGAAAGATAGGTGGGGAGACCTATCACCACATCGAGCGAGTCAACGCCGTCGACAAGGACAAATGGTGGGACAATAAAATTGAAAGCATATTGAGCTGGAGTCGATACGAACCTAGCAGGGGACTTGGCAAGAACCTCCAAGGAATCACTAAGCCTATCAAACTAAAGAAACATGGCACCACCTTCGGTCTGGGATATGAGTACACTTGGGAAGAATTTTACAACTGGTCACCACCATGGTACGATCCTTACTATCCGCTGGAGCAGCCCATACCACATTTGGAGCATACTTTCTAGCCAGCCGATGTTATCTATGGGTCAGAAGAAGAGGAAGCACTGACATCAGTGAGGAATTTGTTCCTAGAAGACGATGATATGGATTGTTGTGTTTTTTTGGGAGGAGGGGGAGGAAGGCCCTTCCATACAGGCAGTAAGCAGAGGAGCATGCCTCAATAACTGGACCATCAGAACTACCAGAACCGAAAAGCCTCGGGGTAGCAAGGTTGAACAAGCATCATGCACTATCTTTTATTTTTACTAGTTGACTTTCCTTCCGCATTTTAAAATTTCACAATAAGATCTTCAATGTTCAAAATAGTTATGGAATTTATCAAAGCATTTCGATTTTCCCTATAAATCTTATCTTATTATTTTCTCTCATTACTTTACTTATACATCATTATTATTACTTATCTTGATGAACCAATGACTGTGACATGCAATGAGACAATGCAACAAACGGACATATATTCAGAGGAAGATGACATACCGGAAGAGATTATTAAAGAAGTTGAGAATTTTGAGAACAAACCTAAGTCCAACCTGGACGAGACTGAGATTGTTAGCCTGGGAGATGCAGAGAACGTCAAAGAAACGCGAATCAACGTTCATTTGTCACCGTCAGAAAAGGAAGAGTACACAGAATTTCTAAGGGAATATAAGGACATATTCGCCTGGTCGTATGATGACATGACTGATCTGAGTACATCTATTGTGGCACACAAATTGCCAACTGATCCAACATGTCCGCCGGTAAAGCAAAAACTCAGAAAGTTCAAGCCTGATATGAGTTTGAAAATCAAAGAAGAAGTCACTAAGCAGGTCAAAGCCAAGGTTCTCAGGTAGTAGAATATCTGACGTGGTTAGCCAACATAGTGCCGGTACCAAAGAAGGACGGGAAGGTCAGAGTCTGTGTCGACTACTGGGGTCTCAATCAGGCCAGTCCAAAAGACAACTTCCCCTTGCCGAACATACACATCCTGATCGACAATTATGCCAAGAATGAGTTTCAGTCATTTGTAGATTGTTTTGCAGGGTATCATCAGATCTGGATGGATGAAGAAGATGCTGAGAAAACAGCTTTCATTACACCGTAGGGGATGTACTGTTACAAGATGATGCCGTTTGGATTAAAGAATGCTGGGGCCACCTACATGAGGGCCATGACCACCATTTTCCACGATATGATACACAAGGAGATCGAAGTATATGTAGACGATGTTATCATCAAGTCCAATAAAGCCACTGATCACATGGAAGATTTGAGGAAGTTCTTCAATAGACTGAGAAGGTACAACCTAAAACTGAATCCCGCGAAGTGTGCATTTGGGGTTCCTGCCGAAAAACTACTTGGGTTCATTGTAAGTCGCCGAGGAATAGAACTGGATCCATCAAAGGTCAAAGCTATTCAAGAGTTGCCACTGCCAAAGAACAAGAAGGAAGTGATGCGTTTCTTGGGGAGACTTAACTATATCAGCCGGTTCATAGAACAATCTACAGTTATCTGTGAGCCAATCTTTAAGATGTTGAAGAAGGATGCCGCTACCAAATGGACTGATAACTGCCAAAAGGCCTTCGACAGAATCAAAGAGTACCTATCAATACCACCAGTTTTGGTCCCGCTCGAGTCAGGTAGACCTCTATTACTCTACCTCACAGTATTGGATGGAGCGTTCGGTTGTGTTCTGGGGCTGAAATGGGGAGGAAGGAGCAGGCCATCTATTACCTCAGTAAGAAGTTCACCCCGTACGAGGCCCGGTATTCTCTGTTAGAGCGTACCTATTGTGCTTTAACTTGGGTAGCTCAGAAGCTGAGGCATTAGTTTTGTGCCTATACTACATATCTTATATCAAGGATGGATCCTTTGAAGTACATCTTTTAGAAGCCCATGCCTATCGGCAAGCTAGCCAAGTGGCAAATCCTGTTGAGTGAATTTGACATTGTCTACGTAACTCAGAAAGTGATCAAAGGACAAGCACTAGCTGATCACCTTGCCAAGAATCCCGTGGACGGAGAATACGAACCCCTACAAACGTATTTTCCTGAGGAAGATGTATCATTCATAGGAGAAGATATTGCAGAATCCTATGAAGGTTGGAGAATGTTTTTTTATGGAGTAGCAAATTTCAAAGGAGTCAGCATAGGAGTGGTCCTAGTATCAGAAACTGGCCAGCATTATCCGCTGTCTACCAAACCCAGGTTTCCTTGCACCAATAACATGGCCGAGTACGAAGCCTGCATCTTAGGGCTTAAGATGTCCATTGACATGAACATTCAAGAGTTGCTAGTAATTGGGGATTCAGACTTGCTTATACATCAGGCCCGAGAAGAATAGGCGACCAAGAACTCCAAGATACTCCCTTATCTGCATCATGTATAGGAGTTGAGAAAGAGGTTCACAAAGACAGAGTTCCAGCATGTTCCCAGAGTCCAGAATGAGTTTGCCGATGCATTGGCTACCCTATCATCCATGATACAACATCCAGACAAGAATTTCATTAATCCCATTTTGGTAAAGATCTATGATCAGCCAGCTTACTATGCTCATGTCGAAGAAGAAACAGATGGAAAGCCTTGGTTTCATGATATCAAGAAATATTTGGCAAAAGGAGAATACCTATAACTTGCGAACACTACTCAGAAGTGCATACTTCTAAGGTTGTCTAACAATTTCTTTCATAGCGAGGGAATCCTGTATAGGAGGACTCCGGATTTGGGATTACTAAGGTGTGTCGACACGAAGGAAGCATCTAAACTACTAGAAGATATCCATGTTGGGACCTGCGGTCCACATATGAACGGTTTTGTCTTAGCCAAGAAGATACTCCGGGCTGGTTACTTCTGGATGACTATGGAAACGGGCTGCATCCACTATGTCCGAAAATGCCACCACTGCTAGATACATGCAGACATGATCAAGGTACCCCTAAATGAGCTTACTGCAACAAGCTCACCATGGCCGCTCGCCGCCTGGGGAATGGACGTTATTGGACCAATCAAGCCTGCCGCCTCCAACGGGCATAGGTTTATCCTAGTAGCAATCGACTATTTCACCAAATGGGTCGAGGCAGCATCTTACAGAGTAGTGACTAAGAAAGTCGTGGCAGCCTTCGTCCACGACCGTATCGTTTGTCGGTTCGGGATTCTAGAGTCAATTATCACTGATAATGGTTCCAATCTCATTAGTAACCTGATGAAATCCATGTGTGAAACCTTCAAGATCAAACACAATAATTCTACAGCCTACAAACCTCAGATGAACGGAGCCGTATAAGTCGCCAATAAGAATATCAAGAAGATACTAAGGAAAATAATAGAGAAGCATAAGCAGTGGCACAAAAAGCTATCATTTGCTTTATTGGGGATATCGCACTACAGTCCGCATATCAACCGGGGCAACCCCCTATATGCTAGTTTATGGTACATAGGCCGTCATGCCCACTGAGGTAGAAATTCCCTCCATAAGGATCATACAGGAAGTTGGGCTCGACAATGCAGAGTAGGTGAAGAGTCGTTATGAGCAGCTGGCTCTTATCGATGGAAAGAGAATGAATATAGTTTGACATGGTCAACTTTATCAGAACAGAATGTTCAGGGCCTTCAACAAAAGAGTCAAGCCGAGACAGCTCACTTCGGGGCAGCTAGTGTTAAAGAAAATTTTTCCGCATCAAGATGAAGCCAAGGGGAAATTCTCTCCCAAATGGCAGGGTCCATACATGGTTCACCGGGTTATGATAGGAGGAGCCCTCATACTCGCAAAAATGGACGGAGAAGTCTGGCCGAAGTCGATCAATTCAGATGCAGTCAAATGTTACTATGTGTAATCTTTATGCTTTCCTCATATGATGTAATTTGAACTATGCCTGACCTAATTCCCGTTTAAGAGGGGATACATAGACAACCCTATGGGTTCGGTCACAATTCAATAAAATTTTCACCCCCCTCGTAATTGGAAACTGGGGCAAATTTTGAGGAGGACCCTCAAAATTCCGTAACAAGAAAGGTCACAATGTCTTGAACCACGACGCAGTCGTCGGTTCATCTAAAGAAACTATTCTCGATTATGTATTTATGTTATATTTTTTACTAAATCATGCCTGTTTGTTACCAAAATTTCTCTGTTTAGCAATGCTACCCCAATGATACGTACAGTATTACCAGATCAGAGTCGGAAAGGTCAAGCAAAGCTAACAGGGATACGAACTAACCTCCCCTCTACAAAACTCATGAATTTTCTTTGGATGCAGACATTTGGATTGCGAAAGCATCCGACATGCTATACATTCACGAGATAAACGGTGTTCAGGAATATAACTCTTAGAATTGTTCACGTTTACCAGCATTTGCTATCCACGCACGCCGGCAATATCCCCTATATCGCAACGTCCCCAACAGTCACAATGTCGCAACCTGCTATCAGCTAAGAAACTCTATTACCATTTGCCCTTTTATTTTTATTTCTGCATTGCATAAGGCTACCATTTTGCCTTTCGAGACTAAGCACTGTCTCCATCTGCATTTCCTACATTGCATAAGGCTACCATTCTTCCTTCCGAGACCAAGCATTGTCTCCATCTGCATTTCCTGCATTGCATAAGCCTACCATTCTGCCTTCCGAGACTAAGCACTGTCTCCATTTGCATTTCTGCATTGTATAAGGCTACCATTCTGCCTTCCGAGACTAAGTACTGTCTCCATCTGCATTTCCTGCATTGCATAAGGCTACCATTCTGCCTTCCGAGGTTAAGCTCTACCTCCATCTGCACTTGCATGGCTGAAAGATCGTCGCTTTATTTTTCAGTTGCATGGCTGAAAGATTGCCGATTTATTTTACATTTGCATGGCTGAAAGATTGCCGATTTATTTTACACTTGCATGGCTAAAAGATCGCCGCTTTCTACATTGCATGGGCTGAAAGATTGCCAAATACTGCATCTCATGGGCTGAAAGATCGTCGCTTTATTTTACACTTGCATGGATGAAAGACCACTGCTTTCTGCATTGCATGGGCTGAAAGATCACCAAATACTGCATCTCATTATCTGAAAGACTGCCAAATTATCCAAAGGCGTCATTGTTCGTAGGCACCATTTTCATAGCCCGAGCACGCCATGCCATGGCCTGAGGATCTCCTTTAATCTTTTGCATATCATTATTCAAAGGCGTCATAGGACATCATTCTCATAGCCCGCGAAAACCCTTCGTGTCCTCGTGAAAAGAGGGGCAGCTGTAAGCACGTGATTTTTGCTTCACGACCAATCGCTCCAAAAGAAAATAAAAATAGGGACAAATGACTTCGCTGTACAATTTTTCGATTTTTCCGTGACAGGTGTTGTTAGTCATTTGTGGGGCTGTCCATTTTGCATTTAATCATTATCAAACAAAATACAAAAAAATATGTGTCATTAAAAGAAAATTCAAATATATATATATATATATATATATATATATATATATATATATATATATATATATATATATATATATATATATATATATATATATATATATATATATATGCATCGTTCGTTCTAGGTTGTGATTTAACTTACTTAAATATTTTTGTGATAATTGTGTTAAAATGCTACATTGTTGTTTGTTTTAATTTCATTGTTTTATTATTATTATTTCATTTTTGTTTAAAAAAAAAAATAGAAAAAAAACAAAAGAAAAGAGTGAATGAAAATCGGGTTGGGCCCAGGAAATAAAACAAAAAATAGGCCCAAAACCACGTCCAAGACCCGGTCCAAACCATGCCTGCCCAGGCACATCCCAAAACGGCGCCGTATAAGGCATTTGGTCTGAGCCGTCCATCCAGGCCAATCCAACGGCCCAGGACCCCCCTTCAGTAACCCGTTTCCAAACCCGACCCAGCTACCGGTTCAGCCCAACCCCTCACTTAAACCAAACGACCCCGTTTTAATATCAAACGACCTCGTCTCACCCCTCACCATCAAATCCAAGCCGTTGAGATCATCTGATCTAACGGGTCAGATCTAATCCCCTACTCCGTATATAAGCTTTCCCTCACACCCCACGCCCCCTATCCGAACCCCACCCTTCACTCATCTCCTTCCCCAAGCCCTGATCCAACCCATTTCCTTTTTGTTTTATTCAACTGCTAATTAAGTCATTAGCATGCTTTGTTGTGATTGTTTGTTATTTTCTGATAGTTTTCTTAATTTCTTCCATCTTTGTCAAAGACCTTTTTATTTGGTCGATTGTTTTCCGTGTATGATTTGAATGTATCCTGTGATAAGCATGTCCGATTAGGATAGTCGTCGCATAAATAACTTATATAGGTTCCGAGTGATTAACCAAAGTTGTCCGAAGCCCTTTAGGTCCCTATATGTGTTTGTTTATATGAACGACCGATTGTTACCTGTTATAATTAGTATAGTCGACTTGATAAATGTCATCGATTAACTTCCTACGACTGAATGTTCAGATATGCTAATGCGTACAACCTCACTTGACTGAACGGACCTGTATTGTGATTTGAATGTTGGACATTATCTATGAATGCTAGTTTGTAACTGCATTGTAAACAATTAAAAGAACCAGGCTAGGGCAGTTCTGAAATTGAACTTTCAGAAGTTCAAAATGCCCTGAGGCTGCAGTGATGCAGGACAGTAATAATCAAGGGCTAACAGGGGTAGTCTGGGGTTTGAAAAGAACAGAAAAACTTAGTTTAAATGAGCTGACAAGTAGGGTACTAATTTGGGATTAAACTAATACCAATGGGGAACAAGACACAAGAGTATGAGGTTTAAAATGAATACTAAAATGAGCCCATAACTCTTGATTAAAGAATAAGCCAGGCATGGGGAACAAATGGCTGGCATCAAAAGATGGTTAGGCATGGGTTTAAAGGGTATGGGCAGTCTGCAAATTGGCAGAATCCAGGCAGCTTGACTGCACTGGTTGTTTGGCTTATAAATAGGCCATTTCAGAACTTAAAAGGGGCTGGAAATTTTAGTCTTGAGAGAGGTCTTGTGAGTTTAAAGAAAACTGAAAACATAAAGAAATTTCCAGTAAACACTGTAACCAAACACTGTCTGAAAGCTACATAAGAGTTCATATTGGTCAAGCTGTCTTGGCCAAGTTCTGTTGTTTGCACTGATTGAGCTGCTTGTGATTGTTGAACTGCTGGTGTTGCTGCATTGAACACTCTGTTACTTCTGTTGTTTCATTACTCCTTTCTGGGATTACTTGTTTGGTGCTCGACCATCTGCTGGTTTTCTTTGTTCTGGAAACTGTCGCTGGTTGTCTGTGGACTGTGGAAAACACTTGTGGTTGTTGGTTTGTTGCTGTGTATCTGCTGTTGTTGTGTTTATTGCATACTGCCCAGCTGATCATTCCTTTCTTCTTTGTCCTCTATACCAGGTACACAACCAATGCACTGTCAAATGTAATTGGAACATTGAGCATGAATACAAAAAGAAAAGACCTGAAGTTGACTTTCATACATAGATTGTTACATTAGATATCATGTACTGTATAATAATTTTCATTCCTGTGTTGACAATAGAAGTAGCCTGTATGCCCAGTGTATATCAATATAGATTAGCTGAATGATAGTTTACATATGTATGTTGATAGGTGAAAAATATTCCCAATGAAATAGATTGTATCTCAGACTTAGTTTTACTTTGTAATATGTCCTTTAATGTAGGCCAAGCATGAAAATCGTACTCTATTAATTAAGTTCTTTCCTTTCTGATAAACTGCTTCATATAACTGGTAAATCATGTTTTAAGACCAAGAACACGGAGACTGCAATCTCAACCTCATGAAGGTCGAGCCCGGGTCGAAACAGACCAAGCAGGCCTGCATCGAACGAACAATGGCCCAGGTCTGGTCCATCACGCATGGGCTGGATTTGGGCCCTTAATTTTTGCTCGGCCGACTGTGTACGTGGCCGTGCTTCTGATTTTGTGCAAGCACTCGGAACTCTGTATAGATAACTTGCAAGCATGTAATTAATTAGGGCTATCTACTATTTTCAATTAGTAAAGACAAATGCAACAAGAAACGTAGTTGCTATAGGATATCCTTTTAAAATAAGGACGAGATGAGCCTCGACAAAAAATAAAGAAAAACGCACAAATTGCGGGGCCCTTGTTAAATATATATATGTTGAAGCATTCAGTCCCTAAGGTGGGTCGTTTAGAAAATCTCACGTCCTTCCCGGAATAATAACGCGATAGCCTCTTTAAGCGCGTACTTAATAATTTTACCTTCTTAAATTCGGGTGTGCATTTATGTGACCCAAATCCAAATCTCGACGGATCCGAAATGTGTTTCTAATCACGGGTACATTGATTGTGACGTGGTTCGAGATGCATGTCCATGACGTCGCAAATTCCTTTTAAAATAGAATGAGATGAGCCTCGCCAAATAAAAATACAAAATTGCGGGGCCCTCAATAAATATTTGCCTTAAAAATTGCTTAGATTTTGGGATGGACCGTTTAGTAAAATTCTACGGCCTTACCCAAAGTAAATGATACGCTAGTCGCTTTAGGCGCGCCTTTAATAATTTAATTTCCTTAAACTCGGGTGCACATTCATGTGACCCAAATCCAAATCTCAACGGAGTCAAAGTGTGTCGACGACCACGGGTACATTGATTGTAACGCGGTTCGAGATACATTTTCACAACGTTGCAATTCCTTGTAAAAATAATAATAATAATGATAAAAGCGGTTAAAAGTTAAATTTTGCACATAAGTTTACACTTGTATAAAATTAGATAATCAAGCCGAATATAACAGTTGAGCGACCGTGCTAGAACCACGGAACTCGGGAATGCCTAACACCTTCTCCCGGGTTAACAGAATTCCTTATCCAGATTTCTGGTGCGCAGACTGTAATATGGAGTCAGCCTTTTCCTCGATTCGGGATTAAAATTGGTGACTTGGGACACCCTAAATCTCCCAAGTGGCGACTCTGAAATAATTAAACCAATCCCGTTTCGATTGTCCTTTAATTGGAAAAAACTCCCTTGCGCCCTCGCGGGTGCGGAAAAAGGAGGTGTGACAGCTCTGGCGACTCTGCTGGGGATAAATGCAGAACCACTGGTTCAGGGTTAGAAATTCGAGCTTAGATAAATTGTTATATTTGGTTTTATCTGATTTTGTTACATGTTTGGGCTCAATGTGCTAAATGATGTATTTTACCGCTTTGATATTATTTGGACTGCATATATAAACTGTGCCGAAACCCCTCTCTTCTTTCTCTTGAGGAGTGCACGCTGGTCATGACTTCTTTCTGTTGGTGTCATATACCAAAATAGAACGAGGATTCGGAGGAGTTGCAAAACCGGATGGCCTTTTGGTTACGGGTACACAGCTCCCATCCTCGGCTCGAGTTGTCCGCTCGGGTAAGCCAGGTCTAGAACAAATACCCAGGTTATGAACTTAGTATAACAAAGCCACATGCCGGATCCCTAGTAGGAACGTTTATTTGCATCATGTGCATTTGACTTAGGAGACTCAACACAGGGGTTGAGTCCGTCTAGGACAAGCAACCTGAAAATAATGGACTATCTTTTGGCATCCTATGTGCTACATGTTGTATTTATTCAAGGGTGAATGGGTCATTTGGCGGACCAATGATAGTTGAGGACAAATGGCACTCCTTATCATGCTGATCACGTTAAATAAGAAAGTTGCACGATTTTTTAGATAAGCATGCTATTATGTTAATTAAGCACATGGGGAACATTGTGGAATTCAAGAATCCTTGGTATTCCACATGTCCCCCACGCTTCATTTTTTGGGAAAAGCACATGGGGACCATTTGTGGAATCCAAGAAGTCTTGGAATTCCCTATGTCCCCCACGCTTCATTTTGGAAAAAAGCACATGGGGAACATTTGCGGAATCCAAGAAGTCTTGGAAATCCTTATGCCTCCCATGCCACATTTTTGAAAAATAATAATAAATATAAAAAATAAAAAAATAAATAAATATATATATAAAAAAATATATATATATAAAAAAAGCATGGAAAATTCAAAAAAAGATTTTGTATGTTGTCATCATTTTCCACAAATTAGAAAATCGTGAAAAATAGGAGAAAATAACAGTGTAGAGATACAACTACTTATTTTTAGAAAAAAAAAACAATGTCCAAGCAGTGTCGAAACTCTGCCAAAATTTTGAAAAAAAAAAGAGAAAAGAAAGGAAGGAATGTTTTATGTTTTTCGTTAATTTGTTTGTTTGTTATGAATGAAAAATAATAGTCTATTTGATTGTTATAAAAAAAATAGAAAATGGAAAATGGTCTTCTCAAAAATAGTTTATTTGCCCGAACTACGCGGGTTTGATTCTCACCGGATGTGAGATACGTAGGCAACCATCATCGGGTCCAACCCCACCTTTGCTAAAATAGCCAAAAAAACAAATAAATAATAATAAAAGAAAAACATGTCAAATTTTTTAATTTTGTCATAAATAAGTCGGGTGATGCTGTTTTGTCAAAAATAGCCGGATGTTCCCGAAAGGGACGCCGGAAGGCTGACTTTGCATAAACAGCCACCTTTTGGGTCATGTTTAGGATTTTGGTCCAGTTGACCCACACAGCCTTAAAAAATCTTCACGCTGAAGGGCCGTGTTTGCAACACTAGTTTTTTTTTGTAATTTTGAAAAAAACAACAACAAAGAGTCATCGGTGAGGTGAATACCGTTTGGATTTTTAGACAAAATAAGCCGAGCCAGCTTCGGCAGTGTCTTAAACCGTTCTTGCCGAAATAGCCTTAGAGTATCTTTCAATTGTCGAAAGGTTATTTTCGTAAAAGAACGGACAAGTTTGTAAAGTGTCATAAAACAATCCTCCCCGGCCTCAAACTCATGTGAAATTTGGAAGGGGCCACATTTGCAAAAAAAACAACCGTTCGGTTGCATTTGTCAAATGGAGAAAAGGAGCGGGCCATTTGTTTGGAGTTTGTAAATCTTTTGATTAGAATATGTGGGTTGTTCGATTTTCGAGTTTGTAGGTCATCTTCAAACCTTTGAAACCCAGTTTGTTTTCATATGAAAATTGAAAAAATGTTTATTATTGTTTATCTTTTATTGGTCCGAACTACGCAAGGTCTGATTCATGCAGGGTCATGATACATAGGCAATCTCCATAAGATTCGACCACAACAAAAAAAAGAGCAAAAAGAGAATGGAAAAGAAAAAGAAAAAAAATGAAAAAAAAATCGAAAAAATGAAAAATGAAAAAATCGAAGAAGAAAAATAAAAAGAGAAAAAAAAAGAAAAGAAAAAATGTAATGAAAAAAAAAATCGAAAAAAGGAAAAATGAAAAAAAAGAGAAAAAAAAAAGGAGAAAAAATGTTGCTAATAATGAGGACCGACTGAGTCCATTCTAACCTGTTTTGTTTGAATCACAAAGAAAGAAGGTGGTTGGTTTGTGGTAAGCCAGGAATACAAGATCCAAAAGCACGCTTTGCGGGGATCAGGCGCAATGACAGAAGCATTCGAGTCCTATTGGGAACTTGTTGACTAAGGGTGATGATATTGAAGTTGGCAATGGTCTGGCAATACTGATGCAAAGCTCAGTGGCTAAGACGCCAGTTTCGCTAAAGTGGGAGGACGCTCCGTTCCTTGGTTAACAATAAAGAAGCATTTGGTGGCTTATTTTGTTGTCATTTCTGTTGTCCGGATTATTAAGGTTGTAACTTGGATTTTGTCCTGTGTCAAACCTTCTTATCTTTCCATTTTGTCATAGCAGTTTGTTTTAAATTTTGTCCAGTTTGTGTTAGGATTTTATCCTGGTTGTTTTGTTTGTTTTATTATTCAAACCATTTCGCTGGTAGTCTAATACAAAGCCGGTCTTTTGTTATTTCCAGTCGTCTTTTTGTTTAGTCCTTTTATCATTTCGTTCAATGCCGATTCTAGGGACATGCCATGCGCACCCAGTTTGGGCCTAATCTTAAAAGTTAATCATAAAACCCTGGGAAGGTGATCAAAGCATTTAAAGGGAATAAGAACGGTTCAAGATTATTTGGAGCCCGAGTCATGTGGAACTGGGGCAAGTAAAACATAAAGAAAACCGTTAAATGCAAGATTCGCCAAATTGGCATGAGGGTCGTTCATAATAATGAGAAAGAGAGTGTCGCCCAACGGTGCTTTAGAAGTGACAAATGAACAAACAGATGTTGAATATAATTGTCAAGTCCAGCACCATCGGAAGAGACTATAAATCTATTGTTTAATTGTGTTGTTTGGACTTGGCATGTTTTAAAGACTGGAATGACGAAGGCATTTTGTTCTGCTACCCAAACACTCTATCCTTCGTTACCCCTTTTGAGCCTTATTTATTTTCTTTCATAGCCCTCGTTCGGAATCAGTAGCAACGACTAGAAGATACGAACATGGAAGATAAAAAAGAAAAAAAAAAGAATAGCAAAACGACAAAAGAAAAATGAAAAAAAAAGAGAAAAGAAAAAAGAAATGATAAAAAAAAAAAGTCAAATGAAAAAAAAAAAGAGGAAACTACGTTTGACCTGATTCCTCAAAGAGGATACGTAGGCGCTTCACGGCTCGGTCATAGTTTTGAAAAATGAAAAAAAATAAATCAATCAAGTAAAATATCCCCAAACAAGAAACTGAGGAAAAAGTTGCATTTGTTGTAAATAAATCTAGTTCCGAAAGTTGTAACTAATAACCCAAAATTAATGCATTTTTTAGCCTTTAATACCCTTTTTTTCTAGCCTTATCCAAAACCCACATTACGGTCCAAAGAAAGACCTTCTGATCAGTCTTCAAAAGATGCCAAGTCAGACAAATGAGAGTCTCACCGGTGAGCATAACATTCTCTTCCACAACAGAAAGGACTCTAATCCCCGGCAGAAAGAGTCATACCGGCAACACTCCAAATCCCCAGCTGAAAAGTGATACAAATGAGAGAGTCTTATCGGTGAAAATCTTTACGGACACCATAAGACGATGAAAGCTGAGAGAAAAACCAAAATGAGAGAGGCTTGATAGTGAAAACCCTTTAGGCACTACAAGTCGAATAAGATTGAGAATCAGATGGGGAATTGCCAATTGAAGATCTTGAAAGATGATTGACAGTGGAGGATAGGCCACATATGCATGTCATGACCATTAGAGTCGGTATCTTCATTTGATAGGTTTTTATAGTTTCTAAGAGTCATCTTTTCCCTTTGTCATTTTATTCTGTTTCCTTTTATCTTTTATTCTCAATGCAGGATAACACAAACAGTCTTAAAGGCCTGCCCCAGGCAATGCAATGATCGTGCCTCGCAGTTTTAGAGGAAGTAAGCTCCCAAAGGGAATGGTTTCGGGAGTAAAAGCAGATTCCCACAGCATGTGCTTAAACAGAAAGCAGAAAAGGGAACAAATTGAAAACCAGCCCCAACAGGCTAGAGACCCCCAGCAGGCAATTTTGTCCACTAACCAATTATGGGGACATAGAGCAAGAAAAGGGGAAGAGAGGAAAAATCATCCGCCGGAAAGGCACCCTCTACCACCACGATTAAAATTAATTAAATCCTTTTGTCTGCTGCAGGAAAACAAAGGATTGATGATGGCAGCGAGATGCAACGCCAGGGAAATCACCAAAAACCGGGGCAGAATATTTTCTGCCGATTGTCAAAAATTTTCTCGGAAGAACGGGGAAACAATTTCAAATACATTTAAGTTCTAGGTCGCCCACCAATATAATGCGGGAATACATTTAAGTTCTAGGTCGCCCACCAGTATAATACGGGAATACATTTAAGTTCTAGGTCGCCCACCAGTATAATGCGGGAATACATTTAAGTTCTAGGTCGCCCACCAGTATAATGCGGGAATACATTTTAAGTTCTAGGTCGCCCACCAGTATAATGCGGGAATACATTTAAGTTCTAGGTCGCCCACCAGTATAATGCGGGAATACATTTAAGTTCTAGGTCGCCCACCAGTATAATGCGGGAATACATTTAAGTTCTAGGTCGCCCACCAGTATAATGCGGGAATACATTTAAGTTCTAGGTCGCCCACCAGTATAATGCGGGAATACATTTAAGTTCTAGGTCGCCCACCAATATAATGCGGGAATACATTTTAAGTTCTAGGTCGCCCACCAGTATAATGCGGGAATACATTTAAGTTCTAGGTCGCCCACCAGTATAATGCGGGAATACATTTTAAGTTCTAGGTCGCCCACCAGTATAATGCGGGAATACATTTAAGTTCTAGGTCGCCCACCAGTATAATGCGGGAATACATTTAAGTTCTAGGTCGCCCACCAGTAAAATGCGGGAATACATTTAAGTTCTAGGTCGCCCACCAGTATAATGCGAGAATACATTTTAAGTTCTAGGTCGCCCACCAGTATAATGCGGGAATACATTTAAGTTCTAGGTCACCCACCAGTATAATGCGGGAATACATTTAAGTTCTAGGTCGCCCACCAGTATAATGCGGGAATACATTTAAGTTCTAGGTCGCCCACCAGTATAATGCGGGAATACATTTAAGTTCTAGGTCGCCCACCAGTATAATGCGGGAATACATTTAAGTTCTAGGTCGCCCACCAGTATAATGCCGAAATACATTTAAGTTCTAGGTCGCCCACTAGTATAATGCGGGAATACATTTAAGTTCTAGGTCGCCCACCAGTAAAATGCGGGAATACTTTTTATCTCTAGATTTTGGAATCAGTAACCCCACCTGAAGACGGAAGGTTACAACAGAGATCCCCAAGCAGGAAACAATAAAATCCCCAGCGCCAA
Organism: Nicotiana tabacum; assembly: GCF_000715075.1. Classification (NCBI taxonomy): domain Eukaryota; kingdom Viridiplantae; phylum Streptophyta; class Magnoliopsida; order Solanales; family Solanaceae; genus Nicotiana; species Nicotiana tabacum. The sequence continues at coordinate 142,531,433 of NC_134087.1, read as the reverse complement.
GAAGCAGAAGGCTGCAAAAGCAAGCACGCGATTCAAAAGGAAGAAAGAACGCGTCTCAGAAGAAGCAGTTTGGGAACGTTGTAGCATGCCCAATATAACAATTTTGATGAAGAAAGCCATACCACTGAAGAAACCATTGAAAGGTTTAAAGAAGAAAGCCATGTTCCCAGCAAATCAAGCAAAGTGATGAAAACTGGCATTCAGAAAAGGCGAAGGACCAGCATCATCTCCCAAGTTCACAAAATAAGGGCATCAGAGGAAAGCGTTAGCCGACAAGAAAGCAAGGCAACAAGAACAAGTTGAAGATAGATGAGATCTCATACTCTAGCTTAGCTTCTTGTTTTTCCTTTCAAGAACAATGTAACAAGGAGATCAGTGAGCAGTAGCATCCTACAGCAGCATGCAACAGCGCACAACAGCAGCGAGCACTACAGTCACACGGTAGTCCCAGCTACCAAAGTTTCCCAAACTACATTGACCTGATTCCTGTTCAGCCCAGGATATGTAGGAAACCTTTGAAGCAAAGGTTCGGTCAAATATTTTTCAAAAAAAAAAAAACGCTTCACACGGAGTATTCGGACGGGCAAAAATCGCTCGCTTTATCTTTGCGCGAAAACCCTTTATGTCCTCGTGCAAAGAGGGGCAGCTGTAAGCACGTGATTTTTGCTTCACGAACAATCGCTCCAAAAGAAAATAAAAATAGAAACAAATGACTTTACTGTACAAATTTTTCGATTTTTCCGTGACAGGTGTTGTTAGTCATTTGTGGGGCTGTCCATTTTGCATTTAATCATTATCAAACAAAATACAAAAAAAATATGTGTCATTAAAAGAAAATTCAAATATATAGAAATTCAAATATATATATATATATGTGCATCGTTCGTTCTAGGTTGTGATTTAACTTACTTAAATATTTTTGTGATAATTGTGTTAAAATGCTACATTGTGTTTGTTTTAATTTCATTGTTTTATTATTATTATTATTTCATTTTTGTTTAAAGGAAAAAAATAGAAAAAAAAACAAAAGAAAAGAGTGAATGAAAATCGGGTTGGGCCCAGGAAATAAAACAAAAAATAGGCCCAAAACCACGTCCAAGACCCGGTCCAAACCATGCCTGCCCAGGCACATCCAGGCCGTATAAGGCATTTGATCTGAGCCGTCCATCCAGGCCAATCCAACGGCCCAGGACCCCCCTTCAGCAACCTGTTTCCAAACCCGACCCAGCTACCGGTTCAGCCCAACCCCTCACTTAAACCAAACGACCCCGTTTTAATATCAAACGACCTCGTCTCACCCCTCACCATCAGATCCAAGCCGTTGAGATCATCTGATCTAACAGCTCAGATCTAATCCCCTACTCCGTATATAAGCTTTCCCTCACACCCCACGCCCCCTATCCGAACCCCACCCTTCACTCATCTCCTTCCCCAAGCCCTGAAACCCCCAAACCCTAGCAGCCGCCCTAGTTTCCCTTTCACCAGAACCCGGCGGCATGAACGCCGGTGACTACCCCCTTCACACCCCTGAAACATCCAACCACCCTGAACACGAATCCACTAACCATGTACCTCGAATCACCCCCCATCGTCTCGAATCTGGATTTGAAGATTCGAGACAAAACTCGATCTATACCAAACCTCACCATCTTCGTACCAGACACTCCCATGACTTCCCTCGTGACCAAACCAAGCTTGGTTTGGTCCGAATCTACCCACAACTTCTAAAAACCAGATCTGAAAATCCAGACCCTAGAACACATGAACCTGTGGAATCCGGCCAGTCTTGACAGGGGTCTGAGGTCTAATAGACCTTAACCTAGGTGTTCTCATGTGAGAACACCCTGGTTAAAGTTTGTTCGGCCTCAAATGGTCAAAGTTGAGTCAGATTTGGGTCAGTTTGGTTTAAACATTTTTCGGTAAGTTTTTCTTTTCCTTTTTGTTTTATTCAACTGCTAATTAAGTCGTTAGCATGCTTTGTTGTGATTGTTTGTTATTTTGTGATAGTTTTCTTAATTTCTTCCATCTCTGTCAAAGACCTTTTTATTTGGTCGATTGTTTTCCGTGTATGATTTGAATGTATCCTGTGATAAGCATGTCCGATTAGGATAGTCGTCGCATAAATAACTTATATAGGTTCCGAGTGATTGACCAAAGTTGTCCGAAGCCCTTTAGGTCCCTGTATGTGTTTGTTTATATGAACGACCGATTGTTACCTGTTATAATTAGTATAGTCGACTTGATAAATGTCATCGATTAACTTCCTACGACTGAATGTTCAGATATGCTAATGCGTACAACCTCACTTGACTGAACGGACCTGTATTGTGAGTTGAATGTTGGACATTATCTATGAATGCTAGTTTGTAACTGCATTGTAAACAATTAAAAGAACCAGGCTAGGGCAGTTCTGAAATTGAACTTTCAGAAGTTCAAAATGCCCTGAGGCTGCAGTGATGCAGGACAATAATAATCAAGGGCTAACAGGGGTAGTCTGGGGTTTGAAAAGAACAGAAAAACTTAGTTTAAATGAGCTGACAAGTAGGGTACTAATTTGGGATTAAACTAATACCAATGGGGAACAAGACACAAGAGTATGGGGTTTAAAATGAATACTAAAATGAGCCCATAACTCTTGATTAAAGAATAAGCCAGGCGTGGGGAACAAATGGCTGGCATCAAAAGATGCTTAGGCATGGGTTTAAAGGGTATGGGCAGTCTGCAAATTGACAAAATCCAGGCAGCTTGACTGCACTGGTTGTTTGGCTTATAAATAGGCCATTTCAGAACTTAAAAGGGGCTGGAAATTTTAGTCTTGAGAGAGGTCTTGTGAGTTTAAAGAAAACTGAAAACATAAAGAAATTTCCAGTAAACACTGTAACCAAACACTGTCTGAAAGCTACATAAGAGTTCATATTGGTCAAGCTGTCTTGGCCAAGTTCTGTTGTTTGCACTGATTGAGCTGCTTGTTATTGTTGAACTGCTGGTGTTGCTGCATTGAACACTCTGCTACTTCTGTTGTTTCATTACTCCTTTCTGGGATTACTTGTTTGGTGCTCGACCATCTGCTGGTTTTCTTTGTTCTGGAAACTGTCGCTGGTTGTCTGTGGACTGTGGAAAACACTTGTGGTTGTTGGTTTGTTGCTGTGTTGTTGCTGTGTATCTGCTGTTGCTGTGTTTATTGCATACTGCCCAGCTGATCATTCCTTTCTTCTTTGTCCTCTATACCAGGTACACAACCAATGCACTGTCAAATGTAATTGGAACATTGAGCATGAATACAAAAAGAAAAGACCTGAAGTTGACTTTCATACATAGATTGTTACATTAGATATCATGTACTGTATAATAATTTTCATTCCTGTGTTGACAATAGAAGTAACCTGTATGCCCAGTGTATATCAATATAGATTAGCTGAATGATAGTTTACATATGTATGTTGATAGGTGAAAAATATTCCCAATGAAATAGATTGTATCTCAGACTTAGTTTTACTTTGTAATATGTCCTTTAATGTAGGCCAAGCATGAAAATCGTACTCTATTAATTAAGTTCTTTCCTTTCTGATAAACTGCTTCATATAACTGGTAAATCATGTTTTAAGACCAAGAACACGGAGACTGCAATCTCAACCTCACGAAGGTCGAGCCCGGGTCGAAACAGACCAAGCAGGCCTGCATCGAACGAACAATGGCCCAGGTCTGGTCCATCACGCATGGGCTGGATTTGGGCCCTTAATTTTTTCTCGGCCGACTGTGTACGTGGCCGTGCTTCTGATTTTGTGCAAGCACTCGGAACTCTGTATAGATAACTTGCAAGCATGTAATTAATTAGGGCTATCTACTATTTTCAATTAGTAAAGACAAATGCAACAAGAAACGTAGTTGCTATAGGATATCCTTTTAAAATAAGGACGAGATGAGCCTCGACAAAAAATAAAGAAAAACGCACAAATTGCGGGGCCCTTGTTAAATATATATATGTTGAAGCATTCAGTCCCTAAGGTGGGTCGTTTAGAAAATCTCACGTCCTTCCCGGAATAATAACGCGATAGCCTCTTTAAGCGCGTACTTAATAATTTTACCTTCTTAAATTCGGGTGTGCATTTATGTGACCCAAATCCAAATCTCGACGGATCCGAAATGTGTTTCTAATCACGGGTACATTGATTGTGACGTGGTTCGAGATGCATGTCCATGACGTCGCAAATTCCTTTTAAAATAGAATGAGATGAGCCTCGCCAAATAAAAATACAAAATTGCGGGGCCCTCAATAAATATTTGCCTTAAAAATTGCTTAGATTTCGGGATGGACCGTTTAGTAAAATTCCACGGCCTTACCCAAAGTAAATGATACGCTAGTCGCTTTAGGCGCGCCTTTAATAATTTAATTTCCTTAAACTCGGGTGCACATTCATGTGACCCAAATCCAAATCTCAACGGAGTCAAAGTGTGTCGATGACCACGGGTACATTGATTGTAACGCGGTTCGAGATACATTTTCACAACGTTGCAATTCCTTGTAAAAATAATAATAATAATGATAAAAGCGGTTAAAAGTTAAATTTTGCACATAAGTTTACACTTGTATAAAATCAGATAATCAAGCCGAATATAATAGTTGAGCGACCGTGCTAGAACCACGGAACTCGCGAATGCCTAACACCGTCTCCCGGGTTAACAGAATTCCTTATCCGGATTTCTGGTGCGCAGACTGTAATATGGAGTCATTCTTTTCCTCGATTCGGTATTAAAATTGGTGACTTGGGACACCCTAAATCTCCCAAGTGGCGACTCTGAAATAATTAAACCAATCCCGTTTCGATTGTCCTTTAATTGGCAAAAACTCCCTTGTGCCCTCGCGGGTGCAGAAAAAGGAGGTGTGACAGCTCTGGCGACTCTGCCGGGGATGATATCCCAGAACCACTGGTTCAGGGTTAAGAATTCGAGCTTATAATAATTGTTATTATTGGGCTTTATTTACTATCTGATTATTACATGTTTTGAGCCTAATGTGCTAAATGCTGCTTTTACCGCTTTGATATTATTTGAACTGTAAATATAAAACCGTGCCGAAACCCCTCTCTTCTCTCTCTTGAGGAGTGCACGCTGGTTGTGGCTTCTTTCTGTTAGTGTCATATACCAAAATAGAACGAGGATTCGGTGGAGTTGCAAAATCGGATGGCCTTTTGGTTACCGGTACACAGCTCCCATCCTTTGCTCGAGTTGTCCGCTCGGGTAAGCCAGGTCTAGAACAAACACCTAAGGTTTTACAGCTTAGTATAACATGACTTCATACCGGATCCCTAGTAGGAACGCTTATTTGCATCATGCGCATTTGATTTAGGGGACTCAACACAGGGGTTGGGTCCGTCTAGGACAAGCAACCTGAGAATAAAGACCATCCTGCTACATCTTGTTTGCTTTATGCATTTACTTGTTTCAAGGCTTGCATGCTGACCGGCTTCTGAATATTGGGAATGTTGTGAAAAAAAGAGAATAATGGTTAGGGAGTTAATTATTTATTTTTTGAAGAATAAAAAACTAATACCCAGAAAATAGTTAAAACTCGGCCACAATTTTGAAAAGAAAAAAAGAGAAAATGTGTGTCTTATTAATTTGTTTTTTTTAAAAAAATAAAAAATAAAATAAGAGTCTTTGACTTATTTTTAAGAGAAAATAGCGTGTCTCCAAAATTCAGCTTATGCCCGAACTACGTCAGTTTGATTCTCGCGGGGTGCGAGACACGTAGGCAACCCTCATCGGGCTCAACTTATTTTTCAAAATATGGGTACAATCCAAAAGAACAAAAGTTTTAAATAGTCAAGGTGACATCATGCTTTTCAGAGACAACCAATTTTCGTTTTTTTTAGAAAAGCAAAGGTGTGTCAATTTGGTATTTGAGTCCAATGAGTCTGGATCCTTGCTTAATCACCCCAATAAACATGCAGAATGTGCATAAGTCCAAGTTTGCCAGTAACGGTTAGGAGCAAGATCCCTCTGGAGGTGCGATTATGGTGGGAGGATCTGGAAAAGTCAGAGCAAGACAAGATCAAGCTGCACTTGGGAGGTCTGGTTAATTTATTGAATGTCCGGCCTCGATGCGACATCATCAAAGCTTTGGTTACATTTTGGGACCCGGCCCACAACGTATTCCGTTTCTTGGATTTTGAACTCACCCCAACCTTAGAAGAAATGGCGGGTTATATGGACGTCCCCGAAGGTTTGAGACACAAATACCTGATCGCTCCAAGAGCTGTGAATTCACACAAATTCATGGATCTGTTGAAGATAAGCAAGGGAGTCCCATACGCTGAACTGGATAGAGGTTTTTCTACCCTACAATTCATATACCAGAGGTACGAGAACATAGGAGGATTCAATGATCCAGAAAGTGGTGTTTGCAGTAGGGGAAATCTGGTAAAGTGGAATGAGCATAGGCGGTTCGCTTTTATGGTGGCATTTTTGGGCCTTGTGGTGTTTCCCCGAAAAGATAGAAATATCGATCTGAAAGTGGCTGGAGTCGTTAAGGTCCTGATTACCAACGATAAAAGCATCCTTGCTCCTATGGTAGTGTCAGAAATGTACCGAGCCCTCACGGCTTGTAAGGCCGGGACAGACTTCTTCGAGGGATGCAACTTGTTATTACAGATGTGGATGATCGAACACTTGTGTCACCATCCTCAGTATATGCGCTACATGTCTACAAATGGGGGCTGCATCGAGGGTTATAACCTAAGGGTTTCAGGCTTCCGATCACCGGGAGGGTTTGAAGAATGGATATCCTATCTCCGGGTCATCACCGCAAATCAAATAAACTGGACTTTGGGTTGGCTTTCTGTGGAAGAAATCATATACATGCCCGCCACTGGTCCTCACTTCCTCTTGATGGGACTTAGAGGTATTCAACCTTATGCCCCTTACAGGGTGATGAGGCAGTTAGGAAGATGTCAAGTAGTACACCCGGACGAAGATCTCAGCACTTATGCAGTCGAGGTCAGCAGTGACGGCCAATTTCCTGAAAAGACAGTTCGTTGCATATGGATTGAATGCCAGTACCTGACAGCAAATACTCGGGTAGGTGATGTGTCTAGGGGTGAAGTCTCGCCAGCTTATCTCGTTTGGCATAACAAGAAGAACATTGTGGAACGGCCAACCAAACGGCCTCACCTCCAAGATTTTGTTGAGTCATCACAAGAACAATGGGACTGGCTCGCAAAAGAGGAAGGTTACCTGGTTGAAATCAGGAAGCTAAAGCGACAAGTTGAAAGGATTGTATTCGAAAACAACGTGCAAGTCGCCCAAGAGCAGGCTGAAAAAGACAAGCTAGCCCAAGAGAACCAAACCCTGAAGGCCCGCCTTCGCCAAGCCAGTAAGAATAACATCGACCGACAGAAGCATCGCTCCGATGAAAGATTGGTAGCCAGTTTGAGAAATCAGGTCATCCAGAGCCAAGAAGAATTAGAACAATCAGAGGCTTGCATAGCAAGGATGAAGGTCAAATGGGCAAAAGGTACAACCGCCCGAAGGCAGCGTCTGCAGCAGGTCATCAGGGACTATGAAAGGAGCATCGAGATATTAAGAGAGACGAACTCCACTCTACATGATCGGATCATCAAACAAGCACGAGATGCCCAGGCCGACAGAAGGCATTGTTACGATGCAATGGCCTGCATGGAAAGACAAATGGAGTTGTTCCAGGATCGACTTGCCGACAACGCCCAAGCACTGGGATTGAAGAACCAACAAATCAGGCAGTTGTTCATTGAAAGGGATAACATTCGAGCAAGGATTGACGAAATCGGGCATTACATCTACCTGAAATGCCTGGCATGCGAGCAAACACCTCGGAAAACCCTCATTGTCTCCATCATGGGCTGCGTCCACCGGATTATGAACGAGTTGAAGAGCTTGCAAAGAGACCTTACACCTAGGGCCGCGAAAGGGCCGAAAGATGCCTCGTGGGTCCCTATGTTGGAAAATTAGTCTTTGGTCGAGTCCTGTTCGTTTTGTTTTGTTGTTCTCCCATATGTTGTTTTCTTTTCTTCAAACCAAGTTTAAAACCATGGAGTCTGTACTGTTGCTATTTTTGTTTGAAGCAATGTGTAATAGCAAATTTTGATAATGAAATTAAGTGACTCCGGAAGAATTTCTATGTGTCTTTACTTTGAGGAAGAACTACGCCTGGTCTGATTCACGCGGGGACATGATACGTAGGCAATCCCCATAAGATTCGACCGCTTTTAATAAAGAAAAAAAAGAAAATACAAAATAAAATAAAACACAGGGTTTCCCAAAGTACTTTAAAAAGGGACGAATGAGCAAACCGGGATGACGCATGTTGTTTGAAGCAAAGCATGTAGAAACGGTTAACTGCCTAGGTGCATTGCATCCTCTATGTGTTATGATCAAATCTGTTAAACTCTAACGCTAACAAAGTTTGTTGTTGTCTGATCCAGACAAGTTAGTTGTTAAAGAACTCTGGCAACACACTCATACCAAACCAGATCCAAAGGACCGGTAGCAACAAGCATGACTACTTCAGAAAATAGCAATGAGGAAGAAGGGCCGATGAGCCAGTTGTTAAAAGAAGCAATGGAAAAGATTGAAAGGATGGGACTAGAGATGAATGCAATGCAGCTAGCCATAGCCAAAACACAAAAGAACCCTGAAACACTGGGACACATGCCAGAATACCCTCACTCCGGCCCTTCCACAAGCCGCCCAAATCCCCTTTATCATCAAGAAAGAAGCCCTCATGATTCCCAAGCTCCACCACCCCATCAACCTCTCCCAACACCCAATATTCCCATTTTTGTGGGACCAACATCAGCCCCTTTGCAAAGAACGACCAGTGAGCCATTGTTTCAGGCTCACGATACACAATACTATCCCCCCGAGCCTACGTTTCATGCCCCCGAACCACAGGCTTACAATCCACATTTGGAAGTGCCGACAGAGATTGAGAAGCCGGCTAAGGCCCCTGAACAGGATGAAGTATTGAGAAAGTTCAAAAGCCTGGAGCAGTCCTTCAGGAACTTGCACGGGCTGGGCAACCAAGTCAGCGTAGCATACAAAGATCTGTGCCCTTTCCCAGACGTCCAACTCCCGGCTGGGTTCAAGATGCCTAAGTTTGATTTATATGAAGGACACAGTGATCCCATGGCACATTTGCGGGGATTCTGTAGCAAAATGAGAGGGGCAGGCGGCAAGGATGAGCTGCTGATAGCTTATTTCGGCCAAAGTCTGAGCGGATCTGCACTGGAGTGGTATACCAGGCAGGATTCCAGTAGGTGGTATACTTGGGATGATCTGGCGCAGGCTTTTGCAGGTCATTTCCAGTACAATCTCGAGATAGTCCCTGACCGTCTCACATTATTAAGAACTGGGAAGAAACCCGGGGAAAGTTTTCGCGAGTTCGGGTTCCGCTGGAGAGAACAAGCAGCTAGAGTCGATCCTCCCATGAGAGAGGGAGAGATGGTGGACTATTTCTTACAAATATTGGATCCAACCTACTTTGGCCACTTGGTGACAACAGTTGGAAAATCTTTCAACGAGGTGGTCAAGATAGGGGTCATGATAGAAGAGGGTCTGAGGTCTGACAAAATCTTGAACTATTCGGCACTTAAGGCCACGACCCAGGCTATTCAGAGCGGCACGGGAGGTGCGCTGAGAAGAAAGAAAGAAGAGGTTGCCACGATCGAGGCAGGCAGTTGGTCTAGGGCTGGCAGGCCACACTACAACCAACCCAGACCTCACAGGTCAAACTACCCATACAACCCACCACAAAATTTCTATCCACCTCAAGAACCACATTGTTCCGTACACCAGGCCCAGGCATACACCCAGCCTCCGGTTCGCCCGCAATGGCGCGCGCCGGCTCCCCAGAACATATATGCACCACCACAAAATACCTATCCACCACCAAGGGCATATAGAAACCCTTCAGGGGCAGGCTTTCGGGGAAACCCAGATGCTAGGAATGACAGGTTGCAGAAACAGAGAACTTTCACGGAGTTGGGAGAAACCTACACCGCTTTGTTCCACAAGTTGAGGCAATTGGGTTTGGTTAGTCCTGTCCAGACTCGAGAACCAAATCCCCCACCTCAGAATTTGGATCGATCAATAAGTTGTGAATATTGCTCAGGGATGCTCGGGCATGATACCGAGAAGTGTTGGAAATTGAGGCATGCCATACAGGATCTCATTGACACCAATAAGATCGAGGTCCAGACACCGAAGGCGCCTAACATCAACCAAAACCCACTACCAGCGCACCACGAGACTCACATTATTGAGTTGGTGTATGAGGGAGGAGAGTTGAAAAAACCCTCACAAACAGTGATGATGATCCAAGCCGCCCCGAAGGAAGTCTCAACCAGTAGGGGAACGAGGGTACAGTCACAGGGAGGGAGCGTCAAGCCAGTAGTGATATTGGGAAAGAGTCCATCCACCATAACAAGCAAACCCGAGCCAAGCAAGTTGGTAATATCAGGGATTCCGCCCGTACCTGCAGTTGTGTTGAAGGGGGCCCATGGAGAACTGGTTACCATAAAGCCTGTAGTCCAGCTGCCAATGATTGATAGCAAGGCTGTGCCTTGGAAATATGAAAAGGCGGTGGTGATGTACAAAGGAAAACAGGTGGAAGAAGTCAGTTGTGAAGCGCAAGGGCTGACTCGATCAGTTCGATGTTTTGCTCCGGCGGAGCTAAGAAGAACCAACCCAGTTTCAACCAAGAAACCTATGTCCGAAGAAGAGGCTGAGGAGTTCCTGAGGAAGATGAAAGTGCAGGACTACTCCGTGGTCGAACAGCTGAGAAAAACACCGGCCCAGATCTCACTGTTGTCGTTACTGATCCATTCTGAGGAGCATCGTCGGGCCCTAATGAAGATATTGAACGAAGCTCATGTACCCAATGAGATTTCTGTAAACCACCTGGAAACCATTGCCAACAAGATTTTCGAGGTGAACAGGGTAACATTCTCAGATGATGACCTGCCAGTGGAAGGTACGGAGCATAATAAAGCTCTATACCTAGCTGTCAAATGTGAAGACTCGGTGGTGACTCGAGTATTGGTGGATAACGGCTCAAGCGCCAATATTTGCCCACTATCTACCTTGAACCAGTTAAAGATCGACCACGGAAGGATCCACAAGAACAGTATCTGTGTCCGAGGGTTTGACGGAAACGGAACAACCACTGTAGGGGATGTTGTACTTGAACTGACCATTGGTCCAGTCCTGTTTACCATGGAATTCCAGGTATTAGACGCCACAGTATCTTACAACCTGCTGTTAGGACGACCATGGATTCATGCAGCCAAGGCAGTGCCCTCCACCCTACATCAGATGGTGAAGTTTGAGTGGGAAAGACAAAAGGTCGTGTTACACGGCGAGGATACAACGTGCACCACGGGCGGAGCCATTGTACCTTTCATAGAGACCGCTGATGACAAAGGTCCTTGGGTCTACCAGATTTTTGATACAGGGTCGGCCAACAAAATTTCTGAAGGAGAAATCATCCCGCACCCTAGGGTAGCTGCCGCGACAGTCATGATGGTCTCAGAAATGCTGGGTAATGGATTTGTACCAGGAAAAGGCCTGGGAGTCGAACTTCAAGGGATTGTCCAACCTGTCACCTTACCTAAAAATCTGGAAACTTTCGGATTGGGGTTCAAACCAACCGCAGTAGATAGGAAGCGAGCGCGAAAAATGAAGAAGAGGGTCTGGTTTCTGTCTAAGCCGGTGCCACGTCTCTCAAGGTCTTTTGTTAGAGCAAGTGCCAGGGGGTCACCGGTCCCGAAGATTCTAGGACCATTGATCGGTATAAATGAGGACCTAAATCAGAGTTTTGAGAGGCTATTCGCTGATGTCAGTATGGTGGAAGCTGGAGAAGGTTCCAGCGGAATAGAGATACAGTTTGTGGGGCCTGAGGCCAAGACCAACAATTGGACAGTTACTCCTCTTCCTGTCCGAGGGGAGTCTTGGTAGTAGGCTTTGATTTATGTTTTGTTTGTTTGTTTGTTCGGATTATTCAAGGGTGTAATACAAATTTTACTTTCGTTTTTGTAAAAGTGTGAACCCTTTTATCCCGCAAGTTTAATAAAGTTATTTTCTTTTGTCCCATTTTAATTTTGTTTTGTTCTTTTTCTTTCTGAAACAGTTCTCTCTTTACTGGTTCTAATGACATGGCATGCACAGCGGATCTTCGACCTAGTCTAATAAATCAATCTGAATCCGACCTAATGATGCAAGAGGTCGTTTGTGACGATGGATTTGAATGTGACGAAGGTGAAGCCTTCGAAGAGATAAACCGAGAACTGTGCCAATTTGAAGAGAAACCCAAGCCTAACCTAAGTGACACTGAGGCTGTGAATCTAGGAGACGCTGATAACGTCCAAGAGACCAAAATTAGCATCCACATTGAGCCGAATGTCAGGGAAGAATTGATCAAAACCCTCATGGAATTCAAAGATGTTTTTGCATGGTCATATGACGATATGCCTGGATTAAGCACCAATTTAGTGGTTCACAAATTGCCCACTGACCCGGCATACCCTCCGGTCAAGCAAAAACTAAGGAAATTTAAAATAGAAATGAGTGTAAAGATCAAAGACGAAGTGATTAAGCAGTTGCAGGCGAAGGTCATTCGGGTCACTCGATATCCCGAGTGGTTGGCCAATGTGGTACCAGTCCCAAAGAAGGATGGAAAAATCAGGGTGTGCGTCGACTACCGCAACCTCAACAAAGCAAGTCCCAAGGACAATTTTCCATTGCCCAACATCCATATCTTGATCGATAATTGCGCTGGGCGCGAGATCGGATCCTTTGTAGATTGCTATGCGGGTTATCATCAGGTCCTAATGGATGAGGAGGATGCAGAAAAGACAGCGTTTATTACGCCATGGGGAACATACTTCTATCGGGTAATGCCATTCGGGTTAAAGAATGCCGGGGCAACGTACATGCGAGCAATGACTGCTGTGTTTCATGACATGATACACAAAGAAATCGAGGTGTACGTCGATGATGTGATCATCAAATCTTGGCGTCAGGAGGACCATGTAGCAGACCTAAGGAGATTTTTCCAAAGACTCCGGAGGTATGATTTCAAGCTTAACCCGGCCAAATGCGCATTCGGGGTTCCATCCGGAAAGTTGCTAGGATTCATCGTCAGTCGACGGGGGATTGAGTTAGACCCATCCAAAATTGAATCCATCCGAGATTTGCCACCGCCTAGGAACAAAACAGAAGTAATGAGTTTGCTGGGTAGACTCAATTACATCAGCAGGTTCATCGCTCAACTCACCGCAACTTGTGAGCCCATATTCCGGCTACTGAGAAAGGATGCTGCGGAAGGTTGGACGACAGAGTGTCAGGAGTCCTTCGACCAAATCAAAGTGTATCTGTATAATCCACCCGTATTGGTCCCACCTAAGCCTGGGAAGCCCTTGATTCTTTACCTGACGGTCTTGGAAAATTCATTTGGTTGTGTACTGGGGCAACATGATGACACAGGAAGGAAGGAGCAGGCCATCTACTATCTTAGCAAGAAATTCACAGTGCATGAGGTCAAGTACACTCAACTCGAGAAAACATGTTGCGCCCTAACTTGGGTAGCTCAGAAGTTGAAACACTACCTGTCTTCGTATACTACTTATCTCATATCCCGTTTGGACCCATTGAAGTATATCTTTCAGAAACCTATGCCCACGGGAAGGTTGACAAAATGGCAAATTCTGCTCACAGAGTTTGACATCGTCTATGTAACGAGGACAGCCATGAAAGCCCAGGCGCTGGCAGACCATTTGGCAGAGAATCCTGTTGATGAAAAATACGAGCCCTTAAGAACGTATTTTCCTGACGAAGAGGTAATGCATACAAATGAGTTGGAATTACCTGAGGAACCGGGTTGGATGCTTTTCTTTGATGGAGCTGCAAACGCGAAAGGGGTTGGAATAGGAGCAGTACTCATTTCTGAAATAGGACGGCATTATCCTGTTACGGCTCAACTATGCTTCTATTGCACCAACAATATGGCCGAATATGAGGCTTGCATTCTGGGTCTGCGCTTGGCTGCTGACATGGATGTCCAAGACGTCTTGGTCATTGGGAGACTCGGACCTCTTGGTACATCAAATTCAGGGTGAATGGGAAACACGAGATCTAAAACTCATACCATACCGACAATGCTTGCATGATCTGAGCAAGCAATTTCGATCGGTGAAGTTCAAACACATCCCGAGAGTTCACAATGAGGTTGCGGATGCCTTGGCCACCTTAGCATCAATGCTGCACCACCCTGACAAAATGTATGTTGATCCTCTGCACATCCAGGTCCGCGATCAGCACGCCTACTGCAATGCCATAGAAGAAGAAGCCGATGGCGAACCCTGGTTTCATGATATCAAGGAATACCTCAGAATGGGGATATATCCAGAACATGCCACTGGAGACCAAAAAAGAGCCCTTCGGCGTTTGTCAAATGGTTTCTTCCTCAGCGGAGGAGTATTGTACAAAAGAACCCCGGATTTGGGATTGTTGAGATGCATAGATGCCAGTCAAGCAACGACGGTTATGGCAGAGGTACATGTTGGAGTTTGTGGGCCACACATGAGCGGATATGTATTGGCAAGAAAGATCCTTCGAACAGGGTGTTATTGGCTCACCATGGAACACGACTGTATCGCTTTCGTAAGAAAATGCCATCAGTGCCAGATACATGGAGATCTGATTCATTCTCCGCCAACAAAGTTACATACGATGTCAGCACCCTGGCCGTTTGTAGCATGGGGCATGGATGTCATTGGACCTATCGAACCAGCAGCATCCAACGGCCATAGATTCATTCTACTGACCATTGATTACTTCACCAAATGGGTTGAGGCTAAACCTTCAAGTCAGTAACTAAAAAGGCAGTGGTGGAGTTTTTGCATTCCCATATCATCTGCAGATTTGGGATCCCAAAAGTGATCATCACGGATAATGGTGCGAATCTTAATAGCAACCTGATGAGAGAGGTATGCCAACAATTCAAGATTACACACCGCAGTTCCACCCCATATCGTCCCAAGGCGAATGGAGCGGTCGAAGCAGCCAATAAGAATATCAAGAAGATACTGCGAAAGATGGTGGAAGGGTCCAGACAATGGCACGAGAGATTACCCTTTGCTTTGTTGGGTTACCGCACTACCGTCCGAACTTCCATAGGCACAACTCCTTATTTGTTGGTGTACGGAACCGAGGCCGTAATACCAGCAGAGGTCGAAATTCCGTCCCTCCGGATTGTCGCTAAAGCCGGGATTAATGATGATGAATGGGTCAAAGCTCGATTGGAACAATTGAGCTTGATAGATGAGAAAAGATTGGCAGCAGTGTGCCATGGTCAGCGATACCAAAAGAGAATGGCGAGAACATATAATAAGAAGGTGCGCCCCAGGAAGTTTGAAGTCGGGCAGCAGGTATTGAAGAAGATCCTCCCACATCAGGTCGAGGCAAAAGGCAAATTCGCCCCAAATTGGCAAGGGCCTTATATCGTGACTAGAGTATTGTCCAACGGTGCTTTGTGTTTGACAGATGTCGAAGGTAGATATGTCGACATGGCTATCAATTCAGATGCAGTCAAGAGATATTATGCGTAATTTCTTTAATTATGGCAATTTTTGGTTTATTTGTTTGTATTTGGCATTTATTGGATAATGAGATGACGGGGGCAATTCTTTCTTCTATCCAAACACTTTTTAACCCTTGCTTCCCCCTTTGAGCCTTAAGTTATTCTTTCATACCCCTCTTTTGGAATCACTAATGGAAAAGACATGAAAAAAAAAGAGAAAAGAAAAGAAAAAGAAAAATGAAAAGAAGAAAAAAGAAAAAAAAGGAAGATAAAATCATAAGAAATACAAAACCGTGGGAACTACGTTTGACCTGATTCCTCGAAGAGGATACGTAGGCGCCTCACGGTTCGGTCATAGTGTGCATCATAGTGAATATAGGATGCATAATATATATAGTATGCATAATAGGCGCAGTGTGCGTAACGCACATAGCTCAACATAAGTATAAAAAAATAAATTCCCCAAGCAAGAAAATTGGGGCAGAGGTTATGTTTTAAGTTCCAACAAAGGTTTGATTCCAAAAGTTGTAGCACATCACCCATCAAATTATTTTCATTTTTATAGCCTTTCTTTAACCCCACACCAAAACCAACATCAACGCCCAAAAGACCTCCCGATCAATGTCCAAGAGATGCCAAGTCAGGCAAATAAGGCCGAGAATAATACACCGATCCCCAGCAAAGAAGAGGATCATAAGACTGGGAATGAATTGATGGTCAAAGGAATCTCCAGAAGAGAGGGTCGTATCTACAACACCCCGATTCCTCGAAAGAAATAAAATGAGAGAGTCTTATCGGTGAAAACCTTCACAGGCACCGAGAGGCGATGTAAGATGAGGGATATGAAATGAGAGAGTCTTATTGGTGAAAACCTTCACAGGCACCATAAGGCGCCGGGAGATGAGAGAAAAGCTACCACATTCGCAACGAAATGGACACTCATTTATCATCCCCAGCATGTCAGACCATCGGGCAAATCGATTGATACAAATAGACTGGGTCGGGAATCTATGGTGCATGTCATGATCACGGGAACCAGTCATGTCCTCCAGATAAGTTCTTCTGAGTTTCTTCTCCCACCAAATATTGGTTCAGAAAGATTTTCTCTTTTCTATCTTTTATTTCTCTTCCTAAAAATTTGTCTTGAAAAGGATTTTTCAAAGCTTACTACCAGAGACCGAAGGGGAATTCATCCAACGCAGGACAACACAAACAGTCTTAAAGGCCGGCCCCAGGCAATGCAATGATCGTGCCTCGCAGTTTTGGAGGAAGTAAGCTCCCAAAGGGAATGGTTTCGGGAGTAAAAGCAGATTCCCATAGCATGTGCTTAAAGAGAAAGCAGAAAAGGGAACAAATTGAAAACCAGCCCCAGCAGGCTAGAGACCCCCAGCAGGAAATTTTGTCCACTAACCAATTATGGGGACATAGAGCAAGAAAAGGGGAAGAGAGGAAAAATCATCCGCCGGAAAGGCACCCTCTACCACCACGATTAAAACTAATTAAATCCTTTTATCTGCTGTAGGAAAATAAAGGATTGATGATGGCAGCGAGATGCAACGCCAGGGAAATCACCAAAAACCGGGGCAGAAAATTTTCTGCCGACTGTCAAAAAATTTCTCGGAAGAACGGGGAAACAATTTCAAATACATTTAAGTTCTAGGTCGCCCACCAGTAAAATGCGGGAATACTTTTAAGTTCTAGGTCGCCCACCAGTATAATGCGGGAATACATTTAAGTTCTAGGTCGCCCACCAGTAAAATGCGGGAATACATTTAAGTTCTAGGTCGCCCACCAGTATAATACGGGAATACATTTAAGTTCTAGGTCGCCCACCAGTATAATGCGGGAATACATTTAAGTTCTAGGTCGCCCACCAGTATAATGCGGGAATACATTTTAAGTTCTAGGTCGCCCACCAGTATAATGCGGGAATACATTTAAGTTCTAGGTCGCCCACCAGTATAATGCGGGAATACATTTAAGTTCTAGGTCGCCCACCAGTATAATGCGGGAATACATTTAAGTTCTAGGTCGCCCACCAGTATAATGCGGGAATACATTTAAGATCTAGGTCGCCCACCAGTATAATGCGGGAATACATTTAAGTTCTAGGTCGCCCACCAGTATAATGCGGGAATACATTTAAGTTCTAGGTCGCCCACCAGTAAAATGCGGGAATACATTTAAGTTCTAGGTCGCCCACCAGTATAATGCGGGAATACATTTTAAGTTCTAGGTCGCCCACCAGTATAATGCGGGAATACATTTAAGTTCTAGGTCGCCCACCAGTATAATGCTGGAATACATTTAAGTTCTAGGTCGCCCACCAGTATAATGCGGGAATACATTTAAGTTCTAGGTCGCCCACCAGTATAATGCGGGAATACATTTAAGTTCTAGGTCGCCCACCAGTATAATGCGGGAATACATTTAAGTTCTAGGTCGCCCACCAGTATAATGCGGGAATACATTTTAAGTTCTAGGTCGCCCACCAGTATAATGCGGGAATACATTTAAGTTCTAGGTCGCCCACCAGTATAATGCGGGAATACATTTTAAGTTCTAGGTCGCCCACCAGTATAATGCGGGAATACATTTAAGTTCTAGGTCGCCCACCAGTATAATGCGGGAATACATTTAAGTTCTAGGTCGCCCACCAGTATAATGCGGGAATACATTTAAGTTCTAGGTCGCCCACCAGTATAATGCGGGAATACATTTTAAGTTCTAGGTCGCCCACCAGTATAATGCGGGAATACATTTAAGTTCTAGGTCGCCCACCAGTATAATGCGGGAATACATTTAAGTTCTAGGTCGCCCACCAGTATAATGCGGGAATACATTTAAGTTCTAGGTCGCCCACCAGTATAATGTGGGAATACATTTAAGTTCTAGGTCGCCCACCAGTATAATGCGGGAATACATTTAAGTTCTAGGTCGCCCACCAGTATAATGCGGGAATACATTTAAGTTCTAGGTCGCCCACCAGTAAAATGCGGGAATACTTTTTAGCTCTAGATTTTGGAATCAGTAACCCCACCTGAAGACGGAAGGTTACAACAGATATCCCCAAGAAGGAAACAATAAAATCCCCAGCGCCAAGAAGCAGAAGGCTGCAAAAGCAAGCGCGCGATTCAAAAGGAAGAAGGAACGCGTCTCAGAAGAAGCAGTTTGGGAACGTTGTAGCATGCCCAATATAACAATTTTGATGAAGAAAGCCATACCACTGAAGAAACCATTGAAAGGTTTAAAGAAGAAAGCCATGTTCCCAGCAAATCAAGCAAAGTGATGAAAACTGGCATTCAGAAAAGGCGAAGGACCAGCATCATCTCCCAAGTTCACAAAATAAGGGCATCAGAGGAAAGCGTTAGCCGACAAGAAAGCAAGGCAACAAGAACAAGTTGAAGATAGATGAGATCTCATACTCTAGCTTAGCTTCTTGTTTTTCCTTTCAAGAACAATGTAACAAGGAGATCAGTGAGCAGTAGCATCCTACAGCAGCAGGCAACAGCGCACAACAACAGCAAGCACTACAGTCACACGGTAGTCCCAGCTACCAAAGTTTCCCGAACTACATTGACCTGATTCTTGTTCAGCCCAGGATATGTAGGAAACCTTTGAAGCAAAGGTTCGGTCAAATCTTTTTCAAAAAAAAAAAATGCTTCACACGGAGTATTCGGACGGGCAAAAATCGCTCGCTTTATCTTTGTGCGAAAACCCTTCGTGTCCTCGTGAAAAGAGGGGCAGCTGTAAGCACGTGATTTTTGCTTCACGACCAATCGCTCCAAAAGAAAATAAAAATAGGGACAAATGACTTCGCTGTACAATTTTTCGATTTTTCCGTGACAGGTGTTGTTAGTCATTTGTGGGGCTGTCCATTTTGCATTTAATCATTATCAAACAAAATACAAAAAAAATATGTGTCATTAAAAGAAAATTCAAATATAGAAATTCAAATATATATATATATATGTGCATCGTTCGTTCTAGGTTGTGATTTAACTTACTTAAATATTTTTGTGATAATTGTGTTAAAATGCTACATTGTTGTTTGTTTTAATTTCATTGTTTTATTATTATTATTTCATTTTTGTTTAAAGGAAAAAAAAATAGAAAAAAACAAAAGAAAAGAGTGAATGAAAATCGGGTTGGGCCCAGGAAATAAAACAAAAAATAGGCCCAAAACCACGTCCAAGACCCGGTCCAAACCATGCCTGCCCAGGCACATCCCAAAACGGCGCCGTATATGGCATTTGATCTGAGCCGTCCATCCAGGACAATCCAACGGCCCTGGACCCCCCTTCAGCAACCCGTTTCCAAACCCGACCCAACTACCGGTTCAGCCCAACCCCTCACTTAAACCAAACGACCCCGTTTTAATATCAAACGACCTCGTCTCACCCCTCACCATCAGATCCAAGCCGTTGAGATCATCTGATCTAACGGCTCAGATCTAATCCCCTACTCCGTATATAAGCTTTCCCTCACACCCCACGCCCCCTATCCGAACCCCACCCTTCACTCATCTCCTTCCCCAAGCCCTGAAACCCCCAAACCCTAGCAGCCGCCCTAGTTTCCCTTTCACCAGAACCCGGCGGCATGAACGCCGGTGACCACCCCCTTCACACCCCTGAAACATCCAACCACCCTGAACACGAATCCACTAACCATGTACCTCGAATCACCCCCCATCGTCTCGAATCTGGATATTAAGATTCGAGACAAAACTCGATCTATACCAAACCTCACCATCTTCGTACCAGACACTCCCATGACTTCCCTCGTGACAAAACCAAGCTTGGTTTGGTCCAAATCTACCCACAACTTCTAAAAAACCAGATCTGAAAATCCAGACCCTAGAACACATGAACCTGTGGAATCCGGCCAGTCTTGACAGGGGTCTGAGGTCTAATAGACCTTAACCAAGGTGTTCTCATGTGAGAACACCCTGGTTAAAGTTTGTTCGGCCTCAAATGGTCAAAGTTGAGTCAGATTTGGGTCAGTTTGGTTTAAACATTTTTCGGTAAGTTTTTCTTTTCCTTTTTGTTTTATTCAACTGCTAATTAAGTCGTTAGCATGTTTTGTTGTGATTGTTTGTTATTTTGTGATAGTTTTCTTAATTTCTTCCATCTCTGTCAAAGACCTTTTTATTTGGTCGATTGTTTTCCGTGTATGATTTGAATGTATCCTGTGATAAGCATGTCCGATTAGGATAGTCGTCGCATAAATAACTTATATAGGTTCCGAGTGATTGACCAAAGTTGTCCGAAGCCCTTTAGGTCCCTGTATGTGTTTGTTTATATGAACGACCGATTGTTACCTGTTATAATTAGTATAGTCGACTTGATAAATGTCATCGATTAACTTCCTACGACTGAATGTTCAGATATGCTAATGCGTACAACCTCACTTGACTGAACGAACCTGTATTGTGATTTGAATGTTGGACATTATCTATGAATGCTAGTTTGTAACTGCATTGTAAACAATTAAAAGAACCAGGCTAGGGCAGTTCTGAAATTGAACTTTCAGAAGTTCAAAATGCCCTGAGGCTGCAGTGATGCAGGACAGTAATAATCAAGGGCTAACAGGGGTAGTCTGGGGTTTGAAAAGAACAGAAAAACTTAGTTTAAATGAGCTGACAAGTAGGGTACTAATTTGGGATTAAACTAATACCAATGGGGAACAAGACACAAGAGTATGGGGTTTAAAATGAATACTAAAATGAGCCCATAACTCTTGATTAAAGAATAAGCCAGGCGTGGGGAACAAATGGCTGGCATCAAAAGATGCTTAGGCATGGGTTTAAAGAGTATGGGCAGTCTGCAAATTGGCAGAATCCAGGCAGCTTGACTGCACTGGTTGTTTGGCTTATAAATAGGCCATTTCAGAACTTAAAAGGGGCTGGAAATTTTAGTCTTGAGAGAGGTCTTGTGAGTTTAAAGAAAACTGAAAACATAAGGAAATTTCCAGTAAACACTGTAACCAAACACTGTCTGAAAGCTACATAAGAGTTCATATTGGTCAAGCTGTCTTGGCCAAGTTCTGTTGTTTGCACTGATTGAGCTGCTTGTGATTGTTGAACTGCTGGTGTTGCTGCATTGAACACTCTGTTACTTCTGTTGTTTCATTACTCCTTTCTGGGATTACTTGTTTGGTGCTCGACCATCTGCTGGTTTTCTTTGTTCTGGAAACTGTCGCTGGTTGTCTGTGGACTGTGGAAAACACTTGTGGTTGTTGGTTTGTTGCTGTGTTGTTGTTGTGTATCTGCTGTTGCTGTGTTTATTGCATACTACCCAGCTGATCATTCCTTTCTTATTTGTCCTCTATACCAGGTACACAACCAATGCACTGTCAAATGTAATTGGAACATTGAGCATGAATACAAAAAGAAAAGACCTGAAGTTGACTTTCATACTTAGATTGTTACATTAGATATCATGTACTGTATAATAATTTTCATTCCTGTGTTGACAATAGAAGTAGCCTGTATGCCCAGTGTATATCAATATAGATTAGCTGAATGATAGTTTACATATGTATGCTGATAGGTGAAAAATATTCCCAATGAAATAGGTTGTATCTCAGACTTAGTTTTACTTTGTAATATGTCCTTTAATGTAGGCCAAGCATGAAAATCGTACTCTATTAATTAAGTTCTTTCCTTTCTGATAAACTGCTTCATATAACTGGTAAATCATGTTTTAAGACCAAGAACACGGAGACTGCAATCTCAACCTCACGAAGGTCGAGCCCGGGTCGAAATAGACCAAGCAGGCCTGCATCGAACGAACAATGGCCCAGGTCTGGTCCATCACGCATGGGCTGGATTTGGGCCCTTAATTTTTGCTCGGCCGACTGTGTACGTGGCCGTGCTTCTGATTTTGTGCAAGCACTCAGAACTCTGTATAGGTAACTTGCAAGCATGTAATTAATTAGGGCTATCTACAGTTTTCAATTAGTAGAGACAAATGCAACAAGAAACGTAGTTGCTATAGGATATCCTTTTAAAATAAGGACGAGATGAGCCTCGACAAAAAATAAAGAAAAACACACAAATTGCGGGGCCCTTGTTAAATATATATATGTTGTTGCATTCAGTCCCTAAGGTGGGTCATTTAGCAAATCTCACGACCTTCCCGGAATAATAATGCGATAGCCTCTTTAAGCGCGTACTTAATAATTTTACCTTCTTAAATTCGGGTGTGCATTTATGTGACCCAAATCCAAATCTCGACGGATCCGAAATGTGTTTCTAATCACGGGTACATTGATTGTGATGTGGTTCGAGATGCATGTCCATGACGTCGCAAATTCCTTTTAAAATAGAATGAGATGAGCCTCGCCAAATAAAAATACAAAATTGCGGGGCCCTCAATAAATATTTGCCTTAAAAATTGCTTAGATTTTGGGATGGACCGTTTAGTAAAATTCTACGGCCTTACCCAAAGTAAATGATACGCTAGTCGCTTTAGGCGCGCCTTTAATAATTTAATTTCCTTAAACTCGGGTGCACATTCATGTGACCCAAATCCAAATCTCAACGGAGTCAAAGTGTGTCGACGACCACGGGTACATTGATTGTAACGCTGTTCGAGATACATTTTCACAACGTTGCAATTCCTTGTAAAAATAATAATAATAATGATAAAAGCGGTTAAAAGTTAAATTTTGCACATAAGTTTACACTTGTATAAAATCAGATAATCAAGCCGAATATAACAGTTGAGCGACCGTGCTAGAACCACGGAACTCGGGAATGCCTAACACCTTCTCCCGGGTTAACAGAATTCCTTATCCAGATTTCTGGTGCGCAGACTGTAATATGGAGTCAGCCTTTTCCTCGATTCAGGATTAAAATTGGTGACTTGGGACACCCTAAATCTCCCAAGTGGCGACTCTGAAATAATTAAACCAATCCCATTTCGATTGTCCTTTAATTGGAAAAAACTCCCTTGCGCCCTCGCGGGTGCGGAAAAAGGAGGTGTGACATTCATGGCCTAGGACATCATGGTATGAGGACGTTATCCTAACTGCCCAAAGACAGCATTCATGGTCCGACGGGAACTTGCATCATGTTTAAATTTATGCACAATATATGCTTGTATTGCTTATTTGAAGGTAAATTGGCGAGCAACGACTATGTCAGCAGGAGAAATCTCGCTCCAGTTCCCGCAGCCCTATTAGACCTTAACCATTCATCTCGACCTGAATATTTCGCCCGTTCTTGAAAAAGTCTCCATTGGTATACTCCGCCGACGGATCCTGAACTACATATGGCCTGATTCCTGTAAGACCAGGGATATGTAGGTAGCTCAGGAGCCAGAGCATGGCCAACCTCTTCAAACCATTTCGTTCGGTCAAAAATAGGACATCATATCTTTACCCGACAACTCTTTCATCCTTCCCGATAAAGAGGGGCAACTGTTGATACCCAATTTTTCCCTGTATTTTTTATATGCAAAACACCTTTTAAAATAGCATGTATATGCATATATAAGTATATCCCAAGGTTACATTTTTTTTTTCTTAATTTTTCAAAGATTTTCAAATCAATTTATTGTCTTATTTTAAGAAAACACCAATAATTATCCCCAAATTATCATTTTGGTGATTTATTTATTGGATTCTCATGTTTATATTAAAATATAGCTAAGAAATATTTCAAACATTTTTTTTACAAATTTATTTGGTTTTTTAAGGATAAAATTGCATAATTGCAATATTAGCCATTTTTATGTTTAAATCCGTCTCATGTTTGTCACACCCCCTTTTTCACTACACCCCGGAAGGGAGTATATAAGAGAGTTTTTTCCAACTTAAAGAGACAATCGAAACGGGATCATTTTATTAAAAATTCAGAGTCGCCACTTGGGATAATTTATGGTGTCCCATGTCACCGGTTTAGAATCCCGAATCGAGGAAAAGATTGACTCTGTTTTACAGTCCGCGAACACAGAAATCCGGGTAAGGAATTCTGTTAACTTGGGAAAAGGTGTTAGGCATTCCGTGTTTCTAGCACGGTCGCTCAACTGTTATTTTTGGCTCAATTATTTGTTTTTAAAAACACTTTTAGACCTATGTGAATTTTAGCTTTAAACCGATTTTAACTGTTTTAAGGAAGATTTCAACGTCATCTAAAACACGTCCTTGGACCACGCCACATGAAATGCACCCGCAGTCCGAGACACATTTTATTTAACGTTGCTAAGATTTGGATTTGGGTCACATGAAATGCACACCCAAGTTTAGGAAAGTACGTATCACAACTATGTCACGGGAACCGTACCTGTAGCTATAATAATTTATTATTAATCGCGCATAAAGCATACTAGCGTGTTTGTGAGCATTATCTCTTGTAAATTCGCTATATTTATTTCATGTCTATTCCATCCTTGTTTTTCCTTTTGGCAACGAGTCTTGAACTAATTTGCGACTCGTTTCACTCGCTCACAATTGTTCATTCCACTCTTTTGTTTCATTTACGTAATAAAACTTTGGGTACCGTAGTCTACATCACTCACTAACAATTACTCCGTTTCTGCTTATTTAATTAATTAAGTTGGCCTAAAGTAGTATTCAAGCTCAATTCTTGTTAAATATTATCAACCCAGACCAATCCAAACATAACCAATCAACTCCTAAAATTCATTAGCTATGGAAATTTACTGCCATAATATCGAAACAAGCCAATACATCAATCTAACAATTGTATCGACTAAACTCAAAGCATCAAAAGATTTATACGAACGTATCCAAAAAAATTCAATGAAAACTCATAAAGGAAGTACGTATCTTCAAGAAAACAGATAAATGAATTAACACAATGAACAAAGAAAAAATAACACCGAAGAGCAAACAAATAACCAGAATCATTCACTATGCTAGCAAGACCAAATTGGGATAACATAAGTGTAAAGAATGGACCTTACTGCTGAAAACTTTCTTTATATTTAGAAACCAACTGTGAATAAAATCTTGAAGGAATATGAGACAACCATCGACCTCCGCCGGAACCTCGAACCGGCAAACTCGACTCAAATGAAACTCCGCCGGTTGCAAATTGGAACTCGTCGATGAGGAAACCAGCCATGTAAACCAAGTGAACGTACGAGCAAGAAAACATTAGAGGTAGTCAAAGCTACCGGATCTCGTCATTTCCGGCAATGTAACAGTGAAAAGAGAGAGAGAGAGAAAAGACGAGAAATGAGAATGGTGTGATAACAGTTCGCCGGATTCAATGGAGGGTCACCGGTTTAACCAAACACTCGACCAGATCTGAAACTCATTGCACATGGAGGAGAGGAGAGTACGGAAGACATGAAGCTTCGTTGGTCGTCGACAAGTTGACAGCGGCGACGGTTCCCGGCAAAAGAAGAAGCAGCCTAGCTTTTTCTAGGTTCTTTGGATGAAGAAGAAGATTCGGTGTTTTGTGAGGGTGAAGCTTCGTTTATGACTGTTGCGTGGTGAAGGGAGGTCAGGGGTCGTTTGGTCGTTCAGTTGAGGAAGAAAATGGGCTGTTCGACGGATGGGAACTGTGTTTTCCGGCGGACTGGCGGCGGAGATGTTGGTGGTGTTGGAGAGGTCAGGGTCATTGGAAGGTTGCAGGTCATGATGGTCACATGGCTATCGACGTTGGAGAGAAACGACGGGGGAGGTGGTTGAAGAAGACGATGATGGGGGTAGAGTGGTCGTGTGTCACGGCTGCCTGTATATGTCCAGGTCTTATGCTCCGCGTTTGTTCTAAGAAGGAGCTGTTGTTTCTTTTTCTTCCATAGGTCTAATTTTTGTTGTATTTTGTTGGTTCAACGTTGAACAATGAAGGAGAAGTTGATGGGGTGTGTCGACGATGGAGTACAGGGAGGGGGTTGTGTATGTTGAAGAACGGCGCTTCAGATCTTTTCCCGGGCATTATTTTTGTGTCCTTTTTTCGTCCTCTGTTTATTTAGGCTTAACCCTATTATATAGGTCTAGGTCTAGATGTGTATTTTTGTGTATTTTGTAAATTAGCCCCTAGGTCTTTTGTGTATTAGGTCCTTAAGGTCTTTTTATTTATTTTTGTTCCAAATAAGAGTCTAGAAGGTTCCCTAGGATTAGCTTAATGGGTACTGGATATTGAGCTTAAGGAATGGGCTAGAAACTTGGGCCTTTGTGACTAACTATGTTTAAAATTAGCTTAATTAACTAAAAGTATTATTAAAAATATTAATTAGCTCTACTTAAGTAAAAATAATTATTAAAATAGGACTGACCATTAAAACAAAACCATATTTTTTTGGTATTTTTCCAAGATTAAAAATGACTACAAAACACTAATGAACCTATTTTTTGTAATTTTCGTTTTCTTGTAATAAAATAAAGTAAAAAAAAAGTAAAAATGAGTTGAAATAGCTATATTAGGCCTAAATTAAATATTTTACGCTAAATTGTGAAAAATCTTGGGGAGGGTAAAAAATCACATGTCTATAATGTTTATAAAATGGGATTCTGTATTATTAAATTGATAATTATATGTTATAAGTCATTTTAGTGCTTTTAATTTGTTTATTATTTTCTTATAAATTAAATGGGAAAAAGGGGCTATTTAACTTATAGCCACATTTGGCCTTTTAATTTGGCCTGATTAAACCCAATACCCAACCCAAGACCCAAGCCCAATCCTAAATCTACCGACCCAACACGGACTAAATCCTGGCCGTTGATCATTTTTGATTAATGGTCCAGATCCGCCTTTACCAAATTAAACCAAACGACCCCCCAAGACCCCTCTCATTCTTCACTCAACCGACTCTCTCTCTATCTCTCTATCTCTGGTTCTCTCTAGAACCTTCCCCCTTCCCCTCCTCTCTGATGAGTTCCATCCATCTTTCACGGCCACCTCCTGGCCTGAATCCATGGTGGTTTCACCACCTACCAGCCTTCTATGGTTCCTCACGATTGGTTACTGAAGTTTCATGACTTGACCACGAAGAACTAGGTCCAGACCCTTGTAGATTCAAGTTTCACGGCCATCTCCGGCCTTGCTCCGGCAAGCCATGTCTGTTTCGAGTCTGGCCTCGACTCCTCCTACTTAGATCCAAGCCTTTCTCACTGTTTGGGTTTCTCTGAAACCCTAGCTTTTGAGGTTATTCTGATCTCTGTAGATTTGTTCCAGATCCATGTTTTCCCTAAGCTTTTAAACGATTTTCTGATATTTCTTTCAAAAGTTATGCTTTCAAAGCCTTTATTTTCCCATCTAGGGTTCTTAGATGTTTCTCTGATTTTTCTTTTTCTTTTGTGTGCTTCTTCTACTATGTTTCTTCTACTGTGTTCTTCGTGTTTCTTATACTATGTTTCTTCTTCTATGTTATCATTAAGTTTTTGCTACCGTGTTTTTAATCAGTTTTTTCTACTATGTTTCTCATTAGCTTCTTCTACTATGTTTCTTTTACAGTGTCTCGTATGTTGTTCTTTTACTATGTTTCTCATAAGTTTCTACTACAAAAAGAGCATGCTAAGGGTCTCAGTTCCTTTCTGAGACCTCTAAACCTATTTCGATTAGTATCTTTTCCTTGATTGTTTGTCCTCTCACCTCTGCACTCGATTGATGGTAAAAACCCTAGAATTTGGGGATTCATCTTAGTTTTGAGACCATTGGCTATGTGATTTTCTTGTGCTTCATCTCTGAACTTGCCTGATTTCAAAAACCCTAATCTTTTGGACCTATTTGAGTTCCTCAAGTTGTTTCATCTACTGCTTCATTAAGTTTCAAAATCATTCTTTAAATTTTGTTTCTTCATATGTTTCTAACTTTTGCTAAACTCTATAAGGCCCTTTAATGACCCCATGCCTGATACTTGTGTGCTCTTTATATGTGCTGAACTTCCCTCTAAAAGGGCTTTCAATTTTTGATTAATTTCAGACTTCCTTTGTACAAGTTTGATTGATTTCTTTCCTTGTTTGTTGACTGCCCTGTTACTCGACTTAAGTTAAAAAAAACTTTTCTCAGCTTTTCTGACTTGGTTCATTCATGGACCAGTGATTACAAAATCTCTGATCCTTGATTTACTGGCTACTAATTGATTTCTCTTACATTATTTATGCAACCGTGTATTTCAAAGCTCTGCCCCTAAAATAAATTTCTATGTATTTACCCCTAATTGCCTACTTTGCACAAGATGTTTATTTGATTTCTTTCCTTAAATAGTTTTACCTTTTGAGTTCGAATTCCTTAATTAAAGGAAGTCTTGTTTTGATTGATTCTTAATTGACATCCAGTTCCTTAATTGTTTTCTTACCTTATTTCTGCCTATTTTTCACACTATAAATACACGGCTCTTTCATTAGCACACCCATCACTCATAGTCTTTCTGAACTTACACTTACATCACAAGACCTACTGCTTTCTCTATTTTGTTTCTTTGAAACTCGTATGTCCTGATTTAAGCTTTAGCACCACAACAAAGTGTTTATTTACTGCTTTCGTATCTATGTCTACTCACTATTTCTGTATAGTTCAACACTTACTTTAGCATGCTGATTTCTTTCTGCCTATTCTATTCTGAATCCCAAATCCCTGCCCCTTATGTGTTTGAGCTATGGTTTAAGGCATGACAATATGAAAATTATTGTCCATGAATTAAATTTGATCCCTTGGGATCCTAGCCTCTAAATAGTATGTTCTAACAGGCTTATGGGTATGCTGGAGCACAGCCTGCCCTTGCCTCTTTCAATTTCCCTATTCACCCTGAACCCTTTATGTGTACTTATCTATAGCTCTTTCCCTCTCCTTTCCCCCTTTTAGAATTCTGTTTCTGCACTTGTAATCTCTCTTAGTCTTTAAGTTCTGCCCCTCTCTTGTGAGCCTTGCCTTGGGACCCTTTGAGCTCCCTTTGAACTTGGACACTTGAGGGCTGACCCTTCCACACTGCACTTGTCTATACATTTGGGTGTAAGCATTGCCCGGAGTCCTTTTTGAGGCTCTTAGGGAACTTTGACACACTCAAATGGGAGAAAGGCTTTGGATCTTGATCTTATGGAGTTGGTTTACCTCATATTTCAGACATGAAGTCTGAATCAGGCTGTCCTTTGGTTGTACTTTTATTTACATTTTTCTGATGTATTTTACTTTATTCTGGGCTGTAATAATTCGTAATAAACTCTTGGGGATGGCTAGTGAAAATGGCAGGTAACTATGTATGCAAAGGGTAGATATCATGCCTATAGGTCATTCTAAATTCTGCAACTCTCATATAGAAATCATGCCTATAAGTCATTCTGAAATCTGCATGCATATAGAAATCATGCTTATAGTAATCATGTCCATAAGTATGGAAATCTAAATTCTGCATATGCATATAGAAAATATGGCTATAGGTCCTTCTGAATCTTGTATGTCCATTTTCATCTAGAAGTCATGTTCTTAGGTCTTAAACAATCAACTGCATATAGATATCATGTTCATGTCTAAAAACAAATTCTGCCAATTAGATACAATGTTTAGAGGTTAAAACCCGTCTTCAGCACATAGATATCATGCCTATAAGGTTTCTGCACTTTTACCATGTCTATAAGGCTTCTAACCAAATACGCATAGAAAGCATGTCTATAGGAATTATTAATCGAATCTGAATCACTTCATTCACGTCTAGAGCTAAACCAGTAATAACAAGGATCATCATTTGCAGAACTCATGACCTTCGTAAAACTTGTTTTCTTTAATCCGACAACCTTTTTAACTAGTACGTATTTAGTTTATTATTATTGCTTTCTGAATTCAGTAGATACCATGCCTATAGGATCCTTGCCCAACACTTAGGCAAGCCTTAGGGCGAAGTTATAAACTGAATCTGTGCTATTAACTACAACCAGCAGGCAGGCCTGATTCGGGCTTCTTATCTGAATTATGTAATAAATCAGTCTGCCTCAATCTTTAAGTTCTTAATCAGACCATAAATAGTATGTGAAAGTCATGCTAATTGTGTTCTTTCTTTGTTCAAGGTGGTATATCTGAGCCTTTTACTTGTTATGTGCTTTCCCCCAACTTGCTATACATGTTTTTGTATGTCGCCTTAGAATTTTGCCTTTGAAACTACAAATAAGCCTAATATCCCTCCCCCTTAGGGTTAGTAGTCCTAAATGCCTCTGGGACTGAAAGGATTGGGACGGGTAATAGCATCCAATAAGTAAACGAGACTATTCTGCGCTTTAATACCTTAACGGGGTGGGAATGGGTAGATATGATATGATGACCACGCGATAACGTCTCGTGTATCCCCTCACTGAGGAGTGATTATCGGATGTTGTGTGGGGTGATCCATATTATTAATAAACCTAGGACCCCCCCCCCCTTTCCCTTTGTTTCTTTGTTTCTTCTAAAGATTTCAAACTATTTCTTTTAAGAAAATCAGCTTCCTTTTAATTCTTTCCAATTTTGTTTGTAACCATTATGTAAAAATCCATTCTTATTTGAAGTTTTATTTGCCTACATGTTATTTGCACCTAAATTCACATCAATAGTCTGGCTGGGAACCATAGTAGTGGATCCTGAGGGGTGCCTAACACCTTCCCCTTGGGATAATTTCAAGCCCTTACCCAATCTCTGGTTACTCAAATCAAACCTTCTTGGTGTCCTAATGCACCTTAATCATTAGGTGGTGACTCTTCAATTCAAACCCAAATTCCCTAAAAGGGAACGAGTTGTCCTCCTAAATATCATAAATCGGATTTCGCAAGAAAAAGGGGGCGCGACAGTGACGCATACGCCAGGCCCCACGTTAGGATAAGTGATATTGTTTAGGGGCGACACGTACACCAAGATCCATAATGGGCTATGTGATATTGATTATTGATTAGCTCTTGGGAAAGGATCCTCCCCTTCGGAGTCTGATATTACAGTAAGCATAGGAATAGTGATATATATGTGTTTTGGTGAGAGGCTTTTGTGCCAGGCACCATAAGGGTGCTTAGTGTGAGTATACTTGATGTCTTTGCTCTGATGTTATTGGCTTGATATGTATACTTGACATGCAGGAATTGATATGTATTTTTCTCATGCTAGAAGGTAATATGGTGTTAATTACTTGACATGTAGGCATAGAGCTGTATTTTTCTCATGCTAGATGGTAAATGAAGTGTCTTATTCGTCGTTGAAAGTTTGGAAAATCACAGTTCATTGTTAAACTCATGCTTCTGTGATTTTGGAGTAATATTTTGGCTTTGAATGTTATACTTAGGAAAGCGTGTGCAATTCTCCGTATATGTGAACAAGCCGAACATGATATCTCTTGAATGGTTTTACTCTACTATCATCATTAGATCATGTATTTGTGACGACCCGTCCAGTCGTCTTATGAGTTACCGCTTCGTTTCTCCCATTTCTGCTTCTTATTGCTTTGATCGGTTCTATGTGTGATCGGGTTGGTTGGCTCGGGTTCGGAAAGAATTTGGTAAGGTTTGAGACACTTAGTCTCTTCTGAGGAAGCTTAAGTTGGAAAAGTCAACCGGATGTTGACTTATGTGTTAAAGGGCTTGGATGTGAATTTTGATAGTTTGAATAGCTTTTGGAGGTGATTTGGAACTTAAGAGCGTGATCAGAATGTGTTTTGGAGGTCCGGAGTAGATTTAGGCTTGAATTGGCGAAATTGAATTTTTGGCATTTTTCAGTTGATAGGTGAGATTTTGATATAGGGGTCGGAATGGAATTCCAAGAGCTGTAGTAGTTCCGTTGTGTCATTTGGGATGTGTGTACAAAATTTCAGGTCATTCGGACGTGGTTTGTTTAGGTTTTTGATCAAAAGCGTAATTTAGAATATTTTGGAATTCTTAGGCTTGAATCCAATGAGAACTTGGTGTTTTGATGTTATTTTGAGAGTTTCGAAGATTGGAACAAGTTTGAATGACGTTATGGGATATGTTGGCATGTTTGGTTGAGGTCCCGGGGGCCTCGGGTGAGTTTCGGGTGGTCAATCGGACCATTTCATGTTGTTGAGAATTATAGAAAACTGCTAAAGTGTTGCAGAAAAATTTGACCTTCTCATTTGCGAGAAGGCCCTCGCATACGCAAAGGGTTATTTGAGGAGGCTAAGGATTTAGTCTTCGCGTTCAAGAGGGAGGCTCCGCATTCGCGAAGGGCTGGGAGATTATGCATCGCGTTCGCGAGAAGGGGAGCGCGTTCGCATAGAGGAAGTTGGGCAGCTCAGTTTCAGGGTGTTTTGTTTATCGCGTTCACGAGAGAGGGAGCGCAATCGCGAAGGGTCAAGCTGAGGAACCATCACGTTCACGAGTGGCTGGTCGCATTCGCGTAGAGGATTTCTTGGTCAAAGTTAATTTGTGCTTCGCGAACGCGAGGCATTGACCGCGTTCGCGAAGAAGGAATTGAGGCATGGTCAGAATGTTTAAATAGTCATCTTGTCCGCGATTTTGGGGTTAATTTCCACCATTTTTGAGCGATTTTGGAGCTTTTTGAAGAGGATTGAAGAGGGATTCAAGGGTAAAAACTTGGAAGAAAGATTCATGGACTTAATACTCGATTCTAATGTGAATTCTACCTAATTAATCATGGAAATTAAGCCTAATGTTGAAGAACTAGGGCTTGAAATTGGAGACCTAGAATTTGGGATTTGAGGGGTCATTTGTGGTTGGATTTTGATACTTTTAGTATGAATGAACTCATGGAGTGATAAGGAGTCCATTGATGTAATTTTTATCGGAATTCGAGACGTGGGCTTGGGGGTCGGATTTGTCCAATTTCGGGATTTTTGTTGTATTTTGATTTCTTTCAAGTGGGATTTGTTCCCTTAGCATATTTTGATGGTTTTGCACTAAATTTGGTTAGATTTGGAGCATCCGGAGACCAATTCAAGGGGAAAAGGCATCGCGAGCTAGGGATTTGGATCGGGTAGAGGTGAGTAATGATTGTAAATGTAGTCCTAAGGGTATGAAACCCCGGATTGCACATCGTGGTGCTATATTGAGGTGATGCACACGCTAGATGAAGAGTTTGGGGTTGTGCACTGTTGGGGATTGTGACTTAGTCCATCCCGAATGATTGTTTTACCGCGTATTTGATTGAAAACTGTTTGTTATCATCATGAATTGGGCTGAATGCCATATTTGGGCCTCATGCCAACTATTTGAACCCTTAGGGGTTTTTTACTGATATTTCCTCACTGTTTTGACTTTATACTTGAACTCAATCATGCTATATTTTACAGTTTTCATAACTCAGCCATGTTTACCCTGTTCTAACACTTAAATAATATTTTGGGCTGAGCACCATATTTTACTGTTGCCCAAGTGGCTTGTGAGATTCTGACTAAGCAAGGCCGAGGGCCTATGTTGTGAGAAAATACTAATTAGGATTATGAGGCCGAGGGCCTAAGACTTGTACGCCACGAGGTAGCTTGTTGATATGAGGTCAAGAGCCTAGTGATGATGCCACGAGATGTCTTGATATTGCACTTGGGTCGTAAGGGGCCCCTCCAGGAGTCTGAACACCCCCAGTGAGCGCGGGTACCCATTGTGATGTGAGATATAGCCCGAGGGGCTGGTGTTGTTCTATGATATTGCCCGAGGGGTGGATTTTGTTGACATTGTGCCCGAGGGGCGATCCTTTATGTGTTTATCTTTCCTAGTTGTCTGTCATTTACTTGCTTAATTATTAAAAAGGCATTTCATGAAGTTTAAACTGAACTAAAATGACTTTACATATTTTCACCGTTTCACTGTTTTTACTAGCTTTTACTGCTTCCTTATAGCTTGTGACGTGTCTTATGTGATTTCATATTTCTCAGTCATTATTTATGATTATTATTCACTGAGTTGGAGTACTCACTTTACTTTCTGCACCCTGTGTGCAGATTCAAGCACTTCAGGTCCCGCTAGCGAGTGTTGATCCTTCAAGCTCAGACAGATTCAGAGATTCTCTAGGTAGCTGCCGGCGTTCGCAGCCCAGAGCTTCTTCCCTTATCTTATTTTCTCTATCTTAGCTCTGTATTAGACCATGTAGACTCTTCAGACTTGTAGTATATTGATAGATGCTCATGACTGGTGACACCCCGGTATCGGGCTGTGTTGGTTATAATTCCGCAAATTGTACTATCATTGCTTATTTTGGGATTTTATCATGTTTAAGACTTAATTGTATTATTTTAACTGCTTAAAAGGGTATTGGGAACTTGTCGGCTGGCCTTGTCTTCACGAGAGGCGCCATCACGATCGGGTCCGGGTTTAGGGTCATGACAATATTGTTATTGATCAATGGTGTTGGACACTAACCATCTTTCGAGCTTGTCACTACTTTCAGTCCAAGGTTAGGTTTGTTACTTATTGAGTACATGGGATCGGTTGTTCTCATAATACACTTCTACTCCTTGTGTGCAGATCTTGGAGTTGATGTTGTTGTTGTATGGCGGGAGCTAGCATTAAAGATGCACCTATTGTCTAGACATAGCTACCACTTATCCTTGGTAGTTTTAGATTCGAATTTTATTTATGCATATTTAAAATAGATGTCATATGTATTTTCATATAATCTTTGTAAATCTATGTCTTAGTGTCTCATGACTTGTATTATAAATCCTTGGGTTAATGTATGGGAACTCAATTATTTCACTTAAATATTTTTCTTATTATTTTTATTAGAATTGTGTAATATGTTGCTTGGCTTACCTAGCAGTTGGGTTAGGTGCCATCACAACTAAGTGGATTTTGGATCGTGACAAGTTGGTACCAGAGCCCTAGGTTCGTAGGTTCTATGAGTCATGAGCAAGTATCTAGCAAAGTCTTGTTCATCGGTATGATGACGTCCATACCTATCTTTGAGAGGCTACATGGCATCTAGGAAACTTCCCATATTTCTTTCTTTATCGTGCGGCTTCGATTCAGTTTGGAGCGTATATCTTTGATTTTCTTCCATCCACTTATATGTGATGTTGAGCATTCAGTATCGGTTATGCACATACGACTTATGATGTCATCGATGAGGTGCGAGATATGTTCTATGCGTTGTGGAGATAGGCTGGTCTATAGGACTTGAGGCCAGGTTCAGACCGCAATTTGGGCTTGGTAGTTTCAGTTGTGTGATTATGTGCTTTTGGACTTCTATGTATTATAGTGTCCCTAGGAGTGGGATCGATGGCTAAGTGAGTGGTTGGATAGCTCTATGATGAGTATTATGTGACTGCAGAATGTGCTTAGATGGTTTGGATGTGATAAGAAGGATTTACTTGGGGCATAAAGGGCTACAGATGCTTGATTGTTATCTTAATTTGCTGTACAGTCTCGAGTTATGAGCATGTTAAGGGATCTTTCATGGTTTTCAATTGCGGAATGAAGTAGGTTCTTATGTCTTGTTCACGAGTTTATACTCGGAAAGATTAAGTGATTGCATAGTGATAGTGATCGTGACGGGGTCATAGAGAGATGGCGTTTTGAAGCTATATAGGTGGATTGTCACTAGCGAACTGGTCTACAGATGTATGATCTTTATGACATTTTTGTAGAGAGTTTTCTTTCTACCAATGGGTTATATGTGTTGCAATTTGAGTATAGATCACTTGAGGAAGTTTGCACGACATTCACGAGGATGGATATGAACTTAGCAGATGTTTTGAGGTTCGTATGATTAGGGCTACATGAGTTCATAAAGGATTAAGTTGAATTAAAGTGCGAGATTATGGAGGTTATGGACTAAGAGTATTGTGGGTCATTGGATGTTACGTTCTATGGTTTCAAGCCAAGTGGGGAAGTCTGCTATTGAATATTAGATTGCATGGTCATGTGTTATATTAATTTTCATCTGACGCATATTTGTGGATCGGTTATGACTTGAAAGGGGCTGGCTTTGAGATTGGTGCGAGGAAGGAAATTGCCGGATGCATGATGTATTATATTTCATGGGCATATAAAAATCTTGGAATGATTCGGGTTTGTTATTCGTGGTGGATTTAGTGTGCAAGGAAAAGGAATTCACTCGGTTGCTTAATGTGGGGTTACTTCTTCAGGTGTTGTGTGCTAATGGAGCACACGTTGTTTGGGTCGTTTCTGTGGTGCATTAGGGATTAGAGAATAGTGGATCACTCTAAAGAAAGTTCTAATGAGTTCATGATATATATTTGGTATTTGAGGATTTCCTAAATTTGTAAATGGCTAAGATCTAATATTTGCATTGGATATTGTTGGGACTTCGATATTTTTGTATCATTATGAATTCTACATTCCAGTATCAGAGAGGTTAAGGAAACAACTTCAGATTCACGGAATGTCTCTTCATAGAGGGCATTTCGATTGCAGTACTATTGGGGGTTTAAGAGGGAATATAGTGGCTTACAGGCCTTAGGAAAACATGGGTTCACGCTAAGATCTTTGGGGTGAGCTTTAGGCTAAGGATCGTGGAGAAGTGTTAAGTTGAATGCAACTCGAGGAGAATTCAAAGAATTGGGTCAGCTTGGTTATGGTTTGGGTCAGCATAGTAATAAAGGTGATCAGTTCCTTGGTGTGGTGAAACTCTACGGGTGTTTTGTGGAAATACTCTTGGATTGGGCAATTTGCGTGACTTGGTTGAGTTAGAGGGATTCAGTTCTGACGGCTTGGTTATGTGCAAATGGCTTTTAAAGAGTTCTCGACATTGTCGACCACGACTTAGGACAAATGTCTTCTATATATACGAAGAGTATGTGCGTGTTGTGATTATCTTGCAGATGGGGTCAAGTGGAAGGTTTCTGGTTGATGGGGTATCTATCCTACTAGTGATTTATAGTTGATAATGGGGTTCTCGAGTTTTCATATGATGGCATGATAGATATGGTGCGACGTGTGTGGTCGAGTTTTGCACGTGCAATGTTGTGGTTGAATTTTGAAGGTTTAAGATGCATTGTGTTCTAGATAATATGGATGGTTTAAGATGTTTAAAAGAATGTCGGAGCTATCTGGTATCACCTGAGAAGTGTGTGCATTTTTGAAGTTGCACTGTGTTCGGACTTGCGGATGCTTGACTAGTAATCGCTTGGTTGACTGACTGCTGATGTTTAGATATTTCTCTGTGGCACGAAAGAATTATGGAAGTATTTCTCATGAGATAATTATTTATGAGGGACGTGTTAGTCATTTGAATGGTGGAGTCGGGACTGGACATGTAGATTCTTGTATTCTGGGGATTTGAAGACTAGGAGGGTGCTCAGAGGCAAATTGTTCCTTTGTTGTGGACGATGAGAGTATGTTAAGAGATTGATGGCTGATTGTATGTGTTATGGATAGGTTATTGTAGACTTTTCTAATGTTATCTACCTATTTCGGGAGGATCAAAATTGATTTGGGGGCTACTGGTAGGCTTAATGAGAATGTGAATTCTATATCGAGTCAAATTTGCTTAGTCAGCACAACTATTGTTGAGGGGTGTGTCATTGATTAGAGTTGATCTTATTTGTGTTCTGATATGTTCCATATGTTACTCTCCTATGCTACAATGGGTTGTGAGACTATT
The DNA here is from genome assembly GCF_000715075.1 of Nicotiana tabacum. Lineage (NCBI taxonomy): Eukaryota > Viridiplantae > Streptophyta > Magnoliopsida > Solanales > Solanaceae > Nicotiana > Nicotiana tabacum. The sequence continues at coordinate 142,493,358 of NC_134087.1, read as the reverse complement.
CACTACTTATACATATGATGTGATTCTGTTTGGGCCATGTGGTGGAATTCAAACGAGATGGCTCTTGAGGTGTTGAATAGCTAGTTGCGCATCTATTATGGTCTTCCTATTTGTGGTATATTGTGCTATCCATTTCTCTATGGTTATGGACATGCACTTCGCGTGTTTGTTATTGATAAGGAAATGGTTGTTGATTGTGAGCATCATGGCCCGAGGTTTTCCATATGGACTAGTATTTGGATTGGGTCACGCATCGCAGTGGAGTTATATTGGGATATGATCCTTCGTACTTATTTCATGTGTTTTGTTTCTTCTTGGTGAGATGGGTTAATAGCATTGCGCTCTGTGGTGGCATTTTGTTGATCTTGTGGGATAGTTCTCTCATTTGATTCTCTTTCCATCACAGGGTACAACCGAGTTGTTGCTTGTTTGGTGCACGAATTGCACGGTATGTGGCTCGAGGTGGTGCTGGCGTGTCGGTCGAGCAGCTTCCATTGGATGAGATGTGATTATTGGACCTGAAATGAGTGTTATCGAATTCAATTAAGCTAAGTTGGGAGAATAATTCTATTAGTCAGTTTAGAATTATGCAATTGTTCTTATCGAGTGAGAAACCTCCACGACTTGTTGATCTGATAGGTAGTTATGAGTTTCTGCATGTGTCTTTCATCATTGGTATTGTACGATGGTTTAGGACAAGGTTTTATTTGATATAAGGTTTCATACCAGTACAGAGTTTGTTAATGAACAGATATGGTGGTCAAAAATTATTGCCATATGTGTCTGAGTTGTGTGATATATCATGCAATTATATCTTGGGATATGGTTATGGCTTGATATATCATGTGATTATATCCTGTTTAATTCTGAATATTAGAGATTGGGTTCTAAGTTTTATCGACTAAGGTTAAAGAAAGGATCTTCAGTTAGGTCATGTTGTCGGGCTTATATGGATTGGGGGTGATGTGGGATCACCCATGGGTATGTGTATGGTGAGGCATTGATTTGATGGCTTTGAAACAACTCTTGGCATGTCCAAGGACGAACCTATGTTTAAAAATGAGAGAATGTAACGACCCGACCGGTCGTTTTGAGCATGTGCATTCAGTTCAGTGGTTTGAGGTCATAGCTTTATATGGTGAATTATGACTTGCATGTATCGTTTGTTTTGGTTTTTGAATGGTTTGGGATTGATTTGGAAGAACAATTCTCAAATAGGAAGCTTTAAGTTGGAAGAGTTAACCAAGTTTCACTTTTGTGTAGTTAACCTCAGATTTGAGTTTTGATGGTTCCGTTAGGTATCGACGGTGATTTTGGACTTCGGCGTATGCCCAGATTTGTATTTGGATGTTTCTAGAAAGTTTTGGCTATAATTAAAAGGTTGGCAATTTGAAGGTTTGGAAAGTTCATAAGTTTGACTGGGAGTTGACTTCGATGTTATCGGGTTTGGATTGTTTTTCCAGGAGTTGGAATAAGTTCGATATGTCATTTGAAATTTGTGTGCATAATTTGAGGTGATTCTGAGTTGTTTAGACATATTTAGCGTAAGTTTGGAATTTGGAAGTTTAAAATAGTTCATTAAGCTTGATTTGAGGTGTGATTCGTGGTTTTGCTATTATTTTGTGTGATTTGAGGACTCGAGGTTCGTTTTATGTTTTGTAACTTATTGGTATATTCGGACGGTTTAAGGGGCTCGGGTGTATTTCGAACGGGTTTCAGACCATTTTAAGTCATGTTGGGTTGCTGGTTTTCTATTGGTTCTGATGGTTTAGGTGTTCTTCTTCAGGATCGCGAAGATGTGCCCGTGATCGCTGTATTTATGTTGGATCTGGGTGTGCTTACTCTATGTTTTCGCAAAAAGAGGGTCGTGTTTGCGGAGATTCAGAGGCTAGAGCATCGCGTTCGCGCATCTGGGTCGCATTCACGATTGTTGGGCGATTAGTGCTTCGCGGTTGCATCTGGATGTTACGATCGCGCTATTGTGCAGGCTTGGTAGGCTATGTTTAGCGCGTTCTCGAGGAATGTTCCACGAATGCGAAGGCTTATTGGGGGGCAGTGATGTTTTCTTCTATGTGATCACGAAGGCTTTTCCTCGATCATGGTGTGTTTAGATGGGCAGAATCATTTAAGTACCCTATTTAGAGAATTTCAGTTGTTTTATCACATTTTGAGTTTGGAAGCACATATTTGGGAGATTTTGGAGGGGTTTTTTACCGTTTGGATTAGGGTAAGTATTTTAGACTCGGATTTGATTATTTTACATGATTCCATCTTTGATTTTGGCATTTGATCGATGAATCTAAAATAGAAATTTAAGAGTTTTGTCTAAACTTTCCTAAAGTGAATAATTGAGTTTTGAACATCGATTCGGAGTTAGAATTGGATGAAAGTAGTATGGTTGGACTTGTATTTAATAGGTATCGGAATTTGTAAGTTTCGGGGTGCGCATTGTGACGATCTGGCCAGTCGTCTCATGAATTACCGCTCTGTTTCCCCATTTCTACTTCTTTATGCTTTGTTTATCCGTGTTATGTGGTATCAGGTTGGTCAGATCGAACCCGGAATGATTTTGTTAAGGTTTGAGTCACTTAGTCTCTTTTAAGAAATGTTAAGTTGGAAAAGTCAACCGGATGTTGACTTATGTGTTAGAGGGCTCGGATGTGAGTTCTGATGGTTTAGTTAGCTTCGAAGGTGATTTGGGATTTAGGAGAGTGATCGGAATGAGTTTGGAGGTTCGGAGTAGATTTAGGCTTGAATTGGCGAAGTTGATATTTTGGCGATCTCCGATTGGTAGGCGAAATTTGGATATAGGGGTCAAAATGGAATTCCGAGAGTTGCAGTAGTTCCGTTGTGTCATTTGGGATGTGTGTGCGCAATATTTTAGGTCATTCGGACGTGGTTTGGTTGGGTTTTTGATCAAAAGCGAAATTCGGAAGATTTTAGAAAGTTTGGCTTGAATCCGATGTGTTTTGGGTGATTTGATGTTGTTTGAGGTGTTTTGATGATTGGAACAAGTTTGAATAAGGTATTAGGATATGTTGGTGTTTTTGGTTGAGGCCCGGGGGGCCTCGGGGTGATTTCGGATGGTTGACAGAAAGGTTTGAGACTTGTGAAGTTGTAGAAACTTTCTGCTTCTGGTATTTCCGCACCTGCGGATTGGGGACCGCAGGTGCGATCTCGCAAATGCGGGGAAGGAAACTGCAGAAGCAGAATCAGGCAAGGGAGTAAGGAAGCCGCAGAAGCAGTTAGTGGACTGCACCTGCGATGGCGCATGTGCGGCTGAGGCATCGCAGATGCGGTTTGGGGTTGAGTTAATGAAAAGTCGCAGAAGCGGCTAGATGACCGCAAATGTGGTGCCGCAGAAGCGGTAGGCTAGTCGCATATGCGAAAATCCCTGGACCAGAGGGTATATATTGTCTTCTTCGGCGAAATTTTTCTAAGTTCATCATTTTTTAAGACGGGAAAGAGGCTTAGGCATAGAATCAAAGGCTATCAGTTGGGTAAGTTCCCTAAGCTTATTTTGGGTTTAAGATCATTTTTCTATTGTTTAATCATAGTTTTAGTGGAGATTAAGGAAGGAAAATTGGGGATTAGGGTTTGAGTTTAAGAGGCCTTTAAATGGGGATTTTAGGGGTCATTTGGACTCCAATTTTAGTGTTCTTGATATGTATAGACTCGTGGGAGGATAAGGACTCCGTTGATGTGATTTTTATCGAGTTCCGAGATGTGGGCCTAGGGTTCGGGTTTTGAAAATTTTGGTATTTGTGTTATATATTGATTGTTTTTTCTTCGGCTTCGTTCCCTTAGCATATTTTGACGCCGTGATTCTGATTTTGGATAGATTCGACGCGAGTGGAGGCCGATTCGAGGGGAAAAGGTGTCGCAAAGTAGTATTTTCACCGGCTTGAGGTAAATAACCATTGTAAATTTGGAACTGAGGGTACAAACCCCGGTATTTGACTTGTTTTGATAAAAGCGGTGACACATATGCTAGGTGACGAGCGTGTGGGCGTGCACCGGTAGGGATTGTGACTTGGTCCATCCTGTAGCGACTATTAAGCCGCGTATTTGATTTGAAACCTTATGATATTCTATACTTTAGTCATTTATACTATATTATGGGTTGTATGCCATGTTTGGGGCCTTGTGTCGACCTGTTGATACCCTCAAGGACACTTTTACTATTTTTCCTCACTTTATTTGTTGAAAGCATATCCTTAGTCATGTTTTACCTGTTTAAAAGTTTAAAACTGGTTTTATCACTCCACTTTTAATTGTGAGGACTGTTTGGGCTGAGTTCCCTACGTTTTATTGTTGTGCCCGAGAGGCTGTGAGGTTAAGGACTGAGAGAGGTTGACAACCTAATAGTGAGGGTATTATATGCATATATTATGGATCGGGCTGCATGCCACAGCGATACTTATATGGATCGGGCTGCACGCCACAGTGACATAAATATTGGATCGGGCTGCATGCCGTAGCGATATATATATTGGATCGGGTTGCGCGCCGCAGTGATATGACGCTTGGGCTGTAGGAGCCCCTCCAGAGTTTGTACGCCCCTAGTGAACATAGTCGACTATAAATTACAGATCGGGTTGCACGCCGCAATAGTTATTATGATTTCTATTACTATGAGATATTAATGAGCCTGAGTGCTGAGAACGAGTATTGAGTGACGAGAGTGGAGTCAAGAGTGACTAAGAGGCTGCCCGAGATGCCATATTCTGAGTGATACCTTACCTGAGGGGCCCAGTTATGATATTTTTATTGATTTCACTCTTCTTTTAAAATAAGCCTCTGTTGGAAAAATTGCTAAGTATATGATTTTAAGTGTTTAAACTGAAGTTTGATGATTTTACGACGAAACTGGTTTTAAACTGTGAGGATGACCTGCTATCCTGTTGTTTATTAAGTTGTATTATTTTTAACTACTCGTCACTACTTTCAGATCTTATTTACTTTAGTTACTTACTGAGTTGGCGTACTCACATTACTCCCTGCACCTTATGTGTAGATCCAGGTGCCCGAGCGGCAGAGTCCTCAGCATTGTTAGAGTTGCCGGAGACTGCAACGTAGCTGCATGGCGTTCGTAGCCCTGCTTTCTTCCTCTTATCCTTGTTTTTCCCGCATTTTTAGACTTGTTATGTATTAGACAGTCAGACTTGTATATTTAGAGGCTCTAGACTCATGACACCAGATTATGGGGCTGTGTAGTTTCCTGTTATTTGACTTCCGCATATTTTATGTTGCTTAAAACGTTTATAATGAAATTTGGTATTTAAAACCTGTGTTAGAAAATGGCTTATGGTTTAAGGAAAAGGGGTTATGACTTATTGATTGGTTGGAATGCCTAGTAATATGATAGGCGCCATCACGCCCGGGTATTTGGGGTCGTGACAAGATGGTATTAGATCCTAGGTTACATAGGTCTCGCGAGTCATGAGCCGGTTTAGTAGAGTCTCGCGGTTCAGTACGGAGATGTCTGTATTTATGCTCGAGAGGCTGCAGAACCTTTAGAAAAAAATCTTCATATTCTTGACATTTTTGTCATGCGAATTTGTTGATCCGAATACTGAACTTCTATTATTCCATTCTCTCACAGATGGTGAGGACACGAGCTACTGGGCGGGGTAGACAACCACCGGTTCCACCAGTTGGGGCCACCAGAGGCCGAGGACGCGGTCAAGGCCGTGGTAGGGGAAGAGCAGCTAGGGAAGCACGTGCAGATCCACCAGTTGCCCTAGTTGTAGACGCTACAGCAGCACCAGCTTAGGCACCAGCTGTGCCCATTATGATTCCAAGCCTTTAGGAGGTTTTAGCTCAGATATTATCAGTGTGTACCGGTTTAGCTCAGGCAGTTTTAGTTACTACGGCCGTAGATACTTCTCAGGTCGGGGGAGGCACCCAGACTCCCGACGCTCGCACACCTGAGCAGGTTCTGCAGGGACTCTAGACACCGGGGGCACCTCTAGCCTAGCTGATTGCACCAGCTTAGGAGTTTGTGGTACCAGTTATGCCGAACGACGAGTAGCGTCGACTAGAGAGGTTTGGTAGACTCAAGCCTCCGATCTTTAGCGGTGCAGAGGGTGAGGATGCCCAGGGTTTCTTAGATAAGTGCTAGAGGATCCTTCGTACAACGGGGATCCTAGAAACCAGTGGTGTAGCTTTTACCACCTTTCAATTTTCTAGGGCTGCCTTCACTTGGTGGGAGGCGTATGAGAGGCGTAGGCCTGTTGGTGCAGCGCCCCTTACTTGGCAGCAGTTCTCTGTTCTCTTTTTGGAGAAATATATGCCACAGTCTCGCCGAGAGGAGCTGCGCAGGTAGTTCGAGGAGTTGCGTCAAGGAGAGATGACTGTGGCGTAGTATGAGATACGGTTCTCTAAGTTAGCCGTTCATGCGGTTTGGTTGGTTCCCACAGATCGAGAGAGGATTATGAGGTTTGTTAATGGTCTCACATACCATCTTCAGATTCTCATGACTAGGGAGAGGGTAACAGGTGCTACTTTCGAGGAGGTTGTTGACATCGCCCATGAGATTGAGTCAGTTCGCCGCCAGGAGCAAGAGGAGAGGGAGTCCAAGAGGCCTGGGGGATCTAGTAGCTTTAGTGGTGCTCCTTCGAGGGGTCAGTTCCAACAGGGTAGAGGTCGTCTCTTCAGACAGGCTCATTCAGCTCGCCCAGGTTATAGTGGGGCAATATCGGGTCATGGTTCTCACAGTTCTCATCAGGTCCACTCATCAATTAGTTCTCTTCCATCCCAGAGTTTGTCTCGTGCTTCATTAGTTCAGGGTTCTTCCATGCCAGGCCCTTCTACTGGTCATTCCGGTGCCAGGGGTTCCCTTCAGTCTCCATCTCCAGTACCGGGGAGTTGTTATGAGTGTGGAGAGTTTGGGCTTATGAGGAGGTAGTGTCCTCGTCTTCATGATGGTTAGTCTCAGTAGAGGACTCAGCCCTTGACTTCTGCTCCAATTACTTCACCATCCGCCCAGCTAGCTAGGGGTGGAGGTTAGTCAGCCAGGGGTCGCCCTAGAGGGGGAGGTCGATCAGGTAGTGGTCAGGCCCGTTTCTATGCTCTTCCGGGTAGACCATATGTTGCTACTTCAGATGCCGTGATTTCAGGTATTGTTTCAGTATGTCACAGAGATGCCTCCGTATTATTTGATCCCAATTCCACCTTTTCTTATGTGTCATCATACTTTGCCCATTATCTGGATACGCCCCGTGAGTCTCTTGTTTCACCTGTTTATGTATCTACTCTAGTGGGCGATACTGTTATTGTAGACTGTGTGTACCAGTCGTGTGTGGTGACTATTGGGGGTTTGGAGACCTGAGTGGATCTTTTATTACTGTGTATGGTGGATTTCGATATCATTTTAGGCATGGACTTGTTATCTCTAGGCATATGAGGAGGCAGTGTCCTCGTCTTCATGATGGTTAGTCTCAGCAGAGGACTCATCCCTTGACTTCTGCTCCAATTACTTCACCATCCGCCCAGCTAGCTAGGGGTGGAGGTTAGTCAGCCAGGGGTCGCCCTAGAGGGGGAGGTCGATCAGGTAGTGGTCAGGCCCGTTTCTATGCTCTTCTGGGTAGACCATATGTTGCTGCTTCAGATGCCGTGATTTCAGGTATTGTTTCAGTCTGTCACAGAGATGCCTCCGTATTATTTGATCCCAATTCCACCTTTTCTTATGTGTCATCATACTTTGCCCATTATCTGGATACGCCCCGTGAGTCTCTTGTTTCACCTGTTCATGTATCTACTCTAGTGGGCGATACTGTTATTGTAGACTGTGTGTACCGGTCGTGTGTGGTGACTATTGGGGGTTTGGAGACCTGAGTGGATCTTTTATTACTGTGTATGGTGGATTTCGATATCATTTTAGGCATGGACTTGTTATCTCTGTGTCATGCTATTCTGGCTGTCATGTAAGACAATCACATTGGCTATATCGGGCATGCCATGGATTGAGTGGTGAGGTTTGACTGACTATGGACTATGTTCCCAGTAGAGTGATCTCATTCTTGAAGGCTCAGCGTATGGTTGGGAAGGGATGTCTTTCGTATCTAGCCTTCGTGAGGGATGTCGGTGTTGAGACTCCCAGTATTGATTTTATTCCAGTTGTGAGGGATTTTTCCGATGTGTTTCTTGCAGACCTATCGGGCATGCCACCGGACAGGGACATTGATTTTGGTATTGACCTGGTGCTGGGCACTCAGTCCATTTCTATTCTATTGTATCGTATAGCACCAGCAGAGCTGAAGGAATTAAAAGAACAGCTTCAGGAGCTCCTTGATAAGGGTTTCATTTGGCCTACTGTGCCACCTTGGGGTGTGTTGTTTTTATTTGTGAAGAAGAAGGATGGCACTATGAGGATGTGCATTGATTATAGGCAATTGAACAAGGTAATAGTTAAGAACAAGTATCCTTTGCCTCGCATTGATGATTTATTCGACCAGATTCATGGAGAGAGAGTGTTCTCCAAGATTGATCTCCATTCAGGTTATCACCAGTTGAAGATCAGGGACTCAGATATTCTTAAGACAGCTTTCAGGACCCGATATGGTCATTATGAGTTCTGGGTGATGTCTTTCGGGCTGACCAATGCCCTAGCAACATTCATGTATTTGATGAATAGTGTGTTCCAGCCTTATCTTGATTCATTTGTCATAGTCTTCATTGAGGATATTCCCGTGTATTCGCGTAGTCAGAAGGAGCACGCGGAGCATTTGAAAGTTGTGTTGCAGAGATTGAGGGAGGAGAAGCTTTATGCAAAATTCTCCAAGTGTAAGTTTTGGCTCAGTTCAGTGGCCTTCTTGGGACACGTGGTGTCCAGCGAGGGTATTCAGGTTGATCCGAAGAAGATAGAGGCAGTTCAGAGTTGGCTCAGACCGTCCTCAGCCACAGAGATTTGCAGCTTTCTTGGTTTGGCAGGTTGTTATTGTCGTTTTGTTCAGGGATTCTCATCTATTGCGTCGCCCTTGACCAAGTTGACTCAGAAGGGTGCTTCATTTGTATGGTCAGATGAGTGTGAGGAGAGCTTTCAGAAGCTCAAGACAGTTTTGACCACAGCTCCAATGTTGGTTTTGCCATCAGCTTCAGGTTCATATACCATGTATTGTGATGCTTCGAGAGTTGGGATTGGTTATGTGTTGATGTAGGAGGGTAGAGTTATTGCTTATGCTTCTCGTTAGTTGAAACCCCAAAAGAAGAACTACCATGTTCATGATTTGGAGTTGGTTGTCATAGTTCACGCGTTGAAGATTTGGAGACATTACTTGTATGGTGTGTTTTGTGAGGTGTTTACTGATCATCGTAGCCTCCAACACTTGTTCAAATAGAAGGATCTCAATTTGAGGCAGCGGAGATGGTTGGAGTTGCTTAAGGATTATGATATCACTATATTGTACCATCCGGGAAAGGCCAATGTGGTGGTCGATGCCTTGAGCCGAAAGGCGGTGAGTATGGGGAGTTTGTACTATATCCCAGTTGGGGAGAGACCTCTTGCGATTGATGTACAGGCCTTGGCCAATTGGTTCGTGAGGTTAGATATTTCGGAGCCCAATCAGGTATTGGCTTGTGTGGTTTCTCGTTCTTCCTTATATGATCGCATCAGAGAGCGCCAGTATGATGATCCGCATCTGCTTGTCCTTAAGGACAGAGTTCAGCACGATGATGCTAGAGATGTAACCATTGGTGATGATGGGGTGTTGAGGATGCAGGGTCGGATTTGTGTGCCCAATGTGGATGGGCTTCGGGAGTTGATTCTGGAGGAAGCCCATAGCTCGTGGTATTCCATTCATCCGGGTGCCGCGAAGATGTATCAGGATTTGAGGCAGCATTATTGGTGGAGAAGAATAAAGAAAGATATTGTGGGATTTGTACCTCGGTATCTCAATTGTCAGCAGGTAAAATATGAGCATCAGAGACCGGGTGTCTTGCTTCAGCGGATAGATATTCCTGAGTGGAAGTGGGAGAGGAACACTGTGGACTTTGTTGTTGGCCTTCCACGGACTTTGAGAATGTTTGATGCTATTTGGGTGATTGTGGATCGGCTGACCAAGTCCGCGCACTTCATTCCTGTGTTTACTACTTATTCTTCAGAGTGGTTGGCAGAGATCTATATCCGAGAGATTGTTCATTTGCATGGTGTCCCAGTTTCCATCATTTCAGATAGGGGCACTCAGTTTACTTCGCAGTTTTGGAGGTCTGTGCAATGAGAGTTGGGTACTTAGGTTGAGTTGAGCACAACATTTCATCCTCAGACAGAAGGGCAGTCCGAGTGCACTATTCAGATATTGGAGGACATGTTGCGTGCTTGTGTCATTGATTTCGGAGGGTCATGGGATCAGTTTCTACCGCTTGCAGAGTTTTCTTATAACAACAGCTACCAGTCGAGTATTCGGATGGCTCCATATGAGGCTTTGTATGAGAGGCGGTGTAGAACCCCAGTTGGTTGGTTCGAGCTCGGTGAGGCTAGGCTATTGGGGACGGATTTGGTGCAGGATGCTTTGGAGAAAGTGAAGGTGATTCAGGAGAGGCTTCGTACAGCGCAGTCGAGATAGAAGAGCTATATTGATAGGAAGGTTCAGTATGTGTCCTACATGGTTGGCGAGAAGGTTCTGTTGAAGGTTTCACCCATGAAGGGTGTTATGAGATTTGGGAAGAAAGGGAAGTTAAGTCCTCAGTTCATTGGGCCTTTTGAGGTGCTTCGGAGGATTGGGGAGGTGGCTTATGAGCTTGCTTTGCCACCTAGCTTGTCGAGTGTGCATTCGGTATTTCATGTTTCTATGCTTCGGAAGTATATTAAGGATCTGTCTCATGTTTTGGATTTCAGCACGGTTCAGTTGGATGATGATTTGACTTATGATGTGGAGCCAGTAACTATTTTGGGTCGACAGGTTCGAAAGTTGAGGTAAAAGGATATAGCTTCAGTGAAAATGCAGTGGAAAGGTCGGCCCGTGGAGGAGGCTACCTGGGAGACCGAGCGGGAGATGCGGAGAAGATATCCTAACCTGTTTGAGGTGTTAGGTATGGTTCTTGACTCGTTCGAGGACGAACGTTTATTTAAGTTGGGGAGGAAGTGACGACCCGGCCAGTCGTCTCATGAATTACCGCTCTGTTTCCCCCATTTCTTCTTTTTTATATTTTGTTTATCCATGTTATGTGGTATCGGGTTGGTCGGATCGAATCTGGAATGATTTTGGTAAGGTTTGAGACACTTAGTCTCTTTTAAGGAAAGTTAAGTTGGAAAAGTCAACCAAATGTTGACTTATGTGTTAGAGGGCTCAGATGTGAGTTCAGATGGTTTGGTTAGCTTCGGGAGGTGATTTGGGACTTTGGAGCGTGATTGAAATGAGTGTTAGAGGTTCGGAGTAGATTTAGGCTTGAATTGGCGAAGCTGATATTTTGGCAATCTCTGGTTGGTAGGCATGATTTGGATATAGGGGTCGGAATAGAATTCCGAGAGTTGCAGTAGTTCCGTTGTGTCATTTGGGATGTATGTGCAAAATTTCAGGTCATTCGAACGTGGTTTGGTTGGGTTTTTGATCAAAACCGAAATTCGGAAGATTTTAGAAAGTTTGCCTTGAATCCGATGTGTTTTGGGTGATTTGATGTTGTTTGAGGTATTTTGATGATTGGAACAAATTTGAATAAGGTATTAAGATATGTTGGTGTTTTTGGTTGAGGCCCCGGGGGCCTCAAGGTGATTTCGGATGGTTGACGGAAAGGTTTGAGACTTGTGAAGCTGCAAAAAATTTCTGCTTCTGGTATTTTCGCACCTGCGGATTGAGGACCGCAGGTGCGATCTCGCAGATGCGAGGAAGTAAACCGCAGAAGCAGAATCAGGCTAGGGAGTCAAGAAGCCGCAGAAGCGGTTAGTGGACTGCACCTGCGATGGCGCAGGTGCGGCTGAGGCATCGCAGAAGCAGTTTGGGGCTGAGTTAATGGAAAAGCCGCAGAAGCGGCTAGATGACCGCAAATGTGGTGCCGCAGAAGCGGTAGGCTGGTCGCATATGCAAAAATCCCCGGACCAGAGGGTATATATTGTCTTCTTCGGCGAAATTTTGCTAAGTTCATCATTTTTGAAGATGGGAAAGAGGCTAAGGCATAGAATTTGAAGAGGAATCAAAGGCTATCAGTTGGGTAAGTTCCCTAAGATTATTTATTTGGGTTTAAGATCATTTTTTCATTGTTTAATCATGGTTTTAGTGGAGATTAAGGAAGGAAAATTGGGGATTAGGGCTTGAATTTAAGAGGCCTTTAAATGGAGATTTGAGGGGCCATTTGGACTCCGATTTTAGTTTTCTTGATATGTATAGACTCGTGGGAGGATAAGCACTCCATTGATATGATTCTTATCGAGTTCTGAGACATGGTCCTGGGGGTCGGGTTTTGATAATTTCAGGATTTGTGTCATATATTGATTGATTTTGCTTGGGCTTCGTTCCCTTAGCATATTTTGATGTCGTGATTCTGATTTTGGATAGATTCGACGCGAGTGGAGGATGATTCATGGGGAAAAGACGTCGCGGAGTAGTATTTTCACCGGCTTGAGGTAAGTAACCATTGTAAATTTGGAACTAAGGATACAAACCCTGGTATTTGACTTGTTTTGATAAAAGTGGTGACACATATGCTAGGTGAAGAGCGTGTGGGCGTGCACCGGTAGGGATTGTGACTTTGTCCATCCCGTAGCGACTATTAAGCCGCATATTTGATTTGAAACCTTATGATATTCCGTACTTTAGTCATTTATACTGTATTATGGGTTGTATGCCATGTTTGGGGCCTTGTGCCGACCGGTTGATACCCTTAGGGACATTTTTACTATTTTTCCTCACTTTATTTGTTGAAAGCATATCCTCAGTCATGTTTTACCTATTTAAAAGTTTAAAACTAGTTTTATCTCTCCACTTCTAATTGTGAGGACTTTTTGGGCTGAGTTCCCTATGTTTTATTTTTGTGCCCGAGAGGCTGTGAGGTTAAGAACTAAGAGAGGTTGAGAACCTAATAGTGAGGGTATTATATGTATATATTATGGATCGGGTTGCACGTCGCAGCGATACTTATATGGATTGGGCTGCATACCGCATTGACATATATATTGGATCGGGTTGCACGCCGCAGCAATATATATATTGGATTGGATTGTGCGCCGCAGCGATATGACGCTTGGGCTGTAGGAGTCCCTTCGGAGTCTGTACACCCTAGTGAGCATAGTCGACTATAAATTACGGATTGGGCTGCACGCCGCAACAGTTACTATGATTTCTATTACTATGAGATATTAATGAGCCTGAGTGCTGAGAACGAGTATTGAGTGACGAGAGTGGAGTCACGAGTGACTGAGAGGCTGCCGAGAGGCCATATTCTAAGTGATACCTCGCCCGAGGGGCCCAGTTATGATATTTTTACTGATTTCACTCTTCTTTTAAAATAAGCCTCTGTTGGAAAAATTGATAAGTATATGATTTCAAGTGTTTAAACTGAAGTTATATTGATTTTATGACGAAACTTGTTTTAAACTCTAAAGTTGATCCGTTATTATGTTGTTTATTCAGTTATATGATTTTTAACTGCTCGTCACTACTTTCAGACCTTATTTACTTTAGTTACTTACTGAGTTGGCGTACTCACGTTACTCCCTACACCTTGTGTGTAGATCCAGGTGCCCGAGCGGCAGGGTCCTCAGCATTGTCAGAGTTGCCGGAGACTGCAAGGTAGCTGCATGGCGTCCGCAGCCCGACTTTCTTCCTTTTATCCTTGTTTTTCCCGCATTTTTAGACTTGTTATGTATTAGACAGTTAGACTTGTATATTTAGAGGCTCTAGACTCGTGACACCAGATTATGGGGCTGTGTAATTTCCTGTTATTTGACTTCCGCATATTTTCTGTTGCTTAAAACGTTTATAATGAAATTTGGTATTTAAAACCTTTGTTAGAAAATGGCCTATGGTTAAAGGAAAAGGGGTTGTGACTCATTGATTGGTTGGCTTGCCTAGTAATGTGATAGGCGCCATCACGACCGAGTATTTGGGGTTGTGACACGCGCTCGGATTGACATTGTGGTTGACTTTGAGTATTTGATTAAAGACTCTTCCTTTATCATTTGTGTTTATTTCCTATAGCATTATTTGATATTTTTGAGTTCCTTTTGGCTAGTTTTGAGCCGTTCGGAGGTCGATTCACGCAGGATAGCATTTCTAGAGTATTATTTTTGCTTGATCGGGGTAAATAACATATCTAAACTTTGATTTGAGTGTAATTATCTCTGAAAATTATGATATTTGAGATGTATTGGGGTGACGCACATGCTAGGTAACTAGTGTGTGCGCGTGCACCGGGGTATTCATGATCTGGGTAGTTCTTAAGCTATAACATGCTTTGTTTTTCTATCATGCTTCTTTAATATCATTTTTTCTCCAATTGTATGACAACGTGTGTTATTATTCATGCTAGGAATCATGTCTAGGCTATCTGCTTAATTGTTTGAGACATACTAGGATTATTTTTTCCATGTTGAGCTATTTGCCTTAACCGTAGTCATATTGTTCAGTCATGATAGTTATATCCATATGTTATATCTCTGTCTCTATACATTTTTGATATGATGTCTCACATGTTATTGGTGTCCTTTTATGTGACACGATTTTGAGCTGAATTTGTGGCACATTGTGATATTCTGTGTTGTATAATTGGATTATGTTTATGTGAGATGTTGTCATATGGAGACTTGAGCAGATTAATGTCTGATGTAGGCCATAGAGTTGTGGTGATTGATAGTGAGGCGACGCTTGCGTCGAGGCCCCATATTGGGCTAAGTGTTATTGATATTAAGGTTACACATAAGCCATGACCCACGTTGGGCTAAGTGGTATATTTTAGGGGCGACGCGTGCACCAGGCCCCATGCTGGGCTGTGTGATATTAATTAATGATTAGCACTTGAGCAAGGATCCACCCCTATGGAGTTTGGTATTAGAGTGAGCGTGGGCACATAGATATGTATATATGTGCTTTGGTGAGGGGCATTTATGCCAGACACCGTGAGCGTGCTGAGTGTGTATACTTGATGGATACACTTTGATGTTATTGAATTCACATGTATATTTGACATGTAATCATAGAGATGTATTTTCATCATGCTCGAAGGTAACATTGTGTTATTGACTTGACATGTAGGCATAGAAATGTATTTTTGCCGTGCTAGATGATAAATGAAATGTCTTATCTGTTGTTGAAAGTTTAGAAAATCATAATTCCTTGTTAAACTCATGCTTTAGTAATTTCGGAGAAAGATTTAGGCTTTGACTGTTATACTTGGAAAATATGCCTAATTTTTCGTATTTGTGAACGAGTCAAACATGATATGCCTTAAATTGTTTTATTCTATTGTCATCATTAGATCATTGATTGTTATTGATCATTGGTGTGGACACTGGCCTTCTTCCAAACTGGTCATTGTTTTCAGTCCAAGGTTAGGTTTGTTACGTATTAAGTACGAGGGGTCGGTTGTACTCATACTACACTTATGCATCTTGCGTGCAGATTTTTGGAGTTGATGTTACAATTGTATGGCAAGAGATGGCATTGAAGATGTACCTGTTATCAAGACATAGCTACCACTTGTCCTTGGTAGTTTTAGATTATAATATTTATGAATGTACTTCCTCTATCTAGCATTTGGTTAGACCTCATACATAAATATATTTTCATTTATGGGTACTAGAAATTCAACCCTTAATGTCAACATTCAACGTGTATCCGTAATAATCTTATTTTTTTCAAGGGGACATATAGAAAGTCCTTTCCATATAATTTCTGAAGTCAACCAAGCTATAGATGTTTAATTTTATCACCACGTAGAAATGAATATTGTATGGTAGTGGCAAAATGTTATTTACCCTTAAATGGATATATTCAAGAAGAAACAAGTTGCCATCTCGAATTCGATTAAATGCCTAGTCACAAACTCATTTTTTCCTTTTTTTTAACGGTATTTTGAAAAATATTTCGGGATAACAAGCTTGGAGCTTGATCCTTTAAGAAGAATTAAACTAAATAGTCGGTCATCGAACTGCTTAAACTTAAAATAGTCAACAAATGTATAATATATGTATAATTTATATATAATATTATATAATCATAAATAATTAATATATAATTTATGTATACCGATTAGAAAAAGTCTCACTGTTGCTAATAAGATGTAATTTAGTCCCACTGTTGGACAAACCACCTGGGTACTAGCCAAGATACCTAGATAAGATGGGTTGCTAATAAGATGTAAATCATCATTTCTTCAATTCAAATTAATGTTAAGACGAAGATTATCATTTCTTCAATACCTAGATAATATGGGTTGCTATTATTTTCAAATGACAAATTTGGAACTGGGTTCTCAGGATGATTGTAGTAGAACAATTGAAGTCCTACTTGAGTAAAGGAAAGGTCAAAAACTTATCAGAAATCGGAACTGAACCTAATACTCCTAATCAGGCTCCTTTGTACTGAGGCACAACGGATAGGTTGCCAAAGAGACTGGCAATTATCGGTTGCCACTTGCCAGCATGTACATTATACAGTATTGTTTGCGATTTTAACCTATTGATTCTGAAAAATGTTAAATGTCGCTGACAAAGTAAACTGCAGCCAATCTTAGGAAACGAAGATGAGTTTCATTTGGAGTAGGTGAAAATTGTAACTTGAAATTTCCATTATCTCCATTCAATATATTGCCTGAAAACTAAATTTCAATTTGGCAAAGCAGTACATCATGACTGCCAATAGTCCATATAGCAAAGAAAGGTGTATGCAGTAAAATTAGTTGTTGACCGTTGGACGAATAAAGAGATTGACATATGGAGCTGAAGATAGGAAGAATGTGAGTCGGCAAATAGTCAATACCAGTTGCGAGCATATGGCCAGCGTTGGATGAGCCCCGAAGGCAAAGTAGCCGACGGGCAGAGGTTCAAAGTATTGATATCAGGTAGCATTCAATAAGCGGCCGTTAGAGAGAATATATGCATTTATAACCAACCGTTATGCAGCCATCAATGACGATTTTATTGTCATTCAAGAGGAGTTTGCTTTGGCAATCTTGTCTCCCTGAATAGAGCTATAAATAGGAGAATTAACATCCATTGTAGACACAAAATACTCTCTACACAAAAAGATATATTCTGCTCTATAAATTATAAAGTTATTCATTTTTTCTACTCTCAATATTGTTTGTACTTTTGCTATTGGAAAGATTAAGCGAATATCCAGGCTTGTATTTCGTTTAATTTTGCTTCATAATTGTAACGACCCGACTGGTCGGTTTGCTTTCTAGAATTTCATTCCCCTAAATAAGACTTCATGTACTTGCTTTAACTGATTTATGATTTGCGAGGATGGTTGGTTCGGGATTTGGAAGAGTTTGGATTGAAATCAGAACACTTGGTTCCTTAAGGTTGGCTCAAAAGGCTAAGTTTGACTTCGGTCAACATTTCTAGTAAATGGATCCGGACTCGTATTTTGACGGTCCCGAAAGGTCCGTAGCAAAATTTGGGACTTGGGAGTATGCCCGGAATCGAATTCCGAGATCCCTAGCCCGAGTAATGAATTTTTGTTAAAAATTATTAAACTAAAATCTAAGGATTTAAAGAAATTGAATAATGTTTGATCAAGTTGGTATCGGCCCGTATGTTGGTTTCGGAGCCCGATATAGGTCCAATATAACATTTAAGTCATGTCTATGAAATTTAGTGAGAAACGTGACTGATTTGGCGTGATTCGGACGTCCAGTTGTAAAATAGGAATTTCAAATGTTCTTAAGGATTTCATGCGTTTTGGTGTTAAATCCAGTAGTTTTAGAGGTCATTTCGGCGATTTGATCGCACGAGCAAGTTTGTATGAAGTTGTTGGACTTGTGTGAGTATTCGGAGTGGAGCCCCGAGGGTTCGGGTGAGTTTATGACGTAGGTTGGGAGTGAAAGCCTCCCAGTTTTTCTGGTGTTTCTGGGTAGAGTTAAAGGTCTTGCAAATGTGAGGAAATGTTCACATTTGCGATCCTCGCATTTGCGAGAAAGGCTTCACATTTGTGATGAAGCTTGGGCTGGGGCAGTGCTCTCATTTGCGACATTTTGTTCGCATTTGCGAAGCCAGCAGGGTCAACATTTGCGACCCTTTCATCGCATTTGCGATCATTGCAGGTTCGCTTTTGCGATGGTTTTGTCGCAATTGTGACCTTCGCATTTGACCTGGACACAGCTTTTAAAAACGGGACTTAGGCTATTTATTTCATTTCACTTCTACACTTGGGCGATTTGGGAGCTTCCAAAGAGGGGATTTCAACCTAGCATTGTGAGGTAAGTTATTGTAACGACCCAACTGATCATTTTGAGCAATTGCGTCTGGTTCGGCAGTTTGAAATCATGAGTAGCTTCATATTATGTGTATCAACTTGTGTGCGCAGTCCAGGCGTGAAACCGGAAAGCTTTTATGTGAAAATATGAAAAATATATTAATTTCTAAAGTTAAAATTTGATTTTTAGTTGACTTTGGTCAATATTTTTGGTAAACAAACCCAGATCTGTGTTCCGACTATCCCAGAAGGTCCACAATAAAATATGGAACTTGGGCGTATGCCCGAAATTGAATTTCGAGGTCCCCAGCATTGGAAAATAATTTTTGAAGAAAATTGTTATGCTGGTTTTTAACGAAAATAAAGAAATGAATTAATATTTGAACTCGTTAGTATCGAACCCGTATTTTGGTTCTGGAGCTTGGTACAAGTTTGTTATGATATTTAAGTCCTATTTGTGAAATTTGGTAAGAATTGGAACTAATTTGAAGTGATTTGGACGTCAGGTTGAAAATTTAGAAATTTATGAGTTTTGAGGTTAAGTTCATAGTTTTTGATGTTATTTTGATGATTTGATCGCACGAGGAAGTCCGTATGATATTTTTAGACTTGCATGCATGTTTGGTTTGGAGCCCCGAGGGCTTGGGTGCGTTTCGGATAGGTTTAGGCTATGTTGCGCTTGTTTTTGGATGCTTCATTGTTGTTTCTTCAAGCAAAAATGATACCACATTGATCAAATAATATCCAAATTCAGTTTTTATTGAACCATTAAATCCGCATCGAAATTACGGAGCCATAGGAAAAAGAATCATTGAATTTGGACATTGTATGACGAAGTTATGCTCATTTTCGTGTCGGTAATAATTGTTGGTTTCTGGTGTGGTCGCATGCGAACTTTTTCATTACAATTGCGATGCCCAGTTCGGAAATGCGAACTTTTTATAACAAATGTGGCTTCTGCCAGCCCTGCCTTGTTCGCAAATTGCGAGGGTTCGCAATTGCGAACCCTGGATCGCAAATGCGACATCTGAGGCATGTTAAGTGAGATTTTTGAGGGGATTTTCACTCATTTTTCAATTTTCTCAAACCTAAACCTCCATAGGCGATTTTTCAAAGACCCAAATTTCTTCAAATCATTGGGTAAGCGTCCCTAATCAATTTCCAACTATATTTTGTGATTATATCTTAGATTTAACATCAAATTCATGAAAATCTAAAGGAAAATTTGGGGAAAATTGTGAAATCTTTCAAAAATGTAAAATGATGATTTGAATGACCAAATGGTATTGGAGTTAGATAATTTTCGTATGGGTGAACTCGTAGCGGAATAGGTATTCGGTTTTTGTAAATTTTGTCGGGTTCTGAGGTGTGAGCCCGAGGAGTTGACTTTTGTTGACTTTTTGCAAATTGTATAAGAATCATAGTTTTGTGAATTGAAATTGTTTTCTCTATCATCGTTTGATGTATTCAAGTCGTTTTTGGCTAGATTGAACCGAGCATTGATGAATTAGTAAAGGAAAAGCTAAATTGAGTATTGAATTGGCCGGATTAAGGTAAGTATCTTGCCTAACCTTGTGTGAGGGACTTCCCCTTAGGAGTTGAGTTTTCTATGCTATTTGTAGTCCGTGCACGCAAGGTGACGAGTGTGTGTGCGGACTTACTTGTGGAAAATTTTTCTTTAGGGTTCTTAGGTCCTTATGTGCATTAGGTGAAAAGTTTCTAATATGATTGTTACGCCCCGCAGTATTACATCGATGCAATGCTCTGCAGTAATATAATACGATGATGTTACCCTCTACAATAATATATTACGATGATGTTACGCCCTACAGTAATATATTACGATGATGTTATGCCTTGCAGTATTACATTACGATGATGTTACTCTTTGCAGTATTAAGTTACGACAGTATAGCACCCAGTAGTATTACATTACGTTGATGTCACGCTTCGCAGTATTAAGTTACGACGATGTTGCACCCTGAAGTATTGTACGTTAAATTTGTCGTAAGGTAATTGACATCAGTCCAAGTAAAAGATTATTTGGAAATTATAAGGATTATGCTATTTCACAAGTGATAAGTAAATTCGTGAAGGTGAAAGGGAAAGCAAGTCAAAGAAAATGAATTTTCGTCAAAGTTTGGCATTTTGGGGTAAAATACGGCCAAGCTAAAATACCCGGTATTTATGAACTAGTACGATACAAGGTACCACATGGTTGTGATAGTAAGGTATATAAGGTGTGTTAAAAGTGGGTAGTATTTTAAGTAATATGAGATAATTTTTAATTATGTGGATAATTGATTAATTATTGGATTAGTTGGGATTAATGAGTTGATTAAGGAATTAGGTGGATGATTTTTGGATAAGACTTATAACCATTTATGTGGCAGTCATAGAGGTCTTGAATGATGACTCTTAATTTCATATGAAAGGTGGCAAAAATTGGAGAAATTATTGGCCAACTAAGCCATAAAGTGAGGCCCACTCCCAAATGTTAAGAAAACCTTTCCAAATTCATTTTCTAGTCTCTACAATGACATGAAAGCTTCAGCAACTCAATCAACATGTTAGAAACATGAATTTTGCTACAAAACTCACATGAGACTACATTATGTTATAACAACTGAATTTTGTGATTCTAAAGTAGTACAGTGCAATCTTGCTCAGGAATATCATACGGATTTTTCTCTACTTTGATCCTTCGATACGTATTGTCGCAATTAACAGGTGTTAAAGAGATTGTCAAGAGAATCGGTTCAGGTATGTTAAGGC
This sequence comes from Nicotiana tabacum, assembly GCF_000715075.1. Taxonomy (NCBI): domain Eukaryota; kingdom Viridiplantae; phylum Streptophyta; class Magnoliopsida; order Solanales; family Solanaceae; genus Nicotiana; species Nicotiana tabacum. The sequence continues at coordinate 142,472,233 of NC_134087.1, read as the reverse complement.
TATCCCTTCTTTCTTTTTGGCATGATCCATACGACAGGAATGAAAAGTGCAAATGCACAAATTCCATAAATGACTCTGTTCATAGAAGTTTAGAGATATCTATGTTCTTGAATTTTCATGTGTCATAATATTTTATCATTTATTCATGGGTCTCAGAAAAATACAAAAGTTAAAAAGAGTTTACTTTATGATATTACTCAAAGGTAAAATGGTCTTATGACATTTCGAAAGATTTTATTAACATACTTTTCATGCATTGCATTCATGTACATTGACCCGTGGCCAGATGGCATTATATATGCGTATATATGTATGTATATATATGTATATGGGATATGAAAAAGGTTTTGGCGTTATATACGCACCACCACCTAATCAGCTGGTATACGTTGATGATTTTGCCCACAGTGGCCGAGATGATATGATGGGCTGCCCTCAGAGGCTGATGATGTTATGAAACATGTACCTATGCACGACATGATATTCACACGCATATGCATGATACTATAATTATTTCATGATTTACGAAGTTATTCAGACTTACAGGTGGAGTCATTTACTCTATATTTCCTCCATGTCTGTTATGTACTTATTTATGTGCCTTACATACTCAGTACATTATTCACACTGATGTCCCTTTTGCCTGGGGACGCTGCGTTTCATGCCCGTAGGTCCCGATAGACAGGTCGAGAGCCCACCAAGTAGGCTATCAGCTCAGCGGAAGATGTTGGTGCGCTCCATTTGCTTCGGAGTTGTTTGTTTGATTAATATGATTTAGACGTGTATTGTTTGGTATGGCGGGACTCTGTCCCGACCTTTATGACATTTATGTACTCTTAGAGTCTTGTATACATATGTCGTGTACGTGAAAGATTGTACATCCTTGTCGGCCTATGTTTTAAGTTTTTAAATGATCATGTTGGCCTATTAGGCCCGTATGTCATGTGTATATGATGATGTAATAAGAAAGATATGTTATATTGGTACTCGGTTGAGTAAGGTACCGGGTGCCCATTGCGGCCCACTGGTTTGGGTCGTGACAATGATTGGGTTTCCTAATTGGTTGTTTTACCTCTATATACTCCATACGATGTTGTTATCTCTCCTCCAACTCTTACTTGTTACTTGACCCTTATTTGTCTTAATTGAAGTGATTGCCTTCCTTATTGTTTTGAAACTTCTTGATTGTGAATTCCTTTAGCTTCGTGAAAATATGTTACATGTCCAATTGTTATGGTTATCGGTGTAGTTGTGACATGCTCATTATGTCTTGTTGTTTTGTTAAGGTTATTGTGTTTGTTGGCTTTTTCGTGATCCTTATTATGTACTTTTCATGCTTAAATTGACGAATTATTCATGTTGAATAAGACTGATGATATTCTCTGGGTAATTGACCATTGTTGAGCATTGACTCAAGTTGAGATCTATATTGCGAAGCTAACTGTTAAAACAAGATTGTTTCTATTGTTGATTCTCTTGCCGGGATATTATTATTGTTGATTCTCTTTCCGGGATGTTATTGTTTCTATTGTTGATTCCCTTGTTGGGATGTTATTGTTTCTATTATTGATTCCCTTGCCGGGATGTTGTTGTTTCTATTGGTTGGGTGAGGAAAGAGTGATAAAGCACGAAGGGTGATGCCATGCACATTTACATTTATATTGATGCATATGGTGAGGAAAGAGAGATACAGCACGAAGGGTGATGTCGTGTACATTTATATTATTCATATGGTGAGGAAGAGTGATAAAGAACGAAGGCTGATGCCGTGCACATTTGCATTTATATTATTCATATGGTGAGGAAGAGTGATAAAGCACGTAGGGTGATGCCGTGCACATTTACATTTATATTGATGCATATGGTGAGGAAGAGAGATAAAACACGAAGGGTGATGCCGTGCACATTTATATGATTCATATGGTGAGGAAGAGTGATAAAGCACGAAGGGTGATGTCATGCACATTTCTATTATTGATTGCATGGTGAGGATTGAGAGTTAAAGCACTAAGGGTGATGTCGTGCACTTTCTGTTGCTGTGTTTATTTGTTGTTATCAATCCAAGTGTTTTAACTGTTTAAATTCCTTTATTGTTGTGATCCTTTGTGTTGGAACCTACAGTGTTTTCAATACATCGCCATATTTATATATATACATTCCAATACTTCTACATCTTTAATTCAATTAGTTTCTCAATTATATTCCCTTAAACCGTCTGAGGTTGTATTTTACTTAAAAAGGAATTTCTACTAAGTTTTAAGTTATTATCTCCCATGTTAAAGGTAATAATTCATTCGATATTGTATTTTAATTGAAAGGGATACTTTCTTTAATCAAATGATTTCTAAAAACAACTTCATCTTTTCTCGCTGGCTTTCCTAATTAGTTTAGAAATTGTAATTTACATATATTATGTAAATGAGACTTCTTGAACATCTTGAGTGCATTTGTACGGACATTACGCATTGTATAGCATGTGGATTTTGTTGCTAAAAGTGAGATGGAAAATATGGGGGCACAAGGTGCCATGTGTGCTGAAGGTTCGGAAGTTGAGATTATGATATGAGAAACTGAGGATTAAGATGGTCGGGATTGTGTATTAGACATGATGTGATTGATTGAGTCGGCATTGCCTTCTTTATTTGAATACATTATTACTTGTCTCTGTTCCTTTTATGTCAGTGTTGATTTACTTGGTTATCTAATTTACTTGGTTATCATTCGTTACTACCCGTGTTCTCCCTTTATTGTTCCTACTGTTTGTATTTTGATTTCTCTCCGCTGTTGATATTACCTCGTTATCTTTATCTCGATATTATATTATCATATCCTTTTCATTTCATTTGACCAGTAGGTGTCTTGACTGTTCCTCGTTACTACCCCACCGAGGTTAGTCTTGATACTTATTGGGCACCGCCATGGTGTGCTCATACTACACTTCTGTACTTTTTTTGTGTACAGATCCAGGTATTGATCGATAGTAGTTGTGCGGGTCGTCGCGGTGGAGACTCACGGTAACCTGTTGTTGCATTCGCATGCCTCAGAGTCACCTTCGATTGTATTTACGTTCTATTGATTCCTTCTCGTTCTGGAACAGTGTTGTATTTATTTTGTATAACTACTCTTAGAAAGGCTTATGACTTGTACCACCGATTTTGGGAATTGTGATTTATTGAGAGTTATTTAATTTGAAGTCAATAAATGTTAATGTTATTTCAGTAAATGTTAGGCTTACCTAGTTTAGAGACTAGGTGCCATCACGACTCCTTCAGAGGGATTTTGGGTCGTGATAGTTATTTCCCCTTAATGTGAGTTTAATACTTGGATTTTAGGTAGATTAACAGATAGAAATTAGTGAAATCATGGGATTAGAGTAAAACCTAGGGTTTTGATAAAATAAAGATTTAACCACGAAATTTGTTATGAAATGGAGCAAAAATCATATATTCTTGATCCTTAGGTTATGTATAACAACTTTCTTCAAATATTTCCGAAATCTGGGCACGTGGGCCCTGGGGTGAATTTTAGGAATCTTGTAATTTGGGTGAAGGGATCACTCTCATGGTTGGGATATGAACTTTTAAGCCTATATTGATTAGTTTTTATGCTATTTGAATAGTTTTGGAGTGTTTGGCACCAAATTGAGGATTTGGGCATAAACTTAGGCCGAAAAGTAGACTATGAAGCAAGGTAAGTCTCTTTTCTAACATTGTAAGAGGGAATTGTTCCCATAGGAGAAATAATTGGATATTTGTCACTAATTGGGGGGATACGTACGCACGAGGTGATGAGAGTCCGTGCGTAGCCACTATTATGCTTAAGTCTGTGTAATCTAGGACCCAAAAGCATGCTTTACTTGTCATATCTGTAACTTTATCGTCAATTTAGATTGCGTGAAACATATTGAACTTGGCAAATTCATTTCTAAAAAAGGCTAAACATCAATTTCTTACCTCTAAAGAGAAGCTTGACATTTCCTTGGATAATTGCTTTCCTGATGAATTATTGATTGACTGCTTGATATGTTTATCTGTGTTTGACCACGTCGCATATATGATTCGTGAGTGGGGTAATAGATGCATCTATGGTTCACGCTGTTCGACCCTCTGGCAGTGCACACTTTATTTTTATGTTGGATCGGGCCGTATGACCTCGCATTATTTGTGCATGCTTCTTGCTTGGTATTTTCTGTGATTTGAACTGTTTTAAAAGCCTTGAAACATAAAGCGTTAAATGAGATATTATCTAGGAAGGAACCTATCACTTCCTGTTATAAATTTTTATTTATTATGACATCCATGCTTAGCATAACACTTAAATTATATTATTATTGACCCTAGTAAGTGTCAAGTCGACCCCTTGTCACTAGTTCTTCGAGGTTAGACTAGATACTTACTAGGTAAATATTGTTTATGTACTCATACTACGCTTCTATACTTAAATGTACAGGATCTGAGGCAGGTACATCTAGCTACCAGTCTAGCGCGCATTCCTGATACTCGACCGAGATTCCACGGTGAGCTGCCCCTTCTGAGCCGTTCAACAACATACTGGAGTTTCTCTTCTTTTATTATTATTATGTACTGTCTATTCTGGTTCAGCCAGTAGGATATTGATATTTTGTACATTCTACTAGTTGCTCTAGTACTTGTGACACTAGTTCCTGGCACACACTGTAAACTATTATTTTGGGATGTATTTATGTCATTACAAACTTGTTAATTATCGACTGACTAAAAGCTTAACTGTTAAGAAAAAGTTGGGATGTATTGGTAAAATTAATGAGGACTCACTAGTTGATTAGGATTGGCTTGCCTGGCAACGGTGTTGGGCGCCATCACGACCTATAATGGAATTTGGGTCGTCATAGCATGGTATCAGAGCACTAGGTTCACGTAGGTCTCACAAGTCATGGGGAAACCTAATAAAGTCTTGCGGATCGGTACGGAGACGTCTGTATCTATCTTCGAGAGGCTATAGGGTGTTAGAAAAACTACTATTTACTCATCTCCTATCGTGCAGTTGATGGTATACTAAATTCCTTTCTCGTATTCTCTCACAAATGCTGAGGACGCGCACGACAGATATTCCAGACTCGGGAGGAACTGCTCCCCTCATTGCTAGAGGCCAAAGTAGAGGCCGAGGGAGGGCACCGGCTCGAGGTAGGGGGCGAGTGTATCCCAGATCTGCCCCAGTTGCACCACTGGCGGATCCTGCGGTAGATCCCATCATAGAGGAGCAGGGCGAGGTGCCCGCAACCGAGCCTACCCCGAGGACTTCATGACAGCATCGGGTTTCCAAGAGGTCATGGGTCATATGTTGCAGTTCATGGACACCATGACTCAGGTTAGTTTATTTCCAGCGGACCCAGCCACATCTCAGGCAAGAGGGGGAGCACAGACCCCTAACGCCCAGGCTCCTGGTTATACAGCAACAGTGTATCAGACTCCAGGTGCACTACCAGCGGATGGGGCTCAGCCAGTTACTGCAGCGGTACCTGAGCCCAGACCGGTTGCGGACAGCGATCCGCAGAAGTTACTGGACAGATGGACTAGGCTAAACCCTCTCATTTCGGAGGTAAGCGTCATGAGGATGCTCAGGATTTAATTGATAGGTGCAGGGACTGACTGCACAACATGAGGATATTGGAGTCTCATGAGGTTGACTTCACTACATTCCAGCTGGAGGGCAGGGCCCGTAGATGGTGGTAGCCTTATGTTCTTGGCAGGCCAGCGGGTTCTCCTCCTATTACCTGGGGTTAGTTCATACAACTTTTCCTAGATAGGTATATTCCACCCTTTGAGAGAGAAGAGCTGCGGTATCAATTTCAGTAGCTTGAACAGGGTCAGATGTCGGTGACCGACTATGAGGCGAGGTTTTCTGAGTTGTCTTGCCATGTACTGATGATACTTCCTACTAACGCATAGAGAGTGTGGAGGTTTGTTGCAGGGTTGCATTTTGGTATTAGGGCCAACATGGCCCGAGAGGTGGAGATGGGGACTCTTTATCAGCTAGTGGTGGAGATTGCTCGGAGGATTGAGGGCTACCATTTGAGAGGTAGGGAGTAGATGCAGCAGGACAAGAGGGCTAGATTCTTTGGAGAGTTCAGAGGAGCCCCGGCTAGGGGCAGAGGTCAGTTTGGGAGGGGTCAGCCTAGCAGGCCTCCATATTCAGCATCATCACCTCCTCGAGGTGCTCCAGCGCGCCCCTATTTCAGCGCCATACCAGAGAGTTCTTACTGCCCGCCAGCCATTCATGTTTCTTCTAATGGGTATTCAGGTCCCCATGGTTCTTCCAACTTCCACTTTAGTGCTATGCCAGAGAGTTCATACTGCCCACCAACTATTCAGAGTTCCTCCAGTGGGTATTCAGGCCATTAGGGCCATACTTCAGGGCAGCAGTCAATGGTGCCGAGAGGTTGTTACGAGTGTGGAGACCCGAGTCACATGAAGAGGACCTACCTTAGGCTTCGTGGCAAGGCAGTACAGCAGGGTCAGCAGCCCATAATTAGAGTACTAGTTGCCCAACCGCCCAGAGGCAGAAGACAGACTAGTAGGGGTCGTCCTAGAGGTGGAGGCTAGGCAGGGAGAGGTCAGCCAGCTACTGCTCAGTCAGGTGGAGACCAGCCAACCGGCGCTCCAGCCAGATTCTATGCTTTTTCGGCAAGACCAGATGCATTGGCCTCAGATACCGCTATCACAAGTATTATTTCCGTCTGCGGTAGGGATGCTTCAGTGCTATTTGATCCAAGGTCTACCTATTCATATGTGTGATCTCTTTTTGTGCATTTTCTGGATATTCCTCATGAGTCCTTGAGTACTCTTGTTCATGTGTCCACTCCTGTGGGTGATTCCGTGGTTGTGGATCGGATCTACTGGTCCTGTGTGGTCACATTCTGTGGTTTTGAGACTAGAGCAGACCTCTTGTTGCTTGATATGACCGACTTTGAGGTCATCCTGGTCATGGATTGGTTATCCCCATATTACGCCGTCCTAGATTATCATGCCAAGACTGTTACTTCAGCAATGCCAGAGTTGCCAAAGTTGGAGTAAAAGGGTTCCTTAGTTAGTACATCTAGTCGGGTTATCTCCTTTCTGAAGGCTCGGCACTTGGTCGAGAAGGGTTGTTTGGCTTATCTAGCTTATGTTTGGGACACCACCGCAGAGTCTCGGATGATTAATTCAGCTCCAATAGTCTGGGAGTTCGCCGATGTGTTTCCTTCTGACCTTCCTGGCATGTCACCGGATCGTGATATTTATTTCTGTATTGACCTAGCTCCAGGCACCCAGCCTATATCTATCCCACCATACCGTATGGCTCCAAAAGAGTTGAAGGAGTTGAAGGAGCAGCTTGAGGAGTTGTTAGCAAAGGGGTTTGTTAGACCGAGTGTGTCACCTTGGGGTGCACCAGTGTTATTTGTGAAGAAGAAGGATGGGACCATGCAGATGTGCATTGATTACCGCCAGTTGAACAAGGCTACCATCAAGAACAAGTACCCATTGCCACACATTGACGATTTGTTCGACCAGTTGCAGGGTGCTAGGGTGTTCTCTAAGATCGACTTGAGATCAGGGTATCATTAGTTGAAGATTCGGGACTCAGATGTTCCGAAGACTATTTTCCGTATGAGATATGGCCATTATCAGTTTCTGGTGATGTCCTTTGGCTTAACTAATGCCCCAGCGGCGTTTATGGACTTGATGAACAAGGAGTTCCATCCTTATATTGATTCATTTGTTATCGTCTTCATTGACGACATCTTGATATACTCACGTAGCCTGGGGGAGTACGAGCAGCATTTGAGCGTTGACGAGAGTCCGTGCGTAGCCACTATTATGCTTAAGTCCAGGTAGTCTAGGACCCAAAAGCATGCTTTACTTGCTATATCTGTAACTTTATCGTTAATTTAGATTGCGTGAAACGTATTGAACTTGGCAAATGAATTTCTAAAAAAAAGCTAAACATCATTTTCTGACCGCTAAAGAGAAGCTTGACATTTCCTTGGATAATTGCTTTCCTGAATTATTGATTGACTACTTGATATGTTTATCTGTTTTTGACCTCGTCGCATGTATGAATCGCGAGTGCGGTAATAGATGCACCTATGGTTCACGTCGTACGAACCTCCGGCAGTGCACACTTTATTTTTATGTTGGATTGGGCCGTACGACCTCGGCATTATTTGCGCATGCTTCTTGCTTGGTATTTTCTGTGATTTGAACTGTTTTAAAAGTCTTGAAATATAAAGCGTTAATTGAGATATTATCTAGGAAGGAACCTATCACTTCCTGTTATAAATTGTTATTTATTATGACATCCATGCTTAGCATAACACTTAAATTATATTATTATTGACCCTAGTAAGTTTCAAGTCGACCCCTCATCACTACTTCTTCGAGGTTAGACTGAATACTTACTGAGTACATATTGTTTATGTACTCATACTACGCTTCTGTACTTAAATGTACATGATCTGAGGCAGGTACATCTAGCTACCAGTCCAGTGCGTGTTCCTGATACTCGACCGAGATTCCACAGTGAGCTGCCCCTTCTGAGTCGTTCAGCAGCATACTGGAGTTTCTCTTCTTTTGTTATTATTATGTACTATCTATTCTGGTTCAGACAGTAGGATATTGATATTTTTTACATTCTACTAGTTGCCCTAGTACTTGTGACACTAGTTCCTGGCACACATTGTAGACTATTATTTAGGGATGTATTTATGTCATTACAAATTTGTTAATTATCGATTGTCTAAAAGATTAACTGTTAAGAAAAAGTTGGTATGTATTGGTAAAATTAATGAGGACTCACTAGTTGATTAGGATTGGCTTGTCTGGCAACGGTGTTGGGCATCATCACGACTTGTAATGGAGTTTGGGTCGTGACAATAATCTTTTTGTTCTTATTCATGTAACATTCTTGTGTCAAATAAATTTACTTATCTATAAACCACATAAATTCAATTGTACCGTTTTACAGGTAAACAGTTTGGCGGCATCGTGCAGCATAGACAATTGTGTAATTGCTTTGATCCATTCACTTGTTACTAACAAATTCGGAATCCTTCCTTAGCAAAAGAAAGATCAGGTATGGTAGCTAATAATAACAACAATGTTTACAATGTTGGAACACACGGTGAACTGGAAGAAGTGTTTGATCGTGATGATTAATTCACCGATACCCGCAACGAAGGGGTTGAAATAACCCAAGTTCATGAAAGTCAGTATCCTCGGCATGTGTTCGGCCCAAATCCTGATGATGCAGAGGATGAGCATGTTGTTGAAACAATCAAAATCTTGAGAGAACAGCAAAAGGGGATTACGGATCACCTCTCAAGGCAAGATCGGGTGATGACAGAATTGAACTAGGTGTTATCGTGTGCTTCCAATAATGCTAATGGAAGGGCCCCGATTCCTCCCAGTGTTCCCGTAAATCAAACGGCTCAAAGAATCGAGAACAACACTCCAAGGAAGAATGTCAATTTTGACGAGGCCAGAGGTACCGATAGAGGATTTGGGAGAAACAATTTAAATGACCCTTTCAAACCAAGATTCATGAGATAAATGAATGATGGATCAAAATGCAAAGGAATTTCATGCTCGGATGGGTTAGATTAGGGGGCAAGGCCGGTGTTAAAGGGACCAGATTCAAAGAAATATACGCAATTGCCATTTAAACCAAGTGCGGCACCGGAATTGATCCCAAAAATGTTTAAGATGCCAGATATACCAAAATATGATGGGACTTTGGATCCAGAAGAGCACATCATGACCTACACTACAACAGTAAAGGGAAACGACTTGGCCCAGTATGAGATCAAATCGATTTTGTTGAAAGAGTTTGGTGAGGTTGCCTTAACTTGGTATTCCCTCTTACCAAAACATTCTATTAACTCTTTTGAAATGCTTGCAGATTCATTTATCAAAGTTCATGCTGGAGAAAGAAAGGTCCGAGCAAGGAAGGCAGATATATTTAGGATATCTCAAGGAGAAACTGAATTATTGCGAGAGTTCATGATCTGGTTCCAGAAAGAAAGGATGTTGTTACCAACGGTTCCGGATGAGTGGGCAGCGGCGGCATTTACAAAGGGTCTCAACCCATAGAGCTCTAATGCCTCACGAAAATTTAAGGAAAGCTTGCTCGAATTTCAGGCAAACACATGGGCTGATGTTCACAACCGCTACAAGTCAAAGATAAGAATAGAAGATGATCAACTTGGTTCCTCTGTGTCTTTCAAAGGATGGAATTGTGATCGGAATCAAGATAAGTTGAAAAAAGATTTTGATAAAGATCAGAGACCCTCTAGAAGTCGTTTTCAGCCTTACGAGTGGGCTGATGAGCGAGGTAATAAAGGATTCCAGTCATCGAATAGGTTCACTTCCGATAGAAGGACGGATCGTGGCCGGAGTAACATATCATTGCAATAGAAAGAGGTGCCAGGGTCCAGAGATTCAGCGTATGCCCGGTTGTCTAATTATAATTTTGATATCAGCTCGGTGGAATTGGTGTCGGCCATGAGAAATATTAAAGAAGCTAGGTTCCCCAAACCTATCTGATCGGATCCTAGCCAAATGATCCTAATCTATAGTGTGGATTCCATGAAGCGGCAGCAAGGTCACCTCGGATGATAATCAACATGATCATCGGAGGATACGAAATCAATGAGGTGACATTTTCGGCAGTAAAGAAGACAAAGATATCGGTGACTCATGGCAAGAGGATCCGACAAGTCTCAGAAGATGAAATCACTTTCATAGAGGAAGATGTTGAGGGATTTCTTCTATCGTACAATGATGCTTTGGTAATTTCTCTTAATGTTTTAGATTTCAAAATTAAGCGTGCTTTGGTTGATCCGGGAAGTTCAGTCAACATAATACAATGGAGAGTCCTAGAGCAAGAAAAGTTAACCGGGAACAACATTCCGACGACAAAGCTTTTATTTGGCTTCAATCTAACAAGTGTGACAACCTGAGGAGAAATTTTGCTGCCACACATGCCGAAGGTTTAACAAAGACCACCCTGTTTGAAGTGGTAGATGGCAAAATTGGCTACAATGTAATCCTCGGAAGGCCATGGATACATGAAATGATGGTTGTACCTTCAACATACCATCAATTGTTAAAGTTTCCAACACCATAAGGGATCAAGCATATCAGAGGAAATCAACCGGCTGCAAGGGAGATGAATGCAATAACCATTTCCAGCAGCAAGGGCAAAGAAACCAACAAATAGCAATTATAGGAACCAGTATCTTTTCCCATCCCAATTGAAGATGATAAAAACGGGGAGTCATCAAAATTATATTAGGTACTGAGGTCTTTTCAAGTACCGGAGGAGACAGATGCGACCAAGTCAATCGCAGAAGAGCTCGAATAAGTGGCTTTGTTCGAAGAATTTCTGGAGAGAAAATTCCATTTAGGAATGGGGTTGAGTCCCGAACTCAGGTTGAAACTTATAGATTTTATTAAATCTAACGTTGATTGCTTTGCATGGACCGGTGGTAGAGGAAGAAGCTGGTGTAGAAGGAGTGGCAGTTGTTATTGGATCAGAGGTTAGTGGTAGAGGAAGTTCATAGACTGAACTCCTTTGACCGGAGGCGTCGAAGGGATCGAAAAGCGGGAATCGACATTTTCAACCAAATCCATTTACCCCCAGAGTCCCTGAACTTCTTCTGGTGGTGGAGTTTGAAGCTCTCCCGGCTGACTACTCGATTGAGTTGATGAAAATTTTTTCTTCTCCAAAGGGCAACTGCTTCATCATCGGTTTTCTCGTCATCAAGGACCGTTATGGCCAGTCCAGTTGGAGTTTCTTTCATTCTCTTTTCCTAAGCCCCAGCCGAGGAGGTACGTTTCCTCTTTGGTTTCTTGGTTTTGGGCTGGGAACTCCTGGAGGAGGAGGAGCCTTCACTAGAAGCGAAAGTAGATGCGTGAGTTTGCCTCTGGTTGAGGGCTTCTTGCAGCACCCGTTTGGCTACCTCCGGGTCATCGAGAGACTCAATATCGGGGCACACAATAGAACCCTTCGGATGTCCTGTGTGGAGCAAAAAAGGAGTTAACAAATTGTTCCAAAGTTGTTTTGTACGTTAAGATTGAAAGAAAAAAGGATTTTTTCTTTCAATCTTAACGTTCTTGGCTTTCCCTCCATATTTGAGAGCCATTTCTTTCCACCGTCGAGATTCTGGAGTAGTAATATCCAGAATTTTCTGAACCCATTAGGCCAGATTTTGTGCCTGTGGGGGTTTCCAGTGAGTATCTGGAGCAAATAAGGTATAAAGTTAGGGACAAAGGATGGTGTTTTTAAAGTATGGAAATAAAAGGGATACGTGAAGACTTACGGAAAAGGTTCCACGACTCACGAATAACAGGCACTGTGGTCGAGAGAATATCCCTGGTAGCAATAACAACGAACCGTTCCATCCATCCACGGTCATTGTCATCTTCGACGCGGGTGAGAAAGGCATGATGACCGCGTTTGCTATGTTTTAGCACACCCCCACGGAAGATCTTGGGGGAATATAGGTACATCATGTGTGCGAGAGTCGGGGTTTCCCCAATCAGAACACAACTGGCGGAGGCAAGCCACCGTACGCCACACGAAAGGCCCTACTTGTGCCAAGCATATTTAGTACCGGTGGCAAAACTCTAAGATTATTGGGTTGACTCCTTCAACCACTCTCAAAGTGAAAGGGTATGTATAAACATCTATGAACCTTGGTTTGGAGAAGGTGACCCTTTCTACCTCGCTTATAATGAGGATTTCGATGTTGTCCTAGTGACAATCCTCCCTCACGACAGGAACGTTAGGAGGACAGATGGAAGAAGGATACGTATTAATAGGCCAGCTTCTGTCACTTTTGGGATTTGCATAGATTCTTTTTGTTCCTGAAGGTCGGATTTCGTACTAAGCTTAAGTGGTATGATGGAATTCACGGTAGGAGGTTCCGAATCAACTTCAACTTACTTTGTTTTGGTTTTCTTTATGCCGCCTCCGAAGAAAAGGGTAGAGTTTCCAAGGGCGGCAATGTTTGATGACATGTTTATGAAGAAAAAATTACTAGGAGGGCTGAATGTTACAGAAGGGCTGTAAGGAGATTCAGAGAAGACGAAGTAGTTGTGAAAGTAAAGAGTAAAAATGATAAGTAGTGGAGAAGTTATAGACGCCAAAAATCGTGGTCACGATTACCTCGAGAGCCGACGAAAATATTTGCCAAATCGTGGGGTAACACGTCATTAAATGCGGAGAGGCATGCGTCCTTTCAAATGTTAGAAACTGTTCAGAAACTTGCTCGCTAAGGGAAAAAGTTCTCTACTTTTCAGTGACACTAAAGTATTGTCACCAAAAAGTAGGGGGACAATCTATATACGGTGAAATTAGTTGTTGACAGTTAGACGAATAAAGAGATGACATGTGGAGCTGAAGAGAGGAAGAATTTGAGTCAACAAGTAGTCAATATTGGTTGCCAGCATGTGGCCAGGCTGGATGAGCCCTGAAGGCAGAGTAGCCGACGGACAGAGGTTCAAAGTATTGATATCGGATATTATTTAATGAGCGGCTGTTACAGAGAATATCTGCATTTAAAACCAAATGTTATGCAGCCATCAATGGCGATTTTATTCTCATTCAAGAGGAGCTTGATTTGAAGATCTTGTCTCCCTGAAAAGAGCTATAAATAGGAGAATTAACATCCATTGTAGACACGAAATACTTTGTACACAAAGCTATATTCTGCTCTCCAGATTATAAAATTATTCATTTTCTTCTGCTCTCAGTGTTGTTTGTACTTCTGCTATCGGAAAGATCAAGTACATAGCCAGGCTTATATTTCCTTTAATTTCGTTTCATAATCTTTTTGTTCTTATTTACTTAATATTCTTGGGTCAAATCAACTCACTTGTCTATAAACTACGTTATAAATTCAATTGTACCGTTTTACGGGTAAAAAAAGGCAAAACTAAATGTGGAAGTCAAAACTACCTCACAAAAATGCCATACTCATTTAATTGTACACGTAATAAAGCAAATCCAGTAACTAAAGGGCTCTAACACACGGACTCAACATATGGAAAACTCCAGTATGAACGTAGTGGAAACGCTATTAGTCTCTATGCAAGCCTTTTGTCTCTTGGTGGACCTCTTGGAATTTTGCTAAGAACCTGGTCGTTGAAAACAGCATAATGCTTCTTGATCTCTGCCTCTGCCTTCTCAGCAAAAGCATCAACCTTGTCCTCATACTTGTCATAAAGCACAGGAACAGTATGCAGTAATACAAAAACTGTAAGTAGAGAAAAGTAGAAGATGCAAATAAGAATAAAATAAGTAACAAATAGTTGAGTCCCAGTAAGCATTGAAAAAAGAAAGTCCAACTAGCAAAATAAGAATGAAATTAATTACCTATGTAAAATAATGTGAGAAAGTTCCAGCAATTCCCCAATATAGAAACTACCCACAAGCCCAGAATGACCTGCATGTACAAGTCAAATATTTTACATCAATACTGGGAGAAACTTTTTTTTATAAGGTATACTATGAGAAACATGAAACTCAAAGAGGAGATCCAGTGGGAAGAAACTTGAGCCTTGAAGCAACTGTCAAACTACGAACTTAAGATATAAAAATAGATGCACATACAACAAGGAATTTCTTCAAGTCTTTGCCAGATGCAATATCTCGTAGGATCTCAAGGATCCTATTCATTTCAATCCTCAATGCAGATGCAACACCCAGGACGATATCCCTAGGAAGAACAACTTCTGGAATTTGAGGTGGAGCCCTGGTGCATAACATTTCAAGGTCAATCTTCTTGTACATATTAGACGAACAAATAAATCAAGAACACAAAAAGATACGTACGTGTTGATGAACGCCGATGCATTGGACCACAGGAAAAGTACTGTTATGGCAACAATGAGAATATGGCATACAAGTGTGAGCAAGTGGTATTGAAGCAACTCAAAAAGCGCCCAAATAACAGTGGCAAAACCAAGCACGCCAGCAGAAACTTTCTTGTCCCGCCATAGGAAAATTTCAGCGGCTGTCATTCATAGGGAATTATAAGTATATACAAACCAACAAGCAGCTATTGAAAAAGAGATGTTTCCATAACAGCACACATATTTGGTAGAGATTGAAGTTCTGCAGTACATACAGAAAGCCCAGCAGGAGATATTGGGGCAAAGAAGCATAGAGGATAACTCGGTATTTTTCAAGCCAAAGCAAAATAACTAAGTGATTAATATAAAAATTATTTCAAACTTTGCCAAATCGCAGTATATCTTGCTGACACATCAAACTGGAAAACTAGTGCAGAAAAGGGAAACAGCTCCTTCGTTTCAAATCTTTTACGCATAAATTCACCGTGGAAACAAAATCCTTTTCCTAGGGATCCTACTAAATAAAACAGAACGAAATAATTGGAAAGGTTGATAGAATCTTCCTCTTCTAGAAGGATCATCTACAAAGCTATTAGTTTTATCCATATTTGGAGATAGAGCAGTGGCAGCCATAAAGTGGAGAATTTACATCTGTTTGATGTCTCTTTCGCTACCTCTCCATGGGTCAACATTACGAAATTAGCCCCTTCAGTTCTGACTATAGCTGCAACCCATCTCATATTTCAGCAAGAATTACTTACCACTCAAATGCTTCCGGTGGTTTGATCCAATGGGATTCCCTGATATTTCTAATGAAGTTATAATACCAGCTTCAGAATATATCTTTGCTGATAGAAACTTCTTTACAAACAAATAGTTCCATATTCAATCGCAAACGTTTATTCAACTTTGAAGGGGGAATATTAACAATTTATATAAACTAGGAAAATGCATTCAAAAATTGAAGCAACATGATACTACTTTAATGAAACTCAAATCGGTAAAATAACAGTTCAACTTCGCATTTAAGAAATAAAAGAGGCGCAATAAAGAATACACTTATTGCACCAACAAAAAACTTTGTGGATCCTAATGAGACCTAACAAGAATGAAAAATGAAAGGAAAGGAAAGAAGAAATTGGGAGGATTAACCAATCTGCAGGAACTCACTAGATGGAGATATTCATAGGGAAAAGCTATATAGTAACAGATTAAAAAACGAAATATTAGTCCAATTAATTCAAAGGAGGTTCCATTTTTAGAATTTGCTAAAACGCAAATAATTAAACAGTGCCTCTTGGCCCGCAAGTCATTTATTAACAAACTAATTTGCTCGCAATAACTATAAAATCGAATCATAATTACATGATACATGTATATATATTAGCAGCATATGTTATAAAATAAATAAAACTTGAGAGAGAATTGAGGAATCTACGTTTTCCACCGCCTAGAACCTTGTGGACAGGCCTTTCTCTACCGAAAAGGCGGTAGATCTTAGCCTTGACGGCGTCGACTGGCGATTTTGTATCCTTATTCTCGTCTTCAGAATCCGACGAAGAAGAAGAATCGTGGTGTGCGACGTGCAACTTGTCGACGTTGACCTTGTCCATTACCGTTTCTACAAATGAGTCGTGCTCGCCGGCGTGATCAGCCATCGCTGTCGACCTCCGGCAAATGGGGATGTTTTTGCTGTGTTGCGCTTTTTGAGTGAGTGTTAAAAAATATTCTTTTCGGGGGGGGGGGGGGGTTGTGGGGTGGGGGGGAGAGGAAGTGAGGGGGCCTTCAGCTCGAGTGGGAATGAAGAAGGCTTTAAGAAGCGAGATTCCGAAGCCTGAGGTTCGTTTCAAAACCAAGTGGCCCGTAAATAACGCAAATCGATTTTATCTTTAGTTTACCCCTGGATTTTACTGGAATTGTCGTTGTAGTAGATTACTTAAGAAGTAATTGTAAGCAACTCTATTTAATAGAGTGAATTACTAAACAAGATAGATGGTGAATAATCTTCTATAATAAGTTGAATCACAATAATGGTATAAGAATTTAATGCACTATCAATGGGTATAACGTTTTTTATAAACAGGGACCTATATATATAAATATTAGGGAATATGGTTCACACCATTACATATGTCCATATGGACATTTCTTACTTTGCTATTACGGCGCTCAGGCATGTCACTTACGACATTCTGATTTCCTAGGGATGCAAGTTTAGTGCAAACATCTTTACTAAAATACTCTCTTAGCTCCAAAATAAGTGATTTTTTGATTGTCTTCATATATATTAAGAAATTCATCTTTTAACATTAATTAGCAATGAAATTGACCATATCAACATTTACTATCTCTTCACATAGACACTCCTAACAAATACCCAACATTAATTACTCCAAGAGTAATATAGGAAAAAAATAATTAATTCATTCTTGAAATCTGGAAAAATCACTTATTTTGGACCACAAAAAAAAGCAAAAAAATCACTTATTTTGGACCGGATGAAGTATTTAACTAGATAAACAGTTCCTCCATAGTCTAAATGTAAAGCATTAGCTACAAAAAAAGGAGGATAAGTCATAAGCTTAACATCTCTGCCATTAGTCTCTTGTAGAGCCTTCCTAGCAAGCTTGATAGCATCAAGGACAAGGTTAGAGTTTTGGAAGCTCCAAGAAGGTCATTTACAAGATCTCAGGCTAAAGAGTTGCAGATTAAAGTTGCTGGACTTCAATGGCAAATAAAGAAGTTTTTAATTGTAGAGGAAGCTCAAGCCCAAAGGAGATGAACTGTCCAAGTTTTACAATTATTTGGTGTCCCAAATTGAAATCCAAGAGGAGGAAGATTGGATCTTGAAATCAGCCCTTGAAGTCCGCCAAAAGAGCGCAAAATGAGCTTAAAGGAGGTCCAAAAGGTGGTGTTTTAA
Source organism: Nicotiana tabacum (assembly GCF_000715075.1). Lineage (NCBI taxonomy): Eukaryota > Viridiplantae > Streptophyta > Magnoliopsida > Solanales > Solanaceae > Nicotiana > Nicotiana tabacum. The sequence continues at coordinate 142,454,440 of NC_134087.1, read as the reverse complement.
AAGGAACCCAACTGGAGTCCAAACCAATGACCCAAACTAGTAGTTTTAAGGTTGAAATCTACCCCAAAAGGATTTGGCCACCCACCCTCTTATTTTTAGGGTTTCTTTTATTCCTTAGCAGTCACCCTACCTCATTTTAGGGACTTTTACCCCTATAAATAAGGAGTTCTTCTCATTCATCGAGGCACTTCATTATTAATTAAGAATATTATACTTTGAGAGTTATTTTGAACCTTTGTTACTTATGCTTTGAGATTTATCTTTCAACTTTTACTAGTTCATAGTTCACGGTAGTAAGATAACTTCTTGATGGTAGGCTATAATCTCATGTTTTAGTCGCTTATTACATTCCAATTTACTGTACTTTAATTGAGTTTGAGCTTTAATTGCTAGTATTTTGCACTAATTATGTGTTTTATGCCTTGTAGGAGTGATTCCGAGCTATGTAGATGTTATGGAATGAATTCAAGATATTCTAGAGCTTTAATGTCTGAGTAAAAGCCTAAAGATTAAGTTGGGATCGTATTCGGGGATCAACGGATGATAGTGCACTTTAAGAACGAAACGAAGAATCGAGAAGGCATACTGCGCATTGTCCAGTAAAATGCACATAATTTTCAGAAATCCGTTTGGGCTCCACAAAATTTCATTGGAAATCTATTTAACAGGGCTACAACTTTCATGTTTTATATTTTCATAAATTCCTAGAGCTGCGGCGCGTGGTGCAAGTACTTCATCATTCAATCTTCACTCAAAACAAGAGTTTGGATTGTTTTATGTTTTTCTTTGATTTAAACATTGTTGTGATGAATTCCTCCATGTCTATGGAGTAGTTCTCTTTAGGATTTGATGGATTTGGTATTTTGATACTTGTTTGTGAATGTTAACTCTAGTTTTATGCATTGAATCATTTCAGACGTTTTAATCATTGCATCTATATTCCTTGTTCATGTAATCGAGAGAGGCATAACTTGTAATATCTTTGCATTATATTTTGTTGGTTGAATTCATTAATTCATCTTAGTAATCGGAAGAAGCTAGTTGAATTGTTGATTAAACCTAGTTAGAAGGATAATTGAGAGAGGTTCTCCTAAAGACCAATCCACTACGAATTCGCGCATATCTTTACCGATCTTAAATTAGTTCATCTTGTGAGGTTGAGACTTAATCGAGAGAGAAGTTTCTACTAAATAATTGAATTAATAACCAAGTGAATTCGTGAGACTCACGTGAACATCAGAAGTGAATTATCTAGAGTTATATCTCAAACATTTGTCTTGCATCTATCCTATCAATCATATCTTCTCCCAATTAATATCTTCCTTTGCTCACTACTTGCGTTTTATCACTAGTCAATAGTTTAGATTCTTAGCTAATTTTAGTTTAAATCATATAAATCTCCATTATTAATCATCTTGGATAGCAATCGAGCTATAAACTATGAAAATATTGTTAAACTCCAATCTCTGTGGATACGATATTATATTTTACTATATTCAACTAGCAAGCATATTTAAGTGTGTGCTTTGCGCTCGTCAAATTTTGGCACAGTTGCTGGGAATTGGAAATCAATAGTGTTCGAAATAGTTTGTAGTGCTAATTTTGGAATTTCTTTTTATTTTTATTTTATTTTCTCTTTCTACGTTTGGTGTTCTTTGACTGTGCGCAGGCTACAGGTTAGATTGGTGCATGACTCTATCTTTTGGGAAAGAAGTGCAACCATACGAACTAGAAATCAAGAAACAACTGCGACAGTTGAGGAAGGAAAGAAATCTCCCTAAGAATATAAAAAAGGTTTGGCAATCCTCAACCAAAGAAAATATGGCTGGAGATAATGATAATGTAGATTTGGCCACGAGAGAGGTAGCCCAACTCAAAGAGAAAGGTGCAAGGGATGTTGAATAAGCAACACTTAGAGATGCAAAAATTGCTTATAAGGAGGAGAGGGCTCGAAGAATGGCTCAGAATCAGCCCTTGGGTGCAGACCAGTTCGGAAACCTAACTCTCGGCTAAGAGACCACTTGGAGATTATGCCAGACTGGTCTACACCCAAGGCTTATCAAGTGTGAGACCACCTCCAAGCAAGGGTTGCTCCAAAACAACTGTGTCTTCAAAGGAAATATGAACGAAGATCCAAACAATCATCTGATGGACTTCGAGGAGAAAATAAACACCTTTCAATACAATGGTGTGTCACAAGGATTGATTAAAACATGGGAGGATATGACTAGAAAAATTCTTGCTAAATATTTCTCCTCAGCTAAGACGGGCAAGTTTAGAAGAGAAATCCATAACTTCTGCCAGAACGAGACCAAAACAGTTTTTGAAGCATGGGAGAGGTTTAAGGAGATAGTACGAAAGTGTCAACATAGCGGAATTGAACTCTGGATGCAACTCCAGGACTTTTGGGATGGATTTACACCGGCCTCACACAGAATATTGAGCAATGCAGCTGGAGGTCCGTTGATGAAAAAAACTCCTGAGGAGATAGTCATTATACCAGATGAGTTATCGGAAGATGCAAATCAGTGGTCCTCTGAGATTTCTGAAAGAAGAAGATCAACGGTTGTTCAAAAGGTTGATGCTAATATATCTGTGCAGGTACAACTTGATGCCATGGCCAAAGAAATAAGGAAGCTGACCTTCGCCTCAATACACAATGAGCTTCATGCAGCCTGTGATATATGTGGAAGAGGACACCCTACTCATGAGTGTCAAGCTACAATGGAGGAAGTAAATGCAATGGGTCAGAAGCACCCCAGTTTTTAATGGAGCGCACCTAGGGGCACAACAAATGCATGGCAATAAAATAACTCCAGATTTCAAAGAGCTCATGATTTTGTGAATTAGACGAGGCCGCAGTTTCAGCCTCACCAATCAAATCAGCCTGGGTTAGAAGATCTTATGAAGTCCTTCATTGGAAAGATAGAAGAGAGATTAGATTCTCATGGTATAGCTATCAAAGAACTTGGGACAGGTTTGCGTAACTTGGAGAGACAAGTGGGACAAATTGCAAATATACTGTCTTAAAGAATCCCAGGTTGTAACGACCCGACCGGTTATTTTGAACACTAGTGCGTCGTTTGGTGGTTTGAGTCTATAAGTAGCTTCAAATATTATGACTTGTACGTGTGGTCGGAATTGAATTTTGGGAAGATCGAAGTTAATTTGGAAAGAAAATTCTCATTTTGGAAGCTTTAAGTTGGAAAATTGACTAAGGTGTGATTTTTGAGTAAACGACCTCAGAATCAGGATTTGAAAGTTCGAACAGGTTTGTATGATGATTTTGGACTTGGGCGTATGTTTGGATCCAGTTTTGGATGACCTGGGAGCATCCCGACACTTATTGTGGAAAGTTGATACTTTGGAAGAATTTCATGAATTTGGGTTGAAGTGTATTTCAATGTTATCGATGTCTATTTGGGATTCCAAACCTGGGAATAGCTCTGTATGGTGATTCTGGTCTTAGGAGCGCGTCCGAATGTGGATTTAGAGGTCTATATGCCATTTCGAGGTCATTTGGCGAAAGTTGGAAATTTAAAGGTTTTTGGGAAGTTTGACCGGGAGTGCACTTTTTGATATTCGGTTTGGATTCTGATTCCAAAAGTTGGAGTAGGTCTGTAATGTCAAATGTGACTTGCGTGCAAAATTTAAGGTCAATCAGACTTGATTTGATAGGTTTCGGGTTCGAATGTAGAAATTGGAATTTCTTAGTTTCATTAGGCTTGAATTGGGGTGTGAATCGTGTTTTTAGCGAAGTTTGATGTGATTTGATGCCTCGAATAAGTTCGTATGATGTATTAAGACTCATTAGTATATTTGGTTGGGGTCCCGGGGGCCTCGGGTGTGTTTCGGGTGTGTTTCGGATCATTTTGGGCAACTTTGGATGCTGATTTTCTGATGTCTGGTGTTGTTCTTCATGTTCACGAGGATCCTCTCGCGTTCGCGAAGAAGGATTTGGTTTCTTGGATTTTGTTCTTTGCGTTTGCGAAGAAGAAAATCTCTGTTGCGCAGGTCTGAATTCGGAGGCTCATATCTCACAATGTATAATGAATTTGGAGATGATCCAAAAATAAAATTTGTAACCCTTTGTGTCTAGTTTTCATAAAGGTAAACCATTTAGCACTTGGATTAGTGTACAAAATGTTATGGCTAGTACACAACAAGCTGTCCGGGAAGATGAAGAAGAAATTTGTGTTGCACATAGCTAAATTTGGCAGCTTATATCTTGAAATCTATAAGGAATTGGGAGCTAACCAAAACATAAAACTTGTAGATCTTGGTGTCTAATTTTCTAAAAGTTAAACCATTTATCATTTGGAGTTTTGTATCAAATATTATGACTATTATACTAAAGGTTGTCTGAGAAGAGTTTGGAAATGGCTTTTGAGAATTTTGTTCATAATGAACGCGATTGGAGGCCCGCAAATGCGATGAAGGGTCACTTGGTCAGTGTATAAGTTTGCAAAAATGGGTTTGGCTCATTTCATCTCATTTCCTCCATCGGAGCCGGTCTAGGAGCGATTTTGGAGCTCCATCTTCATCATCTATGTCAAGGTAAGTGATTCCCACATATTGCAAGTTAAATACTTAGATTATATATAGATTTTAACATGAAAATTCATGGAAAATTAGTGAAAATTTGGGGTTTTGGTAGAAAACCTAAAAATTGGTATTTTTTGGATTTTGACCACTAATATGGGCATGAAATTGAGAATTAATTGTATATTTGAGTTCGTGATGTTATGGGTAATGTTTATCTTCGAAAATTTTCCAAATCCGGGCACGTGGACCCGAGGGTTGATTTTATCGACTTTTTGAGCAGAGTTGGAAATTATTGTAGTATACATTTATGGATTTGCACATTTATTGGCTAGTATTGGAGCGTTGGGCATCGGTTTGAGTTGTTGGAAAGACTTGGGAGCCAGTTATGGAACTTCGGAGCGAGGTAAGTTACTTTTCTAACCTTGTAAGAGGAAATTAACCCCATTGGTGAATTAAGTTAATATGTGCTTCTATTCGTGGGGGCTACGTATACACAAGGTGACGAGAGTCCGTACATAAGTACTAATTATGCCTATGACCGGGTAGTTTTAGGTTTACACCATGCCTTGTTGATACCGTTATTTGATTATGTTTATTATTTGCCTTGAAAAGAATTGAGATCGAGTATGCTTATTAAATGCCTTGAACAGAGTTGAAATTGAGGATTTCGAGACATGAAAGTTTTCATTTGAATTTTGTATTTTTGAAAAAGAATTGAAGAATATTATAATAATTTAAAAAATCTATGTGCAACCGCATCACAAATATATTCCACGGGATAAATTTCCACTACTCTTATGGGAGCGGGCCGTTCGCCTCGGCACGTTAATAGATGCATCTATAGTTCGTGTCGTTCGACCCTCAGTAGTACATAATTTATATTTATATTTTGGTTCGTGCCATTTGACCCTCGGCATTGCACATTTTATATTCATATGTTGGATCGGGTCGTACGACATCGGCATGACTTGCGCATGATAACTATTTGGAGTTAATGATAATTGACATTGCTTTATTGGCTTGGGATATAAATTGTTAAATGTTGAAAAATGAATTTGGGAATTTTTATTAGTAAAGAGAATTGTTGATTATTTTCGATTATTGGATTTTCATCTATGTTATGTATTCTATGCTTAAACATAATATCAGCATTTTATTGTTAGCCCATAGTAAGTGTCGGAGTCGACCCCTCGTCATTACTTCTTCGAGGTTAGACTGGATACTTACTGAGTACACGTTGATTTATGTACTCATACTACACTTGCTGCACATTTTTGTGCAGGTGCATATATGCCTAGTGGCCTTGTGGGCGCAAATGCGTGGTTGATGCGGGGGCTTAGGTGAGATGCATCATTTGTTACAATTCCCAGTCAGTAGAGTCTCCTTTAGAGTCATGTATACATTTCCTGGCTAATTTGTATTATGGACAGATACTGTATTTTATCTCACTTCCTAGTTGATGCTCATGCACTTGTGATACCGGGTTTTGGGGGCATTTATGGGTTGTTCAATATTATAGTTGTAAAATTATTATCATTTACTCTATGAATTTAATCACTTATCATTTAATTGAGGGAAATTATGATTTCAAAAATACTAAAATGAGAACCAAGTTAATTATTTATTTTAGGCTTGCTTGGCAGCGGTGTTAGGCGTCATCACGACCTTTAATGGTTTTTGGGTCATGACAAAGGTACTCTGCCAGCTGATACTGAGAAGAATCCCAAAGAAACTGTAAATGTTGTGACTTTGAGAAGAGGGCAAGTGTTGAAAGAACCCACTCCAGTCAAAAAGAGGTGATACCTAAAAAAGAAAGTGGGGAGCAGTTGAAAATCGAAGATGATAAAAAGACTGGAAAGAAGAAAATCAAGAAGAGAGTAGAGAAAAAGAAGGAGGAAACTTCAAGAAGGGAGTAATATTATGATGTAAGCAAGAACATGCTTGCTCTAACTTTCCTTAAAAGCTCTACAGAGAAAAGCTGGACAAGCGGTTCGAGAGATTTTAAGATATACTGAGACATGTTAATGTGAATCTGTCATTCACTGAAGTTCTTTCACAAATGCAAGCTTATGAAAAGTTCTTGAAGGAGATCATTACAAAGGAGATAAAGATGGAAGATACCAAGGTGGTCAAGATCACAGAGCATTGCAGTGCAATTTTATAAAATAAACTCTCACAAAAGTATGGTGATCCTGGAGTTTTATCATACCTTGCTCTTTAGGCACTCTCAATTTTGATAAATCTTTATGTGATTCTGGTGCCTCAATTAATCTAGTGCCTTTGTCTATCTATAGGAATCTGGAGAATGAGCTTGGAAAGATAAGGTCTGCACCAATATCTTTGCAGCTGGTAGACCAAACAACTATAATACTCGAGGGGATAGTGGAAGATGTCTTAGTTTGGGTAGATAAGTTTGTATTTCCGGTGGATTTCATAGTGGTAAAGATAGAGGAGAATAAAGAGATACCCCTAATCTTAGGAAGACCATTCTTAGCAATGGGTAGAGCATATTAGATATTCATGAGACTGTAACTTTTGAGATGAATGTGGAAGAAGAGGTGAAATAAGAGAAGCCATCTTCAAGTGTTGAGTGGAAGGTGAAGGGTGTGAAAGAAAAGGCCCAGTGAATGAAAAAGAAAAGTGTGGGGTGTACCCCAAAAGGACTGAGAAGAAGCTATCTGCATGGATGTGTGCACTAGTTCGGGCACGTGGAATGGATCCCGACTTCAATTCAGACCCTGACTAGATATTCAGGGAAGTTCCCGTTACCTTATGCTTTTTAATTGTGTGTCATAGGGACATGCCACAACTTAAAGTATGGGGTAGGGGATATTTGTGTGTTGTATGTATATGTGTTAGTTTTTGTGTTTGTTTTTAAGTGCTTTTTAGTAGTTAGAAGAAATTGAAAAAACCATAAAAATTTTAAATTTTTTGACTTTTCCCGATGATTGATATCATTCGACGTGTTTCTTAAGGGACAAAAGTCGAAAGAAAAAAGACAAAAAGATTTTCTTTTGTAGGTAGTGTAAGAATTTCCCCTTGGTTTTTCTTTGTGTCGCGGTTGTTTTCCAAGGGTTTTGTTTGAACCAGGTGTAGTTAATTTTTATTTTTATTAGAAGTAGAAAACCTTGTGATGTGATTTGAATTGAAGCAATATCTCTTGACTTGATTATGCCTTGAGAAAAGTGAGTGCTTTAGTTGTGATGCTTAGGCTCAGTTTTGACTCTTGTATAAGTACCTTAAATTGTATGATCTTAACTTTGCTTAACTGCTTTGGTTAGAGTGTCGTGATGAGTCCAATCCTGAGTGAGTTATGTGCCATGTGTGTGTGAAATTTTTGTGTTATTCTGTGCATTGCATTTGATGTCTAGTACTTGCCCGTGTGTTTATAAAGCAAAATGGTAGTTTTGTACAGTCTAGGAAGTGATATAGGCGTTTCTTTTTTGAGCCATATTTATATACTTTTACCCACCTAATTGGGATGTATCATAGTTAACCCTTGTTGAGCCTGTAATCATGTTTCTTTGGCAACTACATTACAAGACTTACCCATTTATTTGAATTGACCATCTATTTGAACCTTGTACCTCTCATCAGCACTTGAATTTGATATAAACTTTGTAAAAGATGAAATGTGGGGTGACTAATTTGGATTTTGAGTGGAACTAACGAAATAAGGAGAAATGTGCATTGTTTTGAAAAAGTAAGAGCCACTTGAGTTGAATAAGAAAAGAAAAAAATATATAGTTGTATTGTTGTGCAAAATATTCTTTAATAGTGGTGATTCTTGATATAATTGTGCTTAAAGAGGGATTAATGTATATTGATGTGAAGGTGGAGTATGGTTAACATAAGTGTGGGGTTTTAAATGTTAAAGTGTATGTATTAAAGTGCTTGGAGAGGTGTAGTCACTCTTATATCTAAATGTATCCTACCCGTCCCGTAGCTTACATTATAACCAATTAAAGTCCTAATTGATCCTTGACTGAATAAACTCAATTAGTAGAGTAGTACGTTATGGGCAAGCCTATGGTTCATCTTTTGTGGCATATGAATGTTGTTTATGAGAGTGAGTGAATTCTTTCTATCTTGAGTTCCTAATTGTTCTTAACTTTTATTGTATGTGGAACTACTCTCTATTGTTGTGTAAGGTCACTTGATTCATGAAGGAAAGGCAATGTTGTTGACCTCTATGTCAGAGTAAGTGAGTGAGTTGTAAATAATGCATGGTACTTTTGAGTCAATTCTTGAGGTGAAGATGTTACACATTATGCTTAGTCTATTTTAAATATTCTTAGTGTGATGAGTTAGGAGAGTTGCTTAGTAAGGTTGTGTCTATATCAAGTGTGGTGTGATTGCTCGAGGACGAGTGTCACGACCCAAAATCTAACCACGTCGTGATGGTGCCTATCGTGATACTAGGCCAGCCAATTGTTACCCATTCACTCCGTTTTCCAATTTAAGACTTAAGAAAAATCATATTCTTAAACAGAAATCCAATAAGATAAAAATAGAACTCAAATCTAGCGGAAAGAAATATATAATCCCGACCTCGGGTGTTACTAAGTCATGAGCAACATACTACAACTGTCTGAAATATATAAGACTACACAGTTTGAGAATGTCTGAATAAAAGTTCTATCAAGAAGATAAGGAAGGAGAAGGCGAAACTGCAGTCGCCAAGCAGCTACCTCGCAATCTCTACAAAAAATCCTCAACTGGCAAGATTATCAACTACTACCGTGCACCGAGATATTTGGATCTGCACACAGGGGTGCAGGGGGTAACGTGAGTATACCAACTCAGTAAGTAACAAGTCCAAACTATGGACTAATGGTAGTGATGAACCAAACCTCATACAGGTTGCAACAAATAATTGTACGAAAAAGTAGACATGCTTACAGTTCATATAGTTTCTCAGGAATAACTAAACACAGTATTAACAATACAGAGTATAAAGCTCAGGAAACTCTAAGTACCAATGCACAGATAGCATGATCAATGTCACGTATGATACCTCCTATCACAATGCTCAACCACTCGGTATTGTATACGGCCTAGGGGAAATCCATCCCGAAATGTACGTACATCATAGACTATAAGTCATCCAGTACCGAGGAAAAACAGGCCAATCCAGCCTCATGGAGAAGATCCATCTCCATACCAATACTTCTGACAAGATCCATGTCCAGGGAAGATCCATCCCTCAATATCATCAACTACTTCGCTCACTGGGGGTGTAAAAACTCCGGAAGGGCTTCTCTGAGCCCAAGCGCTATATCAATGCCAGCGAAGGCATGATCAATATCTTGCTGCAGCGTGTGTTGATACCCAATTTTTCCCTATATATTTTTAATACGTATATATACTTTCAAAATAGTATATATACATATATAAGCATGCATAAGTATTTTTTATAATTTTAAAGGCTTCAAATTGATTTATTTCTTCCCTTTTACTCACAAAATTTCCAATAATTATCCTTCAAATTATTTTTATGGTGATTTAGCCATCTAAATTCGATATTTATGCCAAAATATTATTTAAATATTTTAGTGCATTTTTTTACATTTGCATTTTTAAGCTAATTTGCATATATTTGCAATACTAGCCCTATCAATGCATAATTACATTGTTGATGCATAAAATAATCTTTTATATTTTTAAAATGTTAAATAACTATTTTAAATCATTTTAGTATATGAAATTATTTTTCAGAAATTATTTATTATTTCTTATAAATTATATAGTGTTAAAATGGCTATTTAAAATCTAGCCTAATTTCATTTCAATTTCAGCCACAATACCCAGCCCATTTTTTGATTAAATTACCCAAGCCCAATACCCGTACGACCCTAACAAACCTACCCGACCTGGCTCTTGTTAGATCCTGGCCGTTGATCATTTTGATCAACGGTCCAGATCTCCCATTACCTAAAATAAACTAACCTATACCCCCCAAACCCTAACTATTTCCCACCTTACACCGCTGCCCTAAAATCTTCTCTTCTCTCAAACGCTCTCACCCTAACCCTAATCCCCAATCTCACTGGCCCCCATCTATGGCTATCTCTGGTAACCTCTCAACACCTCTAAGCCTCCAATGGCCCCTCTCCTGTCATTCCTGCCATCTCTAAGGCCCTCAAGGGACCAGGGCTATGTCGACTTGCATCTAGGGTTCATCTCTCGCCTGTTCCAGGCCATTCCAGTGTGATTTTAAGTGAGATCGTTCTCTATTAGCCACGATCTATGGTTTTCTAAACAGGTTTCTTCATCTCTGTGTGGTTCTCTTCGAAACCCTAATTTCTTTTTTAAAAACCTCCTAGATCTATATAGATCTAAAGTGATTTGAGTTTGTTTCCTATGAGTTTCACAATAGCCTTGAGATTCTTTACAAGAATCGTATGATTTCGAGTGATTTTCATCTTTTTCTAAAATTAGGGTTTCCAGAATTTCTTTCCAAAATTTGTTCGATGATTCTTTGTGTTTAAACGTCTCCTTCTCATACATTTTTTGACTGATTTTATGAACCTGCTACAACCCTAGCCCGTTTGTACTGAAAACCCTAATTTTTTGGGGTTCTTCGTTTGATTTCTGGATATTGGTACATCTGATTATGTTCTTGTCTTGGGTTCTTGTGACTTCTCGTGATTTTCTTGTCCTAATATGCTTCTACTGAATTTTCCTAGTTCGAACTTTCACTGATATTATGTACTTGTGTTCATACTGACCATTCGTGCAAGACTTGTATACTTCTCCTTGAATCAGTGTTGTTTAACTTTTATTTTGTTAAAATTATGTATCTGTTACTGACTACTCATGTTTTACCTCATTTTATATGCTACGCATGATGATTCTTCCATGACTTTCTTTTCGAATGAACCCTTGATTATTCTGAATCCCTTAATTCCTGGTTTAATTTGAACACTCTCCTTTAAACATTTGATTCTTACCTCTTTACTCAATTTGATTGAATTTGCTTGCCTTAATTGTTTTTCCCTACCATGTTTGTATTCCGCTGATTATTTATTGATTTGTTTCCTTAATTAAACTGCTGTGCATTTATCCCTAATTGCCTATTCTTTACCTAAAATTTACTTTATTCTTTTCCTTAAATACTTAGTATGTTTTACCTTTGATTGAATTGTCCCTTGATTAAGGGAGGATGTTGCTGATTTATGTATGACTTCCCTGATTTACCATTTAATTGATCTCTTACCTTATGTGTCAAGCTTTTGATTATTATATAAACCTCCTCTTCTTTTAAGTTCAAAGAGAGAAGAACAATGAACACTAGTTCAAAAGCTCTTTCTTATGCTTAAGCTTTCTGCTCTTTTTTATTACTTGCTACTTCTATTGAACTAGCCGGTTGTAAGCCAAGGCTAGTTATTGCACTACACTGCTCTATACTTTGTGTCTTCTCTCCTTAATTGGTATAACCCTAATTAAGTTTTAAAAATCAAACCCTATGTGTTTCATTCCTGCATTAGTCCATCAATTGTGATCTCAACTTGTATTCCTATTTATCTCTTTGCTCAGCATGTCTAAAGTTCTGTCCTATTCAATGTATGTTTTACACTCTGCCCTCTCTCCTGCTTACTCCTTTGCTTAATATGTCTAAAATTCTATCATGTTCAATACATGTTTTACACTCTGCTTACTTCTTTACTTAGCATGTCCAAACTATATGCTTAAATCCTGTTCAAGACAGGTCAACTATTATTTATGTTCTAAACTATTTACTAAGTTTCCAAGATCCTAAGTGTGTATGCAGTTTGTGACTGTATGTTTCTACGATCCCTATCCCTGTACCCTGAAGTGATTCTTATGTGCCACAACCCTTTCATTCCCATGTGAAGTTCTGTTGTTAAGTGATCTGAATATAACCAATTGATTGCCTGCTGCTTGATACTCTTCTCAAGCTGTCTTTTACCACTAAGTTATTTCCTGTTTTCTGGAAGAAAAAAACTTTCCTACTTCTGAAGTCATCTTTGTACTATTTTCAAAACAAAACTATGTCAAGCACTCTCACACTACTCCTAGAATATTAGGTTCTTCCCCTCTGGCATGTGTACTGCCTTGAGATCCTTGAGATTTTTATGAACTCTGGCATGTCAGAGCTGGCCTTTCCACACTGCACTTAAATTAGTTCTTGTTTGAGAAAAGTCTAGGTGTGAGCATTGTCTAGGATCCTTGAGGTCCTTAGGGAACTCTGACACACCTAGACAAGATACTGTCTATGGAACCTTGGCATTTGAGGCTATTAGAGGCCTAGGGAAGTCATTTGGGCCTGCTTCAGGCTCCCTATAGTTAACTTCTTATTTTTTTTATTGTTTATGTAATTTGTTCAACTGGTTTGTAATAATTATTTGTAAATAATATTGGGGTGATTAGTGAAAAGGGCTGGGTAGCTACATATCTGTTGGGTAAATCGGGTAGATACCATGCTTACAGGATAATATTAATACTTTGCTATGTTTGATTTGCTTTCGCGATATTGGAAATCATGCTTATAGGATCTAAATGGATTCAATAATAGAAATCATGTCTATAGGGTTAAAATCAACTTTATAATTAGATACCATTCCTGTAGAGTGTAAAGTGATTGAGTTCAATTTCTGCCACTCTACATTCGTCTCACTAGAAATCATGGCTATAAGTTCGAAAATTAGCTCTTAACAATTAGATACCATGCCTATAGGAATTAAATCAGAAATCCTGCCTATAAAACTTCAAATCAATTTAGTTAAACAAATCAGTTTGATCCATGTTAGTTACTTTTTGAATTGGTTTAATCAATTGTCCGCTTCTTTAATGAGTTTTCAAACACTGCCTTAATTTACTACTACTAGAAAATATGTCTATAGGATCTCAAGTATCCATTTAAAACTGTTCGATGTTTTACTGCATCAATGTAGATATCATGCTCTTAGGACATCATTGTTCTGCGTTTAGGCAAGCCTATAGGGCGATTTAAAATCTGCAACACTGAAACTGTGGTTTTGTTATTTAAAACTGTCCAGATTTAACAAGTTTAAATCAGTAGGCAAGCCAAATAGGGTTTTGACACTTTGTCCTAATTCACTACTGTATAATCCTTGCTCACCTAGATATAATGTTCTAGGATTTTCTCTTAAATACTTGACTGTTGTTTGAAGACGTGCATTTACTTGTTATATTTGTGGAGGTGACTGTGAGCCTGTAATTTGTTCTCTTTAAATGCAGTCCTACTTGTTCTTGATTGATACATGGACTTTTATCCTTTAAAACCTTAGGAAGGTCTAGAACTGTCCAAAAGTAGAGGCCCTAAAATACCTCCAAGGCCACAAGGAAGGAACGGGTAGTGCACGCATAGGATATTTTCAAGTTGCTAGAATGTTTTAGGCTACGACCAAGGGGAGGGAATTGGGTAGTAAGGATAAGATGACTACGCGCTAATGTCACGTGTAGCCCCTCATTGAGGAGTGTTTATCGGGCATTGTGTGGGGTGATCCTATAGGCTAACCAACCTACAACCCCTCTTTCCAATTTTCGATGTTTTAACTTTACTCTTTTATATGCAACTTGTTCAAATTTTTTGTCTTATTACTTGAGTCAACAATGTCCAAAACATGCCTTTATTTGCAAATATATGTTTAAACTATCTATTTGTTAAAGGACTAATTCATAAGTATAAGTTCGGACGGGACTCGCCATTGTGGACCGAGAGGGGTCCTAACACCTTTCCCTCAAGGTTATTTCGAGCCCTTACCCTAAATCTCTAGTAATGCAAACTAGTCTAAGAGTTAATCACTCTAGGTGCTCTAATGCACCATAATCCGTTAGGTGGCGACTCTTCAAATACCCAATTCCAAAAAGAAAATGAGTTATTCGCAATGAATGTCGAAACCGGGACTCCGCGAGGAAAAAGGGGGCGCGACAGCATGGCGACTCTGCTGGGGATACCTTTAGGCTCTTACCATAACGAACTTATCTTTTATGAATTAGTCCAATCATGTTCCATCCTATATCCTTTCCCCTTATTTGAATTTAACTGCCTATTTTAAGCATTTATGATTCTTTTATTCCTGAAATTGATTTGTCTCTTTGTTTTCTTTTCTATAATTGTCTTTCAATTATTTAAATACTGTATTTATTTTTCTTACGTGCAAATACTTGACTACATGCTATTTATTGCTGCATAAATCATGCTTGACATCATATTCCAATTGTGCATATTAAATCCTATAGCAATGCTTGATTAGTGGTTGCACTCTTCCTATTTATTATCCATAAATTTGAAAAGGCTTATTTGCGGTAAAACCAGTCGATCAGTGGTGCAGTCGACGGTTCTGTGTCTTTCCCCCTCAAGTTGTCCACTTGAGGGTACCAGTCTAAACCCCCATAGTAACCTTACTCTGATCAAAATTGTGCATGCATCATGGTCAAACCTAGTCGGATCAATTATGTTGTCCACATAATGATCCTTTAAGATAAGCCTTATCCAAAAGTCCACCGGGTTTTCCATAATCCCAACGGATACAACCACGTTCTGTGCATTAATTTGGAGAATCAAATGCCAATATGCTAATCATGATTGTATAAATAGTCGAGTCTGGTGGGGGAGAAAGGCCTAACCCTTTTGTTTTGCAGAAAATGAGGCACGAGGTCCCCAGATTCGGTATGGTTAGCAACATCCCACCATTGCTGCTAGATTTGGTGGGATGACCTTTCCTCAAGTGACAAAAAACATGTAAGGAAGTACCTGGGTAACTTGCCTTCCTTGCAAGACATTGAGCCAAACAACAAGTTGATCGAGGCTGCCACTTTGTTCTGGAACAGTGAGAGGTCTGTGTTCCGTTTCGGCGACATAGAAATGAAATCACTTCTAGAAGAAATTGGAGGGCTTGCGGGGTTCACTTGGGATAGTCCCGGGTTATTGGTGCTGGAGAATTGTACTGGTAAAGGGTTCTTAAAGATGATGGGGCTGAAGAAAAATGCTGACCTGGTATGCCTGAAGGTATCTTACATACCCTTCGAATATCTGTATGATAGGTATGGCCATAGCAAGTCCTACCGTACCTACCATGATGAGATCTCTCTCACTTCTCTGGGCCACATCCACCACAGAGTGTTCGTGTTCATTGTATGCTTCTTAGGCCTGATAGTATTCCCAATGAAAAGGGAAAGAATCCACACTAGGTTGGCCATGGTCGCCAAGACTTTGATGGAAGGGATCAATGGACAGACATACACTATAGTACTCATGATCATAGCCGACATCTACAGGGCTCTGGAGCGCTGTCAAAGAGGGGTCAAGAATTTCGAGGGATGTAACTTGTTGCTATAGTTGTGGTTGTTAGAACACTTTCAAAAGGGTCACTATCGCCAAGAATTTCTGCGAAGGGAATGGAACGACCATATTGCCTTCCATCACCCCAAGTAGATGACTTACATCCCAGACAGGTTTGCTCAGCCAGAAAGTGCCAAAGAATGGGTAGAGTTCTTCGACAATCTGACCGAGGAACAGGTGCAATGGATGTTTGAATGCTTCCCAACAGACGAATTCATCATCAGATCCAGGGACGCTCCACACCTGGTGCTGATTGGGTTAAGTGGGATATACCCTTATGTCCTTATGCGAGTTATGAGGCAAGCAGGTAGAAAATAATTTGTACCAAGGGTTGCCAAGATGATTCATTTCAGCGCAAACTTTCAAGACGACGACATCCCTTACAAATGCCAAGCTCAGCACATGTGGCACTACAAGATCATTGTGGAAAAGAACACCCTTGAGCCAAACAGGTATCATTCGAGGTGTGAGCCTCTCTACCTTGCATGGTTAGAGGACAATCTAAAAGGAATGATGATTCCAGGAGCCGGTCGAGGGAATAAGATCATAGACGAAGTAGTTGAAGCTCAAGTCAAATACAACAGGCTGCGCAAGAGGGTCCACGACTCTGAGAATGAGCATCGGGAAATACATGAGAGGAATGTGAGGTTGATTGAAAAATGGAAAGAGATGACAGTCACTTCCAACAAGAAACTGGAATATCTGGAGTGAGGAATAGTGGAGTTGGAAGGTAAAGTCATAAAGAGGATCGAGGATTGCCAGAATACTGAAGGAGCTGAAGGAGTACATCTGGCCAGAGCCTACTTGCTGCTGGGTCTGCACGAGCTGGGGGACCTATATGATGGAGTCAGGAAGATCGAATCTGGGGAAGATCCTTCTGGGACCAAATAGGCTAGATTTATTTGCTTTCCTAAAATGTAATAAGGCCAAGTGCCAGTAGTGATTTATTTTTCTATTATCTTAGTGTCATTTGGGATTCGTCTATTTTTACATTATGAAATGAGCATTTATTGGCATTTAAAGTTCTCCAAATCTATTTGTCACTAGGCCTACCTCGGGCACAACGAGGCTCCCAAATTAAGACACGAATTTACATTTTCGCAATATGTGTTTAAATACTGCAAACATTTCAGAATCCTCACTGACTTGTTACCTTTTGTTTTTGCTTATTTTGATTATTCCCATCCCCTTAGGTTGGTTCACTCACACTGGCATCATCACCGCACCATACCAGATCTAGAGACCCTCCACCTCCTCCTCCTCCAAGCAATACAAAAGGCAGAGAAAAAGAAAAAATGGACAACTTAAGTGGTATCTGAAAGGAGAATGTTGAGAACGCAGAAGCTTCAGATAGACGGGGTACTCCGACACCAAATGACCTAGTCTTGACATTGGAACAAAAGATATTGGAATTGCAAGGAGAATTTGAGCAGGTTCGCAACATGGCAAACTTGTCACTCATCCTGAATGTCCCTGACATCAACCAACATAACACAAAGAACCCAATACCTCCCCAAAACACACAAAACCAACATCCACAAAATCCTCCCGCACCAAATCAATACACAACTCCACCCCCAAAATCTCAATCCATTGCCAATACCAACTCTGCCACAACATCACCATCAACCAATTCAATACCCACCAACCACCACTTACACATCACAACCCATTCCCGATCCCCAAAACTCAACTAATGACCATCATTATACCCAAGTCCATAGCACCCATCAAAGCAACCCTATATACATAGAAATCGTACCTCACTCCATCTAACCTATCTCCTATACATCAGAATCCTCCAAAAAGGACCTGGTCATTAAAAACATGGCTGAAGAACTCAAGAAGCTGACAAGCCGAGTTCAAGATGTCGAAGGCGGCAAAGGAATAGAAGGGTTGAACTATGAAGACCTATGCATACAGCCAGACGTAGAACTGCTAGAGGGATACAAACCTCCCAAGTTTGAGATGTTTGACGGTACAGGTGATCCCAGAGTCCATCTGAGGACCTATTGTGACAAAATTGTCGGGGTCAGGAAAGACGAAAATATCCGAATGAAACTCTTTATAAGGAGTCTTACTGGGGATTCCTTCTCCTGATAAATCAACCAAGATCCCAAGAAATGGTCCAATTGGGTAAGTATGGCATCGGATTTCATGGACCGGTTCAAATTCAATACAGAGAATGCACCGGATGTTTTCTACATCCAGAATCTTAAAAAGAAACCTACCAAAACTTTCTGTGAGTACGCTACTCGTTAGAGATCGGAAGCGGCCAAGGTCAGGCCATCTTTAGACGAGGAACAGATGAACAAGTTCTTCATTAGAGCATAGGATCCACAATATTATGAAAGGTTGATGGTTATCGAAAATCATAAATTCTCTGATATCATCAAACTCGGAGAATGAATCGAAGAAGGAATCAAGAGCGGAATGGTAACGAATTTTGAGGCACTACAGGCCATAAATAAGGCATTACAATCAGATGGCATATTGAAAAAGAGAGACGTTGGGGCAGTAATGGTGGCCTAGGGCCCGAAATCTTCACTTACCTATCAAACACCTCCACCCACATATCAAATGCCTCCACCCATATATCAAACACCTCTACCCATATATCAAACACCTTCGCCCACATACCAAGCATCACCACCTACATATCAGCCTTCATCTCCCAGATATTCCCACCCAGCCACTGTCCATCACACCTATAACTCCCGATCATCCCATTTCCAGTCACCGCCAACTCGCCAAAATTTTCCAAGACCAAGACCCAATTTCGACCGCAAGCCACCCAGACAATACACCGCCATTGCTGAACCCATCGACCAACTGTATGAAAGGTTGAAAGCCGCTGGTTATGTCACCCCCATTCTTGCTGTGCCATTAGAAAATCCATCCCAATAGGTCAATCCAAACAAAACTTGTGCGTACCATTCTAGTATGAAAGGGCACGCCACTGATGAGTGCCAGACATTGAAGGAGAAGATCTAGACGCTAATCGACAATAAGGTTATACAGGCAGAAGAGGTCGCACCTAATGTCCGCAACAACCCCCTCCCTGATCATAGAGGTGGTAGAGTACATATGATAGAGACAAACAAGGAATGGGACCCTGAGGGGTCGATTGGGCTTATTCGAGAAGGCGGTGACTTTAAAGTTGTAGTCACTCTTACTACTATTATGGTACAGACTCAGTCACCAATCGAGGTCGAAGTAACTGCACCGATTCCATTTGAGGTAGAGGTATCTCCACCTGCGGCCATCCCCGCTCCATTTGAATTAGAAGTGGTCACACCTTTCACTGTGGCTGTATCAACCACACCTTCATTTGACTCAAAAGTAATACCCTGGGATTACGTGGTCGAGGCTCGGTAAAAAGGGAAGCCTAAGGTAGAAGAATCTGATGTTGCACAAGGAATGACTAGGACTAGAAGAGTCTATACACTTGAACATTTGGGAGGGTCAAGTAAGGATGCCACTACCGGGCAGACTGTCATTGAGACGGGGCTAGATGACCTGTGGAGGAAAGTACAAGCAAAATAATATTCTATCGTTGACCATTTGAACAAAACCCCTGCTCAGATATCTATCCTGTCACTGTTGCAAAATTCAGAGGCACATAAGAATGCTTTAATGAAGGTGTTGAGCGAGGTTTATGTACCCAATAAAATCACTGGAGGAGAAATGGCCAATATGGTAGGACAAGTACTAGAAAGTCATAAGATCATTTTCCATGAAGATGAGCTACCACCTGAAGGGTTGAATCACAATCGAGCATTGCACATCACAGTGCCATTTGAAGACAAATTCATTTCCATGATCCTAGTTGACGGAGGTTCGAGCCTCAATATTTGTCCGTTGGAAACTCTGAAAAAGTTGGACAAAGGTTTCCACGAAATATGGGTAGGAAGAATGAAAGTGAAAACTTTCGATGGGTCCCAAAGGGCCACAATTGTAGAAATAAACCTTTGCTTGCAGATGGGGCCAACTTGGTTCGACGTCGAGTTTCAGGTGCTCGATATACCAGCCTCATATAATCTTCTATTGGGTTGACCATGGATCCATGCCGCTAGAGCCGTGCCTTCCATACTACATCAAGATGTGAAATTCAAATGGAATCATTAGGAGGTGATCATTCATGGAGACGGGAGTAACCCTATTTACACTAGTCAAACCATCCCGGCTATTGGACATAGAAGAAGACTAGAAGGGAAAACCTATCATCACATTGAATGGGTCAATGGCGTCGAGAAGGATAACTGGTGGAGTAGTAAATTAGAAAGCATATTGGCCTAGTCTGGATATGAACTCGGTAAAGGGTTGGGGAAGAACCTCCAAGGTATCACTAAACCGATACGGCTGAAAAATCATGGTACCACCTCTGGGCTCGGATATTAGTACACATGGAAAGAATACAATGATTGGTCGCCTCCATAGCGCGGACAATATTATCCTCTCGAGCAACCAGTGCCACGCCTAGAACAAGCTTTTTACCAAACTAATACGATATGGGGGACTGTAGAAGAGGAAGCACTAGCTGGGTTTAAGAATTTGTTCTTGGAGGACGAAGACATGGACTGCAGTGCCATAATTGAGGGGGAAGAGGAAGAATGCCTCACTATTCAGACCGTAAAGAAGGGAGATGTTCTCAGGAACTGGACCGCCACACCATCCCGAGCCCGCCGAGTCCTTGGGTAGCTTGGCAGATTACTTATATAGCCATTCTAGGCATTTAAGATTTCCAGTAATTTTGATTTACTTGATTCAAAATAAATGCTCGATTCATCGAGTCGTACTTGTCTAAATGATTTTTTGGTTTTAATCAAATGCATTTGCTCTTTATTATTCATTATTATTTCTACACTTTTTATTTCTACAGCGTTATTATTACTTTTCCTGATGAACTAGCAACTGTGACATGTAATGAGGCAACATAACATGAGAATAGTGATTTAGATGAAGATGATGAGATACCCGAGGAAGTTGTCATGGAGGTTGAAAACTTTGAGAATAAGCCCAAGTCTAATTTAGACAAAAACGAAGCGGTAAATTTAGGAGACGCCGAGACCGTCAAGGAGACTTGCATCAGCATTCACTTGTCACTAACAAAGATGGAAGAGTACATTCATTTCCTAAAAGAGTATGAGGACATTTTCGCATGATCATATAATGACATGACCGGTTTGAGCACGTCCATATTAGCTCACAAGTTGCCTACTAATCCCATGTGTCCGCCAGTAAAGCAGAAACTCAGAAAGTTCAAACTAGGCATGAGCTTGAAAATCAAGGAGGAAGTTACCAAGCAGATCAAAGCCAAAGTTCTCAGGGTGGTCGAGTACCCAACCTGGTTAGCTAACATTGTGCCAGTTCCGAAGAAGGATGGAAAGGTCAGAGTATGTGTAGACTGTCGGGATTTAAACAGGGCATGTCTCAAGGACGACTTCCCACTGCCAAATATACACATCTTGATCGATAATTGCACCAAGTATGAACTCCAATCCTTTGTAGATTGCTTCGTGGGTTATCACCAAATCTGGATGGACGAAGAAGATGCAGAGAAGACAACTTTTATTATACCTTGGGGTGTATACTATTACAAGATGATGCCATTCGGTCTGAAGAATGTTGGGGCTACTTACATTAGAGCCAGGACAACCATCTTCCATGATATGATACACAAGGAGATATAGGTGTATGTGGACGACATCATTATCAAATCCAAGAGGGCTGCAGGTCACATAGCGAACTTGAGAAAGTTCTTTGACAGGCTAAGGAGGTACAACTTGAAACTAAACCCCGCAAAGTGTGCATTTGGGGTTCCCTCAAGAAAGTTGTTGGGATTCATTGTCAGTCGTCGAGGGATCAAGCTGGATCCATCTAAAGTCAAGGCTATTCAGGAGTTACCACCACCTAGGAGCAAAAAGGACGTGATGAGCTTCCTAGGACGTCTCAACTATATCAGTCGATTCATAGCACAGTCCACAGTCATATGTGAACCCATCTTCAAAATGATGAGAAAAGATGCCGAAACAAGCTAGACAGAGGATTGTCAAAGGGCCTTTGACAAAATCAAAGAGTACTTGTCCACACCACCAGTTCTGGTCCCGCCAGAGCCAGGACGACCTTTGCTACTCTATCTATCTATGTTGGATGGAGCCTTCGGATGTGTTTGGGACAACATGACGAGACAGGAAAAAAGGAGCAGGCCATATACTACCTGAGTAAGAAGTTCACACCTTACGAAGCACGGTACTCTCTGCTGAAATGCACTTGCTGTACTTTGACCTAGACAGCTCAGAAATTGAAGCACTACTTTTGTGCCTATACTACATACCTTATATACAGTATGGACCCTCTGAAGTACATATTCCAGAAGCCCATGCCGACTGGGAAGTTAGCCAAGTGGTAGATACTGTTGAGTGAGTTCGATATCGACTATGTAACTCAAAAGGCGGTCAAAGGACAAGCATTGACAAATCATCTCGCTGAAAATCCGATAGGAGGAGAATACAAACCCTTGAAAATGTATTTTCCTGATGAAGAAGTATCATTCGTAGGGGAAGACATTACCCGAAGCATACAACGGTTGGAGGATGTTCTTTGATGGAGCTGCAAATTTCAAAGGAGTGGGCATTGGAGCAGTTTTGGTATCAGAAATGGGTCAACATTATCCGGTATATGCTAAACTTATATTTCCTTGCACCAACAACATGGCGGAATATGAAGCATGCATACTAGGGCTCAACATGGCAATCGACATGAACATTCAAGAGTTGCTGGTACTCGGTGATTCAAATTTGCTTATGCACCAGGTACAAGGAGAGTGGGCCACCGATAATTCCAAGATATTGCCATATCCGCACCATGTGCAGGAATTGAGAAAGAGGTTCAGAAAGATAGAATTCTGACATGTGCCCAGAATTCAGAATGAGTTTGCCGATGCATTGGCCACCTTGTCATCTATGATACAACATCCGTATAAGAATTATATTGACCCCATTCCGGTGAGGATCCATAATCAGCTGGCATGTTGTACTCATGTTGAAGAAAAAATGGATGGAAAGCCTTGGTTCCATGACATCAAGGAGTATTTGTCAAAGGAGAATATCTGGAGCATGCAAACCACACTCAGAAATGCACACTCCGGAGATTGTCCAATCATTTCTTCTACAGTGGAGGAAATCTGTATAGAAGAACTCCCGATTTGGGATTGCTAAGATGTGTCGACGCAAAGGAAGCTTCTAAGTTACTTGAAGATATACATGTCGGGATCTGTGGCCCGTACATGAATGGTTTTGTCTTGGCCAAAAAGATACTCAGGGCCGGATACTTTTGGATGACTATGGAGACAGATTGCATCTAGTATGTCCGCAAATGCTTTCAATGCCAAGTGCATGCCGACATGATAAAAGTGCCGCCAAACGAGCTCAATGCAACAAGCTCACCTTGGTCATTCGCCGCCCGAGGAATGGATGTTATTGGTCCAATTGAACCCACTGCTTCAAACGGACACAGGTTTGTTCTGGTAGCCATCGATTACTTTACAAAATGGGTAGAGGTTGCATCTTACAAAGCTGTGACCAAGAAAGTCATCGCAGATTTTGTCAAAGATCGTATTATCTGCCGATTCGGAGTTCCTGAGTCCATTGTTACTGATAATGCCGCCAACCTCAACAGTGATCTGATGAAAGTCATGTGTGAAACTTTCAAAATCAAGCACAATAACTCCACAGCCTACAGACCTTAGATGAATGGAGCCGTAGAAGCCACCAACAACAATATCAAGAAGATACTAGGGAAAATAGTAGAGAACCACAAACAATGGCACGAGAAGCTACTTTTCGCTTTATTGGGATACCGCACTACAGTTCACATATCAACCGGGGCAACTCCCTACATGCTAATTTATGGTACCGAGGTTGTCATCCCAGCCGAGGTAGAGATTCCTTCTTTAAGAGTCATGCAAGAAGCTGAACTCAGCGATGTAGAGTGGATAAGGAGTCGCTATGTACAATTGGCCCTTATCAATGGAAAGCAGATGAACGCAGTGTGTCACAGCCAACTTTATCAGAACAGAATGTCCAGAGCTTTCAACAAAAGGGTCAAACCAAGGCAATTTGCACCAGGTCAGTTGGTGCTGAAGAAGATCTTCCCACATCAAGATGAAGCCAAAGGGAAATTCTCTCCCAACTGGCAAGGTCCGTACATGGTTCACAGGGTGCTGGTAGAAGGAGCACTCATACTTGCAGAAATGGATGGAGAAATCTGGCCAAAGCCAATCAATTTAGACGCAGTCAAGAGATACTATGCTTAGATTATTTACATTTCCTCATTTGATGTAATGGAACTACGCTAGACCTGATTCCTATTTAAGAGGGGATACGTAGGCAGCCTTATGGGTTCGGTCATATCATAATAAAATTTCCATTTTTCCCAAGATCAGAAACTGGGGCGGAATTTTGAGGAGGACCCTCAAAATTCCGAAGCAAGTCCAGCAAATGCCATCACATGCAAAAAAGTCAGAATTTGGTTAAGAAGCTGGGGCAGAATTTTGAGAAGGATTCTCAAAATTCCGAAGAAGGTTGAGCAAGACCCATTATCCACAAACAGTCAAAAGATCATCCACCAAACTAGGGCAGAATTTTGAGGAGGACACTCAAAATTCCAATATAAAAGAGCTGCAATGCCTTTGAGATGTGTTACAGTCACTGGTTCATCAAAAATTACTTGATATATCAATACGTTTCTAAAACAACTCTATTTTTATCATTAATTGCATATTTTTGAAAATTCTATTTCTATAATAGTCAGGCGTCACCCTGGGGAACTCGAAAAGGATTTCAGAATGGAGCAAAGCAAAGCCAGCCGATAGAAGCACGAACCAACATTCCCCCCACAGAACTTACAATTTTTCTTTGAACGCAGACACATCTGACGTAACAATAACATCATAAACTATATGCACGTAACAAGATTACTATCAACTAGGCCATCAGACACCGAATATATCTCCAGCTAAGACATATACTACTCTTATTTGGTGCTTGCTCTCTGCATGAGGCTAATCCTTGCCTCTACATTTGCATGAGGCTAATCCTCGCCTCTATATTTGCATGAGGCTAATCCTTACCTCAATACCTGCATGAGATTAATCCTTGCCTCTCTATCTGCATGAGGCTAATCCCTGTCTCCATATCTACATGAGGCTAATCCTTGCCTTCCCATTTGCATGAGGCTAATCCCTGCCTCTATATCTGCATGAGGCTAATCCCTGCCTCTTTTTTTTTATGAGGCTAATCCGTGCCTCCCTATCTGCATGAGGCTAATCCCTGCCTCCCTATCTGCATGAGGCTAATCCCTGCCTCTATATCTGTATGAGGCTAATCTCTACCTCCATATCTGCATAAGGCTAATCCTTGCCTCCATATCTTGCATAAGGCTAATCCCTTCCTCCCTACTTACATGAGGCTAATCCCTGCCTCCATATCTACATGAGGCTAATCCCTAGATCCCTATCTGCATAAGGCTAATTCTTGCCTTCCCATTTGCATGAGGCTAATCCTTGCCTCCCCATTTGCATAAGGCTAATCCTTGCCTCCCTATTTGCATGAGGGTAATCTTTGCCTCCATATTTGCATGAGGCTAATCCCTGCCTCCATATTTGCATGAGGCTAATCCCTACCTCCCTATTTGCATGAGGCTAATCCTTGCCTCCCTAACTTGCATGAGGCTAATCCCTGCCTCCTTGTTTGCCTGAGGCTAATCCTTGCCTCCCCATCTGCATGGGACTAAGCATTGTCCCTCTTCGCACGAACATTGCGTTATCTCCAGTACTATCTATTTTCTTTTCAATCAGGCTAAGATCTGCCATCCATTTTACAAGACTAAGCCTTGTCTTGTTAACATCATGATTATTGCATATCATGGGCTGAAATATCACCAATCTATTGTCACAACCCAAACCGATGGGCTGCGATGGGCACCCGGTACCTTACTCAACCTAGTACCAACGTAACGTATCTTTCTTATTACATCATTATATACACATGACATAAGGGCCTAATAGGCCAACATAATCCTTTATACACTCAAAACATAGGCCGACAAGGCCGTACAATCTTTTATATATACGACATATGTCTACAAGCCTCTAAGAATACATGAATGTCATAAAGGTCGGGACAGAGTCCCGCCTTACCAAAGAATACACGTCTAAATCATACTAACCAAAAGAGAAACTCCGAAGCAAATGGAGTGCACCAACATCTTCCGTTGAGCTGATAGCCTACTTGAAAGGCTCTCGACCTGTCTATCGGGACCTGCGGGCATGAAACGTAACGTCCCCAGGCAAAAGGGACGTCAGTACGAATAATGTACCGAGTATGTAAGGCACATAAATAAGTATATAAGAGACATAGAAGAAATATAGAGTACATGACTCAACCTGCAAGTCTGAATAACTTTGTAAATCATAAATTACTTTTAGTGTCATGCATATGCGTATGAATGTCATGTCGTGCATAGGTACATGTTTCATAACATCATCATCCTCTGAGGGCATCCCATCATATCATATCATATCGGCCACTGTGGGCAAAATCATCATCGTATACCAACTGATCAGGTGGTGGTGCGTATATAACGCCATAACCTTTCCTATATCCCATGTACATATATATATATATACACATATATATGTATATAAAGCCGTTTGAATACATACATATATACGTGTATATAACGCCGTTTGAATCATAGTTTAGCCACTGTGGGCAATATCAACATCATATATCAGCCGATCAAGTGGTGGTGCGTATATAACGCCGTAACCTTTTCCCGTATCCCATATACATATATTTACATATATACGCATATATAACGCCATCTGGTCATGGGTCAATGCACATGTATAAATGAGTGTAATTCATGAAAAATACATAATAATCTCTATATTCCTTCCGGATAAACTTTTCCAACTGCGTATTATTCTGAGACCCATGAACATAAGATAATGATAATTCTCATAGGGAATCAAGAATATAGACACCCCTACTATTTCTATGAATAGAGTAATTTATAAAACTGTGTATTTGCTCGTTTCTTCAGTATAATTTTGATCATGCCAATAAAAAAGAAGGGATAGCCTTAACATACCTGGAGAGGCTGCTGCTTTAATACCTTTATTATCACCCTCGTAAATACCTTCGAAAATATAAGCTATGGGAAGAAATAACCCCATAATTGCTCGAATTGTAATGTAAAGGGTCAGTAACTCGTTAATTTCGCTAAACACGTGAGGTCCTGTTTGAGGAGAAATTGGTCTGATTCTTGTCTTGTGGAAAGTGTTAATCCTTTGGTAACTAATGTCACTACAACCCCACCTGATATTTATTAAAACTTCATTCTTGGTTGTTTCTTTGTTGATGGATTTGAAGTAAAATTCCAAATCAAGTATGCATCAGACATAAGGACTTACTTTACGCGTAAATGTCTTATAATAACTTAATGGACACTAAACCTATATGACTCCTTAGTCATGTTTGGTTAGATTTCATGTTGCCACATTTTTTTGGGAAAAATTAATAATCTTTATCCCCTTATTAGTTAACTGGGTAAATTCCTATTTCCCAGTAATTACTCAATTACCCGTATAATTTAAAAATTATCACAAATTACTTAAAATTCTATTTATTTTTAAAATACTTCATATATACTTTATATATTATACTACTGTGGTCATATGGTACCTTGCATGGTACTAATTTATAATTATCGGATATTATAGCTCGACCTATATTTTATTCTAAATTAGCCATTCCCAACGAAAATCGTTTTCGTTAATCCGTGTGATCCTTCATAACACTTATTCATTGCTTGTTATAAATAGCATAATCCTTATAATCTCTAAATAATCTTTTACTTGGACTGATGTCAATTACCTTATGACAAATCCAACGTACAATACTACAGTGTGCAACATCGTCGTAACTTAATACTGCAAAGCATAAATCCACCGTAATGTAATACTGTAGGGTGCAACACTATCGTAACTTAATACTGCAAAGAGTAATATCGACGTAATATGGCAGGGCGTAACATCTATCCAAAGGCGTCATAGTCTAAAAGGCATCATCCTTATAGCCGGAAGACACCATGCCATGGCCCTAGGATCCCTCAAATTTGCATATCATTATTCAAAGGCGGCATGGTTCGGAGGCACCATCTTCATGGCCCGAGAACACCATTTCATGGCCTGCAAATCGCTCACTAAATAGTTTATGGCCCTGGACATCATGGTCTGAGGACGTCATCTTTAACTGTCCAAAGGCAACCTTCATAGTCCAAAAGGGAATCTGCACCATATTTAAATTTTTGCAAATACATGTTTGTAGCATCCTTTATCTGCAGGTAACCAGTAAGCAACTGCTATTCTAGCAGGAGCGATGTCACTCCAGTTCCTTCAACTGTCTCGAACCTTAACCACTCACCATAGTCGCTTTTGCGTCCCGTGCCCGTTCTTGCAATGACTTCATCGGTATATTCCGCCAATGAATCCAGAACTACACATGGCCTAATTCCTGTAAAACCAGGGATATGTAAGCAACTCAAAGAGTGGAGTCCAGCCTCTGTCTTTCGAAGCATCCCGCCCAGTCAAAATTGGCCATCATTTCTTTACTCGAAAACTCTTTCATCCTTCCCGGGTAAAGAGGGGCAGTTGTTGATACCCAATTTTTTCCTATATATTTTTAATATGCAAAATACTTTCAAAATAGCATATATACTTTCGAAATAGCATATATGCATATATAAGCATGCTTAAGCATTTTTTTATAATTTTTTTATAATTTTAAAGGCTTCAAACTGATTTATTTCTTCCCTTTTATTCACAAAATTTCCAATAATTATCCTTAAAATTATTTTTGTGGTGATTTATCCATCTAAATTCGTTATTTATGCCAAAATATTATTTAAATATTTTAGTGCATTTTTTACAATTGCATTTGCATTTTTAAGCTAATTTGCATATATTTGCAATACTAACCCTATCAATGCATAATTACATTGTTGATGCATAAAATAATATTTTATATTTTAAAATATCAAATAACTATTTTAAATCATTTTAGTACATGAAATTATTTTTTAGAAATCATTTATTATTTCTTACAAATTATATAGTGTTAAAATGGATATTTAAAATCTTGCTTAATTTCATTTCAATATCAGCCCCAATACCCAGCCTAATTTTTGATTAAATTACCCAAGCCCAACACCCGTCTGACCCTAACAAACCTACCCGACCCGGCTCTTGTTAGATCCTGGCCGTTGATCATTTTGATCAACGATCCAGATCTCTCATTTCCTAAAATAAACTAACCTATACCCCCCAAACCCTAACCATTTCCCACCTTACACCGCCGCCCTAAAATCCTTTCTGCTCTCAAACGCTCTCACCCTAACCCTAATTCCCAATCTCACTGACCCCCATCTATGGCTATCTCCGGTAATCTCTCACCACCTCTCAGGCCTCCAATGGCCTCTCTCCTGTCATGCTTGCCATCTCTAAGGCCCTCAAGAGACCAGGGCTATGTTGACTTGCATCTAGGGTTCATCTCTCGCCTATTCCAGGCCATTCGATGTGATTTTGAGTGAGATCGCCCTATGTTAGCCACGATATATGGTTTTCTAAACGGGTTTCTTCATCTCTGTATGATTCTATTTGAAACCCTAACTTCTTTTCTAAAAGGCTCCTAGATTTGTACAGATCTAAGGTGATTTAAGTTTGTTTCCTGTGAGTTTTACAATAGCCTTGAGATTCTTTACAAGAATCGTATGATTTCAAGTGATTTTCATCTTTTTCTAAAATTAGGGTTTCCGAAATTTCTTTTTAAAATTTGTTCGATGATTCTTTGTGTTTAAACATCTGCTTCTCATACATTTTTGACTGATTTTATGAACCTGCTATAACCCTAGCCCGTTTGTACTGAAAACCCTAATTTTTTGGGGTTCTTCGTTTGATTTCTGGATATTGGTACATCTAATTGTGTTCTTATCTTGGGTTCTTGTGAATTCTCGTGATTTTCTTGTCCTAATATGCTTCTACTTAATTTTCCTAGTTCATTTCATTGATATTATGTACTTGTGTTCATACTGACCATCCATGCAAGACTTGTATACTTCTCCTTGAATCAGTGTTGTTTAACTTTTGTTTTGTTAAAATTGTGTATCGATTCCTGACTACTCATGCTTTAGCTCATTTTATATGCTAAGCATGTTGATTTTTCCATGACTTTCTTTTCGACTGAACCCTTGATTATTCTGAATCCCTTAATTCCTTGTTTAATTTGAACACTTTTCTTTAAACGTTTGATTCTTACCTTTTTACTCAATTTGATTGAATTTGCCTACCTTAATTATTTTTCCCTGCCATGTTTGTATTCTGCTGATTATTTATTAATTTATTCCTTAAATAAATTGTTGTGCATTTACCGCTAATTACCTAATATATACCTAAACTTTACTTTATTTTTTTCCTTAAATACTTAGTATGTTCTACCGTTGATTGAATTGTCCCTTGATTAAGGGAGGATCTTGCTGATTTACGTATGACTTTCCTGATTTACTACTTAATTGATCTCTTACCTTATGTGTCAAGCTTTTGATTATTATATAAACCTCATCTTCTTTTAAGTTCAAATAGAGAATAACAACGAACACTAGTTCAAAAATTCGCTCTTATACTTAAGCTTTCTGCTCTTTTCAGTTACTTGCTACTTCTATTGAACTAGCCGGTTGTAAGCCAAGGCTAGTTATTGCACTACACTGCTCTATACTTTGTGTCTACTCTCCTTAACATGTATGTCCCTAATTAAGTTTTGAAAATCAAACCCTATGTGTTTCATTCCTGCATTAGTCCATCAATTGTGATCTCAACTTGTATTCCTATTTATCTCTTTGCTCAGCATATCTAAAGTTCTGTCCTGTTCAATGTATGTTTTACATTCTACCGTCTCTCCTGCTTATTCCTATGCTTAATATTTCTAAAATTCTATCATGTTCAATGCATGTTTTACACTCTGCTTACTTCTTTACTTAGCATGTCTAAACTATATGCTTAAATCCTGTTCAAGATAGGCCAACTATTATTTATTTTATAAATTATTTACTAAGTCTCCAAGATCCTAAGTGTGTATGCAGTTTGTGACTGTATGTTTCGACTATCCCTATCCCTGTACCCTGAAGTGATTCTTATGTGCCACAATCCTTTCATTCCCATGTGAAGTTCTGTTGTTAAGTGATCTGAATATGACCAATTGATTGTTTGCTGCTTGATACTCTTCTCAAACTGTCTTTTACCACTAAGTTATTTTCTGAAGAAAAAAAACTTTCCTACTTATGAAGCCATCTTTATACTATTTCAAAACAAAACTATGTCAAACACTCTCACACTACTCCTAGAATATTAGGTTCTGCCCCTCTGGCATGTGTACTGCCTTGAGATCCTTGAGATTTCTCTAAACTCTGGCATGTTAGAGCTGGCCTTTCCACACTGCACTTAAATCAGTTCTTGTTTGGGAAAAGTCTAGGTGTGAGCACTGCCAGGGATTCTTGAGGTCCTTAGGGAACTCTGACACACCTAGATAAGATACTGACTATGGAACATTGGCATTTGAGGCTATTGGAATCCTGGGGAAGTCATTTGGGCCTGCTTCAGGCTCCCTATATTTAACTTCTTCTTTTTCTTTATTGTTTATGTAATTTGTTCAGCTGGTCTATAATAATTATTTGTAAACAACATTAGGGTGATTAGTGAAAAGGGCTGGGTAGCTATATATATATTGGGTAAATCGGGTAGATACCATGCCTATAGGATAATGTTAATACTTTGCTATGTTTTCTTTGCTTACGCGATATTAGAAATCAAGCCTATAGGATGTAAATGGATTCAATAATAGAAACCATGTCTATAGGGTTAAAATCAACTTTATAATTAGATACCATGCCTGTAGAGTGTAAAGTGATTGAGTTCAATTTCTGCCACTGCATGTATCGACATTCGTCTCACTAGAAATCATGTCTATAAGTTTGAAAATCAGCTCTTAACAATTAGATACCATGTCTATAGGAATTAAAATCAAAAATCCTGCCTGTAGAACTTAAAATCAATTTAGTTAAACAAATCAGTTTTATCCATGTTAGTTACTTTTTGAATTGGTTTAATCAACTGTTCACTTCTTTAATGAGTTTTTAAAAACTGCCTTAATTTACGACCGCTAGAAAACATGTCTATAGGATCTCAAGTATCTGTTTAAAACTGTTCGTTGTTATACTGTATCAATATAGATATCATGCTCTTAGGACATCATTGTTCTGCGTTTAGGCAAGCTTATATGGCGATTTAAATTCTGCAACTCTGAAACTGTGCTTTTGTTATTTAAAACTGTCCAGATTTAACAGGTTTAAATCAGTAGGCAAGCCAAATATGGTTTTGACACTTTGTCCTAATTCACTACTGTATAATCCCTGCTCACCTAGTATCATGTTCTAGGATTTTCTCTTAAATACTTGACTATTGTTTGAAGACGTGTATTTACTTGTTATATTTGTGGAGGTGACTGTGTGCCTGTAATTTGTTATTTTTAAATG
Source organism: Nicotiana tabacum (assembly GCF_000715075.1). Taxonomy (NCBI): domain Eukaryota; kingdom Viridiplantae; phylum Streptophyta; class Magnoliopsida; order Solanales; family Solanaceae; genus Nicotiana; species Nicotiana tabacum. The sequence continues at coordinate 142,421,913 of NC_134087.1, read as the reverse complement.
CAGTCCTACTTGTTCTTGGTTGACGCCTAGACTTTTATCCTTTAAAACCTTAGGAAGGTCTAGAACTGTCCAAAAGTAGAGGCCCTAAAATACCTCCAGGGCCACAAGGAAAGAACAGGTAGTGCACGCATAGGATATTTTCAAGGTTGCTAGAACGCTTAAGGCTACGACCAAGGGGAGGGAATTGGGTAGTAAGAATATGATGACTACGCGCTAATATCACGTGTAGCACATCATTGAGGAGTGTTTACCGGGCATTGTGTGGGGTGATCGTATAGGCTAATCAACCTATGACCCCTCTTTCCAATTCTTGATGTTTTAACTTTACTCTTTTATATGCAACTTGTTCAAATTATTTTTCTTATTACTTGAGTCAAACAATGTCCAAAACATGCCCTTATTTGCAAATATGTGTTTAAACTATCTATTTGTTAAAGGACTAATTCATAAGTATAAGTTCGGCCGGGACCCGCCATTGTGCACCGAGAGGTCATTGGGAACAACTCATTTCCTTTTTGGAATTGGATATTTGAAGAGTCTCCACCTAACGGATTATGGTGCGTTAGGGCACCTAGAGTGATTAACTCTTAGATTAGTTTGCATTACCAGAGATTTAGGGTAAGGGCTCGAAATAACCTTGAGGGGAAGGTATTAGGCGGACTCCGCAAGGAAAAAGGGCGCGACAGCGTGCAGCCCGATCCTATACTTCAATCAATATCCGGCTCTTTGCCTCAATCAGTCAATACTTTCCAGTCTCACACATACAGGCAAAAATGTCATAATACAAGCCCGAACAATGATATGATATGTCAAGTAGTCGAGACTGAGGCATGTACAAGACTGAGTATAGATTATAAATGAAGCTAATGACATGACAGCAAGAAACGACCTCTCGGGTCTCAACAATATCGGCGTGAAGCCTTAACATGATATTTAGCATGATTTGCAGCTTATCGACTTAATCACATAATTACAACACAAATATCAGCAAGAAAGAGTTACTAAGCGGTGCCATAGAATGATCTAGGCCGCATTTCTCACAGTGCACGCCCACTCGCCTGTCACTTGGCATCGCGTCACCTCAATAGTAACCATAGAACACACAGTTTAGGGTTTCGAACCCTCAAAACCAAATTTTGAAACGTTACTTACCTCAAGCCAAGCCAAACTCTAGCCCGTGATGCCTTTTCCTCTTGATTCGGCCTCCAAATGCCCTGAATCTAACCAAAATCAGTATATAACCATTAAAATATGCTAAGGGAACAAATCTCACTCGAAAATAATCAAATTACATCAAAATCCTGAAATTGGTCAAAACCCTACCCCTAAGCCCACTCCTCGAAATCCGATAAAAATAACAAAACTAGAATCCTCACACTCTCACAACTTCGTACATACCAAGAATACCAAAATCCGACCACAAATGACCCCTCAAATCCCTAGATTAAGGTCTCCAATTTCTAAGCTCTAACTCCCAAGTTTTAGGCTTCAAATCCCCCAAATTTCATGTTTAATTAGGTAGAAATCACAATAGGATCGAGTATTAAGTCCATAAATCTTACCTCCAAGTGTTTCCCCTTGATTCCCTCTTCAATCCTCCTCAAAAAACTCCAAAATCGCCCAACAATGGTGAAATATGGCCAAAAATCGTGAAAGGGGTCTTTTAAACATTCTGCCCAACTTTTAAAATTACTTAATCGCGATCGCAAAGCACAAGCTTCACTGACTCCAAATTTTACTCTACGTGAACGTGTCGTCTCCCACGCTAACGCAATGCACAGAATCTTACACCTACGCGATCGCGGACCAGGGACCGCGACCGCGAAGAACAAACACATGGTCAACCTCTGCTATACTTACCTTACGCTAACGCGACCTAACCCACGCATTTGTGATTAATTACTTGAACAACTCACACGATCGCAGCTCCAACTACGCAAACGCGAAGAACAACTTGGATTGCCCCCTACAAATGCTCTACGCAATCGCGAGCCTCCTCACGCGATCGCGAAGAAGAAATACCTGCAACAGAGCTTAAGCAAAAATCTACCACTTTTTCCAACATGAAATGATCCGTTCAACCACCTGAAACTCACCCGAGGCTCTCGGGACCTCAGCCAAACATGCCAACATTTCCCATAACCTCATTCAAACTTGTTCCAACCTTCGGAACGCTCAAAATAACATCAAAACACAAAATTTACATCGGATTCAAGCCTAAGAATTCCAAAAACTTCCAAATTTCTCTTTCAATCAAAAAGTCTATCAAACCACATCCGAATGACCTGAAATTTTGCACACACATCATAAATGACACAACGGACCTACTCCAACTTTCGGAATTCCATTCCAACCCTTATATCAAAATCTCATCTATCAACCGGAAAATGCTGAAATTCCAATTTCGTCAATTCAAGCCTAAATCTACTCCGAACCTCACCTCCAAAACACCTTTCAATCACGCTCATAAGTCCAAATCACCTCCCGAAGCTATTCGAACCATCGGATTTCACATCCGAGCCCTTTTTCACATAAGTCAACATCCGGTTTTCTTTTTTCCAACTTAAGCTTACTCAAAAGAGACTAAGCGTCTCAAACCTTACCAAAACCTCTCTGAACCCGAACCAACCAACTCGATAATGCATAATACAGCTGAACAAGACAATAAAAAGTAGAAAAAGGGGAAAATAGAGCGGTAACTCATGAAACGACCGACCGGGTCGTTACATCCTCCCCCTCTTAAACAAATGTTCATCCTCGAACGGGTTAAGAAACATACCTGAAGCCTCAAATAGGTGGGGATATCTGCTCTGCATTTCCCGCTCGGTCTCCCAGGTAACCTCCTCCACGGGCTGACCTCTCCACTGCACTTTCACTGAAGCTATATCCTTTGACCTCAACTTTCGAACCTGACGCTCTAAAATAGCTACCAGCTTTACATCATAGGTCAAATCATCATTTAACTGAACCGTGCTGAAATCCAAGACATGAGACGGATCGTCAATATACTTCCGAAGCATAGAAATATGAAATACCGGATGCACACTCGATAAGCTGGGTGCAAAGCAAGCTCATAAGCCACCTCCCCAATCCTTCGAATCACCTCAAAAGGCCCAATGAACTGAGGACTCAATTTACCCCTCTTCTCAAATCTCATAACAATCTTTATGGGTAAAACCTTCAATAGAACCTTCTCACCGACCATGTAGGACACATCCCGAACCTTCCAGTCAGCATAAATCTTTTGTCTCGACTGCGCTGTACGAAGCCTCTCCTGAATCACCTACACCTTGTCTAGAGCATCCTGTACCAAGTCTGTACCCAATAGCCGAGCCTCGCCCGGCTCAAACCATCCAACTGGAGATCTACACCGTGTCCCATACAAAGCCTCATATGGAGCCATCTGAATACTCGATTGATAAATGTTATTATAAGCAAACTCTACGAGCGGTAGAAATTGATCCCATGATCCTCCAAAATCAATGACACAAGAGCGCAACATGTCCTCCAATATCTGAATAGTGCGCTCAGACTACCCGTGTGTCTGAGGGTGAAAAGTTGTGCTCAACTTAACCTGAGTACCCAACTCTCGCTGTACAGACCTCTAAAACTGTGAAGTAAACTGAGTACCTCTGTCTAAAATGATGGAAACTGGGACACCATGCCACCGAACAACCTCTCGGATATAAATCTCTGCCAACCGCTCTGAAGAATATGTAGTACACATAGGAATGAAGTGTGCGGACTTGGTCAGCCGATCCACAATCACGCAAATAGCATCGAACTTCTTTAAAGTCCATGAGAGTCCAACTACAAAGTCCATGGTGATCCGCTCCCACTTTCACTCTAGAATATCTATCTGCTGAAGCAAGCCGCCCAGTCTCTGATGCTCGTATTTCACCTGCTGACAATTGAAACACCGAGGAACAAATTCCACAATATCCTTCTTCATTCTCCTACACCAATAATGCTATCTCAGATCCTGATACATCTTCGCGGCACCCGGATGGATGGAATACCGCGAGCTATGGGCCTCCTCCAGAATCAATCCCCAAAGCCCACCTACATTGGGCACGCATATCTGGCCATGCATCTTCAATACCCCATCATCGCCAATAGTCACATCTCTGGAATTGTTGTGTTGAACTTTGTCCTTAAGGAGAAGAAAATGAGGATCATCATACTGGCGCTCTCTAATGCGATCAAATAAGGAAGACCGAGAAATTACACAAGCCAATACCCGACTGGGCTCCGAAATATCCAACCTCACGAACCGATTGGCCAAGGCCTGAACATCAACTGCAATAGGTCTCTCCCCAACTGGAATATATGCCAAACTCCCCATACTCACCACTTTCCTACTCAAAGCATCGGCCACCATATTGGCCTTTCCCGGATGGTACAAAATAGTGATATCATAGTCCTTTAGTAGCTCCAACCATCTCCGCTGCCTCAAATTGAGATCCTTCTACTTGAACAAATGCTGGAGGCTACGATGATCAGTAAACACCTCACAAGACACACCATACAAATAATGCCTCCAAATCTTCAATGCGTGAACAATGGCAGCCAACTCCAAATCATGAATAGGATAGTTCTTCTTATGGGGCTTCAACTAACAAAAAGTATAAGCAATAACTCTACCATCCTGTATCAACACACACCCAATACCAACACTCGAAGCATCACAATACACGGTATATAAACCTGAAGTTGATGGCAAAACTAACACTAGACTTGTGGTCAAGGCAGTCTTGAGCTTCTAAAAGCTCACCTCACACTCATCCGATCACATGACTGGAGCACCCTTCTGAGTTAACTTGGTCAAGGGCAATGCTATAGATGAAAATCCCTGAACGAACCAGTGGTAATAGCCTGTCAAACCAAGAAAGCTGTGAATCTCTGTAGCTGAGGACAGTCTGGACCAACTCTGAACTTCCTCTATCTTCTTCGAATCAACCTGAATACCCTCACTGGACACCACGTACCCCAAGAAAGCCATTGAACTGAGCCAAAACTCATATTTGGAGAACTTTGCATAAAGTTTCTCCTCCCTTAATCTCTGCAACACAACTCTCAAATGCTCTGCGTGCTCCTCCTGACTATGCGAATACACCAGAACATCATCAATGAATACTATGACAAACAAGTCGAGATAAGGCTGAAACACGTTGTTCATCAAATACATGAATGCTGCTGGGGCATTGGTCAGCCCAAAAGACATCACAAGGAACTCATAATGACTATATCTGGTCCTGAAAGCTATCTTAAGAATATTTTGAGTCCTTGATCTTCAACTGGTGATACCCTAAACGAAGATCAATCTTGGAGAACACTCTCGCTCTCTAAAGCTGGTCTAACAAATCATCAATGCGAGGCATGGGATACTTGTTCTTAATGGTAACCTTGTTCAACTGCCTATAATTAATGCACATCCTCATAGTGCCATCCTTCTTCTTCATAAATAGTACAAGAGCACCCCACGGTGAAACACTAGGCCGAATGAACCCCTTATCAAAGAGTTCTTGAACCTGATCCTTCAACTCCGCTGGTGCCATACGATATAGTGGAATAGAAATGGGTTGAGTGCCCGGCACCAGATCAATACCAAAATTAATATCCCTCTGGTGGCATGCCCGATAGGTCTATAGGAAACACAGCGGGAAAATCCCTCATAACTGGAACATAATCAACGCTGGGAGTCTCTGCACTGACATCCCTCACAAATGCTAAGTATGAAAGACAACCCTTTCCAACCATCCGCTGGGCCTTTAGAAATGAAATCACCCTACTGGGAACATAATCAGTCAAACCTCGCCACTCAATCCGTGGCAACCCCGGCATAGTCAACGTCATTGTCTTAGCACGACACAGATATAACCAATCCATGCCCAATATCACATCAAAATCAACCATACTAAGCAATAAGAGATACACTCGGGTATCCAAACCTCAAATAATCACTACATACGATTGATATACACGATACACAATAATAGTATCACCCACCGGAGTAGATACATGAACAGATGAAACAAGAGACTCGTGGGGCATATCCAGATAATGGGCAAAATATGATGACACATAAGAAAAGGTGGAACTGGGATCAAATAATACAGAGGCATCTCTGTGGTAGACTGAAATAATACCTGTAATCACAGCATCTGAAGCAGTAGCATCTGGTCTGGATGGGAGGGAATAGAAATGGGCCTGACCACCACTTGATCGACCTCCCCCTCTAGGGCGACCCCTAGCTGACTGACCTTCACCCCGAGCGAACTGAGCGGGTGGGGAAGTAACTGGTGCTGAAGCTGAAGGCTGACTCCTCTGCTGGGATGAACCTCCTATAAGATAGGGACAGAACCTCTTGATATGACCCAAATCTCCACACTCGAAGCAACCCCTCGTAGTAAGTGGCGATGGGGACTAAAGGGAGCCCCTTGCACCGGGATGCCCACTAGAAGAACCAAGCATAGATGAGCCCTGAACTGATGGTGACTGAGTCGAACTTTGAGATGAAAGGGCATTGAGAGACGAGTGACCCTGATGTGAACTGTGAGAACCATGGCCAGATGACCCACCACGGTTACCTGAACAGGCTGGCTGAGCATGCCTGAATGAACGGCCTCTGTCGTGCTAAAACTACCAGATCCCCGAGGCCTCTTGGCCTCCCTCTCCTCTCGCTCTTGGTGACGAACTGACTCAATCTCTCTAGCAATTTCAACCACCTCCTCATAAGAAGCACCAGATACTCTCTCTCTGGTCTGGCTAAGAGGGCATAGAAACGGGCCTAACCACCACCTGATCGACCTCCCCCTCTAGGGAGATCTCTAGCTGACTGACCTCTACCCCGAGATGACTAAGCGGGTAGGAAAGTAACTGGTGCTGAAGCTGAAAGCTAACTCCTCTACTGGGATTAACCTCATGTAAGACGGGGACAGAACCTCTTGATATGACCCAAATCTCCACACTCGAAGCAACCCTTCGTAGCAAGTGGAGGTGGGGACTAAAGGGAGCCCCGTGCACCGGGATGCCCACTAGAAGAACCCAGCATAGATGAGCCCTGAACTGATGGTGCCTGAGTCAAACTCTAAGCTGGAAAGGCATTGAGAGACGAGTGACCCTGATGTGAACTGTGAGAACTATGGCCAGATGACCCACCACGGTGACCGGAACGGGCTGGCTGAGCATGCCTAAATGAACGGCCTCTGCCGTGCTGAAACTGGCCTCCCGAAGAAGAACCCCCAAAACTACCAGATCCCCGAGGCCTCTTGGCCTCTCTCTCCTCTCATTCCTGGCGATGAACTGACTCAATCTCTCTAGCAATGTCAACCACCTCCTCATAAGAAGCTCCAGATACTCTCTCTCTGGTCAGAAAAATCCGTAGCTGATAGTTGAGGCCATCAACGACCCTTCTGATCCTCGCCCTATCCGTGGGAACTAGACAAATAGTATGATGGGCCAATTCGGAGAACCTCATCTCATACTACATCACGGACATGCCCTCTTGACGCAGCTACTCGAACTACCTATGTAGCTCCTCCCTGCGGGAATGCGGTACATACTTCTCTAGGAAGAGAATGGAGAACTGATGCCAGGTAATGGGTGGTGCACCAACAGGCCTACGCCTCTCATAAGCCTCCCACCAAGTGAAGGCAGCCTCAGAAAACTAAAAAGTAGTAAATGAGACCCCACTAATCTCTAGAATACCCGTTGTACGTAACATCCTCTGACACTTATCCAAGAAACCCTGGGCATCCTCGCCCACTTCACCACTGAAAGTCGGAGGCTAAAGTCTACCAAACCTCTCCAATCGACGCTGCTCGTCATCAGGCATAACTGGAACCAACAAATCCTGAGTAGGTGTAACTGGCTGGGCTAGTGGAACAACCTGCTCAGGTGTACGGGCGGCGGGAGTCTAAGTGCCTCCCCCGACCTGAGAAGTAGTTGTTATAGTAGAAATTGCGACTGTCTAAGCAAGACTGGTGCACATAGTCAGAATCTGAGCCAAAGTCTCCTGGAGACCCGGAATAAAATTAGGCACAGTCGGTGCCTGAGCTGGTGCTGCTGGCGCATCCCCAGCTGGAGCCTGATCATGAACTGGGGCGGCGGGTGGATCTTCAAGTGTTGCCCTAGCTGCTGTGTAGGCCACACTCCTGCCCCTACCACGGCCTCGACCACGTCCTCGGCCTCTAGTAGCCCCAACTAGTGGTACTGGTGGTCGTCCATCTTGACCGGTAGCACATGTCCTCACCATCTATGAGAGAATAGAATAACAGAAGTTTAGTACTCGGGTCAATAGATTTGCAAAACAAGAATTTAAGAATATTAAATTGTTTCTAAAGGTTCTACAGCCTCCCGAGGATAAATACAGACGTCTTTGTACCGATCCATGAGACTCTACTAAACCCGCTCATGACTCGTGAGACCTATGTAACCTAGGCTTTGATACGAACATGTCACGACCCAAAATCTAAACACGTCGTGATGGCGCCTATCGTGATACTAGGTCAGCCAATTGTCACCCATTCACTATGTTTCTAAATTTAAGGCTTAAGAAAATTATATTTTTAAACAGAAATCCAATAAGATAAAAATAGAACTCAAATCCAGCGGAAAGAAATATATAATCCCGACCTCGGGTGTCACTAAGTCATGAGAAACATACTACAACTGTCTGAAATATATAAGACTACACAATCTGAGAATGTCTAAATAAAAGTGCTATAAGGAAGATAAGGAAGGAGAAGGCGGAACTGCGGTCGCCAAGCAGCTTCCTCGCCATCTCCACAGAAAATCCTCAACTGGCAAGATCAGCAACTGCTACCGTTGCCCGAGATACTTGGATCTGCATACAAGGGTGCAGGGGGTAACGTGAGTATACCAACTCAGTAAGTAACAAGTCCAAACTATGGACTAATGGTAGTGATGAACCAAACCTCATACAGGTTGCAACAAATAATTGTACGAAAAAGTAGACATGCTTATAGTTTATGTAGTTTCTCAGGAATAACTAAACACAGTATGAACAATACAGAGTATAAAGCTCAGGAAACTCTAAGTACCAATGCACAGATAGCATGATCAATGTCACGTATGATACCTCCTATCACAATTCTCAACCACTCGGTATTGTGTACGGCCCACTCGGCCCAAGGAAAATCCATCCCAGAATGTACGTATGTCATAGACTATAAGTCATCCAGTACTAAGGAAAAACGGGCCAATCCAGCCTCATGGAGAAGATCCATCTCCATACCAATACTTCGGACAAGATCCATGTCCAGGGAAGATCCATCCCTCAATATCATCAACTATTGCGCTCACTAGAGGTGCAAAGACTCCGGAAGGGCTTCTCTGAGCCCAAGCGCTATATCAATGCTAGCGAAGGCATGATCAATATCTTGTTGCGGCGTGCAGCCCGATCCCATACTGTCAATCAATATCTGGCTCTCGGCCTCACTCAATCAATACTTTCTAGTCTCTCACACACGGGCTTAAATGTCATGATACAAGCCCGAACAATGATATGATATGTCAAGTAGCGATAATCGAGACTGAGGCATGATATACTATGCATGAACAGGACTGAGTATAGATTAAAATGAAACTAATGACATGACAGCAATAAACGACCTCTCGGGTCTCAACAATATCGGTGTGAAGCCCTAACATGATATTTAGCATGATGTGCAGCTTATCTTAATCACATAATTACAACACAAATATCGGCAAGAAAGAGTCACTAAGCGGTGCAATGGAATGATCCAGGCCGCATTTCTCATGGTGCACACCCACTCGCCCGTCACTTGGCATTGCGTCACCTTAATAGTAACAATAGAACACACAGTTTGGGGTTTCAAACCCTTAGAACCAAGTTTGGAAGCGTTACTTACCTCAAGCCAAGCCAAACTCTAGCCCGCGATGCCTTTTCCTCTTGATTCGGCCTCCAAATGCCCTGAATCTAACCAAAATCAGTATATAACCATCAAAAAATGCTAAGGGAACAAAGCCCACTCGAAAATAATCAAATTACATCAAAATTTCGAAATTGGTCAAAACCCTATCCCCAGGCCCATTCCTCGGATTCCGATAAAAATCACAAAACTAGAATCTTCACACTCTCACGAGTTCATACATACCAAGAATACCAAAATCCGACCACAAATGACCCCTCAAATCCCTAGATTAAGGTCTCTAATTTCCAAGCCCTAACTCTCAAATTTTAGGCTTCAAATCCCCCAAATTTCATGTTTAATTAGGTAGAAATCACAATAGGATCGAGAATTAAGTCCATAAATATTAACTCCAAGTGTTTCCCCTTGATTCCCTCTTCAATCCTCCTCAAAAAGCTCCAAAATTGCCCAACAATGGTGAAATATGGCCAAATATCGCGGAATGGGTCTTTTAAACATTTTGCCCAGCTTTTAACATTACTTAATCGCGATCGCGGGACATCCATCGCGATCTCGAAGCACAAGCTTCACTAACTCCAAATTTTACTCTACGTGAACGTGTCGTCTCCCACGTGAATGCGATGCACAGAATCTTACACCTACGTGATCGTGGACTAGGGACCGCGTCCACGAAGAACAAACGCGTGGTCAACCTCTAGTCTACTCACCTTATGCGAACGCGACCTAACCCACGTGTTCGCGATTCATTACCTGAACAACTCACTCGATCGTAGTTCCAATTACGCGAACGTGAAGAACAACCTAGATTGCCCCCTAAAAATTCTCTACATGATCGCAAGCCTCCTCACGCGATTGCGAAGAAGAAATACCTGCAACAGAGCTGAAGCAAAAATCTGCAACTTTTTCCAACATGAAATGATCCGTTCAACCACCTGAAACTCACCCGAGGCCTTTGGGACCTCAACCAAACATGCTAACATATCCCATAACCTCATTCAAACTTGTTCCAACCTTCGAAAAGCTCAAAACAACATCAAAACACCAAATTTACATCGGATTAAGGCCTAAGAATTCAAAAAACTTCCAAATTTCGATTTCGATCAAAAAGTCTATCAAACCTCGTCCGAATGACCTGAAATTTTCCGCACATGTCACAAATGACACAACGGACATGCTCCAACTTTTAGAATTCCATTCCAACCCCTATATCAAAATCTCACCTATCAACTAGAAAACGCCGAAATTCCAATTTCGCCAATTCAAGCCTAAATCTACTCTGAGCCTCCAAAACACTTTCCGATCCCGCTCCTAAGTCCCAAATCACCTACCGAAGCTATCCGAACCATCAGAATTTACATCCGAGCCCTTTTTCACATAAGTCAACATCCAGTTGACTTTTATCCAACTTAAGCTTACTCAAAAGAGACTAAGTGTCTCAAGCCTTAGCAAAACCTCTCGGAACCCGAACCAACCAACCTGATAACGCATAATACAGTTGAGCAAGACAATACGAAGCAGAAATAGGGTAAACAGAGCGGTAACTCATGAGACAACTGGGTCGGGTCATTACAACGAGCAATGGTTTAAGTGTGGGGTGTTGATGGTCGGATATAATCACATGTTTTAGTCACTTATTACATTCCAATTTACTGCACTTTAATTGAGTTTGAGCTTTAATTGCTAGTGTTTTGCACTAATTGTGTATTTTATGCCTTGTAGGAGTGATTCCGAGCTGTGTAGATGTTATGGAAAGAATTTAAGCCATTTTGGAGCTAAGAAGTCTGAGTAAAAGCCCAAGGATTAAGTTGGGATCGTATTCGAGGATCAACGGATGATAGTGTATTTTAAGAACGAAACAAAGAATCGAGCATGCATCTTGCACATTGTCCATTAAAATGCACATAACTTTTCGCTCAAAAATCTGTTTGGGCTCCACAAAATATTTTTGCAAAGCTATTTAAAAGGGCTACAACTTTCATGTTTTACATCTTCCCAATTTCCCAAAGCTGCGGCGCGTTGTGTGGCGCATAGGGCGACGTACCCGTGCAAATTCCTACAGTCTATCAGAAATCAACTCTCTGAATTTCACCACTAATGCCCTGTATGGCTCTCCGTCCCATGCGGCGCTCCTATGCAATTTTTAAAAAGTTATTTTCCTATTTCTCACGGGAATCGGTTTTTTCGTCTGGGGCCGGCCCTACTTAGTATATATACATGTAAAATGTTGTTTTGAGGACTTGTGACACATCTTAGACCTAAGGAAGCTAAGGAGGAGGTAAGAAGCAAAAGCACAAGGATTTCATCATTCAATCCTCACTCAAGATAAGAGTTTGGATCGTTTTATGTTTTTCTTTGATTTAAACATTGTTGTGATGAATTCCTCCATGTTTATGGAGTAGTTCTCTTTAGGGTTTGCTGGATTTGGTGTTTTGATACTTTTTGTGGATATTAACTCTAGTTTTATGCATTGAATCATTTTGGATAATTTAATCATTGTATCTGTATTCACTTATTCATGTAATCGAGAGAGGAATAACTTGTGATATCTTTGCATTATATTTTGTTGGTTGAATTCATTAATTCATCTTAATAATCGGAAGAGGCTAGTTGAATTGTTGATTAAACCTAGTTAGAAGGATAATAGAGAGAGGTTCTCCTGAAGACCAATCCACTATGAATTCGTGCATATCTTCACCGATCTTAAATTAGTTCATTTTGTGAGGTTGAGACTTAATCGAGAGAGGAGTTTCTGCTAAACAATTGAATTAATAACCAAGTGAATTTGAGAGACTCACTTGAACATTAGAAGTGAATTATCTAGAGTTATATCTCAAACATTTGTCTTGCATCTATCCTATCAACCCTATCTTCTCCCAATTGATATCTTCTTTTGCTCACTACTTGCGTTTTGTCACTAGTCAATAATTTAGATTCTTAGTTAATTTTAGTTTAAATCACATAATCTCTATTGTTGATCATCTTGGATAACAATCGAGCTATAAACTACAAAAATATTGTTTAACTCAAATCCCTGTGGATACGATATTATATTTTACTATATTCGACTAGAGAGCATATTTAAATGTGTGCTTTGCGCTTGTCACTTCTCTATTGTGATATCATTGATTCCTTTGTGGTATTCTTAGAAGACAACTAATACTAGTTATAATTTATTGTCTCAAATTACTCATAAAACGGTGAAGATCCGAATCTATTATTTTGATTGTTTTTCAGTAACGGCGTTTGATTTCTTCAACAAATCAAAACGTTGTTGCTTGGATCTTGTCAAGGCTATAAAACTTGCATTCTTGGAAGTTCTTGAAATTCTTTCCTTGAACTTTCTCATATCCTTTATTTTCTGCATTTTAATTTTAGTTGTTCAATTCCTTATTGTTATTTCTTCGGCATTTACTTCCAAATTCTTACTCTAATTTGGATTCCCGATCTTGTTGTTATCAAGTGGTATCAAAGTGGTTCTATCAAGATTTCATTTTTGATAATTCTTGAGATTTCTTGAATACTAGGAGCAAAAAAAAACGAGTTAAAAAAGCAAAAAACAAAAACAAAAAATCAGTTTAAAAAGGAAAAAAAGAAGAACTGCTTGCTATCCAGGAAATTTCTTTTGTATCTAATTTATTTCCAAAACATAACAAAGGAAACAAGAAGAGGGGATCCTAGATTCAAAGATAAGAAAAATAAAATCATTTTTTCTAAAATAAAATCATTTTTTCTTACTCCTTCTAATATAAATATATAATCCTTCGCTTTTGTTCGTGTCTTGTTTCAACCGAGCCTAATAGTTCTAGGATTTCGTTCTTCTTTCATTTGTTCCCCAAAAATCTATATTTTACTACTAAGAACTTCATACGAGTTGGGTTTAACTATCAATCTACAAAGTATTTTGTTCAAGGTTATTTCGAGAGAAAATAAAACAAAGTGTGTGTGATAACAATCGAGGAAAAAGCCAATTTGTGTGATACAGTTTAATAATTTAAGATATCGCGTACAGGTAGTGATGATGAACGAATGGTTCTCCAAGAAGCAGAAATCAAAGAAAGAAATGATTTTACCTTGTAAGTTATGCATCAACAATTCGAAAGATGGAATTTGCAACTCCAAGAGATGAGGGACACCATTGATGAGCAAAATGATACAATAGCTGAACTTAAGAGGGAAAATAATGTTAGGCCCCAATCTAGGAGAAATGTACCCCTTGCTCTCATTGTAAATCAAGAAAACCTTATAGCTGATTTTAATGATACTGATTTTTATAGGGTGGGAAGAGATAGGAGGGGACAAAGAGGTAGAATAGAAGATGATAATACAAGTAGTATAAAAATAAAGATGCCATTTTTCAATGGAACAAAGGATCTAGACTTGTACCTTGATTGGGAGAGAAAAGTTGAAGCCATCTTTGACTGTCACAACTACTCTGAGGGTAAGAAGGTTAACTTGTTGTTGTTGAGTTTTCTGACTATGTTTCTATTTGGTGGAAAAACTTACTAGGGACAGATTGCAAGAAGGACAAGTACCGATTGCTACTTACGCTAAGATGAAGAGAGTGATGAGAAAGAGATTCGTACCATCACACTTTCAAAGAGAGCTACAACAACATCTTCAAATATTGAAGCAAAGGTCCATGTCTATGGATGAATACTTTAAGGCTATAGATGTGGCTATGATCCAAACTAATTGTATGGAGGAAGAAGAGGCTATAATGGCTAGGTTTTTAAATGTTTAAACAAGGAAATAACTGATGTAGTAGAATTACAACAATATATAACAATAGATAAGTTAGTTGATTTGTCTGTAAAGGTCGAAAATCAAAATAAAATAAAGCAAACTAGCTCGAGGAAAGGTCGATCAAACACCATCTCCAAAAATCCATGGCCGAATCAAGAGATGAAGAGTTCGAGTTCTTCTAGACCTCAAGAAGACATGGATAAAGGTAAATTTGAGAACAAAGAGGGAGGTAAAACCTTCAACCCTAAACCTTTTACATCTTCTAGTTCTATTCAATGTCATAAATATAAAGGAAGGGGGCATATGATGCATGAATGTCCAAGTAGAAAAAACATCATTCTTAGAGAAGATGGTGGATATGAAAGTGAAAAAAGTGAGGGAGAGGAAGAGGGAGGTGTGAGTGATGAAGATGATATAGAACTACCTCATGTTGGTATGATTGGGGTAGCTAGGAATATTATGAGTGGAGAATATGAGAGAGAAAAAAAGTGAGGAAGAGGAGCGAGGTATGAGTGAAGATGACGATATAGTGGAACTACCTTTTAATGATAGGATAATTGGGGTAGTTAGGAGGATTATGACTATCAATTTTTGGAAGCAATAGTGAAGAACAAAGGGAGAATATATTCCATACGAGGTGTGGGATAAAGGGAAAAACTTGTTCTATGATCATTGATAATGGTAGTTGTGCTAATGTAGTGAATTCATACTTTGAGGAAAAACTGGGACTTTCATGCATGAAACACCCTACTCCATATAGACTCCAATGGTTAAATGATAGTGGTAAACCAAAGGTAAACAAACAATGCATGATTTCATTCAATCTTGGTAGATATGAGGATGATATTCTTTGTAATATAATCCTTATGCAAGTTTTTCATATCTTACTGGGTCATCCTTGGCAGTATGATGGAATGTTTTTCATGATGGAAGGAAGAATAGATATTCTCTTGAGCTAAATGATAGAAATTTACTCTTGAACCTTTATCTCCTTCTCAAGTGTTTGAAGATCAAAAGAGATTAAGGGAAACAATAGGAAAACAAAGGGGAGGGATAAAAAGTGAACTTGAGGAAAAAGAAAAAAAAAGGAGGCCAAGAGTGAGGGAAAAAAAGAGATGGCCGAGAGATAGAGAGAGAGGGCAACAATTTTAGAGAATAGATAAAAAGGGGTTTGAATAAAAAAAACAGAAAGTCTTGGTGAGAGGAAAGAGGCTAAGAAAAGGAAAAAAGAGAGTTTCTATATAAAATCCAAATAGCTTTTAAATGCAAGAAAAGAGGGGTTGCCCATATTACTACTTACTTACAAAGAAGCTTTGATTAATTCTGAGTTACTAACTTCTTCTTTGTCAAGTAGTATTTCTTCTCTTTTACAAGATTTTGAAGATGTCTTTCCTGAAGATATTCCTAATGGATTGCCACCTTTGCATGACATTAATCATCAAATTGATTTTATGTCTGAATCACAAATCCCAGATAGGCCTGCTTATAGGAGTAATCCAGAAGAGACAAAAGATCTTCAAAGACAAGTTGAGGAGTTTCTTGAGAAAGGATTTGTGAGAGAGAGCATGAGCCCTTGTTCTGTTCCCGTCCTATTGGTACCCAAAAAGGATGAAATTTGGAGGACGTGCGTAGATTGTAGAGCAATAAACAAGATAACGGTAAAGTATCGTGACCATATTCCTTATCTTGATGACATGTTGGATCAATTACATGGATCCAAAATATTTTCTAAAATTGATCTAAAAAGTAGTTACCATCAGATTCAAATGAATCTTGGAGATGAATGAAAAACTACTTTTAAGACCAAATATGGGCTTTGTGAGTGGTTAGTTATGCCTTTTGGATTGACTAATGCACCTAGCATTTTCATGATATTAATGAATCATATCTATAAGTATTTTCATGGGAAATGTTTGTCACGCCCCAAATTCGGGGAGCACAACCGGCACTCAACCGAGTGGGCCGGTCGAGCAAGCCTACTAGACACTTTCTACCCAACCCGCTTAGTGATCGCAGCAGACTCAACCTGAGGAAGAGTGGGCGCTAATACTTTTACCCAATAGCGGTATCGGGGTCAATTTTCCATAGGGAACTTCAATTTGGAGTTGCGTGTTTGTATAGTCTAGGACAATTTTTTAGCTCCTAATTGATCTTCTAACATTTTTAGTTTTCTTTTGATTAATAGCTATAATTTATCAACTACAATTGTAAAGCTAAGTTATGCTAAAATTATGATTCTAAGTTGTATGCAATATAGAGAAAGGCACTAGGGCCGTGGCATGTACCTAGGTGGTCAACTAACGGGTAGAGATTCCTAATGCAAGAATGATGACTATGGGACTTATGCTATAACCGTTGCACTTTTGCACTCACTCTCACACCTCTCGGAAGAGAGAGTGATTTTGCCCAGTTGACTCTCTCGAGACCAATTGGGTAAGCCAATTTGCCCAAGCAACTTATGGTTCAAGTTGGGTAATTACTCTCTCGAGGTTTAACCCGTTAATTGGGACTACCATTCTCATGGGTCCATCCCAATTCCTTGTTAGAATTAATCTTGGGGTCATAGACTCTCTTTCTCAAGAAGAGTCAAGACTCACTAAGCTAGACTTAGTGTTTGCAACCACCAAATCTTAATGAAAACATAAGATTAATTCAAATAACAAATACCCAACATCATTCATGCACTAAACAATCACACCCATTAATTACCCACACTAGGGTTGAGCCACAACCCTAGCTAATGGGTTTAGCTAGCCATAATAGGAACAGAAATTGAAGAAATAGTAGATGAAATTGACATAACAATTAACTACAATGTTAATCTACTCAAATCCACGTTAATACTAGAAGAGATTGCCCAAAATAGGCTAAAATCATGAAATCCCAAGTTCAGCTGCTCTATGCTCTCAAAATAGATCTCCACCCAATCTGCTAAAAAGTAAAATGTTCTATTTATACTACATAGGAAAAATTGGACAAAAATACCCCTGAGGGTCTGGCGCGGATCGCGCACAAATGATGCGCGGCCGCGTGCACTTCATCCACACGGACTGCACTGATTAGGTGCGCGACCACGTGGGCTTTTCCCTTGAATGATTGAGTCTCTGATACTCTTAGGTGCGGACCGCGTGAAAAGGGGCGCGGACCGCGCGAAAAGGTGCGCGGACCGCGCAGCTTGACTTGAAGATATCATGGCCTCTGAACTTTCCTGCGCGGTCGCATGGCAGAACAGTGCGGATCGCGCAGGTTGAACTTGAAGATGTCAATCTTCTGAACTCTCCTGCGCGGCCGCGTGACAAAATAGTGCGAACCGCGCAGGTCCTTTTGATCCCCCCTTTCAGTTGTCTTTTGACACTTGGCAGATTTCACTCCTTTTTGAGCCGATCTTTAGTATTTGTCATCTTGTCGCTCAAACCTGCAATCAAGCGCAACTTGTAAGCATTTTGGGACTAATTTCTGGCAGTTAATGCACAAAGCTTAGGTAAGAATGGGTATAAAACATGTAGAAATCACCGTTATCAACTCCCCCAAACTTAAACCCTTGCTTGTCCTCAAGCAAATAAAATGAGACCTACCCCTCAATGGACAACACTCGAGAAATTCCTGTTTATCCTAAAATAACCTCAACAAGCCTCAATTGGAACTAACAATTGCCCTCAATGCGAATGCATCACTAACACATTTAAACTTTGCAAACTTGTGGATCAAGTGCGACGCAAGAGCATCAAGAGTTGACACATTTCATCAAGGAACCTTTCTCAATTTCTTTGGTCATTGTGGAACCCATACTCACACATCCTCGACTTTCCCTGAGTGAACCTCACCTTTTTAGAGTATTCGCACACAAACCGAGGTGAATGGACTTCTCTCTCATCTCTCACAAAGAAAAGGCCCTAAGTCCGGCTCTAAGTACCATATGCTTACCCCTTATGTAAGTATCCACTAATGTAGGCTTCCCTCAACTCAAAATCATATAGGGCTTTTGAGGAGTCATTGTGAAGGCTTTGGGTAAAGGTAGGACGTGTTTTTGTTCAAATCTTCCCTCAAGCACTTTCTTTGATTTATTTTGGCACACTTTCTTGACTAAATTGAGTAATTCACTTCTCTCAAGGGGTTGAAGAGACGCATTATCACTCTTTCTTTTGCAATTCAAATCTTTTCTCCTCTTTTTTTTTTGAATTCCTATTTTGGTTCTTATTCATTTTTGTCTTTCTTTTTGTCTTTTTCTCTTTTTCATTGCCTTCCTTTTCTTTTGCTTTTGCGCCTTTTTACCACATTAATGCCTTTCTTGTCTCTCCCCCCCAAACTTAGACATTTGCCATTTACTCAAGGGAAAATTTGGGTGCCAAGAGAGAGTTTCGTTAAGAACGGGTATAGGCCTGTAGCTTGGTTCATGAACGAAAAAGGTTTAAGGCTCAAAAGGGTTGAACTAGGGATTATTTCAGTGGTAGGTCATGGGAATTGTTCAAATTTTGCATTTTGGATCAAGGAGAGCCTATAATCACGTCTCAAGTTCCACCTATGATTTCGCCTCAACAAACATTCAGGGCAAGTTCTAGACCATCGGTTCGGTACTTGGGCTCACGATTCGAATTCTCACTACACACACTCAAGGATTGCCTAAGACGGAATCGAGGGCCCACAACGACCTTAGATATGATTCAAGCGCACAATGGCCCAAAATGACCACATGATGATTGTTTGGTCAACACAAGAGTCTCAAGGCCACAACTTTCACCATCCTAAACACAACATAATGTCTTTGACCATAGGACCAAAGGCAAATGTGCTAGATCCAAGTGAGGCTTTGCCTGAGGTACCCTTAACTATAAAAACTTGAAAATTAAAAATTAAAAAAAAAAGAAAAAAAAGAAAAATAAAAAACGGACTCAAACACTTAAGAAGGTTGTTACTCCATCTATCATTGGGAAGAGTCACCCGGTTCGCACAACATCTACCCTTGGAAAGAACCGTGGCATTAAGAAAACCAAGGGCTTATTGCAAATGCCAAAAACAAGACAAAAAGACACGAGCCTAACTTTGCAACTAAGACGAAAAATTTTATCGAAAAATAGAAAAACAAAATGAAAACCGAATGAATATGTACAAAAGGGGAGTAGAATATATAACCAGGGGGAATGAATATATACATCGAATCTGAAGAGCATCTGGAATGAATAGTTATATACAAACCATCTACCAATTACTAATGTCAACAAGCTAAATGTAAAGATAATATGAACAGTAATCCAGCAGTTAATCAAAATAGTAGGGCCACACCCCCACGAATAAAAGCTAGCATTGTCCCCAATGCTAACTACCAAATAAAACAACAAAAATCAGCAAAGGATATAGAGCGGCCCCTCAAGCCTTATCAAATTGGTCCCCAGCCTACTGCTGCTGGGCTGCTGGGACAGGTGTCTGCTCCTATTCCGGCTCATCAACTGGTGGAACTGAAGAGGGCTCAACATCTACATTACTAGACGGGCCCACCTGAGCTGGAGCCACCTCGATCACTATTCCCTCTGTGCAAGGGAGCTTTCTCTTCTTCCTTGGCCTATCCTCCTCTGCCTGTGGCTGCATTGCTGCTGGCTCTCCAGCTGGATCTCCAAATAGTAAGTCGAGTGGCATCTGATCCACTAGCAGCTTGTCCATATCCACTCTTAACTGTGCAACTGACTCCTTGGAAGCTTTCTGCTTCCTTAGCTTCTTGTTCTCCTGAGCCAACTTTTCCAATGACTTTCCATGTGCCCCAACCACCTTAGTCAAGGCATCCTGCGTCGCCATCATCTTTTCCTGGTTGGCCAGGATCTTCTTCAATGCATCCTCAATGGAGGAGGGAATCTCAACAGTAGCTGGTGCTCCCTGTGCCTGCACAACAGTGGTCAAAGTAGACAACTTGGATGTCGCAACTAACATCCAGTTGTTCAAACTGGCAAGGGAGTGAGTGAGTTGGTTGGCAGTGAACCTGTGAGTCTTTAATGAAGGAATCACCGGATCAGCTGTGACAGATGGACCAGCTGTGGAGGAAGGGCCTGGGGGCAGTGCCTCATCAGTAGTGGGCTTAGGGGGCTGCTCAGTAGCAACTGGCTCTTTAGACTGGCCAGGTGCGGAGGAGGTGGAAGCTTGAGTCTTTTTGCCTCTCTTTGGGTTGTCTGGACCCAACTGATCATACCACGAGTAGGGGCCCACTGGAGGTACCGTAACATCATATCTTTTCTTCTTCACTTTCAACTCTCTGAAGTAAAGGGAGAGTGTGTTCGGAAAGGGGTAGTTTGTTTTTGTCTCATTACCGACAGTAGAAATCACTCTCGACATTATATTACCTACATTCAGAGGGAAACCCGCCATGATAGATGCTACCAAGACAGCCCGAGGAAGGGGAACGGAGTGATCGTGTGTAGACAGGTCAAGTCGACTACACACGAAGGTCAACCACCCTTTTGCTTCAAAGTTGAGGGTGTTCCGAAAAATCTTTTCCTGTGCCTTCAACCACACAGGGACTGTACCTGGAGCTGCTAAATGCTCGGCCAACCACGGACGAACCTCCTCTTTCATTACCAGCTTCTCAAGATACTGAGACTCATCCTCTTCTTCAAACCCCAAGAAGTCATTCAGCGACTTCCCATCAAATATCACGATCTTGTCCCTCACTTTTGTTGCTTTGGAGTCCCGAACTGTGTGGTGGACATTGCAATAAAACTCCTTCACCATGTGCTCGTTTGCAATTTAAACTCGCTCTTTGATGAATCTCCAACCCTCTCTAGTGCGGAATTGTGCTTGCACATGAGGGTTGAGTGGGACAAGATCGGCATCTATGAACCGCCTTTCCGGAATCAACTTTCTCTTGGGCTACCATTTCCTGAATTTGTGGAAAGCGACCTCACTCACAAACCTATCTTCCCATGCCCCCGGTCTCCTGGTCCTCTCTATACCTCCAACCTGTGGTGCACCTCCTTCGGCATATCCTCTACTTTCCCCTGATAGTGAAGCTGTGGGAGAAGTGGAGTAGGTGTTCTCATTTGCTTTTTCTGCTCCGTACTCATCAGACGAGTCCGAGATGACATTTACCGGCTTTTTGGAAGTGGCTACATCAGCACGACCAGGAGATGGGGAATCCCGTAGCTAAAAAGATGTGGACATGTGTGTGGGGGCAGACTCTGAAGTGACACTCCTCGAAGGTGCATACTCACTCCTTGTGGAGTGAGCTGCAGCTTTATCAGCTTCCCGGATTATCTTCCTGTTTTTCTTTATCGCTTCCTGGTTTGAGGATTCAACTTTACAATTCTTTTTCCTTTTCCCCCACGGGAGGAACCACCTCTCCCTAGTGGTATTTGTTTGCCCGCTCATTTTTTAGCCACTTGCTTTTGAACCATTGTCTGCAAGGAATACGTGTCTAACATTGTTAGTAGAAGCACATAATATGAAATAAACAGTTCAGTTGAATGCACAGTTGCAGACACAGTTACACAGACAGAAGGGCGCGGACCACAACAAAAGGCACGCGGTCCACGCAGTATACTGATACCCACACATGTTTCTCTGAATACGCCGACGCGATCCGCACTGTTTTGGACCGCGGCCGCGTGGCTTCAGCGCGAACCGCATAGAACTGGCACGCGGATCGCGCTGAGAAGGTTCGTCCTTGTATACAAGGGGCCACGCGGACCGCGCAAGAATGCTGCGCGGCCGCGTAGGGCAAATATAACTGAGCCGGGATATTCTTCCATTAAGTCCCATTTTTGTTCACAATTTGAGTCCTAAATGTTCCTACTCAATTAATTAACATGCATTTATGCCCCATGATTCAACCAAAACAATAAAAATCTAAACTAACAGTTAACTAAGAAGAAAAAGGACGAAAATAAGAAATTATACTAGTAGGGAGTGATTAAAAGAAACAAAAATTAGGCTATGAATGAAATAAACAAGAGTTGTTACCAGGGAGTAATGAGAAATCAACTAACTGAGCAAGAGATGCAGATGTACAGTGAAAATTAAAGCTCGAGATGAAAATTTGCGAAAAGGTTCAAATGAGGCCCAAGACTTCTATTTATAAAAAACAACTGGGAACTCACAACTTACCTACCAGCGCGGCCGCACGAAAATGGCCGCGGTCCGCGCTGGTTTTCATTCCTTCACATTTGACTGCTCAGCCCATGCGGACCGCACTGTTTTGGTGCGCGGCCACGTGGAAGTTATCAGAGACTTGGTGATTTCAGCTTTACCCACGCGGACCGCACTGCTTTGGACCGCGGTCGCGTATGAATTTTATCAGAGAGCATGCCATTTTAAGTTTCCACACACGGACCGCACAGCAAGGGACGCGGACCGCGTTGAATCTTCTGAGAATGAACTTTCAGCTGCTCAAGCCCACGCGGACCGCACTGCTTTGGTGCGCGGCCGCGTAGGCCATTTTCAGGGACTGACCATTTTTTGCACTTTTGCCCTGCACTGGTGCAACATTATTCCCTGCAACACTTCACAAATTATCAGCTCAAAAATCCTATTCTATAACAGAAAAACAAAGAAAAGGAAAAGACATGGGTTGCCTCCCAAGAAGCGCCTGATTTAACGTCGCGGCACGACACATGTTACTATCACAGTCATTTCAAATGAATGCGTGCCACCATGTGGCTGTCATCAATCTTTCCCAAATAGTGCTTGACACGATGCCCATTCACTCGGAAAACTTCACCATTTTTATTTTTGAGATCAATGGCACCAAAGGGAGTTACACCAACCACTTCAAAATGGCCGCTCCACTTAGACTTCAGCTTGCCCGGAAATAACCTCAACCGGGAATTGAAAAGAAGAACCATGTCACCAACTTTGAATTCCTTCCCTCGGGCATACTTGTCATGAAGGTACTTCATCTTGTCCTTATACAAGGACGACCTAGAGTAAGCATAAAACCTAAACTCATCAAGTTCGTTCAATTGCTCAACCCGGAGATTTGCAGCTACATCCCATTCTAAGTTCAACTTTTTCAGAGCCCACATAGCCTTATGTTCCAATTCTACCAGAAGATGACAAGCCTTCCCAAACACCAAACGATACGGCGACATACCAATTGGAGTTTTGAAAGCTGTACGATAAGCCCAAAGAGCATCATCCAATTTCTTCGACCAGTCAGTCCTATTTGCATTGACATTCTTGGACAAAATACTCTTGATCTCACGGTTGGACACTTCGACTTGGCCACTCGCTTGAGGATGATAAGGAGTGGTCACCTTGTGATTTACCCCATACTTGGCTAGCAAAGAGTCAAAAGCCTGGTTGCAAAAATGAGAACCCCTGTCACTGATGATAGCACGTGGAGTGCCAAACCTCGTGAAGATACTCTTTTTCAAGAACGACAACACTTCGAGCTTCATTATTTGGCAAAGCTATGGCCTCAACCCATTTCGACACATAATCAACCGCTACCAAGATGTAAGTGTTGCCACAAGAACTTACGAATGGTCCCATGAAGTCTATCCCCCAAACATCAAAAATGTCAACCTCTAGAATCGTGTTAAGGGGCATCTCATCTTTCTTCGAAATCCCTCTGGCACGTTGGCATTCATCACATCTTTTCACAAAGTCACCGGCATCCTTGAACAACGAAGGCCAATAAAAACCACAACTCAACACTTTAGACGCCGTCCTCGCCCCGCCATGATGGCCACCATAGGGTGAAGAGTGACAAGTTTCCACAATACTCAATTGCTCTTCTTCAGAAACACACCGGTGAATTACACCATCGGTGCAAATTTTGAAAAGATACGGCTCATCCCAATAGTAGTCCAAGCAATCCCGCTTGAGCTTCTTCCTTTGGTTAGAAGAGAGCTCATACGGAACCACACCGGTAACAAGATAATTGGTAATGTCGGCAAACCATGGCATGTCTAGCATTGAAACCGAGAGGAGTTGTTCATCCGGAAAAGCATCATTTATCTCAAGGCCGTCCAAAGGCCTCCCTTCTTCCTCCAATCGAGACAAGTGGTCCGCCACTTGATTTTCACTACCCTTTCTATCAACAATCTCCAAATAAAATTCTTGAAGAAGAAGCACCCATCTCATTAACCTTGCTTTAGAATCTTTCTTCGTCATCAAATACCTAAGGGCGGCGTGATCGGTATGAATAATCACTTTGGCCCCCCATAAGGTATGGGCAAAACTTTTCCATGGCAAAAACAATGGCAAGCAATTCCTTCTCGGTGACCGTGTAGTTCCTTTGAGCTTCATTTATTGTCTTACTTGCATAGTACACCGGATGGAACATTTTGTTGATTCTTTGGCCCAAGACCGCCCCCACCGCAACATCACTAGCGTCGCACATGAGCTCAAAGGGCAAGCTCCAATTTGGTGCAGTAATGATAGGGGTAGTCGTCAACTTTTGCTTTAGAAGCTCGAAAGCCTCCATACATTTCTCATCGAACACATATTTGGCATCTTTCTCTAGCAATTTACACAACGGGTTAACTACCTTAGAGAAGTCTTTGATGAATCTTCGGTAGAAACCCGCGTGACCAAGAAAACTCCTCACCCCTTTGACAGAAGTAGGGGGAGGGAGCCTTGAGATAACCTCAATTTTCGCCTTATCAACCTCAATCCCTCTTTTTGAAATTTTGTGACCCAACACAATTCCTTCTTCTACCATAAAATGGCATTTCTCCCAATTGAGAACCAAGTTTGTGTCTTCGCATCGGGCCAACACACGATCCAAGTTTTGCAAGCAATCACCAAATGAGTCCCTAACCACACTAAAATCATCCATGAAGACCTCCAAAATGTCCTCCACCATGTCGGTGAAGATTGCCATCATACATCGTTGGAAGGTCGCCGGTGCATTGCATAATCCAAATGGCATTCGAGAGAAGGCGAATGTACCATAAGGACATGTGAAGGTTGTCTTTTCTTGGTCTTCCGGGGAAATGAGAATTTGGTTATAGCCTGAATACCCATCCAGAAAACAATAGAAAGCCCGGCCCGCAAGACGATCAAGCATTTGGTCCAAGAATGACAATGGGAAATGATCCTTTCTAGTCACCTTGTTCAACTTCCGGTAGTCCATGCATACCCTCCAACCCGTCATCGTATGAGTCAGAATAAGTTCATTGTTGTCATTGGTCACCACCTTCATTCCTCCCTTCTTTGTCACACATTGTACCGGAGAAGTCCACGAACTGTCAGAAATTGGATACACCACACCGGCGTCAAGCCACTTGATGACTTCCTTTTTAACCACCTCTTGCATGGCCTCATTTAGTCTCCTTTGATGTTCAAGAGACGGCCAAGAATACTCCTCCAATATTATCTTGTGCATGCAAAACGCGGGGCTAATACCCCGAATATCCGCCAAGGTCCATCCAATCGCCCGCTTGCGCTTTTGAAGAACCGCCAAAGTGGCATCAACCTGCACGTTAGTCAAGCAAGAAGAAAGAATAACCGGCAAAGTGAAATTAAGACCAAGAAATTCATACCTAAGGTGAGGAGTAAGTGGTTTCAACTCCAACACCGGTGGCTCCTCAATAGATGGCTTGGTGGGAGGAGTTTTGCGATTTTCAAGATCAAGAGATAACTTCCTCGGTTCATAAGAATGCAAGCCCATGCCATGTAATGCGTTCACACACTCCACCCTTCTAGCATTATCATCAACATCAATGTTCAATAGCACGGCCTCAAGTGGGTCCTCAACATTTGCCATTGCGCTTGTGTCATCCACTATCACCGCCGTGACAATGTCAACAAACGAGCACACCTCGGTGCTATTTGGTTTCCTCATTGATTTGCATACGTGGAACACCACCTTTTCATCAACAACACGGAAGGTCAATTCTCCTGCTTCCACATCAACCAAGGCCTTCCATGTAGCTAGGAAGGGCCTCCCAAGAATAATAGGCACCTCAAAATCCACTTTGCAATCCAAAATTACAAAATCGGCCGGCAATATAAACTTATCAACACGAACAAGGACATCATCAATAATTCCCAAAGGCCGCTTCATTGATCGGTCCGCCATTTGAAGCCTCATAGAAGTTGGACGAGGTTGTCCGATTCCTAAGGTCTTGAAGACCGAATATGGCATTAAATTGATACTTGCTCCCAAGTCACAAAGGGCTTTTGCAAAGTCGGCACTTTCAATGGCACATGGGATAGTGAATGCGCCGGGATCCTCAAGTTTTGGAGCCATAGAATGCACAATTGCGCTCACTTGATGGGTCATCTTGATTGTCTCACTCTCCATTGATCTCTTTTTTGTAACCAAATCTTTCATGAACTTTGCGTATCCCGGCATTTGCTCGAGTGCCTCCACCAAAGGCACGTTGATAGTCAAACTCTTCATCATTTCAATGAATTTCTTAAATTGGTTGTCACCCTTTTGCTTGGCCAACCGTTGAGGATAGGGCGGAGGAGGTCTAGGTAAGGGTGTCTTGGCTTTGGGTACCACCGGTTCGGGTATATTAATGACGTGTTCCCTAGACGGGTTCACGGCCTCTTGAGTCTCCTCCTCACCTTCATCAATTTCAATTCTCACATCATCATTTGCACTTGGTTCAACAACATCCTCAACTACCAACGGGATCTCATCATTTTGCAACTCATCTTCATCCACCATAACTTGGTTTCCTCTTGAGGCATGCACATCATCGCCTCTTCCACTTCGCGTTGTCACTGCCATCACATGATTATTGTGCCCACCCTTGGGGTTTACTACCGTATCACTTGGTAGAGCACCCTTTGGGTGAGTATTTAAAGATTGAGAGATTTGGCCTAATTGCACTTCCAAGTTCCGGATAGATGTGTTATGCGAAGCTAATTGGGCCTTGGAATCTTGACTCTTTTTCATCATTTGCTCGAACATGCTCTCTATTCGACCCATGTCATTGCCCGACAAACTCGACCCTTTAGATTGAAACGGAGGCGGGTTATTGGTATGTTGATACATTGGGGGCCTTCGAAAGCTGTGCCCCCTATTATCTGGTCCACTATTGTTGTTGTTCCAGTTGTTGTTCCCGTTCCAATTACCTTGATTCCCTGAATTATTGTTCCCCCAATTGCCTCCTTGATTGTTGTTGTAATTACAATTGCCACCTTGTTGATTGCCCCAATTACCTTGGGCTCTCCATTGTTGATTCCCTTGATTACCTCTATTCCCTAGGTAGTTGTTGACATATTGGACTTTCTCACTTTGGTCGTCAAAACCTTCGATCGAATATCCACCACCATCATTGTTGTTGTCATATTGTTCACAATTACTTTGAGGTTGGTGTCCTCTTTGCCTCCTTTTCAACATAGCAACCCCTTCCATTGTGTTGACTTGGTGTGGGTTTTGGACTTGTTGCAATTGCGCCTTTGCCAATTGATTCATAGTTGTTGTAAGCTCGGCTATAGCTTGACCATGATCGTGCAATTCCTTGTGCAAATGGATGATCGTGGGGTCACCTTGGGGCACGTTTGCTTGGCTTTGCCATGCTGAAGAGGTGTCGGCTATTTCATCCAGTACATAACATGCCTCTTGGTAAGAAAGTTTCATAAAATTCCCTCCGGCCAATTGGTTCACAATGCATTGATTTGTGGTGTTGATGAACCGATAAAAGGTTTGTTAAATCATAGCCTCGGTCATGTCGTTATTAGGGCACTCTTTCACCATTGTTCTATATCTTTCCCATATCTCATGTAAAGGTTCCTTTGGCTCTTGCTTGAAAGCTAGAATTTCATCTCGAAGAGCTGCCATATGACTTGGAGAGGAACTTGGCAATAAATTTGTCTGTCAATTCATCCCATGTTGTAATAGAATGATTGGGGAGCCTTTCTAACCAACCAATGCTTTACCCCGAAGAGAAAACGGGAAAAGCCTCAATCTCAACGCATCCTCGGACACGTTTGTCTGCTTACTACCCCAACATGTATCCACGAACCCCTTCAAGTGCTTGTAGGCGTTTTGGTCGGAGGCACCCGTGAAATAACCTCTTTGCTCGAGCAAGGTCAGCATAACATTTGTGATTTGAAAGTTCCCCGCCCAGATTCGGGGAGGAACAATAGCACTGGCGTATCCTTGATTTGGTAGAACTCTGGGAGCCACTCTCGGCGGTTGCAGAGGAGGGTCTGGAATGTTGATATTCTCATTTGCATTTATATTGACATGTCGGCCTCTCCGTGAAAGTTGAGGTAAGACCTCATCTTGTTCTAGATCTTCTACCTCCTCCCCCGCTATCACATTGCCGAGAGGGTCATTTGCATTAAGAGTCATTGTACCTGATTAATCGACACACACCAAGTTAGTAAATAAGAAGGAAAGAGAAGCAAAACACAATACTAGCTGCACAAATAGTCAACACCGTAAAGTTCCCCGGCAACGGCGCCAAAAGGTGATCGCAGCTGACTCAACCTGAGGAAGAGTGGGCGCTAATATTTTTACCCAATAGCAGTATCGGGGTCAATTTTCCACAGGGAACTTCAATTTGGAGTTGCGTGTTTGTATAGTCTAGGACTATATTTTAGCTCCTAATTGATCTTCTAACATTTTTGGTTTTCTTTTGATTAATAGCTATAATTTATCAACTACAATTGTAAAGCTAAGTTATGCTAAAATTATGATTCTAAGTTGTATGCAATATAGAGAAAGGCACTAGGGCCGTGGCATGTACCTAGGTGGTCAACTAACGGGTAGAGATTCCTAATGCAAGAATGATGACTATGGGACTTATGCTATAACCGTTGCACTTTTGCACTCACTCTCACACCTCTCGGAAGAGAGAGTGATTTTGCCCAATTGACTCTATTGAGACCAATTGGGTAAGCCAATTTGCCCAAGCAACTTATGGTTCAAGTTGGGTAATTACTCTCTCGACGTTTAACCCGTTAATTGGGACTACCATTCTCATGGGTCCATCCCAATTCCTTGTTAGAATTAATCTTGGGGTCATAGACTCTCTTTCTCAAGAAGAGTCAAGACTCACTAAGCTAGACTTAGTGTTTGCAACCACCAAATCTTAATGAAAACATAAGATTAATTCAAATAACAAATACCCAACATCATTCATGCACTAAACAATCACACCCATTAATTACCCACACTAGGGTTGAGCCACAACCCTAGCTAATGGGTTTAGCTAGCCATAATAGGAATAGAAATTGAAGAAATAATAGATGAAATTGACATAACAATTAACTACAATGTTAATCTACTCAAATCCACGTTAATACTAGAAGAGATTGCCCAAAATAGGCTAAAATCATGAAATCCCAAGTTCAGCTGCTCTATGCTCTCAAAACAGATCTCCACCCAATCTGCTAAAAAGTAAAATGTTCTATTTATACTACACAGGAAAAACCGGACAAAAATACCCCTGAGGGTCAGGCGCGAACCGCGCACAAATGACGCGCGGCCGCGTGCACTTCATCCACGCGGACCGCACTGATTAGGTGCGCGGCCGCGTGGGCTTTTGTCTTGAATGATTGAGTCTCTGATACTCTTAGGCGCGGACCACGCAAAAAGGGGCGCGGACCGCGCAGCTTGACTTGAAGATATCATGGCCTCTGAACTTTCCTGCGCGGCCGCGTGGCAGAACAGTGCGGACCGCGCAGGTTGAACTTGAAGATGTCCAGCTTCAGAACTCTCCTGCGCGGCCGCATGACAAAACAGTGCGGACCGCGCAGGTTCTTTTGATCCCCCCTTTCAGTTGTCTTTTGACACTTGGCAGATTTCACTCCTTTTTGAGCCGATCTTTAGTATTTGTCATCTTGTCGCTCAAACCTGCAATCAAGCGCAACTTGTAAGCATTTTGGGACTAATTTCTGGCAGTTAATGCACAAAGCTTAGGTAAGAATGGGTATAAAACATGTAGAAATCACCGTTATCACTTATGACCAAGAGAAGGCATGTTTCCATTAGTTTAAAAATAGAAGGATCATATATATAAACATTACTAATTCATTTCATTTCATTTTACTACATCATTGTTAAGTTCCCAAAATACATACACTTTACGATTTAGTGGATCAAGAGTCCAAAACACAACATAATTCGTCTGACCTTTCTAGCACTCATACACAACCCACATAATGTCTACGGAGCCTCTAAATATACAAAAAGAGTATAAAGACAGTGCCAGTGATAAGGCCCCAGCTATACCTCAAAAGTGACTACAACATAGCAAAAGATATAATAAAAGACCCCAGAATGAAGTGGGGCTCACCGAGTCTGCTGGGAAGAGGATGTACCACTAGCTGCGTTCAACATTGTCTGCTATGGAACCACCTACATCCCGGCAAAAGGGACGTTAGTACTATCGAATAGTACTAGTATATAAAGCTAAAACACTGTCTCAATAGAATGAACAATAATACAAGGGGAAAACAATCATGAGTTCAATAAGAGCTTCAAACAATACTAAATCATCAAGTCAAGATCACATAAGTTCTCAATCAATTTCCATCTTATTAGGTTTGGTAATCTTTAGTTGTCACAATTCATAATACCACCTTGTTCTTAGACGAAGCCCGATCTCGACCCAATCTCATTTGAGACATCAACCATATCCACAATTTCAATCATCATTTCTAGCACAATTACCATCATGTGTGCAGTATGGTGTCCGATCACGGCCCGATCGGCTAGGCCATCTCACTTGAGACATCATCCTTTCAATCAATCATCTCACTTCATATTTCTTTCCCATCTTTCAATACATTGTCACAATTGGCCTCGTTTATTAAGTCATTCTTGGCACTTGTCCGTATTTCACAATTCAAGTTTCCTTTTTTACACATTCAATAACATTATCATCAGCAACAATAAGGCCCATCATGTAAGGCATTTGTACACATAAGGAAAAAACTTGGAAAGCCCTAAGCACATAGAGGCTTTTCATATAGATTGGCATAACAACCTTTATTCGATTTTTGACATGAAGTCTTAACATTTCTTAACACATATTCCACATTTTTAAACATATCCTCAAAAGGGCAAGATGACATGGTAAGCATTTAGCACAAATATTGAACATATATCATTCAACACAACCCATTGGGGATAGTCAATTCTAGAATGATCAATTTGGGGGCTTACACCAACTACACGAACACCAGAAGCTTCAATTCTAAGGAGAAGAGGGTTTAGCCATACATACCTTAATTGATCCTCTTAAAACTCTAAGATGCTCTGAAATTAGCAACATCAATCTATTTTAGCAATATAACAAAATTGAACCCAAAATTAGGAGAACGATCATAATTCTAGCTCACTTGAGCATTCTATCAAACACTTTGTGTATATTAAGGTTTCATGGCCTTTTTATGAAAGACTACACCATCCCGTACCCCGTTCTTTTCTATCTTTAACTCACAACCTCCCCACATACCTTTGGAACACATGCATGCAAGGTAATCACTCCCATCTCCATGAATTACCTTACTAATGGCCCATTCTAGTTAAATTTTGAAATTAAGAGTTTGGGTGATAGAATCTTACCTCTTAGGAAGAAGACCTAGGTGCCTCTCTTGATAATCTTCAAGGTTTTAAGCAAGAATTGAAGAGAAAATTTGATGAAGATCACTTTATCCCTCTAATACTCTCTTTCTCTCTCTAAAGATATCAGAGAATTAGCTCAAAATGGCCTCTTACATCTATTTTAATGAAGTTGGGTTGGGTTTTAAAACCCTAAAAATGAATCTTCGGAATGGGTTCCGCGATCGCATATGTGACCGCATAATGGTTATGTGGTCCGCGAAATAACCGCAAAAAGCGGCCCTAGGAACTGGGCTGGTCTGTTTCACTCTGCGGCCATTTTGCGGCCCGCAGAACCTCCCTCCGCAAAAGTCCAAGGATGATTATGCGACAAAAGTGGTCGCATAATTGGCCGCGAAACTTACCTTAAAATTGGCCAAAAAGACTGCTTCACTATGCGGCCATTCTACGATCCGCAGAGTGATTATGCGGCCACATAATAGGCCGCAGAAATGCCTACATCTGCAAAAATATTTCCTTCAACTCCCCAGCGTACTGTTCAATCCAAAAATTCCGAACTGTCCGGGTTTTTTTTTAGGAAAAATTTTATGGGGCCTTACAATTTGTTTTGGTGTACTTCAATGATATCTTGATCTTTTCTAACACTTTAGAAGAGTATGTAGAACACCTAAAACAAGTTTTTAAAGTTTTAGAAAGCAAATTTTATTTGCTAATCTTAAAAAGTGTACTTTTTGTGTGGACCATGTGATTTTCTTCGATTTTGTAATTAGTTCTAAAGGATTTGAGGTTAATAAAGAGAAAATCTAAGCAATAAAAGAATGGGCTAAACCTGAGAGTGTAACCGAAGTTAGGAGTTTTCATAGACTTACTAGTTTTTATAGGAGGTTTGTGAGAGACTTTAGCACCATTGCTTCTCCTTTAACTGAAGTTATTAAAAAGGATAAAAAATTTACATGGGGAAAAGAACAAGATGATGATTTTAACTTGTTGAAAAAGAGTTATGTTCTGCTCTATTATTACAATTGCCTGATATTTTGAAACTGAATGTGATGCTTATGGTAAAGGAATAGGTGATGTTTTGATGCAAGATTCTAAACCTTTTGCCTACTTTAGTGAGAATTTGAGTGGAGATACATTAAACTATTCTACTTATGACAATGAGATATATGCTTTGGTAAGGGCTTTAGCCAAATGGCAACATTACTTGTGGCCAAGAGAGTTTGTCATTAAAACTGACCATGAATCCTTGAAATACTTGATGAGTCCAGGTAAGCTTAGTAGGAGACATGCTAAGTGAGTTGAATTCATTGAAACTTTTTATTATGTGATTTCTTACAAACAAGGGAAAGAGAATGTTGTTGCTAATGCACTTTCAAGAAGGTATGTCTTAGTTTCTACTCTGGCTTCTAAATTGATGGGTTTTGATCAAATCAAGGGGATTTTTGCTAAAGATACTGATTTTGGCAAGATTTTTGCAGATTATAAGTTGGGTCCTTTTGAGAGGTTTAATCTCCAAGATGGGTTTCTCTTTAAGGAAAATAAGTTTGGTATCCCTAATTGCTCTTTACGTGAAGTATTTGTAAGTGAAGCACATTGTGGAGGGCTTATGGGTCACTTTGGAGTCTCAAAGACACTAGACATACTTGTTGAAAATTTCTTTTGGCCTGGAATTAGAGAAGATGTTGAAAAAATGTGTGCACAATGTTTGAAATGTAAACAAGCTAAATCTAAAGTGTTACCACATGGTCTTTACACGCCATTACCTATTCCTACTACACTTTGGATTGATATTTCTATGGATTTTGTGTAAGGTTTCCTAGAACAAGGTATGTAAGGATAGTATTGTGGTAGATAGGTTCTCCAAAATGGCTCGTTTTATTCCTTGATTAAAGACTAATAATGCTTCACATGTTGCAGTTCTTTTTGTAAAAGAAGTTGTTAAATTGCATGGTATACCTAGAACCATTGTTTTCGCGCCCCGTTTTCTCGTGAAAAGTGGGCTTCGACATGTGACAAATCTTTTGAGGAAGGAATTAAAAGAGAAGAGTCACCACCTAACGATTTTAAGGTGCGTTAGGGCACCTATTTCAAATAACTCTGTTTGACTAGTCCATGTCACCAAAGATCGAGTAAGATCGGGTAAGGGCTCAAGTTACTTCTAAGAGAAGGTGTTAGGCACTCTTCGAGGTCCATAACTGTGGGTCCTAGCGGAATTTTTAACTATATGGATTATGTAATTAGGTTAGGTGATCAAATAAACAAAGGAAAATATAGGAGTCGAAGAGTCTTATCATAACAAGGATACAACTACATTGGTCTATATTAAATGACTAAGTGTAAATAACCAGTATATAAAGAAAAGGGGGGGGGCTAAGTTTTTTAGCCTAAAGGATCACCCCGTGCAACATAAATAATACTTCGCAACTCTATTAAGGTAGGGGTTGCTCATATTATTCAGCGAGCGCAAGCTATCATCTCCTGCTACCCCATTACTATGTTGAAGTTGTTACCTAAAGGCACTCGAATTCAATTATAAATTGTATCATATGCGTGCACTACCCGTCCCCATACCTATGGTCCAGGAGGCT
This sequence comes from Nicotiana tabacum, assembly GCF_000715075.1. NCBI lineage: Eukaryota > Viridiplantae > Streptophyta > Magnoliopsida > Solanales > Solanaceae > Nicotiana > Nicotiana tabacum. The sequence goes on along the minus strand of NC_134087.1, from coordinate 142,387,207 downwards.
TGGGACCTACTATTTGGATGGTTCTAGACTTTACCTAGGTTTCTCAAAATGATAAAACTAAGCGACATTCAAAACATATAGAACTTCACATAAATACAATTAAAGGCCTGAGTTAGCCTCCACACATAAACAACAAATGCACGCGGGTAGTTTAGGCAGTACATAGTTTCAGAATCAAGACTTAGAGTCTTATAGGTATGGTTTCTAGGTGATTCAGAATTCCAGTATCGTATATGCATCGTTATTATTCTAAATGGCTTGGGCAAGGAGGAAGTAAATGGTTTACGGACTCAAGATTATTAGCACTAATTTTATAAATAGGCGTCTTAGGTGGGTGACACTGTCCTATGGGCATGATTTCTATACGATTCTGATTTCAAATGTCATACAAGCAGTGGCGGTTCCAAGTTAACTAATTTGCAGATTATAGGTTTTATAAAACCTATATACATGATTTCTAAGTTGTTTGTGCAACGGGCAGTGAAAGCTATTAGAAAACTTGGAATTACCAGCATTTGATTCTATAGACATGCTTTCTAAGCGAATAACAGTATTCTATAGATAAGATTTCTAATAGTTGGTATTTGAACTCGCGTTTATCATACTTATTCCTATAGGCATGCTATCTAGGTGGAAGTGTAATAAAATAACAGAAACAAGCGATTAATTAATCAGTTAAAACCCTATATTCATGGTATATGGATGAGCATTAACAAAGATATGTATTATTGCATCCTATAGGCATGTTGTCTAATAGTGCACAACGATAAGCATGGAAACAGGTACAACACTTACTCAAACCAACATGCTTTGAATAGTGTACAGGTATTAGACAAGTTAAGTGAAGCATGTAATCTCCTATAGGCATGGTTCTATGTGTGTACAGAAATAAAGCACGTCAAACAAAGTAGCAAACAAAGCAAGTAGGTCCTATAGGAATGCTCCCGTTTATGCAAGCATTAGGATACCCCAACCTATTTTTACTAATCTTCCCATAGTTTGTTTAAAAATTATTACAGGCCTAAAGATAAAAGAAGAAACAAACTCAAATATTACAGAATCGAGATGACTACAGGCTCTACGAATAGAGCATACCCAAGAACAGATAACCCAGTATTGCTTGGGCCTTCAATAGGCTCGTTCTTCACACAACTAGCAGACCTAGAACCAATCTCAGCTCAAACATTGGAATGTATGTCCATTTGCACAACCCAAAGCCACTCATGGACTCATATCAAGCCCAACAGTTACAATATTGACCACTTAACCAAATAAGTAAATGGACCACACATGAAAATCAACTAAACTGACCTAAGGCAATACCTCATAGAGACATGATTGTGTGACATTTAACAGGATTCATACATATTGGCATTTTAGAAGCGAGAGTGACAGGGTTGATTAAGCAAAGAATAGGAAACTAGGAGAATCAATAGACTTAATCTCCAACATGGTAAATGAAATATAGATTAAACCATTTAGCAGGTAATAGCATGCTAAAGATAAACATAATACAGGGGAGTTAACGGGACATGCCATTTGGGATTAATGAGGTAATCATACTAGACACATACAAGATGAACATGCTAAGTTTTTCCAAAGTGAGCTCAGCATAGAGCATGATCCATAGTTAAAAAAGGATTTTGAACCTTGGATTCTAAGTTATGAAGGTCAAAAGGAGTCAGAGTCGGGAAAGGACAATTATACATAACAAACAAACAGTCAAATATCAATAGGGAGCCTAATCATGTTGAGTACAACATAAAGATGCCCAAGTTCAATGGTATTATGACATCAACTCCAGATTAACATGTCAAACAGACATTAGGACAATCCCAGTTGACCATATAGGAAGAATAGGTTGAATATATTGAGATTCCTCCTAGCAGTTTTAAGCAATCAGTGAGTACATGGTGATAGCAATATTTAGAGTTTACAAATAGCAAGAGACCTAGTTGGGATAGTATTAGCATATAGATTCCTCATGAATTGACTCTAAGCAGATAGTAGATTGTACATGAAGGACTCGACAGAAAGTAGTTCATTTAGACAAATTCTAGGCATGACTAGTTCCTCACAAGAATCTACATCATAGAACCAAAACAAGCAACGAGTATAAGTAACCAACTATACATAAACGTAATGATTAGAAACAATTCAGGTTGGACACACATAGTGGGCATGCATTAAGGCTAGCATATTAAGCTAAGCACTTAGACAATATTGTCACATGACTTGCAAAGAAATAACAACTTATACATAAAGGATTTAACATGAAGAGAGAAATTTTGAGCAAAAACATAGTTTCCTAAGGGGTTTTAGTACAAGAAATCAAAACAAGGTTCAACAACCATCAATTAGATTTCAATTACGAATCAGGCAGACATCATGAATCAACTTAGCTATTCACATTTGAGTTAAAATCAGGACTTGCATAGAATTGAAGCTAGTGGAATTACAGAGTAGTATTAAAATAAGCAGAATTGTATATAAAATGGCATAATAGCGAAATTAACTCAGAGAAATCCAAGTAACGCTAATGCACATAACATAAACACAAACAGAGAGAAGTAGAATTACGACGGTATAGGGCACTAACCAATTGCAAACAAAGCGAATAAAGATGAGAAACTTAAAATCTCAGAAATAGCAGCAATTGTAGGAGAGTAATAAAAACCCCAAATCTTTAGTGCTTCAGAGTTCACAAGAGCCTCGAAATGGACCCCGAGCAGTGTTTGCACTAAAGGAAGGTGAACATAATACGGTGGCTTGGCTTTCAACTAGCCAAGAGCCCAATTTCAGAATAGAATAGAATAAGTGAAAGTGAGAGGATAGTTCTTGTGAGCACCTAATTTTTGCCATACATGAAAATAACTCCTAAAAATAAATCAAAAATGATTCTCAAGGGATTTTAGAAATTTTTTCTTTATTTAGTTGCATTTCATGTATTTTTAATATTTTAAAACCATAGAAAAATTATAAAAATGTCACGTTTTAATTTTATGTCATCTTAGGTCCAATTTGCATATAGGAATTAATTTTATTAAGAAATATCACAAAAAATGGTCATTTTTACATATTTAGCTTTTAATCTTTAGAAAGTAGTGTTTAATTTAGTTGTAAGTTAATTAGTTGTTTTAATAGATAAACAATTTTAATTTTTACAAATTAGATTGATTTAGGATTAATTTAGGATTTTATTAGATTTTAAAATCAAAGAAAAAGAAGAAAAAAAGATTTTGATTTACTCTTCCTACCCCAAAATTAATTAGCCCAAATTCACGACCCAAATCCCTTCAAGCCCAAAACATTGAGCTCATACTCAATTCTCATTTGACCAAACATAATTCTTACCCCGTAAGGAATAGCGCATTTTGGAGTAAAAGTGCTTCTCCTCCATTTCCATCAAAAACCAAGACAGACCTCTACCCAATGAAGTTTCAAAATTGAAACATTCCCAAAAATGAGTTATCTTCCCCAAGTTAAAATCTAGTAAATGAATCTCTATTTTCCAATTCCATTACCCACTGTATTTTCCAAAATTCCTAACATATAAAGAGAACAAGATCCAGCGACCCTAACAAAGCTCATTGTTCATGAAATTCTTCAAGATAAGGGAACAATTAAAAAATTTGAGAAGTGTTTGGACAGAAATCAAAAAAGAAGTTGAAGGTTTTGAGAATTCGAGGTGAAATTCCTGGTTCCGGTTCCACCATTCGATTTTTGTTGTTGTTTGTCGGTGGATTTCTGGGACTGAAGAAGTGTACATTTGCTTATTTTCCATTGTCAATTAGAAGAATTTCAGTTTAGCAGGTTCATTTCTTTTATCTTACTCTCTATTTCAAATGAATTAAAGTTTGAATGGTTATTTTATTCATGTTCCTCTATGTTAGTCTATGTCTAAAATTAATTTTAACTTAATTTATTATCTGATTCTTTTTGTTTTTGTGCTTGGTGTTCGTTGTTGGCAGTGGCATCTTCAGAGAGATTAGGGAAAACTGTTTCTGTCCGGAATGAGGAAGATGAGAGAAAACCATGTAATAATCCTCTAAGCTAGCTGCCAATTAATAATTAGTTACGAATATTTATCCAACACATGCATCAACATATAAAGAAATTAATTATGTATTCTTGAAATTAGAGAAATAACCAAATAAACATTTTAAATCAATTTTGTAAAGACTATTAAAAGATCATATAATGTCTTGTTTCTGTATTCATGTTAGTATAATCAAAAAACAATATGATATTAGATCAAAGACAATATTTGATAACAAAGTGAAATGGGATTTTTGGTTTGTTTAATCTATTTTATATATGTTCTGCTTTGTTGCTTATATGTTCACTGTTGTTGCTATTTTATGGGGAAAGTCTTTTAAATCTTCGGTGCCTGGTAATTATTAGTTGTTGTCTGGAAAGTAATTGATTTTAGGCCATGGTTTCGATTGGTTTACTGCACCATCGGAAGCACTGTGCCGGTGCTACTTTGAGTCTGTTTCTTGGAGTTGCTTACAACTATGGAACCTTTGCTATATTTCTTACCTATTTGTTATAGATTGTTGTTGATTTCACTTCTGTTAGCTGCATTGCTAGTCACGTGCTGGCTTTGGCTCCTTAAAAGAAATACTTATGTTTGGCCTCATTGCTACAAGAAAAGACACAAGGTATAAGTCAAAAAATCAGAAGTAAGATTTAGATTAATTTCGTTTAAGTAACAAAGTGGGTTTGGGTGCTAAAGTGAGCATGGATAGTATGTTTATTTATTTTCTTCCTTGTATTTAATTTTTTTTAATAATTTTTTTTTACTGCTAGTATTTTTTAGGCACGTATTAATAAATAAATCATCGTGATTACATACACGTACGCGTGACATAGTTACGATACCAAAAAAATATATAAATCGAGGTATGTGTTCGCGCAACTTCAGTCAAACTTTCTTAATAATTAATAAAGCGTGATTAATTGTGGACACGTACGCGTGACATGATTCTTGATGCACCAAACGAAATGGGTACACGTATGCGTGACTCGTTTTAGGATAATTTTTTTAATTAAAAGCGGGTAAAAGATAAATGCATATAGGTCCTAAAAATGAGTAGTTAAACAATTCAAGCCAAGTAATAATCACTAACCGACCGTGCTAGAACCACGGAACCCGGGAATGTCTAGCACCTTCTCCCGGGTTAACAGAATTCTTTATCTAGAATTTCTGATTTGCAGACTTTTAAAATAAAGTCGAAACTTCCTCGATTTGGGATTTAAAATAAACCGGTGACTTGGGACACCAATTAAACTATTCCAAGTGGCGACTCTGATAAATTAAATAATCTCATTTTGATTTATGTCACTTTAATTGAAAAAACTCCTTTATACCCTCGGGGGTAAAAAGGAGGTGTGACAGCTCTGGCGACTCTGCTGGAGAGAAGAACCCAGAAGTTCCGGTTCAGGGTTCAAGAATTCGAGCTTGTTAATGTGATTTTTATTTGGCTCCGCTTTGATATTACTTGAACTGTATTTAGATGTCTTCTTACGCCTCCCTTCTGAGTCTTCTAAAAAAACAGTGCTCACGTTTGCGTGGCCCACTTTTTTGTTAGAGTTATACCAAATAGAACGGGGCTGGGCAAGTAACAAGGCAGGGCAGACTTTAGTCCTATCGATACGTTGCCCCCTCCTCGACTCGAGTTTGTCCGCTCGGGTAAGCCAGGTCAAGAACATAAACCCCATGTTTTAAACCTAGAGTAACGCAATCTCATGCCGGATTCCTAGTAGGAACGATTATTTGCATCGCGTGCATTTGACCTTGGGGACTCAACACAGGGGTTGAGTCCGTCTAGGACAGGTGTACCCGAAAATAAAGACCATCCTGATGCATCCAATGTGCTATGTGAATATTTATTTGTTTCGGCTTCCATGTTGACTGGCTAGGGAAAGGAAATAAAGAGAAAAACCAAGAGTGAGCTAGGATAGAGAATTTACCCGATTTTTTAAAATTCCGGTATTTGAAAAATGTCTCGAAACTCTGCCAAAATGTTTGAAAAAAAGAAGGAAAAAGTGTTTAAAAAAAAAGAGTGAGTCAAATATCATGTTTTTTCCAATTATTGACCAAACTATGCAGGTCTGATTCTCACCGGATGTGGGATATGTAGGTAACCCACATAAGGTTCGGCCTCATTTTTTTCAAAATAATAAAATTGAATAAAGTGTAGTTTAGGTCTTTGGTCAAAAGAATAAGCCGACCCAGCTTCGGTTGTATTTTAAGTCGTTCTTGCCGGAATAGCCTTAAATTACTATTCAATTTTCGGAAGGCTATTGTCGGAAAGAACGGGCAAGTCTATCTAAAAGGTATCTTTTCCAATAAAATACTTACCCCCAGCCTCAAATTTTGTTTGGAATTGCGAAGGGGCCACATTTGCAAAAACGACCATTTTTGCTAAAATAGAAATAAAAGGGGTCTTTTTCCGTTGATTTTCTTAGAAATTGAAAAACTTGTTTTGCAAAAAGAGTCCACCAGAGTCAAACCTAACTTCAACCCTCCGCAGTTACAAATGGATACTGTCCAGAACCCGTCACAAATGAATAATGTCCAGGACCCCTCACAAATGAATACTGTCTAGGACCCATTATAGAACCAGTCACAATCTGTCATAGAATGGGCTCAGTTGCAGCTTCGCATGTGGTGGAATGATTTAGATAAATATAGCCAGGATTGGGTGCAAAAGTAGTTGGGTTCCCTTATAGACATCATGAGCATCAAACCCCGGGAAGATTTGATCAAAGCCTTGGTAACCTTTTGGGATCCTACCCACAACGTGTTCCGTTTCTCCGATTTCGAGCTCACCCCTACTCTGGAGGAAATGGTCGGATGCATTAACTTTGGCCAAGACTTGAGGAAGCAACAACTCATATTCCCAAGGGCTCCCTCTGTGCACAAATTCTTTGATCTTGTGAATATTAGTAAACAAATGAAGAAGGCCCATGTAAGCAAAGGATGTTGTTCTTTCTACTTCTTATACTTCAGGTTCGGGCATTTAGCTGGTTTTGAAACTCATGAAAAAGGGTTAAACAACAAACAACATAAGAGCACCTGGCAAATTCATCGTCGGTTCGATTTTATCGTGGCATTTTTGGGGATCATGATCTTTCCAAATACATAAGGGACAAAAGACACTCGCGTGGCCAGAATTGCACAACTCCTTACTACCAAGGAAGATCACACACTTGTTCTGTTAGTGCTAGCAGACATTTATCGAACATTGACATTGTGTAAAACCGGGGCTCAATTCTTCGAGGGTTGCAACATTCTTCTTTAAATATGGTTGATCGAGCATCTCCGCCATCACCCCAAGTTCATGAGTCACGAAGCGGACGGGAACAACTTCATAAAGAGTCATGAGGAGAGGCTAAACAAAACTCCAGAAGGTTTTGATGCTTGGGTTTCCCACTTACGGACTTTAAAGGCAAGTCAAATTGAATGGACTCTAGGGTGGCTTCCGGTAACAGAAGTCATATACATGACAGCTTCAAAAGGCTACTTGATGATGATGGGCCTGAGGAGTATCCAACCATATGCACCGCAGAGAGTTCTAAGGCAACTGGGAAGGTATCAGGTGGTACCCGAGGATGTAGATTTGAGGACCCAAGTCATTGAGCTTCACCCAGAGGAAACACTGCCTGAGGCTTTAGTCCAACGGGATTGGAATGGTTGCCGATATCTGAAAAGTGACACCCAGGTGTCGGATCTTGCAAGAGGGGAAGTGGATCCGAATTATGCTATGTAGTTTGAAAAAAGGTTTTGTGCAAATGATGAGCCAGAGCCCGAGCTCGAGCCGGAAAGGCCCGCCAAGAGACCTCATGTTCAAGCTTTTGATGATAAAATTCAGGAAAGGTTGGCTTGGGGAGAGAAGGAGAAAAAATATCAAGCCACCATTCACGCTTTGCAAGAAGAATTGAGAAACGTCGTATTCAATAACGATCTATAGGCACAAGAAGATGAAGGTGAAAGAAGAAGGTTGGTCCAAGAAAATGAAGCTCTCCGGGCCCATGTTCGAAAAATGAGAATAGCAGCTGAGGAACCATGTAGAAGCAGAAAAGATGAAAGGCTTATTTACAACTTTACGCAGAAAGTACGTGACTTTGAGGATGATTTGCAAAAGAGTGAGTCTGAGCTAGTAAAAGTACGAACAAAGTTGGCCAAAAATGCAGAAGATCAAGCAACTTTCGTTCGACAATTAAAGGAAAGATATGATAGAGGGGTCATGGGTTGGAAAAAGAAGCTTAATAGCCTTGAGGGCGAAATGACTAAACAAGCCAAGAGCTTCAAGGCTGAGAGGGAACATTGCTATGCTTTAATGGCACAGCTAGAGAGGGACTTACAACATTTGCAAGAACAGAATCATATGATCACCCGAGTTTTGGAGGCTAGATCTCAGTAGATTGGGAAAGGGCATCATCAGGGAAAGGGTTAGAAGAAGCGCCGACTACATTGTGATGAAGTGCAACGAGTACGAGGACATGACCAAGTTCATGTTCTTCGCCACGGTCATGATCTTTGTTCTCCAGATAATGGATGATCTCTATCACATCCAGGATGACATGGGGCACAGGCCCGCAACAAGACCAGTTGGTGTTCCTAGAGCAGGATTAGAGGCATTGATGTATTCCTGATTGTTTTCTCTTTTTTCGAGTCTGTATTTTCAATCCTAAAGTCTATTTCGAGTCTGTTTTAGTTTCCAATTCTCAAGTATGTAGGATCGAGTCTTTGTAATAGAGGAAAATTAGAAGTCTTGTTTTAATGAAATTTGAAAAAAAAGCCAAAAATATTTTATTTATTTTGCATTTATTCCTTGAACTATGTGATGATTTGATTCACGCAGTGTCGTGATACATAGGTAATCCTCATCGAATCCGGTCATGATTTTTAAAATAAAAGAGAAAATGTGGAAAAGAGAAAACGAAAAGAAAAAACAAACAGAAAAGAGAGAAAACGAGGAAAAGAGAATGAGAACGAAAAGGGAAATAAGAATGCAAAAGAAAGCAAGAGAGAAGATCGGGGAGATAAACAAAAGTCGGGATGAGGCATGCAATCGTTGCAAAACATGTAGAAACACATTTAACTGTATAGGTGCATCACACCCCCAATGTGAAATTCTCTATGTGTTAATTGCTTCAAACTAACCGGTTTGTTGTCTACTATTGAGTATCCGGTTCTGTTTTTAAGGTGGTTGGTTTGTGGTAACCTGGCTTCATACCCATACTTTACAAGATCTAAGGGCAGTGTAGAAATGTCGTCAGAAGGTCATCCACCAACAATTCCCATCCCAGAAGATAGCCCACTATCGGTTATCCCAACCTCAGAGTCAGCGGCAGCTGATGAGAATAGGGCACTATGTCTCCGCGTGCTTGAAATGTGGTATGCCTAGTCCAATGGTAGAGAGCCGCCAAGTGCCATACCCAGTTTCACCGAGTTACTTCCCAGAGCAAGTGGAAAATACCCGAATACCCCACTTGGATACCCCACCATCTCAGCTCACTTCACCGGAACACCTTCTGAGGTTCGCACCAGGTGGTTTCGGGAGTGGCCTCCAATATATTTATCACACCACCAACCTCGGCTGTGGTACAACCCACTTTGCCCAGGCCAAGCTTTGATCCATCATCCTTCACTTTCCAAGTACCATCTTTTCCACCAGAACCTACTCATTTCACCACCAATTTTGTACCCTCAACAACCCCGGTACGAGTTTATCGCGGGACAGGAGAAGACTACAAAGAACCCCGAGCAAGAGGAAATTACCCGGAAAATGAGGAGTATGGAATAGAGCCTTAAGAATATACAAGGCTTAAGCGGACAAAAGAGTGTATCCTACGCTGATCTATGTATGTTCCCACATGTGCATTTGCCCCTGGGTTTCAAGACCCTAAAGTTTGAAAAGTATGACGGGCACGGGGATCTAGTAACCTACCTCAAGAGATATTGCAATCAATTAAGAGGGGTAGGCGGAAAAGAAGAGCTCCTAATGGCTTATTTCAGAGAGAGCCTAGTTGGCATTACATCTGAGTGGTACATGGATCAGGACATGTATCGTTGGCACATTTGGGATGATCTGGCTTGAGATTTTGTCAAGCCGTTTTAGTATAACATAGACATAGCTCCTGACAGGAATTCTCTGTCGAATCTCAAGAAGAAGTCATCAAAAAGTTTTCGAGAATATGTTAAATGGCGCGAACAAGCGGCCAGGGTCAAGCCCCCGATGGATGAAACAGAAATGGCTAGTGTTTTTTTACAAGCCCGAGAGGCTGACTACTTTTAGAATATGATGACCGCAATGGGAAAACCATTTGCTGAGGCCATCAAGATTGGTGAGATGGTCGAGAATGGTGTGAAACAGGGCGCATATTGAGCCAATATGCTATAAGAGCTACATCCCAAGCAATTCAAAGCGGGTTCGGAGGTGTAGTGAACAGAAAAAAGAAAGAAAAGGTGGCAATGACAGTCTCAAGTCTGATAAACGCTCGTCCACCCAGAGGTTACTTCCCTCCAAGCACCCTACAACATTATTATCCTCATCAGGATGTGGCCTATGCTATGGCTTCTCAGCCGTATGTAGTAATTAACGCTCAGCCATACGTTCGGACACAACAACAGTTTAACCAAAACCGAGCTCAATTTCCTAGAAATAGCCCTCCTCACCAAGCTTATAATAATCCTCTACCTCCACAAAATAACTTCTCCTACAATGCCCGTTCCCGGGAGCCACCCAGGAGAACAAAATTCACGCCTATTGGTGAATCATACTCTAGCCTTTTCCCTAAACTGGTCCAAATGGGTTTGTTGAAACCCGTACCCCAAACCAGGCAAAACCTAGAGTCGCCCTCCTATCGAGCCGGTACTCTATGTGCTTACCATTCGGGAGCAGAAGGGCATGACACTAAAGACTGTTGGACTCTCAAAAGGGCAATCGAAAACTTAATAGAGCAAAAGAGGGTAGTGCTGAAAGATGAAGAAATCCTCAATGTGACAAATAACCCATTGTCGGCCCACAACAACGGGCCAGTTATCGGGATGATTTGTGAAGATAAAGAGTTTGACCCAGCTCTAAAAGCCATCATTGCCATAGTCGATGTGGAAAAGAAGCCAAAAGCTGTCGTGAAACAAGACAAGGGGGAGAAGAAGAGTAACTCCACTCCTCGAAGTGAAGAAAAGACTGTGGAAAACAAAATAAGGGCAGTACCCCCTAAAGACGCCATTCTTTATGTTCCCTGAGCTCACAGGAAAAAACAATTGGCGTTAAGTCCTCCTAATAGGTTCGAGTTGAACAAGGGACCGAAGATGTATATGCCCAAAGGGACCTATGTGGCATGAGGACCAGTAATTCCACCCAGTTTGAGCGAGCCCGTGATCATTAGCCATGCACCACAAAAGCCTATGAAAGACCCCACTGCAGTCCCCTGGAACTACAACAGAGCAATTGTGACATACAAGGGGAAGGAAATCATAGGGGAAGTAAATAAAACCAACTCATCTAGGAAATACCTCATTCTGGAGGAAGTGAACAATGCCATGCACAAGCACTTCCCGCTCAAAAAGCCAGTTAGTGCCGAAGAAGCAGAGGAGTTCTTCCGAAAAATGAAAACTGTGGACTACGAGATAATTGACCAACTCGAAAGTCTCCTGCTCATGTCTCACTTTTGTCTCTGCTGATAAGCTCAACTGAGCATCAGAAAGTGTTGATAAAGACCCTCAATGAGGCTTATGTTCCGATTGAAACCACTATCGAACAACTGGAAAGGATGGCAGAAAAAAATTTCGCAGTCAATCAGATTTCCTTTAGCAAGAATGATTTGCCCCCGGAAGGGGTCGCCCACAACAAAGCCCTCCACTTGATAGTTAAATGTGAGGGATATTATGTGAAAAAAGTCATGGTGCATGGTGGATCGGGGGTTGAAATATGCCCTCTCTCAACTTTGCAAAGAATGGAGAATGGGACTGAGAGAATCAGGCCCAACAATGTCTGTGTGCGTGCCTTTGATGTCATCAAGAGAGACACCATAGGTGAGATCGATTTGATTTTGACTATTGGTCATGTGGATTTTGAGGTGACCTTTCAGGTCCTAAATATGGACAATTCTTATAATTTCCTCTTGGGAAGGCCTTGGATTCATATGGCAGGGGTCGTACCTTCCACTCTCCACCAGATGGTGAAATTTGAATATGAAGATCAGGAGATTGTAATCCACGGAGAGGACGAGTAGTATATTTACCGAGACTTGTAAGTCCCTTGTCTCGAAGCTATGGAAGGTAGCGAACATATAGTCTATCAAGCTTTCGAGGTTCCGGTCGTAGATCAATGTAAGGAGGGAAGCCCGTGTCCTCAGCCCTCTCTGTCAAATGTGTCCATCATGGTCGCTACTAAAATGATCAAGCATGGTTATAAGCCTGGGAAGGGACTCAAGGCATCATTGCAAGGTATCACAGAACCTATCACTTTACCTGCCGGCGAGAAGTTCTTCGGTGCGGGTTTTCACGCCACAAAAACTGATGTGACATGGGCAAATGAACAAAAGAGCAATGGTTGGGTTCTACCTCAGCCAGTCCCACATTTATACAAAACATTCGTCAAGCCCAAGTACGCAGAAGAAGAAGATGATGATGAAGCCTTCACGGCCGAGGAAATTGAGGAAATATGTGGAGCTATGAGGCAGAGTTGTATGAAACACACATGGTCCAGCCGGGAGAAGGCTCGAGCACTGCTGAGGTGCAATTCATGGGGCCCGATGCCAAGCTGCAAAATTGGAAGGCTACTTCATTCCCCGTCAGGCGGGAATCCCGGTAGTCCAGTCTTGCCACCTTTTCTACATCACGAGTTATTCCAGGGTGTAACTCAGATGTTTCTTTTAGTTTACTGTCTTTAAATTCCAATTTAAACCCTATTATATTCAAAATTCAATGAAATGAAATCAATATTTCATCGTTCATAAATCTCTCTTTATTCTTTCTGATTTTTATTACTTTTCTTATTTCTTCTTTCAGTTCTAATAATACAGCTTTAAATAACATGACATGCTTGTGGGCTTCATGCCTAGATCCTAAAACGTTGTCAGACTTTGAAATAATGAATCAAGAATTAGATTGCAGCTGAAGAAAATTGGTTATAGATAGTCTATACATTGCAAAAAGAGTACTGCCAAAAGAGTGCGTTGTACTTGGGACACATCGAAGGAAATATCCCTCAAATAATTGTCAATGCTTATGCAGCCAAAAGGTGCTATGTTGATCCTCTATATAATATTAATATTCTCTGGTTGGGATGACGAAGGCTTTCATTCTCACTAAACAAACACCATTAACCCTTTTGTAAACCATTTGAGCCAGTTACTCTTCTTTGATTACCCTCTTTGGAACCTGAAAGTACTATTGAAGAAAAAATTGAATTGAAATTGGAACATTAAAAAAATGAAAGGAGAAAAAAATGAAAAGAGAAGAAAAAGAAAGATACAAAGAAAGGGGGAGAAGAAAAGACAAAGAAAATGAAAAAAAGGAAAAGGAAAGGAAAAAGAAAGAGAAAACAAAAAAAAAAAAAAAGTTCCATGAACTACGTTCGACTTGATTCCGAAAGGATATGTAGGTAGCCTCTCTGGGGTTCAGTCACGCCAAAATAAAAATCTAAATTCCCCCAAAAGTGAAACTGGGGCAAATGTTATAATGGTTCGGCGATGACTTCGCCCTAAAGGTTCCAAAGTTGTAACTCAATCCCAAATCCTTTTTACCCCAAAACCCTGTTCAAGTCCTTCTGATCAATCGACAAAGAGGTTCAAAATGGAAGGATAGAGTTACTTGGATCTGATACAACAAAATGAGAGAAATAAAATAAGAGAGTCTTATTGGTGAAAACCCACATAGGCACCATAAGGCGATGGTAAGCAGAGAAATGAAATGAGAGAGTCTTATTGGTGAAAACCCACACAGACACCGTGAGGTGATAGTAAGCACAGAAATTGAAATGAGAGAGTTTTGTTAGTGAGAACTCGCAAAGAGAACTATAAGGCGATGGTGAGAAGAAAAATGAGAGAGGTCAGCTCGTGAAAACCCGCAAAGGGCGTCCCTGATCAAAAAGAGGATCCTCACAGCCATCGACATCAACAGAGTCCTAGCAAAGTTCTCAGTTTTAAGGCAAAGTTGTGATGAATTTCTGAGAGTTGGACGATTTACACAGATTCGGCATCCAGTCCAAAATGCATGTCATGTTCATTGAAGTCCGCATGCACTCCGAATAAGTCCTTCTTTCTTCTCCCCGAAAGTGATACCTCTCATTTAAATTCATTATCCTGTCCATTGTTTATTTTTCTTTGAATTCTTTTCAGTCTAACTCAATTCTGTAACTAAGACAAAGAAGGGATGGCAAGATTGATTAACAGGGCTTTCGTTTGACACGAGTTAATGTGCAAAAAAGCACCCAGCCTCAGCAGGTGCATCAAGTCGATCTCGACTGGCCATGATGGCCGATGCTTCAGAGTCAAAATTATTGAAAAGGAAAGAAATCCAAAGTCAAGTGCCCATAAAGGCAAAATAAGATGAAAAGGCCAAATCCCCACACGGGTGAACCAGTATGTGAAATTTTGGAAAGTTAAGATCTCTGGGTTTAGAAGAGAGATCAATCTCTAGAAAGCCAGCGAGCAATAAAGGTTTTCATCGAAAGAGTTGGGTCGAGATCAAACAATCAAGGCCACAAAACCAACCACAGTTTCAAACTAACAATTGTTCTTTGTTTGAAAAATATGAAACAGGTGCAATCCAAAGCAACCTTGCAAGAAGCAGGTGCAACCAAAAGAAACTGCGCAAGGGCTAGAAACAGTTTTGCAACAATAATCAATCCAAAAAGGAAGTCTCTTCCAAATTCTTTCCTAAATTCTTACTCATTTTTTCTTAAATAAAATTTAAAAAGAAAAAAGAAAAAAAGAGAGAAGAAGAAAATTCAAAAACATGGTAGCCTAGGGTCCCAATCTCTAGTTACGTTTTTCCAACATAGGGTCTCCACTCCCTAGTTGATTTTATTTTAGACATAGAGTCTCCACTCCCTAGTTGAAGTTATTTTAGACATAGGGTCCCCACTCCCTAGTCTGCTTTTCCAACATAGGGTCTCCACTCCCTAGTTATTTTTATTTTAGACATAGGGTCTCCACTCCCTAATCTGCTTTTCCAGCATATGGTCTCCACTCCCTAGTATGCTTTTCCAACATAGGGTCTCCACTCTCTAGTCTGCTTTTCCAGCATAGGGTCTCCACTCCCTAGTTGATTTTATTTTAGGCATAGGGTCTCCATTCCCTAGTCTGCTTTTCCAACATAGGGTCTCTACTCTCTAGTTGAAGTTATTTTAGACATAGGGTCTCCACTCCTAGTCGCTTTTCCAACATAGGGTCTCCACTCCCTACTTTATTTTGTTTTAGACATAGGATCTCCACTCCCTAGTCGCCTTTCCAACATAGGATCTCCACTCCCTAGCTGATTTATTTTAGACATAGGGTCTCCACTCCCTAATCTGCTTTTCCAGCATATGGTCTCTACTCCCTAGTTGATTTTATTTTAGACATAGGGTATCCACTCCCTAGTCGCTTTTCCAACATAGGGTCTCCACTCCCTAGTTGAAGTTATTTTAGACATAGGATCTCCACTCCCTAGTCGTTTTTCCAACATAGGGTCTCCACTACCTAGTTGAAGTTATTTTAGGCATAGGGTCTCCACTCCCTAGTCGTTTTTCCAATATAGGGTCCCCACTCTCCTAGTTGATTTTATTTTAGGCATAGGGTCTCCACTCCCTAGTTGATTTTATTTTAGTCATAGGGTCTCCACTCCCTAGTTTTCTTTTCCAACATAAGGTCTCCATTCCCTAGTTGAAGTTATTTTAGACTTAGAGTCTCCACTCCCTAGTCACTTTTCCAACATAGGGTCTCCACTCCCTAGTTGATTTTAGTTTAGATATAGGGTCTCCACTCCCTAGTCTCTTTTCCAACATAGGGTCTCCACTCCCTAGTTGATTTTATTATAAATAGAGGGCTCCACTCCCTAATCTCTTTTTCCCAAGGATACACAATCCTGATTTTATTACTTTCAATAAAGAAATATTTTAGATTTTTGTTATAAATAACTCACGAAATTTTCCTAGTAAAAACTGGGGCATAAAATTTCGTCCATTTGTTGCTTTGATGCCTGAACAGGTTTTCACCGTGAATCACAGGGTTTGATATGACCAAAAGAAGAAGTCTCAACCCTAATAAAAGAAAGGAAGAACAAGAAGAGATGTTGAACTCTAAGTGCAGAAGCGGAGAAAAGATGCAAACTGCCCAAGATATGATTGAGGTCACAAGCTTTGCATGTCCCGCCTTGATCCGAACAGTTGAAGAAAAATGAACCAGCATTCGCAGCTAACGAGCATCAAGATTTAGATCGGAGTCTGCAGGAAGAACCAGCCAAGACTCAAGATCAAGCTTTAGAAGATTTATAGATAGGAATCTTGTAACTCGTAGCTGATAGGTTTAGTTAGTCTTTTTCATTTTGATTTTGATATAATAACAGAACCGTGGACTGGAGCCTCGACGGAACCTCGACTCTCGAACTCATCACTCTATCATCCTTCAAAAACTACACTGACCTGATTCTTTTATAGTCAAGGATATGTAAGCAACCTCCGAAGCAAGGTTCGGTTAAACGTTTTTAAAATGCTTCCAAATGGAGTTTCAAACGGGCAAAAAATTACTCGTAATTGCTCACTTTATCTTTTCTCAAAAACTCTTCATGTTTTCGAGCAAAGAGGGGCAGCTATAAACACCTAATTTTTGCCCTACATGAAAATAACTCCTAAAAATAAACCAAAAATGATTCTTAAGGGATTTTAGAAGTTTTTTCTTTATTTAGTTGCATTTCATGCATTTTTAATATTTTAAAATCATATAAAAATCATAAAAAATGTCACATTTTAATTTTATGTCATCTTAGGTCCAATTTGAATGTAGGAATTAATTGTATTAAGAGAAATCACAAAAAATGGTCATTTTTACATATTTAGCTTTTAGTCTTTAGAAAGTAGTGTTTTTATTTAGTTTTAAGTTAATTAGTTATTTTAATAGATAAACAATTTTAATTTTTACAAATTAGATTGATTTAGGATTTTATTAGATTTTAATCAAAGAAAAAAAAAATAAAATAAAAAGATTTTGATTTAGTCTTCCTACCCCAAAGTTAATTAGCCCAAATTCACGACCCAAATCCCTTCAAGCCCAAAATAATGAGCACATACTCATTCTCCATTTGACCTAACTTAATTCCTACCCCTATAAAATAATCTTTTAACTCTTAAAATCAAATAGGACACTAAGAGCTAGACAACAAGGGAACGGCGCATTTTGGAGTAAAAGAGCTTCTCCTCCATTTCCATCAAAAACCAAGACAGACCTCTGCCCAAGGAAGTTTCAAATTGAAACATTCCCAAAAATGAGTTATCTTCCCCAAGTTAAAATCTAGTAAATGAATCCCTATTTTCCAATTCCATTACCCACTGTATTTTCCAAAATTCCTAACATATAAAGAGAACAAGATCCAGCGACCCTTACAAAGCTCATTGTTCATGAAATTCTTCAAGATAAGGGAACAATTAAAAAAATTGAGAAGTGTTTGGACAGAAATCAAAAAAGAAGTCGAAGGTTTTGAGAATTCGAGTTGAAATTCCTGGTTCCGGTTCCACCATACGATTTTTGTTGTTGTTTGTCGGTGGATTTCTGGGACCAAAGAAGTGTACATTTGCTTATTTTTCCATTGTCAATTAGAAGAATTTCAGTTTAGCAGGTTCATTTCTTTTATCTTTCTCTCTATTTCAAATGAATTAAATTTTGAATGGTTATTTTATTCATGTTCCTCTGTGTTAATCTATGTCTAAAATGAATTTTAACTTAATTTGTTGTCTGATTCTTTTTGCTTTTGTGCTTGGTGTTCGTTGTTGGCAGTGGCATCTTCAGAGAGATTAGGGAAAACTGTTTCTGTCCAGAATGAGGAAGATGAGAGAAAACCATGTAAAATACTATATTTTCTGCCTTCTTGCCTTTGAAATCCTCTAAGCTAGCTGCCAATTAATAATTAGTTACGAATATTTATCCAACACATGCATCAACGTATAAAGAAATTAATTGTGTATTCTTGAAGTTAGAGGAATAGCCAAATAAATATTTAAACTCAATTTTGTAAAGACTATTAAAAGATCATATAATGTCATGTTTCTGTATTCATGTTAGTATAATCAAAAGACAATATGATATTAGATCAAAGACAATATTTGATAACAAAGTGAAATGGGGTTTTTGGTTTGTTTAATCTATTTTATATATGTTCTGCTTTGTTGCTTATATGTTCACTGTTGTTGCTATTTTATGGGGAAAGTCTTTTAAATCTTCGGTGCCTGGTAATTATTAGTTGTTGTCTGGAAAGTAATTGATTTAAGGTCATGGTTTCGATTGGTTTACTGCACCATCGGAAGCACTGTGCCGGTGCTACTTTGAGTCTGTTTTTTGGAGTTGCTTACAACTACGGAACCTTTGTTATATTTCTTACCCATTTGTTATAGATTGTTGTTGATTTCACTTCTGTTAGCTGCATTGCTAGTCCCGGGCTGGCTTTGGCTCCTTAAAAGAAATACTTGTGTTTGGCCTCATTGCTACAAGAAAAGACACAAGGTATCAGTCAAAAAACAGAAGTAAGATTTAGATTAATTTCGTTTAAGTAACAAAGTGGGTTTGGGTGCTAAAGTGAGAGCATGGATAGTATGTTTATTTATTTTCTTCCTTGTATTTAAATTTTTTTTTAATTATCTTTTTTTACTGCTAGTATTCTTTAGGCATGTATTAAAAAATAAGTTATCGTGATTACATACACGTACGCGTGACATAGTTACGATACCAAAAAATATATATATCGAGGTATGTGTTTGCGCAACTTCAGTCAAACTTTCTTAATAATTAATAAAACATGATTAATCGTGTACACGTACGCATGACATGATTCGTGATGTGCCAAACAAAATGGGTACACATACGCATGACTCATTTTAGGATAATTTCTTAATTAAAAGTGGGGTAAAAAATAAATGCATATAGGTCCTAAAAATGAGTAGTTAAACAATTCAAGCCAAGTAATAATCACTAAGCGACCGTGCTAGAACCACGGAACCCTAGAATGCCTAACACCTTCTCCCGGATTAACAGAATTCCTTATCTAGAATTTCTGGTTCGCAGACTTTTAAAATAAAGTCAAAACTTCCTCGATTTGGGATTTTAAATAAACCGGTGACTTGGGCCACCAATTAAACTATTCCAAGTGGCGACTCTGATAAATTAAATAATCCCATTTCGATTTATGTCACTTTAATTGGAAAAACTCCTATATACCCACGGGGAGTAAAAAGGAGGTGTGACAGTTCTTAAGGTGATTCAGGTCTCCCAAAGGGGAAATTGAGAAGAGGTTTATATAGCATTGAGTCAAGCAAGTAAACAAGGAAAGAAATCAAGTAAACACGAACAAAAAGAGTAAAATATCGCATGCAATCAGTAAAGTAATTGGAAAGGAAAAAAATCAAACTCTAAACCCTAGTTAGGGTTTAATACTCAAAAATCGACCAACTGGTATGAAGAATCAAGCCTTTCATCATGTATATGGACGAGATATTGTCCAAACCTCCAAGATTGAGGTTGATTCCAGTCCGATATAGATATGTTGTTTGCAAAAATTAGGCAAATACCTAAGTAATATCACAAACGTAGATGTGGTAAGCAAATAATAGTGGAATCCCATTATCAACGGGATCAGGAGGGGGAATTAAGGGAGAGACAGCTAGGGTTCTTCAGAAGAGAGAAGGGGAGAGTTAAGGGGATTTAGGTCGGTTGTTATGTGGGAAATGAGGTAGGGTTTTCAGGTTTGTTTAGTTAAAAGGGCTTGGGTGAGCGAGAGTCGTTGATCTTGAGAGACCAATGGCAAGGATTTAAAATATGAAAGGGGCGGGTCATTTGAGAATGGGTCTCGACCGGGTTAAAAATTAAATGGGTCATCTGGTTTGGGCTGAGGAAATTGTTCTTAGAGGTTTTGGACGTTTGGGCCATTAAATTGGTCTAGAATTGGCTCCAAATTAGGCTACAAATTAAATACACGAAAAATGATAAACAAAATATTTATAAAAAGTAATTAACAAATAATAAAAATATTGTTTTTGTAGTAAGATGCTTCAAAAATAATAATTTAATATTATAAAAATATAAAAATGCTATTTGGGCATCAATAATGTAATAAAATATAATTATGCACAACATATAGGCTATTACTATAAAATTATGTAAAATAGCTTCGAAATACAAATATAATTATATAAAATAAATTAAAATATTATAAAATATATATGTTGATGCAAATAATAAATTTGGATGATTATGTCCTCACAAAATAATTTAAAGGGGTAATTAATACATATTTAAATAATTTAAATGCAAGAAAATTAATTTTAAAGCTTTAAAATTATAAAAAATCATAGAAAATTCTTACATGACTCCTGTAAATTAGGTAATAATGCAAGTAATGATATTTTGAAAGTATATAGGGTATTTATAAAATATGAGGTTAAAATTGGGTATCAATAGCTGCCCCTCTTTACCCGGAAATAATGAAAGAGTTGTCGGGTAAAGAAAATAACGACCAATTTTGTCCGAAGTGAGTGAGGAATGAAGTTTTGAAAAAAAAAATCCCAAACCGTGGTTCTTGAGTTGCCTACATATCCCTAGTGTTACGGAAATCAGGCCGTGCATAGTTCTAGATCAAACAGCGAACGAAACCAATGTAGTTGTTATAAAAGTGGTCGTGTGTTTTGAAAAAGGATCTTTTGAGTAGGATAGTGTCATGAGTAACAGATAACTTCAGGTGGGGTTATGAATGCAAATTGAACGTTACGAATGTACAAGGTAGTCATTTGGACGGTTATACAACAAAAGGTAATCAAATGCTGATCATCGGTTATGTTTGAGGTAGTCAAAGGATATGGATGTTGTAAATGGAAACCAGAGCGAGAATTGCTCCTATTTGTAGAACGGTTACCTCCCGAGTTACCTGTAAAACATAAAACACGATGCACACAAATATACGAGGTTATTGCAAAAATTTAAACATGATGCAAATTCCCTTTGGACCATGAGAGTTGTCTTTGAACCATGAGGATGATGTCCGTAGACTATGACGTCCTGGGAAATGAAGCGTATCATAAGGGATTCACAGGCCATGGAATGGTTTCCTCGGGCCATGAAGACGGTGCCTCCAAACTATGATGTCTTTGAATAATGGTATGCAATTTTGAGAGATCCTCAAGCCATGACATGGTGTCTTCAGGCTATGAGGATGGTGCCTTTGGACTATGATGTCTTTGGACAATGTGGAGATGTTTCAACCCATTAAATGCAAGTATGTGGTAATATCGATCATTTGATAAAGGAACATGTGATGCTTTGTCATATGCGAGAACGAGACGAGACAAGGCTTAGTCTCGTATGGAATGAGGGCAATATTTAGCCTTATGCAATATGGAGGAAGTGTTTAGCCTCATGCAAGGAATGGAGACAATGCATAGTCTCATGTAAAGAAAGGCAGTGCATAGCCTTATGTAATAATGGAGGCAGTGCTTAGCCTCATGCAAGGTGAGGGTAGTGTTTAGCATTATGCAATATGGAGGCAGTGCTTAGCCTCATGCGAGGAATGGAGACAATGCTTAGTCTTATATAAAGAAAGGCAATGTTTAGTCTTATGAAATAGTGGAGGCAGTGCTTAGCCTCATGCAATGTGAGGGTAGTGTTTAGCCTTATGCAATATGGAGGAAGTGCTTAGCCTCATGTGAGGAATGGAGATAATGCTTAGTCTCATGTAAGGAAAAGCAATGCTTAGCCTTATGCAATAGTGGAGGCAGTGCTTAGCCTCATACAAGGTGAGGGCAGTGTTTAGCCTTATGCAATATGGAGGCAGTGCTTAGCCTCATGCGAGGAATGAAGATAATGCTTAGTCTCATGCAAGGAAAGGCAATGTTTAGCCTTATGCAATGATGTGGGCAGTGCTTAGCCCTATATAAGAGGAGCAATGATTAAATGCGAGAGGGAAAAGTATTTCTTATCTTGATGCGTTTTGCGACTTCTAACGGTGTAAAGGTAGTGATCCTGTTGCATATATATATTTGCGGACGTTCTCGTTATGTCCATCATGCCTACATCCAAAGAATAATTGTGAGTTTTGGAAAGGGGGAAGGTTGGTTCGTGCTCCCGATTCCTTGCTTTGCCCTTGATCTTGTCTTGAGGTCCTATTTGAGTCTCCCCGAGTAGCGTCTGGCTACTGTAGAAAAATAAAAAACTTCGAAAAACATGCATTTGTCATAAATCGTTTATACAAAAAATTAGTTGTTTGAAATATGTGATAATGCCTGAGAGTAAATAATTTAAGACACGCTTTTGAGACATTGCAACCTCCTTAACTCGAAATTTCAAGGATCCTCCTCAAAATTCTATCGTAGTTTAAATGTGTACTTCTAGCGATGCATTCCTTGGTGATTCTAAACATGATGAGATCGGACAAACTCGAGATCTTGCCCCAGTTTCTTACCATAGGGGAATGAAGATTTTATTATGATGTGACCGAACCCACAGGGCTGCCTACGTATCCCCTCTTAAACGGGAATCAGGTCAAGCATAGTTTAGTTATATTAAATAGAAAGTACAAGCATAGTATCTCTTGACTGCGTACGGCCAAATCTCTCTATCCATTTCTGCAAGTATAAGTGCTCCTCCTGTTAATACTTGGTGAACCATGTAAAGGACTTGCCAGTTGGGTGAGAATTTTTCCTTTGCTTCATTCTGATGTGGGAAGATTCGTGTCAATACCAATTGCCCCGGTGTAAATTGCTTTGGCCTAACCTTTTTATTGAAAGTTCTTACCATTCTATTCTAGTAGAGTTGACCGTGAACAACACACTGCGTTCATTCTTTTACCATCAATGAGAGCTAGTTGTTCATATCGGTTCCGTATCCATTCCACATCGCTGAGCTCGACGTCTTGTATGATCCTTAAGGAAGGAATTTCCACTTCACTCGGGATAACAGCCTCGGTACCATAGACCAGTAGGTAGGGGTTTCCTTAGTGGATGTGCGAATAGTGTTGCGATACCCGAGCAAAGCAAATAGTAGCTTTTCGTGCCACTACTTGTAGTTGTCCACCATTTTCCTTAATATCTTCTTGATGGTCTTGTTGGAGACTTCTATGGCTCCATTCATTTGTGGCGTGTATGATGTAGAGTTCCGATGCTTGATCTTGAATGTTTCACACATAGCTTTCATCAAGTCACTGTTGTTATTGGAGGCATTATCAGTAATGATTGACTCAGGTACTCCAAATCGACGAACAATGCGGTCCCGAACAAACTTTACTACGACCTTCTTAGTTATAGCCTTATAGGATGCGGCTTCAACCATTTTGTGAAGTAGTCTATAGCCACCAAAATGAACCTATGTCCGTTTGAAGCTACAGGTTCGATTGGTCCGATGACATCCATTCCCCAAGCAGAGAAAGGCCAGGGCAAACTCGTTGCATTGAGTTCGTTGGGCGGCACTCGTATCATATTAGCATGTATCTGTCATTGGTGACATATTTGAACATATTTGATACAGTCTCTCTCCATAGTCATCTAGAAATACCCTGCTCTTAATATCTTCTTGGCCAAAACGAAACCATTCATGTGAGGTCCGCAAGTTCCAGCATGTATTTTTTCGAGCAATCTAGATGCCTCCTTGGCATCAACACATCACAACAATCCCAATTCAGGAGTCCTTCTATACAGAATCCCTCCACTTTGAAAGAAATGGTTGGCCAATCTTCGAAGCGTGTGCTTCTGAGTGTGTGTAGTGTTCTCTGGATATTCTCCCTTTTTCAAGTATTCCTTGATGTCGTGGAACCATGGATTTCCATCAAACTCTTCTTCAGCATGAGCACAATAAGCTGGCTGCTTATGAATTTCTATTGGGATAAGATCTATGAAATTCTTGTCTGGATATTGTATCATGGAAGACAGGGTGGCTAATGCATCCGCAAACCCATTCTAAATCCTTGGAACATGTTTGAACTCTATCTTTGTGAACTTCTTGATCAACTCTTGTACACAATGCAAGTATGGAAATATTTTGGTGTTCTTAGTAGCCTATTCTCCTAGAACCTGGTGCACTAATAGATCAGAATCTCTAAATACCAGCAACTCCTAAATGTTCATGTCGATGGCCAACCTGAGTCCCAAGATGCAGGCCTCGTATTCTGTCATATTGTTGGGATATGTGAACCTTAGTTTTGTGGATACCGGATAATATTGACCGGTTTCTAATTCCAAGATAGCTCCAATTCCCACTCCCTTGAAGTTTGTCACTTCGTCGAAGAACATCCTCCAACCGTCGTATGCTTCGGTAATATCTTCTCCTACAAATGATACATCTTCGTCAGGAAAATACGTCTTCAGTGGTTCATATTCTCCGTTTATGGGATTTTCTACCAAGTGATCAGACAATGCTTGCCCTTTGACTGCCTTCTGAGTTACATAGATGATGTCGAACTCACTCAGCAATATCTGCCACTTTGCTAACTTACCACAGGCATGGGTTTCTGAAAGATGTATTTTAGCGGATCCATCCTTGATATGAGATATGTAGTGTACGCACAGAAATATCGTCTCAACTTCTGGGCTATCCATGTCAAAACACAGCAGGTGCATTCCAACAAAGAGTATCGGGCCTCGTAAGGCGTGAACTTCTTGCTCAAATAATATATTGATTGCTCCTTCCTTCCAGTTTCATCTTGTTGTCCTAGAACGCAGCAAAAAGGCCCTATCCAACACAGGCAGATAAAGCAGCAGAGGCCTTCCTGGTTCTGGCTAGGACCAATACGGGCGATTTAGATAAATACTCCTTAATTTTGCCAAAGGCTTTCTGTATTCTTCAGTCCAACTTGTTGCAACATCTTTCCTCTGCATTTTGAAGATTGGATCACATATCACCGTCAATTGTGCTATAAAACGGCTGATATAATTGAGGCGTGTCAGAAAACTCATCACATCTTTCATATTCTTTGGCGCTGGAAAGTCCTAGATAGCTTTGATTTTTTGATGGGTCTAGCTCAATACCTTGGTGGATAATGATGAAACTTGACAATTTTCCAGTAGGGACTCCGAAGGCACATTTTGCAGGGTTCAACTTCAAGTTGTATTTTCGAAGTCGATCAAAAAATTTCTTCAAGTCTGCTATATGGTCCGAACTCCTTTTAGATTTAATGATAACATCATCCATGTACACCTCTATTTCCTTGGGTATCATGTCATGGGAGATAGTCATCATGGACCTCATGTAGGTGGCCCCGGCATTCTTCAAACCAAACAACATCATTTTCTAATAATATATTCCCCATTGTGTGATAAAGGCAGTCTTTTTGGCATCCTCTTCATCCATCCAAATCTGATGGTATCCTGCAAAGAAATCCACAAAGGATTGGAGTTCATGCTTGGCACAATTGTTATCAATATAGGTATGTTAGGAAGCAGGAAATCATCCTTAAGACTCGCTTTGTTCAGATCTCGGTAATCAACACATACTCTAACTTTCCTATCTTTCTTTGGAACCGGCACAATGTTGGCTAACCAGGTGGGGTATTCGACCACTTGGAGAACTTTGGCTTTGATTTGTTTGGTGACCTCCTTTTTTATCTTCAAACTCATATCTGGCTTGAACTTTCTGAGCTTCTACTTAACAGGTGGACACATGGGATTGGTGGGTAGCTTGTAAGCTACTATGGATGTGCTTAACCTAGTCATATCGTCGTATGACCTTGCGAAGATATCCTCATACTCCTTTAGGAACCTGATACACTCTTCTTTTTATGGAGGTGATAGATGAATGCTTATACGAGTTTCCTTGACTGTTTCGGAATCCCCTAAGTTAACGGCCTCAATTTCCACCAAATTAGACTTCGGTTTGTCTTCAAAATTCTCTACTTCTTTTACAATTTCCTCAGGTATTACATCATCTTCCAGATCTTCCGAATCAGTATCCTTATATTGCGTTGTCTCATTACATGTCACAGTCGTAGGTTCATCAGGATATGTAATAATTATGCTGGAAAAAATGAAGAAAGATAACAGTAAATATGAAAAGCAATAATGTATTAATAAAACTTTAAAATGTCTACAAGTACGACTAGATGGCTCAAGTAATTATTTCAAAACAAAATACCATAAATGTCTTAAATTCTCAAAACAGTTTGAAAATAAGCCTTGTTAATTTGCTAGGCTACCCAGGAACTCGGCGAGCCCAGGATTATGCAGCAGTCCAATTCTTGAGAATAGCTCCCTCTTCCATTGACTGAATGGTAAGGTCTTCCTCCTCCTCCTCCTTAACAATTGCACTGTATTCCATGTCTTCTTCATCTAGAAACAATTTTCTCATACCAGCGAAAATCTCAGCTTCATCAGATCCCCACATTATGTCAGCCTGATGGAATGTTTGATGCAGAGGTGGTATGGGTTCGCAGATAATAAATGCACGTAATGGTGGTGTCCAGTCCTGATGTTCTTGCACGGTATATTCATACCCGAGTCCAAAGGTCATGCCATGATACTATGGTTGCATGGGTTTGGTGATCCTCTAAAACTTTTTACCAAGACCCTTGTCTGGTTCATATCCTGTCCACAACACTATGCTTTCTATCTTGCTTCTCCATCATCGATCATTTTCAATTGCGTTAAACCTCTCAATGCAATGATATGTTTCTCCGCCCAACTTCTTCCTGTTTTTAATGACTGGAACAGTTTGATTGGTATAGATGGGATTGCTTCCATCTCCATGAATGATCACCTCCTGATGATTCCACTCGAACTTCATAGCCAGGTGCAGAGTAGAAGTCACTGCCCCAGCTGCATATATTCATGGTCGTCCCAACAATAGGTTGTAAGTAGCCGATATATCTAGCACTTGGAACTAAACATCAAACCAAGTCGGACCTATCTATAGATCAAGGTTGATTTCTCTGATAGTGGCTCTCAGAGATCCATCGAATGCCTTCACATTCATGCTTCCCATTCATATCCTGTGCATGCCCTTACCTGATCTTTTCAGAATGGTCAATGGACATATGTTCAGACTTGAACCTCCATCTATCAGGACCTGGCAATAAACTTGTCCTCAAATTGCACCGTGATACGCAACTCCTTGTTGTGACTCAACCCTTCCGGTGGTAACTCATCTTCATGGAAAGTAATTTTATGACTCTTCAGTACCTGTTCGACCATGTTAGCTATCTCTCTACTAGTGATGCTGACAGGTACATAAGCTTCACTTAACACCTTCATCAAATTATTCTTGTGTGCGCATGAGTTTTGCAATAGTGATAAGATGGATATCTGAGCATGGGTCTTGTTCATATGGTCAACAACAGAGTATTCCCTTGCTTGTATCTTCCTCCAAAGATCGTCAGTGCCAGTCTCAACAATAGGCAACTTAGGTGCAGCTTCTTTGCTTATTCCTCCCAGATTCTCAGGTGTGTAAACTCTGCCAATTCTAGTCATACCTTGCACGGTATCTGTTTCTTCCATTTTGGCTTTCCCCTTTCTTCCACAACATAATACCACAGGACGGTATTAGACTTGTAAGATGGTATGAGAGCTACTATTATAGTGAAGGGTATAGCTACCTTAACTTCAAATGGTGCCTGGGTTTGTACCATAACTGGCGTGAGGGTGACTGGAGATGTTTTAGGAGCGTCTCCCTCTCGAATGAGTCCGATGGACCCTTCCTGATCCCATTACTCATCAGTTTCTATCATGTTTACTCCCTCACCTCCGTGATCTAGGAGAGGGTTATTGCGGACATTCGGTGCAACTTTCTTTGCTTGTATAATTAGTGTCGATCAATGTCTAAATCTTGTGTTTCAATGTGCGGCATTCCTCAATGGTATGACCCTTTATGCCTGAACTATAAGCACATGTCTTGTTGGGGTTGATGCATTGGTAAAGATTTTCCACAACAACAGTAATAGGGGTGATGTGACTAGCAGCCTTTAGTCTCTCATACAGTAATTGGGGTGTATTGTCTAAGAGGTCTGCGGTCGAAATTTGGACGTGTCTTTGGGTAGTTTTGGCAGGCGAGTAGAGGTGAATCGTAATATGTAGGTTAAGTGTTGTAGGTATGGTAGGTGGTGATAGGGTATTTGTATTTTAGGGATGAGGGTTGATATGTGGGTGGAGGTGTTTGGTATGTGAGGAGAGACTTTGGGCCCTAGGCTACCATCACGACACTCACTTCTTTATTCTTCGAAATACCTCCTGATTGCAAGGCTTTATTTGTGTCTTGCAGCAACTCAAAACTATTCACCATCCCACTTTTGATTCCTTCTTCTATTATCTCTCCAACTTGATGATATTTGAGAACTTGTGATTCTTTATAACTATCAATCTTTCATAATTCTGTGGATCTTGAGCTCTAACAAAAAACTTGTTCATTGGTTCTTCTTCGAGTGCTGGCCTTACCTTTGCGGCCTCTGATCTCCAATGAGTAGCATACTCACGAAAGCTTTCTGTCAGCTTTTTCTTGAGGTTTTAAATGTAGATAACGTCTGGCACATTTCTGTGTTGAACTTGAATCTGTCCATGAAGTCTGATACCATACTTACCCAATTTCCTATTTTTTTGGGTTTTGACTGATATACCAAGACAAGGCGTCTCTTGTAAGACTTCACATGAACAGCTTCATACAAATTTGTTCATTCTTACCTACTCCTACAAGCTTGTCGCAATATGTTCTTAGATGCACCTTCGGATCACTAGTGCCATCGAACATTTCGAACTTTGAAGGCTTGTAACCCTTTGGCAGTTCCACACTGGCTGAATGGACAGATCTTCGTAATTAAGACCTTCAACGCCTTTCCTACCTTCAACACTTTGGACTCTCCCTATGAGTTTCTTGAGTTCCTCCACCATAATTCTAATGAGCAGGCCCTTCTCAGTCGGTTCAGGTATATATAGGGTTTGTTGTGGATTATGGGCAATGTTTCAGCATATATCGGATTTCTCTAATGAGTTCCTGGAACTTGGGTATATGAATGATCATTGGTCGAGTTTTGGGGATCGGGAGTAGGTTGTGGTGCATTTTAGGGAGTGTGATAAGTAGTGGTTTGCGGGTATTGAGTTGGATGATGGTGGTGGTGTTGAGGGGTTTGCACTGGTGGTGGGTTAAGGTTATAGGGTGGTGCGGGATTATGATACTTGTGTTGTGCGGGAGGATTCGGAGCTATAGGTGGCGGATTCTGATTTTGTGTGTTTTGTGGTGGTGTTTGGTTAAGGGTAGTCAGGTTTTACTGGTTGATGTCGGGAACATTGAGAGTAAGGGAAAGGTTGGCCAGATTTCAGACCTACTCAAGCTCGCCCTGTAGTTCCAAGATTTTCTTCTCCAAATGTAAGACCAACTCATTCTACCCCGTAATGCTTCTACCATCTAAAGTTTCAACACTTTCCGCCACGGTAGCATTATCTTTCTGGATACCACTTAAAAAATCATCCATTTCCTCTTTGCCCTTGCTTTTGCTTTTCGCGTCTCTAGGTGGAGGATCTCTGGATCTAGTGTGGTATGCTGATGATTCCAGTATTCACAAACCAACCTTTGGAAATGGGAATAAATAAATAAATAAAAACAAAAAGGTAACCAAGTTAGTAAGGTGAAATAAAAGATTGTTTGTAGTATTTAAACATGTTTCACAAAAACAATTCGCGACCTAATTTGGGGACCTCATTGTGCCTGAGGTAGGACTAAGCGACACATAGACTCGGAGAAAATTGATGCCAACATTTGCTTCATTTCATTAATGCGAAAAATAAGCCAAAACAAACTTTCACTGAATCAACAATAATAATAAAGTCACTAATGGCATTAGGCCTTATTACATCGAAATATAGAAAGCAGTAAAGAACATCATCTCCTAATCAACTTGGTCCCTGACGGACCTTCTCCATGATTGGCTCTCTTAACCCCATCAATCATTTTTCCCAGATCGCGCATGTCCAGCAATAAGTAAGCCTTTTCCAGCTTCCTTCATTCATCATTGTCCATGCCTGACAATCCCAAAGTCTCATTCTCATCTTCCCTTTTAGCTCCATCAACCCTTGCTCCAAGTATTCTAATCTCTTTGTTGACTTAGTGGCAATTTCTTTTCTTTCCCTTATCGCCTCCATGTTTACTTTGTGCTACTCTAGATGCTTAACTTCTGAGTCGAACACCCTTTTGTGTAGCCTTTTGTACTTCACATGTGCCTCGGCCACTTCATCTATGATCCTATCCTTCAGATTGACTCTTGGTTTAACGTCCCCAGCTACGTCGTCTTCCATCCATGATAGATAGTAGTACATATGGCCGGTGTAATACCTATCTGGCTCAATAGTTTCTCCTTCTACAATGATTTTTTTGTTCCAAATGTGTTGCGCTTCGAACTTGAATGGGATGACATCTCCCTTGAAATCTACCTTGTATTGGAAACCCGAGGTATGACATGTTTTCTTCCAGCTTGCCCCATTACCCTTATGGGAGCGTAAGGATAGATGCCTCGCAGCCCGATAAGTACCAAATAATTAGTCCTCCTTGACCTAATGATGAACTCACTACTAGGAAACCATTTAAACATCCAATGCACCTGCTCGTATGTCAAATTACTGAAGAAACGCACCCAACCTACAATATTTCTAGGCTTTGCAAACCTATCTAGACAAAACGGCATTTTCTTTTGGTGATGGTTGGCTATGTAGTCATTCAGTGGCCTTTGCAGAAGATGTTGACGGTACTCACCCCTCTGGAAGTGTTCCAACAGCCAGATTTGTAGCAATAGATTGCAACCCTCAAAGTGGCTGAACCCATGCTTGCACCGATCTAGAGCACGGTACATCTTAGCTAAGATCATTGGATGATAATATAAGTTTTTCCTTCGATGCCATCCATTAAGGTCCTGGCGACCATGGCTAAGCGAGAATGAATCCTTCCTCCTTATCAACAACCCTAAGAAGAAAACAATGAAAACATAAACCCGGTGATGCACCCATCCCAAAGAAGTAATGGCTAGTTCATCATGATGAAGACGATATAATTTGCTATGCCCATAATGCTCGTAAAGAAACTTAAAAGGGATGTATGATTTCTTTAGACAGAGCAGTTCATCATTTTTCTTAAAACCCAATATTTTCAGAAAACTGCGGGGAGTACGATTTTCTGGCACTAGTAGTCCCGGACTATCCCATGGTTATTTGGAGAAACCCCCTAGTTCTTCCAAGAGAGGAGTCATTTCTATGTTGCCAAATCAGAATACAATTCTTTTCTCATCCCAAAACATGGTAGCGGTCTCGATCAGTTCCCTATTTAGCCGAATGTTCATCAAAGACGGCAAGTCACCAAGTACTCTCCTCACATGATTTTTATCACAAGGCGCAAGTTCTTTCTATCAATCAAGTAGCAAATGCGGGATATTTTGGACTATATCGAACCTAGGGATTTTGTGCTTCATTTTCTGCAAACAAATAAGAGTTAGCCTTTTTCCCCCTCTAGATTCGACTACTTACGCAATGATGATCGACATGGTTGCACATTTTTTCCAAGTAATGCACATAATATGATAGTTTCATTTAGGATTATAGAAATCCCGTCGAACTTTGGACAAGGTTTATCTAAGCGGGTTGTTATGTCAATAACGCTTCAACCTGTACTAGGTTTAGCATGATGCATGTATATTTCAAATTGGAGTGGGGTTTCTAGAAAGGTCTAGACTGGTACTCCCAAGTGGACAACTTGGGAGGGAAAGGCACGGGATCATCGACTGTACCGATGATCGACTATTCTACCGCAAATAAGCCTTTCCGCTTTAAAAGGGTGATTTCAGAAAAGCGCAGACACTCATTAAGCGCCACTATGTTGATAATTGGCACAAGTGGAATATGATGTGGGGCATGCTTTATGCACAAATAATAACGCGTTACCAAGTATTTGCATGCAAAAGTAGTAAATAACATAGTAAAGGTGAACATGAAAAGAAGAGAAAAGAAAAGAAAGACAAAAAGAGAAGTCAATTTAGCTCATGAAAAAATGTGCGAGAACGTAATGAAGCATGTAGGGAAATAGGGATGGGAGAATAATAATATAGCAATCTTAGACAAGTTGAAGGAAATGGAGAGAGGTCATACATGTCATAGCAAATAAGGAGAATAATAGAAGGGATGTGCATGACATAGCAATTTAAACAAATATAAGAAAATAAGGAAGGGATGTGCATGTCACAACAGTTTAACAAATATAGAAAAACAAGGAAAATAATCCACATAAGTCAAATTCGTTATGGTAAGAGCCTAAGTATCCCTAGCAGAGTTGTCATACTGTCGCGCTCCATTTTCTCGCGAAAAGCGGGCTTGTCTGACAACTCTTTTAAGGAAGGTATTAAAATAGAAGAGTCGTCACCTAATGATTTTAAGGTGTGTTAGGGAACCTATTTGGAATAACTCTATTTGACTAGTCCATGTCACCAAAGATTGGGTAAGGGATCAAGTTACTTTGAAGAGAAGGTGCTAGGCACTCTTTGAGGTCCTCAACTATAGGTCCCAGCTAGATTTTGAACTATGTGGATTATGTAATTAGGTTTGGTGATCAAATAAACAAAGGGAAATATAGGAGTCCAAGAGTCTTATCATAACATATGAGAATTGGTACATGTCCTTAATGATTACATGCGAGGTGCTGGAGAGAGTTGGTAAGGTGGCCTACAGACTTGGTTTGCCACCTAGCTTGTCGGGAGTTTATATGGTGTTTCATATTTCCATACTTCGAAATTACTATGAGGATTCATCACATGTGTTAGATTTTAGATTAATATAGTTAGATAATGATTTGACTTATGTTAAGGAGCCGATGGCCATTTTTGATAGGTAGGTTCTAAAAATGAGATTGAAGAATATTGCATTGGTAAAGGTTAAGTGGAGAGGTCAACCAAAGGAGATGACTTGGGAGACTAAGCATGATATTCAGAGCAGATATCCTCAACTTTTGATATCTCAAGTATGATTCTAAACTTGTTCGAGGACGAACATTTGTTTAAGGGGAGAATGTAATGACCCAACCAGTCGCTTTGTATATTTCAGCCATGTTCCCTATTTGATGCTCCCCGTAAGCGTATTTTGTTGTTAAGTGACTCGCGGGGATGGTTGATTTTGACCTAGGTTTGGCTTTTTACGTAAACGACATCAGAATAATCTTTTGATGGTTCAATAGGTTCTTATGGTGAATTGGACTTAGATGTATGTCTGAATTTAGATTCGGAGTTTCCTAGGTTGATTTGGCTCTTTTTGGCAAAAGTTAGAAATTTGAAGTTTTGGAAGGTTCATAGGTTTAATCGGGAGTTGACTTTGAGGTTATTGGGTTTGGATTGTTATTCCGGGAGATTGAATAGGTTCGTTATATCATTTGGAACTTGTCTGCAAAATTTGGAGTCATTCCGATTTGGTTAGATATGGTTCGACGTGAATTTTGGAAGCTAGAAATTGATTAGTTCATTAGGCTTGAATTGAGATGCGGTTTGTAGTTTTGATGTTATTTTGTGTGATTTGAGACCTCGAGTAGGTTCGTGTTATGTTTAGGATTGGTTGGTATAGTTGGGCGGGGTACTAGGGGGCATTAGGTGGGTTTTGTTTGGGCTTCAGATCATTTAAGGTTGAATTGCCTGATCAGGTCTGGTGTTTTTGCACCTGCGAGATTTGGTCCACAGGTGCGATTCTGTAGAAGCAGACCTGGGGTGACAGATGCGAGCTTAGATAGGATCAGGGATTTTTGTAGAAGAGGCAGCCCTTATGTAGGTGCACACATGCAAGAGCACTACGTGGAGCGCAGAAGTGGCTCCGCAGAAGCGAGTGTGCTTCGCAGGAGTGGAGGGTCGGAGGAGTTAGTGAACTCGCAGATGCAAGCCACTTTCCATAGGAGCTGGCTCACATAAGTGGGCTTTTTGTTCGCAAAAGTGGAATCACTGGGCAGAGTATATTTTTCGAGGATTTAGCTTATTTTATCATATTTTGAGATTGGGAGCTCGAATTGGGGCGATTTTGACCACTTGAATTGGGGTAAGTGTTCTTGACTCGGATTTGACTTTATTTTATGATTCCATCTTTGGTTTTGACTTTTGGTTGATGAAATCTATGCGAGAAAATGGGAATTTTGTGAGTAAATTTTAGAGAGTAATTATTTAGGACTTGAACTCCAATTTGAAGTCGGATTTGTATGAAACTTGTATACTTGGACGTGTATATGAATGGGTGGTCGAAATTTGTGACTTTTGTCGAGTTTCGGGAGGCGGGCTCGGGTTGACTTTTTGATATTTTATAAAGATTGAAGATTTTTTTACTTGGAACCGATTTCTATACCCGTATTTTATGTTATTGAGTTGTTTTGCTAGACTTGACCCGTTCGGAGGCCGATTCAAGAGGCAAGGGCTTTATAGAGTATTGATTTGCCTTGTTTGAGGTAAGTAGCTTGCCTAATCTTGTGTGAGGGAATAACCATTAGGCTTGTACCATGTTTATTCTCTGATATTGTGATGCGATGTAAATGCGAGGTGAAAAGCACACATGTGGGTGCTATATTTGAAAAATGACCGGATTAGACTTTAGATCTTTAGTATGTCATGATTTGATTGTGTACTTTTTTGATACCTGTATAATTCATTGTATGTCTATGCGAGCTTACCGTTTTCATGTTAGAGATCATGTTTAGGATTTTTATTTCCTAAATTGGCCAAGTTAGGCCTTTATGGGATCATTGCTAAATTGATTTAGTTGTAGTCATGGTTTATATGTTGAACCCTCATCCACATTTATTTATTTTCATGTTCGTGTGCCCTTATGTTGATAAATTGTGAGTGTATGTCTTTGATGATGATTTGACAAGTTGCCTTATTGTAATTATGGCACTCGTGGAAATGTTGGGCGAATTGTTTGGGTGTTGGCACGAGGTTGTTGTCGTGCGATTGTGATTTATATTGTTATTATTGTCGGGTGCGATAGGGGCAGATATTGCTATTGTGTCGGGTGCAGAGCGATAAGGGTGGCTATTTCTATTA
Source organism: Nicotiana tabacum (assembly GCF_000715075.1). Taxonomy (NCBI): domain Eukaryota; kingdom Viridiplantae; phylum Streptophyta; class Magnoliopsida; order Solanales; family Solanaceae; genus Nicotiana; species Nicotiana tabacum. The sequence goes on along the minus strand of NC_134087.1, from coordinate 142,351,995 downwards.
TGTCGGGTACGGTGCGATAATGGCGGATATTGCTATTGTGTATGGTGCAAAGTGATAAGGGCAAATATTCCAATTGTGACACAAATATAGGTACGAGGTGTGATATGGTTGTCTTTCTATTTGATGACTTGTTGTCAAAACTGACCCCTTTACTTGCATTGAATTGTTATCAAATGTTCTTGTTACACCCTTGTACTTTCATTGTTGGAATGCGTCTTAAGTGAATCAGTATAAGCCGGAGAGTTTAAGGACCCTTACAAAGACAATGATGAGTTAACACATTGTTACAGAAGCATCGTGAGGATTGGAGGATAAACAAATCCTTTATAACCCCTACTTTTGGGGGTAAAAATAGGAATGATTAATATTCTAAGAAGGTCTTATTTTGAGGTAATTAAATCATATAATATTCGTATGTTTGAAATCAAACAAGTTGTAAAACAAAGTCGACAAAAGTTGTCACAAAATACATTTATAATTTTATTGAAATTTGGATCTAACGTCACTAAGTTTTTCTCTCAAAATACTTGGAGTTACGAGGTGATACCCACCAAATTGAAGATCTACGAGTCTAGTTTCTAATACATTAAATCGTCGATACGACACCGGAGTAGAGAGATATTTATAATTTTGTGATACTGCACAAGCAACTCCCTATGGGACCCACGTAGGTGGTGGTCGACCTACTTCATTTTTTAAAAGATTTGGACAAACATTCTTGCTCATTTTCTACCCAACTTCATCCTTACACTCATCTTAACCCTCCTAAATAGATTTCAAAGGTTCAAGGGTGATTCCAAAGTAATTACACTATATTTCAATATCAAAAGTTAGATATGGTGAGGAACAATACCTCTATGATGTTGTGATGATGTTCAGGGTTGTTGTGAGCTAACAACAGCCTGGATTAAAGCTTGTGAGTCCTCTATAAGGTAATTAACTTCGTCCTCATACTCCCAAAAACCCTCCCAAGCAGCTCATAAGTGATTAAGAGTGAACCTTGATGATTTAACCTAAGATTAACCTTGAAGATTAGCTCAAGTGAAAATTAGCACTTCTATGGTGTTGTATTTCCATTAAGGGTTGTTGTAAACTAAGTATAGCTTGGATTTCGGCTTGAAGCTACTGTAGGAGGTAAGTATATTGTGATATTGCTTGTTCTTAAGGTTATCTTGATGTTAATTGAGTTAAATTGATTGATTAGACATGAATTAGTAAATATAGTTGCTAATTGACGATAGTTGGAGTTGTGGACTGTTTTCTTTGTGATAAATATATGGTACAAGGCTGGAATCATTGATGAATGACTTTATTATCATGTTAAGGATATTGTTAAGTTAAAGTAATAATCCTATAAGGGGTGATATGGGGTATGCGGATTCCAATTCGAATTTGTCGCTCGTTAGAGTAACCTGCTCTAGACCTTGGAGTCCATTTTCTATATACATACCCGATGGGTAGGTCGGAACCCTGTCCCAACCATGATACAGTTTTGTTATCCTTAGAGGCTTGTAGACGAGTGTTGTATATGTTGTATGTCAGTATTGTGGCCTTGCTAGCCTTGTGTACATGTTCAATTTGATATTGCTGGTTGTAGACGTTCATGGCAGCCTCGTCGGCCAGCACAATTATGTACATGAGCTTTTGAGTATGTTTACCCCTCAGATGAGATAGACATTATTTTTAGATGATTCAGAATATGATCTTGTCGGCCTTGATTGGTATTGTCAGCTTGTAGGTAGGCCTCGTCGACCTAAGTTGAGGGTTACCTCTCCAGAGTTTACAATTACAGAGTGCTACGCTCGAGCCGAGTATGGCACCGGGTGCCGGTCACGCCTCCCAAGGTTTGGGGCGTGACAGTTCTAAACGAGATTGTGATATTATTTTCCGTTATACATTCTGTTGTCAGTTATTGATATATTGCACATGTTATTTGATTAGTAAGTATCATATGACTCGAATCTCGTCACTATTTCACCGAGATTAGTCTTGATACTTACTGGAAATCGATTATTATGTAATCATACTGCACTTTTGCACCCAAAATAACATACAAGACCATCAAGGCAAACAATGATCCACGCTAAGTAGATAGATGGTAACCGGCTAATGACTTCGGCAAACTCGAACAAAAATAAAGGAAACATCTGTAGGGACGTAGAGAGGAGAGCAGGGAATCTTTATCGCATATAACGAATAACGAATAACGAATAACGAATAAAGAAAGACGTAAAAGGTTTTGAGAAGCCTTAAACGGATAAAAGAGAGCCACACGGCCCAATCATCACATACATCCAGATATTAGGAGAATAGTCTCATTAAGAACTCCAGCACTTCTCTGCTTTGATTTCATTTCAATTGGGGAAATTTGAAGAATGCTAACGGTAGAACATGCCGCTGCCACCGTCCGTTTCTCCGCTGTGAACTTCGACGCCACCTCCCGCCGTTTATCTCATTCCGTCAGCTTCTTCATACCTCGGTACAGCTACTTCTTCCTTGCAGCTGCAGCACAGTGTTATCAATTAACTAAAGGCCTCAATTGATTTGAGAGTTTTGTTTGCAGGGATAAATTTGGAAGATTGGCGGACAATTGTGCTGGTGGTGGAAGAAGAACGTGCAAGGACAAAAATGGAGGAATTAAAGCAACTGCAAAGGATCATTTTAGCTCCGGTTCGGAGCCAGTAAAACAGAGTACATCATATCATCCGTCTGAGGACATTGGGGAGTTGGAACTAATGGAGAATGAGGATGCTCAACTCAAGCCAGCTGAATGTTCTAGGACAATTATTGAGGTTAACTGTTTTCTGCAAAACATACTTATTTATGCAACACATTGTTTTTGATGATAACACGTTATTTCCTCTAATTTAACAAATTTAAGAAGAATTCTACGACTTATCTCTGAAGAGGGAAAGATATTTTGGGTCCATTAAGCAACTTGATTGTAATATAGAGATGTACACACTTAGAAGATATACAAAACTTTTGATACTTTTTATTTGTATGGATTTATGTTATATATATACTAACATTTTAATGAACTTTTTACACCATCAGTTGCATACTATTTATTCTAGGTTATAAATCAAATCTTATTATATAAAGTTACCTGTAATTACTTTTTAATGACCTGATTGTTTAAAATATTTTTTACAACATCAGTGCATAGAACTTAAAACTCTATTTGTATTTGCATAATATTGGCATGGAGTAATGTGGCCAGTGAGGATTCATATAGTCGATCCCAACTTGTTTGGAACTGAGGTGGAGTTGTTGTTATTGTATGAGCATATGCAAATAATACCCTTTGACATATAGAATTTACTGCTGACTCTGCAAAATGCTTTCCTACCTTGTGCTTTTAGTCAATGTAGCTTTCAAGGATCTATTTGTCGTCTGAAATGGACCCTTGCTAAATTCTAAATGACAGGGCATTGTCCACAGGTTTTCAGTTGCTTTCTGATATTCTTGAGCAAAATATAATCTAGGCTGGTGATCATTATGGCTGGTTGTCTATGGTTAGCTGATATTTCCTTAATCACTTGATGTCTAGGTAAATAGCAAAGCGACACTCATGTTTTCAAGTGCAGTCAGTGATGTAATGCATGCGAACATTTTCTGGCCAGATTTGCCTTATACAACTGATGAACTCGGAAGTAAGATTCCCAGTTCTTTTTATTAGCATGTTTTGCTCAAGCTAATATTTTCTTCTTTGTGGTTAGTGGCTTATCTACAACCCTCGAAGGTTTATGTGCTTTCCCTTTTTATCAGATGTCTACTTTCAAGTAAAGAACGACGAAGATGTTCTGAAAAATCCAACAGAAGAAGAAACTGTTGTGGTAAGGAACAATTGAACTAAGAAGTTCAGTTAGTTTTCATTGTTAGGCGCTTCTGTGTTTCTCCAAACAATGTATTATTTTGCTTTTCCTTGTTCTTCAGCAAGTAACTTTGATATAGTAGCCACTACTGGATTCAAATGATTGTGCTTCATTTTGAGATAACCGTTTGCGGATCACTTAGCTACTTTCCTTTTTGTTGATGTTGATTAAGCATTTATTGTTTCCTAATCATGTCATGGTCATTTTCCCTCATTTTGATAAATAAGAAAACAGGAATCATGATAACAACTCATGGTCTTCAATAGCCCAGATGTAATGTTTCACAAGCTTATCCATCATAAGAGACAAATTTTCAATATAGTATTATCTTGATTATGACTTTTATGATCATCTTCCTGTGGAAAGATTCTTGTGTTGCATTGGGTTATAAGCTGGAGCATTTCTCCTACCACTCTATTGTGAAATCCAATTATCTTTTAAAAGCTCTTTCTTTCTGAGAGATATGGTAGAAGAGCTTAAAAAAATGTGAGGAACCTCTGCTATCATCAATCCACATATTTCTGCTTTCCATTAATTCTATGGAGATATACTAATGAAAAGTTAAACCTTATAAAAAAAACTAATGAAAAATAAAATAAAAAGAGCTCACAGATGGCAACTTCCACATTAGAAAACTACTTGGTTTTCTCTGAAGGCTTACTTAATTTCCAATAAAATGCAGCAAGTAATTATTGGCTTAGATACATCCGAAATGATGAGTGAGATGAAGTCATCAGGTCAATCTGAAACTGATTACCACATAGATGAATTTGATGACGAGGGTGTCGATATAGATGATTTAGATGACATTGATGAAGACGACGATGATGATGATAATGAGGATGATGATGATAATGATGATGAATCGGTATTACTCATTTTAAATGGCTTACTTTTCAAATATGACTGCTGTTCTATCTTTTTTTTTCAGTTTATAAACTTGTTCACAGGATTGGGTTTCCATTCTTGATGATGAAGAAGATCAGAATGGGGATCCTGACTTGGGGGATTGGGCTACGTTAGAGACAATGCGTTCCTCTCATCCAATAGACTTTGCCAAAGCAATTACTGAGGTAAATGTCCTCCTGATAAATTGTATGCAACGAAGTTAAAAGTGTGAAAACTATCAATTTGACTTCCTCATGTTACATTTAGTTCTCTATATGTGTTACATATAGCTTTTTTATCTGCCATGGAGATTAAATCAAACATTTAATTTTGTGGTCTAATTTGCTGCTCAGGTTGTGACAGATGATCCTATAGATTTTATGGACCAGCCTCCTGCAGGTCTTGCTATACAAGGCGTTCTAAGGCCAGCATTCCCTGAAGAGCACGCTTCCATTCCAAAGCAGATATCTGAACATAAATCAAATGATGCTGGTATAGACCAAATAGAAAAAGTTGCAGAATATAAGCAAAACTGTAGTGTTCAAGTCAATGGCCACAAACATGAAAGTGGATCTTCGCAAGATGGCCCAAGTTGTCCAGAGGAATTGGAGAAGGACGAAACCCTTGGAAATGGAACTTCATTTTACAAGCTAGAGATGATTAAAATTCAGTTAATTTCTTCACATGGGCATCAAGTAAGTTTTGTAGGTTTATGAGGTTCCACCTTGAATTTGTTGGTCAGCATTACAATACTTTCCTTGCCTCAATCTGCATCTGTGGACTGCAATTATGTAACTATTGTGAATCATTTGTGTCATCCTAGTGCTTATCGTCATTAAGTACGGGAAGTTGGACTTGATAATCTCAGAAGGGTTACAGTCGGTGGCACAGGGGGCAGCTATAAGTGTGTGACACCTTATTTGTTAAGTCGAAAAAGAAAAATATTACGAGAAAAGAGCATACTATTATTTTGAACAAGTAGAAAAAGGGTACTCTTCTCATTTGTCCCTTTTCTATAAGGGGAAAAGTTCTGTCCTGAAATTGCTGCAGTTGTTACATGCAAAGATGAAAGCTAGTTTGGAATAGACAGCAGAAACAGTCTTCCTGTTTTATGTCATGATAGATTTTGGATGACATGGTTATAGCTCTCTTAGATTTGGCTACCAAGCTGAACCCTGGGGACAAGTTCCATGGGATGCTTTTCCGTCAGTGCTAATCAAGTAATCAACTATTATACATGAATACAGTGACTCATTAGTCATTATCATCCATATTGTTTGTATTTCGCAAATGAGTGCTATATGTCATGCATGTATCTCACACTAGAATGTTCTTGATGTTTTAGAATGTAGGTGCATATGATCTATTTTCTTAATCTATCAAAAAGCTTAACAATTTTTGCAATTGTGAGATTCCTGTGAATCTACCCTCAATACTCAGCTTAATCAATTTTATGTCTTCTAATGGTGGGCACAGATCTTAGTGGAGTTAGATGATTTTAGTCAAGCTAAACCTGATGCAATAGCGCATTCAGCTGCCAACATTATATCGCGGCTTAAAGCTGTAGGAGAAAACACCACACAGGCTCTCAGATCTCTCTGTTGGAGATGCAAGGGAATTCAAGTGGAGGTATGACCAATCTTAGTTCCCTGGATATTTTCTAGATGATTAGATTTTGTTTTTCTTCCCTTCTCTTCAGAAATATGATGCTTTAGAATCCATCGAGTGGTTTGCCCTTTTAACAGCCAAATAAAGTGATATAAAAGCAAACGCAACTCTTCCTCCCCTTCTTTCCCCAAACCTCCTTTCCTTGGAATGAGATTGACTTGCATATGCAGGTATTTCCAAATATTGGAGCCATTTTTTAAAAATGGTAGACAACTGATCGATTTTGTTGCTTTCCTACATCATTGAAATGGAAACTAGTCTGCTGCTTTTGTGTGCCCCCAGCACGTACTTGATGCTATTATTGTGAATAAAATACTCTCTCTTACACGTGCGAGCAGACACACAATGTAGCCATCATTTAACTGCTTGTTTTCTGATGTTTTATTGTTTATTCATTTGTTGTTATTTTTCTAATACGAGAACATATCCTTCTTGCGGTCTGTTTGATGCATTAACATGGAACTGTAAGACTTGAACCACATCACTGTTTAGGGTGATGTCCCTGTCCCACTGGCTACTTCATCTTACTTCTTTTTGCCATGTATGACAGGAAGTGGCTCTGATTGGTGTAGACAGCCTTGGTTTTGACCTGAGAGTTTGCTCTGGAGCACAAGTTCAGACACTGCGGTTTTCCTTTAAAAAGCAGGTATGATATTTATAATACTTGTGTTTTGATTTTGAGATTCAAACTTCATTTCCAGTTTTGCTGCATATCTGCTGAGCTCAAATGAACTGTTGTCAATGTGGATTACCATATCTTTGATACATACCTGACATGCAGGCTTAGTTTACGTGTAAAACCAGAATGAATATTTATTATCGAGATCGAATGGAGAGAAGTGCTTCTGCTTATTAATCATATTTGCTATTTTAGACCACAAGCTTTTGGTTTTTGAGAATCACTTTGTGCTATTTCCAAGTTCCAAAACAGTAACTATTTCATTTTCCTGTAAAAGTAATAGAACATTCTATTTGCAGGCCTCCTCGGAGTATAGTGCTGAAAGACAATTAAATGATCTGCTGTATCCAAGGTTCCACCCTAAGTTACAGAAGCAAGAAACTCACCAAGCTGAATCATGAAAAATTTAGACTACAAAAAGTCTACAGTATCTATAGATTTTGTTGTAGTTTTGGCTCAAAACTGTATACAGAATGTAAAGACTCTTTGTTCCATCCCATCATATTATTTATTCGGTGGAGGTCATAACTATCTCCCTTTACTGTTCTTGTGACCTCCATAGTCCCATTATAATGCAATTTTGGTTAATATATCTTTTGAATAAATTTCTGTCTGTGCTAGACTTTGCAAGGTGCTTTCCATAACCAGTTGGGCCAAGTGTTTTATCATCTTAGAGCAATTAGCTACATCTGATTTTGCTGATGCAGCTCCTTCCATGTCATGATGTTTTATCAGGAAGCATGCACAGTCAATAGTATTTTAAGTTAAATATTGGACCCACACAACATTATCATATCACAAACTTCAACAAGAAGTATATAAGAACCACGGTGTCCAGGTAAAAACCTGTCCAAAGATCACATCTTTTGATATGTCTTGATAAACATTAAACCGCATGGCTATGTTATTGAAACCTAGAATAAACACTTCATAGAAAATAAATCCTTGTCTTCTCTTATTATGAAAACAGAATTAAGTAACTCTCACTAACAACTTTTCGTATAAGTCTCATATGCCAGTTGAGCAGTGAGAAGATCAACAACAGCAGAACCAACAGATTTAAACACAGTAATCTCCTCAGCAGTTGTTCTGCCGTTCTTTTCTCCCTTGATCAATTCCAACAAGTTCCCAGCAATCTCATCCCTTGTAATAACCCCTCTCTCAAATGCACCTACTAATTCCCCTGCCTCTACCAACGCAGCCTCGTTATCAACAAACACTTTCCCCCTCTTCAACGCTTCATCATCGCACTCTCTCATCGAATGCTTAAATGATCCAACCAAATCCAAATGCGCCCCTTCTTTAAGCTTCTCCCCCTTCACCAATGGCGTCTCCGAATTCGTTGCACAACTCACTATATCTCCCAACTCCACAACTTCCTCAAGACACCCATTACTCTCAAAACTCACCCCTTCAAATCCACCTTCACTTTGCAATTTTTCAATCACCCATTTTGCCTTTTCAGCAGTTCTGTTCCATACTATCACTTTCTTCAAATTTGGCCTAACTGTTAGATGTGCCTTGATCAAGTGTGGTGCTAAAGTACCAGCACCAATCATCAAAAGGGTTTCAGAATCGTGTCTTGATAAGAAGTTAGAAGCTAAAGCTGAGATGCAAGCAGTTCGGTAGACAGTGAGTTCAGTGGCATCCATAGTAGCTAAGGTTTGTCCAGTGATGGAATTGAAAAGAACATAACTTGCGTGAACCCCAGGTAAATTTTGGGTGGAATTGTTGGGGTGATAAGTGACTAGCTTGACACCAATATAGGGAAGTGAAGGGGAACAAGACCAAGAAGGCATAAGGAGGAGAGAAGTGGAAGGGCTTGTTTGGTGGGCATGGCGAAGAGGGGATTGAGTGGTGGAAGTTAAGGTAGGGAGGGAAAATTGAAGGTGGTCGATGAGGGATTTGTGAGAAAGGAGGGTATGGAGAGTGGCGGAGGAGATGAAGACCGGTGGTGGTGTCATGGTGGTGGGTACAGTGGATTGGGATTTTCGTGTTTCTTTTTGGTGGCAATGGAATTGTGTATTTCAGGAGAAATGGACGACGACTCGGTAGTTGGGTACTTGGGTTCCTTGATAATTCTTTATAGGAATTTTTGTATATTTATACACTATTGGAAACTTTATTACATTTTCTACTCAAGTTTCAATTTAATTACCTTCTATATATAAATTTATCAATTATATACACTTTAGAAATTAAATGAATATCCCTTTATATTAGGAATTTATTATTTCTCATCCGTATTCTCTCTCCCTCCTACTCTCTCTCTCTCCGTCTCTCTCTCTCCTGCTCTCTCTCCGTCTTTCTATCTCTCAATTCCTAATTCCAATAATGTAAGCAAAGGAAAGGAGAGTAGCAATCCCACCATTGAAAAACTTTGAAGTTTTGAATTGGATTTTTAAAAACATTATTTGTTTGAATTGAGTGTTGTTGCAAACAATTGGGAATTCTCTCTACGTCTCTCTGTCTCTCAATCCCTAATTCCAGTACTGTAAAGCAAAAGAAAAGAAAGCAGCAATTCCACCATTGACAGCCATTAAAAAGCTTTGAAGCTTTGAATTCGAATTTGGGTTTTCAAAAACCATTATTTGTTCGGATTGGGTGTTATTGCAAACAATTGGGAATATGGTTTGGAGTTTACATCTCAATTTTTTAGGATGTTTTGGTAAAGATTAGACTTGATTTTGGCTGAATTTCATATTGAAACTCGTGGCATACATTATACTTACGAAATTGTAGAAAAATTGTATTTTGTTGTTTATATATATTTTTTTATTTAACTAATTATATGAAAGTTGAACAATATTGTATAAAAATTGTATTTAAGTTGTATGATATTGTAGTTATATATAACTGAGTAGAAATAATGTATGAAAATTGTAGATAAGTTGTATAATATATAATTAGTTATATGAATTTTGTTTTTACTATGTATAAATCAGATACAAAATATCCAAAAGAAATATTGTATAAAATTTGGATAAAAATTGTATTTAAGTAGTATGATATTGATTTTTATATAACTAGGTAGAAATAATGTATGAAAGTTGTAGATAAGTTGTATAATATATAATTATTATGTTTTTTTAAGTAAATCCACTAGGCGATGTACCTAGGACTAGTTTTATTAATAATAAAAATAAAAAACAACATAGGATGAGTACAAATAAGGGGGACAATAGCACTAGTAGTGTTGCCTCTATGCCTTGGCTATATAATCACTCTTCTGCGCCTCACATTACCTTATGATGTCAGCCTCATGTACAAGATCATGGTGTAGTTGCCGGCAAAGTTTCACGAGTGTTGATACCCAATTTTTTCTTATATATTTTTAATACGTATATATACTTTCAAAATAGTATATATGCATATATAAGCATGCATAAGCATTTTTTATAATTTTTCTATAATTTTAAAGGCTTCAAATTGATTTATTTCTTCCCCTTTTATTTATAAAATTTTCAATAATTATCCTTCAAATTATTTTTGTGGTGATTTTAGTCATCTAAATTTTATATTATGCCAAAATATTGTTTAAATATTTTTAGTGCATTTTTTATAATTGAATTTACATTTTTAAGTTAATTTGCATATATTTGCAATACTAGCCCTATTAGTGCATAATTACGTTATTAATACATAAAATAGTCTTTTATATTTTTAAAATGTTAAACAACTATTTTTAATCATTTTAGTAAATGAAATATTTTTTGGAAATCCTTTTATTATTTTTTATAAATTGTATAGTACTGAAAATGGCTATTTAAAATCTAACCTACTTTTATTTTAATTTTAGCCCAAACCCAAAGCCAAAATCAGCCCAATTTTTAAACCAAAATCTACCCAGGCCCAATGCCCACCTACCCAACCCAAATACTCGGCCAAATCCTGGCCGTTGATCATTTTGATCAACGGTCCAGGTTTCACCTTTCCTTAATTAAACCACCCTATACACCAAAACCCTAATTCATTTCCCATCTTATATCGCCATCATTTAATACTCTCTGCTCTCAAACGCTCTCACCCTAACCTTAATTCCCAATCTCACTGACCCCCATCTATGGCTATCTCCGGTGACCTCTCAACACCTCTCAGGGCTCCAATGGCTTCTCTCATGTCATTTTTGCCATCTCTAAGGCCCTCAAGGGACCAGGGCTATGTCGACTTGTATCTAGGGTTCATTTCTCGCCTATTCCAGGCCATTCCAGTGTGATTTTGAGTGAGATCGTCCTATATTAGCCACGATCTATGGATTTCTAAACAAGTTTCTTCATCTCTGCATGGTTCTCTTCGAAACCCCTAATTTCTTTTCTAAAAAACCTCCTAGATCTGTACAAATCTAAGGTGATTTGAGTTTGTTTCCTGTGAGTTTTACAACGGCCTTGAGATTCTTTACAAGAATCATATGATTTCAAGTGATTTTTCATCTTTTCCGAAAACTTGGGTTTCCGGAATTTCTTTTTAAAATTTGTTTGATGATTCTTTGTGTTCAAACTTCTGCTTATCATACATTTTTGACTGATTTTATGAACCTGCTACAACCCTAGCCAATGTTTAAACCTTACTCTTTATATGCAACTTGTTCAAATTCTTTGAGTCATACAATGTCCAAAACATGCCCTTATTTGCAAGTATGTGTTTAACTATTTATTTGATAAAGTACTAATTCATAAGTATAAGTTCGGTCGGAACCCACCGTTGTGGACTGAGAGGGGTGCCTAACACCTTCCACTCAAGGTTATTTCGAGCCCTTACCCTAAATATCTGGTAATGCAAACTAGTCTAAGAGTTAATTACTCTAGGTGCCCTAACGCACCATAATTTGTTAGGTTGCGATTGTTCAAAAAACCCAAATTCCCAAAAGGAAATGAGTTATTACCCCCATGAATGTCGAAACCCGTACTTCCCTCTCTCTCTCTCTTCGAAAGAAAGGAAAAAGGGGGCGCGACAGCATGGCGACTCTGTTGGGGATACCTTTAGGCTCTTACAGTAACGTACTTATCTTTTGTGAATTAGTCCAAGCATGTTTTATCCCGCACCTTTTCCCCTTATTTAGATTTAATTGTCTATTTTCTTTTAAGCATTTATGATTCTTTTATTTCCGAAACTGACTTGTCTCTTTGTTTTCCTTTTCCATAACTATATTTCAATTATTTAAATATTGTATTTATTTTTCCTACATGCAAATACTTGACTACATGTTATTTATTGCTGCATATATCATGCTCCACATCATATTCCACTCGTGCGTATTAAATCTTATAGTAACGCTTGATGAGCGGTTACGCTCTTCCTATTTATTACCCTTAAATTCGGAAAGGCTTATTCGCGGTAAAACCAGTCGATCAGCGGTGCAGTCGACGGTTCTGTGCATTTCCCCCTCAAGTTATCCTCTTGAGGGTACCAGTCTAAACCCTCATAGTAACCTTATTCTGATCAAATTGTGCATGCATCATGGTCAAACCTAGTAGGATCAATTATGTTGTCCACATAGTGATCCTTTAAGATGAACCTTATCCAAAGTCTACCGGGGTTTCCATAATCCCAACGGACACAACCATGTTCTGTGCATTAATTTGGAGAACTAAATACCAATATGCTAATCATGAATGTATAGATAGTCGAGTTTGGTGGGGGAGAAAGGCCTAACCCTTTTTGTTTTGCAGAAAATGAGGCACGAGGTCCCCAGATTCGGTATGGTTAGCAACATTCCACCATTGCTGCTGGATTGGTAGGAGGACCTTTCTTCAAGTGACAAGAAACATGTAAGAAAGTACCTGGGTAACTTGCCTTCCCTGTTAGACATTGAGCCAAATAACAAGTTGATCGAGGTTGCCACTTTGTTCTGGGACAGTGAGAGGTCTGTGTTCCATTTCAGCGACATAGCAATGACACCACTTCTAGAAGAAATTGGAGGGCTTGCGGGATTGACTTGGGATAGACCCGGGTTATTGTTACCGGAGAATCGTACTGGTAAATGGTTCTTAAAGATGATGGGGTTGAAGAAGAATCTGACTTGGTATGCTTGAAGGAATCTTACATACCCTTCGAATATCTGTATGAGAGGTATGGCCATAGCAAGTCCTACCGTACCTACCATGATGAGATCTCTCTCACTTCTCTAGGCTACATCCACCGCAGAGTGTTCATGTTCATTGTATGTTTCTTAGGCCTAATAGTATTCCTAATGAAAAGGGAAAGAATCCATACTAGGTTGGCCATGGTCGCCAAGATTTTGATGGAAAGGATCGATGGACAGACATACACTATAGTCCCAATGATCATAGCCGACATCTACAGGGCTCTGGAGCGCTGTCAAAGAGGGGTCAATCATTTCGAGGGTTGTAACTTGTTGCTGCAGTTGTGGTTGTTAGAACATTTTCAAAAGGGTCACTATCGCCAAGAATTTCTGCGAAGGGCTTGGAACGACCATATTGCCTTCCATCACCCCAAGCGGATGACGTATATTCCAGACAGGTTTGCTCAGCCAGAAAGTGCCAAAGAATGGATAGAGTACTTCGACAATCTGACCGAGGAATAGGTACAATGGATGTTTGAATGGTTCCCAATAGATGAATTCATCATCAGATCCGGGGACGCTCCACACTTAGTGCTGATTGGGTTGAGAAGGATATACCCTTATGTCCATATCCGAGTTATGAGGCAAGCAGGTAGGAAACAGGTTGTACCAAGGGTTTCCAAGATGAATCATTTCAAGGCAGACTTTCGAGACGACGACATCCCTTACAAGTGTCAAGCTCAACACATGTGGCACTGCAAAATCATTGTGGAAAAGAACATTGTTGAGACAGACAGGTATCAGGCAGGGTGTGAGCCTCTCTACCCAGCATGGTTGGAGGACAATCTAAAAGGAATGGTGATGCCAGGAGCCGGTCGAGGGAATAGGATCATAGATGAAGAAGCTGAAGCTCAAGTCAAATATAAACAGGTTGCGCAATAGGGTCCATGACTCTGAGAATGAGCACCCGGAAATACATGAGAGGAATGTGAGGTTGATCGAAGAATGGAAAGAAATGGCAGTCACTTCCAATAGGAAACTGGAATATCTGGAGCGAGGAATAGTGGAGCTGGAAGGCAAAGTCATAAAGAGGATCGAGGATTGCCAGAATGCTGAAGGAGCTGCGGGAGGACATCTGGCCAGAGCCTACTTGTTACTGGATCTGCGCGAGCTGGGGGACCTGTATGATGGAGTTAGGAAGATCGAATCTGGGGAAGGTCCTTCTGGGACCAAATAGGCTAGATTTATTTGCTTTCCTAAAATGTAATAAGGCCAAGTGCCAATAGTGACTTATTTTTCTATTATCTTAGTATCGTTTTGGGATTCGTCTATTTTTATACTATGAAATGAAGCATTTATTGGCATCTAAAGTTCTCCAAATCTATTCATCGCTAGGCCTACCTAGGGCGCAACGAAGCTCCCAAATTAAGACACGACTTTACATTTTCGCAATATGTGTTTAAATACTGCAAATATTTCAGAATCCTCAATGACTTGTTACCTTTTTTTGTTTTTCCTTATTTTGATTATTCTCATCCGCTTAGGTTGGTTCACTCATATTGGCCTCATCATCGTATCATACCAGATCTAGAGGCCCTCCACCTCCTCCTCCTCCAAGCAATACGAAAGACAAAGGAAAAGCAAAAATGGACAACTTGAGTGGTATCCGAAAGGAAAATGTTGAGAATGCAGAAACTTCAAATGGCCATTGTACTCCGGCCCCAAATGATCTAGTCTTGAGACTAGAACAAAAGGTATTGGAATTGCAAGGAGAACTTGAGCAGGTCCACAACTTGGCAAACTTGTCACTCACCCTAAATGTCCCCGACATCCACCAACAAAATACAAAGAACCCAGCACCCCCCCCCCCCCAAACACACAAAACCAACACCCACAAAATCCTCCTACACCGAATCAATACGCAACTCCACCCCAAAATCTCAATCTATTGCCAATACCAACTCCGCCACAACATCACCACCAACCAATTCAGTATCCACCAACTACCACTTACCATACTCCCCAAAA
Organism: Nicotiana tabacum; assembly: GCF_000715075.1. Classification (NCBI taxonomy): domain Eukaryota; kingdom Viridiplantae; phylum Streptophyta; class Magnoliopsida; order Solanales; family Solanaceae; genus Nicotiana; species Nicotiana tabacum. The sequence continues at coordinate 142,336,832 of NC_134087.1, read as the reverse complement.
CACACCACAACCCATTCCCGATCCCCAAAACTCCACCAATGACCATCATTACACCCAAGTCCCTGGCATCCATCAAAACAACCCTATATACGTAGAAACCGTAACTTACTCTATCCAACCAATCTCCTATACACCGGAATCCTCCGAAAAGGACCTGCTCATTAAAAACATGGTTGAAGAACTCAAGAAGTTGACAAGCTGAGTTCAAGGTGTCGAAGGCGGCAAAGGAATAGAAGGGTTGAACTATGAAGAACTATGCATACAACCAGACGTAGAACTGCTAGAGGGATACAAACCTCCCAAGTTTGAGATGTTTAATGACACAGGTGATCCCAGGGTTCATCTGAGAACCTATTGCGACAAACTTGTCGGGGTCGGGAAAGACTAAAAGATCCGAATGAAACTCTTTATGAGAAGTCTTACTGGGGATGCTTTGTCTTGGTACATCAGCCAAGATCCCAAGAAATGGTCCAATTGGGTAGGTATGGCGTCAGATTTCATGGACCGGTTCAGGTTCAATACAGAAAATACACCAGATATTTTCTACATTCAGAATCTTAAGAAGAAACCTACTAAGACTTTTCTGAGTATGCTACTCGTTGGAGGTCGGAAGTGGCCAAGGTCAGGCCATCTTTGGATGAGGAACATGTGAACAAGTTCTTCATCAGAGCATAGGACCCACAATATTATTAAAGGTTGATGGTTATCGAAAATCATAAATTCTCTGATATCATCAAACTTGGAGAAAGAATCGAAGAAGGAATCAAGAACGGGATGGTAACGAATTTTGAGGCACTACAAGCCACAAATAAAGCACTACAATCAGGCGACATATCAAAGAAGAGAGATATTGGGGAAGTAATGGTGGTCCAGGGCCCGAAATCTCCACTCACATATCAAACACCTCCACCAACATATCAAACGCCTCCAACCACATACAAAGCACCACCGCCCACATATCAACCCTCATCTCCCAGATATTCCCAACCAGCCACTGTCTATCACACCTATTACTCCCAACCATCCTTTTTCCAGTCACCTCTAACTCGCCAAAACTTTCCAAGACCAAGATCCAATTTTGACTGCAAGCCAACCAAACAATACATCGCCATTGCTGAACCCATCGACCAATCGTATGAAAGATTGAAAGTCGCTGGTTATGTCACCCCCATTCCTGTTGTGGCATTAGAAAACCCATCCCAATGGGTCAATCCAAACAAAACTGTGCGTACCATTCTTGTATGAAGGGGAACACCACTGATGAGTGCCGAAAATTGAAGGATAAGATCCAGACGCTAATCAACAACAAGGTCATACAGGCCAAGAAAGCCGCACCTAATGTTCGCAACAATCCCCTCCCTGATCATAGAGGCGGTGGGGTGCATGTGATAGAGACAAACGAAGAATGGGACCCCGAGGGGTCGATTGGGCTTATTCAAGAAGGCGATGACTTTAAGGTTGCAGTCACGCTTACTCCTATTGTGGTACAAACTCAGTCACCAATCGAGGTCGAGCTAGCTGCACCTGTTCCATTTGAGGTAGAGGTAGCTCCACCTGCGGCCACCCCCGCTCCATTTGAAGTAAAAGTTAGCACACCTTTCACTGTGACAGTATCAACCACACCTCCATTCAACTCACAAGCAATACCCTGGGATTACGTTGCTGAGGCTTGGCAAAAAGGGAAGGCCAAGGTAGAAGAATCTGACGCTGCACAAGGAATGGCTAGGACTGGAAGAGTCTATACACCTGAACACTTGGGAGGATCGAGTAAGGATGCCACTACCAGGCAGCCTGTCATTGAGACAGGGACAGATGACCCGTGGAGGAAAGTACAAGTAAAGGAGTATTCTGTCGTTGATCATTTGAACAAAACTCCAGTTCAGATATCTATTCTATCACTATTGCAAAACTCAGAGGCACATAAGAACGCTTTAATGAAAGTGCTGAATGAGGCTTATGTACCCAATAACATCACTGGTGGAGAAATGGCCAATATGGTGGGACAAGTACTAGAAAGTCATAAAATCATCTTCCATGAAGATGAGCTGCCACCTGAGGGATTGAATCACAATCGAGCATTGCATATTACAGTGCAATTTGAAGACAAATTCATTGCCAATGTCTTGGTTGATAGAGGTTCAAGCCTCAATATTTGTCCATTGGACATTCTGAAAAGGTTGGACAAAGGTTTTAATGAAATACAGGTAGGAAGCATGAACGTGAAAGCTTTCGATGGGTCTCAAAGGGCCACCATCGGGGAGATCAACCTTTGTTTGCAGATGGGGCCAACTTGGTTCGATGTCGAGTTTTAGGTGCTCGACATACCAGCCTCATATAATCTTCTGTTGGGCCGACCATAGATCCATGCCGTCGGAGTCGTGCCTTCTACATTACATCAAGCTGTGAAATTCGAATGGAATCATCATGAGGTGATCATTCAAGGAGATGGAAGTAACCCCATTTACACTAGTCAAACCATCCCAGCTATTGGGCATAGAAGAATGTTAGGAGGGGAAAAATATCATCACATTGAACGAGTCAATAAGTCGAGAAAGATAAATGGTGGAGCAGTAAAATAGAAATTATATTGGCATGGTCTGGGTATGAGCCCGTCAAAGGGCTGGGAAAGAATCTCCAGGGCATCACTAAACCGATACGGCTGAAAAATCATGGTACCACCTTTGGGCTCGGATATCAGTACACCTGGCAAGAATACAATGATTGGTCGCCTCCATGGCGCGGACCATATTACCCTCTAGAGCAACCAGTGCCATGCCTAGAACAAGTTTTTCACCAAGTTGATACGGTATGGGGGAATGCAGAAGAGGAAGCACTCGCTAGGTTGAAGAATTTGTTCTTGGAAGATGAAGACATGGACTGCAGTTCCATAATTGAGGAGCAGGAGGAAGAAGGCCTCACTATTCAGATCGTAAAGAAGGGAGCTGTTCTCAGGAACTGGACCGCCACACCAGCCCGAGCCCGCCGAGTCCCTAGGTAGCTTGGCAGATTTTACTTCTATAGCCATTCTAGGCATTTAAGATTTCCAGTAATTTTGATTTACTTGTTTCAAAATAAATGCTCGATTCATCAAGCTATACTTGTCTAAATGATTTTTTGGTTTTAATCAAATGCATTTGCTCTTTATTATTCATTACTATTTCTACACTTTTTCTTTCTATAGCATTATTATTACTTTTCCTGATAAACTAGTGACTGTGACATATAATGAGGCAACACAACATGAGAATAGTGATTCAGATGAAGAAGATGAGATACCCGAGGAAGTTGTCAGGGAGGTTGAAAATTTTGAGAATAAGCCTAAGTCCAATCTGGACGAAACCGAAGTAGTAAATTTGGGAGACATCGAGATCGTCAAGGAGACTCGCATCAGCATTTACTTGTCACTGACAGAGAAGGAAGAGTACATTCGTTTCCTAAAGGAGTATGAGGATATTTTTGCGCGGTCATATGATGACATGACCGGTTTGAGCACGTCCATAGTGGCTCACAAGTTGCCTACTAACCCCATGTGTCCGCCAGTGAAGCAGAAAATCAGAAAGTTCAAACCAGATATGAGCTTGAAAATCAAGGAGGAAGTCACCAAGTAGATCAAATCCAAAGTTCTCAGGGTAGTTGAGTACCCAACCTGGTTAGCTAACATTGTGCTAGTTCCGAAGAAGGATAGGAAGGTCAGAGTATGTGTTGACTACCGGGATTTAAACAGAGCAAGTCCCAAGGATGACTTCCCACTATCAAACATACATATTTTGATCGACAATTGCGCCAAGCATGAACTCCAATCCTTTGTAGATTCCTTCACGGGTTATCATCACTTTGGATGGATGAAGAAGAAGCGGAGAAAACAGCTTTCATTACACCTTGAGGGGTATACTACTACAAGATAATGCTATTTGGTCTAAAGAATGTTGGGGCTACTTACATGAGAGCCATGAAAACTATCTTTCATGATATGATACACAAAGAAATAGAGGTGTATGTGGACGACGTCATTATCAAATCTAAGAAGGCTGTAGATCACATAGCGGACTTGAGAAGGTTCTTCGACAGGCTAAGGAGGTACAATTTGAAACTGAATCCCGAAAAGTGTGCATTCGGGGTTCCCACAGGAAAATTATTGGGACTCATCGTCAGTCGTCGAGGGATCAAGCTGGATCCGTCTAAAGTCAAGGCTATTCAGGAGTTACCACCACCTAAGAGCAAAAAGGACGTAATGAGCTTCCTAGGACGTCTCAACTACATCAGTTGATTCATAGCACAGTCCACAGTCATATGTGAACCCATCTTCAAAATTCTGAGGAGAGATGCTGAAATAAGCTGGACAGAGAATCGTCAGAGGGCCTTCGACAAAATCAAAGAGTACTTGTCCACACCACTAGTTCTGGTCCTGATAAAGCCAGGACGACCTTTGCTACTCTATCTATTTGTATTAGATGGAGCCTTCGGATGTGTTTTGGGACAACATGATGAGACAGGAAGAAATAAGCAAGCCATATACTACCTGAGTAAGAAGTTCACACCTTACGAAGCACGGTACTCTCTGCTAGAAAGCACTTACTGTGCTTTGACCTGGACGGCCCAGAAGTTAAGGCATTACTTCTCTGCCTATACCACATACCTCATATCCAGGATGGACCCTCTGAAGTACATATTTCAAAAACCCATGCTGACTGGGAAGATAGCCAAATGGAAGATACTGTTGAGTGAATTTGACATCGTCTATGTAACTCAAAAGGTGGTCAAAGGACAAGCATTGGTAGATTATCTTGATGAAAATCCGATGGAAGGAGAATACGAACCCTTGAAAACATATTTTCCTGATAAAAAAGTATCATTCGTAAGAGAAGACATTACCAAAGCATACGATGATCGGAGGATGTTCTTTAACGGAGCTGCAAATTTCAAAGGAGTAGGCATTAGAGCAGTTTTGGTATCAAAAACGGGTCAACATTTTCCGGTATCTGCTAAACTCAAATTTCCCTACACCAACAACATGGCAGAGTATGAAGCCTGCATACTAGGGCTTAACATAGCAATCGACATGAACATTCGGGATCTACTAGTGATCGGTGATTCAGAATTACTTGTGCACCAGGTACAAGGAGAGTGGGCCACCAAGAATTCCAAGATATTGCCATATCTGCACCATGTGCAGGAATTGAGAAAGAGGTTCACAAAGATAGAATTCCAACATGTGCCCAGAGTTCAGAATGAGTTTGCCGATGCATTGGCCACCTTGTCATCTATGATACAACATCCAGATAAGAATTATATTGATCCCATTCCGGTGAGGATCCATAATTAGCCGGCATATTGTGCTCATGTTGAAGAAGAAACAGATGGAAAGCCTTGGTTCCATGACATCAAGGAGTATTTGTCAAAGGGAGAATAACCAGAGCATGCAAACCACACTAAAAATGCACACTCCGGAGATTGTCCAATCACTTCTTCCATAGTGGAGGAAATTTGTATAGAAGAACTCCCAATTTGGGATTGCTAAGATGTGTCTACGCAAAGGAAGCTTCTAAGCTACTTGAGGATATACATGTCGGGACCTGTGGCCCGCACATGAATGGTTTCGTCTTGGCTAAGAAGATACTTAGGGTCGGATACTTTTGGATGAATATGGAGACAGATTGCATCCAGTATGTCCGCAAATGCTTTCAATGTCAGGTGCATGCCGATATGATAAAAGTGCCGCCAAACGAACTCAATGCAACAAGCTCTTCTTGGTCATTCGCCGCTTGGGGAATGGATGTTATTGGTCCGATTGAGCCCACTACTTCAAACGGACATTGTAGTCATTGATTACTTCACAAAATGGGTGGAAGCTGCATCTTACAAAGCTGTGACCAAGAAAGTCATCGCAGATTTTGCCAAAGATCGTATTGTCTGCCAATTTGGAGTTCTCGAGTCCATTGTTACTAATAATGCTGCCAACCTCAACAGTGATCTAATAAAAGCCATGTGCGAAACTTTCAAAATCAAGCACAAGAATTCCACAGCCTACAGACCTCAGATGAATGGAGCCGTAGAAGCTGCCAATAAAAACATCAAAAAGATACTAAGAAAGATGGTAGAAAACCACAAACAATGGCACGAGAAGCTACCTTTTTGCTTTATTAGGATACTGCACTACGGTTCGCACATCAACCGGGGCAACTCCCTACATGTTGGTTTATGGTACCGAGGCTGTCATCCCAATCGAGGTAGAGATCCCTTCTTTAAGAATCATACAAGAAGCTGAACTCAACGATGCAGAGTGGATAAGGAGTCGCTATGAACAATTTGCCCTTATCGACAGAAAGAATATGAACGCACTGTGTCACGACCAAATTTATCAGAATAGAATGTCTAGAGCTTTCAACAAAAGGGTCAAACTAAGGCAATTTGCACCAGGTCAGTTGGTGCTAAAGAAGATCTTCCCACATCAAGATGAAGCCAAAGGGAAATTCTCTCCCAACTGGAAAGGTCCTTACATGGTTCACAGGGTGCTGACAGGAGGAGCACCCATACTCGCAGATATGGATGTAGAAATCTGGCCAAAACCAATCAATATATAAGCAGTCAAGAGATATTATGCTTAGATTATTTACATTTCCTCATCTGATGTAGTTGAACTACGCTTGACCTGATTCCCGTTTAAGAGGGGATACGTAGGCAGCCTTATGGGTTCGGTCATATCATAATAAAATTTTCATTTTTTCCAAGATAAGAAACTGGGGTAAAATTTTGAGGAAGACCCTTAAAATTCCGGAGCAAGTCCAACCAATGTCATCATGCCAGAAAGTCAGAAATTGGTTAAGAAACTGGGGCAGAATTTTGAGAAGGATTCTCAAAATTCCGAAGAAAGTTCAGCAACACCCATTATCCACAAACGGTCAAAAAATCATCCACCAAATTGGGGAAGAATTTTGAGGAGGACCCTCAAAATTCCAATATAAGAGGACTGCAATGCCTTTGAGATATGTTACAGTCACTGGTTCATCTAAAATTACTTAATATATCAATATGTTTCTAAAATGACTCTATTTTTATCAATGATTGCATATTTTTCGAAAACTTTATTTCTGTAACAGTCAGGTGTTACCCAGGGAAACTCGAAAAGGCCTCCAGAACAGAGCAAAACAAGGTCGGCAGACGAAGTCACGAACCAACCTCCCCCACAAAACTCACAATTTTCTTTGAACGCAGGCACATCTAACGTATCGATAACATCCGCAAATATATGCACAAAGCAAAATTCACTATCAATCCAGGCCATCAGACACCGAATATATCTCCAGCTAAGACATACACTACTCATATTTCCTACTCACTCTTTGCATGAGGCTAATCCTGCATCCATATTTGCACAAGGCTAATCCTTGCCTCCCTATTTGCATAAGGCTAATCCTTGCCTCTCCATTTGCATGAGGCTAATTCTTGCCTCCCTATTTGCATAAGGCTAATCCTTGCCTCCATACCTATATGAGGCTAATCCCTACCTCCATATCTGTATGAGGCTATTCCTTGCCTCCCTATTTGCATGAGACTAATCCTTGCCTCCCTATTTGCATGAGACTAATCCTTGCCTCCATACCTACATGAGGCTAATCCCTACATCCATATTTGCACGAGGCTAATCCCTGCCTCCCTATTTGCATGAGGCTAATCCTTGCCTCCCCATTTACATGAGGCTAATCCTTACCTCTCTGTTTGCATGAGGCTAATCCTTGCCTCCATACCTACATGAGGCTAATCTCTGTCTCTATATTTGCATGAGGTTAATCCTTGCCTCCATATTTGCATGAGGTTAATCTCTGCCTCCCTATTTGCATGAGGCTAATCCTTTCTTGCATGAGGCTAATCCTTGCCTCCATACTTACATAGGGTTAATCCTTGCCTCCTTATTTGCATGAGGCAAATCCTTGCCTCCGCACTTGCATGAGGTTAATCCCTGCCTCCATATTTGCATGAGACTAATCCCTACCTCCATATTTGCATGAGGCTACTCCCTACCTCCCTATTTGCATGAGGCTAATCCTTGCCTCCATATTTGCATGAAGTTAATCCTTACCTCCATATCTACATGGGGTTAATCCTTGCCTCCATATCTGCATGAGGCTAATCTCTGCCTCTCTGTTTGCATGAGGCTAATCTCTTCCTCCCTACTTGCATGAGGCTAATCCTTGCCTCCATATTTGCATGAGGATAATCCCTGCCTTCATATCTACATGAAGTTAATCCCTGCCTCCATCTGCATGGGACTCAGCACTGTCCCTCTTTGCACAAATATAGCTCTATTTCTAGTACTATTTATTTGCTTTTCAATCGGGCTAAGCTCTGCCCTCCATTTCACTAAGCCTTGTCTTGTTAACATCATGTTATTGCATATCATGGGCTGAAATCTATCCAAAGGCATCATAGTCTAAAAAGGCATCATCCTCATAACCGGAAGACACCATGCCATGACTTGAGGATCCCTCAAATTTGCATATCATTATTCAAAGGCGTCATCGTTCGAAGGCACCATCTTCATGGCTCGAAAACATCATTTCATGGCCTGCGAATCCCTCACTAAACAATTCATGGCCCACGACGTCATGGTCCAAGGACATTATCTTTAACTGTCCAAAGACAACCTTCATGGTCCAAAGGGAATCTGCATCATGTTTAAATTTTCGCACAAATACATGTTTGTAGTATTTTTTTTATCTGCAGGTAACCAGTAAGCAACCGCTATCCTAGCAGGAGAGACCTCGCTCCAGTTCCTTCAACTGTCTCAAACATCAACCACTCACTATAGCCACTTTTGCATCTCGTGTTCGTTTTTGCAATGACTTCATCGGTATATTCCGCCAATGAATCTAGAACTACACATGGCTTGACTCTTGCAAAACCGGGGATATGTAGGATACTCGAAAATCGGAGTCCGGACTCTATTTTTCAAATCTTCCCGCCCGGTCAAAATTGGTCATCATTTCTTTACCCAAAAACTCTTTCATCATTCTCGGGTAAAGAGGGGCAGTTGTTGATACACAATTTTTCCCTATATATTTTTAATACGTATATATACTTTCAAAATAGCATATATGCATATATATAAGCATGCATAAGCATTTTTTATAATTTTTCTATAATTTTAAAGGCTTCAAATTGATTTATTTCTTCCCTTTTTATTTATAAAATTTCCAATAATTATCCTTCAAATTATTTTGTGGTGATTTAGTCATCTAAAGTTTATATTTTGCAAAATATGATTTAAATATTTTTAGTGCATTTTTTATAATTGAATTTACATTTTTAAGTTAATTTGCATATATTTGTAATACTAGCCCTATTAGTGCATAATTACATTATTAATACATAAAATAGTATTTTATATTTTTAAAATATTAAACAACTATTTTTAATCATTTTAGTACATGAAATATTTTTTGGGAATCATTTTATTATTTTTTATAAATTGTATAGTACTAAAAATGGATATTTAAAATCTAGCCTAATTTTATTTCAATTTTAGCCAAAACCTAACACCAAAATTAGCCCAATTTTTAAACCTAAATCTACCCAGGCCCAATACACACCTGCCCAACCCAAATACCCGGCCAAATCCTGGCCGTTGATCATTTTGATCAACGGTAGGTTTCCTCTTTCCTTAATTAAACCACCCTATACCCCAAAACCCTAATTCATTTTCCACCTTATACCGCCGTTATCTAATCCTCTCTGCTCTCAAACTCTCTCACCCTAACCCTAATCCCCAATCTCACTGACCCCTATCTATGGCTATCTCCGGTGACCTCTCACCACCTCTCAATGTTCCAATGGCCTCTATCATGTCATTCTTGCCATATCTAAGGCCCTCAAGGGACCAGGGCTATGTCGACTTGCATCTAGGATTTATCTCTCGCCTGTTCCAGGCCATTCCGGTGTGATTTTGAGTGAGATCGTCCTATATTAGCCACGATCTGTGGGTTTCTAAACAGGTTTCTTCATCTCTGTATGGTTCTCTTCGAAACCCCTAATTTCTTTTCTAAAAACCTCCTAGATCTGTACAGATCTAAGGTGATTTGAGTTTGTTTCTTGTGAGTTTTACAACGACCTTGAGATTTTTTACAAGAATCATATGATTTCAAGTGATTTTTCATCTTTTCCTAAAACTAGGGTTTTCGGATTTTTTTTTTAAAATTTGTTGGATGATTCTTTGTGTTTAAACTTCTGCTTCTCATACGTTTTTGACTGATTTTATGAACCTGCTACAACCCTAGCCCGTTTGTACTGAAAACCCTAATTTGGGTTTCTTCGTTTGGTTTCTAGATATTGGTATATCTGATTCTGTTCTTATCTTGAGTTCTTGTGACTTGTCGTGATTTTCTTGTCCTAATATGCTTCTACTGAATTTTCCTAGTTCGACCTTTCACTGATATTATGTACTTGTGTTCACACTGACCATTCATGCAAGACTTGTATATTTCTCCTTGAATCAGTGTTGTTTAACTTTTGTTTTGTTAAAATTATGTATCGATTCCTAACTATTCATGCTCTACCTCATTTTATATGCTAAGCATGATGATTCTTCCATGACTTTCTCTTTGACTGAACCCTTGATTATTCTGAATCCCTGGTTTAATTTGAACACTTTCCTTTAAACGTTTGATTCTTACTTCTTTGCTCAATTTGATTGACTTGCATGCCGTAATTGTTTTTCCCTGCCTTGTTTATATTCCGCTGATTATTACTGATTTGTTTCCTTAATTAAACTACTGTGCATTTACCCCTAATTATCTATTATATACCTAAAATTTACTTTATTCTTTTCCTTAAATACTTAGTATGTTTTACTGTTGATTAAACTGTCTCTTGATTAAGGGAAGATCTTGCTAATTTATATGTGACTTCCCTGATTAACTACTTAATTGATTTCTTACCTTATGTGTCAAGCTTCCGATTACTATATAAACCCCCCTTACTTCAATTCAAGTTAAAAGGACAACGAACACTAGTTCATTTACTCTATTATACTCTCTACTCTCTTCTGTTCCTTGCAATTTTTATTAGTTCAACTGGCTGTAAGCCAAGACTGGCTACTGGCATTATATCTACTCTGTATTCTGTATACTCCCCTTAACTAGTATGTTCTGATTCAATTCACATTCCAAGCTATGTGTTTACTTTATTCCTGCAATTTATCAATTTTGATTTCCAGTTTTATGAGCTATTCTACTTAGTGTGCAATCAGCATGCCTAGATTACTATATCACAAAGCATGTTTTAAGCTTATGTTTCCATACTGTTTAGCATGACTAAACCCTACTTGTTCTAAAATCTTGAATGTTTTCATAAAATGTTTGTCTGGTACAGTTTGGTCTAATGTAATTCTGTTTGCGTCTTAAACCAATATGTTCTCAACTTAACTTTACAACTACCATCTATGTATTTGATTGCCATCACTAAGGTGTATGCTAGGTGTTCCCCCAACCTCTTTCCCTTGTGTGATGTCTGTTCTGAAGCTGTATGTTCTCTGACCTACTTTTTGACTATTTTAAATGTCTTCTTAAACTATTCCTACTCTAACTCAGTTCTGACTTTCATAAAAGTTCTTTCTGCTATCAAGACCTTCTTTCTCTATTTACCAAACTCTTTCAAAGTCAATATGCACTCTCACATTACTCCTAGAATATTAGGTTTTGCCCCTCTGGCATGTGTACTGCCTTGAGATCCTTGAGATCTCTCTGAACTCTGGCATGTCAGAGCTGGCCCTTCCACACTGCACCTAAATCAGTTATTTGTTTGAGAAAAAGTCTAGGTGTGAGCACTGCCCGAGGTCCTTGAGATCCTTAGTGAACTCTGACATACCTAGACATGATACTGTCTATGGACTTTGGCATTTGAGGCTATTGGAGGCTTGAGAAGTCATTTAGGCCTGCTTCAGGCTCCCTATTGTTAATTTCTTCTTTTTCTTTATTTATGTAATTCATGCAGCTGGCCTGTAATAATTATTTGTAAACAACATTGGGGTGATTAGTAGAAAAGGGGTGGGTTGTTACATATCTGTTGGGTAACTCGGGTAGATACCATGCCTATAGAATTGTGTTAATGCATTTGCTATGTTTGCTTTACCATACTAGAAACCATGCCTATAGGATTTAAATGGTTTCAATAATAGAAATCATGTCTATAGGGTTAAAATCAACTTTCTAATTAAAAATCATGCCTATAGGATCTAAATGGCTTTATAATTAAAAATCATGCCTATAGGATCTAAATGGCTTTATAATTAGATATCATGCCTATAGAATGTAAAGTGACTAAGTTCAGTTTCTGTTACAACATGTATTTACATTTGTTTCACTAGAAATCATGCCTATAAGTTCCAAAATCAGCTCTTAACAATTAAATACCATGCCTATAGGAATTAAAATCACTTCTAGTAGAAATCCTGCCTATAAAGCTTAAAATCAGTTTAGTTAAACAAATCAGTCTAATTCATGTTAGTTCATTCTGAATTGGCTTAATCAACTGTCCGCTTTTTTAAACGAGTTTTCAAATACTGCTTTAATTTACTATCAGTAGAAAGCATGTCTATAGGATCTCAAATATCCGTTTAAAACTGTTCACTGTTTTACTGCATCAATGTAGATACCATGCTCTTAGGACATCATTGTTCTGCGTTTAGGCAAGCCTATAGAGCGATTTAAATTCCGCAACTCTGAAACTGTGCTTTGTTATTTAAAACTGTCCAGATTCAACAGGTCTAAATTAGTAGGCAAGCTAAATAGGAGTGCCTAACACCTTCCACACAAGGTTATTTCGAGCCCTTACCCTAAATCTCTGGTAATGCAAACTAGTCTAAGAGTTAATTACTCTAGGTGCCCTAACGCACCATAATTCGTTAGGTGGCGACTCTTCAAAAAACCCAAATTCCCAAAAAGAAATGAGTTATTACCCCCATAAATATCAAAACCCGAACTTCCCTCTCTCTCTCCGAAAGAAAGGAAAAAGGGGGCGCGACAACAAGGGCATATAATCTCATAGCCATTGGATATCTTTCCAAAGGCATAGGACTAGAGCAACACAGACTGGGCTAAACCTTACCTTACTAATCCTATCGAGACATAAAAAAGTCTCACCTACTAGCATGCATGTAAAAAGTAAAAACTAGAAAGGACTTAATATTCTATGATCATCACAGAGTTTATAACATACTCTGTGATGATATTACAAATAATTATGCTTAAGAAGTGATAAAATAAAACAATGTAAAAGATTGAGTCTTGCCCCTCATTTTTGAACCTTGTGCACTCTTCAAATTGTATCTCCTTGGCTTCTTCTTCAAACCTCTTCAATATTTATGAAAAATGCATCATTTCCTTTTGGAGTGATTGGACCTCGTTGAAGCGGTTGAGGCAGCCACTTTTTGCTTTGCGACTCTCATTGGAGGTTTCCTAATAACAACCTCTTGTGTTACCTTGCCGTCCCAGCTATGTTGTCTCTCGTGAGCCTTCTTCTTGTTTTTGGTGGATCCACTTCTCATATGTCTAGGTGTAAGATCTCCCTCCCTAGCTACATTTTTGAAGGAAGCATCAAGTAGTTCTTCCTTTTCCCCTTCTTCATATAAATCAAGCCCCATATCAATACCAAAAGCTTCAGTAGCATCCAATCCAGGAACTAAATCCCCTTGCTCATGCCTCGGATTATCCAGCGCTCTCATTGTATCTATATCATGAGAAACAAGAGCATGGAGGATATTGGTGGGTGTCAAAATGTATTTTGCAGCCATTGCACTTGAACTTCCAGTAGCATCAACGTTGTGCATAGATGACAAACCTGCTGCGCTTAGTGCTCGTTGCTGCCCAGATTTTGCTACCTCTTTGTCAGCTTGTATTGTCAAACTAACGCCCTCCAAAGCTGCTACAATTTGCTACTGCTTGGATGGTACAAAAGCAGGAGCATTTGGACTTAATCCTCTCCTCCTTGGCCCGCTATCTGTGGAATTAGAAACTTGCTCGCTTTGCACCTTTGCTGCCTCGTCCTTTGATGGAGGAGTTGCTGAAAATTGACCTGCCTCATCGTCACTATCATCCTGGATGCTATATGCATAATCTTCTTCCTCCGCTTCAACTTGCTCAGCCCAAGTCTTGCGTTTAACAACAATTGCACTCGTCGCACCTTGTTGATCCTTAGAGCCACTTAACTCATTTGTGGATGCTTGAGAGATTGAGGCCATAGCTGTGTTTGCTTGTTGATTGTTTCCTGTTGACAGTAGCTGCTGTCCAGAGTCCTCCGCATGCTCACCATGAAACTCCATCGTTTGGGAAGGGACCTCAATGACTGAAGTGTTCAGTGCGACTAAAGGTGCCGTAACCTTTGGAGTTGCGTTCATCAACATAGCTGCCTGAGCATCCATTACCATTTTGGCTAGTTCAGGATTGGAAAAATGTAATGTTGGTGTAGTTGCAGTAGATTCATCAATAGCTACTGCCTGTTGTTCACCAACAGGAACCATATCCGTTATTACAGCAACTTGTCCACCTGTATTCTTCGAGAGATGTTGTTGTTTTTCGCTGCCTGGAGGCTTTTTTGATGCTGCATCTCGATTACCATGCTGTACAGTCGTCCCCTCTTCATTCAAAATAGGCTCATTCATTAGAGCATCAAAAGAGTTGGAAACCCTAATGTTCTTTGATGCATTACTCTGATTATTATTCACTGGAGTATTGACCTTCCTTGTGTTAGGGATATAGTAGATATGCCCTAGATCCAATCTTATATTTGATGATTTGAACATATTTTTGTGAAAGTTATTTGATATAAAAATATGGCATTTGATATTCTTTTATCATTATTATTAATTGTTTGACTAATTTGATAAGGTCCTTGATTAAATTTTGAGACTTGATATTGTGATGGAGATCATGATAATGAGAGTGAAGTTTCTTATAATTTAATCTAAATTTGTTCTTGATCATAGGATTATTAATTTTGACATTAATAATCCGGTTAGATCAATTTTATGTGATCGTCTTTATTGGATAATGACTAGTTGATCTCATTAACTAAATCACATAGATAGATGATGCATATAGAGATATGATTATTGAACTGACTCATTGGATAATTCCTAATAGTTAGAATTACCATAAACTGTCAATAGGATATTCTCTTGAAGAATGTGATGTAAGAGTTTCCTTTGACCTGAGATCGTCATAGTAATTGACAAGTTATTTATTGTGCTTTAATTGTTTGACTAATTTGATAAGGTCCTTGATTAAATTTTGAGACTTGATATTGTGATGGAGATCATGATAATGAGAGTGAAGTTTCTTATAATTTAATCTAAATTTGTTCTTGATCATAGGATTATTAATTTTGACATTAATAATCCGGTTAGATCAATTTTATGTGATCGTCTTTATTGGATAATGACTAGTTGATCTCATTAACTAAATCACATAGATAGATGATGCATATAGAGATATGATTATTGAACTGACTCATTGGATAATTCCTAATAGTTAGAATTACCATAAACTGTCAATAGGATATTCTCTTGAAGAATGTGATGTAAGAGTTTCCTTTGACCTGAGATCGTCATAGTAATTGACAAGTTATTTATTGTGCTTTAATACCAGACACCTATGGCCCTAGGGCGATAGTTCAAAGGATATTGGGTACGATTAAATACTTGTAGAATTAGTGATTGATCAAGACGGAATCTGTCAACTCTTGGTAATGAGTTTAAGCTCCATGTTGTTATGAATTATAAACGACCAAACTAAGACCTTGGCCAGGGCAATTGAATGAAAGAAGAAATGAGTTTCTTAGGTCATTTAGTGGTCGATTATATTTGACATGAACATATAGTTGGTCGCCTATTAGGATTTGACAGTTGAACCATATCCTAGGGTGATCCAGAGCTATAAGGACAGAAGGAATTACTACATTATTCTTCTACGAGTTCTTAAGAGTAAATTGTATACTTCATGTTATCCGGTCATTAAGGAGTGTTGCTAGACGCCACCCTTGATTAATATATTGATGTGATCAATTTGCTACCGGCTTAGTATTGAACGTATGGGGTCGCACACTAACGAGTGTTCTGATCTTTGCTAAAGGATTAATTATTTTGTTATTTGATAATTAAATTATAGAATTTAATTAGTCAAATAAATAAATTATTAGTCCAAATAAAATATTATTATACTCTTTGCTATCACAGAGGATATAATTAATATTGTGAACAAATTGAAATTTTCTATTTGGAATAGAAATTGAATTATATTTTTTGGTTGAAATATATATATATATGAGATATATATATAATTAATATTTATTTTGTATAAGATGTATATAAAATATAATATTAATAAATGGCTTGGTAAGTAATTCCAATTTGGAATTGGATTAATTCACGTGCAATTAATCCCATTTGGAATGGGATTAATATTTTGTAAATATGAAAACAACTGATTCCAATTTTGAGTTGGAACAATCACGTGACTGTCGGCAAAACCCATTTGAATGGGATTCGAATTTTTGTGGAAAAATTATACAAAGTTATTTTTGGAATAAACTTACCCTAAGTAAATCATTACCTCATCCAAATAAGAAAAAGATTTATAGGCGATGCTATATAAAGGGTGATGGAGAAAATTTGTCGTATTATAATCTAATTTCTTGAGAATTTGTGAAAGTGAGAGTGCAATACAAAGCCAAGAGAGAAAATACAATTACAAGAAAAGTGTTTCTTGTTATTTTATCTTTGAGTTGAGATTTTTGAGAAAAATTTCAACACAATATTCTTCGTTCAATTTGTTCGCGGGTTTCATTGATCAAAGAGTTGATAGCAAGAATCGGTCTCGGTGTGGATACACATAGAGTCTTCGCACTATCGAAGAAAATTCTGAAACGAGGCTCTCTTCACCAGGTACGTCTCAGATCCGATCTTTGACATATAAATAAATTTTAAACACGAAAAGATCTTCCTAGGATTGTTATTGTCTTCCGCTACGTGTTACGAACACCTGTACGCAATCCTTCACCTTGGTGACTGCTTTGCTCGATTAACCACTGCCCATTCTTCAGATTTTGAATTATGCACTGCTTGAACATCTGATTCTTGCATCCCAGCTACATCAACCCCTTCCAGTTCTTGTCCCTTATGCACAGCAGCTACTGGTTTTTCCAATGCATCAAACGTTGTAGCAGTCCTATTCTGAGAAACAGTAGTGCCAATTCCCTGCTCACCAGATTTTCCAAGTGCATTCAAAACACCAGCAGTTGTATTTACATCCTTATGAAGCCTTGCCAAAGCTGTAGCAGCAGGGACATCAGCTGCACGTTTGGCAGCACCAATATCAACAGGTTTTTTCCACAGCTCACGAGCTTGCCCAGCCTCCAGATTTGTCTGTTGGTCCACAGTCAGCTGCCCAGCTCCTTCATCAACCAGTGTAACCTCTTGTTGTTCATTACCATTAGAACCTCGAATCAAACCCGTAGCATGACCAAAAACACCAGCTGGGACAGTCTGCACAGCAACAAGAGTCACCGTAGCACTTCTAACAGTAGGCTGCATATCCACACCAGTATCATTGGCCACGACCACTTTCTTAGAAGCTCTAGCCAGAGTTCGATCACCTGATGCACCTTCAACCAGTACCTCAGCAGCCTTAATAAGCTCCAACTTTTGTTGCTTCTTAGCATTCAAGTAATCCCTCGCATCCCCCTGTAATTTTTCAACAAAATTTCCATCGCTCATGACTGTTTGCTCTTCCCTTTGCACAACAGTTTCTTCAGCACCTTGCACGTTACTTACTGTATTTTTATTTAACATGCGACATGTTTTTTCATCATGTCCTTGATGTTTGCAACAGTTACAATACAATGGTAAGTTATCATAGACAAATTCTTGAAAGAATTCAACAATCTTGCCCGTTTGTTTATCCACATTGCAAACGCAACTTCTCAGGTAGTTTGTCCATTAAATCAAGAATCACTTTAACTCTTGCAGCACTAGGACGTGACTTGATCTGAGTAGCTTTATCAATGGCTATGGGCCTGCTAACAGCTGAAGCTATGGACAACAAAGCCTTATTAGCAAACAGCTCCGTCGGCAGATTCGGCAACGAAATCCAAACCACTGCCTTCGTCGTTTCCTCCTTTGCATTAAAACCTATAGACCATGGAAATACTCTAATTTGGTGCTCCTTCCCATTGTGATTAAATTAGTTGACTGACCTTGCAAGTGAATTAACAAAATCTTCATGTTGATCAATCCTAAGAAGCAACTGTCTAGGTGCAAGTTGGCCGATCAAGACATGTCCTTTGATTCCAAAAGCTTTTGGCAATACTCTTCTTAATGTTGATACATCTGGAACGTTTGAAGATAGCTTCACCACAATAGCTTGATGTAGCCCCTCCTCTTTTGCAAATTCAACTCGTTCATCCATTGTAAACTGAATCGTTGGAATTCCATGAAGTAACTCGATAGGTTTTAACTGTGATTGATTCAAAATATTGGCTGGTTTTGTTTGATGAAGGTTGGCAGCGTATGTTTGATGATTAGTAGGGTTTGGGGTGCTCTCTTTAGGGTTTTGTATTGGGAAAATTATATTTACATATAAAGGTGACGTGACGAATACGTGTCGAAACACGTAGATTGGTCAAATGGTCAAAGAATTATAACTAGTCAGGAGGCACGAGTTGCAACAGACATGAGCAAATGGCAGAGAAAGAGGCACGAGCAGGAATACAAATAACCCAGCACCCGTACCTATCTAAGTCATTTATGTCTGAAAATCAAAAGGAATGAATCTGACAATAGAAAAGAGTGCAGATACGACATTTAATAGGCATTAAATGTAGAATACATTAGAAAATTTGTATTGAATATAATGATTATGTAACGTAGCATTAAATGTCTTTAATTACTCATAATAACCTCATTATGATTTGGGCAAAACGTATATCTCCAAGATATCTAGGGAGACATCTGATCAATTGTAAGGACACAAAATACTATTGATATAAAACTTTAGTTTACTTGTTTTTCTCTTGATTACTTTCTTGCTACTTAAATTACTTCCTTTTATACATTCTTTTAATTATCAGTAACCCGTATTCTTCTAAATTCTAGCTTTGACTAAAAATTCATTTTTTGGTTAAACAAATTGGTTCCGTTACCGGGAATCTGATAATCTATTTTCTTTTCGCTTAACTTTCCTTGTTGCATCAACTATGTCGAACAACAATGACAACATCCAAGGAAACCAAGAAAACCAGATAAACCAACAACTTCAGAGAGACTCTCAGGATAATAACGCACTGATTATTTCTCCACAAGGCTCTCCTCGGCGATCTCGTGAAGGCACTCCTGAGGGATCTCATACTGATGGACATGCTCAATTCGAAAATATTGAAGCTATGGATGAGGCTTTGCAAAAACTTATTACCGCACAGGTCAATAAAGTCGTTCAGGCCTTGGTTAGCCAGTTACCTACTGTACACCCCACCCCTACTCCAAATAACAACACTCTGGAGAACCCTCGTTCCGGGCTTGTTAATTCAGGCAGCAGTGGAACCCCTAGTGAATCGCAGGATGGAGAACCAGGTAATTTAGTTAATTCAAATTTACAAAACTTGGTACTAACCTTGCAGAAACAGCCCAAGGAACAAAGTGAACGCATAGAGCAGATACCCAGGGTGCCGCCCATAATCAAAGGGGTAGATATGGATAGATATTCACAACAACCCTGGAAGCCTAGTACTGCTCCACTCCCAATTCCAAAAAAGTTCAAAATGCCTGATATTCCAAAATATGATGGAACGACAGACCCACGAGATCACGTGACTGCATTCACAACGGGTGTAAAAGGCAATGATTTGACTAAGCAGGAGATTGAATCAGTATTAGTCAAAAAAATTGGTGAAACACTCACCAAAGGAGCGCTAACATGACATTCTCTTTTACCCAAAAATTCTATAAACTCTTTTGTTGAGCTTGCAGATTCTTTCATCAAAGCACACTTAGGAGCTCAAAAAGTAGAGAAAAGAATGGAAGATATTTTCAAAATCAAGCAAAGGGACTCAGAACTACTTAGAGAATTCATGGACAGATTTCAACGAGAAAGAATGGCATTGTCGTGTGTACCTGACAACTGGGCAGCTATAGCTTTCATAAGTAATTTAAATGAAAAAAGCTCGGAATCTACGAGGAGGCTCAAGGAAAGCCTTCGATAATTCCCTGCTACAACGTGGAATAATGTTTATAACAGGTATAGCACGAAATTAAGGATTGAGGAAGATACTGTTTCGCGATTTCAAAAAGAAGAAAATGTAAGTTCGAGACGTGCGGAAACCGAAAAAAGATCGGGTAAAAATAGGTACGAGCCTTACATGGGATCTGCGGGAAAGGATTCACGGTCAAAGCAGGATAATCAAAGGTACGATCACAAATCAAGAAACAGAGAATCAGGTTCTTCATCAAGATTCAGGGACGAGCGAAATAACTATGAGTCACGAGATGATGATAAAAATTTAAAAGTAAAATTCGGTGGTTACAACTTCAACGTCAGCACCTCCGAGCTCGTAGCTATTTTGAGAAGCATGGGAGATAAGGTTTGATGGCCAAAGGAAATGAGATCGAACCCAAATAGGCGCAACCCTGACCATTGGTGCGAGTTTCATAATGACCACGGACATAAAATAGCAGATTGCAGGTTTTTACAAAGTGAAGTTGATCATTTATTAAAACAAGGGTACCTTACTGAGTTGTTCAGTGAGAAAGGCAAGCAAGCTTACATGAAGAACAGGCAGGAGCCTCCAAAACCACCTTCTCCCAAAAGAACTGTCAACGTTATAAGTGGGGGTGAAGACGTCAAGGGTATATCATATACTGCAGCTAACAAAATTTCCAAAGTAACAATTACCCAAGGGAAACGGGTGTGAAATGTTTTAGAGGAAGACAACATTACATTCAATGATGCAGATGCAGATGGCGTATTAACCCCTTATAATGACACATTGGTAATATCTTTAATTATACATGATACTAATGTGAAACGAGTTTTGGTTGATCCAGGTAGTTCCATAAACATTATTTTACTGAGAGCATTACGTGAGATGCAAGCTGAAGATAAAGTGATACCAAAGGCGTATACTCTATCTGGATTTGATAATTCTAGTGTCCTCTCGAAAGGAGAGGTAACACTCACCACATTCGCTGAAGGAGTCGTTAAAGATACAAAGTTCCAGGTGGTAGGTATGGAGATGGCTTACAACATGATTCTTGGAAGACCATGGATCCACGAAATGGATGTTATTCCTTCAATCTTGAATCAAGTTATTAAATTTTCATCGCCATGGGGAATCTGTCAAATTCGTAGAGATCAACATACAGCCAGGGCTATCAATTCTGTTGCAGATACAAGCACGAAAAATGAAGGTAAATAGCAATCACAGAAGACAGTTGAGGTCACCACAACACAAACCTCAACTGAACAAGGGCAAACAGATGTAGATTCAAGGCCTGATACCATTCAAGAACTAGAAGAGAACGAAAATATTAAAACAACAATAGAGGAATTAGAGCCAGTCGTGTTATTTGCTCAATGGCCTAATAAAAAAGTCTAGGTTGGAGCCAATCTTAGCCAAGGTATGGGAGGTAAGTTAATTGAATTTCTGAAAACTAACGTGGATTGCTTTGCTTGGTCCCATTCTGACATGACAGGAATACCCCCAGAGGTGATGACCCATAAATTAAATGAAGATCCATCGTACCCTCCTGTCAAGCAAAAGAAAAGAAAGCAAGGAACTTTCAAGAATCAGGTGATTCAAGAAGAAGTCCAAAAATTGCTAAAAATTGGTTCTATTCGTGAGGTAAAATATCCTATCTAGTTAGCTAACACTGTTGTAGTTCCAAAGAAGAACGGTAAGTGGCGGGTTTGTGTAGATTATACAGATCTTAATAAAGCCTGACCTAGAGATTCTTTTCCACTACCACACATAGATCAATTGATTGATGCAACTGCAGGTCACGAACTATTAAGTTTTTTAGATGCATATTCAGGTTATAATCAGATTAAAATGGATCCGGGAAATGAAGAAAAAACTTCATTCATAACAGATAGGGGGACTTATTGTGATAAAGTAATGCCCTTTGGTCTGAAGAATGCAGGTGCAACGTATCAGAGGTTAGTTACTAAAATGTTTCAAGAACATTTAGGAAAGACTATGGAGGTATATATAGATGATATGCTTGTTAAAACTCAGTATTCAAAAGATCACATATCACACTTATCTGACACATTTTCAATTTTGCGCAAATTTAATATGAAGTTAAATCCCGAAAAATGTGCGTTTGGCGTTGCATCAGGCAAGTTTTTGGGTTTTCTTGTTTCTAACCGTGGTATTGAAGTAAATCCTGCACAGATCAAGGCCATTGAAGAAATCCCCGATATACTTTCAAATAAGAAAGAAGTTCAAAGATTAACAGGGAGAATTGCAGCCTTGGGAAGATTCATTTCTAAATTATCAGAGAAGTGTTTCAAATTCTTCTCAATCCTTAAGAAGCAGGATCATTTCGAATGGAATGAGGAATTTCAACAGGTACTCAGGAATTTGAAAACGTACTTATCAAATCCACCTTTGCTGGCAAAACCAAATGCTGGGGAAAGACTACTCATTTACCTTGTTGTTTCGGGAGTTGTGGTAAGCGTTGTTTTGGTCCGAGAAGAACAAGGTAAACAATCCCCTATATACTATGTTAGTAAATCTTTGTTAGATGCGGAGACGCGGTATCCTCAGTTAGAAAAACTTACACTTGCATTAATCATGGCATCTGGAAAGTTAAGACCTTACTTTCAGTGTCATCCTATCGTCGTAGTAACTGCCTACCCTTTATGTAATATATTACATAAGCATGAGCTATCAGGTAGGTTAGCTAAGTGGGCAATAGAGTTGAGTGAATACGAAATCACGTACCAACCCAAAACTGCTATAAAATCACAAGTGTTAGCTGATTTCGTGGCCGATTTTAGCCAAGAGATGCAATTAGAAGCAGAAAAAGAATTATAGATATTCAATAGGGCTAACCTGGGAACTTGGACTTTATTCACTAATGGCTCATCTAATGTAAAAGGTGCAGGTTTAGGGATTGTCTTGGTACCACCTACGGGTGAGACCATTCGACAAGCTATTAAATGTTACTCTATAACTAATAATGAAGCGGAGTATGAGGCTATGATTGCAGGTCTAGAATTGGCACGAGAGCTTGGCATAAATCAGATTATAATTAAGAGTGATTCGCAACTCGTGGTTAATCAAATGCTGGGGACTTATGCAGCTAGGGAAGCAAGGATGCAACAATACTTAGAAAAGGTACGGGAATTGATAAAGCAATTTCAAACCTGGAAAGTTATACAAATACCAAGGGATGAAAATGTTGAAGCAAACGCCCTAGCTAATCTCGCATCTGCAGCTGATGTGGCAAGCGATGCAAACGCCTCAGTTATACATTTGTTTCATTTAGTTCTCGATCCTGATAAGAATGAGGTAAATTTTAATAATTTAACTTGGGATTAGAGGAACGAGATTGTTGCTTTTTGCAGTATGGTACCGTCCCTGATGATAAGAAGAAAGCTCATGCGCTTCGAAAGAAGGCTGCTCGGTAATGCTTAAAGCAAGGCAATTTGTATCGTAAAATGTTAGGTGACCCCCTAGCAAGATGCCTCGGACCTTCACAAATGGAATATGTAATAAAAGAAATACACGAGGGACATTGCGGGAATCACGCAAGAGGAAGGTCACTGGTAAGAACCTTAATTAGGGCAGGTTATTACTGGCCTAAAATGGAAAAAAAGCAGAAAGTTTCGTGGCCAAATGTGACAAATGTCAAAGGTACGGTAACAATATGCATAGACCTGCGGAATTATTATATCCGGTCATTGGCCCATGGCTATTTATGAAATAGGGAATGGATATCGTGGGTCCATTACCACAAGCAAAAGGACAGGTAAAATTTCTGCTCGTACTCACTGATTATTTTACTAAATGGATGGAGGCAGGAGCATTTAAACAGGTGCGAGAAAAGAAAGTCAAAGATTTTCTTTAGCTGAATATTATATGCCAATTCGGTGTACCAAAGGAGATCGTGTGTGATAATGGTCCTCAATTTATTGAAGCACAAATCACAAAATTCTTTCAAAGTTGGCAAATTAAAAGGATTACGTCAACACCTTATCATCCGGAGGGTAATGGGCAAGCAGAATCAACGAACAAGGTTATTATCAATAATTTAAAGAAACGATTAGAGGAATCAAAAGGTAACTGGCCCGAAGTGTTACCTGGAGTTTTATGGGCATATCGCACAACTGCAAAAACAAGTATAGGAGAAACACCGTTTTCGTTGGTTTATGGAGCTGAGGCTTTAATTCCAGTTGAGATAGGGGAACCAAGTACGCGGTTCACACAGGCGACACAAGAATCTAATGACGAGGAGATGCGAGTCAATCTAGATTTACTCGAGGGGAGGAGAGAAGCTGCATTGAAAAGAATGGCAGCACAAAAGCAAGTCATAGAACGATATTACAACCGCAAAGCACGCCTCAGATTCTTCAAAGTGGGGGAATTCGTGCTTAAAAAGGTTTTTCAATCCACAAAGGCAGCTAACGCGGGTAAATTAAGTCCAACATGGGAAGGACCCTATAGAGTTCGTAATATTGCAGGCAAGGGAGCATATGAGCTGGAGATAATGGATGGCAAGATACTACCTTCACATTGGAATGTTGTTCATTTGAAGAGATACTATTTCTAAGAAATACCCACGGTCAGGTATCACTATTTCAAATTTAATTTTTGAATTGTTAAAATTCTACTAACAATTTTAGATGATAGGCAAAAAGCTAACCCATACTAAATAATGAGTCACGACCTGTAAGGCACACGGAATAACCTAAAATTCCTAGCTTAGGGTTACAATTATTCTGATAGAAATTCATATGGGTTAAGCAGTCTTCATCTAAAATCGCATCTCCGAGTCTCGTATGTATTTCCTTTTCAGGAAAAGGACCAAATGAGAGAATCTATCAAGTGCTCAAGGCTTCATACTTCAACACTCAAACACTTGAGGGACTACATAATATACACAGATATGTATAAAGAAGGCAAAGAAGATTAAGAAAAATCGAGCCTAAAAGAGTCAAGTGCAGAGTAAAAGTCTCAAGGTCACGAGATGAAGCCATGAGCTAAGGCCAAAGAAAAACCTCACTATAGTTAGGGTAAAGGCTATGTACTAAAACGGGTTATAAGAGAAAACCCCGTGTCTATTATTCTTCATTTGAAAAAATCTGTTACAAGAAAAATAGTTACGAGAAAGTTATAGATGTAATTCAAATACATGTAAAGTATTATTCAAAACTTGTCAAAGTTATTTCAAAGAAACATGTGTGCTCCTATTTCTTTTATCGTATGATAACACCATTATAAAGTTGAAACGTCTTCTTCATTAAGTGTCGAAATATAAAAGGTCCCTCTTTTATAAAACTCATGTTTAATTAGTTAGTCATGAGATTAACAGAAGCATTTTCGAAGAACGAAAATGCGAATTATTCTATAAGTCCTTAAAAATAAAGGCAAGAATAAAGTTGACAGAATTTTAAGATAATTACATGAAAAACTTCTTAATATCTAAAAACTGAAGACTAAGTACGAACTTAGTCATAAAGCTATGAAATTATTTATACAAATTGCCCCATAAAAGATTTGGGGACTTGCGTTTCCAAATCCAACCTTCAAATGAAGCTAAGGGTTTGATTACAATTTTCCAAAATAAAAACAAAAAACAAAATCATTTAAATGATTAAAACTGGTCACTGAGAAGTTTGCGGAACTAAAGCAGGAGCATCAATAGCAGTGGGCTCAATTTGGGCAGGTGCATCAATAGATGTGGTTTCAACTTGGCTTGCAGCAACTAGCTCGATTGGGCTTGAAAGAGTTGGGATACCCATATCAGCTTCAACATTTACGGGAGCTTCAACCACGAGAGAAGGGAAGTCCTAAGTTTGCTGAGCTTTTTCAATGGTTTCATTGATCTTAGCTAACTCCGACTCCAGGTTGAAGCTTTCTTGGCCAGCTTCAATTAGGGTATCTCGACGAGAATTCAAAAATGCCCAACTTATCTCAACAGTAGATTTTTCTTCAAGGTTCTCATAATCATTTTCCCAATCAGCAATCTCATTCTTTAGCTCTTCATTTTCAGCCAAGGCGGAGTTGTAAGAAGTTTGAAGAGAGGCATGGGAGCTCTCTAAAGCACGAACCTTATCAGTCTAGATTCGAAGGTCTTCTTGTGCTTGAGTTAAGCTTTGCACGAGCTCCCCAGCGTAAACTTCTTTTTGACTCAAAAGAGCCTTCAACTCTCTGTTCTCTTCGCTGGCTTTAGATAGTTGCTCTGAGAAAGAAGATTCGAGACGTTCTTTGTCTTTTTCTGCTTAGCTTGAGGAAGCCTTTGCAACCGCTAACTCTGAAGTTAAAGCCCGCACCTGTTGTTCTAGGGTACTCTTGCCTTCTTGTAAATCTTCCATATCAATTTGTGCACTCTCAAGTTGTTCCTTCCAATTGATCGCCTCCAATTGGGAATCACGTGCTTCCTTCTCCAAGATAGGGATTCTGCTCATCATTTCTATGCCGATAAGATTGGCCTAAAAAAAGGAAAGGAAATAAGAATATAAGAATCCCAAAGATAAAAAAAAATTATAAGGTAAAGAAGGGAGAGAAGGAAAGTACCTTCAAAGTGGCATGCACGATATCATTCATTAGAGTCAGGGAACTATGGCTCTCCAGCTTTGCTTTTTCAATTGGACCGATTAAAGGTTCCAGCCATACGTCTACCTGACCTGACTTCCTCAAAAGGCTGCTATCTGCAGGAACTTCAATGGTTACCCTCCTCATAGCGGCACTTCTACTTGAAGAGCTCGCTTCCGTATAATGAACGATAGGAGGTGGAGTTGTTGAAGGAGGAGCGGTAGAGGAAGTGAAAACAGTAGAAGAAGGAACAGAAACAGCTGGGGATGGTAAGGAAGGAATCATAGGCACGAAAGTTGAGAAAGAAGATAAGGGTATTTCATCTAAAATAGGCCCTAAACTTCCACTGCCAAAACCACTGAAGAAAAGTTGATCAATAGATTCATGGGTATCATGGGGAGTGACGTTATCGTCAGGAATTATTACTGGGGTTTCAACAGGTTCAGTAAGAGGAACAGAAAGACGAGGGGAAACTTCAACTTCGTCATCAGAGACGATGCATCTCCTAGCTCATGGCCTCGTCACCAGGGAACCCCCATCTTCCTCTTCTTCAAAGTATCCTTCTTCAACAGTTTTCCTTTTTGTAGAAGAAGAACCCAAGACTATTTCTCGGGCTCTTTCTAAAGAGATATGGGTTCCCGAAGGAGTACGAGTTCCCGAAAAGACACGAGAGGCCGCAACTGCTTCAGCAGTAACTCCTCGAATAGCAAATCCTGATAAAAAGAAGGATAGAAGTTAGAACCATAAAGAAAAATATATACATGCGTGAAAGATGAAATAAAAACTCTTACCATGAGTCTTTACTTTCCAACCATAATGGTTAGAAAGTGTTTTCCAAGGCCTACCATCTATTGGTGCGGCCTTCAGCAATTTATCTACCCAACCAAGAAATTTGGGAATATTTTCCACCACTCCCGTGGTTGCTAAAAAAAAGAGGAGAAGCAAAAATTAGAGAAGTTGATAAACTTGAAGGAAAAAGGTACGAGATAGATAAAAGACTTACGTGCAAAATTCCACTTTTTAGGAAGGGAACGTTATTCTCACCCACTAAACTAACAGTGGGGGCAGCAATAAATCGGGCGTACCAGCCACGGTCTTTGTCATCTTCAGGGCTTAATAAACCCTCTTACTCCTGGCCACTAGGGTAAAAACGCCATTACGGAAAAGTCTAGGGGAGTAAAGATGAATCAGGTGAGGAAAAGTAAAGGAAATGTCATCCAAATTGGTTAGATGCCTCAAACAGGCAACAACCCTCCATATGATTGGGACAATTTGACCCAAACAGACGTTAAAGAAACAGCAAAATTCAAGAATAACTGGGTCAATAGCTGGTTTGAACCCTAAAGTGAAAGGGTATGTATAAACAAAAGAGAACCCAGTCAAGTAAGAAGTAATTCTCTGATTTGGATTAGGGATAATAATGGAAAAATCATTACTCCAATGGCAGTCTTTGCGAACTACAGGAATTAAAACTTCTGTAATTTGAGTGGGGTAAGCGTCAGCACGATCTAAGGCAGAAACCTGGTTTCTAAGAGATTCCCTATTATGGTAAAAAGATAATTCTGTCGGGACTATTTCCTCTACTAAAGGTTCACGTAATGGTTCAGAAGGTTCTTTATCCCTAGAAGAAGATCTGTGAGAAAGGGAACCTCTAGTTCTGGAAGAAGGACCAGAACTAGGTGAAGGTATAGACGAACCACCATCGCGAGTAGACCCTAAGCTACGAAGTCTACCTCCCCTTCTATGTCTAATAGGGGCATTAGGGAAGGTATCAACAATGGAAACTCTCCTAGGGTTAGGATTTGGTGAAGACATAGCGAAGAAGAAGAATGTCAGGAATTAAGTGTTCAATAAGCTTTATGTGGTAAAAGACAAGGAGAGAAGTTATATTTATATTAATACGCCACCGTCAAAGGTAAAAGTGCAGTGATGGAAGGACCATAATAATGATAACTGGCACTTCATAAATAGTGGAGCCGTAAAAAGCCTTGAAAAGGGCTGCAAAACTGTAGAACTAATGAAAAAAAGACACGTGTACGGAGCATTAAATGGAAGCGACAATTGAAGCGTCAATTTTGTCATAGCATTAATGGTGACAAAAATTCTCTTTTAATGAAATCCACTTCCCAAATATCCAACTGATGAATAAATGGAAAGTGGGGGGACTATCTGTATTGGGAAAAATTGTATTTAAATATAAAGGTGACGTGACGAATACGTGTCGAAATACGTAGACTGGTCAAATGGTCAAAGAATTACAACTAGCCAGGAGGTACGAGTTGCAACAGATACGAGCAAAGGCAGAGGAAGAGGCACGGGCAGGAATACAAATAACCCAGCATTCATACCTATGTAAGTCATTTATGTCTGAGAATCAAAAGGAATGAATCTAACAATAGAAAAGAGTGCAGATACGGCATTTAATAGGCATTAAATGTGGAATACGTTAGAAAATTTGTATTGAATATAATGATTATGTAACGTAGCATTAAATGTCTTTAATTACTCATAATAACCTCATTATGATTTGGACAAAACGTATATCTCCAAGATATCTATAAAAAGGAGATATCTGATCAATTGTAAGGACACAAAATACTATTGATATAAAACTTTGGTTTACTTGTTTTTCTCTTGATTACTCTCTTGCTACTTAAATTACTTCCTTTTATACATTCTTTTGATTATCAGTAACCCGTGTTCTTCTAAATTCTAGATTTGACTAAAAATTCATTTTTTGGTTAAACAGGTTTATTTGTGGCTCTCCCACAGCTAAAGGTTGGGGAGAGAGAGGCGCAACCATGGCTGCCCTAATTCACCATGGAAATCGCCTAGAGAGAGGAGAGAGGAGAGAGCAATTATTATGTATATATTATGCTTTTATACTTTTATTTTTCCCATTAACTTCAACAAAATATTGTCCAAATTCCTAGTAATGTGAATGACGAAAAGCACAATGTTATCTTTTTGATCAGTGGAAAGCACAACATTTTTCATGCTTTGATAGCTGCTTAGAGAGAAGGAAAGCCCAGTTTATGTTTTATCTGAGATACTCAATTTTTGTCTTCCTCGTAGATCACTGGGTGGCAAGGACAACTACTAATGAAGCATTAAAGCTTGATGTCTAAGAATAAATGATAGAATTGGTTCTTACTGCGGGTGTGCATTTTTGTTGAATAGATTTGAAGATATCCTCTTCTTGTTTTGCCATTGCCGAATATATATACCATTTTAGATAGATCGGAATCATGAGTATCAACAGAAGGCAATTCAGACTCCAATTTGGCTTTGCCTTTGGCACGACGAGTCAGAATAGCAGAGGGCTCAGCATTTGCCCTTTTCTTGGACTTGGTTTGTTGAGTCTCACCGGAGGCGAGTTGAATTTGGCTTTGCCGCGGTGAGTGGAGATTCTGGCAACAATGGCTGATGCAGAGGATTCCGTATTAGTAGTTTTCTTCGATGCCATTGAAGAAGAGGCATCGTTGTTACCAGAGGTGTTTGTTTTGGGCTTTTTAGAGTTGGGCGATGCCATTGAAGGGTGCTCACTGATCTTGTTCGTTGGAAGAGGGGAAAGGAGAGAAAAAAGAAAAAAGGTATAGCTAAATCCCTTAATTGTAGGAACTAATAATGGATTGGGAGCCTTTTAAGGTGGAATATATATATTTTATAAACAAAACTTATTTAGGTCGGGTAATTAACTAAACGTGGATATTTTTAGTAATAAAGTTTCCAATAGTATATAGGTATGCAAAAATTGACTTGGGAATTTCATGGCAAGTACGAGAGTCTCTAGCTGGGTGCTTCTTTTGATCCTAAAGAGGACCTCATTTCATTCTTGGCCTTTGACTTTTTTGAGATTGATATATCTAAAACTTGTGTTGGGCTTTTAAGGTGAATGAGAAAAGACACTTTTTGAATTGTCTCTCCATCTTACCATTTTATTGCTTTCATTGCTTATAAATTTAAAGGTCTGACCTTATTTTTCACACTCTAAAAATTTCGAAATCTCTCCTCTCTTATCTACATTATTTTTCCAAAACAAACGTAAATGTCAAGTGTAAATTGCTTTATTCTTAGAATCTGCCGAAATTCTTTAATTTGAAGTGTCACTATTACACAACAGTGTATTTCGCTTTTCTAGGAAGAATTAATCCAAATATTGAACAACAGTAACGGGATTAAATTCTTTAAAGACATACATTGAATTCCATCGGCTAGAAATTATTTAACATTTTCATTTATTTATTTTCCAGTTTATTTCATGTATTATGTCACGACCCAAACCTATGGGCCTCAACGGGAACCCGGTACCTTACTTAACCAAGTACCAACATAGCATATCTTTCTTATTGTACTTTCATTGGAAAATGGGCCAAAGGGGCCATCATGGGCGAACCAGAATAAACATAGGGGAATACTCAATATTGGACGACCCAACCTGATATTAAAACTTATACATGGATATACGGGTCTATAAGGCCAACATGATCATTTGTAAACTCAAAACGTAGTCTGTCAAGGCCATACAAGCATCCGTATACATGATATTTGTCTACAAGCCTCTAAGAGTACATACTTAACATAAAGGTCGGGACGGGGCCCTGCCATACCAAACAATACCCGACTAAATCATACTGACCAAACAAGCAACTCTGAAGCAAATGAAGCGCACCAACATCTTTCACTGAGATGATAGCCTATTTAGACAACTCTCAGCCTGTCTATCAGGACTTGCGGGCATAAAACGCAGCGTCCCCAGGCAAAAGGGACATCAGTACGAATAATTTACCGAGTATGTAAGGCACATAAATAAGTACATAAAAGACATGGAAGAAATATAGAGTAAATGACTCAACCTATAAGTCTAGATAACTCTGTAAATCATGAAATACTTATTGTGTCATGCATATGCGTATGAATGTCATGTCGTGAATAGGTACATGTGTTCATAGCATCATCAAGCCTCTGAGGGCATCCCATCATATCATCTCGGCCATTGTGGGCAAAATCATCAACGTATACCAGTTGATCAGGTGGTGGTGCGTATATAACGCCGTAACCTTTTCCCATATCCCATATACATATATATACGCGTATATAACGTCATCTGGTCATGGGTCAATGTATATGTATAAATGCATGAAATGCATAAGAAATACGTTAATAAGATTTCTCGTAATGTCATAAAAATAATATGACTGTTAATTTCATGAAGTAAACTTTATCAACTTACATATTTTATGAGACCCATGAACGAATGATAGAATAATATGACACATGGGAAATCAAGAACATAAGCATTTCTAGTATTTCTATGAATAGAGTCATTTATGGAAATTGTGCATTTGCTCGTTTCTTTTGTGTCGTATAGATCATGCCAAAAGAAAGAAGGGATAGCCTTAACATACCTCAACCGATTTTCTTATAATTTTGCAATTCATGCTTTACAGAATCAACAACCAACATTATCTAATTGGTATGGAATTATTTTGTTCCTTGAAGAACTCACAACTAGCCACTCTCTATAAGAGATTTAATTGAATTTTAAGGCAACACATGAATTCATATTGATGAAACATGAAGCAAACTTAATTGTAGGAAGATGGAAACTTACGGTCAGCCCACTCCTTAAGAGATTGAAATATATTCTTGATCTTTAATTCTTTGTTACTAAGGAAATGAGCATTTCATTAGTTGTAGGAAATCTTAAGTGGGTGTGGCCCACTTGGTGGATGACTAAGTCACTCTAAATCTTCCAAAATGTGACATTTATGCAAGCTTTAGAGTCACTTTATAAGTGATGGGATACTGCCACGTTTTTTCGTTGAGGGGGGGGGTTAATCTTATCCTATAATTATAATTAATCAACCACGAATCTTTAATTAACTAGTTAATCTCCCACTAATGAATAATTAATTATTTACCCGCATAATTAAGAATTATCTCAAATTACTTAAAATATTGCTCATCTTTAGCACACCTTCTACACCTCACTATCATGGTCATGTGGTACTTTGTATGGCACTAGTCTATGAATACGGGGTATTATAGCTTGGACTGTATTTGATCCCCAAATTGCCAAACTTCGACAGAAATCATTTTCTTCGATTCGCTTACCCTCTCACCTTTGCGAATTAACTTATCACTTGTTTGAAATAGCATAATACGTATAATCCCAAAATATATCTCATTCCCGAACTTACGTGGACTAACTTACAACAAAACATTAACGTACGAAAATGCGGAATGTAACATCTCATTTCTGAGCTTATATCAATTTACTTATGGCACTTCCATGTACGAAAATATGGGGTGTAACACTATTCCCCCTTTGGAACATTTGTCCTCGAATGTTGACTGATGCACTTATCATTCTTATAACCCATAGCTCTTGCAAATACTTTAATACTCTTCTTGCCATTTAGGTAACTGCTCTTTAAATAAATCTAAAGGCCAAGGCATTCCCCCCTTTAGGTATCTTTCTCACACTATGACTTGTGGTCGGAATCCTTTCAATCTCGTAACTATTGCTATCTTCGGTTATGCAGCATGTACGACTTTTTCCTTGTATGTGCGCCAATCTCTAGGTATCACTTTGGGAACATATACAGAGCTTGATAAAATGTCCCTCTGGGAATCTGTAGGTATACTAAAGTTCTTCGCTCGGTACTTTGTCGAACTTACGAATATTGTTTTACCTTATTTCATAGATCTGTTTATCCATTCGTATGACTATACTACATCTAGGTAGGTCATACTATACCATAACTCTTAATTTGATTTATCGTTACTGAGGTATGCTACCGAACTCCAGGTTACTTTTGTTGCTTATCCCATATGTATAAATTTAAGTCCTTTGATGCTTCCTCATTAATTGTTCATCTTAAGAATGGCGGCCTAATTTCACCTTATACTTTGTGACTTTTGTCTATCCACTATTGATTCACCTTAATATTGATCTATCATCTACTACTGATAACTTGATCTCTTATGTAACACTGCTGCTAGGGCTCACATCTCATCAGGGACATCCAGAGTAATTAGATTGATCCACCTAGGGGCGATACTGTACTTCCATAACCGTATTTTATAGCATCCCAATATGACTCACCTTACATGAGTATTTTAATCCTGTACAATTCATGAAATCCTCTTCAAGTCATTACTTAATAGAAGGCCCAAACGTTATCCTTTATCTATCACAATCACACCTCCATTCCATTCTAGATGCTATTAGTCTTAGATTCCTTTGAGTTCATTCAGGCTATATTGAACATTCTATAACTTAAATAAACCATTAGCCCTCTTTTTTCATGGGCTTAATCTCGAGACTTATCCATTCTCGTCACCTTCTTAATTGCCCTTTCTCATCCTCACTCCTGTCATAAAACCTTGTTGCTTTACTATACTTTAGCTTGCGACCTCTACGCTTCTATTTATACTATTCGCAACCTTCCTTCAACTTGCTTGCACCATAGATTCTCTTATGTTATTCTAGAATATCAAGCAAAATATTACATCGTCTCTAACTCTTCTTTATTCTCTTGGCTAGATCTCTCGGTACCTAGAAACCATAGGCTAGAAGATATGCCACTAACGACGCTGCTATCATTCCTGGATATTGAATCCCCCCGCTTTTAACCTTTTATCTGAAGTTTGGACTATTCTCAACCTTCTGCTTTTGAGTATCTCGTATGTTGTTTACCTTTATCTTACTTACCTTAAAGTCTCACATCACATCTTCTATCTCTTTCATGACCTCCCCTCCACATAGGTATAATTCACATCAATGTCTTTAACTTCTATTATAATACATGCACCTCTTTACACAATCTCGTGAGAGCTTCATACTATCTTCTTATGAGGTTGGGACACTTCTAACTGGCTTTAGTGTAGAGCCATTATAGAATATGGCTACTGTAGTATCTCTCTTGTACCTCTAATATTAAGAGTGATTCTGCAATGTTCTCAGTCATGATGTCTATAACTTCCTAGGTCCAATAAGCAGACTCCTAATTTACTTAGTTGATGTAAATCTTTAGTTTCCTCTTCCTTCTGATCAGCCTTCATGTAGGCTTAAGCTATCTTCCGATCTGCGGCTCATGGCATTTAGTTATTACTTTAGCCTTTCATAGATGCTATGGAAAACCTTGATACAATCTTCTAATGATTAAATCCTTTGTCTATGACCAGGACCCAATTCCTTCTTTTAACTTATACCGGAGTCTTCTCGGCTGATCATTAATCGAATAATTCCTTTCATTCCATTTCAGCTTTCTTCAAACGTAAGCAATTGCTTTTCCTGATCTTTTTGCCCCCTTGTTGTGTGCATACCTAGCTTATCTGAGTTCTCACACATGCCGAAATTTTTGTGTAATATGGTCTCGAATATTAATTTTGGTTTTACTCCCCGCTCATTAGCCATGGTAGGTGTCACTTTCTTTTGGAGTGCATACAATTTTGTAGTTACTATTGTTACACGACCATTTCCTCTTTAGGTCATTGTGCTTAGGTTGAAGCCTTCTTCTTTATTTCCTCAACTAGTCTTTCATTGTAGTACTTGGGAGGACTCTCTGACTCTTGTAAAGTTGTGAGCTTATTACGGTCCTTTTGATATCTTTCCTTGCATATAATTATCCGTAGTTACTTACCTCTATGTCCTTGTTCTTGTAGGGTTGCTTCTGAACTGATACTTTGATTGTTTTCCTAGTGGCACTCTCTTTTATTCCCGTAACATCCATACAATACCTTTAACTACCCTGACTCCTATCTGAATATATTTCAAGTATTACAACGATATTACTGTGAGGCTGAATTCACTATATTGGGTTTTACTATGTTTATCTTGCACGATCTGCTGATTCATTTGTAACCTCCTGTCTAGCCATAACTAGGCTCTTCCTAAATCAACTGCTAACTACTCGTTGGCCCATTGTCATATCAATATTCCGTGTAATCTTTCTTGGGTTATTTCCTTTATCTTAACTTACGTCTCGCACTGGCTCCTTATTTATCCATAACATTCCGGGCAGGAACCCATCACTTCCTCTCATTGACGTCATGTTTGCATAATGTTCTGGGATTGTAGCCTATCTGAAGGCTTTGAATAAGTGCAATCTCATCCCTTTCTTATTTTTATTGCATTATTCCTTTACCATTCCATAGCTACTAGAACTACTTAATTCTGACATAACGCCACATCACTCCATATTCCCCTCACCCCCCCCCCCTCTAGGGGAGTACTAAGAGTTAGAGCCATGAGGATCTACCTATAGATGTTTTACCTCTACATTTTTGGCATCTTTTCACATCATCAATGACCCTTACTCGCCTTGCGTCAATCCTTCTATACCAAGGATAATAAAATTCCCTACTCGCGAAGGTGACACTTAGCATAACTGGCACATACAGTCCCTTAAGCTTAACTTTTCTTACATTGCTTGCTTTAGGGAAGCGTCTTCCTGAATGATTATTCTCTGAATTTCTCATAAATCTTCTTCAGTTGTCCATTATATTATCGCGAGAACGAAATCTGAAATTCTCATGATGCCAACCATTATCAAATCACTCAGTCCCTAATTCATATTTAATTTATCTTGTTCACCAGCCCATACTGGTTTCTATTATTCTTGGGTCTAACTTTTCCTTTCGGTAGTTGCGTTGGAGTCATGAACTTATTTCTTGAAGTGAGGATATGACTTTATGGCCTATACTTTTTTGTTATCTCAAGGCCTGTCACCTTTCGTCTTTTTCCTTCACTTGGCTATAGACTCTGTAATATTATCATCTTTTTGGACCTACCATTATCATCCATGTATCACATCTTACTCTTAATGCTTCATTAGCTCTCTTCTTATTTCCTGCTAATATTTCTGTCTATCACTTTATTCTGAAAACTTCAACAAGATATTCTTTTGCTTTTAGCTCCCTTTTGCTCCATCCACTGGCTCTTCGGGTTGCCTAGCATTATCTCCCTACTAGGGACGGGAGCCACAGTAAGATAATATTTATCCTTTCCAGGCTTCCAATGCCTATGTTTGTAGCACTCATATCTAGCTGTACTATTTTAGAGTGCACCATCTAGGTGTCTCACAAGGAGGTCTATTAGCACCTTTGTAATATGCTTCGGAAATGTCAACTAACACGCAAACCATCCATCCATCCATCATTTTGGGTTACTCTAACCCTAGCCGGATCCTGATATTTTGTCCCTCTTTTAAACCATATCCATCAGCTCCTATAGAGCATGATTGAGATGGGTGTGGTCGATTGTACATACATCTGTTGTTGTTGAAGATAACTCAAAATGCTTATATCTCTCTTCCCAAATTGTAGATAATGTTCATCCTTACTAACTGGGTACCTCGTACCCTTTTTCACCTTGTTTCTTGTACTTGTTGAAACATGAAACTTCTGATTCTCTTGTTGCTTTTTACCACATGGGTGGATAGATATTCATGTCTTAGGGCCTCTTATAAAGAAGCTTACACCTTTTAGTAAACATATGATCTGTTGAAGACCTCACATTTACTCATCATAAGCATGATACAAAATCGGGTTCCTCTAACTCAACACTTCCACAGCTATATCTCTTACCAACTACCTTTCTGAATGTAGGCATCGTTGTATTACGAGTAAGATAGAGTTTAGGAAATTGAGTTCTCACAACTGAGATCTACCACACGTCTAGAGTAGGAAAAAAGAGTGACAGTCTTAAATGCCCTGTAGCTTCCTGCTTATAAGTGTGGTGCATGACACACCCATAAACAAGACTCTACTAGCCACGACTTGTAGACTCTCTAGGACAAAACCGCTTTGATACCACTTTTGTCATGACCCAAACCTATGGGCCGCAACGGGCATCCGGTACCTTACTTAACTGAGTACCAACATACTATATCTTTCTTATTGTACTTCCATTGGCAAATGGGCCAAACGGGCCGTCATGGGCTAACCAAAATAAACATAGGGGAATACTCAATATAGGATGACCCAACCCGATATTAAAACTTATACATGTGATATACGGGCCTATAAGGCCAACATGATCATTTGTAAACTCAAAACGTAGGCCAGTAAGGCCATACGAGCATCCATATACATGACATTTATCTACAAGCCTCTAAGAGTACATACTTAACATAAAGGTCGGGACAGAGCCCCGCCTTACCAAACAATACGCGTCTAAATCATACTAACCAAACAAGCAACTCCGAAGGAAATAGAGCGCACCAACATCTTCCGCTGAGCTGATAGCCTACTTGGAGGACTCTCGGCCTGTCTATCGGGACCTAAGGGCATGAAACGCAACGTCCCCAAGCAATAGGGACGTCAGTACGAATGATGTACCGAGTATGTAAGGCACATAAATAAGTAAATAAAAGACATGGAAGAATTATATAGTAAATGACTCAACCTGTAAGTCTGGATAACTCTGTAAATCATGAAATACTTATAGTATCATGCATATCCGTATGAATGTCATGTCGTGCACAGGTACATGTGTCCATAACATCATCAAGCTTCTGAGGGCATCCCGTCATATCATCTCAGCCATTATGGGAGAAATCATCAACGTATACCAGCTGATCAGGTGGTGGTGTGTATATAACGCCATAAACTTTTCTCATATCCCACAAATATATATAATATACGCGTATATAACGCCATCTGGTCATGGGTCAATGTACATGTATATATGAATTTAATGCATGAGAAGTACGTCAATAAAATCTCTCGGAATGTCATAAGATCATTATACCTCTGATTAATATCATGAAGTAAACTTTATCAACTTACATATTTTCTGAGACCCATGAACAGATGATAGAATAATATGACACATGGGGAATCAAGAACATAAGCATTTCTAGTATTTCTATGAATAGAGTCATTTATGGAAATTATGCATTTGCTCGTTTATTTTGTGTCGTATAGATCATGCCAAAAGAAAGAAGGGATAACCTTAACATACTTAAACTGATTCTCTTAGAAATTTGCAATTCACACTTTACAGAATCAACAACCAACATTATCTAATTTTGGTATGGAATTACTTTGCTCCTTGAAGAACTCACGACCAGCCACTCTCTATAAGAGATTTAATTGGATTTTAAGGCAACACATGAATTCATATTGATGAAACATGAAGCAAATTTAATTATAGGAAGATGGAAACTTACGGTCAGCCTACTCTTTAAGAGATTGAATTCCATTCTTGATCTTTAATTCTTTGTTACTAAGGAAATGAGCATTCCATTAGTTGTAGGAAATCTTAAGCGGGTGTGGCCCACTTGGTGGATGACTAAGTCACTATAAATCTTCCAAAATGTGACATTTATGCAAGATTTTAAGAGTCACTTTATAAGTGATGGGGTGCTGCCATGTTTTTTCTTGGGGAGGGGGGTTAATCTTATCCTATAATTGTAATTAATCAACCACGAATCCTTAATTAAATAATTAATCTCCCACTAACCAATAATTAACCAATTGCTAGCATAATTAAGAATTATCTCAAATTACTTAAAATATTGCTCATCTTTAGCACACCTTGTACACCTCACTATCATGGTCATGTGGTACATTGTATGGCACTAGTCCATGAATACAGAGTATTATAGCTTGGACCGTATTTTATTTCCAAATTGCCAAACTTCGACGGAACTCATTTTCTTTGATTCGCTTACCCTATCACCTTCGCAAATTAACTTATCATTTGTTTGAAATAACGTAATACTTATAATCCCAAAATAAATCTCATTCTCGAACTTACGACGAAACTTTAACGTACGAATATGCAGAATGTAACATCTCATTTCCGAGCTTATATCAATTTACTTATGGCGTACATCCATGTACGAAAATATGGGGTGTAACATATTATGGTTTACTGTTTTGACAACAGTTTAGTAACGACTTGATTGCTAGTTGGCTTCTTATCTTCCTCTACTTGCGATATTTTTCTCTCTCTCGTACTCTCCTATTTTCTCGCCTATACTAAAGGAATATTATATAATAGAAGTATGATCATACTGCAATTCTCATAAGAATTTATTTCAATTCATTAGTAGAGTAGCTTGTACCTAATTAAAACGACCTAATTGACACCTAAACTTACACATGTGTATCATCCTGGTATACAAATTTACGACTTTTTAATTTAAATGCCTATGTAGGGTAAAATTGGTTCGTAATAAATGGTCGAATGATAGCGTGCCACGTGGAATCGAAGACAGGTAAAAGGCGAGTCAAGTATACCAGGAACAACAAGCTGTAGTTAATATCGGATAAACCACGAAGGGAGCCTGGTCAACGGGAGCGGTTTGAATATTTGACATTGGACAAAATTCAATGAAGAATATTCCCTAATATTAAATGGGCAGCCGTTGCAGAAAATATTTGCATTCATGGTCTGTCGTTACATATTCATTCATGGTTCTTTTATTGTCATTTAAGAGGGGCTTGATCCTAGGATCTTGTTTCCCTAGGTATAGCTATAAATAGTAGGCTCAACAACCATTGTAAGCACATGAAATTCTTGGCAAAACTTATGTGGTATTCTACTTTTACTCTTAATTAATCAACTTTATTT
The DNA here is from genome assembly GCF_000715075.1 of Nicotiana tabacum. Taxonomy (NCBI): domain Eukaryota; kingdom Viridiplantae; phylum Streptophyta; class Magnoliopsida; order Solanales; family Solanaceae; genus Nicotiana; species Nicotiana tabacum. The sequence goes on along the minus strand of NC_134087.1, from coordinate 142,296,442 downwards.
GCTCTTTTATATTGCTCTCATTTCTGTCTCTGGAGACGCTATTCTCGGAGCTAGGTTTGTCGTTTTCTTCAATCTTAACTGCTAAGTCTTACTTTTAATCTTGTTTATTTACCATTTTTTGATCACATCAGTTCTCTTATCTATAAATCACATAACAAATTTAACTATACAATTTTATAGGTAAATAATTTGGCGCCCACCGTGCGGCATAGGCAATTATGTAATTGAGTTGATCCTTGCGTTTATTACTAACTTGTTTGATTCTTTGTTACTTAGCAAAAAATCAAAAATGGTAGTTAACGATGTCAACATTTCACACAACGTTGACGGACATGAAAATCTACCTCAACATAAGGATTCAATTAGCGACACACGCGACGAGGAGGATTAGGCAACCTCGGTCCATGGAGGACAGTTCCCCCAACATGTACAGGAGCCAACTCCCAATGACGCGGAAGATGAACATGTTGTAGAAACATTAAGGATCCTAAGAGAGCAATAGAAAGCCATCATGAACAACCTCTCAAGGTAGGATTAGGTCATGACGGGATTGAAGCAGACTTTGTCAGGCGCTTCCAACAACGCAAACGAAAGGGGTTCGTGTCATGACCCCAATCTCCCTCCGTAAAATGTCATGATGGTATGTAGTCTCTAAGACTAGGTAAGCCAAGCAAGCAAGTGGAATATAAACATTTAACATAAAGAAACTCTACACTCAGTGTTTACAATTTCCTCAAAACCTGGCGACATCGAGTCACAAGCTCCACAACAATATAAAGTCATCGCTATACAATTGTATCTAGTAAAGAAGGAAAAATATATAAATGGATAGAAGGTGACTCCGAGGCATGCGGGTGTACCTTGAAGTCTCCAAATGCGAATTCAGCTCACTAGTGTCGGGACTGATAGGAGGTACCTGGATATTCACAAAAAGATGTGCAGAAGCATATCATGAGTATACTACAACGGTACCTAGTAAGTACCAAGCCTAACCTCGGTAGAGTAATGACAAGGTCCGGCCAAGGCCCAACTGGAAATAATAAGAAATAGGAAGAAAGATTTAATAATATAATAATAATGACAATGGAAATGAAACAAGTAAGGAGTGTACCAGAAGTTAACTACACATAATCAAGGCAAATAATACATCACGGAAGGAAACAAGGATTGACATATTAAGGAAACAAAACAACCAAAGACAAGTACAACAAATAGAGAAATATCAACAAGGGTCACTACCGAGGTACCGCCTCTTAGTCCCAAATCAGAAGAACAACTCACAATCTTTTCCTATATCTCCGCGGGAGCCTTGCATTTTAGTTTTTAAAAATTATTTTTTCGAAATAGCATCCCACATTTTACCCCCACCTTATCACACTGCATGGCTTCTAATAGTTCCCCTACTAGCCACGTGTATCAAGCCCGCCTTATCTCACCGCATGCGTTTCAACCCCAAAACCTTATACCACCGCATGCATATCAATATCAAAACAAATCACAATCCGCACCTCAAGTGCCCAATATCACAACTTGCCAGAAGAAATCAACAATAACAATATTTTCACAATAAGGAGCCCACGGCTCAACCACAATTTACACAAAGTCTCAGCAATAAAAACCAGAAGTGAATAACTCAAAAGAATGATATCGCACATATTAACACTTTGCCTCAATAGGAATCACGACCTTTGTAACCCAATACCAATTTCAACAACAAGATATTTCAAGAATGACAACTTCAAGTAAAGAGCTCAACAGTTAAATAATGGATACGGAATAAAGGAAACAAGAACTTCAACTAAACATGTAGAGCAATTAGCAAGTAAGAGATAAGACAAATAGAACATGTGAAAATAGACTAATGATGACGAAGATAACATAATAGGATAACTCAATTAAGGCATGAAAGGAATTTACGTAGCTAAAATCGGTAATTTCCAAATTTAGCCCATATACACACTCGTCACCTTGCATACACGACTTCCACACATCATAATAATCATAACCAAAACCAATCCTAAGGGGAAATACCCCCACACAAAGTTATGCAAGACACTTATCTCAAATCACGCTAACTCAATCCACTAGTAGGCCTTCTCCTTGAATTATCCAACTCCAAATGGCTCGAATCTAGCTAAAACAACTTCATACTATAAATATAAACTATAGGAAACTAATTCGAATACTAAAATTATGATCTTTACAAATAAATAAAAGGTCAACTCAAAAAGTAAACCTGGGCCCTGTCACGCCCCGAATCTGACGAGACGTGGCCAGCACTCGGTGTCGTACTCGGCCCGAGCGTACCACTCTGTAACTGTGAACTCTGGAGGGGTAACCCTCAACTTAGGTCGATAAGGCTATATTCGGAATCGTCTGAAAATAACGTCTCTCTTATATGTGGGGTAAACATACCCAAAAGCTGATATATATAACTATGCAGGCCGATGAAGCCGCCATGAACATCTACTGATATACAAAATATATAGGACTCGTCTACAAGCCTCTAGAGATAACTGAACTGTATCATGGTCGGGACAGGGCCTCGACCTACCCATCAAACCTGTATATATATAATAGACTCCAAGGTCTAGACCTGGTAACTCCGGGGAAGTGGAGCTTACCAACCAAGCTGATTTTTGAATCTGTCTGCTATGAGGGTCTTCCAACTATCAATCTGGACCTGCAGGCATGAAATGCAGCATCCCCGGCAAAAGGAACGTCAGTACAAAATAATGTACCGAGTATGTAAGGCAATAGAATAACTAAAAGCTGAGACTGAACTGATAATATAATAACTGAAAGTAACTAGAGACAAAGATAATCTGAAGATATGCTTACCTGTTAATACTGACTCAACTCTCTCAATATAGTAAGTAAAATAGTTGTCCGGCCTAATAAGGCTCGGTATGTGTAATTGATCTGCCGTAGTAGGCTCACTCATAGGCGCTCGACCATACTAGGCTTTGTATCTCGGCCATACTGGGCTCGTTCATAGGCACTCGGATACAGTAGGCTCAGTATATAACTCACAATCTGATCAGAGGTTGCCCAATAGGGGCCTGCCTATCGATTATAGTTCGATGGTAGTGAAAATACTGTAATACTGTATATATATATATATATATATATATATATATATATATATACTCTATGCTCTCTTGGCTGAAAGAAGACAAAACTTAATTGAATATGAAGTCCCGATAAGGGAGAATGCTGTAACTTATAAGACTAGGAAAATGTACATAAATTCAGAAATATGAACTTCTCTTTATGTATCGTTATCAAACCTGTGTAGTTACTGGATCATGCCAAAATGAAAGAAAAGTTTAGCCTTACATACCTTATCACAATCTGTCAAATAACCATGTTAAACTCGTCTCGTTGCACATTAATCTACAACAACAATAATAATACTATCATCATATTATGGAAGGTATAACTTTCGCACAACGAATCGACAAGCTTATTTTATAATAAAACGGACATAGCCTTCTAAGACTTTCTTCTCCAACTCACTCAATCGATAGGTTGAGGCAATCAACTGGAAATCGACCAAAAGGACCTATCAAGCCTTAGAAGTCAAAGCATGCATCACATATCATCATGCATAGCTTATTAGCTGTAGTAGCTGCCCCTGGAATAAAGTGTAATAAAAATCTTTCTCCACTCGTTCGAGGAAGCAAAAATAAAAGCCCACTTTTACGCGAATTCCCCTCTTGCAGTTGTAGCTACTCGGTCAGCGAATTGTAACTGGAGCTTATGGAACTGCATTAGGGTACTGACGTTTACGATATTCGATATTCCTCACATCTATACGTTCCTCCTTAGCCTCACTAGTTCGAAATGGAGATTCCTTTCCCCTATGATTCTAGGAACAATCCTCACCGCCCTTTCAATTCTATCGCCTCTATCGAAGAAGCCAATTAAACAAAAGAAAGAAAAGAGACGATGATCTTATGCTTGAACAGCCTTCTTCTCAAAAGAAGCGAAGACGATTCTAAGAGGGAGAGGCCGAAGGGGGAAGTGGAAATAAGGCGGAAGGAAATACGGATGCACCTCTTCTTCAAGAAAAGCAGCATCTCCCCTATAATCTCTACTTTCTCCCACTTCGACATAATACCAACAACAACAAGAACACAACAATAACAACATATATACATCATTTTCCAACCTTATATCCATCACAAAATACCACAAAACAGCCCAACATACCCCTATCGCTTAAATACACAAAACGACAACCATAATAGTGTCAAACAATCGAAAAATATTACGACGAACGACCAGCCTACCATCCTGCTATTATGTGTTATTTTTCCACACCCTTTCTCCTCCCAAACTACATAAAAACAGTAGAATAAGAGACAATCCAACAACAACACAAAACAACCCACAAAAATGTCCCACAAGTTCAACAACTCAAATTTGATTTTTCAGTTTACTAAAACACGTTTCACTTGTCTTTTCTTTCAAATTTAAGCCTCTTATCTAATAAATCAGCCATGAATTCAAATTCAAATTAAGTTTACAACTAGACAACAGTGACGTAACACAAACAACATACCACTCTTGCGAAACTCACTAGGTCATGTCTTTACGATCGAGTTACAACTCGTACAAGCATAGATAATGGAAGGAGAAGCATAAATTTACCTTGGCCTGAGTAGAACCCACGAAATATAGCCCTTATTCATAAAATAACAAGTCCCCTAATGCAGCTACAAGAAGGAGAATGGGAAACTAGCAAGTTATCCAGGCTTTTAGGTACTAGAATCACATCGTAACACCCGAAATAACCTAGGGTTTGTGTGGAATTTTTGGGGAGGAGGTGCAGGGGTTCAATCTGATTTTTGGTCTGAGAAATAAGTGAATTAAATGAGTTAATAAGTTCTTAAAACACCCCTCTTGGCCGACTTTAGGGCTTTTAATTGTGGCCTCTCCTATTGGCAAGTAGGTGATGCATCTACTTGTCACCTACCATTCTCCGCAGTCTCGCGAAAATGTGAATATCTCTCTACTGAAATGTTGTATCAATGAATGGTTTAATCTGTTGGAAACTAAACTCGTAGATTTTCAATTTTGTAGGTAGATCATCCCGTAATTCCAAGTACATTGGGATAAATGCTCAGCTACATTTGACCTAATTTTCACCATATTTATGAATGTAACTTGCGATGACCTTTTCCAACTTTTGTTTCACAACTCGATTGACTTCAAAACATGACACACGACTATCATACGACTAAAATAACTCATAACATAATCTCCTTATAAGGTACTTAAGCACCCTAATCTCACCCCAAAAGTACATGTTATAACATTCCCAACTTGTCGACTTTTGACAAAACTTATTTTCTTCAATTCATTTAGCTTCTAAACCTTCAAACCCTCTTGGTACTTGGTATTAATGATCTTAAATATTTGTAACCCTCCAAGTTAATATGATTAACTTACTTGATATACTTTCACAGATGATCTCATTTCATAACTTACATTAGTTGACTTGCGACGTACTTTTACGTACGAAAACATGGGGTATAACATCATTCCCCCCTTTGGAACATTCGTCCTCGAATGTTGACTAATGCACTTACCAGTCTCATAACCTACAGCTCTTATGAGTACTTTAGTATTTTCCTTAACATTTAGGCAACTATACTACGAATAAATCCAAATTTGGCCACTTTCTCGTACCACGACCTGTGGTCAGAATTCTTCAAATCTCGTTACTATTGCTATCTTCTGTCATGTAGCCTGTACGACTATATCATTGTATGTGCGCCTATGAGACTCTTCTCTCCTTTTTTCTCCAACTATTATCTAATCTATAGGCCTCACTTTGTGAGCATATACAGAACTATGACAAGCTGTCCCTCTAGGCATCTATAGGGTACTGAAGTCCTTCGTTTGTTACTTTGTCGAACTTACAACTATTGGTATATCTTGTTTCACAGCCTCGGTTCTCTATCCTTAAGAATTTACTACATCTAGGTAGGTTATACTATACCATAACACTTACTTCAGTTTATTATTACCGAGGTTTGTTACCCAAATTCAGGTTACTCTCTCGATGATTATCCTATATGCATAAATCTAAGTCCTTAACCTTCCTCATTATTGTTCATCTTAAGAATGACGACCTAATCTCATTTCATACTTTGGAACTTTTATCCGCCTATTAATTATTCACCTTAATATTGATCAATAATCTACCACTGATAACATGAAACCTCATACGTAATATATTGTCGTTAGGCTCACATCTCATCGGGGAACATCTGAAGTTATTTGCCTAATGTACCTAGGGATGATACAATACTTCATTAACCATATTTTACAGTATCCCAACGTGGTTCATCTTATGTTGGTATTCTAATCCTGAGCAATTCATGAAATCCCTTTTTCTCTAAATCATTACTCAATCGAAGGCCTAAATGTCATCTACTTATCATTTATCACAATTATACCCTTTTTCTACTACCAGGGAAGCATTCCCTATTTTCTAAATGCACCTAGCCTTAAACTCCTCCAAATTCATTCAGGTTGTACTGAGTTTCTTTATAACTTATAGAAACCATCAGCTTTGTTGTTTTGATGTGTTTATTCCTGAGGACTTACCTATTCTCTTCACCTTCTCACTTACCTTTTCTTATCCTTACTCCCGTCTACCTAAAACCTTGTCGCTCTACCATACTTTAGCTTGCGACCTATACATATATGGTTATACTACTCCCAACCTTTCTACAACATGATAGCACCACAAATTTTCATATATTATTCTAGAACATCAAGCGAGACATCACATCGTCTCTAACCCTTCTTTACTCTCTTACTAGACCTCTCGGTATCTAGAAACCATAGGCTAGAATATATTCTACTGACGATACAACTATCATTTGTGGATAATGAATCACATCGCTTCTAACCCTCTATTTGAAATATGAACTATTCATAACTTTTTGCACTTGAGTATCTCTACCTTCTTTACCTTTAACTTTCTTATATTTAAGTCTTGCATTGTATCTTCTGACTCTTTCATAACCTTCCTTACATACAGGTGGAATTCACATCCACAACTTGAAGCTCTACTATAATACTTGCACCTCTAGTGCATACACGATCCGGTAGGAGCTTTCATATTGACTTCTTATGAGGCTGGTACACTTCTACCTGGCTTTATCATAAAGCTATTATAGAATATGGCTATTGTACTATCTCTCTTGTACCTCTGATATTAAAAGTGATTCCGCAATGTTCTCTTGTACCCAGCCGACTATAGCGCGGCTCGGTAGAGTAAAGTAGGTACATATATAATGCATGCTAGACTCAAGGAATCATGTTCTAAACCTTTCGGAGTGACTTAAGGCCGTTGCACCTTCGATTAACATTATTAATGAGGAAGCATTAAAGGACTTAGATTTATACATGTAGGATAAGCAGCAAGAGAATAACTTGGAGTTGGGTAATAGACCTCAATAATAATAAAAAAAAAAGTAAGAGTTATGGTATAGTTTGACCTGCCTAGATGCAGCAAAGCCATAAGGATAGATATATGAGGCTATAAAACAAGATATATCAATAGTCGTAAGTTCAACAAAGTACCAAGCGAAGAACTTTGGTACACCTATAGATACCTAGAGGTATAGCTTGTCATAGTTCTATATATGTTCACAAAGTGAAGACAAGAGATTGGCAAAAAGTTGGAGGAAAAAGGAGAGAAGAGTCGTGCATAAAAGGACAGAGTCATATAGGATACATCATAGAAGGTAGTCGAAGTTACGAGATTGGAAGAGCTCCGGTCATAATTTGCGAGGTGAGAATAGTCCTAAAGGGGGGAATGCCCTAGTTTTTAAATTTATTCACATAACAATTGCCTAGATGACAAAGGACAATATTAAAGTATTCATAAAAGCCATATGGTATGAGAATGAGAAGCGCATCAGTCAAAATTTAAGGACGAATGTTTCAAAGGGGAGAATAATATTACAACCCATGTTTTTGTACATGAAAATACGTCGTGAGTCAATTGATGTAAGCTAAAAAATGAGATCCTGTTTGAAAGTATATTTGGTGTTACGTCACATTTTTTTTTGCAAGCCTTTAAGAGCTAATATTCAAGGACAAATCTTTATAAGGGTACATATTGTTACACACCGTACTTCAGGTGTCACTATCATTATAGGATTATCTAATGTAAGCTCAAAAGGATGAAATCTTTCTACAAGGATAAGAAAGGTTTGCCGAAGTGTTAAGTAAGTTAAGATGAATATGAGACTTGTTAATAATGATTTAAATGAGTTTAAAGACATGATATTACTATATATAATGTTTGGATATGAAGTATAAAGTTTGAGAAAAATCAGATTTAAGTTGCGGAAAAACCGACTAAGGATTTGCCTTGTAATGGAGCTTTTTGAGTAATAAATTTTATGTGTTATATGAGGGTTTTTTGGGACATATTATATACCAAATTAAAGGTCTTGAAATTTATTTTTCAACGCTCTTAACCGTTTGCTCATACGACACCCGGATAAAAAGTTATAAGCGTTGGAAGACGAGCCAATTATAGGGTGCCAAGTAGCACCTTTTGACTTTTCAACAAAATGGAGATCATCTCCTTTATCTCGTCTCTTTATTCATATTTCCAAAGAGCTCGACCAAATAAGATCCCTAACATCACCCTTAAGTCTTCTGCAATAGTTTCAAACAACACCATCATCCCAGACACGAAATCAAGAAGCAATAACACTAGAACGATCCCCACAACGTATGTATCGCTATATTGCCTCTCTTTTTCTTTGTAGTTTGAGTTTTGGAAGGTATTTTGAAGTTAATAAAAATGCATAATTTCTGGTTTCAATCTCTTAAACATCAAGGAAGATTGATTAATTCATTTCACAATAGTTAGAACTCACGGAACGGTGATCGGAAACCGTGAGTTCGAGTTATTTGACTTGTAATGGACTGTTTTGTGGGATGTTTCGTGTAGCTTTTGGGCTGTCTATTTTGCTGCTGTTAATTGGATTTTTGGAGGATAAATGGTGTGGAGAAACACCACATAATGGCGAAATGATGGATTAGTCATTCTTTGTAATATTTTCGGGGTGTTTGATACTACTATAGTCGTCATTTTGGTATGAATCGATTGGGGTGTGTTGGGCTATTGTAAACTAAATATAACATGGATTTCGACTTTCATCTACTGTAGGAGGTAATTATATTGTGTTCCTACAGGTGCTTTAGTTTATCTTTACATTGGTTGAGTTAAATGGATGAACTAGACATGAACTAGTGAATAAAGTTGCTAATTGAGAATAATTGGAGTTGTGGATCGTTTTCTTTGTTATGGATATATGGTATGAAACTGGAATTATTGATGAATGACTTCATTATCATGTTAATGATACTATTAAGTTAAAGTAAAAAGTCTATAAGGGGTGATATGAGATATACGAATTCCAATTGGAGTTTGCCGCTCGTCATAAAATAGTTGTGACTTGTTGTTTTATGGTGTCTTATTATTGATAATTATGTATTGCTGGATTTCTCTAGCAATTATTGTTGGTATATGGTATTGGAGTAGGCTCTTTTTACAGGGGAGATGCTGCCCGAATTTATATAAATGAGCTACAAGTTTACGTTGCAGACTTAGCCTTTATTCAATACTGATTTTGAATCTCCTTATGCAATGGTAGATTGAATTGAGTTGTTTGAAGAGTTGCTTGGGAGGTATTACGGACTCAACGTGGTTAAGGTATGTTAAGGCACTTCCTTATTTCTTTTAGCATGATCTAAAGTGAAATGAATACACTATTTTATAACGGATCTACTCCTAGCAACTAAGGTTGTCCCTGTTGTTCTTTCCTTATAAAGTTATTCTAAGCAAGTGTGTATGATCCTTGAATCCTACTAAGGTTCATATTGAGGGTATGGATGTCCATAATGTTAATCGAAGGTGCAACGACCTTAAGTCACTCAGAAAGTTTTAGAACGTAATTCCATGAGTCTAGCATGCATTATATATAGTATCTATTTTACTCAACCGAGCTGCGCTATAGTCGGCCGGGTACGGCACCTATTGTGCAACCACTAATCAGTTGGATTTTACCGATCTCCACATGACCGGGTACGATTCTACCGAGCCTTATGATGGTCGGGTACGTTTTTATCGAGTCCTCTTCGAGGCCGGGTACGATATGATGATGATGATGCCCACAGAGGCGTATGCTTTTTAAAAGTTTATGTATATATATGCATCATGAATTTCATGTTAGTATCACTCAGAGGCACTCAAATATTACAGGTTGTATCTTCTCCACCTCTCTTTACATTATTGTTCATATTTATGCTTTCCTGCCATACATATTCGGTACTTTATTCATACTGACGCCTCTTTTGCCTGGGGACGCTGCGTCTCATGCCCACAGGTCCCGATTGATAGGTTGACAGTCTTCCCAGTAGGCTATCAGCTCAGCGGAAGGTGTTGGTGCACTCCACTTGCTCCGGAAAGGCCTATTTGGTTAGTATGCTTTGGACATGTATTGATTGGTATGGCGGGGCCCTGTCCCGACCTTTATGATGTTTATGTACTCTTAGAGGATTGTAGACAGATATCATGTATATGGATACTTATATGGCCTTGTTGGCCTATGTTTTGAGTGTCCAAATGATCATTTCATTCTTATAGGCATGCATGTCACATGTATAAGTTTGTATATCATGTTGGGTCGTCATATGTCGAGTATTCTCTTTTGTTTTATTCTTGTTATCTCATGACGGCCTTTCTGGATCATTTACCCATAATAGTATGATAATAAAGATATGTTATGTTGGTACTCGGGTGAGAAAGGCACCGGGTGCCCGTCGCGGCCCTTCAGATTGGGTCTTGACAGAAGAAATCTTAAGTGTGTTCATAACGTAACTAACTCTGGGTCATTGATCAAATAATTCCTTTCGCGTCTTCTCAGCCTCCTTTAAAAAGTAAGCAATTACTTTTCCTGGTCGTTCTGCCACTTGTTGCATGAATACTTGACTTATTTTAGTGCACACGCGTATTGGAATTTCGTACAACTCATATGATCTCAAATATTACTTTGGATTTTACTTCCCATTCCTTAGTCACGATAGGTGCCACTTTGTTATGGAGAGCATACAATATCGTAGTGAGACTGTTGTTCCAAGATCATTTCTTCTTTAGGTCACAATGCTTATGTTGATGCCTTCTTCCTTATTTCCTGAGTTAGTCTTTCATTGTAGCACTTAGGGGAGATCCTCTGACTCTTGTAAAAATGCGAGCTTATTAAATTGTATACCCGACCGAATTTTTGATGTTCTTACTCGCCTATAATTATCCTTAGTCACTTACCTCCGTGCCCTTGTGCTCGTCGGGTTGCTTCTGAACCCAAATTTTGATAGTCTCCCCAGTGGCACTTTTTTTTTTTGCATAACACTTATGTTGTACCTTTTACTACCCCAACTCTTATCTGAATATTTCTCGAGGATTACGATGTAGTGTCTGAGAGACTGAATTTCCTATGTTGAGTTTTACTACGTTTATCTTGCATGATCTACTGATTTATCTGAGACCTCATGTCTAGCCATAACCAAGCTCTTTCTGGATCAACTACTAACTATTCGTTAGTCCATGCTCATATTTATATTCTATGTAACCTCTCTTAGATTATGTCCTTTGCCTTAACTTACCTCTCGTACTGGCTTCTTATGTATCAAGTGCCCATTCACACTTATTTATCAATAACCTCCTGGTCGGGTACCCATACTGTCTCTCCCCGGCATCGTGCTTGCATAATATTCTGGAGTCATAGTATATATATATATGTATGATCTAAATAAATTCAATCTCACTCCTTTCACCTTTTTACCGCATTACTCTTTTACTATTCCGTAGCTACTTGAACCACTTAACTCCGATTTAATACTATATCACCCCATCTTCCCCCCTTTTGGGGAGTAATAACATTTAATGCTATGAAGATTCACCTACAAATATTTTACCTCTTCATCTTCAGCATCTTTTCACATCCTCACTAACTCTTACTTGCCTTGCAGTAGCCCTTCTCTATCAGGGATAAGTAAATTTCTTACATGCGAGGGTGACACCTAGTGTAACTGGCACACTTAATTCCTTAAGCTTAACTCTGCTCACAGTTCTTTCTTTAGGGAAGCATCTTCCTGAATGACCTTTAAAGGTTATTCTTCTATTGTCCATTCTATCTTTACCGGAACACGATCTCTAAAATTCTCACGATGCTAACTATTATCAAATCCTTCGGTTCGTAAATCATGTTCGATTTATCTTGTTTACTAGCCTATGTTGATTTCTATCACTCTAGGGTCAAACTTAGCTTTCTAGTAATTACGTTGGAGTTGCCAACTTATTTTCTCAAAATGAGGATATGACTTTATGGCTTATACTCTTTTATAGTCTCAAGGCATTTAAGAGTCTGTTACCCTTCTATTAAATCCAAATCGCGCTATAGAGCTGAGTCATAAGAGTTTGAGCCAAAGCTTATGTTTGCTAATGATATAGAGATGCTTTCAATTAGAAAAAATTAAAGCTAGCCAGAGGGCTAATACAGCAGTAGGTAGGGGCATTAGTAGAGAGAGAATTCTTGACAATGTGGCCCAGTTTGAAGCCCTATCAGATCTTGCATACCAGATATGCGGATTTCTTACTTAAGACCCTAAGACGGGAATATCTAATATACCCCCCGAATAGCAAGCCATGAGAGTATTATAAGGTAAAAGTATAAGTTTCAACATATAACAAAAGCAAGGCGAAGAAGGGTATAAGGTACCTAGTTAATGAAGATTATCCGAATTTCCACGTTAGGCGGAGAATTAAAAGGATTCTAAGTTACCTTCAACAGAAATAGAGGTATGTACAATTATCCACACCAATCTCAGTTATGCCCTACGGGAGCTAACATATATAGTTTAAGAGAATGATAGGATATCAGGATCCAGCTTGGGTTGGAGTAACCCAAAATGGTGGATTGAGCTGGGGAGACATGTTTTTTTGAAGTTTTCAGAATAATGCGATAGATAGAAGTACTAGCAGGAGAATGAGAAGAGAGTAAATGAAGCATTATGAGTAAGGTATGATAAATGGGTGATAATGGTAAATCAAACAATGGTAGGATGATATAGTCTATGGTCAAGTGAAGGAAAAGACAAGAGAACTCCCAGTGAGTATTTGGAGGTTATCCTATGATACCAAGTTTTTCACGCCCCAAACTTGAAGAGGCGTGGCCGGCACCCGGTGCCATACTCGGCTCGAGCATACCACTTTGTAACTATGGACTCCGGAAGGGTAACCCTCAACTGAGGCCGATGAGGCCATATTCTAAATCGTCTGAAAAAAATGCCTCTCTCATATGTGGGGTAAACATACCCAAAATCTCATATATATATAATTGTGGAGGATGACGAGGCCGCCATGAACATCTACAGATATACAAATTATACAGGACTTGTCTACAAGCCTCTAGAGATAACTGAACTATACCATGGTCGGGACATGGCCTCGACCTACCCATCAAACCTGCATATATACAATGGACTCCGAGGAAGTGGAGCTTACCAACTAAGCTGATGTTTGACTCTATTAGCTGGGAGGGTCTGTCCAACTGTCGATGAGGTCTTGCAGGCATGAAATGCAATGTTCCCAGCAAAAGAGAGGTCAGTATGAAATAATGTACCGAGTATGTAACGCAACAGAATAACTGAAAGCTAAAACTAAATTAATAATATAATAACTGAAGAGTAACTGGAAGTCAAAGATAATCTAAAGATATGATTACCTGCTGATACTGACTCAACTCTCTCAATATAGTAAGTAAAATAGTTGTCCGGCCTTATAAGGCTTAGAACGTGTAACTGCTCCGCCGTAGTAGGCTCGCTCACATGCACTCGACCATACTAGGCTCTGTATCTCGGCCATTCTGGGCTCGCTCATAGGCGCTCGGTCATAATAGGCTCGGTATATAATTTACCATCTGATCAGAGGTTGCCCAATAGAGGCATGCCCATCGATTATAGCTTGATGGTGGTGAAAATACTGTAATACTGTATATATATAGACTCTCTGCTCTCTTGGCTGACAGAAGATAGAACTAAACTGAATATGAAGTCCTGATAAGGGAGAATACTGTAACTTATGAGACTAGGATAGTGTATATAAATTCGGGAGTATGAACTTCTCTTTATGTCTCGTTATCAAATACATGTAACTACGAGATTATACCAAAATGAAGAAAGGACTTAGCCTTAACATACCTTATCACAATATTTCCAATCACCAAGTTGAACTTGACTCTTCGCACCTTAATTTACAACAACAATAATAATACTATCATCAAGTTATGAAAGATACAACTATCGCACAACGGACGATAAGCTTATTTTACATAAAAACGGGTAGCATCTCCCCTATAATCCTTACTTCCTCCAAATTCAAGATAACCCCAACAACACAAGAACACAACAATAACAACATATATACATTATTTTCCAGCCTTATATTACACCATCAAATACTATAAAATAGCCCAACACACTCCAATCTTTTTATACACTGAACGACCACCGTAATAGTGTCAAACGACCCGGAAATGTTACGACGAACGACAAACCCACCACCCTACATCTATATGATGTTTCTCCACACCCTTCCTCATCCAAAACTCCATAAAACAATAGTAAATAACGCAGCCCAACAACAACATAAAATAGTCCACAAAATAATCTGCTACAAGTGAATAACTCGAACTCATGGCTTCCGATCACCGTCCCATGAGTTCTTACAAGTACAGAACCAATTACCATGAATTTATAGCAGAAAAAATGGATGAAAGAGATCAGTAAACTTATCTTATTTGTTGGATAACTCAGCCCTTATCTTGGTTCTTCAAACTCTAGGTTTTACCTCCAATTAGAACTTGAAAGGGAGAGAAAATCAATTAGGGTTTGTGGGTAATTTTTGGGGAAACTTTTGCAGGGGTTTAGGTCTGGCTATTTGTGATATATAATGAGGTTTATATTGCAGGAGATAAGGCCTTAAATGGGCTCTTTGGATGACCCTAAATTGCCTCTTTTTGGGCTCTCATTTAACCAAGTAGGTGACACACCTACTTGTCACCTAGCAACCTGTGTAGTCTCGCAAAAATGAATATATCTCTCTACTCCAATGTCGTATTGATAAACAGTTTAATGTGTTAGAAAATAGACTCATAGAACTTCAATTTTATGGGTGGAACATCCCATAACTCTAAGTATTTTGGGAGAAAATCGCAGTTTTATGAATGTAACTTGTGATGACCTTTTCCAACTTTTGTTCCACAACTCGCTTGACTTCAAATCATAACACACATCTATCATACGACTAAAATAACTCATGACATAATCTTCTTATAATTTTAATCACCTTATTCTCGCCCCAAAAGTACATGTTACAACATTGCCAACTTGTCGACTTTCGACGAAACTTATTTTCTTCAATTCATTTAGCTTCGAAGCCTTCAAACCCTCTTGGTACTTGGTGTTCATGATCTTAAATATTTGTAATCTCCATTGTAACATGATTAACTTACTTTATGTACTTTCAAAGTTGATCTCATTTTTGATCTTACATCAATTGACTTACGAATACTCTCACATACGAAAACATGGGGTGTAACATCATTCCCCCCTTTGGAACATTCGTCCTCGAATGTTGATTGATGCGCCTATTAGTCTCATAACCCATAGCTCTTACGAATATTTTAATAATATCCTTACTATCTAGGCAACTGTTTTGTGGATAAATTCGAAGACTAAGGCATTTCCGCCTTTAGGTCTCTTTCTCACACCATTACTTGTTGTCAGAATTCTTCAAATCTCGTAGCTGTTGCGACCTTATATCATGCAGCATGTATGTGCGCCTATGCAACTCTTCTCTCCTACTTCCTCCGGCTTTTAGCCAATCTCTAGGCCTCACTTTGTGAATATATACAGAACTATGGCAAGTTGTCCCTCCGGGCATCTATAGGTGTATTGAAGTCTTTCGCTTGGTACTTTGTCGAACTTACGACTATTGCTATATCTTGTTTCGTAGCCTTGTATATCTATCCTTATGGCTTTACTACATCTAGGTAGGTTATACTATATCATAACACTTACTTCGGTTTATAATTACCGAGGTTTGCTACCCAACTCCAGGTTACTCTCTCGTTGCTTATCCTTTATGTATAAATCTAAGTCTTTTAGTGCTTCCTCATTACTATTCATCTTAAGAATAACAAACAAATCTCATCTCGTACTTTGGAAATTGTACCCATCTATTGTTGATTCACCTTAATGTTGATCTATAATCTATCATTGATCACTTGAAACCTCTTTTGTAATACATATCGTTAGGGCTCACGTTGCATCAAGGAACATCTGAAGTTATTTGCCCGATCTACCTAGGGACGATACAATACTTCATTAACCATATTTCATAGCATCCCAACATGTTTCACCTTTATGGGGGTATTTTAATCCTGTACTATTCATGAAATCCCTTTTCTTTGAATCATTACCCAATAAAAGGTCAAAACTCATCCTCTTATCTATCACAATTACACCCTTATTCTACCATTAGGGCAACATTCCATCTTTTCTAAATTCTCCTAGTCTTAAACTCCTCTGAGTTCACTCATGCTATACTGAGCTTTTTATAACTTTATGGAAACCATCAGCTCTCTTATTGTGATGGGTTTAATCCTGAGGACTTACTTATTCTCGTCACCTTCTCACTCACCTTTTCTTATCCTTACTCCTGTCTAGCTAAAACCTTGTCGCTCTACCATACTTTAGCTTGCGACCTACATATATCTATTTATACTACTCGCAACCTTCCTTTAACTTGCTAGCACCATAGATTTTCTTGTGTTATTTTGGAACCTCAAGCGAAGCATCATATCGTCTCTAACTCTTCTTTACTCTCTTAACTAGTCCTCTTTGTATCTGGAAATCACAGGCTGGAAAATATGCCTCTAAAGACACCACTATCATTTCTTGATACAGAATTACGATGCTTCCAGCCTCTATCTGATATCTAGATTATTCGTAACCTTCTGCATCGCGTACCTTCTTCACATGTACCTTACTTATCTTTAAAGCTTGCATCATATATTCTGTCTCTTTCATAACCTCCCTTCTACATAGGTGGAATTCACATCCACAACTTGAAGCTCTACTATAATACTTGCACCTCTAGTGCATACACGATCCAATGGGAGCATCATATTGACTCCTTATGTGGCTGGTACACTCCTACCGGGCTTTATCGTAAAGCCGTTATAGAATATGGCTATTGGACTATCTCTTTTGTACCTTTTATATTTAGAGTGATTCTACAATGTTCTAAATCACAATTTCTATACTCATCGGGGTCTGAGCATGTTTGTCACGCCCCGAATCTGACGAGACATGGCTGGCACTCGGTGTCGTACTCGGCCCGAGCGTACCACTCTATAACTATAAAATCTAGAGGGGTAACCCTCAACTTAGGCCGATGAGGTCATATTCTGAATCGTCTGAAAATAACGTCTCTCTCATATGTGGGGTAAATATACCCAAAAGATGATATATATAATTATGCAGGCCGATGAAGCCGCCATGAACATCTACTAATATAAAAAATATACAGGACTCGTCTACAAGCCTCTAGAGATAACTGAACTGTATCATGGTCGGGACAGGGCCTCGACCTACCCATCAAACCTGTATATATATAATAGACTCCAAGGTCTAGACCTGGTAACTCCGAGGAAGTGGAGCTTACCAACCAAGCTGATGTTTGAATCTGTCTACTAGAAAGGTCTGTCCAACTATCAATCTGGACCTGCAGGCATGAAATGCAGCGTCCCCAGCAAAAGGGACGTCCGTAGGAAATAATGTACTGAGTATGTAAGGCAATAGAATAACTGAAAGCTGAGACTGAACTGGTAATATAATAACTGAAAGTAATTGGGAGTCAAAGATAACCTGAAGATATGCTTACATGTTGATACTGACTCAACTCTCTCAATATAGTAAGTAAACTAGTTGTTCGACCCTATAAGACTCGGTATGTGTAACTGCACTGCCGTAGTAGACTCGCTCATAGGTGCTCGGCCATACTAGGCTCTGTATCTCGGCCATACTAGGCTAGATCATAGGTGCTAGGCCATAGTAGGCTTAGTATATAACTCACCATCTGATCAGAGGTTTCCCACTAGGGGCCTACCCATCGATTATAGCTCGATGGTAGTGAAAATACTGTAATACTGTATATATATAGACTCTCTGCTCTCTTGGCTGAAAGAAGACAATACTAAACTAAATATGAAGTCCTAATAAAGGAGAATACTGTAACTTATGAGACTAGGAAAATGTACATAAATTCAGAAATATGAACTTCTCTTTATATATCGTTATCAAACCCATGTAGTTACTGGATCATGCCAAAATGAAAGAAAAGTTTAGCCTTAACATACCTTATCATAATCTGTCCAATAACCACGTTAAAATTATCTCATTGCACATTAATCTACAACAACAATAATAATACTATCATCATGTTATGGAAGGTACAACTATCGCACAACGAATCGACAAGCTTATTTTATAATAAAACGGGTAGCATCTCCCCTATAATCTTTAGTTTCTCCCACTTCGACATAACACCTACAAAAACAAGAACACAACAATAACAACATATATACATCATTTTCCAACCTTATATCCATCACAAAATACCACAAAACAGCCTAACATATCCCCCTATCGCTTAATACACAAAACAACAACCATAATAGTGTCAATCAATCCGAAAATGTTACGACGAACGACCAGCCAACCATCCTGCCATTTTGTGTTGTTTTTCCACACCCTTTATCCTCCCAAACTACATAAAAACAGTAGCAAAAGATACAACCCAACAGCAATACGAAACAACCCACAAAAATGTTCCACAAGTTCAACAACTCAAAATTGATTTTTCAGTTTACTAAAACAAGTTTCACTTGTCTTTTCTTTTAAATTTAGGCCTCTTATCCAATAAACCAGCCATAAATTCAACTTAAAATTATGTTTACAACCAGACAATAGTGACGCAACACAAACAAACACCACTCTTTCGAAACTCACTAGGTCTAGTCTTTATGATCGAGTTACAACTCGTACAAGCATAGATAATGGAAGGAGAAGCATAAATTTACCTTGGCCTGAGTAGAACCCACGAAACCTAGCCCTTGTTCATCAAAAATCAGTCCCCCAACACAACTACAAGAAGAACGGGAAACTAGCAAGCTCTCCGGGCTTTTCGGTACTAGAATCACATCGTAACACCCGAAATAACCTAGGGTTTGTGGGGGATTTTTAGGGAGGAGGTGCAGGGATTCAATCTGATTTTTGGTCTGAGAAATAAGTGAATGAAATGAATTAATAAGTCCTTAAAACACCCCTCTTGGCCGACTTTAGGGCTTTTAATTGTGGCCTCTCCTTTTGGCAAGTAGGTGATGCACATACTTGTTACCTACCATTCTGCGCAGTCTCGCGAAAATACGAATATCTCTTTACTCAAATGTTGTATCAATGAATAGTTTAATTTGTTGGAAACTAGACTTGTAGATCTTCAATTTGGTAGATAGATCATCCTGTAATTCCAAGTACATTGGGATAAATGCTCAGCTACATTTGACCTAATTTTCACCATATTTACGAATGTAACTTGTGATGACCTTTTCCAACTTTTGTTTCACAACTCGCTTGACTTCAAAACATGACACACGACTATCATACGACTAAAATAACTCATAACATAATCTCCTTATAAGGTACTTAAGCACCCTAGTCTCACCCCAAAAGTATATGTTATAATATTCCCAGCTTGTCGACTTTTGACGAAACTTATTTTCATTAATTCATTTAGCTTCTAAGCCTTCAAACCCTCTTGGTACTTGGTATTCATGATCTTAAATATTTGTAACCCTCCAAGTTAACATGATTAACTTACTTGATGTACTTTCACATATGATCTCATTTATAGCTTCCATCAGTTGACTTGCGATATACTTTTACGTATGAAAACATGGGGTGTAACAGGCCCGCATCTCGGAACCCGACCAAAATTACAAAATCCAATTACCCATTCGATAACGAGTACAACCATACAAGAATTACTCAAATTCGATCTCAAAACTCCTTTCAAAACTCAAAATTTAGTCTAGGAAGTTTCTACCATTTCCCCCCAAATTTCTGACTCAAATCCCTAATTAGATGATACAAACAACAATAGATTCATGTAATTTAGCCAAAACTGGTTAGGAGTTCTTACCCCAATGTTCTCTATAAAAATCTCTCGAAAAATCGCCTCACCCCGAGCTCTCTAAGTCCAAAATATATAAAAAAAGAGATAAACCCTCGTTCTTGAAATTATATTTTGTTGCCCAGCGAATTCTTCTTCGCGAACGCGGAAGGTGCTTCACGTTCGCGAAGCATAAACCATACAGCTGCCAAAAATCCTCTTCACAAATACGAGGAACACTAAGCCCAAGCCTACGCGAATGCGAAGCATCACTCGCGAACGCGTAGACCAACTGCGTGAAGTCCCCCCAGCCTGCCTTCCTTATACACGAACGCAATTAACCTTACGTATTCGCGATGAACAATTGACAGAACCTTCACGAATGTGGCTTCACCTTCGTGAACGCGAAGGGTAAAATTCCAGCGACCTCTGAAGACTCTACGCGAATGTGGGACACCTTTGCAAACGCGTAGAAGGAAACCAGACTTGTAGAAAAACCAGTAGCTTCAGCAAATCCTCAAGGCTCCGAAATGCGCCGAACATGGTCTGAATTACACTCGAGGCCCCCGGGACCTCAACCGAACATACCAAAAAGTCCTAAATCATCATACGAACATGCTCGAAGTGTCAAATCATATCAAACAATACTAGAACCATGAATTGCGCATCGATTCAAGCCTTAGGAACTTATGAACTTCCGAATTTCAAAACTAATGCCGATTCATACCAAAACAACTCCGATTGACTTCAAATTTTGCACACAAGTCATAAATGAAATGACGGACCTATTCCAACTTCCGGAATTGTATTTCGACCCCAATTTCAATAAACTCAACTCCTTGTCAAACTTCCCAAATCTTCCAAACCTTCAACTTTCTAACTTTCGCTAATTCACACCGCAACGACTTACAAACCTCCAAATCAACATCAGGATCTGCTCCTAAGTCTAAAATCACCATACGGAGCTATTGGAACCATCAAACCTCCATTCCATAGTCATCTATATAAAAGTCAAACTACGGTTAGCTCTTTCAACTTAAACCTCCAACTTAGGAACTATGTGTCCTATTTCACTCCGAAACTCGCCCAAAACTAAAACCAAAACCAAACAACCCCGATAAATTACATAATCACAGTATAACATAGTGAAGATAATAAATAGGGGATTGGGGCTAAAATACTTAAAATGATCGGTCGGGTCGTTATAGTTCTGTTCCTCCTAGCGTTCCTACAAATCAAACGAATCAAAGAGTTAATAATAATACATCGAGGGGTGAGGTCAGTTTTGATAGTGTCGGGGGACTTTAGCAGATTTGGTAATGATAATAGTAATGATCCCTTTAAAATTGGGCTCATGAGATTCATGAGGGAGATGAACAAACGGATGGATCAAAATACGAAGGAGTATCACGCCCGAATGGATCAGATTCCGAGTGCACCACAAATTTTGAAGGGCCTATATTCGAAAAAATACACTCAATTTCCATTTAAACCGAGCGCAGCACCGGAGTTAAATCTAAAGAGATTCAAGATGTCGGACATACCAAAATATGATGGGACTTCGGACCCGCAGGAGCACATCACAACTTATACCATGGCTGTGAAAGGGAACGATTTGGCTTAACATGAGATCAAATCGGTTTTACCGAAGAAGTTTGGAGAAACCCTCACAAAGGGGACCCTAACATGGTGTTCACTCTCACTCGAACATTCAGTTGACTCTTTTGAGATGCTTGCAGATTCCTTCATAAAGACCCATGCCGGGGCCAAAAAAGTCCAAGTTAGAAAGGCGAATATATTTAGGATCACTCAAGGTGAGTCCGAATTATTGCAAGATTTTGTGATCAAATTCCAAAAAGAAAGGATGTTGTTATTGGGCGTAGCAGATGAGTGGGCAATGGAGGCATTCACAAAGGATTTGAATCCGAGGAGTTCCGACGCCTCCATAAAGCTAAAGGAAAGCCTGCTCAAATTCCAAACGACTACATAGGCGGACGTTCATAATTGTTACGACTAAAAATAAGGATAGAAGATAATCAGCTCGAGTTCCTGACATCAACCAAAGGACATGACCGAGACAAGAACCATGATAAGTTCAAAAGTGATTTCGATACGAATCGACAATCTTAAAGTCGTTTCTTGCCTTACGAGAGAGCTGAGGGACAAGTCAGAAAAAGGTTCCGGTCCTTGGAAAGGTTCGTTGCCGATAGAAGAACCAACCGTAGCTGAAGCAACAGATCATTACAAGAAAAAGAAGTATCAGGGCTCGGGATTCCACATATCCCAGGTTGTAGGATTACAATTTCAACATTAGCGTAATGGAAATAGTATCAACAATAAGGAATATTAAAGAAGCACTATTCCTGAAGCCAATCAGATCCGATCCCAGCCAAAGGTATCCCAAAATACGATGCGAGTATCATGGGACTCACAGCCATTGTAACACCCCGACCTCAGGGAGCGCGACCAACGCTCAACCGAGATACCCGATCGAGTAAGCCTGCACAATGCCGTCTACCCGACTAACCCAAGAATAAAGTGAAGATACATTTCATTAATTAGACAACAAGAAGGATCATGTGGACACCATCATTTCATTACCATTGGTTACTCCATTTATAAGTCTCAAAAATACATTACACATTCATAGTTTGAAGTGAAACATGTGATACAATTACAATACTTTTCGTTAAACTTTCCCAAAATAAGATACAACCCACACCATGTCTACGGAGTCTCTAACAGAACCCAAATAGTGTTATGACAATGCCAGCAACAAGGCCTCAAAATACTATGTACAAAGGATAAGAGATACAAGACCCTGAAATAAAGTGGGGCTCATCAAGTCAGCTGAGGAGAGCATGTAATGCTATCACTGATCAATACCACCTGCTATGAAACCACCTACATCCATTAAAGATGTAGTGCCCCCGACAAAAAGGACGTTAGTACATATGAATAGTACTAATATGTAATACTAAACACTCTCTCAATTGAACGAGTAACAATAAACGGAGAAGGAAATATGAAATCAATAAGAGACTCAAACAGTAACAAGGTGTAAAGTTAGGGGAAAGGTAAATTTCAAGTAAGTTCCAATCTTTTTTTTAAGTTGGGAGATCTTTAGCACCGACATACCACCACTGTATTTTTAGCAAGTCCAATCTCAACCTGATCGACTAAGCAGTCTCACCCTAAGACTTCCACTCACAATACCATCATGTGCACGATATGGCGTCCGATCTCAGGCCGATCGACTAAGCCGTATCACCATAATGTCGTGTGGGTCGACATCACATCACATCTCGCTAGCAATAATCGCATCCCCTTTAAGGGAAAACATCTCAATACATCAATCTTATCCCATATAAGGGGAAACAACCTCATCACATTAACACGGGGATTTACCCTGTAATCACTCCTACACTGGCACATATAGTTTCGGGGTTAGATTATTTTGATCTACCCTTCCTCGGTGACTAAACGATACTCTCAAAGCATTTATTATTTAAAGGATTTATCACTCATTTCATAATCATTTACATATAATTCATTTCATTAGCACCAATGGCCATAACGCAATATCATTTCTGGCACGTTGGTCGCACATCATATTTCATGCTCTCTTCTTTCACTTTCAGATATCATCATGGATAATCAACTACAAGGCTTTTCAAATTAAGACTTTAAATATACATGTGAGCAAATAAGAGTCTTAAGCACATTGAGACTTCTTACATAGTTTGGCATAATAGATTTCATTTGAAACACGACTTGAAGTTATAACATTTAGATATACAACCCATACTTTGAACACATTCTTCAATAGTGACATAACATAACAAGAACATTTGGAATGCATATTGAACATATCTCCTTTGATACGAGGCTTATTTAGAATAATCAATTTATAATGAACAACTCAAGACTTATAAGGACATTGTGGGGTTTAATTCTAAAAGAGGAGTTTAGCCAACATACCTCGCCTTGAGCTTTCCTTAAATTACTACAATGTTCCGAAAATCTTAGCCACTTAAATCTATTTAGAGATATAGCAAAATTGAACACAAATTAGGAAGAAACTCATGGTTCCAGCTCATTTGAGCATTTTATCAAACACTAGGTGTGCATTAAAGTTTTAAGGTCCTCCCATGGTGGATTCCTTCATCACACAACCCAATATCTACCCTTTTTAGCTCAACAACCTTCCTACTACTTTGTTGGTACATGTATGCATAGATAACACCCCTATACCTAAGAATTACACTCCCCATTATCCATCTTCTACCCCAAATTTGAAATTGAAGACTGGGGTATGGAATCTTACCTCTTGAATGAAGACCTTGTGACTCTTTCTTGTGAATTCTTCAAGACTTGAGCAAATATTGGTAAACAATTAGCATAGGAATCCCCTTCCCACTCTAGACCACTTTCTTCTCTTTAAAATACCAGTTAGGACCAACCAAAATAAACCCCAAGTTATTTTTATAAAAATGGGATCAGGTGAAAATTTTCAAACTTAAACTCTATGATATACGGTCCACAAAGGGGACCGCAGAAAAGGGTACCAAAACTGGGTTGTTCGGGTTGGGTCTGCGGCAGGTTTGCGGTCGCATAATGCGCCGCAGAATCTCCCCATCGAAATATTCGTGTTGGATCTACGATGTATTGTGCGGCCCGCGAAATGGTTATATGGCCGCATAATGGACCACAAAAAAACCTCCAAAATTATCCATTTCTCTGCTCCACTCTTCGGCGGTTCTACGGCCCGCAGAAATGCCCTGCTCTGCCAAAAATTTTCCTTCAACTCCCCAACGCACTGTTCAACCCAAAAGTCTATACCGCGACAAGCGAACTCGCCGCGAAGAATCTCTACAATCTTCAACACATAAGTCTACCTTGGCACCACGAAACCCCGGGTTTTAGGTAAAATTTTACGGGGCCTTATATTATTATTTTGCTTCCTAACTATTTTTAGGATCCAATAACACCGGCAAGAATGGTACCAAAAAAGAAAAAGAGAATTATAACTAGGAGATTTGAGAAATGGTTAATCTTTTTCGTGTAGTGTTTCTTTATTGATATCCAAGGATTATCTATATTTATCGAGAATGCGTAAATTTTAAGATTATTTATATATAATCTAAATAACTCAAATATTTGACATGGTTAGTGTTCGCGCATCCGCGCGGGTGCTAATACTAGTAAAATCTAAAAGGAAAGAATTATATATAACGTAAAAAAATATTAATTAGCCTTAAAGTCCTAAATATTAGGACTTCCTACATAATTCAAATAAGGAAAGACTTAATTAGTAAAATTTTAATTAATTTAAATTATTAAATATTAGAAAAATAAAATGACTATTTTGTCTAGTGTGAAACATATATTTAAAGGGTAAAAAGACGAACAATATTTCACTAATGGGTTTTGTGCTTTTAATATAGTAAGTGTGTGTATATATATATATATATATATATATATATATATATATATATATATATATATATATATATATATATATATATATAATTTTAAGGATATTTAGCCTTTTAAAGAAAAGACTTCATTAACGTTTTTTTACCAAACACATCACTATTTGTTATTCAGCAATTCTATCTCAAACATAAATTATTTTTTATAGTTTTAGCATTCGCAATGTTTTTCAGCGGCATATTTGTTTGCCAAAGGACATAAAAAGAAAAGTTAAAAGAGAAGAAAAGCAAATAGAAAGGAATGACAACATTTATGTTTGGCTGTCGCATAAAAAAAAAAGAAAAAAGAAAAAAGTGTTTGGCATAATAAACCGGATCAGCTTTACACCAAAAAAGCCCGAACCAGCAACCAAACAAAGCCTAGAGGTCTATAGGAGCTAACCTTAAACATCACATGAACCTCAACCCGCGCGCTTGAATCCCATGGTCATGGCCCTTCCTAATCTTGGCTCCTTCTCCAACCCAACCGCCACCGCTTCCACCGCCGCAACTGCGTCGGCCTCCAACCCGTTATCGCCTTCCGATGACCCGTCAAAGAAAATTCGAAAACCCTACACCATTACCAAGTCCCGCGAAAGCTGGACCGAACCCGAGCACGATAAGTTCCTTGAAGCTCTTCAACTGTGAGTTCGTAATTTTATACAATTTCTATCGCTAAAATATATTTGATTATTATTTTCTTAACTAGGGTTTAGGGTTGAAAGATTGAGTTTTTAATTTGAGTTGGTATAAGGATTGTTATGTGAATTTGAATGCGATTCCATTCTCATCAATGTATTTTCAACATTTTATTGGAAGTGGTTCGTCTTGTTTGCCAACGAAATAGCTTCATTTTACTGAATATGAATACTTTGCTTATTGCCAATATTTTCTAAATTCTAGAATAAAAAGAATTATGTGTCTCATTTGAGTTAAGAGTTTGTCTTTTTACTGATTACCTGTTTTGTTAACATACAGGTTTGACCGGGACTGGAAAAAGATTGAAGCGTTTGTTGGATCAAAAACTGTTATTCAGGTAATATCAGGTTAGCCTAGCACATGCACATCTTATTATACTGACTGGTTACTGCCATCGAGTTAACCATTATAAGGAACCACCGAGTTAACTATATCTTGTTTAACTGTTAATTTTGCCAATATAACATGGCAAATAATCAACAAGTGAGGGATAGCCTAGTGGAAAAAGCCCAACATTAGGTTGGAGGTTCAAGTCACAAAGATAGGAAAGTGGAAATGTCATTATAGGTATGACTAATAGGGAGATGATGAGCTGACACGATTAACTATCATTTGCCTAAATTACTAGTTTTTTTGTGTGGATAAAATGGATGATCAAGTGACTAAAGATTTATCCTGATTGTTTCAAGTACTTTTTAACTTCTTAGGATCACCGTGCATATCTTTTACAGTTGTGGCAGGAGTGTTTATCTGGTATGAAGTTATAATGGGTTCTGCCTTTTGATACTGCTGATAGAGTCACTTGTTAGAAGGAATATGGGCTAGTAGAGGCTAAAAGCAACTTTCTGAAGCCTTAGTGGCTTTTGATTAGATCTAGTTAATTACTTAAATGAAACAAAGTGCACTAAATTTCTTTGTGCTAACATAATCTTTAGGGTGTGCACTATTTGGTTTTAATTGGAAAACCAACCAAACCAAATTTTTTGGTTTATTTGGTTCATATTGTTGTTCGATTTTCGGCTTTTGAAAAAGAAAAAAAGGACTAACTGAACTGAAGAGTAGAAGTTATCAGTGTATAGAAGAGTTTGGTCCTTCACTTCTTTGGTCAGCCATTCTTTTCTTGAATGAAGCGAAGTGCACTAAATTTCTTTGTGCTAACCTAAGCTTTAGGGGGTGCACTATTTGGTTTTTACTGGAAAA
Organism: Nicotiana tabacum; assembly: GCF_000715075.1. NCBI lineage: Eukaryota > Viridiplantae > Streptophyta > Magnoliopsida > Solanales > Solanaceae > Nicotiana > Nicotiana tabacum. Next base: position 142,268,734 of record NC_134087.1, on the reverse strand, counting down.
CCGACCAAACCAAAATTTTCGGTTTATTTGGTTCGTATTGTTATTCGATTTTCTGCTTTTGAAAAAAGATAAAAGGACTAACTGAACTTAAGAGTAGAAGTTATGTGCGTATAGAAGAGTTTTGGCCTTTCACATCTTTGGTCAGCCATTTTTTTCTCTCTCATAGTTTTTTCTTCCAGCTTTCCCTCATATCTTCAATTCTTTCATATGTTCCAAAGGATTTGGGAGGGCAGATGCATCGTTTTTTTTATAAGGACGTTTCGTTAAGAAACAGTACCAATATAGTACTGCAGCAAATACCCAGATGCATTTCTGCAGAGTTTTAGCTTTTCAAACTGCCACCAACAAAGGCTGCTACTCCAGAACCCATCAACTATTTTAGCAATTAAAAAAGGGAACCCATCAACTATTCCTCTGCTTGAAAATCCAATGGGATTTAACGTTCACCCGTATATACTAGTTGATTTTCTTTCATGTCTGTGGCACGAGTGATTCCCCACAAAAGCCAGTAGAAGTTTTAGTATATGGGTCTTTGTGATTTGTTTTTTGTTTTGATTCTTTTCATTTTCTTTCTTTGGGCTGGGACAAGGCACTGTTGATTTTTATCTTTCTCACTTAGTTACCTGTTTTGTTTACCCTCCCTTCTATTGCCCTATTATCCAACAGCCTTTCAAACCTAATGTCACGACCCAAATCGATGGGCCGCGACGGGCACCCGGTACCTTACTCAACCGAGTACCAATGTAACGTATCTTTCATATCATTCTATCATAGGTAAATGAATCGGAGTAAAGCATGAGGGAATACAAATTTATACCTATGACATACTGGCCTATAAGACCAAACAAGGCCATACAATCTTTCACGTACAGACATATGTCTACAAGACTCTAAAAATACATAAATGTCATAAGGCCGGGACAGGGCCCCGACATACCAATCAATATATGTCTAAATCATACGGACTAAATAGGCAACTCTGGAGCAAATGGAGCGCACCAACATCTTCCGCTGAGCTGATATCCTACTTGGAGGACTCTCAACCTGTCTATCGGGACCTGCGGGCAGGAAACGCAGTGTCCCCAAGCAAAAAGGACGTCAGTACGAATAATGTACCGAGTATATAAGGCACATAAATAAGTATATAAAAGACATGGAAGAAACATGGAGTAAATGACTTAACCTGTAAGTCTGGATAACTCTGTAAATCATGAAATACTTATAGTATCATTCATATACGTATGAATGTCATGTCGTGCATTGGTACATGTGTTCATAACATCATCAAGCCTCTGAGGGCATCCCATCATATCATCTCGGCCACTGTAGGCAAAATCATCAACGTATACCAGCTGATCAGGTGGTGGTGCGTATATAACTCCGTAACCTTTTCCCATATCCCATATACATATATTATACATATATACGCGTATATAATGTCGTCTGGTCATGGGTCAATGTAAATATATAAATGAATGCAATGCATGAGAACTACGTCAATAAAATCTCTCGGAACGTCATAAGACCATTATGTCTCTGAGTAATATCATGAAATAAACTTTATCAATTTACGTATTTTCTGAGACCCATGAACAAACGATAGAATAATAAGACATAGAGAATCAAAAACATAGGCACTTCTAGTACTTTTATGAATAGAGTCATTTATGGAAGTTGTGTATTTACTCGTTTCGTTTGTGTCGTATAGATCATGCCAAAAGAAAGAAGGAATAGCCTTAACATACCTGAGCCGATTCTCTTGACAATCCTTCTAACATAGGTCAATTGCGACAAAACACGTAACGGCGGATCGAAGTAGGGAAAAATCCGTATGATACTCTTGAGAAAGATTACACCGTACTCCCTTAAAATTGCCAAATCTCACGTTGCTACAGTTTCATACGAAATGTCGAATTCTATTCTTTACTTAGCAAGCCTTAGAATCCTACTTTTAATAAGATAAGAGACCTCTTAAATTGAGAGTTCCTTCTGTTGCTTGCATCTTGATATAAGCATCTTAATTTGTAATTTGATGTGCCTTTTATTTAAGTAGGTGTGGGCCCCACACTTTGTAATGACTAAGCCACTAAATGTGACACCTAACTTGGGCACTTTGCAACATAATTCATGAGTCACTAATTTTAGTTATGGGCTGCCACATTGGGAGGGGGTCTAATCTTATCTAATTCCTTTAATTAATCACCCAACAATTTATTAATTAACTAGGTAATCCCCCATTATCCAATAATTAATTAATTACCCACATAGTTAAGAATTGTCCCAACTTACTTAAAATACTACTTACTTTTAACATACCTTATACACCTTGCTATCATGGTCATGTAGTATCCTGTATGGCACTAGTCCATAAATACCGGGTATTTTAGCTCGGACCGTATTTTATTCCAAAATGTCAAACTTTGACGAAAATTCATTTCCTTCGATTTGTTACCCTTTCACCTTCACGAATTTACTTATCACTTGTTTGAAATAGTGTAATACTTATAATTCTAAAATAATCTCATTCCCGAACTTACGTCGATTATCTTACGACAAAACTTTAACGTACGAAAATGCAGGATGTAACATCTCGTTTCCGAGCTTTCATCAATTTACTTACGACGTACTTCTATGTACGAAAACGTGGGGGTAACACCTAATATGATCATATTGTTTATTAATCAAATAGAATCCTCAACCCAAATATGATGCCCAAACACAAGCCAAAATCAGAAGAGCCTAAAAAGAATCGAATTGTAAAAATGAAACCATATTCAGGTGGTTGTGAGGCTTGCGTATCTAAAATTTAAAAACCGAGACCAAGTAAGGGGAACCGAATCAAAAGCAATACTTTTGGTTTTGCGTTATACATGAATCTTTGGAGAGGGGTCCAGAGCATGTCTTAAAAAGTTTGATCATTTTTTGCAGATACGTAGCCATGCTCAAAAATATTTTCTGAAGGTCCAGAAGAACGGAACCAATGAACATCTACCTCCTCCTCGGCCAAAAAGAAAAGCCGCTCATCCCTACCCTCAGAAAGCCTCAAAAAGTGGTAGGAATCATTTATATGTGGTTTAATTTTGTTACGACCACCTGTACCTGGAAATAATTATACACTTTCTGAATATGTCGGCAGCTCCAGCTCTCTCACCGGTGACTGCATCATTTCAAGCTTCACTTCCATTACCGGATCCTGGATTTGTAACAAGGCCTGATACTTCTTTGTTACCTAGCAATCCAGTTACTGTTGCATCTGTGCCATCATGGACTGACAACTCTGTGCCACCAGTCAGTTTGTCCCAAATGAATAAAGGTCTAGTTATTGATGGGCTCACTTTTGTTTAATTGCTGTTGTCTCACGTCCATCGCATCTTAGACGTTGCACTAAAGTAATTGTCTGTTCTTCTGTTATAGATAACGTGAGAGAACCAGGTCAACCTGTGGCCAATACTCATTGTTGCAGTAGCAATGAAAGCACTCCAGGATCAAAATCAACAGGTGAAGTGATGGAGCGGACTCAGGGACCTTCGTTGAGAGGCAAGTCGATATTCTTCAGATACCTATCATGTTGACCTTTTTTTTTTTGATGAAATAAGTCGGATATCATTAACTAAGGCATCAAGTAGATGCAAGGATTTCAAAAGATAGAAATTATCAGCCCAGAATGACAAAACTATCAACCTATCATGTTGACTTTTAGACTTGAAATTAGACAAAATTCTGGGCTGTAAAATATTATCCTACAATAACATACCATTGTAATTCTCTCCACCATTCTCTTGAAGTGTTCTGTGTCATTTTTAATGGTTCTAAATTTCTTTATTTTTCTTTGATATTTTCATTTTGATCAATATGGGGTCTCCTTTTTCTCTTTCTTTCTAATGAATGTGGAGTCTCTTCAACGAGTTACTCTTATTTCATCTCAATTCTCGAAAGAAAATAATGTGGTGTCTCTTCATGGGAAGAAAAGCTTCTAGATAAACTGAATCCGTTTCATATGAGTTAGTAATGCCTATTGTGTATTGGTTAAGTCACATTGCAAGCCATTATCATATCGTACTATCTATAAGTTAACAAATAATTTGTCACTATCAGATCCTCTAGATCCATCAAAAAGTTATACATATGAGTACATATAAATTGAAAAGTCATAGCACTCTTTTAAGTGTCCACACCATATCGATATTTTTTTCTTAGTGTCTTATACTGTGTTCTGTAGTACTTGTTTATACCAAACGTAAGAGATATAAGAAATGTGAACTATGTTTATGATGACCAATCTCCATAACACAGATGAAGAAGAAAGGTGGATTTGCTTTGAGGCTCTCACAACATATATTCAAGAACTTTTTTTTCCTCCTTTGTTTTATGAGTCAAAGAAGAACATTTGTATTTTCAAGTACTTTGGTTCCAAACTCCGAATTATTTTTAACGTGTTTATAATTATTTTACTTCTAATCTGTAATGAAATTGCTAGCTAAATATGCACTCTATTCCATGCTTTTAAAATTGATATCTACTTAATTTAAAGCCTCGGTGCTGTACTGATCACATGAAAAAACTAAAAGCCTGGGCAGTGCATCTGCTTATTGGTGGTCTATAGCTGAAAGAACTGTAGTATTCAATATTTTGTCTTCTTTGGTGTTTGCGGTATTCAATATTTTGTCCTTTGGTGTCTACAGAGGTGGTTGACCTACTTGAAGTTGTTAATTCAGTTGAGATATTGATATTGATAATAACTATAATGAAGTTGAGTCATGCAATTTAATTTGCTCCAAGTATTGATAATAACTAGAGCACAATTATTTCATAAACTTATATCTCGTCAAGTTATGCTATCCACAAATTAGATTCTAGCTAATTTATATTGGGTCTTTGTACTCATATTTGACGTGTCTGATACGAAATACGCTAAAGCTAGACAAATGCTGTATGTAGCCTACAAATTACTTACAGACAGTCGAATTGGCCCGTAAGGGCGGAAAGTCTGTGTTACAGAGGTTTCTACTCACTCATCTCTAACAATCCTTGGCTTCCAAAATCCTAACTGAAAAGATGGGAGATTGAGGGATAGTTAATTGTTGCAATCTGTACTCCTAGATGTTGCTTTGTCCTTTATGGAGGTAAATGAATTCAAAAAGTCTAGTCGAGCAATGTTTCCTGCACTTTATTAAATGTTGCAAATCTTGATATTAGCAAGTAAGGGAGATGTGGCAGGTTCAATGTGGGAAAACCTCATTTTTGTTGAATGTCTGTACCTTGCATGGATTGCTTCAGTAGATGTTGGCAACTGCTTAGAGAGTATATATTTGTGATTGCAGACAAACACCGTGTGCACAGAGCACCAATAATAACCTTAAGTTGCACCATATCCTGACTTTGAGAGTGATCTACAATTTTCTCTACTTGCCCAGTTTTGGAAAACATAGAAAAGCTTTCAATATAAAAAGGTTTTCCCCAATAAAAACCCAAAATAAGACTAATTGATATATAGATTCTTTAACCTTCTGCAATAAAGATTCTAAATCAATAGAGAACAACTTAGAAAAGTTTGTTATTTTCTAAAGGTTAGACCGATGGAATTGAAAGTCAGAGCGAGCCTGATATGAACTGATAAGTTACATAAGTCCTGTTTCTAGACTGGACAGATAATGAGAAAGTTCAAAAAGGAGAATTCATGAGCCAAAATTGAGAGAACTAAGAGGAGGGAAGAGGTTGAGAAGGACATGAAGAGGTGAACAGGAACATTGTATTTCTGAGACATTCTTTTTCAAAGTTAATTGAACATTATGATACATATGCCTTTTACGGGGGAGTTACTTGGAAACCAAGTGGTGTTTGGAGGACAAGCTGTTCCAGAACTTTTGACAATATTCCTCGCAACATTTGCTATCCAAAACTTGTCGTCAAGACTCTTGACTTGCAGCCCAAAATTCTTGACTTGGCCATAACATGGCAAAATGGAGAATAAAACGGCACGATAAAAGTCCTAAAGGATAGATTGGCAAAAATATCTTTGACAAGACGAATACCAACACAATTGGAAGAAAATGAAGTTAGTCAACTAAAAGGCCGGATCTTTTCACAAGACAAAATTATCCTGGAAATTGAACATGCCTTGGGTTTCTCATATCTTGTTTAATTACTTACATTGTCTTTTCCCAGCTTGGAAATCTCAGAGTTTACTTCTTTTAAAAATCAAGATTTTATTGCTGAAACTCTTGGTAAGGATATAATACTTTTGGTAAGCACCGCCCCAGTGGTCTAATACCTGCATAAGGTGCAAAAGCTGTGCAGCATATCTTAAAACTGGCCACCTCGCGTAGTTGCAGTTACCACTATCCTGATTATATTTGTAGCCGGGATATCGAGTATTTTCATCTCCTTTCTTAAAAAGCTCTTCTTCAAGATCTCAGCTTCAATCAGTGTTATTATGATTGCACTGTCATATTGATTGCCAACGAAGCAATTCTCTGTTAGATCTGTAGTTAGGCTATCATCATTCCAGCCTCTATTCCTTGGCTCCAAGAGTGATTTTTTTTTGGGAAAAGGTGCACATTTGCCCATGTACTATCCGAAATTGCTGAATTTTGCCCTTCGTGATGCTTTTGGCTAATTCATACTGTTGCCATTTGCAAATTATTTTGTATTTGCTTTTGCCATTAACAGAGCTCCAACGTGAAATGGGTGGACTTTACGTGTCCAAATTCTTTGGGAGAAAAGGTCCAAACTTAACTTTTAACTATGGTTTAACATCACCCTAAGTTTGGGTCTGTTAGGGGTCAAGGGGAAAAATGAGACTTTTCCCTAAAGGCAGGGATAATATTAGACCAAAAGTTTAATGGACGGTAAAGTTGCTCAATTTCTAATAGTACATGGGCAAATTTGAAACTTTTCCCTTTATTTTTTTAAAACCCAGTGGACTGGCTTCAATTTGAAGGTACCTGAAATCTTCTGTTACCCTATTTTATTGTTTGGCCTTTCACCACTAGACTTAATGTGTTCCAGCATGAATTTCTTCTTCCTTGTGAACTTCACTCCTCTTGTCTGTGAAAATCACTCGCCTTAACAATCTCTCTTATTAATTGATAAAACTCTGCAGTTGTTGAGTCCTCGTACAAAATTAGAAATCTGATTGTGAATGAACAAGATGAAAGACTGCTTGTTATCTGCTCTTTTGCGTGTTTCTGATTGTGAGCTGCTGGATCTGTGTCAATGAATTGTGATCCAGAGAAATATTTGAGAATCAAACAATATCTACTTCTTGTTCTGGTGAAAATGTGTAGTTTTTTAGTGAACCGTGGGTTGCAGTACTGGTCCAGAAAATTTCCTCCAATATTTCAGTGTGATATTTCTTGAGATGGCGAAGTATGATATGCAATCATTCCTTTTCTTTGCATTCCCCCCTACATTTTTAAAACATATTTGATCTGCTGCTATGGTCCTCGCTGCATTTGATGGCTTCCTGGTGCACCTGCCTGCTTTGATTCTGGCTAGATCTAAATCTGATTTACTTCATGCCATTTTATCCTTAGCTCTATTTCCTGTTAGTTTCACACTCAGTTCTGTAGAATTACAGTTCTCTTTAGCAAGTAGAACGAAAGATTCTGTTCTTATCAGTTTTTTAGGTTTTTAAATAAACATGATGCTTTAGTTTGATATTTGCAGTGCTGATGTTGCTATCAATTGTTTTTTTGTTCCTGCAGTTTTGCCTGACTTTGTTCAAGTATACAACTTCATCGGCAGCGTATTCGACCCTGCTGTTACCGGACACTTGCAGAAATTGAAAAAAATGGATCGCATTGATGTTGAGACGGTATACTCTCTAATCTGTGCTGTTTCGTTAGTTCTGTGGCTTAACTCTCTTTCTTGTGATTTAAGTTTTCCTTTATTTGCATGATACCTTGAACTTTGTGTACTTTTGAAGATAAAGCTTTCGCATAGGTTCCTCTGAGCTTTCATTATTATATTTATCGAAGGCCTAATTATTGCCATTTCTATGCGCATACAAGGAGGATTTTCTCTTATGCTCTATTCAACAAAGCCTTTCTCATCAAATTAATGTGTACTGCCTGGCATTTACTTAGGAAGGGAAGAGGGACGGAGGGATCTCAAATTTCTTCTTATTGCGATGAATAGTTCTCCTCTTTAGATAATAGAAGGAAAGGAAAGGAGCATACTTTACTCCCTTGTATCCCTACCAACTCTTTGCCTGCAAAAGATCAGAGCACTGGATATAAGATTTTCATAGAGTATTAGATTCAATCTTCATTTGCTTAGTGAATACTTGTTTTGGCATGTTGTTGAAATGTATGTGGGCATTTGATCTAGCATGCCAATATGAGGGAATAATTAGAAGTTTTGGAAGGCTTGAAATTGGTGTTTGGGCTTGCTTTGCATCTCTGTATATGTGAATAAAGGATGTTTTCAAGATATAGAATGCACCTGAAAACCAAATCCACAATACCCTGATCATTTCCACCCCACCCGGGTGTTTGGGCTTTGATTTATCATACACACGGATTATATATATATATATATATATATATATATATATATATTAGAATTTTAATAATTCAATTCGTATATTAATCATTCTTTTACTTGGCTCTTATCCAGGTGTTGTTGCTGATGAGAAACCTCTCCATCAATCTTACAAGCCCTGATTTTGAGCATCATGTAAGTACATTATTCTTTGCATTCTGATCTTTGATAGCTTTTAAATGGTTTCTTACCTTGAGCTTTCGGTTGGGTATGGCATCTGCTGGTTCTTTTAGCGTGTCCTCTTATCTTGCAGAGTAATTATTTGCTTTTCTTTACCTGAAATTGATAGTTTATTCTTGATGCAGAGGCAGCTGCTTTCATCTTATGATATGGACATGGAGAAGCAGTGCAAATCAAGTCATCAATTACAACCAACTTGAAAGTGCTGCTCACTTCGGGTGCTGCATAGTATGGTCTTTGCATACTATTCACCATTTCTCTGTGTTCGAGAGTACTATCGTCTGAGGATACCATATTGAAATTAATGAACCCTAGGGGATAGGGACGAACGACGAGTGGGGACCCATATAATATCATGAGAAGCCAGTTGTTTTTGTTTGATATCAGCTTCTATTTTCACATTTCAGAGTTCTGATCTGTGCAGTTCATATTTGTGTACATACTGTAAGATATAAACAGAGATAAAAATTGTGATGCGGGAACTTAATATGTAAAGCTGGGTTTATGTAAATTCAAGTTTTGACAGAGTCCAGCCTCTGCAGTAGTAGCAAATTGTTTATGCCAATGTAAATGATTCAACAAGCGAGCTTGTTGATTTTTACCAACATGTTTCTGTTTTGTGGTTGCTGCATATCTACAGCTTACTTTATGTTTTCCATGACTGATAAAATGTTTGAACTGCTCAATCGGGAAGCTTTCATGAGTCAACAGTTGAATATTATAGGTACATTGGCTCGTAGAGATGACCTGTTTTGGTTCTGTAATTTTTTTTGGTCATAACTCCACAGTTAATATGCTTACTCCTAGTTGTCAACCATTTCCTGCCTCTAAATAAGGAATAGGATACATACTTGTGAAGTCTTTTCCTCTTTCGCCATATTAGGTAGCTACGAGTGTTTTGACATGTTAAGCTACGCGAGTGCAGAATCTTATATTCCTTGTCGTATTAGAATGGGGTATTCCATGACTCTGAATTGCTTTAATGGCTTGATTTGATTAAAACATCAGTTCTCTAGTTAACTACTCCCTCCGGTTCACAATAAGTGACCAATTTGATTTTTCATTTTGGTTCAAAATAAGTGTCCAGTTATGTAATCAAGAAAGAATTCAATTTATTTTTACAAAATAACCCCTATGTACATATCCCTAAAAAGTTTTTTTACTCCTCACATTAAATGTTTAATTAGGGGTAGTTTAGTCATAGTAGGTATTTTTGTATAGAATTTAGTATTTTCTTAATTGGCGTGCTAAAAGTAAATTGATCACTTATTATGAACCAGATGGAGTATTGTGTTTTGGTTTTCTGAATACCCTAGTGTTCCTCTTCCTTTTTTGTAAATATGTTCTCTTCATTTCTCTTATTCTTAAAGGGAATAAATAAAAGAAAATACTAAACTTTAGCCACTACAGCAAATAATATGTTCAAGTACTATCTCATTTTTGTATGAGGTAATTCTCTAAAGGCAAAATGCGTTTTATGGAGAAAATTTTACTGACAAATGGCAAAGAATACTCGTATAATTCTATTTTAATTTATATTTATCTATCTATACTATAAAAGTAGGAAACCCAAAACCAAAAAGTTAAATTATCACATTGCCCTTCTTACTAACCTAATTACTCTATTTAATAACTAGAAAAAACCAACACTACAAAGAGAAGCCAACTCATGCCCGTTTCTAGCCGAAGAGTTGCCACCGTTTCCATTCACACAAAAGGGAAAGGAAAAGTTATATACTTCTAATCTTTACGTGATGTTTCCCTTGGTTTATTGGAATATTACATAATCAACATATTGGAGGCAATGTATTCTTATATTTCTATTCCTAGTTTCCTACGTGGAATTAAAGGAACAGAGGGATTAAGCAATTCCTATGTGGGGTTAAAGGAGCAGAGGGATTAAGAAATTCATTCTTTAACAATTCATTGATTTCAGATTGGTTTTTCTCCTCTACAACATACATTTCAATTGACACATTGGTATCCTGTTTAAAGTTGGAAAAAATACAGAAGCAAAAGAATGTTAGCTCAAGATTTGTTTTTATTGACATGGAACATGGGAAGGGTACATGGTTCTGTTAAAATTTATCGCAGCTGGTCAAAATAAAGGGAAACTACCAACTATGTCTATTTATAAGTAGGTTATTATAAAAATTGACCAATTCTTAAAATATTACTAATATTAGCCAATTAGTTATTTGTAGCAAAAAAGGTCAAATTTTTGCTTTTTTTGAGTGGGTGTTATTGGAATATATTGGGTACATCTTAAGGAGCTTGAATCTCAGTTTTGGGATGATTTGGTGAAGTTTTGAGGTGTTTTGAATTGAAAATTCGAAGTAAAAGCTGAACATGAAAAAAAATGATATATGTATCATTTGTGTATTCACTTGTCTATCACATATGTATCATATTTGTATCAATTGTGTATCACATGTATACCTGTGTATGAGATACATGTGTGATACATGTTTGATACATTTGTCTGTCGCAGAAGAATTTTTTGAACTCGATTTAATTACAAATTTTGATACAAAACCAGTCCAAATCACCTCCAATCTTCCTCAAATTTTGTATATTGATTTATTTATATCTTTTCAATGAATTTCAACTATACCCATTGAAAAAGTTCCTTTTTTGCTTAGATTTTTGGCATATCGTATATATTTTTTTTTAATTTCATCACCTTATTTGCTACCTCATCCATGAAATTTCCTTTTCGTCTTGCATTTAATGAATCACGATTAAAAATATGAAAGGTAATTTTTGAATGTGATTCTTTGAGAGAAAGAACCTTATTTTTATTTGGTTTTTAAATTTTTATGTGTTTGACTAGTTTTGGTAAGTCTATGACTAATGACTAGATGTTGGTAAGTTGAGACTTATTTGAGATATTTGTGTAAGTTTCCCAAAACTAAAAGGATCAAGGGAAGCGATGTTGACATTTTTTGGGCCTGAAGTTGTCATACATACGGGGATTTGCAATCGTACCCTATATTCATATGGGGATTTGCAGTCGTACGCTATATTTATGTCATCTTTTAACCTGTACCATATTTTTGAAAGTTATTGATTTGGTAGCCAGCTGACAAAAAATCTGTAATAATATGACAATTACACCCCTGACAAATTTGTCGTTATTCATCAGAATAACGTAACACGTTCATTAAATTCAGATAAAGTTACAGGACTATCAAAATATGCACGCATTCGCTTCAGCCATTGTTTTACTCGCTTTTTTCCTACTTTGTCAAATTTTACTTATTTATATAGTATTTCTTATGGTTTATTTTTTTGATCTCATATGTTGAAGAATTTTTTGGGACATACTTGATTACATGGGAGAATGTCAATGAATATCTGAATCAACAACTACTCACAACACATGCTATCGTGTCAAAATATAAATGATTTAGATTCTAAAATTATTCTTCATGTATATGGATTTATTATGATTTATTGGTTGTTAAAACTTCATGTTAATATAGCATGAAATTGTTTCACATTGAAGCTAAAACTTCATACTAATGCATGCTGAAGTTATTTATCCAACAGTCTATAGTTTTGTTATAAGTTTTATCCGAAACTTCAGTCTAAACATGCTGAAGTTATTTAATTCATTTTGAACTAATATCTGGGTTGAACCCAATTTGGATGAATGGACAAAAAGATGAAAGAAGAAGAAACAGATAGGGAAGTCGATAGAAACTAAGAGAGAAAGAAGTGATTCTTATTATCTGAATGAGTTACATAGAAGTGTATATCTATATATATAGGTAGCTTACTAATTAACTATTAACAACTAAATAGAAGCTATTAACTAACTAACTAACATTAGGAATGGTTGTTAGTAACAAACTAACCAACTAATATGAAATTACTAGACTGCCCTTTCTAGACTATGTTATATCTTTCTCTACACTCCCTCTCAAGCTAGGTGATGAAAATACATTAAAAATACCTAGCTTGGAGGAAAGATATTCATGCTGCACCTTGTTGATCCCTTTGGTTAAAATATCTGCTTGTTGCTCTTTTGTTGATATGTAGGTTGTTTTGATAAGGCCTTGTATAATTTTTTTCCCTAATGAAGTGACAATCAATCTCTATGTACTTTGTTCTTTCGTGATACACTGGATTAGCTACAATTGGAATTGCAGCTTTACTATCACTAAATACTTCAACTGGTAACTTAATATCAACTCCCACTTCTTTTAGTAATCCAATTAACCAAATAAGTTCTGCCACAGTTGTTGCAAGACTTCTATACTCAGCTTCTGCCGAGCTTCTGAAAACAGTAGTTTGCTTTTTGGACTTCCATGAAATTAAAGAATCTTCAAATTTAACCAAATACCCTAAAACAGACTTTCTTGAAAAGGGACAGGCAGCCTAATTTGCATCACAATAAGCTGAAAGAGTGTTGTTGTCTTTGCTGGAGAGTAGAATTCCTTGCCCTGGACTGTTTTTGATATATTTGACAATCCTTAGAGCTGCTTCCATGTGAGACTTCTTTGTTCTTTGTAGGAACTGACTTAGTATTTGAACACTAAATGAGATATCTGGTCTGTCATTGTTAGATATAAGAGTTTGCCTATCAGTCTTTGATAGGAATTTATATCTGCCAATTCTTCATTCATCAAGGCAGTAGACTTAGTTTTCTTGATATGTTCATCATATTCTGTAGTTGTAAGCTTCATGTTTACATCAAGAGGTGTTATTGCTAGTTTAGTAGCTGCAGTACCTGTCTCAGAAATCAATTCTAGTGCATATTTTCTCTGGTGCATGAGAATGCCTTGTTTTGATCTAGCAAATTCTATACCTAGGAAATACTTTAATTCTCCTAGGTCTTTCATCTTAAAGGACTGTTGTAGATGTGATTTAGTTTCCTCTATTATTTTCAAGAAATCACCAGTTATAAGCATGTCATCTACGTATATTAGTACCATTGTGATACCTTTTGCAGTTTTCTTAAAGAACAAGGACTGATCATATTGACTTTGCTGAAATTGAGACTTTAGAAGAGCTTCTGTTAGTTTAGCATTCCATTTCCTAGGAGCTTGTTTCAATCCATATAAGGATTTGACAAGTCTGCATACTTTATTCTCCCCTGACTTGTGAATCCTTGGCCAGATCCATATATATCTCATCTAATAAATCTCCCTATAAGAATGCATTATATACATCCATTTGATGTATATGCCAGTATTTTGTAGCAACTATAACTAATATAATTCTGACAGTTTTCATTTTGATAATTGGAGAAAAGGTTTCTTGATAATCTATCCCTTCTTTTGACTGAATCCCTTAGCTACTAGCCTAGCTTTAAATCTTTCTTTTTCACCAGATGATTTATATTTTATTTTGTATATCCACTTACAACCTATAGGAGTCTTACCAGTAGGCAGAGTTACTATGTCCCATGTGTGATTATTTTGAAAGGCTTCAATCTCAGTCTTCATAGCATCTATCCACTTAGGATCCTTTATAGTTTCATAATATAGAGTTGGTTCAGTAGTATTTGAGGTTTTTGTTAAGTAGGCTTGATATGTAGGACTTAAGTGTTCATATATTAAGTATTTTGATATTGCATATGGTTCATTCTGTTGTGCAGTTAATGACACAAAATCTTTCATCCATATAGGTGGTTTCTTTCTTCTCCCTGACTTCCTTATGTTTAATTGACTAGTAATTGATTGTGGAACTTGATCTGTTTGTTGTATGATTGAGATTTGTTGATTGTTAGTCTGTACAACTTCTGTAGAGTTGGGTTCAAAATTTTGTGTGAACTCTTGTGTAATTTCAGGTGTACTTGAATCTTCTTGTTAATTTGAATACATGTGACCTTCTAGAGTTGCAGTTTGCGGTATTGGATCTGTTATATATAAGAGTATGTCTGTTATGTTTGGTTGAATAAACACAGATTTGTTTTTGTCTTGTTTGTTTTTAAAAGGAAATATGTCTTCTCTAAACTGAACATCTCTTATTACAAAGAATCTTTTATCTATTAGATCATATAAAACATATCCTTTTTGATCTGTAGCAAATCCCATGTAAACAGAAGGTTTTGCTCTAGGCATTAGTTTATCATTCTGATTAATCAATTTTGCATAGCATAAACAGTCTATAACCTTAAGATGTTGTAGTGTAGGTTTTCTGTTATATAGTCTTTCATAAAGACTCTTATTATCAATTACAGAACTATGCAATCTATTAATAATATACACTGCAGCAAGCACACAGTATCCCCAGAGTTTGATTGGTATATTTGCTTGAAATCTTATAGCTCTAGTGAGTTCTAAGATATGTCTATGCTTTCTTTCAGCTACTCCATTTTGCTGAGGAGTATAAGGACATGTCTTTTGATGAATTACTCCTAAATTCTTAAAGAAATTTTCACAAACTGAATTAACAAACTCTGTGCCATTATCAGTCCTGACTGTTTTAACACTTGCTCCAAACTGTATTTTCACAAAAGTAAAAAATTATTGTACAACCACACACACATCAGATTTTAATTTCAACAAGAATATCCATGTCATCCTAGAAAATCATCTACTACAGTTAGAAAGAATATATTACCATCAACAGTAGGGATTCTATAAGGACCCCACAAATCCATATGAACTAACTCAAAAATAGTAGAAGTTCTTATGCTACTGATAGGAAAAGGATTTCTAGTTTGCTTTGCACAAGGACAAGTAGTACATAGATCTAATCTAGCAGATATATCTTGTGCATTTGCAGATAGTAACTTCTTGAGAACAGTAGAAAATACATGTTCAAGTCTCCTATGCCGAAGATCAATGTCATTTGAATTATCTTCTTTACTGATTTCTGTCTCCATAGTGTTTAAACTAATTGCATTATTTTCTGATAATTTTTGTCTACTGAGAATGTATAAACCACTGTCTTCTCTACCAATCGCTTTCACCCTCATACTGAAGAGTTCCTGAAATATACAAAAATCAGAAGAAAGCAACTGAACATTTCAGTTCTTTTGTTATTTTAGAGACAAATAAGAGATTATACTTGAATTGAGGGATGTAGAACACATTAGTTATAATGTCATGTTATGTTAAACCACTAGTTCCAATATGAGTAACTTGAGTAGTTTCTCCATTAGGCAAGTGTACTTTCTTTTGCTGATTTGTATGTATTAAGGATGCCTTATTTAACAATTATAAATCAGCTACCACATGATTTGTAGCTCCAGTGTCTATGATCCATTCTTGAAGAGTATTATAGGCTAATAGAGCATAAGGAATACCTGCTGCATTAGCGGCTGGTGTTGCTGTAGTAGAAGTAGAAGTTGAATTATCTTTGTTGAGTAGTTGTACAATGTGATCATACTGTTTTTAGTGAAAGTGAAATTTGCCATCCAAGGAGTATTGTTTACTTGTCCAATGTTCTGAGGATTGTTAACACTCATTGCACTGCTTGTTAGTTGAGAATTCTCATAATTGTTCTCATTCCAATTGCTGCTAGACACCTGATTACCTTGTATACCAATATCATATAACACATTGTAAGCACTGTGTGTATTTGTGTTCCTTTTCCTTGACCTATATTCAAGAGGATAGCCTACAACTTTGTAGCAATTTTCTTTAGAATGTCCTCTTATTTTGCATACTTCACAGAATAGATTAAAATTTTTCCTAGTCAGTCTCTGATTATTTCCACTAGTCTTGGTACACATAGCTACATCATATTGATTAGTTCCAGACGTATGATTTGGTCCCAGTAAGCCAACATTATTAGCAACTGATTTTTGACTCTTATCACTAATCACCATGGCATATGCTTGGTTAACTGATGGCATTGGACTCATCAGCAGAATCTGACTCCTAGCTTGACCATAGGAATCATTTAATCCCATCAAGAACTGAAACAATTTTAATTTTTGCAAATGAACCACAAATTCTCTTGATTTTGGACAGTCACACCCAGGTGCAGGGACCAGTACCTCAAACTCTTCTCACGGATCATTTAGTCTTAAGAAATATGTAGAGACAGATGTTGTTCCTTGACTTAGCGTTGCAATTTCTTTATGCAAATTATACGATCTTGAGCCATCAACTTTGTCAAATCTCTCATGCAAATCATTCCATACAGCCTGTGCACTTGAGGCATACATTATACCTCCCAGCAACCCACTACTAACAGAATTTATCAACCAAGAAAGTACTATGGCATTCACTCGTTCCCAATGATTCCACAAATTTTCTGGGTAACTTTCTTTGGTACAGGACCCATCAACTAATCCTAATTTATTCCTTCCTAACAAAGTCATTCCCATAGATCTAAACCATAAGGAATAGTTTTCAATCCCAGTTAGTTGAAACAATATGATTTGAATGCCACTAACATCAGATGGACTTAAAAACAGCGGATGATTATAATCAAGTACATGCAAACCTCTTTGATTAGAAATTGAAGTAGGAACTCCAAGAGGAACAGTTGGAACTCCATTAGGAATAGTTGGGACTCCAGTAGAAACTATTTGTTGTTCATTTCTAGCCATAGCGATCAAGAATTTTCAAGGATTGAAATAACGAAGAAGTGGATTTCAGAACTATTTCAATTTTGTGAATCAAGAAGTTGAATCGAGGTTTCGAGGTTTCAGCTACTGAATTAGCTGTGATCTTGCTCTGATACCATGACTAATATCTGGGTTGAACCCAATTTGGATGAATGGAGAAGAAGATGAAAGAAGAAGAAACAGATAGGGAAGTCGATAGAAACTAAGAGAAAAAGAAGTGATTCTTATTATCTGAATGAGTTACATAGATGTGTATATATCTATATATATATAGCTTATTAATTAACTATTAACACCTAAATAAAAGCTATTAACTAACTAACTAACATTAGGAATGGTTGTTAGTAACAAACTAACCAACTAATATGGAATTACTAGACTGCCCTTCCTAGACTATGTTATATCTTTCTCTACACATTTTCTAAAATTTCAGTTTAAACATGCTGAAGCTTTTTAATTCATTTGCTAAAACTTCATACTAAACATGCTTAAGCTTTTTAATTCATTTGCTAAAACTTCAGACTAAACATGCTTAAGTTTTTGTCTTGCAGTATGTAATTTTCTAATGAGTTTTTGCTAATGCATGCTGAAGTTATTTAGTTCATTTGCTAAAACTTCAAACTAAACATGCTTAAGTTATTTAGTTCATTTGTTAAAACTTCAGACTAAACATGCTTAAGTTTTTTAGTTCATTTGCTAAAACTTCAGACTAAACATGCTTAAGTTTTTTAGTTCATTTGCTAAAACTTCAAACTAAACATGCTTAAATTTTTGTCTTACAGTATGTAATTATCTAATGAGTTTTTTCTAATGCATGCTGAAGTTATTTAGTTCATTTGCTAAAACTTCATACTAAAACATACTGAAATTTTGTCCTGCAGCCTATAGTTTTATCAATAGTCCTGAAGGGCAAAATTATCTTTTTAAAATACTTTTAACAAAAATATGAATACGAATGCAAACAAAAAAACAAAACGGGTATAAGTTAAAAGGGGCGACCAAATTAGCCGCCCCATGCAATTTTTATTCATACATATCTTAGTGGAAGTTTCATTGATCACCTTAACAACTTTTATCGATCTGTTTTTTGACCAAGAATTATTCGCCAAAATAAGTTTCGGTAAATTTTACAGTGAATACAAAGTTTATGACGGTGCTATTTGGATGATCTATAATCACTTGCATGTGGATTATAAGATGTGGACTATAGGGATGTATCTGTACGAGAAGATCAAACATTTCAACCAAAATATTAAATTGTACAAGATAGAGAAATAAAATGTTAGAAAGCGGACACTTTTAATGGATTATGAAAAACATTTTGCAAGAAAGTTATTTATTTCAAATTTGGCACAATACTTGATTGTGGAGAAGCAATCAAATTTAGGTTTTGCTGTCATGGTCCCCAAGTACACGTGCCAAATGGTGCCTCCAAGAAAAAAAATTAAAACTCAATAATGTGAACTAGAAGAATGATACAAAAATTAGGTTCTATTTATTTTCTACTTATTTAATTGTAATATTTCTGTCTTTTGTTTTTTTAGCAAAATTGTAATCTTCGTTTGTCCTCTGTGATTTTGTGAAACTTCTTTCCATACTTTATGAGGATATTTGAAGTGCATGCTATGTTTGGGAATAACATCTTTTATATGCTAAACAATTTATTATTCTTGCCAAACGCAAGTCATTCATCATGTACCCAAACATTAAGTATTATCACGTGATCAAGTGAGAGAAAATATTTATAGAAGACAACTCCAATGCAATGAATAAATTAAAGAACTAACTAAATCATCATATTCTAGTTTCTTTACATTACTCATTCTTTGATTTTTCACCATATGTGATTTATCATATTTGAATCTTATAAATATTAGCTATAGGTTGGATGTTTATCATGTGTGATCTCAAATATATATTATATTGTATGCATAAAGTAATGTAGAGTTTACTTTCAACTGTGAAATATGTGATATATCATGAAGCATTCATTTAGGGAAAAAACATATATATATATATAAAGATCATAAATAAAATATGATGTTCACGTTAAAAAGTAGGATAAAAAAAATTCCTCATTAGAATATTCAAGGATCACTAAAGTTTCTTCATATGAAAAAATGATGAGAGAATATGGAGTTACTCACCTATAATCTAAATCTAATTTTGGGGACAACTTCTGATATCATAGAAACTAGGGGTGTCAATAGTTCGGTTCAGACAGCTATTTTATAAAATTTGTACCATATTAATTTGTCGGTTATTCTATTATGTATAACCAAAATTAGACTTTTCAAAACCGTCCCAATTATGTCGGCTTCACTTCGGTATCGGTACGGTTCGGTTAATTTTCGGTATTTTTTTTAAATATTATGTAAAATTCACCAGTAGAAGTAGAATGCAATAACATATGTTCTTTTATAAAACTTAGCAAAACTCTCTAGATATTTCTACTGTTTAAAGGGTGATGAATTAAAAAACATGAAAGATGGCTAGAGTATAGATCCATCAACTATTCGAAAGCAACGTAAAAGAAACCAAGCAAAAGCAAAGAAAATATAAATCACACAAGTGGAAAGATATTAACCAGGCCGGAACTCAAGAATAAAGTTTATATTAAATATTCAAAAAGATAAATCTAATTTGTATGAAAGGAAACATATTCAATACATTGTAGTTTGCTACTCATAATCGCTAGAACACTTTGTGTCTTGCTATTAAAGATACTTGAAATAACTTAGTTTAAGTATAAGTAGCATAATAGATTTTAGGAATTAGTATTTTGAGTTTAATTACTTGTTCGCTTGTAACAGTTTTCATAAATCCAAAACCTAATGAAAAATTTAATGCTTTATTAGTTTTAAACTTACTATATAAATATATTTTCCACATATAAAATTTATTCGGTACGGTTCCGTATTTTTTTGGTTTATTTTTATAAAATAAAAAACCTACCCTAATTATCGGTACGGTTATAGATTTATATAAAAACCTACGGTTTCTTTAAAAGAAACCTAAAAATCGATTCGATCGGTTTAGTCGGTTTTTAAATATCCATTGACACACCGAATAGAAACTATTGGCTATATAAGTTTCTGTTATTTGTGGCTAAAAAAAGGTTAAAGAATCAATATTGATTTGTTGAATAGCCATTTTATCATGGAGATGGAATGTTGATTTAACCATATGTATCGTTGCGAAAAAGTTACTATCCTAATTAAGATAGTTTTCTAAAAACCTCTCCAAACACTCTTTCTATATTTTTTCATAGAAGTCTCTTGCATCATTTCATTCTCTTTTAAATTACTCTAACGATATTCTTGTAAACAAGTCACCATAAGACAATCCCCATTGATTATTCACAAAAACTTGTACTTTATTTATTCAGGTATAAATATTTACTCAAAGTTTTATTTTAATAATATTGATATTATTTTATAAAATTGTATATTGACTCGACATATAACGCACGTGTTGAGAAATTAGTAATAGAAAACCGTCCTAAACAATGGCGAAGCCAGGAATTTCATCTTGGGTGTTCAAACTTGAACGAAGTAAAAAAAAATTACCCGATAAAGAGTGTTCAATATATTCTATATCACTAAAATTTAATACACTAAAATTTAATATTTTACCTATATATACCAGTGTAATTTTTCGACGAAGGGTAATCAGTTAACCACCCTTAGGATATGTAGCTTCACCCCTGGTCCCAAAGCACCTCCGTCAAAATTTGTGCCTGCGGATACATATACATACTCCCCAGAGTCGTAAAAAGAATCTAAACACCGAACCTATACTTCGTAGTGAACTCATTTCCACTCTCTTCATCGTCCACTTAATTCCCACTGTCATCTAATTTTGGTGTGAGTTTTTCAAACCTCAACGCATGACTAAGAATCAAGGGTGCGTGGTTTCCAGTGAGGTAGTTGGACAGTGTTTCTAGGCAAAATCAAGAAATTTCAACAATCTCACTCCAACACCCAACCTCTTTGTCGAAAGTTTTACCCCCAACAATTGACCTCTTTGTTGAAAGGTGTGATCCGTCCAGACCTTAACAAAGAAAGCAGACCATTGCTTTCTCACCACTCTTATTCCGATTCTATACCTCCCATATGAAATGTTTGAATAGGTTTTCAGATCAATTTTGTTACAGATGATTCGGAACGTTTACCCGTTCACGATTAGAATTTAACATCCTTAACGAGTCATAACACTGAGGTTCTAAAAGCATTTTGGTTCATTGGGAGGGGTCCACTTTTCATTCCTGATTTTCCAGTGAATTACGTTCCTACATGCAAAATTCTAGCTATAAAAATTGTACAATAAAACCAGGATAATATAAAAGGAGAGGAACTGTAAAAGCAAATATTTGACCTAGGGAGTAAGACATCACAAAACAGATCGACACTCCATTTAAGTTTTTAAGATCCTAAAAAGGGATACTATAGTTGCTTAAACAACAGAACCCCGACTAACTTTGAAGAACAAAGTCAACAAAAGAGAGGCAAAAGAAGGAAAACTGTTTAACGCATCTTCAATGTTGTTATGTAACACCTTCATCGATGAAGCAAATTGCTTTAGTCCACTTCCTCCATCTTGCTTTCCTCGCCAGTTTCTTCTAGAGCAGGCATATCTGCATCCTCACCAGCTTCCTCTTCTTCGTCAATGCTCAGGCCCAACTTCAACATCCTGTGAATTCTTGCAGCAAAAGTATTTGGGTCGTCAAGACTGAAACCAGATGTCAACAAAGCTGTCTCAAAGAGCAACAACACAATATCTGTCACTGATTTGTCATTCCTGTCAGCCTCAGCTCTCTTCCTCAACTCCTCCATGATTCCATTGTCTGGGTTCACTTCCATTGTCTTCTTGCTTGACATGTAAGAGCTCATGCTGTTGTCCCTCAGAGCTTGAGCCTTCATGATCCTCTCCATGTTAGCCGTCCAACCGTACTCGCCAGTCACTAAACAACATGGAGAATCAACGATCCTATCAGAGACAACCACCTTCTCAACTTTGTCTCCAAGGATGTCTTTGATGACCTTGCAAAGGCTCTCAAAAGACTTCTTTTTCTCTTCCTTTTTCTTCTTCTCTTCCTCAGTTTCATCATCAAGTTTTAGCCCCTCCTTGGTAGCAGAAACTAGTTTCTTACCATCATATTCCTTCAGCTGCCCAACTGCATATTCATCAATGGCATCAACCATGAAGAGCACCTCATAACCTTTCTTCTTTAGACGTTCCAAGAATGGTGAATTCTCGACAGCTTTCCTACTCTCTCCAGTGATGTAATAGATGTCTTTCTGACCCTCCTTCATCCTAGTTACATAATCCTTCAGACTTGTCATCCCATCACCACTCTTGGTGGAGTGGTATCGAAGAAGGTCAGCCAACTTAGCTCTGTTCTGGCTATCTTCATGAATGCCCAACTTCAGGTTCTTTGAGAAAGCCTCATAGAACTTGTTGTAGTCCTCCTTGTTCTCTGCAATCTCATTGAACATCTCAATGCATTTCTTCACGAGGTTCTTCCTAATGACCTTGAGAATCTTGTTCTGCTGCAACATCTCACGAGAGATGCTAAGGGGCAAATCATCAGAGTCTACAACGCCCTTCACAAAGCTAAGGTACTCTGGGATCAGTTCCTCACAGTTGTCCATGATGAACACCCTCCTGACATAAAGCTTGATGTTGTTCATCTTCTTGCGGGTGTCGAAGAGATCAAACGGAGCCCTCTTGGGCACAAAGAGGATTGCTTTGAATTCAAGTTGCCCTCAACAGAAAAGTGTTTGACAGCAAGGTGATCCTCCCAGTCATTAGTCAAGCTCTTGTAGAAAGAGGTGTATTCGTCTTTTGTGATTTCTTCTGGTTTGCGCAACCAGATAGGTTTCTGCTTGTTAATGAGCTGCCACTCATGAGAAACCTCCTTGATTTTCTTCTTCTTACCTTTCTCCTTCTCTTTATCCTCATGCACCTCCTCAATATCACCCTCTTGTTCTCTCTTGGGTTCCTCATCTTCATCATCACTAATTTCCTTCTCGGTTGTCTTCTCTGTCCAAAGATAAATTGGGTAGCTAATGAATTCAGAATGCTTTTTCACAAGGTCCTTAATTCTCCTCTCCTCCAAGTACTCCAACTGCAAATTATCATTACAAGTTAGTTAACTGCAAAACGCCCAATTAGGAAGAGAAAAACTTGCTTGCACATATGGTTGGTACCAGACCAAACTAATTTAACTTCAATTGGGAGATTAAGAACAGCAGTCTTCAAGAATACATCTTCTTATATAGTACTCCCTCCGTTTCAAATCAGATGAGGTAATTTCCTTTTTAGTCCGTTTCAAAATAAATGACACATTTCTAAATTCAAAAATAATTCAACTTTAAACTCTTCATTTTATCCATTTTACCCTTAATGTGAAGCTTTTATAACCGCACAAATGTCATGGCCCCATAAAGCTTTAATCCCTTAAGCTTTTAAGACCACAAGCTTCAAAAATATTCCTTTTTTTCTTAAACTCCGTGCCAAATTAAACTATCTCAACTAAATTGAAACGTAGGAGTAATTAAATATTACGGCATTTAAAAATTTATGAGAAAAGCACTTGTATGGAGATGGAACAAATACCAAATGCACGTCTAGAATAAAAAATATGAGATTACCTGGTCTTCCTTGAGTAAAAGAGTGATTTTAGTTCCTCTGCCCAGTTGCTCTCCATTAACATCCCTTGTAACAGTGAACGAACCACCGGCTTGCGATTCCCAGATATATTGCTCATCATCGTTGTGCTTGGTGGTTACGATAACCTTCTCTGCTACTAGGTATGCAGAGTAGAAACCAACACCAAATTGACCAATCATGCTCACATCAGCCCCAGCCTGTAAAGCTTCCATAAACTCCTTTGTGCCGGACCTCGCAATTGTACCCAGGTTGTTAACCAAATCTATGGAATCACATAAAAACCAGAGATATCAGTACCACTCACACCTAAATAGAATCTCGAAAGCCTATCAAGATAACCAAAGCATCATGAACTATATATTATGGGCCTAGATTGCCAGAAAACATTCTTCAAGCAGAGGACAATGTTATTAATCTTACCCACTCTTTTTAACGCATGCGCTTATACGGTACTTTCAATTTATGTGAACCTGTTTGATTGGGCACGGAATTTAAGAAAAAAGTAAAACTTTTGGAATTTGTGGTCCTAAACAAGTCAAAAAGGGTCCACAGTAATTGTGTGGTTATCTCATTAAGGATAAAATTGGAAATTTAAGCTAAATCATTTCCAAATTTAGAAATGGGTCATTCCTTTTGGAACAGACCAAAAAAGAAATAGGTTCACATAATACTGAATGTAAATCATCCACCTACATTTACAAATCCAAAACACAAACAAATGTCCAAATTGCAGAATAAAACAATTAGACTCAGATGCATCAGGCAAGAGCTCGAAAGGACTACTATATAAAAAAAAGCTACATAGACACATAGTATCGAATTGATTTATGGAGTAACAATTTACTGAAGTCCATGAGAAGCCTAATTTAGTAGCTTAAAAATACAATAAATGGTTAATTATAATCATTAAAACACACGACAGTGTAGAAAACAGATATACGCTCTCAATCTATATTAAGTTAAATCGAAACGAAACACAAAAATGTTGCCAACAAAGATAATCAATAGCACGTGAATATTACATATTCATCCATGCATTGCCGTACTTCTTTTTTCATGCAAAGTTACAAATAGAACAAACGAAATAATGCAATAACAGTGAAAAATCTACGAAAAGTAGGCTGATAAATCTCTGGAAAGGAACAGAGTAAGTAAGAAAAACAAACGTAACTAAATTACCTGCTTTGGTCATGCCAATACCGCTGTCAATGATGGAGAGAGTTTTATTGGCCTTATCAGGAACAAGGCGAATGAAGAGCTCAGGCTGAGCATCAAGTTTGCTCTTGTCCGTCAAGCTCTCGAATCGGATCTTATCCAACGCATCAGAAGAATTGCTAATGAGCTCCCTAAGGAAAATCTCCTTGTTGCTGTAGAATGTATTGATAATCAAACTCAACAACTGGTTGATCTCAGCCTGAAATGCGAATGTCTCTGCCTCAGCCATATGCACATCCGCCATTGATGATTGTAAGCGGGAGAAAAAAAAAGGCGAGTGAAGAATGAACGAGAAGTTTAATGAGAAATTCAGAAACAAGACTCGTGAGTTGCGATTTGTTTTGCGTGACAATGGGAGACGTGTTGGGGTTTATATATGAGTGCATTAGAAATTCTAGGTCCTTCTATAGGAGGCCAAGTCTCTGCTTCTGGAGTCTCCTGTAATCTGCGTTTTAACTTCTATTGGCGGTAACGACTGAACCGGTAGAGGACCGGATTTTCCTACTAATCATGTGATTACTGTAGGCAAAACGGTACTTTTGCTTCACTTAAGACATCTGGAATGTCCAAGTCAGTTAATTTCGGGTAGCTTGAAGGTCTCCGCTATTGGTGTCAAAAATTGGGAGAAATTAATGTCCTTTTTAACTATATATTTTTTAAAAATCATATTCCTTTGTCCAATTAAATTGATAAATATTCTTCCTCCTCTCTTTATCAATTGAATTTGCTAATCCTATTTTACCAATTTGACTGTCAAATTTTAATTTTTTTTAATTTTCGTAATATCATAATATTCTTATTCCTTATTAATCTATATTATATGCTTATTTATTTAAAAAAAATCTTAATTCTACTATAAAACATAAAAAATAATAAACAATAATATATGTTAATAAGGTTGAATGTATACGGTAAAATGCGATATGCTAAGTGACCGCTTAAGAGAGTGACACGTGGAACTTAAAGCGGGCTCAGTTAGAACCAAAGACAATTATCCTGTTTGACACCGGAAAGAATGACACCCATAAAGATACAACAAATGTCCTCCGTTCGGTAGTATTTAATGAAGAATATTCCACAACATTTAGTGCACTGCCCGTTACAAAGAATTTATCATTTATGCTCACTGTTACACCTTCATCAATGACCCTCATAATTGACACTAAAGAGGGGCACAATCCTAGGACCTTGTTCCCTGGACGTAGCTATAAATAGTGAGCTCAGTTATCATTGTAAATGACACAAATTTTCTGACAAACTTATGTTATAATCTACTGAAAGCTCTATACAATTTTATCCTCTTGCTTTTTGGTTTCATCACTGTTGTGCCCGGAAGCTCTGCCCCGAGAATTACTATTTTTCATGATTTCATCTTCATTCCAAGGCTAAGTATTACATATTCTATTCCTTAATTATTTCATGATCGAATTAATTCACTTGTCTAGAAATCACGTATAAATTCAACTATACCATTTTACGGGTAAATAATTTGGCGCCCACTGTGGGGCCTAGACAGCCGTGTAATTAAGTTGATCATTGCCTCTTTTACTAACGTGTTGATTATGTCATAGAAAAAATCATAAGAAATGACAGATAACGGTGTTAACAACACACACAATCCTGAGGTTTGAGGAGACCCACCTCATTTCGAGGATTCAATCAGTGACACCCACAATGAGGGGAACGGTGCCACGCCGATCCATGACAGGCAGTACTCGCGACATGTTCGGGAGGCAACTCCCGATGACGTTAAAGAGGAGCATGTTGTTGATGCGGTAAAGGTCCTACAAGAGCAACAAATGATCATTCTAG
The DNA here is from genome assembly GCF_000715075.1 of Nicotiana tabacum. Lineage (NCBI taxonomy): Eukaryota > Viridiplantae > Streptophyta > Magnoliopsida > Solanales > Solanaceae > Nicotiana > Nicotiana tabacum. The sequence goes on along the minus strand of NC_134087.1, from coordinate 142,241,775 downwards.
GCCACCTCATACGACAGGATAAGGTTATGACAGAGTTGAATCAGGCGTTATCAGGGGGTTTCCAATAACGCGAATAGACAAGATCTAGTTCTTCCAGGCGCTCCCGCAAATCAAACAATGCAGAGGGTCGACAACAATACCTTGAGGGGCGAGGTTGGTTCTGATGGAGCTGGGGGGAGCGGATCCGGCCCCAATAACGAAAATGATCCCTTCAAGAATGAACACTTATGATTTATTAGAGAAATGAACGCCCTCATGGACCAAATCCCGAGCACACCACTGGTACTTCAAACCCTCAAGAGCATATTACTACCTATACAACGGTGGTGAAGGGGAATGATTTGGCTCCTCTCGAAATTGAATCTGTTTTGCTAAAAAAATTTGGAGAGAATCTCACAATGGGAGCCTTGACGTGGTATTCACTGTTACCCGAGCATTTCATAGATTCCTTTGAGATGCTCGTAGATTATTTATTAAGGCTAATGGCGGGGCCACAAAGGTGTAGGACTGAAAGGCTGACATATTCCACTACTAAAATATCAGGTTTTAGCGACAGACAAATTCTGCAATTAAATAGAAAAATTCGTCACTAATCTTATTTAGCGACAAATTAGCAATAGATTATAAAGAAATTCTGCTAGCTATGAGCGTTTTAGCGATAGATTAGAAACGACGTTCGTAGCTAATTCCAATTTTTTTATAGTGTTCAGTTGCACAAGGAGAATTCGAGTATATGCGAGTGTTCGTTACCCAGTTCCAAAAGGAGAGGATGTTTTTCATGGCTATTCCAGACGAATGGGCAACTGAAGCATTCACCAAGGGACTGAATCCAAGAAGTTCAGACGCTTCCCAGAAACTGAAGGAACGTTTGCTTGAGTTCCAAGCAACTACTTGGGCGGATGTCCATAACCAGTACAAGTCAAAGATAAGGAACGAAGATGATCAGGTTGATTTCCCGTCATCGGCAAAGGGACTGGAGAAGAACAAGAAAATCAAAACATGATTTCAATACGGACAGACGATCTTCGAGGGGCCGGATTTTGCCCTACGAATGGACTGAAGGCCGCAACAAAGGTTTTTGTTCATCAGACAGGTTCTCTATCGATAGAAGGACTGATCGTAGTCGAAATAATAGATCATTGCCGGACAAATAAGTGTAAGGGAATGCGAGATCCTTCCTACCCCAGGCTATCAGAATAAAATTTCAATATAGTGTAGTAGAGTTGGTATTAGCTATGAGAAACATCAAAGAAGCACGATTTTCGAAGTCGATGAGATCTGATCCCAGCCAGAGGAATCCCAACTTGTGGTGTGAATACCACACGACAAATGGCCACCGCACTGGGGACTGCCGACATATCCCGAAAGAAGTGGCGACACTATTGAAAAATGGTCATCTTAGAGAATTTTTAAGTGACCAGGCCAAGAACAAATACGGTGTAAGGCCCCGTGAAATTTCACCTAGAACCCGAGATTTTGTGGTGCCAAGGTAAGCTAATGTGTTTGAGGATTGTATAAATTCTCGCGGTATGGATTTTGGGGTCGTTCAGTGTGTCGGGGAGTTGAAGGATAAAATTTACAGAACAAGGCAATTTTATGGTCCACCATACGATCGCAGAACTAGTTTGCGAGCCGCATATCGGCCGCGGAATGAAGCAGAAAGATTGCCAATAATGAGGACCATTATGCGGCCGCAGATCCCATCATAGAACCAGCATGAGAAATTTTGGAAAGGAGGTTCTGCGGTCCATTATGCAACCGCAGAATCTGTCTGCGGACCACAAACCTGCCGCAGAGTGAAGCAGAAATCCTAGTTCTGGAGGGCCATTACACGGTCCATTTTGCATACCGTAGAAGTGTTATGCGGTCGCATATGTGACCGCAGATCTGCGTCAGTGCTTTATTTTTCTAATTTTATACCCCCCCCTTATTTATCTAGGTTAAGGGTTCTTTTTTGGGGGATTACATGATATTTTAGAGAGAGGAGAGGGGTATTCTAGAGAGGGGTAAGGAAGGACTAAGGATTACACTACTCTACTTTGATCAAACCTTGGGAATTTCATCAAAAGGAACTCGCTAGGGCTTCAAAAAGGTAAGAATTTCTTCCCCCAATTCTTCAATTTCGGGTTTGGGTTGGTTGGGGGTGATGAGGGTAGAATTTATCATATGCATGAGCTAATAAAGAATATGGGGAAGTTATTGAACAATCTTGGGTGGTTTTGTTATTGAATTAGTTAAGGGAAAGGTTGGGTCATAGTTGTAATAGACCTTGCCATGTGAATTTCGCTAATCGTGCTTGTAATTCTCTCCTCCTTTATAGATTGGCATTGTTAGGAGTGTTGGGACATTATTGTTGCACTACGAAAAGCTATTTCAAATAGGTGTTTGGTTTTCATACTAGTACTATTAGACGTGTACTAACGTCCCTTTTGATGGGGGCACTGAATCTTTAATGGATGCAGGTTCGTTCCACAGCGGAAGGCATTGACCAGTGATAGCGGTACGCCCTCTTCCCAGCTGACTTGGTGAGCCCCACTTCATTTCAGGGTCGTGCATCTTTTATCCATGTGTATTATGTTTTGAGGTATAGCCGGAGCCTTATTGTCGGCACTATCATTGTACTCTTTTGTAGCTATTAGAGGCTCCGTAGACATAGTGTGGGTTGTGCATTGGTGTTGGGAAAATCAAGCTAGTAATGTTGTATGTGTATAACATGTTCCACTTTAAACTATGAAAGTGTTTGTATTCTGGGGCTTATAAATGAAGTAACCAATGATCATGAATGGTGTTGTTCACGTGACCTTCTTATTGTCTAATCAATGATATGTACCTTCTCTTTATTCTTAGGTGAGTCAGGTAGACAAAAATATAACAGGCTTGCTCGGCCGGGGTATCTCGGTTGAACGCCAGTCGTGCTCCCCGAGGTCGGGGCATGACATATGATCGTAACCGGGATAATGTGGAAACCTCGAAAGGAGGGGAAGATCCCCCGATCCAGATAATCAACATGATCTTTGGAGAGAACGAGATCAACGGGGTCACCTTTTCGGCATAAAAAAAGGCAAAAATATTAATAAAACATAGGTAGAGACTCCAGAAGTTTCCGAAGATGACATCACTTTCACGAAAGAGGACGCAGACAGATTGCTTCTACTGCACAACGACGCACTGGTAATTTCTTTAAATGTGCTAGACTTTAAAATCAAGCGTGTTCTAGTGAATCCAGGGAGTTCGGCCAATATCATACAATGAAGAGTATTAGAGCAAGCTAAACTTACTGGAAGCATCATTCCGGTAACAAAACTCCTCGCCGGATTCAACCTCGCGGGCGTGACAATCTGGAGAGAGATTTTGTTGCCCACGAACGCCGAACGAGTGATGAAAATGACTCTTTTTGAAGTGGTAGACAGTGATATGGGTTATAATATTATTCTGGGAAGACCATGGTTGCATGAGATGAGAACTGTACCATCAATGTATCATCAGATGCTGAAAGTTCCAACGCCCGAAGGAATTAAACAGATAATTTACAACCAACCAGCGGCAAGGGAGATGAATGTGATTTCGGTCTCTAGTAGCAAAGGGAAGGAGCACGTGGCATGGCAACTATAGGAACCGGCGTCCACTCCTGAGTCGAATAAAGTTAGCCCAGGAGTAGAAGCGTCAGAATCTTATCAGGTGCCAAGGTATTTCCAGGTACCAGAAGAGACGGATGCAACAAAATCCACGGCGGAAGAGCTCGAGTAAGTTGCAATGTTCGAAGAGTTCTTAGAAAGGAAATTCCACTTGGGGACAGGACTACATCCCGAGCTTAGGTCTGGCTTTATTGAATTTCTTAAATCTAATATCGATTGTTTTGCATGGTCACATGCGGATTTGATAGGTATCCCGACGAAGGTTGTCATATACAAGCTAAGTTTGGATCCCAAAATCCCTCCGGTAAGACAAAAGAAACTCCGTATGGCGGAGGCCAGGAATAAATTCATCAAAGAAGAGGTTACTCACTTACTTGATATCGGTTCGATCCGAAAGGTAAAGTATCCAGACTGGCTAGCTAATGTAGCCGTAGTTCCTAATAAGAACAATAAATTTCGCATGTGCGTAGATTGTAAGGACTTGAATAAGGCGTGCCCAAAAGACTCGTTCACGCTACCAAACATCGATCTATGATCGATGCAACGGTCGGGTACGAGTTAATGAGTTTCCTTGATGCTTATTCTGGGTATAACCAAATTAAGATGAATCCGGAGGATCGGTAAAAGACTTTGTTCATAACGAATTTCGGCACATATTGCTATAATATGATGCCCTTTGGGTTGAAGAATGTTGGAGCCACTTATTACGGCTCGTGAACAATACGTTTGAAAAAAAAATAGGGAAAACTATGGAAGTTTATATATACGATATGCTCATCAAGTCTTTGAATGCAAGTGATCACCTTAAGCATCTGCAAGAAACTTTCGACATCCTAAGGAAGCATAACATGAAGCTTAACCCCCAGAAATGCACGTTCGGGGTCAGCTCTGAAAAGTTTCTAGGATTTCTGGTATTACAAAGGGGGATTGAGGTAAACCCTGATAAGATCAAGTCCATCGAAGACATCCTGGACCATTTGTCAAGCGTGAAAGAAGTCCAAAGGCTCATGAGAAGATTGGCCGCTTTGAGCAGGTTCATTTCCCGACCGTCAGAGAAATGCCATCGTTTCTTCGCACTGCTCAAAAAGAAAAACAACTTCAAATGGACCTCGGAGTGCCAGCAGGCTTTGAGATATTTGAAAAGATACTTTTCAAGCCCTCCGTTACTTTCGAAATAAAAAGAAAGTGAAATACTATTGGTCTACCTTGCATCTAGGAAGTAGCGGTAATTAGTGCAGTTTTAGTCTGTGAGGACGAAGGTACGTAATCTCCCATTTATTATGTTAGTAAAATTTTAACGGGAGCAGAAACTCTCTACCTACATTTGGAGAAGCTGGCCTTAGCTCTCGTCGTTGCCGCTCGGAAGTTGAGACCGTACTTCTAATGTCACCCGATAGCCATGGTGACCACATTTCCTATGTGGAACATCCTTTACTCACCCAAACTCTCGGGTAGGTTGGCCGAATGGGTCGTTGAAATAAGTGAATTCGACATAGAATATAAACCAAGGACTGTGATTATGTCACAAGTCTTGGCTGACTTTGTGGTCGACTTCAGTCCGGGATTGCTGCCTCTATCAACCAGAGAGGCAGTAATGGTGTCAGAAACGACTGGGGAGTTTGGACCTTATTTACAAACGGATCCTCCAACATAAAAGGGTCTGGGCTTGGCATAGTGTTAACCACGCCTTTAGGAGAAACCCTAAGGCAAGCCATCAAAAAAGTCCCTTTAACTAACAATGAAAGAGAGTATAAGGCTTTGAATGCAGGACTCGAACTAGACCGGGGACTAGATTTCGAGGTCATAGAAATCAAGTGTGACTCACAACTAGTGGTAAATCAGGTCTACGGGATCTTCGAAACCAAAGAGGTGCGCATGCAACAATACGTGGTAAAGGTCCAGGCTCTACTAGCTCACTTTTGGGAGTGGTTGATTACTCATATCCTGAGGGAAGAAAATGCAGACGCATATGCACTGGCTAACCTCGGTTCATCAACGGAAATGAAAGGATGAGAGTCCAAGACGGTAGTACAACTGATGCACTCGGTCCTGGATGCAGATAGCTATTATGAGGTAAATACGACTAACTTGGTCTAGGACTGGAGGAATGAGATCATCTATTATCTCGAGCATGGGAAGTTTACCAAAGACTCTAAGGCGTCCCAGGCATTGCGTGCCAAAGCAGCATGATATAACTTCAATGGAGGCCAGCTGTATATAAAATCTTTCCAAGGCCCGCTGGCCCAATGCTTGGGGGCATCCGAAGCTAATTATGTTATGCAAGAAGTCAACAAAGGGATATGCGGAAACCATTCAGGCGCAGATTCCTTAGTGCTAATACTGGTAAGGGCAGGATATTATTGGCCCCGAATGGAAAATGATACCAAAGCTTTCGTGCAAAAATGCGATAAGTGCCAATGCTATGTACTGATGTTACATCAACTAGCAGAAGCACTACACTCAGTTCTATCTTCGTGGCCGTTCATAAAATGGGGTATGGACATCGTCAGACCACTGCCGCCGGCTCCCGGTAAAGTAAGATTTCTTTTAATTTTCACTAACTATATTTCTAAGTAGGTGGATGCAGGTCCTTATTAGAATATCGGCGAATGCGAAGTGGTGGATTTCTTGTGGGAGAACATAATAAGTGGGTTCTGAATACCAAAAGAGATAGCATGCGACAATGGGCCGCAATTTATTAGCGCAAAGATCACAAAGTTCCTTGAAGATATGAAAAAAGGGGATCACATATTCACCCTACCATCCGAGCGCAAACGGTCAAGCAAAGTCAACGAACAAAGTGATTATACAAAACCTAGAAAAGGTTGGAAGCAGCTAAAGGTAAATGGCCTGAGGAACTACCCGGAGTTTTATGGGCATACCAAACAACGGCCAAATCAAGCACAGGAGAAACTCCATTTTCCTTTATGTACGAAGAAGAAGCCTTAATCCCGGTAGATGTAGGGGATCCCACCTTGAGATAATTTTAAGCAAATGAAGAGTCAAACAATGAAGCAATGTTTGTCAACTTGGAACTACTCGATGAGGGCAGGTGTTGATACTCAATCTTTCCCAATATATTTTAATATACATATATACTTTCAAAATAGCATATATATAGGCATATATAAGCATGCACAAGGTCTTTATAATTTGTCTATAATTTTAAAAGGTCTTAAATTAATTTATTTCTTCCTTTTACTTATAAAATTCCCAATAATTATCCTTCAAATTATTGTTGTAGTAATTTAGCCATCTAAATCTGATATTTATGCCAAGATAGTGCTTAAGTATTTTTAGTGCATTTTTATAATTGCATTTGCATTTTTTAAACTAATTTGCATATAATTGCAATATTAGCCCTATTAATGTATAATTACATTTATATGCATAAAATTGATCTTCTATATTTTTAAAATGTTAAATATCTATTTTAAATTATTTTAGTACACGAAATTATTTTTTAAAAATCATTTATTATTTATTATAAATTATATAGGGTTAAATTGGCTATTTAAAACCTAGCCAAATTGCATTTCAATTTTAGCCTAATTTTAACCCAACCCAGCCCAATTTAAGATTAAACCACCCACCCAGGCCATAAATACCTTTACCTGACCCAGAACCCATCAGATCATGGCCGTTGATCTAAAAGATCAACAACCCGTATTTGTTCTTTCCTTTTTAATTCCAAACGACCCCCTAACCCTAATCACTTTTCCATATCCGCCGCCCTAAGATCCTCTCCTATCTCAAAACACTCTCAACCTAACCCTAATTTTCAAAGGCTAGCCTCCCATCTCCGGCCATCTCCGGTGACCTCTCATCGTCTCTTAAGCATCCAATGGCTCCTCTCATGCTATGCTTGCCTTCTCTAAGGTCTTCAAGGGCCTAGAGCCACGCCGACTTGCATCTAGGGTTCATCTACTGCCTGTTCTTGGCTACTCCAATGTGATTTCAAGCAAAATCATGTTGTATTTGCTACAATCCTTGGGTTTTTAGACTGGTTTCTTCATCTCTATACGGGTTTCTTTCGAAATCCTAATTTCTTTTCTATACCTCTTAGATCTGTACAGATCTAGGATGATTTGAGTTTGTTTCTTTAATGTTTTACACTGTCCTTGAGACTCTTTACAAGAATCGTTGATTTCAAGTGTTTTTCACTTTTTTCTAAAAACTAGGGTTTCAGAGCTTCTTTTAAAACCTTGTTTAACTAATTCTTTGTGTTTAAACCTCTATTTCTTGCACATTTTGACTAATTCTATGATTTTACTACATCTTTAACTCGTCTATGTTGAAAGCCCTAATTTTTTTAGGTTTCTTCGTTTGGTTCTGTGTATCAGCATGACTGACCAGTTCTCGTTTTTGAGTTTTTGTGACCATATTGCCTTGAATATGTTTCTATTGAGTTTCTTAGCCTAATTTACATCGATTCTATGTGCTTGTGTTCATCTTTACTGTTCAATACTTGCCTCTCTCTCATCAAACCAGTATTGTTTAACTTCCGTGCTTGCTAGAGTTATGTGTCGACCTCTGGTTATCCTTGTCTTACTTTATTTATATGCTAAGCACTGAATCATGACTCTCTCTTCGATTGATTCTGAGTTCCTTATTTCTTGGCTTGATCTGATAACTTTCCTTTAGACATTCAACTCTTCTTGTTTAAACTTGGCTTATTTACTTATTCATGGGAACCTATGTTATACTCCTTAAATCAGTATTATTTCGAGTCCTTGATTCACTGATTTGCTATATGCTGATTCTCGATTATTTCCATATTCTGTAACCTTATTTGGTTTTCTTACCTTATTTGGTCAACCGTATTATTTGTTGATTCTTAACTAGCTGTTTCCTTAATTGAACCCTTGTGTATTTACCCCTAATTGTCTATTTTGTACCTAATGCCTTACTTGATTTTCTTTCCTTAAACATGTCCTACTCTTTACCGTTGGTTAATTACCCCTTAATTAAGGGAGTACTTGCATTGATTTGATTCTAATTAGTACATGATTCCATAATCATTGCTAAACTTTGATTCTTGCCTTATTTTCTACCTATTTTCAAACTATAAAGTACCCTGCTTTTTATTAACACAACACACGAACACATTGGTTCAAAAACTCTCTCTCTCTCTCACTCAAAGCTTTTTCCTCTCTTTTGTGTTACTTACTACTGTTCTAAGTTAGCCAGCTGCAAGCCAAGGCTAACTATTGGGTGCTTTTTCACTTTGTGTTTACTGACTCTTTACTGGTATGTTCTAATTTCAATTCAAATCCCCAAAACAATATGCTTCCCCTACTACTTCAATTTATCATATTACTAATATGCTTATGTCTGTGGTGTTGTTGTTCAACCTACAACTAACATATCTACTTCACTATCTTCTTTACTGCATGCTTCTGAGTATACCCCCTTAGGATTAGCCTGCTCATGAATCCCTTTCTAGTATATACCCCAATGTGACTATGTTTCTCTTATTTCTGGCATGCACCTTCCTGTGTAAAGTAGTTGACTATCCTAAGACTGTTTGATTCTGTATTAAACTCTGAAGTTCATGTTGTAGCTTAAAATCCCTTGAACCCCTTTGAAGGCTTCTCTGATTCTGTACCTATGTGCATCTGTGCTTACTATGTGCCCTATACTTACCCCATTACCCCCATGTATTGAAGTGCTGATGAACCTCTTCTGGTTCTGTATTTGGTTTGTTGATTGTTGATCATCTTACCCTTTTCAAAATTGTCTTATTTAATAACTCCCTATGTTGTTTTTACAAAACTATTTCAAGCAAATCTCTTTTAACACTGTTTTCCTACTAAACCCCCTTTCAAACTATGTCAAGCACTCGCACTCTACTCCTAAGACCCTAGGTTATGCCCCCTCCAGTGTGTGTACTGCCTTGGGACCCTTTTGAGATTCCTCTGAACTCTGGCACACTAAGGTTGGCCCTTCCACACTGCACTAACTTAATTTGATCTAGGTGTGAGCACTGCCCGGTCCTTGAGATCCTTAGGGAACTCTGGCATACCTAGACAATAATATTATCTATGAAATTGGAATTTGAGGCTATTGGAGGTCTGGGAAATCACTTGGGCCTTCTTCAGGCTCCCTATAGTGTAACTTCTTCTTTTTCTTTATCTATTTATGTAATTCATTCATCTGGTTTGTAATAATTTGCAAACCAATATTGGGGTGATTAGTGAAAAAGGGGTGGGTAGTTACATATTTATGGGGTAATATGGGTAGAAACCATGCCTATAGGATTTTATATTTGCTATGTTTGTCTTACCATGTTAGAAATCATGCCTATAGGTTTCAAGTGGTTTCGATAATAGAAATCATGTCTATAGGTTTTAAAATCAACTTCACAAGTAGATACCATGTCTATAGAATGTGATCCAGTTCAACTTCTATTATAACGGGTAGTTACATTTGTTTTCATGCCTACAAGTTTCTAACATCAGCTCTTAACAACTTGATATCATGCTTATAGGGAACAATGTCAGAAATTCTGCCTATAAGTCTAAAATCAGTTTAGTTTCAATAAGTCAGTTCAATTCATGTTAGTTTACTTCGAAACTGGTCTAATAAGTGGTTTGTTTTCCTTAGATGAATTCTTTCGAGTACTGCCCTAATTTACTATTAGAAAGCATGCCTATAGGGATTCAAGAGTCCGTTTTTAAATCTGCCCACTGTTTTACTATATCAAACGTAGTTATTATGCTCTTGGGATACCACTATTTAGCGTTTAGGCAAGCCTATAGGGCAAGTTTAAATTCTGCAACTCCAAAACTATTTTTGCTATCTAAAGTTGTTCAGATTTAACAGGTTTAATCAATAGGCAAGTTAAATAGGATCCTTCACATATTGGCCTAATTCAGTACTTATAACCTTTGCTCACTTAGATGTCATATTCTAGGATTTATTTTCTTAAGTGTTTGAATGTTGTTTGAAGACGTGCACTTATGTGATATGCTTGGGGAGGTAACTGTGAGCCTCTAACTTGCTTTATATGTAGTCCTAAATTGTTCTTGCCTGTCTCCTAGAATTTTCTCCTTTTAAGCACCTTAAGGGTTGTCTAGAACTGCCTAGCTTTAAAGGTCCTAACCACAAGGAAGGGACGAGTAGTGCACGCGTAGGACATTGTCAAGGTTATTAGAACGATTTAGGCTATGATCAAGGGGAGGGACTTGGGTAAAACAGGATATGATGACTACGCGCTAGTGCCACGTGTAGCCCCTCATTGAGGAGTGTTTACCGGACATTGCGTGGGGTGATCCTGTAGGCTAACCAACCTAGGACCCCTCTTTCCAAATCCCTTTTGCTTAAAGACTTTACTTTCTTTTATAAATACAACCTGTTCAAATTCTATGTCTTATTATTTGAGTCATACAATGCCCAACATGCTTTATTTATTTATTTCAACTACTTATCTGTTAAAGGACTAATTCGTAAGTATAAGTTCGGTCGGGACCCACAGTTGTGGACCAAGAGGGGTGCATAACACCTTTCCCTCGAGGTTATTTCGAGCTCTTACCCTAAATCTCTGGTAATGCAAACCAATCCAAGAGTTAATAGCTCTAGGTGCCCTAACGCACCATAATTCTTTAGGTGGCGACTCTTCAAAATACCCAATACCCAAAAGGAAATGAGTTACTACCCCCTTAAATGTCGAAACCCGGACTCCGCAAGGAGAAAAAGGGGGCGCGACAGTAGGGACTTCACGCATATAATAATAGTAGCCCAAAAGCAGAGAATTGAACGATATTATAATTAAAGAGACAACCTACGTTATTTCAAAGTAGGAGACTTGATCATAAGGAAAGTAACTCAAAATGCCCGGGAGCTCAATGCAGGAAAGCTAGGTCCAACATGAGAAGGCCCCTACCGGGTTTCAGCTGTCACCGAAAAAGGTTCGTACGAATTGGAGAATCAAGATGGAGAAAAGTTGCCCAACAACTGGAATGCTATACATAACATAAATTTTCTCAACAACGAGGGAAGCCTCTTGGCACTTGAGCTCTTCTTTAAGTTAGTTAACTTCGGCGGAAACGTTTTCCCAGTCAGATCTAACAGACTTGAGGCTAACAACAAGTTCACAGACAGTAGAGCTGAAAATTCTATTATGCTCAATGGTCTTTTTGTACTTCTCCAATTGGGCATATTTCATCCCTGCAACAACAAGCTCTTTAGTCTTGGAATTCAAGGCTGCCTCTAAATTGATCAATCTTTCAGTAGAGGCAGTCTTACAATCAGATGCAGCAAGAACGGCATTATGAACTTCAACCCATTTGGCCTTAGCCTCTTCAAATTTAACCCTCAACATGGAAATCTCTTGGCTAAAGGTTACCACTTCTTGATCGCTTTGCTGCAAAATGAGCCTCCAATACAATGGCCTCAGCAGCTTTGGCTTCCAGTTTTGAGAGGCGAGCGGCAGTTTGCTCCCGCTCAGCCAAAAGCCGATCCCGTGCGGATATAAGATCTTCCTTTTCCCGGATCAACCTTTGGATGCCCTCAAAAGCAAGAAAGTTGGCCTATAAAACAAGAAGGGCAAGCTCAAGATATTTTTAGGAAAAAATAAAAGAAATAGCAAAGGAAGTAAAGTATGTACCACTACAGCGTTGTGCATGGAATTGTTCAACAAGCACTCTCCCAAGAGAGCCTATATCTTTTCCTAATCTATCTCTGAAGCTAAAGGCTTCAGATAATTATCAAGTTCCACTAGCTGAGATAGCAAGTTGCGTCTGGTGGAGACCGAGAGAGTAAAGTTCCCCTTCCTTTGCGGATCTTCAGAGGGGGCTACATAATTTTGCCCCAAATTCCCATGAACTGGGGACTGGGGAAGAGGAACACCCTATTCTCGGCCAGATACGGCCAGTGGAGATGATGGCAGTTGTTGATGGAAGAGTTGGTGAAGATGAAGATAAAGCTGATGGCGATGAAGGATGAGAAGCAACCAACAACTAGCACTTCGATTATAATATCGTTCCATTCTCTACTTTTGGACTGTCATTCTTATATGCACCAAGTCCATGCGCTCATTGTCACACCTCCTTTTTACCCGCGCCCGCAGGGGCACAGAGGGATTAGGGGAGTTTTTCCAATTAAAGGACAATCGAAATGGGATTTATTATTTAATTCAGAGTTGCCACTTGGGAGATTTATGGTGTCCCAAGTCACCGGTTGAATCCTGAATCGAGGAGAATATTGACTCTGTATTACAGTCCGCGAACCTGAAATCCGGATAAAGAATTCTGTTAACCCGGGAGAAGGTGTAAGGCATTCCCGAGTTCCGTGGTTCTGGCACGGTCGCTCAACTGTCATATCTGGCTTAATTATCTGATTTTATACAATTATGAACTTATGTGCAAATTTTAACTTTTAGCCGCTTTTATTATTATTTTTTTTTAAAAAGACTTGCAACGTCGTGAAAACGGGTCTTGAACCACGTCACATCAATGCACCCGTGGTTATTGACACATTTCAACTTCGTTGAGATTTGGATTTGGGTCACATAAATGTGTACCCGAGTTTAGGGAGATAACATTATTAAATACACGCCTAAAGATGCTAACGCATTATTATTTTTGAGAAAAAGCCGTGAAATTCGCTATACGGCCTATCTCGAAATCTAAACATTTAAGATAACCATCTATTAAGGGCCCCACAATTTGTGCGTTTTATTTGGCGAGGCTCATCTCGTTTATTTTAAAAGGACAACCCTAAGTGACTACATTTTTCTATTAAGTTCGTCTCTAAAATAAAAGAAAATCTCCAAATTAATTACATGCTTAAAAAAGGACGAAACTTATTAGTTATTAGTTTAAGACAAATGCAAATGAAAAATTGCAATCGAGCTTGTACAAAGGGAGATTGTTTCGTATCTTATTCTATAAGTGAATATTACAAAAAAAATTGAAATTATAAATAGGATACAGAATTGACAAACAATAATATCAAAACGAAACTAATTACTCTCTACCAATTTAGACCCACCTTACTAGATGAATTGAACCGCTAGAATTAATTGTTTATAACTATTTGAAATTAAAACCAACCTTAAATACTAATGCTTGCGAAAGTTTGTTAAAACTTGATCGACACTTGGAGAAATCTATTACATTTAAAGGAACTCTAACACGCCTTGTTCGAACTCAACTCATGCCTATTGAATTAATGACCTTAACTTTACTACATCAAATCAAACTTCAAATATGGCAGACCTACTGACTCTACGAAATTACTGGCTAATTATGTTTTCCTAATACTTGCGGATCTTTGTTACTAACAGGACTCAAAATCACAAACTTCAATTTATTTCTATTCCCGTTTTCGTGAGTTCAAAGTTATACTTTACCAATCAACTAAATCGAAACGATTCTCAATATTAACTATTTACCAATTCAAATGGCTACAGGTATGAGGAAAACTGTTCAAAACTGCCTAAGATAGTCCTAACTGTAGTCCAAGCTGGTTCAATATCTAGTGACTTATTTTGATTTATGTAAACTAAACAGTGAGTGCTAATTTGCAAATTATTATATGTTGTGGTCAATATCTAATACATAACCCAACTCAAGTTGAATGTGATTTTGAACTACCTTATTCTGATAATATGAACTAACCAAACTGAAATTATTTAACTATGAAATTCATACAGGCACACACCTAATAGTTTAGCAATCTAGCAGTTTGTTCCAATTAAACACACATACTGAATTGAACTACCATTTGAAGGATTCAGTTCTGTAGTCCGACATCATACATCACCTAATTGCCAATCAGTGATTTAAAAGCAGTCCTAATTATACATATATCTACCATTCATATAACAGGAAACACATAACTAATATCAAATAGAATACAAGCATTCTATAGTTTGAACAATAAATCCTCTGGCCATTTCATTTTAGCTTCAATGAGCATACACCAAGATGATTCAAAGTAGTGTACCTGGAATCGAGAATAGCAGCAGAAGAAGAAGAAAGGCAGGTCAGCAGCAGCAGTAGTATACGATATAACAACACCACAGCAAAGAGCAGAGCAACAACCAGCAGAAATAACACCCAGCACAAGCAGTCCAAAACCCAGGAGTGAAACCAGAAAATACCAAGTTATTCACAGACAGGAACAGAATGTATTCAGAAATGAGACAGGAGAGTAGATTTTCTGATTTCTGTTCTTCAGATTCTCAAATAAAGACACTCAGAACCTTAATTAAACAGTAACAAACTGATTCTAATTTTCAGTAGTAAAGAAGACCTCACTTTTTCAGTATTTAGCTCTCAACCTATTGAACTCTTTAGGGTAAAAGCTCAGCTTGTATTTCACTCTTAAACTCTGAATTTCTGATGTCCAAATCCAGCCTAGACTCTCTAAAAAAACTGAAAGAAAACTAATTTTTCCTCTCCAAAAAAAAACCAACCCCTCAATCTGTCTTAAGTGACTCTATTTATAACCCAAAAACAGGCCTGCTATCTCTGCCTTGAAACCATCAGATTCTAACTGCCCATCCCCCTTTGAATCCCATTACTTAATGCCTTTTGGTTTGAAGTTATTTTGTTCCTCACACTTGCATGCCTTGTTCCCTATTATTTCAATCAAAACTATGGGTTATTATAATATTCCTATTAACTCCCATACTATCATGTTATGTTCCCCATTAATATTAAACTAATGGTATCTATTATCCACTGAACAGACCCTTAAGTTAGTCCACTTGCAGACCTATTAAATCCCAAAATTACCCCCTTAGGAATCTGAACTACTGCCCTGTCCTAAACCTCTTAATCTGATGGTAGAACTCTATAAGTTATAACCTTAACAACTGATTTCTAACTGATCACTAAAGTACTACAGCTATAACCAATTCACAACCAAATTCAAACAATGATTCAATCAGAATTGAAGCAGTATGAATCAAATTATTATCAGGTTATTCTAACATTCAAGCATGTAAAACTAATCGACGACACTTATCCAATCGACTACACGAATTACAATACATACAATCAATAGCAATTAATCAGAATCGAACAGGCACACAGGTGATTCGAGTCGTATTGATAGAAACAGGGATTTATAATAAAACTTAACTAATCGACGAAACTCATCCAAATCGATTATATAGTTTATCATATACTTGACTATGACCAGAAAAAGTTCGACCAAATAAAAGGTCATTGAAGAAGGACAGAATCAATCGACAATAAATAAATAAATAAATAAATTGAAAAATCAATAAAACTAAACTAAACAAATAAACAGATATGAACATATACAAAATGGAACAAACAGGAAAGGAAAAATACCTCAAGAACTCGGAAACTGGACGACCCTGACTCGCACTCTGACTCAAACCTTTTTTGAGGTCGAACGGACCTTAATCGAGTGTTCTCAACTAAGAACACTTCGACTAAGGTCCACTGGACACCCAAATTCCTTTAATTCGGACAAACTCTAGCCTTTGGTTTTCTAGGGTTCTTGGGGTTTGATTTGGGGTTCGAACGGTTTTAGCCTGATTCGAACCAAACCAAAGGTGGTTTGGTAACGAGGGAGGTCTGGGGGCGTCATGGTGTTAGTTTGGGGCTGGTTGGGGTAGTTTCAAGTTTTGCTCGAATCTTCGATTGAAGATTCGAGAAACTACAGGCTGATTCGAGCAAAACGGATAAGGGATTTGGGTTGAGGGTGGTCTAATGGCTTTAGGGTGTTAATTTGGTCACCGGCGGCGTCGTTGCCGCCGAGTTTCAGGTGAAGGTGTGAGAGGGCGGCTAGGGTTTGGGCTATGGAGTTTGTCTCTGAGAGAGACGAAGATAGGGGGTGTTTGGTTTGAGGGGCGGGGTATGGATTAGGAATATATAGTATGGGGGAAATGATCCTGGGCCGTTCGATCTGATGCGATCAACGGCTTGGATCCGTTCATTAATGGAAACGACGTCGTCTTGCTCACCTCGAGATCGGATCGGTCTTTGGATGGGAATGGGTCGGGGCATGGGGGCGATTTGTGGCCGTTGGATCAAATGAAATGAACGGCGTGGATCAATTGGCCTGATACGGCATCGTTTCGGTTAGTCTGAGGGCATGCTGGACCGTTTGATCTTGGGAGATCAATGGTTCAGATTTTGCACATCAAAACGACGTCGTTTGGGTGGTCTTGGAGACAGACCAAATTGTACCGGGTGAGGGGTGTTGAATTGGGCCTGGTTTTGGGTTGTTTTGGACGGCCCAGTTCCGATTTTGTAGGTATTTCCACTTGTTTTTGTTTTCTTTTCTTTTAATTTCTAATTAGAAAAAAATTCTACAATAAATTGTAAAACCAAAATTAACCTACAAAAATATTAATTAACACTTAACTACAATTAACACACAAAATTTAACACCAATTAGAAACAAAAATCACACAATTGTACACTAATTGACAAAAATAGAACAAACACGTATTTTTGTGATTTTCTTTCTTTTAAAACCAAACTATAGTTTAATTAATTTCAAAATGCACAATTAAATCCTAAATATGCATGTAACATGTATTTTTGTATTTTTTAATTAATTAAACAAAATAAACACTCATAGACAAAATAATTATGAAAAATGTCACGCGAAATTCTTAAACTTGTACCCAAATGACATTTGTTTTATTTTTCGATTTCTTTTGGAGTAGTTTTCGTGAAGCAAAAATCACGTGCTCACAGCTGCCTCTCTTTGTCCGAAAACACAAAGAGTTTTCGTGCAAAGATAAAGTGAGTGGATTCGAGCGATTTTGCCCTTTGGAAATACTCCGTGTGAAGCATTTTTTTGAAAGGCTTAACCGAACCTTTACTTCAAAGGTTTCCTACATATCCCTGGCTAAAAGGGAATCAGGTTAATGTAGTTCGGAAAGTTTTGGTAGCTGGGACTACCATGGGACTGCAATGTTGCTGTTACTGCTGTTGCATGCTGTTACTACTGCTTTCCGACCTCCTTATTACACCATTGCAAGAAAGAAAACAAAAAGCTAGACTAAACTAATAATTACAGAATCTTATCTATCTTCGACTTGCTCTTGTAGTCTTCTTTCCGATTTCTGAAATGGGATTCATGCTGGGGGTATTTTTGTTGTAACCCTCCGAATTACTGACTTCTGACGTGATCTTGGAATGTATTCCTCTGTTCTGCAGGCGGGCTCCTGACTTCAACTTGAATGTGTACTCCTTTGTTCTACAGGCGGGCTCCTGACTCCAATAGCGACTTTGCAAATAAATCAGCCTCTATTCTCCAGGCGGGCTCCTGACTTCAACAATAACTTTAAAATAAACACCTTCATTCTACAGGCGGGCTCCTGACTCCTTCAACTTAAAATATAATAACCTCTGTTCTACATGCGGGCTCCTGACTTCTTCAACTTAAAACATAACAACCTCCGTTCTACAGGCGGGCTCCTGGCTCCTTCAACTTAAAATATGACAACCTCCGTTCTATAGGCGGGCTCCTGACTCCTTTAACTTAAAATATAACAACCTCCATTCTACAGACGGGCTCCTGACTTCATCAACTTCAAATGTAACAACCTCCGTTCTAACAGGCGGGCTCCTGACTTCTTCAACTTAAAATATAACAACCTCCGTTCTACAGGCGGACTCCTGACTTCTTCAACTTAAAACATAACAACCTCCGTTCTACAGGCAGGCTCCTGACTCCTTTAACTTAAAATATAACAACCTCCGTTCTACAGGCGGGCTCCTGACTTCGACTACAACTCAAAATTATAACACCTCCATTTTTCAGGCGGGCTCCTAACTTCGACTACAACTCAAAAATATAACACCTCCATTCTCCAGGCGGGTTCCTAACCTCAACAATTTCTTAAAAACATAACACCTCCATTCTCCAGGTGGGCTCCTGACTTCAACAATTTCTTAAAAATATAACACCTCCATTTTTCAGGCGGGCTCCTGACTTCGACTACAACTCAAAAATATAACACCTCCATTTTCCAGGCGGGTTCCTGACTTCAACTTCAACTTGAAATGACAACAACCTCCATTCTTCAGGCGGTCTCCTGACTTCAACTTCAACTTGAAATGACAACAACCTCCATTCTCCAGGCGAGCTCCTGACTTCAGCTATAACTCAAAATGTAATACCTCCATTCTCCAGGCGGGCTCCTGACTTCACTACTTCCCAAAACATAATACCTCCATTCTCCAGGAGGGCTCCTGACTTCAACTACTTCTTAAAAATATAGCACCTCCATTCTCCAGGCGGGCTCCTGCCTTCAATGACTTCTAAGAAATGCGTTTTATTGCTGTTTCTCCTTCCTGCCTTCTGAACCATTTTCCTTCTAACTTGAAATTATCTTCTTTCAGAACTGCTTCCCTCAAAACTGGTGTTTCATTCCTCTGAAAACTGTTGGGGATAACACCGGTGTTTTATTCAAAACTATGTTATTTTCCTCCTTCAAAGACTACTTCCCTTAAAGCTGGTGCTTTCCTTCCACTGGAACTACTTCCCTTAAGACTTGTGTTATCTTCCTTCCGAAATTGCTTCCTTTGAAACTTGTTTGGCCTTTTTCCGAAAACTGCTGGGGATACCATTTTTCCCCAAGCTTGTGTTATCTTGCTTCTTCCCCAAGTGGGTACCGGACTTCCAGAAAATTTTCAAAATGAAAGAAAATTTTCTGCCCCAGTTTGACAGTCTTTCTTGTATCATGATGTCTTTTTATCATCTATAACATTTCCTGTCCCTGCTTCAAATCAAAGACAAAAATTTTGTTAGTTTAAAACGTGGTGAATGGTCGTGCCACTCCTGCTGGGGATGGTTTTCTCTTTCTCCTTTCCCAGCTTTGTGTTCCATTACATTACCAAAGCTTGTTGGGGATGATATTCCTGCTGGCGATCATATTCCTGCTGGAGATGGTTTTCCCCCTCTTCTTTCCCTGCTCCGTGTTGTCCGACCCTCTTGGAACTTGGTCGATAATCTGCCATGGATGCTCTTGTTTCTTGATGATTCTTTATTCACCAATTGTTGCTTCCCACTTTTCTCCATACTCTCCCCGAAATCCTAGGCCAATCCATCATTTGGTCTTGCAACGAACGTCTTTCTCGTTCCATTGCATTATCTTTGGCCCGTCCTATCCACATTGTATTTTTGAACCATCTTGGCAACTGGTAATAAGCTCTGAAAATCCTTTTCAAAAACAAACTGCTGGGGAGATAAAGTCTTTAAAAATAAAAAATGATGAATTCAAGAAAATAAGAGAAGAATAGTTTTCTGAAAAATGTTGGGGAGAAGAAAAAAAAGAAAAGAACTTATCTGAATGGTACAACCGATCCCAATGATCACGTCGTGCATTTTGGATTAACCAACCCAGTCTATTTATATCAATCAATCTTTCTGATGGCCTTACTTTGTTGCGGATATGCAAGCGCCCAATTCCTTTGTCGACTCAACATCTTTGCACTGCTTGATGCCTCGACGAGTCTTTTTCATCAATCTTATCTTGTTTACCTCTTTTGACCCCTTGTCGCCTCATAGTGCCCTTCGAGGGGTTTTCACTAATAAGACTCTCTCATTTCCCTCAACTCTCGTCGCCTTATGGTGCCTGTGAAGGTTTTCACCGATAAGACTCTCTCGTTTTATTTCTCTCAGCTTCCGTCGCCTTATGGTGCCTGTGGAGATTTTCACCGATAAGACTATCTCATTTTATTTTATTTTTTTCAGCTGGGGATTGGAGTGTTACCGATATGACTCTCTATGCTGGGGATTCTTTCGGTTATCAATTCATTTCCAGCTTTGATCCTCTTCTCTGCTGGGGATCAGAGTGTTATTCCCGACTTCCATTTGCATGACTTGGCACTTCTCGGATACTGATCGGGAGGTCTTTTTTGGACATCAATATGGGGTTTTGTGTATGGCTAAAAAAAAAGGGGTATCAAAAGGTTCAAAATAATTTTGATGGGTAAAACAGTACAACTCTTGGAATCAAACTTCCTTCCTAAAATTACAAACACAACTTCTGCCTCAGTTTCTTGCTTGGGGATTTTTATTTTTGTTACAGTATGACCGAGCCGTGAGGCGCCTACGTATCCTTTTTTGAGGAATCAGGTCAAACGTAGTTCCCACTTTCTTTGTTTTTCTTGTGACTTTTCTTTTGTCTTTATTATCATTATTTTTCTCTTCTCTTTTTCTTTCATTTTCATTACTGATTCCGAAAGAGGGGTATGAAATCATAAATAAGGCTCAAAAGGGGAAGCAAAGGTTGAAGTGTTTGGATGGAAGAACAAATTGCCTCTGTCATTTCATTCTCCAATACCATGCCAAATGCAAACAAACAACAATTACAATTAAAATAAATCATACATAATATCTCTTAACTGCGTTAGAATTGATAGCCATGTCGACGCATTTCCCTTCGATATCTGTTAAACATAAAGCGCCATTGGACAACACTCTGGTTACAATGAATGGCCCTTGCCAATTCGGAGCGAACTTGCCCTTTGCCTCAGCCTGATGTGGGAGGATGCATTTCAGCACTTGCTGGCCCACTTCAAACTTCCGGGGACGTACCTTTTTGTTGTATGCTCTTGCCATTCTCTTTTGATATAACTGGCCATGACACACAGCTGCCAATCTCTTTTCATCAATCAAGTTCAACTGCTCCAAACGGGTTTTGACCCACTCATCATCATCAATCTCAGCCTCAGCGACAATCCGAAGGGATGGAATTTCAACTTCTGCCGGTATCACTGCTTTAGTTCCGTAAACCAACAAATAAGGAGTTGCACCTACTGAAGTACGAACAGTAGTGCGATAACCCAACAATGCCAATGGTAACTTCTCATGCCATTGTCTGGACCCTTCTACCATCTTCCTCAGTATCTTCTTTATGTTCTTGTTGGCCGCCTCGACCGCTCCATTCGCCTTGGGACGATATGGTGTGGAATTACGATGTGTAATCTTGAACTATTGACATACTTCTTTCATCAAACCGCTGTTAAGATTAGCACCATTGTCCGTGATGATCACTTTTGGGATCCCAAATCTACAGATGATATGGGAATGAACAAAATCTACCACTACCTTCTTGGTTACCGATTTGAAAGTTTTAGCTTCAACCCACTTAGTGAAATAATCGATGGTCACCAGAATGAACCTATGATCGTTGGTAGCTGCCGGCTCAATAGGCCCAATGACATCCATGCCCCAGGCAACAAATGGCCATGGTGCTGACATTGTATGCAATTCTGTCGGCGAAGAATGAATCAGATCTCAGTATATCTGACACTGATGGCATTTTCGCACGAAACTGATACAATCACGCTCCATAGTGAGCCAATAGTACTCTGCTCGAAGAATCTTCTTCGCCAATACATATCCGCTCATATGTGGCCCACAAACTCCAGCATGTACCTCTGTCATAACTGTCGTGGCTTGACTAGCATCTACACATCTCAGCAATCCCAAATCTGGTGTTCTTTTGTACAACACTCCTCCACTGAGGAAAAATCCATTTGCCAGTCGCCGAATGGCTCTCTTTTGATCTCCGGTGGCCTGCTCTGGGTATATCCCCATACTGAGGTATTCCTTGACATCATAAAACCATGGTTCGCCATCCAGTTCTTCCTATAACATGTTGCAATAAACATGCTGATCACGAACCTGAATATGCAACAAGTCAACATGAATTTTGTCTGGGTGGTGCAACATTGATGCTAAGGTGGCCAAAGCATCGGCAATCTCATGATGAACTCTTGGGATGTGTCTGAACTCCACTGATCGAAATCGCTTGCTCAGATCGTGCAAACATTGTCGATATGGTATGAGCTTCAAATCCCTTGTTTCCCATTCACCCTGAATCTGATGCACCAGGAGGTCCGAGTCTCCCAAGACCAAGACGTCTTGGACATCCATGTCTGCAGCTAGCCGTAGACCCAAAATGCATGCCTCATACTCAGCCATGTTGTTGGTACAATAGAAACGCAGCTGAGCCGTAACAGGATAATGATGTCCTGTTTCAGAAATAAGTACCGCTCCTATTCCAACTCCCTTCGCATTTGCGGCTCCATCGAAAAAAAAGCTTCCATCCTAGTTCCTTGGTCATTTCCAACTCATCTATATGCATCACTTCTTCATCAGGAAAATATGTCCTCGAGGGCTCGTATTCTTCATTAACAGGATTCTCGGCCAAGTGATCAGCTATTTCTTGGGCCTTCATGGCCGTCCTCGTCACATAGACGATGTCGAATTTTGTGAGTAATATCTGCCATTTCGCCAATCTCCCTGTGGGCATAGGCTTTTGGAAAATATACTTCAGTGTATCCAAGTGTGAAATGAGATAAGTAGTATATGATGACAGATAATGCTTTAATTTCTGGGCCACCCAAGTTAGGGCGCAACATGTCTTCTCGAGTTGAGTGTACTTAACCTCATAGCCTATAGACTTCTTGCAGAGATAATAGATGGCTTGTTCCTTCCTTCCTATAATGTCGTGTTGCCCCAGTACGCGGCCAAACGAATTCTCCAAGACCGTTAGATAAAGAATTAACGGTCTTCCCGGCTCAGGTGGAACCAACACAGGTGGATTTGATAAATATCCTTTGATTTGGTCAAATGCTTCCTGACATTCTGCCGTCCATTCTACCGCAACATCTTCTTCAGTAGCAGAAAAATGGGTTCACAAGTTGCTGTGAGTTGAGCAATAAACCTGCTGATATAATTCAACATTCCCAACAAACTCATTACTTCTGTCTTGTTCTTCGGTGGTGGCAAATCTTGGATGGATTTGATCTCTGACGGGTCCAACTCAATGCCTCGCCGGCTGACGATGAATCCCAACAGCTTTCCAGATGGAACACCAAATACACATTTGGCCGGGTTGAGCTTAATATCGTACCTTTGAAGTCTTTGGAAAAACTTCCTTAGGTCTGCTACGTGGTTTTCCTGATGCTTGGATTTTATGATCACATCGTCTACGTATACCTCAATCTCTTTGTGTATCATGTCATGAAACACAGTAGTCATTGCTCTCATGTACGTTGCCCCAGCATTCTTCAAACCAAATGGCATTACCCGGTAGCAATAAGTCCCCCACGGCATAATGAAAGTCGTCTTTTCCGCATCTTCTTCATCCATCAGAATCTGATGATACCCAGCATAGCAATCCACAAAAGACCCGAACTCACATCCGGCACAATTATCGATCAAGATATGGATGTTGGGTAATGGAAAGTTAACCTTTGGGCTTGCCCTGTTCAGATTGTGGTAATCGACACACACCCTGATTTTCCCATCTTTCTTAGGCACTGGCACCACATTAGCCAACCAATCAGGATATCGAGTGACCCGAATAACCTTTGCTTGCAGCTGCTTGGTTACTTCCTCTTTAATCTTCACACTCATGTCTATTTTGAACTTCCTCAATTTCTGCTTGACGGGAGGGCATGCCGGGTTAATGGGAAATTTGTGAACCACTAAATCCGTGCTTAACCACGGCATGTCATCATACGACCATGCAAAAACGTCTTTGAACTCAATAAGTGCTTTGATTAGTTCTTCCCTGATATTCGGTGCAATGTGGATGCTTATTTTAGTTTCCCTGATATCATCTGCATCCCCTAAATTGATGGCTTCTATGTCATTTAAGTTGGGCTTGGATTTCTCTTCAAACTGGCTTAACTCTCTGTTTATCTCTTCGAAGGCTTCATCCTCATCGTATTCCGATTCATCATCATAATTGACCTCTTGCACAATTAGTTCAGAATCATATTGATTTTTTAGACTAGGTTGAAGATCCGTTGTGCATGCCATGTCATTAGAACCAATATAAAGAGAACTGTTCAGAAAGAGAAAAGAAGAAAACAAAGTTAAAACAAAATAAGAAGAGAAAAGCTTTCACTTTTTTTAAAATACGGGATAACAGAGTTTCACACTTTGCTGAATACAAAACAAAACTGGATTACAACCCTGGAATAATCCAAAAAAAAAAATCAGAGCCCACTACCAAGGCTCCCTCCGGGTAGGAATGGGAGTAGCCATCCAATTGTTGATATTTGCCCTAGGCCCCACAAACTGTACATCTAACCTACTGGACCCTTCTCCAGCTTCTATCATGTTGACATCGGCGAACATCCTTTCAAAGCCCTCATTCAAATCTCCATCTGGCCCAATCAGTGGTCCGAGAACTTTCGGGACCGACAACTTTTTGATACCTGCTCTGACAAATGATCTGGATAGGCGCAGGATTGGCTTGGGAAGGACCCATACTCTTTTCTTCAACCTGCGGGCCCGTCTCACATCCGCCGTTGTAGGCTTGAACCCCAACCCAAAGGTATCCAGATTTTTGGGCAAAGAAATCGGCTGAACAATACCCTGAAGATCAGCCCCTAAACCTTTGCCTGACACAAACCCGTTCTTCAACATCTCCGAGGCTACCATGACAGTTGCAACTGCTATTTTGGGAAGTGGGACGCTTTCACCTTCGGGAACTTTGTCCACTAAAACCGTATCGAAAACCTAGTAAACTCACGGTCCCTTATCATCATCAGTCTCTATGAAGGGTACGATGGCATCACTTACGGCGCTTGCATTGTCTTCCCCATGTACTACGATCTCTTGCCTATCCCACTCGAATTTGACCATCTGATGTAATGTAGAAGGCATTGCTTTGGCGGCGTGGATCCAGGGTCACCCCAACAGAAGATTATATGACACTTCCACGTCTAACACTTGAAACTCCATGGTAAACTTGACTGGACCAATTGTTAATTCAAGTATGATGTCACCCACTGTGTCTGTACCACCACCATCAAACCCTCGAACATAGATGTTGTTCTTGTGAATCCTGTCACCATCGACCTTCAGTTTGTTCAACGTGGTCAAAGGACAGATATTGGCACTGGACCCATTATCAATCAGTACTCGATTGACTACCAAGTCTTCACACTTCACGGTCAAATAAAGGGCTCTATTATGTTCTGTACCCTCCACGGGCAACTCGTCGTCTGAAAAGGTGACCCTGTTGACCTCGAAAATCTTGTTTGCTATTTTCTCCAGATGGTTCACAGACATCTTATCCGGAACATGGGCTTCGTTCAGAATTTTCATCAATATCCGGCGGTGCTCGTCTGAATGGATCAACAACGATAACAATGAGATCTGTGCCGGGGTCTTCCTCAACTGCTCCACAATGGAGTAATCTTGCGCCTTCATTTTCTTTAAAAATTCTTCCACCTCTTCCTCGGTAACTGGATTCTTTGTCGCTACTGGATTGGCCCTTCTTAACTCTGCGGGAGCAAAACACCTTCCCGAACGAGTTAACCCCTGTGCCTAACATATTTCCTCCACAACTTCCTTCCCCTTATGCATTACCATTACTTGACTGTAGCTCCATGGCACAGCTTTCTCGCTGATTATCGGTAACTGCATTACTAGCCTGATAACAACTGGTCCTATGCATGCCCCCTTCATGGCTACTGGCTTGCTTGATATCCTTTGCACCGTTACTTTGACCGGCTCTGGATTCTTGGAAACATCAGACGAACTCTTACCCATCACCACCACTGGCTTGCCTTCTACCCTTTCCGACTGCACTACCGCTTTTCCACTGATCGCTTTTTCTTTCGGACTGACACGGATCATCATTACCGTTTGTGAGGGCTTCTTGAGCTTCCCTCCTTCGTGCACTAGTTCGATCATGTGGGCTTCATGGTGTGCCGACAACAGGTTCTGATTGATGTTAGGTGCCTCGGGCTCCTGGACCTCGATCCTATTTATGTCAATAAGATCTTGTACGGCAGTCTTCAACTTCCAACACTTCTCAGTATCATGCCCGAGAGCCCCCGAACAATATTCACAACTTACCGAGTGGTCCAGTTTTTTGGGAAGGGGATTTGGCAATTTGGGCTCCACAAGACTCAATAGGCCTAACTGCCTCAATTTGTGGAACAGAGTAGTATAGGTTTCTCCCAGCGGAGTGAATGTTCTCTGCCTCTGCACCCTTTCAATCCTAAAAGTCTGATTCCCACGGAAACCTGGTCCCGAAGGATTCCTGCAGGCCCTTGGTGGTGGATATGTGTTTTGTGGAGGTGTATATGTGTTTTGTGAATGTGGATATATATTTTGTGGAGGTGGATATGTATTCTGGGGAGCCAGCGCACGCCATTGCGGGCGAGCCGGAGGCTGGGTGTAAGTTTGGGCGTGATGGACAGAGAAATGTGGCTCTTGTGGTGGGTGGTAGGGCTGTGGAAGGCCGTATGGAATGTGTGGGTAATTTGAGTGATGGGGTCTAGGTTGGTAGTGAGGGGGGGACCTCTGGATCTGGACCAAGTACCTGCCTCGACTGTTGCGACATCTTCCCTTTTCTTCTTTTCGAGTGCCCCTCCCGTGCCGCTCTGGATGGCCTGAGTGGTTGCTTTAATCGCCAAATAGTTCAGGATTTTGTTGGACTTAAGTCCCTC
Source organism: Nicotiana tabacum (assembly GCF_000715075.1). Lineage (NCBI taxonomy): Eukaryota > Viridiplantae > Streptophyta > Magnoliopsida > Solanales > Solanaceae > Nicotiana > Nicotiana tabacum. Next base: position 142,214,711 of record NC_134087.1, on the reverse strand, counting down.
TTCAATCATACCGCCCATTTTTACTACTTCATTGAAAGATTTTCCAACTGACGTCACCAGGTGACCGAAGTAAGTTGGCTCCAGAGTCTGCAGAAAGTAGTTCACCATTTCCCCCTCTCTCATCGGAGGATCAACTCTTGCCGCCTACTCTCTCCAGCGGAACCCAAATTCTCGGAAGCTTTCCCCGGGCTTCTTCTCAAGTTTTAGCAATGTGAGACGGTCAGGGACGATCTCAAGGTTGTATTGGAAGTGGCCTGCAAAGGCGTGTGCCAGATCGTCCCAGGTGTACCACCTGCTAAGATCCTATCTTGTGTACCATTCCAGTGCAGACCCGCTTAGACTTTGACCAAAATGAGCTATAAACAGCTCGTCTTTTCCCCCGACCCCTCTCATCTTACTGCAAAAACCTCGCAGATGTACCATTGGATCACTGTGCCCCTCGTATAGATCAAACTTTGGCATCTTGAACCCTGCCGGCAATTGAATGTCGGGGAATGGGCACAGATCTTTGTAGGCCATACTGACTTGGTTGCCTAATCCATGGATATTCCTGAAGGACTGCTCCAGGCTTTTAAACTTTCGAAGCACTTCGTTTTGCTCTGGGATCTTAGCCGGCTTTTCAGTCTCTACCGGGATCTCGAAGTGAGTATTATAAGTATGAGGCTCGGGTGCTTTGAAGGTTGGTTCAGGGGGGTAATATTGGTTATCGTGAGCCTGAAACAACGGCTCGCTGGATGATCTTTGTAGCGTGGCTGGCGGGGGTTCCACGAAAACAGGAACATTTGGTAGATGAGGGTTCTGATTGGGTTGTGAAGCTTGGGGATCATAGGCATTTCTTCCCTGATAGCATTGGTGACTGGGGAAGCTTGTTGAAGGGCCGGGGGAGGGTATTCCGGTGTGTGTCCTGGTGGGAGGGTGGGAGTAACGGGAGGGTTAGGCACTTTTTGTACCCTAGCTAAGGCTAGCTGCATTTTTTTCATCTCATGTCTCATCTTATCCATTTCCTCCTTCAGCATTTGATTCTTCGTCCTTTCATCCTCGACACTTTGATCTGAACTAGTCATGCTTTTTAGTATGGGCCCTTTGGATCTTGTTTGGTAATGATAATCTGCCAGAACATTCTAACAAACTAACTAGTTCGAAATCTCTGGAAGGACAACAAACTTGTTAGTGTTAGAGTTTAACACATATTGCAATTTCACATTGGGGGATGCAATGTTCCTAGGTAGTTTAACCATTTCTAACATGTCTTTGCTTCGACCGCATGCGTCATTCCTGCTTACTTTGTTTGTGCCTCGTTTAAGTGTTTCTGAAACTTTCTTTATCTCTCTTTTTATTTCTTTCTTTTCCTTTCTTTTATTCACTTTGCCTTTCTCTTTTTCTTTTTAGTGGTGGTCGAGTCTTATGTGGATTGCCTACGTATCATGTCCCCGCATGAATCAGACCGCGCGTAGTTCTGCCACAAGTGCGGAAAATAAAGACACCATTTTTGGATTTTTCAACCTTTACTAGCAAAACGTTTTATTACAAGGCAAAACATTTTTGAAAGGAAATTGACAGACTTGATACAGACTACAGACTTTATGCCAAAAAGGGAAATACAAACTCTAACGGATAACAGATTCTGAAGACAAGGAAAATACAGACTCAAACTATGAATGTTTCAGAGTTTTGAATTTTTGGCGCCTGCGGGGCGTTGTTCGGCCTCGCCGCGGGCTTTGGTGCAAGGCCCCTTTGCAGATATTTCAAATCTTCCATGATCTGGTGGACATAAATCATTATTGAAGCAAAGAAGGTGGTACGGGACATATCCTCACAAGCTAGGCACTTTATGGTGATGTAGTGCCCGATATCGTCGATTCTTCCCTTGATTCTGTCCCTTTCCATAAGCAATCGCTCTATTTGTTGATTCTGCGTCCCCAACACTTGAGTGTTGTAAAAGAGTTGACTCCAAGACTGGATTTCCAATAAACCCGTAAGACCTTTTAGATATTTCTTGACCTCATCTTGCCCTTCTCCACCTAAATCATCCCACCATAGCCGCAACTTGAAAGGTATTTTAGTCATTATTGAAAAAGATTCATTTTTGCATCGTGCTCATCCTGCACATTTATTAAGGTGATTAAGCGAAAAATAAAATTTATTTGACTCAACCAATTGGCTATTTTTAATTTTTCACAGATTAAAAGAAAGTTCTGGTTCCGAACATGGCCTTTCAGCACTTCGGGAACGAAGATTTTGAGGCTGGGTGAGTCAACAGGTCAAAAATCCAAAAAATGACTACAAGTGGCCGTTTATGCAAAGTCAGCCTTCCAGCGTCCCTTTTGGGAACATTCGGCTATTTTGACAAAAACGGCGTCACCCGACTTATTTATGACGAAAATTAAAATTTTGACATTTTTGTAAAGGGGAGGTTGGACCCGATGAGGGTTGCCTACGTATCCCGCACCCTGTGAGAATCAAACCGGCGTAGTTTGGGTAGATAAAACAAACTTATTTTGAAAACAAGCCTCTTTTTAATGGAAAATAAAACCATTTTTCATAAACAAAACCCTTTTTTTTTCATTTTCTCAAAAATCCGACAGAGTTTCGACGCTATTTGGACATTGATTTTTTTCAAAACAGGCTATTAACTACCTATATCTCTTTTTCCTCAAAGTATTCAAAAGTCGGTCAACATGCAAGTCCGAAGTAAACAAATGCACATGTAGCAAGTTGGATGCATCAGGATGATCTTTTGTCGTTTTGGTACACCTGTCCTAGACAGACCCAACCCCTGTGTTGAGCCTCCAAAGTCAAATGCACATGATGCAAACAAACGTTCCTACTAGGGATCCGGCATGAAGCTGAGTTATTCTAGGTTTGTAACCTGGGTATTTGTTCTAGACTGTGTACCCGAGCGAACAACTCGAGTCGAGGAGGGGGCAACGTACCGGGGACCCACGAGATCGTCCGGCTTTGTAACTTGTCCGGCCTCTTTCTTATTTCAGGATATGACACTAACAGAATAGGGAGTCTCAACCAGTGAGCACATCCCCGGAGGTGAGAAGAGAAGGGTTTCGTAGCAGTTTATATACAGTTCAAATAATATCAAAGCGATAAAAGCAACATTTTGCACATTTAGGCCAAAACATGTAATAAGATCAAATAATAAATGAAGCCAAATAATAACAATTATTCCAGGCTCGAATTCTTGAACCCTGAACCAGAAATTCTGGGTTCGGTCCCCAGCAGAGTCGCCAGAGCTGTCACACCTCCTTTTGGCCCGCGCCCGCAGGGGCGCAGAGGGATTAGGGGAGTTTTTCCAATTAAAGGACAATCAAAACGGGATTTATTATTTAATTTAGAGTCCCCACTTGGGAGATTTATGGTGTCCCAAGTCACCAGTTGAATCCCGAATCGAGGAGAATATTGACTCTGTATTACAGTCCGTGAACCAGAAATCCGGATAAGGAATTCTGTTAACCCAGGAGAAGGTGTTAGGCATTCCCGAGTTCCGTGGTTCTGGCACGGTCGCTCAACTGTCATATCTGGCTTAATTATCTGATTTTTTAAATTATTAACTTATGTGCAAATTTTAACTTTTAGCCGCTTTTATTATTATTATTTTTTTAAAAAGACTTGCAACGTCTTGAAAACGGGTCTTGAACCACGTCACATAAATGCACCCGTGGTTATTGACACATTTCAACTTCGTTGAGATTTGGATTTGGGTCACATAAATGTGTTCCCGAGTTTAGGGAGATAACATTATTAAATACACGCCTAAAGATGCTAACGCGTTATTATTTTTGAGAAAAAGCCGTGAAATTCGCTATACGGCCTATCTCGAAATCTAAACATTTAAGATAACCATCTATTAAGGGCCCCGCAATTTGTGCGTTTTATTTGGTGAGGTTCATCTCGTTTATTTTAAAAGGACAACCCTAAAGTGACTACATTTTTCTATTAAGTTCGTCTCTAAAATAAAAGAAAATCTCCAAATTAATTACATGCTTAAAAAAAAGGACGAAACTTATTAGTTATTAGTTTAAGACAAATGCAAATAAAAAATTGCAATCGAGCTTGTACAAAGGGAGATTGTTTCGTATCTTATTCTATAAGTGAATATTACAAAAAAAAATTGAAATTATAAATAGGATACAGAATTGACAAACAATAATATCAAAACGAAACTAATTACTCTCTACCAATTTAGACCCACCTTACTAGATGAATTGAACCGCCAGAATTAATTGTTTACAACTATTTAAAATTAAAACCAACCTTAATGACTAATGCTTGCGAAAGTTTGTTAAAACTTGATCGACACTTGGAGAAATCTATTACATCTAAAGGAACTCTAACACGCCTTGTTCGAACTCAACTCATGCCTATTGAATTAATGACCTAAGCTTTACTACATCGAATCAAACTTCAAATATGGCAGACCTACTGACTTTACGAAATTACTGGCTAATTATGTTTGCCTAATACTTGCGGATCTTTGTTACTAACAGGACTCAAAATCACAAACTTCAATTTATTTCTATTCCCGTTTTCGTGAGTTCAAAGTTATACTTTACCAATCAACTAAATCGAAACAATTCTCAATATTAACTATTTACCAATTCAAATGGCTACAGGTATGAGGAAAACTGTTCAAAACTGCCTAAGATAGTCCTAAGTGTAGTCCAAGCTGGTTCAATATCTAGTGACTTATTTTGATTTATGTAAACTAAATAGTGAGTGCTAATTTGCAAATTATTATATGTTGTGGTCAATATCTAATACATAACCCAACTCAAGTTGAATGTGATTTTGAACTACCTTATTCTGATAATATGAACTAACCAAACAAAAATTATTTAACTATGAAATTCATACAGACACACACCTAATAGTTTAGCAATCTAGTAGTTTGTTCCAATTAAACACACATACTGAACTGAACTGCCATTTGAAGGATTCAGTTCAGTAGTCCGACATCATACATCACCTAATTGCCAATCAGTGATTTAAAAGCAGTCCTAATTATACATATATCTACCATTCATATAACAGGAAACACATAACTAATATCAAATAGAATACAAGCATTCTATAGTTTGAACAATAAATCCTCTGGCCATTTCATTTCAGCTTCAATGAGCATACACCAAGATGATTCAAAGTAGTGTACCTGGAATCGAGAATAGCAGAAGAAGAAGAAGAAGAAGAAGAAGAAGAAGAAGAAGAAGAAGAAGAAGAAGAAGAAGAAGAAGAAGAAGAAGAAGAAGAAGAAGAAGAAGAAGAAGAAGAAGAAGAAGAAGAAAGGCAGGTCAGCAACAATAGTAGTATACGATACAACAACACCACAGCAAAGAGCAGAGCAACAACCAGCAGAAATAACACCCAGCACAAGCAGTCAAAAACTCAGGAGTGAAACCAGAAAATACCAAGCTATTCACAGACAGGAGCAGAATGTATTCAGAAATGAGACAGGAGAGTAGATTTTCTGATTTCTGTTCTTCAGATTCTCAAATAAAGACACTCAGAACCTCAATTAAACAGTAACAAACTGATTCGGATTTTCAGTAGTAAAGAAGACCTCACTTTTTCAGTATTTAGCTCTCAACCTATTGAACTCTTTAGGGTAAAAACTCAGCTTGTATTTCACTCTTAAACTCTGAATTTCTGATGTACAAATCCAGCCTAGACTCTCTAAAAAAAACTGAAAGAAAACTGATTTTTCCTCTCCAAAAAAAAAAACCAGCCCCTCAATCTGTCTTAAATGACTCTATTTATAATCCAAATACAGGCCTGTTACCTCTGCCTTGAAACCATCAGATTCTAACTGCCCATCCCCCTATGAATCCTATTACTTAATGTCTTCTTGTTTGAAGTTATTTTGTTCCTCACACTTGCATGCCTTGTTCCCTATTGTTTCAATCAAAACTATGTGTTATTATAATATTCCTATTAACTCCCATACTATCATGTTATGTTCCCCATTAATATTAAACTAATGGTATCTATTATCCACTGAACAGACCCTTAAGTTAGTCCACTTGCAGACCTAATTAAATCCCAAAATTACCCCCTTAGGAATCTGAACTACTGCCCTGTCCTAAACCTCTTAATCTGATGGTAGAACTCTATAAGTTATAACCTTAACAACTGATTTCTAACTGATCACTAAAGTACTACAGCTATAACCAATTCACAACCAAATTCAAACAATGATTCAATCAGAATTGAAGCAGTATGAATCAAATTATTATCAGGTTATTCTAACATTCAAGCATGTAAAACTAATCGACGACACTTATCCAATCGACTACACGAATTACAACACATACAATCAATAGCAATTAATCAGAATCGAACAGGCACACAGGTGATTCGAGTCGTATTGATAGAAACATGGATTTATAATAAAACTTAACTAATCGACGAAACTCATTCAAATCGATTATATAGTTTATCATATACTTGACCATGACCAGAAAAAGTTCGACCAAATAAAAGGTCATTGAAGAAGGACAGAATCAATCGACAAACAAAAAATTGAAAAATCAATAAAACTAAACTAAACAAAAAAACAAATATAAACAAATACAAAATGGAACAAACAGGAAAGGAAAAATACCTCAAGAACTCGGAAACTGGACGACCCTGACTTGGACTCTGACTCGGACCTTTTTTGAGGTTGAACGGACCTTAATCGAGTGTTCTCAACTGAGAACACTTCGACTAAGGTCCACTGGACACCCAAATTCCTTTAATTCGGACAAACTCCAGCCTTTGGTTTTCTAGGGTTCTTGGGGTTTGATTTGGGGTTCGAACGGTTTTAGCCTGATTCGAACCAAACCAAAGGTGGTTTGGTAACGAGGGAGGTCTGGGGGCGTCATGGTGTGAGTTTGGGGCTGGTTGGGGTAGTTTCAAGTTTTGCTCGAATCTTCGATTGAAGATTCGAGAAGCTACAGGCTGATTCGAGCAAAACGGATAAGGGATTTGGGTTAAGGGTGGTCTAATGGCTTTAGGGTGTTAATTTGGTCATCGGCGGCGGCGTTGCCGCCGGGTTTCAGGTGAAGGTGTGAGAGGGCGGCTAGGGTTTGGGCTATGGAGTTCGTCTTTAAGAGAGACGAAGATAGGGGATGTTTGGTTTGGGGGCCGGGGTATGGATTAGGAATATATAGCATGGGGGAAATGATCCTGGGCCGTTCGATCTGATGAGATCAACGGCTTGGATCCGTTCATTAATGGAAACGACGTCGTCTTGCTCACCTCGATACCGGATCGGTCTTTGGATGGGAATGGGTCGGGGCATGGGGGCGATTTATGGCCGTTGGATCAAATGAAATGAACGGCATGGATCAATTGGCCTGATACGGCGTCGTTTCAGTTAGTCTGAGGGCAGGCTGGACAGTTTGATCTTGGGAGATCAATGGTTCAGATTTTACACATCAAAACGACGTCGTTTGGGTGGTCTTGGAGACAGACCAAATTGGACCGGGTGAGGGGTGTTGAATTGGGCCTGGTTTTGGGTTGTTTTCGACGACCCAGTTCCGATTTTGTAGGTATTTCCACTTGTTTTTGTTTTGTTTTCTTTTAATTTCTAATTAGCAAAAAATTCTACAATAAATTGTAAAACCAAAATTAACCTACAAAAATATTAATTAACACTTAACTACAATTAACACACAAAATTTAACACCAATAAACAAAAATCACACAATTGTACACTAATTAACAAAAATAGAACAAATACGTATTTTTGTGATTTTCTTTCTTTTAAAACCAAACTATGGTTTAATTAATTCCAAAATGCACAATTAAATCCTAAATATGCATGCAACATGTATTTTTGTATTTTTAATTAATTAAACAAAATAAACACTCACAGACAAAATAATTATGAAAAATGTCACGCGAAATTCTTAAACTTGTACCCAAATGACATTTGTTTTATTTTTCGATTTCTTTTGGAGTAGTTTTCGTGAAGCAAAAATCACGTGGTCACACTCATCGAGTAGTTCCAAGTTGACTAATATTGCTTCGTTGTTTGACTCTTCATTTTCTTGGAAATATCTCAAGGTGGGCTCCCCTACTTCTACCGGGATTAAGGCTTTTGCTCCGTACACAACGGAAAAGGAGTTTCTCCTGTATTTGATTTGGTCGTTGTTCGGTATGCCCATAAAACTCCGGGTAGTTCCTGAGTCTATTTACCTTTAGATGCTTCCAACATTTTCTTGAGGTTTTGTATAATCACTTTGTTCGTTGACTCCGCTTGACCATTTGCGTTCGGATAGTAGGGTGAAGATGTGATCTTCTTTATTTTCAAATCTTCAAGGAACTTTGTGATCTTTGCGCTAATAAATTACGGCCCATTGTCATATGCTATTTCTTTTGGTATTCCGAACCTGCATATTATGTTTCCCCATAAGAAATCCACCACTTAGAAAAATAGTCAGTCAAAATCAAAAGAAATCTTACCTTACCGGGAGCCAGTGGCAGTGGTCCGACGATGTCCATCCCCCATTTCATGAACAACTACGGAGATAGAATTGAGTGTAGTGGTTCTGTCGGTTGATGTACCAGCGGTGCATAGCATTGGCACTTATCGCATTTTTGCACGAAAGCTTTGGCATCTTGTTCCATTCGGGGCCAATAATATACTTCCCCTACCAATTTTAGCACTAAGGAATTTGCGCCCTAATAGTTTTTGCATATCCCTTCATAGACTTCTTGCATAATATAATTAGTTTCGGATGCCCCCAAGCATCGGGCCAGTGGGCCTTGGATAGATTTTCTGTATAGTTGGCCTCTTTTGAAGCTATATCGTGCTTCTTTGGAGCATAGCGCCCGGGACGCCTTAGAGTCTTTGGGGAAACTTCCCGTGCTCAAGATAATCGACGATCTCATTCCTTTAGTCCCAGACCAAATTAGTCGTATTTACCTCATAGTAGCTATATGCATCCAGGACCTAGTACATTAGTTGTATTACCATTCCGGACTCTGATCCCTTCATTTTCATTGATGAACCGAGGTTAGCCAGTGCATCTGCTTCTGCTTTTCTTCCCTCAGGATATGAGTAATGACCACTCCCGAAATCAAGCTAGCACAACATGGACCTTTACCACGTATTGTTTTATGCGCTCCTCTTTGGTTTCGAAGATCCCATAGACCTGATTTAACACTAGTTATGAGTGGTGCTTGATTTCTATGACCTCAAAATATAGTCCCCGGGCCAGTTCGAGTCCTGCAATCAAACCCTCATACTCTGCTTTATTGTTAGTTAAAGGGATCGTTCTGATGACTTACCTTAGGGTTTCTCCCGAAGGCGTGGTTAATACTATGCCAAGACCGGACCCTTTTAAGTTGGAGGCTCTATCTGTAAATAAGGTCCAAGCTCTTGATGTTGATTCTGACACCATTACTGCCTCTCTTGTTGCTAGAGGCAGGAATCTGAGACTGAAGTCGGCCACAAAGTCAGCCAAGACTTGTGACTTAATTGTAGTCCTTAGTTTATATTCTATGTCGAATTCACTCATTTCAACGGCCCATTTGGCCAACCTACCTAAGAGTTCGGGTTTGTGAAGGATGTTTCGCAGAGGAAATATGGTTACCACGGCTATAAGGTGACATTAGAAATAGGGCCTCAGCTTCCTAGCGATGACTACGAGAGCTAAGACCAGCTGCTCCAAATGCGGGTAACGAGTTTCTACTTCTGTTAAAATTTTACTGGCATAATAAATAGGAGATTGCGTACCTTCGTTCTCACGGAATAAAACTTCACTTACCGCTACTTCCGAGATTGCGAGGTAGACCAAGTAATAGAGGGATTGACAAGTATCTTTTCAAATCTCTCAAAGCCTGCTGGCACTCCGAGATCTATTCGAAGATGTTTTTCTTTTTGAGCAGTGCGAAGAAATGGTGGCATTTCTCTGACGGCCGAGAAATGAACCTGCTCAAAGCGACCAATCTTCCTGTGAGCCTTTGGACCTCTTTCATGCTTGCAGCTGGTTCAGGATGTCTTCTATGGCCTTGATCTTATCAGGGTTTATCTCAATCCCCCTTTGTGATACCAGAAATCCTAGGAGCTTACCAGACTGACCCCGAACGCGCATTTCTCGGGGTTAAGCTTCATGTTATGCTTTCTTAAGGTGTCGAAAGTTTCTTGCAGATGCTTAAGGTGATCACCTGCATTCAAAGACTTAACGAGCATATAGTCTATATAAACTTTCATAGTTTTCCCTATTTGTTTTTCAAACATCATGTTTAGGAGCCGCTCATAAGTGACTCCGGCGTTCTTTAACCCGAAGGGCATTACACTATAGCAATACGTGCCAAAATTGGTTATGAACTTAGTCTTTCTTGATCTTATAGGTTCATCATAAATTGGTTGTACCCGGAATAAGCATTGAGAAAATTCATTAACTCATGCCCGACCATCACATCGATCATTTGATCGATGTTTGGCAGTGAGAATGAGTCTTTCGGGCACGCCTTATTCAAGTCCTTATAATCTACACACATGCAGAATTTATTGTTCTTCTTAGGAACTATGACTACATTAGCTAGGTATTCTGGATATTATACCTCTCGGATCGAACCGATATCAAGTAAGCGAGTTACCTCTTCTTTGACGAATTTATTCCTGGCCTCCGCAATAGGGCATTTCTTTTTCTTACCGGAGGGATGTTGGGATCCAAACTTAGCTTGTGTACGGCTAAATCCATCGGAATACCTTTTATATCCGCATGCGACCACGCAAAATAATCGGCATTAGATTTAAGAAATTCAATAAATCCAGACCTGAGCTCGGGATGCAGTCCTATCCCCAAGTGGAATTTCCTTTCTAAGAATTTTTCGAACAATGCAACTTGCTCGAGCTCTTTCGCCGTGGAATATTTTGCATTCGTCTCTACTGGTACTTGGAAATACCTTGGCACCTTATAAGATTCCGATGCTTCTACCCCCGGTCTAACTTCATTCGATTCGGGAGTAGGTGCCGGTTCCTGTAGTTGCTATGCCGCATGCTCCTTCCCTTTGCTACTAGAGACCGAAATCACATTCATCTCCCTTGCTGCTAGTCGGTCGCCCCTAATCTGTTTAATTCTTTCGGGCATTGGAAATTTAAGTAATTGATGATACGTTGATGGTACAACTCTCATCTCATGCAACCATGGTCTTCGGCATTTGTGGGCAACAAACTCTCTCCTAGGGTTGTCACGCTCGTGAGGTTGAATCTAACGAGGAGTTTTGTGGCCAGAATGATACTTCCGGTGAGTTTAGATTTCTCTAATACTCTCCATTGTATGATATTGGCTAAACTCATTGGATCCACTAGAACACGTTTGATTTTAAAGTCTAGCACATTTAAAGAAATTACCAATGGATTGTTGTGCGGTAGCAGCAATCCGTCTGCGTCTTCTTTCGTGAAAGTGATGTATTCTTCGGCAACTTCGTGGAGTCTCTTGCTATGTGTTATTGATACTTTTGTCTTTTTTGCTGCCGAGAAGGTGACCCCGTTGATCTCGTTCCCCCTGAAGATCATGTTGATCGTCTGGCGCGAGGGATCTTCCCCTACTTTCCAGGGTTTTACGTTATCCGATTGTGACCGTAGTTGTTCTTGGCCCGACCACTTAAGAATTCTCTAAGATGACCATTCTTCAATAGTGTCACCACTTCTTCTTGGAGATGTCGGCAGTCCCTAGTTCGGTGGCCATTCGTCTAGTGGTATTCACACCATAAGTTGGGATCCCTCTTGCTGGGATCAGATCTTATCGGCTTTGGAAACCGTGCTTCTTTGATGTTTCTCATTGATGATACCAACTCTACTAAACTAACATTGAACTTGTATTCTGAAAGCTTCGGGTAGGAAGGATCTCGTGTACCTGATGCTTTTTTGTCCTGCAATGATCTATTATTCCGATCGCGATCAGTCCTTCTGTCGGTAGCGAACCTATTTGCTGACCGAAAACCTCTGTCGCGGCCTTCAATCTATTCGTAGGGCAAAAACCAGCCCTTAAAGACCGTCTGTCCGTGACGAAATCATCTTTTGATTTTTCTTTGTTCTTCTCCCGTCCCTATGCCGACAACAGGAAACCAACCTGATCATCTTAGGTCCTTATATTTGACTCGTACCGGTTGTGTACATCTTCCCAAGTCATTGCTTGGAACTCAAGAAAACTTTCCTTCAGTTTTTGGGAAGCGTCTGAACTTCTCGAATTCGGTCCCTTGGTGAATGCTTCAGCCGCCTATTCGTCCAGAACAACCAGGAGCAACATCCTCTCCTTTTGGAACCGGGTAACGAACTCTCGCAGCAATTTGGATTCTCCTTTTGCAATTCTGAATATGTCGGCCTTTTGGGCCTGCACCTTTCTGGCCCCGGCATGAGCCTTAATAAAAGAACCCGCGAGCATCTCAAAGGAATCTATGAAATGCTCGAGTAACAGTGAATACCACGCCAAGACTCCCCTCGTGAGAGTCTCTCCAAATTTCTTCAGCAAAACAGATTAAATCTCTGAGGAGCCAAATCATTCCCCTTCACCGCCGTTGTATAGGTGATAATATGCTCTTGAGGGTCTGAAGTTACATCATACTTTGGCACGTCGGACATTTTAAACCGCTTCAGGATTAATTCTTGTGCCACGCTTGGTTTGTACAGCAACTGAGTATACTTCTTTGAGTCCAGTCCTTTCAGCACCGGTGGTGCGGCCGACATTTGGTCCATACGGGCGTTCACTTCTCTCATAAATCGTAAGAGTTCATTCTTGAAGGGATCGTTTTTGTTATTGGGGCTCGATCCCCTTCCCCCAGCTCCATCGGAACTAACCTTTCCCCTCGAGGTGTTGTTGTCGACCCTCTGTGTTGTTTGATTTGCGGGAGCGCTAGGAAGAACTGGATCTCGTCTATTCACATTATTAGAAGCCCCTAATAACGCCTACTTCAACTCCGTCATAACCTTATCCTGCCATGTGAGGTGGCCTAGAATGATCATTTGTTTGCTCTTGTGGGACCCTTACTGCATCAACAACATGCTCCTCTTCAACATTATTAAGAGTTGCCTCCCGAACATATCGCGGGTAACGCCTGTCATGGACCGGCATGGCATCGTTCCCCTCATTGTGGGTGTCACTGATTGAATCCTCGAAATGAGGCTGGTTTTCTCGAACCTCGGGATTGTGTGTGTTGTTAACATCGTTATTTGCAATTTCTTATGATTTTTTAGACAAATAATCAAAACACATTAGTAAAAGAGGCAAAGATCAACTTAATTACACGACTGTCTAGGCCCCATGGTGGGCGCCAAACTGTTTACCCGTAAAACGATACAGTTGAATTTACATGTGGTTTTTAGAGAAGTGAATTAATTCAATCCTGAAATAATAAAGGAATTGAAGAAATATGTAACACTTATCCTTGGAATGAAGATGAAATCACGAAAAATTATAATTCTGGGGGCAGAGTTTTCAGGCACAACAGTGATGAAACCAAAAAGGAAGAGGATAAAATTGTATAGAGCATTCAATAGATCATAGCATAAATTTGCCAGAGAATTCGTGTCCTTTACTATGATAACTGAACTCACTATTTATAGTTACGTCTAGGGAACAATGTCCTAGGATCGTGCCACTCTTTAATGTCAATTATGAGGGCCATTAATGAAGGTGTAATGGTGAGCATAAATGACAAATTTTTTATAACAGACAGTGCACTAAATACTGTGGAATATTCTTCATTAAATGCTACCGATCGGAAGACATTTGTTGCATCTTTACGGGTGTCATTCTTTCCGCTGTCAAACGGAATAATTGCCTTTGGTTCTAACTGTCCCCCGCTTTAAGTTCCACGTGTCACTCTCTTAAGTGGTCACTTAGCATAGCGCATTTTACCATATACGGACAAACTAAAAACGAAAGAGTGTCACATAAATTGAGATAAAAAAAATATAATATAAGAAACCCTGTTACTACGTACAATGGAATAGTAAAAAGAGGTGGGAATGCATGTTTTTTATCTGGTTCCAATATTGCATTTCATGTTCTAATAAAACGGTTAGAAAGTGAGCTTTTTAGTTATGGGCCAACAAAAGAAAATTTGGGATAAGATTTTTATAGGATCTCCCCCTACAAAAATTTCATTATACCAACAAATTTTCTGTAACACTTTTGTGGTTTAAGTGATAAAATAAACATTGCTTTTGGTAGGATGGGGAAAATGTCGGTTGTGCAAAATTGGAGAGGGAGTTTGTTTTTTTATACAAGTTAAAGTGGGAAAATATTAAAAATGATTTAAACTTATACAACCTTAGTATCTTTACATGTGCATAAACTTTAGTCAAATATGCGCATCATCAAAAGGATGACCAAGCTCGCCGACGCTACCTATTTTTTCCCTCCATCAGTCTATTGGGCTGCCTAGTTTTGTCATTTACAACCGGCTCTTCAAGAATTCAAGGTGGGTCTCATTGGAGTTTCAGTAGTCTCGTGGGTCGTTCTGCTTTTGTAGTTTATAGAGCTTAATGGGCTTGGAATGTACTACGCTAAGAGCTCGTTTGGCCAAACTGTCAAAAACTGATTATTTTTAAAAATATTTTTTTTATAAGTGTTTTTTTTAAGAATACTTTTGAAAAAAAATAGTTTGTTTTTTATCAATTCATTTAAGAAGTACTTTTTGCATTATTTAATAAATAAATTGTGTTCGACCAACCTTTTTAAAAAGTATTTTTGAGTGTCAAATTACCAAAAAAGATAGTATCAAGGTCTTATAATTATTTTAAATAGAAAAATAAACTTAAATATTTATCGTAAAAGACTTTTATTATTTTTTATTTTATTTAATTAAAATATAAAACATAAAATAAACATACATATTAAAGATTTAAATAACCGAGTAATTATTGATTTTAGTGAGAGATTAACAATTAATTAATATAATTGGTGGTTAATTATTGGACCAAAATACATAAGGTGGCAACAAACCCATCTAAGGATTGTGACTCATAAATCACTATGATTAAGTCGCAAGTCTTAAAGAACATGAGTCATACTCATTAATTAAAGAAGAGACACATATTTATTCTTAAAAAAAACATGAGTTCACATAAGCTAGAAAAACTCTAAAGCTCACACTTACGGCCATAATGATTAGAAACCTTTAACCATTTAAACTAAGATAAATTATGTCAATACCAAACTTGATGATATGAACTGTAAAGTTAATAAAGCCTAAACACTCACCCAAAGTAACGAGTATCGTCTGCATAGAGAGTGATTGCTTTCGTTGTGTTCTTATCAGCTATATAAGTTCGTATGGATTTAGAGGGATTGTCTGGAGAACCGGCTCAGGTATGTTAAGATTATTCATTCTTTCTTTTTGGTATGATCTATACGACACAAACGAAATAAGAAAATGTACAACTTCCATAAATGACTCTATTCATAGAAATATTAGAGATGCTTATGTTCTTGATTCCCCATGTGTCATATTATTCTATCATCTGTTCATGGGTCTCAAAAATATGTAAGTTGGTAAAGTTTATTTCATGATATTAATCACAGGCATAATGGTCTTATGACGTACCGAGAGATTGTATTAACGTATTTCATATATATTTCATGCATTTATACATGTACATTGACCCATGACCATGATACCATTATATACGCGTATATATATGTATATATATATACGTATAAGGGATATGAGAAAGGTTATGGCGTTATATACGCACCACCACCTGATCAGTTGGTATACATTGATAGTTTTGCCCACAGTGGCCGAGATGATATGATGGGATGCCCTCAGAGGCTTGATGATGTTACAAACACATGTACCTATGCACGACATGACATTCATACGCATATGCATAACACTATAAGTATTTCATGATTAACAGAGTTATCCAGACTTACATGTTGAGTCACTTACTTCATGTTCTTCCATGTCTTTTATATACTCATTTATGTGCCTTACTTACTCGGTACATTATTCGTATTGACGTCCCTTTTGCCTGGGGACGCTGCGTTTCATGCCCGCAGGTCCCGATAGATAGGATGAGAGCCCTCCAAGTAGGCTATCAGCTCAGTGAAAGGTGTTGGTGCGCTCCATTTGCTCCGGAGTTGCTTCTTTGGTCAGTATAATTAGTACATGTAGTGATTGGAATGCAAGGACCCTGTCACGACCTTTATGATATTATGTATTCTTAGAGGCTTGTAGATAGATGTCATGTATATGAAAGTTTGTATGGCCTTGTCGGCCTATGTTTAGTGTGCGAGCGATCATTTTGGTCTTATAGGCCCATATGTGTTATGTATAAGTTGGTATTACATTTTTATTCTAGTTATCCTACGACAGCCTTTCTGTCTCATTTACTTTTGATAACATGATACGAAAAGATACGTTATATTGGTATTGGTTGAGTAAGGTACCGGGTGCCCGTCACCGCCCATCGGTTTGGGTCGTGACAATAAATATCAATTACTACTTTTAGTAGGATTACTTCCCGAAATTATGTATAACAAAAAAAAATCGATTATCAAATTACTTAAATAAATAAATATGATTATCACACAATTTTTCAATCAAACAAAAATAATATATCAAAAAATATTTTTGAAATAAGAGTGGGTCGGGTTCTAACGGATCGGGTCAGCAGATTTTGGTTGGGTCCGATTGTTAATTATTTAAGAAAGATAAAATAGTGATTCCATTAAACTAAGGATATGAATGAGCAAGTATTGAACGGATTGAGCATATATGTGCCAAACTATTAACGACGAATATATCTGTCCTAATTCGCATAGTTTACTGTCGTATATAATACTCTTCCATTTTAGCAATTACAAATAACGACAGAAGTATTTAGGAACCAAAAAGTGGATAGAGAATAAATTTAAACAATTTACTAAATAATATTGGTAAACCCTTTTCCGTAGAGACAAGCAAACATCAAATGAAAAAGGGTGTGAGTGCTTTGGCAAGTATAAAATACTAAAAGGTGGTGGATGGAGTGGTGAACTAACCACCCAAAATGATAAGGAGACGTGTCTCATTCCATACGCATGCATAATTTTGGTTTGTCAATATTTAAAAGCGGATTTAAGGACTAAAGTCCAGATCTGAAATGCCTATGAAAATCGTAAAAAATGATCTGTAGAGGATGCTTTTGGGTCGATGGTGATTTGCTGTCTCCACCTCCGCAATCCTTCAGGGGATCATCAACCTCATATTTCTCTTGTGCTTTGCTGACATCTGTCTTTATCTGTGTCCTCTTTGACCCCCCACTACTTTCCACTCTTTATAATTTCAAACCTCTTTACAAATCTAATTACCAAAATGCCATGTTCCAAACAACGTTTAAGGTTCTTTTCAGATGTGCTTTATGTTTTGCGCGAATTTCCTTTTGAATTGGTTATGGTTTAACTCGTCTGAATACGATCTAAACACACCTCAACTTATTTGGAGTCGACTGACCTCTAGCCATTGTGCACTCAAGAAGGGATCTTGGGTTATATTTTTCGTGAGAAAGGACACATAAGTATGTTAAAGATGACCGAAGAATTGGAGCCTTCTTAAACACTAAAATATTAACATTAGAAAATAGTTTGAGCAAAATAATACTCCATCCGGTCCACAATAAGTGACCAATTTGGTTAGGACACTCTCATTAAGCAAATACTAAATTCTAAACAAAAATAGCTAGTGTGACTAAACTACCCTTAATTAAATATTGCAGCATAATTTAATGTGAGGAGTAAAAAACTTTTTAGGGACACGTACATAAGAGTAATTTTGGAAAAATAAATTGAATTTTTTCTTGATTATATAAATGGACACTTCTTTTGTACCAAAATAAAAAAGTAAATTAGTCACTTATTGTGGACCGGAGGAATTAATTGGAGTAATGGACACACAAACATTTTTTAAAGTTGTGTTGATGCCCCGATTTTGTTATTCACTCTATGGCCTTTTTCAAATCAGGTTCATGCCTTATTGTGGACCGGAGCGATTATTTTTCTACTTTATATCACCTGTTGACCTTCTTCATGTAACGATGCTCGATATAAAGTAGAAAAATAATCGCTTACCATACTCAGGTTCATGCCTTAGTTTTTGACTATTGTATATCCAAGCTCTTTATACAGTTCGGAAAGGTCATGCTGACTCATGTACCAAAAGTAGCTTTTTCCACTAATTTTTACGGTATTTACATGAAACGGTAGGTGAAAAAAAGTATGATAATAGTCATTTTAAAATATAGAACGATCAATATACTAAAGATGAATTAACACAGTTGAAGTTATTATGACCAAATTAAATAGTGATAGATGCAAACGACATCGAAGATATAAAATGCAATCTATACAGTGTATACATGTTAAAGTAACAGTTTAAAAGATAAAGTTGAGATTCATTCATGACTCACCTCATGGCAAGGATCGAAGACCGAAAGTGCAACTTATGACCCAAGTGTAATCTAATATTGAAGTAATGTCTAAGTTTTGGCAAAATATCTTAAAACCACTCTAAATTTGACACGGATTATTGATTACGGCCTTAAACTATTCGTGGTCTTAATTACCCCCTCAATTTGGCCTTTTGAGAGCCATTACCCCCTGAACGCTGATGTGGCAAAGAGTGTGAGTGCACTCGCCTGCCACGTGAATTTTTCCTGTATATGTAGTAGTTTTTTGAAAAATAAAATATATTTTTACCTTTTTAAGTATGTTACTTCTTTAGATAATTTTTTCCGAATACAATTTATAATAAAACTTGGATAGAACTACATTATTTAGGCTAAATTTTTTTATTCGGCTAAAAATAATAAAATTTTAGTTAATCCTTTTTGAATATGACCTGAAAATAAAGATTTATACAATTGAAATAAATAGCCAAAGCATCTAAAAAGTTATAAAAAATACATAGTTTGAAATTAATTATTTTAGCTATAATTTTTTATATAGCTCTAAATTATGGTGCTCTAAAAATATACTTTTTTTTATATTTTACTTGAAAAGGTAAAAATACATAGTTGAAATAAATAGTCATTGCATCAAAAGAAGAAATAAAAAGAGTGAACAATTGCAAGAAATAACTTATTATTTCTAACGTACTTATTGCTCTAAAAATTACTTATTGCAGAAATGCAGGGTAAGGCTGCGTATGATAGACCCTTGTGGTCCGGCTCTTCCCCGGACCTTTGGGGATCTTCAAGTTAGGAAGACTAAGAATTCTCCCAAAAGTGATCATATGCAAGAAATCATAAATAATATGGTTACCCATATTATACGTCGGTTAACCCGTTTTTTATTCGTATTAAATATAGATCGTATTGGATAATTTATCCGTTTTTATTACCCGTTTTCAATCCGAACAATATCTGACCCGACCCGCTCGTTTGGCCCTTCTATATTGAAGTAATGTCTTAAGTTTTTAAAACACAAGGAGAGTAAATGATGGAAGTGGCAATCCCGTAGTATTTCTGAAAAACAGCACCAAAAACTCAAATACCCCAGTGGCAAATTGAACGTTCCAGCACCTTCAGCAACGTAATATGACTGCAAAAAAAAAAAAAGCATTGGAACACAAAGGGAGTCCACAAACTGAACTTGTGGCTATCGTCCCTTAAACCTGCATTCTCGTCCACTCTCGCACATACACTTCCTTAAATTGCCCTCTCTATCTCTATCTCTATCTCTATCTCTCTCTCTCTCAACGCTTTACTAGCTAACTTTGAGAGAGAGACTCTTTAATTAATTTGTCAACCTTCCATGGCCGCCACCAGAATTTCCTTTACTTCCAGTTCACAAACCATTTATTTCCGTCACAGCCCATTTCTTGGCCCAAATCCGGTTTTCCCAATCTCTTCCTTTTCTCGTAATCTTGGCACAATTCTCAGGTCTAGAAGAAAACCCAGTTTCACAGTTTGCTTTGTTCTGGGGGATGAAAAGTTGAATACTCAATTTGACAAGTTGAATGCTCAATTAGAGACTGGGACAGAGGAGATTGAATTGAAAATTGAGGAGCAGATCTCAGCGACGCGTTTAGCGGAAAAATTGGCTAGGAAAAAATCGGAGAGGTTTACTTATCTTTTGGCTGCGGTTATGTCTAGTTTTGGGATTACTTCCTTGGCTATTATGGCCGTCTATTACAGATTTTCGTGGCAAATGGAGGTATGAAGCACTCCATAATTAATTCCCACTTCACTCTTCTTCTCCTTTTTCTGATTTTTAATT
The DNA here is from genome assembly GCF_000715075.1 of Nicotiana tabacum. Taxonomy (NCBI): domain Eukaryota; kingdom Viridiplantae; phylum Streptophyta; class Magnoliopsida; order Solanales; family Solanaceae; genus Nicotiana; species Nicotiana tabacum. Next base: position 142,194,504 of record NC_134087.1, on the reverse strand, counting down.
TTTATTTTATTTTTTTATATTCTGTTTGGGTGTAGGGTGGAGAAATGCCTTTAACTGAAATGTTTGGTACATTTGCTCTCTCAGTTGGTGCTGCTGTAAGTTTCTTTTTTTGAACTATGTTTTAGCGTCTGGTAATACATTATCTCCTGTCCATTTCATATAATTGAACTACATTAAAACTTAGACACTAGTATAGTGATTATGAAACAAAACGTACATATAGGAGTATGAATCATTTCAACTAGACTACTTTTAAAGAGTTGTTGCAAGTCATATCGATAAGGAAAAATGTCTAATGTGTTTTATATAAAATTGAAAGAGGAGTAGCAATTAAGGACTAGGAGAGTCATTTATGGTTGACGAAGTTGGATGTTGTTCGAATTTCAGGTAGGAATGGAGTTTTGGGCAAGGTGGGCTCATAGAGCGCTTTGGCACGATTCTCTTTGGCACATGCACGAGGTTTGTGTTTTACTTTCTAATTTGCTTATTTGGAGCTTAAATGCTTATTAAACTATGCTAATTTTATAAAAAAAAATCTCAACTTAATTAAATCCTTTCTCTTACCTTAAATTGTTGCAGTCACACCACAAACCAAGAGAAGGACCTTTCGAGATGAACGATGTGTTTGCCATAGTCAACGCCGTTCCAGCAATAGCCCTCCTCAACTATGGTTTCTTCCATAAAGGCCTCATTCCTGGCCTCTGCTTCGGCGCTGTATGTTTTATTTCACTCACTCTTCAGTATTTAGTGTGGTTTTAATCCTTACCAACAGCGGTCTGGAATATTTTATGCGGATCAGATTACTATCCATGTATAGTATAAAGACTTACTAGTGTAAATACATTGATCAGAAGAGAGGTATAGAGAAAGAAGCCCAACACATTAAGTTGATAAAAAAAAAATGCCTTGTAATGCAGGGGCTAGGGATCACAGTATTTGGGATGGCTTACATGTTCGTTCACGATGGTTTGGTTCACAAGAGATTCCCCGTCGGACCTGTAGCCAATGTACCTTATTTAAGGAAGGTGGCCGCAGCTCATTCGGTAATTAAAGATGCTTTAAACTATAACTATGGCTTATAAAAGATGATCTTAATTAATCTAATCAGAGTTAGCATGATTGTTAAGTAGATATTAATAGTATTAAATTGGTTGGTAAGATTTCCTTAATTCATTTCTTGATATTTGCAGCTCCATCACTCAGAGAAGTTCAATGGTGTCCCATATGGTTTGTTCTTAGGACCAAAGGTGCTCTCTCTACTCTTTTCCACTCCCCACACTTCCCTTCATGTTCATAACCTTTTTAAAAATTACACATGACACTAGGAAATACTAACTAGTGTAATGGTGATTGGTGCAGGAATTGGAAGAAGTAGGGGGGATTGAAGAATTGGAAAAGGAAGTGAACCGAAGGATAAAACTTTCAAGGGGATCATGAATGATTGACCATCTTCGTGGGGAAATTTTTTGATGTATTGAATAGAGAAAATGCAGCTTTATTGATCATGAAATGAAATTTGTATTTACTTAGGCTCTTATTCACTAAGATGATAATAGAGATATATTAGAAATTATTACATGTGCCAAGTCTTGGAGGCTAAGAAGAAAAGCTAATAATTGAATGTCCTCTGGCTCTCTTTTTGTTTTTTTTTGGCACGGCAGAAGAATGATATTTGGAAAATGTAAAATAGACCTGTTGTGTTGGTAGACTTTAGAATTGATTCAAGATGAGTCTTGTCAAAATCAATTAAACTTGTTACGATACCAAATCAAGTTCGAGCAAGCTCAACCAAGTCAAATTAAGTTGAACTCGGTTAGGTATCGCGTTTAGACAATGATTTTCAAATTTATTTTGAAAATTTTGATTTGGGTGAAGTTTGGTTTGAAGATGAAAATGTGTTTGGATAAGTTTTCAAAACATATTTCACCTTTTTTTTTTGAGAAAAACAAGAAACATAACTTATACCAACAAGTTCTAAAAAATATTAAAAATACCCAACATTACCTTTATTAATAACATTCATTATATTATCGCAAACCATAGTCATGAACATAAATAAATTTGGTACAAAATTATTATTTTTATAATGAACTACATAATACGCTATCAGGTGATTGAAAAGACGAAGTAGCATTGTTACAAAATAATAAATGATGAGCTTTTTTATAAAATACAAAAATTTAGAGCAATTTTTAGAAAAATGTAATAGTGATATTTTGGGCCAAGCTGATTTTGGATTTTGTGAATTTATCAAAATAGATAAAATTTATGGCTAAATATGTATTTGCCAACAAAAGAACCCCAAATATATTTCGTCAAAATCTATGGCCAAACGAATTCTTGATAAGCTGAGATAGTCTAACTAAAATACATTGGTGTGGAAGTTTGTTGCACTCCCAATTTTGAGCGTGCTTCATTCGCTATTGCTTGAGTTTGCGTGTGGAATTCCGAGGATGATCAGTGCACGTCAACTACAGAAATATTTGTTTCTCAAGTATGAATAGAAAAGGTGCAATAGCTTTGATAAGACGCACCTTTTGTCAAGGTTTTGATTAGGCGAAATATATAAAGCGTCCCTTTAAGTTTCCTCAACGATCAATTAAATACCTTAATTGAGGTCATTTTCAGCTAGACACTTTATTTATTCACAAAAGAAAATTAATTAAACACCCGGCTATGTCAGCCTCCATCGCGTGAAATACACTCTGTGGACGCGAGTTGCCTACCTAAATTAGGTTTTTCCTTTTTCTTTTCTTAAATAATATGGACCCCACCTAATTTTCACACCTTTCTCCTCCAATTTTTACACCTCTTCCTCTCAATATCAGATTTTTTGCCAAGAGACCATTTTTTCTTCTTCAAACAAACAAGTGAGCCGAACACATTCTAAAACACACACAAGCACACAGTAGCAAATCATTTTTCTTTTGAGAAGCATTTGTGACAACAAAAATTTCATATTTGGATTAAAAAAGAAACGCCAGAATCTATAAAAACATGGCCAGAAGAAGAAGAGGAAGAAAAAAATGGCAAAAAGAAAAAGAAAGAAATTGAAAATATCATCGGTAGTACGAGTTCGATGGAGTCCATTTTACGAGCTATAATCTTGGTGTTCCTATGAACATCATTGTGTAGATGAAGGTGATGGAAGTTGGGGTCAATTGCGTGAGATCGAAAGAGGTTGATTTGGATCGAAAGGAAGAAGATGAATGGGGTGGGATGACGCTGGTTTTGGTCCGGAAGGAAGAAGATGAAGTTAAAGAGGGGGGGGGGGGGGAAGGGTTTTTTCCTTCTTTAAATTTATTTTCTTTTTCTTTTAAATTATGTGTTAAGTTTTAATTACGAATTACACGTGTCGTTCATTGATTGGCTCATTTAACACGTCATTGTCAAGTATAACTTACGCATCTGGTGTGCTGCACTTGAATGTTACTTAAAGTGTTTCAATGATAAATGAGCCAATTAAAATATCTGGCTGATCGTTGACGACAACTTAAAGGGTCGCGTTATATATTTCGCCTTTTGATTATCCTGCTTGGTCTTTCTAAGGTATCATATATTGGAGAACGAAAGATGGAAAAAATATCTATTATACTTCTAACCGACAAAGTTACTCCAAGAAATGATGCTGGGATGTTAGCAAAATTGTTTAAGCAATTAAAAAGTTGACAACTTGATATTGGTGCAGCAATTTCCTACCAAACATTTCATTTTTAAGAACCGTCTTTTATTTGTTGAAAATTTTGAAAAGATAGACACAATTTTTTAAAGATATATCTCGCCCCCCTCTCTCTAATCTCATCTACGTGGCAGAGACAAAATTTTCATTAAAAGAAATCAAAATATAAAGAAATAAACTCACCCAAAAATCAAGGGGTGTCAATATATAGTATATATACATATTTTTTTTAAAAATTACTCAGCTACACAGTATAATCCGACGAACCCTTGGCATGGGCAGATTTAGGGGGCGGAAGGGGATACACCCGAACCTCATTCGTAAAAAAATTACACTATATATATAAAGCAAAATATATTATTTCACCTCTATATATTAAGTTTTAATCCCCTTGCCAAAGCCCAAAATTGAGCTTAGTGGTCAGGGGCTTCAAATCTTTTGTAAGGTCATAGGTTCACTTTCCACTAGCTATAATCTTGTGGCTATGATGATCCAAAGGTTATCTTTTGTTTTAGAATCCGTTTCTGTGTTCCGAGGCCTTGAAAATCTCCTTTTATCTCTTCTCGATTTGCGTGCGCAATCCGCGTGCGATACCAAAAAGCTTTCGTGTGAAAAATTTAAGAAATAATGATTTTTGGCTTAAAAAGAAGATTTTAATTTACTTCGGTCAATATATTGGGTAAATGGATCCGGACCCGTATTCCGACGGTCCCCGGGAGGTCCGTAGTAAAATATGGGACTTGGACGTATGTACAGAATCGAATTCCGAAGTCCCTAGCCCGAGAAATGAATTTTTAAAGAAAATTGTTTACTGGAAAATATAAGGATTTTAGAAATGGAAATAGTGTGTGACATCGTTGGTATCAGGCCCGTATTTTGGTTGCGGAACCCGGTACAAGTTTGATATAATATTTAGATCGTGTCTGTGAAATTTGTGAAAAACGGAGGTGATTTGATGTAATTCGGATCTTTGGTTGAAAAATTAGAAATTTTGAACTACCTTGAGAATTTCATGAGTTTTGGTGTTAAATTCGTTGTTTAAAATGTTATTTTGGCGATTTGATCGCACGAGCAAGTCCGTATGATGTTTTAAGATTTGTGTGCATGTTTGGTTTGGAGCCCCGAGGGCTCGGGTAAATTTTGGATAGGCTACAGAGTGATTTTGAACTTAGGGAATTTGCTAGTATGCTTCAGCAGAGTTGCAGGTCTCTGATCTCGCAACTGCGAGATCAGGCTTCGCATTTGCGAGCTTCACAGACTTGGCAATTGTGAGGCTTTCATCGCAAATGCGAAGGAAGCTGGGCCTGAGCATGTTCGTAATTGCGAACTTTTATTCGCATTTGCGACCAAAAGGTCGCATTTGCGATAGCAACAGAAATGCAGAAGGTTCGCAATTGCGATGCCTTTCTCGCATTTGCGAGCTTCGCAAATACAAAGCTCCAGTCGCAATTGCGACATCTGCAATAGTCAAGTTGGGACTTAGACGGATTTTTCACCCATTTTTCAATTCTCTCAAACCCTAAACCTCCCTAGGCGATTTTCCAAAGGCCCATACTTCTCCAAATCATAGGTAATTGATTTCTAACTCAACTTTTTTCAATCTATCTCATCTTTTTGCAAGATTTCATCACAAATTCTAGTGATTTTCATGGAAAATTGGGTGTTTTTGGGTGAAATTTAGGAATTTTAAAATTTGGGGAATTAGACCCCAAATTGAGGTCGGATTCCAAAATAAATTGCATATCCGGACTCGGGGGTGAATAGGTAATCAGGTTTTGGTCAGAACTTCGGGTTTTGACCAAGCGGGCCCGGGGTCGGTTTTTGACATTTTGGGAAAAATGTTAGAAAATCTATGATTATGCATTGGAATTGGTTTCTTTAGCATTTATTGATGTTATTAAGTTAAGTATGGCTAGATACAAGTGAATTGATGGTGGAATCGAGAGGTAAAGCGGAGGTTGAGCTTTGAAATACCTGTTAGCTTGAGGTAAGTATTTGGTCTAACCTTGACTTGAGGGAATAGGAATCCTCGACTTATTTGCTAAGTGAAATTCCATGTTTGTGGCGTATAGGTGTGGTGACGAGTACCTATGCGCCACCAAATTACCATTTTCAGCTGTTTCCCTTCCCCGTTCCCTATTATACTATTTTCTGTCTTAATTGCTACTTGCTCATAACTGTTTCCATATCTTAACTGCTACTTGCTCATAAATGTTTCCATGCCTAATTACTTCATATTAACTGTTGTTCTCTTTATTGAAGTATTTAATTATTTTATGGTTTTATTTTACTGTTGGCTTATATTGGCTTGTTCGTGCCTTATGGTACACCTTGGTTAGTCTCGCTGAGTAGTTACCCTGGTGAGGTTTCATAATCGTAGTGATATTCCATTGTGTGGATTGCGGTATAAGTATATTGGAGGATTTGAATTAACCTATGAAACATTTGTCTTTATTCATTTGTGATTGGTGTTGATATATATATATATTGGGATCGGGTTGCACACCGCAACAGGAGGAATAAGGGTAAAATGTGATTGTCTGGTGGGATCGGATTGCATGCCGCAACAAGGAGTAATAAGGGTGGACAGGTGGGATCGTGTTGCGTGCCGCAACAGGACAAATAAGGGTGATATGTGTTGATGAGTAATAAGGGTGGACAGGTGGGATCAGGTTGCACGCCACAACAAGGAGAATAAGGGTGAATATTGATACCGTTGTTGTTTATATGATGGGATCGGGATTTGCGCCACATCAGTTGTTGTTATGTGTTCATATCTGATGAGGTCCATTATTGTGATGTTGAAACATTCTTAAGGATTGGTTATAGCTGAATACTAGTAGAACGATTGGGTTTCTGGATTTATTTAATGCCAGTTATTGCTTTATTACATTCTGTATTTCGAGTTAGGCTTGACACTTACTAGTACATGGGGTCGGTTATACTGATACTACACTATCGGAGCTAGTGACTGATCGAGAGATTGGTTGCTGTTGTTGCATTCCGGAGACCCAAGTCAGTCATGCAGGTATCCGCAGGCCCTGGCGTCCCCTTCTATCCTATTTCATTTCTGTTTTATCTACTTTTGAGATAGATGTAAACATTTTATTCAAACCATTATTTGTAGTATTCGTAGACAGTTCGTGAATTGTGACACCAATTATGGGTGGATTTTATTTCAGTTTTCGTTATTGCATAAAGTTAAGGTTTTAAACTGTTTTCTCCCGCATTTATTTCCGCAGGTTTATTTTGTTAAGTCTTAAATATTTGAAAGATAAAGGAAACAAGTAAGATATTCTGAAATGTTGGCTTGCCTAGCGAGTATAATGTTAGGCACCATCACGGTCCCGACAGTGAGAAATTCAGGTCGTGACAAGTTTGTATCAGAGCTCTAGGTTGCTTAGGTCTCACAATTCACATACAAGCTTGGTAGAGTCTGAGGGATCGGTACGGAGACGTCTGTGCATATCCCCAGAGGCTACAGAGTTAGGAAAAGTTTCACTTTTATTCATCTTTGTCGTGTGGTTTGATCTCTCAACGGTAATTGAACTCTCTAATCAGCAGCTCGAGCCCCCAATGGCAGTCCTACGAGGGGCAGAGGACGAGGCTAAGGCCATGCTAGAGGCCGAGGTAGGGGCAAGGCTCAGCCTAGAGCTCGAGAAACAGCACCAGCGGCGGAGCCTCATATGGAGTATGATGAGGTTCCGGCCCAGACCGTTCCAGTAGTGCCATCTCAGGTTCCAGAAGGGTTCATAGCAACCCCGGTACTTCAGGATGCTTTGGTCCGTCTAGTGGACCTTATGGAGAGTGTTACTCAGGCAGGCATACTTCCTGTAGCACCAGCCATCTCTCGGGGTAGGGTAGGAGCATAGACTCCCGATACTCACACTGTGGAGCAGATGGCTCCCCAGTTTTAGACTCCAGCAGCTTAGAAATTGGGGTAGTCCCGCCGGGTGTTGTAGCACAGACCGACGATGGAGCAGCTATATCTACAGATGCTTTGCGGAGGTTGGACAGGTTCACCAAGCTTTTCACTACTACCTATGGCGGTACATATTCAGAGGATCCCCCGGACTATTTGGACAGTTACCATGAGGTTCTATGGAACATAGGGATAGTAGAGATAAACGGGGTCGACTTTGCTGCTTTTCGCTTATCAAGTTCCGCCAAGAAATGGTGGAGGAATTTTTGTTTGGCTAGACCAGCTAGGTCGCCTGCTTTGATTTGGGATCAATTTTCTCAGCTATTTCTAGAGAAGTTTATCCCTATCACTTAGAGAGAGGACTATCGGAGGCAGTTTGAGCGCCTTCAGCAGGGTTCTATGACCGTCACTCCGTATGAGACCAGATTTATTGACTTGGCCCGTCATGCTCTTCTTATACTTTCTACCGAGAGAGAGAGAGAGAGATGGTGAGGAGGTTTATTGAGGGACTCGCTCAGCCTATCATATTGCAGATGGCTAAGGAGACAGGGAGCGAGATTTCTTTCCAAGATGCGGCCAATGTGGCCTGGCAAGTTGAGGTAGCTCTATCTCAGGGGAGTGGTCAGGGGTCTGACAAGAGGCCTCGTCATTCTAGTAGGTTCAGTGGTGCCTCATCTAGAGACAAGGATTCTTTTGGTAGGGGCCATCAACTCAGGTCGTTTCATTTAGCACTTCAGGCATCTCATGGAGCTTCAGGGGGTCGTGGTCCTTATGTACCTTCTTTAGGACAACCAGCTCATAGTGCACCTCCAGCTCCTATCAGAGAACCTCCTCTTCAGAGCTATTATTGTGATCAGCCGGCTTGCTAGGGTCAATCTTAGTTTTCTCAGCTACAGTATTCAGATGTATGTTTTGAGTACGGTGAGTATGGTCATATTCGAAGGGCTTGTCTGAGATTAGTGGGTGTTCAGTCGCAGCAGCAAAGTTCTTATGCCATAATTCCGACACTGCTTGCCCAGCCAGCTATAAGTAGGGGTCAGGGAGCCAGAGGTAGGGGTCAGCCCGCTAGAGGTGGAGGTCAGGCCATTAGAGGTGGAGGCTAGGCCGCTAGAGATGGAGGCCAGCTAGCAGGAGGCCGTCCCAGAGAAAAGTTCTGGGTGGTAGGGCCCAGCCCGATGTTATGCTTTCCCAGCCAGTCCTGAGGTTAAGTCCTCCGATGTTGTTATCATAGGTACTGTTTTGGTTTGTAGTAGAGATGCTTCAGTTCTGTTTGATCCAGGGTCTACATACTCCTATATGTATTCTTATTTTGCTTCATATTTGGTTGTGCCTCGTGATTCTTTGAGTGCTCTCGTATATGTGTCTATGCCGGTGGGTGATTCTATTGTAGTAGATCATGTCTATCATTCGTGTGTAGTTGTTATTGGGGGTCTTGAGACTAGTGTAGACCTCCTACTTCTTGATATGGTGGATTTCAATGTCATTTTGGAGATGGATTGGTTGTCACCTTATCATGTTATATTGGACTGTCATGCTAAGATCGTGACCGAAGCATTGCTGGGGTTGCCTCGATTAGAGTGGAGAGGGACTCCTGGTCATTCTACCAATAAGGTTATCTCTTATATGAAAGCCCGACGTATGGTCGAGAAGGGGTGTTTGGCTTATTTGGCTTATGTTCGTGATTCTAGTACTGAGGTTCCTTCTATTGATTTTGTGCCAGTTGTTCAGGAGTTTCCCGAAATTTTTCCTGCATACCTGTCGGTGATGCCACCCGCTAGGAATATTGAATTTTGCATTGATTTGGCTCCAGGAACTCAACCCATTTCTATCCCGCCATACCGTATGGCCCCGCTAGAGTTGAAAGAATTCAAGGAGCAGCTGCAAGATTTTCTTGACAAGGGCTTTATTAGACCTAGTGTCTCGCCCTGGGTTGCACCGGTGTTGTTCATTAAGAAGAAAGATGGATCGATGAGGATGTGTATAGATTATTGGCAGTTGAACAAAGTCACCATCAAGAACAAGTATCCATTGCCGAAGATTGATGATTTATTTGATCAACTTTAGGGTGTCAAAGTGTTTTTAAAGATTGATTTGAGATCTGACTACTATCGGTTGAGGATTAGGGCATTCATGTCCCTAAGATAGCTTTTCGCACTCGGTACAGGCATTATGAGTTCCTAGTGATGTCATTCGGGTTGAAAAATGTACCAGCAGCATTCACGGATTTGATGAACCAGGTGTTCATGCCTTATTTGGATTCTTTAGTGATTGTCTTCATTGATGATATTTTGATCTACTCCCGCAACCGAGAGGAGCAAGAGCAACATCTTCGAGTCATTCTTCAGACTTTGAGAGACAGTCAGTTGTATACTAAGTTTTCGAAATGTGAGTTTTCATTGAGTTCAGTTGCATTCTTGGGTCACATTTTATCAGCAGAGGATATTTAGGTGGATCCTAAGAAGATTGAGGCAGTCAAGGACTGGCCTAGACCCACATCAGCTATGGAGATCCGGAGTTTCTTGGGTTTGGCAGGTTATGACCATCGGTTGTAAAGGGGTTTTCATCTATAGCAGCCCCAATGACCAGGTTGACAGAAGGGTGCCCAGTTCAGGTGGTCAGACGAGTGTGAGGAGAGCTTTCAGAAGCTCAAGACAGCTTTGACTACGGTGCCGGTGTTGGTGTTGCCCATAGGCTCAGGGCCACATATCGTTTATTGTGATGCATCTCGTATTGGACTTGGTGCAGTGTTGATACAGAATGGCAAGGGTATTGCATATACTTCGCGGCAGTTGAAGATTCACGAGAAGAATTATCCATTTCATGATTTGGAGCTAGCAGCCATTGTTCACGTGCTGAAGATTTGGAGGCATTATTTATATGGCGTGTCGTGTGAGGTGTTCACAGATCATAAGAGTTTACAGTATTTGTTCAAGCAGAAGGAGCTAAATTTGAGGCAGAAAATGTGGTTGGAGCTATTGAAAGACTATGATATCACCATCTTATATCATCCGGTAAAGGCCAATGTGGTGGCCGATGCTTTGAGTAGGAAGTCAGCCAGTATGGGCAGCCTTGCGTACATTTCAGTTAGTGAGAGACCGCTTGTTTTTTATGTCCAGGCCTTGGCCAATCAGTTCATGAGGTTGGATGTTTCTGAGCCCAAATGTGTTTGAGCTTGCACAGTTGCTCGGTCTTTATTATTTGAGCGTATCATAGATTGGCAATATGATGATCCTCATTTGCTTGTCCTTAGGGACACAATGTGGCATGGTGGTGCCAAGCATGATACAGTTGGAGATGATGGAGTTTTGAGGATGCAGGGTTGTGTTTGTGTGCCTAATGTGGATGGACTTCTGAGTTGATTCTAGAGGAGGCCCATAGTTCCCGGTATTCTATTCATCCGAGCACCGCTAAGATTATCAGGATTTGCTGTAGCATTATTGGTGGAGGAGGATTAAGAAGGATTTTGTTGCATATGTAGCTCGGTGTTTAAATTGTCAGCAGGTAAAGTACGAGCATCAGTGACCTGGTGGTTTGCTTCAGAAGATTGAAATTCTTGAGTGGAAGTGGGAGCGTATCACTATGGACTTCGTTGTTGGACTCCCACGGACTTAAAGGAAGTTCGACGTAGTATGGGTTACTGTGGATAGGCTAACTAAGTCAGCGCATTTCATTCCTGTGGCAGTTTTCTATTCTTCGAAGTGGTTGACAGAGATTTATATCCGTGAGATCATTCATCTTCATGGTGTGTTTGTGTCCATCATTTCTGACCGAGGTACGCAGTTTACCTCGCATTTATGGAGGGTAGTGCAGCGTGAGTTGGGTACGTGGGTCGAGTTGAGTACACCATTTCATCCTTAGACGGACGGACAATCCGAGCGTACTATTTAGATTTTGGAAGATATGCTCCGAGCATATGTTATTGACTTTGGAGGTTCTTGGGATCAGTTCTTACCGTTAGCAGAGTTTGCCTACAACAACAGTTATCAGTCAAACATCCAGATGGCTCTCAATAAGGCATTATATGGTAGACGGTGTCAATCGCCAGTTGGGTGGTTTGAGCCGGGGGAGGCTCGGTTGTTGGGTATGAATTTGGTACAGGATGCCTTAGATAAGGTTAAGATCATTTAGGATAGACTTTGTACAGCTCAGTCCAGGCAAAAGAGTTACGCCGACCGTAAGGTTCATGATGTAGCATTCATGGTCGGAGAGCGAGTGTTGCTTCGAGTGTCACCCATGAAGGGCATGGTGAGATTTGGGAAGAAGGGCAAGTTAAGCCCTCGGTTCATCGGACTTTTTAAGATCCTTGATCGTGTGGGAGAGGTGGCTTACAGACTTGCGTTGCCGCTAGGTTTATCAGTTGTGCATCCAGTGTTTCATGTGTCCATGCTTTGGAAGTATCACGGTTATCCATCCCACGTGTTAGACTTAAGCACTATCCAATTGGACAGAGATTTGACCTATGAGGAGGAGCCGATAGCTATTCTAGACCGACAGGTTCGTCAGATGAGATCGAAGAGTTATCCGTCGGTTCGTATGTAGTGGAGAGGTCAGCCTGTTGAGGCAACTACCTGTGAGTCCGAGTCTGATATGCGGAGCCGATATCCCCATCTTTTCATCTACTCAGGTACTTTTCTATGTCCGTTCGAGGATGAAAGGTTGTTTTAAAGGTGGAGAATGTGATGACTCAAAGGTCATCTTTTGTTTTATAATCCGTTTCCATGTTCTGAGGCCTTGAAAACCCCCTTTTATCTCTCCTCGATTTGCGTGCATAGTCCGGGCATGATACCAAAAATCTTTTGTGTGAAAAATTGAAGAAATAATGATTTTTGACTTAAAAAGATAATTTTAGTTGACTTCGATCAATATTTTGGGTAAACGGTCCTAGGAGGTCCGTAGTAAAGTATAGGACTTGGGCATATGCCCAGAATTGAATTCCAAGATTCCTAGCACGAGAAATGAATTTTTGAAGAAAATTATTTGCCGAAAATATAAGGATTTTAGAAATGGAAATAGTGTGTGACCTCGTTGGTATCGGGCCAGTATTTTAGTTTCGGAGCCTGGTATAGGTTTGATATAATATTTAGGTCGTGTCTGTGAAGTTTGTTGAAAAACGGAGGTGATTTGATGTAATTCGGATTTTTGGTTGAAAAATTAGAAATTTTGAACTACCTTGAGAATTTCATGAGTTTTGGTGTTAAATTCGTTGTTTAAGATGTTATTTTGGCGATTTGATCGCACGGGCAAGTTTGTATGATGTTTTAAGACTTGTGTGCATGTTTGGTTTGGAGCCCCGAGGGCTCGGGTAAGTTTTAGATAGGCTACAGAGTGATTTTGAACTTAGGGAATTTGCTGGTATGCTTCAGCAGAGTTGCAGGCCTCTGATATCGTAATTGCGAGATCAGGCTACGCATTTGCGAGCTTCACAGGCTTGGCATTTGTGAGGCTTCCATCGCAAATGCGAAGAAAGCTGGGCCTGGGCATGTTCGCAATTGCGAACTTTTATTTGCATTTGCGAAGGAAACAAGGTAGGGGAAACTTTGCATTTGCGGCCAAAAGGTCGCATTTGCTATAGCAGAAGAAATGCGGAAGGTTCGCAGTTGCAATGCCTTTCTCGCATTTGCGAGCTTCGCAAATGCGAAGCTCCAGTCGCAATTGTGACATCTGCAGCAGTTAAGTTGGGACTTAGACAGGATTTTCACCCATTTTTCAATTCTCTCAAACCCCACACCTCCCTAGGCGATTTTCCAAAGACCCAAACTTCTCCAAATCATAGGTAAGTGATTTCTAACTCAACTCTTTCAATCTATTTCATCTTTTTGCAAAATTTCATCACAAAATCTAGGGATTTTCAAGGGAAATTGGGTGTTTTGGGTGAAATTTGGGAATTTCAAAATTTGGGGAATTGTACCCCAAATTGAGGTCTGATTCCAAAACCAATTACATTTCCGGACTCGGGGGTGAATGTGTAATCGGGTTTTGGTCCGAACTTCGGGTTTTGACCAAGCGGGCCTGGTGTCAGGTTTTGACTTTTTGGAAAAAATGTTAGAAAATCTATGATTATGCATTGGAATTGGTTTTTGTAGCATTTATTGATGTTATTAAGTTAATTATGGCTAGATACAAGTGAATTGGTGGTGGAATCGAGAGGTAAAGTGGTGGTTGAGCTTTGAAATACCCGTTGGCTTGAGGTAAGTGTTTGGTCTAACCTTGACTTGAGGGAATAGGAATTCCCGACTTATTTGCTATGTGAAATTCCATGTTTGTGGCGTATAGGTATGGTGATGAGTACCTATGCGCCACCAAATTACCATTTTCAGCTGTTTCCCTTCCTCGTTCCCTATTATACTATTTTCTGTCTTAATTGCTACTTACTCATAACTGTTTCCATGTTTTAACTGCTACTTGCTCATAAATGTTTCCATGCCTAATTGCTTCATATTAACTGTTGTTCTCTTTATTGAAGTATTTAATTATTTCACGGTTTCATTTTATTACACTGTTGGCTTATATTGGCTTGTTCGTGCCTTATGGTACACCTTGGTTAGTCTCGCTGAGTAGTTACCCTGGTGAGGTTTCATAATCGTAGTGATATTCCATTGTGTGGATTGCGGTATAAGTATATTGGAGGATTTGAATTAACCTAGGAAACACTTGTCTTTATTCATTTGTGATTGGTGTTGATATATATATATTGGGATAGGGTTGCACGCCGCAATAGAAGGAATAAGGGTGAAATGTGATTGTCTGGTAGGATCGGATTGCACGCCGCAACAAGGAGTAATATGGGTGGACAGGTGGGATCGGGTTGCGGGCCGCAACTGGAGGAATAAGGGTGATATGTGTTGAGGAGTAATAAGGGTAGACAGGTGGGATCGGGTTGCACGCCGCAACAAGGAGGAATAAGGGTGAATATTGATACCGTTATTGTTTATATGATAGGATTGGGATACGCGCCGCATCAGTTGTTGTTATGTGTTCATATCTGATGAGGTCCATTATTGTGATGTTGAAACACCCTTAAGGATTGGTTATAGCTGAATACTAGTAGAATAGTTGGGTTCCAGATTTATTTAATGCAGTTATTGCTTTATTACATTCTGTATTTCAATTTTGTTTAGTATAAACTGTTGCAGGTTGTATATGTTGTATGCCCCGCTATACCCTCGTCACTACTTCGTCAAGGTTAGGCTCAGCACTTACCAGTACATGGGGTCGGTTGTACTGATACTACACTCTGCACTTCTTGTGCAGATTTCAGAGCTAGTGGCTGATCGAGAGGTTGGTTGTTGTTGCTGCATTCCAGAGACCCAAGGTAGTCTTGCAGGCGTCCGCAGGCCCTGGCGTCCCCTTCTATACTATTTCATTTATGTTTTATCTACTTTTGAGACAAATGTAAATATTTCATTCATAACCATTATTTGTAGTATTCGTTGACCGTTCGTGAGTTGTGACACCAGTTCTGGGTGGATTTTATTTCGGTTTTCATTATTGCTTAAAGTTAAGCTTTTAAACTATTTTGTCCCGCATTTATTTCCACTATTTTATTTTGTTAAGTCTTAAATATTTGAAAGATAAGGGAAACAGGTAAGATATTCTGAAATATTGGCTTGCCTAGCGAGTACAATGTTAGGCGCTATCACTGTCCCAACGGTGGGAAATTTGGGTCGTGACAGTGGCTCTGTCACTGTGACTAAGTTCTGTTCAAAACCAAACTATCCTAAAAAATAATGAACAAAGATACTCTCTTCTACTTTCCCTCCATTGATTAAAATCCCACTTAATTTTTGTTAAAAATCCCACTTAATTTTTGCTTGCTCAATTGGACATTGTCAATATGAAATGATTTTGTGTCTAGTCTTATTCCGAAACGAGCATCATATTTATCAGACTGGAACAATGAGTGGTTAAAAAGGCTAATAGTTTAGGCTGATGACCTCTATTGCACTTTTGAGAAGTGGCCACCTTAGTTCAATCCAAGTGCTTAATTCTATATGTATACCGTCAAAATCGAACTTGCCCATTTTGTATGATTAATCGAGACCAGGGTGTGGCAGGCCAAGGTTCGACCCCATGTCATACAAGACTGTGACACAAAGTTAGATTGTCAAGTTCATGACCCAGGGACTGATTGAGATCGAGACCAAGCGGGATGAAGATCGAGCAAGATCGAGGGAAGCCTGCCGAGCCAAATAACGGAAACCTGAGATATCCGCGATCGGGCGAGGATCATGGCAAAAATCTCGGCACGTACCAAGAAGAGGCTGATTAATCATCTAATCATGAGATTTCTTACTATATTTAGGATTGTATTAAGGGTAGGCTCCCTTTCTATATAAAGGGGGTCTAATCATTTGTAAGAGACATTGTATTCACGCTATATAAAGCAATATACTGTCTTTCTCTTGAGCTCCCAATACTCTATTATTCTGTTCATACTTTCCAGTAAAATATTTGTTTGATTTGGAGGCGACCTAGCTCGAGGATCAAAGCTATACATCTATTTTGGTTTTCTTTATTTCTATTTGCAGTTAATTTCAATAACAATATTGCGTTTTTCTAAGTTGTGTGCCAAGTAAAATTATGTGTACTTATAACCACAATATAAATTTAATTGTTATCTGTTTTTAGGGTAAACAGTTTGGCACCCACCGTGGGACTAATGATAATAGTGATTGCCTGGTACAAATTTTCGTAACACACACGGCGAGAATGAGAACATTGCACCAGGAAATTCTCAGTCAGTACTTCAACATATTAACAATGATCTCAGCCATCACGGCGAGAATGAGAACATTGCAACAGGAAATGTTGTACCCCCTGCTGTCCTCGATGGAATTATCGTTGTAGATCCAATCGATGTC
Source organism: Nicotiana tabacum (assembly GCF_000715075.1). NCBI lineage: Eukaryota > Viridiplantae > Streptophyta > Magnoliopsida > Solanales > Solanaceae > Nicotiana > Nicotiana tabacum. Next base: position 142,178,042 of record NC_134087.1, on the reverse strand, counting down.
AATTTGCATATAGCCACTAATGGAAATTTGGCCATCGATCCCGAAAGCAGCGTTTGCGGGGGTACCCGATCAGCTACTCAGAACGCACAGGGCGGGGAATATAGTAGGATCAGCCTTCGGGTGATCTTCGAAATGTTGCAGGCCCAATAGGCAGCAATAGCCCGACTCCAAAATCAGAACCACACACCAAGCAGGGTCGAACTCGAGCAATCCCAAAAAGTTGTACATAGGGTCGAATCTACTTCTAGGAAATCAAATGAAAAGGAACCGAAGACCAATCCTGCTATCATAAAAATGCTCGAAGAACTAACGAAACGGATCGAGATAGGGGAGAAGAAGATCGAGGAAAACGATAAGAAGGTGGAAACCTATAACTCCAGGGTCGACCAAATCTTGGGGGCACCACCGATATTGAAAGGACTGGATTCCAAAAAGTTTGTACAAAAACCTTTCCCCCCAAGTGCGGCTCCGAAGCCAATCCTCAAGAAGTTTCATATGCCCGAGATTCCTAAGTATAACGGGATAACTGATCCAAACAAACATGTAACCTCCTACACATATGCTATCAAAGGAAATGACTTGGAATATGACGAGATCGAATCCGTCTTGCTGAAAAAATTTGGGGAGACTTTATCGAAGGGTTCTATGATATGGTATTGTAATTTACCACCTAATTCTATTGATTCGTTTGCTATGCTTGCAGATTCTTTTGTAAAGGCACACACTGGATAACATTCGTTTGGTAATTTACCACCTAATAGATGAAGAAAGTCGAACATTTTCAAGGTATGACAGAAGGATAACGAGATACTCAAAGAATTCGTATCTCGATTTCAAATGGAATGAATGGATTTGCCACCGGTCACCGACGATCGGGCTGTTAAAACCTTCACTCAAGGTCTCAATGTTTGGAGTTCCATAACTTTACAGCAGTTGAAGTAGAATTTGATCGAATATTCAGCTGTCACTTGGGTCGATGTACATAATCAGTATCAGTCGAAGATCAGGGTCAAGGATGATCAACTGGGGGGGGGGGTCCTTCTGGGTCCGTTTATCCTAACATGCCCGTGGATAGAATCAAAAAGGATATCGATCGAGAACTAAGGTCAAATAGAGATTGATACCAACCGTATAATGGAGATAGTAAAAGCAGTGGATTTGGGAAAAATTCTACATGGAATGAGAGGAGAAATGATCGAGGTCAAAGTTCACGAGGACTTGGTACTGAGGAAGGTCACACTAAACACCCAAAATCCAAATGAAAGAAAATTGGGTCCGAACTGCGAAGGGCTGTACCAGATTCCCAAGATCACGTGGAAGGAGTACTTCAAGCTCAGAACGATGGATGGAGAACAACTACTGAATAATTGGAACATAACTCATCTCATACGATATTACTGCTGAGGTACGACCCCATTTCAATTCTTTTTATTTCTTGATTAACAGTTGCAAGTTATTGATAAGGAGCGGCGCGAAGCATTAAAGCATGTGTTGCACTCTTTTTCCCTTGAACCATTTTTATCTCAATTGGGTTTTTCGACAAGGTTCTTAATGAGGCAACAATGGATCGTGCTAACTCATAATCGAAGGCCGATCACGAATCAGTGTCAAAGACAACATTAACAGTTTTCGAGGTTCCTTTACAATCAACCTCGAATACTTGGGGGCATTTCCCTTGGATGTCAACTTTGTTGCGGGGAAATTACTTCATAATAATGGGATAAGATTTGTAAGGGCCAAACGATCGAACGAACTGTGCCCACATAGATTCCTCGAACCCTGGCAGAAAACATGTATGCATGTGTAATCATTTTTTACAAGAATAAAGAGAAGTAGTTTTCCTTGCAATTATCTCATGTCTTAGAAAACATTTTACTACTTTACAATTCCATGCTTTCAATATATTGTGAAAACGAGCTCAAGGGCCGATCATAACCAGAGTTTGGATAATCACCCCCACACTCGGGGACTACCTTCCGAAAAATAAAACTCGAACATATCGAGCTATTGAGTGTCGAGGGCATAAGAGCTTTTAGGCGACCCTCGAATTTTATAGGTCAAGGCCACCCCACTCAGGGACTGCTATCACGGGCAAGCCCAGATAAAATGGGAAAACAAGCCCAATGGGCAGATCCCAAACTAAAAGGCTATGGCCAATTTAACACGACTCGGAGACATCCGAAACCCGTAAAAAAATAGGCATTCAAAAAAGAAAAAATTCTTTCACAACCGGTTCTAAAGGCTACCCTCGGCAGAATCTTAAACTTAAGATATTTTCAGGAGAAAACTTCGGTAACTTCAAACCCCGATAACGCCTTATCCCAGAAAGGAAATAAAGGCAAGGTTTTGTTTGAACCCTCGAACAAAACCTTATTATTTCATGCTAAGCCATTCCAACCTTTGTAAATACGAATGATAAAGCAAAGGAAAAAATTCAAGAGCCGAAAAGTTACACCTTAACCCGAGTTCGAGAAATTTCTCACTTGGGGCCTATCTATCAAGCCCAAGGGCTACCTTATTTCAAGTTTGAGCAAGTCCTCAGTCGACCATAAATCCTAAGGGCTACTTTTACCTCGAGTTCGAGCAAGTTCTCACTTGACTACAAAGCCCAAGGGCTACCTTAACCAGAATTCGAGCAAATTCTCACTCGGCGACTATCTATCAAGCCTAAGGGCTACCTTATTTCAAGTTCGAGCAAGTCCTCACTCGACCATAAAGCTTAAGGGCTACTTTTGCTTCAAGTTTGAGCAAGTCCTCACTCGACTACAAAGCCCAAGGGTTATCTTAACCCGAGTTCGAGCAAATTCTCACTCGAGGACTATCTATCAAGGCCAAGGGCTACCTTATCTCGAGTTCGAGCAAGCCCTCACTTGATCATAAAGCGCAAGGGATACTTTTACTTCGATTACGAGAAAATCCTCACTCGACTATTAATCCTAAGGGCTACCTTATTTCGAGTTCGAGCAGGTCCTCACTCGATCATTAAGCTTAAGAACTACATCAGCTCAAGTTCGAATGATCATTCGGGGTCCATCGATTAGAAACAGTCGAGGGCAATGATTATTACCGATCCTTACCATCGCAAACCTTGGAACCTCGAACACAACTTTATAATTTTATGCTAAGGTGTTTTAACCCTTGCATGAATTAACAAAAAGACAACAGATTCAGAAGCCATGGAAGGGAAAAAGTTTTATATATTCATCAAAATCTTTTTACAAGGGCAACACAGCCGATGGAAGTTCTTTACAAAAGGCCAAAGCAGCCTCGACAGAAATACAAAAACTATCCAAAAGCCTAAAAGGCCTACTCATCTTCGGGAGCAGCATCTTCACCCTCGGAGCCCTCTCCACTTTCAGATCCGCTCAGGCTCTCAGAATCATCGTCATCAAGGTATTCTAACCCCTTGGCTTTAGCTTCGAACTTCTTAGCTCTCTCGATCTCGGATGTAAGATCGAAGCCCCGAGCATAGATTTCCTCAAGAGTTTCCCTCTAAGATTGGAATTTGGCATGCTCAGCGACCTAATTTGCTCGAACCTGAGCAGCCTCGACGACCTCCTTTGCTCGGACCTGAGCAGCTTCGGCATCGGTGATCGAGGCCAACCCTGCACTACTATTGAGTAGCGAGAGAGGTCGAAGCAACTTTTACCCGATTAAGGTCGGGATCAATTTCCTCAGGGAGCTAGATATTGGAGTTGAGTTTCTATCTAAAATGGAGTTGCGTATTTGTTCCTAATTGCACTTCTACACATTTTTAGTTTTGATTATAATTCTAATTTTATAATACTACAATGCTGAATTAAGCTAAATAAGATTAAGATTAAACTATTGCGAGTTGTTCAAATAGGTAAAAGGCATTAGGGTAGTGACTTTCTCCTAGGTGGTCAATTGACGGATGCTTGAGTCTAAAGCTAGATTGTCACATTTGGGGAGTACGATATAACCATTGCATGATTTTACTCACTCTATACCTCTCAGTAGTTTGAGTGATTTTTCCCGAATTAACTTTCTCAAGACCAATTGGGTATGCAAATTTGCACAAGCAATCAAGGTTCGAGTTGGGTATTATTATCTCTAGGTTTAACCCTTTAATATGGGCTATCAATCTCTTGAATACGCCCCAATTCCTCGTTGGACTAATTTCATGGACTTAGGCTCTCTTTCTCAAGAAGAGCCAAAGTCTACTAGGCATAAACTAGTATTTGTAACCACTAATTTACCATTAAAACCCTAAATTAGCCCAAATATCAAACACTCATAGACAATCAAGCATCAAAACACAAGACCCATCAATTACCCACACTAGGGTTGAGCCACAACCCTAGAAAATGGGTCTAGCTACTCATAATTGGAGAATAAAACAAAGAAATAGATGAAGAAAAACTCATAATAATTAATTGCTAAATTAAACTTGAAGATTCAATGTTGAAATTAAGCTAAAATTACTCAAAATAGCAAAAGGAATGAAGTCACGAGCGCAACTCTCAGTACAAAACTATTTGATGATCTAAAAATGGGGAAAAAAATCTATTTATACTAGGCTGAAAATTTTGGACAAAAATACCCATGCGGGGCTAGTGCGGACCGCACAAAATCGAGTGCGGCCGCACTAAGGCTCTGGGCTTGAATAATCAGCTCTCTGAACTTGGGCAATACGGACCACACAAAGTCGAGTGCGGCCACGATGGCTTCTATTGCGGTCCACACAAAATGGATAACAGACCACATTGGGCTTCAACCTTAAAACTAGAAACTCTCTGAACCTTGGCTCTGCGGACCGCACAAAATTGAGTGCAGCCGCAGTGAACCCCATGCGGACCGCACAAAACCCTTTTGCGTCTGCATTGCCTTATGGCCTGAAAAGCAATCTCTTTGAACTTCACTTTTGCGGACCGCACAGAATGGTGTGCGGCCGCACTGGCCCTTTTCTGATTGAACTTTGTTTTGTCTTGGTACTTGTGCAAGTTTCACTCCTTTTTGAGCTGGTTTTTGACACCTTGTCACCTTGTTGATCAAACCTGCAATCAAACACAACTTGTGAGCCTTTGGAACTATTTTGTACACATTTCTAATCAAAACTTAAGCAGGAAGGTGTGTAAAATGCATCATATTCCCTAGTTATCAACTCCCCCAAACTTAAGTTTTTGCTTGTCCTCAAGCAAACAAAATAAGACCCACCCCTTAAGAGAAAATTCAAGAAAATTCAGTTGTCCTATAGTGACCTCATCTAGCATCAATTGGGACTAACAATTGCCCTCAATACAAATGAATCATTAACAATATTCACTCTTTTAAACACCATGGATTAAGTGCGACACAGGAGCATCAAGAGTTGACTCAACACATCAAAGAAACTCTTTCTATTACTTTGGTCAATGTTGAACCCAAACTCATACATCCTCAACTCTCCCTAAGCAAACCTCACCTCTAAGATAGTGGCACTCAGAACGAGGTTAATGGAAATATATTCATCTCTCTTAAGGAAAAGTCACAAGTCCGGCTCTAAGTACCATATGCTTGCCCCTTATGTGAGTCACCACTAATGTAAACTTCATTCAACTAGAGATCATATAGGGCTTTTGTGGTGACATAGTAAAGGCTTTTGGTTTAGAGTAGGAAATGTTTGGTCTAAGTAGGTTTCATATTCCCTTAAGCACTTCTTTTGCTTCATTTTGGCATGCATTCACTTGACTTTTTAAGTCATTTGACTTCTTTATGAGGGGTTAGAGAGACACACTGTCACTCTTTCTTATTCATTTCAACTCTTTTCTCCTTTCTCAATTTTTCACACCTTTCATTCGTTGCTTTTATTGAATCCCTTTATTCATTTCTACATTGAACATTCTTTTTGTCTTTTTGCTTTTCTTTCTTTTTCATTGCCTTTCTTTTTCTTCATTTTGTGCCTTTTTACCACTTTGATTAAATCCTCATCTATCCCCCAAACTTATACTTTTTCCATGTGCTAAGAAAAGATCGGGTGCCAAGAGAGGGTATCTTTTAGAACAGGTAAAGGCTTGTATCGTGGTTATTGAAGGAAAAAGGTATAGGGCTCAAAAGGGTTGACTAGGGATTTTATCATTGGTAGGCTATGGAAGTGTTCAAGCTATCATTTGGATCAAGGAGAGACTATAATCATGTCTCAAGTCAAATTACACTTAGGATTTTGCCTCTACAAACATTCAGGGCACGTTCTAGACCAATGGCTTGGGACTCGGACTTGCAATGCAATTTCTCACCACACAAGCTATGGTATCACTAAAGACACAAAGTCAGGGGCCCACAACAACCTTAGATAAGATTTGAGCCCACAATGGTCTCGAAAAATCACTTGATGATTATCGGCCAACATAAGAGTCTCAAGGTCATCACTTTCACCATCCTATACACAACGATTTATTTTTGACCACAAGATCAAAGGCAAATGTGCTAGGCCCAAGTGAAGCTTTTCTTGAGGCACCCTTACCACTAACTACTAGAAAGCAAAAAGAAAAGAAAAAGAGACTCAAACCCTTAAGAAGGTAGTCATGTCATCCATCATTGGGAAGAGCCACCTAGTTTACACAAACTCCACCTTTGGAAAGAACCGTGGCATTAAGAAAACCAAAGGCTTACTGCAAAAATCCAAAACACGAAGCTATGAACATAAATAAGAAGCTAAGAAAGAAAAATGAATATTTACAAGAGGGGGGTTTAATCGAATATACAATAAGGGAGATGAATATATACAATGTAACATAACTTTTATATACAGACCCAAAGTCAAAAAAAAGTACGAAAAATGTAATAAAATGTTGAAATTATATACATACCAAAGATAAAAAAAAGAAATACTAAAAGTTGTCATATATATACAGTCATCCAAATCAAATTAAAGTAGGGCCTACCCCCTCAAATGAAAGCTGGCATTGTCCTCAATGCCAACTAAATAAAATAAGCACCAAAAATAGAGGAAAGAGGATACAGAAATTCCCTATGGGCCGTCTATCTGCATGGGGTCCTAAGTGGTCCCTAGGTCCTCAATATGCTTGGAAACCTGAGACTGGCTCCCTCTGACCTGTGGCTTTGCTGCTGGGACCTGGGCCTGGACCTAGACAGGCTCCTGGGTAGCATCCTGTGGCTGACTGGAGGAAGTCTCTGGTGGGTTTGCCAACTGGATCACTGCATCATCTGTTTGGGGGATCACCCTCTTCCTCTTGGGAGGCCTCTTCGACTGCTATGGCTGGGGATGAGCTGCTGGCATCGGGTCATGTAGCAATAAATCCAAAGGCAAGTGATCTGCCTTTAACCTGTCAACCTCAACCCGCAACTCCTTCACGGACTCCTTAGAAGCCAGAGTCATCCTCATCTTCTTGGCCTCCCTAGCAAGCTCCTTGAGAGCCTTTCCGTGTGAATCAACAGCGTCCGTGAGCACTTTCTGAGTATCAAGGATCTTCTTCTGGTTGTCCAGAATATCCTTGAGAGCGTCCTCAATAGACTGTGGGACCTGTGGAGGCGGAGGTGCCGACTGAGCTGCCATGGTAGAAGATAATACAAACAGCTTAGAAGTAGCCGTCTGCATCCAGTTGTTGATGCTAGTGAGGGCCTGGCTCAAATGGTGGGCAGTCAAAGGATAGGCTGTGGTGGAGGGTATGTCAGGATCTGCGGAGGTGGATGGACCAGGGGCCATATCTGCTACAGTGGGAGGAGGTTGTGGAGTAGTCACTACTATTACTGGCTCTTCAGACTAGCCAGTTGAAACAGTGGATTTTCCTTTGGAGTGCTTGCCAATGGAGTTGTCATCACCCTGCATGCTATACGATGAGAAGGGTGCCTTTGCCTTCACCTTCACATCAAATCCCCGCTTCTCCATATTGAGGTCCTTGAAGTACATTGTCAGAAAATTGGGGAATGGGTAGCACCTGTCACCCTCACTCACCACCCATGAAATAACCCGGGACATCACATTCCCGACATTGATCTGGTACCCTGCCATGATTGATGCAACTAAGATTTCCCGGTGAAGTGGGAGTAAGTTGTCATGGGTGGTAGGATCTAGCCTGCTTCACACGAATGTCTCCCACCCCTTTGCCTCAAAATTCAGTGTCCTCCTTAATATTTTTACCCTCGCAGTCAGCCAATCGGGAGTGGTACCTGGGATTGCCAAGTACTCCGCCAACCACGGATGAGCCTCTTCACCCAATTTTATCTTGTCAAGGTACAAGGACTCATCCTCCTATATGAAGCCCAAATAGTCATTGATGGTCTTGATATCAAACTTCACTTTCAAGTTCCGGACTTTGGTGACCGTGGTACCCTTTTTGATGTGGGCCACATTGGTGTAGAATTCTTTCACCAAATGCTCATTGGCGTCATCCACTTGCCTGATAAAGTAGTCCCATCCAGCTCTATCATTGAATTGCCTCAACACATTTGGATTGTGAGGCAAAAGATCCCGGGTAATGATTTTTCTCTCCTGAATCAACCTCTTCTCTGGCCACACTCTCTGAACTTGTGGTAGGCAATCTCACTGACGAACCGGTCCTCCCATGCCTCCAGGTTCCTAGTCCGCTCAACCCCGCGAACTTGGGGCTCACCCCTTGTGCTTCTTCCCCATCCTCCGATACTGCATCCTCTCCGGATAATGAAGCTGTGGGAGTGGTGGAGTACTCATCTCCACTATCGCCAACCGAGCCCTTAGACGACTCAGAAGATACATGAACTAACACATGGGCAGCAGAGGATGCTGTGGGTGTATCTCTCAATCTGTTTCTCTCCGGCCAGTCAGCAATGAACTCTCGCATGGAGTCTGATGATGCCTCCTGGGAGGGCTCGTACTTACTCCCCGACTGATCAATAGCCCTATCAACAGCTCTAATATTTTCCTTGTTTTTTTTATGTTTTGTTGGGCTGGGGGGGGGGAGGTCAACTTTATCATCTTTTGTTTCCCTCCCCGAGAGGACTCTCCCCTACCTGGTTGTTTACCACTTTTGCCTTCTGATTTCACCATTGTATGCAAACAACATTCATTAGACTTGTTAGTATCCAGAAAAACATTGTGATTCACAGTTGCAAAAAAAATATTGCAGACAGTTCACTTGTTGTAGAGTGCGGACCGTACGAAATGTAGTGCGGCTGCAAAGAGGCCATTGCGGACCACACAAAATACCATTGCGGTCCGCACAGAGGTGGGGTTCAGGCTACCCCACTCTCTGAATATATGCATCACGGACCACACAATACAGTCGCAGTCCTCCATTGATCAGCTTGCAGGACTTTGACACTGCGGTCCACACAAAATACCATTGCGGAACGCACAGGGGCACTGCAGACCGCACAAAATCCACCGCAGTCCGCACTGAACGCCCATCAGCAATACCAACCTAGGGTTTAAGTGTTGATCCATTTTAGTCCAATTTTTCACTTAATGATGAGTCCCTAGTTGTTGGTTCAGTGTTCTATCTACCTAAACTAACTTTAAACAAAACTTACCCGACCTAAACTACACTATTGAAAGAAAAATGGGTAGGGCAAGAAGAAGAAACAAGGAATAAAAAAACAAAAATTAAAATAAAATACAAAATTAAACAAATGAAACGGGATTAAAGTACCAGAAATGAGATGCTGAGATGATGAACAAGCCGTAGTAGTCAGTTAAGTGCAATAATTGGAGATGAACAGTGATTTTTAAAGCTCTGAGAGTAAAAGGATCGAAAAGTTTAAAATGAGGGCCTCAGGTCCTATTTATAGAAAAAGGTCCTGGGCCCCAGCTCACCTACTCACCGCGGACCGCACAAAATGGCACCGCGGTCTGCGGTGCTCAAAACCATAGGGCTAAGACAAATCAACCAATGCGGTCCGCACACAATGCAATGCGGCCGTAGTGGACCACCGCGGACCGCACAAAATGCAATGCAGCAACGGTGGTAAACTTTAGAGAACCTCCACTTTTGTCACTTCATCAATGCATCCTGCATTCATTTCTTGCCCCCGCACTGAGGTCTCTGCGGCCGCAGAAAATGGCAGTGCAGTCCGCATTGACAATCTTTAGAGAGTAGTCATTTTCCCACTTTTTTCATGCACTGCATCAGCACAATCCTACAACATCTCACAGCTAGTCAGTCCAAAAACATATCCTACACTACAATGAAAATCAAAGAAAAACAAGAAGAAAAACACGTGGGTTGCCTCCCAAGAAGCGCCTGATTTAACATCGTGGCATAACGCGGGTTACCATCAAATCATTTGAGATGAAGAAGTGCTACCACGTGGCTATCGTTAATTTTTCCCAAGTAGTGCTTGACCCTATGCCTATTCACTCTGAAAACTTCCCCATTTTTGTTCTTCAAATCAAGTGCACAAAACGGAGTCACAAACACCACTTCAAAAGGTCCATTCCATTTTGACTTAAGCTTTCCCGGAAACAGACGTAACCGCGAGTTAAACAAGAGAACCAAATCACCCACTTTGAACTCCTTGCTACGAGCATATTTATTATGAAGGTATTTCATCTTGTCCTTGTACAAGGAAGAACTGGAGTAGGCATGGAATCGAAATTCATCAAGTTCATTAAGCTGCTCCACACGAAGATTTGTTACCACATCCCATTCAAGATTTAACTTCCTCAAAGCCCACATGGCCTTGTGCTCTAACTCAACCGTAGATGGAAAGCTTTCCCAAACACTAATCGATACAGAGACATACCAATCAGAGTCTTGTAAGCATCCCTATAAGCCCATAGAGCGTCACCCAACTTCTTTGACCAATCAGTCCTATTAGCATTTACCGTCTTTGACAATATGCTTTTGATTTCCCTATTGGAGACTTCCACTTGACCACTTGCTTGAGGATGATAGGGAGTAGAAACTTTGTGATTGACACCATACTTTGAAAGCAAAGTGTCAAAAGCTCTATTGCAAAAATGAGACCCCCCATCATTTATGATTGCACGAGGAGTACCAAACCTTGTAAAAATGCTCTTGTTGAGAAATGCAACAACACTCCGGACCTCATTGTTGGGCAAAGTCACGGCTTCAACCCACTTCGAAACATAGTCAACCACCACAAGAATGTATGTGTTCCCACGCGAGCTAACAAACGGGCCCATAAAATCAATGCCACATACATTAGAAATATCAACCTCAAGAATGGTATTAAGAGGCATCTCATCTTTCTTCGAAATTCCGCCCGCTCTTTGACATTCATCACACCTTTTCACTAGTTCACTTGCATCTTTGTACAAAGTTGGCCAATAAAACCCACAACTAAGAACTTTGGAAGCCGTCCTCGCCCCGCCATGATGGCCACCATAAGTAGAGGAATGACAAGCCTCCAAGATACTCAATTGTTCTTCCTCCGGGGCACACCTTCAGATCACACCATCCGTGCAAATCTTGAACAAGTACGGCTCATCCCAATAGAAATCCAAACTATCCCATTTGAGCTTTTTCCTTTGGTTAGAAGAGAGCTCACACGGGATTATACCAGTCACAAGGAAATTGGCAACGTCCGCAAACCATGGCATACCGTTCACCGATACCGAAAGGAGTTGTTCATCGAGAAATGAATCATTGATCTCTAGGCCATTACGAGGCCTCCCCTCCTCCTCCAAGCTGGATAAATGGTCCGCCACTTGGTTTTCACTACCTTTCCGGTCCACAATCTCCAAATCAAACTCTTGAAGTAACAAGACCATCGCATCAGTTTAGCTTTGGAATCGTTCTTCGTCATCAAGTACCAGAGTGCGACGATCGGTATGGACTATGACCTTGGCACCCATAAGATACGGCCGAAATGTTTCCATTGCGAACACAATAGCCAACAGTTATTTCTCGATCACCGTGTAGTTCACTTGAGCATCATTCATTGTCTTGATAGTATAGTACACCGGATGAAACATTTTTTTCACTCTTTGACCCAAAACCGCCCCAACTGCAACATCGCTCGCATCACACATGAGATCAAAGGGAAGGATCCAATTAAGTGCGGTAATGATAGGAGTGGTGGTCAACTTATGCTTGAGAAGTTCAAAGGCTTGCATACACTTTTAATCTAACATGAACTTGACATCTTTTTCCAATAACTTGCATAAGGGATTCACGACCTTCGAAAAGTCTTTGATAAATCTCTGGTAGAACCCCGCATGCACAAGAAAACTTCTAACTCCCTTGATAGAGGTAGGGGAGGGAACCTTGAAATCACATCAATTTTTGCTTTGTCTACCTTAATACCATGCTTTGAAATTTTATGCCCAAGAACTATGCCCTCTTCCACTATGAAGTGGCATTTCTCCCAATTGAGAACAAGCTTGGTTTCTTCACAACGGGCCAAAACTCTATCAAGATTATTCAAGCACTCATCAAATGAATCACCCACAATACTAAAGTCATCCATGAAAACCTCAAAAATATCTTCCACCATATTGGTGAAGATGACCATCATACACTGTGAGCACGTGATTTTTGCCTCACACAAATTACTCCCAAAATTCAAAATAAAATAATTTTTCTTTTGTGTGCAATTTTGTAAAATTTTCGTGATATTTTCAGCTATTGATTGCATTTGTGTGTACACGTTTATTTGTGTAAATTAATGGAAAAGTACAAAAATATAGCATTTTGAATTTAGGATTTTATTTTTAGTAAAATTGTATTTTTACAAGAAAAGCATAAAAATAATGCACTTTGCATTTTAGTGTTTAATGGTGTGATTTGGTATTTAATTATTCTGTGATAATTACTACTTAGAGTTAATTAACATTTTTAGGATAAATTGATCAAGTTTAAATTTAGGTTTGGATTTTTTTTAAATTTATTTTATTAGAATTCTAGAATAATAAAAGGAAAAGAATAATAAATAGTTTATTAGAATTTTGGGCCAAATTCAGTTTAAATTGAAAAGCCCAAATCAAATTCGCCCCAACCCGGTCCGCCCCCAGCGTCGACCAAACGACGACGTTTTGGTCATGTTAATTTGGACCGTCGAATCAGCATGATCAAACGGTCCAGAAGTTAGCCCATTCACAAACCCTGATCTGACCCACTTTGTACCCGGTCCGGTCCAGCACCCATGTGGTTGAAATGACCTCGTTTTGATTATTGACTCGATTAGGACCGTTGGATTTCATTCATCCAGCGGCCCTGATTAAATCAACAATTTTAATATACCACAACCCCCCCAAACCCAAGGCAAACCCCCCCCTCACCTCTTCGTCTCTGAGCTTCAGAGACCAAACAGACCCTCTGCCTCTTACCACCGTGCTCCGCCCACCGGAAATCGCCTCACGGCGGTTTCGGTAGTCCAAACGACCCTAACTTTTCACCACTGATTCCCCTCGACCTCCCCATTCTGAATCCCTAACTTTTATCCCTCGAATCCTAGCCGTGTGCTTCGAATATTAGATCGAAAATCAGGCCGGAACCCTCTCTCGTCCAATGGCCTCCAATTTCACACCACAGCTTCCCCAAGACTTCCTCGTTCCAGTCCCATACTCATTTTCCTTCGAATCATCCCCCAGCTTCTCGAATCTTCAATTGAAAATTCGAGCAAACCATGAACCAAAACCAATCCACCCCAAATTCATACCCTGGCACCCCCTGACCTCCCTCGTGCCCAAACCACCTTTGGTTTGGGTCGAATCTGGCTAGAAACACTCGAACCCCAAATAGAAACGTCAGAACCCTAGAAAACCAAAACTGGTTTCTATCCGAAATTGAAGGGAATTTGGGTGTTTAACTGACCTTAGTCGAAGTGTTCTCAGTTAAGAACACTCGATTAAGGTTCGTTTGACCTCAAAAAGTTCAAGTCTGAGTCAAGTCAAGTCCGTCTGTTCTTTGTTCCATTTAAGGTATTTTTCCTTCTTTCCTTTTATTCTATTTTTGATGTTTTAAATGTCTGTTTATTTGTTTAGTATTGTTATATTAATTTTTCAATTTTTTGTCGATTGTTCTGTTCTTCTCCCTCAGACCTTTTATTTGGTCGAATTTGTTTCTGCTCGTTGTTGTGTATAATTATAGGCTGTGTAATCGATTCGAATAAGTTTCGTCGATTAGTTAAGTCTTATTATAAATCCCTATTTTTGTTCACTGCCGCTTGAATTGCCTGATTATCTATTTCTGATTGATTGTTGTCAATTGTTGTAGGCAATCAGTTAATTAGTTATCGTCGATTAATTCAGTTTTACTAGTAGTTTTCGTCAAATGGTTTGAGGTCGAATGTTGTATGTACTGATCTTTAGGCAATTAGCTTTAGGGCATTGTTAATATATTGACAATGATCCTGCATTCTTGTATAGGTTTGACTTATTGTGTTAGTTTAATCCCTGCATTCAGGTGATTTTGATTCAGTTTCAGCTTCAGCTTTAATGATTCTGTTGAGTTCTGTGTTGCGTTAGTTTGGTTTTGATTTAAATTCAGTTAATTTGTTTCAATTGGAATTCAACCTTAGTCATTCAGTTGTCAGAATTAGTTTTAGATAATTGTTAGCTTGAACAGATTTTAGAGTTAAAAGTTTTAATGCAGATGAATAGATTGTATTAGGGCAGTAATATTAAGGGGTTTCAGGGGTGATTTGGGAATGGAACAGTTAAGATAATATTTTAATGTTAGTGTCTTGTTAGTGGGGTATTAAATGTCTTTAAATTAATAAGTTAATGGGGAACAAGAGGGAATTGGGGCGGAAAATAAGGAAAAAGCATTCCTTAGTGGGTTTTAAGTGGAAATATGCAGATTTTAGTGGTCAAGGGGGTCGGGTAGTTAAGTTTTAAAGAGGGGGCATGTCTGTAATGGCTATAAAAGGGAAGGCATTTGGACTAATTAAGGAGGGAATTTTGGAGATCAGAAATTCAGAATTAGAAATATAAAAAATAGGCTGGCTTTTAATGTTGAAGAGGTCAGTTTAGTTTGGGAGTGAAAATGGCTGGATTTTAACACAAAAGTTCAGTTAGTTAGAGAGTGAAAACAGGTCGGATTTCAATACTAAGAATTCAATATTGAGAGGAAGGAAGTCTAGTCTTCTTTGATTGCTGAAAATCAGTTAAAAGAGTAGAGTTTCTTGAAAGTGTTCTTCTTTGAGAGTTAAAGAATAGATAATCAGAAAGTACTGTTTCATTTCATTTCTGAGTTAATTTCTGCCCTCTGTTTGTTTCTGGGAGTTCTCTGGTTCAGTTTGGTATTGCTGGGGTTGTCAACTGGTTTTTCTGAGCTTGTTGTGGGTTTCTCATTACTGTTCCATTGGTTACTGCTGGGATTTTTCTGGTTTTAATCTGTTATTGGGTTGTTGCTGTTTGTTGTTGTTGCTGTGTTGCTACTGCATCTGCTGTTTCTCATCTTCCTCTTCTTTTGTTTCCAATACCAGGTACACGACTATAACACTGGCTATTGTAAGTTGAAATATGTGGAAGCATGAATATATATAAAAATGGAAGTCTGAAGTTTGATTCAGCTTTTTCTTTTTTACTGATTGTAGTTAGAACATTTTGTATACTACTGTTATGTAGATTTCTGCTGCTTTGTATAGCTGGACTGTTTTCAGTTGATTTGGATTAATTTAAGATATAGTTATAATAAACTATTAGGTGGTATTTATAGCTGTAGTTAGTTTTATTTATATGATAGCATTTATTTTTGTTTGAAGTTAAAAATTAGGAACAATTTAAGCATGCTGTTAGATTGAAATCGGTAAGTCCATGCCTCCTTAGTAAATGAAATAGTTAAAAACAGTAGAGTAGGTTTCAATTGTCAAAATTAATATGCCTTTGAGTTCATTATTTTAGAGCAGACATTGGTAACTTCAGTAGTTGGCGTTACGAGTCACTAGAACCAAACTTGCAATCTCGTATTTTTTTTATATTTATAATTTCAATTTTAGCGATATTCGCTTATAGAATAAGGCACGAAACAATTTTTCATTTTTATGAATTCGAGTGCAATTTTCCGTTAAGCATCTTTTGTAATCTAATAATTAATAAGAGGCCCGAACTTGCCAAGCATGTAATTTAATTAGGACTTTTTCTTCTTTCATTTTTAGAGACGAAAAAAATAGAAAAAATGTAATCATTTTAGGATTATCCCTTTAAAATAAACGAGATGAGCCTCGCCTAGTAAAACGCATAGATTGCGGGGCCCTCACAAATGTACGTATTAGTTACTTAGAACTCGGGATCGGCCGCTTAGCGAACTTCACAGTCTTTTTCCCAAAATAACCACGTGTTAATCTCTTTAGGCGCGTACTTTAAATAACATTACCTTCTCAATTCGGGTGCATATTTATGTGACCCAAATCCAAATCCCAACGGAGTCGAAATGTGTCGCTAATCACGGGTACATTGATTGTGACGTGGTTCGATATGCATTTCCACGACGTTGCAAATTCCTTTAAAAATAATGAATGAGACAAGCCTCGACAAACAAAAGTACACAAGCTACGGGGCCCTCTGTACGTGTTGGTAAAATTACTTAGATTTCGGATGGGCCGTTTAGCAAAATTTCACGGTTTTATCTAAAATAATAATACACTAGTCGCTTTAGACGCGCCTTTAATAACATTACTTCCCTAAACTCGGGAGCGCATTTATGCGACCCAAATCCAAATCTCAACGATGTTAAAACATGTCCAAAATCATGGGTGCATTGATGTGACGTGGTTCAAAACGTGTTTTAATAACATTGCAATTCTTTTTTTTAAAATAATAATAATAATAAAAGCGGTAAAAAGTTAAAATTTGCACATAGGTTTAACATGTATTAAAATCAGATAAATAAGCCGAATGTGACAGTTGAGCGACTGTACTAGAACCACGGAACTCGGGAATGCCTAACACCTTCTCCCGGGTTAACAGAATTCCTTATCCGGATTTCTGGTTCGCGATCTGTAATACAGAGTCAATATTCTCCTCGATTCAGGATTCAACCGGTGACTTGGGACACCATAAATCTCCCAAGTGGCGACTCTGAATTAAATAATAAATCCCGTTTCGATTGTCCTTTAATTGGAAAAACTCCCCTAATCCCTCTGCACCCCTGCGGGGTGTAGGTAAAAAGGAGGCGTGACAGCTCTGGCGACTCTGCTGGGGACCGAACCCAGAATCTTTGGTTCAGGGTTCAGAATTCGAGCTTAGATGAATTGTTATATTTGGCTTTATTTATTATCTGATTTTATTACATGTTTTGTCCTAATGTGCTAAATGTTGCTTTTACCGCTTTGATATTATCTGAACTGTATATATAAACTGCTACGAAATCCCTCTCTTCTCTCTCTTGAGGAGTGCACGCTGGTCGTGACTTCTTTCTATTAGCATCATATCCCAAAATAGTACGAGGATTCGGAGGAGTTGCAAAACCGGATGATCTTTTGGTTACCGGTACGCAGTTCCCATCCTCGGCTCGAGTTGTCCGCTAGGGTAAGCCAGGTCTAGGACAAACACCCAGGATAAACCTAGTATAACAAAACCTCATGACGGATCCCTAGTAGGAACGCTTATTTGCATCATGTGCACTTGACTTAGGGGACTCAACACAGGGGTTGAGTCCGTCTAGGACAAGCGACCTGAAATGAAAAAGACCATCCTGCTGCATCCTGTTTGTTTTACGCATTTATTTGCTGCAGACTTGGATGCTGACCGACTTCTGAAAATACTGGAATATTGGGAAAAGAGAAAAAGAAAATGGCAGTGTAGAGAGATAATTACCTTTTTTTTTTAAAAAAAAGTGCCCAAATAGCAAACTCTGCCAAAATGTTGCGAAAATGAAAAAAAATGTTTTTAGTGTAATTTATTTAAACAAGTCTTGTTTTCAGAATTAGGTTATTTTCGTTATCCGAACTGCGCTAGTTTGATTCTCACAGGATGTGAGATACGTAGGCAACCCTCATCGGGTCCAACCTCCCTTTTTGCAAAAATAGCCAAAAATGTCAAAATTTCAAATCTTTCGTCATAAATAAGTCGGGTGATTCCATTCTTGTAAAAAATAGCCGAACGTCCCTGAAAAGACGCCGGAAGGCTGTTTTTGCGAGAACAGACACTATTGGTCATTTTCAAGGTTTTGTCCGGTTGGTAAAACACAGCCTTTAAATCTTCTTCGAAGTGCTGAAAGGCCGTATTGACAAGACCGGAGTTTTACTTAAATGTGTGTCAATTTTAGTTTATTCTTTCTTTGAGTCCAATGAATCTTAATCACCCCAAACAAACATGCAGAATGAGCACGAGTCCAAGTTTGCCGGTAACAGTTAGGAGCAAGATCCCTTTGGAGTTGCGCTTGTGGTGGGAAGATTTGGAAAAGTCAGAGCGAGATAAGACCAAACTACATCTGGGAGGTCTCACTAGTTTGTTGAACGTCAGACCCAGATGTGACATCATAAAGGCTTTGGTTACATTTTGGGACCCGGCCCATAGCGTATTCCACTTCTCAGATTTTGAACTCACCCCAACCTTAGAAGAGGTAGCAGGTTATATGGACATTACTGAGGGGATAAGGCACAAATATCTGATTGCTCCAAGAGCCGTCAATTCGCACAAGTTCTTGGATCTACTGAAGATAAGTAAGGGAGTCTCGTACTCTGAGTTGGATAGGGGTTTTTCTACTCTGCAGTTCATATACCAGAGGTATGGGCATATAGGAGGGTTCGACGATCTGGAAAGCGGGGTTTGCAGCAGAGGGAATCGGACAAAATGGGATGAACATAGGCGGTTCGCCTTCATGGTGGCGTTCTTGGGCATTGTGGTGTTTCCTCGGAAAGACAGAAATATTGATTTGAAGGTGGCTGGAGTCGTCAAGGTCCTGATTACCAACAACAAAAGCACGCTTGCCCCTATGATAGTGTCCGAGATATACCGAGCTCTCACAGCCTGTAAAGTCGGGGCAGATTTTTTTGAAGGATGCAATTTGTTATTGCAGATGTGGATGATCGAGCACCTGTGTCATCATCCTCAATATATGAGCTATAGATCCACAAACGAAGGCTGCATTGAAGGATATAACACGAGGGTTTCAGGGCTCAAATTGCCAGAAGGGTCTGAAGACTGGGTATCTTGCCTTCGCGCCATCACTGCGGCACAAATAGGGTAGACATTGGGTTGGCTTCCTGTTGAAGAAATTGTGTATATGCCCGCCACAGGGCCTTACTTCCTCTTAATGGGACTCCGAGGTATTCAACCTTATGCGCCCTACCGGGTGATGAGATAGTTAGGAAGGTGTCAGGTGGTACACCCAGATGAAGATCTCAGTATTTATACAGTCAAGATAAGCACCGACGGCCAATTTTATGAAGAAACCGTCCGTTATATATGGAATGAATGCCAGTATTTGACGGTAAACACTCGAGTGCGTGACCTATCCAGAGGCGAAGTCTCATCGGCTTATCTCGTCTGGTACAGAAAGAAGGGCATTATAAGATACGAACCAGAACGGCCAACCAAAAAACCTCACATTCAAGAGTTCATTGAGGCGTCACAAGAACCGTGGGACTGGTTGGCCAAAGAGCGTGAATACCGGGCCGAAGTAGGCAAGCTGAAACAACAGATTAAGGATCTGAAATTTGAGAACAGGGTGCAAGTTGCTGCCGACGGAGGAGAGAAGAACAAATTAGCCCAAGAAAATGAGGCTCTCAAGGCTCAGATCCGACAAATGAGGATAGATGCTGACAACCAACAAAGGAGTCGGTCGGATGAAAGATTGATTAACGGACTAAAGAAGGAAATCATTGAGCGCAAGGATGACCTGAAGAAATCCGAGGGTGCCGTAGCACAGCTCCGTGCACAATGGGTAAAAAGAACAAAAGAGCGCACACAGTACTTGCTGCAGGTGAAGAAGGAATATGAAAAAACCATTGCCAAACTAAAGAAAAAAATGACCACCCTTGAGGACAAGCCAGCTAAGCAAGCTGAAGCTTATGAAATCGAAAGTGGACACTGTTACGATTTACTGGCTTGAATGAAAGATGAAATACAGCAGCTGCAAAGGCAGCATCTCCAGGATTCTCAGGTTTTGGGAGGCCGTAGTGATCAGATAAGGCGCCTGCTCATAGAAAAAGGTCGAACCAGGAACAAGATTTGGGCTATTGCCCATGCCATCATTAGGAGATGTCGAATATGTGAAGACATGACCCGCACTACCTTCTTGTCAGCGGTAATGATTTTTGTCAAGCGGACAATGTACGAACTGGAGCAACTTGAAAGGGATCTTGCACCTAATTCCGCGGCAGGGCCGAACGATGCCTCACGGGCACTAACTTTTGGAGCTTTAATGCATTCATAGTCCGACTCAGTGTTCTTGTTTTTAGAGTCTGTTGTCTGTCTGTATGTTCTCTTTTGCATCAAAATGTGTCAGTAGTTTTTTTTTAGTCCGTACTTGGTTTTACTTTGGGTTTGTTCTCCTTTCCAAAAAATGTTTAGTTTGTATTATAATGTTTCAGTAAGAAAAATGGAAAATTCCCAAAATTTGCTCTCGTATTTATGAGTCACGATCTGATATAAGATTCGACCACCACTAAAAAGGGAAAGGGAGAAGATTAGAAAGAAAAAAAAACACAAATAAAGGAAAGTTTGGAGGCACTTAAAAGAAGCCAGAATGATGCATGTAGTCAGAACAAAGACATGATAGAAATGGTTAAACTGCTTAGGAACATTGCATCCCCAACGTGCAATTGCAATATTTGTTAAACTCTAACGCTAACAAAGTTTGTTGAAACTAGATTTCGAAACAGTTAGCTCGTTAGAACGTTCTGGCAGATTACCATTACCACACAAGATCTAAAGGGCCCATTCCGAAAAGCATGTCTGGTTCGGACAAAAGTGTTGAGGAGGAAAATACGGAGATGCAAATGATGAAGGAGGAAGTAGACAGGTTGAGACAAGAGATAGCTGGGATGCACCTAGCCTGGGCTAGGGGACAAACATCACCAATCCCTCCCCCTACTCCTACCCTCTCACCGGCTCGGACTTCGGAACACCCTCCCACTGGTCCATCAACGAGCTTCCCCATTGCCCAATACTATCAGGGGAAAACTTCCTATAATCCCCAAGCTCTACCACCCAAACAAAACCCTCCTCCACCAACTGTTCCTGTTTTCATGGCACCTCCACCCGCCACATTGCAAAAATCATCCGATGAACCAGTGTTTCAGGTTCACGACAACCAATACTATCCTCCCGAACTCACCTTCAAAGCACCCGAGCCATACACTTACACCCCTCCTCTTCAGCTCCCGGCGGAAACTGAGAGGCCGGCTAAGAATCTGGAGCAGGACGAAGTGCTTCGCAAAGTGAAAAGCCTGGAGCAGTCCTTCAGGAATATGCATGGATTGGGCAGCCAAGTTAGTGTGGCCTACAAAGATCTGTGTCCCTTCCCCGATGTTCAATTGCCGGCAGGTTTTAAGATGCCAAAGTTTGATCTATATGAGGGACATGGTGATCCCATGGCACATCTACGAGGTTTCTGTAGTAAGATGAGAGGGGCAGGTGGAAAGGATGAGCTGCTTGATAGCTTATTTTGGTCAAAGTTTAAGCGGGTCCGCACTGGAATGGTACACAAGACAGGATCCGAGCAGGTGGTACACCTGGGATGATCTAGCACAAGCATTCGCAGGTCACTTCCAGTACAACCTTGAGATCGTCCCTGACCGTCTCACATTGCTGAAACTTGAGAAGAAGCCGGGAGAGAGCTTTAGAGAATTTGGGTTCCGGTGGAGAGAACATGCAGCAAGAGTTGATCCTCCGATGAGAGAGGGGGAAATGGTGGACTACTTTCTGCAGACTCTAGAGCCAACTTACTTTGGTCACTTGGTGACGTCAGTTGGCAAATCTTTCAACGAGGTGGTGAAAATGGGCGGTATGATTGAAGAGGGACTTAAGTCCAACAAAATCCTGAGCTATTCGGCAATCAAAGCAACAACTCAGGCCATTCAGAGCGGCACGGGAGGTGCGCTCGGGAAGAAGAAAAGAGAAGAGGTTGCAACAATAGAGGCAGGTAATTGGTCCAGATCGAGAGGTCCTTTCCCCGGCTACCAAGCCAGACCCCATCACCCAAATTACCCACACACTCCAAATTACCCTCCACAGCCCTACTACCTACCATAAGAACCACATTTCTCCGTCCATCAAGCCCAGACATATACCCAACCTTTGGCTTGCCCGCAGTGGCGCGCGCCGGCTCCTCAAAATACCTATCCACCTCCACAGAATACATATCCACCTCCACAAAACACATATCCACCTCCACAAAACACATATCCACCACCAAGGGCCTACAAGAATCCTGCAGGGCCAGGTTTCCGGGGGAATCAGGCTTTCAGAAATGAAAGGGTGCAGAGACAAAGAACATTCACTGAGTTGGGAGAAACCTATACTGCTTTATTCCACAAATTAAGGCCGTTAGGTTTGTTGAGTCCTGTTGAGCCCAGATTGCCGAATCCTCTTCCCCAAGAAATGTACCACTTAGTAAGCTGTGAGTATTGTTCGGGGGCTCCCGGACATGATACCGAGAAGTGCTGGAAGTTGAAACGTGCAGTGCAAGATCTTATTGATACCAACAAGATCGAGGTTCAGATACCGGAGGCACCCAACATCAATCAGAACCCGTTGCCAGCACACCATGAAACCCACATGATCGAGCTTGTGCACGAAGGAGGGAAGCTAAAGAAACTCTCACAGACGGTGATGATGATCTGTGCCAGTCCAAAAGAAAAGTCGACCGATGGAGAAAAGGTGGTACAGTTGTAAAAGGTAGACGTCAAGCCAGTAGTGGTGATGGGGAAGAGTTCGCCTGTTGTTGCAAAGAATCCAGAGCCGGTCAAAGTAACGGTGCGAGGGGCCGGTCAAAGTAACGGTGCGAGGGGTACCAAGCAAGCCAGTATGCATAGGGCCAGTTGTCATCAGGCCAGTAATACATATGCCGATAACCAGCGAGAAAGCCATGCCATTGAGCTACAGTAAAGTGATGGTAATGTACAAAGGGAAGGAGGTTGTGGAAGAAGTATGTGAGGCCCAGGGCTTAACTCGTTCGGGAAGGTGTTTTGCTCCCGTAGAGTTAAGAAGGTCCAACCCAACGGTGGTAAAGAAGCCAGTGACGGAGGAAGAGGCTGAGGAGTTTTTGAAGAAAATGAAGGCACAAGACTACTCCATTGTGGAGCAGTTAAGGTAGACTCCAGCGCAGATTTTGTTACTATCACTACTGATCCATTCCACCGATCATTGCCAGGCACTGATGAAAATCCTGAACGAGGCCCATGTTCCGGATAAAATCTCTGTAAATCACTTGGAGAGGATAGTGCACAAAATCTTCGAGGTAAACCGAGTGACATTTTCTGATGATGAATTGCCAGCAGAGGGTACAAAACACCAACAAAGCCCTATACTTGACCGTGAAATGCGAAGACTCGGTGGTCACCCGAGTATTGATTGATAATGGATCAAGCGCCAACATCTGTACTTTGACTACTCTGAACAAGCTGAAAGTTGATCATGACCGGATTCATAGGAACAACGTCTGCATCCGAGGTTTCGATGGAGGTGGTACCGACACGGTGGGTGATATCATACTGGGATTGACCATTGGTCCAGTGGAATTCTCCATGGAATTCCAAGTCGTAGACGTGGCAGTATCATACAATCTTCTATTGGGGCGACACTGGATCCATGCCGCCAAAGCAGTGCCTTATACATTGCACCAGATGTGAAATTTGAATGGGACAGGCAGGAGATAGTGGTGCAAGGGGATGACAGTACAGGCATTGTGAGTGATGCCGTTGTGCCATTCATAGAAACTGATGACGACAAAGGTCCATGGGTGTATCAGGTTTTCGACGCGGTTTCAGTGGATAAAATTTCTGAAGGCGAGGACCTTCCACTTCCTAGGATCGCAGCTGCGACCTTCATGGTAGCCTCGGAAATGCTAAACAGCGGGTTTGTACCAAGAAAAGGTTTGGGGTTGATCTGCAAGGTATGGTCCAGCCAGTTTCTTTGCCCAAGAACCTGGACACTTTTGGGCTAGGATTCAAGCCTACGGCAGCAGATGTAAGGTGGGCCCGAAAGTTGAAGAAGAAAGTTTGGGTTCTTCCCAAGCCAGTTCCACGTCTTTCCAGATCCTTTGTCAGAGCATGTATCAGAAGGTTGTCAGTACCCAAAATTCTCGGACCTCTGATTGAGTCAGATGGAGATTTGAATCAGGGTTTTGAAAGGCTGTTCGCCGACGTCAACGTAATAGAAGCTGGAGAAGGTTCCAGTAGGGCAGATATACAGTTTGTGGGGCCTAGGGCCAATATCAACAATTGGACAGCTACTCCTCTTCCTACCCGGAGGGAGTCTTGGTAGTAGGCTCTGGATTTTCTCTCTTGTTTTCTGGATTATTCCAGAGTTGTAATCCAGTTTTGTTTTATTTTTGTATTCGACAAAAGCGTGAAACTCTGTTATCCCGCATTTTAATAAAGTGAAAGTTTTCTCTCTTTATTTTGTTTTAATTCTGTTTTCTTCTTTTCTCTTTCTGAACAGTTCTCTTTATACTGGTTCTAATGACATGGCATGTACAACGGATCTTCAACCTAGTCTAAAAAATCAATCTGATTCCGAACTAATTGTACAAGAGGTCGATTATGATGATGAATCGGAATACGATGAGGATGAAGCCTTTGAAGATATAAACAGAGAATTAAGCCAGTTCGAAGGGAAACCCAAGCCCAATTTGAACGACAGTGAAGCTGTCAATTTAGAGGATGCAGACGATATCAGGGAAACCAAAATAAGCATCCACATTGAGCCGAATATCAGGGAGGAACTAATCAAAGCACTCATTGAATTCAAAGATGTTTTTGCATGGTCGTACGATGACATGCCGGGCTTAAGCACCGATCTAGTGGTTCACAAATTGCCCACTGACCCGGCGTGCCCTCTCGTCAAGCAGAAATTGAGGAAGTTCAAGATAGATATGAGTGTGAAGATTAAAGAAGAAGTAACCAAGCAGCTATAGGCAAAGGTTATTCGGGTCACTCGATATCCTTATTGGTTGGCTAATGTGGTGCCAGTGCCGAAGAAAGATGGGAAGATCAGAGTGTGTGTCGATTACCGTAATTTGAACAGGGCAAGCCCCAAGGACAACTTTCCATTACCCAACACCATATCTTGATAGATAATTGTGCCGGACGTGAGATCGGGTCTTTTGTAGATTGCTATGCTGGGTATCATCAGATTCTGATGGATGAAGAAGATGCGGAAAAGACGGCATTCATTACGCCGTGGGGGACTTATTGCTACCGGGTAATGCCTTTTGGCTTGAAGAACGCTGGGGCAACGTACATGAGAGCAATGACTACGGTGTTTCATGACATGATACACAAATAGATTGAGGTATACGTAGATGATGTGATCATAAAATCTAAGCGTCAGGAAGACCACGTGGCAGACCTAAGGAAGTTTTTCCAAAGACTTCGAAGGTATGACATTAAGCTCAACCCGGCCAAATGTGCATTTGGTGTTCCATCTAGAAAGCTGTTGGGATTCATCATTAGTTGACGAGGCATTGAGTTGGACCCGTCAAAAATCAAATCCATCCAGGAATTTCCACCGCCGAAGAACAAAACAGAAGTAATGAGTCTGTTGGGAAGGTTGAATTATATCAGCAGGCTCATCGCTCAACTCACGGCGACTTGTGAACCCATTTTTCGGCTACTGAAGAAAGATGCTGCGGTAGAATAGATGGTAGAATGTCAGGAAGCCTTTGACCAAATCAAGGGGTATCTATCAAACCCATCTGTGTTGGTCCCACCTGAAACAGGAAGACCGTTGATTCTCTATCTAACGGTACTGGAGAATTCATTTGGTTGCGTACTGGGGCAACATGATATCACAGGAAGGAAGGAGCAAGCCATCTATTATCTCAGTAAGAAGTTTACGGTCTATGAGGTTAAGTACACTCAACTTGAGAAGACGTGTTACGCCCTAACTTGGGTGGCACAGAAGTTTAAACATTATTTGTCATCATATACTACTTATCTCATTTCACGCTTGGATCCACTGAAGTATATTTTCCAGAAGCCTATGCCCACAGGGAGGTTAGCGAAATGACAAATATTACTCACGGAGTTCGACATCATCTATGTGACGAGGACGGCCATGAAAGCCCAAGCATTGGCCGATCACTTGGCTGAGAATCCTGTTGATGAAGAATACGAGCCATTGAGGACATATTTTCCTGATGAAGAAGTGATGCATATAGATGAGTTGGAATTATCTTAGGAACCAGGTTGGAAGCTCTTCTTTGATGGAGCCGCAAATGCGAAAGGAGTTGGAATAGGAGCGGTACTTATTTCTGAAACAGGACATCATTATCCTGTTACGACACAACTACGTTTCTATTGTACCAATAACATGGCTGAATATGAGGCATGCATTTTGGGCTTACGGTTAGCTGTAGACATGGATGTCCAGGACATCTTGGTCTTGAGAGACTCGGACCTCCTGGTGCATCAAATCCAGGATGAATGGGAAACACGGGATTTGAAGCTTATACCATATCGACAATGTTTGCACGATCTGAGCAAGGGATTTTGATCAGTGGAGTTCAGACACATCCGAAGAGTTCACAATGAGGTTGCCGATGCTTTGGCCACTTTAGCATCGATGTTGCACCACCCAGACAAAATTCATGTTGACCCGTTGCATATCCAGGTTCGTGATCAGCTTGCTTATTGCAACATGATAGAGGAAAAAATGGATGGCGAGCCATGGTTTTATGATGTCAAGGAATACCTCAGGATGGGCCACCGGAGATCAAAAGAGAGACATTCGGCGATTTGCAAATGGATTTTTCCTCAGTAGAGGAGTGTTATACAAAAGAACACCAGATTTGGGATTGCTGAGATGTATAGATGTTGGTCAAGCCACGACAGTGATGACAGAGGTACATGCGGGAGTTTGTGGGCCACATATGAGCGGATATGTATTGGCGAAGAAGATTCTTCGAGCAGGGTATTATTGGCTCACTATGGAGCGTGATTGTATCAATTTTGTGTGAAAATGCCATCAGTGTCAGATACACGGAGATTTGTTTCATTCTCCGCCAACAAAATTGCATACAATGTCAGCACCATGGCCATTTGTTGCATGGGGCATGGATGTCATTGGACCGATTGAGCCGGCAACTTCCAACGATCATAGGTTCATTCTAGCCAACATCGATTATTTCATCAAGTGGGTTGAGGCTAAAACTTTCAAGTCGGTAACCAAGAAGGCAGTGGTGGATTTTGTTCATTCCCATATCATCTGTAGATTTGGGATCCCCAAAGTGATCATCACAGACAATGGCGCTAATCTTAATAGCAGTTTGATGAAAGAAGTATGTCAACAGTTCAAGATTACACACCGAATTCCACACCATATCGTCCCAAGGCGAATGGAGCAGTTGAGTCAGCCAACAAGAACATAAAGAAGATATTGAGGAAGATGGTAGAAGGGTCCAGGCAATGGCACGAAAAGTTGCCATTTGCATTGTTGGGATATCGCACTACTGTCCGCACTTCAGTAGGTGCAACTCCTTATTTGTTGGTATACGGAACTAAAGCAGTGATACCGGCATAAGTAGAAATTTCGTCCCTCCGGATTATCGTTGAGGCTGGGATTGATGATGATGAATGGGTCAAAGCCCGATTGGAGCAGTTGAGCTTGATTGATGAAAAGAGATTGGCAGCAGTATGTCATGGCCAGTTGTATCAAAAGAGGATGGCAAGAGCATATAATAAGAAGGTGCGTCCCAGGAAATTTGAAGTAGGACAGCAGGTGCTGAAACGAATCTTGCCACATCAGGCCGAAGCAAAGGGCAAGTTCGCCCGGAATTGGCAAGGGTCGTTTATTGTGACCAGAGTGTTATCCAACGGCGCCTTATGTCTGACAGATGTCGAGGGAAGATGCATCGACATGGCTATCAATTCTGACGCAGTCAAGAGATATTATGTGTAATTCCTTTGATTGCAATTGATATTTGTCTGTTTGTACTTGGCATTTATCGGAGAATGAAATGACGGAGGCAATTCTTTCTTCTATCCAAACACTTTAACCTTTGCTTCCCCCTTTGAGCCTTATTTATTCCTTCATACCCCTCTTTTGGAATCGGTAATGAAATTTAAAAAAAAAGAAAAAAAAAAGAGAAAAGAAAAAATAACAACAAAACAAAAGAAAGTCACAAGAAAAACAAAGGAATTAAGTGAACTACGTTCGACCTGATTCCTCAAGGAGGATACGTAGGCACCTCACGGCTCGGTCATAGTGTAACAAACAAATAAAAAAATAAAAATCCCCAAGCAAGAAACTGGGGCAGAAGCTGCGGGAGGGAAGTTTGATTTCAAGAGTTGTAATGTTTTACCCAACAAAATTATTTTTAACCTTTTTTGATACCCCTTTTCTTTTTGCCATACACAAAAACCCATATTGATGTCCAAAAAAGACCTCCCGATCAGTATCCGAGAAGTGCCCAGTCATGCAAATGGAAGTCAAGAATAACACTCTGATACTCAGTAGAAAGAGGATCATAAGCTGGAAAGAATTGATAGCCAAAAGAATCTCCAGCAGATAAAGTCTTATCGGTAACACTCCAATCCCCAGCCGAGAAAGAGAAAACAAAATGAGAGAGTCTTATGGTGAAAACCTTCATAGGCACCAGAAGGAGACGGGAGTTGAGAGAAATGAGAGAGTCTTATTAGTGAAAACCCCTCGAAGGGCACTATGAGGCGACAAGATAAGATTGGTGGAAAGGATCCGTCGAGGCATCAAACAATGCAAAAGTGTTGATTTGGCAAAAAGAGTTGAGCACCTGCATATCCCCCAGCGAAATGAGGCCACCAGAAAGATTGATTGATACAAATATACTGGGTTGATTAATACAGAATGCATGACATGTTCGTTGGGATTGGTTATATTATTCAGATAAGTCCTTTTCTTTTTCTTCTCCCCAGCATTCGTTCGGAAAGACTTCTTCTTTTTTCATCTTTGGAAATCATCACTTTTCCTTTCTTTTGTTTTAAGAATTTTTCTTTCAGTAGTTTGTTTTGAGAAAGATTTTTCAGAGCTTACTACCAGTTGCCAAAACGGTACAAAGCAAAATACGAATAGGACAGACTAAAGATAAGACGACAAAACAAAAAGAAGTTTGTCGCAAGACCAAATGATGAATGGGTCTAGATCCCAAGGGGACCAAATTTCCAGGGAAAGTTGGAGAAAAACAGAAAATTTGGAAGTTGAAAAGTTATGGATCAAATTCCAAGAGGATCCCCAGCAGATTTGCGAGATGCAGGAACAACTCCGACAGATTATCGACCAAGTTCCGCGATGGTCGGACAACACAAAATGGGGAAGGAAGAGAAAAGAAAAACCATCCCCAGCAGGAATATTATCCCCAGCAAATAACATCATCCCCAGCAAAGTTTTGTAATAAAACGCAAAGCAGGGAAAGGAAATGCTATTGATAGTAGGAAAGCATGGCCGCAAAGAAGATTATCAAACTGGGGCAGAAAATTGGGGAAGATTGAAGATAACAAAAGTTTTGAAGGAAGTGGAATCCCCAGCAGTTTACGGGAGAAGGCAATACAAGTTTTAAAGAAAGAAATCTTGGAAGAAGCAAGATAACCCAAGTTTTAAGGGTAGTGATCTTTGAATCAGTATCATCCCCACCATTGTTAAAAGGAGGAAAGTAACTAGTCTTAAAGAAGGAAGATAGTTCCCCAGCAGTGTTATCCCCGGCAGGTTTCAGAGAAGTGAAAACACCAGTTTGAGGAAAGTAATTGCTGGAGAAGTTAGGAGCCCGCCTGGAGAATGGAGATTGTTAAATTTTAAGTTGGAGTCAGGAGCTCGCCTGTAGAACGGAGGTTGTTTATTTTAAAAGTTGAAAAAGTCAGGAGCCCGCCTGTAGAACGGAGGTTGTCACATTTTAAGTTGAAGAAGTCAGGAGCCCGCCTGGAGAATGGAGGTTGTTGTCATTTCAAGTTGAAGTTGAAGTCAGGAACCCGCCTGGAGAATGGAGGTGCTATATTTTTAAGAAGTAGTTGAAGTCAAGAGCCCTCCTGGAGAATAGAGGTATTATGTTTTGGGAAGTAGTTGAAGGCAGGAGCCCGCCTGGAGAATGGAGGTATTACATTTTGAGTTGTAGTTGAAGTCAGGAGCCCGCCTGTAGAACGGAGGTTGTTATATTTTAAGTTGAAGAAGTCAAGAGCCAGCCTGTAGAACGGAGGTTGTTATATTTTAAGTTGAATAAGTCAGGAGCCTGCCTATAGAACGGAGGTTGTTATATTTTAAGTTGAAGAAGTCAGGAGCCTGCCTATAGAACGGAGGTTGTTATATTTTAAGTTGAAGAAGTCAGGAGCCTGCCTGTAGAACGGAGGTTGTTATATTTTAAGTTGAAGAAGTCAGGAGCCCGCCTGTAGAACGGAGGTTGTTATATTTTAAGTTGTAGTTGAAGTCAGGAGCCCGCCTGTAGAACGGAGGTTATTATATTTTAAGTTGAAGAAGTCAGGAGCCCGCCTGTAGAACGGAGGTTGTTATATTTTAAGTTGAAGAAGTCAGGAGCCCGCTTGTAGAACGGAGGTTGTTATATTTTAAGTTGAAGAAGTCAGGAGCCCGCCTGTAGAACGGAGGTTGTTATATTTTAAGTTGAAGAAGTTAGGAGCCCGCCTATAGAACAGAGGTTGTTATATTTTAAGTTGTAGTTGAAGTCAGGAGCCCGCCTGTAGAACGGAAGTTGTTATATTTTAAGTTGATGAAGTCAGGAGCCCGCCTGTAGAACGGAGGTTGTTATATTTTAAGTTGAAGAAGTCAGGAGCCCGCCTGTAGAACGAAGGTTGTCATATTTTAAGTTAAAGGAGTCAGGAGCCCGCCTTTAGAACGGAGGTTGTCATATTTTAAGTTAAAGGAGTCAAGAGCCCGCCTGTAGAACGGAGGTTGTCATATTTTAAGTTGAAGGAGTCAGGAGCCCGCTTGTAGAACGGAGGTGTTTACTTTAAAGTTGCGGTTGAAGTCAGGAGCCCGTCTGGAGAATAGAGGCTGATTTATTTGCAAAGTCGCTATTGGAGTTAGGAGCCTGCCTGTAGATCAGAGGAATACATTTCAAGATCAAGTCAGAAGTCAGTAATGCGGAGGGTTACAACAAAAATACCCCCAGCATGAATCCCATTTCAGAAATCAGAAAGAAGACTACAAGAGCAAGTCGAAGATAGATAAGATTTTGTAATTCCTAGTTTAAGTCTAGCTTCTTGTTTTCTTTTGGCACGGTGTAATAAGGAGATCTAAAAACAGTAGTAACAGCATGCAACATCAGTAACAACAAC
Organism: Nicotiana tabacum; assembly: GCF_000715075.1. Lineage (NCBI taxonomy): Eukaryota > Viridiplantae > Streptophyta > Magnoliopsida > Solanales > Solanaceae > Nicotiana > Nicotiana tabacum. Next base: position 142,146,773 of record NC_134087.1, on the reverse strand, counting down.
ATTGCAGTCCCATGGTAGTCCCAGCTACCGAAACTTCCCGAACTACATTGACCTGATTCCCTTTTAGCCGGGGATATGTAGGAAACCTTTGAACCAGAGGTTCGGTCAAATCTTTCAAAAAATGCTTCACACGGAGTAGCCGAACGGGCAAAAAATCACTTGTATCTTCTCACTTTATCTTTGCACGACCCTTCGTGTTTCCGGACAAAGAGGGGCAGCTGTGAGCACGTGATTTTTGCCTCACACAAATTACTCCCAAAAATTCAAAATAAAATAATTTTTTTTTTGTGTGCAATTTTGTGAATTTTTCGTGATATTTTCAGCTATTGATTGCATTTGTGTGTACACGTTTATTTGTGTAAATTAATGGAAAAGTACAAAAATATAGCATTTTGAATTTAGGATTTTATTTTTAGTAAAATTGTATTTTTACAAGAAAAGCATAAAAATAATGCACTTTGCATTTTAGTGTTTAATGGTATGATTTGGTATTTAATTATTCTGTGATAATTACTACTTAGAGTTAATTAACATTTTTAGGATAAATTGATCAAGTTTAAATTTAGGTTTGGATTTTTTTAAAAATTTATTTTATTAGAATTCTAGAATAATAAGGAAAAGAATAATAAATAGTTTATCAGAATTTTGGGCCAAATTCAGTTTAAATTGAAAAGCCCAAATCAAATTCGCCCCAACCCGGTCCGCCCCCAGTGTCGACCAAACGACGACGTTTTGGTCATGTCAATCTGGACCGTTGAATCAGCTTGATCAAACGGTCCAGAAGTTAACCCATTTACAAACCCGGACCCGACCCACCTAGTACCCGGTCCGGTCCAACACCCATGTGGTTGAAATGACCCCGTTTTGATTATTGACTCGATTAGGACCGTTGGATTTCATTCATCCAGCGACCCTGATTAAATCAACAATTTTAATATACCACAACCCCCCCTCACCTCTTCGTCTCTGAGCTTCAGAGACCAAACAGACCCTCCGCCTCTTACCACCGTGCTCCGCCCACCGAAAATCGCCTCACGACAGTTCTGGTGGTCCAAACGACCCCATCTTTTCACCACTGATTCCCCTCGACCTCCCCATTCTGAATCCCTAACTCTTATCCCTTGAATCCCAGCCGTGTGCTTCGAATATTAGATAGAAAATCAGGCTGGAACCCTCTCTCGTCCAATGGCCTCCAATTTCACACCACAGATTCCCCAAGACTTCCTCGTTCCAGTCCCATACTCATTTCCCTTCGAATCATACCCCAGCTTCTCGAATCTTCAATTGAAGATTCGAGCAAACCACAAACCAAAACCAATCCACCCCAAATTCATACCCTGGCACCCCCTGACCTCCCTCATGCCTAAACCACCTTTGGTTTGGGTCGAATCTGGCTAGAAACACTCGAACCCCAAATCGAAACGTCAGAACCCTAGAAAACCAAAATTGGTTTCTGTCCGAAATTGAAGGGAATTTGGGTGTTTAACTGACCTTAGTTGAAGTGTTCTCAGTTGAGAACACTCGATTAAGGTCCGTTTGACCTCAAAAAGTTCAAGTCCGAGTCAAGTCAAGTCTGTCTGTTCTTTGTTCCATTTAAGGTATTTTTCCTTCTTTCCTTTTATTCTATTTTTGATGTTTTAAATGTCTGTTTATTTGTTTAGTATTGTTATATTAATTTTTCAATTTTTTGTCGATTGTTCTGTTCTTCTCCCTCAGACCTTTTATTTGGTCGAATTTGTTTCTGCTCGTTGTTGTGTATAATTATAGGCTGTGTAATCGATTCGAATAAGTTTCGTTGATTAGTTAAGTCTTATTATAAATCCATGTTCTTGTCAATGCCGTTGAATTGCCTGATTATCTATTTCTGATTGATTATTGTCAATTGTTGTAGGCAATCAGTTAATTAGTTATCGTCGATTAATTCAGTTTTACTAGTAGTTTTTGTCAAATGGTTTGAGGTCGAATGTTGTATGTACTGATCTTTAGGCAATTAGCTTCAGGGCATTGCCAATATACTGACAATGATCCTGCATTCTTGTATAGGTTTGACTTAGAATTGTGTTAGTTTAATCCCTGCATTCAGGTGATTTTGATTCAGTTTCAGCTTCAGCTTTAATGATTATGTTGAGCTCTGTGTTGTGTTAGTTTGGTTTTGATTTAAATTCAGATCATTTGTTTCAATTGGAATTCAACCTTAGTCATTCAGTTGTCAGGAGGATTGGTTATAGCTGTTAATCAGAATTAGTTTTAGATAATTGTTAGCTTGAACAGATTTTAGAGTTAAAGGTTTTAATGCAGATGAATAGATTGTATTAGGGCAGTAATATTAAGGGGTTTCAGGGGTGATTTGGGAATGGAACAGTTAAGATAATATTTTAATGTTAGTGTCTTGTTAGTGGGGTATTAAATGTCTTTAAATTAATAAGTTAATGGGGAACAAGAGGGAATTGGGGCGGAAAATAAGGAAAAAGCATTCCTTAGTGGGTTTTAAGTGGAAATATGCAGATTTTAGTGGTCAAGGGGGTCGGGTAGTTAAGTTTTAAAGAGGGGGCATGTCTGTAATGGCTATAAAAGGGAAGGCATTTGGACTAATTAAGGGGGGAATTTTGGAGATCAGAAATTCAGAATTAGAAATATAAAAAATAGGCTGGCTTTTAATGTTGAAGAGGTCAGTTTAGTTTGGGAGTGAAAGTGGCTGGATTTTAACACAAAAGTTCAGTTAGTTAGAGAGTGAAAACAGGTCGGATTTCAATACTAAGAATTCAATATTGAGAGGAAGGAAGTCTAGTCTTCTTTGATTGCTGAAAATCAGTTAAAAGAGTAGAGTTTCTTGAAAGTGTTCTTCTTTGAGAGTTAAAGAATAGATAATCAGAAAGTACTGTTTCATTTCATTTCTGAGTTAATTTCTGCCCTCTGTTTGTTTCTGGGAGTTCTCTGGTTCAGTTTGGTATTGCTGGGGTTGTCAACTGGTTTTTCTGAGCTTGTTGTGGGTTTCTCATTACTGTTCCATTGGTTACTGCTGGGATTTTTCTGGTTTTAATCTGTTATTGGGTTGTTGCTGTTTGTTGTTGTTGCTGTGTTGCTACTGCATCTGCTGTTTCTCATCTTCCTCTTCTTTTGTTTCCAATACCAGGTACACGACTATAACACTGGCTATTGTAAGTTGAAATATGTGGAAGCATGAATATATATAAAAATGGAAGTCTGAAGTTTGATTCAGCTTTTTCTTTTTTTACTGATTGTAGTTAGAACATTTTGTATACTACTGTTATGTAGATTTCTGCTGCTTTGTATAGCTGGACTGTTTTCAGTTGATTTGGATTAATTTAAGATATAGTTATAATAAACTATTAGGTGGTATTTATAGCTGTAGTTAGTTTTATTTATATGATAGCATTTATTTTTGTTTGAAGTTAAAAATTAGGAACAATTTAAGCATGCTGTTAGATTGAAATCGGTAAGTCCATGCCTCCTTAGTAAATGAAATAGTTAAAAATCAGTAGAGTAGGTTTCAATTGTCAAAATTAATATGCCTTTGAGTTCATTATTTTAGAGCAGACATTGGTAACTTCAGTAGTTGGCGTTACGAGTCACTAGAACCAAACTTACAATCTCGTATTTATTTTATATATATAATTTCAATTTTAGCGATATTCGCTTATAGAATAAGGCACGAAACAATTGTTCATTTTTATGAATTCGAGTGCAATTTTCCGTTAAGCATCTTTTGTAATCTAATAATTAATAAGAGGCCCGAACTTGCCAAACATGTAATTTAATTAGGACTTTTTCTTCTTTCATTTTTATAGACGAAAAAAAAATATAAAAAATGTAGTCATTTTAGGATTATCCCTTTAAAATAAACGAGATGAGCCTCGCCTTGTAAAATGCATAGATTGCGGGGCCCTCACAAATGTACGTATTAATTACTTAGAACTCGGGATCGGCCGCTTAGCGAACTTCACGGCCTTTTTCCCAAAATAACCACGCGTTAATCTCTTTAGGCGCGTACTTTAAATAACATTACCTTCTCAAATTCGGGTGCATATTTATGTGACCCAAATCCAAATCCCAACGGAGTCGAAATGTGTCGCTAATCACGGGTACATTGATTGTGACGTGGGTCGAGATGCATTTCCACGACGTTGCAAATTCCTTTAAAAATAATGAATGAGACAAGCCTCGACAAACAAAAGTACACAAGCTACGGGGCCCTCTATATGTGTTGGTAAAATTACTTAGATTTTGGATGGGCCGCATAGCAAAATTTCACGGTTTTACCCAAAATAATAATACACTAGTCGCTTTAGGCGCGCCTTTAATAATATTACTTCCCTAAACTCGGGTGCGCATTTATGCGACCCAAATCCAAATCTCAACGATGTTAAAACGTGTCCAAAATCATGGGTGCATTGATGTGACGTGGTTCAAAACGTGTTTTAATAACATTGCAATTCTTTTTTAAAAATAATAATAATAATAAAAGCGGTAAAAAGTTAAAATTTGCACATAGGTTCAACATGTATTAAAATCAGATAAATAAGCCGAATGTGATAGTTGAGCGACTGTGCTAGAACTACGGAACTCGGGAATGCTTAACACATTCTCCCGGGTTAACAGAATTCCTTATCCGGATTTCTGGTTCGCGGACTGTAATACAGAGTCAATATTCTCCTCGATTCGGGATTCAACCGATGACTTGGGACACCATAAATCTCCCAAGTGGCGACTCTGAATTAAATAATAAATCCCGTTTCGATTGTCCTTTAATTGGAAAAACTCCCCTAATCCCTCTGCGCCCCTGCGGGGTGTAGGTAAAAAGGAGGCGTGACATACACAGTTGAAATTTAGCCGGTGCATTACACAACCCAAAAGGAATCCGAGAAAAGGCAAAGGTGCCATATGGACAAGTGAATGTGGTTTTCTCTTGATCTTCCGGAGCAATCAAGATTTGGTTGTACCCATAATACCCATCCAAGAAACAGTAGAAGGCACGCCCAGTAAGTCTCTCTAACATCTAATCAAGAAAAGGCAATGGAAAGTGATCCTTACGGGTTACTTTATTCAACTTGCGGTAGTCCATGCATACCCTCCAACCAGTGACGGTTCTGGTAGGAATCAACTCATTTTGTGAATTTGCAACCACGGTCATGCCACCCTTCTTCGGTACACATTGCACCGACGAAGTCCAAGAGCTATCAGAGATGGGGTACACAACCTAGGCATCCAACCACTTGATCACCTCCTTTTTCACAACTTCTTACATTGCTTCGTTCAACCTTCTTTGATGCTCCAAGGAGGGCTTTGCATCATCTTCTATAATAATCTTGTGCATACAGAATGCAGGGCTTATCCCCTGAATGTTAGCTAAAGTTCATCCAATTGCCTTTTTCCGCTTTTGAAGCACCGCCAATGTGGCATCAACCTGCATGTTAGTAAGACAATAGGAAAGAATAACTGGCAAAGTAGAACTTGGGCCTAAGAACTCATACCTGAGGTGTGGAGGCAATGACTTCAACTCTAACACCGGAGGTTACTCAATTGAAGGCTTTGTTGGTGGAGTCTTCCTATTCTCAAGATCCAAAGAAAGTTTTCTAGGCTCATAAGAGTACGACCCCATTCCATGTAAAGCATTCACACACTCTACCCGGCTTGCATCCTCATTGACATCAAGATTCAACAATACGGCCTTAAGAGGGTCCTCCACATTGATCATTGTACTGGTATCATCAACTATCACTATTGTGACAAGGTCCACAAAAGAGCACACCTCGGTACTGTTGGGCTGCTTCATTGACTTGCACACATGAAAAGCCACCTTTTCATAACCCACCCGGAATATGAGTTCCCCTACTCCATATCAACTAAGGTCTTCCCCTTAGCAAGGAAAGGTCTCCTCAAAATGATAGGAACTTCATAATCCACCTCACAATCCAAGATCACAAAGTCAACTGGCAAGATAAATTTGTCCACCCGGACAAGTACATCATCAATAATACCTAATGGTCTCTTCATCGTTCTATCTGCCATTTGCAATCTCATGGAAGTCGGCCTTGGTTTCCCAATACCCAAAGTCTTGAAAACTGAGTAGGGCATCAAGTTGATACTAGCCCCCAAATCACATAAAGCCTTAGCAAAGTTCGCACTCCCAATGGTGCAAGGAATGGTGAAAGCACCGGGATCTTCAAGCTTCAGGGCTATTGAATGCACTATTGCACTAACATGGTGAGTCATCTTTATAGTTTCACAATCCATGGACCACTTCTTTGTCACCAAGTCCTTCATGAATTTAGCATAGCCCGTCATTTGTTCAAGAGCCTCCACCAAAGGAACATTAATGGATAAGCTCTTCATCATGTCAATGAACTTTTTAAACTGATTCTCATTTTTCTGCTTCGCGAGCCTTTGAGGATAAGGTGGAGGTGGCCTTGGCAAAGGAGCCTTGGCTTTAGGCACAACCGGCTCTGGCATGTCTATTACGTGTTCCCTAGACGGGTTCACGTCATTTTGAGTTTCCACCTTGGCATCTTGAATATCAATCCTCACTTCTTCATTCACGTTCTCATCAATCACATTTTCCACCACCAAAGGAACTTCATCTTCTTGCAAATCAACATCATCACTCAAAATTTGCTTTTGTTTGGAGGCATTCACATCGCCACCTCGTCCACTCCTTGTAGTTACCGCCATAACATGATTGTTCCCACCCTTCGAGTTCACTACTGTATCACTTGGTAGAGCACCCTTAGGGCGAGTATTCAAGGACTGTGAGATTTGGCTAACTCAACCTCCAAATTTCTAATGGAAGTGTTGTGGGAAGACAACTGAGCATCGGAATCTGCACTCTTTTTCATCACTCGAACATCATTTCAATTCTCCCCATATCATTGTTAGAAGAACTAGGACCTTGGGATGGAACTGGGGGCGGATTGTTTGGTTGTTGGTACATTGGGGGCCTTTGAAAGCCTTGCCCCTGGTTTCCTTAGTTTCCATTATTCCATCCACCTTGATTGTTATTACCACCCCAATTGTTGTAGTTACCATTCCAATTTCCTTGATTGTTTTGATTGTTGTTTTGATTACCCCAGTTGTTGTTTTGGTTGTTGTTCCCCCAATTACCATTGCCTTGTTGTTGACTGCTCCAATTGCCTTGGGGTCTCCATTGTTGTTGGTTGTAAGAATTTCCCCTTTGGCCTTGATAATTATTCACGTATTGCACCTCTTTATTCTGTCCATCATAACCATCATCTTGAAATCCACCACAATCATTGTTAAATTGCTCTGAATTCCCTTGATTATGTTGACCTCTTTGTCTTCTTTTGTTGACAAGCATGTTGACACCCTCCATAGCATTCACTTGGCGAGGATTTTGAACTTGTTGCAACTATGCCTTTGCTAGTTGGTTCATAGTAGTTGTCAACTCAGCTATAGCCTACCCATGATCATGTAACTCCTTATGCAAATGAGTGACCGCGGGGTCACCCTGGGGCACATTGGCTCTACTTTTCCAAGCAGAAGAAGTGTCAGCCATCTCGTCAAGAATGTCACAAGTCTCATCATAAGATAGCTTCATAAAGTTGCCCCCAGTAGTTGGTTCACTATGCATTGGTTTGTTGTGTTAATGCCCTGGTAGAAAGACTGTTGGATCATCGCCTCAGTCATATCATTGTTGGCGCATTCCTTCACCATTGTTCTATAATGCTCCCAAATCTCATGCAAAGGTTCCGTGGGCTCTTGCTTGAAAGCCAAAATCTCATCTCTCAATGCTGCCATATGCCCTTATGAGAAATCCTTTGCAATGAACTTGTCCGCCAATTCATCCCAAGTAGTGGTGGAATGGTTGGGAAGTCACTCGAGCCAATCCAATGCCTTCCCTTTAAGTGAGAATGGGAAGAGTCTTAACCGAAGTGCATCTTCAGACACATTAGTTTGCTTGCTCCCCCAACGGGTATCCACAAACCCCTTGAGATGTTTGTAAGAATTTTGATTGGTAGCGCCCGTGAAATACCCATGCTGCTCCAGCAATGTCAGCATCAAATTGGTAATTTGAAAATTACCCGCCCGAATCCGGGGCGGGACAATTGCACTTGCATAGCCTTGGTTTGGAAGCACTCGAGGAGTCACTCTTGGAGGTGGCGGGGGAGGGTCTGGAATATTATCATTGGTCTGGCGGCCTCTACTTTGTCCTTGAGGCACAATAGGGACCTCATCTTCAACATTGTCATCTACTTCCTCCCCCGGCAAAAGATCTCCAAGAGGTGCGTTGTTTAAGTTTGCTGCCATTTTGTACCTGAAGTTGCGACACACACAAGTTAGTAAAGGAGAAGGAAAGAAGAACAATACACAAAACTATTTAGATATATAGCCAAAACCGTTAGGTCCCCGACAACGGTTCCAAGAAGTGATCGAGGCCAACCCTGCACTATTATTGAGTAGCAAGACAGGTCGAAGCAGCTTTTACCCGATTAAGGTCGGGATTGATTTACTCAAGGAGCTAGATATTGGAGTTGAGTTTCTATCTAAAATGGAGTTACGTATTTGTTCCTAAATTGCACTTCTACACATTTTTAGTTTTGATTATAATTCTAATTTTATAATACTACAATGCTGAATTAAGCTAAATAAGATTAAGGTTAAACTATTGTGAGTTGTTCAAATAGGTAAAAGGCACTAGGGTAGTGACTTTCTCCTAGGTGGTCAATTGACGGATGCTTGAGTCTAAAGCTAGATTGTCACATTTGGGGAGTATGATATAACCATTGCACGATTTTACTCACTCTATACCTCTCGGTAGTTCGAGTAATTTTGCCCGAATTAACTTTCTCAAGACCAATTGGGTATGAAAATTTGCACAAGCAATCAAGGTTCGAGTTGGGTATTATTATCTCTAGGTTTAACCCTTTAATAGGAGGGCTATCAATCTCTTGAATACGCCCCAATTCCTCGTTGGACTAATTTCATGGACTTAGGCTCTCTTTCTTAAGAAGAGCCAAAGTCTACAAGGCATAAACTAGTGTTTGTAACCACTAATTCACCATTAAAACCCTAAATTAGCCCAAATATCAAATACCCATAGACAATCAAGCATCAAAATACAAGACCCATCAATTACCCACAATAGGGTTGAGCCACAACCCTAGCAAATGGGTCTAGCTACTCATAATTAGAGAAGAAAACAAAGAAATAGATGAAGAAAAACTCATAATAATTAATTGCTAAATTAAACTTGAAGATTCAATGTTGAAATTAAGCTAAAATTACTCAAAATAGCAAAAGGAACGAAGTCACGAGCCCAGCTCTCAGTACAAAACTATCTGATGATCTAAAAATGGGAAAAGAATCTATTTATACTAGGCCGAATATTCTGGACAAAAATACCCCTGCAGGGCTAGTGCGGACCGCACAAAATCGAGTACTGCCGCACTAAGGATCTGGGCTTGAATAATCAGCTCTTTAAACTTGGGCAATGCGGACCGCACAAAGTCGAGTGCAGCCGTGGCGGCTTCTATTGCAATCCGCACAAAATGGACCGCGGACTGCATTGGGCTTCAACCTTCAAACTAGCAACTCTCTGAACCTTGGCTTTGCGGAACGCATGAAATTGAGTGTGGCTATGGTGAACCCAATGCGGACCGCACAAAACCCTTTTGTGGCCACATTGCCTTATGGCCTGAAAATCAACCTCTCTAAACTTTACTTTTGCGGACCGCACAGAATGGTGTGCGGCCGCACTGGCCCTTTTTTGACTGAACTTTGTCTTGTCTTGGTACTTGAACAAGTTTCACTCCTTTTTTAGCTAGTTTTTGACACCTTGTCACCTTGTTGATCAAACCTGCAATCAAGCACAACTTATGAGCCTTTGGGACTATTTTGTACACATTTCTAATCAAAACGTAAGCACGAAGGAGTGTAAAATGCATCATATTCCCTACCACTGCATCAACATTGGACTTGGTCGCTTCGACCTCCGATTTGGCTGCTTCAAGACCTGTGACCAGCTTCTCCCGATCAGAAATTACTGAACCAAACTGAGATTAGAGCTCCTCGATTATCTTGGCTTGCACCAAGTTTTTCTCTTCCATGCTTCGGAGTTAGATTTCAGCCGAGGCCAGTTGGGCCCGAGCAGACTCCTTTTTTGAGGCAAGGCGATCCATATTCTTCTTCCATTCTTCGGCCTCAGTTTTTACTATGTGTACTTCCTCACGGAGTTGTCCTATCACATCAAGCTTTTGTTGGACATGCGGGTTCGAACCATTAGCCATCACGCCCAAGTCACCGCCATTAAATTCAAAGATTCTTTTTACTTGTATGGCCAGTTTGGCATGTTCTTTCTGAGCCATTTCTAGCTAAATAAGAAGGCCTTTATCTTCCCATTCTCTTTTCTCACTGAGAAATTTGAAGGCATCTCTTTCCTTAGTAGCCCTCGGCCCAATACCGGCACAACTCCCCTCGTAATCGGAGGAAAGACTCATGATGAAGCACCGAAGCCTACAAACATTGAAAAATGAGTTATATAAAGGGAGAAAAGTCTAATACAAAAATAGACACCGACAAGGAAATCTGGGATTACCCGGTTTAGAGCCAGTTGAGCTTCGTTGAAAAGACAAGGTGTTTCCACCTCATCCATCTTGGCTTTGTCTTCTTCAGTGACCAAGCATCGGAGATAGATAGCCACCCCTACGGGGGCAAAAAGAACCTGAGCATCCTCTGGGATCGAAATGATAATTTATCGCTTACGCTCGGGATTGGCACTGGAGGTCGAAAATTGATCGGTCAGTTTAAAACTCGAGGAAGCCTCACACGAGCTTTTTCTTGGTACCTCCAAGTCACCTAGACCAGTGACATCTTCCACTCCAATGAAATAGCCACGGAAAGGATCTTCTTCTCCACGGACCCTTTCCCCGCGGCAAGTCTCCACCGCCTGAGCTTCATGTATCATCGACTCAATAAAAGAAGAAAGCGAGGGGGAATCTCCGATATTTATCACCCCAAGTAAATCTTTGTGGGCACCGCCTTCATCTCGGGGAGCCTCGAGCCCGGTTTCTACACCCGCATCAACTACCTCCTCGGTAGTCTTCTCACCTCGAGGCGAAGCGTCTTTAGCTCTTTTTGGCTCGGGGACTTCGGCCCAATATTTCTCCTCAGTCTTATCAAGTCGAGGCAGAGCAGTCTCAGCTCCTGCCATCTCAGTAGTTCCTCGAATCTCAGTGTCAGCTCGCACACGGGCCTCCAACCCGGATTCTTCTTCTACTACTACTTCTTCTTCTTCTTCTTCTTCTTCTTCTTCTTCTTCTTCTTCTTCTTCTTCTTCTTCTTCTTTAGGCTCTTTCCTTAGCCATTGGACTGATTCCAAAGTTAAAGGGATGATGTTCCCCTTGGGTTTTTGGGCTATTATTTTTGGGATTTTCCCCTCAGAGTTCATGGAAGTCGAAGCCCTTTTACTCTTCTTCTCCTTCACCGGCTTCGGGACAGATGATGGGGGAAGGATTTCTTTATCACCAGATGGGGGCCTCATGATCACATCCTTCTTGAGACCTTCGAAAGAAGAGAAATGAGTAAGTTCAGAAAAATATTCGAACAGTGATCAAATCATTAAGTCAAGAAGAAAAATTTACCATGACTACTAGCGTGCCATCGAACCTTCGCCAAATCGTGCCATGTATGCTCAACATGTGTCAACTTAAATATCAGGCTTCTGACTCAGTCCTCGAGCTAGGGAACCGCACCCACCATCCAGGCAACGACTACATCGAGTAAAAAACTGTTAAGAAAGGGTAAAATGACGAAGACAGTAAACAGAAGTTAAAGACGGAGTTATACTTACGTTTCATATTCGATTTCTCAGGAAATGGCATGCTCTCGGCCGGGATCAAGTCCGAGGTCTTTACTAGAAAAAATCAACCCATCCAGCCCCAGTCTTCATCCTTATCTATGCTCAAGAAAGGTGTCCTATTGGCCCGATGTTGAAGCTTTATTGGCCCTCCTCGATAGAGTCGGGGGTTGTATAGGTGTATGAGGTGGTCGAGGGTGAAGGGAACCCCATCGACTTTTCTCGAAGAAACAAAGTAGTATCACTATCCTCTAGAAAGAGGCTGACCGAGGGTCACCTCGTATTTCTTGCAGAAATATATGATAATCGGATCCAAAGGACCCAACGTGAAGGGGTAAGTGTAAACACTTAAGAACCCATCCACGTGGGTGGTGATTTATTCTTCTGGAGCAGGCACCACCACATGTTTTTTACCCCAGTTGCAACCTTTTTTTAACATGGGAGAGTAGTGTTTTTGTTATCGAGCATATATACATCGATACCGGCTCACATCAGCCTGGCACCGAGGAAGTCTTTTCAACTTTGAAATCAGAATCGATGACGCACCCTCCGGGAAAAAACTCTTTAGGGCGTGGCTCCACCGCCGGTTCCTCACCGGCTGGCCATGACGATGAAGCAGCCTTCTTTTGTGGAACGACTTTTGAAGTCTTATCCATTTTTACTTTTATGAGTGGAGAAGAATGGAAACTGAGGAGGAGAGCCTAGTATTTTGTGATAAACAAGCGAAGAAACTTAGAAATTTGAAAATAGAAAGCTTTGAAAAAAGCAAAGGATTTTGACGATTAGGGTGAAGAAGATTTGAATGTAAAGTTTGAAAAATGAAGAAGGAGGATATTTATAATTTCTCGATGACGGTTCAAAGCCAGCAACGGCCGATCGTCGACTGACGCACATTAAATGCCTGGAAAACTGTACCAATGAGACGTTTCGGTTACCTCTACTGCTTATGTCATTACGCTTACATCATGATGTATCAAGGTGAAGATCCAGGGCTCAAATCGTTTCTTGTCATTGTTCTCCAAAAAATGAGGGGACTATTTGTATACGGTCAAAATCGAGCTTGCCCTTTTTGTTTCATTAATCGAGACCAGGGTGTATCACGTGAAGGTTCGACCCCATATCATACCGGACCGTAACACGAAGTTAGATTGCCAAGCTCGTGACTCAGGAACCGATTGAGATTAAGACCGACTAATATTGAGACCAAGCGGGATGGAGATCGAGCAAGATCGAGGGAAGCCTGCCAAACCAAATAACGGAAAGCCAAGATATCCATGATCGAGCGAGGATCACGGCGGAAATCTCGGGACGTATCAAGAAGAGGCCGATTAATCAGCTAATCATGGGATTTCTTATTGTATTTATGATTGTATAAGGGTAGGACTCCCCTGCTATATAAAGGTGGTCTGATCATTTATAAGAGACATTATTTTCACGCTACATAAAGCAATATACTGACTTTCTCTTGAGCTCTCAATACTCTGTTATTCTGTTCATACTTTCCAGTAAAATACTTGTTTGATTCGGAGGTGACCTAGCTCGAGGATCAAAGCTATACATCTATTTTGGTTTGCTTTATTTCTATTTGCAGTTAATTTCAATAACAATATTGTATTTTTCTCAATTTGTGCCAAGTAAAATCACGTGTCCTTAAAACCACAGTATAAATCCAATTTTTATCTATTTTTAGGGTAAACACTATACTATATGTTTGTCGCAGCAGGGCCTACTGTTAAAGAGAAAACATCATAATGCTAAAATATTCAATAGAGGAATATAATTTACATATAGAGTGTGTTTGTTTGATACGAAGGAAAATGTTTTCCATGGAAAATGTTTTCCTAGAAAATATTTTTAAGGAAAATAAGTGGTTTTATCACTTATTTTCTCTTGATTGGTTGATGAGTGGAAAACGTTTTCTGGAAAATATTTTCTAGTGTTTGGTTAGAGAGTAGAAAATATTTTTTTATGCTACTCTCATCTCCCTTCCCTCAAGTCCCTATGTTTCCTATGCTTCCCCCCCCTTAGTGCTCCATACTAAAAAAAAATACTTTTTTTTTTGTTGAAAAAGAAAGTACTATTTCTACAACATGAAAATAAAGTACCTAATGTGTTGTTTTACTTTTTACGCAAAACAACGTCGAAATTTATGCTCCATAACTATAAAAAAAAATACTCGTTTTTGGTTGAAAAAGGAAGTACTCTTTCTAAAACCGAAAAAAAAATACTTATTTTGTTGAAATAAAATAAAACACTTTTTCAACATCATGAAAAAAAATACTTATTTTATTGAAATGAAAGAAAATACTTTTCTACATCATGAAAAGAAGTACTTTTTTTGGTTAAAATGAAAAAAAATACTTTTTATATCATGAAAAGAAAAAATACTCATTTATTTAAATGAAAAAAAAATCTATCTATAACATGAAAAAAGAAAGTATTATTAATAATATTTTTATTTAGGGTAGGGGATGGGGCGGGGTTGGCGGTGTGGAGGTAGTTTGATGGGTAGTTGGGGGTGTGGAGGTAATTTGGTGGGGATGGGGATCGGAATAGGACGGGGAAGGCTGAAAAAGTATTTTGGAAAATGTTTTCTCTTCTCATGATAAGGAAAATATTTTCCTCCAATTGGAGGAAAATAAATTCATAAGGAAAATAATTTTCAAAATATTTAAACTAACCAAACATGAAAAAATTGAAAAATATTTTCCAAAAAATATTTTCCTTCATACAAAACACACCCTTAAATCATTGCACAATTAAATTTACCAAAAAAAGAGGAAAGAAACCAAAGGAAACAAAAAGAATTCCAATAGATAACTATCTTTATACAAATTCTTTACCATATAACAAGACATCCTTGAAAAGTAATCCACACAATGTCAAAGCAGTAGCGCTTATTGACTCGTGTGCTTTTGGACTAGCAATAAGAAAAAGTAAGGTTCAAGAACCAAAAAACTGAAAGCCCTAAAAAAAAGCCTCACAATTTAATAGATCCAAGTGTCACTTTAGCATAATTAAGGTTGATAGTATCCTAATCACCCCTTCATTAGCTATTATATATATACTAGTAAATTTGCCCGCTTCGCGCGGTCTTAGAGAACAAAAAAAATAGTTCATACATATATTGAATTTCTTCTTGACAGGAAAGAAATCTCTGAATACATAAAAGTTAGAAAGCAAATAAAATATAAGCAAGACATACATACGAAATTATTAAACCATATCATAAACTTACGATTGATATATTTTCTTTGCTTGGTAAATAATTTTGTTACATGTATATTTATTTAGAAAAATAGTGCAACGGCTCGGCCGGTCGTTTCATGGGTTACCGCTCCGTTTTCCTATTTCTGCTTCTTATTATCTTGTCCAGCTGTATTATGTGTTATTAGGTTGGTTGGCTCGGGTTTGGAAAGGTTTTGGTAAGATTTATGACACTTAGTCTCTTTTTAGTGAGTTTAAGTTGGAAAAGTTAACCGTATATTGACTTATGTAAAAAAAAGGGGCTCGGATGTGAATTCAAATGGTTCGGATAGCTTCGGGAGGTGATTTGGGACTTAGAAGCGTGATCAGAATGTGTTTTGGAGGTCTGAAGTAGATTTAGGATTGAATTGGCGAAATTGGAATTTTGGCGTTTTCTGGTTGATAGGTGAGATTTTGATATAGGGGTCGGAAAGGAATTTAGGGAGTTGCAGTAGGTCTGTTGTGTCATTTTAGATGTGTGTGCAAAATTTCAGGTCATTCGGACGAGGTTCGATAGACTTTTTGATCAAAAGCGGAATTCGGAAGATTTTTTAAACCTTAGGCTTGAATTCGATGATATTTGATTGATTCGATGTTGGTTGAGGTATTTTGAAGATTGGTATAAGTTTGGATAGTGGTATACGACTGGTTCGTGCTTTTGGTTAAAGTCACGGGGGCCTCGAGGTGATTTCAGATGGTTGACGGGAGATTTGGAGTTTGAGATTTGCAGCTGAAGCTGCTGAACCACTGTCATAACTGCACATGTGTCTTGGGGACCACAGGTGCGAGTCCACAGAGATGGAAGGCTAGCCGCAGATGCAGAAGTTGGCGTGAAGGGGCTGAAGCGCAGGTGCGGATGATTGGTTGCACCTATGAGACCGCAGGTACGGAGGGTGAGACGCATGTGCAGACTTCTGGTTTTAAGTGAAAACTGCAGATGCGGTGTTTTGGACGCAGATGTGGTATCGCAGGTGTGGGAGGGGACCGCAGGTGCGAAAAGCCTGGGTCAGAACATATATATATTTCAACCTTCGCGATTTAGAGTGGATTTTCACCATATTTCATTCGGGAAGAAGCTTTGGAGAACTAATTGAAGGAGAATTCAAGAGGGTTTCTTAGAGGTAAGGTCCTTGGTCCCTAAACTCGTTTTTATGATGATTTTTAAGGTTGTAAGCTTGAAATCTATGGGAAGAGCAATAGCAAATTGGAAGTTAAAGCTTGGAAAATTGGGGACCTAGAATTAGGGATTTGAAGGGTCATTTATGGGCGGATTTTGGTACTTTTGATATGAATGAACTCGTGGGGGAATAAGGATTCCATTGATGTAATTTTTATTGGATTCCGAGATGTAGGCCCGAGGGTCGCCTTTGGTCAATTTCGGGATTTGTGTTGTAATTTAATTAATTTCCAGTGGGCGTTGTTCCCTTAGCATATTTTGATGACTATACACTGATTTTGGTTAGATTTGGAGCATCCAGAGGTCGATTCGAGAGACAAAGGCATCGCGGGCTAGAGTTTGGACCGGATAGAGGTAAGTAATGATTGTAAATGTTGTCCTGAGGGTATGAAACCCTGAATTTCACATCGTTGTGCTACTTTAAGGTGACACACACGCTAGATGACGAGCGTGGGGTCGTGCACCATTGGGGATTGTGACTTAGTCTGTCACGTATGATTGTTTAGCCGGGTATTTAATTGAAAACTATTTACTATCATCATGTTTTGGGCTGAATGTCATATTTGGGCCTCGTGCCAACTGTTTTGGACCCTTAGGGGATTTTTACTTATATTCCTCACTGTTTTGATTTCATATTTGTACTCAGTCATGATGTATTCTACTATTTTCACAACTCAACCATATTTACTCTGTTTTGATATCTGAAATGATATTTTGGACTGAATATCATGTTTTACTGTGCCCGAGTGGCTTTTGAGAGATTTCTGACTAAGTGAGGTCGAGGGCCTGTGTTGTGAAGTTATTATGGGATCGGGTTATGCGCCACAGCGGTATTATGATGATTCATGATTATGAGGCTGAGGGACTGAGTTGTTACGCTACGAAGTGGCTTGATATAAGGCCGAGAGCCTGTTGGATTATGCTACGAGATGGCTTGTTAATGTGCTTGGGCCGTAAGGGGACTCTCCCGGAGTTTGTACACCCCCAGTGTGCGCAGGTACCCAGTGTGTGATGTGATATAGCCCGAGAGGCTGATGTTGTTCCATGTTATTGCTCGAGGGACTGATACGAGTGATTGTGAGGTAGCCCGAGGGCTGATTCTGTTGGTATTTTGCCCGAATGCTGATTCTGTTGGTATTTTACCCGAGGGGCTTACTGTGTATCTATCTTTTCTCCTTGTTTTCATTCACTCGTTCAAACTGCAAAAAGATGTTTTAAAGAGGTTTTTATTGAACTAAGGTGTTTCTACGAGTTTTTACTGTTTTATTGCGTTGTTCTGGTTTTATACTGCCTTTTTGTAGCACTTTACTGTGTTTTACATGTTTTCTTATCGCTCAGCTGCCTTTACTTTTATTACTTACTGAGTTGACATACTCATATTACTCCCTACACCCTATGTGGAGATTCAGGAGTCTCAGGCCATGCTAGCAAAGGCTGATTTGCTTCCACCGCAGGCTTATTCGAAGTTGACTAGGTAGTTGCTCGTCGTTCGCAGCCCAGTGTTTCTCCTTCCTATATTTACTTTCCTTGTACTAACTTTGTACTAGACGGTGTAGTCTTTTCATACTCTTAGACGGATGTTTCATGACTGGTGACACCCCGATGTCGGGCTGTGTTGTTTCCGCAATTGTTCAATTTCGCTCATTATTTTGGGATTTATAGTTTATTTATGACTTAAAATCAATTATTATAACTGTCTTAAATAGTTTGAGGGTTTTTATCGGCTGGCATTGTTTCACGAGAGGCTCCATCACGATCGGGTCTAGTTTGGGGTCGTGACAAGTTGGTATCAAAGCCTAGGTTACATAGGTCTCACGAGTCATGAGCAGGTTTAGTAGAGTCTCACGGATTGGTACAGAGACGTCTGTATTTATCCTCGGGAGGCTGCGTGAAGGGGCTGAAGCGCAGGTGCGGATGATTGGTCGCACCTGCGAGACCGCAGGTGCGGAGGGTGAGGCGTAGGTTCGAACTTCTGTTTTTAAGTGAAAATCACAGATGTGGTGTTTTGGACGTAGATGCGGTACCACATGTGCGGTGAAGGGACCGCAGGTGCGAAAAGCCTGGGTCAGAACATATATATATCACCCTTCGTGATTTAGAGTGGATTTTCACCATATTTCATTCGGGAAGAAGCTTTGGAGAGCTAATTGAAGGGAGAATTCAAGAGGGTTTCTTAGAGGTAAGGTCCTTGGTCCCTAAACTCGTTTTTATGATTATTTTTAAGGTTGTAAGCTTGAAATCTATGGAAAAATCAGTAGCAAATTGGAAGTTAGGGCTTGGAAAATTGTGGACCTAGAATTAGGGATTTGAGGGGTCATTTGTGGGAGGATTTTGGTACTTTTTATATGAATGAAATCGTGGGGGAATAAGGATTCCATTGATGTACTTTTTATCGGATTCGAGACATAGGCTCGCGGGTCGGATTTGGTCAATTTTGCGATTTGTGTTGTGATTTGATTAATTTCGAGTGGGCATTGTTCTCTTAGTATATTTTGATGACTATATACTGATTTTGGTTAGATTTGGAGCATCCGGAGGCCGATTCGAGAGGCAAGGGCATCACGGGCTAGAGTTTGGACCGGATAGAGGTAAGTAATGATTATAAATGCTGTCCTGAGGGTATGAAACCCTGGATTTCACATCGTTGTGCTACTTTGAGGTGACACACTCTCTAGATGACGAGCGTGGGGTCGTGCACCATTGAGGATTGTGACTTAGTCCATCCCGTATGATTATTTAACCGCATATTTGATTGAAAATTGTTTGTTATCATCATGTTTTGGGCTTAATGCCATAGTTGGGCCTCGTACCAATTGTTTTGGGCTTATTGCATTGTTTTGGTTTTATACTGCCTCTTTGTAACATTTTGATGTATTTCACGTGTTTTCTTATCGCTTAGCTGCCTTTGCTTTTATTACTTACTAAGTTGGAATACTCACATTACTCCATGCACCCTGTGTGCAGATTCAGGAGTCTTGGGCCACGCTACCGAGGGCTGATTTGCTTCCACGACAGGCTTATTCGGAGTTGACTAGGTAGCTGCTCGGCGTTCGCAACCTAGTTCTTCTCCTTCCTATCTTTACTTTCCTTGTACTAGCTTTGTACTAGACGGTGTAGTCTTTTCATACTCTTAGACGGATGTTTAGACGCTCATAACTGGTGACACCCCGATGTTGGGCTGTGTTGTTTCTGCAATTGTTCTATTTTGCACTTTATTTTGGGATTTATAGTTTATTTATGACTTAAAATCAATTATTATAACTGTCTTAAACAGTTTGAGGGTTTGTGTCAGCTGGCCTTGTTTCACGAGAGGCGCCATCACGATCGGGTCCGGTTTGGGGTCGTGACAAGTTGGTATTAGAGCCTAGGTTACATAGGTCTCACAAGTCATGAGCAGGTTTAGTAGAGTCTCGCGGATTGGTACGAAGAAGTCATTATTTATCCTCGGGAGGTTGTAGAACCTTTAGGAAAACTTCATATTTTTGAAATTCTTGTTGTGCGAATCTGTTGATCCGAGTACTTAACTTCGGTTATTCTATTCTCACATAGATGGTGAAGACACGTGCTACCGGTCAGGATGGACGACCGCCAGTACCACCAGCTGGGGCCACTAGAGGTCGAGGACGCGGTCGAGGTCGTGGTAGGGGTAGGGGTGTAGCCCGCAAAGCCGCTAGGTAGCACCTGTAAATCCACCAGCCTCCCCAGTTCATGATCAGGTCCCAGTTGCAGACGCTCCAGCAGCACCAGCTCAGGCACCAGTTGTGCCTATTGTGATTTCGGGTGTTCAGGAGGCCCTGGCTTAGATTCTATTAGTATGCACTGGCCTAGATCAAGCGGTCTCAGTTACTACAGCCACAACTACTTCTAAGGCCGGGGGAGGCACTCAGACTCCCGTTGCTCGCACACCTGAGCAGGTCATGTAGGGACTTCAGACACCGGGGGCACCTCCAACCCAACCGGTTGTAGCTGTTCAGGACTATTTAGCTCCTGCTATGCTAGAGTATGAGCAGCGCTGGTTGGAGAGGTTTGGTAGACTTCAGCCTCCGACTTTCAGTGGTATAGAGGGCGAGGATGCCCAGAGTTTCTTGGACAAGTGTCAGAGGATTCTTCTTACAGCAGGTATTCTGGAGACCAGCGGGGTCGCATTTACCACTTTTCAATTTTCTGGAGCTGGCTTCACTTGGTGGGAGGCTTATGAGAGGTGTAGGCCTATTAGTGCAGCACCCCTCACCTAGCAGCAGTTCTCCGTTCTCTTTTTGGAGAAGTATGTCCCACAGTCTCGCAGAGAGGAGCTGCACATGCAGTTCGAGTGGTTACGTCAAGGAGATATGATTTTGACACAGTATGAGATGAGGTTCTCGGACTAGCTCGTCATGCTATTTGGTTGGTTTCTACAGAGAGAAAGAGAGGATTAGGAGGTTCGTTGATGGCCTCACATATCAGCTTCGTATTCTCATGACCAAAGAGAGGGTGTCTGGTGCTACTTTTGAGAAGGTTGTTGACATTGCTCGCAAGATTGAGTCAGTTCGTCGCCAGGAGCGAGATGAGAGTGAGGCCAAGAGGCCTCGGGGATTTGGAAGTTATGGTGGTGCTCCTTTGAGAGGTCAGTTTCAGCACAGCAGAGGCCGTCCATTCAGACATGTTCAGTCAGCTCGCCCAGGTTATCGTGGGACGTCATCGGGTCATGGTTCTCACAGTTCTCATCATGGCCATTCATTACTCGGTGCCCTTCCAGCCTAGAGTTCGTCACGTGCTCCATCAATTCAGGGCTCTTCTATGCCAGGTGCATTTTCTAGTCATTCCGGTGTTACGGGTTCCCTTCAGACCCCGTCTCAAGCACCAGGGAGTTGTTATGAGTGTGGAGAGTTGGGTCATATGTAGAGGTAGTGTCCTCATCGTCTTTGGGGTTCATCTCAGCAGAAGAGTCAGCCCTCAGCTTCAGCGCCAGTTACTTCACCACCACCCGCCCAACCAGCTTGGGGTGGGGGTCAGTCAGCTAGCGGTCACCCTAGAGGGAGAGGTCGATCAGGTGGCGGTCAGGCCTGTTTCTACACACTTCCAGCTAGACCCGATGCTATTGCATCAGATGTTGTGATTATAGGTATTGTCTCAGTCTGCTGCAGAGATGCCTCTGAATTATTTGATCCTGGTTCCACTTTTTCATATGTGTCATCATATTTTGCTCGTTATTTGGATACGCTTAGTGAGTCTCTTATTTCATCTGTTCGTGTATCTACTCTAGTGGGCAATAATATTATTGTAGACCATGCGTACCGGTCGTGTGTGGTGACTATTGGGGGTTTGAAGACTAGAATGGACCTGTTATTGCTTTGTATGGTGGACTTTGATGTGATATTGGGCATGGATTGGCTATCTCCGTGTCGTGCTATTTTGGATTGTCATGCTAAGACAATAACATTGGTTATTACGGGTATGCCACAGATTGAGTGGCGAGGTTTGACTAATTTTGTCCCCAGTAGGGTGATTTCATTCTTGAAGGCCCAACGGATGGTTGGGAAGGGTTGTCCTTCATATTTAGCCTTTGATAGGGATGTCATTGCAGAGACTCTTAGTATTGATTTTGTTCCTGTTGTAAAGGACTTTCCCGATGTGTTTCCTGCAGACCTGTCGGGCATACCACCGGATAGGGATATTGATTTTGGTATTGATCTGGTGCCAAGCACTCAACCCATTTCTGTTCCACCATATCGTATAGAACTAACGGAGTTGAAGGAGAAACTTCAGGAACTCCTTGATAAGGGGTTTATTCGGCTTAGTGTGTCTCCTTGGGGTGCGCCTGTTCTATTTATGAAGAAGAAGGATGGCACGATGAGGATGTTCATTGATTACATGTAGTTGAACAAAGTAACAATCAAGAACAAGTATACTTTGCCTCGTATCGATGATTTGTTTGACCAGCTTCAGGGAGTGAGAGTGTTCTCCAAGATTTATCTCCATTCAGGTTATCACCAGTTGAAGATCAGGGACTCAGATATTCTTAAGACAGCTTTTAGGACCCGATATGGTCATTATGAGTTCCTTGTGATGTCTTTTGGGTTGACCAATGCCCCAACAGCGTTCTTGCATTTGATGAACAGCGTGTTTCGGCCTTATCTCAACTCGTTTATCATAGTTTTCATTGATGATATTCTGGTGTACTCGCGTAGTCACACGGAGCATTTAAGAGTTGTGTTGCAGAGATTGAGGGAGGAGAAACTTTATGCAAAGTTCTCTAAGTGTTAGTTTTGGCTCAGTTCAGTGGCTTTCTTGGGGCATGTGGTGTCTAGCGAGAGTATTCAGGTTGATCCAAAGAAGATAGAGGCGGTTCAAAGTTGGCTCAAACCGTCCTCAGCCACAGAGATTCGCAACTTTCTTGGTTTGGCGGTTATTACCGCTGGTTTGTTCAGGGATTCTTATCTATCGCATCACCCTTGACCAAGTTGACTCAAAAGGGTGCTCCATTCAGGTGGTCGGATGAGTGTGAGGAGAGCTTTTAGAAGCTCAAGCTGCCTTGACCACAGCTCCAGTGTTAGTTTTGTCATCAGCTTCAGGATCATATATTGTGTATTGTTATGCTTCAAGAGTTGGTATCGTGTGTGTGTTGATGCAGAAGGATAGAGTTATTGCTTATGGTTCTCATCAGTTGAAGCCCCATGAGAAGAACTACCATGTTCATGATTTGGAGTTGGCTGCCATTATTCACGCGTTGAAGATTTGGAGGCATTATTTGTATGGTGTGTCTTGTGAGGTGTTTACTGATCATCGTAGCCTCCAACACTTGTTCAAGTAGAAGGATCTCAATTTGAGGTAGTGGAGATGGTTGGAGTTGCTAAAGGACTATGATATCACTATTTTGTACCATTCGGGGAAGGCTAATGTGGTAGTCGATGCCTTGAGTAGGAAGGCGATGAGTATGGGGAGTTTGGCATATATTCCAGTTGGGGAGAAACCACTTGTAGTTGATGTTCAGACCTTGGCCAATCGGTTTGTGAGGTTAGATATTTCGGAGCCCAGTCGGGTTTGGCTTGTGTGATTTCTCAGTCTTCCTTATTTGATCGCATTAGAGAGCGTCAGTATGATGATCCTCATTTGCTTGTCCTTAAGGACAGAGTTCAGCACGATGATGCCAGAGATGTGACTATTGGTGATGATGGGGTTTTGAGGATGCAGGGCCGGATATGTGTGTCCAATGTAGATGGGCTTCGGGAGTTGATTCTGGAGGAGGCCCATAGCTTGCGGTATTCCATTCATCCGGGTTCCGCAAAGATGTATCAGGATCTGAGATAGCATTATTGGTGGAGGAGAATGAAGGACATTGTGGGATTTGTTGCTCGGTGTCTCAATTGTCAGCAGGTGAAATATGAGCATCAGAGATCGGGTGGCTTGCTTTAGCAGATGGATATTCCTAAGTGGAAGTGGGAGCGGATCACCATGGACTTTGTAGTTGGGCTCCCACGAACTTTGAAGAAGTTTGATGCTATTTGGGTGATTGTTGATCGGCTGACCAAGTCCGTGCACTTCATTCCTGTGTGCACTACCTATTCTTCAGAGCGGTTGGCAGAGATATACATCCGAGAGATTGTTCGTTTGCATGGTGTCCCAGTTTCCATCATTTCAGATAGGGGCACTCAGTTTACTTCACATTTTTGGAGGTCTATATAGCGAGAGTTGGGTACTCAAGTTGAGTTGAGCATAGCTTTTCATGCTCAGACGGACGGGCAGTCCGAGCGCACTATTCAAATATTGGAGGACATGTTGCGCGCTTGTTTCATTGATTTTGGAGGGTCATGGGATCAGTTTCTACAGCTCGCAGAGTTTGCTTATAACAACAGTTACTAGTCGTGTATTCAGATGGCTCCATATGAGGCTATGTATAGGAGGCGGTGTAGATCTCCAGTTGGTTGGTTTGAGCCGGGTGAGGCTAGACTATTGGGTACAGACTTGGTGCATGATGCTTTAGATAAGGTGAAGGTGATTCAGGAAAGGCTTCGTACAGCGCAGTCTAGACAAAAGAGTTATGCTGACAGGAAGGTTTGGGATGTGTCCTACATAGTTGGTGAGAAGGTTCTATTAAAGGTTTCACCCATGAAGGGTATTATGAGATTTGGGAAGATGGGTAAATTGAGTCCTCAGTTCATTGGGCCTTTTGAGGTGCTTCGTAGGATTGGGGAGGTGGCTTATGAGCTTGCTTTGCCACCCAGCTTATCGAGTGTGCATCCGGTATTTCATGTTTCTATGCTTCGGAAGTATATTGGTGATCCGTCTCATGTTTTGGATTTCAGCATGGTTTAGTTAGATGATGATTTGACTTATGATGTGGAGCCAGTAGCTATTTTGGAGCATCAGGTTCAAAAGTTGAGTTCAAAGGATATAGCTTCAGTGAAAGTGCAGTGGAGAGGTCGGCCTGTGGAGGAGGCTACCTGGGAGACCGAGCGGGAGATGCGGAATAGATGTCCTCACCTGTTTAAGGCTTCAGGGATGTTTCTTGACTCGTTCGAGGACGAACGTTTGTTTAAGAAGGGGAGGATGTAACGACCTGGTCGGTCATTTCATGAGTTACCGCTCTGTTTCCCCATTTCTACTTCTTATTGTCTTGTCCAGCTGTATTATGTGTTATCAGGTTAGTTGGCTCAGGTTCAGAAAGGTTTTTGTAAGGTTGTGAGATACTTAGTCGCTTTTGAGTGAGCTTAAGTTGGAAAAGTCAATCGGATGTTGACTTATGTGAAAAAGGGGTTCGGGTGTGAATTCTGATGGTTTGATAGCTTCGGGAGGTGATTTGGGACTTAGGAGCGATCGGAATGTGTTTTGGAGGTCCGGAGTAGATTTAGGCTTGAATTGGCGAAATTGAAATTTTAGCGTTTTCCGGTTGATAGGTGAGATTTTGATATAGGGGTCGTAAAGGAATTCCGAAAGTTGCAGTAGGTTCGTTGTGTCATTTGGGATGTGTGTGCAAAATTTTAGGTCATTCGAACGAGGTTTGATAGAATTTTTTATCAAAAGTGGAATTCAGAAGATTTTTGAAACCTTAGGCTTGAATCTGATGTTATTTGGTTGATTCGATGTTGGTTAAGGTGTTTTAAAGATTGGTATAAGTTTGGATAGTGGTATATGACTGGTTCGTGCTTTTAGTTGAGGTCCCGGGGGCCTCGGGGTGATTTCGGATGGTTGACGGGAGATTTGGAGTTTGAGATTTGTAGCTGAAGCTACTGAAACACTGTCATAACCGCACCTGTGGCTTGGGGAACACATGTGCGAGCCCGTAGAGGTGGAAGGGTAGCCGCAGATGTGGAAGTTGGCGTGAATGGGCTGAAGCGCAGATGCGGATGATTGGTCGCACCTGCGAAACCGCAGGTGCGGAGGGTAAGGCGCAGGTGCGAACTTCTGGTTTTAAGTGAAAACCGCAAATGCGGTGTTTTGGACGTAGATGCAGTACCACATGTGCGGTGAAGGGACCGTAGGTGCGAAAAGCCTGGGTCATAACATATATATATCACCCTTCGCGATTTAGAGTGGATTTTCACCATATTTCATTCGGGAAGAAGCTTTGGAGAGCTAATTGAAGGGAGAATTCAAAAGGGTTTCTTAGATGTAAGGTCATTGGTCCCTAAACTCGTTTTTATGATGATTTTTAAGGTTGTAAGCTTGAAATCTATGGGAAAACCAGTAGCAAATTGGAAGTTAGGGCTTGGAAAATTGTGGACCTAGAATTAGGGATTTGAGGGGTCATTTGTGGGAGGATTTTGGTACTTTTTATATGAATGAATTCGTGGGGGAATAAAGATTCCATTGATGTAATTTTTATCGGATTCCGAGACGTGGACCCGAGGATCGGATTTGGTCAATTTCGGGATTTGTGTTGGAATTTGATTAATTTTGAGTGGGCGTTGTTCCCTTAGCATATTTTGATGACTATATACTGATTTTGGTTAGATTTTGAGCATCCAGAGGCCGATTCGAGAGGCAAGGGCATCGCGGGCTAGAGTTTGGACCGGATAGAGGTAAGTAATGATTGTAAATGCTGTCCTGGGGGTATGAAACCCTGGATTTCACATTGTTGTGCTACTTTGAGGTGACACACACGCTAGATGACGAGCGTGGGGTCGTGCACCATTGAGGATTGTGACTTAGTCCATCCCGTATGATTGTTTAATCGCGTATTTGATTGAAAATTGTTTGTTATCATCATGTTTTGGGCTTAATGTCATATTTGGGCCTCGTACCAATTGTTTTGGGCTTATTGCATTGTTCTGGTTTTATACTACCTCTTTGTAGCATTTTATTGTGTTTTACGTGTTTTCTTATCGTTTAGCTGCCTTTACTTTTATTACTTACTAAGTTTGCGTACTCACATTACTCCCTACACCCTGTGTGCAGATTCAGGAGTCTCGGGCCACGGTAGCGAGGGCTAATTTGTTTCCACCACAGGTTTCTTTGGAGTTGACTAGGTAGATGTTCGGCGTTCGCAGCCCAGTGCTTCTCCTTCCTATCTTTACTTTCCTTGTACTAACTTTGTATTAGACGGTGTAGTCTTTTTATACTCTTAAACGGATGTTTAGACGCTCATGACTGGTGACACCCCGATGACGGGCTATGTTATTTCCACAATTGTTCTATTTCGCTCTTTATTTTGGGATTTATAGTTTATTTATGACTTAAAATAAATTATTATAAATGTGTTAAATGGTTTGAGGGTTTGTGTCGGCTGGCCTTGTTTCACGAGAGGCGTCATCACGACCGGGTCTGGTTTGGGGTCGTGACAAATGGTTCTTTATTTTCTATATTTGTGTATACAGAAATGTCTTGAATATATAATTTTCTCCACTCGTTGAAATTTTAAAATAGGGGGAAAAAGTAATATTTAATCAAATTATGACAAAATTAACGAAGAAAACAATGTTTATAACGTCTTCAATGACAGAATTAATTGTCAAACTGAAAATTCACATATCTATTCTTTTGGTTTTTCCTTCTCTTTCCTTATTCATATCTTTTCTTTATATTTCTTTTTTCTTTGTAGTTGTCTATTTTTTTGCTTACCTTTATATCCTTTGCTTGGAGATGGTGTCGTTTCACAGTAGGAAATGAGTTTTACTGTTAATAGCAATTTCTGTAGTTATAAGTTTTTATCATGCTTTAATTTCTTCTAGCGGAAACCGTTAGAGTATTAAATTTTCATAGGAGTATTTATTATTGTCTTATTGAGTATTTCAAGTCGGCAGATTTCTAACTCTAAATTTTCTCTCTGAGAAGATAAATTCGTCACAAGTACCCTCTCAAACCCATGTGTAATTCGATATATCATTACTATTAACCTCCTTAGAACCCGAAGTAATATTCTAACTTCTGCTTCACTTTTCGATTCTGACACTTTGCAATTCCTCCATGAAAGTACAATTCTCTCCAACCTTGCTTTCCATGTAACACTAAACGCCCTCGAATTAAACTTTCTTAATGGCTGAAATTTCAAGCAGAGTAACATTACATATAAATAAACATTCATTATAAGGAATCGGATGAGACTCTAATTATTTAATAGAGGGTTTTGGACATTTTAACATAAGTTGGTTAAATAAACTTCTTTTTATTCTTAACAAATCAAATCGCAAATTGATTAATAACATATTAACTTTGCATGTCAGGGACAATAATTTTACCTCCCGAAAATCTAATACCACATGCAGTAGTTCATTTTGGGCTGCTTCACTTACTGCATCATTAACTATAAAACTTTAGCAACTATAACCAATTTTTAATCAAATTCAATCAACAAATTCAAACTAAATGATGAACAACAAAGAAATAACTGAAATTATTTTGACTAAACAATATTTTTTAACAACAAACCTACTTTCAGATTCAACAACAATAACAAACAAATTTATTCAAATTCGAATTAAACTTAAACGGAACAACTAAACAGATTCAAATCACTAAACTCAATCATCAATTAAACTCAAACTAAATCAAACAATATCATAACAAAGATGAATGATTCAAACTAAATCAAAAACTTAGGACCAACACATAAACACTTGACATTAAATCACTTGACGAAAAACTAACAAACTTCAAACAAAATGAACACAAATTATATCCAATACAAACAAAGACCCGGGTTCGAATTCAAACCAAATCATCGGAACACAAACACAATCAGAGAACGAAGAAAAAGATCGGAAGATGAACTTGCTGAACGAAAACTAAAAGAAAAAGAACGGAAACCTACTAGTTTGAAGCCCGGATTCGAACGGAACCTCGACGCACTGCAACTCGACGAACTCGACTGAGCATGACCTGTATGTGTGACCCCGACCAAAGCTCGAACAAACGAGATGATTGGGTCTCGTTTTGGACTAGATGCGACGGGCTACGGTGACCCAACTGGACGATGACATACTGTCGTGGTGGAGCTGGGGTCAGCCATGGAGGTGAAGCAGCGGCGAGCTGCTGTGACGAATGAGGCTAGGCTCGCGACTAGATCTTGGAGATGGCAGTGGTCGTTCATGGCTGGAGCTTCGCGCCTGGAGGAGCTGGGCATTCATGGGGCTGCTGGGTGGCGAAGACGAAGTAGTGGCAGCGTGGTCGTTCATGGCTGGTCGTTGGTTGAAGGAAGATGGACGACGGGGCAACTGCTGCGTCAATGGCAATGTGAGCTGAGTGGTCGTTTGAGATGAGAAGATGAAGGTGAAGGGGCAGCCATTGTCGAGCTTGAGCTAGACATGGAGAAGACGAAGAAGATGGCAGCCATGGGAGCTCGAGCTCAATGACGAAGACGAAGCTGGGGCGATGGGGGTGCTGGGTCTCGAAGATGGACATGGCTGGGGGGTCGACGACTGTGTGTGTGCGTGCGTGTGTGTTGAAGGAGAAGAGGAGGTAGCCATGGTTGGGAGCTTGGGGTGCTTGGTTTGGAGAAGAAGAGAGGGGGGGCGGATGTTTAGGTTTAGGGTTTGTTTGTGAAAAATGAAAATGAAGTGAAGATAGGAGGTTGGGCGGGTGGTTTGGTTATGGGGGCGGACCGGGTCGAGTTGACCCGATACGGGTTTGGTTCTTTGGGCTTGTGGTTAAAAATTAAAGAAAAGGTCCAATCCGATTTTCTTCTATTTTTGTTCTTTTCTATTTATTCAATTTTCTAATTAACAAAGCTAAAATTCTAAGATTAAATTATAAAACCCAAAATTATCTAAAAATACTAATTAACTCCTAATAACAATTATCACACATAATTAAATACCAATTAAGCATAAAATTATACAATTGGACATTAAATGCTAAAAATGCAAAATACATATTTTTATGATTTTTTCATTTTGTAAAACAAACTTAACTACTCCTAACTGTAGAATTAAATATTAAATGCAAATGTGACTTATTTTTATATTTTTTATTAATTTAACAAATAAACATGCACAGACAAAATACAAATAATTATCCAAAATGCCACGAAAATTCTCAAAAATTGCACGCAAAGAAAAATTATTTTATTTTGAATTTTTTGGGAATAATTCTCATATAGGGCAAAAATCACGTGCTCACAATTACTTTATCACAACTATAACAAACTTAGCCCGAAGCACGACAACAAAACCGATAGGACATCCGTATATCAAAATCTAACAAAACATGCAAAGTTCAATTGATTAAGAAAGTAATAAGACTATGAGGGTGTTTGGATTGGCTTATGTTAAGTGCTTATTGGCTTTAAGCACTTTTTAAGTTTGTGTGGTGTTTGTCAATGATAAAAAGTGCTTAAAAGCACTTACTTTTAGCCATAAAAAATACAAAAAATAAGCCAAAGCCAAAAGTTGGGTATTACCAACTTATGGCTTTTGGCTTTTATCTTTAAAGCTACTTTTTATAAGCTAATTCAAACACCCTCTATTCCTTTTTCTTGATGTACATCATTTTGTAACGGTTTAAGTACTACTATTTAAATTAAGAAAAGCAATAAAATATTCTGACAAACGCTTCTCCTAACATACATATTTACAAAAAAAATGTGTTATTTACAAATAAGTATAAATTAATTCTTAAGATAAACGAATGACAATTACATCACACTAAAGAGGATGTGCAATACAATTCAATATCTATCTTAGACATACATATCCTATCTAACTAACTGTTCCATTTTTTGGTCTTTCAAAGTATCAAACTATAATTCTTCAAGAACAATTCATCATGTTGATCCAACCATTTAAGAAAATCACACCCCCAGACCCTGCGATAAAACTCAAACAAATTCAAGAAAATTGATTAGAAAACTTTTCAGTTGGAGCATCAACAGAATTCAACAATAAAAATTCAGATAGAACTTCGTGAATAAAGATTTCTGAAATACCAATTAAACTTACATGTAATATCATTGAGCATAAACATAATTAAGATTCTAGTTATCAATATTTCATAAAGTCATTCATCTTTATCAACTTGATGAACCTTATGATTTGCAAATTCCGCACAAAATGAAACTACTAATTAGGGGTGTCAATGGTTCGGTTCGGCCGGTTATTTTATAAAATTTGTACCATACCAATTTTTCGGTTATTCTATTATGTATAATCAAAATTAAACTTTTCGAAACCGTCCCAATCATATCGGTTTCTCTTCGGTATCGGTACGGTTCGGTTAATTTTCGGTATTTTTTTAATATCATATAAAAATCACCAATAGAAGTAGGATTGCAATAACATACGTTCTTTTATAGGACTTAGCAAAACTCTCTAGACATTTTTACTGTTTAAAGGGTGATGAATTAAAAAAAAGATGTCTAGAGTATAGATCCATCAACTATTCTACAACAGCGTAAAAGAAATCAAACAAAGGCAAAGAAAATATTAATCACACGAGTTGAAAGATATACCAAGCTGGGACTCAAGAATAAAGTCAATCGAAGATTAAATATTCAAAAAGATAAATCTAAATTATATGAAAGGAAACATATTCAATACATTGTAGTTTGCTACTCATAATCGCTAGAATACTTTGTGTCTTGCTAATAAAGATACTTGAAATAACTTAGTTTAAGTAGAAGTAGCATAATAGGTTTTAGGAATTAGTATTTTGAGTTTAATTACTTGTTGGCTTGTAATAGTTTTCATAATTCCAAGGCTCAAAGAAAATTTAATGCATTATTTTTTTAAACTTACTAAATAATTTTTAAACTTACTAAATAAATATAATTTCTACATGTAAAATTTATTCGGTACGGTTCAGTATTTTTCGGTTTATTTTTATAAAATAAAAAACCTACCCTAATTATCGGTGCGGTTATATATTTATATAAAAACCTACGGTTTCTTAAAAAGAAACCTAAAAATCGATTTGGTGCGGTAAGGTTCGGTCGATTTAGTCGGTTTTCGAATATCCATTGACACCCCTACTACTAACTACCGGTAAAATTATTATTACAAAATAAAGAAAACAATAACTGAGTTTTTTTTTAGAATTGATTAACGATATAGTGGCTCGTGGGCATTCTGAGATTTAGGTCTCAATTGCATTATGACCTCATTATTAAGCTTTCTAACCAAAGATGGTGACATCTACAAAACAAAATAATTCAAAATCAACAAAATATCAATAAAGTTGTAATTAGTTCGCAATAAAAAAAATTGAATGCTTAGAACAATATCATATACTACAATCGTTATAAAATATTTTTATAATTAAGTTACGATAAAAAGGGTATTCACCTCAGCAGTGCTTAGGATAATTAATGGATACACACGATATAATATTCCTTTGGCTATCAATTTTCAAAGGTCGATCATCATATGTAGAACAAAAAAACCCTATATAAGAGGGAAGAAAAGAGAAAACCATTTATTAACGTCCGAAACATTGACGGGTAAAAAGATATACAAAATATAAGGGCTTCATACTCCACACACATGCAGTCATACTTGATGGTAATCAAACACTTACCAGTGAAGCATGGGCCCATGGAAGGAAACTTGTGAACTTGAAGGAAGAAGTAAATAAAACAGAGGAGATTTAATTTACCACTGAAAGTGAGAGAAGGAAGACGATGAGATGTGTTATTATGCAAAAACATTTACCTCTGGTGAGAATAGAAAAAGGTGCAATGTGTGGAGGTAAATGTTGGGAATAGAAAAAGGGCAATGTGTGGATCACATGTGTATTAAGAATGAGCCTTTATCACGGAGAAATCGAAGAGGGGTAATTAATGTGGTTATAATTGTGGTTACAGTTGGTTTTTTTAAAATTTATTTAGAGTACTTAGATAAGAGGAAAAAGGGCAAAAATCTAAGAAACTAGATGAATAGAAGTACTGGCTTATGAGATATGCCACGTCCCTCGTCATAACAAAACTTTATCATATATATATATATATATATATATATATATATATATATATATATATATATATATATATATATATATATATTTGTTGTTTGTAATCCAACTCCACATAATCATGTCGTTGTTTTCGTCGTTCCTCATCAGAAAATAATCATTTTCGCAAAGATATGACAATTCTACAAGGATCTTTGGTTTCAAGTAGCTTGAAAATAGTAAGTTTTGATCATAAATTATGTTAGATTATGCTTGAACGGTGTTTTCTAAGGTAGGATCAATAAACTAATTTGTAGTTACTGCGAAATTATCTTATTCAAATAAATAGACAAGTACTAGCTAGTGCTGCAAGAGAACTTGGTGGATATAACCGGTGAGTCTTAAGCACAGAGCATATGTTTAACTTTTAACTGTGACATCTAATATGATCATCGGAAAAACATTTCAAAACGTTTACCATAAAACGATACAGTTAAATTAATAGCGTGGTTTATAAACAAACGAATCGATTTGATCCAAAAATAATAAATAAATAAGAACAAAAATAAAATTAACGACTGAAATTGAAAGTGATAACAAGCCTGACTTAGAACTTAGCCTTTTCGGGGACAAAAGTAAAAGCAATTGTTTAGGTGTTCAAATTGAGTGTAACAAGATAATGGATATAGATTTTGTGTGCAGAGTGTTTTATGTCCCTATAATGACTGTTAACCCTGCTATTTATAGCCCTATTTAGGAGGACAAGATCTTAAAATTAAGCTCCTCTTGAATATAATGAGAATAAAATCGTCATTGATGGGTGCAAAATGACTGGCTTTAAATGCAGATATACTCTGTAACGGTTGTCTAATGAATGTTACCCGATGACAATGCTACAAATCTTTGTTATCGGTTCTTCTGTCTTCGGGGCTTGTTCAGTGTTGATAGCTTGCTCCTTGCAACCGATGACAGGTGTTCGCTGACTCACATCCCACATGTCTTTAATGCCACGTTTGTTAGAACATGCGCAGCGGAAGAAAGCATACAATTCAGGCATCACATACATGTAAACTAGACAATGATATAATTACAAGATTAGAACCACTAACCTCTTGAAAACGTCGCACAGGTCCTCCACAAAGCAAAGAATCCATGGCTGCAGTCTTCTGCTATGGTCCTAGTAAGACCTTGGACGAAATTGCTTTGAACGGGCAAGAACAATACAACTCTTTAAAGTGTATTATTGGGTGAAAAATGTCTTCCTTATATAGACTCGTTTTCCAGCCAAAGAGGGCTCCAAACACGTATAGGATTCTGCTTGTGCAAGTAGAATCCTACTCTAACTCTACAAGATGACTTTTCTCCCAGGTCATTTTTTACCCAAGTTAGTCCAGGTCATTACTAAATATAGCAGGGACCACAGAAACAATAAAAGGCTACCAATTATAACGTTAATTCAAAAATTTGGATGAATTAATTCCTACTATAATTAATTGCAGTTTATTCCACTAAAAACTGCAATTGAACTCCTCAATATGAATTTTAAAAATTCACTAACACTTATTTTAACCCCCCATGTAAGATCACAAATTCCAGTTAATTAAATTAAATTACTGACAATTTAATTTAATCAACTAATTAAAGTCTTAATAATTTCGCTTAAACTATTCTATGCGACGGATACAAAATTCACCGGCCGAGTTCTCACATGAAAACTTATAAGCTTACATAAAGGGCACCATCAAACTCAAAACCGAGTCGTGGATTCTATCAACTAATTATTATTTCACAAATGCTATTCGTTATTGTCCATTCTATTAGGCATACACTAACTCTGAATAGGGTTGTAGCTTTTGATAAATCAAAACAATAAATAAATCACTTTGATCATAATAATTATATCAAGATTAGGAGTATAAGCTCATTTGATAAATTAGAGAAAATATTTTAAATATATTCAGTACAAAAATATCTTTTCTCTACTTGGTCCGTTCAATATACACTAAGTATACTATTACAAGAAGCCGGAGTAAAACCACTCCCATAATCAAGACAAACTATACTATAATCTTGTGCTACAATCATCAAAATATTTTGCCCAATAATATCTTCGATTGTGAACATAGTTTATTAATTATGAGAACCGACAATTTAATCTTCCGTGCATGAGCTAAGACTCCATACACTAAATTGTCTACTACATAACTAAAGGACACACATGTAACAAATGATCTATTTAAAATAGTACTTTATTGAATTGAATAAATTAAATAAATAATTGTTCCATAAAGAATAAAATACAATACTATGTCTAAACTGCATGGTTAATAGTATATCCCAATAATGTGTCACACTATCATTTGCCCAGTTGTCATCAACCAGCTTTACCCCATACAGATAGTCTTTCTACTTTCCGGTGACGCAACTTAGTATTATCAGGAAGTAGATAAGAATTTCTTTTCTTGGCCGGAAAGTTCCTGAATGGTCCCTAACATTCGAAAGGACGCACGTCTTCTCGTATTTAATAACCCAAACATGTGTTACTCAGTGATTTAGTAAGTATGTTCCCCTATTTTTGTTGTCTTTAACTTCTCCATTACTCATCTTTTTTACTCTTTACTTTCATTATTTTCACAACTCTTTCTCCTTCTCTTAAATTTCCTTAGTACTTTTCTACAAAAATCGATTTT
This sequence comes from Nicotiana tabacum, assembly GCF_000715075.1. Taxonomy (NCBI): domain Eukaryota; kingdom Viridiplantae; phylum Streptophyta; class Magnoliopsida; order Solanales; family Solanaceae; genus Nicotiana; species Nicotiana tabacum. The sequence goes on along the minus strand of NC_134087.1, from coordinate 142,111,534 downwards.
CTCAGTAAGAACTTTTTCACTGATCTTTTACCACCATGTCTTCTTACACTGCTATCTCTGAAAGTACTAGTAATCTTTTAGGTGGAGGCCCAAAGAAAAACAAAACCAAAGAGGTTGACGTCGAGTCTGAACCTCCAGCCATAAACACCATCATACCACTTCATCTTAGTACCAGATCTGATCTCTGGGAGCAAAAAGCACCTGCAAATTTTATAAGTGGGAGGTTTTGGCCTGTTCGTAGGAACCCTGCCTCCATTCGTCCTTCCAGTATCCTTGTTGTGAAGGAGGACTATAACTACAACAATATCGAAATCTTTTCCATAGACGGAGGTACTCTAGAGCGGGGTTCATGTATGTATATACATACCCATTCACTTTGGGTCCCTTCACCTTAGGATCGGATGAAGGACTTGACCAATAATCTTAGAGTTGTGCCACTGGTACCAGGTCTTCTTGGAACAAGTAGGCCCATTTATATGGCGTACGGTGGATTGACTCCGTGCGTATGGGGATGTGCTGAAACTCAGCAAGCGTGGTCACCACGCCTTTCTCACCAGTGGCGGATCCAGAATTTTCATCAAGGGGTGTCATAATATAAATAATTAGATATATCGAAAAGTGAAGGGGAGTCAATGTATTGTAAATATACATAAAATAAAAAAGTTATCTAGCAAAATAGTATAATTTTCCGGCGAAGGGGTGTCGCTTGACACCCCTTGCTTCAATGTGGCTCCGCCATTGCTTTTCACCAGTATTGATGATAATAACTATCGTGGATGGATGGAACGGTTCGTCATCATTGCTACTGAGGAAATCATCCCGGCCACAACTCCAGTCGTTCCCGAATCATGGAACCTTTTTCGTAAGTCGTCGTATATTTGTTTTCTTTTCTTCATGCAAAAACTTTCTCCTTAACTAACATTTTGTTTTCTTCATTCCAGCTACCCATTGGGTACCACCACGGGTTCAAGAACTGACCCAATGGGTTAAAAAAATATTAGATATCACTACTCCGTAAACCCAATGATGGAAAGAAATGGCCCCCAAATACGGGCGGAGATCCAAGAACTACGGTAAGCAAAATTCTTCTTTCTTTCAATCTTATCTGTGTAATTTACTAACTTTTTTTTGGCTTTTATAGGTCTTCCGAGGGGTTTTTGTCACGACATGAACCGATGGACCGCGACGGGCACCCGGTACCTTACTCAACCGAGTATCAACATAATGTATCCTTTTATGTCATACTATCATAGATAACTGAGCTGGAAGGTTGCCATGAGATAAGTAGAATACAACATGTGATACCAACTTATACATAAGACAACGGGCCTAAAATATGCATATGAATGTCATGTTGTGCATAGGTGTCACGACCCCAAATACCGGTCGTGATGGCGCCTATCACATTACTAGGCAAGCCGGACCAACTATCAAACCACAACCCCATTTTCTCTTTAAATAAATCATTTTCTAACACGGTTTAATTACCAATTATCATAATAAGTGTGTAAAACAGCAAGTTAGATATGCGAAAGTCAACAAGACATAAAAACTACACAGCCCACACTGATCTAGTATCACAAGTCTAGAGCCTCTAATACAAGTCTGAACAACCTACTACATAGATAGTCTAGGAATGCGGGAAAGTTATAAGATAGAAGGGAGAAAATCAGGGTTGCGGACGCCATGCAGCTACCTCGAAATCCCTGGCAATTTCTGAATGACTGAAAGCTCTCACTCGGCCTCTGGGGCACCTGGATCTGCACGCAAGGTGTAGGGAGTAATGTGAGTACTCCGACCCAGTGAGTAATAAATATAAATAATGACTGAAAGTAAGAAAACACGTATACACAGGGTATTCTATAATGAAGCAATTAAATAGGTAATTTGTAAGCAGTAAACCAATGAAAAACAAAATAAAGTACTTCTACAACAAATAAACAGGTAATTGACAGACAGTTATGATAAATTAAACACATAGAAGTTCGCCCCTCGGGCACAGTATCAACAATTTCCGCCCCTCGGGCTCAATCTCACATCACAATGGGTACCCGCGCTCACTGGGGGTGTGCAGACTCCGGGAGGGGCCCCTTACGGCCCAAGCGCAATTTCAAGCCATCTCGTGGCATCAAATCTAGGCCCTCGACCTCATATCAATCAAGCCACCTCGAGGCGTATATATGTATCTCAGGCCCTCGGCCTCATATCAATATCAATGTTCCTCACAATATAGTTCATCGCCCTTACTCAGTCCAAAAAATTATCACAAGACCCTCAGGATATAGTAACATAGTTTTTTCAGCCCAAACATCATTTAAAATATCATTTAAGTCTTGAAAACTGAGAAAGAATGGCTGAATGGTAAAAATAGTGGGAAAATATCATGACTGAGTTCAAGTAACAAGTCAAAACAGTGAGGAAATATCATAGCCCTGAAGGGTTTATTATAGTTGGCACTAGGCCCAATTATGGCATTCAGCCCAAATAATGATGCCAGCACATAGTTTACAATCAAATACGGGGTAAAATTATCAATTGGGACGGACCAAGTCACAATCCCCAATAGTATATGACCCCACACTCAACATTAAGCGCGTGTCTCACCTCAATATAGCACTGCGATATGCAAATCCGGGGTTTCAAACCCTCAGGACATCATTTACAATCATTACTCACCTCGAACCGGCTAACTCTCTAACTTACGACGCCTTTGCCCCTCGAATCGGCCTCCACGTGCGTTGAATCTATCCAAAATCAGAACGAATACGTCATAATATGCTAAGGGAATAAAGCCCAAGCGAAAACAATCGAAAAATACCAAAAATCCCGAAATTAGCAAAACCCGAGCCCCAGGCCCACTTCTCGAAACTCAGAAATTTTCACATCAATATATTCCTCGTCTCCCCACGAGTTCATACATATCAAAAATACAAGAATCAGAGTTCAAATGACCCCTCAAATCCTCAATTTCAGCCCTCTTGAACTCAAGCCCTAAACCTCCATTTTTAATCCTTTAATTCCTTAAATTTCAGTCCCAATCCATGAAATATTACCATAGAAGTGTGTTTTAAGTCCAAAATCCTTACCTCAACGAAGTTCTCTTGAAATCACTTTCCAAAATCGCCCAAAAGCTCTCAATCCGAAGTTAAAATGGTTAAACCCTTCAAAAACCGCGAAGAAAGAATATATATACATTCAGCTCAAGGGTTTTCGCATTTGCGACCCCTCCACCGCTTTTGCGGTACCGCATTTGTGGTCATAAGTCTGCTTCTGCAGAACTCACTTAACCAGCCCAAATCCGCTCCTGCAGTCGCCCTTCCGCATCTGCCATTCTGCAGATGCGGCCCAAAACTCCGCTTCTGCGATTCCTGACCCTCATCCAAATCTCGCATCTGCGGCCTTCTCCCTAGCATATGCGGCACCGCACCTGTGGTCCCCAAGCCGCAGGTGCAAAAACACCAGAAGCAGCAATTTTCTGAAATCTCTTAAGTCCCAATTCTTCCCGTTAACTATCCGAAATCACCCCGAGGCCCCAGGGACCTCAACTAAAAGCACAAACATGACCCAATACGTTATTCAAAAATTTTTCAATCATCAAAACACCTCAAACAACATCAAATTACCCAAAACTCATCGAATTCAAGCCTAAGTTTCTAAAATCTTCCAAAATACGCTTTTGATCAAAAACCCAACCAAACCACGTCCGAATGACCTGAAATTTTGCACACACATCCCAAATGATCTAACGAAGCTACTGCAACTCTCGGAATTCCATTCTGACACCTATATCAACATCTCGCCTATCAACCGGAAATCGCCAAAATATCAACTTCGCCAATTCAAGCCTAAATCTACTACGGACCTCCAAAATCCATTTTGATCATGCTCCTAAGTCATAAATCACCTCCCAAAGCTAATCGAATCATCGAAACTCACATCCAAGCTCTCTAACACATAAGTCAATATCCCGTTGACTTTTCCAACTTAAACCTTCTTAAAAGAGACTAAGTGTCTCATTTCTTACCAAATCCTCTCCGAACTCAAACTGATCAATCTGATCGCATAAAATACAGATAATAAGCATAAAGAAGCAGAAATGGGGGAAACGGAGCGGTAACTCATGAGATGACTGGTCGGGTCATCACAATAGGCCGACAAGGCCATACAATCTTTTACGTATATGACATCTGTCTACAAGCCTCTAAGAATATATAATTTTCATAAAGGTTAGGACAGAGTCCTGCCATACCAAACAATACACGTCTAAATTATACTAACCAAACAAGCAACTCCGAAGCAAATGGAGCACACCAACATCTTCCGTTGAGATGATAACCTACTTGGAGGGCTCTCGACCTGTTTATCGGGACCTGCGGGCATGAAACGCAGCGTCCCTGGGTAAAAGGGACGTCAGTATGAATAATGTACTGAGTATGTAAGGCACATAAATAAGTACATAACAGACATGGAAGAGATATAGAATAAATGACTCAACCTGTAAGTCTGGATAACTCTGTAATTCATGAAATAAGTATAGTGTCATGCATATGCGTATGAATGTCATGTGGTGCATAGGTACATGTTTCATAACATCATCAGGCTTCTGAGGGCATCCCATCATATCATCTCGGCCACTGTGGGCAAAATCATCAACGTATAACAGCTGATCAGGTGGTGGTGCATATATAACGCCATAACCTTTTCCCGTATCCCATATACATATAATATACATATATACGCGTATATAACGCCATCTGGTCATGGGTCAATGTACATGTATAAATGCATGAAATGCATAAGAAATACGTTAATAAAATTTTCTCGAAATGCCATAAAAGTCAATATACTTTTCGGATAAACTTTATCAAATACGTATTTTTTTGAGACCCATGAACAGAAGATATAATAATAATAATTCACATTGGGAATCAAGAATGTAGACACCCCTAGTATTTTTATGAATAGATTCATTTATGAAAGATACGTATTTTGCTCGCTTCATTTGTATTATTTGGATCATGCCAAAAAGAAAGAAGGGATAGCCTTAACATACCTGGAGTAGAAAAAAATCCGTATGATGTTCTTGAAAAAGGTTGCACCGTATTCCTTTAGAACCGCAAAATCTTAAGCTGCTAATAGGTAAATAATTCTCGTTGGTATCGTTGAAACTCGTAGGAATTCAGCGTTCTGTTATAGCATTCCTTTTGTAGGAATTTGTAAAGATCCCTGCTACTAATGTGCAAGGTTCATACTTGAAATGTTACATTGTTTTGTATTCAAAGAAATTAGAGTGAGGTGTCTTGTATGCAAGATATAAAATGAAGTGTTTTGTAGTATTTTTCCACTTAACCCAAATGACTATGAGTCATTTGGTTAAAAAGTGGCTGGCTGCCACGTTCTTGCTTTGGTATTGTCACGACCCGGATTTCCCGCCGTCAAGATCGTGATGGCGCCTACTAGTGAAAGCTACGCAAGCAAACTATTCCGATTAATTTACCCTTTTTGTTTTTAATCTCTTAACATTTGCAAGTTAACATATTATAAACAGTGGAATAATAATGCAAAAGAACGAAATTTAACAATTAAGCCACCCAGAACTGGTGTCACAATCTCACGGACTATCTAAGAAAACTACAAATAGGGTCTGAACAAAGAAAATACATGTCTGACTCTAAAATAGAAAAGAACATAAAGAAACAAGATAGGAAGGGTACGCCAAGGCCTGTGAATGCCTGCAGGACTACTTCACGTCTCCGATGGACTGAAGGCAGCAACCCCTAGCTAAGGTCCGTATGCTCTAGTATCGGGATCTGCACAAAAGAGTGCAGAGTGTAGTATCAGTACAACCGACTCTATGTACTGAGTAAGTGTCGATCCTAACCTCGACAAAGGAATGACGAGGCTAGGACACAACAAACAACATAACCTGCAGTTAAATAGTATCTAACAGAATAACAGTAATAGAAGCAAATCAAAAGTAACAGGGAGGGGTAACATGCTGTGAGGAAATACTAACATAAAGAATCACAGTAATAACGGAATAAAACAATTAAGGCACTTGAACTGATAACAACAAGAAATCATAACAAACTGATAATAAGTGCACGACATCAACCTTCGTGCTTTTACTCTCGATCCTCACCATGCAATCAATAATGAAAATGTGCACGGCATCACCCTTCGTGCTTTATCTCTCTTCCCCCACCATATGAATATTAGAAATGTGCACGGCATCACCCTTCGTAATTTATCTTTCTTCCTCACCATATGCATCAATATCAATGTAAATGTACACGACATCACCCTTCGTGCTTTATCACTCTTTCCTCACCGTATGCATAAATATGAGCGTGCACGACATCACCCTTCATGCTTTATCACTCTTTCCTCACCCAAACAATAGCAACAACAACATCCCAGCAAGGGAATCACTCAATAAGAATTAATACGTCCCGGCAAGGGAATCAACAATAAGAATTAAGTATGTCCCGGCAAGGGAATCAACAATAAGAATAAAATACGTTCTGGCAAGGGAATCAGCTATAACCAAACTTGTACCAATAATTAAATTCACAAATGAACCTCAATTGGAGACAATACTCAACAATAAATAAATATCAAGAAGATAATCATAAGTCTTGCTCAACATGGATAATCAACAATTTAAGCATTTGTAGTACTCATTAAGAATCACAATGACCACAATTTAAGACTCACGGGCATGCTTGACACCAACGTATAGATACTCGTCACCACACCTATACGTCGTACACTACACTAGCACATAGCAAATAAGGCACAACACATATTCCCTCAAGCTAAGGTTAGACCAAACACTTACCTCGAACTTCCACGGCCAAACTCAAGACTCAAACACTGTTTTCCCTTAGAATTCGCCTCCAATTTACTTGTATCTAACCCAAATTAATTTAACAACATCAATAAATGGTAAAAAATTTGACTCCAATGCTTAATTATAGGGTTTTTATCATTTTCCCCAAAAAGTCAAAAATCGACCCTGGGCCTGCTTGGTCAAAACTCGAGGTTCGGACCCAAACTTGCCCTAGCTTTTTGGATGAAGATTGATGAAATGCAAAGGGAAATTGAAAGAAAAAGGTTTAGAACCATACACCAATACTTTGGGGAAGAACTTACCTCTTGAAAATCGCCTCAATGCTCTCTAGTTTTGAAAATATGAAGTTGCGGGCTAATTTCCCATTCTGCTACTGTTTTGAGTGCTGGGAGACAGTGTTCATCGCGTTCGCGTGAGCACTGTCACATTCGCGAAGAGCTGCCATCTGAGGAATTACGCGATCGCGGGAGAAGCTACGTGTTCGTGGAGGCTTAGCCCAGCCCTGCCTTCGCGTTCGATAAAGGGGTCACATTCGCGTAGTTCTCCCTAGGTTCCCTAACCAGCCCATCCTAAAGCTACACGTTCGCAGTTGACCGGTCACGTTCGAGTAGAGCAGTCCCCCCAATGCTCCGCGTTCGCGACCTTGGTCTCACATTCACATAGGGTAAAATCTTCCCCAGCCCAGTTTCCCTTTTGCGATCGCAAGAGTGACTACGCGATCGCGAAGCATGGTGCATCAGACACCAGAAGCAGCAATCATACCAGATTTTCCTAAGTCAAAAACACCCCGAAGCCTACCCGAAACTCACCCGAGCCCTCGGGGCTCCAAACGAAACATGCACACCACCCTAAAAGCATCAGACGGACTTGCTCGTGCGATCAAATTGCCAAAATAACACCTAGAACTACAAGTTTAGCATCAAAGTCAAAGGAAAAATCTCAAGAACTCTTAAGTTCAAATTTTACAACCGAGGATCCGATTCACGTCATTTGAATTCTGTTTCTTATCGAATTTGACAAGCACAACTTAAATACCATATAAGACCTGTACCGGGCTTCGAAACCAAAATACGGGCCCGATACCATCAAATTCAAACATCTTTAAATTTTCAAAAACTCTTATAATTTCAGTTAAATAATTTTCTTCAAAAATTCATTTCTCGGGTTTGGGACCTCGGAATTCAATTCCGGGTATACGCCCAAGTCCTATATTTTTCTACGGACCCTCCGGTACCGTCAAATTACGGGTCCGGGTCCGTTTACCCAAAATGTTGACCGAAGTCAACTTAAATTCAATTTTAAAGGAAAAATTAGCATTTTCCTCAAATTTTCACATAAAAGCTTTCCAGATTTACGCTCGGACTGTGCATGCAAATCGAGGTGAGATAAAAGGAGGTTTTTAACGCCTTGGAACATAGAATTGACTTTTAAATCTAGTGATGACCCAAAACAGGTATTTATCCATAGTTTTCAATTAACCCACCACTAATTATTAATTAACTAGGTAAGGTCTCATTACACAATAATTAGCCAATTACCCACATAATTAAGAATTATTCCGACTTCTTTAAAATACTACTCATTTTTCACATACCTTACTATCATGGTCATGTGGTACCTTGTATGGCACTAGTCCATAAATATCGAGTATTTTAGCTCGGGCCGTATTTTATCCCAACATGCCAAACTTGGACGAAATTTTATTTTCTTTGACTTACTTCCCCTCTCACTTTTACGAATTTATTCATCACTTGTTTGAAATAGCATAATCCTTATAATCTCCAAATAATCTTTTCCTTGGAATGATGCCAATTATCTTACAACAAATTCAATGTACAATATACATGGTGCAACATCGTCGTAATTTAATACTTCAGGAAGTAATATTATTGTAATATTGTGGGGTGTAACAGTTCTGTTGTGTGCCCCGACATCGATGCTCTCAATGACCCTTAGGAAGCCGAGTGAGTGTTATGCCCCGTGATGTTTGGCATATTTCTATATGTTTTGATGTTACTTTACCTATGTTTTAACCGCTTTTTGTTGCTATTTGGTGTTAAAAATTCCCAACATAGTTTAATTATTGGTTTCATGACTAATTGAGTTGTGTGTGATAATTTAGGGTATTTGGAGTGCACAAATATGAAGAAAAAGTGCTCTAGCTAGAGGAGAAGAGGTTGGATGCGTCGCATCTAACCTAGGAAAAAATCATATTTCGTGCACCCTTAGCAGTGAAGTCGGACCATAGCATCCACCTTAGCATCCGCACCTGGGCACAGCTGAGATGGAGGAACAAAGGGTGGATGCTAAGCATCCACTCTAGCATGCGAAGCTGAGAAGTGGAGAATGAGGTGGATGCCAAGCATCCACCCCAGCATCAATCACTGAAGCTGAGTCGGATTAGGAAAAGGAAAACTTTGGCCAACGACTTTTGTACGCAATATATAGGCCAAAAACGCCCCTTTTAGGGCATCTAACATACTTTTGAAGGGAATTCGACCTAGGGAGAGCATAGAGCCGCCGTGGAGGCTGAGTTTCATCTTTTCTTCCACCAAACTTAGTAATTTTTATATTTCTTTGAATGATTTGTTGTTTGGCTACCATGTCTATATGTAGCTAAACTTCACGTTCTAGGGTTGTGGTTCTTTCATGACTATTGTTATTCGGATATTGATTTTGCCTTCTTGATTTATCATATTGGTTTATTTATTCAATCTTGTGCTTAATTATTTAATTTCTTGATCACCATTTGAATACTATCTACGAATCTAGAATTGAACTCGAAAGTGGGAATTCTAGATTGCATATAGGATTGAGAAGAGCAAGTTCTTAAACCTGGGCATCGGGGAACGGATTCGCGGTTAGGATAGACATATACCTAATTGCCTTGCTTGGTTGATGTACAGGAATTATAAATGTGTTCTTCTTGATTCTAACTCCATAGACATATAGGCATTAGATTAGCTTGAATAGGAGAGTAAGAACTCGACAGATTCTTATGAGCAATATTAACCCTGTCAACCAATAAGCTAGATAAATTAATAAGTCAATTCAATTGAAGAATACAATATGATTGTTAGATAGACCATAACCCTAGATTGTTTTCATCACATTGGCAATATAAAAATTGACTCTTACTCTGTTTAATGTTTATTAGTTATTTTCTTTTTATTTTAGCTACTTTAGCATCATTACTTTTGGGTTTAATCCTTATTTAGAAAATTAGGATAGTCTAATTTAGTTAATAGTTAATAGCAAGTCCTCGTGGGTTCGAAAATCGACTTTTAGTCACTTTATTACTTGACGACCGTGTATAATTGCTTGTGCGTTTGGCCGTAATAAGTTTTTGACGCCGTTGTCGGGGACTTAGAAATTAGCTATTTTTCTAGATTAGACATTTATTTTTTATCTATTCATTTTTTTATTTTAATTTAGTTAGTATTTTTCATTTACGTTAGCATGGCATCTTGGAATGAAATTATTCGAATGATGGTTATTCTTATTTTGATGATCCTTGTCCATATTGTGGAGGACCCCACTGGTGGAAAAATTGTCAGAATGTTCCCGGGAGCGAGTTGTGCGCACAATCTCAATCCTTTGAGTGGAATATTTGTAATATATGTGGTGGTTAAGATGGAAATTTAGATAGTTATCCTAATTCTTTTCATCCTTCTCTAGGCCCATATTATGATTTTTCTAACAATGTTGTGAGTTTGATAGGGGCGATGAAGTGCAGGATATGAAACCCGATGCATATATTAGGGATATTCTGAGGCAAGCAGCAGAGCAACATGATGAACTCAAAAAATATAAGAAAAAAATGAGGGCAGCAATCACAAGAATGAAGGCCAATATGGAAGAATTGAATGAAGAGAGCGAGTTCCAACAAGTGGAAAATTTGGAAAAAGTGGAGATTTTGAGCCAATATGGCTAGTGGAACAAGATGAAAGATTAGAAATATATGAGGCTCAACGTGATAAAATTACAGATGAGATGAAAGACTAAATAGAAGGAAGAGTTGAACTGGGACAAGAGATCGAAAAATTTGGCACTGCTATTCACGACTTGGGAGCTGAATTGATTGCAAAAGTTGATGCGTCTAAACCCCAACAAAATAGTAATGAGTTGTGTGAAGCTGAAAAGGAGCTTATACGCCAAATAAAGGAGCTAAAAGTGGAGAGTCAATCATTCGACCATACTTTTAGTGATAAAGTCCATGTTGAGGAAAGCACTCTAGAGTCATCTGAGGAAGTAGATAATAATATAGTTGGAGACTCTAGAGTGTGTAAATATGAGGATGTAAAGAGTAATACAATTATAGAATTAGGGCGTATTGGTCGTCATTCCATACATTTTTCAACATTGTGTTTGGATGATGACATGGAAATCGAGTCATCTGAGCCTTTGGAGGAGCCAATGGATAAGGAACGGGGTGTTTACATTCTTGAATTTGTCGTGCTAGAGAGACAGAATTACATATCTCATCCGAAGGCCAAGAAGTGTAGAAGGTGAAATTGGTTACATAGCCCAATTACATTTGTCCCACCACCGCGAGAGCATAGCAAAAAGCTTGATGCTAAATTAGGGGCTCAATTTGTAAGTTCGAGGTGGAGGCAAAAAGTGGTTTACGTCATGCCGCGATGTTAAATTAGGCGCTTGTTGGGAGGCAACCTAGCTTTACTGCTTTCTTTTATTTTTGATTTTTTTTATTGTATTATTTTTATAGTGTTGTTGTATTTTGTAGGATTTTGAGCATAGGGAGCAAAGCCATATGAAGTGTTAAAAAGTGAGCCATATGGTTGGAACTAAGTGTGGGGTGCCCACACAAAGGCTGATACCTGGGAGAAGTCTGAGTATCACGTGAACTGTTAATGCTTCGGTCTTTGGCCTACTAGGGAGTCTCTTTTATCCTCTTGTTATTTACAGTGTGCATTGAGGACATTGCACAATTTTAAGTGTGGGGTGAGGAGTTTGTTTGGATGATTTTCCGTGCTATCCTAGGTTAGTTGTAGTTTCTTTCTGAGTGTAGTAGTTTTTATGTAAAGAAAAAATAATTTTTGAAAAAACATAAATAAAAAAATAGAAAATTTGGACTTATCCCGACGATGGATCTCCTATACAGTTTTCTTGAGGGATTAAAGTCCAAACAAAAAAAATAGAAAAATAGAAAAATATGTCCTTTAGTTTTCTTTAGGTAGTAATAATCCCCCGTGATTTTTCTTTGTGCCTCGGCTCTTTTTCATGGGATGTAATGTGAACCGGGTAGTTTTTTCTTTTAGAGTATATTAGAATTTAGGGAATAAATGAAGGAAGAAAGATGAGATTCTTAGACGCCTCGACTTGTTAGATAGTAATATATTTAGGCTTTGGCATGTGTAGTATTTTTCCTATATTTTGAAGTTAATCATGATGCCTTTATAAATCGGATTGCATGTCTCGTGACGCCTATGTCTCATTTTCTTGATTATGTTCGCTCTGCTTGTTTAAAAGTGAATTCTGCATTCCGAGGTCTTAAAAACCTCTTTCGGCACCACCTCGATTTGCGTGCATAGTCCGGACGCGAAACCGGAAATTCATTTTGTGAAAATCTGTGAAAAATGATAAATTTTTACATTAAAATGAATTAATTTGACTTTGGTCAATATTTTGGGTAAACGGATCTGGACCCGTAATTTGACAATCCCGGAGGGTCCGTAGGAAAATATGGGACTTGGGCGTATGCCCGGAATTGAATTCCGAGGTCCCAAACCCGAGAAATTAATTTTTAAAGAAAATTATTTTTTGAAATTGTTTATGAGTTTTGAAAATGAATTGTGATTAAAGTTTGATGGTATCGGGCCCGTATTTTGGTTCCAGCGTACCGTACAGGTCTTATATGTGGTTTAAGATTAGTCTGTAAATTTTGGTAAGAAACGGACTTGAAACAGATCATTTTTGAGAAAATTGAAAATTTGAAGTTCTTAAGAAAATTTCATGATTTTGATGCTAAATTCATAGTTGTTGATGTTATTTTAGTGATTTGAATGCACGAGCGAGTCCGTATGATGTTTTTAGGTTGGTGTGCATGTTTGGTTTGGAGCCCCGAGGGCTCAGGTGAGTTTTTGATAGGCCACGGGGTGGATTTTGGACTTGATGAATTGCAGGTTTTAAACTGGTGTGATCAGGTCTGCATGCTTCACATTTGCTAAGCCTAGCTCGCAAATGCGAGTTCGCAAATGCGAAGGCTGAGTCATAAATGCGAAACAGCCCAGGCCAGCTCCTCCTCGCAATTGCGAGATTCCCTTCGCAAATGCGATACACCCCTTATTGGGCCTGTCATCGCAAATGCGACCCCTTGTTCGCATTTCCCATCTTGCAAATGCGAGAACCCCCTTTGCAAATGCGAACCTAGCAGAGGTCAGGGTTCGCAGTTGTGAACCCTGTTCGCAATTCCCATACCTGCAACATGCAACTTTTTATACTTAGCTGAAAATCTGCTATTTTTCACACTCTTTCAAAACAAAAACACTCATGGGTGATTTTTCAAGAACAACTCTTCTTCCAAATCAATTGTAAGTTAATTTTAACTCATTTTCTTCAATTATTAACATCTTTTCACATGATTTCAACTCAAAATCAATGGTTTTCATGAAGAAAATTGGGTGTTTTTGGTAGAACCTAGGTTTTTCAAAAAAGAGGATTTGGACCTCGATTTGAGGTCCGATTTCAAAACAAATTATATATTTGGGTTCGTGGGGGAATGGGTAATCAGTTTTGGTTCGAACATCAGGTTTTGACCATGTGGAATCGGGGGCAATTTTGACTTTTTGGGTAAAAAACTTTGGAAAACGCATTTTCATGCATTAGAATTGATTCATTTAGCATTTATTGATGTAATTAAGTAACTTGTGGCTACAAACGAGCGAATTGGTGGTGGAATCACGAGGTAAAGCTTTAGTAGAGGCTTGAATTGTGTTTGTGGCATCGAGGTAAGTGTTTGCTCTAACCTTAGCTTGAGGGATTAGGAGTCGAGTCCTATTTGCTATGTGGTATTTGTCGAGTACGACGTATAAGCATAGTGACGAGTATCTATACGTTGTTGTCAAGTATGCCCGTGAGTCTTATATTGTGATTATTATTGATTCGTTGTATTATTCATGCTTTGATGATGATTTCTATTGTTGGGCAAAGTTGTGGAAGTAATTGTGACATTTGAACATTGAGGAGCGTTGGCTCGAGTTGTACAATGAAATGTGAAAGTATAAGTGGAAATTGAATCTTTTAGAGCATTGGCTCAAAGTTGTGAAGTGAGTTATGAAGTAAAAGTGGAAAAGAGAAGAGAATCATTATATTAACTCCCTTGCCGGGATATTGTTGTTTTTTTCATGTTATCTCACTTGCTGCGATGTTGAGGTTTCTTTTGATGTTATTCTCTTGCCGGGACTTGATTGTTGAGATATGGTTCCCTCGTCAGGATTCTTATTGTAATTTCATTCATTCTCTTGCCCTATTATTTGTGAATGTTGTTTGGGTGAGGAAGAGTGTTAAAGCATGAAGGGTGATGTCGTGTATTATTTTGGTGAGAGAGTATTAAAGCACGAAGGGTGATGTCGTGTATGATTTGTGAGGAAAGAGTGTAAAGCACAAAGGGTGATGTCGTGCTGCACGATGTACCATTCTGTGCCAATTATATTGATTATATGGTAAGGACGAGAGTAAAAGCACGAAGGGTGATGATGTACACATTTTCATTACTTGATTGCTTTGGTGAGGATGAGAGTAAAAGAACAAAGGGTGATACTGTGCACTTATTGATTTCTGGTTCTTTGTTGATATCCAAGATTTACTGTTACCTTCAATTACCTGTTATTTTTTTCTATTCTGAATTGATATCTCTCCTACAGCATGTTACCCCTCCCATATTCGACTATTTATTTATGTTCTTCTTTTCCGCTGTATATAGTTAAATTGCACAGGTTTATATGGTAGTCTGTTCCTAGCCTCGTCACTATTTCACCGAGGTTAGGCTAGCCACTTACCAGCACATGGGGTCGGTTGTGCTGATACTACACTCTGCACTATGTGCAGATCCCGGAGCAGCTTTTGGACCGTAGATTGGGTGGCTACCTTCAGTCCACGCAGAGATCCAAGGTAGACCTGCAGGCGTCCGCAGGCCCTGGCGTCTCCCTCTATCACTTTATCCCTATTTCATTTCCTTAATTCAGAAATAGTGTATCATTTATTTTTCGGACTTTGTATGTAGTAAATCTTAGATCGTTTGTGACACTGTGACACCAGTTCTGGGTGGTTAAGGCTTAAACCGTTGCATTAGTTACATGTTTAGATACTATATTGCTTTTCTTCTGCTTATTTTATATTTTCGATGTTTACACGTTATTGCTTTATAACTGTTAAAGAGAATAAAAAGGGTAAAAAGGTTATTTGTTCAATAGTCGGCTTGCCTAGCTCACATTAGTAGGCACCATCACGACTCTCGAGGGTAGGAAATCCGGGTCGTGACAAGTTGGTATCAGAACTCTAGGTTACATGGGTCTCATAGTTCACAGACAAGCTTAGTAGAGTCTGAGGGATCGGTACGGAGACGTCTGTATTTATCCCCCAGAGGCTACAGAGTTAGGAAAAACATCACATTTATTATTTCCTGTCGTGTGGTTTGGTTTCTCAATATTAATTGGATTTCTACTCTGTTCTTTCGCAGATGGCAAGAACACGCGCTTCCTCATCCACTGACCAGAAGCTCGAGCCCCCAACAGCAGCTCCCATAAGGGGCAGAGGGTGAGGCCGAGGTCGTGCTAGAGGCCGAGGTAGGGGCAAAGCTCAGCCTAGAGCAGCAGCACCAGCGGCGGAGCCTCAAGTTGACTTTGATGATGAGGTTCTGCCCATGACAGTTCCGGTGGACCCAGCTCAGGTCCCAGAGGGGTTTATTGCTACCCTAGTTCTTCAGGATGCTCTGGTCCGTCTAGTGGGCCTTATGGAGAGTGTCACCCGGGCAGGCTTACTTCCTGTAGCACCAGTCGTCTCTTAGGCTGGAGGAGGAGCCCAGACTCTTGCTACTCGCACTCCGGAGCAGGTAGCTCCCCAGTTTCAGACTCCAGCAGTTCAGCCAGTTGGAGCAGTTCAGCCGGGTGTGGTAGCTCAGACTGGTGATGGAGCAGCTATGTCTACAGATGCTTTGTGGAGATTGGACAGGTTCACCAAGCTCTTTACTACTACTTTCAGCGGTGCATTTTCTGAGGACCCCCAGGATTATCTAGACAGTTGTCATGAGGTTCTTAGGAACATGGGGATAGTTGAGACCAATGGGGTCAATTTTGCTACCTTCCGCTTGTCGGGATCCGCCAAGACTTGGTGGAGAGACTATTTTTTAGCTAGACCAGCTGGATCACTAGCCTTGACTTGGGAGCAGTTTACTCAGCTATTTCTGGAGAAGTTCTCCCCATCACTCAAAGAGAGACCTATCGGAGGCAGTTTGAGCGTCTCCAGCAGATTTATATGACTGTTACCCAGTATGAGACCAGATTCATCGACTTGGCTTGTCATGTTCTTATCATACTTCCCATCGAGAGAGAGAGGGTGAGGAGGTTCATTGATGGACTTATTCAGTCGATTTGTCTTTAAATGGCTAGGAAGGCTGGGAGTGAGATATCTTTCCAGGAGGCGGCCAATGTGGCCTGGAGAGTTGAGATAGCACTATCGCAGGAAGGTGGTCATGGGTCTGACAAGAGACCTCGTCATTCAGGCCAATTCAGTGGTACCTCGTCTGGAGGCAGAGATTCGTATGGTAGAGGCCATCCTCCTAGGCCCTTTCAGTCAGCACTTCAGGTTTCTCGCGGTGCTTCAGGTGGTCGTGGTTCCCATATGCAGTATTTTGATCAGCAGCCCTACAGTGCACCACCAACTCCTATTAATGCACCGCCGCTTCAGAGTTTTCGGGGTGGTCATTCAGATCGTCAGGGTCAGCAATCTCAGCAGCCGAGGGCTTGATACACTTGTGGTGATATGGGTCACATTTCTAGGTTTTGATCTCGAGTACCGAGTAGCTCTCAGCATCCGGGTTCTCGTGCCATGGTTCAGGCACCGGGTGTTCCACAGCCCGCCCAGCTAGCTAGAGGTAGGGGTAGAGGTGCTATAGGTGGAGGTAGAGATATTAGAGGTGGAGCCCAGGCCGCTAGAGGTGGAGGCTAGCCAGCAGCAGGCCATCCCAGAGATGTAGTTCAGGGTGGTAGGGCCTAGCCCCGATGCTATGCTCTTCCAGCCATGCCCAAGGCTGAGGCTTCCGATGAAGTTATCACAGGTACTGTTTTGGTTTGTAGTAGGGATGCTTCAGTGTTATTTGATCCGGGATCTATGTACTCCTATGTGTCATCTTATTTTGCACCGTATCTGGTCATTCCTAGTGATTATTTGAGTGCTCATGTTTATGTGTCTACACCGGTGGGTGATTCTATTGTGGTAAATCGAGCCCATCGTTCATGTGTAGTTGCGATTGGGGGTCTTGAGACTCGTGTAGATTTGCTTCTTCTTGACATGGTTGATTTCGATGTCATATTAGGGATGGACTGGTTATCACCTTACCACGCTATCTTGGATTGTCATCCCAACACTGCGACCTTAGCCTTGCTGAGTTTACCTCATTTGGAGTGGAGAGGGACTCTTGGTCATTCTACCAGCAGTGTTATCTCTTATATGAAGGCTCGGCGTATGGTCGAGAAGAGTGGTGTTTGGCCTATTTGGCCTATGTTCGTGATTCTAGTGCTGAGGTCCCTTCTATTGATTTTGTGCCCTTTGTTTGTGAGTTTCCTGAGGTATTCCCTTCAAACCTACAGGGTATGCCACTCGACAGAGATATTGACTTTTGCATTGATTTGGCTCCGGGCACTCAGCCCATTTCAATCCCACCGTATCGTATGGCCCTGCCTGAGTTGAAAGAGTTGAAGGAGTAGTTGCAAGACTTGCTTGAGAAAGGTTTCATTAGACCTAGTGTTTCGCTTTGGGGTGCGCCAGTGTTGTTTGTTAAGAAGAAGGATGGATCGATGAGAATCTGTATTGATTACCGACAGTTGAATAAGGTTACAATCAAGAATAAGTATCCATTGCTGAGGATTGATGATTTGTTTGATCAGCTTCAGGGTGCCAAGGTATTCTCGAAGATTGACTTGAGATCTGGCTACTATCAGTTGAGGATTAGGGCATCTGATGTACCTAAGATAGCTTTCTGCACTCGGTACGGGCATTATGAGTTCTTGGTGATATTATTCGGGTTGACAAATGCCTCAGCAGCTTTTATAGAGTTGATGAACCGAGTGTTCAGGCCTTATTTGGATTTGTTTGTGATAGTCTTTATTGATGATATTTTGATCTATTCCCGTAGCCGGGAGGAGAACGAGCAGCATCTTAAAGTGGTTCTTCGAACATAGAGGGATAGTCAGTTGTATGCCAAGTTTTCGAAATGTGAGTTCTGGTTGAGTTCAGTTGCATTCCTAGGCCATGTTGTATCCGTAGAGGGTATTCAGGTTGATCTGAATAAGATTGAGGCAGTCAAGAACTGGCCTAGACCAGCATCAGCTATAGAGATTTGGAATTTCTTAGGATTGGCAGGCTATTATTGTTGGTTTGTGGAGGGGTATTTATCTATCGCAGTCCCGATGACTAGGTTGACCTAGAAAGGTGCCCAGTTCAGATGGTCGGACGAGTGTGAGGTGAGCTTTCAGAAGCTCAAGACAGCTCTGACTACGGCATCGGTGTTGGTTTTGCCCACAGGTTCAGGGCCTTACATAGTTTATTGTGATCCATCTCGTATTGGACTTGGTGCGGTGTTGATGCAGGATAGAAAGGTCATTGCCTATGTTTTGCGGTAGTTGAAGATTCATGAGAAGAACTATCTGGTTCATAATTTGGTGTTGGCAGCCATTGTTCACGCGTTGAAGATTTGGAGGCATTATCTGTATAGCGTGGCATGTGAGGTATTCATGGATCACAAGAGTCTGCAGTATTTGTTCAAGCAGAAGGAGCTAAATTTGAGGCAGAGGAGGTGGTTGGAGATATTAATGGACTATGATGTCACCATCTTATATCACCCGGGAAAGGCCAATGTGGTGGCCGATGCTTTGAGTAGAAAGTCAGCCAGTATGGGCAGTCTTGCTTATATTCCGATCGATGAGAGACCGCTTGCTTTGGATGTTCAGGCTTTGACCAATCAGTTTGTGAGGTTGGATGTTTCTGAGCCCAGTCGTGTGTTAGCTTGCATGGTCGCTCATTCCTCTTTATTGGAGCGTATCTATGATCGGCAGTATGATGATCCCCATTTGTGTGTCCTTAGAGACACGGTGCAGCACGGAGGATCCAAGCAGGTTACTTTAGGTGGTGATGGAGTTTTGAGATTGCAGGGTCGAATTTGCGTGCCTAATGTAGATGGGCTCTGAGAGTTGATTTTACAGAAGGCCCATAATTCCCGGTACTCTATTCATCCGGGCGCTGCTAAGATGTATCAGGATTTGTGGCAGCATTATTGGTGGAGAAGAATGAAGAAGGATATCGTTGCATATGTGGCTCGGTGTTTGAACTGTCAATAGGTTAGGTACGAGCATCAGAGGCCTGGTGGTTTGTTTTAGAGGATTGAGCTTCCCGAGTGGAAGTGGGAGCGGATCACTATGGACTTCGTTGTTGGACTCCCACGGACTCAGAGGAAGTTTGACACAGTGTAGGTTATTGTTGATAGGCTGACCAAGTCAGCACATTTCATTCCTGTGGCAGTCTCCTGCTCTTCCAAGAGGTTAGCTGAGATCTATATCTGGGAGATTATTCGTCTTCATGGTGTGCCCGAGTCTATCATTTCGGATCGAGGTACACAGTTTACCTCCCATTTCTGGAGAATAGTTCAGCGAGTGTTGGGCACACAGGTTGAGTTGAGCATAGTGTTTCACCCTTAGACGGATGGGTAGTCCGAGCGGACCATTCAGATTTTGGAGGATATGCTCCGAGCCTATGTCATTGACTTTGGAGGCTCGTGGGATTAGTTTTTGCCTTTAGCAGAGTTTGCGTACAACAACAACTACCAGTCGAGTATCCAAATGGCTCCTTATGAGGCTTTGTATGGTAGGCAGTGTCGGTCGCCGGTTGGATGGTTTGAACCGGGGGAGGCTTGGTTGTTGGGTACGGATCTGGTTCAGGATGCCTTGGACAAGGTCAGGATTATTCAGGATAGGCTTCGTACAGCTCAGTCCAGGCAAAAGAGTTATGCCGATCGTAAGGTTCGAGATTTGGCATTCATGGTCGTTGAGCGGGTATTGCTTCGAGTGTCACCTATGAAGGGCGTGATGAGATTTGGGAAGAAGGGAAAGCTAAGCCCTAGGTTCATTGGCCCGTTTGAGATTCTTGATCAAGTGGGAGAGGTGGCTTACAGACTTGCGTTGCCGCCGAGCTTATCAGCCGTGCATCCAGTGTTTCATGTGTCCATGCTTCGAAAATATCACGGCGATCCATCCCACGTGTTAGATTTCAGCACTATCCAGTTGGACAAGGATTTGTCTTATGAGGAGGAGCCGACAGCTATTCTAGATCGGCAGGTTCGTTAGTTGAGATTGAAGAGTTTCCCTTCTGTTCGTGTTTAAAGGAGAGGTCAACCCGCTGAGGCATCGATCTGGGAGTCCGAGTCCGATATGCGGAGCCGTTATCCTCATCTTTTTACTGACTCAGGTATTCCTTCTTCTATCTGTTTGAGGACGAACGGTTGTTTTAGATGTGGAGGATAAAAGGTCATCACTTATTTTAAAAGTGAATTCTACGTTCCGAGGCCTTAAAAACCTCTTTTGTCTTTACCTCGATTTGCGTACACAGTCCAGGCGCGAAGCCGAAAAGTCATTTTGTGAAAATCTGTGGAAAATGATAAATTTTGACCTTAAAATGAATTAATTTGACTTTGGTCAATATTTTGGGTAAACGGACCCAGACCCGTGATTTGACGATCCTGGAGGGTCCGTAGGAAAATATGGGACTTGGGCGTATGCCCGAAATCGAATTTCGAGGTCCCAAGCCCGAGAAATGAATTTTTAAAGAAAGTTGTTTTCTTAAATTGTTATGAGTTTTGGAAATGAATTGTGATTAAAATTTGATGGTATCAGGCCCGTATTTTGGTTCTAGCGCCCGGTACTTGTCTTATATGTGGTTTAAGATAAGTCTGTGAAAATTGGTAAGAAACGAACTTGAAACGGCATGAAAAGGATCGTTTGAGAAAATTGGAAATTTGAAGTTCTTAAGAAAATTTCATGATTTTGATGCTAAATTCATAGTTGTTGATGTTATTTTAGTGATTTGAATGCACGAGCGAGTCTGTATGATGCTTTTAGGTTGGTGTGCATGTTTGGTTTGGAGCCCTGAGGGCTCGGGTGAGTTTTGGATAGGCCACGGGGTGGATTTTGGACTTGATGAATTGCAGGTTTTTAGCTGGTGTGATCAGGCCTGCAGGCGGGTTCGCAAATGCGAAGGCTGAGTCGCAAATGCAAAACAGCCCAGACCAGCTCCTCCTCGCAATTGCGAGATTCCCTTCGCAAATGCGATACACCCCTTATTGGGCCTTTCATCGCAAATACGACCCCTTGTTTGCATTTCCCATCTTGCAAATGCAAGAACCTCCTACGCAAATGCGAACCTAGAAGAGGTCGGGGTTCGCAATTCCCATACCTGAAACTTTTTATACTTAGCCGAAAATCTCCCATTTTTCACACTCTTTCAAAACAAAACACTCTTGGGCGATTTTTCAAGAACAACTCTTCTTCCAAATCAATTGTAAGTCAATTTTAACAATTTTCTTCAATCATTAACATCTTTTCACATGATTTCAACTCAAAATCAATGATTTTCATGGGGGAAATTGGGTGTTTTGGGTAGAACCTAGGTTTTTAAAAAAAAGGGGATTTGGACCTCGATTTGAGGTCCGATTTCAAAACAAATTATATATTTGGGTTCGTGGGGGAATGGGTAATCGGGTTTTGGTTCGAACCTCGGGTTTTGACCATGTAGGCTTGGGCGATTTTTGACTTTTTGGGTAAAACTTTGGAAAACTCATTTTCATGCATTAGAATTGATTCATTTAGCATTTATTGATGTAATTAAGTAACTTGTGGCTAGATACGAGCGAATTGGTGGTGGAATCATAAGGTAAAGCGATAGTAGAGGCTTGAATTGTGTTCGTGGCATCGAGGTAAGTGTTTGGTCTAACCTTAGCTTGAGGGATTAGGAGTCGAGTCCTATTTGCTATGTGGTATTTTTAGAGTACAACGTATAGGCATGGTGACGAGAATATATACGTTGGTGTCAAGCATGCCCGTGAGTCTTATATTGTGATTATTTTGGCTTTGTTGTATTATTCATGCTTTGATGATGATTTCTATTGTTGGGCAAAGTTGTGGAAGTAATTGTGACATTTGAACATTGAGGAGCGTTGGCTCACGTTGTACAATGAAATGTGAAAGTATAAGTGGAAATTGAATCTTTTAGAGCATTGGCTCAAAGTTGTGAAGTGAGTTATGAAGTAAAAGTGGAAAAGAGAAGAGAATCATTATATTAACTCCTTGCCAGGATATTGTTATTTTTTTCATGTTATCTCCCTTGCCGGGATGTTGAGGTTTCTTTTGATGTTATTCCCTTGCCGGGACTTGATTGTTGAGCTATTGTTCCCTTGCCGGGATTCTTATTGTAATTTCATTTATTCCCTTGCCCTATTATTTGTGATTGTTGTTTGGGTGAGGAAGAGTGTTAAAGCACGAAGGGTGATGCCGTGTATTGTTTTGGTGAGAGAGTGTTAAAGCATGAAAGGTGATGTCGTGTATGATTTGTGAGGAAAGAGTATAAAGCACGAAGGGTGATGTCGTGCCGCACGATGTACCATTCCATGCTGATTATATTGATTATATGGTGAGGATGAGAGTAAAAGCACGAAGGGTGATGTCGTACACATTTTCATTACTTGATTGCTTTGGTGAGGACGAGAGTAAAAGCACGAAGGGTGATGACGTGCACTTATTGATTTCTGGTTCTTTGTTGATATCCGAGATTTACTGTTTCCTTCAATTACCTGTTGTTTTTTCCTATTTTGAATTGATATCTCCTCCGCAGCATGCTACCCCTCCCATATTTGACTGTTTATTTCTGTTCTTCTTTTCCGCTGTATATAGTTGAATTGCACAAGTTTATGTGGTAGTCTGGTGCTAGCCTCATCACTACTTTGTCGAGGTTAGGTTAGGCACTTACCAGCACAAGGGGTCGGTTGTGATGATACTACACTCTACACTATGTGCAGATCCCGGAGCAGCTTTTGGACCGTAGATTAGGTGGCTACCTTCAATCCACGCAGAGATCCAAGGTAGACCTGTAGGCGTCCGCAGGCCCTGGCATCTCCCTTTATCCCTTTATCCCTATTTCATTTCCTTAATTCAGAAACAGTGTATCGTTTATTTTTTGGACTTTGTATGTAGTAAATCTTAGATCGTCTGTGACATTGTGACACCAGTTCTGGGTGGTTAAGGCTTAAACAGTTGTATTAGTTACATATTCAGATACTCTATTGCTTTTCTTCCACTTATTTTAAATTTTCGATGTTTACACGTTATTGCTTTATAACTGTTAAAGAGAATAAAAAGGGTAAAAAGATTATTTGTTCAATAGTCAGCTTGCCTAGCTCACATTAGTAGGCACCATCACGACTCTCGAGGGTGGGAAATTCGTGTCGTGACATCTGTGCTTAATGCTTAATATCTTATGCCTCCGTGAATACATGCATTAGCTTGAGAGTTGGAATGGACCGTCCTTAGTGAGTCATGTGCCATGTGTGAAGTGAGATTTTTGTGTAGTCCATCTCATTGTACTTGTGCCTAGAACTTGCCCGGCATGTGAGTTGAATCGAAATTTGAGGTGATGCTCGGTTTGAAAATGATTTTAGGCTTCCTTTGATCGTTTTGAGCTTATTGCTTATCACAAATAAAATTTATCCCTAGTTAACCCTTTTGAGCCTATAGACTTTTATTTGGCACTGATTGCTGCCAACTCGACATACGTTGTGGTAGAAAGAGCGGGTCGCAATATCTTTTACCCGAATAGAGGTCCGGGATCGAATTTCCACAAGGAGCTAGTCGTGGAGTTGTATTTTCTTTTTAGCCTAGAGTTGCGGTTGTGCTTCTAATGTCACATCAAACATTTTTGGCTTTTTGATTTATAACTATTTTTATAAGACTTTTGATTAACACTAAATTATACTACAAGAATATTGCTAAGTTGTATCTAATGGGAAGAAGGGCACTAGGGTCATGACACTACTTAGGTGGCTAATTGACAGGTAGATGTTACTTAGGTTCGATTGACATATTTGGGGTTTATGCTATAATTGTTTCACAATCTTATCCACTCTCACACCTCTCGGTAGAGAGAGTGATTTTTTGCCCAATTGACTCTCTCGAGACCAAATGGGTAGGCAAATTAGACCAAGCAACTGGGGTTCATGTAGAGTGATTACTCTCTCGAGATTTAACCCGTTAATTGGGACTATCATTTCTCATGAGTCCATCCCAATTCCTTGTTGGGTCAATTTTGGGGTCATAGACTCTCTTTCTCAAGAAGAATTAAACCCACAAAGCTTGAATCAGTGTTTGCAAACACCAATTCTAAATTAAATCATAAATTCAACCCAAATAACAAACACTCATAGTCAATCTAACCTTAGATGGCAACACCCATCAATTACCCACACTAGGGTTGAGCCACAACCCTAGCTAATGAGTTTAGCCACTCATGCTAGATACAGAAATTGAAGAAATAGATGAAGAACTAAACATATTAATTAATTACTCAGAAGAAACTACAGTAATCTATATTTAATGGAAAGCAAACTATGCCAAAAATGGCTACAACACCAAGCGCAGCTTTTGTCTCTCGTTCCCAGATAAATCGATCCCTAAAAAAATAGTAAAATGTTCTATTTATACTAGGCTGGAAAACCAGACAAAAATACCCATGCGGGGTCAGTGCGGGCCGCACTGGCTCTTGAACTTCAACTGTTTGATGACTTGAGCTGGGGGACGCGGACCGCATGGCAGTGTACCGTGGCCGCGATGGCAACTAGTGCGGTCCGCGCAGTCGTAACCGCGGATCGCGTAATCAAAAATTCCCTTCCCTGAACCTTATGAACGCGAACCGCACAGCGTAGGAGTGCGTACGCGAAGCTCCACCACGGACCGCGAAGATCCTACCGTGGTCGCGTGCCTTTTAGCCTGAATATGTCAAGTCTCTGAACCTCCTAGTGCGGTCGCGGTCACTGTTGTGCGGTCCGCACTAGGCCCTTTCTTCTTCAACTCTCTTGGTCTTTGGTACTTGAGCAGGTTTCACTCCTTTTTGAGCCGATCTTTGACATTTCGTCACTTTGTCGATCAAACCTGCAATCAAGCACAACTTGTGAGCATTTAGGAACTAATTTGTAGCAATTTATATTAAAAGTATAGGCAAGCAGGGGCAATAAGACGTTAAAATCCTAACTTATCAGGCACCCATATTACAAGCCTATACTCTTTTTATTCTTAATTGACGTTGTTTTGATCCTTTTACCTCTTATAGCACTTTAATTATGATATGAGCGCTGAAGAAGTAAGAAGGTACTAAGTGTGGGGTGGCTTTTAAGTGGAACCAATGAAAGGAAGAAATGTGCACTTGTTTTGTAAAAGAATGCACCACTAATGGAAATTGCAAAAGAGAAAAAAATATATAGATGAATAAATTATTTTCTTATTTTTGCTAGTGAGATGTAAATGACGACAGTGCTTAAAGATAGAGGGAACATTTTAGGGGTGTGATCTTGTTTGTGAAACTGAAGTGAATTGAAGAATTTGTACTTAAAGTTGATTATGTGATGTGTTAAAGTGCTTAGATATATATATATATATATATATATATATATATATATATATATATATATATATATATATATATATATATATATATATATATATATATATATATATATATATATATATATATATATATATATATATATATATATATATATATATATATATATATATATATATATATATATATATATATATATATATATATATATATATACATTAGTAGAGATTTACATTATGGGCAAGCCTATGGTACCAATTGCATGCATGTGTGTTCAAGCCATGAGTGCATTGTGATATTGAGTTGGTTTTTGAGGCTAGGATTGTTATGAGTATGTTGTCTTTGTTTGAATATTTTTGAAGTTGACACAAGAAAAAGGGAAGTGTATGTGATTTGCAAAGGGCTAATTGTTGGTATCAACCAAATTCATGGGTGATTAAGCTTAATTGAAATGTATGGCTTGATAGCGATAAGCTTAATTTTGTTTGATCAGTTATGGGTTGATTCTACTTTTCTAGAGGATGAAAAAAGGTTTAAGTGTGGGGTGGTGATGTTGGGCATATTTCTATATGTTTTGATGTTACTTTACCCATGTTTTAACCGCTTTTTATTGCTATTTGGTGTTAAAAATGCCCAACATAGTTTAATTATTGGTTTAATGACTAATTGAGTTGTGTATGATAATTTAGGGTGTTTGAAGTGCAAAAATATGAAGAAAAGGTGCTCTATATAGAGGAGGAGAGGTTGGATGCGTCGCATCCAACCTAGAAAAAAATCATATTTCGTGCACCCTTAGCAGTGAAGTCAGACCATAACATCCGCCTTAGCATCCGCACCTGGGCAAAGCTGAAGAATGAGGTGGATGCCAAGCATCCACCCCAGCATCAATCACTGAAGCTGAGTCGGATTAGGAAAAGGAAAACTATGGCCCACGACTTTTATACGCAATATATAGGCCAAAACCGCCCCTTTTAGGGCATCTAACATACTTTTGAAGGAATTCGACATAGGGAGAGCATAGAGCCGCCGTAGAGGACGAGTTTCATCTTTTCTTACACCAAACTTAGTAATTTTTATATTTCTTTGTATGATTTGTTGTTTGGATACCATGTCTATGTGAAGCTAAACTTCACGTTCTAGAGTTGTGGTTCTTTCATGACTATTGTTATTCGGATATTGATTTTGCCTTCTTGATTTATCATATTGGTTTATTTATTTAATCTTTCTCTTAATTATTTAATTTCTTGATCACCATTTGAATACTAACTACGAATCTAGAATTGAACTCAAACTGGGAATTCTAGATTGCATATAGGATTGAGTAGAGCAAGTTCTTGAACCTGGGCATCGGGGAACGGATTCGCGGTTAGGATAGACATATACCTAATTGCCTTCCTTGGTTGATGTACAGGAATTATAAATGCGTTCTTCTTGATTCTAACTTTATAGACATATAGGCGTTAGGTTAGCTTGAATAGGCAAGTAAGAACTCGATAGATTCTTATGAGCAATATTAACCCTGTCAACCAATAAGCTAGATAAATTAGTTAGTCAATTCAATTGAAGACTACAATAGGATTGTTAGATAGACCATAACCCTAGATCATTTTCATTACATTGATAATATAAAAATCGGCTCTTCTTCTGTTTAAGGTTTATTAGTTATTTTCTTTTTATTTTAACTACTTTAGCATCATTACTTTTGGGTTTAATCCATGTTTAGATAATTAGGATAGTCTAATTTAGTTAATAGTTAATTACAATTCCTCGTGGATTCGACATCCGACTTTTAGTCACTTTATTACTTGACGACCGTGTAATAAAATGACTAAATCCCTGAAGCTAAGTCAGATTAGGAAAAGGAAAACTTAGGCCCACGACTTTTGTACACAATAAATAGGCCAAAACGCCCCTTTTGGGTCATCTAACATACTTTTGAAGGGAATTCGACCTAGGGAGAGCATAGAGTCGCCGTAGAGGCCGAGTTATTCTTTTCTTCCTGCAAACTTAGTAATTTTTATATTTCTTTGTATGATTTGTTGTTTAGCTACCATGTTTATGTGGAGCTAAACTTTACACTCTAGGCTACTGGTTCTTTCATGATTATTGTTATTCGGATATTGATTTTGCCTTCTTGATTTATCATATTAGTTTATTTATTCAATCTTGCACTTAATTATTTAATTGCTTGATCACCATTTGAATATTATCTATGAATCTAGAATTGAACTCGAAAGTGAGAATTCTAGATTGCATATAGGATTGAGTAGAGCAAATTCTTGAACCTGGGCATCGGGGAACGGATTCGCGGTTAGGATAGACATATACCTAATTAACTTGCTTGGTTGATGTACAGGAATTATAAATGCGTTCTTGTTGATTCTAACTCCATAGACATATAGGCGTTAGGTTAGCTTGAATAGGCGAGTAAGAACTCGACAGATTCTTATGAGAAATATTAACCCTATCAACCAATAAGCTAGATAAATTAGTCAGTCAATTCAATTAAAGAATACAATAGGATTGTTAGATAGACCATAACCCTAGATCTTTTCATCACATTGATAATATAAAAATCAGCTCTTGCTCTGTTTAAGGTTTATTAGTTATTTTCTTTCTATTTTAACTATTATAACATCATTACTTTTGGGTTTATCCTTGTTTTGATAATTAGGATAGTCTAATTTAGTTAATAGTAAATCACAAGTCCTCGTGGGTTTGGCATCCGACTTTTAGTCACTTTATTACTTATCGACCATGTATACTTGTGCGTGCGTTTGGCCGCAACACCCCGCAGTATTATGTCGATGTTATGCCTTGCAGTATTATATTGCGATGATGTTACGCCTCACAGTATTATATTGCGATGATGTTACGCCTCACAGTATTATATTGCGATGATGTTACGCCTCACAATATTATATTGCGATGATGTTACGCCTCACAGTATTATATTACGATGATGTTACGCCCTGTAGTATTATGTCGATGTTATGTTCCACAACATTATATTACAATGATGTTACACCATGTAGTATTGTACGTTGAATTTGTTGTAAGATAATTGACATCAGTTCAAGGACAAGATTATTTGGAGATTATAAGTATTACGTTATTTCAAACAAGTGATAAGTAAATTCGTAAAGGTGAGAGGGTAAGCGAACCAAAGAAAATGAGTTCCGTCAAAGTTTGGCATTTTGAGATAAAGTACGGTCCGAGCTATAATACCCGATATTTATGAACTTGTGACGTACAAGGTACCACATGACCATAATAGTTAGGTGTACAAAGTATGTTAAAAGTGAGTCGTACTTTAAGTAATTTGAGATAATTCTTAATTATATGGATAATTGGATAATTATTGGTTAATGGGGAATTAACAAACCAGTGTTGTGAAGAGCGTGAAGCGAGGAAAAGCGACAACCCCCATTTCACGAGAAGCGAAGCACTCACTTTTTTTAAGTGAAGCAGAATTTGAATAAATAAATAAATACTGAAGTCCCATGGATTAAGTGGCCAAGGTTCGACGGATTATGTTCCCAGTAGAGTGATTTAATTTTTGAAGGACCAGTGGATGGTTGAGAAGGGTTGTCTTTCTTATCTAGCCTTTGTGAGGGATGTTAGTGCAGAGACTCCTACCATTGATTCAGTTCCGGTAGTGAGGGACTTTCTGGATGTGTTTCCTACAGACCTTCCGGGCATGCCACTAGACAGGGATATCGATTTTGGTATTGATTTGGTGTCGGGCACTCAGCCAATTTCTATTCCACCGTATCGTATAGAACTGGAAGAGTTGAAGGAGTTGAAGGAGTAGCTTTAGGAACTTCTTGTTGAGGGGTTTATTCGGCCCAGTGTGTTGCCATGGGGTGCGCCTATCCTATTTGTGAAGAAGAAGGATGGCACTATGAGGATGTACATTGATTACCGGCAGTTGAACAAGGTCACAATCAAGAACAAGTATCTTTTGCCTCGTATTGATGATTTATTTGACCAGTTTCAGGGAGCGAGGGTGTTCTCAAAGATTGATCTCCATTTAGGGTATCACCAATTGAAGATCAGGGACTCAGACATTATTAAGACAACTTTCAGGACCCGATATAGTCATTATGAGTTCCTTGTGATGTCGTTTGGGCTGACCAATGCCCTAGCAGAGTTCATGCATTTGATGAACAACGTGTTTCGACCGTATCTCGACTTGTTTTTCATTGTATTCATTGATGATATTCTGGTGTACTCGCGTAGTCAGGAATAGCACGTGGAGCATTTGAGAGTTGTGTTGCAGCGGTTGAGGGAGGAGAAGCTTTATGCAAAGTTCTCCAAGTGTGAGTTTTGGCTCAGTTAAGTGGCTTTCTTGGGGCACGTGGTATCCAGTAAGGGTATTCAGGTTGATTCGAAGAAGATAGAGGCGGTTCAGAGTTGGCCCAGACTGTCCTCAGCCACGGAGATTCGCAGCTTTCTTGGTTTGGCGGTCTATTATCGTCGGTTCGTTCAGATATTTTTATCTATAGCATCACCCTTGACCAAGTTGACTCAAAAGGGTGCTCCTTTCATATGGTCGGATAAGTGTGAGGCAAGCTTTTAGAAGCTCAAGACTGCCTTGACCACAACTTTAGTGTTAGTTTTGCCATCAGCTTTAGGTTCATATACAGTGTATTGTGATGCTTCAGGAGTGGGTATTGGGTGTGTGTTGATGCATGAGGGTAGATTTATTGCTTATGATTCTCATCAGTTGAAGCCCATAAGAAGAACTACCATGTACACGATCTAGAGTTGGCTGCCATTGTTCACGCATTGAAGATTTGGAGGTATTATCTGTATGGTATGTCTTGTGAGGTGTTTATTGATCATCGTAGCCTCCAGCACTTGTTCAAGCAGAAGGATCTCAATTAAGGCATCGGAGATGGTTGGAGTTGTTAAAGGACAATGATATCACTATCTTATACCATCCGGGAAAGGACAATGTAGTGGTCGATGCCTTGAGTAGGAAGGCGGTGAGTATGGGAAGTTTGGCATATATTCCTGTTGGGGAGAGACCTCTTGCAGTTGATGTTAAGGCCTTGGCCAATCGGTTTGTGAGGTGGGATATTTCAGAGCCCAGTCGGGTCTTAGCTTGTGTGGTTTCTCGGTCTTCCTTGTTTGATCGCATCAGAGAGCACCGGTATGATGATCCTCATTTGCTTGTCCTTAAGGATAGAGTTCAGCACGACGATGCCAGAGATGTGACTATTGGTGATGATGGGGTATTGAGGATGCAGGGCCGGATATGTGTGCCCAATGTAGATGGGCTTCGGGAATTGATTCTGGAGGAGGCCCATAGCTCGTGGTATTTCATCCATCCGGGTGCCACAAAGATGTATCAAGATTTGAGACAGCATTATTAGTGGAGAGGAATGAAGAAGGACATTGTGGGATTTGTAGCTTAGTGTCTCAAATGTCAGCAGGTGAAATATGAGCATTAGAGACCGGGTGGCTTGCTTCAGCATATAGATATTCCATATTGGAAGTGGGAGCGGATCACCATGAACTTTGTAGTTAGGCTCCCACGAACTTTGAAAGAGTTCGATGCCATTTGGGTGATTGTGGATCGGCTGACCAAGTCTGCGCACTTCATTCCTGTGTGTACTACCTATTCTTTTGAGAGGTTAGCAAAGATTTATATCCGAGAGATTGTTCGCTTTATGGCGTCCCAGTTTCCATTATTTTGGATAGAGGTACTCAGTTTACTTTGCAGTTTTGGAGAGCCGTGCAGCGAGAGTTGGGTACTTAGGTTGGGTTGAGCACAACTTTTCACCCTCAGATGGACGGGAATTCTGAGCGCACTATTCAGATATTAGAGGACATGTTGCGCGCTTGTGTCATTGATTTTAGAGGGTTATGGGATCAGTTTCTACCGCTCGCAGAGTTTGCTTATAATAACAGTTATCAATCGAGTATTTAGATGGCTCCATATGAGGCTTTATGTGGGAGACGGTGTAGATCTCCAGTTGGTTGGTTTGAGCTAGGTGAGGCTAAGATTTTGGGTACAGACTTAGTGCAGGATGCTTTGGGCAAGGTGAAGGTGATTCAGGAGCGGCTTCATACAATACAGTCCAAACAAAAGAGTTATGCCGACAGGAAGGTCCGTGATGTGTCTTACATGGTTGGGGAGAAGGTTCTACTGAAGGTTTTACCCATAAAGAGTGTTATGAGATTTGGGAAGAAGGGTAAATTGAGTCCTCGGTTCATTGGGCCTTTTGAGGTGCTTCGGAGGATTGGGGAGGTGGCTTATGAGCTTGCTTTGCAACCCAGCTTGTTGAGTGTGCATACGGTATTTCATGTTTCTATGTTCCGAAAGTATATTGGCGATTCATCTCATGTTTTGGATTTCAGCACGGTTCAGTTAGATGGTAATTTGACCTATGATGTGGAACCAGTGGCTATTTTGGAGCATCAGGTCCGAAAGCTGAGATCAAAGGATATAGCTTCAGTGAAAGTGCAGTGAAGAGGTCGGCTCGTGGAGGAGGCTACATGGGAGACCGAGTGGGAGATGCGGAGCAGATATCCTCACTATTTGAGGCTTCAGGTATGTTTCTTGACTCGTTCGAGGATGAACGTTTGTTTAAGATGGGGAGAATGTAATGACTTGGCTGGTCGTTTCATGAGTTACCACTCCGTTTCCCCTATTTTTGCTTTTTTATGTCTTGTTCAGCTGTATTATGAGGTATCGGGTTGGTTGGTTCGGGTTCGGAATGGTTTTGGAGAGGTATGAGATACTTAGCCTCTTTTAAGTAAGTTTAAGTTGGAAAAGTCAACCGGATGTTAACTTATGTGAAAAAGGTCTCGGATGTGAATTCTGATGGTTCGGATAGCTTCATTAGGTGATTTGAAACTTAGGAGCGTGATCGGAATGTATTTTGGAGGTCCGTGGTAGATTTAGGCTTGAATTGGCGAAATTGGAAATTTGGCATTTTCCGGTCGGCAGTGGAAATCTTGATATCGAGGTCGGAATGGAATTCCGAAAATTGGAGTAGGTTCGTAGTGTCAATGGTGATGTGTATGCAAAATTTTAGGTCATTCGGAGTTGATTTGATAGGTTTCGGCGTCATTTGTGGAATTCAAAAGTTTCTAAGTTCTTAGGCTTGAATCCGAGGTTGATTTGGTGTTTTGATATTGTTTGGAATGATTTGAAGGTTAGACTAAGTTTGAATGATGTTATGTGATGGGTCGGCATGTTGGGTTGAGGTCCCAAGGGCCTCGGGTGAGTTTCGGGTGGTTAACGGACCAATTCTTGGTTTTGGAGAGTTGTAGATTTTGTTGGTTCCTATTGCAGAAGAATTTGTTCTTCGCGTTCGCAAAGAAGAGCTGGGTCTATGGGAGAAAAGGTTTCCAGCAAATCGCGAACACATGAGAGGAGTTGCATTCACAAAGGGAATCGGAGCAGCTGGGACCCCAGGAGTTTGTGCATCACATTCGCGTAGGTAGGGTCGCGTTCGCGAAAGCTTGGGCAGCTGAAGCTTCGCATTCGTGTGAAGGAACTCACGGTCGTGAAAGAGGAATAATTGGGTAGTGGATTTTTGTGCTTTGCGAACGCAGGGGAGCTATCACGTTCGTGAAGAAGGAAATAATACCTGGGCAGAATGTTTAAATAGAGGTCTTCGCGAATTTTAGCCCATTTTTCACCATTGTTGAGCGGTTTGAAGCTTTTTGAGAGGGATTGAAGAGGGATTCGAAGGGAAACACTTGGAGGTAAGATTTTTGAACTCAATACTCGATTATATGGTGATTTCTAACTAATTAGATATGAAATTAGTGGGATTTAAAACCTAAAATTGAGGAATTAGGGCTTGAAATTGAAAAGTGTAAATTGGGGGTTTGAGGGGCCATTTAAGGTCCGATTTTGATGTTCTTGGTATGTATGAACTCGTGGGAGGATGAGGAATCTTTTAATATGATTTTTATCAAATTTCGAGATGTGGGCCCGGGGATCGGGTTTGGCCAATTTCGGGATTTTTGAGTTAATTTGATAATTTTCGTATGGGTTTCATTCCTTTAGCGTATATTGATGGTTATATACTGATTTTGGTTAGATTCAGGGCATTTGGAGGCCGAATCGAGAGGCAAAGGCGTCGCGGGCAAGAGTTTGGCTTGGCTTGAGGTAAGTAACGCTTCTAAACTTGGTTCTAAGGGTTCGAAACCCCGAACTATGTGTTCTACGATTGCTATTGAGGTGACGCAAATGCCAAGTGACAGGCGTGTGGGAGTGCACTGTGAGAATTGCAGCCTGGATCATTCCATGGCACCACTTAGCAACTCTTTCTTATTAACATCCGTGTTTCTATCATGTGACTAAGTAAATGTGTTGTGAAAACATGTTAGATATCCTGTTAGGGCTTCAAGCCGATACTGTTGAGATCGAAGAGGTCGTTTCTTACTGTCATATCATTATCTTCATTGATATTATATACTCAGTCTTGTTCATGCATTAAATATCATGCCTCAGTCTCGATTATTGTTATTTGGCACATTATATCATTGTTCGGGCTAGTATCATGACATTGTGAGCCCGTGTGTGAGAGACTGGAGAGTGATGACTGAGTCAGGCCGAGAGCTTGGTTGTGAGTGATAGTATATGGGATCGGACTGCATGCCGCAGCAGTTATGTTGATGATTATGATAGCACTTGGGCTGTATGAGCCCCTCCGAAGTCTGTAAGACACCCCTAATGAGCGCAGTTGATGATATTGAGGGATAGATCTTCCCTGGACATGGATCTTGTCTGAAGTATTTATACCTAGAGACGGATCTTCTCCACTGGGCTAGAATTGCCTTCCTCGGTACTGGATGACTGCAGTCAGTGATATATATATTCAGGAATGGATCTTTCCTGGGCCGGATGGCCATATACAGTATCGAGTGGTTGAGCACTTGTGAGTGGAGGTACACAGAACATTGATCATGATATTTGAGCATTGGTACATAGAGATTTCCTGAGCTTATTACTCTGTACTGTTCAGACTGCATTTATTTACTATTAAGTTTTTTCCTGAACTGCAAGCATGTCTACTTTTCTGTATAGTTAAATGATATTACCTGTTGAGGTTTGGTCCGTCACTACCTATCAGTCCATAATTTGGACTTGTTACTTACTAAGTTGGTGTACTCGCGTTACCCCCTGCACCTTGTGTGCAGATCCAGGTATCTCGGGCCACGGTAGCGGTTGCTAATCATTTCAGCGGTGGACTTTTCCTTCGAGATAGCGAGGTAGCTGCCTGGCGATCGTAGTCCCGCCCTCTCGTTCCTTATATTCCTCTTAGTGTATTGATTAGCATTCTCAAACTATGTAGTCTTGTTTATTTCGAACAGTTGTAGTATTTCGCTCATGACTTAGTGACACCTGAGGTCGGGCTTGTATTTTTCGCTTATTTGATTTTTACTTTATATCTTTTATCGAATTTCTATTAAAAACATGGTTTTACGTAAGTTTTAAATGAAAAAAATGGAGTATTTGGAAATAAGTTGGTTGGCCTAGTTTCACGATAGGCGTCATCATGACCGGGTCAGTTTTTGGGTCGTGACAATGAAGTCTTCAAAAAAGACTAACGAATGAAGCTCAAATATTCATATGAAATGCAACATGCGTGAAATCGTGGTTCTAAGGGAGTACGCTACAATCTTTCCCAAGAATATCATATTGATTTTCCCCTACTTCGATCCACTGTTACGTGTTGTCGCGATCAACGGGTGTTAACGAGATTGTCAAGAGAATCGGTTCAGGTATGTTAAAGTCATCCCTTATTCTTTTTGGCATGATCCATACGATACGAACGAAACGAGCAAATGCACAATTTTCATAAATGACTCTATTCATAGAAATACTAGAGATGCTTATGTTCTTGATTCCCTATGTGTCATATTATTCTATCATCTGTTCATGGGTCTCAGAAAATACGTAAGTTGATGAATTTCATTTCATGATATTAATTAAAAACATAATGGTCTTATGACACTCCGAAAGATTTACTTCTCATGCATTGCATTCATTTATACATGTACATTGATCCATGACCAGATGGCGTTATATACGCGTATATATGTATATATATGTATATGGGATATGGGAAAAGGTTACGGCGTTATATACGCACCACCATTTGATCAGTTGGTATATGTTGATGAATTGACCATAGTGGCCGAGATGATATGATGGGATGCCCTCAGAGGCTTGATAATGTTATGAATGCATATATCCATGCATGGTATGACATTCATATGCATATGCATGACATTATAATATTAAATGATTTACAGAGCTATTCAGATATACATGTTGAGTCTTTTACTCTATGTTTCTCCCATGTCTATTATTTACTGATTTTCATTCCTTAGATACTCGGTACATTATTTGTAATGACGTCCCTTTTGCCCAGGGACGCTGCGTTTCATGCGCGCAGGTCCCTATAGACAGGTTGGGAGTCCTCCAAGTAGGCTATCAGCTCAGCGAAAGATGTTGGTGCGCTCCATTTGCTTCGGAGTTGCTTATTTGGTTACTACGATTAGACATGTATTGATTGTTATGTCGGGGCCCTGTCCTGGACTTATGACGTTTATGTACTCTTAGAAGCTTGTAGACATATGTCATGTATATGAAAGATTGCATGGCCTTGTCGACCTATGTTCAGTGTACAAGCGATTATTTTGGCCTTATAGGCCCGTACGTCATATGTATAAGTCAGTATATCAAGTTGGGTTGTTTTATGTCGAGTGTTCTCTCATGTTTTATTCTTGTTACCTCATACGGCCCTTCTGGCCCATTTACCCATATTGATGTAATAAGAAAGATACGTTACGTTGGTACTCGGTTGAGTAAGGGCACTGAGTGTCCATCGCAACCCATCGGTTTGGGTCGTGACAAAAGTGGTATCAGAGCAGTTCTGTCCTAGGGAGTCTACAAACAGTGTCTAGTAGAGTCTTGTTTATGGGTGTGTCGTGCACCACACTTAAGCAGGAGGCTTCAGGGAATTTAGGACTGTCACTCTTTGTTCTTACTCTAGATCGTGTGGTAGAGCTCAGTCGTAGGAATTCAAATTCCTAAATTTTATTATATTCATAATACAATGATACCTACATCCAGAAAGACGGCTGGTAAGAGATATAGCTGTGAAAGAGTTGAGTTAGAGGAACTCGAGTTTGCATCATTCCTATGATGGATAAACATGAGGTCTTCAGCAAACATGTGTGTACTAAGATGTGTAAGCTTCTTGATAAGGAGCCTTAAGGCAAGAATATTTATCCACCCTTATGGTAAAAGGCAATGAAAGATTCATAAGTAGATAAGAAATTCAACAAGTACAATAAGCAAGATGAAGAAGGGTACGAGATACCCGGTTAGTGAAAATGATCATTATTTACAATTCAAGAAGAGAGATATAAGCATTTTGAGTTACCCTCAACAATGACAAGATGTATGTACAATCGGCCACATCCATCTCATTTATTCCCTATGGGGGCTAATAAAAGTAGTATAAGAGAAGGATGAATATCAGGATCTGACTAGGATTAGAG
The DNA here is from genome assembly GCF_000715075.1 of Nicotiana tabacum. NCBI lineage: Eukaryota > Viridiplantae > Streptophyta > Magnoliopsida > Solanales > Solanaceae > Nicotiana > Nicotiana tabacum. The sequence goes on along the minus strand of NC_134087.1, from coordinate 142,074,249 downwards.
TGACCCAAAATAGTGGATGGATTGTTTGCGTTAGTTGACATTTCCAAAAGATATTGTAAATGTGCTATAGATCTCCTTGTGGGATACCCAGATGGTGCACTCTAAAATAGTACAGCTAGATATGAGTACTAACAAGACAGGCACTGGAAGCCTGGAACGGATAAATATTATCTTAGTGTGGCTCCCGTTCCTAGTAGGGAAAGAATGTTAGGCAATCCGAAGAGCTAGTGGATGGAGCAAAGGGGAGCTAAAAGAAAAAGAATGTCTTGTTGATGTTTTCGGAATAAGGTGGTAGACAAAAATATTAGCAGGGAGATAAGAAGAGAGATAATGAAGCATTATGAGTAAGATGTGATACATGGATGACAACGGTAGATAAAAAAGATGACAGTAGTACAATGTCTATAGTCAAGTGAAGGAAAAGACAAAAAATGACAAGCCTTGAGACAACAAAAGAGTATAAGCCATAAAGTCATATCCACAGCGGGTACTGCAGAATGCCCTTAACCGGAGCAGGGCTCGTGGATCTGCTCGAGCCTATGGTGAAACAAATAATAGCGGCTACTTCTTCAAATCATGTCGAGATAATAGCAATTCATGAAACAAGTCGTGAATGTGTTTGTTTGAGATAAATGACTCAACATATTCAGGAAATATGTGGTTTTCCTACAAAAAAGGATAATCTAACTACACTATATGAAGATAATATTGGTTGCATTGCTCGACTAAAAGGAGGATATATCAAAGGAGACAAAACAAAGCACATTTTACCAAAACAAAAATTCACGTATGATCTTCAATAAAATGGTAAAATTAATATTCAACAAATTCGTTCATGTGATAATTTGGTTGATCTGTTCACTAAGGCATTGTCAACCTCAACATTTGAGAAGTTGAGACACATGATCGGAATGCGCCATCTCCGAGAAATACGATTGTTGATGTCCACTACTCCACTGCTTTAATTGATGATGTAAATAACTTTTCACTACTCCTCATTATTACGATTGTTACTCTCACACCTCCATAACATCCTCATGGTCTTTCCCATGATCCCAATTGTTAATGTAATATTTTAAGTTACCTTTTCGTAAGCCCTCTATCCAATATTATAAATAGAGGCATAAAATATAATATGGGACCCACTTAAATGAAATAAGAAATCTCTCTTCCTCTTTATTACTCTTGTCTATTTTCTTGGTTCATATTTTATTTTGAGCTTATCTTAACCCATTACGAGCTTTGTTCATAATCGAACCACTGAATTCTGAACACAACAATAACAACATACCCAGTAAAATTCCACTAGTGGGGTCTGAGGAGAGTAGATTGTACGCAGACCTTACCCCTACACCGAAAAGGGTAGAGAGGCTGTTTTCGGGAGACACTCGGCTCAATCAAGAGAGACAATAATATCAGAAAAGAAACAAAAGAAAAGACATGTAACAACAAAAGATGCCAAAAAGAAAATAACACAACGAAGAAGTGAAAGGACAATAACACCAAAGTATACAAAACAACAATGTGAACACAACATAGACTGCTAACAAACCTAAACGAAACTCTATCAGACTACCCGGTACAAAGAGGGAAGAACTCTCAACTACCCCCTAGCCTACCACCCTAATGCTCGACCTCCACATGTTCCTATCAAGAGTCATGTCCTCGGAAATCTGAAGTCGCGCCAGATCCTGCCTGATCAACTCGCCCCAATACTTCTTAGGCCGCCCTCTGCCTCTTCTCGTACCTGCCAAAGACAACCTCTCACACTTCCTAACCGGTGCATCTAGGCTTCTCCTTCGCACGTGTCCGAACCATCTAAGTCGCGTTTCTCGCATCTTGTCGAACCACTGAATTCTGAACACAATTAACAGGAAAAAAAAAAGGAAAAAGTATGTAGTTATTGCAGTTCGACTAGGATCTACGTGTAGATGCAAGTTTTTAATTCCAATTCAAACACAATTACGACGTGAGATGAAACAAAGAATATATTTTTTCTTCTATGCGGCCCCACTTTTAAAAAACTGGATCCGCCTCCACAAATAGCCAATGTCACACACACACACACAAAAAAAAAAAATCCCATGTCTCTTTCTTAGTCATCTGAATCATTTGACGAACTCAAAGGATTTAGTACAGCTCCAGTGAATATCACCAATCTTGAAACCTTTTCCTCCACGTGTCCACTTTTCCTTCTATATTGACCATTTCACCCTTCCTTCTCCTATCAATTTCATTCGACCAGTTTTAATAACATTTCAGTCTCATTCTTTATCTCTCCTCTTTTTCTGTTGAATTTTGAGTGCCTTATCATATTAGATCCATTCATACACCTCTCCATAGTACGATTCTGCAAATATATATATCATCATCTCTTTGTTTCTCCAACGGGTCTGCTATTTTTCTTTTATACAATCTTCCATTTATGTTTAATTAAGATCTGTTAGTTTTATAATCTGGTGGTTATGTGGGGGTAATGGGTATGTTCTATCTGATCATATTATCGTGTGAAAATTGTTAATTTTTTTGAAAGTTGATGCTTTTGTATGTGGGTCAAATAGGATTATCTGAATTACATTTTTTTCAATTTGGATATGAACTAAAGCTGAATTGGTTTTTTTTTTTTTTGGTTTCTCTTTTGTTGTTTATGTCTGATTATTGATGAATTGGGTTTCTGTTGATTTTCAGTATGCATCTTAAGATGATTCCAATTTTGTAAAATTGGGGTTTTGTTAATTTCCTTCCTTGCCCCCCCCCCCCCCCAAAACCAAAAAAAAAAGAAAAAAACCAAAAGCCCTTTATCCCCCCATGTTGGTCTTGTTTGGGAAAATAGTATGCTAATTTCAACTAACTACGAATGGCTAAATTGTTTTTTTAATGAAACAAATAGGTTTCATTGTTGTTATTTCATTGTGTGCTAGCTATAATTTTATTTTTTGAAACAATTAAAGATTTTCCAGAGTAACTTTGTCACGCCCGGCAAACCATTTCTGGAAAGTAGTACGCTAGTTCAGCTACAGATGGCTAACTTATTGTTGTATGAGAAAAACTTGGGCTTTTTGACTTGTAAAGAAAAAGGGAACAATTGGGATTTTTTCAAATTGCTTCCTCAGTTGAGTGTTACTTTTTTTTTTTCCTGAAACTTGTTAATTGTCTGTCATTTACCCAGATTCTTATCGATGTGCACGGATTTTGATGCTTTGTTAAGAAATATATATCTATGGTGGAACGTAATCCCAGCCAGTCAATTTCGAAATATACACAAATGGATGGCTTGGGTTTACCAGGTGCATTCTTTCCATTCAAGAAATAGTCATTTGCTAATGTAGCTATCAAGCTGTCCATCTTGTATCTTTCTCTCCATTGTTGTTGTGGTGGTGGAAGTGTTAGTGATATCCAGTTAGGTTTCTCCTAACAAGGAAGATAACTGTTGTAATGCATCTTTCTTATGGAGGTTCATGAGTCATGATGTATATTTGATCTGTCTAGATTTTTCTTTGTGATACACATAATGTAGTATGAACTTTATTAATTCCATTTTGGAAATGTCTTTCATTCTAATGTACTTTATGTACATATTTTATTTTGCCTGTTGTAGGAGGGAAGGCCATGTGAATCGTTTGAAGCAGAGTGGAACAGATAATATATTAAATTTCAGTCACGATATTAGTTTGGTAGTTGCTGGGAGATGGGTAAACGCAAGGGTTGTGGGAAACTGGGAAGAATGGTGAGGAACAGGCCTGGTAGTGCTTACCAGTCTTCTCTTCTTCAGTCCCCTGTTGTTTCTGTTTGGGATTGTATTGTGCGCAAAATGAGGTATTCCCATATACCTGAGTGGGTGTAGCTGCAGTTTCAGTAATTTGGTTTCATTACAGTTTTCATATTTGGAATCATTAGTTCTTTGCTATAGTATTAATAACAAAGTATAGAAGGAAACGGAAATAAATAGTTGTAGAGATGGAATGTGATAAAGCTTCACCTGCTGTTAGAAAAGGGAACAAGAAGCAAGTAAAGGATGAGTTGGACCGGATTAAACAGGCTGAGAAAAAAAAGAGGCGCTTAGAGAAAGCCTTGGCTACTTCAGCTGCCATCCGCTCTGAATTGGAAAAGAAGAAACAGAAAAAGAAAGAAGAACAGCAAAAGCTTGATGAGGAGGGTGCCGCAATCGCCGAGGCAGTTGCTCTGCATGTCCTAGTAGGTGAGGACTCGGATGATTCATGTAAGCTTTTGCTGGAGAAGGATGAAGAATCAAACTCATGGGATATTGGTAGCAATTTTGATTTTTTTATGGGCGGATATAGAGCCATGCTTCCTCATCAAGAACTCTCAAAATATTCAGTTGAAGGAACACAGTGGGTGTCTGGTACCAACGGGTATGGATGCATGTGTGAGCAGGAAAATAGCACGTGGATGGTCTCTTCTGTACCTTTGGCAGGGAATGTTCACCATCAATGGTTTGATGTGGGGAATTGGGAGGTTGCCAGACTTTCTGCTGGACTTCTTGCAGCACAAGCTGTCTCATCACTTCAGATTGCAGAAGATGCTCCAATGGACTCATATGTCTTCAGTCGGATGCTGAGAGAGTGAACTGTGGAGGTCTAACGTCTATCATCCAGTTGGTTGGTACTTTATGAGATGTTTTTTTTTATTTGTGTGGTTTAGGATAATTCCATGTATATATATTTTTAGTGAACTCAATCCGCATTGTTTTTGACTTATTATGCTTGTGTCGGTCATGAGCCTTTAAAATTCACTAAATAGTTCCTGGATGATTATCGCACTATGAATGTTACATTGTAGTTCTGATTGTGAAACTAATAGTATGATGTTGTTGATGGGAATCCACAGCTTTTCCATTGTAAAATTGAGGAAAACAAAACAGGAGAAAGGATGTTAAGTAGAAATTTATACCTTCTATCGACCGGAAAGCCCTTTTCCTATCTCAATAAATGGACTAATCTATCTTTTCTAGAAGTTAAATGCCTTGATTGAGCATGCAAATACGAAGCCAAAACAACAGAAAATCCAAACATGAATGAGGGCTACATATCCCACAAAATCATGTTTGAAGTCAAAGTAACTCTATAAATTGTTCCGCTGTTTCGTTGGTATCAAGCTTGTCCTTTAGGTCTCCAAACTATGAGACCATTTGTCCAAATAATGTCCCAGATCTAGGACAAATGTAATAGTACTACCATCTCCACCAAACTGGAATACTCTGTTATGCTCCAGATAAAAAAGGAGAACATAGTTGTTAGTTTCTTTTTTCTTTTTCGGTGTTAAAACAAGAGTGTGGAATGAGATGACTCGATGAAAACTTTTAGAACAAATATTAGTAATAGATTCAAATTACTACAATCATTGTGTATACAAAAGAATACTACAATGTAACTTACTGTTTTTGGAATGAGAAAAGATACCAATGTACATAAAATGCAGATGAAACGATGGTGGGTGGCAAGGCCGTGATTAGGAGTAGCAGCTACTGTCATCATCCCTAAAAACGTAAAATATAGCAAGGTGAAGTACATGAAGAAGAGATACCAAAAGAACTTGGCAACTGTCCACTCATATCCTATCATGGCATAGACTATACGACTGTCTGGAGGAATAGGTAAGGGAGCTCAATCATAAACTGTATAACCAAAAATATTCCATGCGGCTGGTTAATAGATTACCTTATTTTTATGAAACTATTACTATTTTTTAATACTACGCCGTAGTCCCAAACAAGTTGGGGTGAGGAACACCAATCTGTACCTGTCGAAAAGCATAAGGTAGAGAGAATACATCCCCGCTGCCCTTTCCCTATGGAAAACTGTCCTCTCTATGGAGATAATAGGCTGCACTGCTGAAGAATTTTGCACGCCAAGAAACAATACAGCAGCACATATAGAACCTTTTGCATTGATAAAATCTTGTTGCCATCTAAAATATGGTGCAGCCAAACATTAGGCTTGAAACTAAGAGAAACAGAAATCTTGAAAATCAGGAACAGTTCTTGTAGTGTATCTTGTTTTTCTTTTTTACCTCTTGGAGCTGAGATTCCAGAATATTGTGTCATGCATTAGATTGAGCTACGAAGATCATAAAACAGAAGCCTGATAGCTGTATATAGAGGATTTCTCCAGTATGACCAGTGCTGTTTCACTATGCATTGTGTGTAGAAAGACGGAGTATTTCGTATAGATCATTTGAACCTGGGGCTGGCACACTTAGTTCCTTGATTAATGCTTTGTTTCTCCTGAATTATATTGTAAATCAATCTACTTTAGAATCACGATTAAATATTTGTAGTTCCACAGTTTCAACTAGAGTTTGATTTTTGTTTCAAGAGATTTCGTACTTATGCAACTCTGAGTTCTTGTGCAATTCTGCAAAGTCAATTCCAAGAAACGCTTCTTGTGCTGCTGTAGTGATCTCCAATATCCATATTGCAGGATTATAACCATCTTTGATTTTAGGGACTCCTTTTATTCCCTGAGGCAAATAAGAAAAGAGCCCTTAGTTTTAGTACCTAGCCGGCATTATGATGCCAATTATTCTACCTAGATTTATTTTCTAGGTAAGCTGAGAAGAATGGCGTCCTAATGGATCGACATATATTTCTTCACCTCCTCTTTTCAGGAGAAGCAGCTGCAGTTTGTTTTAGGATGATTAGCCTTCTTTTCTTGGAAGAAGATTACTTATAATTTCTAAAATCTATTTAAAGTAAATGTTCTGACCTCATCAAAAATGCTTGGCCGATGAATGGTGCATACAACTGTTCGACCAGCATCTACTGTGCTTCTTACTGTCCTCATCACTATTGCATCTAATCCTGGGGTTGGTTCATCCATGATTATTTGGCAACAAGCTAAACTGCAATAGTAAGTCTCTTTCTCTGTTCGGTTGGTAGACCATTCGCTCCAGGAAACCCGACTACTGATTCTCTTAATGGGTTAGCTCTACAAGTTCCATGACTCTTCAACATACATCTGCAGCATCGGTATCTAGTTTATTAGAAGCCAGTTTATATAAGCATTACTAGTTTATCTTTCTAGTTGCAGTCTTCCGGAGGCAATCGAAGCCAAGCGGAAATATTGCAGGGATTCATTCCTGCTTGCATCGGCCTCGTTGATGCTGCCAGCTCTTTCTTCATTTTTGCAAAATAAAGCATATTGGGAGTTAAGCCCACCAACAGACCTCCCTTCTCTTAATGATAATTCAATAACCTCACCCCTTGTGCTGGCTATCCTCTTGTTCACAGTTTCTTCAGATATGGTTGAGGTTTCCCAAATGCTGCACAAACAGCACTAACACTCAATCAACATGTTGTCCTTGCATAACATGAGGCCACAGAGAAAAGGAAATTGAAGAGCAAAACATATCCAAGAAGAGCTCCTACTCCATTTTAACACCAGCTTGCATATGGAAAGAGTCCACGCGATTTTAAGAATGTTTCGCCTAAGCTATCCACGGAGTTTGGAGGAACCTGCAAAACAAAGAAAAGGTGAACTGCAAACCTTTGGCATCTTCTTTTACATACAAGTCCATAATCTCTTACTTACATGTGCCCTACCCAACTCTTCTCGAGAAATTCATTGACAGCAATTGCGTTCTGTGCATACATTTTAGGTGAAAACCAGTAGCCCCATATCCACCATTTTTCACATCATCTGATAGGCAATTAGCATTATCCTAGTTGATGCAAGTCACGAAAATGTTGGGCGAGCATATAAGATTGCCTACAATTTTACCTCTTGCAAGTCACAATGTTGCTGCTATTGTTCGACGTGATCTTCTTTTTTGCTTATGATGAAAACGTCATCAATTTGGTATCTCATGAGATGAGCTAGACAGTAGATTCTGGAGTTACCTCACATGTCACACCAAGAAAATACTTTTTCTCATCTTATACTTCTGTCGACTCGGAGTTTAGAGATGGGCAATGCCAGTGAGGTTATGGTCTTTGGTGTTGGCACAATTAGTTTGAAAACTACTAATGGTTCAACATTAGTTTTTCAGATTGTCAAGCATGCTCCAGACTTTCTTTTCAATTTGATCTCCGTAGGAAGGTTAGACGATGAAGGTTATCATAATACCCTCTTTAATGGCCAATGGAAGTTCACCGAGGGCTCATTAATAGTGGCTCGAGGAGTCAAATCTTCTCATTTATATGTGACGCAGGGCTCTATGCTTAATGAATCTATAAATCTGGTGAAAAAGTAACACTTTATCAGAATTGTGGCACAAAAGACCGAGTCATATGAGCGAGAGGGGAATTACGTGTTTGGCTAAGAAAAATTTTCTTCATGGAGTGAAACAAACAAAGTCGAAAAGGTGTGTCCATTATTTAACTAGCAAACAAAAAAGAGTTTCCTTTCATAGTCATCTTCCTTCAAGAAAGTCCGTATTATTGGAGCTAGTACACTCTAATTTGTGCGATCCTTTCAAGTAAAGTCAAAAGGTGGTTCATATTACTTTGTGACCTTCATTGATCATCATTCTCGCAAGCTCTGGGTATATCCTTTGAGATCCAAAGATTAAACACTTAACGTGTTTAAGGAATTTCAGGCCTTAGCTGAGAGATAGATGAGGAAGAAATTAAAATATATTCGCACTGACAATAGTGGTGAATATTATGGTCTCTTTAATAACTATTGCAGAGAGCAAGGAATTCGTCACCAGAAAACTCCGCCAAAGATGCCTCAATTGAATAGTTTGGCAAAGAGGATGAATAGAACTCTAGTCTATAGAGTTAGATACTTACTTTCGGAGGCTAAACTTCCTAATACATTTTGGGTGGCTCTTAACACTGTTGATTATGTTATCAATTTATCTCCTACTATTGCTTTAGATGGTGATGTTCCAAACAGAGTTTAGTTTGCCAAATATGTTTCTTATGTTTACCTAAGAGTTTTGGGTGTCAATCTTGTTTGCATGTTGTTAAAGATGAGAGAACGAAGTTTGATGTCAAAACTAAGCAGTGCATTTTTATTGGTTATGGTCAAGATGAGTTTGGATATCATTTTTATGTTCCAGTTGATAATAAACTTAACGAAAAGTCGTGATTGAATATTCTTTAAAGACCAAACTATTGAAGATATTGACAAAGATGAGAAAATAGATACTCAGAGTAATGAGAACTTAGTTGATATTGATCTAGTTTTTATTGCTAAGGCACTGTCACGGGCCCAATTTCCCTCTGTAGGATGTTGTGATGGCACCTAGTCTCTACGGCTAGGTAAGACTATCATTTAATAACTCAACAAGAAGAAACAATTTGATTACTAAAATAGAACTAACAAAACTCATATAGTCTTCCAAAACAGAATCTCAACAAAACATTTTCCCAAAACTGGTGGAACTGAGTCATAAGCTCTACAAAGTAAATTGAAATGTCTACTACATCACTATCTGAATGAAAATAAAACAGGAAGTAAAGATAAAGGAAGGTGACTCTGAGGCCTGCAAACACCGAGCATGTATACCTTGAAGTTTCAGTAAGGTAGCTAACAATCGATCACTAACGTCAGGCACGAGCAGACATACCTGGATCTGCACAAAAGAATGTGTCCGGCAACAAGTCAATACCAAAATCGATATACATATCGGGCGGCATGCCCGGAAGATCCGCCGGAAATATATCTGGAAGTCTCTCTCTATTGGAATTGACTCAGCGGTAGGAGTATCAGCACTGATATCTCTCACAAAGGCTAGATAAGCATCACATCCCTTATCAAACATCCGTTGAGCCTTTAGAGATGACACAACTCTGCTAGGAACATCTTCTAATGCATCCCTCTACTCTAACCGTGGTAAACCTGGCATAACCAATGTCACGGTCTTGGCGTGACCATCCAAAATAGCATGATAGGGCGACATCCAATCCATGCCCAAGATGATATCAAAGTCTACCATACTAAATAGCAATAGATCAACTCTGATCTCAAAACCACCAATAGTAACTAAACACGACCGATACACACGGTCCACAATAATAGAATCTCCTACAGGCGTGAACCCATAAACATGAGAACTCAAAGAATCCAAATATGGAGCAAAATAATATGACACGTATGAATAAATGGATCCCAAATCAAATAAGACTAATGTATCTCTATGGCAGACCAGAACCAAACATGTAATGATTGCATCTAAAGTGACTGCCTCCCTCCTATTCGGAAATACATAGAAACTGGTCTGGCTTCCCCTTCTCGGGCGACCTTTACCCGTCCATCCCTCACCTCTAGCTGGCTGTGCGGGTGGAGCGGAAACTAGGGCAGCAAACATGGCCTGAGAAGTCTGTGGACCTGACTGAATCCGTGGAGCTAGAGTAGTCTGTGCAGGTGCACCCCTGCTGAGTCTGGAGTAGTCTCTAAACATATGACGGGTATCACCACACTTAAATCAAGCTCTCGGTGGGTGTGGCAACTTGGACTAGCTCAGACCTCGTCGGCTGGACTGACCGCTGAAGGCACCCCGTGCAGGAGGTGCACTAGAAAGTGGCTAAGTAAAGTGTGCAATCTGCGACCTCGGAATAACCGGAGCACCACTATAAGCTGAAAGTGTTGAGTGAACTGGGCGGCTTACAAAGCCTGTTCCATGAGGGGCTGTGCGTGGCTACCACTAAATCCTCCGGTACCTCAAGGCCTCTTGGCCTCCCTATCCTCTCTCTCACGGCTCTACATACCCTCCAACCTCCATACAATCTCTACCACTTGTTGATATGAGGTATCTGTCTCCAACTCCTGAGCCATTTTGAATCTAATACCATAGTTGAGCCCCTCGATAAATCGATGGACTCACTTTGGACAAATCATTGAATCGGACAACATACTTTGACACTGACATAGTACCTTGTCACAACTTCTCAAACTCCGCATTCCACGCATCCCTAAGGGTCTGAGGAACAAACTCTCTTAACTGATTCCATGTAAGTGAAGCTGCATCGGCTGGGCTACCCTCTTCGTACACCCGCTAGCACTAATACGATGCTCCTGACAGCTGGAATATAGTAAAACTAACCCCACTCGTCTCCGAAATATCCATGGTATAGAGAATATAGTGGCACTCCTCTAGAAAACCATGTACATCCTCTGAAGCCAAACTACTGAAAGAAGGAGGGTGATACTTCTTGAACCTCTCAGGTCTAAGCTTCTCCCCGTCAGATATTGCTGCCCGAATCACAAGCTGAACCGGAACAACAGGCTTTACTGGTATAACCTTTTGGATTTGGTCAACATGGACCCGCTACTCTAGTGTACGGGCCCCGGGAGTCTGAGCTTCTCCTCCAGCGTAAGATCTGGCTGGTGCAAGTGGAATCAACCCCGCTTGAGCTAGAGTACCAAAGATGCTCAAGAACTGTGCGACGAACTCCTGAAGTGCAGGGGTGGAAACAGGCGTCTCGGGTGCCTGCCCCCCAACTGGAGCTACTGGTGGCTCCTCTGTCACAGGTTAGGCAAGTGCTCTAGCTATACCACGTGCCCCTCTTCAGCCTCTACCCCGGCCTCTCCTGGTTCTAGCAGGGGGTACGAGTGTCTGATCGTCAAATCGAGCATTACGTATCCTTACCATCTATGAGAGAACAGAAAGTCAAAGATACACTTTTCAAAGTTAACCAACTCGCATAGTAAGGAATCAAAGAAGTGAAGTTTTTCTAATAGTTTTGTAGCCTCTCAAAGATAAGTATAGACATCTCGTACCAATCCGTAAGACTCCACTAAACCTGCTTATGACTCGTAACACCTATGAACCTAGAGCTTTGATATCAACTTGTCACGACCCCAATTTTCCTTCGCAAGATGTCGTAATGGAACTTAGTCTGTACGACTAGGTAAGCCTAATATTTAATAATTAACTCAACAAGAATAATCGATAGGAATACTGAAATAGAACTAACAAAACTTATATAGTTTTTCAAAATAGAATCTCAACAAAACACTTTTCCAAAATCGGTGGAACTGAGTCATATGCTCTACAGAGTAAACTGAAATGTCTACTACATCACTGTCTTAATGAAAATACAACAGGAAGTAAAGATAAAGGAAGGTGACTCTGAGGCCTGTGGACACCGAGCAGGTATACCTTGAAGTTTCCGTAAGGCAGCTAACCGTCAATCACTAACGTCCGACATGAGCAGATGTACCTGGATCTGCACAAAAAGATATGCAGAAACGTAGTATGAGTACACCACAGTGGTACCGAGTAAATATCAAGCCTAACCTCGGTAGAGTAGTGATGAGGTTAGGTCAAGACACCTACTATGATATAAATAAACAGTATGAAAACATGATAACGATAAAAATGGGAGGCGGAGAAATAACTGATATGAAACAAGTTAACAACATGAACTAACACCGGAATTGTAAGTATGGAAATAACATAAAGGAATCAATTAAAGAGAACCGCAATGATCATATACGGACAATAACTGACAGATATTCCCGTCTTAGGGTCTTAAGTAGGAAATTCGCAGATCTGGTATGCACGATCTAATAGGGTCTCAAATAAGGCCACGTCGTCAAGAATTCTCTCTACTAATGCCCTTACCTGCTACTGTATTAGCCTTCTGACTAACTATAATTTTTCTAATTGAAAGCATCTCTATATCATTAGCAAACATAACTCTTGGCTCAAACTCATATGACTCAGGTCTATAACACGATTTGGATTTGAAAGAAGAATAACAGACTCCTAAATGCCTTGTAGCTTCTTGTTTATATAATATGGTGCACAACACATCTATAAACAAGGATCTACTAGACACGACTTGTAGACTCCCTAGGATTGAACTACTCTAACACCATGTTTGCCATGCCCCAAACTCGTGGAGGCGGGGTCGGAACCCGTTGCCGTACTCGGCCCGAGTGTACCACTTTGTAACTGTGAACTTTGGAAGGGTAACCCTCAACTTAGGCTGATGAGGCCATATTCTGAATCATATGAAAATAACGTCTCTTCATCTGAGGGGTAAACATACCTAAAAGTTTATATATATAACTATGCAGGTCGACGAAGCGACCATGAACATCTACTGATATACAAAATATACATGAGTCGTCTACAAGCCTCTAGAGATTGTATCATGGTCGGGACAGGGCGTCGACCTACCCATCAACATGTATAAAAAAATTGACTCCAAGTGGAGCTTACCAACCAAGCTGATGTTTGGCTCTATCTACTGGGAAGGTCTATCCAGCTGTCTATCAGGACCTGCGTGCATGAAATGTAGCATCCCCGGCAAAAGGTACGTTAGTACGAAGCAATGTACCGAGTATGTAAGGCAACAAAACAGCTGAAAGCTGAAACTGAATTGATAATATAATAACTGAAAGTATTTGAGAGTCAAAGATAATTTGAAGATATGCTTACCTGCTGATACTGAATCAACTCTCTCAATATAGTAAGTAAAATAGTTGTCTGACCTTATAAGGCTCGGTACGTATAACTGCTCTGCCGTAGTAGGCTCGCTCATAGGCGTTCCGTGCACTAAGCTCTGTATCTCAGCCATTCTGGTCTCGCTCATAGGTGCTTGGCCATAGTAGGCTCAGCATAGAACTTACCATCTGATCAGAGGTTGCCCAATAGGGGTCTTCCCACCGATTATAGCTCGATGGTGGTGAAAATACTGTAACACTGTATATATATAGACTCTCCACTCTCTATGCTGAAAAAAGACAATACCAAATTGAATTTAAAGTCCCGATAAGGGAGAATACTGTAACTTATGAGACTAGGATAATGTACATAAATTAAGGAGTATGAACTTCTCTTTATCTCTCGTTATCAAACCTATGTAGTTAAATCATGCCAAAATGAACGAAAGGTTTAACTTTAACATACCTTATCAAAATATGTCTAGTAACCACGTTAAACTCGTCTCGTTGCACCTCAATATACAACAATGATAACAATACTATCATCAGGTTATAGAAGGTATAACTATCGCTCAATGAACGACAAGCTTATTTGATAATAAAGCGGGCAGCATCTCCCCTATAATCTTTACTTCCTCTCAATTCGACATAACACCAACAAAAACAAGAACACAATAATAACAACATGTATACATCATTTTCCAACCTTATATCCATCACAAAATACCACAAAATAGCCCACACACCCCAATTAGTTCATACACATAACGACAACCTTAGTAGTGTCAAACAACCCGAAAATGTAACGACAAACGAACAACCAACCACCCTGCCATTATGTAATGTTTCTTGAAACCATTTCTTCTCCCAAACTCCATAAAAACAGTAGCAAAAGAGACAACCCAAGAGCAATACAAAACCGCCGATAAAACAGTCACACAAGTTCAACAACTCAAAATTGATTTTTCAGCTTACTAAAACATATTTCGACTTGTCTTTTCTTTCAAATTGAGCAACACAACCAACACTACATAATTAAGCCTCTTATCTTATAAACTAGCCATTAATTCAACTTATAAATAGGTTTACAACCAGCCAACAGTGATGCAACAACAAACAACATACCACTCTTTCGAAACTTGCCAGGTCTTGTCTTTATGATCGAGTTATAACTCATACAAGCATAGATAATGGAAGGAGAAGCATAAATTTACCTTAGAATGAGTAGAAACTTCGAAATCTAGCCCCTATTCATCCAAAATTAGTCCCCAACGCAGCTACAAGAAGAAAAAAGAGAAACTAGCAAGCTGTCCGGGGTTTTCAGCACTAGAATCACATCGTAACACCCAAAATAACCTAGGGTGTGTGGGGGAGTTTGGGGAGGAGTTGCAGGGGTTCGATATGGTTTTCCTAATCTAAAATATGAGTGAAAGAAATGAGTTAATAAGCCCTTAAATCTTGGCCGACTTTAGGAGCTTTTAATTGAGGCCTCTCCTTTTGGCAAGTAGGTGATGCACCTACTTGTCACCTACCAGTCTGCGCAGTCTCACAAAAATATGAATATCTATCTACTCCAATGTATTATCAATGAACGACTTAATCCTTTGGAAGCTAGACTCGTTGATCTTTAATTTGGTAGGTAGATCCTCCCGTAATTCCAAGTACATTGGAAGAAATGCTCAGGTATATTTGACCTAATTTTCAGCATATTTATGAATGCAACTTGTGATGATCTTTGCCAATTTTTGTTCCACAACTCGCTTGAATTCAAAAAATAACACACGACTATCATAAGACTAAAATAACTCATAACATAACCTCTTTATCATTTTGAGTACCCTAGTCTTACACTAAAGTACATGTTATAACATTCCCAACTTGTCGACTTCCAACGAAACTTATTTTCTTCAATTCGTTTAGCTTCTAAGCCTTCCAGCCCTCTTGGTACTTGCAGTTCATGATATTAAATATTTGTAACCTCCAAGTTAATACAATTAACTTACTTTATGTAGTTTCAAAGATGATCTCATTTTATTGCTTGCATCAATTGACTTACGACGTACTCTCATGTATGAAAATATGGGGTGTAACACTCGGCCACTTTGTCATCGACAATTCCTTTCTCAAGTTTGAGATTCTTTGTGAGGAGATCATCATAATACCGATTTTGGAACTTGGAAGACATGAATCTGTTGGTATCATAGTTCAAATCCTCAGCCACTTCTTTAATTTCGTGATCAAGCGCCACATTTTCGTTCTTGTTCGGGACCATTTTAAGCTCAAAGTACCTTCAAAAATCAAAACCAAGTTAGTCGGGCATTAGATTTATATTAAGAAAGTAAAAAAATGCAATTAGGCCAAAGAATCAAGCCAAACGGGCCCAGCAAGCCATAATTGCAGAGCCACTATCTTTGCAAAAATTGCCCAGTCATTGCACCTGCGGAAAAAGTCACGCAGGTGCAGTTCCGCTTCTGCGGAAAATCTATCGCTTCTGCGAAATCTCACTGTCGACCATCAATCGCACCTGCCGAAAGGCATCACAGGTGCGAGGCCGCATCTGCGACACTGTTTTCGCTTATGCGATTTTCATCAGGGGTTTCAAAAACCCAGCTATTGCCACTCTTTTCAATTCCAGATCACGTTTTTGGCATAGAATTTATACTCAAGACTTCTAAATTTGTGTTCTACAAGATTGCACGACTTGATTAAGCATGATTTTAAGGTACTTAGCAATTAAATTTCTTTCGGACAATTTTTCAAACATATGACAAGCAAAAATAAGTCATGCTTCTTTAAACAAATTAGGTACTCAAATTTCCCCAAATGTTTTTCAACAACAACAGCAACACGACTACAGTCAACCAATTTCCTCACCCCTAATATTAACACTAAGGAAATGGGGATGTGGGAATTCTGCCATGGAGAAGAGATGATGAAGAAGAAGAAAATAAAAGTAGAAGAGAGAGCTGAAGATGATATATGTGTTATTGTGTGTGAGAACTTGAGAGTGAGCAGTGGTGAAGAGCAATAGAGTGGGAGATGAGAGGGAGTTTTGAGTTTGGGTGTCACGACCCAAACCGATGGGCCGCGACGGGAACCCGGTATCTTACTCAACCAAGTACCAACATAATGTATCTTTTCATGCCATTCTATCATAGATAACTGAGCCGGAAGGCTTCCGTGAGATAAGTAAAATACAACATGTGATATCAACTTATACATGAGACGTACGGGCCTATAAGACCAAAATAACCACTCGGATATTGAATATAGGCCGACAAGGCCATATAGTCTTATACGTGCATGGCATCTGTCTACAAGCCTCTAAGAATACAGAATTTTCATAAAGGTTGGGATAGATTCCCGCCATGCCAAATAATACAAGTCTAAATCATACTAACCAAACAAGCAACTCCGAAGCAAATGGAGCACCCCAACATCTTCCGCTGAGCTGATAGCCTACTTGGAGGACTCTCGACTTGTCTATCGGGACCTGCGGGCATGAAATGCAGTGTCCCCAGGCAAAAGGGACGCCAGTACAAATAATGTACCGAGTATGTAAGGCACATAAATAAGTACATAAAAAACATGGAAGACATATAGAGTAAATGACTAAACTTGTAAGTCTGGATAACTCTGTAAATCATGAAATACTTATAGTGTCATGCATATGCGTATGAATGTCATGTCGTGCATAGGTACATGTGTTCATAACATCATCAAGCCTCTGAGGGCATCCCATCATATCATCTCGGCCACTGTGGGCAAATCATGAACGTATACCAGCTGATCAGGTGGTGGTGCCTAATGCTGACTGAAAGGAAAAAAGTTCAGTTTAGGGTTTAAAACCCTAATGCTGACTAAAGGGAAAGAGTTCAGTTTATGGGTCAATGTACATGTATAAATGCATGAAATGCATAAGAAATACATTAATAAGATTTTCTCGGAATGCCATAAAAATCAATATGCCTTTCGGATAAACTTTATCAAATAAGTATTTTTTTGAGACCCATGAACAGAAGATATAATAATAATTCACACGAGGAATCAAGAATATTGACACCCCTAGTATTTCTATGAATAGAGTCATTTATAGAAATTGTGCATTTGCTCGTTTTGTTTGTGACGTATAGATCATGCCAAAAGAAATAAGGGATAGCCTTAACATACCTAGACCGATTATCTTGACAATTCCTCTAACAAACATCTTTTGCAAAGAACACATAACGGCGGATCGAAATAGGGAAAAGTTTATATGATATTCTTGAGAAAGATTACACCGTACACCATAAGAATCGCAAAATCTCGTTGCATCTTCTCTTGCATTCTTGGACGTATAATTTTGCTTCTAGTTTATGTATGGCACTCAATAGTATGCTTGATCTAAGGTGTCTTAGCTATTAACGTTACTAGACTCCCTTTCTAAAAGTCTTTTAAGAGGTTAGGAAAATATATTTTTTTAACTAGGAAAGTTATCTTACATTTTTAGGTGGGCCCCACTTTTGGGGTTTCATTAATCCAAAATTGCCTTACATTGCCACCTAACTTTCAAGACCAAAATAGTCACCATTTCTTCAAGGCATGGCTGCCACGTTAGTTGATTAGGTTCTTATCCAAATACTTTAATTAATCAACTACAATTATTAATTAACTAGGAATGTCCCATTACCCAATAATTAATCAATTAACCACATAATTAAGAACTATATCCACTTACTCAAAGTAATACCCGCTTTTATCATACCTTATACACCTTACAATCATGGCCATGTTGTACCTTGTATGGTACTAGTTCATAAATACCGGTTATTTTAGCTCGGGCCGTATTTTATCCCAAAATATCAAACTTAGACAAAATTTATTTTCTTCGATTTGCCTACCTTCTAACCTTCACAAATTTACTCATTACTTGTTTGAAATAACATAATGCTTGTAATCTCAAAATAATCTCGTTCCCGAGCTTACGTCGATTAACTTACGACGAAACATTAGTGTACAAACAAATATGGGATGTAACATCTCATTTTCGAGCTCTCATCGATTTATTATGGCGTGCTTTCATAAACGAAAATGTGGGGTGTAACACCATTCCCCCCTTTGGAACATTTATCCTCGAATGTTGGCTGATGTACTTGGCATTCTTATAACCCATAGCTCTTACGAATACTTTAGTACCCCTCTTGTCATTTAGGAAACTATTTTGTGAATGAATCCCAAAGGCCAGGGCATTCCCCCCTTTAGGCCTCTTTCTCGCACCACGACTTGTAGTCAGAATCTTTCCAATCTCGTAACTGTTGTTACCTTCTATCATGCATCATGTACGACTCTAACCTTGTAAGTGTGCCTATGCGACTCTTCCTTCCTTTTTCCTCTAGTTTTTAGCCAATCTCTACGCCTCACTTTATATACAGAGCTTGACAAGATGTCCCTCTGGGCATCTAAAGGTATACTGAAGTTCTTCATTTGGTACTTTTGTTGAACTTACGAATATTGCTATATCTTGTTTCATACACCCAGTTATCTATTCGTATGACTTTACTACATCTGGATAGGTCATACTATATCGTAAATCTTACTTCGATTTATCGCTACTGAGGTCTACTAGCAAACTCCAGGTTACTTTCGCTGCTTATCGCATATGTATAAATCTAAGTCCTTTAATGCTTCCTCGTTACTGTTTATATTAAGAATGACGGCCTAATCTCATGTCATACTTTTGTGATTTATGTCCATCCATTGTTGATTCACCTCAATATTGATCTACAATCTACCACTGACAACTTGAAACCCATTTATGTAATCACTAGGGTTGACGTCTCATCGAGGAACATCTAAAATGATTAGACCGATTCACCTGGGGGTGATACCATGCTTCCATAACCGTATTTCATAGTATCCCAATATGACTCACCTTGCATTGGTATTTTAATCCCGTACAATCATGAAATCCTCTTCAAGTCATTACTCAATCGAAGACCCAAACGTCATCCTTTATCTATCACAATCACACCCTCATTCCACTACCAGGGCAAGCATTCCATTTCTCCTAGATGCTACTAGTCTTAGATTCCTTTGAGTTCATTCAGGCTATACTGAACTTTCTATAACTTAGAGAAACCATCAGCTCTCTTGTTTTCACGGGCTTCATCCCGAGGACTTATCCATTCTTGTCACCTTCTCACTCGCCTTTTCTTATCCTTACTCATATCTTCTTAAAACTTTATCGCTTTACCCAACTTTAGCTTGCGACCTACACATATCTATTTAATATTTGCCACATTCCTTCAACTTGCTTGCACCATAGATTTTCTTGTGTTATTCTGTAACATCAAGTGAGACATCACATCGTCTCTAACTCTTCTTTACTTTCTTAATCAGGCATCTCGATACCTAGAAACCATATGCTCGAAGACATGCCACTGACGATGCCACTATCATTCCTGGATACTGAATCCCCGTGCTTTCAGCCTTCTATCAGAAGTATGAACTGTTCACAACCTTCTGTATTTGAGTATCTCATACGTTGTTCACCTTTACCTTACTTACCTTAAAATTTTGCATCTCATCTTCTATCTCTTTCATGACCTCCCTTCCACATAGGTATAATTCACATCCACAACTTGAAGCTCTATTGTAATACTTGCACCTCTGGTGTATACATAATCTGGTGAGAGCTTTATACTGACTTCTTATGAGGCTGGTATTCTTTTAACTGGCGTTTTTGTAGAGCCATTATAGAATATGCCTACTGTACCATCTCTCTTGTATTTAAGAGTGATCCTGCAAGATTCTCAATCACGGGGTCTATTTAGTTGATGTAATTCTTTACTTTCTTCTTCCTTCTGATCGGCCTTTAGGCTTAAGCTATCTTCTAATCTGCGACTCATGGTATTAGTTATTACTTTAGCCTTTCATGGACGCTATGGAATATCCATGATACAGCCTTCTAAAAATTCAACCCTTTGTCTATGACCTGGGCTCAATCCTTTCTTTTAACTTGTACCAGAATTTTCTACGGCTATATGATTGTCAACATATATGCCGCATGGATAGTTCTCCGAAATTTTAAGCGCATTTATAATGTAGTTAACTCTAGATCATTGATCGAATAATTCCTTTTGTTCCATCTCAGCTTTCTTTAAACGTAAGCTATTACTTTTTATGATCTTTCTACCCCCTTATTGCGTGCATACCTAGCTAATCTTAGTTCTCACGCATGCCAGAGTTTTTGTGCAACTCATATGATTTTGAATATTACTTTTGACTTTACTTCCCATTCGTTATCCACGATAGGTGCCACTTTCTTATGGAGTGCATACAACGTTGTAGTGAGACTGTTTTTTACATGACCATTTCTTCTTCAAGTTACCATGCTTAGTTTGAAACCTTCTTCCTTATTTCCTCAGCTAGCCTTTTATTATAGTACTTAGGAAGGACCCTCTGGCTCTCGTAAAGCTGCAAACTTATTATATCAAATACTTGACGGAAATTTTAATGTCCTTCATTGCCTCTTATTATCCGTAGTTACTTACGTCCACGTCCTTGTACTTGTAGGGTTGCTTCTGAACTGATATTTTCACGGTCTTCCTAGTGACACTCACTTTTATTTCCATAATATTCATACGGTATCTTTAACTACCCTAACTCATATCTGAATATTTCTTAAGGGTCATGATGCCATATCTGCGAGACTAAATTCCCCATGTTGGGGTTCACTATGTTTACCTTGCATGATCTGTTGATTTGTCTGTATTATTTTGTCTAGCCATAAAAGGCTCTTCCTGAATCAACTACTAACTACTCGTTGGCCCATTCTCATATCAACATTCCGCATAATCTTTCTTGGGTTATTTCTCTTGTCTTAACTTACATCTCGCACTGTCTCTTTATTTATCAATAACATCCCAGGCTGGAACATTTACTTCCTTTTCTTGGCGTCGTGCTTGCTCATGTTCTAGAATCGTAGCATATACGTAGGAGTTGAGTAAGTGTAATCTCATTCCTTTTTCATTTTTACCGCATTCTTCCTTTACCATTCCATGATTACTAGAACTACTAAATTCTGATTTCACGCCACATCACTCCATATTCCCCCCTTTAGAGGAGTACTACGAGCTAGAGCTACGACGATCTACCTATAGATGTTTTACCTCTTTATCTTTGGCGTCTTTTCACATCATCGATTACCCTTACTCGCGTTGTGGTAATCCTTCTATACCAAGGATAACAAAATTCTTTACTCGCGAGGATGACACTTAGTATAACTGGAAATACAATCTCTTAGGTTTAACCATTGCTTGCTTTGGGGAAGCATCTTCCTGAACAACCTTTAAATGTATCCTTCTGTCGTCCATTCTATTATTGCCGGAACGCAATCTCTGAATTCTCATGGTGCCGACTATTATCAAAACGCTCAGTTCTTGATTCATGTTTAGTTTACCTTTTTCACTAGCCCATACTAATTTCTTATTACTTTGGGGTCTAACTTTTGCTGTTGGTAATCACGTTAGAGTCGCAAACTTATTTCTTGAAATTAGGATATGACTTTATGGCCTATACTCTTTTGTTGTATCAAGGCCTATCACCTTTCATCCTTCCCTTCACTTGACTATAGACTCTGTAATACTGTCATCATTTTCATTTTTCTTTTACCATTGACATCGAGGTATCATATCTTACTTATAATGCTTCACTAACTCTTTTCTTATTTCCCGCTAACATCTATGTCTATCACTTTATTTCGAAAACTCGAACAAGACATTCTTTGCTTTTAGCACCCCTTGCTCCATCCATTGGCTCTTCGGGTTGCCTAACATTCTTTCTCTACTAGGGACGGGGGTCACACTTAGGTAATATTTATCCCTTCAAGGCTTCCCGTGTCTATCTTTATAGTACTCATATCTAGCTTACTATTTTAGAGTGCGCCATCTGGGTGTCTCACAAGAAGATCTATTACCAGGTTTGCACTATCCTTCGGAAATGTCTACTAACTATGCCAATCCATCCACTATTTTGGGTTAATCTATTCCCAGTCGGATCCTGATAACTTGTCCTTCTCTTAAACTATGTCTGTTAGCTCCCAATAGGGTGAGATGGGTGTGGCCAATTATACATACCTCTGTTACTATTAAGGGTAACTCACAATGCTTATATTTTTCTGTCGGAACTGTAATACTGATAATCTTAATTAATTGAGTGTCTTGTACCCTTCTTCACCTTGCTTATTTTACTTATTGAAACTTGTATTTATCTTCTGAATCTCTCATTATTTTTCACCATACGGGTGGATAGATATTCTTACCTTAAGGTTCCTTGTCAAGAGGCTTACACGCCTTAGTATACATATGATCTACTGAATACCTCATATTTATCCATCATAAGCATGATGCAAAAATTGAGTTCCTCTGACTCAACTCTTCCACAGCCGCATTCAACCCCTTATCAACCGTCTTTCTAAATGTAGGTATCGTTGTATTACGAATAAGATAGAATTTAGGAATTGAGTTCTTACAACTGAGCTCTACCATATGATCTAGAGTAAGAAGAAAGAGTGACAGTCCTAAATGCACTGTAGCATCCTTCTTATAAGTGTGGTGCACAAAACACCCATAAATGAGACTCTACTAGAGACAGCTTATAGACTCCCTAGGACAAAACTGCTCTGATACCACTTCTGTCACGACCCAAACTGATGGGCCACGACGGGAACCCGGCACCTTACTCAACCGAGTAACAACATAACGTATCTTTTCATGCCATTCTATCATAGATAACTGAGCTGGAAGGCTGCTGTGAGATAAGTAAAATATAAAATGTGATACCAACTTATACATGAGATATACGGGCCGATAATACCAAAATAACCACTTGAATACTGAATATAGGCCGACAAGGCCATATAGTCTTTTACGTACATAACATCTGTCTACAAGCCTCTAAGAATACATAATTTTGTAAAGGCCGGGACAGAGTCCCGCCATGCCAAATAATACATGTCTAAATCATACTAACCAAACAAGCAACTCCGAAGCAAATGGAGCGCACCAACATCTTCCGCTGAGCTGATAGCCTACTTGGAGGACTCTTGACCTATCTATCGGGACCTGCATGCATGAAATGCAGCGTCCCCAGGCAAAAGGAACGTCAATACGAATAATGTACCGAGTATGTAAGGCACATAAATAAGTACATAAAAGACATGAAAGACATATAGAGTAAATGACTCAACTTGTAAGTCTGGATAACTCTATAAATCATGAAATACTTATAGTGTCATGCATATGCATATGAATGTCATGTCGTGCATAGGTACATGTGTTCATAACATCATCAAGCCTTTAAGGGCATCCCATAATATCATCTCGGCCATTATGGGCAAAATCACTAACGTATACCAGCTGATCAGGTGGTGGTGCGTATATAATGCCGTAACCTTTTCCCATATCCCATATAACTATAATATACATATATACATGTATATTACGCCATCTGGTCATGGGTCAATGTACATGCATAAATGCATGAAATACATAAGAAATATGTTGATAAGATTTTCTCGGAATGCTATAAAATTAATATGCCTTTTGGATAAATTGTATCAAATACGTATTTTTCTAAGACCCATGAACGGAAGATATAATAATAATTTACACGGGGAATCAAGAATATAGACACCCCTAGTATTTCTATGAATAGAGTCATTTATGGAAATTGTGCATTTTCTCGTTTCGTTTGTGACGTATCATGCCAAAAGAAATAAGGGATAGACTTAACATACCTGGACCGATTCTCTTGACAATTCCTCTAACACACGTCTTTTGCGAAGAACACATAATGGCAGATTGAAGTAGGGAACAATCTATATGATATTCTTGAGAAAGATTGCACCGTACACCATAAGAATCGCAAAGTCTCGTTGCATCTTCTCTTACATTCTTGGACGTATAATTTTGCTTCTTGTTTATGTATGGCATTCGATAGTAGGCTTGATCTAAGGTGCCTTAGATATTAACGTTACTAGACTCCCTTTCTGAAAGTCTTTTAAGAGATTAGGAAGATATTTTTTTTTTTGAACTAGGAAAGTTATATTACATTTTTAGGTGGGCCCTACTTTTGGGGTTTAATTAATCCAAAATTGCCTTACATTGCCACCTAACTTTCAAGACCAAAATAGTCACCATTTCTTCAAGGCATGGTTGTCACATTAGTTGATTAGGTTCTTATCCAAATACTTTAATTAATCAACCACAATTATTAATTAACTAGGTAATATCCCATTACCCAATAATTAACCAATTAACCACATAATTATGAACTATCTCCACTTACTTAAAATAATACCCAATTTTAACATACCTTATACACCTTACAATCATAGCCATGTAGTACCTTGTATGGTACTAGTACATAAATACCGGGTATTTTAGCTCGGGCCATTTTTTATCCCAAAATATCAAACTTTGACAAAATTCATTTTCTTCGATTTGCCTACCTTCTCACCTTCACGAATTTACTCATTACTTGTTTGAAATAACATAATGCTTGTAATCTCAAAATAATCTCATTCCCGAGCTTACGTCGATTAACTTACAACGAAACATTAGTGTACAAAAAAATAGGGGATGTAACATCTCATTTTCGAGCTCTCATCGATTTATTTATAACGTGCTTTATATACGAAAATGTGGGGTGTAACAATGGGGGGAAAGGGTTAAAGTCTCACCTGATGAAAGACACAGTAGGTCTTTAAAAGTTACTTGTCGGACCGCTTCTTCGGAAGAATTAGCATTTCTGCGTGAGCGCTCCTGCGAAGAGAAGATCGCTTCTGCGATTATTTTGCTTTTGCGATGTCCTGGGCGCTTCTACGAAGCAGCATCTGCGCAAACTCCTCTGTTTTGGCTTTTGAACCAGAGTTCTGTTGGGTAGAACTTGGCAGCCACTGTTTTGGCTTATTCCAATACCTCAAACTCCTCAATTCAACTCCAAAAATATATGAACCTTTGCATATTAGTCAAAAATAACATAATAAAATGCGCTAAAAAAATTCAAAAAAAACGACTAAAACTTTGAAAACGATGGGTTGCCTACCACCAAGCGTCACATTTACCATTATGGCATGACGTGAATCAACTTTACCACTTTTCTCTCCACTTGGAAGATATGAATTAGGTACCTAACTTGGAATCAAGCTTGTGACCACGAGCGGTAGGGGGTGGTAAGCAGATGATCAATCCAAATTCCATTTGCTTCATTTTGCATTTCTTGACTTTCATGTGAGGAATGTCATTTTGCCTTGTACCTTCAAATTGTTAGATGTATGGCCCTTGCCTCTCCTCTTCGCAATCTCTCATTGAATCGTGTAGTTCAATTCCTATATCACCACACAATTCCAACGTTGAGAAATGCTTGGAATGTGACATCAAGCCTCCAAATTGCAATTTGTCCAGGATTTTGATATCCTCTTGGTCCCCCGAACTAGAGTCAAATTCAACCATCTTTTCAACTATACCGGTTGACTCTAATTCTATATTTTTCTTGGCATCACTAACAAGTATGAAGTCGGTTGGCGGATGTTCAATTCTTGATTCCTCAAAATAAAGCTCACTTTCTTCCTCAAAGTTGGACTCTTGTTGACCTCTTTCCACACTCTTAATTGGCGGGCATAGTGAGCCTCAACCAATATTTTCATTTATCTTCCAAAGTGCGGATATTCTTATCATTTTGAGTCAAAACTTGTTTCAAGTCCTCGAGTGCCAAGTTGTGCTTCTCCTCATTTTCAAGAATGGCCTCCAACATGAGCATCAACCTTTCATTTTGAGCATTTAAAAGTTCTTCTTGGTTTTGATCAAGTTCCAAGGAAGGATTTTTGGCTTCAACCTCTAAGGAAGGTTTTTGGCTATCATTCACTTTCGAGGCTTTTTGGACCTCTAAAGCTTCAAGCATTTCTCTCATTTGTAAATTTAACCTTTCAATTGTCAAATCATTTTGGAAACTATTTTTCGAAAACTCCTCCAAGGCATTTTGCTCTTCATTTCCTCCTTCAAGTAGGCATTCCACCTTGAGCTTGAACTCTCCATTTTAACCATGATCAATTTCTTCCACTTCCATATACCTATACTTGTCATCACAAAAAGTAGAATCATCATAGTGGGGGTTCGTGGAAGGGAAGGACAAATAAGTTCAATTATCCCAATGGCCATTTTGACCACTACACTTATCACATATACTCCACTCATGGGTTTGGGATTGTGCGCGCAATTTTTCCCCGGAAGAATTTAAAGAATTTTGCCATGAGTGTGGTCCTACACAATAAGGACAAGGGTCATCAAAGTATGAACAAATACCATCCGACCAATTTTTATTATGTGATACCATTTTCAAAAATTATGAAAATAAACAAGAAAACAATTAAGAAGATAAACAAAGATAAGAAAAATAATTACACAAATATTTACATGTTTGGACCAAAGCACGTATGCTTACTTCTCAAACAACCTAAATACACCAAATTGTTCCCCCGCAATAATGCTAATTTTGATGACGTCCAAATCTACTACTAAAAAGTAAATGGACACGGTCGCATGCAATATAATATACCCAACTATGAGTCAGGGTCGAATCTCATAGAGAACAATATGTAGGCGATTAGGCGTGTAAGAGAATTATCGCTTATTATGCTAAGCCAAACACTTAGAATAGGTTTGAGAAAATATTTATAACTAATTGTGAAAATGTTAACTAACCTAAAAGGCAAGTAAAATGATAAATTGCTGCAAGCATGGATGCAATGGGAATTATACTCTAAGTAATGATCCAATGTATTTCACGATCTTATAAATATGAGCGAGTTTATGTTAATTAGCCTCGAATAATAATTTTTTATTAGCTTCTTCCAAAGACTAGCAAGACTTCCTAATTTAATTATCCCTAAAATAATTAAGAAGTTAAGCATGACCGACTATGGATACAAGTAGTTCAATCCTATCCCTAGGTGGAATCTATGAAGGGAGGGTTAGTGCCTCAAGTTCTTATTAATTAATCTTTCCCAAAATTAATTCGAAGTAAATGGGCGAGTCCTAGGGTTAGCTAATCCCATTGGAAAAATTAAAGAACAAGAATAAATAAAGAAACAATAACTCACTTCAATGTAAATAAGAATCGTTCAATACATAAGAACAAGATATTTAATCCATACTTTAAATATGAATATTTTCATAAATAAGATTCAAATGTTGGAAAAAATATTACGCACTTAGATATTTAATACAAAGCAAGGAAATAAAAAAACGAGCATAAATGAGTAAGAAATTCTCAGCCAAAAGCTTCAAATCTTCAAGAGTCAAGTGTGTGTGCAAAAACTCTAGCTCCAAAACTTGTGTTCTCTTGTCAAGATATGTCAAAGATGTCCAGAGATCTGCCAAAGATCTATTTCCAATAAGCTAGGTCGTGTATTAAAGGGTTTGGGATAGAGAAAATGTGAAATGCCAAGTATGTACAGAGCTGGAGGCCGTTGGCCGCACTTGCGGAAGGATCATCACAGATTTGGCTCCGCATATACAAAATTATGCACACAGATGCGATAATGAGTAGATATTTGAATCTCTGTAGAAGCGGTCAATAAAGCGTAGAAGTGCCAACGCATGAGCGGACATATTCCGCAGATGCGGATGGCCCATCACAGATGCGATCCCAATGAAGGTTGGCTATTCTGTAGATGGGGTGTTCAACTCGTGGATGCGAGTCCGCTGAAGTAGTGATTCTCATGCAGGTGCTAGATAACTGGGAACAATTTTGCAATTGCTCAACCGTTTTATCTCAATTCCACTCCATTTCATTTCAACCCTCTTTGTGTGATGACCCGGCCAGTCGTCTTAAGAATTAAAGCCATGATCCCCTATTAACTACTTTCCCAGTGTTTATTTCTGCTATTTTGATTTGCCGGGATGATCGGTTTTGAGTTTCGGAGAGTTTGGGACACTTAGTCCCTAAATGAGAGCTTAAGTTTGGGAAATTTGACCGTAGTCGGAATAGTATGAAGACGGCCTCGGAATGGAATTCCGATGGTTCCGTTAGCTCCGTTAGGTGATTTCGGGTTTAGGAGCGTGTTCGGATGGTGTGAGGTTCATAGCTAATTTAGGCTTGAAATGTCGAAAGTTGAATTTTTTAAGTTTCCGGTTTGATAGTGAGATTTTGATCCAAGAGTCGGAATGGAATTCCAGAAGTTGGAGTAGCTCCGTAGTGTTGAATGTAATGTGTGTGCAAAATTTCAGGTCATTCGGACAAGGTTTGATAGACTTTCTGATCGAAAGCGTATTTTGAGAGTTTTTGAAGTTCTTAGGCTTGAGTCCGATGCTAAATTGGTGTTTTGATGTTGTTTTGAGCATTTCTAAGGTGGTAACAAGTTTGAATGATGTTATGGGATATGTTGGTAGGTTTGGTTGAGGTCCCCAGGGCCTCGGGTGTGTTTCGGATGCTCAACGGGTCATTTTTGGAACTTAGAAAATTGCAGAAAATGTTGTAGCAGTCAGTTCTGGTTTCCTTCTTTGCATTTGCGAGTGGGGTATTGCGTTTGCGAAGAGGAGCTGGGGCAGGTGAGGAAATTATGCTTCGCGTTCGGAAAGCTGGGAGTTCTATACCTACGCGTTCGAGATGGCTTTCCCGTGTTCGCGTAGGAGGAGGAAGTTTTGAATCGCGTTCGCGACCTGGGCATCACGTTCACGATGAAGAAATCTGGGCCCAAGTGAAATTGTGCTTCGCGAACGCGAGGGGCCTTCCGTGTTCGTGAAGAAGGAATACCTGGGCAGTATTTAAATAGCCCATCCACGACCCTTCTTTATTTTTCCACCATTTTTGAACGGGGATTGAAGCTTTTGAGGGTGATTTTTGAGGAAACCAAAGGGGAATCACTTATAGGTAATATTTTTGACTTCATAACTCGTTTATATATGATTAAAGACCTAATTAGTGGTGAAAAATTTGGGGAAAATGGGTAATTAGGGCTTGAGATTAAGAGACCTTAAAATGGGTATTTGAGGGGTCAATTGAACTCCGATTTCAGTGTTCTTGTTATGTATAGACACGTGAGAGTATGAGGATTCCGAAAATGTAAATTTCACCTGATTTCGAGACGTGGGCCTGAGGGGAATTTTGGTCATTTTACCTAAATTCGCGTATTAGCTTAGAATCTTTGTAGAATTAGTTACTTGAAGTGTTATTTACATTATGAAATTGAATTGAATAGATTTGGGTCATTTGGAGTCGAGTACTCGTGGCAAGAGCGTGGTTTTGGGTTGATTTGAGTTGGATCGAGGTAAGTGACTTACCTAACCTTGTGTGGGGGACCTTCCCCATAGTATTTGGTATATTTGATAATTGAAATGCCTTGTACGTGAGGTGACGAGTGCGCACTGGAGCTAATTATTGAAAGTCAGGTTTTCTTTAAGTAATTTCAATTGTGTTCATTTTTCCTGCTTTATGCTACTTGCAAGTTTAAGCCCGCTGTTAGCTTAGAAAAAGCATGTTTAATTGACTTAATTGCTTATTTGTTTAAACTGCCTTAATTGTATTATGTGAAGCATGTTAGTTTAGAATTACCTATTTAACTTGGTACGAAATTGAGTTTAATTGAGTATTCTTTGTGTTGCTGCTGTGTGTTTTACTTTGGGACTACGGGACGGTATCCCGGGAGATCCCCTGTATGCATTTATGATTTGAGCTGAGATGCGGGGCGGTATACCAAGAGATCCCTGGAATATATTGAGGGTACTAAGAGATCCTCGGCATATTAAGAGATCCCCGGTTATTATCCTTGTGAAGAGTGGTATTTCCTTGTAATTATTTTTGTCTCTATTCTAGTTGTTGTATTCCTTATTATCCTATATTAAATTCTTACTGTCAACTTTCAACTGTACTGTTTTTCTTATTATGTCATCCCTTATATTTTATTTAATCTCAGTAGGGCCCTGACCTTCCTCGTCACTACCCGATCGAGGGTAGGCTTGCACTTACTGAGTACCGATGTGGTGTACTCATGCCCTTTTTGTGCATGTTTTTCATGTGCAGATCCAAGTACCTCCACGCAGACTTTCCACATTTGAGTCGAGGCGTTCGTAGAGACTCCGAGGTACATCTGCCGCGTCTGCAGACCGAAGAGTCCCTTTTCTACTCCCCCTTTTGTATTAGCCCTTCCGTACTTTGTATCCTTGTTAGATATTCTTGAGTTAGACGTTGTATACTTTCAAAGGCTTGTGATCATGAGATTTCGGGTTTTGCGAATGTGTTCAGATTTCGAGAGTTATAATTGTGTATGTCAAGCGGCATTTTAAATTACTGTTTTATTTCACTACTTCGGTTTTAATTTATTTCTTCCGCAAATTGGTTTGTTTTTCTGTATTTTTAGGATTACCTAGTCGTAGAGACTAGGTGCCATCACGATGGTTCACGGAGGGCGAACCGGGGTTGTGACAAGTTGGTATCAAAGCTCTAGCTTCATAGGAGTCATGAATCACAAGACGGTTTATTAGAGTCTCAGTGATCGGTACGAAGACGTTTGTACTTATGTACGAGAGGCTATGTAACTATTAGGAAAATTCCAATTCATTTGATTTCCTTGTCGTGCGAGATTTTGACATCACAATTCTAAACTTATGCCTTCTATTCTCTCACAAATGGTGAGGACACGCGCTACTCGAGATGATTAGGCACTCGCGCCCCCTGCTGCAGCCATCAGAGGTCGGGGCCGAGGACGCACACGAGGTGCAGCTAGAGCACCTGTGCGAGTTGCCAGTGAGGTACCACCAGCAGTTCCAGCCGGAGTTCAGGCACTAGATACACCTACTGCTACTACTACTCCAGCATTACAGGAGACTCTGGTACAGTTCATGAGCATGTACACCACTTTGGCTCAGGCAGGGTTGCTTCCCCTTGCTGCAGCTACATCTCAGGTCGGGGGAGGAGCAAAAACTCCCACCGCCCGCACTCCTGAGCAGCGAGTGCATGTTAAGCAGGTCCCTTGGATTATTCCTGTACAGCCTGCAGTCGGAGATCAGCCCGAGGACAGGGCAGCGGCTTCCGAGGATGAGCAGATGAGGCTTGAGAGGTTCAAGAAGTACAAGCCTCCTGTATTCAGTGGTCTAGCATCGGATGATGCTCTGGGATTTCTAGATAAGTGTTATCGTATTCTCCATACCATGGTATGTTAGGATCGAGTGGGGTTTCCTTCACTACTTTCCAGCTTCGAGGAGTCGCTTATGAGTGGTAGCGCACCTATGAGTTAGACAGTCCGGATGAGGCTGCTTCATTGACTTGGACTTAGTTTTCAGATCTGTTCCTGAGAGAGTATGTTCCTTAGAGCCTCAGGAATGCATGGCGCAGAGTTTGAGCATTTGCGCTTGGGTGCTATGACTGTCTCAAAGTATGCTGTCTGTTACACTAGTTTGGCTAGACATGCACCAACCTTGGTTTCTACTGTTTGCAAGAGGGTTCGCCGATTTATTGAGGGGCTTATTCCCAGCATCAGTTCTACCATGTCTCGTGAGTTGGAGATGGATATTTCTTATCAGTAGGTGGTGAGCATTGCTAGGAGGATTGAGGGTATGCATGCTAGAGAGAGAGAGCAGAGGGAGGCCAAGGGGTCTCGAGAGTCGGGCCATTATTCTGGTGCATGTGCCCCAGCTGCAGGTCGTTATAGTAAGGGTTACATGAGTCGCCCTATTCATTCAGCTCTTCCAGCAGCCAGTGATATTCCAGCTCCTCGTAGGTCTCAAGAGTCTTATTATGCACCTCCGGTATCTAGTGCGCCTCTTGCGTG
Source organism: Nicotiana tabacum (assembly GCF_000715075.1). Taxonomy (NCBI): domain Eukaryota; kingdom Viridiplantae; phylum Streptophyta; class Magnoliopsida; order Solanales; family Solanaceae; genus Nicotiana; species Nicotiana tabacum. The sequence goes on along the minus strand of NC_134087.1, from coordinate 142,042,080 downwards.
GGGTGCTTTCAGAGGTCAGTCTAGCAGACCTGGCCCAAGCCAGTCACAGCCGCCACGTCCTCCTAGAGCTTGTTTTGAGTGTGGTGACACACGCAATGTGGTGAGGGATTGCCCTAGACTTAGGAGAAGTGCGCCTCCACAGGCTTCTCAGTCATAGCGTGCCCCGCAGAGTTCTCAGGCTATGGTTACAGCTCCAGTTGCTACCCCACCTGCTCAGCCAGCCAGGGGTGGAGGTCGGGGAGGTAGAAGTCGCCCTAGAGGGGGGAGGCCAGGCCCGATACTATGCCCTTCCTGCCCATCTCGAGGTTTTTGCCTCTGATTCTGTCATCACAGGTATTATACTGGTTTGTCACAGAGATGCATCGGTTCTATTCGATCCAGGATCCACTTACTCTTATGTGTCTACTTATTTTGCTCCACATTTGGGTGTACCTTGGGATTCTTTGAGTTCCCATGTTTATATTTCTACTCCTATAGGAGATTCTCTTGTTGTGAACCGCATTTATCGGTCATGTTTGGTTGCTCTTAGTGGTTTTGAGACCAGAGTCGATTTATTGTTGCTCAACATGGTAGATTTTGATATTATTTTGGGCATGGATTGGTTGTCGCCCCATTATGCTATTCTTGATTGTCACGCCAAAACTGTGACGCTGGCTATTCTAGGTGTACCGCGTGTTGAGTGGAGGGGTACTTTATATCACACTCCCAGTAGAGTTATTTCTTTCCTTAAGGTTTAGCGAATGGTTGAGAAGGGGTGTGACATGTATTTAGCCTATGTGAGAGATGTCAGTATTGATACCCCTTCAGTTGATTCAGTCCCAGTAGTACGGGATTTTCTCGATGTGTTTCCAGCTGATCTTCCGGGCATGCCGCCTGATAGAGATATTAATTTTGGCATTGATCTGTTGTCGGGCACTCGGCCCATTTCTATTCCTCTGTATCGTATGGCTCCTCCTGAGTTGAAGGGGTTAAAGGATCAGTTACAGGAATTGCTTGATAAGGGTTTTATCCGACCTAGTGTATCACCTTGGGGTGCTCCTGTCTTGTTTGTAAAGAAAAAGGATGGTTTTATGCGTATGTGTATTGATTATCACCATTTGAACAAAGTTACAGTGAAGAACCGTTATCCTTTGCCTCGTATTGATGATCTGTTTGACTAGCTTCAGAGCGCACGGGTGTTTTCTAAGATTGACTTGTGCTCAGGTTACCATCAGTTGACGGTTCGGGAGCTAGATATCCCGAAGACTGCTTTCAAGACTTGGTATGGTCATTACGAGTTTCTTGTTATGTCATTTGGGCTGACCAATGCCCCAACAACCTTTATGCATTTGATGCACAGTGTGTTCCCGCCGTGTCTTGACTCGTTAATCATTGTCTTTATTGATGATATTATGGTGTATTCCTGGAGTCGGGAAGATCATGAGCAGCACCTGAGGACAGTGCTTCAGACCTTGAGAGAAAAGAAGTTATATGCTAAGTTCTCGAAATGTGAGTTTTGGTTGGATTCCGTGGCATTCTTAGGCCACGTGGTGTCGAGTGAGGGTATTCAGGTAGATTCAAAGAACGTAGAGGCCGTGTAGAGTTGGCCCAAACCATCCTAAGCTACAGAGATCCGCAGTTTTCTTGGCTTGGTGAGTTATTACCGTCGTTTTGTTGAGGGGTTTTCATCAATTGCCCCTATGAATAGACTGACCCAGAAGGGTGCTCCGTTCCAGTGGACTGAAGAGTGTGAAGCGAGCTTTCAGAAGCTCAAGACAGCTTTGACTATAGCCCTAATTTTGATACTGACTACAAGTTCGGGGCCTTACACTATCTATTGTGATGCCTCGAGGATTGGCCTTGGAGCGGTGTTTGATGCAGGGCGGTAGGGTGATTGCCTAAGCGTCCAGACAGTTAAAGGTACATAAGAAGAATTACCCTGTCCATGATCTAGAGTTAGATGCCATTGTTCACGCCCTGAAGATCTGGCGTCATTATTTGTACGGGGTTCCGCGTGAGATTTATACTAATCATCAGAGCTTGCAGCATTTGTTCAAGAAAAAGGATCTAAACTTGCACTAGAGGAGGTGGTTAGAGTTGTTGAAGGACTATGATATCACTATTTTGTACCACCCGAGCATGGCCAATGTGGTGGCCGATGCCTTGAGTCACCGGGCAGAGAGTTTAGGGAGTTTGACTTATTTACCAACATCGGAAAGGCCTATGGGGGTGGATGTTCAGGCCTTAGCCAATCAGTTCGTGAGATTGGATCTTTTGAAGCCCAGTCGGGTTCTAGCTTACGTGGTTTCTCGGTCTTCCTTATTTGACCGTATCAGGGAGCGTCAGTATGATGACCCTCATTTGCTTGTCCTCAAGGACAAGGTTCAGCACGGTAACGCTAGGGATGTGACTATTGGTGATGACGGGGTATTGAGGATGTAGGGTCGGATTTGTGTACCCAATATTGATGGGCTTCAGAAGTTGATTCTAGAGGAGGCCCATAGTTTGCGGTATTGCATTCATCCGGGTGCTGCGAAGATGTATCAGGATTTGAGACAGCACTATTGGTGGAGGCGAATGAAGAAAGATATAGTTGGATTTGTAGCTCGATGCCTCAACTATCAGCAAGTGAAGTATGAGCACCAAAGACCGGGTGGGTTGCTTCAGCAGATAGAGATTCCGGAGTAGAAGTGGGAGTGGATCACCATGGACTTTGAGAAAGTTCGATGCTATTTGGGTGATTGTGGATCGGCTGGCCAAGTTCGCGCACTTCATTCCTGTGTGTACCACTTATTCTTCGGAGCGGTTGGCATAGATTTATATTCGGGAGATTGTTCGTCTGCATGGTATTCCAGTTTCCATCATTTCCGATAGGGGTACTCAGTTCACATCACGATTCTGAAGGGTCGTTCAGCATGAATTGTGTACTCGGGTGGAGTTGAGTACATCATTTCACCCTCAGACAGACGGACAGTCCGAGCGCACTATTCAGATTCTTGAGTATATAATTCGTGCGTGTGTGATTGAGTTTGGAGGGTCTTGGGATTAGTTATTGCCATTGGCGGAGTTTGCCTACAACAATAGCTATCAGTCCATCATTTAGATGGCACCATACGAGGCTTTATATGGTAGGCGGTATAGATCCCAGGTGGGTTGGTTTGAGCCGGGTGAGGCTAGATTATTGGGTACAGACTTGGTTCAGGATGCTTTGGAGAAGGTTAAGGTGATTCAGGATAGACTCCGTACAGCCTAGTCCAGACAGAAGAGCTACGCGGATCGGAAAGTTCGTGATGTTTCCTATATGGTTGGAGAGCGGGTTCTGCTTTGGGTTTCGCCTATGAAGGGCGTTATGAGATATGGGAAGAAGGGGAAGTTGAGTCTGAGGTTTATTGACCCTTTTGAGATATTGAGGCGTGTTGGGAAGGTTGTTTATGAGCTTGTCTTACCTCCCAGCTTAGTAGGAGTTCATCCGGTATTTCATGTTTCTATGCTCCGTAGGTACCACGGTGACCTGTCGCATGTGTTGGATTTCAGTTCAGTCTAGTTGGACGAGGATCTATCTTGTATTGAGGAGCCAATGGCAATATTGGACAGGCAGGTTCGGAAGCTGAGGTCAAAGAACATTGTATCAGTAAAGGTTCAGTGGCGGGATCAGCTGGTCGAGGAGGTGACCTGGGAGACCGAGCAGGATATGCGCAGCCGTTACCCTCATCTTTTCACTACTTCAGGTATGTCTCTATGCTCATTCGAGGATGAATAAATGTTTAAGTGTAGGAGGATGTGACGACCCGGCCGTTCGTCTTAAGAATTAACGCCCTGATCCCCTATTAACTACTTTCCCCGTGTTTATTTTTGCTATTTTGATTTGCCGGGATGTTCGGTTTTGAGTTTCGGAGAGTTTTGGGACACTTAGTCCCTAAATGAGAGCTTAAGTTTGGGAAATTTGATCGTAGTTAGAACAGTGTGAAGACGACCTCGGATGGAATTTCGATGGTTCTGTTAGCTCTGTTGGGTGATTTCAGGTTTGGGAGCGTGTTCGGATGGTGTTTTGGAGGTTCGTAGCTAATTTAGGCTTGAAATGCCGAAAGTTGAATTTTTGAAGTTTCCGGTTCGATAGTGAGATTTTGATCCGAGGGTCGGAATGGAACTCCGGAAGTTAGAGTAGCTCCGTAGTGTTGAATGTGACATGTGTGCAAAATTTTAGGTCATTCGGACGAGGTTTGATAGACTTTCTGATCGAAACTGTATTTTGAGAGTTTTGATCCGATGCTAAATTGGTGTTTTGATGTTGTTTTGAGCGTTCCGAAGGTGGGAACAAGCTATCCTGTGTTCGCGTAGGAGGAGGAAGTTTTGAATCGCGTTCGCGACCTGGGCATCGCGTTCACGATGAAGAAATCTAGGCCCAGGTGAAATTGTGCTTCGCGAACGCGAGGGGCCTTCCGCGTTCGCGAAGAAGGAATACCTGGGCAGTATTTAAATAGCCCATCTGCGACCCTTTTTTATTTTTCCACCATTTTTTAACGCGATTGAAGCTTTTGAGGGTGATTTTTTAGGAAACCAAAGCGGAATCACTTGGAGGTAACATTTTTGACTTCATAACTCGTTTATATGTGATTAAAGACCTAATTAGTGGTGAAAATTTGGGAAAAATGGGTAATTAGGGCTTGAGATTAAGAGACCTTAAAATGGGTATTTGAGGGAATAATTGAACTCCGATTTCAATGTTCTTGTAAGGTATAGACTCGTGAGAGTATGAGGATTCCGAAAATGTAAATTTCACCCAATTCTGAGACGTGGGTCTGAGGGGCATTTTGGTCATTTAACCTAAATTCGCGTATTAGCTTAGAATTTCTTTGTAAAATCAGTTACTTGAAGTGTTATTTACATTATGAAATTGAATTGAATATATTTGGGCCATTTGGAGTTGAGTACTCGTGGCAAGAGCGTGGTTTCGGGTTGATTTGAGCTGGATCGAGGTAAGTGGCTTACCTAACCTTGTGTGGGGGACCTTCCCCTTAGGATTTGGTATATTTGATAATTGAAATGCCTTGTACGTGAGGTGACGAGTGCGTACTGGAGCTAATTGTTGAAAATCCGGTTTTCTTTAAGTAATTTCAATTGTGTTCATTTTTCCTGCTTTATGCTACTTGCAAATTTAAGCCCGTTGTTAGCTTAGAAAAAGCATGTTTAATTGACATAATTGCTTATTTGCTTAAACTGCCTTAATTGTATTATGTGAAGCATGTTAGGTTAGAATTACCTATTTAACTTGGTACAAAATTGAGTTTAATCGAGTATTCATTGTGTTGTTGCTGTGTGTTTTACTTTGGGACTACGGGACGGCATCCCGGGAGATTCCCTGTACGCATTTATGATTTGAGATGAGGTGCGGGATACCGAGAGATCCCTGGCACGTATATTGAGGATACCAAGAGATTCTCGGGATACCAAGAGATCCCTAGTATATATTGAGGATACCAAGAGATCCTCGGGATACCAAGAGATCCCTGGCATATATTGAGGGTACTAAGAGATCCTCGGGATACTGAGAGATCCCCGGTTATTATCCTTGTGAAGAGTGGTATTTCCTTGTGATTGTTTTTATCTCTGTTCCAGTTGTTGTATTCCTTATTATCCTATATTAAATTCTTACTGTCAGCTTTCAATTGTACTGTTTATCTTATTATGTCATCCCTTATATTTTATTTAATCTCAGTAGGGCCTTGACCTTCCTCGTCACTACCTGATCGTGGTTAGGCTTGGCACTTACTGAGTACCGATGTGGTGTACTCATGCTCTTTATGTGCATGTTTTTCATGTGCAGATCCAGATACCTCCACGCAGACTTTCCACGCTTGAGTCGAGGCGTTCGTAGAGACTCCGAGGTACATTTGTCGCGTCCGCAGACCGAAGAGTCCCTTTTCTACTCCCCCTTTTGTATTAGCCCTTCCGTACTTTGTATCCTTGTTAGATATTCTGGAGTTAGACGTTGTAGACTTTCAAAGGCTTGTGATCATGAGATTTCGGGTTTTAGGAATGTGTTTAGCTTTCGAGAGTTATAATTGTGTATGCCAAGCGACATTTTAAATTACTGTTTTATTTCACTACTTCGATTTTAATTTATTTTTTCCGCAAATTGGTTTTTTTCTCCATTTTTAGGCTTACCTAGTCGTACAGACTAGGTGCCATCACGATGGTTCACGGAGGGCGAACCGGGGTCATGACACTTTGAGACTCATTGTACCTGAAAATCTAGCAATTCACACCATAAATCATCTTATTTTATAATTAAAGGACAAAAAAACTAAATAAAAGAGACTAAAATAAATGGTAAAATCACCACTCATCAGTTAATACTCCTCTTGATAAATTCTTTAAACTGAATATTTGTCATAGCCCATCTACTGATGAAGAGAAAAAGGATATGTCTCATATTCCTCACGCTTCTGTTGTTGTTAGTTTGATGTACGCTATGATTTGCACTAGACCAAATATTGCACATGTCGTTGGTACTATTAGTATATTCCTTTCTAATCCTGAAAAGGAACATTGGGATGTAGTAAAATGGGTATTAACGTATCTAAAAGGTACTGCAGATTTGAAGTTCTACTTTGGCAGTGGCAAGCTTGAACATGATTGTTGCACAAACTCTGATTTAGGAGGCAATCTTGATAATTCAAGATCCGCTTCTGGTTATTTGATCACTTTTGCAGGGGGGTTGTTTCTTGGCAATATAGACTATAGAAGTGCATAGCTCTATCCCACACAGAACCCAAATATATTGCTGTCACGGAAGGTGCCAAAGAATTATTATGGATGAAGGAGTTTACTAATGATCTTGGCTTTGAGCGGTCAAGGTACATCTTATTTTGTGACAATTAGAGTGTTATTTGTCTCATCAAGTACTCCACTTTTAATTCTAAGACCAGTCATATAAGTAGAAAGTATCTTTGGATAAGAATAAATATGTAAGGAAAATTACTTGAGGTTTAAAAGATACACAATGATGACAATCTTTCATGTGCTTAAATAATTATCTTATATTGTTCATTTGATTATGATTTTTCTTTCATGATACCAGAAGTATCTGAGTAATATTTCATAGTACAAAATGTATCAAGAACTCCCGAAGAATTAACTGTTTGTCTAGAAGACACATGACACCGGTAGTGTCTGAATAATATTAGATTGTGGATAATAAATAAAGGGTTTCGAAGAGTTTATATACAAATATGTCACTCATATTATATGATTATGGTCAAAACATGTGTTGTAGTAAACCTGAAGTTTACTAATACAAATGGCTATCATATTGAGACTACACATGATTGGATGATTAAAAATCTTCATGTTTCCACAATCATAGGGGGTAAAATAATATGTATGTGAGAAGTTACCCACCTTATTCTTCAATTTGTATTACATCATGTATCATAGTAAACTAGAAGTTTACTAATACAAAAGCAGTCACAGTAAACCAGAAGTTTTACTGAGGCAAAAGTAGCTACAGTAAATTAGAAATTTACTTATACAAAAGTAGCCACACTAAATCAGAAGTTTACTGATACAACAATTTATGCCATAGTAAATCAGAAGTTTACTAAAAGGTAGCACATGTTATGATAAATTGGAAGTTTTTAATTGCCATATGGTTTAAATATGATGAGCTAATTGAGAATTCTGAAGAACTAGAAAATTCTTCAATAATTCTCTTGTGTTGCTTGTTCTCATAATAAATTGATTATACCAGCTAAAGTTGGGACTAAGACCTTTGATTCTGAAATATATAAAAGGTGAATATGGGCCCATTCACCTATCATGTGAACCAATTGTAGATGCATATATGAGATGGTTACATGTGTGTTTATTGTCAACCTGCAGTTTAACATTTGAAATTGCTTTTCCCAATTAAGAGCATAGTTTTTAAATTATGAAATCAAGACAGATCATCTTGATAATGTTGGTTTATATCCAAGCTGGTTTAGCGTTGAATACTTTCAATTAATGGATAAATTACTGCTTATAAGAACAAAGCTTCATATGTTGGTCTAAGATTTTCTAAATTGCATACAGCAACACTTGTATGCCTCAGACTAACAATTATATTATAAGTCCTCTCCTCGCAATTGGTTTAGGATCAGAAATCAAATATTTTTACTATCTAATAACTTTTGATGTGTGGTATATGATTAATTTCTCTACCACAAAGCACAAAGATAGGTTTCCCAAAGAAGATTTGGGATATATGTTAGTTTTTCTAACATTAGGGGGATAGAATAAGCAGTTGAAAAATATGTTATTGTCACACCTCCTTTTTTACTACACTCCCTTAAGGGAGTATAAGGGAGTTTTTTTCCAATTTAAGTGACAATCGAAACGGGATATATTTATATTATTCATTCAGAGTCGCCACTTGGGATAATTTATGGTGTCCCAAGTCACCAGTTTAAAATCCCGATTCGAGGAAAGATTGACTCTGTTTTACAGTCCGCGAACACAGAAATCCGGGTAAGGAATTCTGTTAACCTGGGAGAAGGTGTTAGGCATTCTCGGGTTCCGTAATTCTAGCACGGTTGCTTAACTATTATTATTGGCTCAATTATCTAATTTAATTACATGTTTTAAACCTATTGCATTTTAACTTTAATATCGCTTTTAATTATTTTAAGGAAGATTTCAACGCCATCTAAACACGTCTTTGGACCACGCCACATGAAATGCACCCGCAGTCCGAGACACATTTTATTTAACATTGTTAAGATTTAGATTTGGGTCATATGAAATGCACACCCGAGTTTAGGAAGGTAAATTATTAAAATATCGCGCCTAAAGCACCTACGCATTTGCAACTTTGCGAAGGCCATGGAAAATTCGCTAAACGGCACGCCTCGATTTTTAAGGATAAAAATATTAATTAAACGAGGGCCATGCAATTTAAGGTTTTTGTTCGGCATGGCACACCTCGATTTGCTCTAACCAAAGGTTTCTAAATTAGCACGTGAGGGCATAAATTATAACTCGTCTAATATGGTTCGCCTCAAATTCATTTTAAGACAAACTAGTTAATTAAAAAGGAAATGAAGGGACCCTAATTAATTGTTTGCAACTACGTAGAGATTAACAGAGGAGCTGTATTGAATAATCAATCACCTGAAATTTGCACTTATGCCAAAGCCTAAATGAGTGAAATAACTGCATTCGCATGAAACGAAACAAATCCAAAGGGTAAAACAATCTATTTACAAACACATTCAGGCTTAGGCTCAAATGAGTTCAACTTTTGATAGAAGCCAAAGCATCCATGGCATGACATATGTGCCTGAAGTGAGGCTTTTAACACTTAGGCCAACACTAGGCCCAACGTTCGAAACCAAATAATGATACTCGACCACTTAGAATGCAAACCCAATCAGAAAATACGAAACATGCTACTGGATCGACATGTGCTTTTGCATTTTAAAACTAATTAAATCCTAAATAGTCTAACCAAGCATTCTGAGATTCAATTCAAAGTTTAAACGTATTCAACATGCCATCCAAAATAAATCAATGCATGTTTTTACCCTTTTTAAACAACCTGAACCATTTCCCTTTCTACTAACAGGATTCTGCGTGCCCTACACTTTAAGAGAAACCTTCAGCCACCCCAATTTCATGAGTGTGGCAGCATCCAAAACCAGCAATATTTGACAATAATGTGAATGAAATTACATAGTAGAAAATGTCCCATGCAATCACAGGGTTTAATATGCAGAATCTAGACTACATGTTTCAACCAGACAAATCATTCTTCCAGTTTCATGACAGTTCCAAATTAACACAATAGTAAAAGCTCACTTGTTCAAGCTAGAACTCAATTAACCAATATAACACATCAAGTCAAGAAAACAAAATCAAAATAACACTACCGAATCAATAGAACAAACGAATGCTATGCTTTAAATTCTGTCTGTCATTTCATTCTTCAAATCAACTTCATAAACATTGAGACTCAAAAGTGTGTACCTGGGTATCGAAAGAGAAAAACAAAAAGATGAAGAATCAGTAGCCAACGGCAGAATAGAGCCCAGCAATAGGAAGACAACCAGCAACACTAAACCCAGAAAATAACCAATAGAACAGTAGAAAGCAGTAAACCAGAACTTAATCTTCAAACCATCCTCAATTCCTTTCTCAAATCAGATTATAACTATGGAATTTTGGAGAATTTTAACTAGCACAAGAGGGATCAGAAATCCAAATGAGCAAAATTTGATAGTTCTTCCACCATGGAATGTTGGAATTTCAGAACCTTTTTAAAAAATTTCAGCCGTCTCAGCTTTCAGGTTTTATCTCTTCCCCCCCCCCCCCAAAAAAAAATCCTCTTGAATCCCAAGTCATGGTGCCTTTATAGGCAAGGCATTAGGGCTGCAAAAATGCAACTAGTATTGCACCTTAATCCTTTTGATATTTTCATTTTAGCTTAGGTACCCTTAGTATAAAATTCAGAACTTCAGAATAACCCCAACCCCCAGCTTCCTAGAAGCTTCCTAATGCAGTTATTCAGAGATTCCCCTAACCAATTACCCAGAATACCCCCTTAAGTCCCTGTTTTTTACTTTCAAGTATCCAAATGGGTCAAATCCCCATTTACTTCAATCCCAAGATGAATGGGCTGTTATTTTGAACATGGGTCAAAATTGAACCCAGGACCCAAACAACAATTGATCCAGCTAAATTCTGATTTTACCAAGAGCAGAAAATAAATACTTATTTGAAAACTAGACTTGAACTACACGACTGACTAAATGCAAAAACAAGCAAAGAGTGAATTAGATTATTAAAGTAAGAAGACCAAACTATATTAACTTGTGAGACTAAATCAAAATCAAAATCAAAGGTTCAAGCACGTTGTTAACAAAAAATCAGCAAATGGACCTTTGAACCTTGACAAGAAAACTGAGCGACAAAAATGAACATAAAATTTAACGCCATTCGGAACCCTGTTCAAATCAGTCTACTTCAAGAAAGATGAGGGAAAAGAAAAGGAAGAGGAGTAGGACATGAATCAAAAGCGGACAAAAGGAAAGGACAAGGAAAGCTTACCAACTACAATTCGGCCCCAAAGCTGGACTCCCCGATTTAACACAATCAGTGTTAGTTGCTTGTTCTTTGTTAAGAACAAACGACCGACAATGCTTATGCCAAATTAGACTCGAAAATCTTGAGACTTCAGACGCCTGTGGTTATGCAAGCCACAAAATCAAAGGCAGAGCGATTTGGCTTTTAGGGCTTCGAACTTTGATTCGAGATTCAAAGGGATTGAGAGGGATTCGAGGGATATAGGTTAGGGATTTGGAAAGACGGGGTCATGGGGTTTCAGGGTGTTAGTTTGGGGTGGTTTGGGGTGGAGCCGCCACCGGAGAACATCATGGCGGCGCTAGGTTTTCTAAAATTTGAGGCTTTCTTATAGGATTTGAGATGAATGAAGTGTGTATTTGGGATGAGGAGGTGGATGAGAAGCAGCGGTGTAAAAATGGGGGTGATTGGCTGCCAGCCGCCGCCGTGAGCGATTTCCTGCGTGCGGCGGATGGTGGTTCACGATGGCGTTTGGTTGGGGTCTCTGAGGGTATGAGACGATGATATGGGAGAGGGGTTTGAGGGGGTAGGGTCCGTTCGGACAGTTATATACGGGAAGTGGGCGAGTTGAGGTCCGCTGGATCAAAACATCGACGGCTTGGATCAGACTGGCCTAAACATGGTCGTTTTGGTTTGTATGAGGGAAATAGACCGGGTCGGGGCGGAATGGGCTGGAATTGGGGCGGGTTTGAGGGCAAAATCAATTGGGCCTGGGGAATTTAAATAGATATGGCCCAATTAAGACTCCTTTCTATTTCACTTCAATTTTCTTTTATTCGCTTCTCTTTTCTTTTTCTTTTTTTTTTCTTCTTCTCTTTTTTTTTCAAAATAAAACCTAAATTAAAATTGAAAATCAAATTAACCTATCAAATTGGATTAATTAACTCATAATTACCACAATTAATTAAAAACCAAATTAAAGGAAAACTACCAAAATTCAAAACTAAAATTAAAAGTGCAAAAATAAATTATTTTTGTGATTTTTCCATTTCTAAAACAACTAATTAATTAATCCTAAAATGTGGGATTAAATCCTAAATGCAAATGCAACCTATATTTTTGTATTTTTTATTAATTTAAATAAAAATAAACACGCACAAACAAATGCAAATAATTGACAGAAAATGCCTCAAAAATCCACGAATTTGTAAATAGTGGGAAAATTATTTTGTTTTGAATTTATGAGAGTAATTCATATTGGGCAAAAATCACGTGCTCACAGCTTCCCCTCTTTGCTCGGAAACACGAAGAGTTTTCGTGCAAAGATAAAGTGAGCATATACGAGCGATTTTTGCCCGTTTGAACACTCCGTGAGAAGCATTTTGTAAAGATTTGACCGCACCCTGCTTCCGAGGTTGCCTACATATCCTTGGCTATAAAGGAATCAGGTCAGTGTACTTCGGAAAGTTTTGGTAGCTGGGACTACCATGAAGTTGTGATTTCACTGTTGCTGCTGCTGCTACTACTTACTGACCTCCTTATTACACCATGACGAAATAAAAGACGCTAGACTAAAGTGATCTATACATTACAAAAATCCTATTTGTATCTTCAAACTTGATCTTGTGATTCTTGTTGCCTTGTTGACTTGTATTCTCCCGTAGAAGTCTCTTTGTTGAGTTGTGATCTGAGACACTCTCTTTTTTCTTCAGGTGGACGTCTGATTGCTGAATTCAAATTATAATCTGAAATGATTTCATTTTCTCCAGGTGGACGCCTGATTGCCAAAACTTGAACTGTATTCTCGTGCTCTCCAGGTAGGCGCCTGATTACTGAACTTAAATTGTATTCTCGTGCTCTCTAGGTGGGCTCCTGACTGCTAAACTTGAATTGTATTCATGTGCTCTCCAGGTGGGCACCTGACTGCTGAACTTGAACTATATTCCCGTGCTCTCCAGGTGGGTGCCTGACTGCTGAACTTAAATTGTATTCCCTTGCTCTCCAGGTGGGCGCCTAATTGCTGAACTTGAATTGGATTCCCGTGCTCTTCAGGTGGGCACCTGATTGTTGAACTTGAATTGTATTCCCGTGTTCTCCAGGTGGGCGCCTGACTATTGAACTTGAATTATATTCCCATGCTCTCCAAGTGGGAGCCTGATTGCTGAACTTGAACTGTATTTCTGTGCTCTCCAGGTGGACGCCTAATTTCAACAAAAATAGATAAAACAAAGAAAATTTCTGCCCCAGTTTGGTAGCTGGGCACATATGTGAGTGTTAAACTGAATCATATTACCAAATATTACTAAGAATTTGAAATACAGGTTTCATTATCCAGGGGGTCCTGACAACTCCTATTTAAATGACAATTTTGAAGCTAAATTATGTCTTTTGGAGGTATGTCTTATGCTAAGTCTGGTTATCCAAGCAAATTTTAAAACTACATCCCATTATCTAGGAGGGTCCTAAAAACTCTTAGTTAAATAATGGTTTTAAAATAAAAATTATATCCTCTAAAGGTGTGACTTCCACTAATCTTGTTATCTAAGAAGGTCTTAAAACTACATCCAATTATCCAGGAGGGTCCTGAAAATCAAAAGTCAAGTTCTATCTTAAGAGTGACTATTTTACGGCTAAATTATATTACCCTACACCAGAACTTACGCTAAATTTTGTTATCCAGTGGAAATTTTAAAGCTAGGTCCCATTATTCAGGAGGGTCCTAACAATTTCAAATTGAATCCTATCCCAAACTTCCAAACTTTGAAACCAACTTATATTCCTTTGTGGTACATTTATGCTAGATTATGCTACTCATGATTGTTTTGAATTTTAAACTAGGTCCCATTTTCCAGGAGGGTCCTAAGAACTTCAAATTAAATTCCATTATCCAGGCGGGTCCTAAAAATCAAAAATCAAACCTGTCTGATGCTTGCTTTTCCTTACGAAGAGTTTCCCCGAACAATCGAAAACTTCTTGACCCTGTTCCAATCAAAGAAAAATCTTGTCAGTTTTAAATATGGTGATTAGTTTGTGGCATTCTTGCTGAAAGTGGCCTCCCCGCTGCCGTGCTTTGTTTTGACTGTCTTCCCCTGAACTGTCCAAGAACCGCTTGACTTTCCGACTGACTTTCAAACCCCCATGACTTTGGATGACCCGAGTGTTCTATACCCAAACCGATGTATTACATCTCTGATCCATCTTTTGAACCTCTACATTTCCCACGACATCACCAAACCATTTCGCCGATGGAACTTTTACCGACCTTTTATCCCACTTCACATCATACTATCTTTAGCCATGCCTTGAACGCCTCGTGCCTTGTGCAACTTTGGAAGTTGGTAGTAAGCTTTGAGATTCCTTCTTATTTGCTTAAACAAAATTGACATTGGGAACATCTTAGAGAAATAAACCTAAAAGAGATGAAATGTACTGACTTTCAGAGCTAAGGATAAGAAAAATCCAAAACTGGAAGACTATCTGAAGGGGAAAAAGAAAAGAGACTTATCTGAGTGGAGCAGCTGATACCAATGATCATGACATGCATTTCGGATTAATCGGCCCAATCTGTCCAACCAATCAACTTTCAATTGTCATACTTTGTTGCCCCGGAGTTTTCATAACCTGACTTCTTTGCCAAAACCTTGACCTTGTTCGGCCTGCGGTGCCCTGAAGGGTTTTCACCAACAAGCCTCTCTCACTTGTTCATCTCTCAGCTCACTTTCGCCTTATGGTGCCCGTGAGGGTTTTCACCAATAAGACTCTCTCATTTTTTATTTCTCTCAGCTTCCGTCGCCTTATGGTGCCTGCAAGGGTTTTCACCAATAAGACTCTCTCATTTTTCACTTTTCTGCTTAAACCAGAGTGTTGCTCCTGATATGAATTACCTTTACTTGCTCGACTTGGCATCTCTCGAAGACTGATCGAAAGGTCTTTCTTTGGACCGTAATGTGAGCTTTTGGATAGGGTTAGAAAGAAAGGGTGTCAAAGGCTCAAAACAATTCAAATGGGTTCAAAATTACAACTTTTGGAATCAGATTTCTTGCAACAACTACAACTTCTGCCCCAGTTTCTTTACTTGGGGACTTTTGGGATTTTATTTTGATGGGACCAAATCGTGAGGCTGCCAACGTATCCTTAAAAAGAATCAGGTCGAACGTAGTTCATGTCATAGAAACTGCTTTGCTGTTGTGATTTTCTCTTTCTTTTCTTTCTCTTTTTGCTTTCTTTTTCTCTTCTTGATGTTTTGTTATCTTCTTTTCTTTTTGTTTTTCTCTTTTCTTTTCTTCTTTTTCTTTCTCTTTTCATTCTTTTCCTTTCTCTCTTTTCCTTTATTTGTCTTTCATGCTTGCGTTTCTGATCTTTGCTACTGATTCCAAAAGAGGGGTATGAAAGGAAATAAATAAGGCTCAAAGGGAGAACAAAGGATAAAGTGTCTAGATAGCAGAACAAAATGTCTTCGTCATTTCAATCTTCAAAATATGCCAAGTACAAACAAATACAATTTAAATCAAGAAATCATACATAATATCTCTTGACCGCATCAGAATTGATGGTCATTTCTACACATTTGCCTTCTATGTTTGTTAAATACACAACACCATTGGACAACACTCTCGTTACGATGAACGATCCCTGCCAATTTGGGGCGAACTTGCCTTTTGCTTCAGCCTGATGAGGAAGGATACGCTTCAATACTAACTAACCCACTTCAAACTTTCATGGACACACCTTCTTGTTGTATGCTCTTGCCATTCTCTGTTGATACAACTGGCCATGATACACTGCTGCTAATCTTTTCTCATTAATTAAAATCAACTATTCCAAGCGAGCTTTGACCCATTCATTGTCATCCATTTCGACCTCAGCAACAATCCGAAGGGATGAGATTTCAACTTCCGCAGGTATCACCGCCTCAGTGCTATATACCAACAAATAAGGAGTTACCCCTACTAAAGTACGAATAGTAGTGCGATAACCCAGTAATGCAAAAGGCAACTTTTCATGCCACTGTCTAGAACCCTCCACCATTTTCTGAAGTATCTTCTTTATGTTCTTGTTAGCTACCTCGACTGCTCCATTCGCCTTGGGGCGGTATAGGGTGGAATTGCGATGTGTAATCTTAGACTGCTGACATACCTCTTTCATTAGATGACTATTGAGATTAGCACCATTATATGTGATGATTACCTTCGGGATCCCGAACCAACAGATGATATTTGAGTGCACAAAATCGACCACCGCTTTCTGGGTCACAGACTTGAAAGTTTTAGCTTCAACCCACTTGGTGAAATAATCAATGGCCACCAGAATGAACCTGTGCCCATTGGATGCTGCTGGCTCGATTGGTCCAATGACGTCCATGCCCCATGCCATAAAAGAACATGGTGCAGACATTGTGTGTAATTCAGATGGTGGAGAATGAATCAAATCTCCGTGCACCTGACATTGATGATGCTTGCACACAAAACTGATACAATCTCGCTCCATAGTGAGCCAATAATAACCTGCTCGGAGAATCTTCTTTGCCAGCACGTACCCACTCATGTGTGGTCCACAGATTCCAGAATGTACTTCGGTCATGATAGTTGTGGCTTGTCTAGCATCTACACATCTCAACAATCCAAGATCCGGAGTCCTTTTGTACAAAAACCCTCCGCTGAAGAAAAATCTGCTCGCTAACCGCCGAATTGCTCTCTTTTGATCACTTGTGGCTTGTACCGGATACACCCCCATCCTGATATATTCCTTGATATCATGAAACCATGGCTCACCATCAAGTTCTTCTTCTACCACATTATAGTAAGCATGCTGATCATGGACCTGAATATGCAACGGGCCAACATAAGCTTTATCCGGATGATGAAGCATTGACGCCAAGGTAGCTAAAGCATCAACAACTTCGTTATGGATCCTTGGAATATGCCTAAACTCTACTGATCGAAAATGTTGACAAAGATCATGCAAACATTGTCGGTACAGTATGAGTTTCAAATCTCGTGTTTCCCATTCCCCTTGAATCTGGTGCACCAGAAGGTCCGAGTCCCCTAAGACCAAAACTTCCTGGACACCCATGTCTGCAGCTAACCTCAAACCCAAAATTCATGCCTCGTATTCAACCATGTTGTTAGTATAGTAGAAACAAAGCTGAGACGTAACAGGGTAGTGATGTCCTGTTCCAGAAATCAATACAGCTCCTATCCCAACGCCTTTTATGTTAGTAGCTCCATCAAAGAAAAGTTTCCATCCTATCTTTCCAACTTGTTCCAACTCATCAATATGCATTACCTCTTCATCAGGGAAGTAAGTCTTCAAAGGCTCATATTCTTCATCCACTGGGTTCTCAGCCAAATGATCAGCCAAAGCCTGGGCTTTCATCACGGTCCTTGTCACATAGACGATGTCAAATTCTGTGAGCAAGATCTGCCACTTTGCAAGCCTCCTATGGGCATAGGCTTCTGAAAGATATATTTTAATGGATCCAAACGAGAGATGAGGTAAGTAATGTAAGATGACAAATAGTGCTTCAACTTCTATGCCACCCAAGTTAGGGCGCAACATGTCCTCTCAAGGTAAGTGTACGTAACCTCGTAAGATGTGAACTTCTTACTGAGATAATAGATGGTCTGTTCTTTCCTACCGGTGATGTCATGCTGACCCAACACACAACCAAACGAATTGTCCAAAACCGTCAAATACAGAATCAAAGGTCTCCCTGGTTCTAGTGGTACCAACACAGGTGGGTTTGACAAATACCCTTTTATCTTATCAAATGCTTCTTGACACTCATTTGTCCACTTGACCGCATCATCTTTCTTCAACAGTTTGAAGATAGGCTCACAAGTTGTCGTAAGCTGAGCAATAAACCTGCTGATGTAATTCAACCTCCCTAATAAACTCATCACCTCAATCTTGTTCCTTGGAGGTGGCAATTCTTGGATAGCTTTAATCTTTGATGGGTCCAATTCAATACCTCGGCGGCTGACTATGAATCCCAAAAATTTTCCAGTTGGCACACCGAATGCGCATTTTGCAGGATTGAGCTTAAGATTGTACCTGCGAAGCCTTTGGAAGAATTTTCTCAAATCTCTGACGTGATCAGACTACTTTCTAGACTTTATGATTACAGCATCCACATAAACCTCGATCTCCTTGTGTATCATGTAGTGGAATATGGTTGTCATTGCCCT
Source organism: Nicotiana tabacum (assembly GCF_000715075.1). Lineage (NCBI taxonomy): Eukaryota > Viridiplantae > Streptophyta > Magnoliopsida > Solanales > Solanaceae > Nicotiana > Nicotiana tabacum. The sequence goes on along the minus strand of NC_134087.1, from coordinate 142,023,856 downwards.
CATGTAAGTTGCTCCAGCATTTTTCAACCCGAAAGGCATGACCCTGTAGTAGTTTGTTCCCCATGGTGTGATGAATGCCGTCTTCTCCGCATCTTCCTCATCCATTAAGATCTGATGATAACTCACATAACGGTCCACAAAAGACCCAATCTCATGTTTAGCGCAATTGTCAATCAGAATGTGGTTATTTGGTAGTGGAAAGTTGTCCTTGGGGCTCGCCTTGTTGAGATCACGGTAATCAACACACACCCTGGTCTTGCCATCCTTCTTTGGCACAGGTACTACATTGGCTAACCAAGTGGGATACCGACTGACCCGAATGACTTTTGCATCAAACTGCTTAGTGACCTCTTCTTTGATCTTTACACTCATATCAGTCTTAAATTTTCTCAGCTTCTGCTTGATAGGAGGGAATGCCGGGTCAGTGGGCAATTTATGAACCACCAAGTCAGTGCTTAAACCCGGCATGTCATTATATGACCATGAAAAGACGTCCTTGTACTCAAACAATGTTTTAATTATCTTCTCCCTAAGTTGAGGTTCAAGATGGACTTATCTTAGTTTCTCTGATGTTATCTGGATCCCTTAAATTGATTGCTTCTGTATCACTCAGGTTAGGCTTGGGTTTTTTCTTCAAAATGGCTTAGTTCTTTACTAATCTCTTCAAAGGCCCCATCCTCATCGTATTCTGATTCATCATCACACTCTATTTCTTGAATTACTATTTCAGAATTAGATTGGCTTTTAAGACTGGGCCGAAGATTCCTCATGCATGTCATGTTATTGAAACCAGCATAAAAAGAGTTGTACAAGGAAGAAAAGAAAACAAAAATAAAACTGTTAGGAATGAGGAAAAAGTGAAATTGCATTTCATTGAAATTGAAAGATAACAAGGTTTATACATCCAAACGGACGGAACATAGAATCTGAATTACAACCCTGGAATAATCCAGATAAACTGAAAGAAAATCAAAGCAAACTACCAAAACTCCTTCCTGGTGGGGAGAGGAGTAGCTTCCCAATTGTTAATCTTTGCACCGGGCCCAACAAATTGCACATCCGCCTTGCTAGAACCCTCTCCAGCTTCCACCATGTTCACCTCGTCGAATAATTTCTCAAACCTTTCAAGCAACTCCTTATCAGGACCAACCACAGAACTGGGAACTGTTGTTATTGGGCGTTTCTTGGTGTTGGGCCTAACAAATGATCTGGAGAGACGTGGGATGGGCTTTGGGAGGACCCATGCCCTTTGTTTCAACTTTCTGGCTCTTTTTATGTCCGCAATTGTGGGCTTGAACCCCAAACTAAATGTATCCAAGTTTTTGGGGAGAGACACCGGCTGTACAATACCTTGCAGAGATGCACCCAAACCCTTGTCTGGTACAAAACCATTTTTCAACATTTCAACAGCTACCATGACTGATGTGGCAGCTACCCTCGGAGTTGGAACGCACTTCCTTACTGGAATTTTCTCTACCGATACCATGTCAAAAACCTGATAAACCCATGGCCCCTTGTCGTCTTCAAACTCTATGAACGGAACAATGGCATCACTGTGGGCACACAAAATTATCCTCGCCGTGCACAATAATTTCTTATCTATCCCATTCAAATTTGACCATTTGATGCAGAGTAGACGGGGCTGCTTTTGCAGTATGAATCCAGGGTCGACCTAACAACAGATTGTAAGAAACAACCATATCAAGCACCTGGAACTCCATGGTAAATTCAACTAGCCCTATTGTAAGCTCAAGCACTATGTCCCCGACTGAATCTTTCCCTCCATCGTCGAATCCTCGAACGCAGATACTGTTCTTATGAATTCTTTCATCATCCACCTTCAACTTGTTCAGAGTGGAGAGAGGGAAGATGTTCGCACTGGAACCATTATCGACCAGTACCCGGGTAACCATAGAATCTTTGCATTTCACCGTGAAATAGAGGGCTCTATTGTGCTCAGTACCCTCCACGGGCAACTCATCATCAGAAAAAGTGACTCTGTTTACCTCAAATATCTTGTTAGCTATCTTTTCCAAGTGGTTTACTGAGATTTTGTCAGGGACGTGGGCCTCATTCAAGATCTTCATTAAAGCCTGACGGTGCTCGTCTGAATGGATCAATAATGACAATAGTGAAATTTGAGCTGGCGTCTTCCTCAACTGCTCCACTATGGAATAGTCCTGCACTTTCATCTTTCTCAAGAATTCCTCTGCTTCTTCATCGGTCACAACATTCTTCACTAGCACCGGGTTGTCTTTGGAGCTCTTAGATTTTCTCAACTCTTCGGGGGCAAAGCATCTCCCCGATCAAGTCAAACCATGGGTCTCACAAACTTCTTCTTTAACCTCTTTCCCCTTGTAAGTCACTGTCACTCGTTCATAATTCCACGAGACCGCCTTGCTGTTGACTATCAGTAATTGAGTTACCGTTTGATAATGACAGGGTCTATGCAGGCACCCTCCACAATTACAACAGGCTTGTTCGCCACTCCTGGCACAACCACTTTGGCTACTTCTTGTTTTATTGCCACATCACTTGGGGTCCCCTTTTTGACTAAGCAGATGGTTCACTGTTTGCCCCACTCAATCGAATCATTGATTTCTCACTTGTTGGCTTTTCAACCGGCCTGACTTCACTGGACCAAATCATCATGACGGTCTATGAAGGCTTCTTGGGCTCCCCTCCCCTATGCACTATCTCGATCATATTTGTCTCAGGATGGGCTGACAACGGATTCTGGTTGATATTGGGTGCCTCCAGAGCTTGGACCTCAATCCGATTAGTATCAATAAGATCTTGAATAGCTGTTTTCAATTGCCAGCACTTCTTTATATCGGGCCCTAGAGCACCAGAACAATATTCGCAACTCACAGAGTGATCAAGGTTCCTCGGGGGAGGATTTGGCAGTTTTGGCTCAATCGGACTCAGCATACCCAATTGTCGCAACTATGGAACAAACTAGTATAGGATTCTCCCAATGGAGTGAAGATTTTCTTCTTTTGCAACCTCTCGTTCTTAAATTCTTGGTTGGGCCGGAAACCTGATCCAGGAGGGTTCCGGTAGGCTCTTAGGGGTGGATAGGCATTTTGTGGAGCTGGGTATGTATTTTGTGGGACTGACGCACGCCATTGTGCGTGGGCCGGAGGTTGGATGTATGTTTGGGCATGGTGGACAGAAAAATGGGGGTCTGGTAGTGGGTAGTAGTGTTGTGGTGGGCTATATGGGGTATGAAGGTAGGTTTTGTGGTGGGGTCGAGGCTGGTTATAGTAATGTGATGGACCCCTAGGTCCAAACCAAGCTCCTAAATCAATTGTTGCTACATCCTCTTTCTTCTTCTTTCCAATTACTCTCCCAGTTCCGCTTTGAATGGCTTGGGTGGTTGCCTTAATAGCCGAATAACTCATGATTTTGTTTGTCTTGAGCCCTTCTTCTACCATACTGCCCATCTTTACCACTTCATTGAAGGACTTGCCTATAATTGATACCAGATGACCGTAATAAGTAGGTTCTAAGGCCTGCAGAAAATAATCCACCATTTTACTTTCTTTCATTGGAGGGTCAACCTTTGCTGCCTGTTCTCTTGACCTAAAACCATACTCCCTGAAATTCTCATTGTGATTTTTCTCAAGTTTCGTCAAAGACAGACGATCCGTAACAATCTCGAGGTTGTACTGGAAGTGACAAGCAAATGCTTGGGCTAGATCATCCCATGTGTACCATCTTCTGTGATCCTACCGAGTATACCATTCTAGCGCTGATCCACTCAGACTCTGACTGAAATACGCCATTAGCAGCTCGTCTTTCCCGCCAGCTCCCCTCATTTTGCTACAAAACCCTCTCAAATACGCCACTGGATCACCGTGCCCATCATACAAATCGAACTTGGGCATCTTAAACCCTGCCGACAATTGCACATCTGAAAACAGACATAGGTCTTTGTAGGCCACACTTACTTGACCTCCCAACCCTCGCTTGTCTCTGAATGATTGTTCCAGGCTTTTAACTTTCCTGAACATCTCCTCCTATTCAGGATTTTTAGATGGTTTTTCGGTTTCCGTAGGGTGGTCAAAATGAGGAGTGTAGGAATAGGGTTCGGGAACCTTGAAAGTGGGCTCCAGGGGGTAATACTGGTTGTCGTGAGTCTAGAATAGAGGCTCACTGGAGGATTGGTGTAATGCAGAAGGTGGAGGTGCTACAAAAACATGAGTGACTAGTGGAGGAGGGTACAGGACTTGTTTGGGTGGTGGAGCTTGTGATGTATGAGAAGTGGTGCCATAGCATTGTTGGTAGAGGGGAAAGGCTGGAGATGAGTTCACAATGGGAGGTTCCTGGGTTTGAGCCAATGGCGAGATAAAAGCAGGGTTGGTGGGGTAAACTGGTGGTGGGTGCCCTTTTGCCCAGGCTTGGTACATTTCAGCCATCTGCTGCTTCAGCTTATACAACTCATCTTTCAGATTAACCTCCGATTTTTCCACCTCTTTTGATGGATCGACAATACTTGCCTCAAGTTCCTGGTTGGCCATGTTCAGTTTGTTTTTGGACCGGGTGTTGTAGGAGTGAGTTGTCAGAATGCTAATCAAACTAACCACCTGCCTGAACTATAATTTCATCAATAACAAACTCGTTAGTGATTAGGGCTTTAACAGATAAGCAACCGCACATTTGAGGAGTGAATGCACCTAAGTAGTTAACCTTTCTATTATGCATTTAATCGGCTTGTGTCATCCCGTTCCTGGTTAACCGTTCCTATTGCGTCATCTCGGCTTTTCCTTATTTCTGTTTGCAACTTCTCTTTTCTCCCTCTTTTTTTTCCTTTTCATTCTTGCCTTTTCTTGCTTGGTCTCTCTCTGTTTTTATTCTCTCATGACTCTTATTGCTTTGACATTGTTTCCTTCTCACTATTTCTTATTTCCTCTCCAAAGTTATGGTCGAATCCTATGGAGATTGCCTACGTATTATGACCCCGCATGAATCAGATTGAGCGTAGTTCTGGAAGATAAGTGCATAATATAAATAACAAAACATTTTGGGATTTTCAAAATTTTCCATAATATAAAACAGTTTTGATTACAACAATTCATCCTAAAACTAACGGACTCGATAAGGGAAATTAACCGACCCTGACTCAAAACAAAACCAACAGACTCTGACAAAAAGGTGAAAATAACAGACTCGAAAACCAACTAACATACTCCAATAAAAGAAAATATAGACTCGCAAATAGACTAACAGACTCTAATGAAAATCATGAATACATTAATGCCTCAAATGCTCATGAGGCCCGCGGGACATCATTCGGTCTCGCCACGGGCCTATGTGAAAGATCCCTTTGAAGCCTCTCCAAATCACTCATTATCTGTAGGACAAACGTCATCATTGCCGCGAAGAAAGTGGTACGGGTCATATCCTCGCATGCTTGGCATTTCACAACAATGTAGTCGGCAATGGCTCTGACCCGCTCTCGGATTCTACCTTTTTCCTGAAGCAAACGCCCGACCTGTTGATTCCGGGCTTCTAACACCTGAGTATCACGGAGATGTTGATTTTTCAACTATTGCATTTCTTCCTCCATCCGAGCCATGAAATCATAACAGTGTTCCTTATCAGCTTTAAAGTCCTTGGCCTGCTTGGCTGCCTCATTCTCGAGAATAACTATTTTTCTTTTCAGGCTAGTGATTGTCCCTTCATACTTTCTTTTCATTTGTTGCACAAACTGTGTCCGAACTTTTGCGTTTTCCGCCAATTGAGCCCGGACTTTCGCTAGACTGGCCTCAGACTTTTCTAGGTCATCTTGATACTCAAGGGCTTTCTTTTTTAGACTGCTTATAAGTCTTTCATCCGCTCGGCTTCTTTCCGGGTTTCTAGCAGCTATTTTCATCTTCCGGATTTGAGCTTTGAGGGCTTCATTTTCCTGGGTTAGCTTCTTCTTCTCGCCTTCATTTTCGGCGGCTTGCAACCCATTCTCAAACTGAAGGTCCATGACTTGCTTTTTCAGCCTGCCTATAGTGGCTCGGTACTCATTTTCTTTGGTCAACCAGTCCCATTGCACCTGTGCTTCGTCGGTAAATTATTGAACATGGGGTTTCTTTGCGGGCCTTTCGGGCTCCTGATGAACTCGAGATCTTTTACCATACCACGCAGTGTAACCAGGCTCCACCTCGCCTCTAGATAGATCTCGTACTTGAGTTCTAGGCTCTAAGAATCTGCACTGATGCCAAATCCGACGCACTCTTTCTTATGGAAAAGCGGCTTTTGGTTCCAACTCAATAACCTGCCGACTCAAATCCTCATCGTGTGGGATGGTCTGGTATCGGCCTAACTGATGTAGAACTTGGTGCGGGGCATAAGTCTGGATACTCCGCAGACCCATTAACAGCAGAAAGCATACCTCAGCCGACATATAGATTACCTCACTGACCGAGAGCCACCCGAATATCCATTTGATCTTATTTGCAGTCAAAGATCTCAAATGAGCATGCCAAGCTTCCGTACCATCCAGGAACTCATAACCCTCTACCCGCTTTTCTTGTTTTTCAATGCATTCGAGGCCAGTCATATCACAATTCAAGTATCCAGGACGGTGGCAAAGGTGTTCCTCCATCCATAATTGTAACAGCATATTGCACCCTTCAAAGAACTTTCCCCCTTCTCGACAGAGGGTCAGAGCTCGGTAAATTTCTGCCAAGATCAGCGGCACTATGGTCCCATTTGCCATTTTCATCATAAAGTCGGCTATCCCCACGAGTCCCAACTCTATGTTCCCATCTTTTCTGGGGCAAATCAAAGTACCTAGGAACGCCCTTATAAAAGCTAATCCTCTTCGAGCTTCCCACTTGTCTTGGTTTCCCGCGTGAGTAAGACCGGTATCTGGCGTCTCGAAGCCACGGGGATTCCCGTAACGTCGGTACAAAAAGTAAAAGGTACAGAATTCTTTGGCCAAATTTTCGTCTCGGATGTCCCGACTGATGCTTAACAGGTCTAAAAATTTGTGAGGGGTTACTGTTCTTGGTGCTACCGGGTATTGATTTCTAAGATTCCCCTCGAAACTGGCGTAGCCTGCTATCTCTTCCAGAGTAGGAGTTAACTCGAAATCAGCAAAGTGGAATACATTATGTGCTGGGTCCCAAAATGGTATCAAGGCCTCAACTATGTCCTTTCTCGGCTTAACCTTCAAGAGCCCGACAAGACCACCCAATGCTTTTGTCACAACTTTTCTGCTATTGTCCCCCAAATCATGCCACCACATATATAGCTCCAAAGGGATCTCTTCACGGACTGATAAAGGTTCATTTCATCCTGCACATTTATTAAGGTGATTTTAATTAAAAGAAAACTGTGACTCATTTCGACTCAAGAAAAATGACCATTTTTTTTTCAAAATTCTCACAAAAAATATCTGGTTTTGCCAATACGGCCTTTCAGCACTTCGAAAACGAAGATTTTAAGGCTGTGTCGGCTAACCAACCAAAACCTTTTAAAATGACTAAAGATGGTTGTTCTTGCAAAACCAGCCTTCCGGCGCCCTTTTGAGGGACATTCGGCTATTTTTAACAAGAATGGCATCACCTTACTTATTTGCAATAAACATAAAAATTTTTGTTCTTTTTGGGCTATTTTTGCAAAAGGAAGTTGGACCCGATGGGGGTTGCCTATATATCTCACACCTTGTGAGAATCAAACTGGCATAGTTCGGGCAAATAAAATAAAACCAACTCTTTTTCAAAACAAAACCTTTTTTTTCTTTCATTTTTCTCAAAAATTCGGCAGAGTTTCGTACCATTTGGACATTGGTTTTTCCAAGACAGGTGATTTAACTCACTTAACCCTCATATTGTTATTCTTTTTTTTTAACTTCTCCCATTATGCAAAAGTCGGTCAGCATGCAAATCTAAATCAAATAAATGCACAAGTAGCAGGTAAGATGCATCAGGATGGTCTTTTCAATTTTGGTGCACATGTCCTAGACAGACCCAACCCTTGTGTTGAGTCTCTAAAGTCAAATGCACGTGATGCAAGCAAACGTTCCTACTTGGGATCCGTCATGAGGTCTTGTTATACTAGGTTTAAAACCTGCGTTTAGTTCTAGACAAGGCTTACCCGAGCGGACAACTCGAGCCGGGGGGGGGGCAGCGTACCGGGAATACAGAAGCTTCACCGTCTTTGCAACTTGTCCGAACCTCGTTCTAAAATTTGGGATATGACTCTAACAGAAGAGAAGTCACACGAAGTGCACACTCCTCCATGATTTAGAAGACTCAAAGAGAAGAAGGGTTTCGTAGCAGTTTATATACAGTTCACAGAATATCAAAGCGGTAAAAGCAACACGTAGTACATTAGGCCCAAACATGTAACAGAATCAGATAATTAATAAAGTCAAATATAAAAATTCATCTAAGCTCGAATTCTGAACCCTGAACCAGAGATTCTGGGTTCGATCCCCAGTAGAGTCGCCAGAGCTGTCACACCTCCTTTTTTACTACACCCCCGTAAGGGAGTATAAGGGAGTTTTTTCTAATTTAAGTGACAATCGAAATGGGATATATTTATATTATTCATTCAGAGTCGCCACTTGGGATAATTTATGGTGTCCCAAGTCACCGGTTTAAAATCCCGATTCGAGGAAAGATTGACTCTGTTTTACAGTCCGCGAACACAGAAATCCGAGTAAGGAATTCTGTTAACCCGGGAGAAGATGTTAGGCATTCCCAGGTTCCATGGTTCTAGCACGGTCGCTCAACTATTATTATTGGCTCAATTATCTGATTTAATTACATGTTTTAAACCTATTGCATTTTAACTTTAAAATCACTTTTAATTATTTTAAGGAAGATTTCAACGCCATCTAAACACGTCTTTGGATCACACCACATGAAATGCACTCGCAGTACGAGACACATTTTATTTAACGTTGTTAAGATTTAGATTTGGGTCACATGAAATGCACACCCGAGCTTAGGAAGGTAAATTATTAAAATATAGCGCCTAAAGCAACTACGCATTTGCAACTTTGCGAAGGCCATGGAAAATTCGTTAAACGGCACGCCTCAATTTCTAAGGATAAAAATATTAATTAAACGAGGGCCCAACAACATAATAGAGCCCAGCAATAGGAAGACAACCAGCAACACTAAACACAGAAAACAACCAATAGAACAGTAGAAAGCAGTAAACCAGAACTTAATCTTCAAACCATCCTCAATTCCTTTCTCAAATCAGATTATAACTATGAAATTTTGGAGAATTTTAACTAGCACAAGAGGGATCAGAAATCCAAATGAGTAAAATTTGATAGTTCTTCCACCATGGAATGCCGAAATTTCAGAACCTTTTTAAAAAATTTCAGCCATCTCAGCTTTCAGGTTTTATCTCTTCCCCCCCCCCCCCAAAAAAAAAAATCCTCTCTTGAATCCCAAGTCATGGTGCCTTTATAGGCAAGGCATTAGGGCTGCAGAAATGCAACTAGTATTGCACCTTAATCTTTTTGATATTTTCATTTTAGCTTAGGTACCCTTAGTATAAAATTCAAAACTTCAGAATAACCCCAACCCCCAGCTTCCTAAAAGCTTCCTAATGCAGTTATTCAGAGATTCTCCTAGCCAATTACCCAGAATACCCCCCTTAAATCCCTGCTTTTTACTTTCAAGTATCCAAACAGGTCAAATCCCCATTTACTTCAACCCCAAGATGAATGGGTCGTTCTTTTGAACATGTGTCGAAATTGAACTCAGGGCCCAAACAACAATTGATCCAGTTAAATTCCGATTTTACCAAGAGCAGAAAATAAATAATTATTTGAAAACTAGACTTGAACTACGCGACTAACTAAATGCAAAAACAAGCAAAGAGTGAATTAGATTATTAAAGTAAGACGACCAAACTATATTAACTTATGAGACTAAATCAAAAGCAAAATCAAAGGTTCAAGCACGTTGTTAAAAAATCAGCAAATGGACCTTTGAACCTTGACAAGAAAATTGAGCGACAAAAATGAACATAAAATTTAACGCCATTCGGAACCTTGTTCGAATCAGTCTACTTCAAGAAAGATGAGGGAAACGAAAAAGAAGAGGAGTAGGACATGAATCAGAAGCGGACAAAAGGAAAGGATAAGGAAAGCTTACCGACTACAATTCGACCCCAAAGCTGGACTCCCTAATTTAACACAATCAGTGTTAGTCGCTTGTTCTTTGTTAAGAACAAACGACCGACACTGCTTATGCCAAATTAGACTCGAAAATCTTGAGACTTCGGACGCCTGTGGTCATGCAAGCCACAAAATCAAAGGCAGATCGATTTGGCTCTTAGGGATTCGAACTTTGATTCGAGATTCGAAGGGATTGAGAGGGATTCGAGGGATATGAGTTAGGGATTTGGAAAGAGGGGGTCATGGGGGTTTCAGGGTGTTAGTTTAGGGCGGTTTGGGGTGGCGCCGCCACTGGAGAACATCATGGCGGCGCTAGGTTTTCTAAAATTTGAGGCTTTCTGATGGGATTTGAGAGGAGTGGAGTGTGGATTTGGGATGAGGAGGTGGAGGAGAAGCAGTGGTGTAAAAATGGGGGTGATTGGCTGTCGGCCGCCGCCGTGAGTGATTTCCGGCATGCAGCGGATGGTGGTTCACGGTGGCTTTTGGTTGGGGTCTCTGTGGGTATGAGACGATGATATGGGAGGGGGGTCTGAGGGGGTAGGGTCCGTTCGGACAGTTATATACGGGGAGTGGGCGAGTTGAGGTCTGCTGGATCAAAACATCGACGGCTTGGATCAGACCTGGCCTAAACGGGGTCGTTTTGGTTTGTATGTGGGAAACAGACCGGGTCGGGGGCGGAATGGGCTGGAATTGGGGCGGGTTTGAGGGCAAAATCAATTGGGCCTGAGGAATTTAAATAGATATGGCCCAATTAAGACTCCTTTCTATTTCACTTCAATTTTCTTTTATTCACTTCTCTTTTCTTTTTTTTCTTTTTTTTCTTCTTTTTTTTTCAAAATAAAACTTAAATTAAAATTGAAAATCAAATTAACCTATCAAATTGAATTAATTAACTCATAATTACCACAATTAATTAAAAACCAAATTAAAGGAAAACTACCAAAATTCAAAACTAAAATTAAAAGTGCGAAAATAAATTATTTTTGTGATTTTTCCATTTCTAAAACAACTAATTAATTAATTAATCCTAAAATGTGGGATTAAATCCTAAATGCAAATGCAACCTATATTTTTTTATTTTTCATTAATTTAAATAAAAAAAACATGCACAAACAAATGCAAACAATTGACAGAAAATGCCCCAAAAATCCACGAATTTGTAAATAGTGGGAAAATTATTTTGTTTTGAATTTATGAGAGTAATTCATATAGGGCAAAAATCACGTGCTCATAGCTATATAAATCGAATTATCATTAGTGTGATCCTCATTCAGAAGATAATTCAAGTCAAATGCAGAAGCGTTTGTTGATCTAAAATAAAATATTATATTTCAGCTGCAAACCTATTAAAATTAAAGTCCCCGAAGGATAGAGTTTACTGTATGCATGAAGCGTGGTAGACCAATCAGTTTCAAAGGTAATAATCCTTGAAAATGATAGGAGCAAATGATCAAAATGATCATAACAAGGAGGAAGTAAGTTGTAGAAGAGCCCACGACATAACATTTCATGAAACTCTAGAAGAAGTTCAGGTACTTGAAAATAAAAAAGGTGATGAGATATCAACAAGTTATGTCGCTTGCAAACCGATGCGAAATGATCGTCGACGATATACTTGATACAATATAGTGCACAATATTGTAAAAGATTGTGAGAATCAGACATGTAGTCTAGATACCTGAAGATGTCATGTCATATAAATGTAAGTCATAACCTATATGAATCGTTTGATTAATTCTATATGAAGATCCCTGAAGGATTTAAAATGCCTGAAGCATATAGTTCAAAGTCTCGAGAAATGTACTCGATTATATTAAAAAGGTCTTTGTACGGTTTAAAGCAATCTGGACGCATGTGGTATAATCGCCTTAGTGAATATTTGCTGAAAGAAGGTTATACTTGTTGTTTATATTGATGACATAAATCTTGTTGGAACTCCAAAAGAGCTCCAAAAAGCAATTGAATATCTTAAGAAAGAATTTGAGATGAAAGATCTTGGAAAGGCAAAACTTTGTCTTGGTTTGCAAATTCAATATTTAGCAGGCAGAATCTTTATTCATCAATCTGCCTATACAGAAAGGGTCTTAAAACGTTTTTACATGGACAAAGCGCACCCACTAAGTACACCAATGATTGTTCGATCACTTGAAGCGAATAAGGACCCGTTCCGACATCCAAAAGAGGATGAGGAACTCTTTGGTCCCGAAGCACCCTATTTCAGTGCAATTGTCGCACATATGTATCATGCTAATGCTACAAGGCCTGACATAGCATTTTCTGTTAATTTACTAGCAAGATATATCTCTTCTCCTACACGAAGACATTGGAATGAGATTAAACATATATTGCAATATTTAAAGAGAACTCTTAATATGGGTTTATTTTATGCTAACAAAGGTAGTGTAGATCTTGTTAGTAATGCAAATACAAGTTATTTATCTGATCCCCATAAAGCTCGATCTCAAATCGGGTACGTGTTTACATGTGGAGGTACTATCATATCATGACGCTCCATAAAACAATCTATTATTGCTACTTCTTCAAATCATGCTGAGATGATAACTATTCATGAAGCAAGTAGGGAATGCTTATGGTTGAGATCAATGATTAATTTTATTCGAGAAAAATATGGTTTAAAATGTAATAAAAGATCCACAATTTTATACGAAGACAATACTGCATGCATAGACCAATTGAAGGGAGGATTTATAAAAGGAGATAGAATGAAGCACATTTCACCAAAATTATTCTACACACATGATCTTCAGAAAAATGATGATATTGATGTGCAACAAATTCGTTCAAGTGACAATCCGACAGATTTGTTCACTAAATCTTTGCCAACTTCAACTTTTGAAAAGATGGTATACAAGATTGAAATGCGGAGACTCAAATATTTGAAATAAGGTTTTCATCAAGGGGAGTCAAATACACGCTGTACTCTTTTTCCCTTACTAAGGTTTTTCCCATGGGATTTTTCTTGTAAGGTTTTTAATGAGGCAGCTAGAAATACGTATTACTAAATATGTGCACTCTTTTTTCTTCACTAAGATTTTTTCCACCGAATTTTTCCTAGTAAGATTTTAACGAGGCACATTATCTTTTAATGAACATCCAAGGGGGAGTGTTATGAAACTATTATATTGTGGATGTCCATTTATTACTCCTGCTATAGATAATTTTCCTAAAGAAGATTATTCATTTAATACTGTTGAATTTTATCTACAAGCAGCTGATGCAGAGAGGTTGCAAGTAACTCAATGAAATGATTTGCAGCAGCTTCTTATTAAATAGGCAGGTTGCAAGCAACTCATGCATACAACTTACAAGCAGTTGTTGAAAAGCCTCGCAGTTGCTTCTTTTCTTCTATAAATAGAGTAGATTTCAATTTATTATGTACATGAATTTGAAATTGAATAATACATCAATCAATCTCTGTGTCTCTATACTTGTCTTTGATTTATTTACTTTATAATCTTTATTTTATAACCTATTATTATTATTATTCTAAAGAATTGTTTTTTAAAAGATAATAAAACCAAATAACACTATACTACTACTAATACTAAAGTCATGCCCTGCTGTCCTCACTCCAAAAACATCAAAAGGTGTTTGCTTCACTCTTCTAAGACTCAAAACTCCTTTCAAGAATGAGAACCAAATCTGTAACTGGGGCGGGTTTCTTCCTGCTGTTGATCCTTACGACGTCACATGGGTTCCAGTCCGACGAGCTTCTCGTCGACGATGAAGAATTCGGCCTCGAAGGTGGAATCCGATCCCGTGCAGCTGATCCCAACGACGTCAAAGTAGGTTCAGCACCTTCTTCTCCTGTTCAGTCGACCCGGAAGAGGTCTGCCGGGTCGGGTTCCGATTCAGATTCGAAGATCCAGTTCACTCTAGAACATGCCTTCGGTGACTTAGATTTCTCCCCCGCCGGCACCTTCACTGCTCGCATCAAATCTCCTTCTCATGGTTCCCAGGTCTTCCCCTAATTATTCTTTATTTTAACGATTGAAACTTTTTTAAAACTTTTATATAGTTATCAACGTAATTGAATTATTATTTGTTGAAAACTATCTCCTTAATCGTAATTATAGACATTGTTGGGTAATATTAAGATCTTAGAACACAGGTTGATATCAGTTTACTTAATAATAAAGATAGTTTGTTAATTTCATGGACTTGCAATCTGATTTAAAAAAAGTAATGCGACCAAACAACTTTAAAAGACAATGTACAAAGTAATGACTCCGAAATACAATCAATGCTCTTATCCGTAAGATTAAGAATATTTACTGTAACTACATGTATCTGCTGCTCGTGTGAAGCATAACTCTGGATGACTTTGACTAGATGTGACTTGGAAGAATGTTATTTGGACAGAGGGACTAGGAAAACTTAGCCCTTTGGTTGTGGAATGAGGTTGTTGAGATATTCATGGGTGGGGTACTAGCACTTGTTTATATTCACAACTATTGAGTGTCTTGCAATAATATCTAAGTCTATCATAGTGGTTGTTAAAGAAAAATGGCTATAGATGGACATTTTGTTAGAGTGGGAATGACCTTATACTTGTAATTCTACAAGAAGTATCTAGCGAGAACTATTTTGATAAGGAAAAAGTAGAAGGTAGAAGTATCTAGTGAGAACTAGATCATGCTAGAATTTTCCTTTACTCAAAAAGGATCATGCTAGGCTTGTCTATCTGGCTTTTACCCTATATTAAGGTAGACAATGTATAAATGGCACAACTTCTATAAAGTGTCCATTATGCAACTTAGACAATGAATCCTTTGAGCATTTGTTCGTCATATGTCAATATTTAGCTGCAATATGGAGAAGACATTACATTGGAAAGGGGTTAATAGGCAAAGCTATGGGTTGGCATGGGCTGTTGACCATGCACACAGGGAGGTCTTCAGGGGCAATTATATATAGAATGGCTTTGGCTTGCTGTATATATAGTGTTTGGTGTGAAAGGAATATGAGTATTTTTCATGTCACAACCCCAAACCAAAGCCGTGACGGCGCCTTACACTGCTTGCCAGGCAAGCCAACATTCAATATACAGAAATAAACTTCAATAACAATAAGGAATAGCCTCAAAAGTGGAATAGGATAAATAATTATAGCCAAACAGTGCTACAACTGAAATACCATCTCAGAACCTGGTGTCAACAAGTACATGAGCTCTATAGAATAAATAAGTACAACGGTCTGAATAACGATGCAATACTGTTTGAAGTACATAAATAGTAGTAACAAAGTA
This sequence comes from Nicotiana tabacum, assembly GCF_000715075.1. Taxonomy (NCBI): domain Eukaryota; kingdom Viridiplantae; phylum Streptophyta; class Magnoliopsida; order Solanales; family Solanaceae; genus Nicotiana; species Nicotiana tabacum. The sequence continues at coordinate 142,008,443 of NC_134087.1, read as the reverse complement.
AGGAAAGGGGACTTCAAGGCATGCAAATGAAAACAACAGTGCTACCTTGAAATCACCAATGGTACCGGTGCAACTCTCTAGCAATCAGCTCTATCAGCAAATATCTGGATCTGTACATGAAGTGGATAGTTTAATATGAATACAACCGATCCTATGTACTCTGTAAGTAGCTCGCCTAATCTCGGATTAAAGATAGCGACGAGATTGGCTAGGTCCGTTACTCACTTTCAACATCCAACAATAACAGTAACAACACAATGATAGTAACAAAAGGGAAAAACAGCTCAAGAATAACAAGTTCAACTTAATCACACATTAACAGGGAAATAGGCATGCTTTCCAAACAAATTAGTTAAAGCATCAATTTCATGATATAGAGTATCAATTAGCATGAGGAAGATACGTCTCTATGCCTGCATGAAAAGTAACAATGCCAAAATCAACGAATTCACGATGAAATCATCAAATAAGCACAATCTCAGCACTGTACGGGTGCCTGGCATAAAGTCCCTCACTCAGCACATACCAAGTGCCTGCACCCACAAGGCCCAAAGTAGCATGGGTTATCACTCGACTCCGGAGGGGCGGATCCTAGCCCAAGCGCTGATCGGATCAAAAGTCGACGATCATCATAACTCAGCCCAAATAGCCTGGCGCACGCGTCACCTCAATATCAACTTGATTTCTGTGTCGCTGTTTTTTGAACATCATATTTGAGTTGGATTAAGAATGATTGTATATTGGATGCTGAAATTAGTTATTTTAATTGCAGTTTAATTTTTAATGTACTATAAATTCATAGTGGTTGATACTTTTTTTAATTTCTTGAATTCCCGTACATTGTGCGCTTCACTTCAAAGAACTCACTTTTCACTTCAACTCCGATGGATCTGGTCACATTTTGCGCTTTTCACTTTCAATAATTCTTGGCTGACTTTTACTGTCGTTGATGTTTGACTTTTTACCATCCAGTAATAGATTTTTTGCACTTCTTGTCGCAGACGCAAACGCTGACAAAGCTTCGCTTCTCCAGAAATGCTTTTACTGAAACAGAGAAGGAGGATTTCAAAGTAATTCTATTTTCTGTTCGTACAATCATGGCACCCTTTTTGTTTTATTTGTAACTTTTCTTGTGAATATTATGTGATGCAGAAACTTTTGAAAGGTGATGACTTTTACAGAATAAGAGTACCGTCCAAAGTATTGAACCTTCCTGGCAGAGAATATGTTGTTTCCTCGGTGAAAGCAGTAAGTTTGGAACTATTGTGGCTGGAAGTATCAGCATTTTGTACATGTGTAGTGTCTATACATTTAAACATTCATAAGGAAGGAATAGTTTGAACTGGTGTCAATACTTTGCCTTTGTGTACACTGTACAGATGTATGCCATGCCTTTTTATCCTTGTGACATTGAAATCTTAGGATTAGGAAAGTTAAATATTGTGGTGAATGACAGCACGAGTTTTCTTTTATCAAGCAAGGGCATTTTGTCTGTAAAACTTCTTTCTGGGAAGAAACTTTCATGTAATTTAACATGTACTTTCTAAAGGGCAAGTTTTCTTTTATCTAGCGAGGGCATTTTAGCCGGTAAAATTTGTTTGTCAGAACAAGAAGTTTCATATATTTGCGACTTTAATACTGTATCTCTTATGGAATCTTAATAGAAATATTGAAACTTGTTAACTTCTTTCTGGTGCTTCTGGATCTGCATATGTGCATTTAGCCTTGCTCTTGTTTGAGTTAAAATTTATATCGCCCTAGGAAGATTTAAATCATTGAGAAGCCATCCAGAGTGCTAATTAACAATTGCTTACCCAAGTTAGATATTTCTCCCCCTCAAGAAAAAGAAAAAGTGGTGCATAAAAAGTTGAATGAGCTAGTTTGTCCCCCTTTACAATTTTATTCCTCTGTTTTGTTAGATGTAAACAGCATTGAGAAAAAGTTCCCAAGAGGGCCCTTACTTGCTCAATGATACTTAATCATAGTTTTATTCTGTGAAAGCCTACAGCTCGCTGGCTGATCTGCCTATAGTTTGTAGTTTCGCTATATTGATTTTTATTTTGTACCGTGGATTTGTCAGTTGTTTAAATTGATTATCCAATCTTAACCTTTGTAGTACAAACTATGAATTCTTTTCAACTTAGGTGCTCTCCTTTGTCACACACGATCCTTTATACTCTATTTTTTTTGAAAAAGGTAACAATTATATTCTTCAGCACCCAAAAAAACAGGGTTGGTATCTAATGTTTTCAAGTACAACCCCTGAAAATCTTACAGAGAATCAAAAAGGTCTAGTAGTAATTCTACATCACCTATCAACTCTTCTTTACACCAAAAAAGAAAAAGAGAAATGCAAGAACTCTTGATTTTCTATGTTGAACGGCTCTTGCCTTCAAAACATCTTGCATTTCTCTTGTTACAAACTGTCCACCATATGCAAGCTGGAACAATCTTCCACTATTCCTTGTGACATGTTCTTCCCCTAATACTGTTCCAGCTGCATATCAGGCCAATGATATCTTTGAACATCACCCAAACAATACCAGCTAGTGCTATAAAGAGCTGCCAAAGTTGTCTAGTAATAACATAATGTAAGAAAAGATGCTCATTGGCTTCATCTTCCCGCTGACATAGAAAGCATGTAGAGCTGGTCTGAATACCTCTTCTTTGAAGAGTTTCTAGAGTGAGGCAGGCTTTTCTTACAACTAACCATGAAAGAAAATAACTTTGTATGGTACTTTGATCTTCCAAATCTTTTATCAAGGCCAAGGATTGTTGGGATGTCCTCTAGATGATAGATATTTGTATGCTGCCTTGACTGGAAATTTAGAGCTACTGCCTCCTTTCTAGGGGTGTTAATGGTTCGGTTTGGATCGGTTTTTCCCTAAAAAGAAACCAAACCAAGTAAGTCGGTTTTTCAAATATTAGAACCAAACCAAACCAATTAAGTCGGTTTTCGATTTTTTCTGTTATTTGTCGGTTTTTTCTTAAATATAAGACATACACTACCAAACACATATTTCAACGACCACATTTTCAACGTAGCACTATCAAATCAATTGCCCTTTGAGAAATCTATTATTTAACAAGATATATTGATGATAATTGAATCAAATAGTGATGAATAATTTAAGAACTCAATTAAAAATATATTATTTTTAACATGAATAGATTCTTACACTTAACAAAAGAAAACTACCAATCAAACTAGAATGTAAAGGTAAAGAACTGTTCTAAAAGTGCAAACGATTAACATTTACTATAAATTTTTTGAAATTTTGTATAAAAGTATACATATATATAGGTGTAATAATGAATTTAAAATAGCTACTCCTATATTCGGTTTTGTTCGTTTTTTTTTTGATTAAAACCAAAACCAAACCAAATTTGATCGGTTTTTAAATTTCAAAACCAAAACCAAACCAAACCAAACCAAAAAATATCGGTTTTTTTGGTCGGTTTGGTTTGGTTCTGTTTTTCGGATTTTTATGAACACCCCTACTCCTTTCCATGTAAGAGAGTCCTCCGCTAGCATTTTAAGAATCTCAATAGCTCTATTGACTTCCCAGTCATTGAGAAGCCTTCTAAAAATTAGCTTCATTGAGAAACCTTTTAAAAATTAAGTTCCAGCCCTGGGAGCTCCAAGATTCTTCTACTGTGGCATTAGGTGAAGTGGTGAGATTGAATAGATCAGGAAAAAGGTCTTTCAATGCTCCATGACCAATCCAATCATCATGCCAAAATGATATCTTCCTCCCATTTCCTATCCTAAAACCTGTGTTTGTTGTAAACTTCTCCCATAGATTCCTGATAGCTTTCCAATTGCCAGCTCCATAAGGAGTTTTCATTGGTTTGGTGCTCCAATATCCTGATTGCTCATACCTGCATGTGACAACTTGTCTCCATAAGGCTTGCTTCTCAGTGTTGAATCTCCACGACCATTTCAGTAAGAGACTTTTGTTATGCAAACTTAAGTTTCTAATGCCTAGACTGCCAATTCTCTTGCTGGAGATGAGAGTGTTCTAGCTGACAAGATGGAGATGGGAACCTTTGGACTCTCTGTTGCCTTCCCAAATAAAGTTCCTTCTCAGTTGGTCAATTCTTCTCCTTACTTTGGCTGGGATAGGAAATAAGGACATGATGTAAGGGGGTCAGGAGTCCAGGACAGATCTCACCAAAATGACCCTTCCCCCTAGGGATAAGTATTGTGCTTTCCACCTTGTAAGTCTCTTTTCACATATATCAAGTGCCCCTTCACATATATATATGCAACTTTGTTCTTGGTACCTAATGATAATCCCAAATACTTAGTTGGTAAATTTCCTACTTCACAACCCAAAATGCCAGCTAGAATTGGAAGGTGCAGGATCTACTAGGTTTAGATCATTGATTGTGTCGGAGAAATCTCTTATAGCTCTGGTTAGATGGGGGTTGTTGCTTCTTTCATTTGAGTGTATGGTTGTGTTGAAATCCCCACATACCACCCATGTCCCATTACAAAGCCCTCTTGAGGCTGCCAACTCCCACCATAAGTCTTGCCTCTAAATTCTGGAATTTGAGGCATATATCCCTGTGATGAACCATGAGAAATCTTGGCCTATTGCAGTCAATCTACAAGAGATACTCTGACTATTAGAAGTAATCAACTCCCCTTCTAATATTCTTTTATCTCACATGATAAGAATTTCCCCGCTAGTACCAATAGCTTCAAGATTGACAAAATCCACCCATCTACTCCCCCGTAAGTGTGTGGCAACAAGAGTTATCACCTTCTATCTTTGTTTCTTGAAGAACCACTACTTCACACCTCCATTCATTAAGAGTAATTTAATAAGTCCCCTTTTCTCCCCATCATACAATCCCCACATCAGTGTTGTGAAAAGTGCTCGCTTCGCGCTTGGCACATGGTCTCTTAAATAGCGTGACCCTAGACTTCCCATCTAGGATTCCATGACAGTATATCGATCTTCATTAATCAACTTTGAGGGTGCCTCTTCCCCTTGACCCTAGACTTCCCATCTTTATATTTGATGCCTGATTTTAACCTCTTTAATTGCTTCTGACCTTTTGGTTTGATTGCAGTGTTGCTTTGGATTGTGGTATCTTCCATCTTCTTGTGCCTTCTACTGTCAATCTTCATGAATAAAGACATGGCATCCTCTTCGCACTCTTCAAAATCAACCCCAAATTGCTTACTTGGTTTGAGAACATTCATATGCACCCACAATGAAGCTTCTTCTTCTGCCCTTTGAATTTGCATGTCAATTGGAATAGCTTCTTCATCAATACATGCAAATGGATCCCCAAAAATAACCAACTGTTTGCTACCCTCGTCCACATGCAATGACTCCCCTTCTCTGATGAGTTGAGTTCCCTGGACCGAGGGCAAGATTAGAGGAACCTGTACCAAGTCCTCTTCGATGCCTAGAGTAGAGTTAGTAGAAAGTGAAGAAGAATTGAGTTCCAAAAGTATAGGATCAAAATGGTCTTCCTTCATCTCTTTTGTCTGCTCCTTCGAAGACATAAACATCGACACTTCCAAACATGGCAGTTGAGATCCAGAAATTTGCTTGATGTCCATTTGGTTATTAATAATCGGCCCATTAAAGTCTTTGGTAGTTGGGCCATTAGAATGTTCATTAGTTGGGCCTTTAGGGATAGCCACATGTGGTCCCTCAAATTCTTGGATCTGATTCTACAATAAAGGGTCAAAAGAATTAGGACTCACACTAATTAATTCCTCAACTTGGGCTTTTAGGGTTGGGCCTTTGCACCAAGAATTAGCTGATGGATCTGTCAAAATTGGGCCCACACGAATTAATTAACTGTGGCTCAGAACTCCCTTTTGTTTAAAGAGTTCAGCATCAACCTCACGTGACTCAGGCACGTGTAAATTTTTTGAAATTCTCCCTTCAATGTGCACACGTGACCTAGGTACTGTTGTGCCAAATAAGTCCCATCTTCCAGGCTACCCCTATTAACCATCAGATATTCTCTCCCATCCACACCGGCAATCAGAGCAGCCATCAACGTCGTCGGAACTTCACACCATACGGGATTTTGTACAAATACCCATCGCTGTTGTCACGACTAGAAATCCCAACCATGGGGTCGTGATGGCGCCTAACTTCTACTTGCTAGGCAAGCCAATGTTAGCTAAAGTATTAACCAATTTTAACAATTTAAAAGCAGGATAATGATGATTAACGAGTAATAAATTCTGAAATACATGGAATAGATACAAAAGTAACACAGTCTACCCAGAAATCCGGAGTCACAAGTACATGAGAGACTAGAAGACTACAAGTATGGTCTGAAATGAGGTACAACTGTCCGAAACTAGATAAACAGTAAAAACAAGGTAGAAGATGGCTTCAAGGATAGCGAACGACATGCAACAATACCTCGAGTCTCCTATGAAAGTCGGATATGAGCAATCTTCACTACACGCCGCTGGGACCAACACTGCACAAGAAGTGCATAAGTGCAGTATGAGTACAACCGACTCCATGTACTCTGTAAGTGTCGAGCCTAACCTCGACGAAATTATACGGAACACACGTCAACTCATAAGAACGAGACCCGAGGGTCAACTAACGGAGGGCCCCAAAATAACATCATCTCGAAATCCTCATATCACAGTTTCGAAATAGAACATCACAGCTACAATCACTACCACACATCATACTTTGCTGCAACGCACAACTCGGTGCCAACAATATCACAATATCTGTAGCGGCGTGCAACCCGATCCCATTATCAGTTCGTTTCAATACTGTTGCGACGGGCAATCCATTTCCAATATAAACTCATTAACATGAACAACTCAACACAACCAGTAACGTAATCCTAACACAAAAAGGTACTAAAGCGTACAAAACACCAAGGATCTACTAGTACAACAGAGAATAACCAATACCTCGTACCCAGAAACCTCAATAATTCATTAACACAAGAATAGCTAAAGAACTCGCACAATTGGACACAATGTAATAAAGTACAACAAGTAAGATAAAGACAATAAAGGCAAGTAAAGATATGAATCAATGAAGGTATACAATTAATACAGGTTGGCACATATGTCAGGTAAGCAGGTATTGATTGAAAGATAAATGAACCGAAACATGTAACAACTAACTGAAAGTTAACAAGGCATGAATAATAAGTAAAGCATGAATAACAAACAATGACATGTGACAAATCATAGCATGTAATGAAATATAGCATAGAGTAAATAAAGATATAAAGGTAAATCGCCCAATTCGCATGCTTGAACCTATGGCAACGTATATGCACTCGTCACCTCCAATATACGCCTTTCCCACACATAGGTTCATGTAGCAAATGGACCAAACAAGTCCTCATTCTCTCAAGTCAAAGTTAAACACGACACTTACCTCTTTCCGCAACCAAATCAATACTCAACCATGACTTTTTCTTTGGAACAAGCCTCCAAACCAACCTATCTAGCAAAATATCGTTCAAGCAAGTCAAAATAAGCTTTGGAAACTGCCCACGTGTGAAAAAGATTCAATCTTTAGTTAAATTGAAAAAGTCAACCCCGGGCCCGCTTGGTCAAAGCCCGAGATTCAGGCCAAAACCAGATAATTCACCCCCGACCCCGGTTATGTGATTTGTTTTGAAATTCGATCTCAATTCGAGGTCTAAATCTCAATTTTACAAAATCCTTAAATTCTATCCAAAATTCCTAATTTCTACCGTGAAATTCCTAGATTTGATGTTAAAAATTCATGAAAAGTAATGGGAATTGATTGAAAACTAGTTAAGATTACTTACCAATGATTTTGGGAAGAAAGCTCTCAAGAAAATCGTGTCTATAGTGTTTAAGGTTGAAAATACTGTAAAATGATAAGTCTCGATTTTTCCATCTTTTACCCCGGCCCAGCATTGCATTTGCGAACACTTGTTCACAAATGCGACAAAATCTTCGCATTTGCGAAGGACACCCCCTTAGCACATGCGACTCATTCTTCGCAAATGCGAAGACCCAGCTCCTCAGCCCATTGCTTGCACATGCGATCACTTGATCGCAAAACGAGGCTCGCAATGCGAGATCTCAACTGACAATCAGCAATTGAAATGCACCAGCTATTCTGAATCAATCTGCAACACCTCCAGAACTCACCTGAGCCTCTCGGGCTCCAAATCAAACATGCACACAAGTATATTAACATAATACAAACTTGCTCGCTACCTCAAATCATCAAAATAACATGAAATAACAAGAATCGATCTCAAAACTCAAGATTTCAACTTGAAAACTCAACTTTCACAATTTTTCACATAAAACGCCGAAATGCACTCGGGTAACCCCAAATCCCAACCAAACATGCATACAAGCCGAAAAGCATCATATGAACCTACCGAAATCGTCAAAACACCAATCCGAGGTTGTTTACCCAAAATGTTGACCATGGTCAACTCTAGCTTCATTTTAAGTCAAAAATCACATTTTCATCAAAATTTTACGTCCGGAAAACGACAGGATCACTCACGCAAATCGATAAACATCAAATGAAGCTATGGGGGGTCTCGAAACACAGAAATAACGGCTAGTACCCAAAACAACCTATCGGGTTCACAACTGTCTACATGTATATCTTTCGGCATGTTACTCCCGTCTCCCTTCACTTTGATTCTAGCCCAGTGTAAATGGTTTTTTAGTGTTGTCTCCTCCATTTCAATCCAACCATCACAGGTGATCACCTATTGCTTTGAAAACTTTCTGTGACCCAAGGTTAATAGGAAGTCCCAGAAGCCTAATCCAAACCCAATTACGCTCCACCTCTTCAGGCAAGTAGCCAGTAGTAGGTTTCCACCATTCAAGGATCACTTTGGTCTTCTTCCAATGCCAGTCACCCTTAAGAACATGTTCAGCATCCTTCGTTGAAGTTCAAACAAGAACTGGTAATCGTTCATCTTGTACACATTCACACCAAAGGTAGATTTCCATGTGATACAGGCCCATCTCTGGATATCATGTAAAGTTGGAGTCTCCTTCATAGGAGTCCGAACTTTTCCAACTATGCACCTTCTTAGCACATCTTTGTCCGATAATTCTGAACCCCAGGAATGATGACTTTGGAATTGTTGGATTTGATTGGAGAAGATTTAGTCCCTTCTGATGGCCATCTACTGGTTCTGATTACTTCGTTAGAGGATGACTCCCGCTGTGGGTTTCTGACAATAGGGACATTCTTCTCTTCTTCTGGGACATTTATGAACCTTTGTATTTTTTGAGCTATGATTCCCCACCCTGCCTTAAATGTAACTTCTGGTGTAATAATGACATACCTGCGCGGCCCTGTACAGCGACGAAACTGATGTACCTTCCATGTTCATTGTATTTAAGAGTGCAATAAAAATCTGCATAGTGATCGTTCATATTCCACCTCCTTATCGCCCTGCCATGCTCCTTTGAGGCCACATTAAATACCTCTACGACCCACTTCATAACTTTGAGGCTTACAGTTGCTTTTCTCATCAGGTTCCTGCTACGTTCAACCCATTCGAACCAAACTTCAGACCTAGAACAATTTTTTTTAATGTGAAAGGATTTAAAACCAGCATGATAATAAATCCTGTCACTGTCCATATTAACAGAATAACACGATTGAGGTTTAAACAATAATCACAGTAGGTGAGGGGGTGAATTCCGGTGGAGAATCACACCGGAAAAGGTTATTCGACAGTCCTAGAAAGTAGGAGAGAGAAGTGTCTCGGGAAAGGTGCCTGGGAGCATTTTGTTCAAAGTTTCTTTACCTTAATGTAGGTCATTTCTCTTGTCTATTTTTATATTTCCATTTCAGACATTAGAATTTCCTTTGTGATTTGGCTAATTATTCTGGTATTTTCCTGGAATACTGCAAGCTTCAAATGACATGCTCATCATCTAATTGCTATTACTGTTTTTGCCTCAGAGGTGTCTTCCTCGGGATGGTTTGGAGGAGCACTTTGTCATACATATGGTAATATTCAACTTAATATTTGTTACCTTATACCTTAGTTGTCTATTTAGGTTCCAGCATGATATGTTCCTTTTCTGTTTTCCTTTTTTGTTGGATGTAGGTGGTTAAGAATATAATTCTGTCTTGTCTAACAGGATTTGTTAAGTACTTCGGCTACTGTGGAAAGTAAAGAAAATAAAGTTAAATTAAGATATTTCAACATGACGTATTTCCTTTATATATCATATTAGCGTGTTTCGCATTTTGTATTTTCTTCTAAGGGAAATAGGTGGTTTCCTTGGCTAGTTTAAGTATTTCTCTTGAATTTCAATTAAGACATATCAGGTCAGAGTTTTTGTTATTATGCGAACTAATCAAGTTGGCACAGTCTACTCTTTATTTGTGCAAATCTTTCATTTTTATCTGTTAGGAATTTGACTTTGATGTGTTCATTGCAGGACGGTGTGAATATTTTGGCTGTTAATTATGGTTCCCCTGGTGCATGCCAATACCCTCGTCAATTGAAGCTTGTAAGTATTGATCCCTAAGTTTTAGACCCCTACTCACCAGCTAACCTCCCCGTCCTTTCTGCCCAACTTATATGAAGCATATCATGTATGTCTAATCAGTAGTTCTCGGATTTGAGCTTGAGAATTTTGATAGGGCAATAGAATGATACTACTCTGTTTGAAAGCTTTAAGCTGTTGGAACGGGAAATAACTTAAATGTAATTACCAATATCTCACCAATCATTCCAAATTTGGGTGCTTTGCTCTGAAAGCATCTATTAGTATCTGAAGATCTTTTACCAAAAGATACCTTTTGGAAGATTACATGATGTATTTAGATTTCCTAAGGGAATTACAACCTCATTTTTCAAGGAACCTCTATATTTGCTGGACTTTTGATTTTTAGGTTTAGACCAATGACCGAGGGAAAATGACTTTTCACTCGCACCTTTTGTGATACTTTTTACAATTGAAGTGTTCTATTGTGAAAAAAGAATCTATCTCATACAGAAGAGGTATACAATAGAGATACCAGCCAGTGATTTTGACATCGCCACCCAGAATATTCTTTTCTTTATAACTGAGAAATCCCCAAGGGCTAGTGGCGCACAGCTCGAAACTTGATGGATAATGGGCCTAGAATATCTTATATGCAGCTGCGTGCCAAGATATACCCCAAAAAAACAGCAAAATCTATGGATAGTGGAAGCATTTTTCCCATCAGAAGCTCTTGTATTTCTCCTCCCAACTAGTCACACGATAGCTTGACAGATGATATCTCAAGTTCCTCTTCTTCCAATGGAGCTGGCTTTGGACCTTCAGCTCCAAAGTAGATTTTTGCACTGTTAGGCATAACCCAGTTAGTACCGGAAAATTTCCAGTCTTGTCACCCTTGGAACTGATAAATGGGTGGTCGTCCACCCATTTATCAGGAAAAAAAAATTATTCCAGTCTTGTCACATACTTGGAACTTATAAGTGGGTGGTCAACATCTGCTGTTTCTTTACCATAAGAATCTCCAAATGTGTATTCTTCTCTGCCTTATATTATTAGCCGTAAGTATAGCGTTCCAAGCAGTTACATAAAAGTATCGACCTCCTGGGGAGCTCTACTTTGCAAGCTACTGAATGTGGAGAAGTATCTGGTTGGGTTTTTCAGCAAATTAGGATTTGACTTTAAATTGTCTTGTCATATGTCCCTTCCATAGCCAAGAGGCGTCGTCCTCTTATTTTGTCTAAATTCAAGTCACTCTCTAATTGCTTAGTTCTTCCTTTCTCTGTCTTGTAAAGCCTTTCTGAAGTGCAGGTCCCAAAACATTCATCCTCTTTCCTCATAGCAGCCTCTTCTGGTTCTGGAGATGCCAAAAGTGGCTAAATCAGATCTTCAGAGGCATAATTCTCCACATCCAGAGTGAAAACTTTAACTTATACTCAGCTGGAGAAGAAACAAGTTTCAATTTCATTGAACTTCAAAATCCAAATGTGAGTTCTGTAATGTCCAGGTGCAGTGAGACTTCTTTTTTCTGATAACCCAGAAATTCCCTAGGGCCAGCTGGTGCACGGTACAAAACATGGTAGATAATGCCCCCCACCCTTCTCTGCCCTAATATCTGGCTTTTGCTTGCGGCGGGATTCGACCTTATGACATGCCCCTTATTCATATATCACGTGCTATGCTCTTACCACTAGACCCAGGGCGATTCAATGAAACTTAAGTTCTTGACTATTACCTAAAACATAGATCATTGGGTTCATGTAATTGGGATGGATTAGCATTCACTACATAACCGAGACTCAGATGGTAAAGGCAGGTCTTCAGATGGCAAAGGCAGGTCTTTTGGTCATACATCAATATACGTGCAGAAATCTTGCTTAGACAGAGTAATTCTTTCTCAAGTTAGAGAAAACTTGACAGGCGTATATAGTTTAATGACTAAGAAAAGATTATTTGGGCATCTGAAAAACAGAAAAGATTATTTGAGTTCACACTTCTGTTAATATGATTTTGGTTTGAAAGACAAATTATTACTAAAAGCTAAAACATTAGAGAAATAATCTGGATTGCTATTTGGAACAATAGAACAAAATTCATGATATGCTACGGAATATTCTAGTTGTGGAACTCTGTCTGGACCATGTTCTTACAACTGAAATGCGCAAACTGGAACAGCTAAGTTGATTCAGTCTGTACTACTAATCTTTAGAATTATCTAAAATCTGGTAAGGAATAATGCTGCTATTTCGGTATCTGAAAAATCTGCAACAACCCAAAGACCTTTTATACTCAAGTTGAAGTTCAAAAATAGAAAGTCTTGAATTCTCACCTGAAATATTTCAGTCAAAGAATCAAGATAGTAACTAACCGACAATTCATATCAGGCTATTGAGAATTTTATAACCATCAAGTACTGATAAGTAGCAAAATGAGAATTACTTCATGCAATGTGATTTAGTGTAAGGTGGATACAGGTTATGGTTTCCTACAATTAGCTTTAGGTTCTTGAGAGACTCACTATTAGATTTGTTTCCAGGATGGATCAATTAGTATTGCTGGTGATGCTTTTGAATCATAGTGTATGAGATATTCATGTCCTCTATGTCAGTTACATTTTTCTATTTATAAAAATCTGGGGACTATTAGCAATGTCATGCATTAGGCAATGTTTTTTTCGTGTGGAAGTAAACCGTTTCCAAATCATTTCTGCTGGTTCCGTTATGGATTCACATGCTGCCTTTTCTTTTCTTTGTATATTATGCTCTTTCTAGCTTATTAATAGGACTTGACATTAGCTAGTTTAGTAAGTGAAATGTAATAGCAAATTTTCATGGTACTGGAGAAGGAAAAGGATTTCATGTAAATAAGATGCTAATCCTATGACTGATGCTAAGTTTTGTGCTTCTATTTCAGCCTGCAAAATGGTCCTTTAACTCGCACACAGTCCTAAAGCCTACTGAACAGGCACCCAGGCAAGTCACTGTAATTTTTTATTTTCCTTGTTCCTGACATTGTATTCTCCTTTTGCATAAAGCAAGTGACGGGTGGTAACTAATCAACTTGGGTAAAAAGATCATATCATGACGCTATGCTTGTTATCAGGGAGTTTATATAAGCTAATAATCTCCTTGAGAGAAGCTTCAAGTACCTAGCTGTTTGCCAAAGGATAATTTGATGTGGCTTTTTAAATTGTAAATATGGCTCCGGCACTGCCTTTGTTTTGAAATTGATTAATTTGACTATTCAAAAGCAAAATGTGTCAACCTAGTCAGGAGGGGTGGAGATTAGGGGAATCTTCTCATGTTCCTTCTGAGAAACTTAAAGAAATGGCTAGGGAACAGTCTGTCAGATGACATTGTCCCTACTTTTAGTACGAGCATTACAGATATTTTTGTTTTTGAGCTTCTATGGAGCAGAAAAGGAAGATAAAGTGAAGCCGAAGAAATTTGTGCATGTTTCCATGAACTTATGTTGCTTATTTCCACGATACTAAAAAAAGTTGTTGGAACAGAACACCTATATTTTCAGAAGCTGTTGTTGGGGAGAATGGAGAGGGTGAAGAAATTCAGCCTCCAGAGAGATCTTTCTGGGCTAAATATGTGAGTTTGAATCAGTTACTTGTTTAGTTTCTTGTAAACCTAATAATTGCACACCCTCATTCTCATATTACAATTTTTTTATGATCTTTATTTCAGTGGATGTATTTGATCCCTCTCGGACTCATTGTTATGAATGCTATGACACAAGCGATGAACATGGCCGAAGAACAGACTAGCGGACAAGCAGGGGCCCAAGGACAACAGGCTATTGGAGCTCAACGTGCACAAAGTACTGTGGTACGAAGAAGATGATAGGTGAGTAAGTTGAAGTTAGTTTGAGTACATTTGTGATTTATCTTCATTATCTATTTATACATCCATGGTATAAATTGTATTAGCCCTTCTTAGGTGTCTACAAATAATGTATATGTGGTTCCGAGTATATTAAATTACAGCAAATATCATGAAGTACTTTTTAATTTTATTTTCAATTGTTTGAGATTTCCTGTAGTGTCTTTGTTAATGTAGTGATTAGCTGTCTCAATAAGTTTAGAGTTCCCAAAACAGAATTTTAATTTGAAATGGACATGCACACGTGTTATGCACAAAGAAATATGTGATGGCCTATCTGAAATGTTAACCAACTTTTATGGTTGAAATGTGCACTTTCACATTCCACTTGTACAAGACAGCACCATATACCTTAATTGTGTTTGATGCTTCCATTTCTCTTTCTTCGATCTCTCTGGATTAGTATAGCATATACCTTTATAGGTCGCTTCTACTGATATAGTATCTGTTTTGGGGGTTATATTTTATGGAAATTTGTGTGGTCATCACTTCTTCCATTGTTTTTTGGATCTTTTTGTTTTTTGTTAACAAGGAAAGGGTTTTTTGATGAAGACCCTTACGAGAAAAGGGTTGATGTTTGCTCTCCACAAATGGTGTTCTTTGAGAAATGTAGGACAAAGTGGAGCGTGGTTGGTTGCATTACTCTAGCATAAACCAAGTTTAAATTCAAAGATGACTTTTTTTCTCTGCAGATGAATATGATCTGCCACTAATGACTCTTCACCCGTTCGAAAACCCCTTTGTCTCTTCTTCTATATCACCCACCTAAGGTAAGAGGAGAAATCTTCTCAAACTTCCTTTGATTTATCTTCTTGTAGGATGTAAAGCTAAGCTTTTGCATTCTACAAGTGGTGCTTTGTTGGAAACAAAGAGGGGTGGAGTGCCTTGTTGATTCCTCCCACTCTAGCATAAAACCAAATTTAACTTTATAACATTTTCCCTCTCCAGATGCATATGATCTGCCACTCAGGATTCTCCACCGGGCCAAAATACCTTTAATCTTTTCTTACACATTAGGGGCACAAGAAGAGAAATTTTCTTAAATTCATTTATCATAAGCTGTATCCAGAAGTTCTTGGTAGGAGTTGATCATTTAGATTCTACAATTGGTGCTTTTATTAGAAATAAAGAGAGGGAATGGAGTATGGTGATTACTGCTATTCTAGCATTCTTCTTTTCCTCTTTTTGGATTAATATTCCTGCCCTTCTGGCATAAACCATGTTGAGCTGAGGGTCTATCGGAAACAACCTCTCTACTCCATCGGGGTAGGGGTAAGGTCTGCGTATACACTATCCTTCCCAGACCCCCACGTGTGGGATTTTACTGGGTTGTTGTTTTTGTTGTTGTCTCTAGAAATGCATGTGATTGCTACCAAATGCACATGTCCGAAAGCCCTTTTGTCTTTTTTACACATCACCCAAATAAAAGGAGAAATCTTCTCAAACCTTCCTTTGTTGCACACCCAATCCAAGGCCTCTTGGCAATGTTGAGATTCCACATGTGAGAATGCACAGGAAAAAAATCTATTATCTATATTCTATTAAATAATGATACAATGAGCTTTATTTATATAATACATATCCTACTCCTATTCTATGTGGGACTAGGACTAATTAACGTTATTTACATAACTATCTAACCTATACCAGTTGTCATGGCTTGAGACACGTTCGCCATTGTGACTGTTGGAAGAAATTGAGAATATGACATAGTAGTGAAAAGAGATTTGTTACCAGAAATGTGATCAGATGCACCTAAATCAATGACCCAAGAATCGTATGATGAAGATTGGGAGACACAACAACGACGACAACGACCCAATAAAATTCTACAAGTGGGGTCTGGGGAGGGTAATGTGTACGCAGACCTTACTCCTACCTCGAGGGAGTAGAGAGGCTATTTCCGAAAGACCTTCGGCTCAAGAAGACAAAAAAAGACAATACTAGTACCATCAATAGAAACTATAAGAAAAATATCATCATGAAAATGGGAATGTAAATGCAAAGCGAAATCTATAGATAATACATAGCCCTGGCACTATGGAAAACGAAAGAGACACAAGTCTCAATATAATCTGGTAGAAAAATCATCCAACTTTTCATAGTATTGTATCCCATTTTGCTACAATCAATTTCTCAAATTCTTGACTAACACTTGTATGATTAACCGTAGAATGTCAAATCAGAACACATTAAGCTGAAGACTTCCTTTTTTTTTTCTTAGTTAGACGGAGTTGGAAAGGAAAGGAAGACCTTCGGAAACCAAGTTCTTCATTTGAAATAGTGAAAAACTAAAGAAATATCTCAGAAAACATTGTTCACAACAAGAAAAAGTACAGTTCAGGCCAGAATCACTGTTCATGCCGGAAAAAGTGCATTGTTTACGCCGGAAAAAAATATAAGTTGTCGGAATTTGGTTTAAATTGGATAGGTAGGCTCGAATTACTGTGCGATTCAGCTGTCCTCAAGGAGCTCCATCAAAATCTGGCTGGAAGATGGCCCAGACACCCGACGCATGCACAAATCTCGCCGGAGAAAAATCTGTCTGTCCGGTATGTGAGGGCGCGCGGGGCACACTTTTCCGGTGAGGATTGGTCGCAGGATTGCGGCGCACCTTGTGGTGGTGTTGGTTTGTGCACAACACTGATAAATAGTGACTTTGATGCAAACAACCACCAGAAAAGTTGCACAACAAACTGTTTCTTCCTGGAATCGCTGGCAGATTGCACAACGAGTATTTTTTCACTATTGCTCTGATACAATGTGAGAATGCACGGGAGAAAAATCTATTATTTATTGTGAGAAGTATAGCATAAAAAAGTTTTGTTTAATTATCTGAAGTATTGTACAATGCCCTATTTATATACAATGATTGCATAATAATATGTATCTACTTCCCGATGTGGGATACTATACATGACTAGCTACTTAATACTCCCCCTCAAGCTGGTGCATATAAATCATATGTACCAAACTTGTTACATATGTAACTAATACGAGAACTAGTAAGAGACTTAGTGAAAATATCTGCAAGCTGATCATTCGGCTTCACAAACTTTGTAACAATATCTCCTGAGAGTATCTTTTCTCTAACAAAGTGACAGTCGATCTCAATGTGTTTAGTCCTCTCATGGAACACTGGATTTGACGCAATATGAAGAGCAGCTTGATTATCACACACCAGTTCCATCTTGCTGATTTCTCCGAATTTTAACTCCTTAGAGCAACTGCTTGACCCAAACTAGCTCACACGTTGCCATAGCCATGGCTCGATATTCTACTTCGGTGCTAGATCGAGCAACTACATTCTGTTTCTTGCTCTTCCAAGAGACCAAATTACCTCCTACTAGAACACAATATCCAAACGTAGAAAGGCTATCAGAAGGTGATCTTCCCCAATTAACATTTGTGCTGCTCGTGGTCTCGATCCTCGAATAGTAATCCTTTGCCTGGAGTTGACTTCATATGCCGAAGAATACGAACAACTGCATCCCAGCGACTATCACAAGGAGAATCTGTAAACTGACTTACAACACAAAAAGGAAAAGAAATGTCAGGTCTAGTCATTGTGAGGTAGTTCAATTTGCCAACCAACCTCCTATATCTCGTAGGATCTTTAAGAGGCTCGCCCTATCCTGACAGAAGCTTAGCATTCAGATCCATAAGAGTGTCAAAAGGTCTGCAGCGCATCATTCCAGATCCTTAGTCTGGAAGTGGTGAAAGAGATGCTGCTTCAGATTAGTAATACCATCTTGATCATTGCCAGTAATAACAATATCATCAGCATAACCACTAGATAAATACACAGATTAGGAGTAGAATGTCGATAAAACATAGAGTGATCAGCTTCACTACGAGTCATGCCGAACTTCTGAATAACTGTTCTGAACTTACCAAACCAAAACTCGAGGGGACTGTTTCAAACCATATAATGACGTGCACAATCAGCATACAAGACAATTAGACTCCCCCTGAGCAACAAAACCTGGTGGTTGCTCCATATAAACTCCTTCCTCAAGATCACCGTGGAAAAAACATTCTTAATGTCTAACTGATAAAGAGGCTAATGGCGTACAACAGCCATGGACAAAAAGAGGCGAACAAATGCTGCTTTAGTCACGGGAGAGAAAATGTCACTATAATCAAGCCCAAAAATTTGAGTGTATTTTTTTGCAACAAGACGAGCCTTAAGCCGATCAACCTGGCCATCCGGGCTGGCTTTGATTGCATAAACCCAACGACAACCAACAATAGACTTAGTTGAAGGAAGAGGAACAAGACGAGGTATTAACTTGTCTAACTATTTTTGCTTTAGTTTGGAACCCATTAGCTAAAGTAATAATAGGAAGAGACTGCGAATATACAATGTTCGACAAAAGTGATTTATTACCAGAGATATGATCAGAAACTCCTGAGTCCATGACCCACGGTCCAAGAGTACTAGACTGAGAAACACAAGCAAAAGAATTACCAGCAACAGACGTATCAATCTGAGCAACCGAGGCTACTTGTGGAAATGTATGCTTACTTGCTCGATATTGAAGGAACTCATTATATTCCCCTTCAGATAAAGAAAATCCCCGATTACCTGTAGTCTCGGTCTGAGCAACATGAACGTTTCTGGGTGGTCAACCATGAAAAGAATAGCATACTTCACGAGTGTGTCCAAGTTTATAACAATAAGAACACTTGGGTCGAGATCTTCCAAAACGACCTCCTCGTCAATTCTCCATGGCCTAAGATGTCCGATTTTCCATTGTCTGAGATGCGAGAATAGAGGAGTCAACAATTGGTGATGAGACCAATGTGTGACTTGGTGGCGCAGCAATACGAAACAATCGAGAGAATAATTCATCAATTGGAGGAACCAAAGGACTAGCCAAAATTTGGTCTCTCACTGAGTCAAGGTCATTTGGCAGTCCAGCAAG
Source organism: Nicotiana tabacum (assembly GCF_000715075.1). Classification (NCBI taxonomy): domain Eukaryota; kingdom Viridiplantae; phylum Streptophyta; class Magnoliopsida; order Solanales; family Solanaceae; genus Nicotiana; species Nicotiana tabacum. The sequence continues at coordinate 141,989,154 of NC_134087.1, read as the reverse complement.
TGTAAGAACTAGAAACATCTTCTGTCATTGCTCTTGTTGTTCAATACTAGCAGTGACTAGCATCAACTTTTCAAATTCCTCCATAACCGCCTGCACTTGTCCAAAGTAAGTAGACATATCCAATTCCTGTTTCTTTAAGCTTGTCATCCGAGATATCACATTATAAAAACGAGATATGTCATTAGTGTATAAAGTACGAGCCTTCTCCCAAACTGAATAACATGCCTGGAATGGACGAAACAAAGGCATTAACCAGGAATCCATCGATCGCCACAACAAACTACATAGTTGAGTATCAATTTTCTCTAGAGTGCTTTGGCCTTTTCATCTCCATCACTTGTCTTCTTGGCTAGGTGATCTTGAACATCTTGACCCTTGCACCACAACTCAACAGAAGAAACCCAGGCTAAGTAGTTTGAACTTCCCATTAAGGGTTCCGAAGTAATCATCAAACTTGAATTTCCAGAACCCGTGTTTAGAACCAAAAATATCAGGCCCCAAAGACATTGTTGGACCAAATAGCACAGACAATCAAGAACACTAAAAAGCTCACAGGAACAGTGAAGGAAAAAACATTGTATTTGTATCTCGCCAGAATTTGAACGGTCGTTGGAAAATAGAAAAGTCGTCGGAATTTGATGTAACTTGAATGGATAGGCTCATAATAGCCTCGCGAGCAAGCTGTCCAAAAGAACTTTTGTCAGAAACTGACCAGAAAGCAGCTCACGCGTCGGTGCGTGAGGAGATTTGTCGGAATTTTCTTCCCTTTGATCGGCACGTGTGGGCGCATGTTGGGATACAACTGGGTTTTTTTGGATTTTGGTTGCCGGAGAGTGTAGGACCCTGTGGTGGTGTTGGTTTTAGCACAACACTGAGGGAAACATAGGTGATGCAATAACAGCCCTTGAAGTCGTCGGAAATTGGTACACGGCGATTGTCTGGCCGAGTTTTCTTTTCCGGATGTTTCTCACCAACGCTTTGATACCATGTGAGAAGTATAGCACGGAAAAGTTTTATATTAATTATCTAATGTATTGTATAATGCCCTATTTATATACAGTGATATATAATAATTGGTATCTACTTTTTGATGTGGGACACTATACATGACTAACTACTTAACATTATATTCTATCCAGTTGTGATACAATAAACCCTATTTATACAATACAATCTTACTCCTATTCTATGTGGAACTAGGACTAATTAATGTTATTTACATAACTATCTAACACCACAGGGGTCATCAATAGATTCCAACAGGGGTTATCTAACTCTTATTAACTCAGTTCTTGATGCACTTCCAACATATATGATGTCTTTGTTCCCCATTCCAACAGGGGTCATCAATAGATTGGATAGCATCAGGAGGAACCTTTTATGGGATGGGAACAAAGAAAGGAAGGGTTACCACTTGGTGAAATGGAAAGCACTTACTGTTGGCAAGAAATTTGGAGGCTTAGGGATCAGGAACTTGAAGATTCAGAGCAAAGCTCTTAGAATGAAATGGTTGTGGAGGCTCAACAAAGAGGATCAGCTCCTTTGGGGAAACATTATTAAAGCAAAATATGGACAGAAAGACAAATGGATGACTAAGGAGGTCACTACACCATATGAGGTTAGTCTATGGAGATCCATTAGATCATTGTGGAGTGAATTGAGGGATGACACCAAGATCAAAGTATTTGATGGAAATAAGACTAGCTTTTGGAAGGACAATTGGCATGGAGTTGGCAGATTGGATGTGGCTTTTCCAGAAGTCTTCAATTTGGCTCTACATCAGCAAAGGACTATAGCAGAGATGTGGACACCTCAAGGATGGAACATCATTTTTAGAAGACATATCAATGATTGGGAAGCACCAAGAGTGGTGGATTTATTCTGTGTTCTAGAACAGTTAAGTGGATTACAAGAAGATGCAGATGTTCTATGGTGGCAAGGCAGCAGTAAGGGTATATTCAAGGTCAACACAGCTTACAAAAGGATGAATCATTCCAACCAGCAGATAGCTGATTGGCCACGGAAACCCATCTGGAAAACAAAAATTCCTCATAAAGTTGTTTGCTTTGTGTGGCTATTGGCTAAGGAAGCTGTCCTTACACAAGATAATTTGATGAAAAGAGGCCTCATCTTATGTTCTAGATTTTGTGTGTGGGGAAACAACAGAAACAGTTAACCATCTCTTCCTCCATTGTAAGATAACTTCTCACCTATGGAGAATTATTCTTAACCTCAAAGGCATCTCCTGGACCATGTCTGGGAAAGTTATAGATGCTCTTAAAAGTTGGGAGGAAGCAAGACTACATGCAAAGGACAGGACTAGATGGAGAATTATACCAGCTTGTGTTTGGCGGACAATTTGGAAAGAGAGAAACTCCAAATGTTTTGAGAATGTGGAGAATGGAGTGCAAAAGATCAAGTTAAACTTTATTTTGCTGTTAAGTTTTTGGTGTAATCAGATGTACACAAATGATACTAATACCATTATTGATGTTTTAGACTCAATATAGAAAGTGTTAGTGATAGATAGAGTCTCTTGTATGTATGGTTTCAGTACTACCTAAGTAATGTTTTTGCTACATATGAAACATAGAAAAGTTACCAGTTTCAAAAAAAAGAAAAAACTATCTAACACCACAATCTGTGCTTTATCAGAAACAAACAAGATGGATTTCGGTCTCCCCACTCTAGCTTAAAAATATTTTCTCCAGGTGTCCGCCAGGGTCATCCTGCCCGCTCCAAAACCCATTTATATTATCTTAAACATTATCCGCTTAAGATAAAAGGGCAGCCCGATGCATAAGGCATCCCGCTTTCACGCTGGGTTTTGAGAAAGGCCGGTACCTTAAGGGGTATGATGTAGACAACCTACCCTTGTGCAAGCACCATCCACTTAAGATATAGAGGACAAATCTTTTCAAACCTACCTTCATTCCACACCTATGACCTCTTGGAGGAGAGTGGGTTTAGGATTGGTTCCACATATTTAAGAAGTTGATGACTACTATGTTTCCGTTTTCTCTTCTAGGTTCTGCCAAAATTTTGCATAGCAAATGAAACGAAGTAGATAAATTTTAATGCCTTTTGCTCTTTATTTTGTTTAAAATGTTTTTATCTTATAGGTGGATCTCAAATTGCATATAGAGAGGCTGTTTCCAAAGACCTATGATCTCTTGGAAATTTGGAGGCATTGTGGATTTCGCCAAGGACAGAACAAAATGGAAACCAAGGATCCATTTAGACAATACCAACTAATTAGGATTAAAACTTGGTTTCTATGTTGGTTAGGATTCCATTTATTCTGTTTTAAGACTGCAATGCCAGTGTGGGGTATGTGTGAGATTTAGAGAATCTCTAATATTATTTACTAATGTTTTTGATTGATAAATAATAAAAACTCATCACACCGATCACAAAATAACAATAAAGAAAGACTCTATAGTCGTGCATTGAATTTCAGATATCTAGTAGAATTTTTCTTGTGTACATCCTGGCCAATAAAAATTTTCTGCACTCTGAGACTTTTAATTACTGGAACTGGCTCTTTTGTGAGAGTTAAGAGAATAAATGCTTTGCGCATTACGAAGCCGACGTAACTCATTGGCTTTTTGGCTGGACGAAAATTAAAATGTATACGTTTTATATGGCTGGTGGAGTGTTACATTTTTTGTGGAACAACTTTTTTGGCAATTGACTCCTATTACATTTTCTGTGGAACAACTTTTTTTGCAATTGACTCCTATTACAGAAACTGTCGTACTCCCTACGTATCATTTTCTGCGATGCACTTTGGCTGGGTACAGGGTTTAAGAAAGAAGGAAAGTCTTTTGAAACTTGTGGTCTATAAACAAGCCATAGATATTTTCTGTGGCGATAAATCATCTCATTAAGGGTAAATTCGGAAGTTTAAAGTTAAATTATTTTTCCATATAGAAACGTATCAGTTCTTTTCGTGACAGAATAAAAGGAAAGTGCATCACATAAATTTAGACAAACGGCGCCTTACATACTCCAGCTTTTTGAGGGTTCGATAATTTAAAGCACTTTTGGGCTCTCCCTTCTATTTCTTTGTCCTTCCTCCTCTTGAGTAATGCTGTATTCTGGCCCGGGCCCGGGCCTTAGTGGGCCTAACGGGCCGGGCCTCGCGGTCCCGTGATCCTGGGCTCTGGCGGTCTCGGTCTTCGTGGGCTCAATGGGTGGAACCGGCCCGTGACGGGCCTAAGCCCACATGGTCCTGTGCTTAACGGGCCGGGCTCGTGGGCTTCGCGGGCCTAACGGGCTTTTTTTTTTAAAGGCAATTTCTTGTAGTATCATGGCTATATTAAAAATATATATGTAGTATATATGTATATCTAATTATTAAAGTGCTTGACGAAAAAGAAAATAACAAAACAATAGTAAAACACTAAATTGTCATGCATAATATATTTTCTTGTAGTATATTATATTGTATCTTATGTATATATATTCTCTTATATATTTTCTTGTAGTATATATATTGTATCTTATGTATATATATTCGCATAATATATTGTATCTTATGTATATATATTGTATCTTATGTATATATGTTCGCATAATATATTTTCTTGTAGTATATATATTGTATATTATGTATATATTTTCGCATAATATATTTTCTTGTAGTATATTATATTGTATCTTATGTATATATATTCTCTTATATATTTTCTTGTAGTATATATATTGTATCTTATGTATATATATTGTATCTTATGTATATATATTGTATCTTATGTATATATATTCGCATAATATATTGTCTTGTAGTATATATATTGTATATTATGTATATATATTCGCATAATATATTGTCTTGTAGTATATTATATTGTATCTTATGTATATATATTCTCTTTTATATTTTCTTGTAGTATATATATTGTATATTATGTATATATTTTCGCATAATATATTTTCTTGTAGTATATTATATTGTATCTTATGTATATATATTCTCTTATATATTTTCTTGTAGTATATATATTGTATATTATGTATATATTGTAGCTTATAAATAATTCTAAGTATAGACAAAGAAATATTGCGAAAAGAAGCTCATGGGTAGAAGCAATAAATTTTATTACCAAAAATGGCATATCTTTCTTAGTCATCCTTCCCCCAATGGAATGAGCACAACAAGGTACTAATACCACCATTAGAAGGAAAAAAAACTAAGGAAGATGTGCCAAAATACAAGTTACATATTATTCTAAGTATTATCTCTAACAAATCTCATAAATCCTTCAAGGTTCGGAGGAGGTTGCGTTGGTGGTGGTGGTGGAAAAGAAGCTTGTTCATCACCACTTCCGGGCGAAGCCGAATCCTCCGCAAGTTCCGCTATCATTTCTTCATAAGCTTCATCTATCGCCGGTTGTGCTTCTGCAATTCCAAAATTTCTTCTTTTCGAGCGGATCCAATCTCTAAACAATACTGATTTTTCCAAGCTATCCCTCATAGACGCTCTATGATCACCTATTTGCAGTCTTGCTTGACTGAAAGCGCTCTCTGATGCAACAGTTGAAGCTTGAATTGATAAAATATCCCGAGCCATCCTTGCAAGAACAGGAAAATGTTTTTCCCTTGCCTTCCACCATTCCAAAAGATCAAAAGAGCCGTCTGGATTCTCCTTTTCAAGTCCCTGAGACAAATAAACTTGAAGCTCATTTAGATGTGAAGTTTCATCATAATTTTCACCTTGAGACCCCCTGAACTCCATCCAAGATTTAAGAGCTTTTAAGCCCGCAACTCTTTTAGACGATTGTGAGCTAGACGAAGTAGGGGTTGGAATAGTTGGCCTAGCATGCTCTAAGGCAAGTTGATAAGCATTATAAACTGTTTGAGCATTAATCTTAATTGAAGCTTTTGCATCTGCAAGTGTCGCAATTTCCTCATTTGAAAGATCTAAAGCCTTATAAATATTTGAATACCAAAAATGAGGACCTCCCAATTTCATTGTAGGATTTAGCATTGCAGCAAGACCATAAATAGGAGGGATAGGAAAAAAATATTTTTTAAACTTTTGTTTCATTTCATTTATAGCAAGTTCATAAATATCCCCACCCTCACTAAATTCAACAAACAAATCAGATAGTGCTGCAATATAAACTAAACAGTTTGAAATAGTAGGATAATATTGCCCAGAAAATGCATTTGTAGCAATTTGAAAATGTTCTAAAAAATCTAAAAGAATTTTAACATTAGTCCAATCTTGAGTGGTAAGCATTTCATCATCATCCTCACCACCTACCCGAGAATTAAACGTTGCATTAATTGGGTTTCTATATTCATTATAATTATAATTATGCAAACTAAACCACACAAAAATATATTCTAAAAACGTAAGAGTTGAAACGAGTTTACCGGATTGCCGAACAACTTCTTGAAAATTGAAAATCGTTGAACACTTGAAAACTTCAATTCAACAACTTCACAATTTTTCACGAAATTTCAACAATAAATTAAGTAATTGTAGTAGAGAGATTGAGAGAGATTGAGAGATATTGATGAATTGGCGAATAAAAATGAAAGAATGAGGGGGTATTTATAGTTGAGAAATGGGAAAAAGTGTAATTATATAAAGTTTGGGGGCCAAATGGCCATTTTTTAAACTTAAAAACGGTCATATTTTCAGCCCAAACGGCTAGATTTTAAATATGGCCGTTGGAGAATTTTAAATTTTTTTTTTTTTTTTTTTTAAAAATAGCCGTTGGGCCCGCCAGGCCTTCTGACGGTCCCGGGCTCGTGGGCTCAAACATGAAGACCGGCCCGTGACGGGCTTAGGAGGACCACCAGGACCGGCCCACCAGGCCCGTTAGGACCGCGGGCCCGGTCCGGTTCAGGCCCGGCCCACCGAGCAGCCCTACTCTTGAGTGCTTGTAGGAGTTGGCAAGAGTGCATGTGATACTAGTTTTTTGGATTTTAGCTCCCTCGCAGATTACTACTGATAGGACCTGTTTAATTTCTGCAAGGTTCCTAGTGGAATTCTATACTTCCATAAGGATCCAGTTGTAATTTTCAGCACAATCTTACTGCTGCTTTTGCTTTTACTTATCAATAAAAAAATATCTTTGCAATCGGCAACTTCTAACGGAAAACATCTATGTTGTTTGATTCTTTGTGCTTTGATTCCAGCAACTTGCAGATCCCCTGGATTTTGGATTTTCGATGTTCAAGATGGTAGTACTGCGGAATCAGGCCCGTTGGTTCTGATTGAAATATCCATTGCACTATCCTTAGATATGCTTTTGTGGGGTGAACAATTAACCTCTGCAATGATTTGAGGGGAGTAGGGGCATTTTGAGTCATCAGTTATTTTTGATTGACATGATTGAGGGTTAGTATACATTTTCTTCCTCTCTTATGGAAGATATTTGTAGGTTTTGCTCGTTACATTTGTACCCATCTTTGAGTGTCGTTGAAGGATACTTTCCTAAGATGATGGCAGATGTAAAACATAGGTCTATATCCTTGATTTCAGTAGTTTGTACTATTTATTTTAAAGTTTTCCACTTGAACATTCTCTCTTTTCATGCTTTTAACGTTGTCTTTGTGATTTTCTAAGTTCCTGCCAAACTTACCTCGTTTCTTTATTCTTTCTTTTTTGATGTTACGAGAACTGACAAAAGAAAAATACCATTGTACTTTTGGGGAGGTCTCAATTCAGGATAACATCATTTTGGGAGAGGTCTTAGCAAATTTGTTTTTGCCTATTTTAATATGAAAATTTCGAAAATCAGAATCATCCCCTGAATCGTTTATGATTCTGTGGCTGAGAATTTGTTTTTTTAGAAAAATGACATTGTATATTACTCTCAAAATAATAGCCGAAATATATATATTTATTGTATATATATACATTTTGTATGTTATATACAAAAATTATACAAATTTTATACATTTTTCCGGTTACCAAAGTAAATAGTTACTGGTACGGGCTAAGAGTGAAAAAACTCTTTTTTTGGGGGCAAATTCATGTTTATGATAAGAATTACCGTTTTAAAAAGCAGCACGTTTTTTCTTAACTTTGTCGGGGAGAATTTTACGACATTAGATCCACGCACCTCATAAAATTATGCCATTAAGATGGTTTAACCCGACAAAACCAAGTTGAAAACTAACTCAAAGTTACAACTTTATGGAAATTATTTCTAGTCTAGCTCTTTTTTTTTTGGGGGGGCTGAAATGTCAACTTTGCGGTGAGAGGCTAGGCTAGACCTCAACCTGTATGTCCACTTCTTGGGCAAAAGTATGAGAGGGTCATATCTTTATATACTGGAATGCCCTAGGATATGTATGAAAGATTATTGGACAAAACGGAGGTTTCAAAGTATATCCTATAAGCAAAAAGTATACATCAAATGGTTTCCTTCTGGTTCTTATTCTGAAAGTGGTAATTTGTTCTAATAACTATTTCACATGGATGATGTTGAGTCTGCTTTTGATTTTGTCCACCAGTGTACAAAGATAATTTCACTCATTAGTGATAGAAAGCTTAGTGAAAAGTATACTTACCTGGGTAAGCATAGTTGTTTCGTTTTGGTATTTGAGCCTTTGCAATTGGTATCTCTTTACCTCCATATATCTTTGAGCACACCTTCTTTTCCAAATTTCCTAACAAATGATGTTTGGGAGTGATTGCAAAATAAATGCATGTACTTCATTCGTAGGTTTGAGTAGCCACCATTTCAAGAGTGTAAGCTTGATATTTGGTACCAATACCCAACAGCCAGCAAAGAAGGACCAACTCCGTCACTATCTAGAAAAATATAATTATTGGTCTCAGCCTTAGGTGATATGCAACATGAACGCTCCAGTTGCCATCCAGAACAAAGTCAAGGATACTTTCTCTTCCTTTGGAGTCTGATTAGCCACTAGTTTTGCAAGGGAACCTAGTCTAGTTCAATCATCCCACCAGAATGACATCTTGCCTTCCTCTAGGTTCCACTTAATATATGGCTCAATATTGTCCTTGATATCCTTTAATCTCTTCTAGATTTGTAAATTTCCAATCTTCCAATTAGCTGCAATAGGATGAGTGTTACAACAGTATTTGGCTTCAATAAAATTCTTCCAAAGTGATTGCTTGCTCCTTAGGTTCCACCAGGCTTTAGCTTCAAAAGCATTTGAACTAATGGATCTTGTTCTCCTAATTGTTCCCCCCAAAAAAGTTACTAATATTGTTTCTCTATGTGTTGAAGGACAAATTTGGGAGGGTTACAACAGTAGATATAATATGCATGGGAAAGGAATGTAGAATTGCCTTAATAATGATAGCTTTCCTACCCTGCACTTTCCTACCTATTTTAACTGTAATATCACTAAAGTAGATTACTTTTTTCCTTCCTAGGTATATGGGAGCTCCCAGGTATGTGAAGAGGAGGAGCTATTAGCAAACCTTGTCAGATCCTTGATTTCATTGATCCTTATTATGTCTTAGTCATCTAGGCATTGTTTAATGATCTGTATAAGTCTGATCAGTTGAACAAAAGGGAATTGTGTCATCTCCATATGTAAGATGAGTGATACAGGGACCCTTTTTATTTTATTTTATTTTATATGGTATGAAATCATGGCATTGAGCAGTCCCATTCAACATCTTATAAGTATTTTAGAAGCTAGGACAAATAAAGATGAGAGATGTGATCTCCTTGGATTTGAAAAACCCTTTCCTTATCCCATTGATAGCAATGGAGTACCATATGTTAGAAATAACCCTGAATATTATATTTATCCAAATTTTATTGAATCCCATTCTCCTCAGCATTTGACACAGGAAAGCCCATGAAACCCTATTGTAAGCTTAGGCATATACAATTTGATATTCACGTTGTCTCCCTTGTTGTCTCTATTCATATTGCGTGCAAGCTCTTGTGTCATCATTATATTGACTGTGATTGCCATCCCTTTAATGAATTCGGATTCATTAGGGGATACCAATCTTGGTAGGGGTTCAGCTAAGCTGTTGTTCATAAGCTTGGAGATGATTTTGGATATCACATTGGCTAAACCGTGTCGCATTCCAACCTTGGGGAGCGAGACAAAGCGCTCAACACCGAGACATGGTTGAGCAAGCCAACATTCCCTCAACTTCCCATCCATAACCCATGCATAATTTAATATGCACATCCATTCTTTGAAAATATCTGCCTCCTATTAGTTTGAGAATATTAAATAATAAAGTAATTGTTATACATGACATGAGACTTAAGTAGAAATTAATAAATATATAATCCAACTCACAAATATCTATGGAGATCTATGACAAGCGTGCAAAGAAAATAAATGAAAGAGTAGTGACGAGGCTCCGTCTATACCCAAAAAAGAGAATACCATAGTCTGAAATATCAAAGACAGCACCGAAAATGAAGGAGCCTGTCACGATCCAAAATCCCACCAACGGCCGTGATGACACCTAAACTCTAAGACTAGGTAAACCAACATATAACAAAAATAAAAAATAATCAAAACGAGATATAACATAATTGAAATAATATAAATAGTGGAATAAATCTCCAACAACCGATAATATGTTGATACTACATCATCAAATCCCTCAAGATCTGGTAATACGAAATATGAGCTCTAAAATAGAGTACGAAGAAATCACTCCATAATATAATACTGTCTAAAGTATAGAAAACAATATGAAAGGTAGGGGAAGCGGACTCCAAGGGTCTGCGGCGATCATGTAGCACTACCTTGAATTCTCTCCATCACCTACACGACTCACTCCTGAAGTTTGCTACTGCCAACACCCAAATTTGTACAAAATATGCAGAAATTTAGTATGAGCACGGGACAACATATACTCAATAAATATCAAGACTAACCTTGGTGAAGCAGTGACGAGGTTCAAGTCATGTGATACTCATTAATCAAATAAAACCTGTGCAGTTTATATTAATTCGCAACGAGAATTTAATAAAAGATGCAGCATCATCAAATATCATATCAAGAGATATAAACTCAATATGGATAATTAAATCTTGATGAATAAGTCATCAACATATAATAGAGGCATCACATAACATGTTAGAATTCAACCCAGAAACATATAGAATGCATAAAGGATTCACTTGCATGGTCAAAGCTTCCACCTTTATGCTCAAACACCATCAAATTTTATATCAGAATCAACCAACATCTATCAATTTACACAATTCGTGTGTATGTCATCAAGAGAGAAACATAAGATGACGACCCTAGGGGATGGATTCAAATCCACACGTTGTACAATATAATACTCGTGCAAAAACAATTACAATATCATCATAATTGCAAGACAAAGACTTCACGTCACAATATTAATAATAACCGCACGACAAAAACCTCGTCCCACTTCTAAATAAATCTGCTCAATATGTCCAATTGTGCCATAAATATAACACTCAGAAATAAAATTTCATCATCAAAGAGACATGCTCACAAGTAATCAATAACGTGCACAAGGATATAATATATAAGGTGCGGATGTATGCTCAAGATGTAAAGCATGACTACGATTAAATCAAATATAGCAACAATACACAAATAGCCCATCTTGGCCAATTACAAAATAGTAATCCTAAACATGGATACTAGCATGAAAGGAATAGCTTATGTAGTCATATAATTAATTAAAACATAAATCATAAAATGCACACAATCCAAACAAGGCATAATAGAAACCTAACCGATCATAAATCCTACATTGCACCTGTATATACGCTCGTTATCTTGCATACATGTCGCTTTCCACATATTCAAGACAAATAAGGTAAAATTCTAAGGGTTATTCCCTCACAATAAAATTAGGCAAGATACTTACCTTAACAAGCCAAACCAACTTTCCAAAATCGCCTTTTCTTTAGAAATTACCTCCAACCGGCTCGAAGATAGCCAAATAATACTTAATAATGTTAAACAATATCGTATGAATCAATTCCAAACAATTAAGGTTCAATCTTTAATCAATTCCCAAAAAGTCAACAAAATCAATTGCGGGATGACATGGCCAAAATTCGAGTTTAGGGGTAGATCCTAACCCATAACCCCATGAGTTCAAATATGCGTTTAGTTTCCAAATCCAAATCCAAATTATAGCTCAAAATATTAATTTTTACTCTCTTAAGTTGTAGGCAAAACCCCCAAATTTCTTCTTAAAATTCCATGTTTTAGATATTAGCAATCCATGTAGATTCTTGAAATAATACCATAAATGATCATTTACATAACATAAAACATAGTACATGAAAGAAAAAGGGCTTCTAATAGTCTTTTATATATTATCATCTTCTTCTAACAAATAAGTGAGAAATATCTTCTCTTTGTATCTTTTTCCGCCTCCCAAGCTGCTTCTTCAAGATGTTGGTTTCGCCATAGCACTTTAACGGTGGCGACCTCTCTTGTTCTCTATTTTCGGACTTGCCTATTAAGTATGGCAACATGAACTTCTTCAGAAGTGAAGCCTTCATTAATCTCAATACTCTTCGTGTGTTGATGAGTGACGGGTCCCCTGTTACTTGCTTCAACATATACACATGAAATACGAGATGCACGAAGGACAACTCTAGAGTTAATTCAAGCTCATAGGCTACTTGGCTTATTATTTTCAAGATTCTATAAGGCCTAATGTACCTTGGACTAAATTTCCCTATCCTCCCAAACCATATTACTCCTTTCATGAGAGAAACTATCATGACCCAAAATCCCACTAAAGTTTGTGATGACGTATAACATGCTTGCTAGGCAAGCCAACACTCAATAATAATAACAAAAACCCAATTATTAAGTCAATCCTATGGTTTTGACATAAAATATGAAGCGGAATAAATCTCAAAATAGCATCATAAATACATAAACCAAGACATGATCTAAATGCGATCGCAACTGTCTTACAATACATGCAAAACAATGTCACAATATCACGAGTATCTAACATGAGTAAATAGTCTCGCTAATAACATCTGTCTGGAAATAGGTAAATAGACAAAAAATAAATAAATAAGGGAAGAGGACTTCATGTGCCGTGGATCAAACAAATAGGACAGCTCATCACGAAGTCTCCAATGCAAGCTCCAAAGAAGTTGGATGGGTACGACTCGTACCTGCCTCAGAATTTGCACAAAATATGCAGAAGTATAGTATGAGTGCTAAACCACGATACTCAGTAAGTATCAAGTTTAGTCTTGAATAAGTAATGATGAGGAGTCGACACTAACACTTACTAACAGTTTAATAAGCAAGTAAAAGAATAAAATAGAATAGTAGCTAAGGCATGATATCATCAAATAGGTACAAAGGAAAAGGCACAGTAAGATATGATATTTAGACATGCTTTTCAGACAAAGGAAACACAATACAAAGTCAAATATCTCAAGTACTTCCAAAATATAAACCAATCAATATGTACATATGAGAGCTACTGTATGAATCTAGAATGCATATACATGCTCATGGTCCAACCTCAATGCCTCACAATACCAATCCATATGCTCGACACTGGCCAGGTATCCAGACTAGTACCAATTTGGGTGACTGCACACACATGGCCTAAAGTAACATAGGTAATCACCTGACTTCGGAGGGACGGATCCATGTTCAAGCATTGTTGCAGCGTGCAACTCGATCTACTAATAATACTAAAATTTATAATCAATATCTGCTCATAATGTCCTTAGGGCCAAAATCCTCTACTTTCCTCAATATCCAACTCTCCAGCTCATGTATATGCATATGAGATGATGTAATAAAGATGCCAAGATATGATAATAAAATACAGATGAAAATGAACATGAATAAGAGATGGTTATGGCAAATCATGTAATTCAACTTTCTATAATAGTTCAATATGATTTTTTAATATTTGTAAGTCCGATCATGATATCAAACATGAGCAGTAAGAGCCAATAATCACTAAATTACAAGTCAAGTAAGGCAATTGCATGAATATGTCTAAAGGAGGAAGCCCAGTACGACAAAAGAAGTCCATCATGTTCAAATCAACAAGTCATAATTTTAGCATGGTCTCTAATCATGATCAAATTCATTACGTAGTCATAAAATCAATGAAACATGGATAATAATTCATAAAGTTTCAACAAGGCATGATATAAGCCTAATTCTAACTGATTATAGTCATAACCTAGCCACGCATATGCGCTCGTCACCTTGCATATATGAAGCACCCAAATTAAGTAGCAAATAAATCGCTTATGTGGAACCTCTTACAAAGATAGACAAGAGACTTACCTCCATCTGGTAGCAACTTCAACCTTCAAAAATAGCTTTTCCTCTAAAATAAACCTTCAAACAACTCAAATGTAGTCAAATACAACTCACACATATCATACAATGTTATAGAAATTAATTTCAAACAATAAAGCTTCAATCTTTAATCAAATCCCCAAAAATCAACAAAAATCAACTTGGCCCACATGGTCAAAAGATGAGTAAAGGGGTAGATACCGACTACTCATGATCTCACGAGTCCAAATATCTGATTAGTTTTCAAAACTGAGTTCAAATCGACCCTCAAATACCCAAATTACATTCTCTTAAGTTGTTGAAAAAACCCTAATTTCTCTTCCAAATTCCATAATTTAAGTGTAAATCCATGGGGAAACAATATATATAATCAAAATCAAGTAGAAATCACTTACCCTCAAATTAGTAATGGAAATCCCCTTTAAAATCTCCTCTTCCCATGCTCCAGAGCTAAATCTTGAAATATAGCATGCTTCCGGGGATTTTGCATTTGCGACTAAAAGGCTCGCATCTCCGAGCTTGCTTATACGGCATAAAGCTCGCATCCACAAGATTCCCCTCCAAATCCAGACCTCGAACCTGTATGTCACGCCCCAAACCTGAAGAGGCGGGGCTGGCACCTGGTGCCATACTCAGCCCGAGCTTACCACTCTGTAGCTGTGAGCTCTGGAGGGTAACCCTCAACTTAAGCCGATAAGGCCATATTCTGAATCGTCTGAAAATAACGTCACTCTCTCATCTGGGGGTAAACATACCCAAAAACTGATATATATATATATATATATATATATATATATATATATATATATGCAGGCTGATGAGGGTCGCCATGAACATCTACTAATATACAAAATATATAGGACTCGTCTAGAAGCCTTTAAAGATAGCTGAACTGTACCATAGTCGGAATATGGCCTCGACATACCCATCAAACCTGTATATATAAAATGGACTCCAAGGTCTAGACCTGGTAACTCCGAGGAAGTGGAGCTTACCAATCAGGTTGATGTCTGACTGTGTCTGCTGGGAAGGTCTGTCCAACTATCAATCAGGACCTGCAGGCATGAAATGCAACGTCCCCAGCAAAAGGGACGTCAACACAAAATAATATACCGAGTATGTAAGGCAACAGAATAACTGAAAGCTGAAACTGAACTGATAATATAATAACTGAAAGTACTTGGGAGTCAAATATAATTTGAAAATATGCTTACCTGCTGATACTGACTCATCTCTCTTAATATAGTAAGTAAAATAGTTGTTCGACCCTATAAGGCTTAGTATGTGTAACTGCTCTGCCGTAATAGGTGTTGATACCCAATTTTTTCCTGTATTTTATATATGCAAAACACCTTTTAAAATAGCATGTATATGCATATATAAGTATATCTCAAGGTTACATTATTTATTTTTTAATTTTTAAAAGTTTTTTAAATCAATTTATTGCCTTATTTTATCAAGAAAAACCCAATAATTATCCCCAAATTATTATTTTGGTGATTTATTTATTGGATGCTCATGTTTATATTAAAATATAGCTAAGACAATTTTTCACACATTTTTTTTACAAATTTATTTGTTTTTTAAGGATAAAATTGCATAATTGCAATATTAGCCATTTTTATGTTTAAATCTGTCTCACATTTATAAAATGAGATTCTGTATTTTTAAATTAATAATTATACGTTATAAGTCATTTTAGTGCTTTTAATTTATTTTCAGAAATTTGTTTATTATTTTTTTTTATAAATTAAATGGGGAAAAAAGGGCTATTTAACTTATAGCCACATTTGGCCTTTTAATTTGGCCTGATTAACCCTAATACCCAACCCAAATTAAACCAACCCAAGACCCAAGACCAATCCTAAATCTACCCGACCCAACCCGGACTAAATCCTGGCCGTTGATCATTTTTGATCAACGGTCCAGATCCACCCTTACCAAATTAAACCAAACGAACCCCCAAGACCCCTCTCATTCTTCACTCAACCGACTCTCTCTATCTTTCTATCTCTGGTTCTCTCTAGAACTTTCCCCTTCCCCTTCTCTCCGATGAGTTCCATCCATCTTTCACGGTCACCTCCTGGCCTGAATCCATGGTGGTTTCACCACCCACCAGCCTTCTATGGCTCCTCAAGCTTGGTTACTGAAGTTTCATGACTTGACCACAAAGAGCTGGGTCTAGACCCTTGTTGATTCAAGTTTCACGGCCATCTCCGGCCTTGCTCCGGCAAGCCATGTCTGTTTCGAGCCTGGCCTCGACTCCTCCTGCTTAGATCCAAGCCTTTCTCACTGTTTGGGTTTCTCTAAAACCCTAGCTTTTGAGGTTTTTATGATCTCTATAGATTTGTTCCAGATCCATATTTTTCCTAAGCTTTTAAACGATTTTCTGATATTTCTTTCAAAAGTTATGCTTTCAAAGCCTTTATTTTCCGATCTAGGGGTTTTAGATGTTTCTCTGATTTTTCTTTTTCTTTTGTGTGCTTCTTCTACTATGTTTCTTCTACTGTGTTCTTTGTGTTTCTTCTACTACGTTTCTTTTACTGTGTTATCATTAAGTTTCTGCTACCGAGTTCTTAATCAGTTTCTTCTACTATGTTTCTCATTAGCTTCTTCTACTATGTTTCTTTTACTGTGTCTCACATGTTGTTCTTTTACTATGCTTCTCATGAGTTTCTACTACTGAAGAGCATGCTAAGGGTCTCAGTTCCTTTCTGAGACCTCTGAACTTGTTTCGATTAGTATCTTTTCCTTGATTGCTTGTCCTCTCACCTCTGCACTCGATTGATGGTAAAAACCCTAGAATTTGGGGGTTCATCTGAGTTTTGAGACCATTGGCTATGTGATTTGCTTATGCTTCATCGCTGAACTTGCCTGATTTCAAAAACCCTTATCTTTGAGACCTATTTGAGTTCTTGGAGTTGTTTCACTACTGCTTCATTAAGTTTCAAAATCATTGTTTCAATTTTGTTTCTTCATATGATTCTGACTTTTGCTAAACTCTATAAGACCTTTTACTTGACCCATTTTCGCATGCCTGATACTTGTGTGCTCTTTATATGTGTCGAACTTCCCTCTAAAAGGGCTTTCAATTTTTGATTAATTTCAGACTTCCTTTTGTATAAGTTATATTAATTTCTTTCCTTGTTTGCTGACTGCCCTGTTACTCAACTTAAGTTAAAAACTTTTCTCTTCTTTTCTGACTTGGTTCATTCATGGACCAGTGATTACAAAATCTCTGATCCTTGATTTACTGGCTACTAGTTGATTTCTCTTACCTTATTTATGCAACCGTGTATTTCAAAGCTCTGCCCCTAAAATAAACTTCTATGTATTTACCCTGAATTGCCTACTTTGTACAAGATATTTATTTGATTTTTTTCTTAAAAAGTTTTACCTTTTGAGTCTGAAACCTTAATTAAAGGAAGTCTTGTGTTGATTGATTCTTAATTGACATCCAGTTCCTTAATTGTTTTCTTACCTTATTTCTGCCTGTTTTTCACACTATAAATACACGACTCTTTCATTAGTACACCCATCACTCATAGTCTTTCTGAACTTACACTTACATACAATAGTATTCTCTCTTATTGTCTGCACTGTGGCATGTTTACAAGACCTACTGCTTTCTCTATTTGTTTCTTTGAAACTGGTATGTCTTGATTTAAGCTTTAGCACCACAACAAAGTGTTTATTTACTGCTTTCGTATCTATGTCTACTCACTGTTTCTGTATAGTTCAACACTTACTTTAGCATGTTGATTTCTTTCTGCTTGTTCTATTTTGAATCCCCAAACCCCTGCCCCCTATGTGTTGAGCTATGGTTTAAGGCATGGCAATATGCAAATTATTGTCCATGAATTAAATTTGATCCCTTGGGATCCTAGCCTCTAAATAGTGTGTTCTAACAGGCTTATGGGTATGCTGGCATTCTCCATTGCTGGGCATACCCACAGCCTGCCATTGCCTCTTTCAATTTCCCTATTCCCCCCTAACCCCTTATGTGTACTTATTTGTAGCTCTTTTCATCTCCTTTCCCCCTTTTAGAATTCTATTTCTGCACTTGCACACTCTCTTAGTCTTTAAGTTCTGCCCCTCTCTTGTGAGCCTTGCCTTGGGACTCTTTGAGCTCCCTCTGAACTTGGACACTTGAGGGCTGACCCTTCCACACTGTACTTGTCCTAATCTGATAATACATTTTGGGTGTGAGCATTGCCCGGAGTCCTTTTTGAGGCTCTTAGGGAACTTTGACACACTCGAATGGGAGAAAGGCTTTGGATCTTAATCTTATAGAGTTGGTTTACCTCATATTTCAGACATGAAGTCTGAATCAGGCTCTCCTTTGGTTCTACTTTTATTTACATTTTTTTATGTATTTTACTTTATTCTGGGCTGTAATAATTTGTAATAAACTCTTGGGGATGGCTAGTGAAAAGGGCGGGTAATTATGTATGCAAAGGGTAGATACCATGCCTATAAGTCATTCTAAATTCTGCAACTCTCATATCGAAATCATGCCTATAAGTCATTCTGAAATCTGCATACATATAGAAATCATGCTTATAGGAATCATGTCCATAAGTATGGAAATCTAAATTCTACATATGCATATAGAAAATATGCCTATAGGTCCTTCTGAATCTTGTATATCCATTTTCATCTAGAAATCATGTTCATAGGTCTTAAACAATCAACTGCATATAGATATCATGTGCATGTCTTAAAATAAATTCTGCCAGTTAGATACCATGTTTAGAGGTTAAAACCCGTCTTCAGCACCTAGATATCATGCCTATAAGGTTTCTGCACTTTTACCATGTTTATAAGGTTTCTGACCAACTACGCGTAGAAAGCATGTCTATAGGAATTATTAATCGAATCTGAATCGCTTCATTCTCGTCTAGAGCTAAACCAGTAATAATAAGGATCATCATTTGCAGAACTCATGACCTTCGTAAAAACTTGCTTTCTTTAATAATCGGACAACCTTTTTAATCAATACGTACTCAGTTTATTATTATTGCTTTCTGAATTCAGTAGATACCATGCCTATAGGATCCTTGTCCAACACTTAGGCAAGCCTTCGGGCGAAGTTATAAACTAAATCTGTGCTATTAACTACAACCAGCAAGCAGACCTGATTCGGGCTTCTTATCTGAATTATGTAATAAATCAGTCTGCCTCAACCTTTAAGTTCTTAAATAGACCATAAACAGTATGTGAAAGTCATGCTAATTATGTGCTTTCTTTGTTCAAGGAGGTATATCTGAGCCTTTTACTTGTTATGTTCTTTCCCCCAACTTGCTATACATGTTTTTATATGCCGCCTTAGAATTTTCCCTTTGAAACTACAAATAAGCCTAATATCCCTCCCCCTTAGGATTAGTAGTCCTAAATGCCTCTGGGACTGATAGGATTGGGACGGGTAATAGTATGTAATAAGTAAACGAGACCGTTCCACGCTTTAATACCTTAACGGGGTGGGAAAGGGTAGATATGTATATGATGACCACGTGATAACGTCGCGTGTAGCCCCTCACTGAGGAGTGATTACCGGATGTTGTGTGGGGTGATCCATATTATTAATAAACCTAGGACCCCCCTTTTCCCTTTGTTTCTTTGTTTCTTCTAAAGATTTCAAACTATTTCTTTTAAGAAAATCAGCTTCCTTTTAATTCTTTCCAATTTTGTTTGTAACCATTATGTGAAAATCCCCTCTTATTTGAAGTTTTATTTGCCTACATGTTATTTGCACCTAAATTCACAATAATAGTCTGGCCGGGAACCGCACTAGTGTCCTGAGGGGTGCCTAACACCTTCCCCTTGGGATAATTTCTAGCCCTTACCCAATATCTAGTTACTCAAATCAAACCTTCTTGGTGTGCTAATGCACCTTAATCATTAGGTGTCGACTCTTCAATTCAAACCCAAATTTCCAAAAAGGGAATGAGTTGTCCTCCCAAATGTCATAAACCCGATTTCACGAGAAAAAAGGGGTGCAACAGCATGGCGACTCTGCTGGGGAGCTTTTAGGCTTTTACCATTTCAGACTATTATTGTGGCTTGACATTTTCTTTATATGCATTTATTTGTTTAATACCTTTAAGCATTCAATTCCCCTTTTCAACTACAAAACTGACTTGTCTTTTTGTTTCTTTCCTTTATTTCTTTTACTGCTTTAAATTATGATGAACTGTTGTATTTACTGCTTTCTCAACGTGCAAATATGTGACAACCTGCTTTAGTTATTGCATAAAACATGTTTTCAGCATCATATTCCACTCGTGCCTAACAAAATACCATAGCAACGCTTATAATGAGTGGTTGCGCTCTTCCGATATTATCACCCCCTAAATTCAGCAAAGACATATTTGTGGTAAAACCAGTCGATCAACGGTGTAGTCGACGGTTCCGCGCCTTTCCCTCTTGAGTTGTCCGCTCAAGGGTACCATTCTAAAACCCCATAGAAACCTTACTCTGTTTAATTGTGCATGCATCATGGTCAAACCTAGCCGAGTCAGTTATGTTGCCGCATAATGACTCTTTAAGATAGCCTTGTCCAAAGTTACTAGGTTTCCCCAAAACCCAAATAGACACTACCACGTTCTGTGAATTTATTTGGAGAACTAAATGCTTCATGCTAATTGTTGATGTTAAAAAGTCGAGTCTGGTGGGGGTAGGGTCTTAACCCTTTGTTTTGTAGAAAATGAAGAATGAGGTCCCTAACTTCGGTATGGTTAGCATACCCTCAGTCTTTCTAGACTGGTGGAGGAGTCTTCCATCAAATGACCAAATCAATGAGTGGAAAGAAAGGGCCGCCAAAGCTAGCGAAAAGTTGGAATATCTGGAATACAGTCTACTAGAATTGGAAGGAAAAGTGAGGAAAAGAGTCACCGACTGCCAGAACGCTGAGGGAAACGAAGAAGAACACCTGGCAAAGGCATTTTTACTGGAGAACCTACGTGAACTGGAGGATCTGATCAACGAGAGCATTCAACCTGAGGAAGGTCCTTTTGGGATCAAATAGATAGGAATTTACTTTTTCGCTTTATGAATGTAATAAGGCCAATGGCCATTAGTGACTTTATTTCCTGTTATTTAGTGTTGATTTGGGATTTGTCTACTTTTTATCAATAAAATGAGGCATTTAGCATTCTAAGTTCTCCAAATCAACTTGTCGCTAGGCCTACCTCGGGCACAAAGAGGTTCCCAAATAGGACACGATTTACATTCTTGCACTATGTGTTTAAATATCGCAACATTTTCTTATAATCCTCACTGACTTGATTACCTTTTGTTTTTATTTTGTTTTCTTTTATTATTCCCCTCCCCAAAGGTTAGTTCGTGTACTCTGGCATCATCATCTTATTTCACAAGATCCAAAGGCCCTTCCATATAGGCTATAAGCAAAGGGGCACGCCTCAATAACTGGACCATCAGGACAATCAGAGCCCGACGAGCCTCGGGGTAGCAAGGCTAAACAAGCACTATTTTTATTTGCTAAATGATTTTCATTCCGCATTTTAGTTCCCGCAATAAGATCTTCAATGTTCAAAATAGTTATGGAATTTATCAAAGCATTTCGATTTTCCCTATAAATCTTACTCTTATTATTTTCTCTCATTACTTTACTGATACAGCATTACTATTACTTATCTTGATGAACCAATGAATGTGACATGCAACGAGACAATGCAACAAACGGACATAGATTCAGAGGAAGATGACATACCGGAAGATATTGTTAAAGAAGTCGAGAATTTTGAGAACAGACCTAAGTCCAACCTGGTCGAGACTGAGATTGTTAACCTGGGAGATGCAGAGAACGTCAAAAAAACATGAATCAGTGTTCATTTGTCACCATCAGAAAAGGAAGAGTACATAGAATTTCTAAGGGAATATGAGGACATATTTGCCTGGTCGTATGATGACATGACTGGTCTGAGTACATCTATTGTGGCACACAAACTGCCAACTGATCCGACATGTCTGCCGGTAAAGCAAAAACTCAGAAAGTTCAAGCCTGATATGAGTTTGAAAATCAAAGAAGAAGTCACTAAGCAGGTCAAAGCCAAGGTTCTCAGGGTAGTAGAATATCCGACGTGGTTAGCCAACATTGTGTCGGTACCAAAGAAGGACGGGAAGGTTAGAGTCTCTGTCGACTACCGGGATCTCAATCGGGCCAGTCCAAAAGATGACTTCCCCTTGCCGAACATACACATCCTGATCGACAATTGCGCCAAGCATGAGTTGCAGTCATTTGTAGATTGTTTTGCGGGGTATCATCAGATCTGGATGGATGAAGAAGATGCTTAGAAAATGGCTTTCATTATGCCGTAGGGAATGTACTGTTACAAGATGATGTCGTTCGATTAAAGAATGTTGGGGTCACCTACATGAGGGCCATGACCACCATTTTCCACGATATGATACACAAGGAGATCGAAGTATATGTAGACGATATTATCATCAAGTCCAAGAAAGCCACTGATCACATGGAAGATTTGAGGAAGTTTTTCAATAGACTGAGAAGGTACAACCTAAAACTGAATCCAGCGAAGTGCGCATTTGGGGTTCCTGCTGGAAAACTACTTGGGTTCATTGTAAGTCGCCGAGGAATAGAACTAGATCCATCAAAGGTCAAAGCTATTCAAGAGTTGCCACCACCAAAGAACAAGAAGGACGTAATGAGTTTCTTAGGGAGACTTAACTATATCAACCGGTTCATAGCACAATCTACAATTATCTGTGAGCCAATCTTTAAGATGTTGAAGAAGGATGCCGCTACCAAATAGACTGATGACTGCCAAAAGGCCTTCGACAGAATCAAAGAGTACCTGTCAACACCACTAGTTTTGGTCCCGCCCGAGCCAGGTAGACCTCTATTACTCTACCTCGCAGTATTGGATGGAGCGTTCGGTTGTGTTTTGGGGAAACATGATGAAACGGGGAGGAAGGAGCAGGCCATCTATTACCTCAGTAAGAAGTTCACCCCATACGAGGCCTAGTATTCTCTGTTAGAGCGCACCTGTTATGCTTTAACTTGGGTAGCTTAGAAGTTGAGGCACTACTTCTGTGCCTACACTATATATCTCATATCAAGGATGGATCCTTTAAAGTACATCTTTCAGAAGCCCATGCCTACCGACAAGCTAGCCAAGTGGAAAATCCTGTTGAGTGAATTTGACATTGTCTACGTAACTCAGAAAGCGATCAAAGGATAAGCACTAGCAGATCACCTTGCCGAGAATCCCGTGGACAGAGAATACGAACCCCTAAAAATGTATTTTCCTGACGAAAAGGTATCATTCATAGGAGAAGATATTACAGAATCCTATGAAGGTTGGAGAATGTTTTTCAATAGAGCAGCAAATTTCAAAGGAGTCGGCATAGGAGTAGTCCTAGTATCAGAAACCGGCCAGCATTATCCGGTGTCTGCCAAACTCAGGTTTCCTTGCACCAACAACATGGCCAAGTACGAAGCCTACATCTTAGGGCTCAAGATGTCCATTGACATGAACATTCAAGAGCTGCTAGTAATTGGGGATTCAGACTTGCTTATACATTAGGTCCGAGAAGAATGGGTGACCAAGAACTCCAAGATACTTCCTTATCTACATCATGTACAGGAGTTGAGAAAGAGGTTCACAAAGACAAAGTTCCAGCATGTTCCCAGAGTCCAGAATGAGGTTGCCGATGCATTGGTTACCCTATCATCCATGATACAACATCGAGACAAGAACTTCATTGATCCCATTCCGGTAAAGATCTATGATCAGCCAGCTTACTGTGCTCATGTCGAAGAAGAAGCAGATGGAAAGCCTTGGTTTCATGATATCAAGGAGTATTTGGCAAAAGGAGAATACCCAGAACTTGCGAACACTACTCAGAAGTGCATACTTTGAAGGTTGTCTAACAATTTCTTTCACAGCAGAGGAATCTTGTATAGGAGGACTCCGAATTGGGATTACTAAGGTGTGTCAGCGTGAAGGAAGAATCTAAACTACTAGAAGAAATCCATTCTGGGACCTACGGTCCACATATGAACGATTTTGTCTTAGCCAAGAAGATACTCCGGGCTGGTTACTTTTGGATGACTATGGAGACAGACTGCATCCAGTATGTCCGAAAATGCCACCGCTACCAGATACATGCAAACATGATCAAGGTACCCCCAAATGAGCTTACTGCAACAAGCTCATCGTGGTCGTTCGCTGCCTAGGGAATGGATGTTATTGGACCAATCGAGCCTGCCGCCTCCAACGGGCACAAGTTTATCCTAGTAGCAATCGACTATTTCACCAAATAGGTCGAGGCAGCATCTTACAGAGCAGTGACTAAGAAAGTCATGGCAGACTTCGTCCGCGACCGTATCGTTTTGTTGGTTCGGGATTCCGGAGCCAATCATCACTGATAATGGTTCCAATCTCAACAGTTACCTGATGAAAGCCATGTGTGGAACCTTCAAGATCAAACACAAGAATTCTACAGCCTACAGACCTCAGATGAACGGAGTCGTAGAAGCCGCTATTAAGAATATCAAGAAGATACTAAGGAAAATGATAGAGAAGCATAAGCAGTGGCATGAGAAGCTATCATTTGCTTTATTGGGATATCACACCACAGTTTGCACATCAATTGGGGCAACCCCCTATATGCTAGTTTACGGTACAAAGGTCGTCATTCCCGCTGAGGTAGAAATTCCCTCCCTAAGGATCATACAAGAAGTTGGGTTCGACAATGCAGAGTGGGTGAAGAGTCGTTACGAGCAGCTGGCTCTTATCGATGGAAAGAGAATGAATGCAGTTTTTCCATGGTCAACTTTATCAGAACAGAATGTCCAGAGCCTTCAACAAAAGAGTCAAGCCGAGACAGTTCACACCGAGGCAGCTAGTGTTAAAGAAAATTTTTCCGCATCAAGATGAAGCAAAGGCAACTGGCAGGGTACGTACATGGTTCACCGGGTTCTGACAGGAGGAGCCCTCATACTCGCAGAAATGGACGAAGAAGTCTGGCCGAAGCCGATCAATTCAGATGCAGTCAAGCGTTACTATGTGTAATCTTTATGCTTTCCTCATATGATGTAATTTGAACTACGCCTGACCTGATTCCCGTTTAAGAGGAGATACGTAGGCAGCCCTATGGGTTTGGTCACAATTCAATAAAAATTTTATTTCCCCCCGTAATTGGAAACTGGGGCAGAATTTTGAGGAGGACCCTCAAAATTCCGAAGCAATTTCAGCTACTCATCGCAAGCAACCGTCAGAAGCATCAACCTAGTAAACTGGGGCAAAATTTTGAGGAGGACCCTCAAAATTCCGTAACAAGAAAGGTCGCAATATCTTGAACCATGTCGCAATCGTCGGTTCATCTAAAGAAAACTATTCTTTATTATGTATTTATGTTATATTTTTTACTAAATCATGCCTGTTTGTTACCAAAATTGCTCTGTTTATCAATGCTACCCCAATGATATGTACAATATCACCAGATCAAAGTTGAGGAGGTCAAGCAAAGGCAACAGGGATATGAACTAACCTCCCCTCTACAAAACTCACGATTTTTTCGTTGGATGCAGACATTTGGATTGCGAAAGAATCCGACATGCTATACATTCATGAGATAAACGGTGTTCAGGAATACAACTCTCAGAATTGTTCACGTTTACCAGCATTTGCTATCCACGCACGTCGGCAATATTCCCTATGTCGCAACGTCCCCAACAATCACAATGTCGCAACCTGCTATCAGCTAAGAAACTCTATTACCATTTGCCCTTTTATTTTTATTTCTGCATTGCATAAAGCTACCATTCTGCCTTCCGAGACTAAGCACTGTCTCCATCTGCATTTCCTGCATTGCATAAGGCTACCATTCTGCCTTCCGAGACCAAGCACTATCTCCATCTGCATTTCTTGCATTGCATAAGGCTACCATTATGCCTTCCGAGACCAAGCACTGTCTCCATCTGCATTTCCTGCATTGCATAAGGCTACCATTTTGCCTTCCGAGACTAAGCACTGTCTCCATCTGCATTTCCTGCATTACATAAGGCTACCATTCTGCCTTCCGAGGTTAAGCTCTACCTCCATATGCACTTGCATGGTTGAAAGGTCACCGCTTTATTTTACACTTGCATGGCTGAAAGATCACCGCTTTATTTTACATTTACATGGCTGAAAGATCACCGCTTTCTGCATTGCATGGGCCGAAAGATCGCCAAATACTGCATCTTATGGGCTGAAAGACCGCCAAATTATCCAAAGGCGTCATTTTTCGGAGGCACCATTTTCATAACCCGAGAACGCCATGCCATGGCCTGAGGATCTCCTTTAATCTTTTGCATATCATTATTCAATGGTGTCATAGTTCGGAGGCATCATTCCCATAGCCCGAGGGAATCATTTCATGGCCTGCGAATCCTTTATTATATGCTTCATGGCCCAGGACATCATGGTCTGAGGACATCATCCTAACCACCCAAAGACAACATTCATGGTCCGACGAGAACTTGCATCATGTTTAAATTTACGCACAATATATGCTTGTATTGCTTATTTGCTTGTAAACCAGTGAGCAACGGCTATCTCAGCAGGAGCAATCTCGCTCCAGTTCCCGCAGCCCTATTAGACCTTAACCATTCATCCCGACCTGAATATTGTGCCCGTTCTTGAAAAGGTCTCCATCGGCATACTCCGCTGACGGATCCTGAACTACATATGGCCTGATTCCTGTAAGACCATGGATATGTAGGTAGCTCAGGAGCCAGAGCACGACCAACCTCTTCAAACCATTTCGTTCGGTCAAAAATTGGCCATCATATCTTTACCCGACAACTCTTTCATCCTTCCCGAGTAAAGAGGGGCAGCTGTTGATATCCAATTTTTCCCTGTATTTTTTATATGTAAAACACCATTCAAAATAGCATGTATATGCATATATAGTATATCCCAAGGTTACATTATTTTTTTCTTAATTTTTCAAAGTTTTTCAAATCAATTTCTGCATTATTTTATCAAGAAAAATCCAATAATTATCCCCAAATTATCATTTTGGTGATTTATTTATTGGATTCTCATGTTTATATTAAAATATAGCTAAGACATTTTTTCACACATTTTTCTTACAAATTTATTTGGTTTTTTTAAGGATAAAATTGCATAATTGCAATATTAGCCATTTTTATGTTTAAATTCGTCTCATGTTTATAAAATAGGATTCTGTATTTTTAAATTGATAATTATACATTATAAATCATTTTAGCGCTTTTAATTTATTTTCAAAAATTTGTTTATTATTTTTTTTATAAATTAAATGGGGAAAAAGGGGCTATTTAACTTATAGCCACATTTGGCCTTTTAATTTGGCCTAATTAAACCCAAATTAAACCAACCCAAGACCCAAGCCCAATCCTAAATCTACCCGACCCAACCCGGACTAAATCTTGGCCATTGATCATTTTTGATCAACGGTCCAGATCCGCCCTTACCAAATTAAACGAAACGACCCCCAAGAACCCTCTCATTCTTCATCAACCATCTCTATCTCTCTATCTCTAGTTCTCTCTAGAACCTTCCCCCTTCCCCTCCTCTCCGATGAGTTCCATCCATCTTTCACGGCCACCTCCTGGCTTGAATCCATGGTGGTTTCACCACCCACCAGCCTTCTATAGCCCCTCACGCTTGGTTACTGAAGTTTCATGACTTGACCACGAAGAGATGGGTCCAGAACCTTGTTGATTCAAGTTTCACGGCCATCTCCGGCCTTGCTCCGGCAAGCCATGTCTGTTTCGAGCCTGACCTCGACTCCTCCTGCTTAGATCCAAGCCTTTCTCACCGTTTGGGTTTCTCTAAAACCCTAGCTTTTGAGGTTTTTCTGATCTCTGTAGATCTATTCCAGATCCATGTTTTCCTTAAGCTTTTAAACGATTTTCTGATATTTCTTTCAAAAGTTATGCTTTTAAAGCCTTTATCCGATCTAGGGTTTTTAGATGTTTCTCTGATTTTTCTTTTTCTTTTGTGTGCTTCTTCTACTATGTTTCTTCTATTGTGTTCTTTGTGTTTCTTCTACTACGTTTCTTCTACTGTGTTATTATTAAGTTTCTACTACCGTGTTCTTAATCATTTTCTTCTACTATGTTTCTCATTAGCTTCTTCAACTATGTTTCTTCTACTGTGTCTCGCTTGTTGTTCTTTTACTAGGCTTCTCATGAGTTTCTACTACTGAAGAGCATGCTAAGGGTCTCAGTTCCTTTCTGAGACCTCTGAACTTGTTTTAATTAGTATCTTTTCCTTGATTGCTTGTCCTCTCACCTCTGCACTCGATTGATGGTAAAAACCCTAAAATTTGGGGGTTCATCTGAGTTTTGAGACCATTGGCTATGTGATTTGCTTGTGCTTCATCTCTGAACTTGCCTGATTTCAAAAGCCCTAATCTTTGGGACCTATTTGAGTTCTTGGAGTTGTTTCACTACTGCTTCATTAAGTTTCAAAATCATTGTTTCAATTTTGTTTCTTCATATGATTTTGAATTTTGCTAAACTCTATAAGACCTTTTACTTGACCCATTTTCGCATGCCTGATACTTGTGTGCTCTTTATATGTGTCTAACTTCCCTCTAAAAGGGCTTTCAATTTTTGATTAATTTCAGACTTCCTTCTGTATAAGTTTGATTAATTTCTTTCCTTGTTTGCTGACTGCCCTGTTACTCAACTTAAGTTAAAAACTTTTCTCAGCTTTTCTGACTTGGTTCATTCATGGACCAGTGATTACAAAATCTCTAATCCTTGATTTACTGGCTACTAATTGATTTCTCTTACCTTATTTATGCAACCGTGTATTTCAAAGCTCTGCCCCTAAAATAAACTTCTATGTATTTACCCTGAATTGCCTACTTTGTATAAGATGTTTATTTGATTTATTTCCTTAAATAGTTTTACCTTTTGAGTCTGAATTCCTTAATTAAAGGAAGTCTTGTGTTGATTGATTCTTAATTGACATCCAGTTCCTTAATTGTTTTCTTACCTTATTTCTACCTGTTTTTCACACTATAAATACATGACTCTTTTATTAGCACACCCATCACTCATAGTCTTTCTGAACTTACACTTACACATAATAGTATTCTCTCTTATTGTCTGCACTGTGGCCTGTTTACAAGACCTACTGCTTTCTCTATTTGTTTCTTTGAAACTGGTATATCCTGATTTAAGCTTTAGCACCACAACAAAGTGTTTATTTACTGCTTTCGTATCTATGTCTACTCGCTATTTCTGTATAGTTCAACACTTACTTTAGCATGCTGATTTCTTTCTGCCTGTTCTATTCTGAATCCCCAAACTCCTGCCCCCTATGTGTTTGAGCTATGGTTTAAGGCATAGCAATATGCAAATTATTGTCCATGAATTAAATTTGATCCCTTGGGATCCTAGCCTCTAAATAGTGTGTTTTAATAGGCTTATGGGTATGCTGTCATTCTCCATTACTGGGCATACCCACAGCCTGCCCTTGCCTCTTTCAATTTCCCTATTCCCCCTGAACCCCTTATATGTACTTATCTGTAGCTTTTTCCCTCTCCTTTCCCCCTTTTAGAATTCTGTTTCTGCACTTGCACACTCTTTTAGTCTTTAAGTTCTGCCCCTCTCTTGTGAGCCTTGCCTTGGGACCCTTTGAGCTCCCTTTGAACTTGGACACTTGAAGGTTGGCCCTTCCACACTGCACTTGTCCTAATCTGATAATACATTTGGGTGTGAGCATTGCCCAAAGTCCTTTTTGAGGCTCTTAGGGAACTTTGACACACTCGAATGGGAGAAAGGCTTTGGATCTTGATCTTATGGAGTTGGTTTACCTCATATTTCAGACATGAAGTCTGAATCATACTCTCCTTTGGTTGTACTTTTATTTACATTTTTTGATGTATTTTACTTTATTCTGGGCTGTAATAATTTTAATAAACTCTTGGGGATGGCTAGTGAAAAGGGCAGGTAACTATGTATACAAAGGGTAGATACCATGCCTATAGGTCATTCCAATTCTGCAACTCTCATATAGAAATCATGCCTATAAGTCATTCTGAAATTTGCATATATATAGAAATCATGCTTATAGGAATCATGTCCATAAGTATGGAAATCTAAATTCTGCATATGCATATAGAAAATATGCCTATAGGTCCTTCTGAATCTTGTATATCCATTTTCATCTAGAAATCATGTTCATAGGTCTTAAATAATCAACTGCATATAGATATCATGTTCATGTCTTAAAACAAATTCTGCCAGTTAGATACCATGTTTAGAGGTTAAAACCCGTCTTCGGCACCTAGATATCATGCCTATAAGGTTTCTTCACTCTTACCATGTCTATAAGGCTTCTGACCAACTACGCGTAGAAATCATGTCTATATGAATTATTAATCGAATCTGAATCACTTCATTCACGTCTAAAGCTAAACCTGTAATAACAAGGATCATCATTTGCAGAACTCATGACCTTCGTAAAAACTTGCTTTCTTTAATAATCTGACAACCTTTTTAACTAGTACGTACTCAGTTTATTATTATTACTTTCTGAATTCAGTAGATACCATGCCTATAGGATCCTTGTCCAACACTTAGGCAAGCCTTAGGGCGAAGTTATAAACTGAATTTGCGCTATTAACTACAACCAGCAGGTAGGCCTGATTCGGGCTTCTTATCCGAATTATGTAATAAATCAGTCTGCCTCAACCTTTAAGTTCTTAATCAGACCATAAACAGTATGTGAAAGTCATGCTAATTATGTGCTTTCTTTGTTCAAGGAGGTATATCTGAGCCTTTTACTTGTTATGTGCTTTTCCCCAACTTGCTATACATGTTTTTATATGTCGCCTTAGAATTTTTCCTTTGAAACTACAAATAAGCCTAATATCCCTCCCCCTTAGGATTAGTAGTCTTAAATGCCTCCGGGACTGATAGGATTGGGATGGGTAATAGCATGCAATAAGTAAACGAGACTGTTCCGCACTTTAATACCTTAACAGGGTGGGAAAGGGTAGTAGATATGGATATGATGATTACGTGATAACGTCTCATGTAGCCCCTCACTGAGAAATGATTACCGGATGTTGTGTGGGGTGATCCATATTATTAATAAACCTAGGACCCTCCTTTTTCCCTTTGTTTTTTCTAAAGATTTCAAACTATTTCTTTTAAGAAAATCAGCTTCATTTTAATTCTTTCCAATTTTGTTTGTAACCATTATGTGAAAATACCCTATTATTTGAAGTTTTATTTACCTACATGTTATTTGCACCTAAATTCACAACAATAGTCTGGCCGGGAACCACACTAGTGGATCCTAAGGGGTGCCTAAAACCTTCCCCTTGGGATAATTTTAAGCCCTTACCCAATCTCTGGTTACTCAAATCAAACCTTCTTGGTGTCCTAATGCACCTTAATCATTAGGTGACGACTTTTCAATTCAAACCCAAATTCCCAAAAAGGGAATGAGTGGTCCTCCCAAATGTCATAAACCCGATTTCGCGAGAAAAAGGGGACCCGACAGTAGGCTCGCTCATAGGCGCTCGGCCATACTAGGCCTTGTATCTCAGCCATTCTAGGCTTGCTCATATGCGCTCGGCCACAGTAGGCTCGGTATATAACTTACCATCTTATTAGAGGTTGCTCAATAGGGGCCTGCCCATTGGTTATAGCTCGATGGTGGTGAAAATACTGTAATATTGTATATATATAGACTCTCTACTCTCTTTGCTGAATGAAGACAAAACTAAACTGAATATGTAGTCCCGATAAGGTAGAATACTGTAGCTTATGAGACTAGGATAATGTACATAAATTCAAGAATAAGAACTTCTATTTATGCCTCGTTATCAAACGCATATAGTTACGGGATCATGCCAAAATGAAGGAAAGGTTTAGCCTTAACATACCTTATCACAATCTTTCCAATCACCAAGTTGAACTTCTCTTCGCATCTTAATCTACAACAACGATAATAATACTATCATTAAGTTATGAAAGGTACAACTATTGCACAACGAACGACAAGCTTATTTTGTATTAAAACGGGCAACATCTCCCCTATAATCCTGACTTCCTCCAAATTCAAGATAACACCAAAAACACAAGAACACAACAATAACAACATATATACATTATTTTCCAATCTTATATACACCATAAAATACTACAAAACAGCCCAACACACCCCAATCTCTTCATACACAAAACAACCACCGTAGTGGTGTTAAATGACCCGAAAATGTTATGACGAACGATCAGCCCACCACCCTGCATTTATGTGGTGTTTATACACACCCTTCATCCTCCAAAAATCCATAAAATAGTAGTAAAACACGCAATCCAACAGCAACACAAAACAATCTGCTACAAGTGAATATCTCGAAATCACGGCTTCCGATCACCGTCCCGTGAGTTCTTACAATTATAGAACGAATTTTCACACATATCCAGTAGAAAATATAGATGAAAGAGAGCAGTAAACATACATTATTTGTTGAATAACACAGTTCCTATCTTAGTTCTTCAAACTCAAGGTTTTTTCTCCAACTAGAACTTGAAAATTAGAGAAATTCTATTAAGGTTTATGTTCAATTTTTGGGAGGATGTTTGCAAGGTTTAGGTCTGGTTATTGTGCCCTCTTATCACTGTATTATATGGATGAAATAGGCCTTTAAAATGTCTCTTTGGAAGACCCGAACTGGCCCCTTTTTGGACTCTCATTTAAACAAGTAGGTGACACACCTACTTGTCACCTAGCAGTCTGCGCATTCTCGTAAAAATGCATATATCTCTTTACTCTAATGTCGTATTGACAAATAGTTTTAACGAGTTAGAAAATAGACTCAAAGATCTTCAATTTAATGGGTGGAAAACCCTGTAACTCTAAGTATATTGGGATAAAATCGCAGTTACATTTGACCCGAATTTCAGTAAAACCTATGAATGTAACATGTGATGACTTTCATCGACTTTTATTCCGCAACTCGCTTGACTTCAAAACATTACACACGACTATCATACGACTAAAATAACTCATAACATAACCTCCATATTATGTTAAGCACCCTAGTCTCACCCTAATAGTACATGTTATAACATTCTGAACGTGTCGACTTTCGACGAAACAATATTTTCTTCAATTCCTTAGCTTCTAAACCTTCCAACCCTCTTTTTACTTGTTGTTCATAATCTTCAATATATGTAACATCTGAGGTAACATGATAACTTACTTTATATACTTCCAAAGATGATCTCATTTTTGGTCTTACATTAGTTTACTTACGACGCACCTTTACGTACAAAAACATGGGGTATAACACTGCAACACATCCACTGCTTCTACAGAATTGCAAGTGCACAAACACCTTTGCATGCACGCAAGCGCATCTGTGCAACAACCCCTCGCATGTGCGGGCTCCTAGGTTGTTATGACCCAAAATCCAACCAGTCGTGATGGTACCTAACTCAACCCACTAGGTAAGTCAAATAACAACAATCCAATTTAATGAGATTTACTGAGAAAATAAATGATGACATAACTGAACTTTTATACACTCCCCAAGGACTGGTAGTACAAATCATGAGCTTATAAGATTTAGAGTTTACAAAGCTGGTATGAAATAAACAGATCATCTGTTTGAAATATACATGAATAGACTAATAATTCTAAAGCTACCAAGAACAAGAGGTAGTTGTGACCAAATCGTAAGTACATCTTCAATGCTAACACCCACCATACACATCAACATCAACATCCAAAATCTACACGCAAGGTGCAAAAGTATAGTATGAGTACAATTGACCTCATGTGCTCAATAAGTAACAAACCTAACCTTAGATTGAAAGTAGTGACGAGCTTGGACAACAATCAAGGTCCAACACCAACAGTTAGGAAATAACTCATAACAACATAAATAAAACAATACAAGTAATAACTCAAGATATGATGCTCTGCTCGTTCACAACTCTAGAAAAATAGACATGTTTTTCAAAGATGACAATAAAACTCAATTCTTTTCACCAAATCACCAAAAATATGAGTAAGTCTGAAAACTATGATTTTTTCCAAAAGTTTCAACAACAGATAAAAAATTTAATTATCAGATGGTATGAGGAAAGTACATCTCTATGCCTACATGTCAATGTGTATGCCAATGAAATGCAACATAGTGATAAAATCATATGCATGCTCTTTGAGTAGAAATCTTACTCAGCACGCTCAGTCACTTAGTCCTCCCAATCGCTCAGTCCTCACAGCCACTCATTCCTCACAGTCACTCATTCCTCATGGTCACTCAAACCTCCCAATCACTCGGCACTCGCACTCAGTAGGTACCTGCACTCACTGTGGGTGTGCAGACTCTAGAGAGGCAGATCCAGTCCAAGCGCTATAATGAGCCAATCATGATACGAATCAGTAAAAACATTTTGCGGCATGCAGCCAGATCCCATAAGTATCCTTACAATGAGGCCCCCGGCCTCATAAGTCATCAACCTCTCCAGTCTCTCGGGATCATAATGTCATAAATATCATCTCAACATGATGATATGATGTATCAATAAATGGCAATAAAGGATGAGATATGATATACAAATGATGAATGTGACTGAGTACATAATTGCTAATTAGTTAAGTAATTATAAAAAACACGACCTTTGTGGGTCCCAATAATACTGGCATACAGCCTAAGCATTATTTTTAACATGATTCACAATTTCTACGGAATCAATTGAGTCACAATTTCTACATTGTACGCCCACACGCCTGTCACCTAGCATGTGTGTCACCTCCAAACCAATTGTATAACATGTATAATTAGGGGTTGATACCCTCAACACCAAGTTTAGAAGCGTTACTTACCTCAAACAAGCCGAATCCAATACCGAGAAGCCAAACAATACTCCAAAAATTCCATTTCGCACGTATAAATCTCCGAACGGATCAAAACTAGCTAAAAGCAACTCAATTACATTAATTAATGCCTAAGAAAACAATTTCAAATAATAAAAGTCGAATTATAATTTCAACCCCGAAGTCAACCAAAAGTCAACGCAGGGCCCACGACTTGAAATACGACAGAAGTTACAAAATACAAACGCTTATTCAACTAGAAGTCCAACCATAACAAATTTACCAAATTCTGACTCCGAATCGTTGTCCAAAATGCAAAAATTCATTTTATAAAATTATAGTCAATTCCTCCGATTTCTTAATCAATGATCATACGCCGAAAACGAAGATTAATTCATGAAATATAATCAAAACCTAGTTGAGAACACTTATCCCAATCCATATGGTAAAAATCGTCTCAAAAATCGCTAAATCCTAAGGTCCCCAACTCAAGATATGGATAAATGGCTCAAAGGTTCGAAGTTGGACATTAAATCCACTGCTTAGGCTTCCTTTTTCGCGATCGCGATGAACAAATTCTTCATAACTTCTTTTACAAAACTCCACATGACAAATGGTTTTTATTATCTGAAAACTAGATATCAAGGGCTACGACTTTCATTTTTGGATCATCTCCAAATTCCTTATAGAATGCAAAATATAAGCTTCCAAAGTCAGCCCTCTGCAGTAGAATTTCCTCCTACGGGATTGCGAAAAGGCTTGCGCGATCATGATTCACAAGGCCCCAAACTGCAGTTTGCTCTTCGCGAACGTGACCAAATGTTCGCGATCGCGATGCGCACCCTGGGAGCCAAAAACCAGCAACTAAAATGGCTTAAAAATGGTCCGAAACTACCCTAAAACTCACTGGAGCCCTTGGGGATCCATTCCAAACATCCACACAAGTCCAAAAATAACATGCGAACTTGCTCGCGCGATCAAATCACCAAAATAACACTCGAAACAATGAATCGGACATCAACACACATGAAATTTTAAGGGAGAACTCAAGAACTTCTAGAATTGCAACCAAGCATCTAAGTGCTAACCAACTCCGAACGACACCGAATTTCGAAGGCAAGTTCCAAATCATAACGCAGACCTACTCCATGTTTCAAATCTCACTTAACAATATCAAAATCACAAATTGCACCTCAAATCGACTTAATGAAGTTAATGAACTTTCAAAATTCAAAACTAACAGCAAACAAGCCTAAACACCTCAGATTGATCCCAAATTTCACACACAAGTCATAAATGACATAATAAAGCTACTGAAATTTTCGTAACCATAATCTGAACCTGATATTATTAAAGTCAACTCTCGGTCAAACTTGTGAACATTTCAAACCTCCAAATTTCCAACTTTCACCTATTAGTATCGAAACCTTCTAGAAATATCCAAATGAAACTCCGGGCATATTCCCAAGTCCAAAATCACCATTCGGACCTAACGGAACCATCAAAACTCCATACCGAGGTCATACTTGAAAAAGTCAAACTTGGTCGGCTCTTCCAACTTAAAGCTTAAATCATGAAATTCATTCTTCCAAATTAATTCGGAAACACCTGAAAACCAAAATCGACGATTAACACAAGTCATAATACATTACATGAAGCTACTCAACACTTCAAATGGCTAAATGGAATGCAAATGCTCGAAATGACCGGTCGGGTCATTAAATTCTCCCTCACTTAAACATACGTTCGTCCTGGAACGTGAAAAGAGTCGTTCCAAAGCCATCAAATCACTGCGTAACCTTAACATGCACATACCCGGGGGTGATCCCACGTCACCCTATTCCATATAGGCTTAACAACATAACATAATTGAAAATCATTACTTTAACCTTAGACCGTAAACCTTGGAGTCCAATTTCCACATCTGGAGTTCCTTATAATACCTGAATCTCGCACCAACACACTGTATAAGTCTGAACAAGCTGTATCGAGCCATAACCATAACCCAAGATGTAATCACATTATGTGCCCCATAACCCACATACACGTATCAATAGTTTTTGATAACAGTAGTTGATCCAAAACAAACCTAATACCGGTAGTAAACCTCGTTTAAACCTTTATACACTGCCGATGATGAAAGAAACAAGCAGAAATTCATAGCCACTCATCGGATCAACAAGTCAGGGAGCTTTCCCTCATACGACAAGGACCCTAGCCAATTACCTAAGCCAACTTCTAAAATTATTCTTCCAAACATGTTGTAATCAAACCTAACAGTGCCTATTCTAGGTCCAATGACCTTATATCATCAAACAAAACTATTCTACATACATGCCACACAAATACAACTCAAGCCAAAAACCGTGCAATTCGTGCACCAATAGGCAACAATTCAAATACACTCAAAAATGAAAAATGACTCAAATGAGAGAACCGTCCCGCAAACTCAACAAGCACCACCACAACCACAATGCTACGAACCCATCATACATAGTAGAACCAAGACACATGAATCTAACATAAAGGATCATATCCCGACATAACCCAGCTGCAATGCGTGACCCCATCCAAACACCAGTCCATATGAAATACCTCAAGCAAAAATGCTCAAAATCAATAACCACACGCAAATTCGACATTAAGTACCCAAGGTGCACAACTATAATCATGGAGAAGCAAATAACATAATACCATAACTCGAAAGGACCATAACCAAGGTGCAATCAATCATTCCACACCCCAATCACCAAATCACACGAAGTTCGCTATAAGTCCAAAACAAAACCACATCATGCGTGCATATAACCACAAATCACAACCTCTCATAGCATAGAAGAGTAACACATAGAACATATCAGAACACGAACAAGCTCACTATAATCGAATGACACACCTTTCTACAATAACAGTTTCGAGTCAACAAATTTGACCCAATGTAGGATACACATCATCATTAGGCCTCCCAATGAGCCCCCAAATCAACCCTGGTCATTCACAAATAGATAAATAACCTCCCGAAAGTCCACAATGACCTAACCATAGAACATAATATCATCTGGCTAGCTTTTGCCACATCTTTACAATACACAATCATGAAACAATCTGCTTCTGATAACTCCCAGTCTCCTAATTCATAGAACACATGAATCACCATAGCTGATCCCAACTCCAATACTCGAATGCCTAACACCTTTCTCATGTACAATCATCGCACGAGAAGTACTTCTATAATTATTCCGTTCTACATAGAAAAAATTAAATATCAGCAGTCAATCAACTAGACGAGTACCGCAATACTAATAAAGCATCCGTAAGTCAAAACTCAGTGCACCTTCTAAAATGCGTACCCTTCTCCGGAAATACCAAGTAGTAGTAGCATTCATTTAAACATCTAAAATCGTCCATATTGTTCAAGATTCATGACCTTCCCTTCAAAACTAAATTATGACCTTGCACATGCAAATCTCAATCCCGCACAACATACCGCATCAATCATGCCATCATATGAAATTTACGAGAATCTCATAATCAACTCTGAGTCACGAGCAGAATACATACCCGTTCAGTCAGAAACTTTTAATTTGATCCATCTAGGAGAAAATCACAATACGCAATATGCTCCTCACAGTAGGAAATATCCACCTCAAACTGTGGTAGAAACCATTGAAAACTCTTTGAAACCCATTGCACATAACCAAGCTATCAGAACCGTATCCCTCTAACTCAACTAAGCCACGCAGGTCGCCAAACCCAAGAGTATTTCCACAGAACACTTGTAGAGACTCACCACATCATAAGTACCCAAAGATTCGATCATATCCATTATTATGCTGATCTAACCTACTATCAAGCTATTCTATTTCTCCGAGTTTCTTCTAAATTTCCTTCAAGTTGATACTTCTCCTTGCTAGAACACCACGATCCTTGACCAAAACTCACCCCACGAGATCTTAGCATAAAACCACATTGCCCTAAGGCCCATAAGTCATTGTATTCCCACGTAAGCACCCCAAAAGTACCACAATCGATGCACCCACTCTGAAGAGACCTTCTATGAATTTAAAGGCGTTTTCTTCACCTTTTTGATACTGAAATGTATAATCTATAATGATATAGAAATACCGCGAGTCTCGACACCATCCAATGTGAATATCAGATTCTAGCCATATACAAATCCTGAAAATTCCCAATTGCTACATATAACTCCTGAATCCATTAGACCCTTCTCAAGAGTCATCCACTCTGCTCAATTCTCAATTGCACCACCCAAATGGGCTGAATGACATGTAGCCCATTAGCACGATGACACCCAAAGAAGTAACCCTACCTTAACACAACCGATCAAATTCATACTCCAAGCGCACTACACCCTTCATAAATAACAACTCAATCATTTTGTGACTTTTCAAATACACATAAAGTGCAATATACCCCGTATCTAGGAATTTCCTTTCTTAAGTCATCCTCAGAACCAGCCTTTACAAGTCATAATCGATCCGCAAGTATGCCTCAGACCGAAACCAATACAACACGTAACCATGCAATTAAATCATAGATAGCAGACACTCCCACTTAGCTCAAAGCCATAGATCAAAATACTCGGTAACCCATAATACCCATACTCTATTACTTCCATAATACTATAGTGAGATTCAACTAAATTCTTCACAAGCTCATGCAACACAAACCATATAGCACCTCAATCATCTGCTAAGCTTGCCTTCATTCTCGTGACGGTCAGGTCAACTTTCTCAACCAATTCAAATTCAAATCTCAACACATATAACCCGCTGGTAGAAAATAAATTCTCCATACAACATTATAAGGATCACACATTCGTAAATTACCCCGCGGGTGATAACCCGCCTACTTAGCCTCAAACTGGCATCGTTCTATACCCTTTTCGCAGCCACAATTACTACGCAATCGCTTAATCTCCCTAGATTCGAACTCATCAACAAGACATGAGAATTCAATTTGTCCCACAATTTTAACAACATAAAAGATCCTTCAACATACTCATAACTCGAGACTATACATCAATCGAAATGGAAATCAAGAACCTAATAGTGCTTGAACACATAGCCATCTCAAGCAATCTCTTTCTGTCACATTCAAATCATCTGAACACATAGCCATACAACCACTCATCGAGCCAAAATTTCACTCATAGGGACACAACCGGACATAAGTCCAAAAGCACAAGTTCTCACAACTGAAACTACCGAGCCTAAGCTGCGGTCTAAACCTGGCCTCAAGTCCTCCAGACTGGCTTATCACCAAAACACAAAAAGCACATCTCGTACCTCGTTCACATAATTGCAAGCCATCGATGCATAGCTGATACTGAGCGTTCATATGTGCATAAAAGTGAGTGGAAGAAATTTCAAGAGATATGCTTCAAGCTGAACCAATGTCGCACAATAAGGAAAGAAAGATGGGAAATTTATCCTAAATGCCATGTAGC
The DNA here is from genome assembly GCF_000715075.1 of Nicotiana tabacum. Lineage (NCBI taxonomy): Eukaryota > Viridiplantae > Streptophyta > Magnoliopsida > Solanales > Solanaceae > Nicotiana > Nicotiana tabacum. The sequence goes on along the minus strand of NC_134087.1, from coordinate 141,948,543 downwards.
CTCTCGAAGATAGGTATGGACATCATCATACCGATCCACAAGACTATACTAGACACTTGCTCATGACTTGTAGAACCTATGAACCTAGATCTCTGATACCAACTTGTCACGACCCAAAATCCAACCAGTCGTGATGGCACCTAACCCAACCCGCTAGGTAAGCCAATTAACAACAATCCAATTTAATGAGATTTACTGAGAAAATGAATGATGAAATAATTCAACTTTTATACACTCCCCAAGGATTAATAGTACAGATCATTAGCTTTTAAGATTTAGAGTTTACAAAGCTAGTATGAAATAAATACAACATCTGTTTGAAATATATATGAATAGACTAATAATTCTAAAGCTACCAAGAACAAAAGGTAGTTGTGACCAAATCGTAGGTACATCTTCAATGCTAACACCCACCATACACAACAACATCAACATCCAAAATCTGCACGCAAGGTGCAGAAGTATAGTATGAGTACAACCGACCCCATATACTCAATAAGTAACAAACTTAACCTTAGGTTGAAAGTAGTGATGAGCTTGGAAAACAGTTAGGGTCCAACACCAACAGTTAGGAAACAACTCATAACAACATAAATAAAAAAAATACAAGTAATAACTTAAGATATGATGCTCTACTCGTTCACAACTCCGGAAAAATAGACATGTTTTTAAAAGATGACAGTACAACTCAATTCTTTAATTTCACCAAAAATATGAGTAAGTCTAAAAACTGTAATTTTTTCCAAAACTTTCAACAACGGATAAGAAATTTTATTATCAGATGGCATGCGGAAAGTATATCTCTATGCCTACATGTCAACGTGCATGCCTATGTTGATAAAATCATATACATGCTCTTTGAGTAGAAATCTTACTCATCACGCTCAATCACTCAGTCCTCCCAATCACTCAGTCACAACCACTCATTCTTCACGATCACTCATTCCTCACGATCACTCGGCACCCGCTCTTGGAGCTCGCACTCGCACTCAGAAGGTATGCGCTCACTAGGTGTGCAGACTTCGGAGGGACAGATCCAGCCCAAGCGCTATAATAAGCCAATCATAGCACAAATCAGTAAAAACATGTTGCGGCGTGCAGCACTATTCCATAAGTATCCTCACAATCAGGCCCTCGGCCTCACTTAGTCATCAACCTTTCCAATCTCTTGGGCTCACAATGTCATAAATATTAGACCAACATGATGATATGATTTATCAATAAATAGCAACAGAGACTGAGATATGATATGCAAATGATGAATGTGATTGAGTACATAATTGCTAATTAATTAACTAATTCAACAGCAACACGACCTCTATGGGTCCCAATAATACAAGCATATAGCCTAAGCATGATTTCTAACATGAGTCACAACTCAATTCTTTAACACATGGAGAATATATGGAAAATAACAAGTTATTTGACTCCACATTTCCACGAAATCGATTGAGTCACAATTTCTACGGTGCACGCCCACACGCCCATTACCTAGCATGTGCGTCATCTCCAAACCAATTACATAATACGTATAATCAGGGGTTCATACCCCCAGCACCAAGTTTAGAAGTGTTACTCACCTCAAACAAGCAGAATTCAATACCGAGCAAGCCAAACAATACTCCAGAAATTCCATTTCGCATGTATCAACCTCCGAACGGCACAAAACTAGCCAAAAACAACTCAATTACATCAATTAACGCCTAAGGAAACAATTCCAAATAATAAAGGTAGAATTTATAATTTCAACATCGAAGTCAACCAAAAGTCAATGTAAGGCCCATGTCTTGGAATCCGACAAAAGTTACAAAATACGAACACTCATTCAACCACGAGTCCAACCATATCAAATTTACCAAATTCTAACTCTGTATCGATGTTCAAAACTCGAAAATTCATTTTATGAAATTATATCAATTCCTTCGATTTCTCTTTAAAAATCAATAATCATACGCCAAAAACAAAGATTAATTCATGAAATATAATCAATTCGAGTAGAGAACACTTACCCCAATCCATATAGTGAAAACGCCTCAAAAATCGCTAAATCTCGAGGTCCCCAATTCAAAATATGGATAAATGGATCAAAGGTTCAAAATTGGACATTAAATCCACTGGCCAGGCTTCTTTCTTCACGATCGCGGACATCCCTTCGTGATCGCGATGAATAAATTCTTCAACAGCGATTTCCAAACTCTTCCAAGACAACCTCTAGTATAATAGTCATAACTTTTTGTACAAAACTCCGAATGACAAATGGTTTGATTTATGAAAACTAGACATCAAGGGCTACAACTTTCATTTTTGGATCATCTCCAAACTCCTTATAGAGTGCAAGATATAAGTTTCCAAAGTCATCCTTGTGTAGCAGAAATTCCTCCTACGTGATTGCAAAAAGGCTTACCTGATCGCAATTCACAAGGCCCAAAACTGCAATTTCCTATTCGCGAGCGCGACCAAATGTTCACGATTGCGATGCACACCCCTTTAGCCAAAAACCAGCAACTGAAAATGGCCTAAAAATGGTGTGAAACCACCCGAAACTCACCCGAGCCCTTGAGGCTCCACGTCAAACATCCACACAAGTCTAGAAACATCATGTGAACTTGATCGCACAATCAAATCACCAAAATAACACTCGAAACAATGAATCGGACATCAACACACATGAAATTTGAAGGAAGAACTCAAGAACTTCTAGAATTGCAACCAAGTGTCTGAATGCTATCATACCTACTCTGAACGACCCCAAATTTTGCAGGAAAGTTCCAAATCATAACGCACACCTACTCGATGTTTCAAATCTCACTTAACAACATCAAAATCACAAGTCTCACCTCAAATCGACTTAATGAAGTTAATGAACTTTCAAAACAAAACTAACGGCAAACAAGCCTAAACACCTCGGATTGTTCTGAAATTTGGCACACAAGTCATAAATGACATAATGAAGCTACTAAAATTTCCGGAACCACAATCTGAACCCGATTCACATAAGTCATAATACATTATATGAAGCTACTCAACACTTCAAATGGCTGAATGGAACGCAAATGCTCGAAATGACCGATCGGCTCGTTACATAGGTCCAGGCTAGCCCTTCTCACCTACGCCCCTTCAACCTCATGTGCGCCATTGCACCTACGCAACAAACCCCGCATGTGCGACACACTAGCACCAACAGCAACTACTAACTCCAAAATGGTTCGAAATTATTCAGAAACATACCCGTGCCCCCATACAACCAAACTAGAAGGTCCTAATACCTTATCTAAACTTATCCAAATTCTCAAAACACCACAACTAACATCAAAACTAAGAATTGAAGATCAAAGTCCATCTCTTATCTTCCAAACTTTCCAACTTCGCATAATGCGTGTGTATCATACTTCGACATTCCGGAATACAACCTAACTTTCCACACAAGTTTCAAAAACTAAATGAACCTAATTAAAGTCCCGAAACACCAATTGAAATCTAATAAAAACAAAGTCAACTCTCGATCAAACCTATGAACTCTTTAAACTTTCAAATTGCCAACTTTCAACCAATAGAGCCAAAACCTTCTACGAAACTCCAAATCCAAATTTGAACTTACGCCTATGTCCAAAATTACCATATGAAACTATTGGAATATCAAATCATCAATCCAAGGTCGTCTACTCAAAAGTCAAATCTTGGTCAACTCTCGCAACTTAAGCTTTCCAAAATGGAACTAAGTATTCCAATACGCTCGCTAGGTTGAACTCGGCGGGGAGTTTTTCTGCCAGAATGATGCTTCCGGTGAGCTTGGCTTGCTTCAACACTCTCCACTAGATGATATTGGCTGAAATTCCTGGGTCCACCAAAACACATTTAATTTTAAAATCTAAGACATTTAAAGAGATTACCAATTCATCATTGTGCAGCAGCAACAATCTATTTGCGTCTTCCTCTGTGAAAGTAATTTTGCCCTAAGTGACTTCCCGGAGTCTCTTACTGTGGGTCACTACACCGAAAACATCATACCATTAATCTCGTTCTCCCCCTCCCCCCCAAAAATCATGTTGATCGTCAAGTGTGGGGAATCTTCTCCTGCTTTCGAAGGTTCTGTATTATCACGATTGCCGCCGTAGTTATTTTTAGTTTAGTCATTTAAAAATTCTCTAAGATGGCCATTTTTAGCAATGTCGCCACCTCCTTGCGCAGATGCCGATAGTCCCATGTCTGGTGACCATTGGTTCTATGTTATTCGCACCACAAATTAGGATCTCTTTGTTTAGGATTGAATCTCATTAGCTTTGGGAACGATGCTTTTTTAATGTTCCTCATAGCCGATACCAGCTCCACTACGCTGACGTTAAATTTGTATTCGGAAAGTCTGGGGTAGGAAGAATCTCGAGAACTTGATGTCTCCTTGTCCTGCAATGACCTGTTGTTATTCCGGCCGTGATCAGCTCTCCTATTGGTAGTGAATCTATACCTCGATCGAAAACCTCTGTCGCATTCTTTGACCCGCTCATAGGGCAAAAACCGAACCCTTGAAGATCGTTGATCTGTGTCAAAATCATCTTCAATTTCTCCTTATTCTTTTCTTGGTATCGGCCTTTGGTCAACACCGGAAAGCCAAGCTGATCATCTTCAATTCTTATCTTCGACTCGTACCGGTTGTGAACATCCGCCCATGTTGTTTCCTGGAACTCAAGCAGACTTTCTTTCAATTTTTGGGAAGCATCGGAACTTCTCAAATTCAACCCTTTAGTAAATGCTTCTGCTGCCCATTCGTCTGGTATGGCCGGGAGTATCATCCTTTCTTTCTGGAATCGGATCACGAACTCCCGCAACAATTTGGACTCTCTTTGTGTAATCTTGAATATGTTGGCCTTTTGAGCCTGTACCTTTCTGGAACCGGCACGAGCCTTAATGAAAGAATCTGCGAGCAACTCGAAGGAATCTATAGAATGCTCGGGCAAGAGTGAATACCATGTCAGGACCCCCTTCGTGAGGGCCTCTCCGAATTTCATCAACAAGACAAAATCAATCTCTTGTGGAGCCAAATCATTTCCCTTCACCGCCGTTGTATAGGTAGTGAAATGCTCCTGAGGGTTTGAAGTCCCATCATACTTCAGTACGTCCAGCATTTTGAACCGCTTCAATATCAATTCTGGTGTCTCTCTTGGTTTGAACGACAATTGGGTGTACTTCTTTGAATATGGTCCTTTCAATATTGGTAGTGCGCCCAGAATTTGATCCATTCGAGCATTTATTTCTCTTATAAACCGCATAAGTTTGGGTTTAAAGGGATTATTCTCATTATTGTTACCAGATCCACTACCGTTCTCCCCAGCCATGTCAAAGCCAACTTCGCCCCTCGGGGTGTTGTTATCGACCCTCTGTGCTATTTGATTTGTGGGAGCACCAAGAGGAACTGAACCTCGTCCATTCACGTTATTGGAAGCACCCGACAATACTTGCCTTGATTCCGTCATGATCCGATCCTACCGCGAGAGATTATCTATAATGGCCTTTTGTTGCTTCCTCAAGATCCGTACTGTTTCAACGACGTGCCCATCTTCAGCATCATTAGGAGTTGCCTCTCAAACATGTCATGAATATTGACCGTCGTGAATCGGCATGGCCTCAACCCCCTCGTTGTGGGTATCACTGATGGAATCTTCGTGCTAAGGCTGATTTCCTTGGGCCTCAACATTGTGTGTGATGTTGACATCGTTATTTGCTATTTTTTAATAATTTTTGCTAAGAACAAAGAATCAAACAAGTTAGTAATAGATACAAGTATCAATCCAATTACACAACTGGCTAAGCCCCACGATGGGTGACAAATAGTTTACTTTGAAAATGGTACAGTTGATTTTATACGTGGTTTATAGACAAGTTAATTGATTTGATCTTAAAATGATAAATAAATTAGACACAAATGTAAGACTTAGCCTTGAAGTTGGGATTAACCAGCAGAAAACTTGGTTCGGGGAGTAGAGCTTCCAGAGGCAGTAATAACAATATGAATAAGAAAGAAAGTAAAATGTTATTGAGGTTTTGATTGAATATAGTATATGCTTGTCAGAAAATTCATCCCCCTTACAATGGTTGGGAAGCTCTCTAGTTATAACTGCATCGGGGGTACAAGGTCCTAGAATCAAGCCCTATTAAATGACAATTATGAGGGCCATTGAAATCTCATAAACCCGCTTTCTCTATATTTCAATTGTTACATTCAAATTGAATGTTAATAACTTGAACAGAATACGCATATCAACATATTTATCCAATTGATAATATCACTTGTACAATAAATCTTTACATGTCTTTTTTCATAATTTGACACTTAAATAACCTTTTTAGAAAGATTGACTAAACAAATATTATTTCAATAATATTAAGAAAGACACTATTAAAATATACTTTTTGTTTCAATTTAAATGAGGTAGCTTGACACAGTATGGAGTTTAAGAAGAAAAAAAAACTTTTGAAACTTGTGGTCTTAAAAGTTTTGTGGGACCATGATATTTGTGTGGTTATTGTTTACCGTGGAAATGGTAATAACAATTAAATTTGATTTTGTGGTTCTAAAAATACGTGATCTATTTCTATGCTAGTTGTTAGGGCAATAGATGCTAAGTGAGGTACTTGGAATCAAGATATGAGTTTAAAGCAAGATGTTAACCAAACCGAATAGCTGTCGATTGGGGCCTCGAGGTTGAGTCTAATGCCCCATCGAGGTTAGTCGATTGTGATGACCCGACCTGTCGTCTCATGAGTTACCACTCTGTTTTTCCCATTTCTACTTCTTTATGCTTCGTTATCCGTGTTTTACGTGGTCGAGTTAATTGGGTTGCGTTTGGTGTGATTTTGGTAAGAAATGAGACACTTAGTCTCTTTTAAGAAGGCTTAAGTTGGAAAACTCAACCGGACATTGACTTATGAGTTAGAGGGCTCGGATGTGAATTCCGATGGTTCGATTAGATTCGGAAGGTGATTTATGACGTAGGACTGTGATCGGAAGTGGTTTTGGAGGTCCGGTGTAGAATTAGGCTTGAATTGGCGAAGTTAGTATTTTGGCAATTTCCGGTTGGTAGGTAAGATTTTGATCCGAGGGTCGGAATGGAATTCCGAGAGTTGTTGTAGCTTCGTTATGTGATTTGGGATGTGTGTAAAATTTCAGGTCATTCGGAGGTGATTTAATTGGATTTTTGATCGAATGCGTGTTTCGGAAGTTTTAGAAGAACTTAGGCTTGAATTCGATGTAATTTGATGGTTTTGGTGTTGTTTGAGGTGTTTTGATGATTGGAACAAGTTTGGATGGTGTTTTAGCAGGTGTTGGTGCTTTTGGTTGAGGTCCCGGGGGCCTCGAGGCCATTTCGGATGGTTAAGTGGGAAGAATTTGGACTTGTGATGTTGCAGATTGCTGCTGTTCTGGTATTTTCGCACTTGCGGTTTGGAAGCCGCAGGTGCGGTATCGCATATGAGGGCTGGAGGTCGCAGAAGCGGAAAGGCAAGGCAAAGGCTGGGATCGCAGATGCGGATAGGGGACCACAACTGCGGAACCGCAGATGCGGCTATAGGACCGTAGATGCAGTCAGGCTGGACTTAAGGCATTCCGCAGAAGCGGAGGTAGGACCGCAGAAGCGGCACCGCAGAAGCAGTTTTTGTCCGCAGAAGCGGTTATGACTGGGCAGAAGGTAGTTAAGTTCTCCTTCGCGAATTTTATAGAGTTTGTCATTTTTTACTTTGGGCTTGGAGAATTGTGGGCAATTTTGAAGAGGGGTTTCAAGGAGCTTCGATAAGGTAAGGATTCTTGGACCTCAAACACAATCCTATGGTGTTATTACATGAAGTAAGACTGAAAAATTAAGAAAAACAAGGACTAAAAATGGAGGTTAGGGCTTGAACTTAAGAAAGCTAAGATTAGGGATTTGATGGGTCAATTGAACTCCGATTCTTGTGATTTTGATATGTATGAGCTCGTGGCGAGATAAGGAATCCGTTGATGTGAAAATTTCTGAGTTTCGAGAAGTGGGCCCAGGGCTCGGGTTTTGCTAATTTCGGGATTCTTGATGCTTTTCGATTATTTTCGCTTGGGTTTTGTTCCCTTAGCCTATTGTAACGTATCCGTTGTGGTTCTAGTCAGATTCGATGCGCGAGGAGGTCGATTTGAGAGGCAGGGCATAGCGAGCTAGAGCTTTAGCCGGTTCGAAGTGAGTAATGAATGTAAATGATGTCCTGAATGTTTGAAACCCCGGATTTGCACATCGTAGTGCTATATTGAGGTGAGACACGCACTTGATGGTGAGCGTGGGGTCGTTTACTATTGGGATTGTGACTTGGTCCGTCCCGAGTGATGCTTTTACTGCGTATTTGATTGAAGCATAATTGTTATCATCATTATTTGGACTGATTGCCATATTTGGGCTTTGTGCCAACTATTTGGACCTTTCGGGGATTGTTATCACTGTTTCTTTACTATTTTACATATTACTTGATCTTAGTCTTATTGTTTAATACTGTTTTACAAACTCAGCCACTTTTACTCAGATTTGAAACTTAAATAATATTTCTAATGACGTTTTGGGCTGAGGACTACTATTTTATTATTGCCCGAGGGGCTTATGTGATTTCTAGACTGAGTATGGGATCGGGCTACGCGCCACAGCAGTATTATATCGATATTGAGGCCAAGAGCCTAGTTGATGCCATGAGATGGCTTGTTATTGCGCTTGGGTCGTAAGGGGACCCTCCCGGAGTCTGCAAATCCCCAGTGAGTGCCGTCGACGATAAATAAATGGATCGGGCTGCACGCCGTAGCGGGTACTAGAGAGTATTGTTTTATGTGTTGCATTTCCTTATTTATCTATCATTTATCTGCTTATCCGTGGTAGTAATTCTATACTTCGATTTCATTGGTTTATCGCTTTCATTCTACTTGTCTTAAATTGCCTGATTATAGATTACCCTGTGCTTTTCTATGATTTCTTATTCTCAGCCATTATTTATGTTTATTACTCACTAGGTCGGAGTACTCACATTACTCCCTGCACCTTGCGTGCAGATCCAGGTGCATCTGAGGCTGAGTGAGGATAATTTCAGTTGAGCAGCGCATATCCGGGAGCATCGAGGTAGCTGAATGGCGTCCGCAGCCCTGATTTCTCCCTTCTATCCTTGTTTTTAATTAGTATTCCCTAGATGGACATGTATTATGTTGATAAACCTGTATTAGAGGCTCAGACTTGTGACACCGGATCCTTTTGGGCTATGTTGTAGTATTATTATTGAGATTCCGCATGTTTTAGCTCTTATTTCAGACTTCAAGTATTATGACTTGGTAAATTATTTGTGGTACTTAATCACGAACTGTGCGGAAAATGGGTTAAGGTCATTATATGGTTGGGTTTGCCTAGCAGTGTGTTGGGCGCCATCACGATCGGGGTTGGGGTCGTGACAAGTTGGTATTAGAGCCTAGGTTACATAGGTCTCGCAAGTCATGAGCCGGTTTAGTAGAGTCTTGCGGATCGGTATGGAGACGTCTGTATTTATCCTCGAGAGGCTGCAGGACCTTTAGGAAAAACTTCACATCCTTGAAATTCTGTCGTACGACTTTGTTGATTCGAGAGCTAAACTTCTGTCATTCTATTCTCTCACAGATGGTGAGGACGCGAGCTACCTGACGAGGTGGACGACCACCAGTGCCACCCACTGAGGCCACCAGAGGCCATGGACGCGGTCATGGACGTGGCAGAGGCAGAGTAGCGAGGGAAGCACCTGCAGATCCACCAACTGCCCTAGCTCCGGATTAGGCTCCAGTTACGGATGCTCCAGCAGCACCAGTTCAGTCACCAGCTGTGCCTATCGTGATTCCGGGTCTTCAGGAGGCCTTGGCATATATCTTATCGGTTTGCACTAGCCTGGCTCAGGCAGTTTCAGCCACTACCGCAGCAGCTACTTCACAGGCCGAGGGAGGCAATTAGACCCCCGCTGCTCGCACACCTGAGCTGGCAGTGCAGGGACTACAGACGCCGGGGGAACCTCCAGCCCAGCCGATTGCACTAGTTCAGGAGTTCGTAGTACCAGTTATGCCGGATGAGGAGCAGCGTTGTCTTAAGAGGTTTGGTAGGCTACAGCCTCCGTCGTTCAGTGGTGCTGAGGGTGAAGATGCCCAGGGTTTTCTTGACAAGTGTCAGTGGATGCTCCGTACAACAGGGATTCTTGAGTCTAGTGGTGTGGCATTTACCACCTTTCAATTCTCGGGAGCTGCTTTTACTTGGTGGGAGGATTTTGAGAGGCGTAGGCCTGTCGGTGCAGCGCCCCTTTCTTGGCAGCAGTTCTCCGCTCTCTTCTTAGAGAAGTATGTACCGTAGTCCCGTAGAGAGGAGCTGCGTAGACAGTTTGAGTGGTTGACTCAGGGGGATATGACAGTGACCTAGTATGAGGTGAGGTTTTTATAGTTGGCCCGTCATGCTATTTGGATGATTCAGACAGATCGTGGGAGGATTAAGAGGTTTGTGGATGGCCTTAACTATCATCTCCGTATTCTGATGACTAGAGAGAGTACTGGGTGCCACGTTCGAGGAGGTGGTTGATATAGCTAGTGAGATTGAGACGGTCCACCGTAGAGAGCGAGAGGAGAGGGAGGCCAAGAGGCCTCGAGGTTCTAGCAGTTTTGGTGGTCCACCGTCTAGGGGCCAATTCCAGCGTGGTAGAGGTCATTCTTTCAGGCCTGCTCAGTCGGACTGTCCAGAGTATATTGGGGCATCTTTAGGCTGTGGTCATCAGGGGTCTCAGCAGGGCCAGTCATCACTTAGTGCCCTCCCAGCTCAGGGTTCATCTCATGCCCCGTCAGCTTAGGGTTCTTCCATGCCAGGTCCTTCTACTGGTCATTCTGGTGCTAGGAGTTCCCTTCAGTCCCCATCTCCAGCACCAGGTAGTTGTTATGAGTGTGGAGAGTTTGGACATATGAGGAGGCAGTGCCTTCAACTTCGTGATGGTCAGCTTCAGCAGAGGGGTCAGCCCTCGACTTCTGCTCCAGTTACTTCACCACCTGCCCAGCCAGCTAGGGGTGGAGGTCAGGCAGCCAGGGGTCGCCTTAGAGGGGAGGTCGATTAGGCGGTGGCCAGGCTCATTTCTATGCCATTCCAGGCAGGACAGATGTTATCGCTTCAGATGCTTCCATTACAGGTATTATTTCAGTCTGCCACAGAGATGCCTCTATATTATTTTATCCTTGTTCTACCTATTTTTATGTGTCCTCATATTTTACTCATTATTTGGGTACGCCCCGAGAGTTTCTTGCTTTACCTGCTCATGTGTCTACCCCGGTGGGCGATACTGTTGTTGTGGACCGTGTGTACCGGTCATGTGTTGTGACTATTGGGGGTCTGAAGACCCGAGTTGATCTATTGCTATTGAGCATGGTGGACTTTGATGTTATTTTGGGCATGGATTGGTTATCTCTGTGTCATGCTATTCTAGATTGTCATGCTAAGACAGTCACTTTGGCTATGCCGGCGGTACCGCAGATCGAGTGGCGTGGCGTGACTGATTATGTTCCTAGTGGAGTGATCTCTTTCTTGAAGGCCCAACGTATGGTTGGGAAGGGTTGTCTGTCATATTTAGCGTTTGTGAGGGATGTTGGAGCTGAGACTCCCAATATTGATTCTGTCCCAGTTGTGAGGGATTTTCCCGTTGTGTTTCCTGCAGACCTATCGGGCATGCCACCGGACAAGGATATTGATTTTGGTATTGACCTGGTGCCGGGCACTCAGCCCATTTCTATTCCGCCGTATCGTATGGCACCAGCAGAGTTGAAAGAATTGAAAGAACAGCTTCAGGAACTCCTAGATAAGGGGTTCATTCGGCCTAGTGTGTCACCGTGGGGTGCATCGGTTCTGTTTGTGAAGAAGAAGGATGGCACGATGAGAATGTGCATTGATTACAGGCAATTGAACAAGGTAACAATTAAGAACAAGTATCCTTTGCCTTGCATTGACGATTTATTTGACCAGCTTCAGGGAGCGAGGGTGTTCTCTAAGATTGATCTCCGTTCGGGCTATCACCAGTTGAAGATCAGGGATTCAGATATTCTTAAGACTGCTTTCAAGACTAGATATTGTCACTATGAGTTTCTTGTCATGTCTTTCGGGCTGACCAATGCCCCAGCAGCGTTCATACATTTGATGAATAGTGTATTTTGACCTTATCTGGATTCGTTCGTTATTGTATTCATTGATGATATTCTGGTATACTGGTGTAGTCAGGAGGAGCACGCGGAGCATTTGCGATTTGTATTGCAGAGATTGAGGGAGGAGAAGCTTTATGCAAAATTCTCCAAGTGTGAGTTTTGGCTCAGTTTAGTGACTTTCTTGGGGCACGTGGTGTCCAGCGAGGGTATTCAGGTTGATCTGAAGAAGATAAAGGTGGTTCAGAGTTGGCCTAAACTGTCCTCAGCCACAGAGATTCGTAGCTTTCTTGGGTTGGCAGGCTATTATCGCCGGTTTGTTCAGGGATTCTCATCCATTGCATCGCCCTTGACCAAGTTAACTCAGAAAGGTTCTCCATTGGTATGGTCGGACGAGTGTGAGGAGAGCTTTCATAAGCTCAAGAAAACTTTGACCACAGCTCCAGTGTTGGTTTTACCATCAGATTCAGGTTCATATACAGTATATTGTGATGCTTCGAGAGTTGGGATTGGTTATGTATTGATGCAGGAAGGTAGAGTTATTACTTATGCTTCTCGTCAGTTGAAGCCCCATGAGAAGAACTACCATGTTCATGATTTGGAATGGCTGCCATAGTTCATGCATTAAAGATTTGGAGGCACTACTTGTATGGCGTATCTTGTGAGGTATTCACCGATCATCGCAGTCTTCAGCATTTGTTCAAGCAAAAGGATCTTAATTTGAGGCAGCGGAGGTGGTTGGAGTTGCTTAAAGATTATGATATCACTATATTGTATCACCCGGGAAAGGCCAATGTGGTGGCCGATGCTTTGAGCCGAAAGACAGTGAGTATGGGCAGTTTGGCATATATTCCAGTTGGGGAGAGACCCCTTGCAGTTGATGTTCAGGCCTTGGCCAATCGGTTTGTGAGACTAGATATTTCTGAGCCCAGTCGGGTGTTGGCTTGTGTGGTTTCTCGGTCTTCCTTATATGATCGCATCAGAGAGCGCCAGTATGATGACCCGCATTTTCTTGTCCTTAAGGACAAAGTTCAGCATGATGATGCCAGAGATGTGGCCATCGGTGATAATGGTGTGTTGAGGATGCAGGTCTGGATCTGTGTGCCCAATGTGGATGGGCTTAGAGAGTTGATTCTAGAGAAGGCCCATAGCTCGCGGTATTCCATTCATCCGGGTGCCGCGAAGATGTATCAGGAATTGAGACAGCACTATTGGTGGAGAAGAATGAAGAAAGATATTGTGGGATTTGTAGCTCGGTGTCTCAATTGTCAGCAGGTGAAATATGAGCATCAGAGACCGGGTGGTTTGCTTTAGCAGATGGTTATTCCCAAGTGGAAGTGGGAGAGGATCACTATGGACTTTGTGGTTGGACTTCCTCGGACTTTGAAGAAGTTTGATGTTATTTGGGTGATTGTGGATCTGACCAAGTCTCTGCACTTCATTCCTGTGTGTACTACTTATTCTTCAGAGCGGTTAGTAGAGATATATATCCGGGAGATGGTTCGATTGCATGGTGTTCCGGTTTCCATCATCTCAGATAGGGGTACTCAGTTTACTTCCCAGTTTTGAAAGTCTGTTTAGATATTGGAGGACATGTTGCGTGCTTGTGTTATTGATTTCGGAGGTTCATGGGATAAGTTTCTACCGCTTGCAGAGTTTGCCTACAACAACAGCTACCGGTCGAGTATTCGGATGGCTCCGTATGAGGCTTTGTATGGAGGCGGTGTAAATCTCTAGTTGGTTGGTTCAAGCCCAGCGAGGCTAGAATATTGTGGACGGATTTGGTTCAGGATGCCTTAGAGAAGGTGAAGGTGATTCAGGAGAGGCTTCGTACAGCGCAGTCGTGTCAGAAGATTTATGCGGACCGGAAGGTTCGAGATGTATCCTACATGTTTGGTGAGAAGGTCTTGCTGAAGGTTTCACCCATGAAGGGTGTTATAAGATTTGGAAAGAAAGGGAAGTTGAGTCCGCAGTTCATTAGGCCTTTTGAGGTACTTAGGAGGATTGGGGAGGTGGTTTATATGCCTGCTTTACCACCCAGCTTGTCGAGTGTGCATCCGGTATTTCATGTTTCTATGCTCCAAAAGTAAGTTGGGGACCCGTCTCATGTTTTGAACTTCATCATGGTTCAGTTGGATGATGATTTGACCTTTGATGTGGAGCCGGTGGCTATTTTGGTTCGTCAGGTTCGAAAGTTGAGGTCGAAGGATATAACTTCAGTGAGGGTGCAGTGGTGAGGTCGTCCCGTGGAGGAGGCTACCTAGGAGACCGAGCGGAGATGCGGAGTAGATATCCTCATCTGTTTGAGGCTTCAGGTATGTTTCTTGGCTCGCTCGAGGACGAGCGTTTGTTTAAGTTGGGGAGGATGTGACGACCTGACCTGTCGTCTCATGAGTTACCGCTCCATTTTCCCCATTTCTGCTTCTTTATACTTCGTTATCCGTGTTTTATGTGGTCGAGTTGATTGGATTGTGTTTGGTGTGATTTTGGTAAGAAATGAGACACTTAGTCTCTTTTAAGAAGGCTTAAGTTGGAAAAGTCAACCGGATGTTGACTTATGAGTTAGAGGGCTCGGATATGAGTTCCGATGGTTCGATTAGCTTCGGAAGGTGATTTATGACTTAGGAGTGTGATCAGAAGTGGTTTTGGAGGTCCGGTGTAGAATTAGGCTTGAATTGGCGAAGTTAGTATTTTGGCGATTTCCGGTTGGTAGATGAGATTTTGATCCGAGGGTCAAAATGGAATTCCGAGAGTTGTTGTAGCTTCGTTATGTGATTTGGGATGTGTGTGTAAAATTTCAGGTCATTCGGAGGTGATTTGATTGGATTTTTGATCGAATACGTGTTTCGGAAGTTTTAGAAGAACTTAGGATTGAATTCGATGTAATTTTATGGTTTTGGTGTTATTTGAGGTGTTTTGATGATTGGAACAAGTTTGGATGGTGTTTTAGCAGGTGTTGGTGCTTTTGGTTGAGGTCCCGGGGGCCTCGAGGTCATTTCGGATGGCTAAGCGGGAAGAATTTGGACTTGTGATGTTGCAGATTGCTGCTGTTCTGGTATTTTCGCACTTGCGGTTTGGAAGCCGCAGGTGTGGTGTCGCATATGAGGGCTGGAGGTCGCAGAAGCGGAAAGGCAAGGCAAAGGCTGGGATCGCAGATGCGGATAGGGGACCGCAACTGCGGAACCGTAGATGCAGCTATAGGACCGCAGATGCGGTCAGGCTGGACATAAGGAATTCCGCAGAGGCGGAGGTAGGACCGCAGAAGCGGCACTGCAGAAGCGGTTTTTGACCGCAGAAGCGGTTATGACTGGGTAGAAGGTAGTTAAGTTCTCCTTCACGAATTTTATAGAGTTTGTCATATTTCACTTCGGGCTTGGAGAATTATGGGCGATTTTGAAGAAGGGTTTCAAGGAGCTTCGATAAGGTAAGGATTCTTGGACCTCAAACACAATCCTATGGTGTTATTACATGAAGTAAGACTGAAAAATTAAGAAAAACAAGCAGTAAAAGTGGAGGTTAGGGCTTGAACTTAATAGAGCTAAGATTAGGGATTTGAGGGGTCAATTGAACTTCGATTCTTGTGATTTTGATATGTATGAACTCGTGGCGTGATAAGGAATCTGTAGATGTAAAAATTTCTGAGTTTCAAGAAGTGGGCTCGGGGCTCGGGTTTTGCTAATTTCGGGATTTTTTATGCTTTTCGATTATTTTCGCTTGGGTTTTGTTCCCTTAGCCTATTGTAACATATCTGTTGTGGTTCTGGTCAGATTCGACGCGCGAGGAGGTCGATTTGAGAGGAAAGGGCATAGCGAGCTAGAGCTTTAGCCGGTTCGAAGTGAGTAATGAATGTAAATGATGTCCTGAGGGTTTGAAACCCCGGATTTGCACATCATAGTGCTATATTGAGGTGAGACACGCGCTTGATGGTGAGCATGGGGTCGTTTACTATTGGGATTGTGACTTGGTCCGTCCCGAGTGATGCTTTAACTGCATATTTGATTGAAGCATAATTGTTATCATCATTATTTGGACTGATTGCCATATTTGGGCTTTGTGCCAACTATTTGGACCCTTCGGGGATTGTTATCACTGTTTCTTCACTATTTGACATATTACTTGATCTCAGTCCTATTGTTTAATATTGTTTTACAAACTCAACCACTTTTACTCAGATTTGAAACTTAAATAATATTTCTACTGACGTTTTGGACTGAGGACTACTATTTTATTATTGCCCGAGGGGCTGTGATTTCTGGACTGAGTATGGGATCGGGCTGCGTGCCGCAGCGGTATTATATCGATATTGAGGCCGAGGGCCTAGTTGATGCCACGAGATGACTTGTTATTGCGCTTGGGCCGTAAGGCGCCCCTCCCAGAGTCTGCACACCCCTAGTGAGCGCCGTCGACGATAAATAAATGGATTGGGCTGTACGCCGCAGCGGGTACTAGAGAGTACCGGTTTATGTGTTGCATTTCCTTATTTATCTGCCATTTATCTGCTTATCCGTGGGAGTAATTCTATACTTCGATTTCATTGGTTTATCGCTTTCATTCTAATTGTCTTAAATTGCATAATTATAGATTACCCTGTGCTTTTCTATGATTTCTTATTCTCAGCCATTATTTATGTTTATTACTCACTGGGTCGGAGTACTCACATTACTCCCTGCACCTTGCGTGCAGATCCAGGTGCATCTGAGGCTGAGTGAGGATTATTTCAGTTGAGCAGCGTATATCCGAGAGCATCGAGGTAGCTGTATGGCATCCGCAGCCCTGATCTCTCCCTTTTATCCTTGTTTTTAATTAGTATTCCCTAGATGGACATGTATTAGGTTTATAAACCTGTATTAGAGGCTCAGACTTGTGACACCGGATCCTTTTGGGCTATGTTGTAGGATTATTATTGAGATTCCGCATGTTTTAGCTCTTATTTCAGACTTCAAGTATTATGACTTGGTAAATTATCTGTGGTAATTAATCACGAACTGTGTGAGAAATGGGTTAAGGTCATTATATGGTCGGGTTTTCCTAGCAGTGTGTTGGGCGCCATCACGACCGGGGTTGGGGTCGTGACATCGATGGAGACTACATTTATAAATAAATCAATGACGGCTCTTTATGGTCAATAATAAGCAATAAATGAAGAACAATAAATAGAACACAATAAGTATAAGCAATAAATAAAGTGATGACATCAAGAGAATATGTTAGAGAGTAGAGAGAATGTTCTTGTGTATTTAGTATTGAGCAACAGGTGTTTACAAAATGACAATGATCCCCTTTATATATGAGGGAATCCCAACATAGTACAGATGCATTGATTACAAAGATATGGGGCAGGTACAACCATTTAATGTCTTGATTCGCTTTTTGGACTAGTCCACTAGGCTTTGTCAGCTATATGTATGCGCCTTGGGAACTTTGCCATGTTCCACCGAGACCACTGATTTACATTGCCTAGAGGTCGGTCGTTATTTACACCACCTCGAAGTCGATCACTGAAAATCCTCGAGATGCCTTGATGATCGTAAAATCGAACCATCAATTTCTACCATATACAGATAGTCCTCGCATTTCCTCGAGCAAAGTGATAGGAAACGATTTTGAACTCCTACTCCTTAAGCACCATCATCATCATGACGTTAGCCTATCAGAGCATTAAATGCCATGACTCAAAAGCCGCGCAAGGATCGCCGTCAAACACAACTATCGAGAAGCCCACGAACCGCTATTGGTTCGTCTTTTTCGCTGCCCATATGGCTTCTATAAATACATCAGCCATTTGATAATTCACACTTTTACAACATCTTCAAGTTTTCAAAGCCAAATCCATCCCCTTTCACATTCTTTCTCTTTCGTTCTTGATTCTCTGCCTACTTTCTCAGAAAAGCCTTTTTACCATCATGGCTAGAACTTCCAAGATAGTTCCTCGGAAAGATGAAGTTACCTCTTCATCTCGAACATCCAAAGGAAAGCCCAAAGTGATACCCACCGTTGAACAATGCACTTCTACCGAATTCAACACGGCGAAAGATTTTTCCATCAATAGACCCTCGTCTACACCGAGCTGATGCGAACACGTGTCCCGGTATATTAGCGATGTGACCGACATAGGGAAGGTGAAGGAAGACTGCCAATGGAGGGAGGCAGTACTGGTTGAGATCCCACGTTCTAATGAGAGCATAACGGACCACAACGTTGGCTTTCTTTATGTATATACATACCCATTCACTTTGGGTCTGGTCGATTCTTCGAACCCTCCTTCCCCGGTGATAGATCCAGTCATTCTCGACTTTTGAGACAAGTACCAAGTGATGCTTGGCCAAATCTATCCATCTTTCTGGAGAATAGTCTACATGTTCCGCCACTATTCCAACAAGGTCGAGGGTGTGAACTTTACCCTCGACCATTTGATTAGATTGTATAGCCCTCGATTTTATCAAGGTTTGATTAAGCTTCACCATTGGTCCAAAAAACCGTTTTTCTCGAGCATCGATAAGGACAAAGATCAAGGGTGGATGAGCAGGTTTGTCTGAGTGAGGACCTCGGACATTATCCCTGCCGAAAGGATGCCCTTCCCGGAGGAGTGGAACACGCAGCGTAAGTACCTCTCCTTCGAACATGCTTTATGGTCTTCTTACTTTTCTCCCAAAAAATGATCTCCTCTTGGTTTTTGCAGCTACAGTTTGGTATCCTGAAGCGGTTCAGGATCTGCCGGGATGGACTAGGTGATTGGATGCCTCGTTTTTGATTCTCATGCGGTCTTGGCCCAACCTGGCTAAAACGCGGTGGGTGGCCAAGAATCATGGTAAAGTCCTTCTTGCCACCTATATCTTATTTTTATGCTTCTCCCCTGTATCATTTGTGCTGATAAATTTTGGCCACTATGTTTGTGAAGGCCTTGGTGATGGAGTGCAGATGAGACCGCCTCCCGACGGCGAGGTAGAGTCTTTGAGGCCTGATAAGGGAAAGAAGAGGAAGAATAAGGCAGTTGATGATCCTCCTGCGGCAAAGAAACCTAAATCACGCAGACCTTGAGCTGCGGCCAGGACCTCAGCTTCAGCTTCCGGAGCAAGTCCCAGTACTGGGGATGAAGACGATGATGAGGACAAGTACCATTTGGTAAAAAGAATGAGGTCGGGCATAGATGTCCCGCAAGTGTCCCAACTGGAGGCCGCTGAACTGGAAACAGTCAATTTAGATTGATCCCGTGTGGTGGAGACCCTCGAGGAGGGTGAGAATGCGGTCCCTGAGCCCCTGATCGGATGTGGCGCAGTTCCTGCTAGGAAGACCGTTACTGCTGGTTCCAAAGGGTCCGGGCCCGAAGCTTTTCGGGGGCAGGATTTGCCCCTTGGTGACATTAATGCCCTGGATGGCCTTAATTTGGGTCCTCAATTCTCGTCCAGGGAGTTAAAAGACGCTCAGTACCCGAATGCTGCCAACGCGGGGGGTCCTCTCAAAGGGGGAGGTGTGCTTGGTAAGTTCCTTGATGACGTTGACGATGTCAGCGAGGACATCGAACTCGATGCTCCCAACGCTATCGAGGCAGTGGAGAAGTTCCAGCGGCAGGTGATAGTTGTTCATATATGCTTTTTTAGTCCCAAGCATTTTTCCTCATTTTTTTGACTCTTCTGTTGCATTGTAGTCTAAGGAGATGTATAATCACGCCTTCTCTAGGCTTCAAGATGAGCTTTCATGACGTGGAAAGGAGATCGAGAAGCTCACCTTGGGACTGCAGGAGTCGGAGGCCTCCTCTGCCTGAAAGGAGAAGGAGTTAAGCGAGCTTCGAGCGACCTTGGAGGGAGTGCTCCGAGAAAAGGCTGATCTTGCTGAGCAGGTAACTTGTTATTCATAAGTCCATTAGTCGTTCTCATAATTCGATGTTTACTGACTTACCTTTTCCTTTGTAGATCGGGCAAAGGAATGTGGAAATGCTCGAGCTAAGAAAGCAAAACGAGGTAGTGACCTCGGAATTGGCATCGACCCAGGGTCTTCTCCAAAATGCTCGAAAAGAAATTATTGCGCTATCTACGGCCAAGTCCGAGGTCGAAGAAAAAGTCGCTACCTATCTGAAAGACGCCGCTACTGCGAATCAAATAGCCCAAAATATATCGATGGAGGCCGAGCAAAACCTGATTCAAACTATCGCTCACGCTAGTGCAAATGCGAGGATGCAAGCCTTAGAGGAAGCCAGTGCTAAGGGTGCTGATCTCTTAGCTGAGATCGAGGAGGCCCGAGAGTGGGAGGAAGAACTGGCGCTCTTAGTCGCTTTTGACGAAGGTCCCGGAGATGGTTCGGAGGGTAGTGGCGATGAAGAATAGGTCTGCGTCGCCTTTGCTTCTCTTTTTTTTCTTTTTGTGTACATATTTTCGGGGAAACAGGTCTTGTAAAGACACCCCTTGTAAATATATTTTTTGGCAATGCAAGAAAATTTTTCTGCTTCAAATCATTGAATTCTTTATATTCCAGCGTTCATGCGGAGTTAGCCTTTGAATTTTGACCTTGGCTCTTCGGAGTCCATACTTGGAGTAATCGGGCCCCTCGAGATTAGGTTGATAGCTTTTTTAGAGCCGATGCTTGTAATGGCAGAAATCCTCGGGGTCTCGATATTTTTCGAGCACAGCATGACAGTATTATTCATGCGACATGGTAGTGGGCCCTCAGGGGTAGTCCCACCAGTACACTTCCAAAAAGTGGTGCTGTTATGGTCAGACCTAATTGGTTTTCTGGATAGGCAAAAATTTGCCACTTGCTTCTATATATACATTCACTCATTTCTCAACTGGAGATTCTACTATTCTGGGTAATCATCCCTCTCATAGAACTTTTGTTCTTTGCGCTAGTTTTCTCGTCGTTTAAACTCAAAGCCTTCACCCAAGTCTTCATCCTCCTCTTCCTATTTTACCATAGCCATGGCTGCTACATCGACATCCGCCCATCAAGGAGAGGGGAGT
Source organism: Nicotiana tabacum (assembly GCF_000715075.1). Classification (NCBI taxonomy): domain Eukaryota; kingdom Viridiplantae; phylum Streptophyta; class Magnoliopsida; order Solanales; family Solanaceae; genus Nicotiana; species Nicotiana tabacum. The sequence continues at coordinate 141,927,420 of NC_134087.1, read as the reverse complement.
TTTACCTCTGTTCTGTGTTCGATCGGTGGTATACCGCCGGTATCCGGTAAGCGGGCCTCAAGGTGCTTTGTCTCGAGGAGATACTTTACGTTGGAGAGACCTCCTAATGTTCAAGGGCATTGGGAGCATGCATCGAGGTTCATCTCCTCAATAAGGGAGGAACACCCGAGACGATTAGGAAAGACTGCGGATGGGGAGAAAGAGTGGTACTGCATGTACCTTCCCTGGAGGAGAGCATCATGACCCATGTCTAGGGGGTTTTGAGCATGTATATGTATCCTTTTACATTGGATCCCCCTGACAGGGTCGTGCTTGAATTTTGTAAGAGGTATCAGGTTACCCTGGCGCGGGCTCACCCATCCCTTTGGAAGATAGTGCTGATGATAAGGTACTTTGCGGATAAGGCCGGGCTCGAATTCACCCTTAGCCATCTCGTTAGGTGATCACGCCCAACTCTAGTCCTAAAAAGGATAAGCGGTCGCTGCAAATGTAATCCAGTCTTAAAGTCCGGAGTCGAATCCCACAGAGAACTAAGGCTTAGCTATATCTGTTTAATATCACAAAAAAGACAAGTTTGAATAATTTTCTAAATTATAAAGATTGAGATTTATATTTCTAACTAATTAACTAGCAAATACTAGAAAACGGTAAAATTATCAACTAACGAGACAAAGGGTTGGAGACTAAATTAAGGAGGTCTAGAGTTATGATTTCCCCAATTGTCGGAATCCTTCTAGCTATGTTCCCTACAATTTTTCCAATGTATTCTCTACTGATCGTGAGCACTTTAGATGTCGTAATTCTCTCTCGAGCAACTACAACAATTTACTAGACATATTCTCTCAAACTACGCTAGTTGGCTTTATCTAACCGCTCATTATGACCACGTCAAGGCTTTGTTATTGCTAAACCTGCTTTAAACCCATTATTGATTTCTCACATATGTTAGGAGTGACGTTGTTCAACAACTACCTAAATTTGTACTCTATCTCGAGCACTACACACTAAATAGGCACAGTCAATTGATGGCCATTCAATCAACAACAACAAACACGTAGTTGAACAAGTAGAGAAATCCAACGACTCAATTATTTAAAAACATAACAAGAATTTATCCTACAAAAGGTTCTATCAAAATCCTAGATAACAAATTAGCTATTCATAATAGTATGTAAAACTACAATACTAAAAATCATAACCAACAATAAAAAAATAGGAAGAGGAAGGAAAAACTCGTAGAAGAATTCTCCGCCTTGCTCCTATTGTGCCTCTGCCTCCTTAGGTCGAATCTGTGTCAAATATTGGTCTCTTCCTCCTCCGTAGGTCTAAATTATGTCAAAAGTGTGTCCAAACCCTTAAAATACCATTTTCCCATGTTTATATACCAAGTAGGGTCGGGCCCAAACAATTATACCTTCTCCTACACAAAAAAGGACAGTTTTTTACATCTGGACAGTCGCGGTCGCGGTCAACTGCGGTACGGGCGCGGTACATTGCAAGGCTACTGTTTCTGTCCACGTTAGGTCCGCGATCGTGGTTTCGACCACGTGTTTCACCCTGTTCTGTTTGGAATTTGGAAAAATATGAAATATTAAAGTTGTAGCCCTTTGAGTTAACTTTCCAACCATATATTGTGGAACTCAAATGCATTTCTGAGTGAAAAGTTATGTGTATTTTACTAGACGGTGCGCAATATGCTTACTCAATTCTTTGTTTTGTTGCTCTATCATCCGTTGATCCCCGAATACGATCCCGGCTTAATTCCTTGGGCTTTTACTCAGACTTCAAAGCTCTAAATCACTTGAATTTATTTCATAACATCTATATAGCTCGGAATCACTCCTACAAGGCATAAAACACACCGTTAGTGCAAAACACTAGCAATTAAAGCGCAAACTCAACTAAAATGCAGTAAATTTGAGTGTAATAAGCGACTAAAATACGTAATTATAGCCTATCATCATTAGGTTATATCGGCCTCTTCACTACCGGGGCTTGATTACTATGCGGCATCGATTCACCCGATCTCCTGTTGTTAACAATGAAGAGGATGAGCATCGAGGGTGGATGAGCTGGTATGTTCGAGCACGGACAACCGATATTATCCCTAGAGAGTTTTTGCCATTTCCTGAGAAATGGAATTTCACACGTAAGTGGTATGCTTGTATTTTTATTGCTTTGTCCATAGTGGAGGCGGGCTCCGTAAAGGCATCTTTTTATTCCTTTTTAGCGATTCCTTGGTTGCCAAATCAGGTCCCTGATCTGGTTAAATGGTCTCGTACGCTAGCAACTTGCTCAACCTATGATAAGCGCAAATAGCAAGACCTGTCCAAGGGGAGATGGGAGTCAAAGCATCACGGTAAGTGTTTTAGTGGCTTGTTTCTTCAGAAAGGTACTTTCTTTTCAGCGCACTAACTCTGACGCTGCAGGTGTTGGAGGTTTTTCCGAGATGAAGCCGTGCCCCTTGGAGGAGGAGGAGAGATTGCCGACCTAGGGGTCGAGGATCGATAATAAGCGGAAAGAGTCTCCGAGGTATGAGGACGCTCACGGCGGGGCGAACCCTTCTCTTAGGTTCAAAAGAGATGAGTCGACCGATCTTCTGACTTCGGAGGCCTCTGTTTTTGAAAGAACATTTCCCATTCCCATCAAAGGTACTTCGAGGGACAAGGGTCATGTGACACCTTCCTCCTCTCCTGCCGAAGGCACTTCGGGGGAAGCTAAGACATCGGACGTAGGCTCGACCTTTGGCGAGGCTCAGTGGCTTAGCTTTATGGTAAGCTTTGGTAGCCGGTATAGGCTTCCTTCGGTTTTGCGCCCTCCTTTTCTTATTGAGTTTTATTTTGCAGGCCTTTGACAAACTTAAGTCCGAGCTGCTTTGCCGTGAGGCCAGGATGCGGAAAGCTTTAAATAGGAAGAAATACCTTAGGCTCCTTTGTACGAAAAAGGAAGGTGAGCTGGTATACCTATAGTGCGAGGCAAATCGAAGTCAAAACTACGAAAGCCGTCTCGAAAAATAGGTAACTTGCATTTTATGTCGATGTATGCTCCCCCTTCTACTTTCGGAGATTAATATTTTGATATTTTAGTTGGAGAGCAAAATAGAGGAGCTGGAACGACTTTGGGGCGAAGTTGGCCGGGTCAAACGTGAGTTTAATGAGTTAAAGGCTCAGGTAGATGCCCAAGTTGCGACCAAGGAGGGTGCTTTGGCTAAGGCTTCTTTCCTCGAGGTGCAAATCCGGAACGCTCATTCAAGCGATTATGTTTGTGCAAATATGATCACAAGGCTCGAGTCTGAGCTTTTGAAGGCGAAGGCTGAGGTGTGGATGCCCGGGCTGAGGCTGTAATGAGTCGCGCTAAGGCTGACCAGAAAGTGGCGGTCTATTTGAAGGGCATTGTTGATGCTAGATCTGAGCTGAGGAAGGCTCTCGACTGTGAGAGCAGTAATAAAAAGTATGTGAGGTGTAAATCTCGAAGGGAACCCTCGAGGAAATTCATGCCAGGGGCTTCGACCTCTCGGAAGAGATAAAGTAGGCGAAGGTGGAAGAATACGATGCTAAATTCCTTCATGCCAGGGGCTTCGACCTCTCGGAAGAGATAAAGTAGGCGAAGGTGGAAGAATACGATGCTAAATTCCTTCTATCTGATACCGAGGATATCGAGGATGGGGCTGACGGTCCATAGTCATTTCCTTTTCTATTTTTGTATATAGTACTTTCAAAGTACGTTGTAAATGGAGCTTGTATTTCTCGCATGTATGTATAAAGAGGAAACCTCGAGGTTTTGTTTCTCCTGCATTTCTTTTTGCCTTGATTTTAGCCAGATGAACTGGTCTTTGAGTTAAAAGGAATCCTTAGATTCATGGTATGGCCCTGGGGCTCAATAGGCTGGCCCGTAGGCTTTTACGCGTTTGGTCGATATGACCTTTTATTATAAGCCGGCGTTCGAGCTCTTATGCTTGTGCTCTTAGGCATGTATGGTCAACTGTTTTGGGTTCAGTCTCTGAGTCGGGTATCGACTCGAGCTTATTCGAACCCTCAAGTTTTTGAATTTCAAGCTGGCCCTTAGGCTCTTACGCGTTGGGTCAGTACGGCCTTTTGTGTGGGCTGGCGACAATAGCTCTTACGCTTTGGGTCGATGCAACCTCTTATGTGGGTTGGCGATAGTGGCTCTTACGCCTGGGGTCGATGCGACCTTTTATATGGCGGGTGATAGTGGCTCTTATGCCTTGTGTCGATGCGACCTTTTATGTGGGCTGGTGACAGTGGCTCTTACGCCTTGGGTCAATGAGACCTTTTATGTGGGCTGGCAATAGTGGCTTATACGCCTTGGGTTGATGTGACCTCTAATATAGGCTTTATTTTTCCCTCGATAAGGATTTTTTGAAATAATGTTTGCCTGACTCTTCGACGGTTTTTATGGCGATGATCGAGCACCTCGGGAGGTTTGGCTCGGTGGCTGAGTATCTCGAATCCTGTATTTAGGAGCTGACATGGTCGAAGCTCTTTTTCCTATATCGAGGGTAGCCTATTTAACCGGTTCTTTTCGAAGTATATTCAAAGTAATTGAAGGCCTGTGATTTTATAGCGACGGTCTGGCATCCCTAAGTCGCGTTAGTTTGGCTGGTACAGTCTTGTGACCGTAGTCATTTGTATTTGGCCGGAGCTTTTTAGTCTTGAGTGAAGTAGTTTCGGCATCTATATCGAGGGTATGCCTTTTAGGCATATATAGCCTTAACTTTGAGATCGAGTTTATGCATTTAGTAAGGTCTTACAAGTTTTACATACCTTTAAGGTCTTACAGTTTTGGATACTTGGTACAAGTATGGTTCATGCCTTGCTTGAGGTCTTACAAATATTTTCACTTGGTACAAGTGTGGTTCATGACTTGCTTGAGGTCTTACAGATATTGTTGTTGCCTTATATAGGTCATACGAGACCGAGGCTGCCCGCATGTGGTCTTACGGCCTCGGATTTTGATAACTCGATGGAGATGGTGATTGATGGTAGTCCCCAAGTCGTCAAGGATTTCTCGGCTCGGGATCCATTACTTGTAAACTTGGTATTGCCTCATTGAGGGGTTACGATTTCAGAGTTTCCGACCCGAAGGTCATGTGGCCTTAAGTTTTCGACGCCAGTCCACGAGTGTTCGGGACGTTTTTGGCTTTGGAGCTGTTTTGTGATCTTGTTGTTGCCTCATTGAGGGCTTATGAGTTTGAAGCTCCGACCCGAGGGTCGTACTATTTTGAGTTGTTGATGCCAGTCCCCGAGTATTCGGGACGTTTTTGACAGAGGAGCCGTTTTTTGCAAAAATATCGAGTTTCCTTTGAAGCGTGAAATGCTTTGATGGAAAGTATTCTTCGATTACTTGGTACAAGTATACATGTTTTCGCTGTCAGGGGCCTGGCTATTCTATACGGACATGGTTCGTTCGACCATTTGGCCAGGTACATCATTTTCCTATCGAGACTTCATTTGGCGTATCTTGGCTTCTCCGAGTAGGTGACCTTCCGGGGGGATGCCCCCCCAATATTCGAGGTTGATTGAAAAAGAAGCCTTGAATACTTGTTGAGTATTCCTTAGGTAGCATATGGATGTTGCCTCGTTAAAAACCTTGCCGGTAAAACCCTTTTTGGGATAAAAATCCAGTCGAAGGAAAAGAATGCAACGCATGCTTTTGAAACCTAAGGCCTTCGAGTTGGACGGTGCTTTGGCCGTTTCGACCGAATACCTGCACTCAGGTTAGTGTAGAATTTAATTGAAAGAAAAAAAGGAGACGGTCAAACCTTAGTGTAGAATATGCCGGCGGTGTTTTGAGTCCTGGTATGTTTCAGTCGCTTGTGATGAGGACGTGGTACGGTCCTCTACTTTGTTCATTCGGGTACAACCGAGAACATGCCTTGTGGTCGCTAGTTCACTATTTGTTTATCCTTCAGCCCCTTCGATGGTGGAGATATTGGTGTTTTGGGTTGTGCCGACCACACTGACTGGTATGGCGGTTTTCCCTTTCGTTGTTTTGTTCGCCGTGTTGAGTCCGTTGAGGACTTAGAAAGGCAGTCATAATTTGGTCAAGCAATCAGAGTTGCTCTATCACCTTCGATCTGATAATATTGGCCGAGCTACCTGGACCCACAAGTACATGTTTAATTTAAAATGTGTTCACAAGAAAAGAAGTTACTAGTGTGCCATTATGGGGTTGGGATAGAGCCTCGAGTTCGCGTTTCCCTGTCGATGGATGTTTTTGTTCTCCTGGCCGTGGGTTCCTGCAGGGCGCCGACACCTCAAAAGATCGTATGGATGACATGTTGCGGCTTATCTGCTTCGCTCTTTTTGGTCGTCTCTCTTTCCCGGAACTGATTTTTGGCCAGGTCGCTGAGGAATTCCCGGAGGTGACCTTTGCTGAGTAATCGGGCCACTTCTTCCCGGAGTTGTAGCAATTTTCAATCCTGTGCCCATGCATATTGTGAAATTCACATAATAAATTATGGTTCCTTTGTGAAGGGTCTGATTGTACAGGCCTTGGCCACCTGGTGTCTCTAATTTTACTTATGGCGAACATGATGTCCGATATGTCGACATTGAAGTTGTATTCCGACAAGCGAGGTGCCTCCGTTGGCCCTGTGTACCTGCCGAACCCAGTTCTGCCGACAAGTCCCCGTGGATTCTGGCCTCGGTCCATCCTTCGATCATTGCGGGGTATGTTGCACCTCGGGGCATTTCTTTTATCTTCAGTATATAGTTGGTATCTTTCCTTGTTTGGCTTTGGCTCTTTTGCTGGAAGCCTGCTGGGATATACTGAGCCCGAGGGGCTCCTAGTTGGTCGTCTTTGACCCTGATCTTTGACTAGTATCGGTTGTGGAGGTCCGACCAGGTCACAGCGGGATACTCGACTAGGTTCTATTTCAGCTACTTCGAAGCCACCGAGCTTCGTTCATCCATACCTTGGGTGAAGTCCTACACTGCCCAGTCGTTGGAGACTGGTGGTAGTTCCATTCGTTCTATTTGAAAGCAAGATATGAACTCTCGCAGCATCTCATTCTCCCTCTGCTTGATCTTGAAGACGTCGGATTTCCTTGTTGCTACTTTGATGGCACCGGCATGTGCCTTTATGAAAGAATCTACCAGCATGGCAAACGAGTTTATAGAGTTAGGAGCTAGGTTGTGATACCACATCATGGCCCATTTCGAGAGTGTTTCCTTGAACTTCGTTAGTAAGACGGACTCGATCTCGTTGTCCTTTATGTCGTTGCCCTTCACTGCGCAAGTGTATGCAGTGACATGCTCATTGGGGTCCGAGGTTCTGTTGTACTTCGGAAGCTCGGGCATTCTGAAGTTCTTTGGGATGGGTTTTGGGGCCTCTTCCTATGGGAACGGCTTTTTCACGAACTTCTTCGAATCTAACCCTTTTAGAATAAGGGGTGCGCCCGAAATTTGATCGACCCTGGAATTGTAGGTCTCTACCTTCTTATCGTTGGCTTCTATCTTCTTCTTGCCCAACTCAATCCTCTTTGTGAGGTCCTCGAGCATCTTTACGATGGTGGGGTCGGCTGCCGACCCGTTGTTGCTTGATCTCTCCGGTACCTGCTCGGCTGGGGGAGCCGTCCCTGGTGTTACCGTACCGGGAGTTTTCTGGTGACTTTGCAGCTGAGCAATCGCCAGTTGTTATGCCTGCAACATTTCAAAAATAACGTGAAGGCTAACCTCCCGTTCTTCCCTAACCGGGGTTTTCTGAGCTTCTTGTTGGTCTCCATGGTGCACGCTCCTGTTAGTGTGGGAGCTTATATCGACGTGTTGGGCATCGCGTGAGACCACGTCCACGGTAATTGGTTCTGGTGCATTCTCAGGGTTTCGTGGTGGTACACTGACACCTGGAACGTCCACACCATTCTATCCATGGTCCTCAAGATTATTGTTTCTGCCTCCATTTACCGAGTTAGACATTTTAACCTGAAATCAAAGATCTTGGACAAGAAAAAGTGTCAAAGGTAACTTGCGTTGTGTAGTAAAACTAGCAAGAAAATAATCACTATTATGTTTAGCCCCACAGTGGGCACCAAACTGTTTACCGTGAAAATGGTAATAACAATTAAATTTAATTTTGTGATTCTAAAAATACGTGATTTATTTCTATGCTAGTTGTTAGGGCAATAGATGCTAAGTGAGGTACTTGGAATCAAGAAATGAGCTTAAAGCAAGATGTTAACCAAACCGAATGGCTGTCGATCGGGGCCTCGAGCTTACTTATTCGGGGCTTCGGGGTCGAGTCTAATGCCCCGCCGAGGGTAGTCGATGGAGACTAACAGTTATAAATAAATCAATGACGGCTCTTTATGACCAATAATAAGCAATAAATGAAGAACAATAAATAGAACACAATAAGTATAAGCAATAAATGAAGTGATGAGATCAAGAGAATATGTTAGAGAGCAGAGAGAATGTTCGTGTGTATTTAGTATTGAGCAACAGGTGTTTACAAAATGACAAGAATCCCCTTTATATATGAGGGGAATCCCAACATAGTACAGATGCATTGATTACAAAGATATGGAGCCGGTACAGCCATTTAATGTCTTGATTCGCTTTTTGGACTAGTCCGCTAGGCTTTGTCAGCCATATGTACGCACCTTGGGAACTTCGCCCTGATCCATCGAGACCACTGATTTACATTGCCTCGAGGCCGGTCGTTATTTACACCACCTCGAAGTCGATCACTGAAAATCCTCGAGATGCCTTGATGATCGTAAAATCGAACCGTCGGTTTCTACCGTATACAGTTATAAAAGTTTCTCATTAAGGGTAAAATGAAGAATTTAAATTTAAATTATTTTCAATTGTAGAAATAGGTCATTCTTTTTTTAACAGACTAATAGGGAAAGTGTGTCATCTAAATTAAAACAGAGGGAGCACCATAAATGATTTAGTTAAATGCAAAGTTGCTATTGTAAAAAGGCCTCAAATAACTTGGCATCAATTTTTTTTTTGGCACTTCATCTCAGCTATGTTCCATTTTAGCATTATAACCCTATTTCTATGTGTCATTTTAACACAAAAACTTTTATCCGATGTAAAAATGCAACACGTATTTATACTTGCTTCTAATGTGTAACAACCATCCAATTAGATTTAGACACTTGTTTTTTTATCCTTGTCAACTGGATTTAACCCAAAAACTCGGTTATGTAAATTATTTACCCAGATCGGTTACCCTAAAATAAAAATCCCTTATTTTCTCTAATTCCCAAAGTCGTCTGTCCTAAACCCACTCCACAAGTCCCTAGCCTTAGGAGATGAAACCAACGATTATTGAAGGATTCTTTATAATATAAGGACAAGAATCATATTTTTATAAATTAATTCTTCATATTTCATTGTACAGTTGATAGTTAAGGCTCTTTTCGGGAGTAACCATTGTTTATTGTCGTGGTTCTTGTACTGATAGTTAGAGGCGGAGCCAGAATTTAAAGTTTATGGGTTCGGGATTCTAGTTCTTTTAAGTTACTGGGTTCAAAACTATTAATTTGTACATATAACATGAATTTCACAAGACAAACGCACAAAAGCTACTGGTTCAGCCGAACTCGTAAGCGGAGGGCTAGCTCCGCCCCTGCTGACAGTGTCCCTTTAGCCATGCATTAAAGTTTTTTCTTTTTGTTTTTCTGGTGGTTTGAGAATTGGAGACATGGGTTCACATGAAAAATTCAAGCTTCGGATGAAGATCTGGGTTTGGCTTTGGGATATTATTAAATGAAGAAACGAAACAAAGAATAAAGAAAGAAATTGCAAAAAGCCAGACTTTGAAGTTATCACGGAGATGAAGAGCGAAACAGACAGGAAATAAGGATTATTTTGAAGAGGAGATGGAAGATAATGGGAGAGGAGGGTGGGCATTTAAATGGACTTTAATTGTAATTTTATGGCCTTTTATTATTATTAAAATAAAATCTTACGCGCCTATCAAGTGAGGAAACTCAACTAATGTAACAAGTTAGCTTTTTGTGTTAAAATGACACGAAAGGAATGGGGTTGAAGTGCCAAAATGGAACATAACTGAGATGGAGAACATACCTGATCTTAAAAGCTTAACTAAACAGGCATCAACCCTGTGGACTCCATTTCCTCCACTTTAATTTAACGTTCCAACAATATTCATCTCAAGATTTCTTTTAATTTCTGTATGGCTTAATTGACTAGCTTAAGAAAAAGAAAAAAAAGGGTCAATTAATTATATAGATCTAAAAGGAAAATAAGATTGCGTCCACAGGAGCTAGGCATATAAAGAAGATAGTCTCCATAAATGATCTGGGACAGAAATAGAAGTACATAGCATCTCATTTTTAATGGCCAAATGATGGCATCTAACTTGACATACGAACCATTTTACTTGCGGAATGGAAAAACAATTCAAACGCCTAGACTTAATTTCTCATTTAGTTTAAAGGCCACCAAAAGTTATTAACCACAATCACTTCTGACATCATTAAAATTTTGTAAAGTTTTCGAGATTTACATGAATATTCAAATTACTTCAAGAAAATGTTTTTCCTCCAATTTTTTCTTCCTCTGTAATGATGCATATTTCATCTCTTTTTATCTTATTCGGATAAGTCTTTTCTCTTTCTTTTCTTGTAAGATATAAATAAAAAGAAAAATAATAGGTCGGGGATGGGGCCAATGATAACCTGAACTTACAAAATATAAGAGGACGATTAACCCAAAAATAACAAAAGAAATTCAAATCTAGAAGCTTAACTACTCACAAAAGAATACAAGTATCACTAATAAATATGGTTTTTGGTAGGCTGACAATGGCCTTTTCACTTGTTGAAGAACAACCCTCTCCTCCTTCCTTTTTTCTTCTCACCAGCCTGCAACAAGTTCAACAATGAGATCCAAAGGAGAATGTCACAAATAATTGGAGCTTCAAAACTGATGTTAGAAACAAGCTAACAACTAATGAAGAAAAAAAACACCTTTACATCAAGATTTTAGCACCAATCCTTGCCACTCATCACCTTCACAATTAACTAGCCATCTAAGAACTTCACTGATTTAGCCACAACAAGAAGACAAAATGCTCTAGAAATTTCATCGCTGAATTCCCAAAACCATGATTTAGTATCCACATGGTATTAATTGACATCAGTAAGCATGTGGTCATCCTCAAAGACTGGCGTATCAATACTCTTCAGTAATGTACAAAGATCACATAATTCTTTTTATGATGGTGGTGTTAGGGTCAGCTTTCGCACACCCCAACTATTCCACCGGCTACCTACTATCTCCCACAAGCACAACTACCAGGTAATTTTGCCCACCAAGGCTTAGACAAATAGGAAAAAAACACCCAGTGTTTTTTGCCTAGGAAGAAATCATAATGATGCTGCAGTAACTTAACTAGTAGGTACTAAAAGATGCAGCAACAGGTTCCAATGTCAAATATGTGAAGAATATAGAAGTGCCACTCCACAAAAAATAACACTAGATTATAAAGAAGCATCTAACACATGAAAGATATAACACCAGATACGCTGATGGTTGATTAAAGATCCTGTGTCGGTCTCATGTACTGGAGTTAACTCTATTCTGCAACTCTTTTGCCTAGCATCTGCCTGATGCTCTTTAATGATATCTTTTTACTTCATCATCAAAAAGAAAAAACCTGTGTCGGAATTTGATTAATGAAAAGAGAGAGCCTTTTGTGCAAAAACAGTTTTGCGGCTTTTGCCAATCAACAACAACTATGCCTCAGTCCCAAACAAGTTGAGATCGGCTATATGGATCCTCACTTCTTTCTTTAAGCTCAAGTCATATCATAATCACTACCAAAGTAACATAAAAGTGAATAATTGTCAACCAGAACGTACAAATTCATGTGTGGGAATCTTATATTAGATGCTAGCTGAGTTTCATGCTAAAGCAAAGAAATAAAAGAAACAGGTACAGTACAGATCTCGCCGGAAGAGCTTTTGGTGCTAGCTGACAGAGCTCTTCGTGCAGAGAAATTCACAGTTTTACCAAGACATACAAATTCACATGTGGTAATGCACCTATCAGATGCTACCCGAGTTTCTTGCTAAAGCAAAGAAATAAAAATTACATGATCTGAACCATGACTCAGAATAGGAGTAAAAGAAAAGGAGCACATGACAGATCTAGACCACAAATGCATTATGTTGTAACACTCAAAATAGCCCGTAAATTTCTTTGGAACCCAATAGAATACATGTATCATTCACATCATATTATAGAAATAACTTTCAGATTGTAGAAGTCATACCCTTATAATAAACAGTCTCATGGTTAGGACAATTGTATCCCTTGAACTGCAAAATAGAGCCACATGTCACTTAAATAGAGAAAATGAATTTTATGATAATTTGTTGGGAAAAGTAAAATGGACACATGCAGAAGAAGAAAGTGAAATATAAAAAAGGTAAAATGTCGATGACATATTGATGTGACATGAATGCTTCCTAACAGAAGCAGAACATAAAAATGATAACAGGTAAGGAAGTCAAGAATCTGCTATGTGTTGCTTCATCTGGGTTGAAAGATTTTGAGAAGCAGATGTTAGAACCACTTGAACAACTCTTTTTAAAAGCTGGTTTGTCCATAACTATGAAAAAGGAACATACCAATTGTTTTTTTCCTTTTTCTTCTTTATTTCAGTCTTTCTTCTTCTTTTCCCTTTTTTTTTTTTTTGTGGGGTGGGGTGGGGGTGGGTTGTGATTTACCAGCTAATGTCTCCTTGATCGTTCTCAGCCTTCAAAAGATGCTCAACTCCCCGACTATCGAAGATTGAAAATTCTGTAGGATTTCCATATGGAATAGAAACCTAGAAGCCAACAGCATAAAATGGTGAGAATGGAGTGGAGATTTAGGAAACAATATGAACTAATACTATTATTTGAAGTTATAGCAATATGAACTAAAACTATTATTTGTAAACTAGAAGTCCTGAGAGAAACATTATACAACTAAGTACCCATCGATTTCAAGAAGCTTATGTGTCTCTTTCTAGTGTCTTTACATCGGAAAAAAGAGCTATCATCTATTAGCAATGCTTCTTAAGCTTTTGATAGAGTTGGAGTTGCCAGCTTAGCACTTCCGTAGGAAAGCAGTTTATCATCCTTTACCTTTATGAAGACCCCAAAAAATTTAGCTTTTTATCCTCCACAAAATGTACAACTTTACTAAGACTAATCAACAGAAAAAATGTATGCAGTCACTAAGAAGTTGAGAAGGTTGAAGAAACAAATTATTTTGTCAAAGTTGTTCCCTGTAAAGTTCAGTCAAATGTGACTTAAACATGCTGAAGTTACTGGCTTTCAGCACATTCCAGCCAACTTTAACTACCGACAGAAATAAATAAGTGTGTGTGTGTGTGTGTGTGTATATATATATATATATATATATATATATATATATATATATATGTGAGAAGGCACGGGAGAAAATATGATATATTGATATTGTTTGTGATGCAATACAAAAGGTGTTATTTATAGCTACTCTATACAAAGGGGATACTACTCCTATTCCAATGTGGGACAATTACATAGCTATCTCTAACACTCCCCTCAAGCCGGAGCATATAAATCATATGTACCGAGCTTGTTACATATATAATCAATGCGAGGACTAGTGAGGGACTTGGTGAAAATATCTGCAAGTTGATCATTCGATCTCACAAACTTCGTAGTAATATCTCCTGAGAGTATCTTTTCTCTGACGAAGTGACAATCAATCTCAATGTGTTTAGTTCTCTCATGAAACACCGGATTTGATGCAACATGAAGTGCAGCTTGATTATCGCACACAAGTTCCATCCGACTGATTTCACCAAATTTCAACTCCTTGAGCAATTGTTTGGTCCAGACTAGTTCACATGTTGCCATAGTCATTGCTCGGTATTCTACTTCTGCACTAGACCGAGCAACTACATTCTGTTTCTTACTTTTCCAGGACACCAAATTTCCTCCTACTAAAACACAATATCCAGACGTAGAACGTCTATCAGAAGGTGATCCTGCCCAATCAGCATCCGAGTACCCAACGATCTGCTCATGACCTCGATCCTCAAACAGTAATCCTTTACCTGGAGCCGATTTTATATACCGGATAATGCGGACAACTGCATCCCAATGACTATCACAGGGAGAATTCATAAACTGACTTACAACACTCACAGGATAAGAAATGTCGGGCCTAGTCACTGTGAGATAATTTAATTTACCAACCAACCGCCTATAGCTTGCAGGATCGCTAAGCGGCTCCCCTGTCCAGGCAGAAGTTTAGAATTCGGATCCATCGGCGTGTCAACAGGTCTGCAACCTGTCATCCCTGTTTCCTCAAGAATGTCTAACACATATTTCCTTTGAGAAATAACAATACCTGAGCTAGATTGAGCAACCTCAATACCTAGAAAGTACTTCAATCTGCCTAGATCCTTAGTTTGAAAGTGCTGGAAGAGATGCTGCTTCAGATTAGTAATACCATCCTGATCATTGCCCGTAATAACAATATCATCAACATAGACTACCAGATAAATACATAGACTTGAAGCAGAGTGGCAATAAAACACAGAGTGATCAGCTTCACTACGAGTCATGCCAAACTCCTGGATAATCGTGCTGAACTTAAAGAACGGAATCTAGGGTGATAGAAGACAATGGGTTGGCTTGTCCAACTCCTTGTGCCTTAGTTTGACATCCATTGGCTAAAGTAACAGTAGGAAGAGACTGTGAATATACAATATTCGACAAAAGTGATTTATTACCAGAGATATGATCAGAAGCGCCTAAGTCCATGACCCATGGTCCAAGAGTACTAGACTGGGAAACACAAGCAAAAGAATTACCAACAATAGGAGTGTCAGTCTGGGCAACTGAGGCTACTTGTGGAGATGTTTGCTTACTTGCTCGATACTGAAGGAGCTCATTATATTCTTCTTTAGATACAGAAAAGCCCTAGTTACCTGTAGTCTCGCTCTGAGCAACGTAGGCATTTTTGGGTGGACGGCCATTTAAGGAATAACACATTTCGCGAGTGTGTCCAAGTTTGTGACAATAAGAACACTTGGGTCTAGATTTCCCAAAACGACCGCCTCCTCGTCTATTCTCCATAGCTTGAGATGCCCGAATATCCACTGTCTGGGATGCAAGAACAGAGGAATCAAGTATCTGGGATGAAATCACTGGGTGACTTGGTGCTGCAGCAAGGCGAAGTAATCGAGAAAATAATTCATCAACTGTAGGGACAGTCGGATTCGCCAAAATCTGGTCTCGTACTGAATCAAGATCATGAGGAAGTCCAGCGAGTGTAAGAACTAGAAACATTTTCTGTCGCTGCTCTTGTTGTTTTGACACACTAGCAGAAACTGGCATCAATGTCTCAAATTCCTCCATGACTGCCTGTACCTGACCCAAGTAAGTAGACATATCTAATTCTTGCTTCTTTAAGTTTGTCATCCGTGATATCACATCATAGAAGCGAGATATATCATTAGTGTATAACGTACGAGCCTTTGCCCAAACCAAATAACATGTCTGGAATGGCCGAAACAAAGGCATCAACTTAGAATCAATAGAACGCCACAAGATGCTACATAATTGAGCATCAATTTTTGCCCAAAGCGCTATCGCCTTTTCATCTCCTTCGCTAGACTGTTTAATCAGATGATCTTGCACACCTTGACCTTTACACCACAACTCGACAGATGAAGCCCAAGCTAAGTAGTTTGAACCTCCCATTAAAGGTTCCGAGGTAATCATAACATTAGAGTTTCCAGAACTCATGCTTTTAGACCCAAAAACATCAATTCCCAAAGACATCTTGTAAATTATTACCAAATAAGAGAAATAATCAACTGTAATCCACTGAAAATAGAGTAAGGAACACTGAACCAGAATAGTAAACTACTGTAGCAGTTGGAAAGTTACTGTTGCAGTCGGAAAATATTCAAAGTGGTCGGCATGAAATAAAAACAGTAGGGGTAGGATCGGAATTACTAGAAGACCCAACTGTTCTGAAGGAACTTTTTCAAAAAAAGGCCGGAAGTCAACTTTTTGAAATCACTATTCACGTCGGAAAAATAAAAAAGTGGTCGAAATTTGGTGTAACCTGGATGGGTAGGCTCGGAATTGCAAGGGAAACAATTTGTCCTGAAGAGTCGTCGCCAAAAAATGGCCGGAAGGTGGCCCACGCAACGTTGGAACTTTGCCGGAAAATTTTCTTTGGACAGCTACAGTACCGCCGGAGATTTTCACTGGGATTTGGTCGCCGGACAGTGACTACTCTTGTGGTAGTGTTGGATTTTGTGCACAACACTGACCGAGACAAAGCAGACGCAAAACAACTTTGAAAGTCGCCGGAAAAAAGGGTTCCGGTGACTGATTTTACTTCCCGGAATCGCTGGAATTTATGCACAGCGATAAATCTCTCACGATAGCTCTGATACCATGTGAGAAGGCACGGGAGAAAATATGATATATTGATATTGTTTGTGATGCAATACAAGAGGTGCTATTTATAACTACTCTATACAAAGGGGATACTACCCCTATTCCAATGTGGGACAATTACATAGCTATCTCTAACAATATATTTTGTTGAACATAATTTTATTTGATAGATATTGCAACATACACAAGTACAGACACTTATTACAAAAAACAATACGAAAACAAAAGACTAGGTGTATCCTTGATAGTTGGGTACATTCGACGAACTTGCACCAGGAGCTGGATTACCACCGCCACCCACACCAGCTGAAGGACATTTACGACGGTCGTCTCCTGTTAGCATTGTATGTTAGCATAAAGAATAGTATGTTAGCATACTACATACTACATGAAGGTAGTATGTTAGCATTGTACCCAAATTTTGTTTCCATTAATTGCCCTTTAAAGCACATTGCTATTCTTTATTAGTGAGGATATTTTTGTCTTTCCACCAGAAAATTTTAATACCAAATAATCATTTGGTCTCTATCCTCTCCTTTTTTTTCCCCATTTCCCGGCAAATTTCTCCAGTCAATTTCGTATATCGAATTGCGCCGTCCATTTTTTCTCCTCCGATATCTCTCTTTCTCCGTTTCTTTCCTCCATCATCTTTTGTTGTGCTTCCATTTTTTTATTTTCCTTCAGTCATGAGTAAAGACAATAGGGGTTGCTCTGATGGTAAGCAACCTTCACTTCCAACCAAGAGGTTGTGAGTTCGAGTCTCCCCAAGAGCAAGGTGGGAAGTTCTTGGAGGGAAGGATGTCGGGGGTCTATTTGGAAACAGCCTCTCTACCTCAGGGTAGGGGTAAGGTCTGCGTACACACTACCCTTCCCAGACCCCACTAAGTGGGATTATACTGGGTTGTTGTTGTAGTAGTCATGAGTATAGCCAAGTGCTTCAAAAACAAATTGAAAGATACGCATATCAGATTTGCAATTCTGTCAGTTCAGTTTCAGACTCCGGAATTCCTTTCTTGTCAAATAACTTTCTCTGGTGAACTCATTGTCCTTTCTTTGTTTCACTGTGCCACTTCTTTTTCTGGGTATACTCTCCCTTTTTTCTATCGTAATAGCAATTCCAACAACCATTATCGTTTGTCAGATCTCCATTCGAGCCACCATCAGTTTAAGTTTTCAACCAGTAATGGGACCCCAAGCCTGAAACTGGTGTGATTGCTATTCTTAAAGTTAATTTCGCCAGAATTTTTTGTTCACGACAGATCAAGATGGAAACGAAAAGGGGAGAAACTAAAGGAGAGAAAGAGATTCTTTAGGCCAAAAGTACGAAAATAACCATGGAGTGGTAGAGTGACAAAAGCAATTTAATGGGCAATTAATGGAAATAGAATTGGGTACAATGCTCTATACACACACACGCGCGCGCGCAGACGCGCACACACAAAAATCATTTTAAATGACTTTTCCTGACTGATGCCAAAGGTACAACTCACTGAGGAATATGCTTTCCGAGTATGGTCTGTGGAAATGACAAACTTTCATCCTTGAAGCTATACTTAAATTCCTGTCCAAGTTGGATGAGATATTGTTGCTAAATTCTGTGGGTCCCAACAGATGGAAGTTGTTCAATGCAACTAAGAGAAGAACTGGAAGTATTTATGACCCATATCCATTTCGGTTACTAGTGGGCCTCCTTTACAGCTCTAGACAACCAAAGTTCAACAGAATTAATCTATGCTCAACCAAGAAAAAGTTTTTTTTGTTTGATAAGGTAAAAGTTTCAACCACGCAAATGTTTGATCAAGCCATGGTCTACCTCAGTAAATAAATAAGGGAGATATCCTCCGGAAGAGTGGCTCTCATGATTTAGGGACAAGTTCCCTAAATTTATTTATGTAGCGGATAATACTCCTTAAGCTGTGAGGAAAAAGTAAGTCCTGGGTCAAAGAGTAGGGAATATTCCATCTCCTGAGGGTGACAAGCATCAAATCGTGGAAGGCTACCTTTTGCTTGAAGATTAAACTAGTGAACGATAGCAGGCACAATTAGAATGGATACTTCAATGAATATCCTCAGCATTCAAAAGACTCATGAGCATCTTCAACACCACTCACCAGAGGGCTCACAAACATGGAGTTGGAGAGGTGTACAGATACGTCACAAACTGTTCATGTATACATAATTTAAGGTATACAGATACGTCACAAACTGTTCATGAATATAAAAAGGCAAAAGACAAGAAGACATACAATTGTAGATTGAGAAAACTTCTCACTGACTAGAACACCACCAGGCCCATTACCCTTGATGCTGTAACCATCTCTCTTGATGGCCAAGGTAGCAGGCTCCCATATATCAAGATATCGTGTCTGTACAACCAAAAAAGATAGAGCAAGGGAAAGTGATAGATCAACCACAATAATTATTTGTGATCATAAGAAACTGAATAAGGCCATCATGATATTATCCACACCTAGAAAATCACAAATTTCCTTACCGACAATGAAACTTTATACGAAGCATGACCACTATAAAGGGTTTTCTCTATGCAACTATGCATTACAGGATCTGCAAACATGGAAAACAGAGAGTTCATACAAAATGACTTCAAAGTATGTGGAGCAACCAAACAAAAATTAAGACCAAGCATCCCCGGATTTTAGCTTTCCTGTATATTGTGATTCATGCAAATATAAGACAGGAAATTTATTTGGCTCATGAAATCGTGACAGTCCACACAGGCATCACTAAACATGTAGGTAAAAGTCCAAGGAAAAGATTTTAGTCACCCCAAAGAAGTGTCATATATTGCTATCTGACTATATGAATAGAGATAAGTTAGAGACTGGCAGAAGGTCAGTGGATTTTCCCTCCACAGAGCTTAGTCCTTAGAAACCACAACTATTCCCAGATAATAAAATAAAGGGAAAGAGAAAGAGACAGCTCGCAGAATGATGGATAGATCTAGACAAATCTCCCAGTATTACCCCAAGGTTGTAGCATCACTTGCGAAAAACAAGATCAAGCAAACTCTAAATAGGGTTCTTTTCACGTTTCTCTATAATCGGTATGAAAAAACAGATCAAGCAAATAGAATATTGATCACTTCAGAACCCTGACAAAGCAGCTATGAAACTGACTGAACCCATGTTAACCACATAATAAATTTCAAAAACAATCCTCCCACCATCTTGTTAAATAGTGTTGGAGACAATATTAAGTAAATAAAATGTGCACTCTCTAACAGTTTAAACTTTTATACGAGAAGGACATACACTTCAATGTGGTACCAAAGCAAGCAGAGGTCAAGTCTAACTGCCGTCCATTATCAAAAGGAGTTTTAGCGTGCTTGGCTCATGAAAAAGAAGCAAACCCACACATGAGGGGGCGTGTTGAAGATGTAATTACGTCAATAAAAATATGCTCTCCAACAACTTAACCTTTTAGATGAAATGGCCACACATTTCAATAAACAGAAAGCCTATCTTTCTCCTTCTGAGATGAATGATGAAACATCACCAAAGAATAAAAAAAGAAAAAGAATAAGAAACTACTGACAGATTAAGCATTAATTCAAGCTTGCATCCTTAAACATTTATTCAATATCGTGAGCTTTCAAACTCGAAAATCCACCTTTCATGAAGTAACATGTTTGCTCAACATGGAGAATGATAGCAACAATTCTAAGGGGTTCGCATATTTGTCTCCTAGTATTGATGGAAAGAATATCGACTTCTGTAATTTGCAAAACAGTCAAAAGTTTCAAATATTGGATGAGAATCGACTTAAAGTACCACAAGTGATCTTCCTATGCTCATTTGCAAAGACCTTCACGAGTTCACCCTGATAATCAAAAGAAGAAAAGTCATTGCAGTATTTCCCTTCAAGATAAACCTAATAAAAAGAACAGCTTTTTTCATTAGAAAAAAACAGTTTTTATAAATAAATAAAACCACATTATTTTTGCAGTCTTCCTTTTTTTATTATTTATACTAAAATAAGCACCAAAGGATGTTTAGAAGCTGCAAAGTTGGATGTGAATGGTTGCAGTTTCACCCTACACCACAAGGTGCATGGCCTTCTTCTTCCCCCCCTCCCCAACAAGGAAAAATTAAAAAAAAATACAAAACGGCCATACACGAAATATATTATGTTGACAAAAGGCTTGGAATTTTTTTTTTTCTGATAAAAGAAAAACAGTAGCAAGTATGCCATCTCAATGAAAAGCACTAGAAACCATATGCCCTCCTTGCTATTTCAGGTGACAGACACTTCCATTTTGGAATGTTGAATAACATAGAAGACTTCAATGAATAACGAAATTTTGAGCTTTGGCAACTCTCGGTATGCTAATATCCCTGAGCATTTCAAATTAGCACAAGAAAATTCCTTTTCCTTTAGCAACAACTTAACACTTCAACATCCAACTGTAAATTGATACTCCCTCCGTTTCAATTTATGTGAAACACTTTCTTTATTAGTCCGTTCCAAAAAGAATGACGCATTTCTCATTTAGAAAAAATTTAACTTTAAAATTCTCATTTTACCCTTAATGAGAAGCTCTTACAGCCACACAAATATTACGACCCCATAAAGTTTTTAACCTTTAAGTTTTTAAGACCACAAGTTTCAAAAGTTTTCTTTATTTTTTCCTTAAACTTTGTGCTGAGTCAAACTACATCACATAAATTAAAACGGAGGGAGTACCTTATTCCATCAACATAAAAATTATATTATGCCAATGAAATTAAGATGAGATGGAATACGACCTTTTCTCAAAATTATAGGTAAAGGTTCATTGTTTTGCTACCCAGGAAACATAGATTGAAGCAGAAGATCAATAATGAAAAAGGGATAACACATTTTAAAAAAAAACTTGTAATTGTCCCGAATTTCAAATTGTACACCTGAACTTTGTGGAGGTCCTACGACTACTCCCCCACCCACAACCCCTCTTTGACCGAAGTAGTATAAAATACCACCTTTTCTGACCAGCACCAATATTAAGGAAACATTATTTTTAAAACCACCAGCAAAAATTTACCTCTTTATATTTTCCTCTTTTCTTTTTCCTTTCTTCTTTTTTGCTTATCTATGCCAGAAGCATGCAGGTCGAATTGTTTCACCGACAAACAACTACAGCGGATAGTCATGATGCATGGATGATGCAGAAATGAGGATGTTGAGGTGGATGTGTAGGCACACTAGGCTGGATAAGATTCGGAATGAAGATATTCGGGAGAGGGTGGGTGTGGCTCCCGTGGACGACAAGATGCGGGAAGCGCGACTTAGATGGTTCGGACACGTGCAAAGGAGAAACCTAGGATGCACCGGTTAGGAGGTGTGAGTGGTTGACTTTGGCAGGTACGAGAAGAGGCAAAGGATGGCCTAAGAAGTATTGGGGCGAGGTGATCAGGCAGGACATGGTGCGGCTTCAAATTTTCGAGGAAATGGCTCTTGATAGGAACATGTGGAGGTCGAGCATTAGGGTAGTAGGCTAGGGGGTAGTCGAAAGTTCCTCCCTCTTTGTACCGAATAGTCTGATAGAGTTTTGTTTAGGTTTGTTAGCGGTCTATGTTGTGTTCACATTGTTGTTTTGCATAGTTGTGTGTATTGTCCTTTCACTTATTCGTTATTGTTATTTTTTTCTGGCATCTTTTGTTGTTATGCCTTTTCTCTTGTTTATTTTCTGATATTATTGTCTCTCCTGCTGAGCCGAGAGTCTCCTGGAAACAGCCTCTTTACCCTTTTCAGGGTAAGGGTAAGGTCTGCGTACACTCCACTCTCCCCAGACTCCACTAGTGGGATTTTACTGGGTATGTTGTTGTTGTTGTTGTTGTTGTTGTTGTTGTTGTAGTCATGATGCATGGAGATGGGGAACGGAGGTAAATGGTGTTTTATCCATTAAGTCCTATTATGAGAAGCTTCTGATTAGAGAGGAGTCTGGTTTTCCACATATTTCAATATGATCCTAAGGGTACCGAGAAAGGTGTATTTTTTTCACTTGGCTAGCTGCAAAGGGGTGATACTGATGGCAGATAATTTGAGGAAGAGGAAGATTACATGCATTAATTGGTGCTTCATGCGTAAAGACTCGGGAGAAGATGTGGATCACCACCTTTTACATTGTGAATAGCGTCTTGTTTATGGCGGAGAAATTCTGAGATGGTTCAATCTGAATGGGTGATGACGGGCACTGTGAAAGAAACTATGTTTAGCTGGGCGTTTAGAAGACGAAGTCACGGAAGAGAAGATGCAGAGGCATGGGATGTCGCTCCTCTAGCACTTACATGGAGAGAGAGGAATAGAGAGCTTTTGAAGGAGTAGAGAAAGACTTTGTACACTTGAGGAATAGCCATTTTTTCCTTGCTTCCTTTTGGTGCACCCATGAGATTTCTATTTGTATAGATGATTGGTGCCATTGGTTAAAAAACCAAGTTCTTTTGTAAGGTTTTCTATTTTATGCTATACTTCTTGTATACGGACACATTTCTGCCATTTCCTTTAAAAAAATTTAGCTTATCCAAAAAAAAGGTGTGCTGGTGTGTGTAGTTGATCTGAGCAATTCTGGCGGTATCAAGCTTAGATCAACAGGAGCTTCCCGTTTATCCATGTTAGCTCTGCTGCTTCATATCCAACGCTCACATTTTTTTAAGTCGTCACACCACCTTCCTCTTCTCTCCCTCAAAAACAATCACACAAAGACCCACCAAAAAACTAATTGATACCAGTTGCACCAATTTGCCAAGATTTGACCCAGAAGAGGTTCAGACGGTCGAAAACTTTGTTGGCCAAGTTGAAGTTGTCTATTTCCGGTGACAAAACCACATAAACAGAGAAGATAAAGAAGAGAAGAAATACAAAATAGAAATGATCGGGGAGATCCTGGAACAGCTAGTAGAAGCCAAAATTCTTGTGGAAAGTTCGAAGTTCATCACCACCCCCCAACCCTCCTTTTTCTGCAATTTTTTGTGGTTTAATGGTGAATATATGTTGTTCAAGTTCAACGTCCATGGCCAAAACAATACTCCACTTTAAGAAAGGAAATATGGAAGCGACCTTAAGAAACAAGAACTGGAAAGTTGGGCTCCAGCGATGACATTTCTTGTGATCTTTGAACTTTCGCGATCATGAATGACTTTCGGTGAACTTTCGAGTCTAACAATTCTGTATGGAATGAGGAGCCTAGTAGAATAATTTTTAGTTTAATTATTCTTAGAATTGTCCGTTCATTTTGCTAGATTGTTTTGTTTTCTAGTTTGGGGTAGAACTGGGGCGCAGCAGGTGACAGTGTGTTTTTATGAAGAAGAAGAAAGAGAAAAATGAAAAGAAAAAAGAAAGAAAAGGAAAAGTAAAAGATAAATAAAAAAAGTACAAATGGAAAATGAAAATAGATTTGGGGCAGATTTTTTTATTCTCACGTGCTAGGAGTGCATGCAAAACATTGTAGGTGCCACATGGGCTCAAAAGGTGGTAAGGTGGTACTTCTACCACTTCGAACAAATATATGAGGGTCATAGGACCCCCGCGAAGTTCAGGTGCACAACTGGAAATTCAGGTCAAGTACCAGGGTTTATTTATTTATTATCCCAATGGAAAACGAGAATAGATTTGGGGCAGATTTTTTCATTCTCACATGCAAGGAGTGCATGCAAAACATTGCACGTGCCACATGGGCTCAAATGGTGGTACTTTTACCACTTCGAACAAATATAGGGCCCGCGAAGTTCAGGTGCACAACTGGAAATTCAGGTCAAGTACCAAGGTTTATTTATGTATGATCCAATAGAAAACGAGAAGGGTAGACCAAGCATCTGGAAACAAATCATAAGAAACAAAAAAGATGAAGTCAAATCAAAATTTTCCACTGTTTTCTTCCCTTTTTCCTTTACTCAAACCTCGCCCTTTTCCACCTTTCTGCCTTTTTCTATTCCTTCCATCCCAAAAGAATGGCAGAGCTTCGACTACAAAGGGTATCTAATTTTCAGCAAGAATTCAGACACTGATTTCTTAATTTCTTAAAAAATAAAATTGATACTCAGAAACTACGTAAAACTTACTAAAATCACAATTCTATTAAAAGAATTAAAATGTTTGAAAATTTTTACTCAAAGAAAAAGTTATCTGATTTCACAAATAGTAATTGTGCAAACAAATTAGGATGGATGAAGTCTTTTCTTCAGAGCGCGGGCGCGCGCGAGGCTGATTCAATTGCAGCACTTACTGTAACAAGAAGAGAGCTAAGTTGCTCGGGCTTTGGTGCGGGTGTCCGATATGGGTGCGTATCTAGAGGTTGGATCCTTCAAGATCTATCTCTAAAGATTCGGAGGTACGGATACGGGTGCGAAAATTCGGCTAAAAACAATTCAAATATCTAAAAATAGAGTTATAAAAATGTATAGATTATGAGACATCACGTGGAAACTTACAATGTGTTCCAAGAAGGAGAAAATAATGATCAAGAGGAGATCTGAGAAGGAGATAAAAGGAAAAGGATTGAAATAGAAATTTCTAGATACAACGTATTCCATTTTCTTCAATTTCACCTGGCTTTTGTTTTGATTTCTTGTCCCGGATTTCTCCGTCGAATTTAGTCAAAGTAACCAAAATTGGTTGACTAGATCAGGTACAAATCATACACCCACATCGTGTTCGAAATGGGTGCAGCATCGAAAGTAAAGAGTCCGAGCAACTTAGGAGGGAAGCATGGAGGTTTGATACAAAGAGATAGCAAAGGGTAGCAGCAGTACCTTCCGTTTCCGGTTGTCCAATGGCTGGACTTCAATGGCAAGGTACGTATCAACGTCATCAGCGGTGACAAGGTATGTCGGTTGCTTTGCCCCTGTCACAACAGTGCCACGTGGCCTCAAAGGAGAAATAAAACAAAACAGATATGTGAATTGTTTAGTGACATACCCTCTATATAGTTGAAAGATCCATCCTCCAAATGACGAACCCACTGCAAGTTCAAGAATAACCAAAAAGAAAAAGTAAGTTTAAACAGAAGGCTAATAATATACAGCATGAAAGATCAAGTGATAAAAGTGGAATCAAAAATCAGAAACAGCAGGAAAGGAAATGATTGAGGAAGGAAGCTAGAAAGGCTGAAGCACGAAACACCTCAAAATTGCAACTGGTTGTTCCATTAATAGAGTAGCCACAAGCTTGGAGTGCCTGTCCAGGATAAGCTTCACCAGAAATTTGGAGACCCTCTATTGCAGGCAGTGCCTCTTCATCTGCGGCTGAACAATGCTCAAGTTTAGGGCACAGTAGCCAGCATAAGGTCTGACCTATTTTAACAAAAACCTAAATTGGGGAACAACACAGTTCTCCAACTGTTTTCCTAATCTGGTAAGACGTGGACAGTATAATAAACCCTGCAGTGAAGCTTATTTGATTTCACATTTCACTTTAACCTTCTTACCCATCAAAAAAAAAACATTTCGCTTTAACCTTCTTATCTAGAAGGTTCCATTTTGGTTCAGTTCAATGGGCTTCTGTTTAAATTACATTTCTCAGGTCTCTCTCCAGGTTTTAAAAAAAATAAGAATAACAGCAATCAAAGGCACTAAAATTTCACCTTCCGAATAGGAGGATGAAGGTTCCTCGAGAACTGGTGGCAGGTAAGGATACGATGAGCTTGGATCATCTAGCTGTGATGTATATGTTGAGCTTTTATGGGCCCAATTAGGCTCTATATCGTTTTGATGTCTCCCCATCTCAGAATCATCCATCTCATTGCTGCTGATGAGATCGCTAAAAGTGACTTGCTTACTGGGTGTTTCTTCACTTTTAGGCTTCAAATGCATATTACCTGCAAGTTGTGATGGTATGACTTCGGTCGTAGTATTCCTGTAGAATCAGGCATATTAAAGACCGAAAGAACAAAGTTACCCACAATGGAACAAAATCATTAAACAAAGTGAAATCAAGAAAATCGTACGAAAATAAGCAAATATCAGAAAAACAATCAAAAGGTGAACCATGATACAAGAACAAACTGTAGAAAGCATGAACATCCGCTTGCAAAAAAACAAAGTTTATACTCATGGAAACAAATGCTTAACCAGAGAGATCAGCAAATCAACACAAACCAGAATACCACATATGAGGGAGAAAAGAGGAGTAGATGGAGTCCTAATCTAAACTGTGAATTTATGTTTACAACTGCTAGTGCCCAAAAATTAGTCCACAGGTGATCAAGTGTTGCATGATGCTCTTAACAGTTGTGATTTGCCTGCAGCTTTCCAGTTCACAACTATGTTGACAATCTTTATATTGGTCATGCAACTGCAGACAAAGGCTGAGACGATTCCATATAGCTTGATTGGCAAGACTGTCATATGGTTAAATGATGTTAACAAATTTTTCCAGACAGTCATACATTGTAACAAGTGAAAGAGTTAAAAGCAAAGCTAATGTCATACCCCAAGAGAGAGGAAAAACAGATATTTAAATATATCTTTCCAAGCAAATGCCTTGTAAATCATAAGCTAAAACGGGAATGAATTCAATATCCAATACATAACAATGCTGATATTAATCCAACTCCTTAAAAGCAAAAAGAACTGATGACTTCCAGTTGGAATCATTTTGCGCGTCCTTGTTTGAAGCGCACACAGACTTCTCTGAAGCTCATTACGAAGACCCATGAAATGATAACCCCTCACTTCAAATCGCTTCAGCGTTTTAAGCGACGAATCGATGCTTTTAAATTTTAATAACACTGAATACAACTTATCCGCTCAAACGCTCTTTTAATCGTCAAGAAAGTCAAACAATTTCATCTAAATTGGGATAAAGGGAGTCTACTAGAACCAGCAATCTCAATTAACCAACAAAAGGAAATAAAGACAGAATCAACCTATACAAGCACCATGCCTTCACACCAAAAAATAAATAAATAAATAAATAAAAGAGAAGAAGAAGAAGAAGAATCATTCGCTTGATAAGGAAACATACAACTATTGTTTATCCGAAACAAAATTTTGAAGAATTTGAGCTTTCCTAATCTTTTCCTGGGTATCAAATTTACTTTTATGTAATCTATTTAATGGCACATACTATGAATCATTATTTTCATCATTTTCCAAAGAGCCAGAAAAAGTGGTTGGGAAATACAATTTATTTGTGGAAAGATGGGAACATGATTTTGCCATCAATTTCATCCAAAAATGACCAAGCATTTGGAGAAGTCAACGATAACAGAACCCACCGCCAAAAGCAGATGGTTGGAATTGTACATGCAGTTCACAGTAGCAGTCTCCATTTGACCAGGCTCACCTGCTTGTAAGAGGTGAATACCTCCCCAAGTCATCAGTCTCCAGATTTATTGCAGTATCACAGTTTAAACCACTCTGAGAATTCCTCAAGGGATCCCATGCTGTTGTAGTCTGGGGATCTGAAGAAAGAGGAGCCTTTTCACTGGAATATGCTTGTTGTGGTACTAGTTCAAGGCCTTCTTTAATCTGTAAAAGAACATGGGAAGTAAGAAATCCATCGTACATTGGAAAAAGAATTCCTTCAACACGTTATGTCACGGAATATTAGACTTGCCTCAGCAGAACGAGGAGGTGATTGAGCAAAATTTGACAGGTTTATATCTGATCGCCAAGGTGTCATTTGGTACCGAGACTCCTTTAACTTTGCCTACAAAAAGAGTACCTATATATCTTTAAAATGTTCAATTAGGGAAGGGAAGTTTATATCCATGGGACCAGTGGTCAGAACGAACAGAATGGGTACTTCCAGCAAACATACCTCAGTAACAAAGAGCTTCTCTTGTAAATGTCTAAACAGAACCTGCAATATTTTGCTTATTGAGCTAGAAAAATTATATTGGTATTTAGAATGGTTGAGTTAAATAAACTCTACCATACATTCCATCAACACTGTTACAAGTTTGGAAACCATGGTCTTTTTTTAATTACAATTGATACAATCATCAGAATCAATTTTGAACATTATACTTGTTCTCCCCTCTTACTTTGTCAACAAATTACATCTTGAACTTTCACTTTTCTTAACTTCAGGCCAGTTAATGGAAATGAAGATAATATGATGACAAGACTTACTGAAAAAGAAGACGAACAAAGATAAAACTTGACATAGCAGATAGGATAACATGTTTGACCCATGAAATGAGACTATTTGGTGGTCCCTGTCTTATGTAAGGAGTAAGAAAGCTGACAACTTATAGCGCATGTATGCTGCCGTAGGAGTCACAAAGATGAGTCCTAGAGGATTAAAACTATAAAATATTACACCCTCTACTTTCAGAGAACTCTTAATTTGTCCATAAAGATAAATCATTGGGTATTGGAATGAAATAGAACCAACTAGAGTGGAACAGATATAGAAATTCATATATAGCTGCTCCCAACTAACTTCGGATTGAGGCGTACTTCTTGTTGTAACGTGACACTAAGCAGTGATTCCAACTAATCATACAACTTTTGCTGATCTGTGGAAGAGTTAATCAGTTTACACTGCTAATGTAGTATTTGCTTTCACATATAGCATCTGTATGATGCAACCCCTTGGTGCCTTGCATATATTAATTTCCTTTCCTTGTGCATCTGTACAGGGAGTGGCATAGCATTGGTTCCTTTATAAGTGTCTTTCTCATCCAATCCACAGGCGCGCGCACACACAGAGACAGAAAGACATGTATACACAGACACACACACACACAAACAAAAAAAAAAAACACGCATATATATATATATATATATATATATATAGAGAGAGAGAGAGAGAGAGAGAGTTATGTTTACCTTGACATTACTGACAATTGATTGGGCATCAGTTACGGGTGGCTGAAGAGAATACTCTGCAAGAAGCGGCAGCAAAGATGATACAAATGTTGATCTTTCTTGCTGTGCAGCCTGAAGAAATACATGAACCTCAAAATAGAATCATGGAATGGGAAAATATTTGCAATAAAAAGAATCAGATAGCAGCTCAACAGCTTTACTGACATGTAACTTGGTACAGCAGGCTGGCCCTGATTATCAAACACAAAATAAGAAAAATTCTAGTCGTGATTCAACAAAGTTGCTGAATATTCAAAAAACTGTGCATGCACCTTTGCAAGAAATTTTTTTTTGTAATTGAGAAATCCCCGAGGAAAGTGGCGCACGGATCAAAATTTGGTGGATAATGGGCATGTCTCTTTACCCTTATCCACCTAAATACCAGGCTTTTGTTTGCGGCAGGGTTCGAATCCTATCACTACATCAAATCGGGCACCTTCCCAAGAAACAATTGGGCTAATCTTCAGAAATTAAGCTCCCGTTTGGCCATAGATTTTGCCTTCAATTTTTCAAAAAAAAATTGAAAACATTATTTCATTATGAAATACGATCATGTTTCGGGGAAAAAAAAATTCAAAAATTTTCAAGTTCCCAAAAACTGGTTTAGGGCAGTTTTTGGGTGAAAATTTGTCTTCCACTCACAAAACTTCAATTTTTCTTCAAATAAAATGCATGTCCAAATGCAGCTTCAACTTTCAAAAATTATTTTTTAACACAACTTCAAAAACTTTTTTTTCAACTTTCAATCAAATCTATGTCCAAACTCTTCAGTATAAAGTATCAAAGCCATAGAACATAAGTTGATCGCAAACAGATAACATAGTATGACTAAAACAAAAACTAGAGAGAGGTAGATAGCTACATGGGTACCTATCTGGGACAGATCCAAATAGAAGAACAAGGAAGGAACATTCAACAAAATATGAGATCACAAATAATTCTTAAAAGCAACATCTTCAACCCCTACTCACCAAGCAGCAACAAGCAAAACCAAAAATTTGGATTACGGGCACTAATGAAAATAACTGATCATATTCTTCTCCATAAGGATTATAAAATCATTAACACACTAATTGATAAACAGAACAAAGCAAAATATGAGTCCCTGTGAATGCACAGGCATACCTGCAGTGCATATGTAAGACGTATATTTTCCTCAATTATGTCTTGTCTGTACGATATCGCTTTAGATGCAGCATCAACAAGATCTTGTTGCTGCTGATCGAAGGCCTATACAAATATTAAGAGCAAATAACCTCGGTAAGTTCAAGGACTAGTAAGAAGATGGATTAATAAACAGAAAATGAGTGGAATCGGTAAGTATGACAGTCACTCTGGCCCACCATGCGCATATAAGCAATTCGCTTTTCCAGAACATATTTCTCGTTGCGAATTTGTGCTTCCTACCAAAAACATAAACCATTCACTTTGACAATGAAATAACAAAACGAAAATGGTATACTAAAAACACAGGCTCTTATTTACCTTGATGGAATATTCAGAAAGATGTTTCCTCAATTGTATAATCTCCTGTTCATGCTCCTGGATCTTCAAAACAAGATCCTAGAATGATACATTACTTATAAATAGGGGGGGACTCAGTATGAATTGTTAGAAGACGAAATTTCATCATAGTGACAGAGAGGGACCTGCTTCATACTGCTGCTAACTTCGGCCACTGGTATCAGACCTTGTCCAGATAAATTGAGCCGTCTGTCATATTCTGCTTCTATTTGATACCTACCTAAGCCAGTCTAATGTCACTATTTCTGTTTGTATCTATGAAGAAAACCGCTGCCTTTATCTCTTTTCTCAAACATTATTAATACAGCAGCAGTAACACGTAACTTGTAATGTCTGCGCCTGGTAAACTGATGTTTAGATGATGAATTGTACTTATGCTAATACCTGTTTGGTGAAAATGATGCCGAAGGTGATGAGAAATGAGAGACGCCAGAATTATCAGTTGTTGTCTGACCACCAGGTAGTGCTCTCAATGTACCATTCACCTTGCTGTATTCGGTGTGGCTTTCTCCCTGATTTTTAAGAGTCAAGTTCAAATCATTTTGCCTGGGATCTTTTGCAAGAATCATATTACTAGACAAATTATGTCCTATACTGTCCATGTATGTAAGTTCAGGAATTTGACTTCCAAAACCCAAAGTTGATGGATGAGCTCCATCAGCCTCATTAAGATGATCCAACTGACCAACAGAACAAGGAGTTTGACCTTTCAGTTCTCCTGATCTCTGCAAAATGTGGAGACCCCAAATATTATAAGAACCTTGGATACATGAGAGGAATTAAAATTTCTTATCATAAGACTATTGACTATGTTCACATTACACTCTTTCAAAGAGGTGCCGGGTGCACATATTGTATAATTTGATAAGAAGAGGCAAGGAGTCACAGAATCTTATCCGAAGCAGAGTCTTAAAAGTAGAACATCAGCACGACAACGGATTTGGTTAAATATCTACCAAACAAAACTGTGAGTGAAAATAG
The DNA here is from genome assembly GCF_000715075.1 of Nicotiana tabacum. Taxonomy (NCBI): domain Eukaryota; kingdom Viridiplantae; phylum Streptophyta; class Magnoliopsida; order Solanales; family Solanaceae; genus Nicotiana; species Nicotiana tabacum. Next base: position 141,895,644 of record NC_134087.1, on the reverse strand, counting down.
AAAACTTTGACAAAAAACTAGAACTGGCACATAAAATTAATCCATTTAACTCCTTGATGATCATGTCAGTCCAAGGGATAATATTGTACACATAATTACTATATGTTGACAGTACATAAGACGTACCGAGTTGAAACATTGCTCTAAACAGTAATGACGGGACTTTTTTTACCCAAAAGAAAAGGAAAGTTCTCTTTCATTACTATTTGGAGCAATGCTTTTAAAAAAAAGGTTGTCTGACAGAGAACTCCAAAGCTAGTTAAATACAAGCATATGCTATTTCACTGTATTCATTTTCTTCTAGGGTTAGAGTACACCTAAACCTACAATCTCAGAAAGTGCAACAATATCGATTTAAACACTGTTGCAATTATAACAAACAGTAATTACACATTTTTATTCATTGAAAATGAAGCTAAAAGCTATTCAGCCATCCTCCTTTTCTTTTACAGTTAATTTCTCTTTCCTGTTTGCTGCCTTTTATTTCATTTTCTTTTCCTTTTTTCTAACTGTTGAAGTTAAAGTATATTAACTTCAGCAACAAGAGAGCGCTGCAAAATAAGTACAAGAAGAGGCTACATTACGAATTGAATAATGAGCTCAAGAAGTCAATCATGGCATCTACGTCATTTGCAATAGCCATGTTCTTGTAACACCCACTATCTGAAGCCTATGTGCAGACTTACTCAATGAGAATGAGACAAACTTATTACCACTACAACAACAACAAAAAAAAAAAAAAAAAAAAAATTGTATAGTGCCACAAGTGGGGTATGGGGAGGGTAGTGTGTACCCAGACCTTACCCCTACCTTGAAGGTAGAAAAGTTGTTTTTGATAGACCCTCGGCTCAAGGAAAGATGAAGATAAAGCAGTAGTACCAAGCAATAACAACAAAACTTATTACCAATAATGTCGGAAATACAAAATGACTTTTGTGCTCATATGTTTAAAAGAGATTATGGTACTTGTATAAAAAAAATCAAATACGTAATCCTTGTAAAGGGCAGCCCGATGCACTAAGCTCCTATTATGCGCGGGTCCTGGGAATGACCGGACTACAAGGGTCTATTGTACATAACCTTACCCTGTATTCCTGCAAGAGGTTGTTTCTATGGCTTGAACCCGTGACCTCACGGTCAAATGCGTAATCCTTGTAATTGAAAAAAAGGGAGGGTCTGTAGTGCCTGTACTACTTGTCGTGACTGCACTGAAAATTAGGGGTCCACTTCTATCAATAGGCCCAATGTGGTTTGGCCCTTCCACGGACCACGTGCATAGTGAGATCTTACTGCACCGGGCTGCCCCTTTTTGGTAATGGTAAACCATTATTGAGACATTAACTTTCCCACACTTTTCCAAACTGGCAGATCGAAACTACTGCTGACTTCCATCTTCTGTATAGATGTGATCGTCACAAGAACCAGAATCAGAAAATCGAGTATCCTTTGCAAGTAAAAAGTTGTCTGATCTCCTAGTTATAAATTTGTTATCACATGGGATAATCATTGACAGAAGCAATCTTCGGCAAACACTAGTCAAGAGCTATAGCTAAGATTTCTGTTAACTTATCCTCTTTAACTTAATCCAGGCTATGTATTGCAACTATATTTGCATTGTGTATTGTCTTCCTCCCCCAATCTCCTCATCTGTAAATCAAAGCACTTCGACGATCCATCCACCAAAATACAAAAACAATACATAACTTTAGTCTTAACCACTATCTGCTTCAGTTCTTTGGAATCATACTAACAGTTCTTCTTTTTCTTTCTTTTTTCTTTTTTCTTTTTTTTTCGCTTCAGTGGCTATAGCTAAGATTTCTGTTAACTTATCCTCTTTAACTTAATCCAGGCTATGTATTGCAACTATATTTGCATGTTGTATTGTCTTCCTCCCCCAATCTCCTCATTTGTAAATCAAAGCACTTCGATGATCCATCCACCAAAATACAAAAACAATACATAAATTTAGTCTTAATCACTATCTGCTTCAGTTTTTTGGAATCATACTACAGTTCTTTTCTTTTCTTTTTTCTTTTTTTCGCTTCAGTGGATCCTTTTCTTCCATCACCAAAAAAATTTTGTGTGATAATTTATCCAAGTTAACCAAATTATTTTAATGAATGCTACTTTTTAATTAAATCGTGGTGTATGGGTTAGCTTGTGCACACCTCGACTAACTGCTACCACCCACCAACACAGGTATAACTCAGTCCATCAAGGTTTAGGACACCTATTATTTTTATTTTTTTTGCCTCTGTTGGGATTTTAACCTGAGACCTTATGGTTCTCAACCCATTTTATTGGCCATTAGGCACACCCTTGGGTGCAATGCTAGTTACAACCTTAAACAAATAGATTAATGATCTAGCAGTATGTTCTCTGTCTATGGAAGTTACATTTAACAATTCCTTAAGGGGTAAAATGATCATATATAAGCGGCAGAGAGAACCTAATCGGCATAGATGACGTGCTAACTGCTATTGACATGTGCAACAACTATTACCAATCCTCAATCTCAAGCAAGTTGAGGCCACAAGCTCAAATTTATAGTCTACAAAATGTTGCACAACCATGTATACCCTGACTGTATAATGATACTACCTTCTGCAATTTCAGAGTTGAATTATTCAACTTAAAAGTGAAGCTAGATGGTCTGCTTTATGAATTGCTACCTTTAAGTAGAAGTATGGAGCAGCTAGCAATAGCTGCCACCTTTTTATCAGCTGTTAGATCCGTACGATCAAATATAGTGGGAATATAGGTAATGTCACTAAACATGTGTAAGTCTAGCAAAGGGCACTACATACATAATGTTGAAGTGCCACAAAAAGTGATGCTCTGCATTTGCAGGTAACAAACAAAAAATTGGATTGCAGTGAAGGCTACAAGTGGAAGGGCAATAGAAGATAATAGATAGCCAGCATAATGATATTCAGAATTTTTCATATTCTGGAACCAAATAACGTAAAGCATAAGACAACTTTGGTCCACAGAGTAACCACTGATCTGATTATTACTTACAAATTTTTCAACTTCCAGAATCTTCTTTTGAAGTTCTGCTCTTAATCGATTGTTCTCGTCAACCTGTAAAAGAAGAATACAGATAGGATCAGCAGACAGTCCTCTTCTCTTTGTGTGTGTGTGTGTGTGCATTTTTTCATTTTTTTAATAGTAAAATCAATTAACAGCCTTAGATATCATCAAGAGCCCACATCCCATTATTGAAGCAGCCACAAAGCAAAAAGGATTCATACGTGACCAGTTATGAACACAAGAACGAACCATTCCATCTCCTTCACACTGCAAGTTTTTGATATTCAGCTAATTGTCCAAAAGAAGAAAGAAAGAAAAGAGGAATTAAACATCCGCAGACGAATTTCCAAAATTTTAAAGCACTGTTCTTCTTGATTCCCATGGCCACCTCCAGTTCCGTCCTAACATCCTGAAGTGATATATGTGTATGTAATAATAGCAGTAATAATTGGTAATAGTTCAGCAATCATCCTTGACTACTACTTTATTGCGCACACTAGCTTCTTTTGAGATGACAGAAGGCAGGTAAATGATACTGGAAAATCCAGAAAGTCCTCTTAAAGCATGAGGAAAACAGTAATAACAACAAACCCAGTATACTACCACAAATAGGGTTCGAGGAAGGTAGTGAGTACGCAGACATTACCCCTACCTCGAAGGTAGAGATGCGGTTTCCGATAAACCCTCGGCTCAAGGAAAGATGAATAAAACAGCAATAGCAACAAGCAGTAACAACAACAAGATAATAAGAAACCGAAGCAAAAGGAACAGCATGTAAAATAGAAATCTAACAATAATAGAATACAAGACTAACACTAATACTAATGGTATGGGAAATAAATACTCTCGACTACCTACTAGCTTTCTACCTTAATCCCGACCTTCACACCTTCATATCAAGTATCATGTCCTCAGTAAGTTGAAGCAACGCCATATCCTGCCTAATCACCTCTCCTCAATACTTCTTTCGCCTACCTCTACCTCTTTGCAGACCCACCAAGGTCAACCTCTCACACCTCCTTACTGGGCATCTATGTTGCTGCTCTTCACATGCCCAAACCCTCTAAAGTCTCGTTTCCCGCATCTTGTTCCCCACCAGAGCCACTTCCACTCTGGCCTGAATATCTCAACATCCTCATTTCTGCTACTTTCATCTTCTAAACATGGGAGTTCTTGACTAGGCCAACACTTTACCCCATATAACATAGTCAGTCTAACAACCACACTATAGAAATTACCTTCAAGGTTAGGTGGCACATTCTTATCACATAAAACACCGGATGCGAGCCTCCATTTCACCCACTTCGCTCCAATACGATGTGTAACATCCTCGTCAATCTACTCATTTCCTTGGATAATAGACCCAAGATACTAGAAACTATCTCTCTTAGAAATGAATTGTGTATCAAGTCTCGCGTCCACGTTCGCTTCATTGGTCACATCACTGAATTTGCACCCAAATATTCTGTCTTGGTCCTACTCAACTTGAAACCTTTAGACTCCAGGGACTGCTCCAAAACTCCAGTCTCGCATTAACACCGTCTCGTTTCTCGTCAATCAGTACAATATCATCCACAAATAACATACACCATGGCACCTCGCATTGAATGTGGCGCATCAGTGTGTCCATCGCCAAGGCAAATAAAAAAGGGCTAAGAGTTGACCCCTGGTGGAACCCCATCACAACTGGAAAGTGGTTTAAGTCCTATCCCCGCTATCTTCACCTGTGTTTTTGCTTCATCATACATGTCCTTAATCACCCTAGTGTAAGCAACATGAACACCTATAGTCTCCAAACAACTCCATGAAATTTCCCTAGGACTTCATCGTATGCTTTCTCTAGATTAATGAACACCATATGCAAGTTTGTCTTTCTCTCCCTATGCTACTACACCAACCTCCTTACAAGATGAATGGTTTCCATAGTTGAACGCCCTGACATGAATCCAAACTGGTTTTCGTAGATAAGCACACTCCTCCTCACTCTCGCTTCCACCACCCTCTCCCAAACTTTCAAAGTGTGGCTTGGCAGCTTAATACTCCTATAGTTGTTGCAATTTTGGACATCATCTTTGTTCTTGTACAATGGAATCATCATACTCCACCTAATTTTTCAGGCATAAACAACCCAGTGAGTCATTCCAAATCTGCCCTGCTCGCGCTCTTCCAAAATTCCACCGGAATTTCGTCTGGCCAGGTCGTTCTTCCCTTGCTCATCTTATGCATATGTCATAACCCTCTCAATGTCCTCAATTTTAATACGCTGACAATAACCAAAATCTCGACAACTCTCAGAGTGCTCCAAATCACCCAACATAATATCCTTGTCCCCCCCTTCATTAAGGAGTTTATGGAAGCATGTCTGCCATCTACGTATAATATGTGTGTCTTCCATCAATACTCTGCCTTCAGCGTTTTTGATGCACTTCACTTGGTCTAGGTCACGGGCCTTCCTTTCTCTCACCATGGCTAACTTGTACAGCTTCTTGTCCTGACCTTTGTCTCTAAGTTCTTTATACAAACGTCCAAACACTGCAATCTTAGCCGCCGTAATCTCTAATTTTGCCTCCTTCGTGGCCTTCTTATACCACTCCCTATTCGTCCTCTTCTCCTCCTCTTGATGAAAGATTTCTGGAATTTTTCCAGTTTTTAAAAATTGGAAAAACTTTTCAGAAGTTTTTTCTAACCAAGCACGGCTAGAGAAATTTTTTTTAGTTTTGCTAAAAGTGAGAAACTACTCCAGAGGTGTTTTTTAAGTTTTTGCAATAATTGAAAAGCTCTTTCCCAATGGGGTCTGGTCAAAAGATTTTTCGAAATAATCTTTAGAACTTTCAATAAACAAATGGCTAATTAACTCAAGATTTTATTTTTATAATGGTGTTTGGGCCAGTTTGTGTGCACCTCGACTAATTCCATAAAGTACCTCCTACCTCTCATGTATGTTGTTCGCTGATGATATAGTTCTGATCGATGAGTCGCGTAGCGGTATTAATGAGAGACTGGAGGTGTGGAGGCAGGTTCTGGAGTCCAAAGGTTTCAAGTTGAGTAGGACCAAGACGGAATATCTGGAGTGTAAGTTCAGCGGCGTGTCGGGGGAAGCGGACGGGGTGGTGAGGCTCGGCTCACAAGTCATCCCCAAGAGAGAAAGTTTCAAGTACCTAGGGTTTATTATCCAGGGAGATTGACGGGGATGTCACGCACCGTATTGGGGTGGGGTGGATGAAATGGCGGTTAGTATCTGGAGTCCGGTGTGACAAGAGGGTACCACTGAAACTCAAAGGTAAGTTCTACAGAGCGGTGGTTAGGCCGGCTATGTTATATGGGGCTGAGTGTTGGCTAGTTAAGAATTCACATATCCAGAAGATGAAAGTAGCCGAGATGAGGATGTTGAGATGGATGTGCGGGCATACTAAACTGGATAAGATAAGGAATGAAGATATTCGAGAGAAAGTGGGCGTTGCTCCCGTGGACGACAAGATGCGGGAAGCGAGGCTTAGGTGGTTTGGACACGTGCGGAGGAGAACCATAGATTCCCCGGTTAGGAGGTGCGAGCGGTTGGCTTTGGCAGGTATGAGAAGAGGTAGAGGGCGGCCTAAGAAGAATTGGGGCGAGGTGATCAGGCAAGACATGACGCAACTCCAAATTTCCGAGGACATGACTCTTGATAGGAACGTGTGGAGGTCGAGCATTAGGGTTGTAGGCTAGGGGGTAGTTCATAGTTTCTCCCTCTTTGTACCGAGTAGTCTGATAGAGTTTTGCCTATGTCTGGTAGCGGTCTATGTTGTGTTCACACTATTTTGTTGTTTTGCATATGATTGTATTATTGCACTCCCTTTCACTTATTTGGTGTATTTTAAGACATTATTACTTCTCTTGCTTCTTTTGTTGTTACAGATCTCTTCTTTCGTTACTTTTCTGAAATTATTATCTCTTCTGTTGAGCCGAGGGTCTCCCGATGACAGTCTCTCTACCCTTCCGGGGTAGGTGTAAGGTCCGCGTACATCCTACCCTCCCCAGACCCCACTAGTGGGATTATACTGGGTATGTTGTTGTTGTTGTTGTACCTCCTACCTCCCACCAGCATAAGTATCAGTAGGGGTGTCAAAACCATTCTAAAAACCGACCGAACCTAACTGTACTGATTATTAGGTTTTTTGAGTAAAAGCGTAGGTTCCAATATAAATTTATAACCTTATTAAAATTAGAGTAGGTTTTTTAATATAATAAAGAATAGCGCAAAAAATACTGAACCGTACCAAATAAATTTATATGTATAAAATATACTTTATATGTTAAGTTCATTAATATTTTAGACTTGAACCTTGGGCCTTGGGGTAGATTCAGATGGAACAACTATAAGATACCCAACCTACCCTACAACTATTAAAACAAAGGTATTATACATTATTTAAGCTTTTCCCAGCGGCAATTGTCGGCAAAAAGCAAAGATATCTTCTTTCTGTTTCTCCTCCTTTTTTAGATTCTTTTCCATTGATTTGTGAACTATTCCGATGATTCATCCTAATAAAAACAAACATTCAATAGTTTGGTCATAATCAATTATTACGATTTGCTAGAATTTTTCCCCATAGAATTTACATGCTTGAATTTGCAATGTACTTGTTATATTACTTCTTAGCTTTATTAATGATAATTAGATTGAAGTTCGAAAGGGAAAAGGAATGACGCTTGGTAAGTTCTATTTTCACTAGCATGTTTGGTCATATGCTCACGTGTAACTATTTGTAAGGATAGAATCACTGTTGTATGTGCAAAAACTTTGATAAATTGCCCAAGAACATATGATAGCAAACTGCTTCTAGTATAAAAAAAATCTTTGAGTTTAGTGGCACAATTTATATGGAATTCTCCATATTTTGTGGAGAAATATATACTTCATGCGTTATATTAAAGCTTATTATTATTTAATATAATGAATTAGATATTCGTAGGACTCTTAGATGACACTATAAAAAAGGTACCGATATCGAAGAGAAACAGATATGATTGGTACGGATTTGAGAAGTTTAATTTTCGTTATGCATAATAGAGTAACCAAAAAAATGGTATGATATAATTTTTAAAAAATAACTGCCCGGACTGTACCATTGACACCCCTGAGGTGACTTTGTCTACCAAGGCCTAGACAGTTACACAAAGGCTCCCCTTCACCAAGGCCTAGACGGATTGGAAGAAATAACCTAGTAATCCACTGGTATTTGAACCTGAGACCTCATGGTTCTCCACCCACTTCATTGACTATTACGTTACACCTTTGGATGCCTAATTAACTCCAGAATTTTATTTTTTATTTCTTTTATGAAGTTAAACTCCGGAAATGTTTTACCTAGAGTATAATTTGATTTGTCATAAAATCATTTATCTCTAAGCAGTACTTAAAGTCCCAGCTCTAGGGACTACATGTCCAAAAAACCGTGTTTTCAGTAAATAAAAAACTTATTTATATAGTAGCTCAAAGACATTTCACTCGTTAATATTGTACAGACAGATGTTTAATCTAAATGCTATAGCACGGATAATAAGCTAGATGTCAGTTAAAAAGATCCATACAAAATAAAAATGAATGCAATGTTTTCCAACAACGTTATTAAACCTTTCAATTTTCCCCTTTGTAATTACAACCACTCTTCTTTATCAAAAAAATTACAACCACTCCCTTATCCCAATTTATTATTAAGCTATTTGATAAAGTATGATATGAGAATACCCTGGCTTATGATCTGAGAATACCCTGGCCATTGCAATTTGCTTCACATCCTTAAACACTTCACTCCACTCAGTAAAGATAAAAAACCTTTCAATTATACAGGCTTGATCCTCCCCTCTTGACCATGTGAATTGTGCTCCCCGTAAAGCATGGTCAATAACAGTAGCTTTAGTACATGAGTTAGTATTATTTGTGTATTTACGTATTCCTTGACTTCGATGATTACTTGTTGTGCTTTCGTTTCGGCTTTCTGATCGCAGTACTTAGTTTTAGTTTTGTATTTTTGCTTCAGTTTTCTAATTGGTATGCTTGTTCCTGCTCTTCCTTTTACTTTTCTTTAGCCGAGGGTCTACCAGAAATAGCCTCTCTGCCTTCTTGAAGGTAAGGGAAAGGTCTGAGTACACACTACCCTCCCCAGACCCCACTTGTGGGATTACACTGGTTTTTTGTTGTTGTTATTGCTATTTGATAAAGTATGTTGTTATGGATTCACTTGTGGCAAGGAAGACCTTTGATAAGAAAGATCTTTGATTTTTCGACTTGTTATAAAGGAAAATCTTTTGAATTTATTTAAAATTTTAACTTTAAATTCCTTATGGCCTTTAAATGGACAATTTTTAGTATGGAAAAACCCCTGATTTTTTGTTTGTGATCATGTAATTTCACTTTAGAGTTTCGAGTTCCTTATAACTTATAAGCTCTATAAAAAGGCCGTTGTTGTTACAATCTACAAGCAAAGATCAACAATTCCCACCCCATTCCTATTCTTCTCTCTCATAATACCATAATTAATAACCCGCCTTACCTATCTCTCTAGCATTTCCTGTCTATTTAGTTTCCTGTAGGCATGTAATATCAACTCTCCTTTTTAGGGTATCCACTAATTCCATCGGCTTGCCTGTCAAAGCACCAAAATTTAACTAAGTACCAGCACCTAATGGGGATTAGAACACGTGACCTCGCTCAAGGCTTGAAACCACTTGACCACCTTTACAAAGAGAGAGTATACCTATATAGCCTCTAAATTCTAATGAGCAAGAACTACTGATCAAAAAAAAATTCTAATGAGCTAGAACTACATTGAAGTCAATTCTTTAATGATACATCAGAAGAACCAAACATGTATGTCCCTCTAAGGTAAACTCTGTAAATATTCAAGCTGACAACATGATGAGCCAAAAGATACAACAACAATTACGTCTCAATCCCAAGCTAGTTGGGGTTGACTATATAAATCCACTCAATCCATTTCACTCCTTTTGGACCGATTTCATTCCAATACTGAATGCTCCATTAACCAAAAGATAAGTAAATAAATAAAATTATGATGCCGCATGGTAGGAAACAACACAAAGATCCTTCCTTTCTCCATTACATAACAACCCAAGTACTGTTTTACGAAAACTTCAAAACCCAGAAACTCTTTTCATCCCTTTTTGGACAAGTATACAACCGTTTTTTCACATAACTAGACACCCTTCAGTATGGAACTTTTTGATTGATATACATTCTGATGTCTTTTGGGGGAGGATCCGTTACTATAAACTGTAAGCAAAAGAAAACTATACTAGGAGACCTACCCTGAACAGGATCAGCACCCAGATATAGTAGCATTACAACCACAACAAGATACAACTCAACAGAACCATGGAATATTTCACACTATATGCTAATTGGACAGGACAATGACTGATGTATCATTTATCTATCTCTAGACTACCTTTTTGCAATTCATTTTGCAAAACATGGCATAGGTTGTTTAAAAAGGACTAGAGTTATCCATCTTGGACAGGACAAAGATATAGGTCTAGGACAACAGCTTTATCTAATGCCACATTCAACATTGTCTTTCAAAATCCTACTGGTATGATTGAAGTTCATTTGCAGCTTATGTAGCTTCTATTTGAGATACACAAGATAGCTTTTTTAAAGATTACACCTGCTACCGTAAGTCCATAACTATGGAAATTTACACTTGCATTGAATACAATAGAGAGAATAGAATACACATATGCAAGAACAAAAATTTCAACTTGCTAGAATTTAACCCTTGATAAGCTCCAAGAAAAGTGCCAACTTGCTAGAATTTTTTAACTCCTTGAAACCTCAAAATGATATTAGAGTCTCCCCCATCGCCAATTTAATATCTAATATTACTTAGCCAAATGCAGGCAGCTTAAAACCATCAAACAATCTAGAAATCAAAAACTAAAATTACAACGTTCCAAACAGACTCATCATCAGAATAATTAAAACCCACATTCAGGTGGGGGAAGGAGTAGCAAACCTGTTGCTTAATGGTGGCTTCAGCAGCTTCAACTGCTTTCAAAACCTGAAACAACCCGTCATTGTTCTTTGGAACATTATTTGAATCATTCAAATTCAATCCCACAAGTTTAGGCACCAAAGTGTCTCCTCCATTTTCCATATCTCTCTCACTCTCTTTCTCCTCCCTCAACCTTCAACACTTATCTTCTTCACTATCAAAAAATCTCTATCAGAAAATGGTATAATAAGAACAACATAATCCATACAATTTTCACCCATGTATATTTACAACCCTATTCCCTATAATTTCAAGAAAATAACATAAATGAAACAAAACCCCAATACCCATATAAAATAAGTTAATAATATATTAGGAAACAAAAAGTACCTCAGTTCCCTATTGAATACATCGAAGTAGGGGAAAATAAAGCTGATAATAATGGGGGAATAGGTAAATAGATACAGGAAAAGTAGAAGAAGAGAAGACGAAGACTTGGATGGTGGTTCGGTGGAGGGTGGGGTGATAGTCTTGTGATTGGGGGGTGGGGGGTGGGTGGCGAAGCACGCGGGGTTTATCTGTCTTTCGGCCTTTTCTGTCGTCTTCTTTGTTTCTTTTGGATTCTTGCCCGAAACGAAGTTAACTCAGAATTTCCGCCTACTTGCTACGTATTATTTTTTTCTTTTTATTTATACTACTTTTATTATTGTATTAGTATCGTGATTTTTTCTTCTTTTATTTTCTTTTTCTTTTTCGCGAGAATACTACAGCGTAGGGGTAGCTGTTATAATTATGACGAGATTTTATTAAGCAGACAACTTTTATTATTTATTTGTTTTATTTGTTTGTTGGGTTACTTTTTTAATGTGTGAATTGCAAATTTGGTCCTTGAAGCTTAACAGTGTACTTATACTTGGTCATTTGATATTTTCATATTGAAAAATGTACACTTAGGTCGTCTGAATCTTAATAATTCAGATTTCAGACACTAAATGCATTTATTTTTTAAATCTTAATCATTAAGTGTGTTATTTTTTTTTCACTTAATAAATCTGAATAGGTCTGTATGATTAAAATCTATAATAGACACTTAATTTTATTAACATGCTATTATCCATATTCATTATTAATTGTCGTCACCGCCTACTATTATCAACTACCATCATGCTACCACCCCCACCATACTCAACCATCATCATCATCACACTACCATCATTCCCAATCATAGACGCCATCACTATTGACTATCACCACCCACCATCCCCACCACTCTCAGCACTATCATTCTCAACCACAATCAACACTCATCCATCTCAACTACCACAACTAACCATCTAATAACCATCAACAGCAACAGTTGGCACTGCTCATCATTATAACCTACCAACACTCATCACCACCTTTCTCAATCACAACTACCACCACCACCTTCCATTATTAACTAGCACAACTCACCACCACCATCCTCAATCATAACCGCCACCACTAACAATCACCAGTAGCTACTACCCTAAACCACCATCATCAACCAAAACTACCACCGCCTTTAATCGGCATTCACCAGTCATCACCACTAATAGCTATCATATTTTTAAAAATTATATATTTATTGATAGATATTAGATTGATTAATATTTTATTTGAATTTTATGTTTATTAATTTTCAAAAAGATAAATTTTATACATTCAGATATTAAAAATCAAACAATCTTAATCATTTAGTATTCGGATCTTAATACACATCTTAATATTCAAATGTGTATTCAGATTCAAATGTCTTAATCTTAATACATATCTTGATATTCAGATGTGTATTCAGATTCAAACGTCTTAATCTTTAAAAAAACAAATGAGGCATTAGGTCTCATTTGTTTGCACTTAATGGAAGTGTGAATTTTAATTATTCATATATCAGTCATTAAGTGCATTTGTTTTTTAGATCTGAATTTTAATCATTCAGATCGTAACCATTAAGATTGTTTATTTTTTTTAATTTTACAACCACTTGATGGGTCTGAATAGATCTTAATGATTAAGATCTTCGCTTTACAAATCTTGCACCCAAATTTCTTAACTTTTAACAAAACCACATACCATCCTTGTTCCCTTTTCTTCTGCTCTATAATGGCAAAGACTTCCAAAACAGTACCACAAAAGAAGGTCGCCTCTTCTTCACGGCCCGCTGGCAACGGAGCGGCGGCGGATTATCCCCTTGAGGATTTCATTCCGGGAGGGTGTCCTACTATCGTCGATTTTAGGATTGAAAAGACCTCCTCAGTTCCTGGTCGATGTGAACCGGTCTCGAGGTACATATGCACGATAACCGACGATCTCCTTCTAGAGTTAAATAGGATTATCATTGGGTTGATAAACATGTCGTGGTACTTTCGCCCGAAGAGTCGATCAATACCCACGTGGAGGGTTTCTCTAAGTGTTTACAATTACTCCTTCACGTTGGGTCCCTTAGACCCTATCATCGTCGCCTTCTACAAGAGGTATGACGTGACCCTCAGCCAAATCCATCCTTCCTTCTGGAGAATAGTAATTCTCTTTGGATTCTTCGTGAGCAAAATCGAGGGATGTCCTTTCACCCTCGATCACCTTATGCGTCTTTACAGTCCTCGACTCTATCGAGAAGGGCTGATTAAGCTTGCTCGTCAGGCAGGTAAGGCCCCGTTCTCGAGCATAGACAAATCTCAAGACCGAGGTTGGATGGGCCGATTTGTCCGAATAATGACTTTGAACCTGATCCCTGCTGAAGACTTGTCATTTCCTGAAAAATGGAACATGAATCGTAAGCATTACCCTTGAATGTCCAACTTTGTTATTTTACTTCTTATTTTCTTTCCTCGTCTATATTTTTGGTGTTGCAGCTGTGGCCCATGTGCGGAAGTAGTCCTCGATCTCAAGCAATGGATCGAGGGTCTAGTGTCGCAGAGACCATACTCCGAGCGTGCTTGGACGGAGTTATCAAAGGGTCGATGGGAGGCCTGTAATCATGTTTATTTTCTTTCTCAGAACGGTTATCATTTGGCGATTCTTTTCGAGTTTACTCATCTTTTTTCCTTTATAGGCCTCAGGAAGGATGAAGCAATGACGAAGAAGAAATCCTTCCCTAACCACCTGCTCCAAAGCGCGCCAAAGAGAAGAAGAGAAAAGGGGCTCCGAGTTATACGGGCTCGGAAAAGAAAAGATCGGTGAGGAGGCCCCGCAAGCCTAAGGGGGACACCGGTGCTATGCTTTCGGACTCGATCCGCCTATTAAGGGATGAATCCGAAAAAGAATAAGTGGATAATAGTTCCAAACTGGTGGCCCGCGTATGGGTCGGTGTCACTGTACAGAAGTCCTCCGAACCAGAGGAGGCTGATAAGGGAGCCTTGGGAAAAGTTTTAGAACCAGAAAGAGCTGAGGCCACTCCGTCCCAAGCTGAGATGGTCGATGGAGAAACTAGGGCCGAGTCTTCCCGAGTAGATGAATCCCGAGGTACGATCTCAAAATGATTGACATTTTCGAATCCCCTCAATTTTTGGACGCCATGATCCATGAGGCCAATATGTTGGAAGGCCGCTCTTGCGAGGGTCCTCAAGGGGTGATTGATATCCACGGCTTCTTAAATGGGGTAGAGTTCACCAATTTGGGAGATGTCACCGGGCTTGGTGACTTATCGGTGCCAAAGAAAGCACCGTCATCGGGTGCTACTGGGTCTTCATTGAGCCTAAAACTAGTGGATCGATTCCCTGCCCCAAGTGTTAACCCTGATCACAGGCATAATATAGTGTTTTCTATCTCGGAGGATGCCCTGGTCTTCTCTCCCCTCATGGGGATTGCTAGCTACCTCAGATGCTTGGTGACTGAGGAAGACCAAGCCGTGATGAATGCGGGGGGAGCCGCTTGCCTGTTCAACAATGCCCACCATGCTCTAAATCGGGTAATTTCGAGGGCCATTCCATTATCTCTTTTAAACTTAGAGTTTTAGGTAATTCTAACATCCTTTTCCTTGTTTGTGGCTTCGGTGTTGCATCACAAGGCTTTTCTTCGAATTCAGGTGGAGCACGAGGCTGAGGTTCGAGACTTACTGAGAAAAATGGCACTTACAAGCTTCTAAGTGAGAAGCTTCAGGTAGATTTAGTGACAGCTCGGGATGAGCATGCTGAGATGGCCGAGCAGGTATTCCGAGTCCTTCAGTGAAGATGAATTGGAGATAATAACTAACGATCTGATTCTACAGGTCCGGCAGAGGCTCGAACAAATCGGGGAGCTTCATAAACAAGTAGAGACAATTCGAGCTGAGGCTGAGGAGTTCAAGAAAAATATGGACATCTTAGCCTCAAAAAGGGAAGCTGCCCAAACACAACTGGAGTCGGTTGAGATCCAACTTCGAGCTACAAGAGAAAAGGCCTCAGTGCAAGCCAAGAAAGTCGAGGAGCTTCAGTCCCAATTAGAAAACTTGGCCAATGAGCTCGAGGCGGCTAAATATGATGTGGCTACGGCCAACACCAAGGCTCAAGCTAATGTTACCCAATACAAGGTCGGCGTATAGGCCATCCAAGCGCATGCCAAAATCATGGTGGATCATGCAAAGTGGCAAGCTTGAAGGGAAGCCCTCGAGGGAGTCCATGCTCAGGGCTTTGATATATTGGCTGAGCTCGAGAACGCCAAAGCAGAGGAAGACAGGGCTCGAAAGGTAGCCTTTCCTGAGGAAGACTCAGATAGCTTAAGTAAGTCTGAAGGCGGGGAAGATCCCGAGGGTAGAGATGTTGCCTCCGATGAAGATCAAGCCATTTAGGCCTTTGTATTTTTTGCTTTCCCTTTGCATCTTTTTTAGGACATTTCGGCCAATGTAAATTTTTTTGAATTAAACCATTTTGGCTTTTGTAAAAATCATTGTGTAAAAGTATACAAGGCTTTTTTCCCTTTTGGCTTTCGAATTTTTCCTTTGCTTTATTACTTGAATTCACAAAGGTTGGGATGCCTTAGCATAAAATAGCTTGGGGTGTGTAAGTTTGAAAAACCTTACCTTTACATTATTTTTGTTTTTCAGTCATCTTGGATGTTCGGGGTTATCTAGAACCTTATCCAAAGTAAGTAACTCAAACCATAGTTTGCCGAGGGTAGCCTTTAAAAGGTTATGAAAATTTCGAAGGCCTATTTTTTGTTACGGTTCTCGGACGTCTCCGAGCCGTGTTAATGTGGTCGTAGCCTTTTAATTCGGGTGTAACCCAGTGAGCTTGCTTTCCCGAGTTATCCAGGCTTGCCTAAGATAATAGTCCCCGAGTGAGTATGGTCGTGGCCTTTAAAATTTGGGGGTTGCCTTAGAGGTCTTATGCCCTCAATGCTCAATAGTTCGATCTGTTCGAGTTTGTTTTTCGGACGGCAATCCCCGAGTGTGGGGGTGATTATTCGAACTCTAGTTATAATCGGCCCTTGAGCTCATTTCCATAAGAGATCGAAAGTACGAAATTGTAAAGTAGAAAAAACATTTCTAAGACATAAGGTAATTGTAAGGGAAATACTTCTCTTTATTCTTGTAAAAAATGGTTACGCACGCGTACATGTTTTATGCCAGGGCTCGATCAACCTATTTAGGCACGGTTCGTTTGACCGTTTGGCCCTTACAACAAATCTAACCTATCGAGACCTTACTATTATGAAGTAATTTCCTCACAAAAAGTTGACATCCTAGGGCAATGCCCCCCAGTATTCGAGGTTGATTGTAGAGGAACCTCGGATACTATTAGTTCTATCTTTGACACCGATTCATGATTGGCCTTCGATTCCAAGTTAGCTATATCCACTGTTGCCTCATTAAAAACCTTGCCAAAAAACCCACTTGGGACAAAAACAGTTCAAGGGAAAAATAGTGCAATGTGTGCTTTCATACCTAAATGCTTCATGTCGCTCCTTGTTGATCACCTACAAGTGTTAGTAAAAAAATAGAAAGAATTGAAATGGGATCATACCTTAGCAGTAATATCGTTTAAGATGAGTTACGTTCCAATTGTTCAATAGTTGTTCTCCGTCCATCGTTCTGAGCTTATATGACATTTTACCTGTGATTTCGAGAATTTGGTATGGCCCTTCCCAATTCGAACCCAATTTCCCTTCGTTTGGATTCCGGGCATTTAATGTGACATTCCTCAGCACTAACTCCCCGACATTGAAATATCGAAGGTTGGCCCTTCAATTGTAATACCTTTCAATCTATTGCTTTTGGGCAGCCAATCGAACAAGGGCAACTTCACACCGTTCATCCAATAGCTCCAGGCTCGTATTCATGGCCTCGTCATTTGATTCCTTCGTTGCATATCGTAATCTGATACTCGGCTCCTAGAATTTGACTTGTATTAAAGCTTTAGTGCCATAAACCAATGAGAATGGGGTGGCCCCGGTACTAGACTTTGAAGTTGTGCGATACGCCTAAAGAACTTCGGGCAGGATCTCTCTCCATTTCCCCTTTGGCGTCAGTCAACCTTTTCTTGAGGTTTTGGATTATGGTTTTGTTGGTCGATTCGGCTTGTCCATTCCCACTAGGGTGATAAAGTATTGATAAGATCATTTTGATCTTATGGTCTTCGAGAAATTTGGTCACTTTGCTGCCAATAAACTATTTTTCGTTGTCACATGCAATTTCGGATGGTATTCCAAATCGACATATGATGTTGTCCCAAATGAAGTCGATGATTTCCTTCTTCCTGATCTTCTAGTATGCCTATGTTTCAACCCACTTAGAGAAATAGTCAGTCATAAACAAAACAAATTGAGCCTTACCTGGTGCCGATGGAAGAGGGTCGACGATGTCCATCCCCTACTTCATGAACGGCCACGGCGATAAAACCGAATGCAACAGCTCCCCGGGTTGATGAATCATCGGAGCATGTCTTTCGCACTTATCACATTTTTGGACAAACTCCTTTGCATCTTTTTCCACATCGATCCAGTAATAGATGACTCTAATTACCTTTCGAACCAATGATTCAGTGCCTGAGTGGTTCTGGCATGTGCCTTCTGGACTTCCCTCAAAACGTACTCGGTATACCCCGATCCCAGACATATTGCTAGTGGACCGTCGAACATTTTCCTGAGTAAGGTTTCGTCCTTGGACAAGCTAAATCGGGCTGCCTTTGTGCGTAGGGCCCTCGATTCATTTGGATTTGAGGGAAGTTTTCCAGTCTTCAAATAATCTATGTATTTATTTCTCCAATCCCAAGTCAAGCTTGTGGAGTTTATTTCGGCGTGACCTTCTTCTACTACCAATGTCATGAGGTGTACGACCACCCCCGGGTTGAGCTAGTCATTTTTGACCGATGATCCTAAGTTCGTAAAGGCATCAACCTCACTATTTTAATCTCGAGGCATGTGCTGCAAAGTCCACTCTTTGAGCCGATGTAATGTTACTGTAGCTTGTCTAGGTTTCTTTGCGTTCGTTCTTCTCTCACTTCAAACGTTCCATTAACTCAGTTCACTACAAGACGGGAGTCACACTTAGGTTCGATCACCTCCGCCCCCAAGCCTTTGGCCAGTTCGAGTCCTGCAATCATGGCCTCATGTTCAGCCTCGTTGTTAGTCAATTTTACTGTTTTAATAGATTGTCTAACTATATTGCTTGTGGGTGGCTTCAGTACGATGCCAAGTTCGGACCCTTTTACATTCGAGGCACCGTCTGTAAACAGGGTCCAGATTCCCAAAGACGTTCCTGATTTTATCAACAACTCTCTTTTGACTTCGGGTATTAGGGCCGGCGTAAAGTCTGCCACGAAATTTGGCAAAATTTGAGATTTGATGGTTGTTCGAGGTTGATATTCGATATCATACCCGCTGATTTCTATAGCCCATTTGGCCAGTCGTCCCGGGAGTTCGGGTTTATGCATTATATTTCTTAAAGGGTAGGTTGTCACAACACATATAGGATGACACTGAAAATATGGTGTCAGTATTCTAGAGGCACTTAGCAAGGCGAGTGCCAATTTTTCTAGGCGAGGATATCTAGTTTCGGCCTCACCTAAGGTCCTACTAACATAATAAATTGGAAATTGCATACCTTGTTCTTCTCGGACTAGGACTCCACTTATCGCTATTTCCGACACCGCTAGGTACAAGTATAGTCGTCTGTTCGCCCTCGGCGTGTGAAGCAATGACGGGATCAATAAGATCGCTTAAGTTCCTCTAAAGCCCGTTGGCATTCTGGGGTCCATGTGAAGTTATTTTTCTTTTTCAGCAATGAGAAAAATCAATGACTTTTATCGGACGACCTCAAGATGAATCTCCCCAGGGCTGCAATGCGTTAGGTTAGCCTTTGTACATCCTTCATATTATCTACTACCGTGATATCCTCGATATCTTTGATCTTGTTGGGGTTGATCTTGATCCCTCGATTGGATACCATGAATCCTAGAAATTTACCAGACGTGACCCTGAACACACATTTTTTTAGATTCAATTTCATGTTGTATTTCTTCAATATACTGAAGGTTTCCTGTAATTGCTTTAAATGGTCCTCTGCTCGTAGGGAATTAACTAGCATATCATCAATATAAACTTCCATGGTTTTTCCTATTTGTTCTTTGAACATTTGGTTTATTAGTCGTTGGTAAGTGGCACTGGCATTTTTTAATTCGAACGGCATTACGTTATAGCAATATGTGCCATACTTAGTGATGAAAGAGGTTTTTTCTTGGTCGCCCAAGTTTATCCGTATTTGGTCGTACCAGGAATAGGCATCGAGAAAACTAAGAGTCATATGGCCAGCCGTAGCATCGATCATGCGATCGATGTTAGGCTAAGGGAAAGAATCTTTGGGGCATGATTTATTTAGATCTTTATAATCTACATACATTCTTAGATTGTTCCCTTTCTTAGGAACCACTACTACGTTCGCTAACAATTCTGGCTATTTGACCTCCCGGATGAACCCTATTTTAAGGAGTTTAGTTACCTCGTCCTTGATGAAGGCATGCTTGATCTCGGATTGGGGTCTCCGTTTCTGTTTTACCGGGCGGATCTTCAGGTCCAAGTTCAGCTTGTTAGTAGTGATCTCCGGTGGGATCCCTATCATATCGACATGGGACCAAGCAAAACAATCCATATTAGCTGTAAGAAATTGAACGAGTTTTTTCCTGAGCCGGGAGTTAACCCCGTGCCCAAGTATACCTTTAGATCGGGCAGATGTTCGATCGATACGACCTTCTCTAGCTCTTCGACCATTGACTTAGTAGCATCGGAATCATCGAGGGTGATAAAGGATCAAGGAACCCCGTAGTCATCATCTTTGTTAATCTTTTGCTTGTCCGATTGGGTCGAAGCTGGCATAGATGATTATTATTTGTCTTCTTATTTCACCTTCGAGCCTAAGTCCTTCGTTGATGAGAGTGTTGATATTGGAATTACTTCATCGACGACAAACATCTCCTTCCTGGTGGGTTGTTCCTCGTAAACCGCCTTTATCCTCTCTGGTGTTGGAAATTTTAATACCTGGTGAAGGGTCGAAGGCACGACCCTCATGTTGTGGATCCATGGTCTCTCGAACAGGGCGTTGTATCTTATGTCCACCTCGATTACATAAAACTTAGTCTCCTGTGTGGTACTGGCAACGTTTACCGGCAACATTATTTCTCCCTTAGTAGTTTCGCAAGCCATGTTGAATCCGTTAAGCACCCGGGCTGTAGGTACAATCTGGTCCTGTAGGCCAAGTTGTTTTACGATCCTTGTCCGAATGATTTTGGTCGAGCTACCTAGATCAATTAGCACACGTTTAACTCTAGTTTTATTCATAAGTACAAAAATTACCAGTGCATCATTATGGGGTTGCATTATTCCTTTTGCATCCTCACCGTTGAAAGATAGAGTCCCTTCTGGTAAGTAAACTCGAGTCTGTTTCTCCCTTATGATTGACACTTTGGTGCGTTTCATCATCGTACCTTGAGGAACATCGACCCCTCCGATGATCATATGGATGACGTGATGGGGTTTGTCTTCTTCATTTTGTTTGTTGGTTTCCTTGTCTCTAAAGTGATTCTTAGCTCAGTCACTTAGAAATTCTCGAAGATGTCCGTTGTTGAACAACCGAGCTACTTCTTCCCTCAATTATTGACAATCCTCCATCCTGTGGCTGTGTATGCCATGGTATTTGCATATTTGGTTGGGATCCCTTTGTGTTGGATTAACTTGTAAAGGTCGAGGCCACTTGGTTTCTTTAATGATCCCGATAACCGATACAATGGCAGCCACATCAACATTAAAGTTATACTCTGACAATCGTGGTGCCTCTTTGGGTCCCATAGATCTATTCGAAGCCGTTCTTGCTCATGAGTCTCCCTGAGCTTGAACCTCGATCATTTCTTCTTTCATTTCGTACAGAGTTTCGCCCATATTTGTTGTTCCTACAGTCTCTATTATATGGTTGATATCGCTCTTAATTCGACCCTTGGTTCTCGGTCAATATCCCTCTTGACTCTATCGATCGGTCTGATAGGATAAACAAACCCAAAAAGAGCCCCCAGTTGATCATCCTCGACCCTGATCTTCGACTGATACTGATTTTGCACATCGGCCCAAGTGACAACTGGGTATCCGATCAAATTCTGCTTCAACTGCTGTGAAGCAACTGAACTTCGAACGTTGAGACCTTGAGTGAAAGCTTGAACAACCCAATTGTCGGCGATAGGTGGCAAGTCCATCCATTCCATTTGGAATCGAGACACAAATTCTCTGAGCATCTCGTTGTCCTTCTACCTAACCTTGAAAAGGTCCGTCTTCCCGGTTTCGACCTTGATAGCCCCGGTGTGTGCCTTTACGAAAGAATCTGCAAGCATAACAAATGAGTCAATAGAATTAGGTGGTAAATTATGGTATCATATCATAGCACCCTTCGACAGAGTCTCCCCGAATTTCTTTAGCAAGACAGATTCGATCTCGTCATCACTAAGTCATTCCCTTTGATAGCACATATGTGGGAGGTGGCGTGTTCGTTTGGATAAGTCGTCCTATTATACTTAGGAATCTCGGGCATGCAGAATGTTTTGATTGGCTTTGGAGCCGCACACAGGGGGAAAGGTTTTTGTACGAACTTTTTGGAATCCATTCCTTTCAATATTGGTGGTGCCCCAGGGATTTGGTCGACCCTGGAGTTATAGGTTTCCACCTTCTTGACGTTTTCCTCGATCTTCTTTTCTCCTATCTCGATTCGCTTTGTCAGTTCGAGCATCTTCATGATAGCAGGATTGGTCTCCGATTCCTTCTCGTTCAATTTCCTCGAAACTGATTCGACCCTGTGTACGATTTCCTGGGATGGCTCGAGCTCGACCCTGCTCGATGTGTGGTTCTGGTTTTGGAGCTGGGCTATTGTCGTTTTGTTGAGCCTGAAACATTTCAAAGATCACCAGCAGGCTAATCCCGCCATCTTCACCCCCACGTGCGTTCTGAGTAGCTGATCGGGCATCCCCGCAGACGCTGCTTTCGGGATCAATGGCCAAATTTCCATTGATGGCTACATGTGAACTAACGTCGATTGGGTCTACAAGCATGACTCCATCGAGGCCAACTGGGGTGCATCATTCCCTGGTGCTGTGTTATCATTTTTGCGGTAGTGGCCAAAGTCGTTGTCAATGTGTTGGGGTGGTGACTGAGAGTTCGACATTTTTTAGTCCTGTAATCAAATATACTTCAAAGAACAAGTGTAAAATAGTGTGTTTCACGAAATTTTATACCAGGTAATCACTATTATCCTTAGCCCCACGGTGGGCACCAAACTGTTTACCCTAAAATCGGATAACAATTAAATCTATATGCAGTTTTAAGGACACGTGATATAGCTTGGTACAAATTAAGAAGAATAAATTAATATTGATACTGACGATGAAACAATAAATGCAAACCACACGAATTGAACAGTGTTGTCCCTCGAGTTCAGTCACCCTTGAACCAAATATGTTTCAACTTGCTTATGAACAGAATAACAAGGTAACAGAAGCTAGAAAATGATAGTATATTACTTATTATTGCGTGAATATGATCTGCTTTACAAATGATCAGACCCCTCTTTATATAGTAGGAGAGTCCTACTCTAGATATAATTCTATATGAGCTAAGAAATCCCATGATTGGCTAATTAATCGGCCTCTTCTTGATATGTGTCGGGATTCGCGCCGTGATCCTTGCCCGATTGCGAATATTTTGACTTTCCATTATTTGGCTCGGTAAGCTTCCTTCGATCTCTATCTTGTTCGGTCTCGATCTTGGTCGATCTCGATCTTGATCGGTCTCAAGGCCACGACTCGGCAACCTAACTTTATGTTTATATGCATTCTGAAAGAAACATAAGCTTCAACCAACTTAAAAAAACGTTGGAAACAAGTGTAGCTTAAAACCATTCCTTAGTTCACAAATTTTAGAAGCAGAAAGCAAGTTCGTTCAATTTCAAGGAAGCCCAAGTGTAGTTTCGTTCATATTTCATAGAAGCAGATTCGTTCAAAAAATTCATGAAACAGGTATGTTAAGGCTAAGCCCTTATTTCATTTTGCATGATCTTGTCATTACACGATTTTGTTAATGAGCCATAAAGAAAAATTCATATCCCGGTTTTGCGTATATTTTGCTAGTCTCGCAAGTTACATATATTTTCCCAGTTTTGTATGTTACGATATTCTTCTTATCGGGACTTCGTATTCCATGGAGTATTTTCTTCTTCCAGTCAAGAGAGCAGAGAAGTTACATATATACAGTATTAAAAGTATTTTCATTACCATAGAGCTATAATCGATGGGCAGGCCTCTATTGGGCAACCTCTGATATGATGGTAAGTTATATACCGAGCTTACTGCGGCCGAGCGCCTATGAACGAGCCCAGAATGGTCGAGATACAGAGCCTAGTATGGCCGAGCGCCTATAAGAGAGCCTTATAGGGTCGGACAACTATTTTACTTACTATATTGAGAGAGTTGAGTCAGTATCAGCAGGTAAGCATATCTTCAGATTATCTTTGACTTCCAGCTACTTGCAGTTATTATATTATCAGTTCAGTTTCAGCTTTCAGTATATTGTCTTACATACTCGGTACATTATTTTGTACTGACGTCCCCTTTTCCTGGGGACGCTGCATTTCATGCCCGCAGATCCAGACAGACAGGTCAAGAGTCCACCAAGTAGGCTATTAGCTCAACGAAAGATGTTGGTGCGCTCCATTTGCTTCGGAGTTGCGTGTTTGGTTAGTATAATCTAGACGTGTATTGTTTGGTATGGCGGGACTCTGTCCCGGCCTTTATGACATTTATGTACTCTTAGAGGCTTGTAGACATATATCGTGTATGTGAAAGATTGTACGACATTGTCGGCCTATGTTTTGAATTATAAATGATCATGTTGGCATATTAGGCTCGTATGTCACGTGTATATGATGATGTAATAAGAAAGATACGTTACGTTGGTACTCGATTGAGTAAGGTAATGGGTGCCCGTCACGGCCCATCGGTTTGGATCATGACAAAAGTAGTATCAGAGCAGTTCTGTCCTAGGGATTCTACAAGCCGTGTCTAGTAGAGTCTTATTTATGGATGTGTCGTGCACCACACTTATAAGCAGGAGGCTATAGTGCATTTAAGATTGTCACTCTTTCTTCTTACTCTAGATCGTGTGGTAGAGCTCAATTATAGGAATTCAAATTCCTAAATTCTATTCGTAATAAGACGATACCTATATCTGAAAGAAGGTTGGAAAGAGAGAATGTTGTGGAAAAGCTGAGTCAGAGGAATTAGATTTTTGTATGATGCCTACAATAAGTAAATGTGAGGTCTTTAGTAGATCATGGGTGTACTGAAAGGTGTAAGCTTCCTGATAAGAAGCCTTAAGGCAAGAATGTCTATCCATCTTTATGGTGAAAGACAATGAGAGATTAAGAAGATAAATACAAGTTTCAACAAGCAAAAGAAGCAAGATGAAGAAGGGTACGAGGCGCCCAGTTAATGAAGGTTAATAGCGTTTATAATTTAGGCAGAGGAACATAAGCTTTTTGAGTTATATTCAACAGTAATAAAGGTTTGTACAATTGGTCACACCCATTTTAGTTATGCCCTATGGGGGCTAATAGGTATAGTTAAGAGAAAGATAGGATATCAAGATCTGGCCGGGGTTAGAGTAACCCAAAATGGAGAATGGATTACTTGTGTTAGTTGACATTTACGAAGGGTATTACAAATGTGCCAATAAATCTTCTTGTGAGACACCCAGATGGTGCATTCTAGAATATTACGATTAGATGTGAATACTAGCATAAAAAAATAGGCACTGAAAGCCTGGATGGGATAAATATTACCTTAAGTGTGGCTCTCATCCCTAGTAGAGCGAGGATGTTGAGCAACCCAAAGAGCCGATGAATGAAGCAAGGAGAGCAAAAAGCGAAAGAATACAGTGTTGAAGTTTTCACAAGAAAGGGGATATGCAGAAATATTAGTAGAGTAATGAGAAGAGAGAAAAGGAGGCATTATGAATAAGGTATGATACATGGATAAAGACGGTAGGAAAAAAAGAAGAAGAAGAAATGATAGTATTACACAGTCTAGTCAAGTGAATGAAGAGATGAGAGGTGACAGGCCTTAGGACAACAAAAGAGTATACGCCATAAAGTCATATCATCATTTTAAGGAATTTTGTCATCCTTAGTACAGAAGGATTTCCGCAATGCGAGTAAGGGTAATCGATGATGTGAAAAGACGCCAAAGAGGAAGAAGTAAAACATCTATAAGTAGATCATCATAACACTAAATCCTAGTACTCCTCTAAAGGGGGGAATATGGAGGGATGTGACATTAAGTCATAATTAAATGGTTCTAGTAACTATGGAATGGTAAAGGAAGAATGCGATAAAAATTAAAGGGATGAGATTGCACTTATTTAAATCCCACAAATATGATACAATTCCAGAATATTGTGCTAGCACGACGTCAAGGAAAGGAAGTAAAGGTTCCTGCCCGAGCTGTTATTAATAAATAAGGAGCCAGTGCGAGACGTAAGTTAAGACAAAGGAAATAACCTAAGAAAGATTACGAGGAATATTGATATGAGATGGGCCAATCAGTAGTTAGTAATTGGTTAGGATGATCCCAGTTATGGCTAAACAGGAGGTTACAGATGAGTCATCAGATTGCGTAAGATAAACATAGTAGAACCCAACGTGGAGAATTCAACCTCAAAGAATATCATTATAATACTTGAGATATATTCAAACAAGAGTCGGGGTAGTTAAAGGTACCGTATGAGTGTTACGGGGATAAAAGAAAGTGCCATTGGGAAGGCAATTAAAATATCAGTTCAGAAGCAACCATACAAGCACAAGGGCATGGAAGTAAGCAACTACAGATGATTATAGGCAAGTAAGGACATCAAAAAGGTCCGTAATAAGCCCAAAGCTTTATGAGAGTCAAAGGTTCTCCCTAAGTACTACAACGAAAGACTAGCTGAGGAAATAAGGAAGAAAGATTCAACCTAAGCACAACGACCTAAAGAGAAAATAGTCGTGTAATAAAAGTCTAGCAACAACATTGTAAGCACTCCAAAGGAAAGTGGCACCTACCGTGGCTAATGAACTGGAAGTAAAGTTAAAAGTAATATTCGAGATCATATGAGTTATATGAAAACTCTAGCATGTGTGGACACTAAGATAAGCTAAGTATGGACACAACAAGGGGCAGAAAGACCAGGAAAAGTAATATCTTACGTTGAAAGAAATCTAAGATGGAAAGAAAGAAATTATTCGATCAATGATCCAAAGTTGGTTGTGTTAAGAACTCTCTTAAGAGTTTGGAGTTTTATACATGCAGCATATACAACCGTAGAACATTCTGATATAAGTTAAAAGAAAAAATTGAGCCCAGGTCATAAACGAAGGATTAAATTATTAAAGGATTGTATCAGGCATATTTCTCAAGCCCATGAAAGGCTAGACAGGATAACTAATGCCATGAACCACAGATCGGAAAATAGCTTAAGCCTACATAAAGGTTGATCAGAAGGAAGAGGAAACTAAAGAGTGACATCAACTAAGTAATCAGGAGTCTGATTATTAGACCCAAAAATTATAGGAATCATGATTGAGAACATAGCAGAATCACTCTTAATATTAGAGGTGCAAGAGAGATATCACAACAACTATATTCTATAACAGCTCTATGATAAAGCCAGTTAGAAGAAGTAACAGCCTCATAAGAAGTCAGTATGGAGCTCCCACCAGATTATATAGGCACCAGAGGTGTAAGTATTATAATAGAGCTTCAAATGGTGGATGTGATTTATACCTATGTGGGAGGAAGGTTATGAAGGAGAGATAGAAAAATGTAAGGTGATATTTTAAAGTAAGTAAGGTAAAGGTGAACAACGTATGAAATACTCAAGTATAGAAGGATGAAAGTGGTCCATACTTCAGGTAAAAGACTAGAAGTGCTGGGATTCAATATCCAAGAATGATAGCAGCATCATCAGTGGCATATCTTCTAGTCAATGATTTCTAGGTATCGAGAGGTCTAGTTAAGAAAGTGTTACGACCCGGATTTCCCACCCTCGGGAGTCATGATGGCGCCTACTAATGTGAGCTAGGCAAGCCAATCCTTAACTTCTTACTTCATGAACAATTACTTCTTTTAACAATTATCAATGATAACATGAAGCAACAGAATTAAATAATTATGCGGAAGACTTAAATTAAAGAAGACGAAACAATAATACGAGAATCAACATATGCCTCTACCCAAGAACTGGTGTCACATTACTCATGAACTTTTAAGAGCACTAAATACAACCGTTTGAAAGAAAATATAAATTGTTTGTCTCGAATACATGAGATAACAGACTGAAATAAAAGATAGAGGAGACATCGGGCCTGCGGACTCCTGCAAGGCTACCTCGGTGTCTCACTGGACTGAAGGCTGGCTCCCGCGCTACTGCTGCTGTCCAAGACCTGGATCTTTGTAAAAGAGCACAGAGTATAGCATCAGCACAACCGACCCCATGTGTTGGTATGTGTCTAGCCTAACCCCGGCGAGGTAGTGACGAGGCTAGGACTAGACTCCAGATAAACCTGTGTAGTTATACAATATATGGCAGAAAAGTAAACAAGTAATAAACAGTTAAAGCTGGGGAAGGGAAACATGCTTCAGGGATAGCAGTTAAAAGAAAATAACAAGGAATAATAAGGAAGCTAGCAATATAACTTCTATCACAAATGAAGAAAATAAAGGCAACTTTCACTTTTAGTTTCATCTTGTTGCAGGCGTGCAACCCGATCCCATTTCTCATATCTCGTGGTAGGCATACCACCCGCTCCCATTTCATTATTTCTCGTGGTAGGCATACCACCCGCTCCCATTTCATTATATCTTGTGGTAGGTGTACCACTCGCTCCCATTTCATAATATCTTGTGGTAGGCGTACCACCCGCTCCCATTTCATAATATTTTGTGGTAGGCGTACCACCCGCTCCCATTTCATAATATCTTGTGGTAGGCGTACCACCCGCTCCCATTTCATAATATCTTGTGATAGGCGTACCACCCGCTCCTATTTCATAATATCTTGTGGTAGGCGTACCACCCGCTCCCATTTCATAATATCTTGTGGTAGGCGTACCACCCGCTCCCATTTCATAATATCTTATGGTAGGCGTACCACCTGCTCCCATTTCATCACACAATTACAAGAAATCCCGGTAAGGGACCATAAGCGATATAATAACCTCCTGGCGAGGGAACAAAAGCAATATAATAGTTTCCCGATAAGGAAACAAAGATATCGAAACAATCATCCCGGCAAGGGAGAATCAGCTATAACCAATCTTAACTTAGCTTGTACTCAGCCCAAATAATGATAATGCTCACACATAAATAAGATCTGCGAGGATAGAACAATTCTTTGCGCAATATAGAAGATCATTAATTAAAGCATCTGAAATGTCATTTAAGGACACAACCACCTTCAATTTAAGACTCACGGTCATGCTCGACACCAATGTATAGATACTCGTCACCATGCCTATACGTCATACTCAACAAGAAGAAAGTAGCAAATATGACTCCACTCCTAATCCCTCAAGCTAAGGTTAGACCAAACACTTACCTCGATGCCTTGAACACCACTCAAGTCTCAATTATAGCTTTACCTCTTTATTCCACCACCAATCCGCTCGAATCTAGTCATAAGTTACTTAATTACATCAATAAATGCTAAATGAGTCAACCCCAATGCATGAAAATAAGTTTTACAAGGTTTTACCCAAAAAGGTCAAAAATGCCCCCGGGCCCACGTGGTCGAAACTCGAGGTTTGGACCAAAACCCGGTTACCCGTTCCCCCACAAATCCAAATATATGGTTCGTTTTGAAATCGAACCTCAAATTGAGGTCCAAATCCCCAATTTTAGAAAACCTAGGTTTTACCCAAAACACCCAATTTCCCCATGGAAATCTTTGATTTGAAGTTGAAATCATGTTAAAAGATGTTAAGACGTGAAGAAAATGAGTTAGAAATCACTTACCAATTCGTTTTGGAGAAGAAAAGTTGTTTAGAAAATCGCCTCTTACGTTTTGGGGTTTTGAAAAGTGTAAAAATAACTGAAATTCACGTGAATTTATACCCCTATGAAACTCCTGTGCGGACCGCACAAAAAGGACTGTGGCCGCACAGGCCTCCCTGAAGACCTGCAGATCATAGCCCCGTGCGGACCGCACAAAGCCGACCGTGACCGCACATCATCCACCGCGGACCGCTCAAAGGCGATCGTGGCCGCGCAGGCCCCTCCGCGGCCGCACGCGATTTCTCGCGGACCACGCAAGAGGGTTCAGAGACCTACAATATGTCCTGAACCTGCAACATCTGATCTTTTTAAGCCTAAGGCATCCCGGAACCTACTCGAAACTCACCCGAGCCCTTGAAACTCTAACCCAAGTATACACACAACCTCAAAAACATTCTACGAACATATTCGTGTAATCAAATCGCCCAAAATAACATCATGAACATCGAATTAAACCTCAAGATCAATGAAATTTTCAAAAACTCCATCAAGTTCAAATTTAAGAATTCAAGTCCGAAATACGTCAAACGACGTCCGATTTTAACCAAACTTTATAGAAACCTCTTAAATCACATATAAGACATGTACCGGGTGCCGGAACCAAAAGACGGGTCCGATAAAAATACGTGCTAATAAATTTTAATTTTAATTTTCCTTAATAATTTTAGAAAATAATTTTACTCAAAAATTCATTTCTCGGGCTTGGGACCTCGGAATCCGATCCCGGGCATACGCCCAAGTCCCATATTTTCCTACGGACCCTCCGAGATCGTCAAATCGTGGGTTCGGGTCCGTTTACCCAAAATATTGATCGAAGTCAAATTTTATTCATTTTAATATCAAAACTTAGCATTTTCACAGAATTTCATACTTAAGCTTTCCGACTATGCGCTCGGACTACACACACAAATCGAAGCAACTCTAAATGAGGTTTTCAAGGACTTGGAAGCACATAATGGGTAAGAAGACAGGTGATGGCCCTTTGGTCGTCACATTCTCTACGTCTAAAACAACCGTTCGTCCTCGAACGGACAGAAGAAAGAAGTACTTGAGTCGGGCAAAAGGTGAGGATAACAGTCCCGCATATCGGACTCGGACTCCCAGGTCGATGCCTCAGGAGGCTGACCTCTCCACTAAACATGAACAGAAGGGAAACTCTTGGATCTCAACTAACGAACCTGTCGGTCTAGAATAGCTACAGGCTCCTCCTCATAGGACAAGTCCTTGTCCAATTGGACAGTGCAGAAATCTAACACGTGGGATGGATCGCTGTGATACCTCCGAAGCATGGACACATGAAAAACTGGATGCACGACTGATAAGCTCAGCGACAATGCAAGTCTATAGGCCACCTCTCACACTCGATCAAGAATCTCGAATGGACCAATGAACCTAGGGCTAAGCTTTCCCTTCTTCCCAAATCTCATCACGCCCTTCATAGGCAACACTCGGAGCAACATCCGCTCACCAACCATAAAAGCCACGTCTTGAACCTTGCGATCTGCATAGCTCTTTTGCCTGGATTGAGCTATACGAAGCCTGTCCTGAATAATCCTGACCTTGCCCAAGGCCTCCTGAATTAGATCTGTACCCAACAACCGAGCCTCTCCCGGCTCAAACTATCCAACCGGAGACCGACACTGCCTACCATATAAAGCCTCATAGGGAGCCATCTGGATGCTCGACTGGTAGCTGTTGTTGTAGGCAAACTCTGCTAAAGGTTAGAACTGATCCCACGATCCTCCGAAGTCAATGACACAAGCTCGGAGCATATCCTCCAAAATCTGAATAGTCCGCTCGGACTGCCCGTCCGTCTGAGGATGAAATGTTGTACTCAACTCAATCTGAATGCCTAATTCTCGCTGAACTTCTCTCTAGAATCGCGAGGTAAACTACGTACCTCGGTCCAAAATGATGGATACCGGCACCCTATGAAGGCGAACAATCTCCCGGATATAGATCTCAACTAACCTTTCGGATGAATAGGAGACTGCCATAGGAATGAAATGCGCTACTTGGTCAGCCTATCAACAATGACCCATACTGCGTCGAACTTCCTCCGAGCCTGCGGGAGTCCAACTACGAAGTCCATAGTGATCCGCTCCCACTTCCACTCGGGAATCTCAATCCTCTAAAACAAACCACCAGGTCTCTGATGCTCATACTTAACCTGCTGACAATTTAAACATCGAGCCACATATGCAACGATATCCTTCTTCATTCTACGCCACCAATAATGCTGCCACAAATCCTGATACATCTTCGCAGCGCCCGGATGAATAGAGTATCGGGAGCTATGGGCCTCCTCTAAAATCAATTCTCGGAGCCCATCCACATTAGGCACACAAACTCAACCCTGCAATCTCAAAACTCCATCATCATCTAAGGTGACCTGCTTGGCACCTCCGTGCTGCACCGTTTCTCTAAGGACACACAAATAGGGATCATCATACTACTGATCACGGATACGCTCCAATAATAAAGAACGAGTTATCGTGCAAGCTAATACTCGACTAGGCTCAAAAATATCCAATCTCACAAATCGATTGGCCAAAGCCTGAACATCCAAAGCAAACGGCCTCTCATCGACTGCAATATAAGCAAGACTGCCCATACTGGCTGACTTTCTACTCAAAGCATCGGCCACCACGTTGGCCTTTCCCGGGTGATATAAGATAGTGATATAATAATTCTTCAACAACTCCAACCACCTCATCTGCCTCAAATTCAATTCCTTTTGCTTGAACAAATACTGAAGACTCTTGTGATCAGTGAACACCTCACATGCCACGCCATACAAATAGTGCCTCCAAATCTTCAATGCGTGAACAATGGCTGCCAACTCTAAATCATGCAATGGATAGTTCTTCTCATGAATCTTCAACTGCCTCGAAGCATAAGCAATGACCTTGCCCTCCTGCATTAACACTGCACCAAGCCCAATGCGAGATGCATCACAATAAACGATGTAAGGCCCTGAACCTATGGGCAGAACTAACACCGGTGCCGTAGTCAGAGCTATCTTAAGCCTCTGAAAGCTCACCTCACACTCGTCTGACCATCTGAACTAGGCACCCTTCTGAGTCAACCTGGTCATCGGGGCTGCAATAGATGAAAACCCCTCCACAAACCGATGATAGTAGCCTGCCAATCCCAAGAAACTCCGAATCACTGTAGCTGATGCTAGTCTAGGCTAGTTCTTGACTGCCTCAATCTTCTTCGGATCAACCTGAATACCCTCTACGGATATGATATGACCCAGAAATGCAACTAAGCTCAACCAGAACTCACACTTCGAGAACTTAGCATATAACTGACTATCCCTCAAGGTCTGAAGAACCAGTCTAAGATGCTGCTCGTGCTCCTCCCGGCTGCGAGAATATATCAAAATATCATCAATGAAGACTATCACGAACGAGTCCAAATAAGGCCTGAACACTCGGTTCATCAAATCCATAAAGGCTGCTGGGGCATTGGTCAACCCAAATGACATAACCAAGAACTCGTAATGCCCGTACCGAGTACGGAATGCTGTCTTAGGGACATCGGATGCCCTAATCCTCAACTGATGGTAGCCAGATCTCAAGTCAATCTTTTAAAATACCTTGGAACCCTGAAGCTGATCGAACAAATCTTGATTGTGACCTTGTTCAACTGCCGGTAATCAATGCACATCCTCATCGAACCATCCTTTTTCTTAACAAACAACACCGGCGCACCCCAAGGCGAAACGCTGGGTCTAATGAAACCCTTCTCAAGCAAGTCCTGTAACTGCTCCTTCAATTCTTTCAACTCAGGCGTGGCCATACGGTATGGCGGAATAGAAATGGGCTGGGTGCCCGGAGTCAAATCAATGCAAAAATCAATATCCCTATCGGGCGGCATACCCGACAGGTCTGAAGGGAAAACCTCAGGAAACTCCTGAACAACGGGCACAGAATCAATAGAAGGGACCTCCACACTAGAATCGTGAACATGTGCCAAATAGGCCAAACACCCCTTCTCGACCATACACCGAGCCTTCACATACGAGATAACACTGCGGGTAGAATGACCAGGAGTCCCTCTCCACTCTAAACGGGGCAAATCCGGTAATGCTAGGGTCACAGTCTTGGCATGGCAATCCAAGATAGCGTGGTACGGGGATAACCAGTCCATCCCCAATATAACATCGAAGTCGACCATGTCTAAAATCAACAAATCAACACGGGTCTCAAGACCCCCAAACACTACAATACAAGAATGATGAACTCGATCGACCACGATAGAATCACCCACCGGTGTAGACACATAAACGAGAACACTCGATGAATCACTAGGCATAACCAGGTACAGTGCAAAATAAGATGACACATACGAATACGTAGACCCTGGATCAAATAGCACTGAAGCATCTCTATCACAAACCAGAATAGTACCTATAATAACTGTATCTGAAGCCTCAGCCTCGGGCCTAGCTAGAAGGGCGTAGCATCGGGGTTGGGACCCACCACCCTGAACTACCTCTCTAGGACAGCCTGCTGCTGGCTGGCCTCCCCCTCTAGCGGCCTGAGCTCCACCTCTAGGACCTCTACCTCCACCTCTAGCACCTCCACCCCACCTCTAATTGGCTGGGTAGGCTGTGGAACACCTGGTGCCTGTACCATAGCACGAAAACCCTGATGCGGAAAACTGCTCGAAGCTCGAGGGCAATACCTAGCAATGTGCCTCGTGTCACCACAAGTAAAACAAGCCCTCGTCTGCTGGGGCTGACGACCCTGAAAACTCTGAAGCAACGATGTACTGATAGGTGTTGATGGTGCACTGTAAGACTGCTGATCAGAATAGTGCGTCTGAGAACCATGACCACCTGGAGTACCATGGGAGACCTGAAGAGCTGACTAAAAGGGCTTAGGAGGATGGCCTCTACCATATGAATCTCTACCTCCAGACGAGGTACCACTGAATCTGCCCGAATGACGGGGCCTCTTATCCGACCCATGACCACCTCCCTGTGACAAAACCATCTCAACTTGGTGGGCCATATTGGCCGCCTCCTGAAATGTGATCTCACTCCCGACCTCCTTGGCCATCTGAAGACGAATTGGCTGAATAAGACCATCAATAAACCTCCTCACCCTCTCTCTCTCGGTGGGAAGTATGATAAGAGCATGGCGAGCTAGATCAATGAACCTGGTCTCATACTGGGTGACCATCATGGAACCCTGTTGGAAGCGCTCAAACTGCCTCCGAAAGGCCTCCCTCTGAGTCACGGGGAGAAACTTCTCCAGAAACAACACTGAAAATTGCTCCCATGTCAAAGATGGCAACTCGGCTGGCCTGGCTAAGCAATAATCCCTCCACCAAGTCTTGGCGGATCCAGATAAGCGAAATGCATCAAAATCGACCCCATTGGTCTCAACAATGCCCATGTTCTTGAGAACCTTGTGGCAGTTGTACAGGAAATCCTGGGGATCCTCAGAAGGAGCTCCGCTGAAAGCAGTAGTGAAGAGCTTGGTAAATCTGTCCAGTCTCCACAAAGCATCGGTAGACATAGCCGCTCCATCGCCGGTCTGAGCTACTACACCCGGCTGAACTGCAACTACTGGATAAACTGCTGGAACCTGAATCTTGGGAGCTACCTGCTCCGAGAGCGAGTAGCGGGAGTCTGAGCCCCTCCTCCAGCCTGAGAAGTGGCTGGAGCTACTGGAAGCAAACCCGCTCGTCCATGAGGCCCACCAATCGGACCAGAGCGTCCTGAAGAACTGGGGTGGCAATGAACCCCTCTAGGACCTGAGCTGAGCCCACTGGAACTGCTGGAGCTGGAACCTCCTCCTCGAAATCAACCTGAGGCTCCGCCACTAGTGCTGCTGCTCGGGGCTGAGCTCTGCCCCTACCTCGCCCTCTAGAACGACCTCGGCCTCGCCCTCTAGCACGGCCTCGGCCTCACCCTCTAGCACGGCCTCGGCCTCGCCCTCTGCCCCTAGTGGGAGCTGCTGCAGGGGACTCGGGCTGCTAAGTGGTAGATGAGGAAGCGCGTGTTCTCTCCATCTCCGAAGAACAGGGTAGAAGTTCAATTAGCATTTGAGGAACAAATCCACACGACGAGAAAGAATAAATGTAAGATTTTCCTAACTCTGTAGCCTTTGGGGGATAAATACAGACTTCTCCGTACCGATCCCTTAGACTCTACTGAGCTTGTCCGCGAGTTGTGAGACCTATGTAACTTAGTGCTCTGATACCAACTTGTCACGACCTGGATTTTCCACCCTTGGGAGTCGTGATGGCGCCTACTAATATGAGCTAGGCAAGCCAATCCTTAACTGCTTACTTCATGAACAATTACTTCTTTTAACAATTATCAGTGATAACATGAAGCAACGGAATTAAATAATTATGCGAAAGACTTAAATTAAAGAAGAGGAAAAAATAATGCGAGAATCAACATATGCCTCTACCCAAGAATTGGTATCACATTACTCACGAACTTCTAAGAGTACTAAATACAACTGTTTGAAAGAAAATATAAACTGTTTGTCTCGAATACATGAGATAACAGACTGAAATAAAAGATAAAGGAGACGTCGGGCCTGCGGACGCCTGCAAAGCTACCCCGGTTGCTCACTGGACTGAAGGCTGGCTCCCGCGCTACAGCTGCTGTCCAAGACCTGGATTTGTGCAAAAGAGCACAAAGTATAGCATCAGCACAACCGAACCCATGTGCTGGTAAGTGTCTAGCCTAACCCCGACGAGGTAGTGACGAGGCTAGGACTAGACTCCAAATAAACTTGTGCAGTTATACAATATATGGCGAAAAAGTAAACAAGTAATAAACAGTTAAAGCTGGGGAAGGGAAACATGCTTCAGGGATAGCAATTAAAAGAAAATAATAGGGAATAATAAGGAAGCTAGCAATATAACTTCTATCACAAATGAAGAAAATAAAGGCAACTTTCACTTTCAGTTTCATCTTGTTGCAGGCGTGCAACCCGATCCCATTTCTCATATCGCGTGGTAGGCGTACCACCCGCTCCCATTTCATTATTTCTCGTGGTAGGCGTACCACCCGCTCCCATTTCATTATATCTCGTGGTAGGCATACCACCCGCTCCCATTTCATAATATCTTGTGGTAGGCGTCACCCGCTCCCATTTCATAATATCTTGTGGTAGTCGTGCCACCCGCTCCCATTTCATAATATCTTGTGGTAGGCGTACCACCCGCTCCCATTTCATAATATCTTATGGTAGGCGTACCACCCGCTCCCATTTCATCACACAATTACAAGAAATCTCGACAAGGGAACATAAGCGATATAATAACCTCCTAGCGAGGGAACAAAAGCAATATAATAGTTTCCCGGCAAGGGAACAAAGATATCGAAACAATCATCCCGGCAAGGGAAAATCAGCTATAACCAATCTTAACTTAGCTTGTACTCAGCCCAAATAATGACAATGCTCAAACATAAATAAGATCTGCGAGGATAGAACAATTCTTTGCGCAATATAGAAGATCATTAATTAAAGCATCTGAAATGTCATTTAAGGACACAACTACCTTCAATTTAAGGCTCACGGTCATGCTTGACACCAACGTATAGATACTCGTCACCATGCCTATACGTCGTACTCAACAAGAAGCAAGTAGCAAATATGACTCCACTCCTAATCCCTCAAGCTAAGGTTAGACCAAACACTTACCTCGATTCCTTGAACACCACTCAAGTCTCAATTATAGCTTTACCTCTTGATTCCACCACCAATCCGCTCAAATCTAGTCATAAGTTACTTAATTACATCAATAAATGCTAAATGAGTCAACCCTAATGCATGAAAATAAGTTTTACAAGGTTTTACCCAAAAAGGTCAAAAATGCCCCTGGGCCCATGTGGTCGAAACTCAAGGTTCAGACCAAAACCCGGTTACCCTTTCCCCCACAAATCTAAATATATGGTTTGTTTTGAAATCGGACCTCAAATTGAGGTCTAAATCCCCAATTTTAGAAAACTTAGGTTCTACCCAAAACACCCAATTTCCCCATGAAAATCTTTGATTTTAAGTTGAAATCATGTTAAAAGATGATAAGAAGTGAAGAAAATGAGTTAGAAATCACTTACCAATCGTTTTGGAGAAGAAAAATTCTTTAGAAAATCGCCTATTACGTTTTGGGGTTTTGAAAAGTTTAAAAATAACTGAAATTCACGTGAATTTATACCCCTATGAAACTCCCTGTGCGGACCGCACAAAAAGGACCGTGGCCGCACAGGCCTCCCTGAAGACCTGCAGATCATAGCCCCGTGCGAACCGCATAAAGCCGACCGCGGCCGCACAACATCTACCGCGGACCGCTCAAAGGCGACCGCGCCTGCGCTGGCCCCTCCGCGGCCGTACGCGATTTCTCGCGGACCACGCAAGAGGGTTCAAAGACCTGTAATATTTCCTGAACCTGCAACATCTGATCTTTTTAAGCCTAAGGCATCCCGGAACCTACTCGAAACTCACCCAAGCCCTCGAAACTCTAACCCAAGTATACACACAACCTCAAAACATTCTACGAACATATTCGTGTAATCAAATCGCCCAAAATAACATCATGAACATCGAATTAAACCTCAAGATCAATGAAATTTTCAAAAACTCCATCAAGTTCAAATTTAGGAATTCAAGTCTGAAACACGTCAAACGACGTCCGATTTTAACCAAACTTTACAGAAACCTCTTAAATCATATATGAGACCTGTACCGGGTGACAAAACCAAAATACGGGTCCAATACCAACACATTCTAATAAATTTTCATTTCAATTTTCCTTAATAGTTTCAGAAAACAATTTTACTCAAAAATTCATTTCTCAGGCTTGGGACCTCGGAATCCGATTTCGGGCATACGCCCAAGTCCCATATTTTCCTACGGACCCTCCGAGACCGTCAAATCGTGGGTCCGGGTCCGTTTCTCCAAAATGTTGATCGAAGTCAAATTTTATTCATTTTAATATCAAAACTTAGCATTTTTCACAGAATTTCATACTTAAGCTTTCCGGCTACGCGCCCGGACTGCTCGCGCAAATCGAAGCGACTCTAAATGAGGTTTTCAAGGCCTCAGAAGCACATAATGGGTAAGAAGACATGTGATGGCCCTTTGGGTCGTCACAGAAAGTAAAGAAGAGTTAGAGACGATGTGATGTCTCGCTTGATGTTCTAAAATAACACAAGAAAATTCAAGCAAGTTGAAGGAAGATTACGAGTAGTATAAATAAATATGTATAGGTCACAAGCTAAATTATGGTAAAGTGACAAGGTTTTAGGAAGATAAGAATACGGATATGAAAGGGCAGTGAGAAAGTGACGAGAATGGCTT
This sequence comes from Nicotiana tabacum, assembly GCF_000715075.1. Taxonomy (NCBI): domain Eukaryota; kingdom Viridiplantae; phylum Streptophyta; class Magnoliopsida; order Solanales; family Solanaceae; genus Nicotiana; species Nicotiana tabacum. Next base: position 141,856,731 of record NC_134087.1, on the reverse strand, counting down.
AGTCCTCAGGATTAGGCCCATAAAAATAAGGGAGCTAATGGCTTCTCTATGTTATAGTTTGCTCAGTATAGTCTGAATGGACTCAAAGGAGTTATTCTTCATAAGTAGCATTTAGAAGAAATGGAATGCTGCCCTAATAGTAGAATAAGTGTGATAGATAAAGGATGACGTTTGGGCCTTCGGTTGAGTAATGATTTAAAAAGAAAAAAAGAAAAAAAGAAAAGGGATTCATGAATTGTACATGATTAAAATACCCACGTAAGGGAATTACCTTGGGATGCTATAGAATACGGTTATTGCAGTACGGTATCACCGCTAAGTGGATTAGGAAAATTACTTCGAATATTCCTTGATGTAGCGTAAGCCTTAGTGGCAAAGTATTACGTAAAACGTTTCAAGTTATAAATGGTATATTGTAGATCAATATTGAGGTGAATCAATAATGGATGGACAAAAGTCATAAAGTATGAGATGAGATTAGGCCGTCATTCTAAAGATGAGCAGTAACGAGGAAACATTAAAGGACTTAATTTATATATATGGAATAAGCAACGATAGTAAGCTAGGATTTAGTAGCAGACTTCAGCAATGATAAATTAAAATAAGAGTTATGGTAGTAAATTCATACGGTTGGCTAAACGGACCTATGCGGTAAGATATGGTAATATTCGTGAATTCAACAAAGTATCGAGCAAAGAACTTCAGTATACTCATAGATGCCCAAAGGGACATCTTATCAAGCTCTGCATATGAAGCCTAGAGATTGGACACACTTACAAGGTCAAAATCCTACAAGTTGCATGATGAAAGGTAGCAACAGTTACGAGATTGGAAGGATTCCGACTACAATTTGTGGTGTGAGAAGGAGGCCTAAGGGGGGAATGCCATGGACTTTGGACTTATTCACAGAACAGTCACCTAGATGGAAAGGGAAATTCTAAAGTATTCGGAAGATATAAGTTATAAAAATGATAAGAGCATCAGTCAACATTCAACGACGAATGTTCCAAAGGGGGAATAATGTTACGCCCCTCAGTATTATGTCGATGTTATGCTCTGTAGTAATATATTACGATGATGTTACCCTCTGCAGTAATATATTACGATTAATGTTACATCCTGCAGTATTAAGTTACGATAGTGTTGTACCCAGCAGTATTACATTACAGTGATGTTACGCTTCGCAGTAATAAGTTACGACAGTGTTGCACCCTGTAGTATTACATTCCGGTGATGTTACGCTTCGCGGTAATAAGTTACGACGATGTTGCACCCTGTAGTATTGTACATTGAATTTGTCGTAAGGTAATTGACATCAGTCCAAGGAAAAGATTATTTGGGGATTATAAGGATTATAAGTGATGAGTAAATTCGTGAAGGTAAGAGGGTAAGTAATATCGAAGAAAATAAATTTTATCAAAGTTTGGCATTGTTTGACGTGTTTCAGACTTGAATTCCTAAATTTGAACTTGATGGAGTTTTTGAAAATTTCATTGATTTTGAGGTTTAATTCGATGTTCATGATGTTATTTTGGGCGATTTGATTACACGAATATGTTCGTAGAATGTTTTGAGGTTGTGTGTATACTTGGATTAGAGTTTCGAGGGCTTGGGTGAGTTTCGAGTAGGTTCCGGGATGCCTTAGGCTTAAAAAGATCAGATCGTGAGTCCGGGTCCGTTTCCCCAAAATGTTGATCGAAGTCAAATTTTATTCATTTTAATATCAAAACTTAGCATTTTTCACAGAATTTCATACTTAAGCTTTCCGGCTACGCGCCTGGACTGCTCGCGCAAATCGAAGCGACTCTAAATGAGGTTTTCAAGGCCTCAGAAGCACATAATGGGTAAGAAGACAGGTGATGGCCCTTTGGGTCGTCACAGAAAGTAAAGAAGAGTTAGAGACGATGTGATGTCTCGCTTGATGTTCTAAAATAACACAAGAAAATTCAAGCAAGTTGAAGGAAGATTACGAGTAGTATAAATAGATATGTATAGGTCACAAGCTAAATTATGGTAAAGTGACAAGGTTTTAGGAAGACAAGAACACGGATATGAAAGGGCAGTGAGAAAGTGACGAGAATGGATTAGTCCTCAGGATTAGGCCCATAAAAATAAGGGAGCTAATGGCTTCTCTATGTTATAGTAAGCTCAGTATAGTCTGAATGGACTCAAAGGAGTTATTCTTCATAAGTAGCATTTAGAAGAAATGGAATGCTGCCCTAATAGTAGAATAAGTGTGATAGATAAAGGATGACGTTTGGGCCTTCGGTTGAGTAATGATTTAAAAAGAAAAAAAGAAAAGGGATTCATGAATTGTACATGATTAAAATACCCACGTAAGGGAATTACCTTGGGATGCTATAGAATACGGTTATTGCAGTACGGTATCGCCGCTAAGTGGATTAGGAAAATTACTTCGAATATTCCTTGATGTAGCAAAGTATTACGTAAAACGTTTCAAGTTATAAATGGTATATTGTAGATCAATATTGAGGTGAATCAATAATGGATGGACAAAAGTCATAAAGTATGAGATGAGATTAGGCCGTCATTCTAAAGATGAGTAGTAACGAGGAAACATTAAAGGACTTAATTTATATATATGGAATAAGCAACGATAGTAAGCTAGGATTTAGTAGCAGACTTCAACAATGATAAATTAAAATAAGAGTTATGGTAGTAAATTCATACGGTTGGCTAAACGGACCTATGCGGTAAGATATGGTAATATTCGTGAATTCAACAAAGTATCGAGCAAAGAACTTTAGTATACTCATAGATGCCCAAAGGGACATCTTATCAAGCTCTGCATATGAAGCCTAGAGATTGGACACACTTACAAGGTCAAAATCCTACAAGTTGCATGATGAAAGGTAGCAACAGTTACGAGATTGGAAGGATTCTGACTACAATTTGTGGTGTGAGAAGGAGGCCTAAGGGGGGAATGCCCTGGACTTTGGACTTATTCACAGAACAGTCACCTAGATGGAAAGGGAAGTTCTAAAGTATTCGGAAGATATAAGTTATAAAAATGATAAGAGCATCAGTCAACATTCAACGACGAATGTTCCAAAGGGGGAATAATGTTATGCCCCGCAGTATTATGTCGATGTTATGCTCTGTAGTAATATATTACGATGATGTTACCCTCTGCAGTAATATATTACGATTAATGTTACATCCTTCAGTATTAAGTTATGACAGTGTTGTACCCAGCAGTATTACATTACAGTGATGTTACGCTTCGCAGTAATAAGTTACGACAGTGTTGCACCCTGTAGTATTACATTACGGTGATGTTACGCTTTGCAGTAATAAGTTACGACGATGTTGCACCCTGTAGTATTGTACATTGAATTTGTCGTAAGGTAATTGACATCAGTCCAAGGAAAAGATTATTTGGGGATTATAAGGATTATAAGTGATGAGTAAATTCGTGAAGGTAAGAGGGTAAGTAATATCGAAGAAAATAAATTTTATCAAAGTTTGGCATTTTGGGGTAAAATACGGCCCGAGCTAAAATACCCGGTATTTATGGACTAGTGTCATACAAGATACTACATGACCATGCTAGTAAGGTGTATAAGGTATGTGAAAAGTGAGTAATATTTTAAGTAATTTGTTGTAATTTTTAAATTATGCAGGTAATATGATTAATTACCGGGTAATAGGACATTACCCGATTAACTAATAAGTGGATAAATATTTAATAATTTATACCCTAGTAACATGGCCGCCACCAAAGTCACAAAAATGTGACTCTTAAAAGCTTACCTATATGTGGCATATTAAGAACATTAGTTGGCTTAGTCATACAAAAGAATGTGTCCCACTCTCTTTATAAAGAATTCAAATCATTAAAATACATAGGTGATATTTACAATTTGAAGAGATTACAATTTTCTATGCATTCTGAAAGAAACAGAAGCTTTAACCAACTTAAAAACGTTGGAAACAAGTGTAGCTTAAAACCATTCCTTAGTTCATAAATTTTAGAAGCAGAAAGCAAGTTCGTTCAATTTCAAGGAAACCCAAGTGTATTTTCGTTCATATTTCGCAGAAGCAGATTCGTTCAAAAAATTCAAGAAATAATATGTTAAGGCTAATCTCTTATTTCATTTTGCATGATCTTGTCATTACACAATTTTGTTAATGATCCATAAAGAAAAATTCATATTCCGGAATTTACGTATATTTTGCTAGTCTCGCAAGTTACATATATTTTTCCAGTTTTGTAAGTTACGATATTCTTCTTATCGGGACTTCATATTCCATGGAGTATTTCCTTCTTCTAATCAAGAGAGCAGAGAATTTACATATATATAGTATTAAAAGTATTTTCATTACCATCAAGCTATAATCGATGGACAGGCTTCTATTGGGCAACCTCTGGTTAGATGGTAAGTTATATACAGAGCCTACTGTGGCCAAGCGCCTATGAGAGAGCCCAACATGGTCGAGATACAGAGCCTAGTATGGACGAGTGCCTATGAGAGAGCCTACTACGGCAGAGTAGTTATATATATATATATATATATAACGAGCCTTATAGGGCCGGACAACTATTTTACTTACTATATTGAGAGAGTTGAGTCAGTATCAGCAGGTAAGCATATCTTCAGATTATCTTTGACTTCCAGCTACTTGCAGTTATTATATTATCAGTTCAGTTTCAGCTTTCAGTAGATTGTCTTACATATTCGGTACATTATTTTGTACCGACGTCCCTTTTTCCTGGGGATATTGCGTTTCATGCCCACAAGTCCAGACAGATAGGTCGAGAGTCCTCCAAGTAGGCTATCAGCTCAGCAGAAGATGTTGGTGCGTTCCATTTGCTTTGGAGTTGCGTGTTTGGTTAGTATGATTTAGATGTGTATTGTTTGGTATGGCGGGACTCTGTCCCGACCTTTATGATATTTATGTACTCTTAGAGGCTTGTAGACATATGTCGTGTACGCGAAAGATTGTACGGCCTTGTCGGCCTATGTTTTGAATTTATAAATGATCATGTTGGCCTATTAGGCCCGTATGTCACGTGTATGTGATGATGTAATAATAAAGATATGTTATGTTGTTACTCAGCTGAGTAAGGTACTGGGTGCCCATCACGGCCCATTGGTTTGGGTCATGACACTATAATTGTTTTTGCCGTAGTATTGTTTTATATCTTAAATACCATCCACATTTTGCTATTTTCATGTCCTTGTGGTCTCTGATACTCGTACTTAACTTGCTAACAGTTCAGACACCGAGCCACATACTCCACAATATCATTCCTCATTCTTCTTCACAAGAAGTGCTGCTTCAATTCATGGTACATCTTTGCGGCGCACGGATGAATGGAATACCATGAACTATGGGCCTCTGCAAGAATCAGCTCCTGCAACCTATCCACATTGGGCACACAAATCCGGCCTCGAACTCTCAACATTCCATCATCACCAATAGTCACCTCCTTGGCATCACCGTGATGCACCGTGTCCTTGAGGATAAACAAGTGGGGATCATTATACTAACACACCTTGATGTGCTCAAATAAAGAAGACCGTGAAACCTCACAAGTATGAGCCCATCTAGGCTCCAAAACATCTAACCTCGTGAACCTGTTGGCCAAAGATTGAACATCCAAAGCTAACGGTCTCCCCCAATCGGAATAAAAGAAAGACTTACCATCCTCTCAGCCTTCTTACTCAAAGCATCGGCCACAACATTGGCTTTCCCGGGATGATAAAAAATGGTAATATCATACTTTTTAGTAGCTTTAACCCCCTCCTTTGCCTCAAGACCGAATCTTTTTCTTGAATAGGTGCTGAAGACTCATGTGATCCGTGAACACCTCACATGACATACTGTAAAGATAGTGCCTCCAAATCTTAAGCGCATGAACAATGGCTGCCAACTCCAAATCGTGCATTGGGTAGTTCTATTCATGGGGCTTCAGCTTATGCGAAGCATAAATAATCACTCTACCCTACTACATCAACACACACCCAATGCCAATCTGTAAGCATCACAATAGACTATAAAGAACCCAATGCTAAAGGCAAAACCAGGACTGGAGCTGTAGTCAAGGCAGTTTTGAGACATGTTGGTATGTTCGGACGGGGTCCCGAGGGGCTCGGGTGAGTTTTGGAATGGTTTCAAACCATTTTCTCTCATGTTTTCATTGTTGGTTTTCCTTGATATCTGGTGTTCGCGATCGCGACGTGTAAGCTAGAGCTGGGTGATTTTTCCTCCTCACATTCGCAACTTGAGGATCGCGTTCGCGTTTGGAGGGTCGCATTCGCGGAGGTTGAGGGGACTTGGGCATTTTGTTTGCAAAGATGGTACGCGGTCGTGGTTCATTATGGGATCTAGGGGGGGTTGTCTTCACATTCACATGGGCAAGGACGCGTTCGCGAAGGTTTGTTACTTGTGGTCATAGCATTCACGATGATAGTGACGCGAATATGAAGTGCGATTTTGGGCTATGTTCAATGAGTGCTTCGCTATCGCGAAGTTGGTCCCACAATTGCAAAGGGTACACCTAAAGTAGTGGTATAAGTTTATACTTTCGGATCTTGAGTTCATTTTATCATATTTTGAGATTGGGAGCTCGGATCTAGGCAATTTTTGATGGGAGTTTTACTATTTGGATTGGCGTAAGTGTTCTTGAGTCGGTTTTGATTATTATTCTTTTATTTTGCCATTTTATTGATGAATCTAAAAGAGAATTTGGGTTTTTTTGTCAATACTTTTATAAAGTGAATAATTGAATTTTGAACATCGATTCAGAGTTGGATTTGGATGAAACTAGTATGGTTAGACTCGTATTTAATTGGGTAGATGGAATTTGTGGGATTCGGGTTCTGAGGTGCAAGCCCGGGTTGTCTTTTTGGTTGAATTTGAGTATTTGATTAAGGATTGAACCTTTATCGTTTGGGTTTGATTCCTATGACATTATTTGATGTTTTTGAGTTACTTTTGGCTAGTTTCGAGCCGTTTGGAGGTTGATTCGTGTGGGATGGTGCTTCTAGAGTATCGATTTGACTTGTTTGAGGTAAGTGACTTACCTAAACTATGTTGAGACACTAGTTTTCTGAGTTATTTGTAATAACTATCTGCTATGGGTGGCACACAGGGGTTGAGCCCATGTGCATGCACCCAGGTATTATTTATGCTCGGTGTAGTGCTTAGGTTATGATATTCCTTGAACTAATTGCTAAGCTTCATATTGTGGTGTTTCTTATATTCGTACCCCTTTTGTGAGCTATTTGATCCATGTTTAAGGTTACATATAGGTCAATCTCCTGATTTAGCCTTATAATTGGTACTTTTGTGATGTAATTGCTTGGTTTGAGCTATGGTGGAACATTTTGTACATGCATACACCTTAGCAACTCACTTACACCGGTCCATGAGTACGAAATTTGATATCCATTGTTATTGTACATGTATTCTTGTATATGTTCTTTTTTGTGATATGAATTGGACTGGTAGCACATTAATTTGTCGTGCGTTTGTGATTATTGGCATGTGAACATGTCGTGCGGTTGATATATATGAAACGTGAACACACTATGCGGTTGTGATTATTGGCACGTGAACATGCGATGCAATTTATATTTATGGCACGTGATCACGGTATGCGGTTGATATTTATGGCATGTGAACACGGCATGCGGTTGTGATTATTGGCACGTGAACACGTTGTGCGGTTGATATTTATGGCATGTGAACATGCTGTGTGGTTGACATTTATGGCATGTGAGTTGTCCATTTAGTTTGTGGATAAGGATCCATCCCCTAGGGTCACCCAATCATGTTTCTGTCTTGATGGTGTACACGTGATATGAGGAAAAATGATTAGTGGTTTGGTTCGGTTATTGTATTTATGATGAAAACAAGCCCGTGTTTGTTTTGGCTATTGCATTTCTTCTCTACTTGCAATTTCCTTGGATGTATACATCATTTTGTTGCATATCTTCTCTATTTGCTAGCTCTTATACATGCATATATGCATATCTTCTCCATATGCCACCTTACTTGATGAGATAACACACGACACATATTTTATCTATAGGCGAATCATGTGACTTGACTTAATGTTTCATGTATACATTCTTATGTGAATATGTGGAAGAATTATTTGATACTTTAAACATATCTTCTCTATATGATGGATTGCTAACTGGAAAAGAGCATGTTATGTTATCTTTGGGCACCGAGGATTCTTTTTCTGTGGTTCGTGACTTGATTGAATTTTTGTTGTGTTCTTGTGAGATATATGAATTGAACACATTATTTGGAGAGTATCATTAATAGTTCTTGCCACTATTACCTCGCTGAAGTTAGTTACGATACTTGCAGAGTACATGGGGTCGATTGTACTCATAATACACTTCTGCACCTTATGTGCAAATCTTGGAGCTGATGTTGCCGTGGATGGCTCGAGCTGGCATTGAAGATGTACCTGCTTTTCAGATGTAGCTACCACTTGTCCTTGGTAGTTTTAGATTCGTATTCTGTTTATGTATATTCCAAACAGGTGGTGTATTTATTTTCATACCAGCTTTATAAATCTAAGTATTAGTGGCTCACTTATTGATTATTTATGATCTTCAATAGGGTTGTGTTGTTTGTTGTTTGGCATACCTAGCGGGTCGGGTTAGGTGCCATTATGACTAGGTGGATTTTGGGTCGTGACAGTATTTAGAGGCAGTCTTCATTTTGTGCTTCATGAACGCGAGGCACGTGTCGCATTCGCGAAAGGTATGCCTTGGCAGCTACTTAAGTATTCTATTTCAAGGGTTTGAGTTATCTTAACATATTTTGAGATTGGGAGCTCAGATTTGGGAGACTTTGGAGGGTATTTTCACGATTTGAATTGGGGTAAGTGTTTTTTTTACTCAGATTTGTTTATTGTTCATGATTTTAACCTTGATTTTATTGTTTGATTGGTGAATCTAAGTGAAGAAATTAGGAGTTTTGGTTAAAAAATTTCTAAATGAATTGGATGAGACTTGTACGGTTAGACTCGTATTTGAATGGGCGTTCGAAATTAGTTACTTCTTTCAGTTTCTGGGAGGTGGATGTGGGTTCATTTTTTGTTCAAGATCAAGGTTTTATTATTTGGGGCTGTTTCCTACCACATTATTTGATGTTATTAAGTTGTTTTTGACTAGATTCAAGTCATTCAGAGGTCGATTCGCTTGGGAAGGGCTTTTTGGCATATTGATTCACGCGTTTTGAGGTAAGTAACATATCTAAACTTGGTTTGAGGGTAATGTCCTCTTGGACTATGATACTTGAGATGTGTTGGGGGTGACACACATACTAGGCGACAGTGTGTGTGCGTACACTGGGGTATTCATGATTAAGATAGACTTTAGGCTACTATGAGACTTGTTTCTATCATGCCTCTTTATATCTGTGTTTTCTTTCTCTACTTGTATGACTACTTGAGCTGTTAATCATGCCAGGGATCATGTCTAGGCAATGTGCTTACCTGTTGGGACATGATAGGGTCATTGTTGCTATTTTGAGCCCTTTGCCTTGATTGTAGTCATATTCTCAGTCATAAATTTTCATCTGCATGTTATATCTCGGTCTTTGTACATTATTGTTATGTTATATTTTTGATGCCTTTTAGATGTGATTCTATTTGGGCTGAGTTCTATGAGACGTGAGGCACTAAGACATCTGCGGTTAATGACTGATGTGGGCCATAGAACCATATCATGATTTATATTTTGATCACGTTGCATGCCATAATAGATTTATATCTAGATCGAGTTGCACGCCATAATGGTTATATTGATCGTTCATTTATATCTGACCGTTGCTTGGTCAAGGACCCTCCCATCTATAGTGGTATTCACAGTGAGTGCACGCATAGGGTCATGTATGTGCTTTGGTGAGAGACATTTGTTCAAGGCACCCGTACAGTGCTGAGTGTTGTTGTGATGTTCAGAAGCACTTGTGCCAGGCACTATAAGCGTGCTGCGTGTGAGAATAACCGATGGCTTCACTGTGATGTTATTGACATTGACATGAATATTTGACATGTAGGCATAGAGATGTATTTTCCTCATGCTAGATGGTAGATGAAATGTCTTACCTATTGTTGAAAGTTTGGAAATTGCAGTTTTCTTGATAAACTCATGTCTTAGTGATTTCGGTTATAAGATTGAGGCTTTGACTGTTGCACTTCAAAAGCATGTCTAATTTTCCGTATTTGTGAATGATCAGAACACGATATCTCTTGAGTTGTTTTCTTTTATTGTCATAATTATATCATGTGTTATTATTGATTAATGATGTTGTAAAGTGACCTTCTTCCAAGCTCGACACTACTTTCAGCCCGAGTTTAGATTTGTTACTTATTGAGTACATGGGGACAGTTGTACTCAAACTACACTCTACACTTTATGTGCAGATACATGTACTACTGGGTGTGGTGATTGCTAGAGTTAACACCAGATCTAGCTTGTGGAGACTACGAGGTAGCTGCTACGTCGTTCACAAAGCTTGAAGTTCTCTTTTATTTATGTTTTCACTGTTCTATCATTTAGACAGTTCTGGTTTGGAGATTTGACTTTGTATTTGAGATTTTGTAGTGCTAATATACTCGTTCACACTAGATCATGGGATGGTTGTAGCTGCATTATTGTTGCTATTTCAGATATTTTATTATTCCATTGTTGATATTTTTAGTTATGTTATTTGAGTTTATTGTTATTGTGACATCATTGGCTTTCCTAATAAGCAGTGTTAGGTATCGTCGCGGTTCCTGTGGGTGTTTTGGGTCGTGACAAGTTGGTATCAGAGCACTAGATTTCCTAGGTATCACAAGTCATGATCAAGTTTAGTAGAGTCTTGCAGATCAGTACGAAGTTGTTTGTATTTATCTTTGAGAGGCTACCAAACTGTTAGGAAACTTCACTTTCTTGCATTCTTGTCATGCGGCTTTCCAAAGGTTGAAACTTTACTATTCTATTCTCTAACAGATGTGAGGACACGTTCAGCTGGATCGGGCGAGCAGGTACCCGTTCCATAGTCCGCGAGATGCTAGGGCCGAGGTAGAGCCAGAGGTAGAGGCATAGCTCAGCTTAGAGCACGCGTAGAGCCCCTGATGTTGGGCCTCAAATAGAGCTGGAGGAGAAGATCCATGTTCCGATTATGCCAGTGGGATGAGCTCAGGTCCCATAGGGGTTCATCGCTACCCTAGTGCTTTAGTAAGCCCTAGTCTGCCTAGTTGGTCTTATGGAGAGTGTGGCCCAGACCAGTATTTTTTCTTGTAGCACTAGCCTTTACTTAGGCTGTAGGAGGAGCCTAGACTCCTGCTACTCACGCTCCAGAGCAAATGTCTTACGGGTATCAGACCCTAAAATTCTACTAGTTGGGGAAGTTTAGCTTGTTGTTGCTACACAACCTAGAGAGAGACCCACGATGTCGACTGAGGGGCTGAAGAGGTTGGACAATTTCACCAAGTTGCTTTCCACTCGCTTTGTTGGTACACCTTCTGAGGACCCCCAGTATATCTAAGACTGTTGCCATGAGGTATTGCGCAACACAGGTATAGTGGAGTCCAAAAGAGTTGATTTTACAGTATATTAGATACATGGTGCTGCCAAGAAGTGGTGGCACGTGTATGTTAAGGGCAGGACAACAGGTTCAGCTCCTCTCACGTGGGCTCAGTTTTCACAGTTGTTCTTAGAGAAATTCTTTCCTTTCACTAATATAAAGGACTTTTGCAGTTAGTTTGAGCGCCTTTAGTAGGGTAACATGACTGTAACTCAGTATAAGACCAGATTTGTGGATTTATTATGCCATGCAACTATCCTGATCTCTAGTGGGAGGGAAATGGTACAAAGGTTTATAGATGGCCCTACATATGGTATGATAGGTTGTGATTTTTGGTTATTTGCACACTTGATGTAGTTTTGTTTGGGCTTGTGGAAAAATTCAAGCGAGAAGGCTTTTGGTATTGAATGGTCGATTATGCCTTGGTTATAGTCTTCCTGTTTGTGGTATATAGTTATATCTATTTTTCCATGGATATGCTCATGCACTTCATATGTTTGCTAGTGATATACATATGGATGTGGATTGTGAGCATCATGGATCAAGATGTCCCATGGGACCAGTGTTTGGATTGCATCACGCATCGCAATGCCGTTATGACAGTATATGAGCTTTTGTGTTTATTTCATGTATTTTGGTTACTCCTTGTGTGATGTATTGATGGAATTGCGCTTTGTAGTGATATTTGTTGAGCTTAGGGGACTGTTCTCTCATCTGATTCTTTCCATCATTGGGTACAATCGAGATGTTGCATGTTTGGTACATAGTATGTGGCTTGAGGTGGTACTGGTGTGGCATGTCGATCGAGAAGCTTGTACTGGGTGAGATAAGGTTACTGGACTAGAATGAGCGCTATCAGATTTGATTAATGTATGTTGGGAAGGATAATGATACTAGTCAGCTTAGAATTTTGCTATGGTTCTTGTCAAGCAAGGGAGCTCCACGACTTGTTGATCTGATGAGTGGTTATGAGTATTCACATGTTTCTTTCATCATTGGTAGCATACAAAGGTTCATAACAAAGTCTGTTACTGTTACCAGGTTTGGTATTGAGCAACTATTATGGTCAAAAGTTATTGTTGTAAGTATTTGAAATATGTGGTATATCATGTAATTATGTCTTAGAATATGGTTATGGATCGATACAGCTTGTTTAGACTTATACAGTGCATAGATGCAAAAATCAGGTCTTATAATGAGTTTTAGATGTGAGGGATTTGGGTTCTATAGTTTATGGACTAAGGTAGAAGTAAGGATCTTCAGTTAGGTTATATTGTTAGCGGGGTGACGTGGGATCACCCATGGTTATATGTATGATGAGGTTATATGCTAATTTGATAAATTTGGATCGACTCTTAGCACGTTCGTGGTCAAACATATGTTCAATTGGGGGGGGGATGTAACGACCCAACCAATCGTTTTGAGCATTTTCACTTTGTTCGGTGGTTCTTTTAGGCCCGTATGGTGATTTTGGACTTGGGCGTATTCCCGAATTTGCATTCGGGTGTTTCTAGAAGGTTTTGGCGCTAATTGGCAAGAGTTGACAATTTGAAAGTTTGGAAAGTTCATAGGTTTGATCGAGAGTTGACTTCAAAGATATCAGGTTCGGATTGTTGTTTCGAGAGTTGGGATAGGTTTTTTATGTCATTCGGAACTTTTGTGCAAAATTTGATGTCATTCCGAGTTGATTTGATATGGTTTCGCATGAGTTTTAGAAGTTGAAAGTTTATTAAACTTGAATTGAGGTGCGATTTGTAGTTTTGATGTTGTTTGGTATGATTTGAGGCCTCGAGTACGTCCATGTTATGTTTTGCGATTGGTTGGTATGATTGAAAGGGGTCTCAAGCGGCTCGGGTGAGTTTCAGACGGGTTTTAGACCATTTCTCTTTCATGTGTGATTGCTAGTTCTGGTGTTGCGCATCTGCGATTGGTTTTGCGCAGGTGCGGTAGTCATAGCGGATTCTTGGTTGCACTTGCGTAGAAGGCTTGAGGTGGGATATGTCCTCAAGTGCGGAATAATGGACGCATGTGCGAGTCGACAGAAGTGGTTCTTGTGCGTAGAAATATGAGCGCAGAAGCGCATATGTTGTCGCAAAACTGATGGGGAGCTGAGGTGAGCTATTTCGCCGAAGCGGAGGTATGGCTACATATACGGTTCCGCAGCGTGTATCTAGTTGCACATAGCTGGTAGACTTTGATATATTGGAGGGTTGACCTAATTTTTATCACATTTTGAGTTAGAGAGCTTAATGTTGGGTGATTTTTGAGGGAATTTTCATAATTTGGATTGGGGTAAGTATTTTTTACTCGGATTTGTTTATATTTCATTATTTCAACATCGATTTTAGTGTTTGATTTATGATTAAATTGGAGAAATTGAGAATTTTAGTAAAAACATTTCTAAAACATAAAATGGTGACTTAAAGGTTGATTTGAGGTCAGAATTGGATGATTTTGCTATGGTTGAACTCGTATCGGAATGGGTGTTCAGAATTTGTGAGTTTGTCTGGTTTCGGGGTGCGGGTCCAGGGTTGACTTTTGAGTTGACTTTCTGATTTTAGTTAAAGACCTTAACTTTATTAATCGGAATTGGTTCCTCTTGCATTGCTTGTTAATATTATGTGGTTTTTGCCTAGATTTGAGCCAGGAGAGATGAATTTTTAAAAGAAAGCTATTTTTGAGGGATGAATTGGCCTAATTGAGGTAAATATCTTGCCTAACTTTTTGTCGAGGAATTTATCGATAAGATTTGGTCCGATTGCACTATTTAAATTAAGTAAAAGACGTGTACATGAGGTTATTTATGTGTGGAATTTGATCGGATTAGGCTCTTATGTTATTTATGTGCACTTAATTGAAGTTGTTATTTCATGAAATATCTATCATTGTTAAGTTTATTCCTTTCGTTTCATTGTGTTGTTGAAATTCTTGAACACATTGTTATTGAGCCGTGAGCTATGTGTAGCTTCAATCGGATTAGACTGTAGGCTATTAATATGCCTTGATGTGATGGTGAGCTATATATAAAACATGTCGAAATCATTGTTTGACTACTTGATCATATTCCTTACATTGATTTAGCCATAATCATATTTTATTTAATTGAACACCCCTCTATTGTTATGATTATTTGTTATGTCCTTGTGCCCTATTGTCGGAAGCTATGAGATTATATCTCGAGGTGACTTGGTATCATTGTTGTGATATTGTGGCACTTGGTATTGTTGTTTTGTGGTATCGTAACACTTGTGGACATGTTGAGCAGATTGATTGGGGGTGTCAGCACAAGGTTTTGTCGTGCGATTGTGTCCATTGTGCGCGTGGGACGAAATAAGGGTGGCATTATCTCGGGCTGCTCACATGGCAAAATAAGAGTGGTTATATATGCATGTGGCAAAATAAGGGTTGCATATCATATCTATGTGCACATGCGGCGTAATAAGGGTGGCTATATGGTGAGGTTATGTGATGGTCTGGGACGTGTTGTTGATGAAAGAGGAGTATCCTGGTTGTTGCTTTTGACTTCCTTGTGTGTGTGTCATGCATATTACATGATTTGTGGTGTTGTTCCCAATGTTCTACTCGATGTCTCTGATATTACTTGATGATTTGAGTTGTGATAGTACACATGCACATGCATACACCATAGCATGTCATTTATACCAGTACAGGAGTATGAAACTTGATTTTCATTGATCATGTACATGTATTCTTGTATATATGCTTTCTTTGCGATACGGGTGGGATTGGTATCCTGTGACCACGTCGGGCGGATTGTGATATTGAGTCTGTAACTATGTTGGATGGATTGTGATATTGAGTTTGTGACCATACCGGGCGATTGTGATATTGGCACGTGAGTTATCAGTGCACCACCTGAATTGTCCGTGCAATTGTGATGTATGTTGTGGCATGCGATCCTTGTCGTGCGAGGGTGATTGATAATGTGGGCACGAAGTGCCATGTGTATAAGATTCGTAATTTGAGATTTGTGGTTATGAGGTGTGGTACCTCGAGGTGACTCTTATTGTAAATCCTGTGTCGGAACAATATTTAGATTAGAACTGTTTGTTTGTCCTTAATTACTTCCACTAGTATTTTATTTGTGCCTTGATTATTTTGCTGTTTTATCACATGATTACCCTTTATTGCCATTTATTGATTTTATTTTCTGTTGTTAAATTTATATTGATATTCTTCACGGGTTATTTGATTAATGAGTGTATTGACTTAACCTCGTTACTACTCTACTGAGGTTAGTCTTGATACTTACTGGGTACTGACTATGGTGTACTCATACTACACTTCTAGATGTTTTTGTGCAGATTCAGGTATCGATGATAATGGTCCCAGGCAGAGTTAGCTTCTTGATCGTGAGGATTCAAGGTGGAGTCGTAGTCCCTCGGAGCCCTTCCATTTACATTTATATTGTCAAATTTATATCCGAACAATATTGTATTTTGAGATATTTCTATGTATTCAACTAGATTTTGTGACTCACTACCTATTCTTGGGGATTTGTAGTGATTATTGCCGTGCTGGCATGTATCACCTTTAAATTTCTCGTTTATATTATATTTTGCTTCATAATATTATATTTAATATGTTTAAATGTTGTAAGTGATCGGCTTACCTAGTTTTAGAGACTAGGTGCCATCACGATCCTTAAGGTAGAATTTTGGATCGTGACAACCTGGACCCCTTCCAACCACATCAACCAGTCCCAAAATATTATATGGACCTGCTCGAAGTCTCAAATCACTTATAGAAACATCAAAACTACAAACCATAGCTCAATTCAAGCTTAATGAATTAATCAACTTTCAAACTTTCAAAACTCATGTTGAACCATGTCTAACCAAATCGAACTAATCCCAAATTTTGCACACAAGTTTCAAAAGATATAATGGACCTATTCCGAGCCCCAAAACAACAATCCCACCCCGACAGTCTCAAAGTCAACTCCTGGTCAAACCTATGAATCTTTCTAACCTTCAATTTTCAACTTTCGCCAAGTAGTTTCAAATCAAGCTAGGAACATCCAAATTAAAATCCAGACATACACCTAAGTCCAAAATTACTATCCGAACCTATTGGGACTATCAAAACACCAATCCTATGTTTTTTGCACAAAAGTTAAACATATGTCAACTCATACAACTTAAGCTTCCAACCTTGAAACTAAGTGTTTCACATAACTCTAAAACATCCCCAAAACCAAACCAACAATTTCCGCAAGTCACAAAACAAAACAAAAAAAGCATACGTGAAGCATCAAATAGGGAAACGGGGCTCAAATACACAATATGACCGAATGGGTCGTTACATTTACCTTATATATTAGGTGACAAATCGCAACCTTAACATGCCTGGGAATGTCGTTATGTTAAATTTTTATCTTAACCTGTGTAAAATAGGGTGCAACAGATGGTGTTAATGCAGGACGGTAGGGTGATTGCCTATGCGTCCAGACAATTGAAGATACATGAGAAGAACTACCCTGTTCACGACCTTGAGTTAGCTGCCATTGTTCACGCCCTGAAGATTTGGTGCCATTACTTATATTGTGTGCCTTGTGAGATTTATACCGACCATCGGAGCTTGCAGCACCTGTTCAAGCAAAATGATCTAAATTTGCGCCAGAGGAGGTGGTTAGAGTTGCTGAAGGACTATGACATCACTATTTTGTATCACCCGGGCAAGGCCAATGTGGTGGACGATGCTTTGAGTCACCGGGCAGAGAGTTTGGCTTATTTACTAGCATCGGAGAGGCCTATGGCGATGGATATTCATTCCTTAGCCAGCCAGTTTGTGAGATTGGATCTTTCGGAGCCCCGTCGGGTTCTAGCTTGCGTGGTTTCTCGGTCTTCCTTATTTGATCGTATCAGAGAGCGGCAGTATGATGACCTTCATTTGCTTGTCCTCAAGGACAAGGTTCAGCACAGTGATCACAGAGATGTGACTATTGGTGATGATGGGGTATTGAGGATGCAGGGTTGGATTTGTGTACCCAATGTTGATGGGCTTCGAGAGTTGATTCTAGAGGAGGCCCATAATTCACGGTATTCCATCCATCTAGGTGTCGCGAAGATGTATCAGGATTTGAGACAACACTATTGGTGGAGGTAGATGAAGAAAGATATAGTTGGATTCGTAGCTCGGTGTCTCAACTGTCAGTAAGTGAAGTATGAGCACCAGAGACCGGGTGGGTTGCTTCAGCAGATAGAGATTCCGGAGTGGAAGTGGGTGCGGATCACCATGGACTTTGTAGTTGGGCTCCCACGGACATTGAGAAAGTTCAATACTATTTGGGTGATTGTGGATCGGCTGACCAAGTCTGCTTATTTCATTCCTGTGTGTACTACTTATTCTTCGGAGCGGTTGGCGGAGATTTATATCCGGGAGATTGTTCGTCTGCATGATATTCCAGTGTCCATCATTTCAAACAGAGGTACTCAGTTTACATCACACTTTTGGAGGGCCGTTCAGTATGAGTTGGGTACTCGGGTGGAGTTGAGTACAGAATTTCACCCTCAGACGGACGGACAGTCTGAGCGCACTATTTAGATTCTTGAGGATATGCTCTGTGCGTGTGTGATTGAGTTTGGAGGGTCTTGGGATCAGTTCTTGCCATTCACAGAGTTTGCTTACAACAACAACTATCAGTCCAGCAATCAGATGGCACCATATGAGGCTTTATATGGGAGACGATGTAGATCCCCGATGGGTTGGTTTGAGCCAGGTGAGGCTAGATTATTGGGCACAGACCTGGTTCAGGATGCTTTGGAGAAGGTTAAGGTGATTCAGGATAGACTCTATACAACATAGTCCAGATAGAAGAGTTACACGGACCGGAAGGTTCGTAATGTTTCCTATATGGTTGGAGAGTGGGTTCTGCTTCGAGTTTTGCCTATGAAGGGCATTATGAGATTCGGGAAGAAAGAAAAGTTAAGTCCGAGATTTATTGGCCCTTTTGAGATATTGAGGCATGTTGGGAAGGTTGCTTATAAGCTTGCCTTACCTCCCAGCTTGGCCGGAGTTCATCCGGTATTCCATGTTTCGATGCTCCGGAGGTATCACAGTGATCCATCGCACGTGTTGGATTTCAGTTCAGTCTAGTTAGACAGGGATCTATCTTATGTTGAGGAGCCAGTGGCAATATTGGACAGGCAGGTTAGAAAGCTGAGGTAAAAAAACATTGCTTCGGTAAAGATTCAGTGGCGAGGCTAGCCGGTCAAGGAGGCAACCTGGGAGACCGAGCAAGATATGCGCAGCCATTACCCTCATCTTTTCACTACTTCAGGTATGTCTCTATGCTCGTTTGAGGATGAACGAATGTTTAAGTGTAGGAAGATGTGATGACCCGACCGGTCGTCTTAAGAATTAATGCCCCGATCCCCTATTAACTGCTTTCCCCAAGTTTAATTCTGCTATTTTGATTTGCCGGGATGTTCGGTGTCGAGCTTCGGAGAGTTTTGGGACACTTAGTCCCTAAATGAGAGCTTAAGTGTTAGAAAGTTAACTGTTGTTGGAACAGTGTGAAGATGGTCTCGGAATGGAAATCTGATGGTTCCGTTAGCTCCGTTGGGTGATTTCGGGCTTAGGGGCGTGTTCGGATTGTGTTTTGGAGGTCCGTAGCTAATTTAGGCTTGAAATACCGAAAGTTGAATTTTTGAAGTTTCTAATTCGATAGTGAGATTTTGATCCGAGGGTCGGAATGGAATTTTCGGAAGTTGAAGTAGCTCCGTAGTATTTAATGTGACGTGCGTGCAAAATTTTAGGTCATTCGGACGAGGTATGATAGACTTTTTGATCGAAAGCGTATTTTTAGAGTTTTTGGAATTCTTAGGCGTGAATCCGATTAAAAATAGGTGTTTTGATGTTGTTTTGAGCGTTCCAAATGTTGGAACAATTTTGAATAATGTTTTAAGATTGGTTGGCAGGTTTGGTTGAGGTCCTGGGGGCCTCGGGGGTGTTTCGGATGCTCAACGGACCACTTTTGGACTTGGAAAGACAATAGATTTTTTGCTGTTGTGTTGCAGAGAAAACATTCATCGCATTCACGAGAGGGTCTCGCATTCGCGTAGAGCATCTAGGTGAAGCAACTGAAATGTGCTTCGCGTTCGTGATGTTGTCCCGCATTCGCGAAGGTAAGGACCCGTTGGTCTTCGCGCTCGTGACATGGTCCTCGCATTTGCATAGGGTCTGCCCGTGTAAGCTATGCGTTCACGAGTGGACCTCGCATTCACGAAAGAGGAATTTGGCCAGCAGGACTTTTGTGCATCGCGTTCGCGATAGTAGCCTCGCGTTCGCGAAGAAGAACGCGCCTGGGCAGATATAAGATTTCAAATGAAGGGTTTTAGCCATTTTTATTAAAACTTAAGCTTGGAAGCTCAGATTTGAGCGAGATTTTGAGGGATTTTCAGAGATATCGATTGGGTAACGATTCTTAACTCATTTTTGCTTGTAACCCATTAATCTAAACATGAATTCATCCTTTAATTTCGGAATTTGTATGAAAATTGGGGAAAAGTTTTTAGACCAAGAAATTGAGTTTTATTGGGGATTTGACATCGGATTTGGATAATTTTGGTATGGTTAGACTCGTGAGAGTGTGAGGATTCTAAAACTATAAATTTTACCTGATTCCGAGATGTGGGCCCAAGGGGCGTTTTGGTCATTTTACCTAATTTCGCGTATTAGCTTAGAATTCCTTTGTAGATTCAGATACTTAAATTGTTATTTACATTATGAAATTGAATTGAATATATTTGGGCCATTTGGAGTCAAGTACTCATGGCAAGAACGTGGTCTCGGGTTGATTTTTTAGTCAGTTCGAGGTAAGTGGCTTGTCTAACCTTGTGTGGGGGATCTTCCCCTTAGGATATGATATATTTGATAATTGACATGCCTTGTACGTGAGGTGACGAGCGCGTACTTGAGCTAATTGTTGAAAATCCTATTTTTCCTTAAGTATTTCAATTAAGTTCTTTTTCCTGTTTTATTCTACTTGTGAATTTAGCATGTTGCTAGTTTAGAAAAGCAAGTTTAGTTGACTTAATTACCTATTTGCTTAAACTGACTTAGTTGCAATACGTGAAGCATGTTAGGTTAGAATTAACTGTTTACTTGGTACAAAATTTAGCTTAAATGGGGTATTCTTGTGTTGTTGTTGTGTGTTTTTACTTTGGGACTACGGGACGGCATCCCGGGAGATCCCCTGTACTTATTTATGATCTGAACTGAGGTGCGGGATAGCAAGAGATCTCTGGCATGTATATTAAGGATACCAAGAGATCCTTGGGATACCAAGAGATCCCTAGTATATATTGAGGATACCAAGAGATCCTCAGGATACCAAGAGATCCCTAACATATATTGAGGATACCAAGAGATCCTCGGGATATCGAGAGATCCCTAGCATATATTGAGGATACCAAGAGATCCTCGGGATACCAAGAGATCCCTAGCATATATTGAGGATACCAAGAGATCCCCGGTTATCATCCTTGTTATGAGTGGTACTTCCTTGTGGTTTGCCTTCATCTTTGTTTCCGTTATTGTACTCTTATTATCCTGTATAGATTCTTACTGTAGATTCTTAATTGCAATGCTTATATTATTTTGTCATCTTTATATTTTATTTAACCTCAGTAGAGCCCTGACCTTCCTCGTCACTACCCAACCGAGGTTAGGCTTAGCACTTACTGAGTACCGCGATGGTGTACTCATGCCCCTTCTGCGCATGTTTTTCATGTGCAGATACAAGTACCACTACTCAGGCCTATCATCCTTGAGGAGGCGACTGCTCTAGAGACTTCGAGGTACATCTGCCGCGTCCAGAGACCGAGGAGTCTCTTTCTACTCCTACTTTTAGTATTTAGCCCTTCTGTATTTTTCTGTTTTTATTAGACATTCCGGAGTTAGAGCCATGTAGTATTGATCTTAGCTTGTGATTCGTGGGTTTCCGGGTCTTGAATTTATGTTTTGGTATTGAGAGTTAAACATGGTATATGCCGAGTGACATATTTAAACACTGTTACTGATTTATTTCTATTTTAAATTTTTTACTTCCGCAAATTTTGGTTTTTCTTCTGCATATTAGGCTTAACTAGTTAAGAGACTAGGTGCTGTCACGATGATTCACGGAGGGCGAACCGGGGTCGTAACAGGGGCAGACGAAAAATGAAACGAGTAGAAACTAAGACCGAGGACAACATCATCGGTTGACATCGGGGAGATCCCTAAGGGAACATTACCAACGAGAGTAAACAAATACTTGTCACCAGATGACATTCAATGAAGAATATTCATTAGTGTAAATCAATAGTTGTTACAGAAAATTTGGCATTCATGGCCTGCCGTTACATATTTATCAATGACCCCCATTATTGTCGTTTAAGAAGGCCTTGATCCTAGGACCTGATTCCCTAGGTATAACTATAAATAGCGACTTCAACAACCATTGTAAGACAGGAAAATTCTGACAAACTTATGTTACACACTATTTCCAAGCTAAAGAATATTTTATTTTCTGTCTAATATTATTCCTATTGCCATCTTCGGAAGCCTTGCTCCCAAAATAAAGCTATATACTATTTATCTCGATTTCAACACTAAGTCTTTCATTTCATTTAATTCATTTATCATTTTTGGATCAAATCGGTTTGCTTGTTTATAAATCACGCTATAAATTCAGCTGTACCATTTTACGGATAAATAGTTTGGCACCCACTGTGGGGCTTAGACAGCTGTGTAATTGAGTTGATCCTTGCATCTATTAGTAATGTGTTTGATTCTTTGTTTCATAGCAAAATCGAAAAGAATGGCAGTTAATGATGTCAACATCACACACAACATTGAGAAACAAGAGAATCTACCTCAACATGAGGATTCGATCAGTAACATCCACAAGGAGTAGGATGTAGAAACTCTTGTCAATGGCGGGCTTTATCCTCAACATGTGCGGGAGACAACTCCTGATGACGGTTAGGACGAGCACATTGCGGAAATAGTAAGGATCTCGAGGGAGCAATAAAAGGCCATCATGGGCCATCTCTCAAGGAAAGACCAGGCCATGACGGAATTGAAGCATGCATTGTTATGTGCCTCTAACAATGCGAATGGAAGAGGCCCTGTTCCTCCCGGAGCTCCCACAAATCAAATAACAAAGAGTTGATGACAACACTACTAGGGGAGAAATAGGCTTTAACGAAACCGAGGGGATCAACAATGGATCTAGTAACAACAACGGCAATGATCCCTTCTAGATCGAACTCATGAGATTTATGAGGGAAATGAACGAGCGGATAGATTAGATGCAAAAGAGTTCCACGCCCGAATGGACAAAATTCTGGGCGCGTCACTAGTGTTGAAAATCCCGAACTCGAAAAGGTACATACAGTTGTCGTTCAAACCGAGCGTAGCACTAGAATTGATTCTGAAGCGGTTTGAAATGCTAGACATACTGAACTATGATGGGACTTTGGACCCTTAGGAGCACATCACAACTTATACTATCGCGGTGAAAGGAAACACTTGGCTTAACATGAAATTGAGTCTGTCCTGTTGAAGAAATTCGGAGAAACCCTCACGAGGGGGGCCTTGACGTAGTATTTACTCCTACTCCAGCACTCGATCGATTCCTTTGAAATGCTCACCGATTCTTTCATTAAAGCCCATGCCGGGGCTAGGAAGCTCTAGGTCTGAAAGGCAGACATATTCAAAATTCCGCAAGGAGAGTCCGAGTTGTTGTGCGAGTTCGTGATCAGGTTCCACAAAAAAAGGGTGTTGTTATCGACCGTGCCAGATGAATGTGCAGCTGAGGTATTACTAAGGGGTTGAACCCGATGAGCACTGACGCTTCTCGGAAACTGAAAGAAAGGTTGCTCGAGGTCCAAGCAACTATATGGGTGGATGTCCATAACTGCTACGAATCAATGATAAGGATAGAAGATGATCAGCTCGGGTTCCCAGCATCAACCAAAGGTCGGGATCGAGAAAAGAATAGGGATAAATCAAAAGAAAAATTTGAGCAGATCGGTGGTCTTCTAAGGGTCGTTTCTTGCCCTACGAGAGGGCCGAGGGATGCAATAGCAAGGGATTCTGACGTTGGATAGGTTCGCCCCCAATAGCAAGGTTGAATGCAGCCGGAACAACTGGTCATCGCAAGACAAAAAGGTATCGAGTTCTCAGGATACCACTTATCCTAGGTTCCGAATATAATTTCAACATTAGTGTTGTAGAGCTGGTATCACCGATGAGTAACATCAAGGAAGTGCGATTCCCGAGGCCGATGAGATCTGATCCCAACCAGAGGGATCCGAATTTATAGTGCAAATATCATGGGACTAATGGCCCCCAAACTAGGGACTACCATCATCTACATGAGGAGTTGGCAACACTGTTAAAGAATGGCCATCTTCGAGAATTCTTAAGCGACCGAGCTAAGAACAATTATGGTCACAACCGAGACAAAGCATATCCCTCGAAGATAGGGGAAGAACCTCCTCAATTAACTATCAACATTATTTTTAGGGGGAACGAGATCAATGGTGTAACCTTCTCGGTAGCGAAAAAGACAAAGGTGTCAGTGACTTATAGCAAGAGACTCTGGGAAGTCGATGAAGCCGAAATCACCTTCACAGAAGAAGACACCGATGGATTGCTTCTGTCACACAATGATGCCCTGGTAATTTCTCTTAACGTTCTAGATTTTAAAAGTAAATGTGTTTTGGTGGACTAGGAAGTTCAACTAACATCATTCAATGGAGAGTGTTGGAACAAGCCAAGCTAACCAGAAGCATCAGGCAACAAAACTACTTGTCGATTTCAACTTAGCAACTGTAATGACCCGGAGAGAGATCTTGCTGCCCACGAATGCCGAAGGGGTCATGAAGACTACCTTATTTGAAGTGGTGGACGACGACATGGGCTACAACATAATTCTTGGTAGACCATGGCTATATGAGATGAAAGTTGTGCCATCAGCATACCACCAAATGCTGAAATTCCCAACCCCAAAGGGAATCAAACTAATAAAAGGGGCCCAGAACCAAAATATGGTTCTTTTAGACTTAAAGAACAAAAATATGTGCAAAAACAATATAGTGATCAAAATATATATAACGTCTTTTAAAAAGATGCTATACCTTAATGACCGTTTGGCCAGTTAAGTATAGCGTCTTTTAAAAAGACGCTATATTTGAATTAAAAAAAGTGGAAAACTAGCGTCTTTTGTTAAGACATTATATAAATAACGTCTTAACAAAAGATGTTTTATATATAATATAGACCATCTTCTTCCTTCCCCAAAACAGAATCATCGACCCCCCTCCCCCCAAATTAAAAAATCAAAACGGTCTCCCCCTCCATTTTAATCAAAAAAGCTTGAGTGGAGCCCACCCATCCCACAAAAAGTAAAGATTCTCGGTCCCACGTGCTAGCTAAGGCATTATCTCGGACATTGTTGCTTGTTTCGGCTCCAAATCACAAAATTTTCAACTTTCTAAAAACCTTAAATCGAGGTATTCCGACTTAGTTTTTGTTAAAACTTGTATAAAAAATGCATATTAGTTCTTTTTTTATGTGCTCTATGTTATTTTGTGATTGTTTTGCGATTTAACTAATTTGTTATTTTTTACCCGGATTATAGTATTAGTGTGCTAAAAAAAATCGTAAAATAGAGAAATTGTTATTTGTTGTTAAAAAAAATGTTAATTAGTTACTTTTTACTGTGGTATATATATTTTCGTGATTGTTTTGTGATTAAATTGAATTGTTGTTTTTATTCGATTTAGATTATTTATTTGCTAAAAGACTAGTAAACTAGATAAATTGTTACTTTAGTTCCCTGTAGTGGTATCTTGTGGCCTAATGTAGTGCTCGTATTTGTAATGTGGTGACTTTTTAGCATAGTAAAATGTAGTGGCTTTTAGCGTAGTATCCTTGTAGTTATAGAAATTAATCATTTAAGTATCTCTTATTCCCAGAAATACATCGAAAAGCTGATAGTTCAAACACAAACTATCTCTAGTTATAGTCAACAAACGTAAGAACATAAGAATTCAGGATAGATTGGTGCTACTGGGCCTCAAATATTGTGTTCGGAACCAAAAATGTAAATATTTAATAATTAAATCTTGTATAGTTATGAAAATTAATTATTTAATTTTAGTATAGTAAAAAATAAGTCAGTAACAAACAAACAAACATATAAAATAATAAAATAACATATTAAATAATAAAACTAACATATACAATAATAAACTAATATATAAAATAATAGACCTATTGAGTGAAAAATTGAAAAACATTTCTCATCATGAACATAAGAATTCAGGATACATTGGTGCTACTGGACCTCAAATATTGTGTTCGGAACTAAAATGTGAATATTTAATAATTAAATCTTGTATAATAAAACATAGGTGAATAGCTAACAAACATATAAAATAATAAAACTAACATATTAAAGTAATATATAAAATATAAAATTATAATATTGAAAATATATCAACCTAATTAACAATATAGTAAAAATATCCAATAAAATTTAATATTCAAGGTATTGCAATATATTTAAGCAATAGAAAAGAAAAATAATGTAATTAATTTTGTTCAATTTATAGTAGTCGTCATGGAGGTTCCACCTTTGCATCCCGAACCTGTCTCCCTAGAGCTACTACAGCTACAGGCCGAGCATAGGTCTTCCTACATATGGGAGGGGCGGTTATTAGCCCAGACTTTACGTTCTAGGAGAGTAGATGATATGTGGGACTTTCTTAAGAACCGCCAACTCCATCCCGTATAGTCAGACGCTTGCAGGATATGGGTTTTTATAGGATCATTGAGATCGACCGGCTGCAGCTGGATTGGTCGTTGATCACGGCTTTGATAGAGCAGTGGCGACCAGAGACACACACATTCCATTTGCCCATTGGCGAGGCCACTATCACGCTGCAGGACGTGGAGGTTCTGTATGGGCTGCCGGTTGATGGACTTCCTTTTTCTTTGCCGCAAGCCATGAGATATTATATGGGAGATTAGTTCCTGGTGGACATATGTAATACACTCTTTGGTCTTGTACCTTATGGAGGCTTCAATGTATGGAATCAAGATAAGAGAAATCAAGTCAACATCCAAGTTAAAGTGATTCCCACTGAATAAGTCCATTTCACAATTGTGAGTGCCAATGTATTTACACACAACCCACATATTTGTTTTCTTATTCCTCTCATGCAGCATCCAATTACAACCCGTAAACCATCTATGGCAAACAACCTTGTATACATCCGGAGATGGCACTCTTTTACGCTGTACATTTTCACTGCGCTGATTAGGTGTGCCTTATCAGGAAAAAGCATGCCCTTTGATAGCACTGTTGGTCTAGATTCATTCCACATTGCTATTCGAATTTCATCAATATCCCTTGTGAAAGTATCCACATCCAGCATACTTGGAAAATGATCAAGGTAGGGAATATGCCTAGAATGAAACGGCACGTGGGACTCGTACACTCTTGGTCTAATGGGAGGTGGAGCATGCTCCCTCGTCAAATCAGGTTTCACATTCTCTTCCTCCTCATCATCACCCTCTTCAGGGAAGGGTGTGTCATATCCAGACTCATCAACATTGTTGTCATAATCACTATTCTCTACCTGACTCTGCGCATCTGCTAGATCCCGAGTAAATACATCGTCTTTGAACAATTGAGTAAGGACAGGACCATCAAGTTGCTCATTTTCACTGCACAATCAAAGAAATAATGAGTTACTGAAATTGGTCCAAACACTACATATAACTTTATATATTTACTTACAAATCATAATGTGTTGATATCCCATGATGCACATTATCTTGTTGATGCTGAATCCCGGATGGACCACCATGATCCAACACACCAAAACTAGGCATATTCCAACTGGCCGTTAGTTCATAACTTGTAAAATTCATATCTGGTAGGTACCCCCTGTGGAATATATGAGTGTTAATACAAATACAATACACAATAATATACATCGTAACACAAAGGAAAATTAAAGTTTACCACTCGGCTTTTGGATTATGTATACTAGGGGAGAAATTATTTCCTCGCTCCTCATTCGCCCGTGGAGATAAGTTTAGATCCGGCCAAAATCTTTTAGTCGGAACCTGTTCAGCTAAAATTGCTCCAAAATAACCTCGATGATTGAGGGATTTCCCTACTTTTACCTCATTATTGCGAACGTCTTCAGCCTTGACGTACATTTCCAACAATTTTATCACAATAAATTCCCGGTATTCATCTGGAGTCCTCAAAAAATCTCTCAGAGTTTCATCATCTTCGATGTTAAACTCAGCATAACAAGCAACCCCTTGCGGAGTCACATAATACGGATATTTTTTGGTTATTTTAAGATTCACCGAACATTTGCTCACACTCATTTTTTTTACATAACAACGATACCAATGTATCGTACTCTATTGTAAGTGGCAACTTAACATGAGACTGTGGAGATAAACTATAGCTTACTGAGTTATTCGCCACCACAGCCTCACCCCCCCCCCCAATATAATGAAAGCCTAATTCTTCGCTCTTCAGACATTATGACAAAATGCAAAAAAACTTAATAAAGAAAAATTTCAGAAGACTTGAAAATGTTTATGAGTGGATTTTTACAAAATCCTTCACCTCTTTAAATAAGGCAAAAACCAGTCTGAGGGTTCAATTATTTGAGGTATAGCGTCTTAGCTTGAAACGCTATACCCACTTGAATTATTGTTATGTCAGTTAAGAACAGAAGAATTATTTATGGGCCCACATAATATGTATAGTGTCTTAGTTAAGAACACTATTTAAAAGATGTTATACTTAACTAGCCAAACGGCCGTTACGGTATAGCATCTTTTTAAAAGACGCTATATATATATATATATTTCGGTCACTATTTTTTTTCCACATATTTTTGTTCTTTGAGTCCAAAAGAACCATATTTTGGTTCCGGATTCATCAATCGGCAGTGAGGGAAATGAACGCGGTATCAGTTACCAACAGTAAAGGGAAGGAACTCAACACATAGCAATTACATGAACCAAGGCCTGCTCCTGAGCCAAGTGAAGATGATAAAGGGGAGGAGTCGTCGGAACCCCACCAAGTACCAAGATATTTTCAGGTACAAAAGAGACAAACGCGACCAAATCCACAACGGAAGAACTCGAATAAGTAGCCTTGTTAGAAAAGCTCCTGGAGAGAAAATTCCACTTGGGAACAGGCCTTTAACCTCGAGCTCAGGTCAGGTTTTGTTGATTTTCTTAATATTAACGTTGATTGTTTCGCATAGTCGCACGTGAATATGACAGGTATCCCGGTAGTGGTGGCCATGCACTAGCTAAGCCTGGACCCAAGTATCCAACCGGTAAGGCAGAAAAAGCGCCCGATAGCCAAGGTCAGAATCACATTTGTCAAAGAAGAGGAAACTCGACTAATTGACATCGATTCAATCCGAAAGGTAAAGTATCCAGGCTGGTTAACTAATGTAGTATTTGTTTCGAAAAAGAATAATAACTTCTGAATGTGTGTAGATTATAAAGATTTGAATAAGGCATACGTGAAAGACTCGGTCCCACTGCCAAACATCTATCAAATGATTTACACCACGACTAGGCATGAGTTAATGAGTTTCCTTGATGCCTATTCCGTGTACAATCAAATTTAGATGAATCCGGAGGATTAGGAAAAAACTTCATTCAATATGAACTTCGGCACATATTGTTATAATGTGATGCCCTTCGGACTCAAAAATGCTGGAGCCACTTATCATAGGCTCGTGAACAAGATGTTCGAAAAGAAAATAGCTAAAACAATGGAAGTGTATATAGATGATATGTTGGTCAAGACTTTGAATGCATGTGACAATTTAAAACATCTCCAAGAAACATTCGACATCCTAAGGAAGCATAATATGAAGCTCAACCTTGAAAAATATGCTCTGGTAAATTCTTGGGTTTCCTAGTGTAAAAAAGAGGGATCGAAGTCAATCTCGATAACATCAAGGCCATCGAGGACATCCTAGACCAGCTGAAAAGCGTAAAAGAAGTCCAAAGGCTAACTGGAAGATTGGCCGTTCTGAGCAGGTTCATTACGGTCTTCGAAAAAATGTCATCACTTCTTCTCACTTCTAAAGAAAAAGAAAAACTTCAAATGGACTCCAGAATGACAACATGCTCTAAAAGACCTGTAACAATATCTATCGATCCCTCCGTTACTATTAAAATCGAAGGAAGGAGAACAATTGTTAATATACTTAGTGGTCTCGGAGGTAGCAGTAAGTGATGTTCTATTTCTGGAGGACAAAGGTACATAATATCCTATCGAAAAGTTGGCCTTAACTCTCGTAGTCACCTCTCAAAATCTTAAGCCTTATTTTAAATGCCAACATATAGCTATGGTGACAACCTTTCCCCTACGGAATGTCCTTCACAAACCTGAGTTGTCAGGTAGGTTGGCCAAGTGAGCAATTGGGATTAGTGAATTTGATATTGAATATAAGCCTAGGACTGCGATCAAATCACAAGTTTTGGCCGACTTCATGGCTGATTTCGATCTCGGGCTACTGCCTTTGGCCACAAAAGAAGTGGTGATGGTGTCAGAAATGACATTAGGAGTTCGGACCTTGATCACGGATGAAGATTCCAACGTGAAAGGGTCCGGGATCGGGGGGGGGGGGGGCTTAATCTTGCCCTTGGCAGAGATCCTAATGCAAGCCATAAAAACTATTTCCTTGACTAATAATGAAGCCGAGTATGAGGCTTTGAATGCAGGACTTGAATTGCCCCGAAGGCTGGACTCCGAGGTCATAAAAATCAAATGCAATTCCCAACTAGTAGTAAATCAAGTATATGGAATCTTTGACACCATGGTGGAACGTGAGCAAAAATATGTAATTAAAGTTCAAACTTTGCTCACACGGTTCAGGGAATGGTCGATCACCCATATCCCGAGAGACAAAAATGTAGTAGCAGATGCATTGGACAATTTGAGATCATCCACAGAAATGAAAGGATCAAATTCTGGCACTGTCGCACAAATCATACACTCGGTACTGGATGTGGATGATTATTATGAAGTAAATATAACCAACCTAGTGTGGGACTGGAGGAATGAGATCATCAGTTACCTTTAGCACGACAAGATGCCTGAAGACCCAAAAGGCATCCCGGGCACTCCACACCAAAGCAGCTCGTTGCAGCTTCTGGGGAGGGTAGTTATACAGAAGGTCATTCCAAAGCCCGTTGGCCCGATGTTTGGGAGCATCAGAGCCAAACTATGTCATGAGAGAGGTTCACGAAGGAATTTGCATGAATCATTCCGGTGTAGATTCGTTGGTCCTAAAATTAGTTAGGGCCAGATACTACATGCCTAGTATGAAACAAGACACGAAGTCATTCGTTTAGAAATACGACAAGTGTCAACATTATGCAGCGCTGGTACACCAACCGGCAGAACTGATGCATTCGGTACTATCCCCATGGGCATTCATGAAATGGGGGATGGATATAGTTGGACCATTCCCGCCGGCTTCCGGGAAGGTAAGATTTCTTTTAATTCTAACCGATCATTTCACTAAATGGGTTGAAGCAGGTCCTCACCAGAAGATCGATGAGCGCAAAATGGTCGATTTTATGTGGGAAAACATAATTTGCGGGTTCGGAACATCGAAAGAGAATGCCTGCGATAATGAGCCACAGTTCATCGGCTCCAAGGTCACATAATTTCTTGAAGACCTGAAAATCAAAAGAATCACATCTTCAGCGTACCAACCGAGTGCAAATGGACAGGCGAAATCTACCAACAAAGTGATTACTCAACTCCTCAAAAGGAGGTTGGAAGTATCAAAAGGCAAGTGGCCTGAAGAATTACCAGGAGTGCTATGGGTGTTGATACTCAATTTTTCCCTATATATTTTTATATACAAAGTACTTTCAAAATGGCATAAATATGCATGTATAAGTATGTCCAAATATTTTATCATTTTTTCCTATTTTTTTAAAAAGATTTTAAAACCAATTTATTCCCCTATTTTACTCATAAAAAACCCAATAATAATTCCCAAAATTATCATTTTTTGGTGATTTATTTGTTGGATCCTCATATTTTTACTAAAATATAGCTAAGATAATTTTTGCATATTTTTACAAATTTATTTGGTATTTTTAAAACTAAATTACTTGTAATTGCAATGTTAGCCTCTTTTAGATTTAATTATGTTTGTATCTATAAAAAATTAAGTCCTATATTTTAAATTTGATAATTATGTACTATAAATCATTTTAGTAACTTTAATTTATTTACAGAAATTATTTTACTATTTTTTATAAATAAAATAGGAAAAATTGGCTATTTAAATGTTAGCCCCATTTTATTTCAATTATAGCCCGATTTTGAACTCCAGGTTACCCTATACCAATTCCCATTCAAACCGACCCACAACCCATTTAAATGACCTATCGGACTCCCATCTAATCCCAGCTGTTGATCGTTTAGATCAACGACTCCCATTAATCATTTCCTAATTAAACCCAAATACCCCCCAAACCCTTTTCATTCTTCATAATCTGCCACCTCTGAAACCCCTCTTCTCCCAAATCCTCTCTACAACCACATCAAACCCTAGCCGCCGCCACCCTAATCCGCTCTAATCCATGGCCTTCCAAGGTCATCGGAGACCTGTATCAACCTCTCATGGCCCCTACGTATTCGTTCCTGTGGTCTCATGACTAGATCCTAAAAGGGTTTTGTCCAGTCTTTGCTTGATGACTATTCTCCGGTCGTCTCTGACCTTTCTCCTGCCAGCCATGGCTATTCGGGTCTGACTTTTGACTCTCCTGCTTAGATCGATGGTTTTCAAGGCCTTTCTCGTCACTTGGGGTTCTTCTGAAACCCTAACCTCGAAGGTTCTTTCGATTTCTCTTAGATCTGCTTCAGATCTAAGTTTGCTTTGGACTTATAAGCGTTTTTCTCGAAGTTTCTTTTTAAAACTCTGCTTTCAAAACCCCTTATCTTTTCCGATTAGGGTTCTTGTTAAGTTATTTCAAAACTTTTCTCTGATTTTTGACATTTTTGCTATGTTTGCTCATATCGTTCTTCTACCTGAGTTTGCATGTTAAAATCCCTAATTTCTTTTAACTGTTTATTAGACGAATGCTTGTTTGCTTGAGTTTTGTCTGATTTGTTTGTTTATCCTCTTTTAAAACTCTATTGTTGTTGAAAATCCTATGGCTTTGAGTTTGGGACTGTTCGTTTAAGTGCATGACTCGATTTGAAGTTCTTTATTTCAAAACCTTTTATTCCTTTGTGTGATTCTTCTGACTCTGGTTTTCTATTATCTCTAAAACTTGATTATGCTCAAAACCCTAATTTTTAAAAGGGGGTTTTCCTCACCTGCTACTACTGATTCAATGTGACTTGACCTACTAGACCATCATGCTTCGAATGTTCTATCTACTAAATTTTTGTGCTACTATTGTATGCTATTTCCTTTTGCCAACAGGCTTGGCTTCGCATGTATAGTGTTTATGCACCTTATTTATATGCTGATTTTCCTTCTTTGACTGATCTTCAAACTTGTGACTGATTTCAAACTTTTTCTTTGTGAAATTCTGATTTCACTCGCCTGTTAAGGTTAACTGATTTCTTTTCCTGTATTGCCTTACTGAATCCTTTCCAAAATTAGAGTATTTCTATACCTAGACTCGATTGCTTACTTAATATTTTACTACTTCTTTTATGGCAACTGTCAGCCTGCTGACAAATTGATTTCCTTCCTTATTTTGAACCTGTCACTGCCCGTTAAGCAAGTGATCCCTTAATTAAAGGTAATCACTTGTATAATTGATTCTGAATCATGATTGTTTCCATGTTGTAGCTTATTACCTCTCTCTTACTCGCTTTCAAAAACTATAAATACCCTGTACTTCTTTTCTTTCAAGGACACGAACACAAGGCATAAACACTTGAGTTCAAACACACACTCCACTAAATCTCTCTCTTTTTTCTCTGTTACTACTATATTGCTGCCTTACCTAGCCGGCTGAAAGCCAAGGCTAGACTGTGGGAAACTTGCTTATTTTTCTCTGCATTTGCATTTCTTACTGGTATGTTCTAATTAAGCTTCTGCACCAACAACAACATGCTTATTTACTGTTTCTTGCATCCTTGCTTGTCTACTATTTGTATTCAACCTAGTACCATTATTAAAGCATGCTGTAACTTCCCCTTTTTCCTGTTCTGAATTAATGTATCATGACTTGTGAATCCTAAATCCCTAACCCAATGTGTTTAATACTAGTGGTTGGTTTGGGGCATGACAACATTGGACATTGTTGTGCATGACCCGAACCTGATTTCCCTAGGATCATAACCTCCATGTTTATCTCATATGTTGTGATTGGGTTACAGGCATGTCAGCACTTCCCATTGCTGTGCTTGCCCAATTCTAACCCATACCTAAGTGTATAGGATCATTGCAATGGACTCCCAATCCCCTGACCCCTTTGTATGAAATAGTTAACTCTGTAAAATGCTAATGGCTATCTCCCTATCATCCTTTCCCCTCCTCTATTCCCTTAGTTCTTGAAACTCTGTTTCTGCACTTTCACCATCTTCTTAGACTTAAGTTCTGCCCCCATTATGTGAGCCTTGCCTTGGGACCCATGAGCTCCCTCTGAACTTGGACACATAAGGGCTGACATTTCCACACTGCACTCATCCCTATTCTGGTTATGTAACTTGGGTGTGAGCACTGCCCGAGGTCCTATTGAGACCCTTAGGGAACTCTGACACACTCAAGTTCGAGAAAGGCTTTGGATCAATGGCATTTTTGAGGTGGTTTATTCCATAACTCAGAGATGAAGTCAAGAATCAGGCTTCCTCTGATTGTAACTTTTCTTCTTTGTACTTTTCTGATGTAATTCATTATTTCTGGTTTGTAATAATTTGTAATAAATATTTGGGGGCTGGCTAGTGAAATGGTTGGGTAACTACGTATGCTCAAGGGTAGAAAGCATGCCTATAGGACTGTTTTAAATTCTTTGTGTTCAATTCTGCATTTTTAGACACCATGTCTGTAAAGTTTATCTCAATTTCTTCATGGTCAATGTCACACCTAGATAACCTGCCTATAGGACTTATTTACATACTGCATGCCACTTAGATATCATGCTTTAGGTTCTAAACAGATATAAATAAGTGTCATGTTCATAATATCGAAATCAGTAATTTATAGAAATCATGCCTATAGGGATTCCCAAGTAAATCTGGTTCGTTTCCATTCACATTCAATATTAGATATCATGTACATAGGGTTTAAAATCAGCAATAGTAGATACCATTGCCTGCAGAATCTGAAACTAGTTCAATTTAAGATCAGTTTATTCCGAATCAGTTTTAAATAATCTAATTCCCTTCTTTAACGAGGTTTAGCAAGCATGCCTATAGGATTTCAAACAATTCATTTTGAGTAATTAGTTTTTCGCCACACTCTGAATCAATTAGATATTATGCCTATAGGATCCCATCTAAACACTTAGGCAAGCCTTAGAATAATAACCATACAAAACTGAATCCGCCTTTGTTAATTGCTACAACCAGCAGGCAGGCCTCATTCAGACTTCTTATCTGAGTTATGTAATAAACAGATCTGCTTCAATAATCAAACTCCTCTCGTCTTTAGTCTTTTAATCAGACCTAAAAAGTATGTGCAAGTCATACTAGTTATGTGCTTTTGTTTAAGGAGGTGTATATAGACCTTTATCTGTTTATATGCTTTACACAACATGCAGTATGTGTTTTGTATGCCGCCTTAGATTTTACCCTTTGAAACCAATCAGCCTAATATCTCTCCCATTTTGGAATAGTAGTCCTAAGCTCCTCCGGGACTGATAGGAATGGGACGGGTAATAGCATGCAATAGTAATCGAGACCAATCCGCGCTTTAATACCTTAATGGGGTGGGAAAGGTAGATATGGATATGATGACCGGTGTACTAATACCACGTATATCCCCTCTTTTGAGGAGTGTCATACCGGGTATCGCATTGATGTGATCCATATTAAATATAAACCTAGGACCCCCTTTCCCTTTATTTGCAAACTCCTTTTTAAAATTCTTGTTTTAATTGTTCTTTCTTTTTATGCGTTTAAATCCCCTAATATTTGAGCCCATACTTGTCTATTTGCTAAATTCACAATAAACTGTCTGGCTGGGAACCACACTAGTAGATCCCGAGGGGTGCCTAACACCTTCTACTTGGGATAATTTCAAGCCCATACCCTATCTCTGGTTATTCAAACGAAACTTAGAATTGAACCCCATTGGTGTCCTAATGCACCTTAAATCATTAGGTGGTGACTTTTCAAAATTGCAAAACCTAGCTCCCAAAAGGAACGAGTTGTCCCATACCAAATGTCATTAACCCGATTTTGCAAGAAAAAAGGGGGCGCGATAGCATGGCGACTCTGCTGGGGACTTTAGGCTTTTACCATTTCAGACTGTTATTGTGAATTTATACCTCTTTATGTGACAATTACTTGTTTAATTTCTTTAAGTGTTCAATTCCCTTTTCAATTGCAAAACTGACTTGTCTTCTTTGTTTCTTTCCTTTACTACTGCTTTAAATTATGAAACTACTGTATTTACTGCTTTCTTAACATGCAAATACGTGCCATCATGCTTTAATTATTGCATAATCATACTCAACATCATATTCCACTCGTGCCCAAACAAATACCATAGCAACGCTTATAATGAGTGGTTGCGCTCTTCCTCTATTATTACCCCCTAAATACGGAAAAGGCATATTTGCGGTAAAACCACTCGATCAACGGTGTAGTCGATGGTTCCGTGCCTTTCCCCCTTGAGTTGTCCGCTCAAGGGTACCAGTCTAAAACCCCATAGAAACTTCACTCTGTTTAAACTGTGCATGCATCATGGTCAAACCTAGCTGAGTCAGTTATGTTGTCCGCATAATGACTCTTTAAGATAGCCTTGTCCAAAGTCTACTGGGTTTCCCTAAATCCAAACGGACATCCCCACATTCTGTGCATTTATTTGGAGAACTAAATGCTTTATGCTAATTGCTGGTATTAAATAGTCGAGTCTGGTGGGGGTAAGGACCTAACCTTATTTGTCTTGCAGAAATGAGGCACGAAGTCCCTAGATTCGGCATGGTCACCAACATCCACCCAAGACTGCTAAGCTGGTGGAATGATCTTCACTCTAGTGATCAAGCTCTTATCCGAAAATATTTGGGAAATCTACCTTCTCTCCTGGAGATCCAACCCAACAACAAGATCATAGAAGCTGCTACTTTGTTCTGGGATTGTAAGAGGGCCGTATTCCGCTTCGGGGACATTGAAATGACACCCTTACTAGAAGAGATAGAAGGATTGACCGATATAGTATGGGAAACTCCGGGTTTGTTAATGCCTGAGAACCATAAGGGTAGGGGCTTCCCCAAAATGATGGGTTTGAAGAAGAACCCAGAACTGACATGTTTGAAAGAATCCTACATCCCTTTTGACTATTTGTATGAGATGTACGGGCACAACAAATCCTATCATACCTATCCTGACGAGTTTGCCATCACATTATTGGGGCACATTCACCGAAGAGTCTTTGTATTCATGTTTTGTTTCTTGGGGTTGATCGTGTTTCCAATGAAGAAAGCAATAATCCACACTAGGCTGGCTATAGTAACTAAGACTCTAATGGAAGGAATTGGAGGGCAACCCTTCAGCATTATGCCCATGATCATTGCGGAAATATACCGAGCCTTGGAGAAGTGTCAACGAAGAGCCAAATACTTTGAAGACTGCAATTTGCTACTTCAACTCTGGCTCATGGAGCATCTCCAAAGGGGTGAATACCGACAAAAGATTCAGCGAAGGGACTGGGATGATCATATCGCTTTCCATCATCCGAGGCGAATGAATTACATGCTCAATATGTTCACTCAGCCAGAAGATGCCAAAGGATGGGTAGAGCTATTTGACAATCTAACTGAGGACCAAGTACAATGGATGCTCGAGTGGTTTCCTACCGAGGAATTCATTGCCCGATCCAGAGATGCACCTTTCCTGATATTGATTGGCCTGAGAGGAACATACCCTTACGTCCCTCTCCGGGTTATGAGGTAAGCTGGTAGGAAGCAGGTTATATCCAGGGTCGACAAGATGAGTCATTTTCGGGCTCACTTCTAGAATGATGATAGTCCTTATAAGTGCCAAGCTCAGCATATGTGGCACTGCAAGATCGTCATGGGGAGAGATACCATCGAGCCAGACAGATACCAAGCTGGCTGTGCTCTCTACTATTCAGGCTGGTTGGAAGATAATCATGATGGTTTGGGCCAGCCAGGGTTTGCTAGGGGCCACAAGATCATAGATGAAAGGGCCGAGGCACAGGTCAAATACAACCAACTACGCAAAAGGATCCGGGAGTGCGAAAGCGAGCACCGTGAGATACAAGAAGCCAACCAGAAACTGATTGAGGAATGGAAGGATATGGCTGTCAGTGCCAATAAATGACTGAGATACCTAGAGCGAGGCATAGTGGAATTAGAAAGAAAGTTTCTCAAAAGGGTTGAAGATTGCCAAAATGCTGAAGGAAACGAAGGCAGACATCTAGCTAGAGCCTACCTATTGTTGGGACTTCGCGAGCTGGGAAAGTTGTTCGACGAAGCTAAGGATGCCGAATCTGGGGAAGGTCCTTCTGGGACCAAATAGATAGGAGTTTGTCTTTTTGCTTTATAAAATAAGGCCAATGGCCATTAGTGACATTTATTTCCTGTTTGTTTAGTGTCGATTTGGGATTCGTCTTATTTTCTATCAATAAAATGAGGCATTTAGCATTCTAAGTTCTCTAAATTAATTTTTCGCTAGGCCTACCTCGGGAACAAAGAGGTTCCCAAATTACGACACATTTTACATTCCGCACTATGTGTTTAAATATCGCAACATTTTTATGATCCTCACTAACTTGTTACCTTTTTGTTTTTACTTTTGTTTTATTATTCCCCTCCTCAAAGGTTAGTTCGTGCACTCTAGCAACATCATCTTATTCCACGAGATCCAGGGGCCCTCCACCCACTCCTCCTCTTAGTCATGTCAAAAACAAGAACAAAGGGAAGATGGAAGATTTGAACAATGTCAGAAAGGAGAACTCAGCTGAACGGGTAGAGGTCACTCATGGTACTCAGGTTTCCAAAGAAAATGCATCCCAACTCTAACAAAAGTTGCTGAAATTCCAAGAAGAACTTGATCAGGTTCAGAATCTGGAAAATCTGTCATTTTCCCTCACCACTCCAGATATCAATTTCCCAAATGCTCAGAACCCCACACCTCCACAGAATATCCCAAAGCAACAAAACCATCCTGCGCCTCACCATCGCTGCAACACCTGCCATACCTCAAACAACACCCCGTTACTCATCCCAAAACTTCAAAACCCCACAAATGACCACTTTCACACCCACCATAACACCCCTATCAACGTGGAGACTATGCCACAGTCTACCCAACACATCTCAAGCACACCCGAGTCTGATGACAAGGATTTGCTCATTAGGAATTTGGTTGAAGAACTTAAGAAATTGACTAGCTGAATTCAAGGCGTTGAAGGAAGTAAGGGGATTGAAGGGCTGAACTATGAAGATCTTTGCATACAGCCCGATGTCGAACTGCCCGAAGGGTACAAACTTCCGAAGTTCGAAATGTTTGATGGTACAGGGGATCCAAGGGTCCATTAGAGAACGTACTGTGACAAGCTGGTTGGAGTAGGGAAAGGCGAGAGAATCCGTATGAAGCTTTTCATGAGGAACTTGAAGGGAGATGCTTTGTCTAGGTATATCAGCCAGGATCCAAATAAATGGTCAAGCTGGGTAAGCATGGCGTCCGACTTTATGGACAGGTTTAGATTTAACACAGAAAATGCGCCAGATGTGTTCTATATTTAGAATCTAAAGAAGAAGCCTACAGAAACATTTTGTGAGTATGCTACTCACTGGAGGTCCGAAGCTGCTAAGGTCACACCTACCTTAGAGGAGGAACAAATGAACAAATTCTTTGTCTGGGCTTAGAACCCGCAGTATTATGAACAACAAATGATGATCGAGAGCCACAAATTTTCTGACATTAACAAGTTGGGTGAAAGGATTGAAGAAGGCATCAAAAGCGGTATGGTTACAAACTTCGAGGCCTTGCAAGCTACAAATAAGGCATTGCAGTCAGGTGATGTGTCCAAGAAAAGGGACGTAGGAGCCGTAATGGTTGCACAGAGAACCAAATCCCTGTCAAATACCAAATTTACCCAACACCTCCACTCACATATCAACTAACTCCGAGCTACCAAGCACCCTCACCCTCATACCAAACTCTACCACCCACTTATCAATCACATCCACCTCCCGCATATCAGCCTACTTCACCCAGATATTCCCAACCCGCACATGTTTACCAAGCCTACAATTCTCAACCATCCCACTATCAATCACCTCCTATATGCCAAGACTTCCCCAAACCTCGACCAAATTTTGATCGCAGACCTCCAAAACAATATACAGCCATTGCTGAACCTATTGACCAATTGTACGAGAGACTCAAAGCTGCTGGTTATGTCATCCCCATCCCTGCTACAACTCCTGAGAGCCCTTCTCATTGGGTTAACCCGAACAAATCCTGTGCATACCATTCCGGCATGAAGAGACACACCATCGATGAATGTCGTTCTCTGAAAGATAAGATCCAGTCTCTGATTGATAGTAAGATTATTATGGCAAAGGAACCCGCTCCAAATGTCTGCAATAACCCTTTGCCAGACTATAAAGGTGGAGGCATCCACATGATTGAAATAGAGGATGATTGGGATCCCGAGGGATCAATCAGATTGATAGTAGAAGGTGATGACCGAAAGAAGCCAATAGTTACTCTTAATCCGATCGTGGTCCAGATTTAGCCCTCTAGGGACACCGAGGTAAATATGTCCGTGCCACTTGAGTTTGAAGAAACTTCATCTGCAAAGACACCAGCACCAATTGAGGTCGAATTCGTGTCTCCAACAAATGCACTCGCACCATTTGAAGTTACAGTTTTACCACCCAAGGCATATGCTCCATTCGAAGTAAAGATATCCACGCCGATTC
Source organism: Nicotiana tabacum (assembly GCF_000715075.1). NCBI lineage: Eukaryota > Viridiplantae > Streptophyta > Magnoliopsida > Solanales > Solanaceae > Nicotiana > Nicotiana tabacum. The sequence goes on along the minus strand of NC_134087.1, from coordinate 141,815,988 downwards.
CAGTGGCAATGTCGACCATGATGCCATTCCATACAAAGGCTATACCATGGGACTATATAGCCGAGGCAAGGAGAAAAGGCAAGGTTAGGTTTGAAGAAACTATTGCGGCAGAGGGTATGACAAGAACTAGCAGAGTTTATACCCCCGAACACTTAGCTGAGTCAAGCAAGCAGGCCTCAAATCGACCACCCATAATTGAGACAGGGCTGAATGATCTTTGGAGAAAGATACAGGCCAAGGAATACTCGGTCGTCGACCAGTTGAACAAAACACCAGTGCAAATCTCTATCCTTGCTTTGCTACAAAATTCTGAGGCACACAAGAATGCTCTGTAGAGGGTGCTGAGTGAAGCATACGTGCCAAGCAACATCACTGGCGGGAAATGGGTAACATGGTAGGACAGGTATTGGAAAGTCATAAAATTACTTTTCATAAAGATGAGCTGCCACATGAAGGGTTGGGTCACAACAAGGTACTACACATCACCGTGCAATGCGAAGACTATTTTATCACCAGAATCCTGATTGATAGAGGGTCCAATCTCAACATTTGTCCGCTGGTAACACTCAAAAAGTAGGGTAAGGGACTGCATAAAATAAAGGATGGAGCTATCAATGTGAAAGCTTTTGACGGCTCCCAAAGGTCCACCATTGAGAAGATTAGTCTGTGTTTGCAAATGGGGCCAACTTGGTTCGATGTTGATTTCCAAGTGATAGACGTGCCGACATCTTACAATCTGCTATTGGGACGTCCGTGGATTCATGCTGCTGGGACCGTAGCATCAACACTGCATCAGGCGATAAAGTTTGAATGGAATCACCAGGAGGTGATCATTCACGGTGACGGTAGCAACCCTATATACAGTTGTCAGACCATTTCGTCAATCGAAGGAAGAAAGAAGCTAGGTGGAGAGACTTACCATCACATCTAACGGGTAAATGCTGTTGACAAAGACAAATGGTGGGATAACAAGATCGAGAGTATACTGAATTGGAGTGGGTACGAACCTGACAAAGGGCTCGGCAAGAACCTCCAAGGAATCACTAAGCCCATAAAACTCAAAAAGCATGGCACCACTTTCGGTCTGGGATATGAGTACACCTGGGAAGAATTCAACAACTGGTCGCCACCATGGCGCGGTCCTTACTATCCACTGGAGCAGCCAATACCACATCTAGAGCAGACTTTCCAACCGACCGATATTATTTATGGGTCAGATGAAGAAGAAGCACTAGCAGCGATGAAGAACTTGTTCTTAAAAGACAATGACATGGACTGTTGTGTTGCTCTCTAGGAGGAGGGGAAGGAAGACCCTTCCATACAGGCTGTAAGTAGAGGAGCACGCCTCAATAACTGGACCATCAGGACAACCAGAGCCCGACGAGCCTCGGGGTAGCAAGGCTAAAACAAGCATCATGCACTGTTTTATTTACTAAATGATTTTCTTTTGCTTTTTAATTCCCGCAATAAGAGCTCCAATGTTCCAAAATAGTTATGCAATTTATCCAAGCATTTTAATTTTTCTTATAATTCGACGCTTATTATTATTTTTCTCTCATTGCTTTACTTATACAACATTACTATTACTTACCTTGATGAGCCAATGACTGTGACATGCAATGAGACAACGCAACAAACAGACATAGATTCAGAGGAAGATGACATACCAGAAGAGATTGTTAAGGAAGTTGAGAATTTTGAGAATAGACCTAAGTCCAACCTGGACGAGACAGAAGTTGTTAACCTGGAGATGCAAAAAACGTCAAAGAAACACGAATCAGCGTTCACTTATCGCCGTCAGAAAAGAAGGAATACATAGAATTTCTAAGAGAATATGAGGACATATTTGCCTGGTCGTATGATGACATGACAGGTCTGAGTACATCTATTTGGCTCACAAACTGCCAACCGATCCAACATGTCCACCGATAAAGCAAAAGCTCAGAAAGTTCAAGCCTGATATGAGTCTAAAAATCAAGGAAGAAGTAACTAAGCAGGTCAAAGCTAAGGTTCTCAGGGTAGTAGACATAGTTAGCCAACATCGTACCAGTACCGAAGAAGGACGGAAGGTCAGAGTCTATGTCGACTACCAGGATCTCAACCGGGCCAGTCCGAAAGATGACTTCCCTTTGCCAAACATTCATATCCTGATCGACAATTGTGCCAAGCATGAGTTGCAATCGTTTGTTAATTGTTTCACTGGTTATCATCAGATCTGGATGGATGAAGAAAATGCTAAGAAAATGGATTTCATTACACCGTGGGGAATGCATTGTTACAAGATGATGCTGTTTGGGTTAAAGAATGCAGGGGCCACCTACATGAGGGCCATGACCACCATTTTCCACGATATGATACACAAGGAGATTGAGATATATGTAGATGATGTCATCATTAAGTCCAAGAAAGCCACCGATCACATGGAAGATTTGAGGAAGTTCTTCAATAGATTGCGAAGGTACAACCTAAAACTGAATCCCGCAAAGTGTGCGTTTGGGGTTACTACTGGAAAATACTTGGGGTTTGTTGTGAGTCGCCGAGGAATAGAACTGGATCCATCAAAAGTCAAAGCTATTCAAGAATTGCCACCGCCAAAGAATAAGAAGGATGTGATGAGTTTCTTGGGAAGGCTTAACTACATCAACCGGTTCATAGCGCAATCTACAGTTATCTGTAAGCCAATCTTTAAGATGTTGAAGAAGGACGCCGCTACCAAATGGACTGATGACTACCAGAAAGCTTTCGACAGAATCAAGAAATACGTGTCAACACCACCAGTCTTGGTCCCGCCTGAGCCAAGTAGACCTTTATTACTCTACCTTGCAGTATTGGATGGAGCGTTTGGTTGTGTTCTGGGGCAGCATGATGAAATGGGGAGGAAAGAGTGGGCCATCTATTACCTCAGTAAGAAGTTCACACCGTATGAGGCCCGGTACTCTATGTTAGAGCGCACCTGTTGTGCTTTGACTTGGGTAGCTTAGAAGTTGAGGCACTATTTCTGTGCCTATACCACATATCTCATATCAAGGATGGATCCTTTGAAGTACATCTTTTAGAAGCCCATGCCCACTGGCAAGCTAGCCAAGTGGCAAATCCTGTTGAGTGAGTTCGACATTGTTTACGTAACTCAGAAAGCGGTCAAGGGACAAGCACTGACAGACCACATTGCTAAGAATCCCGTGGATGGAGAATACGAACCCCTAAAAACGTATTTTCCTGACGAAGAGGTATCATTCATAGGAGAAGATATTGTAGAATCCTATGATGGTTGGAGAATGTTTTTCGATGGAGCAGCAAATTTCAAAGGAGTTGGCATAGGAGCAGTCCTAGTATCAGAAACCGGTCAGCATTATCCGGTGTCTACCAAACTCAGGTTCCCGTGCACCAACAACATGGCCAAGTATGAAGCTTGCATCCTAGGGCTCAAAATGGCCATTGACATGAACATTCAAAAATTGCTAGTGATTGGAGATTCGGACCTACTTGTACATCAGGTGCGTGAAGAATGGACAACCAAGAACTCCAAGATACTCCCGTACCTGCATCATGTACCGGAATTGAGGAAAAGGTTCACAAAGACGGAATTCCAGCATGTTCCCAGAATCCAGAATGAGTTCGCCGATGCGTTGGCTACCCTATCATCCATGATACAACATCCAAACAAAAACTTCATTGATCCCATTCCAATAAAGGTCCATGATCATCCAACTTACTGTGCCCACGTCAAAGAAGAAGCATATGGAAAGCCTTGGTTTCATGATATCAAGAAATATTTGGCAAAAGGCGAGTACCCAGAATTTGCAAATCCCACTCAGAAATGCACACTTCGGAGATTGTCCAACAATTTCTTTCACAGCGGAGGAATCCTGTATAGGAGGACTCCCGATTTGGGACTATTAAGGTGTGTCGACTCAAGGGAAGCATCCATGCTACTAGAGGAAATTCATGTCAGGACCTGCGGCCCACATATGAACGGTTTTGTCTTAGCCAAGAAGATACTCCGGGCTGGTTACTTTTGGATGACTATGGAAACGGACTACATCCAATATGTCCGGAAATTCTATCGCTGTCAGATACATGCATACATGATAAAGGTACCTCCAAATGAGCTTAATGCAACAAGTTCACCTTGGCCGTTCGCCGCTTGAGGGATGGATGTTATTGGACCAATCGAGCCCGCCTCTTCCAATGGACACAGATTTATCATGGTAGCAATCGACTATTTCACCAAATGGGTCGAAGCACTATCTTACAGGGCAGTAACCAAGAAAGTCGTGGCAGACTTTGTCCACGACCGCATTATTTGTCGATTCGGCATTCCAGAGTCGATCATTACTGATAATGACTCCAACCTCAACAACGACTTGATGAAATATATGTGTGAAACCTTTAGGATCAAACACAAGAATTCCACAACCTACAGACCTCAGATGAACGGGGTCGTAGAAGCCGCCAACAAGAATATCAAGAAGATATTGAGGACAATGACAGAGAAGCATAAACAGTGGCATGAGAAGTTATCATTTGCTTTACTGGGGTATCGCACCTCAGTCCGCACATCAACCGGGGAAACCCCCTATATGCTGGTTTATGGTACAGAGGCAGTCATTCCCGCTGAGGTAGAAATTCCCTCCCTAAGAATCATGCAGGAAGCTGAGCTCGACGACGCAGAGTGGGTGAAAAGTCATTATGAGCAACTAGCCCTCATAGACGGAAAAAGAATGAATGCAGTTTGTCATGGTCAACTTTATCAGAATAGATTGTCCAGAGCCTTCAACAAAAGAGTCAAGCCGAGACAGTTCACACCGGGACAGCTGGTGTTAAAGAAAAATTTTCCACATCAGGATGAAGCCAAAGGGAAGTTCTCTCCCAACTGGCAGGGTCCATACATGGTTCACCGGATTCTGACAGGAGGAGCCCTCATACTCGCAGAAATGGACGGAGAAGTTTGGCCAAAGCCGATCAATTCAGATGTAGTCAAGCGTTACTATGTGTGATCTTTATGCTTTCCTTATATGATGTAATTTGAACTACGCCTGACCTGATTCCCGTTTGAGAGGGGATACGTAGGTAGTCCTATGGGTTCAGTCATAATTTAATAAGATTTTCATTTCCCCCGCAATTAAAAACTAGGGCAGAATTTTAAGGAGGACCCTCAAAATTCCAAAGTAATTTTAGCCGATCGTCGCAGGCAATAGTCAAAAGCATCGACCCATTAAATTGGGGCAGAATTTTGAAGAGGACCCTCACATTTTCATAGCAAGAGAGGTTGCAATATCCCAAACCACGTCACAGTCATCGGTTCATCTAAAAAATTATTATTATTATGTCATATTTTTACGAAATCATGCATGTTTACTACTGAAATTGCTTTGTTTAGCAACGCTACCCCAATGATACATACAGTATCACCAGATCAAAGCCGAGTAGGTCAAGAAGATCCAGCGAGGATACGAACTAACCTCCCCTTTACAAAACTCACGATTTTTCTTTGGATGCAGGCACTTGGATTGCGCAATCATCAAACATATCATACACTCACGAGACGAACATTGTTCAGGAATACGACTCTCAAAATCGTTGCACTTACCCACATTTGCTATCCATACACACCAATGACATTTCGTGTGTCACAATGTCCCCATCAGTCACAATATCGCAACCTGATATCAGCTAAGAAAGCTTTACTACCACTTGCCATTTTATTTCTTGCATAAGGCTACCATTCTGCCTTCCGAGACTAAACGCTGTCTCCATCTGCATTTTCTGCATTGCATAAGACTACCATTCTGCCTTCTAAGGTTAAGCTCTACCTCCATTTGCATCTGCATGGCTGAAAGATCGCTACCTACTACAATTGCTTGGCTGAAAGATTGCCACATCATCTACGTCTGCATGGCTGAAAGATCGCCGCCTCATCTACGTTTGCATGGCTGAAAGATCGCCGCCTCATCTACATATGCATGGCTTAAAGATCGCCACATACTACAATTGCATGGCTGAAAGATCGCCGCCTCATCTATATTTGCATGGCTGAAAGATCGCCACATCATCTATGTCTACATGGCTGAAAGATCGCCACCTACTACATTTGCGTGGCTGAAAAATCGCTGCCTCATCTACATTTGCATGGCTGAAACATCGCCATCTCATCTACATTTGCATGGCTGAAAGATCGCCACATACTACGTTGCATGGCTGAAAGATCGCCACCTCATCTATATTTGCATGGCTGAAAGATCGCCACCTACTACGTTGCATGGCTGAAAGATCGCCACCTACTACATTGCATGGGTGAAATATCGCTACCTACTACGTTGCATGGCTAAAAGATCGCCATCTACTGCATCCACATGGCTGAAAGATCGCCTCATACTGCATCTGCATGGGCTGAAAGATCGCCTCATACTGCATCTCATGGGCTGAAAAATCGCCTTATACTACATCCGCATGGCTGAAAGATCGCCTCATACTGCATCTCATAGGCTGAAAGATCGCCTCATACTGCATCTCATGGGATGAAAGATCGCCACATACTGCATCTCATAGGCTAAAAGATCGCCAAATTATCAAAAGGCATCATCGTTTGAATGCACCATTTTCATAGCCCGAGAACACCATGTCATGGCCTAAGGATCCCTTTTAATTTTCTCGCGTATCATTATTCAAAGGCATCATGGCTCGGAGGCACCATCCTCATAGCCCGAGAGAATCATTTCATGGCCTGCGAATCCTTTATTATACGCTTCATGGCCCAGGACATCATGGTCTAAGGCCGCCATTCTAACCGTCTGAAGACAATCTTCATGGTCCGACAGGAAATTGCATCATGTTTAAATCTATCCATGATATATCGGTCAAAATTGGCCATCATATCTTTACCCGACAACTCTTTCATCCTTCCCGGGTAAAGAGGAGCATCTGTTGATACCCAATTTTTCCCTGTATATATTTATATACAAAGTACTTTCAAAATAGCATAAATATGCATGTATAAGTATTTCCAAATGTTTTATCATTTTTTCCTATTTTTTAAAAAGATTTTAAAACCAATTTATTCCCCTATTTTACTCATAAAAAACCAATAATAATTCCCAAAATTATCATTTTTTGGATCCTTATATCTTTATTAAAATATAGCTAAGCTAATTTTTGCATATTTTTACAAATTTATTTAGTATTTTTAAAACTAAATTACATGTAATTGCAATGTTAGCCTCTTTTAGATTTAGTTACGTTTATATCTATAAAAAATTAAGTCCAGTGTTTTAAATTTGATAATTATGTACTATAAATCATTTTACTATCTTTAATTTATTTACAGAAATTATTTTACTATTTTTTATAAATCAAATAGGAAAAATTGGCTATTTAAATGTTAGCCCCATTTTATTTCAATTATAGCCCGATTTTGAACCCCAATTGAACCCAATTTGAAACCCAATTACGCTAACCCAATTCCCATTCAAAACGACCCACAACCCATTTAAATGACCCACCCGGACTCCCATCTAATCCCAGTCGTTGATCGTTTAGATCAACGATTCCCATTAATCCTTTCCTAATTAAACCCAAAGACCCCCCAAACCCTTTTCATTATTCATAATCCGCTGCCTCTGAAACCCCTCCTCTCCAAAATCCTCTCTACAACCACATCAAACCCTATCTGCCACCACCCTAATCCGCTCTAATCCATGGCCTTCCAAGGTCATCGGAGACCTATATCAACCTCCCATAGCCCCTATGTGTTCGTTCCTGTGGTCTCATGACTAGATCCTAAAAGGGTTTTGTCCAGTCTTTGCTCGATGACTGTTCTCCGGTCATCTCTGACCTTTCTCCGGCCAGCCATGGCTATTCGAGTCAGACTTTTGACTCTCCTGCTTAGATCGATGGTTTTCAAGGCCTTTCTCGTCACTTGGGGTTCTTCTGAAACCCTAACCTTGAAGGTTCTTTCGATTTCTCTTAGATCTACTTCAGATCTATGTTTGCTTTGGACTTCTAAGCGTTTTTCTCAAAGTTTCTTTTTAAAACTCTACTTTCAAAACCCCTTATCTTTTCTGATTAGGGTTCTTGTTAAGTTATTTCAAAACTTTTCTATGATTTTTGACATGTTTTGCTATGTTTGCTCATATCATTCTTCTACCTGAGTTCACATGTTAAAAGCCCTAATTTCTTTTGACTGTTTATTAGACGAATGCTTGTTTGCTTGAGTTTTGTCCGATTTGTTTGTTTATCCTCTTTTAAAACTCTATTGTTGTTGAAAATCCTATGGCTTTGAGTCTGAGACTGTTCGTTTAAGTGCATGACTCGATTTGAAGTTCTTTATTTCAAAACTTTTTATTCCTTTGTGTGATTCTTCTGACTCTGGTTTTCTATCATCTCTAAAACTCGATTATGCTCGAAACCCTAATTTTTAAAAGGGGGTTTTCCTTACCTGCTACTATGAGATCTTCACTTGCCTTTGATATTCTATGTTTTCTTCACTACTGATTTAATGTGACTTGACCTACTAGACTATCATGCTTCGAATGTTGCTATCTACTAAATTATGTGCTACTATTGCATGCTATTTCCTTTTGCCAACAGGATTGGCCTCGTGTGTATAGTGTTTATGCACCTTATTTATATGTTGAGTTTCTTTCTTTGACTGATCTTTAAACTTGTGACTGATTTCAAACTTTTCCTTTGTGAAATTCTGATTTCACTCGCCTGTTAAGGTTGACTGATTTCTTTTCCTGTTTTGCCTTACTGAATCCTTTCCAAAATTAGAGTATTTCTATACCTAGACTCGATTGCTTACTTAATATTTTACTACTTCTTTTATGGAAATTGTCAGCCTGCTGACAAACAGATTTCCTTCCTTATTTTGAACCTGTCACTGCCCGTTAAGCAAGTGATCCCTTAATTAAAGTCAATCACTTGTATAATTGATTCTTAATAATGATTGCTTGCATGTTTGTAGTTTATTACCTCTCTCTTACTCGTTTTCAAAAACTATAAATACCCTCTACTTCTTTTCTTTCAAGGACACGAACACAAGGCATAAACACTTGATTTCAAACACACACTCCACTAAATCTCTCTCTTTTTTCTCTGTTACTACTATATTGCTACCTTACCTAGCCGGCTGAAAGCCAAGGCTAGGCTGTGGGAAACTTGCTTATTTTTCTCTGCATTTGCATTTCTTACTGGTATGTTCTAATTAAGTTTCTGCACCAACAACAACATGCTTATTTACTGTTTCTTGCATCCTTGCTTGTCTACTATTTGTATTTAACCTAGTACCATTATTAAAGCATGTTGTAACTTCCCCTCTTTCCTGTTCTGAATTAATGTATCATGACTTGTGAATCCTAAATCCCTACCCCAATGTGTTTAATACTAGTGGTTGGTTTGGGGCATGACAACATTGGACATTGTTGTGCATGACCCGAACCTGATTTCCCTAGGATCATAACCTCCATGTTTATCTCAAATGTTGTGATTGGGTTACAGGCATGTCAGCACTTCCCGTTGATGTGCATTCCCAATGCTAACCCATACCTAAATGTATAGGCTCATTGCAATGGACTCCCAATCCCCTGACCCCTTTGTATGAAATTGTTAACTCTGTAAAATGCTAATGGCTATCTCCCTATCATCCTTTCCCCTCGGCTATTCCCTCAGTTCTTGAAACTCTGTTTCTGCACTTTTACCATCTTCTTAGACTTAAGTTCTACCCCCCTTATATGAGCCATTACTTGGGACCCATGAGCTCCCTCTGAACTTGGACACATAAGGGCTGGCATTTCCATACTACACTCATCCCTATTCTGGTTATGTAATTGGGTATGAGCACTGCCCGGGGTCCTATTGAGACCCTTAGGGAACTCTAACACACTCAAGTCCGAGTAAGGCTTTGGATCAATGTCATTTTTGAGGTGGTTTATTCCATAACTCAGAGATGAAGTCAAGAATCAGGCTTCCTCTGATTGTAACTTTTCTTCTTTGTACTTTTCTGATGTAATTCATTATTTCTGGTTTGTAATAATTTGTAATAAACATTTGGGGGCTGGCTAGCGAAAGGTTTGGGTAACTATGTATGCTCAAGGGTATAAAGCATGCATATAGGACTATTTTAAATTCTTTGTGTTCAATTCTGCATTTTTAGACACCATGTCTGTAGGGTTTATCTCAATTTCTTCATGGTCAATGTCACACCTAGATAACCTGCCTATAAGACTTATTTACATACTGCATGCCACTTAGATATCATGCTTTAGGTTCTAAACGGCTATAAATAAGTGTCATGTTCATAATATCGAAATCAGTACTATATAGAAATCATGCCTATAGGGATTCCCAAGTAAATCTGGTTCGTTTCCATTCACATTCAATATTAGATATCATGTCCATAGGGTTTAAAATCAGCAATAGTAGATACCATCGCCTGCAGAATCTGAAACTAGTTCAATTTAAGATTAATCTATTCTGAATTAGTTTTAAATAATCTAATTCCCTTCTTTAATGAGGTTTAGCAAGCATGCCTATAGGATTTCAAACAATTCATTTTGAGTAATTACTTTTTCGCCACATTCTGAATCAATTAGATATCATGCCTATAGGATCCCATCTAAATACTTAGGCAAGCCTTAGAGTAATAACCATAAAAAATTGAATCCGCCTTTGTTAATTGCTACAACCAGCAGGCAGGCCTGATTCAGACTTCTTATCTGAGTTATTTAATAAACAGATCTTCTTCAATAATCAAACTCCTCTCGTCTTTAGTATTTTATTGAGACCTAAAAAGTATGTACAAGTCATGCTAGTTATGTGCTTTTGTTTAAGGAGGTGTATATGCCTTTATCTGTTTATATGCTTTCCACAACATGCAGTATGTGTTTTGTATGTCGCCTTAGATTTTTACCCTTTGAAACCAATCAGCCTAATATCCCTCCCATTTTGGAATAGTAGTCCTAAGCTCCTCCGGGACTAATAGGAATGGGACGGGTAATATCATGCAATAGTAATCGAGACCAATCCACGCTTTAATACCTTAATATGGTGGGAAGGGTAGATATGGATATGATGACCGATGCGCTAATACCACGTGTATCCCCACTTTTGAGGAGTGTCATACCGGGTATCGCATTGATGTGATCCATATTAAATATAAACCTAGGACCCCCTTTCCCTTTATTTGCAAACTCCTTTTTAAAACTCTTCTTTTAATTGTTCTTTCTTTTTATGCGTTTAAATCCCCTAATATTTGAGCCCATACTTGTCTATTTGCTAAATTCACAATAAACTGTCTGGCCGGGAACCACACTAGTGGATCCCGAGGGGTGCCTAACACCTTCCCCTTGGGATAATTTCAAGCTCTTACCCTATCTCTGGTTATTCAAACGAAAGTTAGAATTGAACCCAATTGGTGTCCTAATGCACCTTAAATCATTAGGTGGCGACTCTTCAAAATTGCAAAACCCAGCTCCCAAAAGGAACGAGTTGTCCCATACCAAATGTCATAAACCTGATTTCGCGAGAAAAAGAGGGAGCGACAACAGGCATACCGGACGACAGCCAAGTCAAGTACAGGAGAGACACCTTTCTCTCTCGTATACGGTGCAAAAGCTCTGATCCCGGTGAAAGTAGGACAACCGATCTTGCGATACTTCTGGGAGGATGAAGAAACAAACAACAAAGCATTTATGGTCAAATTGGAGCTACTTAATGAATGTAGGGACTTGGCGCACATAAGGATGGTGGCCCGAAAATAAAGAATGGAAAGGTACTATAACCGGAGGGCCAATCTCCGTTATTTCGAAGTGAGAGACTTGATTTTGAGGAAAGTAATTCAGAACACCCGAGAGCTCAACGCGAGAAAGCTGGGTCCGACGTAGGAAAGCCCCAATCGGGTTTCAGCTGTAACCGAAAAAGGATCATATGAACTAGAAAGCCAAGACGGAGTCTAATTACCGAGCAACTAGAATGTGACTCACCTCAAAATGTATTATTATTGATGAACATCACATGTACTGAAAGTATGTGCTGCACTCTTTTTTCCTTCGTCCAATTTTTATCCCAATTGGTTTATTCTGACAAGGTTTTAATAAGGCACCAATAGAAAGCATACTACGAAGGAAACACCATCAACAGAGATAAGACCTTTAAATGACAAGGCATCAAAATGACAACCACTATGAGATGGTTAAATAGTGTTTGGCTCGGTGGTAAATTCCTAATGGGAAGCAAAACTTGCCACCAGAACAAAGGATATTCAACCTTTTACAAGTGTTTTCCCTACAAGCCACTAGGGGTGGTTAGATAATCTTTGGCTCGATAGCAAAGTTCTTAACGGGAAACGAAGCTTGCTATCGAACTAAAGATTATCCAACTATTCATTAGTGGAATCTTCAAAGGAGCAATACTTCTAATATTCCAATTCGCATTTTTCACATTTGAACACTAGGGGAATAGTATGAGAATAAGACAACCTGATTGCCACGAAAATCAGGACTTTGAAATCTGAGCACAAATATGCCTTATCGGGACCGGGGACTGCACAACTAGCCCCGTAGAAACAAATTGTACAGAATAGACACATGTATGACAATTTCTTTTCTTTCAGCACTCAAAACCTTATGCACTTTTGAATATAGAGGGAATAAAATGAAGTCCTTTTGTTTTTATCTTGTTTCTTATCCAAACGATGTGTTGATTTTATCAATCGAAAGTTAACTAAGTACATCACATTCTAGTGCTGGAATAAACATGAGACGTCCTCTTTAAGAGCACCATAAACATAAGATAGCCCTCTCTTATGAAACCTGTTACATCTCGCACTTTAATATTAGGATAAGTCGTAGTAATCCAAATGAGTTTGAAGGGATTAAGACCATTCATGAGATTATAGAGGAATTGTGACTATGTTATTGTAAGACTCCGTAAGTTTAACAACGTTGATATCGTTATATATATATATATACATATGTTATGTTTATACTCTGAAGCAACCGTCAAACAAAAAGGTAAGGATGGGAATGTCATGATGAAAATTGTCACTTTGTGATTGATGTAAGCCGTAAAAAAGCCTTAAAAGGCGTTGAAGGGTTGCAGAACCAATCAAACGTCACCACATGTCACATGTATTAAATAGAAGTGACATGTGAAGTGTTAATTCTGGAGAAGGTATAATGATATGTAGAATGGCTTTCTTGGGGCACGTGGTGTCTAGTGAGGATATTCAGGTTGATCCGAAGAAGATAGAGGCGGTTCAAAGTTGGCTCAAACCGTCCTCAACCACAGAGGTTTGCAGCTTTCTTGGTTTGGTAGGCTATTATCACCAGTTTGTTCAGGGATTCTCATCTATCGCATCGCTCTTGACCAATTTGACTCAGAAGGGTGCTTCATTTGTATGGTCGGATGGCCACCATTCCCTAAACTTGTGGAACGCCACCTGGCTGATGAATCTATCTTCCAAAACAACGAGATTTCTAGTCCGGTCAACACCCCCAACCTGAGGCACACCACCCCCAGGTAACTCCCCATCTCCCTCATCACCCTTAGCACCCTCTCCAGATATTAACGTTGTGGGAGAGGTAGACAATCTTCCCCAATGCTACTTTCCTCCACAGAATCCCCACAGTCATACCTCACCTCCCCAGTACTCTATCCACGATGCACTGCCATATGCTCCACACTCACAAAACCCGCAACGGCTTGCACCGCCTCCACAAATGTCTTACCCACCTATATTTGATATGGTATTTTGAGTGGAACATTTTTGTAAAAAAAATGGTTTGAAAAATACTATTTTATATAGTTATTAATATTACTACTTTCAGTTATACACATAATATGAGAAAGTTGTAAAGATGGAAATTATTTTCTCACAAGAAAAGAAGGTTATCTTTTTACCATTTTAAGAATTAAGCATACGAAAATTTTTACTCTTTATATGAGATTAGGAAATTAGAAGTTGAGAAAATATGTGCATTTTCTACATGGATATTTTAATGAAATAATAGTGTGTATATTGATTTTATATGGTACCACATGACCATGATAGTAAGTTATATAATGTGTATTAAAAGTGAGTAGTAATTTAAATAAGTTGAGATAATTCTTAATTATATGAGTAATTGATTGATTATTGGTTAATGGGGAAATAACTAGTTAATTAATAATTATTGAATAATTTATTAAGATCTTGGATAAGCCTAAAAGGTATTAATGTGGCACCATGTGTTGATATTTAAGGTGACTAACTATGTTGTGAAGCTAGGTGGAAAGATTAGAGAATTGTTTGGCCAAATAATCCAAAAAGTGGGGCTCACTCACTTTTATAAAGATATAACCTTTCTACATCATTAAATGAAACATGGAAATGTCGATTTTAGGAGCTCCAATGTTAGGATTCCATCTTATATTCCTTGTAAAGTCTCGGCTATTAAATATATGGCAGATCCTGAGACTGAGGAGGTTTTCTCCAAGATTAGGTTGATTCCTGTTAGTAAGAATGAAGTTGAATTTGATGATAATGGTTTTGTTGGAGATAGACTCCATCCACTAGCAAATCATATATATGACTTTTTGGAGGAACTAAATCAACGTGTACTTATGATTGGTTATGTGCAAGGCAATAATAGCCATTGGAATGATTTGGAGTTGGGACAAAAAGATCCAATTGCTTATATTCATAGTGAAAAGTTAGCTATTGCATTTGGACTTCTAAGCTTGTTGTCCAGATTGAAGCTGTATATCTACTACGTGAAATTTATTTGGATAAAGTACGTAAATGGATGCTTATTGTCGCAATTAACATGTATTAGAGAGATTGTCAAGAGAGTCATCTCAGATATGTTAAGGTTATCCCTTCTTTCTTTTTGGCATGATCCAAATGATACAAAAAAAAAGAAATGACTCTATTCATAGAAATACTAGGGGTGTCTATGTTCTTGATTTCCCCATGTGACATATTATTATATCTTCTATTCATGGGTCTCAGAAAATACATAAGTTGATAAAGTCTATTTCATGAAATAAATCAGAGGCATAATGGTCTTTTGAAGTTCCGAGAAGTTTTATTAACATACTTCTCATGCATTGCATTCATTAAAAGATTGGGAAGAAGAGATGAACAGAGTAGAAGATTAAAAAAAAAGAGTAGTAACGGGGCAATATCAGTTCATAATTTGGATAATATGTTAACTATACAAGTTTATAGAATAAGAGAGGGAGAGTACCGAGTAGGATTTTCACAAACATAAGTTTTTAACCGCCGCAAAATTTTTACTATTAATGTCCAATAATCGTAACAACTATACCCATCCAGAGAGCTTTGCTAGAAGAATTCATACTAGACATAGAATCAGGATTCTATTCTATAGTAGATCTAGCCGTACATTTTATCTACCTTGAAGAAACTAACAGAATCTGCTCAGATAAATATAGAAAACAACTATATCTATTATCCCTAATATTATCATATCATCAATCGTGTCATTTATATCACCTAAGAAGATTGTAAGATCAGACATTATTCACTAGACTTTATCTAAATCAATCCCTTTTTAATTATCTCTTTTTAATCTTTTTAATCTTTTTAATTTTGGCTTTTTTATTTGGTATCAGAGCAAGAAAATTTTTGGACCAAATAGTTTATGAAACAATTAATTTTCACTAAATATATAAGTTACCATCACCATCTAATATATATTAGCCGTAAGACCATTAGCAATTATATAAAATATATAAGAATATTAGAATCAGAATTAGATATCTTAAATTCTGATGATTTTCAGAATTTCCTTTTTCGTGAAATAGAAATAACTAATAGTGAAATACAAGAGGAGAAGGATTATATCCAAACAACTAGAAATAAGATAAAATATATTCCATTAGGGTAAAACATATGTTAAGACAACATCCTATAACTAAAGAGATAGCCTGTAACTATTGGCTTTTAAGAAGAGAAATACTGAGAAAAGAAGAATTAAAGAAAATACTACGACAGACTAAAATCTTATTAATATCAACCTTAGAATTAGCTAAACAAATAGAAGAATCAGACTTAAAAATCAATAGAGAACCAAGTTTTATAGTAAGACGTAGTATTAGTTCAGAAACCATATCAACTTTAAAGTGGGAAATACAATATATAGAAGGAGAAATATATAGAGAAAATCAAAGAATAAAATTTTTTAAGAACAGAAAAATTTGGATACCATTAGGTTAATCAAAATAGCTAATTTAAAGAACCTAGAATATTTAGATTTAAAAATATACCCGGAAAAGAAGTATAGAATATTAAAAGATAATATGATAATTAAGTGCAATTTTAGTAGTGGAGAATATATATTACATAGCGAAGATAAGCAATACAACACTTTAATAAACTTAATAATAAATTTTGGAGAAAAAACACAAGAAAATAATAAAAATTTATTAAGAACACTAGAACTAGTAGAAGTATTACAAACCAAACAAAAAAGGACTCTAGAAAAATTAGAACAAAATCTAGACTTCATAAAATCACAAGAACTAGAAATAGATAGAAAAATACAACTCTTGAATAATAAGTTTAATCTAGAAAAAATACCTACGAAAAACGAAATAGAAAAATTAATTAAAACTATTACAGAAAAGACTAAAGAATTAGAAATACAAACAACCAGATTAGTCGAAAAAATAACAGATCAAGTAGAAGTACTAAAAAGTGAGATAAGTACCCTAAGAGAAAAGATAGACGCAATAAAAGAAATCGCTCTTTCATGAGTGATATAAAACTAGAATTAGATCCGGTATATGAAGAAGCATTAAAATTCACGGAAAGAATTCAACCCAATCCAGAGGGACTAACTAGTTATATTCCTCAAGGAAAGGCTGATCAAACGATAATTAAACAAAATAATACTTTAATAATATTACTTTTAGAAGTCAATAAAAAGCTAGATAAAATTGTTAAAGAAAAAGAGATAAAAACAGAAATCCCAAAGGTAGACGATTTAATAGAACAATTAAAAAGAGTTGAGATAACACCGCAAAAGGATAAAATTAAAATAAGGAAACCACAAAAATGGACTTTCTTCCAGGTAGGTCAAGAACAACAGACGAAGAAAGACCACGAATAAGTTTTTCAGATAATAGAATAGGTAATAATATGTTAGCAAGAATCTTAACTAGAAAAAGACAAGAAGAAAATCAGAAACTGGATGAAATAATAGATATAGACAAGACATACAGATTTTTTAGCAAAATCAACTAAGGCTACTTAATCCAAAAATATTATATAATACAAGATATTTTTCAAATAATTCTCAATTATATAGACATTATAGAGAAGAACAATTATCAGCCATAGGAAGTAAAGTAGCAACATTAAATTTAATTAATCCAGATTCAGTAAGACAAATAAAGAATTATAAAAAGAATTTAATGCATATGGGATTAATAGTAATCGGATTAAAAGGATTAACTAGAAAAAACTTAGGAACTAAAGTATTAGTAGTAGTATATGATGACAGATGATCATATCAAAAGAAATCCATACTAGGTTTAACAGAAGTAGACATGACCAATAATGGAGGAATATTTTATATCAGCCCAGACTTCATGATAAATTTAGCAGAATTTGGAAAAAATATTAAAATAGGAATACAGACTAAAAGATATGAAGAAATGAACAATGGAAATAATTTACTGATATGTGTAGGTTTCATAGGAAAAATGGCAACAAGTAGTAATACAAGATTCAAAATTAAGGTAGACGATGTAGTCGAGGTAATGGGAAATAAAGGAATAAAATTAATAAAACCTATTAAGATAAATCCAGAAGAATATGCTGCATTAGAATGGAATTTAGAAGATTTTGCAAAACCAAAAATATTTAAACCAGAATCTCATTTAATGTATACAAACTCAAAAGGAGAAACCTCAATTAGATTTACTGATTACAATTATTCTACCCAAAAAGAAATAGATGACATAACTGAGAATACGACAGACGATACCGATACTGAATTCATGAACATAGAAATAATACAAGACGAATTTGAAGTAGATATAGCACTAGAAAAGGCAAGGAGGCTAGTTAAAGAAAATAAAAATCAGACTTTCCAATGTAAAAGATGTAAACTTGGAAGGTTAGCCTTAAGCAAAGTAGAAAAACATTTTAGAAAATGTGAATTAAGATCAGATAATTGGGGATATAGAAAAGAAAATATTTTACCGAAAAAATCAGAAAAATTAGATAAAACTTTTGATGAAATACAAGATAGTTATGAAGAAACAGAAATAGAATCCCTAATAAGCCTAAAAGAATTGATGGAATCAACTAGTTCTAGCTCAAGCCCATTCCAAAGAACAACTTATCAAAGTACAATAGATACTAGCACAGGAAATGTACCTCGAAAAAGAGTTTACAGAATAGATCAAGAAACAGAAATAGAAAATGTAAAACCATTAGGAAAAAGAATGCCTATAGAAGAACCTATAAGACTACAGGAAGGAGGAAGTAAAAGTAAAATACTAAATATAGCAGCTCATGACCCACAAATGTGGAACTCAGTAATAGACCTATGGAAAGGAATCGTAGTAGCAGACTTTATAAAAACTTATAATGATACAGATGCAGAAACAATGTATAAATATATGAAACTTTCTTAGGAGAATCAACCGAGGGTTTATGGGAAGCCTATAAGTCAGAATTCCCACAAGATTTCTAAATGTTGATAGCAATGGGAGCAAATCCTTATAATTTTACAAATAAGATACATAGCTTAATTACAGGCGAAGATCCAAATAGTGGATTAGTAGTATTACAGAAAAATGCATTAATAAAATTAGAACAATTAAGTATAAGTAGCTAGTTTCATCATATAAAAAGTTTTTAAATGATTATTTTTATTACTGTACTATTAGTGGAAACGCTTTTGATCAGGACTTAGGTAAAAAATTATTTAACAAATTACCAGGAGTTTTAGGAAGGGAAATAGAAGAACGATGGTATAAAAGGGAAGGAGTAATACAAAATTCTCATGCAAAATGGTCTATAGGACATAAAATACAACATATAATGGAAGTATTACAAGAAAAATGTACTAATCTACAAATACAAAAGCAACTAAAACAGAACAATATGAGTTTTTGTAGATCAACTGTATACACAACACAGAGTTATGATAAAAATGAATACAAAAGAAAAAAATATAAAAAATATAAACCACAATACAATAAAAGATATAATAGAAAAATTATTATCTTAGAAAATATCAGCTAGAAAGCCATATTTAGACAAAGATAGACGCGTTAGAAAATATAGAACAGATAGAAATTACAAAAATAAACTAGAATGCTTTACTTGTGGTAGTGTAGAACATTTGGCAAATACATGTCCAAAGAGAATTAATAATAAAACAAGGAATTTACGGTTAATAGAAGATTTCCAAGAAACTCTAATAAATGTAGATAAATATATGTCAGACAATGAAAGCATATACTCAATAGTAAGTGTAGAAATAGAAGAAAAAATTCAAATTGACACCTCAGAATCAGAAGAAGAAGATTTAGTAAATGAAATAGGATTTGGTTCATGATGACTATCTAAATTATCAAGATGCCCAAGACCCGAATGAATATGACTCCGGAATGAGTTTCAATTCAGAAGCCATACATAATTTAGATACATGAAGTTATTAGAACAAAGGCAAAAGCAATAATACAGGGAAGACCAATAATGCAAACGTGAAAAACAAGAAAGAAAGCGAGATGTTAGTTGTGCTAAAAGACAGAAGTAAAAAAGTGACATAAAGTAGAAAGATGTGACAAGACAATGACGCTAAAAGACAAACCAAAAGTTCGAGTGGAAAGAAAAGGCGCATAAACAAGGAATCTTCGACACAAACCACGTGAAGATGGGGCCATATATATATATATATATATATATATATGTATATGGGATATGGGATATGAGAAAAATTTACGACGTTATATACGCATCACCACATGATCAGCTGGTATACGTTGATAATTTTGCCCACAGTGGCTGAGATGATATGATGGGATGCCCTAAGAGGCTTGATGATATTATGTACGTACAGATCTATGCATTACATGACATATACACGCATATTCATGACCTTATAAATATTTCATGATTTATAGAGCTATCCAGATTTACAGGTTGCGTCATTTACTCCATGTTTCTTCCATGTCCTTTATATACTGATTTACATGCCTTATATACTCAGTACATTATTCGTACTAACGTCCTTTTGTTGGGGACGCTGCATTCATGCCTGCATGTATAGACAATCAGCTCGACGAGACCTCATAGTAGACGAGGTCAGTATTCAGCCAAGGATCGGTAAGACTCCACCTCATTTGGAGTGCAGCCGAGTCTATAAGTAATCGTGTCAGAGTTTTGCTACATACTTATGGGTAGGCCGGTACCTTGTCCCATTTTATGTTAAATAATCTTAGAGGCTTTGTAGACACAGGTTTATTATGTACAGTGTGTCAGAGGCCTTGACGGCCCATATGTATTCATATTTTATTAACGATAGTTCATTAATATAACATTTGTCCACTTACAATTGTACATTACGAGTTGTGGTCATGTTGGACCATGATAGTTACAAAAAGAATGAATGAGTTACAGAGTGGTTCGCTTGGGCCAGTGCGGCACCGGGTGCCAACCATGCCTTCCAAGATTGGGGCGTGGCAAAACCCTCACAATAAAGGGTTAGTTCTGGAAGAGTTTATGCCCGGAACACAAATGGTATCGGGGGAAAATACATCTAAAGCCTTGCCTAATTTGACGCAAAAAGAATAAACTTTGTGCAATGCTTAAACGAAAAGCATTTTTATTTATTAAATGTGTCAAGAAGCACAAGTACAAGAATACAAATGGAAAACAACAAAGGAAAAGAAAGAAAAGAGCTAAACTACGTCGCCACTAAAACTTGGAAAAAGAGAAAATCTGCAACCCCCAGGGGAAGTAGGCGGATCTGTCGTTGGCTCAGGATCTTGGCCTTCATAGTTATTCTCTTCAAGTTCCTCCTCGGTTCCTGTGAACTCAGAACTAGAACTAGAAGAGTCAGTTGCATCAAGTTGAGCCAGGAGGCATTCACGAGTAGTTAACTCTAGCGCTCTGGCCTTGGCGATCTTATTGTCAATATCAATGACGTTCGCTTTGGACTCTTCCAAGGTTTTCCTCCTAATATGATACATAGAATGTGTCTTTTCGATGACGAGGGAATCCGCTGGGTGCTGAAGCTCTGATTTAAGCTTATCAACCTCGGTCAGAAGGCCATCCCGCTCGGATCTCGTGACACTAAGGCTAAGATCAAGATCACAGATTATGGTTATGTGAACCTTATTGTGTTACAGGATCATCTTATACCTATCCTCTATCTAGGCACGTTTTTCCTCAACAACAACCTCTTCAACTTTGGAATTCAACATTGCCTCCAAGTTGTTCAATCGTTCAATGGAGGCAGGCTCTTGGAAACACGACATCTTGAACTTCATACCACTTAGCCTTAGCCTATTGGAATTGAACATTTAATTGAGAAGCTTCTTAACTAAGGGACACTACTTCCTGCTCACTAAGCTATAGCCGGGCCTCAGGCCTCAAGATCACTTGCCTCAGCAGCTTTCGCTTCTAGCACCAGGAGGCGCAAGTTACGTTGATTCCTATCGGCAAAAGTTGATCCCGCTCGGACTCGAGTCATTCTTTGTCAAGGATCAGTTCTGAAGGCCCTCAAAAGCGAGGAAGTTGGCCTATAAAGCAAATATTAAAGTTATAAACCCTATCATAACAAGCCAAGAAGAAGTAAGCAGAAAAAAGGACAAGTGCAATACTGCTGTTGTGTTGTGCATGGTATTATTTGTCATACACTCCCCCAAAAGAATTTTCATCTTATCTTTCTCTGAAGCCAGCGGCTTCAGATAATTGGCGAGTTCCATCGGCCTGTACAACATATGGCACTTTGTCAACACTGAGAGATACACTCCTTCTCTTGGGATCTATAGAAGGGGGAGAGTAGTTGTGCCCCAAATTCCCATGGTCTTGGGAATGGGGATGAGGAACATACTTCTCTCGGGTATCTACAACCGCGTGGAGGAGGTGTAGTAGTTGCTGGTAATGAAGGTATGGCTGGCGTGGAAGGAAATAAAGTTTATGGTGTTGTAGGTTGAGAAGCAGCAACGGTAGAGGGAGTGGTTTTTGTTGGTTGCTCGCCAACCGAAGGCGGAAGAGGCCCTGTACTTGGCCTCATAGTACTGGGAGCAACAACTGGTACCGAAAAGGGAGAATTGGCATTCTCTACTAAGTCAAATTCTCCGAGAGTACTCGGGCATCGTCCTCAGTTGGGGTTCGAAGCTCTTGAGATTGAGCATTCTATTGAGCTGATGAAGGTCGTTGTATCCTTTGCAGGGAATCCCCTTCATTATTGGATTCCCAATTATCGTCAATAATGTGGTTGCAGCTGGCTCGGGTGCGGCTTTCTTCACCTTCTTATTCTTACTCTCGGCCAAGGAAGAATGCTGCTTTTTTGGTTGCTTGTTCTCCAGCCGGGGACTCCGAGAGGAAGCATTTGCACCAGAAGAAGACCTGAGGGCACCTGTTCAGGTGAGAGCCTCCTTCAATAACCTCGCAGCCTCTAGGGGATCAACTAAAATGTCCTCAAGGATGAAAATAGAACCGTGCGGAAGACCTGAATCTAGCAAAAAGGTGAGGTTAGCCAATCTTCCTATGTACAAAGATAGACTAAAGGCATAATTAGTTTACCATGATTCTTGGACCTCCACCCATACTTGGGGGACAACTCTTTTCACCAGCGGGTCTCAGGCGTGGTGATGTCCTAAATCTTCTGAACCCAACGGTCCAGGCCTTCAACCCTTTGAGGTGTCCACCAAGTTGCTAAAATAATGAAAGGAGAAGGGCTGGCAATGACATAAGACGACCCTTTTTCAGAAAAAAAGAGATAGACTTTGAACTTACATGAACGAGTCTAGGACTTAGGGAAGGATGGAGTTGTGATGATATCCCTGGTGGCAATAACCACAAATTGCTCCATCCATCCACGGTCATTGTTGTCCTCCATGCTGGTAAGCAATGCATGGTGGCCACGCTTGCTGAAATTTATTACTCCCCCACGAAATATCTTGAGGGAGTAGAGGTTTATTATTTGAGCCAAGGTGAGGGGATCCTTTATTTCTTGGTATAGACGCCGCAGACAGGCCAACGTTCGCCATACTTAAGGGCCCACCTATGCCAAGTGAACACGGTACCGGTGGCACAATTCCAAAATCACGGGGTCAAGTCCCCCTCTCAAAGAAAACGACCCCATAGTGAAGTAATACGTGTAAACATACGTAAACCATTCTTAGTGAAGGTTAATCACTCCACCAGATCGGGAGTAATGATGTTTAAGGCGTGGCAGTCACAGTCCTCCTTCACAACAGGAATACTAGAAGGGCGAATAAAAGAAGGGTATTTTCCAACAGCCAAGTGCAAGAGTGTGAAGTAGGGAACTTCTCTTTGAAGTCCTTGGCTGTGTTGAGATGTTTGGGGATGATGGTACTCATCGTAGGAGGATCAGCATCAACATCAACCTCATTGTCTTTGCCCATTTTTGGGCCCCCACCGAAGAGAAAACCGAAGTTCTTAGAAGAACTAGTGTAAGGAGCCATAATCAGCAGAGGGTGATAAGAGTTTTTTGAAGAAGATCAAAGAATGATGGAACCAGAAAGAATTTTAATGCAGAGAAATTGAGAAGAGTTATGAAACTGGTAGAAGTGAAAGAAGAAGAATGAGGCATATAAGTAATGGAATATGCGGCTTAAATCATGGCCATGATTACCTTGAAAACCGGAAAAAAATATTGCTAAATCATGGAGTAACACGTGTTCGGGGTATTAAATGCGAGGAGATTTGCGTCTTATCAAGCATTAGAAACTTTTCAGAAAGGTTCAAAAAATTTCCTGCCAAGGAAAGAATCTTCACCAACTTCCCGGTGACACAAAGATGTGCCACCGGAAAGCAGGGAGACTATCTGTATAGATTAAAATTGGTTCAAATTAAATCCTTGAAGAGCAGAGTGACGTATGAAACCGGGGGCAAACGGAAGATGAAGCGAGTAGAAACTAAGACTGAGAACAACAGCTTCGGTTGGCACCTGGTAGATCTCGAAGGGAACATCATAAACGAAAGCAAACAAATACTTGTCACCAAATGAAATTCAATGAAGTATATTCTTCAGTATTAAATACACAGCCATTATGGCATTCATGGCATGACGTTACATATTCATCAATGGCCATATTATTGTCATTTAAAAGGTTGATTCTAGGATCTTGTTCCTAGATATAGCTATAAATGGTGACTTCAACAACCATTGTAGGACAGGGAAATTCTGACAAACTTATGCTACACACTATTTCCAAGCTAAAAAATATTTTATTTTCTGTCTAATGTTATTCTTATCGCTACCTTCGGAAGCCTTGCTCCCGAAATCAGTCTATCTGCTATTTATCTCGATTTCAACGCTAAGTCTTATATTTTATTTTATTCGTTTATCATTTTTGGGATCAAATTGATTTGGTTATTGGAATGACCCGACCAATTGTTTTGAGCAATTGCGTCCAGTTCGGCAGTTTGAGGTCATGAGTAACTTCACATAGTGTACTATGACTTGAACGCATCATCGACTTTGGTTTATAAGTGATTCAGGATTGATTTTTTAAGGAGGAATCCCACTTGACAAGCTTGGAATTGAAAGAGTTGACCAAGTTTGACTTTTGAGTATTTGACCTCGGATCGGAGTTGTGATGGTCCGGATGGTGATTTTAGACTTGGTAATATGCCCGGATTTTGCATTTGGATGTCTCTAGAAGGTTTCGGTACCATATGGCAGAAGTGGTAATTTAAAGGTTTGGAATTTTCCTAAGTTTGACCATGGTTTGAAGTTAAAGCTAACAGGTTCAAATTTTGGTTTCGGGACTTGGAATAGATCTGTTTCATCATTTGAAACTTGCCTGCAAAAATTTGTGTCATTTGGAATTAATTTGATTTGGTTCGGATGCTTGGTTGCAGTTCTAGAAGTTCATTGTGATTTTCATGCGTTTTGGTGTTCGATTTGTGGTTATAGACGTTATTTTGGTGTTTTGATCGCGCGAACGAGTTCGTATGATATTTTTAGACTTGTGTGGATATCTGATTTGGAGCCCCAAGGGCTCGGATGAGTCTCAGATTGATTTTCGAATTTGTGTTGTCAAACTATGTGTGCTGGTATTAGTGTCATCGCATTTGCGATGAAAAGGTCGCAAATGCGGCTATCGCATTTGCCGACTCCGAGTCGCTTTTGCGATTCTGTGTTGCTGTGTTAGAATTCGCATTTACGAAGAAAATCTTCGCATTTGCGAGAGATTGTTGTCCACTTTTGCGAGACATCTGTCGCTTTTGCGATGGCAGTTGTCTTCGCATTTGCGATGCTTTTGGTGGCAAATGGGACTTTAATAGAGAGTCCCAAGGTTCACTTTTGCGAGGAAATGCTCGCTTTTAATGCGACTTCTGAGGTTGGTATTAACACTTTTATTTCGGGACTTAGCTTCATTTTAACATATTTTGAACCCTAGACTCGGTTAGGGGCGATTTTGTGAAGAGATTTTCATACCAAACCATTGGTAAGTGATTCTAATCAATTTCCAACTATATGTCATGATTATATATTAGATTTAACATCGAATTCATGAGAATCTAAGAGGAAATTTGGGGATTTTTGTGAGAGTTAAAAAAATAAAAGTTGTGATTTGAGAGTCCAATTAGACTTAGATTTGAAAAAAAGACACATATATGGACTCGTGGGGTTATGGGTAGTCAAGACATACCCTTAAACCTGTATTTTGACCGGTCGGGCCCGGGGTTGACTTTTGTTGATTTTTTAAAAATTGTATAAAGATCAGAGCTTTGTTAATTGAAATTGTTTCCTCTTGCATTGTTTGATGTATTTAAGTCGTCTTTGTCTAGATTGAGCCGAGCAAAGATGAATTTGTAAAGAAAAAACTAATTTAAATTTTGATTTGTCTAAATTAATATAAAGTATCTGGCCTAACTTTGTGGGGGGGGGGGGGAAACTACCCCTTAGGTTTTGGATTGATAGTACTATTTGAATTATGTGTAAGGCGTGTACACGAGGTGACGAGTGTGTACGCGGGCTTATATGTGGTATTTGACCGGTTTAGACTATTATGCTTCTTTCATGCATTTAATTGAAGTTATCGTTTCATGTTATATCTTTTGTTGTTAGGCTCTCCCTTACGTGATCTACTTGAAGTTGTTAGTACATGTTCTATCTTTCATTTCCAAATGCACCCTTATATGTTTTTAATTGTTAAATTACAGTTACTTGTTGAATACATGCCTTGTCTGTCTCATGCCTTCATTGTTAATCGATTCTCAAAAATTGTGTCTTGATTTACGAATTGTCATTTCTTACTATTTGATTTTGTGGGTTATCGTGTAACTTCTTCATCCGTTGTGACTTCTCTGTGTAGCTTCGCTATTGCGTTGATTTTTGCGATATGCCGTAGTTGGTTGTAGTTTGTTTGCTGAATTCATATTGCTTGGAGAGCGGGTTGCACGCCGCAACAGTATTGATAATGATGATATGGTGGAATAAGAGAGGATTATGATATTGATTAATGATGATATGGTGGGATCAGTTACGCACCGCAACCGTTTGTGTACGTAATAATTGATATTGATAATGATGATATGGTGGAATAAGGGAGGATTATGTTATTGATAAATGATGATACGGTGGGATAGGGTTGCGCGCCGCAACAGATTGTATATGTGATACTTGATATTGATTAATGATACTATGGTGGAATAAGGGAGGTTTATGATATTGGTAAATGATGATACGGTGGGATCGGGTTGCGCACCGCAACGGATTGTGTGTCTTGTGTGAGTCATGCATCCTATGTGAACCGTTGCATTACTTCAATGTGTCAATCTGTGGTTTCGTGGTTACTTGCTGAACTAATTTTCAAGATAATTTACTGCGCGGAGTCAGTATTTAATACCCCGTTGAGTTGTAGGTAACATAACGGTTTTAAATGAAAGAATTAGGAGCATGCTTACCTTATGTAACTCTTAAGTTAAAACTCGTCGTTTCATTC
This sequence comes from Nicotiana tabacum, assembly GCF_000715075.1. Classification (NCBI taxonomy): domain Eukaryota; kingdom Viridiplantae; phylum Streptophyta; class Magnoliopsida; order Solanales; family Solanaceae; genus Nicotiana; species Nicotiana tabacum. The sequence continues at coordinate 141,788,820 of NC_134087.1, read as the reverse complement.
GGTATTTTACTATTCTTAATAGTTGTCATATTTTACTTTAATCAAGTTTTCGAATTAAGCTCCTTATCCTATCTGACGTTTTTACTTTACCTAAAAATCGTTGTTATGCTTTATTTTATCAAATTTTGTACTTAATGCGGCAACTTATCTGATGCTTTAATTTCTTTATTCTAATGACGTCTAAACTAAACTCGTTTGTTACCATATCTTGTATAAATTGTATCTTATTTCACTCTATTTGGTTCCTAAATAAAACTCATTTTCTCATTTGACTCCCTACTTTATTCAAGATTGTTATTATGCCCTATTATATATAAATAAATCTTTTGAACATTTAAATTAGTATTTGACACGGATACAATACACATGGTAGCACATGGACTTTGCCGTGCGAAAATGATTTGCAAAAAAATGTGGGCACAGTGCCATACGTATAAGGTTTGGGGTTGTGACTTACGATTTGAGATTACGAGGAGTGGTACCTCGGGTGATTCTTGTTATAATTCGTGCATTATGAACGATTTGATTGATTGAGTTGTCATCGATTCTCTTTGTTTGAATTCAATCATGTTTTATTTGTATTTTAACTATGTTATTGCTTTATTACCTGGTTGTTTCTTGTTGCCATTCGTGCTTCTATTATTCTCACTGTTGATTGTAAATTTGTGATCCTTCTGCTGTTGGTATTACATTGATGTTCTTTCCATTGTTAGCTCTATGCGATATCCTGCACAGGTTTATATGTCTAGTAGGTGTCTTGACCTGGCCTCGTCACTACTCTAACGAGGTTAGGCTTGATACTTACTGGGTACCGCTGTGGTGTACTCATGCTAGACTTCTGAATATTTTGTGCAGATCCAGGTACTTATGATTGAGATGGTTTGAGACTTATGCCTGCGCGGTTGGAGACTTCAAGGTATACCTGCTCGACGTTCGCAGGCCCCAAAGTCACCTTCTGTTGTATTTTATTTTCATTGTTTCCTATTATGCCGGGACAGTGATGTACTTGTTATTTCTAGCTACTCTTAGAAAAACTTATGACTTGTATCACCGGTTTTGAGATTGTATGACTGATGTTGGTTCAGCTACGCTATTATAGTTATTATTTAGTGAATTGCAGTTAGTTAAATTCCATTAATAATCAGTATGTGTTTGGCTTACCTAGTCTTAGAGACTAGGTGCCATCATGACATCCTAAGATGGAAAATTTACGTCGTGACACTTGTTTATAAACCACACTATAAATTCAACCGTACCGTTTTATGGGTAAACAGATAGAACTACATAGCGGTCTCCAATTATCAGAGATATACAATGTTAATCACGTAGTAAACAGTAAGTGCTACAAAAATACAAACAAATCTTTTTAAAATACTATAATCTACAGCAGAGCAAGAGACTTAAAACTGTTAGCACTTAACCACTATGTCAAGTAGTGTTTGTTTCCAGTTCCAATTTCCACCATGAAACATCGACGTCAACTAAATTAGCACACTATGTCTTAAATAGTACATAAAACCACAAGGCATTGTAATACAAAGCAGCTCTATCAAATTGTGGAATTTTGACGAAAAGGAGAAAAAACAAGAAGAGTAAACAAAAGGAATATGAAATTCGGTTTCATTATTAAAGCAGAGACAATATGGTTATATGGAGCTCTTCCCAAGTATAAGCATGTCTGAGTTGGGAAAGACTGGTGAAATCCACACGGACTAGAACAAGTAGACGAGCAGTTGAATGTCTCAAAATTGATGCGAAATCCACACGGACTAAAACAAGTAGACAAGCAGCTGAATGTCTCAAAATTGAGTAAACTAGGACATGGCATGCAAAAGGTTTTTGTTTTCATACACCATATACCGGGTGCGAGTAAAAAAATTTCCACATTGTGGGAGTTTCAAAATTGCTAGTCGACCAAATGCTTGGATTCCCACAATTTTGCCAAATTTGAAAACAGTATCATCCTCCTCGTAGCACTCTGCAACTAAGGTACACCATTCCCAAAAGATATCAGGCTATCAGCCTGGGATTTCTCAATTTCCAAATCTTGGCCTCCCCACTTTCGCATACGCTCATTTGTCTCCTCAACCTACATGTTCAGTTCCTCGGTATAACATTTCAACGCAAAATAACTTATTTTTGCTACTTATGATAATGACAAGTGATTGTTTTAATAGGTTATACATGTCTAAGTTGAGTGACAACTTGGCAAAACCTATGTAATTGACTTGTAAATGAATTTATGACTAATAACCAAGAAGTCGAAGTTGACCTACTATAGTTTACAAGTAGTAGATAATAGCATGCTATAATAGACAACACCATGCATATGCATTATACTAGTTTCTGTCGTGTTAAAATGACAACCTGCTTAAACAAGTGCAGCAAACTAGCATGATATTTACAATGATTAAATAAGACAGAAGAGTCTAAAAACAAGGATCAAGCAAGAATAAGTAAAATGTTTAGTTATTTGACACAAGGAAAGAATAGGAGAAGAGATGCTGAAGCAAAAACAGCCCCCAAAATTATGAAAGGGAAAAACAATGGATGAACTCAACAAGTACAAGAATGAGCAGGTATTTTTTTCTCATTTAGATGCATGTGAATACCCTACTTCCTATTACATAAAGACTAGAAGCATGCCTATTGTTCTGTTCAGTTGCTTTATCGTAATAGATTATGCCAAAAAGTACGAATCAAGAAGCCAATTTGCAATGTTTCATTTACCTCCTTGTTCCAGTTTGTCTTATATAGTACAACCAAGAGTAGCACAGTCTGCAAAGATGTCCCAGCTATCATTCCCAGCCAAAGTCCCTGCAAGTTGTTCAATCAATTCAGGGTAGTGAAGCAATTCAAAGAGAGAAAGACATCCGGATCGATAACACAAGACATAAAATAAACCGATAGTTAAAGAAACTCTCTTTGATTTCAACCAAATGGTTATCAGGTATAATAACAACGTAATATAATCCAGCTGTGTCTTTTTGATACTTCTTTCCAAACAAAAAACTGAGTGAAAAAGGCCGGGGAGGCAGGGAGGGATGAAGATTATGTAGCTAATGTCAACGATACAATAGAGTTGCTAAAGAAAACTCAAATACTTAGTTTACCTTTGCTCCCAACTTAGCCACATAACCAAGAGTAAATCCTAGTGGGAGTCCAAATATATAATAACATCCCAGATTAATATAAGCCACTAAAGCTTGCCATCCACCTCCTACAGCAACACCTGCAAGAGTACCTCATGAATTAATATGGTAAGGAGGCACGACAGATTACAGTAAATCGATCTGTCAGAAAATACAAATCTAGGAAACAGCTTGCATGATCCAAGCCAATACCTGATATAACAGGTTGAACACTATTAAGAACCATAGTTATTCCAAGAAGGTAAGCAAGATCACCGACAGCTTGTTGCATATCCTTGCTGCTTGTAAAGATAATTGCCAAATGCTCTCTAGCTACCAATACAATAACCATACAGAGTAGCCCAATTAGGAGTGACTGAAACACTGAGATATAGACAGAGTATTTAGTGGCCCTTGGATGTCCTTGCCCAAGCTCATTTGAGACCCGTACACTGGGGAAAAAGGAAAAGAAGTGAATAAGTTGCAAGAAGACTAGCTAGGGAATTATACTAGAGGTGATACAAGGAATAAAACAAACAATCTCAGCTGAGAAGTTAAAATCCAGGAAGCCTCCTTCACTTCCTTATTGGCATTTGAGAAACTTAAGGCAACTATTATGGATTATCACATTCTACCATGGGTAACATTCTCCTATTACTCAGAGGTCCACGGTGACTGACAAAAGCATTTGGCAAGCAATTTAACTGCATTAGGATAATTTTGAATTGCAACATAAAAAACAAAGACAATAATGACAGGAAGGATATGAGGTATAGTAATTTTCTCCAGATTCCGAGAGCATATACTTGAGCCACTTCATCTACATGTACATATTGACATATATAGGATGCACCACAACTGTTTCACATGAACATAAAAAATTAAGTGCAGTTCTGAATAATTATCGAGACTTTTTACCTTATGGCAGCATTAATTCCAATGAACAACATGCCTTCATACCCATTGACGTTCATGCTGTAAAACAGAAGAATCAATTAGAATCAGAAATGAACTTGAGAATCTCATCCCACAGGGTGGAATGATAATTTTTCTGCTAAATATGATGCTGTGGGAGTACTGCGGAAGAAGTATTTGTATATCAAACACCATGCTGGCACTATGGATAGACAAGACTTAAGCACAAGATTCGGTAGAGAATAAACTGGTGCATAAACATTTCTGTTAAACTTTTCAATGCCATAGAACTAAGAGAAGTAGCATACAGACTAAGGTAAACTCACCAAATAGAAATGGACCCAACTGCGATGACTGCATGGTCGAGATGGCCAACAAGGATGATAATACTCATCATGTACCAAATCTCAAGGCATAACATAACAGCTGATGCAATGGAGAGCTTCACAAAAGACCATATTTCGTTAAATGCTGCCCACGACAATCCCTTCCACCCATCCTTGCACCATCCAACAACATACACAAACTGAGCAATTGCCATGGCCCAATTTGTAATGTCAAAGGCTAAGGCAGCACCACTTGTACCCCAGCCAAACGTATAAATAAAGAGCCAAAGGAGTGTAGCATGCACTAGCAAAGAAACAAATCCAATCCAGGCAAGCACATCAACTTTGCTTTGAGCTTGAAGGAATTTGGAGGTTGGAAAATTGATAGCAAGTGAAAACAATTGAGGGATAATTAGTATGGCGTATTCCCCAGCAAGCTCAGCAATGTCATATTCTTGGCCCAACAGCTTGAGCACTGGGGTTGCAAATAAATAGATGGGCAAGAGCAAGATAGAAGTTACAAACAGAATTATGATAGAGCGTTGCATGTAAACTCCAAGCATGTGAATTTGCCCTGCACCATAGGCCTGTCCACACAGTGTCTCCAGCGCACTTCCCATTCCCAACTGAAAAAATTATCAATAATGTGATATTATGAGGACTGTTACTCCACCTATTGATATGCTGACAAATTAATTCTCTCTTATTTTGGTTAAACAAATCAAATGCTCTCTGAACTTGAAAACCCATGCTGAACATCAAAATATACACATCTACTCCCATACTAATATGGGTTCAAGGTGTGAGAGTGGTACTATCTCCCATTTCTCAGTTTTAGGAAATTCTTTTCATTTTGCAAAAATACCAAAATGTTCAATACAATTTCTTTTTCAAATAACATTCATAACCTTCAAGAATTCAAATTTTGAACATAGATGTTATGTTTTCTCTGTAAAATATGTTTTCAATCATTCAATCAATATTCCAATCTACTATCACGAATATAAAATAAAACTCAAATTAGCATCTCAGTAATCAACCAAATAGTATCATATAAAATGAGTACTTTCCTAGATATGCAGGGGCACGTAGAGATTAAATTTAGCTGGCTTGAAGAACAAACGGCATTGCACCTAGTGCTCTTCTGAAGCAATGGGTGGGTTCTCTTAACATATACAACCACATACACTGTTAGAAAATAGGAAATGGAATTGAAAAAGAAATGCTTTGAGGTGAAAATATTGTCTATATTTATCCGTATACTCTATTAAGAATGTTAGAAAAATAGGAACATAATTGAAGAAGAAAAGACTTCCCTCGAAAAAGTATACACTTTCGAGAATTACAAGAAATTCCCTTCACGATTCAACGAAGCCACAGTACACTGCAAATTCACCTATATATGGGTCCTTATATTTATAATACTTTAGAGATAACTTTTCAGAAAAAGTCATTCCCTACTTATAGACTACTAAGCACCATGGTCAGGGTAAAATTGTTGTCATGTGACCAGGAGGTTACGGGTACAAGCCGTGAAAACAACCTCTTACTAAAATGCATGGTAAGACTATGTACTATAGACCTTTGTAAGTGGATTTTTAGCAGTGAATGTCAGCAAAAGGCAGTAGGTTCAAATGAATTACTGCTTATAGACTACTAAGCACCTAAGATGTGCTCTATGTTAAATTCAAGGAAAAATACTACTGCACGATCAATATCAACATTTATATTTTTACATGTACTGTTTTTTACACATGGAAATTAAGAAGGGAAGAGAGAGCTGACCATGAAGCCGAAAGAGAAGGTACCAATGACAGACTGAGCAATGGAGATAGCAGAGAGCTCAATGTCTCCAAGATGTCCGACAAATATATTAGTAAGAGAGTTCACACCATACTGACAGATTATGTTGAAGGCTATAGGACCTCCTATCCTCCACAGCTTAACACTCTCAATGCAGAAAATAGCCCACCATATTTTTAGACTTCTGGCAGGGCGGTAGTCACCGTCGGCGCCGATGAGTTGGTGGTCGTCACCGGAGAAACCGTTGAGCAACGGCGTCTCCATGACTGTGTGTGAATGAGCAGAGAGAGGGACAGGTGTTGGCTCACTCTACTCTCGTGGAAAGTAGTTATGTCTCCGCTATAAGCTGAGTTTGTTTGTTTCCGTCTGTGGCCGTAACTGAAAAATCAGCTATTCTTTAATACTAGCATGTGTAACAAGGCAAATTTAGGTACGGATGGTTAAAAATAATAAAATTAATTAAAAGGAAAAAAGGTTTGGTTTGGGAAAATATCAAAGGCAAGATATAAAGGTTTTCTAGATTAGGTGCAGGGGAAGATGTAACATTCAATGACGGGTTCGATTGAACCTATAACTTTTGATACGACTTATAAATTAATGTGTCAAAATCTACTAAAATTATAACAAATAATAGATTGAACCCATAGTCTTAAAAGTATAATGGGTTAAACGCTAAAAACCTTAAATGTTGAACCCATAAAATCTAAATCATGAATTCGCCTCTGATTAGGTGGCCAATTGGGCACCCTTGATACTCGATCTATTACAACCTTTTTTTTGGTTTATATATTAAGGTGTTTCGATTAGTTTAGATACATTTTAACTATTTTATCGAGTGTTTTTTATTTTTAATGAGTAAAAAAATAAATAATTTTGTCCTTTAAAATTTAAGCAAATAAATTATTTTTGTTGCTTATGTAGATTTGAATCTTAATCTCGTCGTCGACTACTAGTCACATACTTGAGTGCATTTTATTACTAAGTTTTGTAATATTATGATAGCTTATTGTTGCGACCAAAACACTCACGCAAGTGTATGCGATCTTCAAGTAATATAGTAATAAGTAGAGTATCGTTCTCACGAGGACTTGTGATTAACTTAACTACTGATGCAAACTCAAATAATTATCGATTCAAGTTAATTCATCACAGAATATATAAATAACCAATTTACAATTTAACTAGTAGACAAACAATGCCACTTATGAATTTTTCTTTTAACAATTAATAAAAGAGATATCCCGGGATTATGGGCTTGCTAGAGATCATGCTACGTTTTTAGCTTAAAAATAATTTATTGAATTATCTGGGTTATTGATTATATGGTTGATAATACCCATAAGAATCTGTCGATTTCTTATGCGCTTATTCAAGTTAAATTAACACCTATATTCCTATGGTATTAATATTAACTCAAATGCATTTACAAATCCTATTTCTCAACCAAACAAGACAATTAAGTATAGTTCTATCTTAATCGCGAATCTTTCACCCGATGCCCAGGATCCAGATCTTGCTCTATTTGATTCTATATGCAATCAAGAATTTCCTTTTTCAAGTTTAACTCAAGATTCGTAAATATTATTTCACTGTTAGCTATGCAGTAAAATAATTAACAGCAGAATCAAATAAACAACTCTTAACGATAATTCAAGATCATAAATCTAAGCTTCAAACAACATAATCATCTAACACCCATAACCCCAGAATATTTGGATTTTTAGCTACTCATAATGATACAAACATCAACAATAAAAATCTTAAACATAATATGAGTAAATACTAGGAGAAGGTTTAGAAAAACTCTTTTAATCCTTGCTCCAAGTTGATGTTCCTCCTTGATTCTCTTCTTCAAGATGAATCTCCTTCTTCTTTTTCTCTCCAAAAACAGGTCTCCCCAATAATGGCATTGCTTTTACCTTTTTAATCATGTAGGAAGAGGTTTTGACAAGTATGCCCTTTTTAGTCCGAAATAGAATAATTTTGTGATTTTTACACACCCGCGACGCATCCCGTGCGACGCGTACATGGATTGGACAGAGGCAGAATGCATTTTAACAGAGCAAAACAATGCATCGAAAATATTTTCACTGCCGCGAAATTTTGCCCTGCTTTGTTTTTTCATTTGTTTTGCTATCCAGGCTTGCTTTGCGACTCCCGAACATGATCCCGACTTGATTTATTTAGCTTTTACTCAGACTTCAAAGCCCCAAATCAATCAAATTCATCCCAAAGTTAGTTCTTAAGCCGGATTAGCTTCCTGCAAGGCATAAAGCATGAATTTAGTACAATTCATTATCATTTAAGCTCAAACCTTTGTAAAATACAATAATTAAAGTGTTGTTACAACAACTAAAACACGAGCTTTTAGCCTATGATCAACACCCCACACTTAGACCATTGCTCGTCATCGAGCAATTAACATAGATTTCACATAAGGACGACTTTTTTATCAAACAATTTCTCTAACAACACATGCCAACACTTAAGTACCAATTCATAATAGTTCAATCCTCAAGACATGACTCACAAGTGCCACGCATTTTCATAACTTGCTCACTTACTCTAATACAAAGGTCAAAACGTTTCCTTGCTTTCACAAATCATGTACCCTCCCACAACTAATATAGACTAGTTCCTCTCAACATAGTATTCACAAATATTTAGGAACTCAAAATAGGAAGAATTAACTCACTCTCAGAATTGAAATTCATGTGCAACAGATGACATACCATATGCTTGCCCCTAGTGTAATACTCTACTAATTGAGCTTATTCAATCAAGGATCAAATAGGACTTTAATTGGTTGTAATGCAGGCTGAGGAAGGGTGTGATAAATATAGAATGTAGTAGCTACATCTCTTTGAGCACTTCATATATACACCATTTCATTTCACAATTTCAGCATTACTCTTATGTTAAACCATCTCCAACCTTTTTGAGATTTTTCATACTAACAACAAATCCCTTTTTCTTTAAGCACCATAAGTTAGGGAATGTTACTACTGAAAATTCACCCCTATATATATACATATATACACATATATGAATTATTCTTCACTCTTTTTTTTTAAAACTCATTCAATAAACCAACAAATCTCTTCTCAACTTTAACAATATTAAAACAAGACTAAGTGCTCATAAGAGATAGATGTTCAAACAACTGATATATTTACATAAATTGGTAAGGTTTATAATACGGATGCCAAAGAAATATGATTAACAGCTCAAAAGGTTTGACTAACATATATACAATTAGGTGGAGATGATTATCAAATTGGTTCAACAAAGAAATGTCTATATCATCTCCTAAACTGAATAATACTACTATTTCGCTTTGCAAAACACTTGAGGGCAAGTTCTAGATATCAACTGTTACGCACAGAATATTTCAACAACCTCACTCACATATTGGCACACAACTCATTCAAGCTTGGATCTTTCTTGACTCTCTAGTCAAAGTAGTTAAGCATAGTTATAAATACACAATTTAAGGCACTTACTTTAGAATCAAGAACTAAGATTTGAACATCACAAATAAGGTACATATAACTTCTAAAGCATGTGCATTTGAGGAGATCAACTCTGTAAGTTAGGAACTTTTTATTAAATTGAAATAAAAAATTATACTATACCCGGTTCAAATATACCCTTGGAAAAGAACCGTGGTGTAAAGAAAAACCAAGGGGAAAGTTTTAATTTAAACCAAAACTAGCATACACTAAACTAAAAATAAAACAAAATTGCAAACTCAATAATTTCGAATTTTTCTGATGGATTTTTTTTTTCGACTTGATTTTTTTTTTCGACTTTATTTTTCAACAAGAAAATCCAGGAGGGATCTATACCGAAATTAGGATTACTTACTATCTATCAACACTATATTCTAACAAAACAAACTAAAAGCAATTTTAACAAACTAAACAAAATCAAACAAAATAACTAAACTCAATCAAACAAAATACGAAAAATATAAAATTAAGTACATTACAATAGGGGCCAACCACCCCACACTTAAAAAATTTGCATTGTCCCTAATGCGAAAAGATCAAAAATAGATCAGAAAAGACTCCCTGAGGCCATTGGCCTAAGCATCGTCATCCTCAAAAGTGCGCAAATATTCTTCGTCATCTAAGGGAATAGAGTTCACATATTCATCCGGTGGGATTTGTCCATGCTGAGCCATTCCTAACCACTGTTATGTGAAAGTAGATAAAGGGTGATTTTGTTGAAACTCTTCCAAGTTCACTTCCCCTCTAGAAGCGCGAAGGCGCAGGTCAGCAAATAATATCTACAAAGTCTCTTCCACTCGGACAAACCTTTGATCGGGGTTAAGTGCAGCTGCAGGCGGATCTATCACAGTCGTGACATCAAGCGCCCTGATAGGATATGTTACTTCTATCCGCCGATCATAGTGATACTCTTCTTCAATGAAGTGCGTCTGCAATAACCGAGTAATTATACTCGGATAGTGTAGGCGGCGTCCTCGAAAAGGTCTCACCTTTGACATGTGTTCCAGCATAATTTTCCCAAGGTCCACCTGCATTTCTGTTAAAAATGCATAAATCAAGCAAACCTTTAGTTTTGATACGTCTGTATCACTTTGTGTTGGCATGATTTTGGCATTTATTATCTTCAAAATGACTCGTGCAGGACGCTGGAATGTTCCTTTTTTTATTTCCTTGTGACACTCATTTGTATCTCTAGTCCACAAGGCAAATGAATCTTCACCACATAGCTGTCTGCGGATGTCTGGTAATCTGCTCTACGCACGAACCTCTGGAACAGCTTATGTGAATGTTCAGTTAAACCCATTATTTGATTTATGACCTTTGACAAAAATGGGATCACTCTATTTCTGATCCTGACTTGATAGCTGGCATCTAAATCACCGTCCGGTTGCCAATTGGCACAAAATTCTTTTACCAAGTTGATGTTCACACTATCACCTTGGCGAAACAACCGTTCAAAACCCAAAGCTCGAATGTTAGTATATATGGCATTATATTTACGGGCAAGCTTTGATTCATCTATGGCAACTTCTGGGGTTGGTGGCACAGCAGGGACGAAGGATTGGAACCATTGTATTGTATGGGCTGGAATAGCCCTGATGCCATATTTACACTCTGGCACCTCATCTGCATCAGGGTCAAAGTGTTCCTCTTCCTCCTCCACTGGTGCCGGAGGTGGTGCCCTTCTACCTCCACGTTGGCTAGTAGATGCAGCCTCAGTTAGGCCAGCGTTTGATCTTTTGCTTAGGCGCCGAGACATTATACCTACACAACATGATATATTAGTTAAAGATGCACAAAATTATTTTAAGAGCAAGTGGAGTAAATACCCCACACTTATGTTATAGCATGTTGACACTTAGGATGTATAACAGGGATTCGGACTACCCTGTTTTTCAATTATAATGATATAATGCTTATCGGCCTACCCAATCATTAAAGAGACTTGCAACAATTAAAAATAAAATAAAAATCAAAAACTAAGCTAGATTTTACAAGCTAAATTAATATTAAACATAAACATAAAAAGAAATTTGTCTATTTTACAAAATTCAAAATTTATATACAAAATATACTACATAGGCACATTAGCATGAATCTTACATCTCATTTTTACATAAAGAAAGCGAAAAAATCACGGCTTGGCCTAATGTTATAGTTGTTATCAATAATAACATCTCACAATGCAATTTGTTTCTCAATTTGCAACATTACTCAATTTTATGTCACTTAGACATTTTAACAAACACATTGTAAGCATGTCTTTTTTTTCTTAAAGTTTCAACTTCAAAAGAGGCCTAATCACCATATCAACAACACCAATATGCCTCTCATCACAATTATAACATCACCACATCTTCACAATAATATTCAATACACAATTTTTCACTTTTTATATGCATTTTCGGATTAGTACACTCCTTAACAATCTTCAACAAGAAACTCAACTCATTTCACCTCAACACACCTTCAAATCCTCCATAACCCCAAAAAGAATATACAGGCTAAGTTTCTAATACTATTTTTAACAATATTAACAAAAGAAACTAAAAGAAGATTATGAACACAATTCTTGCTAGGGTTTATACGAATATACTTGAAAATAAGAAAGAAATAAAAAATGAAATACTACTAGTTTGAAGGAAAAGAGAGAAGAGAATACTTACCTTGCAAGAACAAGAAGGATTTGTAGATGAATCTTTGAATGAATTTGTTTGGTTGGGGTGCTTGAGTTTAGTGATAGAGAAGAAGAGAGTTTGGGGAGTGAAATAATGAAATAAAGGGAGGGGCGTTTGGATTTAAGCAATAATTTTTTTTTAATATAAAACTGGCCTGCCGCGGTGCCCCACGCGGCGCACCCCGCGGCGCGGTAGGCCAAAAATCTTAGCTGCTCCAAAATTTTTGTATTCAGCCTCATCTGTGCAATTTTGCCTGGCGCGTTGTGTGGCACGACGCCCCATGCGATACGGTAGGCCAATTTTTCACAAAGTTAGCATATTTTTTTATTTTTTAGCTCACCATTCACCCCTACATCATTGTACACTGATTTTATGCCAAATTCATGCTTGCACCTGACTAAAAACATTATACATATAAAATCTAATAATTCTAAACTACAATTAAAAGTTAGTGATGTTAGTCATTGGGTTGCCTCCCAACAAGCGCCTAATTTAACGTCGCGGCACGACTCAAAACGTCATTATGCATCAACCAAATCTATCGAGGTCTTGTGACGTTTAATATCACCACCCCAATAGTATTTTACTCGCTGTCCATTCACCAAGAATGTACCACTTGAATTTATGTCCCGCAATTCAACTGTTCCATGAGGAGTCACACTTACCACAACGAAAGGGTCTGCCCAACGGGACTTAAGCTTTCCAGGAAAAGCTTTAGCCTTGAATTAAACAAGAGAACTTCTTGATTCGGCTCAAACTTACGATGTTGGATGTGCTTGTCATGCCACCTCTTGGTCTTTTCTTTATATAACTTGGCATTTTCATAAGCATGCAACCGAAACTCATCAAGTTCATTGAGTTGTAGCAGTCTTTTTTCACCGGCTAAGTCCATATCCATATTTAGCCTTTTGATTGCCCAATAAGCTTTGTGTTCTAGCTCAACGGGTAAATGACATGCCTTTCTATAAACCAACCTGTACGGAGAAGTACCTGTTGGAGTCTTGTATGCAGTTCGGTAAGCCCACAATGCATCTTCTAACTTACCGGACCAATCTTTCCTATTTGCACTCACTGTTTTCTCCAAAATCTGTTTTACCTCCCTGTTTGACACTTCAACTTGACCACTCGTTTGAGGGTGGTATGCAGTAGCAACCTTGTGTTTTACCCCATATTTTGCTAGAACATTTTTCAATAATTTATTGCAAAAGTGTGTTCCTCCATCACTTATCTACACCCTTGTAGTTCTAAAGCGTGTGAAAATGTGCTTATTTACGAAACTTATCACTACCTTTGCATCATTAGTAGGGAGAGCAATGGCCTCAACCCACTTAGACACATAATCGACTGCAACCAAAATGTATCTGTGCCCATTAGAATATGGAAATGGTCCCATGAAATCAATTCCCCAGACATCAAAAAGCTCTACTGCCAAAATATTTTGCAAAGGCATTTCGTTCCTCTTCGTGATTGTACCTGTTCTTTGACACCTGTCACAATTTTTAACAAAAACATGTGCATCTTTAAACAATTTTGGCCAGTAAAAACCTGATTGCAAAACCTTTTGTGCAGTTCTGTCTCCACCATGATGACCTCCATACAGAGAAGAATGACAGTCATGCAATATTGCATTCATCTCCTCCTCAGGGACACACCTTCTTACCAATTGATCTGCGCATTGCTTGTATAGAAAAGGCTCGTCCCACATGTAGAACCTCACGTCATGTAAAAATCTTCTTCTATGATCAGCTGTGAATTCTGGTGGAGTCACCCCACTTGCAATAAAATTCACATAATCAGCATACCACGGGGTTTCATCTGAAGTGATGGCTAGCAAATGTTCGTCAGGAAATGTTTCTTTGATTGATTCTCCTTCAGTGACATGGCCTCGATTTTCAAGCCTGGATAAGTGATTTGCAACCTGATTCTCTGTCCCTTTTCGATCTCGAATCTCCAAATCAAATTCCTACAAAAGAAGAACCCATCGAATTAACCTTGGCTTGGCGTCTTTCTTTGCAAATAAATACCTGATAGCTGAGTGATCTGTGTAAACTATGACTTTGGTTCCCACTAGATAAGACCTGAACTTATCAAATACCCATACTACTGCAAGCAACTCTTTTTCAGTAATAGTGTAATTCATTTGAGCTGGATTAAGAGTTCTGCTCGCATAATGAATGGAGTAAAAGATTTTCTCCTTCCGCTGCCCCAAAACAGCTCCAATGGCTATATCACTTGCATCACACATCAACTCAAATGGAAGTTTCCAATCTGGAGCAATGATTGGACCAAAAACTTGTTACGACCAAAACACTCACGCAAGTGTACGCGATCTTCAAGTAATATAGTAATAAGTAGAGTATCGTTCCCACGAGGACTTGTGATTAACCTAACGACTGATGCAAACTCAAACAATTATCGATTCAAGCTAATTCATCACAAAATACATAAATAACCAATTTATAATTTAACTAGTAGACAAACAATAATACAACGCAAAGTTACTACGCCACTTATGAATTTTTCATTTAACAATTAATAAAAAAGATATCTCGGGGTTATGGGCTTGTTAGAGATCATGCTACGTTTTTAGCTTAAAAATGATTTATTGAATTATCTGGGTTATTGATTATAGGGTTGATAATACCCATAAGAATCTGTCGATTTCTTATGCGCCTATTCAAATTAAATCAACACCTATATTTCTATGGTATTAATATTAACTCAAATGCATTTACAAATCCTATTTCTCAACCAAACAAGACAATTAAGTATAGTTCTATCTTAATCGCGAATCTTTCACCCGATGCCCAGGATCCAGATCTTGCTCTATTTGATTCTATATACAATCAAGAATTTTCTTTTTCAAGTTTAACTCAAGATTCATAAATAGTATTTCACTGTTAGCTACGCAGTAAAATAATTAACAGCAGAATCAAATAAACAACCCTTAACGATAATTTCAAGATCATCAATCTAAGCTTCAAACAACATAATTATCTAACACCCATAACCCCAGAATATTTGGGTTTTTAGCCACTCATAATGATACAAACATCAACAATAAAAATCTTAAACATAATTTGAGTAAATACTAGGAGAAGGTTTAGAAAAACTCTTTTAATTCTTGCTCCAAGTTGATGTTCCTCCTTGATTCTCTTCTTCAAGATGAATCTCCTTCTTCTTTTTCTCTCCAAAAACAGGTCTCCCCAATAATGGCACTACTTTTGCCTTTTTAATCGTGTAGGAAGGGGTTTTTGACAAGTATGCCCTTTTTAGTCCGAAATAGAATAATTTTGTGATTTTTACACACCCGCGGCGCGCCCCGTGGCGCCCCGTGCGACGCGTACATGGATTGGACAGAGGCAGAATGCATCTTAACGGAGCAAAACAATGCAGCAAAAATATTTGCACTGCCGTGGCACCCCCCGCGGTGCGGCAGTGCAAAATTTTGCGCTGCTTCGTTTTTTCATTTGTTTTGCTATCCAAACTTGCTTTGCGACCCCCGAACACGATCCCGACTTGATTTATTTAGCTTTTACTCAGACTTCAAAGTCCCAAATCAATCAAATTCATCCCAAAGTTAGTTCTTAAGTCGGATTAGCTTCCTGCAAGGCATAAAGCATGAATTTAGTACAATTCAATATCATTTAAGCTCAAACCTTTGTAAAATGCAATAATTAAAGTGTTGTTACAACGACTAAAACACGAGTTTTTAGCCTATGATCACTTAATGTTGAAATTACTATGTTATATTTTAAACGTGTAAGTTCTCATTAGACAATTGATTTCTCATTTACCCAATCCATGGCATCCATATCTCACGTGAAAATACTTTATTTTATACAACATTGATAATTTTTCAAAATTTAATTCTATTAGCTTATTTATTATACTTTTCATGTGATTTCTCTATTTAAATTAATTTTTAATTTTTATTTTAGTAATTTCTTTTTTATTACTTATATAATGCACACGTCAAACTAGTATTTGCAACCTATCTGGGGTACCACAAGTATTGTGATCATTGGATGGACAAGATTCTTTTATTTTTAATTACAAATTTAAGTTTAGCAAATGAAGAAAGCCATAATAAGAAGCGTTTTTGCTCTTGATTGAAAATTCTACGTAATATGAAATTGGAATAATTCAATAATGAATATTAAATATCTGTTTCGAATATTAAATGCATAATCTTTTTTTCGGTCTAACTTATGTGTCTCACTTTACTTTTCAGTCTTTCTCAAAAAAAATATTTATATATTTAGTTAGTGTATAATTCAAAATTTCTCAATTTATTTTTAGTGACACCCTATTTCAGGAATAACATGATATTGTAAGATCACGTTTGATATGGTATATACATCTTCAATTTAAGACCATAAGATTCCTAAGTCTTCTTTATATTTTTAAACTTTATGTTCAATCTAACTAATACATAAAAAATTATTTCCTTCGTCTACTTAAATCTCGATGAATAAATTTATCCAATATTATATTTGTGGGAGATAGTATACACCGGACACAAAAAAAAAAAAAAAAGAACCATGAGGGGCTCATCAGGAAAAAGTTAGAATGAAGCGAGAGCAAAGTAGGCACCGAAAAGAATCTTTCAAAGAAAAGGAGTGGCAATTCAAGGTTTAGGAAACAAAGAGTGGAAACGTAAAAAATCCGAATCGTGCAATGGGTAGGTAGAAGCAAAGGACTTCATTCTACCACGTAGTTTTGCTAAAAATAGAGCAAAACAAAGTCATTAATGTCGCGCTACCATTGTTTCTCTATGAAATAAATATGAAAAGAAGAAAAAGATAATTAAACAAAGTCATTAATGTCGCAAACATGACTTGTATAGTTATGGAGGTTTACCCGCAAAAAAGATGCTATTTAATTTGCAACGTGATTTATAGTTATGTGAATTAATTTGACCTGATTAATAAAATGATTAAGAATAAAGGAAATAAAATAAAAATAATTAAAGAAAGAATAAGCATAGACTTCAAGTTAATCCCACCAAAACCAAGAGTAATTGGAAAATCTTGATATCAGTCGCATAAAGTTTACAAGAATGGGAGAAAAAATATTAGCCTTTTTGATTCAAGTATTTCGTGTTCCATTTATGAGTACAAATATTGCTATCTATAGTTAAATATAAGGAGACAAGATCCTCAAATTACATCGTCTTAAAGACGAATAAAATCCACTCTTGATGAATGCATAACGTTTGGGAATACATGTTATTATTTTTTGTAACGGCTGCTCCTTTAATGCTACCTTCTCCAGTCGCTACTTTACTCTCAAATTTCTTCCCCAACTTTTATGCCCTCGGAATTTATACAACACTGGTCATATGTATGTGTCCTGTATCAACTATCTGCGAACTCATCTCCACCCTGTCATTACTGCCACGTATCTGCTTGAGGAATGTACACTTGTATGCTGTAAGTTTTACCCAATACAGATGGTCTCCCTACTTTTCGGTAACCCAACTTGATGTGACCGGAAAGTAGATAAAACCTTCTCTTTTCTTGGCGGGAAGTTCTTGAACGATTTCTAACACTTGAAATGACGCACATCTTTTTGCATTTAATGAGCTAAACACGTGTTTTCCCATGATTCGACGAACAATTTTACCAGTTCTCTAGGAAATGATGGCTTTATACTGAACCACTTATAAACTTCCTCCTTTTTCACCAATTTTATCTTTCACTTTCTCGCATTTATTTATAAAATTTCTCTGAACTTTCTGCAATTATTCGAAATCTTCGAGTTTGAACAACTAATTTTCCTATTTTTACCACCTTGTCTTCTGATATTTCTTCTTCCGACAACTCATCTTCTTCCACCAAACACCATAATCTAGTTATGATTTCATCTTTTCCTTCTTTTACCATCACTGGGACTTCTACCGGTAACAGACCATCCAAGAACAATAAACCCAAGAATCCTGATGCTGAACCTCCTGTAATAAACACAATCATCCCTTCTAAATTGTCTTTTAAAAAGGATTTCCAGGTCCAAAAGACTTCATCAGACCCTAACGACGACAAAAATAGAGTAATTGACGAATATCATTCGTTTATTAGCCCGGCCAATATTCCCGTTGTGAAGGAGGATTATGACTAGAATAATATTGAGGTTTTTGGCCCCCCTCGAAGTGCAAAGGATAACCTTCAACAAACTAGAGTATGTTTTTGTTTATACATAACTTTTTACTCTCAGATTTGGAAAAGAAATAGACCCTATTATTTCGAAATTTTATCAAAACTACCAAGTCTACTTGGCTCAAGTGGGTCCGGCAATATGGCGTATGGTAGCTTGCCTCTGATATTTGGGTTCCCGGTCACAAGAAACCCTAACTCTTGCACATATTATCTGCCTTTATGTTCCCATTATCTTCCAGATAGGTGTGATCAAACTCAGCAAACCTGGTCATAATCCTATCGTCTCCAACGTAGATGATAATAATGACTGTGGTTGGATGGAGAGGGTTGTTGATGTCACTCCCGGAGATATTTTACCATCAACATCCCTATTCCTGAAGTTTGGAACTATACTCGTATGTTTTCTCAAATACTTCTTTCTTTTTTATTTTAAAAGCTTTTTTAATTTTTCCCAACTTTTTCTTTCTTTGATTTTAGCCACTCTTTGGGTCCCCCCCCAATAGTACCAAACCTAACCCAATGGGCTCCATAGATTTTGGATACTTTCACATCGAAACTTCGCTTGTGGAAGGATATTTCGGTAAAGAAAAACTTGAAGGGCAAGAATCACCATGAGAACATCTTCATTTTTCCCTTCTTGTCAACGTAAGCCTTCCACTGGTAACAAATTGCTAATGTTTCATGTTGTACCTTTAGGCCTTCCAAAGGGGTCATCTATTTGCCTGGTTATAGAGATTTCACTCGAATCAAAGGTGGCCCAACAACAACTTCAAGAGGCCCATGCCCGAAAAATGGCTCGTGATGCAGCTCTTGTTTCCAGGAAAGGTGCATCATCTATCAATCCCAAGCTCGAGGAAGAAGAAAACAAAAGAGAAGACATTCCTTGAAGATCGAGGGCAAAGGGAAGCCCCCTGTCACAGAGGAGATTCCGGAAGGACGGGACATTGTGGTCCTTGATGAAGAAGAAACCGAGAACAATGCGGAAATAGATTTTCTTTAAAGAAGAAGAAGAAAATCTCTAATAACAAGTTGGAGGATGTGGAGGGACTCTTCCGAGAGTGTGAATTGGTTGAAATGGCTAACTCTCCTTTCCGATCTCCGGCATTTTCACCATCTAGAAGAGTATCGTCCTTAGTGCTGCCCTAACTAGTGCTCCATCACCGGCTCATGTCCCCCAACGGTTACCATCAATCAAGATCAAGGTGCACGTTCCCCCCATCACCCAATCAAGTGAGCATAGAAAATGGCTTTCCGGATTTCATCCGGAAACCTAACGGAAAATACAGTGTTACTTTTACAGTTTCAGATGAATTCTACATACTCTCAAAATCGGTTGGGGGGCCAATTACTTTAAACCTCTACCTACATAAATGATTGAATTAAAATGGATATTTTTTCCGTCGAATGTTTAATCAGCAACAACATGCATCTTTCTGCTTAGGTACCATTCATTTTCCATTCTTCTTCTTCTCAGTTATTTTTAACTATCCCTGATAATTTTAAAATTAATATTACAGGCTAACCGTCTTTCCTCCAAGGGATTGCAAAGGATGATACTTGACAAAGAAGCGCTTCACACTGAGTACAGATCAACATGCTGACTCACCTCCACCTTATCATCACTACCACGTGTCTGCTTGAGAAATATATGCTTGTAATCTGTAAGTTTTACCCAATACAGATAGTCCCCCTACTTTAAGGTGACTCAACTTGATGTGACTGGAAAGTAGATAAGACCTTCTCTTTTCTTGGCAGAAAAGTTCTTGAACGGGTTTTGACACTTGAAATGATGCACATCTCTTTGCATCTAATGAGCTAAACACGTGTTTTCCCATGATTCGACGAACAGGTTTTCCAGTTACCTAGGAAATGATGGATTTATGCAGAACCGCCAATAAACTTCCTCTTTTTTCACCAATTTATTTTTCACTTTCCCACATTTCTTTATCAAATTTCTCTAAAGTTTCTGCAATTATTCGAAATCTTCGAGTTTGAACAACTAAATTCCCTATTTTCTATCTTGTCTTATGATACTTCTTTTTCCGGCAACTCATCTTCTGCCACCAAACACCATAATCTAGTTATGATTTCATCGCCTCCTTCTTCTACTGTCATCAGGACTTGTATCGGTGATGGACCATCCAAAAATAAAATAAACCCAAGAATCCTAAAGATGAACCTTCCGCAACAAACACAATCATTCCTTCTAAATGGTCTTTTAAAAAGGATCTCCAGGTCCAAAATACTTCCTCTGACCCTAACGATGACAAAAATAGAGTAGTCGGCGAATATCATTCGTCTATTCGCCTAGCCAATATTACCGTTGTGAAGGAGGATTATGACTGGAAGAATATTGACGTTTTTGGCCCGAGAGGATAACTTTCAGCAAACCAAAGCAAGTTGTTGTTTACACATACTTTTTTACTTTAGACATGGCAAACAAACAAACCCTATTATAACCAAAAATTTTGTCAAAACTATCAAGTCTGGTTGGCTCAAGTGGGTCCGACAATATGGCGTATAATAGTTTGCCTCTGGTATTTGTGCTCCCGGGCATAAGAAACCCTAACTCTTGAATATATGATTCGCCTCTATGCTCCTAAGATCCTTCGGGAAGGCGTGATCAAACTCAACAAATGTGGTCATAATTCTATCGTCACCAGCAAAGATAATGATAATGACCGTAGTTGGATGGAGAGGTTTGTTGTTGTCGCTCCCGGACATATTTCACCATCAACATACCCCATTCCTGAAGCTTGGAACTATACTCGTAAGTTTTCCCAAATACTTCTTTCTTTTTTATTTTGAAAGCATTTTCACTTTTTCTCAAACTCTCCATCTAAAACAAGTGAAAATGGGTTTCTCGAGTAGTACCAAACCTAAAACAATGGATTCAAAATATTTTGAATTCTTTCACGCCGAAACTTTGATTGTGGAAGGAAATTTTGATAAAAAACTGGAAGGGCAAGAATCATGGTGAGAACATCTTCAATTTTCCCTTCTTGTCGACATATGCATTCATTTGTAACAAATTGCTAACGTTTCATGTTGTACCTTTAGGACTTTCAAAGGGGTCATCTATTTGCTTGGTTGTCGAGATTTCACTCGGCTCGAAGGTGGCCCAACAACAACTTCAAGAGGCTCTTTCTCGGAAAAGGGCCCATAATGCAGTCCTTTCTTCCGGGGAAGGTGCATCATCTATCAGTCCCCAGCCCTAGGGAGAATAAAACAAAGAGAAGGCATTGGGATGAGATTAAAATTCATAATTGAAATGACAAAATCAAAGATAGATTCATGAAATATAATCGAAACCGAGTATAAAACACTTACCCCAATCCATGTGGGGAAAATCGCCTAAAACATTGCCCAAATCCGAGCTCTCCGACTCAAAATGTGATAAAATAAGCAAAGCCTTCGAATAGAGTACCTTATAAACTGCTCCAGCTATACACTTCGCGAACGCGGATGGAATCTCGCGTTCGCGATAAACAAACACTTACCGCCACAAAATGACCTTATGCATTCGCGACACAGACCGCATGAACACGATGCACATCAAACCCAGACCTTTACAAATGCGAAGACATGACCTCCAGCTTCCAGCTCCAAAACACGAATGCAACACAGCATCGCGAATGCGGAACACAATCATCTAACCTTTCGCGAATGCATTCCATATATCACGTACTTGAAGAACAAATTCACAGCAAACCAAAACACACTTCATGATCATGGCTGGACCTTTGCGATCACGAAGAACACCAGAATTAATAGGTAACAACAGAAAATAACAACATAAACATGGTGAAAAATTGTTTGAAATATATCCGAAACATTCTCTAGCCCCTTGGGACCCCGTCCGAACATACCAATAAGTCCGAAAAAATAAAACATACCTACTAGAGGCCTCAAATCACACATAACAATATCAAAATCGCGAATCACACCTCAAATCAAACTTAATGAACTTCTGAACTTTCAATTTCTAAAACTCGTGTCGAACCATATCAATTCAACCCGGAATGACCTCAAATTTTGCACACAAGTCCCAAATGACATAACGGAACTATTCTAATCCCAGAACAACAATCCTAACCCAATATCATCAAATTCAACACTCGGTCAAACTTATGAACATTCTAAACTTTCAAATTTCCAACATTCCCAAATAGTGACGAAACCTTCTAGAAATATCCAAAATGCAAATCTGGGCATACACTCAAGTCCAAAATCACCATCCAGACCTAACGAAACCATCAAGACTCCGATCTGGGGTCAAATACACAAAAGTCAAACTTGGTCAACTCCTCTAATTTAAAGCTTCTACCATGAGATTCCTTCTTCCAAATCAATCCTAAATCACCTGAAAACCAAAACAAATGACTCGCATAAGTCATAATACATCATATGAAGCTACTCAAGACTTCAAATAGCTGAACAAAATGAAAATGCTCAAAATAATAGGTCAGGTCGTTACAATGGTCCAAATCTATGGTGTTTGTTTTATGAATGGGGAAGATAGGTGACGTGGCACGATGTTATTGGAAAATATGTAATGGAATGGATTTACAACATAGGATAGAAGATGTGGGTCTAAACCGGGTATGGGTTGGGCTTGTGTATATTGGGCTAAAATGGTTGAAATGGACTTAAGCACATAACCATATTGAGCTTAATTGATTAATTACAATTGTATTCTTTGAGCTTTCTACCCCTTTAGAAATTAACTTAATTAAACTTAACTAATTCTAATTAAATATGATAAAATATAATTATCAAATATATTATGGACAGTGTAATCGATGGTTTGATTTTACGATCATCGAGGCATCTCGAGGATTTTCAGTGTTCGACTCCGAGGGTTCTCAGTGGTCGACTTCGAGGTAGCGTAAATAACAACCGGCCTCGAGGCAGTGCAAATTAGTGGTCTCGGTGGATCAAGCTGAAGTTCCCAAGGTGCGTACATATAGCTGGCCAAGTCTAGTGGATTAGCCAAAAAAACGAATCAAGGCATTAAATGGTTGTACCAGCCCCATATCTTTGTAATTAATGATTTTTGTACTATGTTAGGATTCCCCTCATATATAAAGAGGATCCTTGTTATTTTGTAGACACCTATTGCTCAATACTAAATACACAAGAACATTCTCTCTATTCTCTAACACATTCTCTTGATCTCATAACTTCATTTATTGCTCATATTTATTGTGTTCTATTTATTTTTCTTCATTTATTGCTTATTATTGGCTATAAAGAGCCATCATTGATTTTATTATAATTGTTTGTCTCCATTGACCGCCCTCGGCGAACATCGGACTCGACCCCGAGGCCCAGAATAAGAAAGCTCGAGGCCTCGATTGATAGCCATTCGGTTTGGTTAACATATTGTCTTAAGCTCAAACTTGATCCCAAATACTTCACTTAGCATCTATTGCCTTAACAACTAGCATAAAAATGGATCACGTATTTTTAGAACCACAAAATCAAATTCAATTGTTATTACCATTTTCACGGTAAACAGCTTGGCGCCCACCGTAGGGCTAAAAATAATAGTGATTATTTTCTTGCTGGTTTTACTACACAATGCAAGTTATCTTTCACACTTTTCCTTGTCCAAGATCTTCGATTTCAGGTCAATATGTCTGACTCGGTAAATGGAGGCGGAAACAACAATCTTGAGGACTACGGAGAAAATGGTGTGGGTGTTCCAGGTGTCGGTGTACCACCACAAAACCTTGAGAACGCATCAGAACCAATTCCCGTGGACGCAGTCTCACGCGATGCCCAACACATCGATATAAGCTCTCATACTAACAGGAGCGTACGCAAGGAGATAAACAAGAAGCTCAAAAAACCCCGGCTAGGGAAGAACGAGAGACTAGCATTCACGTTATTTTTGAAATGTTACAGGCACAACTGCTAGCGATTGCTCAGCTACAAAGCCACCAAAAAACTCCCAGCACGGTAGTGTCAGGGACGGCTCCCCAAGCCGAGCAGGTGCCAAAGAGATCAAGCAACAATAGGTCGGTAGCCGACCCCGTCATTATAAAGATGCTCGAGGATATCACAAAGAGGATCGAATCGGTCCAGAAGAAGATAGAATCCAATGACAAAAAGGTGGAGACCTACAACTCCAGGGTCGACCAAATTCCGGGCGCACCGCCGATCCTAAAAGGTGTAGATTCAAAGAAGTTCATACAAAGGCCATTCCCAGAGGAAGAAGCTCCAAAACCTATTCCAAAGAAGTTCAGAGTGCCAGACCTTCCGAAATACAATGGAACCTCAGACCCCAACGAGCACATTACTGCTTACACTTGTACAATGAAGGGCAACAACCTAAAGGACGACGAGATCGAGTCCGTCTTGCTAAAAAGGTTCGGGGAAACACTCTCGAAAGGGGACATGAGGTGGTATCACAGCCTAGATCTTAGATCTATAGACTCATTTGCCATGCTTGCAGACTCTTTCATAAAGGCACATGCCGGTGCCATCAAAGTAGCAACAAGGAAATCTGACGTCTTCAAGATCAAGTAGAGGGAGAATGAGATGCTGCGAGAGTTCGTATCTCGCTTTCAAATGGAAAGAATGGAACTACCACCAGTCTCCAACGACTGGGCGGTATAGGCCTTCACTCAAGGTCTGAATGAACAAAGCTCAGTGGCTTCGAAGTAGCTGAAATAGAACCTAATCGAGTATCCTGCTGTGACTTGGTCGGACGTTCACAATCGATACCAGTCAAAGATCAGGGTCGAAGACGACTAACTAGGAGCTCCCTAGGGCTCAGTATATCCCAGCAGGCTTCTGACAAAAGAGCCAAAGCCAAACAAAGAAAGATACCAACCATATACCGAAGATAGAAGAAATGCCTCAAGGCGTAACATACCCTGCAATGATTGAAGGATGGACCAAGGCTAGAATCCTCAGAGACTTGTCAGCAGAGCTAGGTTTGATAGGTACACAGGGCCGACAGAGGCACCTCGCTTGTCGGAATATAACTTCAACGTCGATGTATCAGACATCGTGCTCGCCATCAGTAAAATCAGAGATGCCAAATGGACAAGGCCTATAGAATCAGACCCTTCACAAAGGAACCATAACTTAATGTGTGAATTTCACAACACATACGGTCACAGGACCAAAGATTGTCAACAACTCCGGGAAGAGGTAGCTCGACTGCTCAACAAAGGTCATCTCCGGGAATTCCTCAGCGACCGAGCCAAAAATCAGTTCCAAGAAAGAGAGGCGACCAAAAAGAGCGAAGCAGATAAGCCGCAACATGTCATCCATACGATCTTTTGAGGTGTCGGCGCCCTGCAGGAACCCACGACCAGGAGAACAAAAACATCCCTTGATAGGGATAAGCGAACTCGAGGCTCTATCCCAGCCCCATAGTGGCACACTGGTAACTTCTTTTCTTGTGAACACATTTCAAATTAAACATGTACTTGTGGGTCTAGGTAGCTCGACCAATATTATCAGATCGAAGGTGAAATAGCAGCTAGGACTGCTTGACCAAATTATGACCGCCTTTCGAAGTCCTCAACGGACTCAACACGGTAAACGAAACAACAAAAGGGAACACCGCCATACCAGTCAATGTGGCCGACGCAACCCAAAACACCAATATCTCCACTACCAAAGGGGCTGAAGGATAAACAAACAATGAAATAGGACCATGAGGCATGTTCTTGGCTGTATCCGAATGAACAAAGCAGAGGACCATACCGCGTCCTCATCACAAGCGACTGAAACATATCAAGGTTCGAAACACCGCCGGCACATCCTATACTAAGGTATGACCGTCTCCTTTTTCTTTCAATTAAATCCTACACTAATCTAAATGCAGGTATCTGATTGAAACGGCCAAAGAATTTTCCAACTGAAGGCCTTAGGTTTCAAAAAGCATGCGTTGCCCTCTTTTCCTTCGACCAGGTTTTTATCCCAAGAAGGGTTTTACCGGCAAGGTTTTTAACGAGACAACATCCATATGCTACCTAAGGAAGACTCAACAAGTATTTAAAGCTTCTTTTGCAATCAACCTCGAATACTGGGGGGCATCCCCCCGAAAGGACACCTACTTGGAGAAGCCAAGATACGCCAAATGGGGTCTCGATAGGAAAATAATGTACCGGGCCAAACGGTCAAACGAACCGTGTCCGTATAGAAAAACTGAGCCCTAATAGCAAATTCATGTATACTTGTACCAAGCAATCAAAGAATACTTCCCAAAAGCATTTTGCATTTCAAGAAAGCTCGATATTTTTTTTGCAAAAAATGGCCCTAAAGCCAAAAAAATGTCCCGAATACTCGGGGACTGGCGTCAACAACTCGAAATAGTACGACCCCCGTGTCGGAGCTTCAAACTCGTACGCCCTCAATGAGGCAACATCAAGATCACAAAGTGGCTCCAGATCCAAAAACGTCCCAAACACTCGGGGACTGGCGTCAAAAACTCAAGGCCACATGACCTCCGGGTCGGGAACTCCGAAATCGTAATCCCTTAATGAGGCAATACCAAGTTTACAAGTAATGGCTCTCGATTCGAGAAATCCTTAATGACTCAGGGACTGCCATCAATCGCCATCTCCATCGACTTATCAAAGCCCGAGGCCGTAAGACCATATGTGGGTAGCCTCGGTCTCGTAAGACCTATATAAGGCAACAACAATATCTGTAAGACCTCAAGCAAGGCATGAACCATACTTGTACCAAGTATCCAAAACTGTAAGATCTCAAAGGCATGTAAAACTTGTAAGACCTTACTAAAGGCATAAACCTGATCTCAAAGTTAAGGCTATATATCAAACTTGTAAGACTCCCTAAAAGGCATACCCTCAATATAGACACCGAAACTACTTCACTCGGGACTGAAAGGCTCCGGCCAAACACAAATGACTACGGTCACAATGTTGTACCAGCCAAACTAACGTGACTCGGGGACGCCCGACCGTCGCTATAAAATCGCAGGCCTTCAATTACTTCAAATATACTTCGAAAAGAACTGGTTAAACAAGCTACCCTCGACATAGGCAAAAGAGCTTCGACCATGTCAGCTCCTAAACACTGGCTTCAAGATACTCAGCCTTCGAGCTAAACCTCCCGAAGTGCTCGATCATTGCCATATAACGACTCACAATCGAGGTTTTTTATCGAGGGAATGCAAACACTATTTCACATAAAATAAAGCCTCCATCGAAGAGTCAGGCAAACACTATTTCAAAAATCCTTATCGAGGGAAAAATAAAACCTACATAAAAGGTAGTATCAACCCAAGGCGTAAGAGCCACTGTCTCCATCTCACATAAAAGGTCGCATCGACCCAAGGCGTAAGAGCCACTATCGCCCACCATATAAAAGGTCGCATTGACCCAAGGCGTAATAGCCATTGTCGCTAGCACACATAAAAGGTTGCATCGACCCAAAGCGTAAGAGCCACTGTCGCCAGCCCGCACAAAAGGACGTACCGACCCAACGCGTAAGAGTCTAAGGGCCAACTTGAAGTTCAAAAACTTGAGGGTCGAATGAGCTCGAGTCGATACCTGAGTCAGAGACTGAACCCAAAACAGTTGACCAAATATGCCTAAGAGCACAAGCATAAGAGCTCGAACGCCGGCTTACACTAAAAGGTCGCATCGACCAAGCGCATAAGAGCCTACAGGCCAGCCTAATGAGCCCCAGGGCCATACCACGAATCTAAGGATTCCTTTTAACTCAAAGACCAATTCATCTTGGTAAAATCTAGGCAAAAAGAAATGTAGGATAAACAAAACCACAAGGTTTCATCTTTATACATACATGCAAAAAAATACAAGCTCCATTTACAATGTACTTTGAAAGTACTATATACGGAAACAGAAAAACAAAATCTACGTCCTCATGGGGGGACTATGGCCTGTCGGCCCTATCCTCCCTACCCTCGACATCGGATAGGAGGAATTTAGCGTCGTATTCTTCCGCATTCGCCTGTTTTATCTCTTTTGTGATGTCGAATCCCCTGGCATGAATTTCCTCGAGAGTTTCCCTCCGAGATTTACACCTCATGTACTCTTTTATACTGCTCGCATGGTCAAGAGCCTTCCTCAGCTTGGCTCTAGCATTAGCAACACCCTTCAAATAGACCGCCACTTTTGTTCAGCCTTAGCGCGGCTCATTATAGCCTCAGCCTGGGCATCCACAACCTCGGCCTTCGACTTCAAAAGCTCAGACTCGAGCCTTGTGATCTTATTCGTTCGGACAGAATTATTTGCACGAGCGTTCCGGATTTGCGCCCCAAGGGTAGAAGCCTTAGCTAGAGCACCCTCCTTGGTCGCAACTCGGGCATCTACCTGAGCCTTCAACTCGTTAAACTCACGTTTGACCCGGCCAACTTCGCCCCAGAGTCGTTCTAGCTCCTCCATTTTGCTCTCCAACTGAAATATCAAAGTATTAATCTCTGAAAGTGGAAGGGGGAGCATGCATCAACACAAAATGCAGGTTACCTATTTTTCAAGACGGCTTTCGTAGCTTCGACTTCGATCCGCCTCGCACCGTAGGTATACCAGCTCACCTTCCCTTTTCATACAAAGGAGCCTAAGGTATTTCTCTCTATCCAAAGCTTTCTGCAGCCTGGCCTCACGGCGAAGCGGCTCGGATTTAAGCTTGTCAAAGGCCTACAAAAGAAAACTCAATAAGAAAGGGAGGGCGCGAAACCGAAAGAAGCTTATGCCATCTTCCAAAGCTTACCATAAAGTTAAGTTACTGAGCCTCGCCAAAGGTCGAGCCTACATCCAATGGCTTAGCTTCCCCCGAAGTGCCTTCGGTAGGAGAAGAGGAAGGTGCCGCATGACCCTTGTCCCTCGTTCCTTCGATGGGAACGAGAAATGTTCTTTAAAAAATAGAGGCCTTTGAAGCTGGAAGATCAGCTGACTCGTCTCTTTTGAAACTCATAGAAGGACTCGCCCCGCCACGAGCATCCTCACACCTCGGAGGCTCTTTCCATTTATTATCGATCCTCGATCCCAAGGTCGGTGATCTCTCCTCCTCCCCTAGGGGGCATGGTCTCATCTCGGAAAAACCTCCAACACCTGTGGCGGCAGAGTTAGTGCGCTAAAAAGAAAGTACCTTTCTAAGGAAATAAGCCACTAAACACCTACTGTGATGCTTTGCCTCCCATCTCCCTTTGGATAGGTCTCGCCATTTGCACTTATCGTAGGTTGAGCAAGCTACCAGCTTACGAGACCATTCAGCCAGATTAGGGACCTTGTCCAGCAACCAAGGAATTGCTAAAGGATTTCTGCTATTACAAGCATCGACTCCAAAGAAGCTATCAACCTAATCTCGAGATGGCACCCGATCTCGAGGGCCCCGATTACTCCAAGTATGGACTCCGAAGAGCCAATATCAAAATTCGAAGGCTAACTCTGCATGAACGCTGGAATATAAAGAATTCAATAACTTGAAGCAGAAAAATTGGTCCTAAAGGAGCTATCGACCTAATTTCGATAGTACCCAATCTCGAGGGCCCCAATTACTCCAAGTGTGGGCTCCAAAGAGCCGACATCAAAATTTAAAGGCTAACTCCGCATGAACGTTGGAATATAAAGAATGGAAAGACTTGAAGCAGAAAAAATTCTCTTGCATTGCCAAAAAATATATTTACAAGGGGCATCTTTACAAGACTTTCTCCCCGAAAATACGTACACAAAAGAAAAAAAGAGAAGCAAAGGTGACGCAGGCCTACTCTTCATCACCACTACCCTCCGAACCATCTCCGAGACCTTTATCCAAAGTGACTTAGAGCGCCAATTCTTCCTCTGATTCTCGGGCCTCCTCGATCTCAGCTGAGAGATCGGCACCTTTGGCACTAGCTTTCTCTAAGGCTTGCCTCCTCACCTTTGCACTAGCGTGAGGGACATTCCGAATCAGTTTTTGCTCGACCTCCACCAATATATTTTGGGCTATTTGATTCGCAGTGGCAGCGTCCTTCAGATAAGTAGCGACTTTTTGCTCGACCTCGAACTTGGCCGAAGATAGCGCGATAATCTCTTTTCGAGCATTTTGGAGAAGACCCTAGGTCGATGCCAATTCTGAGGTCACTACCTCATCTCGCTTCCTTAGCTCGAGGATCTCCACATTCTTCTGCCCAATCTGCAGAGGAAAAGGTAAGTCAATAAATATCGAATTATGAGAACGATGAACAAGTTTACGAATAACAAGTTACCTGCTCAGCAAAATCAGCCTTTTCTTATAGAACTCCCTCCAAAATTGCATGAAGCTCGCTTAACTCCCTCTCCTTTTGGGCAGAGGAGGCCTCCAACTCCTGCAGTCCTGAGGTGAGATTCTCGAGCTACTTTCCATGGCATGAAAGCTCATCTTGAGTCCTAGAGAAGGTGTGATCATACATCTCCTTGGACTATAACGAAATAGTAGAGTCAGAAAAATGAGGAAAAATGTTTGGGACTAAAAAAGTATACATGAACAGCTATCACCTGCCGCTGGAACTTTTCCGCTACATCGATAGCGCTAGGAGCATCAAGATCAATGTCCTCGCTGGCACCGTCAATGTCATCAAGAAAGTTACCAAGCATACCTCCCCCTTGAGAGGACCCCCCACATTGGCAGCTTTTGGGTCCTGAGCGTCCCTTAACTCCTTGAACGAGAACTGAGGGCCCAAATTAAGGCCACCTAGGCCATCAATGTCACCAAGGGGAAAATCCTACCCTGAAAGGCTCCGGGCCCGGACCCTTTGGAGCTAGCAGCAATGGTCTCCCCGGCTAGAACTGTGCCACATTCGATCAACGACTTAGGGACCGTGTTTGTACCTTCCTCGAGGGTCTCCATCACACGAGATCAATCTGAATCGATCGTTCCTGATTTAGCGGCCTCCAGTCGGGACACTTGTGGGACATTCGCGCCCGACCTCATTCTTTGTACCAAATGGTACTCGTCCTCATCATCATCTTTACTAGGACTTGCTCCGAGAGCTGAATCCGAGGTCCTGGCGGCATCTTGAGGCCTACATGATTTAGGTTTCTTTGCCATAGGAGAATCAACAGCCACCATATTCTTCCTCTTCTTGCCCTTAACAGGCTCCAAAGCCTTCATGTCACCATCGGGAGGTAGTCTCATCTGCACTCCATCGCCAAGGCATGCGCAAACATAGTGGCCAAAATTTATCAGCACAAAAGATACGGGGGAGAAGCGTAAAAATAAGACATAGGGGGCAAGAAGGACTTTACCATGATTCTTGGCCACCCACCGCATTTTAGCCAGATCAGGCCAAGACCGCACGAGATATGGGAACGAGGTATCCAATCGCCCAACCCATCCTGGCAGATCCTGAACCGCTTCAGGATACCAAACGGTAGTTGCACAAACCAAGAGGAGATCATTTTTTGGGAGAAAAGTAAGAAGACCATAAAGCATATTCGAAGGAGAGGTACTTATGTCGCGTGTTCCACTCCTCCGGGAAGGGCATCCTTTCGGCATGGATGATGTCCGAGGTCCTCACTCGGACAAACCTACTCATCCATCCTCGATCTTTATCCTCATTGATACTCGAGAAAATGGCTTTTTGGATCGGTGGTGAAGCTTAATCAAACCTCGATAAAATTGAGGGCTATACAATCTAATCAAATGGTCAAGGGTAAAGGTCTCACCCTCGACCTCATTGGAGAAGTGGCGGAGCATGTAGACTATCCTCCAGAAAGATGGATAGATTTGGCCGAGCGTCACTCGGTACTTGTCGCAGAAGTCGAGAATGATAGGATCTATTGCTAGGGAAGAAGGGTTCGAAGAATCAACTGGACCCAAAGTGAATGGGTATGTATATACATAAAGGAAGCCATCCTTGTGGTCTATTATGCTCTCGTTAGAACAAAGGATCTCAACCAGCGCTGCCTCCCTCCATGCCTCCCTCCACCGATAGTCTTCCTTCACTTTCCCTATGTCGGTCACAACAATAATATACCGGGACACATGTTCGCATCGGCCCGGTGTGGACGAGGGTCTATCGACGGAAAAATCCTTCATCGTGTTGGATTCGGTGGGGGTACACTGTTCAACGGTGGGTATCACTTTGGGCTTTCCTTTGGATGTTCGAGATGAAGAGGTAGCCCCTTCTTTCCGATGACCTGTCTTGGAAGTTCTAGCCATGATGGTGAAAGGGCCTTTCAGAGAAAGTAGGCAGAGAATTAAGCACGGAAGAAGAAAGAATGTTAAAGGGGATGGATTTGGCTTTGGAAACTTGAAGATGTTGTAAAAGTGTGAATTATCAAATGACTGATGCATTTATAGAAGCCCTATGGGCAGTGAAAAGGACGAACCAATAGCTGTTCGTGGGCTTCTCGATAGTCATGTTTGCAGATGACCCTTGTGCGGCTTTTGAGTTATTGCATTTAATGCTCTGATGGGCTGAGGTCATGAAGATGATGCTTGAAGAGTAGGAGTTCAAAATCGTTTTCTATCACTTTGCTCTAGGAAGCACGAGGACTATCTGTATATGGTAAAAATCGACGGTTCGATTTTACGATCATCGAGGCATCTCGAGGATTTTCAGTGTTCGACTCCGAGGGTTCTCGTTGGTCGACTTCGAGGTAACGTAAATAACGATTGGCCTCAAGGAAGTGCAAATTAGTAGTCTCGGCAGATCAAGGTGAAGTTCCCAAGGCGCGTACATATAGCTGGCCAAGTCTAGTGGATTAGCCAAAAAAGCGAGTCAAGGCATTAAATGGTTGTACCAGCCCCATATCTTTGTAATTAATGTTTTTTGTACTATGTTAAGATTCCCCCCATATATAAAGGGGATCCTTGTCATTTTGGAGACACATGTTGCTCAATACTAAATACACAAGAACATTCTCTCTGTTCTCTAATACATTCTCTTGATCTCATCACTTCATTTATTGCTCATATTTATTGATCTTCATTTATTGCTTATTATTGGCTATAAAGAGCCATCATTGATTTTATTATAACTGTTTGTCTCCATCGACCGCCCTCGGCGAACATCGGACTCGACCTCAAGGCCCCGAATAAGCAAGCTCGAGGCCTCGATTGACAACGATTTGGTTTGGTTAACATCTTGTCTTAAGCTCATATCTTGATCCCAAATACTTCACTTAGCATCTATTGCTTTAACAACTAGCATAAAAATAGATCACGTATTTTTAGAACCACAAAATCAAATTTAATTGTTATTACCATTTTCACGGTAAACAATTTATTGAAACACTGCATTTAATGAATTGTGAATTAATTTTGGTTAATTTAAAGTACGTATGGCAATTTAAAGACTAATTTGTTAAATTAATTGTAAAACTTATTTATTAAAATATAATAGTACAAAATAGTAAGAGAAATATATTTAATAATATTTAATACCAAATTGCTATTAATTCAACAGTATTTATTTTTATTAACTAGTATAGTCACGACTCCAATTTCCCATCTTAGGATGTCATGATGGCACCTAGTCTCTAAGACTATGTAAGCCTAAAATACATTAAGAAATAGAAAAAATTATAATTAAATCTTAAATTAAACCACTAAACTGTCATAATAAAACTCAACAACATAGCTGTCAACAATTCCCTAAAACATGGTGGAACCGAATCATAAGCTCTACAAGAATGTACTAATAGTCTCGATATACAATATTGTTTTAGAACAAGAAATAAACTGTAGAACATTTAAAGCAGTGTAACGACCCGACCGGTTGTCTTGAGATTTTGCACTTCGCTCGTCAGTTCTCGGGCATGACTAGCCCCGTGTGATGTATTATGACTTATGTAAATCGTCGGTTTTGGTTTTCAGGGTAATCAGAATGAATTGGGAATAACAGTTCTCAGTTTGAAGCTCAAAATTTGAAAGGTTTGACCAAGTTTTGACTTGTTAGTATATGGTCTTGAATTGGAATTTTTATGATTTTGTTAGCTCCGATAGGTGATTTGGGACTTAAGAGCGTGATTGGAATGTATTTTAGAGGTCCGTAGGAGGTTTAGGCTTGTGTATGCAGTTAAATCAGAGGGATCTATTTCCCACCATTGAGGTACATTTGGAACGTCATGCCAGCATCTCGAGGCTGGAGGATCACGATCGAGCTCCCTCCCTTGAGGATCGTCCACGACCCTGCATAGACTCCGAGGATAAGGAATCTGTCCACGTCCCAACGAAGGTTATGAAGACGGGGGACTCCCGAGGCAAGCGGCTAGAGTCAATAGGCACTAGTACCATGCCTAGCCGTCCCATCCCCATGTCTTTACATTCAATACACTTTGTACTATATGGTATTCCCTCTCCTATATAAGGGGAATTCATGCCACTTTGTAAAGGGCGGATGTTGCTCCATTTTCTCCATAAGTGCAATAATATCTCTCTCTCTCTCTCTCTCTTTCCTCTCTAAACTTGTTCGTTCTCACTGGCCCGAGGTCACCTTGATATTCATCGCTTTTTTACTTGTTCTTCATCATATAACTTAGTATTGGACATAAAGAGCCTTGTTTAATTATATCCTCAACTGTTATCCCATCCCCGACTATCCCCGATAGCTCGAGCTCGACCCCGAGGTCCCCCATCGACCCGGCCTATACCCGGGCAAAAGGCCCTTCGGTTCGATTACTATCTCGTTTAAGTTAGAATTTCATCATTAAACCCCATATTATTAGCATCAACTGCTCTAACAACTAGCTCGGGAATAGATCACGTATTTTTAGAATCCCATTTATAAATTTAATTATTGTTACCATTTTCACGGTAAATAGTTTGGTGCCCACCGTGGGGCTAAAAATAATAGTGATTATTTTCTTGCTAGTTTCATTGCACAAACGCACATTATCATTCACACTTTTTCTTGTCCAAGATCCTTTGATTTCAGGTCAAAATGTTTGGCTCGGTAAACGGGGTCGAGAACGACAACCTCAAAAATCACGGGGAAAATGGCGTGGTTGTCCCGGCCGCCGAAGCACCACTACAGAATCCTGATAACGTACTCGGACTGATTCTAGCGGACACGGAATCACAGGACGCACAGCAAGTCGGCGAAACTTCTCACACCAACAGGAGCATATGGCACAGCGACCAACAGGAAGTTCAAAAAACCCCGGACCGGGAAGAACAGGAAGTTAGTCTTCATGACATTTTGAAATATTACAGGCACAGCAGTTGGCTATCACTCAGTTGCAGAGCCATCCGGGGATCCCCAGCACAGTAGCGCCGGAAACGGCTCCCTGCACCGAACGAGTACCCAAAAGATCAAACAACCATGGATCAATAACTGATCCCGCCACAACGAAGACGCTGAAGGATCTCTCCAAGAGAATCAAGTCAAGTTCATGGAGGCTAATGCAACATTTATCCCCTGGGGAAGCAGTTCCGGAACCCACTTCATGGAAATACGAAATGCCGAAACTCCCTAGGTACGACAGGACCTCGGATCCCGACGAGCGCACCATCCCTTACACGTGTGCGGAAAACAGCAGCGACCTTCAAGATGATGAGTTCGAGCCCGTCCCATTGAAAAAGTTCGGGAAAACACTCTTGCGAAACCATGATGTGGCGCCATAGCCTAGCGCCTGATCTCACGAACTCGCTTACCACGTAAGTAGATTCCTCCGCAGAAGCATATGCCGACGTCATCAAAGCAGTAACGGAAGAGCCCGACACATCGGAGGCCGAACAAAGAGAGAATGAAACACCACAGGAAGTCGCGCCTTATTCTCTAATAGGACGAATGAGATCTCTCCTGGTTTCGGATGACTGGGCAACCTAGCCCTTTGCCCATAGTTTAAACGAAGCATGCTCGACTACTCCGGGTTATTTCAAGCGAAGCTTAATTAGATACCCAGCCAAGATCTGGTCGTATACCCATACCCGGCACCTGCCACGAATCAGGGCCACGGACAATCGTCCGGGAGCCTCTACGGGCCCGGTATACCCAAGCAGGCTCCCTACAAGGAAACTAATGCCAAATAGATGGAGGTACCATCCATGCGTCGCGAATGGGAGGAACGTCAAAAGATGCAACCTACCTCACAACGATAGCGAAGTAGTTCGAGGGAAACATCCTCGAGGAACCTTCAGTGGAACCAGAACTGATGAGGCACAACCGGTAGAGGAACTCTACTCAGCGGAGTACGATTTCGACATTGCCATGCCAAACATCGTGATCACCATAAGCGAAACCAGGGACGCTGAATGACTTAGATCTATTCAACCAAGGCCCCTTCAAAAGAACCACAACCCGGCGCGGGAACCACAGGGCGCGCGCGGCCACGGGATCAAAAATAACCACCAGCTCAGAAGGGCGATAGCCGTGCTGCTCAGTAAAAATCACCGCCGAGTACCATCGAGCGGCCAGGCTCGAAACCAGCCCCAAGGGAGGAAGGCAACCGGGAAGAATGAAGCGAACAATCCATGGCGTATTACCGTGACATTGAAGGAGCAGCGATACCTTCCGAGGACTCATAAAATGGAAAGTGAAAATGTTTTCCATCAGGGAAAAACAGGTCCAGGGAAATATTCCATAGGACGCCCTTTCATCCAGGGAAAAGGACACCGAGACTCCGCCTCGGCATCACACTGACGCATTGGTAACCCTCTCCCTCATTTGATCTATTTCAAATAAAACATGTGTTCTTGAATTCAGGTGGTTCGGTCACGCACAACAATGGTGTCGGACCAAAGTCAGTGAGGCGGTCTGCCCTGGTGAATTCCAAATGACAAATCACCTCAAAGACCATTCTCTTGATATAACCCGTTTGAACTTGGGCCGGGACATCGAGCTCTGTACCATCGGAGGAGGCGCAAAACACGGACGTCTTATTCAGGCGACCGCCAGTACACCACTCGGAGATAGCGTCGGCTCCATTTTGTCAAAATTATGAAACCCCTCGCAAAGGGCAGGAATAAAATAAGTCAACAGAAAGCAATATGCGACAAGAGGAAATTCTTCACCATCTGGTGCGTCGCCGGCATCAATGCCCCCACCATCAGAAGGATCAAAGGGTGAGCAAACCACATTTTTGGCCAAGCCTGATAAGACACAGTGAAAGGCTGAACCGGGGCTCACACCCCGAAAGGGTAGAAACATACCCAATCTCGAAACGCCGCCTATGCATCCCGCGATAAGGAAGAACTGCTTTACTCCCTTGCTATTTTTTCACTAACCTGTATGCAGACAGCTGGCCAGGATATTGGGAGGTTCTAACTCTACCCGAAGATCCCTAGGCCTTAAAAAAGGGGCCGCCTAGCTCTTTCCTCTCAATCGGACTTCCACCCCAAAGAGGGCCTTGTCAGCAAGATTATTAGCAGAGAGACGTATCCCCTAGAGGAGGATCCGATAAGGTCACAGGCCTTCTTCTACAGTCCAACGAAGAGCGATGATCTTCTTCTAAGGGCACCGTCCTTTCGGGAGGACCAGGAAACGACAGACTAAATCTCAATCAGGAATTATGTACCGGATCGAATGGTCCGAGAAGCCGCACCTGCGCGGGCCGAGCTCACGACAATGAAACAATATATGTCTACACCACGCAATAAAAGGATATCTTTTCAGCATCTTATTCTCCAAACAAGGAAATTTCAAATATACCCCCGACAGGGGCCCCCTCCACCAAATGCATCCCGAACTACTCGGAAACTTAACGTCAGCAATTCAGCACCCGCACAACCCCGAGGTCAGAACTCCGGGTTGATAAAGCCCCTACAAGGTAACTTCGAGCTCACGAGAAGCGGTTTTCAAGTTTAAATAAACTCGGTGACTCGGAGACTGTCATTAATCGCCATGCTCTGGAAAACCCGAAACTATAAGACCCCTAGCGGGCAGAATCGGCGTAACTAGATTTATTCTACATTACAACAAAAAACTGTAAGACCTCAACAGGCATGACAAACTATAAGACCGCAACAGGCATGACAAATCGTAAGACCTCAACAGACATGAAAATCCCGAAGTTTAGGCTATACGTCGCATTTGTAAGAATCCCGAAAGGGCATACCCTTAGTGTAGATGCCTAAACTATCACTTGGGATCAAAAATGGCTCCAGCCAAATATATACGACTACGATCAAAATGGATGATACAGCCAAATGGATGCCCGACCGTCGCTAAACAAAATCGTAGGCCACTACTTCGAATATACTTCGGAAAGAATCGGTTAAAATAGGCTTCCCTCAACAGGCAAAAATGAGCTTTGACCATGTCAACTCCAAATCACAAAGGCTTCGACCTACTCAGCCTGCAAGCTATGAACCTTTCGAGGTGCTCCAAATGTCGCCAATAACGACTTGAAATCGACGTTCTTCCAGAACCGATGATGGGTCAGACAAAAATCTTTCAAAAAACCTTAACGAGCTGAAAACAAAGCCTACAAAAAGCCCACAGGCAAAAATAGCATAAGAGCCATTGTCGCCAGCCAAAAAATTGACAACTTGAGGATTAAAATGAGCTCGAATCGTAACCCGATTCGGAGATCTGATCCAAAATAGTTAACTATGCAAGCCTTCGGGCCATATATTAAAAGGCCTCAACGACCAAAACAGCATAAGAGGCACTATCGCTTGTTTGGAAATACTTGAGGGTCAATTAAAGCTTGAATCGCAATGTGACTCAAAGACTGGACCCAAAATAGTTAAACTACAACACGCCTAAGGGCACAACATAAATGCCACTATCAACCAGCTGAGTGAGCCTCCAGGCCACGCACCTATAAGGTCACTTCGACCCGAAGCACAAAAGGCCATCATTGCCCACCCATGCAGGCAAGAAAGAAATTTAGGGTCAATTAAAGTTCGAGTCGCAATACGACTCGGAGACTAGACCCAAAATAGTTGAGACAACCAAACGCCCAAGGGCAAAAAATAAAAACCATCATCGCCAGTCCAAACAAATGCAAAACTCGAGGGTAAATTAAGCTCTAGTCGGATCCTGACTCGGAGACTGAACCCGAAGATGGTTAAAGCATGCAAGCCTAAGGGAAAATCCGAGATCGAATCGACCCAATTGAAACTTCAACAAGCAAAAGTATAGAAGATACAAGTTGCGGGTTCCCCCCCCCCCTCTTATTGCTACATATTGACAACGAAGCACAATCTCAGCCTACATTATATAATAAAAGCTATATATACACAACAAAGAAGGTAGGGAATGGTCATTTTACTTTTTTCTGGCAGTTATAGCCCGGCGATCTCCTCCTCATCGTCCTCAGCATCGGACAGTAGGAACTTGGCATCGTACTCCTCTCCTTTGGCTTGCTCGATCTCCCCCGAGAGATCAAATCCCCTGGCGTGAATCTCCTCAAGGATTTCCCTCTGGGATCTGCACCTCACGTACTCCTTGCTATTGTTTGCACGATCGAGGGTCTTCTTCTGCTCAGCTTTAGCAACGGAAGCGCTTCCCAAATAAGCCGTCATTTTCTATCCCACCTGGGTATTATTCATCACAACCTCGGCCCCA
The DNA here is from genome assembly GCF_000715075.1 of Nicotiana tabacum. NCBI lineage: Eukaryota > Viridiplantae > Streptophyta > Magnoliopsida > Solanales > Solanaceae > Nicotiana > Nicotiana tabacum. Next base: position 141,748,867 of record NC_134087.1, on the reverse strand, counting down.
GACATTCACCACCTCGGTTTTTGCCCTTGAAAGCTCGGATGAGAGTCTTACTATCATCTTCGCCCGAGCAGAATCATTCGCACGGGCGGCTTGAATTTGCACCTCAAGAATAGAAGCCCCGGATTGAGCCCTCTCTTTGGCCGTAGAATGGGCATTTACATGCGCCTGTAGCTCGATGAATTCACGTTTGGCTTTTCCAACCTCGCCCCAGAGTTGTTCCAGCTCATTCGCCTTATCCTTTAACTGAAATAGCAACACGTCAAGACGACGAAACAAAAAGTGAATACAGGTCAACACGAGATACAGAATACCTATTTTTCTAAGAGGGCCTCTCGGGCCCGACTCCGGTCCACCTCATGCCGTAAAGAGATGAGCTCGCTTTCCTTTGCGGCACAAAGAAATCTGAGGGATTTCTCCCTATCTCGAGCATCCTGCAACGGGGCCTCATAACGAAGCTGTTTGACCTTGAGCCTGTCGAAAGCCTAAGAAAGAAAGCTCGGTAAACAAAAAGAAAAGAGAGGAGCGCATGGCCAGAACATCCTTACAGCGGCCGAAACTCACCATAAGGCCAAAGCATTGAGCCTCGCCGAAGGACGAAGCAACGTACGACAATGCACCAATCCCGGAAGGTTGTCGGTCAGCCGGATCGCTTCCCTTTAACCGTTGCGAAGAGGGTGCCTCAACACAGGCCTTCTCGCACCTCGGGGCATCTTTCCTTTTTCCAGTGTTCCTTGACCCCGGGGCCAGCAATTTCTCCTCCTCCCTCACGGGATTTGACCTCGCTTTGAAAGGACTCCCGGCACCTACATCAGATAAATCAGATGAGCCAGCAAGAAGGAAGCCACCCCTTAAGGGGCAGAACGCCAGACACCTACTGTGATGTTTCGCCTCCCATCACCCTTTTGATAGATCTCATCACCGGTGCCTATCATAGGTCAAGCAAGTTGCTAGCTTATGGGACCATTCGGCTAAATCAAGGATCTCGCCGGACAACCAATGAGTTGATATAAACAAAGAATAGAAAGATACCGTTACGGGGCCAACCCTATGCTGAGTTAAAAGATAGTTCAAACTAAGCACTTATGTGTGAGGTTCCATCTCTCAGGGAACGGAAAAAATTCTCCGAAGATAACATCGGTCGTCAGGATTTGAATGAACCGATTCATCCATTCGCGGTCCTCATCCTCCTCGCCACCGATCACAAGAGCTCGGGTAGATCTACGCTGAAGAGCAATCAGGCTCCGATAGTGTAATGGCTGATACAACCTCATGAGGTGGCTGAGGGTGAATTCTATACCGGCCTTGTCAGCAAAATATCTCATCGACTGCACTATTCTCCAAAGAAAGGGATAAACCTACACCAACGTTACTTGATACCTTCTACATAAATAAAGCACGACCCGGTCCGGGGAACCCAGCGCGAAAACATGAATATTCACGCTCATGAACCCCTCAACATATGTCATGATACTCTCCTTGGGGGAAGGTGATCGCAAAATCATGCCTTCGCCCCATCCGCATTCTTTCATGATCATCTCGAGGTTTTCCTCCCTCACCGATGAAATAATCCTCGACCCATGCTCTTGATGGCCCGAAACATTAGGAGGTCTCCCCGATGTGACAGCTTTCTTCGAGGTAGGTCGACCCAAATCCCACTCTCCTGATATCGGGGGCGAGCCGTTGGTACCAACCAAAGGCGGAGCACAGCAGGGACTCCTCTCCGTCCGAGGATCAGCCGTCAAAGCGGTGACCATGATTACAGCAGAATAAAGGGAAGAAAATGAGGATCCAGGCAAAAACTTTCTGAAGCATGAGAGCGGAAGGACTCACACAAAGCTCCAAGCTCTACAGAGGATATAGGCTTATCAAAAACTGCAAAATCGCTGCTTGAAGGGCGGATAAGCAAATATATAGAGGCTAAGCGACAACTGCTCAATTGCCCAAGAGGGACAATTAATTCTGGCCGCGTTAACGTCACTTTCTCCTTGGGGGTGCACTGGCAGAATCATTCTGAGATCCCACATAACTCATAAAATCGAGGGACCTTGGGAGATCCCCGACGTCATAAATATTGGTTTGGGAGGAACTATCGATTCAACCTCGGGACGTGGCTAGTCTCAGGGCCCTCAGTCCATCCCATGAAAAGGCCCCAAAGGGCTGGTGCCGGAACACAAAAACAAAGAAGCAGGGAGAAGGGTTGACATGATAAAATCTCCTTTTATACTTTGGCAAAGAGAAAAAACATCTTTACACTATTTGTTTCCCGGGGGGACACACGAAGCAAAAAAGAAAGGCATACAAAAAAGGCGCGAAGACTACTCCTCATCACTATCATCTTCACCCTTATCAGGGGCAATCAAGAGCGCTAGTCTTCCTTACACCGCACGAGCCTCCTCCAGATTGGCAGACAGCTTGAAGCCTCTAGCCTCGAGTTCTTCCAGGGTCTCCCTCTTCGCCTCTGCTTTGGCGTACTCGACAGCTCGAATTAGTCTTTGCTCGGCTGCTATAGAAATGTTGTGAACCATTGTATGCGTTATGGTCGTATCCTTCTTATAAGTGGCAGCATCTTGTTCGGCCCCAGACTTAGCCACGGCCAAAGTAACAATCTCCCTATGAGCGTCCGTGAAAAGATCTCGGGATGTCGCCAGTTCCCCGACCGGAATCTCGTTTTGCTCTTTTAGGCCGGAGATCTCCACTCTCAACTGACTAATCCGTGAGTTACTCCGCTCAACCTACGAAGAAGGGCAAGTTGAAGAATACATGAATCCAGAACATGTGTGGATACGGGGTAAAAGGGCGGGTATGAGTGAGGCGGAGTACCTGAGCAGCAAGAGCGGCCTTCTCCTGGAGCGCCGCCTCCAAAGTGGTCTGAAGTTCTCCCAACTATTTACATCTCTGGGCACAATGAGCCTCCGAGTCCTGCAGCTTCAAAGCAACGTTATTACACTCCTTCTCGTGGCAAAAAAGTTCCACACAAAGCCGAATAATGGCATGGTCATACATCTCCTTACACTGCGGCACAATGGGAAAGTTAAGAAAGATGGCGAATAACGCCCGAGAAAAAAAAGAGATACGCAAGGAAAAACTATCACCTATTGCATGGATTTCTCCACCGCTATAACGGCGCCAGAAATATCGAGATCAGCCCTGTCGATTACGCCATCGAAAATGTTGGCAATGAAATATCCCTCTTTGGGAGGAGTCCCGGCTGTGACACCGACCATCCTTTCGGCATCCCTCAGCTCCCCTGATGAAACCAGAAAGCTCGAGTGAGATCGTTTGGTTTGCCGATCTCTCCAAATAGCAACCTACTCTCCTAGAAGGCCCCGAGCTCCGGTCCCTCAGGATCAACGCTAACGGTCCTCCTAGCAGAAGCTACACCGAATCCGGCCATATGATTCGAAGCTACATCAGCATCCTATTCAAGGACCCTCTGCTCACCAGCCCGGCCGGAGCCAGCCATTCCGAATTCAGCAGCCTCCGATCGGGGCGCCTGCAAATATCTCGAACTAGACCTTGTTTTCCTCCTTAATGGACTTCCATCATTGTCCTCCCCTTCGATATCAGGATTTGACCTGGAGGTTAGAGCAGCAGTCCTATCGGGTTGGGCAACGACTGCTATGCTCTTCCTTTTCTTGTTTATATCAGGCTCCAAGGCCTCTACTTCACCGTCAGGGGGAACCTCATCTGCATATTCTCGCCAATACCTGCACCAGCACAATAACCACGATGTTCGCTAAGGGATTGGAAGGAAACACAAAATACGAAGCACAAACGGTAAAGGAACTTCACCGTGATTCTTGGCCACCCAACGCTACTTAGCCAGGACGGTCCAAGACCGAATGCGGTACGAAAACTTCTCGTCCAAATGCCTTATCCACCCCGACAAATTTGGGACCACCTCCAGATGCCAAGCAGTGGCTGCATAAAGCACAAAGAGGTTATTATGATGAATGAAAGAATAATCGAGAAGCGGTTAAAGGGAAATTCGCTTACGTCGAACATTCCACTGCTCCGGAAAGGGCATCCTTTGGGTTGGGATGATGTCTGAGGTCCTCACTCAGATAAACCTGCTCATCCATTCTCGGTCTTTCCCCTCATCAACGCTCGTGAAAAAAGACTTTTGGACCGGTGCAGGAGCTTGATTAAGCCTCGATAAAACCTAGAGCGATACAGTTGGATCAAACGGCTAAGGGTAAAAACCTCACCTTCAATCCCTTCAGTGAAATGCCTAAGCATTAACACTATCCTCCAGAAGGATAGGTAGATCTAACCAAGGGTCACCTGGTATCGGGCGCAGAAGTCAAGAATAACCGGGTCGATTTCCAAGGGAGGAGATTCGATGGATTTATCAGGGCCCAGGGTGAATGGGTAAGTGTATATATAAAGGAAGCCAGCCTTAAAGTCAGTAATATTATCGTTGGGGCCGGGAATATCTACCTCCACTACCTTGCTCCATCGGCAGTCCTCCCTCACCTTGCTAGCATTGATCATGATGCTAACATATCGAGACACGTGCTCACACCGACCCGACGTAGACGAGGGAGTCTCGATGTCAAAATCCATCGACGTGACAAGATCGGGTGGAGTACATTGCTCTAAAGTGGGAACCGATCTGTTTTCTCCCTCAGGTAATCAGGACGACGATGTAGTATCATTCCGTCGGGGAACCGTCCTAGAAGTCTTAGCCGTGAAAAATGGTAAAAATCCTTCTGTGAAAAGAGAGAAGGATATCAAATAGTAAAATTCTGATTCGTGGACTTGTAAAAAGGGTGAAGATGGGAAGTATCTAGCAACCGGTACATTTATAGGAATTGATGGGGATGCAGAAGAGGCGAGCCTATGGCAGCTCGTCGGTTTCTCGATTACCGCATCTGACGGCGGCCCTACACGGTTCTCTGGGTCATGGCATTTAATGCTCTTAGACAGTTAATGTCATGGCAATAATGACCTCGAGACGACGATTCAATATCGTTTCCTATTACTTCGTTCTAGGAAATGCGGAGACTATCTGTATGCGATGATATCAGGGGGATCTCTTTCCCACTATTGAGGTACATTCGGAACGTCATGCCAGCATCTCGAAGGCTGGAGGATCACGATCGAGATCCCTCCCTCAAGGATCGTCCGCGACCCTACAAAGACTCCCAGGATAAGGAATTTGTCCGCGGCCCAATGAAGGTTACGAAGATGGGGGACTCCCGAGGCAAGCGGCTAGAGTCAATAGGCACTAGTACCATGCCTAGCCATTCTATCCTCATGTCTTTACATTCAATACACTTTGTAATATATATTATTCCCTCTCCTATATAAGGGGAATCCATGCCACTTTATAAAGGGCGGAAGTTTCTCTATTTTCTCCATAAGTGCAATAATATCTCTCTCTCTCTCTTTCCTCTCTAAACTTGTTCGTTCTCACTGGCCCGAGGTCACCTTGATATTCATCATACTTGTTCGCTTTCTTACTTGTTCTTCATCATATAACTTAGTATTGGCCTTAAAGAGCCTTGTTTAATTATATCATTAACTGTTATCCCATCCCCGACTATCCCTGATAGCTCAAGCTCGACCCCTAGGTCCCCCATCGACCCGGCCTATATCCAGGCAGAAGGCCCTTCGGTTCGACTACTATCTCGTTTTAGCTAGCATTTCATCATTAAACCCTATATTATTAGCATCAACTGCTCTAACAACTAGCTCGGGAATATATCACGTAATTTTAGAATCCTATTTACAAATTTAATTAATGTTACCCTTTTCACGGTAAACAACTTGAATTGGCGAAATAAGAATTTTGACGTTTTTCGGTTGATAGGTGAGATTTTGATATAGGGGATGGAATGGAATTCTGGGAGTTGCAGTAGTGCTGTTGTGTCATTTGGGATGTGCGCGCAAAATTTCAGGTCATTCGGGTGTGGTTTGATAGATATTTTGATCAAAAGCGAAATTCGGAAGATTTTGGAACCTTAGGCTTAAATTCGATGTAATTTGGTTGATTCGATGTTGTTTGAGGTGTTTCGAAAATTGGTATAAGTTTGGATAGTGGTATATGACTTGTTCGTGCTTTTGGTTGAGGTCCCGGGGGCCTCGAGGTGATTTCGGATGGTTGGAGAAAAGTTTGAAGTTCAGTTGCAATAGCTGAAGCATTTTGTTGTTGTCATAACCGCACCTGCAGTTGAGAGGCCGCAGATGCGATGCCCGCAGAAGTGGAAGGCAAGACGCAGAAGCTGCCAAAAGGAACATCAGTTGGAACTGCAGAAGCGGTTAAGGAAGCGCACTTGTGATAGCGCAGGTGCGGGCTTTGCATCGCAGATGCGGAAATGGGGGCATAAGTGAAAACCGCTAATGCGGTGTCTTGGGCCGCAGAAGCAGTAATGGCACCGTAAGTGCGAAAAGCTTGGGTCAGAAAGTATAAAAGGTTTCCCTTCGCGATTTTTGAGTTGTGCTTCACCATTTTCATTCGGGTTTGAGCTTGAGGGAGCTATTTTGAAGAGGGATTCAAGGGATAACACTTGGAGGTAAGATTTTTGAACCTAATACTCGTTTCTATGGCATTATTTCACTGATTTGGCCTGAAATTAATGGAAATTAAGGGTTAAAAGTTGGGAATTAGGGCTTGGTGTTGGAGACCTTTGAGTGAGGGTTTGAGGGATCATTTGTGACTGAATTTTGGGACTTTTGCTATGAATGAACTCGTGAAGTGATAAGGATTCCATTGATGTAAATTTTGTCAGATTCCGAGACGTGGGCCTGGGGATCGGGTTTTGGTTAATTTCGGGATGAGTGTTGTAATTTGATTTATTTTGAGTGGGTTTTGTTCCCTTAGCATATTTTGATGGTTGTGTTATGATTTTGGTTAGATTTGGAGCATCTGAAGGCCGATTCGAGAGGCAAAGGCATCGCGGGCTAGAGTTAGACTGGATAGAGGTGAGTAATAATTGTAAATGTTGTCCTGAGGGTATGAAACCCTGGATGTCACATCGTGTTGCTATATTGAGGTGACGTACATGCTAGATGACGAGCGTGAGGTCGTGCACCGTTGGGGATTGTGACTTAGTCCATCCCGAATGACTGTCTTACCATGTATTTGATTGAAAACTGTTTGCTATCATCATGTTTTGGGCTGAATGCCATACTCGGGCCTTGTGCCAACTGTTTTGGACCCTTAGGAAATTTTTAAATGCTCTTTCCTCACTATTTCGACTTTATATCTGTACTTAGTCATGCTATATTCTACTGTTTTCATAACTCAGCCATGCTTACTCTATTTTAATACTTTAAATGATATTTTGGGTTGAGCATCACATTTTACTATGCCCGAGTGGCTTTTAGAGATTTCTAACTGAGTAAATCCGAGGGCCTATATTGTGAGGATACTTTTGGGTCAGGTTGCACGCTGCAGCAATGATATATTTGATTCATGATTATGAGGCCGAGGGCTTGAGTTGTACGCCACAATGTGGCTTGATATGAGGCCGAGAGCCTATTGGTTATGCCGTAAGATGGCTTGATATTGTGCTTGGTCCATAAGGGGCCCCTCCTGGAGTCTGTACACCCCCAATGAGCGCGGGTGATAAGTAGGATTTTAACATATTTTATACCCATACTTGCTTGCGCTTTGAGTGTAATTTGCTACAAAATAGTCCCAAAATACTTACAGATTGCGCTTGATTGCAGGTTTGAGCTATAAAGTGAAAAATCGTCAAAGATTGGCTCAAATCGGAGAGAAACCTGCTCAAGTGCCAAAGATCATTAAAGTATGGACATTCAAAACTTGGTGCAGACCGCACCATCATGTCATGCGGCCGCACCATAGAAGTTCAGAGACTGTGAAACTACAAGTCAAACATCATGCGGTCGCGTCCCACTTCATGCGGCCGCACAATCCTGCTATCCGGTCACGTCCAAGAAGTTCAGAGAGTGTCATATTCCAGAAGCAAACCACACGGCCGCGTCCCACTTCATGCCGCCCGCGTCCCTCTCCATGTAGCCACACTCTATGGTCACGCGGTCCGCGTCCAAGAAGTTCAGAGAAGCTGCCAAAACTATTCATGAGGTCGCACAACAACTTTGTGCGGTCCGCGCCAGTCTTCATGCGGCCGCATTCCAACTTTGTGCGGTCCGCATCACCATCTTCAGAGAGCAAGATTCAGAGGTCAAGCAACCCAGTGCGGCCGCGTGCCAACTTTGTGCAGTCCACACTAAACCCGCAGGGGCATTTTTGTCCAGTTTTTCTAGCCCACTATAAATAGAACATTTTACCATTTTTAGGTCAAGTTTGGTACATCTGATAGCTGCTGAACTCGTGAGACTTATGTTTTGGCCTATTTTGGGCATTTATAGCTTGGTTTAATCATAGATTATTGTAGTTTGACATTAGTAATTAATTAATATGGTTGTTTCATCTTCTATTTATTCAGTTTCTTCTTTAATTATGTCTAGATAAACCCATTAGCTAGGGTTGTGGCTCAACCCTAGTGTGGGTAATTAATGGGTGTTGCTTCTTAATGATAGATTGATATTGGGTGTTTGTTATTTGGTTTAATTTTATGGTTTAATTAAGGATTGATGGTTGCAAACATTGATTCTAGCTTAGTGGGTCTTGAATCTTCTTGAGAAAGAGAGTTTATGACCCCAAAATTGACCCAACAAGGAATTGGGGTGGACCCATGAGAAATGGTAGTCCCAATTAACGGGTTAAACCTCGAGAGAGTAATCACCCTACTTGAACCCATGTTTCTTGGTCTAATTGGCCTACCCAATTGGTCTCGAGAGAGTCAATTGGGCAAATTTCCTATCCCTACCGAGAGGTGTGAGAGTGGGTACAATTGTGCAACGGTTATAACATTGATCCCAAATATGTCAATCTATTATTAGTAGTTTCTACCCGTTAGTTAACCACCTAGGTGATGCCACGACCCTAGTGCCTTTCTCTATATTAATCACAACTTAGAACATATCCCTTCAGCATATATTAGCTTAAATTTGTAGTTGATAATAGTAGTTATTAAACAAAAATCCCAAAAACTTTTAGAAGTACAATTAGGAGCAAGCACGCATTCCTAGTCTGAGCAAATACGCAACTCCATTCCAAGCTCCCTGTGGAAATTGACCCCGATACCACTATTCGGGTAAAAGTCTTAGCGCCTGCTCTTCCTACCGTTGTGTGAGGTTGAGTTTGCTGCGATCAGCGGGTACCCAGTGTGATATGTGATATAGCCCGAGAGGCTGGTGTTGTTCCATGTTATTGCCCGAGGGGCTAATTCTGTTGACATTATGCCCGAGGGGCGGATTTTATGTGTTTATATTTTTTGCTGCTTTTCATCTACTTGTTTAGCTATTAAAAAGGTATTTTAAAGAAGCTTATTCTGAACCAAGGTGTTTTTTTAAAAGATTTCACTATTTATTGCATTTTTATTAGTTTTACATTGCCTCTTATTAGCATGTTGTTGTGTTTTACGTGATTTCTTATCACTTAGGCTTCATTTATTGTTATTACTCACTGATTTGGAGTACTCACTTTACTCTCTGCACCCTGTATGCAGATTCAGGAGCTTCAGGTCCCGCCAGTGAGGGTTGATTTCTCCCAGCAGGCCATTCAGAGTCCACTAGGTAGCTGCTCGGCGTTCGTAGACCAGTGTTTCTCCCTCCTATCTTACTTTCTATTTCTAGTTTTGTAATAGACTGTATAAACTCCTTCAGACTCTTAGACACATGTTTAGATGCTTATGACTGGTGACATCCCGATGTAGGTCTATGTTGGTTTCCGCAAATTGTACTAGTTCACTTTTATTTTGGGATTATTAGCATGTTAACGAGTTAAATTATTTTATTATAATTGTTTAAAATGAATTGGGTGTTGTGTCGGATGGCCTTGTTTCACGATAGGCGTCATCACGACCTGGTACAAATTTAGGGTCGTGACAAATTGGTATTAGAGCCTAGGTTACATAGGTCTCATGAGTCATGAGCATGTTTAGTAGAGTCTCGCGGATCGGTATGGAGACATCTGTACTTATCCTCGGGCGGCTGCCGAACCTTTAGGAAAAACTTCACATTCTTGAGTTCTTATCGTGCGTCCTTGATTCAGCTTGAAATGTAACTCCTTGAATTCCTTCCATGCATTTGTATGCACGCATGAGCGCTCGGTATCAGATGTGCATCGATGCCTTGTGATTCCCTGATTGAGGGGAGAGATGTGATTTTCTGTGCATTGATGTTGGGCCAGTCTAGAGGACTTGAGGCCGGGTTTTTCCTGCATCTTGAGTACCGAGGTGCTGATTGTGTGAGCATGTGTTTTTGAACTTATATGTTCGGTAGTGTCCCAATTAGTAGAAGTGATGGTTGGATGGCTATGTGATGAGTATGTTATGACTGCGAGATGTATTCATATGATTTGGTAGCGACGAGAAGGGTATGCTAAAGGATGGAAGAACTATTAGGTGCTTGATTTCCATCTTGATTAGAGGTATAGCCCCGAGTTATGGGTGTGTGAAGAATCTTTTCATGTTTTCTAGTTGGGGGAGTGAAGTGGATTTCACGTTGTAATATGAGTTCAGACTCAAGAAGATTAAGGGACTGCGTAATGTCTATGACGGTAGAAGGGTATAAAGAGATGTTAGTTGAGGCGAAATAGGTGGGTTATCTCTTACGGAGTGTTCTAAATGTTATGTGATCCTTATGTGGTTTGTTGGAATGTCTTTTGTATGTGCTGCAATTTGAATTTGGGTCGCTTAAGAGAGTGGGCTTGACTGCTACGAGGGAGAATGCAAGATTTGTAGAAGATTTGAGATACTAGATGGTCTGTGTTGTATGAGCTTATGAAGGATTGAGTTTAATCTCACCATGGTATTATGGCAGATTGGCAGTGATAGAGTATACGCATTATGATTTATTATGTGTTTTGATCTATGGCTTTGAGCCAAGTGGGGGAGTCTGTTATTGATTAGGTGATTGCACGGTTGTTTGCTATGTTGGTTCCAGTTTGAGGCGTACTGGTGAATCAGTTATGGCTTGCAGAGGATAAGATCAAGGATGGCTTGAGTAAAGGAAATTTCAATAAAGGTTATGCTATGCTTTATGGGTGTATGAGAATCATAGAATGACTTGAGTTGTTATTGGTAAAGGATGCTCGATTCATAGGACAGGAAGTTGCTTGGTTGCATTAAGGTGAGGTTACATTCTGCGGTGTCGGAGTGCTAATGAGGCACAGGTTGTTCGGTTTATTTGATCAGGCTAATTGCAGTTTGAGTAGAGTGGATGACTCTCGAGAATGGTTCTAATGTGTTCAAGATTTTACATGTAATAATTGGAGATTTTCAAGTTGTATTTTTGGCTAGAAACTGAGGTTTGCATTGGAGGGTGTCAAGACTTGTGACATTTCTATATCAATAATGGGATTCTATATATCAGTATCAAGAAGGTGAAGGTAATGACTTTGGATTCGCAGGGAGTCACTTCAAGGTAAGTATTTTGAATGTGGTGTGCTTGGGAATAGTTAAGAGAGTATCCAGTGGCTTAGGAGCCTTAGGCGGTGTGGTTTTTATGCTTGGGTCTCGTATGGTGAGTCTGGGCTAAGAAATTATGGTGTTATAGTAAGAAGAAGTATCAAGTTGGAGGTAAATCAGAAGGAACTTGGATATATGGGATAGCTTGGTAGTAGGCCGGATCGGCATGGTAAGGACATGATTAGTCCTTTGGATGCTTACGAGGTAATGAGTTTCTGCAGGTGTTTCGTGGCAATTCTCTTTGGTTTTTAGTGGCCTGCGTAGCTTGGTTGAGTTAGAAGGATTCAGTCCTGACAGTTTAGTTTTGTGCAAATGGAATTCAGAGAGTTCTTGATGGTTTCTACCACAGTTAGAGATGTACATTTTCTACGAGCGTGAGGACCGTGGGATGTGTAGTGATTTTCTTCTAGATGGGATCAATGGAAAGTTCTTGGCTAGTTGAGTACATAGTTGCTTGTGGCTTGGAAGGGATATGAAGTTCTCATGGTTATCCTAGGATGATATGGTTTATGCGGTATGTTGTGTAGGATTGAGATTTGCATGTGTAAGGTCATGGTCCAGTTCTGAAAGGAAGGTCATAAAATTCTTAGGCAGCACGGGTAGCTTCAGATGATTAGGGAAATGATATTACTAATTGGTGTGGCTTGATGGGGGTATACATTTCAGAAAAAGGGCAAGTGTTTGAGTTGAGGATACTTCAGTAGTATTGCGGCACTCTCTTGTTGGATCGATTGTTGATATTCGAGTTTGCTTGGTGGCATGGAAGAATTCTCGGATTATATATCATGGAAAGATTGGGTATTAGAGGTGTGGCATGTGTTCGAATGGCGGAATTGGGATTAGATATGGTGATTCGTGTGCTATATGGAGTTGGAGACTGGGAGTTCTCATAAACAAGTTATGTGTGGTTGTGGGTTGCGTGTGTCGGTCTTGTGTGGTAACTATTAGGGGTTTGGAGACCCGAGTGGATCTTTGTTGCTTGGTACGTTAGATTTTGGATGTGATATTGGGTATAGACTGGTTGTCTCAGAGTTGTGTTATTTTGGGTTGTTGCGCTAAGATGGCGACGTTGGCTATGCCGGGAATGCCACGAATTGAGTGGCGAGGTTCGACGGATTATTTTCACAGCAAGGTGATTTCATTTTGAAGAACTAGAGGATGGTTCAGAAAGGTTGTCTTTCTTATTTGGCCTTTGTTATGGGTGTCAGGGTAGAAACTTCTTCTATGGATTCAGATCCAGTGGTGAGGGATTTTTTGGGTGTATTTCCTGCTGCCGGGCATGTCATCGGACAGGGTTGTTGATTTCGGTATTGATTTGGTGTTGGGCACCGTATCGTATGTTACCGGTGGAGTTAGAGGAGTTGAAGGAGCAGCTTCAGGAACTCCTTGGTAAGGGTTCATTGGTAGACCAAAATGGATGTGTGTTCTACATCGAGTCGGCTTGGTTGACTCCGAGTTGTACTATTAAGGGATGTGTTGATTCGATTGTTATTGAGATTTTTAGTGATTTGGGGAGATCTATGAGTTACCTTTCTGTGTTGTGAGGTGTTAGGATTTGTTGGATATAGGCACAGGTGGTGCGGTTTATTCGGCGTCTCTCAGTGGAATTTGAGCGGGAAGAGTATTGGGTATTGCTCGGCGGATGGCGTGTCCTTTCGAGTGTGTAATGTTATGTCAATTGCTTCTCAGTGGTTATGATGATTTTCTTTGATTCTAGACATCAAATTGCACGTCGTTGTTGATTTTGAGCAGGGTGACTTGAGGTGTTTCATGTGGACCAGTGTTTGGATAGGGTCGCATTGCAGCAAAGTTATGTGGAGGTATGACCCTTCGGGTTAGACTCGTGTGTTCTGTTTCTATGATATGTGACGGGTTCCCAGCATTGTGTTGTGGTGGTACTAGTGAGCTTGTGGTACAGCTCTTTCATTTGAGTCATTTTTTCATGATTCGAGTACGTTCAGATTGTTGCTTATTGGTGCGTGGATCGCTGAGTTGTGGTTGTAGATTGTATTGATGTATCATGTCACCAGAGTAGTTGTGTTGGAATTAGATGAGATAGTTGGGATCTATAATGTACACAAACGGATTCGGTTTCAGTGTGTTGGAAGGATAATATCAAGGTTCGGCTCAGAAATTTGTTATGGTCCTTGCCAAAGGAGAAGTGGCTTCACGAATGGTTGATCTGAGGAATGGTTATGACTTTCTACATGTTTCATTTATCATTGGCAGTATATGAAAGTGTTGGAATGAGACTTTAGTTGATAAGAGGTTTACTATCAGTATTCGGTTGTTGTATGCAGCTGCTATGATTAAAAGTTATTGCTACAAGTGTTTGAGTTATGTGGTATATCATGTAATTGCACCTGAGGTCACATGTATGGGTTATTACAGCTGGTTCGGGCTTATTCAGAGTATAGATGTGAGATTCTGATCTTGTAGATGATTTCAGAAGTGGAAATGGGGTTCTAAGGTTTATGGGCTAGGTTGGATGGCGAAATCTCAGTTGCATTGTGTTATCGTACCTATATGAGATAGGGTGATGTGGATCACCCCCTGGGTATATGCATGGTAAGGTTATACAGCGATTTGATGGTTTCCGGAACAACTCTGGGCACATTCAAGGATGACATATGTTTAAGTGGGGGAGGATGTAACGACCCGACCAGTCGTCTTGAGCTTTTGCACTTCGCTCGCCAGTTCTCGGGTATGACTTGCCCTGTGTGATGTATTATGACTTATGTAAATCGTCAGTTTTGGTTTTCAGGGTAATCAGAATGAATTGGGAAGAACAGTTCTCAGTTTGAAGCTCAAAATTAGAAAGGTTTGACCAAGTTTTGACTTGTTAGTACATGATCTTGGATTGGAATTTTTATGATTTGGTTAGCTCTGTTAGGTGATTTGGGACTAAGGAGCGTGATCGGAATGTATTTTGGAGGTCCGTGGGAGGTTTAGGCTTAGAGAAATTGGAATTTTGATGTTTTCCGGTTGATAGGTGAGATTTTGATATAGGGTCGGAATGGAATTCCGAGAGTTGCAGTAGTTTCGTTGTGTCATTTATGATGTGCGCGCAAAATTTTCAGGTCATTCGGGTGTAGTTTGATGGATTTTTTTATCAAAAGCAGAATTTGGAAGATTTTGGAACCTTAGGCTTGAATTTGATGTGATTTGGTTGATTCGATGTTGTTTGAGATGTTTCGAAGATTGGTGTAAGTTTGGATAGTGGTATATGACTTGTTCGTGCTTTTGGTTGAGGTCCCGGAGGCCTCGGGGTGATTTCGGATGGTTGGCAAAAAGTTTGAAGTTGAGTTGCGACAGCTGAAGCATTTTGTTGCTGTCATAACCGCACCTACGGTTGGGAGGCCGCAGGTGCGATGCCCGCAGAAACGGAAGGCAAGCCGCAGAAGCAGCCAAGAGGAAAATCAGCTGGAACCACAAAAGCAGTTAAGGAAGCGCACTTGCGATAGCGTAGGTGCGGGCTTTGCATCACAGATGCAGAAAAAGGGGGAATAAGTGAAAATCGCAGATGTGATGTCTTGGGCCGCAGAAGCGGTATTGCAGAAGAAGTAATGGGACCACAGGTGCAAAAACCCTGAGTCAGAAAGTATAAAAGGTTTCCCTTCACGGTTTTTGAGTTGTTCTTCACCATTTTCATTCGGGTTTGAGCTTGAGGGAGCTATTTTGAAGAGGGATTCAAGGGATAACACTTGGAGGTATGATTTTTGAACCTAATACTCGTTTCTATGGCATTATTTCACTGATTTGGTCTGAAATTAATGGAAATTAAGGGTTACAAGTTGGGAATTAGGGCTTGGCTTTGGAGACCTTTGAGTGAGGTTTTGAGGGAACATTTTTTACTGAATTTTGGGACTTTTGATATGAATGAACTCTTGGAGTGATAAGGATTCCATTGATGTAAATTTTGTCAGATTCCAAGACGTGGGCCCGGGGGTCGGGTTTTGGTTAATTTCGGAATTCGTGATGTAATTTAATTTCTTTCAAGTAGGCTTTATTCCCTTAGCATATTTTGATGGTTATGTACTGATTTTGGTTAGATTTGGAGCATCCAGAGGCCGATTCGAGAGACAAAGGCATCGCGGGCTAGAGTTGGATCGGATAGAGGTGAGTAATGATTGTAAATGTTGTCCTGAGGGTATGAAACCCCGGATTTCACATCGTTGTGTTATATTGAGGTGACGCACACGCTAGATAACGAGTGTGGGGTCATGCACCGTTGGGGATTGTGACTGAGTCCATCCCAAATGACTATTTTACCGCGTATTTAATTGAAAACTGTTTGCTATCATCATGTTTTGGGCTGAATGCCATACTTGGGCCTCGTGCCAACTATTTTAGACCCTTAGAAGATTTTTAAATGCTCTTTCCTCACTGTTTTGATTTTATATCTGTACTCAGTCATGCTATATTCTACTGTTTTCATAACTCATCCATGCTTACTCTGTTTAACACTTTAAATGATATTTTGGGTTGAGCACCATATTTTACTGTGCCCGAGTGGCTTTTAGAGATTTCTGACTGAGTAAGGCTGAGGGCTTGTGTTATGAGGATACTTTTGGGTCATGTTGCATGCCGCAGCAGTGATATATTTGATTCATGATTACGAGGCCGAGGGCCTGAATTGTACGCCACAAGGTGGCTTGATATAAGGTCGAAAGCCTATTGATTATGCCACGAGATGGCTTGATATTGTGCTTGGGCCGTAAGGGGCCCCTCCCGAAGTTTGTACACCCCCAGTGAGCGTGGGTACCTAGTGTGATATGTGATATATCCCGAGGGGCTGGTATTGTTCCATGTTATTGCCCGAGGGGCTGATTCTATTAACATTGTGCCCGAGGGACGGATTTTATGTGTTTATCTTTTCTCGCTGCTTTTCATCTACTTATTTAACTGCTGAAAATGTGTTTTAAAGAAGCTTATTCTGAACCAATGTGTTTTTTTTAAAAGATTTTACTATTTTATTGCATTTGTATTTGTTGTACACTGCCTCTTATTAGCATGTTGTTGTGTTTTACGTGATTTCTTATCGTTCAGTCTTCATTTATTGTTATTACTCATTGAGTTAGAGTACTAACTTTGCTTCATGCACCCTGTGTGCAGATTCAGGAGCTTCAGGTCTCGCCAGTAAGGGCTGATTGCTCCCAACAGGCCATTCGGAGTCCACTAGGTAGCTACTCAGCGTTCGCAGCCCAGTGTTTCTCCCACCCATCTTACTTTCTATTTCTAGTTCTGTAATAGACTGTATAAGCTCCTTCAGACTCTTAGACACATGTTTAGATGCTTATGACTGGTGACACCCCGATGTCGGGTTGTGTTGGTTTCCACAAATTGTATTAGTTCACTTTTATTTTGGGATTACTAGCATGTTAATGATTTAAATTGTGGTATTATAATTGTTTAAAATGAATTGGGTGTTGTGTTGGTTGGCCTTGTTCACGATTTGTCTAGATAAAGAGTAAACAGTAGCAAAAGAAGGATATAAAGTGACATTGAGGCCTGCGAGCGTCTGGCAGGTATACCTTGAAGTCGTCGAACTGAATGGTCCACTCATAGTATGAGTATACCACAATGGTACCCAGTAAGTATCAAGCCTAACCTCGGTGGAGTAGTGATGAGACCAGATCAAGACACCTACTAGGACAGGATGAACGAAACAAAATACAATAAAGACTAATAACGAAAGCGGAGAAATGAATAATGACAAAACAGTTTAATAACGTAAGTTAATGATAGAATTTAAAGAATAAAGGCAACAAGAAGGGAACACATAATGATAGCTACAAGTAATCAAATACAGACATAAACAAGTAAGACAAGGAAGAAAACAACAAAAGTTGTTCAACCAATAAACCTTTCCAACATGGAATGTACAATAAGAATTACAATCGAGGTACCGCCTCGTATTCACAATTCACAATTTCAATCAATATCACTGCATGAACCTTGCATTTAGTTTTAAAAATTATTTTTTTCAAAATAGCTACACGCGTTTTAGCTGCCTTATCTCATTGTGTGGCTTCGAGTAAATCCCTTACTAGAAACACACGTATCAACCCTGCCTTATCTCACTACATGTGTATCAACCCCTATCTCTATACCAATGCATGTGTATCAATATCATAATACAATAACAACTCGCACCACAAGTGCTCATATGCCACAACTTGCCAAAATCAATAATACCAAAGTTTCCCCAATAATAAGCCATGGCTTAACCACAATGTGCACAATAATATCAATAATGAAATAATGAATGAGAAATTCTGAACACGGAAAGATATTTCGAAAATAAACAACTTCATCCTCAGTGTGATAATAGCTTTCACCACTCTAATATTAATAACCCAACAAAAAGGTAATTCCCACGAGATAACAACTTCAAGTAAGAGTAATGCAGCAATAAAGAGGTAACAAGACATTAAGGAAGGTAACAACTTCAACTAGAGCATATGAGAGCAAATAAAACAGCAAGTGCTAACAACATCATTAAAACATGTAAGAGTAGATTAACAATGAAATATATAATATGTTATGACGAATTAATTAAAGGCATGGAAAGAGTCTAAATAACCTAAACCAGTCAAATGCCACATATAGCCCATGCACTCACTCGTAACCTCGCGTACGCATCCTCCACATAATGCAAATAGCATAATTAACCCAAATCTAAGGGGTAGTTTCCCCATACAAAGTTAGGCAAGATACTTACCTCAACTAGGACAAATCAAACCTCGAAAATAGATTTTACCCTAAAATTTGCCTCCACACGGCTCAAATCCGACCAAAAGTGACGTAATAACATCAAATAATGCAAGGGAAACCAATTAAAATAGATAAAACTACGATCTTTACACTTTTTCCAAAAAATAAACAAAAGGCAACCTGGGCCCGTCTGGTCAAAACCTAGGGTCCAAGAGTTGATTCCGACTACCCATAACCCCATGAGTCCATCTATGTATTTTGTTTTCAAATCTAAGTCCAAATTGACTCTCAAAATTCAAATCTTCATTTTCCAAAACTTCGACAAAAATCCCCAATTTTCCTCATTTATTCTTATAAATTTGATATTAAATCTAAGATATAATAATGAAATATAATTGGAAATTCATTAGAAATACTTACTCGTGTTTGTATATGAAAATCCCCTCTCCAAACCGCCTCCTACCGAGCATGGGGATCTAAAATGAGATAAAATCCTAACTCCCGGCCCTTTTGTTTAGTTGCAGGTGTCGCTTTTACGACACTAGGTCTGCATTTTCAAACAATCTCAATTGCGGAATAGGGATCGCAATTGTGAACCCTGACAGACTCTTCAGAAGTTGCAATTACGACAAAGTCTTCACAATTGCAAAGCTGACATCCTTTGCAAAAGTGACCATGTGGTCGCAACTGCAACCCCAACCCAGGCATGCTGACTTCACAAATGCGAAGGGGGAAAGCTGCATTTGTGACATCTGATCACCCCTTCTCACTTTACAATTGTGAGTTTGGTGCTTGTAATTGTGATAAGAGAGCACCAGCACAATAACAATTCTACTTCAATTCAAAAATCTTTCTGTAACACGTCCGAAACTCATCTAAACCCTTAGGTGTAATGACTCGGCCAATTATTTTGACTATTATAGTCATGTTCCCCCGTTTATTACTTATTCTATGTTTTCTTATTGTTGTTTGACCTACTGGGGTGGTTGGTTTGCTTCCGGGGATGTTTCGGTATGACTTTGGACACTTATTCCTAAGGTTATAAGTCCAAGTTAAAAGAGTTAACCAGATATTGATTTATGAGTAAAAGAATTTGGAATGGATTTTTGATGGTTCCGATAGCCTCGTATGGTAATTTTGGACTTAAGAGTGTGTCTAGATATTGCTTTAGAGGTCCATAGGTGGTTTTGGCTTGAATTGGTGAAAGTTGGAAAGTTGAAGGTTTGGAGAGTTGAAAAGTTTGACCGAGTGTTGACTTTGTTGATACTAGGCTTGGATTTTAGTTTCGGAAGTTGGAATAGGTTTGTTGTGTCATTTATGACTTGTGTGCAAAATTTGAGGTCAATCAGAGTTGATTTGGTGTGTTTCTGCTTTGGTTTTAGAAGTTGGAAGATCAATAGCTCATTGGGCTTGAATAGGGGTGTGATTCATGTTTTTGATGTTGTTTGATATGATTTGAGGCCTCGACTAAGTTCGTATGATGTTATAGAATGGGTTGGTATATTTGGATGGGGTACCGGGGGCCTCGGGTGTGATTCGGTTGAGCACAGATTGAATTTTGGACTTGTGTAAGAGATGGTGTGATCAGTCTTGGCGTGTTTGCACCAGCAATGGGAGTGGCCGCAGATTCGGTACTGCATGTGCAATGCTTGGGTCGCAGAAATAGATTAGAGGGTAGGCAGTGAGATCCACAAAAGCAAGTGATTTTTCGTAGAAGCGCTTCTGCGATGAGGAGTCCGCAGGTGTGGACCTTGGTGGCTGAGCCTGGATGCACAGATGCGGGCTAGGGGCCGCAGAAGCGGTCTCGCAGGTGTGTATTTTGGGCGATAGATGCGGCTGGTTGGGTGTCTAGTGTTTTCTGCAGATGCGAACGTGCGACCGCATAAGCAGTTCTGTAAAAGTGGAGGTCATGACCACAGGTGCAGTTTCACTAGCAGAATAGATATAAACGAGGGTAATAGTATTTTATTCATTTTTGGACTTTGGAAGTTCGGATTGAGGCAATTTTTAGAGGGGTTTTCCCCTAAATTGAAGAGGTAAGTGATTTTGATCACTTTTTTCCATGTATTTTGGATACCCATTGATTATTTCACCTATTTATCATGAATCTAAGTTAGAATGTTGGGATTTTTGACCCATGTATTGAAGAGTAAGATTTGAGGATTGATTTGTGGTCGGAATTGGATGATTTTGGTTTGGTTGAACTCGTTATTAAATGGGTGTTCGGATTTTTTGAATTTTGTCAAGTTCTGATATGTGAGTCGGGGTTGACTTTTTTAATTTGATTAAAAAACTTAGCTTTATCATATGAGATTGATTCTTATAGCTTGTATTAATTATATTAAGTTGTTTGTGGCTATATTCAAGTCGTTCGGAGGGCGATTCGCGAAGCAAGCATTTGTTGGAGCATTGAGTTGCACACTTTGAGGTAAGTAACACTTCTATACTTGGTACTGAGGGTATGAATCCCTGGATTTCATGTTATATGGTTGGCATTGAGGTGGCGCACACGCTAGGTGACGGGCGTGCACCATGGTGTTTATGATTCGGTTGATTATGTGGTACTGTATAGTTATGTAATCTTGTTCTATCCATTTAACTTATATGTGTCAGAGTAATTAAGCACTGAATCATGTTAGAAATCCTGTTTAGGCTATGCGCTTATTCTGTTGGGACCCATCGAGGCCATTACTGTTGTTGAGTTAGTTGCTTAAGTTGCCATTTTGTGCTCAGTCATATTCATTTATTTGCATATCATACCTTAGTCTCTATTATCATTCACGGTTACATTGCGTTATCATTGTTTGGGTTGAGTGATATGAGTTATGTGAGCCCGTTTGACATTTATATAATAAAAGAGGAGAAATAAATTGATTTGGAGCCTTTAAAACTACAGAAAAATTATAAAAAATGCTTATGCATGCTTATAACTACATATGTACTATTTTGAAAGTATATATATGTATTAAAAATATGTGAGGGAAAATTTAGGTATCAACGGCTGCCCTCTTTACCCGGGAAGGATGAAAGAGTTTTCGGGTAAATAAATGATGGCCAATTTTGACCGGATGGGGTGTTTTGAAAGATAGAGGCCGGACATATCCCTGGTTTTATAGGAATCAGGACACGTGTAGTTCTGGATTTATTGGCGGAATATACCGATGAAGTCATTACAAGAACAAATGCAAGATTTTGGAATGGACGCAAGAGTAGTTATGGTGAACGGTTAAGTTTGAGATAGTTTGAAGGAACTGGAGCGAGGCCGCTCCGGCTAGGATAGCGATTGCTTGCTGGTCACCTGCAGATAAAGAGATGCTACAGACACATATTTGTGCAAAATTTTAAACATGATGTAAATTCCCCTTGGACCATGAAAGTTGCCTTCAGACGGTTAAGGATGACGTCCTTGGACAATGATGTCCTGGGCCATGAATTGTTCAGTGAGGGATTCACAGGCCATGAAATGATGTTCTCGGGCCATGAAGATGGTGCCTCCGAACCATGACGCCTTTGAATAATGATATGTAAATTTGAGAGATCCTCAGGCCATGGCATGGTGTCTTCCAGCTATGAGGATGATGTCTTTTAGACTATGACGCCTTTGGATAGATTGGCAATATTTCAGATCATGAGATGCAATAATATGATGCTAACAAGACAAGGCTTAGTCTTGTGAAATGCAGGGCAGGGCTTAGCCCGACTGAAAAGCAAATAGGTAGTACCAGAATAGAGCAATATTCATGCAAGGAGGGCTAATGCTTAGTCCCATGCAAATGTGGAGGCAAGGATTAGCCTCATGCAAATTGTGGAGGCAGGGATTAGCCTCATGCAAATATAGAGGCAAGGATTAGCCTCATGCAGGTATGGAGGCAAGGATTAGCCTTATGCAGGTATGGAGGCAGGGATTACCCTCATGCAAATATGGAGGCAAGGATTATCCTCATGCAAACAGGGAGGCAAGGATTAGCCTCATACAGGTACGGAGGCAAGGATTAGCCTCATACAGGTGCGGAGGCAAGGATTAGCCTCATGAATATATGGAGGCAGGGATTAGCCTCATGCAAGTGTGGAGGCAAGGATTAGCCTCATGCAAGTAGGGAGGCAGGGATTAGCCTCATGCAGATATGGAGGCAAGGATTATCCTCATGCAAATATGGAGGCAAGGATTAGCCTCATGCAAATATGGAGGCAAGGATTAGCCTCATGCAAGTATGGAGGCAAGGACTAGCCTCATGCAAATATGGAGGCAAGGATTAGCCTCATGCAAATATGTGGGACAAGGCTTAGTCCCATGCAAAGAGTGAGTAGCAAATAAGAGTAGTATATTTCTTAGATGGAGATATATTCGGTGTCTGATGGCCGGATCGATAGTGAATTTTCTTTGTGTATACATGTTTGCGAATGCTATCGCTACGTCAAATGTGCCTGCATTCAAAGAAAAATTGTAAGTTTTGTGAGGGGAGTTTGGTTCGTGCTTTTGTCCGCTGTCCTTGCTTTGTTCCATTCTAGAGGCCCTTTTGAGTTTCCCTGGGTAACACCTGACAATTACGGAAATAGAGTTTTTGAAAATATGCAATTATTGATAAAATAGAGTTGTTTTAGAAACATATTGATATATCAAGTAAATTTCAGATGAACTAGTGACTGTAACACATTTCAGAGACATTTCAGTTTTCTCATGTTAGAATTTTGAGGGTCCTCCTCAAAATTCTGCCCCAAATTTGGTAGATGATCCCTCGGCCGTTAGCGAGTAACAAGACTTGTCAACCCAAATTCTTCCCCAGTTTCTTAGTCGATTTCTGACCGTCTGACATATGTTGTCGTTGGTTGGACTTGCTCCGAGGTCCTTCTCAAAATTCTGCCCCAGCTTATGACTTTGGGGGAAATGGAAATTTTATTATGATATGACTGAACCCATAAGGCTGCCTACGTATTCCCTCTCAAATGGGAATCGGGTCAAGCGTAGTTCAATTACATCAGATGAGTAAATGTAAATAGTTTAAGCATAGTATCTCTTGATTGCATCTGAATTGATTGCTTTTGGCCAAATTTCTCCGTCCATTTCTGCAAGTATGAGTGCTCCTCCTATCAGCACCCTGTGAACCATGTACGAACAGTGCTAGTTTGGAGAGAATTTCCCATTGGCTTCATCTTGATGTGGGAAGATCTTCTTCAGCACCAGCTGTCCAGGTGCAAATTGTCTTGGTTTGACCCTTTTGTTGAAAGATTTGGACATCCTGTTCTGGTAAAGTTGACCGTGACATATTGCGTTCATCCTTTTTTCATCTATAAGGGCCAATTTTTCATAGCGGCTCCTTATCCATTATGCATCGCTGAGTTCAGCTTCTTGTATGATTCTTAAAGAATGAATCTCTACCTTGGTTGGGATGACAGCCTCGGTACCATAAACCAGCATATAGGAGTTGCCCTGGTTGATATGCGAACCATGGTGCGGTATCCCAACAAAGCGAAGGGTAGCTTCTCATGCCATTATTTGTGGTTTTCTACCATCTTCTTTAGTATCTTCTTGATGTTTTTGTTGGCGGCTTCTACAGCTCCATTCATCTAAGGTCTATAGGCTGTGGAATTCTTGTGTTTGATTTTGAAAGTTTCACACATGGCTTTCATTAGATCACTGTTGAGGTTAGCGGCGTTATAAGTAACAATGGACTCGGGAACTCCAAACTGGCAAATGATATGATCTTTGACAAAGTCCGCGACGACCTTCTTAGTTACAGCTTTGTAAGATGCAGCCTTTACTCATTTTGTGAAGTAACCAATGGCTACTAGAATAAACTTGAGCCCATTTGAAGCAGTGGGCTCGATCGGACCGATGACATCTATTCCCCAGGCGGCAAATGGCCAAGGTGAGCTTGTTGCATTGAACTCATTTGGCGGAACTTTTATCATATCGGCATGCACTTGGCATTGGTAGCATTTGTGGACATATTGGACGCAGTCTGTCTCCATAGTCATCCAAAAGTAACCGGCTCTGAGTATCTTCTTGGCTAGGAAAAAACCATTCATATGCGGGCCGCAGGTCCCAGCATGTATGTCCTCAAGTAGTTTAGAAGCCTCCTTTGCATCGACACATCTTAGCAATCCCAAATCAGGAGTTATCATGTACAAATTTCCTCCGCTATGGAAGAAGTGGTTGGACAATCTCCGGAGTGTGCGTTTCTGAGTGTGGTTTGCATGCTCCGGATATTCTCTTTTCGCCAAATACTCCTTGATGTCATGGAACCAAGACTTTCCATCCGTCTCTTCCTCAACGTGGGCACAATATGTTGGCTGATTATGAATTCTCACCGGAATAGGATCAATGTATTTCTTATCTGGATGTTGTATCATGGATGATAAAGTGGCCAATGTATCGGTGAACTCATTCTGAATTCTGGGCACATGTCGGAACTCTATCTTCGTGAACCACTTTCTCAATTCCTGCACATGGTGCATATATGGTAATATCTGGGAATTTTTGGTGGCCCATTCTCCTTGTACCTGGTGCACAAGCAGATCTGAATCACCGATTACCAGCAGCTCCTGAATATTCATGTCAATTGCCATGTTGAGTCCTAGTATGCAGGCTTTATATCCTACCATGTTGTTGGTGCAGGGAAATCTGAGTTTAGTAGATACCGGATAATGTTAACCCGTTTCTGACACTAAAACCGCTCCAATGCCCACTCCTTTGAAGTTTGTAGCTCCGTCAAATAACATCCTCCAACCGTCATATGCTTCGGTAATGCGCTCTCCTATGAATGACACCTCTTCATTAGGAAAATATGTTTTCAAGGGTTCATATTCTCCTTCCACCAGATTTTCAGCAAGATGATCTACCAATGCTTTCCCTTTGACCGCCTTTTGCGTTACGTAGATGATATCAAACTCACTCAACAGTATCTGCCATTTGGCTAACTTTCCAGTCGGCATGGGTTTCTGAAATATATACTTCAAAGGGTCCATCCTGAATATGAGGTATGTAGTATAGGCATAGAAGTAATGCCTCAACTTCTGGGTCGTCCAAGTCAAAGCACAGCAAGTGCGCTCTAACAGAGAGAACCGTGCTTTGTAAGGTGTGAACTTCTTATTCAAGTAGTATATGGCTTGCTCCTTTCTTCCTGTCTCATCATGTTGTCCCAGAACACATCTGAAGGCTCCGTCTAATACAGATAGATATAGTAGCAAAGGCTACCCCGGCTCTGGCGGGACCAAAACTGGTGGTGTGGATAGGTACTCCTTGATTTTGTCGAAGGCTTTCTGACAATCCTCGGTCCAACTTGTCTCGGCATCGTTCCTCGGCATCTTGAAGATAGGTTCACATATGACTGTGGACCGTGCTATGAAGCGACTAATATAGTTGAGACATCCTAGGAAGCTCATCACGTTTTTTTGCTCTTAGGTGGCAGTAATTTCTGAATAGCCTTGACTTTAGATGGATCCAGCTCGATCCCTCGATGACTGACAATGAATCCCAGTAACTTTCCTATGGGAACCCCGAATGCACACTTTGCATGGTTCAGTTTCAAGTTGTACATCCTTAACCTGTCAAAGAACTTTCTCAAGTCTGCTATGTGATCTGTGGCCCTCTTGGATTTGATAATGACGTCGTCCACATACACCTCTATTTTTTTGTGTATCATATCATGGAAGATGGTTGTCATTGCTCTCATGTAGGTAGCCCCAGCGTTCTTAAGACCAAATGGCATCATCTTGTAGCAGTATACCCCCCATGGTGTAATAAAAGCAGTTTTCGCCGCGTCTTCTTCATCCATCCAAATCTGGTGATAACCCGTGAAGCAATCTACAAAGGATTGGAGTTCATGCTTGGTTCAATTGTTGATCAGGATGTGTATATTTGGAAGTGGGAAGTCATCTTTGGGACTTGCTCTGTTTAAGTCCCGATAGTGACCTGCTCTGTTTAAGTCCTGATAGTCAACACATACTCTGACTTTCCCATCTTTCTTCGGTACTGGCACAATGTTAGCTAACCAGGTTGGGTATTCAACAACCTTGAGAATTTTGGCTTTGATTTGCTTGGTAACTTCCTCCTTGATTTTCAGGCTCATATCTAGTTTGAACTTTCTGAGTTTCTGCTTCACCGGTGGACACATGGGATTAGTAGGCAATTTGTGAGCCACTATGGACATGCTCAAACCAGTCATGTCATCATATGACCATGCAAAAATGTCCTCATATTCCTTTAGAAAATGGATGTTCTCCTCTTTCTCTTTCGGCGATAAGTGAATGTTGACGTGAGTCTCCTTGATGGTCTCGACGTCCCTTAAATTTACTGCTTTGGTCTCGTCCAAGTTGAACTTAGTCTTATTCTCAACGTTTTTAACTTCCCTCACAACTTCCTCAGGTATTTCGTCTTCTTCATCCGAATCACTATTCTTGCGTTGCCTCGTAACATGTCAAAGCCACAGGTTCATCAGGAAAAGTAACAATAACACTGTAGAAAGAAAAATATGAAAGATAATAATAAATAATAAAGAGCAATGCATTTGATTAATACTTAAAACATCCAAACGAGTACGACTCGATGAATTGAGAATTTATTTTGAAACTAGTGAATCTTAAAAACAAATTATTGAAAATCTTATATGTCTAGAATGGCTATAGGAATAAAATCCGTCAAGCTACCGAGGGACTCGGCGGGCCCGGGATGGTGTGGCGGTCCAATTCCTGAGAACAGCTCCCTCCTCCACGATCTAAATAGTGAGACCTTCTTCCTCCTCCTCTTCCTCCTCAATTATTTCACTGCAATCCATGTCCCCGTCCTCTAGGAATAGATTCCTCATCCCAGCTAATGCTTCTTCTCTGCAGTTCCCCATATTGTATTATCTTGGTGAAAAGTTTGACCCAGATGTGGCACTGGTTTCTCGAGAGGGTAATAAGGTCCACGCCATGGAGGCGACCAATCGTCATACTCCTACCATGTATACCGGTATCCAAGCCCAAAAGTAGTACCATAACATTTCAGCTATATCGGTTTGGTAATACCCTGGAGATTCATTCCAAGCCCTTTGTCGAGTTCATACCCGGACCATGCAATATGCTTTCTGTTTTGCTACTCCACCATTTGTCCTTTTCAACGGCATTGACACGTTCGATGTGATGATAGGTTTCCCCTCCTAACCTTCTTCTTTTTCCAATAGTCGGGATGGTTTGACTGGTGTAAATGGGGTTACTCACATCTCTGTAAATGATCACCTCCTGATGGTTATATTCAAATTTCACGGCTTGATGTAGTGTGGAAGCCACAGCCCTAGCGGCATGTATCCATGGTCGTCCCAACAGAAGATTGTATGAGGCCGATATGTCGAGCACTTGAAATTAAACATCGAACCAAGTTGGCCCCATCTATAGACAAAGGTTAATTTCCCCAATCGTGGCCCTTTGGGACCCATCGAAAGCTTTCACATTCATGCTCTCTGCCCGTATTTCATGGAAACCTTTGCCCAGTCTTTTCAAAGTATCGAATGGACAAATATTGAGGCTTGAACCTCCATCAACCAAGACCCTGGTAATGAACTTGTCTTCAAACTGCACTGTGATATGCAATGCTCTGTTATGATTCAACCCTTCAGGCGGCAACTCATCTTTGTGGAAGATTATCTTATGACTTTCCAACACCTACCCTACCATATTGGCCATCTCCCCTCAGGTGATATTGTTGGGCATATAGGCTTCACTTAACACCTTTATCAAAGCATTCTTATATGCCTCTGAATTTCACAACAGTGACAATTTGGATATTTGAGCTGGGGTTTTGTTCAAATGATCAATGACGGAATATTCCCTTGCTTGCATTTTCCTCCAAAGGTCATCTGGTCCTGTTTCAATGACAGGCTGCTTGGCAGCAGCATCCTTACTTGATCCTCCCAAGTGTTCGGGTGTATATATTCTCCCTAACCTGGTCATTCGTTGCGCAGCATCGAATTCCCTTATTTTCGCCTTCCCTTTTCGCCTAGACTCGGCAACATAATCCCAGGGTATTGCTTTTGATTCAAAATGAGGTGTGGTTGATACCGTCACCATGAAAGGTGTGGCCACTTCCACTTCAAATGGAATAGGGGTGGCCGCAGGCGAAGCTACCTCTACCTCAAATGGAACTGATGCGGTTATCTCAACATCGATCGGTGACGGAGTCTATACTATAATGGGAGTAAGTGTGACCGCAAGCTTAAAGTCATTGCCTTCTTGAATAAGCTCAATTGACCCCTCAGGATCCCATTCCTCATTCGTCTCTATCACATGTACCCCACCACCTCTATGATCAGGGAGGGGGTTGTTGCGGTCATTGGATACGGCTTCTTTTGCCTGTATGACCTTGTTGTCAATCAGTATCTAGATCTTATCTTTCAAGGTTCGGCACTCATCAATGGTGTGCCCTCTCGTACCAG
This sequence comes from Nicotiana tabacum, assembly GCF_000715075.1. Taxonomy (NCBI): domain Eukaryota; kingdom Viridiplantae; phylum Streptophyta; class Magnoliopsida; order Solanales; family Solanaceae; genus Nicotiana; species Nicotiana tabacum. The sequence continues at coordinate 141,720,234 of NC_134087.1, read as the reverse complement.
AATGGTATGCGCAGGTTTTATTTGGGTTGACCCATTGAGACAGATTCTCTAATGCCATAGCGGGAATAGAGGTGACGTAACCAGCGACTTTCAACCTTTCATACAGCTGGTCGATGGTTTAGCAATAGCAATGTACTATTTAGGTGGATTGAGGTCGAAATTGGGTCTTGGTCTTGGATAATTTTGGTGAGTCGGAGGTGATTGGAAAAGGGATGGTTGGGAGTTATAGGTATGATAGGCAGTGACTGTTTAGGAATATTTAGGAGATGAAGGTTGATACGTGGGTGGTGGTGCTTGGTATGTGGGTGGAGGTGTCTGATATGTGGGTGGAGGTGTTTGATATGTGAGTGGAGGTTTTTGGTATGTAAGTGGAGATTTAGGGCCTTGAGCTACCATTACTGCCCTAACATCTCTTTTCTTTGATATATCTCCTGATTGCAATGCTTTATTTGTGGCATGTAATGCCTCAAAATTCGTTACCATCCCGCTTTTGATGCCTTCCTCAATTCTTTTCCCAAGCTTGATGATATCAGAGAACTTATGGTTTTCAATAACCATCAATCTTTCATAATACTGCAGATCATGTGCTCTGACGAAGAACTTGTTCATCTGTTCCTCGTCCAAAGATGGCCTGACCTTAGCTGCTTCCAACCTCCAACGAGTAGCGTACTCACGAAAGGTTTTGGTATGTTTCTTCTTAAGATTCTGGATGTAGAAAACATCTGGTGCATTCTCTGTATTGAACCTAAATCGGTCCATGAAATTTGACACCATTCTTACCCAATTGGACCATTTCTTGGGATTTTGGCTGATGTACTATGACAAAGCATCTCCAGTAAGACTCCTCATAAAGAGTTCCATCCGGATCTTTTCATCTTTCCCGACCCCGACATGCTTGTCACAATAGGTCCTCAGATGAACCCTAGGATCACCTGTACTATCAAACATCTCGAACTTGGAAGGTTTGTATCGTTCCAACAGTTCTACATCTGGTTGTATGCATAGGTCTTCATAGTTCAAACCTTCTATTCCCTTGTCGTCTTCGACACCCTGAACTCGACTCGTCAACTTCTTGAGTTCTTCAGCCATGTTTTTAATGAGCAGGTCCTTCTCAGAGGCTTCTAGGGTATAGGATATTGGTTGGATAGAATGAGGCACGATTTCCACGTAGATGGGATTGTTTTGGTGATTGCCAGGTGCATGTGTGTGATGATGGTTATTGGTAGAGTTCTGAGGGTTAGGAATGGGTTGTGGTGTATTCTAGGGAGTATGATAAGTGGCGGTTGGTGGGTAATAAATTGGTTGATGGTGGTGTTGTGGCGGAGTTGGTATTGGTAGAGGATTGAGATTTTGGGGTGGGGTTGTGTATTGATGCGGTGCAAGAGGGTTTTGTGAATGTTGGTTTGGTTTGTTTTGGGGAGGTGTTGGGTTCTTTGTGTTTTGTTGGTTTATGTCGGGGACATTCAGGGTGAGTGATAAGTTTTCCAAGTTGTAGATATACTCAAGCTCTCCCTGTAGCTCCAATATCTTTTGTTCCAACCTCAAGACTAGATCATTTGGGGCAGGAGTACTCTGACCGTCCGAAGCTTCTGTGTTCTCAGCATTCTCCATTCGAATACCACTTAAATCATCCATTTTTGCTTTTCCTTTACCTTTTGTATTGCTTGGAGGAGGAGGAGGAGGAGGAGGAGGGCCTCTAGATCTAATGTGATATGCTGATGATGCCAGTATGAGCAAACCAACCTTCGAGGATGGGAATAAGAAATAAAGAAAAAATAAAAAGGTAAACAAGTCAGTAAAAATTCTAAAATGTTTGCAATATTTAAACACATATTGCGGGAATAAATTCGTGTCCTAATTTGGGAGCCTCGTTGTGCCCGAGGTAGGCCTAGCAACAAATAAATTTGGAGAAATTTAGTGCCAATAATTGCCTCATTTCATTGATATAAAAGTAAACGAACTAAAACGAAACTAAATAAGATAATGTCACTAATGGCTCTTGGCCTTATTACATTTGAAAGGAAAGCAAATAAATCTAATCTATTTGGTCCCAGAAGGACCCTCTCCAGACTGGATGCTTTTGTCAATCAACTCTCCTAGCTCGCGCAGGTTCAGCAGCAGAAATGCCCTTGCAAGATGCCCTCCTTCGTTTCCTTCAGCGTTTTGGCAGTCAGTGACCCTTTTCTCATCTTCCCTTCCAACTCCATTAAACTGTACTCCAGGTATTCCAGCCTCTCACTGGATTTAATAGTTCTTTCTTTCCACTCATTAATCATTTCCATATCAGCCTTGTGCAGTGCCATATGCTTGGCTTCAGACTCTCGAACTCTTTTCCCCAGCTTGTTGTACTTCACCTCAGCTTCAGCAACCTCGTCTATGACCCTGCTTCCTGGCCCAGCCCTTGGCTCAATGACCCCAGTTATGTTGTCCTCAAACCATGAAGGGTAAAGGTATGAGTCGCCCGCGTGATATCGGTCTAGCTCAATAGTATCCTTCTCCACAATAATATTTAAGGTCCACATGTGTTGCGCTTCATTCTTATACGGGATGGCGTCACCTTAGAAATTGGCTCTGAAGTGACATATTTTAGCGACCCGTGGTATGATTTATCTCCTCCCTGCTTGTCTTATAACCCTAAGAGGAGCGTAAGGGTATATGCCCCTCAACCCGATCAACACCAAGTATGGAAAATCCTTAGATCTGATGATGAATTCATCGGTAAGGAACCACTCGAACATCCATTGGACTTGATCCTCAGTCAAATTTTCGAAAAGCTGTACCTATCCCAGAGCGTCCTCTGACTGAGCAAACATGTCTGGAATGTAGTTCATTCTTTTGGGATGATGGAAGGCTATATGATCATTCCACGGCCTTCGCCGAAATTCTTGACGGTATTGTCCCTTTTTAGAGATGTTCCAACAACCTGACCTGTAGTAGCAAGTTGCAACCCTCGAAGAACCTGAACCCCTTCTGATACCGCTCCAAATCCTCGTACATGTCTGCAACGATCATAGGGATGTTAGTGTATGTCTCCCCCTCGATCCCATCTATCAGAGTTTTGGTCGCCATGGCTAACCTAGTATGGATCATATCCCCTTGGATTGGGAATACCAGCATGACCAAGAAACACATAATAAACACGAAGACCCTACGATGAATCCAACCTAAATAAATGATTGAGAACTCATCATCAAAAATACGGTAGGAGTTGTTGTGACCGTATCTTTCATAAAGGAACTCAAAAGGTATGTAGGAGTCCTTTAGGCATTTCAAGTTGTCATTTTTCTTCAGCCCTATCATCTTCAAAAATCCCCTAGTAGTGCAATTTTTAGGTGCCAACAGATTAGGATTATCCCAAGGTAACCCAGCAAATCCTCATATCTCTTCTAGAAGGGGTGTCATTGTTCCGCCCTTTCCTTGTCCCAAAACATAGTTGCAGCCTCGATCAGCATTTTGGTGGGCTGAAGATCCATCAGAGAAGGAAAGTTTCCTAGGACTTATTTCACATAGTTTTGGTCACATAAAGGAAGATCCCTCCACCAATCTAGCAAGAGTGAGGGTGTATTAACCATACCAAATCTGGGGATCTCGTGCCTCATTTTCTGAAAAACAAAGAGAGTTAAACCCTTTCCCTCTCCAGATTCATCTATTTATATAGTAATGATTAGCATATTGGCACTTATTTTTCCATATTAATGCACATAATCGTGGTTACGTCCATTGGGATTATGGAAAACCCGATGGACTTTGGACAAGGCTTGTCTTAAAGGGTTATTATGTGGACAACATATTAACCCAACTAGGTTTGACCATGATGCATGTACAATTTAATCAGAGTAGGGTTGTTATAGAGGTCTAGACTGGGACCCTCAAGCGGACAACTTGAGGGGGAAAGGCACGGAACCGTCGAACGCACCGCTGATCGACTAGTTTTACCGCAAATACGCCTTTCCGAATTTAAAGGGTGATATATAGGAAGAGCGCAAACACTCATCAAGCGTTGCTATAGGATTAATTATGCACGAGTGGAATATGATGTTGAGCATGATTTATGCAGCAATAAAGAGCACATTGTCAAGTATTGCATGTAAGAAATGATAAATGTGGTATTTAAATAATTGAAAGGCGGTTACAGAAAGGAAAACAAAGAGACAAGTCAGTTTCAGGAATAAAAGAATCATAAACGTTTGAAAAATAGACAGTTAAATTCAAATAAGGGGAAAAGGTACATGGGATAGAGCATGCTTGGACTAATTCACAAAAAATAAGTTCGTTATGGTAAGAGCCTAAAACATCCCCAACAGAGTCATCATGCTGTCGTGCCCCCTTTTTTCCCTTTTTGGTGGGGAAGTCGGGGTTTCGACATTCATGGGGGAAATAACTCGTTTCCTTTTAGGAATTGGGTATTTGAAGAGTTGCCACCTAATGGATTATGGTGCGTTAGGTCACCTAGAGCGATTAACTCTTATAACTAGTTTGCATTACCAGAGATTAGGGTAAGGGCTCGAAATAACCTTGAGGGGAAGCTGTTAGGCACCCCTCGCGGTCCACAACGGTGGGTCTCGACCGAAATTAAACTATGTGAATTAGTCCTTTTAACAAATAAACAATTTTAACACATATTTGCAAATAAAGGCATGTTTTTGACATTCTAAGCACATGTATGATTCAAGTAATGAAAGTAAGGGAAAAGGGTTTGAACAGTTTGCACATATGTAAAGAAAGTAGATTCATTTAAACAATGGGAGTTGGGGGAAAAGGAGTCCTAGGTTGATTAGCCTACAGGATCATACCCACACAATACCCGATAATCACTCCTTAATGAGGGGCTACACGTGATATTAGCGCATAGTCGTCATATCCTTACTACCCAATTCTCTCCCCTTGGTCATAGCTTAAAACATTTTATCAACCTTGAAAAATATCCTATGCGTGCATTACCCGTCCCTTGATTGTGGACCTGGAGGTATTTAGGACCTCTAATTTAGGTAGTTCTAGACCATCCTAAGGTACTTAAAGGAGAAAATCTAGGCGTCAACCAAAACAATTAGGACTGTATTTAAAGAGGGAACAATTAAAGGCTCACATTTTACCTCCACAAACAGAACAAATAAGTGCACGTCTCAAACAACAATTTCAGGTATTTAAGAGAAAACCTTAGAACATGATATCTAGGTGAGCAGAGAATATGCAGTACTGAATTTGGACCCAAAGTGTCAAATACCTATTCAGCTTTGAGTAAATTCCTCGTCGGTGATTTCCAAACTCATTCCAGACAGACTTTAGTATAATGGCGATAATGTTTTGCACACAACTCTAAATGACAAATGATTTGATGTTCCAAAAATTAGGCACCAAGGGCTATAGTTTCATAGGTTGCTCATTTCCTGATTCATCATATATTGCGAGATATAAGCTTCCAAAGTCAACCTTGTACATAAGAGATTGTCAAACTCTCCCCGGACAGCCTGTAGTCTAACTACCATATATTTTTGTACACAAATATAAATGCCAAGTAATTTCCATTTTTAAACACTAGACACAAAGGGCTACAACTTTTATTTTTGGATCATCTCTAAATTCCTTATAGATTGTGAGATATGAGCATCCGAAGTCAGACCTGTGCAACCAAGATTTCCTTATTCGCGAACGCGAGAGTCTCTTCACGAATGTGAAGAACAAACTTCCAAAAGCCAAATTCTTATTCGCGAACACGAGAGGCTCCTTGCGAACGCAAAGAACAACACCAAATATCAGATAAAAAAATTGCAGTTCCAAAAATGGAAAAAATGACCCGTAGCCCACTCGGAACACACCCTAGACCCCCCGGGACCCCGTCTAAACACACAAACAAGTCATATAACCTAACACAGACTCGCTCGAGGTCTCAAATCATATCAAACAATACCGAAATGACGAATCACACCATGAATCAAACTATGTGTCATGACCCAAACTGATGGGCCACGACGGGCACCCGGTACCTTACTCAACTGAGTACCAATGTAACATATCTTTCTTACTACATCATCATATACACGTGACATACGGGCCTAATAGGCCAACATAATCATTTATAAACTCAAAACATAGGCCGACAAGGCCGCACAATCTTTCACGTATACAACATATGTCTACAAGCCTCTAAGAGTACATAAATGTCATAAAGGTCGGGACAGAGTCCCAACATACCAAACAATACACGTCTAAATCATACCAACAAAACGAGCAACTCCGAAGCAAATAGAGCGCACCAACGTCTTCCACTAAGCTGATAGCCTACTTGGAGGGCTCTCTACCTGTCTATCGGGCATGAAACGCAGCGTTCCTAGGCAAAAGGGACATCAGTACGAATAATGTACCGAGTATGTAAGGCACATAAATAAATACATAAGAGACATGGAAGAAATATAGAGTACATGACTCAACATGTAAGTCTGAATAACTTTGTAAATTACAAAATAATTATAATATCATGCATATGCATATGAATGTCATGTCGTGCATAGGTACATGTTTCATAACATCATCAGCCTCTGAGGGCATCCCATCATATCATTTTGGCCACTGTGGGCAAAATCATCAACGTATATCAGCTGATCAAGTGGTGGTGCGTATATAATGATGTAACCTTTCCTATATCCCATATACATATATATACACACATATATATGTGTATATAACGCCATCTGGTCATGGGTCAATGTACATGAATGCAACGCATGAAAAGTACGTTAATAAAATCTTTCAGAATGTCATAATACCATTTTCCCTTTAAGTAATATCAAAAAGTAAACTCTTTTAAACTTTCATATTTTTCTGAGACCCATGAACAGATGATAAAATATTATGATACATAGAAACTCAAGAATATAGATATCTCTAATACTTCAATGAATAGATTCATTTATGGAATTTGTGCATTTGCATGTTTCGCTCGTATAGTATGGATCATGCCAAAAGAAAGAAGGGATAGCCTTAATATACCTGAGTCGATTCTCTTGACAATCCCTCTAACATACATCAATTTCAACAAAAATGTAACGGCGGATCGAAGTAGGAAAAAATCCATATGATATTCTTGCGAAAGATTGCACCGTACTCCTTAGGAATTGCAAAATCCCGTTGCTATAATACTATGTAGTCTCGTATGAATTTTTGCTCTAAGAAATCACGTACTGTTATTCAAGATTGGATGAATTTGTTGAAGCAATGCTTCAAATACTTGGATGGACTTTCTGATGCAATTCATATTGCTTATGGAATGACATGTTACTACCGTTAACTAATGACTAAGCCTCAAGCTTCTTCTTAGTATGACACCTTGGAATGTGACATTATGACTCACTTAATTGATCCTTGTGTGGCTGCCACGTTATGGAGGGGGTGGGGTTTAATGTTATCCAAATATATCTCCAATTAATTAGGTATCTGGTTACGCGGTAATTAATCAATTACCCGTAAAATTGAGAATTATTCTCACTTACTTAAAATATTACTCATTTTTCACATACCTTATACACCTTACTATTATGGTCATGTGGTACCTTGTATGATACTAGTCTATAAATATTGAGTATTTTAGCTTGAGCCGTATTTTATCCCAACATGCAAAACTTGGACGAAAATTCGTTTTCTTTGACTTGCTTCCCCCTTTACCTTTACGAATTTACTTATTACTTGTTTGAAATAGCATAATCCTTATAATCTCCAAATAATCTTTTCCCTGATGTCAGTTACCTTATGACAAATTCAACATACAACAATACAAGGTGCAACATCGTCGTAATGTAGTACTGCGGGACGTGACATCTCACTTCCGGGTTCTCATTAATTTATTTATGGCGTGTTTTCCTGTACGAAAATATGGGGTGTAACACTATGAACTTTCAAATCTTCCAACTTCGAAAACTTGTGCCGAAACCTATCAAATCAACCCGGAATGACGCCAAATTTTGCAGACAAGTTCAAAATGACATAGCGGAGCTGCTCCAATCCTCGGAATCGCATTCCGACCCCGATATCACAAAAGTCAACTATGGGTCAAACTTCTCCACTTTTCCAACTTTCGCCGAAATGCCTCAAATTACCCTACGGACCTCCAAATCCGAATCCGGACGCATGCCTTAGTCCAAAATCACCATACGAAGCTGTTGAGATCATTCAAAACCCATTCCAAGGTCGTTTACTCAAAAGTCCATTTCTGATCAAATTCTCACCGTTTAAACTTCCAAAACTAGATTCTTTCTTCCAATTAGACTCTGAATCATCTGTTAACTGAATTCAATCGTGCACACAAGTCGATACTCATATTATGAAGTTGTTCTAGACCTTGCACCGCCGAATAGAGCTTAAGTTCTCAAAATGAACGGTCGGGTCGTTACACACCTGTAACACCCAAGACTACAAACATTAGAATTTCAATGTAATCAGTTTAAATTGAAGAAAATTGATTGCACTAAGAATTTTTGCACTTCTTTTAACTGCAATTAATAATACCGTTAATTCCCCTACAACAGCGCCAAAATTTGATCACGCCCAACTATGCCTTACAAAAAGGACAAAGTGATCACTGCAAATATATTTTGGTTAACAAGTCCGAAGTCGAATCCCACAGGGACTTAACCTATCAATCACAGCTATTGGACTTACACAAATTCATGTATTGAATCTTCGGAGATATTTAAGTAATATATTGGATGTTTACGAACTAAATATTACATAATGAAAATGCAATAATTAAGAACTAACTATTAACGGTTTGTAGACAAGAATTGGAATGATCTAAGGTTCTGATTTCTCCTATTGTCGCATCCGTTCCGCTATGTTTGCTATAAATTTGCCTAAATCTTCTCTATCAATCATGAGCAATCTGCCTGTCGTAACTCTCTCCCAAGTAATTACAACAATATACTAGACATATTCTCCTGAAGTACGCTAGCTAACCTTAAGTACATCTCACTTAGATCGTACCCAAGGTTTTGTTATCCCTAATCCCAACTTTAAACCCTTCGTATTGATCCGTCGCATACGTTAGGAGTGATGATGTTCAACAACTACCTAAATATGCATTATCTCCTAAGTAAAGCACACTAAATAGGAACAGTTAATTGATGGCCCTTCAATCAACAACAATAAGCATATAGTTGAACAAATAGAGAGAATACTATGGCAAATCTATATTAACGTAACGAGAAAATCATCCTTCAACAGGTTCTATCAAAACCCTAGATTAGGAGTTTAGATATGCATACTTGTTTTCATAATCTCAACAATAGAATTTGCATAATTAAATTATAGAGTAAAGATAGAGGGATGTATAAATCAATGATTCGAACTCCCAAGTAGTGTTCCACGAGCTATTCTTGCCTCTGGTTGCAAAAGTCCTTCAAAGTGGCATTTTAGGTCTATTTATATGTTTGGGACAAGCCCTAAACATGTAGGTCAACTCCTAGTCAAACCGAGAAACAACTAAAACCTTCAAAACTCATACTGGACTTGGTCTTAGGCCTGGCGTTGCCAGGCTAACGCCAGCCTCAGTTTGGCTATAAGCTGGCGTCGCTGGCTAACGCCTGGTTGGGCTTGGCTTTAAGCAGTCGTCGCTAGGCTAACACCTGGTTGGGCCTAGCTTTAAGCTGGCCTCGCCAGGCTAAAGCCTGGTCGAGCTGGCTTTTGCCCGGCTTCTCCTTTTCATCATTCTCGAGTATACTTTCGATGTATAAGCATCCCTTTAGCTCTATTTTCATTTCCATTGTACCTACACATAAAATAGACTCCATTACGCTCAAACAAAGTCTAATTTAACATTAAAAGATGTAAAATGCAAGGCATATAATGTGCTAAACTATGAATTATAACCACACATCATCCTTGTTGTGTCTGAGTGTGGATGCATGTACAATTATGATTTCTTATAGTTGACCATCTATTCGAAAATATCAGAATAGTCATCTAGGCATTGTTTAATGATCTGTATAGAAGTCTGATCGGTTTATCAAAAGGGAATTATGTCATCTCCATATGCAAGATGAGTGATGCAAGGACCATTATTTTCATTTTATATGGTATGAAATCATGGCATTGAGCAGTCTCATTCAGCATCTTAGAAAGTATTTTAGAATCAAGGACAAATAAAGAGGAGAAATGGGATCTCCTTGGATTTGAAAAAACCTTTCCTTATCCCATTGATAGCAATGGAGTACCATATGTTAGAAATAACCCTGAATATCATATTTATCCAAATTTTTTTGAATCCCATTCTCCTCAACATTTGACACAGGAAAGCCCATGACACCATATCGTAAGCTTAGACATATACAATTTGATATTCACATTGTCTCCCTTGTTGTCTCTATTCATATTGCGTGCAAGTTTATAATAATTTGCAATGAGAATTTACAAAAGATGCAATATCATCAAATATCATATCAAGAGATACAACTCAACATGGATAATTAAATCTTGACGAATAAGTCGTCAACATAAAATAGAGGCATCACGTAGCTTGTTAGAATTTGACCTAGAAACATATGGAATGCATAAAAAGGCATAAAGCATTCACTTGCATGGTCAAAGCCTCCACTTTTGTGCTCAAACACCACCAAATTTTAGATCAGAATCAACCAACATCTATCAATTTACCACAATCCGCATATATGCCATCAAGATAGAAACATAAGATGACGACCCTAGTGTATGGGTTCAAATCCCCATGTTGTATAGTATAATATTCGTGCAAAAACAGTGACAATATCATCATAACTGCATGACAAAGACTTCGCGCCACAGCATCAATAATAATCACATGACAGAAACCGTGTTCCACTTCTAAATAAATATGCTCAATATTTCCAATTGTGTCATAATTATAACAACCCGAAATAAAATTTCATCATCAGAGAGACATATTCACAAGTAATCAATAAGGTGCACAAGGACATAATATATAAGGTGGGAATGTATGTTTAAGATGTGAAGCATGGCTACAACTAAATCAAGTATAGCAACAATACACAAATACTCCATCTTGGCCAATTAAGAAATAGTAATCATAAACATGGATACTAGCATGAAAGGAATAGCTTACATAGTCATATAATTAATTAAACATGAATCATAAAAGGCACACAATCCAAACAAGGCATAATAGAAACCAAACTGGTCATGAATCATACATTGCACCCGCATATACGCTCGTTACCTTGCAGATGTGTCACTTTTCACATATTCAAATTAGACAAATAAGGTCAAATCCTAAGGGTTATTCCCTCACAACAAGATTAGGCAAGATACTTACCTTAACATGCCTAATCAACTTTCCAAATTGCCTTTCCTTTAGAAATTACCTCCAACCGGCTCGAATATAGAAAACTAATACTTCATAATGTTAAATAATATCATAGTAATCAATTCCAAACAATTAAGGTTCAATCTTGAATCAATTCCCAAAAACTCAACAAAGTCAATGATGGGTTGACTTGGCCAAAATTCGAGTTTAGGGGTATATCCCGTTTACCCAAAACCCCAGGAGTTCAAATATGCATTTAGTTTCCAAATCTAAGTCCAAATTATAGCTCAAAATCTTAATTTTTTCCCTCTTAAGTTGTAGGAAAAAACCCCAAATTTCTTCTTAAAATTCCATGTTTTAGATATTAACAATCCATGTAAATTCTTCACATAATACCATAAATGACATTTACATAACATAAGCATAGTACATGAAAGAAAAAGGGGCTTCTAATAGTCTTTTATGTATTATCGTATTCTTCTACAAATAAGTGAGGATATCTTGAATTTGTATCTTCTTCCGCCTTCCAAGTTGCTTCTTTAACATGTTGGTTTCGCCATAGCACTTTAACGGAGGCAATATCTCTTGTTCTCAATTTTTGGACTTGCCTATTAAGTATGGAAACAGGAACTTCTTTTGAAGTGAAGCCTTCATTAACCTCGATACTCTCCATGGGATGATAAGTGATGGGTCCCCTGTTACTTGCTTCAACATGGACAGATGAAATCTGTATTATTCTAGTCGCTCGTGTACTTGTAAAACCAAATCTGGGATTGTATCTAGATATTGCGATTATTATGGTTTTTCATACTCTATTTTAGTTCTATTTCAGTTATTACAGTTTAATTGGTATCAATTAATTTGATCTGTTAAAAATGGCTAAAAACTATTCTAACATTGGCTTGCCTAGCAAGTGAAATATTAGGTTCCATCTCCCGAGGGTGGGAATTTCGGATCGTGATAAGTTAGTATCATAGCACTAGGTTACCTAGGTCTCACGAGTCACGATCAAGCTTAGTAGAGTCTGGAGAATTGGTACAGAGATGTATGTACTTATCTTACCAGAGGTTATGGAGTTTAGGAATAATTTCTCTTCTATTCTTTCCTATCATGCGGTGTTATTCTATCATTGATGATTGAAATCTTCTATTCTTTTTTCTCTCGCAAATGGCGAGAACACGCACAACATCTGTAGATGGATAGGAGCCGGAGCTCATAGTGACAGCTACGACCAGGGGCAGAGGTCGAGGCCGAGGTCGCGCCGGAGGTTGAGGCAGAGGCAGAGCTCAGCCTAGAGCTTGAGCAGCAGCACCTGCAGTGGAGCCTCAGGTATATTTTGAGGAGGAGGTTCTAGCTCAGGCTATACTCGTTAGACTAGCTCAGGTCCCAGAGGGGTTCATAGCCACTTTAGTGCTTCATGATGCTCTAGTCCATTTGGAGGGCCTTATGAAGAGTGCGGCCCGGACCGGTACATTCCCAATGGCACCAACTATCTCTCGGGCTAGGGGAGGAGCACAGACTCCTGCTACTCACACCCCAGAGCAGGTGGCTCCCCAGTATCAAACTTTAGCAGCCCCGCCAGTTGAGGTGGTTCAGCCAGTTGTTACGGCTAAGGCTGGTGATAGGCCCGCTATGTCTTATGAGGCTATATTAAGGTTAGATAAGTTTACCAAGCTATTTCCTATTCATTTCACTGGTGCATCTTCTGAGGACCCACAGGATTTTCTAGACAATTGCCACGAGGTGTTGCGCAACATTGGTATAGTTGAGACCAATGGGGTCAAATTTTGTAGTATTTCAGATGACTGGCTTCGCCAGAAGATGGTAGAGAGATTATATATTGACTAGATCAGCTAGTTGACCTACACTTACTTGGGATCACTTCTCATAGCTATTTTTAGAGAAGTTCATTCCTGTCACCCTAAGAGATGAGTAACGTAGGTAGTTTGAGCATCTTTAGCAGGGTGGTATAATTGTTACCCAGTACGAGACTCAAATTCTGGACCTAGATCGACATGCCATTATTTTGCTTCCTACTGAAAGGGAGAGAGTAAGAAGATTTATTGATGGACTCACTTACACTATCAGGCTTTAGATGGCCAAGGAGACCAGGAGTGATATTTCTTTCCAGACGGTCATAGATATTGCTATATAGATCTAGATGGTTCGTGCTCAAGAGAGGGGGGTCAGCGTCTGATAAGAGGCCTCGTCATTTCAGAAGTTTCAATGGTGCTTCATATGGATGCAGGGGTACTTTTGGTAGGGTCCATCCTCCTAGGACATTTCAGTCAGTGCTTCAGGAATCTCACATTGCTTCAGGGAGTCATGGTCCTTATGTGCCTCATTTTAGGCAGCAAGCCTATAGTGTACCATCATCTTCTATTAGTGCACCTCCGATTCAGAGCTATCACTGTGGTTATTCCGCTTGTTCGGGTCAGCTTCAGCTCCAGTAGCAGGATGGTTTTTTTAGTGTGGTGGTATTGGTCACATCAGGAGGTTCTGTTCGAGTCATAGGGTAGCGTACATCAGCAGGGTTCTCGTGCCATGATTCCGGCACCGGTTGCTCCACCGCTTGCCCATCCAGCTAGAGGCAAGGGTCAGGCAAGCCAGAGGTGGAGGTCAGGCTATTAGAGGTGGAGGCCAGCCAGCTAGAGGTTATCCTAGAGACGTAGTTTAGAATGGTGGGGCCTAGCATTGATGTTATGCTTTCCCAGCTAGGCCATAGGCCGAGTCGTCTGACACTATTATCACAGGTAATGTTCTAGTTTGCCATATAGATTCTTTAGATCTATTTGATCCGGACTCTACTTATTCCTACGTGTCATCCTATTTTGCTTCATATATGACTATGCCTCGTGATTCTTTGAGTGCTCATGTGTATGTGTCCACGCCTATGGGAGATTCTATTATTGTAAATTACTTCTAGCGCTCGTGTGTGATTACTATTGGGAGTCTTGAGACTAGTGTAGATTTTCTACTTCGTGATATGGTAGATTTTGATGTTATTTTGGGTATGGATTGGTTGTCACCTTATCATGATATATTGGACTGTCACGCCAAGACGGTGACATTAGCCATGGCGGGGTTGACTCAATTAGAGTGGAGAGGGACTCCTGGCCACTCTACCAGCAGATTTATTTCCTATGTGAAGGCTCGATGTATGGTCGAGGAGGGATTTATATCTTATTTGTCCTATGTCTGCGATTCTAGTGTGGAGGTTCCTTCCATGGATTCAGTACCAGTTGTACACGAGTTTCCAGAGGTTTTTGCTGTAGATCTACCGGGGATGTCACACGATAGAGATATTGACTTCTATATTGATTTGGCTTTGGGCACTCAGTTCATTTCTATTCCACCATACCATATGGCCCCGCTGGAGTTGAAGGAATTGAAGGAGCAACTGCAAGATTTGCTTGATAAGGGCTTTATTAGACCTAGTGTCTCACCCTAGGGTGCCCTCGTATTGTTTGTGAAGAAGAAATATGGGTCGATGAGAATGTGTATATACTATCGGCAATTAAACAAGGTCACTATCAAGACCAAATATCTATTGCCAATGATTGATGACTTATTTGATCAGCTTCAGGTGCCAAAGTATTTTCGAAGTCTGGATACCATCAATTGAAGATTAGGGCATTAGATGTCCCTAAGATGGCTTTTCGGGCTCAGTATGGGCATTATGAGTTCCTAGTGATGTCATTTAGGTTGACAAATGTCGCATCAGCATTTATGGATTTGATGAACCGGGCTTTCAAGCCATACTTGGATTCTTTTGGGATTGTATTCATTGATGACATCTTGATCTACTCCCGCAGTCGAGAGGAGAATGAGCAGCATCTTCAGATTGTACTTCAGACTCTGAAAGATAGCCAGTTATATGCCATGTTTTTAAATTGTGAGTTTTGGTTAGACTCAGTCACCTTTTTGGGGCATGTTGTATCGACAAAAGGCATAAAGGTGGATCCTAAGAAGATTGAGGCAGTTTAGAACTGGCCTAGACCTACTTTAGCTACAGAGATTTGAAGTTTCCTAGGTTTGGTGGATTAATATCACTGGTTCATGGAGGTATTTTCATCCATAGCATCCTCATTGACTAGATTAACCTAGAAGGGTTCCCTATTTAGATGGTCGGATGAGTGTGAGTTGAGCTTTCGGAAGCTCAAGATTGTTTTGACTACGGTGCCAGTGTTTGTGTTACCCACAGGTTTAGGATCCTACATGGTGTATTATGATGCATCTCGTATTGGGCTCGGTGTAGTATTGATATAGGATAGCAGGGTGATTGTATACGCATCACGGCAGTTAAAGGTTCACGAGAAGAATTACCATGTTCATGACTTAGAGTTGGCAGTCATTATTCATGTGCTGAAGATTTGGAGCACTATCTTTATGGCGTGTCACGAGAGGTATTCACAGATCATCAGAGTCTACAGTATTTGTTCAAGAAAAAGGATATCTACTTGAGGCAAAAGAGGTGGTTGGAGTTGTTGAAGGACTATGATATCACCATTTTGTATCATCTCGGGAAGGAGATTGTGGTGGTCAATGCCTTGAGTAGAAAGGTTGTAAGCATGGGTAGCCTTGCATATATTCTAGCTGGTGAGAGGCTACAGATTTTCAGGCTTTGCCAATCAGTTCGTGAGGTTAGATGTTTCACAGCCTAGTTGGGTTTTACTTTGCATAGTCACTCGATCTTCCTTGTATGAGCGCATCAGAGAGCATCAGTATGATGATCCCTATTTGCTCGTCCTTAAGGACACGGTGCGGCACGGTGGTGCTAAGTAGGTTACTATTGGAGATGATGGGGTTTTACGAATGTAGTATCTCATTTGTGTGCCCAATGTGGATGGGCTTCGTGAGTTGATTCTTGAGGAAGCCCACAGTTTTCGGTATTCTATTCATCCGGGTGCCTCCAAGATGCATCAGAACTTGTGGCAATATTATTGGTGGAGGAGGATGATAAAGGATATAAGTTTATATGTAGCTCGGTGTCTAAATTTCCAGCAATTAAAGTACGAGCATCAGAGGCCTGGTGGTTTTCTTCAGAGGCTAGAGATTCCTGAGTGGAAGTGGGAGCGTAACATTATGGATTTTGTTTTTGGACTCCCACGGACTTAGAAGAAGTTCAACGCAATATAGGTCATTGTGGATAGGTTGACCAAGTCGGCACATTTCATTCTAGTGGCAGTTACCTATTCTTTATAGTGGTTAGCTGAGATTTACATCCGCAAGATCGTCCATCTTCACGGTGTTCCCATGTCTATCATTTCTGATAAAGATGCGCAATTCACCTCGCACTTCTTGAGTTCCATACAGTGTGAGTTAGGCATGCGGGTTGAGTTGAGTACATCATTTCACCTCCAGACGGACGAATAGTCTGAGTGCACTATTTAGATATTAGAGGATATGCTTCGCGCTTGCGTTATAGAATTCGAGGGTTCTTGGGATCAGTTCTTGCCGCTTGCAAAATTTGCCTACAACAACAACTACCAGTTAAGCATTCATATGGATCCCTATGAGGCATTATATGGGAGGCGGTGTCATTCGCCAGTTGGATGGTTCGAGCCGGGGGAGGCTCGATTGTTGGGTACAGTTTTGGTTCAGGATGCCTTGGATAAGGTCAAGATTATTCAGGATTGTCTTCGCACCGCTTAGTCTGGGTAGAAGAGTTATGCGGATCGTAGAGCTTGTGATGTTGCATTCAAGGTTGGGGAGAGGGTATTGCTCTGGGTTTCACCCATGAAGGGTGTGATGAGGTTCGGAAAGAAGGGCAAGTTGAGGCCTAGGTATATCAGACACTTTGAGATTCTTGAGAGAGTGGGGGAGGTGGCCTACAAGCTGGCATTACCACCTAGTTTATCAGCATTCCACCCGATGTTCCATGGGTCCATGCTCCGGAAGTATCACGATGATCTGTCCCATGTGTTAGATTCCAACTCAGTCCAATTGGTTAAGGATTTGACTTATGATGAGGAGACGGTGGCTATTCTAGCCTGGCAGGTCCAGTAGTTAAGGTCTAAAAGTTATCCTTCAATTTGAGTGCAGAGGAGAGGTCAGCCGATGGAGGCAGCCATGTGGGAGTCCGAGTCGGACATGCGTAGTAGATATCCACACATTTTCACTAGTCCAGGTAACTTTCTATGTCCGTTCGACGACAAACATTTGTTTTAGAGGTGGAGAATGTGATGACCAGATAGGTCATTTATACTTTTGCCCTTTATTTGTGTGTTCCGAGACCTTGAATAGCTCTGTTTTGCCTTTCTCGATTTGCGTGCATAGTCAGTGTCCTTATATACGGCTAAAATCGAAGAGTCTGATTTTAAGGTCATTATGGTGCTTCGTATGACCACCCCCTGAAGCCTTGAGGCTCAGCTCGAGGTTTGGCCTCGAGGGTTCTCAATTATCGACCTCGAGGCAGTGCAAATCGATGGCTATGATTGACAAACGGGAAGCTCTCAAGGCACGTGATTAAAGCTGATCAAGTCTATTGGGCTAGTTCAAGCTTGTACCATGGCATTAAATGGCTATACCAGCCTCATATCCTTGTAATAAATGCGTATGTACTATGTTGGGATTCCCCCTTATATATAAAGGGAACCCTTATCATTTTGTAACAGACAACATTCAATACAAGAATATTCTACACTCTCTAACTTAAACACATTCTCCCTTAATTCTATTACTTACATTTATTGTGTTTCATTAATTTTTCTTCATTTATTACTCATTACTGATCATAAAGAGCTCTTATTAAAGCTCTTAGAATTGTTAGACCTTCATCGGCCATTCACAGCCTAACACTTAGCTCGACCTCGAGGCCCCGTTTAGGCCTTTAGGCCAGCTCGAGGCCCCGATTCTCAGCCACTCAGTTTGCTTAACACACTGCCTTCAAGCTCTTATCTTATTTTTTAGTCTCATACTTAGCATCTACTAACTAACAAATAGCATAAAATAAATCACGTATTTTAGAACCACAAAATCAAATCTAATTGTAATTACCATTTTCAAGGTAAACAATTTGGCGCCCACCGTAGGGCTAAAAATAATAGTGATTATTTTCTTGTTGGTTTACTACATAACGCAAGTTACCTTTCACACTTTTTCTTGTCCAAGAATCTTCGATTTCAGGTCAAGATGTCTAACTCGGTGAACGCACATAAAAACAACGGTCTTGAGAACCATGGAGAGAATGGTGTAGTTGTTCCAGGTATTGATGTACCACCACGAAACCCTGAGGATGCACTAGAACAGATTCCCATGGATGTAGTCTCACGCAAATATAAGCTCCCACACCAACAGGAGTATATGCCAAGAAGACCAACAAGAGGCACAGAAAAACCCAGTTTGGGAGGAACAAAAGGTTAGACTTCACGCCATTTTTGAAATATTGCAGGCACAACAGCTAGCAATTTCTCAACAGTAAAGCCACCAAAAAACTCCAAGCATAGCAGTGCCAAAAACGGCTCCTCGAGCCGAACAGGTGTTGATACCCAATTTTTTCCTTTTTTACATGCAAATACTTTCAAAATAACATATATATGCATATATAAGTATGTCCAAGTGTTTCAATAATTTTCCTAATTTCTAAAAGATTTTTAAACTGATTTATTCCCAATTTTAGCAGTACAAAAACCAATAATTATTCCCAAATTTATCATTTTGGTAATTAACTTACTTTATTCTCATATTTATACCAAAATATAGCTAGGGTAATTATTATACATTTTTTACAAATTTATTTGTTATTTTAAAAGCTAAATTGCATATAATTGCAATTTTAGCCTATTTTAAGATTAATAGCATTTTATAATTATGAAATTGGTTCCAATATTTTTAAATTAATATTTATATATCATTAATTGACTCAGTACCTTTAATTTATTTTCAGAAGTCATTTTACTATTTTTATAAAAAATAAAAAGGAAAAAGTGGCTATTTAAAATCTGGCCCATTTTGTTTCAATTATAGCCAAAATTGGTTCCCCTAATTGACCCAATTTCGGACCAGCCCAATTCCATTTAACCCAACCCTTAACCCATTTAAAACTACCCGACCCAAACCACTTTTATTTCAGGCCATTGATCAATCTGATCAATGGCCACAATTTCCCCTTTCCTTTTTTAATACGTCCACACCCCTAACCCTAACTCATTTCATTCTATCAGCCGCCTCTGAATACCCCCCCCCCCTCAAACTCTCTCGAAGGTTCTTGAAATCCTAATCATCTCCTACTGTCTTCTACCTTCGGCTCACCGGAATCCATGGCCTCTCAGGCCATGGATGGCTTAAACTCATCTCCATCTGCTCTTAAACACTTGGTGTTCGAAGTTTCGAGGTCTGACCTCAATGGTGTCCGTTCAGATCCTCTCTGATTCAAGGTTCTATGGCCTCTCCGGCCTTGCTCCAGCATATCCAAGCATTATGAGCCTATTTCTGACTTATCTGACTCAGATCGGACCTTTTCCAAGCCTTTCTCGCTTTAGTGTTCCTCTGAAACCCTAGATATTCAAGGTTTTCTCTGATTGTTTTCTTAAATCTATTCTATATCTGTGCTCTACTTGAGTTTTTAAACGTTTTCCCTAATTTTTCTTTCAAAAATTACTTCTTTCCGATTTAGGGTTTTTCTGAAAAGCTTAAAATGTATCTCTGACTTTTCTTCTTCTTTTCTTTGTGTGTATTTTTCTATACTATGTTCTTATGTTTTCTTTTCTACCACGCATGTTCTTCTACTATGTTCTTATATTTTCCTTTATCATGCATGTTCTTCTGTGCTTTGTTTTTCTATTGTGTTTTGTACCATGCTCGCATGTTTATCTTGTTGTATTTTCCTATATGATCTTTTGCTATGCTTTTCTGGTATTTTTGTATTCTTCTACTGTATGTATTTCCTACTGAGTTCTTAAGTTTTGTTTGCCTTCTACTAAACTCTATTTAAATCCCTTCTAAAAGGTTTTCTTAAACACGTTTCTTTTACTGTCGTGACTATTCTCTCATTATGCTCCTACGCTCTGTCTACTTTGAATATTATTTGTATTTGCTTGTCTTCTCATGAGATTCTGAAAGGAAATCTCTGAGCATGTTGCCTCCTCATCTCTGTATTTGACTCGAGTCGGAAACCCTAGAATTTGAGGGTTTCCTCCGAGTTTGGTCATATGATCAAACTAGGGTTCTGTTTGAGGACCCTTGACTCTTTCAGACTTATTTCTGGGTCTATGAACTAAGTGTGAACTTCTTTTGTTTGCACACAATTCTGATTCTCCGACACTAGACTCTTCTATTGAATAGCATGACAAATTTCTTCATGTTTAACGTGTCTGTGTGCTTTTATATATGAGGAATCTTTCTTCAAAATGGTTTTCCAACTTGTGATTGATTCAGAATTCCTTTTAATAAGTTTAATCGATTGGTACTGATTTTCCTTAGGTCGAAATCCTTCCCATCTTTCTGACCTGGTTCATTCATACGAAATCCTCAATTTCTGATTTACTAGCTGTTAACTGATTTCCTTTCCTTATTTGCACAAACCGTGTACTATCAAGACTTTGTCCTTAAATAAACCTCTATGAATTTACCTCTCTTGTACAGCTCTGGAAAAGTGTTTGATTGACCCTTTTCCTTATTTATTTTGCCCGTTTGAAATCAGAATCCCTTAATTAAAGGGAGACCTTGTGTAATTGATTTCCAAACTATTTTTCTTACCTATTTCTACTTGCTTTCTACATTATAAAAGGGCACGACCCTTCTGCACTTTAGGACACCTTCATCTCAATACTTCTGCACTTCTGCATTTCATATTGATATCATGTTCATAGGGAATCATTATACTTCTGCACTTCTGCATTTCATATAGATATCATGTTCATAGGGAATTATTATACTTCTGCACTTCTACATTTCATATAGATACTATGTCTATAGGTTTCTGCACTTCTGCATTATATAGAGACCATGTCTATAGGTTGCTGCTCTTCTGTATTATATAGAGACCATGTCCATAAGTCATTTCTGAAATTCTGCATATCATATAGATAATATGCCTATAGGACTTCCTGCAATTTGCATGTGCATCTGTCATTAGGCAAACCTGTTTATAGGAGTTAAATAACTAACTACATATAGATGACTTGCCTATAGGATTTCTGCATGTCAATAACAATGTTTTTAAAGTCAACAATGACTAGAAAGCATGCCTATAGGAATTAACAACCTAGTATGAAACGTTTTCGTTCACCTATAAGTCTAAAATCGGCAATATCATTGTCCAACATCTGTAGAATCTTTTGTCAAAACTCGTCTTTCCTGAATATCTGACGACCTCTTCTAAAATCAATACACTTCATCTTTTCTAAAACCAGTAGATATCATGCCTATAGGTTTCGTCTAACACTTAGGCAAGCCTTAGGATAAAAGTTATGACTGCACCAGTTTTCTTTGTTAATTACAACCAGTAGGCAGGTCTAGTTCGGACTTCTTATCTGTAAATATGTGATAAATCAGCCTGCTTTCCCCTTTTAAGTTTTAATCAGACCCTAATCAGTACATGCAAGACATGTTAAACTGGATGCTTTTCTTTGATTTGAGGAGGTTTATTTGAACCATACCTGTTTATGTGTTTTCCCAATACTTGCTATACATATTTTGTTTGTCGCCTTAGTATTTTTACCTTTTGAAACCACAAATAAGCCAACTTTTCCACCATTATAGGATTAGTAGTCCCAAGCACCTCCGAGGCTGATAGAATTGGGGCGGGTAATAGCATGCAATAAGTAAACGAGACTATTTCGTGCTTTAACACCTTAACGGGGTGGGAAAGGGTAGATATGGATGTGATGACCACGCGATAATGTCATGTGTAACCCCTCATCGAGGAGCATTTACTGGACATTGTGTGGGGTGATCCATATTATTTATAAACTTAGGACCCCCCTTTCCTTTACTTGTTTATTTCGTTGTTTACCTTTCAAAATTTTAAACCGTTTTTCTCAAATTTCAGCTTGCCTTTCACTTCTTTTAATTTTATCTATTTGCAACCCTTATGTGAAAACCCCCTCATATTTGAAACTCTTATTTGCTTACTTAAAGTCACAATTATAGTATGGCCGGGAACCACACTAGTGGATCCTGAGTGGTGTCTAACACCTTCCGTTCGGGATAATTTCAAGCCCTTACTCGATCTCTGGTTTTCCTAAATCAAACTCTTCTTAGTGTCCTAATGCACTTTAATCATTAGGTAGCGACTCTTCTCTTTTAATACCCGTTAAAAGAGTTGTCAATGTCATAAACCCTATTTCGCGAGAAAAAAAGGGGGCGCAACAGCATGGCGACTTTGCTGGGGACATTTAGGCTTTTACCATTTCAAACTATTATTGTGATTTATGCTTCTTTATGCGAAATTATTTGTTTATTTCTTTTAAGCATTCAATTTTCTTTTCGATTGCGAAACTGACTCGTCTCTTGTTTCTTTCCCTTGTCTCCTTTACTGCTTTCCTCTACTGCACTCCTTTATGACTGTTTTAAATTATTTTAATTATTACTTTATGAATGTGCAAATACGTGACAACTTGTTTAATCATTGCATAAACATGTTTTCAACATCATATTCCACTCGTTCCAAACAAATACCATAGCAACGCTTATAATGAGTGGTTGCGTTGTTCCAATATTTTCACCCTTTAAATCTGGCAAACGCGTATTTGCGGTAAAATTAGTCGATCAACGGTGTAGTAGACGGTTCCGTGCCTTTCCCTCTTGAGTTGTCCGCTCAAGGGTACCAGTCTAATACCCCATAGAAACCTTACTCTGTTTAATTGTGCATGCATCATGGTCAAACTTAGCTGAGTCAGTTATGTTATCCGCATAATGACTTTTTAAGACAGCCTCGTCCAAAGTCCACTAGGTTTTCCAAAAAAACCAAACGGACACTACCACATTTTGTGCATTTATTTGGAGAATTAAATGTTTTTATGCCAATTATTGGTATTTAATAGTCGAGTCTGGTGGGGGTAAGGGCCTGACCCTTTTGTCTTGCAGAAACATGAGGCACGAAGTCCTCAGATTCGGCATGGTCACAAACATCCACCCAAGGTTGCTAATCTAGTGGGAGGATCTTCATTCTAGTGATCAGACTCTTGTCCGAAAATACCTAGGAAATCTACCTTCTCTCCTGGAGGTCCAACCCAACAACAAAATCATAGAAGCTACTACTCTGTTCTGAGACTGTGATAGGTCTGTGTTTCGCTTCGGGGAGATTGAGATGACACCCCTACTAGAGGAAATAAGAGGATTGACTGGTATACCATGGGAGACTCCGGGTTTGTTAATGCCGGAAAATTGCAAGGGTAGAGGTTTCCTCAAAATGATGGGCCTAAAGAAGAATCCAGACTTGACATGTTTGAAGGAGTCTTACATTCCCTTTGATTATTTGTACGAAAGGTACGGTCACAGCAAATCCTACCGTACTTATCCGGATGAGTTTGCCCTTACATTGTTGGGGCATATTCACCGAAGGGTTTTTGTCTTCATGTTCTGTTTCTTGGGGATGATAATATTTCCAATGAAGAAAGCAAGGATCCACACCAGGCTAGCCATGGTCAACAAAACTTTGATGGAGGGAATTGGGGGACAACCATTTAGCATAGTGCCCATGATCATCATAGAGGTATACCGAGCCCTGGAAAAGTGTCAACAAGGAGCCCCACACTTCGAGGGCTGCAACTTGCTACTCCAACTCTGGCTCATGGAGCATCTCCAAATGGGTGAATATCGGCAAGAGATTCAGCATAGAGACTGGGATGATCATATAGGCTTCCATCAACCAAGGCGAATAAACTACATGCCCACCATGTTTGCTCAGCCAGAAGATGCCAAGGGATGGGTGGAGCTATTTGAAAATCTGACTGAGGATCAAATACAATGGATGTTCGAGTGGTTCCCTACTGAAGAGTTCATCGCCCGATCCAGGGACGCACCATTTCTGATACTGATTGGTTTGAGAGGAACCTACCCTTATGTCCCTCTCTGGGTTATGAGACAGGCTGGTAGGAAACAGGTTACACCAAGGGTCGACAAGATGAGTCACTTCCGGGCCGACTTCCAAGCTGATGACAGTCCTTATAAGTGCCAAGCTCAGCATATGTGGCATTGCAAATCATCATTGGGAGAGATACTATCGAGCCAGACAGATACCATGCTGGTTGCACCCCATACTATTCAGGATGGTTGGAGGACAATCACAATGGTTTGGGCCAACCTGGGTTTGTTCGAGGTCACAGAAACATTGATGAAAGGGCTGAAGCACAGGCCAAATACAACCAACTGCGCAAGAGGATTCGGGATTGTGAAAGCGAACACCGCGAGATTCAAGTAGCCCACCAAAAGTTGATTGAAGAATGGAAAGACATGGCTGTCAGCGCCAACAAACGACTAGGATACTTGGAACGGGGTCTAGTGGAGCTGGAAAGGAAATTCATCAAGAGGATCGAGGACTGTCAGAATGCTGAGGGAAACGAAGGTGAACACCTGGATAGAGTAATGCTGCTTGGTGGGGCGGGCTTGAACCGGACCGACCGGGCCCGCGGTCCTAACGGGCTTGGTGGGCCGGTCCTGGTGGGCCTGAGAAGCCCGTGACGGGCCGGTATTCATATATTAGCCACAAGCCCGGGACCGTTTAGCCCGGGACCGTCAGCCGGACCTGGGCCGGTCCTGGCGGGCCCAACGGCTATTTTTTTTTTAAAAAAAAAAAAAAATTGTTTTTAAAATTCTCCAACTGCCATATTTAAAATCTAGCCGTTTGGGCTGACAATTTGACCGTTTTTAAGTTTAGAAAATGCCCATTTGGCCCCCAAACTTTATATAATTACACTTTTCCCCATTTCTCAACTATAAATACCTCCTCATTCTTTCATTTTTATTCACCAATTCATCAATCTCTCTACTACAATTACTTAATTTATTGTTGAAATTTCGTGAAAAATTGTGAAGTTGTTGAATTGAAGTTTTCAAGTGTTCAACGATTTTCAATTTTCAAGAAGTTGTTCGGCAATCCGGTAAACTCGTTTCAACTCTTACGTTTTAAGAATATATTTTTGTGTGGTTTAGTTTGCATAATTATAATTAATATGGCATTTTCTTTGAAAAAAATATTTGGTAAAGGAAAAGATAAAACCGGTGAAAGTAGTGGCCAACCAACTACCCTTCCCCCGGTTCCCCGACCTAGAAAAGATAAGCAAGTTGAAAGTAGTCTCCAACCTAGACGTCCTCCTCCTTCCGTAATTCTTGATAGTGATCACCCTTGTTTTCAATTTACCGATAGTGAATTTTGCCATAATGTTGCACCAGGTGAAAGATTAGATGATGAAATTAAGAATGTTCTTTATCCTAATGAAACTATCTTAGAAAATAATGAGGAAAATGAGGATGATGATGAAACCCAAGCACCGGATTTAGATGATACACCTACTAGTCCTCTTAATAACCCAACTGATGCACCGGCCGACCCATCTGTAAAAACTCCTACTTTTAATAGAGAACCTGCTAAACGCCTAGAAACATCATTAGTTTGGAATATTTTTACTCAAGTAAGAGAACAAAATAAGGCTAAGTGTAAAACTTGTGGGAAATTAATGGCGCATAAATATACTGGAGACCGTAGCGGCACGGGTAGTTTGACTAGGCACATAAAAACACACCCTAGAGATAAGGCTAGATTTTTACAATGAAAGCGTAGCTAGAGGGGACAAGTGTAGATTCTGCGGTTAACCCTAGTACAGGTTCAAATCTAGTTCAACCAGGAATTAACACTATCACCGGAGGTATTTTATATTACGATCCAAATAGAGATCGTGAAGAATTAGCAAAGATGATTACTGTTATGTGTTTACCTTATACTTTTGCTTCTAATCCTAATTGGGTTCATTATATTAGAAGAGTTTTTAATCCTACTTATAAAGGTTGGCCTCGCGCAACAGTTAAGAGTGATATTTATAAATTCAAACATGAATATAAACAATATTTGCGGTATTTATTTACTCATATACCTAATCATATTTCTATTACTACTGATATTGGTAGAAGTGGTAATGATTGTGATTATCTAACTGTTACAAGTCATTGGATAGATGAGGAATGGACAATGCAAAAATGCATAATTGCGTATAGAATAATTAATTCACGTCACACAGGTAAGTTTATAGCTAACACTGTTACAGATATTTGTAGATATTTTTGCTTTAGCGATAAAATAATGGCTACAAATGCATATGAATATAGAATTGTATGTACGAAAGTTGTACGAAGGTTTAGTAGTTGCATATGAATATAGAAACCCAATTAATGCAACGTATAATTCTCGGGTAGGTGGTGAGGATGATGATGAAATGCTTACTACTCAAGATTGGACGAATGTTAAAATTCTTTTAGATTTTTTAGAACATTTTCAAATTGCTACAAATGCATTTTCTGGGCAATATTATCCTACTATTTCAAACTGTTTAGTTTATATTGCAGCACTATCTGATTTGTTTGTTGAATTTGGTGAGGGTGGGGACATTTATGAACTTGCTATAAATGAAATGAAACAAAAGTTTAAAAAATATTTTTTCCGATCCCTCCTATTTATGGTTTTGCTGCAATGTTAAATCCTACAATGAAATTGGGAGGTCCTCATTTTTTGTATTCAAATATTTATAAGGCATTAGATCTTTTAAATAAGGAAGTTGCTACACTTGCAGATGCAAAAGCCTCAATTAAAATTAATACTCAAACAGTTTATAATGCTTATCAGCTTGCCTTAGAGCTTGCTAGGCCAACTATTCCAACCCCTACTTCATCTAGCTCACAATCGTCTAAAAGAGCTGCGGGCTTAAAAGCTCTTAAATCTTGGACGGAGTTCAGGGGTTCTCAAGGTGATAATTATGATGAAACTTCACATCTGAATGAGCTTCAAGTTTATTTGTCTCAGGGACTTGAAAAGGAGAATCCAGACGGCTCTTTTGATCTTTTGGAATGGTGGAAGGCAAGGGAAAAACATTTTCCGATTCTTGCAAGGATGGCTCGGGATATTTTATCAATTCAAGCTTCAACTGTTGCATCAGAGAGCGCTTTCAGTCAAGCAAGACTGCAAATAGGTGATCATAGAGCGTCTATAAGGGATAGCTTGGAAAAATCAGTACTGTTTAGAGATTGGATCCGCTCGGAAAGAAGAAACTTTGGAATTGCAGAATCACAACCGGCGATAGATGAAGCTTATGAAGAAATAATAGCGGAACTTGCGGAGGATTCGGCTTCGCCCGGAAGTGGTGATGAACAAGCTTCTTTTCCACCACCACCAACGCAACCTCCTCCGAACCTTGAAGGATTTATGAGATTTGTTAGAGATAATACATAGACTAATATGTAACTTGTATTTTGTCACATCTTCCTTAGTTTTTTTTCCTTCTAATGGTGGTATTAGTACCTTGTTGTGCTCATTCCATTGGGGGAAGGAAGACTAAGAAAGATATGTCATTTTTGGTAATAAAAATTATAAGACATACCCTTGAATATCTTTTCGCAATATTTCTTTGTCTTTACTTGGAATTATTTATAAGCTACAATATATATATAACATACAATATATACTACAAGAAAATATATAAGTTATAATATATATACATAAGATACAATATATACTACAAAAAAATATATAAGAGAATATATATATACATAACATACAATATATACTACAAGAAAATATATAAGTAATAAGTTATAATATATATACATAAGATACAATATATATACTACAAGAAAATATATAAGAGAATATATATACATAACATACAATATATACTACAAGAAAATATATAAGTAATAAGTTATAATATATATACATAAGATACAATATATATACTACAAGACAATATATTATGCATGACAATTTAGTGTTTTACTATTGTTTTGTTATTTTTCTTTTTCGTCAAGCACTTTAATAATTAGATCTACATATATACTACATATATATTTTTAATATAGCCATGATACTACAAGAAATTGCCTTAAAAAAACGCTAGGCCCGCGAAGCCCACGAGCCCGGCCCGTTTAGCCCAGGACCATATGGGCTTAGGCCCGTCATGGGCCGGTTCCACCCGTTGAGCCCACGAAGCCCGGGACCGCCAGAGCCCAGGCCCATGAAGCCTGGCTCGTTTGGCCCACGAAAGCCCGGGCCCGGCCCAGAATACAGCCCTAGGCTAGAGCCTACTTGTTGCTGGGACTTCGTGAGCTGGATGGCTTAAACTCATCTCCCTCTGCTCTTAAACACTTGGTGTTCGAAGTTTCGAGGTCTGGACTCAATGGTGTCTGTTCAGATCCTCTCTGATTCAAGGTTCTATGGCCTCTCCGACCTTGCTCCGGCATATCCAAGCATTATGAGCCTATTTTTGACTTATCCGACTCAGATCGGACCTTTTCCAAGCCTTTCTCGCTTTAGGGTTCCTCTGAAACCCTAGCTATTCGAGGTTTTCTCTGATTGTTTTCTTAAATCTGTTCTATATCTGTGCTCTACTTGAGTTTTTAAATGTTTTCCTTAATTTTTCTTTCAAAAATTACTTCTTTCCAATTTTGGGTTTTTCTGAAAAGCTTAAAATGTTTCTCTAACTTTTCTTCTTCTTTTCTTTGTGTGTATTTTTCTATACTATGCTCTTATGTTTTCTTTTCTACCATGCATGTTCTTCTACTGTGTTCTTATGTTTTCCTTTATCATGCATGTTCTTCTGTGCTTTGTTTTTCTACTGTGTTTTGTACCATGCTCGCATGTTTATCTTGTTGTAGTTTCTTATATGATCTTTTGCTATGCTTTTCCGGTATTTTTGTGTTCTTCTACTGTATGTATTTGCTACTGAGTTCTTAAGTTTTGTTTGCCTTCTACTGAACTCTGTTTGAGTCCCTTCTAAAAGGTTTTCTTAAACACGTTTATTTTACTGTCGTGACTATTCTCTCATTATGCTCCTACGCTCTGTCTACTTTGAATATTATTTGTATTTGCTTGTCTTCTCATAAGATTCTGAAAGGAAATCTCTGAGCCTGTTGCCTCCTCATCTCTGTATTTGACTTGAGTCGGAAACCCTAGAATTTGGGGGTTTCCTCCGAGTTTGGTCATATGATCAAACTAGGGTTCTGTTTGAGGACCCTTGACTCTTTCAGACTTATTTCTGGGTCTATGAACTAAGTGTGAACTTCTTTTGTTTGCACACAATTCTGATTCTCCTACACTAGACTTTTCTATTGAATAGCATGACAAATTTCTTCATGTTTAACGTGTTTGTGTGCTTTTATATATGAGGAATCTTTCTTCAAAATGGTTTTCCAACTTGTGATTGATTCAGAATTCCTTTTAATAAGTTTAATCGATTGATACTGATTTTCCTTAAGTCGAAATCCTTCCCATCTTTCTGACCTGGTTCATTCATACGAAATCCTCAATTTCTAATTTACTAGCTATTAACTAATTTCCTTTCCTTATTTGCACAAATTGTGTACTATCAAGACTTTGTCCTTAAATAAACCTCTATGCATTTACCTCTCTTGTACTGCTCTGGAAAAGTGTTTGATTGACCTTTTTCCTCATTTATTTTGCCCGTTTGAAATCGAAATCCCTTAATTAAAGGGAGACTTTGTATAATTGATTTCCAAACTATTTTTCTTACCTATTTCTACTTGCTTTCTGCACTATAAAAGGGCACGACCCTTCTGCACTTTAGGACACCTTCAATTCAATACTTCTACACTTCACACTTCACAATTATCTTCTAAACTCATAGCATTCTGATTGCTCGTTTGCACTTTGGCTTTACAAGACTACTGCTTTCTCTTTGTTTCTGCATTTCATATAGATATCATGTTCATAGGGAATTATTGTACTTCTGCACTTCTACATTTCATATAGATACTATGTCTAAAGGTTTCTACACTTCTGCATTATATAGAAACCATGTCTATAGGTTTCTGCACTTCTGTATTATATAGAGACCATGTCCATAAGTCATTTCTGAAATTCTGCATATCATATTGATAATATGCCTGTAGGACTTCCTGCAATTTGCATGTGCATCTGTCATTAGGCAAACCTGTTTATAGGAGTTAAATAACTAACTGCATATAAATAACTTGCCTATAGGATTTCTGCATGTCAATAACAATGTTTTTAAAGTCAACAATGCCTAGAAAGCATGCCTATAGGAATTAACAACCTAGTATGAAACGTTTTCGTTCACCTATAAGTCTAAAATCGGAAATATCATTGTCCAACATCTGTAGAATCTTTTGTCAAAACTCGTCTTCCCTGAATAACTGACGACCTCTTCTAAAATCAGTACACTTCATCTTTACTGAAACCAGTAGATATCATGCATATAGGTTTCGTCTAACACTTAGGCAAGCCTTAGGATAAAAGTTATGACTGCACCAGTTTTCTTTGTTAATTACGACCAGCGAGCAGGTCTAATTTGGACTTCTTGTTTGAAAATATGTGATAAATCAGCCTGCTTTCCCCTTTTAAGTTTTAATCAGACCTTAATCAGTACATGCAAGACATGCTAAACTAGATGTTTTTCTTTGATTTGAGGAGGTTTATTTGAGCCATATCTTTTTATGTGTTTTTCCAATACTTGTTATACATATTTTGTTTGTTGCCTTAGTAATTTTACCTTTTGAAACCACAAATAAGCCAACTTTTCCACCATTATAGGATTAGTAGTCCCAAGCACCTCCGAGGCTGATAGAATTGGGGCGGGTAATAGCATACAATAAGTAAACGAGACTATTCCGCGCTTTAACACCTTAACAGGGTGGGAAAGGGTAGATATGGATGTGATGACCACGCGATAATGTCACGTGTAACCCCTCGTCGAGGAGCGATTACCGGACATTGTGTGGGGTGATCCATATTATTTATAAACTTAGGACCCCCCCCCCCCTTCCTTTACTTGTTTATTTCATTGTTTGCCTTTCACTTCTTTTAATTTTATCTATTTGCAACCCTTATGTGAAAACCCTCCTATATTTGAAACTCTTATTTACTTACTTAAAGTCACAATTATAGTATGGCCGGGAACCACACTAGTGGATCCTGAGGGGTGCCTAACACCTTCCCTTCGGAATAATTTCAAGCCCTTACTCGATCTCTGGTTTTCCTAAATCAAACTATTCTTAGTGTCATAATGCACTTTAATCATTAGGTGGCGACTCTTCTCTTTTAATACCCGTTAAAAGAGTTGGCAATGTCATAAACCCTATTTCGCGAGAAAAACAAAGGGGGCGCGACAGCAGGTACCAGAAAGATCGAGCAACAATGGGTCAGCAGCTGACCCTGCTATTATAAAGATGCTCGAGGACCTCACAAAGAGGATCGAGTTAGGCAAAAAGATGATAGAAGCTAATGACAAAAAGGTGGAGATCTACAATTCAAGGGTCAATCAAATTCCGGGTGCACCTGATCCTGAAGGGTGTAGATTCAAAGAAATTCGTACAAAAGCCATTCCCAGTAAATGCTGCTCCAAACCCCATCCCAAAGAAATTCAAAATGCTCGATCTTCTAAAATTCAACGGAACCTCGAACCCCAACGAGCACGTCACTGCTTACACCTGTGCGGTGAAGGGCAATGACCTGAAGGATGACAAGATTGAATCCGTCCTACTATAAAAGTTTGGAGAAACACTTTCCAAAGGGGCCATGATACGGTATCACAACCTAGACCCGAATTCGATAGATTCATTTGTCATGCTGGAAGATTCCTTCATAAAGGCACATGTCGGTGCCATCAAGGTGGCTACAAGGAAATCTGACGTCTTAAAAATAAAACAAAGTGAAAATAAGATGTTGTGGGAGTTTGTATCTCGCTTTCAAATGGAGCGAATGGAATTACCATCGGTCTCCGACGACTGGGCAATACAGGACTTCACTCAAGGTTTGAACGAGCGAAGCTCGGTAGCTTCGAAGCAGCTAAAGCACAACTTGGTTGAATATCCCGACGTGACTTGGTCGGATGTCCACAACCGATATCAATCAAAGATTAGGATCGAGGATGACCAACTAGGAGCTTTCTCGAGCTCAGTATATCCTAGCAGGCTTCCAGCAAAGGAACCAAGGCCAAACCAAGAAAGGTACTAACCATACACCGAAGATAGAAGAAACACCCCAAGGCGTAACATACCCCGAAATGATTGAAGGATAGATCGAGGTCAGAATCCTCGGGGACTCATAAGCAGAGCCGGATTCGACAGACACACAGGACCGATGGACGAAACTCGCTTGTCTGAATACAACTTCAACGTTGACGTTTCGGACATCGTATTTGCCATCGGTAAAATCATCGACATTAGGTGGCCAAGACCTGTACTATCAGATCCTCATAGAGGAACCCTAACTTAGTGTGCGAATTTCACGGCACACACGGTCATAGGACCGAAGATTGCAGACAGATTCGAGAAGAAGTAGCCCGACTACTTAGCAAAGGGCACATCCGAGAGTTACTTAGCAACCGAGCCAAAAATTAGTTTTGGGAAAGATAGGCGAACAGGAAAAATGAAACAGACAAGCTGCAACATGTCATCCACATGATCGTTGTAGGAATCGACATCCCGCAGGAACCCATTATCAAAAGAACAAAAATATCCATCACCAGGGAGAAGCAAACTCAGGGTTATATACCCGAATATGCTCTCACATTCAACTACGAGTACATCGAGACCCTGTCTCAATCTCATAATGATGCCTTGGTAATTTCTTTTCTTGTGAATACATTTCAAATTAAGTGTGTGCTTGTGGATACAGGTAGCTCAGCCAACATTATCAGGTCGAGGGTGGTGGAGCAGCTCGGACTACTCGACCAGATCGTTCCCACCTCTCGAGTCCTCAATGGATTCAACATGGCGAGCAAAACAACGAAAGGGGAAATCACCCTCCCGGTCAATATGGCCGGCATGACCCAAAATGTCAAATTTCATGTCATTGAAGGAGACATGAGGTACAACGCCTTGATCGGAAGGCTATGGATACACTGTATGAGAGCAGTACCATCAACCTTCATCAAATGATGAAGTTTTCAACAAAGGATGGAATAAAAATCGTGTATGGGGAACAACATGCAGCGAGAGAGATGTTCGCGGTGCACGATGTGGCACCGACATCGACGCCTTCAACATTGAAGGAGCCAAAGGATAAGTAAATAGTGAAGTAGTAATCACGAGACACATTCTCGGCTACACCCAAATAAAACAAGCAAAGGACTGTGTCGTGTCCCCAGAGTAAACGTTTGAAGCATATCGAGGCTCAAAGCGTCATCACCACTAAGGTATAACCATCTCCCTTTTCATTTACATCTTACACTAACCTTTGTACAGGTGCCCGATCAGAACAGTCGAAGCACTGTCTAGCTCGAAGACCTTGGGTTTTAAATCATGCATTGCACTCTTTTCCATCAATCGGATTTTATCCCAAGAAGGGTTTTACCGGCAAGGTTTTTAACGAGACAACATCTATATGCTACCTAAGGAGAACTTAACAAGCATTCAAGGCTTCTCTTCAATCAACCTCGAACACTGGGAGGCATCCCCTTGGAAGATCACCTTCTCGAAGAAGTCAAGATGAGCCAAAAAGGGTCTCGATAAGAAAATGATGTATCAGGCCAAACGATCGAATGAACTGTGCCTGCATAGAATAATTGAATCCTTGACGATGAAAACATGTATACTTGTACCAAGTAATCAAAGAATATTTTCCCTCCATCAAAACACTTTGCACTTCTAAAAAGTATGCTACTTTT
Source organism: Nicotiana tabacum (assembly GCF_000715075.1). Classification (NCBI taxonomy): domain Eukaryota; kingdom Viridiplantae; phylum Streptophyta; class Magnoliopsida; order Solanales; family Solanaceae; genus Nicotiana; species Nicotiana tabacum. The sequence continues at coordinate 141,686,151 of NC_134087.1, read as the reverse complement.
ATGAGAAACAGCTCCAGAGCCAAAACATCTCCCGAACACTCGGGGACTGACATCAAAAACTCGAAGCCATATGACCTCCGGGTCGGAAACTTCGAACTCGTAAGCCGTCAATGAGGCAACACCAAGTTTACAAAGAATTGCTCCAGAGCCAAAAAACTTTCGACGTCTTGGGGGCTGTCGTCGACTGTCATCCCATCGAGCTATAAGAAACTCAAGGCCGTAAGACCCCAAGCAGACAACCTCGAGCCCGAAAGCCCTTCATGTGGCATACTAGAAAATGTAGAACCCTCCATGAGGCATTATCAACAGTATAAAACCTCTATAAGGCAACACCAAAACTGTAAGACCTCAAGCAAGGCATGAGTTACACGTGTACTAAGTAACCATGTTAAAAATTATGAGACCTTACAAAAGGCATAAATCTCGATCATAAAGTTAAGGCTATACATTCGAACTTGTAAGACCCCTAAAAAGGCATACCCTCAATTTAAACAGTGAAACTACTTCACTCGGGGACTAAAAGGCTACGGCCAAACGCAATGACTACGGTCGCAAGGCTCCGGCCAAACTCACACGACTTGGGGATGCCCGATCGTCGCTATAAAATCACATGCCTTCAAATTACTTCGAAAATACTTCGAAAAGAATTGGTTAATCAGGCTACCCTCGGCATAAACAAAAGAGCTTCGATCATATCAGCTCCAAATAATAGTCTTCAAAATGATTCAGCCATCGAGTGATACCTCCCGAGGTGCTCATTTATCGCTGCATAATGGCTCACAATCGAGGTTCTTATCGAATCATCGAAGAGTCGGGTGAACATAAAAATTTCAAAAAGTCTTTAGCGAGGGAAAAATAAAGCCTACATTAGAGGTCGTACCAACCCAACACGTAAGATCCCAAGTGTCAGCCTACATTAAAGGTCGTACCGACCCAACGCATAAGAGCCCAGATGCCAACTTACATTAGAGGTCGAACCGACCCAACGCATAAGAGCCTAAGAGACAGCTTAAAATTCAAAAACTTAAGGGTCAATGAGCTCGAGTCAAAATTCGACTTGAAGACTGAGCCCCAAACAATTAACTAAAAATGCCTAAAGGCAAATGCATAAGAGCCAACGAGCTAGCTCAACAAGCCTCAGGGCCGATTTGCAAGCCTAAGGGTTTTACCTCAAAGTCCAGTTCACCTGGCCAATCATCGACAAACATATAAATTCAAAACAAATAAAGACGTGCACAAGCATAGGGAAATGCATGAAAGATGAAACCGAAAGGTTTCCTTTTATACGTATACGTGAAAAATACAAAAGCTCCATTTACAAAGTTCTTTGAGAACACTGTACAAAGAATCAAAAAGAAAAAAGCCCAGTCTATTTTCCCCTCAAGGACTGCGGCCCCATCGGCCTCTTTTCCATTATCTTGACATCAAATATGAGGAATTTAGCGTCGTATTCATCCACCTTGGCATGTGCTATCTCTTCCGAGAGATTGAAGCCCCTAGCGTGAATCTCTTCAAGGGTTTTCCTCCAAGATTTGCACCGAGCATATTCATTGCTTCTGCTCTCTCTATCGGAAGCACCTCTCAACTCAGCCCGAGCTTCAACAATGTCTTTTAAATAGACGGCCACTTTTTGTAGGCCTTAGGCCGAATCTCTTCAGCTTCAGCCCGGGCATCCACGACCTCGGCCTTCATCTCCAAAAAGTCGGACTCGAGCCTTGCAATCCTGCTCGTCTGAACCGAGTTGTTTTCACGGGCATTCCGAAGCTGCACCTCGAGGGAGAAAACCTTGGCCAAAGCATTATTCTTGGCCACAATATGGGCATCTATCTGAGCCCTTAGTTCGTTACACTCATACTTGGCCTGGCCAACCTCGCCCCAAAGATGTTCCATATCCTCTGTCTTGCTCTGCAACTGAAGTACCAAAATATTAATCTCTGAGGATAGAAGAAGAAGCATGCATTCCCTCGGAGCAAAGGTAACCTATTTCTCGAGGTGGCTTTAGTAGTTCAGGCTTCGATTCTCCTCATACCAAAGGTGCCTCAACTATTTTCCCCTTTTATCACAAAGAAGCCTGAGGGATTTCTCCCCATCTAAGGCTTTCCTCAACCTGGCTTCACAACGGAGCAGCTCGGACTTTAGCTTGTCAAAGGCCTATGAAAAAGAAGCTCAATGAGAAAATTAAAATGTAAAATCAAAAGACCAACAAAGTCAACCAAAGCTCACCATAGAACAAATCCGTTGAGCCTCCTCAAAGGTTGAGCATGCATATACTAGCCTGGTCTCACCGGCCCCAGTTGAACCTATCTCGGTGGGGACATGGTCGCTCGAAACCCCGCTTGATTTAGGCAGCCCCTAGTCTTGAATATCCCTCGAAGTACCTTTGATAGGAGGCAAGGACGACGGCAGAACACTTGTATTCCTCGAAGTACCTTCGACGGGAAAGGAAGACGGCGGTAAAGGAAGAACTATTTTTCCGAGGCTAGAAGCCTCAGATGCCGCCGGCCTAGCTGATACATCTCCTTTGAGTCTCTTAGCAGAGCTTGCCTCGCTATGAGCACCAAGCCTCAGATGTCGTCGGCCCAGCTGATACATCTCCTTTGAGCCTCTGAGCAGGGCTTGCCTCGCTATGAGCACCCTCGTCCTTCGAGGACTCCTTCCATTTGTTATTAGTCCTCGACCCCGAAGCCGACGATCCTTCCTCCTCCCCGAGGGGACACGACCTCATCTCAAAAAATTCTTCAATGTCTGCGGTGACGGAGTTAGTACACATAAAATAAAGTACCTTTCAAAGAAAACAAGCCACACAGCACGTACCGTGGTGTTTTGCCTCCCATCTACCCTTGGACAGATCTCGCCACTTACGCTCATCGTAAGTCAAGCAAGCATCCAATTTGCGAGACCAATACGCCAGGGTGGGAACCTCGTGTGGCATCCAAGGGATTGCTGCAAAAAAGAAGAAAGCTTCTTTATAGAATCCGCCTCCACCATGGACAAAAATAACAAGAACACGAGTGTACCACTTACGTGTGAAATTCTATTTCTGACTACACTCGGACGAATTGACTCATCTACCCTCGGTCCCCGTCTTCTTCATTGCAGGAAACAGAGGGCCAGGTAGATCAACGTCGCAAAGTAATCAAGCCTCGATACTACAAAGGCCAGTATAATCTAATAAGATGGCTGAGGGTGAACTCGAGCCCGGAATTATCTGCAAAATACCTTATCATTAGCACTATCCTCCAAAACAACGGGTGAACTTATGCCAAGTTAACCTGATATCTACTACAAAATTTGAGCAAGGCCCTATCGAGAGGGCCTAACATAAAGGGGTATGTATATACGCTCAAAAACCCCTCGACATGAGCCATGATGCTCTCTTTCGGGGAAGGTACCTGCAATACCACCTTTTCTCCCTATCCGCAGTCTTTTTTAACTGCCTTGAGGTGTTCCTCCCCTATTGAGGAGATAAAACTCGATACATGCTCCCGATAGCCCTGAACATTGGGAGGTCTCTCTAACGTAAAGTCCCTCCTCGAGACAAAGCACCTCGAAGTTAGCTCACCAGACATCGGCGGTGTACCACTGAATGAGTGCGAAGCAGAGACGGAATTCTCCTCTCTTTGGTGCACGAATTTGGATGTAGAAGCTATGGCTATAGTAAAATAAGAAAAGGCAGATGAAGACTTGGGCGAAAGCTTAGAGTTGAAATGGTAAGAGAACTAGCGCAAAGAATAAGAGCTCTATGAAAGGGATAGTTATTCAAAGTAGCGGAGTCCCTAGATAAGAAACAAGCAAATGCATATATAGAGCAAGAAGCGGTTGTTCGCCTATCATGAAGGCCAATTAATTCTGACCATGTCAGTACCATTTTTGGGTAAGTGTATCGGTGGGGCCACCCCGATCACTTCGCAATTATGTCACATAAATGACACTGTCATACGGCGCTCGGGAGTTATTGAGACCCCGAGGACTTCTGTTACTATAAGCATCGACTCTAAAAAAGCTATCGACCTAATCTCGAGATGGTGCCTGATCTTGAGGGCCCCGATTACTCCAAGTATGGGCTCCGAAAAGCCAACATCAAAGTTCAAAGGCTAACTTCGCTTAAACACTAAAATATTTCTAAGACTTGAAGTAGAAAAATCTTTTACATTCCCAAAAAATATATTTACAAGGGGGTGTCTTTACAAAACCTTTCCCCCCGAGAAATCCATGCACAAAAATAAAGGGGGAAGACGATGTGAGTCTATTCGTCACCCTCACTACTCTCTGGATCATCTCCGGAACCCTCATCCGAAGTGGCTGAAAATGCCGATTCTTCCTCCAAGATCCAGGCTTTCTCAATCTCAGCTGAGAGATCGGCGCCTTTGGCGCTTGCTTCCTCGAGAGCATGCCTCCTTGCTTGCGAACGAGCGTAAGCAATGGCCCGAGTCAGCTTCTGCTTGGCCTTTTCTGATATCTCTCTGGCCCGATCATTTGTAGTGGCGGCATCTTTCATGTATGAAGATGCATTTTCTTCGGCCTCAGACTTGGCTGCGGATAGTGTAGCAGCCTCCTTCTGAGCAGTCTGAAGAAGACCATGGATCGATGCCAACTCCGACCGCAAAAGGTATCTCTCTGAGGTCACGGCCTCATTTTGCCCCCTCAGCTCGAGGATCTCCGCATTATTGGCTGCAACCTCTTCCTGAAGTTGCCCCACCAGGGCATCTTTTTGCCCAATCTGCAAAGGCAAAACAAGTTGGTGAGCATCGAATTATAAGAATAAAAAGGTGAGTTCATGGATGCCATGTTACCTGCTCAGCAAGGCCATCCCTTTCATGGCACACTCCCTCTAAACTCGCCTGAAGCCCGCTCAACTCCTCCCCCTTTCGGGCAAAGGAGGCCTCCGACTCCTTCAGCATCAAGGTGAGCTTCTCGAGCTCCTTCCCGCATCTTAAAGCCTAGAAAAGTCATGGTCATACATTTTCTTAGACTACAACAACACAGAAAAGTTAGAAAGTCAAGAATAAATATTTAAAGCACAAATGATATGTCAAGAGTATCACCTACTACTGAAGCCTCTCCGCCTCCTCGAGAGCAACGGGAGCATCGAGATCAATGTTTTCATCAACTCCATCGAAGAGGTCTCCGAGCACATCTTCCCCTCCATGAAAGCCCCCATATTGGCGGCATCGGGGTCTTGTGCATCCATGATTTCCCCCGGTGAGTACGAAAGGCCCAAATTAAGGCCACCTAGAGCATTAATTTCTCTAAGGGTCTCATCTTACCCCCGAAGAACTTCGGGTTCAGGCCCTCTAGAATCGCCAGTTGCGGGTTCATCGGTACAGACTGCACCATGTCCGACTTGAAACTCAGGGACTATGCCCGAACCCTCCTTGAGGGTCTCTTCAGCACGGGTTTGGTTCGTATCGACCACCCCCCGATTCGGCAGCCTTCCGCACAGCAACTTGTGGAGCATCCGCGCCCCATCTTCCCTTTGTGCCAAAGGGCGATCCTCATCATTATCACCTTCATCCTCGGTATGGGGACTTACCATAGCAGCCGAAATCGAGACTGTGGCGTCGGTTCGAGGCCTGCAAACTTTAGGTTTTTCTGATTTGGGGGACCCGGCCGACGTTTCTTTCTTCCTCTTCCTGCCCTTACCGGGTTTCGAGGTCCCTTCCTCACCATCAGGAGACGGCCTCATCGATGCTTCATCCCTGAGGCCTACACAAGTATGATGCATCAAACTTACCACCACAAAAGATACTCATAAGGAAACCTAGTAAAGATAGCAATAAAAAGCATATTGTGGTTCTTGGCCTGCCATCGTGTTTTGACCAAGTCATGCCAAGAATGCTAGATATAAGGGAAAGTGGAGTCCAACTATTCGATCCATACCGATAGGTTCTGAACCACGTCGGCGTACCAAGCGGTGGCTGTATAATCAAAAGAAGATCATTTTTCAGAAGGGGATGAAAGGGCAATAAAGCGTGCTCGAGGTAGGGGCACTTACGGTTCATATTCCATTCCTCTGAGAATGGCATCATATCAGCCGGGATGATGTATGAGGTCCTCATTGGGACAAACTAGTTCATCCACCCACGATCCTTGTCCTCATCGATGCTCGAAAGAACGGCCTCGCGGATCGAGGATGAAGCTTGATCAAACCCCGAAAGAGATGAGGGATGCATAATCTGACCAAGTGATTGAGGGTGAAGGTTATACCCTCGACCTAATTAGAAAAGTATCGAAACATGTAAACGATCCTCCAGAAAGAAGGATAGATCTAACCGAGTATCATTCGGCACTCACGACAAAAGTTGAGAATCACCGGATCTATCGATGGGTAAGAAGGATCTGAATAATCTACAGGATCTAGAGTAAATGGGTATGTATACACGCTGAGGAATCCAACTTTGTGGTCTACTATGCTTTCCTCGGGATTGGGGATCTCTACTAACACTGCCTCCCCCATCAGCAATCTTCATTCATTCTGTTTGTACTGGTCACCACGCTAATTTACCGAGACACGTGCTCACATCGGCCTGGTGTAGAAGAGGGAATTTCGATAGAAAAATCGGATACAATATCGAATTAGTTAGGGGTACATTGCTTGATAGTTGGGGGTATTTTTGGCTTGCCCTTGGACAGGCGTGACGAGGAAGTGATGCCCTCTTTCTGAGGTACATTTCTAGAGGTTCTGGCCATGGCTATAAAAGAGAGGGGTTTCTGAGAAGGAAAGTAAAGAAGCAAGCGCAGAAAGGGAGAAGAATGCAGAAGATGGTGAACTTAGCTATAGAAACTTGAAGATGGTGTAAAAGTATGACTGACAAAATGGTTGAGGTATTTATAGAAGCCATATGGACAGCGTTTGCAAAGCAGAAAGGTCGAACTGATTGCGGTTTGTGGGCTTCTCGATAGTCGTGTTGATAGCGACCCATGCGCAGCCTTTTGAGTCATGGCATTTAATGCTCTGATGGGCTGACATCATGAGGGTAATATCAAAGAGGTAAGAACTCAAGACCGCCTTTTGAGTCATGGCATTTAATGCTCTGATGGGCTGACATTATGAGGGTAATATCAAAGAGGTAAGAACTCAAGACCGTTTCTTATCATTTTCATTCTAAGAAACGCGGGGACTATCTGTATACAGCTAAAATTAGAGAGTCCGATTTTAATGTCATTATGGCGCTTTGTAAGACCATCCCTGAAGCCTCGAGGCTCAACTCGAGGTTCGACCTCGAGGGTTCTCAATGATCGAACTCGAGGCATTGCAAATCGATCGCCATGATGGACAAACGGGAAGTTTCCAAGGCACGTGATTAAAGTTGACCAAGTCTATTGGTCTAGTTCAAGCCTGTACCGTGACATTAAATGGTTATACCAGCCTCATATCCTTGTAATAAATGCTTATGTACTATGTTGGGATTCCTCCTTATATATAAAGGGAACACATATCATTTTGTAATAGACAACATTCAATACAAGAATATTCTCTGCTCTCTAACTTAAACACTTTCTCCCTTAATTCTATTACTTACATTTATTGTGTTTCATTAATTGTTCTTCATTTATTACTCATTATTGATCATAAAGAGCTCTTGTCAAAGCTCTTAGAACTATTAGTCCTTCATCGGCCGTTCACAGGCTAATGCTTAGCTCGACCTCGAGGCCCCAATTCTCAGCCACTCAGTTTGCTTAACACACTGCCTTCATACTCTTATCTTATTTTCTAGTCTCACACTTAGCATCTACTGACTAACAACTAGCATAAAAATAAATTACATATTTTTAGAACCACAAAATCAGATCTAATTATAATTACCATTTTCAAGGTAAATAGTCCTTATTTCGGAAAGTTTTTATGAAGAAATTGATGAAAATGTGAAATCGTGCCTTAAAACTCATTTGAATTGACTACGGTCAACATTTTTTGTAAACGAACCCGGATCAGTAGTTTGACAATCTCGGCGGGTCTGTATCGTGATTTGGGACTTGGGCTTATGCCAGGAATCGAATTCGGAAGTCCCTAATTTGATTTAACATAAATTGTTGAAAACTAGTAATTTAAAGGTTTAAAGAATTCCTAAGTTTGACGTTAAGTTGACTTTGTTGCTACCGGGTTCAGACTTCGGTTTTAGAATTTGGTATAAGTTCATTATAGTATTTATGACTTGTTTGTAAAATTTGGTGCAAAATGAAGTTGAGTTGATGTGATTTGGACGTCCGGTTGAAAAAATTGCATGTTCTTAGGTTTCATATGTTTTGGTGTCCGACATGTAGTTCTAGGTGTTATTTTGGTGTTTAATCACGCGAGCGAGTTCGTATGATGTTTTTGGACTTGTGTGCATATTTGGTTTGGAGACCCGAGAGCTCGGGTGAGCCCCGAAGCTTTGTGGGGGTTGACCCTTCACGAACGCAACCACCCACACGCGAAAATGTGGAGGTTTGTGGGGCTCTGGGAAGTCTTAGTTGGTGTGCTACGCGAACGCGATCACTGGGTTGCGAACGCGATGGTCAGGGGGGAAGAACCATTGCGAACGCGGAGGATATCTCGCAAACACAATGGCCATTTGGGCCACAGTGCTTCGCAATCGCGTCAGGCCCTTCGCGAACGCGATGAAGGCCTGATGCCAGTGATTTAAAATATCCCAAACACGGGATTTCACCCATTTTTCACCATATTTTCATTAAAGCTCGGCCTAGAGGCGATTTGGGAGATAAATTTCATCACCATTTTATAGGTTAGTGTACTTTAACTTGTTTTCTTACATTTCCATCATCACCTATTAATTTCTAACCTTAACCTATGTTCTTTCATGGTAGAAAATTAGGGATTTGGGAAGAATTGGGGATTTTTGTAAAAAAATTGAGATTTAGACCTCAAATTGAGATCGGATTTTGAAACTAATTACATAATCGGGCTCGAGGGTGAATGGGTAATTGGGTTTTGGTCCGAATCTCGGGTTTGACCAACTGATCCAGTGGTTGACTTTTGTTGACTTTCTGGAAAAGTATAAAGATCTTAACTTTATGCATTGTAATTGATTTCTCCTAGCATTATTTGATATTATTGAGTCGATTTTGGTTAGATTCGATTGGTTTGGAGGCAGATTTTAGATGAAAGGCCCCGGTAGATCTTTGATTTACTTGCGGAGCGAGATAAGTGTCGGGTCTAACCTTGATTTGATGGAATAGGAACCTTTGAGCTATGTGTTACATGTGTAGCGGCATATATGCGAGGTGACGAGTGTATATATGTCATCAAAGTAATTGTTTCCATACTTTCCCGTATTTCATTAATTATTTTATTCCATACCTTAATTATCTCATATGCCTTGCTACTTGTCATTTATTATTCACGTATTAAAATGTTAGATTCTTCCATATTTTCATGATTAATTGCTACTTGTACACTTTAACTGTCATATATTTGGCATGTCTTGTTGCTTAGTATTAATTGTAGCATTTCTTGATTTGGTACGAGACTCTTTTGTGATTTTGCTTTCATATTTGTTAATCATAGAGATTCTTGTAATTTGAGTTGCTGAGTTGATTACATTATTGATTTTTATTTATGGATCAGGTTGCACGCTGCAATGGGTGGAATAAGGGAGGAATTATATTGATATGGTGGGATCGGGTTACACACCGCAACGAATTTTACATGTGATTTTGATATGGTGAAATAAGGAAGGAATATGATATTGATTCTGATTATATAGTGGGATCGGATTGTGCGCTGCAACGGATTTTACATGTTATTATTGATATTTATATGGTAAAATAAGGGAGGATTGTGTTTGTACGGTGGGATCGGGTTGTGCGCCGCAACGGATTGTGTATTTTTATTCATTATTATACTGTGTTAGCTTTCGATGCTTTCATACGAGACTCTGAGTACTGGTATTTCTGGTTTTACTAATTTTGGGTTGAGTTTATTTTCATGAGTTAACTGCCTTACTTTCTTGTATTCCTTTCGTGTTATTATTATTATTATATTGCGTACATGATATTGCAAATGACTTGCCTTAGTCTCGTCACTACTTCGTCGAGGTTAAGCTCGATACTTACAGAGTACATGAGATCGGTTATACTCATACTACATTCTGCACTTCTTGTGCAGATTTTAGAGTTGGTCCTAGCGACGTCCAGTAGATTGCTCTGATTGATTGCGGGATTGGAGACTTGAGGTACAACTGCTCGGCGTCTGTATCTCTGAAGTCTCCTTCTACTTATCCTAGTTCATTTCATTTTAGATAGTTTTACTTTTATTCAAACCATTATCTGTATTATTCTAGTCGTTCGTGCACTTGTGACACCAGTTTCGGGATTGTATCTAGATATTGTGGTTATTTTGGTTTTTCATACTCTATTTAATTTCCATTTCAGTTATTACAGACTAGTTGGTATCAGTTAATTTAATTTGCTAAAATGGCTAAAAACTATTCTAAGGTTGGCTTTCTTAGCAAGTGAAATGTTAAGCGCTATCATGTTCCGGATGGTGGGAATTGTGGGTCGTGACAATAGTACAACAAAAAGGAATATCCACTAGAATATTCTCTAGGGAATTTAAATCCTAAAGCTAGTCATCACTTTGTACTGAGGGCGAATGCTCGTCCTCGTCCTCGTCCTCGTCCTCGTCTTTTGTTAAACCATCTCGACCTTGACAACAATTTATCTTCCTCACCTGACCTCGACCTTTCGGGGTCGGGTTGACACGTCACAGCCTTCGAAGGCTTTATCGTTGTTGCCTAGATCAAACACAGAAAATGAAATTTTTTGCCCATACAGAAACAAACCTTCATCCAAGGTTCGTTTATTCTTTTAATTATTCTTTCTGTAATACTTTATGACTTCAAACTAATGAATTCTCTTTATCTGCTAAGTTTGTTTTTTATGTTATTGTTTGTAGCTGTTATAATATATTCTATGTTTTAGTTATTGTTGTTTAGTTTATAATCGGATGCCATTTACGCACTCTGGTCAATATAATAAATTTTATTACATTGATTAAGAACCATAAATTTCTGGATAGGATGAAAAAAATTGAGGAAAATAAATGATTTTGATACATGCTTTCTTAGTTCCACTGTTTCGTGTGAATCTACATATCTTTCTCGTAAGGCCCCGTAAATTTTCACCTAAAATCCGGGGTTTCGTGGTGCCGCGGTAGACTTACACATTGATTCGGACTTTTTAGGTTGAACAGTGCGCTGGGGAGTAAAGGAAAATTTTTGGCAGAATCAGGCAATTCTAAGGTCCACTATGCTACTGCAGAACTACTATGCGGGCTGCAGAGTGGCCGCAGAGTGAATCAGAAATGGGAATGTTTGGATTCTCTTTTACGATAGACTATGCGACCGCATAATAGGTATGTGGTGCATTGTACGACCTCAGAACAGGTATGCGGGCCGCATAATAACCGCACAACCAGTCAGTTTTTGCCCAATTTCAGAGGCCATTTTGCGACCTATTTTGCGGTCTGCAGAAGTATTGTGCGGTCGCATATGCGACTGCAAAACCTCTTCCGAAGTTCCATTCTTGAGTTTTATAACCCGACCCTACTTCGTTAAATAAACGCAATGGACCATTTTTAAGCTAAAATCTGATATTTTGAGAGTGAAAGAGTGCCCCGGAGTGGAGAGTGTTCTTCAACAAGTTGTACTTCAATTGTTGCTCAAATATTGGAAGATTAACAAGTAAAACTCACTAGGTCTTCATCCTTGGGGTAAGATTCCACACCCTAGCCCTTAATTTCGAATTTTAACTAAAAACGGGTAATTAACAAGATAATTCTTGGATATGAAAGTTGTTTATTTTTCATGCATGTGTTATCAAAGAGTGTAGGAAGATTGTTGAGCTAAAAATGATAAAGAATGGGTTGTGGGATAATGGAATCTTCCATAAAAGGACCTTGAAACCTTAATGCACACATAGTGTTTGATAAAATGCTCAAATAAGCTAGAACCACGATTATCTTCCTAATTTTAGTTCAATTTTTATATTCCTAAAATAGATTGAAGCTGCTAAGAATTCCAAAACAATTTAGAGTTTAAGGAAGCTCAATTGAAGTATGTTGGCTAAACTCCTTTCTTAGAATTGAATCCCACGGTGTTCATGTAAGTTATGTAAAACCCGAGTTGGTCATTATGAAATTGGCTATTCCGAGTAAATTTGTGTTGAAGGATATATGTTCAATGTGTGTTCCAAATGCTTTTATCATGCTTGCCATCATTTGAGAATGTGTTCAAAGTATGGGTTGTATGTTAAGAATGCTACGACTTCAATTCAAGTTCCAATGAAGGTTATTATGTCTAATTATGTGAAAAACTCTATATGTCTAAGACTCTTAATTGCTCATATGTGTACTTAAAGCCTTGAATTGAAAAGCCTTGTTGTTGATAATAATGATGATGTTTGAAAGTGAAAAGGGTTAGCATGAAATATGATATACGGCCAAGTGCCAAGAATGATATTATAATTGTGGTCATTGGTGTCAATGAATTGAAAAGATGTGAAAGAAGTATGAAATGAGATAATTGATAGAAAAGGATGATGTTTCGGGTGAGACAGCCTAGCTGATTGGGTCGTGATAGGACACCATGTTGCACGCATGGTGGTGATTGTGCTGGAAATTCCATGTTTTGCCAAATAGTGTGTCATGTAAGCGAGTTCGTTGCATTCTGCGCCCCTAAAGTATCCACTATTTTGTAATATATACCCTATCCTAGCTCCCCAATTTTGCCAAAACAATGTATTCTTTAGGGGTGCAAATGCAACGAACCCCATGTAAGCCTCTAGAGAAAATCATATTGCACATCAACTAAATGAAGAAATGCTCGGCCGATGTGGATTAAGTCCACAGAAAAGTTTGAAATCGCCTTGATTAAGTATATGTGTGCGGTTATCACCTGTTTCAAAAAAAACATGTAAACGCACGAAAGCTTTTATGTAACATTGATTTTCCAAGGTCCCTCGATGAACATTTGTTCTGTTCTCACTTCTCACTGTGAATGGAAATAAGCTATCTTGTACAACAGAAAATTGACATGTGAATCATGCTGTTTGACATGTAAATTTGAAAGCTTAAATTCAGGTGCAGTATGACCACTCATCTCTTGTTCCACAAAATTTACAAACTTCTAAGTGGACCTCTTGTTGCTCTCAACAGCTTCCTTAAGTTTCCTTCCCAATGCATATGCCAAAGGAGGTGGAACAGCATTTCCTATTTGCCTGTGCTTGTGTAAAATGTTACCAGCAAATTGATAGCTATCTGGGAAACCCTGCAATAGATGATAGTATATTATTGTAATAATCCTGTCAAAGGCCTGTATATCACATACATTGCACAAAGAGACACCCAAAGGAACAAAATCATGGGAAAAGAAACTGTTCTCTTCCAGTCATTGAATATCCAAAATATGCATGTGTAAGGAAGCTAGAAGTTCCGGATTATCATGCTTTGAAGAAAAAGCTACACAAAATTTCACCTCAAACTCTTGCCTCAAGTGTCTTCAGATATTTTAAAATGCTAGCTTTAGTGTATGTGCGTTGCACGTGTGCCTAGTGAACCAATACCTTTCTAGGCCTTTTGGCTAAGATCAAGTGCCTACTGAATCAATAAAATATGTATACAAGAACATGTAAATCAAGTTATCAAATGCTAAGTTTTAACATGTCTACATTAAGTTAATATTTTACAGTAAGCAACTTAGAATATAGAAAAGTATAGGGAGTTGTCATTTGTTTAAATGAATACCAAAAGAAACATAATTAATCAAAGACAATTCACTTAGAATATTTTTTTATCTTCTAATATAATAAATATAGATAGATAATTGAGTTAATTTTGTAAGATCCAAGGATTTGTAGGACTTACTTGAGAACGCGCACATTCACGAACTGTAACAATCCTGTCTTGGTCGGGATGAAAACACATCCCCACCTTACCCATCGGCTGGGGGTCAGTAATGGAAGTGGGGAAGTTCCCATCCCAATCCAACCTCCCAAAGAGCCCCTTCCACTGGTTGTGCCTCTTAGCAGTGTTAGGCAGGCACCACGGAATCAAATCAACCAGTTGACCATTAGATAGTTTAACCTGCAACCCGAAAGGCAAATATCGTATACACCCTCAAATAAAAAAAAGGAGATTTTATTTTGTCAAAAGCACCGCACACAGCACCTTTTCATCCGGAAGGTCACGCCAGTCGGCTCCTGGCCGCTTAGGAATTCTTTGGCACCTGATTAGGTTAAGCTCGTTCATCTCTTTCGTAATGTGATCGGATAATGTTATTGAGTTGCCCCGAATTTTCCTTTGGAACCAGGATACCGGGTCAACTTGATACTGCATTAACATGAATAGCAAGGTAAGAACAAGGCTCTGACATGATTGACTTATATATCCTATAGAAATAAAAGAAGCATTCCCCTCTTTCAAAGGGAAAGGAGTTTCAAAGGAATTCTCATGTTTAGTACCTCTATACAGGTCTTGGATGCTCCGTTGCCAACAGCAGGAAGATCTCCAATTGTGTCTCTGACAGTAAGCGAACGGAATGGAGCTCCACTAGCAGTACTCCTCACAGCTGCATAGTGAGAAGTTTCAGATAATGCGATTTTTAATTCTGGGACACCAAATACATGCATTGGTTCTGGCCACTCTGGAAGAATCTCCTCTGGGGAAGCAGCCCAGATAAATGCTCTCTTCCTAGACTGAGGAACTCCAAACGCTCCAGCTTCAAGGATGCCAAACCTCACCTTATCACAAGAAAGTTGATTCTCAGCTTTGAATATAAGCAATACACACACACACACACACACACACACACACACACACACACACACACACACACATATATATATATATATATACCTGATAACCCATCTCAAGAAGGGAAGCAACAGTTAAGCGAAATGTTTGTTTTTGGTTGAATGACACAAAATTCCTAACATTCTCCAAGAGAAAGAACTTAGGCCGATAATAATCAGCAAAGGATAAAAATGCCAGAATCATCTCGCACTGAACTTTACTCCAGGTGCTCTGATTAAATCTATTCATTCCAGAAAACCCCTGCAAAAAGAACATGTACCACCATTATAAGATAACAAGGTTTAGTAAACATCAGGATAGATGTGAACAAACCTGACAAGGAGGGCCTCCATTTATGAAGTCCACTTGTCCTGGCAGTGGCAAACTATTCAGTTCGCTCTCATCCATTGCTGCAGCTAATTCAGAAGCCTCTGGAGTTGAGATACAGTCTTCAGCATCTCCACACTTTTGCATGACAGCCCTGAATTGAACCATTATTAGGTTACTACTGTTATGTATTTAGATTATAATGTTCACAAAGGAAAGGGTAAAGATTATATACCTCAAAAAAACATTGCAATTCTGTATGAACACCTTTGCCTCTGGATGATTAAGTTTAAACGCATCTCCAGCAGGCTCTTCATATTCAATTGCCCATTTTGTATCTGAGACACCTGAAAGAATGAAACTTTCAGACCAAAAGTTCGAACTACATCCATTTAAAACTACACATGAGCAGAGAGAGAAGGTAGTTACCCGAACGCTGCAACCCCTCAGACAGGCCACCACAACCAGCAAAGATATCTAGTGTGGCCAAACGATTCTGTTGAGAAGCTACATTTAGTTGCCCAACTCTCAGTTCATCCTCTCCTTCCTTGCCTTTTCCCTTTCTCTTCCTAGATGCAGCATCATCTAGTTTAACTCTTGAGAATCTCAGCTTTACCTGAGCTGGTAACTGCTCAACAGTACACAGATTAGACTTCACAAGAATAGTAGAATCCAAAGCAATTAGGGTTGATAAAATGAAAAGTGGTAGAATGCATTGCACTAGAAAGAACTAGACCAATTGCCGCTAGAAATTAAGAAATGGGTACCTGTTTGAGGGATCCATTCAATGGATCATAGAAATATTCACAAAAGAAGACATGGTCAAAGATGGCAGGGACGTCTTCAGACGGAATATCATACTTCTTCCTCACTTCACATTTACCTTCAATTGTTTCTACGGGAACTGTATGTATCTCCTCACTATAGTAGATCTAGAAAGCAGCAATCAAAAAAATTCAGCAGTGCTAGAAGCTTTATGTAGGAACCTTAAAATACCCTAATAATTACTTGGCTGATTAAACAGACTTCCTAACATGACATAGCAAGAGTGATATATATTACAACTCTAACCAGCTATTTGTGGGGGAGATAAGGTATATTAAGTAGCATATACCTCCCGAATATCAGAAGAGTATGCCTTATCTGAAGAAATGTCCTCTGGTCTGAAGAATCTCCTGACTTTGACGTTGGTAGAATCTACTTTAGCTTGTTTAGATCCCTTGGGACCAGAAATCTCTATTAGTTGACACACTACATAGGCCATCAACCCCACATTTCTCCCAGCTTTGAAAGTTCCACTTCCCCCTCTTTCTACAGCAAAGTGATCAGGGTGTATATAAACAAAGTCATCAATTGAATACTCAGTCCCCAGATATACAAAACTGGAGTTGGACATATCCAACTTAAAAGATTCCTTTTCCTGATCAATTTGCTGCAACTCACAGGAGTAACATAAGCCATTACCAAGACCCATCTTATCAAACGGAAGTCTGAAGAAAGCACCTCTGTCAGGCTGATAAAAGCTTTTGCAATAAAATTCGGATGGCAATCCCTTCCTCTTTCTGTCTTCTGCTTTTGCTCTATCAAGTTTATCAACATAAGCATTCGCTTTTCTATGCTGATGTCCCCATGGCATCATCCTGATACTGACAACTACACTTTCTTTGACATCTCCTAGTTGCAAATCCATGCATTCATTGATCAAAAATACCTCTCTTTCATTAGCTGCATTTCCAAGTACAGTTTCAGATCCCCGTTGCATCATTCTTCCATGGAGCATTTTGCTACCATCCAATTTTTCAAACATGTATTCGACAAAGTAAATAGAAGGAAGTTCATCTGGTTCATCATGTTCCACCAGAACTGAATCTCCAACAGCAATCTCATTTCCATGAATTCTAGCCTTTTTAAACAACAGTTCACCAGACGCTGTTTTACCTATGGATTCCCCATCCCAGTTTATTTCTTTGCTGTCAGAACGTGACTTAATATGCCTTCTTGTAGAGCAAGGTGTATGAGTTTTCTCTGAAACTTCCAAGTTCTCCTCTTGAGCATCATCCTCGTCATTTTCCTCCTGCTCATCTGCTTCTTCATCATCCTTCACCTCACAAGCAACAACCTCCTTTGACGTCTCAGGTGAGTAATTGGAATAGTACTCCCCCCAGATTCTGTTGATTAGTCTTGTTGTAGTAGCCTGCATAGCTTTCCTTTTTACAGATGGCGCCATAGATGCTCTAGGATTTAAGTTCTGTTCATGTCTCTGCACAACCTTCTTCTTCTTAATCAACCATTTTGTATGGTGCCTCTCCTCCATTTTCCTTGAGAGGCCAATCACAAATGCACATTTCCTAATGCTTTCATCAGGAAATTCTGAAAACTGCTGCAGAATAATCTGTCCATGTACAACCACATATCTTTCCACCACATCTGTATTAGATGATATATAAGCAGGATGGTGTTTCTTGAACTCTGAAACCCTTTTAATGACATCTCCAAAAGAAAGTCTAGCACAACGACTTTGTTCCTTTAACAAAGTAATAATGCTCACTGCCAGCTTCGCAGTCTTTAGGACTGGTTCATACCAAGGAGCATACTGTTTTGATGGCTTCCCAAGCCTATACCTGAAGAGAAATAGTATGCATGAGGAAAGCATCTACAATGAATCCGCTGAACCAAAATAAAAAGGACAAAAAAACAGCAAAAAATAAAGAAAGCAGCCCAGTAATTGGCATAGCAAAGGAAGTAGTTGCAAAATAATTCAACCACTAAGAGGATAATCATAATACCAGGCCATATCAGTCCGAATAGATATAAAGATCATCGAGGACCCAAACTCAATCATCCATTCTTTTATTGCACTCAAATAAATTGGCATTCCATCAATCTCAGCTGATCCAGAACCACCTGAAGAGGAGTTATTAGCATCAGCATCAACATTGTATCCAGATCCATCATCAGCAGTCATCACTCCAGACCCAAATATGGTTACATCAATATCAGCGCATGGTTTCATAGGCAGGAGCTCTAAAGAAATTAGTCTTGAGTCTGAGTTGTACAATGCCCAATTATGAAGCATACTGCGAGGCAAGTCATCAATATAGTATGTATCAACCCCACTGTCAAAGACGATATACTCATCGGTCTCTTCATTACATGTCTTGTAATATGCAGGTAAAGGATAATCACTTGCAATCTCATCCTCATTGATCTTGATGTAAAATTTGCTAGATGAGGAAGATGTACTACGGCTTTTCTTCTGGTTCAAGGAGTGCCAGTACTCCTGTTCATGTAACAGTTTGGCCAATTTCAGATCTTCCTCTTCTTGTTCTGGACCAGTGGTTAAATCAGATTGATCTCTCTTGCCTTCTCCTTTGCCTACTTTTGGACCTATAGTTAGAGTCTTACCAAATGATAAAGGCTCTGGTTGTGAAAGCATTTCCTGATTGCTGCTTTCATCTCTAAGGGAAGCCAGGACAGGTAACTCAACAAAAAGCTGATCAGTCTTCTTTGATGTATCATCCAGACCGATAAGTTGCTTATAGACAAACTCTCCCTGAGAAATGAGAAAGTCCCTGATTGATACACCACCTGAAAAGCATTTTAAACCACTCATTGCTCGGACAACCCCTGCAAGCAACTCATCAAGGCTTAAATCAGGATTTCCTCCAGAAGATTTCGACAGCTTTTTGTAAACCTCAATGCAAGCTGTAGCTTTGGCGAAGAAGTGGTCATAAAACTTCTTATAGCCACCTGAGGGTTTTTTACAATCATAATCAGCTGTCTCTGTTGAGATCCATATGATAGGAGTTCCATCTTCATAGCCAGAGATAGCCCATTCTTCAATACGCCCAAAGCCTTCACATCTAATTCCTTTTGCCTTTTCTTTGTCAATATTGTCCTCAAGTGGTAAAATGAGACCAGTAATAAATAGATCATCAACTTCAGACATTTCAAAAGGTTGTGGTATTCCTTCCGAGTTATGAAAGATAAAATCTGTTAGTCTTCTACAGGGTCGCTGAGAATCCTGTAGACCCACAGTTAACCGAATAGCCACAACCTCTTCCTCTACACATTGGTACTTCTTTGTTTCAATGACTGAAGAATTTTTTGATAAATGAACAGTTTTCTCTTTAAAATTTGAACAAGCAGCAGCTCGCTTGGGCCTTTTGCATGCAGCAGTGGGCTCCTCAATAGCTTCAGAAACAGGCTGTTTCTTTTCCTTCTTGTCAGTTGCAGGTGCCTTCCTTTTTGACACAGAATCTTGTCTGCTTTTCCCCTTTTTGTGTCCTGATTAACCAGCAAAAGAAGTGGAAAAAAGAATAAGCCATAGAAGATCAAAAATATTTCTCCCAGATGCTCTCACAGCAAAGTCAAAGCACTCTTAAGGAAACTTTGTACAGGGTAGGACCAGAAGCTACAAAAGAAGCCTTCTGAACTTCGCAGTGAGAGAGGCAGGGAGTCATATTGAAAAGCATGAATTGAAAATGAACACCAAAAGAAGCAGCAAATTAAAGAAAATGCAGCATCCAGAGTTACGCCAAGAATGCTCAATATTTGAACTGGACAAGCAGTCAAACAACATCCCATTCAATAAGTAGTAAGCCGAAAGACCTAAATACCAAGAAGCATGACATACACAAGGCAAAAACGCAACGAGCATGTGCATTAGCCAACTCATACAAGGTGCATTAAACATTTGCCATTTCAAGAGTATAGACCCTTTAGGCTAAAGGTTGCTTAGGCAACTCTAAAAGCTGTCAGTAGCACATAAGTTACTGCACCGTGCAAATTTCTTAAGTTTTGAATACCTTCAGAACTAACTAAGAGGCTAGTACAGAGATATAGTGTCTGGTAACAGGTAAAACTCAAAGAGCTTTCCCATCCCTATCGGAGGAGATGCCAACCATCTCTCATTTCTACAAACACAGAAAATAACAAAGATATAGCACATACAAACAATAGAGCAAATAATCCTACGCTTAATACAAATTCTTTTTGTGGACATAACAAAGAAGCAATGAGGAAATTTACTACAAATCTATAAAGTGCATTCACTAAGAGATTGGGGTTGGGGTGTCTACATATTACAATGAGGGTGTTCACAGGGGCGTAGGAAACTTGCTTAAAGAGGTGTCACGTGACACCACTTCGTCGAATTTTTTCGTAATGTGTATGTATAAATAATAAATAAAATTAAAATATTGGGTATAAATATAAAAAATGCCACCGCTTGCCATTACAGTAAGTAATTTATTCATTTGTTCACTTTTTCAAATATTGACATTGCTTACGAAATTCCTACATATGCCACTGGGTGTGCTATTAACGCATAAGTGCAAACCTAAATTTACTACACTTCTTTTATTTGTATAACTGGACACAAAGTTTAAGATGTTGAACAAATTTATGAATTATACTAGTTGTGGTAGTGGAAAAACGTTTTAACTTGTGGTTAAAAAGTTGGTTTCATAACAAAACATCACATCAAATGTTCAAAAGTTTATATGAATTTGAAAACTTGAAAGTTGTGAAACTTACACAGCACAACAGGTTGGTGTCAACGGTTCAAACATTTTGGTACGTTCTAAAATAGAAAGAATGTCATATAAATTGAAATAGATAGAGTTTTTTTATGAAATGATTTAAAAATTTATTAGAAACTAGCTCAAAACAGAACCTTTCTTTGA
The DNA here is from genome assembly GCF_000715075.1 of Nicotiana tabacum. Lineage (NCBI taxonomy): Eukaryota > Viridiplantae > Streptophyta > Magnoliopsida > Solanales > Solanaceae > Nicotiana > Nicotiana tabacum. The sequence continues at coordinate 141,665,346 of NC_134087.1, read as the reverse complement.
GCTTTAATTCAAATACTCAATCGAGATGAAAGCAACTCCAGTTTTGGTAGTTCTATTAATGAGAACCTGCAATGGCTCAGCAACTAGCAAGTGAAAAGAACATGTTTAAGGCATGATGGTGCCAACATTGCAATTCTGTACAAACAGTTAAAATATATTCCTAGGATCATAATTAAGTTTACATGTCATTACACTCCAAAATGCCTCCTTCCTTTGATTTGAAGGCAATAATATGACACATTAACACTACTGTCTACCAATTTCAAAATTCAAGATCTTATATTAATTTAATGTTTCATAATATTTGACGTGCATGTAATATTCAATTTCATGTTCACATCTTCTGAACAGTATTAACACATTTATACCTTTACTAGATTATTTTGAGTAGGAAGAAGGTTTTTCTTTGAAAGAATTTGGTAGAGGTTAAATGACAGTAGTTTTTACACAGAAAAATAAGTTAAATTACAATCCACAACTAGGAAACATGAATAATTAGGAGGAAATGGTAGAGGCCAGTGGGCAAGCAGCAAAAGTGATGGCAGTTTAGCTAATGAATTTCAGTAAATTCAACTATATGTCCTAGGTTAGCTTCTTCGGTCCAAGGGGAATATAAAAGTTAACCTCACTAATATTACATCAGCCACCACTTCTAAAACCTCAAATGAAAAAACAAATTTCCATCTATCCGACACTCTTCCAACTTCCATGAACCAAAACTAAGTCATTATCAATTATCTCCGTGCAGAGGAAACAAATTACAGATTTACTTGTCCAACACTAGACAAGACTCATAGTATGTCTTCCTACCACTCACCTCCAACTTATTCAACTAAGCAGGCATTCAGAATAAAGTGCATGTTGATGCTCTAATTAGTGGACCTTTCCCCACAATGTATTCACCTGCCTAGGCACAGGTCAGAAAGGCACATCATAAAGTAGAGATAGGAGCCAAACCCTCATCTTTCATCAATGTGTAAGAAGGTTTCATTCACCAATAGGGTCCCCCCAGAAGAAGGGCCTGGTTAGCAGCAGATGGTCATTCATTCCACTAAACAGCAATATTTGTTAATTTTAAATTAAGAAACCAATCACCACAACGTATTTTCCCTTTATGCATGGGCGTTGCGGATTTTTCTATTAAAAGAGGCCTCGCCTAAGTAAAGAGGGGGGGAGCTTATAAACTGTCAAAACCCTCGTGTTTGGTCGATGAGGGACAAGGCCCCATACACCAATAATGCTATTACATCACAAATGAGAGTTCCAACTTCAGTTATCAATACAGTCAAGTAAACATCAAAAACTTGACAAAAGATCAGATTAGTATCTTTTTCCAGAGAGGACAAAACTAAACGCCATGAACCCTTGGAGGTGTGTACTCTACTATCATTCAAAAGTCATAAAGAGCTATTCTGAATTAAACTTCCCCTTTATTGCCAAAAGAAGTATAATTCAAATACAACCATAAATGTTTCCAAATAAAATCCCACCATGAGATCACAGCTCATTAAATGCAATCGCTCAGGCTCATAAAACACAGTAAGGAACTTTTGAAATTAAATACTTTGAACGAACATGTGCCTCAAATCTATGTCACCAAAATGATACCACAAACACTCAATTAATTATCATTCTAACTTCGGCCATGCATGAAGGGGGATGCTTCATGCACCGCTCTACTCTTTTTTCTACTAGTGAAGAGGCAAACAATAGTAAGATACATAGTCAATGCACTAGCCTCAGTACAAATGTGCCAAATCTCAAATTTATGTTTCCCTTTTTTTTTGTTTGGGAGGGGGGGGGGGGGTTAAGTACTTCAAACTGTGAAGAGGCCAACTAACATCCAACCTGACACGCTCTTTTATTTATAGTACTACAAACAGCCTCTCTACCTTTCCTAGACCCTACTTCTAAGATTACACTCGGTAAGTTGTTGTTATTGTTGTTAAAGTGATCAATTGAGCTTATTAATTAATCAACTTAAACTCTAAAGATTTTCTTCTCAACAAGAAGAAGAAAGCACAGTAACAACCCAACAATCAGCACAGACAAACAAATCTACGTTCTGAAACATTAGCGTAATCAGTTCATGCATCCAAAGTACCATGCCTGTAACCAAATCTACTCCTGAATCCAATATTCCATAACTACATAACTGGTCTTACCCATGAAAACCTCTACATTCACAACTCCAAATATGAAATACCCTCTTACAAGCACTACACAACAGCAACTACATATATGGTCAAAATGCAACCAAAAAAACACAATTTCTTCAGCTGTTAAAACCCCATTTCAGAAAGTACAAAAAAGATAGATACGCCCAAAACCCTACCAATTAAATAAAACAATAAAACATAAGAAGAAGAAAAAAGGGAGAAATTACCAGCAGCATCAGTATCCGGCTTATCCAACCCCGCCAGGGAACCCATTTCTGAGATCTGGGGAAGAATCTTTAGATCAAGACCTTAAACCTACTGATTAAGAGCAACCCACTTTATCCTTTTCGATTATTTTTCAAAGATTTCTCGTAAACAGTTTATGGGTCTGAAAAATCTCCGTCAAATAGCTCCTCAATGTTTCTTCTCGCTCTTAACTACCCTAACACGCACTGCGATATTATGTGTAATAATTATTTAAGAAGTCCAAGTGGCATTTTATTCAATGCATTTGGTGGGAAAAAAAGGTGAAGAGGCGGGAACGCCTTTTCTTTTTTATTTTTCGAAGAATGAATTGGCGCCATTTCTCCGAAATTTTGTGTGTGGATTTTTCAAGCATTTTGTATTCCAAATCATGTTTTCACAAAATAGGAAAATATCTAAGCTTTTGTAAATAATAATAAGTGTTTTACCCATTGCAGAAAATAGAAATAAAATAAATAGCAACACCATGTTTTTTTGTCTTGGAAATTTTTTAAATAGTTTACTTTTTAGTCCTATAATTAAACAATAATTAAAAAAAGGGATTTTAAGATTTTTAATGGAAATGTATAAATAGATTATGCATCATTTATGTATATTCAGTCATGATGATGACACCCAAATGGGAGCTTGAATATGAGATGTCAGCGAAATAAATTCAATTCAATTCTTAAAGGAGATGGAATGAAGTAGTAATTGATAAGCAAATACCATAATTTATACATGCATTAGATTCATAAGAAAAGTGAAATGTGTATAGGAATAGTTGTTTGTCATTAGCAAATCTATGAGGAAAATAAATTTAGAACTTTTGACATTGTAATTCAACTAAAATTTGTATAATTTTATAAAATGCGTAAAATTCATTTAAAAAGGATATTATTAGTAGAGGAATCTAGAAACTTTTGTCATTGCAATCTAAGTGAAATTTAAACATTTCGCAAATTTCATATTGACAGATATTGTATATTATTGATAAATATTTTAGAGTCACATTCATAAAATTTTATTTAAAGATTGATATTACTAGTAAATATTTACCTTCAAACATAAGCAGCATCATTTCTGAACTTCTCAAATTTGTGTTGATAGGTTGCTTTCCTCAATATTTTTTCCTCGCATGCAAAGGAATTAATATGTAGATTTGATATATTTTACCGCTAGACCCTACTCATATTTGGATCAATAATCGTGAGTTTAGAAAATCCATTAAAAGAAAAGAGTTAGATTGACTGAATATAAAAAAGATAAGGTTAAAGTGATGAGTGAAATTTTATCTTTAAAACTTAAAATAATGGTCATTTTATTCGTATGATGCTATGTGTTAAGATACACGCCATTTATATGGATTAATTCTTTGGCGGGATAATTTTACGTTAGCGCCAAATTATTTACCGAAATTAAATGTAACATATCTAAAGGATCTAAATAATCCTCGCTGTATTCTTTTCCCAACAAATAAAAGATACTGATAACAAAAGAAAATAACATGATTTTATTTTGACAACTTTTTTCCATTCAATTTACAAAATAGTCATAAATGAGATCCAATCTAAATTATTTGTTTTAAAGAATAAATAAAGGGAAATGGAGGACAGGAGGAGGTGGCAATGACATCAGACAATAAGTATTTGAGTGAAAACTTATCTCATCCGATGCACACCAAACCATATTAATTAATTATAATCAACTGAAATGATGAAAATATATATATATATATATATATATATATCAGTCAATCATAATTATTTGAAAGAAATCCATGTGCAGTACATATCATACATTTATTGATTTTGTGAATACTCTTTGTGTGAATATTAATTGTATTATAGCTATTTACAAATAATTAAGTAACATCTTTGTCGTTTATAGCTCAAAGTCACTATCATAAATAGGATTGCTGGAAATCACTTTTTGAAATCGAAATAGGAATGTAATTTACTCTTCTTATAAAACTTCTTTGCAGAACTGTAAAATGGGCCAGCTGTAAAAATAACACGAGTTAGTCAGTTTTTGGACTGGTAATTTAAAAATAGCTAGTATTTATAAAAATAGCTAGTATTTTTCTGCAACACGGAAAGTTCCAGCATAATATACTGGAGATCGGTGCACATGTGTATGAACTTCCAGTATAATATGTTGGAACTCCAACACGCAGAAAGTTCCAGTATAATATTCAATCTCCAGTATATTATGCTGGACCAGTATATTATACTGGAGTATTTTTCCGGATTTTAAACAGTATTTTCGTTTAGATTTATCTTTACATAAAAAGTGATTAAATTTAGATTACTTTTAAAATTGTGGCTATTTTTGAATGACCATTTGTAAACGTGGTTATTTTTGAATTTCTCCCAACCCATCCGAGACCTTACGGGCCTTTAAATTTGGTGGGCTAAAGTAGACCAGTCTACCATTTGAATAGAAATTAAAATGGCCAACCTAGCCCAGCTCCAAGAACGCTATGGGCTAAGATGGGCACGCTCTTTATTCTTTTAAAAACATATTTTTTTTTTAAATCTTTAAGGATTTCTTCGTGACATAAGTCCCCTAGTCATGTGAATAACTTTTGTTTACATATAATCGTACAAGAATCTTAATATTTGACAAGGAGTTTCATAAAAAGGGATACGAGTTCAGTTTGTAAACTCATAATGAGTCTGAGAGTCCACGGTCCCAAAGTAGAACCCTAGTCCAAGATAAACTTGCCAAAACCCAAAGCCTAGGGTTTTCAACTTTAATCAGAAGCAGAGACGAAAGGACAGATAACAGGCTCAGAGGTCTCTTTCAGAGACTCGTGAGAAACAAACAGACATGATACACAATCAAGAGCATAGAGAACACGTTTTGAGAAAAACTCAAAACTTAAACAAGTTTAGAAGAAAAAGTGATATAAACTTAAGAAGCGGTAGATGAAACACATTTAGCAAGAACACGAAAAGAGTCCAGTAAAGCAAACAAAATTGAAGAACTTAATTCAAATGCAAGTTGTTTATATCTACAGCTTTTTTTTACGTTAGATGAATATTATTTAATACTTTCTTTTTCAAATTCTCAGGTTCAAGTAAATTTATATGGTTAGGTCATTTAATTTGATTTAAGATTATTTGCTGATTTTATCATCATGGTTTATACAAATTTAAAAATTCATGAAATTTGTTTATGTTGTCATTTTTTTTTTTTGGTTAATCTCCTCCTATACGGAAAAGTAGTTTAATTGTTAATAATAAATTATAGTAATCTAAACTAATCAAGGATAAAAATTTCTTTTGATAAAGAATCATTATGGCCACTTAAATTTTTTCTAGTTTGTTATTAACTAAGTAAAAGAAAAATTAATCTTGTTATGCTACAAGCATATCAAAAATTTAAATTTTAATATTATCCATTTTGATGAAAAACTATATGTATTAGTGTTCAAATTATTACTTGCTTCATTGTCATAGGTGAACAATAATTTTGCCATGTTCTGATATATATGTAGTTAACTAAGCAAAACAAAAACTAATCTAATTATGCTATAAGCATATCAAAAATCTAAATTTTAATATCATTCAATTTGATATAAAACTATTATGTATTAGTGTTCAAGTTATTACTTGCTTCATTATCATAGACCAAACAATAATTTTGCCCTGGTCTGACATACATGGGCAATCACAATGTTTGGAACTACATAAGTAGTTAACTTTGAATTTAGGATTGTAAAATGGGGATAACTTAGTTTTTATTTATTTTTGCATGTTCTTATTTATTTTTACTTGTTCTTTAAAATATTTAAAAATAAATTTAATTTAGTTTTTTGCTCATGGATCGGTCCAGCCCTATCCCAAGCCCCGATCAAGGCTCAAGGATCAACGAGTTAACTTGGGTTGAGCTTATAAGCCTCAGTTTCAAACAGGTTTAAAATTTTTTAATTCAACCCTACCCAAATAACTAGCTAGCCTTATGGGCCAAGCTTGTTATGACCCAAAATATATAACAGGTCGCGATGGCGCCTAACGCCGCCGTAGGCAAGCCCATATGTAAACCTCCAATTTAATTATTTCTTTTTAACTTTTAAAAATAGAAGTTTCCTTAAATACACCGATTAAAAGTAAAATACCTCCAACTTATAACATGGATCTATATCAAATCACTAAAATGTTATAACCGGGCTCGAAGGCACGAATTCAGTTGTTATCAAAACCAAATCCAATTTCAAGTATTAAGCATGAGTTTGCCGAGGCGAGCGACCGGATCCCATAGGAATAGTAATACTCAATATTGATGAGGCGAACAGCCCGATCCCATAAGAATAGTGATACAAAGTACCGTTGAGGCGAACGGCCCGATCCCATAATAATAGTGTTACGATACTGCCGAGACAAATGACATGATCCCATAAGAGCAAAGAAACTACCTCACTCGCTCAAGTACATGCGCATTGAGAAGACACAAATCTATAGTTCATTAAATATTTCACAATCTACCAAAGTAAGAGGCTCAATCAATATTTTTATGCTAACCTCGATCTCAGTCATAAATTAAGAAAACCAAGTACGTAGGGTAAATACAAATAGCATAATTAAGGCATGATGTGAATCTAAGTTTACCCGAACATAATATAAATATAGCTACGTATGGACTCTCGTCACCTCGTGCGTATGTAGCTCCTCGCAACAAGTAGCATAAAATAATTAATACACCAAAGAGAATAAATTCCCTTTTATAAGGTTAGGTGAGAGATTTACCTTGTTTTCAAGTGCTCTTCTTGATCCCCAAATCACATTAATAGCCTTAAACTGGTGCCGAACAATCCGAAACTTAAAATGCTAGGTGAAAAATCCCTCTTCAAAAGCTCCAAAACCGGCCAACCCAAAGTGAAATTGAGAGAAAATGAGCATGAGTCCCGATTTTAAATCATGTTTCTGTTAGTGGTCACTTCTTCGTGATCGCGACCATGTCCTTGCGATCGTGAAGGCAAAAATGCCAAGGCTAAAAAAAAAGCCTTTCGCGAACACGACCAGGTCCTCGCAAATGCAAAGGCTAGCCCAGCCCAAGCTTCGCGAATGCAACCTGCCCTTTGCAAATGCTAAGGGCAACAACCCACTGACTCCAAACCTTCTTACCCTTTTACGCAAACACGAACGCACGGTCGCGAACGCGAAGGCCACGTGTCTTCAACCTTTGCGAACGCGTCCAAGCAATCACGAATGCGAAGAAAAAATGTACATCCCTCGAGTCCTTCATCCCTAACGCGACACCACCTCCGCATTCACGAAGAAGGAAACAAGAACCATTATTTCTGCAATTTTTACTTAGCTCCGAGTGGTCTGAAACACATCTGAGCCACCCGAGACCCTGTCCAAAAGCACCAACAAGTCCATAAACATAATACAGATCTGCTTAAAGCCTCGAAACACATAAAATAACATCGAAATTAAGAACCGCACCCTAACGACATCAAATTTCCTCAACGTCTGCGGCAACTCAACTACAAGTCTATAGTGATGCGCTCTCATTTTCACTCCAGTATAACCATCTACTGAAGTAGGCCGTCTGGCCTCCGGTGCTCATACTTAACTTGCTGATAATTTAGACATCTCACCACATACTCAACAATGTCCTTCTTCATCTGCCGCCACCAGTAATGCTTCCTCTGGTCATGATACATCTTCATAGCACCTGGATAAATAGAGTACCGTGAAATGTATGCCTCCTATAGGATCGTCTCCCTCGAGCCATCAATATTAGGAACACAAAAGAGATCCTACATTCGCAGAACACCATCCTCACCGATAGAACCCCTCCTTGGCACCACCTTATAGTATCGTCTCCCTAAGAACCAACAAGTGCAGATCATCGTACTGACGAGCCTTGATCTGCTCAAATAGTAAAGACTGAGCAACAACACATGCAAGAACTCGACCGGGCTCTGAAATAACCAATCTCACAAGTATGTTAGCTAAGGACTGAATGTCCAAAGCCAATGGACTCTCCTTTGTCGAAATGAATGCCAAACTAACCATACGCTCAGCCTTTCTTATCAAGGCACCCACAACCACAATCGCCTTGCCCGAATGGTAAATAATAGTAATATCATAATCCTTTTAACTCAAGACACTTGCACTACCTCAAATTAAAATGTCTCTGCTTAAACAGATGTTGCAAACTGTGATGATCGGTGTAAACCTCATAGGACACCCTATAAAGATAATGTCTCCACATCTTGAGAGCATGAACTATCGCGACCAACTCCAAATCATGTACAGGGTAATTCTTCCCGTGGGACTTCAGCCGATGTGAAGCATATGGGTGGGCATTCGGTATTTCAGTTTGGTATTTAAGAATTTCGGTTCGGTATTTCGGAATTCGGTTTATCAATTGTGTATACCAAATACCGTACCAAAGTATTTTGGTATGGTTCGGTATTTATCATTTTGGTTCTGTACGGTTTCGATCAAATCTACTTACCTTCTGATTCAATAGTTTGCTATCAATTGAACAGATTAATAAAATGTAATCCTTTATTCATTGCTGTAAAATGGGAAATCTGCAGATCGATTCCTTTTTTTTAAAACCAAAAATAAAAGGAAGAATTCAGAAAGGAAGTCAAACAAACTGAGAAAACAATCAATAATAAACACATAAAAATACAAAGATTTCAGTTCACCAATTATTTCTTTGGTTCTCAAAACATGGACACTCACCATATTCAGAAGTCAACAGGTGTGAAAAATCAGTAAAAAAACGAAAACAAAAGGCAACAAAACAGAGAAATGTGTGTCCAGAAATTTTGGTATTTCGGTATACCGAAATTTCAAGATCCTAATATCGAGGACCGTACCGAAATACCAAAATACCGAAAATGTAGTACCGAATTAGACCAAAATATCGAAAAAACTGAAACCGAAATACCGAATTAATTCGGTCCCGTCCGGAATTCAATTTTTCGATTTTTATGCCCACCCATAGTGAAGCCTATGCAATAACTCGCCCCTTCCGCATCAATATGCAACCCAAGCCAGTGTGTGAAGTATCGCAATACACAGTATACATCCTTGAACCGGAGGGCATCACTAAAATCGGTTTTGTAGTTAATGCGGTCTTGAGCTTCTGAAAACTCACCTCGCAATCATCGGACCATCTGAATGGAGCACCCTTCTAGGTCAATATAGTCAAAGGTGTTGTAATAGATGAGAAGCCCTCCACAAATCGACGATAATAACCTACTAACCCCAAGAAAATCTTGATCTCGATCGTTGTGGTAGGACGAGATCAACTCTATACTGCCTCGATTTTCCTGGGATCCACCTTAATATCCTCACCTGATACAACATGTCCCAAGAACACCACAAAATCTAACTAGAACTCGCACTTGAAGAACTTAGCATATAACTTTTGTCCTCGCAAGGTCTGAAGCATAACTCTCAAATGTTGCTCGTGCTCCTCCATACTACGCGAGTAAATCAATATGTCATCAATAAAGACAATGACAAATGAGTCAAGATATGGTTTAAAACCCCGGTTCATCAATTCCATTAACGCCACCGGGGGGTTGGTCAAGCCAAAGGACATCATTAGAAACTCATAGGGCTAATACCTATTCTAGAAAGCGGTTTTCGGAACATCTGAAGCATGAATCTTCAACTGATGATACCCAGATCTTAAGTCAATCTTAAAAAATATCCTGGAACCTTATAATCGGTCAAACAAATCATGAATGTGCAGCAACAGGTACTTGTTCTTAATAATAACTTTGTTCAACTGGAGGTAATCTATGCACATCCGCATACTCCCATCCTTCTTCTTCACAAACAATACCGGTGCACCACAAGGTGACACACTCGACCTGATGAATCCCTTCATGAGCAACTCCTCAAGTTGTTCCTTCAACTTCTTCAACTCCTTCGGAGCCATGCGGTACGGTGCAATAGAGATAGGCTGGGTGCTTGGCGTCAAATCAATACTAAAATCATCTTGAAGCATACATATTTAATTTCCTTCCATCCATTCATATGTTATGTTCAACATTAGGTATTAGCTATGCATCGATGGCTTGTGATGTTATGGATAGGGTGCTAGATGTGTTCTCTATGTTGTGAAGATAGGCTAGTCTTGAGAACTTGAGGCCAGTTTCAGATCGCAACTTGTGCCCGGTGGTTTTAGTTGTGTGAATATGTGCTTTTGGACTTATATGTTTGGTAGTGTCCCTGAGAGTGGGATTGATAGCTCAGTGAGTGGTTGGATAGCTATATGAAGAGTATTATGTAACCGAGGACAATGCTTAGATGTTTTGGATGTGATGAGAATAATTTGCTTGGGAAGTAAAGGACTATGAATGCTTGATTTCTGTCTTGATGTGTTGTACCGTCTTGAGTTATGAGTATGTTAGGGATCCTTTAGTTGTTCAACTACGGAATAAATCAGATTCTTATGTCTTGTTGACGAGTTCATAATTGGAAGGATTAAGTGATTGTATAGCGGTTGTGGCCATGAAAGGGCATAGAGAAATGCCAGGTTAAGGCTAAGTGGGTGGGTTATCTCCTGCGGATATTCTAAGGTTGTGTGACTCTTATGATGTTTATGTGGAGAGCTTCCTTCCTATCAGTAGATTTTGTGTTGCAATTTAAGTTTGTATCGCTTGAGAAAGTTCGCACAGCTGTCACAAAAATGAATATGCGCTTAGCAGATGATTTGTGGTATTTTATAATTAGAGCTACATGATTGTATGAAGGATTTAGTTGAATTACAGTGCGAAATTATGGCACCTACAGAGTAAGGGTGTTGTGGATTATTGGATGTTAAGTTTTGTAGCTTCGAGCCAAGTGGGGGAGTCTGTTGTCGATGATCAGATTGCATGGTCATGTGTTATGTTAGTTTTGGTCTAAGGCATACTTGTGGATCAGTTATGACTTGAAGAGGTTGATTTCGAGGATAACTCGATTAAGGAAATTTTTGGATGCATGATGTATTACACTTTATGAATATATGGAAATCGTGGAGTGATTTAAGCGTGTTATTTTTAGTGGACATTGTGTGCAAGAAGAAGGGATTCACTTGATTGCTTAAAGGTGGGTGGAGCACAAGTCGTTTGGCTCCTATTGGCGGTGCATTTGAGAAGAGAGCAGAGTGGAGGACTCTTGAGAAGGTTTTAAAGAGTTCAAGATTCATATGTTATATTTGAGGATTTTCCCAAAATTGTATATGGCTAAGATCTGAGATTTGCATTGGCTGGTATCGAGACTTGCGGTATTTATATAACATTAGTGATTTATACATTTCATTATCAGAGAGGTTAAAGAACACAGTTTCAGATTCAACGAAGGTCTCTTCAGAGTGGGTATCTCGATTGCAATATTATTGGGTGTTTAAGAGGGATACAATGACTTATGGGCCTTAGAACGATGTGGTATGATAGGATCTCTTAGGACGAGCTTGGGGTTAAGGACCGTAGTGGACTGACAAGGAGAGGTGTTAGCTTGAAGGTAAGTCGAGGGGAACTCAAAGAAATAGGACATCTTGTTAGTGGGTTAGATCAGCATAGTAATAGAAGCAGTCGGTTCCTTTGGTGTGGTAAGACTCTACAAGTATTTTGTGGTAATACTCTTGGGCTTGGCGACCTGCGTGACTTGGTTGAGTTAGAGGGATTCAATTCTTATGGATTGGTTATGTGCAAATAGATTTTGAAGAGTTCTCGATGGTTTCAGCCATGGTTTGGGGCAGATATTTTTCTACAAGCATGAGAAAGTTTTGTTGATTGTGGTGATTTTCTCCTAGATAGGGTCAAGTGGAAGATTTCTGGTTGACGGAACATGTATCCTTCTTGTGATTCAGAGTTAGTAATGGGGTTCTCGTGTTTTCATATGATGGCATGATAGATGCGGTGCGACCTGTGGGATTGAGGTTTGCATATACGAGGTTACGATTCTGTTAGGTCATGAGTTCTAGACAGAATGGACGACTTCAGATATTCAGAAGAATACTGGCACTATCTGGTATCACCTAAGAAGGGTGCGTATTTTAGAAGGCACACTATGTTTTGACTTGCGGATGTTTGACTGGTACCATGATAATCGTCTGGTTGGTCAACTACTTATGTTTAGATTTTGCTATGTGGCATGGAAGAATTAAGGAAGTATTTCTCGTGAAATGATTGTGCATGAGGGATGTGTTAGTCACTTGTGCGATGGAGTTAGGATTAGACATAGAGATTCATGTATTCTAGGGATTTGAAGACTATGAGGATTCTCAGAGGCAGATTGTTCCTTAGTTGTGGACTATGAAGGTATGTTGAGAGGTTGTCGGCTGAGTAAATGTGTTATAGATAGATTATTGTGGATTTTTTTGGAGGTTATCTACCTATTTCAGGAGGATCGAAATTGATTTGGAAGCCATTAGTAGGCCTAATAAGAATGCGTATTCTACATCGGGTCAGATTTGTTTACTCAGCACAACTATTATTTAGGGGTATGTCATTGGTTAGAGTTGATCTTATTTGTGTTCTGATATGTTCCATGTGTTACTCTCCTATGCTACAATGAGTTGTGAGACTGTTGACTATTTACACACATGATGTAGTTCTATTTGGGCCTTGTGGCATAATTCGAGCGAGATGGTCTTAGGGCGTTGAATGATTGATTGCGCCTTGGTTATGGTTTTTCTACTTGTGGTATATTGTGCTATACGTTTCTCCATTGTTATGGCCATGCACTTCGCGTGTTTTTTGTCGACGTGCATAAGGTTGTTGATTGTGAGCATCATGGCTCGAGGTATTCCATATGGACTAGTGCTTGGATTAGGTTGCGCATCGTAGCAGAGTTATGTTAGGATATGATTCTTTGTGCTTATTTTGTGTGTTTTATTTCTCCCTTGAGGGATGGACTCATAGAATTGCGCCTTGTGGCGGTATCTGTTGAGCTGCAGGATGGTTCTCTCATTTAATTCTCTTTCCATCATTGGGATGTTCGAGTTGTTGTTTATTTGGTGCAAAGATTGCATAGTATGTGGCACTAGGAGATATTGGTGTGGCATGTCGGTCGAGTATCTTGTAGTGGATGATGAAATAACGTCGGTCGAGGTTATTGGATCTGGAATGAGTGCTATCGAATTTAATTAAGGTATGTTTGACAGAATAACATCACTAGTCACCTTAGAATTTAGCAATGATTCTTGTTGGGCGAGAGAGCTCCACAACTTGTTGATCTGATGAGTGGTTATGAGTTTATCATGTTATTATATCTTGGAATATGATTATGTATTGATATAACTTGTTCAGACTTATTCAGTGTATAGATGCAAGAATCGGGTCTTACAATGAATTCCCGATGTTAAAGATAAGGTTCCAATGTTTATGGACGAAGGTTGAAGAAAGATTCTTTGGTTGGATGGTGGTGACAGGCTTATGTTGATTGAGGTGACGTGGGATCACTCATGGGTAAGTGTATGGTGAGTTTATACGGAGTTTTGATAGCTTTGGAATGACTTTTGGCACGTTCGAAGACGAACGTATGTTTAAGTGGGGGAGAAAGTAACGATTCGGCCGGTCGTTTTGAATATTAGCATTTTCGTTCGGTGATTTGAGGTCTTGAATATCTTCATATGATGTATTAAGATTTGCCTATATGGTCTGTTTTGGTTTTTGAGTGGTTCAGGATTTATTTGGAATAATGAATCTCATTCTGGAAGCTTTAAGTTGAAAGGGTTGACCAAGTTTGACTTTTGTGTAATTGAACTCAGATTGGAGTTTTGATGGGCCCGTTAGGTCCGGATGGTGATTTTGGAGTTGGACGTATGCCCAAATTTGCATTTGGATGTTTCTAGAAAGTTTTAGCCCTAATTGGCGAAGGTTGGCAATTTAAAGGTTTGGAAAGTTTATTGGTTTGATCGGGAGTTGACTTTGACACTATCGGGTTTGGATTGTTGTTCCGGGAGTTAGAATAGGTTCTTTATATCATTTAGAACTTGTGTGAAAAATTTGAGGTGAGTCTTTAGACGTGGTCGGGGTAAGTTTGAAAATTGAAAATTGGAAACACCACTTTGGAAGAGTTAGAAGTGACACGCCACTCCGGAAGAGCTAGAATATTCTAACCTTGTGGCAAGACCTACGTGCCAAGGGACATGTAAACAATTTCTATAACGTGTAAGCCTATATTACTCAATTTGAAATTTAGAACAATAAATATTTACATTGTATTCAAGGGGTAGTAACTCATATCATGAAAGGAAACTTTGTGCAGAGTTCTATTAGTGTTAATGAGTCGCTCCACGATTTCTTATAGGCACATGCAACCTAGGTAATTCAGTCTTATAGTTCTTCATTATCTGTAAATGGCCTTTTTTCCCTAGGTGATCATTTTGTTTGGGCTTTTAGTTTAATATTTTTATTCAGTGGACAGTTATTCAGTAGACGTAGTTATTGGCGCAACTTAGGTGGAAGGCGGGGGAGGGGGAAGAAGACCCAGCAGTGACACACCACTCTGAAAGAGCTAGAATATTCTTACCTTATGGCAAGACCTACAGGCCAAGGGACATGTAAACAATTTCTATGGGGCGTAGGCCTATATTACTCAATTTGAATTTTAGAACAATAAATATCTACATTGCATTGCGGGACAATTACTACTACAACAACAATAACAAACCCAATGTAATCCACACAAGTGGGGTTTGGGGGAGAGTAGTGTGTACGCAAACCTTACCCCTACTTTGTGAATGCAGATATGCTGTTTCCAGTAAACCCTCCGCTTAAGGAACGCTAAACAGGAAGCAACCAACTATACAACAATAATAACAATAAAATAAAGACACTCGTATAATAACAAAGAGGAAATACAAGAGTACTACTAGTAATACTGGTAAGAATGACACAACATGAAAAACTTTTTTTTTTTATCTCCAGAACTAAAGGAAAATACTTTTGGTCCCTCGTAAAAAAAATTGGTTGGTGAATGGCATAGCTATAATTTCTTCTATAGCTCTATTGCCTTGCGAAAAGTTTCAACTTGCATATTAATGGTACTTCGAATTAGAGGATTGCTGCACCGTTTCAGAAAAATAGGAATACAAGTGGTCTCAGAAAATTGAGATTTGGAGAAAAATAGAGGGAATGTGGAAAAAAGCAATGACGTGGCAACCTCAAACTAAACGTTTGGAAAAGTTTGGAGACACTCCTGAATACACCATTTTTGATGTTTATGGGCTATAAATTGTCTTCAAAGTTAGCTAGATTTAGGGTGTATTTGGTACGATAGAAAATATTTTCAAAAATATGGAAAATAAGTGGTTTTATGACTTATTTTCCCTTGTTTGGTTGGTGAGTGAATTTTTTTTTTTGGAAAATATTTTCTAGCGTTTAGTTAGATAATAAAAAATACTTTTTTACATCATGAAAAGAAAGTACTCTTTTTGTTAAAAAGGAAAAAAAAATACTTTTTTATATCATAAAAAATATAATTATTTGTTGAAATAAAAAAAAAAGGTACTCTATCTATAACATAAAAAGAAAGTACCATTAATAATATTTCTATTTAGGGTGGAGGTTGGTGGTGGGTGGGGTGGTGGGGGTGGGTTGGTGGGTGGTGAAGGTTAAAAAAGAGTTTTGGAATATATTTTCCCTTCTCTTGATAGGGGAAATATTTTCCTTCAATTGGAGGAAAATGAGTTCATGAAGAAAAGGTTTTCCAAAATATTTAAGCCAATCAAACATGGAAAAATTAAAAAACATTTTTCGAAAAATATTTTTCTTCGTACCAAACACACCCTTAGTGAAGATTTGTATTATATGTGTCTCAAACACCGCCAGAGGTTAATATGGTGGTCAAAAAACTCCTTAAGTTACTTAAAGTCGTGTTCCGAGCGGATTGATTGTCTTAAACACCACCAGTTAATATGGTGGTCACAGAATTGATTGTAATCAACAATTAGCTATCAACCTCCAAACTTGCAACAATTTGATCTGCTAAAAAATAATGTGAAATGAGAAAGAGTCCTATGAAAGTATGCATTATCTAGCGTTTTAGAGCTTTCCATCTTAAGAAATACTACTCCGTATAATATTATTTGGGAAAAAGAAAACCAAAATTTGTGCTATTGAAAGTAACATATTAACAAAAGATACAACGTAATAAGTTTTTCTTCCATTAGTCTAACACTCCTAGGTTCGCGGTTAACTTTGATAATGAGAAAATGCACATAAAATAAACGCTATATCAAAGAACATTAGCAATTGTGAAAAACTACCCATCATTAAGCACTAGAACAACCAATTATGTGACGCTTCTCTTACCATACATATCCAAAGCTAAGTAACTTTTAGTTTTTTTTTTTTTTTTTTATTTATTTATTTAATAGTATCACCATTGTGGTGAGAGGTTAGGTATTGACCTCAACCTGTATATTAAAGAACACATAAAAGAGAACCTGAGGAGCTGCCAGAAAACTAGGCTAATCAACTCCTTATTAAAAATATGTGGAGCACAAAAGTAGAAGTTTGTGCGGATCAAATATTCCATCACCGTCAGAGTGAACCAAAAGATGTGGCTAAACGTTGAAGGAATTTTTGGTAGTCCTAATTCTGAAATTGACAAGTTGAATTTTGTCATTCTTCAAAGTAAAGAAGGTAGAAGTCTTCCTATGTAAACTCCAGTCATATAACAGGTATGTCGTACAATTAACTTCTCTGTAGCAGTATGAGAAGATGATGTGGCCTTCCGGCCTAATATGATCAACTAATTGGGCAATCTGCTAAGGTGTACCACTAATTAGGATTAGAGAGTCAGATTCAATTTCAGACCTCTTTAAGTCTATTTTTGTACACCAATTTCGGTCAAATAGGATAGCCTTAGCTTCAGCAAGGTTGTTCGTAAAGGAACCAAAGAAAGTTTACACCATAACTAGGTCTCTCTTTTGATTTCTTAAGCATCCTCCGTCACCTACTAATCCTGGATTTCATCTGAGCTTTAGGCAACCATCTAGAGGTTTAATCCATTTGACCGGAATAACCTTTAGTAAAGGCTTAAAGTAACTTGCAGGCTTTAGCATTTATCCAGAGTGCTTTACAAGTAATTTAAACGTTAAAGCAAATGCCATCAAATTAAAACGATTCTGGAGAATCATAATGAACCACTTCAGGAAAGACAACGATTAATTCATCAAACATTCAATCTCAAGAAAACTACTAGTCAGGAGTGACAATTTTGCACTAGCAATATCAAACATAATATACATCCAACAATCAAAAGAGATCTAATTCAACTACAACGTAAGCAAATGATTACTATTCGCTGACAACTGTGTACATTCAGAACAGCAGAAGTCACACCTTAAGGGCAAAACTTTTGAAAAAATCAGCATTGATTAGCATTAAAGAACATGCAAAAAGATGCACATATCAAAATGGTTTTTCAGCTGCAGTCTGGGCTCGGGAAGTAATTCCGTGCACTCACTAGATATCTCATTCAGGAATTAGCTGGTCATTGTCTGCGTCATCTTCACCCTCAACTTTTGGCTTAGATGGACCTTGGCTTGCTCCAGGGGCCTGTTTCTTCTTGATCCCACTCACAATATCATCAATTCTCAGGAGTAAGCAAGCAGCTTCAATGGCAGTTTTGAACGCCTGAGCTTTCACGGTGTAGGAATCCCATATCTGGAATTTGAATGTTTCTTGAATTAATAGAAGTGGTGAAATTTATCATTATCAGTCAAAGGCAGGTCAAAAAAGTGATAAAACAAACTAAGGATGCTGCAAAGATGACAGGAACCCATCAAAACTCGGTATAGTTTCCGTGATGACAGAAGCTTTTCCTTTTTGTTTGTTTGTTTCTTCTTTTTTTTCTTTTGGAGGAGCAGTGGTTAAAGGTGTTTGCAATGGTGTTTGAGGAATTTAATATTATACCTTCTGCTCTTTCATATCAGCAATCTCACCAGTATTCCCATCTATGCCTATCCATGCATTCTCGCCATTTGCATGCTATAGTAATACAAAATGAGTTAGATGAAATGCAAGCAGATGCTAAAGTAGCAATTCCACCTCAATAATATAAATCTTTCACCTTTCCTTGGAGCGCCGTCATTGTACGAATAACATTCACACCACAGTTCTGAGCCAACGTACGTGGAATAGCTTCAAACGCTATTGCAGCAGCTTCGTAAGGCCACTGAAATTTGAGAAATTAAGGAAAACCAATTTAGCATCCTCACTTTAGCCTTTTCAATTTCCACAAAGCGTCATTGTACATGCTATATTCATGAATTGATTTCATAATAAAAGTTGCTAAAGGTTGAAGTACATAGTTTACCTTTTCAATGCCTTCAATAGATGAACTTTTCTGCTTCAACATAGCAGATACAGTCAACTCTGTTGCACCACCACCAGGAACTAGTTTAGGATTCTTGATGATGTTCCTAGCGACAGACATTGCATCCTGTAAAAAGAAGTATATAGAACAGCTCAACATAATGCATTGTGTAAAAGCTACTCGGCCATAGAATTTTAGGAAATACCTGTAGGTTTCTTTCTACTTCATTCAGTAGATCTTTACTGGCACCCCTTAGAAGGACTGTACATGCTTTTGGATCCTTGCAATCAACAATGAAAGTGAAGAACTCATCGCCAATTTTTTTCACCTCAAAGAGACCAGCACCAGTACCAACATCAGATTCCTGCAACTCATCAGGTCTATTGACAATAACTGCCCCACAAGCTTTGGCAATTCTATTGTTGTCAGTCTTCCTTAGCCTTCTGATTGCACTGACACCAGCCTTGCTCAGATAATGGCATGCCAGGTCACTAAGTCCTTTTTCAGTAATAACAACATCTGGTTTGAACTTCAATATCTGCGCACACATGTTCTCAATGTACTCTTCTTCCATCTTCAATAAGACATTCCAATCTTCCTCTCTAAGCAACTCTGCATTGGTTTGGTTCTCGCCTTTTTTGTACTCCAAAGGAGAATCAAGAAGAATGATGCGGGGATTCACAATCTTTCTTCTCATTTTGCCAGGGGCAACTACATCTTTGTTCATCATAACTCCTTTAAGCACTGTTGAGTCTTCCAACTGCCCACCAGGTACCTTCTCCACCTTAATGTACTTCTTGATGTCCACCTCACGCAACCCTTGTCCAACTTCCACACCAACAATTGTTGTGGCATCAATTGCCAAATCCTGAGATAGATAAAAAGAATCAGCCCAGAAATCATCTGAATAAAAATATATGCTTCATTTCATCATAATCTATTTTTAAGACATCAATAAATGTGAATCCTATATTCCTCATCAAGATGCAAATAGTGACTTTAATAATCATCAAATTCACATATTAAGTAATCAAAAGCATATATGGCTGTAAAAATATAACTAGAGAAGGCCTTAACGGTTTTAGTAAGTAACAATTGTCTGCTAGATGTAAATTTAGTCAGGTAAGGTGGTTTGGAAAGCCCAACCGGAAAAAGAAGTAACAAAGAATAAGCATGCTTATTGGAGATTTCCTAACTGAATTAAGCATATTACATCGCTTCAATATAAGTGGATGCACATTATTCAAAGGTAAAACTAACATGCAACAACTTATTCTTGTATATTTTGGTGGTTATCTATAACAGAAGAAACCCAATAACACTTGATTGCAAACAGTCAAGGCTCATGAACTGATGCAAAGCTACAGCAAGTCTTGGAGGACACCGAAAGAGCCTCTTTGGCCAATATAACACAGTTTCTAGCAGAACACTTTGAAGTCTTAAATCAATGGAATCCATGATGAAAAACAAGTTCTGTTGAAACATCCTCAGTTCTAAACAAGATAGTTTACAGAATACTCAACAACAGATTCCGCACTTGATATAGATTTTTTAATTATTTCTTTTCAGTTTATTTTTTGGCAAAAAAGCGTAGGTAAATGCAATTAATCTACTACTTACTGCAATCAAATCCCCAAATTGACTAGTAAATTTTGTGCCAATGCAGCTTTTCACCAGCCCCAACATTGTTGCACCTATCACAATTTGAACATAATGTGAGTAATAATGCATATCATAGAGCATATTCAAAGATATTATGAATGAGCTTCGATAACACCATACAGACCCTTGCCAAGAATTTTAACTCGTGCTTCCCTTTTCTTTCAGATACATGAGCAAAAATACTATACACGTGGACAAAGAGAATAACCTGATGCATAAAATGATTGTGAAGTTTCCAAAAGTTTACTCATACCCGATTAAACAGAACTATTTCACAAAAAAATGATTTTCATTGACAATGGCAAGTAGATCAGATGATAATGCCCCTTATTAACAGCAAAACTTCTAACTTCTCAGGCCATTGTAACTATGCACTTCTGCCCACATATTATCAATAGAATTTCAAAGGAAACAACCGATTAAGATTCCATTTCTATGACAAAGTTCTAGCACCCAAAGACACATCATATCCTCCTTGGTATTGATAACACAGTCAAATTCAACCAAAACTCATACTTAACAGTTATACCCCTATTTACCTATAAGCCAAAAGCAACACTCTGCAAACAAATAACCAAAAATGCTGAAAGTTTCAGATTATTAAAGAAGCCATTAAACATCACTCGGGCATTCATATAACCTCCTACCTCCCGCCTCCCAAAAGAAAAACCTTACATGACTCTAAATATGACATACTAAAAATCAGATTTTAAAAAAAGACTAAAAAGCAGATGTACTCCCTATAAAGCTGACAAAGAACCCATAAAAGGGTTCAGAAACTTACGATCCTTGACATCAATGGTCATTGCAATCTTGTCAAGCACAGCAATTGCATCCTCCAGCGCTTTACCATAAGCTGCTAACAGGAGTGCTAATTAAAATCACGAATCATGGGACATGAGACAAAAGCAATTAGAAGACATACTCTACCTCGACATATCACAGTAGGATGATACTTCTTGTCAATAAAAGCTTCCGCAACATGGAGCATCTCGCCAGCTTCAAACATATTGGAAAAATATAAAAAATGTTAAAAATCAGAAAAAGTGAAAGCACTTATTTGGTTAGAACTGTAATCCATTATTTTATCAACATCATGCAGGCCCTGAAACCTAGTAATTATGTACAATTTTCAGCTAATATGAGAAATCTAAGGTAAAATTCAAGAATAACTCCATACAACATATACCCCCAGCAAAGTGAAGTTCATGCTAAATATAGTAATTCAATATTTGGGTAAAAAGAAAAGCGATACATATGAAGCTAATTAATTCAGCTAATTGGATTTCATTGTTTAAAAACCTTGCACTCTATTAACCTATTAGGTTTAAGAGAGATTGGGAGAGAAAACCAACTTATCAATTTCTTTATCTCTCTTGTTAGATTGTTTTGTATAACTCGAACAAACTAAATGATATTAACTCCCCCCTTCTGGTCCAACATTGGAGGGGTTAGAATATTTGATGAGGGGTTCCCACCCTTTCACTTCAAGTTTTTTCAATTTTGCCTAATAAAACCAACAAAAAGACTATGAGCGCGTCAAGTATCAACTTCAGGACAAGGTAACAAGTGAAGTGATGGTTGATTCGTTGATTGATTTCCATACACGTTGACCTCATCGCTTGAGATTCTATAATGTCTTAATCTTTTATTCTGTATTATCCTCCTTTGCTTTGTGTTTCTAATTGCAGTGTGAACAATAAGTCGGAGGTTTGGAGACGGATCTGAGTCTAAAGGTTTCAAGTTAACCAGAATGAAGACAGAATATTTGGAATGCAAGTTCAGCGATGTGACAGTGGAAGAAGACATGGACATGAGGCTTGATTCACAAGTCATCCCCAATAGAGGAAGTTTCAAGTATCTCAGGTCAGTTATCCAAGGGAATGGGGAGATTGATGAGGATGTCACACACCATATAAGGATGGGGTGGATGAAATGGAGGTTAGCAACCTGTGTCTTGTGCGACAAAAATGTGCCACTAAAACTTAGAGGTAAGTTCTACAGAATACTAGTTAGACTGATTATGTTGCATGGGGCAAAGTGCTAACCAGTCAAGAACTCCCATATGTAGAAGATGAAAGTAGCATAAATGAGGATGTTGAGATGGATGTGCGAGCATATTAGGTTGGATAAAATCAAGAATGAAGAAATTCGGGTGAAGGAGGTGGTGACCCCCCGATGCAAGATCACTAAGGTCAAGAATCCAAGAAATTCAAGAAGTCCAAGAATCCATTCAAGATTAGAATTTCTTATTTCTTGTTTCCTAGTAATTTGATTCTTGTTTTAGTAGGATTATATTTATAGTTCTAGTCAAACTAGAATTGCTAGTTGGTAGTCCATTCTTACTAGAATTCTTTTTCCTATTTTACTTAGGATATGTTTTTTTAGCCTTATTCTTATTCTAGTTTAATTAGGATTAGTTTTCCTTAACCTTATCAATTTTGCTTATTCTAACGCCTATTTAAAGGGCTCAATATGCTGAAAATAAACATAGGTGATTAGTTTTTCTAAGCTCTTGCTTCAAAGACGTGATTTATTTTTTGTTTCATTGTTTTTCCTTTATTCAACACTTCTTGCAGGACTGAAGAACGTGTTAGTGAGGTTTCTTTACATCTTACATTCTATTAACGTGAGTTTGAAGAACGCTTTCGCTAGCTTTGTGAAAAACTTTAGCGGGGTGCTTTTGTTTTTCTCTCTTCTTTGTGCTTGAGAGGTGCAAGATCAAGAAGGTCAAGAATCCAAGAGATTCAAGAAGTCCAAGAATCCATTCAAGATTAGAATTTCTTTTCCATAAAGATAAGTATTTCTTATTTCTTGTTTCCTAGTAATTTAATTCTTGTTTTAGTAGGATTATATTTATAGTTTTGGTCAAAATAGGATTGTTAGTTGGTAGTCCATTCCTACTAGAATTCTTTTTCCTATTTTAGTTAGGATAGATTTTCTTAGTCTTATTCTTATTCTAGTTTAATTAGGATTAGTTTTCCTTAACCTTATCAATTTTAATTATTGTAAGGCCTATTTAAAGGGCTCAATATGCTGAAAATAAACATGGGAGATTAGCTTTTTCTAAGCTCTTGCTTCAAAAACGTGATTTACTTTTTGTTTTATTGTTCTTCCTTTAATCAACTCTTTTTGCAATCTTGCGGGATTGAAGAACGTGTGAGTGGGGTTTCTTTTCATCTTACATTCTTCTAATATGAGTTTGAAAAACACTTCCGCTAGTTTTGTGAAAAACTTTAGCGGGGTGCTTTTGTTTTTCTCTCTTCTTTGTGCTTGAGAGGTGCAAAACCTTGAAAGTACATCACCCCATGTAGGACAAGATGCAGGAAGCGGGGTTAGATGGTTCGAGCATGTGAAAAGAAGATGCTTAAATGTCCTAGTTAGGAGGTGTGAGCGGTTGGCTTGGGTGGATATGAGGAAAGGTAGAGAGCAACCTAAGAAGTACTGGAGAGAAGTGATCAGACAGGATATGGCACGACTTCAGCTTACCAAGGACATGGCCCTTGATAGGATGATGTGGAGGTCGAAAATTAGGGTAAAAGGTTAGTAGGTAGTCGAGCAATTTTCTGTTCCATACCAAATTTTTAGGGCTAGTCTCATAATGTCTTGTTCAGTTGTTCTTAGATTACTATTATTTTTTTCTCAATCTATTTATCTGATTCTTAGATTGCTGGTATTATCCTCCGGGCCTTTGTTGTTGTTGCTTGTTTCTACTGTTCTCTTATCTTCCTGAGCCTCGAAAATAGCTTCACTACCTCCCAAGGGTAAGGGTAAGGGTAAGGGTAAGGTATGCGTACACACTACCCTTCCCAGACCCACTAATAGGACTCCACTGGTTTGTTGTTGTTGCTTTGTGCTTCTAATGTTCCCAGGTTATCTTCCTGAGCCTCGAAAATAGCTTCACTACCTCCCAAGGGTAAGGGTAAGGTATGCGTACACACTACCCTTCCCAGACCCACTAATGGGACTCCACTGGGTTTGTTGTTGTTGCTTTGTGTTTCTAATGTTCCCAGGTTCTCACTTGACGGATTTGCTTTTCTTTCTCCAATATTTCCTTCTTCCCAAATTCCTTGTCCATCAAAGCCTTCCAACATCATCTCACCATCTACTCACTAGGCAAAGGACACATCACAAGGCATCATTTCCAACACCCATTATCACAACCATGTTCTAAATATTTCAAAGAAATTGCAGATATTTAGATTCAGAAGGGATTTAAAAACAAACTTTTCTTCAAGGTTACTTTTTGGCGCACACAGGCATGCATTCGAGTTATGGTGCATTCATTTTTTATTTCTCTTAGTAAATTTCATTTTAGTTCCAAATACTAGAATTTAACAAGAAAAAATCAATGGGATAAGTTTAAAATGGAACAAAGAAAGAAGCCAAAACCAGACAAAACCAGACACGCACATACACTTATAATTGTGTTTGTGTATATGTGTGTATGTGAGTGTACATATGTATATATTTATATGTATATGTAAGGAGCAAATCCACTTGCATCGTATATCCAACACAATTGGACTCCCCAGATATAATCACTTAGAAGAATGATGTAAGTCAATACTAAGAATGCAGGTAATTCATGTGGAGACATGATAAGCAAACAAACTGCATGTCAGTAATTTAGTGATAAAACACACAATTGAAAGGACAAAAACTAAATCAAACATACCTAGGACGATGACTGATGTAGTTCCATCTCCTACTTCTTCATCTTGGGTACGGCTTAGTTCAATCATGGACTGCAGCATCCCAGAGACATACATGTCATGAAAGGGGGAAAAGGAAAGATAGTATCCAACTGAGTGATCGACGAAATTCAAAAAGCAATTGGCAAATGGTATACTGTTATGCAAAACAAACATCCCTGAGCCAAAAAAGGGAACGTAGAAGAACACACACAGAGAGAGAGAGAGGGGCTATACCTTTGCAGCAGGGTGTGCAAGATCTAACTCACGAAGAATTGCATTTCCATCATTGGTTACTACAATTCCTGTACAAGAAGGGGAAAAAGAGTAAACTCAACATCAAGTACTATGTGGAGAAACAGCATGAGCAAGTATATGCATAGGAAAAGATTCTGGTGCAATACTCTTCTCATGAAAAAATTAACATATCAAAGACCAATATACCTCCAGCAGCATCAAGCAGCATTTTCAACATGGATCGTGGACCCAAAGTGGTACGAATAATATCGGCAACTGCCTGGCAGACAAAAGTGAAAGACAAAGAGAATCAACCTGGATGAGCAATACAAACAAGATAATTGCATATGTCACACAAGTAGACACACATCAATATGACTCATTAAGTACAGCTTCACCCTCTCCAAATGGGCAACTTAATACCAATCATTTCATAAACTAACAACGCTTTGGCTTTTCATTCAACGTAAATATAGACCACAGAAACACGCATTAATCTTACCTTGGCAGCTTGAATGTTGGCACGCTGTACCTTGCCACCTTGTTCACGCTTCATAGAATCCTCTGCTTAAAACAAACCATCATAAGAACCATTATAACGAAATAGGATCTTCCAAAAAAGTAAACATTAACAAAAACAAAAATCCAAAACGACAAAGACGGCGATCTTTAACAGAAACCCATTACAACATCATATTTAAGCAAAACCCAGAAAAACCAAACAGTCGTTTTTAGCCAAAAAAGGAAAAAGATCGATCTTGTACAACAAAGCCCAAGCCATTAAAATAGAAACAGAGAAAAGGGGACTTACGGAGAACGAGAACTGGGGCATGCATTTTGTCGATTTGATAGTGGCGAACAATGGAGAAGGTAAAAAAAGGGAGCAGCAAAGGGAGCGCCAAGAAGAGGAGGGTTTTTAAAAAAGCGAAGGGAAGAGTTTCGATTCAGAGTTAAAAGACTACTATGCTTTCTGCGGTTCTTTTGTCGGTAAGTAGTGTTTCCAACGGGTGCGGGAAACCCTGGAAGGGTTTGGGCTCGGAAGTATTAACTTTTGGGTAGAAATGGCGTGGGCAGCCACTTTTTAACATGTTATTTAATTTTTATCCAGTATTTTTAATACTGAGCAAAAATAGATACTACTCTATTAAAATTAATATAAAAATACATTTTATTTTTTCTTCATGAGTGTTGTGTAAATGTTAAGGGCACCAATATTAAGGAAATAGTGTCCTTAACATTTACACTACACACATGAAGTTAAGGACGCCATGTCTTTAACATTTACACTGCATATATGAAGTTAAGGACATGATGTCCTAAAGTTTAACAACGGAAGGTGCAAATACATGACACTTTATCTTTAATATTTACACATCATTCATAAAGTTAAGGACAACATGTCCTTAATATTTACACAACACCCATGTATAGCATAGGGGTATTTTCGTCCGGATGGATAAAAATTTATTAAGCACTAGCTAAAGAGTAAATACATTTTAAACAGTGGCTAAAGAGTAAAGACATCTCTAATTAGTGGCTAACTGTGCACTTCCCTCAACTTTTGGTCATGCCTCCAAAATGAAAAAGTAAGGTTGTTAAGTGGGTCGAGTAAGCCTGGGTTTCGTCCCGTCCCACTCTGGGTTCGATACCCATCTGATTTGATCCTACGGTGCCTATAGGGGAATGGGAGGGGGAGTAAGTGGGTTGGAGAAGGGGATGGGATCAGGTGTTGGTCTCATTTGGAATGACCTAGCCGGTCTGCTAAAATCTTGGTCCGGGCCAATCGTGTCCCACATCAGGCCCGTTTAAAAAGAAAATTTGACTTTTGCAATTTAGTTGTTGGGCGACGGCCTTAAACGGCCATAATTGGCTTCTAACCCACCAAAATACTCCATATCCTCATAATTTATTCTTAATCTCCAAGTTTATAAAATTATACTTTAGCCTAAAAACTATAAATACATCCTGTCACAACTCAATTTCTCGTATAAGTCGTGATGGCACCCAACGTCGCCGTTAGGTTAGCCAACGGTAAATTATTCATGTGATTGTTCCTTTTAACAATTTAGAAATAGCTGATTTTTACTTATTAGATAAGTAAGAGGTGAGAAATTTAATAAAATAAAGTGTAAACAATTATAAGAACAAATGTGACGAAATAAATACTCAAAAGCCATCAAATGTCAACTAGCACATTTTTCAAGACCTGATGTCACAAGTGTACGAGCTAACAGTAGAATATACAAAACTCTAAACTATTGTCTCAAATAGAGTAGACAGAAAGTAAATACAAAAGAGAGACCACAAGTGCTGTAGAATGGATTCGGAAAGCAGCTCATCACTAAGTCTCTGGGTACCAGGGCTGCGCGCTGAAACGACTACCAGATGCACCTGCCTCAGATCCTGCACGATTAGTGCAAAGGTGTAGCGTGAGTACATAAATAACATGTACCCGATAAGTATTCAGTCTAATCTCAAAGAAGTAGTGACTAGGGGTCGACATCGACACTTACTATGGGCCAACAAGAAAAATTTAAAAATTCTAAATAAGCATGAATTATGTAACCAATAATAATAACTCAATAACAAACAGTGAATAAATAACTCTTTAACTAATAGTAAATTCCAAGCCATTTTTTTCAACTAAATAATTATAACCTTTCGAGCCATAACATAATATCAAATATACTTAGGCTCCAAGTATTGTCATGCACGATTTATGTTAAGGTTACAAATCATAGATGCATCTATTAACCTGCCGAGGCGAACATCCCGCTCCCATGAGAATAGAGAAGTTTACCTCGCTCGCGGAAGTACTTGCGACGCGAGAGGACATGGATTTCTCAGATTTATTAAATATTCTTCAATTCTTTCCCAAAAATAAGAAATCTAACTTCGATATTTCAACTTTAAAATCTCTAGTCTCAGCTTTATTCAATATAATTAATATGCATAAATAACATGACAGTACAATTAAAGCATGATGCAAATCTAAGACTACTCGGACATCTCATGAAATATAGCTACGCATAGACTCTCATCACCTAGTGCGTACGCAGCTCCCCATACAAGTAATAAAAAAAACACCTAGGGGGATGAGTTCCGCGCATCGTCCGAATGGCATCCGGGGCCCCGTCCAAGCATACCAACAAGTTCATAAACATAAGACGGACCTGCTCGACCTCTCGAAACATGGAAAATAACAATAAAACTAAGGATCACACCCCAAACCAAATCGAATTAACTTATGAACTTCAAGTTCTTCCCACTTACTCCGAACGCGCCGAAACATACTTAAACTACTCGGAATAACATCAAATTTTGTGTGCAAGTCTTAAATAACCATATAGAACTATTCCCAGGCTCGGATCCCAAACAAACCTCGATCACACTAAAACCTACTTCAAACCAAATTTCAAGAACTTTAAAACCTTCAATGTGTCAACTTCCAATATTGAGTACTAAACCCTCCCGGGTCATCCAAAACCCGATCCGAACATAGGTCCAAGTCCAAAATCATCATACGAACCTATTGGGACTGTCAAATTCCGGTTCCGAGGTTATTTACTCAAAATATTGACTCAAGTCAAACTTAACCCTTTTTAGCCAATATTAAGGAACTAAGTGTTCCGATTTCAACCTGAACCCTTCTAAACCCGAAATAACCATCCCTGCAAGTCACAAAACAGTAAAAGCACATACATGGAGTCTTATTTAGGGGAACGGGGATCTAGAAAGAAAAATGACGGGTCAGGTCTTTACATTGTCCACATCTTAAATAAACATTCATCCTCAAACGGGTCTAGAGTTGTACTTAGAGTGCCAATAAGTGTGGATATCTGCTCCGCATATCCACTATTACTGATCAATTCTGCCTACTGTGGAATCATTTGCATCCATTAAAGATGCAGCATCCCCGGCAAAAGGGACGTTATTACCGTTGAATAGCACTAGTATGTATATCTAAAAGTCCTCTTTCAAAATAGAATGCCCATATAGGAAAATGCAACACGTAGAAACAGCAAGTCACAATCAACAATATTTGTGACGACCAGATTGGTTGTCTTAAGAATTAATGCCCCGATCCCCTATTAACTACTTTTCCCGAGTTTATTTCTGCTATTTTGATTTGCTGGGATGTTCAGTTTTGAGTTTCGGAGAGTTTTGGGACGCTTAGTCCCTAAATGAGAGCTTAAGTGTTAGAAAGTTGGACGTAGTCGGAACAGTGTGAAAACGGCCTCGGAATGGAAATCCGATGGTTCCGTTAGCTCCGTTGGGTGATTTTGGGCTTAGGGGCATGTTCAAATTATGTTTTGGAGGTCCGTAGCTAATTTAGGCTTGAAATGTCGAAAGTTGAATTTTTGAAGTTTCCGATTCGATAGTGAGATTTTGTTCCGAGGGTCGGAATGGAATTCTGGAAGTTAGAATAGCTCCTTAGTGTTGAATGTGACATGTGTGCAAAGTTTCAAGTCATTCAGATGAGGTTTGATAGACTTTTGATCGAAAGCGTGTTTTTAGAGTTTTTTGAAATTCTTAGGCTTGAATCCGATGAAAAATAGGTGTTTTGATGTTGTTTTGAGCACTCCGAAGGTTGGAACAAGTTTGAATAAAGTTATGGAATATGTTGGTAGGTTTGGTTGAGGTCCCGGGGGCCTCGGGTGTGTTTCGGTTGCTCAACGGACCATTTTTGGACTTGGAAAGATTGCAGATTTTCTGCTGTTGTGTTGCAGAGAAAACATTCATTGCGTTCGCGAGAGGATCTCGCGTTCGCATAAAGCATCTGGGTGAAGCAGCTGAATCATGCTTCGTGTTCGCGATGATGTCCCGCATTCGCGAAGGCATGGACCCGTTGGTCTTCGCGTTAGCGACATGGTCCTCGCGTTCGCGTAGAGTCTACCAGTGTAAGCTACGCGTTCGCTAGTGGACCTTGCGTTCGTGAAAGAGGAAGTTGGCCCGTAGAGTTTTTTGTGCATCACATTCGCGATAGTAGTCTCGCGTTCGGGAAGAAGAACTCGTCTGGGTAGAATATAAAATTTCAAAGTCGAGGGTTTAGCCATTTTTGTGAAGACTAAAGCTTGGGAGCTCGGATTTGAGCGAGGTTTTGAGGGATTTTCAGAGATATCGATTGGGCAATGATTCTTAATTCCTTTTTGCTTGTAACCCATTAATCTAAACATGAATTCATCATTTAATTTCGGAATTTATATGAAAATTGGGGGGAAAGTTCTTAGACCAAGAATTTGAGTTTTGATTGGGAATTTGACAGTGGATTGGGATAATTTTGGTATGGTTAGACTTGTGAGAGTTTGAAGATTCTGGAAATATAAATTTTACCCGATTCCGAGATGTGGGCCCCATGGGCATTTTGGTCATTTTACCTAATTTCACGTATTAGTTTAGAATTTCTTTGTAGAATTAGTTACTTGAAGTGTTATTTATATTATGCAATTGAATTGAATAGATTTTGGCCATTCGGAGTCGAGTACTCGTGGCAAGAGCATGGTTTCGGGTTGATTTTGAGCCGGTTCGAGGTAAGTGACTTGTCTAACCTTGTGTTGGGGACTTCCCCCTTAGGATTGGTATTGTGATAATTGAAATGCCTTGTATGTGAGGTGACGAGTGCGTACTTGTTCTAATTATTGAAAATTTGGTTTTCATTAAGTAACTTTAATTGTGTTTTCCCTTTCTATTTATTCTACTTGCACTTTTAAACATGCTGTTAGTTAGAGAAACATGTCTAATTAACTTAATTACTTTATTTGCTTTAACTGCCTTATTTGTATTACGTGAAGCATGCTAGGTTAGAATTGTTTGTGCTATCTTGTTATAAAGTTGAGTTTATTTGAGTATTCCTTGTGCCATTATTGTGTGTTTTACTTTGGGACTACGAGACGACATCCTGGGAGATCCCATGTACGCATTTACGATTTGAGCTGAAGTGCGGGATACTAAGAGATACCCAGCACGTATATTGAGGATACCAAGAGATCTTCGGGATACCAAGAGATCCCTAGCATACATGGAGAATACCGAGAGATCCCCGGGATACCAAGAGATCCCTATCATACATTGAGGATACCAAGAGATCCTCGGGATACCAAGAGATCCCTAGCATATATTGAGGATACCGAGAGATCCTCGGGATACCAAGAGATACCTAGCTTATATTGAGGATACCGAGAGATCCTCGGGATACCAAGAGATCCCTGACATATATTGAGGGTACTAAGAGATCCTTAGGATACTGAGAGATCCCAGTTATTTCCTCGTGATTATTTTTGCCTCTGTTTCAGTTATTGAATTCCTTATTTTCCTGTATTAAATTCTTATCGTTAGTTTTCAACTGTACTACTTATCTTATACTGTCATGTCTTATATTCTTTATTGTATCTCAGTAGGGCCCTAACCTTCCTCGTTACTACCCGACCGAGGTTAGGCTTGGCACTTACTGAGTACCGCTGTGGTGTACTCATGCCCCTTTTACGCATGTTTTTATGTGCAGATACAGGTACTGCAACTCAATCCTATCACCCTTAAGGCGAGGCAACTTCTCCAGCGCTTCGAGGTATATCTGCCGCGTCCGCAGACCGAGGAGTCCCTTTCTATTCTAGCTTTTAAACATTTGCCCTTTTGTATCTCTTTTCCTTGTTAGATATTCTGGAGTTAGGGTACTGTGTAGTGATCCTTAGCTTGTGATTCATGGGTTTTTGGGTCTTGGAAGTATGTATTGGTGGAGAGTTAAATATTGTGTATGAGAGCGACACTTTTAAACACCATTTTATCACTCTTCATTCTGTTTTAATTTATTTTTATTCCGCACTTTGGTTATCTTCCGCAATTTAGGCCTACCTAGTCGTAGAGGACTAGGTGCCGTCACGATGGTTCACGGAGGGAAAATCGGGATCGTAAAAAGTTGGTATCAGAGCTCTAGGTTCATAGGAGTCATGAATCACAAGCCTGTTTATCAGAGTTTTGCGGATCGGTATGGAGACGTCTGTACTTATCTACAGGAGGCTATGTAACCGTTATAAAAAAATTCACTTCATTTGAATTCCTTGTCGTGCGAGATTTTTGATATCACAATTCTAAACTTCTATCTTCTATTCTCTCACCGATGGTGAGGACACGCGCTACTAGAGATGATCAGGCACCCACGCCCCCTGCGAGAGCCGTCAGAGGTCGGAGCCGGGTAGAGGCCGAGGACGCGCACGTGGTGCAGCCAGAGCACCCAAAGTGCCACCAGCAGTTCCAGATGGAGTCCAGACACCGGATATGCCTACTACTACTACTACTACTCCAGCACTTCAGGAGACATTAGCACAGTTCCTGAGCATGTTTGGTACGTTAGTTCAGGCGAGGTTGATTCAGGTTGTACCAACTACTTCACAAGTCGGAGAAGGGACCCAGACTTCCACCACCCCAACTACACAGCCACAAATTCTCATTGGTCGGGTTTCGGGCATCATAGCGATATAGTCTGTGGTCCCAATTCAACAGGTAGTGAGGACCTCTTGCCGAGTAGAAGACATGTAGGTCCAGGAGAGAGAGGACAGACGAGGTCAGGAGAGAGAGTATATGGAAGTGAGGAGTGCTCGTAGATTGGAGAGACCCACTAGTTCTTATTTTGGAGGAAGAGTACGGCATGGTAGAGGTTTTCTGGGTCAGCCAGCTCAGTTTGCATCTCAGATTTCACATAGTGTTTCAGGTGTTCAGGGGTCTTGAAGTACCCGTACCGCACAGTTTCCACTGCCACATCCTCCTAGAGCTTATTTTGAGTATGGTGACACACGCCATGTGGTGAGGGATTGCCCTAGACTTAGGAGGAGTGCGCCTCCACACACTTCTCAGCCACAACGCGCTCCACAAAGTTCTCAGGCTATGATCACCGCACCAGTTGCTACCCCACCTATCCAGCTAGCTAGAGGGGAAGGCCAGGCCAGATATTATGCCCTTCCTGCCCGTACCGAGGTTGTCTCCTCCAATTCTGTCACCACAAGTATTGTCCTGGTTTGTCATAGAGATGCATCACCGCCTATCTTTATGTGTCTTCTTATTTTGCTCCCCATTTAGGTATACCTCGGTATTCTTTGAGTTCCCCTGTTTATGTTTCTACTCCTGTGGGAGATTTTCTTGTTGTGGACCGTATTTATCAGTCGTGTTTGGTTGCTCTTAGTGGTTTTGAGCTAGAGCCGATTTATTGTTTCCCAGCATGGTAGATTTTAATATTATCTTGGGCATGGACTGGTTGTCCCCATTATGCTATTCTTGATTGTCACGCCAAAACTGTGACGCTAGTTATGCCAGGTGTACCGCGTGTTGAGTGGAGGGGTACTTTAGATCACACTCCCAGTAGAGTTATTTCTTTTCTTAAAGCTCAACGTATGGTTAAGAAGGGGTATGACACGTATTTAGCTTATGTGAGAGATGTCAGTGTTGATACCCCCTCTATTGATTCAGTCCCAGTAGTACGGGATTTTCCCGATGTGTTTCCAGCTGATCTTTCGGGCATGCCGCCTGATAGATATATTAATTTTAGCATTGATCTGTTACTGGGCACTCAACCCATTTCTATTCCTCCGTACCGTATGACTCATCCTGAGTTGAAGAAGTTGAAGGATCAGTTACAGGAATTGCTTGATAAGGTTTATTCGTCCAAGTGTATCACCTTGGGGTGCTCCTATCTTGTTTGTGAAGAAAAAAAGGAGGTTCTATGCGTATGTGTATTGATTATCGCCAATTAAACAAGATTACAGTGAAGAACCGTTATCCTTTGCCTCGTATTGATGATCTGTTTGACCAGCTTCAGGGCGCATATGTGTTTTCTAAGATTGATTTGCGCTCAGGTTACCATCAGTTGAAGATTCGAGAGCCAAATATCCCGAAGACTGCTTTCGGGACTCGGTATGGTCATTACAAGTTCCTTGTTATGTCATTTGGGCTGACCAATGCCCCAACAGCCTTTATGCATTTGATGCACAATGTGTTTCGGCCATATCTTGACTCGTTCGTCATTGTCTTTATTGATGATATTCTGGTATATTCCCGGAGTCGGGAAGATCATGAGCAACACTTGAGGGCTGTGCTTGATACTCTGAGAGAGAAGAAGTTATATGCTAAGTTCTCGAAATGTGAGTTTTGGTTGGATTCAGTGGCATTCTTAGGCCACGTGGTATCGAGTGAGGGTATTTAAGTGGATCCAAAGAAGATAGAGGCTGTGCAGAGTTGGTCCAGACCATCCTCAGCTACTGAGATCCACAGTTTCCTTAGCTTGGCAAGTTACTACCGCCATTTCGTGGAGGGGTTTTCATCGATTGCAGCCCCTATGACCAGGTTGACCCAGAAGGATACTCCGTTCCAATGGACGGAGGAGTGTGAGGCAAGCTTTCAGAAACTCAAGACAGCTTTGACCACAACCCCAATTTTGATACTACTTACAGGTTCAGGGTCTTATACGATCTATTATGATGCCTCGAGGATTGGTCTTGGAGCGGTATTGATACAGGATGGTAGGGTGATTGCCTACGCGTCCAGACAGTTGAAGATACATGAGAAGAATTACCCTGTCCACGACCTTGAGTTAGCTGCCATTGTTCACGCCCTAAAGATTTGGCGCCATTATTTATATGGGGTTCCCTGTGACATTTATACTGACCATCGGAGCTTGCAGCACTTGTTCAAGCAAAAGGATCTAAATTTGTGTCACATGAGGTGATTAGAGTTGCTGAAGGAATATGACATCACTATTTTGTATCACCCGGGAAAGGCCAATGTGGTGGCTGATGCTTTGAGTCACTGGGGCAGAGAGTTTGGGGAGTCTGGCTTATTTACCAGCATCGGAGAGGCCTATGGCGATGGATGTTCAGGCCTTAGCTAGCCAGTTTGTGAGATTGGATCTTTTGAAGCCCAGTCAGGTTCTAGCTTGCGTGTTTTCTCGGTCTTCCTTATTTGATCGTATCAGGGAGCGACAGTATGATGACCCTCATCTGCTTGTTCTCAAGGACAAGGTTCAGCACGGTGATGCCAAAGATGTGACTATTGGTGATGATGGGGTATTGAGGATGCAGGGTCGGATTTGTGTACCCAATGTTGATAGGCTTCGGGAGTTGATTCTGGAGGAGGCCCATAGCTCGCGGTATTCCATTCATCCGGGTGTCGCGAAGATGTATCAAGATTTGAGGCAGCACTACTGGTGGAGGCGGATGAAGAAAGATATAGTTGGATTTGTAGCTCGGTACCTTAACTGTCAGCAGGTGAAGTATGAGCACCAGAGACCGGGTGGGTTGCTTCAGCAGATAGAGATTCCGGAGTGTAAGTGAGAGCGGATCACCATGGACTTTGTAGTTGGGCTCCCACGGATTTTGAGAAAGTTCGATGCTATTTGGGTGATTGTGGATCGGCTGACCAAGTCCGCTCACTTTATTCCTGTGTGTATTATTTATTCCTCGGAGTGGTTAGTGGAGATCTATATTCGGGAGATTGTTCGTTTGCATGGTATTCCGGTTTCCATCATTTCAGATAGAGGTACTCAGTTTACATCACGGTTCTGGAGAGTCGTTCAGCATGAGTTGGGTACTCGGGTGGAATTGAGTACAACATTTCACCCGCAGACGGACGGACAGTCCGAGCGCACTATTCAGATTCTTGAGGATATGCTCTGTGCATGTGTGATTGAGTTTGGAGGGTCTTGGGATCAGTTCTTGCCATTGGCGGAGTTTGCTTACAACAACAATTATCAATCCAACATTCAGATGGCATTGTATGAGGCTTTATATGGGAGACAGTGTAGATCTACGGCGGGTTGGTTTGAGCCGGGTGAGGCTAGATTATTGGGCACAGACTTTGTTCAGGATGCTTTGGAGAAGGTTAAGGCGATTTAGGGTAGACTCCATACAGCCTAGTCCAGACAGAAGAGTTACGCGGACCGGAAGGTTCGTGATGTTTCCTATATGGTTGGAGAAAGGGATCTACTTCGGTATCGCCTATGAAGGGCGTTATGAGATTTGGGAAGAAAGGGAAGTTGAGTCCGAGGTTTATTGGCCCTTTTGAGATATTGAGGTGTGTTGGGGAAGTTGATTATGAGCTCACCTTACCTCCCCGTTCGACAGGAGTTCATCCGATATTTCATGTCTCGATACTTCGGAGGTATCACGGTGATCCTTTGCATGTGTTGGATTTCAGTTCGGTCCAGTTGGACAAGGATCTATCTTATGTTGATGAGCCAGTGGCAATATTAGATAGGCAGGTTAGAAAGCTGAGGTCAAAGAATATTACATCGGTAAAGGTTCAACGTCGGGGTCAGCCGGTCGAGGAGGCGACCTGGGAGATTGAGCAGGATATGCATAGCCGTTACCCTCATCTTTTCACTACTTCATGTATGTCTATATGCTCATTCGAGGACGAGCAGATGTTTAAGTGTAGGAGGATGTGATGACCCGACCGGTCGTCTTAAGAATTAATGCCCCAATCCCCTATTAACTGCTTTTCTCTAGTTTATTTCTACTATTTTGATTTGTCGGGATGTTAGGTTTTGAGTTTCGGAGAGTTTTGGGACACTTAGTCCCTAAATGAGAGCTTAAGTGTTGGAAAGTTGGCTATAGTTGGAATAGTGTGAAGACGGCCTCGGAATGGAAATTCGATGGTTCCGTTAGCTCGATTGGGTGATTTTGGAGTTAGTGCATGTTCGGATTGTGTTTTGGAGGTCCGTAGCTAATTTAGGCTTGAAATGTCGAAAGTTGAATTTTTGAAGTTTTCGGTTCGATAGTGAGATTTTGATCCGAGGGTCGGAATGGAATTCCGGAATTTGGAGTATCTCCGTAGTGTTGAATGTGATGTGTGTGCAAAATTTCAGGTCATTCGGACGAGGTTTGATAGACATTTGATCGAAAGCGTGTTTTTAGAGTTTTTTGGAATTCTTAGGCTTGAATACGATGAAAAATAGGTGTTTTGATGATGTTTTGAGCGCTCCGAAGGTTGGAACAAGTTTGAATGAAGTTATAGAATATGTTGGTAGGTTTGGTTGAGGTCCCCGGGGCCTCAGGTGTGTTTCGGATGCTCAACGGACAAATTTTGGACTTGAAAAAAATGCAGATTTTCTGTTGTTGTGTTGCAAAGAAAACATTCATCGCGTTCGCGAGAGGGTCTCGCGTTCGCATAGAGCATCTAGGTGAAGCAACTGAATCATGCTTCACGTTCGCGAAGGCATGGACCCGTTGGTCTTCGCGTTCGCGACATGGTCCTCGCGTTCACGTAGGGTCTGGTAGTGTAAGCTACGCGTTCGCGAGTGGACCTCGCGTTTGCGAAAGATGAAGTTGGTGCATATATTTTTTTGTGCATCGCATTCGCGATAGTAGTCTCGAGTTCGCTAAGAAGAACTCGTCTGGGCAGAATATAAAATTTCGAAGTCGAGGGTTTAGCCATTTTTGTGAAAACTAAAGCTTGGGAGCTTGGATTTGAGCGAGGTTTTGAGGGATTTTCAGAGATATCGATTGGGTAATGATTCTTAACTCCTTTTTGCTTGTAACCCATTAATCTAAATATGAATTCATCATTTAATTTTGGAATTTGTATGAAAATTGGGGGAAAGTTCTTAGACCAAGAATTTGAGTTTTGATTGGGAATTTGACATTGGATTGGGATAATTTAGGTATGCTTAGACTCGTGAGAATGTGAGGATTCTGGAAATGTAAATTTTACCCGATTTCGAGATGTGGGCCAGAAAGGCGTTTTGGTTATTTTACCTAATTTCGCGTATTAGCTTAGAATTTCTTTGTAGAATCAGTTATTTGAAGTGTTATTTACATTATGTAATTGAATTGAATAGATTTGGGCCATTTGGAGTCGAGTACTCGTGGCAAGAGCGTGGTTTCAGGTTGATTTTGAGCTGGTTCGAGGTAAGTGGCTAGTCAAACCTTGTGTGGGGGACTTTCCCCTTAGGATTGTTATTGTGATAATTGAAATGCCTTGTACGTGAGGTGACGAGTGCATACTTGTGCTAATTGTTGAAAATCCGGTTTTCATTAAGTAACTTTAATTGTGTTTTCCCGTTCTATTTATTCTACTTGCACTTTTAAACCTGCTGTTAGTTAGAGAAGCATGTCTAATTGACTTAATTACTTTATTTGCTTTAACTGCATTATTTGTATTACGTGAAGCATGCTAGGTTAGAATTGTCTGTGTTACCTTGTTATGAAGTTGAGTTTATTTGAGTATTCCTTGTGCCATTATTGTGTGTTTTACTTTGGGACTACGGTACGACATCCTGGGAGATCCCCTGTATGCATTTACGATTTGAGCTAAAGTGCAGGATACCGAGAGATCCCCAACACGTATTTTGAGAATACCAAGAGATCCTCGGGATACCAAGAGATCCCTAGCATATATGGAGGATACCAAGAGATCCCTATCATACATTGAGGATACCAAGAGATCCTCGGGATACCAAGAGATCCCTATTATACATTCAGGATACCAAAAGATCCCTAGCATATATGGAGGATACCGAGAGATCCTCGTGATACCAAGAGATCCCTATCATACATTGAGGATACCAAGAGATCCTCGCGATACCAAGAGATACCTATCATACATTGAGGATACCAAGAGATCCTCGGGATACTAAGTGATCCCTAGCATATATTGAGGATACCGAGAGATCCTCGAGATACCAAGAGATCCCTAACATATATTGAGGATACCGAGAGATCCTCGGGATACCAAGAGATCCCTGGCATATATTGAGGGTACTAAGAGATCATCGGGATACTAAGAGATCCCCGGTTATTTCCTCGTGATTGTTTTTGCCTCTGTTTCAGTTATTGAATTCCTTTTTTTCCTGTATTAAATTTTAATCGTTAGTTTTCAATTGTACTGCTTATCTTATACTGTCATGTCTTATATTCTTTATTTTATATCACTAGGGCCTTGACCTTTCTCGTCACTACCCGACCGAGGTTAGGCTTGGCACTTATTGAGTACTGCTGTGGTGTACTCATGCCCCTTCTGCACATGTTTTTCATGTGCAGATCCAGGTAATGCGACTCAGTCCTATCAACCTTGAGGCGAGGCGACTGCTCCAGTGACTTCGAGGTATATCTGCCGCGTCCGCAGAACGAGGAGTCCCTTTCTTTTCAAGCTTTTAAACATTTTTCCTTCTCTATCTCTTTTCCTTGTTAGATATTCTGGAGTTAGAGTACTGTGTAGTGATCCTTAGCTTGTGATTCATAGGTTTCCGGGTCTTGGAAGTATGTATTGGTGGAGAGTTAAATATTGTGTATGCCGAGCGGCACTTTTAAACACTGTTTTATCACTCTTCATTCCGTTTTAATTTATTTTTATTCCGCACTTTGGTTATCTTCTGCAATTTAGACTTATCCAGTCGTAGAGGACTAGGTGCCGTCACGATGGTTCACGGCGGGCGAATCAGGGTCGTGCCAATATCAAAATGTCCAGTTAAAACATAATAATTTTCAAAATATGAACTTCATATACAATATTGGTTGGGAGATCATTAGCACCGATATACCACCGTCTTTGTTAGCACGGAGTCCGATCACACCCGATCAGCTAGGCCGTCTCCCCACGAACAATATGGTTTGACAGGTGATACGAAATAAAGTTGTTACCAAGAGTAGTACCACCATATGCGCAACATGGCGTCTAATCTCCACCCGTTCAGCTAGGCCTCCTCCCCACATATGCCGTGTGGGTTGACTTTTCCAATTCACAGTTATTACCAATTTCATCCCAATTAAGGGGAATAATAACAATTTCACCAATATTTCAATTCCATCCCAAATAAGGGGAAACAATCACAATGCACCTCTACACTAGCACGTGTAGTTCCATGTGTGGGACTTATGAACCCCCTTCCTCGGTTTGCTAATGACACTCCCAATAATATTTTTAATTTGGTTTGCACATAAAGGTAACATAATTACAAATGTGTTCACCTCAACATATTTTGCATTGTATATACCTTCACTAGTATTTTCACCCAATCACAACAAAAATATTTCCTTGGCACTTTTGGCCTTTCACAAGATTCTTTATTCATATCCCGATGGTTGTATTTCATATTTCACATTTTTACTTCTTTTATTTCCAAGGATCACCATCCAATATTAATATATAGAATATTTCGGAAATCATATAACTCAAGTTCATTAGTTATGGAAACTTTAAACACAAAAGGTTTCTTCCCAAAGAGTGGGGCATACCAACCAGTAATAGAAACACACATCATGATCATAAACAATAAATACACCATTTATTCTTACAATTCTCTTTCCCAAAAAGAAAAACGTACAATTTCAACACCTGGGTATATAATGACTCGAATCACACTGATATATTTATAAAGCAAAGCATTTTTTAAAACATCCACATATGGGCATAAATTGAGTACACAAGCTTTTAGGCAATTCTATTTTTGAAGTTATTTATGAACAATTAAGTCGAGGTTCATTTCATAA
Source organism: Nicotiana tabacum (assembly GCF_000715075.1). Lineage (NCBI taxonomy): Eukaryota > Viridiplantae > Streptophyta > Magnoliopsida > Solanales > Solanaceae > Nicotiana > Nicotiana tabacum. The sequence continues at coordinate 141,624,583 of NC_134087.1, read as the reverse complement.
TCTGTCTCACATCTTCTCATTTCATTGGTATCACTAGTCACAATTATAACTTAAATTCTTGGCACGTCGGCCACACTTTATTTCCCTAATTCACTTATTTCATTTTCAAGCATCCTAACAGATTATCAACAACAAGACATTTTCAATCAAGACTTTAGGCACACATATGAACAATTAAGTGTCTCAAGCATATTGAGTTTTTCTCACACAATTTGGCACACTAGCTTTCATTTGAAACACGACTCAAAGCCATAACATTTTAATACACAAACCACACTCTGAACATATATATTTCGACATAAAGCTCATTCGGAATAGTCAAGTTTATAGGAGATAACTCGGAATATAGAAATTAGGAATCTTGAGCCAACCATATTTGAGCTTACGGGAACATCATGGAATTCGATTCTAAGAGAGAAAGTTTAGCCAACATACCTTGTTTGAGCTTTCCTTAAGTTACTACAACGCACCAACACTTCTAGAAATAATAATCTATAGGAAGATAGCGAAAATCAGTTAATAATTAGAAGGATTCCCATGGTGTAACTCTTCTAGGAATTTTGTCAAACACCTAGCATGCAAAATAGACTACAAAGCTCTACAATGGTAATCCCTTCTTCCCTCAACCAATTTCAATAAGAAACTATCCAAAATTGTTCATTAATCCCACATACCACAACCTAGTGTCACATGCATGACCTATTTCCAACCCTACACTATATTTGAACTCATGACCTCATGAATGAAAGCTTAGAAGTAGGACTTTCTCTGATGGATGATAATTTAGTGACTAGCTTCCTTGGTTCTTGAAGATTTGTGCAAGATTGGATGATTGGAATGTTAGGTTTTCCCCTTCTCTCTCTAAAATGCTCTTACCACTCTCTAAACTATCCAGAAATTAGTCCCAAATTAAGCCCCAAAGGCTATTTATCAAATGGGGTCGGGTTATATAAAAATAGAAAATGGACCTTCCGGCTCATGTCTCCGATCGAAAAATGGACTGAATAACAGGTATGTGGCCCGCGAAATGGGCCACGAAAATGATGTCAGGAACTGGGCTGCACTAGACCAGTCTGCGACAGGTCTGCGATCCGCAGACCACTTATGTGACCGTAGAATGGGCCGCATAATCGCCCAACGAAATTTCCTCATCCTAACTCTGCGACAAAAGTGCGAACCACGAAACAAGTATGCGATCATACAATGGACCGCGAAACAACCCTCAAAATTCAACAATATTTCCGCTCAACTTCGCGATGATTATGAGGCCCGCGAAACGGTTTTGCTATCAAAAATAGACTTGCATTCTTCAGCCAAAAAATTTTATCCACTCCTCAGTGTATTCTTCAATCTAAAATGTTCGTGCCACGTCGAGCTTTATTTTTACAACTTATGAACACTTTAACCTAACTCGGCACCACAAAACCTTAAATTCCTTAGCGAAATTTTTACGGGGCCTTACAGTGAAATGGGCCACAAAATGGTACTCCAAAATTGGGCACCCCTACCTGGGAATGCGATTGTTATGCGGCCCACAGATATGTTCAGCAGTCGTACAATGCACCACAGACCTGTTCTGTGGTCGCATAATCGACCACAAAATGGCATCCAAACTTGACCAATTTCTGCCTCACTCTGAGGCCATTCTGCGGCCCGCAAAAATGCCTTTTTGCCAAAAAATTTCCTTTACTCCCCAGTGCATGTACAACCTAAAATGTCCATACTGCGGTCGCAAGCTCGTCGCGAAGAATCTCTACAATCATGAGCATGTAAGTCTACCTCGGCACCACGAAATCTCGGGTTTAAGGTAAAACATTTTATGGGGCCTTACATCCTCCCCCTCTTAAGATCATTCATCCTCGAATGAGGGTCAGAGTTCATCATTAGCAACCAAGGTGACTCAATTGCCATACCACACCAGCAGTTCCAAGTTTTGGCTAACTCCCTAACTTTCCAAAAATTTCGCCAGAGTTTCCCTTGTAACTGGGTCTATCCACCTATCAGAGAATCACAGAAACCAATCCTAACCACATAACCACAATACAACAAGGTAAAACAATATGGAAACAACACCGACAACTACTCCATAAACATTGCATTACTAAGAGGGGGGTATCCTTAAAATATGTTGTACGGGGAGAGGTGGGACATAATTTGTAGAAAGTTAGCTCTTAACATCATAGATACAATTACATAGCTATTCAAATAAATTAGGTTACTTCTTCTTCATCTCTTCCTCGGCTTCCCAGGTGGCCTCTTCAACCTGTTGGTTTCACCATAGTACTTTTACGAAGGAAAATTCTTTATTTCTTAGCTTCCAGACTTGCCTATCAAGGATGGCAATTGGAATTTCTTCATAAGTCAATTCTTCATTAGTCTTAATAGTCTTAGCTGGTACAATAAGCGATGGATCTCCAACTATTTTCTCCAACATGGACAAATGAAATACTGGGTGCACTAATGACATCTCAGGTGGTAGCTCAAGCTTATACGCCACCTGACCAATCCTTTGAATGATCTTGTACGACCCGGCATACCTTAGACTCAATTTCCCTCTTACCAAACCGTATTATACCCTTCATGGTGTAAACCTTCAAGAATACCCAATCATCTTTTTCGAACTCCAAATCTCTATGATGAATATCCGAATAGGACTTTTGGCAACTTTGAGTAGTTTTCAACCCTCCTTAATAATCTTAACCTTCTCCATAGCCTAATACACAAGGTCTGGACCTATCAATTCTGCTTTCCCATCTCGAACCACCCAATAAGAGATCTGCATCTCTGACCATATAAAGCCTCGAATGGTGTCATCTGAATACTAGCATGATAACTGTTGTTGTAGGAAAATTCTATGAGCGGAAAATGATCATCCCAACTACCTTTGAAGTCAAGAACACAAGCGTGCAACATGTCCTCAAGCGTCTGAATAGTCTGCTCTACCTGCCTCTCAGTCTGTGGGTGAAAGGTTATACTAAGATTCACCTAGGTACCCAAACCTTGCTGAAATTTCTTCCAAAAGCGTGAATTGTGCCCCTCGATTAGAGATAATAGAAACTAGAGTGCCATGCAACCTGACTATTTCTTTGATATACAATTGAGTAAATTGTTCAGCTATGTCGGTAGATTTACTGGCAAGAAGTGTGCCAATTTTTTGATCCGACCCATAATCACCCAAATCGAGTCAAACTTACGAGGCGTGCGAGGTAGTCCTACCACAATGTCCATATTAATCATTTTCCACTTCCACATTAGACTTTCTATGTTCTGTGTCAACCCACCGGGCCGTTGGTGTTTGACCTTTACTTGCTGACAATTCGTACATCTTGCCACAAAGTCCGCCACATTCCTCTTTATGTCATTCCACTAGTAGACTTCATTGAGATCATGATACATCTTTGTAGAGCCTAGGTGCACGGAATACCTAGAAGTGTGAGCCTCGGTCATGATTCTTTTCAGAGACCATCTATATTTGGAACATATAGTCTCCCTTGGTACCTTAATGTATCATCTTCCATTCCAAGAGAAAAATCTATTGTCTTAGAATTTATGAATCCCCTCCTTCAATTGTACCGATTATGGGTCGTTGTATTGATTTTCCTTGATTTCACAACAAAGATGATTTAGCCCAATTTTGCACAATCATCCCTCCATCACTAGAGTCCGCAAGATGAACTCCCAACCTAGACAACCGATGCATCTCCTTGGCCAACGCCCTTTAATATGCCTCCAAGTGAGCCAAACTGCCCATAAATTTCCGGCTAAGAGCATCCCCTACAATATTAGCCTTTCCCGGGTGATACAGAATATCGAGGTCGTAATCTTTGAGCAACTCAAGCCATATTCTCTATCTCAGATTCAGTTCCTTATGTCTGAAAATATATTTAATGCTCTTATGGTCTGTGAATACATCCACATGGACCCCATACAAATAATAATGCCAAATCTTCAATGCAAATACCACCGCTGCAAGTTCTAAGTCATATGTTAGATAGTTCTTTTCACGATTCTTGAGTTCCCTATAAGCATAAGCTATCACCTTGCCATGTTACATCAATACACACCTAAGTCTGATTCTTGAAGCATCACAATATACCACAAACCCATCTGTACCCTCTGGTAGGGTCAACACCGACGCCATAATCAATCTTGATTTCAACTCTTGGAAGCTCCTTTCACAAACATCAGACCATTGGAACTTAGCTTCCTTCTGCGTCAATTTAGTCAATGGAGAGGCAAGAGTGGAGAACCCCTCTACAAACTTCCTGTAATGCCCTACTAACCCCAAGAAACTACGAATCTCTATTGGAGTTGTAGGTCTAGGACAATTCTTCACAGCTGCAATCTTCTGAGGATCAACCTTAATTCCTTCTCTAGAGACGATATGACCCAAGAATACGACAGATTCCATCCAAAATTCACATTTTGAAAAACTTTGCATACAATTGGTGCTGATATAAAGTCTGTTGAGCCACCCTAAGGTGATCTACGTGGTCCTCTCGACTTCGTGAATATACAAGGATATCATCAATAAACACTATCACAAAAGAGTCGAGGAATGACTTGAAAACTCAGTTCATAAGATCTCACTACTAGAAATTGGAGTTATGACAACGCTTTTTATTGCTATGGATCCATAACCGTTCCAATAGGTGTTCCATTGTTACGGTTATAACCGTTATGGTTATAACCGTTACAAACAATTGCTGGAACTACCGGGACACTTAGCAACTGAACCATTGCAATAGTCTCAATAACCGTTCCTATATATGCGTATATGGCAACGGTTTGTATAACCGTAGCAATAGATATATTTATGGTAACAGTTGGATGTATTGTTATGGTCATTTTAGTTCCCTCCTTATTTTTCACCAAAAATTTCAGTACCCGCTAAAATAAGGTGGGGCCTATAAATCAGTTAAATAACGCTCCTTATGCAACCATGCCCCTTACAAATTGAAAGTGGTTATTCAGGTGTCCATGCGAATAAATTTGAATTCGCATAAAAAAAATCTCACATTAGGGGAACTTAAGAGACTTTTTCGGTTATGTCTAGAATAATGATAGTGCTTTTGGTATATAAGAGTATCTTATTATAGTGCCTCTGTTGTAGTTGGGCATATCAACTCAATACCAAACTGCAAGTTTGAAGAACTCATACTGTTTGGTACAAGTGGATAATTATTTCGCATATGGTATAACATTTCCAACTCTATTATTTGGATAAGGAATGATTATTGATTCTAATCAGACACATTAGTGATGGACCCTAATGTTTGTTTTCATTTAAATTAAGAAACACATAATTAAGAAGGTGAGAAACTCTTATCCTATATGAATTATCCTACAATAATAATGTTTTGTACTAAATGACCACTTGATGCGTCGGCTATGTACTTGAATCTTGCCAGCATCGCACAGGTGGACATAAAGGTGAAAAAAACAATAACCTGTCAATGTTGTCTAGATAAAGAATGGAACAATCATGGCTTTACATACATATGCATCATGTATTTGAAATCACAAAGGAGAGTGGCCCCTTGTCAATCTTTGCTTGTGTATTTGCAGAAAACATCTGAAACCAATATCGAGAGTCGAAAAAAGTTAAAGTATCTACACACTACTGGCAAAACAAGTTTTGCTCGAATCATCAAGGTTTGATTTTTTCTCTTATTTTTCTTTAAGTATGAACTTGCTAACTTTGCATGAAAAGATTATTATACTAGTTTTCATGTTACTAGGAAAAAAAGAAGGAAATGACTGATACTTCGGATACTCTATCAAGTAAGGACATCTTTGTGGCTACAAGAAAAAGAAAACCTAGTCGAGTATACAAAAGCTCTTATGAGAATACAATTAGTAAAATTGTAAGGAATTTCTAATTTAAAGTTTGTCGTGATTATTTATTTGTTCTTAATTATCGACTTAGTTTTATTTACTTAAACTCTGTTCTTTTGCATTTGGTTTGTAGGCTGAAATGGAGAGAATACAATCAACTCAATAAAGTGGAGATGAAAGTGATTCAGTTGACGCATTTGCATCAGTCATGGGACCTGAGCACCCAAGTCAGGCAAGATTGTATGGACGAGGAGTTAACAAGACTGTCTTAAAAAAGAAAAAAAAGAGATTTTGGATCCTCTATAAATGCTACTGATGAGAGAATGGAACAAAAAATGGAGGAAATGTAAGAGAGGATGCAACAAAAATTGCTGGAAAAGCTCAATGCACAAAAGAAAAAATTGTTGGAAGAGCTCAATGCACAAAAAGATGCTATGGAACAAGATATTACGATGAACGTCGTTACACGACTTCAACGTCTCAACCCCGATTTAAGACTTAATCCTGACATGCTAATATTCAGTGCTCGTGCACCTGGCGAAGCTGCTTCTGCACAACAAGGTGCTATTCAACCAATCAGTCGTCCATCCGCTAGCAATAACAACCAAGGTTAGTCCGTAGCAAATGTTACACGTCTTCTCTTTCCTCTTCTTCTCCTCTTTTTTTATGTTTCTTCTCTACCACTGTGCGCTCTCTCGCTCTCTCTCTTTATTAGTGTGCAAGAGTGTAGGTGAAGAGCTTCAAGCAGTTGGTTATATCAGTCAAGGAACAACTTCTTGACTAAATGCGATGGAGAAATAGGAAGTTGAACCAAGTTCTGAAGGGTTAGTTCTTGATTTTGCTGCATGACTAAGCTCCTTCTTAGTGAATAGTGATTCAGAGGCATTCTACATGATGAATCCTGATAGTGATGGAGCTCCTGAACTTAGTATTTACTTGCTCAGATTTTAAGCGTTCATGCGCAAACTCGACTATTTAGAGTCTTAGATAAATAAATTTTCCTCCTTTTTTCTGTTAATATGTAGTTTGACAGGAACAATTCCATTATGATATTAACTGAACTAAGTGAGGTGTTTGTATTATGTTCCTGCTTTTTTCCTTAGGCTGAAGAAGCAGATCCTAGTATGCATACATCATTCTACCTCAACTTTATTTAGTAATTTCAGGTTCTTAGAATAGTTGAAATGTCATTCCCTATTTTCTTTGTTGATTGTTTGCTTACTTTTGCTTCTTGCGTTCCCAATAGGTAGTTCATAGACTGTACTATGTTAGCTTTTGCTATTTTTATTGTTATGATTCAGCCAGGAGTGTTGGTACTTTGTTTAGTGCAAACACTTGAGACACTTGTTCTCTCTTATCGATACATACAGAGAACAAATACTTGCTCCAAAAAATCTGAACTTGCATATACTAAGACAAAGTGAATAAAAGAATGAATCTTAGCCCTTCAATCTTGATACAATAGCTTATGTTGTCCAACTACTTCTCTAGTGTGATCACTTTGACCAACCAACCATCTCTAGTGTGATCGCTTTTGTTCATGTGCCTCATAGCCCAAAGATAAGTCCAAGGTGCTTTCATTTAAATCTTGTCGTTCTGTAGGATTATCATGTGAAGCCTGGCAGATAAAGATACAATTTAGACATTGCACAACAATATACCATTATTGCTATTGGACTCACAAATATCAGAATTTTAGTATCTAGCCAGACTTGTAGAGCAAATGACCAAGGTAGTTCTCATGATTGCTTTAAAATTGTTCATTGTGTTTGCATTCTTAATTCTCAGTTGATGTCAATGTTCTTTGCTTCATAAACTTGTATTTATATTTATCTTTGGTCTGAGCATAATCCATTTTGCAAATCTCACTTTATACTCTTTTGTAGGTGGAGTAGATGAAGAGATGGAAGACGGAGGCTGTGATGGAGATCTAGGCCTTACTTGAATTTTGAATTGTTGATTGTTGTAGATGCATGTGGTGGTTTCTAGGAATGTTTGTTATCAAAATATTTTAAAACTTTTGATCTTGAAATATCAAATGTATGTTATTGGTTTCATCACTATCTATGGATTTATTATTAGCTTGTCGGACAATTTGGATTATGAATAGTTTCATTTTGTTATTTATATAAATTTTAGTGTTTTATAGTTTATTGTATATATATATATAAAATCTTTATTTACAACAGGGGGCACTATTTTCAATTCAATTAAATTGTTACAGCTAACAAAACCGTTGCCATAGGACCTGAAAACCGTTCCAAAATAATATAAAACTGTTACAATAGGTAGTTCGACTGTTGCCATAGGACCTGCAAACTGTTCCAAAAAATCTAAAAACCGTTGCAATAGGATCTGCAAACTGTTCCAAAATAATCTAAAAATCGTTGCAATATGTAAGAGAACCGTTGCCATAGGACATGCAAACCGTTCCAAAATAATCTAAAAATTGTTGCAATAGGTAGTTCAACCGTTGTAATATCTTAAAGAAATCGTTGTCATATCTATAATATCCATAACGATTTAATAGATATAATAACAGTTATTAACCGTTGCATTTAACTTTATGGTAACAATTATTAACTGTTGTAGTGGATAAGAATAATCGTTCCAACAGGTAGAGGAAAAACCATAGCGATAGATTGTACTATAGCAACGGTTGTTGGAACCGTTCCAAAAACCGTTCCATAAGCTCTATAGGCACGACAGCTTGTGGAACGGGTGCTGAACCGTTGCAATACATCTTTGGCAACAGTTTACTTACCTATTAGAACGGTTTTCCATGCGTATCCATAGGTGAATTTTCCAGTAGTGTCTATGAAAGCTGTCGGGGCATTTGTTAGCCCAAAAGACATCACCAGCAATTCAAAGTACCCATACCGGGTTCTAGAAGCTGTTTTTGGAATATCCTGCTCCCTGTTCTTCAATTGGTAATACTCGGATTTTAAATCAATTTTAGAGAAGTACTTAGTACCCTGTAATTGATCAAACAAATCATTTATCCTTGGTAGTGGGTACTCATTTTTGATTGTGTCCTTGTTGAGCTGCCGATAGTTAATACACATCCTCAATAACCCATCTTTCTTTCTTACAAAGAGAACCAGTGCACCGCAAGGCGACACACTCGGTCGGATAAAACCCTTCTCTAACAAATCCTTCAATTGTTCCTTTAGCTCCTTCAATTCTGCCAGTGTTATTCTGTAAGGTGGAATAAATATAGGTTGTGTGCCCGGCATTACATCAATCCCAAAATCAATCTCCCTATCTGGTGGGACCCAGGGAGCTCATCCGAAAAGACTTTCAAAAATTCATTCATAACCAACACTGACTCGAGTGTAGGTGCCTCAACATCGGTGTCTGTAACCCGGACCAAATGGTAGATACACCACTTGTTAATTATCTTCGTGGCCTTAAGGTAAGAAATAAACCTAACCTTCGTGGCCAGTCCATCCCCAATATTACATCAAAATCAACCATCCATAATTCAATGAGATCGACCATGGTGTCCCGACCACACACCGTGACAACACAGTCCCTATAAACCCGCGCAACCATAATAGACTCGCCAATCGGAGTAGATATAGAGAACGACTCATGAAGCTGTTCCGGTTCTATCCCAAATACCATAACAAGGAGTGACGTAGGACAAAGTAGAACCAGGATCAATAAGAGCATACACATCATTTGATTGGACAGTCAATATACCTGCTACAACGTTTGGAGAAGCCTTTGAACTTTGGAAACCCCTCATAGCATAGAAACTCCTGGGTCCTCCCAAACTCTACGTACCACCTCTAGTTGCACCATGCCCCGCGAGTGCTGGAGGGCCCCGAGTTTGAGGAGGTGATGCAGATATAGTGGTTGCAGAACTGGCTGGTTGCGCCGTACCCCTACCCACACCCTGGCGGGATGAATGACAATACCTCTTAATGTGACCCCTCAATCTATAACCATAGCATATGGGTAGGTCTATGTAGCAGATCCCCAAGTGCATCTTCCAAAACCTAAGGCATAGGGGCCTCTGCTGCTACTGGAATCTTCCACTAGACCTACCCTACTGAAAGGATCCCCTGTTACCCTGATTGGGCATAAAATGACTCCACTACTGTTGACTGGGCCCTGACGGTGGTGCACTGACCGAAGATTGAGCAAAGGACTGGGATGGCCTAATGACCCTCCGCTGAATATTGACCTGCCACCACCACTAGAAGAACCATCCAAGTTGCCCGCGGACTGGGCCTTATTGCTACCCTCTCACCCATATTGTTCTTCAACTTATAGTTCTCTTAGCTTGAGAAAATGCCACCATCTCCCCATAGTTCATATCAGAATTCAAGGCAGCTACGACGACCTCATTGATAACCAAGGGGCTAAGGCCCTATATAAACCGTAGCACTCTAGCCTCAATAGTGGGTAACATATTAATATCATTCTTGGATAGGAACGCGAACTCCATATGATACTCCCACACACTCTTGCTACCTTGTTTTAGGTTCTCAAAATTAGCAGTACATGCTACTTTAGTTTTGGCAGGCAAGAAATGATCCATGAAAGCGTCGACAAACTCACTCCACCTCGTAGGAGGGCTCCCCTCCTCATGGGAGTCCTCCCACATCTCAAACCAAGAACATGCCACCTCTTTTAGGCGGTAGGAGGCCAACTCCACTCCCTCTGGCTCAGTAGCACGTGTAACTCTGAGGGTCTTGTGCATCTCATCAATGAAGTCCTAGGGGTCCTCCTCGGGATTAGTACCCATAAATACTGGAGGATCTAACTAAAGAAACCAGTTCACCCAAGAACCAGTAGAATCCCCTTGTTATATAGAAGAAGTGGGTACAACATTCGACCTCTGGGCCTTGGAAGCCACTATCCGAGCCAACATCTGTATGGCTCTACTAAGATCCCCATCAAAAACACCTGAACCAAAAGCTGGGGCTGGAGATGGAACCAGATTAACAGTTGGAGGAATCGTTGCACCTTTAATAGGGACAGGAATTGGTGCAGTTTGAGCAGGAATAGTAGAATCCGTCGGTGTAATTATTGGGGGAATATCCTCACTCCTCGGGTGCTTACTCGCATTATCAATTATAGAATTAATTGCCACTCCTGGAGTAACATTGGCTCCTTGGATAGTTCTTGACTTCTTCCTAGGCTCCATTTACTGAACGTTAGAGCAATGCACGAATTAAATGAGGAACAATCTTACAATCAGCTTTATCGCACAATCATGAACATCAAAGAAGGGTATTATTCCTAAATGTCCAAGTAGCCTAGTAATTATAGATGTGGTCGATAACATACCTATAAGAGGGACTCTACTAGACACAACTCAGAGACATCCTAGGACACTTTAAAATCCTAGGCTTTGATACAAAGTTTGTCACGCCCAACCTCGGGGAGCACGACCGACGCTCAACCGAGTGAAACCGATCAAGCAAGACTGTTAGATACTTTCTACCCAAAATCACTCATGATTAAAAAGAGTACATAACTACGCTAATTAGATAATAAGAAGATCATGTATACAATACCAATTCATTACCATTAGTTGTAAGCACGTGATTTTTGCCCTATATGAGAATTACTCCCAAAAAATTCAAAAATAAAATAATTTTCCTTGGTGTGCAATTTTTGTGATATTTTGTGATATTTTGTGTAACTATTTGTATGTTTGTATGTGCATGTTTATTTGTTAAATTATTAAAAATACAAAAATATGTCTTTCGCATGTAGGATTTAATTATACAATTGTTAGTAACTAAGTTTGTTTTACAAAAAATAAAAATTACAAAAATAGGCATCGTTTGCATTTTTAGCATTTAATGTCCAAACATACAATTTTATGTTTAATTATTACTTAATTGTGCGTTAATTGTTATTGGGAGTTAATTTGCACGTTTATAACTTAATTTAGTTCTTAAATAATAGTTTAAGTATTTTTATAATTTAGTTTTAGAAAAATAAAAGAAGAAAAAGAGCAAAAAATAAAGAAAGTCGGAATTGGGCCTCTTCTTCGATTTCAAGCCACAGGCCCAAAAAATGACCCAATCTTCCCAAACGACCCAGTCCATTTCGAACTGGGTCGACCTAGTCCAGTACCAACAACCCAACTCCCCCTCTTCATTTTCATTTTTCATTTTTACAAAAACAAAAACAAAACAAAACAAAAAAAAACAAAGAAGAAGAAAACCCTAGACTTAAACCATCCGCCACCCCCCTCCCTATCATCTTCTTCTTCCCCAAAGCTCCAAACCTTCCAACCATGGCTGCCTCTCTCTCATTCCCTTCATCCCCACGCCACACACACACAACCACGTCGACAACACACACACACACAACCACGACGACGTAGCACACACACATCCGCGGCTTCACCAACATGAACGACCATCCATGTTCGATTCTTCCATTGTCGCTTCTGCTGCATAGTATGCATCTTCTACTGCTGCTGCACGTCGAGCAGTTGGTTCGAAGCCACTTCGTCGCCACTGCTTCGTCGTCAACCAAGCAGACCACGCTGCTGCTTCTCCGTCGCAGCTGCTGCCCGCGTCCGCCATTGACGCAACCATTTCTGCTCCTTCACCTGCTGCTCGCAACCACTGCTGCCTCGTCGCCATGACCAGCACTGCTGCTCACGTTTCTGTTACTGTGTTGCTGCTATTCCGTCGCTGCTACTGTTTCTTCTCCTCCGAGCTGCTGTTCCTCCGCCATGGTTGTCGCTGCTACTGCTTCAACTTTCTTCTACACTGTTGCTGCCATGGCCAGCTGCGGGCTGCTCCATCTTCCCTTCGTCTTCTTCGTTTTGTCAAAGGTCGAGTTTTTTTTATTGAGTCGAAGCCCGGACAGATTTGTTTACAATCGAGTTCGTCGTTGATTCATCTCCGGTTAGTTGTTTTTGAGTTTTATTTTTGTCCATATTTCGTTTTTATATTTCTCGAAGTTAAAATCGTTAAATATTTGATTCTTGTTTTGTTCGTTGTTCATCGTTGAAATAATTTTCTAGTGTGTTCATGTGTTTTGATTGAATTAATTTTTAGATTTCAAATGGAAATTTAATTAGTGGTTTTTCATGTTTATTTCATGTTTGTTTTATTGTTTAGGTAAAAGTTGTTAGTCTAATGTTGGTGAGATACAAATTGAAGTTTAATTAATTGTTTCTTCAATTTGTTTCATGTGTTTATGTATTTTTAGAAATTGTTAATATTGTTAAGTTCAAGTTTAAGTTCATAATTGTTTCTTCGTCGATCTTGTTATTTGTCTAAAAGAATTTAGTTGTGTTAAGGGAAATATGCTGATTTAATCGTTTGAATCCATCATGTTTGTTGTTTAAAATAGATTTCATTCATGTTCATACTTTGTTTGTTTGTTCTTGAATCCGAAATTTGTATAGCTTGATTTCTTGTTTACCATTTATGATTATTTCTTGAATTTGTCTCATAATCTTGTTTAAAGTTTAATATAGGAATTGTTTGTTGTAATGTTGTTAGAGTTGATTTTAAGTTCAATATTATTGAATTTAGAAATCTAAATATACTTGTTTGATTGTTGTTGTTGAATCTGAAAATAGATTTGTTTGTTGCTAAAAATATTGTTCAATCAAATTTTAGTTGTTCTTTATTGTTCAATTTGTGTTCATGTGATTTGTTGTTGAAATGTTGTTGAAATCATGTTCATGTGATTTGTTGTTGAAATGTTGAAGAAATCATGTTCATGAGATTTGTTGTTTGAATTTATGTAGAAATTGGTCATATTGGCTATATTTTGGTTGAGTTTGATTAATTGATTTGTTATAGCTGATGGGGTAGTTTGGTAATTTGCAGTACGTTCAGGGGTAGTTTAGTAATTGCAATAAGGTCGGAGGGGTAGTTTAGGAATTGTACATTTTGTAATTTTTTATGTGAAGCATGGGGGACAAAATGTAATGGGGTGGGTTGTGATATAGTTGTTTAATATAAAGGAGGGACAAGACAAAATTTAGTGGGGAGGAATCTTGTATTTGTTTAGTGAAGCATGGGGGACAAAATATAATGGGGTGGTGATGATATGTTTATTTAATGTAATGGGGGTGAGTGGGAAGATAATGAGTTTGGTAGGGGAAAGGGATTGCTTTTAATTGATTAAAGGGTTGGGATTATATATAGGAGGTCTTGAAGACACAAAACAGAATACAGATAAGAGGAACTAATCTGAAAAAAAGAGATAGGGGGAGAAAACAGAAAATACAGAACAGAAAGAGAATAAGAGAGAGAAAAAAGGGCTGAACATTTAAGAGAGAGAAAATTCCGAAAAATATTAAAAACTTTTAAATAAAAAAAAAAGAACTAAAAAAAAAATCTTCTGTTTTCTTTCTTTGTTTGAAATCAGTATTAATTGTTGTTGTTTCATTCAAAACTTGAAGCTTTTGTTTTTGGGATTACTGTTCTACTGGTTTGCAAACTCTTTTCCTGGGTTGTTACTGTTGCTGGGCTGTTTCTGCTGTGCTGTACTGTTATTACTGCTGCTGATTCTCATCTTCATTTTCTTTTGCTTCCAATATCAGGTACATATCTGTAAACTCATGTCATGAAAAGCTTCAACATGGCAAGTAAATGAAGTTTGGAATTATAAGGATGTCTTCTACTCATTTTAATTTTATTAGTTTAAGTTTTAGTTTTGTTTTAGTTGGTTAATATAGTATTATACTTGACATGATAAACTGTTAACTAATTAACCTTCTGGAGTAGTAAATTCCATGATAATCTTGTATGTTTTGAGGACTAGTGATGACATTTACTGTTTGAATTGTTGATATAGGGAACATGGTAGAAAGTTGGCCATTAATTACATTTTGTGATACTGTTGGTTAAGCGTAGGATAGTATGGAAATACCAAGAAACTACATTACTAGCATATCTCGTCCAATATTTGATTTTGTTCAAAGCTAGATGATTGTTAGTTGTATTTTGATCATATATGGCGCAATAATGGTTATGTGTATACTCAATAGTTGAAAGGTGAATTGATATAATCCGTTACGATTACAATGTTGGAATATTGCGAACAGTTCATGATGTATGTTTGCGTTATATGTGATGTCGTCTTATTAAATCAATTGGTAGATTAGTTCTCTTTCTTAATAACAAATGGCCATAGTTATTTTGAGAGTGCGATCAACTCAATTCTAAAAAAAACAAAGTATAAAAATAATGTCAATAATTTTTACAAAATATAGAGTTAGTGTTTGCAAATATTCGCATAGGCCGAGAATAAGAATTGGTTTGATTATATTTATCCTAAATTCAATCATCGTGAGCAAATTAACCAAATAATCATACATTTGGATTAAAAACAAGTGGTGTAGAATAAGATTGGATTTATAAATTGCAACATTTTAAGAATGTATAAATAGCATTCGCTACAAATAGAATAATGCAAATTCTTCGAAAAAATATTAGTTTGTTTATCCGTTTAAATCTTTTCGAATTTTGCGTGTAATTCACTTTTTATACTAATACCATATTAACTAATAAAATGGTAAGTGTAGCCGCACGTTATTTATTCTTTATCATTAATTTCTTAAATTTGAATAATCTTTGAGAGACATAACCCATACGTGTAAAATATAACTCGCGGTCAACGCCTAATAAATTTTGAATTCTTTTTTCAAGAAATTTGGTGGCATCCCAATCGGTGATTCTCCATGACTCTCACATTTAAAAATAGATGGATGCAATAAACATTTGTAGAGAATTTATATTACCATCAAGAATATTTGCATAATTAGGGATGCGTTCGCGTGACTTGATTATACTTCTAAAGGCAATTCGGATTATGCGTTCGCGCAACTTCGAGCAAATTTTTAATAAAAGGGGTTCCTCGGAGGATGTTAAAATAATTTCATATAACCCGAGATGTGCAGTTCACTATTTAATAATACAAGGGTGATGATGTTCTTAATTTTATTTCGAACATATTTTTTTTATAACAAAAATATAAAAATATTATCAATCTTATTGTGTACACGTATGCGTGACACGATTCTCTACGTTTATAAAAAATATATAATACGAATATACGTGCGCGTGATTCGTTTCAAAGAAGGGTCTATAATTATAAACAATCTAAGGCGGTAACGAAATCAGGCAACAAGAAAAATATATTTAGTAAATCGAGATAATTAAGCCAAGTATAAAAATGGTTAAGCGACCGTGCTAGAACCACGGAATTCGGGAATGCCTAACACCTTCTCCCAGGTTAACAGAATTCCTTATCCGGATTTCTGGTTCGCAGAATGACAAACAGAGTCATATTCTCCTCGATTCGGGATTAAAACCGGTGACTTGGGACGCCATAAAATTCCCAGGTGGAGACTCTGAAACAAATAAACAAATCCCGTTTCGACTGTCCTTTAATTGGAGAAAACTCCCTTCACCCCCTGCGGGGGCGGAAAAAGGAGGTGTGACAACTCTGGCGACTCTGCTGGGGATTAGAGCCCAGAACCACTGGTTCAGGGTTTAAGAATTCGAGCTTAAAATAACTGTTATAGTTGGCTTTATTTATTATCTGATGTTTACATGATATATGCCTAATGTGCTAAATGATGCTTTTACCGCTTTAATATTATCTGAATTGTGTATATACAACTACTACGAAACCCTTCTTCTTTCTGAGTCTTCTGAATTTATGGTGTACACGTGCGCGTGGACCACCTTTCTGTTAGAAGTCATACCAAATAAGACGAAGTTGGGACAAGTAACTAGGCCGGGCAGACTTTCGTGCTCCCGGTACATTGCCCCCACTTCGGCTCAAGCTGTCCACTTGGGTGAGCCAGGGCTAGAACAATATGCCCCAAGTTTTTTCACTTAGAATAACTCAGCTTCATGCCGGATCCCTAGTAGGAACGTTTGTTTGCATCACGTGCATTTGACTTTGGAGACTCAACACAGGGGTTGGGTCTGTCTAGGACAGGTGTACCAAAAAATGAAAATGACCATCCTGATGCATCTTACTTGCTGCTACTTGCGTATTTATTTGATCCGGATTTGTGTGTTGACTGACTTTTGAATATCATGAATAATATTTTGAAATTGAAAAAAAAAAAGAAATAACGGTTAGGGAATTGATTGTTTATTGTTGAAAAAAAAACCAATGCCCAAATACTGTCAAAACTCTGCCGAAATTTCGAGAAAAAAAATAATTTGTTTTATTAGTTTGTTTTACTAAAAAGCAAAGGAAAAATAGAAAAAAAAAGTCGTTGTTCTGTCTTATTTTTTTTTAAAAATAAAAAATAAATATATATAAAAAGGAAAATAGTTTGTTTTCCCCTGAAAATGACAATGAAAAAGAGTCTTACTTTTAAAATAGTTTTATTTATTTGTTTCTGAAAAATTCAAAATGAAAATGAAAAGAGTCGTGCTTTGAAAGTGGTTTTGTTATTTGTTTCTGAAAAAGAAAAAAAATTCTGTTTTAAAATAGTTCGGTTAATTGGCCCGAACTACGCGGGTTTGATTCTCACCGGATGTGAGATACGTAGGCAACCCTCATCGGGTCCAATCCCTCTTTTGCTAAAAAAAGCCAAAAACAAATAAATAAATAAAAACGTGTCAAAATTTTAATTTTGTCATAAATAAGTCGGGTGGTGTCCAACCTCCCCTTTTGCTAAAAAATAGCCAAAATAAATATGTCAAATTTTAATTTTGTCATAAAGAAGTCGGGTGACGCTGTTTTGTCAAGACATAGCCGAATGTTCCCGAAAAGGACGCCGGAAGGCTAACTTTGCATAAACACCCACCTTTTGGGTCATGTTTAGGATTTTGGTCCGGTTGACCCACACAGCCTTAAAAAATCTTCGCCCCCGAGGCGCTGAAGGGCCGTGTTTGCAACACCAGGTTTTTATTATAATTTGAAAAAAAAAAATCAAAGAGTCAGCGGTCAGGTGAATACCGTTTGGATTTTTAGTCAAAAATAAGCCAAGCCAGCTTCGGCCGCGTTTTAAACCGTTCTTGCCGAAATAGCCTCAGAGTATCTTTCAGTTGTCGAAAGGCTATTTTCGTAAAAGAATGGGCAAGTTTGTAAAGTGCCATAAATAATCCTCCCCAGCCTCAAAATTCATATGAAATTGGGAAGGGGCCACATTTGAAAAATAACCGTTTGGTTGCCTTTGTCAAACGGGGAAATAAACTGGCCGTTTATAAATCTTTTGATTAGAATACGTGGGTTGTTTGATTTTCAAGTTTGTAGGTCATCTTTAAACCTTTGAAATCCAGTTGTTTTATTATGAAAATTGATAATTCCAAAGAAAAAAAATGTTTCATTGTTCTTACCCAGTCTATTGGTCCGAACTACGCAAGGTCTGATTCATGCGGGGTCATGATACGTAGGCAATCTCCATAAGATTCGACCACAACAAAAAAAAAATCGAAAAAAAAATGAAAAAAAAAATCGAAAAAAGAAGAAAAATGAAAAAAGAAAAAGAAAAAAAGGGAAAAGATGTTGTTAATAATGAGGACCGACTGAGTCCATTCTAACCTGTTTTGCTTTGAATCACAAAGAAAGTTAGGTGGTTGGTTTGTGGTAAGCCGGAAATACAAGACCCAGAAGCACACTTTGCGGGGATCAGGCCTGATAACAGAAGCACTCGAATCCTATTGGGACTTGTTGACTAAGGTTGATGATATTGAAGTTGGCAATGGTCTGGACAATACTGATGTGAAGCTCAGTGGCTGAGATGTCAGTTTTGATAAAATGGGAGGACGCTCCGTTCCTTGGTTAGCAAGAGAGAATCTTTTGGTGGCTTATTTTGTTGTCATTTCTTTTCTCCGGATTATTAGGGTCGTAATTCGGATATTGTCTTGTGTCAAACTTTCTCATATTTCCATTTTGTCATAGCGGTCTGTTTAAGTTTTGTCCAGGCTATTTTAGGATTTTATTCTGGTTTGTTTGGTTTGTTTTGTTATTCAAACCATTTCACCGGTAGTCTAATACAAAATCCGGTCTTTTATTATTTCCATTCATCTTTTTGTTTAGTCCTTTTATCATTTTTGTTCAGCGCCGATTCTAGTGACATGACATGCGCACGCAGTTTGGGCCTAATCTTAAAAGTTAATCATAAAACCCCGGAAAGGTGATCAAAACATTTAAAGGAAATAAGGACGGTTTGAGATTATTCGGAGTTGGAGTCATGTGGAACTAGGGCAAGTAAAACACAAAGAAAACCGTTAAAAGCAAGATTTACCTTTCATGATAATGAGAGTGAGAGTGTCGCCCAACGGTGCTTTAGAAGTGACAAATGAACAAACAGATATTGAATATAATTGTCAAGACTAGCACCATCAGAAGAGGCTACAAATCTTTGTTTAATTGTGTTGTTTACATTTGGCATGTTTTGAAGACTGGAATGACGAAGACATTTTGTTCTGCTACCTAAACACTTTATCCTTCGTTACCCCTTTTGAGCCTTATTTATTTTTCTTTCATACCCCTCATTCGGAATCATTAGCAACAACTAGAAAACACAAGCATGGCAGGTAAACAAAAGAAAAAAAAGAGAAAGAAAGAAAACAACAAAATGAAAAAAAAAAAAGAAAAAAAAAGAAAAGTAAAATGATAACAAAGAAAAAAAGAAAGTCAAATGAAAAAAGAGGAATTGGGAACTACGTTTGACCTGATTCCTCAAAGAGGATACGTAGGCGCTTCACGGCTCGGTCATAGGGTGCATAGTGCGCATAATGTGCGTAATATGCATAGTGTAACATAGTATAACAAAAATAAAAATCCCCAAGCAAGAAACTGGGGCAAGCGTCGCGCTTGTAGTAAGCAAAATTGGTTCCGAAGGTTGTAATTTTGACCCCCAAATTTATTTTGTTTTTTTAGCCTTTAATACCCTTTCTTTCTTGCCTATCCAAAACCCACATTACGGTCCAAAGAAAGACCTTCTGATCAGTCTTCAAAAGATGTCAAGTCAGACAAATGAGAGTCTTACCGGTGAACATAACACTCTGTTCCACAGCAGAAAGGACTCTAATCCCCAGCAGAAAGAGTCATACCGGCAACACTCCAAATCCCCAGCTGGAAAGTGATACAAATGAGAGAGTCTTATCGGTGAAAGTCTTTACGGACACCATAAGGCGATGAAAGCTGAGAGAAAAAAACCAAAATGAGAGAGGCTTGATAGTGAAAACCCTTCGGGCACTACAAGTCGAATAAGATTAAGAATCAGATGGGGAATCTCCAAGTGAAGATTGAAAGACGATTGACGGCAGAGGATAGGCCACATGTGCATGTCATGATTATTAGAGTCGGTATCGGCATTTGATATGCTTTTATTTATAGTTTCTTTTGTTAAAGAGTCATCTTTTTCCTTTGTCTTTTATTCGGTTCCCCTTTTGTTTATCTTTCTCTTTTCATGGAAAATTCCCCAGTAGAGTCTATTTTGTCAGAACCAATGGGAAATGACTTCAAAATAGGCCATCAACTTTCCAATCATGCAAGATGAGATCTGACTAGTACATCCAAGTGGTATAGTCAGGAAGGAACAAGCGCGAGGCCAATGTCAAGAAAGATATCCCCAGCAAAAGGGAATTGACAAAAGGATTGACGAGTGTCAAGAGGGATACCCTTGCCAAAATCAAAGGTTATAAACCTCAAGGCTAAGGCCTGTGGACAAATCAAGGAGAGCAATGAGCATGATTTGGGAAATTCATGCAAGACTAAAAGGTCGGGAAAATGCAAGTTTCCGAGCCATGCCACGAAAGAAGAGGGATATCCCCAGAAGAAAAGGATTATCCCCAGCAAATAATATCATCCCCAACAAGTTTTGGAACGCAGAGCAGGGAAGGAGAAAGGGAAAAGCCATCCCAGTAGGCGTATCACAACCAACCACCGCATTTCAAAATAACAAATTTTGTTTGATTTGAAACAGGTAAGAGAAATGGCATTTATAACGGAAATGCATGCCACAAGAAAGATTGTCAAACTGGAGCAGAAAATTTTCTTTTCAGTTAGAAAATTTTCTGGAAATCAGGTACCCATTCGAAGAAGAATAAAGATAACACCAATCTCAAGGGAAGTGGTCTTTGAACTAGGGTTGCCCCCAATATAATAAGTTTCAATGGAGGAAGCTGTTCCCCAACAGACAGAACAAAGGGATGACACTTGTGCTCAGAAAAGCAAAAGCCATTATCATCCCCAGCAGCTTCCAGAAGAATGAAGCATCGATTTGTAGGGATAAAATTCCCCCGCAGCGTTATCCTCAACAATGTTATCCCAAGAAGATAACACTTTTATCCCCAGCAGTGTTGAAAAAACAAAAATAAAAATAAAAATTTGAATTTGAAGGAGGGGAAGAAAGGAGACTCCCACAGTGGTATTATCCCCAGCAAGCAAGAACAAAGCAGCGCAAAGGAAAAAGAAAAGAAAAGAAGAAATTACTAAGGTAAGTTTCTCAAATCATTGATCTTTACATTTTCCTCCTAGGATAAAAGTCCTAATCTGATGAATTTCCTTCCCGATACAATCTTGGTCCGATGAAATTTTTCTCCCAAGATAAGATATCAAATCTTAGTCCGATGAATGTTTCTCCTAAGATATCAAATCTTAGTCCGATGAATCTTTCTCCTAAGATAGAAATCTTAGTCCGATGAAATTTTCTCCTAAGATATCAAATCTTAGTCCGATGAATCTTTCTCCTAAGATCACAACAAAATGGACCTAGTTTGACGATTTATCTCCTAGAGTCACAATCTTGGTCCGATGGAATTTTTTCTCCCAAGATAAGATATCAAATCTTAGTCCGATGAAATTTTCTCCTAAGATATCAAATCTTAGTCCGATGAATCTTTCTCCTAAGATCACAACAAAATGGACCTAGTTTGACGATTTATCTCCTAGAGTCACAATCTTGGTCCGATGGAATTTTTTCTCCCAAGATAAGATATCAAATCTTAGTCCGATGAAATTTTCTCCTAAGATATCAAATCTTAGTCCGATGAATCTTTCTCCTAAGATCACAACAAAATGGACCTAGTTTGACGATTTATCTCCTAGAGTCACAATCTTGGTCCGATGGAATTTTTTCTCCCAAGATAAGATATCAAATCTTAGTCCGATGAAATTTTCTCCTAAGATATCAAATCTTAGTCCGATGAATCTTTCTCCTAAGATCACAACAAAATGGACCTAGTTTGACGATTTATCTCCTAGAGTCAAAATCTTGGTCCGATGGAACCTTTCTCCCAAGATAATATAATAAAATCTTAGTCGGATGAATCTTCTCCTAGGATCAAAATCTAGTCTGATGAATTTTCTCCTAGGATAATTTGAAAAAAAAGAAAAAGTTTGAATTTGAAAAAAGAAAAGTTGTTAAAATCTCGCCATCCAAAGAAAGGAATGACATTTTTGAAAAGTTGTTGAAGTCAGGAGCCCCCTGAAGAATAGAATGGCGATTTATTGGTTGAAGTCAGGAGCCCCCTGAAGAATAGAATGGCGATTTATTGGTTGAAGTCAGGAGCCCCCTGAAGAACAGAATGGCGATTTATTTTTGACATTATTGGTTGAAGTCAGGAGCCCCCCTGAAGAATAGAATGGCGATTTATTGGTTGAAGTCAGGAGCCCCCCTGAAGAATAGAATGGCGATTTATTGGTTGAAGTCAGGAGCCCCCCTGAAGAATAGAATGGCGATTTATTGGTTGAAGTCAGGAGCCCCCCTGAAGAACAGAATGGCGATTTATTGGTTGAAGTCAGGAGCCCGCCTGAAGAAAGGAAAGGCGTTTTTAAAAAAGGGTTGTTGAAATCTCGCCATCCAAAGAAAGGAATGGCATTTTTTGAAAAGTTGTTGAAGTCAGGAGCCCCCCTGAAGAATAGAATGGCGATTTATTGGTTGAAGTCAGGAGCCCGCCTGAAGAGAGGAATGGTGATTATTTTCAAAGTTGTTGTTGAAATCAGGAGCCCGCCTGAAGAGAGGAAAGACATTTATTGGTTGAAGTCAGGAGCCCCCCTGAAGAATAGAATGGCGATTTATTGGTTGAAGTCGGGAGCCCCCCTGAAGAACAGAATGGCGATTTATTGGTTGAAATCAGGAGCCCGCCTGAAGAGAGGAATGGCGTTTATTTTTAAAGTTTTTGTTGAAGTTGGGAGCCCGCCCATAGAACAGAGGCATACATTTCAGTCTTTACATTTCAAGCATTGAAGTTGGGAGCCCGCCCAGATAACAGAGGCATACATTTCAGTCTTTACATTTCAAGCATTGAAGTTGGGAGCCCGCCCAGATAACAGAGGCATACATTTCAGTCTTTACATTTCAAGCGTTGAAGTTGGGAGCCCGCCCAGATAACAGAGGCATACATTTCAGTCTTTAATTTTCAAGTATTGAAGTTGGGAGCCCGCCCATACAACAGAGGCATACATTTCAAGATCACGTCAGAGGACAATAAAACAGAGGGTTACAACAGGAATCCCCAGCAAGAAATAATAAAAATCACCAACACTGGGAATCAGAAGGTTGCAATAAGAGGTCCCAGCAAAACACTCAAGTGCATGTGTCGAAAGGAAGAAAAGCATCGGAAGAAAAGCACCGTAAGAAATGCAAGCAGACAAGAAAGCAAGGCAACAAGAACAAATTGCAGCCTAGCCTAGCTTCTTATTTTCTTTTAAGCACGGTGTAACAAGGAGATCGGTAAGCAGTAGTAATAGCATGCAACAACAGTAACATTGCAGTCCCACGGTAGTCCCAGCTACCAAAACTTCCCGAACTACATTGACCTGATTCCTGTTTAGCCCAGGATATGTAGGAAACCTTTGAAGCAAAGGTTCGGTTAAATCTTTTTCAAAAAATGCTTCACACGGAATACTCGGATGGGCAAAAATCGCTCGCTTTATCTTTGCACGAAAAACCTTCGTGTCTTCGGGCAAAGAGGGGCAGCTGTAAGCACGTTATTTTTGCCCTATATGAGAATTACTCCCAAAAAATTCAAAAATAAAATAATTTTCCTTGGTGTGCAATTTTTGTGATATTTTGTGATATTTTGTGTAACTATTTGTATGTTTGTATGTGCATGTTTATTTGTTAAATTATTAAAAATACAAAAATATGTCTTTCGCATGTAGGATTTAATTATACAATTGTTAGTAACTAAGTTTGTTTTACAAAAAAATAAAAATTACAAAAATAGGCATCGTTTGCATTTTTAGCATTTAATGTCCAAATATACAATTTTATGCTTAATTATTACTTAATTGTGCGTTAATTGTTATTGGGAGTTAATTTGCGCTTTTATAACTTAATTTAGTTCTTAAATAATAGTTTAAGTATTTTTATAATTTAGTTTTAGAAAAATAAAAGAAGAAAAAGAGAGCAAAAAATAAAGAAAGTCGGAATTTGGCCTCTTCTTCGATTTCAAGCCACAGGCCCAAAAAATGACCCAATCTTCCCAAACGACCCAGTCCATTTCGAACTGGGTCGACCCAGTTTAGTACCAACAACCCAACTCCCCCTCTTCATTTTCATTTTTCATTTTTACAAAAACAAAAACAAAACAAAAAAAAAAACAAAGAAGAAGAAAACCCTAGACTTAAACCATCCGCCACCC
Organism: Nicotiana tabacum; assembly: GCF_000715075.1. Lineage (NCBI taxonomy): Eukaryota > Viridiplantae > Streptophyta > Magnoliopsida > Solanales > Solanaceae > Nicotiana > Nicotiana tabacum. The sequence goes on along the minus strand of NC_134087.1, from coordinate 141,600,182 downwards.
CCCTCCCTATCATCTTCTTCTTCCCCAAAGCTCCAAACCGTCCAACCATGGCTGCCCCTCTCTCATTCCCTTCATCCACACACCACACACACACAACCACGTCGACAACACACACACACACAACCACGGCGACGTAGCACACACACATCCGCGGCTTCACCAACATGAACGACCATCCATGTTCGATTCTTCCATTGTCGCTTCTGCTGCATAGTATGCATCTTCTACTGCTGCTGCACGTCGAGCAGTTGGTTCGAAGCCACTCTGTCGCCACTGCTTCGTCGTCAACCAAGCAGACCACGCTGCTGCTTCTCCGTCGCAGCTGCTGCCCGCGTCCGCCATTGACCCAGCCATTTCTGCTCCTTCACCTGCTGCTCGCAACCGCTGCTGCCTCGTCGCCATGACCAGCACTGCTGCTCACGTTTCTGTTACTGTGTTGCTGCTATTCCGTCGCTGCTACTGTTTCTTCTCCTCCGAGCTGCTGTTCCTCCGCCATGGTTGTCGTTGCTACTGCTTCAACTTTCTTCTACACTGTTGCTGCCATGGCCAGCTGCGGGCTGCTCCATCTTCCCTTCGTCTTCTTCGTTTTGTCAAAGGTCGAGTTTTTTTTATTGAGTCGAAGCCCGGACAGATTTGTTTACAATCGAGTTCGTCGTTGATTCATCTCCGGTTAGTTGTTTTTGAGTTTTATTTTTGTCCATATTTCGTTTTTATATTTCTCGAAGTTAAAATCGTTAAATATTTGATTCTTGTTTTGTTCGTTGTTCATCGTTGAAATAATTTTCTAGTGTGTTCATGTATTTTGATTGAATTAATTTTTAGATTTCAAATGGAAATTTAATTAGTGGTTTTTCATGTTTATTTCATGTTTGTTTTATTGTTTAGGTAAAAGTTGTTAGTCTAATGTTGGTGAGATACAAATTGAAGTTTAATTAATTGTTTCTTCAATTTATTTCATGTGTTTATGTATTTTTAGAAATTGTTAATATTGTTAAGTTCAAGTTTAAGTTCATAATTGTTTCTTCGTCGATCTTGTTATTTGTCTAAAAGAATTTAGTTGTGTTAAGGGAAATATGTTGATTTAATCGTTTGAATCCATCATGTTTGTTGTTTAAAATAGATTTCATTCATGTTCATACTTTGTTTGTTTGTTCTTGAATTCGAAATTTGTATAGCTTGATTTCTTGTTTACCATTTATGATTATTTCTTGAATTTGTCTCATAATCTTGTTTAAAGTTTAATATAGGAATTGTTTGTTGTAATGTTGTTAGAGTTGATTTTAAGTTCAATATTATTGAATTTAGAAATCTAAATATACTTGTTTGATTGTTGTTGTTGAATCTGAAAATAGATTTGTTTGTTGCTAAAAATATTGTTCAATCAAATTTTAGTTGTTCTTTATTGTTCAATTTGTGTTCATGTGATTTGTTGTTGAAATGTTGTTGAAATCATGTTCATGTGATTTGTTGTTGAAATGTTGAAGAAATCATGTTCATGAGATTTGTTGTTTGAATTTATGTAGAAATTGGTCATATTGGCTATATTTTGGTTGAGTTTGATTAATTGATTTGTTATAGCTGATGGGGTAGTTTGGTAATTTGCAGTACGTTCAGGGGTAGTTTAGTAATTGCAATAAGGTCAGAGGGGTAGTTTAGGAATTGTACATTTTGTAATTTTTTATGTGAAGCATGAAGGACAAAATGTAATGGGATGAGTTGTGATATAGTTGTTTAATATAAATGGGGGACAAGACAAAATTTAGTGGGAAGGAATCTTATATTTGTTTAGTGAAGCATGGGGGACAAAATATGATGGGGTGGTGATGATATATTTATTTAATGTAATGGGGATGAGTGAGAAGATAATGGGTTTGGTAGGGGAAAGGGATTGCTTTTAATTGATTAAAGGGTTGGGATTATATATAGGAGGTCTTGAAGACACAAAACAGAATACAGATAAGAGGAACTAATCTGAAAAAAAGAGATAGGGGGAGAAAACAGAAAATACAGAACAGAAAGAGAATAAGAGAGAGAAAAAAGGGCTGAACATTTAAGAGAGAGAAAATTCCGAAAAATATTAAAAACTTTTAAATAAAAAAAAAAGAACTAAAAAAAAAATCTTCTGTTTTCTTTCTTTGTTTGAAATCAGTATTAATTGTTGTTGTTTCATTCAAAACTTGAAGCTTTTGTTTTTGGGATTACTGCTCTACTGGTTTGCAAACTCTTTTCCTAGGTTGTTACTGTTGCTGGGCTGTTGCTGCTGTGCTGTACTGTTATTACTGCTGCTGATTCTCATCTTCATTTTCTTTTGCTTCCAATATCAGGTACATATCTGTAAACTCATGTCATGAAAAGCTTCAACATGGCAAGTAAATGAAGTTTGGAATTATAAGGATGTCTTCTACTCATTTAAATTTTATTAGTTTAAGTTTCAGTTTTGTTTTAGTTGGTTAATATAGTATTATACTTGACATGATAAACTGTTAACTAATTAACCTTCTGGAGTAGTAAATTCCACGATAATCTTATATGTTTTGAGGACTAGTGATGACATTTACTGTTTGAATTGTTGAGATAGGGAACATGGCAGAAAGTTGGCCATTAATTACATTTTGTGATACTGTTGGTTAAGCGTAGGATAGTATGGAAATACCAAGAAACTACATTACTAGCATATCTCGTCCAATATTTGATTTTGTTCAAAGCTAGATGATTGTTAGTTGTATTTTGATCATATATGGCGCAATAATGGTTATGTGTATACTCAATAGTTGAAAGGTGAATTGATATAATCCGTTACGATTACAATGTTGGAATATTGCGAACAGTTCATGATGTATGTTTGCGTTATATGTGATGTCGTCTTATTAAATCAATTGGTAGATTAGTTCTCTTTCTTAATAACAAATGACCATAGTTATTTTGAGAGTGCGATCAACTCAATTCTAAAAAAAACAAAGTATAAAAATAATGTCAATAATTTTTACAAAATATAGAGTTAGTGTTTGCAAATATTCGCATAGGCCGAGAATAAGAATTGGTTTGATTATATTTATCCTAAATTCAATCATCGTGAGCAAATTAACCAAATAATCATACATTTGGATTAAAAACAAGTGGTGTAGAAGAAGATTGGATTTATAAATTGCAACATTTTAAGAATGTATAAATAGCATTCGCTACAAATAGAATAATGCAAATTCTTCGAAAAAATATTAGTTTGTTTATCCGTTTAAATCTTTTCGAATTTTGCGTGTAATTCACTTTTTATACTAATACCATATTAACTAATAAAATGGTAAGTGTAGCCGCACGTTATTTATTCTTTATCATTAATTTCTTAAATTTGAATAATCTTTGAGAGACATAACCCATACGTGTAAAATATAACTCGCGGTCAACGCCTTCTCTACGTTTATAAAAAATATATAATACGAATATACGTGCGCGTGATTCGTTTCAAAGAAGGGTCTATAATTATAAACAATCTAAGGCGGTAACGAAATCAGGCAACAAGAAAAAATATATTTAGTAAATCGAGATAATTAAGCCAAGTATAAAAATGGTTAAGCGACCGTGCTAGAACCACGGAATTCGGGAATGCCTAACACCTTCTCCCGGGTTAACAGAATTCCTTATCCGGATTTCTGGTTCGCAGAATGACAAACAGAGTCATATTCTCCTCGATTCGGGATTAAAACCGGTGACTTGGGACGCCATAAAATTCCCAGGTGGCGACTCTGAAACAAATAAACAAATCCCGTTTCGACTGTCCTTTAATTGGAGAAAACTCCCTTCACCCCCTGCGGGGGCGGAAAAAGGAGGTGTGACATTAGTTACTTCATTTTATAGTTTCAAAATACACACCCTGTCATGGTTCGAAGTGGAACAAGTGATTTAAACACAACATAACTTGTTTGACTTTCTCAGCACCCATATACAACCCACACTTTATCTACAGAGCCTCTAATAGATACAAAAGAGTACTATGATAGTGCCAGCAACAAGGCCCCTGCTATACCTCAAACACAATACACAAGGAAAAAAGATACATGACCCCGAAATGAAGTGGGGCTCACCAAGTTTGCTGGGAAGAGGGTGTACTGCTATCACTGATCAGTGCCACCTACTGTAGAACCACCTTCATCCATTGAAGATGCAATGCCCCTGGCAAAAAGGACGTTAGTACATATGGAATAGTACTAGTATGAATGTCTAAACACCCTCTCAATAGAATGAGTATTAACACAAGAATGAGCAATCATAAAAATCAATGAAAGCCTCAAACAATACCCAAAACATCAGGTTCAGAACAAGATAAGTTTTCAAGTAAATTTCCATATTTTAGGTTGGGAAATCTTTAGTACCAATATGCCACGTATACAATTTTGATTACAATTTCCAACACAATCACTACCATTTATGTGGCGTAGCGTCCGATCACGTCCTGATCGCCTGGCCGTCTCATCCGAGATATCAACCACAATCAAAATTTCAATTACACTTTCCAACGTAATCATCACCATGTGTGAGGCATGGCGTTAGATCACGACCCGATCTACTAGGTCGTCTCATCTGAGATATCATCCTTTTCTATCAATCATCCCTTTCATTCATTGGCACTAGTGGTCACAATTGTAATATCCCTTTTTTATTTAGGATGTTAGCCATTTTTCATATTTCATATTTAATGGTCAACTTTTTCACTTTGAACCATCATCATGGATTTTCAACAACAAGGTATTTACATTCAAGACATTAAGCATACATATGAGCAAACAAGAGTCTTAAGCGCATTGAGGTTTCTTACGCAATTGACATTAGCTATCCTTTGCCATAGCATTTAGATAAGCAATCAAACCTTTGAACGCATTATCAAATAGTAGTACAACTTAACAAGAGCATTTGGAATACATATTGAACACATATGTCTTTTGACACAAAGTTTATTCGGAATACATTCATAATGAGTAACTCGGGACTTATAATGGCATTGTGGGGTTTTATCAATAAGAGAAGAGTTTAGCCAACATACCTCACTTGAGCTTCCTTAAACTTTAAAATGTTTCGGAAATCTTAGCAACATCGATCTATTTTAGAAATATAATAAATTGAACCGAAAATTAGGAAGATAATCATAGTTCCAGCTCATATTTTTTTAAAGTTCTAGCTCATTTGAGTACTTTATCAAACAATAGGTGTGCATTAATGCTTCAAGGTCCTCCTATGGTGGATTCCATCATCCGACAACCCATTATCTACTATTTTTAGCTCAACAATTTTCCTACACCCTTTGGTAACACATGCATGCAAGATGAACAACTCCCACACCCAAGAATTGCCTTACTAATAACCCATTTTTAGTTAAATGTCGAAATTGAGAGTTAGGGTGTAGAATCTTACCTCTAGGATGAAGACCTAGTGAGTTTTCCTTGTTAATCTTCCAAGATTTGAGTAAGAATTGAGGAACAATTGGTTGAGGAACTCTCTCCCACTCTAGAGCACTCTCTCACTCTCAAAGTATCAAGTTTTTGCTTAAGAAATGGTCCATAGCGTCTATATAATGAAATGCGGTCGGGTTATAAAAACCATAAAAATGAAGCTCCGAAACAGAATCTGCGATCATATATACGACCGCATAATTCATTTGCGGTCCACGAAATGGGCCGCAAAATGGTCCTTCGGAATTGGGCACCCTTACCTGGTATGCGGTTGCTATGCGGCCCACAGACCTATTCTACGGTCGCACAATGCACCGCAGACCTGTTCTGTGGTCGCATAATCGATCGCAAAATGGCATCCAAACTTGCCCAATTTTTGCCTCACTCTGCGGCCATTCTATGGCCCGTAGAGTGATTCTGTGGCCGCATAGTGGATCGTAGAAATGTCTTTTTTGCCAAATATTTTCCTTTACTTCCCCGCACACTGTTCAGCCCAAAAAGTCTGTGTCGTGGTTCACAAGCTTGTCGCGAAGAATCTCTACAATCATGAACACGTAAGTCTACCTCTGCACTACAAAATTTCGAATTTTAGGTAAAACATTTTATGGGGCCTTACATCCTCCTCCTCTTAAGAACTTTCATCCTCGAATGAGGGTCAGAGTTCGCCACATAGAAACAGTTCCAAGTCTACAATCATGAACACGTAAGTCTATCTCGGTACCACAAAATTTCGGGTTTTAGGTAAAATAATTTATGGGGCCTTACACACTAAATGGCTCCACTTTTGATTAGTGACTCAAATTCATTTTTCAGCCTAAAGCAATCCTCGGTGTCATGCCCAGGTACGCTTGGATGGTATATGCACCATTTGGTTACATCAAAGTATTTTGAAGGATGGTTAGGGACCCTCCTTTATACTGGATGTATCAAGCTAACACTCCTCAGTCTTTCAAATAGTTGAGCCAAGGGCTCAGCAATCGAGGTGTAGTTTCTATGACCTCTTTCATCAAATTTAGGCTAGGTGGGGGTGCATAAATGGGTTGATTTTGATGAGTGATAGTTTGAATTGGAGCATATGGTTGTGACGGATTTGGATTTGTATAGGTTCGAGGTGGGTTATATTGAGGTTGGAGATTGTAGTATGGTTGTGTGTTGTATACTGGAGCATAAGTAGGTGGATATGGGGAATGGGTGTTTGGAGAGTAAGAATTGTTTCCATGGTGGGGATTGGACTGGTAATACGAAACGATTGCTGATACCTCTTCCTTTTTATTCTTTCCGCTACCTATTGAACCAAACTGAATTGTTTGCTAGTTGCTTGCAATGCAGCCATAGATTGTACATTGCTCGACTTTATGCCCTCCTCTAAAAAGTCTCCCATCATAACAAGTTCAGGAACTTCTGCCCCATCATACCCATCATTTTTCAAAGTACTTTCTTTCCTAAGCTTTGATGAAGTACTTAGTGAACTCACTGTCATCTAATGAGGGTTGTGCTATGGAGGCCTCCGACCTCCATCGACATGCATATTCTTGAAATGACTCTGATGGCTTCTTTTGCAAGTTTACCAGCATGAACCTATCAGGGGTAATTTCTATGCTGAACCTGAAACGGTTCATGAAATCTTCTACCATATCCCCCACTCCCTCCAATTTCTAGGATCTTGGTGAGTGTGCCAAGTAAGTGTTTCCCCTGTCAAATTCCTTATGGATAGTTTTATCCTTAACTTCTCAATTCTTCCTACTCCAGCTAGCTTATCACACTAAACTGTCAAGTGTGCATGGGGATCACCTATCCCATTAAATATGTCAAACTTCTGAGGTTTTGTACCCTATTGGCATTTCCATATCAAGGTGTATACATAGATTCTCATAATCTAGACTTTCACTCCCTCGAGTGACCTGAAGGTTCTTCATTTGTTTCCTCAATGCCCATAATTGTTCGGATACCGACTCTTCCTGCTTATACTTAGCTTCCTTCACGATTTTGGTGTACTGAGCAATTTCATAAGGCAGCTTGATCGTGACATGCACTGTCAAAGTGGGTTCTGAAATGGAATAAACGGGAGGAACATAACGCTCATGTATAGCGATATGTGTAGTGGGTATGTGCTGGTTTTATTAGTGGTTAAGGTGACGCCATCACGAGGAGGGGTATGAATTATATTGGTAGAGACAGTTGGATTTTGAGGTGTTTGAACATAATTTGGTATATAAGGGGTGTGTATGGGAGGATTTGGTGGGTTTGCAGGGGTTACTAGGGTATAATCTGGTTTGTAAGGACTAAAGTCGGGGTATTGTTTGCTTGGCGAGTAATTAGAGGAAAATGGTTGGGGGTCAAATCTAAAGAAGGAAAACGGGGTGGCTGTAAGAGAGTCCTCACAACTAGATTTGTCCATTCTTGAATGTGTTGTACTTCCTCTCTCAATAATTCCATCTCTTGGGCTATCCTAGCAACATGTTCGTCATTCCGAGTAGGATCTTTTTTTCCCGATCGCCCCGGGCTATCATCAATTACCAGATCATGTTCGGTCGGGTTATCTGTCACAAACATCTTCCCTTTCGATCTCAAGTTGTATGGTGGTTCCTCCAGTTTTTAGGTCAACACAAACCAACCACTTTTTTGGAGGAATAATAATAAAGCAATTCAAGAAAAGAGGAAAAAAAGAAAGAAAAGAAAAGAAAGAGAATAGAAGTCAGTTTCATTGTTTGCACAAACATGAGCGCACGGAGCAGTTAGTTCACGTATACAAGCAAATGTGTTTGCTAATGTTTGAGGAGCCTCTCTTTGCCGGATATAGGCCTAAGTCGCGAATTTTGACGTATAATTAGATTCGACAAATTCAGGTCCGAAGCAAGCTTTGGTTTTTATTAATAATATTTGGATTGTAATAGGCAGGAACAAAGGTTACTACATTATTTTCAACATTGATAACGTTACATGGTCTCAACAGACTCTCCCTTAGGAAAATGAAAGGGTTCGGGATAAAATATACAAGGTTGAAAATGAGTGAAATCAACCAGCTTGTAATAACCATCCCGAAATCATTTCCCATGTATTCTTCCTCTTCCAATTTCCTCTTCTGGGTCTTTTTCAAATTCTTCTTCATCATCATTGAACTCAAGCTCTTCCTCTAGGTCTTCTTTAGGTTTTGTTCAATTTTTATACACTCAACTAATCGGTCATCCTCCTCGGGAGAGCATATGATTAATTGATTCTGGGACTACTTGACGGTGTATGGAGGTAGTCATAAGGTTGTGCGGCAAAATTTTATGATAGATTTGTAAAGCCGTCACTGCATCATCCAACCAGGCTATTCTCTCTCTTCTTGGTCGAGCTAGCTCATCCTATTCATTGATCTAGACATAGTGTTCCAGAGTGCACCATGAATTCTGACCCATTGTCATCATAATTAAATCATTCCACTCTTTTTGAAGCCTCCTTATCCTTAATATTAGGATCTGCCCATTATACTCATCTTCATATAGTGTCGTCCTTGTCCGCAGCGGTACATCTTGAATCAACCTAAACTGCTTGAGAACTCATAGGGGTGCATATGGTTGGATTCCCTTGAGTCCTATCAGTTTGATGAAATACTTTTGGGGAGTCCTTAGAATCGCCCTACTGCTCAGCCATGACAACTTCCAGTTTATCCACTCTTCGCTTAAGTTGGTCGGCATCTCTCTCCGTTCTTCCTGTCCATGTAAGGAGACCCAATTCCTCATTCTCTCATTGTGACTTCGAATCATGTTGCTAATGCCCACAAAGTAATCAATTGTGGTCTCGTTTATAGAAGTGCTATGTGGCCCATATTTGGAATAACAAGTTGTAGCCCTTGAAGAAATTGTACCCCCAAGAACATGTGGACAATGCTTTGAGAATTTTGGCTAACACCATAGGTACCAAGCTGGGAAACCAGCAGTCCTAGCAGCACCAAAGAGAAGGTTATGGGTCAGAGACTTTCCCAGTTATCTTTATCACATTGAAACTCTCATAAGTACCATTCATAGCTCTTATGATGTCCAAGCTTGTCGAACAATTGGTCCAGGCTTACCCATCCATCCTCAATGTCCCTTAAACTTTAACTACCCACTAATCCTAAAGCATTGACAAATCTGTAGCTGGACATGGTGACTGGTAGTATCGGTTTCCTCTCAGAGAATTGAAACTTTGTGAAGCTGGTAATGTCTTCCAACTTTGGCACCAAATCATAGTCAACGAACTTGAAAACCACTTTGGCCTGATCCAAGAATTCTATTAGCAAATGGGTAAGCACCCTATTTGCTTGGATGTTCAGTAAGGCAGTCAATGCTCCTAGGTGCATCCTGATTTTATCTCCATGCTCTCGAAGGATTTTCTTCCACCATTGCTTTAGGTTGTGTGGTGCTCCCATGACCATATTGATTTCGGGGATGTTCTGGTTGATTTTCATTTCTGAAGAGGGTAGAAAAAGGGTTTGATAAGTGTTTGCTCCGGATCTATAGTGTTCATCATGATTGGTTCGTTGTTACACAAAAGTCATGTCATTGGGTGCATGACCCGTTGGCATTAAAGTGGCTTTCCTAATTGTGTGTCAAGACCAAGGACTGACTCACCTAAGGTTTATGCAATATGACCTATGTTTAGTAGAATAGAGTATTTCCTAATTTTGAATTGGACTGAATACTGTGAGAAGTTATTTCAGTTAAGCTGACAAAGCCATTCTCTAAATCTAAAGAATTTTGAAAGAAGGTTCGGAGGGGTATAAAAGATAATCCTCGCATGCCATTGTATGTGATAGTGTACAACCAAGACTCGGTAGGAAAGAGTGTGATGACAGTATATATAAAGAGGTAATAGATAGTGGGATGTTAGTAATAACATTGAAGCAAACAGATAAGTACATAATGAGCAAGTAAGCAGGCAAACACATATTTGCAAATTAAGCACAGTTAACGCAGTATATAAACATTCCTAAATTCCAAGTCTAGTCTAAGTCTGCTATGGCAGAACCTAAATATAATTCTCAGCAGAGTCGCCATGTTATTGCACTCTATTTTTATATGAGTCAAAGCAAGATTCAACTAGTGGTTTCTCTATTAATGATAAAAGAGAGTAGCCACCTAATATTTAAAGGTATACTAGGGTACCTGTTTTATTTATCAAATTATTATCCTATTAGTCTGCTAACCAGTGAGATTTTGGGTAAGGATTCTTGTTCTTATAAGGGGAAGGTTTTAGGCACCCCCTAGAATCTACCTAAGGTAGCTCCATAGGACTTAGACTATATTCGGAAAATCAAATGTCTATATTCTAATTTTAGTTAGTGCTAAGTTTGTGTGACTTACTCTATGTTATATTCTAAAATTTATCATTTTGAAAGGGATGTAGTACATATAAGTTAAAAAGAGAGTATGGGTTTTACTTACAAAGGCCTTTGAAATATCTGTACAATTGAAAGACTTTTTGAAATATGTTTATAATACTTATACTTACTAACTTTGCAAAAATGTGGCTAAGTTTAAAATACTCCTTTTCAAAAAAATGGTTATTTTTTGTAATCTTGAGGAAATGAGTGTGATTGAAGAATTGGGTTTAGATTGTCACGACCCAAACTGGAGGGCCATGACTAGCACCCGACCATACTTGTCGAGCACCAACGTACATTACATCTAACCTTCATTATTATCTTTTAGGGCTGACGAGATCAATATAAATGGTAGACCTGGATCATGGACAACCAGCAATAAAATATGACGGCATGAACATACATAGCAGGGGATGACCAGACAATCAAGAAACTACATATAAGGTATAAGCTACCACGCTACCATGAAAGACTATATAACAAAAACCAGCCGACAAGGCATACCAAACTATACATGAGTCGACACTTGTCTATGAGCCTCTAAATGAACATAAGTGCTGCAACATAGCCGGAACAGGGCCCCGACATACCCATAATGTCTATAACAAAAATGCATACCAAGAACAAGGCAAGTCCGGAGAAGGGATCTCGCCAATCACCGCTGAACTGGACAACCTACTGTGGTGGGGGAGCTGCACCTGCCTGTCTATCAGGACCTACAGCACGACATGCAGCGTCCACAAATAAAAGGACGTCAGTACGAATAAAGTACTGAGTATGTAAGGCAGGGAACCATAAATACGATGAGTAATGTAAGCAAGGATAGAGAATATACAACCTGTAACATCTTAGTACCTCTGAGGGCTACTGACATGAAATGCATGATACATATGTTTAAATACATAAACCTTTAAAACATTCGCCTATATGGGCATCATCATCATCATATCGTACCCGGCCATAATAGGCTCGGTAAAAAATGTACCCGGCCATCATAAGGCTCGGTAGAATCGTAGCCGGCCACGTGGAGCTTGGTAAAACCCAACTGATCAGTGGTTGCACAATAGGTGTCGTACCTGGCCAACTATATCGTGGCTCGGTAGAGTAAAATAGATACATATATATAATGCATGCTCGACTCATGGAATCACATTCTAAACCTTTCGGAGTGACGTAAGGTCGGTATCCTCTGTACACGTTATTAGGACTAACTCTTCACTATGAACCTTATAAGAATCAGGAAGTACCAACAATATTGATAACATAAGAATAAGAGAAGCAACATTAACATCAATCGTTCCACAAGAGGGAAAACTATGTAAGTAGTTCTAGCTTCTAAGAGTAGAATATCTTGGAAGATCGTTCATTACATTATGTACAATCGGAGTCGTGCAAAAGAAGGAAAGGGATAGCCTCACATACCTTGTATATACTTCCCCAATCTCAAGCTATGCAATTGTCAAAACTCCTTAGTCTACAATAAGAGAAACGATCCTATCGTTATCATTTAAGCGTCATAACTATTATGTATCGACCACAACCTATTTTACGATGAAACGGACAGCACCTCCCCTATATATATGACTTCATACCATTAAAAACAATCACCAAACAGACCAAACAACATCAATAATAAACATATTGAGCCTCCCAAAATAGTCCACACACAACCTAATCACTCCATACATACGACGACCATCGTAGTCGTGTCAAACGACCCGGAAATGTTACGAATAACTATCATACCACAACCCTACATATATATGGTGTTTCTCCACACCCTTCCTCCTCCAAAACTCCACAAAACAGTAGTAAAATACGCAGCCCAACAGCCACGCAAAACAGTCCACAAAACAATAACATTACTACCAAGCCTTTCCATATATATTTCACAAGTTCTAACTTTAATGGCTTAGCCGCAACTTGGATAATCTTAAATACATATAGAGTAAGAGGTTCCTTACCATTATACAGAAAGAACAACTCCAATTTGACCTTAAATTTCCATGAAATATCCCTCCAATGCTGCCACGACAACAAAAAAGCGAAACTAGCGATCAATTAGTGTTTTTCGGCACTAGAATCACTTTAGAAGGCTTGAAATCACCTAGGATTGATATTAAGAACATGAGGGAGTATTTACAGAACATAAACCCTTTAAAACAACCTCCCACATGATCTGGAACGACACAAAAATGAGCAACAACAAGAAGAACAAGAGACTTACTAGCGCCACGGAATTCCCGACACTTGATTTGTGTTGTTTGCCCTTTTTTGGGGCTTGAATCTTGAGAGAACCTTGAGAGGATGTTCCTAGGGTTCTAAGGTCTGAAACTAGTGAGAATAAATGACTTAAAATGGGTTGGAGGCATCCTATATAGGTCCAAATATCTTAAACCGCCTTAGTGGGCCCCATAGAGAGGTGCTTGGCGCAGTCTCGCGAAAATGCAAATATCTCTCTACTCCGAGATCGTATCGATGAATGGTTTAATGAGTTGGAAACTAGACTCATAGATATTTAATGTTGTTGGTAGATCACCCCGTAATTCCTTGTAAATTAGGAGAAAAGATTAGAAACATTTGACCTAATGTTTAAGTAAAATTATGAACCTAAGTTGCGACAACTTTTGTCGACTTTTGTTTCATAACTCGTTTGACTTCAAGACTTATGATACGGATATTATATGATTAAAATACCTTAATAAATGACCTCTTGAGTGTATTAAGCACCGCTAGATTTACCTGAACATACGAGTTACAACATCCTTGATTCATTTAACTTCTAATACTTGTTAATCACCCTTATACACTCTTGTATCACTTAAGACCAATATGATTGACTTATTATCATCTCAAAGATAATTCCTTCTTGGATTTATGTTAACTAATATATGGCATGAACTAACACATGTGGATATGGGTTGTAACACCCTCCCCCTTAGGAACATTCGTCCTCGAATGTAAGGGGTTCATGGGGAGTTTAAATCATCGTGGATTCCAATGGAAATTTCCGATCAATTTTCCCCTATAAAATGGTCACTAGCAAAACTTGCAAGCAATTAGGCCCAACATATGGCTTCACAAGGCTACACAAAGCATTATGCATATTTACATTATCTACATATCACCATTTTGTATTAAGGAGGATTATTCTCAAATTATTGCTTACCTCATAGAGCCATTTCACCTTCCAATGTATCTTGTCTTCCACCAGCATCCTTGTTATCTTCATTCTGGAATAGGTAAAAGTATTTAGACTTCATCTCCTCTTCTGCTTCCCATGCCATTTCTTCCATATTTTTGTTCCTCCACAATACTTTGACGAAAGCTACATCTTTTATTCTCAGCTTGCGGACTTGTTGATCTAATATCGCCATTGGCACTTATTCATATGATAGGTACTCTGTAACTTGTACATTTTTGATAGGGACGACTCGAGAAGGGTCTCCAATACATTTCCTCAACATAGATACATGGAATACCGGGTGGACAAATTCCAATTCGGATGGCAATTCTAACTCATAAGCAACCTGTCCAATTCGTCAAAGAATTTTATACGGCCCGATATACCTTGGACTCAGCTTACCTTTCTTCCCAAAACGCATAATACCCTTCATTGGTGAGATCCTCAGGAAAACACAATCACCAACCTCAAACTCCAGATCACGACGTCGGACATCGGAATAAGATTTTTGCCTGCTTTGTGCCGTCCTCAATCGCTCCTGTATCACTTTCACCTTCTCAATAGCTTGGTGAATCAAATCTGGCCCATATAATTCTATTTCACCGACTTCGAACCATCCAACTGGTGATCTACATATCCTCCCGTATAGTGCCTCGTATGGGGCATTTTAATATTGGAATGGTAGCTATTATTGTAGGCGAATTCTATGAGTGGAAGATGGTCATCCCAATTCCCCTTAAAATCTAGAACACATGCTCGTAGCATATCTTCTAGTGTCTGAATGGTATGTTCAACCTGTCCGTCAGTCTGCGGATGAAATACAGTGCTGAGATTTACTTGTGTGCCTAAACCCTTCTGGAAAGACCTCCAAAAGTTAGCCGTAAATTGAGCTCCTCGGTCTGATATAATAGATACCGGAACACCATGAAGCCTAACAATCTCCTTGATATACAACTTCACATAATCTTTAGCCGTGTAAGTTGTCTTAACTGGCAGAAAATGGGCACATTTTGTAAGTCAATCAATTATCACCCAGATGGAGTCAAACTTATGATAAGAGCGAGGTAATCCAATAATGAAGTCCATATTAATCACCTCCTATTTCCAGGTCGGAATCTCTATATTCTAAAGCAATCCACCGGGTTTCTGATGTTCTATCTTTACTTGTTGACAATTGGGACACTGGGCTACAAATTCTGCAATAGACTTCTTCATATTATCCCACCAATACTGCTCCTTGACATCATGATACATCTTTGTCGAGCCGGGATGGATGGAATATCGGGATTGATGAATCTCATTCATAATCTTCTCTCGCAACCCTGCCACATTAGGCACACACAATCGACTCTGGTATCTCAGTGCCCCATCTTTTCCGATCTCAAAAGCCGTACTTTTACACTGTTGAATGCTTTCTCTTAATCGTACTAAGATAGGATCTTCATATTGCCATGCTTTTACCTCGGCTACCAAAGATGATTCTGATGTATTCTGTACAGTAACACCTCCGTCATCAGAGTCTAACAATCTGATTCTCATATTGGCTAGCTGATGAAGCTCTTTAGTCAACCCCCATCTACCTGCCTCAATATGTACTAAGCTTCCCATTGATTTACGGCTGAGAGCGTCTGCCACAACATTGGCTTTACCGGGATGATACAATATCTCGACGTCGTAGTCTTTCAAAAATTCAAGCCACCTACGCTGCCTCAAATTCAACTCTTTCTGCTTGAAGATGTATTGTAAACTCTTGTGATCTGTGTAGATGTCAACATGGACACCGTATAAGTAGTGCCGCCATATCTTCAAAGCATATATTACTGCAGCTAATTCCAAATCATGGGTTGGATAATTCTTTTCATGCTTCTTCAATTGTCTTGATGCATAAGCAATCACCTTCCCATGCTGCATCAATAAGCACCCCAAACCTATACCTGAGGCATCACAATATACCACATAACCTTCTGTTCCTTCAAGAAGAGTGAGCACTAGTGCGGATGTCAATCGATTCTTCAGCTCTTAAAAACTACGTTCACAAGTGTCAGACCACTGGAATTTGGTAGCTTTATGTATTAACTTAGTCAATGGTGATGATATAGAGGAAAATCCTTCTACAAACCGCCTATAATATCCTGCTAGCCCTAGGAAGCTGCGGACTTCTGATGGTGTTGTAGGTCTCGGCCAATTCTTTACTGCATCGATCTTCTGAGTGTCGACACTAATACCCTCATCAGATATCACATGGCCAAGGAATGCTACTGAGTTCAGTCAGAATTCACATTTGGAGAGCTTAGCATATAACTTACGATCCTGAAGCGTCTGTAATACTATCCGCAAGTGGCCCGCATGTTCCGCCTCCGAACGAGAATACACTAGAATGTCATCAATGAATACAATCACGAACACATCAAGATAGGGCCCGAATATAGTATTCATGAGATCCATAAAAGCTGCTGGGGCATTTGTTAGCCCGAACGACATCACCAAGAACTCAAAGTGCCCATATCTTGTCCGGAAGGCCGTCTTTGGAATATCCTTTTCCTTAACCCTCACCTGATGATACCCTGAACGTAAATCAATCTTGGAGAAATACTTGGCACCATGGAGTTGGTCAAACAGGTCATCAATTCTTGGAAGTGGATACTTGTTCTTTATAGTAAACTTATTCAACTGTCGATAGTCGATACACATCCGTAATGACCCATCTTTTTTCCGCACGAATAGGACTAGCGCACCCCAAGGTGAAGTGCTAGGCCTAATGAAGCCCTTATCCAACAAGTCCTTCAACTGCACCTTCAACTCTCGCAACTCTGCCGGGGCCATTCTGTATGAAGGGATAGAGATTGGTTGAGTGTCAGGCAACACATCAATGCTAAACTCAATCTCCCTTTCAGGAGGAAGGCCTGGGAGTTCATCTGGGAAAACATTTGGAAATTTGTTGACCACGGGGATTGATTGTAGAGTAGGCGGCTTCGCCTCCGCATCCCTAACGTGAACGAGATGATAAATGTAACCTTTTGAGATCATTTTCCTTGCCTTAAGATAGGAAATAAACCTACCTTTCGGTGTAGCAATGTTCCCTTTCCATTCAATGACGGGTTCACCCGGAAATTGGAACCTAACCATCTTCGTACGACAATCAACATTTGCATAGCATGAGGCCAACCAGTCCATTCCCATTATCACATCAAAATCAACCATTTCTAACTCAAATAAATTTGCCGAGGTTTGACGACTACAAATCATCACAGTGCAACCTCTATATACCCTTCTAGCAATCACAGAATCTCCTATCGGATTAGATACCGCAAGGGGTTTACTTATCAATTCAGGTTCAATGCCAAACTTATTAGCCACAAAGGGTGTAACATATGATAATGTAGATCCCGGATCAATCAGCACATATACATCATAAGAAAACACAGACAATATACCTGTAACAACATCTGGAGACGACTCGAGATCCTGTTGACCTACTAGAGCATAGGTTCGATTTTGAGCACCACTCGAACTCGGCACTGCACCTCTACCCCTACCACGACCTGTCGACTGCTGAAAACCCCGTGCTGGAGGTCGAACTGATGAGGAAGAACCAGACACAGATCCAGTCGGCTGAGCCATACCATCACCTCCTCTGTTAGGACAATCCCGCATCATATGGACAGGCTGTCCGTATGAATAGCACGCATCAGAACCTCGACGACACAGTCCAAAGTGGGCCTTGCTGCACTGATCACAATGTGGTGTTGGGGGTCTCATCTAACTAGTATCCCTATGATGTTGCGAGATAGATGCCCGCGAACTCTGACTTGGACCAGAATAGGATCGATCATATCGAGGCCTCTGAAACTGTGGAGGAGCACTAGCTACAGGTGGCGCCGAACTCCTCGAAAACTGTGGCCTGATGCTGCCTCTGAAGTCATCAGAATACCCTGCAAATCTCGCCCTCTTATGCTGGCCCCTATCCTGCTCCCTAACTGCCCTCTGCTGGCGCTTACGATCCTCTAGGGTCTGGGCATAAGCTTGAATACGGGAAATATCCATGCCCTCCACCAAGGAGGCTGTCGTACACTCATTTATCAGATGTGGTCCCAACCCATTCACGAACATATGCACCCTATCACTCATCTCGGCCACCATATGGGGAGCATACCTTGCCAAAGAATCAAACTGCATACTGTACTCTCGCATACTCATATTACCTTGTCTAAGGTTTAAGAACTTATCAGCTCTAGCTCGTCGTATCTCAACTAGCAAGTAGTGACGAAGAAAGGCCTCAGAAAATTCCTTCCACACAGCTGGAGGAGCGTTCAGACCCCTGGATCTCTCCCAACTATCATACCAGAGAACCGCTAAATCCCGTAGCCGATAAGAAGCCAACTATACTGCCTTTGTATCACTAACATACATAACCCGAAGTGTACGATGAACCTAGTCAATAAAAGTTTACGGGTCCTCCTTGGGGTCTGATCCGGTAAACACTAGAGGGTCTAAATTAATAAAATCACGAACTCTCGTACTAACTGGTTTCTCAGCAGCACCTGTATTCTGCCTCTGAGCCTGAGCAGCTACCAAGCTAGTCAATAACTGCAAAGCACTCCGCATATCCTGGTCTGTAGTGCCAGACGAAGGAACTGGAGGTGCTGGGTGCCTCCTAATATCCTCTGGAGGAGAAGGGGTAGATGAGGTATGAGACGACATCTCACTCTGAGCCTCACTTTGGCCTGCTCTGGCTTGGGGCACCTGACTGGTATCCTCTCCCGCAGCTGTATCAAGCCGTCTACTAATTGTTTACTTCCTAGTCGAAGGCATCGCTGAAAGAAAACAAGGTGAATATTAGAGACAAACACTTATGACTCAACTCTACGCACGATCTAGATTCAGGAAGAAGGTAACAACCCTAGATGTCATGTAGCCTCCTGATTATAAATGTGGCGCGCTACACATCCATAATCAAGACTCTAGTAGACATGGCTCATAGACAATCCCTAGGACAGACTTGCTCTAATACCAAGTTTGTCACGACCCAAACTGGATGGCCATGACTAGCACCCGACCATACTTGTCGAGCACCAACGTACATTTCATCTAACCTTCATTATTATCTTTTAGGGTTGACGAGATCAATATAAATGGTAGACCTGGATCATGGACAACCAGCAATAAAATATGACGGCATGAACATACATAGCAGGGGATGACCAGACAATCAAGAAACTACATATAAGGTATGAGCTACCATGCTACCATGAAAGACTATATAACAAAAACCAGCCGACAAGGCATACCAAACTATACATGAGTCGACACTTGTCTATGAGCCTCTAAATAAACATAAGTGCTGCAACATAGTCGGAACAGGGCCCCGACATACCCATAATGTCTATAACAAAAATGCATACCAAGACCAAGGCAAGTCCGGAGAAGGGATCTCGCCAATTACCGCTGAACTGGATAGCCTACTGTGGTGGGGGAGCTGCACCTACCTGTCTATCAAGACCTGCAGCACGACATGCATCGTCCACAAATAAAAGGACGTCAGTACGAATAAAGTACTGAGTATGTAAGGCAAGGAACTATAAATACGATCAGTAATGTAAGCAAGGATAGAGAATATACAACCTGTAACATCTTAGTACCTCTGAGGGCTACTGACATGAAATGCATGATACATATGTATAAATACATAAACCTTTAAAACATTCGCCTCTGTGGGCATCATCATCATCATATCGTACCCGGCCATAATAGGCTCGGTAAAAAACGTACCCGGCCATCATAAGGCTCGGTAGAATCGTACCCGGCCACGTGGAGCTCGGTAAAACCCAACTGATCAGTGGTTGCACAATAGGTGCCGTACCCGGCAAACTATAGCGTGGCTCGGTAGAGTAAAATAGATACATATATATAATGCATTCTCGACTCATGGAATCACATTCTAAACCTTTCGGAGTGACGTAAGGTCGGTATCCTCGGTACACGTTATTAGGACTAACTCTTCACTATGAACCTTATAAGAAGCAGGAAGTACCAACAACATTGATAACATAAGAATAAGAGAAGCAACATTAACATCAATCGTTCCACAAGAGGGAAAACTATGTAAGTAGTTCTAGCTTCTAAGAGTAGAATATCTTGGAAGATCGTTCATTACATTATGTACAATCGGAGTCGTGCAAAAGAAGGAAAGGGATAGCCTCACATACCTTGTATATACTTCCCCAATCTCAAGCTATGCAATTGTCAAAACTCCTTAGTCTACAATAAGAGAAACGATACTATCGTTATCATTTAAGCGTCATAACTATTATGTATCGACCACAACCTATTTTACGATGAAACAGACAACACCTCCCCTATATATATGACTTCACACCATTTAAAACAATCACCAAACAACCCAAACAACATCAATAATAAACATATTGAGCCTTCCAAAATAGTCCACGCACAACCTAATCACTCCATACATACGACGACCATCGTAGTCGTGTCAAACGACCCGGAAATGTTACGAATAACTATCATCCCACAACCCTACATATATATGGTGTTTCTGCACACCCTTCCTCCTCCAAAACTCCCAAAACAGTAGTAAAATACGCAGCCCAATAGCAACGCAAAACAATCCACAAAACAATAACATTACTACCAAGCCTTTCGATATATATTTCACAAGTTCTAGCTTCAATGGCTTAGCCGCAACTTGGATAATCTTAAATACATATAGAGTAAGAGGTTCCTTACCTTTATACAGAAATAACAACTCCAATTTGACCTTAAATTGCCATGAAATATCCCTCCAATGCTGCCACAACAACAAAAAGCGAAACTAGCGATCAATTAGTGTTTTTCGGCACTAGAATCACTTTAGAAGGCTTGAAATCACCTAGGATTGATATTAAGAACATGAGGGAGTATTTACAGAACCTAAACCCTTTAAAACAACCTCCCACATGAGCTGGAATGACACAAAAATGAGCAACAACAAGAAGAACAAGAGACTTACTAGCGCCACAGAATTCCCGACACTTGATTTGTGTTGTTTGCCCTTTTTTGGGTCTTGAATCTTGAGAGAACCTTGAGAGGATGTTCCTAGGGTTCTAAGGTCTGAAAATAGTGAGAAGAAATGACTTAAAATGGGTTGGAGGCATCCTATATAGGTCCAAATATCTTAAACCGCCTTAGTGGGCCCCATAGAGAGGTGCTTGGCGTAGTCTCGCAAAAATGCAAATATCTCTCTACTCCGAGATCGTATCGATGAATGGTTTAATGCGTTGGATACTAGACTCATAGATATTTAATTTTGTTGGTAGATCACCCCGTAATTCCTTGTAAATTAGGAGAAAAAATTAGAAACATTTAACCTAATGTTTAAGTAAAATTATGAACCTAAGTTGCGACAACTTTTGTCGAATTTTGTTTCATAACTCGTTTGACTTCAAGACTTATGATACATATATTATATGATTAAAATACCTTAATACATGATCTATTGAGTGTATTAAGCACCGCTAGATTTACCTGAAAATACGAGTTACAACATCCTTGATTCATTTAACTTCTAATACTTGTTAATCACCCTTATACACTCTTGTATCACTTAAGACCAATATGATTGACTTATTATCATCTCAAAGATAATTCCTTCTTGGATTTATGTTAACTAATATATGTCATGAACTAACACATGTGGATATGTGTTGTAACATAGATATACCTTGAAGACTGATTTTTCGAATCTTCTATCAAGTTTAAGAGAAAAATTCTTGAAGCGTTCCTTGACAACATTTTATATCTCATTTTGTTTGTAGAAATCTTGACTTTGAAATTGTTTGCCCAATTCTAGCTTTTAAAGGAAGGGGGTTGTCTACTTTCCAAATCTGTTTTTGAACTAAAAATCCACGAAAATGGTTAGTAAAGATTGAGGATGAAAATCATATTGCAGAAATAACTAAATATATTTGAAGTTATTAATTAATGTAGGAGTAGTAATTCTTTTAATTTTACCTACAGTTTTAGATTTGCCTAGGTTTTCTAAAGTAATTCAAAGAGACAAGAGGAAATATTTACTCAAATATTATCAGTGTCATATACATAAGAATAATAACAGATCATGTAAAGCGATAAAGGGAGGGAATAGACTCATTGGTTTGGGCCTGAAGAAGGTTAGGCCCAGTGAATAGGAAACAAACGGCAGAAACTTCCATGACTTCAGACTCAAAGCCTGGAACTTGGGCCTAAGTTCTTGAGAACTCAACAGGCCCAATTATGTTATATGTTCAAAAGAAAACAAAGGGAAAAAATTAGTGACAAACACATAATATTTAAATGCAGATAAGATCAAACGCAAGGCCCAAATGAGACTGTAACAAATGTTTACGATTAAGAATGTAAATGAATCTGTGTAATATCGAACAGAGTAGGGAAAGTTATAGTGAAGCCTTTTCCTTCATTAGACACTAACCCTAAAGAGATTAGCAAATGTCAATGATTAAGGGCTTAAGGTGAAATTCCATTTATAGCCAAGACGCCCTTTGGGCCCCCTAGCACTTCAAAGTTAACAAGAGTCTCAAGGACCCTGAATAGTGCATGTGTCAGGGAGAGCATCTCAACCACAAACTAAATCTCACCCCTAAATACCGCTAACCACTCACACTTACTCCCCCTACAGGTTTAAATGCTAATGAGGCATTCATTGTAAGTTTCAATATAATTGTAACAACAATACACAGATTTTGGCATGTGTACTTCTAACAGAAACTATACAGAATGTTACTATGAACATGTGACAATAGATAACATCAAGAAGATCACAATCCAAACACCAGTGTGTAGTTCACTAAGAACTACCAATATGCAGAATAATACTCAGAGAAACCAATTGCAGGTGCAATTAGGTTAAAAGATCAGCAACAAGTTATTTCAAAAGTTCAAACAATTAAGTTAGGCAACTTAAGAATTATAAGAGGTATACAGTTCAAGTTTACAGTGGTCCTCAACCTTAAAAGCCTATGCTTAAGTTAATCTTGGGTTCATACATAGACTAAGTCTTAATTTCTAATAGATGTATGAGTTACTAGTTTCAAATGTGATCTCTAAAGAGCATCAGCAGGGGTAATGAAGCAAGCAAATTGGTCTCAACTTAGCATATGATCACTTTCTCCTTACAAAATTCCTAATCTCATATTCACACTAGGCTCATTAAGAGTTAAGGCATAGTATTATATTCAAGGAGAGCAGATAACATCAGAAGGTACCTCTTAAGTCTATTAGTCAGTCATAGTCAACTTATAAAGGCTTAGAAAGGTTTAGTTTGTGACGGTGCAGCATGAGAACATAGGCATGAGTGTGAGATATAAACATGAAATTTTGTTTAAGAGCGGGATATAATACAGATAGCTAAAGAGAAGATATATAGACACACACATGAGACATTCCTTAAAATTGCAAGACCATAACAGGGTAGAATATCTAACACCATATGGATCAGACCAGGAGACTAATCATTGGAGTTCAAAATAATGGATTGTTTCACATTAAGTAAGCATGTTTTAGTTGTACAAGTTAACTGTAAAATCAGCCATGATGAGGTTCAACTTTGCACAATAAATGAGACTTGAATACCATAGATACAACTTAATGAAGAGAGCATAACTTAAACTAAGTGAATAGCAACTATTAGAATTCACACAAGAACATGTGTAGAGACTCGGCATGACTTGATTTAGTTGATTCAAAACATGTCTATACAATGAAATTCCAGATATGGTCACACATTCATGAAGGTTTACAGAAAATCATCACAATGATCTTTTCATAGTTACAGAATCATAGAGGCACACTAGAAGGAAAAGGTCAACTCATATAACATAAGCTAATATTCTTAAAACTATGATGACAAACTTATATTTTCCCTTGAGTGTTCATAACTACTATAGTTAAGCATGTCAAGCAGACAACTTTAAGTGTATAATACAAATCAACAAATAATCACTAAGATAAAGATCAACACAAGAGTCATAGCAAAATCATTATAGAAGTATAAGACCAAAATAGGTGTGCGGAATCATTAAAGGTTCATATCACATTTTGACTTTAGTTTATCGGGTGGATAACCTTAAGTACATAGGAAAAATCAACAAGTAACACTAAGTAAAAACTAGTAGATTAAGAATGAGAGTAATAACAAAAGTCATTAGTGAGGTTTAAGTTCAAGATAGATACGTATAACTAGCAAGGTTCTTTGCTAATCATACATCACATATTCATTGAGATTACGAAGTGGCCGACTAGTATTAATTTAACTTCTGATCATTAAGGAAGACAATGCTAAAACATGATGTAAATTATGAACTAATAATAACACATTATGAGCAGAGATGATCAGCTATAGTCAATAATATCACATCATGATCAAAGCTAATTAACATAAGATAATAGAGTAGGCATTATTTCAACTAAACAACCAAAGAAAACAAGAGCCGAAAATCACTGACCTTCCTTTGAGCAACAAACCAAACGAAGGCTTTTTTTAGTCGTGAATGAATTAGAAAGCTCAAACTCCAACCAGTAATGGAGCTCAGAAAAGAAATCAAACAGATTAGAAACCCTAGCTCGAATTATCTCTAAACAAAGCTAAAATTGATATTTTCTGTAAATGATTTCTAATGTGTCTCTAGTGTTAGGTCTATTAGGCGAGAACATTAAAGCTCTCTTTTTATAGTGGCATTCAATTCCTTAGGTTTCAATAGATTCAAACGATAGTGGAGAGTGACGGAGAATTGATGATGTGAGCACGATGGAGTGAAATCATAGATGAACAAAAGGGAAAATGTGACGACCCGACCAGTCGTCTCATGAGTTACCACTCCATTTCCCTCATTTCTACTTCTTTATGCTTCGTTATCCGTGTTATATGTGACCGGATTGATCAGTTTGAGTTCGTAGAGGATTTGGTAAGAAATGAGACACTTAGTCTCTTTTAAGAAGGTTTATGTTGGAAAAGTCAACCGAATGTTGACTTATATGTTAGAGGGACTGGATGTGAGTTCCAATGGTTTGATTAGATTCGAGAGGTGATTTATGGCTTAGGAGTGTGATCGGAATGTGTTTTGGAGGTCCGGAGTAGAATTAGGCTTGAATTGGCAAAGTTGATATTTTGCCGATTTCCGGTTGGTAGGTGAGATCTTGATCTGTCGGAATGGAATTCCGAGAGTTGAAGTAGCTTTGTTGTGTTATTTAGGATGTGTGTGTAAAATTTCAGGTCATTCAGACGTGGGTTTGTTGGGTTTTTGATCGAAAACGTATTTCGGAAGATTTTTAGAAACTTAGGCTTGAATTCGATGTGTTTTGGGTAATTTGATGTTGTTTGAGGTGTTTCTATGATTGGATCAAGTTTGAATAAGGTTTTAGGAAGTATTGGTGCCTTTGGTTGAGGTCCCGGGGGCCTCGGGTGAGTTTCGGGTGGTTAATCGGACCATTTTGTGCCTTAAAAGATTGCAAATTTTGAGTTTCAGCTGTTGTAGAAAATTATCCCTTCGCGATCGCGTAGGGTGTATCGCGATCGCGTAGAAGGAATTGAGGAAGGCCAGATTTAAGCCTTCACATTCGCGTGAAAGGCTTTGCGTTCGCAGAAGGCTGGGGTTCAGTGCATCGCGTTTGCGAGAGGGCACTCACGATCGCATAGAGTAGTTTGGGTCTGAGGGGTCCTGGGTGAATTGTTCATCGTGTTCGCGTAAGGGAGTCCGCGTTCGCGAAGGTGTTGGAGGCAGAAGCATCGCATTCGCGTAGGCTATGTCACGATCGCGTAGGTTTTTTTTGAGTATTTTAAAATTTGTTCTTCGCGATCGTGAGGGAATTGCCGCAATCACGATAAAGGTAAGGGCATAACTGGGCAGAATGTTTTAAGTCATTTCATCCGCAATTTTGGGACTCATTTCCCCCATTGTTGATCATTTTGAGAGCTTGTTGAAGGAAATTAAAGAGGGATTCAATGAGAAATGTTTGGAGGTAAGAAATTCGGACCAAAAACTCGAATCTATTGTGAAATCCACCTAGAAATCATGGAATCTTAAGCTAAAAATGGAAGAACTAGGGCTTGAAATTTTGGACTTTTGATTTGGGGAGTTGGAGGACCATTTGGGTTCGGATTTGAGAACTTTTGGTGTGTATGAATTCGTTGGGAGATAAGGAACCCGTTAATGTAAAATTTTTTGAGTTTCGAGAAGTGGACCCGGGGCTCGGGTTTTGCTAATTTCAGAATTTTTGATATTTTGCGCTTGTGCTTTGTTCCCTTAGCATATTGTGACGTATTCGTTCTGATTTTGGATAGATTCGACGCTCGTGGAGGCCGATTCGAGGGGCAAAGGCATCGCGAGCTAGAGATTTAGCCGGTTCAAGGTGAGTAATGATTGTAAATGATGTTCTGAGGGTTTGAAACCCTGGATTGCACATCGTAGTGCTATATTGAGGTGAGACACACGCTTGATGATGAGCGTGGGGTCGTTTACTATTGAGGATTGTGACTTGGTCCATCCCGATTGATGATTTTATCGCATATTTGACTTAAACTTATTTGTTATCATCATGATTTGGGCTGATTGCCATACTTGGGCTTCGTGCCACCTATTTGAACCCTTTGGGGATTTTTATCACTATTTTCTCACTGTTTTAACTTATTACTTGAACTCAGTCATGCTGTTTTCCACTGTTTTGCAACTCAGCCACTTTTACTCAATTTTGAGACTTAAATGATATTTTAAATGATGTTTTGGGCTGAGAACTACTATTTTACTAATGCCCTAGGGGCTTGTGATGATTTTCGGACTGAGTACGGTCGAGGGCCAGATGTGAGGATACACTGATACTGATATGAGGGCTAGGTCCTAAGATACATATGTACGCCATGAGGTGGCTTGATTGATATGAGGCCGATGGCCTAGATTTGATGCCACGAGATGACTTGATATTGATCTTGGGTTGTAAGGGGCTCCTCCGGATTCTGTACACCCCCAGTGAGCGCGAGTACCCATTGTGATGTGAGATTGATCCCGAGGGTCTAAAATTATTGATACTGTACCCGAGGGACGAACTTCTATGTGCTTACTTTATCTTAATTGTCTGTCAATTACCTGTTTATTTGTTGTAGAAGTAGTTTATTCTACTTTTCATTGGTTTACTGCTTACAAATTTCCTATCTAATTGCTTTATTATAGAATGCCTTGTGTAAACGTGATTTCTTACTTTTAGACATTATTTATCTTTATTACTCACTGGATTGGAGTACTCACTTTACTCCCTGTACCTTGTGTGCAGATCCAGGTGCCCAAGAGGTCGAGTGAGAGCTTTTCAGGCGTTCAGCACTTGCCGGGAATTTCGAGGTAGCTACATGGCATCTGCAACCCTAATTTCCCCCTTCTATCTTATTACTTTTTCCGCATTTCCTAGACTATCTATGTAGTAGGTTGTTCAGACTTGTATTAGAGGCTATAGACTTGTAACACCAGATCAGTGTGAGCTGTGTAGTTTTTATGTCTTGTTGACTTTCGCATATTTAACTTGTTGTTTTACACACTTATTATGATAATTGGTAATTAAACCGTGTTAGAAAATGTTTTATTAAGAATGAAAACGGGTTGTGGTTTGATAGCTGGTCCGACTTGCCTATTAATGTGATAGGCGCTATTACGATCGGTATTTGGGGTCGTGATAAGTTGGTATCAGAGTCTAGGATACATAGGTCTCGCGAGTCATGAGCCAGTTTAGTAGAGTCTCATGGATCGGTACGGAGACGTCTGTATTTATCCTCGAGAGGCTGCAGAACCTTTAGGAAAAAAACTTCATATTCTTGAAATTCTTTTTGTGCGAACTTGTTGATCCGAGTACTGAACTTCTCTTATTCTATTCTCTCACAGATGGTGAGGACATGAGCTACCGGACGAGGTGGACAACCCCTAGTGTCACCAGTTGATACCACCAGAGGCCGAGGACGCGGTCGTGGTTGTGGCAGAGGCAGAGCAGAAGGTAGCACCTGTTGATCCACCAGCTGCCCCAGCTCAGGATCAGGCTCCTACAGCACCAGTTCAGGCACCAGCTGTGCCCATCGTGATTCTGGGTTTTCAGGAGGCCTTGACACAGATCTTATCAGTTTGCACTAGCTTGGCTCAAGCAGTTTCAGCCACTACAGCCGCAGCTACTTCACAGGCCGGGGGAGGCAATCAGACTCCCGCCGCTCGCACACTAGAGCAGGTAGTGCAGGGACTTTAGATGCCGGGGGCACCTCCAGCCTAGTCGGTTGCACCAACTCAGGAGTTTGCAGTACCAGTTATGTCGGATGATGAGCAGCATCGACTTGAGAGGTTTGGTAGACTCCAGCCTTCGACATTCAGCGGAGCGGAGGGTGAGGATTCCCAGGATTTCTTGGATTAGTGCCAGCAAATACTTCGTACAACAGGGATTCTTGAGTCTAGCGGTGTGACATTTACTACCTTTTAGTTTTCTGGGGCTGCCTTCGCTTGGTGGGAGGATTTTGAGAGGCGTAGGCCTGTTAGTGCAGCACCTCTTACTTGGTAGTAGTTCTCCGTTCTCTTCCTGGAGAAGTATGTGACGCAGTCTCGCAGAGAGGAGCTGCGTAGGCAGTTTGAGTGGCTGTGTCAGGGGGAGATGACCGTGTCCCAATATGAGAGGAGGTTTTCTGAGTTGGCTCGCTATGCCATCTGGTTGGTTTCGACGGATCGAGAGAGGATCAGGAGGTTTGTCGATGGCCTTACTTACCAGCTCCTTATTCTGATGACTAGAGAGAGGGTGACAGGTGGCACCTTCAAGGAGGTGGTTGATATCGCTCGTGAGATTGAGTCGGTCCACCATTAGGAGCGAGAGGAGAGGGAAGCCAAGAGGCCTTGAGGATTTGGAAGCTATAGTGGTGCTCATTCGAGGGGCCAGTTTCGACATGGTAGAGGCCGTTCTTTTAGGCCTGCTCAGTCAGCCCGCCCAGAGTATCACGGTGCATCTTTAGGTCATGGTTATGATGGGTCTCAGCAGGTCCAGTTATCACTCAGCGCCCTCCCAGCCTAGAGTTCATCTCTTGCCCCATCAGCTCAGGGTTCTTATATGCCGAGTGCATCTGCTAGTCACTCCGGTGTAAGGGTTTCCCTTTAGTCCCCTTCTCCAGCACCTGGGAGCTGTTATGAGTGTGGCGAGATGGGCCACATATGGAGGCAGTGTCTTCATCGGGTTGCTAGTTCATCCCGGCAAAGGGGTCAGTCTTCGGCTTTAGCGCCAGTTCCTTTACCACCACCCGCTCAGCCAGCTAGGGGTGGGGGTTAGTCAGCCAGGGGTCACCCCAGAGTGGGAGGTCGATCAGGCGGTGGCCAGACTCATTTCTATGCTATCCCAGGTAGGCCAGAAGCTATTGCTTCAGATGCTGTTATTACAGGTATTGTTTCAGTCTGTCACAGAGATGCCTCTATATTATTTGATCCCGGTTCCACCTTTTCTTATGTGTTATCATATTTTGATTGTTATTTGGGTACGCCTTGTGAGTTTCTTGCTTTACCTGTTCATGTATCTACCCCGGTGGGTGATACCGTTGTTGTCGACTGTGTGTACTGGTCATGTGTGGTGACTATTGGGGGTCTGGAGACCTGAGTGGATCTATTGCTATTGAGCATAGTGGATTTTGATGACATTTTGGGCATGGATTGGTTATCTCCGTGTCGTGCTATTCTGGACTATCATGCTAAGATAGTCACTTTGGCTATGCCGGGTGTGTCGCGGATCGAGTGGCGTGGTGTGACTGATTATGTTCCTAGTAGAGTGATCTCTTTCTTGAAAGCCCAACATATGGTTGGGAAGGGTTGTCTGTCATATCTAGTGTTTGTGAGGGATGTCGAAGCTGAGACTCCCAATCTTGATTCTGTCCCAGTTGTGAGAGATTTTCCCGATGTGTTTCCTACAGACCTGCCGGGCATGCCATCAGACAGGGATATTGATTTTGGTATTGACCTGGTGCCAGACACTCAGCCCGTTTCTATCTCGCCGTATCGTATGGCACCAGCGGAGTTGAAGGAATTGAAGGATCAACTTCAGAAACTCCTAGATAAGGGGTTCATTCGGCCTAGTATGTCACCTTGGGGTGCGCCGGTTTTGTTTGTGAAGAAGAAGGATGGCACAATGAGAATGTGCATTGATTATAGGCAATTGAACAAGGTAACAATTAAGAACAAGTATCCTTTGCCTCGCATTGATGATTTATTTGACCAACTTCAGGGAGCGAGGGTGTTCTCCAAGATTGATCTCCATTCGGGTTATCACCAGTTGAGGATCAGGGATTCAGGTATTCTTAAGACTGCTTTCAGGACCAGATATGGTCATTATGAGTTCCTTGTGATGTCTTTCGGGCTAACCAATGCCCCGACAACATTCATGCATTTGATGAACAGCGTGTTCTAGCCTTATCTCGATTCGTTTGTCATAGTATTCATTGATGATATTCTGGTGTATTCGCGTAGTCAAGAGGAGCACACAGAGCATTTGAGAGTTGTGTTGAAGAGATTGAGGGAGGAGAAGGTTTATGCAAAATTCTCCAAGTGTGAGTTTTGGCTCAGTTCAGTGGCTTTCTTGGGGCATGTGGTGTCCAGCAAGGGTATTCAGGTTGATCCAACGAAGATAGAGCCGGTTCAAAGTTGGCCCAGACCGTCCACAGCCACAGAGATTCGCAGCTTTCTTGGTTTGACAGGCTATTATTGCCGGTTTATTTAGGGATTCTCATCTATCGCATCTCCCTTGACCAAGTTGACTCAGAACAGTGTTCCATTTGTATGGTTGGACGAGTGTGAGGAGAGCTTTTAGAAGCTCAAGACAGCTTTGACCACAACTCCAGTATTGGTTTTGCCATCAGCTTCAGGTTCATATACCGTGTATTGTGATGCTTCGATAGTTGGGATCGGTTGTGTATTGATGTAGGAGGGTAGAGTTATTGCTTATTCTTCTCGTCAGTTGAAGACCCATGAGAAGAACTACCCCGTACATGATTTGGAGTTGGATGCCATAGTTCACGCATTGAAGATTTGGAGGCATTACCTGTATGGCGTATCTTGTAAGGTGTTCACTGATCATCGCAGTCTTCAGCATTTGTTCAAGCAAAAGGATCTTAATTTGAGGCAACAGAGATGGTTGGAGTTGCTTAAGGATTACGATATCACTATATTGTACTATCCAGGAAAGGCCAATGTGGTGGCCAATGCTTTGAGCTGAAAGGCAGTGAGTATGGGGAGTTTGGCATATATTCCAGTTGGGGAGAGACCCCTTGCAGTTGATGTTCAGGCCTTGGACAATCGGTTCATGAGGTTGGATATTTCGGAGCCCAGTCGGGTCGGAGCTTGTGTGATTTCTCGGTCTTCCTTATATGATCGCATCAGAGAGTGCCAGTATGATGATCCGCATTTGCTTGTCCTTAGGAATAGAGTTCAGCATGATGATGCCAAAGATGTGACCATCGGTGATGATGGGGTGTTGAGGATGCAAGGCCGGATTTGTGTGCCCAATATGGATGGGCTTCGGGAGTTGATTCTGGAGGAGGCCCATAGCTCGCGATATTCCATTCATCCGGGTGCCGCAAAGATGTATCAGGATTTGAGGCAGCATTATTGGTAGAGAAAAATGAAGAAAGATATTATGGGATTTGTAGCTCGGTATCTCAATTGTCAGCAAGTTATATATGAGCATCAGAGACCGGGTGACTTGCTTCAGCAGATGGATATTCCTAAGTGGAAGTGGGAGAGGATCACTATGGACTTTGTTGTTGGACTTCCACGGACTTTGAAGAAGTTCAATGCTATTTGGGTGATTGTAGATCGGCTGACCAAGTCCGCGCACTTCATTCCTGTGTGTACTACCTATTCTTTAGAGTGGTTGACAAGGATCTATATCCGAGAGATTGTTCGTTTGCATGGTGCCCCAATCTCCATCATTTCAGATAGAGGTACTCAGTTTACTTCGCAGTTTTGGAGGGCCGTACAGAGAGAGTTGGGTACTTAGGTAGAGTTGAGCACAACTTTTCATCTTTAGACGGACGAGCAATCCGAGCGTACTATTCAGATATTGGAAGACATGTTGCGTGCTTGTGTCATCGATTTCGGAGGATCATGGTATGAGTTTCTACCGCTTGCAGAGTTTACTTATAACAACAGTTACCAATCGAGTATTCAGATGGCTCCATATGAGGCTTTGTATGGGAGGCAGTGTAGATCTCTAGTTGGTTTGTTCGAGCCCGGTGAGGCTAGGCTATTGGGGATTGATTTGGTACAGGATGCTTTGGAAAAGGTGAAGGTGATTCAGGAGAGGCTTCGTACAGCGTAGTCGAGGCAAAAGAGTTATGCTGATAGAAAGGTTTGAGATGTGTCCTACATGGTTGGCGAGAAGGTTCTGTTGAAGGTCTCACCCATGAAGGGTGTTATGAGATTTGGGAAGAAAGGGAAATTGAATCCTCGGTTCATTGGGCCTTTTGAAGTGCTTCGAAGGATTGGGGAGGTAGCTTATGAGCTTGCCTTGCCACCCAGCTTGTCGAGTGTGCATCCAGTGTTTCATATTTCTATGCTCCGGAAGTATATTGGGGATCCGTCTCACATCCTGGATTTCAGCACGGTTAAGTTGGATGATGATTTGACCTATGATGTAGAGCCAGTAGCTATTTTGGGTCGTCAGGTTCGAAAGTTGAGGTCAAAGGATATAGTTTCAGTGAAAGTGCAGTGGAGAGGTCGGCCCGTGGAAGAGGCTACTTGGGATACAGAGCGGGAGATGCGGAGCAGATATTCTCACCTATTCGAGGCTTCAGGTATGTTTCTTGACTCGTTCGAGGACGAACGTTTGTTTAAGTTGGGGAGGATATGACGACCCGGACAGTCGTCTCATGAATTACCGCTCCATTTCCCCCATTTTTGCTTCTTTATGCTTTGTTATCCGTGTTTTATGTGATCGGATTGATCATTTTGAGTTCGAAGAGGATTTGGTAAAAAATGAGACACTTAGTCTCTTTTAAGAAGGTTTAAGTTGAAAAAGTTAATCTGATGTTGATTTATGTGTTAGAGGGCTTGGATGTCAGTTCCGATGGTTCAATTTGCTTCGGGAGGTGATTTATGGCTTAGGAGTGTGATCGGAATGGGTTTTGGAGGTCCAGAGTAGAATTAGGCTTGAATTGGCGAAGTTGATATTTTGGCGATTTTTGGTTGGTAAGTGAGATCTTGATCCAGGGGTCGGAATTGAATTCCAAGAGTTGCAGTAGCTTCGTTGTGTCATTTGGGATGTGTGCGCAAAATTTCAGGTCATTCGGACGTGGTTTGGTTGGGTTTTTGATCGAAAGCGTATTTCGGAAGATTTTTACAAACTTTGGTTTGAATTCGATGTGTTTTGGGTAATTTGATGTTGTTTGAGGTGTTTCGATGATTGGATCAAGTTTAAATAAGGTTTTAGGATGTGTTGGTGCCTTTGGTTGAGGTCCTGGGGGCCTCGGGTGAGTTTCGGGTGGTCAATCGGACCATTTTGTGCCTTAAAAGATTGCAGATTTTGAGTTTAGCTGTTGCAGAAAATTATCCCTTCGCGATCACGTAGGGTGTATCGCGATCGCGTAGAAGGAATTGAGGAAGCCAGATTTAAGCCTTCATGTTTGCGTGAGAGGCTTTGCATTCGCGGAAGGCTGGGGTTCAATGCATCGCATTCGCGAGAGGGCACTCGCGATCGCATAGAATAGTTTGGGTCTGAGGGGTCCAGGGTGAATTGTTCATTGCATTCGCATAAGGGAGTCCGCATTCGCGAAGGTGTTGGAGGCAGAAGCATCACGTTCGCGTAGGCTATGTCGCGACAGGTTTTTTTTTGAGGAGTTTAAAATTTGTTCTTTACCATCGCGAGGGAATTGCCGCGATCGCGATGAAGGAAAGGGCAGAACTGGGTAGAATGTTTTAAGTCATTTCATCCGCGATTTTGAGACTCATTTCCCCCATTGTTGATCATTTTGAGAGCTTGTTGAAGGAAATTAAAGAGGAATTCAAGGAGAAACGTTTGGAGGTAAGAAATTCGGACCTAAAACTCGAATCTATTATGAAATCCACCTAGAAATCATGGAATCTTAAGCTAAAAATGGAAGAACTAGGGCTTGGAATTTGGACTTTTGATTTGGGGATTTGGAGGACCATTTAGGGTCAGATTTGAGAACTTTTGGTGTGTATGAACTCGTGGGGAGATAAGGAACCCGTTGATGAGAAAATATCTGAGTTTCGAGAAGTGGGCCTGGGGCTCGGGGCTCGGGTTTTGCTAATTTCGGGATTTTTGATATTTTTCGATTGTTTTCGCTTTGGCTTTGTTCCCTTAGCATATTGTGACGTATTCGTTTTGATTTTGGATAGATTCGACGCGCGTGGAGGCAGATTTGAGGGGCAAAGGCGTCGCGAGCTAGAGATTTAGCCGGTTCGAGGTGAGTAATGATTGTAAATGATGTTCTGAGGGTTTGAAACCCCGGATTGCACATCGTAGTGCTATATTAAGGTGAGACACACACTTGATGATGAGCGTGGGGTCGTTTACTATTGGGGATTGCGACTTGGTCCGTCCCGATTGATTATTTTACCGCGTATTTGACTGAAACTTATTTGTTATCATCATGATTTGGGCGGATTGCCATACTTGGGCTTCGTGCCAACTATTTGAACCCTTCGGGGATTTTTATCACTATTTCCTCACTGTTTTGACTTATTACTTGAACTCAGTCATGCTGTTTTCCACTGTTTTACAACTCAGCCACTTTTACTCAGTTTTGAGACTTAAATGATATTTTAAATGATGTTTTGGGTTGAGAGCTACTGTTTTACTAATACTCGAGGAGGTTGTGATAATTTTTGGACTGAGTACAGCCGAGGGCCAGATGTGAGGATACACTGATACTGATATGAGGCCTAGGTCCTGAGATACATATGTACGCCACGAGGTGGCTTGATTAATATGAGGCCGAGGGCCTAGATTTGATGCCACGAGATGGCTTGATATTGCGCTTGGGCCATAAGGGGCCCCTCCGGAGTCTGCACACCCCTAGTGAGTGCGGGTACCCATTATGATACGAGATTGAGCCCGATGGGCGGAAATTGTTGATACTGTGCCCGAGGGGCGAACTTCTACGTGCTTACTTTATCTTAATTCTCTGTCAATTACCTGTTTATTTGTTGTAGAAGTAGTTTATTCTACTTTTCATTGGTTTACTGCTTACAAATTTCCTATCTAATTGCTTCATTATAGAATGCCTTGTGTAAACGTGATTTCTTACTTTCAGTCATTATTTATCTTTATTACTCACTAGGTCGGAGTACTCACATTACTCCCTGCACCTTGCGTGCAGATCCAGGTGCCCTAGAGGTCGAGTGAGAGCTTTTCAGGCGTTTAGCATTTGCCGGGGATTTCGAGGTAGCTGCCTGGCGTCCGCATCCCTAATTTTCCCCTTCAATCTTATTACTTTTTCCGCATTTCCTAGACTATCTATGTAGTAGGTTGTTCAGACTTGTATTAGAGGCTCTAGATTTATGACACCATATTAGTGTGGGCTGTGTAGTTTTTATGTCTTGTTGACTTCCACATATCTAACTTGCTGTTTTACACACTTATTATGGCAATTGATAATTAAACCGTGTTAGCAAATATTTTATTAAGAATGAAAACGGTTGTGGTTTGATAGTTGTCCGGCTTGCCTAGTAATGTGATAGGCGCCATCACGACTGATTTTTGGGGTCGTGACAGAAAATTAACGAGTTCATCATGCGACTGTGAAGAATCTCCATGTATGCTTTGATTTAACATAACACAAACGGGATTCAGAGATTTGATGTTTTATGTTTAAGCTAGGGTTTTTGGATTTGGGCTTTTAAATCTTAAAGATGAAAATGGGAAAAGTTCAGCGAATATCGTGGGTATTGAAGACAGAATAGATGATTTTTGGGTGATTTAAGACCTTGCACAAATTCATGCAAGATTTTCTTGATATACATTGTGATGGGAGTGGAGTGAAAAGAGAGGAAAGGGTGGCGGCTGGGTCAAAGGGGAAATGATTTAGGGGTTGGGTAGGGGTTGGTGATCTTTAAGGGATAAAAGGGGGAGAAGGAATGGGAGCCGTTGGACCCTTGATCAACGACTCCGATTATTTTGACAATTAGGGGTTAAGAAATAGTTTTATAGAGAAAGATCAACGGCCGTTGAATTCTTGTGATCTAACGGAGGACATAAAATACAATGGGGCTTTTAAAATAATTAAAAAAATGAATTAAACCTGGTCCGTTGATGATATGAATCAACAACCAGGATAGTGTGTATGTTTTTGTGAGCGAATGAGATGGGTGACGTGGTACGATATGGTCGGCTAAGGGAGGGAGCGTGGATCGCCAAGGTGGAGTAAAGAAGGGGTTTGGACCGAGTCAGATTGGCAATTGGGCTTGGGTATTTGGGCTGTTTTGATTTAAAAAGTAGCCATTTTATATTTAATTATACAGTTACAAATGTAGTCATTTCGGTCTTTAACCCCTTTATAATTAATTTAAATAAACTTAAATAATTTAAATAAAATATAATATAAATTAAAATTATCAAATACACTACTAATTACTGTAATTACTTAATTAATTATTAAATATCTTATTTTCTTTGTGACATTTATTTTGAACTAGTAGGTTATTTTACCAAAATTAAGAAATATCCTTGTTAAATTAATTATAAACCTATGTAATGAATGTAAAAGTTATTTTAATAGTTTTAGAAATAGTAGGAGTGATATTTTTAATTATAATACTAAATTATTAATTTAACACCATTAATTACTTAATTTATATAAAAATATTTTACCAAAATTAAGAAATATCCTTGTTAAATTAATTATAAAACCTATGTAATGAATTTTAATAGTTTAGAAATAGTAGGAGTGATATATTTGTAATTATACTACTAAATTATTAATTTTAATACGATAAATTACTTAATTTATATAAAAATAAGTATTCATTTAATATAAATAAAATTCAATATACTTATTAAAAATCATTAAGTGCAAGTAAATTAATTATAAAAGGGAGGGTCAAAATTGGTCGTCAACAGCTGCCCCTCTTTGATCGGAGACGATTAAAGAATTTTCGGGCAAAAAAATTAGCCAATTATGTCTCGACTTTAGGCACATATTGGAAAAATGACATATGGTTTTAAGTAAGATTATGGGTTATAGAATTAGAGAAGGAGTTATGGAAAATTATGGATGGTTTTTAAGGGAATTTTGGAAAATTAGGGCAGAATTTTGGCTTTGAATTGCACATACCTCGGGCTTAATGAGGATCAAGTCTCATGTAATTCTGGAGTGATGGTTTGGAGGAGGCAACGCTCGCAGGAATTGCCCCAGTATCATATTATGATGATACTACGAGACGGAAGATTTGGTACACATGATAGCTCTAGACTGCGACCTGTTTTGAAAGATTTGAAGAATTAGAGTTCCACTAATAGTTTTTGAGCTTGAGTTTGGAGCCTTGACCAGCTTATGAGTTTGTTGTCCCTCATAGCGTTGTAGCTTGGTTGGTTGCTTAGAAGATGTTCCACGTCGCGATGTCCGTTCCTGCAAAAATAAAATACACACATACCCATATATCATAATGCAACTATATTAAGATGTGATGTAAATGATGCATGAATGATGAAGCCTGGTTGCTGGTTAGCCACAATTTGGGATTAGGATGACGAGATACTTGAATTTGACTCGATTGTTAGCCGGGCTGTGTACCGTTTTGCAGCTATCGGAGCATGAAGTCTCCTCACATTAGGAGTATCTTTGTGCGATGTGAGTAGTTGAATTGTAATGTAGAATGTATCTCCGCGTGATTGGAGTAGTTGCATTGAAATATAGAATATATCTCTGCGTGATGGGAGTAGTTGCATTGGAATGTAAAGTATCTCCACACGATGGGAGTTTCTGACTTTAAATTGTAATGATGCCTGTAAGTTGCGTGAGTCAAACATCAAAACATTCGAGATAACATAAAGAAATAAGGAGCAATGCCTAAGAGATATAACCGCTACAACTGCTAGAAGAAGTAATTAAGGACATAAACTACAATTAAAAGATAAAAGTAGTGGGCCTTCTCCAATTTTGATCACAACTTACCCAAAAAAGGTAAAATATAACCGCTATAGATGGAATTACAAAAGTTGCCCTAAAAAGGTATTTTTCGTCTATTTATAGTGTCCAGAATTTCACTGACAAAAAACCTTGGTAGCACAAACAAGGGTCCTGTGTACCAGCAATTTACGAATCATAGTAAAAAACTTTACTAACTTTATTAGTTGCAAGGAGATTTTGTATTTCAATGATAATTTCAGCAAGTCGCTGGGGAATGTCGAGAATTTGAGCAGGGAGGGCCATGGCTTCTCGATATACACTGGTAGAAAATTTCTATTTTTTTTTGTAGAGCACGAAGGCTTATCGAGCTTCTTTGCCTATACTCGCTTGAGAACTCTTGTACCCTCTTATGTGATATGTAACTAGATCGTCAAACTCTTTCCTGCTATACCTAGACGATTCTCAAGGACAAAAGGTATAGCATTACATTTAACATAAGTGGCTGTCACCTTCTCGTCGCCGATCAGCGTCACCAAGAATGGCATAATCGCAAAGCTTCGTCGTGCCATATACCCTTTCAGTATCTAGCCACAGATAAACTACTGATATAGATCTTTCGCATGGAGGAAAACCCATCCTTGCCAAGGCTGAGGTTGAGGGTTCAAGTTCCTCCTTCCGTTCCTGGCTTCGTCTGAACTCCAGTGTAACTTTCATCTCTGATCAGTGTCTTTTTCAGGACCCGAGGACAGGGGAATCCTTGGGAGTGGACGTGAGGACAAAGGGCTCTATGAAACATCTACGACGACTGTCTTTTTGATTGATACCGCATTCGTGTTTCTATTTATGGTTCTTATGGAGCTACATTACAACAAATCTTCTTTTTCTGCAGCATTACTTTTATGATCTTAGGAGCGCTGGCCTCCATGGCCCAAATGAAAGTAAATGGAAGTAGTTACTTATTCATGATCTGGCATGTACAGAATGAAAACTTCATTCTCGATTCTATGAAATTTTTTATGAAAGCCTTTCATTTGCTTCTCTTCGATGGATGTTTGATTTTCTCGGCATGAATGAAGTTGAATACCTGATCTTCTCGGACATAGCTTAGTCCCCAAACCGTTTTGCGGTTCTAGAGGACCCTGAACAAGAAGAGGCAAAGATGCCAAATCTGGACAATGCTGAACCGGAAGAGATTACTCAGGAGGCTACTTACGAAGAATGGAGAGAATGAACCTAGAGAAAGGAAGTAATCCCCAAGTAAAGATGAAATTCAATGATATTGATCCGATTCAAGATCACCAAGAGGTAATATTCATTCATTAAATTGCACAATTGTCTCTGCGGTTGCACTTCAACTTCTGCGACCGCATAATTTGGTTGCAGACCGCAATTTCAAGAGGCTTCACACTTGGTCTTATGCACCTTCTCTGAACATATCAAACTTTGTCAGTGCGACCAGCTTTTGCGGTCGCATAATTTGGTGTGTGGACCGTGCTTCTGCCAAACTCTTATGAGGCTTCAAGGGATCTTCTGCGGTCGCAGAATTACTTTTACGGACCGCACTTCTGCTTGCATTTTTTCTGTTTGCCTTATTGAGCTGGAAACTCCTTTTTCAGTTAGATTTCTTTATTAAGCTCCAATCCTCCAACATGCATGCAAT
This sequence comes from Nicotiana tabacum, assembly GCF_000715075.1. Classification (NCBI taxonomy): domain Eukaryota; kingdom Viridiplantae; phylum Streptophyta; class Magnoliopsida; order Solanales; family Solanaceae; genus Nicotiana; species Nicotiana tabacum. Next base: position 141,560,420 of record NC_134087.1, on the reverse strand, counting down.
TCACACAATTTTATTAGATTTGGAAACAAAAATCACTACTTTCGGACTAAAACTAAAGCAAAAACAAGAAGGTACTAATAAGTGGTTAAAATCCACATGCAATTAACATCAAATGGAGCTATGGGAGGTCTCGAAACACTTTAAGGCTAGTACTCAAAACGATCTATCAGATCGTCACAATCTCTCTATTTATTTTAGGACTTTCAAGAATTTAAATTATTCAGTTTAAACTCTTAATTACTTTGATCTAATGTTTTTTTTTGTTAAAATAACTTTCATCCACCACTTAAACATTTATTTTAAGCATCACTGTGTATACGGTGCAAATCGATAGCTCGATTTCATGGCGTCTCGAGGGTTTCCAGTAATCGACTCCGAGAATTCTCGACAATTCCGCTTCGAGACAATATGAGTAGTGACTGGCCCCGAGGCAATGAAATTAACGGTCTCGGCGGATCAGGGTGAAGTTCCTAAGACACGTACATACAGCTGGCTAGGTCTAGTGATCTAGTCGGAAAAGCGAATCAAGGCATTAAATGGTTGTACCAACCCATATCTTTGTAATTAATATATTTGTACTATGTTGGGATTTTCCCTCCTATATAAAAAGGATCCTTGTCATTTTGTAAGGTCCTGTTGCTCCATATTAAATATACAAGAACATTCTCTCTGCTCTCTTACATATTCTCTTGACCTTATTACTTCATTTATTGCTCATATTTATTGTGTTTTATTTATTGTTCTTCATTTATTACTTATTATTGGCCATAAAGAGCCGCCTTTTATCCATCTATAGCTGTTACTCCCCATCGACCACCTTCGATAGCTCGCAACAGAGCTTCAGACTCGACTCCGAGGCCCTCGAATAGGCAAGCTCGAGGCCCTGATTGATAGCGACTCGGTTTGATTAACACCTCGTTCTTAAGCTCTTATTTCGTTTCTAAGTCTTTCGCATAGCATCAACTGCCTAAAAACTAGCATAAAATAGATCACGTATTTTTAGAACCACTAAATGAAATTTAATTGTTATTACCATTTTCACGGTAAACAGTTTGGCTACCACCGTGGGGCTAAAAATAATAGTGATTATTTTCTTGCTGGTTTAACTACATAAAGCAAGTTATCTTTCACGCTTTTTCTTGTCCAAGATCTTTGATTTCAGGTAAAAATGTCCGACTCAGTGAAAAACAATCTTGAGAACCACGGAGAAAATGGCGTAGACGTTCCAGGTGCTGGTGTACCTCCACGAAACCCTAAGAACATGCCAGAACCGTGGACGCAGTCTCACACGATGCTCAACACGTAGATGTAAGCTCCCACACTAACAGGAGCGTTCACCAATGAGACTAACAAGAAGCTCGAAAAACCCCGGCTAGGGAAGAACGAGAGGTGACCCTTCACGTTATTTTTGAAATGTTGCAGGCACAACAGCTAGCGATTGCTCAGCTGCAAAGTCACAAGAAAACACCCAGCACGATAGCTCCGAGGACGACTCCCCCGGCCGAGCAGATACCGGGGAGGTCAAGCAACAATGGGTTAGTAGTTGACCCCGCCATCGTAAAGATGCTCGAGGATCTCACAAAGAGGATCGAATCGGGTTAGAAGAAGATAGAAGCCAACGACAAAAAGGTCGAGACCTACAACTTCAGGGTCGACCAAATTTCGGGCGCACCCCCGATCTTGAAAGGTGTAGATTCAAAGAAGTTCATACAAAGGTCGTTCCTAGAGGAAGCGACTCCAAAACCCATTCCAAAGAATTCAGAATGCCTGACCTTCCAAAATACAATGAGACCTTGGACCCCAATGACCACGTTACTGCTTACACTTGCGCAGTGAAGGGCAACGACATAAAGGATGATGAGATCGAGTCTGTCTTACTAAAGAAGTTCGGGGAAACACTCTCGAAGGGGTCCATGATGTGGTATCACAACCTAACTCCTAACTCTATAGATTCATTTGCCATACTGGCAGATTCTTGCATAAAGGCACATGCTGGTGCCATCAAGGTAGCAACCAGGAAATCCGACGTCTTCAAGATTAAATAGAGGGAGAATAAGATGTTGCGAGAGTTCGTATCTCACTTTCAAATGGAACTAATGTAACTACCACACGTCTCCGACGACTGGGCAGTGCAGGCCTTTACTCAAGGTCTGAATGAGCGAAGCTCGGTGGCTTCGAAGCAACTGAAATAAAACTTGGTCGAATATCTCGCCGTGACCTGGTCGGACGTTCACAATCGATATCAATCAAAAAATCAGTACCAAAGATTGCCGACAACTCCGGGAAGAAGTATCCCGACTACTAGACAAAGGTCACCTCCGAGAATTCCTCAGCGATCGAGCAAAAAATTAGTTTCGGGAAAGAGAGGCGAGCATAAAGAACGAAGCAAATGAGCCGCAACACGTCACACATACGATCTTTTAAGTTGTTGGTGCCCTGCAGGAACCCACGGTCGGGAGAACGAAAACATCCCTCACCAGGAAGAGGCAAACTCGAGGCTCTATCTCAGCCCCTTAACGACACACTGGTAACTTCTTTTCTTGTGGAAATTAAACATGTGTTTGTGGTTCCAGGTAGCTCGGCCAATATTATCAGGTCAAAGGCAACAAAGCAGCTTGGACTTCCCGACCAAACTATGCTCGCCCCTCGAACCTCAACGAATTCAACACGGTGTTCACAAGGCATATTCTCGGCTGTTTCCGAATGAACAAATAAAGGGTCATACCGCGCCCTTCGAGCAGATAGCTGAAGGCCTACCGAGGTTCAAAGCATCGTCACCACTAAGGTACAATCATCTTCCTTTTTAAGTTACATCTCGTACCCACCTTTATGCAGGTGCCCGACTGAGACAACAGAAGCGCTAACCCGACTCGAAGACCTTAAGGTTTTAAAGCATCCGTTACACTCTTTTCCTTAGACCGAGCTTTAATCCCGAAGAGGGTTTTACCGGTAAGGTTTTTAACAAGGCAACACCCATATGCTAACTAAGGGAGACTCAACAAGTATTCAAGGCTTCCTTTGCAATCAACCTCGAATACTGAGGGACATCCCCCCGGAAGTTCACCTACTCTGAGAAAGCCAATACACATCGAGTGGGGTCTCGATAGGAAGATAATGTACCAGGCCAAACGGTTGAACGAACCGTGTCCATATAGAACAACTGAGCCCTTAAACAACAAAGATATGTATACTTACTCCAAGTAATCAAATAATACTTCCCAAAAGCATTTTTGCATTCCAAGGAAGCTCGACATTTTTGCAAAAAACGGCCTCAAAGCCGAAAGGCACCCCAAACACTCGGGGACTGGCGTCAACAACTTAAAACAACGCGACCTTCGGGTCGGAGATCCTAACTTATAAGCCCTCGATGAGGTAACATCAAGATCACAAAGTGTCTCCTGAGCCAAAAATGTCCCGAACACTCGGGGACTGGCATCAAAACTGAAGGCTACACGGCCTCCGGGGTCAAAAACTCCAAAATCATAAGCCCGCGATAAGGCAATACCAAGTTCACAAGCAATGGATCCCGAGCCAAGAAGCCCTTGACCACTCGGGGACTACCGTCAACTGCCATTTCCATCAACTTATCAAAACCCAAGGCTGTAAGGCCACATGCAGGCAGCCTCGGTCTCGTAAGACCTATATAAGGCAACAACAATATCTGTAAGACCACAAGCGAGGCATGAACCATACTTGTACCAAGTATCCAAAATTGTAAGACCTCAAAGGTATGAAAAACTTGTAAGACCTTACTAAAGGCATCAACCCGGTCTCAAAGTTTCGGCTATATATCGAACTTGTAAGACCCCTAAAAAGGCATACCCTCGATATAAATGCCAAAACTACCTCACTCGGGACTTAAAGGCTCCGACCAAACACAAATAACTCCAGTCACAAGGCTGTACCAGCCAAACTAACGCGACTCGGGGATGCCCGACCGTCGCTATAAATCACAGGCCTTCAATTATTCCGAATACTTTGGAAAGAACCGGTTAAACAGGCTACCCTCGATATAGGCAAAAGAGCTTCGACCATGTTAGCTCCTAAACACTGGCTTCGAAATACTCAACCTCCGAGCCAAACCTCCCAAGGTGCTCGATCATTGCCATATAACGACTCACAATCGAGGTTTTTTATTAAACCATCGAAGAGTCAGGCAAACACTATTTCAAAAAATCCTTATCGAGGGAAAAATAAAGCCTACATAAATGGTCGCATCGCCCCAAGGCATAAGAGCCACTGTCTCCAGCCCACAGATATAAAAGGCCGTACCAACCTAACACATAAGAGCCTAAGGGCCAGCTTGCAAAAACTTGAGGGTCGAATGAGCTCGAGTTGTAACCCGATTCGGAGACCGAACCCAAAACAGTTAACTAAATATGCCTAGAGCAAAAGCGTAAGAGCTATTGTTGCCAGCCCACATATATAAAAGGTCATACTAACCCAATGCGTAAGAGCCTAAGGTCCAGCTTGCAAAAACTTGAGGGTCGAATAAGCTTGAGTCGTAACCCGATTTGGAGACTGAACCCAAAACAGTTAACTAAATATGCCTAAGGGCAAAAGCGTAAGAGCCATTGTCGCCAGCCCACATATATAAAAGGTCGTATCGACCCAACGCGTAAGAGCCTAAGGGCCAGCTTGCAATTCAAAAACTTGAGGGTCGAATAAGCTCGAGTCGTAACCCGATTTAGAGACTCAACACAAAACAATTGGCCTAAATATGCCTAAGAACAAAAGCGTGTACGAGCCTACGGGCTAGCCCAATGAGCCTCAAGGCCATACCGTGAATCTAAGGATTCCCTTCAACTCAAAGACCAGCTCATCTGGCTAAAATCAAAACAAAAAGAAATGCATGGGGAAACAAAACCGCGAGGTTTTCCTCTTTATACATACATGCAAAAAAATACAAGCTCCATTTACAACATACTTCGAAAGTACTATGTACAAAATCAGAAAAGGAAATATACATCCCCCTTGGGGACTATGGCTTGTCGGCCTCATCCTTGATATCCTCGACATCGGATAGAAGGAATTTAGCATCGTGTTCTTCCGCCTTGGCTTGCTTGATCTCTTCCAAGAGGTCGAAACCCCTAGCATGAATTTCCTCAAGGATCTCCCTCAGAGATTTACACTTCACGTACTCTTTACTACTGTTCTCACGATCAAGAGCTTCCCTCAGCTTAGCCCTAGCGTGGGCAGTGCCCTTTGAATAGGCCTCCACTTTCTGGTCAGCCCTAGTGCGGCTTATTACGACCTCGGCTCGGGCATTCACCACCTCAGCCTTCACCTTCAAAAGCTCGGACTCAAGTCTTGTGAACATATTCGCTCGGACAGAATCATTTGCATGAGTGTTCCGAATCTGCACCTCGAGGGCATAAGCCTTAGCCAAAGCATCCTCCTTGGCCGCAACTTGGGCATCTAATCGAGCCTTCAAACTCGTTAAGCTCACGTTTGGCCCGACCAACTTCACCCCAAAGACGTTCCAACTCCTCCGTTTTGCTCTCTAACTGAAATATCGAAATATTAATCTCCAAAAATGAAAAGGGGGCATACATCAACCTGAAATACATGTTACTTGTCTTTCAAGACGGTGTTCACAGTTCCGACTTCTATCCGCCTCACACCGCAGGTATACCGGCTTACCTTCCTTTCTCTCACAAAGGAGCCTAAGGGATCTCTCTATATACAAAGCTTTTCGCAGCCTGGCCTCATGGCGAAACAGATTGCACTTAAGTTCGTCAAAGACCTGCAAAGGAAAATTCAATAAGAAAGGAATGACACGAAAACGAGATAAGCATATACCAACTATCGAAGCTTACCATAAATCTAAGCCGCTGAGCCTCACTAAAGGTCGAGCCAATGTCCGATGGCCTAGTATCCCCCGAAGCACCCTTGGTAGAAAAAGAGGAAGGCGCCGCATGACCCTCGCTTCTCGAAATACCTTCGACGGGAATGGGAAATGATCTTTCAGAAACAGAGGCCTCCGAAGTTAGAAGATCGATCGAATTGCCTCTTTTGAACCTCAGAAAAGGACTCGCCCCACCGTGAGCATCCTCACACCTCAGATACTTTTTCCGTTTATTGTCAACCCTCGACCTCGAGGTTGGCAGTTTCTTCTCTTCCTCCAAGGGACACAGTCTCATTTCGAAAAAATGTCCAACACCTATGGAGATAGATTAGTGCGCTAAAAGGGAAGGTACCTTTCTAAGGAAATAAGCCACTAAATGCCTACCGTTATGCTTTTCCTCCCATCTCCCCTTGGACAGATCCCACCACCTGCGCTTATCATAGGTCGAACAAGTTGCCAGCTTGCGGGACCATTCGGCCAAATCAGGGATCTCGTTCGGCAACCAAGGAATCGCTACAAAGAATAAGATAATAATACGCCTTTAGGGAGTCCACCCCCGCTATAAATAAAGCGATAAAAATACAGGTACACCACTTACGTGTGAAATTCCATTTCTTAGGAAATGGCAAGAACTCTCCAGGGATAATGTCGACTGTCCGTGCTCAAACGAACTGGCTCATCCATCCCTGGTCCTCGTCCTCTTCGTCGTTAATGGCAGGGGACCGAGTGGATTGATGTCGTAGAGTACCTTATCATCAGCACTATTTTCCAGAGGGATAACCTAACGAGATGGTTGAGGGTGACTTCAAGCCTGACCTTATCCGCAAAGTACCTTATTATCAGCACTATCTTCCAGAGAGATGGATGAGCCTGAGCCAGGGTAACCTAATATCTTCTACAGAACTCAAGAACGACCTTGTCAGGGGGACCTGACGTAAAAGGATGTGTATACACGCTCAAAAACCCCTCGACATGGGTCATGATATTCTCCTCCGGGGAAGGTACCTGTAGTACCACCCCTTCTCCCCATCCGCAATCTTTTCTAATCATCTCGCGATGTTCCACCCTTATTGAGGAGATGAACCTTGATACATGCTCCCGATGCCCTGAACATTGGGAGGTCTCTCCAACGTAAAGTCTCTCCTTAAGATAAAACACCTCGAGGCTCGTTCATCGGGTACTGGCAGTGTACCACCGACTGGACACAGAACAGAGGCGAAACTCCCCTATCTTTGATGGGCGGATGTCGATGTAGCATCCATGGCTACGGTAAAATAGGAAGAGGAGGATGAAGGTTTGGGCCAAGGCTTTAAGCCGAAACGGCGAGAGAACTAGCACAAAGAACAAAGTTCTATGGAAGAAATAGTTACTCTGAATAGTAGAGTCTCCATTTGAGATGTAAGCGAGCAAATATATAAAGGCAGGCAACGACTGCTCACCTACCCAGAAGATCGTTTAATTTTGGCCATGACAGCGTCACCTTTTTTGGGAAATGTATTGGCAGGACCACCCCGGGGGTCCCACTATCAGGTCACATGAATAATGCTATCGCGCAAAGTTCGGAAGGTATCGAGACCCTGAAGGTTTTCCTGTTATCACAAGCATCGGCCCCAAAGGAGCTGTCGACCTAATTTCGAGACAGAATCCGATCTCGGAAGCCCCAATCACCCCGAGCACGAGCTCCAAAACAGCCAACATCGAAATTCAAAGGCTAACTCCGCAAGAACGATGAAATATAAAAAATGAAAAAACTTGAAGCAAAAGGATTCTCTTGCATTGCCAAAAAATATTTACATGGGGCGTCTTTATAAGACTCGTCTCCCCGAGAGTACATACACAAGAAGAAAGAGGAAAAGCTAAGATAATGCAGTCCTACTCTTCATCGCCATTACCCTCCGAACCATCTCCGAGACCTTCATCCAAAGCAACTAAAAGCTCTCAGTTTTCCTCTGATTCTCGGCCCTTCCCGACCTCAGTTGAGAGATCGACACCTTTGGCACTGGCTTCCTCTAAGGCTTGCCTCCTCGCCTTTGCGCCAGCATGACCGACAACCCGAATCAGCTTTTGCTCGGCCTTCTCCAATATATTTCGGGCTATCTGATTTGCAGTAGCGGCGTCCTTCAGATAAGTAGCAACTTTTCCTTCGACCTCGGACTTGGTCGCAGATAATACGGCAATCTCCTTTCGAGCATCTTGGAGAAGACCCTGAGTCGATGTCAATTCCGAGGTCACTGCCTCATTTCGCTTCCTCAGCTCGAGGATCTCCTCATTCTTCTACCCAATCTGCAAAAAGAAAAGGTAAGTTAGCAAACCTTGAATTAGGGGAACCATTGACGGGTTTACAAGTAACGAATTACCTGCTCCGCAAAGCTGTTCATTTCTCTGAGCACTCCTTCCAAACTCGTTTGAAGTTCGCCCAACTCCTTCTCCTTTCGGGTAGAGGAGGCCTCCGACTCCTGCAGTCTCGAGGTAAGCCTCTCGAACTCCTTCTCACGGTATGAAAGCTCCTCTCGGAGCCTAGAGAGGGCATGGTCATACATCTTCTTAGACTACGATAAAATAGAAGAGTTAGGAAAATGAGGAATAATGCTTAAGACTAAGGAAATACACACAAACAACTATCGCTTGCCGCTGGAACCTTTCCGCTGCATTGATGGCACTAGAGGTGTTAAGATCGACGTCTTCACTGACATCGTCAATATCATCGAGAATGTTGCCAAGCACACCTCCCCCCTTGAAAGGAAACCCCACGATGGCAGCGTTCGGGTCCTGAGCATCCCTTAACTCTGTAGAGGAGAATCGAGGGCCCAAATTAAGGCTACCCAGGGAATCAATGTCGCCAAGGGGCAACTTCTACCCCTGGAAAGCTTCGAGCCCCAGACCCTTCGAGACCAGCTGCAATTGTCTCCCCAGTAGGGGCTACACTACATTCGGTCACGGGATCAGAGTCCACATTCATACCCTCCTCGAGGGTCTCCACATTACGAGATCGATCTGAATCGGCCGTTCTTGATTCAATGGCCTCCAGTCGGGGCGCCTACGTGACTCCCATGCGCGACCTTATTCTTTGTACCAAATGGTACTGACCCCCATCGTCATCTTCATCCCCAGTGCCGGGACTTGCTTGGAAGCTGAATCTGAGGTCCCGGTAGTAGCTTGAGGCCTGCGTGATTTAAGTTTCTTTGCCTTAGGGGAATCGACAGCCGCCTTATTCTTCCTTTCCTTTCCCTTAGCGAGCTCCGGAGTCTCCACCTCGCCACTAGGAGCTGGTCTCATCCGCACACCTTTGCTAAGTCCTATACATCACATCGGCCGAAGTTTATTAGCACAAAGGATACTGGGGAGAAGCATAAGATTAAGACACAAGTGTTGAGAAGAACTTTACCGTGATTCTTGGCCACCCACCGCGTTTTAGCCAGGTCGGGCCCAGACCGGACGAGATACGGGAATGAAGTATCCAATCGCCTGATCCATCTCGGCAGATCATGAACCGCTTCGGGGTACCAAGCGGCAACTGCAAAGACCAAGGGGAAATCATTTTCTGGAAGAGGAGTAAGAGGGTCACAGAGCATGTTCGAAGGAAAAGTACTTACGCTGTGTATTCCACTTCTCCAGGAATGACATCCTCTCGGCCGGGATGATGTCCGAGGTCCTCACTCGAACGAACCTGCTCATCCACCCTGGATCCTTGTCCTCATCGGTGCTCGAGAAAAATGATTTTTTTGGATCGGTGATGAAGTTTAATCAAACCTCGATAAAATAGAGGGCTATATAATATGATCAGATGGTCGAAGGTAAAGGTCTCGCCCTCGACCCCATCGGAGAAGTGGCGAAGCATATAGACTATCCTTCAAAAAGACGGATAGATTTGACCGAGCGTCACTTGATACTTGTCGCAGAAATCGAGAATCACCGGATCTATCTCGGTGGAAAAAGAGTTAGAGGAATCGACCGGACCCAGAGTGAACGGGTAAGTACATACATAAAGGAAACCAGCTTTGTGATCCGTTATGCTCTCGTTAGAACGGGGAATCTCAACCAACATTTCCTTCTCCCATCGACGGTCTTTTTTCACCTTCTCTATGTCGATCACAACACTAATGTACCGGGACACGTGTTCGCACTAGGCCGGTGTAGATGAAGGTTTGTCGACGAAAAAATCCTTTGTTGTATCGAACCCGACGAGAGTACATTGTTCAACGATGGGTATCACTTTGGGCTTTCCTTTGGATGTTAGGGATGAAGAGGCAGCCTCGTCCTTCTAAGGAACTGTCTTGGAAGTTCTAGCCATTATAGTGGCAAAACTTTTCTGAGAAAGTAGGCATATGATCAAGAGTGGAGAAAGAAAGAGTGTGAAAGGGAATAGATTTAGCCTTGGAAATTTGAAGATATTGTGAAAGTATGGATTATCAAACGGTTGATGCATTTATAGGAACCATGTGGGCAGCGGAAAAGCCGAACCAATAGCGGTTCATGAAATTCTCGATAATCGTATTTGACAGCGACCCTTGCGCGGCTTTTTGAATATGTCATTTAACGCTCTGATGGACTGACATCATAGCGATGATGCTTACGGAGTGCGGGCTCATGATCGTTTCCTATCGCTTTGTTCTAGGAAACGCGGGGACTATCTGTATACAGTGGAAATCGATGGCTAGATTTCATGGCATCTTGAGGGTTTCCAATAATCGACTCCGAGAATTCTTGACAATTCTGCTTCGAGACAATATGAGTAGTGACCGGCCCCGAGGCAATGAAATTAACGGTCTCAGCGGATCAGGGTGAAGTTCCCAAGACACGTACATACACCTGGCTAGGTCTAGCGGTCTAGTCAGAAAAGCGAATCAATGCATTAAATGGTTGTACCAGCCCATATCTTTGTAATTAATGTATTTGTACTATGTTGGGATTTCCCCTCCTATATAAAGGGGATCCTTGTCATTTTGTAAGGTCCTGTTGTTCCATACTAAATATACAAGAACATTCCCTCTGCTCTCTAACATATTCTCTTGACCTTATTACTTCATTTATTGCTCATATTTATTGTGTTCTATTTATTGTTCTTCATTTATTACTTATTATTGGCCATAAAGAGCCGCCTTTGATCCATCTATAGCAGTTACTCTCCATCGACCACCTTCGATAGCTCCCAGCCGAGCTTCAAACTCGACCCTGATGCCCTTGAACAGGAAAGCTCGAGGCCCCGATTGACAGCGACTCAGTTTGGTTAACACCTCGTTCTTAAGCTCTTATTTCGTTTCTAAGTCTTTCGCATAACATCAACTGCCTAACAACTAGCATAAAAATAGATCACGTATTTTTAGAACCACTAAATTAAATTTAATTATTATTATCATTTTCGCGGTAAACACATTGGTTTCACACGTGTAAACTCCGTTTAGCTTAGTATGTCATATGAAAAGGATGCAGGAGTGAATAAATGATCGGAAAACGACTTTACCCTTAAGACAGATTCTGTTACAAGTTATTGTATTATAACCACCTTTGTAATCACCTTCAAAACCTCAAAAGGGGCTTACTTAGAGTATATAAGACAAACTGTTATCGGTTGATTTGACACTGGAGTTGATCATGGCAATATATAGCTAAAAAGGAGAAGAAAATAATTGAAAGCATAAAAGAGAATAAATGATGTATCATTTTACTGGACCAAACAATATAATATTGAGGGTATCTTTCCGAGGAAATGATGTAAGGAGCAGTTACTTTAATTTGTGACATGAGTAGAAAACTTTCTAATTTTCGTGCATTTAGTAATACCGTGGGAATGCTGTGAACAGTGATGCACATGTAGTCTAGAAGTCATTAATTTGCCTAACCTCTAGGAATTTGGACCATAGTGCAACTTTCAAGGATTACATACTTTTAAATATTTATCATCCTCGTGTATTTGTTTACTCATACCACGCTGTGTGCAATTCAAAAAATAAATAAATAAACTAAAATAAAATAAAGAATCTATGCATGCTCCCTACTAGTTAGGAAGTGTCCGTGCAGGCCCAACCTCAAGAGAATGCCAAGAAATTTTATTTGTTGTCACTTAGATTGTCATCAATTATATGAGTACCTTATTTTAGAAGTTAAATAAATATACATCATATGCTAGCAACAACAACAACAACATCCCAGTATAATTCCACCAGTGGGGTCTGGGGAGGGTAGTATGTACGTAGACCTTACTTTTACTCCGAAGGGCAGAGAGGCTGTTTCCAGGAGACCCTCGGCTCAAGAGAGCAACAAAGAGACAATATATTAGTACTATCAATAGAGTCATAATAAATAACATAAAATACATAATATAAAATAACAGAATAACAACAATATAAGAAATACGAAAAAGGATGGAGAAAAGGATGTAAGGTATACTAATATCCAACCGACACAAGCCCTACATCCGTAGCCGATCAGTAGCCTCATAAGACTAACTCCTAAATGACTAGTGTTACTCCAGTGCACTGTAGTAATACTCACAGACTTCCCCCTAACCTACAACCTTAATGCTCGACCTCCACAATTCCCTGTCAAGGGTCATGTCCTCAGAAATCCTAAGTCGTGCTAGGTCCTGCCTAATCACCTCCCCCAATACTTCTTAGGTCTCCATCTACTTCTCCTCATGCCCACCACAGTCAGTCGCTCACACCTCCTAATTGGCGCATCACTGGCTCAAAATACATCATATGCTAGAATTTACTTTTTGTAAAGAACTACATTTAAATGTGATATGTTGGAAAGAGCGAAGAGTTGCTTGATTGTATTTTTATAAATGAGAATACATGCTTAATTTTTTTCCTTTTTTATATGGTTGATATTAATCACTAATGTATTAACACCAAATAGATAATGTACTCCAGGAAGGTGTGTATAACAAAATATAACTATGATCCATGTTTAGCTATAACAACATAATTCTCTTCGGTTTTCAAAGAATGATAATGACATAATATAGATAATAAGATATATGACGGTCATACTTTCTAATTTTTATTTCATATAGTAATAATTTCCTTCTATTAACTTTATAATTTTGTTATAATTATCTAAATACCTAGATATACATCTAAGTATATTTTTATTGCTTTGTCTTCTTAATGTTGCTCCCTCATATTTGTTTGAAGCGCTAAGTTTTAACGGGAATTCATCTTCTTTAATTCCTTGGGCGAAGGTATATATTTTAATTATTTTATTCCTTTTTTTAAAACTTGTATAGCTATGTCAGTGCCTTGTAGATCCCTACTAAATATTTATTGTTAGGTCATTTTTGCATGAGCTTGGACTTACTTTGATGATGAGTAGGCTTGTTGTGCTTTGGCCTTCGAGGAGTTACACGACGGCCATGTGATGATGCATCAAATAGATGCAAGGGTGGATGACTCAGTAGGTCCTTGTATGGACTGATTGTGTTCCCTATAGGGAGTAGATCACAGATCGACAGGTGATCCGTCCTTTCTCCCCCTTTCGTCATAAGGCGTGGTCTGACTCTGAGAAAAAAACTCTTCTATAAAGCTTCTTGAAGTTTTTCTCTATCTTTATAAAGTTATTAGCATAGTTTAGATACTTATATTAGTATAATTTAAATGTTTTTAAAGTTTTATTGTTATAGTCAACTCTCTTCTATTTTATGAAAGAATTTTTGTACCACAAATTAGAAGTATTATCCCGATACTACTGATATAATCTGTCATGCTAGAAAAGGCAATACCTGCAACAATATTACGAACTTTGCACCAAGTATAATCACAAAGCATTTATTTTGGGATGAAATGAGATAATTTATATTATCAAACAGAAAATTAAGACAAAAAGTTTACACACTTTTAAGATGACATAATTTACCTCCTAGCATTCTCGTTGGGCAATGAGTATTATATCATGATTATTGATTTATAATTTATTATTTTTGGTTAGAAAAATAATGATACAATTATAAAGTACTATCCTATTAAATATTTAATACCAAGGATATTAATTTTAACTCATATTAGCTCTTTTAGAATATCAAATAATAATATCTCTGTGTGAATCATGTTTTATTGTTAGTTAAATTTTATTTTTAAATTAAAAAATGTTAATGTTAAAATTTTGTACAAAAGAAATAAAAAAGAAGCAAAGAAGTGAAAACTGGAAAAGTAAAAACACGGTCCTTCAAGAATTTCATGGCGAAGCTTTCTCTGTGTATAAATTACTCCATATCAAAGAGACAGTAGAATTGAAATATGTGATCAAGGGAAGGTAACACATGGAAAGAGGGCCACATGTTGGAAATAGTAATATATAGTACAAAAGAATCAACCATTGAAATTATAGCTATTGAATAAATAGTCAGATGGGCCCACGTTAATTCCAAAGGTATGCATATCTTAAGAGTGATGAACAATGACATAAGCAAAGGGCAATTTAGTCAAGGCATCCAAAAATTGGTATAGTAGCCACAGTAAGATTCTTTTTTGACCAATAATGTTAATCCATTTTAACCGAAATGACCATAATACCCTCGTGGGGACAAGTTGACCGGCTGCCTGCTTATTCCATCTTCTATATAGTAGTAATAGAGAGTTATTGTCTCTTCTTCTCCCCCTTGCATTGCAATGGCATCAAGACAATCAGAACTGTCTTCTTCATGTTCCACCCTTCTTAAAGCCAGGTAAAAACATTCATTGCTTGTTCCAAATATTTACTCCAATCCAATTAATTTATCGTTACACATATATAATTACGTTTCAACATCTGGCTTTTCCATTACAACAACAATGACAAGATACCCAGTAAAATTTTACTAGTGGAGTCTGAAGAGAGTAGAGCGCACACAGACTTTACCCTTACCCAAAAAGGGCAAAGAGGCTGTTTCCAGGAGACTTTCGGCTCAACAGGAGAAAACAATAATTTCAGAAAAGAAATAAGAGAAAAGACGTGTAACAACAAAAGATACCAGAAAGAAAATAACCACAACAAATAAGGACTTTTCTTTAGATAAATGCATGAGTGTAAGAAATATATATGTATTGAGTTTTGTTTGTGAAAAATGTAGGTGGTGGTCGAAAGAGACAGTGGCAATAGTGACAGGAGCAAACAAGGGCATAGGTTTTGCCTTCGTAAAAAGAATGGCAGAATTGGGATTAACAGTGGTTTTAACTGCAAGAGACAATGCAAGAGGAATGGAGGCAGTTGAGTCCCTAAAGAAATTAGGCCTATCTATCTATTATCACCAGCTTGATGTGTCAGATACTTCCTCCATTCAAACATTTGCTTCATGGTTTGCCAACAATTTCACTGGCTTAGATATATTGGTGAGCTTCTAAAACTTCTTTATTTCATCTGTATTCTAATTTTTCTTTTTTATTTATATATATATATTTCACATTAGTTTTAAGTAGTTAAATATCATTGCTGTCATATTGTCTTTTTCTCTGGCATCTTTTGAAAACTGAAGTTAATATATTTAATTTTTTTTTAACGTTTTTCTATCAAAAGAATTTTGTCTATTGGGTACGTCTTTACTATCGCTGGTTAGTAATTGGTAGTTACCTGTTGTTTTTGGCAAATAAGGTTTCTTTCACGCAGAGTAACTTAAGAAAATTACAAAACTATATGACAATTTTTGGAGGTGGTGATTAGTTTTTGACTGCTGTTTGCACCATAGACAGAACTTCAAGATCAAACGTTAATAGTGTTTTCCATAGAGTAAGCGAGGGAGCGCACTTATTAAACTTAAAGTTCTGTCCGTGAGAAAAGTAGAGACGATAATTCAAGACCATCCACATTTTTTTTTTTTTTGGGTTAAAAGGGATGTTATATCACTAATTAAGTCCATGAGAAGTAGAGATACTTGAACTTTGAGGGCTATTCACTAGGCCAAATACTCAAGTTAGTTCATATTCACAATTTGATTCCATTACATATCTGAAAGTTACTTCTTTTCCGGTTATCCACAAAAAAAAGTTTATTAAAGAACCTACAACTCTGTCTAATAGAATAATGACAAACCAGAAACAGAAGTTGAACCATATATATAAACACAAGTTTTATGTTTCGTGAGGTCACAGCATGTTTCTTGTTTTTTATAATGTTCTTCAGTATTCACTTTGATCTATCCAAAGTCAGTACCACATTAAGAAGAAATTATGGTGGGTATGTGTTTTATAAGTCGTGAATAAAACAATTATTCCTTTCCTTTCATTTTACAAGGTTGAATAGCTTAAGAAATCTCCACAAATATAAAATAAATATATAGCATTTCAAAATACCTAAGCATCTACTGTCCAGGTCTTAATATTTGCATATAAATTGCTATTAGAATACACTATACATCAATCATGGCAACTCGGAATGTTAAAACTGGAAATTTTCAAATATACAATTTTTTTTTATTGAACTTATAAAAAGGAGTGGCATATAAGTAAAATGAAATGAGAGAAGAATAAGAACTAATATGCAGTTAGTATAAATAAGGTGAAATTAAATTGTTTATTTTTTAGGAAATCAAAAACGAAAGTAAAAAACTTATATACTAATTCTAAGAAACCAAGTTCATGACTGATCTTCGAAAAACAAATTTAAAATCATATACAACTTAACTAACTTGATGGTTATTTTATTTCAAAGCAGTTGTTTCAAAATCACACCCAAAAGAAAATCCAAAAGAAGCCTAAAACTGCATGATGAAAAGTAGACCAATCTTTGCCTTACAAGACAACCAGTTTATAAAAGAATGAGTGGCGAAGGTTTCTTATACGTTTGCCTTTTGGACTATTCACTTGTCAAAGCCGAACTTATAGATGATACAGTCAGATTTCTCTATATCACGGGATCGTTATATAATTATTATTTACTGTAAAAAATTAATTTTTTATGGAATCAATTTATGTGTTATCTTAAAATATATTTTCTATATAACAGTACTTCAGTGTAATAATAAAAAAATTCAAAACAAATACTACTGTTATAAAGAAGCTTGACTGTTTGACCGTACGAGAAACTCTTGTGTGGTCAGCGTCAGACTACTCAAACTCAATAACATATCACCATCTGTTTTAAGGAAAAGAAACCGAGACAGGCTATGGCCTGTGAGTTGCCCATCAATTTTATCCAAATAACATATATTTATAAGGTGAAATACCTATATATCTGTTTTGTTACACATGAAATTTGGGATTCATAAATTTAATGAACTAGATAAATTTCATTAGTTATCGTTTTATATAAATTCATAAATTTAGCAAAATTTTGGCCAAATATTCAAGATTAAAAAGGGAGTAAATAATGATAACTGCTGCTATTTGTTGACTAGAATATATAATAAATATTTACAGATATTGCGAAGAAATGTTCTTTTCTTTCATAATTTATTAGTCATATGGGGATGCGAATGAATTAACCCAGCCCACTAGGCACATGGTTAGATTTGTAAGACTTGAATCCGCACATGGTTGACATTTTTATTAATGTGAGTGCGGGGCGCATGCAGATAATAGATATATTTGGTTTTCCCCTTTTCTTCTGTTTACTCTCTTCTTTTTTTTCTTCCTTTTCATACATGCCTTCCATCTCATAGGGTGAACGATGTAGAATCTGGACATTAATAAATCCTTGCTTTTGAAAGTGAAATGTCACATGCACCAATATAACCTAGAAAATAAGCTAATGTTAGTTAAATAATTAATATTTTTTCATTTTACTACTTGGAAAATTATCGATGAACATCCAATAATTCAAGAAAGGAGAAGAACAAATAATCTCACTAAGATAAGTATAATATATCTTGTTGATGTTTCCGGGTGATATATATTGACTTTTGATGTAGTGTTAAATACTACTTATTTCAGGTAAATAATGCAGCTGTATCATTTAACGATATTCACGAGAACTCTGTGGAACATGCCGAGACGGTAATATCTACAAATTTTTATGGACCCAAACGACTCATGGAAGAGCTCTGGCCCATGTTTCGTTGTTCTTCCACTGTCGCTCGAATTCTTAATGTTAGCTCCAGACTTGGGCTTCTTAGTGTAAGTAATTTTATCAATACAACCTCTCTCTTTTTCCTAATTGGCCAATAAATAAATAAATAAAATCTGTGTTATGTGTGTATCTATACTAGACTAGATGAATTCCTTAAAATTTATCTGATGAAAATACCATCTGGATAATTGCATACACTAAATTTTGCACTCTTTTGGTTTCGTCTAACATAATTGAGATCTCATATATGTTCGTTTCTCTCCCTTGATCTCGACAAGAAAATATTAAATCTCTCTCTGATCTACTTCCCAAGGACAGGGTGAGCATCTAGTTCATCCTTAATGATTCTTCCGCTAGAACTTACCTTCTCCATTCTCTGCCTAATGCACAAGCAAATATATAATTTAAACTGCAACTACAATTTGAATAGTACATTCAACTAACGTATTATGTGAATTTTAAATGAGATAGATTAACTGCACGCTTTCCGTGACTTCTTGAAAAATGAAACCAAAAGAAGAGTCAGAAATTTTTGGGAATACCAAACAACAATAACAACAACAAAAACAACTCAGTAGAATCCCACTAGTGAGGTCCAGCGAGAGTAGAACGTACGCAGACTTTACCCCTACCCGAAGAGATAGAGAGGTTGTTTTTGGAAATACCACTGAAAATTAATCAACTCTTCCTAAGTCAACCATGATGAAGTAGAAATCTAAAGGAATTTAGGCGAACTATGTCCAAAGAAGATATAAAGTTTGTATTATTTTAACTTGAAAGCGCATGTTTGGTACAGGTGAATTTTTACTAGGCCTTACACATGAAAACACACAAATTCCAATAATCCATTAGAATACAAGTCCAATCATACTAGTTTCACTCAAATTCAATTTCTAATCAAGGTTCAAATCCCAATTTCTCATTTAGATTCATCAATAAATACCAAAATCAAAGGTAGAATCATGTAAAATAATCAAATTCGAGTACAATCCAAATCGAAAAACTCTCCCTCTAAATTGCCCAAAATACGAGCTTCCAGACTCAAAATATGATGCAAGTCCGAAATAGAGTACTTATATGCATTGCCCAGGTAATCTGTTCGCGATCGCGGAACCCACTTCGTGATTGCAAAGAACAAAGATGAACACTGCCTGAATACACTTTGCGTTCGCATTGCTGACATTGCGAATGTGATGACCACAAGCACCAGAATTCCACGAACGCGCCAATTACCACGCGAACGCGTTGGCAGACATCCCCGGCTCCCATGCTGAAACGCGATGGTGTACTTACTTCTGAGAACGTTGTGGTCAAACATCTCAAACCTCACTAACGTGGTACGCCCTATGCGAACGCGTTGAATAAAATACCAGCATCTCGCAGAAGACTACGCGATCACGGTCCTCTTCTCGCAATCGCGATGAACACCCCTAGCACCAGAAAAACCAGCATCTCATGCAAACTCCGAAATGGTCCGAAATCAATTTAAAACACAATCAAGCCCCTTATGACCATGTTCGAACATTCCAACAAGTCCCAAAATGTAATACGGACTTATTCGAAGCCTCAAGTCAAATATAACAACTTCAAAACCACGAATCATGCCTCAATTCAAGCTTAATAAGCTATTTCAAATTCCAAACTTATGCCAAATACATCTAAAAACTCGGGATCACCTCAAATTTTGCACACGAGTTCCAAATGACATAACGAATATACTCCAACTTATGGAACAACAATTCGAGTATGATAACATCGAAGTCAACTTACGGTCAAACCTATGAACTTTTCAAATCTTCAAGTTGCCAACTTTCGTCAAATGGTGCCAAAACCTTCTAGAAAACATCCAAATGCAAATCCGAACATACGCCCAAGTCCAACATCATCATCCGGACCTAAAGGAACCATAAAAACTCTGATCCGAGATCAAATTTACAAAAGTTAAACTTGGTAAACTCTTCCACCTTAAAACTTCTAAAATGAGAATTATTCTTCCAAATAAATCCCGAACCACTCAAAAATCAAAATCGACGATACATACAAGTCATAATACACCATATGAAGCTGCTCATAATCTTAAACTACTGAACTATTTGCAAATGCTCAAAACGATCGGTCAAGTCGTTATACAAAGATGATAATTGCCTCCGAAAATTAATTGCATGCTAAAATATTTCCAAAATATATAAAAAAAAGAAAAAATAATTTCCAGATAAGGAACAACGAGAATCGACATAGGCGTGGTTTTAGGAAAACATGGTCTACAATGTAAACTCGTAAATGCCACAAGAAATAATTATAGAAAATCCCTAAACCAAGAATAAAAAAATAGAAAAAGTAGATTGAACTCTCCAGAAGCAACCAAAGAGCCATGGTCCCATCATCAATTGTCAATACATTCCATTTACCAGGCAAATCAGTAGTAATGAGATGATAAAATAACTTTGACTATTCCTCTTAGCTATTGCCAAGCCCTGTACTTTATTCTCTTTTAGTCTAGATGATACAGAGAAAGAAAGGATAATAACTTAACACAAAGGAAACAAAAGAGGGAGAGTGAGGAGATTGAGAAGGTAGAAAAGATGGGAAATGTGGCAGTTTAAATGCAGGTTTAATTATATTTTTTCCCTTGATCGACCAACTAAGGTTCTTCTCTATAATAGAAAAATATAGAAATAATGCTTCTTTCCTACTTGAACTGTCCGATTCCGATTGACGATATATTCAACTATATTTTGAAGTGATACTTGATCTAACTTTTGCTATGTTTAGGAGTACCATGGAAACATAATGGTTTTGATGAATTTTTACCACATTACTATTAACAAATAAAAGAGTTTGACGAGTGCTTTTTATTTTTTTATTCTAACATTTTCTTTCAGATTGCATGTAAAGATTAAATAAAATAAATAGGTTATGATTAATAATGTTCATATCATTATTTCTTTCATATTGCAGAAGCTCAGAAATGACAAACTAAGAATGATTCTATTGGATGAGAAAAACCTATCAGAGACACAGATCGAAGAAATGGTGAATTTATTTCTGGAAGATGTAAAAAATGGGACATGGGAAACCAAAGGTTGGCCAGAGTTATGGACAGACTATGCTGTATCAAAGCTTGCATTGAATGCATACACTAAGGTCTTGGCCAGGGATTATACAGGAAAGGGAATAAGTGTTAATTGTTATTGCCCTGGATTTACACAGACTGCTATGACTGGTGGCAAGGGCAAGTACACGGCACAATGCGCTGCTGAAATCGGAGTAAGACTGGTTTTGCTACCACCAGAAGAGCTTCCAACAGGGAAGTTTTATTTAGGGTCTAATCCTCCAAACCTTTATTCCAAGATTTAAGAGTATTATGTAGTTTACTAATAACAATCCAAGACTCCTTGGGTGAAGTTTTATGATATGGTATTATGAACTTTTTTAAAGTTTAGCGTCTTGAAGAGTTGGACAAATTGGGGCGAGATATTTATATGGCTGAGTTGGCATATTGTTGAATGGTTTACATGATTAAGGTCACCTTTTTTATCATCTTGATTTCTTTTAGTTTAGCTAATTTGAATTAATATCTTACAACTCTTGTGATCTGCCGTAACCCCTATCAAATGGGCATGCTACATCCACATCGCCACGTGTAGTTTCTAGGCATCAAACTCGTACGTCTTAATACTATTGCAGTCATCTACTGATAATTCCCAGAATAATTTTTGTTACAAAATTGCCTCCTTAAAACCATTGCAATCATATCATGGAATTTATGGCCTTAGTATCCGTAATCACCTTTTTTTCATATATCTCTTTCATTATCACACTGTAATGACCTGGCCGGTTGTTTTATGTATTTGCGCCCTGTTTTCCTATTTAATTATTTTTGTGTGCTTAGTTGTTATTTTGTGACATGCGGGGATGGTTAATTTGATTCCGGAAAGGTTTTGGAGTTATTTAAAACACTTAGTTCCATTGTTGGAAGCTTAAGCTATAAGTGTTAACCAATGTTTGACTTTTATGTTAACGACCTTGGATTCATATTTTCATGGTTCCAATATGTTCGTATAGTGATCTTGAACTTATGTATGCCCGTATTTGGATTCGGAGGTTCTTAGGATTATTTGGCTCTTTTTGCCGAAAATTGACAATTTGAATGTTTAAAAACTTCATAGGTTTAACTATGGGTTGACTTTGTGGCTATTAGGTTCGAATTATTATTTCGAGGCTTGGAATAGGTCGATTATATCATTTAAAACTTGTATGCAAAGTTTTGTCGTGCTCCGAGTTGATTTGGTAGGAATTAGACGCTTGGTTATAAATATTGAAGTTCTTGAGTTTCACAACTTGCATGATGCATTTTGATGTTCGATTAGTGGTTTTGTATATTATTTTGATGTTCTGAGCTTGCAAAAGAGTTTGTATAAAGTTTATGTATTTGTGTGGATGTTTGTTGTGAATCCCAAGGGGCTCGGGTGAGTTTCAGATTTATTTCGGAGTAGATTGGTGTAGCATTAGTTTTATTGGTGCTGCAGACCTCGCATTTGCAAGGGTCTACTTGCAATTGTGAGATCACAATTGGGGACTCCTTATCGCATTTGCATGTGTTGACGAATGTTTGGGGGGAGGGGGTAGGGGAGGGGGTACCTCACATTTACTTGGGATTTCGTCGTATTTGCGACATTTGCTAGCAGGCTGGAAATTTCGCAATTGCGAAGTTGGGGGTTTCATTTGCAACATTTACTGGGGGCAGTCTAGGTTCTCATTTGAGAGGTCAGTGTCGTATCTGCGATCCTCTAGTTGCAAATGCAACATCTGTAGCTGGTTATTACTTGAACATTTCGGGACTTATACCCATTTTCTCCTATTTTGAGCCCTAAACTTGGTGAGGGGCGATTTTTTAGGAGATTTTCACATAAGGCTATTAGGTAAGTTATTTTTACTTGGTTTTAATATTAAATCTTGATTTCTCATGAATTTTTACACCTAAATCATGAAATTTGAAAGGGAATTTGGGAGGAGGGGGGGTGTTGACAATATTTTTAAAAATAAAAAGTCATGGATTTAAGAGTCAATTTATGACTCAATTTTGGAATCTAATAACATATTTGGATTCATAGAGTTATTGATAGGTAGGATTTATACCTTGACTCGAGTTTTGACCGTGTGGACCCGAGATTTACATTTGTTGACTTTTTGGGAATTAGATAAATATTTAGACTTTATTATTAGGAATTAATTCATTTAACATTGTTTGATGTTATTGTGTCATTTTTTGCTAGATTTGATCCAGACGGAAGTGACTTTTAAAGGAAAAGCATTTTGGTATATTGATTTAGCTTGTATGAGGTAAATATCTTGCCTAACCTTGTACGGAAGGAATATGCCTTGGGATTTGGCCTTACTTGCCTATTAGTGTTATGTGAAAAGCGACATGTATACGAGGTGACGAGCGCGCACACAGGTGCTATGTGTAGTTTATGACCGATTAGACATTAGGTTGTTATGCTTTATATGAACCATGTTTAACCACTTCGTGACTACATAAACGTTATTGCTACAATAAATTTGTCCGTAGTCATACTTTGTATGTTGAAAACCCATCCATATTTTATTATTGCCATGTCCTTGTGCATCTTGTTGATGAATTACAAGCAAATATATTTGATGGAAATTTGGCATATTGCTTTGTGATAATTATGGCACATGTGGACATGTTAGGCGGATTGGTTGGGTGCTGACATGAGGGTTTTTGCCGTGCAATTGTAATTATTGTTATGCAAATGGGGAGAAGTAAGGGTTGCGTTATCTCGGGTTTGCCCATGTGGAAAAATAAGTGCGGTGATATGCGCATGCGACGAAATTAGGATGGAATTTCTTGATATTGCACATGCGATAAAATAAAAGTGACATTATTGATGATGTTATGTGATGGTTTCTGGTTGATTCTCTTGATGGTGTTCATGTGATGAAATATGGATGATATTTTTGATCATATACATATTTTCTTTAAACTCTATCATGTATTTTAATGAGTTGTCGGTTGTGTTTGACATGCTATCATATGCCTCTGTTTCTACTTGATGATTTGTAGTCAAAGTTGGATTCTCCTACATTGAGTTATTATCACATGTTCTAATGAGGTTGTTGTTGTTGTTGTTTTTCGTTATATATTTTGTTGCCAATTATTAATATATTGCACAAGTTCTTTGACTAGTGAGTATCATATGATTTGAATCTCATCACTACTTCACTAGGGTTAATCTTTATCCTAACTGGATAACGATTGTGTTGTACTCACACTATACTTCTGCACATTATTATGTAGATCTAGGTATTGGAGGCAGTGAGCCTAGATAGTGAGTACTTACACTGGTCGCGAGAATTCAAGGTAGAGCTGTATGGCCGTCGCAATCCCTTAGAGTCCCATCCTTATATTGATACTCTTATTTTCACATTTAAACAATATTGTATTCTTAAAGCTCATAACTTTATACTACCTAGTTCTGGGGAGTTGTATTGTTTTTTGCTATTTCTGGGCTTATGTTAACAATATTTCCGTTGTTATATTAAATTCAGTCTTATTATATCATGTTTTTAGAGTTTTAACATTGTTAAATGATTGGCTTACCTAGTCTTGGAGATTAATTGCCATCACGACCCTTATGGTAGAATATAGATAATGATAAGTTGGTATCAGAACTCTAGGTTGATAGGTTCTACGAGTCATGGATCTCATGAACATTTGGAGTTCAACCATCAAAAGCAATCTGGAATAATGGAGATAGGAACTAGGACAACCATGCTTGGAATTCATACGAGAATCATGGAATCCAATTCTATAGAATGAGTTTATCCAACATACTCCACTATTGTTCCAACTTCAATCTACATCAACAAAGTTCAATTGGACCAATATTAGTAAAAAATTCTAGGTTTTATGTTATTTTGGCATTTTATCAAACACCTAGAGTGCATAGCATTCTATTACCTCTAGTAATGATGTTTCTTCATCCAACAATCCATCATTCGCACCAACAAGAGATACTACAACATCCTTTGTCTACTAACTGCCTTCTTTTGCACCATTATAATCATCAATGAACTCACATCCACTAAATTTTACTAATTAACTCTTTACAAAATCTCTACAACACCCAATAATCTAGGTTAAACACTTAAGGCTTCCAATCACCATCCCATAAGTGCTGGTACTTATTTCTTGCTCATATATTCACTAACAATCCATGCATGTAGGTTTAATGGTGAAAGATTACCTCTTGTAGACCAAATCGTGAAAGACAACTTTTGGGTTGTTCTTGAGATTTTGAAAAAATCCTATACAAAATATTGTTGTAACTAGTGATTCAGAAGTGAAATCATCATAAAAACACATTTAAAATTTCATCTTAAATGTTTATTGGAAGCCTTGGCCAGATAGGTGATTGAGAGAAAGGCCCTAGTCTTGAAGTACTTTTATTTTTCTCTCTCCCGCTTGGGTATTAGTAGGTCCAGGTACAATATTTTTCCACTGGTGTTATAGCTGTGCTAGAAGGCTTTAGCTCACTGGTTTGCTAAAATTTCTGCTTCCCCCATGTGCTATAGCAGCGCTATGGGGAGATAGTTCACTGTAGTTTCTTTAGTTTTATTGCTTTGAAATTAACATCCAAGTGTTCCCCATTAATACATGTCATGACCCAAAAATTCAATTAGTTGTGATGACTCCTAACTCAACCCGCTAGGTAAGCCAATCAATAATAATCCAACTTAAGGAGATCTACCGAGAAAATAAATAATGAAATAATTGTACTTTTATACAAAAATCCCAATGATTGGTAGTACAAATCATGAGTTTATAAGATTTAGAGTTTACAAAGCTAGTATGAAATAAATACATCGTCCGTTTGAAATGTACATAAACTAATTTTTATAAATCTAAAGCTACCATGAACAAGAGGCAGCTACAACCGGAACACAGGTGCATCTTCAATGCCAGCTCCCACCATACACACCAACATCAGCTCCAAAATCTGCACGCAAGGTGTAGAAGTATAGTATGAGTACAACCGACCCAAGGTACTCAATAAGTAACAAATCTAACCTTAGGTTGAAAGCAGTGACGAGCTTAGACAATGGTCAGAGTTCAGAACCAACATGCAAGAACAACTCGTAACAATATAATGAAAATAGTACAAGTAATACTCAAAGATATGAAGCTCAACTCGTTCATAGTTACGGAAAATAGGCATGCTTTTCAGGTATAACAATAAAATTCAAATCTTTCACCGAAGTTACCAAAATATGAGTGTGTCAAAAAAACTGTGATTTTTCCCAAAAACTTCCAACAACAGATAAGATTCTGCATTATCATATAGCTTGAAGAAAGTACATCCCTATACCTACATGTCAATGTGTATGAGAAGTCATAAATGTCACAATACTATATAGCATGAGGAAATGCATCTCTACACCCACATACCAAGTATGCATGTCAAATGTAATTCACCCTAGTGATGAACTCATATGCTCATGGAGTCTTCAACCTCACTCAGCACGCTCAATCACTCAGCACCTCCCAATCACTCAACACTCTCAATAGTTCAGTACCTCAAAATCACTCAGCACTCTATATAACTCAGCACGCGCACTCAACGATACATGCGCTAACTGTTGGTATGTCAGACTCTGGAGGGGCGGATCCTGTCCAAGCGCTAATATAAGCCAATTATGGCATGCTGCGGCGTGCAGACCGATCCCATCATGAATCAATAAAGCCTGATGAGGCATACAACTCAATCCCATAAATATCACTCACAATCAGGCCCTCGACCTCACTTAGTCGTCAATCTATCTAGTCTCTCGGGCTCACAAATCTCATGCCAATTAGCTCAGACAATGATAACATGATGTGACAATTATGATAACCGAGACTGAGATATAATATGTAAATGAATGAATATGACTGAGTATGTAATTGCAATTTAAGTAAATAAGTCAACAACAAAAATGATCTCAATGTGTCCCAACGTAATAAGTATATAGCCTAAACATGATTTCTAACATGGATCACAACTCAATTAAATAGATATAAACAAGGTTAGGTAACTACACAGTACCACAGAATCAACCAGGTCATAATTCACACGGTGCACACCCACACGCCCGTCACCTCAACATCAACACATAACACATATATTCAGGGATTCATGCCCTCAACACCAAATTTAGAAGTATTACTTACCCTAAACAAGCCGAATCCAATACCGAGCAAGCCAAACAATACTCTAGAAATGCCAAGAAAAACAAACCCAATCGATAAAGGTCTTTAATCAAAAGCTGAAAGTCAACCAAAAAGTCAAACATGGGCCCACACCTTGGAATCTGTTGAATCTCACAAAATCCGACAACCCATTCAATTACGAGTCCAACCATACTAGTTTCACTCAAATTCGACCTTAAATCGATGTTCAAAACTCAAAAATTCACTTTATGAAATTCTAGACAAAACACCCCAAATTTCACTTTGAAATTCATAATCCAAATGCCAAAAACAAAGATAGATTTATAAAATATAATCAAAACTAAGTAGAGAACAATTACCCCAATCCATGTGGTGAAAATCGCCTCCAAAATTGCCCAAATCTGAGCTCCCCAACTCAAAATATGATAAAAATGCACAAACCCTCAAGTTTATACTATTTCGCTTAGATCTTTCACACATGCGATCACTAAGTCGCTTCTGCGACATGAATTTTGCTTTTGCAATACGAAATCTGCTTCTGCGACATGACATTCTCTTTTGCAAAAATAGCTGGAAAATCGGCCCCTCGCACCTACAGAAAATATAAGCTTCTGCGACATCGCAGGTGCGACAATAAACGCGCATCTTCACAACATCCCCCTTCTGCGCAAAAGAACCTCTTCTGCACGCCCGCAGGTGCGCTTCACACTCTGTATCTGCGATAGTCTCCCCCAGCCTAGACTTCTTCGTAGGTGCACAATAACCTCACTTCTGCGACTACTGCACCTGCGTAAAATCAACCATATGTGCGCAACATCAGTACCAGCAACTACCAATAACCACGCATGAAGGGAAAATGGTCGAAACACGTACGAAACTCACCCGAGACCCTCAGGACCCCATTCAAATATACTAAGAAGTCCCATAACATAACATGGACCTAGTTACATAACAACATCGAAATGACGATTCGCACCTCAAATCAAGTTTAAGGAACTTTTGAACTTTCCACTTCCAAAACTCATGCCGAACCATATCAAATCAATCGGGAATGGACTGGAATTTTACACACAAATCCCAAATGATATAACGAAGCTTTTCCAATTCCCGGAACCACAATCAGATCCCGATATCAGCAAAGTCAACTCTCAATCAAACTTATGAACACTCCAAACCTTCAAATTACCAACTTTCACCAATTAGCACCGAAAACTTCTTGAAATATCCAAATGCAAATCCGGGCATATGCCCAAGTCCAAAATCACCATCCGGACCTAACAGAACCATCAAAACTCCGATCCGAGGTCAAATACTCAAAATTTAAACTTGGTCAATTCTTCCAACTTAAAACTTCAAACATGAAATTCATTCTTCCAAACTAATGTCGAATCACCTGAAAACCAAAACTGATGATACACACAAATCATAATACATCACATGAAGCTAATCAAGACTTCAAATAGCTGAATGGAATGCAAATGCTCAAAATGACCGATCGGGTCATTACATTCTCCCCCACTTAAACATATGTTCGTCCTCGAATGTGCCTAGAGTCGTTCCAAAGCCATCAAATTTCCATGTAACCTTACAATGATCATACAAGGGGGTGATCCCATGTCACCCCAGTCCATGTAAGCCAAACAACACAACATAACTAAAGATCATTACATTAACCTTAGCCCGCAAGCCTTAGACCCAATTTCCAACATCCAAAATTCCTTACAATTCCCGAATTTCGCATCTATACACTGAATAAGTTTGAACAAACTATATCAATCCATATCCATATACCAAGGTATAATCACATGATATACCAAATAACTCGCATACTCGTAGCAATAGTTCTTGATCACAACAGTTGCTTAAAACAAACCCAATACTGGTAATAAACCTCATATCAAATAAAACCTCATTCAAAACATTTGTACATTGCCGATGATGAAAGAAACATGTAGAAAATCATAACCACTCATCAGACCAACAATTCATGGAGCTCTCTCTCGTTCGAAAAGAACCAAAGCCAAATCCTAAGATGACTTTCGATATTATTCCTCCATACATACTGTAATCAAATTCGATAGTACCTATTCTAGGTCCAGTGACCTCATCTCATCAAACTCAACCATTATATTAACATGCCACACCAATACAACCTAAAGCCACAAATCATGCAATCCATGCACCAATAAGCAAGAATTCAAATGTACTCAATCATGGAAATTGACTCAGGTGAGAGAACTGCCCCGCAAACTCAACAAGTACCACCAAAATGTAATGCTATGAACCCATCACACATAGTATGACCAATACACACGAACCTAACACAAAGGATCATATCCCAACATAGCCCTGCTGGAATGCATGACCCATCCAGACACCGGTCCATATGAAATACCTCAAGCCACAATGCTCAAAATCAATAACCATATGCAATTCGACATTATGTACATGAAGTGCATGGTCATAACCATGGAGAAGAGAGTTACACAATATACCACAACCCAAAAAGGCTATAACCAAGGCACAATCAACCATTCAACACTCTAATAACCATTTTTGTAAGGCCCCGTAAAATTTCACCAATAACTCGAGGTTTTGCGGTCCATTCTATGATTGCAGAACTAATTTGCGGATCAGATCTGCCTTAGAATAAAGCAGAAACTTGAGCTAATTTTAGGACCATTATGTGGCCGCTTATTAATTTCGCGGGCCATACAATCTATCGCGTATCCAACATAAAAATTTCCGGAGGGGAGTCTACAGCGCATTATCGCAGAGTGAAGCAGAAATGCCCAGTTCTGGTGGGCCATTATGCGGTCCATTTTGTGGACCGCAAATTATTTTATTAATAAATTAGGTATTTAAATAACCCCTTTAACTATATTTAATTTTGGACCCCTAGCCCAATCAAATACACCCCTAGCCCAATTAATACCCCAGCCTAATTCACCTAACCCAAAACCTTAACCCAATTTTATAACATACCCCATCCTGGAACCAATCTTGGCCGTTGATCTTAAGAGATCAACGGTCCAGAACAAACCTTCCTTTTTTATCTAACCTAACCCCCCAAACCCTAAGTCATTTCCTAAGAACAGCCGCCCCCAAATGCTCTCTTCTCTCTCAGACACCCCAAACCCTAGAGCGCCATCACCCCGAAATCCCCCAAACCCCTTCGATCCTTGACCCGATATGAGATTATCTGGTGATTTGCTACCCTATCTAGCCTACTACCTCTACTGGTTGTTTGATTTTTACTGTTATTTGAGGGAATCTTGAAGAGATTCGACTCAGAGTCGACCTAGACTCTTCGTTTTCTTATGAACCTGCCTTGTGTTCATCAATGTTTGTGAGTATTGGTTATCTTTGTGGCCATGGTTAGATTTTTCCCTCACCCCGTCCCCTTTTCTCAAAACCCTCATCTCTTTCAATTTGAATATGTTCAGATCCTTATATATTTGAAACGATTTTGAGTTTATACGGTAGTTTTCTTTAAAAAATCTCCTATTTTCCTTATTATTAATCGATTCTAATGTTTTTCTAAGAACTAGGGTTTTACTTCGTTTTGTTTCTGCAAAAACTTTTCTAAAAGTTCATATGTGTTTGATTATCTCTTTCTACTGATTCTTGCATGACTATATTCCAGTATTTAGTTTGTTTAATTATTTTATTGTTCACTTCAATATTTGCCCGTTATTCCTTGAGTAATTGATTGATTATCTGACTGTGCAGGGTTCGAAATTGCTTTGTTTTGCTGAGATGGTTATTTCCTGTAATTTTTGTCTACTTTTCTTATTTTGGGACTCCTAATTGACACTACTTGCCTTAATTACTCTCACTAAGCTTAATTTAAGGAGTTGATTGTTTTAGCAACCCTATATGGTCTCTAATTTACCTATTTACCTTATTTGTATGACTAATTGCCCTTACTATTGGCCGGAATTTTGGTGTTCTGACTCTAATTGATTATTAGACTTATTACCTACCTTATTTGGACCTCAATTCCGTGTTATATTTGGATAACTCCATGATTCTGCCTATTGATTGGTCCTACTAAGCCTAATTGAATAACTAATTGATCTCTTTGCCTTATTTGTGAACTCTTAACATCCTTTACCTTATTTGCTTTACTCTACTCAATGCTATATAAGCCTCACTTTGTTCTTAAACAGACACACACACATACATCGATAAACACACAAAAGTTCTTGCTCTTATTCACACACATTCTCTATCACAAACTTCTTATTCCTTATTTGTTGCACTATCTAGCCGGCTGAAAGCCAAGGCTAGACCCTTGGATCCTGTTTGCTTCACTTTCCTATTGCTATCTCTTAACTGGTATGTCTCCACTTCTACTATCATTCAAACTTCTATGTAGTTAAACCTGTGTGTTTCCTGTTTTCAGCATGACTACTCCCGTGTAATTAGCTTTGTGTGCTCCTTGTTTTCAGCATGTCTACTTCTATGTGATTAAATCTATGTGCTCCCTATTACCTGATTGCCGAAACTTGAACTGTATTCCCTTATTCTCTAGGTGGGCGACTGATTGCCATCTATTTCTGTTTAATCTGTCCTATGTGTTTCCTGCTTTCAGCATGTCTACATATTTGCTTCTATGTAAATAAGACCTATGTCTACTTGTTTCTCAACTAGCATGCTTTCTATCCAATTTTAAGTGTTCATCCCCTAGTAGGTTCCTGATTAGTTCATGATTTCTATGCCTCCAACTTCGGTTACCTTTCTGCATGACTGTCTGAATGATAATCTGATCCTAGCCTGCTGTTCTTTGTTTAATACATGTCTATATACCCATCTAGTAGTAATTAATGAACTAAGTCGAATCTAGGCAATGTGAAACTTTGCTTGAAGTGGTTGTGGTCCTGTTTTTGTCTACTGTTTGATTGCTGGAATATTTGTTTGAATTCCAAGTGTTGAAATGACTCTGTTTGTTTCTATCTACCCCATAAAATCCAATATGTTTTCTTAAAACTACTTCCTATTTTCAACTCCTACTCTTAAAGTATCTAGGGTCCTACCCCTCCAGTGTGAGCACTGCCTATGAGTCCATAAGACTCCTCCGAACTCTGACACACTAGGGTTGGCTTTTCCAAAACTTGCTCAAAAAAATATTTCTTTAAAAGGTTTTTCTGGTGTGAGCATTGCCCGGGGTCCCTGAGGCCCTTGGGAATTTTGACGCACCAGAAGACCATTGGGTGTACTATGAGAATATTGGCATGTTTTAAACTTGGTTGAAGGCCTGGTTTCCAGGTTTACTTTTGGGCCTATCCAGACTCCCTATAGTAGAGTGATTTCATTCTGCAATTCATTTATATTTGGTTTGTAATAATATTTCTTTGTAAACAGATATTGGGGTTATTAGAAAAACTGGGAGGGATTCTTATATATGTCTTTGGTGGGAACGGGTAGAAATCATGCCTATAGGTTGCTGCAATGTTTGTTTACTTATGTGCATTAGAGACCATGCCTATAAGACTCATCTAATTCTTTAAATCCTGAATTTTCATCCTTCGCATCATTAGAAAACCTGCTTCTAAGTCGTTTCTCAAATTTGCATCGATAATCATGTTTTCAAAACCTTCGTGTGTGCATTAGAAATCAAGTTTCTAGGAATTTCCTTGTTGAGTCTGCTTGGCAATTGATTGATGCTTTACTTGCCTAGAAATTATGCCTATAGGAAACACATATAGAAATCAGTCTTGACACTTAGTCATTCATGTCTATAAGGTTTTAAATCAATTCCTGCATTTGGATACCATGCCTATAATGTTTTAAATTAGTTCCTGCATCTAGATACCATGCCTATAAGGTTTTAAATTAGTTCCTGCATTTAGATACCATGCCTATAAAGTTTTAAATCAGTTCCTGCATCTAGATACCATGCCTATAAGGTTTTAAAATCAGTTTCTGCACTTAGAACTCATGCCTATTGGATTTCAACCTGTTTCACCACTTAGAAACCATGCCTACAGGAGTTAAAGATAAAATCTACCTGTTAAGACTAACATATGGTTTACAGCTTAGATATCATGTCCATAGGTTTCTCCCCAATCATCACTTAGGCAAGCCTATAGGTCAATCAAATTCTGGGTCTAAAACTGTGATGATTTGTTTGAAACTTGCTCAGATTCAGGAAGTAATAAAATTAGTAGGCAAACTGATTAGGTATTCACTGCCCCGCCTTAATGAAACTGTTTCATATTTTGTGCTCATCTAGATATCCTTCTGTAGGACTTTAAATCGTTTAAAACTGTTTGCTTGAGGCGTGCAATTGTTTGTTTATTTCTGGAGGTAAATATGAGCCCTTGATTGCATCTTTACATGATAGTCCTATTTGACTTTTTGTTTGTCGCTTAGTTTTATCCTTTTTAAACAACATAAGTGAGTCTAGAACTTCCTTAAATAGAGGTCCTAAACACCTCCAAGGTCACATTCAAGAGATGGGTAGTGCACATATAAGGCACGTACTGGATATTATTAGAACCCTTAGGTGACAATAATTAAGGGGAGGGTAATCGGGTAGTAAAGGATATGATGACCTCTGCGCTAATGCTATGTGTAGCACCCCAACTTGGGGACGATTACCAAGTATTGCACAGAAGTGATCCTATAGGCTAATAAACCCAGGACCCCCTTTATTCCCGTTTAAATAATACCTATTTGTCTAAATTGCTTTGTTTGCTTATATGATTAATTCACTTAAATTGAGTTTGGTCGGGACCCACCATTGTGGATCTCGAGGGGTGCTTAACACCTTCCTTTTAAGGTTATTTCGAGACCTTACCCAATCTCTGGTAATGCAAACCGGTTTATGAGTTGTTTGCTTTAGGTGCCCTACGTACCTTAAATTCGTTAGGTGGCGACTCTTCAAATTCCATACCCAATTCCCAAAAGGAAATGAGTTGTCCCAAAATGTCGAAACCCAAACTCCGTGAGGAAAAAGGGTGCGCGACACCTAGGTCCACGTGTCCTTGAGAAATTCCCGCTCTTTCTTGATTGACTTCAAGATTATACTGTCCTCGACGCAGGCCGTGTCAGGCCTTTGATTAGCTTTCTCAAGGTAGATGCCCCTTAGCTGGATCTGCCCCATACTGAAAGTCTCCCGGACTTGAGCCTATACGCCAATTTAAGACTCTAAAATCATACTCCTCGATTTTGACCGTATACAGATAGTCCCCACATTTCATAGAATGAAATGATATGAAACGATTCGAGCCTCGATTTTCCTGAGCCTCTACCAATGATGTCATGATCGTAATGTAGGTATTTGTAGAGATCTAAGTATCGCATCGGTTCGTCTCCCCAGAAGCGTTAATATACCATTGGTCCATTTTCCCAAAAGCATTAATTGCACTGTCGGTCCATATCCCCAAAAGCATTGATTGCGCTGTCGGTTACGTCATTGTCTTTCTATAAATAAAGGATTTCTTGAACCAAAATCTCACTCATTCTTTCTTCAACAGCCTTTAGCCCTTTCCCTTCTCTATATCTTCTTCTAACCTTCCATTTTTATAGTTCATACCTGTGACCACAAGGTCATACGACGTCAACTTTGTCAGTTATGCCATGGCTATTTTTCAAAGCTTTTCCCCACTAAGTGGGATTATACTGAGTTGTTGTTGTTGTTGTTGGCCCGAAACAATGAGAGAAGGGCACCAAATTCTTTCCGTATCAGTAGATATGTGGTCCTTATACCGTTGCTCATCTCTCTTAACTTCAACTTGTTGTGGCACTTCATTCCTTTTGCTTTCCATGGAGTGAGGTAGCATTGTGTACTAAATTTTGCATCCCACACCGGTACAATGTCTCAAGAAGTGGCTTCACAATAGTAGTGCTGACGAGACCCATACTCGCCAAGTCTTTCACCAGGCCATAATTTTCTTCACTTGTTAAAAGCTTTTACTCTTTGATAGGCTATAGCCTTTTTTTCCATCTATTGCTATTTCGGAGGAGGTTCCCAAAGGCGCTATTCTAAAGATCGAAATGGAGTCCCCGAGAAAAAAGGTTCTCGAAGATGTCGCTCTTGAGGATATACCCTCGAAAGTATATTAGGCCTTTGGTTGTTGTTTTTGCTTCTTTGTTTCTGTGTAAGGGCCCCTTGTGGGTTTTGTAAACGTCTTTTGTTAATATAAGAATTTCTCCATTTTGTCTTTGATTCGTGTTGAATTCTATTTTGCCTTCGTTTGTGAAAAATCCAAGTGTATAACTCTAAGGATTAGTCTGAATACTAGACCCAAAACCCAATAAGCCCTTAGGTTTTTAATTGATTAATATAATACTCCTTAAAGTACTTCGTTAATCCTCAGACTAAGCTTGGATTGATTTGATGCGAGCTCAGGTCACCGGGACTCCTGAGTCTGAGCGGAGTGAGAGCAGGATCTCGATTTTTGAAATAAAGCTAGCCTTTTCAGGCTTTGTTGATAGATCCCGAGTGAGAATTTTCTTGAACTCGGGTAGCCTTTGGGATTAGTAATCGGGTGAGCGCTTGCTCAAATTTTGAAATAGAGATAGCCCTTAGGCTTTATAGATAGTCCCCGAGTGAGAATTTGCTCGAACTCGAGTAGCCCTTGGGCTTCGTAATTGAGTGAAAATTTGTTTGAACCTGAAATAGAGATATCCCTTAGGCTTTATAGATAGTCCCCGAATAAGAATTTGCTCGAAATCGGGTATCCCTTGGGCTTAGTAGTCGAGTGAACGTTTGCTCGGACTCGAAATAAAGATAGCCCTGAGGCTTTATAGATAAACTCCGAATGAGAATTTGCTCAAACTCGGGTGGCCTTTGGGCTTAGTAGTCGAGTGAGTATTTGCTCAAACTCAAAGTAAAGATATCCCTTAGGCTTTTTAGATAAACCCCGAATGAGAATCTGCTCGAACTCGGGTAGCCCTCGGGCTCAATAATTGAACGAGTGTCCACTCAAACTCAACTTGTAGACGACCTTAATGATTTTTGACAAACTAATTCCCGATGCATAGGTCCTGATGCCAACATCATGACATAAGCAGTTGAAGTGACCGAAGGGTTGCTTTTTATACGATTCCCAAACCCATTAATTGTAGGCGGCTGACGGTCGGCCTTTTGGATTCCTTAGCACGTTTAAACGATCCTTATAAATAGACAAACCCCATAACCTTACAAACTTTATTCCCTCAGTGCTTCGAAAGTTTCATTTAGCCTTCTTTAATTTCCTTGAACTCTCCCTTCTCTTTTCTAACAACATTTTCCATTTTCTCGGATCTTTTGCTTTTGAGATGGCTAAAACTTCTAAATCTGTTCCTCAAAAGGAAAAAGCTTCATCATCTTCTATATGGACAAATGGTAAACCGGTAGTGCCTCCTAGTATCGAGGAGTGTATTCCCCCGCCATGTGAAATAACAGACGATTTTAAAATTGAGAGACTTGTCTCGACACCAGGCCGATACGAGCCCATATCTTGATATGTTTGTCTGGTGACCGAGGCCGGGCTCAAGAAAGTAGAGGAGGATTTCAAATGGGACAATAAGAAAATAGTGATTCCTTCATCTGAGGAGGATATTACTACTTTTAAGGCGGGGTACTTAAGCATATATACTTACCCGTTTATGCTAGGCCCTACAATCCCAACTCAGGGCCCCATAGACCTAGTTATCCTCGATTTTTGCAAAAGATACCGAGTGACTTTCGTCTAGATCTACCCCTCCTTCTGGCAAATTTTTTACTTAATAAAATTCTTTTCGAACCAAATCGAGGGGATGTCCTTCAACCTCGATCTTCTGATCAGACTGTACAGTCCTCAACTTTATCGTGGGGGCATGATAAAATTGCAACGCTGATCCTACAAATCTCTGTTCGTCAGTATCAATGAGGACAAAGACCGTGGGTGGATGAGCCGGTTTGTCCGAGTCAAGACCTCCGATCTTATTCCTGCTAATTGGATGGCATTCTCCAAGGAGTGGGACATGAAGCGTGAGTATACCTTGCTTCATTTTCTTTTCTTGACTTTATATTTTCCTTTGTCCTAAACTCTTTATGTTGATATAGCCGTTGCTTGGTTTCCCAGTGGGGTCCCGTACCTCGAGGGTTGGGTCTGAAAGCTAGCCTCCCCCTTCCCTTACTCGGAGCGTTGCTGGCGAGACTTGGCCAAGGGTCTATGAGAGGCAAAAAACCATGGTGAGTAATTCGTTAGTTTTCCAGCACTTTTATTATAGGAGACTTACCTCAGTTTCATATAGGTCTTGGAGATGCCGTTGAGTTAAGGACGGCCCCGGCTGATGAAGTGGAGGTTACGAAGCCTCCCAAAGAAAGAAAAAGTAGAAGAGAGGCATCTGAAAATCCTCCTAAGCCGAAGAAAAGCTTGGCTCGAAAGCCTAAAGCTGATGTAGTGGCCTTATCTTTGGAAATGGCCCAACGTCTTCGGGAACAAGAGGAAGAAGAAGATAATGACTACTTGTTGGCAAACCGTAAAAGAAAGAATGCCGATGCTTCGAAGCCTATCTAGCCGGTAGCGGTCGATGAGGCCCACTCTAGAGCTGAAGAGATCTCTGAAGGGAGTTCGAACAAAGTCTCCGAACTATTATCCAGAAAGAAGGCGCTAAACAAAGCCTCGTTTAGGGGATCATTCCGAGGGTGAGGCTGAACATCCTAACCCCGAGCCTCTCTAAATGAAAGAAAATGCCCTGAGCGGATCACTTGAGGTGATCAACGTGGATGATTCTCCCCTTGGCCCCGAGTTCTCCGAGGGGCAAATCCAGGAGGTTGTGAATATGAAATCTTCAGTGTGCAAGTAAACCATGAAGGGCACGACATCTTTCAAGAATGCCTCCCAAGGCTTGACGATGGTCCCAACCCAGATGCTTTATTCATTTTTGAACAAGTAAGTTTTTTGTTTTTTATGTCTGTGCCGTTGTTTTAGCCATTCTAAATGTTCTTTTCCTCCCTCTTTATGAAGGCTACGATGCTCCATAAAAGGGCATTCTCCAAGTCCCGAGATGAGCTTGCTCGGTGCGAGGCCGAGCTTAAGAAGACTTCGAAGGATAGGGACGCCGTCAAAGCCTTATATGCTAAAAATGAGTTGGAGATTCACCATCTTCGAGCTGAGTTGACGCGGGTGTGCCAAGATTGAGCTGAGTATGTTGAGAAGGTAAGGTAGTTCCCGGGAGTTTGTTAAGCACTCATTTTGTTTTAGTGGCTGACATCTTTAATTTCGCAGTTCAGTCAGAAAGTCGATGTAGAGGCGCAGCTTCGAAAGGAGCTTAAGATAAAAGAAGGCGATGCCCTGGGGTTGAGGCGAGGTGTGGATGATCTCGCTTCTGAGAAGGAAACTCTAAAAGAGCAGTTAGCTTCATTTGAACGCCAACTTCGAGCCGCGAAGGAGGAGAGCCTAGCTCGGGGCCTTAAAATCGAGGAGCTTAAAATTAGATCTGCTGCTGAGCTGGCCAAGGCCAAATCTGATGTTGCAGCAATTATGGCTTCGTATCTAGCCGATGCCGAGGCAGTTAATGCTTGGGAAAGGGATATATCTTCTACGGTGGAGGTCAAATTAGCAAATTCCCTCGACTATGCTAGATGACCATCCCGGAGGATGACCCTAGAGGAAATACATGCCCGCGGCTTTGACCTTTTGGCCAATATTGAAGCGGAAAAGGCTTTGGAAGAAGAGGAAAATAAGGATGATTCAGCCAGTACCTCCGAGGGTGAAGGAGATGGGGATGAGGACACCGAGGATAGGGCTCTCCAAGATGCGACTTCTGAAGATACAGTTGCTAAGGATGTGACCTCGAAGTAGTTTTAGGTTACTCCATTTTGCTTTCTTGTAGACCCCCCTTTGTGTAGATATTCCATGTAATCATCTTATGGAAATACAAGGGGAACTTTTGTCTTGTATTTGGTTTGAGCTGGATTTAACATTGCCTTTATTTATGGAAGACTTCGTTTGAATGACCAATCTGACTATTGATCTTTAGGGCTCGGGGTGTCATAAACCCTTAGATTTTTATCGATAGATATAATAATCTTCAAGCTAAGTTTCTAAATCGATCTGAGGTAAGCCTGGGATATTGTGAATCCTTGAGTTCGGGTCGGAGTTTCGAGTTATAAGTTTCTGGCCCTCAAGCTTTTCAAAGTTGGCCCTCAGGATCTTATACATCGGCCCTTATTCTCTTTAGATTGGCCCCTAGGCTCTTATATCTCGGCCCTTAGGCTCTTTTAAGATTGGCCCTTAGGCTCTTATATCTCGGCCCTTAAGCTCTTTAATTTGGCCCTTGGGCTCTTTAAGTTGGGCCGATTCGACCTCTTAGTATGGCTATATAATTTTTCCCTCATTTCGGCTTAAAAGACTTAGTGAAAATTTTAATTATGTCTTGGCATGTGTTTTTTGTACCCGTAGGTTTTTCGAAGGTCTCATGTATCGGAACCTTATTGGTGATTTTTTGTGTAAACATAATCAAACAGCTCTTAAGGTGCTTCCAAGGGTCGAAGTTATCGAAGCCCTTGGAATTTTCGAGGGCTGAATTTATCGAAGCCCTTTGTATTTAGATTTTGTCAAGGGTAGCCTGATTTAACCGGCTTTTACGAAATGTTTGAAGGACTTTTAATTTATAGTGGAAGTCGGACGTCTCCCAGCCGTATTATTTGGCCGTAGCCTTTATATGACCGTAGTCTTTTCTATGGTCGTAGCCTTTGGGCATGTCATTTGAACTTGTTCCCTGATAACTTCCCAAATTTGTTCGAGAAGTTAAAACCCTGAGAATATTGGCCTTGGCCTTTGTTTCGAAGGGGTGCCTCTTTGAGGTCTTGTTAATTCGAATTTTGGGTACCTCTTTGAGGTCTTATTAATTCGAATTTCAATGGCAATCCCCGAGCATTCAGGGTGCTTCTATGTTTTGGCTTTTAAGATATTTCCCGTACGCTTGTAAGTATAGAGCTTGTATGGGACATACTGTATTTTTGATATAACCTAAATGTTTCTTCGAATAGTCGATACATGCGTACATGTTTAGCTGTCGGGGCTCAACTATTATATATGGACACATCTTGTTTGACTGTTTGGCCCATTATAAAGTTTTCCTATCGAAGCCCATTTAGGTGTGAAGTAATTTTCCCAAAAATGTGACCTTCGAGGGTGATGCCCCCAGTATTCGAGGTTGATTGAAAAGAAGCCTTGAATACTGGTTGGCCATTCTTTGGGTAGCATATAGGTGTTGCCTCATTAAAACCTTGCCGGTAAAACCCATTTGGGACAAAATCCGAGCTAAGGGAAAAACAGTGCAATGTATGCTCTATAACCTGCAGCCTTTGTGTAGGAAGGGGCGTTCTCAAAAGCACGAGCCTTTGAGAGCCTCCACTGTGCCGAGCTTGTAAGTTCCTTTACCAGCGACTTCGAGGTCTTTCTGTTCGTGACCGTGATATCTCTGAGGACCTTGGCCTGGTCGGGGATGACTTCGGTGCCCTGTTTTGACGCCGCGAAGGTAGAGAAGCTTAATCGCCCCAGCTCCGAGGGAACGCCTTTATGGAATGAGCTTCGTGTCGTATTGCCCCAAAACGTTGACTGTTTCCTGCAAATGAATTAGAGTGGTCCTCTACGCATAGGGACTTAACTAGTCATATCATCAATATAAGATTTAATTATTTTACCTTTTTATCCATCGAGCGGAATCCCTGTCATGTCGAAGCAATGTGATCTATATCGTTAATCAAGAAACTAGATGAGTTTTTTCCTAAGAGTGGGGACTACTTCCCGTTCTCAGGTATACCTTTCCTTTCAGCGGTTGTCTTGGTATCATCGGGCTTTCCGGGAACAACAAAGGTTCGAGGATCTGGAGAATTCCTTTCCGGAGCTATGATTACTACTTTTCCACCTACTTACCTTTGGAGGTCGATGTCTTCGAAGTCAAGGGTTCCGGTATCGACACCACTTCCTCAATTGCGAACATCTCTTTTGCAGCATGCTATTCTCCGTAGACTATTTTCACTCCTTCCTCTGTCGGGAAATTTATCATCTGATGGAGAGTCGAAGGCACTGCCCTCATATTGTATATCCACGGCCTCCCGAGGAATGCATTATACCTCATGTCACCTTCGATGACATGGAATCTGGTGTCTTGTATGGTCCCGACT
This sequence comes from Nicotiana tabacum, assembly GCF_000715075.1. Classification (NCBI taxonomy): domain Eukaryota; kingdom Viridiplantae; phylum Streptophyta; class Magnoliopsida; order Solanales; family Solanaceae; genus Nicotiana; species Nicotiana tabacum. The sequence goes on along the minus strand of NC_134087.1, from coordinate 141,519,248 downwards.
ACATTTACAGGCAAGATAATTTCTCCCTTCGTCGTTTCACTTGCCATATTGAAGCCATTCAGCACCCGGGATGCAGGTATAATCTGATCTTGCAATCCGAGTTGTTTTACGACTCTCGATTTGATTATGTTCATCGAGCTACCTGGATCCATTAAAACACGTTTAACCTGAATTTTAGTAAAAATGATAGAAATTACCAGGGCATCGTTGTGAGGATGGGATACATCTTCTGATTCCTTGTCGCAAAATGACAGGGTGTCCTCGGGTACATAGCTCCGAGTCCATTTTTCTTTTGTGATGGATACTTTAGTGCATTTGAATGTAGGTCCCTATGGGACATCGGCTCCTCCGATGATCATGTGAATAACATGCTGGGGGTTTTCAAGCTCATTCTTCCTATTTGCATCTCTTTCCCGGAAATGGTTTTTGGCCCGGTCACTGAGAAATTCACGAAGGTGACCCTCGTTGAATAGTCGAGCTACCTCCTCTCTGAGCTATCTGCAATCCTCGGTCTTATGCCTGTGAGTTCCATGGTACTTACACATTAAGTCAGGGTTTCTCTGAGAAGGATCTGTCTATATAGGCTTAGGCAATCTAGTATCTTTAATTTTGCCAATGGCTGAGATGATATTTGAGGCGTCGACACTGAAGTTGTATTCTGATAACTTGGGGGCCTCCACTGGCCCCGGGCGCCTATCGGACCCGATTTTGCCCACAAATCCCCAAGAGCTCTAGCCTTAATCTATTATACGATCATTCCAGGGTGCATTGCGCCTTGAAATGTACCTTTTGTCTTTGACGTACGGTTGATATCTTTCCTTGTTGAATCTTGATCCCCGGTCTATGTCCCTCGGGGGTTTGACTGCGAATCTATTCGGTGTGATTTGAGCCCGAGAGGGCTTCCAACTAGTCATCCTCGACCCTAATTTTTGACTAATACCGATTATGCACATCCGACCATGTCACAACTGGATACTTGATCAAGTTCTGCTTTAGCTATCGAGATTGATAGGTTTTAAATGTTTTTGCCTTATGTTTTGATGATCTAACAAACTTACTGTTAAGAACCAGATAGGGAACCTGACACACTTGGACTACACTGCAAGATTAACGGATTCTAGCTAAATGTGAACTGATATAGCTTCAGGAGATAGGAAACCAAACAAGGACCTGATACCCTTGTGGTTCCCTCATAACAGTACAAAGTCAATTGGACACAGCTGGAAGCGAAGTGACTGCCTGCACTGTTTATGCCTGCACTGCACTGTTTCCAGTGCCCACTTATTCCTTTACCAACTAAAGTGCTTACATCATTTCAAGTGATGTCATCAAGGTGTATAAACAATGAGTTTATATCAAAACATCACTTGAACATTTCTGTTTCTCATTTAAGCCTTTTGCAAAACAGAGAAATCAATTCTCACAATCTTGAAAAACAAAGTTAAACGCTACTACGGACCAGTTCCTAAAGTTAGTATTTTGTTGTCCTTAGTTGAGTTGTAACTTTGTGATTGTTCTTATTGTATCTCCTAAATTGTTTAGTCAGAAGCGTTGATTAGGAATCCTCTTATTAAATCCGTAAACTCTCTGAGTTTATGCTGTGATTAGGTTTAGTCATAAGTTAAAGTTTTTGTCACTAGAGAGTGACAAAGTGGCTTGTGGTGAGAGTATCACAAGTTAGTCAAAGTCTTTATAACAAGAGAGTCATAAAGTGTCTTGTGGTAAGAGTGCCACAATTTAGTTGAGTTGAATCCTTTGTAATAGAGTTATTACAAAGTGGCTTGTAATAGGTGTTTACAAGTTAGTGAAGTTGAAAGCCTACAGGTGTAGGTCGTGGTTTTTTGTCCCTTTGAGTTGGGATTTTTACACGTAAAAATCCTTACTTATAGTTTTACTAGCATTCTCTGCATAACCTCATAGAGGACCAGGTACTCTACTGTTTGGTGGACTCATACATACTAACAGAGATGCTATCGATCTCCTTTCATTCAAACCTTGCATGAAGGCCTGAACCGCCCAGTCATCGGAGACCGAGGGTAATTCCATCCTTTCCATCTGAAACCAGGACCTGAACTCCCTTAGCATTTCGTCGTCCATCTGCCTTATCTTGAATACGTTTGATTTTCTTGCGGCCACCTTTATGACCCCGGTGTGTGCTTTTATGAAGGAATCCACCAATATAGCAAATGAATCAATAGAGTTAGGAGCTAAGTTGTGATACCAGATCATATCTCCTTTTGATAATGTTTCCCCAAACTTCTTTAACAATACCAATTCGATTTTGACATCGTTCAAGTCGTTGCTTTTGATTCCACAAGTGGACGACGTAATATTCTCATTAGGGTCCATTTTCCCATTGTATTTTGGTATATCGGGCATGCAAAACTTCTTGGGAATGGGCATCGGAGCCGCACTCGAGGGGAAAGGTTTCTGTATGAATTTTTTGGCATCTAGTCACTTCAAAACTAGAGGTTCTCGCGGTATTTGGTCTACTCGGGAGTTGTAAGTTTCCACCTTTTTATCGTTGTCTTATATCCTCTTTTCTCCTGACTCGATTCTTTTAGTTAGTTCCTCGAGCATTTTCATGATTGTGGGGTCAGTCCCCGTGCCGCTTTCATCGGACCTTTCGAGCACAGGTTCGTGTTGTATGTTTGCTGGTTCGGCGGTGTTAAGAGTCCTGTTCTGACTCTGAAGTTGAGCTATGGCGACTTGATGAGCTTGCAGCACCTCGAATATCACCTAGAGACTGACTCCTCCTTCTTTTGGTCCTCGTGTTTCCTGACCTCCAGCCTGGGCTTCCCTGCGTCCATTTCTTATGGGGTCTGCGCCTGCTTCCAGGTTTAAAGCATTGTGGGAGTTGATATCAACTGGCTCCATGTTTAGCATTCCCTCAAGGTTTACAGGTGGTACACTGAGCCCTATGCCGTTGTTTTCTCCAAGTCCTTCATTGTCATGAGCAGGTGCATTTTGTGTGTTAGACGTATTTTAACCTGAAATCAAAGAATCTTTGACAAGAAAAAGTGTGAAGAATAATGTGTGTTATTAGAAAACTAGCACTAAAATAATCACTATTATCTTTAGCCCCGCGGTGGGCGCCAAGCTGTTTGCCTCAAAAAATAGTTTAACAATTAAAGATATTTTGTGGTTTTAAAGATACGTGATATATTCTAATACTAGTGATTATACAAGTAATACTAAGCTTAAGTAAGAAGAAATAAAGAACCAAATCAGTGTTGTTGAGGCAATAGGGGGCCTCGAGCTTGACTGATCCAGGGACCTCGAGGTCAATTAAGAGAAGTAAAGTATGAACAATGAAGTAAAAGCAATAAAGATGAAGAATAGTTAGAGAGAACGTTAAACAAGAAGAATAAGAATGTTCTATTATAATGAATGATCTGATGCTTACAAAATAATTGGGGTCCCCTTTGTATAGGAGGGTAAATCCCCAATATAGTACCTTGCCCATAAAGATAAAGAATCCTATTGGTGCGAGTGTATGACGGTCTAGTATGGACCTGTACTATTTTGTACAACCCTTATCCTATAATTAATGTCTAGGTCCACGTGTCCTTGAGAAATTCCTGCTCTTTCTTGATTGACTTTGAGATTATAATGTCCTCAACGCAGGCCATGTCAGGCCTTTGATAAGCTTTCTCGAGGTAGATGTCCCTTAGCCGAATCTACCCCACGCCTCGAGTCTCCCGGACTCGAGCCTATACCCCGATTTAAGACTCCAAAATCATACTCCTCGATTTTGACCGTATACATTAATCTTTCCCAACCCCAAATTATCTATCCCAAAATCAATTCAATGTTAATGGGCGAGTCCTAGGGTTAGCTAATCCCTTTGAAAACATTAAAGAACAAGAATAATTAAAGAAACAAAAACTCACTTCATAATAAATAAAAATTGTTCAATACATAAGCGCAAGAAGATATTTAATCCACACTTTAAACATGGATATTTCCATAAACAAGATTCAAGTGTTGGAAAAAATACTACACAGTTAGATATATAATACAAATCAAGAAAATGAATATAAATGGGTAAGAAATTCTCAACCAAAAGCTTCAAATCTTAAGAGCCAAGTGTGTGTGCAAGAACCCTAGCTTCCAAAACTTGTTTCTCTCTAGTCTAAGGACTGAAAATAAGCCAAAGATCTGTTTCCAATAAGATAGGTCGTGTATTTATGGGTTTGGAGTTGAGAAGATGTGAATTGTCAATCATGTCCAAGTCTGAAGCCCGTTGACCGCACCTACAGAAGAATCCTCGCAGGTATGGATTCGCAGATGCGGATAGCCTATCACAGAAGCGATCATTAAAGGGAAACTCTGACTCCGTAGAAGCGGACACAGATGCGCAATCGTAGAAGCCTATTTTATGCGCTGATACAATATCGTAGAAGAAATTCTTCTCTCGCAGATGCAGTCCGAAGGAAGGAGGCTTTATTTCACAGATGCGAGGTCGCATATGTGGACAGTGTTTCGCAGATGCGGAATCACTGAAGGATTTTGCACTTTTGTACTCTTTTTTTGCTCAATTCCACTTCAATTGAATTGAACTCTCTTCATGGCATCATTTACCTGAAAATCTAGCAATACATACCATAAACACCCTCATATTATAATTAAAGGACGCAAAATCTCAAGAAAATAGACTATAATAAGTGGTAAATCACCACACATCAGCTATTATATCGGCAATAGGAATCCTTAAGGAGGAATAGTCAAGTACGTGACACCAGTCATCTCTTGGAGGGTAGGGAAAATCAGTTTAATTCGAAGTGAGGATATTCTGGCTCCCTAAATGTGATAGAGGTTTCAAAAAGACATGAAGTTGAATTACACTCCTGACATTAACTGACACAAGGAGTCTATGCCACAAGCCCATGAAGATGAAAAAGAAGTTGAACACTTATGAGATTATTATCATTCTCACAGCTTAAGCTTTGCTAATAGCTGATCCTATGTGAGAGAACGAGAGATACAACAAATTTGTCTTTCAAATCAATATGCTCTCATGTTACTAGATGGTGAAAAATGTTCCATGATAATACTCACAAAGGAGTAGAGTGACTGTTCAAACCATAGAAGCGACATACACCGAGAGAAAAAGGGTAACTCAAGAAGGATCACAATACTGGGCTGCCTTACATTGGATTTGATACCACATAGGTAAACTTTACGATGGTGCATGTACAGGCACAAGTGAGCAGATGTTATTCGTTCGAATCAAAAAGGTCCTATAAGAAATTCGTTAGGTATGGTCCCTTGTTGAGAATTTAGGAAAGCAAGTAGGAAGCATTACCCTAGGATTATAACTCAATTCAAAGAAGTCATTATAGAATTCAATGCCTTAAGAGGTCGTAAGTAAGATAATTATGATAAAGAGGCTCCACAATTGATACATTTTTTTTAAAGAGTAGATACAAAAAATGACTCACAAAAGCTGCTCCATTCTATCCCAAAATTCCATAGCAACTAAAGGAGTGACATATGACAAAGTGGAACCGGTATCAATAAGAGCATACAGATCATGAGATTGGACAGTCAATGTACCTGTAACCACATCTGAAGAAGCCTCCAACTTTTGACGCCTCCTCATAGCATAAAACCTATTGGGCCCTCCCGAGCTCTGAGTACCACCCATAGCTGCTCCACGCCCTACGGGTGCTATAGTGCCCCGAGATGGGGAAGAAGCTGTGGATGTAGTAGCGGTAGAACTGGCTGGTTGTGCCACACCCCTTGCCCATGCTCTGGCGAAACAAATAACAATCTCTTTGAAGGTGACCCGCCATACCACACTTGTAGCATACATTAGTACCGTAGTGACATACTCCTATATGACATATCCCACACTTCACAGAACCTTTTTGCATCCATCATAAGCGTCCCCCTTATCCTTCCTCCAAGCTTCCCATTTGGGAGTAACAATTCTAGTCCCGGTTTGTTATCTGGGCCTTTGGAATTACCCAGATCTACGACCTCAAACACTTTGCTGAGCATACTCACAACATGATGTCAAATGTTCCTTACTACATACCGAGAAGACTGGGATAGGTGTACCTAACCTAGGGAATTTGTTCTTCTTGTGCCCCCTCTTTCCACAACCGTAACATATTTCAAGAGTCATCCAACATCTCCCTAAGTGACGCTTCTTGCAAACCAAACAATCTGGCTCATTATCACCAACAACCATCTTTCGTTTCTTAGATACTCTCACCACACGATCTGGCAGCGCGGTGATATTGGTAGGAACGATGACATTTCCTTAGAAACAAGTTCTTCCAAACCCTCCACGGCTTGACGCATTCTCCCAATGAACTCTTGTGCAATCTCCCTCAAATTCAGTGGCGGGGTCATTACTCCTTGCTGTTTTGAACTCGTGGATTACTTATTTGGAAAATGAGAAATAATGAGGAAATTAGCTCCCTATCTTGAGCTCTATCACACGATTTGGAATATCAAAGAAGTGTGAAATTTCCTAAATGTTCAAGTAGCCTCCTTATTATAGATATGGTCAACAACACACCGATAAGAAGGACTCTACTAGACACGGCTCTGAGACATCTTAGGACACTTTAAAACCTTAGGATCTGATACCAAGTTTGTCACGCCCCAAACTCGAGGAGCGTGACCGACGCTCAACCGAGTGAACCCGGCTGAGAACCTGTTAGATTTCCTACTACCCAAACTCATCAATGAATAAATAGAAAATATATCTCGTTAATTAAACACTGAGGGGATCTCATTAACAACCCCAATTTCATTTCCAGTAGTAGCTTCAACCATAATTTCCAAAATATTACAAGTTTATAGATATAAAGAAAAACTTGTTTTCCAATTACCAATATTTCTAGTTTGATTCCCAATATCAAACACCACCCACAACCTATCTACGAGCCTCTAAGTACAACTGAAGAGTAGTATGAAAATGCAGACAATAAGGCCCCGACTATACCTCAAAACACAAAGTACATGAGAAACAAAAGATACATGACCCCGAAATGAAGTGGGGTTCACCAAGTCAGTTGAAAATAGTGTACCGCTATCATTGATCAGTGTCGCCTACTATGGAACCACCTGCATCCATTAAAGATGCAGCGCTCTTGGAAAAAGGGACGTTAGTACCATCAAAAAGCACTAGTATGTATAGGAGATAACCCGGAATATAGAAATTAGAGATTTTGAGCCAACCATACTTGAACTTACGGAAACATTATGAAATTCGATCTGAGAGAGAAAGTTTATCCAACATACCTTGATTCAACCCTTTAGTGATGTTAAAATCACCCACTACTCTTACAACTTCAATCTACATCAATAAAATTCAACTGGACCAATATTAGTAAAAACTTCCAGGTTTTTAGTCATTTTGACATTTTATCAAACACTTAGAGTGCATAGCATTCAACTACCTCTAGTAATGGTGTTTCTTCATCCAACAATCACTCCTTCCCTCCAACAAGTGATAAAACAATATTCTTTATCCACTAACTACATTCTTAGCACCATTATAATCATCAATGAACTCACATCCAAAAAATTTCACTAGTTAACTCATTACAAAATCTCTACAACACCAATAATCTAGTTTAAGTATTTATGGCTTCCAATCACCATCTCATAAGTGCTAATACTTATTCCTTGCTCATATATTCACTAACAATCCATGCATGTAGGTTTAACGGTGGAAGATTACCTCTTGTAAACCAAATCTTGAAAGTCAACTTTTGGGGTGTTCTTGAGATTTTGAAGAAATTCTATGGAATCCAATCAAAACCTTGTTGTAACTAGTGATTGAGAAGTGAAATCATTATAAAAACACACTTAAAAACTCACCTTAAGTGTGTATTGGAAGCCTTGGCCAGATGGGTGATGGAGATAAAAGCCCTACTCGTGAAATCCTTTTATTTTTCTCTCTCTGCGCTCAGGCATTAATAGAACCAGGTACAGTATTTATCTACTGGTGCTATCCCTGTGCTATAAGGCTTTTGCTCACTGATTTGCTAAAATCTTCTACTTCCCTCATATGCTATAGCTGCGTTATGGGGATATAGTTCACTGTATTTTCTTTTGTCTTATTGCTTTGAAATTAACATCCAATGGTTCCCCATTATTACAACACTCAAAGATTAATAAAATAATTATCCCAAGTATCCAAATAACTTTATCCACTCCAGTAATTCTTATGTGGTTCGGTCTAAATTAAATTGTATTCCTAAGCTCGAAATTGCTCAAATTAGAAATAGAAATTCACGGGACCTTACACATTAGGCTACTTCGGCACCACAAACCTCGAGTTCTTGGTAAAATTTTACGGGGCCTTACAATAATACTACGATGATCTACCATACTAAACAACTTCAATCTAGAACAATACAACACAATTGTACCAGTATTAGTAAGAATTTCTATGCTTTAGGACATTTAGTCTTTTTATCAAACATCTAATGTGCATATTTATCAACAACCTTCTTCAATGGAATTTCTTCACCTAAAAACCACCTTCCACACCAATGATCCAGCTTACAATCATCCTTAGGCCATCCACAACCTCCATTAGCACATGAATGCCCAACAGTTGACTCCCAACCAATCAATCTCATCAATTAAGCCATTTTACAATCTCTACAACACAAACACCACCTAGGTTAGGAACTTATTGGCTTCAAATAACCATCCTATAAGTCCTAACACATATTTATTGCATAAATAATCACCATAAATTAGTTAAACATGGTAGACATACCTCCTGTAGTGAAACTCTTGAAAATCCCAACTTTAGGTGTTCTTAACTAATTTTGGAATTTGACTGGAAATCTATGGATTTACAAGATTAATACTTGTCAATATAAGTATTTAGGAGTATTAATTAACTCAAAATACTCCAAAAATATTACCTTGGTTCATAGGAGGGGTGTATAGGATGGATTCCCTAACTCAAAGAAATGAGTTAGCCACACTCTCTCCCTGACCTTGGGGGTATTTATATGGTTCCCATGTGCGTTATCGTGCACTTGGCAAGTGAGCGCGAAGCTGGGCCTATAGATTGGACAATGTCTGATAAAATGGCCGTAACTTTCAGTAGAAATATCCAAATGAAAAATGATTTGATGAAATGGAATAGACTCAAAGAGCTTTCATTTGATGGGTGTATCACCATGTAAATCTTTGTATTTTGGGAGTTTTGCTCGTATAAAGTCGGGTCTTGTGTGAATTCATTTTAAACTTTAGCCCATTGCATAGTTCCCAACATGGCTTAGTTCTATGGATCTCCTTAGATGATAAATCACTTCCAATACAACTCCTACATTTAATATCATAATCATTTAAGTTGGTACTAGTCCATAATCTCTTGTGTAAAGCAATACGACACTTATGCAACTCATGAGCGTGTGGTAAGGCCTCACACATATAGGAAATCTTGAGGAGGCTTACACTTGGTATCCAAAGGCTAAAACCAAGAACAAAGCTCTGCGTGTCAATGTTGCATGGAGCACGCTAAAAAGGCTTAATTCTATGTGGCCATTATCCTTATTGCAAAATATTGCAGACCAAATGTTAACACACGAGCTACTAAAGTTATAACCTGGAATTGCATCCTCAATGGATGGAATATGCACCATGCTGGTTTGTTCTATGTTGTTAACCGTGGGAGAGGTACTAACTTCTATATAGTTCATTAGATTCCCTATCATGGTAAGCTAAGATAGGCCATCCAGGGCCTATTAGCTGATAGTGAAGATTCTCTTAAAATATCCAGCCTTTACTCTAATGAGGTGTGGAACTTAAACTCTCTATTTTTGTAACTCCTCACTACTATCATCCACTCAATCCAGAATACTTTCATTACCCAAGGAAGCAATGCTCCTAACAAAATATCATGAATATTAAGTAATATTTAGTATCTTTACCACCAAATCTGGTTATTGAATGTTGGACCCCATCACCAAAAACAAAAATGACTCTAGTGATCTAGAACTTACCTGAATTTTGATACTTGGTGGCCCCATAAAAATCAAGTTCTTCTTTTGAAATTTTCACCATGGTAGAGTGTCACCCTATGCTAACCTTAATTCTATTGGCCTCAACATTCCTAATGTATGCTCCTTCTGTCTAGGTCACCCAAAGAATGCTAGGAATATCTCCTTTAACTACACAAATGCGTAGTCATTCTAGAACAATATTAAGTCCTAATGCACTAATGATCTTACTAAATATGGCCTCATCTTTGATTATAATTGGAAATAAACCGAGACCAAAATCAAAAAAGGCATTCAATAGTCTTCTCAACTGGGACAATCTCTTAGCGCACATTTGGTTAGCCAGAAATAGCAATTAGTTAAAACATAAGAAATACCCCATCTCCCATATTGGTATTGTAACACACTAGAAAATTTGGAAGTGCTTAAAGGACATTAAGAAGATCGACGTATTCTAATTAAATTAATACACAAATAAGGACTAATGATATGAAGGATATCATAATAGGTGTTCCAGGTGTATTAGAAGTGGATTAGGGTCTAAGGATATCCCTAACTAAGTCATGTTGAAAGCTACACAAAGGACTAATTTTTAAATGAGATTGCACAAGATCCAACTTCAAACTAGTGCAACTCCTAATATATAAAGAGTCCATTTGCCATTTGGATATATCTACGAGGAGTTATGGCCTTTTTACTGAAGGATAGCAAAGCAAATATGCAGCTACATAAGTCCTGTGTAGCCTACGCACTATGTCGATGCCAGCCCTACGTAGCCTATGTACCATGCCTAATCAAGGTAAATAGGCAGTTCCAGTAGCTTCCAACTAAGATATAGGGAAGACCACCATGCATAGCTTTCATGTGTAGACTACGCAGGGGGCTACACGAAGCCTCAAATATAATTTGAAGTAGTGAAACCCTAGTTAAGAGAGAGAAAAATGTAACAACCCGATTGTTTTTTTTTTGTATATTAGAACCATTTTACCCTATTTGATAATTCTTGTATGATTGTTATTTTGTAACATGTGTGTATGGTTGGATTCGTTTCGGGAAGGTTTGAGAGAGGTTTAAGACACTTAGTCTCATTTTAGAAGCTTAGGTTGTAAGAGTTTCCTAAGGTTTGATATTTGTGTAAATGGTCTCAAATTGGTGATTTGAGGATTCCAATAGGTTTATATGGCAATTTTATACTTGTGCATATGTTCGACTTTGGATTTGAAGGTTCTTAGGATATTTTGGTGCTATTTGCCGGAAGTTGGCAATTTAAAAGTTTGAAGAGTTTCCAAGTTTGACTGGGGTTGACTTTGATGATATTAGATTTGGGTAGTTATTCCAAAAGTTGGAATAGGTTTATTTTATTATTTGGGACTTGTGTGCAAAATTTAGATCAAATCTGGATTGGTTAGGCTTGAATTAGATGCGTGGTTCGAAGTTTGGAATTTGATGAACTTATGAGAAGCTTAACTTGTGTTTTGATTGTCGATTCATGGTATTTTGAGCATTCAAATAAGTTTGGATATGGTATTGAGACTTATGCATTCCAATCTATTTTGGTGAAGGTTAGCAGTTCTGGTTCTAGTGATTCACACCTGCAAAGAAGGGATGCCCAGGTGCAAGGTTGCATCTATAAGCAGGGGGTCTCCAGATGCTAGGAGGAGGATGGGAGGCTGTGTTTGCTTCTGCGACGCTTGGCGCTTCTGCGAAGCCTGGCGCTTCTACAAGGTTTATGCGCAGATGCAGGCGTCGTATTTGGGTGGAGTGTCCGCACTTATGAGAAGTGGCCAGCTGAGAAGAGTTTGGAGATACGCATTTTCAATCGCACCTGCGAGCTCGCCGATGCAAGGAATTTATCTGGAGATGCGGTAATTGCTGGGTAGTCTTTATTTTGAAGGGTTAGCTCATTTTTTCACTATTTTGAGTTTTGGAGCTTGGCTAGAGGTGATTTTTGGGGAGATTTTCTACACCACTTCAAAGGTAAGTATTTGCTACTTGAATTTGACTTTCTATCTTAATTCCCCATGGATTTCTACACCAAAAGCAGGGAGTTTTAGAGAAAAATTTGGGATTTTTGTCTACAACTTAAGAAGGTGTACTTTGGGGATTTGAAGGTCTATTTGGACTCATTTTTTAAATCTAATCACATATTTGGACTCGTGGGATTATGGGTAGTCGGGATCTATATCTTAACTCGGGTTTTGACCGTATGGGCCCTTATTGACTTTGTTGACTTTTTGTTCTTTGTGTAAAGATCAAAATTTTTTATTTGGAATTGTTTCCTACAATTTTATTTGATGTTATTGAGTTGTTTTGACTAGATTTGATCGTTTGCAATTGAATTTGGATGGTTAGGCAATTTTTTCTTTCTTTGAGGTTGCCCGATGGAGGTAAGTGTCTTGTATATCCGTGCGAGAGGGATTCTCCCTATTGATTATATTGTTGCTACATGATTCATGAATTCGGATGCACATATATATGAGGTGATGAGCGTATATGTGTAGCTAGGTTTTGACCATATCCGGTATTATTGACTTGAGTTGTATTTTTATTAAATAATGTGAAGTCACTATACATGTTTAAACTGATTTTATGACTATGTGATAATCTCTATTGATAATTTAAGAGCATGCCTAGGGTTATGACTTGTTTAGTTGACATGAGGGTTACTTTGCCATGTCAGGCTTTATTATAAATTAATAGTCATATGCTTGCCTTAGTTGCTCAATGATTTTGATGAGTTCTATATCCTAACTAACTCATGATAATAATATGGTTAAGCTAGAACATGCTAAATAGCTTATAAGCCGTTGTGATAAATTGAGTTACATGATTTGCCATAGCCATTACCTAGCCACTAGAGATTTTATCTGGATTCTTGTTATCATGTCTTATGCCTTTTAATTACATTATTTCTTACACATATGCATGCGTGGAAAATGTGGTTATTGAGGAAAGTTAAGGATTTTGGCATTACGGGCACTTGAGTGGATATTGGTATCATTATTTGATTGATAATGTTATGATTGGATTGGTTGTGCGCCGCAATGATTGATTGATGATCATTAAATATAAAATGACCAATACTTGGATTATGGATTTGTCCCTTCAAAGTCAGGTGATTACCCATATTACTTTGGGCCATATGAGTGTAGGCACTGTGATTCTTTTGATGCTTGTTGGACTCTTAGCCTCTGTCAGGCACATAGATTTGTGTTGTAAGTTATTGAGATGGGGACTTCTGGTGACTCTAAGTGTTTTTCATCTGCTCCTTAATTATCTTGACCTTCTCCATAGCCTAATGTACTAGGTATGGCCCTATCAACTTTGATTCTCCAACTTCAAACCAACCAATGGGATATGTACATCTTCTACCATATAGTGCTTTGAACGGCTCCATCTAAATGCTTGTGTGATAACTGTTGTTGTAGGAAAATTCTATGAGTGACAAATGATCATCCCAGCTAACCTTGAATTCAAGAACACAAGAACACAATATATCCTTAAGTGTATGTATAGTTCGATGTACTTGCTCGTTGGTCTGTGGATGGAAAGTTGTACTAATATTAACCTAAGTACCCAAACCTTGCTAAAAATTTTGCCAAATGTTGGTGGCGAACTGCATCCCTCGATTAGAGATGATTGAAATAGGAGCGCCATACAATCTTACTATTTCCTTGGTATATATTTGAGCATAATGTTCTTCTATGTCGGTGGCCTTAATAGGCAACAAGTGTGTTGCTACAATCACCTAAATCAAGTCAAATTTACAAGGCATGTGAGGCAGTCCTACCACAAAGTACATTTTAATTATCTCCCACTACCACAAACTTACTGGGCTTCTGGTGCTTGGCTTTCACTTGCTAGCAATTTGGGAATCTGGCCACAAAGTCTGCTATATCCCTTTTCATGTCATTACACCAGTAGACTTTCTTGAGATCATGGTACATCTTTGTAGAGCCTGGGTGCACGGAATACTTGGAATTGTGATCCTCGATCATGATTCTCTCTCGGAGACCATCTACATTTGGAACACACAATCGCCCTTGGTACCTTAGCATACCATCATTCATGCCAAGAGAAAAATTCATGGTCTTGTATTTATGAATCCCCTCCTTCAAGTGCACCAAAAATGGATCATCACATTGTTTCTACTTGACTTCCACTATGAGTGATGACTCATTCGCAGTTTGCACTATCACCCTACCTTTGCTAGAGTCCGCAAGTCGGACTCATATGCCAGACTATATTGATTTCTGGCTAAGAGCGTCATGTCAATGTCGTCCTTGAGTAACTCAAGCCATCTCCTTTGCCTTAGATTCAACTCCTTCTACTTGAAGATATATTGAAGACTCTTATGGTCAATGAATATGTCCACATGGACCCCATACAAACAGTGACACCAAATCTTTAATGCAAACGCCATTTTCGCAAGCTTTAAGTCATGTGTTGGGTAATTCTTCTCATGGTTCTTGAGTTGCCTTGAAGCATAAGCGATGACCTTGCCATGTTGCATTAATACACATCCACTCCCAACCTTTGAAGCATCACAATACACAACAAAACCATCTGTACCCTCCGGTAAGCTCAACACTAATGTCGTTGTCAACCTTGACTTCAACTCTTGAAAGTTCCTTTCAGTAGCATTTAACCACTGGAATTTGGCTGCCTTCTATCAATTTGGTCAATGGAGAGGCAAGATAATAAAACCCCTTCATAAACCTTCTGTAATACCCAACTAAGCCCAAGAAACTGCGAATCTCTATTGGAGTTGTAGGTCTAGGCCAATTTGGACAGCTGTAATCTTCTGAGGATGAACCTTGATTCCCTTGCTAGAGACAACATGACCCAAGAAAGAGACATGCTCGAGCAAAAATTCACATTTTGAAAACCCCGCATACAACTTGTGCTGACAAAGAGTTTGCAAAACTATCTTGAGATGATCGGCGTCGTCCTCTCAACTTCGTGAATACACTAGGATGTCATCAATGAACACTATAACAAAAGAGTCGAGGAAAGACTTGAAGACTCAATTCATAAGATCCGTGAAAGCTGTCATGGCATTCTTCATCCCAAAAGATGTAATCAGAAATTCAAAGTGCCAGTACTGAGTACTGGAAGTTGTTTTCGGAATATCCTGCTCCCTAAAATTGATCGAACAAGTCATCTATCCATAGAAGTGGGTACTTATTCTTGATTGTGACCTTGTTGAGTTGTCGATAGTAGATACACATCCTTAATGATCCATATTTCTTCCTTAAAAAGAGAACTAGTGTGCCCCAAGGTGACACACCTGGTCCGATGAAACCCTTTTTCTAGCAAGTCTTTCAACTGCTCTTCAGTTCCTTCAATTCTGTTGGAGCCATTCTATGGGGTGGAATTGATATAGGTTGCATGCTTGTCAACACATCGATCCCAAAGTCAATCTCCTTTTCAGGTTGGATTTCAAGAAGCTTATCCGAAAAGACCTTTAGAAATTCATTCAAAACCGGCACAGATTCAAATGTCGGTGCCTTAGCATTAACAATTGGTAAATATATCCCTTGCTGATCATCTTTGCAGCCTTAAGGAAATAAATAAACCTACCCTTTGGCACAACATCATCCCCCTTCCACTCAATGACTAGCTCATTTGGAAACTCAAACCTAACGGTTCTAGTTCAGGAATCAAGCTTGGAAGAACATGAGTGAAGCCAATACATCCCTATTATCATATCAAAATCCACCATCACCAATTCAGTGAGATCGGACATGGTCTCTCGACCATGCACTGTGACAATACAATCCCATTAAACTCGCGTGGCCATAATGGACTCACAAACTGGAGTAGATACAGAGAACATGGGTCACGAAGTTGTTTCGCTTCTATCTCAACTTCCATAGCAACATAACGAGTGACATACAATAATGTGGAACCAGGATCTATAAGAGCATACATATCATGAGATTGGACAGTCAGTATACCTATGACGACATCTGGAGAAGCCTCAGAACTCTAGCGGCCCCTCATAGCATATAACCTACCAGGTCCTCCAAAACCCTAGCTACCTCCTCTAGCTGCAACATGCCTTGCGGGTGTCAGAGTACCTCGGGCCGGAGGAGGTGCTGCAGAAGTAGTAACTGCTGAACTGGCCGGCTGCCATACCCCTACCAGAACTCTAACGGGATGAAGGGCAATCTCTTTGAATATGACACCTAAGACCATACCTATAGCATATGGGAAGTTTTATATGGCAGACTCCTAAGTTCATATTCCCACACCTAGGGCATGAGGACCTCTGATGCGGCTAGAATCTCCCGCTTGAATAACCCTGATGATAAGGTCCCTTGTTGCCCTGACTAGGACTAAAACGACTCCACTACAACTGATCGAGCCCTGATGGTGGTACACTAGCTGAATACTGAGAAAAATATTGTGATGATCTAGATGACCCTCCCCTGAACATCGCCTTTCCACCACTACCACCACTGAAAGAACCCCCAAAGTTGCCCGCAGACCAGGCCTTGTTGTTTCCATCTCGCTCCATCAGGTTCTTCAGCTTTCAGGTCTCCGTGGCTTGAGAAAATGCCACCATCATCCCATAGTTCATATCAAAGTTCAGGCCGGCTGTAGTAGCCTCGTTGATAACCAAAAGGCTAAATCCATGCACAAACTGATGCGCTCTAGCTTCCATATTGGGCAACATGTAAACATCATACATGGAAAGATTAGCAAATTTCAAATGGTACTCCCACACGTTCATACTACCTTGCTTCAAGTTCTCAAACTCGGCGGCACGGGTTGACCTAGTCTCTGCATGCAAGAAATGATCCATGAAAGCATTCGCAAACTCGTCCCACGTTGCTAGAGGGTGATTCTCCTCACCAGACTCCTCCCACAATTCAAACAATGAATACGCCACCTTTTTCATGAATATGCCACCTCCTAGGGCTTAGTACCTATGAACACTAGAGGATCCTACCGAAGAAATCTGTTCACCCTGGAACCAACTAAATCTCCTTGTTGGCTAGAGGAAGTAGGTGTGGAATTCAATATTTGGGCCTGGGAAAACACTATCTGAGTCAACAATTGGATGGCTTCTCTAAGGTCCCCATTAGAAGCACTAGGACCGGAGGTTGAGGCTGGAGGCGGAACAGGAATATAAGTTGGAGGAGGAATCTGTACATTCTTAGTAGGAGTAGTAGAATTAGGAGGTGTTGTGGTTGGGGGATTTCTTCACCCCTTGAGTGCTCACCCGCAACATCGGTCACTTTATTAACTACCACTTCTGAGGTGGCATTGGCCCCTTGGACACACCTCACCTTCTTCTTAGGCACCATGTACTGAAAATTAGAACAAGCACAAGTTAAAAAGGGGACAGTCTTATAATCAAGCTCCATCGCATGATCAAAAATATCAAAGAAGGGTGACATTCCTAAATTCCCAAGTAGCCTCCTAATTATTGATATGGTCGACTTCATACCGGTAATAAAGACTCTACTAGACACGACTATGAGAAATCCTAGGACAATTTAAAAACTTAGGATCTGATATCAAGCTTGTCATGCCCCAACCTTGGGGAATGGGACAACGCTCAACCAAGTTACCCCAATCAACCAAGCCAATTTAGTGGCTACCATCCAACCTTGCCCATGAACAATTTGAGAATAAATTAGAAGAGATAGACAGTGAGAGGATGAAAGTGTTCAATATCATATTTAATTACTTAAGGAGCTTCATCGATAATTACCAAAAGGTTACAAGTTCATAGTTTAAAAGTGAAAATATGTTCGGTCCCTACAACATTTTTAGTTTGTTTTCCAAATCAAAATACAACACAGTATGTCTTTAGAGCATCTAAGTGAACATGAGTAGAATATGGAAGTACATGGGACAAGGTCACCAACTATACTTCAAAATACAGTGTACAAGAATCAAAATGCCACAAGGCCCCGATATGGAGCAGGGCTCACCAAATCAGTTAAGAAGCGGGTATGTTGTTATCAATAATCAATGTTTCCTATTGAGGAACCACCCTCATCCATTAAAGATGCAGCAACTCTGTTAAAAGAGACGTTAGTACATATGGAATAGTACTAGTATGTAAAGCTAAATACCCTCTCATAGAATGAAATACCCACATAAAAGGAGTTTAAAATGGAAGCAGTAATAAAATTTGTAATACTTAAATGCCAAGTTAAAACAAAGTAGACTTTCAAGTAAGCAATAATATTCTAGGTTAGGAGATCCTTAGCACCGACACACCACCATGATCATGGCAGGTATTCTGATCTCTGCCCGATCGGCTAAGCCGTCTCACCCTAATGTATAAGGGTTGACATAGAAACACAAAATCACCATCATGTGCACGGCATGGCATCCGATCTCTGCCCGAATGGCTAGATTGTCTTACCACAATGCCATGTGGATCGACATGGTATTTTCTTGCTATAAATCATCCTAATCAAGGGTAATAATCTCAATATAATAAAACGGGGATACATCCCTTAATCAACTCGTACACCGACACGTGTATTTTCGGTGTTACATCTCGTACCTTTGCACATTGAGTTGTGTCATAAGTACTCGATGTATGCTTGAAGATAAAGATAATCCTTGAGGTTATAAGTATTTATACCATGCTTAAAAAGTACTAAGAGGGTTGGAAGACTTAGAACTTAAACGAATTGAAGAAAATAAGTTTCGCCGAAAGTCGACAAAATTGGGAATGTTATAACACGTACATTAGGGAGAGAGTAGGATGATTAAAAAGATAATAAGGTTATGTTATGAGTTATTATATGATAGTCGTGTCTTAAGTTTTGAAGTCAAGCGAGTTGTGGAACAAAAGTTGCCAAAGGTCATCACAAGTTACACATATAATGCACTAAAAATTTAGTCGAATGTAGTAGAGCTTTTCTCCCAATATACTTTTAATTATGGGATGATAAACCTACAAAATTGAAGATATACAAGTCTAGTTTATAAATCATTAAACTGTCTATCGATATGATTTTGAAGTAGAAAGATATTTATATTTTTGCGAGATTGTGCAAGCAGCTCCCTATGGGGCCCACTTAGGCGGTGGACAACCCTTGAACATTTTAAAGTGGTTGGAACACTAATATTTGGTCCTTTTCGACCAAGGACAGTTCCCAAACTCTCTAAACACCTCTCTAACAATTTTCCATGGTTTCTAGTTGAATCTAAGGTGGTTTTACCTTAACCTAACTTCAGATGTTAGCCTGAGTAAAGAAGAGAGTCTCTATGGTGTTGTGAAGTCATTAAGGGTGCTTGTAAGATAAGGGAAGCTTTGGTTAGAGTTTGTTATGATTATTTAAGGTATGTATAATACCCTATTGCTTTTGCTTAAGCTTATCTATATGTTGGTTAAGTTATTTGGATAAAGAATTACAAAATAGCATTTGAAATGATATAAGAAGTTGTTGTCTCTTATTGGACTATTTTGGAGTTGTATATATGACATCACATGGCTGTCAAATCATGGGTAATAGCTTGGTTATAATGCTGTTATTGTTTTTATTCTTGTCAATATGTTGAGTATGTTGTAATTAGGAGAATAAGCGACCACACAATACCTAGAAGTTGTTCATGTCATCTTGTGGGGTTGTTTGATGTTACTTTGATGATGGATATAAATGTCAATATATATTTTTATATTCTAGACTTGTTTATGGTCTTTTAAGTACATAAGAGATGGGAAAAAGAGTTGGGGTTTGATTCCAATCCACGTTTTCCACTCGTCGTGTTAAAAAGTAGTTTTGTTGGTGACGTTTGTGCACTTGTTGTTATGTAGATTGATTGTTATTGTTGGGATGTTAGGTGTGTTATTATATAGTTGAAGGTTGTATATGTTCATTTTGTTTTTATGGACTTGGGCAAAGCAAGAAAAACAGGGAGATTGTTGATACCAATTTTTCCCTCATATATTTTAAAAATGCATATATAAACTTTCAAAATAGTGCATGAGCATCAACCAACATTTTTCCATGATTTTTTGTAATTTTAAAAGAATTTTAATTAGTTCTAGCATTTTATTATATAAATAATTACTAATTGCATCACAAACGGTTTTATGATAATTTTATTGCTTAATTTTATCATTTATATTTATAATAAGCTTTAATTATTTCATGAATAATCATATGTACATGTTAGTGTTATAATTGCAATAATTTTGCAATAATGGCCCCATGTGTGCATAATTATCTTATTTCACAAGAAAATAATATTTTATATTTTATAATTATTTTAAATCATTTTATGCATAAAAATCATTTTTATCATTTATTAACTATTTTTACAAATTATTTTATCAATTAATTGGGTATTTAACAAATAGCCTATTTTAATTTTGTTTAATTTCGGACCATAGCCCAATTTTCTACCCCAGCCCAATTAAATTAACCAAATACCCATAACCCAATTTTTAAACCGTCCAATCGCCCAACCCAGATCAAATCCTGGCCGTTGATCTCAGAGATCAACGGTCCAGATCGCCGCCCCCAAATCCCTTCCTTTATCTCTTCTCTCTCAGATGCTCCGTTGGCCCAAGTAAAGGTTAGTTTTGAAGACTAACAAAGGAACCCATGCATGAACCGGGTCCATTCTTCAGGTGCACAAAAACGGGCAGATTCGAGCATATGGAATGCACATGAAGGAGATAAGTTTAACTTGTTGTATTTAATATCTCCTGATCGAAAAGGTTGCATAATTGATAAGGAGAAGGAGTCCTTTCTCAAAGAGAACATTATCCAAGATAGGGAAGGAGTTAGAAGTTGAGATCAACTAGAACTCTTCCACCAAGGAAGAGTTGCATCAGAACTCTAGTTATTTATTCATCTACTAACTCTATAAATTGTAGAATGTTCTCACATTACAGGTATTGCACAAAAATGCAAAAGTTAAATGTGAATTGAGAGCAAAATAGCAAGGCTTTATGCAAGCAGTTCATGTGTGATTCAAGTGTGCAAACCTAAAGCTACATGAACCAGATTAAAGAATCACCTCCATAAAGAGTTTTATGTGTCTTTCTTTATTTCTAGTTCAATTGTAGTAGGTGTTTTCATATTGTACATTTAAGATTTATCTAGAAGCAATTGTAATAGGTACTTTGAGTATTCAAGTTAGAGTTAACTTGAAGTTGTCGCAACAGTTAGAGGCTGTGTGCTACAACGGGATTAGAGGTAATCCTTAGGTTTACAAAGAGTTTTGTAAATGCTGTTTTGGCTCAGTGATTTAGTGAAGTGTTGGGGAAAATCCTACTGAGGAGTAGGTCGTGGTTTTTTCACCTTTTGAGCCAGGTGTTTTCCACGTAAAAATACTTGTGTTCTTTACTTTCTACATTTATTATTCTGTAACAGTAGTAGAAGGAACACATCGAAAAACCAGGTCCTTCCATAATCAGTTTAAGCGAAAAATTGGTCACACACAAATTACCCCCCTCTTATGTGGTATTGAAGTATAAAACATCAATTGGTATCAGAGCAGGTTATCCTTGAAGAGGCTAACACCTTAGGAACAGATCAAGATGAGTGCACCACCTGGAAACTGGGAAGGGCAATCCACTGATAGGCCTCCACTCTTTAATGGCCACTACTACTCTTGGTGGAAAACAGGATGAGAGATCACATCATCAGAGAAGACTATCAGCTATGGGACATTGTCGTTGATGGTCCCCTAGCTACCATGAAGAAGAATGCTGAAGGAGTAGATGTGCCAAAAACAAGAGCTGACTACAATGCTGAGGACTTGAGGAAATGGGAAAAGAATGCTAAAGCGAAGAAATGGCTTGTGTGTGGACTTGGTCCAGACGAGTACAGTAGAATTCAAAGTTGTACCACTGCTAAGGAAATTTAGGACGCATTGCAAGTGGCTCATGAAGGAACACCTCAAGTGAAGAGGTCCAGAGGAACACTGCTGTATTCTCAATATGAGAATTTCACCATGAAGAAAGGGGAAACCATCTAGGAGATGTATACAAGGTTCACCATACTAACAAATGAACTTAAGTCTCTTGGAAGGGTTATTATTGAAGAGGACAAAGTTGAGAAAATTTTGACAAGAGTTCTGCTAGTCACTTGGGAAAGCAAAATCACTGCCATTCAGGAATCAAAGAACATTGACACTCTTAAGTTGGACGAGCTAATGGGAAATCTCACAGCCTATGAACTTAGAAGGCAAACCATGAAGATGGATGCACCCAAGAAGGAAAGGAGCCTGGCATTCAGAATCACTGAAGGTGCTGATCTAGAGGAGGATGAAATGACCATGATCACAAAGGACTTCAAGAAGTACCTAATGAGAGGAAAAGGTCCTTCAAGAAGTGGAAGCTCTAGAAAAATAAGGGTTCCTAAAAAACAAACAAATGAGGGGTGTTACAAGTGTGGGAAGACTGATCACCACATCAAAAACTGTCCTCAATGGGAAATTGAATGGAAGAAGGAAAGAGCTGAACGAAGGAACAAGAAGAAAGAACAGGTTCAACCCAAGAAGAACAAAGGATCAACAAAGGCTATGGTTGCTGCCTGGGGAGAAAGATCAGATGAGGACTCAGAGGATAAAGATGGATATGAACAAGAACTTATGGCAATTGGAGAATCCGATGAGGAATCTGAGGTAAGTATAAATCATCTCAAAGACAAGATTAAATTTTTGTCTAAAGAAAGGCTATCTGAGTTACTCCTGGATTTCATTGACGAATCTGAGGATCTAAACAAGGTTAAGCACGCTCTAGACAAAACCTATAAATGGAATAGGTCATCCGGTGCACTTTCATGGCTACATGAACACCATAGTACCAATAAGAGAGGACTTGGCTACGAGACCCCTGCACCTAAGTGGGATCCCAAAAGCAAGTACCTCATACTTCCTGAGAACATAATTTGCTCACACTGTGATAAAACTGGTCACTATAAATCTAAATGTATTGCAAAAGAAAAGGCTAGTCAAAAGAATAAAGAATTTGTTCAAGAGAAAAATAGGCTGCCAGGTTGGGCTAAAAAGAATTTGATTCACCCTTTTGCCTATAGAAAGGGACCCAAACTAGTTTGGGTTCCTAAGACTAACCCCTGATTTCCTTTTGTGGGTCCAAGTGAAAGGGAGTAGCCGAATATGGTACATGGATAGTGGCTGCTCAAAACATATGACAGGAAGCAAGAATTAGTTTCTTTCACTTAAGGACCTCAAAGGAGGTAATGTCTCTTTTGGAAATGAGAAAAAAAGTGAAATCATTGAGGTTGGAAAGGTAGGTAAGACTGATTCTCACTCTATTGAGAATGTCTACTTGATAGATGGCCTAAAATACAGCCTAATAAGACAATCACAATTATGTGATAGAGGTAACTTGGTAGCATTCACCTATACCAAATGTTTTGTGATTAATCTTACCACTGACAAGATTGTTTTGCAGAGAAAAAGAGTAAACAATATATACATTGTAGATTTGTCCACATTTTCAGAAAATAAACTCACTTGCTTAAGTGTGTTGGACAATGATTCCCTCCTTTGGCACAAGAGACTTGGACATGTCAGTCTAAGTCAACTCAACAAACTAGTCTCCAAGGACTTGGTAATAGGACTGCCTAACATTAAGTTCAAGGAAGACAAAGTTTGTGAGGCTTATGCAAGGGGGAAGTAGGTAAGATCCTCTTTCAAAAGCAAGAAAATGGTAACCACCACCAGAACGATGGAATTGGTCCATATGGATCTCTATGGTCAAATGAGAACATTAAGCAGAGGTGGTAAAAGATATGTAATGGTGCTTGTAAATGATTATAATAGGTTTACTTGGACATTGTTTTTTAACATCTAAAGATGAATTATTTGACACGTTTACTTATTTTGTTAGAAAAACTCAGAAACAACTAGGTAATAAACTTGCATCAATTAGGTCTGATCATGGAACTGAATTTGAAAATGCTAAGTTTGCTGAATTTTTGCATGCTACATCATAAATAGTTGCATGACTAGACCTCTTGTTAAGAAGATTCCCTATAAGTCACTTAAAGGGAGAAAGCTAAATATATCCCATCTTAGGGCATTTAGATGTAAGTGCTTTGTGCACAATAATGGCAAAGACTCCCTAGGTAAGTATGATCCCAGAAGTGATAAGGGAGTATTCTTAGGATATTCTTCACATAGTAAAGCTTATAAGATATACAGTAAAAGAAATATGTGTTTAGAAAAAATGTACATGTTATTTTTTTAAAAAAACTAACATTCTTTCTGAGAGGCATGAACAAGATAATGAAGAGATTGGGCTGATCAGAAATTCAAATGGTGAAACCACCGTCCAGCCTGAAGATGCATCACGTGAAGGAATAGGTAATGGAACAGGTCCTTCTACCCGGGGCAACATGACAGAGGGAACTGACTAGAGGGGAACTGATCCTCAAACCTCGAGGGAACCTGTCCATGAACCTACTCCTCAGTAACAAAACCATAAAGGAACATCCAAAGAAATTGACACTCCTATTGCAACATCCACGAAATTGGATATTGATGAACCTAGGTCATCTGTTGATCAGAAGTTGTATAGGGGAATGATTGGTTCTCTTTTATATCTTACTACTAGCAGACTTGACATTATTTTTAGCATAGGTCTTTATGCTCGATTTCAAGCAAATCCAAAGAAGTCCCACCTGACTGCTGTCAAGAGAATATTGAGATAGTTAAAACGCACCACTGACCTTTGCCTTTGGTATCCAAAAGGTAATAATTTTATCCTAGTGGGATATGCTGATGCTAATTATGCAGGTTTCCTTGTGGATAGGAAGAGAACCTCAGGTATGACACACTTCCTTGGTTCATGTCTTGTGTCATGGGCTACGAAAAAGCAAAATTCATTGGCCTTATCTACTACTGAATCGGAGTATGTTGTTGTTGCTTCATGTTGTGCTCAATTGTTGTGGATCAAACAGCAATTATTGAACTTTAGAATTGATGTTGGTTGCATCCCTATTTCTTATGATAACACTAGTTCTATTAGTATGACAAAGAACCTAGTTCATCATAAGAGAACTAAGCACACAGATGTTAGGCATCATTTTTTGAGGGACAACTATGAGAAAGGCTTGATCATTGTGGAGTTTTGTGCTACTAACAAGCAAATTGTTGTCATTTTCACAAAAGCCTTAAGTAGAGTTCACTTTGAGAGGAACAAGTTGGAATTAGGGATGATTAAGACCACCTAAAAGGACCAGTTCAAGGTTAAATGAAAAAAAAAATTCAATTTTTTTTGGTTAGAAAGTTTGTAAATTGTGTATAATTAGATTAAATCTTGCTCAGTCTCATACTTTTCATAGTATACTCTTGTGCCATGTGTTAAAATGACTCATTAATATCTAATGATATTTTCTCTATTTTAGCAAATTTAGACTTACATAAGAGAATTATTAGTGGAGAACCTGGTTCATCAAGATAACACGGTATGTTTTCTACACTCTGCATAATTTGAAATAACTATATTTGGATCATGAGCAGAGTCCTACGAAATACCAAAGTTCTTTTGAACTTATCCGTTACAATTGAACCAGTTACATTCAAGACTCCTAACCATACTAAACCACCTAGATTCTTTTAAGTCTGCTACTCAGGGGGGAAGAAAGTGGTTCTTCCGAAACTGAATAGGTATCTGCTGATTCTAAAGTTTCTTCTGAGACAATTTCTAAAGTTGCTGCAAATTTGGAGAATAGATTTGTAGGATCTATAGCAGGTGCTGAGACTACAGAATCTGGAGAAGTTGGTGGTAAAAATGAAAAAGAAAAAAAGAGAGCAAGGGTGCTAGGAGTACTGTGAGGGGAAGGGGACAAGAGTGACTGATTCTTCACCCACTCCTGTGAGTTTAACCAAAGACGCAGGTGCAATGGTTGTTTGGGGAGATGAACCTGGTTTATCTGTAGAGGAAACCCTCGCAGACCTGTTGAAGAAAGTGACTGAAAGCTATAATCCAGCTTCTTGATAGAGTTATCAATGGCACCAAAACTCATACCATTCCCTATGGCTTCATTCTCACAACTGTGCTTGCATATTTCAATGTACCTATAGAAAAGTGGGAGGTTAGTACAAGCATGGATCATTTTTGGGTTAATACTCTGCTTGCTTGCGATTATGAAGTCAATTTCACTCCTAAAGAACCTAGTTCATCCAAAAGGTACAAGTGAATAGCAATGTTAGAGCCTTGGTGCAAGAAAGTGGGGCTAAGGATGCTGAGATTGAAAAGCTGAAGAAGAGGTTGGTTGAGGTGGAAACTAAGAGAGATGCTCTCAAAACTGAGCTGGCAAGAGAAAAAGAGAAGATGATGGCATTCTTCAAGGTATGCTGAAACTCCTCCAAGACAAAAACCAAGCACCTAGTTCTTCCCAGCCTTAAGCTTCCTAGCCTAGTGTAGATTAACCAGTGACCCAGTTTGGGACTTTTTGTTTCTTTTGCTCATGTTTTCAGTATTTTTATTTCTTATTATGCTCTGTGGTAGAATCTTATCAATCATCAATGAAATTCACTGTCTTTTGCTCTAACTGTTTGTTTATATTTCTTTGATGGTTAAAATTCTTAGCTTAATCTAAGATGATTAATCCATGATTGCCTTTGAAGTAGCCCTAGTGGCCATGAGTAAGTTTTAAAATCTGGTTATCTCACATTTTATGCAATTTTTCGATGATGCCAAAAGAGGGAAAAAGGTTGTGCTTTACACTTTGAACAGTGATGTTTATAACCTAATGTACCTGATCCTTGATGATAAGTGATAAAAAGGAAAAATATTTCTAACATTGTGTTGATATTGAGCTGAGTTGAAACAGGGCCTAAGCTTACGAAAAGCACATAGTTTGTCATCATCAGAAAGGGGGGCTTTGTTGGCCCAAGTAAAGGTTAGTTTTGAAGACTGACAAAGGAACTCATGCATGAACCAGGTCCATCCCTCCGGTGCACAAAAACGGGCAAATTCGAGCATGCGGGATGCACGTGAAGGAGATAAGCTTAACTTATTGTATTTAATATCTCCTGATCGAAAAGGTTGCATAATTGATAAGGAGAAGGAGTCCTTACTCAAAGAGAACATTATCCAAGATAGGGAAGGAGTTAAAAGTTGAGATCAACTAGAACTCTTCCACCAAGGAAGAGTTGCATCAGAACTCTAGTTATTTCTTCATCTACTAACTCTATAAATTGCAGGATATTCTCACATTACAGGTGTTGCACAAAAAAGCAGAAGTTAAACGTGAATTGAGAGCAAAATAGCAAGGCTTTTTGCAAGCAGTTCGTGTGTGATTCAAGTGTACAAACCTGAAGCTACATGAACCAGATTGAAGAACCAAATCCATAAAGAGTTTTATGTGTCTTTCTTTATTTCTAGTTCAATTGTAGTAGGCGTTTTCATATTGTACCTTTAAGTTTTTTCTAGAAGCAATTGTAATAGGTACTTTGAGTATTCAAATTAGAGTTAACTTGAAGTTGTCGCAACAGTTAGAAGTTGTGTGCTACAATGGGATTAGAGGTAATCTTTAGGTTTACAAGGTGTAAATGTTGTTTTGGCTCAGTGATTTTGTGAAGTGTTGGGGATAATCCTACTGAGTAGTAGGTCGTGGTTATTTCACATTTTGAGCCAGGCGTTTTCCACGTAAAAATACTTGTGTTCTTTACTTTCTACATTTATTATTCCGCAATAGTAGCAGAAGGAACACATAGAAGAACTAGGTCCTTTCATAATCAGTTTAAGTAAAAAATTGGTAACCACACAAATCACCCCCCTCTTGTGTGGTATTGAAATATAAAACATCACGCTCCCTCAACCCTAGCCGCTGTCACCGGAAAACCCTCCGTTCCATGGGGCTTCCCTTTGATTTAGGCCCCAGTCGGCCTCTTACCTTCACTGGTTGTTCGATTTCTTCGTGATTTGAAGGAATCTCAAAGAGATTCAACTTAGAGTCGACATAGACTCTTCATTTTTTTTCGATGAACCTGCCTCATGTTCATCGCTATGTTTGTGAGTATTGTTATCTTTATGTTTACGGCTTGAAACTCTGGTTCTTAACTGGATTTTTCTCACCTCGTTCCTTTCTTCAGAACCATCATCTCTTTCTACTTGAGTTTGTTAAGATCCTTGTAGATCTGAAATGATTTTAAGTTTATCTGGTATTTTTCTTCAAAACCTTCTGTTTCTTCCTTATTATTAACCGATTTTAATATTTTTCTAAAACTAGGGTTTCATCTTTAAGTTCTCTACAAAAGGGTTTTAAAAGTGTTTAAATCTGATTCTCTTTATTGGTTCGACTGATTTTTCATGCCTATGTTCTAAACCCTAGGGTTTCTGCTTATTTCACTAATTATTTCAATATTTGCCCGTCATTTTCATCTCTGTCAATTATAAGAGATTGACTAATTTTATTAGGGTTCAAATTACATTTTCTACTAAGATTGATACTTCTCTATGATTTTTACTTATTTTCCTTATTTGTGACTCCTAATTGGTACTACTTGCCTTAATTAGTTTATTAACTAGATTTATGGGATTTGATTGCTTTATTCGACTCCTAGCTGGTCTTTGATTGATTTTATTGCCTTGTTTAACCTCTAATTTGGCTGCTAATTAATTCACCCTAAGTTAAGGGATATTTTCCAGATTCTACTGTACTAATTTATTGAGTTTAGCCACAACTAACTGGTTGATTTTATTTGTATATGAACTCTATTATTCTTTGCCTTATTTGTTTTACCTTGCTAAGTGCTACATAATCCTCCCATTCTGACTTCTTTCAAACACATGAACACACATAGAAAGACAGAAAAACACACACAAACTCTTGCTCTTATTCATACACACTCTCCATTGCAATTCTTCCTGTCATTTGTGTTTGTTGCACTGTTTAGCCGGCTGAAAGCCAAGTCTAAACTCTTGGATCCCATTTGCTTCACTTTCCTGTTGCTATCTCTTAACTGGTATGTCTCCACTTCTGCTATCATTCAATATGCTATGTAATTAGACCTATGTTCTTCCTGTTTACTGCTTTTAAACAGCATGTCTATCTCTGTTATCATGTCCTGTTCAATATGCTATGTAGTCAATCTGCTGTAGATATCAACATGCCTATGTTTGCCCTTTTGTTTCTGTTAACTAGCATGCTTTAACTCCTATGAATTTGTCCTGTCCAATATATTAGTATGGTTAATACATTTTAGCATATTCCTGCTTGATCGAGGATGCTTGTTCACCTGTTTCTCAACTAGCATGTTTCAATCCATGTCATGTTTTATGTGTTTACCTTAACTGGTCCTTGATTAATTCATGATTTCTATGCTCTTAATTTTTGCTACCTTTTCTGTATGACTGTCTGATCAATAACTTGATCCCAGCATGTTGTTCTCTATTTAATGTATGCTTATATGCTCATCTAGTAATAGCTAATGAATTAAGTCAATTCCAACCATGTGAAGCCTTGTTTGATTTCATTGTGACTCTGTTTTGTCTATGATTCCAGTGTTCCTGGTGATTGTAACTATTGGAATTCATATCTAGACTCAATTTGTTAAATATGGTTCTACTTGTAGTTTTTGATCTTGTGACCTGTTTCTATTCACTTCTAAAAATCCAACTTGTTGTTCTTCTAAAACTACCTCCTACTTTTATATACTATTTTCAACTCTTACTCTTAGTTGTATAGGGTCCTGTCACCCCCAGTGTGAGCACTGCTTAGGGTCCATGAGACTCCTCTGAACTCTGACACATTGGGGCTGGTTCTCCAATCCTTTGTGAATTTTGTTGAACATCTGATTCTAGTGTGAGCATTGCACGGGGTCCCTGAGGCCCTTGGGAACTTTGACACACCAAGAATCAGTTTTATGTGTTATGGATGGGCTACCACTATGCTCAGAGGTGCTATGTTTGAAGGCCTGGTTCCAGATTAATATTGGGCCTATGAAGGCTCCCTATAGTATAATGGTTCTTTCATTGTGTAATTTGTTCATATTGGTCTGTAATAATAACCTTTGTAAAAATAGATATTGGGGTTATTAGTAAAATCTGGGAGGGATTTTTATATATCTTTGTTGGGATCGGGTAGAAATCATGCCTATAGGATTGTTGTTTTTATTTATATGCATTAGAAACCATGCCTATAGGCCTTATCTTCATATTTGTCCTGAATTTCCATTTTACATCCCAGAAATCCTGCTACAGGACGTTTACCAATTCTGTATCAAAATTCATGTTCATGCATATTCTCAAGTTTTAATGTGCATTAGAAACCATGCCTATAGGATCTTTTCTGGGAATTATCAACTCGTATAACATTCTGCTCACTTAGATATCATGTCCATAGGAAATCATATAAAAAATCAGTTTTTGACAACTTGGATATCATGCCTATAGGGAACGTGTATAAAATCAATTTCTATGCCGTGAAATAATGCTTGTAATCAGTTTCAGCACCTAGAAAGCATGCTTATAGAGTCTAAAAGACAAAAATCCGCCTGTTTAAAATAATCAATGGTTTATAATTGCGTGCTGATTAATGTTTAGATACCATGCCTATAGGATTATGCCCGGTTATCACCTAGGCAAGCTTGTAGGACAATTAAAATTGTATTTGTTTGACTGCTTATAAATGGGCCCAACTTCAGTAAGTGATAAAAATTGGTAGACAAACTGATAGGTACTCACTGCCTCGCCTAAATAAAACTGTTGTGTATTCTGTTTGACTCATTTAGATATCCTGCCTATAGGACTCCTAAAATTATAAAAATTGCTTGTTTGAATGGCGTGCACTTGTCTTGTCTATTTGCGGAGGTAAACCCCTTAATTGCTCTTTATGTGACAGTCCTACCTATTTTTTTGTTTGTCGCTTAGATTTTCTCCTTTTAAGAACCATAGGTGAGTCAGAACCACCTTAAATAGAGGTCATAAACACCTCCGGGACCACAGGTAAGGTACGGGTAGTGAACACATAGGATACATATTCGATGTTGTTAGAACGCTTAGGTAATAATTAAGGGGAGGGTAATCAGGTAGTAAAGGAAATGATGGCATATGCACTACTGCTATGTGTAGCACCCCAATTTGGGGACGATTACCAAGTATTGTACTTAAGTGATCCTATAGGCTAAAAACCTAGGACCCCCTTTACTCCTTGTTTTAAAATAATCTCTATTTGTTTAAATTGCTTTATGACTAATTCTCTTAAATTGAGTTTGGCCGGGACCCACCATTGTGGACGTCGAGGGGTGCCTAACACCTTCCTCTCAAGGTAATTTCGAGCCCTTACCAAATCTCTAGTGATGTAAACTAGTACACGAGTTATTTGTTCTAGGTACCCTAATGCACCTTAATCCGTTAGGTGGCAACTCTTCAAATCCTATACCCAAATTCCCAAAAGGAAAGGAGTTGTCCCCAAAACGTCAAAACCCGGATTCCGCGAGGAAAAAGGGGGTGCGACAGAGATGTTGTCTGATTTAATATAAAATAAGTTTATCATTTGTTGTATGATAGTTGCATTATTCATAGCTTAGACATAGTATTATTATTGTTGTTGTAGATTAAAGTGTGACGAGACAAGTTCAACGTGGTCATTAGACAGACTGTGATAAGGTATGTTAAGGATATCCCTTCTTTCCTTTTGGCATGATCTATATGATACAAACGAAACGAGCAAACAAGCAACATTCATAAATGACTCTATTCATAGAAGTACTAGGTGTGCCTATGTTCTTGATTCCCCATATGGCCTATTATTATATAGTTTGTTCACGGGTCTCAGAAAATACATAAGTTAACAAATTTTATTTCGTGATATTAACCGAAGACATATTGATCTTATGACATTCCTAGAGATGTTATTGAGTTACTTCATTATGCATTGCATTCCTGTATACATGTACATTGACCCATGACTAGATAGTGTTATATATGCGTATATTATATGTATATAGGATATGTGAAAAGGTTACAACGTTATACCACCACCCGATCTGCTGGTATACGTTGATGATTTTGTCCGTTGAGGCTGAGATAATATGATGGGATGCTCTCAGAGGTTTGATGATGTTATGGATGCATATACCTATGCATGATATGGCATTTATACGCATATACATGGCATCATAAATGTTTCGTGATTCATAGAGCGATTCAGATTTGCAGGTTGAGTCCTTTACTCCATGTTTCTTTCACGTCTTTTTATACTGCTTTTTCATGCCTTACATACTCGGTACATTATTTGTATTGATTCCCTATTGCCTGGGGGCCTACGTTTTACGCCCGCATGTGTAGGTAGACAGAATGACGGTCGCCCTTTATAGGATGCTTGCTCGACGATAGCCGGTGTGATCCATTTGATCTAGAGCTGCTATTGGGATTTGGTATGATATTTTTGTATACATATATGGGTACGATGGGGTTCAGTATCATCCTTTATATAGCTATACACTCTATTAGATGTCATTAGACAGTCATGTATAGTTGAATTATGGGGCCTTGTTGGCTTCTATTTTGGATATATAGTTTTCAATAGCAGCCTTGTCGCCTCGTACTACTGCATTCCGCATGTATATGTGTATATGGATTTTAGGAATGTTTCTCCATGTATGTTATTCAAATGATTCAATAGTTTATTAACAGTTGTTAGGCATGGCCTACCTTTGTTTCATGCTTATATCTTAGAGGTATTCGACAGGTAAGGTTCGGGCACTTGTCATGGCCCATTGGTTTGGGTCGTGATAAAAGTAGTATTAGAGCAGTTCTGTCCTAGGGTTGTCTACAAATCGCGTCCATTGGAGTCTTGTTCATGAGTGTGTTGTGTACCACACTTATAAATATGAGGTCGCAGGACATTATGGATGTTATCCTCCCTTCTTATCTTAGATCGTATAATAAAGTCATGTTATAAGGATTCATTCTCCTAATGATATGTTATGTTTTCAATAATGCCTAAAAAGGCTACAGCCACCTAGAAGGGCAAGTCTAAGTCTATGGCTAATGAGACTATGAGTCAAGCACCCCAAGTTACAAGGCTCAGAGAGAGTCTTGGAATGAGACTTCATCCAAGACTTCACATAACATGCCCTCTCTAGAGGAGCTTCGAGGGGCACCAGCTCAAGCCCCAACTCCAGCGCACGCCCTAATACCCCTCAGCTCCTCATCCAGATGAATTGGGTCCAGAGATGAGACATGTTATTCAGCTATTGACTCGATTAGTGGCCACACAGGCTCGACACTAGGAGGTAGGTATTGGTCATGCAGATAGGGCCATCAGTGTGAGGCTTCGGGATCTCATTAATTTAGACCCTCTGGTATTCACTGGAGCAGATCCGACTAAGGACCCTCAGGAATTTATTGATAGGATGTGTAGGACTTTGAGGGTAATGAAGTCCACTGAGACTGAGTTAGTTGAGCTAGCTTCCTATAGACTTCGGGATGTTGCAATTAATTGGTACGAGTCTTGGGAGTTGAACAGAGGTGAGGATTCCCCTCCAACAGTATGGTAGGGGTTTACAGAGGGTTTTCTTCATCAGTATTTGCCACTAAAGCTTAGACGGGACAAAGTTGATAGGTTTTTAACCCTTCGGCAGGGTAATATAAGTGTCCAGGAGTACAACATTCAATTTGATTATTTGGTTAGGTATGCTCCTACTATTGTAGCTAAGATGGAGGATCGGGTTCACTAGTTTGTGATGGGGTTGGAGTCGACCTGCTTAATGACTATATGTCGGTCTCACTTTAGCCAGGTATGGATATTTCTCGTATTCAGGCATACGCTCAAGGTGTAGAGGAGCATAGGCAGAAGAATATAGTCGTTCGTGATCATGATAGGGGCCAGAGTAAAAGAGCAAGATCCTCATGTCCTTCTGGTGAGTTTTGAGGTGGTCAAAAATAGTAGTACCTAAGGTATCTAGCCCAACCATCGGCTAGTGCACCCCCTCAATTTACTAGTAGGGGTTTTGATCGTTCCACATATTCAGGGCCCAATCAGATTTCCAAGGCCTCTAAATCTCAGTATAGGGGTAAGTCAAGTCAGATGAGGTTTCCATTGCCATGATGTGCTCAGTGTGGTAAGCAGCATTCCGGGCAGTGCCATGTGGGGTTGGGCATTTTTTATACTTTTGGTTAAATAGGCCATGTTATGAGAGATTGTCCGACGAGAGGTGGTGCAAGTATAGTTCAGCCAGCGGGATCTATAACTAGTTCGTCATCATTAGTATTCCCCTAGGCAAGGTTCACATCCATCAATTGGTTGTGGTAGAGGCAGAGCTGGAGCATCTGGCTCGAGCGGTCCTCAGAACTGCATTTATGCATTAGCGGATCGACAAGATCATCATTCGTCCCCTAATATTGTTACAGGTATATTATTAGTCTCCTCCTGTAATGTATATGCATTAATTGATCTAGGTACTGCTTTATCGTATGTCACTCTATTTGTTGCTAGTAAGTTTGGGATAGAATCTAAGTAGATTAAACCTTTTGAGGCGTCTGCACTTGTTGGTGATCCAGTGATAGCTAGATGGGTATATAGAGATTGTATAGTACTAGTTCATAGTCGTTCTATAGTTTCAGACCTGATTGAGTTAGATATGGTAGAATTTAATGTTATAATGGGTATGAATTAGTTGGCTTCTTGTTATGCTAACGTTGATTGTAGATCAAAGATGGTTCGCTTCCAGTTTCTAGGGGGGCCAATTCTAGAGTGGAAAGGTAATATTGCATCGCTAAGAGGTAGGTTTATTTCCTATCTCAAGGCAAGGGAGATGATTAGAAAGAGCTATATTTATCACTTAGTTTGGGTGCAGGATGTGAAAACAGAGTCACCGACCCTTCATTCTATCCCTAAGGGAAACGAATTTCTTGATTTTTTTTCCATACGAGCTTCCAGAGTGGGAGATTGAGTTTGCGACATATTACCGGATACTCAACCGATATCTATATGTCCTTATAGAATGACACTTGTAGAGTAAGAGAGTTGAAAGAACAACTGAGGGATTTGCTTGAAAAGGGTTTTATCAGACCTAGTACATCATCATGGGGAGCACTAGTGTTATTTGTGAGGAAGAAAGATGGTTCCTTGCGGATGTGTATTGATTACAGGCAGATGAATAAGGCGACGATCAAGAATAAGTACCCACTCCCAAGGATTGATGATTTATTTGATCAGTTGCAAGGTGCCAAGTGTTTCTCTATGATAGACTTTAGGTCAGGGAACCATCAGGTAAGGGTTAAAGAGAAATATATTCCGAAGACAACATTCAGGACCAAATGCGGGGTCTTTGAGTTTCGTGTTATGTCGTTCTATTTGACTAATGCCCTGGCAGTATTCATGGACTTGATGAACCGTGTGTTTAGACCCTTTATAGATATGTTCATAATTGTATTTATAGATGATATATTAGTTTATTCCAGTTCAAAGGCTGAGCATGCAGATTATTTGCTACTATGCTTAGAGATCTACAAAAAAGAAAGTTGTACGTAAAATTCTCTAAATGTGAATTCTGGTTGAATTATGTAGCTTTTCTTGGGCATATTATTTTAGGTGAGGGTATCCGATTTGATACAAAGATGATTGAGGCAGTGAAGACTTGGCCTAGACCCACGACACCGATGGAGGTTCGTAGCTGTCACACCCAAAAAATCAAGGAGCGTAATCGGCTCTCAACCGAGTAAATCCGACTGAGAAAGCCTGTTAGACACTTTCTACCCGTCTCACTTATGATCAAAGAGGGCATACTTTCATTATTAAAACAATAGGAAAATCATGTAAACTTTACTAAATTGCTTGATAGAATACATCATTTTGAAGTTTTTAAAATACACACATCCTTGCGATTGAGTGGAACAAGAGTTTTAAACACAACATAAACCATTGACCCTTTCAATACCCATATACAACCCACATAGTGTCTACGGAGCCTATAAAGATACAAAGGAGAGTCGTAACAGCGCTGGCAACAAGGCTTTGGCTATACCTCAAAACATGGTAAACATATAAACAACAGATGTACTACATGACCCCGGTAAGGAATGGGGCTCACCAAGGTTGCTGGGAAGATGATGATGATGCACCACTAGTTGTGGTCATCATTGTCTGCTATGGAACCACCTACATCCATTTAAAGATGTAGCTCCCCCGAAAAAAAGGACGTTAGTATTGTCGAATAGTACTAGTATGTATAACTAAACACCATCTCATTAGAAAGAACAATAATACAAGAAAGAAAGTAATCATAAAATCGATAAACGCCTTAAACAACACCACAACACCAAATTTAGGATCACATAAGTTATCAAGTGAATTTTCCATAGTTTTATATAGGAATTTTCCTGAGCAAATGCCACCACTTCCCATAATTCATATCAGAATTCAAGGCATCTGTAAAAGCCTCATAATAGTCAATGAACTAAGGCCCTGAATAAATCGCCGCACCCTGTCCTCCATAGTGGGCAACATGTGAATAGCATACTTGGACAGGCATGAAAACTCCATGTGGTACTCCCACACACTCTTGCTACCTTGATTTAGATTCTCAAACTCCGCTACATGGGCTACCTTTGTCTCAGCAGGCAGGAAATGATCCACAAAGGCGTCAACAAACTCACTCCACCTCGCTGGAGGGCTCCCCTCCTCACGGGAGCCCTCCCACAGCTCAAACCATGAATAGGCCATGCCTTTCAGATGGTAGGCATCCAACTCCACTCCCTGTGTCTCAGTCGCATGCATAACTCTGAGGGTATTGTGCATCTAATCAATAAAATCTTGGGGGCCCTCCTCGGGATTTACACCCATGAACACTAGAAGATCTAGCTGAAGAAATTTGTTTACCCTAGAACTGATGGAATCCCCTTACTAGATAGAAGAGTTGGGTGCACCATTTGATCTTTGGGCCAAAGAATCCACTAACTGTGTCAGCGTCTAGATAGCTCCCCTAGGATCCCCATCGAAAATACCAAAATCGGAAGCTAGGGATGGAGGTGGAACAGGAATATCGGTGGGAAGGATCTTTGCACCCTCGGTAGATGTAGGAGCTAGTGAAGTCTGTTCCAGTATAGAAGAATCAGGCAGTGTAATAGTCGAGGGATTATCCCCACCCACACCATCAAGTAGATAATTAACATCCACTCCTGGGGTGGCATTGGCTTCTTGTCAAATTCTTGCTTTCTTCTTAGGTGTCATTTGCTGAAAGTTAGAACAATGTACGAGTTAGAGGAGAACGGCCTCGCATTCAGCTCTATCGTACGATATAGATCAACAAAGAAGGGTATTATTCCTAAATATCCAAGTAGCCCCCTAATTATAAATGTGGTCGACAACACACCGATAAGAAGGGCTCTACCAGACACGGCTCCGCGACATCTTAGGACACTTTAAAACCTTAGGCTCTGATACCAAGTTTGTCACGCTCCAAAAATCAAGGAGTGCGACCGGTGCTCCACCGAGTAAACCCGACTGAGCAAGCCTGCTAGACACTTTCTACCTGTCTCACTTGTGATCAAAGAGGGCATACTTTCATTATTAAAATAATAGGAAAATCATGTAAACGTTACTAAATCACTTCATAGAATACATCATTTTAAAGTTTTTAAAATATGCACATACTTGCGATTGAGTGGAACAAGAGTTTTAAACACAACATAAACCATTGACCTTTTCAATACCCATATACAACCCATATAGTGTCTACAGAGCCTCTAAAGATACAAAAGAGAGTCGTGACAGCGCCGACAACAAGGCCCCGACTATACCTCAAAACGTGGTAAACATATAAATAGCAGATGTACTACATGACCCCGAGAAGGAATGGGGATCACCAAGGCTGCTGGGAAGATGATGATGATGCACTACTAGCTGCGGTCAACATTGTCTGCTATGGAACCACCTACATCCATTCAAAGATGTAGCGCCCCCAGCAAAAGGGATGTTAGTACTATCGAATAGTACTAGTATGTATAACTAAACACCATCTCATTAGAAAGAATAATAATACAAGAAATAAAGTAATCATACAATCGATAAGCACCTTAAACAACACCACAACACCAAATTTAGGATCATATAAGGTATCAAGTGAATTTTCCATAGTTTTAAATTGGGACATCATTAGTATCGATACCTCATCATTCATAATACCGCCGTACTTTTATACGGAGTCCGATTACGACCCGATCGGCTAGGTCGTCTCATTGGAGACATTCACCACAACCACAATTTCAATTTCCATTTCCAATTTCAGTTTCCAGCACAGTACCACTATGTGTGCGGCATAGCGTCCGATCACGGCCCGGTCGGCTACGCCGTCTCACCCAAGACATTACCATTTTCCATCGATCCTCTCATTTCATATTTCTTTCACATATATCAATCCATCGGCACTAGTGGCCACAATTGTTATGTCATACCTTGGCTCTTGGCCGTATGTCATAATGCAAGTTCTTTCCCACATTTCACATTATTATTATTATCATTTTCACAAACAAGCCTTTCAATTCAAGATATTGAATACACACGAGAGCAATTACAAATCATAGGTATATAGAGGCTTTCACATACTTTGGCATAACAATCTTTATTCAAACTTGCTTGAAGTCTAGGCATTTTAGCACATATTCCATATCTTTAACACATCCTCAAATAACAAGATAGCATAATGGGAGCATTGAAATACACATTGCACATATATTCTTGAAACACAAGCACGTTTGGAATTGCAATTTCTACATTAATCAATTTTAGAGCTTACACCAATTACATGGACATCAAGGGTGTTCAATTTCTAAGAATAGAGGTTTTAGCCATACATAACTCAATAGAGCTTTTCTTAAGTTCTACAATAAATTCCGGAACTCTTAGAACCTTCAATCTATTTTAGGAATGTCACAAGTTGATTCAAGTATTAGAAGGATGATCAAGATTCTAGCTCATTTGAGCACATTATCAAACACTAGGTGTGCATTATGTTGTTAGGACCTTTTTGTGAAAGATTCAATCAACCCACACCCTTTACCATTTTTAACTCACATTCTTCCTACATCCTTTCACCCCCCATGCATGCAAAATAAACAACCCTCATGCCCATGAGCCGTCTTGCTAATTACCCATTTTAGTAGAAATTTCGAAATTAAGAGCTAGGACATAAATTCTTACCTTTAAGGTGAAGACTTAGGTAACTTTACTTGACAATCTTCAAAGTTTTGTGCAAGAATTGAGGAATAATTAGATGAAGATAACTCTCTCACTCTAGGACTCTTTCTCTTACTCTAAGGCATAAAAAATATGCTCAAAATGAACCATAACATATGTTTTAACGACATGGGATCGGGTTTAAAATTTAGAAATCTGGAGCCCCGACACGGATCTGTTGTCCGCTAAATGACCGCGAAAAATGGCCCTCAAGGACCTGAATTTTCTGCCCCGGCCAGCGACCAATATGCGGTCTGCGAACCTCCCTTTGCAAAAGTCCAAGGACAATTATGCGACCAAAGTACGGCCCGTAAAATGGTTATGCGGTCGCATAATTGGCCGAAAAGACTGCCTCACTCTACAGTCTAAATGTGGCACGCAAAGTGATTATGCGGCCGCATAATGGGCCGCAGAAATGCACACTTCTGCAAAACATTTTCCTTTAACTCTATAACAAACTGTTCAATCCAAAAAGTCTAAACCATGAACACATAAATCTAACTTGGCACCATGAAATTTCGGGTTTTGGGGTAAAAATTTTACGGGGGCTCACAGTAGCATCCTGGGTTTGGTAGGTTATTATAGGAGATTTGTAGAGGGGTTTTCTTCTCATTCCACACCATTGACAAAGTTGACTCAGAAGGCAGCTAAGTTTCAGTGGACTGATGCTTATGAGTAGAGTTTCCAGGCATTGAAGGACAAATTGACTTCAGCACTAATTCTGACACTCCTAGAGGGAATCGATGGTTATGCTATCTATTGTGACGCTTCGAGCATTGGATTGGGTTGTGTGTTGATTCAACACAGTAAGGTTGTCACTTATGCTTCTAGACAACTAAGAAAGCATGGGAAGAATTACCTCACCTAGGATTTAGAGTTACCCATGATGATTCATGCACTAAAGATGTAGAGGCACTATTTGTATAGCATTCATGTTGATATCTATACGGATCATAAGAGCATTCAGTATATCTTCAAGCAAAAGGAATTGAATTTATGCCAGAGGCAATGGTTGGAGCTACTAAAATATAATGATGTTGATATTTTATAGCACTGAGGGAAGGCGAATGTTGAAGCCGATGCCCTCAGCCATACATCTATGGGTAGCCTGTCATATTTACAGCTAGAGAAGTGTGGGATAGCCTATGAGATTTATCAGCTAGTTAATCTTGGAGTTTGATTACTTGATCCAGGTGATAGCGGAGTGCCTATTTAGGACACAACAACATCTTCTTTAGTAACTTAAGAAGGAATGCCAGTATGAGGATCCTGTGTTATCTCACTATAGAGATACAATCCCTCAGAAGGAGAAGACACCATTTGAGATTATAGGAGATGAAATCCCCAGATGTCGAGGTCAATTATGTGTTCCTAATGTTGCAGGGCTGTGCCAACAGGTTATGGAAGAAACTCATTATTCATGTTATTCTATTCATCTAGGAGCAACAAAGATGTATCATGATATTAGGAAAATATACTGGTGGGACAAAATGAAGAAGGATATAGCAAAATTTGTTGTTTAGTGCCCTAATTGTTAGTAGGTTAATATTAAGCATCAGAAACCTAGTGGATTATTGCAAGCTATTGAGATTTCTACCTGGAAGTGGGAAGTAATTAATATAGATTTCATCATAGGCTTACCTTGTACCCAGTGTAAGTTTGATTCTATATGGGTGATTGTTTGATAGACTTAAAAAATCAGCCCATTTTCTTCCTATCAAGATTACCTATTCAGCAGAGGATTCTGCAAGGCTTTACATTAAGGAGATAATACGACTTCATGGTGTCCTTATATCTATTATCTCATATAGAGGTGCTCAGTTTACATTTAATTTCAAGAGGTCCTTCTAGAAAGGATTAGGGACTCAGGTGAGTCTTAGTATATCATTTCATCCCCAGACGGTAAGGTTGAGTGCAT
Source organism: Nicotiana tabacum (assembly GCF_000715075.1). Taxonomy (NCBI): domain Eukaryota; kingdom Viridiplantae; phylum Streptophyta; class Magnoliopsida; order Solanales; family Solanaceae; genus Nicotiana; species Nicotiana tabacum. The sequence continues at coordinate 141,478,194 of NC_134087.1, read as the reverse complement.
TATTCAGACACTTGAGGATATGTTACGGGCTTGAGTGATAGACTTCAAGGTAGATGGGATGATTATCTTCCGCTTATTGAGTTTGCATATAATAATAGTTATCATTCTAGTAGTCAGATGGCTGCATACGAAGCTCTTTACGTATGATAGTTTAGGTCACCTATTGTATGGTTTGATGTTGAGGAAACTAAGTTAGTAGGACCGGAGCTGGTACAATATCCAGTTGAGAAGATTAATCTTATACAAGAAAGGCTATTAGCAGCTCATGGTCATCAGAAGTCCTATGCAGATATTCAACGACGAGACTTGGAGTTTAGGTAGATGATTAGGTAAAAGTATCACTGATGAAAGGCATTATGAGATTCGGTAAAAAAGGCAAGCTTAGCCCTCGGTATATTGGACCTTATAAGATCATATGCAAAGTAGTCTAGGTAGCATATGAGTTAGACTTGCCTTCCAACATAGAGTCTGTACATCCAGTCTTTCATATGTCTATGCTCCATAAGTATATTAACAATCCTTCTATAGTCGTGCCAGTTGATGATGTTCAGGTCACAGAGCAGCTTTCATATGAGGAATCTCCCACTGCTATACTAGATAGATAGGTTTCAAGATTGAGAATTAAGGACATGCCTTTGGTTAAAGTACTTTGAAGAAACAAGAATGTGGAGGAGATGACTTGGGAAGCTGAATAAGACATGAGGTCTTGGTATCCTCGCTTGTTTCCGCTTCTAGAGGAGGATCAGACTAAGACATCATAGCCTTTAGGTGCGTATATGTTATTGGATTCTTATTTTAGTTACTGTAATTGGTCGTGTGAGGCCATTCTTGTTACTGATGATTGTGGCCATGTGTGGATTTGTATTATTAGGTTTGCTACATGACAGGTTGGTAGTAGTATCATTACAGAGAAGACTCTGCTAAAATTTTTATAGATCTTTGGGAGTTTAACATTCGAGGACGAATGTTTATATGAGGGAAGGATATTACATCTCGTACCTTTGCACGTAGAGTTGTTTCATAAGTACTCGACGTAAGCTTGAAGAGAAAGATTATCCTTGAGGTTATAAGAATTTATACCACTCTTAACAAGTATCAAGAGGGTTGGAAGGCTTAGAAGTTAAACAAATTGAAGAAAATAAGTTTCATCAAAAGTCGACCAAGTTGGGAACGTTATAACACATACATTGGGGTGAGACTAGGGTGACTAAGATCATAAGAAGGTTAATTTATGAGTTATTTTAGTAGTATGATAGTCATGTGTTAAGTTTTGAAGTTAAGTGAGTTGTGGAACAAAAGTTGGTAAAGGTCATCACAAGTTACATATATAAATGCGCTGAAACTTTGGTCAAATGTAGCAGAACTTTTATCTCAATATACTAGGAATTACGAGATGATCAACCTACCAATTTGAAGATATACAAGTCTAGATTCTAACTCATAAAAGCTTTCATCAAAACGATGTTGTAGCATAAAGATATTTGCATTTTCGCGAGACCGCACAAGCAACTCCCTATGGTCCACTTAGGCGGTGGACGACCCTTGAACATTTTAAAGTGGTTGGAACGCTCATTTTTGGTCATTTTCAACCAAGGACAGTTCCCAAACTCTCTAAACACCTCTCTAACAGTTCTCCAAGGTTCCAAGTCGAATCCAAGGTGGTTTTACCTAAACCTAACCTCAAAGGTTAGCCTAAGTGAAGAAGAGAGTATTTATGGTGTTGTGAAGTTATTAAGGGTGCTTGTAAGCTAAGGGAAGCTTTAGTTAGAGTTTTTTTCTGATTATTTAAAGTATGTATAACACCCTATTTCTTGTGCTTAAGCTTATCTATGTGTTGGTTAAGTTATTTGGATTAAGAATCACAAGATAGCATTTGAAATGGTATAAGAAGTTGTTGTCTCTTATTGGACTATTTTGGAGTTCTATATATGAATTCATATGGATGGAAATCTTGGGGAATAGCTTCGTTATAATGTTGTTATTGTTGTTATGTTTTTCAATATGTTGAGATGTTGATGATGTTGTAATTAGGAGATGAAGCGACCACACAATACCTAGAAGTTGTTTATGTCATTGTTATATTTGTTGGGTTGTTTGATGATATGTTTATGATGGATATAAGGTCTGAATGTCATGTCAATATATATGTTTATATGATGGACATGTTGATGGAATTTTATGTATAGGGGAGATGAGAAAAGGAGTTGGGGTTTGGTTCCAATCCAAGCTTGCTGCTCGTCATGTTAAATAGTAGTTTCGTTGGTGACGTGTGTGCACTTGTTGTTGTGCAGATTGATTGGTGTTGTTGTGTTGTTGGCTTTATTATGGTGTTGAAGATATATAGTTAAAGGTTCTATTAGTTTTTTCTATTTTTATGGACTCAGGGAAAGCAAGGAAAACATGGGAGATGTTGTCCGTTTTAATATTAAATAAGCTTGTCATTCATTGTACGATAGTTCCATCATTTTAGCTTAATGATAGTATTATTATCGTTGTTGTAGATTAAAGTGTGACGAGACGATTTTAATGTGTTCATTGGACCGACTGTGATAAGTTATGTTAAGGCTATCCCTTCTTTCCTTTTGGCATGATCCATATGATACAAATGAAACGAGCAAACGCGCAACTTTCACAAATGACTCTTTTCTTAGAAGTACTATGGGTGCCTATGTTCTTGATTCCCCATGTGTCCTATTTTTATATCTTTTATTCATAGGTATCAGAAAATATGTAAGTTGATAAAGTTTATTTCATTATATTAACCGAAGGCATATTGATCTTATGATATTACTAGAGATCATATTGACTTACTTCATTATGCATTGCATTCCTTTATATATGTACATTGACCCATGACCAGATGGAATTATATATGCATATATTATATGTATGTGGGGTATATGGAATGGTTACGACGTTATATATACACCACAACCTGATCAGTTGGTATACGTTGATGATTTCGTCCACTGAGGTCGAGATGATATGATGGGATGCCTTCAAAATTTTGATGATGTTATATATGCATATACCTATTCATGATATGACATTTATACACATATGTATGATATTATAAATGTTCCATGGTTCACAAACATGTTCAGACTTACAGGTTGAGTCCTTTGCTCCATATTTCTTTCACGTCTTTTATATACTACTTTTCATGCCTTACATACTCGGTACATTATTTGTACTTATCCTCCTATTTCTTAGGGGCCTACATTTCATGCTCGCAGGTGTAGATAGACAAGCTGACGGTCCCTTTCTTAGGATCTTTACTCAGCGAGAGTTGGTGTGCTCCATTTGATCCGGAGCTGCTATTGGATTTTGGTATGATATTTTTGTATACATATATGGGTATGACAGGGCCCAGTCCTGTCCTTTATATAGTTGTACACTCTATTAGAAGTCTGTTGATCACGCCCAACTACATCTTATAAAAAGGACTAAGCGGTCGCTACAAATATATAATCCGGTTCAGTTCGGAGTCGAATCCCACAGGGAACTAACCTATTTACTACAACTTTTAACACTGCTAATGAATAGCTCAAACAATCCCCGGATTCAATATTTTTAATGGATAATTAGTAGAATTTAGTGAACTAATGAAAAACAATAATAAAACTAGCAATAATCAAGAATAGAGTTGAATTCAATGGTAGAATGGTCTAGAGTTATTGATTTCCCCAATTGTCGGATTAATTCCTGACACATTCGCTATAATCTCGTCGTAATACTCTATAAGAACATGAGTTCTAGGTTATAGCAATTATCTCTCGATCAATTACGATAATTTACTAGCAACATTCTCTTGAACAACTTTAGTTGCCAATTTATGCAAATCAGAATTATCCCACCAAAGCTTCGTTATCTCTAACCCCGCTTTTAAATTCAAGTAATTAATCTCTTAACTTACCCGAAAGCGGTGTTGTTCAACAACAATCTAACTTAGTATTCTTTCTTAAGCAACACAAGGTAACTAGACACGATTAATCAAGGGCTCTTTCAATTAATCACAGGACAACACATAGTTGAGCAATTATAGAATAAGGAACGACTTATTTATATCAAAACATAATCAAGACTTCATCCAATAATTGGTTCCATCAACCCTAGATTAAATGTTTATCTACTCATGGTAAAACAGGATAAAGCCTTAAGATAATTTATAATTCACAAAATAATGATAACAGGAAGAAGAATGAAAAACTCTAATGATGTCTTGATCTTCTCACACTTGTTCTTTCCTCCAATTGAGTCTAAAAACAAGCTTAACCTTGACTTGGGCGAGTTTGTTGAGTTTATATAGGGTTAGGATAAGTTTTCCGTGCTTTACACTTTAGCCCCTAGACTTTCTCGGCCTTTTCCAGATCGATCGCTGTCGCGGACCAACTGCGGTCAGACTGCGGTTGTTTTAGACTATTTTGTTTTGCGCCTTTTTCCACCGCGTTCCAGCCGCAGTCGTGGTGGACTGTTGCCCAGGTTTTCTTCGTCTTTTCTTGCTCGTTTTCATCCGGGCTCTTCTCGATTGGTCTTGTATCTACATATTTGACCCCAAAACACTCTATATCCCCCTCCTAACTTGGAGTAGCTCCTGCAAAGCATAAAAACCTCAATTAGAGCATTTTATTATCATTTAGCACTTAAAACATCAATAAAATATGGTTAACTTAGAGAAACAATAGCATCTACATTGCATAAGATAGGCTACTATCAACACCCCACACTTAAATCATTGCTAGTCCTCTAGCAACAAAACCATACTTTATAGGCCTAATCATCTCTAGGTCACTTCCTTACTCCTTATACCAAGAATAATTCACATGGGTAGACTACCTTAGCGTAACATCCTAACCTTAAGAGTGGACTCTCTTTCTAGCCACGTAATGTCCCTAACCGGCTTTCATACTCTCAGTCAGAGGTCCAGACTTACCTTCCTTTCATGAATCACGTGCCTACTCACCACAAAAGAGGCTTGTGTCATGGTCATTATAACTCACACACTGAGGAGTTCAAATATGTAAGATTTCACTCACCCTCAGAAATAAATTCTTAGGCCACAAACAACGCACCATAGGCTTTCCCGTAGTGTAATAATAGACTAATCAAGCCCATTTGGTCTAGAATCAAGTAGGACTTTATTTGGTTGTAATGTTGGTTGTGGGACAGGTAGGATACATATGGGTATAGTGACTACACCTCCCTAAGCACTTCAATACATTTTCCACTTTTAAGTCCATACCTTTGTCAAACCTTCATTCCACCTTTACATCATTGAGTTAAACCTCCTACCTCTTTAAGCACACTTTCTCTTTTAAAAGCCACCACCATTTTGAGACTTATTCTTTTAAAAATTATTCAGCTCAGTCTCTTTTTTTTCTTTTTTTTATGACTGTCTTCTTAGTTCCACTCAAAAGCCCAACCAACCACCCCACACTTTAACTTTTCCATATTTATTACAATTCAAGTGCTTCTAAGAGGTGATAGGGTTAAAAATAGACAATTCAAAACTTGGGTAAGGCTTGTAATATGGTTGCCAAAGAAACATGATTACAGGCTCAAATGGGTTAACTAGGATATATACAATTAGGTGGTTGAAAACATATATAGATAGGTTCAACAAGAAAACGCCTATATCACTTTCCAGACCAATTAAGACTACCATTTCGCTTCGTATACACACAGAGCAAGTTCTAGGCATTGAGTGTTAGCATAGAATACACAAAGCCTCACTCACACATGGAACATGACTCAATTCAGTTAGGACCATCAGACACTCTGCTCAAGGTGCTTAAGCCAACTCATGAACACACAATTTAAGGCTTTATTGTTAGAGTCAACTAATGAGCCTAAGTGTCATACTAAAGCAATCTCTATTCAAGGTACCATGGAGTTAAGGGTTCCTATTTCTATTCTTTCCTCGCCCAAAAATTTCTAAACTTAAAAAAAAAACTAACTACACCCAGTTCAAATGGAAACCCTTGAAAAAGAACCGTGGTTTAAAGAAAAATCAAAGGGGAGTTGATACACTACCTAACAGAAAAAATCTTTTTTTTTGTTCGACTTAAGTCCCTCAAGAGACCCGTCGAGAGGTGTCTGTCTTCGAGCCAAGTCGAAGTTAATTAACAGCAACCAAAAATACCAAACAAATCTATACAATTGTAAAACAACAACAACCGTCCCCCACCCGACACTTAAAGATTTGGCATGTCCCCATGTCAAAGAATTTAAAATAGAGTAAGGTAAGGGGACTTCCCGGGTGCTTAGTCATGATCGGAGACGGTGCCAGGATCGAGGTGACACACTCGTCCTAGCACCCGGAGCTAGCCCATGATCTTTTTCTCTAACCTAGCACTTTGAGTGGCCAAAGTGTCAACTCTAGCACTCAGGTCATTGACGGAAGTGCGTAGGCCAGCCATCTCCTGTTCCAAGGTTGTCATCCAGGTACTCCGACGGGCCTGTGATGGGCCCGCCTCATTAGCAATCTACACCGGTGGGGCGGCAGCATGCATAGCTCCCTCATCATCATCGACATCATCATCATCTGCCACATCCTGCTCTTTCCCAACTATGATTTTGCTAGCCTTGATGGAGCTTTTAACGGCAACTTCCCATCTACTATGGGATTTTGGGGAACTCATGAAGCACGACACAACTTGGTGACCAAGGAAGGGAAGTAGAACCCTTTGCTTGTATCCGTGGAGAGAATGAACATTTCATCCTAAATGAGCTAGGCCACGTCAAAATCGTGGTGATTTACAAGATACCAAATCGTCGTTGCTCTTGGCGCATTAACATCTATAGTGTTGCTGGATGGCAGCAAACGACTGTTGATTATTGTTAGCCAACACTTAGCTTCCCAAGTGAGAGATTGGGAGTTCAGGGTCATTCTCAACTTTATCCATATTGGATCCCGGCCAGCCACACAGATTGTTTGAACAATTGGTTGCCACCAAACAGGTGGGCGCTGATAATCTTGGTAATAATCTGTCTCTCTAGTGAAGACCGACAACCTACACTCGGCGGATGGCCTCAAGAGAAACATTCACCGGGGTATTTCGTACCGCGACAACCCTATCAACATAGTTCGGGCAATTCGCATCATTACATTGCCCTCTTCCGGATCAGTAAAGAAGATGTCCAGCTGATGCCTCCTCAATTCTTCGTAGATACTTAGGCATTCAATTCTTGGATGTCTTTGCATTAAATCTATCTTGAGACGCTTTGGAGACAAACCGAGTGCGGTCAAACTGGCTCGAACTAGCCTGAGCTCGAGCTCTGGATGAACCTCCTAGCCCACTAGTAGAGGAACCTGTGGCACGTCTTTTCCTTGATTGATGCATTGTACCTGACAAAACAAGGGCTACTATTAGTGAGGGGTTGATTTGTGTGTACTCTGGGTGGTTACTCAGACTTCACCACCACCACGGTCACATTAGCCATTACAGCTCAATGGGGCAATTTCACAAGCACCTAGTGTGGATGGAACTATGACTTAACACACTTATCCCATGGAAGTACAAACTCTCCCCTCAAATCAACCACAATCACTTCACAAACTCCACGCCACCACAATCAACTTCACACAACAACACCATGCTTTTATCTACTATATTCTACACATTACCCACTAAAAAGAAGAAAAGAAAACCAACATTTTTTACTATAGATACTATAACAAATCTAACATTAAAATTACAAAAGAGAAGGGGAGAAGAAGAGAGAATGAAATCATGACATACCTGAAACTTGTAGAGTTGTAGTGTAATGGAGGTTGGGGAGGAGGGAAGTCGGAAGTGGGAATATGTGTGTGAGAGAAAAAAAAGGGGTTTGTGAGAGATAGGAAGAAGAAGAAGAAGAAGAAGAGGCGTAGGGGTTAAAAAGTTAGAGTAAGAAGGGGAATGGGGGAAGTGAGGGGGCGTGTGGGGTGTTGGTTTAGTTTTATGGGTTTAGAAGAGAAAAAGAAATAAAATAAAATAATTTTTTTTTAATTACAACTTACCTGGGCGGGCAGAATGGTCGTGATTCATCACGCCCGGTCCGCGTCCCGACCGTGATCATGGTGAAAAAATAAAAACAAAATAGTGGCCTCGTAAACTACCGCGCTCAGTCCGCGTCCCTACCGCGGTCGCAGTGGCCTAGATCCGGAGTTAGTTCTTGACCCCAACTTCTCCCAATATGCACCAATCTTGCCCTGTACACTAATAAAAGGGTTAGTATCATACACATCAAGTACAACATCAAAACAAAAAAAGAAACAAAAGAAAACATGGGTTGCATCCCGCGCAGCGCCTGATTTAATGTCGCGGCATAACGTAGGCTTTTATCATCACTCCTCATTCGCATACTGGGGCTCTTCCAAAGTTATTACCACTCTATCCCCTTTTTCTTCGGCCATGCCAAGGTAATGTTTTAGCCTTTGCCATTCACCGTGAACTTAGTTGTCCCATCTTCCGATTCAATCTCCACAACTCCACTTAAGAACATTTGCACTATTCTGAAGGGTCCTGACGATCGGGACTTCAACTTACCCGGAAACAATCTCAATCTCAAGTTGTATAACAACACTAGATCTCCGGATTTGATGTTCTGATCCAAGATGTTCTTATCATGCATTAGTTTCATCCTTTCCTTGTATGGTCTAGCACTTTCAAATGCCTGGAACTTGAATTCCTCGAGCTCATGTAACCCAGTGATTCTGCTGGTGCCTGCGGTCTCCATATCCAAATTCAACTGTCGCAATACCCAAGTGCTTTATGTTCGAGCTCTACCAGAAGGTGGCATGCCTTTCCAAGCACCAACTTGTACGGTGACATACCAATTGGAGTTTTGAATGTTGTGCGGTACGCCCATAATGCACCATCCAGCTTCTTCGCCCAATCGGTCCTTGTTGCATTCACTGTTTTTATAAAGACACTTTTAATCTCCCTATTTGACACTTCAACTTGCCCGCTCGACTGTGGCTGATAAGGCGAGGCTACTTTGTGGCGAACTCCATACTTTTCCAATAGGCGTGCGAATGCTCTATTACAAAAATGGGTTCCATCATCACTGATTATAGCTCTTGGGGTACCAAAACGTGTGAAGATGTTTTTCTTTAGGAAACTTGTCACCCCTTTTGCATCATTGGTCGGGAGAGCCACCGCTTCGACCCACTTGGAGACATAGTCAACCGTTACTAATATATATTTATTACCGTACGAGATGATGAACGGCCCCATAAAGTCGATCCCCCACATGTCAAAAACCTCCACCTCTTGAATTGTAGTCATTGGCATCTCGTGACGACAAGAAATGTTGTCTATCCTTTGGCATTCATCGCAACCTCTGACCCAAGCTTGGGCATCCTTGAAGAGAGTTAGCCAATACAAACCTAATTCCAACACCTTAGCTGCTGTCCGAATTCCTCCAAGGTGTCCACCATATGGTGAAGCATGGCAAGCCTGCAAAACAGAATGTTGATCTTTCTCGGGGATACACCTCTGGATCATGTTATCTACATATATTTTAAACAGTAGAGGTTCATCCCAATAATAATACCAACGATCGCGAAAGAACTTTTTCTTTTGAATTGAAAAGAGTACATAAGGTACAATACCGCTTGCTAAATAATTAGCAATATCAGCATACCATGGCGCCTCCTCCATTGTCATAGCAAGTAACTGTTCATCCGGGAATGAGTCTATGATATCTTCAACCTCCATTATCTTTTCTGCTCCTTCCAACCTCGAGAGGTGGTCTACCACTTGATTGTACATCCCCTTTCTGTCCCGAATTTCTAGATCGAATTCTTGTAGCAATAGAACTAGCGAATCAAGCGTGACTTTGACTCCTTATTTGCTATCAAGTACCTAATTGTTGCATGGTCAGTATAAACATTAACTTTTGATCCAATTAAGTACGACCTAAATTTGTCGAAGGCAAACACTACACCGAGCATTTCCTTTTCCATGACAGTGTAATTAAGTTGTGCACCACTGAGCGTCCTGCTTGCATAGTAAATAGGGTGCATCATCTTGTCTTTTCGTTGCCCTAAGACTGCTCCTATAGCATAATCACTAGCGTCACACATGAGCTCAAATGGTTGCTCCCAGTTGGGTGCAACAATGATGGGTGCAGTCACCAGTATCTTTTTCAACTCCTCAAAGGCCAATCTACAATCATCAAAAAATACAAAGGGCTGGTCTTTTTCAAGCAGCTTACATAAGGGGTTAGCAATCTTGGAAAAATCCTTAATGAACCGCCTATAGAAGCATGCGTGCCCCGGGAAACTTCTCACTGCCTTTACCGAAGTGGGTGGCGGCAGCTTCTCAATCACATCAACCTTGGCTTGGTCAACTTCAATTCCCTTTTTGGACACTCGATGCCCCAACATTATTCCTTCTTGTACCATAAAATGGCACTTCTCCCAATTCAGCACTAGATTTGTCTCCACACATCTTTTGAGCACTCTTCTTAGGTTGTGAAGAGAATATTCGAATGAATCCCCCATCACAGAGAAATCATCCATAAATACCTCCATAATATCTTCAACCATGTCAGTGAAAATGGCTAACATGCACCGCTGGAATGTAGCCGGTGCATTGCAAAGCCTAAAGGGCATTCTCCGAAAGGCAAAGATGCCATACGGACAAGTGAAGGACGTTTCTCTCTATCTTTTGGGGCTATTGAGATCTGGTTATACCCCGAGTATCCATCCAAGAAACAGAAGTGGGATCGCTCAGCTAACCTGTCCAATATCTGGTCGATGAAGGGCAAGGGAAAATGATCCTTCCGGGTGGCGGTGTTCAGTTTTCGATAGTCCATGAAAACCCGCCACCCCGTGACTGTACGAGTTGGGATTAACTCGTTCTTCTCATTCTAGATTACCATCATTCCTCCCTTCTTCGATACACATTGTACAGGACTGACCCAATTGCTATCAGAGATGGGGAAGATGATACCTGCATCTAACCATTTGATCACTTCCTTCTTCACCACCTCTTTCATATTCGGGTTCAGCCTTCATTGATGTTCTCTAGAAGGTTTGTGCCTTTTTCCAGGAGAATCTTCTGCATACAAAAAGCTGGGCTGATACCCTTTATGTCTGCCATGGTCCAACCAATGGCAGTTTTACATTCCTGTAACACTTGTAGGAGTTGCTCTACCTGCATAGCTAGAAAACCAAATGATATAATAATAGGTAAAGTAGAATTAGGCCCTAATAAAGCGTACCTAAGGTGAGCTGGAAGTGGTTTAAGGTCCAACTGTGGTGGCTCCTCTATCGATGGTTTCGCAGGTGGTGTTGTTCTTTCTTCTAAGTGTAGGGGCTTGAACTGAGGTTCCCTTGTCCAGAACCCTTGACCTTCGAGATCCATGACCCATTCTACCAACTCCTCACCATCCACATGTTCCAGATTCATCAAGCAAGCCTCTAATAAATCCCTGACATTAATAGTCTCATCTTCCTCTTGTAATATCATATCTACGGCCTCCACTAGTGAGCAATTTGCAAATTCGTTGGGTCTCCTTATAGATTCTTGAACATTGAATATGATTTCTTCATTGTTTAGCCTCATTTTTAATTCCCCAGTCTCACAATCAATCAATGCTCTCCCAGTGGCTAAAAATGGACTGCACAAAATGATTGGTATCTCTTCATCCACTTGACAGTCAAGAATGACGAAGTCTGCATGGAATACAAATTTCCCCACTTAAACAAGCACATCATCAAGAATTATGGTCGGTCTCTTCATTGTGCGATCGTCCAGTTGCAGCAATATTGAGGTCGGTCTAGCTCTGCCAATGCCCAGTTTTGTATAGATAGCCAAGGGCATTAAGTTTATGTTGGCTCCCAAATCACACAATGCTTTAGCAAAAGCATAACTCCCAATGGTGCATGGGATAGTGAAACTACCTGGATCAGACACCTTTTGAGCCATAGGTCTTATCACAACCGCACTGCAGGTCGGCGTCAGAGTTACAGTGGATAGGTCCTGGAAGTCAAATTTTCTCGAGATCATGTCCTTCATCATATTTGCATAACTTGGAATTTCCCTCAAAGCATCCATCAGTGGAATATTCAATTGAATTTGCCTGAGCATTTCCATGAATTTCCTGTATTGATCATCTTTCTTTTGTTTTGCCAACCTCTGAGGGAATGGTGCAGGAATCAACCTCTGCCCACTACTTTGCGCCTTTTCTTTGCTGGGACCTTTTTCTACTACCTGTTCTAGGAGTTGTTCACCTTCCTTCTCCTTACCCTTGTCAACCTGTGCTTGCTCGATTACAACTACGGTGAGCTCTGCCGACTCATCGGTCTCTAATGTAACTGGGCCAGCTGGAGTAGTTGGCGTTGTCTCTCTCCTAGATTGAGCAACTTCTTGCTCCTTGTCTAGATCTCTCCCATTTCTGAGACTCACTGCCATGAGCTGGTTTGGGTTCTGCTCCTTGGGATTAATGTTTGTATCTGTAGGCAATGTTCCTTGTGGGCGATTGTTTAAGGCCATAGATAGTTGTCCCAATTGAGTTTCAATGCCTTTGATTGCTGAGTCATGTGCAGCTAACTTCTCTTGCGTCTTTCCATTTGTGCCAATGAGTTGTTGAAGCATACCCTTGATTTCGATCATGTTACTATCTTGTTGTTGTTGAGGTGGTTGGTAGGTCAACTGTTGCTAGTGTTGCTAATTATAGACATGTTACCTTTGATAAGGTATGATTTGGCCTTGTTGTCGTGCTCCTCCTGGATTGGGGTTGTGTTGTGGCTGGTTCGGTCTGTACTGCGATTTGCTGTTGGTCCCCATTGCTGCCCACCTTGCCTCTGACCTCCAAAGTTATTAACATAATTCATGTCTTCTATGAATCTCTGGTTGTCATTCTCTCCACTCCACGAGCACATATATGGCTGGTTAATGTAAGGAGTGCACAAGCCTCCATTTGTGGTATCTATAATGTGCACCTGTTTCGTGCCCATCTCATTGAGTTTCTTTGTTAGCAAGCTCATCTGGGTCATAAGAGTGGCTATGTTTTCTGCATGTGTGTTGTTTGGGTCAAGAGCGACAAAGTGCACTATTGGAGTGAGTGTTGTGTCTCTCGTCATCTAGCCTGAATTTTGAGACATCTTGTCAAGAAGAATCTTGCACTCTGTGAAAGTTTTGCTCAAGAATGCACCCCCGGGAAAAACATCTACATTGGCCTTCAGACTGTCAGCCAAACCCATATAGAATCTCTGTCCCAGCATCTGATCCGGAAAGACATGGTGAGGGCACTTCACCAACATGCCCTTAAACCTCTCCCAGGTCTCTTACAAAGTCTTAGTCGGTTTATGCTTGAATTGCAATATCTTATCAATCTGCCTCGCAGTTTTGTTGGGTGGATAAAACTTGTTTAAGAACTGCTTGACTAGTTCCTCCCAAGTAGTAATGAAGTTTATTGGGAGCGAATTCAACCAAGTTTGAGCCTCCCCTGTTACTGAGAATGGGAAAAATAATAATTTGATTGCCTCAGGGGTCACATTCAGTTGTCTTTAAGTGACACAAATTGATAGGAAGTTCTTCAGATGTTGTTATGAGTTTTCGATGTATGACCGGAGAACAACCCTTTATTCTACAACAGGTGCAGCATGTTGTTGGTAATTTGTAATGTCTCCGCTTGTATGGGAAGAACTGCAATTGCTGTGGCCAGGTTATCAGTAGTTGGTTGCGCCCAATCATAAAGAGCAGCTTCTGGCACAAGAGATGCTACCACTCTGATGTTTGGGTCATCTCGATCATTCATATTGTTCCCGTTGATGTTATCTATGTCACTCATTTCAATTTCAATTTTCTTGTTTTGTTTCAGCTGTTTGCTCTTCCTATTAGCCCGGTTCAATGTCCGGAATATTTTCTCGGGATTTGAGAGTCCTTCAAAGAGTTCACCAGTTCTTGAAGAGCTTCTAGGCATGCACCTGAGTTACAGAAGAGTTTAACCGTGAGAATTTCAATGGGAATATTTTATCACCACAGAAATTTGATCTAAACTAATAATCCTAGAAATTCTTCAAAGTTACAATAAATAACACCGTTAGTTCCCCGACAACGACGCCAAAATTTGATTACGACCAACTACGCCTTATAAAAAGGACTAAGCGGTCGCTGCAAATATATAATCCGGTTCAGTCTGGAGTCAAATCCCATATGGAACTAACCTATTTACTACAAATTTTAACACTGCTAATGAATAGCTCAAACAATCCCCGGATGCAAGATTTTTAATGGATAATGAGTAGAATTTAGTGAACTAATGAAAAACAATAATAAAACTAGCAATAATCAAGAGTATAGTTGAATTCAATGGTAGAATGGTCTAGAGTTATTGATTTTCCCAATTGTCGGATTAATTCCTGACGCGTTCGCTTAATCTCGCCGTAATACTCTATAAGAATATGAGTTTTGGGTTACCGCAATTATCTCTCAATCAATTACGATAATTTACTAGAAGCATTCTCTCGAACTACTCTAGTTGCCAACTTATGCAACTCAGAATTATCCCACCAAAGTTTCGTTATCTCTAACCCCGCTTTTAAATTCAAGTAATTAATCTCTTAACTTACCCGAAGGTGGTGTTGTTCAACAATAATCTAACCTAGTGTTCTTTCTCAAGCAACACAAGGTAACTAAACACGATTAATCAAGGGCTCTTTCAATTAATCACAGGACACCACATAGTTGAATAATTATAGAATAAGGAACGACTTAATTATATCAAAAAATAATCAAGACTTCATCCAACAATTGGTTCCATCAACCCTAGATTAAATGTTTAGCTACTCGTGGTAAAACAAGATAAAGCCTTCAAATAATTCATAATTCACAAAATAATGATAACGGGAAGAAGAATGAAAAACTCTAATGGTGTCTTGATCTTCTTACACTTGTTCTTGCCTCTAATTGAGTCTAAAAACAAGGTTAACCTTGACTTGGGCGAGTTTGTTGAGTTTATATAGGGTTAGGATAAGTTTCCTACGCTTTACACTTTAGCCCCTAGACTTTCTCGGCCTTCTCCAGATCAACCGCGATCGTGGGCCAACCGCGGTCAGACCGCTGTCATTTTAGACTATTCTGTTTTGCACCTTTTTCCACCGCGTTCCAGCCACGACCCTATCGCGATCGCGGTGGACTATTGCCCAGTTTTTCTTCGCCTTTTCTTGCTCGTTTTCATCCGGGTCTTCTCGATTGGTCTTTTATCTACATATTTGACCCCAAAACACTCTATATCCTCCTCCTAACTCGGAGTAGCTCCTGCAAAGCATAAAAACCTCAATTAGAGCATTTTATTATCATTTAGCACATAAAACATCAATAAAATATGATTAACTTAGAGCAATAATAGCATCTACGTCGCATAATATAGTCTACTATCATCTGTGTACAGTCATTTATAGTTGGATAGTACGTGGCCTTGTCGTCGTCTATTTTGGATATATAATTGTCCATTGGAGCCTTGTCGGCTCGCACTACCGTATTCCGCATAAATATATATGTCTTTTGGGCATGTTTCTCCACGTATGTTATTCACATGATTCAGCAGTTTATTAATAGTTGTTATGCATGGCCTACCCTTATTTTATGCTTATATCTTAGAGGTATGCTTAGGGGTGTTCGACATGTAGGGTCCGGGCACTCGTCATGGCCCATCGGCTTGGGTTGTATCATTCCGGCTTGGGAATTTAAAACCTAGCCTTCGCTTGACGACCTAACGATACTCCTAAAAATATTTCCCTATATAAAAGAAATATAAATACATCTCATAGACTTTCATTAAATCTTTGTTTCATTGGCACTCTTGGCTATACATGATAATCTTCATTCCTGGCATGATGGCCGCATTTCATATTTTATACGTTCATTCCTTTACTTTCAAGGATCATCATAAAACATCAATATGTAGAACATTTGGAAATCATGGCTTTAAATACATGAGCAATAAGAGCCTTAAACACATTGAAATTTTTCCAAAATGAAAGCATAATGATTTGCAATCAAAACATGACTTAAAATCACAAGAGTTTGATACATCAATTATTCTTGGAATATTTTTCCCAAAGGAGAGTAATATAATAGGGGAAATTGGAACATAACTTGAGTACACAAGAACATGTATAAATTAAACCACATAAGCAATTTGGAACAATAGAAATAAGAACTTGAAGAAACCATGATTGGAGTTTACAAGGAATTCATGGAATTTGATTCTACGGAGGGAGTTTAGTCAACATACATGAAATTCACCCCTTAATAATGCTACGATGATCCACCACACTAAAAGACTTCAATCTATAATAAAAACATCCAATGGGACTAATGTTAGTAGAAAATTTCACAATTTAGGTCATCTAGGAACTTTATCAAATACTTTATTCCCAAATATCGTTGGTGCACTTTAAAATATGAAATCATTAAGAAATTTTTCGGGGCCTTATAAGAGGCTAGGTATTTGGGCACTGATTTGGTTCGTGATGCCTTGGAGTAGGAGAAATTGATTTAGGAGTGGCTTCGTACAATGCAGTTCAGGCAAAAGAGTTATGCATATATGAATATTTATGATGTGGCTTTCATGGAGGGTGAGAAGATTCTTCTCATAGTTTCGCCTATGAAGGCCATGATGTGGTTTGGGAGGAAGGTCAAGTTGATTCCTCAGTATGTCGGTACATTTGAGGTGTTAGAGAGGGTTGGTGAAATGGCTTACAGACTTGCATTTTCACCTAGCTTGTCGGGAGTTCACCCGGTGTTTCATATATCCATGTTTTGGAAGTAATATGAGGATCAGTCACATGTGTTAGATTTTTGCTCTATGTAGTTGAATGAGAACTTGGCCTACAAAGAATATTCGCTGGCCCTTTTGGATAAGTAGGTTCAAAAGTTGAGGTAGAAGGATGTTATATTAGTGAAGGTTCAAGGAGAGGTTGACCAATTGAGGAGGCAATTTTGGAGATCGAGCATGATATGTTGAGCAGATATTCTCATCTTTTTAGCATTCCAATTATGATTCTAGACCCATTCGAGTATGGACAATTATTTAAGAGGGGGAGAATGTAACGACCCAGCTAGTCATTTTCTGCATATGAGCCAAGTTTCCCTATTTGATGTTTTTATGATTATTTGTTGTTTTGTAACTTGCAGGGATGGGTGGTTTGGTTTTAGGAAGGTTTAAGAGGGATTTGAGACAGTTAGTCTCATTTTTGAAGCTTAAGTTGTACAAGTTAACCAAGATTTGTCTTTTTCTTTAAACGGCCTCGGATTGGTGATTTGGGGGTTCCAATAGGTTCATATTGTGATTTGTTCCTAGTGTGTTTTGGTTCCATTTGCTGAGAGTTGGTAATTTGAAGGTTTGGAGAGTTCCCAAATTTTACCGGAGGTAGACTTTGATGATATCAGATTCAGATTGTTGTTCCAGAAGTTGGAATAGGTTCATTTTGTCATTTGGGACTTATGTGCAATGTTTGGATAAAATCCGAATTAGGTAGGCTTGAATAAGACGCATGGTTGGAAGTTTGAAATTTGATGAACTTAAGAGAAGCTTAACTTATGTTTTGATTGTCGATTTGTGGTTTTGAGGTTAGTCATAGTTTTTTGAGCATTCAGACAAGTTCAGATAAGGTATTAGGACTTATTGGTATGATTGGATGGGGTTCCAAGAGGCTCGAGTGTGTTTCCGATGGGTTCCAGGTCATTTTGGTGGAGGTTACCAGTTCTGGTGCTGGTGCACTGCACCTGCGGAGAAGGGATGAACATGCACAAGGTTACATCTGTGAGCAGGAGGTCCGCAGATGCAAAGAGGAGGCTGGGAGGCAGTGGTTGCTTTTGCAAAGCCTGGGCGCTTCTACGAGGGGCTCTTCTACTAGGTTTACGCACACATACGGCCTTCGCATTTGTGTGGAGTGTCCATACTTGCAAGGATTGGCCAGCTGAGAGGAGCTCCCTAATAAGCATTTTGTAGTACACTTGCGGGCTCGCAGATGCGATAATCACTGGGCAATTTTTATTCTGAAGAGTTAGTTCTTTCTTTTCACTATTTTGAGTTTTGGAGCTCGGCTAGAGGCGATATTTGGGGAGATTTGCATCCCCATTTTTAGGGTAGGTATTTGATACTTGGATTTGACTTTATATCTTAATTTCCCATAAATTTCCACACCAAAAACGTGGGGTTTTAAAGGAAAATTTGGGGTTTTGTGTACAATTTTAGAGGGTGTACCAGTCGAATTGGACTCAAATTTGAAAAAAAATCACATATATAGACTCTTGGGGTTATGAGTGGTTGACATCTACCCTTGGACTTGGGTTTGTAACGGGAGGGCTCGAGGTTGAATTTTGGAGAATTGTGTAAAGATCACAGATTTATTAATCATAATTGGTTTCTCTTGCATTATTTGATAATATTAAGTCATTTTTTGTTAGATTTGTGTCGTGCGAAGTCGAGTTTTAAGGGAAAAGCTATTTTTGAATGTTGATTTGGCCTAGTTGAGGTACGTATCTTGCCTAACTTTGTGGGGGGGGGGGAACTACCCCTTAGGATTGGATTTGATTGTTCTATTTGATTAATGTGGAACACATGTACATGAGGTGACAAGTATGTACACGGGCTTATATGTATAAATTAACCGGTTTGGACCTTTAGGTTACTTATAAGCATTTAATTGAAGTTGTTATCATTTGTTCTATCTTTCGTTTTCAAGTTTATTCTTGCAAGCTTTAATTGAAGTTGTTATTACATGTTCTAGCTTCCATTGTCGAGGTTTCCTTTATATGCATTTATTTGTAGTTGTAGTTACATGATATTCTTTCCATTGTTGATTTATTCTCATGCATTTAGTCGTAGTTGCTATTTTATACTATCTCTTTCATTTTTAAGCTTATGTTATGCATTAAAATTTGAAGATGATGTTTCATGGAAGTACCTTCATTGTTGAGTTATCGAAGTGGTAGTTGCTGAGAGCTATTAATACGTTTGTGGTTGGAATTGTTAGTTATTGGAATACCTCTCCTTGCTGAGTTATTCCTCGTTCATTTTTTTGTTATTGAGAGTCTTGTACATATTGTGGTTGTGTTGTGGGCTATGTGTTGTGGTAACATTGGTATTGTTGATTTAGACAATGTAGTGCCATATGGACACATGTGTCGCGCCTTTTTTCTCTCAAAAGTAGGTTTTGACATGTGACAACTCTTTTAAATCATTATTAAAAGATAAGAATCGTCACTTAACGATTTTTTATGGTGCGTTAGGACACCTATTTGCAAATAACTCCATTTAAATAGTTTATATCACTAAAGATCGGATAAGAGCTTAGATTACCTCAAGAGAAGGTGTTAGACACTATTTGAGGTCCGCTGTGGTTCCCAGCCGAAATTCATGTTATGTGAGATTATTGGATTGTCTTATGTGATCATGTAAGTTAAGGAAGACAAGGAATTTAAGAGTTCAACTATAATGTAAGCAAGTGTAAAGAAAATAGCACATGTGAAGGAATTAAACTATATATGAATGATCAATACAAGTCTTTAGAGGTAAAAGGACGCAACCTAATCATTTTAAGTTTAAAAAAACAAAGCACGAAAAATAAACATGTAAAGGAGGAGGTCCTAAGCTTTTTAGCCTAAAGGATCACCCCGTGCAACATAAATAATACTGCGCAACTCCTTTAGGGTCGGGGTTGTTCATATTATTCTACGCACACAGACTATCGTCTCTTGCTACCCAATTACTATGTTAAAGTTTTTTACCTAAAGCGCTCTAATTCAATTTCAAACCATGTCCTATGTGTGCATTACATATCCCATGCCAATGATCCAGGAGGCTTTCGACCAACTATTTGGGTGGTTCTAGACTTTACATAGGGTGCTCAAAATGATAAAACTAGGCGCACATTCAAAACATGTAGGACTACACATAATGTTCAATAAACGGCTCAAGTTAGCCTCCATACATAAGCAACTAAGCATGCGGGCAGATTTCACATGGGGCAGTAGACAGTTTTAGAATTAAAGTGTATTAAAGTCATTAAGTCCTATAGACATGGCTTCTATGTGATCCCAGTTTTAAGCATCCTACAGGTAGGGCTGCTATTTTATACTACCAAATTTGCAGATTACATGTATTATAAAACATATAGACATGATCTCTAAGTTGTTCGCACAATGAGGCAGTAAAACCATTTGAAAATTCAGAATTACTAGCGCTGGATTTTATAGGCATGCTTTCTAAGCGAGTAGCAGTACCCTATAGGCAGGTTCTCTAATAGTTGGTATTTGAACTCAATTTTATCATACATATTCCTATAGGTATGTTATCTAGGTGGCAGTGTAATAAAACAATAGAAGTAATCGGTTAGTTAATCAATTAAAGCCATGTACACATGGTATCTAGATGAGCAAAGACATGTATTAGTATGATCCTATAGACATGCTATCTAGTAATCATATTGCAATTACACAACTAAGCAAGTAGTCATTGATATTCGATTCCTATAGGCATATTGTCTAATAGTGCATAGAAGTGAAGCACGTAAATGCGTGAAACACTTAAACTCTTATAGGCGACTGTCTAATAGTATCCGGTAATAGGACATGTAAAGCAAGTGGAGTGCTTAGGTTCCTATAGGTATGTTTTCTATCAGTGTATAGGAATAGAGCATGTCAAACAAAGTAGTAAACAAAGCATGTAGACACTATAAGCATGTTTTCTACCACTTTATGCAAAAAATAGAATATGCATGTTCCCCCATTTTACTAACTCCCCAACTATTTGTTTACAAATTATTACAAGCCCAAAGATAAAAGAAAAACAAGCTCAAATATTACAGAATCAAATGGCTACATGCCCAAAAAATAGAGCAGGCCCAAGAGGAGATAACCCAGTGCTGCTTGGGCCTTCAACAGGTTCATTCCTCATACGAGTAGCAGACCCAGACTCAAACTCAACTCAGACATTGGAATGTATCGATTTCACATCTCAGGCCCACACTTGGACCAATATCAAGCCCAGATGGAAGTACCACTTACCTAGAAATTGCACTTTAACAACTTTACTACATAAACTAACGAACCATATGTGGAAATTACTTAAATAATTCTGGACAACAACTCCCATAAAGACTAGATGACAGGATTTACATGAAAGCATATTTTCATTTTAGAATAAAGAGTGACAGGATTGATTAAACAAAAGAACATGAGAACTAGGAGAATCGGTAGGGCTTAGTTTAAACATGGTAAATTTGACATGGCAAACTAAAAATATAGGTTAAATCCTTGAGCAGGTGATAGCGAGCTAAAAATAGACATAAAACTAAGAGAGTTGAGGAGACAAGTCACTTAAAGTTAACAGAATAGCATACCAAACACATATAAGATGCACATGTGAGTTTAGGGTAGAGCATGGTTTAGAATTAGTCCAAAAGAGATTTAAAGCTATGAACCTAAGTCAGGAAGGTCTGATAGAGTCATAGTCAGAGAATGGAAATTACACATAATAAACAGGCAAGCAAGCAATCAATAAGAAGCCTAATCATGCTGAGTATAACACAAAGATCCTGAAGTACGTTTCATGGCAGGAAGACACATTATCTTAAGGTTAAATAGAACAGGCAGACTCAGAACTTGATCTAGTTGACTATGCATGATCACGAGAACTAAATATTGGGATTCAACTAGAAGCATAAGCAATACCAAAGAATGCAGGATTGATCAAAAACCAAAACAAAGCAACAGGCTTGGAAGGAACATGTTTTGTTAAAACATTACGATAGTAATAGGGTTCATGTAAGCAGGTAAAAGTAGAGCCCACATAAAGGAATTATCAGGAGTTCATTAAAGCATGTTCTGGGTAGGAGATTATTCTCTAAGAATTTCAGTGCAAGAATCCAAAACAAGGCATGAGAAAAACTCACAACAAACAATAAGTGATCAAAATAGTAGAGCAGACTTAAATATATACAAAATCATTCAAGCTGAACCTAATGAGCATATATTGAAGTTTAAAAATCTAGGCAGGTTGTGACACTATGATATTCAGAACTGTAGAATAGCTTCAAATCAAGTAAAATTACCAATAAAAACAACACAATATTGAAGTCATATTGGTTCACAAAATTCAAACAATATGGATATGCAGAGCACTGAACACAAGGAAAAGGAAGATATAATTGCAAGTGTCAAAATACTCACCATTTTGCAGATTCAACAAACAAAATAGAAGAGAAGACTAAGTGTCAGCAACAACTTGAATATCAGTAACAAAGAGGACAACCAAAAGACCCAAATCCTAGTGCATCAGAGTTCATAGGAGCTTCAAATGAGCCCCGAGCAGTGCGCGTACTAGGGAGGTCAATAGAGAGGATTATGGTGGCCTTGGCTTTCAACCAGCCGCAATCAAGGGTGCAGAATAGTATAGAAAGTGTAAAAGTGGGAGAATAACAGTAGTCGAGGTAGCAATAGTTGTTAAGTCTTAGAGGGGAAAGGGGGTTTATATAGTAGAAAATATCAACACACATATAAGGAAATACAGTCAATCGAACATAAACAAAGAAAGCAAAGCATGCAAAATCGATTTAGAATCAATTTAGGAGAAAAATCGGGCAGACCCTAATTCCGTACAGAGAACAAAATAGTCAAAGAATAACATTGAATCGGACCCATATAGGCTGGTAGTGAATGTATCAAGTCAAAAATATGGAGATAATACAGAATCAGAGTCGAATGAACACCTATCAATTTAGCTTCCATAAATAACTGAGTACCAAATACTGTGACATCGAGGAGATGGTAAGAATCTTTGTGTATGCAAAAAAGGAATGGAAACATGGAATATTTTCCATGTGGCATCGGATTAGGATTGTGATTTGAAGGGAGGCAGCTAGGTTTCTCTCAGAGAGAAGGAGAGGATGAGAGATTTTAAGGGGCGGCGGTCTTAGGGAAAATGGTAGGGTATTGGGTGGGTTTGGTTAATTAAAGAGGGGAGATGGGTTGTGGGTCATTGATCTCTGATATCAACAACTAAGATGATGGGAAGAGCGGGGCGGGTCAACAGGAGCGGGCCGCGACCGGGTTTATTAAAGGGGTCGTCTGGTTTAGGCTTGGGGTTATTAGGCTAAGGTTTTAGGGTCTGGGCTGGTGTATTGGATTCGAATTTAACTCAAAAATTGGGCCATAGTTTAAATACACAAAGTTTATTAAAAAATAATTTATACAAAGTAATTAATAAATAATAAAAATATTATTTATGCAGTAAAATGCTTGAAAATTATAGCTTAACATAATAAAGATATAAAATACTATTTTGGCATAAATAATATAATATGCGCAATTATTTATAGGATATAGGCTATTGTTACAAAAATTGTGTAAATAGCTCAAAATACAAATGTAATTATATGAAATGAAGTAAAATATGATAAAACATACATGTGGGTATCAATAATAAATTTGGATAATTATTTCATCCCAAAATAATTTTAAGGGATAATTACTAAATATTTGAATAATTTAAATGCAAGAAAATTAATTTTAAAACTTTAAAAATTATAGAAAATACTTATATGACTCTTGTAAATTGGGTAATAATGCAAAATTATATTTCGAAAGTATATGAGATACTTTATAAAATATGAAGGCAAAATTAGGTATCAATAACGCGTGTGATGCGAGTTGATTATTGTGTTGTGATATTGATGCACATGCGGCGGTACAAGGATAGGGTTGATGCACAAGCAGCGAGATAAGGTGGAATTTATACGCATGTTGCTAGTAAGGGAATTACTTGAAGCCATGCGGTGAGATAAAAGGGCTAAAGCGCGTGTAGCTATTTCGGGAAAAATATTTTTAAAATAAATGCAAGGCTCACGCGGCGATATAAGGAAGATTGTGGTTGTGATTTGTAAAATGTGAATATGAGGTGTGGTACCTCGGATGTGATTATTGTTGTACATTTTATGTTGAAAAGGCTTGTTGATTTGAACGGTTATTATCTTTCCTTCATTCATTTTACTTGTATTTTATGGTATTTGATCACTTGTTCTATCATTCCCTCATTGTTTTCGTTTATTGCCTTAGTATTCGTTGTTAACCTTACATTGTACTGTTTTGTTGTCTTTTATTTTTTTGCTTTCCCTTATTAGATTATATTAATATTTTGTTTAGGTTTCTATGTCTAGTAGGTGTCATGACCTGGCCTCGTCACTACTCTACCAAGGTTAGGCTTGATAATTACTGGGTACTATTGTGGTGTACTCATGCTACTCTTCTGCACATGTTTGTGCAAATTCAGGTACTTCTGCTCGTGCTGGACATCAGTGAGTTGACCTAGAGATTTCGAAGACTACAAAGTATACTTGCTTGACGTTCGTAGGCCTTAAAGTTACCTTTTACTATTGTCCTTTCTATTTTTTAACCTTCATATAAAAACATTATTGAATTAGAGATCCATAGTATATATATGTAAAGCTTATGACTCAATTCCACCTGTTTTGGGGATATTGCGACTTTGTATCGTTTTTGTTTCATTATGATAGTTATCAGTTTAATTTATCATCTTAGTTCTTATCCTAAATTCCCAATGTATGTTAGGCTTACCTAGTCTTAGAGACTAGGTTCCATCATGAAATCCTAAGGTGGGAATTTGGGATCGTGACAAGTTAGTATCAAAGCTCTAGGTTCATAGGAAAACTCTGCAAGCGATAGAAAAAATTAATCCCAAGAACCTCTGAAACCCATAACACAAGTGCGTAGCATATACTCCAATATTTTGAATGGTGCGATCGGGTTGTCCGTCCGTCTGAGGGTGGAATATTGTACTCATCTCAACCCGTGTGCCAAACTCTCGCTACACCTCTCTTCAAAACTGCGATGTAAACTGCGTGCCTCGATCAGAAATAATGGACACGGGCACACCATAAAGGCAAAAAATCTCACGGATATAGATCTCAGCCAACTGCTCCAAAGAATAGGTAGTCATGGCCGGAATAAAATATGCGGAGTTAGTCAACTGGTCCACAATCACCAAATAACATCAAATTTCTTCAAAGTCCGTAGGAGTCCAACAATGAAGTCCATGGTGATATGCTCCCATTTTCACTCAAGGATCTCAAGCCTTTGAAGCAAACCGACCTCTGATGCTTGTACTTTACTTGTTGACAGTTCAAGCACCTAGCACTCTACTATATCATTTTCATTCTTCTCCACCAATAGTGCTACATCAAGTCATGATACATCTTCACATCTCCAGGATGAATGGAATACTACAAATTGTGTGCGTCCTCAAGAATCAACTCATATAACCCATCCACATTGGGCACACAAATCTGACCCTACATCCGCAAAATTTCATCATCTCTAATAGAAACCCTATTGGCATCATTGGGTTGTACTATGTCCTTAAGGACAAGCAAATGGGGATCATCATACTTATATTATCTGATGCACTCATATAAAGAAGATCGAGAAACCACGCAAGCTAGAACCCGAATAGGCTCCAAAATATCTAACCTCATGAATTGATTGGCCAAGGCCTGAACATTCTCTCACCAACAGGAATATATGCAAGGCTACCCATACTCACCGCCTTTCTACTCAAGGCATCGGCCACCACACTGGCCTTTTCATGATGATACAAAATGGTAATATCATAGTCTTTTAACAACTCTAACCATCTTCATTGCCTTAAATTTAGATCATTTTGCTTGAACAAGTGTTGTAGACTCCGATGATCTGTAAATACCTCACAAGACACACCATAGCGATAATGCCTCCAAGATCTTCAATGCATGAACAATGGTTGCCAACTCTAAATCATGAATGAGGTAGTTCTTCTCATGGGTCTTCAAGTGGTGTGAAGCATAAGCAATCACCCTACCCTCCTACATCAAGACACACCCAATACCAATCCGAAAAGCATCACAATACACTCTATATGGACCCGATGCTGAAAGTAAGACTAGAACTGGAGTTGTGGTCAAGACAGTCTTGAGCTTCTGAAAGATCTCCTCACACTTATCAAACCACCTGAATGGGGCACCCTTCAGGGTCAATATAGTCAAAGGTGCGGCAATGGACAAGAAACCCTCATCAAAACGACGATAATATCTGGCCAAGCTAAGAAAACTCTGAATCTCAGTAGCTGCAGACGGTCTGGTCTAACTCTAAACTATCCCAATCTTCTTTGGATCTACCTTGATCCCCTCACTGGACACCAAGTGCCCCAAGAACGCCACAAAATCAAGCCAGAACTCACACTTGGAGAATTTAGCATGAAGTTTCTTCTCCCTCAATATCTGCAATATAATCCTCAGATCCTGACTACGTGAGTATCATAAATAAATACTACGACAAAAGAATCAAGATATGGCTAGAATACACTGTTCATCAGATGCATGAAGGCTTCTAGGGAATCGGTAAACCCAAAAGACATAACAAGTAACTCATAGTGACCATAGCGGGTCCTGAATGCCGTTTTCAGAATATTAGAGTTCCGAATATTCAACTGGTGATACCCAGACCTCAAATCAATCTTAGAGAACACTCTAGCTCCCTGAAGCTGGTCAAATAAGTCATCAATGCACGATGGTGCTTGTTCTTAATTGTATCTTTGTTCAACTGCCTATAATCGATGCACATCTACATAATACCATCCTTCTTCTTCACAAACAGAACTGGTGCATCCCAAGGCGACACACTAGGCCTAATGAACCCTTTATCAAGAATCTCTTAAAGTTGTTCTTTCAATTCCTTCAACCCTGCTGGTGCCATATGATACAAAAGAATAGAGATGGACTGAGTGCTAGATACCAAGTCAATACCAAAATCAATGTTCCTGTCGGGTGGCAGGCCCAGTAGGTCTACAAGAAACACATTCCAAAAGTCTCGCACTACTGGAACAAAATCAATGGTAGGAATATCAGCTCCAACATCCTTCACAAAGGCCAAATATGCCAAAAATCCCTTCCCAACCATCCGTTGGGCCTTCAAATATGAGATCACTCTACTGGGAACATAATCCAGAAAACCTCTCTACTCAATCCTAGGAAATCTCGACATCTCCAATGTCACAGTCTTAGCGTGATAATCCAGATTAGCATGACATGGTGACAACCAATCCATGCCTAGAATCACGTCAAAATCAATCGTACTAAGCAATAAGAGATTAACTCTCATCTCTAATCCCCCAATAGTCACCATACATGACCGATACATATGGTACATAATAATAGAATCACTCACTAGCATAGATACATGAACATGCATAACTAAAGAATCGCGGGGCATATCCAAATAACGAGTAAAATATGATGATACATACGAATAAGTGGAACTATGGTCAAATAATATGGAAGCATCCTTGTGGCACACTAAAACAATACATGTGACCACTAAGTCTGAAGCAACGGCCTTTGGCCTTGCGGGAAAAGCATAGCATCGATCCTGACCACTACCTGACCGGCCTCCCCCTCTAGGGCGACCTTGAGCTGCCTAAGTCCCACCCCGAGCTGGCTGAGTGGGTAGTGAAGTAATTGGTGCGGAAGCATAGCCTAACCCCTCTACTAAACTAGACCAACCATAAGATGGAGACAATACCTCCTCACATGCCCCAAATCTCCACACTCAAAACAACCTCGATCTGACAATGGTGCCGGGGACTGAATCGAAACCTGAGAACCAGAAGAACCACTAGAAGAACCTAGTACAGATGAACTTTGAACTGATGGAGCACGGGATGAACTCAGAGCTGGGAGGGCACTAAAAAATGACTGACCCGGATGAGAATTGTATGAACCATGGCTAGCTGACGCACCACGATGAACTGGACGAGCCATCTGAGTGGGCCTATAAAGACGACCCCTGATTCGGTGGGACTATCCTCCAAATGAGGCACTGCTGAAACCACCTGATCCACGAGGCCTCTTGTCCTCCCTCTCCTCATCTCCTGACTACGAACCAACTCTAGGCGTCTAGCAATATCGACCACCTCATCAAACTTTGCACCCGTCGCAATCTTCCGAGTCATAATTAAACACAGTCCATAGTTGAGGCCATCAATGAACCTCTTAATCTTCTCCTTCTGAGTGGGAACTAACCATACTGCATGACAAGCCAACTCTAAAATCTCATCTCATATTGTGTCACTCACATACCTTCATGGCATAGCTGCTCAAACTGCCTACGCAACTTCTCCATGTGAGTTTGTGGTACAAACTTCTCTAAGAAGACTGAGAACTCATGCCACGTAAGTGGTACATCATTGGCTGGCCTGCTCAACTCATAGGTCTCCCATTATCTGTAGGCTGCCCCCGTCAGCTAAAAACTAGTGAATAAAACTCCACTGGTCTCCAAAATACCTGCCGCACAAAGGATCTACTAGCACATATCTATAAAATCCTGAGCATCTTCTAACTCGGCCCGACTGAACTCTAGAGGCTTGAGCCTCCCAAGTTGCTCTAGTCTTTTTTGCTCCCCATCACTCATAGGTGGGCCAACCTAGGTCCGAGAAGCTACAACCGGCTGGGCTAGTAGTACCCCCGATTTCTAGAGTCCCTAAGCTATCTACTCTTGAGTACGCCGACGGGAGTCTTAGCACCTCCCCCGGCCTGAGAAGTGGTTGGTACAGCCAGAACTAAAACCACCTGATCAATGCTCGTACATACAGTCAGTATCTGGGCCAAAGCTTCCTGAAGTCCTGGAATCACAATGGGTACAGCAAGTGCCTGAGCTGGTCCTACCGGCTTGACCACATCTGGTACCTGCTCTTAAGCTGGAGCAACCGGTGGCTTCACAAGTGTTGCTCTAGCTGTAGTACGAGCTGCACCTCGGCCTCTACCGCGATCCCTACCTCTCATGGCCTTAGCTGGTGGTACTGGCGGCCGTCCGCCTGATCCAATCGCACATGTCCTCACCATATATGAGAGAATAGAATAATAGAAGTTCAGTTTCCAAAATCAACAAATACGCTCGACAAGAGTACGAGAAAGTGAAGTTTCCTAATGATTTGATAGCCTCTCGAAGATAAGTATAGACATCTCCGTATCAATCTGCAAGACTCTACTAAACCTGCTCATAACTCATGAGACCTAAGTAACCTAGTGCTCCAATACCAACTTGTCACGACCCAAAATCCTAACCTGTCGTGATGGCGCCTAACCTATTACTAGGTAAGCCGACAATCACATAACAACTACGCATTTGAATTAGAACCATGATTTAATAAGTTCAATAGTGGAAAGTCTCATAAATAACTGATAAAAACAACTGCAACTCAACTACAATAATCATAAAATCCTGGTGTCACCGAGTACATAAGCTACTAAGTGTCAACATAGTCTGAAACTCTAGTACAACTGTATGAGAAAAATAGAACAACACTGAAATAAAATAAAAGGAAGGAGATTCAAGGTTTGGGGCGTCATAGAAGCTACCTCGAAGTCTCCGAACAGGTACTAGCACCATTCTAGCAATCACCGCATGCAGATGTACTTGGATCTGCACACGAAGTGCAGAGTGTAGTATGAGTATGTTTACCTTGAAAATGGTTACTACAATTATATTTGATTTTGGGGTTCTAAAAATACGTGATTTATCTTAACATTAATTGTTAGGAAATAGATGCTAAGTGTGAGTAAAAAAAAATAAGAAATGCAAACCAATAGGTTCACGAGGTTGGCCCTCGAGCTGGTCGGAGCGAGGCCTCGAGGTCTAGCTGGGCTAATAGCGATTAACGATTGATGAAGAATCAATGATAATGAGGGCCTCAAAGATGGCCTTTTGCAGTTAATGGTAAGCAATAAATGAAGAATAATGAATGACCAATGAATGAACCATGAATGAACAATGAAAGAATAAGCAATAAATGTGTGGAATAATAGTGTAAACAAAGAGCATGGAGAGTTGTATTGTATTCAATATGTTGTGTATTCAATAATTATCCGAGAGAGAGGTTACAAGATGATAAGTGTCCCCTTTATATAGGAGGGGGGATCCTTACATAGTACATGTCTAATCATGATGGGGAAATGCTATTGGTGCAGTTGTATAACGGTTCAATGCGGATCTGTACTATTCTTTGCAAACTCTGTCAGTCCTCATCACGTGCCCTTGGGGGTCTTTCGCCTTTTCATAACGATCGTCGATTTCCAGTCTGCCTCGAGGTGCATCATAACGAGTCTTCGATATGCCCTGTCGAGGAGAGTGCTTCGAGAATGAGCCTTGAGTTGTGTTTTGATCCTATCGAAGCCCAGCCCAAAAATACCATAGAAACCTTAAAATTGGCCTTCCCCGATTTTAACTGCATATAGATAGTCCCCGCATTCCTTGGAATGAAATAACAAGGAATGGTTTGAATTCTTCAACTCTTCAATACATATATCATTATGTTAGTTACACCACGTGATCGGTTGATGTGACAAGAAAGGAACGTTCAAAAAGTCACATTCTCACAGTTCTTACAAAGCCTCGTATTGATCACGATGGTTGGTCGTTCGTTGGGTTTCCCCAGTGTGCACTATAAATACCTCAGTCCTTCACTCCTTATTCTCCATCATATCTCCTAACTTTCAACAGCTTTCCTTATTTCTTTCCTGCTCTTTTTTCTCGCCCAATTTTCCTTTTTTCCTCTAAAATCCTTCAGTAGAAATGGCAAAGACCTCTAGAACCGTTCCTCAAGGTGATCAAGCTTCTTCATCTTCACGCTCATCTAAGGGCAAAGATATAACGCCTCCTAGACTCGAAGAATGCACGCCCGGAACCTATGAGACATCCTCCAATTTTTCAGTTGACAAGCCTTAGAGGACGAGTCAGCGGCCTCGCCTACTTCTGATGAGGATTCAACTAGTGGCTCAGAGAGTGGTGGAGATGAAGAAGAAGTCCCCGATGGGGAAGGAGCCGTTGATGACTAGGGTGCTGAGGGTCAAGCTGTTGAGGGTGCAACTCTTGAGGGAACTCTAGCCGACCAAGTGACTTCGACCAAGGATTAGGATTTCTTTTATTTCTGTGTAAGGGCCCCTCGTGGGTTTTGTAAACATCTTTTACCAATATAAGAATTTCTTTATTTCGCCTTCGTTTGCGAAGAATTCAAACGTATGACTCTAACGATTAGTCTGAATACTAGACCCGAAACATCACAAACCCTTAGGTTATTAATTGATTGATACGATGCTTCTTAAAGTCCTTTGTTACCTTTATGACTAAGCTTGGATTGATTTGATGCGAGCTTAGGTCATCGAGACTTCTGAGTCCAAATCAGGTGGGAGCTGGGTCTCGTTGACGATTCTTGATTGAGAGTTTTCTTAAGATAACCTTTGGACTTAGCTCCCGGGGGTGTTCATTTGATTATCTGAAAATAAGGATAGCCTTTAGGCTTTTTACAAATAGTCCCCAGGCGAGGACTTACTTGAACTTAGGCAACCTTTGGGCTTAATAGTCGAGTGGGCGTTTGCTCAAACTTGAAGTAAGGATAGTAATAAGGCTTTATGAATAGTCCCCAAGTGGGAACTGGTTCGAACTCAGGTAGCCCTTGGGCTTAATAGTCGAGCGAGCGTTCGCTCGGACTCGAAGTAGGATAGCCTTGAGGCTTTATGAATAGTCCTTGAGTGAGAACTGGCTCGAACTCGGGTAGCCCTTGGGCTTAATAGTCGAGCGAGTGTTCGCTCGAACTTTATGTAAGGGTAGCCCTGAGGCTTTATGAATAGTCCCCCAGTGAGAACTGGCTCGAACTCGGGTAGCCCTTGGGCTTAATAGTCAAGCGAGCGTTCGCTCGAATCCAAAGTAAGGGTAGCCCTGAGGCTTTATGAATAGTCCCCGAGTGAGAATTGACTCGAACTCGGGTAGCCTTTGGGCTTAATAGTCGAGCGAACGTTCACACGAACTTGAAGTAAGGGTAGTCTTGAGGCTTTATGAATAGTCCCTCGAGTGAGAATTGGTTCGAACTCGGGTAGTCCTTGGGCTTAATAGTCGAGCGAGCGTTCGCTCGAACTCGAAGTAAAGACAGCCTTGAGGCTTTTTAGGCTGGCCCTTAGGCTCTTACGTACCGGCCCTTAGGCCTTTTAGGCTGGCCCTTAGGCTCTTACGCGTTGGCCCTTAGGCACATTTTAGATTGGGTTGATGCGACCTCTGATTTGGCTATAGTTTTTCCCCATATCGGTTGAAGTTTTGATTATGCCTTGGCATGTTTTTTGTTCGTCTGACTCTTCGATGGCTCAAATAAGAACCTTGATTATGGATCGATATGCGACGATAATCAAGTACCTCGGGAGGTTCTCTTGGAGGTTGATTTTTCGAAGCCTTTTGCTGAAGGCTAATTGTCTCTAAGCCTTGTCATTGTTTGGAGCTGATATTATCGAAGCTCTTTTGCTTATACCGGGGGTAGCCTGATTAACCGGTTCTTTTTGAAGTATTTGGAGGCCTTTAATTTTTATGGCGGCGATCAGATGTCTCCGAGCCGCATTAGTTTGGCCGGAGCCTTTTGATACGACCGAAGTCGATAGTCCCCGAGTGAGATGGCCTTGGCGTTTATATCGAGGGTATGCCTTTTTAGGGGTCTTACAAGTTCGATATATAGCCTCGGTCTTAATATCGGGTTTATGCCTTTTTAAGGTCTTATAAGTTTTGGCATGCCTCATCGAGGTCTTACACATTTGGTGTTGCCTCATTGAGGTCTTACGAGCTTGAAATTACCTTATTGAGGTCTTACGAGTTTGATTTTTTGACGGCTTCTATAAGCTGACTGTCGATGACAATCCCCGAGTTTTCGAGAGCTTGCCTTTGGCCCTCGAGCCGTCTTATGAAAAAGTAGTGGATTTCTTCTAGGCACAAAGTGTTTTTGTAAGCAAAGAGGCTTCCTCGATTATTTGATGTATGCGTACATGTTCTTTTGCCTTTGGAGGCCCAATTATTCTATATGGACGCGGTTCATTCGACCGTTTGGCCCAATAAACTATTCTCCTATCAGGGTTCTCCTTGGCATAGTTTGAGTTCTTTGAAGAGGCGACCTCCCGGGGTGATGCCCCCCAGTATTTGAGGTTGATCGAAGAGAAGCCTTGAATACTTGATGAGTTCTCCTTGGGTATCATATGGATGTTGCCTCATCAAAAACCTCGTCGGTAAAACCCGTTCAGGATAAAATCTGATCTAAGGGGAAAATAGCACAACACATGCTTTAAAACCCAAGGTTTTTAGGCCGAAGGGTGCCTCGATGTCTTTCATCGAACACCTTAGCAATAATAGCATTTGAGCATTGATATATTCTAATTGCTTGGGAGTTGTACACCTTCCATGGTGCCAAGTTTGTAGAATCCTTTGCCCACTATTCTGAGGACGCAGTACGGTCCTTCCCAGCTTGGGCCTAGCTTCCCTTCATTGGGTTTCGAGTGTTGAAGGTGAATTTCCTTAGGACTAAGTCGTCGACCCCGAAGTATCAGAGGTTTGTTCTCCTGTTATAGTATTTCTCGATCCTCTACTTTTGGGCGGCCATTCAGAATAGTGCGGTCTCTCGCTTTTCATCTAGTAGCTCGAGGGCTATAGTCATGGCCTCGCTGTTTGAGTCCTTAGTGGCATGCCAAAATTTGGCACTTGGATCTCCGACCTCGACCGGTATCAGAGCCTTGGACTCGTATACCAAAGAGAACGGTGTTTCTCCTGTACTCGACTTTGAAGCTGTTCGGTATGCCCATAGCACTTCGGGCAATGCCTCTCTCCATTTTCCCTTCGCTTTTTCTAACCTTTTTTCAATTTTTGAATCATGGTCTTGTTTATGGACTCGGCCTGTCCATTCGCACATGGGTGATAGGGTGTTGACAGGATTCTTTTGATCTTATGATCTTCGAGGAATTCTGTCACCTTGCTGCCTATGAACTGCTTCCCATTATCACATACAATCTCGGAAGGGATCCCGAATCGGCATATGATGTGATCCCAGATGAAGCTGATGACTTCTTTTTCTCTTAGCTTCTCGAAGGCATGTGCTTCCACCCATTTCGAGAAATAGTCAGTCATAAATAGAATAAATCTGGCTTTACCTGGTGCCGTTAGTAAGGGGCCGACAATGTCCATTCCCCATTTCATGAACGGCCAAGGCGATAAGACTGAATGTAGTTATTCACCAGGTTGGTGAATTATCGGCGCAAACCTTTGGCATTTATTACATCTTTGAACGAATTCCTTAGTGTCCTTCTCCATGTTGTCCCAATAGTAGCCTGCCCTGATCACCTTTCGAACTAAAGAATCGACGCTGGAATGATTTCCACAAGTGCCCTCGTAGATTTCTCGAAGCACATAATCGGTGTCTCCCAGTCCCAAGCATACTACTAGAGGTCCGTCAAAGGTCCTTCTATATAGTGTTCCATTCTCATCGAGTGAAAATCGAGTTGCCTTGGCTCGGAGGGCCCTCGATTCCTTTGGATACGTGGGCAGCTTCCCGCTTTTCAAATAGTCAGTATATTTATTCCTCGGAATCCTATGTTAGACTTGTCGAGTTGATCTCGGCATGGCCTTCTTCGATCATCGATTTGGAAAACTGTACAACAGAACCTGGGAGTATGTCATCTTCTTCGACAGACGACCCCAGGTTCATGAGTGCATCGGCCTCACTGTTTTGATCTCGGGGAATGTGGACCAAAGTCCATTCTTTGAAACGATGCAATATGACCTGAAGTTTGTATAAGTATCTTTGCATCCTGTCTTATCGAACGTCGAAGCTCCCATTCACCTGGTTAACTACCAAGAGGGAGTCACATTTTGCTTCGATGATTTCTGCTCCTAGGCTCTTGGCCAACTCGAGACATGCAATCATAGCCTCATACTCGGCCTCGTTGTTAGTGAATTTTGGAGTTTTTATAGATTGTCTAATCATGCCGCCCGTAGGCGGTTTCAGAACGATGCCGAGCCCGGACCCTTTTACATTTGAGGAACCGTCGGTGAATAGGTTCCATACCCCCGATGATGTGCCCATTTCTAGCAAGAATTACTTCTCTACTTCGGGCACGAAGGCGGGCGTAAAAATTAGCCACGAAGTCCGCCAAAATTTGGGACTTGATAGCCATCCGAGGTTGATACTCGATATCATACCCTCCGAGCTCGATGGCCCATTTGGCCAATCTGCCTGATAGTTCAGGCTTGTGCAAGATATTTCGAAGGGGGTATGTTGTTAAAACACATATACGATGGCATTGAAAATAAGGTTTTAATTTCTGAGATGCACTTATTAATGCGGGAGCTAGCCGTTGCATCGATCAAGTAATTGATGTTGGGAAATGGGAATGAATCTTTGGGGCACGCTTTATTCAAGTCTTTATAATCTATGCACATTCTTAATTGATTTCCTTTTTTGGGGACCACTACTACATTGACCAACCATTCGAGGTATTTTACCTCCCCAATCGATCCTATTTTGAGGAGTTTTGTTACCTCGTCTTTGATGAATGCGTGTTTTACCTCAGATTGAGGCCTCCTTTTTGCTTCACCAGTTTGAACCTAGGATCGACGCTTAGTCGATGGGTGGCTATTTCTGGTGGGATCCCTGTCATGTCTAAATGGAACCAAGCAAAACAATCAGCATTGTCAACAAGGAATTGGATGGGTTTTTTTTTGTGTTCGGGGGTCAATCCCGTTCCCAGGTATACCTTTCGATCTGGAAGATGCTTGATCAAGATGGACTATTCGAGTTCTTCGACCGTTGATTTCGTTACATCTGATTCCTCGAGGGCGATGAAAGTCCGAGGAGTGAGGAAGTCTTCTTTGTCATCTTCGTTCGAATGCTCACAAACTACCTGTTCCTCGGGGGTCGGCCCATTTCCTGACTTGTCCTGGACGGGGGGAGTCGATGTAGGTTCCATGCTGTTTACCACGAACATCTCCTTTGCTGCACATTGTTCTCCGTACACCATTTTTATATCGTCTTTTGTTGGGAATTTCATTATTTGGTGAAGAGTTGATGGTACCGCCCTCATGTTGTGTATCCACGGTCTTCCAAGTAAGGCGTTGTACCCCATGTCACCTTCGTGACTGGGAGGATGACTTTCCACTTCATTGTCTCACTTGCTATTTGGTCGAGTAGTCCGTATTGTTCCACCACCTTCGATCTGATTACGTTGGACAAGCTACCACGAGCACATGTTTGATTTGAACGTTATTCCAAAGGAAAGAGATTACCAGTGCATCATCATGTGGTTGGGACAAGGCCTCGATGTTTTCTTCTCTAAATATAAGGGCGTCCTCGGGTATACAACTCCGAGTTTATCTTTCCGCTGTGATGGACACTCTGGCCCGTTTGAACGTGGGTCCCTGTGGGACGTCGGTTCCTCCAATGATCATGTGAATGATGTGTTGAGGTTCTTCTGGTCCGTTCTTTATATGAAGCCCAACATCGTTATTTTCGTGTGCATTTGCTGAGTTAGGCATTTTTTGTCTGAAATCAAAGAATCTCTAACAAGAAAAAGTGTGAAGAGTAACGTGTGTTATCAGAAAACTAGTACCAAAACAATCACTATTATTTCTAGCCCCACGGCGGGCGCCAAATTGTTGACCTTGAAAATGATAACTACAATTATATTTGATTTTGGGGTTCTAAAAATACGTGATTTATCTTAACGCTAGTTGTTAGGCAATAGATGCTAAGTGTGAGTAAAGAAAATAAGAAATACAAATCAATAGGGTCACGAGGCTGAGCCTCGAGCTGGTCGAAGCGAGGCCTCAAGGTCTAGCTGGGCTAATAGCAATTAATGATTGATGAAGAATCAATGATAATGATGGCCTCAAAAATGGCCTTTTGCAGTTAATGGTGAGCAATAAATGAAGAACAATGAATGAACCATGAATGAACAATGAAATAATAAGCAATAAATATGTGGAATAATAGTGTAAACAAAGAGCATGGAGAGTTGTATTGTATTCAATATGTTGTGTATTCAATAATTATCCGAGAGAGAGGTTACAAGATGATAAGGTCCCCTTTATATAGGAGGGGGGATCCTTACATAGTACATGTCTAATCATGATGGGAAAATGTATTGGTACAGCTGTATAACGGTTCAATGCGGATCTGTACTATTCTTTGCAGACTCTATCAGTCGT
Organism: Nicotiana tabacum; assembly: GCF_000715075.1. NCBI lineage: Eukaryota > Viridiplantae > Streptophyta > Magnoliopsida > Solanales > Solanaceae > Nicotiana > Nicotiana tabacum. Next base: position 141,441,136 of record NC_134087.1, on the reverse strand, counting down.
CATCATGTGCCCTCAGGGGTCTTCCACCTTTTCATAACGGTCATCGATTTCCATGCTGCCTCGAGGTGCATCATAACGAGTCTTCGATATGCCCTGCCGAGGCGAGTGCTTCGAGAACGAGCCTTGGGTTGTGTTTTAATCCTATCGAGGCCGAGCCCGAAAATACCATGGAAACCTTAAAATCGGCCTTCCCCGATTTTAACCGCATACAGAGTACAACCGACCCAAAGGACTAAATAAGTAACAGGACTAACCTTGGGCTGAAAGAAGTGACGACTCAGAAAGATACAATCCGAATCAACATAGTGACAACGCATATATAACAAGACTAGTGTTAGGGTACACGCAGTTGCACGTGTATCCCGCTCTCAATAAATAATATATTAAAACTATGTTTTGTGTATAAAATAAAAGGTTTAAACATTACATTAATAAATATATATCTATTGTTCAAAGTTGAGGGGAGAATTTGATGTTTAAAGCAAATTTGAAGGTGTAAACAACTTTCACTACTTTTTAAAAAGTTATCTTTTCTCTTTTATTTAGTTTAGAATTTTAGCAATTGAAGAACCTTCGATTCCTTCTTGAAAAAGTTGTTTTCCCATTTTTTATGATAGGAATTTTAGGATTTTATTTTTTTACCTTTTGTGTAAATGTCCAAGTTAGTTTGTGCATATCTCGATTAATTTTCTGGAATCCCTGTTATTTATATAACATGTACCAAGTAAATATGTCTATCAAGACTTGAACATATGAGAAGAAATAACCTAATTTTTTTTTTAGTTTGTCTTAGATGTTTTAGCATGTAGGTCACTTTTTATTCTTCGTAAGTATATTTATATTAGACAATTATAATATAAATATAATTTTTTTTATTTGTGTTAAATATTTTAGCATGTAGATCACTTTTGATTCTTCGTAAGTATATTTATATTAGGCAATTATAATATAAATATAAGTTCAATCATAGTTTAAATTATTTATAACAAAGCAAAAAAGGTTAAAGACTTAAAAAATAAATATGCTATAATATTCTCCGGTTGGTGTACATGCGCAAAACCTAAGAATCCTAAGGCGTATGGTTTGGTTCCAAAAAGGAAGAGGAATTATGTGTGTAATTTATTTATTTTTCTCAGTTTGATAACCTGTAGCAAGGTTTTCAAAATATTATCTGAGCAAAGATATATACGGTTTCCTTCTTACACATTCTGAATGAATTATAGTGAATTCAAATTCCTAATTATTATTCTAGGAAAAAGAATGAAAAGAACTCCTAAATATTAGGAAAATAATTAAATATTTAGTTTTGAATATTAGGGAAACAGTTAAATTACACTTTTATCTAATGTGAAGCTTATTTTAAAGGGTAAAAAATGCGAACGATATTTCGCTAAGGGGCTTCATGCTTTTAATATAGTATAGATATAGATATAGATAATAACAGTAATAACTCAGAGAAAATTCTGTATTCAGCTCGTTCACAATACAGAAATTTAGGCATGCTTTCAAGTTCAACAATTTTAGCCCAAGACTGATAAAATATGTCAAATACAGCTAGCATGAGGAATGTTACATCTCTATGTTTACATGTCAAATATGCATGTCAAATGTAATGTATTACAGTCACACTCTCAGAGTATTCAATCTCTCTGTCTCATTTTTCACTCACCATACACAGTTACTCGGTACTGTACGAGTATCTGACATCAATTCCCTCACCAAAGAACATGTATATAAATCATTGTGCCTACGCTCATTGCCGGTATGTCAGACTTCATAGGGGTGGGTTCTACACAAACGCTAATATAAAGCCTATAAGGCCTGCTGCGGCATGAAGCTCGATCCACAATAATAAATAAGCCAATAAGACCTACTGCAACGTGTAACCCGATCCACAATAACACTCACAATTCGACTCTCAGGCCCAACTCAGTCATCAATCTCTCTAACTTAAGGGTTCACAAGTTTCATACTACTCAAAACAAACAATGATAACATGATATAACAGTAAATGATAACAAAGAGTGAGATATGATATGCATACGAATAAACATGGATGAGTACATAATTGCAGTTTCAGAAAATAACTCAACCGTAGAAATGACCTCAGTGGGTCCCAACAGAATAAGCACATAGCCTGAACATGATTTCTAACATGAATCACAGCTCAATTACTCTAACACGTAGGAATTACATGGATAAAACAAGACTAGATATCTACATAGTACCACAGAATCAATTGAGTCATAATTACCACGATGCATGCTTGCACGCCCGTGACCTAGCATGTGTGTGGCCTCAACACCAACCATATAATACATATTTCAGGGATTCATACTCTCTATGCATAACTCAATGCTCCAACATACAGTTGCCTCGCGAATTGGCCTCCGAACGACTCGAATCTAGTCACAAACAACTTAATATAATCAATACAAGCTATAGGAATCGATCCCATACGATAAAGCCAAGTTCTTTAACAAAATTCAAAAAGTCAACCCCGATTCCACGACTTGGAACCCGAAAAAATTATAAAATCCAAATACCCATTCAATAACGAGTCCAATCAGGCCAAAATCATTCAATTCCGACCATAAATCAAACCTCAAATCCCTAAATCTTACTCTCCAAAACATAGACCACAAATCTCCCAAATTTCACCTTAAAACGCATAATCAAGGTGTAAAAATCAAGGTGTATTCCATATTAGTGGATAAAAGTGATCAAAAGTTGCTTATCTCTTGAAATGTAGTGAAATCCCTCTCAAACATCGCCACAAACTGAGCTTCCAACGTCCAAAAATGAAGAAAAGACTCAAACCCTCGTTTATAACCTTCTGTCCAGGCATCTCGCTTCTGCGGATATTCCCTCACTTTTATGAAATCTCATTAACTTTCCCGACCAGCCGCTTATGCGGATCCGCTCCTGCGGTCCTAAGTCCGCTTCTACGGGATCGCACCTGCGGAGCACCCTTCGCTTCTGCGACAATAGCCTCCCTGTCCAAATCCGCTTTTGCAACAACAGCCTCCCTGTCCAAATCCGCTTCTGTGACCACTTACACCATCTGCGAGCTCGCAGATGCGGAAATCTTCCTTGCACATATGCAACTCCCCAACTTCACTCAGAGCCGCTTCTTCAACCCCTTGGCGGCTTCTGCGGCTCCGCACCTGTGGCGCATTTCTCGCAAGTGCGATTGTACGAGAACTGCATAGGAGAAAATTCATAAGTCCAAAATTCAATTCGATTTCAACCCGAATCACACCCGAGGCCCCTAGGACCCCATCCAAACATACCAACCAATCCTAAAACATCATACGAACTTAGTCGAAGCTTTAAATCACATCAAACAACATCAAAACATGAATTACATCTCAATTCAAGCTTATTGAAACTAATGGGTTTCCAGCTTCTATAATCGATGCCAAAATGTATCAAACAAACTCCGATTGACCTCAAATTTTGCACACAAGTTATAAATAACACAACATGCCTATTTCAACTCGCAGAATCATAATGCGAGCTAGGTATCAACAAAGTCAACTCTCGGTTAAACTCCTAACTTTCCAAACCTTCAACTTTCAAACTTTCACTAATTCAAGCCAAAATGACTTACTAACTTCCAAATTAATATTCGGACGTACTCCTAAGTCCAAAATCACCATACGAAGCTATCAGAACCATCAAAACTCTATTCCGGAGTCGTTTACACATAAGTCAACATCCGGTCAACTCCTTCAACTTAAGCTTCCAACCTTAGGACTACATGTTCCAGTTCATTTCGAAACATCCCCGGAACCAAACCAACCACCCCGGCAAGTCACATAAACACAAGTGAACATAAAATAAGCAATAAATAGGAAAACGAGGCTATAATACTCAAAACGACCGGCCGAATCGTTACATAAGATTTTCAAAAGTACGATGTGAATTGAGTGCTCCGATCCAATATGATAGAAACAGGCACACCATGCATACAGACAATCTCTCTGATGTAGATTTGAGCCAACTTCTCTAAAGTCTAAGGGGTCGTTTGGTAGGATGCATTAGATAAAATAATGCATGCATTAGCGTTGTGTATTAATAATACATTGCTTGATAGACATTTTAAACCTATGCATTAGTTATGCAAGCATTAGTTATACATTCTATTTGGTATTATCCTATGCATAACAAATGCATAGAAAACCATGGTATTAGCAATGCAATAGGTTTTAATGCATGCATTAACTTAGTTAAAGGCAAAATTGTCCTTCAAAATTTATGCTTGATTAAAATATGCTAGTTATTATATTAACACAAGTGGATTGCTCTAGTGGTGAGCACCCTCCACTTCCAACCAATAGTTGTGAGTTCGAGGCACCCCAAGAGCAAGGTGGGGAGTTCTTGGAGGGAGGGATACCGAGGATCTATCGGAAACAGTCTCTCTACCCCATGGTAGGGGTAAGGTCTGCGTACACACTACCCTCCCCAGACCCCACTAGTGGGATTATACTGGATTGTTGTTGTTGTATTATCATCAACCTTTTTAAAATAATCCAAATAGTGAGAAATAAAATTATATCTCTAGTAAATAAATAAATACTTAGCATATTTTCTTTTTTTATAATAAATATTTAATTCCATATTATAATATAGGTAGACAAATAAAATAATTTTTTAAAAACTTTTTCATATAAAAACATTTCTCAATATATGTTTATTTTAAAAAGTCAGAGTGATGGAGTGGTTTTGAGGGCATTTTTGTAAACAAGCAATTCTTTTAGAAATTGTGTAATGCTTTAATACATCAAACCAAATAATGAATAAGAAATATGTCAGCATAACTAATGCAAGGATAACTAATACCAACATTATTAATACACTTTATTCTTATGCACCCTTCCAAACGACCCCTAAGAAGTCATAACCGGAATGAAATGTGCAGACTTAATCAATTCTATCACAATGACCCATACAACATCAAATTTACAAGGTTCATGGTAATTCTAACGTAAAATGCTTTTAATATAAATATAGAATAGAAAATAAATAGATAGATATAGATATATTGATAAAAAAAAGTAAAAATTAAACATGTGGCAGCTGGGGGAAAACAAGAAAAAGAGAAAAGAGAAAAGGAACAAAGTAAAAACAAATAAAAAAGATAATTGGTGTCTTTTGACTTCCTTCAACTCCACTTTCACAATTCCACATATTCATTGACATACTACGGCCCTTCTTCCCTAATTTTAAGACAAAGGAAAAAAAGTAATTATTGATTCTTCTAGGATTTTACTATTTTTGTTGACGAATTTCCCAAAAAAAAATATGGATGGTTCTGGTCAGCAGACGGACACGATGATGTCTGATGCGGGGGCGGAGCAGCCACCTACGGCGCCGCAGCCGGTGGCCGGTATGGATAATATTCCGGCGACGTTGAGCCACGGTGGCAGGTTCATTCAATACAATATATTTGGTAATATATTTGAAGTTACTGCTAAATATAAGCCTCCTATTTTGCCTATTGGTAAAGGTGCTTACGGCATCGTTTGGTGAGTTTTTCCTTATGCCCTAAAATTTGCCCTTTTTTTGGTTTTCTTTGCTGCTCTGTTGAATAAGAGTTTGACTTCTGTTTGTTTGGTGACTTGTTACCTTATTACCTTTTGGTCAAGTTTTGCTAATTTGAAATACCCTTTCCTTTCTGGGTGGTTTGTTGAATAGGATTTTGACTTTTTTTTTTTTTTTTGATTGATTGGGGTGAAGTTCTGCTTTGAACTCGGAGACAATTGAGAACGTAGCGATAAAGAAAATCGCAAATGCTTTTGATAACAAGATTGATGCCAAGAGGACTTTGAGAGAGATCAAGCTTCTTCGGCATATGGATCATGAAAACGTCAGTGAGTCATTACTTTCATTTTGACAGTATTTCTTTGTAAGTTTAGATATTTGCTTATTTCATATGAATATGGATAGTAGAAACAGTAGGTCTTGAATGTAATTACTTGTTCGAATTTAGTTTACTCAATTTTGTTAACTTAATTAATAGGAAAAGAAGATTACATTAACTTATTGCAGATATAACGAAGCATAGATGGTCTTTTTTTTTTTTAAAAAAAAAGAAAATGGTAAAGACAGATAATTTGTTTTGCACATGGATCTTCAATCTTTGTGCTGATCAAGTCGACATTTATTAATTAAACTAGCTTTAGGATATGTGTTCTGCACGCGTGTGATGCTCGTCTATCTATAAAAATTAGTATACAGTAGAAACAAATGATCTATAGTAGCAATTGAAGTCCAAATAGATGCAACATTCATTTAAATGGAAAATACTGAATGTTATTACATTGATGTAATAATTCTCTTCAGGTGAATGAATTTTTTTGTTCATGTCCTTTAAAATTTTTGAAGTCATCTAAAATTTAAAGAGATATTAATCTGTCTTACATATTTTTCCCCTTCCAAGACTTCATAATCATTACCAAACTCATGGTTGCTGACTCCTCAAACCTTTCAACCATTATCTCTAAGTTTTCCCTTAAAGTTGAATCCACAAGGGGCACTAGTAACGTGTTTTTGTCCCTCCTACAGCTCTTAAAAAGTGAGGTGCTTCTTTATCCTAAAGTTCATTGTTGAAGTCTTGTATCTATTCCTCTTTTAAAGATGTTTTATTAGAATCTAAACAATTAGAAGCACTTCTGTATACTCTAATTTCAGATCTGCAGCATACTCAAATAGATGTGATATCAAAACTTTAATATAATGCAAACAACATAAACTAACAGAATGTAAGATGAAAGTGGTTGGCAGAAGAACAAGGACCGCAATTGTAATATGGAAAGTGGTTGGTGAAAACAAAAAACAATGGATTACTTGTGCGGCTTTGCTTTAGCATCATATGATGTAATGAAAACTTGGGAAAAACCTCACCATGAAATAAATTAATTATTTCGCATCCATGTTGACTAAGCATTGAACTTTGTTTTGTAGTGGCAGCTGAAAAATTCACAATATGTGAATTATGTGATTCATACCTCAACTCATAACTGGATAGGAACATGTAATTTATAAACTTCTTCAAAATTATATTCTTTCTTTGGGATGCATAGAAACCTTTAGCATGTCATGCACGACCAATGTTAAGTCTGCTAGAAATATGCAAAAAGGACTGAAATTGTACAAAACAAAATACAACTCTCAACTACTTAGTTTTCATACCAATAAACAAATTAGGTTGATGAATGCATCAACCAACCAGGAAACTAAACCCTAGTGGCCATGGAGAATCAAAATTTGGGATATTAACTAACCTTTTTTAACACTCTTTAATAGGGATATTAAGTAATAAGTTCCCTGCTTATTCTGTTATTCTTTTTTCCTTTTGAACCTTTGACAATTTTGACTTCTCTTTAATAGGGATATTAAATAATATGTTTCCTTCTTTTTTCCTTTTTAACCTAAGACACGCTCTTTGTTAGGGATATTTATTGAAGGAGTTTCCCACTTATTCTCTTCTTCTTTTCCTTTTTTGTCATAGGCAATTTTGTTTTTTTCTCAAAGAAAACCTTAATTTACATTTACAATTTTATTCAACTTAGAATGCACTTACGAAGGACAAAAAAGACGAACAACATTTTTCTAAGGGGCTTCATGCTTTTAGTATAGTATAGATTACTTACATTTAAAATAAAAAGGACGTAGATAGTTTGTTTCTTTGCTTAGTTGCATGGTACGGGACATGTTTGTTGGTATTTCGTGCATATAAGTGAAGAATTGTCTTCATGTAATATATAGAGGTCAAATTGTATTTTTGCCTATCCAAATTGTATCTATTTGGATATAGATGCTTTCAATGAGTTTGTGTAAGTTTTTGTTGTTGGCTAATGTGACATATGGAATTGCAGATTGTTGCGATCAGAGATATAATTCCACCACCACAGAGAGAGGCCTTTAATGATGTTTATATTGCGTATGAGCTTATGGATACTGATCTCCATCAAATTATTCGCTCTAATCAGGGTTTATCTGAGGAGCACTGTCAGGTTTGGACTAAAACATCTATTTTCTTCACACAGCAGTTCAGAAACACTAGTAAAGTCTGAGTACCCGTTGTGTTTCTTTAAGTTTGATTTTTTTTCCTTTTCCACTTTAAAAAATTAAATGGATAAAAATTTTTCTCATGTTTTGAAATTTTCACCATTGGTAGTTGTTTAAACCGCATATTGTGTTTTGTCTCATTGGAAGCATTATTCTGACTGGCGTGCAACTAACTTTCTAGTGTTTGAGCTAGTGAAGATTGGTTACTTAAATAGTTTAATTTTTGTCGGAGCAACATGAGGCCAAAATTGGCTTCTATGCGTTGGAAATTTCTTATTGAGAAATGAAAATTTTATCTCTTGTTCAAGTTGTACTTTTGTGTGCTAAGTAATATGTAAACTTTCCTTTCAGGCGTTTGAATTTTCTCTTATGGAATCTTTGGCTCTCTTGCTCACTAAAAATTGTTTATGGAAGGACAAAATATATGAGCTTTTAGTTGGCTTGAGATAACTTTTAGAGTGAGCATTTCGGACTAGCCGGATATTTTATTGCGCTTCCTGGGAGAAATGTATATTTTATTTTAAGATGTTCTTTCCGTATAGGTTTGCCTCACTAGAATGAAGTTATTGTCAACTTACTGAAAACATAAAAATGATAAGGTTTCCCGTTACATGGACTATTTATTTACCTTGACATCCTCACGTTGAATGAGTATAGTGTAGGTACACGAACTTTGTAAGATCATCCGAAATACTTTATAAACTTATTGAATATACAAGGGTAAATAACATACTTATTGTGAGAAAGCACGGGAGGAAAAATATATTATTAATATTCTATGTTACAATGAGCCCTGTTTATACTTATGCATAAGTGTTGGTTTATGCACAACACCGGTAAAGAATGGTTTTGACGCAAGCAGCTTCTTAAGTCACCGAAAAATTGCACGGTGGCGACTGATTTCTTCCCGGATGTCGTTGGAATGACGCACAATGATAATTATCTCACCAATGCTCTGATACTATGTAAGAAAGCACGGGAGAAAACATATATTATTGATATTCTATGTTACAATGACCCTTTTTATGTGTATACATAACACATAACCTACTCCTATTACATACAGTACTAGGACTAATTACATATATTCACATAACTATTCCAACACTTATGTTAATAACCATTGTGGAATATACACACAACTTAAAATTCTCAAGCTTTAAAATAACTAAATCATGGTGGAGTACGCACCCAATGTAAACTTTTTGAACTATAAGATATAACATTACATTCCTTACAAGATGAGTGGCATAGAGATGCGAATGCTAAGGTGAATGTACGGTCATACAAGATTAGACAAGATTAAAAATGACCATATTCGGTAGAAGGTGCAAGTAGCACACATTGAGACTGAAATGGGAGATCGCTTGAGATAGTTTGATCATGTCTTGCGTCGATCTCTAAATGGTCCGGTCCGTAGGTTTGGAACCATGGTGAGTGATGGTGTTAAAAGGGGCGAGGTAGATCTAAAATCATGTGGAAGGAGGTTGTCTCAAAAGACCTACCATCTTTAGGAATCAATGTAGATTTAACTAAAATAGAGTACAATGAAAGAAAAAGATTTATTAGGTGATACCAATTAGTTGGATATATTTTAGTCATGTTAAATATGTTTTTTTTAGTTCATATACTTTCTAAGAATCTTTAGCCATATTAGAGATATCATGTCAGTAGGAATTTTTTATATTTTATGAAGTGGTGTATTATTGACAAACGCATCCAGTGGATGCACATATTGCAAAATAAAAGAAGATATCACCTTCTAAGAAGAGAGCAACAAAAAATCTATCATAAGACTAGAGAGCTGATAAATTCCATAAATTGGTCAGATTTATAGATAGGGGAGAGTTTAACCCAACTAAAAAGAGTGACCAAACATCTAGCCTTGAGTGGGTATCTAGCAGTTGAGATGCCATCAAAGCATCTTTGATTCCTTTCTGTCCATAAGCACCAAAATATAGCAGCAGGAACCATAGACCAGATTTTCTTGATGGACTTCTCAACTTTCCATGAACTCCAACTCACAAAAACTTCCTTGACACTGCATGGCATTGTCCAACGCAAACCAAGTGAAAGAAACATGGACCATATGTCTGTTGCAACTGGACAGTGAAGAAATAAATGGTTGATTGTTTCAGAGTTGCGTTGGCACATGTAGCATCTGCTAGCAAGCTGAAAACCCCTTCGGATGAGATTGTCATGGGTTAAGCATGCTCCATTTAGAGTTATCCAGCAAAAAGCACTGTCCAGTTAGGAAATATGGAAAACTTATCTTACTTTTTATTTTTGTTTTTATTTTGTATAATGTTCTTGTGAGATGAATTTAAACGGGAACATGGTTAGTAAGGATTCATATAGTCGACCCAACTTATTTAGAACTGAAGCGTAATTTTTGTTATTGTTGTCTCGATAGGCCTACAATCTTAGAAATCAATGCAAATTTAGCAGAAAATAGGGCATAATAGTGGAAAGGATTTATATAAGAGTACCAATTAACTGGGGATATAATTTGGTCATGTTAATATGTCTACTTTGGGTGCTATGCTTTCTAGGAGTCTTTAGTCTTATTATAGATTCTCATGTTGACATGAAATATAGAAAACTTATACTCCCTTCGTTCCATATTAAATGAGGTAGTTTGACTCGGCACGGAGTTTAAGAAAAAAGAAGACTTTAGGAACTTGTGGTCTTAAAAGCTTAAGGGGTAAAAAGTTTGTGGGGCCATGACATTTGTGTGACTATAAAAGCTTCTCATTAAGGGTAAATGAGTAAAATGAAAGAGTTTAAAGTTGAATTATTTCCAAATTTAGAAATGTGTCATTTATTTTGGAACAGACTAAAAAGGAAAGTACCTCATTTAATATGAAACGGAGGGAGTAGTACTTTTCATTTTCTCTTTTATTTTGTATAATGTTGGCCGGATGAATTTAAAGGAGCATGGTTGGTGGGATTTATACCGAACCCAACTTGTTTGGAACTAAAGCATAGTTGTTGTTGTTGCAAGATAGATAAATACATCTTATAGATAGAGGACATAGGGGGACCTATCCTATGGGGAGGGGCTTCACCGGTACATGTTAACTTCTGGAAAAATCTATATTTACATGAGTGTATACCCTGGAAAACTTAGATATATTTTACTAGGTACCCTGATAATGAAAAGTTAGCTGGGGTCACTGGTCGATGGGTTCCTTAGCGCTGCCTTTCGGTTTATTCACCTGGGATCGATTCTTGATATAAGCATATCATTTCCCTTTTTGTTTTGTCAGTAAACAACTTTCCTTTAGCATGCCAGCTATTTTTCTTCTTCTTTTTTTGCTTTTCTTACTTTAGGTTTACCTTTTCTTTAGCATACCAGATTCTTTTCTTTTTGCCTTTTCTTTCTTTAGTTTCCCACCCACTTTTCCAGAAGTTTAGACGGTAAGGCCCAAAAATATTGGTGCCCCCTCTACGCTCATATCCTTGGTCCGCCTCGGGAAGAGGAGGAAGATCCACAATGAGGTCGTACAAGTAATATAGAATTGTGAGTCCAGATATCGTTCCCACAGGGTCTTGTGAATAACTGTTAACTAAATTAAACCCAAACAATTAATCTATTTAAGTGATTTTCTAAAGATTATTAACTACAACTAATCTAGAGTCGAAAACTAAGAAATTAAAGAAAACAAGTCTGCAATCTTAAAGATGAATTCAATGGGAGAAAATATTCAAGACCTATGGGTTAGCTAACAATTCCGTTGAGTTTTTCACTTAAATCGTCTAATTAGTTTATCCGGTTTATTGATTGACACGGTTAATATTGCTCGTAATCTTCTCCCGAAGTACTACTAACCTATTCAAGCTAACCTAATGCCTATATTCCTATGGAATCAGGATTAGCAAGAACGCATTAATATTTCCTTTATAGTAACCAAGCAAGGCGATTAGGTATATCCCTATCCTAACCGCAAATCCGTTCTCGATGCTCGAGTTCAAGATCTTGCTCTACTCAATCTTATATGCAATCTAGAATTTCCTCTCTAGAGTTCAATCCTAGATTTATAGATAGTATTCAATAGTGATCAAGCAATCAAATAATTAAGTGCAAGATTGAATAAATAAACCAATATGAAAAAATAATAAGAACAATTCAAGCTTCAAACTATAACGTTCATGTAGCACCAAAAACTCTAGAACTAATAAACTATGAGACTAAAGGAAGGGAAGAGAAAGAAAAAATGAGAATCCTTGCTTCCGAATGTTTCGTGCGTGTATTTCCCTCTCAAAGTGGCGTCTCCCCCTCCAAAATGGGTTTAGACTTGCTTTTATACACATTGGGGGGGGGGGGTAGGCTTGGGCCGAAATAACCTTGTCCCGGACGAACTAGGAGAAATTTCCCATCACCGGCGCCCAGGGTAGCGTGGGGCGCTGGGATTTTTGAGGTTTTGGAAACTGGGCCACAGGTAGCGCCCCACGCTACCAGTGGCACTACACTGTCCCAATTTTTCGTTTTGTTCCATTTCTGCTTCAACTCGTGCACTTTTGTCGCACATTACCTCCGGATGGCTCCTGCACATTAAAATACCACGAATTAACACAATTTATAAGATTACACATCTGAAATTTACGAAACATGAGTAAAATGCGAGGCAATGTGCATATAAATATATATACTTTAAGCTAAATATCAACTTTCCTGTAAGAGTCAATTCTAGCGATGAGAGTGAAAGTAATTTTTTCATATCTTCGTTCTCCTGAATTAGAGAAGACGAGATAAATTACCGTAATTGTCCAACAATAACGCTCATTTTTATATTTAGTGAGTGGAACACATGATTGATATATGTAAGGGTTGATACTTTAATTTATGCAATCTGGCAGTAGAAGTCGCCCAACATTTAGATCCTTTGTTAATAACCAAGAAATTCCCCACGGCCAATGATGCAAGTTCAAGTGTTTCATTCTATCCAACTTATCATAAGTCCTTAGTGCAACCCCCTTTACTTTAGTTTTACTCTTTCCAACCAAGTTTTCTGTGTGGTTTGGTTGTACTAGCATTTTATCAATTACAAATTATGTTTTGGAATAAAACCCTACCTCAGGCGTGTAGCATATTCTAAATGGACTTAAGTTAACATTCTGTTCCTATGGTATGTCATAGTGCTGTTTTAATAGATAAAACTTGCCAGTTTCACGACAGAGAATTAATGAGCTAGACCTAATAATTTTAATTAGCAGATATGAACCGCTTTATTTCTTTATTATCAAATGGCTTATCGGTTATGGAGTACTCTAATTTGCTTGGATTTGAATGGGTAATGATGGATGTTTCCAATTCAAGAAGAAACGGAGTATATCTTGGGAAGTGGACCCTTTGGCACTCTTGTGGACCATATGGAAAGAAAGCGGCTAAGAATCTTTGAAGAGATGGAAGATACTTTCATATGAATTTGTGGAACTTATATGTCCCTTTTTTTCCTGTAAAATTCTATAGCATTCGTGAGACTGCCCTCATAGATTATTGGCTCTTCTTTCAGATAATCATATTCGTTTCATAAACTGTCTACCTTTGTATATATACGAGGCTTTCTGGTTAGCATAAACAGAAATATTTAATCATCAAGAAAGTTAATGATTGAGTTAGAAGTAGAAAGGTTCAAAGCTTCAATTTCCACAGCAGACATATCCGATGAAGGAGCTAAATTAAAAAATTATTGCAGAAAAAAAAAAATCTTTTGCAATCTAATGGAGTCCACTGACACATACAATGCATTGCTAGGATCACTTTTATTTTCCTTGGCTTATGTCAGTATGTTGGATACTCTTGTAGTATTAGTTACAAATTTCAATCTGTAGATGTTCTCAGAGGAGAGTTGAAGTCCTGTGGATAATTGTGTGCTTTTTTCAATTTAAGCTTTGCTCAAGACCTTACACTCTCGTTGCTTTGCCTGGAGTTATGCTGAATATTACAGAATCTTGATATCGGTGCTTGGAGTGAAAAGAATGCTTGTTGTCTTACCTATGTTCCTTGTTCATATTAGTGCACATTGTGCTATGTTGATTTTGATGCATTATCGTGTCAAAATTTGTCTGACTAAAACTAGATACTTCTATATTTGGTGCAGTATTTCTTGTATCAGATCCTCCGAGGGTTGAAATACATACATTCTGCGAATGTTCTGCACAGGGACTTGAAGCCTAGCAATCTCCTGTTGAATGCCAACTGTGATTTAAAGATATGTGATTTTGGGCTAGCTCGTGTCACTTCTGAAACTGACTTTATGACGGAATATGTTGTGACAAGATGGTATCGTCCACCTGAGCTGTTGTTAAATTCGTCTGACTATACTGCAGCAATTGACGTATGGTCAGTGGGTTGCATTTTCATGGAATTGATGGACAGGAAACCCCTATTTCCTGGTAGAGATCACGTACACCAGCTGCGTCTTATTATGGAGGTATTATTCAATATCTACCACTCCCCCCCCCTCCCCCCTACATTAAAGAAATGAGTTTACTAGTTGCTACATTGTTCCTTTGTCGACTTTTTTTCCCGTTTCACCTTTTTAATGTTTACAATTACTACCAGTTTTTGCAAATTCATCTAAAACAAAGAGAAACATCAAGTTGTAAATCTAGGAAACTTGTATTAGAAAGCACAGACAGAATGTAGTTTGATTTTTGAACAACTGCTTCTCTAGACATGAAGAATTACACGTGATCAACTATGTTTTCTTCTCAGCAAGGTCATGCATATATTAAATGATTTCTCTCAAGGACACGATGCAACAAATTGACCTTCCATTCTTCCTCTCCATATTAACAAGATAATTCTATTTCTCAGATTAAGTATCATTATTTTGTATTATAAATTTTTAGTCCATAATAATGACCCAAACCTCTCTCAATATTTAACTTCATGCTCAAATTTGTATAATTATTTTGATGACGGAACTTCTTGCAGTTGATTGGTACTCCTTCAGAGGCTGAAATGGAGTTTTTAAATGAGAATGCAAAACGATACATCCGCCAACTTCCTCTTTACCGTCGACAATCATTCACTGAAAAGTTTCCACATGTACACCCAACTGCAATTGATCTTGTCGAGAAAATGCTGACATTTGATCCTAGAAGGAGAATAACAGGTGCGAAATTCCAGACAAGTTTCTCTCCTAGCTGCATTAATCAATTCTCCATGTGCATCTTACAACATGTACTTAATGTATAGGAGTGTCCTCTTGTTTTCTTGCTAGAGATCAATCATAGGAGGACATATACTTACTAGTATCTCACTCAGTGTTTTGGATAGCATGCGGCGACAAATAGTGACGAGGGCCTGCTTTACTGAGGCGAGAGGCGCGCAGCGACGCGCTCGCCTTTTTGATGTGAAGCGACAATTTATACAAAAATATAAAAGATTATATACATATAACTAAAAACTCAATAACAATAATATATTAATAAATATATCATTCAAAAATTAAAGACTCAATAGATAGTCATAGACTCATAGTAGATTCATAAACTAAAGACTAATAGTCTAAACTCTAAAACAAGCAACATCTATTCTTCTTCAAGATTTTCAAATTCTACAACTTCATGAATGTTAGCATTATATTGGCTATCATCTTCTTCATCCTCGGACTCTTCATCAATTAGGGACCGACTTGAACTTGCTACCCCCTTTCCCTTGTAACTTGAAGAACTCCCTCTAAGTCCATCCTCGTACTCTTCATCAATTAGGGACCCGCTTGAACTTGCTACTCCCTTTCCCTTGTAACTTGAAGAACTCCCTCTAAGTCCATAGATATTTCTCAACTCCAACCGCCATAGAAACAGTACCCCAATCAAGATCATCTCCTTCATACACTTGTTCATCTTCATGATTTTGGGGTGCTTCAGTTAACCATTCATTTGCATCGTCCATGTTGTCCAACAAAATTGGATCAATGGTATTGCGAGCTTCATAACGTCACCTCAATGTTCTATTGTATTTAATATACACTAGATCATTGAGACGCGATAGCTCAAGCCTATTCCTTTTCTTGGAGTGAATCTGCGCATAAGTTGTTTAGATTAATTAATAAATACTAATAATAATACAATATAGAATATATTAATATAATAAATCTGCTTCTTACATGCTCAAATACGCTCCAATTTCTCTCGCATCCAGATGCACTACAAGTTAGGCTTAGTACTTTGATGGCAAACTTTTGCAAGTTTGGAGTTTGATGTCCAAATTGCTTCCACCATTCAACTATAGAAAAATATTTTAGAAGTTAATAAGTGTAAATCAAATAAACTAAATTAAAGTTATAAGGATATCTATATTAAAGTTAATTACCTGGTGACCTTATGTCTCTGGCTCTAATGGCAGCCGATAAACCAAATAGGCCCTCTGGTTGTGAGTACCTACCAAACTCCTCCCCTATTTGATCTATCGTCGTTGAATTAGGGACCAACTTCTCAAGACATGCATGGTATCCAATCCACACATCTGAAGCCAAAGTTTCATCTCTAATGTTCTTGTAAAATAATCCCGGGTTTAGAAGATGGCCTGCTGCATGCAAAGGTCGATGGAGTTGATTGTCCCACCTGGTATCAATTATCTCAAAAACTTTCTCATATTTCCTAACATCTCCCTCGAATGACGCTGCAATACTCTCTTTGGCTCTATCCATAGCTTCATAAAGATAGCCCATTGGTGGTTTTCCCTCCCCATTCACCATACGAAGCACCCTAATCAAAGGACCACCAACTTTAAGAGCCCGAACGACGTCATTCCAGAATGATGGAGAAATAAGAACTTTGGCAGTTTCTTTCCCCGCAGCTTCCTTTGCATATTTATTATCTTTCCATTCATTCGAAAGAACTAGCTTTCTCAAATTTTTCTTTTGCAAGTAAAAACTATGCAAAGTTAAGAAAGCCGTTGGAAATCTAGTCTTGGCCGGTCTCACCAAATTTCTTTCATTTGTGAATTTTCTCATCAAATTCAACAACAACGGCCTCTAACTGATGTAAGAATATATCTTGACGGCCTTAGTGAAAACCGTAAAAGTAACAATTACAATTTTATAGTTAATACTTAATAGGATAGGACATAAGTATAAATAAAGTTAAAGGCTTTAAAGATAACTGTATTAAAGTTATCGGAAGCATATGGGTTTTCCTTGAATATGTCACCAAACATCAAGTTGATACAATGGGTAGCACATGGAGTCCAATAAATGTTTGGATACATAGCTTCCATCATCTTCCCCGCGCTAACATTCTCACTAGCATTATCTGTAACAACTTGTACAACATTTTCCTTTCCAATTTTATCAATAGTCTTTCTAAACAAGCTGTACATTTTGCTTCCATCCGTATAAGAGTTGCTATCATCGTGAGATTCAAGAAAAACACTCCCTCTTGGAGAGTTCACCAACACATTTATGATCATTTTTCCATTCCGTGCTGTCCATTTATCCATCATAGTGGAACATCCAAACTTATTCCATTCCACTTTATGCTCCTCAATAATTTGGTCTATCTTCTTCACCTCTTTTTTAAGATGAGTTACTCTAACTTCATGATAGCTAGGAGGCTTCATTCCTGGGCCATATTGTCCTACGGCCTCAATGAATTTATCAAAAGTTTTGTAGCTGACACAGTTGAAAGGAAGCCCTGCATCGTAAATCCATGCTGCAAAGGCACTTACGGCGCGATCCCTCAAAATCTTCTTGGCTTCTAAACCTAAACCTTCTTCACTTTTTCCCTTTTCTTGTTGTTTTGCCGAGAAATAAAGATTGAGAGGAACTTTTGTTACCGTACGTGCCGTGGATGACGCACTAGAACCAGTAGATATCTTATGAGTTTTTAGGGGGGGGGGGGAGGTCCCATTTCACCTTCTTCATCCATTTCATCATCTTCATCAATTAGATTCACTGATGCTTCAAAATTCATTTGAGTTCTTGCCACATTTTTCTTATCAACAAACGCTTTTACTTCCTCCCTAACCTCAGGCGGACAAAGAGGACATTGTATTACATTTTTATATCCACCTATCAACGCTGTTTTATGGAAAAAAATTATCAAGTCAATATGCAATTAATTCTACTGTATAATACTATAATTCTATAATTGAAAAAACAGAGCAAACAAAAAAAAGGCTACTGCCTCTGGAAAAACAGCAAAGAAAGAAGACAAAAAAAACAGAGCAAAAAATGAAATGATTCTGCCTCTGGAAACAGCAAACAAAGAAGAACACAAATGAAGAAATTGCCTCTGGAAAAACAACAAATAAAGAAGAAGACAAACAGAGCAAAAAAAAAAAAAATTAAGAGAAGAAGAAAGACCTCGGTTTTTGCTCGACAAATACAGCACAAAAACAGACCCTGTTTGGCTCTGTTTCTTTCCGACAAAAAACAGAGGAAAAAAAATAGAAAGGAGAAAGGAGAAAGGAGAAAGAAGAAGAAGCAATACCTGTTCTTTCAATGGAAGAAACCTCTGTTGAAGCTTGAAGAAGGCAGACGATGAAGAAGAAGACTGTTGTTTTGTTCGCAGGTGAAAAGCCCTAATCGCTGAAACCTCTGTTGTTTTGTTCGCAGGTGAAAAGCTCGAAGACCAAATGTCAAGTCCTAATTCCCGACTTAAGTCTTCTCCCTTTCTCTTTTTTTTAAAAAAAATTGCGTTGCTACAGTCGCTTCTCGCGACATTGTGTCTCGCGCAACACAGAGAGAGGCGACCACTATTTTGAATCGCAACGCAACAGGTCCTCTGAAGTGACACACCCTCGCCTCGCGTCGCTACACGCTTTTAGCGCTGTAGCGAGCGCTATTTATAACACTGCTCTCACTAACTTATCAAAAAGCAAAGTATTCTTACTTGCTACCTTAGTAGAAACAGAGGTATCTCTCACCAAATACGCGCACACATTGGTTTGACATGCACATCATTATCATAGATAGTATTTACCATGTTGCGAACAAGGTATGTGCTCCATTTTCTGGATATATCATTTGCATAGTGGCGAAGGAGTTATTATATCCATTCCTTGAAGGACTTGGTTAGATGCTACTCCTTTTGTCCCAAGTTGTTTAGCATAGATGTAATTTAAGAAAGAAAGGAGGACTTTAATACATAAGCTAAAGATGCATAAAATATAAAAAATATTCATATTACCAATGATCTGTGGAGTCTCCAACAATCCATGTCATTTTTTCAAGGGTGAAAAAAAGAATTTAAATATTACATAGTTTCTAGACTTCATTAATTTTTTCTTTTTACATAGTTTCTAGATATAGAGAGACTACCAAACAAGTTAAATCAGACAAATTAGGACAGAGGGATTAATTAATGTTATCATCACCCTTACTATGCAATATGTTGGGATAGAACTTTAGGGTTTAGGTCATAAGTCAAAGAAGGAAATTTTAAATATGTATGTCTCCCGCTGCATTCCTGTTAGCTAAGCATGTAATGAATTGCAACTCTGTTTAGATGGATTTTCTAGATGCTTCAAGTAAGGAGAAGAAGTTACTCTTGGTAAATGGGGAGACTATCACCCACTGTTATCAAAGGCGAAAAGTGCAAAAAAGCTCCAACATCTCTTGGGGATTTAAGCGCAAATAAAGCATGTGCTTTAATGAAGAACGACGCAAATGGAGAAAAACTACAAATATATATGTGTTGTCTCAGACTAACATCTATAAGCATGGATACCAAATATATGGACAAAGAAATTAAAGAAAATTTACGATAAAGTGAAATATCAATTGTTTAGTATCGCGCTCATTGGCAAGGAAGAGTGTGCCTTAGAGCCTGAAGCGCCCACTAAGCGAGGCGAAGCACTCCACATGTTTTGAGCCTCGCTTCAGGGCTTAAGCGCACTTTAAGCGCGCTGTTGATAACACTGCTATCACAACAAGAAGGTGTTGGGGTGAAATTTTGATTAAAGATTTAAGGGTTTTCAACAAGGCATCACTAGGAAAGTGGTTATGGAGATTTCGGGTAGAGGAGAAAGATTATTGGAAAGGGTGACCGCGGAGAAGTACGGCGGCTTAGACGGGGGATGGAGGATTAAAAGTGTCACTTTCCGTCGGTGCGTGCTATGGGGGAATATCTTGAAGGGGTATGAAGTTAAGTTTGGGCAGAGCCCAACTTCAGACCCGAAGGTCGGAAGAAGAAGAAGCAGCAGTAGCAGCAGGGGTTTAGTCTGAAGTTTGCCAAAACTGGCTAAACTTTAAGTAGTTTTTAAAAACTGGATATGTTTTAAAAGAGGTGCTACAAGTAGGTAACTGGTGTCATTTCTACCTTTAGTTGTACTGAGTCACTTCCTTGGCCTTGTATGAATTGAAATTGTAGGTTAAATAGCAGTATTGCTTTCAAGTGATATGCAGGATTTTATGGCATTTTGCTACTATTCAATGTTTAGCTCTCTTCATTGGTTAACCAGAGATTTCTTTTCTTTCCATGCTTACAAATAGCTACCGCGCTGCAATCAGATGTCCTTTCAGCGTCCTACATGTCATCTCTTGAATATTTATATGACTAACTGGTCCACGTATTGATCCCTTTTCTGTACTTTGTACTTTTCAGTTGAAGGTGCACTTGCACATCCTTACCTGAACTCGCTCCACGATATTAGTGACGAGCCCATTTGCATGACTCCCTTTAGCTTCGACTTTGAACAGCATGCCCTTACGGAGGAACAGATGAAGGAGCTGATTTACAGGGAGTCGCTTGCATTTAATCCTGAATACCAGCATATGTGAATAATTGCTGGTAAGATTGTTGTCAGTTTGATCTCCAACTGACAATTTGTCCCTCCATGTATATATGTGTGCACTTCGTCCGAAACACGGATGGCTTTCTTATGCAAACACTTAGTTATGAAGCTGATTTGTGTAAAGAATTGTTTGATGTATCTGATGAGGTGGATCGCTTGTATTGGTTCTGTTTTAATTTACTGAAGTCATAGTGGACGATATCTGTATCACAGGATGTAATTTTATTATCTTAATTTCTTCGCCAGCAGTCGATTGTCTCATGTTTTGCTTTTATTCTATTTTTTATAAGCAGCCCAACTGTTTCCCCCCAAACCCAAAATATAAAAAATAAACAAGTTTACTCCAATGTGCCTCTTTACCTAGTTCACATTGTATTGCCTTAACCAAAAGAAAAAAACAAAAATTTAAGAAAAACTAAGATAACAATTCTGCACATTTCTCAATGTTCAAAAGGCGATTCTATTCGCAAGTTATGGCATAACCTCATTCCTCTACCAACTCATTTTCTTCGAATGCAAATGGCGAAGTATATAAATGGCCCATTTAAATTGTCCTTTAACGATCAAACAAATACGTGACCCATTTACCATTAATATTTGAAGCGGTTATTAAGTGTATCAAGTAAATATCCGAGTGCAACAAATCATATGTTTGAGTTATACTTGCTAATGACATGTCAAATGAATCAATTACAGCAACTCATTTTCTTCGAATGCAAATGGCGAAGTATATAAATGGCTCATTTAAATTGTCCTTTAACGATCAAACAAATACCTGACCCATTTACCATTTAAATATTTGAAGCGGTTATTAAGTGTATCAAGTAAATATCCGAGTGCAACAAATCATATGTTTGAGTTATACTTGCTAATGACATGTCAAATGAATCAATTAAAGAAAGACGCGTGTAATTTGAATTAACAAACTAAAAAAGTACATTTAAAGCCAAAAAAAAAATCTTTTTCCTTAGTTTTAACAATAAACCCCATCTTCTTGCTTTCACCCATAAGCGTCCCCCATCCCCTTTCTCCAAATCCACCTTCATCCCAAATCCCAACAAATTAAACGTAGCTACTGACTAAGCATTGAGGAGCGATGCGTAAGCTACGCTACTTTAAGCCCAATTAATTGAAGAACACAAGAGTTGAAGAATATAACAGTTTTTTTCGGTGTTCTACCGACTTGCTCAAATTTTTCAATCCAATCTCGGTCGTTACTTCACCAAATGAGTCCAAAATTGAAATGAGAACTCTAATCAACACCGATATCAAACCGCAATACCCAATTTTTACAAGCAATAACAAAATCAAAAGACCCAGTCGTTGTCTTCTTCTAATAGACTTTAAAAATGTCGAACCAAAGCTAATTGAATCAACTCCAATCGCCTAAATCCGTAGATTCCGTTTCACAAAGAAGTTTTCAACAAAGGCTTCAAACACCTAATCAATTTCGACCTCCAATTTTCAGATCGAAACAACCCAGCTTCTTTCACAATGTTGGACAATGAAGAACGGTATAACAAAAACTCAAATTTCAAGAGTTGTGATGGGTTTCGAAGACTTCGTTCCAAATTGAAGTCTAGAGTAATGGCAAGGGTTAAATTCATAATTTTACTACCAGATAATGAAGAACAAAGATGCATAACCAAGCGGCGCCTAACTAAGCAAGCAAGCAAATTTTTCTGTTTTTTTTTTTTTTTTTGTAATTAATTGTTTTTTTTATAAAATTTTTTGATTTGACTTCTGAAAAAATGACTTCACGCACCCTAACACTTTGGTAGCAAACACGCATACATCAGAACCATGTATTTACTTGATACACTTAATAGCCACTTGAAGTGTCTAAATGTTAAATGGTCAGTTTGTGTTTCTTTGATTGTTAAGGACAACTTAAATAAGCCGTTTACGTATTTCTCCAATGCAAATTGATTTTAAAAATTCAGCTACTACAAGTAAATCTCACCTAGTTTAGTGTTTTTGATGTTATCCGAACTCATATATGCTCAAATAAATCATCCACAAAATCAAAATTAGTTGACGAGAGTTTTCTAAAAGAGAAGAGAAAACTCAAAAAGATGGATCAATATTTCTGGGCTATTTACAGTCGTACCCTATATTTGTACCACATTTTAACCTGTACCTTATTTTTAAAAATTATTGAATTGGTAGCCAGCTGACAAAAAATACGTAATAATATAATTATACTCCTGACAAAAGATATAAAACATGCATAAGGCATTGATCGCACAACCTCATTCGTGAAAGATCTCCTCCATCACTCCATCCCTCGTTAAAGATCTCCTTCAACCCTCGTCAAAGATCTCCTATCCTATCAAGTTTTTCATCTCAACAGCTTTCTCAAAAAAATCAGAAACGTGAACTAGATTCGTCTTCATATTCAAAATTACAGCTACATTGTAAGTAGTGAAATTCATCTTCAGATCTCGCATTAGTTTCTGCAACTGATTGAGCTTCATGATATATTTTTCTGCAATTACTTTCATAATTCGTCCTGCTTTTTAACTGTTGAACTTAAGAAATAAAATCTTAATTCAGTTTATGCCTATAGAAAATTTTCATAATTTTATGCTACTTACAACCATTTACAAATTACATTTACTTGTCTTCACTTATAGATCTTCAAAAACTTTTGAAATCTTCAAATTTAGCACATTAAAATTGTCGGAATATTCAAAAAAGTATTTCCAAAAACATCAGCATAAAAATTCTGAAGCTTCAAGGATATATAACCTAAAACTTCATGTTGATATAGCATGAAGTTGTTTCACATTGATATAGGCACACAATAACCTACATACTACATGAGTAGTGTTTTCCAGAAAACTTCAGCTTAAAAATTCTGAAGCTTCAAGGATATATAAGCTAAAACTTCATGCTAATATAGCATGAAGTTCTTTCACGTTAATATAGGCTGACAGGAAACTTCAGCCTAAATGGTCTGAAGCTTCAAAGATATAGAAAGAGAACATCACACATGTATAAAAATAATTTCAGACTGTGGATTTTTTTTATTTTTAAAAAAGCTAGTAGTTTCCAAAATACTTCAGCCTAAAAAGTCTGAAGCTTCAAAGATATATAACCTAAACTTTATGCTAAAATATCAGAAAACTTCAGATTTTTGTATTCATTCACTAATTTATTAACTGCAGGAAGATTTGCCTTGTATTTACTTTCAATGGTAGATGGATTTTAGATTACAAGTACTTGGATTATGATACAAAACTTGTTCTTGTTTATAAACATGTATCAATCATCACTTTCCTGAATTAGTGAAGTCATAGATTTTGATGCAAATAAATAGGAATTCAAAGTATGGTTTGACATCAAACTAAAGACAAAAAAAATGGATGCTTGTAACTTCAGATGACGAACTCAGAACCTGTATACATTTGCTAATAGCTGATTCAACTTTCAAGAGTTGCCATTTCATCGTCGAAGAAATACAACTACTTTTTGACAATATAACTACTTTGAAATCTAAAACATTCAAAGGATATCTTGCCCATACAATAGATTCAAAACAACTTGCTGAGTATTAACATGAAGTAGAACAACCAATAATGGAAGTAGACAACGAGTGGCAACCTTCTAACATTACAACTGATTCAGAATCTGGATTGTTACAAAGATTACCTGCCGGTACAGTTAATTCACACTAGTTTGGTGATGTCCAACAGGAAGAAAGACATTTAATAATATAAATAGATAATCAACACACCATCCAACAAAGTTTGTTCTTATCTCCTTCAATGATAAGCAACAACCAATATCAAGAAAATACAGACAATTAAATAAATTAGTGAAACTACTACTACTTCTAAGAAATCAAGAAAAAGGGCAAGGAGAAAGGTCAAAGAATCTCCACCATATAAAAGACTTAGGCACGATGCATTTCCCGATGAAATAAAGGTAGGATCAATTTTTGAGAACAAAAAAGAGCATGAATAAATTTTTCTACTAATTGGAGATCAACCAAAAAGTTGAATTCACTGCTGTTAGATCATGCTCAAAGAGATACGAGCTGAAGTGCATCATGAAGAGATGTGGTTGGAATGTACGTGCTACCATAATAAAAGATTTCACACTTTTCAGGATGATAAAATTTCAAAACAACCATGAATGCTCAGTTGATGCAAGAAAATCTGATCAGAAGCATGCTACATTAAAATTTATAAGTGAGAAACTTTTAGAATATGTTCGAGATAAAAAGATTTAGTTTACACCAGCCTTTGTAGGAAGTGAAATAAATAAAAAAAATTAGAATTGGATATCACAAAGGCATGACACACTATTCAAAAAGCCATTGTTTGTATAAGAGGAACACTAGAAGAGAATTACCAAATTCTTCCTTCATACCTATACATGATGGTGCATAGAAACCCGGAGACATACACTAGTATAAAAAGAGATCACCATAATCAGTAAGCAAAAACAATAATCATTACTCTAAAGTTTCAACTGTTCCTATTTGAAACTTCACACTTTGTAATTTATTTTTTGTGTTTCACCTGTGCAAGTTTGTTTACTTGTTCTTTGCTCCTGCGACATCAATAGCTGGTTGGGATTACCGTGGACCCATGATTGTAGTAGATGCAATATTTTTAAAGTCAAAATATTGCGGTGTTCTATTTGTTGTTGTATCAAAGGACACAAATAACCAAATCATTCCTCTATCTTTTGGTATAACAGATTCAAAAAACAACAATACATATATTTGGTTCTTCCAGGAAATGCGAAAAGCAATTGAAATCCATCGTGAACTGGTTTTCTTATCTGATAGAAACCAATCGATCGCACATGGTGATGTTTTAAGCATCAATACTACACAAGAGGAGGGGAGAGGGGATTTGTGTAGTACCCAATTTTCGCTTAACTGAACTATAGAAGGACCTGGTTCTTCTATTTGTTCCAACTACTACTATTGCAGAATAATAAGTACAAAAATTAAAAAACACAGAGATTTTTACGTGGAAAACACCTGGCTCAAAAGGTGAAAAAACCACGACCTACTACTCAAATAGAATTTTCCCAAACTTCCACTACAATCACTAAGACAAAACAGCATTTATAAAAACACTTTGTAAACCTAAGGATAACCTCTAATCCCGTTGTAGCAACCAGCCTTGAACTGTTGCGACAACTTCAAGTTAACTCTAACTTGAATACTCAAAGTACCTATTACAATTGCTTATAGATAAAGCTGAAAAGTACAATATGAAAATACCTACTACAATTGAACTAGAAATAAAGAAAGACACATAAAACTCTTTATGGAGCTGGTTCTTCAATCTGGTTCATGTAGCTTCAGGTTTGCACACTTGAATCACACACGAACTGCTTGCAAAAAGCCTTGCTAATTTGCTCCCAATTCACGATTAATTTTTGTATTTTTGGGCAACACTTGTAATGTGAGAACATCCTGCAATTTATAGAGTTAGTAGATGAAGAAATAACTAGAGTTCTGATGCAACTCTTCCTTGGTGGAAGAGTTCTAGTTGATTTCAACTTCTAACTCCTTCCCTATCTTGGATAGTGTTCTCTTTGATTAAGAAATCCTTTTCTTTATCAATTATGCAACCTTTTTGATCAGGAGATATTAAATACACCAAGTTAAGCTTATCTCCTTCACGTGCAATGCACATGCTCGGATCTGCCCGTTTTTGTGCACCTAAGGGATGGACCTGGTTCATCCTGAGTTCCTTTGTCAGTCTTCAAAACTAACCTTTACTTGGGCCAACAAATTCCCCCTTTTTGATGATGACAAACTCTGTGCTTTTCATAAGCTTAGGCCCTGTTTCAACTTAGCTCAACATCAACACAATGCTAGAAATATTTTTCCTTTTTATCACTTATCATCAAGGACCAGGTACATTAGGTTATAAACATCACTTGTTTAAAGCACAACCTTTTTTCCCCTTTTGACATCATCAAAAAGTTGCTTAAAAATGTGAGATAACCAGATTTTAAAGCTTACTCATGGCCACTGAGGCTACTTCAAATGCAATCATGGATTAATCATCATAGATTAAGCTAATAATTTTAACCATCAAAGAAATATAAACAAACAGTTAGAACAAAAGATAGTGAATTTCATTGATGATTGATAAGATTCTACCACAAAGCATAAGAAGAAATAAAAGTACTGAAAACATGAGCAAAAGAAACAAAAAATTCCGAACTAGGTCACTGGTTAATCTACACTAGGCTAGGAGGCTTAAGGCTGGGAAGAACTAGGTGCTTGATTTTTAACTTGGAGGAGTTTTAGCGCACCTTGAAGAATGCCATCATTATTCTCTTTTTCTCTTGCCAGCTCAGCTCTGAGAGCATCTCTCTTAGTCTCCATCTCAACCAACCTCTTCTTCAGCCTTTCAATCTTAACATCCTTAGCCCCACTTTCTTGCACCAAGGCTCTGACCTTGCTATTCACTAGTACCTTTTTGGATGAACTAGGTTCTTTAGGAGTGACATTGACTTCATATCGCAAGCAAGCAGAGTATTAACCCAAAAATGATCCATGCTTGTACTAACCTCCCACCTTTTCATAGGTACATTGAAATGTGCAAGCATAGTTGTGAGAATGAAGCCATAGGGAATGATATGAGTTTTGGTGACATTAATAACTCTATCAAGAAGCTAGATTATAGCTTTCAATCACTTTCTTCTGCGGGTCTTGCGAGGGTTTCCTCTACAGATGAACCAGGTTCATCTCCCCAAACAACCATTGCACATGCGTCTTTGGTTAAACTCACAGGGGTGGGTGAAAAATCAGCCACTCTTGTCCCCTTTCCCCTCACAGTACTCCTAGCACCCTTGCTCTCCTTTTTTCTTTTTCATTTTTACCACCAACTTCTCCAGATTCTGTAGTCTCAACACCTGCTATAGTTCCTATAAATCTAGTTTCCAAATCTGCAGCAACTTTAGAAATTGTCTCAGGAGAAACTTTAGAATCAGAAGATACCTGTTCAATTTCGGAAGAACCACTTTCTTCCCCCTAAGTAGCAGACTTAAAAGAATCTAGGTAGTTTAATACGGTCAGGAGTCTTGAACGTAACCGGTTCACTTATAACGGATAATTTCATAAGAACTTTGGTATTTGGTAGGACTCTGCTCATGATCCAAATATAGTTATTTCAAATTATGCAGAGTGTAGAAAACATACCGTGTTATCTTGATGAACCAGGTTATTCACTGATAATTCTCTTGTGTAAGTCTAAATTTGCCAAAATAGAGAAAATATCATTAGAGATTAATGAGTCATTTTAACACATGGCACAAGAGTATACTATGGAAAGTATGAGACTGAGCAAGATTTAATCTAACTATATACAATTTACAGACTTTCTAACCAAATATATTTTTTTCATTTTTTTTCATTTTTTTCCGTTTAACCTTGAACTGGTCCTTTTAGGTGATCTTAATCATCCCTAATTCCAACATGTTCCTCTCAAAGTGATCTCTACTTAAGGCTTTTGTGAAGATGTCAGCAATTTGCTTGTCAGTAGCACAAAACTCCACAGTGATCAAGCCTTTCTCATAGTTGTCCCTCAAAAATGGTGTCTAACATCTATGTGCTTAGTTCTCTTATGATGAATCGGATTCTTAGTCATACTAATAGCACTAGTGTTATCACAGAAAATAAGAATGCAACCAACTTCAATACCAAAATCCATCAACTGCTACTTGATCTACAACAATTGAGCACAATCATGAAGCAACAACAACATACTCAGTTTCAGCAGTAGATAAGGCCACTGAATTTTGCTTTGTAGTAGCCCATGACACAAGACATGAACCAAGGAAGTGTGCCATACCTGAGGTGCTCTTCCTATCCACTAGGAAACCTGCATAATCAGCATCAGAATATCCTACTAGGTTAAAATTACTACCTTTTGGATACCAAAGGCAAAGGTCAGTGGTGCCTTTCAAGTATCTCAATATTCTCTTTACATTAGTCAAGTGAGACTTCTTTGGATTTGCCTGAAATCGAGCACAAAGACCTACACTGCACACAATGTCAGGTCTCCTAGTAGTGAGATATAAAGGAGAACCAATCATTCCCCTATACAATTTCTGATCAACAGATGAACCAGGTTCATCTATATCCAATTTTGTGGATGTTGCAATAGGAGTGTCAATTTCTTTGGATGTTCCTTCCTGGTTTTATTACTGAGGAATAGGTTCACCTGAGGTTTGAGGATCAGTTCCTCTCTAGTCAGTTCCCCCTGTCATGTTCCCCTGGGTGGAAGGACCTGTTCCATCACCTGTTCCTTCCTGTGATGCATATTCAGGATGGACTGTGGTTTCACCATTTAAATTTCTTATCAGCCCAATCTCTTCATTATCTTGTTCCTGCCTCTTAGAAAGAATGTTAGTTTTTCAATAAAATAACATATACACTTTTTTCTACACACATAGTTCTTTTACTGTATATCTTATAAGCTTTACTATGTGAAAAGTATCCCAAGAATACTCCCTCATCACTTTTGGGATCATACTTACCCAGGAAGTCTTTGCCATTATTGTGCAAAAAGCACTTGCATCTAAATGCCCTAAGATGGGATATATTTAGCTTTCTCCCTTTAAATAACTCATAGGAAATCTTCTTAACAAGAGGTCTAGTCATGCAACTATTTATGATGTAACATGCAAAAATTCAGCAAACATAGCATTTTCAAATTCAATTCCATGATCAGACCTAATTAATGCAAGTTGATTACCTAGTTGTTTCTGAGTTTTTCTTACAAAATAAGTAAACATGTCAAATGCTTCAGCTTTTAATGTTAAAAACAATGTCCAAGAAAACCTAGAATAATCATCAAAAAGCACCATCACATATCTTTTACCACCTCTACTTAATGTTCTCATGGGACTACAGAGATCCATATGGACCTGTTCCATCGTTCTGGTGGTACTTACCACTTTCTTGCATTTAAAAGAGGATCTTACCTGCTTCCCCCTTGCACAAGCCTCACAAACTTTGTCTTCCTTGAACTTGATGTTAGGCAGCCCTATCACCAGATCCTTAGAGACTAATTTGTTTAGTTGAATCAGACTTGCATGTCCAAGTCTCTTGTGCCAAAGGAGGGGATCATTGTCCAACACACTTAAGCAAGTGAGTTCATTTTCTGAAAGTGTGGACAAATTTACAATGTATGTATTGTTTACTCTTTTTCCCTGCAAAACAATCTTGTTAGTGGTAAGATTAATCACAAAACATTTGGTAGAGGTGAATGCTACCAAGTTACCTCTATCACACAATAGTGATTGTCTTATTAGGCCATCTATCAAGTAGACATTCTCAATAGAGTGAGAATCAGTCTTACCTACCTTTCCAACCCTAATGATCTCACTTTTCTTCCCATTTTCAAAGGAGACATTACCTCCTTTGAGGTCCTCAAGTGAAAGGAACTGGTTCTTGCTTCTTGTCATATGCTTTGAGCAGCCACTATCCATATACCATATTTGGCTGCTCCACTTCACTTGGACCCGCAAAAGGAAATCAGGGGTTAATCTTAGGAGCCCAAACTAGTTTGGGTCCCTTTCTATAGGCAAAAGGGTGAATCAGATTCTTTTTAGCCCAACCTGGCAGCCTGTTTTTCCCTTGAACAAATTCTTTATTCTTTTGACTACCCTTTTATTTTTCAATACATTCAGATTTATAGTAACCAGTTTTACCACAGTGTGTGCAAATTATGTTCTTAGGAAGTGTGAGGTACTTGCTTTTGGGATCCCACTTAGGTGCAGGGGTCCTGTAGCCAAGTCCTTTATTATTGCTACTATGATGTTCATGTAGCCATGAAAGTGCATCGGAGGAACTATTCCATTTACAGGTTCTGTCTAGCTCGTGCTTAACCTTGTTTAGATCCTCCTTAAGGACTCTTATCTGCTCATCTCTTTTGTACAACTCATCTTTCATTTTTCCTACATTTTCTTCTAAAGTGAGTTGTGTGTGATCAACTTTCTTTTTACCAGTTCCTAATTTCAATTTTAGATTTTCAGATCTAAGCTCTAGGACAGTGGTGTCAAGTTCATGAACTTGGTTCTTTAACTCAGCATTTTTACTATCTCTTTCACTAGCCCTAAGTTCCAGATTTTTGCACTTAGCTTTCAAAATCACACACTCCTTAGACAGTTGTTCCTTTTCATTGTTTAGATCCTCAGATTCGTCAATGAAATCCAGGAGTAACTCAGATAGCCTTTCTTTAGACAAAAATTTAATCTTGTCTTTGAGATGATTTATACTTACCTCAGATTCCTCATCGGATTCTCCAATTGCCATAAATGCTTGTTCATATCCATCTTCATCCTCTGAGTCCTCATCTAAGCTTTCTCCCCAGGCAGCAACCATAGCCTTTGTTGATCCTTTGTTCTTCTTGGGTTGAACCTGTTCTTTCTTCTTGTTCCTTTATTCAGCTCTTTCCTTCTTCCATTCAATTTCTCATTGAGGACAGTTTTTGATGTGGTGATCAATCTTCCCACACTTGTAACACCCCTCATTTGTTTGTTTTTTAGGAACCCTTATTTTGCTATAGCTTCCACTTCTTAAAGGACCCTTTCCTCTCATTAAGTACTTCTTGAAGTCCTTTGTGATCATGGTCATTTCATCCTCCTATAGATCAGCACCTTCAGTGATTCTGAATGCCAGGCTCCTTTCCTTCTTGGGTGCATCCATCTTCATGGTTTCCCTTCTAAGTTCATAGGCTGTGAGATTTCCAATTAGCTCGTCCAACTTAAGAGTGGGAATGTTCTTTGATTCCTGAATGGCAGTGATTTTGCTTTCCCAGGTGACTGGCAGAACTCTTGTCAAAATTTTCTCAACTTTGTCCTCTTCAATAATAACCCTTCCAAGAGACTTAAGTTCATTTGTTAGTGTGGTGAACCTTGTATACATCTCCTGGATGGTTTCCCCTTCCTTCATGGTGAAATTCTCATATTGAGAATACAACAGTGTTCCTCTGGACCTTTTCACTTAAGGTGTTCCTTCATGAGCCACTTGCAATGTGTACCAAATTTCCTTAGCAGTGGTATAACTTTGAATTACTGTACTCATCTGGACCAAGTCCACACACAAGCCATTTCTTGGCCTTAGCATTCTTTTCCCATTTCTTCAAGTCTTCAGCAGTGCAGTCAGCTCTTGTCTTTGGCACATCTACTCCTTCAGCATTCTTCTTTATAGTTGCCAGAGGACCATCTGTGACTATGTCCCAGAGTTTATAGTCTTCTCCTATAATGTGATCTCTCATCCTGTTCTTCCACCAAGAATAGTACTGACCATTAAAGAGTGGAGGCCTAGCAGTGGATTGCCTTTCCTAGTTCCCAAGTGGTGCACTCATTTTGATCTTTTCCTAAGGTGTTAGCCTCTTCAAGGATAACCTAATCTGATACCAATTGATGTTTTAAGCGTCAATACTACACAAGAGGAGGGGGGGGATTTGTGTAGTACCCAATTTTCGCTTAACTGAACTATAGAAGGACCTGGTTCTTCTATTTGTTCCAACTACTACTGTTACAGAATAATAAGTACAGAAATTAAAAAACACAGAGATTTTTACGTGGAAAACACCTGGCTCAAAAGGTGAAAAAACCACGAACTACTACTCAAATAGAATTTTCCCAAACTTCCACTACAATCACTGAGCCAAAACAACATTTATAAAAACACTTTGTAAACCTAAGGATTACCTCTAATCCGTTGTAGCAACTAGCCTTGAACTGTTGCGACAACTTCAAGTTAACTCTAACTTGAATACTCAAAGTACCTATTATAATTGCTTCTAGATAAAGCTGAAAAGTACAATATGAAAACACCTACTACAATTGAACTAGAAATAAAGAAAGACACATAAAACTCTTTATGGAGCTGGTTCTTCAATCTGGTTCATGTAGCTTCAGGTTTGCACACTTGAATCACACACGAACTGCTTGCAAAAAGCCTTGCTATTTTGCTCCCAATTCACGTTTAACTTCTGCGTTTTTGTGCAACACTTGTAATGTGAGAACATCCTGCAATTTATAGAGTTAGTATATGAAGAAATAACTAAAGTTCTGATACAACTCTTCCTTGGTGGAAGAGTTCTAGTTGATTTCAACTTCTAACTCCTTCCCTATCTTGGATAGTGTTCTCTTTGATTAAGGAGTCCTTCTCCTTATCAATTATGCAACCTTTTCGATCAGGAGATATTTAATATACCAAGTTAAGCTTATCTCCTTCACGTGCAACCCACATGCTCGAATCTGCCCGTTTTTGTGCACTTGAGGGATGGACCTAGTTCATCCTGAGTTCCTTTGTCAGTCTTCAAAACTAACCTTTACTTGGGCCAACACATGGGATTAGAAAAATTTATCCTGAAGCTCACCATGGTATCAACCTCCATTATTTTGAGAAGAATCTAAAGCAAAGGAATGCAAAAATCACTGTGATAAATCTTTTCCAAAGCGCTGCAAGATCATACAGACGTGAAGATTTTAATCAGTTAATGTTCTAGGTCAAAATTATTGACAAGAAAACATACAACTACATAATTGAAGAGCCACCAGAGAGATATGCTCGATCATGGTTCCCATGGCAACGTCATGATATGCTGACAACAAACATGGTAGAATCAATGAATTCCGTGTTACTACAAGTAAGAGAGATGTATGTTTTAAGAATGTTAGATTTCATCCAATAAAAGTTGCAATAATGGTTTTACAAACGGTGAAAAATAGCACAAGAAACTTTTTACAAAATATCAATATGGGCAGAAGAAGAGTTGAATAAGAAAATAGACTTAGCTTGCAAAATGTTTGTAAGAATATTTATTAAGTTCAACCTTTTTGATCCGAAGTAATTAACTAATGCATAAAAACTTCAACCTTTTATATATGAAGTCATTGACTGCCTGCTTAAAGAAAAAACATATCTGAAGTTATTCATACTGTATTTTGCTTAACTACAACATGTTTTGTCGAAAGTAATTAACTAATGCATGAACACTTCAACTTTGTATGCCTGAAGTCATTCACTGTTTAAAAAAACATCATTCTTTTTTTTTTGAAGCTATAATACACTAATATAAATTTTTTTTACTTTTTTATTCCTTCTTAGGTGTTCAGCCTTGATTCAATGTTGTTTAGAATAAATGTCACGACCCAAATCCTCCCTCCGTGAATGTCGTGACGGAACCTAGTCTCTACGACTAGGTACGCCTAGCATTTGCGGAAATGACTAACAATGAAGCAAAAACCTTAAGAACTAACAGCAACAGATAATTTAAATAAATGATAGAGATGCTTCTTGGCATATACAATAATCAACTATCTAAATATATACACAAATCTCCCAAAGACCCGGAACACCGTAAGTCACAAGCTTCTAAGATTTATCTAACTGTTCTATACATCAAAATCTAGAAGAAGTAAAAGAGGAACAACATAAGAAGGGATAGAAAGGGACTCCGAGGTCTACGGACGCGACAGATGTACCTTGAAGTCTCCGGAGCAGCAGCAAGTATGAACCTAATGATGAGGCTGGTAGGAGGTACCTTGATCTGCACATGAAAACATCTGCAGAAGAGTATCATGAGTACACCACAACGGTACCTAGTAAGTGCCAAGCTTAACCTCGGTCGAGTAGTGACGAGGTCAAGCCAGGGCCCTACTGGTGTGTGTGTGTGTATATATGTAATAAGACGGAGCAAAAATACAGCAGTATAATAAAAGACTGAAATTTAACCAGAAGGAAATCATAGAAGGATAATAGTATAGTACACAGAAATAACAATAGGGGATCTCCCGAGATACCGTCTCGTAGTCCCAAATGTAAATGTTCAAGGGGATCTCCTGGAATACCGTTCCATATTCCCAAAGTAAATATGCAGAGGATCTCCCGAGATACCATCACGTAGTTGCAAAATAAATATGCAGGGGGATCTCTCGAAATACCGTTCCGTAGTCCCAAAGGAAATACGCAGCTCAAATAATGGAATAATAGTTACAGCAGAGATCCTAAAGTTTAGACTAAGTACAAGTCTAGATAAAAGCAGGAAAATCCACTAAGCATGCTGCACAGAGTTCAGATAAGCATTTAAGACACGTAGACATGCTATCCTAGTCTAAACAGGATAATTACACATGCTGGTATAACTCAAATAAGAAGAAACAGGTTATTACTCAGTAAAAATCGAATTTTACAACAAATAGCCCGTGTACGCACTCATCACCTCACGTACACGATGCTCACATATCAAAACAGTACCAAATCCTAAGGGGAGTTCCCACACACAAGGTTAGG
This sequence comes from Nicotiana tabacum, assembly GCF_000715075.1. Lineage (NCBI taxonomy): Eukaryota > Viridiplantae > Streptophyta > Magnoliopsida > Solanales > Solanaceae > Nicotiana > Nicotiana tabacum. The sequence continues at coordinate 141,406,016 of NC_134087.1, read as the reverse complement.
CAAACCGCTTACCTCGAACCAAGCTCAATCAATCGGTAACAATGCCTTTTCCACGAATATCCGACTCCGAACGATCCAAATCTAGCCAAAAGTAATTACATACCATAAATATAACTATAAGAAACTAATCTAATTAATAAAATCAAGGCTTAGGCAAGAAATTAGAAAATCACCCCAAAAGGTCAACCCGGACCCACGTCTCGAAATCGGATAAAATTCACAAAATATGAACACCCATTCACTCACGAGTTCACTGATACTAAAATTATCATAATCTGATGTTAAAATCCCAATCAAAACCCAAAATCTTAGTTGAAGAACTTCTTCCTAATTTTCCCAAATTTTCAACCCAAATCCAAAATTAAATGTTGAAACTAATGATATATTAGTGGGATATAACCAAAATCAAGTGTAGAATCATTACCCAATCGATGTCTCTGAAAATCCCTCAAAATCTCGTCCAAATCCGAGCTCCCAAACTCAAGTTTTGATAAAAATGGCTAACCCTCGTTTTTGAAATTTTTATATTCTGCCTAGGTGCTCACACTACGCGATCGCGGAACAACTCATGCGATCGCGTAGAACAAAATTCCAACCGTTTACAAAACATGATATGCGAACGCATCATCTCACATGCGTTCGCGAACCACTTGCAGCTCACACCTACACGATCTAGTCCCTTCTCACACGACCGCGGAGAACAACACTTGAACTCTGCTGCTGCTTCACTTCCTCTTCGCGAACGCGGCGTAGCCCACGCTTTCGCGATGCATAGCCTGATCAACTTATGCGATCGCCTCCCTTCACTCGCGAACGTATAGGGTAAATGCCACTGCCCCCAAACAAGCTTACACGATCGTGTCTCCTCTTACGCGATCCCATAAGAGAAAACCAGCAACCGAAACACCAACAAATTCTACAATCTTTCAAGTCCAAAAACTAGTCCATTAATCACCCAAAATTCACCCGAGTCCCCCGGGACCTCAACCAAACATGCCAACAAGTCCCAAAACATCATACGAACTTAGTAGACCCCTCAAATCACATCAAACAATGCAAAAATCACGAATTATCCTCCAATTCAAATTTAAAGAACTTGAAACTTCAAATTTCCACAACCAATTCCGAAACCTATCAAATCACGTCCGATTGACTCCAAATTTTGCACACAAGTCATATTCAACATTACAGACCTACTCCAACATCCAGAATTGGATTCCAACCCCGATATCAAAAAGTCCACTTCCGGTCAAAATCTCCAAAAATTCGACTTTCGCCATTTCAAACCTAAGTCAGCTACAGACCTCCAAAACATAATTCGGACACGCCCTAAGTCCAAAATCACCCAACTGAGCTAACAGACAGACAAAACTCCATTCCGGAGTCATCTTCACACAGTTCCGACTATGGTCAAAATCCTAAGACGTAAGCTTCCGTTTTAGGGACTGTGTCCCAGAACTCCGAAACCAAAAGCAAAACCTCATGGAAAGTCACATAAGCAGAAAAAAATATGGGGGAAGCAGTAAATAGGGGATCGGGACTATAACTCTCAAAACGACCGACCGGGTCGTTATATTCCCCCCTCTTAAAACAATCATTTGTCCTCGAACGAGCATAAAGACATACATGAAGTGGTGAAAAGATGAGGACAACGGCTGCGCATATCATGCTCGGTCTCCCAAGTCGCCTCCTCAACTGGCTGACCCCTCTACTGAACCTTCATTGAAGCAATGTTCTTTGACCTCAACTTCCGAACCTGCCTGTCCAAAATTGCCACCGGCTCCTCAACATAAGATAGATCCTTGTCCAACTAGACTGAGCTGAAATCCAACACATGAGACAGATCACCGTGATACTTCTGAGCATAGAAACATGGAATACCGGATGAACTCTTGCTAGACTGGGAGGTAAGACAAGCTCATAAGCAACCTACCTAACTCACCGCAACACCTCAAATGGACTGATGAACCTTGGGCTCAGCTTGACCTTATTTCCCAACCTTATAACACCATTCATAGGCGAAACCCGAAGCAAGACCCGCTCTCCAACCATGAATGCCACATCGCGAAGCTTCTGATCCGTATAACTCTTCTGTCTGGACTGGGCTGTGCGAAGTCTATCCTAAATCACCTTAACCTTTTCCAAGGCATCCTGAACCAAGTCTGTACCCAATAATCTAGCCTCGCCCATCTTGAACCAACCCACTGGAGACTGACACCGCCTACCATACAGAGCCTCATACAGTGCCATCTGAATGCTGGACCGATAACCATTATTGTAGGCAAACTCTGCAAGTGGCAAGAACTGATCCCAAAACCTCCAAACTCCATCACACACGCACAAAGCATATCTTCTAGTATCTAAATAGTGCGAGTGAAATGCTATGCTCAATTCAACCCAAGTACCTAACTCCTGCTGTACAGTCCTTAAGAATGTGATGTAAACTGTTCTCCGATCAGAGATGATAGATACCGACACGCCATGAAGCCTGATAATCTCGTGAATATAAACTTGAGCCAGTTCCTCGGAAGAATAAGTAGTCAACACAGGAATGAAATGAGTTGACTTGGTCAGCCTATCCATAATCACCCAAATTGTATCAAACTTCCGCTAAGTCCATGTGAGTCCAACAACGAAATCCATATTGATCAACTCCCATTTCCACTATGGAATCTCTAACTTCTGAAGCAATCCACCCGACCGCTAATGCTCATACTTCACCTGCTGGCAATTTAGACATCGGGTTACATATTCTACTGTCCTTCTTCATTCTCCTCTACCAATAATGCTGCCTCAAGTCCTGATACATCTTCGTGGCACCCGGATGAATGGAGTACCGCGAGCTGTGAGCCGCCTAAAGAATCAACCCACACAATCCGTCTACATTGGGCACATATAGCCTGCCCTGCATCCTTAATGCACCATCATCTCCAATAGTGACCTCCTTAGCATCACCATGCTGAACCGTGTCCTTAAGGACAAGCAGATGGGGGTCATCATACTGATGCTCCCTGATACGATCATAAAGAGAAGATAGAGACCACACAAGCCAAAACTCGACTTGACTCAGAAATATCCAATCTAACAAACTGGTTGGCCAATGACTGAACATCCAATGCCAATGGCCTCTTTGCTGCTGGTAAATATGCCTAAATGCCCCGCCCTGTGATTCAGGGCATCGGCCACCACATTGGCCGTCCCGGGGTGGTACAGAATAGTAATATCATAATCCTTATGCAGCTCTAACCACCTGCACTGACGTAAATTGAGATCCTTCTCCTTGAACAAATGCTGCAAACTCCGGTGATTAGTGTAGATCTCACAATGGACACCGCACAAATAGTGCCGCCAAATCTTCAAGGCATGAACAATAGCTGCTAACTCAAGGTCGTGGATATGATAGTTCTTTTCATGCACCTTCAGCTGTCTGTATGCGTAGGCAATCACCCTACGGTCTTGCATCAACATCGCGCTGTGACCAATCCGCGACGCATCACAATAAACAATATAAGACCCCGAGCCCGTAGGCAACACTAATATTGGGACTATAGTCAAAGTAGTCTTGAGCTTTTGAAAGCTCTCCTCACACTCCTCGGTCCACCATAAACGGAGCACCCTTATGGGTCAGCCTGGTCATATGTGCTGCAATAGATGAGAATCCCTCGACAAATCGATGGTAATGTCCTTCCAAACCAAGGAAACTCCGAATCTCCGTAGCTGAGGATGGTCTGGGCTAACTCTGCACTGTTTCTACCTTCTTTGGATCCACTTTGATCCCCTCACTCAACATTAAGTGACCCAGAAATGCCACTGAATCTAGCCAGAACTCACACTTTGAGAATTTTGCATATAACTTTTTTTCTCTCAAGGTCTGAAGCACAGTCCTCAGGTGCTGCTCATGATCCCCCCGACTCTGGGAGTACACTAGAATGTCATCAATAAACACAATGATGAAAGAGTCAAGATAGGGCCCGAATACATTGTGCATCAAATGCATAAATACTGCTGGGGTGTTGGTCAGCCTAAATGACATCACAAGGAACTCGTAGTGACCATACCTAGTCCTGAAAGCAATCTTCGGGATATCCGACTCCCAAATCTTCAACAGACGATAACCTGAGCGCAAGTCAATCTTGGAAAACACTCTGGCACCTTGTAACTGATCAAATATGTCATCAATACGAGGCAAAGGATACCTGTTCTTCATTGTAAATTATTCAACTGGAGTTAATCAATGCACATACGCATAGAACCATCCCTTTTCTTCACAAACAAGACCAGAGCACCCCAAGGTGACACATTAGACCGAATGAAGCCCTTATCAAGCAATTCATGTAACTGTTCCTTCAACTCCTTCAACTTAGGAGGGGCCATACGATATGGAGGAATAGAGATGGGTTGAGTGCCTAGAAACAAATCAATACCAAAGTCAATATCTCTGTCGGGCGACATGCCCAGAAGATCAGCTGGAAATACATCGGGGAAATCCCTCACTACCGGAACTGACTCAACTAAAGGGGTATCAATACTTACATCTCTCACATAAGCTAGATACGCGTCATACCCCTTCTCAACCATTCGTTGAGCTTTAAGAAATAAAATAACTCTGCTGGGAGTAAAATCTATGGTACCTCTCCACTCTAACCGCGGTAAGCCTGGCATAGCCAGTGTCACGATCTTGGCGTGACTATCAAGAATAGCATAATGAGGCGACAAACAGTCCATGCCCAAAATAATATCAAAATCTACCATACTCAGCAATAATAAATTGGCTCTGGTCTCAAAACCACTAATAACAACCAAACACGGCCAATACACATGGTCAACAATAATAGAATCTCCTACAAGTGTAGACACATAAAAATGAGAACTCATATAGTCATAGGATATGCCCAAATACAGAGCAAAATAAGATGACACATAGGAATAAGTGGAGCCTGGATCAAATAAAACTGACACATCTCTATGACAAACCGGAACAATACCTATAATGATAGAGTCGGAATAAACTCCCTCTATACGAGCAGGAATAGCATAGTATCTGGCCTGGACTCCCCCTCTAGGGTGACCTCTACATCCCCGACCTCCACCTTAAGCTGGTTGAGTAGGTGGAGTAGTAGCTGGTGATGGAATCATAGCCTGAGGACCTGGTGGAGCACGCGGTGCCTGAGAAGTCTGTGGAGGTGCACCCCTCCTAAGTCTGGGGAAATCCCTCACCATATGGTGAGTGTCGCCACACTTAAAATAAGCTCTCGGAGAGCATGAATGTTGTGACTGGCTCGGGCCAGGTCTGCTGGACTGACCGCTTAAAGCACCCCCAAGCAGGAGGCATACTAGATACTAGCAGTGCATAATAAGGCTCCTGGGGCCTAGAAGGGACCGGAATACCACTGGCAACTGGAAGAGCTGAATGAACGGGGCGACTCCCATAGCCCCTACCATGTCGAACTACAGTTGGGGCACGAGTACCAGAATAAGAGCTAGTCTCTCTATACCTCTTGGCCTCTCTCTTCTCCCCTCCCGAGCAAGCATGTCCTCCATTCTCCTAGCAATACTCACAACCTGCTGGTATGAAATATCCATCTCTAACTCTCGGGCCATGCTAATCCTGATGTTGGGATGGAGCCCCTCAATAAACCGACGAACCCTCTCTTGGACTGTAGCAACCAAGGCTGGTGCATGTCTAGCCAAGTCATTGAAACAGACAACATACTCTAACACAGTCATAGCACCCTGGCACAACTGCTCAAACTCGGTGCGCCATGCATCTATGGGGCTCTAGGGAACATACTCTCTCAAAAACATATCCGAGAACTGAGTCCATGTAAGGGAAGCTACCTCAGTCGGACTGTCCAACTCATAAGCACGCCACCACGGATAGGCTGCTCCTCTAAGCTTAAATGTAGTAAATGAAACCCCACTCGACTCCGCTATGCCCATAGTACAGAGTATACATTGGCACTCCTCAAGAAAGCCCTGAGCATCCTCTATCACCAAACCACTGAAAGTAGGAGGGTGGTACTTCTTGTACCTCTTCGAGCCTACACTACTCCTCCTCAAAAATTGCTACCCTACCCTCGGGCTAAACTGGGGCTACTGGTGGCACCGATATAATATCTAGAATCAAATCAGCCTAAACCCACTGCTTTGGGGTATGGGCGGTGGGAGTCTGTGCTCCACCCCCTACTTGAGATGTGGCTGGAGCAATAGGAATCAACCTTGCCTAATCTAGAGTATCGAGCATGCTTAGGAACTGTGCAAGGGTCTCCTGAAGAGCTGGTGTAGTAGTAGGCATCTCAGGTGCCTGCGCTCTGACTGGAGCTACTAGTGGCTCCTCTGTAGTAGCTCGTGTCAGTTCTCTAGCTGCACCATGTGGATGTCCTTGGCCTCTACCCCGGCCCCGGCCTCTGGCAGCTCTAGTAGGGGGCGCAAGTGCCTGGTTGTAACGACCCGACCGGTCGTTTTGAGAATTTGTACTTTGCTCGATAGTTTGGGGGAACAAGTAGCTCTGTATGATGTATTAGGACTTGTGTGCAAAATTTGAGTTCATTCCGAGTTGATTTGATATGTTTCGGCACGAGTTTTTGGAAGTTGAAAGTTTGAAAGTTCATTAAGTTTGATTTGAGGTGCGTTTTGTCGTTTTGATGCTGTTATGCATGATTAAAGGCCTCGAGTAGGTCAGTGTTTTGTTATGGGACTTGTTGGTATGTTCGTACGGGGTCCCGAAGGGCTCATGTGAGTTTCGGATAGGTTTGAGTTGTGTTGCGCTCGTTTTCTTATGTTTCGACGTCGTTTCTTCAAGTATAAATGGTACCACATTAAACAAATGAGCTTCGATTTCTGTTTTGATTGAAGCATTAGATCCGTATCGTAATTAAGGAGCCATAGCAAAAACAATCATCAAATTTGGACATCGTATGAGGATTTTATGTTCATTTTGCTAAAAATTGGGCTGCCAGATTTTTCAGATTAATTACGAAATTGCTATTGACTTCGTATTTAAAAATCTGTATTATTTTCAAATATTGAAACCAACATATCTCCTTCATTATAAGGTCAAATGGAGTGATTCAAAAGCCTAACTTGACTGAAATTTTACAAGGAATCCATTGAAGGCATCAAAAGCGAGTTTCAAAATCGGATGGCATGCAAATCGAGGCAGAACAACAGGCAAAAATACTTAATATCAAAAGTTTGTTCATTTGGTCATATTTTGAATTAGGGAGCTCGGATTTGGATAAATTTTGGAGGTGATTTTCACTATATGGATTGGGGTAAGTGTTCTATACTCTATTTTGGTTGTATTTCATAAATCCATCTTCGTTTTAAGCATTTGATTGATGATTTCAAAGTGAAATTTGGGGGTTTTGCCTAAAATTTCATAAAGTGAATTTTTGAGTTTTGAATATCGATTCAGAGTCGGATTTGAGTGAAGCTAGTATGGTTGGATCGTAATTGAATGGGTGTTTGGGTTTTGTAAATTTTGTCGGTTCCGAGGTGCGTGCTCGGGGAGTTAACTTTTGTTGACTTTTTGCAAATTGTATAAGGATCATAGTTTTGTTAATTGAAATTATTTTCTCTTGCATTGTTTGATGTATTTAAGTCTTCTTTGGCTATATTGGACGGAGCGATGGTGAATTGGTAAAGAAAAAGCTAAATTGAGTATTGAGTTGGCCGAATTGAGGTAAGTATCTTGCCTAACCTTGTGTGAGGGAAACCACCCCTTAGGAATTGAGTCAATTGTGCTATCTTGATATGTGAAAGCTATGTATGCAAGGTGTCGAGTGGGTACACAGTTTATATGAGGTGTTGACTGGTTAGATTGTCTAGTCTTTTTTTCATGCCTTTGATCAAATTGTCATAATATGTGGTTTCTTGTTGTTAGGCTACACTTACATGCTCTATATGATGTTATTAGCATTTATTTATGTCTTGCTCGTTGTTTGGCCTTATTTGCCTTAGTTGAAGTTATTGCCCTTCTTGTTGTTTTGTCACTTCTTAATTGTGAGTTCCTCTATGACTCTGTGCATATATGCTACTTGTTTATATTGTTGTGATTACCTGTGTAGTTATCACGTGCCTTACATGTCTTGTTGTTTTTGTAAAGGTTGTTGTATTCCTTTGATGTTTACATGATTCTCTTGTTGTCGTGTACTCATACTCTTGGTGGTAGAAATTCTTGTAATTGAGTTGTTGTTGTTGTTGATTTAAGCTTTTATCTGGTGGGATTGGGTTGCACGCCGCAACAATAGGAATAAAGGTGATATAGTCAGGAGGAATAAGGGAGAATTGATATTGTCTGGTGGGATCAAGTTGCACTCCGCAACAGGAACAATAAGGGTGGACAGGTGGGATCGGTTGCACGCCGCAATAGGAGAAATAAGGGTGATATATTGAGGAGCAATAAGGGTGGACTGGTGGGATCGGTTCGCGCGCCACAACATATATATATTATTTACTTTTATTATAACTGTTATGGAGGAATAAGGGAGGATTGGTGGGATCGGATTGCGTGCCGCAACATATATATACTATTTACTCTTATTGTAATTATTAGATAGGAAAAAGGGAGGATTGGTGGGATCAGGATGCGCACTGCAACAATATATGTGCTTATGTATTCCTCTCTGACTGTGCAAGTTATTCAGTAGTTTTAAATTTCACTTAGGGATTGGTTATTGCTGGATACTGATAAGACCCTAGTTCATTTGTTCAATACTTTGATAATTTGTATTTCGGATTCCACTGAGTTTTGAGGATCGGGTTATTGACATTGAGTTATTGACTTGCCGTTGTTCCTTGAATTCTTATCCTGAAACTATTACTCTAGTGAATTAATTTTCAAAGTAAATTTACTACGTTGAATCATTTCCTCCTATCTTGCTAAGTTGTTAGTAATATAGTAAAATAAAGGAATTAATATTACGCTACTTTGTATGACTTTTAAATTTGAACTCACCGTATTTATATATACATTTCAGTATTTCAAATTCCAATAATTGTTATATTTTTATTTCAATTAGTTTCTCAATTAAATTTCCTTAAACCGTCTGAGGTTGTATTTTATTTAAAAAAGAATTTCTATTAAGTGCTAATTTAATAAAACCTATATTAAAGGCAATAATTTATTCGATGTTGTTTTTTATTTGAAAAGGGTATTTTGTTCACTTAAACGATTTCTAAAAATAAATTCATCTTTCTCGTTGATTTCCTAATTGGTTTGGAAACTGTAATTTACCTTATGGTGTATAAATGAGACTCCTTGAACATCTTAATTGCATTTGTTACGGACATTATGTACTGGGTAGTATGAGGATGTTGTTGTGCAAAGTAAGATAGAAATATGTGGGTACAAGGTGCCATGTATGCTAAAGGTTTGGAAATTAAGGTTATGATATGAGACATCGAGGATTCAGAATTGTGTATCATAAATGATGTGATTGATTGAGTTAACATCGCCTTCTTTATTCAAGCACATTTTTACTTGTCTGTGTCCCAACTATGTTAGTGTTAATTTACTTGGTTATCTTTCGTTTCCATCCGTGTTTCCCTTTATTGTTTCTACTATTTGTAGTTTGATTTCTCCCTGCTGTTGATATTACTTTGTTATCTTTATCTTAATAGTTTATTATCATATCCTATTCAATTTATGTCATGATCCTAAACCCGAACCCGGTCGTGATGGCACCTCTCGTGAAGAAAAGACCAGCCAATTAAACCTAATTCACTTTTTAAGCAGTTAAATAACATAAAAGCAGTCTAAAATATGATATAGAAATACTAGGTAGCGGATAATGTCAATAAAGTGCGGAAGTACAACCCAACATAACCCTAACCGGGGTGTCACTAGTCATGAGCATCTATAAGTCATAATACAATTCTGCTAAATCCATAATTAAAACAACTGTCTGAAGGGAAATAGAAGCGGTAAAGGAGTAGAGACACGGGGCTGTGGACGCCAATAGCTACTTCGTAATCTCCGAAAACCCTCATGAAGCTGGAGGTATCAGCACTCGGGAGCGGTGCCAGCTACGCCTGAATCTGCACACAGGGTGCATGGAGTGAAGTGAGTACTCCAACTCAGTGAGTAACAAATGTAAATAACGACTGAAAGTAAGAAAGCACGTAAGGCACAATGCATTCCATAATGAGGCAGTAAAACCATTTAAAAGCAGTAAAACAGTGGAAAGTCAAGTAAAAATCCTTTTTCAACAAGTAAACAAGTAATTGACAGGTAATTGAGGTAACATAAACAAATAGAAGTTCGCCCCTCGGGCACAGTATCAACAAATCTGCCCCTCGGGCAACATCTCAGAATAGTACCAGCCCCTCGGGCAATCACATAGAACAATACCAGCCCCTCGGGCTCAATCTCACATCATAATGGGTACCCGCACTCACTAGGGGTGTGCAGACTCCTGGAGAGGCCCCTTACGGCCCAAGCGCAATAACAAGCCATCTCGTGGCATTAAATCTAGGCCCTCGGCCTTATATCAATCAAGACACCTTGTGGCGTATATATATCTAAGGCCCTCGGCCTCAAATCAGTATTAGTGTTTCCTTACAATATAGGCCCTCAACCTTACTTAGTCAAAAATCATCACAAGCCATTCGGGCAATAGTAAAACGGTGTTTCTCAGCCCAAACATCATTTAAAATATCATTTAAGTTTTAAAACTGAGTAAACATGGCTGAGTATGAAAATAGTGGGAAATAACATGACTGAGCTCAAGTAATAAGTCAAAACAGTGAGGAAAATCAATAAATAGCCCCGAAGGGTTCAAATAGTTGGCTCTAGGCCCAAATATGGCATTCAACCCCAATAATGATGATAGCAAATAGTTTTCAATCAAATACGCGGTAAAATCATCAATTGGGATGGAAAAAGTCACAATCCCCAATAGTGCACTACCCCATGCTCGTCATCGAGCGTGTGCCTCACCTTAATATAGCACTACGATGTGCAATCCGGGGTTTCAAACCCTCAGAACATCATTTACAATCATTACTCACCTCAAACCGGCAAAATCTCTAGCCCGCGATGCCTTTGCCCCTCATATTGGCCTCCATGCGCGTCGAATCTATCCAAAATTAGAACGAGGACGTCAAAATATGCTAAGGGAACAAAGCCCAAGCGAAAACAATCAATAAAGGGCACAAATCCCGAAATTAACAAAACTCGAGCCCAGTCCCACTTCTCGAAACTCAGAAAATTTTACATCATTAGATTCCTTATCTCCCCACGAGTTCATACATGTCAAAAGTTCTCAAATCCGACCCCAAATGGTCCTCCAAATCCCCAATCAAAAGTCCAATTTCTCAAGCCCTAGTTCTTCAATTTTAGGCTTAGTTTTCATGATTTTCTAGGTAGATTTCACAATAGAATCGAGTTTTAAGTCCAAAATTCTTACCTCCAAACGTTTCCCCTTGAATCCCTCTTTAATCTCCTTCAAAAAGCTCTAAACACGATCAATACCCCGCGAAGGGTATAAAGGAGTTTTTTTCAAATTTAAAGTGACAATCGAAACAGGATTATTTTTATTAAAAATTCAGAGTCGCCACTTGAGATAATTTAGGGTGTCCTAAGTCATCGGTTCAAATCCCGAGTCGAGGAAAAGGTTGACTCTGTATTACAGTCCGCGAACCAGAAATCTGAGTAAGGAATTCTGTTAACCCGGGAGAAGGTGTTAGGCATTCCCGAGTTCCGTGGTTCTAGCACGGTCGCTTAACTGTTATACTCGGCTTAATTATCTGATTTTAAACAATTTTGAACCTATGTGCAAATTTTAGTTTTAGCCACTTTTATTTAATTAATTAAAGGAAGATTGTAACGTCATTTAAAATATGTTTCAAACCACGTCACATAAATGCACCCGCAGTCCGCAACACATTTTATCTAATGTTGGGCTTTGGATTTGGGTCACATAAATGCGCACCCGAATTTAAGAAAATTAATTATTCAAATAACGCGGACTCTAAATTCAAGAACAGGTTCTCACACTCCTTTCTATGCTAATTCATTATTAGTTATTCCTTAGCAAACATTGCCCTTTTTTGTGAATATAAAATTGCCCCTTTCTTATATCTACCCATATTTATGCTATTAAATTAAAAGAGAGTCCCACCAAACTATGATTAATAGAAATTGAATATGCATTTACTAATAATTAGAGGAACAATTAAATTAATTTGTAATCATGGATAAAAAGCAAACCAACAACAGAGTAAAGCATTACATGGCCGAATTTATTTTAGCAATCAACTAACAAAGGAAAACACATGCCTTTTGAATTATTCAACTCATGATTTAATAACCAAAGTTAACTGACAATTCTAGATTCATTTGAGAACTAGATTAAATTATTGAAGATATTCAAGCATGGACACCTACTTAAGATCAAGAGATATGACAGAATAATAAAAAATTTACAGAGAGAAGCATATGAACCGGAAGCATCATAAACCCATTTGCATATATCATTGGATGAACAATAGTTTAGGGGGGGACATTTCAATTGAAGGATTTCTAACCTTTTGCTGCATACAAAGAAATGAAACCCAAATGAGGTGCTGATTGAAACCTCAGACCGACAACCACTAACAGATCCGGAGACGAACAATGACTAACCACGACCTCGACACTCACCGAAAAGCTCAAACTAAATCAGAAAACAGTCTCGATTAACTCCATGACAGTAGCTCCTAATCTGGAGTTGTCTCTTGGCTGATGGAAGTGACGAGATCAGCTGTTGATGCGTTCGTTCAAGAGTGAAGAAGCAGCAACGACTCCTCACTTTTTATGCGTATGTGCGTCATGGTATATGTGTGTGTGTGTGAAGCTCCGTTCAGTTGTGGGAGATGGGGTCATTTGGCATGAAGTGAGGAGTCAGAGCGATGGCTTTGGCTTGGTTGCTGAAGAAGAAGCAAGAGGGAAGCTGTATGTGTGTGTTTCAGCGAGTGTTCTGTCCAAAAGATCAAGAAGAAACAGCCTAGAGTGTGTCGTGTGTGTGGCTTCGATGGAGCTGGTTGTTCCTCTCTAGCCTTTTCTTGAGGAAGATGAAGTTATGGAAAAGGGGGGGTCGTTGGAGAAGATGGAGTCGGGGTGGGGGGTGGGGGGTGGGGGTCGTTCCTTTTGAAAAAAGCTGCGCAGCTTTTGCTTTTGTAGCTCCTTCTCTTTTTTTTTTGATTTTTTTAAGCACTAATTTATAGGTAGAGTCTAGGTTTAGGTGTATCTTTGTGTATTTTTCCCATTAGTCCCTAGGTCTTTTGTGTTAAGTCCTTAGGGTCTTCTTTATTTGTTTTTTATTCCAAAGAAGAGTCTAGAAGAGTCCCTAGGCTTAATGGACTAATCCGAATTGGGCCAAGAATTGGGTTCTAAAACTCTTAAAAATATGATCCAACACCTTAATTGACTCATTTTAAAGTAAGATAAAAATACTATCCCATGTCAAAGGCTAACATGAAACTATTATATATATTTTTAATTTTCAAAATTATATAAAGATAAAAATAATTACTATTTTTGTATATTTTTATTTAAATTTATGAAAGATACGTAAGCTAAAAATATATTTTTTCGTAATTTTCCATTTTTATGACGAAAATAAAGTAAAGAAGTTAAAAATAGTTGAAATAGCTATATTAGACCTAAATTAAATATTTACAAGCTAAAATATAAAAAATCTTGGGGAGGGTCAAAAATCACATGTCTACAGTTGCCCCTCTTTGACTGGAAACGCGAAGAGTTTTCAGACAAAGAACGACTAGACAGGTTTTTTGACCCGACCCTTATTTGGAGAGACTAAAACTAAGAGAAAAGAGGAATGTGACTGAGCCCTGGTATCTGAGCTGCCTACATATCATTGGCTATAAAGGAATCAGGCCACGTGTAGTTCAGAGAGGAGTGAGATGATGGAGTGTGCCGAGGTGGAGAGCCGGTCGAGGTGCCGTTCTGCCGAGGTTCGGTCTGCGGTCCTGTTATTACATCAAAATCAAAAGGAATGAAAAAGACTAACTAAGCCTGTCAACTACGAGTTACAAGATTCCTATCTATAAGTCTTCGGAAGCTTGATCTTGAGTCTTGAGTGGTTCTTCATGCAGACTTTGGATTTGAACCTTGATGCTTGCTAGTTGCAGGTGTTAGCTCGTTCTTCTTCAGCTTTTCGGATCAAAACCGGGCATGCAGTGCTTGTGACCTCAACCATGTCTTGAGAAGCTCATATCTTTCATCAACTTCTGTATTTGCATTAACTTTTTGCCTTTCTCTTTTTCTTTATTGTGACTAACTTCTGTTGATCACCTCGGACTGCTAATTCGTATTCTTGCCACGAGCTTCTTTTGTTGCTGACTTGAATTGTAATTTGAGATGCTTTCCCTTTTCTTCAGGTGGATGTCTGACTGCCAAAACTTGAATTGTATTCCCATGCTCTCCAGGTGGGCGCCTGACTGCTGAACTTAAATTATATTCCCATGCTTTCCAAGCGGGCTCATGATTGTTAAACTTGAATGTATTCCCTGCTCTCCAGGCGAGCTCCTGACTGCTGACTTGAAATGTATTCCCTGCTCTCCAGGCGGGCTCCTAATTGCTGAAATTGAAATGTATTCCCTGCTTTCCATGCGGGCTCCTGATTTCTGAACTTGAAATGTATTCCCTGCTCTCCAGGCGGGCTCCTGACTTCAACAAAATAGACAAAACAATGAAAATTTTCTGCCCCCGTTTGGGTATCTGGGCACACATGTAAGTGTAAAACGGATCATATTACCAAATATCAATAAGAACTTGAAAGATAAAACATGAATTGTACTCCCTTGTTCTCTAGGCGGGCTCCTGATTGCTGACTTGAAATGCATTCCCTGCTCTTCAGGCGGGCTCCTGACTGCTAAAGTTGAATGTATTCCCTGCTCTCCAGGCAAGCTCCTGACTGCTGAATTGAAATGTATTTCCTGTTCTCCAGGCGGGCTCCTGACTACTAGCTTGAAATGTATTCCCTGCTCTCCAGGCGGGCTTCTGACTACAACAAAATAGACAAAAATAAAGAAAATTTTTCTGCCCTAGTTTGGGTATCTGGGCACATATGTAAGTGTAAAACGAACCACATTACCAAATATCAATAAAAACTTAAAAACTAAAACTTGAGTTATACTCCCTTGTTCTCCAGGCGGGCTCCTGATTGCTGACTTGAAATGTATTCCCTGCTCTTCAGGCGGGCTCCTGACTTCAACAGAATGTATTCCCTGCTCTCCAGGCGGGCTCCTGACTGCTGACTTGAAATGTATTCCCTGTTCTCCAGGCGGGCTCCTGACTGCTAACTTGAAATGTATTCCCTGCTCTCCAGGCGGGCTCCTGACTTCAACAAAATAGACAAAAATAAAGAAAATTTTCCTGCCCCAGTTTGGGTATTTGGGCACACTGCCCCAGTTTGGGTATCTGGACACATATGTAAGTGTTAAACTGAATCATATTACCAAATATTACTAATAATTTGAAAGCTAGGTCCCATTATCCAGGGGGTCCTGACAATTCTTACCTAAATGACAATTTTAAATCTAAGTCATATCTTCTAAAGGTGTGACTTCCGCTAAATCTTGTTATCTAAGAGGGTCTTAAAGCTACATCCCATTATCCAGGAGGGTCCTGAAGATCACAAGTCAAGTTTTATCTTAAGAGCGACAATTTTACGGCTAAATTATACTACCCTACAGCAGAACTTACGCTAAATCTTGTTATCTAATGGAAATCTTAAAGCTAAGTCCCATTATTCAGGAGGGTCCTGAAAACTCCTAATTGAATCCTATCTTACACATACCAACTTTGAAGCCAACTTATATTCCTTTGGGGTACATTTATGCTAGATTATGCTACTCATGATTGTTTCGAATTTTAAACTAGGTCCCATTTTACAGGAGGGTCCTGAAAACTCCTAATTGAATTCTATCTTAAACATGCAAACTTTGAAACCAAATTATATTCCTTTGTGGTACATTTATGCTAGATTATGCTACTCATGATTGTTTTGAATTTTAAACTAGGCCACATTTTCCAGGAAGGTCCTGAGAGTTTACGGTCAAACATGTCTGGTGTTTGCTTTTCCTTGCGGAGGGTTTCTCCGAAACAAACAAAATTTTCTGCCCCTGTTTCAATCAAAGAAAAATCGTGTCAATTTAAAATGCGGTGGTTGGTTTGTGGCCTTGACTTTGAGGGCGATTGCTCCTACACTTCCCATGATAACTTTGACTTCCAAACGAAGACCTTGCTAACCACTTTCTCTGTCATCCTTATCATAGAAAATACCTCTTCTCCGTTCAGACCCAATACCCTCTATCTGTTGCATTGCTTCATGAACTGACATTTACAAACCTTTGTGTTTTACCGAAAATACCTTTGATCCGCCCCCTTAACACCATCCATCTGTTGCATCGTGCTCTTGTGTTGACATGTACTGCACCTTTGTATTTCTCATGAATTCCAAAGCACGTTAATTGCCATCCACTTAGTGCGCATGCTGTTTTTTCCCTGACTTAAATCACTGGCCTTGGCCTTGAAGTCTACTGTTCCCTCACTTGTCACGATAACTTTGATTTCTGCTTGGAAGACCTCGCTTGTCACTGGTTAACCACTTTCTTTGTTGATCTTATCACAGAGAATACCTTTGACCCATTCACCTAACATCCTCTATCTATTGCACTGTTCACGAATTGAAATATACCAAACCTTTGTATTTCTCATGGACTCCAAAGCATGTTGATTGCTACCAACTTAGTGCTCTTGTTGTTCTTTCCTAACTTATGCCACTTTGATGTGCTGGCCAGATCCCGTTTTATGCAATTGGAAAGCTGGTGGCAAATTTTAAAGTCATTTCTCACTTATTTTGACCAAACGGACTCAGGAAGAAGAAGTAAACAAGACAAAAGGAACATAGTAAAGGACAAAGAAAAGAGATGATTCCTAACAAGAAAAATACAAAGTAGAAATCTTTCAGATGTGGATACCAACTCTAATGACCATGACATGCACATGTGATTAAGTGGCCTAATCTGTCAAACAAGTCTGATGTTCAACTCTTGTTATACCCCTAAACCGTGAAACTGGACTTCAATGCTCCGATTATCCAATCTAATTCACAATCCTTATTCGACTTGTAGTGCCCGAAGGGTTTTCGCCATCAAGCCTCTCTTATTCTGTTCTTTCTCTCAACTTACCGTCGCCTTACGGTGCTCGCGAGGGTTTACACCAATAAGACTCTCATTTTCATTATTTTTCTGCTTGGACCAGAGTGTTGCTCCTGATATGAATTACCTCTCCTTGCTTGACTTGGAATCTCTCGAAGACTGATCGGAAGGTCTTTCTTTGGACCGTGGCTTTTGGATAGGGTTAAAAAGAAAAGATATCAAAGGCTCAAAAAAATTCATATGGGTTCAAAATTACAACTTTTAGAATCAGATTTCTTACAACAACCACAACTTCTGCCCCAGTTTCTTGCTTGGGGACTTTTGGATTTTTATTTCGATGAGATCGAACCGTGAGGCTGCCTACGTATCCTTAAAAGGAATCAGGTCGAACGTAGTTCATGACATAGGAATTACTTTGTTGTTGTGATTTTCTCTTTTCTCTTTCTTTTCTTTCTCTTTTTTGCTTTCTTTTTCTCTTTTTGTTGTTTTTTTTTTCATTCTTTTCTTTCTCTTTTTTTTTTCCTTTTTTTTGATTTTCATTTTTCTTCTCTCCCTTTTCGTTCTTTTCTTTTCTCCTTTTCCTTTACTTATCTTTCACGCGTGTGTTTCTGATCTTTGCTACTGATTCCGAAAGAGGGGTATGAAAGAAAATAAACAAGGCTCAAAGGGAGTAACAAAGGATAAAGTGTTTTAGATAGCAGAACAAAATGCCTTCGTCATTCCAAATCTTCAAAGATATGCCAAGTACAAACAAATACAATTAAACAAACCAAAGGAATCATACACAATATCTTTTGACTGCATTAGAACTGATAACCATATCCACACATTTGCCCTCTATATCTGTTAAATACAAAGTACTATCGGACAACACTCTCATTACCACGAACGACCCCTGCCAATTTGGGGCAAACTTGCCTTTAGCTTCAACCTGATGCGGCAGGATGCGTTTCAATAGTATTTCTTTTGTTCTATCTGCCCCAGTTTCACACAATTCGGGCTTGAAGTGATCTTAAAATGCCTTCACTTATTTCCCTCAAATGTCCCTACATCTTCAACATTGTTTCGTTGCTTCGTGACTAAACTGATTCTTAAAACCAGGTTGAGAATTAAGCATGCATGTCATGTCACTAGAGTCAATCAGGAAAAGAACTATAAAAAGAAAAGGGAACTAAATGAAAATGACTAGAAATTACAGAAAACCAAAAAATTGCATTAGACAGATGGTGAAAGGGTTTGAACAACAAAACAAACTAACTAAACTGGGGTCACAAACCTAGAACAAACTTAGACAACACTAGACGGGCTACTATGACTAAACAAACTAGGCAAAATAAAAGGATAGAAGGGTTTGAGTCACAAGACAATATCCGGATTACAACCCTGAATTAACTCGGACAACAGAAATGACAACAAAATAAATCACCAAAACTCCTTCCTGATTAACCAAGAAATGAGCGTCTTTCCAATTGTCAAGCTCGGAATCTTAGCCACTGAATTCCGCATCAACATTACTAGGACCCTCACAAACCTCCATCACTGTTCTTAATAAATTGCTTTTGGGTTCCCTTTGCTGGCTCGTTCTTAAGATCAACCTCTGATAGCACTAAAAACTTTGCAGCGCGTGGACCTTCGAGGATCTCAGAAGAATTCTCATATTCCTTTTCAAAACAAATCATACTCACCATATGCATCTCATTACGAACAGGCGATGGACTTTGGCTAGTGTCTGCTGCATCTGGATTTTGGACAACAATGTCACCTGCATCAATAAGCTTCTGAATTGCTTTCTTTAGATTCCAACACTTCTCTATGTCATGCCCCTGGGCATCTGAGCAATATGCACACCTTTGAGAAAAATCAAACTTCTTTGACAGAGTGTTTGCCATTTTATATGAATCGGCTTCAACATGTCCAATTGCTTCAACTTTTGGAACAAACTGGCGTATGATTCTCCAATTGGGGTGAAAGCCTTTTCTTTTTTCAGCAACCTCTCATTCTTAAATGCTTGATTGGGTCGGAAACCTGATCCAGGAGGTTTTCAATAGGCTCGTGGGGGTGGATAGGCATTTTGTGGAGCTGGGTACTGGGAAAGTGATGTACGATTTTGGGAGTTCCGTGGAAAGAAGTGGCATTGAGGAGGATCATATGGCGTACAAGGATATCCACAGGGACGATGTCGAGGCTGGAAGTGTTGATCGGGAAAGCCCATCGGATCATCTTTTCTGTTTCTCTTTCTTCCACCCAAGCTTACTGGGGTGTTCTGAATGTCTTTCGAACAACTCATGATTTTGCCTGACTTGATTCCCTCTTCCACTAGCTCCCCTATTTTTAACACATCTTTGAAAGGCTTTCCCAAGGCTGGGATCAAATGACTGAAGTAGGTGGGCCCCTGGGCTTGTAGGAAAAGCTCAACTATTTCTTCTTCACCAATCGGGGTATTGACTCGAGCAACTTGCTCCCTCCATCTGATCCCAAACTCCCTAAAGCTTTCCTCTGGCTTCTTTTCCATTTTAGATAGGGAGGAGCGATCTGGGGTAACACCTGATCTGTATTGAAACTGTTTGACAAAGGCCTGTGCCATGTCATCCCAGACATACCAGTGAGATGTGTCTTGATCCATAAACCATTCGGAGGCTACTCCCGTAAGACTTTCCCCAAAATAAGCCATCAACAATTCTTCATTTCTTCCTGCACCTCTCAGATTATTGCAATATCTTTTCAGGTGGGCTATGGGATCTCCATGTCCATCATACTTTTCAAATTTGGGAGTCTTGAAACCAAGCGACAAGTGGATATCGGGGAACATACATAGATCTTTGAAGGCAACACTCTTTTGACCTGCCAACCCTTGCATGTTTTTCAACCGTTGTTCTAAGCTTTTCACTCTTTGGGTCATTTCTTCCTGTACCATCTTTCGGGCAGGCTTCTCAATGTTTGCAGGAAGATCAAACGAGTACGAGTGGTACTCAGGAGAGTGGTACTGCTCTTGCTGTGTAGCAAATTGTGACTCATGACGAGACTGTCCTTGACCACGGGCCCATGCTTGACACATTTCGGTCATTTGCTGTTTCAGTATTCTATTTTTCTCAAACAATGTAGACTCTTGTTGAACCCTCTGACCCTGAGTCTCTTGAGCACTTGTAACAGCTTCGATGTCAGTTATCATTTTTTATTGGATCTTGTGTTTCCAGCTTACCACAAACCGACCACCTCAACTTTCTTCACAATTCAAAACAAAACATGTTAGAATGAACTCAGTCGGTCCTTATTATTATAAATATTTTTCATTTTGTTTTTCATTTTTTTCTTTTTTTTTCATTTTTCTTTTCAATGGTTGATCGAACCTGATGTGGGTTGCCTACGTATCATGTGGGAACATGAATCAGATCTTGCGTAGTTCGGGAAGATCATGAATAAAGTAAATAAACTAACTTTTTTTTTGAATTTTTTATTTTATTTTTCGAAAGAAAGACTTATAAAGAAGAAAGGAAACATTTTTGGATTTTGATTTTTCTTCAGCATTTTTTCAAAGAAAGACTTCTAAAGAAGAAAGATTTTGTTTCCTTTTTTTTTTCTTGAATTTCGACTTTTATTGTTTTTTTTTTGGGAATTTTGATAGAAAAACTTCTAAAGAAAAAAGAAAAATATTTTTGCATTTATGGATTTTTATTCTGAAGTTAGGAAAGAAGTACTCCTAAAGAAAAAGAAAGTATTTTTGAATCTTGAATTTTCTTTTCAATTTTCGAAAGAAGAATGAAAATATTTTTGTGTTTTTTGATTTTGAGAGGCAACTAAAAGAAAATAGTTTTTTGTATTTTTTAAAAATTGGGGTCTCAAAGAAAAACTTTTCTAAAGAAGCAAGTAAAAGAATATTTTTTTTGGATTTTTGAAAATTGGGGTCTAAAAAAAAAGACTTTTCTAGAGAGGAAGTAAAGGAAAATATTTTTAGATTTTTTGAAAATTATGGGCCGGAACCGATGAGGTTTGCTTACGTATCTCACATCCGGTGAGAATCAGACCCGGTAGTTCGCCCATTTTTGGCGGAACATAAAAATATGACTTATTTTGAAACGACTTTTCTCTTTTTTTCAAAATTTCAACAGAATTTCAGGATAATTCAAATACCTACCTCTCACTCTTTTTTTTTTTTTTCGATTTTCATTTTTTTTCATTTTCTTTCCGTATTCTAGAAGCCAGTCAGCATGCAAGCCGAAATAGATAGATATGCAAGTAGCACGTAAGATGCATCAAGATGGTCTTTTCATTTCGGGTACACCTGTCCTAGACAGACCCAACCCCTGTGTTGAGTCTCCAAAGTCAAATGCACATGATGCAAACAAACGTTCCTACTAGGGATCTGGCATGAGGCTGAGTTATTCTAGGTTCAAAACCTGGGAATGTGTTCTAGACTGTGTACCCGAGCGGATCACTCGAGCCGAGGAGGGGGCTACGTACCGGGAACCAAAAGGCCATCCGACTTTGTAACTTGTCCGAGCTTCTTTCTTATTTCAAGGTATGACACTAACAGAAGGAGGAGTCACGCCAGCGTGCACATCCCCGAAGATGAGAAGATAAGGGTTTCGTAGCAGTTTATATACAATTCAAATAATATCAAAGCAGTAAAAAGCGGCATTTAACACATTACGCTCAAACATGCAATAAAATTAGATAATAAATAAAGCCAATTATAACAATTATTCTAAGCTCGAATTCTTGAACCTTGAACCAGAAGTTCTGGGTTCTTATCCCCAGCAGAGTCGCCAGAGCTGTCACACCTCCTTTTTACACTACACCCCGTGAAGGGTATAAAGGAGTTTTTTCCAATTCAAAGTGACAATCGAAACGGGATTATTTTTATTAAAAATTCAGAGTCGCCACTTAGGATAATTTAGGGTGTCCTAAGTCACCAGTTCAAATCCCGAGTCGAGGAAAAGGTTGACTCTGTATTACAGTCCGCGAACCAAAAATCTGAGTAAGGAATTCTGTTAACCCGAGAGAAGGTGTTAGGCATTCCCGAGTTCCGTGATTCTAGCACGGTCGCTTAACTGTTATACTCGGCTTAATTATCTGATTTTAAACAATTTTGAACCTATGTGCAAATTTTAGTTTTAGCCACTTTTATTTAATTAATTAAAGGAAGATTGTAACGTCATTTAAAATATATTTCAAACCACGTCACATAAATGCACCCGCAGTCCGCAACACATTTTATCTAACGTTGGGATTTGGATTTGGGTCACATAAATGCGCAACCAAATTTAAGGAAATTAATAATTCAAATAACGTGGACTCTAAATTCAAGAACAGGTTCTCACACTCCTTTCTATGCTAATTCATTATCAGTTATTCCGGGTGAAATGTTTATTAAAACCCTTCTGTCAGCCCAGATTTTACCCTTCTATGCTAATTCATCTCACACTCCTTTATATGCTAATTCATTTCACGTAGGTTTGAAGCAGCAACGACTCCTCACTTTTTATGCGTATGTGCGTCATGGTATATGTGTGTGTGTGTGAAGCTCCGTTCAGTTGTGGGAGATGGGGTCATTTGGCGTGAAGTGAGGAGTCGGAGCGATGACTTTGTCTTGGTTGCTGAAGAAGAAGCAAGAGGGAAGCTATATGTGTGTGTTTCAGCGAGTGTTCTATCCAAAAGATCAAGAAGAAGCAGCCTAGAGTGTGTCGTGTGTGTGGCTTCGATGGAGCTGGTTGTTCCTCTCTAGCCTTTTCTTGAGGAAGATGAAGTTATGGAAAAGGGGGAGTCGTTGGAAAAGATGGAGTCGGGGTGGGGGGGTCCCTTTCAAAAAGTCAGTTTTTTTGAGAAGACGATGCGCAACCTTTTTTGTTTTCCTTCCGCGTTCTACTTTTTTTTTTGATTTTTTAAGCACTAATTTATAGGTAGAGTCTAGGTTTAGGTGAATCTTTGTGTATTTTGCCATTAGTCCCTAGGTCTCTTGTGTTAAGTCCTTAGGGTCTTCTTTATTTGTTTTTTATTCCAAATAAGAGTCTAGAAGGGTCCCTAGGCTTAATGGACTAATCCGAATTGGGCCAAGAATTGGGTTCTAAAACTCTTAAAATTATGATCCAACACCTTAATTGACTCATTTTAAAGCAAGATAAAAATACTACCCCATGCCAAAGGCTAACATGAAACTATTATATATTTTTTTTATTTTCAAAATTATATAAAGATAAAAATAAGTACTATTTTTGTATATTTTTATTTAAATTTATGAAAGATACGTAAGCTAAAAATATATTTTTTGGTAATTTTTCATTTTTATGACGAAAATAAAGTAAAGAAGTTAAAAATAGTTGAAATAGCTATATTAGGCCTAAATTAAATATTTACATGCTAAAATATAAAAAATCTTGGGGAGGGTCAAAAATCACATGTCTACAGCTGCCCCTCTTTGACTGGAAACACGAAGAGTTTTCAGACAAAGAACGACTAGACTAGTTTTTGACCCGACACTTATTCGGAGAGACTAAAACTAAGAGAGAGGGGAATGTGACCGAGCCCTGGTATCTGAGCTGCCTACATATCCTTGGCTATAAAGGAATCAGGCCACGTGTAGTTCAGAGGTAAGTGAGATGATGGAGTATGCCGAGGTGAAGAGCCGGTCGAGGTGCCGTTCCGTCGAGGTTCTGGTCCGCGGTCCTATTATTACAGTCTTCCAATAAATGACGCAAGGGATCATGCAAACTTCAAAACAATCCGCATGAAATAACCCCACATGCTTTGCCTCAAACTAACATTTCTGTATACCTTCCACCGTCATAAACATTACACAGTCACTTAAACTTCCTGAGTCTGAACTCAGACTGCAACATGAAATTTACTCCACTCCCAACTAGGAAACATGGGAAGATTCTTCACACACCCATAACTCGGGGCTATACCTCAAATCAAGATGAAAATCGAGCACCTAATAGTCCTCCTATCCTCCAGCAGACCCTTCTTGTCGCTTCCAAATCACATGAATACTTCTCGCAGTCACATCACACTCATCACGTAACTATCCAGTCATCACCTCCTTTAATAGGGACACAACAGAACATATGGATCCAGAAATACATGCTCACGAAATCAATAGCTCAGGGCTCAAACTATAGGCAAAAATCTAGCCTCGACTCCTCCAGACTGGCCCAACATCAACGCACAGAGATCGCATCTCGCCCCTCGATCAGGGAATCATAAGCCAATGATGCATATCCGATACCGAGCGCTCATGCACACATACGACGCGTGGAAGGGATTCAAAGAGTTACTTTTCAAGCTGAATCAAGGACGCACGATAAGAATTCAAGAATGTGAAATTTTTCCTAAAGGTTCTGTAGCCTCTCGAGGATAAATACAGATGTCTTCGTACCGATTTGCGAGACTCTACTAAACCTACTCATGACTTGTGAGACCTATGTAACCTAGGCTCTGATACCAACTTGTCACGACCCTAAACCCGAACCCGGTTGTGATGGCGCCTCTCGTGAAGACAAGGTCAACTAATTAAACCCAATTGACTTTTTAAATAGTTAAATAACATAAAAGCAGTCTAAAACATGATATAGCAATACTAGATAGCGGATAATGTCAATAAAGTGCGGAAGTACAACCCAACACAGCCCTAACCGGGGTGTCACTAGTCATGAGCATCTATAAGTCATAATACAATTCTGCTAAATCCATAACTAAAACAACTGTCTGAAGGGAAATAGAAGCGGTAAAGGAGTAGAGACACGGGGCTGCGGACGCCAACAACTACCTCGTAATCTATGAAAACCCGCCTGAAGCTGGAGGTATCAACACTCGGGAGTGGTGCTAGCTACGCCTGAATCTGAACACAGGGTGCAAGGAGTAAAGTGAGTACTCCAACTCAGTGAGTAACAAATGCAAATAACGACTGAAAGTAAGAAAACACTTAAGGCACAAGGCATTCCATAATGAGGCAGTAAAACCATTTAAAAGCAGTAAAACAGTGGAAAGTCAAGTAAAATTCCTCTTTCAACAAGTAAACAAGTAATTGACAGGTAATTGAGGTAACGTAAACAAATATAAGTTCGTCCCTTAGGCACAGTATCAACAAATCCGCCCCACGGGCAACATCTCAGAACAGTACCAGCCCCTCGGGCAATCACATAGAAAATACTAGCCCCTCGGGCTCAATCTCATATCATAATGGGTACCCATGCTCACTGGGGGTGTGCAGACTCCTGGAGGGGCCCCTTACGGCCCAAGCACAATAACAAGCCATCTCATGGCATCAAATCTAGGCCCTCAACCTCATATCAATCAAGCCACCTCGTGGCGTATATGTTTCTCAAGCCCTCGGCCTCAAATCAGTATTAGTGTTTCCTCACAATATAGGCCCACGGCCTTACTCAGTCAAAAATCATCACAAGCCTCTCGGGCAATAGTAAAATGGTGTTTCTCAGCCCAAACATCATTTAAAATATCATTTAAGTCTTAAAACTGAGTAAACATGGCTGAGTATGAAAACAGTAGGAAATAACATGACTGAGCTCAAGTAATAAGTCAAAACAGTGAGGAAAATCAATAAATAGCCCCAAAGGGTTCAAATAGTTGGCTCTAGGCCCAAATATGGCATTCGGCCCAAATATGGCATTCGGCCCAAATAATGATGATAGCAAATAGTTTTCAATCAAATACGCGGTAAAATCATCAATCGGGACGGACCAAGTCACAATCCCCAATAGTGCACAACCCCACGCTCGTCATCAAGAGTGTGCCTCACCTCAATATAGCACTACAATGTGCATTCCGGGGTTTCAAACCCTCAGAACATCATTTGCAATCATTACTCACCTCGAACTAGCTAAATATCTAGCTCGCGACGCCTTTGCCCCTCGAATTGGCCTCCACGTGCGTCGAATCTATCCAAAATCAGAACGAGGACGTCAAAATATGCTAAGGGAAAAAAGCCCAAGCGAAAACAATCAATAAATGGTACAAATCCCGAAATTAGCAAAATCCGAGCCCCGGGCCCACTTCTCGAAACTCAGAAATTTTTACATCATTAGATTACTTATCTCCCCACGAGTTCATACATGTCAAATGTTCTCAAATCCGACCGCAAATGGTCCTCCAAATCCCCAATCAAAAGTTCAATTTCTCAAGCCCTAGTTCTTCAATTTTAGGCTTAGTTTTCATGATTTTCTAGGTAGATTTCACAATAGAATTGAGTTTTAAGTCCAACATTCTTACCTTCAAACGTTTACCCTTGAATCCATCTTTAATCTGCTTCAAAAAGCTCTAAAAATGATAAACTATGGAGGAAAATAGACCCACATTCGCGGACAAGACGACCTTTTAAACATTCTGCCCAGGCCTGGAAATCCTTCTTCGCGAACGTGGTCAAAGCCTCACGTTTGCGAAGCACAAACTTATTTTGACCAAATATCCTTCTACGCGATCGCGAAAAAGCCCTCATGAACAAGATGCTTCACCCAGGCGACCCTTCGCGAACGCGCTCCATCTCCCGTGAACGCGAAGATCAACTTGACTTCCAACCCAGCTGACCCAGTTCTTCTACGCGATCGTGAACACTTTCTCGTGAACGCGATGCACGACCTCGCATCCCTTCGCGAATGCATCACCTGCCTCGCGAACGCGAAGGCTAACTTCCACCTCCCTCATCAGACACTTCGCGAATGCGAGGGTCCTCTCGCGAACGCAAAGACCAAAATGTCTACAACTGCTGGAACTCAAAATCTGCTATTTTTCAAACTTCAAAATGATCTGGTTGACCACGCGAAACTCACCCGAGGCCCCCGGGACCTCAACCAAAGGAACCAACATATCCTAAAACCTTATTCAAACTTGTTCCAATCACCAAAACACCTCAAACAACATCAAATCACCCAAAACACATCGGATTCAAGCCAAACTTTCAAAATTTTCCGAAATACGCTTTTGATCAAAAACCCAACCAAACCACGTCCGAATGACCTGAAATTTTACAAACACATCCCAAATGACACAATGAAGCTATTTCAACTCTGGGAATTCCATTATGACTCATATATCAAAATCTCGCCTATCAACCAAAAATCGCCAAAATCTCAACTTCGCCAATTCAAGCCTAAATCTACAACGAACCTCCAAAATTCATTTCGATCACGCTCCTAAGTGACAAATCACCTACCAAAGCCAACCTAACAATCAAAACTCATATACGACCCCTCTAACACATAAATCAACATCCGGTTGACTTTTTCAACTTAAACTCACTCTAAAGAGACTAAGTGTCTCAAACCTTGCCAAATCCTTTCCGAACTCGATCCGACCAACTCAATATTACATAACATGGATAATTAAAGTATAGAAAAGCAGAAATAGGGAAAACGGAGCGGTAACTCATGAGACGATTGACCGGGTCGTCACAATTTATTTAACCAGTAGGTGTCTTGACTGTTCCTCATCACTACGCCACCGAGGTTAGTGTTGATACTTACTGGGCACCGCTATGGTGTGCTAATACTATATTTCTGTACATTTTTGTACAGATCCAGGTATTTGATTGATGGTAGCTGTGCGGGTCGTCGCGGTGGAGACTCAAGGTAAACCTGCTGCTGCATTTGCAAGCCTCGGAGTCACCTTCATTTGTACTTATTTCCATTGGTTCCTTTTGTTCCAGAACAGTGATGAATTTATTATGTACAACTAGTCCTAGAATGGATTATGACTTGTACTACCAGTTTTGGGAATTGTAAGTGTTCAGAGTTATCTAATTTGAAGTTAGTGAATATCGATGCTATTTCTATTAATGCTAAACTTACCTGGTTTAGAGACTAGGTGCCATCACGACTCCTTTAGAGGGATTTTGGGTCATGACAAGTTGGTATCAGAGCTCTAGGTTCATAGGTGCTACGAGTCATAAACAGGTTTAGTAGAGTCTTGTGGATCGGTACGGAGATGTCTGTACTTATCTTCGAGAGGCTACAAAACTAGTAGGATAATCTCACTTCTTCCATTCCTTATCGTGCGATATTGATTCAGATCAAAGAATATAACTTACGTTCATTTACATCCACTCATGTATGATATTACGCTCTCAGTGTCCGCTATGCGCCAGTGGTTTGTGATGCTACAAACGGGCTATGAGGGAGTCAGGGATGCTCAGACATTGTCTCAACGTGTCGTCTAGACTGAAGATACAGAGGTCTTGAGAGGCTATTTAGTTGTTCATATGGAGGTGCATCGGGTTACGACATCTGGTTGATGAGTACGAGCTTGAGAAGGTTTAATTGGTTGAATAGTCGTCGAGATTTTGGCAAGGGCACGAGGTTGATGATGATTGAGGATAGTTGGTGGTATTGGAGTACCTTGTGATTGGTGTTGTGCGAGCTATGAAAGTTAGTTTTATGGATCACCAGATGTTGTTTTTCTATGGCTTCGCGCCAAGTGGAGGAGTCTACTAGCGGCATTCATATTGTAGAGTCAGATTTACATCAGTTATGGCCTGAGTTATGTATATATGTGGTATTGGAAGGTTTCTGAAATTTGTATATGACTAAGGCCTGAGATCTTTCATGGGATGATATTGGGGCTTACGATGTTTCCACATCATTAATAAATCTACATTTCACTATCAATGGGAGTCAAAGAAACAACTCTAGATTCATAGAAGGTCTATTTAGCATGGACAATTGTGTTTGTGGTAGAACGGGGTGCTTCAAAGTAAATGTGGTGGTTTATGAGCTTCTAGGTTACTGTCACGACCCAAACTGATGGGCCGCAATGGGCACCTGGTACCTTACTCAATCGAGTACCAACATAACGTATCTTTTTGTATCATACTATCATAGGTAAATGAGCCAGAGAGGCTATCGTCAGATAAGTAGAATAAAACATGGAGGAATACTCGACATTGGACGATCCAACATGTAATTCAAACTTATACATATGACCTACGGGCCTATAAGGCCGACATGATTCTTTATATACTCAAAACATAGGCCGACAAAGCCATACAAGAATCCGTATACATGACATCTGTCTACAAGCCTCTAAGAACACATAATATCATAAAGTTTGGGACAGAGCCCCACCATACCAAACAATACACATCTAAATCATATTGACCAAACAAGCAACTCCGGAGCAAATGTTGTGCACCAACATCTTCCGCTGAGCTGATCGCCTACTTGGAGGACTCTCGACCTATCTATCGGGACCTGTGAGCATGAAACGTAGCATCCCCAGGCAAAAGGACGTCAGTACAAATAACGTACCGAGTATGTAAGGAATGAAAATCAGTAAATAATAGACATGAGAGAAACATGAAGTAAAAGACTCGACAATTACATCTGAATAGCTCTGTGAAATCCTTTAATATTTAAAATTTCATGCATATACGTATAAATGTCATGTTTTGCATAGGTACATGTGTTCATAACATCATCAAGCATCTGAGGGCATCCCATCATATCATCTCAGCCACTATGGGCAAAATCATCAACGTATACCAGCTGATCAGGTGGTGGTGCGTATATAACATCATAACCTTTTTCCCATATCCCATATAAATATAATATACATATATATGCGTATATAATGCCATCTGGTCATGGGTCAATGTACATGTATAAATGCATGAAATGCATAAAAAATACGTTAATAAGATTTTCTTGGAATGCCATAAAAATCCATATGCCTTTCGGATAAACATTATCAAATATGTATTTTTTTGGGACCCATGAACATAAGATAATAATAATTCACATGGGGAATCAAGAATATAGACACCCCTAGTATTTCTATGAATAAAGTAATTTATGAAAACTGTGCGTTTGCTCATTTCTTCTGTATAATTTGGACCATTCCAAAATGAAAGAAGAGGTAGCCTTAACATACCTGGAGTCGGGAAAAATCCGAATGATATTCTTGGAAAAGGTTGCACCGTACTCTCTTAGAATCGTAAAATCTCACGTTACTAATGTGCTAAGAAATCTCGTTGGATTTATTTTGTAGGAATTGGTTGAAGATTTCTTAGAAATTTCTTTGAAGACTTTAGGAATATTTGTAGGAATTGTTACTGACTGATGTAGTGTCTTTGAATTGGAAAGATATGAATAAATTGCTATTGTTTGATTGTAGAGTTTTGTAAGGATTCACATTGGTATCCATCTGAATGTAATGTATTGAGAATGTTATAAATGGGTTATTATGTAACTAAGGCATTAGTTT
Source organism: Nicotiana tabacum (assembly GCF_000715075.1). NCBI lineage: Eukaryota > Viridiplantae > Streptophyta > Magnoliopsida > Solanales > Solanaceae > Nicotiana > Nicotiana tabacum. The sequence continues at coordinate 141,375,641 of NC_134087.1, read as the reverse complement.
GTCACCTAATCAAGAATGACCATGAGTCATTTGTTTGGTTAGCTCTTTGCTGCCACGTGGGGGTGGGGTGGGGTGAGAAAAGTTAATTTTTATCCACTTATTAGGTAATTAGGTAATTCTCGTTACCCGATAATTAACCAATTACCCGCATAATTAAAAATTATCTCAAATTACTTAAAATTCTACTTATTTTTAATACACTTTATACATCCTACTATCATGGTCATATGGTACCTTGTATGGTACTAGTCTATAAATATCGAGTATTAATGTTCGGCTCGAATTTTATCCCAACATGCCAAACTTGGACGAAAATTTATTTTCTTTGACTTGCTTCCCCTCTCACCTTCACGAATTTACTCATTACTTATTTGAAATAGCATAATCCTTATAATCTCCAAATAATCTTTTCCTTGGACTGCTGTCAATTACCTTACGACAAATTCAACGTAGAATACTACATGGTACAATATCGTCGTAATTTAATACTGTGAAGTGTAACATCATTGTAATTAGTACTGCAAGGCGTACCATCATCGTAATATAAAACTGCGGGACGTAATATTGTGGGGCGTAACATCATCCCCCCCATTGGAACATTCGTCCTCGAATGTTGACTGATACTTTTATCATTTTCATAACTTATAGCTTTTGTGAATACCATGATACCCTCCTTGCCGTTTAGGTAGTTGTTCTGTGAATAAATTCAAAGACCAGGGCATTTCCCCCTTTAAGCCTCTTTCTCACACCACGACTTATAGTCAAAATCCTTCTAATCTCGTAACTGTTGCTACCTTCTATCATGCAGCTTTTACGACTTCTAACTTTGTATGTGCGTCTATGCGACTCCTCTCTTCTCTTTCCTCCAGCTTTTAGCCAATATCTAGGCTTCACTTTGTTAACATATATAAAATTATGTTAAGTTTTCCCTCCGGGCATCATTAGCTTTAATACATCTACGTAGGCCATACTATACCATAATTCTTACTTCGATTTATCATTGTGGAGGTCTGCTACCAAATTGCATCTTACTCTTGTTGCTTATCCCATATGTATAAATCTAAGTCCTTTAATGCTTCATCATTACTGTTTAAGAATGACGGCCTAGTCTCATATTATACTTTGTGACTGTTGTCCATCCTTTGTTGATTCACCTCAATATTGATCTACAATATACTACTGATAACTTGAAACTTTTTTATGTAATACCTTGCCACTAAGGCTTACGTCTCATCGGGGGATATCTGAAGTGATTAGACTAATCCACCTGGGGCGATACTATACTTTCATAACCGTATTTCATAGCATCCCAATGTGATCCACCTTACGTGGGTATTTTAATCCCGTACAATTCATGAAATCCCCTTCAAATCATTACTTAATTGACGGCCTAAACGTCATCCTTTATCTATCACAATTACACCCTCATTGTACTGTTAGGGAAACATTCCATCTCTTCTAAGTGCCATTAGTCTTAGACTCGTTTGATTTCATTCAGGCTATACTAAACTTTGTATAATTTAGAGAAACCATAATCTCTCTTGTTTTTATGGGCTTAATCCCGAGGAAATATCCATTCTCGTCACCTTCTCACTCACCCTTTCTTGTTCTTACTCTTGTCTTCCTATACCCTTATCGCTCTATCATACTTTAGCTTGCAACCTACATATATCCATTTATTCTGCTCGCAATCTTGCTTCACCATAGATTTCCTTGTATTATTCTGGAACATCAAGAGAGACATTTCATTGTCTCCAACTCTTCTTTACTCTCTTGGCTAGATCTCTCGGTACCTAGAACCCATAGGCTGGAAAATATACCATTGACGATGTTTCTATCATTCCTGGATACTAAATCCCTGTGCTTCTAGCCTTCTATCTAAAGTATGGACTATTCACAGCTTTCTGCATTTAAAGTATCCCGTACGTTATTGTCCTTTACCTTACTTACCTTAAAATCTCGCATCGTATCTTCTATATCTTTCACGACCTCCCTTACAATAGGTATAATTCACGTCCATAACTTGAAGCTCTATTATAATACCTGCATCGCTAGTGCATAAATAATCCAGGTAGGAGCTTCATGCTGACTTCTTATAAGGAAGGTGCCCTGGTTTTATCGTAGAGCTATCATAAAATATGGCTACTGTAATATCTCTCTTACACCTCTGATATTAAGAGTGATTCTACAATGTTCTCAATCACGATGTCCATAATTTCCTGGGTTCAATAATCAAACTCCTGATTTACTTAGTTGATGTAACTCTTTAGTTTCCTCTTTCCTCTGATCAACCTTTATGTAAGATTAAGCTATCTTCCGATCTGCAGCTCATAGTGTTAGTTATTACTTTATCCCTTCAAGGATGCTATGGAATATCCATGATTCAATCTTCTAATGATTCAATCCTTTGTCTGTGACTTGGGCTCAATTCTTTCTTTTAACTTATACCGGAATCTTCTACGACTGTATGATTATCAACATATATGCTGCATGGATAATATTGTGAACTCTTAAGTGTGTTCATAACGTAACTAACTCTGGATCATTGATCGAATAATTCCTTTCATTCCTTCTCATCTTTCTTTAAATGTAAGCTATTACTTTTCCTGATCTTTCTGCCCCCTTGTTGCGTGCATACTTAGCTTATCTTAGTTCCCATGCATGCTAGAGTTTTTGGGCAACTCATATGATCTCGAATATTCCTTTTGATTTTACTTCCCATTCATTAGCCACGGTAGGTGCCACTTTCTTTGGAGCGCTTACAATGTTGTTGTGAGACTGTTGTTTCACGACCATTTCCTCTTTAGGTCACTATGCTTAGGTTGAAGTCTTCTTCTTTATTTCCTCAGCTAGTCTTTCATTGCAGTATTTAGGGAGGACTTTCCGACTCTTGTAAAGCTGTGAGATTATTACATCGTATACTCGACGAAATTTTCGATATCCTTCCTCGTCTATAATTATCCGTAGTTACTTATTTCCACGCTCTTGTGCTTGTAGGGTTGCTTCTGAACTGATATATTGATTGTCTTCCCAATATCGCTCTCTTTTATCTCTGTAACACTCATACAGTACCTTTGACAACCCAAACACCTATTTGAATATTTCTCAAAGGTCACGATGTCATAACTGCAAGGCTGAATTCATTATACTGGATTTTACTATGTTTATCTTGCATGATCTATTGATTTATCTGTATCTTCTTGTCTAGCCATAACCAAGCTCTTCCTGAATCAACTGCTAACTGCTCGTTGGCCCATTCTCATATCAATATTTCACGTAAACTTTCTTGGATTATTTCCTTTATCTTAACTTACCTCTCGTACTGGCTCTTTTTTTAATCCCAGGCCGAAACCCTTACTTCCCCTTATTGACGTCGTGCTTGCATAATGTTATAGAATCGTAGCATATCTGTAGGATTTGGATAAGTTCAATCTCATCCCTTTTTCATTTTACCGCATTCTTCCTTTAACACTCCATGATTACTAGAACCACTAAATTCTGACTTCACTCCATATCACTCCATATTCCCCTCTTTAGGGGAGTACTAAGAGCTGGATGTACGACGATCTATCTATAGATGTTTTACCTCTTCATCTTTGGCATCTTTTCACATCATCGATTACCCTTACTCGCCTTGCAATAATGCTTTTTGTACCAAGGATAACAAAATTCCTTACTCGTGAGGATGACACTTAGTGTAACTGGCACACATAGTCCCTTAAGCTTAACTTTGCTCATATTGATTGCTTTAAGGAAGCGTCTTCTTAAATGACCTTTAAAGGGTATTCTTTTGTCGTCCATTCTATTATCGCCGGAACGCAATCTCTAAAATTCTCATGATGCTGACTATTATCATATCACTCAGTCCCCATTTCACGTTTAGTTTATCCTGTTCACTAGCGCATACTAATTTCTATTATTCCGGGGTCTAACTTTTCCTTCCGGTGGTTGCGTTGGAGTCATGAACTTATTTTTCGAAGTGAGGATATGACTTCATGGCCTATATACTTTTGTTGTCCTAAGGCCTGTCACCTCTCGTATGTTCCTTCACTTGACTATAGATTCTGTAATACTATTATCTTTTGATCTACCGTTGTCGTCCATGTATCATATCTTATTCATAATGCTTCATTAACTCTTTTCTTATTTCCCGCTAACATTTATGCCGATCACTTTATTCTGAAAACTCGAACACGACATTCTTTTGCTTTTAGCTCCCCTTTGCTCCATCCAGTGGCTCTTCGGGTTGCTTAACGTTCTCGCACACTAAGTTAATATTTATCCCTTCAAGGATTCCATTTCTATCTTTGTAATACTCATATCTAGTTGTACTATTTTAATGTGCGCCATTTGGGTGTCTCACAAGGAGATCTATTAGCACATTTGCAATATCCTTTAGAAATGTCAACTAATGCAAACAATCAATTCACCATTTTGGTTTACTCTAACCCCAGCCAGATCCTGATATCCCGTCCTATTCTTAATCTATACATGTTAGCCCCCAATAGGGTATAACTGACATGGGTGTGTCCAATTATACATACCTCTCTTACAGTTGAGGTTAACTTACAATGCTTATATTTTTCTGCCAGGACTGTAATACTAATAATCCTCATTAACTAGGTGTCTTGTACCATTCTTCACCTTGCTTCTTTTACTTGCTGAAACTTGTGTCTCCCTCCTTATTCATTTTTACCGTAAGAGTGGATATGCATTTTTACCTTAGGGATCCTTATCAAAAAGCTTACATATCTTAGTATACACATGATCTGCTGAATACCTCATATTTATCCATCATAAGCATGATGCAAAACTCAAGTTCCTCTGACTCAACTCTTCCACAACTATATCTCTTACCAAATGTCTTTTTGGATATAGGTATCGTTGTACTATAAGTAAGATAGAGTTTAGGAAATTGAGTTCTTACAACTGAGCTCTACCACACGATCTAGAGTAGGAAGAAAGAGTGACAATCCTAAATGCCCGTAGCCTCCTGCTTATAAGTGTGGTGCACGACATACCCATAAACAAGACTCTACTAGACCCGGATTGTAGACTCCCTAGGACAGAACTGTTCTGATACCACTTTTGTCACGACCCAAACTGATGGGCCGCGATGGGCACCTGGTACCTTACTCAACCGAGTACCAACATAACATATCTTTTCGTATCATACTATCATAGGTAAATAAGCCAAAGAGGCTATCGTGAGATAAGTAGAATAAAACATGGAGAAATACTCGACATTGGACGATTCAACATGTAATCCCAAATTATACATATGACGTAAGGGCCTATAAGGCTGGCATGATTCTTTATATACTTAAAACATAGGCCGACAAGGCCATACAAGAATCCATATACATGACATCTGTCTACAAGCCTCTAAGAATACATAATATTGTAAAGGTCGGTAAAGAGCCCCGCCATACCAAACAATACACATCTAAATCATACTGGCCAAACAAGAAACTCCGGAGCAAATGGAGTGCACCAACATCTTCCGCTGAGCTGATCGCCTACTTGGAGGACTCTCAACCTATCTATCGGGACTTGTGGGCATGAAACGCAACGTCCCTAGGAAAAAATAACGTACCGAGTATGTAAGGGACGTCAGTATAAATAACGTACCGAGTATGTAAGGAATGAAAATCAGTAAATAATAGACATGAGAAAAACATGGAGTAAAAGACTCGACATGTACATCTGAATAGCTCTCTGAAATCCTTTAATATTTAAAATGTCATGTATATATGTATAAATGTTATGTCGTGCATAGGTACATGTGTTCATAACATCATCAAGCCTTTGAGGGTATCCCATCATATCATCTCGGCCACTATGGGCAAAATTATCAACATATACCAGCTGATCAGGTGGTGGTGCGTATATAACGCCGTAACCTTTTCCCTTATCCCATATAAATATAATATACATATATACGCATATATAACTCCATCTGGTCATGGGTCAATGTACATGAATAAATGCATGAAATGCATAAGAAATACGTTAATAAGATTTTCTTGGAATGCCATAAAAATCCATATGCCTTTCGGATAAACATTATCAAATATGTATTTTTTTGGGACCCATGAACATAAGATAATAATAATTCACATGGGGAATCAAGAATATAGACACCCCTAGTATTTCTATGAATAAAGTAATTTATGGAAACCATGTGTTTGCTCGTTTATTCTGTATAATTTGGACCATGCCAAAAAGAAAGAAGGGGTAGCCTTAACATACCTGGAGTAGGGAAAAATCCATATAATATTCTTGGAAAAGGTTGCACCGTACTCCCTTAGAATCGCAAAATCTCACGTTGCTAATGTGCTAAAAAATCTCATTCGATTTATTTTGTAGGAATTGGTTGAAAATTTCTTAGAAATATCTTTGAAGACGTTAGGAATATTTGTAGGAATTGTTACTAACAGATGTAGTGTCTTTGAATTTAAAAGATATATATGAATTACTATTGTTTGATTGTAGAGTTTTGTAAGGATTCACATTGGTATCCATCTGATTTTAATGTATTGAGAATGTTAGAAATGGGTTATTATGTAACTAAGGCATTAGTTTGCCACCTAATCAAGAATGACCATGAGTCATTTGTTTGGTTAGCTCTTTGCTACCATGTGGAGGTGGGGTGTGAAAAGTTAATCTTTATCCACTTATTGGATAATTAGGTAATGTCTCGTTACCCGGTAATTAACCAATTACCCGCATAATTAAAAATTATCTCAAATTACTTAAAATTCTACTTATTTTTAATACACTTTATACATCCTACTATCATGGTCATATGGTACCTTGTATGGTACTAGTCCATAAATATCGAGTATTAATGCTCGGCCCGAATTTTATCCCAACATGCCAAACTTGGATGAAAATTCATTTTCTTTGACTTGCTTCCCCTCTCACCTTCACGAATTTACTCATTACTTGTTTGAAATAGCATAATCCTTATAATATCCAAATAATCTTTTCCTTGGACTGATGTCAATTACCTTACGAAAAATTCAACGTACAATACTATAGGTGCAACATCATCGTAATTTAATACTGCGAAGCATAACACCATCGTAATGTATTACTGCAAGGCGTAACATCATCGTAATATAATACTGCGGGATATAATATTGACGTAATATTGTGGGACATAACACGTGGTTCGTACTAGGATTATCTGCACTTAGGTTTTGATTGGAACCATTGCACATCGATGGGGAGAAGTATTACACTAGCGGAAAGACAAGGAGTATCTGAAGAAATGGGTCAGCTCTGTGGTGTTGGGTCAGCATAGCAGTGGAGGTAATTTGTCCTTTTGAATGGGAATTCTCTACCGGCATTTGTGGCAATACTCTTGGATTGGATGGTTTGTGTGACTCAGTTAAGTGGGGAGGTGTAGTCCTGATGTCTTAGTTGCGTGCGGGAAAATTTCAGAGAGTTGTCGATAGTGTTGGCCACAGCTTGAGTCGGTTGTCTGCTATGGGTACAAGGAAAATGTTGTACATTGTGGTTTTCTCCTGGATGGATATCAAAATTTAGTAGAATGTTGGCGTTATTGGATAGCATATATGAAGGGCGTGCATTTTGGAAAGAACCTTGATTTTTGGAATTGTAGATGCATGGCTATCACTGGGTCTTGAGGCTTTTGAGGTTCAGGTTTGCTACGGGGCCGTAAAATCTATATGGGTGCTTCAGTAAGATGATGGGTATGAGTGATGCATCAGCCATTTGATTTACGTAGTTGAGTTTGAGTATGGAAATTTTGGTATTCCTGAGGTTTTGGGGGGCTGGATGTCCCCATATGCGGGCTATTTCTTGTTTGCGGATTGTGAAGGCATGTGTGAATAGGATAACTGATAGCATACATTATCGATAGGTTGCTCTGAACTTTTGGAAGGATATTTATCTAATTGGAAAGGATCAGGATTCGGTTGGGGGTTGTTTGAAAACTCAACGAGAATATGTATTTTTATCAGGTCAAGTTTCTGTACTCTTGTGAGATTGTTATCACGTATATGTTATCAGGTAGAATGGATATTATTTGTGCCCCTGGACTATGTTATATGCTACTCTCTTATGTTGTGATGGGATGTGAGGTTGTATGATTGTTCTCCACGCATGTTGTAATTCCGTTCAGGCCTTATGGCGATATGGGCAAAATGGCCCTCGTGATGTTGATTCGTTTATTGCACCTTAGTTGTGCTTGCTTTCTTCCATGTTTTGTTAATTCTATTCATTTTCCCACATTTATACTTGTGTACTCTACTGCGTTTGATATCAGTATTCATATGATTAGTGAACCCGAGGTCTTTGGCTTGATGAGTATCTGGGAGCGGGCTACACGCCGCAGCGGATGTTATGTGGGATACCCTTTTCTTGTGTTTATTTGGTGTTTTGTTTTCCCTCAGTGGGATGATTTAATGAAATTGTACTTTTGTTGTTACACATGTTGTACTTGTTAGATAGTCCTTATACCTTGCTTTCCTTCTATTTCTACTGCATAACTAAGTTATTGCTGAGTTGGTGTACGAGTTGTGTGGCATGAGAATCCGTGTGGTTCTGTGATGAGTTGTTAGTTGGGCTACTTGTATTGGCTGATATGAGGTTATTAGACCTGGGATTCGCACTATCCTATTGGGGTTGAGGAGTGTTTGGAAGTATGAGACTGTTTCTGCTAAGATTTTGGCAATGGCCCTTGGCGGACGAGAGAGCTTCTTGATTTGTTGACTTCATGGGCGGTTATGAGTCCCTGAATGTTTCTTTATCATGAAAAACATTGTGGAGGTCCGGAACAAGGTTCTATTCAATGTGAAGTGTATTGCCGACGTCTAGAATGTTATTTGGGCATCTATGGCGGTTAGAACCCGCTGCTGGAGACTCTGAAAGGCCTGAACGCAAAGCTTATCGCAGGCGAGATGAGGCCCTTAAAGAAATCAACACCCTCAATGGCCTTAATTTGGGCCCTGCATTCTCACTGGGGGAGATCAGGGATGCTCAAGATCAGGATACCGCTGGTGTGGGGGCCTTTCATGGAGGGGAGACATGCTCGAAGACCTCCTCGCTGTTATCGACGACAATATTGACCTCGATGCTCCCGCTGCTCTCGAGGAGGTAGAGAGGCTTTAGCAACAGGTGGTACTCTCAACATATCACTTGTGCTTTTTTGTGCTCGACTTTCTAATTTTTCTGTGTTGTTGTAGGCTAAGAAGATGTATGACCATGCCTTATCTAGGCTCCAAGGCGGGCTTTCATGCTGTGGGAAGGAGGCCGAAAAGCTTACCTCAAAGTTAAAAGAGTCAAGGACCTCCTCTGCCCGAAAGGCGGAAGAGTTGAGAAGGCTTCAAGCCAGTTTGGAGGGAGTGTGCTAGGAAAGGGCTGGCCTTGTTGAGCAGGTAACACGACATCCATGAGTTCGTTTTTTCTTTTTGTAGCTTGATGCTTACAAACTTTGTTTTGTCTTTTGCAGATAGGGCAAAAGGATGCCGTCGTAGGGCGACTTCAAGAAGAGGTCACAGCCAAGTATGCGAAGATCCTCGAGCTGAGAGGGAAAAATGAGGCCATGGCCTTGGAGATGGACATTTTGCGGTCGGAGCTGGCATCGACCCGGGATCTTCTTCAAAGAGCCCAAAAGGAGGCTGCTGCACTATCTACGGCCATGTCTGAGGTCAAAGATGATGCGTCTTCATACAGATAAGATGTCGCTACTGCGAATGAACAAGCTCAAGAAATATTGGGGAAAGACAAGTAGAAGCTGGATAGGGTCGTCGCTTACGCTCGTGCAGAGGTAAGGATGCAAGCTTTCGAGGAAGCAAGCAGTAAAGGCACCAATCTCTCAGTTGAGAATGAGGAAGCTCGAGACTTGGAGGAAAAAATTGGCATTCTCGGCTACTTCGGATGGGGGTTTCGGAGATGACCCGGAGAAGAATAGGCCCACGTCATCTTCCATTATTTTTTGTGTATGAACTTCTCGGGGGAAAAGGTCTTGCAAAGACGCCCCTTGTAAATATATTTTTGGCTATATAAGAATTTATTTTGCTTCAAGTCTTCGAATTTATTCTTAATGCTTATGTAAAGTTAGCATGTTGAATTTTGACGTTGGATCTTCGGAGACCATATTTGCATTAGTTGGGACCCTCGAGATCGGGCACCATCTCGAGATTGGATCAATAGCCTTTTAGAATCGATGCTTGTGACAATAGAAATCTTCGGGGTCTCAATAGCCCCCGAGCGCTGTGCGCCAATATCGTTTATGTGCCACGGTTGTGAAGCTACCGGGGTGGTCCCACCGGTACACTTTCCCAAAAAATGGCACTGACAAGGTCAGAATTAATTGGCCTTCAGGATAGGCAAACAGTCGCTGCTTGCTCTATATATATGCATTTACTTACCTTTTGTCTGAGGTCTCCGCTACTTTGAGAAACTATCCCTCTTATAGAGCTCTTTTCTGTGCTAGTTCTCTTACCATCCCAAAAAGATTTCACCCAAGCCTTTATCTTCCATAGATGCTACGTCAAAACCCATTCACCAAGGAGAGGATAGTTACGCCTCTGCATCACGCTCGATCGGTAGTACACCACCGGTATCTGGCGAGCTACCCTCGAGGTGCTTTGTCATGAGGAGGGACTTTGCGTTAGAGAGACCTCCCAATGTTCAGGGTCATTGGGAGCATGCATCGAGGTTTATTTCCTCAGTAGGGGAGGAGCACCTCGAGGTAGTTAGAAAAGACTACGGATGGGGAGAAAAAGTGGTACTGCAAGTGCTTTCCCCGGAAGAGAGCATCATGGCTCATGTCGAGGGGTTTTTGAACGTGTATACGTACCCATTTACGTTGGCCCCCCTCGATAGAGTCGTGCTCGAATTTTGTAGGAGATGTCAGGTTACTCTAGCACAGGTTCACCCATCGTTTAGGAGGATAGTGCTAATGGTAAGGTATTTTGCGGATAAAGCCGGGCTCTAGTTCACCCTCAATCATCTTCTTAGACTGTACCGGCCCTTGCATCGTCGAGGCCTGATTACTCTACGACGTCGATCCACTCGGCCCTTTATTGTTAGTAATGAAGAAGATGGGGAGCAAGGGTGGATGAGTCATTTCGTCCGAGTGCGGACTGTCGATATCATCCCCGTAGAGTTCCTTCCATTTCCTGAGAAATGGAATTTCACACGTAAGTGGTACACTTATGTTCTTATTATTTTTTCCCATGGTGAAGGAAGACTCTGTAAAGATGCTTTCCTTTCCTTTCCTTTTTGCAGCAATCCCATGGATGCCATACGAGGTTCCCCACCTGGCGGATTGGTCTCGGAAACTGGTAGCTTGTTCGACTTACGATGAGCGTAAGTGGTGAGATCTGGCCAAGGGTAGATGGGAGGAAAAACATCATAGTACGTGGTGTGCAGCTTGATTCCTTTGAAAGGTACTTCCTTTTATGTGTACTAACTCTGTTACCGTAGGTATCAGAGATTTTTTTGAGATGAGGTTGTGCCCCCTCGGGAAGGAGGAAGAATTGTCATCTTTGGGGTCGAGGACCGACAACAAATGGAAGGGGTCCCCGAAGGATGAGAGTGCTCATAGCGAGGCTAGCCCTGCTTGAAGGCTCAAAGAAGACGTATCTGCTGATCCTATGGCACCTGAGGCTTCTAGCCTTGGAAAAGCGGTTCCTCTCTCGCCGCCGTCTTCATTTCCCGTCAAAGGTACTTCGAAGGGTGTTCGAGACCAGGGCCTGCCAAAATCAAGCGAGGTCTTGAGCGTCTGTACCCCCACCGAGGTTGGTTCAACTGGGGCCGGTGAGACCAGGCCAGCAGGCGCATGCTCGACCTTCGAGGAGGTTAAACGACTTTGTTCTATGGTGAGCTTTGGTCGACTTCATTGATCTTATGATTTTACATTTTTGTTTTCTTAGAGAGCTTCTTTTTCATAGGCCTTTGCCAAGCTCAAGTCCGAGCTGCTCCGCTGTGAAGCCCGGTTAAGGAATGCCTTGGATAGGGAGAAATCCCTCAGCCTCCTTTGTGATGAAAGGGGAAAAGAATTGAGGCACCTTCGCTACGACGCAAATCGAAGCCTGAACTACGAGAGCCACCTTGAGAAACATGTAACCTTTGTTCTGAGGGAGTGCATGCTCCTTTTTCTATCCTCAGAGATTAATATTTTGATACCTCAGTTGCAGAGCAAGATAGAGTATTTAGAACGCCTTTGGGGCGAGGTTGGCCAGGCCAAGCATGAGTGTAACAAGCTAAGGGCTCAGATAGATGTCCATGTTATATAAATCAATATATCTCGTTAAATCCAATTTCAGTAAAAATCCTTTGAAAAATGTCTTTCTAACAGTTTCAACAGAGATTTAATGAAGTTTAAAATAAAATGATAAAAATCATAAATAGCCCCTCGGGCAAGACATGTATCGTAAATCGCCCCTCATGCATAATATCAATTAGAACCATCCCCTCGGGAAACCTCACAATCACTCGTAATCAGCCTCTCGGGCAACACAAAAATCAAGATCAGCCCCTCCGGAAATATCATATCACTCACTCTGGGTACCCGCGCTCACTGGGGTTTTTAGACTCCGGAGGGGCTCCTACAGCCCAAGGTTTCTTCGCTCGAGGTGCAACTCCGGAACACCTGTGAAAACAGCTCGGTTCAGACGAGTAGGATTGCAAGGCTTGAGTCCGACCTTTTGGAGATGAAGGCCGAGGTCGTGGACGCCCGGACTGAAGCTGAAGAAATTCGGGCTAAGGCCGACAGGAAAGTGGTTGTCTATTTAAAAGACGTTGTTGAGGTTCGAGCAAAGTTGAGAGGTTCTTTTGATTGAGAGAGCAGAAGTAATGATTATGCCCAGTGCAAATCTCGGAGGGAAACCCTAGAAGAGATCACGCCTGAGTACCAGCTAACCTACTTCAAAATTCCTGGGTCGGACTTTCTTGTTGTAAGCGCGGGCCATTCTTCGTTGGTACAACTGTCCGTGACAAACCGCGGCCATTCATTTTTCATCGATCAAAGTCAACTGCTCCAATCGAGTCTTAACCCATTCGCTGTCCTCGATTTCTGCTTCAACAATGGTTAGAAGCGAAGGGATTTCTACTTCTGCTGGTATCACGGCCTCGGTCCCATAAACCAAAAGATAAGGAGTTGCTCCTACTGACGTGCGTACCGTAGTACGATATCCCAACAATGCAAATGGTAACTGCTCGTGCCACTGTCGGGAACTTTGGATCGTTTTCCTCAAAATCTTCTTGATGTTTTTGTTCGCCGCTTCTACAGCACCATTGGCCTTTGGCCGATAAGGAGTAGAATTCCTATGCGTTATTTTGAATTGCTCGCATACATCTCCCATCAAGTGACTATTCAAGTTTGTTGCGTTATCTGTAATGATAGTCGCAGGAATACCGAAACGACAGATAAGATTTGAGTGTACAAAATCCACTACAGCTTTTTTAGTGACCGACTTGAGAGTGACAGCCTCTACCCATTTTGTGAAGTAGTTGATGGCAACCAGTATAAATCTGTGTCCATTTGAAGCCTTTGGCTCGATTGGTCCAATGACGTCCATGCCCCAGGCGACAAATGGCCAAGGCGCAGACATGGGATGCAGTTCTGTGGGAGGTGCATGAATCAAATCACCGTGCACCTGACACTGATGACACTTCCGAACGAAGCTAAAGCAGTCCTTTTCCATGGTCATCCAGTAATAACCTGCTCGAAGGATTTTCTTCGCTAAGACATACCCGTTCATGTGAGGTCCGCACACACCTGCGTGTACTTCGTGCATGATCTTTCTCGCCTCCTCGGCGTCGACACATCTTAGTAGGTTGAGGTCCGGGGTCCTCTTGTACAACAATTCACCGCTCAGAAAGAAAACACTTGCATGCCGCCTAATGGTTATCTTTTGATCTCCAGTAGCATGCTCGGGGTATTCTTGCGTCTTCAAGAACCTCTTGATGTCATGGTACCAAGGCTGCGTATTTGATCCCGCCTCTATTACATTGCAGTAACCGTGTCTTTCCCAGATTTGGATTTCCAAAGGATCGACGTGGGCGTTGCCCGGGTAGGGTAGCATTGAAGCCAGAGTAGCAAGTGCATCCACTAGTTCATTGTGACACCTCGGGATATATCTGAACTCTATTGTTTTAAAACGCTTACCGAGGTCCTCCACGTGCTGTCGGTAAGGGATAAGTTTGACATCCCGAGTTTCCCATTCGCCTTGGGCTTGCCGGATGATCAGGTCAGAATCCCCCATTATCAGTAAGTCTTCGACATCCTGATCGATCGCCATGTGCATGCCCATAATGTAGGCTTCATACTCAGCTGTATTATTTGTGCAAAAGAAACGCAGTCTAGCTGTGGCGGGATAATGCTGACCAGAAGGCGAAATCAAAATTGCCCCGATCCCCACACCTTTGGCATTCACGGCTCCATCAAAGAACAACTTCCAAACATGAGCGTCCTCCGAGACCACTTCTACGGTGTTTACTTCTTCATCTGGAAAGTAGGTACTCAATGGCTGGTATTCCTCATCGACCAGATTTTCGGCCAAATAATCCGCTAGCGCCTGGGCTTTCATTGCCGTGCGAGTGACATAGACTATGTCGAATTCAGTAAGAAAGATTTGCCACTTAGCCAGTCTTCCAGTAGGCATTGGTTTCTGAAATATATACTTCAAAGGATCCAACCTGCTTATGAGGAAGGTAGTGTGAGTTTGAAGATAATGTCTCAGCTTTTGAGCAACCCATGTCAAAGCGCAACATGTTCTTTCCAGCAGAGTGTACTTGGCCTCATAGCGGTGAATTTCTTGCTCAAGTAGTAGATTGCTTGCTCCTTCTTTCCGGTTATGTCGTGTTGCCCGAGGACGCAACCGAAAGAATTCTCCAAGACTGTCAGATACAAGAACAGTGGTCTCCCTGGCTCCGGCGGGACCAAAACTGGGGGATTCGAAAGATATTCTTTGACTTTATCAAAGGCTTCTTGACACTCAGCCGTCCATTTGATCGTCCAGGACGCAGGATAATCACATCCAAGACTTGAGGAAGTTTTTTGAGAGACTAAGGAAATATGACTTGAAGCTGAACCCAGCCAAATGTGCTTTCGGAGTTCCATCGGGCAAGCTTTTGGGCTTTATAGTGAGCAAGAGAGGTATCGAATTAGATCCAACTAAGATAAAATCTATCAGAGATCTACCTCCCCCGAGAACAAAGAAAGACGTGATGAGTTTGTTGGGTAGGTTAAAACCTACATTCATTTAAAAAAATATAGCACCCCCGACAAAAGGGACTTTAGTACCATGGAATAGTACTAGTATGTATAACTAAACTCCATCTAGTTAGAAAGAACTATACAAGAATAGGAATTCACAAGTACACAAATATAACTCAAACTTCGAACGATCACCACATTATCAATCAAAGAATTGTACAACTTTCACATTGTTTTTCCATAGCGTTTAGTTTGGGGCATTCCATACTATTCATCATATGTTTCCAATACCACCGCTATCTTGAGCGGACTCCGATCTCAACCCGATCGGCTAGGTTGCCTCATTTGAGACATATACTTCAATCACTGATCAGTTGGGTTTTACCGAGCTCCACGTGGCCGGGTACGATTCTACCGAGCCTTATGACGGCTGGGTACATTTTTACCAAGCCTATTATGGCTGGGTACGATATGATGATGATGATGCCCACAGAGGCATATGTTTTAAAAGTTTATGTATACATACATATGTATCATGCATTTCATGTCAGTAGCCCTCAGAGGTACTCAGATGTTCCAAGTTGTATATTCTCTATCCATGCTTACATTACTGTTCGTATTTATGGTTCCCTGCCTTACATACTCAGTACTTTATTCGTACTGACGTCCTTTTGTTTGCGGACGCTGCATGTCGTGCTGCAGGCCCTAATAGACAGGCAGGTGCAGCTCGCCTACCACAGTAGGTTGTCCAGTTCAGCAGTGATTGGCGAGATCCCTTCTCCGGACTTGCCGTGATCTTGGTATGCATTTTTGTTATAGACATTATAGGTTTGTCGGGTCCCTGTTCCGGCTATGTTGTAGCACTTATGTTCATTTAGAGGCTCATAGACAAGTGTCGACTCATGTATAGTTTGGTATGCCTTGTCGGCTGGTTTTTGTTGTATAGTCTTTCATGGTAGCATGGTAGCTCGTACCTTATATGTAGTTTCTTGATTGTCTGGTCATCCCCTGCTATGTATGTTCATGCCATTATATTTTATTATTGGTTGTCCATGATCCATGTCTACCATTTATATTGATCTCGTCAACCCTAAAGATAATAAAAAAAAACAGGTTAGATAAAATGTACGTTGGTGCTCGACAAGTATGGTCGGGTGCTAGTCATGGCCCTCCAGTTTGGGTCGTGACAAACTTGGTATTAGAGCAAGTCTGTCCTAGGGATTGTCTATGAGCCGTGTCTAGTAGAGTCTTGATTATGGATGTGTAGCGCGCCACATTTATAATCAGGAGGCTACATGACATCTAGGGTTGTTACCTTCTTCCTGAATCTAGATCGTGCGTAGAGTTGAGTCGTAAGTGTTCGTCTCTAATATTCACCTTGTTTTCTTTCAGCGATGCCTTCGACTAGGAAGCAAACAATTAGTAGACAGCTTGATACAGCTGCGGGAGAGGGTACCAGTCAGGTGCCCCAAGCCAGAGCAGGCCAAAGTGAGGCTTAGAGTGAGATGCTGTATCATACCTCATCTACCCCGTCTCCTCCAGAGGATATTAGGAGGCACCCAACACCTCCAGTTCCTCCGTCTGGCACTACAGACTAGGATATGCGGAGTGCTTTGCAGTTATTGACTAGTTTAGTAGTTGCTCAGGCTCAAAGGCAGAATACAGGTGATGTTGATAAACCAATTAGTACGAGAATTCGTGATTTTATTAATTTAGACCCTCCAATGTTTACCGGATCAGACCCCAAGGAGGACCCGCAGACTTTTATTGACCATGTTCATCATACACTGTGGGTTATGCATGTTAGTGATACAGAGGCAGTAAAGTTGGCTTCTTATCGGCTACGGGATTTAGCGGTTCTCTGGTATGATAGTTGGGAGAGATCCAGGGGTCCGAACGCTCCTCTAGTTGTGTGGAAGGAATTTTCTAAGGCCTTTCTTTGTCACTACTTGCCAGTTGAGATACGATGAGCTAGAGCTGATAAGTTCTTGAACCTTAGACAAGGTAATATGAGTGTGTGAGAGTACAGTATGCAGTTCGATTCTTTAGCAAGGTATGCTCCCCATATGGTGGCCGAGATGAGTGATAGGGTGCATTTGTTCGTGAACGGATTGGGACCACATCTGATAAATGAGTGCACGACAGCCTCCTTGGTGGAGGGCATGGATATTTCCCATATTCAGGCTTATGCCCAGACCCTAGAGGATCGTAAGCTCCAACAGAGGGCAGATAGGGAGCAGGATAGGGGCCAACATAAAAGGGCGAGATTTGCAAGATATTCTAATGACTTCAGAGGCAGCGTCAGGCCCCAGTCTTCGAGGAGTTCGGCGCCACCTGTAGCTAGTGCTCCTCCACAGTTTCAAAGGCCTCGATATGATCGATTTACCCAGTCTGGTCCAGGTCAGAGTTAGCAGGCATCAGGCTCGCAACATCACAGGGATACTAGTCAGACGAGACCAACAACACCACGTTGTCATCAGTGCGGCAAGGCCCACTTTGGACTGTGCCGTCGAGGTTCTGATGTATGTTATTCTTGCAGACAGGTTGGCCATATGATGCGAGATTGTCCTAACAGGGGAGGTGATGGTATGGCTCAGCCGACTGGATTTGTGTCTGCTTCTTCCTCATCAGTTCGACCTCCAGCACGGGGTTTTCAGCAGTCGACAGGTCATGGTAGAGGTAGAGGTGCAATGCCGAGTTTGAGTGGTGGTCAAAATCGAACCTATGCTCTAGTAGGTCGACAGGATCTTGAGTCGTCTCCAGATGTTGTTACAGGTATATTATATGTGTTTTCTTATGATGTATATGCACTGATTGATCCGGGATCTACATTATCATATGTTACACCCTTTGTGGCTAATAATTTTGGCATTGAACCTGAATTGATAAGTAAACCCCTTGCGGCATCTACTCCGATATGAGATTCTGTGATTGCTAGAAGGGTATATAGAGGTTGTACTGTGATGATTTGTAGTCGTCAAACCTCGGCAAATTTATTTGAGTTAGAAATGGTTGATTTTAATGTGATAATGGGAATGGACTGGTTGGCCTCATGCTATGCAAATGTTGACTGTCGTACGAAGATGGTTAGGTTTCAATTTCCTGGTGAACCCATCATTGAATGGAAAGGGAATATTTCTACATAAAAAGGTAGGTTTATTTCCTATCTTAAGGCAAGGAAAATGATCTCAAAAGGTTACATTTATCATTTCGTCCGCGTTAGGGATGCGGAGGCGAAACCGCCTACTTTACAATCAATCCCCGTGGTCAACGAATTCCCAGATGTTTTCCCAGATGAACTCCCAGGCCTTCCTCCTAAAAGGGAGATTGAGTTTAGCATTGATGTGTTGCATGACACTCAACCGATCTCTATCCCTCCATACAGAATGACCCCGACAGAGTTGCGAGAGTTGAAGGTGCAGTTGAAGGACTTGCTGGATAAGGGCTTCTTTAGACCTAGCACTTCACCTTGGGGTGCACCAGTCCTATTCGTGCGGAAGAAAAATAGGTCTTTACGGATGTGTATCGACTATCGACAGTTGAATAAGTTTTCTATAAAGAACAAGTATCCATTTCCAAGAATTGATGACCTGTTTGACCAACTCTAGGATGACAAGTATTTCTCCAAGATTGATTTACGTTCAGGGTATCATCAGGTGAGGGTTAACGAGAAGAATATTCCAAAGACGGCCTTCCGGACAATATACAGGCACTTTGAGTTCTTGGTGATGTCGTTCGGGCTAACAAATGCCCCAGCAGCTTTTATGGATCTCATGAATACTATATTTATGCCCTATCTTGATGTGTTCGTGATTGTATTCATTGATGACATTCTAGTATATTCTCGTTCGGAGGCGGAACATGCGGGCCACTTGCGGATAGTATTACAGACGCTTCAGGATCGTAAGTTATATGCTAATCTCTCCAAATGTGAATTTTCGCTGAACTCAGTAGCGTTCCTTGGCCATGTGATATATGACGAGGGTATTAGTGTCGACACTTAGAAGATCGATGCATTAAAGAATTGGCCTAGACCTACAACACCATCAGAAGTCCGCAGCTTCCTAGGGCTAGTAGGATATTATAGGCGGTTTGTAGAAGGGTTTTCCTCTATATCATCACCATTGACTAAGTTAACACAGAAAGCTACCAAGTTCCAGTGGTCTGACACTTGTGAACGTAGTTTTCAGGAGCTGAAGAATCGATTGACATCCGCACCAGTGCTCACTCTCCCTGAAGGAATAGAAGGTTATGTGGTATATTGTGATGCCTCAAGTATAGGTTTGGGGTGCGTATTGATGTAGCGTGGAAAGGTGATTGCTTATGCATCAAGAGAATTGAAGAAGCATGAAAAGAATTATCCAACCCATGATTTGGAATTGGCTGCAGTAATATATGCTTTGAAGATATGGCGGCACTACTTATACGGCGTCCATGTTGACATCTACATAGATCACAAGAGTTTACAATACATCTTTAAGAAGAAAGAGTTGAATTTGAGGCAGCGTAGGTGGCTTGAATTACTAAAAGACTATGAAGTCGAGATATTGTATCATCCCGGTAAAGCCAATGTTGTGGCAGACGCTCTTAGTCGTAAATCAATGGGAAGCTTAGTACATATTGAGGCAGGTAGATGGGGGTTGACTAAAGAGCTTCATCAGCTAGCCAATATGAGAATCAGATTGTTAGACTCTGATGATGGAGGTGTTACTGTACAGAATATATCAGAATCATCTTTGGTAGCCGAGGTAAAAACACGACAATATGAAGATCCTATCTTAGTACGATTAAGAGAGAGCATTCAGCAGTGTAAAAGTATGGATTTTGAGATCGGAAGAGATGGGGCATTGAGATACCAGGGCCAATTATGCGTGCCTAATGTGGCAGGGTTGCGAGAGAAGATTATGAATGAGATTCATCAATCCCGATATTCCATCCATCCCGACTCGACAAAGATGTATCATGATGTCAAGGAGCAGTATTGGTGGGATAACATGAAGAAGTCTATTGCAGAATGTGTAGCCTAGTGTCCCAGTTGTCAACAAGTAAAGATAGAACATCAGAAACACGGTGGATTGCTTCAGAATATAGAGATTCCGACCTGGAAATGGGAGGTGATTAATATGGACTTCATTATTGGATTACCTCGCTCTTATCATAAGTTTGACTCCATCTGGGTGATAATTGATCGACTTACAAAATGTGCCCATTTTCTGCCAGTTAAGAGAACTTACACGGTTGAAGATTATGCGAAGTTATATATCAAGGAGATTGTTAGGCTTCATAGTGTGCCGGTATCTACTATATCAGACCGAGGAGCTCAATTTACAACTAACTTTTGGAGATCTTTTCAGAAGGGTTTAGGCACACAAGTGAATCTCAGCACTGCATTTCATCCGCAGACTAACGGACAGGCTGAACGTACCATTCAGACACTGGAAGATATGCTACGAGCATGTGTTCTAGATTTTAAGGGAAATTGGGATAACCATCTTCCACTCATAGAATTCGCCTACAATAATAGCTACCATTCCAGTATTAAATGGCCCCATATGAGGCACTATACAGGAGAAGATGTAGATCATCAGTTGGATGGTTCGAAGTCGGTAAAACAGAATTATATGGGCCAGATTTGATTCACCAAGCTATTGAGAAGGTGAAAGTGATACAGGAGCGATTGAGGACAACACAAAGCAGGTAAAAATCTTATTCCGATGTCCGACGTCGTGATCTGGAGTTTGAGGTTGGGTTTTCCTGAGGATCTCACCAATGAAGGGTATTATGCGTTTTGGGAAGAAAGGTAAGCTGAGTCCAAGGTATATCGGGCCGTATAAAATTCTTCGACGGATTGGACAGGTTGCTTATGAGTTAGAATTGCCATCCAAAATTGGAATTTGTCCACCTGGTATTCCATGTATCTATGTTGAGGAAATGTATTAGAGACCCTTCTCGAGTCGTCCCTATCAAAGATGTACAGGTTACAGAGGACCTATCATATGAAGATGTGCCAGTGGCTATATTAGATCGACAAGTCCGCAAGCTGAGAACAAAAGATGTAGCTTCCATCAAAGTATTGTGGAGGAACAAGAATATGGAAGAAATAACATGGGAAGCAGAAGAGGAGATGAAGTCTAAATACCCGTACCTATTCCAGAATGAAGATAACAAGGATGCTGGTGGAACACATGATACATTGGAAGGTGAAATGGCTCTATGAGGTAAGCAATAACTTGAGAATACTCTTCCTTAATACAAAATGGCGATATGCAGATAATGTACATGTCCATAATGCTTTGCATACTCTTGTAAGGCCATACATTGAGATAACCGCTTGCAAGTTTGTCCTCTATTTATGGGAGAAACTTGGCCGGAATCCACGATGATTTAAACTCCCCATGAACCCTTACATTCAAGGATGAATGTTCCTAAGGGGGAAGGGTGTTACAACCCATATCCACACGCGTTAGTTCATGCCATATATTAGTTAACATAAATCCAATAAGGAATTACCTTTGAGATGATAAGAAGTTAATCCTATTGGTCTTAAGTGATACAAGGGTGTATAAGGGTGATTAACAAGTATTAGAAGTTAAACGAATCAAGGATGTTGTAACTCATATTTTTAGGTAAACCTAGAGGTTCTTAATACACTCAAGAGGTCACGTATTAAGGTATTTGAATCATATAATATCTGTATCATAAGTCTTGAAGTCAAATGAGTTATGAAACAAAAGTCGACAAACGTTGTTGCAACTTAGGTTCATAAGTTTACTTAAACATTAGGTTAAATGATTCTAAGCTTTTATCCTAATTTGCATGGAATTACGGGGTGATCTACCCACCAAATTAAAGATCTATGAGTCTAGTTTCCAACGTATTAAACCGTTTGTCAATACGATCTCAGAGTATAGAGATATTCATATTTTTGCAAGCCTGCGCAGATTGGTAGATGACAAGTAGGTGCATCACCTACTTGCCAAAATGATAGGACAAAATTAAAAGACCTAAGTCGGACAAGAGAGTAATTTTAAGGGGTTATGAACTCAGTTATTTCATCCATATTTCAGACCCTCAAAACCAAAGTTAACCCCTACAACTCCTCCCCAAAAATCCCACACAAACCCTAATCGATTTTCTCTCTCTTTCAAGTTCTATTTGAAGGTAAAACCTAGAGTTTAAAGAACCAAGGGAAGGGCTGAGTTATCCAACAAGTAAGGTAAGTTACTGCCATCTTTCATACATTTTTCTGTGCTGTGAATTCATGGTAATTCGTTCTATACATGTAAGAACTCACGGGACGGTGATCGAAAGCCGTGAGTTCGAGTTATTCACTTGTAGCAGACTGTTTTGTGGACTGTTTTGTGTTGCTATTGGGCTGCGTGTTTTACTACTATTTTGTGGAGTTTTGGAGGTGGAAGGGTGTGTAGAAACACCATATATATGCAGGGTTGTGGGCTGATAGTTATTCGTAACATTTCCGGGTCGTTTGACACGACTACGGTGGCCGTCGTATATATGATGTAATTAGGTTGTGCGTGGACTATTTTGGGAGGCTCAATATGTTTATTATTGATGTTGTTTGGGCTGTTTGGTGATTGTTTTGAATGGCGTGAAGTCTGATATATAGGGGAGGTGCTGTCCGTTTCAACGTAAAATAGGTTGTGGTCGATACATAATAGTTATGACGCTTAAATGATAACGATAGTATCGTTTCTCTTATTGTAGACTAAGGAGTTGTGACAATTGCATAGCTTGTGATTGGGGCAGTATATACAAGGTATGTGAGGCTATCCCTTTTCTTCTTTTACACGACTCCGATTGTACATAATGTAATGAATGAGCTTCCAAAGATACTCTACTCTTAGAAGCTAGCAGTACTTACATTGCTTTCCCTCTTATGGAACGATTGATGTTAATGTTGCTTCTCTTATTCTTATGTTATCAATGTTGTTGGTACTTCCTGATTCTTATAAGGTTCTTAATGAAGAGTTGGTCCGAATAACGTGTATAGAGGATACCGACTTTACATCACTCCGAAAGGTTTAGAATGTGATTCCATGAGTCGAGCATGCATTATATGTATGTATCTATTTTACTCTACCGAGCTGCGCTATAGTCGGCCGGGTACGACACATACTGTGCAACCACTGATCAGTAGGGTTTTACCGAGTTTCACGTGGCCGGGTACGATTCTACCGAGCCTTATGACGGCCGGGTACATTTTTACCGAGCCTATTATGGCTAGGTACGATATGATGATGATGATGCCCAAGAGGCGTATGTTTTAAAAGTTTATGTATACATACATATGTATCATGCATTTCATGTCAGTAGCCCTCAGAGGTACTCAGATGTTCCCGATTGTATATTCTCTATCCCTGTTTACATTACTGTTCGTATTTATGGTTCCCTGCCTTACATACTCAGTACTTTATTCGTACTGACGTCCTTTTGTTTGCGGACACTACATGTCGTGCTGCAGGCCCTAATAGACAGGCAGGTGCAGCTCCCCTACCGCAGTAGGTTGTCCAGTTCAGCAGTGATTGGCGAGATCCCTTCTTCGGACTTGCCGTGGTCTTGGTATGCATTTTTGTTATAGACATTATGGGTATGTCGGGGCCCTGTTCCGGCTATGTTGTAGCACTTATGTTCATTTAGAGGCTCATAGACAAGTGTCGACTCATGTATAGTTTGGTATGCCTTGTCGGCTGGTTTTTGTTGTATAGTCTTTCATGGTAGCGTGGTAGCTCGTACCTTATATGTAGTTTCTTGATTGTCTGGTCATCCCCTGCTATGTATGTTCATGCCATCATATTTTATTGTTGGTTGTCCATGATCCATGTCTACCATTTATATTGATCTCGTCAACCCTGAAATATAATAAAAAAAAGAGGTTAGATAAAATGTACGTTGGTGCTCGGCAAGTATGGTCGGGTGCTAGTCATGGCCCTCCAGTTTGGGTCGTGACATCTTACCTTCTTCCCCCTTGCACAAGCCTCACAAACTATGTCTTCCTTGAACTTGATGTTAGGTAACCCTATCACCAAGTCCTTAGAGACCAATTTGTTTAGCTGATTCAGACTGGCATGACCAAGTCTTTTGTGCCACAGGAGGGGATCATTATCCAGCACACTTAGGCATGATAGTTCATTTTCTGAGAGAGTGGACAAATCTACAATGTAAATATTATTAACTCTTTTTCCCTGCAAAACAATCTTGTCAGTGGTAAGATTAATCACAAAGCACTTAGTAAAGGTGAATGCTACAAGGTTATCTCTGTCACACAGTTGTGACACATTGATAAGGCTGTATTTCAAGCCATCTATTAAGTAGAAATTCTCAATGGAGTGAGAGTCTGTCTTACCTACCTTTCCAATCCCAATTATCTCACCTTTCTTCCCATTTGCAAAGAAGACATTGCCTCCCTTTAAGTCCTTAAGTGAAAGAAATTGGTTCTTGCTTCCTGTCATATGTTTTGAGCAACCACTATCCATGTACCATATTTGGCTACTTCCCTTCACTTAGACCTCTTGTTCATCATCTGATTCTCCTATGGCCATAAGAGCTTGTTCATCTCCAGCTTCATCTTCTGATTCCTCATCTGATGTTTCTTCCCAGGCAGCAACCATAGCCTTTGTTGATCCTTTGTTCCTTTTTGGTTGAACCTGTTCCTTCTTCCTGCTCCTTCGTTCAGCCCTTTCCTTCTTCCACTCAATTTCCCATTGACGGCAGTTCTTGATCATGTGATCAGTCTTACCACACTTGTAGCAGCCCTCATTGGTCTGTTTCTCATGAGCTCTTGGTTTGTTGAAGGTTGTACCTCTTGAAGAACCCTTTCCTCTCATCAAGTAATTTGAAATTTCTAGTGATCATAGCCATTTCATCATCCTCCAAATTTGAACCTTCAGCAATTCTAAGAGCCAAACTTCTTTCCTTGTTGGGTGCATCCATTTTCATGGTCTGCCTTCTCAGTTCATAAGAAGTAAGGTTTCCTATTAGTTCATCCAGCTTGAGGGTAGCAATGTTCTTTGATTCCTGAATAGCAGTGATTTTGCTTTCCCAAGAGACTGGCAGAACCCTGGTCAAAATCTTCTCAACTTTGTCTTCTTCGAGAATAATCCTTCCAAGAGATTTAAGTTCATTTGTCAGTGTGGTGAACCTTGTATACATCTCTTGGATGATTTCTCCTTCCTTCATGGTGAAGTTCTCATACTGGAAGTACAATAGTGTTCCTCTGGACCTCTTCACTTAAGGTGTTCCTTCATGAGCCACTTGTAGAGTGTCCCAGATTTCCTTAGCAGTAGTACAACTTTGGATTCTATTGTACTCATCTGGACCTAGTCCACACACAAGCCATTTCTTGGCCTTGGCATTTTTCTCCCACTTATTCAGGTCTTCAGCAGTGCAGTCAACCCTTGTCTTAGGAACATCCACTCCTTCAGCATTCTTCTTTGTAGTTGCTAGAGGACCATCAGTGACTATGTCCCAAAGATCATAGTCTTCTCCTATGATGTGATCCCTCATCCTGTTCTTCCACCAAGAATAGTACTGATCATTGAAAAGTGGAGGCCTAGCAGTGGATTGCCCTTCCCAGTTCCTAGGTGGTGCACTCATGTTGATCTTTTCCTAAGGTGTTAGCCTCTTCAAGGATAACCTGCTCTGATGCCAATTGATGTTTTAAGCATCAATACCACACAAGAGGGGGGTGATTATGTGGTACCCAATTTTCGATCTAGAAGAATCTGTTCTTCTAGGTGTTCTAACTACTACTGTTTGAGGAATTAAAAGTACATAAATTAAAGAACACAAAGATTTTTACGTGGAAAACACCCGACTCAAAAGGTGAAAAAACCATGACCTACTAATCAGTAGGATTTTTCCCATCACTTCACTAAATCACTGAGCCAAAACAACATTTACAAAACTCTTTGTAAACCTAAGGATTACCTCTAATCCCGTTGTAGCAACCGGCCTCTAACTCTTGTGACAACTTCA
The DNA here is from genome assembly GCF_000715075.1 of Nicotiana tabacum. Lineage (NCBI taxonomy): Eukaryota > Viridiplantae > Streptophyta > Magnoliopsida > Solanales > Solanaceae > Nicotiana > Nicotiana tabacum. Next base: position 141,349,447 of record NC_134087.1, on the reverse strand, counting down.
AGTTAGCCTATAACTTGAACTCTCAAAGTACCTAATACAATTGCTTCTTTGAAAGCTGGAAAGGTAAAACTTTAAACCACCTACTACAATTGAACAAGAATAAGAAAAAACACAATAGAACTGGTTCTTCTATCTCGTTCAAGTAGCTTCAGGAGTGCACACTCAAATCTCACATAAATTGCTTGCAAAATCGACTTGCTCTTTTGCTTTCAAGTTAGCTTAACTTCTGCGTTTGTGCAATCCATGTAAAAGAGATCAATCACTGTCATTTAATAGGTTAGTAATCAGAGTTTGATTGGGATTCAATTTCTGATCTCTTATCGTAGTTGAGTCCTTGACGATATCAAACTCTAACACTCTCTTTATCTGGATTGTGTTCTCTTCATATAAGGAGACTTTCTCCCCTTATACAATATGCGACCTTTTCAATCAGATCACGAGATATTGCTTCTTGATCAGTGGGACTTATCTCCTTCACGTGCATCTCACATGTATAGGTTGATCATGACTGTGCTTCACATGATGGACCTGGTCCATGACTGAGTTCATTTGTCATTCTTCAAAACTTCACCTGTTCTTGGGCCAACACCCTAGTCTATTACCTTCGATCATTTCCAAATCTATATAGATCTGAGATGAATCGAGCACTAATTCATGTTTTCTCTGAAAATTTCTGGTTTTAATCAATTATTCTTGCTTTTCCCTAAAACTAGGGTTCATTATGAGTTGTTTTTTTAAAGGTTTTCTGACTTCTAATGTGTAATCAATCCTCTTTTCATCTTCTTGACTGACTTATGCAAAATATATTCAAACCCTTGTTGATTTCATGAGATACTTTGATTTCCTGATCTTTGCTTCGATTTTGAGTCTTTCAGTGTTACCAACTGTATTAATTCACCCTGTATTTTCTGATTTACACATTTCTCCTTTTCAAGTCCATTATTCTATGGGTTTTCCCCTAATTGATCTCTATTAGGTTTTGCATCTGTTTCCGGCTAATTTTTGTACTTCTTGTGAAGTTTTACTTAGCTATTTTCTATATGTGGAAGTTGATATTTCTTTACAGAAATCTGTATCACTTTGAAATTCCGGCTGATTGATTTGCTCTTGATTGTTTCCTTGTTTATGATCTTAATTTGGGCATTCATGCCTTATTTAATTATCTGTATAATTGTGGATCTTTGCTGATTCTTTATATAGTACAATTAAGGTCCATTCCTTAATTAGGACCCTGTATTACAATTTGATCAAGGAGTCTATTCTAAACTCCTTTATTTGGTTTGAACTCCTTGCCTTATTCAATCCCTATTATTACCTTTTGGCTAATTGCCCCTAATTAAATGAGTCTATTCTGAACTCCTTATGTGATTGGATTCTGTGACCTCTTAATTGCTGGTTTCTGATTCTTTTACCTTATTTGTTGTACTCTTGAACTGCTATATAAGCACTCTCATTCTGCTCCTTCAAGACACGGACACTAAGTTCAGAATACACACACTCACACTCAAACTCTCTCTTCTTTCTCTGTTACTTGTGATAACTATTGGTCTAGCCGGATGAAAGCCAAGGCTAGACATTGGAACTACACATGCTTTATATTCTGCACTTTCTTCTTTAACTGGTATGTCTCTAGTTAAATTTTGAAACTCAAACTCCATGGGTTGCTTTCCTGCACTGGTTCAATTGGCTATGTTATTCAACTTGTTTCCCTGTTTACTGCTTTATTTAGCATGTCTAAAGCTTGTCTCCTCTTGTTCAATGTGTAATCAGCATGTCAAAACTCCACTAGGTTATTTGATACTTGTACATCATGTTTACCTAGTCCCTGCTTACCACCTCTTTAACTAGTGTAATCATGTTAGTTACTTAGTATCCTAATGCATTTGATTAGCCCTAATTGTATGCCCAGTTCTGTCCCATACACCCTTGTCTTCAACATGATTTTGCTACATCCTTACTCTATGTTTCAACTGCCTATTACCATGACTTACTTGCTTAGTGGACTCTGAGTTGTTTTGTGCATTTTTCATATCAAATGTTTCCCTATTTATGTGGTTTCATCCCTATATGTTGTCAATCCCCTTCACCCCCTATATGTAAGTCTGCTTGTTAAGTGTCTGTGAATATGGGCCTTCTATGATTAATTGTGTTGTTTGTTGAGTATGCTTTCCTCAAAAAATGATTTCAAAACTATTGCTCCTACTCTTAGTATTCTTCTCAAAACAGGTCACTCCTAGCATTTTTTAAAACTGTTTTCCATTTCTGAATCTTTTCTATACACTCTTTTACTAAATCTTTCAAAACTATGTCAAACACTCTCACTTTACTCTTAGACTATTAGGTTTTTCCCCTCTAGTGTGTGTACTGCTTAGGGATCCTTGAGATCCCTCTTAACTCTGGCCCTTCCACACTGCACATAACCAATTCCTATTTGAGAAAGGTCTTGGTGTAAGCACTGCCCGGGATCCTTGAGGTCCTTAGGGAACTCTGACACACCAAGACACACTATTGGCCTTGAGATATTTGGCTTCTGAGACTGTATTGAAGGTCTGACACTCCTAGTTTTGCTTTGGGCCTAATTTAGGCTCCCTATAGTATAGTTTCATTTATTTATGTAATTCATTTGATCCTGATTTGTAATAATATTCTTTGTAAACAGATATTGGGGTAATTAGTAAAAGGGGAGGGTTCCTATATGATTTTTGTGGGAAACCGGTTATAAATCTTGCTTTAGGTTTATATTATGATTCACTATAGAAATAATGCTTTAGGATTATGTTGTACTTATCTACTATAGTAATCATGCTTTAGATCTGTGTTGTTTGCATTAGAAATCCTGCCTTAGGATACTCACGTTTACTGCCTTTGCATATTAGAAAACATGTTATAGTTCATGACTTCATTTCTGATTCTGCATAAGTTGTCACCACCTGGAAATCCCATCATTAAGTTTTTTCTGTAATCATGCTTAATAAAATGACCATCTTTATGTGCATTTGAAATCCTGCTTTAGGACTCTGTGTGTATTTGCTCTAAATCATATCTACGTCGCTTAAATGAATAACTGTCTATAAAAAGGTTTTAAAATAGTCCAACACATAGATATCATGTTCTAGTATAAATAAGCATGAAATCATCTTTTGTAACACTAATCGCCTAGATCAGCATACCTACATGACTGAATAACTTCACGTTGTTTTAACTAGTTCCCAGAGTTATGATTGCACATAGACCCACGCCTAGGCAAGTCTTAGAAAATTAATGGCCTAAAACATTGAAAATTATAATCTTCTTGTTTGTAAAATTGTCCAGGCATAACATTCTTCAAAATCAATAGGCAAACTGATTAGGATTCTGCCACTTCGCCTTAAAACAAATGCTGTATATTCTGTGTTTGTGATATTCATTTAGATATCATGTTCTAGGGCCTTCTGAATTTCATTAAAATCAGTTGTTTGAGACGTGCTACTTATTTGTTTATGTGTAGAGGTAAACATGAGACATTAATTGCTTCCCTATTTGACAGTCCTACGTGTTATTTGTTGACGCTTAGATTTTACCTTTTTAAACACCTTAGGAGGGTCTAGTTCTGCCTAAATGAAGAGGTCCTAAACACCTCTAGGACCACAAGGAAGGGACGGGTAAAGCATGCTTAGAGTTCATTAATTAAACTCGCTTATATAACCACTAAGGGGAGGATAATGGGTTGTAAAAGGATATGATGACCTATTCGCTAATGTCACGTGTAACCCCTCTATTTGAGGAAGACTTACCAGGTATTGTACAGATGTGATCCTATAGTCTAACCAACTTAGGACTTCCCTTCCTCAATTCATATCTGTGTGCTTAGACTGTCTAAACTTCTTTAGTTTGCATATGACTGCCTAAACTTCCTTTATTTCCAACTATGTGCTTAGACTACTTGCCTGTTAAATGACTAATTCACATAACTGAGTTCGGCTGGGACCCACCATTGTGGACCGCGAGGGGTGCCTAACACCTTCCCCTCAAGGTTATTTCGAGCCCTTACCCTAATCTCTGGTAATGCAAACTGGTTACATGAGTTAATTTCTTTAGGTGCCCTAACGCACCTTAATCCGTTAGGTGACGACTCTTCAAATACCCGATTCCCAAAAGGAAACGAGTTGTTCCAAATGAATGTCAAAACTCAGGCTTCTGCGAGGAAAAAGGGGGGCACGACAACATGGAAACTCTGCTAGGGATATTTTAGGTTCTTACTATAACAAACTTATTTTTGTGAAATAGTTTTAAGAATTCTTTGTCCCGTGCACTCTCCCCCTTATTTGAATTTAACTGCTTATTTTCAAGCATTTATGATTTCCTTTCCTAAAATAGGCTTGTCTCTTTGTTTTCTTTTTTCGTAACTATCTTTCAATTATTTAAATACAACACTTATCGTTTTTTAATGTGCAAATACTTGACAACATGCTATTTATTGTTGCATAAATCATGCTCAACATCATATTCCACTCGTGCGTAATCAATCCTATTGCAAAGCTTGATGGGTGTTTTCATTCTTCCTATATATCACCCTTTAAGTTCGGAAAGGCGTATTTGCAGTAAAACTAGACGATCAGTAGTGCATTCGACGGTTTCGTGCCTTTCCCCCTCAAGTTGTCCGCTTGAGGGTCCCAGTCTAGACTTCTATAGTAACCCTACTCTGATTAATTGTGCATGCATCATGGTCAAACCTAGCCAAGTTAATATGTTGTCCGCATAATAACCCTTTAAGACAAGCCTCGTCCAAAGTCCATCGGGTATTCCATAATCCCAATGGACACAACCACGATTGTGTGCATTAATTTTGGAGAAATAAGTGCCCAATATGCTAATCATTATTGTATAAATAGATGAATTTTGAGGGGGAAAGGGCCTAACCATATTTTGTTTTGCAGAAAATGAGGCACAAAGTCCCCAGATTCGGTATGGTCATTAGCATACCTTCACTTTTGCTAGATTGGTGGAGGGATCTTCCTTCAAGTGACCAAAATTATATGAAATGAGTCTTAGGGAAGTTTCCCTCTCTGTTGGATCTTCACCCAAACAAAATGTTGATCGAGGCTACCACTATGTTTTGGGGACAAAGAGAGGTCCGTATTCTACTTTGGGGACATAGAAATGACTCATCTTCTAGAAGAAATAGGGGAATTTGCTGGTTGCCTTGGGATAGCTCTAGTTTATTAGCACCTGAAAATCGCATTGCTAGAGGATTTCTTAAGATGATGGGGCTGAAGAAAAATGATGATTTGGAGTGCCTGAAGAAATCCTACATACCTTTTAACTTCCTCTATGAATGATACAGTCACAGTAACTCTTACCATATTTTTGATGATGAGTTGTCAATCAACTCCTTGGGCTGGGTTCATCGTAGGGTCTTCGTGTTCATTGTGTGTTTCTTGGGCATGCTGGTATTCCCGATCCAAGGGGATAGAATCCATACCAAGCTGGCCATGGTGTCCAAAACTTTGATGGACGGAATCGAGGGGTAGACATATACCATTGTCCCTCATTGCAGATATGTACCGGGCCTTGGAATGCTGTCAGAAGGGATCCAGATTCTTTGAGTGTTGCAATTTGCTGCTATAGGTTTGGTTGTTAGAGCATCTCCAAAGGGGTCAATACCGCCAAGAGTTTCCACGAAGATCGTGGAATAATCACATAGCTTTCCATCACCCTATGAGAATGACTTACAGACATATTTGCTCAACCTAATGATGATGTAGGATGGGTGCAGTTCTTCAACAAGTTAACTAAGGACCAGGTTCAATGGATGTTCGAGTGGTTTCCCACCGGCGAGTTCATCATCAGATCCAGAGATGTTCCACACTTGGTGTTGATTGGGTTAAGGGGGATATATCCTTATACTCCCCTCAGGGTTATGAGACAGGCAGGTAGGAGACAAGTCATACCATGAGTCGCTAAGATGAGTCACTTCATAGTTGATTTTCAGGGTGATGCCATCTCATATAAGAATGAAGCACAACATATGTGGACTTTGAAGATTATCGTGGAAAAGGATACCATCGAGCCAAACCGATATCATACGGGTCACTTATACTTTTACCTCTCATGGTTGGATTATAACATAGTAGGGATCTTCGAGCCAAGGTTTGGTCCAGGAAACAGGGTCATAAATGAGTTTGTCAAAGCAGAGGTGAAGTATAACAAGCTACGCAAAAGAGTTTGAGAGTCTGAAGCTGAGCATATGGCACAACATATGGCCGATATGGAAATGATTAATGAATGGAAAGAAAAGGCTGTTAAATCCAGCAAAAGGTTGGAATATCTGGAGTACAGTTTAATGGAATTGGAAGGGAAGATAAGAAAGAGAGTCACCGACTGCCAGAATACTGAGGGAAACGAATAAGGGCATTTGGCAAGGGCATTCTTACTACTGAACCTGCTCGAGCTGGGAGAACTAATTGACAATAGCATCCGGTTTGGAGAGGGTCTTTCTAGGACCAAATAGATTAGGTTTACTTGCTTTTCTTTTAAATGTAATAAGGCCAAGTACCATTAGTAACATTATTTAGTATCGTTTTGGGTCATTTGTTTTTACATTAATGAAATGAGGCAGTTATTGACACTGAATTTCTCCAAATCTATTTGTCGCTAAGCCTACCTCGGGCACAATGAGGCTCCCAAATTAGGACACGAATTTACATTCCAGCAATATGTGTTTAAATACTGCAAACATTTCAGAACCCTTACTGACTTGTTTACCTTTTGTTTTTCTTTATTCTTTATTCCTATCCCCAAGGTTGGTTCGCACATACTGGCATTACCAGCGTATCACACCATATCTAGAGGCCCTCCACCTCCTTCTCCTCCAAGTAATACAAAGAACAGAGGGAAAGCTAAAATGGACGACTTAAGTGGTATTCGAAAGGAAAATGCAGAGAATGCGGAAACTTCAGATGGTCGAAGCGCTCCAGCGCCAAATGATTTGGTTTTACGATTGGAACAAAAGATACTGGAGTTACAAGGAGAACTTGAGCAGGTCTGCAACTTAGCAAACCTATCCCTCACCCTGAATATCCCCGATATCAACCAACAAAACACTAAAAACCCAGCACCTCCCCAAAATATACCAAACCAGCATCCACAAAACCCTTCCGCACCACATCAATATGCAACTCCACCTCAAAATCTCAATCCCTTACCGATACCAATCCCACCACAACACCATCATCAACCAATCCAGTACCCACCAATTGGTACCTATCACACTCCCCAGAAAACACCACAACCTATTCCCGACCCTCAAAACTCAACCAATGATCACCACTATACCAAGGTCCCAGGAACTCTCCAAAACAACCCTATATATGTGGAGACCGTACCTCACTCTACTCAGCCAACCTCATATACACCAGAATTCACTGAAAAGGGCCTGCTCATCAAGAACATTGCTGAGGAACTCAAGAAATTGACAAGTCGAGTTTAGGGTGTCGAAGGAAGCAAAGGGATAAAGTGTTCGAATTATGAAGACTTATGCATACAATCAGATGTAGAACTACTAGAGGGTTACAAACCTCCTAAGTTCGAGATGTTTGACGGTACAGGTGATCCCAGGGTTCATATAAAAACCTATTATGACAAACTTGTCTGGGTCGAAAAGGATTAAAAGAACCGGATGAAGCTTTTCAAGAGGAGTCTTACGGGAGATGCCTTATCCTGGTACATTAGCTAGGATCCTAAGAAATGGTCCAACTGGGTGAGTATGGCATCTAATTTCATGGACCAATTCAGGTTCAACACAAAAATGCACCAAATATTTTCTACATTCAGAACCTTCAGAAGAAGCCCATCGAGACTTTCCGCGAGTATGCTACTCATTGGAGGTCCGAAGCGGACAAAGTCAGGCTCGCATTTTACGAGGAAGAGATGAACAAATTCTTCGTCAGAGCACAGGACCCGCAATACTATGAAGGGCTGATGGTTATTGAAAACCATAAATTCTCTGATATCATCAAATTTGGTGAAATGATCGAAGAAGGCATCAAGAGCGGGATGCTAACAAACTTTGAGGCACTATAGGCCACGAACAAAGCACTACAATCAGGGGGCATATCAAAGAAGAAAGACGTCAGGGCGGTAATGGTGGCTCAAGGCCCAAAATCTCCACTCACTTACAAAACATCTCCACTCATATACCAAACACCTCCACCCACATACCAAGCACCTCCACCTACATATCAACCCTCATATCCTAGATATTCCCAACCAGCCACTGTCTATCACACCTATAATTCCCAACCATCTTATTTCCAGTCACCTCCAATTTGTCAAAACTACCCAAGACCTCGACCCAATTTTGACTGCAAATTACCCAGAGAATACACCGCTATTGCTAAACCCATCGACCAGCTGTATGAAAGGCTAAAGGCCGCTGGTTACATTACCCCTATTCCCGTTGTGGCAGTGGAGAACCCATATCAATGGGTCAACCCAAACAAAACCTGTACATATGACTCCGGTATGAAGGGGCACACCATCAATGAGTGACAAACATGGAAAGACAAAATCCAAACACTGATTGACAATAAGGTCATACATGCAAAAAAAGCTGCACCCAACGTCCGCAACAATCCTCTCCCAAGTCATGATGGTGGGATACATGTGATAGAGATGGATGAAGAATAGGATCCTAAGGGGTCAATCAGGCTTATTCGAGAGGGCGATGACTTCAAACCTGCAGTCACACTCACTCCTATTATAGTACAGACGCAGTCGCCAGTCGAGGTTGAGGTGGCCGCATCGGTTCCATTTGAGGTAGAGGTAGATCCAACTGCAGCTACATCTATTCCATTTGAAGTAGAAGTGGCCACACCTTTCATAGTGACAGTATCAACCATACCTCCTTTCGATTCAAAAGCAATACCCTGGGATTACGTTGCCAAAGTTAGGCAAAAGAGAAAGGCAAAGATGGAAGAATCTGATGCGGCACAAGGAATGACCAGGACCGGAAGGGTCTATACACCTGAACACTTGGGAGGATCAAGTAAGGAGGCCACTACCAAACAGCCTATCATTGAAACATGGCTGGATGATCTTTAGAGGAAGGTACAAGCGAGGAAATACTCCGTCATTGACCATTTTAACAAAACCCCACCCAGATCTTCATCCTGTCACTATTGCGAAATTCAGAGGCACATGCTTTGATGAAGTTGTTGAATGAAGCTTATATGCCTAACAATATCACCTGCGGAGAGATGACCAACATGTTAAGGCAGGTGCTAGAAAGTCATAAGATAACCTTCCACGAGGACAAACTACCGCATGGGGGGTTGAATCATAACCGAGCATTGCATATCACGGTACAATTTGAAGGCAAGTTTATTGCCATAGTCCTGATCGATGGAGGTTCAAGCTTCAACATTTGTCCGTTGGATACTATGAAAAGATTGGGCAAAGGTTTCCATGAAATATGGGCAGGAAGTATGAACGTGAAAGCCTTTGATGGGTCTCAAAGGGCCACAATTGGGGAAATTAATCTTTATCTGCAGATGAGGCCAACTTGGTTTGACGTTGAATTCCAAATGCTTGACATAACAACTTCATACAATCTTTTGTTGGGCCGACCTTGGATACATGCCACTGGGGCTGTGGCTTCCACACTACACCAGGTCGTGAAGATCAAATGGAATCATCATGAGGTGATCATTCACAAAGATGGGAGTAACCCTATTTACACCAGTCAAACCATCCCGGTTATCAGAAATAGAAGAAGGCTAGGAGGAGAAACTTATCATCACATCGAATATGTCAATGCCGTTGAGAAAGACAAATGGTGGAGTAACAAAATAGAAATCATACTAGCATGGTTTGGGTATGAACCCTGCAAAAGTCTTGGGAAGAATCTCTAGGGCATTACCAAATCAATACAGCTGAAACATCATGATACTACCTTCAGGATCGGATATCAGTATAGATGGCAGGAGTACGATGATTGGTTGCCTCCGTGGTGTGGACCTTATTACCCTCATCAGCAATCAGTGCCATATCTGGGTCAAACTTTTCACCAGGCTGATACAATATAGGGAACTGCAGAAGAAGAAGCTCTAGCTGGGCTGAGGAATTTGTTCATAGAGGATGAGGACATGGATTGTAGTGCGATAATTGAGGAGGAGGATGATGAAGAAGGCCTCATTATTCAGACTGTGGAGAAGGGAGCTGTTCTTAAGAACTAGACTACCACACCATCCTGGGCCCGCCGAGTCCCTGGGTAGCTTGGCAATCAGCCTAATTTTATTTCTATAGCCATGCTAGGAATCTAAGATATTTTCAGTAATTTTGTTTTAAGACTCACTCGTTTCAAATAATTGCTCGATTCATCGAGCCATACTTGTTTTAGATGTTTTCAGTTTTAATCAATGCACTGCTATGTAGTATTCATTATTATCAACCACATTTTTTCTTTCTATAGCGTTATTATTACTTTTCCTGATGAACCGGTGACTATGACATGTAATGAGACAACGCAATATAAGGATAGTGACTTAGAGGAAGAAGATGAAATACCTGAGGAGGTTGTTAGAGAAGTTGAGAAGTTTGAGAATAAGACTAAGTTCAACCTGGACGAAACCGAAGCAGTAAATTTGGGAGATGTTGAAACCGTCAAAGAGACTCGCATAAGCATTCACTTATCATTGATAGATAAGAAAGAATACATTCGTTTCTTGAAGGAGTATGAGGACATCTTTGCATGGTCATATGATGACACGACCGGTCTGAGTACATCCATAGTGGCTTACAAGTTTCCCATTAATCTATTGTGTCCGCTAGTGAAACAGAAACTTAGAAAATTCAAACCAGACGTGAGCCTAAAAATCAAGGAGGAAGTTACTAAGCGGATCAAGGCCAAAGTCCTCAGGGTAGTTGAATACCCAACATGGTTAGCCAACATTGTACCAATTCCGAAGAAAGATGAGAAAGTAAGAGTATGTGTCGACTATCGAGACTTAAACACAGCAAGTCCTAAAGATGACTTCTCACTGCCAAATATACACATCCTGATCGACAATTGCGCCAAGCATGAGCTCCAATCCTTTGTATATTACTTCGCGGGTTATCACTAGATCTGGATGGATGAAGAAGATGCAGAGAAAACAACTTTTATTACACCATGGGGGGTGTACTGCTACAAGATGATGCCATTTGGTCTAAAGAACGCTAGGGCTACTTATATGAGAGCCATGACAACCATCTTCCATGATATGATACACAAAGAAATAGAGGTGTATGTGGACGACATCATTGTCAAATACAAGAGGGCCACAAATCACAAAGCAGACTTAAGAAAGTTCTTTGACATGTTAAGGAGGTACAACTTAAAATTGAACCCTGCAAAATGTGCATTCGGGGTTCGCGTAGGAAAGTTATTGGGATTCATTATCAGCCATCGAGGGATCGAGCTGGACCCGTCCAAAGTTAAGGCTATTCAAGAATTACCGCCACCTAGGAGCCAAAAGGACGTGATGAGCTTCCTAGGACGTCTCAACTATATCAGTCGCTCCATAGCATAGTCCACAATTATATGTGAACCCATCTTCAAGATGTTGAGGAAAGATGCTGAAACAAGTTGGACCGAAGATTGTTAGAAAGCTTTTGACAAAATCAAGGAGTACCTGTCCACACCACCAGTCTTGATCCCGCCGGAACCGAGGAGGGCTTTGCTATTCTATCTTTCTGCATTAGATGGAGCCTTCGGATGCGTTCTGGGACAACACGACGAGACAGGGAGAAAGGAGCAAGGCATATACTACCTAAGTAAGAAATTCACACCTTACGAGGCACGATACTCTCTATTGGAACGCACTTGTTGTGCTTTGACCTGGACGGCCCAGAAATTGAGGCATTACTTCTGTGCCTATACCACGTATCTCATATCCAAGATGAACCCTCTGAAGTACATATTTCAAAAAACCCATGCCGATTGAGAAGTTAGCCAAGTGGCAGATACTGTTAAGTGAGTTTGACATCATCTATTTAACTCAGAATGCGGTCAAAGGACAAGCATTGGCAGACCATCTTGCTGAAAATCCTGTGGGAGGAGAATATGAACCCTTGAAAACGTATTTTACTGATGAAGAAGTGTCATTCATAGGAGAGGACATTACTGAAATGTACGACGGTTGGAGGATGTTCTTTGATGGATCTTTAAATTTTAAAGGAGTGGCCATTGGAGCCGTCTTGGTATCGAAAACTGGCCAACATTATTCAGTGTCTGCTAAACTTAGATTTCCCTGCACCAACAACATGGCAGAGTATGAAGCCTGCATACTAGGTCTCAACATGGCAATCAACATGAATATTCAGTATGGCAATCGACATGAATATTCAGGAGCTGCTGGTAATCAGTGACTCAGATTTGCTTGTGCACTAGGTACATGGAGAATGGGCCACCAAGAATTCCAAGAAATTGCCATATCTTCACCATGTACAGGAATTGAGAAAGAGGTTCACGTAGATAGAGTTTCGGCATGTTCCCAGAATTCAGAACGAGTTTGCTGATGCATTGGCCACTTTGTCATCAATGATACAACATCCAGACAAAACTTTCATTGTTCCTATCCCGCTGAGAATCTATAATCAATTGGCTTACTGTGCTTATATTGAGCAGGAGACAGATGGAAAACCTTGGTTCCATGACATCAAGGAATATTTGGCAAAAGGAGAATACTCGGAGCATGTGAATCATACTCAGAAACGCACACTTCGGAGATTGTCCAATCACTTCTTCCATAGCGGAGGAAACTTGTACAGAAGAACTCCTAATTTGGGATTGCTAATGTGTATCGACGTAAAAGAGGCTTCTAATCTACTTGAGGAGATACATGTTGGGACCTACGGCCCATATATGAATGGTTTTGTCTTGTCCAAGAAGATACTCAGGGCCAGTTATTTTTGGATGACCATGGAGACAGATTGCATCCAATATCAAGTACATGCCAATATGATAAAAGTGCCGCCAAATGATCTCAATTCAACAAGCTCTCCTTGGCCATTCGCCGCCTAGGGAATGGATGTCATCGGTCCGATTGAGCCCACTGCTTCAAACGGGCACATGTTTAATACTTCACAAAATGGGTAGAGGCTACATCCTACAAGGCAGTAACTAAGAAAGTCGTGGCAGATTTTGTCCGCAACCAGATTGTTTGCCGGTTTGGAGTTATAGAATCAATCATCACTGACAATGCCTCCAATTTCAATATTGATCTGATGAAGACCATGTGTGAGACATTCAGAATCAAGTATGAGAACTCCACAACATATAGAACTTAGATGAATGGAGACGTAGAAGCCTCCAACAAGAACATTAAGAAGATACTAAGGAAGATGGTAGAAAACCACAAACAATGGCACGAGAAGTTACCCTTCACCTTGTTGGGGTACCGCACTATAGTCTCCATATCAACTGGGGCAACTCCCTACTTACTGGTTTATAGTACCGAAGCTATCATTCCCGCCGAGGTAGAAATTCCTTCCTTAAGGATCATATAGGAAACCGAACTCAGTGAAGTAGAATGAATACAGAGCCACTATGAATAATTGGCCCTTATAGATGGGAAAAGAATGAACGCAGTATGTCACAGTCAGCTTTATCGGAATAGAATGTCTAGAGATTTCAACAAAAGGGTCAAACCAAGACAGTATGCATCCCAACAACTGGTGCTAAAGGAGATCTTCCCCCATCAAGATAAAGCCAAAGGGAAATTCTCTCCCAACTGGCAAGGTCCCTACATGGTTCATATGGTGCTAACAGGAGGAGAACTCATACTTGCAGAAATGGACGGAGAAGTCTGGCCAAAACCAATCAATTCATACACAGTCAAGAGATACTATGTTTAGATTACTTACATTTCTTCTTCATGATGTAATTGAACTACGCTTGACCTGACGTTTAAGAAGGGATATGTAGGTAGCCCTGTGGGTTCGGTCATATCATAATAAATTTTTCATTTCCCCCAAAACCTTAAACTCGGCCAGAATTTTGAGGAGGACCCTCAAAATTTCGGAGCAAGTCCAGCTGATGCCATCGCATGCTAGAGAATCAGAAATTGGTTAAGAAACTGGGGCAGAATTTTAAGAAAGATTCTCAAAATTCCGAAGAAGGACGAGTTTCGTCACTCACAAACGGTCGAAGAATCATCTACCAAACTGGAGCAAAATTTTGAGGAGGACCCTCAAAATTCTAACACAAGAAAGCTGCAATGTCTCTGAAATGTGTTACAGTCACTAGTTCATCTAAAATTACTTGATAATTCACTTTATTTTCTAAAATAACTCTATTTTTATCAACAATTACATATTTTTGAAAAACTATATTTCTGTAATAGCCAGGTGTTACCCAGGGAAACTCAAACAAGGTCTCTAGAACGGAGGAGCAAAGCCAGCAGACGGAGGCACGAACCAACCTCCCCTTACAAAACTTACAATTTTTCTTTGAGCGCAGGCTTAGCATAACCGTAGCATTCACAAATATGTACACGCAGCAGAATCACTATCAATCAGGCCACTAAGCACTGAATATATATCCAACTAAGAAATACTCTACTCCTATTTGCCAACTGTTTACTGCATAAGGCTAAGCATTGCCTTCCATCTGCATAGGACTAAGCCTTGTCTCGCATCTTGCATGAGACTAAGCTCCGTCTCCAGTTGCATGTGGCTAAGACCTGCCTCTATATTCGCATAAGGCTAGGCTCTGCCTTCCATTTGCATGGGTTCTAAGCCCTGTCCAGAATCTTGCATGAGGCTAAGCCCTGCCTCCATTTTGCATAAGGCTAAGCATTGCCTTCTCCTTGCACGAGGCTAAGCCATGCCTCCATATTTGCATAAGTCTAAGTACTTCCTTCCATCTGCATGGGACTAAGCCTTGTCCTGCATCTTGTATGAGACTAAGCTCTGTCTTCAGTTGCATTAGGCTAAGCCCTGCCTCCATATTTGTATAAGGCTAAGCTCTGCCTTCCATTTGCATGGGGACTAAGCCCTATCCCGAATTTTGCATGAGGCTAAGCCTTGCCTCCATTTTGCATAAGGCTAAGCATTGCCTTCTCATTGCATGAGGCTAAGCCCTGCCTCCATATTTGCGTAAGTCTAAGTACTTCCTTCCATCTGCATGGGACTAAGCCTTGTCCTGTATCTTGCATGAGACTAAGCTCTGTCTCCAGTTGCATTAGGCTAAGCCTGCCTCCATATTCGCATAAGGCTAAGCTCTGCATTCTATTTGCATGGGGACTAAGCCCTGTCCCGAATCTTGCACGAGGCTAAGCCTTGCCTCCATTTTGCATAAGGCTAAGCATTGCCTTCTCCTTGCATGAGGCTAAGCCCTGCCTCCATATTTGCTTAAGGTTAAGCACTGCCTTGCATCTGCATGAGACTAAGCCTTGTCCCGCATCTTGCATGAGACTACGCTCTCTCTCCAGTTGCATGAGGCTAAGCCCTGCCTCCATATTCGCATAAGGCTAATCTCTGCCTTCCATTTGCATGGGGACTAAGCCCTGTCTCGAATCTTGCATGAGGCTAAGCCCTGCCTCCATATCTGCATAAGGCTAAGCTGTGCCTTCATTTGCATGGGACTAAGCCATGTCCCGAATCTTGCATGAGGTTAAGCTCTACCTTCATACTTGCATGAGTCTAAGCCCTGCCTCCATATCTACATAAGGCTAAGCTCTACCTTTAATTGCATGGGACTAAGCCATTTCTCGCATCCAGCATGAGACTAAGCTCTGTCTCCATATCTGCACGAGGCTAAGCTCTGCCTCCAATTTGCATCTTGTCAAGACTAAGCGCTGTCTCTCCGACACTATCTACTTTACTCTTCTTTTGGTCTAAGCTCTACCCTCAACCTCATAAAACTAAGCCTTGTCTTGTTGATTCTATGGTCATATTATCGTATCTTATAGGCTGAAATATCGCCAACCTGTCCAAAGGCGTCATAGTCTAAAGGCATCATCCTTATAGCCAGAAGACACCATGTCATGGCCTGAGGATCTCTCCAACTTGCACATCATTATTCAAAGGCGTCATGGTTTGGAGGAACCATTTTCATGGTCCGAGAACATCATTTCATGGCCTACAAATCCATCATTGAACAAATCATGGCCTAGGACATCATGGTCTAAGGACGTGATCCTCAACCGTCTGAAAACAATCTTTTATGGTCTAAAGGGAATTTGCATCATCTATATATTCGCATGAATTGTGTTTTAAGTTTTGCAGATAATCCAGGAGGTAACTGTCCTCCAAACGGGAGCAGCCTTCGCTCTAGTTTCCGCTCATAACATTTTCACTTCGCCATTCATAACCGATTCTCGTCAGTTACCCATTCTACCTCGTGATATCCAGTTATTTGCCCTATAATACATCCGATACACTCCACACCCATAATCATAACTCCATCCGACATTACCCTCCACAAAAGAACCTTTGCTGAAATTGGCTACCATTCCTATAACAACTCCATCGAATTTATTCACCGGTGGATCCAAAGCTAAACATAGCCTGATTCCTGTAAAACCAAAGATATGTAGGCAGCTCAAAGACCAGGGTTCGGCCTATATTTTCCAAAAATGCCCATTCGATCAAAATTGGCCATCATTTCTTTACCCAAAAACTCTTTCATCCTTCCCGGGTAAAGAGGGACAGCTGTTGATACCCAATTTTCCCTATAATACTCTTAAAATGCATATATACCTTCAAAACTATGCATTAACATCAACTGATATTTTTTCGTAATTTTTATATTTTTTAAATTAATTTATCCTAATATTTTATTTATATAAATAATTACAAAATTGTATCACAAATGACTTTATAGCATTCCATGATTTAATATTACTATTTATGGTCGTATTAAGTTTAAATTATTTCACAAATGAACAGATTTATACCTTTTGGTTACAATTACAATAATTTTGCAATTATAGCCCATGTGTACATTATTACATTATTCTAACAGAAAATAGCTCATTGTATTTTCTAAATATGTAGTAATTGTTTTAAAATATTTCTACATTGAAAATTATTTTTATAATCTATTAGTTATTTTATAAATTTTTTTGGATATTTAACAAATAGCCTATTTGATTCCTAATATTTTTCGGACCCAACCCCTCAATCCAGCCCAAAACCTTTTTAAAAAATTTGGCCCAATTCCCTTAGGCCCAAAACTACACCTACCCGACCCATTTGCCCGTTCGATCGTGGCCGTTGATCATTTTGATCAATGGTCCACAAACCCCTTACCATAATTAAACCTAAACGACCCCCCAAACCCTCTCATTCTCTCCCTCACATGCCGTCCTCATCTCCCTCTTCTCTCAAAACTCTCTCAAGTAAACCCTAGCTCTTAAGCGCCATCACCGGCGTATACCTCCACCCCATGAGGTTTCCATGGCTTCTCCGACTCGCCCTAGCCTTCTACATGCCATGGCTTCTTAATTTCTTAGATCCTTGAGAAGATCTCAAAGAACCTAGTTGGTTCTGGTTTTAAACTTTGCTTGTTAGCCTGTCTCAGGCCATTGTTTGACCATGAGTAAGAGACTTCTCTTTATTTTGTTACGAATCTATGGTTTCTAAACCTATGCTCTCATATTTGTTATGTCATACCTCCTTTTTCCTACACCCCCATAAGGGTATGAGGGAGTTTTTTCCAACTTAAAGTGACAATCGAAACAGGATTATTTATTTATTAAATTCAGAGTCGCCACTTGGGATAATTTTATGGTGTCCCAAGTCACCGGTTCAAATCCCGAATAGAGGAAAAGATTGACTCTGTATTATAGTCCGCGAACACAGAAATCCGGGTAAGGAATTCTGTTAACCCGGGAGAAGGTGTTAGGCATTCCCGAATTCTGTGGTTCTAGCACGGTCGCTCAACTGTTATAATTGGCCTATTTACTGATTTTAGTACATGTTTTAACCTATAGTGCAATTTTAAACTTTATAACCGCATTTATTTAATTATATTTTAGGAAGTTCAACGTTATCTAAAACGCATCTTGAACCACGTCACATAAATACACCCGCGGTCCATGACACATTTTGTTTAACATTATTGAGATTTGGATTTGGGTCACATAAATGCACACCCGAGTTTAGGAAAGTGAATTATAACATGCCTAAAGCACTCTAACGGTGTTTATTATTCTTCCTAAATTTTGATATTATTATGAGGCTAAAGTAATGGAAAATTATTGTGGGAGAGGTGATGTGATTTAATTGTTAAGCTGATGGGCCAAGGTCCAGAGGTGATTGACATTTATTGAATTGGCTTGACAAATAACGCATTTGGCCCATATTTTGCGGCAAATAGATCAATCCAACTTGATTCCAACTAAAAGTCATGCGGCCCAGTTAATAATCTACTTAAAACTTGGGCAACAATTCAATCCATTACTACAAACATATTCTTAAATCACAAACTAAATAAGTTTTCCTGTGTATACTGGAGTTGCACAATTGATATTTTTAAGTATTCCTGACATGTCCAAACGATTAAGATTTTCAAGACTTGACAACCAATGGAAATTATCAACCATTAGACCTTTAATTTCAGCATAATCCCAACAATAAATGGAAAGTTCAATAACAGAACCAGTTACATTGTGGCATAAAACTCCTTCCCAATTACAGCAATCCTCGCTATCAATCCAAGTGGAGAATATATTTGTAGGATCCTTTGCTTCTTTCTTTAACCTTAGTAAAGAACGTTTTTCATTTTCTTTGCAAATTCCAGCACTAGAACTAAACTTAAATGGAATTGTTAAAGAGAAAAACAAGACAAATACTAACCTCCAGGTGCACAAACATATGGATAACTTCAACAATTGTACAATAGGCCACTTTGAGCTACAAGTGTTAAATAAACTCAAACCAAACACTAAGCACATGAAATATATCAATAAGAGAGATTAAGGATAAACAAAATCGAACCTTTATTGCTTCAGCGTAACCGAGTTACAACAACAACTATGAGCGAAACTAGATCGCGACCGGAATAGAATCGATCGACTGTAACCTCGACGGTGATCTCGAAAATGACATTGTTAGAAACTCAACTGCTGGACATGGGGTCGCTTTTGACTGGTTCCGGACTGGTTTTTGACGATGAATAATAGTTCCACAGTTATTAGGCTCTTATCGGAACAAAACTTTACCCAAAACCAAAAAGGGTGTGTTTTGATCTTATTGTTTTGAGAATAGGAGTTCAGTTTCTCTTTCTAGAAAATAGTCAGAGAAATCAGGAAAAGAGAGATGATAAGATTGCTTGTATTGATGGTTTTGTCTTGATTCGACTTTCTCTTAGAGAAAAATAATGCTCTGTGTGTGTTTTTTTTGGTTAATTGGTTTTATTTTGTATGAGGGGAACGGCTGGGGTGCGGCTGATCTCATTCGGGGTGTTGGAATTTTTTTTTGTCTTAGCTAGGTATAGGTGTAGGTTGTGAAGAAGAAGGGTCCTTTTAAAGTGTTAGGGTTTTATGGGTATTGGGCTTGGATCTATGGAATTGGGTTGGACCATGTCTTTTTGGGTTTGAATCTAGACTGGGAAGACCAAATAGTATAATGTATCTATAAAAATATAAAAATCACTCTAAATTAATATAAACTAGTATAAAACTAAATACTAAAAGTGAGACTAATTTTTGTATTTTCAAATATTATAATACGATAAATATAAATGTACTAATTGACTTTAACCTAAAGATGAAAATATTTTTTTTTCTAAATTTTATATTTTGTGATAAAAATAAAGTAAAAGAGTCAAAATTAGTTGAAATAACGATATTAGGCCTAAATTAAATATTTACGTGCTAAAATATGAAAAATCTTGGGAAGGGTCAAAAATCACATGTCTACAGCTGCCCCCTTTTGATTGGAAATGCGAAGAGTTTTCATACAAAGAACGACTAGGCAGGTTTTTTTGACCCGACCCTTATTTGGGGGAGACTAAAACTGAGAAAAGGGGAATGTGACCGAGCCCTGGTATCTGAGCTGCCTACATATCCTTGGCTATAAAGGAATCAGGTCACGTGTAGTTCAGAGGTGAATGAGGTGATGGAGTACCGAGGTTGAGAGCCTAGTGGGGTGCCGTCGAGGTTCTGGTCCGCGGTCCCGTTATTACATCAAAATCAAAAATGAAAAAGACTAACTAAGCCCATCAGCTACGAGTTACAAGATTCCTATCTATGAGTCTTCTGAAGCTTGATCTTGAGTCTTGGTTGATTCTTCATGCGGACCCTGATCTGAATCTTGATGCTTGTTAGCCGTAGGTGTTGGTTCAATCTTCTTCAGCTTTTCAAACCAAGATGGGACATGCAGTGCTTGTGACCTCAGCCCTGTCTTGAGCAGCTCACATCTTTTATTAACTTTTGCATTTGGATTCACTTCTTGTCTTTCTTTTGTTTTTGTTTTTATTATTATTTTGGATTGTGACTAACTTCTGTTGATCATCTCGGACTACTGACTCGCATTCTTGACGCGAGCCTCTTTTGTTGCTGACATGAATTGCATTCTGAATTGAATTCTCTTATTTTCCAGGCGGGCGCCTGATTGCTGAACTTGAACTGTCTTCTCTTGTTACTTGACACTGTTTTCCTTTGCACCTTGAACCATTTTCCCTCGAAACTTGAACTGTCTTCCTTCGAAACTGCTTTCCCTAGAAACTTGAGTTGTCTTCCTTCGAAACTGCTTTCCCTTGAAACTTCAATTGTCTTCCCTTGTTCTCCAGGTGGTCGCCTGATTACAACAAAACAGACAAAACAAAAGAAATTTCTTCTACCCTAGTTTGCACTAGGAAGATTTGTGAGTTGTTAGCAAAATTGTAAACCACTTATACTATTGATGCAATGATGAGAGTAAACTAAAGAATAGACTAGGACAACTATAAACTAAGCTTGACTAAAGTAAAAACTCACCCTATTCTCCAGGCGGGCCCCCCTGATTTCAGGAAAACTAAACATTGATAATCTTAAGAAAACTAAAAATTGACCCATTTTTTTCAAATTCAGACTTCCCTTTTGTTTTAAAAAAAAATTATTATCCTAGGAGAAAATTCATCAGACTAGGTTTTCTGTCTTAGGAAAAAGATTCATCAGACTAAGATTTTGATCCTAGGAGAAAATTCATTAGACTAGGTCTCTTTTTTTGTGTATCTTAGGAGAAAAATTCATCAGACTAAGATTTCTATCCTAGGAGAAAGTTCATCAGACTAGGTCATCTATCTTAGGAGAAAGATTCATCAGACTAAGATTTTGATCATAGGAGAAAGTTCATCATACTAGGTCTTTTCTACTTATTTTTTGGTATCTTAGGAGAAAGGTTCATCGGACTAAGATTTCTATCCTAGGAGAAAGTTCATCAGACTAAGTCTTTTATCTTAGGAGAAAGATTCATCAGACTAAGATTTTGATCCTAGGAGAAAATTCATCAGACTAGGTCCCCCTTTTTTGTATATTAGGATAAAGATTCATCAGACTAAGATTTTTATCCTAGGAGAAAGTTCATCAGACTAGGTCTTTTATCTTAGGAGAAAGATTCATCAGACTAAGATTTTGATCTTAGGAGAAAGTTCATCAGACTAGGTCTCCCTTTTTTGGTATCTTAGGAGAAAGATTCATCAGACTAAGATTTTTATCCTAGGAGAAAAAATGTGAAGATCAATGGCAAGATTTTATGCACAATAGCAAGACAAATAAAGGTAAAGATTTGAGAAACTTCCCTTTGTCGGCTCTTCTCGTCTTTTCTCTTCTTTTTTTTTGTTTTTTTTAATCACTTTCCTTCCACTGCTTTGTTCCTGTTTCACACAAAGAAAAATTGGTCAGTTTTGAAAATGGTGGTCGGTTTATGGCCTTGAGTCTTGAGCAGCTTGGCTTTTGCTCGATCACTTTGAGTCGGTGTCAAGAGACTTTTGCTCTGCATCAACCCTGATTGTTTTACACCCAGCACCATTTGTATTTGCAGCTCAAATAGCCTTATCCCAATTGGAGATCTTTGCTTAGGTGACCTTTTCCGATATCTTGAATGACTTCCTGCTTTTGAGCAATTTGTCTGTCAGAGAGAATCACCAGTTATATCTGCTTGCGCCAAGTATGCTGTGACAAGAGTCTTTAGGGGGAGCCTTTGCATGAATACTCAAGGCATGTTGGTAGTAATAACTGAGTGTGCTGGCCAAAATCACTTTATGCAACTAAAATGCTGGTAGCAGATTTTGAAATCTTTTCTTGCTTGTTTTGAGAAGGGCTGACTCAAAGTGAAGGACACAATGATGCAAAGAAACAAGTATTAACAAGAAATGTCCCTGTCGGAAGAACAGAAGGAAGAGTTCTTTTTTTTTCTTTTTCAATAACTAGCCTTAATGATCATGACATGCATTTTGGACTTAACAGCCGATCTACCAAACTAATCCAATCTTCCCTTTTACCATTCTTATGATCTTTGAAGTCGGGCTTGTTTATGCCGATTCTTCGCATCAGCTTCACGACTCACTTTCGACAAGTAGTGGCCGAGGGGTTTTCACCAACAAGTCTCTCTCATTTATTCATCTCTGCTTACTGTCGCCTTACAGTGCCCGTAAGGGTTTTCACTAATAAGACTCTCTCATTTTCCTTTTTTTTTCTTGTTCTTTTGCTTTTCTTGTGCGAGCATCCTGACAGTGTTCTATGTCGCGTGACCGCCGTTGCTCATTGCATGCTTCTCTTGGCATTGTTGAAGGTGTATCGGGAGGTCTTTATTTGGAAGGTTTTTGGATAAGGTTGGACAAAAAGGACGGCATGAAGGCTCAAAGCAGACTCAAAACGAGGGGTTATGGACTTACAACTCTTGGAATCGACTCTTTCAAAAGTGAAATAAAATCTCTGCCCCAGTTTCAGATGCTAGGGATTTTTGGATTTTTTTTCTTCTTTTTTATTGAATTCTTATTTGGTTGGACAAAACCGTGAGGCTGTCTACGTATCCTTATTTTTTAAGGAATCAGGTCGAACGTAGTTCAAACATCTGACCTAACTAATTTTTTTCATTTTTCTTTTTGTTGTTTTTTCTTTTTCTTTTTTTTTCAAGGTGCCTCGGCTTCTATTTTGAGGGCATAGACCTTTGATAATTCTTTTTTTTTTTCACTTGAACTTTCTAAAAGCTGCCCCAGTTCGTACTCTTGGGGCATGGAGTTTTTTTTCTTTTTTCTCTTCTTTTTTTTTGACTCTAAACTTGATTCCAAAAAAGGGTAGTCTTAGAAAATAACACATGCTCAAAAGAGGTGACAAAGAGTATAAAGTGTTTGAGTAGCAGAAAAAGGGCCTCCCAATCTTGAGAACGCTAACCATAGTATCCTTTCGCAATCACGGCATTGATAAACATGTCTGTCTTCTTGGTGTGCCGTGGTCACAAGACATTTCTTCATACCTTAGTGACAAACTTTCCAACAAACTTCAATTGATTAAACATCCTCAAGACCGATATTCACAATAATTTGAAGGTGAATTTTACTCGACCTTAGTTCCAAAGTATTCCAACTCTTTATTCATCCTCAAAAGAATTTTTTTAGTTATCAAATTCCATATTAAATCAGTTCCTAAGATCTGGCCAAAATTTCCGCATGCATGTCATGTCATTAAGACTAGCGGGAAAAGAACTAAGCATGGAATGACACAAAAAGACAAACTGTATTTCATTGAGTAAACAACAAGACAAACAACCTAAAATCCGAGTTACAACCCTAAGTAACCCGGCTAATGAAAATAGCAACAGAACAGAAAGACAAGACTCACACAAACAGAATAGAGGGATAGAAGGGTTTGACTCAATAAAACAAATAAAATCTGGATCACAACCCTGAAATAACCCAGATAATAGAAAAAACATCAAAACAAACTACCAAGATTCCTTCCTAGTGAAGAGGAAATGACTTTTCAATTGCTAAGCTTGACATAAATTTGCTCATCAGGATCAGCAGAGCCTTCTCCAATTTCAAAATCATTAACTTCAGTTAGCAAATTCCCGAGAGGATTCTCATACTCCCTATCACCACGCATCACCCCCATAAAGTGTGCATCATCATGTGCAGGTAAAGGATTCTACACGATATTCTGGGCGCTATTGTCTTGGATCACAATCAATTTTTCCTGGATCATCCTTTCTATTTCTCTTTTAAAATCCCGACAGCTTTCAACATTATGCCCCTGGGCATTGGAATGGTATTCATACCTTTTAGAAGGGTCAAAGCTACTTGCACGTGGGTCCACATGATTTGGAGGAATAGGTGCAATCATGTCATAATGCTTTAATTTCTCAAACAAGCTTGTATAGGACTCTCCTATTGGTATAAAATTATCTTTCAACTTTTGTTCCCCTCTATACCTCTGGCCTGGATGTGGATTATAGGGAACCTGAAAATTTTGTGGAAGCTGGTGGAGATTTTGTGATGCTCGGGTTCGCCTTCTGGGGTGTTTTGGTGGCTGGACAACATACTTATGTGGAGCGACAGAGTATTGTGGGTTCTGAGGTGGATAGCGATGCTCAGGGGAGTCATGGAAAACTTGAGGAGGTTGCTCATACCTTCGAGATGTTCTCCTAGGACCTCTTCTCGACCGTGATGTCATCATGATTACTTCAACCTTCTCATTTGTGTTGCTAAAATTATCAGATTCAACCCGGACAGTCTGAGTTGCGACTTTAGAAACTGCTTGACTTATAATTTTTCCTGTCTTAAGACCATTCTCTAAAATTTCTCCCATTTTGATTGCTTCTGAGAAGGATTTTCCAACTGTGGACATCATGTTTTGAAAGTAATCTGGCTCTTGCGCTTGAAGGAAGACAGTGATTAGCTCGTGGTCATCCATGGGTGGCTTAACTCAAGCTGCTTACTCTCTCTATTTAATGGCATATTCCCTGAAACTTTCACTTGGTTTCTTCTTTAGGTTTGAAAGGGAAATGTGGTCTGGGGCAATGTCGATGTTGTATTGGAACTGTTTGACAAAGGCCTGTGTCATGTCATCCCAGACATGCTAGCGAGACGTATCTTGATCCATAAACCATTCGGAGGCTACTCCCGTAAGGCTTTCCACAAAATAAGCCATCAACAATTCTTCATTTCTTCCCGCACCTCTTAGTTGATTGCAATACTTTTTCAGGGGGGCTATGGGGTCTCCATGTCCATCATACTTTCAAATTTGGGAGTCTTGAAACCAGGAGACAACTGGACATCGGGGAACATACATAGATCTTTGAAGGAAATATTCTTCTAACCTACCAACCCTTGCATCTTTTTTAACTGTTGCTCTAAGCTTTTCACTCTTTGGATCATTTCTTCTAGTTCCATCTTTCGGGCATGCTTCTCAATGTTTGCAGGAAGATCAAACAAGTACGAGTGGTACTCAGGAGAGTAGTACTGCTCTTGCTGGGTAGCAAATTGTGACTCATGACAAGGTTGTCCTTGGCCATTGGCCCATGCTTGACATATTTTGGTCATTTGTTGTTTCAGTATTCTATTTTCCTCAAACACAGTAGACTCTTGTCGGCCCTCTGACCTTGAGTCTCTTGAGCACTTGTAACAGCTTCGATGTCAGTTATAATTTTTCCTTGGATCTTGTGTTGTCCGCTTACCACAAACCGACCACCTCAAACTTTATTCACAATTCAAAACAAAAGACACGTTAGAATGGACTCAATCAACCCTTATTATTATCAACATTTTTTCACTTTTGTTTGTCATTTTTTTTCATTTTTCATTTTTTCATTTTTTTAATTGTTGATCGAACCTGATGTGGTTGCCTACGTATCATGTGGGAACATGAATCAGATCTTGCATAGTTCGGGAAGATAAGGAATAAAGTAAATAAACTAAATCTCTTTTTTTTTGGATTTTGAATTTTTTTTATTTCCGAAAGAAATACTTATAAAGAAGAAAGAAAATATTTTTTTATCTCGATGTTTCTTCAAAATTTTGCAAAGAAAGACTTCTAAAGAAAAGAGATATTTTTTTTGAATATCGACTTTTTTTTTCTTTTTTTTTTGGAATTTCGAAAGAAAGACTTCTAAAGAAGAAAGAAAATATTTTTGGATTTTTGGAATTTTATTTTGAACTTATGAAAGAAATGCTTCTAAAGAAAAAGGAAATATTTTTGAACCTTGAATTTTCTTTTCGATTTTTGAAAGAAGAATGAAAAATATTTTTCTGAATTTTGAGAAGAAATTAAAAGAAAATATTTTTGTATATTTTTTTAAAAATATTGGGGTCTAAAAGAAAGACTTTCTAAAGAAGAAAGCAATGAAAAATATTTTTGAATTTTTCTTTAAAAAAAATTGTGGGCCGGAACCGATGAGGTTTGCCTACGTATCTCACATCCGGTGAGAATCAGACCCGCGTAGTTCGCCCAGTTTTGACGGAATAAAAGAAATAAGACTTATTTTGAAATGACTTTTCTTTTTTTCTTTTCAAAATTTCAACAGAATTCAGGGTAATTCAAATATTTACCTCTCACTCTCTTTTCTTTTCTCTTTTTTTTGATTTTCTTTTTTTTTTTCATTTTCTTTCCCTATTCTAGAAGCCAGTCAGCGTGCAAGCCGAAATAGACAAATATGCAAGTAGCACGTAAGATGTATCAGGATGGTCTTTTAATTTGGGTGCATCTGTCCTAGACAACTCGATGAGGCTAGACAACTCGATGGGTGCATCTGTCCTAGACAACTCGATGAGACCCCTGTGTTGAGTCTCTAAAGTCAAATGCACATGATGCAAACAAATGTTCCTACTAGGGATCCGGCATGAGGCTGAATTATTCTAGGTTCAAAATATGGGTATGTGTTCTAGACTGTGTACCCGAGCGGACAACTCGAACCGAGGAGGGGGCTACGTACCGGGAACCAAAAGGCCATCCTGCTTAGTAACTTGTCCGAACCTCTTTCTTATTTCAAGGTATGACACTAACAGCATAGGGAGTCTCGACTAGCGAGCACATCCCCGAAGATGAGAAGAGAAGGGTTTCGTAATAGTTTATGTACAGTTCAGATAATATCAAAGCGGTAAAAGCAACATTTAGCACATTAGGCCCAAACATGTAATAAAATTAGATAACAGATAAAACCAATATAACAATTCATCTAAGCTCGAATTCTTGAACCCTGAACCAGAGATTCTGGGTTCGATCCCCAGCAGAGTCGCCAGAGCTGTCACACCTCCTTTTTTCTACACCCCCGTAAGGTTATGAGGGAGTTTTTTCCAACTTAAAGTGACAATCGAAAAAGGATTATTTATTTATTAAATTTAGAGTCGCCACTTGGGATAATTTTATGGTGTCCCAAGTCACCGGTTCAAATCCTGAATCGAGGAAAATATTGACTCTGTATTACAGTCCGCGAACACAGAAATCCGGGTAAGGAATTCTGTTAACCCGGGAGAAGGTGTTAGGCATTCTTGAATTCCGTGGTTCTAGCACGGTTGCTCAACTGTTATAATTGGCCTATTTACTGATTTTAGTACATGTTTTAACCTATACTGCAATTTTAAACTTTATAACCGCTTTTATTTAATTATATTTTAGGAAGTTCAACGTCATCTAAAACGCATCTTGAACCACGTAACGTAAATGCACCCGCAGTCCATGACACATTTTATTTAACGTTATTAAGATTTGGACTTAGGTCACATAAATGCACACCCGAGTTTAGGAAAGTGAATTATAACGTGCCTAAAGCACTCTAACGGTGTTTATTATTCTTCTTAAATTTTGAGATTGTTATGAGGCTAAAGTAATGGAAAATTATTGTGGGAGAGGTGATGTGATTTAATTGTTAAGCTGATGGGCCAAGGTCCAGAGGTGATTGGTATTTATTGAATTGGCTTGAAAAATAATGCATTTGGCCCATATTTTGCGGCAAATAGATCAATCCAACTTGATTCCAACTAAAAGTCATGCGGCCCAGTTAATAATCAACTTAAAACTTGGGCAACAATTCAATCCATTACTACAAACATATTTTTAAATCACAAACTAAATAAGTTTTCCTGTGTATACTGGAGTTGCACAATTGATATTTTTAAGTATTCCTGACATGTGCAAACGATTAAGATTTTCAAGACTTGACAACCAATGGAAATTATCAACCTTTAGACCTTTAATTTCAGCATAATCCCAACAATAAATGGAAAGTTCAATAACAGAACCAGTTACATTGTGACATAAAACTCCTTCCCAATTACAGCAATCCTCGCTATCAATCCAAGTGGAGAATATATTTGTAGGATCATTTGCTTCTTTCTTTAACCTTAGTAAAGAACGTTTTTCATTTTCTTTGCAAATTCCAGCACTAGAACTAAACTTAAATGGAATTGTTAAAGACAAAAACAAGACAAATACTAACCTCCAGTTGCACAAACATATGGATAACTTCAACAATTGTACAATAGGCCACTTTGAGCTACAAGTATAAAATAAACTCAAACCAAACACTAAGCACATACAATATATCAATAAGAGAGATTAAGGATAAACAAAATCGAACCTTTATTGCTTCAGTGTAAACGGGTTACAGCATCAACTATGAGCGAAGACTAGATCGTGACCGGAACAGAATCGATCGACTGTAACCTCGACGGTGATCTCGAAAATGACCTTGGGTAGAAACTCAACTGCTAGACATGGGGTCGCTTTTGACTGGTTCCGGACTTGTTTTTGACGATGAACCAAGTATTTTGACGATGAATAATAGTTCCACAGTTATTAGGCTCTTATCGGA
The DNA here is from genome assembly GCF_000715075.1 of Nicotiana tabacum. Taxonomy (NCBI): domain Eukaryota; kingdom Viridiplantae; phylum Streptophyta; class Magnoliopsida; order Solanales; family Solanaceae; genus Nicotiana; species Nicotiana tabacum. Next base: position 141,320,692 of record NC_134087.1, on the reverse strand, counting down.
ACAAAACTTCACCCAAAACCTAAAAGGGTGTGTTTTGATCTTATTATTTTGAGAATAGGAGTTCAGTTTCTCTTTCTAGAAAATAGGCAGAGAAACCAGGAAAAGAGAGATGATAAGATTGCTTGTATTGATGGTTGTTGTCTTGATTCGACTTTCTCTTAGAGAAAAATAATGCTCTGTGTGTGTGTGTTTTTTTTTGGCTAATTGGTTTTATTTTGTATGAGGGGAACGGCTGGGGTGCGGCTGATCTCATTCGGGGCGTTGGAATTTTTTTTTGTCTTAGCTAGGTCTAGGTATAGGTTGTGAAGAAGAAGAGTCCTTTTAAAGTGTTAGGGTTTTATGGGTATTGGGTTTGGATCTAGGTAATTGGGTTGGACCATATCTTTTGGGTTTGAATCTAGGCTCTGAAGACCAAATAGTATAATGTATTGATAAAAATATAAAAATCACTCTAAATTAATATAAACTAGTATAAAACTAAATACTAAAAGTGAGACTAATTTTTGTATTTCAAATATTATAATACTATAAATATAAATGTACTAATTGACTTTAACCTAAAGATGAATTTTTTATTTTTTTTTTGTAAATTTTATTTTTGTGATATAAATAAAGTAAAAGAGTCAATATTAGTTGAAATAACGATATTAGCCCTAAATTAAATATTTTCGTGCTAAAATATGAAAAATCTTGGGGAGGGTCAAAAATCACATGTCTACACTCTCATCTTTGTTATGTTTTCTAAACAACCCTAGTCTATTACCTTCGATCATTTCCAGATCTATATAGATCTGAGATGAATCGAGCACAATTACATGTTTTTCTCTAAAAATTTCTGGTTTTAATTGATTTTTCTTGGTTTTCCCTAAAACTAGGGTTCATTACAAATTATTTTTTTCAAAGGTTTTCTGATTTCTAATGTGTAATCGATCCTCTTTTCATCTTCTTGACTGACTTGTGCAAAAGATACTCAAACCCTAGTTGATTTCATGAGATACTTTGATTTCCTGATCTTTGCTTCGATTTTGAGTCTTTCAGTGTTACCAATTGTATTAATTCACCATGTATTTTCTGACTTACACATTTCTTTTTGTCAAGTCCATTATTTTATGGTTTTTGCCCTAATTGATCTCTATTAGGTTTTGCATCTTTTTCTGGCTAATTTCTGTACTTCTTGTGAAGTTTTACTTAGCCTATTTTCTATTTGTGGAAGTTGATATTTCTTTATAGAAATCCGTATCACTTTGAAATTCTGGCTGATTGATTTGCTCTTGATTGTTTCCTTGTTTATGACCTTAATTTGGGCATTCATGCCTTGTTTAATTTTCTGTATAATTATGGATCTTTGTTGATTCTTTATATAGTACGATTAAGGTCCTTTCCTTAATTAGGCCCCTGTATTACCATTTGATCAAGGAGTCTATTCTGAACTCCCTTATTTTGTTTGAACTCCTTGCCATTGCCCTATTATTACCGTTTGGCTAATTGCCCCTAATTAAAGGAGTCTATTCTGAACTCCTTAGGTGATTGGATTCTATGACCCCTTAATTGTTGGTTTTTAATTCTTTTACCTTATTTGCTTTACTCTTGAACTGCTATATAAGTACTCTCATTCTGCTCCTTCAAGACACGAACACTAAGTTCAGAATACACACACTCACACTCAAACTCTCTCTTCTTTCTCTGTTACTTGTGATAACTATTGGTCTAGCTGGCTGAAAGCCAAGGCTAGACATTGGAACTACACCCGCTTTACATTCTGCACTTTATTCTTTAACTTGTATGTCTCTAGTTAAATTTTGAAACTCAAACTCCATGGGTACCTTTCCTGCATTGGTTTAATTAGCTATGTTATTCAACTTGTTTCCCTGTTTACTGCTTTATTTAGCATGTCTAAAGCTTGTCTCCTCTTGTTCAATGTGTAATCAGAATGTCTAAACTCCACTAGGTTATTTGATACTTGTCCATCATGTTTACCTAGTCCCTGCTTACCACCCCTTTAACTAGTGTAATCATGTTAGTTACTTAGTCTCCTAATGCATTTGATTAGCCCTAATTGTATGCCCAGTTCTATCCCATACACTCTTGTCTTCAACATGATTTTGCTACATCTTTACTCTATGTTTCAACAGCCTATTACCATGACTGACTTGCTCAGTGGACTCTGAGTTGTTCTGTGCATTTGTCATATCAAATGTTTACCTATTTATGTGGTTTCAACCCTATATATTCCCAATCCCCTTCACCCCCTGTTTGTAAGTTTGCTTGTTAAATGTTTGTGAATCTAGGTATTCTATGATTAATTGGGTTATTTGCTAAGTATGCTTTCCTCAAAAAATGATTTCAAAACTGTTGCTCATACTCTTAATATTCTTCTCAAAGCTGGTCACTCCTAGCATTTTTTTAAAAACTATTTTCCATTTCTGAATCTTTTCTCTACACTATTTTACTAAATCTTTCAAAACTATGTCAAGCACTCTCACTTTACTCTTACACTATTAGGTTCTGCCCCTCTGGTGTGTGTACTGCTTAGGGATCCTTGAGATCCCTCTGAACTCTGGCACACCAGGGCTGGCCCTTCCATACTGTACATAACCAATCCCTATTTGAGAAAGGTCTTGGTATAAGCATTGCCTGTGATCCTTGAGGTCCATAGGGACTCTGACACACCAAGGCACACTATTGGCTGTGAGTTCTTTGGCTTCTAAGACTGTATTGAAGGCTTGGCACTCCCAGTTTTTCTCTGGGCCTATTTTAGGCTCCCTATAGTATAGTTTCACTTATTTATATAATTCATTTGATCCTGGTTTGTAATAATATTCTTTGTAAACAGATATTGGGGTAATTAATAAAAGGGGAGGGTTCCTATATGATTTTTGTGGGAAACTGGGTAAAAATCATGCTTTAGGTTTATATTATGATTCGCAATAGAAATAATGCTTTAGGTTTATATTATGATTCGCAAGAGAAATAATGCTTTAGGATTATGTTGTACTTATTTGCTATAGTAATCATGTTTTAGATCTGTGTTGTTTGCATTAGAAATCCTGCCTTAGTATACTCACGTTTACTGCCTTTGCATATTAGAAAACATGTTATAGTTCATCACTTCATTTCTGATTCTGCATAAGTTGTCACCACCTGGAAATCCTATCATTAAGTTATTACTGAAACATGCTTATTAAAATGTCCATCTCTCTGTGCATTAGAAATACTGCTTTGGGACTCTGTGTGCATTTAGTCTAAATCGTATCTATGTCGCTTAAATGAATAACTATCTATAAAAAAGTTTTAAAACAGTCCAACACGTAGATATCATGTTCTAGTATAAATAAGCATGAAATCATCTTTTGTAACACTAATCGCCTAGATCAGCATATCTGCAGGACTGAATAACTTCACGTTGTTTTAACTAGTTCCTAGAGTTATGATTGCACACAAACCCATGCTTAGGCAAGTCTTAGATAATTAATGTCCTAAAACTGTGAAAATTATACTCTGCTTGTTTGTAAAATTGTCCAGGCTTAACAAGCTTCAAAATCAGTAGGCAAACTGATTAGGATCTGCCATTTCGCCTTAAAACAAATGCTGCATATTCTGTGTTTGTGATGTTCATCTAGATATCATGTTCTAGGGCCTTCTAAATTTCTTTAAAATCAGTTGTTTGAGACGTGCTACGTATCTAGTTATGTGTGGAGGCAAACATGAGCCCCTAATTGCTTCCCTATTTGACAGTCCTACGTGTTTTTTGTTGTCGCTTAGATTTTACCTTTTAAATACCTTAGGAGGGTCTAGTACTGCCTAAATGAAGAGGTCCTAAACACCTACGAGACCACAAGGAAGGGACTGGTAAAGCACGCTTAGAGTTCATTAATTAAATTCGCTTATATAACCACTAAGGGGAGGGTAATGGGTAGTAAAAGGATATGATGACCTGTGCGCTAATGCCATGTGTAACCCCTCTATTTGAGAAAGGCTTACCGGGTATTGTACAGATGTGATCCTATAGGCTAGCCAATTTAGGACTTCCCTTTCTCAATTCATATATGTGTACTTAGACTGTCTAAACTCCTTTAATTTGCATATGACTGCCTAAAATTCCTTTATTTGCAACTATGTGCTTAGGTTGCTTACCTGTTAAATGACTAATTCACATAACTGAGTTTGGCCGGGTCCCACCTTGTGGACCGCGAGGGATGCCTAATACCTTCTCCTCAAGGTTATTTTGAGCCCTTACCCTAATCTCTAGTAATATAAACTGGTTACATGAGTTAATTGCTCTAGGTGCCCTAACACACCTAATCCGTTAGGTGACGACTCTTCAAATACCCGATTCCCAAAAAGGAAATGAGTTGTTTCCAATAAATGTCAAAACCCGGGCTTCTACGAGGAAAAAGGGGAGCGTGACAGTAGGCATATAGATGTATTTTCTTCATTCTAGCTGACAAATGAAATATTCTTATCCGTGTTGGGCTTCAACTGTTATACTTGGAAAGTATGTCTAAATTTCTTTAATGTGAACGAGTTGAGCATGATATCATTGAGTTATTTACTTACACTGATTCCTTTATATCATGAGTTGTTACTATTTATTGATATTGGTCCTTGACTATTTCTTCTGAGCACGTCACTACTTTCAGCCCAAGGTTAGGTCAGTTACTTATTGAGTACATGAGGTCGGTTGTACTCATTCTACACTCTGCACTTCGTGTGCAGATCCAAGTACTTCCGGACGAGGTTGTTTATAGAGTTGTATTGCTACAAGCATTTTGGGAGACTACGAGGAATCTGCTTTGTCGTCCGCAGACCTTGAAGTTCTCTTTATTTTTTTTTGTTATTACTGATCTACTATTCAGACAGTTGTATCGAGGATTTGGTCTTATATTTTGATACTCAGTAGTGCTTATGTACTCGTTGACACCAGATCATTGAAATGGTTGTTGCTGTATTGTTGTTGTTTTCATCAGTTATTTCAGGATATTTGTGATGTTGAGTTTATTAAACCATGCTTATTCAAATTTGTTTTTATTGTGTGATTGTTGGCTTGCCTAGCAAGTCGTGTTAGGCGCCATCGCGGCTCCAATAGAAGTTGGATCGTGACATAAATTCCTGAAAATATATATAATGGTGCAAAAATATACTACCATACCATGTATAGGCCCCTAATATATTATGGAAAAAAAAGTATGTCCATAACATATTACAACATCATATGTTTGCCCCTAACATATATATCACAACAATGAAGGAATGATACCTAATGCCATGGTACAAAGCCATGCAACAACATAAATATTTACTAAATAATTTTGGTATTTTTACAAAATAATATATTTGTAGCTGGTCAAAGATCACTGGTTATGCTAAGCACATGTTTGTCCCAACACATGGATCAGACGAATAATATATATTTTCAAAACAAAATTTAAAAAGTAATCATAAGCTTAAAGTCTCACTTACCTCGATATCCTCCCTTTCAAGCAATATGAACTTTTATGTGCGCCAACAACTATCAATCACCACAATCTGCATCGAATAATTCAATTAAAGTTTTCCTTATCTCAAAGGAATTTAATCTCTTTCAACTTAACTTTTAGCTAAAAATTTCCAACTCCAAGCATTGATTTCTAAGGTTTGTATGAAATTTCCTTTTTTGGTGTTTTCAAATTGTTCACATTGCTTGGAATCTTATCTCGAAATAATATTTAGAATCAAGGTACGCGATTACCTTAAAATCTCCAAACCCTAGTCTTTCTCTTTGATAAGTATTCTTGAATAATCTTGAAGAGACTCTCATGGTGATTTGCAATTATTTTCACTAAATTTATGAGAATTTTTTGGGGGATCAATATCACGACCCTAAACCCGAACCTATTCGTGATGGTGCCTCTCATGAAGGCAAGGCCAGCCGACACTTCCCATTTCGGTATTTAACAGCTAAATAGTAAGAAACAGTGTAAGCAATATAAAATAATCCAAAGTTTAAGCAGATAATAGCATAATTTGCGGAATACAATCCAACACAGCTCGATACTGGGGTGAACCTATCCATGACCATCTAAACAATCTGGAATACTCAGAGAAATCTACAGAGTTTAATACAGTAACTAAGAAAACGGAGAATAAGATAGGGAAGAAGCTCCGGGCTGCGAACACCGACAACTACCTAGAGACTCCTCAAATCCGCCTGAGCTGGAAAGATCAGCACTCGGGAGCGGGATCAGATGTGCCTAAATCTGCATACAGGGTGTAGGGAGTAAAGTGAGTACTCTAACTCAGTGAGTAATAATCATAAATAAGGACTGAAAGCAGGAAATCACGTAAAGCACATTTGCAGACTATAATGAAGCAGTAAAACCAGTGAAAGATATGTGAAAGTCATTTAACTCGAATTAAACTTCACGAAAACCTTCTTCAACAATTTAAGCAGGTAAATGACAGGCAATTAAGGAAAATAAACACATAAAGGTTCGCCCCTTGGGCACAGTATCAACAAATCTGCCCCTTCGGGCAATATCTTAGAACAATACCAGCCCCTCGGGCTATATCTCATATCACAATAGGTACCCGCGCTTATTGGGGGTGTGCAGATTCCTGGAGGGCCCCCCTACGGCCCAAGCACAATATGAAGCCATCTCGTGGCATCATCACTAGGCTCTCGGCCTCATATTAAGAAGCCACCTTGTGGCGTACATATTTCTGGCCCTCGGCCTCATAATCAATATCAAATATTTCCTCACAACATAGGCCCTCGGCCTTAATCAAAAATCCTCACAAGCCACTAGAGCAATAGTAAAACATGATTCTCAGCCCAAAATATCATTTGAAAGATCATTTAAGTGTTAAAACAGAGTAAATATAGTTGAGTACGAAAACAGTGAAATATAACATGACCGAGTTCAAGAATAAAGTCAAAACAGTGAGGCAATATCAATAAAAGTCCCCTAAGGGTTCAAATAGTTGGCACTAGGCCCAATTATGGCATTCAGCCCAAACATGGTGTTCACAAATAGATTTCAGTCAAATACGCGGTAAAATAGTCATTCGGGATGGACTAAGTCACAATCCCCAACAGTACACGACCCCACGCTTGACATCTAGCGTGTGCATCACCTCAATATGGCACAACGATGTGCAAATCCAGGGTTTCATACACTCAGAACATCATTTACAATCATTACTCGCCTCAAACCGGTCAAATCTCTAGCTCGTGATGCCTTTGCCCCTCGAATCGGCCTCCACGCACATCGAATTTATCCAAAATTAGAATCACGACATCAAAATATGCCAAGGTAACGAAGCCCAAGCAAAAATAATCAATATATAACACAAATCCCGAAATTTCCAAAACCCGACTCCTGGCCCATGTCTCGAAATTCGAAAATTTTTACATCAATGGGTTCCTCATCTCCCCACAAGTTCATACATTACAAAAGCATCAAAATCCATCCACAAATGACCCCTCAAATCCCAATTTCTAGGTCTCCAATTTCAAGCCCTAGTTCTTCAATTTTAGGCTTAGATTCCATGATTATTTAGGTGGAATTCACATAAGAATCGAGTTTTAAGTCCAAGAATCTTACCTCCAAGTTATTCCCCTTGAATCCCTCTTCAATACCCTTCAAAAAGCTCCAAAAACGATCAACAATGGAAGAAATAAACCCCAAAATTGCGGACAAGATGACTATTTAAACCTTCTGCCCAGGCCTGAATTCCTTCATCGCGATCGCGGGACTTCCTTCGCGATCGCGAAACACATTTTCTCAGGACCCAGCTTTTACTCTATGCGAACGTGTAAACACTCACGCAAACGCGATGCTCAGGCTTCCAACACTACACGATCGTGGACAGGGGACCGCGTTCGCAAAGAACAAACTCCCAGTCAAAACCCCTGGTCCACTTAACTCTACGCGAACGCGACCTTCACTACGTGTTCGCGATCAACAACTTTTCCACCTTATGCGATCGCAACTCAACCTTCACGAACGCGAATAACAAACTGGGCTTCCCCCTCAAAAGCTCTACGCGATCGCGAGACCCCCTACATGATCACGAAGAGGAAAACTCTGCAACAGCTAAAGCTCCAAAATCGGCAACTCTCCAAAGCATGAAATGGTCTGATTGACCACCCGAAACTCACCCGAGGCCCCCGGGACCTCAACCAAACATACCAACATATTCCATAACCTCATTCAAACTTGTTCTAACCTTCAGAACACTCAAAACAACATCGAAACACCAAATTCGCATCAGTGTCAAGCCTAAGAATTCCAAAATCTTCTAAATTACGCTTTTGATCAAATCCCCAACCAAACCATGTCCAAATGACCTGAAATTTTGCAGACACATCCCAAATGACACAACAGAACTACTGCTACTCTCCAAATTCCATTCCAACCCCTATATCAAAATCTTTCCTACTAACCAGAAATGGCCAAAATATCAACTTCGCCAATTCAAGCCTAAATCTGCTCCGAACCTCCAAAACTCATTCCGATCATGCTCCTAAGTCCCAAATCACCTCCCGAAGCTAACCCAACCATCGGAACTCACATCCGAGCCCTATAACACATAAGATAACATCCGGTTGACTTTTCCAACTTAAACTTCTTCAAAAGAGACTAAGTGTCTCAAACCTTACCAAATCCTTTCCGAAACCGAACCAACCAACCCGATCACACATAGAACCTATAAACAAAGAAATAAGAAGAAGAAATGGGGAAAACGATGCGGCAACTCATGAGACGACAGACCGGGTCATGACATCCTCCCCAACTTAAACAAACGTTTGTCCTTGAACGAGTCAAGAAACATACCTGAAGCCTCAAACAGGTAAGGATATATGCTCCATATCTCCCGCTCGATCTCCCAGGAAGCCTCCTCCATGGGCCGACCTCTCCACTGTACTTTCACTGAAGATATATCCTTTGACCTTAACTTTCAAACCTGATGCTCCAAAATAGCTGTTGACTCCACATCATAAGTCAAATCACCATCCAACTGAACCATGCTGAAATCCAGAACATGAGACGGATCCTCTTTCATACTTCCCGGGTAAAGAGGGGCAGCTGTTGATACCCAATTTTTCCCTATGTATTTTTACATGCAAATACTTTTAAAATAACTTATATAAGTATGCTCAAGTATCTTAGTATTTTTCTAATTTTTTAAGGATTTTTAAATCAATTTATTGCCCATTTTAGTAGTATAAAAAACCAATAATTATTCCCAAAATTATCATTTTGGTGAATAACTTATTCTATTCTCATATTTATAACAAAATATAGCTAGGGTAATTTTTATACATTTTGTTTCAAATTTATTTGGTATTTTAAAAGCTAAATTGCATATAATTGCAATTTTAGCCTATTTTAAGAATTAATAGTATTTTATAATTATGAAATTGGTTCAAATATTATTAAATTAATACTTATATATTGTTAATTGACTCAATACTTTTAATTTATTTTCAGAAGTCATTTTTACTATTTTTATAAAATAAAAGGGGAAAAATGGCTATTTAAAATCTGGCCCTATTTCATTTCAATTATAGCCCAAAATTGATTCCCCTAATTGACCCAATTTTGAATCCCAAATGGACTGACCCAATTTCTATTTAACCCGACCCCTGACCCGTTTATCCAACCCGCCCAGCTCCCTTTTTAATCCAGGTCATTGATCATTTTGATCAATGGCCACGAATTCCCTTTTCCTTTTTTAATTTGCCCACACGCCTAACCCTACCTCATTTTGTTTCTATCAGTCGCCTCTGAATACCCTCCCTCTCTCAAATTCTCTCGAAGGTTCTTGAAACCCTAATCGTCTTTTACCATTTTCAACCTCAAGCTCACCAGAATCTATGGCCTAAACTCACCTTCCTCCGCTATTAAACGCTTGGTGTTCGAAGTTTCGAGGTCTGACCTCGATGGTGTCCGTTCAGATCTTCTCCAATTCAAGGTTCTATGGCCCCTCCGGCCTTGCTCCAGCGTATCCAAGCATTATGAGCCTATGTCTGACTTATCCGACTTAGATCGGACCTTTTCCTAGCCTTTCTCGCTTTAGGGTTCCTCTGAAATCCTAGCTATTCGAGGTTTTCTTTGATTATTTTCATAAATCGGTTCTATATTTGTGCTCTACTTGAGTTCTTAAACGTTTTCCCCAATTTTTCTTTCAAAAATTACTTCTCCTCGATTTAGGGTTTCTGAAAAGTTCAAAATGTTTCTCTGGCTTTTCTGTTCTTTTTTCTTTGTGTGTATTTGTCACGCATGTGCTTCTACTGCTTTCTTATGTTTTTTTTCTAGTGTATATGTTCTTCTGTGCCTTGTCTTTCTACTATGTTTGTACACCATGCTCGCATGTTCATCTTGCTGTGTTTTCCTATATGTCTTGTTGATATACTTTTCTGGTATTTTGTGTTCTCCTACTATATGTATTTCCTACCGAGTTCTTAAGTTCTTTGTTTGCCTTTTACTAGACCTTTGTTTCAGTTCCCTTTAAACATATTTCTTCTACTGTTTTCTTATATGCTATACCAGCTTTTTTCTCTTCTGAACCCTGTTTAAGTCCCTTCTAAAAGGTTTTTCTTAAACATGTTCCCTCTACTCTCACTATGCTTCGAATCAGTTTCTTCACTCTATTGCTTCAAACTCGCTATTGTATCTGTTTGTTTTCTCATGAGTCTCTGAAAGAGACCTCTAAGCCTGTTTCAATTATTTGCCTCCTCGTCTCTGTGTCTGATTCGAGTTGGGAAACCATAGAATTTAGGGGGTTTTGGCGAGTTTTGATCTTGTGTTTGGACTAGGGTTCTATTTTGTAACCCTTGACTCTCTCAGACTCATCCCGAGTCTGTGAACAAAGTTTGAATTTCTTTGTTTACGACTCTGAACTTTCTCTTCTATGCTATACTCTTCTACTGATTAGCATGATAGCTCTTCGTACTTAAGCATGGCTATATGTTTTATATGTGTGATGAATTCTTTCTTCCGAAAAGGTTTTCCAACTTATGATTGATTCAGTATCCTTTTCTCTAGGTTTGATTGATTGTTACTGATCTTCCTTAAGTAAAACCTTTATTCACCTTTTCTGACTGGATTCATACATACCAAAATTCAAACTTTGTGATTTACTGGCTGTTAATTGATTTCCTTTACTTATTTGCACAAATCGTGTGCTAACAAACTTTTGCCTTAAATAAATCTCTGTGTATTTACCCTTTTTGTACTACTTTGGAAAAGGTTTTGATCAATCCCTTTCCTTAATTATTTTACCCGTTTGAAATCAAAATCCCTCAATTAAAGGGGAACTTTTGTAATTGTTTTAAAACTATTCTCCTACCTTATTCTGCTTGCCTTATACACTATAAAAGGGGCACAACACCCTTCTGCACTTTAACACACTCTCAATTTAACACTTTTATACTACTCAAGTATCATAGTTCTCTAATCATAGCATTCTGACTATTTGCTTGCACTTTGGCTTCACAAGACTACTGCTTTCTTTTCTTGTTTCCCTGAAACTGGTATGTTCTAGTTTGATTTTTAGCCTCATCCCAATGTGTTTATTTTACACCTTCTACACCCCTGTCTGCTTTACTGCCTATGTTTAATGTTAATTAGCATATGTTTCTACTGCGAATCCCTGCACCCCTATCCCCTTCTATGTGTTTGAGTTGAAGTTCAGAACATGGCAATATCCAAGTTGTTGCTCATGTCTGGACTTGATCCCATAGGGGATCCTAACTCTCAAACAATGTGGCTAACAGGCTGGTTACCAGCACTCCAATTGCTAGGTATGACCACTATCTTGTCTTGGCTTTCCCCCAGAATCCCCTCTCTACACATACACTCTCTCTTAGATTCTAAGTTCTCCCCCCCTCCTATGAGCCTTGCTTTGGGACCTTGAGCTCCCTCTGAACTTGGACATTCGAGGGTTGGCCCTTCCACACTGCACTATAACTCAATTCTGCAATATATTTGGGTGTAAGCACTGTCCGGAGTCCACTTGAGACTCTTAGGGAACTCTGACACATCCCAAATAAGAGAAAGGCTTTGGAAATTTGATCTTCGGAGTTGGTTTACTTCATGCTTCAGACAGAAGTCTGAATCAGGCTCTCCTTGGTTGGGATTTTAAGTTTCTAATGTAATTTTTATTCATTTTCTCAGGCTGTAAAAATTTGTAATAACTTATGGGGGTTTTAGTGAAAAGGGGAGGGTCAATCATGCATGTAAAAGGGGTAGATATCATGTTCATAGGGAGTTGTTATATTTCTGCACTCATATCCTGCTTACAGCTGTCGCTTCTGCATTCCATATGTAGAAACCATGTCTATAGGTTTCTGCACTTCTGCATTTCATAGAAATCATGTCTATAGGTTTCTGCATTTCATATAGAGACCATGTCTATAGGATCTACATTTTCACATAGAAACCATGTCTATAGGATCTGCATTTTATATAGAAAACGTGTCTATAGGTTCTGCATTCCCAAACGCTGCATATCATATAGATAACATGCCTATAGGACTTCCTGAATTCTGCATATGCATCTATCACTAGGCAAATGATTTATAGGTTTAAATAACAATAAGCATTCTAGATACTATGCCTATAGGACTTTTGCACTTCTATAAATGTTTAAAAATCAATAACGCCTAGAAAGTATGCCTATAGGAACTATCAATCAAATCTGAATCGCCTCGCTCGTTTTAAGTTTAATCTGCAGAACTTGGTAAAATACTGGCAACCTTCCTGTAATCAGTTTACTACTTTATTTTTGAAACTAATAGATATCATGCCTATAGGTTTCGCCTAATGACTAAGCAAGTTTTAGGGTAAAAGCTATAACTGCGCTAGTCTTTGATAATTACAACCAGCGGACAGATCTAATTCGAACTTCTTATCTGAAAATATGTGATAAATCAGCCTGTTTTAACCTTTTAAGTTTAATCAGACCCTAATCAGTACGTGTAAGACATGCTAAACCTATATGCTTTCTTTGATTTAAGGAGGTTTATTTGAGCCGTATATGTTTACATGCTTTCCCAATACTTGCTATATATGTTTTGATTGTCGCCTTAGACATTTGTCCTTTAAAACTGCAAAACCTCATACCCCTTCCCTTTTAGGATTAGTAGTCCCAAGTACCTTCGGGACTGATAGGAATGGGGCGGGTAATAGCATGCAATAAGTAACGAAACCATTCCGTGCTTTAATACCTTAACGGGGTGGGAAAGGGTAGATATGGATATGATGACCGGTGCGCTAATACCACGTGTAACCCCTCTTCTGAGGAGTGATTATCGGGTATTGAATTGATGTGATCCATATTATTTGTAAACCTAGGACCCCCCTCCTTTTTCTTACTTGTTTGATTTATTTTCAGAACTCTTTTAACTACTTCAACTTCAGCTTTTCTATATTTTCTCTCAAATTCACCTACTTGCAACCATTATGTGAAAACCCTCTTTGTATTGAAAACCCTTACGTGTCTATTTGTTGTTCGCACTTAAAGTCACAATTATAGCATGGCCAAGAACCACACTAGTGGATCCTGAGGGGTGCCTAACACCATCCCCTCGGGATAATTTCTAGCCCTTACCCAATCTCTGGTTTTCTAGATCAATTCCTTCTAGTGTCCTAATGCACTTTAATCATTAGGTGACGACTCTTCAATTCAAACCCAATTCCCAAAGGAGAACGAGTTGTCCTCCCAAATGTCCTAAACTCAATTTCGCGAGAAAAAAGGGGGCGCGACAGCATGGCGACTCTGTCGGGGATACCTTTTAGGCTTTTACCATTTCATGCTATTTGTGACTTTATGCTACTTTATATGTCTTTATTTAATGCCTTTATATATTTATTTCCCTTCTTCTACTACAAAACTGACTTGGCTCTTTGTTTCTTTCCTTTATTTCTTTATTTCTTTCCATTACTGCTTTCCTTCATTACCGTTGTAATTATGAGCAATTAGTGTAATCATTACTTTATGAACATGAAAATACATGACAACTTGTAACTGCATATTTAACATCATATTCCACTCGTGCCAAACAAAATACCATAGCAACGCTTATAATGAGTGGTTGCGCCCTTCCGATATTATCACCCCTTAAATCCGGCAAAGGCATATTTGCGGTAAAACCAGTTGACCAACGGTGTAGTCGATGGTTCCATGCCTTTCCCTCTTGAGTTGTCCGCTCAAGGGTACCAGTCTAATACCCCATAGAAAGCCTACTCTGTTTAATTGTGTATGCATCATTGTCAAACCTAGCCGAGTCAGTTATTTTGTCCGCATAATGACTCTTTAAGATAGCCTTGTCCAAAGTCCACTGTGTTTCCTTGAAACCCAAACGGACACTACCATGTTCTGTGCATTTATTTGGAGAACTAAATGCTTCTTATGCCGATTATTGATATTTAATAGTCGATTCTGGTGGGGGTAAGGGCCTAACACTTTTGTCTTGCAGAAAAAGAGGCACGAAGTCCCCAGATTTGGCATGGTAACCAACATCCACCCAAGATTGCTAAGCTGGTGGAGAGATCTTCATTCCAGTGATCAGACGCTTGTCCGGAAATACCTAGGAAATCTACCTTCCCTCTTGGACATCCAACCCAACAAAAAGATTATTGAAGCTGCTACCCTGTTCTGGGATTGCGATAGGTCTGTGTTTCGCTTCGGGGAGATTGAGATGACACCCCTTCTAGAGGAAATAGGAGGACTAGCGGGTATACCATGGGAAACTCTAGGTCTGATAATGCTAAAAAATCGCGAAGGTAGAGGTTTTCTCAAGATGATGGGTCTAAAGAAGAATCCAGACTTAACTTGTTTGAAGGAGTCCTATATTCCCTTTGATTATTTGTACGAGAGGTATGGTCACAACAAATCTTACCCTACTTATCATGATGAGTTCGCCCTCACGTCGTTGGGGTATATTCACCGAATAGTTTTTGTCTTCATGTTCTGCTTCGTGGGCATGATAGTGTTTCCAATGAATAAGTCTAGGATCCATACTAGGCTAACCATGGTCACCAAAACCATAATGGAGGGAATTGGTGGGCAACCATTTAGAATAGTGCCCATGATCGTTGCAGAAATGTGCCGAGTCCTGGAAAAATGTCAACAAGGAGCCAAACACTTTGAGGGTTGGAACTTGCTACTCCAACTCTGGCTCATGGAGCACCTCCAAAAAGGCAAGTATTGATAAGAGATTCAGCGTAGGGACTGGGACGATCATATAGCCTTCCATCAACCAAGGCGAATGAACTACATGCCTAACATGTTTGCTCAACCAGAAGATGCCAAGGGATGGGTGAAGCTGTTTGAAAATCTGACTGAGGATCAAATACAATGGATGTTCGAGTGGTTCCCTATTGAAGAGTTCATCGCCCGATCCAGGGACGCACCATTTCTGATACTGATAGGTTTGAGAGGAACCTACCCTTATGTCCCTCTCCGGATTATGAGACAGGCTGGTAGGAAATAGGTTGTACCAAGGGTCGACAAGATGAGTCACTTCCGAGCCGACTTCCAAGCTAATGACAGTCCTTATAAGTGTCAAGCTCAGCATATGTGGCATTGTAAGATCATCATGGGGAGAGATACTATCGAGCCAGATAGATACCATGCAGGCTGCACCCCATACTATTCAGGATGGCTGGAGGACAATCACAATGGTCTGGGCCAACCTGGGTTTGTTCGAGGTCACAGAATCATCGATGAAAGGGTTGAAGCACAGGTCAAATACAACCAACTACGCAAGAGGATTCAGAAATGTGAAAACGAACACCACGAGATTTAAGAAGCCCAACAAAAGCTGATTGAAGAATGGAAGGACATGGCTGTCAGCGCCAACAAGAGAGAGGATACTTGGAACAGGGTCTAGTGGAGCTGGAAAGGCAATTCATTAAGAGGATCGAGGACTGCTAGAATGCTGAGGGAAACGAAGGTGAACACCTGGCTAGAGCCTACTTGCTGCTGGGACTTCACGAGCTAGTGAAGCTGTTTAATGGAGCCAAAGATGCCGAGTCTGGGGAAGGTCCTTCTGGGACCAAATAGATAGGAAATTACCTTTTCGTTTTATGAATGTAATAAGGCCAATGGCCATTAGTGACATTTTTATCTTCTATTATATAGTGTCGTTTTGGGATTCGTCTTATTTTTAACAATAAAATGAGGCATTTAGCATTATAAGTTCTCCAAAGCAACTTGTCGCTAGGCCTACCTCGGGCACAACGAGGCTCCCAAATTAGGACACGACTTACATTCTTGCACTATGTGTTTAAATATCGCAGCATTTCTTTTCATAATCCTCACTAACTTGTTACCTTTTTGTTTTACTTTTGTTTTATTCCCCTCCCCAAAGGTTAGTTCGTGCACTCTAGCATCATCATCATACTCCACAAGATCTAAGGGCCCTCCACCCACTGCTCTTCCTAGTCCCGTCAGAAACAGGAACAAGGGAAAGATGGAAGATTTGAGCAGTATCAGAAAGGAAAACTTGGTTGAACGAGTAGAAATCACTCAGGGTACTCAGGCCTCCAAAGAAAGTGCATCCCAACTCGAGCAGAAATTGTTGAAATTTCAAAAGGAACTTGATCAGGTCCGGAATTTGGCAAGCTTGTAATTTCCTCTCGCTACCCCATATGTCAATTTTCCTAACTCTCAGAACCCCACAACTCCACAAAACATTCTAAAACCACAAAATCATCCCGCTCCCCATCATCACTGCGATACTTGCCACACTTCCAACAACACTACACTGCTCATCCCTGAACCACTGAACCCCACAAACGACCATATCCACACTCACCATAACACCCCATCTATGTGGAAACCATATCACACTCCATTCAACCCATCTCAAGCATACCCGAGTCTGATGATAAAGACTCACTTATCAGGAACCTGGCAGAGGAACTCAAGAAACTGACTAGCAGAATTCAGGGCGTCGAAGGAAGCAAGGGGATTGAACGGTTGAACTACGAAGACCTCTGCATACAACCAGATGTCGAACTGCCTGAGGGGGTACAAACCTCCTAAGTTTGAGATGTTTGATGGAATAGGGGATCCTAGAGTTCATTTGAGAACATACTGCGACAAGTTGGTCGGAGTAGGGAAGGACGAAAGGATTCGCATGAAACTTTTCATAAGGAGTCTGAAGGGAGATGCCCTATCTTGGTACATTAACCAAGATCCAAAGAAGTGGTCGAACTGGGTAAGCATGGCATCCGATTTCATGGACAGGTTCAGGTTTAACACAGAAAATGTGCCAGATGTGTTCTACACCCAGAACCTAAAGAAGAAACCCGCGGAGACTTTCCGCGAGTATGCTACTCGCTGGAGATCAGAAGCTGCTAAGGCCAGACTGGCTTTAGAAGAAGAACAAATGAAAAGGTTTTTCGTCCGAGCTCAAGACCCACAGTACTATGAAAGGTTGATGCTGATTGAAAGCCAGAAATTTTCCGACATCATCAAGCTAGGTGATAGGATCGAGAAAGGCATCAAAAGTGGTATGGTCACAAACTTTGAGGCTTTGCAGGCTACCAACAAAGCTCTACATTCTGGTGGCACGACCAAGAAAAGGGACATGAGCACCATGTTGGCTACACAGAGAACCAAGTCCCCTATCAAATACCAAACCTACCCGATGCCTCCACTCACATATCAACCTACCCCAAATTACCAAACACCCTCGCCCTCTTACCAAGCTCCACCTCCTACTTACCCATCACCTCCACCTCCCACATATTAGCCTACTTTACCTAGATATTCCTAACCCGCACATGTCTACTAAGCCTACAATATTCAACCTTCTCACTATTAATCACCTCCCACTCGCCAAAACTTTCCTTGACCCTGACCAAATTTCGACCGTAGACCTCCCAAACAATATACTGCCATTGCCGAACCAATTGACCAGCTATATAAAAGGCTCAAAGCTGCTGGTTATGTCACCCCCATCCCCGCTATAACTCCTGAAAACCCTTCCCAATGGGTCAATCCTAATAAATCCGGTGCATACCATTATGACATGAAAGGGCATAACATTGATGAATGTCGTTATCTAAAAGATAAGATCTAGGCACTGATCGATAACAAGATTTTTGTGGCAAAGGAACCTGCTCTGAATGTATGAAACAACCCTCTGCCCGATCACAAGGGTGGAGGCGTTCACAAGATTGATATAGATGATGATTGGGACCCCAAGGGATCGATCGGATTGATCGCAGAAGGTGACGAGACAAAGAAACCAACAGTCACCCTTAATCCGAGACAAAGAAACCAGCAGTCTTAGTATCAGAAACTAGCCAACATTATCCGGTGTCTGCTCAACTTAGGTTCTCGTGCACCAACAACATGGCCGAGTACGAACCCTACATTTTGGGACTCAAGATGGCCATTGACATGAACATTCAAGAGTTGCTAGTGATCGGGGATTCAGACTTGCTTATACATCAGGTCCGAGAAGAATGGGCAACTAAGAACTCCAAGATACTCCCTTATCTGCATCACGTACAAGAGTTGAGAAAGAGGTTCACAAAGACAGAGTTCCAGCATGTTCCCAGAGACCAAAATGAGTTTGTCGATGCATTGGCTACCCTATCATACATGATACAACATCCATACAAGAACTTCATTGATCCTATTCCGGTAAAGATCTATGACCATCCAGCTTACTGTGATCATGTCGAGGAAGAAGCAGACAGAAAGCCTTGGTTTCACGATATCAAGGAATACTTAGCAAAATGAGAGTACCCATAACTTGCATACCCTACTCAGAAGCGCACACTTCGAAGGTTGTCTAACAATTTCTTTTAGAGCGGAATAATCCTATATAGGAGGACTCCGGATCTAGGATTACTAAGGTGTGTCGACGCAAGGGAAGCATCTAAATTGCTAGAAGGGATCCATGCCGGAACCTGTGGTCCGCATATGAACGACTTTGTCTTAGCCAAGAAGATACCCCGAGTTGGTTATTTATGGATGACTATGGAAATGGACTGCATCCAGTATGTCCGAAAGTGCCACCGCTGTCAGATACATGTAGATATGATAAAAGTGCCTCCAAACGAGCTTAGTGCAACAAGCTCACCGTGGCTGTTCGCCGCTTGGGGAATGGATGTTATTGGACCAATCGAACCTGCCGCATCAAATGTGCACAGGTTCATCCTAGTGGCAATTGATTATTTTACCAAATGGGTTGAAGCATCATCGTACAAGGTAGTGACTAAGAAAGTCGTGGCAGACTTTGTCCACGACCGTATCATTTGTCGGTTCGGAATTCCAGAATCAATCATTACCAATAATGGTTCCAATCTCAACAGTGATTTGATAAAATCCATGTGTGAAATCTTCAGGATCAAACACAAGAATTCTACAGCCTACAGACCTCAGATGAACGGAGCCGTAGAAGCTGCCAATAAGAATATCAAAAAGATACTAAGGAAAATGATAGAGAAACATAAGCAGTGTCATGAAAAGTTGTCATTTTCTTTATTGGGGTACCGCACCACAGTTCGCACATCAACCGGGGCAACTCCCTATATGCTGGTTTATGGTACAGAGGCGGTCATTCCCGCCAAGGTAGAGATTCCTTCCTTGAGAATCATATAGGAAGCAGAACTTGACAACGCAGAGTGGGTGAAGAGTCGTTACGAGCAGCTGGCTCTTATAGATGGAAAAAGAATGAATGCAGTTTGCCACATTCAACTTTATCAGAGCAGAATGTCCAGAGCCTTCAACAAAAGAGTCATGTCGAGACAATTCACACCGGGGCAGCTGGTGTTAAAGAAGATATTCCCACATCAGGATGAGGACAAAGGGAAGTTCTCTTCCAACTGGCAGGGTCCGTACATGGTCCACCAGGTTCTAATAGAAGGAGCCCTCATACTTGCAGAAATGGACGGAGAAGTTTGGCCAAAGCCGATCAATTCAGACGCAGTCAAGTGATACTATGTGTAACCTTTATGCTTTCCTTTATGATGTAATTTGAACTACGCCCTGACCTGATTCCCGTTTAAGAGGGGATACGTAGGCAGCCCTATGGGTTCGGTCACAATGCAATAAAATTTTCATTTCCCCCAAATTGGAAACTGGGGTAGAATTTTGAGGAAGACCCTCAAAATTTCGAAGCCAATTTCAGCCATTTACCGCAAGCAGCCGTCAAAAGTACTAGATCAGTAAACTGGGGCAGAATTTTGAGGACGACCCTCAAAATTCCGGAGCAAGAGAGGTTGCAATGTCTTGAACCACGTCGCAGTCGTCGGTTCATCTAAAGAAAACTATTTATGTTATATTTTTACTAAATCATGCATGTCTATTATCAAAATTGCTTTGTTTAGCAACACTGCGCCAATGATGCATATAGTATGACCAAAAGAGAGCTAAGCAGGACAAGCAAATCAACGGGAATACGAACTAACCCTCCCCCTTTACAAAACTCACGATTTTTCTTTGGATGCAGGCACCCAAGTCGCGAAATCATCGAGCACATTTATACACTCATACTTTTCAAGAATGCAACCCTCAGAAGTGTCACACCTATTCACAGTTTGCTATCTGCGCACAACAGCCCCAACATCCATAATA
Organism: Nicotiana tabacum; assembly: GCF_000715075.1. Lineage (NCBI taxonomy): Eukaryota > Viridiplantae > Streptophyta > Magnoliopsida > Solanales > Solanaceae > Nicotiana > Nicotiana tabacum. The sequence continues at coordinate 141,300,106 of NC_134087.1, read as the reverse complement.
TCGCAATCAGCTATCAGCTAAGAAATTTTACTAGTATTCACTTTTTATCTTGCATTGCATAAGGCTACCATTATGCCTTCCGAGACTAAACTCTATCTCCATCTGCATTCTCTACATTGCATAAGGCTACCATTCTGCCTTCCGAGACTAAGCTCTGTCTCCATCTGCATTCTCTGCATTGCATAAAGCTACCATTCTGCCTTCCGAGACTAAGCTCTGTCTCCATTTGCATTCTCTACATTGCATAAGGATACCATTCTGCCTTCTGAGACTAAGCTCTCTCTCCATCTGCATTCTTTGCATTGCATAAGGCTACTATTCTGCCTTCCGAGACTAAGATTTATCTCCATCTGCATTCTCTGCATTGCATAAGGCTACCATTCTGCCTTCCGAGGTTAAGCTCTACCTCCATTTGCATTCTCTGCATTGCATAAGGCTACCATTCTGCCTTCCGAGGTTAAGCTCTACCTCCATTTGCATTCTATGCATTGCATAAGGCTACCATTCTGCCTTCCGAGGTTAAGCTCTACCTCCATTTGCATTCTCTGCACCATTCTGCCTTCCGAGACTAAGCTCTGTCTCCATCTGCATTCTCTGCATTGCATAAGGCTACCATTCTGCCTTCCGAGACTAAGCTCAGTCTCCATCTACATTCTCTACATTGCAAAAGGCTACCATTCTTCCTTCCGAGGTTAAGCTATACCTCCATTTGCATTCTCTACATTGCATTAGGCTACCATTTTCCCTTCCGAGACTAAGCTTTGTCTCCATCTGCATTCTCTGCATTGCATAAGGCTACCATTCTGCCTTCCGAGGTTAAGCTCTACTTCCATCTACATGGCTAAAATATCGCTGCTTCATTTATACCTTGCATCGACTGAAAGATCACCACTTATTGCATTTCATCGGCTGAAAGATCGCCGCTTCATTTATACCTTGCATCGGGTGAAATATCACCGCTTTATTTACATCTGCATGGCTGAAATATCGCCGCTTCATTTATACCTTGCATCGGCTGAAAGATCGCCACTTATTGCATTTCATTGGCTGAAAGATCGCCACCTATTGCATCTCATGGGCTGAAAGATCGCCAAATTGTCCAAAGGCGTCATTGTTCAGAGGCACCATTTTCATAGCCCGAGAACGCCATTTCATGGCTTGAGGACCCCATTTATCTTTTGCATATCATTATTCAAAGGCATCATGGTTCGGAGGCATCATTCTCATAGCTTGAGAACATCATTTCATGGCCTGCGAATCCCTTCTCATATGCTTCACGGCCCAGGACGTCATGGTCTGAGGACGTCATCCTAACCATCCAAAGACAACATTCATGGTTTGATTGGAACTTGCATCACGTTTAAATTTCCGCACAATATATACTTGAATTGTATATTTGCAGGTAAACTGGAGAGCAATAGCCGTCTCAGCAGGAGCAATCTCACTCCAGTTCCCGCAGCCCTGTTAGACTTTAACCATCCATCCCAACCTAAATATCGCGTCTGTTCTTGAAGCGAAAATCTCCATCGGCATATTCCGTCGACGGATCTTGAACTACATATGGCTTGATTCCTATAAGACCAGGGATATGTAGGCAGCTCAGGAACCAGAGAACGGTTGAATTCTTCAAACCATTTCGTTTGGTCAATTTGGCCATCATATCTTTACCCGACAACTCTTTCATCCTTTCCGGGTAAAGAGGGGTAACTGTTGATACCCAATTTTTCACTATGTATTTTTACATGTAAATACTTTCAAAATAACTTATATAAGTATGCTGAAGTATCTTAGTATTTTTCCTAATTTTTAAAGGATTCTTAAATCAATTTATTGCCCATTTTATCATTATAAAAACCAATAATTATTCCCAAAATTATCATTTTGGTGAATAAATTATTCTATTCTCATATTTACACAAAAATATAGATAGGGTAATTTTTATACATTTTTTCAAATTTATTTGGTATTTTAAAAGATAAATTGCATATAATTGCAATTTTAGCCTATTTTAAGAATTAATAGCATTTTATAATTATAAAATTGGTTCCAATATTTTTAAATTAATATTTATATATTATTAATTGACTCAATACTTTTAATTTATTTTCAGAAGTCATTTCTACTATTTTTAAAAAATAAAAGGCGAAAACTTGGCTATTTAAAATATGGCCCTATTTCATTTCAATTATAGCCCAAAATTGATCCCCCTAATTGACCCAATTTTGAATCCCAAACGGACTAGCCCAATTTCTATTTAACCCGACCCTGACTCGTTTATCCAACCCTCCCGGCTCCCTTCTTAATCTAGGTCGATGATCATTTTGATCAATGGCCACGAATTCCCCTTTCCTTTTTTTATCCGCCCACACCCCTAACCCTACCTCATTTTCTTTCTATCAGCCGCCTCTGAATACCCTCCCTCTCTTAAACTCTCTCGAAGGTTCTTGAAACCCTAATCGTCTTCTACCATTTTCAACCTCAATCTCACCAGAATCTATGGCCTCTCAGGCCATGGATGGCCTATACTCACCTCCCTCCGCTCTTAAACGCTTGGTGTTCGAAGTTTCGAGGTATGAACTCGATGGTGTCCGTTCAGATCTTCTCCGATTCAAGGTTCTATGGCCTCTCCGGCCTTGCTCCGGCGTATCCAAGCATTATGAGCCTATGTCTGACTTATCCGACTCAGATCAGACCTTTTCCAAACCTTTCTCGCTTTAGGGTTCCTCTGAAATCCTAGATTTTTGAGGTTTTCTCTGATTATTTTCTTATATCGGTTCTATATCTCTGCTCTACTTGAGTTCTTAAATGTTTTTCTCAATTTTTCTTTCAAAAATTACTTCTCCTCGATTTAGGGTTTCTGAAAAGTTCAAAATGTTTCTCCGACTTTTCTGTTCCTTTTTCTTTGTGTGTATTTGTCACGCATGTGCTTCTACTGCTTTCTTATGTTTTTTTTCTACTATATATGTTCTTATGTGCCTTGTCTTTATACTATGTTCATCCTACTGTGCTTTTCTATATGTCTTGTTGATATACTTTTCTAGTATTTTGTGTTCTCCTACTGTATATATTTCCTATTGAATTCTTAAGTTCTTTGTTTGCCTTTTACTGGACCTTTGTTTGAGTTCCCTTTAAACATGTTTCTTCTACTATTTTCTTAAATGCTATACTATCTCTTTTCTCTTCTGAACCTTGTTTAAGTCCCTTCTAAAAGGTTTTTCTTAAACATGTTCCCTCTACTCTCACTATGTTTCGAATTAGTTTCTTCACTCTGTTGCTTCAAACTCTCTATTGTATCTGTTTGTTTTCTCATGAGTCTTTGAAAGAGACCTCTGAGCTTGTTTCAATTATTTACCTCCTCGTCTCTGTGTCTGATTCGAGTTGGGAAACCCTAGAATTTAGGGGTTTTGGCGAGTTTTGATCTTGTGTTTGGACTAGGGTTTTAATTTGGAACCCTTAACTCTCTCAGACTCATCCTGAGTCTGTGAACTAAGTTTGAATTTCTTTGTTTATGACTCTGAACTTTCTCTTTTATGCTAGACTCTTCTACTGATTAGCATGACAGCTCTTCGTGCTTAAGCATGGCTGTATGTTTTATATGTGTGATGAATTCTTTCTTCCGAAAAGGTTTTCCAACTTATGATTGATTCAGAATCCTTTTTTTTAGGTTTGATTGATTGTTACAGATCTTCCTTAAGTAAAACCTTTCTCCACCTTTTCTGATTGGATTTGTTCATACCAAAATTCAGACTTTGTGATTTACTGGCTGTTAATTGATTTCCTTTCCTTATTTGCACAAACTGTGTGCTACCAGACTTTTGCCTTAAATAAATCTTCGTGTATTTACCCTTCTTGTACTACTTTGGAAAAGGGTTTGATCAATCCCTTTCCTTAATTATTTTACCCGTTTGAAATCAGAATATTTCAATTAAAGGGGAACTTTTGTAATTATTTTTAAAACTATTCTCCTACCTTATTCTGCTTGCCTTCTACACTATAAAAGGGGCAAGACTCCTTTCTCACCAAGACAATCTCAATTTAACACTTTTATACTACTCAAGTATCATAGTTCTCTAATCATAGCATTCTGACTATTTGCTTGCACTTTGGCTTCACAAGACTACTGCTTTCTTTTCTTGTTTCCCTGAAACTGGTATGTTCTAGTTTGATTTTCAGCCTCATCCCAATGTGTTTATTTTACAGCTTCTACACCCCTGTCTGCTTTATTGCCTATGTTTAGTGTTAATTAGCATATGTTTCTACTGTGAAACCCTGCACCCCTGTCCCCTTCTATGTGTTTGAGTTGAAGTTCAGAACATGGCAACATCCAAGTTGTTGCTCATGTCTGGACTTGATCCCTTAGGGGATCCTAACTCTCAAACAATATGGCTAAAAGGTTGGTTGGGGTGTGCCGGCACTACAATTGCTAGGCATGACCACTAGCTTGTCTTGGCTTTCCCCCAGAATCCCCTCTCTGCACTAACACTCTCTCTTAGATTCTATGTTCTGCCCCCCTCCTATGAGCCTTGCTTTGGGACATTGAGTTCTCTTTGAACTTGGACATTCGAGGGATGGCCCTTCCACACTGCACTATAATTCAATTCTGCAATATATTTGGGTGTAAGCACTGCCCGGAGTCCACTTGAGACTCTTAGGGAACTCTGACGCATCCCAAATAAGAGAAAGGCTTTGGAAATTTGATCTTCGGAGCTGGTTTACTTCATGCTTCAGAGAGAAGTCTGAATCAGGCTCTCCTTAGTTGGGATTTTAAGTTTCTGATGTAATTTTTATTCATTTTCTCGGGCTATAATAATTTGTAATAACTTGTGGGGGTTTTAGTGGAAACAGGAGGGTCAATCATGCATGTAAAAGGGGTAGATATCATGTTCATTGGGAGTTGTTATATTTCTGCATTCATATCCTGCTTACAGCTGTCGCTTCTGCATTCCATATTTAGAAACCATGTCAATAGGTTTCTGCACTTCTGCATTTCATTGAAATCATGTCTATAGGTTTCTGCATTTCATATAGAGACCATGTCAATAGGGTCTACATTTTCACATAGAAACCATGTCTATAGGATCACATCAATGCAATACCCGGTAATCACTCCTCAGAAGAGGGGTTACACATGGTGTTAGCGCACCGGTCATCATATCCCTATCTACCCTTTCCCACCCCGTTAAGGTATTAAGCGAGGAATAGTATCGTTACATATTGCATGCTAGTACCCGCCCCAATCCTATCAGTCCCGGAGCCATTTGGAACTACTAGTCCTAAAGGGATGGAAGATTTGGCTTTTCAGAGTTTTAAAAGGATAAAATTCTAGGGCATCAATCAAAATATATAAGGCAGGTATGGGAGAACACATAACAGTTTAAAGGGCTCAAACGGGCCTCCTCATTTAAAGAAATAAATTGTTTAGCATGACATACAAATACTGGTTATGGTTTGAATTAAATGTAAAAACGTTAGGACAGGCTAATTTATCACATATTTCTCATATGAGGAGTCTTAATTAGCCTTGTCTGGTTGTAGTTATCAAAAATTGACACAGTTAATTAACGACCTAATGGTTTGCCTAAGTGAGACCTATAAGCATGATATCTAACGAAGCGTACTGATTTTAAAGAGAGGGTTACTGGTTCTATAAACAAAAGATCTGCAGATTTTAAACCACCTTATGACTGATTTTAGACTCATAAACGAAATAGACGAAGTTGATTCAATTAATTACTCCTATAGGCAAGTTATCTAAGCGTTATTGGTTTTAAACGATTACATAGATGCAAGAGTCCTATAAGCATGGTATCTAAGATGAGAATGCAGAAGTGCAGGAAAACTTATAGTCATGGTTTCTAAGATGAGAATGCAGAAGTGCAGAAAAACTTATAGGCATGGTTTCTAAGATGAGAGTGCAGAAATCAAAAAATCTTATAGGCATGATTTCTAAGATGAGAATAAAGAAATCAAAAGAATCATATAGGCAAGTTTTCTACCCTTTGCATGCATTCACCCCCATCCCTTTTCACTAGCCAACCCCAATAGTTATTACAAATTCTTACAGACCCGAATGAATCAGAAAAAAAGTAAAAATTACATCAGAAATTCCGGCTACAACAAACAGCTTAATTCAGACTCAAAGTCCAACAATATGAGATAAACCAACTTCCAAGATCAGATTTCCAAAAGCCTTTCTCATGTTTGGGATGTGACAAAGTTCCCAAGAGTCTCAAAGGGCCTCGGGCAGTGCTTACACCCCAAACACATGGCAGAATTGAGATCATAGTGTAGTGTGGAAGGGCCAACCCTCAAATGTCCAAGTTTAAAGGGAACTCAAGGTCCCAAAGCAAGGCTCATATGAGGGGGCAGAACTTAAGAGTCTAAGAATAAGTATAAGTGCATAGGGGAATTAGGGGAAAGCCATGGCAGGCTGGTAGTCATGCTCAGCAATTGGGAATGCTGGCACACCCCCGACCAGCCTGTTAGCCAAATCTTAAGAGTTAGGATCTATTGTGGATCAGGTTATGACCTGAGCAGCAATTTGAATATTGCCAGGCCATGAGCCATAACTCAAACACATAGAAGGGAATAGAGGGTAGGTATTCACAATAGAAACAGGTGCAGGGAAAGAACATACTTAGCATAAATCATTGAACATGAGCAGTAAAGTAAACAGGATTGCAGAAGACTGTAAATAAGCACATAGGGGAGAGGCAGAAACGTTAAATCAGAACATACCAATTTCAGGGGAAAACAAGTAAAATAGTAGCCTTAGAAAAGGCCAAGTTGCAAGCCAAGCAATTCCAAAAGATCTCAAGCAAAAGTAGAGTATTGAAAGAGTATTGAATTCAAAGCAATATTGCAAGTGTGCAAGTATTGAATTGGAGTTAAGGACTGGTAGTGCATAGGTCGTGTGAGCTGAAGGTGTAAGGTGTCTTAAAAGTGCAGAAGGGCAGTCCCTGTTATAGTAAAAAAGCAAGTAAGAAAGGCAAGGAAATATAACTGAAATCAACCTCCCTTTGGTTAAGGGATTCTGATTTCAACGGGTAAAAATTAGTTAAGGAAAGAAGTTTTAATCAACACCTTTTCAAATTAGCACAAAAGGGGTAAGTACATAGAAGTTATTTAAGGAAAACCGTCAATGGCATACGGTTTGTGCCAAATATGGCAAGGGAATCAATCAAATAGCCAGGAAACAAAAATTACAAGTTCAATTCGAATGAACCAAGTCAAGAAAGGTAAAAGAGGTTCAATCGAACAAAAATCAGTGACAATTTCATCAGCCTTATTAAAGGGATTTCAGAATCAATCACTTAATTGGTGAAAACTTTTGAAAGAGGAATTTCTTATATATAAAGCACACAGATCAAGCAAAAGGAATCGTTAGGTTTCTTAGAAAAAGAGTCTAACATTGAAAGACTTAGAGCCACAAGCAAAAGGGATTCGAGTTCAGTTACAGACTCATAGTGAGCCTAAAAGCCTAGGGTCCCAAAGTGGAAACTTAATGCCACATGCCAAAGAAACCCCCAAATCCAAGGGTTTCAAATTGAGTCAGACAATGGGGATGAGACGGCAAGCCACTTGAGAGAGGCTCAGAAGTCTTTTCCAAGGACTTATGAGAGACAAACACACATGATAGAAAGAACACTGATTCAAAGTCATGAGAACATGCTCGAGAAAACTTGGAGTTTAAACAAGTTCAGAAGAAAGAGATGATACGAGTTTTAAACAAAAGTAGATGAAATATGCTTAGCAGGAACACAAACAGAACTCAGTAAAGTGAACAAAATCAAAGAACTCAACCATAAACACATATAGCAAAGAATAAGGATTAACAACACAGATTAACATGAGAGCATAAGAGTGACAGCAAAATAGAAGAGTCTCGCATAATAAAAAAGAAACAAGAGAGCAAACTCATGTGTAGTAGAAAAGAAAACATACGAACCTAACATAGATAAACACACATAAAGAAAGAACGGAAATAATTAGAAAGATATTTGAAGAAACTTTTTCAGAAACCCTAAAATCAAAATTGAACGATTTTAAAAAGGAAGTTTGTGGAAAACCTTTGAAATGTCAAATAAAGCCCAGACATATCACAGATCTAAGAAAATAGGTGAGTACAGAACCTCAGACGGCTTAGAGTTGCAGAAAAAACCCTAGCAATGAGAAAGGTCTTGAGGAAAGTAGATCCTGAGTCGAAAAGACTCATATTGCTTGAACATGCCGGAATAATGGCCGGAGAAGCCATAGATATACAGATCTGAGAAGGATCTGAAGAAGGCCATTGAAGTCGGGCTTCAAACCTTGAGTAGCTTAGGTCTGATGGTGAGAAAGGATGAGTACAGACCGTCCATGGCCGGAGATGCATGGATTTTGGTAGAAACATGGTGAGATAAGGTGGGAAACGATTAGGGTTTCGGAGAGGTTCGAGAGTGTTTGAGAGATGAAGAGGGTTTAAAGGTGGCGTCTCAGGGGAAATGAACTAGGTTAAGGGTGGTTTGGGAACTAAAAAAGGAAAGGGGAGTTGATGGTTGTTGATCAAAATGATCAACCGCCTGGATCAAAAGGGAGCGGGTGAGTTTTTAAATCAGGTCAGGGGTTGGGTGATTTGGGGATTGGGCTGGTTTAATTTGGGGGCGGAATTGGGTCAAATTGAGGGCCTAAATTGAAAGGTGAAAGGGCTGTAATTGAAATAGAAATGGGCTAAGTGTTAAATAGCCTATTTTCCCTTTTTATTTTATAAAAATAGTAATAATAATTTTAAAAGTAAATTAAAAACACTAAGCCAACAAATACTATATAAATATTAATTTAAAAATACTAAAAATAATTTTATAATTATAAAATGCTACTAATCGTGAGGTAGGCTATAATTGCAATTACATCCAATTTAGCTTTAAAATACCAAATAGATTTGTCAAAAATATACAAAAATCACCTTAATTATATTTTGGTGTAAATATTAGAATAAAATAACTTATTCACCAAAATGATAATTTTGGAAATAATTATTGGATTTTGTACTGCTAAAAATAGACAATAATTGGTTTTAAAATCTTAAAAATTAGAAAAAAAATACCAAAACTCTTGGGCATGCTTATATATGTATGTACATGCTATTTTGAAAGTATTTTATATACAAAAATACATAGGAAAAAATTAGGTATCAACAGTTGCCCCTCTTTACCCGGGAAGGATGAAAGAGTTGTCGGGTAAAGATGTGATGGCCAATTTTGACCGAATAAAATGATTTTGAAGAGTTTTGACCGAGCTCTAGTTTCTGAGCTACTTACATATCCCTGGTATTACAGGAATCAGGCCATATGTAGTTCGGGATCTATCGGCGGAGTATGCCGATGGAGATTTTCGAAAAGCGGACGCGATGTTCAGGTTAAGAAATGATGGTCAGAGTCTGATAGGATGCGGGAACTGGAGTAGGATCGCTCCTGCTGAGACGACCGTTGCTAGCCGGTGTACCTGCGAATGAACAATACCAGCATATATATATATATTGTGCATAAATTTAAACGTGATGCAAGTCCGTGTTGGACCGTGAATGTTGTCTTTGGACGGTTAGGATGACGTCCTCGAACCATGATGTCCTGGGCCATGAAGCATATGATAAAGGATCGCAGGCTATGAAATGATATTCTCGGGCTATGAGGATGATGCCTTTGAATAATGATATGCAAAAGATAAAATGGGGTCCTCAGGCCATGGCATGGCGTTCTCGGGCTATGAAAATGGTGCCTCTGAACAATGACGCCTTTGGACAATTTGGCGATCTTTCATCCCATGAAAATGCAGAAGGTGGCGATATTTTAGCCGATGAAAGACGTAAATAAAGGGTGGCAGTATTTCAGCCATACAAGAGAAATAAGATGGTGGTATTTCAGTCATGCAATAGAAATAGAGTGGCGATACTTCAGCCATGCAAGAGAAATAAGGTGGCGGTATTTCAGCCATGCAGATGGAGGTAGAGCTTAACCCTTGAAGGCATAAAGGTAGCCTTATGCAATGCAGGAGATGCAGATGGAGGTAGAGCTTAACCTCGGAAGGCAAAAATGTAGCCTTATGCAATGCAGAAGATGCAGATGGAGACAAAGCTTAGTCTCGGAAGGCAGAAAGGTAGCCTTATGCAATGCAAAAAATGCAGATGGAGACAGAGCTTAGTCTCGGAAGGCAGAAAGGTAGCCTTATGCAATGCAGAAAATGCAGATGAAGATAGAGCTTAGTATCGGAAGGCATAAAGGTAGCCTTATGCAATGCAGAAAATGCAGATGGAGGTAGAGCTTAACCTCGGAAGGCAAAAAGGTAGCCTTATGCAATGCAAAAAATAAAAGGCAAATAATAATGAAATCTCTTAGATGATAGCTGATAGCTGATTGCTATATTGTAGCTGCTGTGGATGTTGTGTACAGATATCAACTATAAATAGGTGATGATTCCGAGAGTTGTATTCCTGGGAAGTATGAGTGCATAGATATATCTGATGATTTTACGACTTGAGTGCCTGCATCCAAAGAAAAATCGTGAGTTTTGTAAAGGGGGGGGGGGGAAGGTTAGTTCGTTTCCCCATGAGCTTCGCTTGTCCTGCTTGGCGTTGTGTATCATTGAGGTAGCGTTGCTAAACAAAGCAATTTTGATACCATACATGCATAATTTAGAAAAAATGTAACATAAATACATAATTTAAAATAGCTTTATTTAGAAGAACCGACAAATGCGACGCGGTACAAGACATTGCAACCTCTCTCGCTCCGGAATTTTGAGGGTCCTCCTTAAAATTCTGCCCCAGTTTACTAGGCTGGTGCCCAGTTTGCCCTAGTTTCCAATAGAGGGGGAAATGAAAATTTTATTGAATTGTGACCGAACCCATAGGGCTGCCTACGTATCCCCTCTTAAACGGGAATCAGGCCAGGCGTAGTTCAAATACATTATACAGGAAATCGTAAGAGTCACACATAGTATCACTTCACTGCATCTGAATTGATCGGCTTCGGCCAAACTTCACCGTCCATTTCTGCAAGTATGAGGGCTCCTCCGGCTAGAACCCGGTGAACCATGTATGGACCCTGCCAGTTGGGAGAGAACTTCCCTTTGGCGTTTTCTTGATGCGGGAAAATCTTCTTTAAAACCAGCTGCCCCGATGTAAACTGTCTCGTCTTGACTCTTTTGTTGAAGGCTCTGGATATTCTTTTTTGATAAAGTTGACCATGACAAACTTCATTCATTCTTTTCCCATCTATAAGAGCTAACTGCTTGTGGCGACTCCTTACCCATTCTGCATCGTCAAGTTTTGCTTCCTGTATGATTATCAAGGAGGGAATTTCTACCTCGGCAGGAATGACTGCTTCTGTACCATTAACCAACATATAGGGAGTTCCCCTGTTGATGTGCGAACTGTGGTGCGGTATCCCAATAAAGCAAATGATAACTTCTCATGCCACTGCTTATGTTTCTCTATCATCTTCCTTAGTATCTTCTTGATATTCTTATTGGCGGCTTCTACAGCTTCGTTCATCTGAGGTCTGTAAGCCATAGAATTCTTGTGTTTGATCTTGAAGGTTTCACACAGGGCTTTCATCAGGTCGCCGTTGATATTGGAACCATTATCAGTGATGATTGACTCTGGAATTCCGAACCGGCAAATAATACGGTCACAGACAAAATTTGCTACCACTTTCTTTGTCACTGCTTTGTATGATGCTGCTTCAACCCATTTGTTAAAATAATCAATTGCCACTAGAATGAACCTATGCCTGTTTGATGCGGCAAATAGATAGGTCCAATAACATCCATTCCTCAAGTGGAGAACGGCCATGGCGAGCTTGTTGTAGTAAGCTCGTTTGGAGGCACATTTATCACGTCTGCATGTATCTAACAGTAATGGCATTTCAGACATATTGGATGCAGTCCATTTGTAGCAGCGTCCTTCTTTAACATCTTAAAGATTGGCTCACAAATGACAGTGGATTGAGCTATGAACTGGTTGATGTAGTTAAGTCTTCCCAAAAAACTCATAACCTCTTTCTTGTTCTTCGGTGGTGGCAATTCTTGGATGGATTTGACCTTTGACGGATCCAATTCTATTCATCGGCGACTCACAATGAACCCAAGTAGTTTTCCGGCAGGAACCCCGAATGCATACTTGGCGGGATTCAGCTTCAAGTTGTACCTTTTTAGTCCGTTGAAGAATTTCCTCAAATCTTCCATGTGGTCAGTGGCTCTCTTGGATTTGATGATGACGTCGTCTACATACACCTCGATCTCTTTGTGTATCATGTCATGGAAAATAGTAGTCATGGCCCTCATGTAGGTGGCCCCAACATTCTTTAACCCAAACGTCATCATCTTGTAACAATACATCCCGCACAGCATAATGAAAGTCGTTTTCTCCACGTATTTCTCATCCATCCATATCTGATGATACCCAGCAAAACAATAAGCTTGGCGCAATTGTCAATTAGAATGTGTATGTTCGGCAAGGGGAAGTCATCTTTCGGACTAGCCCGGTTGAGATCCCGATAGTCGACACAGACTCTAACCTTCCCGTCCTTCTTCGTCACTGGCACAATATTGGCTAACCATGTTGGATACTTTACTACCCTGAGAACCTTGGCTTTGACTTTCTTGGTGACTTCTCCCTTGATTATCAAACTCATGTCGGTTTGAACTTCCTGAGCTTATGTTTTACTGGTGGACATGTCAGATCGGTTGGCAGTTTGTGACCTACAATAGATGTATTGAGACCAGTCATGTCATCATAAGACCAGGAGAATATGTCCTCATATTCCCTTAGAAATTCTGTGTACTCTTTCTTTTTTTATGGTGACAGATGAACACTGATGCGCATTTCTTTGACATTTTCTGCATCTCCCAGGTTGACAATCTCAGCTTTCGTCCAGGTTAGACTTAGGTCTGTTCTCAAAATCCTCAATCTCTTCTGGTATATCATCTTCTTCCGAGTCAATATCCGTTTGTTGTCTCGTTGCATGTCACAATCATCGGTTCATCAAGATATGTAATAGTAATGTTGTGTAAATAAAGTAAACGATAAAAAGTAATAAGAGCAAGATTTATGAGAAACTGAAATGCTTTGATATATTTCATAATTGTTTTGAACATTGGAGCTCTTATTTCAAAATGCGAAAAGAAAGTCAACTAGCGAAAAATAAAGATAATGCATGGTTCTTTGTTCAGCCTTGCTACCCCGAAGCTTTCCGAGCCCTGGTGGTTCTGATGGACCAATTGTTGAGGCATGCTCCTCGGCTCACAGCTTGTATAGAAGGGCCTTCCTCCCCCTCCTCCTCGAAAATGACACAACAGTCCATATTGTCATCTTCCAAAAACAAATTCCTCATCGCCGCCAGTGCTTCCACTTCTTCCGACCCTTATATAACATCGGTTGGCTGGAAGGTCTACTCAAAAAGAGGTATCAGATGCTCCAGCGGGTAGTAAGGACTACGCCATGGTGGTAACCAGTGGTTGAACTCCTCCCAAGTGTATTCATATCCCAAACCAAAAGTGGTACCGTGTTTTTTCAACTTGATAGGTTTAGCAATTCCTTGGAGATTCTTGCCAAGTCCCTTGCCAGGTTCGTATCCACACCAATTCAGTATACTTTCAATTTTGTTATCCCACCATTTACCCTTGTCCACGGCGTTGACTCGCTCAATGTGATGGTAGGTTTCTCCGCCTATCTTCCTTCTTCCTCCGATTCCTGGGATGATCTGGCGACTGTAGATGGGATTGCTACTGTCGCCGTGAATAATTACCTCTTGGTGATTCCACTCGAATTTCACTGCTTGATGTAGGGTTGATGCTACAGCCCTAGCGGCATAGATCCATGGCCCTCCCAATAGCAAGTTGTAAGATGCTAGGATGTCTATTACTTGAAAATCAACGTTGAACCAAGTCGGTCCCATTTGCATACACAAACTGATTTCCCCGATAGTGGATCTTTGGGATCCATCGAAAGCTTTGACAGTGATGGCTCCATACTTGATCTCATGCAGACTCTTTCCCAATGTTCTGAAAGTTACCAATGGACAAATATTGAGGCTAGACCCTCCGTCAATCAGGATTCTGGTGATGAAATAATCTTCGCGCTGCACAGTGATGTGTAACGCCTTATTGTGGCTCAACCCTTCTGGTGGCAGCTCATCTTCATGGAAAGTGATTTTGTGACTCTCCAATACTTGCCCTACCATGTTTTCCATTTCTCATCCAGTTATGTTGCTGGGCACATATGCTTCGCTCAGCACCTTCAATAAGGCATTCTTATGCGCGTCAGAGCTTTGTAGCAGAGCTAAGATAGAAATCTGGGCTGGCGTTGTGTTCAACTGATCAATGACCGAATACTCTTTGGCTTGTATCTTCCTCCAGAGATCATCAGGCCCAGTTTCAGTGACTGTTGGTCGTCTAGAGGCCTTCTTACTAGACTCAGCTAGATGTTCTGGAGTATAAACCCTGTCGGTTCTTGTCATACCCTATGCTGCAATTGCTTATCCAAATTTGGTTTTCCCTTTCCTTCTTGCCTCGGCGGTGTAATCCCACGGTATGGCCTTTGGGTGAAATGGTATTACATCTGTCATGGCCACCGGAATGGGTACCCTTGTTATGGGAGGTAATACAGCAACCTCAAATGGTACAGGTGCCTTTGGGGACCCAAACTCGACCTCAATAGGCCCTGGCATCTTTGCATAAGAAGGTGCTTCGAACTCAAATGGTATGGACATGTTCATTTCGGCGTCTCCAGATGGTTGCATCTGGACCACAATCGGGTTAAGGGTGACTGTTGGTTTCTTTGGCTCGTCACCTTCAGCGACCAGTCCTATCGACCTTTTGGGGTCCCAATCGTCTTCTATCTCAATCATGTGAACATCTCCACTCCTGTGGTCTGGTAGAGGGTTGTTACGGACATTCGTAGTAGGCTCCTTTACCACAATGATCTTGTTGTCAATTAAAGATTTGATCTTATCCTTCAGAGAGTGGCATTCATCAATGGTATGCCCCTTCATGCCGGAATGGTATGCACAGGTTTTGTTTAGGTTGACCCATTAGGAGGGGTTTTTGAGGTTTATGGTAGGGATAGGGGTGACGTAACCGACAGCTTTCAGCCTTTCATATAGCTTGTCGATAGGGTCTAGCAATGGTGGTATACTGTTTGGGGGGTCTGCGGTCGAAGTTTGGTCGGGGTCTAGGGAAATTTTGGCGAGGGGGAGGTGATTGATAGTGGGATTGTTGGGTATTGTAGGCTTGGTAGAATGTGCGGGTCGAGAGTTTCTGGGCGAAGTGGGCTGATATGTGGGAGGTGGAGATGATTGGTAAGTAGGTGGTGGAGCTTGGTAAGAGGGCAAGGGTGCTTGGTAATTTGGGGTAGGCTGATATGTGAGTGGAGGTAATAGGTAGGTTTGGTATTTGATTGAGGACTTTGTTCTCTGTACAACCATCACGACACTCATATCCCTTTTCTTGGACGTGCCACCAGACTATAGAGCCTTGTTGGTGGCCTGTAATGCTTCAAAGTTTGTGACCATACCACTTTTAATACCTTCCTCGATCCTTTCCCCTAGCTTAATGATGTCGGAAAATTTCTGGCCTTCAATCAACATCAACCTCTCATAATATTGTGGGTCTTGACCCCGGACGAAAAACCTATTCATTTATTCTTCTTCTAAAGCCAGCCTAACCTTAGCAGTTTCTGATCTCCAACGAGTAGCATACTCGCAGAATGTCTGTAGGTTTCTTCTTTAAGTTCTTGATGTAGAACACATCTGGCGCATTCTCCGTGTTGAATCTGAATTTGTCCATTAAATTGGATGCCATACTTACCCAATTCAACCACTTCTTCGGGTCTTGGCTAATGTACCAAGATAGGGCATCCCCTTTCAGGCTTCTCATAAAGAGCTTCATGCGTATCTTTTCATCCTTTCCTACTCTGACCAGCTTGTCACAGTAGGTCCTCAAATGGACTCTGGGATCCCCTGTGCCATCAAACATCTCAAACTTGGGAGGTTTGTACCCCTTGGGCAGTTCGACATCTGGCTGAATGCAAAGGTCTTCGTAATTCATCCCCTCGATCCCATTGCTTCCTTCAACAAGCTAAACTCTGCTAGTCAGCTTCTTGAGTTCCGCAGCCAGATTCTTGATAATAGAGTCTTTGTCATTAGGATCAGGTGTGCTTTAAATAGGTTGAGTATAGTGTGGTATGGTTTCCACATAGATGGGGTGTTGTGCAGATGATTATTTGTGGAGTTTAGTGGTTCAGGGATGAGCAGTGGGGTATTGTTTGAAGTGTGGCATCTGTTGCAGTGGTGATGGGGAGCGGGTTGGTTTTGTGGTTTCGGGATGTTTTGTGGAGGTGTGGGGTTTTGAGTGTTGGGAAAGTTGACATCTGGGGTGGTGAGGAAAAACGACAAGCTTGCCAAGTTCCAAACTTGGTCCAGTTTTTCCTGAAATTTGAACAACTTTTCCTCGAGCTGGGAGGCACTATCCTTGGAAACCTGAATACCTTGAGGAACCTCTACCCTTTCAACTGAGTTCTCCTTTCTGATGTTGCTTAAATCTTCCATTTTTCCCTTGTTCTTATTTCTGATAGGACTCGGAGGAGGAGGAGGTGGAGGGCCCTTAGATCTTGTGGAGTATGATGACGATGCTAGAGTGCACGAACCAACCTTTGGGGAGGGGAATAAAACAAAAAAAAATAAAAATAAAGGTAGCAAGTTAGTGCGGGTTGTAAGAAAAAGAAGTTGCGATATTTAAACACAAAGTGCGAGAATATAATTTGTGTCCTAATTTGGGAGCCTCGTTGTGCCCGAGGTAGGCCTAGCGACAAGTTTATTTGGAGAACTTATAATGCTAAATGCCTCATTTTATTGATAAAAATAAGACATCCCAAAACGACACTAAAAATAGCAGAAAATAAAATGTCACTAATGGTCATTGACCTTGTTACATTCTTAAAGAAAAAGAAAAGACTCCTAGCTACTTGGTCCCAGAAGGGCCTTCTTCGGGTTGAATGTTTTCGTTGATCAGATCCTCCAGCTCGCACAGATTTTCTAGTAAAAATGCCTTCGCCAAGCGCTCTCCTTTGCCTTGCTCAGCGTTTTGACAGTCTGTGACTCTTTTCCTCACTTTCCCTTCCAACTCCAGCAAACTGTATTCCAGATATTCCAGCTTCTCACTAGCCCTAGTGACTCTCTCTTTCCATTCGTTGATTTGGTTACTTGATGGGAGGTTCCTTCACCAGGTCAGCAAGAGTGAGGGTATGTTGACCATACCAAAGTCGGGAACTTTATCATTCATTTCTGCAAAACAAAAGGGTGAGGCCATACTTCTGACAGATTCGGCTATTTAATATCAACAATTAGCATGAGCAGCGTTTAGTTCTCCAAATAAATGCACAGACACAATAATGTCTGTTTGGGTTCCAAGGGAACCTAATGGACTTTGGACAAGGCTATCTTAAAGAGTAATTATGCGGACAACATAACTGACTCGGCTAGGTTTGACAGTGATGCATGCACAATTGAACTGAGTAAGGTTTCTATAGGGTATTAGACCGGTACCCTTGAGCGGACAACTCAATAGGGAAAGGCACGGAACCGTCGACCGCACCGCTGATCGACTGGTTTTATCGCAAATACGCCTTTGCCAAATTTAGGGGTGATAATATTGGAAGCGCACAACCACTCATTATAAGTGTTGCTATGGTATTTTGTTTGTCACGAGTGGAATATAATGTTGAATATGCAATTACAATAATGAAACAAGTAGTCACGTATTTGCACATTCATAAAGTAATGATTACAATAATTGCTCATAATTACAACGACATTGAAGGAAAGCGCTAAAAGAAAGCATTAAAGAAAAAAAACAAAGAGCCAAGTCAATTTCATAGCAGAAAAGAGGTAAAGACATTAAATGAAGGTAATAAAGAAGCAGTGAAGTCACAAGTAACATGAGATGGTAAAATCCTAAGGAAGTCCCCAGCAGAGTCGCCATGTTGTCGCGCCCCCTTTTTCTAAAAAGCGAATTCGGGTTCATGACATTTGGGAGGACAACTCGTTCCCTCTTGGGAATTGGGTTTTTGAAAAGTCACCACCTAATGATTAAAGTGCATTAGGACACTAAAGAAGGTTTCGAGTTGGAAAACCAAAGTTCGGATAAGGGCTAGAAATTATCTCGAGGGGAAGGTGTTAGGCACCCCCCAAGATCCACTAGTGTGATTCCCGGCCATGCTACAATTGTGACTTTGAATAACAAGTAAGCAAATAGAAGTCTCAAGTAGAAGGGGTTTTCACATAATATGGCAAGAAAGTTGAGAGTTTGACAAAAGTAAAGAAAGCAGAAATGTTAAAGAAATAGTTTGAGAATAAGATAAACAAATAAAGGAAAGGGGGGTCCTAGGTTTACAAATAATATGGATCACATCAATGCAATACCCGGTAATCACTCCCTAGAAGATGGGTTAACGTGGTATTAGCGCACCGGTCATCATATCTCTATCTACCATTTCCCATCTCGTTAAGGTATTAAGCGTGAAACAGTATCGTTACTTATTGCATGCTAGTACCCGCCCCAATCCTATCAGTCCCGGAGGCATTTGGGACTACTAGTCCTAAAGGGAAGGGAAATTTGGCTTTTTAGAGTTTTAAAAGGATAAAATTATAGGGCGACAATCAAAACATATAAGGCAGGTATGGGAGAACACATAACAGTTTAAAGGGCTCAAACGGGCCTCCTCATTTAAAGAAACAAATTGTTTAGCATGACTTACAAATACTGGTTATGGTCTGAATTAAATTTAAAAGCGTTAGGACAGGCTGATTTATCACATATTTCTTAGATGAGGAGTCTGAATTAGGCTTGTCTGGTTGTAGTTATCAAAAACTGACATAATTAAATAATGACCTAATGGTTTGCTTAAGTGAGACCTATAGGCATGATATCTAACGGAGCATACTTATTTAAAGAGAGGGTTACTGGTTCTATAAACAAAAGATCTGTAGATTTTAAACGACCTTATGACTGATTTTAGACTCATAGACGAAATAGACGAAGCTAATTCAATTGATTACTCCTATAGGCAAATTATCTAAGCGTTATTGGTTTTAAACGATTACATAGATGCAAGAGTCCTATAGGCATGGTATCTAAGATGAGAATGCAGAAGTGCAGGAAAACTTATAGGCATGGTTTCTAAGATGAGAATGCAGAAGTGTAGAAAAACTTATAGGCATGGTTTCTAAGATGAGAATGCAGAAATTAGAAAATCTTATAGGCATGAGTTCAAAGATGAGAATGCAGAAATCAAAGAATCCTATTGTCTAGTTTTCTACCCTCTGCATGCATTCACCCCCATCCCTTTTCACTAGCCAACCTCAATAGTTATTACAAATTATTACAGACCCAAATGAATCAGAAAAAAAGTAAAAATTAGATCAGACCAGCTACAACCAAACAGCCTAATTAAGACTCAAAGTCCAACAATATGAGATAAACTAACTTCCAAGATCAGATTTCCAAAAGCCTTTCTCATGTTTGGGATGTGTCAAAGTTCCCAAGAGTCTCAAAGGGCCCCGGGCAGTGCTTACACCCCAAACACATGGCAGAATTGAGATCATAGTGTAGTGTGGAAGGGCCAACCCTCAGATGTCCAAGTTCAGAGGGAACTCAAGGTCCCAAAGCAAGGCTCATAAGAGGGGGCAGAACTTAAGAGTCTAAGAATAAGGATAAGTGCATAGGGTAATTAGGGGAAAGCCATGGCAGGCTGGTAGTCATGCTCAGCAATTGGGAATGCTGGCACACCCCCGACCAGCCTGTTAGCCAAATCTTAAGAGTTAGGATCCATTGTGGATCAGGTTATGACCTGAGCAGCAATTTCAATATTGACAGGCCGTGAGCCATAACTCAAACACATAGAAGGGAATAGGGGGTAGGTATTCACAATACAAACAGGTGCAGGGAAAGAACATACTTAGCATAAATCATTGAACATGAGAAGTAAAGTAAACAGGATTGCAGAAGACTGTAAATAAGCACATAGGGGAGAGGCAGAAACATTAAATCAGAACATACCAATTTCAGGGGAAAACAAGTAAAATAGTAGCCTTAGAAAAGGCCAAGTTGCAAGCCAAGCAATTCCAAAAGATCTCAAGCAAAAGCAGAGTATTGAAAGATTATTGAATTCAAAGCAATATTGCAAGTGTGCAAGTATTGAATTGGAGTTAATGACTGGTAGTGCATAGGTCGTGTGAGCTGAAGGTGTAAGGTGTCTTAAAAGTGCAGAAGGGCAGTCCCTGTTATAGTGCAGAAGCAAGTAAGAAAGGCAAGGAAATATCATTGAAATCAACCTCCCTTTGGTTAAGGGATTCTGATTTCAACGGGTAAAAAGTAGTTAAGGAAAGAAGTTTTAATCAACACCTTTACAAATTAGCACAAAAGGGGTAAGTACATAGAAGTTATTTAAGGAAAACAATCAATGGCATACGGTTTGTGCCAAATATGGCAAGGGAATCAATCAAATAGCCAGGAAACAAAAATTACAAGTTCAATTCGAATGAACCAAGTCAAGAAAGGTAAAAGAGGTTCAATCGAACAAAAATCAGTGACAATTTCATCAGCCTTATTAAAGGGATTTCAGAATCAATCACATAATTGGTGAAAACTTTTGAAAGAGGAATTTCTTATATATAAAGCACACAGATCAAGCAAAAGGAATCGTTAGGTTTCTTAGAAAAAGAGTCTAACATTGAAAGACTTAGAGCCACAAGCAAAAGGAATTCGAGTTCAGTTACAGACTCATAGTGAGCCTGAAAGCCTAGGGTCCCAAAGTGGAACCCTAATGCCACTTGACAAAGAAACCCCCAAATCCTAGGGTTTCAAATTGAGTCAGACAATGGGGATGAGACGGCAAGCCACTTGAGAGAGGCTCGGAAGTCTTTTCCAAGGACTTATGAGAGACAAACACACATGATAGAAAGAACAGTGATTCAAAGTCATGAGAACATGCTCGAGAAAACTTGGAGTTTAAACAAGTTCAGAAGAAAGAGATGATACGTGTTTTAAACAAAAGTAGATGAAATATGCTTAGCAGGAACACAAACAGAACTCAGTAAACTGAACAAAATCAAAGAACTCAACCATAAACACATATAGCAAAGAATAAGGATTAACAACACGGATTAACATGAGAGCATAAGAGTGACAGCAAAATAGTAGACGCATAATAAAAAAGAAACAAGAGAGCAAACTCATGTGTAGTAGAAAAGAAAACATACGAACCTAACATAGATAAACACACATAAAGAAAGAACGGAAAGAATTAGAAAGATATTTGAAGAAACTTTTTCAGAAACCCTAAAATCAAAATTGAACGATTTTAAAAAGGAAGTTTGGGGAAAACCATTAAAATGTCAAATAAAGCCCAGACATATCACAGATCTAAGAAAATAGGCGAGTATAGAACCTCAGACGGCTTAGAGTTGCAGAAAAAACCCTAGCAATGAGAAAGGTCTTGAGGAAAGTAGATCCTGAGTCGAAAAGACTCATATTGCTTGAACATGCCGGAATAATGGCCGGAGAAGCCATAGATCTACAGATCTGAGAAGGATCTGAACAAGGCCATTGAAGTCGGGCTTCAAACCTTGAGTAGCTTAGGTCTGATGGTGAGAAAGGATGAGTACAGACCGTCCATGGCCGGAGACGCATGGATTTTGGTAGAAACATGGTGAGATAAGGTGGGAAACCATTAGGGTTTCAGAGAGGTTCGAGAGAGTTTGAGAGACGAAGAGGGTTTAAAGGTGGCGTCTCAGGGGAAATGAACTAGGTTAAGGGTGGTTTGGGAACTAAAAAAGGAAAGGGGAGTTTATGGGCGTTGATCAAAATGATCAACCGCCTGGATCAAAGGGGAGCCGGGTGAGTTTTTAAATCAGGTCAGGGGTTGGGTAATTTAGGGATTGGGCTGGTTTAATTTGGGGGAGGAATTGGGTCAAATTGAGGGCCAAAATTGAAAGGTGAAAGGGCTGTAATTGAAATAGAAATGGGCTAAGTGTTAAATAGCCTATTTTCCCTTTTTATTTTATAAAAATAGTAATAATAATTTTAAAAGTAAATTAAAAACATTGAAGCCAATAAATACTATATAAATATTAATTTTAAAATACTAAAAATAATTTTATAATTATAAAATGCTACTAATCGTGAGGTAGGCTATAATTGCAATTACATCCAATTTAGCTTAAAAATACCAAATAGATTTGTAAAAAATATACAAAAATCACCTTAAATATATTTTGGTGTAAATATTAGAACAAAATAAGTTATTCACCAAAATGATAATCTTGGGAATAATTATTGGATTTTGTACTGCTAAAAATAGATAATAATTGATTTTAAAATCTTAAAAAATTAGAAAAAAAAAATACCAAAACTCTTGGGCATGCTTATATATGTATGTACATGCTATTTTGAAAGTATTTTATATACAAAAATACATTGAAAAAAATTGGGTATCAACAGTTGTCCCTCTTTACCCGGGAAGGATGAAAGAGTTGTCGGGTAAAGATATGATGGCCAATTTTGACCGAATAAAATTATTTTGAAGAGTTTTGACCGAGCTCTAGTTTCTGAGCTACTTACATATACCTGGTATTACAGGAATCAGGACATATGTAGTTCGGGATCTATCAGCGGAGTATGCCGATGGAGATTTTCGAAAAGCGGACGCGATGTTCAGGTTGAGAAAGGATGGTCAGAGTCTGATAGGCTGCGGGAACTGGAGCGGGATCGCTCCTGCTGAGACGGCCGTTGCTAGCTGGTGTACTTGCGAATGAACAATACCAGCATATATATATATATTGTGCATAAATTTAAACGTGATGCAAGTCCCCGTTGGACCGTGAATGTTGTCTTTGGACGGTTAGGATGACGTCCTCGAACCATGATGTCCTGGGCCATGAAGCGTATGATAAAGGATTCGCAGGCTATAAAATGATATTCTCGGGCTATGAGGATGATGCCTTTGAATAATGATATGCAAAAGATAAAATGGGGTCCTCAGGCCATGGCATGGTGTTCTCGGGCTATGAAAATGGTGCCTCCGAACAATTACGCCTTTGGACAATTAGGCGATCTTTCAGCCCATGAAAATGCAGAAGGTGGCGATATTTTAGACGATAAAAGACGTAAATAAAGGGTGGCGGTATTTCAGCCATACAATAGAAATAAGATGGTGGTATTTCAGTCATGCAATAGAAATAGAGTGGCGATACTTCAGCCATGCAAGAGAAATAAGGTGGCGGTATTTCAGCCATGCAGATGGAGGTAGAGCTTAACCCCTGAAGGCAGAAAGGTAGCCTTATGCAATGTAGAAGATGCAGATGGAGACAAAGCTTAGTCTTGGAAGGCAGAAAGGTAGCCTTATGCAATGCAGAAAATGCAGATGGAGACTGAGCTTAGTCTCGGAAGGCAGAAAGGTAGCCTTATGCAATGCAGAAAATGCAGATGGAGACAGAGCTTAGTATCGGAAGGTAGAAAGGTAGCCTTATGCAATGCATAAAATGCAGATGGAGGTAGATCGTAACCTCGGAAGGCAGAAAGGTAGCCTTATGCAATGCAGAAAATAAAAGGCAAATAGTAACGAAATCTCTTAGATGATAGCTGATAGTTGATTGCTATATTGTGGCTGCTGTGGATGTTGTGTACGGATATCAACTATAAATAGGTGATGATTCTGAGAGTTGTATTCCCGGGAAGTATGAGTTCATAAATATATCTGATGATTTTACGACTTGAGTGCCTGCATCCAAAGAAAAAACGTGAGTTTTGTACAGGGGGGAAGGTTAGTTTGTTTCCCCATGAGCTTCGCTTGTCCTGCTTGGCGTTGTGTATCATTGAGGTAGCGTTGCTAAACAAAGCAATTTTGATACCATACATGCATAATTTAGAAAAAATGTAACATAAATACATAATTTAAAATAGCTTTATTTAGATGAACCGACGAATGTGACGCGGTTCAAGACATTGCAACCTCTCTCGCTACGGAATTTTGAGGGTCCTCCTTAAAATTCTGCCCTAGTTTACTAAGCTGGTGCCCCAGTTTGCCCTAGTTTCCAATAGAGGGGGAAATGAAATTTTTTTTGAATTGTAACCGAACCCATAGGGCTGCCTACGTATCCCCTCTTAAATGGGAATCAGGTCAGGCGTAGTTCAAATACATTATACAGGAAATCGTAAGAGACACATATAGTATCACTTCACTGCATCTGAATTGATCGACTTCGGCCAAACTTCACCGTCCATTTCTGCAAGTATGAGGGCTCCTCCGGCTAGAACCCAGTGAACCATGTATGGACCCTGCCAGTTGGGAGAGAACTTCCCTTTGTCTTCATCTTGATGCTGGAAAATCTTCTTTAATACCAGCTGCCCCGATGTAAACTGTCTCGGCTTGACTCTTTTGTTGAAGGCTCTGAATATTCTTTTTTGATAAAGTTGACTATGACAAACTGCATTCATTCTTTTCCCATCTATAAGAGCTAACTGCTTGTAGCGACTCCTTACCCATTCTGCATCGTCAAGTTCTGCTTCCTATATGATTCTCAAGGAGGGAATTTCTACCTCGGCGGGAATGACTGCTTCTGTACCATTAACCAACATATAGGGAGTTGCCCCTGTTGATGTGCGAATTATGGTGCGGTATCCCAATAAAGCAAATGATAACTTCTCATGCCACTTCTTATGTTTCTCTATCATCTTCCTTAGTATCTTCTTGATATTCTTATTGGCGGCTTCTACAGCTTCGTTCATCTGAGGTCTGTAAGCCATAGAATTCTTGTGTTTGATCTTGAAGGTTTCACACAGGGCTTTCATCAGGTCGCCGTTGATATTGGAACCATTATCAGTGATGATTGACTCCGGAATTCCGAACTGGCAAATAATACGGTCGCGGACAAAATCTGCTACCACTTTCTTAGTCACTGCTTTGTATGATGCTGCTTCAACCAATTTGGTAAAATAATCAATTGGCACTAGAATGAACCTATTCCTGTTTGATGCGGCAAGCTCGATAGGTCCAATAACATCCATTCCTCAAGTGGCGAACGGCCATGGCGAGCTTGTTGTAGTAAGCTTGTTTGGAGGCACATTTATCACGTCTGCATGTATCTAACAGCGATGGCATTTCAGACATATTGGATGCAGTCCATTTGTAGCAGCGTCCTTCTTCAACATCTTATGGATTGGCTCACAAATGACAGTGGATTGAGCTATGAACTGGCGGATGTAGTTAAGTCTTCCCAAAAAACTCATAACCTCTTTCTTGTTCTTTGGTGGTGGCAATTCTTGGATGTATTTGACCTTTGACGGATCCAATTCTATTCCTCGGTGACTCAAAATGAACCCAAGTAGTTTTCTGGCAGGAACCCCGAATGCACACTTGGCGGGATTCAGCTTCAAGTTGTACCTTCTTAGTCTATTGAAGAACTTCCTCAGATTTCCATGTGGTCAGTGGCTCTCTTGGATTTGATGACGACGTCGTCTACATACACCTCGATCTCTTTGTGTATCATGTCATGGAATATAGTAGTCATGGCCCTCATGTAGGTGGCCCCAGTATTCTTTAACCCAAACGTCATCATCTTGTAACAATACATCCCCCACAGCGTAATGAAAGTCGTTTTCTCCGCGTCTTTCTCATCCATCCATATCTGATGATACCCAGCAAAACAATCAACTTGGTGCAGTTGTCAATTAGAATGTGTATGATCGGCAAGGGGAAGTCATCTTTCGGACTATCCCGGTTGAGATCCCGATAGTCGACACAAACTCTAACCTTCCCGTCCTTCTTCGTCACTGGCACAATATTGGCTAACCATGTTGGATACTTTACTACCCTGAGAACCTTGGCTTTGACTTGCTTGGTGACTTCTTCCTTGATTATCAAACTCATGTCGGGTTTGAACTTCCTGAGCTGTTGTTTTACTGGTGGACATGTCGGATCGGTTGGCAGTTTGTGAGCTACAATAGATGTATTGAGACCAGTCATGTCATCATAAGACCAGGCAAATATGTCTTCATATTCCCTTAGAAATTCTGTGTAGTCTTTCTTTTCTGATGGTGACAGATGAACACTGATGCGCATTTCTTTGACATTTTCTGCATCTCCCAGGTTGACAATCTCAGCTTTCGTCCAGGTTAGACTTAGGTCTGTTCTCAAAATCCTCAACCTCTTCTGGTATATCATCATCTTCTGAGTCAATACCGTTTGTTGTCTCGTTGCATGTCACAATCGTCGGTTCATCAAGATATGTAATAGTAATGCTGTGTAAATAAAGTAAACGATAAAAAGTAATAAGAGAAAGATTTATGAGAAACTTAAATGCTTTGATAAATTTCATAATTGTTGTGAACATTGGAGCTCTTATTTCAAAATGCGAAAAGAAAGTCAACTAGCGAAAAATAAAGATAATTCATGGTTCTTTGTTCAGCCTTGCTACCCCGAAGCTTTTCGAGCCCTGGTGGTTCTGATGGACCAATTGTTGAGGCATGCTCCTCGGCTCACAGCTTGTATAGAAGGGCCTTCCTCCCCCTCCTAAAAAATGACACAACAATCCATATTGTCATCTTCCAAAAACAAATTCCTCATCGCCGCCAGTGCTTCCTCTTCTTCCGACCCATATATGACATCGGCTGGCTGGAAGGTCTGCTCAAAGAGAGGTATCAGATGCTCTAGCGGGTAGTAAGGACTGCGCCATGGTGGCGACCAGTGGTTGAACTCCTCCCAAGTGTATTCATATCCCAAACCAAAAGTGGTACCGTGTTTTTTCAACTTGATAGGCTTAGCAATTCCTTGGAGATTATTGCCAAGTCCCTTGCCAGGTTCGTATCCACACCAATTCAGTATACTTTCAATTTTGTTATCCCACCATTTATCCTTGTCCACGACGTTGACTCGCTCAATGTGATGGTAGGTTTCTCCGCCTATCTTCCTTCTTCCTCCGATTGCTGGGATGATCTGGCGACTGTATATGGGATTGCTACCGTCGCCGTGAATAATTACCTCTTAGTAATTCCACTCGAATTTCACTGCTTGATGTAGGGTTGATGCTATATCCCTAGCGGCATAGATCCAGGGCCCTCCCAATAGCAAGTTGTAAGATGCTGGGATCTCTATTACTTGAAAATCAACATCGAACCAAGTCGGTCCCATTTGCATACACAAACTGATTCCCCCGATAGTGGATCTTTGGGATCCATCGAAAGCTTTGACAGTGATGGCTTCATCCTTGACCTCATGCAGACTCTTTCCCAATGTTCTGAAAGTCACCAATGGACAAATATTGAGGCTAGACCCTCCGTCAATCAGGATTCTGGTGATGAAATAATCTTCGCGCTGTACATTGATGTGTAACGCCTTGTTATGGCTCAACCCTTCTGGTGGCAGCTCATCTTCATGGAAAGTGATTTTGTGACTCTCCAATACTTGCCCTACCATGTTTTCCATTTCTCCTCCAGTTATGTTGCTGGGAACATATGCTTCGCTCAGCACCTTCAATAAGGCATTCTTATGCGCGTCAGAGCTTTGTAGCAGAGCCAAGATAGAAATCTGGGCTGGCGTTTTGTTCAACTGATCAATGACCGAATACTCTTTGGCTTGTATCTTCCTCCAAAGATCATCAGGCCCAGTTTTAGTGACGGTTGGTCATCCAGAGGCCTGCTTACTGGACTCAGCTAGATGTTCTGGAGTATAAACCCTGTCGGTTCTTGTCGTACCCTATGCTGCAATTGCTTCTCCAAATTTGGTTTTCCCTTTCCTTCTCGCCTCGGCGGTGTAATCCCACGGTATGGCCTTTGGGTGGAATGGTATTACGACTGTCATGGCCACCGAAATGGGCACCCTTGATTTGGGAGGTAATACAACAACCTCAAATGGTACAGGTGCCTTTGGGGACCCAAACTCGACCTCAATAGGCCCTGGCGTCTTTGCATAAGAAGGTTCTTCGAACTCAAGTGGTATGGACATGTTCATTTCGGCATCTCCAGATGGTTGCATCTGGACCACAATCGGGTTAAGGGTGACTGTTGGTTTCTTTGGCTCGTCACCTTCAGCGACCAGTCCAATCGACCTTTTGGGGTCCCAATCGTCTTCTATCTCAATCATGTGAACATCTCCACCCCTGTGGTCTGGTAGAGAGTTGTTACGGACATTCGGAGTAGGCTCCTTTGCCACAATGATCTTGTTATCAATTAAAGCTTTGATCTTATCCTTCAGAGAGCGGCACTCATTAATGGTATGCCCCTTCATGCCAGAATGGTATGCACAGGTTTTGTTTGGGTTGACCCATTAGGAGGGGTTTTCGGGGTTTATGGTAGGGATAGGGGTGACATAACCGGTAGCTTTGAGCCTTTCATATAGCTGGTCGACAGGTTCAACAATGGCGGTATATTGTTTAGGGGGTCTACGGTCGAAGTTTGGTCGGGGTCTAGGGAAATTTTGGCGAGGGGGAGGTGATTGATAGTGGGCTTGTTGGGTATTGTAGGCTTGGTAGACATGTGCGGGTCGAGAGTATCTAGGCGAAGTGGGCTGACATGTGGGAGGTGGAGATGATTGGTAAGTAGGTGGTGGAGCTTGGTAAGAGGGCAAGGGTGCTTGGTAATTTGGGGTAGGCTGATATATGAGTGGAGGTAATAGGTAGGTTTGGTATTTGATTGAGGACTTTGTTCTCTGTGCAACCATCACGACACTCATATCCCTTTTCTTGGACGTGCCACCAGACTGTAGAGCCTTATTGGTGGCCTGTAATGCTTCAAAGTTTGTGACCATACCACTTTTAATACCTTCCTCGATCCTTTCCCCTAGCTTAATGATGTCAGAAAATTTCTGGCCTTCAATCAACATCAACCTCTCATAATATTGTGGGTCTTGACCCCAGACGAAAAACCCATTCATTTATTCTTCTTCTAAAGTCGTCCTAACCTTAGCAGTTTCTAATCTCCAACGAGTAGCATACTCGCGGAATGTCTCCGTAGGTTTCTTCTTTAAGTTCTTGATGTAGAACACATCTGGCGCATTCTCCATGTTGAATATGAATTTGTCCATTAAATCGGATGCCATACTTACCCAATTCAACCACTTCTTCGGGTCTTGGCTAATGTACCAAGATAGGGCATCCCCTTTCAGGCTTCTCATAAAGAGCTTCATGCGAATATTTTCATCCTTCCCTACTCCGACCAACTTGTCACAGTAGGTCCTCAAATGGACTCTAGGATCCCCTGTGCCATCAAACATCTCGAACTTGGGAGGTTTGTACCCCTTGGGCAGTTCGACATCTGGCTGAATGCAAGGTCTTCGTAATTCATCCCCTCTATCCCCTTGCTTCCTTCAACAAGCTGAACTCTGCTAGTTAGCTTCTTGAGTTCCGCAGCCAGATTCTTGATAATAGAGTCTTTG
Organism: Nicotiana tabacum; assembly: GCF_000715075.1. Taxonomy (NCBI): domain Eukaryota; kingdom Viridiplantae; phylum Streptophyta; class Magnoliopsida; order Solanales; family Solanaceae; genus Nicotiana; species Nicotiana tabacum. Next base: position 141,270,645 of record NC_134087.1, on the reverse strand, counting down.
TCATCAGACTCAGGTGTGCTTTAAATAGGTTGAGTATAGTGTGGTATGGTTTCCATATAGATGGGGTGTTGTGGAGATGATTATTTGTGGAGTTTAGTGGTTCAGGGATGAGCAGTGGGGTGTTGTTTGAAGTGTGGCATGTGTTGCAGTGGTGATGGGGAGCGGGTTGGTTTTGTGGTTTCGGGATGTTTTGTGGAGGTGTGGGGTTTTGAGTGTTGGGAAAGTTGACATCTAGGGTGGTGAGGGAAAACGACAAGCTTGCCAAGTTCCGAACTTGGTCCAGTTCTTCCTGAAATTTGAACAACTTTTGCTCGAGCTGGGAGGCACTTTCCTTGGAAACCTGAATACCCTGAGGAGCCTCTACCCTTTCAACTGAGTTCTCCTTTCTGATGTTGCTTAAATCTTCCATTTTTCCCTTGTTCTTGTTTCTGATAGGACTCGGAGGAGGAGGAGGCGGAGGGCCCTTAGATCTTGTGGAGTATGATGACGATGCTAGAGTGCACGAACCAACCTTTGGGGAGGGGAATAAAACAAAAAAAATAAAAACAAAGGTAGCAAGTTAGTGCGGGTTGTAAGAAAAAGAAGTTGCGATATTTGAACACAATGTGCGAGAATATAATTCGCGTCCTAATTTGGGAGCCTCATTGTGCCCGAGGTAGGCCTAGCGACAAGTTTATTTGGAGAACTTATAATGCTAAATGCCTCATTTTATTGATAAAAATAAGACATCCAAAAACGACACTAAAAATAGCAGAAAATAAAATGTCACTAATGACCATTGGCCTTATTACATTCTTAAAGAAAATAAAAGACTCCTAGCTACTTGGTCCCAGAAGGGCCTTCTCCAGGTTGAATGTTTTCGTTGATCAGATCCTCCAGCTCGCACAGATTTTCTAGTGAAAATGCCTTCGCCAAGCGCTCTCCTTTGCCTTGCTCAGAGTTTTGACAGTCGGTGACTCTTTTCCTCACTTTCCCTTCCAACTCCAGCAGACTGTATTCCAGATATTTCACCTTCTCACTAGCCCTAGTTACTCTCTCTTTCCATTCGTTGATTTGGTTACTTGATGGGAGGTTCCTCCACCAGGTCAGCAAGAGTGAGGGTATGTTGACCGTACCAAAGTCGGGAACTTTATCATTCATTTCTGCAAAACAAAAGAGTGAGGCCATACTTCTGACAGATCCGGCTATTAAATATCAACAATTAGCATGAGCAGTGTTTAGTTCTCCAAATAAATGCACAGACACAATAATGTCCGTTTGGGTTCCAAGGGAACCCAATGGACTTTGGACAACGCTATCTTAAAGAGTAATTATGCGGACAGCATAACTGACTCGGCTAGGTTTGACAGTGATGCATGCACAATTGAACTGAGTAAGGTTTCTATGGGGTATTAGACCGGTACCCTTGAGCGGACAACTCAATAGGGAAAGGAACGGAACCGTCGACCGCACCGCTGATCGACTGGTTTTATCGCAAATACGCCTTTGCCAAATTTAGGGGTGATAATATTGGAAGCGCACAACCACTCATTATAAGTGTTGCTATGGTATTTTGTTTGTCACGAGTGGAATATGATGTTGAATATGCAATTACAATAATGAAACAAGTCATCACGTATTTGTACGTTCATAAAGTAATGATTACAATAATTGCTCATAATTACAACGGCATTGAAGGAAAGCGGTAAAAGAAAGCATTAAAGAAAAAAAACAAAGAGCCAAGTCAATTTCATAGCAGAAAAGAGGTAAAGACATTAAATAAAGGTAATAAAGAAGCAGTGAAGTCACAAGTAACATGAGATGGTAAAAGCCTAAAGAAGTCCCCAGCAGAGTCGCCATGTTGTCGCGCCCCCTTTTTCTAAAAAGCGAATTCGGGTTCATGACATTTGGGAGGACAACTCGTTCCCTCTTGGGAATTGGGTTTTTGAAAAGTCGCCACCTAATGATTAAAGTGCATTAGGACACTAAAGAAGGGTTCGAGTTGGAAAACCAGAGTTCGGGTAAGGGCTAGAAATTATCTCGACGGGAAGGTGTTAGGCACCCCCCAAGATCCACTAGTGTGGTTCCCGGCCATGCTACAATTGTGACTTTGAATAACAAGTAAGCAAATAGAAGTCTCAAGTAGAAGGGGTTTTCACATAATATTGCAAGCAAGTTGAGAGTTTGACGAAAGTAAAGAAAGCAGAAATTTTAAAGAAATAGTTTGAGAATAAGATAAACAAATAAAGGAAAGGGGGTCCTAGGTTTACAAATAATATGGATCACATCAATGCAATACCCGGTAATCACTCCTCAGAAGAGGGGTTACACGTGGTATTAGCGCACCGGTCATCATATCCATATCTACCCTTTCCCACCCCGTTAAGGTATTAAGCGCGGAATAGTATCGTTACTTATTGCATGCTAGTACCCGCCCCAATCCTATCAGTCCCGGAGGCATTTGGGACTACTAGTCCTAAAGGGAAGGGAGATTTGGCTTTTCAGAGTTTTAAAAGGATAAAATTCTAGGGTGACAATCAAAACATATAACGCAGGTATGGGAGAACACATAACATTTAAAGAAACAAATTGGCTAGCATGACTTACAAGTACTGGTTATGGTCTGAATTAAATTAAAGTGTACGATAGGCTGATTCATCATATATTTCTCAGATGAGGAGTCTGAATTAGGCTTGTCTGGTTGTAGTTATCAAAAACTGACACAATTAAATAACGACCTAATGGTTTACCTAAGTGAGACCTATAGGCATGATATCTAACGGAGCATACTTATTTTAAAGAGAGGGTTACTGGTTCTATAAACAAAAGATCTGTAGATTTTAAACGACCTTATGACTGATTTTAGACTCATAGGCGAAATAGACGAAGCTAATTCAATTGATTACTCTTATAGGCAAGTTATTTAAGCGTTATTGGTTTTAAACGATTACATAGATGCAAGAGTCCTATAGGCATGGTATCTAAGATGAGAATGCAGAAGTGCAGGAAAACTTATAGGCATGGTTTCTAAGATGAGAATGCAGAAGTGCAGAAAAACTTATAGGCATGGTTTCTGAGATGAGAATCTTATAGACATGAGTTCTAAGATGAGAATGCAGAAATCAAAGAATCCTATTGTCTAGTTTTCTACCCTCTGCATGCATTCACCCCCATCCCTTTTCACTAGCCAACCTCAATATTTATTACAAATTATTACAGACCCGAATGAATCAGAAAAAAAAGTAAAATTTACATCAGAAATTCCAGCTACAACCAAACAGCCTAATTTAGACTCAAAGTCCAACAATATGAGATAAACTAACTTCCAAGATCAGATTTCCAAAAGCCTTTCTCATGTTTGGGATGTGTCAAAGTTCCCAAGAGTCTCAAAGGGCCCCGGGCAGTGCTTACACCCCAAACACATGGCAGAATTGAGATCATAGTGTAGTGTGGAAGGGCCAACCCTCAGATGTCCAAGTTTAGAGGGAACTCAAGGTCCCAAAGCAAGGCTCATAAGAGGGTGGCAGAACTTAAGAGTCTAAGAATAAGTTTATGTGCATAGGGGAATTAGGGGAAAGCCATGGAAGGCTGGTGGTCATGCTCAACAATTGGGAATGCTGGCACACCCCCGACCAGCCTGTTAGCCAAATCTTAAGAGTTAGGATCCATTGTGGATCAGGTTATGACTTGAGCAGCAATTTAAATACTGTCAGGCCATGAGCCTTAACTCAAACACATAGAAGGGAATACGGGTAGGGATTCCCAATAGAAACATGTGCAGGGAAAAAACATACTTAGCATAAATCATTGAACATGAGTAGTAAAGTAAACAGGATTGTAGAAGACTGTAAATAAGCACATAGGGGTGAGGCAGAAATGTTAAATCAGAACATACCAATTTTAAGGGAAAACAAGTAAAACAGTAGCCTTAGAAAAGGCCAAGTTGCAAGCCAAGCAATTCCAAAAGATCTCAAGCAAAAGAAAAGTGTTGTAAGAGTATTGAATTCAAAGCAACATTGCAAGTGTGCAAGTATTGAATTGGAGTTAAGGACTGGTAGTGCGTAGGTTGTATGAGCTGAAGGTGTAAGGTGTCTTAAAAGTGCATAAGGGCAGTCCCTTTTATAGTGAAGAAAGCAAGTAAGAAAGGCAAGGAAATATCATTGAAATCAACCTCCCTTTGGTTAAGGGATTCTGATTTCAACGGGTAAAAATTAGTTAAGGAAAGAAGTTTTAATTAACACCTTTTCAAATTAGCACAAAAGGGGTAAGTACATAGAAGTTATTTAAGAAAAACAATAAATGGCATACGATTTGTGCCAAATATGGCAAGGGAATCAATCAAATAGCCAGGAAACCAAAATTACAAGTTCAATTCGAATGAACCAAGTCAAGAAAGGTAAAAGAGGTTCAATCGAACAAAAATCAGTGACAATTTCATCAACCTTATTAAAGGGACTTCAGAATCAATCACTTAATTGGTGAAAACTTTTGAAAGAGGAATTTCTTATATATAAAGCACACAGATCAAGCAAAAGGAATCGTTAGGTTTCTTAGAAAAAGAGTCTAACATTGAAAGTATTAGAGCCACAAGCAAAAGGGATTCGAGTTCAGTTACAGACTCATAGTGAGCCTGAAAGCCTAGGGTCCCAAAGTGTAACCCTAATGCCACTTGCCAAAGAAACCCCCAAATCCTAGGGTTTCAAATTGAGTCAGACAATGGGGATGAGACGGCAAGCCACTTGAGAAAGGCTCAGAAGTCTTTTCCAAGGACTTATGAGAGACAAATACACATGATAAAAAGAACACTGATTCAAAGTCATGAGAACATGCTCGAGAAAACTTGGAGTTTAAACAAGTTCAGAAGAAAGAGATGATAGGAGCTTTAAACAAAAGTAGATGAAATATGTTTAGTAGGAACACAAACAGAACTCAGTAAAGTGAACCAAATCAAAGAACTCAACCATAAACACATATAGCAAAGAATAAGGATTGACAACACGGATTAACATGAGAGCATTAGAGTGACAGCAAAATAGAAGAGTCTCGCATAATAAAAAAGAAACAAGAGAGCAAACTCATGCATAGTAGAAACGAAAACATACGATCCTAACACAGATAAACACACATAAAGAAAGAATGGAAAGAATTAGAAAGATATTTGAAGAAACTTTTTCAGAAACCCTAAAACCGAAATTGAACGATTTTAAAGGGAGTTTGGGGAAAACCTTTAAAATATAAAATAAAGTCCAGACATATCATAGATCTAAGAAAATAGGCGGGTACAGAACCTCAGACAGGTTAGAGTTGCAGAGAAAACCCTAGCAATGAGAAAGGTCTTGAGGAAAGTCAGATCCTGAGTCGAAAAAACTCATATTGCTTGAACATGCCGGAATAATGGCCGGGAAGCCATAGATCTATAGATCTGAGAAGGATCTGAAGAAGGCCATTGAAGTCGAGCTTCAAACCTTGAATAGCTTAGGTCGGATGGTGAGAAAGGATGAGTATAGACCGTCCATGGCCGGAGACGCCATGGATTCTGGTGGAAACATGGTGAGATAAGGTGGGAAATGATTAGGGTTTCGGAGAGTTTGAGAGACGAAGAGGGTTCAAAGGCGGAGTCTCAGGGGAAATGAACTAGGTTAAGGGTGGTTTGGGAACTAAAAAAGGAAAGGGGAGTTTATGGCCGTTGATCAAAATGATCAACCGCCTGGATCAAAGGGGAGCCAGGTGAGTTTTTAAATCGGGTCAGGGGTCGGGTAATTTGGGGATTGGGCTGGATTAATTTGGGGTGGAATTGGGTCAAATTGAGGGCCAAAATTGAAAGGTAAAAGGGCTGTAATTGAAATAGAAATGGGCTAAGTGTTAGATAGCTTATTTTCCCTTTTTATTTTATAAAAATAGTAATAATAATTTTAAAAGTAAATTAAAAATACTGACCAAACAAATACTATATAAATATTAATTTAAAAATACTGGAAATACTTTTATAATTATAAAATGCTACTAATCGTGAGATAGACTATAATTTCAATTACATGCAATTTTGCTTTAAAATACCAAATAGATTTGTAAAAAATATACAAAATCACCTTAATTATATTTTGGTGTAAATATGAGAATAAAATAAGTTATTCACCAAAATGATAATCTTGGGAATAATTATTGGATTTTGTACTTCTAAAAATAGACAATAAATTGATTTTAAAATCTTAAAAAAATAGAAAAAAAATACCAAAACTCTTGGGCATGCTTATATATGTATGTACATGGTATTTTGAAAGTATTTTGTATACAAAAAATACATAGGGAAAATTGAGTATCAACAACGTCTCCGTACCGATCCGCGAGACTCTACTAAACCTGCTTATGACTCGTGAGACCTATGTAACCTAGGCTCTGATACCAAATTTTCACGACCCTAAACCTAGACCCAGTCGTGATGACGCCTCTCGTGAAGACAAGGCCAGCCGACACTTCCCATTTTGGTATTTAACATCTAAACAGTAAGAAACAGTCTAAACATGATAAAATAATCCAAAGTTTAAGCAGATAACAACATAATTTGCGGAATACAACCCAACACAGCCCGATACCGGGGTGTCACTAGCCATGAGCATCTAAACAGTCCGGAATACTCAAAGAAATCTACAAAGTTTAATACAGTAACTAAGAACATGGAGAATAAGATAGGGAAGAAGCTCCGGGCTGCGAACGCCGATAGCTACCTAGAGACTCCTCGGATCCGCCTGAGCTGGAAAGATCAGCACTCGGGAGTAGGACCAGATGCTCCTGAATCTACACATGGGGTGCAGGGAGTAAAGTAAGTACTCTAACTCAGTGAGTAATAATCATAAATAATGAATGAAAGTAGGAAATCCCGTAAAGCTCATTTGCAGACTATAATGAAGCAGTAAAACCAGTGAAAGATATGTTAAAGTCATTTAACTCGAATTAAACTTCATGAAAACTTTTTTCAACAATTTAAGCCGGTAAATGACAGGCAATTAAGGAAAATAAACACATAAAGGTTCGCCCCTCAGGCACAGTATCAACAAATACACCTGTCGGGCAATATCTCAGAACAATACCAGCCTCTCGGGCTATATCTCACATCACAATGGGTACCCGCACACACTCGGGTGTGCAGACTCCTGGAGGGGCCCCTTACGGCCCAAGCGCGATATCAAGACATCTCGTAGCATTATCACTAAGATCTCGACCTTATATCAACAAGCCACCTCGTGGCGTACATATCTCAGGCCCTTGGCCTCATAATCAATATCAAATATTTCCTCACAACATAGGCCATCGGCCTTACTCAGTCAAAAATCCTCACAAGCCACTCGGGCAAAAGTAAAACATGATTCTCAGCCCAAAATATCATTTGAAAGATCATTTAAGTGTTAAAACGGAGTAAACATGGCTGAGTACGAAAACAGTGAAATATAACATGACTGAGTTCAAGTATAAAGTCAAAACAGTGAGGAAATATCAATAAAAGTCTTCTAAGGGTTCAAACAGTTGGCACTAGGCCCAATTATGGCATTCAACCCAAAAAATGGTGTTCACAAATAGATTTCTATCAAATACGCGGTAAAATAGTCATTCGGGACGGACTAAGTCACAATCACCATTAGTGCATGACCCCATGCTCGTCTCTAGCGTGTGTGTCACCTCAATATAGCACAACGATGTGCAAATCCGGGATTTTATACCCTCAAAACATCATTTACAATCATCACTCACCTCAAACTGGTCAAATCTCCAGCTCGTGACGCCTTTGCCCCTCGAATCGGCTTCCACTCGCGTCGAATCTATCCAAAATCAGAATCACAGCGTCAAAATATGCTAAGGGAACGAAGCCCAAGCGAAAATAATCAATATACATTACAAATCCAGAAATTTCCAAAACCCGACCCCCGGGCCCACATCTCGGAATTCAAAAAATTTTACATCAATGGGTTCCTCATATCCCCACGAGTTCATACATACCAAAAGCATCAAAATCCATCCACAAATGACCCCTCAAATCCCAATTTCTAAGTCTCCAATTTCAAGCCCTAGTTCTTCAATTTTAGGCTTAGATTCCATGATTATTTAGGTGGAATTCACATAAGAATTGAGTTTTAAGTCCAAGAATCTTACCTCCAAGTGATTCCCCTTGAATCCCTCTTCAATCCCTTTCAAAATGCTCAAAAAACGATCAACAAGGGAAGAAATAAACCCCAAAATCGCGGACAAGACGACTATTTAATTCTTCTCCCAGGCCTGAATTCCTTCATCGCGATCGCGGGACTTCCTTCGCAAACGCAAGGCACATTTTCTTAGGACCCAACTTTTACTCTATGTGAATGCGTAAACACTCACGCAAACGCGATGCACACGCTTCCCACGCTACGCGATCGCAGACAGGTAACCGCGTTCGCAAAGAACAAACTCCCAGTCAAAACCCCTGGTCCACTTAACTCTACGCGAACGCGACCTTCACTACGCGTTCGCGATCAACAACTTCTCCACCTTATGCGATCACAACTCAACCTTCACGAACGCGAAGAACAAACTGGGCTGCCCCCTTAAAAGCTCTATGCGATCGCAAGACCCCCTACACAATCGCGATGAGGAAAACTCTGCAACTCTCCAAAGCATGAAATAGTCCGATTGACCACCCGAAACTCACCCGAGGCCCCCGGGACCTTAACCAAACATACCAACATGTCCCATAACCATATTCAAACTTGTTCCAACCTTCGGAACGCTGAAAACAATATTGAAACACCAAATTCGCATCGGATTCAAGACTAAGAATTCCAAAATCTTCTAAATTACTCTTTTGAAAAAAAAAACCCAACCAAACCACGTCCGAATGACCTGAAATTTTGCACACACATCCCAAATGACACAACGGAACTACTGCAACTCTCGAAATTCCATTCCAACCCCTATATCAAAATCTCGCCTACCAACCGGAAATTGCCAAAATATCAACTTCGCCAATTCAAACCTAAATCTGCTCTGAATCTCCAAAACTCATTCCGATCATGCTTCTAAGTCCCAAATCACCTCCCAAAGCTAACCGAACCATCGAAACTCACATCCGAGCCCTCTAACACATAAGTCAACATCTGGCTGACTTTTCCAACTTAAGCTTCTTCAAAAGAGACTAAGTGCCTCAAACCTTACCAAATCCTTTCCGAACCCGATTCAACCAACCCGATCAAACATAGAACAAATAGAAAAAGTAATAAGAAGCAGAAATGGAAAAAAACGGAGCGGCAACTCATAAGATGACTGGCCGGATCGTCACAATCAAGATTAGCGCTCTCCTGAAATCACTTTTCTGTGTAATGTAATGACAAGGCGAAATGCCTATTTGAAAGACTGTCAAGCAACTTTATTTGGTTTGTTCCCAAAGTTATTTTTATATACTAATTGGTCAAAGATGATCCTTTTTTATTCCCGGCCACCTATATCATTCTCACATGGACTTTGGCCCAATTTAAGAAAGGATTAGTTACCTCATATAGTAAATATTGATACCTTATTTATTTTAAATAAATATTATTTTAAAAAATTATATTCTATAGCTACCTTTTGATTTAGCTAAATATTTATTTATAGTTACCTCATATCCTTAAGCCATAAAATAGGATTTGTATTATTTTTCTCTCTCCCATCATATTCTGGTAACCATTAAACATTTCTCTAATCTAATTGCATGTTCTCCCTCTCTGCCTTTAAAACCTAGAGGCTTAGGGTTAGGGTTTCTCTCCAATACAGTAGAAGCCAGAGAAAGCATAAGAACATGGAGGCACCAGCGGCGGCTTCAACGACGGCAAAATTAGTTCAACGTTTTGGGCGAAAGAAGACGGCGGTAGCAGTAACCCACTACAAACATGGGAAAGGCCTCATCAAAATCAACGGCGTTACGATCGAGTTAGTCCAGCCTAAAATCCTCCGTTACAAATCTTTCGAACCAATTTTCCTCTTAGGCCGCCACAGATTCGCCGGAGTGGACAAAGTCGACGGAGTTGGGGGCTGAACAACTTGACTTTTCTGTTAATATATTTCAATGTATCTCGTTATATTTCCATGTATTTCATTGTATTCATTGTCTTTTTTTTCATTGTATTTCAATGTATCTCGCTGTATTATATGTATTTCATTGTATTCATTTTTTTTCACTGTATTTCAATGTATCCCGCTGTATTCTATGTATTTCATTATATTCATTGTCTCGCTATATTCCATGAAGGTATTCATATATATTTTTTAATTAATATAATTTATGTATTCAGATGTATTATATAATTTCTCTGAAGATTGCTATGTTTTTGGGATGTTTTTCGGTTGAGAATCTTTTTTATAACTGGAAATACAAATTTTGTGTGTTTTAATTGAGTTTGTTGAGTTATATTAGGAGTCTATTATGTTAATTGATTCACTTTCCGTTTTAAAATAGTGTAATCCCATATTTCACACCGTGAATACAGTCGAATACAATAATCTGTCCAGCTGTAATCCTATGTTTCACGCCATGAATACAGTCGAATACACTCGAATACAAAAATATGTTTAGTTGTAATCCCTATTTCACGTCTAGAAATGCTACATGAATATAGTAGTTTAAATACATCGAATACACTCTAAAAAATCTGAAAACATAGCTATAAAAAGTAATATAGTAAATAGTAGCTACAACTAGCTAATAACCACTAAAACATAGTGGTTTCGGAAAGTTTCTCTTCAATACACCCAAGCTTCCCTAAAGTCTAAAAACGTGGTTGCCCCATCCATGATGTAATATTAAAATTAGCTTTGGTTCTTCACTTATAATATTCTTTTAAGACCACATTCTTTAAAATGTGGAGCATCTATTTTGTAAAATATTTTCATACAAATATATTTTCCCAAAACCAAAAACTTGCTGCAAAAAGATAACCATTTCAAACCTGTACATATTCCACCAAACACCCTATTATTTATTAGACCCCTGTACATGTTAGTCGTCTTATTTATTCACTTTTTTTCGTCGTATAGAGTGCCCTTATTTATTCAAGTTCCAATTCTCAATTTTTATATCTCATACATACTTATGTGTATAAACCATTAAAATGATGATAACCACACTCACAAAATAGCCTAAAAGTCTGAATTAATTAGATCTACTTCAACATGAAGATATATCTTTTTTTTTTTCACCGGACGTTACATATGAAGATCGAACAATACCTCATAAAACTCGTTGATCAACTCGAGCAATTCAGACGATATATTGTTGGAGAATGAGAAGGATTTGCTTGCAATAATTTAATTTGATATCATGTAAAAGAGTTTTTTATAAAATAACATGGAACTGTCAGTCAACATGAAAAATAGGTAATTTCAATTAAGTATGTTTGGTTATTCAATATATAATTTAGTTTGTATCCATTTGGAACCCTTTCAAAATATCGAGATAAAGGTGTGGGACACTCCTTGAAACCCTTATAAAGTATGAGTATCATACAGTTTAAGTCAGATTAGTAAAAAATTTGGCTAGGACATTTAGCTTGAATAACATAATGAAATATAACAATTCTAAGAGGAGATAAGGTTACATCACTTGGGGAGAGGAATAGGCTAAACCATTTTGCATCACTAGATTAATAAATCGTTAGTAATTTCCAAACTAAAGTAACGCTTACATTGCTCTTACATTTTTGCTTTAAAAAAAATATTATACACTGGACCAATGCTATTAGTGCTAATGCTACCATTGGGCCATTGCTTTTGAAGCTCTCAACTCTAACAAATGGCAATTGTCCCGACCCAAAATTTTATCATTGTTGTGGTGGCACCTAGCACTGCTTTCTAGGAAAACCAACAACCAATATGTAAAAGTGAACTTCAACAGTATTATGAAATAGTCTCAACATCAGTATACATAAATAATTGAAGTAAAGATATAACTGAAATCATCCCAAAATCTGGTGTCATCGAATGCATGAGCTCTATAGAATAAGTAAATACAATATTTGAACAAACATACTATACCGTCTAAAAGACCAAACTGTAATAACATGACACAAAAGAGGGAACTTCAAGGCCTGCGAACGGAATAACAGTGCTATCTCGAAATCTCCAACTAGCCTGGATCCGGCTCATAGGCAACTACCACGATCATCAACACCTGAATATACACATGAAGTGTAGAGTGTAGTATGAGTACAAGCAATCCCATGAACTCAATAAGTAGCAAGCCTAACCTTGGGGTGAAAGCAGTGGTGAGCTTGGCAATGTCCAATTACTCAATTTCAACAGCCAACGATAACAATTAACAACATATTAGTAGCAAAAGGTAAAGCAGCTCAATAATATCTAGTTCGACTCTATCACATTAAGAGGAAAATAAGCATGTTTTCCAAATTCATCAGTCAAGGCATTGATTTTAAATACATCAAATATCAATAGCATGAGAAAATGCAACTATATGCATGCATGACAAGTACTCATGCCAAAATTAACAACATCACAATTTAATCATCAAGTAAACACAATGTTAACACATACATAGTGTCTAACATAAATACCCCTCAATCATACTCTCAGCATGCTCACGGTGCCTGGCCCAAAGCCCCTGAATCATCACAGATACTCACACTCAGCACTGTACAGGTACCTAGTTGTATTGACCCGACCGGTTGTTTTACTTTCTATATCACTATTTAAGACTTATTATATGTTCTTTTAATGTTTTATAATTTGCAGGGACGTTTGGTTTGATTTTAGAAGGGTACGGGTTGAATTCAGAACACTTAGTTCCATAATAGTGGCCTAAGGTGACCAAGTTTGATCTGAAACAACACTTTGAGTAAACGATCTTGGAATCAAGATTTGAGGTTCCAATAGTGTTGTATGATAATTTTGGATTGGGCGTATATTCGAATTAGGTGGACATCGAGTGTTTCAGCGCTTATTGTTGAAAATTGGCGTCTTGAAGGTTTTAGAGTTTTTTAAGTTTGATTTGAATTAGACTTTTGTGCTATTGACGTACATTTGATATTTCGAGTCTTGGAATAGGTTCGTATTATGATTTTTGACTTGTGCGTTAAATTTAGCGTCATTCCAAGTTGTCTAAGTATGTTCGTTGCGTTCGGAGTTGGTTGAAATGAGTTTGAAATTTAGAAGATGATTAATTTGGTTTTGAGATGCTATTCTTGGTTTCAATATTATTTTACGTGTTCCGAGACTTCAAGTAGGTCCATAGTATATTTATGGAGTTATTGGTACATTTTGACGGGGTCCCGAGTAGCTCGAGTGAGTTTCGGACCACCCGAGGCAAAATTAAAGTTGGCAAAAATTGCTGGTTTTCTTGTGTGCTGGTGTGCATTGTGATCGCGAAGGTAGTCCCGCAATCGCAAAGAAGGATGGAGGGAGACCTGAGGTTTTTCTCTTCTCGAATGCAAGGAGGACCCCGTGAATGCCATGGAGGACCTGGCTCCTCTTCAAGAACGCTGAGCCAACCTCGAGAATGCGAAGAAGGATGATATGTTTGGAATGGAAGGCTATTGGCATTCTCGAATGCGGCTGGGGGACCGCAAACACGGAGGGCTAGGGGTGTTGGTCATCGCGAACGCAACCCGGTTGTTGCGAACACGTAAAGTAAGGAGTTGGGCTAAGCCAGGTTGGCCTTCGAGATTACGAGGGACTTTCCGCGATCGCGAAGAAAGATCACCTAGGCAGATTGTATTTTATTTCATGACTTAGCCCATTTCTCTCACATTTTCACTTGGGTTGGACGAATTGAGAGCTTTTTTGAGGAGAAATTTCATCAAACATCACAAGATAAGTGATTTCTATCAATTATGAGTTAATTACATGGATTTTGAGCAGATTTTAACATAAAAATTATAAAATTTTGGGATTTTATTGAAAAACCTAGGGTTTGGTAAAAATAAAAATTGACCACGAAATTAATTATGGAATTGGGAGAAAATTATATATTTGAGTAATGTCACGGGTATTATCTTCAAAAATTTCAAAATCCGGGCACGTGGACATGAGGTTGACTTTTGTTGACTTTTCGAGTGGGATTGGAAAATTAGTCTAAGAGTTAAATTATGAAATTTTGAATATATATTGATTGATTTGCATGATCTTTGGCTAGTTTCTAATTTCTCGACATTGATTTGAGGCAACTAATGAGATTGGAGAGCCGAGTAGTGAGCTTGGTAGCGAGTTAAGTATTGCCTAATCTTGTAAGAGGAAATTATTCCTATAGGTGTATTAAATGTTGTGTGCTACTTTGTTACGCCACGTGCTTTTGTACGCAAAAGTACATCATAAGTTAATTGATGTAAGTTCGAAATGAGTTCCTCTTTAGAAGTACATAAATTAAGTTAATCATGTTACCTTGTGGGTTACAAATATTTAAGATCATGATTAACAAGTACCAAGAAGGTTGGAAATCTTAGAAGCTAAACGAATTGAAGAAAATAAGTTTCTTCGAAGGTCGACAAGTTGAAAATATTACAATAAGTATTTTTGGGGTGAGACTAGGATGCTTAACATGATAAGGAGGTTATGTTATGAATTATTCTAGTCGTATGATAGTCATGTATTACGATTTGAAGTCAAGAGATTAGTGGAACAAAAGTTTGGAATGGTGATCACAAGTTACATTAATAAATATGCTAAATATTAGGTCAAATGTGCCTGAGATTTTCTCCCAATATACTAGGAATTATGGGATGATTCACATATCAAATTAAAGATCTATGAGTCTAGTTTCTAACGTATTAAATCGTTCATTCATACAATATCGGAGTAGAGAGATATTTGTGTTTTTGCTAGACTTTGCAAGCAGCTCCCTGTGGGACCCACTTAGGCGGTTGAGATATCTTGATATATATGTGTGACGCCTACAACCCCGTTTTAACTCATTATTTTTCACTCTCTTCAGACCCTAGACACCTAAAAACTCTCTCTCAAAGTCCTCTCATGATCCAAGACCCAAATCAAGGGCAAACAACACTAATCAAGTCTCAAGAATCCCATGGTGCTAGTGAGTTTCTTGTTCTTCCTGTGATTGCTGATTTTGGTGTGGTTCTAGCTCATGTGGAGTGTTGTTTAAAGTAGATTAAGTTCTATAAAATTATAAGGCCCTATAAAAGTTTACCTAAAAACTCGGGACTTCGTGGTGTCGGGGTAGACTTACGTGTTCATGATTGTAGACCGCAGTACAAATATTTTAAGTTGAACAGTGCGCTAGGGAGTGAAGGAAATATTATCAACGCTAGGAAGACTACAGCGCCATGCGGCGCGCTTGTGGAAATTTCCAGAACACTTCAAAAACATGTTTCTGGGCACATTTTTCACTACCGTGCCGCTCCCTGCGGTGCCCCATATGGTACAGTTGTGTTAATTTTGGGTTTTTATAACCCGACCTCATTTTGATAAACAACCTTTGGGGCTTAATTTTGGCTAATTTTCTGGTGAGTCTAGAGAGAGGTAATTTAGAGAGAGAAGGAGAAAAACGTAAAATCCCAATCATCCAACCTGGCACCAATCTTCAAGAATCAAGGAAGCCAATCACTAGATTATCATCTTTCTAGGTAAGCCCTATTCCTAAGATTTCACGGGAGAGGTTATGACTTCAAATATATTGTGGGGTTGAAAATAGGCCATGCATGTAACACAAAGTTATAGTATGTGGAGTAATGAACCAATTTGGGTAGTTTCTTGTTGAAATTGGTTGAGGGATAAAAGGATCTCCATTGTAGAGCCTTGTAGTCTATTTCGCATGTTAGGTGTTTGACAAAATTCCTAAGAGAGTTACATCATGGGAATCCTTCTAATTATTAACCGATTTTCGCTATCTTCCTATAGGTTGTTATTGCTACAAGTGTTGGGGCCACTACAAATAAATCTAATTTTAGCGACGGCCAAATTCTGTAGTTAAACAGAAAAATTCATCGCTAATCTCATTTAGCGGTGGATTAGCGATAGATTATCAAGAAATTTTGCTAGCTACGAGCAATTTAGCGACAAATTAGCGACGACGTTCGTAGCTAATTCCAATTTGTTTTGTAGTGGGCGTTGTATTAACTTAAGAAAAGCTCGAACAAGGTATGTTGGCTAAACTTTCTCTCTTAGAATCGAATTCCACAATGTTCCCCTAAGTTTCAAAGTATGGATTACGTATTAAAATGTTATGGCTTTGAATCATGTTTCAAATGAAAGCTAGTATGCCAAATTGTATGAGAAAAACTCGATATATTTAAGGCTCTAAATTGCTCATATGTGTATCTAAAGTCTTGATTGAAAATGTCTTGTTGTTTATAATCTATAAACATGCTTGAAAATAAAATAAGTGAATTGGGGATAAAGTATGTGGCCAACGTACCAAGAATTTAAGTTATAATTGTGGCTAGTGGTGCCAATGAAATGATAAGATGGGATAAAGATTATGAAATGAGTCTCGACTCAACTGTTTAAAAATGATTTCGAAAATAGAATTACCTAAAAGCTTGTGTACTCATTCTATTGAAAGGCTTGATAGTAATATTGTTGATTGGTGGACTGTTTTGGGAAGCTTAATATAATTATTATTGATGTTGTTTGGGTTTTTTGGTGACTTTTAGTAACTTATGGGATGTAGGAAAAATAGGAGAGGTTCTGTCCGTTTTCTTGTAGAATATTGGTTCAAAATATGAGAGTTACAACGCTTATATGATGACGACGAAGTCGGTTTACTCATTGTATACGTAAGAAGATCATATTGAGCTTTGGTTAACAATTGGAGAGAAAATTACAAAGGTATGTTAAGGCACTTCCTTCTTTCTTTTGGCATGATCTAAAGTGAACGGACCGTAAACGATACATTATTTCATAATGGATCTACTCCTAGCAACTAAGGTTGTCTATGTTTTTTCCTTATAAAATTATTCTAGACATGTATATATGATGCTTGAATCCTATTGAGTTTCACATTGATGGTATGATGTCCATAAAGTTAATCGAAGGTGCAAAGACCTTACGTCACTATAAATGGTTTAAAAATGATTTCATGAGTCCAACATGCATTATATTTGCATCTATTTTACTCTACCAACCCGCGCTATAGTCGGTCGGGTACGACATCTATTGTGAAACCACTGATCAATTGGGTTTTACTGAGCTCCACGTGGCCGGGTACGATTCTATCGAGTCTTATGATAGCTGGTACATTTTTACCGAGTCCTCTTTGAGGCCGAGTACGATATGATGATGATGATGCTCACATAGGCGTATGTTTTTAAAAGTTTATGTATACATATATGTATCATGCATTTCATGTCAGTATCCCTCAGAGGCACTCAGATATTACAAGTTGTATCTTCTCTATCTCTCTTTACATTACTATTCTTCTTTATGCTTTTCTACCTTACATACTCGGTACTCTATTCGTACTGACGTCTCTTTTTCCTAGGGACACTGCATTTCATGACCCAAGTCCCGATAGACAGGTTGACAGTCCTCCTAGTAGGCTATCAGCTCAGCGGAAGGTGTTGGCACACTCCACTTGCTACGAAATTGCCTATTTGGTTAGTATTCTTTGGACATGTAATGATTGGTATGGCGGGCCCTTGTCCTGATCTTTATGATGTTTATGTACTCTTAGAGACTTATAGACATATGTCATGTATATAGATACTTGTATGGCCTTATCGGCCTATGTTTTGAGTGTACAGATGATCATGTCGGACTTATAGGCCCGTATGTCACATGTATAAGTTTGTATATCATCTTGGGTCGTCCTATATCAAGTATTCCCTTATGTTTTATTCTGGTTATCTCATGACAGCCTTTCCGGCTCATTTACTCATGATAGTACGATAAGGAAGATATGTTAGGTTGGTACTCGATTGAGTAAGGCACTGGGTGCCTGTCGCAGCCCTTCGGTTTGGGTCGTGACATACTTGTTGTGGGTGCTACATAAGCATGAGGTGACAAGAGTCCATACATAGCTAGATTCATACTTATGTCCGGGTAGGATTAGATACACATCATGCTTTAAATGCGCTATTTGAATTAATCTTGCTTGTTTAAATTATTATAATTATAATTGAGATTGAGACTAGAATTAAAATATTGACCGAATGTCACGACCCAAAATCCCGCCATAGGTATTGTGATGGAACCTAGTCTTTAAGACTAGGTAAGTTGGTTACTTGCAACAGTTAAACTAGCCAAGCATGATATTTTTATGCAGAGTGTAAAATAAATACCAAAATAAAGGTGATACAAGTCTACACCGCAATAATCACAACAATCCTCCCAAGACTAGGTAGTACAGAGTCATGAACTCTAAATAAATACATAGAAATGTCTCAAAAACAAAATACAATATTGTTCGGATAACGAATTAACAATACAATCAAAAGGAAAAGGACTCCAAGGGACTGCGACGACCAAGCAAATTTATCTTGAATCCTCGCGATCAAGAAGCTAACTTTGCCTGAGTCTGTTATCTCTAATATCTGGATCTGCACAAAAATATGCAAAAGTACAGTATGAGTACACGACGGTTGGTACCCAATAAGTATCAAGACTAATCTCGATGGAGTAGTGACGAGGTATAAGTCAAGACACCTACTAGACATAATAACCTGTGTAGAATATTAGTATAAATCTAATTATGGAAGCAAGAAATAGTAAACGGCAACAAGGAACAAACACATGATAAAGTAGTAAAGTAATCAGAACACCGTTTAAGTACCAGCGAAACCTAATAAGGAAAACAAATGACAACTAAATAGTCAAGTCGTTCTAACACAAGTTCACAACAAAATTACTCAGAGATACCTCATTTCATAATCACAAGTCACGCATCCTAAATCACCAATCACCTGCTTGTGGCACCTCGTTCCCATATTATAAATCATGATCGCATGGACAACTCACGTGCTAATACCTCAGCCCTCCCGGCATGGTCACAGGCTCACTATCACAATTTGCCTGGCATGCTCATAGGCTCACTATCACAATCCACCCGGCCTGGTCACATACTCAATATCATAATGAAAGGAGATATACAAGAATACATGTGCAAAATCAACGAATGACAAGTTTCATACTCCTGAACTGGTATAACTGAGAAATAAAACTTTTTTTGGCTGATTTTCATTTTACTTTTTTTATTTTTTTGCTCGAGAACCTCCCAAGCTTCAACGCCGAGGGTTGATCAAGCTCCAACGCCGGTCGACCAAGGCCTTCTTTGCTATCAATGACGAGAATAAGGATCGGGCTGGATGAGCCGATTCATGTGAGTGAGGACCTGTGATATCATCCCAGAGGAGAAAATGTTGTTCCTAGAGAAGTGGAACCCCGATCGTAAGTGAAGTTTTTTCCTAGGAGCCTTTTGTATTCCGTTTTCGCATTGTGTGATGCCTTCACCTTTTTTTGCAGCGGTTTCTTTGATGCCCCATGCGGTCGCCGATCTCGAAGACTGGGTCCGAAAACTAGCTGCGACCTCCTCGTATGACGAGCGTTGATGACATGACTTGGCGAGGGGCAGATAGGAAGCCAAACACCACGGTAATTGTTTCTCGCAAATTTTTGATGCTTTCCCCTTACTGGAGACGTTACTTCACTCATACCTAATTTTCATTCATATTATCAAGATTGAAATCTTGATTATCCTATGCTCCGACATGATAAGGTATTCAAGAATTACTAAAGAAAAACAAGAAAATCAAGAAACATGTAGAAGCTAAAAGAGAATAGGGAAAAAAGAAGAAGATAGAAATTAAAGATAGATTGAATTCATGAAAAGAGTTTCTTGAATTCAAGATGTTTATTCTTGAAGTTGAATCCTGACAATAACAGTTAGCTAATGAAGAACTAATCGCCGTTGGTACAGAATTAAAAATATGAGATAGATTGTGAAACCCAACCTTTTTGGGAAAAAAAGACAACAATAAGCCTAAACCTTTCTTGAATATCTAGAAGTGATCTAAGATTTCGAAAAGAGTTTAATCTTACCACCTTAAGTTGAGCTTAAAGGTTGATGAATAAATCCAAGAGTAGCTACACAAGAGTGCAAGAAAAATCTCATTATTTTTATTGATAATAGTATTAGTCTAAAAGCAAAGAAGATACAACTTTATATAGAGAGGGGGTCACGAAATTCTATCTAAAAAATAAGAAAATAAAGTCCTAAACTACTTGGGACAACAAGTCCAACTACCTTAGGAAAAGGAAATATACTAGGAAATAAAAACCAAGTCATTCTTGAAAAGTAGTTCCAACAGTCTAAGAAAAAGAAAAAAACAAAACCTTAACTACCTAAGAAAAAATCAATAAGGAATTTTGGAGAGGATTTAGGCGCCTAATTTAGGCCCTCCTTGGTTGGTGCTTGGACCTCAATATACCTCCTCTTGGACTTGGACCATGAAATGGGTGTAGCACTTAGCTAAATCCTCTCCAAAATTCTTGAGCTCTTCTTCCACTATAATAAAACTTCAATCTTTATTGAAAACCAAAAAGTCAACCCCGGGCCTGCACCTCGGATCTCGACAAAACTCACAAAATCTGAATACCCATTTCAGTACGAGTCCAACCATACCAAAATCATTAAATCCCTACCTCAAATCGACCTTCAAATCATCATTTTATGGTTTAGAAATTTTTTACTAAAATCCCCAATTTCTCCAAGTCAAATAACTAATTAAATGATAAAACAAGGATGGAATTATGAGATATAACCAAATCCGAGTTAAGAATACTTACCTCAACCCAAAATATGAAAATCCCCTCAAAAATCACCCAAATCCGAGCTCTCTAACCCAAAAAATGATAAAATAATAAAAGCCCTCGAAATATAGTAAATATAAGTTTGCCCAGGATTTTTCTTCGCGATCGCGGAACAAACTTCGTGATCGCAAAGCACAAATTCACTGCCCAGAGAAAATAATCTACGCATTCATGACACATACCTCGCGAACGCAATGAACAATGAGGCCAACCTTCGCGAACAAGTCCAACACATCACAAACGAGATGAGTAATGACACCAGCACACAGCTTCCTTTCGCGAATGCGAAACCAAATACACGAATGCGGACAATAACCAGCTGAACCTTCGCGAGCGCGTATCCACAATCGCGTCCGCGATGAATAAAATTACTCAACTTCCATAAGCACTACGCAATCACGGCTTCATCATCGCGATCGCGAAGAACAACTGAAACACCAGAAAACTAGCAACTCCAAACTTGGGAGAAATGGCGCAAAACTCATCTGAAACACATCGTGGACCCCCGGGGTCCCCTTCCAAGCACACAAACCAATAACAAAATATAACATGGACCTACGAGGCCTCAAATCACACCAAATAACATCAAAAATACTAATCTACAACTCATGCCGAAACACATCAAACCAACCCAAAATGATCTCGAATTTTGTATGCGAGTCCCAAATGACACAATGGACCTATAAAAACTTCAAGAACTACAATCCCAGCTAGATATCAACAAAATAAACTCACGGTCAAACAAATCGACCTTCCAAACTTTCATCTATTCAACTTTCACCAAGAAGTATCAAATCAGCCTACGGACCTCCAAATTTAAATTCGGGCATATGTCTAAGTCCAAAATCACCATATGAAGCTATTGGAATAATGAAAACACTATTCTGGAGTCGTCTACAAAAAATTCAAACTCTAGTAAACTCTTATCACTTAAGCTTCTAAAACAAGAATCATTCTTCCAAATCAATCATGAATCGCCCGAAAACCGAAACCAATCATTCACACAAGTCATAATACATAATATGAAGATTCTCAAGACCTTAAACTACCAAAAAGGATGCAAAATCTCAAAACGACCGATCAGGTTGTTACATTCTCCCCCTCTTAAACAAATGTTTGTCCTTAAACGTGCCAAGAACCATTCCGAAGCCATCAAATCACTGAATGAGCTCACATACAATACTCACGGTTGATCCCACGTCACCCTAATCTACATAGGCCCGACAACACCATCTCAACTGAAGATTATTCCTTCTATCCATACCGATAAGCCTTAGAAAAAAATTTCAGCATCTGATCATCCTCGAAAGACTCGATCCTCTCACGTATACCATGTATCAACCGCATCCAGCTGCAACAAACCATAAGTATGCTTAGACGGTATAACCACACGCTGCCACTTATCAACCATATGCCAATAGCAACAACTCTGACCATAATAGTTGCCTATAATCAAACCCAACACCGGTAATCAACCTTGTATCAACTAGAACCATTTTCCAAACCTTTTTAACACTTCCAATGATTTAAAAAATATGTAAATCTCATAACCACTCACCCAATCAACAAGTCACACCCAATGCAACCTGGGCACATACCTCGCAATCTAAACCCAACAAGCACAACTCGAATATAACTGAATATGAAAAAAGAAACACATGAGAGAACTATCAAACAAGTACAACAGGTACAACTCCCCATTAGTATCAAATTACGAATCCATTCTACAAGGGAGAAACATAACACATGAACTAATAACAAGGATCACATCCTAATATAACTCTACCGCGACACGTAGCCCGAACTAACATATCAATCCACATGAAAACATAAGGATCCATCCTCAGCTCTGACTCACAAGTAGAATACACATCACACCAACCGAAAATCTTTCACTCACTCAATTCTGTGGAACAAAACCACAACATGTATCGGACTTCCCATACAAATAGAGCACATAGATCACAAACCATAGCCAAACCATCCATAAATCACATCGAAACCTACTATATTAAGTAACAAAAAGTTCATCACAGTCTCATAGCTCTCAATAGTGAACAATTCAAAATGATAGTCACAGGCTACCACTATAGAATCTCTCAACCAGTGCAAACAGGTAAACATTGTACGTGAATCATGAAACACACATATATATATATATATGAAGCAAGATAGGAGGACTCATATAGATAAATAGGACAAGATCAAAATAAGATTGATGCTCCTCTATGACAAACTGAAACCATACTTGTTGCAACATTATCTGGTGCAGCAGCCTCAGCCCTACCAGGGGAAAGCATATCAACAGGCTGGGCCTCCCCATCTAAGATGCCCTCTATCTGCTTATCCTCCACCTCCAACTGGCTGTGCAGGTGGAGAAGCAACAGGAATGGATCCCATAGCCTGAGTGTCCTGGTGAAATCCACATCTCCCAAGTCTAAGACAATCGTTCATGATATGTCTAGTATCTCTACACTCTTAACAACCCCCTCTATGGGCATGGTTGGTGGTGCTGAGTCTGTGCTGGATAACTTGAATAACTGTTATAGGAACCCCGCGCAGGAGGTGCACTAAAAGATGACTGCCCCATATGAGTACACTGAGGTCTCTGACTATATAGAGCACCACCAGTAGTCTAAAGTGCAAACTAGACTGGCCAGTTGACTGAGCCTCCGCAATAATGGGTCAGAGCTGAAGAGTAGAATCCACTGAATCATCTAGAACCTCGAGACCTCTTGGCATCCTTATCCTCCCTCTCATCATCCTAAATATGCTATAACTTTACAGCAATCTCCACAACCTGCTAAAATGGAGTATCAGTCTCCAACTCCCGAGCCATGCTGAATCTAAGACCATAACTAAGCGCCTCGATAAATCTATGGACTCGCTCTCTAATGGTAAAAACCAAAATAGGTGCGTGATGGGATTACTCACTTAACCTGATGGCATATTCGGACACCGTCATAGTGCCCTAATGCAACTGCTCGAAATCTATGCCCCACACATCCTGGAGGGTCTGGGGAACAAACTCTCTCAACAATATCTTTGAAGATTGAGCTCAAGTAAGTGGGCAACATCAGCTATCCTACCCTCCTCGTAAGCCTGTCAGCACCTATATGCTGTTCTTAAGAGCTGAAATGTAGTAAAGGTTACGCCGCTCACCTCCACAATGCCCATGGTGTAGAGAATATAGTGACACTTGTCCAAAAAACCCTGCGCGTCCTCAGTCACCACGCTACTGTAAGTAGGAGGGTGATACTTCTTGAACCTCTCAAGTCTTAGCTGCTCCTTCTCAGATGCCTCAGGCCTGACCTCATACTGGGTATGATCGACATGAGCCTACTGCTCTAGAGTACGGGCGGCGGGAGTCTGAGTTCCTCCCCTAATCTATATAGTAGTTGGTGCAACTGGTATCAATCCCACCTGAGCCAATGTACCAAACATGCTCAGGAACTACAGTGAAGTATCATAAAGTCTAGGGGTAGAAACAAGCGCCTCCGGTGCCTGTCCCCCAACCGGAGCTACTGGTGGCTCCTTAGCTACTGCTCTGGCAAATGCTCTACCTGTGGCACGTGCCCCTCCTATTCCTCTACCTCGAACCCGACCACTCATGGCTCTTGCAGGGGGTATGGGTGTCTACTCAACTGATCTGGTAGTGCGTGTCCTCACCATCTATGAGAGAATAGAAATACAAAGGATTAAACTCTGAAATCAACAAATCCACACAATAGGAAGGAAAGAAGTGGGATTTTCCTAACAGTTCCCTATGAACCTAGGGCTCTGATACCAACTTGTCACAACCCGAAATTCTGCCTTAGGTTTCGTGATGGCACATAGTCTTTAAGACTAGGTAAACCAGTTATATGCAACAACTAGACTAGTCATGCATGATATTTTAAAGTAGAGTTTAATATAACTACCGAAATAAAGGTGATACAAGCCTACGCGGCAATAATCACAACAATCCTCCCAAGACTAGGTAGTACAGAGTCACAAACTCTAGATGAATACATAGAAATGTCTCAAAAACAAAATACAATACTGTTCGAATGACGAATTAACAATACAGTCAAAAGGAAAAGGACTCCAAGAGACTGTGAAGACTATGCAACTCTACCCTCATGATCAAGAAGCTAACTCTGCCTGAGTCCGTTATCTCCAATACCTGGATCTACACAAAAATGTGCAGAGGTCTAGTATGAGTACACAACGATCAGTACCCAGTAAGTATCAAGACTAAACTCGGTAGAGTAGTGGCAAGGTACAAGTTAAGACACCTACTAGACGTAATAACCTGTGTAGAATATTAGTATAAAGGTAATAATGGAAGCAAGAAACAGTAAACGACACCAAAGAATAAACATGTGGTAAAGTAGTAAAGTAATCAGAACACTGTTTAAGTACTAATGAATCCAAATAAGTAAAACAAATGACAACCAAATAGTAAAGCTGTTCTAACACAAGTTCACAACAAAATTACTCCGAGATACCTCATCTCATAATCACAAGTTGCACATCCCAAATCACCAATCACCTACTCGTGGCACCTCATGCCACATTATAAATCACAACTGCATGGATAACTCACGTGCCAACACCTCAGTCTGCCCGGCATGGTCATAAGATCACTATCAAAATCTGTCTGGCATGGTTACAAGCTCACTATCACAATTTGCCCGGCATGGTCACAAGTTTATTATCACAATGAAAACAAATACACAAGAATACATGTGCGAGATCAACGAATGTCAAGTTTCAAACTCCTAGACTGGTATAGCTGGCATGCTACAATGTATGCATATGCGAGTGTACTATTACAATCCAAGTTAGCAAGTAATATCAAAGAAGTCAAGTAGCTCATTGAAAATAACACAACAAGTTCCGTAAGGTGGATGACACATACAAGGAAAATTATACCATCACACGAATATCATCAACATTATGCCCCTAGGCCGTCACATATCATCCTTGACATAGCCACCCTTATCTCTCCGTATTGACAATATCATAATAACCACCCGTATCACTCCGGTCCATCAATAATAGTTAGATGCCATATTTATGCTTTGCATATCAACAATCAAACCACAAAACAAATCCACATGTGCTAGCATCACAACAACTCGACATATCAACTCATTCCACAAGTATCCATGGGCCACAACCTTTCCAAAACAACAGTATCAATATCACCAACACATAGCCCACGGCTCAACCACGATGTGTACAAGAATATCAATAGCAACAAAATGAAACGAGGAAGATAACTCAACAATTTAAAATACTCCATTAAACAACAACTTCAATTAAAATAGGTTAATGGCTTTCAATAACTTCAAATTCAATTAATTGCTTAAGAATAAACTCAATAATGAAGATATTTCCATAAAATGGCAACGTCAAATTCTAGTGTACAACATAAGCTAACAATGAAAGATATGGCATGAAATAGAAACTACGTCTAAATGCATGAGAACAACTCAACAACGAAGGAATATCATGTCATAGCAACTTCAAATAAAATCATTCACCAATAAATGAGCTAACAACTTCAAATAAGCATATAAGGGTAAACTTAACATGGAGGATGTAACATGCTAAGACAACTTCGATTAATGCATAAAAGAAGCCTAGGAGTCTAACCAGTCAAATACCATATATAAGCTCAAATAAGCACTTGTCACCTCGCGTACACGTCGTTCACATAATTCAAATAATACAATCAACCTAAACCCCAAGTGGTAGTTCCCGCACACAACGTTAGGCAAGATACTTACCTCAAAGAAGCTAAATAAATACTCTAAAGAGCCCTTCCCATTTGAAACAACCTCCAGAGGGCTCGAATCTAGACAAAATAATTTAATATCATAAAGAAAATACATAGGAAACAATTCCAAATAATAAAGCTTCGATCTTTAACAAAAACTAAAAAGTCAAAACCCTAAAGGTCAACCCTACGCCCGCACCTTGGACCCGGACAAAACTTACAAAATTCGAACACCCATTCTGATACGAGTCCAACCATACCACTCAAACCGACCTTCAAATCATCATTTTATGTTTTAGAAATTATTTACTAAAATCCCCAATTTTTTAAATCAAATCACTAATTAAATGATAAAACAAGGATGGAGTCATGAAATATAACCAAATCTGAGTCAAGAATAATTACCTCAATCCAAAACGTGAAAATCCCCTCAAAAATCGCGTAAATCCGAGCTCTCTAACCCAAAAGGTGATAAAATAACAAAAGCCTTTGAAATAGAGTAAACATAAGTCTGCCCAGGAGTTCTTCTTCATGATCGCGGAACAAGATTCGAAATCGCGAAGCACAAATTCACTGCCTAGAGAAAAATAAGCTATGCATTTGCTGCACCTACCTCATGAACGCGATGAACAATGAGGCCAACCTTCGCGAACGCATCCAACACATCGCGAATGCGATGAGTAATTACACTAGCCCCCAACTTCCTTACGCGAACGCGCAAGCAAAGACGCGAACGTGGACAACAACCAGCTAAACCTTCGCAAATGTGTATCCACGGTCGCATCCACGATGAAGAAAATCACTCAACTTCCATAATCACTATGCGATTGCGGCTTCATCTTTGTGATCGCGAAGAACAACTGAAACACCAGAAAACCAGCAACTCCAAACTTGGGCTAAATAGCCCAAAACGCATCCAAAACACATTCGGGACCTCGTCCAAGCATACCAACAAATCCTAAAATAAAATACACACCTAGTCGATGCCTCAAATCACACCACACAACATCATAACTATGAAACGCACCTCAATCCAAGCCTAGTGAATTAATGAACTTTCAACTTCTACAACTCACGCCGAAACACATTTTGCATGCTAGTCCCAAATGACACAACAAGCCTTTACCAACTTAAAGAACCATAATCTGAGCCCGATATCAACAAAATAAAATCACGGTCAAACATATCGACCTTCCAAATGTTCAACTATCCAACTTTCGTCAAAAAACACCAAATCAACCTACGAACCTCCAAATCCAAATCTGGACGTATGCTTATGTCCAAAATCACCATACGAAGCTATTGGAATTATCAAAACACCATTCTGGAGCCGTCTACACAAATGTCAAACTCCATTGAACTTTTACCACTTAAGCTTCTAAAACAAGAATCATTCTTCCAAATCATTCCCGAATTGCCCGAAAATCAAAACGGACCATACACCCAAATCATAATATATAATATGAAGATTAGACCTTAAACCACTGAATAGGATGCTAAAGCTCAAAAAGACCAATTGGATCGTTACTCTGAACCTCTTACTTTGAAAATTATAAAATATTAATGAAAGGTAGTTTCGTATCTTCTTGACTCATATGTATTTTCGTGTGTGAGAGAGTTTCTCTATTCATATAGGATCAGGCCATTTGCCTTGGTAGGATTGCAAACTATTCTTATGGGATCGGGTTGTTCACTTCAGCAATATTGTAAAATGAGATCGGGTCATTCGCCTCGGTAGTGTTGTAAATTACTCTTATGTGATCGAGCCGTTTGCTTTGACAATATTGTGAGATATTAATATGGGATCAAGCGATTCACCTCGGCGATATTGTGTAACACTATTACTATGGGATTGGGCCGTTTGCCTCGGCACACTCATGCATAGTACTTGAGATTTAATTTGGTACTGGTAACAGTTGATTTTTGCCTTCAAGGTCGGTTATGGTATTTTAGTGATTCCATAATAATTCATGTTAAGAAATTTATTTTTAAAGCTTATCTATTAATTGTTACTTATTGTGTTTCATACCTATCTACTTTATGTATTTTATTATTTTGACCATTAGTAAGTGTCAAGTCAACCCCTCGTCACCACTTCTTCGAGGTTAGACTAGATACTTACTGGGTACCCATACTAAACTTCTGCACTAATTGTGTAGGTATCGAGACAGGTACTTTCAGTAGTCATACAAGTGCGTAGACTCAATACACAAATATTTAGTGGTGAGCTGTCTTCCATTCTTTGACCTGCAACACCCGAAGTCTCCCTCTCATCATATTTATTGTTTTGGTCTATTTTATTTGAGACAATAGTCTTAGTGGTTTTGTATATTCTCTAGATCGCTCATGCACTTGTGACACCATGTTTTGGGGGCTTCCAGGGGCTATTCATAGTTCTACTTATTATTATTATCACTTTATTTTATGTATTATTTGTAATTGGTATTTTGGAATATAAGTACGTATGATTCCATGAGCTCTATATTTAATTCTATTAGTTTAATGGAAGTTCTGATTTTAAAAGTTAAAAAGGACAATTAAATTAGAGGTGCACGTGTTAGCCTACCTAACAACCGTATTGGGTGCCATCACGACATATTATTTGGATTTTGGTTTTGATAGATTGGTATTAGAGCATTAGGTTCACATAGGTCTCACGAGTCATGAGCAGGCCTTGTAAAGTCTTGCAGATCAGTGCGGAGACGTCCATACTTATCTACGAGAGGTTATATGGTGTTTGGAAACTTCTCTTTCCTTATCTCCTCTCATTTAGTTGATGTTGTGATAAGTATCTTTCTCTTATTCTCTCAAATATAGTTAGAACATGCACAATAACTGTACCCGATTGTAGAAGGGTTGCACCCCCGATTGTTAGAGGCAGATGTAGAGGCCGTGGGAGGGCCACAACTCCTACTAGAGGACAAGAGTGACCTAGAGTTTCTCTTATAGTACCGCCAGTAGATCCGGTGAAGGATCCTATTATTGAGGATCAGGATGAGGCACTTGCAGATGAGCCGGCCCCATAAGATTTTATGACCGTACTAGGCTTTCAGGAGGTCATGGAACATATTCTGTATTTCATGGGTACTATGACCCAAACTGGTCTATTTCCAGCAGATTCAACCATATTTTAGGTGGGAGAGGGAACACAAACCCTTACTACTCACGCTCCAAGGCATGCTAATGCCGTTTCTCAAAACCAGATGCACTACCTACGGGTAGGGCTCAGCCGATTGCAGTAGTTAGACCAGAGACAAGACCAGACACGATCATTGAGGAGAAGAAGTTGTTGGACAAATGGACTAGGCTTCAACCTCTTATCTTTAGCAGTGAGAAGTCAGAGGACCCATAGGATTTCATTTACCATTATAGGGAGATGATGCATAATATGGGAGTAGTGGAGTCCAACGGAGAGGACTTCAACATATTTCAGCTAGAGGGAAAGGCCCTTAGATTGTGGTTGTCTTATCTCCAGAGCAGGCCAATAGTTTCACCTCCCTTCACTTGGATCAGTTTACACACCTTTTCTTTGAGAAGTATATTCCATCTTCAAAAATATAGGAGCTTCGGTATTAGTTTGAGCGGCTCCGACAAGGTCAGGTGTCTATGATCAACTATGAGACGAGATTTACTTACTTGTCTCATCATGCAACTCTCATACTCCCCACAAATATAGAGAGGATGCAAAGGTTATAGCAGGGTTGCACCCTAAGATCTAGGTTTCTACGGCTTGCGAGGCAGAGATGGGGAGTCCATTATTCCATGTGTGGATATAGCTCGGAGGATCGAGCGTATCTGCAACCACAACAGAGAATTTGCACCGAGGGATAAGCGGCCTCAGCATTTTGGCAGATTCAGTGGCGCCCTGTCTGGGGAAGGGGTCAGTTCATGAGGGGCTATCCTAGTAGGTCCATGCATTTAGCACCACCGCTGCTTTGAGTGCTCCAGCGCAACCCTACTTTAGTGCTATTTCATAGAGTACTTACCGCCCACCAGCTATTCAGGGTTTATCCAATAGGCATTTAGGGGCACACTTAGAATTAGCAGTTCTCCACTCTGAGAGGTTATTTTGAGTGTAGAGAGTTGGGCCACTTGAAGAGGTTTTGTCCTAGACATAGGGGTAAGGAAGTGCAATAGGACCATTGGCCCATGCTTACCGCACCAGCTACCACACTGCACATCCGGCCAGCCAGAGGCAAAGATCAGGTGGGTAGGGGTTTCCCTAGAGATGGAGGCCAGTCAGGTGGCGCTCCAACTAGATTCTATGCCTTCCCAGCAAGACTAGAGGCAGTTTCCTCCAATGCAGTGATCACAAGTATTATTTATGTCTGCTGTAGGGATGCTTCAGTACTATTTGATCCAGGATATACTTATTCTTATGTCTCTTCTCTATTTTCTCCTTATTTGGATATATCTCATGAGTATGTGGGTGTTCCTGTATATGTGTCCACACCTGTAGGCGATTCTATTCGTTATGGATTGGGTATACCGATCCTGTGTAGTGACTTTCTATGGTTATGATACCAGAGCGTATCTTCTATTGCTCGATATGATTGACTTCGAGGTTATCCTAGGCATAGATTAGTTGTCTCCATTCCATGCCATTCTCGATTGCCATGCCATGACTGTTACCTTGGCGATGCTTTAGTTGCCTAGATTAGAGTGGACAGGTTCATCTATTGGTACTTCCAGTTGGGCTATTTCTTTCTTGAAGGCTCGACATATGGTCGAGAAGGGTTGTTTGGCCTATTTTGCTATTATTCGGGATACCACTATTGAGATTCCCACGATAGATTCACTGCTTGTAGTGTGATAGTTTTCAAATGTATTTCCTGCTGATTTGCCAGGTATGCCACTAGATTAGGATATTGATTATCGGGCACCCAACCTATCTCTATTCTACCTTATCGCATGGCTCCGGTGAATATAAAAGAGTTGAAGGAGCAACTGCAGAAGTTGCTCGAGAAGGGATTATCAGGCCGAGTGTGTCGCCTTAGGGTAAACCAGTATTATTTGTGAAGAAAAAGGATGGGAATATGCAGATATACATTTATTATCGCTAGATGAACAAAGTCACCATCAAGAATAAGTACCTATTGCTGAGCATTGATGATTTGTGTTATTAGTTACAAGGTGGTGGAGTGTTCATGAAGATAGACTTGAGATCTGGGTATCATCAGCTAAGAATTCATGCTTCAGATATTTCGAAGATGGCTTTCGGACTAGATATGGGCACTGTGAGTTTCTAGTGATTCCCTTAGGCATGACTAACGCCCTGATAACATTTATGAATTTGATTAATCGGGTTTTTAGGACATATCTTGACTCATTTGTCATTGTCTTCATTGATGACATATTGATCTACTCGCGTAGTATGGAAGAGCACCAGAAACATTTGAGGATAATGCTTCAGACCTTGTGGGAATAAAAGTAATATGATAAATTCTCCAAGTGCGAGTTCTGGCTGGATTCTATGGCTTTATTGGGGCATGTTGTATCAGATGAGGGTATTATGGTGGATCCCAAGAAGTTCAAGGCAGTTCAGAGTTGGCCTTATCCTTCCACAGTGATCAAGATCAGGAGTTTCTTGGGGCTAGCAGTTTATTATCATCGGTTTGTGAAAGGCTTCTCATCTATTGCATCTCCTTCGACTAGATTGACGCAGAAGGGTGCTCAGTTCAGATAGTCCAATGATTGCCAGACTGCATTGACTATAGCACCAGTGTTGTTTTTGCCATCTAGTTTAGGGATGTATACTGTGTAATGCGACTCTTCATGCGTTGGTTTAGGTTGTTTATTGATGTAGGAGGGTGAGTTATTGCATATGCTTCACGCTAGTTGAAGCCCTACGAGAAGAATTACCTTGTGCACAATTTGGAGTTGGCTGCGATAGTTCATGCTCTCAAAATCTGGAGGTATTATCTTTATGGGGTGTCTTGCGAGGCTTACACTGATCACCGCAATTTGTAGCATTTGTTTAAGCAGAGGGATCTTAATATGAGGAAGCATTGGTGACTTGAGTTACTGAAGGATTATGATATTACCATCCTCTATCATCCAGGGAAGGAGAATGTGGTCGCGGTGCCTTGATCATAAAGGCCGAGAGTATGGGTAGTTTGTCATTCATTTCAGCGGAGGATAGGCCATTGTCTTTGGAAATCCAGTCCTTAGCTAATCGACTTGTGAGGTTGGATATTTTAGAGCCTAGTTGAGTTCTTGCAAGTTTTGTGGCTTAGTCTTCTTTATTCGAGCGGATCAAGACTCGTTAGTATGATGATCCGCACTTGTTGATCGTTAGAGAGACGATTCTACAGGGTGATGCTGGGGAGGTTACTGTTGATTATTATGGTGTTTTACGACTCTAGGGTCACTTATATATTCCTAATGTTGATGGCCTGAAGGGGATGATTCTAGAGGAGACACATATTTTGCGGTATTCTATTCATCCAGTGGGACGACCCAAACCGATGTGTCGTGACGAGAGTGGTGAAAAAGTAGTTCCATCCTAGGGTTATCTACAGACCGTGTCTAGTAGAGTCTTGTTTATGAGTGTTTTGTGCACCACACTTATAAACAGGAGGCTGCAGGACATATATGATATTATCATCCCTTCTTATCTTAGATCTTGCGATATGAGGATTCATTTTCCTAATGATATGTTATGTTTTCGGCGATGCCCAAGAAGGCTACAGCCACCTAGAAGGGCAAGTCGGTGGCTGATGAGACTACAAATCAAGCGCCATGAGTTACTAAGGGTCGGGGAGAGTCGCATAGTGAGACTCCATCTCATACATCACATATCCTGCCCTTTCCAGAGGAGATCCGAGGGGTACCAGCTCCAACGACTGCTCCAATACCCCCAGCTCCTTAACCAGATGCATCGGGTTAGGAGATGAGAGATGCTATTCAACTATTGACTCGATTAGTGGCCGCACAGTCCCGGCGCTATGAGGTAGGTATTGGTCATGCAGATAGGGCCATCAGTGCGAGGTTTCTTGATTTAATTAATTTGTAGCAGATCCAAACCAGGACCCTCAAGTATTTATCGATAGGATGCAGAGGACTTTGAGGGTATTGAAGGCCACTGCAACTGAGTCAGTTGAGCTACCTTCCTGTAGACTTTGGGATGTTGCAATTATTTGGTACGAGTCTTAGGAGCTTTCTAGAGGTGAGGATGCCCTTCTAGTAGTATGGCAGGAGTTTACAAAGGCTTTTCTTTGTCATTATTTGCCACCAGATCTTAGACGGGCCAGAGTTGATAGGTTCTTGACCCTTCGGCAGGGTAATATGAGTGCTTAGGAATACATCCTTCAGTTTGATTATTTGGATAGGTATTCTCCCACTATTGTAGCTAAGATGGAGGATTAGGTTCACCGGTTCATGATGGGGGTTGGAGTCGCACCTGCTTAATGACGGTATGTCCGTCTCACTTCATCTAGGCATTGATATTTCTCGCATTCAGGCATATGCTTAGGGTGTAGAGGAGCGATCATGAGCATGATAGGGGCTAGAGTAAGAGAGCAAGTTCTTCAGGTTCTTCTGGTGAGTTTCGAGGTGGTCAGAGACAACAGTACGCAAGGTATCCAACCCAGCCATTGGCTAGTGCACCCCTTCAGTTTGCCGATAGGAGATTTGATCGTTCCACCTATTCAGGGCCTAGTTAGAGTTCTAGGGCCTCCATTTCTCAGTATAGGGGTGAGTCATATCAGATGAGGCCGCCCTTACCATGATTTGTTCAGTGTGGTAAGCAGCATGCCAGGCAGTGCCTTATGGGGTTGGGTGTTTGTTATACTTGTGGTTATCCAAGACACGTTATGAGAGATTGTCCGACGAAGAGGTGGTGCATTTATAGTTCCACCAGCTGGATCTGTAGCTGGTTCGTCATCATCAGTATGCCCCCTGGGCAAGGTTCACAGGTACCGGCCGGTCGTGGTATAGGCAGAAGTGGGGCATCTAGCTCAAGCAGTTCACAGGCACCAACCGGTTGTTACAAGTTTATCAGTCTCCTCATATGATATATATGCATTGATTGATCCAGCTTCCACCTTATCGTATGTCACTCCGTTGGTTGCTAGGAAGTTGGGGATAGAACCTGAGTTGATTAAACCTTTTGAGTTGTCTACACCTGTTTGGGATCTAGTGATAGCTAGATGGGTATATAGAGATTGTATAGTAGTAGTTCATAACCGTTCTATAGTAGCAGACCTTATTAAGCTAGATATGGTAGAATTTTATGTTATAATGGGTATGGACTGGTTGGCTTCTTGTTATGCTAACATTGATTGTAGATCAAATATGGTTCAGTTCCAGTTTCCAGGGGAGCCAGTTCTAGAGTGGAAAGGTAATACTGCATCACCAGGAGGTAGGTTTATTTCCTATATCAAGGCAAGGAAGATGATCAGAAAAGGCTATATTTATCACTTAGTTCGGGCATAGGATGTTAAAGTAGAGTCACCGACCCTTCCGTCTATCCCAGTGGTTAATGAGTTTTTTGATGTTTTTCCCGATGAGCTTCCAGGCCTTCCGCTAGAGTGGGAGATTGAGTTTGCTATTGACACATTACCAGAGAGTCAACCGATATCAATTCCTCCTTATAGAATGGCACTTGCAGAGCTGAGAGTTGAAAGAACAACTAAGGGATTTGCTTGAAAAAGGCTTTATCAAACCCAGTACATCACCGTGGATAGCACCCGTGTTATTTGTGAGAAAGAAAGATGGTTCCTTTCGGATATGTATTGATTACAGACATTTGAATAAGGAGAAGATCAAGAATAAGTACCCGCTACCAATGATTGATGATTTATTTGATCAATTGCAGGGTGCCAGGTGTTTCTCGAAGATAGACTTAAGGTCGGGGTACCATCAGGTAAGGGTTAAAGAGAAAGATATTCCGAAGACAGCATTCAGGACCAAATACGAGCACTTTTGAGTTTCGTGTTATGTCGTTCGGTTTGGCAAATGCCCCAGTAGTATTCATGGACTTGATGAACCATGTGTTAAGACCCTTTCTAGATCTGTTTGTGATTGTATTTATAGATGATATTCTGGTTTATTCTCATTCAGAGGCTGAGCATGCAGATCATTTGCAAACTGTGCTTAAAGTTCTACAAGAAAGGAAGTTGTACGCAATATTCTTTAAATGTGAATTCTGGTTGAATTCTATAGCTTTCCTTGGACATATTATTTCAGATGAGGGTATTTGTGTTGATACACAAAAGATTGAGGCAGTGAAGACTTAGCCTAGGTCCACGATACTGATGGAGGTTCGTAGCTTTCTAGGTTTGGTAGGTTATTACAAGAGATTTGTAGAGGGATTTTCTTCTCTCTTAGCACCATTGACAAAGTTGACTCGGAAGGCAACTAGGTATCAGTGTACTGATGTTTGTGAGCGGAGTTTCCAGGCATTGGAGGACAGATTGACTTCAGCACTGGTTCTGACACTCCCAAAGGGGACCGATGGTTATGCTATCTATTATGCAGCTTCAGGCATTGGATTGGGTTGTGTACTGATGTAGCATGATAAGGTTGTAGCTTATGCTTCTAGACAACTAAGAAAGCACGAGAAGCATTATCTGACCCACAATTTAGAGTTAGTCATGGCGATTCATACACTAAAGATGTGGAGGCCCTATTTGTATGGTATTCATGTTGATATCTATGAAAATCATAAGAGCTTTTAGTATATCTTCAAGCAAAAGGAATTGAATTTACGTCATAGGCGATAGTTGGAGCTACTGAAAGACTATGATGTTGACATTTTATACCATTTAGGGAAGGCGAATGTAGTAGCCGACGCCCTCAACCATAGATCTATGGGTATCCTATCATATTTACAGCTAAAGAAGAGTGAGATAGCCCGCGAGATTCATCAGCTAGCTAGTCTTGGAGTTCGATTACTAGATTCAGGTGATACCAGAGTTACTATTCAGGACACGGCAACATCCTCTTTAGTAACTGAAGTGAAGGAATGCTTGTATGAAGATCTTGTGCTAGCTCATTATAAAGATACATCCCTTCAAAATGAGAAGACACCATTTGATATTACAGGAGATGGAGTCCTCAGATATCAAGGTCGATTATGTATTCCTAATATGGCAGGGCTATGCCAGCAGGTTATGGGAGAAACTCACTATTCTCGTTATTATATTCATCTAGAAGCGACAAAGATTTATCATAATATCAGGGAAGTATACTGGTGGGACAAAATGAAGAAAGATATAGCAGAGTTTGATGCTCAGTGCCCTAATTGTCAGCAGGTTAAGATTGAGCATCAGAAACCCGGTGGATTATTGTAGGCTATAGAGATTCCGACTTGGAAATGGGAAGTAATTAATATGGATTTCATCATAGGCTTACCTCGTACCCAACATAAGTTCGACTCAATATGGCTAATTGTTGATAGACTTACAAAATTAGCCATTTTCTACCTGTCAAGACTGCGTATTCAGTAGAGGATTTTGCAAGGCTTTACATTAAGGAGATGGTACAACTTCATGGTGTCCCTGTATCTATTATCTCAGATAGAGGTTCTCAGTTTATAGCTAATTTCTAGAGGTCCTTCCAAAAAGGACTAGGGACTCAAGTAAGTCTTAGTACATCATTTTATCCCGGACACATGGTCAGGCTGAGCGTATTATTCAGACATTGGAGGATATGTTACGAGCTTGTGTGATAGACTTTAGGGGTAGCAGGGATGATCATCTTCCACTTATTGAGTTCGCATATAATAATAGCTATCATTTCAGCATTCAAATGTATCCACATGAAACTTTTTACGGACGAAAATGTAGGTCACCTATCATATGGTTCGAGGTTGGGGAAACTAAGTTAGTAGGACCAGAGTTGGTACAACAGGAAGTTGAGAAGATTAAGCTTATACAGGAAAGGTTATTAGCAGCTTAGAATCATCAGAAGTCCTTTGCAGATAATCAACGATGAGACTTGGAGTTTTAGGTAGATGACTAGTATTCCTAAAGGTATCACCAATGTAAGACATTATCAAATTCGGTAAGAAAGAAAAGATTAGCCCTCAGTACATTGGACCTTATAAGATCATACGCAGAGTAGGCCAGGTAGCATATGAGTTAGACTTGCCTTCCAACTTGGAGTCAGTACATCTAGTTTTTCATATGCCTATTCTCCGTAAGTGTATCAGAGATCCTTCTAGATTCATTCCAATTGACAATGTTCAGGTCACAGAGCAACTATCATATGAGGAAACTCACATTGCTATACTAGATAGACCGGTTCAGAGATTGAGAACTAAAGACGTATCTTCGGTTATAGTACTTTGGAGGAATAATAATGTGGAGGAGATGACTTGGAAAGCTGAAGATGACATGAAGTCTAGGTATACTCACTTGTTTCCGCTTCCGAAGGAGGATTGGACTGAGACATCACAGCCTTTAGGTATGTATATGTTACTTGATTCTTATGTTAGTTATTGACATTGGTGTGTGAGGCCAATGGTGTTATTGATGATTGTGGTCCTATGTGGATTTGTATTGTTGGGTTTTCTATCTGACAGGTTGGTAGTGGTACCATTCCAGAGGAGACTCTACCAAAATTTCTATAGATCTCTAGGAGTTTAACATTCGAGGATAATTGTTTCTAAGGGGGGAAGATTGTTGCACCCTGCACATCCCAATGTGACGTATAATGAATATGAGACTTTTCAATCATGATTTAAATGAGTTTAAAGTCATAATATGACTATATATGATGTTTGGATAGAAAATATTATGTTTGGGAAAAATCGAATTTTAGTTGCGGAAAAACCGACTAAGGATTTATCTTGCAACAGAGCTTTTTGAGCAATAAATTTCGTGTGCTATATGGGGTCTTTTTGGGACATATTATTTACCAAATTTAAGGACATGAAATTTAGTTTTCAATGCTATTAACCATTCATTCATACGACATCTGGATAAAAAGATATAAGCGTCGGAAGATGGGCCAATGCTAGGGTGCCAAGCTAGAACCTCTTTGACTTTTCAATAGTTGATATATAGGTCTTAAGTCGTCTCTCTCTTCATTTTTACATAGAACCCGACAAGAGAACACAATAAAATCTATCCTTGAGCTCTCTAATAGGGTTTCAAAGAATATTAGCATCCCGGGTACGAAATCAAGAAGCGATAATATCAGAACGATCCCTACGACGTAAGTATCAATATACCGCCTCTTTTTTCTTTTGTAATTAAAGTTTTGGAAGGTACTTCATAGTTAAGAAAATGTCTAATTTCTGTATTTAAGTGTTTACATATCAAGGAAGGTTGATAAATTGGTTTCCTAATAGTTAGAACTCACATGATGGTGACTGGAAGCCGTGAGTTTGATTTATTCCACTTTTAGTGGACTCTTTTGTAGTCCATTTATGTTGGCATATTGTGCTGTTGATTTATGGAGTTTGGAAGGATAAAAGGGTGTGGAGAAATTCCACATGTGGTTGGGTAGTAGGTTGGTCGCTCGTCGTTACAGTTTCAGGCTAATCGATAACTTGTTGATTGGGTGTGTTATGGTATATTTGGGGTTTTTGTTGTATTGAAGGTCCCAAATTGTAATTAGGTTGATTTTGAATTGCTGATTGTATTGTTTTTGAATCTCGCCTATAGTAGGCTTGAGGGAGCAGTAAAATTAGGGGAAATGGTGCCCGTTTTATTTTAGAATTGAGTTATTGTTTGAGATACGTGATATACTAGCATCATCTAAGTTGTACATGTATTTCTTTGTTATAGGGTTGGCGTGCTAGTTATCATAAGCTTGTTGTTGAGTTGCATTGACGAATTGAGGTATATTACGGCTATCCCTTCATTCTTTTTGGCATGATCCATATGATACAACAAACCGAGCAAGCACACAACTTCCATAAATGATTCTATTCTTAGAAGTACTAGGGTTGCCTATATTCTGGATTCCCTATATGTCCTACTATCATATCGTCTGTTCATGGGTCTCATGACATTTAGAGAGATCTTACTAACTTACTTCATTATGCATTTTCATCTATTTATACATGTATATTGACCCATGACCAGATGGCATTATATTACGCGTATAGTATATGTATATGGGATATGGGGAAAGGTTATGGCGTTATATACGCACCACCACCTGATCAGCTTGTATACGTATATGATTTCGCCCATAGAGGATGAAATGATATGATAGGATGCACTCAGAGGCTTGATGATGTTATGTACGCATGTACCTATGAATTATATGACTTTTATACGCATATGCATGAGATTATAAATGTTTCATGATTCACATATCCATTCAGACTTTCAAAGTGAGTCATTTACTCCATGTTTCTTTCATGTTTGTTGTATACTAATTTTATGCCTTACATACCTATTACCTGGGGGCATGTATTTCATACCTGCAGGTGCAGGTAGACAGGCTGACGGTCCCCCATCTTAGGATCCTTGCTCAGCGAGAGGTGGTATGCTGCATTTGATTCGGAGCTGCTATTGAGTTTTGATATGATACTTTTGTATAGATATGGGTACGACAGGGCCCAGTCCCATCCTTTATACAGTTGTACACTCTATTAGAGGTCTGTAGATAGTCATGTATAGTTGGATAGTATGTGGCCTTGCTGGCTTCCAGTTTTGGATATATAGTTGTGTATAGCAGCGTTGTCGGCTCGCCCTACCGTTTGTGTGTGTGTGTGTGTGTGTGTGTGTGTGTGTGTATGTATGTGTGTGTGTGTGTGTGTGTCTTTTGGGCATATTTTCCCACATATGTTGTTCATATGAATCAGTAGTTTATTTCCAGATGTTATGCATGACCTACACTTATTTCATGTTTATATCTTAGACGTATGCTTAGGGGTGTTTGATAGGTAGAACTCGGGCACTCGTCACGGACCATCATTTTTGGCCGTGACATTCAGGTGCCACAAAGATGTATCGTGACCCGAGGCAGCATTACTGGTGGCATCAGATGAAGGACATAGTGGAGTATGTGGCGAGATGTCTAAATTTCCAATAGGTTAAGTACAAGCACCAGAGGCCAGATGGCTTACCTCAGCAAATGGTTATACTAGAGTGGAAGAGGGAGCACATCACTTTGGATTTCGTGGTTGGTTTGTTGTGGATATTTTGATGTCGTTTGGGTCATTGTTGATAGGTTGACCAAGTCTGCACATTTTATTCTGGTGTTGACTATATACATTTCAAAGAGGCTGGCACAAATTTATATTCAAGAGATCGTCCGATTTCACGTCATACCTATTTTCGTCATTTTAGATAGAGGTTCTCAATTCACTTTACACTTTTGGAGAGTTGTACATAGTGAGTTGGCTACCCAGGTTGAGCTTAGCATGGACTTTCATCTGCAGACTGGCTGGCAGTCGGAGCGGACAGTTTAGATTTTGGAGGATATGCTCAGAGCATGCGTGATTGACTTTGGAGGACAGTGGGATCGGTTCTTATCGTTGACTGAGTTTGCTTATAATAACAGTTATTAGTCCAGTATTGAGATCGCTCCATTTGAGGGCTGTATGGTTGGCCATGTTGTTCCCCCATCTGTTGGTTTGAGACTGACGAGGCTAGGTTATATGGTACTGATTTGGTAAAGGATGTCTTGGATAAGGTAAAGTTGATTCAGGAGTGACTTCACACAGCATAGTCCAGGAAGAAGTGTTACGCGAATCAGAAGGCATGTGATTTGTCGTTCATTGTTGCAAGAAGGTTCT
Source organism: Nicotiana tabacum (assembly GCF_000715075.1). NCBI lineage: Eukaryota > Viridiplantae > Streptophyta > Magnoliopsida > Solanales > Solanaceae > Nicotiana > Nicotiana tabacum. Next base: position 141,229,423 of record NC_134087.1, on the reverse strand, counting down.
CTTGAAATCTCGCTAATGAAGGGTATCATGAGGTTCGAAAGGAGGGGGCAGAGTGAGTCCTAAGTTAATCGGTCCATTCGAGGTGTTGGTGCGAGTTGGAGAGATTGCATACAAGCTTACTTTACCTCTTAGCCTATCAGGAGTTTATTTGGTATTCCACGTGTCAATGCTCTGGAGGTACCATACCGAGAGTTCACATGTGTTGGATTACAGTACAATTCAGCTAGATGAGAGCTTGAGTTATGAGGAGGAGCAAGTTGCAATTGTTGACAGGCACATCCGTAAGTTGAGGTATAAGAATATTTTAGTAGTAAAGGTCCAGTGGAGGGGTTAACAAGTTGAGGATCCGACTTGGGAGATCGAGGAGTACATGTGGAGAAGATATCCATACTTATTCAGCACTTCAAGTATAATTCTAAACCCTTTTCGAGGATGAATTTTTGTTTAAAAGGTGGAGAATATAACGACCCGATCGATCATTTTACTTTCAAGATTCCTATTCCTCTATTTAAGACTTTCCATATGTGCTTTTACGTTGTATGACTTGCTGGGATGGTTGAATTCGGTGTTGGAAGGGTTTGGGTTGAATTTAGAACACTTAGTTCCATAATAGTGGCCTAAGGTGGCCAAGTTTGACTTGAATCAACACTTTGAGTAAAAGGCCTCGGAATTGGAATTTGAAGGTTCTAATAAGTTCGTATGAGGATTTTAGACCTGGGCATATGTTCAGATAAGGTTTCGGGTCTACTGGGAGCATTTCAGCGCTTATTGTTGAAAGTTGGTGTCTTGAACATTTTAGAGTTTTCTAAGTTTGATTTGAAGTAGACTTTGGTTCTATAATTGTCTGTTTAGGATTTCAAGCCTTGGAATAGGTTTGTATTGTGGTTTGTGACTTGTGCATAAATTTGGCATCATTATGGGTTGTCTAATTATGGTTCGTCGCATTCCGAGTTGGTTGAAATGAGTTTGAAGTTTAAAAGTTGATTCATTTGTTATTGAGATACGGTTCTTGGTTTTGATGTTATTTTACATGTTTTGAGACTTCAAGTAGGTCCGTAGTATGTTTATGGACTTGATGGTACATTTAGACGGGTTCCTGGGTGACTCGGGTGAGTTTTGAACCACCTGGAGAAAAGTTGAAGTTGACAGAAATTGTTGGTTTGCTGGTGTGCTTCCCGATCGCAAAGGTAGTCCCGCAATCGCGAAGAAGGATAGAGGGGCCCCAAGGTTTTTCTCTTCATGAATGTGATGTAGCACCTGGCTCTTCTTCGCGAACGTGGAGCCAACCTCGGGAACGCAAAAAAGGATGAGGTGGTTGGGCCTGGAAAGCTATTGGCCTTCGCGAACGCGGATGAGGGACCTCGAACACAGAGGGATGGGGCTGTTGGTCATCGCGAACGCGACCCAATTTTCGCGAACACATAGTAAGGAGTTGGGCTGAGCCAATTTGTCCTTCGCTATTGCGAGGGACTTTTCGTGATCGCGGAGAAGCACCACCTAGGCAGATCGCATTTTATTTCGAGACTTAACCCATTTCTCCCACATTTTCTCTTGGGTTGGACGAATTTGAGAGCTCCTTTGCGGAGGACTTTCATCAAACATCATAAGGTAAATTGTGTTTTCTACTAATTATGAGTTAAATACATGATTTATGGGTAGATTTTAATATATAAATTGTGGAATTTTGGGATTTTGTTGAAGAACCTAAGGTTTGGTAAAAATGAGATTTAACCACGAAATTGATTATGGGATTGAGAATAAATTATATATTTGAGTTCGTAATGTTATGAATAACATTTATCTTCAAAAAAATTCGGAATCCAACATGTGGTTGACTTTTGTTGACTTTTCGAGCGGAGTTGGGAAATTAATCTAAGAATTAAATTATGACCTTTTTAGCATATATTGATTGGTTTGCATAATCTTTGGCTAGTTTGGATTGAACAGTATCGATTTAAGGCAACTAGTGAGGTTGGAGAACCGAGTGGTGAACTTGGAAGTAAGTTAAGTCTCTTGCCTAATCTTATAAAAGGGAATTATCACCGTAGGTGTATTAAATGTTGTGTGCTACTTGTTATGGGTGCTACTTACCCACGAGGTGACGAGAGTCCATACGTAGTTAATTCATGCTTATATCCAGGTAGAATTAGATACACATCATGCTTTATATATGCTATTTGAATTAATCTTGTTTGTTTAAATTCTTAAATATATGACTGAGATTGAGATTAGAATTAAAATATTGACCGAACCTCTCACTTTGAAAATTGTGAAATATTAATGAACGGTAGTTCCGTGTCTTCTCAACTCATATGTATTTTTGTGAGTGAGGGAGTTTCTCTATTCTTATGATATCAGATCTTTTGCCTTAGCTGGGATCGGATCGCTCGCCTCGGCAGTGTTGTAAAATATTCTTATGGGATTGAGTTGTTCGCCTCGATAGTGTTTTAAATTACTCTTATAGGACCAGATCATTTACCTTGGCAGTATTGTGAGTTATTCTTATGTGAACGGGTTGTTCGCCTTGGCATACTCGTGCGTATTACTTGAGATTTGATTTGGTACTGGTATGAGTTGATTTTTGCATCCGAGACGGTTATGGTATTTTAGTGATTTCATAATAATTCATGTTCGAAAATTTATTTTTAAAGCTTATCTGTTTCATTGTTACTTGTTGGTAGGGGTGTTCATAAAAACCCGAACCAAACAGAACCAAATCGGCCAAAAATATTGATACTTTTTAGTTTGGTTTGATTTTGGTTTTGAATTTTAAAAACCGATTCAATTTGGTTTGGTTTTGGATTTAATAAAAAAATAACCGAACCAAAATGATTATAGGAGTAGCTATTTCAAATTTACTATTACACACACACACACACATAATAACTGAACTGAACTGATTATGTGGGTTAGGCTTACCTGGACAAGTTTACCAAGATCTTCCTTGTTCAGTTCAGTGGTGCACCTTCTGAGGACCCACATAATTATCTTGACTGCTGCCATGAGGTTCTACGGAACATGGGGATAGTGGAGACCAATGGAGTCGATTTTGCTATGTTCCAAATGATGGGTTCCGCCAAGAGATGGTGGAAGGACTTTGTATCGACCAGACCACTTTGGTTTCTTGCTCTTACTTGGGACCAGTTCTCTCAAATATTTCTTGAGAAGTTCCTTCCTATCACATTGTGAGACGACTATCGGAGGCAGTTTGACGTCTTTAGTAGGACAGTATGTCTGTCACTCAGTACGAGACATGATTTGTGGATTTGGCCCATCATGCTATTCTTCTACTTCCTATCGAGAGAGATAGAGAGGGGGTGAGGAGGTTTATTGAGGGACTTGCTCAGCCTATCAAGTTGAAGATGGCCAAAGAGACTAGGAGTGAGATTTCTTTTCAAACAGCTACCAATGTTGCTAGGCCAGTCGAGATGGTTCTAGCAAAGGGGGGGAGGTCAAGGATCTGACAAGAGGCCTCGTCATTCTGGTGGATTCAGTGGTGCCTCATGAGGAAGCAGGTGTACTTTTGGTAGAGGCCATCCTCCCAAGCCGTTTCATTCAGTGCTATAGGCATCCCACAGTATATAAGGTGGTCGTGGCTCTCATATGCCTAAATGCCATCAGCTAGCCTACAGTGCATCGTAAGCTCCTATTAGTGCACCTCCGCTCCAAAGTTTTTAGGGTGGTTACTCAGGCCAACATGGTCAGTTTCAGGGTCAGCAGCCACAACAGCCAAGGTCCTGATATACTTGTGGTGATCCGAGGCACATTGCTAGATTTTGCCCTCAAGCATCTAGCAGTTCTCAGCATCAGGGTTCTCTTGGCATGGTCCTGGCACCAGGTTCTTCACTGCTTGCTCAGCCAACTAGAGGTAGGGGTCAGGCAGCTAGAGGTGGAGGTCAAGCCACTAGAGGTGAATGTTTGGCTACCAAAGGTGGAGGCCAGCCAGCCAAGGCCCGTTCTCGAGATATAGTTCAGAGTGGTGGGGCCAGCCTTGATGCTATGCCTTTCCAGCCAGGCCTAAGGCTAAGTCATTTGACGTGGTTACCACAGGTATGGTTTCAGTTTGTAGTAGAGATTCCTCAGTTCTATTTAATCCGGGTTCCACTTATTCCTACATGTCATCCTGTTTTGCTTCATATCTAGTTGTGCCTCATGATTCTTTGAGTGCTCCTGTGTATGCGTTCACACCCGTGGGTGATGCTATTATTGTAGATCGTGTTTATCGTTCATGTGTGGTTACCATTGGGAGCCTTGGGACTTGAGTAGATCTCATACTTCTCGATATGGTTAATTTTGATGTCATTTTGGGTATGGATTGGATGTCACCTTATCATGCTATATTGGATTTTCATGCTAAGACAGTGACCTTAGCCTTGCCGGGGTTGCCTCGATTAGAGTGGAGATGGACTCCTGGCCAATATACTAGCAGGGTTATCTCTTATGTGAAGTATCAGCATATGGTCGAGAATGGGTGTCTAGCTTATTTAGCTTATGTCCGCGACTCTAGTGCGGAGGTTCCTTCCATGGATTCAATACCGATAGTTTGTAAGTTTCCAGCGGTGTTTCCCGAGACCTTCCAGGGATGCCACCCGACAGAGACATCGACTTCTATATTAATTTGGTCCAGCCAGAACTGAAAGAATTGAAGGAGCAGTTGCAAGATTTGCTTGATAAGGGCTTCATTAGACCTAGTGTCTCGCCCTGGGGTGCGCCCGTGTTGTTGTGAAGAAGAAGGATGGATCGATGAGGATGTACATAGATTATCGGCAGTTGAACAAAGTCACCATCAAGAACAAGTATCCATTGCCAAGAATTGATGACTTATTTGATCAGCTTCTGGCTACCATCAATTGAAGATTAGGGCATCCGATGTCCCTAAGACAACTTTTCGAACTTGGTATGGCATTATGAGTTTCTAGTGATGTCATTTGGGTTGACAAATGCCCCAACAACATTTATGGATTTGATGAACCGGGTTTTCAAGCCCTATTTGGATTCCTTTGTGATTGTGTTTATTGATGATATCTTGATCTACTCCCGCAGTCGAGAGGAGCATGAGCAGTATCTTCGGATCGTTCTTCAGACACTAAGAGACAGCCAGTTATATGCTAAGTTTTCAAAATGTAAGTTTTGGTTGAGCTCAGTCGCTTTCTTGGGGCACGTTGTGTCGGCAGAGGGTATTCAAGTAGACCCTAAGAAGATTGAGGCAGTTGAGAACATGCCTAGACCTACTTCAGCTATAGAGATCCAGAGTTTCTTGGGTTTGGCAGGTTATTATCACCGGTTTGGGGAGGGGTTCTCATCTATAGCAACCCCGTTAACCAGGTTGACCTAGAAGGGTTACCCTTTCTGATGGTCGAACGAGTATGAGGCGAGCTTTCAAAAGCTCAAGACTGCTTTAACTACGGCGCTGGTGTTGGTGTCGCCCACAGGTTCAGGATCTTATATGGTATATTGTGATGCATCTCGTATTTGACTTGGTGCGGTATTGATGCATGGTGGCAGGGTGATTGCATATATGTCGCGGCAATTGAAGGTTCACGAGAAGAATTACCTTGTTCATGACTTAGAGCTAGTAGCCATTGTTCTTGTGCTGAAGATTTGGAGGCACTATCTTTTTGGTGTGTCATGTGAGGTATTCACGGATCATCAGAGTTTGCAGTACTTGTTCAAACAAAAGAAGCTTAATTTAAGGTAGAGACGGTGGTTGGAGCTATTGAAAGACTATGATATCACCATCTTGTATCATTCCGGGAAGGACAATATGGTGGCCGATGCCTTGAGTAGGAAGTTAGTGAGTATGGGAAGCCTTGCGTACATTCTAGTCGGTGAGAGACCGCTTGTATTAGATTTTCAGGCTTTCGCCAATCAGTTCGTGAGGTTGGATGTTTCTGAGCCCATTCGTGTTCTAGCTTGTACAGTCGCTAGGTCTTTATTGTTTGAGCGCATCAAGGAGTGGAAGTATGATGACCCTTATTTGCTTGTCCTTAGGGACACGGTGTGGCACAGTGATGCCAAGCAGGTTACAGTTGGAGATGATGGAGTTTTGAGGATGCACGGTGCTCATCAGTTGATTCTAGACAAGGCCCACAATTCCTAGAATTCTATTCATTCGGGCGTCGCCAAGATGTATCAGGACTTGTGGCAGTATTATTGGTGGATGGGAATGAAGAAAGATATAGTTGCATATGTAGCTCAGTGTCTAAATTATCAGCAGGTAAAGTATGAGCATCGGAGACCTGATGGTTTGGTTTAGAAGTTAGAGATTCCTGAGTGAAAGTGGGAGCGTATCACTATGGATTTCGTTGTTAGACTCCTGCGGAGTGAGAAAAAGTTTGATCCATTTTGGGTTATTATGGACAGGCTGACCAAGTCAGTGCATTTTATTCCTGTGGCAGTTACCTATTCTTCAGAGCGGTTGGCAGAGATTTATATTCGCGAGATCGTTCTCCTTCACGGTGTGCCCGTGTCTATCATTTCTGATTGAGGTACGTAGTTTACCTTGCATTTCTGGAGGGAAGTACAGTGTGAGTTGGTCATGTTGGTTGAGTTGAGCACAACATTTCATCCTCAAATGGACGGACAGTCCGAGTGCACTATTCAGATATTGGAGGATATGATCCGCGCTTGTGTTATTGACTTCAGAGGCTCTTGGGATCAGTTCATTCCACTTGCGGAGTTTGCCTACAATAACAGCTACCAGTAGAGCATTTAGATGGCTCCCTATGAGGCATTATATGGTAGGCAGTGTTGATTGCCAATTGGGTAGATCGAGTCGGGGGAGGCTCGGTTATTGGGTACATATTTGGTACAAGTGTAACAACCCAACTTTCCCTCCATTTGGGTATCGTGATGGCACCTAGTCTTAGGGACTAGGTAAGCCTAACTCATATTGAAATACCACAATAATAAATGAAATTTAACAGTCTTGAAGCAGAAATCTATACAAAATTAATAATTTCCAAAATTCGGTAGTACAAGTCATAAGTTCTACAGAGTTAGCTACCCCTTCTAAATATAATTGTTCAGAAAAGAGTGAAAATAGTTGAATACAAGTAAGAAGGTGACTCTGAAGCCTGCGAACGCAGCACCAGATTTACCTTGAGTCTCCTTAGCAATGATCTGCACAGCTACTAATGATCGATACCTGGATCTGCACAACAAAAATGAACAAAAGATTAGCATGAGCATAACACAATAGTACCCAGTAAGTATCAAGACTAACCTCAGTAGAGTAGTGACAAGGAACAGTCAAGACACCTACCGGTCTAATAAACTGTTCAAATATAGGAATAACGGAACATGATGTATATATAAAGACTACACGAAATGGCTAACAATACTACAATCTCAATAAGGGAAAAAACATCAAGTAACAACGGAAATACTAAAATAATGACATAGAAGAGCGACCGAAAACACAAACCCAAATCCTAAATTCACAATACAGTAAAGGTAAGCAATAACTCAGATCCTACGGCAGTGTTCACATCAGGTGTTATCCAACAATTTCCATGAAGTACCAAATCTCGGGCAAATTGCAGCTCACAAGTCCCACTACCTGAAATCTAACACTTGCCATCTTGTGCCCCCATCACACCTTATGGTCATGCTGACAACTCACTTGCTAACTAGAGCCAGTCTCACATATATAACAAGTAAACAAGAGTGTGCATCTATACTCAGCAAAATCAGGAGGACTTCATAACCAATAGGAGTGTTCAACTACGTATATGCTTGTGCAAGTGCTTTAACATAGTTCATACCAGCTAATCAGCATAAGGAAAAGAACGGACATCACATAAGATGTTTCCTCACAACTTCGACGAGATAAAGCTCATACAGGTAAGCGTACCACAACACAATATCAAACAACAAGAATTCCCCCAGGCTATCACAAATCATCACAATCAATCCCTGACATATCCCACCTTGTCTCGCCACGTGTGCAAATAATAAAATAATAAGTGCTCGCCTTGTTTCGCCACACGTGCATCATAATGTTCCCAACTTGTCTCGCCAAATGTGCAACCCACATATAAGCATACATATATACATACCCCGCCTTGTCACGCCGCATGTGCAATATATCAATAGTAGCAATAGCACGGCAGAAACCTCGTGCAACCCCATAACAACAACCGCACAGTAGAAACCTCGTGCATCACAATATCAACAACCACACGGCAGAAACCTCGTGCACCACCACAGTAAGTACAACATCAACAATGACAATATATACAAGAACACGACAAGTAATTCAACTCAAGAACTTTCAATCACAAGGAGACAGTAAAACTAGCTCACAACGAATAACCACAATAGAGAATACTAAGTGTAATAAGAACTGCTCAGCAAGGGAGAAAATAATATGAAGCAACGATCTCATAATATGTAATTCAACAACTAGGAATCTAACACAAATCAAATAATTCCAAATAAGGAAATGCCAACTAAATATAGGATATCTAAACTTCTTTTAAGGTTGTGCAATTTACGAAGAACATACAACAATTTCAATTAAGGATGAGCAGCGGGAAGATAATCATAACCTCAATTAAGACTAAACAATTACAGGGGAGATAATAATGATTTCCAATAAAGACGAGTAGTGATAGAATGACAATAGAAGAGGTAAAAATCTTCTGTTAAGCAAAATAAGAATCAAATAGGCAATAAGAATGAATCATAAGAAATTAATTCCAATTAGAGCATGTAGAAGTGAAACAAGTAAGTGGAAAACTCAAGCATATCAAGTACGCATTCATACACAGTGAATATAAGGACCTAAGAATCCTAAAAGGATAATTTTTTCACAAATAAGTCCGAGCACGCACTCGTCACCTCGCATACACGAACTACAATCAACATAGCAGACTCAAATCCTAAGGGGAAGTCCCCCACACAAGGTTAAGCAAGATACTTACCTCAAAGACGACAAATTGAAACTCTAAAATGCACTTCTCGGGTGAAAAGACCTCCAGACGACTCTAATCTAACCAAATTAACTTCAAAGCACAACTAAAACACATAAGAAACTATTTCGGATTATAAAGTCTCAATCTTTAACGAAATCCAAAAATGAGTCCAAAAGTTGACCCCCCAGGCCTGCACCTCGGAACCCGACAAATTTTACAAAAACCGAATGTCCATTTCGATACGAGTTCAACCATATAAAATTTATCAATTTCTGATACCATTTGGTCCCTCAAATCATGATATTTCATTTTAGGAATTTTCTTCAAAAACCAACATTTTTCCCAACCCAAAACAAAAATTAAATGATGAAAATGAAGATAAAATCATGGAATATGTTAGATTCTAGGTGAAGAACACTTACCCAATCGATTTGTGTGAAAAAACCCTCAAAGAATCGCTCAAAACTGAGCTCCACAAGTCAAGATATGAATAAAATGGTCTAACCCTCGATTTGGGAATAAATTCTGCCTGCCCATGGGTTGTTCTTCGCGTTCACGACCCTTCTCTCGCGTTCGCGATGGCCAAATTCCTCGTCAGTGATTTCCAAACTCATTCCAGACAACCCTTAGTATAATGGCCATAACGTTTTTCACACAACTCCAAATGACAAATGGTTTGATGTTCTGCAAACTAGACACCAAGGGCTATAATTTCATAGGTTGCTCATTTCCTGAGTCATTACATATTGCGAGGGATAAGCTTCCAAAGTCAACCCTGTGCAGCAAAGATTTTCGAACTCTCCCCAGAAAGCCTATAGTGTAACTACCATAACGTTTTGTACACAAATTTAAATGCCAATTAATTTACGTTTCTGAAAACTAGACACAAAGGGCTACAACTTTCATTTTTGGATCATCTTCAAATTTCTTATAGATTGTGAGATATGAGCCTCCGAAGTCAGACCTGTGCAACCAAGATTTCCTATTTCGCGAACGCGAGAGACTCTTCGCGAATGCGAAGAAGAAACTTCTAGAAGCCAAATTCTTCTTCGTGAATGCGAAGAACAACACCAGATATCAAATAATCAGCATGCAAAGTAGCCCAAAATGATCCGAAAGACACCCGAAACACATCCGAGTCCTCCAGAACCCCGTCTAAACATACAAACAAGTCATATAACCTAACACGGACTCGCTCGAGTTCCCAAATCATATCAAACAATGCTGAAATGACGAATCACACCATGAATCGAACTATGAACTTTCAAATCTTCCAATTTCGAAAACTTGTATCGAAACTAATCAAATCAACCCGGAATGACGCCAAATTTTGTAGACAATTCCAAAATGACATAACGGAGCTGATCCAACTCTCAGAATCGCATTCCGACCCCGATATCACAAAAGCCAAATATGGGTCAAACTTCTCTGCTTTCTAAACTTCAACTTTTCCAACTTTCGCCGAAACGCCTCAAATTACCCTACGGACCTCCAAATCCGAATCTGGATGCATGCCTAAGTCCAAAATCACCATACGAAGCTGTTGAGATCACCCAAAACCCATTCCGGGGTTGTTTATTCAGAAGTCCAATTCCGGTCAAATTCTCACCGTTTAAACTTCGAAAACTAGATTCCTCTTCCAATTAGACTCTGAATCATCCGTTAACTGAGTCCAACCATACACGCAAGTCGATACCCATATTATGAAGTTGTTCTAGACCTTATGCCGCCAAACGAAGCTTAATTTCTCAAAATAACCGGCCAAGTCATTACATCCTCCCCCTCTTAAAACCAACGTTCGTCCTCGAACGTGCCAAGATTCGCCTCGACGTCCTCAAGTTACTGAGTGCACACTTCCAACATACACCCGCGGGTGATCCCACATCACCCCAATCCATGTAAATCTGCCGACACCATCTCTATTGAAATTTAGCCTTTCTAGTAATACCAATAAGCCTTAGAACCAGAATTTTCACCTTCCATCCATTTCCAAAAGACCCGATTCTAAATCCATACCCGGTATTAGTCTCAACCAACTGCATCAATTCATGACAATGCCTATATAGTACAACCTTACAACATGAAACATCATACATAAGCCCATAGTAACATTTCTGATCACAATATTCGCTCGAAATCAAATTCAGCACCGGCCATAAGCCTCATATTCAATAGGAACCCGTTTCAAACCTCCACAACACTAGTGATGATACAATAAACATAAAAGCCACATAACTAAACACCCGAATCACCAAATCTCAGCTAATACCAATGGGCACAAACCCCACAAGCTAAAACTCAAGAAGCACAGAACGAAAATGATTGAATATGGAAAGGGAAACACATAAGGGAACTATCAAACAAGCCCGACAAGCACAAATTTTTCTATCAATACTAATCTACAAAACAATCTAACAAGAAATAATTAAATAATATAAAAGAATCACAAGGATCTCATACTGATATAACTCCCACCGGTACACAGCCCGATCTCAATACATCAAATCACATGAAATCACGAGGGTCCCGTCCTCCACTCTTAATCACAAGTAGGGTGTACATCAAACCAACTGAAACCTTTCACTAGATCAGTTTCGTCAACAAAAGTTACAACACATACTGGCTCCCACACCTGTGGAGCATAAAAACCATAGCTCGTAGCTAAAAAATACTTAGAAATCACATCAAACCTACCAAAATGGACAATAGGAATGTACTACTAGTCTCTTAACTCTCGATAATGACTAAAACAGATGATAGACATGGCTATCACTCATAGAACCTCCCAACAGGGTAATCACATAACCAGAGTGATAATCATGAAACACACCCATAAGTGGAGCAACAAATAGGGGAACTCACCCCGATAAGCAAAACTGTAATAAACAATGGATGGTTCTCCTGAAATCATATCTAAATAACATTCAGCTGGTGTAGCGACCTTAAGCCTACTATATGAAACATATCAACGAGTCGGGCCTCCCCCTCTTGGGCGCCCTATACTCGCCTAAATACCTCACTGTGGCACATCGGCTCGAAGTCTGGGACAATATCTCACTATATGGCTAGTATCTCCACATTCAAAGCAACCTCTCTACTGACGAGGCCATGGGAACTGTGCGGTAGGGGTACTCCGAGACCCATGAACACCTGAGTCACTATGCAAAGCCTGAAGCACGAACTGAACTGGCTGACTCGCAAAACCTCTACCATGTCTCACCCTGCCTCCAAAATAAGGACCAGCTAATCTCCCCTATCTACGAGGCCTCCTCGCCTCCTCAAAATCTCTCTCCTGATCTTGTCTACCCTCTCTCTCATGGCCCCGCCTATCCTCTCTCTCCTGGCCTCACCTGACCTCTCTCTCTCTCGAGCCAGCATGCCCTCCACCCTCCCAGCAATACTCATGGTCTATTGATACGAAATATCTATCTCCAACTCCCGAGCCATGCTAGTCCTGATGTTGGGATGGTGTCCCTCAATGAACCGGCGGACCCTCTCCCGAACAGTAGAAACCAAAATCGCCGCATGTCTATCCAAATCATTAAATCTTACGGCGTACTCTGATACTGACATAGTGCCCTGGCATAGCTGCTCAAACTCCACATGCCATGCATCCCAGAGGGAATGAGGTATGAACTTTCTCAAAAACATCTCTGAAAATTGAACCCATGTAAGTGAAACTAACTCGGTCGGGCTACCCAACTCATATGCCTGCCACCACTGATAAGCCACTCCCCTAAGCTGGAACGTAGTAAAAGCAACCCCACTCATCTCAACAATACCCATAGTGTGGAGAATGCGATGGCACTTCTCCAGAAAACCCTGTGCACTCTCTGAAGCCAAACCACTGAAGGTAGGAGGGTCATACTTCTTGTACCTCTCAAGCCTAAGCTGCTCTTCTTCAGATGCTGCTTCCCTGACTACGGGCTGAACTGGAACCATAGGTTGTGCTGCCATAATGCCTGGAACCTAACCAACATGAACTTGCTACTCTGAAGTGTAGGCAGCGGGAGTTTGACTACCTCCCCCGGTTTGTGAAGTAGCTGGTGTAGCCGGAATCAACCCCGCCTGAGCCAATGTACCAAACATGCTTAAGAACTGTGCTAATGTCTCATAAAGTTTGGGGGTAACAGCAGGCACCTCAAGTACCTGCCCCCCAATTGGAGCTACTGGCGGCTCCTCAACAGTTGCTCTGGTAAGTGCTCTAGCTGTGGCATGTAATCCTCGTCGGCCTTTATCTCTGCCTCCAGCGACACCTGCTCCAGAAGCAGTGTCATCGGTAACTATAGCACGTGTTCTCATCATCTGTGAGAGAATGGAAAGATAATAGTTCAAACACCGAGATCAATAAGCTCGCACGATAGGAATAAAAGAAGTGAGATTGTCCTAATAGTTCTGTAGCCTCTCGAAGATAAGTACAGATGTCTCCGTACCGATCCACGTGACTCTACTAAACTCTCTTATGACTCGTAGTACCTATGAACCTAGAGTTTAGATACCAACTTGTCACGAACCAACTTTCCCTACGTTTAGGTATCGTGATGGCACCTAGTCTTACGGACTAAGTAAGCCTAACTCATACTAAAATACCACAATAATAAATGAAATTTAACAGGCTTGAAGCAGAAATCTCTACAAAATTTATAATTCCCAAAATCCGGTAGTACAAGTCATAAGCTCTACAAAGTTAGCTACCACTTCTAAATATAACTGTTTAGAAAAGAGTGAAAACAGTTGAATACAACTAAGAAGGTGAATCCGAAGCCTGCGAACGCAGCAGCAGGTTTACCTTGAGTCTCCTCAGTAATGATTCGCACAGCTACTAATGATCGATACCTAGATCTGCACAACAAAAATGTGCAGAAGAGTAGCATGAGCACACCACAACTGCACCTAGTAAGTATCAAGACTAACCTCGGTGGAGAAGTGATGAGGAATAGTCAAGACACCTACCGGTCTAATAAACTGTACAAATATAGGAACAACAGAACATGATGTATATATAAAGACTACACGAAATGGCTAACAATACTACAATCACAATAAGGGAAGAAAACAGCAAGTAACAACGAATATACTAAAATAATGATATAGAAGAGCGAGCAAAAATACAAACCCAAATCCTAAATTCACAATACAACAAAGGTAAGCAATAACTCAGATCCTACGACAGTGTTCACATCAGGTGTTATCAAACAATTTCCACGAAGTACCAAATCTCGGACAAATTATAGCTCACAAGTCCCACTACTTGAAATCTAACACTTGGCATCCTGTGCCCCCATCACACCTCATGGTCATGCTGACAACTCACTTGCTAACTAGAGCCACTCTCACATATATAACAAGTAAACAAGGGTGTGCATCTATACTCAGCAAAATCAGGAGAACTTCACATCCAATAGGAGTGTTCAACTACGTGTATGCTTGTGCAAGTGCTTTAACATAGTTCCTACCATCTAATAAGCATAAGGAAAAGAACGGACATCATGTAAGATGCTTCCTCACAACTTCCACGAGATAAAGCTCATACAGGTAAGCGTACCACAACACAATATCAAACAATAAGAATGCCCCGAGTCCATTGTCGTGCCCCCTTTTTCCCTCGTCTTTTTTGATGGGGGGAATAGGTCCGGGTTTCGACATTCACGGGGTGTAATTACTCATTTCCTTTTGGGAATTGGGTATTTGAAGAGTCGCCACCTAATGGGTTATGGTGCGTTAGGGCACCTAGAGTGATTAACTCTGAGTTAGCTTGCATTACCAGAGATTAGAGTAAGGGCTCGAAGTAACCTCGAGGGGAAGATGTTAGGAACCCCTCTTGGTCCACAACTGCGGGTCCTGGGCAAACTTATATTTTAAAATTAGTCCATATAAACAATTGAATCAAATAAGTTGCAAGTAAAGCACGTTAGATAACTCAAGTGGAAAGATAAAGGTTTGAACAAGCTTAAATAGAGAGAGAGGATTTGGTAAAGAGGGGTCCTAGGTTGTTTATCCTATAGGATCACCCCATGTAATGTCCGGTAAACACTCCTCAATGAGGGGCTACACGTATAATGCATAGTCATCATATCCCATGTCTACCCTTCTCATCCCCTTATTGGTCATGCAAAACGAGTGTTTGGTCACTGATTCCTATTGCATGCTACTACCCGTCCCTTCTTAATGGTCCAAGGGGTTAGGACCTCTACCTATAGGCAGTTCTAGATGTACCCCTAAGGTTTACAAAGGCGAAAACTCTAAAGCGATAGTCAAAACATTTAGGACTTTCACACATAATGGGAGCAAATAAGAGGCTCACAGTTTCCTCCTCAAGTAAACATACAAGCAGCACGACTCAAACACAATTAAGATCTTTATTAGTTAATGTCCTAAAACAGGATATCTAAGTGAATATGTAGAAACAGACAAAAACTTTTATACCCAGAAGTTATAACCTAGTAGTTAACTAGGGACTCCTTTTTTTAAAAAAGCTTATTAGGATCAGAAATGTTAAACGACAGAAACAGCTTCAGGGAAATGCAATTTTTTTTGAAAACGCCCTAAGGCTTGCCTATGTGCAGTACTGGTATCTATGTTAATGTAGAAACAAATAGGTTTTTCGAAATAGACTCCTTTAACACCTATAGGCATGATATCTAATGAGATTGAGGCAAATGTGAAAGAGCTTGTTTCAAGAAATGTTTAACACCTAATAAGACCAATTTTTTTAAAAATGAACGAGGTGTAGTGACGTTGATTTATTAGGCCGAATTAAATTATCAGACAATATTGCGAGTAGAATCCATATAGGCATGATGTCTAGGTGGATTACTAATTTTAATCGATTTGCAGCAACATACAAGAATGCTCATTAAAACTGAATTGGAATTGAGTCCTATAGGCATGGCATCTACTGATTTAAGACATGATTGTTTGGAACCTATAAACATGGTTTCTAACATGACAAAATGCAGAACCTTAGGAACATGATTTCTACTTGATACAAACGAAATTAGAAATGAAATCCTATAGGCATGATTTCTATTAGGCAAAGCAGTCAGTTTTAAAAGAATAAAACCCTATGAGCATGTTTTTTATTGAGTAAAGTAGGCAGATTTTACTAAATACCCCAAATATCTGTTTACAAATTATTATAGGCCAATGAATGAATTACATAAGTAAAATAGAAAATCAAGAAGCTATTCTATAGGGAGCCTGCAATTAGGCCCAAGTTTCCCAAAGCCTCCAATGGTCTCATAAGCCTTAATTCCATAGACAAATCAGAGTCTAGGTGCATGAAAGTTCCCTAAGGGTCTTAAGGTCCCCGGACAATGCTTACACCTAGACTTAGCACCCAAGAATTGAACTAGTGCAGTATGGAAATGCCAGCCTCAGTATGCCAGAGTTTAGAGGGTTCTCAAGAAGATCCCAAGGCAGTACACATACTAGAGGGGGCAGAAATTATAGACTAAGAGTAAAGTTGAAGTGCATGACACAAGTTGAAAAAAAAGGTTTATTAAGGACTGGATCAGAAAGTCTGTTTTTGAAAGCAATTAGTAAAGCAATAGAGATTTTTTGAAAAGAACTTGGAGTAGTGAACAAAGCTCAAACACTTTAAGATAGGATTACACACAGCTAGTCTACAGAATCCAAATGAATTTAGTAGTCACACAAGGGTTAAGGGGTTTGGGACACATAGACATTTAACTGCAAACACATAACCCAACAAGGGTCTTAGGACTGGTTTGGACATTCTCAGAAATAGTTGACACTAGCATAAACACAAACCAGTCAGGAAGAACACAAACACATAGAGGGGGATAGGGATTATTGATCCATAAGATGGTAAGTACAAAGTAAGTAAAAGACAACTGACAAGGCATGCTTTGAAACACACATAAGGGAATACATTAATAGACATAACAACATGATGATAATGTAATATAACAACAAGTTTCACAACAGACCCACAAGTAGAAGCAGACTAGAAATAAGAGAAACTAAAACAATAAGAAAAGCATGTTGTTTTTTAGGCTTTAAATTAAAACTAGGACATACCAGTGAAGAGAGAAGTAATCAGAATGAATGAACAAGAGAGCACAAATGATTAGCCTTGGCTTGCAGCCGGCTAATAGCAGCAAATAGCACAGGAGAGAGGGGAGAGCAGAGATTTTTAGTAAGAGAGGTAGTTTTGAAAATCAAGTGTTCGTCTGTTAATGAAAGACTTAGGGTATTTATAGTTTTGAAAATAGGCAGAAAATAAGGTAACAAGTAAAGGTTTAGCATAATTATGGAAGTAATCACAATTAGAATCCAATTAATACAAGTACTCCCCTTTAATCAAGGAATCACAGCTTAAACGGATACCAACAAGGATAACCAAGGAAAGAAAATCAATTGAGAAAGACTGATTTTACCATATAAGGGGTAGTAAAAGTATAGAGCATATGATTGGGTATTAGTTCATAATATACCAATTAAGGAATGGATTCAGTAAGAATGAAGTATCACAACAAATAAGGAAATGGAATCAGTCAATTTAAACAGACGAGTAGAATTTTAGGGTTTTGAAAGAAAATCTTGCATTCAAACCATAAATTAAGGAAATCAGAATCAATCAAGAGGGAGTCATGATTCTGTACTTCAACTTATAAATAGAGGGGAACGAATAGGCGTAGCAACAGGCAAGGTCAGCCATATCGACAGAAAAAAGCAAGAGATGAACACAATCATACATAAGTGACATACGTAGGCTAAAGACTCAATAGAAAACCCATTCGAAGCATGGTAACCAACAGAAACTTAACAAAATTAGGTAATCATGCTAACACATAGAACCAAAGCAAAGAAGATCTTGAAAAATTAGGGCTTTTTAACAGAGTCGAGTTAAGAAGCAATAGGAACATAAGATCAGTCAAAATAAGCAAGGAAAGAGGTTTAATCATAAAGAAAAATCGGTTTAAACAAGTGTAGAAGAAACTCCGAGAAACCCTAATTTTTAAAGAAAGTAAAATGGTTTAAAGCTGAGGGTCTTTCAGAAGAAGTTCGAGAATAGTGCAAAACATAGGAAGAAACAGACGTAAAGCATAAAAATAGCACAGATATGAGAGATTCAGACGAGAGTTAGGGTTTCAAAGGAAACCTGGATAGAAACAAAAGAACTTGTTGTAAACTTCACCGATCGTAACATATAAGGTGTGATTTTGCCCAAAATCACACCGGAGAAGCCATGAATAACAAAAATAGAAACCCTAGATCTAAATCAGCATGGCCCAGGACCCTTGAAGGCCTTAGAGATGATGAGCAAGGCAGTGGAGTGACCATTGGAGGCTTGGGGTTGAAAGGTAGTCGCCGAAGATGACCGGAGAAGGAGGCGGTAGTTGAAGAATTATTAGGGTTAGGTTGAAAGAGAAGGGAGACAAGAGCATCTGAAGGCGGCGGGGGTTTGGAAATGAGTAGGGTTAGGGGGTCATTTAGGAATTAAAAAGAAAAGGGTATGTGTGGACCGTTGATCTTGGAGATCAACGGTCAGGATTCAACCGGGTAGGTGGGTTCTGGGTTTGGGTAAGGGTTTATAGGGTCTGGTTTGGGTTATTTAATAGGAAATTGGGCTGGGGATTAGGTCTAGTTTGGGCTACAATTGAAAACCAAATCTGGCTACTATTTAAATAGCCACTTTCCCTATTTTAATTTACAATAAATAATAGGTAATTTCTGGAAAGTAATTTAATGTTCCAAAATGATTTAAAATACATAGTTAACATTCTAAAATATAGGGACCAATTTTACACAAATAAAATATAATTATACCTTAAAATGGGCTAACATTGCAATTATATGCAATTTAGCTTAAAAATACTAAATATAATTACAAAAATAAATAAAAATTATATTAGCCATATTTTGGTATAAGTATAGAAATCAAACAAATAAATTATCATAACATTAATTTTAGAAATAATTATTGGAGTTTTTATGAATAAAAGGGGAGGAAATAAATCAATTTAAACCCTTAAAATTATGGAAAAATTATAAAAACCTTGTGCATGCTTATATATGCATATATATGCTATTTTTAAGGTATTTATGCATATTTAAAATATATAGGGAAAAATTGGGTATCAACATCCATCACAAATCATCACAATCAATCCCTAACATAGCCCACCTTATCTCGCCACGCGTGCAAATAATAACATAATAAGTGCCCGCCTTGTTCCGCCAACGTGCATCATAATGTTCCCACCTTGTCTCACCAAATGCGCAACCCACATATAAGCATATATATATATACATACCCTGTCTTGTCACGTCGCATGTGCTATATATCAATAGTAGCAATAGCACGGCAGAAACCTCGTGCAACCCCATAACAACAACCACACGACAGAAACCTCGTACATCACAATATCAACAACCGCACGGCAGAAACCTCGTGCACCACCACAATAAGTACAACATCAACAATGACAATATATATAAGAACACGACAAGTAAATCAACTCAAGAACTTTCGATCACAAGGAGATGGTAAAACTAGATCACAAGGAATAACCACAATAGAGAATACTAAGTGTAATAACAACAGCTCAACAAGGAAAAAAATAATATGAAGCAACGATCTCACAAAATGTAATTCAACAACAAGAAAGCTAACACGGATCAAATAATTCCAAATAAGGAAATGTCAACTAAATATAGGATATCTAAACTTCTTTTAAGGTTGGGCAATTTATGAAGAACATACAACAATTTCAATTAAGAATGAGCAGCGGGAAGATAATCATAACCTCAATTAAGACTAAACAATTACAGGGGAGATAATAATGATTTCCAATAAAGACAAACAGTTATGAAAGATAGCATGACAGTAGAAGAGGTAAAAATCTTCAATTAAGCAAAATAAGAGTCAAATAGCCAATAAGAATGAATCATAAGCAATTAATTCCAATTAGAGCATGTAGAAGTGAAACTAGTAAGTGAAAAACTCAAGCATATCAAGTACGTATTCATACACAGTGAATATAAGGACCTAAGGACCCTAAAAGGCCAATTTTTCCACAAATAAGTCCGATTATGCACTCGTCACCTCGCGTACACGAATGACAATCAACATAGCAGACTCAAATCCTAAGGAGAAGTCCCCCACACAAGGTTAGACAAGATACTTACCTCAAAGATGACAAACTGATACTCTAAAATGCACTTCTCAGGTGAAAAGACCTCCGAACGGCTCGAATCAAACCAAATTAACTTCAAAGTACAAATAAAACACAAAAGAAACTATTTCGGATTATAAAGTCGCACTATTTAACAAATTCCAAAAATCAGTCCAAAAGTCGACCCCCCAGGCCCGCACCTCAGAACCCGACAAATTTTACAAAAACCGAATACCCATTTCGGTACAAGTTCAACCATAAAAAAATTATCAATTTCCGATACCATTTGGTCCCTCAAATCATGATTTTTCATTTTTGGAATTTTCTTCAAAAACCAACATTTTTCCCAACCCAAAACACAAATTAAATGATAAAAATGAAGATAAAATCATGGAATATATTAGATTCTAGGTGAAGAACACTTACCTAATCGATTTGTGTGAAAACCCCTCAAAGAATCACTCAAAACTAAGCTACACAAGTCAAGATATGAATAAAATGGTCTAACCTCGATTAGGGAATATATTCTGCCTGCCCAGGGGGTTTTCTTCACGTTCGCGATCCTTTTCTCGCATTCGCGATGACCAAATTCCTCGTCAGCGATTTCCAAACTCATTCCAGACAGACCTTAGTATAATGGCTATAACGTTTTGCACACAACTCCAAATGACAAATGGTGTAATGTTCTGCAAACTAGACACCAAGGGCTATAATTTCATAGATTGCGCATTTCTTGAGTCATTATATGTTGTGAGATATAAGCTTCCAATGTCAACCCTTTGCAGCAGAGATTTTCAATTTCTCCCCGGGCAGCCTGTAGCGTAACTACCATAATATTTTGTACGCAAATCTTAATGCCAATTAATTTACATTTCTGAAAACTAGACACAAAGAGCTACAAGTGTTGTTTTTGGATCATCTTAAAATTCCTTATAGATTGTGAGATATGAGCCTCCGAAGTCAGACCTGTGCAACCGAGATTTCCTTCTTCGCGAACACGAAGAAGAAACTTCCAGAAGCCAAATTCTTCTTCGCGAACGCGAGAGGCTCCTCGCGAACGTGAAGAACAGCACCAGATATCAGATATCAGATAATCAGCATGCAAAGTAGCCCAAAACGATTCGAAACACACCCGAAACGCACCCGAGTCCCTCGGGTCCCCGTCTAAACACACAAACAAGTCATATAACCTAACATGGACTCGCTCGAGGTCTCAAATCATATCAAACAACGCCGAAACGACGAATCACACCATGAATCGAACTATAAACTTTCAATCTTCCAACTTCGAAAACTTGTGCCGAAACCTATCAAATCAACCCGGACTGATGCTAAATTTTGCAGACAAGTCCAAAATTACATAACGGAGCTGCTCCAACTCTCAGAATCTCATTCCGACTCCGATATCACAAAAGTCAACTATGGGTCAAACTTCTCTACTTTCCAAACTTCAACTTTTCCAACTTTCGCCGACACGCCTCAAATTACCCTACGGACCTCCAAATCCAAATCCGGACGCACGCCTAAGTCTAAAATCACCATACGAAGCTATTGAGATCACCCAAAACCCATTCCGGGGCCGTTTAATTAAAAGTCTAATTTCGGTCAAATTCTAACCATTTAAACTTCCAAAACTAGATTCGTTCTTCCAATTAGACTTTGAACCATCTGTTAACTGAATTCAACCATGCACGCAAGTCGATACTCATATTATGAAGTTGTTCTAGACCTTACATTGCCGAACAAAGCTTAATTTCTCAAAATGACCAGGCGAGTCATTATAACAAGATGCCTTGGATAAGGTTAAGATCATTCAGGATAGACTTCGCACAACTCAGTCCAGGCAGAAGAGTTATGCCAACCGTAAGGTTTGTGATGTTGCATTCATGGTCGGAGAGAGAGTGTTGCTCCGTGTCTCACCCATGAAGGGTGTAATGAGGTTTGGAAAGAAGTGCAAGTTGAGTCCTAGGTATATCGGACATTTTGAGATTCTTCAGATAGTGGGTGAGGTGTCCTACAAGCTCGCATTGCCACCTAGTTTGTCACCAGTTCATCTGGTATTCCATGTGTCCACGCTCCGGAAGTACCACTGTGATCCGTCTCATGTGCTAGATTTCAGCTCTGTCCAGTTGGACAAAGATTTGACTTATGAGGAGGAGCCGGTGGCTATTCTGGCCCGGCAGGTTTTTCAGTTGAGGTCGAAGAGTTATCCTTCAGTCCGAGTGTAGTGGAGAGGTCAGCCCATCGAGGTAGCTACATGGGAGTCCGAGTCGGACATGCGGAGTAGATATCCCTACCTTTTGACCAGCCCAGGTACTTTTCTATGTCCGTTCGAGGACGAACGGTTATTTTAGAGATGGAGAATGTGATTACCCAATAGGTCACCTTATGTTTTAGAACCTAATTTTGTGCTTTGAAACCTACATAGTGAAAATTAGATTTAGAACATTGCTGGTGTGTGTTAGATTTTTGTTGTAGGCCTTAGACCTCGCAATTGTGAGGTCAATCATCGCATTTGCAGCTACTGATGGAATCACATTTGCGATCTACTCATCACATTTGCGAAGACTAGCTGGGGAGGCCAGAGTTCGCAATTGCAAACAAATCTTCGCAGGGTAGGCAGTGATCGCAAATGCGATCAAAGAGTCGCATTTGCGGAAGGATCAGAGTTCGCATTTGCAAACTATTCATCACAAATGCGATGAAAGAAGCGATGAGGAGACCTTCACATTTGCGATAGGTTCTTCGCATTTGCGGGGCTCACATTTGCGAACCCCAGGTCGCAAATGCGACACCTGCAACTGATCAGATATAACTTAGACAGGATTTTAGGTTCATTCTTCAAATTTTCATACTCAAGAACCCTAGAAGCGATTTTTCAAAGAACTTTTCTTCCCCAAATCATTGATAAGTGATTCTAAACTAGTTTCTTTCAATCTTTCGCTACTTTTCCTAAGATTTTAACCTGAAATCTAGATTTTTCATCATGGGAATTGGGGTTTTTGGTAGAGATATGGATTTTTGAAAAATAGGGATTTAGACCTCAAATTGAGGTCGGATTCCAAAACAAATTATATAACCAGGCTCGGGGGTGAATATGTACTCGGATTTTGGTCCAAATTTCAAGTTTGGACCAAGCAAACCCGGGTGTTGACTTTTGTTGACTTTTTCAATAATGACCTAAATTGAATTCTTTACAATCGTGGGTAGTTCCTAAGGCTTAATTTGAATCGTTTGATTGGTAAATTCCTAGATTCTATTAGTTCGGAGGCTTATTTGAAAGGCAAAGTGGTGGTTGAGCTTTGAGTTTGGTCTTTGAAGCAAGGTAAGTGTCATGGTTAACTTTGACTTGAGGGATTAGACTTATTTGCCTATTTTCTACGTGTTTAGACATTGGGTACAACGTATATGTGAGGTGACAAATACTTATGCGTTGTTGTCAGGTTATAGCATGCAGGTGGGACTTGTTCTTTGTAATTGTTGCTTTCCTTGATCATATTATCTATGCTTAGACTAGTTAATTGCTAAATTGATCGTTCTTATCATGTTTATGAGCTTTGGTGATAATTGATTATGGATTCCGAGTTGAGATTGGTATTGTGGGACCATTGTTGAAGTAAGGCTGATATTTATTGATCTTATCTCCCTGTTTTTACTTGTTCATTATTATGTGGTAAGGGAGAGTGTTAATGCACGAAGGGTGATGACGTGCCGTATGTGAGTTTTAATGCACGAAGTGTGATGTCGTGCCATATTATGAGTGTTAATGCATGAAGGGTGATGTTGTGCCATGTTACGAGAGTTAAAGCACGAAGGGTGATATCGTGCCATTTCTATTAATTTATATGGTGAGGATGAGAGTAAAAGCACGAAGGGTGATGCCGTGCACTTTCCTTTATTGTGTCTAATCATTTTCATTTGTTCAAGGAATATTGACTATTCTGGTTATCATTCCTGCTGTGATTCTCTTATCTCGTATCCCCCTCAGCATGTCACCCTCCCGATATTACTTGTCTAGCTTCTATTGGTTGTTAATTTTGTGCATATACTGTTAAATTGCACAGGTTCATTATTTACGCATCTTGTCATAGCCTCGTTACTACTTCGTCGAGGTTAGGCTTGACACTTACCAGTACATGGGGTCAGTTGTACTGATACTAGACACTACACTTCTGTGCAAATTTTAGTTCTGGCCTTAGTTGATCGTGAGATTAACAGCTGGACATGCTCGTCAGGAGACCCAAGGTAGATCTACTGACGTCTGCAGACCCTGAAGTCTCTTCCTAGTCTTATTATTTTACTGTTTCTTTTCTTCCACAACAATGTATTTTCTTTTAGACTCTATTTGTAGAAAATCATAGTAGCTCGTGTGTTGTGACTCCAAATCCTAAATGTATCGGATGTTATGGTCTTATGTGATTCCGCAAATCACTTTTAACTTCTATTTAGCTTAATTGCTCTTATTATTGAAATTGTCTAAGGTTGGCATTAAGAATCCTCTAACATTGGCTTACCTAGCAAGTGAAATATTAGGCGCCATGACGGTCCCAACGATGGAAATTTTGGGTCGTGACAGTTAATTTCAAAAATAGAAGAATATCCTTCACAACTAGTAGGGTCAAGTATGAGAGAAACAAGAAGTACATGGGGGAAGTTCGTAAGTTCTCGTTCAATTCCATATATGAGCAATTCAAATTATAATTTGAAAAGGGTCCTTTGGTTGTATGCCATTAGAAAGAATTTACCGAATAACGTCAGGCAGATGATTTTTGATGGAATGATAAATTGTCATTTTAGAGACGATTGTGAACACCTATACTTTCCATCGACAATCACTCGCATGGAGAAATTATTTAAGGTAGAAACAGAAGGTTTTGCTGAATTGCGAAATGGTTATCTCATAGAGAAGAGTTACTTGAATTCTTTAAAACCTCCTCGAGGGCCAACAAAGCCAGAAAATTAAAATGCAAGTGCTTCTTCACATGATGTTATGACTTGTATGAATCACTTGCTACACGGACAAGCTGAAATGAAAAAATAATTGGACAATTAAAAAAGTAAACAAAAAATCCGTGAGGAAAGGTTAGCGGCAAATATGACACATGTCCTGAATGAATTAGCAGAAGCTAAAAGTTTTCCATATTTCCTTTATCAGACGTTGCGAAATGAATTTGCAGCCACTTCCCCCACCATCCATATGATTGGAAATTTCACGCGCCATGTTATTAATGTTGTGAAATGCTTTGACAATCCAAATTTTCAGCACTATTCTTTTGTAGATCAAGGAAGTAGCAGTCTCCAAGGGGCGAGATTGTTTCCAACTCCGGAGCATTCATTGCCAATACCGTCAGCATCTCTGACAATGTTCGTTCCACAAAAAGTAAGTCCAGCTGATTTTATTGGTGAGGGACCCTTTATTCCTTTGCGACGCGATGAGATTGGAAACTTTGAAGTTGATTTTAACTTTCTCAATAATAATGAAATAAGAAACATTGGTCAGTAACATTTAAATTGTTCATCCAGGAGGATGAATAGTCCAAATGTGGGGATGGTTCAACTCTACTCAATCATTTATCTATGAAAATTTTATGATGTCTTCTTGTTATTGATGTCATCTAGTAGGTATATCTTTTTGATAGTGTCACAACCCCAAACCCGGACTCGGTCGTGATGGCGCCTCTCGTGAAGACAAGGCCAGTCGACACATTTTCGATTCAGTTTTAAGCAATTAAACAATAAGCATTTAGTCTTAAACATGATATAAATCCAAAAGTAAGTAGTGACAATACAAAACAACTTGCGGAATACAACCCAACACAGCCCGATATCGGGGTATCACTAGTCATGAGCATCTATCAGTTCGCTACAATCGGGAATGATTACTGAACCATTATAGAATAACTAATAAAGAGATATAAATGATATAAAAGGGGGAGAAACACGGGACTGCGGACGCCAATCAGCTACCTCGTGGACTCCGAAGTCTGCCGGGAGCTCTCAACTCGTCCTAGTAGGATCAGCAACGCCTGAATCTGCACACTAGGTGCAAGGAGTAAAGTGAGTACTCCAACTTAGTGAGTAATAATCATAAATAAATGATTGAGAGATATGAAAACATGTAAGGCACATTACAGGCTATAATGAAGCAGTAAAACCAGTAGAAACAGTAAATCAGTGAAGATATGTAAAGTCATTTATTTCAGTTTAAACTTCATGAAATGCTTTTTTAACAATTAAGCAGATAAATGACAGGCAATAAGAAAGATAAACACATAAATGATTGCCCCACGGGCAAGATCATAGAATAACACCATCCCCTCGGGATATCTCTCACATCACAATGGGTACCCATGCTCACTGGGGGTGTGCAGACTCCTGGAGGGGCACCTTACAGCCCAAGCGTAATATCAAGCCATCTCGTGGAATTATCACTAGGCCATCGGCCTCATTTCAACAAGCCACCTTTTGGCGTACAAATCTCAGGCCCACGGCCTCATAGTCATAATCAGTGTTTCCTCACAACATAGGCCCTCGTCTTTACTCAGTCTAAATCCTCACAAGCCACTCGCGCAATAGGAAAACATGATTCTCAGCCCTAAATATCATTTAAAGTTCATTTAAGTGTTAAAATAGAGTAAACACGGCTGACTTATGATAACAGTGAAATATAGTATGATTGAGTTCAAGTATAAAATCAAAATAGTGAGAAAATTTCAATAAAAATCCCCTAAGGGTTCAAATAGTTGGCACGAGGCCCAGATATGGCATTCCGCCAAAAACAGGATGATAGCAAATAGATTTCAGTCAAACATGCAGTAAAATAGTCATTCGGGGCGGATTGAGTCACAATCCCCAACAGTGCACGACCCCACGCTCGTCGTCTAGCGTGTACGTCACCTCAATATAGCACAACGATGTGCAAATCTAGGGTTTCATACCCTCAGGACATCATTTACAATCATTACTCACCTCAATCCGGTCCAAACTCTAGCCCCTGACGCCTTTGCCCCTCGAATCGGCCTCCACTCGCGTTGAATCTATCCAAAATCAGAATCACGGCGTCAAAATATGCTATAGGAATGAAGCCCAAGCGAAAATATTCAATATACAACATAAATCCCAAAATTACCAAAACCCGACCACAGGGCCCACGTCTCGGAATTCGATAACTTTTACATCAATAGATTCCTTATCTCCCCACGAGTTCATACATATCAAAAGTTCTGAAATCTGACCTCAAATGGTCGTTCAAATCCTCAATCAAAAGTCTAAGTTTCCAAGCCCTAGTTTCCCAAACTTTGATCCTTAAATTCCATTAATTACAAGCCTAATCCTTGAAATAATACCATAGAAACGAGTTTTAGGTCCAAAACTCTTACCTCAATGAATTTCCCTTGAAATCCTTCTTCAAAATCATCCAAAAAGCTCCAAAGCCGACTTAGTAATGGTGGAATAGCTCAAATATCGTGAAGGAAAAAATTTATACTTTTTGGCCCATGCATTTTCGCATCTGCGGTACCGTTTTTGCAGTCGAGGAGTCACTTCTGTGTTTTTTTCACTTATTCTCAACTTTCCGCATCTGCGATGCTATCTCCGCACCTGCGCCATCACAGGTGCGGTTACCCAACCGCTTCTGCGATTACAGCCTACCTCACCTTCTTCCGCTTATGTGGACTTCTACCTCGCATCCGGGTCATCGCAGCTGCGGTCCCCAATCTGCAGGTGCGGAAATACCAGAAGCAGAAAATCTGCAGCTTACCAATATTCTAAACTTCTCCGTCAACCATCCAAAATCATCCCGAGGCCCCCGGGACCTCAACCAAAAGTACAACCATGTCCCATAACCTTATTCAAGCTTATACCAATCTTCAAAACACCCTAACAACATTGAATCAACCAAAACACATCGGATTCAAGCCTAAGTTTCCAAATTCTTCCGAATTACGCTTTTGATCAAAAACCCAATCAAACCATGTCTGAATGTCCTGAAATTTTCACACACATCCCAAATGACACCACGGAACTACTACGACTCTCTAAATTCCATTCCGACCCCTATATCAAAATCTCACCTATCAACCGGAAAACGCCAAAAAACCAACTTCGCCAATTCAAGCCTAAATCTACTCTGGACCTCCAAAATACATTCTTATTACGCTCCTAAGTCCCAAATCACCTCCCGAAGCTATTGAGTCCTCTAACACATAAGTCAACTTTCGATTAACTTTTCCAACTTCAGCTTCCTCAAAAGAGACTAAGTGTCTCAAACCTTACCAAATCCTCTCCGAACCCAAGCCAACCAACCCGATCACATATAGAACCGATAGACAAAGCAATAAGAAGCAGAAATAGGGAAAACGGAGCGGTAACTCATGAGACGACTGACCAGGTCATCACATCCTCCCCAAGTTAAACAAACGTTCGTCCTCGAACGAGTCAAGAAACATACCTAAAGCCTCAAACAGTTGAGGATATCTACTCCGCATTTCCCGCTCAGTCTCCCAGGTAGCCTTCTCCATGGGCCGACCTCTCCACTGCACCTTCACTGAAGTTATATCCTTGGACCTCAACTTTCGAACCTGACGCTCCAAAATAGCTGCTGGCTCCACAACATTAGTCAAATCACCATACAATTGAACCGTGCTGAAATCTAGAACATGAGACGGATCCCTAATATACTTTCAGAGCATAAAAACATGAACTATCGGATGCACACTCGACAAGCTGGGTGGAAAAGCAAGCTCATAAGACACCTCCTCAATCCTCCGAAGCACCTCAAAAGGCCCAATGAACCAAGGACTCAATTTACCTTTCCTCCCAAATCTCATAACACCCTTCATGGGTGAAACTTTCAACAGAACCTTTTTGCCAACCATGTAGGACACATCCCGAACCTTCCTATCAGCATAACTCTTTTGCCTCGACTGCGCTGTATGAAGCCTCTCCAGAATTACCTTCACCTTTTCTAAAGCATCCTACACCAAGTCTGTCCCTAATAGCCTAGCCTTTCCCAGCTCAAACCAACCAACTGGATATCTACACCGCCTCCCATACAAAGCCTCATATGGAGCCATCTTAATACTCGACTGGTAGCTATTGTTATAAGTAAGCTCTGAAAGTGGTAGAAACTGATCCCATGACCCTCCGAAATCAATGACACAAGCGTGCAACATGTCCTCCAATATCTGAATAGTGCGCTCGGACTGCCCGTCCGTATGAGGGTGAAAAACTGTGCTCAACTCCACCTGAGTACCCAACTTCCGCTGCATAGACCTCCAAAACTGCGAGGTAAACTGAGTGCCCCTATCTGAAATGATGGAAACTAGGACACCATGCAAATGAACAATCTCCCGGATATAGATCTTTGTCAACTACTCTAAATAATAGGTAGTACACACAGGAACGAAGTGCGCGGACTTGTTCAGCCGATCCACAATCACCCAAATAGCATCAAACTTCTTCAAAGTCCATGGAAGTCCAACTACAAAGTCCATAGTGATCCTCTCCCACTTCCACTCTGGAATATCCATCCGCTGAAGCATGCCACCCGGTCTCTAATACTCATATTTCACCTACTGACAATTGAGACTCCGAGCTACAAATCCCACAATGTCTTTCTTCATTCTTCTCCACCAATAATGCTGTCTCAGATCCTAATACGTCTTCGCGGCACTCAAATGAATGGAATACCGCGAGCTATTGGCCTCCTCCAGAATCAACTCCCGAAGCCCATCCACATTGGGCACACATATCCGGCCCT
This sequence comes from Nicotiana tabacum, assembly GCF_000715075.1. Classification (NCBI taxonomy): domain Eukaryota; kingdom Viridiplantae; phylum Streptophyta; class Magnoliopsida; order Solanales; family Solanaceae; genus Nicotiana; species Nicotiana tabacum. The sequence goes on along the minus strand of NC_134087.1, from coordinate 141,199,601 downwards.
GCATCATCAACACCCCATCATCACCAATGGTCACATCTCTGGCATCATCATGCTGAACTCTGTCCTTAAGGACAAGCAAATGCGGATTATCATACTGGCGCTCTCTAAAGCAATCATATAAGAAAGACCGAGAAACCACACAAGCCAATACCCGACTGGGCTCCAAAATATCTAATCTCACAAACCGATTGGCCAAGGCCTGGACATCAACTGCAAGAGGTCTCTCCCCAACTGGAATATATGCCAAACTCCTCATACTTACCGCCTTTCGGCTCAAAGCATCGGCCACCACATTGGCCTTTCCCAAATGGTACAATATAGTGATATCATAATCCTTATGCAACTCCAACCATATCCGCTACCTTAAATTAAGATCCTTCTACTTGAACAAGTGATGGAGGCTACGATGATTAGTAAACACCTCACAAGACACACTATACAAGTAATGCCTCCAAATCTTCAACGCATGAACTATGGCAGCCAACTCCAAATCATGAACAGGGTAGTTCTTCTCATGGGGATTCAACTGACGAGAAGCATAAGCGATAACTCTACCCTCCTGCATCAATACACACCCAATACCAACTCTTAAAGCATCACAATACACGGTATATGAACCTGAAGCTGATGGCAAAACTAACACTAGAGTCATAGTCAAGGCCGTCTTAAGCTTCTGAAAGCTCTCCTCATGCTCATTTGACCACACAAATGAAGCACCCTTCTGAGTCACCTTGGTCAAGGGCGATGCAATGGATGAAAATCCCTGATCAAACCGGCGATAATAACCCGCCAAACCAAGAAAGCTGCGAATTTCTATGGATGAGGACGGTTTGGGCCAACTCTATACCGCCTCTATCTTCTTCGGATCAACCTGAATACCCTCACTGGACACCACGTGCCCCAAGAAATCCACTGAACTAAGCCAAAATTCACACTTGGAGAATTTTGCATAAAGTTTCTCCTCCCTCAATCTCTGCAACACAACTCTCAAATGATTTGTGTGCTCCTCTTAACTGCGCGAATAAACCAGAATATCATCAATGAAGATTATGACGAACGAGTCGAGATATGGCCGAAACACGCTGTTCATCAAATGTATGAATGCTGCTGGCGTATTGGTCAGCCCAAAAGACATCAACAAGAACTCATAATGACCATATCGGGTCCTGAAAGTTGTCTTAAGAATATCCAAGTCCCTGATCTTCAATTGGTGATAACCTGAACGGAGATCAATCTTGGAGAACACTCTCGCTCCCAGAAGCTGGTCGAATAAATCATCAATACGAGGCAAAGGATACTTGTTCTTAACTGTTACTTTGTTCAATTGCCTATAATCAATGCACATCCTCATAGTGCCATCCTTCTTCTTCACAAATAGAACCGATGCACCCCAAGGTGACACACTAGGCTGAATGAACCCCTAATCAAGGAGTTCTCGAAGCTTCTCCTTTAGCTCCTTCAACTCCGTTGGTGCCATACGATATGGCGGAATAGAAATAGGCTGAGTGCCCGGTACCAGGTCAATACCAAAATCAAGATCCTTGTCCGGCAGCAGGCCGGTAGGTCTGCAGGAAACACATTGGGATAATCCCTTACAACTAGAACATAATCAATACTGGGAGTCTCTGAACCGACATCCCTCACAAAGGCTAGATACGAAAGACAACCTTTCTCAACCATACGCTGGGCTTTCAAGAATGAGATAACTCTACTGGGAACATAATCGGTCAAACCTCGCCACTCAATCCGTGGCACACCCGGTATAGCCAATGTCACTATCTTAGCATGACAGTCCAGAATAGCAAGACATGGAGATAACCAATCCATGCCCAAAATAACATCAAAATCCACCATATATAATAGTAAAAGATCCACTCGGGTCCCCAGACCTCCAATAGTCACCACACACGACCAGTATACACGGTCTACAACAACAATATCGCCCACTGAAGTAGATACATGAATATGTGAAATAAGAGACTCAGGAGAAAAGGTGGAATCGGGATCAAATAATATAGAGGCATCTCTGTGGTATACTAAAACAATACATGTGATAACAGCATCGGAAGCAACAACATCGGGTCTGCCTAGAAATGCATAGAAATAGGCCTGACCACCACCAGATTGACCTCCCCCTCTAGGTGACCCCTAGCTGACTGAACTCCGCTCCTAGCTGGCTGGGCGGGTGGTGGCGAAGTAACTAACGTTGAAGCCGATAACTGACCCCTCTACTGAGATGAACACATAAGACGATGAGGGCACTGCCTCCACATATGGCCCATCTCTGCACACTCATAACAACTCCCAGGTGCTGGAGAAAGGGATTGAAGGGAACCCCTAGCACCAAAATGACTAGCAGATGCACTCGACATAGAAGAGCCCTGAACTGATGGAGCACGGGACGAACTCTAAGCTGGAAGGTCACTAAGTGATGACTGGCCCTGATGAGAACTATGAGAACCATGACCTGATGACGCCCCACGATAACCTGGGTGAGCTAGCTGAGCATTCCTGAATGGACGGCCTTTGCCATGCTGAAACTGACCCCTCGAAGGAGCACCACTATAACTACCAGATCCTTGAGGCCTCTTGGCCTCCCTCTCCTCTCACTTTTGGCAATGAACAGACTCAATCTCATGAGTAATGTCTACAACCTCCTCAAAGGTAGCACCAGTCACCCTCTCCCTAGTCATAAGAATGCGAAGATGATAATTGAGGCCATCAACAAACCTCTTAATCCTCTCTCTATCTGTCGGAACCAACCAAATAGCATGACGAGCTAACTCGAAGAACCTCATCTCATAATGCGTTATAGTCATCTCTCCCTGACGCAACCACTCAAACTCCCTATGCAGCTCCTCTCTGCGAGACTGCGGCACATACTTCTCCAGAAAGAGAATGGAGGAGTGCTACTAGGTAAAGGGTGCTGCACCAACAGGCCTACGCCTCTCAAAAGTCTCCCACTAAGTGAAGGCAGCTTCTGAAAACTTATAAGTAATGAAAGAGACCCCGCTGGTCTCCAGAATACCCGTTGTACGAAGCATCCTCTAACACTTATCCAAGAAACCCTGGGCATCTTTGCCCTCTGCACCAATGAAAGTCGGAGAATGAAGTCTACTAAACCTCTCCAACATACGCCGCTCGTCCTCTAGCATGGAAGGAACTACATAGTCCTAAGCAGCTACAACCGGCTGGGATGGATGTTCCCCCGGCGTCTGAAGTCCCGGCACGACCTGCTCAGGTGTGCGAGCGGTGGGAGTCTGATTGCCTCCCCAGGCCTGAGATGTAGCTGCGGCTGTAGTAACTGAGACCGCCTGAGCTAGGCCAGTGTAAACTGATAGAATCTGAGCCAAGGCCTCCTAAAAACCCGGAATCACAATGGGCACAGCTGGTGCCTGAGCTGGTGCTGCTAGAGCATCCACAATTGGGACCTGATCTTGAACTAGGGCGATTGGTGGGTCTACAGGTGTTGCCCTAGCTGTTGTGCAGGCCATACCCCTGCCCCTACCGCGACCAAGACTGCATCCTCAGCCTCTAGTGGCCACAGCTGGTGGTACTGGTGGTCGTCCATCCTAACTAATAGCGCGTGTCCTCACCATCTGTGAGAGAATAGAATAACAAAAGTTTAATACTCGTATCAACAAGTTCGCACAACAAGAATTTCAAGAATATGGAGTTTTTCCTAAAGTTTTTGCAGCCTCTCGAGGATAAATACAGACATCTCCATATCGATCCGTGAGACTCTACTAAACCAACTCATGACTCATGAGACCTATGTAACCTAGGCTCTGATACCAACTTGTCACGACCCTAAACCCGAACCGGATCAGGATAGCGCCTCTCGTGAAGACAAGGCCAGCCGACACATTTCCGATGCAGTTTTAAGCAATTAAACAATAAGCATTTAGTCTTAAACATGATATAAATCCAAAAGTAAGTAGTGACAATACAAAATAATTTGCGAAATACAGCCCAGCACAGCCCTATACCAGAGTGTCATTAGTCATGAGCATCTATCAGTACGCTACAATCTGGAATGCCTACTGAACCATTACAGAATAACTGATAAAGAGATAGAAATGAGATAAAAGAGGGAGAAACATGGGACTATGCCAAGCAGCTACATCGTGGACTCCGAAGTCTATCGGGAGCTCTCAACTCGCACTAGTAGGATCAGCAACGCCAGAATCGGCACACGGGGTGCAAGGAGTAAAGTGAGTACTCCAACTTAGTGAGTAATAATCATAAATAAATGACTTAGAGATATGAAAACACATAAGGCACATTACAGGCTATAATAAAGCAGTAAGACCAGTAGAAACAGTAAATCAGTGAAGATATGTAAAGTCATTTAGTTTAGTTTAAACTTCATGAAATGCCTTTTTAACAATTAAGTAGATAAATGACATGCAATAAGAAAGATAAACACATAAAGGATTGCCCCACGGGCAAGATCATAGAACAACACCATCCCCTCGGGCTATCTCTCACATCACAATGGGTACCCGCGCTCACTGGGGGTGTGCAGACTCCTGGAGGGGCCCCTTACGGCCCAAGCGCAATATCAAGCCATCTCGTGGCATCATCACTAGGCCCTCGGCCTCATATCAACAAGCCACCTCATGGCGTACAAATCTCAGGCCCTCCGCCTCATAGTCATAATCAGTGTTTCCTCACAACATAGGCCCTCGGCCATACTCAGTCAAAATCCTCACAAGCCACTCGGGCAATAGTAAAACATGATTCTCAGCCCTAAATATCATTTAAAGATCATTTAAGTGTTAAAACAGTGTAAACACGGATGAGTTATGAAAACAGTGAAATACAGTATAACTGAGTTCAAGTATAAAGTCAAAATAGTGAGGAAATATCAATATAAATCCCCTAAGGGTTCAAATAGTTGGCATGAGGCCCAAATATGGCATTCTGTCCAAAATAGGATGATAGCAAATAGATTTCAGTCAAACACGCGATAAAATAGTCATTTGGGATGGACTAAGTCATAATCCCTAACAGTGCACGGCCCCACGCTCGTCATCTAGCGTGTGCATCACCTTAATATAGCACAACGATGTGCAAATCCGGGGTTTCATACCCTCAAGACATTATTTAGAATCATTAACCACCTCTATCTAGTCCAAACTCTAGCCAGCGACGCCTTTGCCCCTCGAATCTACCTCCAATCACGTCGATCTATCCAAAGTCAGAATCACGGCATCAAAATATGCTAAGGGAACGAAGCCCAAGCAAAAATATTCAATTTACAATATAAATCCCAAAATTATCAAAACCCGATCCCCGGGCCCACGTCTCGGAATTCGATAATATTTACATCAATAGATTCCTTATCTCCCCACGAGTTTATACATATCAAAAGTTCTGAAATCCGACCTCAAATGGTCCTTCAAATCCTCAATCAAAGATCTATGTTTCCAAGCCCTAGCTTCCCCAAACTTTGATCCTTAAATTCCATTAATTACAAGCCTAATCCGTGAAATAATACCATAGAAACGAGTTTTAGGTCTAAAATCCTTACCTCAATGAAGTTCCCTTGAAATCCTTCTTCAAAATCGTCCAAAAAGCTCCAAAGCCGACTTAGAAAATGGTGGAATAGCTCAAAAATCGCGAAGGAAACAATTTATACTTTCTGGCCCAGGCATTTTTCGCATCTGCGGTACAGCTTTTGCAGTCCAAGAGCCGCTTCTGCATTTTTTTCACTTATTCTCAACTTTCCGCATTTGCGATACTATCTCCGCACCTGCGCCATCGGAGGTGTGGTTACCCAACTAGTTCTTCGGTTACAACCTACCTCACCTTCTTCCACTTTTGTGGCCTTCTACCTCACATCTGTGTCATTGCACCTGCGGTCCCCAATCCGCAGGTGCGGAAATACCAGAAGGAGAAAATCTACAGCTCACCAAAATTCCAAACATCTCCGTCAACCATCCGAAATCACCCCGAGGCCCCTAGGACCTCAACCAAAAGTACAAACATGTCCCATAACCTTATTCAAGCTTATACCAATCTTCAAAACACCTCAAACAACATCGAATCAACCAAAACATTTAGGATTCAAGCCTAAGTTTCCAAATTCTTCTGAATTACGTTTTTGATCAAAAACCCAACCAAACCACGTCCGAATGACATGAAATTTTGTACACACATCCCAAACGACACCACGGAACTACTCCAACTTTTGAAATTCAATTTCGACCCCTGTATAAAAATCTCACCTATCAACCGAAAAATGCCAAAAAACCAACTTTGCCAATTCAAGCCTAAATCTACTCCGGACCTCAAAAATACATTCCAATAACTCTCCTAAGTCCCAAATCACCTCCTGAAACTATCCGAACCATCAAATTTCACATCTGAGCCCTCTAACATATAAGTAACATTCGGTTGACTTTTTCAACTTAAGCTTCCTCAAAAGAGACCAAGTGTCTCAAACCTTACCAAATCCTTTCCCAACCCGATCCAACCAACCCATTCACATATAGGACTGATAGACAAAGTAATAAGAAGCAAAAATGAGAAAAATAGAGTGGTAACTCATAAGATGACTGGCTGGGTCGTTATAGATAGTTATGGCAAACAGCTTGTAAAAAGACTAACATGTTGGTTCTTCTCTACGCTAGTAAGTTGTTATTAATATTTTTTGTTGTTTTATTTGTTTTGTTGCCAGTTGCTCATCCAGCAGGTAACATTTTTTGATAGCTACAAAAAATAGCTTGTACATCATATAACCTTTTGGATGGAAAGTGATAAAATGCCAAACCTGCAATGAAAGTATTAATGCATGTTATTTAGTACATTTTCTATTAAAAAAAGTTTCTTCATTTTATTATCATTTTTTGTTATCCTCTATATATAAAACAATTTAAAAAAACTTTAAGGAATAAATTTCACGTAAATGACTTTTGATTATATTCTGACAACATATCATGAATATTTCAAGTTCATAGAACACTGAAAACTTCTTACTTTATGCCTCCATTTTTTTCTAATGTAAGTTTTCTATTATGGTGCAACATTGACTGTTTGAAGAAAATCAAGGTATGTTTAAATCAATATAATCAATAACTAGAACTTTCTTCTATTGTTGGTCAAGGAGAAATCCAAGAAAAATGCTAATTTTAGAAAAGGAATTAGGCTATCTTTGGTACGATTGAGCCTTTTGATTTATCCTACCAAATGAAAATTATCTTTAATATCCCATTTTGAGCCTCAATATCGTTTTTTTGTTCATCTATACCTTATAACCGAAAGCCAATATACGCACATGTACATATGATTTTATTACTACAAATACAAAAAAGGAAGAAAAATCCATTCATTTTCTTTACTGGCATTGTGGTATACGAGTTTGAAAGATGACAACTTGCATTGGTACGAGTGCGTGTTCTATTAAAAAAAAAGAAAATTATATGAAAATTGGAATGCTAAATAAATTAGTTCCTCACGATCAGTACTAATCTATATTCTTTTTCTGAACGAAGTCATCTAACTTAACAAACAAAGGCAGAAGGAAGGAAAGTCACTATAAAAATATTCATTTATCCTACCAGCCCACATCCAAACATTACAAGCCAACAAAAGTCCTAAAAGATTCTGAAGTCAGCATTGATCTACATTAGTGGCGATTGACAACAAAGGCAAGTCTATGGTTTATTGTAAATAATTGAATCAGTATTCTTGATTTCCCTAAAACTCGAAGATGTCGTACAGTGATATTTGCAGAGTAAATGTCACGACCCAATTTCTTCTATAGGCCTTTGATGGCACCCAATGATGCCGCTAGGCAAGCCTACGGTGAACCAACTCTGTGATCCTTTCTTTTAAAGATTATTTTTTAAGTAGTGAGATAAATAAGATAACCCAAAAACCATCAAGTGTCTACTAGCTAAAACCTCCAAGACCTGGCGTCACAAGTGTATGAGCAACTAGTAGAATATAAAAAAAAAATACTACACCACCATCTGAAGTAAAATAGACAGAAAATACAAGCAAAAGAAAGACTTCGGTTGCTGCAGAATAGGCTTAGAAGGCAGCTCACCGCGAAGTCTCGTAGTAGTAGTCAAGGATGTGTGTCAGACTGATATCCAAATGCACCTGCTTCGGATCCTGCACATTTAGTGCAGAAGTGTAGCATGAGTACATAAACAACATGTACTCAGTAAGTATCCAGTCTAACCTCGAAGAAGTAGTGACGAGGGGTCTACTTTGGCACTTACTATGGGCTAACAATAAAATGTCAAAATTATAACTAGGCATGGATTACATAAATATAGCTAAAAACTCAACAACAGGAAATAGTAGGCAATCCTTTCACTAATAGTAAATCCCAAATTCATTTCCATTATTTAACAATTTATATCTCAAGCCAATGAAGTAATATCAATTATAATTAGTTCCAAAGATTTATTACGCGCAATTTATGCTGAGGTCGTACATTCCGATCTAATATAAAAATATTTAAATTGTGCACTGCCGAGGGTTGAACGGCACGAACCATAGATGCATCTATCTGCTACTGAGGAGTTTGGCTCGCTCCACAAAAAGAGAAAATACTTTATAACAGTCGATTTAAGATTTATTAAGAAGCTAACATAAAAAGAAACACCAATCCTCAATAACAGTCAAGTGACCCATCCACGACTTCAAGTAAGTGAAATTTAACCTTTTACAATTCCTTTATCAAGTTCCAATACAACTTAAGTAATTACGTTAGCAAGTAGGGTGCGAACATTGTAAGTATAGTATGGTATGGGTCCTAGACAACCCCGGACAATAGTATAATTAGTAGCTACAAACGGACTCTCGTCATCTCGTGCGTACATAGCCCCCACAATTAGGAGCACATATTAATCAATTTACCTATGGGGTTAATTCCCTCTTACAAGGTTAGAAAAGAGACTTACCTCATCTCGAAACCTACTTTCCGGTCCAAGATTGTTCTCAAACCCTCAATTCGATGCCAAACGACTCGAAACTAGTCAAATATTATATAAAATAGTCAATACATGTTCAATAGTTCACATCCTAACTATCAAAGTGATTTTCCAATCCTATTGAAAAATGCCTAAAATTCACCCCCGGGCCCACGTGCCCGGATTTCGGAAAGTTTTGAAGAAAATTATTACCCATAATCTCATGAAACCAAATATATTATTTTTGCTATCTTCCATAACAAATTTCATGGTTAAATCCTATTTTTATCAAAATCCTAGGTTTTCACCTAACCCCGTGATTTTCACTAATTTACATGTTAAATCTACCCATAAATGTAGAAATTAACCTTAAAATGCTAGGTGAAAACCCCTCTCTAAGAGTTCCAAGAATTTCCCAAGCAATGAAATAAATGAGATCAAAATTCCTAAGTCCCCTATTAAATGAGGTTCTGCCTTCTGCGACTTTCACACCTGCGGAGATTTGGCCACTTCTGCTGCTCCGCATCTATAGAAAAATCATCGCAGATACGGCCCTTTCCCAATGGCCTCCTCCCACTTCTGCGCCCAGCTGACCGCTTCCGCGAGACCCCTTCTGCGGCTTTCTCAGTGCACCTGCGATTGCCCCCCCCCCCCCCCGCTCCTGCGAACATCTCCTTCGCACTTGCGCCTTCGCGGGTGCTTTCTGACTTGCGCTTCTGCGATGGCTGGGCAGTCTATGTTGGGTCGCTTCTGCGGTTGGGCTCACTTCTGGAAGCTCGCACCTGCGAGCCATTGCGCAAGTGTGATTACACCAGAAGCTAGAAGCTTCAGCTGCTACTTTAAGGCCAAACTTGGTTCGAGCCTCGTCTGATTAACACCCGGGGGCCCCGAGGTCCTGACCGAATATACCAATAAGTTTAAAATCATAAAATGGACTTGCTCGAACTCCCGAAATGCACAAAATAACGTTAAAACTAAGAATCACACCCCAAACAAATTGAATCAAAATTATGAACTTCAAATTCTTCAATATACTCCCAATGCGCCGAAATGTAATTAAACTGCTCTAAATGACACCAATTTTTGCATGCAAGTCTTAAATGACATTACAAAACTATTCTTGGTCTTGGATCCCATTTGGACCTCGATATCACCAAAACCTACTCCAAGCAAAATTAAAAGAACTTTAAAACCTTCAAAGAGCCAATTTTCACTATTAGACGCTGAAACGCTCCCGGGTTATCCAAAACCTAATCCGAACATATGCCCAAGACCGAAATAATCATACGAACCTATTGGGATCGTCAAATCCTGATTCCAAGGTCATTTACTCAAAACATTGATTGAAGTCAATGTTAGCTTTTTAAGGCCAACTTAAGGAACCAAGTGTTCCGATTTCAATTCAAACTCGTCCAAATCCCGAACTAATCATTCCCGCAAGTCATAAAATAGTAAAAGCACATACGGGGAGCCTTATTTAGGGGTTTGGGGTTCTAAAAAGAAAAACGAGTAGTCGGGTCGTTACATTCTCCACTTTTAAACAAACATTCGTCCTCGAACGGTTTTAGAATCATACCTGGTATGCTGAATAAGTGGGGATATCTACTTCGCATGTCCTCCTCGGCCTCCCAAGTCACCTCCTCGACTGGTTGGTCCCTCCACCGAACCTTTACCGTAGAAATCCTCTTGGATCTTAACTAGCGAACCTGCCTATCAACAATGGCAACTAGCTCTTTCTCATAACCCAGGCTCTCATCTAACTGAATCGTGCTGAATTCTAACATATGTGACAAGTCGGCATGATACCTCCGGAGTATAGACAAGTGAAAAACTGGATGAACTCCCGATAGACTGGGAGGCAAAGAAAGCTCATAATCAACCTCCCCAACTCGTCTCAACACCTCAAATGGGCCTATAAACCTTGGGCTCAACTTTCCCTTCTTCCCAAATCTCATGATCCCCTTCATCGGTGAGACTTTCAAGAGGACCTTCTCGCCCACCATAAATGACACATCATATGCCTTCTGCTCCGCATAACTCTTTTGTCTAGATTGTGCTATGCGAGTCGCTCCTGAATCAACTTTACCTTTTCCAAGGCATCCTTCACCAAATCAGTACCATATAACTTAGCCTCATCGGGCTCAAACCACTCGATGGGAGAACGACATCCCTGACCATATAAAGCCTCAAATGGAGTCATCTCGATGTTGGACTAATAATTGTTGCTGTAAGAAAACTCGGCCAAAGGCAACAATCGATCCCACTACCCTCCAAAGTCTATCACACATGCTCTGAGCATGTCCTCCAAGATGTGAATTGTCCGCTCCGACTGCCCATTGGTTTGTGGATGAAATGTTGTGCTGAGCTCTACATGGGTCACTAATTCACTCTGTATTGCTCTCCAGAAATGCGAAGTAAACTGATGGTCTCTATTTGATATGATGGAAACAGGCACACCATGCAACTGAACTATCTCCTGAATATAAATCTAGGCCAACCTCTCTGATGTATATGTAGTCATAACTGGAATGAAGTGTGCCAACTTGGTTAACCTGTCGACAATGACCCAAACTGCATCAAACTTATGCAAGGTCCGCGGCAACCCAACTATGAAGTCCATAGTAATGCGCTCCCATTGACACTCCGGTATAGTCATCTGCTGAAGTAGGCAACCTAGCCTCTCGTGCACGTACTTAACCTATTGGCAATTTAGGCACCTAGCTACATACTCAACTATGTCTTTCTTCATCTGCCGCCACCAATAATGCTACATTAGGTTGCGATACATCTTCGTAGAACCTGGATAAATTGAATACCGAGAACTATGTGCCTCCTCTAGAATCCTCTCCCTCAAGCTATCGACATTAGGAACACATAGACAATCCAGGAGTCACAAAACACCATCCTTGGCAATAGAAACCTCCTTGGAACCACCCTATAGTACCATCTCTCTGAGAACCATCAATTGTGTATCGTCAAACTATCGAGCCTTGATCTGCTCCAATAGTGAAGACTGGGCAACGACGCATGCAAGAACTCGTTTGGGCTTTGAAATATACAACTCATATGTCTGTTAGCCAAGGACTTAATGTCCAAAGCTAGTGGCCTCTCCTCTGCTGAAATGAATGCCAAGCTACCCAGACTATCTGCCTTTCTGCTCAAGGCATCTACGACTTCGCCTTGCCCGGATGATAAAGAATGGTGATATTATAATCCTTCAGTAACTCAAGCAATCTACACTGCCTCAAATTGAGATCCATTTGCTTGAACAACGGCTGCAAGTTGCGACGATCAGTGTGAACTTCACAGGACACCCCATAAAGATAATGTCTCCAGATCTTAAGAGCATGAACAATCGTGTCCAACTCCAAATCGTACACTGGGTAATTCTTCTCATGGGTCTTCAGATGACATGAAGCATATGCAATAACTCGCCTCTTTTGCATCAATACACAACCCAAGCCAACGCGTAAAGCGTTGCAATACACAGTATACATCCCCGAACGGAAAGGCAACACTAGAATTAGTGTTGTAGTCAAATCTATCTTGAGCTTCTGGAAGCTCGCCTCACAATTATTGGGCCAATGGAACAGAGCACCCTTCTGGGTCAATCTAGCCAAAGGTGTTGCAATAGATGAGACGCCCTCCACAAACAGCGATAATAACCTGCTAACCCCAAGAAGCTCCTGATCTTAGTCGCCGAAGTGGGATGAGGCCAACTCTAACCTGCCTCAATCTTCTTGAGATCCACCTTAATACCCTCGCCTGATACAACATGCCCCAAGAATGCTACAGAACCTAGCCAAAACTCACACTTGAAGAACTTAGTATATAGCTTATGTTCCCGCAAGGTCTAAAGCATCACTCTCAAATGCTGCTCGTGCTCCTCCATGCTGCACGAGTAGATCAAAATATCATCAATGAAGACAATGACAAACGAATCAATTTAGGGCCTGAACACCCTGTTCATCAAATCCATAAACGTCGCTGGGGCATTAGTCAAGCTGAAGGACATCACTAAAAACTCATAATGGCCATATCTAGTACGAAAATTAGTCTTCGGAACATCTGAGTCCAGAATCTTCAACTGATGGTACCCTGATCTCAACTCGATTAGAGAACACCCTAGTACCCTGCAACTGGTCAAACAAATCATCAATACGTAGAAATTGGTACTTGTTCTTAATGGTAACTTTGTTCAACTGGTGATAATCAATGCACACCGCATAGTCCCATCTTTCTTTTTCAAAAATAACACTGGTGCACCCCAAGGTGATACACTTGGTCCGATGAACCCCTTTGCTAGCAACTCCTCAAGTTGTTCCTTCAACTCTTTCAAATCTTTTAGAGTCATATGGAACAGTTTGATAGATATAGGTTGGGTACCTGGAGCCAAGTCAATACAAAAACTGATATCACAATCTGGTGGCATGCTTGGAAGATCAGAAGGAAATACATCAGAGAACTCCCGGACTACTAGTACTGAATCAATCACCGGAGTCTCTGCAATAGTATCTCAAACACAAGCTAGATAAGCTAAACAACCCATCTCGACCATATGTCAAGCCTTCAGAAAAGAGATAACCCGACTAGATGCACTGACAGACGAACCTTTCCACTCCAATCTAGGCAACTCTAGCATCGCAAGGCAATAGTCTTGGCATGGAAATCAAGGATGGCGTGATATTGGGATAGCAAGTCCATGCCTAGGATGACCTCAAAGTCGGTCATATCAAGCAACAGAAGATACGCTCTAGTTTCGTAAACATAGAATGTGACCACACAGGACCGATAGATTCGATCCACAACAACAGAATCACCCACAAGAGGGGACACATAAATAGGAGTGCCCAAGGACTCACAAGGAACATCTAGGAAATGAGCAAACAGAGATGACACGTATGAATAGGTAGACCCTGGATCAAATAATACCGAAGCATCCCTACCGCAAACAGAAATAATACATGTGATCACGACATCTGAGTCCACTACATTTAGTCTGGCCGGAAAAGCATAGAACCTAGTTGGGGTACCGACTGGCTGGCCCCCACCTGTCTAGACTGTAGCTAGCTAGCCTTCACCTCTAGGATGGCCCCTACTCACCTGCCCTCCGCCTCTGGGATGCCGGACAGCTGGTGTTGTAATCATGGGTTGCTAGCCCTGTGTCACGCCCCAAGCTCGAGGAGTGATCGGAGCTCAACCGAGTGAACTCGACCAAGCAAGCCTGTTAGACACTTTCTACCCAACTCACTTACGATCAAGAGAAGACATGATTTCATCAATTAGACAATAGGAGATCATACAAGTACATTACTAAGCCAATTCATTAGTTACATCATTGTTAAGTTTTAAAGTACATACACCTTACGATTTAGTGGAACCGGAATCCAAAGCACAACATAATCCATTGACCTTCCCAACACCCATATACAACCCACATAATGTCTACGTAGCCTCTAAGTAGATACAAAAGAAATTGCTACAAAAGTGCCGGCAACAAGGCTCCGACAATACCTCAAAATATGATAAGAAGGTGAACATAAGATACAAAAGATATAGGACCCTGAAATAATGTGGGGCTCACCAAGTCAGCTGGAAAGAAGGTGCGACACTAGCTGCGATCAACACTGTCTGCTATGGAACCACCTACATCCATCTAAAGATGTAGCGCCCCCGGCAAAGGGGACATTAGTACTTTCGAATAGTACTAGTATGTAAAGCTAAACACCAATCTTAATAGAATGAACAATGAAACAAAGAGGGAGCAGTCATGATGTACAATAGGTTGTACAAACAAATACCAAAACATCAAGTAAGGATTACATAAGTTCTCAAGTGAATTTCCATTTTATTAGGTTGGTAATCTTTAGTGTCGTGTGCCATAATCCATAATACCGCTGTATTCCTACACAGAGTCCGATCTCCACCTAATCGGCTAGGTCATCTCATTTGAGACATCACCTATATCCACAATTTCATTCAATCAATCCAGCACAGTTACCACCATGTATGCAGAATGGTGTCCGATCACGGCCCAATCGGCTAGGCCATCTCACTTGAGACATCATCCTTTCAATCGTTCATCTCAATTCACATTTCATTCCCACCTTTCAATATATGGCATGAGTGGCCTCATTTATATTCAAATAACATTATTATCTATATTAATAAAGCCTATCATATAAGGCACCACACGCATAAGGGAAAAGCTTGGAAAATCTTAATCACACGGAGGCTTTTCATACAAATTAGCATAGCAAGCTTTATTCGATTCTTCACATGAATTCTTGACCTTTGTCAACATATATTCCACAATTTAAACACATTCTCAAATAGCATGATGACATGGTAAGTACTTAGAACACTTATTGAACATGAATTTTTCAACACAACACATTAGGGCAGACAATTCTAATATGATCAATATAGGGACTTACACCAATTACACGAACACCAGCAGTTCAATTCTAAGAAGAAAGGTGTTTAGCCATACATACCTCAATTGAGCCCCCCTTAAGACTCTACGACATTCTGGAATGTTTGCAACTTCAATCTATTTAGCAATGTAGCACAATTGAACCCGTAATTAGGAAAACGATCATAGTCCTAGCTCACTTGAGCATTCTATCAAACACTATGTGTTTATTAAGGTTCATGGCCTTTTTTATGAAGTACTACACCAACCCACGCCTCATCCTTTACCATTTTAGCTCACATTCTTCCTATATTCTTTCACCACCCATGCATGCAAAACAAACAACCCTCTAACCCATGAGCCATCTTGCTAATTACCCATTTTAGTAGAAATTTTGAATTTAAGAGATATGGTATAGATTCTTACCTCTTAGGAAGGATACCTAGGTGCCTCTCTTGATAATCTTCAAGGTGATTAAGCAAGAATTGAAGAACAATTAATGTAGACCACTTTCTCTCTCTAAGATCTTTTCTCTCACTCTAAATTATCAGAGAAATATGCTCAAAATGGCCTAATGTAGGTATTTTAACGGAATGGGTCGGGTTTTAAAAATTAGAAAATAGGAGCCCCGACACAGATCTGCGGTTGCATAATGATTATACGGTCCGCGAAATGACCGAAAAAGGGGCCCTGGGAACTAGGTTGGTCTGCCTCACTCTGCGGCCGTTATGCGGCCCGTAAAACCTCCCTCCGCAAAAGTCCAAGGACAGATATGCGACCAAAGTGCAGCCCGCGAAATGGGTATGCTATCGCAAAATGGCGCCGCAAAATGACATCAAATACTAGCCCAAAAGACTGCCTCACTCTGCGGCCATTATGCGGCACGCAGAGTGATTATGCGGCCGCATAATGGGCCGCAGAAATGCATACTTCTGCGAAAACTTTCCTATAAATTTTTAATGCAAAATTCAATACAAAAAGTCTGCGGTTTGCAAGCTCACCATGAAGAATTTCAACAATCTCTAACACATAATCCTAACTTGGCACCACGATATTTCGGTTTTTAGGAACAATTTTATGGGCCCTTACACCCTGCTGAACTGCCTTTCCCCAAAGCTTGGGGCAAAACCTTCGTACATCACTGAGATCTCCCCACTCGTAACAAACTCTTAGTACGCTGATCTGCTGACTTGAAGTCTGACCCTGATGGCCTGAATACTCATTGGAAGAACCCTCAATAGCTGGTGGGCGATAAGAACTCTCTGGCATAGCGCTGAAATAAAGTCGAACTAGAGCACCTCGAGGAGGAGGCGGTGCTGGATATGTGGGCCTACTAACTTGACCTCTCCCAAATTGACCTATGCCCCCAGCCGGGGCACCTATAAACTCTCTAAAACAATGGACTCGCTTGTATCGCTGCATCTGCGATCTACCTCTTTGACGGTAACCCGCAATCCTCCAAGCTATCTCCACTACTAGCTAATAAGAAGTCCACATCTCAACCTCCCGGGCTATAGTGGCCTGAAAACCTGAATGCAACCCTAGACCAAACCTCCGTACTCTCTCCGCGCCAGTAGGAAGTATCATAAGTGCATGGCGAGACAACTTAGAAAACCTTGCCTCATAATCGGTCACTGACATTTGACCCTGTTGGAGATGCTCAACTAAAACCGCAACTCTTCCCTCTGGAGGATGGAATATACCTATTTACCTTGAAAAATGGGGGTAACAATTAAATGTAATTTGTGGTTTTAAAGTTTATTCTAATACTAGTAGATATACAAGTAATACTAAGTTTAAATAAGAAGAATTGATGAACCAAACCAGTGTTGCAGGAACAATGAGGACCTCGAGCACGACTTTCTTGAGGGCCTTGAGGTCAACTAAGAACAATGGGGTATGAACAATAAAGTAAAAAGCAATAAAGCTGAAGAAAACTTTTTGAGCACGTTAAACAAGAAAAGCAAAGTAGAATATTCTATTGTAGTGAATAATAATGTGTGATACAAATTATTGGGGTCCCCTTTATATAGGAGGAGAAAACCCCAATATAATACATTCCTAATTGAGATAAAGAATTCTATTGGTAAAGGTGTATAACGACCTGGTACAGACCTGTACCATTTCGTAAAAATCTTATCCTTTAATTTATGCCCCGATCCACGTGTCCTTGGGAAATTTCCGCTCTTTCTTGATTGCCCTCGAGAATGTACTACCCTCAACGTAGGTCATGCCAATTCTTCGATCTGCTTCCTCAAGGTGTGTGTCTTTTAGCCGGGTTAGACCTCTGCTTCGAGTCGCCCGAACTCAAACTCATAGCCCAATCCAAGACTTCGAAATCAAGATCCTTGATTTTGACCGTATACAGATAGTCCCCGCATTTCTTAGAATGAAATGATATGAAACGATTTGAACCTCGATTTTTTCTGAGCCTCTCGCAATGATGTCATGCTTGTGATGTAGGCATTTGAAGTGATTGAAATGTCTCGTCGGTCCATTTCCCCAAAAGCATTGAATGTACTGCCAGTCTATTTCCCCAAAAGCATTGAATATGCCGCCGGTTCTGTCATTGACTTCCTACAAATAAGGGGTTACTGCACTTATTCATTCTTCATCAACTTTTAGCCCTTTCCCTTCTCTATATCCTCCTCTAATCACCTATTTTTATGGTTCAAACCTGTGACCACAAGGTCACATAGCAGTAACTTACCAGTTATGCCATGGCTCCATTTTTCAAAGCTTTACCCTACTAAGTGGGATTATACTGAGTTGTTATTTTTTTTTGTTGTCTCGAAACAACGAGACAAGGGCGCCGAATTCTTCCCATATCAGAAGATATGCAAACTTTACACTGCTGCTCATCTCTCTTAACGTCAACTTGGTGTGGCGCTTCATTCCTTTTGCTTTCCATGGAATGAGATGGCACTATCATCTACTAACTTTTGCATCCCACACCAGTACAACGTCTCAAGAAGTGGCTTCAAAATAGTTGTGCTGATAAGACCCATACTCACCAAGTTTTTCACCAGGCCACAATTTTCTCTAAAGATCGAGATGGAGTCCCCGAGGAGGACCTTCTCGAGGATGTCGTATATGCCCCCAAAAGTAGATTAGGTTCTTCATTTTTTGTTTTTGATTTTTTGTTTCTATGTAAGGGCACCTCGTGGGCTTTGTAAACATATTTTTTCAATATAAAGAATTTCTCTATTTCGTCTTCGATTCGTGTTAAATTCCATTCTGCCTTCGTTTGTGAAAAATCCGAGTGTATAACTCTAACAATTAGTCCAAATACTGGACCCGAAACATAATAAACCCTTAGGTTTTAAATCGACCAATATAATACCTCTTAAATTGATTTGATGCGAGCTCAGGACACCGGGACTCCTGGGTCCGAGTTGAGTGAGAGCAAGGTCACGAATTTGAAATAAAGTTAGCTCTTTAGACTTCGTAGACAGTCCCCGAGTGAGAATTTTCTCGAAATCGGGTAGCCATTTGGCTCAGTAGTCGAGTAGGTACTCGCTCAGACACGAAAATAAATTTAGCCCTTAGGCTTCATAGATAGTCCCCAAGTGAGAATTTTCTCGAACTCGGGCAGCCTTTGGGCTTAGTAGTCGAGTAAGTAGTTGCTCAAACTCGAAATAAAGTTAGCCCTTAGGCTTCATAGATAGTCCTTGAGTGAGAATTTTCTCAAACTCGAGAGGCCCTTATGATTTTTGGCGAATTAATCCTTGATGCCTTGGTCCTGACGCAAATATCACAACGTCAACGGTTGAAGCAACTAAAAAGTTGCTCTTTGTGCGATTCCTAAAGTCATTAATTGGAGGCGGCTGACGGTCGGCCTTTTGGCTTCCTCAGCATGATTAAGTGACCTTTATAAATAGATAGATTCCACAACCTTACAAACTTTATTCCCATATTGTTTTCAAAGTCTCATTACCCTTTTTTCAATCTCCTTGGGCTCTCCCTTCTCCTCACCATCAACACTCTTTACTTTCTTGGATCTTCCGTATTGCGATGGCTAAAACCGCCAAATCGGATTTCCAAAAGGAAAAATCTTCATCCTCTTCTCGATCGGCCAAGGGTAAACTAGTAGTGCCCCCTCGTATAGAGGAATGTATTCCCCCACCATGTGAAATAACATCCGATTTTAAAATCGAGAAACCTATTTCGACACCAGGCCGATGCGAGCCCATGTCTCGATATGTTTGTCTGGTGACCAAGGCCGAGCTCAAGCAAGTAAAGGAAGATTGTAAATGGGACAATAAAGGAATAGTGATTCCTTCCTCTGAGGAGGACATCACCACGTAAAAAGCGGGGTACCTGAACGTATACACCTACCCATTTACGTTGGGCCTTGCAATTCTGACTCAAGGCCCTATAAATCCAGTTATTCTTGACTTTTGTCAACGATACCAAGTGACTTTCAGCTAGATCTACCCCTCCTTCTAGTGAATTGTTTACTTAACCAGGTTCTTTTCTAGCCAAATCGAGGGAATGTCCTTTACCCTCGATCATCTGATCAGACTGTACAGTTTCCGACTTTATCGTGGGGGTTTGATAAAGTTGCAATGCCAATCCTTAAAATCTCTGTTTGCTAGTATCGATGAGGACAAAAACCATGGGTGGATGAGGCGGTTTGTCCGAGTCAGGACCTCTAATCTGATTCCTGCCGATTGGATGTTGTTCCCCGAGGAGTGGAATATGAAACGTGAGTACGTAGTAGGTTTATACTTTTCTTTTCCATGGACTTATATTATTCATTGGTCTAATCCCTTTATAATGGCGCAGCTATTGCTTGGTTTCCTAGTGGGGTCCCGGACCTTGAGGGCTGGGTTCGAAAGTTGTCCTCCGCCTCCTCTTACTCGGAGCATGTTGGTGAGATCTGGCCAAGGGTCGGTGGGAGGCCAAAAACCACGGTGATCTTTCTTGTTTGTATTCTTGTGCTTCTGTATGGGATACTGACCGCAATTTCATGTAGGTATTAGAGACATCATTGAGTTGCGACCGACCTCGGCTGATGAAGTAGAGGTTCTGAAGCCATCCAAAAAAAGAAAAAGAAGAAGAGAGTCATCGAAAAATCCCCTGAAGCCAAAGAAAAGCGTGGCTCGAAGGCCTAAGGCCAATATAACAGCCTTATCTCCATAAACAGCCCAACGTCTTCGGGAGCAGGAGGAAGAAAAAGATGATGACTGCCTGCTGATAACCCGTGAAAAAAGAAAAAATGTCGATGCTCTGATGCCCATCGAGCCGGTTAGGGTTGATGTGGCTCAATCCAGAGCCGAAGATTTTCGAGGGGAGTTCAAATAAAGTCCTTGAACCATCATCCGGAAAGAAAGCACCTCTCCTAGGAGATCATTTGGAGGGCGAGGCCGAACGACCTGACCCCAAGCCTCTTCAGATAAGAGAAAATGCCCCGAGTGGATCATTTGGTGTGATCAATGTGGATGATTCGCCTCCTGGTCCCGACTTCTCCGAGGGACAAATCCGAGATGCCAACAATATGAGGTCTTCTGAAGTGGAAGCAAGCCACGAAGGGCATGATATCTTTCGAGAATGTCTCGCAGGGCTTGACGATGGCCTCGACCCCGATGCCTCTTTTGTTTTTGATGAGGCTCGTAGTCTCTTTAAACAAGTGAGTTTTCTGTTTTTTATGCCTGCGACTTTGTTTTAGCT
This sequence comes from Nicotiana tabacum, assembly GCF_000715075.1. Lineage (NCBI taxonomy): Eukaryota > Viridiplantae > Streptophyta > Magnoliopsida > Solanales > Solanaceae > Nicotiana > Nicotiana tabacum. The sequence continues at coordinate 141,178,583 of NC_134087.1, read as the reverse complement.
GTTCTGAACCCATCTTCCCTCCTTTTTCGTGAAGGTTGTGGTGCTCCATAAGAGGGCATTTTCCAAGTCCCAAGCTGATCTTGCTCGATGCGAGGCTGAGCTTAAGAAGACTTTGGAAGAGAAGGGCGTCGTCAAAGCCCTTTATGCTAAGAAAGAGATGGCGATCCATGATCTTCGAGTTGAGTTGATGCAGGCATGCTAAGGTCGAGCTGAGTATGTAGAGAAGGTAACGCAGCTATCGAAGGTCTGTTATGTACCTGTTAGTTTTAGCAACTAACATTTTTAATTTCGCAGTTTCACCAGAAGGCCGACTTGGAGGCGCAGCTCCGGAAGGAGCTTAAGATGAAAGAAAATGAGACCCTAGGATTTAGGCAAGGTATGGACAATATCGCCTCTGAGAAGGAAACTCTAAGATAGCAATTAGCTTCGCTCAAATGCCAGCTTCGAGGTGTGAAGGAGGAGAGCCAAGCTCGGGGCCTCGAGATCGAGGAGCTTAAAGCCAAATCTGCTGATGAGCCTGCCAAGGCTAAATCTGATGTTGCGGAAATTATGGCTTCGTATCGAGCCGATGCCAAAGCAGCTAATGCTCGAACAAGGGAGATTTCTTCTATGGTAGAGTTTAAGTTAGCAAGTGCCCTTGACCATGCTAGGCGACAATCCCGGAGGATGACCCTCGAGGAGATACATGCCCGTGGCTTCGACCTTTCGGCCAATATTAAAGCGGAGAAGATTTTTGAAGAAGAGGCGGTCGTTCTGCTTTCCGATGAGGATGATTCAGCCGATGTCTCTAAGAGTGAAGGAGATGGGGATAAAGTCCCAGAGGGTGAGGCTCCTGAAGACGCAACTCCTGATGATGCGACTCTTGGAGATGCAGCTGCTAAGGATGTGACCCCGAAGTAGTTTTAGGTCAATTTATTTTGTTTCCTTGTAAGCCTTCCTTGTGTAAATATTTCTCGTAATCATCTTTTGAAAATAAGGGGAACTTTTATCTTGTCTTTGGTCTGTGCTGGACTAACCTTGTCTTTATTCATGGAAGACTTCGTTTGAATGATTAATCCGAGGATTGGTTTATGGTTCGGGGTGTTACCAAACCCTTAGATCTTTATCGATAGATATAATAATTTTCGAGCTAAGTTTAAATCGCTCCGATGTAAACTCGGGATATTATAAGCCTTGAGTTCAGATCGAAGTGAGAGCGGAGTCTGGAACTATAAGTTTCTGGCTCTTAAGACTTTTAAAGTTGGCCCTTGGGCTCTAATATATTGGCCCTTAGGCTCTTTTGAGATTGGCCCTTAGACTCTTATATATATCAACCCTTAGGCTCTTTTAAGCTGGCCCTCTAAAATGGCTATGTAATTTTTCCCTCATTTCGGCTAAAAGACTTAATGAAATTTTAGTAATGCCTTAGCATGTGTTTTTGTACCCGTTGGTTTTTTTGAAGGCTCGACGTATCAGAACCTTATTAGTTATTTCGTTTGCGTAAGCATGATCGAATACATCTAAAGGTTTTTCCAAAGGCCGGTGTTATCGAAGCCTTTGGATCATCCAAAGACTAATTTATCGGAGCCCTTAGGTTTTTCGGGGACTAAATTGATTTCATATTCTGTCTTTGCCGAGGGTAGCCTGATTTAACTGGTTTTTTTAATAGTTGAAGGCCATTAATTTATAGCGAAAGTCAGACGTCTCCTAGCCGCATTATTTCGGTTGTAGCCTTTTCTTACGACCGTAGTCTTTTATATGGTCGTAGCCTTTAGTCCTCGAGTGTGATGGCCTTGGCCTTAATATCGAGGGGATGTCTCTTCGAGGTCTTATGAGCTCGAATGTGCCTCTTTGAGGTCTTGTGAGCTCGAATGTGCCTCTTTGAGGTCTTATAAGTTCGAGTGTTCAATAACTCGGTATGCCAATAGCCGATAACAGTCCCCGAGTATTCAGGTGCATTCAGGGTTTTAGCCCTTGAGCCGTTAAATGTGAAAATAGTGGACTTCTTTGAGGCACAAAGTGTTTTGATATAAAAAATGCTTCTTCGAATAATTGAAACATGCGTACATGTTTTGCCGCTTGAGGCTTAACTATTCTATGTGGACACGGTTCTTTTGACCGTTTGGCCCATTACAACATTCCCTATCGAAGCCCTCCTTGGCATGAATTGCTTTCTTTGAGGATATAACCTCCGAGGGTGATGCCCCCCAGTATTCGAGATTGGTCGAAAATAAGCCTTGAATACTTTGTTGAATGTTTCTTAGGTAGCATATAGGTGTTGCCTTGTTAAAAACCTTGCCGGTAAAACCCATTTGGGACAAAATCCAAGCCGAGGAAAAAAGAGTGCAACACATGCTTTAATGTTACAACCCATATCCACATGTGTTAGTTCATGCCATATATTAGTTAACATAAATCCAATAAGGAATTATCTTTGAGATGATAAGAAGTCAATCATATTGGTCTTAAGTGATACAAAGTGTATAAGGGTGATTAACAAGTATTAGAAGTTAAATGAATCAAGGATGTTGTAACTCGTATTTTTAGGTAAATCTAGCGGTGCTTAATACACTCAAGAGGTCATGTATTAAGGTATTTTAATCATATAATATCCGTATCATAAGTCTTGAAGTCAAACGAGTTATGAAACAAAAGTCGACAAAAGTTGTCTCAACTTAGGTTCATAATGTTACTTAAATACTAGGTCAAATGTTTCTAATCTTTTCTCCTAATTTACAAGGAATTACGGGGTGATATACCAACAAAATTAAAGATCTATGAGTCTAGTTTCCAACGCATTAAACCGTTCATCTATACGATCTCGGAGTAGAGAGATATTTACATTTTTGCGAGACTGCGCCAAACACCTCTCTATGGGGCCCACTAAAGCGGTTTAAGATATTTGGACCTATATAGGATGCCTCCAACCCATTTTAAGTCATTTCGTCTCACTATTTTCAGACCTTAGAACCCTAGGAACATCCTCTCAAGGTTCTCTCAAGATTCAAGACCCAAAAAAGGGCAAACAACACAAATCAAGTGTCGGGAATTCCGTGGCGCTAGTAAGTCTCTTGTTCTTCTTGTTGTTGCTCATTTTTGTGTCGTTCCAGCTCGTGTGGGAGGTTTTTTTAAAGGGTTTATGTTCTGTAAATACTCCCTCATGTTCTTAATATCAATCCTAGGTGATTTCAAGCCTTCTAAAGTGATTCTAGTGTCGAAAAACACTAATTGATCGCTAGTTTCGCTTTTTTGTTGTTGTGGCAGCATTGGAGGGATATTTCATGGAAATTTAAGGTCAAATTGGAGTTGTTCTTTCTGTAAAAAGGTAAGGAACCTCTTACTCAATATGTATTTAAGATTATCCAAGTTGAGGCTAAGCCATTGAAGCTAGAACTTGTGAAATATATATCGAAAGGCTTGGTAGTAATGTTATTGTTTTGTGGACTATTTTGCGTTGCTGTTGGGCTGCGTATTTTACTACTATTTTGTGGGGTTTTGGAGGAGGAAGGGTGTGTAGAAACACTATTTATATGTAGGGTTGTGGGATGATAGTTATTCTTAACATTTCCGGGTCGTTTGACACGACTACGGTTGTCGTCGTATGTATGGAGTGATTAGGCTGTGTGTGGACTATTTTGGGAGGATCAATATGTTTATTATTGATGTTGTTTGGGCTTTTTGGTGACTGTTTTGAATGGTGTGAAGTCATATATATAGCGGAGGTGCTGTCCGTTTCATCGTAAAATAGGTTGTGGTCGATACATAATAGTTATGACGCTTAAATGATAACGATAGTATCGTTTCTCTTATTGTAGACTAAGGAGTTTTGACAATTGCATAGCTTGAGATTGGGGCAGTATATACAAGGTATGTGAGGCTATCCCTTTCCTTCTTTTGCACGACTCCGATTGTACATAATGTAATGAACGAGCTTCCAAAGATACTCTACTCTTAGAAGCTAGCAGTACTTACATTGTTTCCTCTCTTATGGAACGATTGATGTTAGTGTTGCTTCTCTTATTCTTATGTTATCAATGTTGTTGGTACTTCCTGATTCTTATAAGGTTCATAGTGAAGAGTTAGTCCTAATAACGTGTACAGAGGATACCTACCTTACGTCACTCCGAAAGGTTTAGAATGTGATTCCATGAGTCGAGCATGCATTATATATATGTATCTATTTTACTCTACCGGGCCACGCTATAGTTGGCCGGGTACGGCACCTATGGTGCAACCACTGATCAGTTGGGTTTTACCGAGCTCCACGTGGTCGGGTACGATTCTACCGAGCCTTATGATGGCCGGGTACGTTTTTACCGAGCCTATTATGGCCGGGTACGATATGATGATGATGATGCCCACAGAGGCGAATGTTTTAAAGGTTTATGTATTTATACATATGTATCATGCATTTCATGTCAGTATCCCTCAAAGGTACTAAGATGTTACAGGTTGTATATTCTCTATCCTTGCTTACATTACTGATCATATTTATAGTTCCCTGCCTTACATACTCAGTACTTTATTCGTACTGACGTCCTTTTATTTGTGGACGCTGCATGTCGTGCTCCAGGTCCTAATAGACAGGTAGGTGCAGCTCCCCCACCACAGTAGGCTGTCCAGTTCAGCGGTGATTGGCGAGATCCCTTCTCCGGACTTGCCTTGGTTTTGGTATGCATTTTTGTTATAGACATTATGGGTATGTCGGGGCCCTGTTCCGACTATGTTGCAGCACTTATGTTCATTTAGAGGCTCATAGACAAGTGTCAACTCATGTATAGTTTGGTATGCCTTGTCGGCTGGTTTATGTTGTATAGTCATTCATGGTAGCGTGGTAGCTCATACCTTATATGTAGTTTCTTGATTGTCTGGTCATGCCCTGCTATGTATGTTCATGCCGTCATATTTTGTTACTGGTTGTCCATGATCCAGGTCTACCATTTATATTGATCTCGTCAGCCCTAAAAGATAATAATGAAGGTTAGATGAAATGTACGTTGGTGCTCGGCAAGTATGGTCGGGTGCTAGTCATGGCCCTCCAGTTTGGGTCGTGACATTTAAAGCCTACGGCCTTCGTGTAAGAGGGGGTGTCTTCGAGATCGCGAGCCTTTAAAGGCTCCTATCCTGTCGAGCTTGTAAGATCTTTTACCAATGACTCTGAGCTCTTGCTATCCGTGGTCATGGTATCTTCGAGAGCCTTGACCTGGTCGGGGATGATTCTTAATGCCTCGATTTAACACCATGAGGCTGATAAATTCACTCATTCCAATTTCGAAGACACGATTCTCTATGTTCAGCTCCGTGTCGCGTTGCCCCGAAACATTGATTGTTTCCTGTAGATGAATTAAAATGGTCCTTTGCACACAGGGAACTAACTAGTCATATCACCAATATAGTCTTTCATTACTTTACTTGTCCGTTCTTCGCACATCCTGTTGACTAGGTGTTGATACGAAGTTTTTCGAACTGGGGGCCTCCTTTTTTGTTTTACTGGTTTGAACCTGGGATTATTGCTCAGTCTATGTGTGATGATTTAAGGCTAGATCCCTGCCATATCTGAACGGGGCCAAACAATGCAATCTATATCATCAATAATAAACTAAAAGGGTTTTTTCCTGAGTTTGGGGGTTAATCCCGTTCCCAGGTGTACCTTTCTTTTGAGCGGTTGACATGGTAACATCAAGCTTGTCGGGGTAAACGAAGGTTTGAGGAGCTAAGGAGTTCCCATCTTCACCTTCGGTTACCTGTTTATCCTTCTTCCGTTTAGACTTGGAGTTGTGATTGCTACTTTGCCACCTATTTTATCTTTGAAGCTCAACTTCTCCGAGGTCAAGGGTTTCAGCATCGACATCGCTTCTACAATTGCAAACATCTCTTTTCCAGCATGCTGTTCTCCGTGGACTATTTTCACTCCTTCCTTTGTCTGGAACTTCATCATTTGATAGAGGGTCAATGGCACTGCCCTCATGTTGTGTATCCATGACCTTCTGAGGAGTACGTTATACCTCATGTCGCCTTCGATGACATAAAACCTGGCATCTTGTATGGTCTCGACTACGTTTATTGGAAAAAAAAATTCCCTTTGTTGTTTCACTTGCCATGTTGAAACCATTCAGCACCTGGGATGCAGGTACAATCCGATTTTGCAGGCGGAGTTGTTTCACGACTCTCGATCTAATTATGTTCGTAGAGCTACCTGGATCTACTAAAACACATTTAATCTGAACTTTATTTAAAAGGATAGAGCATACCAGGGCATCGTTGTGAGACCGGAATACGTCCTCTACTTCCTTGTCATAGAACAATAGGGCGTCCTTGGGCACATAGCTCCTAGTCCATTTCTCTTTCGTGATGGACACTTTGGTGCGTTTGAATATGGGTCCCTGTGGGACATCGACTCCACCGATGATCATGTGAATGACCTATTGAGGTTCTTTAGGTTCATTCTTCCTATTTGCATCACTTTCTCATAAATGGTTCTTAGCCCGATCACTGAGAAATTTATGAAGATGCCCTTCATTGAACAACCGGGCTACCTTCTCCCTAAGCTGCCTACAATCCTCGGTCCTATGCTAGTGAGTACCATGATACTTATATATTAAGTTGGGATTCCTCTAATAAGGGTAGGTCTGTATGGGCTTGGGCCATCTAGTATCTTTAACTTTGCCAATGGCTGAGGCGATACCCGAGGCATCGACACTGAAGTTGTATTCTGATAACTTGGGTGCCTCCATCGGTCCCGAGCGCCTATCGAACCCGATTTTGCTCATGAGCCCTCCGGCATTTTGGCCTCGATCTACTCTCTGATCATTCCGAGGTGTATTGCCGCTTGAAATTTCCTTCTATCTTCGACGTACGGTTGATATCTTTCCTTGTTGAATCTTGATCCCCGGTCTGAGTCCTTCGGGGGCTTGGCTGCAAATCTATTAGGATGAACTGAACCCGAGGGGGCTCCCAACTAGTTGTCCTCAGCCCTCATTTTTGACAGATAATGATTGTGAACATCCGACCATGTCACAGCGGGACATTCAATCAAGTTCTGCTTCAGCTGTCGAGATGCAATCGAGCTTCTTTCATTCAAACCTTGCATAAAGGCCTAAACTACCCAGTCATTGGAGACTAGTGGTAATTACATCCTTTCCATCTGAAACTGGGACACGAACTCCCTTAGCATCTCGTCATCCATTTGATTTATTTTGAAGATATCTGATTTTCTTGTGTCCACCTTTATAGCCCCGGTATGTGCTTTCACGAAGGTGTCTGCCAACATAGCAAATGAATCTTTTGAGTTAGGAGCTAAGTTGTTATACCGTATCATAGCTCATTTTGATAGTTTTTCCCCAAACGTTTTTAATAATACTGACTCGATTTCATCGTCATTCAAGTCATTTCCTTTGATTCCACAAGTGTATGAAGTAATATGTTCGTTAGGGTCAGTTGTTCTGTTGTATTTTGGTATATCGGGTATGCAAAATTTCTTGGGAATGGGCATCGGAGCCTCACTTAGGGGGAAAGGTTTTTGTATGAATTTCTTGGTATCTAGACCTTTTAAAACTGGAGGTGCTCCCGGTATTTGGTCTACCTCGGAGTTATAAGTTTCCACCTTTTTATCGTTGTCTTCTGTCTTCTTTTCTCCTAACTCGATTCTTTTAGTCAGTTCCTCGAGCATTTTCATGATTGTGGGTTCAGCCCCTGAGCCGCTTTCGTCAGGCCTTTCTAGTGCTGGCTCGTGCAGGGCATTTACTGGCTCGGTAGTGTTAGGAGTTCTATTTTGACTCTGAAGCTGAGAAATGGCGACTTGATAAGCTTGCAGCATTTCAAATATCACTTGGAGGCTGACTCCTCCTTCTTCCATCCCTCTTGTTTCCTAGACTCCTGCTCGGGCTTCCCTCTGCGCGTTCCTTGTGGGGTCTGTACCTACGTCCGTGTTTTTAGCATTGTGCGGACTGATATCAACTGGCTCCACGTTTGGCACCACCTCAGGGTTTATGGGTGGAACACCGACCCCTATACCGTTGTTTTCTCCAAGACCTTCGTCCTCGTGAATAGGTGCATTCTGTGTGCTAGACATGATTAAGCCTGAAATCAAAGAATCTTTGACAAGAAAAAGTGTGAAGAATAATGTGTGCTATCAGAAAACTAGCACTAAAACAATCACTATTATCTTTAGCCCCACGATGGGTGCCAAACTGTTTACCTCAAAAAATGGGGGTAACAATTAAATGTAATTTGTGGTTTTAAAGATATGTGATTTATTCTAATACTAGTAGATATACAAGCAATACTAAGTTTAAATAATAAGAATTGATGAACCAAACCAGTATTGCGAGAACAATGAGGACCTCGAGCTCAACTTTCTTGGGGGCCTCGAGGTCAGCTAAGAACAATAGGGTATGAACAATAAAGTAAAAAGCAATAAAGCTGAAGAACACTTTTTGAGCACGTTAAACAAGAAAAGCAAAGTATAATATTCTATTGTAGTGAATAATAATGTGTGATACAAATGATTGGGGTCCCCTTTATATAGGAGGAGAAAACCCCAATATAGTACAATATAACAACCTGGTACGAACTTGTACCATTTCGTACAAATCTTATCCTTTAATTTATGCCTTTATCCATGTGTCCTTGGGAATCTCCTGCTCTTTCTTGATTGCCCTTGAGAATGTATTTCCCTCAATATAGGTCACTCCAAGCCTTCAATCTGCTTCCTCGAGGTGTGTGTCTTTCAGCTGGGTCCGACCTCTACTTTGAGTCGCCCAAACTCGAACTCATTGCCCAATCCAAGACTTCGAAATCAGGCTCCTTGATTTTGACCGTATACAATACCTATCCAAAAAAAGGCATGTAAAGTGATCCCAAGTCATGAGAAGAGAACCTGTTGGTCTGCCAAGAAGATGTGACTTCCACCATCTACGAGCCCTGCCCTCCAGCTGGAAAGTAGTGAAGTCCACCCCAATGGACTCTAATATACTCATATTGTGCAGCCTGCCCTTGCACCTATCAATAAACTCCTGGGGGTCCTCATGTTGTTCACCTCCAAAGACAGGAGGGTGTAGCCAAGTCCATCTGTCTAATAGCTTTTGTGGCTCGCTGGCTGCAACTGATCTAGGCTCAGGTATGGCTATTGCTACTGGCTGGGCCCCGCCCATGGGTAGTGTGCCCGGGGCCTGATATACACTAGCTGCATGCCCAGGAGCCTGAGCAGTAGGAGTCTGTGCCCTCCCTCCAGCCTGAGATGTGGCTAGGTCTACTAGAAATTAACCAGTCTGGGTCATAGAATCCATAAACCGTAGCATACGACCCATAATCTCCTGAAAGCCCCATGCTAACATGAAATCTATCGGGGCTGGCTCTGCTGCAGGCTCCTCTCCCTGCTCCTCAATAATGGGATCCCCTATTGGATCTACTGGTGGTATAGCTGGGGCAACTCTAGGACGTCCTCATCCCCTATATCGGGATGGTGCCCTCCCCCGGTCTCTACCTTGGCCTCTAGCAATAGGGGGAGCAGCTCCTCCCTTGTCCAGAACATCTACCATATGCGCTCTCACCATTTATGAGAGAATAAGAGAAAGACACTTAGTATAACATCAAATGAACGATAGGAGATGAAGAAAGAGTAGTTTCCTAACCCCCTATAGCCTCTCAAAGATAAGTACAGACGTCTCTGTATGGATCCGCAAGACTCTATTAGGCCTGCTCACAACTTGTGAGACCTACTTGAGCCTAGTGCTCTGATACCATGTTGTCACGGCCCAATTTCTCCTATAGGTCGTGATGGCGCCCAACGCCGTCGCTAGGAAAGCCAACAAACTCTGTGATCCTTTCTTTTAAAGATATGAAATAGTATATTTTCAGTTTGTGCATACATAAGAAGTAAGAACTTAATAAAAGTGAGAGATCAATATTTTTTTTAAGTAGTGAGATAAATAAGATAACCCAAAAACCATCAAGTGTCTACTAGCTTAAATCTCCAAGACCTAGCATCAAAAGTGTATGAGCAATTAGTAGAATATACAAAAGAATACTACACTACTATCTAAATTGAAATAGATAGAAAATACAAGCAAAAGAAAGACTTCGGTTGCTGCAGAACGGGCTCAGAAGGCAACTCACCGCGAAGTCTCTTAGTAGTAGTCAAGGATGCCTGTTAGACTGATATCCAGATGCACCTGCCTTAGATCCTGCACATTTAGTGCAGAAGTATAGCGTGTGTACATAAACAACATGTACCTAGTAAGTATCCAGTCTAACCTCGAAGAAGTAGTGACAAGGGGGCGACTTTGACACTTACTATAGGCTATCAATAAAATGTCAGAATTGTAACTAAGCATGGATTACATAAATATAGCTGAAAACTCAACAACAGGAAATAGTAGGCAATCCTTTCACTAATAGTAAATCCCAAATTCATTTCCATCATTTAACAATTTATATCTCAATCCAATGAAGCAATATCAATTATAATTAGTTCCAAAGATTTATTACGCGCAATTTATGTCGAGGTCGTACATTCCGATCTAATATAAAATTATTTAAATTGTGCACTGTCGAGGGCCGAACGGCATGAACCATAGATGCATCTATCTGCTACTGAGGCATTCGGCCCGCTCCACAAAAAGAGAAAATACTTTATAACAGCCGATTCAAGATTTATTAAGAAGCTAACATATAAAGAAACACCAATCCTCAATAACAGTCAAGTGACCCATCAGCGACTTCAAGTAAGTGAAATTTAATCTTTTACGATTTCTTTATCAAGTTCCAATACGACTAAAGCAATTAAGTTAGCAAGTAGGGTGCAAACATCATAAGTACAGCATGGTATGGGTTCTAGACTACCCAGACAATAGCATAAATAGTAGCTACGCACGGACTCTCATCATCTCATGCGTACGTAGCCCCCACAAATAGGAGCACATATTAATCAATTCACCTATGAGGTAAATTCCCTCTTACAAGTTTAGAAAAGAGACTTACCTCGTCTTAAAGCCTATTTTCCGGTCCAAGATTGTGCCGAAATCCTCAATTCGGTGCCAAACGAGTTGAAACTAGTCAAATGTTATATAAAATAGTCAATACATGTTCAAAAGTTCACATACTAACTATCAAAGTGATTTCTCAATCCTATTTGAAAAATTCCTAAAATTCACCCCCGGACCCACGTGCGCAGATTCCGAAAATATTTTGAAGAAAATTATTACCCATAACCTCATGAACCAAGATATATGATTTTTCTAACTTCCATAACAAATTTCGTGGTTAAATCCTATTTTATCAAAACCCTAGGTTTTCACTTAACCACATGATTTTTACTAATTTACATGTTAAATCTACTCATAAACTATGTATTTAACTCACATTGTGTAGAAATTACTTACCTCAAAATGCTGGGTAAAAACCCCTCTCTAAGAGCTCAAATAATCGCCCAAGCAATGAAACAAATGAGCTCAAAAAGCCTAAGTCCCGTATTAAATGAGGTTCTACCTTCTGTGATTTTCGCACTTGCGGAGGTTTGACCGCTTCTACGGCTCCGCATCTGCGGAAAAATCATCGCAGATACGACCCTTGCCCAATGGCCTCCTCCCCCTTCTACGCCCACTTCTGTGGCTTTCTCAGCGCACCTGCAACTGCTTCCCCCCCCCCCCCCACTCCTGCGAACATCTCCTTTGCACCTGCGCCTTCGTAGGTGCAATCTGACTTGTGCTTCTGTGATGGTTGGGCAGGCCATGCTGGGCTGCTGCTGCGGTCAAGGTCTCATTTCTGTGAGCTCGCACCTATGGCTATCCAAGCGCAGGTGCGATTACACCAGAAGCTGGAAGCTTTAGCTGCTACTCCAAGTCCAAACTTGGTCCGAGCCTTGTCCGATTAACACCCGAGGCCCCCGAGGCCCTGCTAGAACATACCAATAAGTTTCAAATCATAAAATGGACTTGCTCGAACTCCCGGAACACTCAAAGCAACACTAAAACTAAGAATCACACCCCAAACCAATTAAATCAAAAAATATGAACTTCAAGTTCTACAATTTACTCCCAATGCACTGAAATGTACTTAAACTACTCGGAATGACACCAAATTTTGCGCGGAAGTCTTAAATGATATTATGAAACTATTCCCGGGTCTCAGAATCTCATTTGGACCTCGATATCACCAAAACCTACTCCAAACCAAATTTAAAGAACTTTAAAACCTTCAAAGAGCCAATTTTCACTATTAGGGCCCGAAATGCTCCCGGGTTATCCAAAACCTGATCCGGACATATGCCCAAGTCCAAAATCATCAAACGAACCTATTGAGACCGTCAAATCCCGATTCCGAGGTCGATTTTTCAAAACATTAACCGAAGTCAAACTTAGCCTTTTAAGGCCAACTTAAGGAACCAAGTGTTCTGATTTCAACTCAAACTCTTCCAAATCCCGAACTAATCATTTCCGCAAGTCATAAAACAATAAAAGCACATACAAGGAGACTTATTTAGGGGAATGGGATTCTAGAAAGCAAAACGACCGGTCGGATCGTTACAGTAAAAGTGGAGATATAAAGAAAATAAGTTTAACAAAGTTCAAATGGATTGAAATTTCAGGTGGAGTCATTAGATGTCGCAAAGTTGCGAATGCGTAATTATTCCGCAAAAAAAAACGTTCCTCGAGGAATTATTCCGCAAAAAAAAAAACTTTCCTCGAGGACGAGTAAAAGCTTAAATGTGGGAGAGTTTGATAAGTACATTTTACATGATTTTAACGTATAACTTTCTTTGTAGAAATATAAAAATTATTATGTTTCTTTCACAAATTTAACTTGATTCCGCATGAAATGTTACGAGAAGAATTGGTGCAAAAGAAATAAGACTTCAAGAAAAGAAAAAAGCAAGTTATGACAAAATATGAACTGGCATAAAATCCATCTACCACAACAAAGTGGTCATAACTAGATCCAAAAATAAAAGAATCTTTCATAACCAAAACAAGCAGCTATAACCAAACCAACTTGTTATGATTTGATTATAAAAGTATACTACGGCGAATGATGAAGGGTGGAGAGAAGGAGAGCTCAACAGACAACTAAATCCATTTCAGAGTCTTTCCTTTTCATTTCAGCCAGTTGCTCAGTTCATTGAATTTTTGCCCAGTCATTACAGTGGCTTTTGTTTCTAGTTCCTAATAAATTTTAGCTTTGAAAATTATTTTATATCCTGCTTTTAATTAAATAGGAAGAATTATTCTTTCTGAATATTTCTTTCTATTTTCTTCTAATGGACAAGAATATTTTCATTAGCAGTATTAGCTCCAGTATGGAGTAACTTACCATGTGTTGGGAGAATAATGGATCTTAATATTTTTATATAATAGTAAATTATTCATCAATTTCACATGCTTGAGCTGAAGCTTTTTATTTAATTTTATCTACTTTATAGTTAGGTGTCATTTAATTTGTAACATCTATGTATTTCATACTACATATTAACTTCTTACTAATTCTGTAATCGAAAGAGGCGGAAGAAGTAATATAGTAAATTTTGGTATTGATAGATGTTAACTTCAATTTAATGACAACTAGCTTTTATATGTTAAAATTGATTTGACACTTATTTGTAATCGAAAGAGGCGAATATTGTAGTAATCAATTATAACAAGTAGGGAAACCAAAAGGGACTTACTAAAAAGAGCATGCTTTAGTTCAAGTATATATTTCTAACTCTGTAATATTACTATTTTGATAATCAATTTGTATAACCGAGAGGAGTACAACTAATTGTTTAACTTAAGTAATAATATATAAATATAATCGTGAGAGACATTTATACATTTGTGAGAAATAGAAATTAAAGAATAAGCATATCTATTATATAATTAAAATATTAAGTGAAATCAGGATCCCAACATCTTTTTATTATATTTGTAAAAAATAAAATATTTTCTATTTCTCTATTCATGCATTTTTAGTTTGATAAATCACCACTCAACTCTCTCTGGTTTTCTCAAATAGTAATTAAAACAAGAAACGTCTATAGAATAGATAAATCAAACTATGTGGGTTCAACATCTTTCTATACTATTATTTGACAGAGTACGGGTCAAAATTTTATATACGCCAAACACTCGTCAATTCCCCAAGGACTGCTAGTACTAATCATGACCTTCTAAGACTTAGAGTTTACAAAGCTGCTATGAAATAAATACATCATCTTTTTGAAACGTACATAAATAGATTTACAAATCTAAATCTAACAAGAATAATAGGCTACTATAACTGGAACTAAGATACATTTTCATTGTCAGCTCTCGTCACTCGCATAAACATTTGCACGCAAGGTGCAGAAGTATAGTATGAATATAACCGACCCCATGTACTCAATAAGTAACAAACCTAACCTTAGGTTGAAAGCAGTGACGAGCTTGGATAATGGTTAGAGTCCAACACCAATAGCTAAGAACAACTTGTAATAATATAATAAAAGCAGCACAAGAAATAACTCAAAGATATAATGCTCAACTCGTTCACAGTTACGGAAAAATAGGGATGGTTTTCAGGTATAATAGTAAAACCCAAATCTTTCATCGAAATCAACAAAATATAATTAAATCAGAAAAATGTAATTTTTCCCAAAAAATATCAACAACAGATAAGATATTTCATTCTCAGATAGCATGAGGAAAGTACATCTCTATGCCTACATGTCAATGTGCATGTGAAATCATAAATGTCATAAAATCGTGTAGCATGAGAAAATGCATCTTTATGTGTGTATGTCAAGTATGCATATCAAATGCAATGTATCACAATGATGAACTCATGTACTCAAACTCTTAGAGTACTCAATCTCATTGTCTAGCACTCACACTCAGCACACTCAATCACTCAGCATTGTACGGTACCTCCGCTCACTACTGGTATGTCAGACTCTAGAGGTGCGGATCCTGCCCAAACACTAAATATAAGCCAACATAGCCTGCTATAGCGTGCAGCTCGACTCCATCATGAATCAATAAAACCTGCTGCGGCGTGCAGCCCTATAACGACCCAGTCGGTTGTTTCATGAGTTACCGCTCTATTTCCCCCATTTCTGCTTCTCATTATCTTGTTCAGTTGTATTATGTATTACCGGGTTAGTTAATTCAGGTTCAAAGTGGTTTGGAGAGGATTGAGACACTTAGTCTCTTTTGAGTAAGCTTAAGTTGGAAAAGTCAAATGGATGTTGACTCATGGGAAAAAGGGCTCAAGTGTGAATTCTGAAGGTTCGGATAGCTTTGGGAGGTGATTTAGGACTTACGAGAGTGATCAAAATGTGTTTTGGAGGTTCGGAGTAGATTTAGGCTTGAATTGGCGAAATTGGAATTTTGGCGTTTTCCGGTTGATAGGTGAGATTTTTATATAGGGGTTAGAATGGAATTCTGGAAATTGCAGTAGGTTTTTTGTGTCAAATGTGATGTGTGTGCAAAATTTCAGGTCAATCGGGCGAGTATTGATAGACTTTTTGATCAAAAGCGAAATTCGGAAGATTTTGGAACCATAGGCTTGAATCCGATGTTATTTAGTTGATTCAATGTTGTCTGAGGTGTTTTGAAGACTGATATAAGTTTGGACAGTAGTATATGACTTGTTCGTGCTTTTGGTTGAGGTCCTAGGGGCCTCGGGGTGATTTCGGATGGTTGACGAGGGCCTTAGGCTGCATTGGCCTATTTTCCTCAATACTGGGTGACTTATAGTATACGATGTACATACATTCCGGGATGGATCTTCCCTGGGCCGAGTGGGTTGTATACAGTATCGAGTGGTTGAGCATTGTGAGTGGAGGTATCATACGTGACATTGATCATGCTATATGTGCATTAGTACTTAGAGTTTTCCTGAGTTTTATACTCTGTATTGTTCATACTATGTTTAGTTATTTCTCAAAAATTACATGAACTTTAAGCATGCCTACTTTTCTGTACAATTATTTGTTGCAACCTGTATGAGGTTTGCTTCGTCACTACCATCAGTCTATAGTTTGTACTTGTTACTTACTGAGTTGGTGTACTCACGTTACCCCATGCACCCCTGTGTGCAGATCCAGGTATCTCGGGGCATGGTAGCGGTTGTTGATCTTGCCAGTTGAGGACTTTCTGTGGATATTGCGAGGTAGCTGCTTGGCGACCGCAATTCCGCCTTATCCTTTCTTATCTTCCTTATAGTACCTTTATTCTGACATTCTCAGACTATGTATTCATATATATTCAGATAGTTGTAGTATGTTGCTCATGACTTAGTGACACCCGAGGTCGGGATTATGTATTTTTTTCCGCTGAATTTGAGTTCTATTTTTATCTTATTGGATTTTTGTTTAAAAATATGATTTTTCTTAAGTCTTAAATTGGAAAACGGAGTGAATGGGTAATAATTGGCTGGCCTAGTATCACGATAGGCGCCATCACAACGTGGTTAGATTTTGGGTCGTGACATGTTGGTATTAGAGCCTAGGTTACATAGGTCTCATGAGTCATGAGCAGGTTTAGTAGAGTCTCGTGGATCAGTGCGGAGACGTCTGTATTTATCTTCGGGAGGCTGCAGAACCTTTAGGAAAAACATCATATTCTTGAATTCTGTCGTGTGAATCTATTGATCCGAGTACTAAACTTCTGTTATTCTATTCTCTCATAGATGGTGAGGACACGTGCTACCGGTCGGGATGGACGACCACCATACCACCAGTTGGGGTCGCTAGAGACCGAGGATGCGGTTGAGCCATGGTAGGGGCAAGGGTGTGGCCCGCACAGCAACTAGGGAAACACTTGCAGATCCACCCGCCGCCCTAGTTCATGATCAGGCTCCAGCTGGGGATGCTCCAACAGCACCAGCTTAGGCACCGACTGTGCCTATTGTTATTTCGAGTCTCCAAGAGACTTTGGCTCAGATTCTGACTGTGTGCACCAGTCTTGCTCAGGCAATCACAGTTTCTACTGTAGCAGCTACTTCTCAGGCTGGGGGAGACACTCAGACTCCTGCTGCCCGTACACCCGAGCAGGTTGTTCAGGGACTCCAGACACCGGAGGCACCACTAGCCCAGTCGGTTGCAACTGCTCAGAATTTTGTGGTTCCAGTTATGCCTGACGACGAGCAGCGTCGATTGGAGAGGTTTGGTAGACTTCAGCCTCCGACTTTTAATGGTGCAGAGGGCAAGGATGCCCAGGGTTTCTTGGATACGTGTTAGAGGATGTTGCGTACAGCGGGTATTCTGGAGACTATGGGGTCTTATTTACTACTTTTCAGTTTTTTAGGGCTGCCTTCACTTGGTGGGAGGCTTATGAGAGGCGTAGGCCTGTTGGTGCACTGCCCATTACCTGGCATCAGTTCTCCATTCTCTTTCTAGAGAAGTATATACTGCATTCCCGTAGGGAGTAGCTGCGCTGGGAGTTCGAGCAGCTACTTTAGGAGGGCCTGTCCATGACGCAGTATGAGATGAGGTTCTCCGAGTTGTCCCATCATGCCATCTGGGTAGTTCCCACAGACAGGGCAAGGATCAGGAGGTTCATTGATGGCCTCAACTATCAGCTACGGATTTTTCTGACCAGAGAGTGAGTATCTGGCACTTCTTATGAGGAGGTGGTTGACATTGCTAGAGAGATTGAGTCATTTCTTCGCCAGGAGCCAGAGGAGAGGGAAGCTAAGAGGCCTCAGGGATCTAGTAGTTTTGGGGGTTCTTCTTCGGGAGGCCAGTTTCAGCACGGCAGAGACCGTTCATTCAGGCATGCTTCACCAGCCTATTTAG
This sequence comes from Nicotiana tabacum, assembly GCF_000715075.1. Taxonomy (NCBI): domain Eukaryota; kingdom Viridiplantae; phylum Streptophyta; class Magnoliopsida; order Solanales; family Solanaceae; genus Nicotiana; species Nicotiana tabacum. The sequence continues at coordinate 141,160,852 of NC_134087.1, read as the reverse complement.
GTCACTGTGGTGGGTCATCTGTCCAAGGTTTTGACAGTTCACATCAGGGTCATTCATCTCTCAGTGCCCTTCCAGCTTAGAGTTCGACTCAAGCACCATCAGTTTAGGGCTTATCTGTGTCGGGTTCTTCTAATGGGCTGTGATGACCCAAAAGGTCATCACTTGCTTTTAAAATTGAATTCTATGTTCTAAGGCCTTGAAAACCTCATTTAGCATCACCTCAATTTGCGTGCATAGTCTGGTCGCATAGCCGGAAAGCCTAAATATGAAAATCTATGAAAAATGATAAGTTTTGACTATAAAATAAGTTAATTTAACTTCGGTCAACATTTTGGATAAATGGACACTCATGATGTGACGTTCCCGGAGGATCTATAGGAAAATATGGGACTTGGGCGTATGCCCGGAATCGAATTCCGAGGTCTCAAGCCCGAGAAATGAATTTTTAAAGAAAATTGTTTTCTGAAATTGTTAAAAGGAATTTGAAATAAATTTTGATTAGAACATGTTGGTATCGGGACCATATTTTGGTTCCGGTGCTCGATACATGTCTTATATGTGATTTAAGATAACTTTGTGAAGTTTGGTAAGAAACGGATGCCATTTGACGTGATTCGGACCTAAATTGCAAAATTTGATGTTTTAAGAAGTTTGAAATAATTCATTGATTTTGAGGTTTAATTCGATGTTAATGATGTTAATTTGGCGATTTGATCGCATGGATAAGTTCATATGGTGTTTTCAAGTTAGTACGTATGCTTGGCTTAGAGCCCCGAGGGCTCGGGTAAGTTTCGGATGTATTTCAGAAGGTTTTAGACTCTTAAAAAGTTGCAGGTTTTCAGCTATTGGTATTCTGATATTTCCTTGTTCGCGTTCGCGGGAGGACCCTTGCGGACGCAATGTGTTAAATATCCTGAAGCAAATTCCTTCTACGCGAACGCGTAACCCAGGTCATGAACGCGAGGCGTTTGGGGGTCTTCCCTTCACGAATGTAGGCCTGGTAACGCGAATGCAAAGGCTAATTGAGCCTGGTAGGGGGTGGGACATTAGACCTACACGATCGCTACCACATGGACGTGAACGCGAAGGCTCGAGGGGTCATTTCTCTGCGAATGCAAGCCATATTCTGCGAACGCGAAGGCCTATCAGGCCTAACCCATTGCGAACGCGATGGACCTGTCGTGAACGCGGTGAGTAATTTCGCCCAGTTATTTTAATTTCCAAAAACAGAACACATTACGGGATTTTCATTATTTTTCACAAACTTCATCTTCTCCACACCTCTTGGGCGATTTTTGAAGAACTTCTTCACCATAACCTCTTGGGTAAGTAATCTTTAACTTGTTTTCTTCCATTTTTATCAACACCCACTAGATTTCTAGGCCTAAAACATGTGATTAAGGGTAGAAAATTAGGGATTTGGGTAGAGTTAGGGCTTTTTTAATTATTTGGGAATTTGACCTCGTTTTGGGGTCGGATTTCAAAATAAATTATATATTTGGGCTCGTGGGTGAATGGGTGATCGGGTTTTGGTCCAAACCTTGTGTTTTGACCAAGCGGGCCCGGGGTCGATTTTCGGATTTTTGGAAAGAATGATTAGAAAGCTATAATTAAGTATTGGAATTGGATTGTTTAGCATTTATTGATGTTATTAAGTTGATTATGTCTAGATACAATTGATTTGGAGCCGAATTCGAAAGGAAAGGCGGTGTTTGAGGATTGAGTTGGCCGTGGAAGTTCGAGGTAAGTGTTTGGTCTAACCTTAGCTTGAGGGATTAGGAGTTGTGTCCTATTTGTTATTTGCTTCTTGTTGAGTACGACGTATAGGCATGGTGACGAGTATCTATACGTTGGTGTCAAGCATGACTGTGAGTCTTATATTGTGATTTTCATGATTTCGTTGTATTATTCATGCCTTGGTGAAGATTTCTAATTGTTGTATAAAGTTTGTGGAAGAATTGTGACCTATGAACATTGAAGAGTGTTGGCTCCAGTTGTATAACGAATTGTGAAAGTATAAGTGATAATTGAAACTCTAGAGCATCGGCTCGAGTTGTGAAGTGAAATGTGAAGTAAAAGTGAGAAAGAGAAGAGATCATTATGTTGCCCCCTTACCGGGCTATTGTTGGGTCATGGTTCCCTTGCATTGTGTTCTTAATTGATATTATGGATGCTTAGGTTGATGATTATTTGTGTTGGGTAGGGATTATGGTTATAGTTGAGGTAGTTAGGTGTTGTAACAAGTTTGGTTATAGCTGAGGTAGTTAGGTGTTGTAACAAGTTTGGTTATAGCTGTTTCTCCCTTGCCGGGACAAATTACTTATGCTGTCGAATCCCTTGCCGGGATAGTGTAGACCTTATTGATCCCTTATCGGGACTCTTGTTATGATTGTTGTCAATATTATATGTGGATTAGGTTGCACGCTGCAACAATATTATATATGGATCGGGTTGCACGCCGCAATAATATTATATGTGGATCGGGTTGCACGCCGCAACAATATTATATGTGGATCGGGTTGCACACCTCAACAATATTATATGTGGATTGGGTTGCCAACAATAATATATGTGGATTGGGTTGCATGCAACAATAATATTATATGTGGATCGGGTTGCACGCCGCAACAATGATATACGTTGATCGGGTTGCACGCCGCAACAATGATAAATGATATGGATCGGGTTGCACGCTGCAACAGTGTTGATACATATTGGGATCGGGTTGAGCGCCGTAACAATTATTGATACAAGTGTGTTTATTTTGGATATTAGTTTCTTTTGTTCGCTGTGAATTCTAAGATGCCCTTAGACTGTTACTATGGATTTACTGTTATTACCGGTATACCCCCGCAGCATCTTTCCCCCTCCCTTCTTTACTTGCTTATCCCCGCTTTACTTTCCGATGTATATTATATACTGCACAATGTTTATTTGGTAGTTTGGTCCTAGTCTCGTCACTACTTCACGGAGGTTAGGATAAGCACTTACCAGCACATGGGGTCGGTTGTGCTGATACTACACTCTGCAATATTTTGTGTAGACCCCAGTGTTCCGGACTTCGGACCGCATTGAGATTGCTGATTCTTGATCATTAAGCGACCCGAGGTAGTTCTGCAGGCATCAGCAGGCCTTGGAGTCTCTTTCTATCTACTATTCCTATTTCTTTCTTGTATTTCTAGAGACAGTGTTGTATTTATTCTTTTCAGACCCTTTATTTGTAGTATTCTTAGACCGTCTGTGAAACTGTGACACCAGTTCTGGGTAGCCAAGACTCAAACAGTTGTATTAGATATTCATGTTCAGATAGCTTATTGTTTCTTTCTTCCGCGTGTATTAAATTTCATTGTTTAAATGTTATTATTTTGAAATTGTTAATGAGTATAAAATGGGTAAAAAGGTAAATTGTGCAATTAATTGGCTTGCCTAGCTCATACTAGTAGGCGCCATCACGACTCCCAAGGGTGGGAATCCAGGTCGTGATATGGGCATCCCGGTGCGCGGGGCTCCCTTCAGTCCCCACCGCCACTTGCTATGAGGAGTTGCTTGGAGTGTGGAGATTTGGGCCATATCAAGAGGTTCTGTCCCCGTCTTACGGGAGGTTCATCCCAACAAAGGAGTCAACCTTCAGCTTCAGCACCAGTTACTTCCTTACCCGCTCAGTCAGCTCAGGGTGGAGGTTAGTCAGCTAGGGGTCGCCCTAGAGGGGGAGGTCGATCAGGTGGTGGTCAGGCCCGTTTCTATGCCTTCCCAGCTAGACCAGATGTTATTGCTTCAGATGTTGTGATTATAGGTATTATCTCAGTCTGCCATAGAGATGCCTATGTATTATTTGATCCCGGTTCCACCTTTTCTTATGTGTTGTCATATTTTGCCCATTATTTGGATATGCCCCGCGAGTCTCTTGTTTCATCTGTCCATGTATCTACTCCGGTGGGCGATACTATTGTTATGGACCGTGTATATCGGTCGTGTGTAGTGACTATTAGAGGTTTGGATGCCCGAGTGGATCTCTAGTTGCTTAGTATGGTTGATTTCGATGTGATATGGGGCATGGATTGGTTATCTCCGTGTCGTGCTATTTTGGACTGTCATGCTAAGACAGTGACATTGGCTATGCTAGGGTTGCCACGCATTGAGTGGCGAGGTTCAACTGATTATGTTCCCAGTAGGGTGATTTCATTTCTGAAAGCCCAACAGATAGTTGGGAAGGGTTGTCTTTCATACTTAGCATTTGTGAGGGATGTTAGTGTAGAGACTCCCAGCATTGATTATGTTCCAGTTGTGAGGGATTTTCCCGATGTGTTTCATGCTGACCTGTCGGGCATGCCACCGGATAGGGATATTGATTTTGGTATTAACCTAGTATCGGGCACTCTACCCATTTCTATTCCACCGTATCGAATGGCACCGGCTGAGCTGAAGGAGTTAAAGGAGTAGCTTTAGGAACTCCTCGATAAGGGGTTTATTCGGCCTAGTGTTTCGCCGTGGGGTGCTCCTGTTCTATTTGTGAAGAAAAAGGATGGCACTATAAGTATGTACATTGATTATAGGTAGTTGAACAAGGTTACCATTAAGAACAAGTATCTCATGTCTCGCATTGATGATTTGTTTGACCAACTTCAGGGAGCGAGAGTGTTCTCCAAGATTGATCTTCGTTTAGGGTATCAGCAGCTGAAGATCAGGGACTCGGATATTCTTAAGATGGCTTTCAGGACCAGATATGGTCATTATGAGTTCCCTGTGATGTCTTTTGGGCTGACCAATGCCCCAGCAGCGTTCATGTATTTGATGAATAACATGTTTTGGCCTTATCTCGACTCGTTTGTCATAGTCTTTATTGATGATATTTTTGTGTATTCGCGTAGTCAAGAGGAGCACGCGGAGCATTTGAGAGTTGAGTTGCAGAGATTGAGGGAGGAGAAGTTTTATGCAAAGTTCTCCAAGTGTGAGTTTTGGCTCAGTTCAGTGGCTTTTTTGGGGCACGTGGTGTCCAGTGAGGGTATTCAGGTAGATCCGAAGAAGATAGAGGCGGTTCAGAGTTGGCCTAGACCGTTCTCAGCCATAGAGATTAGCAACTTTCTTGGTTTGGCGGGTTATTACCGTTGGTTCATTCTCTCCCCTGACCAAGTTGACTTAGAAGGGTGCTCCATTCCTGTGGTCGGATGAGTGTGAGGTGAGCTTTCAGAAGCTCAAGACTGCCTTGACCATAGCTCTAGTGTTAGTTTTGCCATCAGTTTCAGGTTCATATACCGTGTATTGTGATGCTTCGAGAGTTGGTATCGGGTGTGTGTTGATGCATGAGGGTAGAGTTATTGCTTATGCTTCTCGTCAGTTGAAGCCCCATGAGAAGAACTACCCCATTCATGATCTGGAGTTGACTGCCATTGTTCATGCGTTGAAGATTTGGAGACATTATCTGTATGGTGTGTCTTGTGAGGTGTTTACTGATCATCGTAGCCTCCAGCACTTGTTTAAGAAGAAGGATCTCAATTTGAGGTAGCAGAGATGATTAGAGTTGCTAAAGGACTATGATATTACTATTTTGTACCATCCGGGGAAGGCCAATATGGTGGCGGATGCCTTGAGTAGGAAGGTGGCGAGCATGGGGAGTTTGGCATTTATTCCTGTTGGAGAGAGACCTCATGCAGTTGACGTTCTGGCCTTGGCCAATCGGTTCATGAGGTTGGATATTTCGGAGCCCAGTCGGGTCTTAGCTTGTGTGATTTCTCGGTCTTCTTTATTTGATTGCATCAGAGAGCGCCAGTATGGTGATCCTCATTTGTTTTTCCTTAAGGACAGAGTTCAGCACGACAATGCCAGAGATGTGACAATTAGTGATGATGGGGTATTGAGAATGCAGGGCCGGTTATGTGTGCCCAATGTAGATGGGCTACGGGAGTTGATTCTAGAGGAGGCTCAAAGCTCACGGTATTCCATTCATCCCGGTGCCGTGAAGATGTATCAGGATCTGAGACAACATTATTGGTGGAGGAGAATGAAGAAGGATATTGTGGGATTTGTAGCTCGGTGTATCAATTGTCAGCAGGTGAAATATGAGCATCAGAGACCGGGTGGCTTGTTTCAACATATAGATATTCCAGAGTGGAAGTGGGAGCGGATCACCATAGACTTTGTAGTTGAACTCCCATCGACTTTGAAGAAGTTCGATGTTATTTGGGTGATTGTGGATCGGCTGACCAAGTCCGCGCACTTTATTCCTATGTGTACTACCTATTCTTCAGAGTAGTTGGCAGAGATCTATATCCGAGATGTTGTTTGGTTGCATGGTGTCCTAGTTTCCATCATTTCAGATAGAGGTACTCAGTTTACTTCACAGTTTTGGAGGTCTGTACAGCGAGAATGGGGTACTCAGGTTAGGTTAAGCACAGTTTTTCACCCTCAAACGGACAGACAGTTCGAGTGCACTATTCAGATATTAGAGGACATGTTGCGTACTTGTGTCATTGATTTTGCGTACTCGTACGAGTATTCATATGGCTCCATATGAGGCTTTGTATGGGAGAGGTGTAGATCTCCAGCTGATTGGTTTGAGCCGGGCAAGGCTAGGCTATTGGGTACAGACTTGGTGCAGGATGATTTAGACAAGGTGAAGGTAATTTAGGAGAGGTTTCATACAGCGCAGTCGAGACAAAAGAGTTATGCGGACAGGAAGGTTCGGGATGTGTCTTACATGGTTGGTGAGAAGGTTCTATAGAAGGTTTCCCCATGAAGGGTTTTATGAGATTTGGGAAGAAGGGTAAATTGAGTCGTCGGTTCATTAGGCCTTTAAGGTGCTTCAGAGGATTGGGGAGCTGGCTTATGAGCTTGCTTTGCCACCTAGCTTATCGAGTGTGCATCCGGTATTTCATGTTTCTATGCTCCGAAAGTATATTGGTGATTCGTCTCATATTTTGGATTTCAGCACGGTTCAGTTGGATGGTGGTTTGACTTATGATGTGGAGCCAGTGGCTATTTTGGAGCGGCAGGTTCGAAAGTTGAGGTCAAAGGATATAGCTTCTGTGAAAGTGCAGTGGAGAGGTCGGCCCGTAGAGGAGGCTACCTGGGAGACCGAGTGGGAGATGCGGATCAGATATCCTCACCTATTTGGGACTTCAGGTATGTTTCTTGACTCGTTTGAGGACGAACGTTTGCTTAAGAGGGAGAGGATGTAACGAACCGGTCGGTCGTTTCATGAGTTACTGCTCTGTTTCCCCCATTTATTCTTCTTATTGTCTTGTCCAGCTGTATTATGTGTTACCGGGTTAGTTGATTCGGCTTTGTAGTGGTTTGGAGAGGTTTGAGACACTTAGTCTCTTTTGAGTAGGCTTAAGTTGAAAAAGTTAACCAGATGTTGACTTATAGGAAAAAGGGCTCGGGTGTGAATTTTGATGGTTCGGATAGCTTTGGGAGGTGGTTTGAGACTTAGGAGCGTGATCGGATTGTGTTTTGGAGGTCCGGAGTAGATTTAGGCTTGAATTGGCGAAATTGGAATTTTGGCATTTTCCGGTTGATAGGTGAGATTTTTATATAGGGGTCGGAATGGAATTCTAGAGTTTCAACTGGTTCGTTGTGTCAAATGTGATGTGTATGCAAAATTTCAGGTCACTCGGACGAGGTTTGATAAACTTTTTTATTAAAAGCAAAATTCGGAAGATTTTGGAACCTTAGGCTTGAATCCGATGTTATTTGGTTGATTCGATGTTGTTTGACATGTTTTGAAGATTGGTATAAGTTTGGACAGTGGTATATGACTTGTTCGTGCTTTTGGTTGAGGTCCCGGGGGCCTCGGGGTGATTTCGGATGGTTGACGGGAAGTTTGGAGTTAGGAATTTGCAGTTGAAGCTATTGAGTTTTCTGCCATAACCGCACCAGCGGCTTGGGGACCGCAGGTGCGAGCCCGCAGAAGCGGAAGTGAAGTCGCAGATGCGGCCAAGAGAGGGAAAGGCTAGAGCAGCAGAAGCGGAACTTTTGGCACACCTGCTATAGCGCAGGTGCGAGAATATGATCGCAGGTGCGGTGGCTAGGCAGATAAGTGAAATCCGCAGATGCGCACCTGGGACTGCAGGTGCGGGTCCGCAGGTACGATAATTGGACCGTAGATGCGTTTTTGCTGGGTCAGAACATATATATTTCACCCTTCACGAATTCGGGTTATTTTTCATAACATTCCAAACGGAAAGAAGTTTTGCAGAGCTAATTGAAGGGAGAATTCAAGAGGGTTTCTTAGAGGTAAGGCCCTTGGTCCCTAAACTCGTTTTATGATGATTTTTAATGTTGTAAACTTGAAATTTATGGGAAAATCAGTAGCAAATTTGGGGTTAGGGCTTGGAAAATTGGAGACCTGAAATTAGGGATTTGAGGGGTAATTTGTGGGCGGATTTTGGTACTTTTGATATGAATGAATTCGTGGGGGAATAAGGATTCCATTGATGTAAATTTTGTCAGATTCCGAGACGTGGGCTCGGGGGTCGGGTTTGGTCAATTTCGGGATTTGTGCTATAATTTGATTATTTTTGAGTGGGCTTTGTTCCCTTAGCATATTTTGATGGTTATATACTGATTTTGGTTAGATTCGGGGCATTTGGAGATTGAATCGAGAGGAAAAGGCGTCGCGGGCTAGAGTTTGGATTGGCTTGAGGTAAGTAACGCTTCCAAACTTGGTTCTGAGGGTTTGAGACCCCGAACTGTGTATTCTATGATTACTATTGAGGTGACGCAATGCCAAGTGACGGGCGTGTGGGCGTGCACCGTGAGAAATGCGGCCTGGATCATTCCATGGCACCGCTTAGTGACTCTTTTATGTGGTTATTTATGTTGTAATTATGTGATTAAGTTGATAAGCTTTAAATCATGCTAAATATCATGTTCAGGCTTCACGCCTATATTGTTGAGACCAGAGAGGTCGTTTCTTGCTGTCATGTCATTAGCTTCATTTATAATCTATACTCAGTCCTGTTCATGCATAGTATATCATGCCTCAGTCTCGATTATTGCCACTTGACATATCATATCATTGTCGGGCTTGTATCATGACATTTTTGCCCGTGTGTATGAGAGTGGAGAGTATTGACTAAGTGAGGCCAAGAGCTAGATATTGAGTGACAGTACGGGATCATGTTGCATGCCGCAGCAAGATATTGATCATGCCTTCGCTGGCATTGATATAGTGTTTGGGCTCAGAGAATCCCCTCTAGAATCTTTACACCCCCAGTGAGCGCAGTAGTTGATGATATTGAGGGATGGATCTTTCCTGGACATGGATCTTGTCCGAAGTATTGGTATGGAGATGGATCTTATCCATGAGGCTGGATTGGACTATTTTCCTCGGCACTGAGTGACTTATAGTTTACGATATACGTATATTCCGGGATGGATCTTCCCTGGGCCGAGTGGGCCGTATATAGTACCAAGTGGTTGAGCACTGTGAGTGGAGGTATCATACGTTACATTGATAATGCTATTTGTGCATTAGTACTTAGAGTTTTCCTGAGTTTTATACTCTGTATTATTCATACTGTGTTTAGTTATTTCTCAGAAATTACATGAACTGTAAGCATGCCTACTTTTTCATACAATTATCTGTTGCAACCTGTATGAGGTTTGGTTCGTCACTACCATCAGTCCATAGTTTGGACTTGTTACTTACTGAGTTGGTATACTTACATTACCCCATGCACCCCTGTGTGTAGATCTAGGTATCTCGGGGCACGGTAGGGGTTGCTGATCTTGCCAATTGAGGACTTTCTGTGGAGGTTGCGAGGTAGCTGCTTGGCGACCGTAGTTCCGCCTTCTCCTTCCTTATCTTCCTTATAGTACTTTTATTCAACATTCTCAGACTATGTAGTCTTATATATTTCAGACAGTTGTAGTATGTTGCTCATGACTTAGTGACACTCGGGGTTGGGAGTATGTATTTCATTCAGCTGGATCTGAGTTCTATTTTTATCTTATTGGATTTCTGTTTAAAAATATAATTTTTCTTAAGTCTTAAATTGGAAAATGGAGTGAATGGGTAATAATTGGCTGGCCTAGTATCACGATAGGTGCCATCATAACGTGGTTAGATTTTGGTTCGTGACAAGCCCGATCCCGTCAATAATAATAAAAACTATATGGACTGTTGAGGCGTGCAGTCTAGTCCATAATATCTATCACAACACGACTCTTAGGCCCCAACTCAGTCATTCATCTCTCCAGTCCCTCGTGCTCACAAATCTCATGCCAATCAGCCAAATAATGATAACATGATATGAAAACAAAGGATAACAGAGACTGGGGTATGATATGAGAATGAATAAATATGACTGAGTATATAACTGCAATTTAAGCAAATAACTCAACATCAGAGATGACCTCAATGGGTCCCAACAGAATAAGCATATAGCCTAAAGAAGATTTCTAACATAATTCACAGCTCAATTTCTCTAACACGTAGAAATTTCATGGATAGAAACAAGATTAGGTAACTATACAGTATCATAGAATCAACCGTGTCATAATTCACATGGTGAACGCCCACACGCTCGTCACCTAGCATGTGCGTCACCTCAACACCAAATACATAACTCGTATGTTCAGGGATTCATACCCTTAGCACCAAGTTTATAAGTGTTACTTACCTCGAACAAACTAAATCTAATATCGAGCAAGCCAAACAATACTCTAGAAACGTCATTCCCGCATACCGACCTCCGAACGACTCGAAACTAGTCAAAAGCAACTCAAGGTTGTGATGGATAAGAAACAAAAAGAATATGGCAGTAATTTATGAATAACTTGAAGAGTTCTTTGGACTTGAAATAGGGTGAAGAGGTTACATTCATGTCAGATATACAGAATGTATGTTACGGTTATTTCTGTTTTCTTTATTCAAGTTTTTGTTTTTCTTAATCTAAAATTGCTTCATATTGCAATGACCCAACCTGTTGTTCTGAGCATATGCATTTAGTTTGATGGTTCGAGTTCATGAATAGCTTCATATGGTGTACAATGACTTGCGTGTATCGTCAGTTTTGGTCTTCGAGTTGTTTGAAATTAATTTAGAAGAATGATTCCTAAATAGGAAGCTTTAAGTTGGAAAAGTTGACCAAGTTTGACTTTCATGTATTTGACTACGGATAAGAGTTTTAACGATATCGTTAGGTTCAAATAGTGATTTTGGACTTGGACGCATGCTTGGAGTTTCATTTGGATGTTTCTAGAAGGTTTTGGCGCTAATTAGAGAAAGTTGGCAATTTGAATGTTTGGAAAGTTCATAGGTTTGACCAAGAGATGACTTCAATATTATTGGGTTTGGATTGTGGTTTTGGGAATTAGAATAGGTTTGTTATATCATTTAGAACTTGTCTGCAAAATTTGAGGTCATTCCGAATTGATTTGATTTGGTTCGGTACGAGTTTTGGAAGTTAAAAGTTCAAAGGTTCATTAAGTTTGATTAGAGATGCGATTCGTGATTTTGATGTTGGTATGTGGGATTTGACGCCTCGAGTAGGTTCGTATTATATTTTTGAACTTATTGGTATGTTTTATGGGATCCCGAGGGGCTTGGGTGAGTTTCAGATAGGTTTGGGTTGTGTTGCGCTAGTTTTTTATGTTTCGACGTCATTTCTTCAAGCATAAATGGTATAATATTAAGCAACTGAACTCCAAATTATGTTTTGATTGAAGCATTAGATCCATATCGTAATTACGAAGCCATAACAAAAACAATCATCGAATTTGGACGTCGTATGAGGGAGTTATGCATATTTTAGTATTGGAGAAGTTAATTGTTGCTGGTGCTTCGCATATGCAAACCGCAAAAGCGGAAATGACTGCTGAAAAACCGCCAGGTGCAAGTTTTGGGTGCAAAAGCGAAAATCCCTATGTGTAAAAAATCAGACTGCGTTCATTTGGTATTTTGAGCATATCTTGAGTTCTAAAGCTCCGATTAAGTGATTTTCGCGGCGTTCTTCTCGTATTTTCATGGGGGTCAGTATCTAACCTCAATTGTGTATTAAAATGTTTCATTTTTGAATTAATCTTTGTTTTTATTGGAGAATTATGGGGTTTTTTTATCAAAAATTTTCTAAAGAGAATAATTGTGTTTTGAACATCGATTCAGAGTTGGAATTGGATGAAATTAGTATGGGTGGACTTGTATTCGAATGGGTTGTAGTAATTTATAAGATTTTTCCGATTCCGAGGTGCAGGCTCGAGTTGACCTTTTTGTTGACTTTGAGTTTTTTAGTTAAGTATTCGATCTTTATCGCTTAGGTTTGTTTCCTAAGGCATTATTTGATGTTTTTGGGTTGCTGTTTTTGACTAGTTTCAAGTCGTCCGGAGGTTTATTTGCATGGGGTGGACTTTCTGGAGTATTGTATGACTTGTTAGATATTTGATTTGGCTTGTTTGAAGTAAGTATATTACCTAAACTTGGTTGAGACACTAGTTGCCTGAGTTATTTATGATAGCTACGTGCTATGGATGCGCATATGTGTGGAGTAAGAGCCTATGAGCAAGCACCGAGGAATTTATCTATGCTCGAGATAGTTCTTAGTCTATGACATGCCTTAAATTGATTGTTAATGTCACGATCCAAAATTTAACTAGTCGTGATGGCACCTAACCCAACCCACTAGGTAAGCTATTTAACAATAAACCACAATTTTATATATGCTTACAAGAATTTTGAGCCTCATCACCGACAACATTCCTTGGCACTTGCCTTTTAAAAAAGTTCCATCAAGTCCTAAAAAGGATTTCAGACATACTTTAAGTTATTCTTAAGGGCTTAAAAGCAGACATACATCCTCAAAAATCTCCTCTTACCTTCCCCCATTGCATTCTTAGATATATTTATCACCACATCAGTCACGATGTGGTTTTCTCTTAATTCTTGAGAATATGCCTCTAACTTGTTATACTCATCCAAGTAGTTGTCCACCAATTTCTCTAAAACTATCCTCTCACCTTCTTTAGCTTTGAATCACTTACATTCATTTTAAGTCTGTCTTTCAAGTCAACCTTCATTTCTTTAACCATAAACTTAGAATTATTATGAATATTTCTATTGAAATAATGTGTTAAAGTAGCAGGAGTAGCTCTTATATTCTCATATACTTCACCACAGTTATGATCATTCCTTCAAAAAAAAATTCTTTATCCCTTGTTTTTTCCTATCCTCAGAAATACAACACTTAAAGTGACACCCAACTTCACACTTGTATATAAGTCTTCTCCTAACACTCTTATCGATGAAAACCCTTCTTATTGGAAACAACATAAAACCAATAACCTTATCAGCTTTAGCAAGATCCTTAAATATTATACCCTTTTCTATAATTTTATACCTATCAAGTTGGTCTGTAATTTCAAACATCTTTTGCCTCTCAAATACATCTAGGACATCACTATCATAATTACTTTGTACACTTTCATTATATAGATCCTCCTCACTATTATCACAATCAGTAACAACAATAACATGTACATTATTGGTATCAGTAGGTTAGGTAAAATAGGAACAATAAGAGTATCATCAAGAAGGTCAATCATAAATAAATCAATATCCTTGAAACCTCCATTAATTAGGGCTTAAAGTATCACGCCCTGAAGCTGGGTGAGGCGTGATGGCGCTCAACCTACCTTACCCATTGAGCAAGGCCTATTATAACTAAATGAAATTCAAAATAGAATATCACACCAAGAAAAATCATAAATAAATCTTAAGACAATAACTATATGAAAATTAAATTATAACATAAAACTTAACATGAATCTAAATACTGGAGCCTCCAGTATTTAACATGTCTGACTGCTAAAACCACTGGGAAAGTCATAAGCCTCCAACTGATGCCTGAATACACAAATCAATGGGGCATTTCCCTGGAATAATATAAAAGTCCAAAAAGAAATAAAAGCCTGAGAAGAGATCTGCAACCGCTAGAATAAATCAATGGAGCTTGTGAGCTAAATCTAGAAAGCACATCTCTAGCTACGAACTTTATCACCTGCACACCCGAAAGAGATAAGTATCTCCAAGGGTACCCAATAAATCTTGTTTACTTTCTCCTAAGCGGAGGACAAGACCTTTCTGGACTAAATAATTATAATAAGGATGTAATAAATATAACTCAAACAATTTAATAAGTTAATAGTAAATCTAAATATGAAGTGTAACATGAAATCTAAATTTTGGACTAACATGAATCTAAATATTGGAGAATCTTATCTGGAATAATTCTTATATCGGTAGGTTTGTATGCTCGTTAATGTCAGAATATATTTGATGTTCATAACCATATATAAATACTACTAGTTTGATATTTATATCTAAGTTATCTGATGCCCGTGGAGAATACTATTTAGCGTAACTGAAAGAGTGGTGCTATCATAGTTATAACAAATATTTAGTACCATTATATGACACAAAATAATTTATTATAGCTATTCATAAAATTTAACTTCTAGATGTACGTTATACGAGTGGGTATCAGTATATTGTATATGTAACTCTTACCCTTAGTCTGAATACAAATAGTCATCTATGGCTATCTAACATTTCTAGTTTTTATGGCTATGGACCGCTGAGTCGATGATTTATCATTATTTGCCCCTCCTAATTCTTAGGGCTATCTCCCTTAATCTGTTGTTCATCTTTGCTAATGTAATGCACTCACATTCGTATTTCTTACTATTCTCATCACCTCCTGTTATTATGAGTCACAAGGTGCTAATTATATTTCAGGTGCTTTATATACTTTGTCTGGTTGATCTTAGCTCACCCTCGAAATTCCATCAAGGAACTTGAGGCATAACTTTCTTTTACTAGACTCTTGCGTACTGTACTCACTCGTGTACATCTTGCCTAGTTCATATACTTTGTCCAATTGATTCTTATTTCTCCTTAGGACCATATCCTGAAACTTGAGGTCTAATCTTTCTCATTTAACTCTTGACTATTGCACTCAGTTGCCTACCTCTTGTCTGATTTCATTTGTGGTGGTTGTTGCTTGACTGGTCGTCCTAATATTTTGATTCAATTTGATAAGTACTTTAGGATATTCTTTCCGGGGTTCCCTTGTTTCTTTAGTACTAATCTCTCTTCACGTGTGAATCCTGTATCATTTATTAAAGTAATGGATACATATTATAAAGTATAAATTTAAATACACCACAAGCTAGGATTCTCATGTAACGTTATCATTTTTTATCAATAAAGTTAAAAGATATACTCTCTGATCAATTCTATCTCTATTCATCTAGCCTTCATGCTATCAATTAAATTTTGATATATCTCTATAGTTTAAAATTCGGTTGCTCCAATAGATGATGTCAGAAGATCATTCTTTGATCAACTTTATCTTCACTATATACTTCTGCTTTAACAATATCAATTACGCTTTGATATAATTGTCTCTCAAGGTTGACTGCTCTTTTGTGGAGTATCCAAACCTCGCTATTTCTTGTTAATGTATTTGTCATGCACAAAATTTTTAAAATGATTAACTTTAGTGTCAGTTTTCTCCTTGTACTTTTCTAAAAGGATCCGGATGTACTAAAAATATATTATCCCAATATTTACGAAGTATATTGCGTATAATGTAAGTTCAAGAATATAACAAACTAAAAGCAGTATAATAGAGACTCACAAAATTGTAGATAACTATATGTGTGAATTCATCTTTCTAGCTCAAATATACGCAGAACCTTACATCTTTTTCAAGAACAAGAAGCAAATAATAGTATAGTTAATTATAGATTATATAACGACATCTTTATCAAATATTGATATTCTAGGGCTATTTATGTTACGAAAGATTTTACTATATATAAAGCTTTTAGATACTTTATTAGAGTTCTTTTTTTAATCTTGTTTCACAAGAAAAAAAAAACTTGGCTTACATTTTAAAGATAGCTAAAGAGGAAATAGTCAAATGACAATGATGAAATAAGAAAGGGGAGGGCATTTAACGTTTCAACTAAATTTATACATACAATTTTAGTTTTATAAGGAGTTGTTTAACTTTTATTTTGATCAAGTCATATTTCATATAAAATTTTTGCATTAACCTCTCCTTGCAGGAAAATAAATTATAGCGTTTGAAATACAAGGTTTTAAGTACATGTTTTTTTCTAAATTTAAAATTAACATACTTAAAAATACATAAAATTGTATTATAACTCTAATACTTAAAATATTTTAGAAAAATTATTGTCACAAAATATAAGGTTACGCACAAAAAAATTTATATCCTGTTTGGCCAAGCTTATTTTTGGCCAAAAATGCTTTTTTTTGGCCAAAAGTATTGAGATGTTTGGCCAAGATTTTGGAAAAAAAAAAGTGTTTTTGAGGAGAAGCAGAAGCAGTTTTGGAGAAGCAGAAAAAAGTAGTTTCTCTCCAAAAGTACTTTTTTGAGAAGCACTTTTGAAAAAAAAATACACTTAGAAGCAGTTTTTTAAAGTTTGGTCAAACACTAATTGCTGCTCAGAAGTGCTTTTCAAACTAATTAGCCAAACACAAACTGTTTCTCACCAAAAGTACTTTTAAGAAAAATACTTTTGAAAAAAAAACACTTCTCAAAATAAGCTGATTTTTGCAGCTTGGCCAAACGGGCTATTAAAGACAACTCTATTAGCACAACTTGTTTGGCATAGGTGTGACTGCACTCAAGATTTAAGATATAAAACTAAAGGCAACATAAGCTAAAATATGAATAAGGTACAAAAGTGATCCTATTGTAATAACATTAAAAAATGGAAAGAATTTAAAATATAAAAAGTAGTACATAAAAAACGGGTCCATTTTCTAGAAGGTGAACAACTAAGATAAGAAACTAATCACTCTCAACGTATAACATGTATATGAATCATTTTGAGGTATTATTATATGCAAAGTGTAGATTTGATGAGAAAAATTTCGATGAGAAAATTAATCTTGAGTAAATTGATGGCTTGAAAAATAAAGAAGAAAGAGCATTTTCATGACCCAAATTCAAGCATTAAAAATAGCGTCATTGGAAGCACAACTCTTTCATTACAAAGGTATTCAAAACGATTATATCATGAACGGAGTTCTACATAAGTAATCTTAAACAATCATCTTTCATTATCGAAGCCGACTTCTTTCAAAAGTGTTGCTCTAATTTCTTATTTGCCACAACGTTTTTAGGACCAAAAATGCAAATATAACCTCTGGTAAAATATTCTTATGTGGCAGTCTCTTAATCCTGCTTGGGACCAAACCACAAGACGCATAAAAATTCTCTTTATTCGCTCTCCGTAAAATTTACTGAGTGCACAATTGGCAAAGTTATGTTGTTTCACAAGTGCAGTGTATATTTTGGTCATTTGGCGGGCAATATATACTTAAGGAACTCTTCTGCATGATCACACATTATAGTTTTCAGTCTTATAAATAAAAATATGATAGATGTGAAAAGTTGCAACGGTTGATGAATCATGAATGTGTCCTTGCAAAGAAATGTCTCCCACTGAAGAAAGCACAATAACTTTCTTCGGCTAATGAAATTGCTTTAATTTTTTTTTTATTGGACAATGTTGCTCTGTGCATTTTTTAATCTCCATTATGCCATTTTAAAAAATTACTCTCTCAAAGCATTAGTACATACATATAACGGAAGTGTTAAAGTGGCTTCCCCAAGCTGTGGAAACTCTTCGAATTGCAACGATTAACGTGATTTTTTTTGTGTGTAAGATAAATAGGTTAGGTTTAAGAAGGGTGATTTAGTAATTTAACTTTAGCCTTAAAGACTTCCTACTTTTAAAATAGTATAGATAGATATAGATAGATAACTTTTTGTTAACACTAGCATCTTCCTGACAACATTCCTAAACCTTGTCACCTCGTCTTTCATAGAACAGATCCTTTACACTGACCGTACATTTTTTTAACCTTCTTTCGAGCTAGTTTCATCCCATCTCCTCCTTACTTCAATATCATTTTGCTTCTCATATTTTGCACCACAGATAATTAGTGTTGTTAAAGAAGCATTGAGCCTCTCTAATTCCGTAGTGGATGCCAATCGTTCACGAAATAGATAGGAAAGACGTCACATATGGTTGGTTTGGAATTGATAAAACTTCTACATAATCCATCCATATATTTGTATAAAAAGGAGTCGTATATAGTTGTAGTTGCAGCCTATGTGTTTGACAACATCTTTGGTAAATTAATTCGGACTAGTAATACAGCCTTAGTTAACCAAATTTTCAACATAGTTGCATCCATCTTTGATCTTTAAATAAGTAATTTCTCAGTTCAAAAATTATTTTTCCTTGTCAAACTTTGACACATGAAACATGATTGGCACGTGTGTTACACTAAGGGGTAATACGATTTATGCGGGATAAGTTATGTTGGGATTAGTTATCCTGATATTATTTTTTATTCACTGTTTGGTATGTTATATTAAAAATAAAAATTGCATAATTTCTAAGAAGAAGGTATAAGTTATTCCGGCACTAATTATCCCACCCTCTACAATGTATAAATTATTCCGACACTAATTTTAATCCCGAGATAATTTATACCACGTTTGCTAATCAAACAAACATTAAGGTAATATTAATTTTTTATACCAATACTATACCTTCTTATACCTTATACCAAACGACCCCTAGATCTTTGGAAATTGTTGGTGTTCACGTAAGATGATACTTATACCACTTTGAACAATTATAGGGGGGTCATAAGATCCCATACAGTTTAAGTGTGCAACAGGAAAAGCTGAACAAGTTCACGAAGGAAATTATGTATTATCCCAAACAGCTTTTTTAATTGTCAAAACTGATGGCCCTATTTATGTTACATCAAGCAGAGTAGGAAAATGAAGACAGTAAAAAAGAATTTGTGGCACATGTTGATGCCGTATAGCTGTTGGAGTAATAAATGTACTAAACTAAATGGGGCCGAAGAATCTTTGATCTGCCTACACTGAATCTGGCACGCGCCCTCCACACTCCCCAATCACCCTTCTTTTAACTTCTCTCTCCTCACATTTCTTCAATAGCTTTTTATCTCCACACTCCCCAAACCCTTCCCTGGTAATTTCTCTTCACCTTTCTGCAAAATCTTTAATATTTTTATATACCCCTTTTTCCTTTCCTCTGTAAATTTCTTTTACGAGATTTCATTTTGAATCACCAGAAAGTTTTTTTCTTTCTTCTTGGTATGTGTTAATCTTCGTTTTCTGTGCTTGCCTTTGGTTGTTTTAGCTAAAGTAAACGTGCCATAGGAGAACAAAGTGTTCCTTTAATATCATAGAAATAATGGTGGTTATGTGTCTTCATCTAAAGTTTTGGGGTTGTGGGGTGAGTATATGGACTCAAGATTATACTATCTTGGCTAAACGATATCAGGGAAAAGTAATTCTTCTTTTTTACTTCCTTTTTTTGGTTTTAACATTTTATGTGTAAAGTGTCAAGACTTTATTATCGAATCAAGCATATTTCATGTTTGTACTTTTAGATGCTATCCTTCATTTGATTTCTTAGAGCCTATTTGGATTAACTAATTTCAAGCTCTTGGAAAGATAGGAAATTATATCATTACAACCCCAGTGACTAAATGTATGATTTAATTGTAAAAAAGATTTACAATTTGTGTTTACTTGAACAGACTAAATATAATTTGTGTGTGTATAGATGGGCTTCAATTCATTTGCACTCAAGGGGAGCTTTAAGGATTTAGTTATTGTGCTATTTTCCGGTTCCTCTATAAGAAAAGAAAAATCTAATGCATTCTCACATTTAGTTGTTAAATGTACCTGCGAGCTCTCAAGTTTAAAGTGCTCTCCTTGTACTCTGCAGATTCTCATTTGCCTTTTGCCTGTGGACTTTATCGGTGTCTGTCTCTAGATGTTGGGTGGTGTAGCTTCTGTTTCCATGTTCACCAATCAAACTGCTAATGTAAGTAATCCTCTTGCGGCAAGGATACTCATATAGCACAATGTTTAGTTCAAGTGTCAGAAATGAACTTGTGTTGGATTTTGTGTACCTTGTGCTAACTACTGCTAGTTAAAGTTTATCACTCTCCTTTGGTATCTGTTAGGCTATGTTCTCCACGGTCCCTAATTTTTCATTGTTCTATTCTAGCTTCGCTCTTTTTAACATTGCTTAGTGGGTTAACGTTCTTTTCTTCTCCTTTCTGCAGGGCTTTCAAGTTGCTTCTTTTTTGTTTGTTAGATCTTCCAACCTGTCTAAGAAGTACTCAATTCCACAACCTTTTTTCAAAATTCCTGGCATTAGGGAACATATTTTCCAATTTGTAGCCGGTAATAATGGAAGCCTTACCAGAAAGAACATTGTCTTTGCTATTCCAAATGGAAAGGACGATGCTGAAAAAGAAGGTTCAGATTACTATATTGATTATCCAGTTGCCATTGATCGGAAACAAGATGGAAATTCTTGTGCGCCAGAGATGGAAACAACTTTTTCCTTGTTGCCATGTGGTGAGGGTACTCCTAAAAGTAATGAGATCAATGGTAAGGAAGATGGCTTACTTGCTAAGCTGATTGCTGTTCATTTGCATGTACTGGCAATGGAACAATGGAACGCCTCCAAACTTACAATGTCCCACAAGTATGTTCTCTTTTAATTTTTTTTATAAATATTTCCATAAGAAGTATGTCCATTTCTATTGTGAGATAATATAGGCCTGTTTACCCTCATTTCTGTCCTCTCTCAGACTCCCAAAGGAGAAATACCAGCAGATAAAGTTATCATTTCTGTGAAATAACAACATAAATTGAACCGTGTAGGAAGCGCGTGGTTGAAAGATCTAATGGAAGGCTATTGCTATGTGATGAGAACATAGCTAGCATGGAGGATTTATCCAGTAGAATACAGACACATAATCAATATGCGTTCTTCCTTTTTATTGATGAAGTTTTTGGTTTACTTAAGTACTTTCATTTACTGTATCTTGAGTGTTTTAAAATAAACTTGAATCATTACGCGTAAAAGTTATTGAGAGTGGTTACACTGAATACCTGCTCTTTATCAGCTTTTCCACCAGCAACTCTACTGCAATTTTCCCTGCTTGATCATATATTCCTGCAACTAACTTGAGATTCCATGGATGACAGAAATTACTTGGTCAGTGCAACAAACCTAATTCATTATTTGGCATTGAAAAGCCTTGACGTAGAGCAGCTTAAAGATGAACTTTCTTCCATTGGTCTTCTGAGTTTAGACACAATAAATCAACATGTTCTTGCAAGTCTTTCTGCAGGCATCCGACTGTTAGATAACTTGAAATATGATTCTTCAAGTCGTAGTGTCTCATATAGTGAAGGAATCTCTTCAACCAAAAGTCTGGACAAACAAATCAACGGGGAATTTTCTATTAGTACAATAAGGAGGAGGGCATCCCATACTGGAGACCTGTTATTGGGCAGATTGCCAGAAAAGAGAAAAACTCATATCATGGTAACAGTGGGGCAAGAAGCTATAGAAAACGAAACACTAGTGGAAGATCTTCTCAATGCTGGAACTACAATTGTTCGTATCAACTGTGCCCATGGAAGCCCTGAAATTTGGAGTGAGATCATCAGAAGGGTGAAAAGAAGCTCTCAAATCCTTGAAAAGCCTTGTCGAATTCTCATGGACTTAGCTGGGCCCAAGCTTCGAACTGGAACGCTACAGCCCGGTCCACGTGTGTTGAAACTATCTCCCAAGAAGAATGCTTATGGTCAAGTGATATGTCCTGCCCTAGTTTGGCTCTCAAGCCCAGGAGCTGGTTCTCCACCTGCCCATGTATCCCCTGATGCTGTTCTACATGTGGACGGTGAAGAACTTCTTAGTAAGCTGGAGCCGAATGATGTTGTGACATTATCTGATGCTCGTGGAAAACAAAGGACACTGAAGATCTTAAGCAAGTATCCTGTTTTCTCCGGCATTGGATTTATGGCTGAATGCAGCAAGACTGCTTATGTCAAGTCAGGTGCAAAATTGTTTATCAAGGACAAGAGAAAGAAATTTTCAGCTGGACATGTAGTAAACATTCCTCCTCTCAAGCAATTTATCAGATTAAGGGTTGGTGACTTGCTGTCTATCTCACGAGATAGTCAAAATGAAGAAAACAAGTTGAATTATTCTTCCGCTGGTGCTCACAGGATAACCTGCTCATCCGGATATGTTTTTGATGCAGTGAAGCCTGGGGAACCAATTGCTTTTGATGATGGGAAGATATGGGGTATTATTAAAGCAACTAGCACTTCCGAAATTGTTGTATCAATCACCCATGCAAGTCCTACAGGTAGTAAACTTGGGTCAGAGAAGTCCATAAATATTCCAAGGAGCAATATTCGGTATGAAGGCCTCACTTTAAAGGACCTTATAGATCTTGACTTTGTGGCCGAGCATGCAGACATGGTGGGGGTATCATTTGTCCGAGATGTCAGTGACATTCTACTGTTGCGCCAAGAACTTGAGAAGCGGAAAAGAGGGGACTTGGGGGTTGTTTTAAAGATTGAGACAAAAGGAGGATTTGAGAGATTGCCGCTCCTACTATTGGAGGCAATGAAAATGCCAAATCCTTTAGGCGTCATGATTGCCAGAGGAGATCTTGCTGTAGAGTGTGGATGGGAAAACATGGCATATATACAGGAGGAGATAATCTCCGTCTGCAAAGCTGCTCATGTTCCTGTCATTTGGGCAACACAGGTCCTGGAGTCGCTCGTCAAGTATGGGGTGCCCACTAGAGCTGAGCTAACTGATGTGACAGACGGAATGAGGTCAGTAGTCTCTTTGCCTCTGTGTGTGTGCGTGTGTGAGTGCATTTTGATTCCCATCTTTCCTTTTTGGGTTTTTTTGAGGAGTTGAGTCGGGAGTCGAGGAGGTTATAGTCTGGCTGCTTCTTTATTTTTTCTATATACTTAAATGGAGTTTAACATGTGCTGGAACTTCTAACATTAAAATGTGACATAACTTATCAAGTCAAACACTTGAATGGACTTTTCTTGATCAGTTATATCTCAAAGAAGTCAAATTTGCTCAGCACATATGCATAAGTTTTAACTAGTTTTGAGGCATGGAAACTTGTGAATGCACGGATATACTTGTCAATAGTAGGTGGAGTGTACATGGAGAAAGATAAAACGCATCTTTTACTGGAAATATACTTGAGGCTTAGATTATATACAATATTAAAAGCTATAAAGGAACCAAGTACAGAGAGGAATAGTTGTCCCAATAACTCATGTATAGCCCAAAAAATTGTATGCTAATAACTAATCTTTGAAACGGAGTTATTTAGCAATTGATGCCAAATAATCGGCAAAGGTCCTGAATGCTTTAAAAATCAACTGTGATCACATTTATTCCTAGTTAATAAGCATCTCTGTGTGTGTGTTGGGGGGGGGGGGGGGGGTTTGAGGAACCATCTATAATATGTCAATTAAAAGTCAAAGAATGAGTATTAATTGGATGATGGAAATAACCATGGAGATATATGGGGCTGGTATGTCTAACTTTGTAAGAGTAAATTTGCTTTTTGTTGATCTTGGACCCCTTTTGCTTAAAACTGGTATTTGGAAGGACCAGTTTGTGGACTGAGATATTGGACTGGTGTTGAGTAGGACTTACTAGCTCATATACAATCAACAAAGAGGTCTTTCCCTTAAATCAGATAACCAATGGTGTTGATAAAGAAATAAATGCCCTTGTCTGACCACTTATCCTCAAACCATTTTTGCCCACCTAACCCCCTTAAAATCCTCCAAATAATCTCAAATATGTGCTGTTGTTAACTCGTATTAGAACTGTAGTAGAAACTCGACCTTTACTCCATTTTCCTGTGAATGTTTTTCGACAGCACGACCCGTGTTTAATCTGTTTTCTTATTGCAGGACAAGTTGTATCATGTTGAACAAGGGTAAATGCATTGTGGAAGCTGTTACTTTCTTACACAGAATATTGAGCAATCACTCCATGAAGCCAAATGCGGAATTTAAGCCTCTTGCTTTATCCAGCCATGACTCTTAGTTGCGTTGACCGTACGAGTAGCTGCTGATGTATTCTCCCCACTCGTGTACATCCTCTACTTCACCATGACCATTTCTTCTGCTATGTACATACATCAATATTAAGCGAAACCAAACAATTAGTAGTAGTGTACAATCCTATTATCTTAACAGTTGAAGAACTATGTGAAACCAGGGTTCAAATCTAAACTGAGACAAAAATACGAGGTGATCTCTTTGTTTGCCCAAATCTTTGGAGGTACTGGTAATGTAATTCTTGGTGCTTGTACTTGTGAAAGGTGGCAAGTAACTGGTAAAATAGTCAAAGTATGCGCAAGCTGGCCGAACACCAATGTTATCAAGAGTTCCCCCTAACGGCACACTGTATATAATCTTGAGATGGCCAATGTGAACAGTAAGTGGTATCTGTTGATGAAATGCCATTGCATGGAACTGAGGAATAGCGGATGCTTAAACATATAGGCGGATGAGACATAGAAAGAATAGATTCAAGTGCTCCTGAGTCAAGAGACTCTTCTCCCTAAATAGCATTCATGTAAAGAGTGATTTTTTGTTTTTTAGAGATGCCCTTGATGATTCGGATCTACCCCTTGCATCTTCATATCTTTGAAAGCCCAGACTATTGTTCTGGATCTGCATTAGTCATATTTCAGGTGCAAAGCCTCTTCAGCTTTTTTCAAGCTTGATGGTCAAGTTCCCTGCGACTTCCATAAATACGTTGGGAAAGCAAGAGAACGCTTTGCATTTTCTTATGCATGTACATCACACCTCCTATGGTTGTTACCAAAGCTCCTAGTGAACCCAAAATGGGCGATGGACTTGGATCTACCAAATGACACATTAAAAAAAAGCCTGTTGTTGCGCATTATGAAGGAACAAAAATCCATGGGTACTACCAATAAAAAAGTAACATCACAATGATTAAAAAGTATTGTGCACTTATTCTGATATGGGGCTCAAGTTAAATGGCTTATTCCTAGTCATTTCATTGGTAACCCAGTTGAAAAGCATTAGGTAGACATAAGTGTAATTCAGCAGTCAGCAGCAAGCCGGTCAAAACACATGATATTGCTTGTTAGCTCTTTCTATCTGGTGAAAGACTTCTGGGGTAGATGGTACTTAAAAACCAATTAGTCATATCTAAAGAGCAATCGCCATCAACCTTTATCCACGGTTAAAAAGAATATGAAAAAAGGAACTTTGCATGTGTTAATTTGTTGATGTTGTGCAAAGAATATGAAAAAGGAACTTTGCATGTGCGAATTTGTTGTGCATCCTAAGTTCTGATAAAGAAAGGAGATTTTAGTTAGTTGACGATCAACATAAAATTATTTAATTTATAAGGCAAACCGACAACAGTGAATACATAGAGACATGCACCGAGAATAAAATAGGTCCAGATGGAGCAAAATGTGGGGGTTTGTATAGTTGACCATAATTGGCTTGGAATTGAGGTATTTATTGTTGTGGATTCTATAATAATCTGGTAAAATGGTAGACATCATTTCTTTTGTACAAATACAATTGCTTTCTTTCCATCAAGCCTCGAGGCTTGAAGAAATTGCCAATATATTATACACAAAAACACGACTAAAAATGCACTCAATCATTTACAACAAGACCACGTACTAGAATTAACTAATGGCAGTTAATTATCTTCAGCAGTAAAATCTGGCTCTGTTGGCTTCTGAAGCAGAATGGGTGATATCCTGTCTGGCACCCTTGCTTTTTTTGCAGTATTGCGCCGCAAAGCATGGAGTACATTAGCAGCAAATCTTGATGCATAAAAGGTAGCACCCAAACTTGGTGAACTGCCACCTTCATTTGCCAATGCATCTTGCAACCTGTTTTCTTCATCACGAAGAGACTCTTCTACATTCTTCCTGCAATAACTCCGCCATGCTGCTTGTATGAAGCAAGCTGCCCAAGTTCTCCATTGGCCTGAGTAAAACCTGAAAGTGTGGCGGAGCTGCTTACTGTGAAGTCGTCTGAACTGAGAGGCTACAAGCTTTAAATCATCAGCCACTAAAGCAAATGCTTCAACTTCTGAGAGTGCTTGGGCAGTTCTAGTTGAGATTGGTAGGTTAGTTGACGAATTAGGGTCAAGAGCCCAAGTAAGTAGCTCCTCTCCACAAAAATCACCAGCTTTTAGATGCTCAGAGTTAAAAAAACCTGTCCTCCCTCCATTAGTGGTTACAGACAGTAGTTTGCCCCTCATTACAAACAGCATCGCATCAACTGGATCACCTTCACGAACAATGAAGCTGTCCTTGGTGAATAGCACTGGCTTCAGATGGTCGCATAATGCATCTAAGAGTTGTTCATCCATTTTTTCAAACATTGGCACCTTAAAATATCCATGCATAATCAAAATCAAGAACTAATAAACAGATCATAAGAACAACATTCTTTTGACTATACTACGCTTAGAAAATCTCACTTTTTATATATAAAAAGTTCATCTAATATATGATGCCAACCATTAGAGGGGAATAAATCACATCTGTATTTGCAAAATAAGGGTGAACCACAGTCAAAGAGCAGGAGTGACAAAACTTACTCTCATGAGCAAAGCTAAACAAAGATGACGCTTTATATCTCTCCTGAGGTCTTTCGGAAGGTTGTGAATCAGATTCTCTTCATCAACACCCCTAGTTTCCTGCCACCTGTATTGCTCATAGCACCTAATCCGCTCTCTGAGGTTCTCAGGGAGCAACCGATGTGACATCCACTGTTCTGCATCTCGTCTTTTCACCCTCATCTCCTCTAATCTTAATGTTGAGGATTGCAGACATGTCTATCACATACAAGTATTTTAGTTGATTAGAGCCTGGGATGAAAATTTTCAAGTTTGACGACTGAGAGTAAAATGGCACTGTTTCAAGAAGCCCTAAATCCCTGCACCCATCATTTAATAATGCAACTGATTCACATGTTTATTCCAAACAGACGTTTCTACTGGGCATCATGGCCTACCATAAGGTTGACAAAATCGCAGTCCATGACGTTGTTTATACACATAAGACGTACCAAAAACCTTAGTAAGTCGACGATAATTTTTTTTCCAATTAAACGAATTTAAACAGGTTGTGACATGACAGAGAAAGGAGGTGCCACCAGAATAAGAACTTTGCCATATAAGTTTTATTTCTTGAGATAAAATCTTGGATAGCTATTATTTTGAATTGTGCTGTCAAATGCTGGCTTTAGATCTTCCAGAACAGTGATGAAAAACTAAGAACCAAAAACTACCTGCATATTGCCAATGAGAAAGGCAAATAGCACCAGGCCAGCGATGGAAATGAAAACTGCAAAGCAAATTTCCCAGATGAAGGTACTTGTTTGGAGGTTTTGACCAAGGGAACTGCAAAATAAAGGAGCAAGGTTTTGGTTAGAATAACCACAGACAGAAAACTCAATGAAAATGAACCTTTTAAGACACAACTCAAAATTCTATTAACAGGACTTCCACATCTATCCTAGTCAGGAAAGTAAATTATCACCATTTATTTTTTTTATTTTTAAAAAGGGCTAAACATACCAGAAATGCCTACTGGATATGTCGACAAGGCTGAAAAGAGAGAAGCTATAATACAACCTGGCAAAGTAAAGAAATTAATCTTTTGGCAGTGCATCAAGTTTTCGGAGATTCTTTTAACCTTATCGACCTCAATGGAAGAGCCTTTGCTTAGTTTCTTTTCCAAAGCCACATTTGGATTAGAGATACACTACTAGGTGTGGGCATTATTTGGTTATAACCCAAAGAAACAGACTGAACAGAAAAAAATATGATATTTCCAGTTCAATATCTTTTGGGCTATTCTTCAGTTTAACATTAAAAGAGATTTCAATTTTCGGTTTGGTTTTTCGTTTTCTGGAAAACAAAAATCTGTTTAACTGAAGAACTGCCCAGCTGTGATAGGGTAGGTTTAGTCTGCTTTTAATATTAATGTCTACCCAGCTGCCGGTAAAAGACTGATGCAGAACATTAAAATAAGTATCTGATTGATAACTTTTT
Organism: Nicotiana tabacum; assembly: GCF_000715075.1. NCBI lineage: Eukaryota > Viridiplantae > Streptophyta > Magnoliopsida > Solanales > Solanaceae > Nicotiana > Nicotiana tabacum. The sequence goes on along the minus strand of NC_134087.1, from coordinate 141,132,844 downwards.
TATTGGAAAACAACAACAAAGATCTTCGAAAGAGAGCCAGAGATGAAAATGCTGTTTACTTAGTGTTTCTGTATCTGCTGAGATTTGAACCACTGCGTTATTTGTTTAACGTTGTAGATATTTCTATTCAATTATTTATTGATTTAGCCTACCTCCTTTTTGTTGGTCCAATTACTTTCAGAGAAAGAATAGACCAATTTTCTAAATGTGAACATTAGACTCAAACAGGAAAACCAAAATGAATCGAGGTTATTTCTATTCTGTTCAATTTACTTATAAACCAAGACCGAAAATAACCGAACCGAAAAAATGAAACCAAAACAAACAGTTATAAACCATCATTGTGCATGTCCTGATGATATTGACATACAAGTTGAAACACCCCCACCCCTTGTTTACCAAATCCATCTCTCACTGTGTCTCCCCCCTCACCCCAAAAAAGAACCCCCTGTCCCTCACCTATGATTCCCCTCTTTCTTACCCTTGTTATTTTCCATCACCAGACTGAATTTTCTTGAATGGTATCTGTTGTAAACCTAAATAAATAGATAAAGTATCCTCTCTCTGAAGCTTAAAATTTTAGACAAGGTGGTCACCAAATTCAACATAATATCAACGGACTTGGTTTCAAGTCTCACTGTCATCCATCAACATAAATAGTTTCACGTGCTTAGTCCAAAAAAAAAAAAAAAGAGTTAGGCAATATGTGACAGGACGTATTGCAAACCTAAATTAATAGGAGTAACTAACAATATCCTCCCTCTAACACTTTGAGCTATTAGATGAGATGGTCACAAAATTCAACATTATAAAACCAATAAAAACCAACCGAGTGCTCTAGCATCGCAAAGTCCAAAATGCTCAAGCTACGCATACACTATTCTACAAAGAAGTTTCTTTCTATTGCTGCTTGAACTTCTAATAGATGGTTAGTAGTCACCAGGGGCGGATCTATTAAGGAAGAGGGGGGTGGCACGCACCCGCAAACCTCGGCCGAAATGTTGTAAATATATGTATACATACAGACAAAGTTGCCAAATAGAATTAAGTGGCACCCAGCTCAGCAAAATGTTGGGTGCCGCTGGCAAAGGTTCTGGTTTGTCTCCCAAGTGATAGGAGTTTGATCCTAGCCTTAAGCACATTAATATTTTTTCCATTTCATGCATTTAGGACAAACTGGAGACCATGTTGTTTTTTCTTCCTTTTTCTTTACTACCTACTGACTATTTGCATTTAATTAATTCTTCTCTGCTTTTATCTTTTATTAATTCTTGGTAACTTTATCTTTCTTCTTCTATAAGTTATAAAAGTTTCTTCCTTCCAAAAACCTTCTCTTTCCCATCTTATAGAATCATTTTTCAAGAATAATTCTTCTTAATTTATGCTATCAAAATACATAAAAGTCTATACACTCTATTTCAACTTCACACTATTTTCGCTTCGTATCTACTGTTATCATGTATCAATAGATAGTAGAAAATTGATTTTTTTTTTCTAGGAGAACAACTTCAATGTAATTATTTTTTCGTTTGATTGGTTTGTCCATATATAAACCCGATAAGACTAATAACTGACCCGAAATAAAAAATAGATCAAACTGACCCAATAAATATCCTATTTGGACCATGTAAATACAACACGTGTACATTAAAATTAGTGTGGCACCCGGAACCTCCAAATCCTAGATCCGCCTCTGGTAATCACTACACAGTACATGCAAATGTGGTTAAACAGAAAAACACTTGGGTATAAAGATCTAACCAACTTGTTTTTTAATATGCATAAGAGGCACATAGTGCAGGCGTACCTTAAATTTTGTAAACCCCACCAGAAACAATAAAAGAACTTCTGCGGAAAATCCATTGGTCCCACAACACCTGATTGGAGAGCGCCAAGGAATATCCCAAAATCAAATAGCGTTGCATTTGGTGTCTCTATAGGGCAGGAACTGTTCAGCAATGTTTTAAATTTTGTATGATCATCATCACAATACAATGAGGCATGATGACAGGGAGAAGAATTTCCACAAGCTTGTTTCCAGCAAGTAGTTTCGCGTTCTATAGAAAACAGATACCAAAAGGCTCCAAGTACCTAAAGAGCACAAAGCCACTCAATTCTCAGTTTAATGAGTACAAGATAGTATAGAATAGAGAATGATGTCACCGCTAAAAGAAAATATAATAGAGAATGATATAACTATTTCATAATACTACTGATATCTGCTGGCATATCATAAGTTTATATGCCAGGAAAACCTAAGATGGCTGAAAATCCATAACTTTTAGTTCTAAGGTTCCAATTAGTCAAAATAACAAAATTTTAAAGGACACCTTTTAGATAGAATCAACCATAGGTAACTTTGGGTAACACAAATTTGAACAACAGAGTAGATAGTATACTATCCATCAGAATTGTAACTCAAGGTTATTGCAAGCTTACATGGCTGGCAAGCATATAAAGGAAGAGATTGAAAGCAGCTCCAGCCCATGCTGTTTCAGTGAGTATGCCAGATGTTCTTGTGACTTCCCTATATAAAGGATACACTCGAAGGACCCTTGGAATATATTGGAAAAAGACAACAGACTTCAGCAAATTCTTGGTATTCAAAGATCTTGAACCCCGCAACTTAGGAATTATAATTAAAATTACAACCTGAAAATACATAAAAGGATAAGAGTAAACAACTGAACATAAATTTCTATTTACATAGGAAGTAGGTAAAAGCTAACATGCAATATAATACATGGAGTGCAAAAATGCTCCACATCATGTAAATCTATGATCTCCATGAGATACGATACATTGCCTGCTTGAACCAGAATAATCTTTTCACAAAATGTACCAACCATGAGTCTCTCTTCAATAGAAAGCCAAAGTAATGTTTTGAAGGGAAGTAACATGCACCTGTGGTAGTGGTAGAACTGCAAGAATGTCGATCAAGAAGTAAGTGGATAAGTATCTCTTTGCTATCTCCCAAGCATCTTCAATTAAAACACCTCTTCCAAATACACGTGACGAAGGAGCAATAAAACCAGTTCGAAATTGAAGGGCAATATGAAGAAAGTAAAATATATCAGTAAAAGAACGCAAAACACTAGCTGTCACCTCCAACGTTCTGTTTAACCCCAGGCATTTGTTGTCGTTATCAATCACTGGAATATAAAGGAACAAAGGATCCAAGGAGATAGCAATTACACAGGATAATACAAATATTTTGTTCCACTTTCGAAGAAAAGGTCCTTGAGGATCAAGAATGTTCTTTTTGGATCCCAAGCTTTCTTCCACAAAACCACTTAAACTAGATTTTACAGCTTGTATTATGCCTTTGGCCCTCCATTTACCAGATTCCAAGCGATTATGTAATTCGTCGGAAGCTATTACAACTTTACTTCGGTGGACTCCACCTTTAGCATGAAAATTTCCCTCAGAGCTTCTCTCTGATTTCCAATCCTGAAACCTGCAAGGCAATTAATTCAAGTATTAGAAATACAAGTTGGCAAAAAACATGTCAGCAAATTGGTGCAGTTATATAACATCTATACATATACAAAACGAAAAAAAGAGAATAGTCCATGCTAAAATTTACTTCGTTAAGCTTTTTCAATACCCATTTAAGTAACCAAACATAAATGTGCTTGGACTTCCCTCTTAATTTTCTGTTCTCATCCAATTTCAAATAGGTAAGGCTATGTAGGCTTTCTATTGTTTCCCTCCAGGTCTAGAATTAGTCTATTTTCCACTTATAAATCTATAAAATCTGTTCATTTGTGTTATTTACATTCAGAAAGAAACTACTAGAAGGTTTAACCTGGAAAAAGCATTTAGTGGATTGAGAGGAAAAGGGGATTGCACAAGTTCTCAGAAAACTGACCTCACAAACTCGTCTTGGCGGTGATTCATAACTTTAGCCAATGCATCAACCTGCTCAACGTGGGGGATTGACTTCCAGAATCATTCTAGTGGCAACAAGTTTCTTGATGAGAACTGTCTCGAGTAGCTCCACAAAGAGCTAAATACCATTCCCTGAAAACATTAGTATGCTAGCCTGTCAGATAACTACAGGTACCACCAAACAACCCAAAAAAAAAGCAATTCCTTTTAAAACAGATTAGCAAACAAATGTTTTCAACGAAGTTAGAAGATTCTTTAAGATGCATAAAGCTTTGTCACAAAAGTTTTTAAAATTAGGACATACACTAGAACTGTAAAGTCTAACTTATCCTTTTCATGAGAGGTAGATAAGTAGTTAAAGAGGAAACCAATAACACATGAAATAAATATAGAAAAATAACTGGAAGTTACAAATGAATTTGAGGTTAAAGGCATTGAATGCTGTAGAAAAAACAACAAAAGTCAAATTGAAGACATGAAGATTTTGCAACCAGCAAATTTCTACATAAGGGTAGTGGCGCAACAAAATGCAATACCTTGATCAAACATGAGGCAATTCCTCATAATGAAAGTTGTAGCCCTTAATTCCAAAGAAATAATATTAATAAAATTGGCATTTGTCGATATTTAAGTTGGCTATCAGCTTACCAAACCTCCTCCTTTGACTGGAGTTGACCGAATTCAACAGAAATCGCTTAATTATCCGTGTGGAATGCTGATCTTAAGTTGAACAGAAAGCGAAGCATGGGAGTGAAGAAAGCAAACCAAGCAAAGTGCGATTAACTATGTTCACGAAGAATCTACACTCTGTAACAGCAAGAAGCAACTAATTTTTTTAGAAAGCGAAGCGGATTTATGGTTCTGCTCTGATTTTGAATTGTAATTAAGAAAAATACTTGCAACTTGTCTGAGATTTCCTTTCTGGTTCATAGGAGAGAGAGAGAGAGAGAGAGATTAGTCAGGAGAGTCCGCGAGAGGATCCGCCTTTGTGGGTCCTGTTCTTAGTTTTACCGGGACCCACTCGGTGGCTTTTCAAACCGGTATCAGCTGTCTTTGAAAATCACACAGGGCAACGTCCAGCCAGGCCTTTGCCTTGGATTTTTCCTTGTTTCTTCTTTCTTGCGGGTGTCATTTTCTTTAAACTCCAGATATGTACTATCAATACTCAAATAATAATTACAAGTAACTATCTGTATTAGGCATAAATTGGTGGAGTAATTTTTTAACTATGATAAATAATTGGTTATAACTGATAAAATTAAACAGACAATGTTAAAGTAATTTATATTTTATTATAATGTTTATAAGTTAAATCACTTTCGGAGTTCCAAAAAGGAATTAAATCAGTTGGCCACGCTGTAAAAGGAGTCACTATGAGAAATTCAAATAAATGCAATGAAGTTTATAAAAGATTAGAGATGCAAAGTGCGTCGATGATCTTTCGAAAACAGCTTCTTTATATGCACAGGGACGAGTATTTTTAGTCGCCTAAAGACAAAATTTATTTGGAGGCCTTAAATTTAAAAAGTAAAATATTTTTTAAAATAAATTATTGTTCTAACTTTTTGAGATATAAAGTTGTAAATATTTTTTTTATTATCGATTTCTTCAGATAATTTTTTTTCAAATGACAATATAGTCAATTCATTTAATCCTTCTTGAAAATTATTGATCCTAGGTAAGATTTTATTTTTTAATTTTAAAAAAATTATTTCTATTGAGGCAACTATTACATGAAATGTTAATACTATTTTATTAAAAAAAGCATTTGACAAAGAATCAAGTCTTTTATATTTTATTGAATGTATTGATTGGAGTATTATTTTCTACTTGTACTATTTTCTTTAATATTTTTAATTTAAAAAATAAGTTTAAACCATCAATATCATAGTGACTATTATATTTTAAGGAACATTCAAGGTTAAGACAATATTTTTTTAAGTTCTCGTCATCTAATGATCTTAAATTTTTACCACAAAAACTTTTGAGCTGTTGAACTTTTATACTCTCGGAGAAAGAAATAAAATAGAAAGTATATAATTTTGTGAGAGAAGAGAAAGAGATATTGTGACTTGAAAAAATAAGAAAGAGAATGTAAAAATTTAAAAGTATTCATACCTCCCATAATAATTATTCTGATGTTGATAATTTATTCACAAATTTAATAAAATTATCTTTCTCTTTATATAAAACTTATTTGTAATTAGATGCAGTCAGAGGCCTAGTGAATTGCAATATTCTTCCTAGAAGATGGTTGTGAAACTAGGCGTTCTTTAGGTATATTGATTTTTGTTTATTATGATAATATTTACAATTGTTACCAAAATTAAAACTAGTCTAAATTTTTTTTAAAAAAATATATAAATTATTATAACTAAAAAATGGGGCCCCTCAAATTTGGGGGCCTAAAGCAAGTGCCCTACTTGCTTTACCATAGAGCCGGCACTGTATATGCACAAGGTAGGGTTAAAGTCTACGTACAAATTATTTTTCTAAACTGCACATGTAAAAGTATGTTGGGTATATTGTTGTTGTAGAAATGTAAAGTGCAAATTGTATACGGTCAAAATCGGGCTTGCCTAATTTTGTGCGACTAACCGAGGTCGGGACGGAAGGTCAAGGCCAGACCCCAATTATATCGGATCATGGTACGGAGACAGATTGATAAGCTCATGGATCAACGGCCAATGAAGATCGAGGTCGGCCGTGACCTAGACCAAAGCAAGAAAGAGATCGAACAAGATCGAAGAAGGCCTACTACGCCGAATAATAGAAATCCGAGATATTCGTGATTAGGCGAGGATCGTGATGGAAATCTCGGCATGTATCGAGTTAGGATCGGATATTCAGCCTATCAAGGGATTTACTTATGTAATTAGAATTGTACCATAAAAAGGATTCCTCTACTATATAAAGAGGGTTCTAATCATTTTGTAACCATCTTACCTTTACGCATATCATAGCTAGGGGTGTTCATAGTTCGGTTTGGATCGGTTTTTCCCAAAAAGGAAACCAAACCAAGTAAGTCGGTTTTTTAAATATTAGAACCAAACCAAACCAATTAAGTCGGTTTTTTCTCGATTCGGTTTTTGTCGGTTTTTGGTTTTTTCGGTTATTTGTCGATTTTTTCTTAAATATAAAACATACACTACCAATCACACATTTCGGCGACCACATTTTCAACGTAACACTATCAAATCAATTGCCCTTTGAGAAATCTATTATTTACCAAGATATATTGATGATAATTGAATCAAATAGTGATGAATAATTTAAGGACTCAATTAAAAATATACTTATTTTTAACATGAAATAGATTCTTACATTTAACAAAAGAAAACTACCAATTAAACTAGAATGTAAAGGTAAAGAACTGTACTAAATGTGCCAACGATTAATATTTACTATAAAATTTAAAACTTTGTATAAAGGTATACATATATATAAGTGTAATAATAAATTTAAAATAGCTACTCCTATATTCGGTTTGGTTCGGTTTTTTTAATTAAAACCAAATCCAAACCAAATTTAATCGGTTTTTAAATTTCAAAACCAAAACCAAACCAAACCAAAAAGTATCGGTTTTTTGGTCGGTTTGGTTTGGTTTTCGGCTTGGTTCGGGTTTTCGGATTTTTATGAACACCCCTAATCATAGCAATATATCACACTTTTATCTCTTGCAAGCTCAATTGTCCAGTTCATACTCTCAATAGCTTGTTTAGTTGGTTCGAGGGCAATTAGCTCAAGGGCCATAATTGTTCGTCATACTGGTTTGCTTTGTTTTATTGTTAATTCCTAGAATTAATTCTTATATTTATCAGTTTGTGCCAAGTGAAATCACATATCCTTAAAACCACTTATAAGTTTAATCATTATCCCATTTTAAGGGTAAACAGTTTGGCGCTCACCATGGGTCAAAGGATAATAGTGATTGTCTGATACAATTTTCGTAACACACATTATTTTACGCTTGTTCTTTGAAGTGTCTTTGATTTCAGGATCAACATGTCAAACTCCTAAGCAGCATCCACACACACAGACAATAGCCTTGGTCTTTATGACGAGAACAAAAACATAGCCTTCCCGGGAAATGGAGTACTTCCAGTTAACTCCGATGGAGCTCCGGTCGTGGATCCAATCGATGTCAGCTCCCATATTGCCATTAATGGGAATTCGGGCATCGACCCTGAGAATAGCGTCCGCAGAGACGCTCGAACAGCCGATCAGAACGCACAGAGCGGTGAAGGGGGCAGAATTAGCCTTCGAATGATATTCAAGATGTTGCAGACTCAACAAGCTGTAATAGCACAACTCCAAAATAAGAATCGTGCACCAAGCAGGATCGAGCTCGAGCCATCACAAGAAGTTGTTCATAGAGTTGAATCGGTGCCAAAAAGATCGAATGAAGGAGAATCGTATACTAATCCCGCTACCATAAAAATGCTCGAGGAACTGACGAAGCGAATCGAGACAGGGGAAAAGAAGATCGAGGAAAATGATAAGAAGGTGGAAACCTATAACTCCAAGGTCGACCAAATCCTGGGGCCACCACCAGTATTAAAAGGACTTGATTCCAAAAAGTTTGTCCAAAAACCTTTCCCCCCAAGTGCAGCTCCGAAGCTAATCCCAAAAAAGTTCCGTATGCTTGAGATTCTGAAGTATAATGGGACGATAGATCCAAACGAACATGTCACCTCATATGCGTGTGCCATTAAGGGAAATGACTTGGAAGATGACGAGATTGAATCTGTGTTGCTGAAGAAATTCAGAGAAACTCTATCAAAGGGTGCCATGATATGGTACCATAATTTACCACCTAATTCTATTGATTCATTTGCTATGCTTACAGATTCTTTTGTGAAGGTGCACGCTGGAGCCATTAAGGTTGCTAATAGAAAGTCGAACCTATTCAAGGTAAGGCAAAAAGATAACGAGATACTCAGGGAATTTGTATCTCGATTTCAAATAGAACGGATGGATTTGCCATCGGTCACCAATGATTGGGCTATTCAAGCTTTCACTCAAGGTCTGAACGAAGGGAGTTCCATAACTTCACAATATAAAGCAGAATTTGATCGAATATCTGGCCATCACTTGGTCCGATATACATAATCGATATCAGTCAAGGATTAGGGTCGAAGACGATCAACTGGGGGCTCCAATTGGTTTGATTTATCCCAATAGGCCCGTGGACAGAGTTAAAAAGGATGTCGATCGGGAATGACGATTGAACAGAGATCGATATCAGCCATACGGGAGAGATCGAAGAAATAGCGGGTCTGGACACAACCCCGTTCGGAATGATAGAAGGAATGATCGAAGACAAAGCTCCCGAGGGCTCATGAGCAGGAATGGTTTCGATAGGGATGACGGGTCCAAATAAGCACCTCGACTGTCACAATATAACTTCATCATAGATGCTTCCGCCATAGTATCGGCCATTAGACGTATCAAATATACCAGGTGGCCCCGACCTCTGCAGACCAATCCGACCCAAAGAAACCCAAACCAAATATGCAAGTATCATGGCACCCATGTCCATAAAACTGGAGATTGCAGACAACTAAGCAAGGAAGTAGCTCGGTTGTTCAACGAGGGGCACCTTCGAGAATTCTTAAGTGATCGGTCCAAGAACCACTTCAAAAATAGAGATTCAAACAGACAGAACGAGCAAGAAGAGCCACAACATGTGATTCACATGATCGTTGGAGGGGTCAATATTCCCCAAGGACCGGTATTCAAACGCACCAAGGTGACAATCACACGAGAAAAACAGACTCAGGACTACTTACCGGAAGAGACCCTGTCTTTCAACGATGAGGATGCAGAAGGGATTGAACAACCTCACAATGATACACTGGTAATATCTATCCTTATGAATAAAATTCAAGTTAAACTTGTGTTGATTGATCCAGGCGACTCGACCAATATTATTCGATCAAGGGTCGTAGAGCAACGCGGCCTACAAGATCAAATTGTGCCCCCAGGTCGAGTACTTAACGACTTCAACATGACGAGTGAAACCACCAAATGGGAAATTATTTTGCCAGTAAATATGGGCGGGACCATCCAAGAAACAAAGTTCAAAATCCATGCTACTCCTAGAAACCTAATACACTTGAGAGCTTCTCTCTCTGGCGATTTCCGGCGACTCTTGGTGACTTCCAGCGATAGTCCTTTAATGGTCAATCTGGCCGATGACCAGCCTCCTACGGGGGTTGGTCAGCCCACCCAAGCATCCTCTCCATTCCTAACCCTACTACAAACATCCCCAAGCCTTTAGATTACTCCAATATTTTTAAACCAGACGCGATCAACAAAACAGTCCAGGCGAACCCTAGTTCTACGCGTACTGTTGAACCAATTCCCCTTAGGCATGCTACTTTCTTGCATGGGCAGCCATTAGTGAAGTTTACTAAAGCAGAAGTGGAGTGCATGAACGTGATTGAAGGTTTGCAATATGCAGTAGTATGAAAGTTCTCATATGGATAGCCTGAGCTTCAAGAATTACGTAGAATCATACCTACTCAATGTGGAATTAAAGGTGAATATAACATTGGGTTTCTACATAATAGACATGTTTTAATTAGAATGACATTATGGAAGGATTATATTAGTTTCACGTCCAAAAGTGTTTACTATGTTAAAGGTAAAGATGGCTATGAATATCAATTGAGAACTCTTATTTACAATGCCAGATTTAAAGCTGGGTAAGAGACTCCAAAAGTTATGGCTTGGATATCTTTCCCTAATCTGTTACCTACCTACTTTGATAAGGAATGTCTTTTATCGTTAGCATCAGCTGTGGGAAAGACTTTTCACTTAGATATGGCTACCATTAATAAAACTCGACCTAGCTGTGCACGAGTTAAAGTGTTGGTGGATCTTCTAGCTAATTACCAAAGAAGGTACGTATAGATATTGAGAATGAGGTGACTAGAGACATAAGGACTAAATGGGTGACAATAAAATATGATTATTTGCCGAAGTACTGCAAAGAATGTAAACTTCAAGGTCATGATGAACTTGAATGTTGGAAACTACATCTAGAACTTGTGGAAAACAAGGCTGATAATAAACAAGGTAGAGGAGGCATTGTGGAAGGGAAAGGCAAAATTCAAGGTCCTTTGATGATTTTGTCCAGTGGTAAGGTGGTTGATAATTCAAAGGAACAATGGAAAGAGGTCAAAGACAATTGAGTAGTTACAGGTGCTAGATTAGATAACAATAATCCAAAATCGGGAAAGAACTAGTTCCAATTATTAGCAATGGTGATAAGCAGCTACAAAAATCTAACAAATTTACAGCACTTGAAGGTGAAGACATTGGGGAAGGGCAAAACAAGCAGTTGGCAGTTGTTGATGAAGTCCAGGAGGTAATTCAGGTGGATAAGGATTCTCCTACTAAGGCTGGAAATCATACTCCTAAGAGGGCAAAGAAGTTAAATCATATTACTCATGTATTTAATCCTAGTGCACAAAGGAGTAAGAGTGCTGAAAATATACATAAGGAATCCACGGCACAATGGGTGAGTAGAGCATTTGGGTGTAACCTAGCTACTACTAATAAATCGTGTCAAGATATTCCCTCTCAAACTATTGACACAAATAATACAGCTAAATTCCCAAAGATAAACGAGAAGGTTCAGTGGAGTGGTGGAAAATTATGGGTTAATCAAACAGAGGAAGATTCAAAGGAAGGGGAAATACCTGAGGGTGCTCAAGGTGAGATAAGTTCTACATATGAGGAGGTAGAGGAGGAGGATCAAAGCGTGAATGGTAAGGGATTGAAGTCCAACACCAGTGCTAATAAAATCAATAAAGATGCTAAGGCAACCAATAAAGAAGGTGACGTCAATGAGCAGGAAAATACCAATCCTAATCAGACATCTACAGTAAACCCTAGGGCTACTACAGTAAAACCTAAGGGAGATGAACATGATGCGATTGATCCAGGGGGAACTGGACGTGATGCAGTAGACGTGCCATAGCTGAAACAGAAGAAGATGATAGGTGAGCAAACAAGCAGATCCCTGGTCCCTAAACCTATGCAATTAGCTACTGCTGATATTGATGATCCTGGCATAATAGCTGGGAAAACTTTCAGTGTCACTAGTGAAATCTTAGCCAAAGGCACACTGATCAACAATAAGGGAAAAAGGGAATTGGGAATGATAGCCAAGAATCATGAACCAAACCCTTTAGCACTTTAGGAGGTTGACAATGCACAAGGAGAGGGGGAAGATTTGGGGGAGGATATTGAAGAAGAATCTACTACTGCTAACTTCCAAAAAGTAGTAAGAGATGGTGAATTATCCCCCAGAAGTGTGGATAGGAAGAAATCATCAACAAAACCTACAATGAGGCACAAAAAGGACATCAAAGACATTGTGCCTATAAGGGTGCAACCAAAAAGGAGTATGATCTCTACTTCCAACTAATCTTATGGATAATGCTCTAGTATGGAATGTGAGGTCGATTAATATCAAATGGCTTTCAATAGGTTACTTAACCTACACAGAAAGTACAACTTCTATTTAATAGGTTTGATGGAACCTTGGCAAGACATTAGCAAAGTGGAGGAATATAGACAAAAGTTAAGGATACATTCTGCTTATGCAAATATGAATGTAAAAATCTGGGCTTTTGTAGATAAAGATATTGATGTAGATATTGTGATGAACATGGAACAACAAATGACTTTAAAGTTGTTTCATAGGAATTTGAACAAGGAGATTTACGTGACTATTGGATATGCTAAATGTGATGTGATTGAAAAATTGAGCTATGGGATTCAATGTACCATTTAGCTTCAGACATGGAATCCCCTTGTCTTGTTGGAGGGGATTTTAATGTGATACTATCTGAGGAAGAGAAGTATGGGGTCGTCCAGTGTATTTGTGTGAAGTGGAAGACTTTACACACTGTGTTGATGCATGTGCATTGTATGATCTTGGCTACAAAGGGAGTATGTATACTTGGTGGAATAGAAGGTCGGATATAGATTGCATCTTCAAAAGGCTTGATAGGTTCTTTGCAAATTAGGAATTCCTTGATTTGTTCTCATCATTAGAAGTTGAGCATCTCATAAAATATGGATCTGATCATGCACCCCTTCTATTGTCATGTAATATTGACACTGTGCAAGTGAAGAAGCCTTTCAAGTTTCTCAACTTTTGGGCTAAAAATAAGGCCTTTTTGAATGTGATAAAGGAGAATTGGGTAACTGATATCATGGGGAATCCTTTCAATATGTATGTTGAAGAAAGTAAAGTCAGTTCTGGCAGCCTGGAGTAAGGAAACTTTTAGAGACATTTTCAAACAAATTGCAGCATTGGAAGATATCATAAAGGTTCATGAAATTGAGTTTGAGTTGAATCCAATAGTCCAGAATAGGGAAAAACTGCACAAGGTAGAAGTTGGCCTCGCAAGGTTCTATCATCTTGAAGAAGAATTTTGGAGGCAAAAGGATGGAATGCAATGGTTTTAGGATAGTGACAGGAATACTAAGTTTTTTCATGTTCATGTGAGGGGAAAGAGGAAAAGACTACAACTATCCAGAATCTTAGATAACAATAGGAATCGGGCTTGAATCTCAAGAAGATATGGCAAGAGAGGCAGTAGAATTCTTCCAAGCTCAATTCACTGAAGAGAGGGTGCCTACCAACTTTGACATCATTCAATACATCCCTAAGTTGGTGTCTATTGAATAGAATGAATTATTGTTGCAATAACCAACCATGGAGGAGGTGAAGGAAACAGTATTTGACCTAAATAGAAATAGTGCCAGTGGTCCAGATGGATTCACTGGGCATTTTTATCAGGCAAGTTGGGATATTATTGGGGAAGATGTGCTTCATATGGTGAGAGCTTTCTTTTGTGGTGCATAATTACCAAAATTCATCACACATACAAACCTTGTAATGCTTCCAAAGAATAAGAATGTGGCAACATTTTCAGATATAAGACCAATCAGTTTGAGCAATTTTTTTCCAATAAGATCATCTCTAGAGTAATTCATGAGAGGTTAGTACAATTTCTTCCTTCTCTAATCTCTCCTAATCAGGCTAGATTTGTTAAGGGCAGGAGTATAGTGGAACATATTTTACTTACACAAGAGATCATAACTGATATAAAGATGAGAGGGAAATCAGCTAATGTGGTGATCAAATTAGACATGGTAAAGGCTTATGATAGAGTGTCATGGTTGTTCTTGACAAAGGTGTTGATGCAGATGGGGTTTGGTGAGATCTTCATTGACATAATATTCATATTAGTATCCAACAATTGGTATTCAGTACTATTGAATGGGCAGGCCAATGGATTCTTCAAATCTACAAGGGGTGTCAAGCAAGGAGATCCTTTATCTCCTACTTTATTCATTCTGGCAGTAGAGGTTCTTGGGAGAGCATTGGATACATTATTTGATAATCCATATTTCATACGCTTTGGCATGCCAAAGTGGATCCATAATATCACCTACTTATCCTATGCAGATGACACAATCATATTCTGTTCTTCTCACTATGGAGCAGTCCAGCTTGTCATGAATGTTTTGGAAGATTATGAGGCAGCCTCTGTCCAGAAAATAAACAAAGAGAAATCTTCCTTTTATATGCATGAAGGAGCACCAACAGATGAAGTGAATATTGTATATTTGATCACTGAATTCCAAAAACATTCCTTCATATTTACTTACTTAGTAGGTCCAATTTTCTATATCAGAAGGAGGAAGGAGTTCTACAAGAACATTCTATTCAAAGTACTAGAGAGGTTATCAGCATGGAAGGGCAAGTTACTTTCAATTGATGACAGAGAAGTATTAATTGCACATGTGTTAGAGAGCATGCCAATTCACCTTCTTTCAGCAGTAAACCCTCCAGTATATGTGATCAAACAATTACACAAGATGTTTGCTAGGTTTTTTTTGGAGCAATTCAGGTATTGGAAGGGCAAGACACTGGGCTTCTTGGGATACTTTGTGTCTACCTAAAAATGAAGGACGACTTGGTTTTAGATCAATGTATGATGTGTCCAAGGCTTTGTTTGCAAAACTGTGGTAGAACTATAGAACTAAGGACTCTTTATGGAGTGTTTTCATGAGGAAAAAATATTGTAAGAAGATAAATGAAGTAGTAGTACCAGGGAGACATGGTTCTCTAAGTGTGGAGAATGATGATCCAAATGAGGGATGAGGTGGAAGATCAAATTTAGTAGCAATTGAGGAGTGGGAATTCCTGTTTTTGGTTTGATAATTGGACTAGTTTGGGAGCTCTCTATCATGCAAAAGGTCCAGATCATTGGTGTGATGAATCTTATAAATATGTTGATGAGGTGATGGAAAATGGTACATGGAATGAAGGTCTTTTGAGATAATTACTGCCTGAGGAGGTAGCCGATCACATCATGGATACAATCTTACCACCTTCAGATTACTCAATAAAGGATAAACTATGGTGGAAGCTATAAACAAAAGGGACATTCTCAGTGAAGTCAGCTTGGCGATTTATAAGGAAGAGAAGGGCAGAAAGCAAATTATATAAATTTTTCTGGGTAAAAGGTGTGCCTTTAAAGATTAGTTTTTTTCGTGTAGAGACTCTGGAAGGCAAAACTACCATTAGATGATTGGTTCTTAAGTTTGGGATACTTTAAAACATCAAGATGTTGGTGTTATAGGCATCCTAAGGAAGAGACAATGTCCCATATTTTCTTGACATCTCCAGCAGCCAAATTTGTATGGAACTACTTTGGTGCTCCAATAGGGATCAAAACTGAAGGGAAGCAATTAGTTCAATTAATAAATGAGTGGTGGCTTAAATCAGGAAACGCCAGTATGAAGGCAATTTACCAAGCAATGCCATCTATAATAGTATGGCATTTGTGGAAGAAAAGGAATTCTGGCAAACATGGGAAGAATGTATCTTTTAATAGGTTGATATTCCAGATTTCAACCACAATTCATATGTTCTTCAAGGTAAGAAGACCAGGGTTCAAAGGAGTTACTGCCAATGGGCCAGATTTACATGAGAAATTGCTAAATCATCTTCCTAGATTGAAATATACTAAGGTACTATGGCAACTACCTCCAGATGGTTGGATAAAATGTATTACTGATGGGGCTTGTAAAGGAAAAAAATGGGGGAGCTTCCTATGGTTTTTGCATTAGGGATGGTATTGGAGACCTTATATATGCCTAGGAAGATGTTGTGGAGAAGGCAACAAATAACATTACTGAAGCTCAGGCCAGTTTGGAAGCAGTCAGGTACATAATTCAAATGCAGTTTCCTCCTTGTATAATTAAGACTGACTCATTATTGTTGAAGAAAGTGTTAGATAAGGTATGGGAACCACCTTGGAACATTGCAAATCAGGTGGATGAAATCAAACTTCTTATGGCTAAAGGTATTTTCCAGATTGTGCATGTGTTGAGGGAAGGAAACAAGCTAGCAGATCACTTAACTAACTTGACATTGGATCAGGAACATAGGATCCAGGTGCAATCATTCTGGGAATTGGAATCAGAAGGTAGGAAAATATTAAACAATGACAAGCTTCAAATACCTATGTTAGGGTAAGGATTGCCAAGCAAAATTTTAATTTATTTGTAAGGAGCAATCATGAAGGGTGAGGATATGATTTGTGAAGGTAGCAAGGAACTAAGAAAGAAGGAGGAAAGGGCTAGTAGGGTATGGGAGACATCACTGGATTATCATATTCAAATCCTTTAGGAAGAGAATATGGGGATCATTTTTTCTACTAACCTTGTGTTCCTTTTTGCAGGAGACGTTATTGTACTCATGTCTTGCCATTTATTACGACTTATATGGATGGTATTAGCACTATGTGGTCATTCCCTTGAAGGAGAAAAGATGGCATGCACAATCATGGAACTAAGGAGGCAAATGAACATTCATAGAATGCAACAAGCTTGGTAATGCGACCTAATGTTCCTGGCGTTGGTATTGGTGGCGCAACAATCAGCAGACATAGAGAGCTTCATATCACACTTTAGACTTCGCCCAGCACGCCCAGTAGCGAGTTCAACACCCATGCGATGCTAGGGATTTCACCAACTCCTTCTCGCTATGGACCTGGTGGCGCACAGTATCTGGCATGCTCTTCCATGCTATAGACCTCGCCCAACAGGACCGGGAGCAAGATCAACACCCTGGTGACACGAGGTATTACGCCTACTCTCTTTCTCGCTAGAGACCTGGCGACGCGAAGGCTATGGCACAGTGTACCTGAGCAACGATGGTCAACATACTTATTATGGCTCATTTGGTAGCTCATACCGGGCTACTTGGAGATAAATTGGAATAACATTTTCATGTGCCACAATGATAGGATGACTCAGGATCAACTTCATGTAAAGGCTTCAAGAGATGAGAAATGGAAGTTACGCGAAAATGAAATCAAAAATAGTGTACTCGTACTTCTTTGGACAGTGCACCATTTCCAGATTTTGCATGGCTTACATTTTTATACAGGTGTGAACTACTGGAATGGCATACTATCGAATTGGGATGCAATCAGATATCATACAAGGATACAAGACAAAGGAAAGGTGTTCCATAGCATCATAGTTTGGCCAATGGCTATTGAGCAAAAGAGAGGAGGCTATTTATACAACCAATTTGGTTATGTGTGCAACAGGAGGAACTGGGCAGCGTATGGCTATATTTACAAAGAGCGGAAGAATCAGCTAGACTTTAATTGTAACGGACTTCAAGGGCTAGCTTCTACTTATAAAACATACATTAGAACTTTTGTGATATCATTGTTGTGTGCATCTCTCAACTTTGATAATAGGATTTATGTAGTTTACAAAGTTTATTTCTTTCATGTTTTAGGATTTCATGCCACTTTATTTTTTTATTTCATTATATATATATAACTAGCCCTAGGCACTGCCTAGTGGACTAATTAAAAAAAGTTCCATGTGATCGAGGGTGACATGAGGTACAACGCACTGCTTAGAAGGCCTTGGATCCATAACATGAGGGCAGTGCCCTCGACACTTCATCAAGTCCTGAATTTCCCAACATCGAAAAGAGTCAAAACGATGTACGGTGAACAACCCGCTGCCAAAGAAATATTTGCAATCGACGAAGTGATACGGGTATCGGCGCTTTCATCAACAAAGGGATCGAAATCAAAGGGAAAGCAGGAAGTCAAATAGCAACCATAGTCACCGGTCTCGTCCCGATCGGAGGAGCAGGAAACTTTCGAGGATGATGATTATATGATAACTCAAACCTTCATAATCCCCGATGATTCTGACGCAATGAAGTCAATGGTCGAAGAGCTAGAACAAATCATATTGATCGAGTATCTGCCCGATCGAAAGGTATCTCTGGGCATGGAGTTAACTCCTGAGCTCAGGAAAAAACTTATTCAATACCTTTTGGATAACATAAATTGTTTTGCTTGGTCCCATCTTGATATGACAGGGATCCCACTAGAGATCACCACCCATCGACTAAGCTTGGACCCGAAGTTCCGTCCAGTAAAGCAAAAGAGAAGACCCCAATCCAAGGTTAAAAATACATTCATCAAGGACGAGGTAACCAAACTTCTCAAAATAGGGTCCATTCGGGAAGTAAAATATCTCGAATGGTTAGCAAACATAGTGGTGGTCCCTAAGAAGGGAAATAAACTTAGAATTTGCATAGACTATAAGGACTTGAACAAGGCCTTCCCTAAGGATTCTTTTTCTTTGCCGAACATCGATCGCATGATCGATGCCACGGCCGATCACGAGATTCCATTTTTCTCGATGCCTACTCCGGGTACAATCAGATACAGATGAACCCAGAGGATTAGGAAAAGACTTCATTTATCACTAAATACGACACCTATTGTTATAACGTAATGCCGTTTAGACTAAAAAATGATGGTGCAACTTATCAACGCCTAGTAAATCGAATGTTCGAAGAACAAATAGGGAAATCTATGGAAGTTTATATTGATGACATGCTAGTTAAGTCCCTGCGAGCAGAGGACCATTTGAAACATTTGCAGGAGACTTTCGATATACTAAGGAGATACAACATGAAACTCAACCCAGAAAAGTGTGCATTCGGGGTCGGCTTGGGAAAGTTTCTTGGCTTCATGGTGTTCAATCGGGGGATCGAGATCAACCCCGATAAAATCAAAGCTATCGAGGATATCAAAGTCGTAGATAATGTGAAGGCCGTGTAGAGGTTGACCGAGCGCATAGCCGCCCTAGGGCGATTCATTCGAGGTCCTCAAATATAAGTCACAGTTTCTTCTCACTGCTTAAGAAAAAGAGTAATTTTGCATGTTTCCCGGACTGCCAACAAGCCTTAGAAGAACTTAAATGATACCTGTCAAGCCCTCCACTACTTCACACCCCAAAAGTGGACGAGCAACTCTACTTATACTTGGCGGTTTCGAAAATACCGGTAAGTGAGGTCCTAGTTCGAGAAGAGCGAGGTATGTAATTCCATGTTTACTATGTTAGTTGGACCTTAGGTGAGGCTGAGACCCGATACCCACACCTAGAGAAAGTAGCGCTTGCTTTAATAAGCACTTCTAGGAAGTTAAAACCATATTTCCAATGCCACCCGATTTGTGTTGTAACTACTTATCCCCTTCGCAATATTTTTCACAAACCCGAACTCTCAGTTCGACTAGCCAAATGGGCCGTTGAGATCAGCAGGTATGATATCGAGTATCAACCCCGAACGACCATCAAGTCCCTAATCTTGGCAGACTTCGTGGATGATTTTACACTAGCCCTCGTACCCGAGGTCGATAAGGAACTATTACTAAAATTGAGTACACCATCAGTGGTGTGGACCCTCTTCACAAACAGTGCTTCGAACATGAAAGGGTTCGGGCTGGGCAACATTTTGAAATCACCCATGGGTAAAATAATTGGACAGTCTATCAAAACTTCGAAGTCAACTAACAATGAGGCCGAGTATGAGGCCATGATTGTAGGTCTCGAGCTGGATAAAAGTTTGGGAGCAGAGGTCATCGAGGCCAAATATGATTCCCTACTTATGGTAAACCAAGTCAACAGAACTTTTGAAGTCCGAGAAGATCGAATGTAGAGATACTTGGATAAGCTACAGGTAACTTTACATCAATTTAAAGACTAGACCTTACAATACATACCTCAGGAACAAAATAGCGAGGCCGATGCCTTTGCAAACTTGGGGTCATCAGTCGAGGATGACGAACTTAACTCAGGGACTGTCGTACAAATATCGAGATTAGTAATCGAAGAAGGTCATGCCAAAATAAACTCTACAAGTTTGACCTGGGATTAGAGGAACAAGTATATTGAATACCTAAAGAACGGGAAACTCCTGTCTGATCCGAAGGAGTGAAGAACTCTACGCACCAAGGCAGCACGGTTCACTTTGGCCGAGGATGGGACATTATTAAGGAGGATGTTTAATGTGTCATTGGCAATATGTTTGGGACTAGAAGACACTGAGTAGGTCCTATGGGAAATTCACGAAGGCACCTATGGGAACCATTCCGGTGCCGAATCACTGGTTCAGAAATTCATCAAAGCAGGGTACTATTGGGCTGATATGGAAAAGGATACAAACGAGTTCGTTCGAAAGTACGATAAATGTCAAAGATATGCGTCGATGATTCACCAGCCCGGGGAGCAGCTCCATTCGATCTTATCCCATGGCCATTCATGAAATGCGGAATGGACATCGTCAGCCCTCTACAATCGGCCCCAGGTAAAGCTCAGTTTATTTTATTTATTGCTGATTATTTTTCTAAATTGGTTGAAGCACAGGCTTTCGAGAAAGTCATAGAAAAAGAAGTCATAGACTTCATTTGGGACCACATTATATGCCTATTTGGGATGCTTACCGAGATCATGTGGGACAACAAAAAGCAATTCATCGGTATCAAAGTGACTAAATTTCTCGAGGATCACAAGATTAAAAGGATTCTATCAACGCCATACCATCCTAGTGGAAACGGACAAGCCGATTCAACCAACAAAACCATCATTCAAAATCTTTAGAAAAGATTGACCGGCACTAATGGAAAATGGAGAGAGGTATTGCCCAAGGTTTTTTGGGCGTACCGCACGATGTCGAAATCCAGGATGGGGGCAACACCATTCTCTTTGGTCTATGGTGCCGAAGCCCTTATCCCGGTCGAGGTAGGGGAATCTAGCCTTAGGTTTTGATATGTAATAGAATAATCGAATAACGAGGCCATGAATACGAGCCTAGAATTGTTGGATGAAAGACGCGAGGCTGCCCTCGTTCGATTGGCCACACAAAAATAGCTGATTGAAAGGTACTACAACCAAAAAGCCAATCTTTGACACTTTAAAATTGAGGACATGGTGCTAAATAAAGTCACCCTCAACACTCGAAACCCAAATGAAGGAAAACTGGTTCCAAATTGGGAGGGATCATATCAGGTCCACGACATTATTGGAAAGGGATCTTACAAGCTCAGCACAATGAACGACAAACAATTACTAGACAATTAGAATGTGTCACTTCTAAAGTGATACTACTGCTAAGGTACGACCTTTTCCATTTTCATTTATATTTTAAACTAATCAATTGCAGGTGTTCGATCGAGGACGGTAATGGATTCTTCAATATGAAGTCTTTAGGTATGAAAGCACGTGTTACACTCTTTTTCCCTTAGACTTGTTTTTGTCCCAAATGGATTTTTCGGTGAGGTTTTTAACGAGGCAACCATTGATCGTGCTAACATATAATAATTCAACAGTATCCAAGGCTTCTTTACAATCAACCTCGAATACTAGGGGGCATTACCCTCGAATATCAACTTTGCTGCAAGGAAATGACTTCGTAACTACGGGGTCTCAGTAGGTAAATTTTGTAAGGGCCAAGTGTTCGAACTAACCGTGCCCATATAGGTTACTCGAGCCCTAGATCAAACATGTACGCATGTATAATCACCTATTAAAAGATATATTTTTCCTTGCCGATATCTCATGCCTTAGAAATTTTTTTCTACTTTACAATTTCGTACTCTTGATCTATTATGTGAACAGGCTTAAGGGCCGATCATAACAGAACCCCATGCTCGGGGACTGACGTTCGAAAAACAAACGAGATCAAATTATTAAAACTTCAAGATAATAAGACCTTAAAGGCGGCCCTTGATTTTATAGGCCACGGCCACCCCACTCGGGGACTGACACTTCGGGCAAGCTCGAGGTGAAATGGGAAAATAAGCCTAAGGGTCAAGTCCCAAATAAAAAGGCTACGGCCAAATTAACACGGTTTGGAGACGTCCAAATTCCGTAATAAAACAGGCCTTCGAATATTTTCATAAATCGGTTAAAAGGGCTACCCTCAGCAAAATTATGAAGGGCTTCGATAATATCAAGCCCTGAAAACTCTAATGAGTACAAAATTTTTGGAACACTCGAACAATCCCTTATTCCATGCTAAGGCATTACAGGTTTTACAAATATAAATGACAAAAACTTTTCAAGCCGAAAAAGGGGGAAAAAGCCATAGAAATTCTTTGTACAAAGGCCATGTCGGCCTAATACAAAAGCCTAAGGGCTATCTCTTGCTTTGAGTTCAAAAGATCGTCCTAATTCATATAAAACCTAAGGGTTACCTTACTTCGAGTCTGAGCAAGAACTCACTCGATAAAAGCTATGCTAGTTCTATTTTGGTCGAATTACCTGAACCTCGAACCTATGAATAATAATTTCACAAGGCATAAATAAAGCACAAATTTCATAAGGCGTAAGTGAAATGAAATTTCACGAGAAAGATCTTTATATACGTCAAAGTTATTTACAAGGGCAACATGGCCCGATCGGAATTCTATGCAAAAAATCCAAAAAAAACCCTAAGTACTTAATCTTCTTCAGGAGCAATATCTTCACCCTCGGGGTATTCTCCGCTCTTGGATCCACTCATACTCCTGGAATCATCATCACTAGAAGAGACCAATGCTTTGGCTTCGGGTTCAAGCTCTTTTGCATCTTTGATCTCGGCAGCGAGATCAAAGCCACGAGCGTGGATCTCCACGAGAGTCTCCCTTCAAGACTGGCACTTGGCAAGCTCAGCAACCCAGTATGCTCGAGTCTGAGCAGTATCATCAATTTCCTTTGCTCGAGCTTGAGCGGCTTCGGCATCAGACTTGTAGATGGCCACGATTGCCTCAGCATCGGCCTTAGCCGTCTCAGCCTTAGATTTTGCCACTGCAAGTTTCGTGACCAACCGAGCCTGGAGCTCCTCAATTTTCTTGGCTTGTGCCAAATTCTTCTCCTTCATGCCTTGGAGTTGGATTTTAGTTGAGGATAACTAAGCTCTAGTAGTCTCTTTCTCTGAGGCAAGGTGGTCCATATTTTTCTTCCACGCTATGGTTTCTGCCTTCATCGTATCTACCTCTCCACGGAGTTGCTCAATTGTCTCATGTAGCTACTGGACATATGAGATCGAATTGTTATCCATCACTCCCAAACCGATTTCATGAGCTTCTAATACTTTTATTACCTGCTGGTCAGTTCGCTCTGTTCTTTTTGAGCCGCGACCAGTTCAGCTTGGAGGCCCTTGATTTTTTCTTCTTTATGTTCACTAAAAAGTTTAAAGGCATTGTTCTCCTCGGTGAGCCCATGGATATCAGCCTCATATCGACTCAGTTCTCCTCAAAACCTAAAGAAAGCTTCGTGATGAAGCACCGAGGCCTACATAAATAGAAGAAAAAAAATTAGGCAAGAAAAGAAAAACACAAGTATGGAAACTGGTATTGACAATGAAGGTTAGGGCTTACCTGATTCAAAGCCTGTTGGGCCTCATTAAAGAGACATGGTGCTCCCACCTCGTCCATCAAAGCTTGGTCTTCTTCCATGACCAGACTTCAAAGGTAACTAGCCACCGATACGGAGGCGACAAAAACTCGTGCATCCTCCGGGATCGAAATGATGATTGTTCGTTTGCGCTCGGTGTCACACCTCCTTTTTTTACACCCGAGGGTATATAAGGGAGTTTTTCCAATTAAAGTGACATTATTCAAAATGGGATTATTTATTTATTATAGAGTCGCCACTTGGAATAATTTAGGGTGTCCCAAGTCAGCAGTTTATTCTAAATCTCAAATCGAGGAAAATTCGACTTTATCAAAAAAAGTCTGCGAAACCAGAAATTTTAGATAAGGAATTATGTTAACCCGGGAGAAGGTGTTAGGCATTCCCGGGTTCCGTGGTTCGAGCACGGTCGCTTAAACTATTAAAATTGGCCTATTATCTGATTTACTACATGTTTTAACCTATTGTATTTTTTTCGCTTTAGAACCGCTTTTAATTATTTTAAAACAATTTTAGGAAGATTCAACGTTATTTAAATCACACCTTGAACCACGCTACATGAAACGCACCCGCAGTTCGCAATACGTTCCATTTTACATTGTTGAGAAATTGAACTTGGGTTACATGAAATGTACGCCCGAAATTTTAAAAGAAATCACAACTACGTCACAGGAACCGCACCTATAGCTATGATGGAATTAATTAAAGAACGCGCCTAAGGAAACTACGAATGTTCAAATTAATAACAACATTTGTGAGGGCTAGGGAGAGTTAAATTGATGGCACACCTCAATTTTAGAAGTATTAAACTCTTGAATTAAATTTGTGAGGGCCATATATTATGGGTTTTAAGCATGACACACCTCAAATTGTTTTAGGAAAAGGGGTATATATTTTAAAGGCAATCTAAAGGTACACTTATTTTAACATAATTTAAAACTAATTATCACAACCACGTCACGGGAACCGTACCCATAGTCGTAATAATTTAATTGCGCATCTAAAGCAAACTACAGGTATTTAAAGAATTAATTACTTCTAAATTTTGTATTGCTAATAAGAGGGTCATGGGTAATTTTAATGAAAAATGGCACTCCTCCAACCATTTTAAAGGGATTACACTTAATTAAACCTAAGGTTATTTGCATCCAAACTTGGGCTCAGGCCCTTGATTAATGTGTAAAGCAAAGCAAACAGGCCTAAACTGATCGAGGTGGGAACTGGGCCAACGGCAGGCCCAGTGTATCAATGCACACTTTTTTTAAATGAGATGGGCATTATCACTCATTGGGCTCATAATTGAGCCCAGATGCAAGTCAAACAATTAAACCCAATGCATGCCAAAAGAAAGATGATTACTGAGGCCCAAAAAAAATTATTGCTCTGGGCCGTTCATAAACAAGTTGTACATGCCTTACATCCATACACAATCAATGAGAAACAAGCAACAAATAGTCTGGGACTTCACTTTTTAATATATTTCAATCTCAAACTTACTAGATAAAATAAAATTTTCCTGACACTACATGTGGATTCCAATTCACAAAGAAACTAAAAGTGTTCAACAGTAAACAAAGTAGGAGGAGCTGCTTGTAAACTATATATGATGCATTTCTTCAGCAAAAACCTATCAACTAACATAGGGCTAAAACATGAATTCAAACATACTCTTGCTTCTGAACCTATTTTAGGTAACTTACAGAACCTTTTAAAACAAGAAATAGCCAAGGCAAAGATCTAACCAAATAAAAAAACCCAATTTTACAAAACCTAATACATCACGTACATCCAAACAACCCCTGGATACTTTTCTATTTAAGGAACACACCTAGATTCAGGATCAACTCGTCTCATGTAAAATGTCCAAAAGAATCTATGACAACAAAGGCATAGGATAGCATGTACACTTCTTATGGAAACTCCAAATACCAACAGCTCTAAACATACATTTTTATCAAATTAGACTGCATTATAGTTTGGGACAGAAATGAAGAAATGCAACAGAACAATTACACAAGATCCTTTTTATATATGAAGGGATTCTAATAGGAGAGATAGTTGATAAAGAAAGAGAGAAGAAGTGATTAAGCGAACCTAAAACCAAACACACACACATATTCTGTTATGTCTTGATGAGGGAAGTAAAATAATTTAAACCCCTCATCTAGATTCATCAGCTTAAAAATCCAACTTAAATTTACAAGTTCATCTCACTCTTCAGTAAATCAACACAATAACCTTAGAAAAATATGAATGACTAAATGTAATGAGTGTGTATGTGTAGCTGTGAGTTTTAAAAACACGAAACAACACAACAGAGCCAAGAACATTTTTTAACTCTTCTATTGTTAAAATCAAATGACCATTCAAGCTAGCTTAAACACAATCTTGCCGGATAAAAAATAATGTCATCCCATCACAATCTTTAATACATCAATAAAACCAACAACATGAGGTAGTATATGTTTACCTAGAAAACACAATAAGAGAAAGAATCAGACAAAATAAAGGTCGAGCAAGATCAAGAAGAAAACAGCAGCTGGTCTCCAATAGTCGAAGAAAAATCAGAAAATAATTTTCTGAACAGCAAGAGTTTCCACGACTAATCTGGAGCTCAAAAAAGTTCAGCCAAGACCAGATTGCTGCCAAAAAAAACTCGAACAGGAATCCACAACACCCAAATTCCAAATCCCAGCCACAAACTCAATCATAAACAATTTTTGAAAAAACCAAAGATCCAAGGAAAATGCTGAGATTTGTAAAATTTTAATCCCTTTCGAAATGAAACAATTTTTTTTGTCTAAACCCAAAACTCACACTATGATTTTGTATATTTTTCGTTTTCTAAAAAATGCCTCACTAAAAAAGAAAAAGGGGTGGAGAGAAGGGAGAAACTTCAAAACCCTAGAAATTCCATCACTAAGTTTTTAAAATTTTCCCTAGATTTTTCTGATTTTTCCTTAACCTTGAAAAAGAAAACATACCTCATATATATAACCCTCAAAAAATCTCAAAATTTCTGCCCAAATATCCGAAAATCTTCATGTTTTGAATGATTTTTGGGACAGATGGAAGGCATGGATCGATTTACATCTATCCACGGCTCCCATTCATCCAGCAAATCGTTCTATTGTACTAAAATCGTGCAAAATTTGGAGACAATATTCGTTCCTCTCTGACAAAAAACTGTTGGAAATAAAATGACGTGGAGGGGAGGGGTCCCATTTGAGTGAACTTGCCTGAGTTCCTGGCGAGTTGAGGACCGAGCTCAATGAGGAAAATGATGAACATCACCGTTTCAATGTTATTTAGATCTAGGGTTTGGGTGTGAGAAATGATATAACAAGGTTTATGTATGGAGGGAGACGGGCGGGTCAAAAATAGGCGGGTTTGGTCCAATTTTTGGGCTGGGGCTGTAAAGGGAAGTGTTTGGGCTGAAGGTTTTAAAGGTGCAACCCAAGTATGCTAGACCCACTTTAAAAATCATTTTTTTCTTCTTTCTTTTATTATATCTTTAATCTCTCTTTTTTTAATTAAAAACCCCAATAATTAAAAATCTTAAATTATCTAAAATTTGAAATTAAACTAGTTAACTAATTATAAAAAATTATAAACATCACTTAATTCTAAATTAAAAGAGAAAAATCAATAAACTAAAAATTAAAAGACAGAAATGTAAAAATGAGCTATTTTTTGTGATTTTTAAATTTTTATAAAGCAAATAATTACTGATTAATTCTAAAAATATAAAAACAAATCCTAAGTGCAATGCATAATATTTTTGTATTTTTTCATGATTTAAATAAAAATTAAACATGCACAGAAATGCAAATAATTAAAAAAATTCTATAAAAATTCCTAAAATGGCAAATAATTAACAGAAAACCTATTTTCTTGGGATTTTATAGGAGTATTTCATATAGGGCAAAATCCACATGCTCACAGCTGCCCCTCTTTGCTCGGAAACACGACAGACTTTCGGGCAAAGACAAAATGAGCAATTATGAGGGATTTTTTCCCATTTGTAACTCTATGAGAAGCATTTTTTAAGGAGCCTGACCGAACCTTGCTTCTGAGGTTGCCTACATATCCTTGGCTATAAAAGAATCAGGTCAGTGTAGTTCTGGAAGTTTTGGTAGCTGGGACTAATAGGGAACTGTGATTTCACTGTTGTTGCTGTTGTTTTTGCTTGTTGAGCTCCTTATTACACCAAAATGAAAGATAAGAAGCTAAGCTAGCTAAGTCTATCAACTACGAGTTACAAGATTCTTATCTATAAACCTTCTAAAACTTGATCTTGAATCTTGGATGATTCTTCCTGTAAACTCTGGTTTGAATCTTGACGCTCGTTAGTTGCAACTGTTGGTTCATTCTTCTTCAGCTTTTCAGATCACGGCGGGACATGCGAAGCTTGTGACTTCAATCAAATTTGAGTAGTCCACATCTTTTCTCCGCTTCTGCATCTTGAATTCAACTTCTTTTCTTTTATTTGGGTTGAGACTTCTTATTTTGGTCATCTCAAACCTTGTGCCCCACGGTAAAAACCTGTTCAGGCACCAAAGCAAATAAACGAATGAAGTTTTTCTGCCCTAGTTTTCACTAGGAAAATTTCGTGAGTTATTGTAACAAAATCTAAACTATTTCTTTATTTGAAAGCAAATAAAATAAGGATTGTGTATCCTTGGGAAGAAGAGATTAGGGAGTGGAGCCCTATATCTATACTAAAATCAACCATAGAGTGGAGATCCTATGTTGGAAAAACATCTACCTACTATCTAAAAATAAACTAAGCTAGGGAGTGGAGACCCTATGTTGGAAAGGCGACTAGGGAGTGGAGACCCTATGTTTGAAAGGTGACTAGGGAGTAGAGACCCGATGTCTAAAAATAAAATCAACTAGGGAGTGGAGACCCTATGTTGGAAAGGCGACTTGGGAGTGGAGACCCTATGTCTAAAATTAAACTCAACTAGGGAGTGGAGACCCTATGTCTAAAATTAAACTCAGCTAGGGAGTGGAGACCCATATGTTGGAAAGGCGACTAGGGAGTGGAGACCCTATGTCTAAAAATAAACTCAACTAGGGAGTGGAGACCCTACGTTGGAAAGGCGACTTGGGAGTAGAGACCCTATGTCTAAAAATAAACGCAACTAGGGAGTGGAGACCCTATGTTGGAAAGGCGACTAGGGAATGGAGACCCTATGTCTAAAAATAAACTCAACTAGGGAGTGGAGACCCTATATTGGAAAGGCTACTAGGGAGTGGAGACCCTATGTCTAAAAATAAACTCAACTAGGGAGTGGAGACCCTATGTTGGAAAAGCGACTAGGGAGTGGAGACCCTATGTCTAAAATAAACTGAATTAGGGAGTGGAGACCCTATGTTGGAAAGGCGACTAGGGAGTGGAGACCCTATGTCTAAAATAAACTAAACTAGGGAGTGGAGACCCTATGTTGGAAAAGCGACTATGGAGTGGAGACCTATGTCTAAAATAACTTCAACTAGGGAGTGAAGACCCTATGTTGGGAAATTGACTAGGGAGTGGAGACCTTATGTCTAAAACAAAATCAACTAGGGAGTGGAGATCCTATGTTGGAAAAACATAATTAGATATTGGGGATCCTAGGCTACCATTATTTTGAATTTTCTTCTTATCTCTTTTTTTTTCATTTTGTTTCTTCCTTTATTTCATGGAATGAGTAAATGCGGGAAAGAATTTGGAGGGGACTTCCCTTTCTGGATCGTTGCTGCAAAGCTGTTTTTAGTACTTGCGTAGTGTCTTGTTACACCCGTTTCTTGCAAGGTTGCTTTGCATTGCTCCTGTTTCATGTTTTCAAACAAAGAACAATTGTTAGTTTGAATTGGTAGTTAGTTTTGTGGCCTTGATTGTTTTGATCACTTGATCTCGACCCAACTCTTTCGATGAACATCTCTGTTGCCTGCTGGCTTTCTGGAGATCGATCTCTCTTCTAAAACTAGGGATTTTGACTTTCTAAAATTTTCAATACGATGGTTCAACCTGTGTAGGGTTTTGGCCTTTTCCTCTTATTTCGCCTTTATGGACATTTGACTTTGGATTTCTTTCCCTTTTCAATGAATTTGAACCTGGAGCATCGACCATCATGGCCAGTCGAGATCGACTTGATGCACCTGCTGAGGCTGGGTGCTTTTCTTTGAATTTGGCTTTTGTTAAGTAGAACCCTGTACAACCAGTCTTGCTATCTTTTCTTTGTATCAGTTTCGAAGAGGGATTAGACCGAAAGGGACTTAAAGAAAAGTAAACAAAGGACAGGATAATGAATTTAACGAGAAGCATCCCTTTCGGGGGAGAGAAAGAAGGACTTATCTGGAGTGCATGCAGACTTCAATAGACATGACATGCTTCTTGGACTGGATACCCGATCAGCGCAACTATCCAAATTCTCATAAACCCATTATGACCCGTGTTTTAAAACCGAGAAACCTTCCAGGACTCTTTTAGTGCCAATGGTTGTAAGGGATTTCTTCTTTTTGATCAACGGTGCCCTTTGCGGGTTTTCGCCAATTGACCTCTCTCATTTCTCTTCTCATCGTCGCCTTATAATGCTCTTTACGAGTTTTCACTAACAAAACTCTCTCATTTTTTTAATTTCTTTGCTTTCCATCATCTTACGGTGTCCGTGTGGGTTTTCACCAATAAAACTCTCTCATTTTATTTCTCTTATTTGTTTGTATCAGATCCAAGCAACCACATTCTCCAAGTCTTGAACGTCCTATCTCTTGATCAGAAGAACTTGAACGGGATTTAGGGTAAAAAGAGTTTGGATCAAATTATAACTTTGGAACTTTTCTGGCGAACTATCATCGAACCATTATAACATCTGCCCTAGTTTCACTTTTGAGGGGAAATTGAATTTTTATTTTGGTATGACTGAACCCTAGAGATAGGCTGCCTACGTATCCTTTCAGAATCAAGTCAAACGTAGTTCAGGGAAAACTTTTGTTTTGTTTTTCTTTTGTTGATTTGTTGATTTCTGATATTGATTTGATTTTATTTTTTTACAAACGTTTTCAAGTTCCAAAGAGGGTAATGAAGGAAAGGTAACTGGCTCAAAGGGTTAGCAAAGGATTGGAGTGTTTGGGGTAGCGAGAATGAAAGACTTCGTCTTCCCAATCGGATAGTATCAGTGCTGTAGAAAGACTAGAAATAATATCTTTTGACTGCGTCTGCATTTACAGCTGTTTCGGGGTCATTTCCTTCGATGTCTCCCAGGTATAACGACCCTTTTGGCAATAATTTTCTGATAATATATGGGCCCTTCCAGTTAGGAGTGAACTTTCCTTTTGCTTCCTGGTGGTGAGGGAGAATAAGCCTCAAAATGAGTTGCCCCACTTCGAAGTTCCTAGGCCGCACTTTCTTGTTGTAGGCACGGGCCATTCTTTGTTGATACAACTACCCATGGCAGAATGTGGCCATTTGCTTTTTATTGATCAGGGTTAACTGTTCCAGACGGGTTTTTACCCATTCACTGTCCTCAATTTCAGCTTCAACAATGATTCGAAGAGAAGGGATTTTAACTTCTGCGGGTATCACGGCTTCAGTGCCATATACCAAAAGCTATGGGGTTGCTCCGACTGATGTGCGCACAGTTGTGCGATATCCCAACAATGCAAACGACAACTTTTCATGCCATTTCCTGGAACTTTGGATCATCTTTCTCAGAATCTTCTTGATGTTCTTGTTTGCTGCTTCAACAGTACCATTGGCTTTGGGCCGATAAGGGGTAGAATTTCGATGCGTGATCTTAAACTGCTCACATATCTCCCTCATCAAGTGACTATTCAAGTTTTCAGCATTATTCGTAATGATAGTTGCAGGAATACCAAAACGGCAGAGGATATTGGAGTGCACGAAGTCTACCACATCTTTCTTAGTGACAGCTTTGAGAGTAATTGTTTCAACCCACTTTGTGAAGTAGTCGATGGCGACCAATATGAATCTATGCCCATTTGAAGCTTTTGGCTCGATCGACCCAATGACGTCCATACCCCAAGCAACGAACGGCTATGGTGCTGACATAGGATGCACTTCTGTAGGCGGCACATGAATCATGTCACCGTGTACCTGACACTGATGACATTTCTGGATAAAATTGAAGCAATCTTTTTCCATAGTCATCCAGTAATAGCCTGCTCGAAGGATTTTATTTTCCAAGACGTATCCATTCATGTAGGGTCCATACTCCTGCGTGAACTTCATACATGATTCTTCTGGCCTCTTCGGCGTCAACACAACTTAACAAGTTGAGATCTGGAGTCCTTTTGTACAAGACCTCACCGCTCAAGAAGAAATTGCTTGCAAGCCGTCTAATGGTTCTCTTTTGGTCTCCACTGGCTTGATCAGGATATTCTTTAGTTTTAAGAAATCTCTTGATATCATGATGCCATGGCTGAACATCCGGTTCTGCCTCAATCGTATTGCAGTAACCCTGCCTTTTTCGGATTTGGATTTCCAACGGTTCAATGTGGAGATTGCCTGGATACGACAACATCAAGGCCAAAGTAGCGAGTGCATCAGCCAATTCATTGTGAAAACGAGGGATGTACCTAAACTCGACTGACTTGAACCGCTTGCTAAGATCTTCCATATGTTGCCTTTATGGAATAAGCTTGACATCCCGAGTTTCCCATTCACCCTGAGCTTGTCGGATAATCAAGTCTGAATCCCCCATGATCAATAGTTCCTCAACATCTTGGTCGATTGCCATATTCATATCCATAATGCAGGCTTCATACTCGGAAGTTTTTTTTTGTGCAGAAAAACCGAAGCCAGGATATGGCTGGATAGTGTTGACCAGGGGTGAGATAAAAAATACCCCAATCCCAACACCTTTTGCGTTCACGGCTCCATCGAAGAACATTTTCCAAGTATTGGTATCTTCTGATGTTACCTCAACTGAATTCACCTCCTCGTCCGGAAAGTAAGTACTCAAAGGCTGATACTCATCATCAATAGGGTTTTCGGCTAGGTGATCTGTTAAAGCCTGGGCTTTCATTGCCATACAGGTGACATAAACTATGTCAAATTCTGTGAACAGAATCTACCATTTTGCTAACCTCCCTGTGGGCATCGGTTTCTGGAATATGTACTTTAAAGGATCTAACCTGGTGATGAGGTAAGTGGTATAGGCCAACAGGTAATGTCTAAGCTTCTGAGCGACCTAAGTTAAGGCACACCAAATCCTTTCCAACAAGATATATTTGGCCTCATAACTTGTGAACTTCTTACTCAAATAGTAGATTGCCTGCTCTTTCTTCTTGGTCACATCAGTTGCCCCAGGACACAGCCGAAAGAATTCTCCAAGACTGTTAGATACAAAAACAAAGGCCTTCCAGGTTCGGGTGGGACCAAGACTGGCGGGTCTTTGATTTTGTCGACAACTTCTTGACACTCATCTATCCATTTAATCGCCGCATCTTTCTTCAACAGTTTGAATATAGGCTCACAGGTGGAAGTCAACTGAGCAATGAACCGGCTGATGTAATTCAACCTTCCCAGCAGGCTCATAACGTCTTTCTTAGTTTTCGGAGGAGGCAAATCCTGAATAGACTTTATTTTCGTTGGATCTAACTCAATGCCCCTCCGACTGACTATAAATCCTAAGAGTTTGCCAGACGGAACCCCAAATGCACATTTAGCCAGATTTAGCTTCAAATCATACTTGTGCAGCTGCTCAAAAAACTTTTTTAGGTCCAAACATGGTCGTCCTGTGTTCTGGATTTGATGATCACATCGTCCACATACACCTCGATTTCTTGGTGCATCATGTCGTGAAAGATGGCAGTCATGACCCTCATATAAGTTGCCCCGATGTTCTTCAAACCAAAAGGCATGACCCTGTAATAATAGGTACCCCAGGGAGTGGTGAAGGCTATCTTTTTCGTATCCTCTTCATCCATCAACACCTGATGATATCCTGCATAACAATCCACGAAATATTGTATCTCATGTTTGGCACAGTTATCAATAAGGATATGGATGTTTGGCAAAGGGAAGTTGTCCTTGGGACTTGCTTTATTCAGATCTCAGTATTCAACACACACTCGACTTTTCCCATCTTTCTTTGGCACGGGAACCACATTGGCCAACCATGTGGTGTATCGGACCACTCGGATCACCCCTGCCTTCAACTGTTTGGTGACTTCCTCTTTGATCTTGTCGTTGATATCAGTTTTGAATTTCCTTTGTTTTTGCTGGATAGGGGGATAATCGGGGTAAGTCAGCAATTTGTGTACCACTAGATCAACACTTAATCCTGGAATGTCATCGTAGGACCACACAAACACATCTTTGAATTCAAACAAAAGTTGGATCAGGGCATCCCTAGTTCTTTCATCTGTGTGAATGCTCATCATGGTTTCTTGGACCTCTTCAGAACTACCCAAATTAACCGGCTCGGTTTCATTTAAGTTTGGCTTAGGTTTATTCTCGAATTGTTCCAATTCTTGATTTATTTCCCTAAAAGCCTCTTTTTCATCGTATTCCAGTTCTTGATTCATTATTTCACAATGAGATAACGTGTTTGGATCTGTGCATGAAGTCCGCAAGCATGTCACATTATTTAAAGCCGCGTTATTAGGACTGAAAGAAGAAATAAGAAAAATTAACAAAAATCAGAAAGAATAAAGAGAGTTGAACGATGAAATATTGATTTTATTTCATTGAATTTTGAAGATAACAAGGTTTACATTGGAATTTAAAGACAATAAACTAAAAGAAACATCCGAGTTACACCCTGAAATAACTCGTGATGTAGAAAAGGTCGCAAGACTGGACTATCGGGATTCCCGCCTGATTGGGAATGGAGTAGCCTTCCAGTTTTGTAACTTGGCATTGGGCCCCATATACAGCACCTCAGCGGTGCTCGAGCCTTCTCCTGGATAAACCATGTAGGTTTCATACAACATTTGCCTCATAGCTCCCACATATTTCTTCAATTTTCTCGGCCGTGAAGGCCTCATCTTCTTCTTCTTCATTGTACTTGGGCTGGACGAATGTTTTGTAGAGGTGTGGAACCAGCTGAGGTAAAACCGAACCATTGCTCTTTCACTCATTTGCCAATGTCACATCAGCTTCTGTGGAACGAAAACCCATACCGAAGAACTTCTTTGGCAGGTAGAGTGATAGGTTCTATGATACCTTGCAATGATGCCTGAGTCCCTTCCCAGGTTTATAACCATGCTTGATCATTTCAACAATGACCATGATGGATGAATTTGACAGAAAAGGCTAAGGACAAGGGTTTCCCTCCTCACATTGATCTGCGACCACCACCTCAAAAGCTTAATAAACTATATGCTCGCTACCTTCCCTGGCTTTGAGACATGAGACTGATGGGTCCCGGTAAATTGACTGCTCATCTTCTCCATGAACCACAATTTCCTGGTCTTCATATTCAAATTTTGCCATCTGGTGGAGAGTGGAAGGTATGGCCCCTGCCGCATGAATCCAAGGTCTTCCCAAGAGGAAATTATAGGAAGTGTCTATGTCTAGGACCTAAAAGATCACCTCGAAATCCACAGGACCAATAGTCAAGATCAAGTCAATCTCACCTATGGTATCTCTCTTGATGCCATCAAAGGCACGCACATAGACATTGTTAGGCCTGATTCTCTCAGTCCCAATCTCCATTCTTGCAAAGTTGAGAGAGGGTAGATATCAACTCCGGATCCGCCATCCAGCATGACTCTCTTCACATAGTACCCCTCACATTTAACTTTCAGATGGAGGTCTTTGTTGTGGGCGACCCCTTCCGGGGGCAAATCATTCTTGCTAAAGGAAATTTGATTAACTACGAAGAATCTTTCCGCCTCTTCTCCAGTTGCTCGACAGTGGTTTCAATTGGAACATAAGCTTTGTTGAGGGTCTTTATCAACACTTTCTGATGCTCAGTTGAGCTTACCAGTAGAGACAAGAGTGAGACCTGTGAAGGATACTTTCAGAGTTGGTCTATTACCTCATACTCCATAGTTTACATTTTACGGAAGAACTCTTCTTCTTCTTTGGCACTAATTGGATTTCTGATCGGAAGTGTTTTTGTTTGGCTCTCTTTACTTCCTCCAGATTGAGGTATTTCTCGACTGGGTTAGTTTCATTTGCTTCTCCCAGGACCCCCTTTCCTTTGTTGGTTACTACCGGCTTGTTGTAATTCCATGGGACGGCAGCAGGGTCTGTCATGGGCTTTTGCGGTGCGCGACCAATAACCACGGGCTCATTCAGCCTTGGTGAAATTACTAGCCCACGTACCACATAAGTCCCTTTAGGCACATATATCTTAGATCCCTTATTCAGCTCGAACCTTCTTGGAGGGCTCAATGTCATTTGTTCTTTCCTGTGACCCCGGGGAACATAAAGAATGACATCTTTTTGAGGTACTGCCCCACTTTTGGTTTCCACTGTCTTTTCTATATTTTGAGGGGTGGGTTTACTCTTATTCTCCCCCTTGTCTTGCTTTGCAGCAACCTTTGGCTTCTTCTCGACATCAACAATCGCAATGATGGCTTTCAAAGCGGGATCAAACTCTTTATCTTTGCAAATCATTCCAATAACTGGTCCGTTGTTGTGAGCCGGTAATGGGTTGTTGGTCACATTAGGAATTTCTTCATCCTTTAGCACTATCCATTTCTGCTCTATGAGATTTTCAACAACCCTTTTCAGAGTCCAATAGTCTTTAGTGTCATGCCCTTCCGCTACCGAATGGTAAGCACATCGAGTACCGATTCTGTAGGATTGCGACTTTGGATTTTGCCTGGTCTGGGGTACGGGTTGCAATAGACCCATTTGGACCAGTTTAGGGAAAAGGATAGAGTATGACTCACCAATAGGCGTGAAGTTTGTTCTTCTGGGTGGCTCCCGAGCACGGGCATTGAAGGGGAAATTATTTTGTAGAGGCCGGGGATTATACTAAGCTTGGTGAGGAGGGTTGTTTCTAGGAAATGGAGCTCGATTTTGGTTGAACTGTTGTTGTGGACAAGCGTATGGCTGGGCATTCATTATTGTGTACGGCTGAGGAGCCATAGCATAAGCCACATCCTGATGAGGATAATAATGTGGTGGGGTGTTTGGAGGGAAGTAACCTCTGGGTGGACGGGGGTTTCTCAGACTTAAAGCTGCCATTGCCACCTCTTCTTTCTTCTTTCTATTTGCTACGCCCCCGGACCCACCTTGAATTGCTTGGGATGTAGATCTTATGGCAGATTGGCTTAGTATGCGCCCTGTTTTTAGACTATTCTCGACCATCTCACCAATCTTGATGGCCTCAGCAAACGGTTTCCCCATTGCAGACATCATATTCTGGAAGTAGTCAGCCTCTTGGGCTTGTAGAAAGACACTCACCATTTCTGTTTCATCCATCAGAGGTTTGACCCTGGTCGCTTGTTCGCGCCATTTAACAACATATTATCAAAAACTTTCTGAGGACTTCTTCTTGAGATTCGATAGAGAATTCCTGTTGGGAGCTATATCTATGTTATACTGAAATTGCCTGACAAAATCTCTAGCTAGATTGTCCCAAATGTGACAACGAGACATGTCTTGGTCCATGTACCACTCAGATACAATGCCGACCAGACTCTCTCCGAAATAAGCTATTAGTAGCTCTTTTTTTCTGCCTGCCCCTCGCAGTTAATTGCAGTACCTCTTGATATGGGCTATGGGATCCCCGTTCCCGTCATACTTTTCGAACTTTGGGGTCTTGAAACCCAGGGGCAAATGCACATGCGGGAACATGCATAGATCAGCGTAGGACAAACTCTTTTGTCCGCTCAAACCTTGTATATTCTTGAGGCTC
Organism: Nicotiana tabacum; assembly: GCF_000715075.1. Taxonomy (NCBI): domain Eukaryota; kingdom Viridiplantae; phylum Streptophyta; class Magnoliopsida; order Solanales; family Solanaceae; genus Nicotiana; species Nicotiana tabacum. The sequence goes on along the minus strand of NC_134087.1, from coordinate 141,095,312 downwards.
TGTTCCATGCTCCTTATTTTTCGGGTAATTTCCTCTTGCTCGAGGTTCTTTGTAGCCTTCTCCTATCCCGCGACAAACTCGTACCAGGGTTGTTAAGGGTAAGAATTGGTAGTGATCTGGGTAGATTCTGGTGGAAAAGATGGTACTTGGAAGGTGAAAGACGATGGATCAAAGCTTGGCCTGGGCAAAGTGGGTTGCACCGCAGCTGATGTTGGTGGTGCGGTAAATATGTTGGAGGCCACTCCTGAAACCATCTGGGGGCGAACCTCAGAAGGTGTTTCGGTGAAGTGAGCTGAGATGGTGGGGTATCCAAGTGGGGTATTTGGGTAATTTATTGGGACATTGGAATTTCCACTTGCTCTAGGAAGTAACTCGGGGAAACCGGGTATGGAACTCGGCGGCTCTCTACCATTAGACCAGGCGTCCCACATTTCTAGCACGTGGAGGCATAGTGCCATATTCTCTTCAGCTTCCGCTGACTCTGAGGTTGGGATAATCGATAGTGGGCTATCCTCTAAGATGGGAATCGTTGGTGGACGACCTTCTGATGACATTTCTACACTGCCCTTTGATCTTGTGAAGTACGGGTGTGAAGCCAGGTTACCATAAACCAACCACCTTAAAAATAGAACCTATACTCAATAACAGACAATAAACTGGTTAGTTTGAAGCAATTAACACATAGGGAATTGCACATTGGGGTGTGATGCACCTATACAGTTAAATGTGTTTCTACATGTTTTGCAACGATTGCATGTCTCATCCCAGCTTTTGTTTATCTCCCCGATCTTCTCTCTTGCTCTTTTGCACTCTTATTTTCTCTTTTTTTTGGCTTTCTCTTTTCCACATTCCTTTTTTACTTGAGTTATTTACAAAAATCATGACCGGATCCGATGAGGATTGCCTACGTATCACGACGCCGCGTGAATCAGATCATCACGTAGTTTAAGAAATAAATGCAAAAAATAGGGAAACAATTTTTGGGATTTTCCAATTTTTCATTAACAAAAACTCTACTGTTCTCTATTACAAAAGACTCCACCATACTCTTTCTAGGAATTTAAAACTACAAACAAACTCGAAACATATTTTAAAACTAAAAACTGAAGTACATACTCAAAAATAAAAATCAACAGTACATAAGTGCTTCTAATCTAGGGGCACGTGGGACGTCAGTCGGTCTTGCCACGGGCCTATGTGCAAGATCCCCTTGAGGACGCTCCAGGTTACTCATTATTTGGCGAACAAAGGTCATTACCACAGCAAAGAAGGTGGTTCTAGTCATGTCTTCACATTCATGGCACTTCATGACAATGTAACAGCAATTGCTCTAACCCTTTCCCTGATGATACCCTTTTCTTGGAGCAAACACCCGATTTGCTGAGACCTAGCTTCTAGCACTTGGGTGTCATGATGGTTTTGACCCTGTAGCTGTTGCATATCTTTCTCTAGCTGGGACATTAAGGCATATCAATGTTCTCTTTCTGCTTTAAAGTTCTTAGCTTGTTTGGCCATCTCATTTTCGAGGGTAGTTAGCCTTTTCTTCAAATTTGTGACTATTCCCTCATATTTCCTTTTCAATTGCCATACAAGCTCCGCCCGTCCCTCTATGTTCTTTGTCAGTTGTGCTCGGGCTCTTGCTAGATTAACCTCGGATTTTCATCCTGACATTCAGATACTTTCCTTCTAAGACCTTTTATGAGCCTTTCATCTGCTTGGCTTCTTTCCTGATTCTCCGTAGCTATCTTCACTTTTTGGATCTGGGCTCGAAGGGCTTTGTTTTCTTGAGCCAGTTTCTTCTTTTTCCCTTCATCAGCAGCGGCTTGTACACTATTGTCAAATTTGAGATCCCTGATTTGTCCCTCCAATTTGCTTATCTTGATCCTATAGCTTGCCTCTTTTGCTAACCAATCTCATTGCTTCTGCGAATCGTCAGTGAATTGCTGGACATGGGGTCTTTTAGCAGGCTGTTCGGGCTCCTGAGGGACTTGAAACCTTTTACCAAACTAAGTCATGTAATTAGGGTCTAACTCGCCTTTAGATAGATCCCTCACCCGAGTCTTTGGCTCTAGAAATCTACACTTATTCCAAATCTAATGAACTTTTTCTTCTGGGAATACCGCTTTCGGACCCAATTCGATGACTTGTCAGCTCAGATCTTTGTCATGTGGGATAGTTTGGAACCTGCCTAGTTAGCGCAGCACCCTGTGTGGAGCGTATGGCTGAATGATCTGGAGACCCATTAAGAGAAGATAACACACCTCAGCTGACATGTAAATGACTTCAGTGACAGGGAGTCAACTGAAAGTCCACTCAATTTTGTCCGAAGTTAAAGAACTCAAATGCGCAAACCAAGCCTCTATACCTTTTGGAAATTCACAACCCACCACTCGGTTTTCATATTCTTTGATGCAATTCAAATCAGTCATGTCATAGTTCATGTACTCCAAGCAGTGACAAAAATGTTCTTGTATCCAAAGTTGTAGGAGCATGTTACAGCCCTTGAAAATTTTTTCCCCTTCTCGGCAGATAGTTAAAGCTCGGTAAATCTCCGCTAAGATCATTGGAACGAGGGTGCCATTAGCTTTCTGAATCATGACGTTGGCCATTCCTACAAGACCCAATTCTATGTTTCCATGTTTTATTGGACAAATTAAAATACCCAAGAATGCCACTATAAAAGCCAGTCCCCGCCATGCTTCCCATTTACCTTTGTTTCCTGAATGAGTTAGGCCAGTATCTGGTGCCTTAAAACCATGGGGATTGCCATAACGCTGGTACAAGAAGTAGAATGTGCAAAACCCTTCAGATAGATTTCCATCTTGAACCTCCCGACTGATGCTCAGCAGGTCCAAAAACTTATGAGGAGTCACTGTTCTTGGTGCTACTGGGTACCGACTTCTGAGATTCCCATTAAGACCGGCATAGCCCGCTATTTCCTCAAGCATGAGGGTTAGCTCAATATTAGAAAAATGGAATACACTATGCGCCGGGTCCCAAAAAGATATCAAAGCCTCAATCATATCCAACCTCGGTTTGATTTTCAGAAGACCAACAAGACCGCCCAAAACTTTTACCACAGTAACTCTGCTGACTTTTTGTAAGTCATTCCACCACATGTGGAGTCCTAATGGGATTTCTTCAAGGACTGTAAAGGGTTCATTTTCAATTGTGCTCATCCTGCACATTTATTAGAGTGATTGGTTAAAAGATCATGGTTTATTTTGACTTAAGAAAAAGTTATTAGTTTTCAAAAAAAATTCATTTCAAAACAAGGAACGCCTTTGTAAATACGACCCTTCAGCACCTCAAGGAAGAAGATTTTAGGGCTATGTTGTTAATTGGCAAATATTTGAAAAAGGAACCGAATGTGGCTATTCTTGCAAAAGCAGACTTCCGGCGTCCTTTTGGGAATGTTTTGGCCATTTAGACAAGAACGACATTACCTAATTTATTTATGACAAAACAAACAAAATTTTTGTTCTTTTTGGGTTATTTTTGCAAAAACGGAGTTGGACCTGGTGAGGGTTGCCTACGTATACCACATCCGGTGAGAATCAAACTTGGGTAGTTTGGGCAGTTTTGACATAATAAAAACCATACCAAATATTTTTTCTTGAAACAAATTTTCTTTTTTTTTCAAAAGTTCGGCATAGTTTTGGTACCTTTTGGATACCGGGTTTTTCAAACACAGGTAAGTATTTCTCTCAGCCTTCAAATTGATTTTCCCAACTTTTCTCCATTATTCATAAGCCGGTCAACATGCAATCCAAAGCAAATAAATGCACAAGTCGCAGGTAGAATACATCAGGATGCTCTTTTCATTTCAGGTACACATGTCCTAGACAGACCCAACCCATATGTTAAGTCTCCAAAGTCAAATGCACGTGATGCAAACAAGCGTTCCTACTAGGGATCCGGCATGAGGCTTTGTTATATTAGGTTTAAAAACTTGGGTGTATTGTTCTAGACCTGGCTTACTCGAGCGGACAACTAGAGCCGAGAGCGGCAACGTACCGGGAATACAAAAGCTTCACCGGCTTTGCAACTTATCCGAACCTCGTTCTAAAATTGGGATATGACTCTAACAAAAAAGAAGTTACATGAAGTGTACACTTACTAGATGATTTAGAAGACTCAGAGAGAAGAGGGTTTCGTAGCAATTTATATACAGTCCAAACAATATCAAAGCGGTAAAAAGCAGCATTTAGCACATTAGGCTCAACATGTAAAAATCAGATAAAAATAGGCCAAATATAACAGTTATTCTAAGCTCGAATTCTTGAACCCTGAACCAAAGTTCTGGGTTTAAATCCCCAGCAGAGTCGCCAGAGCTGTCACACCTCCTTTTTTACACCCGAGGGTACATAAGGGAGTTTTTCCAATTAAAGTGACATTATTCGAAATGGGATTATTTATTTATTACAGAGTCGCTACTTGGATTAATTTAGGGTGTCCCAAGTCACCAGTTTATTCTAAATCCCAAATCGAGGAAAATTCGATTTTATCAAAAAAAGTCTGTGAAACCTGAAATTCTAGATAAGGAATTCTGTTAACCCGGGAGAAGGTGTTAGGCATTCCCGGGTTCCGTGGTTCGAGCACGGTCGCTTAAACTATTAAAATTGGCCTATTATCTGATTTACTACATTTTTTAACCTATTGTGCATTATTAGCTTTAGAACTGCTTTTAATTATTTTAAAACAATTTTAGGAAGATTCAACGTTATTTAAAACACACGTTGAACCACGCTACATGAAATGCACCCGCGGTTCGCAACAAGTTTCATTTAACATTGTTGAGGAATTGAACTTGGGTTACATGAAATGTACACCTGGAATTTTAAAAGAAATCACAACTACGTCACGGGAACCGCACCCATAGCTATGATGGAATTAATTAAAGAACGCGCCTAAAGCAACTACGAAGGTTCAAATTAATAAAAAAAATTGTGAGGTCCAGGGAGAGTTAAATTGATGGCACACCTCGATTTTAGAAGTATTAAACTCTTGAATTAAATTTGTGAGGGTCATATATTATGAGTTTTAAACATGGCACACCTCAAATTATTTTAGGAAAAGGGGTATATATTTTAAAGGCAATCTAAAGGTACTCTTATTTTAACCTAATTTAAAACTAATTATCACAACCACGTCACGGAAACCGTACACATAGTCGTAATAATTTAATTGCGCATCTAAAGCAAACTACGGGTATTTAAAGAATTAATTACTTCTAAATTTTGTGTTGCTAATAAGAGGGCATGGGTAATTTTAATGAAAAATGGCACGCCTCCAACCATTTTAAAGGGATTATACTTAATTAAACATAAGGTTATTTGCATCCAAACTTGGGCTCAAGCCCTTGATTAATGTGCAAAGCAAAGCAAACAGGCCTAAACTGATCGAGGTGGGAACCGGGCCAACGGCAGACCCAGTGTATCAATGCACGTTTTTTTTTAAATGAGATGGGCATTATCACTCATTAGGCTCAGAATTGAGCCTAGATGCAAGTCAAACAATTAAACCCAACACAGGCCAAAAGAAAGATGATTGCTGAGGCCCAAAAAAATTATTGCTCTGGGTCGTTCGTAAACAAATTGTACAGGCCTTACATCCACACACAATCAATGAGCAACAAGCAACAAATAGTCTGGGACTTCACTTTTTAATATATTTCAATTGATTTCAATCTCAAACTTACTAGATGAAACAACATTTTCCTGACACTACACATGGATTCCAATTCACAAAGAAACTAAAAGTGTTCAACAGTAAACAAAGTAGGAGGAGCTATTTGTCAACTATACATGATGCATTTCTTCAGCAAAAACCTGTCAACTAACATAGGGCTAGAACATGAATTCAAACATACTCTTACTTCTGAACCTACTTTAGGTAACTTATAGAACCTTTTAAAACAAGAAATAGCCAAGGCAAAGATCTAACCAAATCAAAAAATAACCAATTTCTAAAAAAAAATCTAATACATCACGTACATTCAAACAACCCCTGGATACTTTTCTATTTAAGGAACACACCTAGATTCAGGATCAGCTCGTCTCATGTAAAATGTCCAAAAGAATCTATGACAACAAAGGCATAGGATAGCATGTACACTTCTTATGGAAACTCCAAATACCAACAGCTCTAAACATACATTTTTACCAAATTAGACTGCATTATAGGTTGGGATAGAAATGAAGAAATGCAACAGAACAATTACACAAGAGCCTTTTTATATATGAATGGGTTCTAATAGGAGAGATAGCTGATAAGAAAGGGAGAAGAAGTGATTAACCGAACCTAAAACCAAACACACATATATTCTGTTATGTCTTGATGAGGGAAGTAAAACAATTTAGACCCTCCATCTAGATTCATCAGCTTAAAAATCCGACTTAAAATTATAAGGCTTCATCTCACTTTTCAGTAAATCAACACAATAACCTTAGAAAACCATATGAATGACTAAATGTAATGAGTGTGTGTGTGTAGCTATGAGTTTTAGAAACACGAAACAACACAACAGAGCCAAGAACATTTTTTAATTCTTCCATTGTTAAAATCAAATGACCATTCAAGCTAGTTTAAACACAATCTTGCCGGATAAACAAACAATGTCATCTCATCACAATCTTTAATACATCAATAAAACCAACAACATGAGGTAGTAGATGTTTACCTAGAAAACAGAATAAGAGAAAGAATCAGACCAAATAAAGGTCGAGCAAGATCAAGAAGAAAACAGCAGCTGGTCTCCAATAGTCAAAGAAAAATCAGAAAATAATTTTCTGAACAACAAGAGTTTCCACGACTAATCTGGAGCTCAGCAAAGTTCAGCCAAGACCAGATTGTAGCAAAAAAAAAACTCGAACAGTAATCCACAACACCCAAATTCCAAATCCCAGCCACAAACTCAATCACAAACCATTCTTGAAAAAACCAAAGATCCAAGAAAAATGCTGAGATTTATAAAACTTTAATCCCTTTCGAAATGAAACAAAATTTTTTGTATAAAACCAAAATTCAAACTATGTTTTTGTATATTTTTTGTTTTCTAAAAAATGCCTGACCGAAAAAGAAAAAGGGGTGAAGAGAAGGGAGAAACTTCAAAACCCTAGAAATTCCATCACTAAGTTTCTGAAAATTTTCCCTAGATTTTTCTGATTTTTCCTTAACCTTGAAAAAGAATACTTACCTCATATATATAACCCTCAAAAAATCTCGAAGTTTCTGCCTAAATATCCGAAAATCTTCACGTTTTTAACGATTTTTGGGACAAATGGAAGGCATGGATCGATTTACATCCATCCACGGCTCCCATTCATCTAGCAAATCGTTCCATCGTACAGAAATCGTACAATTTTGGAGAGAATATTCTTTCCACTTTGACAAAAACCGTTGGGAATAAAATGACGTGGAGGGGAGGGGTCCCATTTGAGTGAACTCGCCTGAGTTCCAGGCGAGTTGAGGACCGAGCTCAGTGAGGAAGATGATGAACAACGTTGTTTCAATGTTATTTAGATCTAGGGTTTGGGTGTGGGAAATGATATAACAAGGTTTATGTATGGAGGGAGACGGGCGGGTCAAAAATAGGCGGGTTTAGTCCGGTTTTTGGGTTGGGGCTATAGAGAGAAGTGTTTGGGCTGAGGGTTTTAAAGGTGCAGCCCAAGTGTGCTAGACCCACTTTAAAAATCATTTTTCCTTCTTTCTTTTATTATATCTTTAATATCTCTTTTTTTAATTAAAAATCCCAATAGTTAAAAATCCTACATTATCTAAAATTTGAAATTAAACTAGTTAACTAATTATAAAAAATTATAAACATCACTTAATTCTAAATTAAAAGAGAAAAATCAATAAACTAAAAATTAAAAGACCGAAATGTAAAATGAGCTATTTTTTGTGATTTTCAAATTTTTATAAAGCAAATAATTGCTGATTAATTCTTAAAATGTAAAAATAAATCCTAAATGCAATGCATGATATTTTGGTATTTTTCCATGATTTAAATTAAAAGAGAAAAATCAATAAACTAAAAATTAAAAGACCGAAATGTAAAATGAGCTATTTTTTGTGATTTTCAAATTTTTATAAAGCAAATAATTACTGATTAATTCTAAAAATGTAAAAACAAATCCTAAATTCAATGCATGATATTTTGGTATTTTTCCATGATTTAAATAAAAATTAAACATGCACAAAAATGCAAATAATTAAGAAAATTCTATAAAAATTCCTAAAATGGCAAATAATTAACAGAAAACTATTTTCTTAGGATTTTATAAGAGTATATCATATAGGGAAAAAATCACATGCTCACACTCGGGATTGACACTAGGGGCCGAAAACTAGCTGGTCAGTTTGAAACTCGAGGTAGATTCGCCCAAGCTCTTCCTCAGTACCTCCAAGTCACTCAAGCCAGCGGCATCATCGACCCCAGCGAAACAACCACAAAAAATGTACTCCACTCCGAGGGCACCTTCTACATGAAGAGTCTTCATGGCCCGAGCCTCCCAAACTTCCTCTTTGGAGAATGAAGGAAGCGACGGGGAGTCTCCGATTTCTATTGCCCCAGGTGGATCTCTTGGGATGTTCTTCTTATTTTGAGGAGCCTCGGGACTGGCCTCCACAACCATTTCCGATGCCTTCTCACCATTAGGTGAGGTACCTTCAGCTCCAGTCGGCTTAGGGACTCCAACTGAATCCCTCTCTTAGGCCCCCTCAGATCGAGGCAGAATATTTCCAATTTTGACTGATCTGGTGGCCTTTTGACTCTCGGTATTAGCTCGTGCTCAAGCCACCAGACTGGAATCCTCCTCCTTTTATTCTTCTTCTTCTTCATCTCTTAGGAGTTGAACTGACTTTATGGACAGGGGAATCACATCCTTCTTGGACTTTCGTGCCGCTTTATTCTTAGGCTCTAGCACATTGGAGGTTGAAGCCCTTTACCTCTTTCTTTCCTTTGCCGGCTTCGGGGAAGAGAGTGAGTTTTCTACTTTACTAGATGGAGGCCTCATCATCACCTCCTTCCCAAGACCTACAAAAGAAGAAAAATAAATAAGCTCGAAAAAATACCCGAACAGTGGTCGAAGCTATCAGGTTATATGAAAACTTACCATGGTTTCGAGCCTCCCATCGATCTTTTGCCAATTCATGCCATGCGCGCTCAGCGTGTGTAGATTTCGGCACTAAGTTTCTGACCCAGTTCTCGATCTAGGAATCGCACCCGGCATCCAAGCAACAACTGCATCAAAATATACCGCTAATAAAAATGGATGAAATGATGAAGGTGATAAACATAAGTTAAAAAGGGAGTTACACTTATGTCTCATATTACATTTCTCCAAAAATGGCATACTTTCAGCTAGGATCAGGTCCAAGGTCTTCACTCGGACAAATTGGCCCATCCATCCCTGGTCCTTATCCTCATCTATGCTCGATAAAGCCGCATTTGAAGCCCGACGTTAAAGCTTTATTAGCCCTACTTCGATAAAGTCAGGGGCTATATAAGCGTATGAGATGGTCAAGGGTGAAAGGAAGCCCATCGACTTGGCTCACAAAAAGCGGAGCAGTATCAGTATCCTCCAGAAGGAGGAGTGTATTTGGCCGAGGGTGACCTCGTATGTCTTGCAGAAGTCCACGATAACCGGGTCTAGGGGGCCCAATGTGAAAGGGTAGGTGTAAACACTTATAAATCCCTCCACATATGTAGTGATTGACTCCTTAGGTGAGGTCACCATGACGTGCTTGTTTACCTAGTTGCAATCCTTTTTAACCTGGTTTAGAAGGCCAACAGTGATAGTGCATATGTACCTCGACATTGGCTCGCATCTACCCAGAACCGAGGGGGTCTATTCAACCTTGAAGTTGGAGTCAAGGATGCCTGGAAGAGGAAAGAATTCTTTAGGGCGTGGCTCCATCGCTGGTTGCTCGCCAGCTGGCTGAGACGAGGAAGCCTTTTCTTTCTGTGGAATGATTTTATATGTTTTGGCCATTTTGTTGTTATGAACAAAAGAGAATAGAGATTGGGATATTTGGTGTTTTATAGGAAACAAACAAGGAAATTCAAAAGCTTAAAGGCAAGGGATTCTATAGGTGGCGAAGGAAAATGGAGATTAGAAAGAAAAGAGATCAAAAGTAAAGTTTGGGCGAGAGAAGGAAAGTGCATTTATAGGATGAAAACGACGGTTCAGAACTGTAACGACCCGACTGGTCATTTGAACAATTGCATCTGGTTCGACAGTTTGAGGTCAAGAGCAGCTTCATATTATGTATATCAACTTGTGTGCATGGTTGAATTCAGTTTCCGGATGAATCAGAGTCGAATTGGAAGAAGGAATATAGTTTTGGCAGCTTAAGCGGAGAGAATTTGATTGGAATTTGACTTTTGAGTAAACGGCTCCGAAATGAGTTTTGGATGATGTCAGTTGCTTTGTATGGTGATTTTGGACTTGGGCGTGCGTTCGGATTTGGATTTGGAGGCCGTAGGGTAATTTAAGGCATTTCAGTGAAAGTTGGAAAAGTTGAAGTTTCAAAAAATGGAGAGGGTTGACCGAGAGTTGACTTTTATGATATCGGAGTCCGAATATAATTCCATAAATTGGAGTAGGTTCGTAATGTCATTTGTAACTTGTGTGCAAAATTTGGGGTCAATCGGACTTGGTTTGGTTGGTTTCGGCATCGGTTGTAGGATTCTTGAAATTTCAAGTTCTTTAGGTTTGGATTGGAGAGTGGTTCGTGGTTTTAGCATTGTTTGACGTGATTTGAGAGTGGTTCTAAGTTTGTATGATGTTATGGGATGTGTTGGTACATTTGGTTGAGGTTCTGGGGGCCTCGGATGAGTTCGGGGTGAGTTTTGAGCGAGTTCAGGCTTTTCGACACTCGTATGTTGTTCCGGATCGTTGGGGGCTGCGGACAGCGGTAAATCATTGCCCCAGCGGCCAAAAGTACCGCTGTCAGCAGTGATATTTTGCTGCAGCAGTGGAATTTCCGCTGTCAGCGGAAAACGGACCGCGGCCGCGGTCATGAAGAATCCGCAGGTTCGTTAGTCTGACTTCGAAAGCCTATATCTTTTGATCTACAAGGACTTTTGAGATGATCCAAAAACAAAAGTTGTAGCTGTTCATATCTAGTTTCCAGAAAGATAAAGATATCATCATTTGGACTTTTGTATAGAAAGTTATGGCTAAAATACTAAGGTCTATTTGTGCAGCCACCAAAAGCGCGGACCGCGCTACTTTTTCGCGACTGCGGAGGGGTGAGCATTGCAGCGGTGATTTTCCACTGTCAGCGGTAATGGAAATCTAGGAGGTGCACTATAAATACAGAATTTAGGGTTTTATTTCATATTTTGACCTAGAGAGCTCGGATCTTGGCGATTTTTTGAAGGTTTTTCAAGAAATTTATCGAGGCAAGTAATTCTAACTCGGATTTGGCTAAAATACATGAATCTATCATTGAATTCATCATTTGATTAGTGATTTGGGATGGAATTTGGGGAAAATTTGTAAAGTTTTTCAAAAATGTAAAATGATGATTTGAATGACCAAATGGTATCGGAATTAGATAATTTTTGTATGAGTGAACTCATAGCGGAATGGGTGTTCGGTTTTTGTAAATTTTGTTGGGTTTCGAGGTGCGGGCCCGGGGAGTTGACTTTTGTTGACTGTTTGTAAATTGTATAAGAATCATTATTTTGTTAATTGGAATTGTCTTCTCTTGCATTGTTTGATGTATTCAAGTCGTTTTTGGCTAGATTGAGCCGAGCGTTGATGAATTGGTAAAGGAAAGGCTAAATTATGTATTGAATTGGCCAGATTGAGGTAAGTATCTTGCCTAACCTTATGTGGGGGACTTCCCCTTAGGAGTTGAGTCTTCTATGCTATTTTTAATCCATGCACGCAAGGTGACGAGTGTGTGCTCGGACTTATTTGTAGGAAATTTGCCTTTAGGGTTCTTAGGTCCTTATGTTCATTAAGGGAGAAGTTTATAAGATATGCTTGGGATTCCTAATTGTTTGATTTACCCCAATATTATTGTTAGCTTTTCCCCTAACTCTTACTTGTTACGTGGCCCCTATTTGTCTTAATTGAAGTGATTGTTCTCCTTATTATTTTGTTATCCCTAAATTGTGAATTCCTCTATGACCCCGTGCATTTATGCTAGGTGTCCAAATTGTTGTGGTCACCGGTGTAGTTATCACGTGCTTATTATGTCATGTTGTTTTGTCAAGGTTGTCACACCTCTTTTTTTGCCCGCCCCGCCCCGGAAAGGGGCGCGGAAGGGAGTTTTTCCAATTAAAGGACAATCGAAACGAGATTTTATTTAAAAATTCAGAGTCGCCACTTGGGAGATTTGTGGTGTCCCAAGTCACCGGTTGAATCCCGAATTGAGGAAAAGAATGACTCTGTTTAACAGTCTGCGCACCAGAAATCTGGATAAGAAATTCTGTTAACCCGGGAGAAGGTGTTATGCATTCCCGAGTTCCATAGTTCTAGCACGGTCGCTCAACTATTATATTCGGCTTAATTATCTGATTTTATACAAATACAAACTTATGTGCAAATTCTAACTCTTTACCGCTTTTATTTTTATTATTTTACAGAGAATTGCAACGTTGTGAAAATGTATCTCGAACCACGTCACAATCAATATACCCGTGGTCGTCGACACATTTCGACTCCGTTGAGATTTGGACTTGGGTCACATCAATGTACACCCGCGTTTAAGAAAGTAAATTATTAAAGGCACGCCTAAAGCGACTAGCGTATTATTATTTTTGAGAAGGTCGTGAAATCTTGCTAAAACAGCCCATCCGAAGTCTAATTATTTATTAAACATTTATTGAGGGCCCCGCAGTTTGCGTTTTATTTTGGTGAAGCACGCCTCATTTATTTTAAGGATATCCTAAAGTGACTACATTTCTATTAAATTTGTCTCTAAAATAAAAGAGAAAAAATCCTAATTAATTACAGGCTTGAAAAAAAAGGCGTAACATATTAAATGCTAGATTAAGACAAATGTTGACGGAAAGGAATATTACTAAAATTGAAATTATAAATAAAATACGGAATCGACAAATAATATATTCAAAAGAAACTAATTATCCCTTAACTAGATTAAACTCGCATTGTTAGATGACTTGAACCATTGGAATTAATTATTTACAACTATTTGAAACTAGAATCAATCTTAATTACTAATGCATATTCGAAAGTTTATTAAATTTAAACATCCGTCGTGTTTGAACTCAAATCATGCCATAATGCCTAATTCACGAAATTAATTTAAATTCATGCTTTAACTAAATTTATCTACATGTTCACAATTAACCTACTGTTGACAATATTAAAACCTTCATAGCTAGTTAACTAATCAGATTTGCCAAGCCGATTCACTAAAGACCAACTTATGTTATTTTCCTCTTATTCCAATTATTAAACAGTTTGACAGTAATGAGCATGCTTAAATATATACTATCTAATAATCAAACTAAAGCAGAGTATTATTTAATACATCACTACAAGATGCCTAGTTATGCAAAGCAACAGAAATTTACAGAATAATTAATACATGAAATAGCCTAAATACAATCAGTAAAAGAAACAAAGAAAATGTTAAATTAAAACTTCAAAGTTCCATTCTTCATATGTATTCATGCTTTCACATTTCAGTTTACAATATCGACAAGGTTACAGCCGTGTACCTGGTATTGGAAGTAAAAGAAAAGGAAGATCAGCAGAAATGCAGTAGCATATAACAACAGCAACACCTCGCAACCAGTAACAACCAGCAACGAGAAACCAGTGACAGATTTTAAAATCAAAATAACAATCCAGCAATAACCAGTGAAGTAGTAGCAAATAACCAACCAAACTCAAGGAACAAACCACATGAAAATTCAGAAACACCAACAATAATCAACGGGCAAAAACAAAATGAACCTTTTTTTAGATTGAAGGACCAGTTAATGTTTAACCCTTAATTCTCTCTTAATGTTCAGAAAATTCTTTCTTTTAAACTCTCTTCAAATTCGAATCCTCAAAAATCTTTTTTTCTTTCCGAATTCTTCTCCTTATTCCTTGTGTCCAGCTCTTTCTCTTTATATACAAACTAGCAGCACCTAAATTAATTCTCACCATTATGTCTTGTCCCCCATTATACACTAATTAATTGTATTAATTACCACCATTATGTTTTGTCCCCCATTATGCACTAATTAATTGTATTAATTCCCACCATTATGTCTTGTCCCCCACTACGTATTATTTTATGCATTATTTTAATATATTAGCGCTTAGTGGACATAACACTCAAATTAATCAATTGCTAAAACTTAAAATCCTGAAAATGCCCCTGAAACTACTGAAATTACCATTCTACCCCATCAGCTATAACCAATTCACCTAATCAATCTAACCAAAATACAGCAGCTATAACCAATTCCTAATCAAATTTCATCAACAAATTTAGGCTAGAAACTCAATATTTTTGACTGAACAATATTTTTAACAACAAACATACTTTCAGATTCAATAACAGTAACAAATTGAACATAACCAACAAGTAGATTCAAATCCGAGAATATCAAACAAAGTACGGACAGAAATGAAACTTAAACCAACTAACCGGAAATGAACAACGATGAACTCGAACGGAAACGGAAAACTCGTACAGCAACCTCGACGTACCGGATCTCGACTCAACGAAAACCCACCTTCTCTTTTAACCTCGACGAATTCAGACTGGACCTGACCGAACGACGAACAACGACGGACTCAAACAAAACCAAACGAGACCTTGACAGAACTTCACCGGACTTTAACCTGACTGCTTCGCTTCCTCCGTCTATCTCTCACTTTGTTTCAATGACCTCTTGTTGTTTCTCTATCCGTGTGTGTGCGTGTGGTCGTGGAAGCAGCAGCAGTGGGGCTGTGTGTGTGTGTGTGTGTTGAGCAGCTGTTTGATGAGAGAGAAGATGAAGCAACAACAGCTATGTGTTTGGACGTGAGGCTGGAGGTCATTTGGACTGGCGAAAACGAAGCAGAAGAGGCAGCAGGTGAAGCTGGCTGAGGCTCGACGGGAGGGCAGCAGTAGAAGGGCAGCCATGGGAGGTTGTTGAAGAAGAAGAAGCAGCAGGTGAAGCTGGGGGTCGACGCAGCAGCGCTGCTGCTCGTCAATGGCGGATGAGGTGTTATTTGTTAATGGCTGGATGTAGCAGACGAGGCAGCAGCCATGGTGGTCATGGGGCTGCTGGACGTGAGGGTGGGGGCAGCCATGGGACGTGAGGGCTGCTGGTTTGGGATTCTGTCCGGCGGTGAGGGGGTTGACTTGGGTGGTCGTTTGGTTTCAATGGCGGACGGGGAGGGGGTGCATGGACAGTGGTGAGCGGAGGAGGGGGGGGGCTGTGGGGTTTCGTGGGGGTTGAACGAAGAAGATGAAGAAGGGGGGAGTGTATGGGTCCGGCGGCTAGGAGAAAAAGATGGGGTATGTTTAGGATTTTTTAGGTAGTGAGTAGCAAATGAAACAAAATGAGAGAAAGAGTGAGGGGGGGGGGGGGGGGTTGGGCTTGGGTCAAGGGGTTTTGGGTTGGGTAGAGGTGTTTTGGGCCTAAGTTTAAAATTGAAGAAGAGGTCCAATTCCGATTTTCTTTATATTTTTTGCTCTCTTTTCTCTTACTTTCTAATTAACAAAAATAAAATTCTAAATTAAGTTATAAACTAAATTAACTTATCAAAAATACTAATTAATTCCTAGCAACAATTATCATACATAATTAAACACAAATTAAATCAAAATTGCACATTTTGACATTGAATGCTAAAAATGCAAACGATGCATATTTTTGTAATTTTCATTCTTGTAAAACAAACTTAATTACTTCTAATTGTACAATTAAATCCTAAATGCAAATGCGACATATTTTTGTATTTTTTTTAATTTAACAAATAAACATGCATGGACAAATACAAATAATTTATCAAAAATACCACGAAAATTCTCAAAATTGCACACAAAGGAAAATTGTTTTATTTTGAATTTTGGGACTAATTCTCATATAGGGCAAAAATCACGTGCTTACAGCTGCCCCTCTTTGTCCGAAAACACGAATAGTTTTCGTGCAAAGATAAAGTGAGCGATTTTTGCCCATCCGAGTACTCCGTGTGAAGCATTTTTTGAAAAAGATTTAACTGAACCTTTGCTTCAAAGGTTTCCTACATATCCCTGGCTAGAAGGGATTCAGGTTAATGTAGTTCGGGAAGTTTTTGGTAGCTGGGACTACCATGGGACTGAAATGTTACTGCTGTTGCATGCTGTTATTACTGCTTGCCGACCTCCTTATTACACCATGCTGAAAGAAAACAAGAAGCTAGACTAAACTATAGTCTATGAATTACAAAATCTTATCTAGATCTTCAGTCGTGCTCTTGTGTCTCTTGTTGCTTTGATGTCTCGGTGACTGGTGTTTCCTCTGATGTTTCTTTCTTTTATTCTCCCTTGACTGCCGATCCCGAACTGCTTATGTCCTTCTCGGGAGCTTCGCATTATTTTTCCATCGAGTCTTGGACTTCCTTCCTCTGCTGGGGATTCTTGTTGTTTCCTGCTGGGGATTTCGGCTGTATTCCTCTGCTTTACTGACTTGAAATGTATTCCTCTGTTATATGGGCGGGCTCCCAACTTCAAAACTTGAAATTTAAAGACTGAAATGTATTCCTCTGTTATATGGGCGGGCTCCCAACCTCAAAACATGAAATGTAAAGACTGAAATGTATTCCTCTGTTATATGGGCGGGCTCCCAACCTCAAAACTTGAAATGTAAAGACTGAAATGTATTCCTCTGTTATATGGGCGGGCTCCCAACCTCAAAACTTGAAATGTAAAGACTGAAATGTATTCCTCTGTTATATGGGCGGGCTCCCAACCTAAAAACTTGAAATGTAAAGACTGAAATGTATTCCTCTGTTATATGGGCGGGCTCCCAACTTCAAAACTTGAAATTTAAAGACTGAAATGTATTCCTCTATTATATGGGCGGGCTCCCAACTTCAAAACTTGAAATTTAAAGACTGAAATGTATTCCTCTGTTATATGGGCGGGCTCCCAACTTCAAACTTGAAATTTAAAGACTGAAATGTATTCCTCTGTTATATGGGCGCCCAACTTCAACCAACAACTTTGAAAATAAAGCGCCATTCTGTTCTTCAGGGGGGGATCCTGACCTTAACAACAACTTTAAAAATAAAACGCCATTTTGTTCTTCAGGGGGGGATCCTGACCTCGACAACAACTTTGAAAATAAAACGCCATTTCTTTCTTCAGGCGGGCGAGATTTCAACAACTTCGAAAATTAAATCGCCATTCTGTTCTTCAGGGGGCTCCTGACCTTGACAAAAACTTTGAAAATAAAATGCCATTCTGTTCTTCTGGGGGGGATCCTGACCTCAACAACAACTTTAAAAAATAAATCGCCATTTCAGGCGGGCGAGACTTCAACAACAACTTTGAAAAATAAATCGCCATTCTGTTCTTCAGGGGGTGCTCCTGACCTCAATAACAACTTCAAAAAATAAATCGCCATTCTGTTCTTCAGGGGGGATCCTGACCTCAACAACAACTTCGAAAATAAATCGCCATTCCTTTCTTCAGGCGGGCGAGATTTCAACAACTTCGAAAAATAAATCGCCATTCTGTTCTTCAGGGGGGGGCTCCTGACCTCAACAACTTCTTGAAAATTTCAACACCTCCATTCTCCAGGCGGGCTCCTAACCTCGACAACAACTTTAAAAATAAAACGCCATTCTTTTCTTTAGGCGGGCGAGATTTCAACAACTTCAAAAAATAAATCGTCATTCTGTTCTTCAGGGGGGTCTCCTGACCTCGACAACAACTTTGAAAATAAAACGACATTCTGTTCTTCAGGGGGGCCTCCTGACCTCAACAACAACTTCGAAAATAAAATCGTCATTCTGTTCTTCAGGGGGGGCTCCTGACCTTAATAACAACTTCGAAAAATAATTCGCCATTCTGTTTTTCAGGGGGGGATCCTGACCTTAACAACAACTTCGAAAATAAAATCGCCATTCTGTTCTTCAGGGGGCTCCTGACTATAGGAAAACTGAACATTGATAATCTTAAGAAAACTAAAAAATGACTCCCTTTTTTTCAAATTCAAACTTCTTTTTTTCAAATTATCCTAGGAGAAAATTCATCAGACTAGGTTTTAGGAGAAAAATTCATCAGACTAAGATTTTGATCCTAGGAGAAGATTCATCTGACTAGGTTTGGACTTGTTACCTTAGGAGAAGATTCATCCGACTAAGACGTTTATCCTAGGAGAAAATTCATCAGACTAAGATTGTTTATCCTAGGAGAAAATTCATCAGACTAAGATTTTGATCCAAGGAGAAAATTCATCCGACTAAGACTTTGTTATATTATCTTGGGAGAAAAATTCCATCGGACCAAGATTTTGACTCTAGGAGATAAATCGTCATACTAGGTCCATTTTGTTGTGATCTTAGGAGAAAGATTCATCGGACTAAGATTTGATATCTCAGGAGAAAATTTCATCGGACTAAGATTTGATATCTTATCTTGGGAGAAAAAAAATTCCATCTGACCAAGATTTTGACTCTAGGAGAAAAATCGTCAAACTAGGTCCATTTTGTTGTGATCTTAGGAGAGAAAATTCATCAGACTAAGATTTTGATCAGACTAGATTTTGATCCTAGGAGAAGATTTTGTTATATTATCTTGGGAGAAAAATTCCATCGGACCAAGATTTTGACTCTAGGAGATAAATCGTCAAACTAGGTCCATTTTGTTGTGATCTTAGGAGAAAGATTTATCGGACTAAGATTTGATATCTTAGGAGAAAATTTCATCGGACTTAAATTTCTATCTTAGGAGAAAAATTCATCGGACTAAGATTTGATATCTTGAGGGAAATCTATCAGACTAGGACTTTTTATCCTAGGAGGAAAATGTAAAGATCAAAGATTTGAGAAACTTACCTTTGTAATTTCTTCTTTTCTTTTATTTTTCCCTTGCGCTGCTTTGTTTCTGTTTCAACTCTCAAACAATGAAAAATTTATCAGTTTTAAAATGGTGGCCGATTTGTGGCCTTGCTGGGGATGGCTTCCTCCTTTAAAAGCTCGTGTTGTCTTCCCACGAGACTGCTTTCTTTAAAGCTTGTTTTGCCTTCTCCCGAAAAACTGCTGGTGATACCGCTTTTCACCAAACTTGTGTTAGACTTCACGAAAATTTTCGAAATGAACGAAAATTTTCTGCCCCGGTTTGACAATCTTTCTTGTGGCGCATCTTTCCATCATCGGTAGCATTCCCTGTCCCTGCTTCAAATCAAAGAAAATTTGGTCAGTTTGAAACGTGGTGGTTGGTTGTGATACTCCTGCTGGGGATGCTATCAACCATTTTCTATTTATGCGTTGTCTGACCATCTTGAACTGGGTTGATACCTTCCGACCTTCTTGACGATTCCATATTCACGAACCTCTTAACCATTTTCCCAGTCTCCTTATCTGACCTCATGTATTTTCATGACAGCCGATTTCACTTGAAGATCTTGCATGTTCGTTCGTTGATTAACCACTCCTTCTATCGTCTGTGTTACTGAAAATACCTTTTCTCGGTGCAGTCCCAATATCTTCTTTTGTGGTACTGTCCGTGAACTGGCATTTCCCCAACCTTTGAGTCTCCTATGAATCTCCCAATTATGTCCATTGCTTTCCGCGTTGTTCTTTCTTGATTTTCCGTTGGCCTTGGCCTTATAACCCTCGATTTCTGCTGGTGATATCCTTCTTGACGTTGGTCCATCCTTTTGTCAATCTCATCATCGAATATACCCTCAGTTCAATCCCCCTGGCCCTCTTTTTATTGCACTGTCCCTGAATTGATATGGACCAATCTTGGGTATTTTGCGCGAACCTCAAAGCATATTGACTATTACCAGCTCATTGCGCTTGTTCTTTCCTGACTTATACCATTTTGACGTACTAGTCAGATCTCGTCTTGCATAATTGGAAAGCTGATGGCAAATTTTGAAATCATTTCTCACTTGTTATGACCAAAGAGACTCAAGAAGAAGAAATGACAAAGGTAAAAGGAACGGAGTAAAAGACAAAAGGAAGAGATGGCTCCTAACAAGAAAAACTACAAAGTAAAACCTATCATATGTGGATACCAACTCTATTGGCCATGACAAACACACGTGGCCTATCCTCCGTCGTTAATCGCCTTTCACAATCTTCGTCTGGTGATTCCCTGTATAATTCTCAATCTTTATTCGACTTGTAGTGCCCGAAGGGTTTTCACTATCAAGCCTCTTTCATTTTGGTTTTTCTCTCAACTTATAGCTGCCTCAATGTGCATGTGAAGGTTTTCACCGATAAGACTCTCTCATTTTATTACTTTTCTGTCGGGGATTAGAGTGTTATTCCCGACTTCCATTTGCATGACTTGGCATCTTTCGAAGACTGGTCAAAAGGTCTTTCTTTGGACCGTAACATGGGGTTTTGGATAGGGCTAGAAAGAAAGGGTATTAGCAGCTCAAAACGAATCAATTTGGGTTCAAAATTTACAACCTTCGGAACTGGATTTCTTTACCTCAGACACAACTTCTGCCCCAGTTTCTACATGGGGATTTTTGATTTTTTGTTACACTATGTTACACTATGCACACTATGCACACTATGCACACTATGACCGAGCCGTGAGGCGCCTACGTTTCCTCTTTGAGGAATCAGGTCAAACGTAGTTCCTAATTCCTCTTTATTTCATTTATTTATTATTTTCTTTTCTTTTCTTTCTCTTTCTCAATCCTCCTTTCTCTTTTGTCGTTTTGTCTTTTCTGTTGTTTTCTTTTTTTTTCTTTTTCTTTATCTTTCATGCTTGTGTTTTCTAGTCTTTGCTACTGATTCCGAACGAGGGGTACGAAAGAAAACCAATAAGGCTCAAAAGGGTTAACGAAGGATAAAATGTTTAGATAGCAGAATAAAATGCCTTCGTCATTCCAATCTTCAAAACATGCCAAGCACAAACAAACCAATTAAATATTCGCCACGTCTTCTGATTGTGCCGGTCTTGATAACCACATCCACACATTCGCCTTTTCATTTGTCATTAAAGCACCGTTGGGCAATACTTTCACCTTGTTACCGTGAACGGCCCCCTTGGCAATATGGCTAATTTGCTTTTATGGTTTTCTTTATGTTTTACCTACCCCAGTTTCACGTGGCTTGGGCTTCAAATGATCTCAAGCTGTTCCTATTTCCCTTAAGTGTCCCGATCATCTCCCAATGGCTTTATAATTAACTCTTAAGATTAGGCCCAAACTGTGCGCGCATGTCGTGTCACTAGAATCGGCGTTGAACAAAGACAAAACAAAAGGATAAAAAGAACTAAACAAAGAAAATGACTGGAGGTAACAAAAGGCCGGAATTTGCATTAGACAAACGGTGAAATGGTTTGAATAACAAAACAAACAAAAACAAACCAGAATAAAATCCCGAAACAACCTGGACAAACCGCTATGACAAAAATGGAAAGATAAAAAAGTTTGACACAAGACAATATTCGGATTACAACCCTAAGAATAATCCGGACAACAGAAATGACAACAAAATAAGCCACCAAAATCTTCTCTCTTGCTAACCAAGGAACGGAGCGTCCTCCCACTTATCAAACCTGGCATCTTAGCCACTGAGCTTCGCATCAATATTGCCAAGACCATTACCAACTTCAATATCATCAACCTCAGTCAACAAGTTCCCAATAGGATTCAAGTGCTCCCTGTCATCAGGCCTCATCCCCACAAAGTGTGCATCATGATGTGCATGTAAAGGCTTCTGCGCGATATTCTGGGTGTCACTATCTTGGATCACAATTAGATTTTCCTGGATCATCCTTTCTATTTCTCTTTTCAAATCCCGACAGCTTTCAACATTGTGCCCCTGGGCATTGGAATGGTATTCACACCTTTTAGAAGGGTCAAAGCTTCTTGGACATGGGTCCACATGATTTGGAGGAATATATGCAATCATATCATAATGCTTTAACTTCTCAAATAAGCTTTCATAGGACTCTCCTATTGGTGTAAAATTATCTTTCAACCTTCGTTCCCCTTTATACCTCTGGCTTGGATGTGGGTTATAGGGCGCCTGAAAATTTTGTGGAGGCTTCTGGAGATTTTGTGACGCTCGTGCTCGCCTTCTGTAGTGTTTTGGTGGCTGGGCAACATACTGAGGTGGAACAATAGAGTGTTGTGGGTTCTGAGGGGGATAATACTGCTAAGGGGATTCATGGAAAACTTGAGGAGGCTGCTCATACCTTCGAGATGTTCTCCTGGGACCTCTTCTCGACCCTGATGTCATCATGATTTCTTCAATCTTCTCATTTGTGTCGCTAAAATTATCAGACTCAACCCGGACAGAGTGAGTTGCGGCTTTAAAAAACTGCTTGACTTATAATTTTGCCTGTCTTAAGACCATTCTCTATCATTTCTCCCATTTTGATTGCTTCCGAGAAGGATTTGCCAACTGCAGACATCATGTTTTGAAAGTAATCTGGCTCTTCCGCTTGCAGGAAGACAATTATTAGCTCGTGGTCATCCATGGGTGGCTTAACTCGAGCTGCTTGCTCTCTCCATTTAATGGCATATTCCCTGAAACTTTCACTTGGTTTCTTCTTCAGGTTTGAAAGGGAAATGCGGTCTGGGGCAATGTCGAGGCTGTATTGGAATTGTTTGACAAAGGCCTGTGCCATGTCATCCCAAACATACCAGCGAGACGTGTCTTGATCCATAAACCATTTGGAGGCTACTCCCGTAAGGCTTTCCACAAAATAAGCCATCAACAATTCTTCATTTCTTCCCGCACCTCTCAGTTGATTGCAATACCTTTTTAGGTGGGCTATGGGATCTCCATGTCCATCATACTTTTCAAATTTGGGAGTCTTGAAACCAGGAGGCAAGTGGACATCGGGGAACATACATAGATCTTTGAAGGCAACACTCTTTTGACCTGACAACCCTTGCCTGTTTTTCAACCATTGTTCTAAGCTTTTCACTCTTTGGGTCATTTCTTCCTGTACCATCTTTCGGGCAGGCTCTTCAATCTTTGCAGGAAGATCAAACGAGTACGAGTGGTACTCAGGAGAGTGGTACTGCTCTTGTTGTGTCGCAAATTGTGACTCATGACGAGGCTGTCCTTGACCACTGGCCCATGCTTGACACACTTCGGTCATTTGCTGTTTCAGTATTCTATTTTTCTCCGGCACAGTAGACTCTTGTTGAACCCTCTGACCCTGAGTCTCTTGAACACTTGTAACAACTTCAATGTCAGTTATCATTTTCCTTGGATTTTATGTTTCCATCTTACCACAAATCGACCACCTCAACTTTCTTCATAATTCAAAACAAAACATATTAGAATGGACTAAGTCGGTCCTTATTACTATCAATATTTTTTTTATTTCTGCATTTTTTCTCACTTCTTTTTAATGGTGATCGAACCTGATGTGGGTTGCCTACGTATCATGTGAGAACATGAATCAGATCTTGCGTAGTTCGGGAAGATTAGGAATAAAGGAAATAAACTAAATTTTTTTTTCGAATAAAATACTTACAAAGAAGAGAGAAAATATTTTTGGATTTCGATTCGTTTGTTTTTTTTTTTGGAAAAGAAAGACGTCTAAAGAAATATTTTTTGAATTTTAACTTCTTTTTACTTTTTTTTTGGAAATTTCGAAAAACAACTTCTAACGAAGAAAGGAAATATTTTTGGACTATTATTTTGAATTTATGAAAGAAATGCTTCTAAAAAATATTTCCGAATTTTGAATTTTCTTTACAATTTTCGAAAGAAGAATGAAAATATTTTTATATTTTTTGATTGTGAGAAGCAACTAAAAGAATTTTTTTTAAAAAAAAAAAAAGTTGGGGTCGCAAAGAAAAAATTTTCTAAAGAAGCGAGTAATGGAAAATATTTTTTTGTATTTTTTTTTTTGAATATGGGGGCCGGAACCGAAGTGGTTTGCCTACGTATCTCACATCCGGTGAGAATCAGACCCGCGTAGTTCGGGCAACATAAACTAAACTTGTAAACAAGACTCCTTTCTTTTGTTTTTCAAATAAATCAAACTAAAAAAGACAATTTTTTTTTTCATTTTTCAAAATTTCGGCAGGGTTTTGACACTACTTGGACATTGGTTTTATTTTTCTAAAAATAAGTAGTTATCTCCCAACACTGCTATTTTTTTTATTCTTTTTTTTCACAATTTTTCAAAAATTCCCAATTTCAGAAGCCGGTCAGCATGCAGATCTGAAGCAAATAAATGTGCAAAACAAACAGGATGCAGCAGGATGGTCTTTTTTCATTTCAGGTTGCTTGTCCTAGACGGACCCAACCCCTGTGTTGAGTCCCCTAAGTCAAATGCAACATGATGCAAATAAACGTTCCTACTAGGGATCCGGCATGAAGTCAAGTTATTCTAGGTTCAACCTGGGTATATGTTCTAGACAGTGTACCCGAGCGGACAACTCGAGTTGAGGAAGGAGCTCCTTTCCGGGAACCAAAAGGCCAGCCGACTTAGAAACTTTCCGAGCCTCTTTTATTTCAGGGTATGACACTAACAGAATAGGGAGTTTCAACCAGTAAGCACATCCCCGGAGGTGAGAAGAGAAGGTTTCGGCATAGTTTATATGTACAGTTCAAATAATATCAAAGCGGTAAAAAAGCAGCATTTAGCACATTAGGCCCAAACATGTAAAAATCAGATAAAGCCAAATATAACAATTTATCTAAGCTCGAATTTCTAACCCTGAATCAGTGGTTCTGGGTTATCGTCACCAGCAGAGTCGCCAGAGCTGTCACACCTCCTTTTTCGTCCGCGCCGCCCCGGAAAGGGGCGCGGAAGGGAGTTTTTCCAATTAAAGGACAATTGAAACGGGATTTTATTTAAAGATTCAGAGTCGCCACTTGGGAGATTTGTGGTGTCCCAAGTCACCGGTTGAATCCCGAAACGAGGAAAAGAATGACTCTGTTTAACAGTCTGCGCACCAGAAATCCGGATAAGGAATTCTGTTAACCCGGGAGAAGGTGTTAGGCATTCCAAAGTTTTGTGGTTCTAGCACGGTCGCTCAACTGTTATATTCGGCTTAATTATCTAATTTTATACAAATACAAACTTATGTGCAAATTCTAACTCTTTACCGCTTTCATTTTTATTATTTTACAGAGAATTGCAACGTTGTGAAAATGTATCTCGAACCACGTCACAATCAATGTACCCGTGGTCGTCGACACATTTCGACTCCGTTGAGATTTGGACTTGGGTCACATCAATGTACACCCGCGTTTAAGAAAGTAAATTATTAAAGGCGCGCCTAAAGCGACTAGCGTATTATTATTTTTGAGAAGGCCGTGAAATCTTGCTAAAACGGCCCATCCGAAGTCTAATTATTTATTAACTATTTATTGAGGGCCCCACAGTTTGTGTTTTATTTTGGCGAAGCACGCCTCATTTATTTTAAGGATATCCTAAAGTGACTACATTTCTATTAAATTTGTCTCTAAAATAAAAGAGAAAAAATCATAATTAATTACAGGCTTGAAAAAAAAAGGCGTAACATATTAAATGCTAGATTAAGACAAATGTTAACGGAAAGGAATATTACTAAAATTGAAATTATAAATAAAATACGGAATCGACAAATACTATATTCAAAAGAAACTAATTATCCCTTAACTAGATTAAACTCGCATTGTTAGATGACTTGAACCGTTGGAATTAATTATTTACAACTATTTGAAACTAGAATCAATCTTAATTACTAATGCATATTCGAAAGTTTATTAAATTTAAACGTTCTCGTCTTGTTTGAACTCAAATCATGCCATAATGCCTAATTCACGAAATTAATTTAAATTCATGCTTTAACTAAATTTGGTTACATGTTCACGATTAACCTACTGTTGACAATATTAAAACCTTCATAGCTAGTTAACTAATCAGTTTTGCCAAGCCGATTCACTAAAGACCAACTTATGTTATTTTCCTCTTATTCCAATTATTAAACAGTTTGACAGTA
This sequence comes from Nicotiana tabacum, assembly GCF_000715075.1. Classification (NCBI taxonomy): domain Eukaryota; kingdom Viridiplantae; phylum Streptophyta; class Magnoliopsida; order Solanales; family Solanaceae; genus Nicotiana; species Nicotiana tabacum. The sequence goes on along the minus strand of NC_134087.1, from coordinate 141,069,205 downwards.
ATGAGCATGCTTAAATATATACTATCTAATAATCAAACTAAAGCAGAGTATTATTTAATACATCACTACAAGATGCCTAGTTATGCAAAGCAACAGAAATTTACAGAATAATTAATACATGAAATAGCCTAAATACAATCAGTAAAAGAAACAAAGAAAATGCTAAATTAAAACTTCAAAGTTCCATTCTTCATATGTATTTATGCTTTCACATTTCAGTTTACAATATCGACAAGGTTACAGCCGTGTACCTGGTATTGGAAGTAAAAGAAAAGGAAGATCAGCAGAAATGCAGTAGCATATAACAACAGCAACACCCCGCAACCAGTAACAACCAGCAACGAGAAACCAGTAACAGATTTTAAAACAAAATAACAATCCAGCAATAACCAGTGAAGTAGTAGCAAATAACCAACCAAACTCAAGGAACAAACCACATGAAAATCCAGAAACACCAACAATAATCAACGGCCAAAAACAAAATGAACCTTTTTTTAGTTTGAAGGACCAGTTAATATTTAACCCTTAATTCTCTCTTAATGTTCAGAAAATTCTTTCTTTTAAACTCTCTTCAAATTCGAATCTTCAAAAATCTTTTTTTCTTTCCAAATTCTTCTCCTTCTTCCTTGTGTCCAGCTCTTTCTCTTTATATCCAAACTAGCAGCACCTAAATTAATTCCCACCATTATGTCTTGTCCCCCGTTATGCACTAATTAATTGTATTAATTCCCACCATTATGTCTTGTCCCCCACTACGTATTATTTTAAGCATTATTTTAATATATTAGTGCTTAGTGGACAGAACACTCAAATTAATCAATTGCTAAAACTTAAAATCCCGAAAATGCCCCTGAAACTACTGAAATTACCATTCTACCCCATCAGCTATAACCAATTCACCTAATCAATCTAACCAAAATACAGCAGCTATAACCAATTCCTAATCAAATTTCATCAACAAATTTAGGCTAGAAACTCAATATTTTTGACTGAACAATATTTTTAACAACAAACATACTTTCAGATTCAATAACAGTAACAAATTGAACATAACCAACAAGTAGATTCAAATCACTAAACTCAATAATCAATTGAACTTTAAATTAAATCTAACAACATGATTAAACTAAACACTTCTATATTAAAACTAAACAAAAACATAAAACAAACTGAAGAAATAATCAAGAAATGATAAACAACGAACAAGAAAAGAATCAAACATATACTGATTTCAAATCCGAGAATATCAAACAAAGTACGGACATAAATGAAACTTAAACCAACTAACCGGAAATGAACAATGATGAACTCGAACGGAAACGGAAAACTCGGACAACAACCTCGATGTACCGGATCTCGACTCAACGAAAACCCACCTTCTCTTTTAACCTCGACGAAATCAGACTGGACCTCACCGAACGACGAACAACGACGGACTCAAACAAAACCAAACGAGACCTTGACAGAACTTCGCCGGACTTTAACCGGACTGCTTCGCTTCCTCCGTCTATCTCTCACTTTGTTTCAATGACCTCTTGTTGTTGCTCTATCCGTGTGTGTGCGTGTGGTCGTGGAAGCAGCAGCAGTGGGGCTGTGTGTGTGTGTGTTGAGCAGCTGTTTGACGAGAGAGGAGATGAAGCAGCAACAACTATGTGTTTGGACGTGAGGCTGGAGGTCATTTGGACTGGCGAAAACGAAGCAGAAGAGGCAGCAGGTGAAGCTGGCTGAGGCTCAATGGGAGGGCAGCAACAGAAGGGCAGCCATGGGAGGTTGTTGAAGAAGAAGAAGCAGCAGGTGAAGCTGGGGGTCGACGCAGCAGCGCTGCTGCTCGTCAATGGCGGACGGGGTGTTGTTTGTTGATGGTTGGACGTAGCAGACGAGGCAGCAGCCATGGTGGTCATGGGGCTGCTGGACGTGAGGGGGGGGGGCAGCCATGGGACGTGAGGGCTGCTGGTTTGGGGTTCTATTCGGTGGTGAGGGGGTTGACTTGGGTGGTCGTTTGGTTTCAATGGCGGACGGGGAGGGGGTGCATGGACAGTGGTGAGCGGAGGAGGGGGGCTGTGGGGTTTTGTGGGGGGGTTGAACGAAGAAGATGAAGAGATGGGGGGTGCATGGGTCCGGCGGCTAGGAGAAAGAGATGGGGTGTGTTTAGGGTTTTTTAGGTAGTGAGTAGAAAATGAAACAAAATGAGAGAAAGAGTGAGGGGGGGGGCTCGTGTGGTCAGATGGGGGGCGGTTGGGCTTGGGTCAAGGGGTTTTGGGTTGGGTAGAGGTGTTTTGGGCCTAAGTTTAAAATTAAAGAAGAGCCACAATTCCGATTTTCTTTATATTTTTTCTCTCTTTTCTTTTACTTTCTAATTAACAAAAATAAAATTCTAAATTAAGTTATAAACTAAATTAACTTATCAAAAATACTAATTAATTCCTAGCAACAATATCATACATAATTAAACACAAATTAAAACAAAATTGCACATTTTGACATTGAATGCTATAAATGCAAACGATGCATATTTTTGTAATTTTCATTCTTGTAAAACAAACTTAATTACTTCTAATTGTAGAATTAAATCCTAAATGCAAATGCGACATATTTTTGTATTTTTTATTAATTTAACAAATAAACATGCATGGACAAATACAAATAATTTATCAAAAATACCACGAAAATTCTTAAAATTGCACACAAAGAAAAATTATTTTATTTTGAATTTTTGGGAGTAATTCTCATATAGGGCAAAAATCACGTTCTTACAAAGGTTATTTTGCTTCTTGGTTTTTCCGTTATTCTCTTGTTACCGTGTATTAATACTCTTGGTGGTGGAATTCCTTGTGATTGGATTGTTGGATTGCTGTTGATTCCCTTGTCGGGATGTATTGTTTCTATTTTTTGGGTGAGGAAGAGTGTAAAGCACGAAGGGTGATGCCGTTCATGATATTGTGAGTGAGTGTTAATGCACGAAAGGTGATGTCGTGCCATGATTATGAGAGTTAATTTTTTTGGTTGAGGAAGAGTGTAAAGCACGAAGGGTGATGCCGTTCATGATATTGTGAGTGAGTGTTAATGCACGAAAGGTGATGTCGTGCCATGATTATGAGAGTTAATTTTTTTGGTTGAGGAAGAGTGTAAAGCACGAAGGGTGATGCCGTTCATGATATTGTGAGTGAGTGTTAATGCACGAAAGGTGATGTCGTGCCATGATTATGAACATTAATGCACGAAGGGTGATGCCGTTGTGAGCACGTAATTTTAGACCTAAATATGATTATTCCCAAAATCCCAAACAAAATATTTTTTCTTTATTTTTTTGCATTTTGGTGTCATTTTCAGATAATTGTTGCATTCTATTTGCGCATGTTAATTCCTATAAAGTACAAAAATATGCATTTTTTGCATTCAGGTTTTAGTATCAATTAAGGGTTAATTTATTTTAAAACAAAACATGAAAATCACAAAAAATAGTTCACTTTAGCATTTTAATGATTTTATTATGAACTTGTCATAAAATAATTTTTAAAGAAATTTTAGCCATTAGTCAGTTTTAGTTTTGAAGTATATTAGGATGTTATTTTAATTGCTGCAATTCTACAGAATCAGAAAAATAATTATAAAATTACAAAGTGGAAAATAAATAGATAAAATGAAATAAAAAAAACAAGGAAGAAAATTGAATTGAGAAGCAAAGGGCTGGCCAGTTTTGGCCAAATCAAAAGAAGTGTTCAGGCCCAAACGCCTCAACTCGTTGCAAACCAGTCAAGCCCAAATCCTTACCCGGTCCTCCTCCCAGGCGTTGAAACGACGTCGTTTCCCCAGCCCCAATCACGACCGTTGGATCTCATCAATCCAACGGTCCGGATCTAACTAGAATGTTGGGTATATAAATGTCCGAAACTCCCCACCCCCCTACCCCCATTTGCCTCATCGTCCTCACCCTACCCATCCTCAACAAACCCTAATCCGCGCCGCCATCAAACCCCTCGCCGGCGGTGAACGCCACCTACCCCGTTCAAGCCCAGATTAACACCACAGATCCTCCTCACTCTCCTCTTTCCATTGCACCCACTGGTTCCCCTCGAATAAGGCCGGAGCTCGTCGAATCTTCGATTGAAGTTTCCGGTCAAATCGAAAGTTCATCCAAACCAGCCCAAAATCACACCACACAATCCCCGGCCCTCCCTCAACACCAATCCATGTTTATTTTCCTTCAAATCACTGTGAAACGGCTCGAATCTTAGATCTGAGAATTTTTGGCCAAAACCCTAAACCAAATCTTTGTGATTTCGAACCGTAGTATCCTTAACCATGTGTTCTCTTGTAAGAACACATGGTTAGGGATGTTACGCGTCAAAAATCTGAAAGGATTTAGACGTTTCTGACTGGCCGGAGTTCCTCGTGCTTCGGTGAGTTTTTACTGTTTCTTTTTACTCGCATGGTTGAAGTTTTAATTACCGTTTTTGTTTCATTAATTTTTCTGTTAATTTTATGATTTAATTGTATTAGTTTAAGTTCTGTCAATTACTGTTGCTTCTGAGTTTGATATTTGTTTGAATGATTGTGAGTTTATGGGTTAAGAATTAGTTTAAATTCATTTAAAGATGATCATGTTAGCTTAAGCTTTGCTTTGATCGATCCTGGTTTCTGGGTTCCCTTAGCTTGACTGAGTTGGTATAATTGAACAGTTGGGTTGGTTAGTTTAATTAGTTGATCTCTGAGTGCTAATTAATCAATTTCAGTTAGTTTTAGATTAAGTTAGGGGATTGGTTATAGCTGTTAAGGATGAGGTAGGATCAGTAAATTAGAGAAGCCTTCAGGGGTAGTCTGGGTATGGAAAAGGGTAGTTCTGATAGGAATAGTAATTTAAAAGCATATGAAAGGGCAGTATAGGTATTGTATGGGTAGAAGAATACCCTAGGGCCTTCTAGAATGGGGTACAAGTGTAGATTTTAATAATTGTGATGCATTCACTTGGTTAGCAAGTTAAGAATAGAGGGACCAAACTGAAAATAGGGAAGGGACTCATTAGAAAATCAAAATCTGATCTATTCTCTTTGGGGGTTGCCTATAAAAGGGCATGAAATGCCTTGGGAAAGGGGGTTCTTCTTCTGCTACTGCCTTTTAGCTCTAAGCTCAAAAAACCTCCACCAAAAACTCTCCTCCCTGCTTTCAATTTCAGCTGGCATTCTAATTCCAAATTTATTCAGAAAACAAAACATCAAAAAATGAAGAAATCAAAAACAATCTTATAGTTTCATTATTAGTTTTGGATTTCAGTTGGGTTTTGGGTTTAGCAGTATCGCAGAGGTGTTTGGGTTCAGCTGTGAGGTTTAGGAGTGTATTTGAAGTATGTGTTGAATTGATATGTGGAGGCTGCCTGTATTTCTGGTTTTCAAAAGTAGTTCCTGGCTTGTTCTGTGGTATATATTATTGAGTTTGCTGCTGTTGATGTTCAAAGTAGCTGACTCCTTTCTTTTTCCCTATTTACATTTCAATTTCCAGGTACTTGTTATGTAGCTCTCAAGTCTATGGAAGTGAAGTAAATATGCTGTTTAAAGTTGATCTCTGAACTCCTCATGTTTTTGTTTGATTTAATGTATAAAACAGTTAGCTTACTCAATATTTCATGACATTTGTGTACTAGACTACTCCTGGATTGTATAAATTGGACTGATGAATTGTTAAGCATGAGTTTGTTCATTTTGATTATTAAGTGGGTACTTGGTTATTTAGATTCATGTATGTAGTCAAAATTGTGGACTGTTTAGACTGTGCATTTCATGTTTATGTAATTGTAGTTTTCAGTTTTGCTTAAATTCCACAGTCTGCTAAAGTTAAATTTGCAAAGTTGTAATTGATTTTGAGTTCAATACACGTGACTTCTTTTAATTTTGGTTTAATATGAATTGTACATTCAATAGCTTCGTACTGGGCCACTTTTTTGGCCTGGCGTATTAGTAGGTAGCCCTGATTTTTTGGTTAAGTGATAAATTGAATTGGGGCCTAGGTGCATTAAAGCTTAAGAAATTAGTTAAATCAAAAGGTGCCCAAGGGCTCGATCCCTAGGCTGTACAATTGCCTGTCAATATGTTAAAATTTTGGCCTGCTTTAGGCCCGATGCTTAGAGCTCTAAGAGTCTGCGCCTGCAGCATGTGCAATGGCATTGATTTGGACCTTATGGGCTCAGAGCCCATTTTCTCAGCATTTCTTCCTGGATGTTCAAATTCAAATCCAACAAAGTACTGGCCTTAATCAATTAGGATCCTTAAGTAATTAATAGCATAATTATCTCACTGTTTAGATTTGGAAAGGTTGTTTAGTGAATTTCACCACCTTCCTCAAAAATAACAATACGTTAGAATCTTTAGGCGCGATTTTAATTAAAGTACCTTCTTAAAACTCGGGTGCGCATTGATGCGACCCAAATCCAAATCTCGACGAAGTCGAAAGGAGTTGACAACCACGGGCGCATTGATTGCGACGTGGATCGAAACGCGTTTTCACAATGTCACAATTCTTTTAAAATAAATAACCATAAAAGCGGTTTACGAATAAAGAGCACATAAGTTAGCATGTATTAAATTCAGATAAAATCAAATACAATCATTAAGCGACCGTGCTAGAACTACGGAGCTCGGGAATGCCTAACACCTTCTCCCGGGTTAACAGAATTCCTTACTCGGATTTTTGGTTTGCGGACTGTTAACAGAGTCATAAATTTCCTCGGTTCGGGATTCAACCGGTGACTTGGGACACCATTAATCTCCCAAGTGGCGACTCTGAATAATTAATACCTAAATTCCGTTCCGATTTTCCTTTTTTTGGAAAAACTCCTTTACACTCTTCTTCCGGGGGTGTAGGTGAAAAAAGGAGGTATGACAGCTCTGGCGACTCTGCTGGGGATCGAACCCAGAATCTCTGGTTTCGCAGACCAGAATTCGAGCTTAGATAAATTGCTGTATTTAATTGTATCTGATTTTCTTACATGTTTTGTGCTGAATATGCTAAATGTTACTGCTTTGATATTATCTGAACTGTATATAAATTGTGTCGACACCTTTCTCTCTTCACCTCCGGGGATGTGCTTACTGATTGAGACTCCCTATTCTGTTAGTGTCATACCTTGAAATAAGAAAGAGGCCGGACAAGTTACGAAGTCAGATGGCCTTTTGGTTCCCGGTAAGTTGCCCCCTCCTCGACTCGAGTTGTCCGCTCGGGTACACAGTCTAGAACACCGACCCAGGTTTTGAACATAGAATAACATGACTTCATGCCGGATCCCTAGTAGGAACGCTTATTTGCATCATGTTGCATTTGACTTAGGGGACTCAACACAGGGGTTGGGTCCGTCTAGGACTAGCAACCTGAAATGAAAAGACCATTCTGATGCATCCTACTTGCTCTGTACATATATTTGTTTCGAACCTGCATGTTGACCGGTTTCTGAATCTCGGGAATGTTGGAAAATTGAAAAAAAGAGAAAAGAGGAGGAAAAAAAATATCAGTTACGGAGTTAATTGATTATTTGAAAAATAAAAATCAATTACTGGAGAAACTCTGCCGGAAATTTGGAAAAAATAAGGAAATGTTTTATATTGTTTTACTAAAAAAAAGCAAAAAAAAAAATAGAAAAAAAAGAGTCTTTTATCTTTAGTTTGGAAAATAGGTTGTTTTATTGTATGTGGAAAATAAAAAAGAAAAAGAGTCTGTTATTTTTTTTAGCGTGGAAAAATAGGCTGTTTTATTTGTTGAAAAGAAAAAGGAAAAAAGAGTCTCGCTTCTAAAAATAGTTTTTATTCGCGTATGAAATGCCAAAAAATGAATGGAAGAGAGTATTGTTTTAAAATAGTTCGGTTAATTTGCCCGAACTACGCACGGTTTGATTCTCACAGGGCGTGAGATACGTAGGCAACCCTCATCGGGTCCAACTTTCCCTTTTGCAAAAATAACCAGAACTTATCAAAATTTTAATTTTGTCATAAATAAACCAGGTGATGCCGTTTTTTGTCAAAATTAGCCAAATGTTCCCAAACGGAACGCCGGAAGGCTGACCTTGCATAGATAGCCACTTTCGGACATGTGTTTTCATTTTTTTATTTTATTTATTTTTATCTTAAAATAAAATAAAAAAAAGCTAAGTAGAGCCGTCTTGTCATAAATAGCCTTAAAATCTTTTTCCCAAAGCACTGAAAGGCCATGTTTGAAAGTCAAGTTCTTCGCTTAAAAATATATAGGTAATTTTGAGTCGCAAATATAGGCAGTTTTTGTTGAGTCGAACAAGAGTTTTCTTTTGCTTAAACGCTTTAATAAATGTGCAGGATGAGCACGATGGTGAATGAGCCTTTTTCAATAATGACCAAAATCCCTTTTGAGCTGCAATTATGGTGGAATGATTTAGGCAAAGAGGGGCAAGACGAAGTGAGAAAATATTTGAAAGACCTTCCGGATTTATTAAACATTCAACCTCGGGGGGATATTATCAGGGCATTGGTCGCCCATTGGGATTCGGCACACAATGTATTTCATTTCTCAGACTTTGAGCTCACCCCGACATTGGAAGAAATAGCGGGGTACATCGGAAGTGATCAAGCTCCATTGAGGTTTAAATACTTGATTGCTCCTAGGGCCATTACCGTACACCGGTTCTTGAATTCCTTGAAAATACCCCGAACAGTTCATCATCCAGATTTTGCAAAGGGTTTCTGCAGTTTCCGCTTCATGTATGATAGATATGGCCATGTGGGTGGGTTCAACAATCCAGCTTTTAAGCTCTGCAGTAGAAACAGCCGACAAAAATGGGAGGAACACAGACGGGTGGCATTTATGATAGCCTTTTTGGGCCTCATAATATTCCCAAGGAAAGATGGTAATATTGATTTGAAAGTAGCGGGAGTCGTCAGTACCTTGCAAACCATGGGGAAAAGAACTCTAGCACCTATGATCGTGGCTAACATCTTCCGAGCTCTCACTGCGTGTAAAGCTGGGGGCAAATTTTTTGAGGGATGTAACTTGTTGTTACAAATGTGGATGGCTGAGCATTTGTGCCCTCGCTCTTAGTTATTGAGTTATGGTTCGGTTGAGAAAACTTGTATAGGTGAATTTTACACAAGAATCAAAGGGGCTAGTCTACCTGAAGGAGTAACGACCTGGGCATTATTATTTCGGAACCTCAATGCCAGCCAAATACAGTGGGTGTTTGGATGGTTGCCTGTCGAAGAAGTCATATATATGCCCGCAGCCCGCCCACATTTTATTATTGATGGGACTCAAAAGCATCCAGCCCTATGCACCATATCGGGTTCTGAGGCAACTCGGGAGATATCAAGTAGTACCGAGAGATGAAGATATGAGTACCCAAGTGGTCGAAATTAGTCCTGACGGTCGATTCCCCGAGGAAGAAGTTCGCCAAATTTGGAGTGAGTGTCAACATTTGATGGCAAACACTTGTGTGTCTGATAAGGTTAAAGGGGAAGTTGCCCCAGGGTATCATGATTGGTTTAGAGGTGACGTGGCATGTGGGATACCGGCTAAAAGACCTCATCTCGAAGACTTCGCCAAGTCATCCCAAGAGCAGTGGGACTGGTTAGCAAAGGAAGAAGGCTATCGAGTTGAGATTGGTAAACTAAAGTAGCAAGTTGAGAGCCTGAAATTCGAGAACAGTGTACAGGTTGCCGCGGATCAAGGCGAAAAGAATAGACTGGCTCGAGAAAATGAAGCACTTAGGACCCAAATCCGACAGTTGAAGATAACCATCGATAAGAAACTGAGGAGCCGATCCGATGAGCAATTGATAAAAAGATTGGAAAACGAAGTCGGGGAATGGCGGGATGAATTAGAAAAATCTGAGAATGTCATGGCAGAACTTAAAGCACAGTGGGCTACAAGAACAGAGGAGCGTCGCCAGTACTTGGCTCAGTTGAAAAGGGACCATGAGAAAATTGTTGCCAATTTAAAAAGAAAAGTGGTTGCCCTTGAGGGTAAAGCGGTTAGACAGGCTAGAGATTTTGAAATTGAAAGTGGACATTGTTACGACTTGTTGGCCCAAATGGAGGTAGAAGTGCAGCGGCTGCAAGACCAACACATGCAGGACTCTCGAGCTTTAAAGACGTGCAGCGATCAGATAAGACGCTTGCTCATAGAAAAGAAGCAAACAAAATACAGGATTAGAGCCATTGCTCATGCCATTTTCAGGAGATGCCGGGTTTGTGAAGACATGACCCATACTACTTTTGTCTCAGCAGTGATGATCTATGTGAAGCAAACCATGAATGAGTTAGAGCAACTTGAAAGGGATTTGGATCCTAGGCCCGCGAAGAGGCCGAACGACGCCCCGCGGACACCTAAGTTTGAAGCACTAGAATATGCATAGTCCGTGTCTGTAATTTTCTACCATTTTGAGTCAGTCTTTTGTATGTCCATTGTCTTTCCAGGTCAAGTATGTTTGCAGTCTTAGAGTCTGTTGGTTTGCTTTTAAGAGGCTTCTGTTAGTTTCTTTCCAAAAAAAAAGTGTTGAGTTTGTAAGAGTTTGTTTTAGTAATGAAAATTGGAAATTTTATTTCCACCCTTTACTTTTGCATTTATTTTCACGAACTACGCTTGGTCTGATTCGTGCGGGGTCACGATACGTAGGCAATCTCCATAGGATTCGACCATAATCGTAAGAAAAATAGAAATAAGAAAAAGAAGAAAATAGAAGGAAAACCGAGAAAGAGAGAAAGAAAGAAAAGAGCGGAAAAATAGAAAGAGAAAGAAACAAAAGAAAGAGAAGAGCACAAGAGAGGGATGAGGTGATAGATGGGTAAAAAGAAACGAGGAACGAAGTGCCGGGATGACGCATGCAATCGAGCAAACGCATAATAGAAATGATTAACTGTATAAGTGCATTCATGCCAACGTGCGGTTGTTAAATCTGTTAAGACTTAATCGCTAACAAAGTGGTTGTCTAAATGTGTGAGTCCATGCAGGTGGTTAGTTGATTGGCAATTCTGGAAACTCACCCATACAACACCCGGTCGAAAGATCAAGTAAAAATGACAGGGCGGGATTCGGAAATCAGCGTCGTAGACCCGTCGAACAAAGTTGAGGTAATAGATGTGGGTGCTATGAAAGAAGAGATGAGGAAATTAAAAGCACAAATGGCTGAAATGCATTGGGCATGGTCTCAGGGACATCCGGCACCACTATATCCTGCTAATCCATCTTACATCCCACCCCTGGCTCAAGCTCAGGAGCCTACCACTCCCCATGCATCTTCAGCTTTCCCTTATCATGCCCAAGGTTATGGTACCACTTCATACGCTCCCCCAGCTCCACCCCCTAAACAGAACCCTCCACCACCCATGGTTCCCGTCTTTGTGGCACCTCCCCCAGCCCCACTATATAGATCGTCCAGTGAGCCGCTATTCCAAGCTCATGATACCCAATATTACCCTCCCGAACCCACTTTCAAAGCACCCGAGCCATATACCTATTCTCCCCATTTTGAAATCCCTGGAGAGGTTGAGAAACCGGTTAAGAATACAGAACAGGAGGAAGTGATTCGTAAAGTCAAAAGCCTGGAGCAATCCTTCAGGAACATTCATGGTTTAGGTAACCAAGTCAGCGTCGCATACAAAGATTTGTGCCCTTTCCCTGATGTTCAGTTGCCCGCGGGGTTTAAAATGTCGAAGTTCGACTTGTATGAGGGGCACGGTGACCCAGTAGCCCATCTGCGTGGTTTTTGTAGCAAAATGAGAGGTGCTAGGGGAAAGGATGAATTGTTGATAGCATATTTTGGTCAAAGCTTGAGCGGGTCAGCGCTAGAATGGTACACGAGACAGGACCCCGGCCGATGGTATACATGGGATGATTTGGCACAAGCATTCATTGGCCATTTTCAATATAACCTTGAGATAGTCCCCGATCGTCTTTCATTGTTGAAGCTGGAAAAGAAGCCTGGGGAAAGTTTTAGAGAGTTTGGTTTCTGCTGGAGGGAACAAGCTGCAATGGTTGATCCTCCTATGAGGGAGAGTGAGATGGTAGATTACTTCTTGCAAACATTGGAACCTACCTATTTTGGTCATCTAGTGACATCTATCGGAAAGTCGTTTAATGAAGTGGTAAAGATGGGAGCCATGATTTAAGAAGGATTGAAATCTAACAAGATCTTGAGCTACTCGGCGTTGAAAGCAACCACCCAGGCCATCCAAAGCGGTATTGGTGGTGCGCTTGGGAAGAAGAAGAAAGAAAAAGTTGCTACAGTTGAAGCTAGTGCTTGGTCCAGGCCCAATAACCCTCCACTCTACTACAACCAACCCAGACCCCACCACCCAAACTACCAATATACCCCATATGGCCCACCGGAACACTATTATCCACCACCAGAACCACACTTTTCTATTCACCACGCCCAGACCTACACTCAGCCCCCGGTGCACTCGCAATGGCGTGCACCGAATCCCCAAAACACACATCCACCCCCACAAAACACCTATCCACCTCTCAGGGCAAACAGACCAGGAACCAGCTTCCGCCCAAACCAAGCTTTTAGAAGAGAGAAGGCCCCAAATAGAAAAACATTTACTCCATTGGGAGAATCTTACACTGCTTATTTCCATAGATTGAAACAGTTGGGAATGTTGACCCCGATTGAATCCAAAGCACCAAACCCCCTTCCCAGAAACCTGGACCATTTTGTTAGCTGCGAGTATTGCTCAGGGATGCCGGGGCATGATACTGAAAAATGTTGGAAGTTGAAAAACGCTATACAAGAGCTCATTGATAATCGCTGTATTGAAATACAGGCCCTAGAGGCCCCGAACATCAATCAAAATCCTTTACTAGCGCATTATGAGGCCAACATGATCGAACCGATACATAAGGGGGCAGAGCCTAAAACACCTTCGCATGTGGTTATGATGATTCGTTCTACGGAAGCCAAAGAAAAGACAGTGAGTGCAAGGCCAGTGGTTCAGTTAGAAGCAATAAAAGACAAGCCAGTGTTGGTAATGGGAAAGGGACCATTCGTGGTTGCAAAAAAGCCGGAGCCAGTCAAGTTAGTGGTACCAGGGTCATCATCTGCACCCGTGGTGGTTGTGAAAGGAGCTTACGTAGAACCGGTTGTCATAAAACCAGTAGTCCAGTTACCTATGGTTGATAGCAAAGCCGTACCGTGGAGATATGACAAGGTAGTGGTGACATACAAAGGAAAGGAAATTGAGGAAGAAAGTTGTGAAGCACAAGGACTAACCCGGTCGGGACGTTGTTTCGCTCCCGAAGAGTTGATAAAGGCTAAGGGCGCTAAAGACAATCCAGTGTCAGTCAAAAAAGCTGTGATAGAAGAAGAGGCAGAAGAGTTTCTGAAAAAGATGAAAGTACAAGATTATTCCATTGTTGAACAACTGAGAAAAACACCGGCCCAAATCTCGTTGTTGTCATTATTGATTCACTCTGATGAGCATTGCCGAGCTTTGATGAAGATATTGAATGAGGCTCATGTTCCTGACAAAATTTCAGTGAACCATTTAGAGACAATTGCCAACATAATCTTTGAAGTGAACAGGGTAGCATTTTCTGATGATGAATTGCCTGTGGAAGGCACAGAACACAACAAAGCTCTCTATTTGACGGTCAAGTGTGAAGGTTCAATGGTTACTCGGGCGCTGATCGATAACGGGTCGAGCGCTAATATTTGCACGTTGTCCACATTGAACAAGTTGAAGATCGATGAGGATAGAATCGGCAAAAATAGCATTTGTGTTCGAGGGTTCGACGGAGGGGGAACAAACACAGTAGGGGATATTGTACTCGAATTGACTATCGGCCCAGTCGAGTTCACTATGGAATTTCAGGTGTTGGATGATGCAGTATCCTACAATCTTTTGTTGGGTCGACCATGGATTCACGCGGCCAAAGCTGTGCCTTCCACGCTGCACCAAATGGTCAAGTTCGAGTGGGACAGACAAGAAATTGTGTTACATGGGGAAGATCCCACATGCGCCATGAATGATGCCATTGTGCCCTTTGTAGAAACTGAAGAGGATAAGGGATCATGGGTTTATCAGGTCTTCGACACGGTCCCGGTGAGTAGAGTGCCCGAAGGTAAAAGCATGCCATGTCCCAGGGTGGCAGCTGCGACCGTCATAGTAGTATCAGAAATGCTGAATAACGAGTTCGTGCCAGGGAAAGGTCTGGGGGCTGAACTTCAGGGCATTATTCAACCTGTGTCCCTTCCCAAAAATCTAGATACCTTCGGATTAGGTTTCAAACCAACAGCGGCAGATGTTCGAATGGCCCGTAAATTGAAAAAGAAAGCTCGGGTTCTTCCTAAACCTATTCCACGTTTGTCCAGGTCCTTCGTCAGGCCGGGTAGCAAGAGACAGTCATTGGCAAAGATGTCAGGTTCGTTAATTGGGGCAGAGGCGAATTTGGATAAGGTGTTCGAGAGAGTATTTGCTGAAGTAAACATGGTTGAGGCCGGGGAAGGGTCAAGCGGAGCAGATATATAGTACATCGGACCACATGCTAACATCAACAATTGGGAAGCTACTCCTCTTCCAATTCGGAGGGAGTCGTGGTAGTGGGTTTTGTTTTCTTTTTGTCACCTGGATTATTCCAGGGTTTGTAATCCAGTTGCTATGTTCCGTCCGTTTGGATGAGTTAAAACCTTGTTATCTTTACATTTAATGAAATGCAATTTTCTTCGTCCCTAATTCTCTTTCCATTTTCTTTTCTTTTTGTACAGTTCTTTTTATGCTAATATCAATGATATGACATGTGTGAGGAATCTTCGGCCCAGTTTTAAAAGCCAATTTAGCTCGGAAGTAATAATACAAGAAATCGAGTGTGATGAAGGGGTGGATTGTAACAATGATGAAGCTTATGAGGAAATTAGTAAAGAATTAAGTCATTTTGAAGAAAAAACCAAACCTAACCTAAATGACACAGAAGCAATTAATCTAGGGGACCAAGACAATGTGCGGGAAACTAAAATAAGTGTTCATCTGGAGCCACAACTCAAGGAGGAGATAATTAAAGTATTGCATGAGTACAAAGATGTTTTTGCATGGTCATATGATGATATGCCGGGTCTAAGCACCGACTTGGTGGTTCATAAATTACCCACTGATCCGGCACTCCTCCCTGTCAAGCAGAAGTTGAGAAAGTTCAAAACGGATATAAGTGTGAAGATCAAAGAAGAGATTACCAAGAAGTTTGAGGCAAAGGTCATTCAGGTTACACGGTACCCCACTTGGTTAGCTAATGTCGTGCCTGTGCCGAAGAAAGATGGCAAGACCAGGGTGTGCATCAATTATCGAGACCTTAACAAGGCAAGTCCAAAAGATAATTTCCCACTGCCCAACATCCATATACTGATTGACAATTGTGCCAAACGTGATATTGGATCTTTTGTGGATTGTTACGCAGGCTATCATCAGATTCTAATGGACGAGGGAGATGCAGAAAAGACGGCATTCATCACTCCATGGGGAACGTATTGTTATCGGGTCATGCCGTTTGGTTTGAAAAATGCCGGGGCAACTTATATGAGGGCTATGACAACCATATTCCATGATATGATACATAGGGAAATCGAGGTGTACGTAGATGATGTGATCGTGAAGTCTAGACAGCAATCCGACCATGTCAGAGATTTGAGAAAGTTCTTTCAAAGGCTTCGCAGGTACAATCTTAAGCTCAATCCTGCAAAATGTGCTTTCGGGGTGCCATCTGGGAAGTTGTTGGGGTTTATAGTCAGTCGGCGGGGTATTAAATTAGACCCGTTGAAGATCAAAGCCATTCAGGAGTTGCCACCCCCAAGAAACAAAACCGAGGTGATGAGTTTGTTGGGAAGATTGAACTATATCAGCAGGTTCATTGCTCAACTCACGGCAACTTGTGAACCAATTTTCAAGTTGTTAAAGAAAGATGTCGCAGTCAAATGGACTGATGAATGTCAGGAGGCTTTTGATAAGATAAAGGGGTATTTGTCAAACCCACCTGTGTTGGTTCCGCCAGAACCAGGGAGGCCTTTGATTCTATATCTGACAGTTGTGGACAGTTCATTCGGCTGCGTATTGGGGCAACACGATGTTACGGGCAGAAAGGAGCAGGCTATCTACTATCTCAGCAAGAAGTTCACATCATACGAGGTTAAGTATACTCATCTGAAAATGACATGTTGCGCCTTAACTTGGGTGGCATAGAAGTTGAAACATTATTTGTCATCTTACACTACTTACCTTATATCTCGCTTGGACCCATTGAAGTATATTTTTTAGAAATCCATGCCCACAGGAAGGCTTGCAAAGTGGCAGATCTTGCTTACAGAGTTCGACATTATCTATGTGACACGGACTGCCATGAAAGCACAGGCATTAGCCGATCATTTGGCTGAGAACCCCGTCGATGAAGATTATGAGCCTTTGAAAACCTATTTCCCTGATGAAGAGGTGATGCACATTGATGAATTGGAACAAGCTGAGAAGTCGGGATGGAAACTTTTCTTTGATGGGGCTGCAAATACGAAAGGCGTGGAAATAGGAGCGGTACTTATTTCGTAAACAGGTCAGCATTACCCTGTTACCGCTCGGGTTCGTTTCTACTGTACAAACAACATGGAGGAATATGAGGCGTGTATATTGGGATTGAGATTGGATGTGGATATGGGGGTACGGGAAGTCTTGGTCATGGGTGACTCGGACTTACTGGTACACCAGATTCAAGGAGAATGGGAAACACGGGATTTGAAGCTTATACCGTATCGGCAGTGTCTGCATGAGCTTTGTCAGCGTTTTCAGGCCATAGAATTCAGGCACATTCCAAGGATTCATAATGAGGTTGCTGACGCTTTGGCTACTTTGGTGTCAATGTTGCACCATCCAGATAAGGCTTATGTTGATCCATTGCAGATTCAGGTCCGTGATCAGCATGCTTACTGTAATGTGATAGAAGAGGAAATTGATGGCGAGCCGTGGTTCCATGATATCAAAGAGTACATTAGAGCGGGAGTATATCCAATACAGGCCACCGGCGGTCAGAAAAGAACGATCTGGTGATTGGCAAGCGATATTTTCTTTAGTGGAGGAGTGCTGTACAAAAGAACTCCAGATCTCGGGTTGTTGAGATGTATAGATGCAAGACAGGCCACAACTATCATGACTGAGGTACATTCTGGAGTTTGTGGACCGCATATGAGTGGGTACATTTTAGCAAAAAAGATTCTCCGAGCAGGTTATTATTGGCTCACAATGGAGCGGGATTGTATCAGTTTTGTGCGTAAGTGTCATCAATGCCAAGTGCATAGAGATTTGATTCATTCCCCACCATCAGAACTACATACGATGTCTGCGCCATGGCCTTTTGTTGCGTGGGGCATGGATGTTATTGGGCCGATTGATCCAGCAGCATCAAATGGGCACAGGTTTATTTTGGTAGCTATAGATTATTTTACCAAATGGGTGGAAGCTAAGACGTTCAAGTCTGTGACTAAGAAAGCTGTAGTCGACTTCGTGCATTCAAATATCATTTGTCGGTTTGGGATTCCAAAGGTAATCATCACAGATAATGGGGCTAACCTTAATAGTCATTTGATGAAGGAGACATGTGAGCAGTTTAAGATTACTCATAGGCATTCTACTCCATACCGTCCCAAGGCAAATGGTGCGGTTGAAGCCGCCAATAAGAATATAAAGAAAATACTTTGGAAGATGGTTGAAGTATCTAGACAGTGGCACGAGAAATTGCCTTTTGCATTGTTAGGATATTGCACCACCGTTCGTACCTCGGTGGGGGCGACTCCTTACTCATTGGTATATGGTACCGAGGCAGTAATACCTGCAGAAGTGGAAATCCCATCTCTGCGAATCATTGCAGAGGCTGAGATCGATGATGATGAATGGGTAAAAAGCCGTCTTGAGCAGTTGAGTTTGATTGACGAGAAGAGATTGGCATCAGTGTGTCATGGCCAACTGTACCAATGAAGAATGGCAAGAGCATACAACAAGAAAGTACGTCTAAGGAAGTTCGAAGTCGGGCAATTAGTACTGAGGCGGATTTTGCCTCATTGGGCTGAAGCAAAAGGAAAGTTTGCCCCAAATTGGCAGGGACCATTTGTAATAACCAGAGTGTTGTCTAACGGAGCATTGTATTTGACAGATGTGGAAGGAAAATGTATAGAAATGGCCATCAATTCTGATGCGGTCAAGAGATATTATGTATGATTTCTTTATTTCTGAATGTATCTATTTGTATTTGGCATATCTTAAAGATTGAAATGATGAAGGCATTTTGTCCTGCTATCCAAACACTCTTATCCCTTGTTATCCCCTTTTGAGCCTTACTTATTTTTCATATCCCTCTTTCGGAAACAACGACACTATCAGGGAACACATGTGTCGAACATAAAAGAAAGAAGAGAAAAACAAAAGAAAAGAGAAAGAAAGAAAAAGAAAAGGAAAAGAAATAAGAGAAAAACAAAGGAAAAGAAAGAGAAAGGAAAGCAAAAGAAAAGAAAGAAGAGAAAAACAAAGGAAAAGGAAAAGAAAGAAATGGAAAAGAAAAAGAAAGAGAAAGAAAAGGAAAGAAATAAAAACACAACAACAAAAGTTAAATACAGTGAACTACGTTTGACTTGATCCCGAAAAGGTACGTAGGCAGCCTTACTCGGAGGTTCAGTCATACCAAAATAGAAATCCAAAAAGTCCCCAAGCAAGAAACTTGGGCAGAAGTTGTGATTTTTGTGAAAAATTGGATTCCGAAAGTTGTAATTTAAACTCATTCCATTTGCTTTGAGCCTTTTATACCTTTCTTTCTAACCCAATCCAAAAGCCTGCATTACGGTCCAAAGAAAGACCTTTTGATCAATTTCTAAGAAATGCCTGGGCGAGCAGGTAGCGGTAATTTGTATCAGTGGCGACACTCTGGTTCAAGCAAGAAAGAACGAAAGTAAAAATGAGAGAGTCTTATTGGTGAAAACCTTCACGGGCACCGTAAGGCGACGGGAGTTGAGAGAAAATAAATGAGAGAGTCTTATTGGTGAAAACCCTCGCGGGCACCTTGAGGCGAAAGTGAGTTGGAAAATGTTTGAATGGCAAAAGGTCTGTGGGTGGAAAAATGTACCGCAGGAAAGTAAAGTTAAGGTCTGGTTAATTCAAACAAGTGATGGAAGTTCTGGGCAACAAAGTAGGGCGATTGAAAGCCGGTTATTTGGACAGATTGGGCCGATCAATCCAAAATGCATGTCATAATCATTGGTACCAGCTATCTCGCTCAGATAAGTTTCTTTTCCTTCTCTTTTTAAAATAGCCATCTGGTTTCGGATTCTTTTTATCCTTGACTCAAAAATCATCGCATTTCATTTTCTTTTGAGGGTTTTATCTAGTTGAGATATTTTAGTACTAGTCTTGGTCAATGCAAACAAAAAGGACTTCAAAGCTCACTACCGGCTTCTGGAATTGTAAAGCACAACGTGGTCAGAGCATGTCAAAAACAACTTGATTCCAAGTGGAATACAGGGAATTGATGGAAGTTTCATCGGTGAAATGATTGGGGAATGTCGTGGGAAAGGCAAAAGCTTAAACAAAAGGGTTAGAAAAATGAAATAACAGTGTGGGTGTAAAACATTTAGGTCGCCGGATGTTGGGAAATTCAAAATTTGGTCAGAAAGTCAAGCGGTTCAGGGCCAGTGCGTGGAAGGCAGTCCACACAAAGCAAGGCAGTGGATGGATTTTTCAGCGAGAAGGCCATCTACTAACCACCATTTTAAACTGACGAAATTTTCTTTGATTGTAACAAGGGGCAAAAGTTAGTCGTTGAGAAGGAATTCTCCAAGAAGGGAAAACAAGCAGTAATCAGGTTTGATCGCAAAGTGCAGTTTGACTAAATACAAGATAATATTGAAATACACAAGGGAAATGGAATTTGATTGCAAAGTTGGCATGATTAGAATAAGTGCAAGTTGTCAGGACCTTCCTGGATAATAGGACGTAGTTCATATACCCGGGTAAGATACCTTGGTACAGTGAGAAGTAACACCTTAGATTCAAGTTTTGGAGCAATCAGGAGCCCGCCTGGATAACAGAGGAATACATTCAATTTCAAATTCAGAAATCAGGAGTCCGCCTGGAGAATAGAGACATACAATCTAATTTTAGCAATCAGGAGTCCTCCTGGAGAATAGAGACATATAATTTAATTTTAGCAATCAGGAGTCTGCCTGGAGAATAGAGACATATAAGTTAATTTTAGCAATCAGGAGTCCGCCTGGAGAACAGAGACATACAATTTAATTTTAGCAATCAGGAGCCCGCCTGGATAATAGAGGAGTAGTTTCAATTTTAAGTTCAACAGTCAGGAGCCCGCCTGGAGAACAGAGGTGATATAATTTAATTTTTTTTCAATCAATCTCTTTGTCTATTTTGAAGTCAGGAGCCCGCCTGAAGAATAGAGGCATGCAATTCAAGTTTCGGAAGTCAGGAGCCCGCCTGGATAACAGAGGAATACATACAGTACAAGTTTCAGAAGTTGGGAGTCTGCCCAGGGGAATAGCAACAGGGGATTTTATCGAGAAAGAACAAGACAACAAGGCAACAAGAAAGTACAAGAGCAAGTTTGAAGAATTTAGATAGGATTTTTATAATTCATAGAGCATAGTTAGTTTAGCTTCTTTTATCTTTGACATGGGGTAATAAGGGAGGTCAGCAAGCAGTAACAGCAGCAGTAACAGCAGCAAGCGTAGTACAATCACAGTTCCTAGTAGTCCCAGCTACCAGACATTCCCGAACTACACTGACCTGATTCCTGTTTAGCCCAGGATATGTAGGCAACCTCTGAAGCAGGATGCGGTCAAACTTTTCAAAAATGCTTCACACGGAATTTTCAAACGGGCAAAAATCGCTCGTATTTGCTCACTTATCTTTGCCCGAAAACCTTTCGTGTTTCCGAGCAAAGAGGGGCAGCTGTGAGCACGTAATTTTTGCCCTAAATATGATTATTCCCAAAATCCCAAACAAATAATTTTTCTTTATTTTTGTGCATTTTGGTGTCATTTTCAGATAATTGTTGCATTCTATTTGCGCATGTTAATTCTTATAAAGTACAAAATATGCATTTTTTGCATTCAGGTTTTAGTATCAATTAAGGGTTAATTTGTTTTAAAACAAAACATGAAAATCACAAAAAATAGTTCACTTTGGCATTTTAATGATTTTATTATGAACTTGTCATAAAATAATTTTTAAAGAAATTTTAGCCATTAGTCAGTTTTAGTTTTGAAGTATATTAGGATGTTATTTTAATTGCTACAATTCTATAGAATTAGAAAAATAATTATAAAATTAAAAAGTGGAAAATAAATAGATAAAATGAAATAAAAAAAGACAAGGAAGAAAATTGAATTGAGAAGCAAAGGGCTGGCCAGTTTGGGCCAAATCAAAAGAATTGTTCAGGCCCAAACACCTCAACTCGTTGCAAACCAGTCCAGCCCAAATCCTTACCCGGTCCTCCTCCCAAGCGTTGAAACGACGTCGTTTCCCCAGCCCCAATCACGACCGTTGGATCTCATCAATCCAACCCAACGGTCCGGAACTAACGAGTTTCCTAATTTAAAAAGGTCTGAAACTTTCCCCCCTACCCCCATTTGCCTCATCGTCCTCACCCTACCCATCCTCAACAAACCCTAATCTGCGCCGCCATCAAACCCCTCGCCGGCGGTGAACGCCACCTACCCCGTTCAAGCCCAGATTAACACTACCGATCCTCCTCACTCTCCTCTTTCCATTGCACCCACTGGTTCCCCTCGAATAACGTCGGAGCTCGTCGAATCTTCGATTGAAGTTTCCGGTCAAATCAAAGGTTCATCCAAACCAGCCCAAAATCACACCACACAATCCCCGGCCCTCCCTCAACACCAATCCATGTTTATTTTCCTTCAAATCACTGTGAAACGGCTCGAATCTTAGATCTGAGAATTTCTGGCCAAAACCCTAAACCAAATCTTTGTGATTTCGAACCGTAGTATCCTTAACCATGTGTTCTCTTGTAAGAACACATGGTTAGGGATGTTACGCGTCAAAAATCTGAAAGGATTTAGACGTTTCTGACTAGACGGAGTTCCTCGTGCTTCGGTGAGTTTTTGCTGTTTCTTTTTACTCGCATGGTTGAAGTTTTAATTACCGTTTTTGTTTCATTAATTTTTCTGTTAATTTTATGATTTAATTGTATTAGTTTAAGTTCTGTCAATTACTGTTGGTTCTGAGTTTGATATTTGTTTGAATGATTGTGAGTTTATGGGTTAAGAATTAGTTTAAATTCATTTAAAGTTGATCATGTTAGCTTAAGCTTTGCTTTGATCGATCCTGGTTTCTGGGTTCCCTTAGCTTGACTGAGTTGGTATAATTGAACAGTTGGGTTGGTTAGTTTAATTAGTTGATCTCTGAGTGCTAATTAATCAATTTCAGTTAGTTTTAGATTAAGTTAGGGGATTGGTTATAGCTGTTAAGGATGAGGGTAGGATCAGTAAATTAGAGAAGCCTTCAAGGGTAGTCTGGGTATGGAAAAGGGTAGTTCTGATAGGAATAGTAATTTCAAAGCATATGAAAGGGCAGTATAGGTATTGTATGGGTAGAAGAATACCCTAGGGCCTTCTAGAATGGGGTACAAGTGTAGATTTTAATAATTGTGATGCATTCACTTGGTTAGCAAGTTAAGAATAGAGGGACCAAACTGAAAATAGGGAAGAGACTCATTAGAAAATCAGAATCTGATCTATTCTCTTTGGGGGTTTCCTATAAAAGGGCATGAAATGCCTTGGGAAAGGGGGTTCTTCTTCTGCTGCTGCCTTTCAGCTCTAAGCTCAAAAAAACCCCACCAAAAACTCTCCTCCCTGCTTTCAATTTCAGCTGGCATTCTAATTCCAAATTTATTCAGAAAACAAAACATCAAAAAATGAAGAAATCAAAAACAATCTTATAGTTTCATTATTAGTTTTGGATTTCAGTTGGGTTTTGGGTTTAGCAGTATCGCAGAGGTGTTTGGGTTCAGCTGTGAGGTTTAGGAGTGTATTTGAAGTATGTGTTGAATTGATCTATGGAGGCTGCCTGTATTTCTGGTTTTCAAAAGTAGTTCCTGGATTGTTCTGTGGTATATATTGTTGAGTTTGCTGCTGTTGCTGTTCAAAGTAGCTGACTCCTTTCTTTTTCCCTATTTACATTTCAATTTCTAGGTACTTGTTCTATTGCTCTCAATTCTGTGGAAGTGAAGTAAATATGCTGTTTAAAGTTGATATCTGAACTCCTCATGTTTTTGTTTGATTTAATGTATAAAACAGTTAGCTTACTCAATATTTCATGACATTTGTGTACTAGACTACTCTTGGATTGTATAAATTGGACTGATGAATTGTTAAGCATGAGTTTGTTCATTTTGATTATTAAGTGGGTACTTGGGTATTTAGATTCATGTATGTAGTCAAAACTGTGGATTGTTTAGACTGTGCATTTCATGTTTATGTAATTGTAGTTTTCAGTTTTGCTTAAATTCCACAGTCTGCTGAAGTTAAATTTGCAAAGTTGTAATTGATTTTGAGTTCAATACACGTGACTGCTTTTAATTTTGGTTTAATATGAATTGTACATTCAATAGCTTCGTACTGGGCCAATTTTTGGGCCTGGCGTATTAGTAGGTAGCCCGGATTTTTTGGTTAAGTGATAAATTGAATTGGGGCCTAGGTGCATTAAAGCTTAAGAAATTAGTTAAATCAAAAGGTGCCCAACGGCTCGATCCCTGGGCTGTACAATTGCCTGTCAATAAGTTAAAATTTTGTCCTGCTTTAGGCCCGATGCTTAGAGCTCTAAGAGTCTGCGCCTGCAGCATGTGCAATGGCATTGATTTGGACCTTATGGGCTCAGAGCCCATTTTCTCAGCATTTCTTCCTGGATGTTCAAATTCAAATCCAACAAAGTATTGACCTTAATCAATTAGGATCCTTAAGTAATTAATAGCATAATTATCTCACTGTTTAGATTTGGAAAGGTTGTTTAGTGAATTTCACCACCTTCCTCAAAAATAACAATACGTTAGAATCTTTAGGCGCGATTTTAATTAGAGTACCTTCTTAAAACTCGGGTGCACATTGATGCGACCCAAATCCAAATCTCGACGAAGTCGAAATGTGTTGACAACCACGGGCGCATTGATTGCGACGTGGATCGAAACGCGTTTTCACAATGTCGCAATTCTTTTAAAATAAATAACCATAAAAGCGGTTTACGAATAAAGAGCACATAAGTTAGCATGTATTAAAATTAGATAAAATCAAATACAACCATTAAGCGACCGTGCTAGAACCACGGAGCTCGGGAATGCCTAACACCTTCTCCCGGGTTAACAGAATTCCTTACTCAGATTTTTGGTTCGCGGACTGTTAACAGAGTCATAAATTTCCTCGGTTCGGGATTCAACCGGTGACTTGGGACACTATTAATCTCCCAAGTGGCGACTCTGAATAATTAATACCTAAATCCCGTTCCGATTGTCCTTTATTTGGAAAAACTCCTTTACACTCTTCTTCCGGGGGTGTAGGTGAAAAGAGGAGGTGTGACAGCCATGCCATGTTATGAGAGAGTTAAAGCATGAAGGGTGATGCCGTGCACATTTCTATTTATGCATATGGTGAGGAAGAGTGATAAAACACGAAGGGTGATGTTGTGCACTTTCTGTTTGCTGTGTTCATTTGTTGTTATCAATTTAAGTATTTTAACTGTTTAGATCCCTTTACTACTGTGATCTTTTGTGATGGAACCCCATAGTGTTTTCAATACTTTTCCGTATATATATATATATATATATATATATATATATTTCAATATTTCAACTTTCAATAATTGTTTCATCTTCAATTCAATTAGTTACTCAATTAAATTTCCTTAAACCGTCTGAGGTTGTATTTTACTTGAAATGGAATTTCTACTAAGTTAATTTATTAAATCCCATGTTAAAGGTAATAATTCATTTAATGTTGTATTTTAATTGAAAATGGTACCTTCTTTATTCAAATGATTTCTAAAAATAACTTCATCTTTTCTTACTGAGTTCCTAATTAGTTTAGAAGTTGTACTTCACTTTATGTTATGTAAATGAGACTCCTTGAACATCTTAATTGAATTGGTTATGGACCCTATGAACTCAGTAACATGAGAACGTTGTTGTGCAAAGTGAGATAGAAATATGTGGGCACAAGGTGCCAGGTGTGCTAAAGGTTTGGTAATTGAGGTTATGATATGAGACATCGAGTTTGAGATGGCTGAAATTGTGCATCAGAAATGATATGAATTATTGAGCTGACATCGCCTTCCTTATTTGAGTACATTTTTTTACTTGTCTGTGTTCCAGCTATGTTGGTGTTAATTTACTTGGTTATCTTTTGTTTCCATATGTGCTTCCCTTATTGTTTCTGCTGACTGTAGTTTGTTCTTTCCCTGGTGTTGATATTACTTTGTCATCTTTAGGTTGATAGTTTATTATCATATCCTGTTCAATTTATTTGACCAGTAGGTGTCTGGACTGTCCCTCGTCACTACCTCACTGAGGTTAGTCTTGATACTTACTAGGCACCGATGTGGTGTCATGAGCTAAGAGCCTCTAATACAAGTCTGTGTAGCAACCTATACATAGAGTTGTCTAGAATGCGGAAAATAAAGGGGATAAGGGGAGAAATCGGGTCCTGCGGATGCCATGTAGCTACCTCGATGACTCCGGAATAAGCTGAACAGCAGCAGAAGGCTCAAACTATGCCTCCAGGATACCTGGATCTGCACACATGGTGCAGGGAGTAAAGTGAGTACTACAACTCAGTGAGTAATAACAATAAATAATGACTGACGGAAAGAAAAGTCGTAAAACACTATGCAGTTCTATATTAAAACAGTGAGAATATCAAAAATAGCAACTGAATGAAGAAGTCAGTTAAAAGTCCTTTAAGCCAGTATTCATTTCATTTACTCCTCACGATAACCGAATTCATATTTGTACTGCTGCGGCGTGCAGCCCGATCCAGGAATAGTCGACTGCGCTCACTGGGGGTGTGCAGACTCCGGAGGGGCTCCTTCAGCCCAAGCACTATACTACTGCAGCGTGCAGTCCGATCCATATAATATACTACTACGGCGTGCAGTCCGATCCATATAATATACTACTGTGGCATGCAGTCCAATCCATATAATATACTACTGCGGCGTGCAGTCCGATCCGCATAAATATATATACTGTTGCGGCGTGCAGCCCGATCCATAGCATATCAAATACCCTTACCATGGGGTTCTCGACCCCTCTCAGTCAATATAGACTTGGCCTCTCGGGCACACTAAGATAAGACAGGGCTCTCAACCCACACGTTACTCTCATTAGGATTCAACAATATCTAAAGTTGGTTCATATTATGTTTATTAGTTAAGAACATGACTGAGGGTATGATTTCGACAAGAAAAGTGAGGTCAACCAATACAAATGCCCCCTAAGGGTTCTACAGATCGGCACAAGGCCCCAAACATGGCAACTAGCCCATAATATAATGATATTAATTAAGTATCAGTCAAATGTACAATAGAGTCATCAAACGGGATGGACCGAGTCCAAATCCCCAGCAGTAACAGACCCCACGCTCATCATACAGCGTGTGTCTCATCTCAACATAGCACCACGTTGTGCAAATCTGGGGTTTCAAACCTTCAGAACATCATTTATAACAATTACTCACCTCAAGAGGGTCAAAGTCTAGCTCGCAATACCCTTGCCTCTCAAATTAGCCTCCTCGTGCAACGAATCTGCTCAAAATCACAATGAATATGTCGCATTATGCTAAAGAGACAATACCCAATCGAAAACACTCGAAAAATACAAAATTAACGAATTTGACAAAACCCGAGCCCCGGTCCCACGTCTCAAAACTCAGAAATCTACGTCATCGGGTTCCTTATCTCGCCACGAGTCTATACATACAAAAATCTCTCAAATCGGACCACAAATGGCCCCTCAAATCCCAAATTTAGAATTTCAATTTCAAGCCCTAATTTCTTACAACTTTGCTATATTTTCATGAATTTCAAGGATGATTTCACAATATAATCATGTATTTAGTTCATAGGACTTACCTCCAATCACTTCCCATCAAAAACCCTTCAATTCCCGTCCAAAAGCTCTCAAGGTTGCTCAAAAATGGTGGAAAAATAGGTTTGGTTCGCAGATGAAATGTTTTTAACATTCTGTTCGGGTACTGTAGCTAACCCTATGCGATCGCATTAGAGCTCCTGCGATCGCATAGAACAAAATTTCCAGGCCTCAAAATTACCCTATGCGATCACAACTGGACCTCTGTGATCGCAATGCACCATCCAACAACACCGTGCGATCGCAACACCTGCTATGCGATCGCATAGCACAACCAAACAGCCCCCAAAAATCCTTCTATGCAATCGCAGCCCTTGCTATGTGATAGCATAGAGCAAAATTGCTCTGCACTGACTGCTGCATTTCTGCAGCATTTTCCAACTTCAAAAATTCCTGTTAGCCATCCGAAATCACCCTGAGGCCACCGGGACCTCAACCAAAAGTGCCAACCCATCCTAAAACATTATTCAAACTTGTTCCAATCATCAAAACACCACAAACAATACCAAAACCATCAAATTACATCGGATTCAAGCCTAAATTTCTTAAAAACTTCCGGAATACGCATTTGATCAAAAACCCGACCAAAACACCTCCGAATGATCTGAAATTTTGCACACGCATACAAAACCACCTAACGAAGCTACTGCAACTCTAGAATTCCATTTCGACCCATGTATCAAATCTCACCTACCAACCGGAATTCGCCAAGATACTAACTTCGCCAATTCAAGCCTAATTATTCTATACAACTCCAAAACCCATTCCGATCGCGCTCCTAAGTCAAAAATCATCTCTCAAAGCTAACCGAACCATCGGAACTCACTTCCGAGCCTTGTAACACAAAAGTCAACACCCGGTTGACTTTTCCAACTTAAGCCTTCTTAAAAGAGACTAAGTGTCTCATTTCTTACCAAATCCTCTCCGAACTCGAACTAATCAACTCGATCATATAAAACACGGATAACGAAGCGTAAAGAAGCTGAAATGGGGAAAACGGAGCGGTAACTCATGAGACGACTGGCCGGGTCGTCACATCCTCCCCAACTAAAACAAACGTTCGTCCTCGAACGAGTCAAGAAACATACCCGAAGCCTCAAACAGATGAGGATATCTGCTCCGTATCTCCCACTCGGTCTCCCAGGTGGCCTCCTCCACAGGCCGACCTCTCCACTGCACTATCACTGAAGTTATATCCTTTGACCTCAACTTCCAAACCTGGCGACCCAAAATAGTTACTGGCTCCACATCAAAGGTCAGATCATCATCCAATTGAACCGTGCTGAAGTCCAAAACATGATACGGATCCCCAATATACTTCCGGAGCATAGAAACATGAAATACTGGATGCACACTCGACAGACTGGGTGGCAAAGTAAGCTCATAAGCCACCTCCCCAATCCTTCGAAGCACCTCAAAAGGCCAAATGAATCGCGGACTCAACTTACCTTTCTTCCCAAACCTCATAACACCCTTCATGGGCGAAACCTTCAGCAAGACCTTCTCACCAACAATATAAGACACATCTCGAACCTTCCGGTCTGCATAACTCTTCTGACGTGACTGGGTTGTACGAAGCCTCTCCTGAATCACCTTCACCTTCTTTAAGGCATCCTAAACCAATTCTGTCCCCAATAATCTAGCCTCGCCGGGCTCGAACCAACCAACCGAAGATCTACACCGCCTCCCGTACAAAGCCTTATATGGAGCCATCTGAATACTCGACTGGTAGCTGCTGTTGTAAGCAAACTCTACAAGTGGTAGAAACTTATCCCATAAACCTCCGAAATCAATAACACAGGCGCGCAACATGTCCTCCAGTATCTGAATGGTGCGCTCGGATTGTCCGTCCGTCTGAGGATGAAACGTTGTGCTCAACTCTACCTGCGTACCCAACTTTCGCTGAAATGTCCTCCAAAACTGAGAAGTGAACTGAGTACCCCTATCTGAGATAATAGACACTGGAACTCCATGCAATCGGACAATCTCCCGAATAAAGATCTCTGTCAGCCGCTCCGAAGAATAGGTAGTACATACTGGAATGAAGTGCGCAGACTTGGTCAGCCAGTCCATAATCACCCAAATCGAATCAAACTTCTTCAAAGTCTGAGGAAGGCCACTCACAAAATCCATAGTAACTCTCTCCCACTTCCACTCAGGAATAATCATCCGCTGAAGTACTCCACCTAGTCTCTGATGCTCGTACTTTACCTGCTGATAGTTGAGACACCGAGCCACATACCCTACTATATCCTTTTTCATCCTTCTCCACTAGTAGTGCTGCCTCAAATCCTGATACATCTTCGCGGGACCTGGATGGATGGAATACCGTGAGTTGTGGGCCTCCTCCAATATCAACACCCGAAGCCCATCCACATTGGGCACGCAAATCCGGCCCTGCATCCTCAACACGCCATCACCATCAATGGTCACATCCCAAGCATTATCATGCTGAACCATGTCCTTACGGACAAGCAAATGTGGATCATCATACTGGCACTCTCTGATGCGGTCATACAAGGAAGACCGAGAAACCACACAAGCCAACACCCGACTAGGCTCTGAAATGTCTAATCTCACCATCCGATTGGCCAAAGCATAAACATCAACTGCAAAGGGCCTCTCCCCAACTGGAATGTACGCCAAACTCCCCATGCTAACCGCTTTCTGGCTCAACGCATCGGCCACCACATTGGCCTTCCCGGGGTGATACAAAATGGTAATATTATAATCCTTGAGAAACTCAAGCCACCTATGCTGCCTCGAATTAAGATCCTTTTGCTTGAACAAATGTTGAAGACTGTGATGATTGGTGAATACCTCACAAGATACGCCATATAAATAGTGCCTCCAAATCTTCAAGGCATGAACTATGGCAGCCAACTCCAAATCATGAATGGGGTAGTTCTTCTCATGGGGCTTCAACTGACGAGAAGCATAAGCAATAACTCTACCCTCATGCATCAACACACAGACAATCCCAACTCTCGAAGCATCACATTACACAGTATATGAACCTGAAGCTGATGGCAAAACCAACACTGGAGCTGTGGTCAAGGCTGTCTTGAGCTTCTGAAAGCTCTCCTCACACTCGTCCGACCATACAAATGGAGCACCCTTCTGAGTCAACTTGGTCAAGGGCGATGCAATGGATGAAAATTCCTGAACAAATCGGCGATAATAGCCTGCCAACCCAAGAAAGCTACGAATCTCTGTGGCTGAGGACGGTCTGGGCCAACTCTGAACCGCCTCTATCTTCTTCGGATCAACCTGTATGCCCTCGCTGGACACCACGTTCCCTAAGAAAGCCACTGAACTGAGCCAAAACTCACACTTGGAGAATTTTGCATAAAGCTTCTCCTCCCTCAATCTCTGCAACACAACACTCAAATGCTCTGCGTGCTCCTCCTGACTACGCGAGTATACCAGAATATCATCAATGAATACTATAACGAACGAATCAAGATAAGGCTGGAATACGCTGTTCATCAAATGCATGAATGTTGCTGGGGCATTGGTTAGCCCGAAGGACATAACAAGAAACTCATAATGACTATATTTGGTCCTGAAAACAGTCTTAAGAATATCTGAATCCCTGATCTTCAACTGGTGATAACCCGAACGGAGATCAATCTTGGAGAATACCCTCGCTCCCTGAAGCTGATCAAATAAATCATCAATGTGAGGAAAAGGATACTTGTTCTTAATTGTTACTTTGTTTAATTGTCTATAATCAATGCACATTCTCATCATGCCATCCTTCTTCTTCACAAATAAAACTGGTGCACCCCAAGGGGACACACTAGGCCGGATGGACCCCTTATCTAGGAGTTCCTGAAGCTGATCCTTTAGTTCTTTCAACTCTGCCGGTGCCATACGATATGGAGGAATGGAAATAGGCTGAGTGACCGGCACCAGGTCAATACCAAAATCAATGTCCCTGTCCGGTGGCATGCCCGGCAGGTCTGCAGGAAACACATCGGGAAACTCCCTCATAACTGGAATCAAATCAATGCTAGGAGTCTCAACTCCAACATCCCTCGCAAGATCCAAATATTATAGACAACCTTTCCCAACCATACGCTGGGCCTTTAGAAAAGAAATCACCCTACTAGGCACATAGTCAGTCACGCCACGCCACTCGATCCTCGGAACACCCGGTATAGCCAAAGTGACTGTCTTAGCATGACAGTCAAGAATAGCATGACACAGAGATAGACAATCCATGCCCAGAATAACATCAAAGTCCACCATGCTCAACAGCAATAAATCAACTCGGGTCTCCAGACCCCCAATAGTCACCAAACACGACCGATATACATGGTCTACAACAATGGTATCACCCACCGGGGTAGATACATGAACAGGTAAGGCAAGACATCCTCGGGTCGTACCCAAATGATGAGAAAAATATGAAGACACACAGGAATAGGTGGAACTGGGATCAAATAAAACTGAGGCATCCCTGTGGCAGACTGAAATAATACCTGTGATAACAGCATCCGAGGCAATAACATCTGTCCTGCCCTGAAGAGCATAAAAGCGATCCTCACAACTGCTTGATCGGCCTCCCCCTCTGGGGAGACCCCTGGCTGCCTGACCCTCACCCCTATCTAGCGGGGCGGGTGCTGAAGAAACTGGGCCAGAAGATGAGGGTTGACCCCTCTGCTGAGATGAGCTAGCAACACGGCGAGGACACTCCCTCCGTATATGCCCGAACTCTCCACACTCATAGCAACTCCCAGGTGCTGGAGAAGGGGACCGAAGGGAACCCCTCACACCAGAGTGACCAACTGATGCAGTAGGCATAGAAGAACCCTGAGCTGACGGGGCACGAGATGAACTCTGGGCTGGAAGGGCACTGAGTGATGACTGGACCCGATGAGATCCATGATGACCATGACCCGAAGATGCCCCGCGATACTCTGGGTGGGCTGACTGAGCATGCCTGAAAGAACGACCTCTACCATGCTGAAACTGGCCCCTCGAAGAAGCACCACTATAACTACCAGATCCTTGAGGCTTCTTGGCCTCCCTCTCCTCTCGATCCTGACGGTGAACCGTCTCAATCTCGCGAGCGATATCGACCACCTCCTCGAACGTAGCACCCAACACCCTCTCTCAGGTCATAAGAATACGGAGGTGATAGTTAAGGCCATCAACAAATCTCCTGATCCTCTCACGATCTGTCAGAACCATCCAAATGGCATGACGAGCCAACTCAGAAAACCTCGACTCATACTGTGACACAGTCATATCCCCCTGTCGCAACAACTCGAACTGTCTACGTAGCTCCTCTCTGCGGGACTGCGGCACATACTTCTCCAAGAAGAGAGTGGAGAACTGCTGCCAAGTAAGGGGTGCTGCTCCAACCGGCCTACGCCTCTCATATGCCTCCCACCATGTGAAGGCAACCCTAGTAAACTGAAAGGTGGTGAATGCCACACCACTAGTCTCAAGAATCCCTACTGTACGGAGCATCCGCTGACACTTATCAAGAAAACCCTGGGCATCCTCGCCCTCGGCACCACTGAATGATGGAGGCTGGAGTCTACCAAACCTCTCAAGATGACGCTGCTCATCATCCGGCAAAACTGGCACAACTAACTCCTGAGCTGGTGCAACCGGCTGAGCTAGAGGTGCCCCCGGTGTTTGTAGTCCCTGCACTACCTACTCAGGTGTGCGGGCAGTGGGGGTCTGATTGCCTCCCCCGGCCTGTGAAGTAGCTGCTGCTGTAGTGGCTGAAACTGCCTGAGCCAGGCCAGTGCAAACTGATAATATTTGTGCCAAGGCCTCTTAAAGACCCGGAACCACGATGGGCACAGCTGGTGCCTGAACTGGTGCTGCTGGAGCATCCATAGCGGGAGCCTGATCCGGAGCCGGGGCAGCTGGTGGGTCAACAGGTGCTGCCCTCACTACTCTGCCTCTGCCACGTCCATGACCGCATCCACAACCTCTGGTGGCCTCAGTGGGTGGCACTGGTGGCCGTCCACCTCGTCCGGCAACTCGCGTCCTCACCATCTGTGAGAGAATGGAATATCAGTGGGTGGTGGGGCCCAGCCTCGATGTTATGCTCTTCCAGCCAGGCCCGAGGCTGAGGCTTCCGATGCAGTTATCACAAGTACTGTTCTGGTTTGTAGCAGAGATGCTTTAGTTTTATTTGATCCGGGATCTACATATTTCTATGTGTCGTCTTATTTTGCACTATATCTGGTCATGCCTAGTGATTCTTTGAGTGCTCATATTTATGTGTCTACATCGGTGGGTGATGCTATTGTAGTATATCAAGTCCATCGTTCATGTATAGTTGTGATTGGGGGTCTTGAGACTCGTGTTGATTTGCTTCTTCTGGACATGGTTGATTTCGATGTAGTATTGGGGATGGACTGGTTATCACCTTACCACACTATCTTGGACTGTCATGCCAAGACTATGACCTTAGCTTTGCCGGGTTTACCTAGTTTAGAGTGGAGAGGGACTCCTGGTCATTCTACCTGTAGTGTTATCTCTTATGTGAAGGCTCGGCGTATGGTCGAGAAGGGGTGTTTAGCCTATTTGGCATATGTTCGTGATTCTAGTGTTGAGGTTCCTTCTTTTGATTCTGTGCCTATTGTTCATGAGTTCCTTGAGGTATTCCCTTTCAGACCTGCCGGGTATGCCACCCGATAGGGATATTGACTTCTGCATTCATTTGGCTCCGGGCACCCAACCCATTTCTATTCCGCCGTATCGTATGGCCCTGCCTGAGTTGAAAGAGTTGAAGGAGCAGTGCACGAATTGCTTGACAAGGGTTTCATTAGACCTAGTATTTCGCCTTGGGGTGCGTCGGTGTTGTTTGTTAAGAAGAAGGATGGATCGATGAGAACGTGTATTGATTACCGACAGTTGAACAAGGTTACAATCAAGAATAAGTATCCATTGCCGAGGATTGATGATTTGTTTGATCAGCTCCAGGGTTCCAAGGTATTTTCGAAGATTGACTTGAGATCTGGCTACCATCAGTTGAGGATTAGGGCATCCGATGTCCCTAAGACAGCTTTCCACACTCGATACAGACATTATGAGTTCTTGGTAATGTCATTCGGATTGACAAATGCCCCAGCAGCTTTTATGGATTTGATGAACCGAGTGTTCAGGCCTTACTCGGATTCGTTCGTGATAGTCTTCATTGATGATATTTTGATCTATTCCCGCAGCCGGGAAGAGAACGAGCAACATCTTATAGTGGTTCTTCAGACTTTGAGGGATAGTCAGTTGTATGCTAAGTTTTCGAAGTGTGAGTTCTGGTTGCATTCCTGGGTCGTGTTGTATAAGCAGAGGGTATTCAGGTTGATCCGAATAAGATTGAGGCAGTCAAGAACTGGTCTAGACCAGCATCAGCTACAGAGATTCGAAGTTTCTTGGGATTGGCAGGTTACTATCGTCGGTTTGTGGAGGGGCTTTCATCTATTGCAGCCCCGATGACCAGGTTGACCCAGAAGGGTACCCAATTCAGATGGTCGGACGAGTGTGAGGCAAGCTTTCAGAAGCTCAAGAAAGCTCTGACTATGGCACCGGTGTTGGTTTTGCCCACAGGTTCAGGGCCTTATACGGTTTATTGTGATGCATCTCGTATTGGACTTGGTGCGGTGTTGATGCAGGATGGCAAGGTCATTGCCTATGCTTCACGGCAGTTGAAGATCCATGAGAAGAACTATCCGGTTCATTATTTGGAGTTAGCAGCTATTGTTCACGCGTTGAAGATTAGGAGACATTATCTGTATGGTGTGGCATGTGAGGTGTTCACGGATCACAAGAGTCTGCAGTATTTGTTCAAGAAAAAAGAGCTAAATTTGAGGCAGAGAAGGTGGTTAAAGCTATTAAAGGATTATGATATCACCATCTTATATCATCCGGAAAAGGCCAATGTGGTGGCCGATGCTTTGAGTAGAAAGTCAGCCAGTATGGGCAGTCTTGCTTATATTCCGATCGGTGAGAGACTGCTTGTTTTGGATGTTCAGGATTTTGACAATCAGTTTGTGAGGTTGGATGTTTCTGAGCCCAGTCGTGTGTTAGCTTGCACGGTCACTTGTTCCTCTTTATTGGAGCGTATCCGTGATTGGCAGTATGATGATCCCCATTTGTGTGTCCTTAGAGACACGATGCATCACGGAGGTTCCAAGCAAGTTACCTTAGGTGATGAAGGAGTTTTGAGATTGCAGGGTCAAGTTTGTATGCCTAATGTGGATGGACTTCGAGAGTTGATTTTAGAGAAGGCCCATAATTCCCAGTACTCTATTCATCCAGGCACCGCGAAGATGTATCAGGATTTGCGGCAGCATTATTGGTGGTGTAGGATTAAGAAGGACATTGTTGCATATGTGGCTCAGTGTTTGAGCTGTCAGTAGGTTAAGTACGAGCATCAAAGGCCCGGTGGTTTGTTCTAGAAAATTGAGATTCCTGAGTGGAAGTGGGAGCGTATCACTATGGACTTCGTTGTTGGGCTCCCACGGACTCAGAGGAAGTTCAACGCAGTGTGGGTTATTGTTGATAGGCTGACCAAGTCAACACATTTCATTCCCGTGGCAATCTCCTATTCTTCCGAGAGATTAGCTGAGATCTATATTCTTCCTAAAGGTTCTGCAGCCTCTCGAGGATAAATACAGACGTCTAAACCTGCTCATGACTCGTGAGACCTAAGTAACCTAGGCTCTGATACCAACTTGTCATGACCCCAATCCCCGGTCGTGATGGCGCCCAACACAATGCTAGGCAAGCCCGACCAATTCATCACTCACAATCCCTTATGTAGGATTCATTACCAATTAATAGGATTTAATGCCAAATTAACATGATTATAACTCTGTAGTAATAGATAAACAGTACGGAAAATCCATAAAATATCAATATAAATCCCACCGATCTGGTGTCACGAGCCAAGAGCCTCTAATACAAGTCTGTGTAGCAACCTATACATAGAGTTGTCTAGAATGCGGAAAATAAAGGGGATAAGGGGAGAAATCGGGTCCTGCGGACGCCATGCAGCTACCTCGATGACTCTGGAATAAGCTAAACAGCAGCAGAAGGCTCAAACTATGCCTCCGGGATACCTAGATCAGCACACATGGTGCAGGGAGTAAAGTGAGTACTCCATCTCAGTGAGTAATAGCAATAAATAATGACTGACGGAAAGAAAACTCGTAAAACACTACACAGTTCTATATTAAAATAGTGAGAATATCAAAAACAGCAACTGAATGAAGAAGTCAGTTAAAAGTCCTTTAAGCCAGTATTCATTTCATTTACTCATAATAACCGAATTCATATTTGTACTACTGTGGCGTGCAGCCCGATCCATATAGTATACTGTTGTGGCGTGCAGCCCGACCCATATATACGTATAAATATACTGCTGCGGCGTGCAGCCCGATCCAGGAATAGTCGATTGCGCTCACTAGGGGTGTGCAGACTCCGGAGGGGCTCCTTCAGCCCAAGCGCTATACTACTGCGGCGTGCAGTCCGATCCATATAATATATTACTACGACGTGCAGTCCGATCCATATAATATACTATTGCGGCGTGCAGTCCGATCCATATAATATACTACTGCAGCGTGCAGTCCAATCCATATAATATACAACTGCGGCGTGCAGTCCGATCCGCATAAATATATATACTGTTGCGGCGTGCAGCCCGATCCATAGCATATCAAATACCCTCACCATGGGGTTCTCGACCCCTCTCAGTCAATATAGACTTGGCCTCTCGGGCACACTAAGATAAGATGGGGTTCTCAACCCACACGTTACTCTTATTAGGATTCAACAATTTCTAAAGCTGGTTCATATTATGTTTATCAGTTAATAACATGACTGAGGATATGATTTCGACAAGAAAAGTGAGGTCAACCAATACAAATGCCCCCTAAGGGTTCAACAGATCGGTACAAGGCCCCAAACATGGCAACTAGCCCATAATATAATGATATTAATTAAGTCTCAGTCAAAAGTACAGTAGAGTCATCAAACGGGATGGACCGAGTCCAAATCCCCAGTAGTAACAGACCCCACGCTCATCATACAACATGTGTCTCATCTCAACATAGCACCACGTTGTGCAAATCTGGGGTTTCAAACCTTCAGAACATCATTTATAACCATTACTCACCTCAAGACGATCAAAGTCTAGCTCGCAATGCTCTTGCCTCTCAAATTAGCCTCCTCGTGCGACGAATCTGCTCAAAATTACAACGAATATGTCGCATTATTCTAAAGAGACAATACCCAATCGAAAACACTCAAAAAATATCAAAATTAATGAATTTGACAAAACCCAAGCCTCGGGCCCACGTCTCGAAACTCAGAAATTTTTACGTCATCGGGTTCCTTATCTCGCCACGAGTCTATACATACAAAAATCTCTCAAATCGGACCACAAATGGCCCCTCAAATCCCAAATTTAGAATTTCAATTTCAAGCCCTAATTTCTTACAACTTGGCTATATTTTCATGAATTTCAAGGATAATTTCACAATATAATCATGTATTTAGTTCATAGGACTTACCTCCAATCACTTCCCGTCAAAACCCCTTCAATTCTCATCCAAAAGCTCTCAAGGTTGCTCAAAAATGATGGAAAAATGGGTTTGGTTCGTGGATGTAATGTTTTTAACATTCTGTTCGGGTACTGTAGCTAACCCTATGCGATCGCATTAGAGCTCCTGCGATCGCATAGAACAAAATTTTCAGGCCTCAAAATTACCTTATGCGATCGCAACTGGACCTCTGCGATCGCAATGCACCATCCAACAACATCGTCCGATCGCAACACCTGCTATGTGATCGCATAGCACAACCAAACAGCCCCCAAAAATCCTTCTATTCGATCGCAACCCTTGCTATGCGATCACATAGAGCAAAATTGCTCTACACTGACTGCTGCATTTCTGCAGCATTTTCCAACTTCAAAAATTCCCGTTAGCCATCTGAAATCACCCCGAGGCCCCCGAGACCTCAACAAAAGTGACAAGCCATCCTAAAACATCATTCAATCTTGTTCCAATCATCACAACACCACAAACAACACCAAAACCATCAAATTACATCAGATTCAAGCCTAAATTTCTTAAAAACTTCCGGAATACGCATTTGATCAAAAACCCGACCAAAACACCTCCGAATGATCTGAAATTTTGCACACACATCCAAAACCACCTAACGAATCTATTGCACTTTCGGAATTCCATTCTGACTCCCGTATCAAAACCTCACCTACCAACCGGAATTCGCCAAGATACTAACTTCGCCAATTCAAGCCTAATTCCTCTCTACGACTCCAAAACCCATTCCGATCGTGCTCCTAAGTCTCAAATCATCTCCCGAAGATAACCAAATCATTGGAACTCACTTTCGAGTCTTCTAACACATAAGTCAATACCCGGTTGACTTTTCCAACTTAAGCCTTCTTAAAAGAGACTAAGTGTCTCATTTCTTACCAAATCCTCTCCGAACTCGAACTAATCAACTCGATCACATAAAACACGGATAACGAAGCATAAAGAAGCTTAAATGGGGGAAACGGAGCGGTAACTCATGAGACGACTGACCGGGTCATCACAGCGCAGCGGTTTCCGGCATCTAGTAGGTGAGTGCGAGCTTGGGAATGTTTAATTGGTTGACTAGCCGTCGCAATTGTGGCAAGGTCACAAGGTGGGTGTTGATTAAGGATAGTTGGTGGTACTAGAGTATCTTGTGATTTGTGTTGGGTGAGCTACGAAAGTTAGTTTTGTGGATTATCAAATGTTATTTTCTATGGCTTCGCGCCAAGTAGAGGAGTCCATCATCGGCATTTCGAATGTAGATTCAGATTTACATCAGTTTTGGCCAGAGTATTTTTACGTCATTAATGGATCCACATTTCAGCATCAAGGGGAGTCAGAGGAACAATTTCAGATTTACAGAAGGTCTATTCAGCGTAGGTATCGTGGTTGTAGCAGAACGGGGTGCTTCAGAGGAAATGCAGTGGTTTATGAGCTTCTGGCTACATGGTTCATGTTGGGATCATCTATATTTGGGATTTTGATTGGGATTATTGCATATCGATTATCCGAAGAAATGGGTGGGTTCAGTAGTGACGGGGTCAGCATGGCAATGGAAGTAATTGGTCCTTTTGAATGGGAATTCTCTACTGGCATTTGTGGCAGAACTCTTGGATTGGACGGTCTGTGTGACTCGGTTGAGTTGGGGAGGTGCAGTCTTGATGGCTTAGTTACGTGCGGGCGGACCTCAAAGGGTTCTCGATGGTTTGGCAACAGCTTGAGTTGGCTGTCTACTAAGGGCATAAGGAATATGTGGTACATTGTGGTTTACTCCTGAATTGGTATCAGAAATTAATAGAGTGTTGGCATTGTTGGCTATCACATGTGAGGAGCGGGCAGTTTGGGAAAGACCCTTGAGTTTTGGTTTGCGGGTGCGTGGCTAGTGGTATGGTGATTACTGGGTTTTGAGGCTTTTGAGGTTCACATTTTGTTACGCGGCCAGAAATTCTATATGGGTGCTTCAGCAAAATGATAGGGTATGAGTGATATATCAACCATTTGATTTGCATAGTTTAGTTGGGTATGGAAATTTTGGTATTCTTGAGGTTTGGGGCTAGATGCCCTCATATATGGACTATTCCCTGTTTGCGGATTTTGAAGAAATGTTGAGAATAGGATGATTAATAGCATGTATTATCGACGAGTTATTGCGGATCTTTTTGAAGTATATTTATCAAATTGGTAAGGATCAAGATTTGGTTGAGACAATGTGAAAGCTCAATGAGAATATGTATCTTGTATCAGGTTAAGTTTGTGTGCTTCTGTGAGATTGTCATTTTGGTTATGTTATTAGGTAGAATTATTTGTGCCTCTGGCCTATGTTATGTGTTGATCTCTTATGTTGTGATGAGCTGTGAGGCTGTATGATTATTCTCCACGCATGTTGTAATTCTGTTCAGGCCTTATGACGATGTGGGTGAGATAGCCCTCATGATGTTAATTGCTTATTGCACCTCCGTTGTGCTTGTTTCTTTTATGTCTTATTACTTCTGTTCACTTTCCCACAATTTTATTTGTTCACTCTATTGTACTTGATATCAGTATTCATATGATCAGTGAGCCCGAGCACTTTGGCTTGATGAGTATTTGGGAGCGAGCTGCATGCCGCAGCAGATGTTATGTGGGATACCCTTTCCTTGTGTTTATTTGGTGTTGTGTTTTCCCTCTGTGGGACGATTTGATGAAAAATTATACTTTTGTTGCTACACATGTTGTACTTGTTAGATAATTTTTATACTTTGCTTTCCTTTATTTGTGCTGCATAATTGAGTTATTGTTGGTTTGGCGTATGAGCTGTGTGGTATGAGAATTCGTGTGGTTCCGTGATGAGTTGTTAGTTGGGCTGGTTGTATTGTCTGAGATGAGGTTCTTAGACCTGAGATTGGTACTATGGTATTGGGGGTGAGGAGTGTTTGGAAGTATGAGGGTGTTTCTACTAAGATTTGGGTAATGGCCCTTGGCG
Organism: Nicotiana tabacum; assembly: GCF_000715075.1. Lineage (NCBI taxonomy): Eukaryota > Viridiplantae > Streptophyta > Magnoliopsida > Solanales > Solanaceae > Nicotiana > Nicotiana tabacum. The sequence goes on along the minus strand of NC_134087.1, from coordinate 141,028,531 downwards.
GGCGAGGGAATTTCTTGACTTGTTGACTTCATGAGCAGCTATGAGTTTCCACATGTTTCTTTATCATGGGCAGTGTTGTGGAAGTCCGGAACAAGGTTGTATTCAATGCGAAGTGTATTTTCGGCATCCAGGATATCATTTGAGCAACTATGGTGGTCAGATGTTATTGCTTCGAGTATGTGAGTTATGTGGAACAGCATATGATTGTATCCTGGATTGGAATTTTTGGCTAGATTCAGCTTGTTTAGATTTATACAGTGTGATGATGAGAGATTAGGGACCTATGATGAATTTTAGATGTGGAGGTTTAGGTTCTGTTCTAAGGTTATGGACTAACGAGGAGATGAGACCTTCAGTTAAGTGGCATTGTCGGTTTCGCATAGGTTGGGTGATGGGGAAACACCCTCGGCTGTATGTATGAGGAACTCATGCAGTGGTTCGATAGCTTTGGATTGACTCCGGGCACGTTCGAGGATGAACATATGTTTAAGTGGAGGAGGATGTAACGATCCGACTGGTTGTTTAGAACAATTGCATCCGGTTCGGCAGTTTGAGGTCAAGAGCAGCTTCACATTATGTATATCGACTTTTGTGCATGGTTGGATTCAGTTTCCGGATGAATCAGAGTTGAATTGGAAGAAGAAATATAGTTTTGGAAGCTTAAGAGAAGAGAATTTGACCGGAATTTGACTTTTGAGTAAACGACTCCGGAATGAGTTTTGGATGATGTCAGTAGCTTCGTATGGTGATTTTGGACTTGGGTGTGCGTTCGAATTTGGATTTGGAGGCCATAGGGTAATTTGAGGTATTTCGATGAAAGTTGGAAAAGTTGAAGTTTGGAAAAATGGTGAGGGTTGACCGAGAGTTGACTTTTATGATATCGGAGTCGGAATACAATTCCGGGAGTTGGAGTAGGTTCGTAATGTCATTTGTGACTTATGTGAGAAATATGGGGTCAATCGAACTTGGTTTGGTTGGTTTCGGCATCGATTGTAGGATTCTTGAAATTTCAAGTTATTTAGGTTTGGATTGGAGGGTTATTTGTGGTTTTATCGTTGTTTGATGTGATTTGAGAGTGGGGCTAAGTTCGTATGATGTTGATGTGTTGGTATATTTAGTAGAGGTTCCGGGGGGCCTCGGATAAGTTTTGGGGTGAGTTTTGAGCGAGTTCGGACTTTTCGAAACTCGGAAATTATTCCGGATTGTGGGGGGCTGCGGACAGCGGTAAATTATTTCCCCAGCGGCCAAAAGGACCATTGTCAGTGGTTATATTTCACTGCAGCGGTGGAATTTCCGTTGTCAGCGGAAAACGGACCGCGGCCGCGGTCATGAAGAATCCGCAGGTTCGTTGGTCCGACTTTGGAAGCCTATATCTTTTGATCTACAAGGAATTTTGAGATGAATCAAAAACAAAAATTGTATCCCTTCGTGTCTAGTCTCCAGAAAAATTAAGAAATCATAATTTGGACATATGTAGATAAAGTAATGGCCAAAATACTAAAGTCTATCTGTGCAGCCACCAAAAGCGCGGACCGCGCTACTTTTTCGCGCCCGCGGAGGGGTGAGCATTGCAGTGGTGATTTTCTGCGATCAGCAGTGATGGAAATCTGGGAGGTGCACTATAAATACGGGATTTAGGATTTTATTTCATATTTTGACCTAGAGAGCTCGGATCTTGGCAATATTTCGAAGATTTTTCAAGAAATTCATCGGGGTAAGTGATTCTAACTCGGATTTGGCTAAATTACATGAATCTATCATTAAATTCATCATTTGATTAGTGATTTGGGATGGAATTTGGAAAAAATTTGTAAAATATTTATAAAAATGTGAAATGATGATTTAAATGAATAAATGGTATCAGAATTAGATAATTTTTGTATGAGTGAACTCATAGCGGAATGGGTGTTTGGTTTTTCTAAATTTTATCGGGTTTCGAGGTGCGGGCCTGGGGAGTTGACTTTTGTTGACTTTTTACAAATTGTATAAGAATCATAGTTTTGTTAATTGGAATTGTATTATCTTGCATTGTTTGATGTATTCAAGTCGTTTTTGGCTAGATTGAGCTTAGCGTTGATGAATTGGTAAAGGGAAGGCTAAATTTAGTATTGAATTGGCCGGATTGAGGTAAGCATCTTGCCTAACCTTGTGTGGGGGACTTCCCCTTAGGAGTTGAGTCTTCTATGCTATTTGTAATCCGTGCATGCGAGGTGACAAATGTTTGCTCAGATTTATTTGTGGGAAATTTGCCTTTAGGGTTCTTAGGTCCTTATGTTCATTAAAGGAGAAGTTTATCAGATATGCTTAGGCTTCCTAATTGTTTGCGTTACCCCTATATGATTGTTAGCTTTTCCCCTAACTCTTACTTGTTACATGGCCCCTATTTGTCTTAATTGAACTGATTGTTCTCCTTATTGTTTTGTTATCCCTAAATTGTAAATTCCTCTATGACCCCGTGCATATATGCTAGGTGTCCAAATTGTTGTGGTCACCAGTGTAGTTGTCACGTGCTTATTATGTCTTGTTGTTTTGTCAAGGTTATTGTGCTTCTTGGTTTTTTCGTGATTCTCTTGTTACCGTGTATTAATACTCTTGGTGGTAGAATTCCTTGTGATTGGATTGTTGGATTGCTGTTGACTCCCTTGCCGGGATGTATTATTTCTATTGTTTGAGTGAGGAAGAGTGTAAAGCACAAATGGTGATGTCGTGCATGATATTGTGAGTGAATGTTAATGCACGAAGGGTGATGTCGTGCCATGATTATGAGATTTAATGCACCAAGGCTAATGTCGTGTCATGATTATGAGAGTTAATGCACAAAGGGTGATGCCATGCCATGCTATGAGAGAGTTAAAGCACGATGGGTGATGCCATGCACATTTCTATTTATGCATATGGTGAAGAAGAGTGATAAAGCACGAAAGGTGATACTGCGAACTTTCTGTTCGCTGTGTTTATTTGTTGTTATCAATTCAAGTGTTTTAACTCTTCGGATTCCTTTACTGTTGTGATCCTTTGTGATGGAACCCCATAGTATTTTCAATACTTCGCCGTATTTAGATATATATATATTTCAATACTTCAACTATCAATAATTATTTCATCTTCAATTCAATTAGTTACTCAATTAAATTTTCTTAAAGCGTCTGAGGTTGTATTTTACTTAAAATGAAATTTCTACTAAGTTAATTTACTAAATCTCATGTTAAAGGTAATAATTCATTCGATGTTGTATTTTAATTGAAAATGGTACCTTCTTTATTCAAATAATTTCTAAAAATAACTTCATCTTTTCTTGTTGAGTTTCTAATTGGTTTAGAAGTTGTACTCCACTTTATGTTATGTAAATGAGACCCTTTGAAGATCTTAATTGCATTGGTTATGGGCCCTATGAACTGAATAACATGTGAACGTTATTGTGCAAAGTGAGATATAAATATGTGGGCACAAGGTGCCGGGTGTGCTAAAGGTTTAGTAATTGAGGTTATGATGTGAGACATCGAGTTTGAGATGGCTGAAACTGTGCATCAAAAATGATATGAATTATTGAGCTGACATCGCCTTCCTTATTTGAGTACATTTTTTTACTTGTCTGTGTTCCAGCTATGTTGGTATTAATTTACTTGGTTATCTTTTGTTTCCATCCGTGCTTCCCTTATTATTTCTGCTGATTGTAGTTTGTTCTTTCCCTGCTGTTGATATTACTTTGTCATCTTTAGGTTAATAGTTTATTATCATATCCTGTTCAATTTATTTGACCAATATGTGTCTGGAATGTCCCTCGTCACTACCCTACCGAGGTTAGTCTTGATACTTACTGGGCAGCGCTGTAGTGTACTCATACTACACTTCTATACATTTTTGTGTACAGATCCAAGTATTTGATCGGTAGTAGTTGTGTGGGTCGTTGCGGTGGAGACTCAAGGTAAACCTACTACAGCGTTCGCAGGCCTCGGAGTCACTTTCATTTGTACTTATTTCCATTTGTTCCTTTGTATTTCGGAATAGTGATGTATTTATTTTGTATAACTACTCTTAGAAAGGCTTATGACTTGTACCTCCAGTTTTGGGAATTGTAATTTGTTAAGAGTTATTTAAATTAAAGTTAGCACATATAAATGTTATCACAGTTAATGTTAGACTTACCTAGTTTAGAGACTAGGTGCCATCACGACTCCTTCAGAGGAATTTTTGTTCGTGACAAGAACCGATAATGGCCAACAACAACTGACATGCATTTAATGCCTTGATATATGAACCGACGGGATGTTTTGGTCACCTTTGTCGCTTGCATCACAACGCTTACGTCATGATAGATCAAGGGCAAGTTCGAAGCCTCAATTCGTTTCTTGTCATTGCACTCCAAAAAATAAGGGGACTATTTGTATACGGTCAAAATTGGTCTTGCCTAATTTTGTGCCACTAACCGAGGTCGGGACGGAAGATCAAGGCCCGACCCTAGTTATATCGGAGCATGGTACGGAGACAGATTGATAATCTAGTGGATCAATGGCCAATAAAGATCGAGGTCGGCCGTGACAGCAAGAAAGAGATCGAAGAAGATCTAAGAAGGCCTGCTACGCCGAATAATAGAAAGCCGAGATATTCATGATTAGGCGAGGATCATGGCGGAAATATCGGCATGTATCGAGTTAGGATCGGATATTTAGCCTATCATAGGATTTACTTCTGTAATTATAAATGTACCACAAATATTATTCCTCTACTATATAAGGAGGGTTCTAATCATTTTGTAACCATCTTATATTCACGCATATCATAGCAATATATCACACTTTTATCTCTTGCAAGCTCTATTGTCCAGTTCATACTCCCAATAGCTTGTTCAGTTGGTTCGAGGGCAATTAGCTCAAGGGTCATAATTGTTTATCACACTGGTTTGCTTTGTTTTATTGTTAATTCATAGCATTTATTCTTATATTTGTCAGTTTGTGCCAAGTGAAATCTAATATCCTTAAAGCCACTTATAAGTTTAATTATTATCTGATTTTAAAGATAAATATGTAATACAAATTTTTTAGAAACTTTATATAAAAATATACATATATATATATATATATATATATATATATATATATATATATATAAGAGATGTAAATAATATATTAAAGTAGACACTGAAATAAATAAAATAGACATAAAGGATCGTAAACATTATAAAAGATTTTGTACAAATAATAAGCGAATCATTAGAGATGCAAAATGCAAAAACCAAAAAATGAAATAAAAACACTTGGGAGAAAATCTCCACCAGATTTAACTCTGTTATGATTTTTTTTTAGCAAACATGAAACATATATATTAAAAACTATGAAAAGTTTGTTACATCATGGCCTAATAGTGTTCCACTTAGGCCACACTGATTTCCTAGGCTTTCTAATCCATTGCAAGCATCCATAGATAGGCAACGGATTATTTTCTAGGCTTGATTGATTTCCTAGGCTTCCGGGAGTCCTTCCCATCTTGGCCATGGTGTGAGTGACACTGTTGCATTCCCTAAACGTGTGCTGGGGGAGGGTCACTTTCCCTTGGTGCATCAACGACCTGCAAAGATGAACAACATTATCAAAAAGTCTATTACCACATTGTATAATTTGAATCGCCTCCGTACAGTCTGTCTCAATTTCTAGTGGGAATAAATTCCACTCGTGGGCGATTTTGAGTCCTTCCTTAATTGCCTTTAGTTCAGCTTCTGGTGATCCCATAGCATGAGTGTTCTTAGTGAAACCAACAATCCATTGTTCATTTGTATTATGGAACACTCCTCCTAGAGAACTTTGGCAGTTGTTGTGACTGGCATCAATATTTAGTTTGTACCATCCATTTGGAGGCCTTTGCCACTTGATTTGAAGTTGAATCTTTTGAATGGGCAACGGGTTATTTTCCGTAAGCAGCTTGTACTCCACAGCATTTTGAGTAATATTATTTATACTTACAGCGTTCCTGAAGTTGTTTAGATTATTGGCATTCCTGTTAGTCCAAATTCCCCATAGGATGTAAGGGAGTATATAATTCCAATCAAGAAGGTTGTGTCTGATAGACACATTTCGATTTTTTAATTGTGTTAGTCAGTTCCCCTTTGTGGGATCATAAAAGTTTACCCTCCCCCCAACTTGTCCCAGAGAGTTTTGCTTATCTTGCAAGTCAGAAACATATGAGTGATGGTTTCTTCCTCTTTCTTATCATATATGGGACAAATAGGGTCAATGTTAATTCGAATGCGGGCTAGGTAATTTCTACAAGGAAGTCTATTATGGAGACATTGCCATAAGAAGAATTTTATCTTGTTTGGGCATGATGAGGACCAAATCCAATCTTACTCCAACTGATTTATATCCATAGGTTCAATGAGATTATAACAACTTTTGCTAGTACAGGTTCTTTTGGAAGAAAGAGATCGTATAGCAATATCATTTAAAGGACCCTTTGTACGGATTTTAACCTTAAGGATGCTTTGATGAATTTTAGAAGGAATGTCTATTGAGAGTTTAGTGAGATCCCATTTATTATTAGAATATATATCTTTGATTTTTATATTGTAAGTTTCTGGCCTAATGGGATCTTCAATTAAACTCCTTAGGTTTTTGGAGTTTGGAATCCATTTAGTATCCCAAATGTTAAGGTTTGATTTTAGATGAGGACCCCAAGTAATACATTTATTGCATAATTCTCATCCTTTCATGATAGCCTTCCAGATAAAGGAAAGGTTTATTTTAGAGTAACTCCCTCCATAATTGGTGATAATCAGCCTTGCCTAGGGAGAGGTTGCTTGAGTAAAAAGCCTCCAAACTAAACTAGCAAAGTTGACATATTTTTATTATTTGCACCATGGATGCCCAAACCTTCTGAAGTTTTTGGTTGACGGACTTTTGTCCAATTTACAAGATGTATTTTCCTTTTATTCTCATTGGTACCCCATATAAAGTCTCTCTGAATTTTGTCCATGAGATTAATGGTTTTTTTAGGCAGAATAGTATATTGCATATAATAGTTGGGAATAGAGTTGAGACATGATTGAGCAAGAGTGGTTCGACCGGCTATATTAATGAATCTCATCTTCCAAGAGGCAAGTCTGGACCTCATTTTATCATTTATAAACTGGTAATCAGTTGGCTTTGGATTTTTTTAAGGATTGGAAACCTAAATAAGTACCAAAGTGATCACTTCTCTTGATACCTAATGTATTGATTATATTCTTAGTGATGGCAGGGTTACAGTTATGGGAGAAGAGAATATTTGACTTAGAGTGGTTTATGCTTTGACCAAACAGAGAGCAAAATAGATCCAGAGTTGTTTTAATGGCGAGGCATGATTTCTCGTTTTCCTTAGCCATTAGAGTTAGATCATCTGCAAAAAACAAATGGGAGAAGTTAGGACTTTTCCTTTCTATGGTGATTGTATCCCACTTGCAAATATCAATCTAGTTTTCAATATATTTAGATAACAATTCTAAGCAAATGATGAAAATGTAGGGTGATAGAGGGTCACCTTGCCTAATTCCTCTGCTAGGTTCAAAAAGGTAGTGGTAGAACCATTAACTAGAATTGCTATAGAGCTTGATGTGATACAATTCATAAGAAGGTTAGAGAATTTTAGAGGAAAATTGAAGAATCTAAGGGCACGATATACAAAGGACCATTCTATACGGTCAAAAGCTTTTTCCAAGTCTATTTTTAACATCATATGGCCCTGCTTGCCTTTGATTTTTCTTAGGTTAGTAACTAATTATTGGATTATTATAGTATTATCCGAGGCTCGTCTATTTTTCATAAAGCTGGCTTGGAAGGGACTAATAATTTTGTCTAAGAAAGGTTTAAGACGATTTGCCAGGATTTTGGTAATAGTTTTGGAGATAGTATTACAAAGGCCAATAGGACGAAACTTTTTAATGTTATTAGCATTTGGTACTTTAGGAATCAAACAAAGGTATGTTTTATTGATTTCCTTAGGAATTATCTGAGTATTGAAAATATCATGGCAAAGTTTAGTAACTGAATGGCCTATGATATTCCAGTACTTCTGGTAAAAAAAGGGTGAAGTCCATCTAGACATGGTGCTTTGAAAGGTTTGAAGTAAAAAACGGCTTTCTTGACCTCCGTGTCTAATAGGGGGCATCTAGGGATTTTAGGTCAACTGAAGTGCTACTAGAGTTTGTTATATCTATGTCTTTCCAATTGGTACATGCATGAGAGGTTGTAAAGACATTTGAAAAGTATTTAGAAACATGAGAAGTGATTAAATGATGGTCATTGATCCAATTTCCCGCCTCGTCCTTAAAAAAGTAATTTTATTTTTCCTTTGTCTACTTGAGGCAGATATGTGAAAAAATTTTGATTCTCATCCCCATCATTTAGCTACATGATTCTAGACCTAGGTTTCCAATAATCCTCTTCTATCTTGAGAATGTCATTATATTCCTTCTTAAGGGTATTCTCAAGATTTTGAAGGAAGGTACTGCTAGTGTAGTTCCTAGAATTTTGAATACCTTGGAGTCTTGATATTAATTTTCTTTTTTTCCTATTATATCTCTAAAAGTCCTATTTTTCTAGGTTTTAACACTATGAATTAAAGAGTTACTGGCCCTAAAATAGTCATTATCAATCCAATTAGTTCTAACAAGATTATAAAAATCAGGGTGTTTGCACCAATAGGTCTCTAAGCGAAAAAGTTGAATATGTTGTTGTCTACTTCTAGGGATTAATTCAATTAATATTGGATTATGGTCTGAGTGGGTTTTGTGTAAATGAGTTACAGAATAGTTTGGAAAAAGGTCACACCATTTTTCATTTCCTAGAGCTTTATCCAATCTCTCCATAACTAAACCTTTATTTTTATGTCTATAATTTGACCTAGTGTATTTACATCCTTTATAACCTAAATCCATAAGGTTACAATTAGAGATCTTAGAAAGGAGGAATTCTACCCTACTATTATTAATAGGTCTTCCTCCATGTTTCTCATTTGAACCTAATATATTATTGAAGTCACCTCCGATCAACCAAGGACCAATATAACTATTGGATATGTATTCTATGTTATCCCACAAGATATTTCTAACTTGATAATTAGTGCTAGCATAAATAGAAGAAAAAAATCTAAGTTTTGCGAATGGGTAATACCTCAATAGTAGCGTGGATTTCCTGGTTGCTACTAGTGAAATTTTGGACTAAAACCACCTCATGGTTCCACATGACAACCATTCCACCTGACTGCCCCTCAGCCGGAACCTCAATTAGCTCAGTAAAACCAAAGTCTTCAAGCCAATGCTCATGATTAACCAACCTAGTTTCCAGTAGGGTTACCATGCATGGGGATGGGTATCAATCATTTTCCTAAAATTCATTCAAAAATTATCATTATTTCCTCCCCGTATGTTCCAAATGATAAAATTAGTTGGATAATTTATTGGACGAGTTTGATTTTCGTTCACTGCCTCCCCATTCTCCCTCACCCCACCCTACCCCCAGAAAAATAGGGTTCTTTCTTAGAGATGACACTAGTATCATGGCCCTATTGCCCACAGTTGAGTCCTATGGTGGCCTTATGTCCATTGAGTACTTGTAGAGTGCTAGGGGACAGTTGAATATGTGCCTCTTCTCCTGCATCTCCCTAAATAGAAATACATTTACCCAGTCTAGATTTGAGAATTCTAGGACTTGCTCTAAGGCTAGGTTGAGGGGTTCCTTTACTTCTTCCTCCATTTCTGCTTCTGCCTGGCCTTGTTCTTGCATTGCATGTGGGTGGGGGTGGTGCTGCTTGAGGGTTTCCCTGGTTGAGAGGTTGTTCCTGTGGTTAGTGATTAATTTCCCAAGGCATAAAGATGGGATTTAGATGTGCTAGCATCTCCGATGGGAAGAAGGGAAGATCTGAGAGGATATTTTGTGGTTGAATAAGGTTGAAGTGAGGTGGCATGTTCCACTGATGGATCATTATTTGGACTAGGTTGGGGTTCATTGAAGGAGCTAGAGGGTGCAGAATATTGTTGAGCCAAATTTGATTTAGGTAGTTGCTCATTGCTAGGCCCATCCCCCTCGATATTAGCTGAGCTATATATTGTGTGTTGTGAAGGATCACTATTACCTCCTGGCCACTGACCTGGATGCTGAATGAGACAGCATGTCCCATTAGCCCCATTTCCATCCATGAAAGTGGTTGGTAGTTTTGAGCTTGAGGAGGTTGGACGTAGATCACTTGAGGTTCTACTGGTTGTGGTGGTGCTTGGTGTAAATTTTCCATAGTTGGATTCCTTAGTTGCCTTATTATTTGGATTAATCTGTTCCTCCTTCTTAGAGAAGATGAGATTCTTGGCATTTTGAGTGGTATTGTTTGGGATTTAAAGGGTTTCCAACAGGCGTGGAATTTTGGCTATCAATATAGGGGATGGGATTGGTGGTAGTGGTAATCGTTGGAGGGTTTTCCTACACGGCCTCTGACCTTTTAGATTTATAGGATGAATATCAAAGGATTTGATATCCTTGTCGTGATCTCTAGTAATGGCCATTTGTTTGTCATTTGATTCATTTGAAGCCATGTGAATGGCATGCTTTGGGTGTTTGATATTCTCAATCTTTAGGGAAAGATTGTTGCTTGTATGATCGGCAATAGAAGGATTTGTAGTTTGTTGATTAGTATGTTTAGTGGCTTGCCGTGTAGAGCTAGTAGTCTTATTAGGATTAATGATATCTTTATTAATATCTATAAGCCTGTCACTGTTTTGATTAGTAGTAGAAATAGGCACGTAGGAGTCTGGCATTGTCACGTCGTTTACTTTTGTGTCCAAATGGCTAATTGCATTGGAAGTTTGTGGAGTATTATTTTTCTTATTTATTTTAATATTGTCCAAAATCATGTGCTCTTCATCTAGGATGGTGAAGTGGTATCGGAAGAGTGGTTTTGTCCATAATCTTCTTGGTTGTAGTATTCTTATTAGGATCCTTAGTCTTATATTGTAAAATTTGAGTGTCAATGTACTAACATGTGTTAGCATTGTAAAGATTTACAGAGATACCTGGACCTTGGAGCTTATCCTTTGGAATGTGGTTACTTGCCGGATTATTTTTCACATTCTGTCTCTTGCTTTTGTTGAAGGTGACAGTTTGCCATTCTCCCTCTTGGTCCTCCTCTATTGGCCTTGGTGTAGTAGTATCTGAGCAGGAAATTACTTTTGTGTTTTGCTGCCTAAATTTACATAAGGTAGAAGGGTGTCCCAACCTTTCACATTTTAGACATAGTAGATTTTCACCCTTATAGTAAATGTATTGCTTGTGAGTGCCAATGTAGATGAAGGGTTGCACTGGAGTGTCCAGTGGAATTTCCACACAGAGCCTAGCATAATGACCCCTTATTATTGTTGATGTACAAACATTAATTTTCAGTAGACGACCAATGGAGTTGCCAATTTTTTGTAAAATTTTTTCCATCATAAAACTCTGTTGGTAATTGTGGCAATCTAACCCATATTTCAGAGGTAGTTAGTTTTTTGTTGGTAGCCACAAAATTTGGTTTCCATCTGATTATAGAGAGATAATGCCCATTTACAAACCATGGTCCTTGATGGAGTGCTTTCTCCATGTTTTCCTTTTTTTTGAATTTGATGATAAAATAGTCTTATCCCAGATCAATTATGGAGAAGGTTTCCGTTGATTTCCAAAGCTCTTGGATTTTCTTTTTTAAATATTGGTGCATCATGCGTTTACCAAATAGTTTGATAATAATTGAACATTGCCATGGTTCATAAATTCTATGTTTGTCTTCCTCCGTAAGTGTGATCAATTTAATGCCTTGAGTGGGAGAGTGTAATGAACTTGCCATTGCTGCTCCTTCTTCTGAAAAAGCTTCTGACAGTTCTATGTTGCATTGATTATTATTTGGGGTGAAAACCATGTTGTCTGAAGATGTGACCATGTCTATAGGACGTTTTAGCTTTTTCACCATCATGGAGTGTTGGAGATCGGAGGTTAATGTCAGGTGGTTTGGAGGGGGGGGGGAATTGTGGCCTCTATGATTTTCGTAATGTCAACGGAGCCTTTGAGCTGGTTACAGCAGAAATTGCTTTATACCAATAGTTCCTAAGATTTAAAAATATCCCCTAATCTTTGAGTCAATTGGTTTAGTAACTTTTTTTTAAATTTATTTTGAGGAGATATTTGTTTTACATGTTAGGGAATCTTAAAATAAACGAAAAATGATCATATTTGTGCTCTACTATAAAAAAATAAACTATATTATTGCACTTTGGGATTCAAATTATCCCTCAACCGTTAAATCCATCTTCATAATTTAAAAAACAAAGGTTGAACAAAAATAACCCACCTGCCCCACTCTTTAAGTAATCCAACTGATCCAACCTAATAATTTGTCCCACTCCCACCCATCCACAAGAAAGATGACTACGGCAAAAATTTAGAGACCACCAGAAAAGAACGACATGACTGGAGAAAAATTTACTGCTCCATATACCATAGCCCCTCTCTCTCTTGTTACAACTTGTTGCGGGAGTATTTTCAAATATTTAAATAGTCACGTATCTTTTTATTTTATAAGTGTTCTATATATTTCCAAATAGCTTCTTACTTGAAGCCTTGTAACCAAATACTCTGAGATAATTGGTACATGGCAAGAGTTTTACATGTGTCATTATCTTAAAAGATTATTTGAAAAATGGTTTTACTAAGCCAAGTGGCATTTTGCATAAGATGTTTTGGCATCTTACATGAAAGAAAATTGACAAGTAAATAAGACACTTGTCATGAAACTAATATCATTTTCATGCTATAGATAGGATGGTCATTTGCCATCATAACCATCGGAAATATTTTTCCTCTTCCTTCACTCTTTACACATTTTGTGTAACTATTTCTTACACAAAAATTATCTTTCTTCAAGTCCTTATCACTACCCAATGATTACTCATAATTATTGTGTATTTTCTTTATTAGCTTAATCATTTTCGTGCTACTAAATTGTTCCTTCTTTTCGGTTTATTTTCTAGACTTGCTGGTATATTTAGTTTTGCTGATTTCTGTATCATCTAAACAAATAGAGGTATGCTTATTTAATTATGGAGAAACATTCAGCCAAAATAGCTTCTTAGGACAGTACCTAACATGACTCAAACCAATTGATGTACTCCCGCTCACAAATAATATTATTGCATTATAGTTGTTATTTTTCGGTGTCATTTCCCTGCACTTATCAAATCCAACGACGGTGAAAATCTCAATTGGAGTTTGCTGGAAAACATCCAACCAGTAACCTCTTAATCTTCTTACTCTAAAATCAACTTATAAAATGAAAACCACGCGAGAATCCTAATAGATCTGAAGAAACCAATAAAAAGTTTGATTAGGAAATTATTTACTTTCCAACAATTGTGGTCTACGAGGAGCAACACGCAACAATTGTGGACACCTTCTTGTTCCTTGTCGCAAGAATTGTGACATATTTCCCCCATTCAGGAAATATGTCATTAGTTCACCTTCTTGTTCCTTGTTTTACTCAGGTGAGAGGGGCTGGGGTGGGGCGAGTTAATAGGTTGGGTCGGCTGGATAAAATAAAGAGTGGGACGGGTTATTTTTTGTAGACGAGGGTAACTATAACTTATTTTTGACAGTAGAGGGGGGTAAATACGACCCTTTTCCATAAAATATAACATAAGGAATTTTTGCAGAATCATTTTCTTCTACTCGTAAAGAATTGTTTTAAATCCTTATCACATGCACCAAGAGAAAATGTCTTTACGCTGATCATTTTCATTTCACAAAATTAAGCCTCAACTCATCTGAAAGCAATCACAACAAGAATCATTTCACATAATTAAGCCTCAACTCCTCTGAAAGCAATCACAACAAGTATTTTCAATCAATCAATCAATCAAGCCGCAGTATAAATATCTCAAAGCACACTATGCTACGACCATAATATAATAGATATATGGCACCCAATTAAAAACGATTTTGCACTACAGGTCAATGAAGTCTCTTCATAACCAGTGCATGCCTACAAGTGGTTTAGAAACCTTCAAATGACACCCAAAAGAAAAAGGGAATAAGATAGAGGGAGACAGAAAACGAAGAACAAAGAAATGCAGTCTGGACCAAAATATTCAACATTTTGGCTTAGATCTCGCTGCAACAAAATGTAATCCCAGTCTAGATAAGTTTGCGGTTCTCACTAGTGCTATTGTGGATGATATGGAGGCATTCGGGCAGAATGTGCTAGGCCGTTCTGTCCATGCATTAGAGGCATCCCCTGACCCATCTGAGGCGGCCCACTTGCAGGCATAGAGTAAGGGCGATTGTGCATCTGCATCGGTATTTGTTGAGGTGCAGCCCCAACAGGTGAGTTCCAGCCAGCTGAATGCTGAGGTGCAGCATGACCTTGTGGAGCTGGGGCATATTGTGTAGGCCCATTGTATGGATGAACACCTGGACCTCCTACTGGATGTGGTTGCTGCCCCAAAACCGAGGGTTGAGAGTTCAGCATAGGGACATTCGGGATTGTATAATCTCTGCTCCGATCATTATTTACCTGATATCAGAAGGAAAACACGTGATTTTGTAGACAACTTGTTCCAAATAGGCAAAAAACATAAAGAGATGGCTGACGCCAAAACTGTAGTAGCTGTTATAAATTACTCCTAGTATCTTTAGCAAATAAAGCGCTTTATGACCCTTTTTACCTTAATACTGAGATCAGTGTGGCGAGAGTAGGAGATATGAAGCTTACAAAATCCTCCTTCATATATGGAATGTCCTTCCAGAGCTTCCTTTGCAACAACTGCTGTCTGCACATCTGCAAACACATTACGTTTATTCTATCGTTCAGCATACAAGCACTCTTAGTATACTCAGATTAGTTCCAGTTATACAAAACCAGTACAAGGTGACCAATTTCAAGAGGGTAACAATCCGCGGTTTAGGTCAGATACAAGTACAATAACCACTAAGTTTCTTCAATCAATATATCTAGACACTAATAAAAACAAAAGACTATAACTTCATTGCCGAATTCCCTATGCAAATACAGCTGAGAACCATCCTAGGGCTCTTTGCTAGAAATATTTTGAATCATCAAAACAAGCAACTATTAACTTTTTAGTGGAAAAACACACTTTGAAGAAAATGGAAATTTTCATCTGACCTGGATATTGTATTAGAGCCTGAACCCCACCATTCTTATCAAACATTGCAATCTTTAGCACAGGGCCGAAAGCTGAAAAAACCTGAACCCCACACATGAAGGGAAACAGATAAAGCAATAAGTAACTCGGGATTAAGGCCGAACGAGAATGTACAGAAACTATCTTGCAACTGAAGTAGGGTACCATGTGTAGGACATCCAAGGTTACAGCATACTGCATGTTCTCAATGGAAGCTAGAAGAACATTACTCTCAGGCTCCAACTTCTTCCCATCTAAACCCACACTGATCTGAAACGTGAATGGGAGAAATTTCAAAGAAAGGAAAGAAACCAACATTTCATCAATCAACTGCAAATGCACCCTAAGCACAGAAACATACAACGTGTACCACCATACAAAGATAAGCACGCAAACTGCTATAATCTACCAGTTAAATCATAATCTCCAGGAAAGATGCATTATCTTAAAGCAGCCCCCAAATTTGCAAAATACGACATGAAAGTGTATTCTTTTCTGAAACGCTTTGTACCTTTTGTGTAGAGGGAGTATATCTTGCCATACATACGTGGGCAAATTTGATAGATGAAGATGATTAAGCCACACGCTTACTTCGTACATATTTTTTTAATACTGATTCCGTGTTAGTTAATGAAGCTTTTGACTTATCAAAAAGGAAAATCCAGAAACAAGCAAGAAAGTAGGAAGACACAAATTAGAATCCTAACACATCCTCCCTTGCAACTAATGAACCACACTAAGAGTTGTGACAAATTGATTACCTGACCACTTGCATCAATGGCTGAGGGTGCAACAGGAATGAGAGGATTTGTGTAGTCCCTAAATCAAAACCATATGAAATGATTATTAAAGAGAGGAGAAAAGTAATCATTAGACTCCCAAAGAATAGGAAATAAAATGAGTATTAGTGATGAAGGCTAATAAAATGCAATATGTAAACCTAATTTTCCCAAAATAGAACAAGCCATTTAACAGGAATGTTTGTTTAGCAAAAAAGGGTGCGTGTGTGTGTGTAAGAGAGAGAGAGAGGGAGGGTGTGTGTGTGTGTGTGAAAGAGAGAGAGGGGGAGAGAGAGTGAGAGTGAGCGAGAGATCAGTTCTACCTGCTACGATGACTCTGAAACTTCACACTAAGATCAGTATGTGCAGAATATGTTATTTTGAGGGAGCAAGGTCCCAGTTCTGGAATCAAATACCTAAGGCAGAAGAGAACAACAATATAGGTCAATAGCCACTCTCAAATACACACACAAAAAAGAAAGGACCAGCATGTAGTGATACTGAACAGCCGATGATAGGTATAAAGACAGCAGTATTTTTTTAAAAAAATAATATCATAGTAGTTGTGAGAATGCATGGGAGAAAAATCTATTATTGATATTCTGCTCCTATTACACATAGGACTAGGACATATTCTACTCCTATTACACATAGGACTAGGACATATTCTACTCCTACTACATATGAGACTAGAACTATTTACATATAACTATCTAACAGTAGTCTTTGAGCATATGCACATCGAAACAGCTAGCTGACAGCAAGTCTAAGCAGAAGTCTCTTCTGGCAGCACCTTTTAACCAGGATCAGCTAATATTTCTTAAGCTAGAAGATGCAAGCTCACGGGTACTAGTTATGAATAGGTTCTACAGCAACATTTAAAACTACATTTTGTAGCAGTACAACAGCCATAAAAAAGGGCAAACTGGTGCACAAAGCATCCCACATTCGCTTAGGGTACGGGGAAGGGCCGCACCCCAAGGGTGTGACGTAGACAGCCTACCCTAATTCAAACATTAGTGGATGCTTCTACAGCTCGAACAGGTGACCTATAGGTCACACGAAAACAACTTTAACATTGCTCCAAAGCTCCCCTTCAACACAGGCCATATCACTAAAATTACAATGAACCTGAGGAGCATTATGCGAACATAAAATGAGATATGTAATGGTCAAGGAACATGCATGTACCCCTTCGGTAGATTCTTAAAAAAGCTCTTCAAAGATGTTGAGCCCCAATGTATGTGCACCACATCTACAGTAAATGATCCATAACAGTTGGGCTACATTCCAATCTGAAATATAAATCCACAATCACCTGGGAATGCTTCTTCCATCAAGGGCATTCTTCGCAGAAGTGGCTGTTTCTGCATCAGAAAATTGCACTAGAGCCTGAAAAGGGTTCCAAGTAAGAGTGGTGGACTTGTCAGCTGAATCAGTGGTCTAGAGACATAAATAAGACCAATCAAAGTTGATAGAATCCAACTTCAGTAACATACTGACCTGGAATCCAGCAGTTTTCTCAAATGTAGTAATCTTATGGACAAATCCAAAAGCTGAGAACACCTGAAAAAATAGGATTTTAAGTAGAAAAAATCAATTGAAGGTAAAAACAAAATAAAAATTGTTATTTTGCAATTTCAATCATTGTTCTTGAATAAAGAAGTACAAGATAACAGAAAAACCACCTAGTTTCAAATGATTATCAATTATATCTTCTCTCTTAAAGATATCAGTGAAGAATCTCCCTTTCAGAGATGAAACCTATATGTTGACCTAAGGAAAATCTCAAAGGCAAAAACTACTTTTTGAAAAAGGTTGAAAAGAATACCGCTCCTCTCATCTACTGCATCTGATACAACCAAAACTACCAGACCACAGGAGACTGCATGATCAAATTAACATAATAACTTCAGCCATTCAGATATTCAGAACATTCATCAATCTTTCACTAGCAACAGAGTTGATTTAGTGTCTCTATTCAATAAAGCCTACGGCTTGACTTAGTGAAAATAAATGCAGCGTAGTCAACTCACGATTATCATTGCTGGGGTCTTCAGCAGTGATAAGTGACCTGAACTTCATCTATCCCATTCCATGAAGATGTCTTTTTAAAAAAAAAAAAAAAAAAATCTTCTCTATGAACATTCCAATAATACCAAACAAGAAGCGAGGAGATGGAGACATATTTAAAGTATTTAATAAGCTATTTACATTAAAAGATAGATTTAGGAAAAGTTCAACACAAACAAGTAATGGAGAAAGAGGGTTTAGGCAACTAAATGACCAAGGGCAGAGCATTGAGGTTATCTCTTAGATTTAAGTGTAGCTCAACACTAAAATTTGAACTATTTTAAACTAAAAGAGACAAAGATACTATAACAGAACACTGAAATGCTGCATCCACTAACAAATGCCAGACACAAGTAACAATTTTGCCTCAGGTGACAAGATGTAGCAGCAAACATCATGCACATGCCGAAGAGAGTAAGCCAATTTTCAAAAGAAAAAGAAAAGAGAAACATCTGACACTCCAAGGGAAGTTGAGATAATAAAATTAAGAGAAGGGGTGAGAAAGAGCCAGTGCTAAGCAAAGGAGAAAGGAAACAAACACACATGCGCTCTTTCTCCCGATGCAATAAGCTGCCATTGCAGATATATCCTTGACATTGGCCTGCTGATCCATTCATATTCATGTCAAAGAGCACTCAACAAAGCAAGACATACTATAACCTATTACTAAAACGTAGAAAACCTTTCTATGAAGAAGGTTTGCCATCCACCAAACAAATATGTGGGGAAGTAATATAATTACTTACCAAGTGTAGAACATCAATACTGACAAGGCGTGCGTCATCTCCCTCAATTGTTACCAACAATACATTTCCAGCTACATCGGCAGTAGTTTTGTTGTTCACTATCTCTTGTCTGTTGGAATACTGTAGGTAGACGGTTTTCCCTCGTACCTGAGCTGGTTCTGAGGAAGACGTATAGTACGATATCATTGCAATAGCTTGATTCAGTTCTGCCTACAAACATTAATAGGTAGAAAAAAAGACATGAAGTTAAGTACAGTTTCACTAGAAAGAAACAGAGATTTGAAGAAAAAAGAAGTTCGACTTACAAACTCTATAAATGCTTGATTTCTATTTGCTCCAACATTACACTTGGTGTTGACAACTTTACCAAATGGCTTCCCCAATTCGATAAGTTCCTCCTCTGTGCACTCCCATGGTAAGTTTCTTAAATGTAGAACCTTAGAGGGAGGCTGTGTGTATCGGAACTGAGGCTGGCTAGATACAGATGACATTCCGGACCACAAACCCAAACTTCAACAATAGCAACACAGATTAAAGCCCAACATATAACACTCATAAAAAACTAAAGACCATATTTGGCACATATACAAGATATTTACAAAATGCAATTTCATGTTCTAAATGTTCCTACCTCATCACTCAAGAACCAAATCTAGCTAAAAGATACGAGTACATCAATCTAAACATCAAGCATGTTTATGAACACACTGCGATCTACAGCAAATGAACCAAAAATTTAGAATAAGTTCAACTACTGTCATAAACTATCTTGTCCTTTTTCAGTTTTCATCTCCGAATCTCTTTTCTTGAATGCTATTATACAATGCTTTTCCCAGTAGGTACGACGCAACCATAAATCACTCACCCCTTGTGTATTTTCTAACTATACACAGAGGGAAAACAACTACTAAGAAAGTATATAAGAATGGAACATACACTTGTTATCCTCTTTCATTGTGTAACAAATTAATCCTTCAATGTTATAGTATATTAATAATAACAATAATAAAAAAAAAAATATAGAAAAAGAAAAGAAAGAATTAGGATAGAATACCCCTGGGGGAGGGGGGGGGGGTTCAAGTAATAATAGCGTAGCTTGTGATGCATGGATTAGGCACATTACACGGGGATAGAACCCGTGCCACTAACAAAGGCTTGGTATTTAAGTGGAGAGGATAGAGGAGTGGACCCATTGTCGTCTGAGTTTCAAACCGTGCACCACTAGCTCTCTGGAATTGCTCGGATATCAAAAAATTAGGATTTAATAGCAAAACTACCAAACAGGAAAAGAAATACAAGCAATACAGCATTTCACAATAAGAAATTAACATAATCAGCAAAACGACACCAACTTTATCATCAACAGTCCACAAATCCGACAAAATTGCAGCGGTAAAAACTCAAAAGCGTACAATCCCTCGAGTCAACACCAGATAGAACAAAGGAATAAAAAGGGCACTGGAATTTTTCGTTTCGGGGCCACAAACGGTTATAAATAATCGAAAGCACAGTCGGTTATAAAGAAAAATTCAAGATTGAACAATAACAGGTAAAAATAAAAGCAAACAAACAAAAAATGAGACTTTTCTCAATGAGGCGTACCTAGCAAGGCGGTGACGAGAACAGGACAGGATTTTCTTCTGCTATCAACGCAGACGAAAGGACAGTTTTGGCACGGAAAGAGCAATAGATCTTGATAGCTGACTGTTAAAGGGGCAGAGACCTGAAGGCATCAAATTCAGGATGAGGTACAAAGCCAAGGGCGAGGTCGGGAAAACACAAAAATGAATGTAGGGTGTAAAAGGAAATAAAACTGAAAAAGAGTGATTAAAAGGAAATGAAAAAGTGGAGCAACATATCATAAAAATGTGCTATTTGTCGGAGGATCCAAGTTTTAGAAGATGTGGTGTCACAAAATTTTGAACGTAGACATGTTACAATTTACATTATCTAAATAGGGTATAAAGTTAATCGGTTTGGTCTATTTGAGTTTCGGTTCTAGTTATTCGTCTTTTAAATTAATATAGACAAATCGATCGAGCAAAAATTACGTAATTCGTATGATAACTTGGAAAAGAAGCATAAAATTCAACTGGATTATGTATTTTGTATCACAAAAAAAAAGGCTCGTTATCAATTTATATTTAGATACTCAAGGCAAAAGTTTATACTAATAAGCACAGAAAACATTAAAATCGAAGCAAGTTTACGAACATTTTTCACATTAACTCACTCAATATTCTATAGAATTATCCTAATTTAGAGCAATATGACAATAAAATAAACTTTCATCCTTGATTAGAACAATAACTTATTCAAGGATTTCTATATTTTATGGTTTCTCCAAATAGATTTACCGAAATTATGTTCCTAGAGAAAAAAAAAAAATTTATTGTTTATTGATAAATTATGGAGGATAAATTATGACGGAGTTGGAAAAGCGCAACAGCGGGGTTTTTATGAGGAAAGAATAGATTTTTGAAAGAAAAAGATATTATAATTATGTTTAAAGAAAAAAAAAGAGAAAAAAAATTTCAAAATAAACTAATAAACAAAGGAAAAGTCAGTAGGAAGAGTACTAATAAACAACAAACAGCAAAGAGCAATTAAGGAAAGAGAAGAGAAACAAAGGAGTAAACATCCTCCCATATTTATAGGAGTCTAATATGCCCCAAACAAAACTTCTAAGAAAAATGTGCAATGTCAAATTTGAACACGCGCCAGAAGGGTTGAATGATAAAGCATTGCCAGTGGCACTTTGAGTCATTTTGTTAACGGGGTACCACTTAAAATATTTGTACCATTTTTACTGTATATTTATGCATGTACACATATTACTTTATAGTCTCGGCCAAAGCTTGCGGGTGGCGTACCACTTCATCCCTTGCATGTAGATTCGCCCCTGCTATTTGTTATAAAATATTGAATTATGGTGGATGTCCATAACCACCAACGAAGCAATGGTCAATACTCTTCTCCATTATTTTTATAACTTTTACAACTCTAATACTTATGGAATTATGATTGTAACTCCATAATCTCTCCATGATCTCAAATGCTTAATGACATATTTAATGATATGTTATGGTATCTTTGGTATACCTTTATGTAATACTATAAATAGAGGATGAGAAATAATAGTGTATATGCTTGAAAAATACACTCGAATACATGAAAGACATAAGAATCTCTCATCTCTTTCTCTTAGCTTGTTATTCCTTGTTCTATATTATTACTTTGAGCTATACTTCATAACGCGTTATCATTACGAGTCTCTAATATTTCATTTATATTATCCCCTAAAGGAGCACATATAACTAAGTTGAGCCATTATATACCTACGCCATTTCGTATGCCATGTTGATCAGTTTGCTTATATTGTCCATTTTAGTCATGTTATATTTTTCAATAATGTTTTAGTCTTCTTCAACTTCAAAGTAAGCCACAAAATTCGCCATACAAGTTGAAGCGTTGTAGCAAAATTTTCGTATGATCTTTCTATATCTGGCCACGAAAATGAAAAGGTAATATTGCTAATTTATAGTGCAATCCAAGGTATGCATCTGAGGTCTATCATAGCTTAAACTTGAAGATACACTAATATATTAAAATAAAAATTGAACCATTGATTTGCTCACTCACTCTTAAATCCTTTATATTTTATGTAATTTATTGCTTTCAACTGTTTTACATACTATCATGAATTGCAGGAGTTATATGTTAGCTTAGTGTGGATGAAATAAGGTAGACCCGTCAGATACTAATATTTAGTCCATTAAATAAATTTTAGAGGAATATAATAATTAATATATCCTAGAGTTCCCATCAAACTAAATTTCAAGCATATTAAAGCTAAAAACTATTAATCTAGGTGGTTTTCTAACTTATAGTACTTATGTCACGTGATCATGTTGGATTGGGATTTTACTTTCCAATTTTTGTTTGTCTTTGTGATATGATTCCATTGCTTATTTGGAAAAGAAAATTGTTGTGAGTAAAAACTTTACCTTTAGTTTTCTATAAGGCAATGTATTATGTTAATCTTCTACTTTGGTCACATGAAAAATAATGTTAATTATATTGTGATCCATACTAATTAATTAGATACACATATCATCTATCTAGGTTGATTATTTTTGGAAAATTATCTTTTAAAAAATAATTTTGAGGACCAATAGTATTTGATGTGCTTTAACATCTTGATTAAGATATGAGATTACATGGATACCTACAGATTGACTTTCTCTTATAATAATATAGTTCATATGTTGCATCAAATTAAATATGTGATAAAGTGATACAAATTCTTAAGTTTTATTTATCACTAGACGAGTTTATACTTATAACTATTAAAAGGGGTACTACTTAAAAGTTTTATGATGATCGAATATGGTGATAACATTGATTAAGGGTAAGATGATGGGTTTAAGTCGCAACACACCATGAGATTAAGACTTCGGGTTCGAGTCCTGATGCTCCATGATGATAAGAGTTATGTTTGAGTCCCAATTTATTATGGCCTAACATGCCTTTATATTGGTAAGTCATTGGGTTTGAGTCCCAATGTACCATATTGATGATATAATGATGACTAAAGAAAAATAATGTATTTTTCATGAAAAGGCATGAAGCTTGTCCCATTTGATTTGCTCCATTCTTAAAGTAAATATGGTAGTAGTGCATCATAAGTTTAAATGAAGATAAGTGGTTGACCAATGAACGTGGGCGTGCCAAACAACAAAATAATAATAGTTATCATTATGGTAATTGTAAAAAGGCGAACAATAAGAGTTCTCAAAATATTCCTTCAAAATGGGAAGGTGATGTTTGCCATCATTGTGGTATAAAAATAATAAAGCACGCCCATATAATTATAGCTCACTTGAAAATATGACTTGTGATAACCATTGTAAATGCAAACTCATTCTTGAAAGTGAATGTGAAAATATATATGTGGTAAAGATTATGCATAATAATGTACTTATGCATGGTTGGATAAAATACTACAATTCACCTCTAAGGGAGGTTTGAGACAAAGAAAGATAATAAATATTACTATGTAGTTACATGAATATGTCATTAGTCGCGTACATGTGGTACGCCAAAAAAATATATTTTGTCATGCCTTATAAAAAGTTATTAAAAGCAAAATTAAAGCAAAAATTACTTTGCTTATGACAATTTTGACCATGTCAATTTATTGTGATATGATTTTCTCTGTGAAGGAGACATTCACTATATGAATGGTGTGACAAAAGATCTTGTAGTACAAAAGTAGTTGAACTCCTGAAGAAGTAATTTGTTACTATTCGGATGAATAAAATTGTTCATGACATTGATATTATAGTAAGTCTCAAAAGAAAGTTTTTGAGTTTCAAATGTATTAGCCAAAGTAGTTGGCATATTGAGACTATAAATGAAAGGAAGATTGGATATCTTTATATTACTATAATCATACCAGATAAATATAAAAGGTTACCTGACTTTTCTCTTCTATTTGTACTACATAAGTATAAGCATGATGATGCAATCGCATGCCACAAGTAAACTAGAGGTTTATTGAAACAAATATTTGTTGGCATGATTGGTTGGCCATTCATGTTCAAATATGATGCGAAACATTAATTGAGAATTATATTGGCATATATTGAAGAAATAGAAGATTCTTCAAGAATTCTCTTGTGCTGCTTATTCTTATGATATACCAGTTAAGATTGGGATTGAATCCCTTGATTTCTGGAACGAATAAAAAGTGATAAATATATGGGCCCAGTCACCTGCCATGTGGACCATTTACTATTATATGATTTTAATAGATGCATATATTCTATAGTCACATGTGCATTTGTTACCAACTTGCACTTTGGCTTTTGCAAGGTTGCTTGCTCAAATATTAGAGCACAGTTCCAGAATATAAATTTTGATGATTTATCTTGATAATGATGGTTTAAATCCACATTGGTTTAGCAGAAATTGTATACCTCCAATTATAGCTAAACTATTGGTTATGAGAACAAAACCGCCAAAACGAATTTTGGTATGCGATATATTATTTAATATACATCAGCACTTGTACACATCTAGCCGAGTTATGATACGTTCTCCCTATCACAATTGGTTCTGGGTTAGGAACCAAATAATTTCCATCTAGAAATATGAATGTGCTATATGATTTAATTGTTCCACCACAATACACAAAGATGTGTCTCCAAAGAAGGTTGGGTATATGTGTTGATATCCCAACACTACGGGATGGAAATGGGCAGCTGAAAAAAATAATACATGTAATGTATTATTATTAGTACACTTAGATTCTCGTACAAGAAAATGTGTACTTGAACTTCAAGTGGTAATCATTTATATTGCTCGGTGCATTTGTGTCACGACCCAAACCCGGACCCGGTCGTGATGGCGCCTCTCGTGAAGACAAGGCCAGCCAACTACTCTCAGTTCAATCTTTAAGCAGTTAAACATTAAGATACAGTAATAAGCATAGTCAATTAAACCAAGGTTTAAGCAGTTAAAAACATAATTTGCGGAAAATAACTCCAACACAGCCCGAAACAGGGGTGTCACTAGTCATGAGCATCTATAAAACCTAATACAAATCTGAAAGGTCTACAAACTATTACAAACGTCTGATAAGAGATAGAAATGATAAAGAGGGAGAAACACGGGACTGCGGATATCAAGCAGCTACCTCGTGGACTCTGATATCTGCCGGGAGCTCTCAACTCGCACTGGTAGGATCCGCAACGCCTGAATCTGCACACGGGGTGCAGAGAGTAAAGTGAGTACTCTAACTCAGTGAGTAACAAATGTAAATAAATACTGAAAGCAAGAAATCACGTAAGACACAAAACATTCTATAAGGAAGCAGTAAAATCATTTAAAAATCAGTGAATCAGTGAAAGACAGGCAAAATCCTTTAACTCAAAATTTACTTCATGAAAAACCTTTTTCAACAATTAAGCAGGTATCGACAGTCAATTATGAAAAATAAACACATAAAGGTTTGCCCCTCGGGCACAGTATCAACAAATCTGCCTCTCGGGCAACATCTCAGAACAATACCAGCCCCTCGGGCAATCACATATAACAATACCATCCCCTTGAGATCAATCTCACATCACAATGGGTACCCACGCTCACTGGGGGTGTACAGACTCCTAGAGGGGCCCCTTATGGCCCAAACACAATATCAAGCCACCTCGTGGCATCATTACTAGGCCCTCGACCTCATATCAATCAAGCCACCTCATGGCGTACATATCTCAGGCCCTCGGCCTCATAATCAGTATCAAATATTTCCTCACAACATAGGCCCTCGGCCTTACTCAATCAAAAATTCTCACAAGCCACTCAGGCAATAATAAAACATGACCCTCAACCCAAAAATATCATTTAAAAGATCATTAAAGTGTTAAAACAGAGTAAACATAGTTGAGTACGAAAAATAGTAAAATATAACATGACAGAGTTCAGTAAAAAGTCAAAACAGTGAAGAAATACCAGTAAGAATCCCCGAAGGGTTCAAATAGTTGGCACAAGGCCCAAATATGGCATTCAACCCATCATGATGATAGCAAATAGATTTCAGTCAAATATGCGGTAAAAAAGTCATTCGAGACGGACCAAGTCACAATCCCCAATAGTGCACGACCCCACGCTTGTCATCAAGCATGTGCCTCACCTCAATATAGCGCCACAATGTACAATCCAGGGTCTCAAACCCTCAGAACATCATTTACAATCATTACTCACCTCGAACCGGTCAAATCTCTAGCTCGCGGTGCCTTTGTCCCTCGAATCGGCCTCCACTCGCATCGAATCTATCCAAAATCAAAACGAGGACGTCAAAATATGCTAAGGGAACGAAGCCCAAGCGAAAATAATCAATTTACAACGTGAATCCTGAAATTACCAAAACCCGACCCCCGAGACCACGTCTTGGAATTCGATAATTTTTACATCAATAGATCCCTTATCTCTCTACGAGTTCATACATATCAAAAGTTCTGAAATCCGACTTCAAATGGTCCTTCAAATCATCAATCAAAGGTCTAAATTTCCAAGCTCTAGTTCTTCAATTTTTGGCTTAATTTCCATAAATATTTTGGTGGAATTCACATTAGAATCGAGTTTTAAGTCCGAGAATCTTACCTCAAAGTGATTCCCCTGGAATCCCTCTTCAACCCCCTTCAAAAAGCTCCAAAAACGACCAATAATGGAGGAAATAAACCCCAAAATCGCGGATAAGACGAGTACTTAAACATTCTGTCCAGGCTTAAATTTCCTTCTTCGCGAACGCGGTCAAAGCCTCGCGTTCGCGAAGCACAAAAATTCCGTTGACCAAAATTTCTTCTTTGCGATCACGACCACCCCATCGCGAACGTGATGCTTTACCTAGACAGACCTTCGCGAACGCACTCCCTCGCCCGCGAACGTGATGAACAAAATATCTCAAAACCCAGCTGGCCAATTCCTTCTATGGGAACGCGGAGCAGACCTCGCGAACGCGATGCATCGCTTTCTACTCCTTCGCGAACGCGAAGACTTCATCGCGAACGCGAAGGTCAAAGTCTCAGCCTTCTCGGGCTAACCCTTTGCGATCGCGGCTCCCCTCTCGCGAATGTGAAGAGCATTTGTCTGCAATACTAAGCAGCAGATTTCTGCAATTCCAAACTTCATGAAATGGTCCGATTGATCACCCGAAACTCACCCGAGGCCCCCCGAGACCTCAACCAAACATGCCAACATATCCCATAATCTCATTCAAACTTGTTCCAACCTTCGGAACGCTCAAAACAACATCGAAACACCAAATTCGCATCGGATTCAAGCCTAAGAATTTCAAAATCTTCTAAATTACGCTTTTGATCAAAAACCCAACCCAACCACGTCCAAATGACCTAAAATTTTGCACGCGCATCCCAATTGACACAACAAAACTAGTGCAACTCTCGGAATTCCATTCCGACCCCTATATCAAAATCTCGTCTACCAACCGGAAATCGCCAAAATATCAACTTCGCCAATTCAAGCCTAAATCTACTCCGAACCTCCAAAACTCATTTCGATCACGCTCCTAAGTCCCAAATCACCTCCCGAAGCTAACCGAACCATCAGAACTCACATACGAGCCCTCTAACATATAAGTCAACATTCGGTTGACTTTTCCAACTTAACCTTCCTCAAAAGAGACTAAGTGTCTCAAACCTTACCAAAATCATTCGGGATTTGATCCGACCAACTCGATACCACATAACACGGATAAACAAAGCATAAAGAAGCAGAAATGGGGGAAACGGAGCAGTAACTCACGAGACTACTGGCTGGGTCGTCACATCCTCCCCAACTTAAACAAATGTTCGTCCTCGAACGAGTCAAGAAACATAGCTGAAGCCTCAAACAGGTGAGGGTATCTGCTCCGCATCTCCCGCTCGGTCTCCCAGGTAGCCTCCACGGGCCGACCTCTCCACTGCACTTTCACTGAAGCTATATCCTTTGACCTCAACTTTCGAACCCGACGACCCAAAATAGCTATTGGCTCCACATCATAAGTCAAATCATCATCCAACTGAACCGTGTTGAAATGCAAAACATGAAACGGATCCCCAATATACTTTCGGAACATAGAAACATGAAATACCGGATGCACACTCAACAAGCTGGGTGGCAAAGCAAGCTCATAAGCCACCTCCCCAATCCCCCGAAGCACCTCAAAAGGCCCAATGAACCGAGGACTCAATTTCCCTTTCTTCCCAAATCTCATAATTTCCCTTTCTTCCCAAATCTCATAACACCCTTCATGGGTGAAACCTTCAACAAAACCTTCTCGCCGACCATGTAGGACACATCCCGAACCTTTCTATCAGCATAGCTCTTTTGCCTTGACTACGCTGTACGAAGCCTCTCCTGAATCACCTTCACCTTTTCTAAGGCATCCTGCACCAAGTCTGTCCCTAATAGCCTAGCCTCATCGGGCTCGAACCAACCAATTGGAGATCTATACCGCCTCCCGTACAAAGCCTCATATGGAGCCATCTGAATACTCGAGTGGTAGCTGTTGTTATAAGCAAACTCTGCAAGCGGTAGAAACTGATCCCATGACCCTCCGAAATCAATGACACAAGTATGCAACATCTCCTCCAATATCTAAATAGTGCGCTCGGACTGCCCGTCCGTCTGAGGGTGAAAAGCTGTTCTCAACTCAGCTTGAGTACTCAACTCTCGCTGCACAAACCTCCAAAACTGCGATGTAAACTAAGTGCCCCTATCTGAGATGATGGAAACTGGGACACCATGCAAGCGAACAATCTCGCGGATATAGATCTCTGCCAATCGCTCTGAAGAATAGGTAGTACACATAGGGATGAAGTGCGCAGACTTGGTCAGCCGATCCACAATCACCGAAATAGCATCAAACTTCCTCAAAGTCCGTGGAAGTCCAACAAAAAAGTCCATAGTGATCATCTCCCACTTCCACTCGGGAATATCCATCTGCTGAAGCAAGCCACCTGGTCTCTGATGCTCATATTTCACCTGCTGACAATTGAGACACCGAGCCATAAATCCCACAATGTCTTTCTTCATTTTCCACCACCAATAGTGCTGTCTTAGATTCTGATACATCTTCGCGGCACCCAGATGACTGGAATACCGCGAGCTATGGGCCTCCTCCAGAATCACTCTCGAAGCCCATCTACATTGGGCACACAGATCCGACCCTGCATCCTCAACACCCCATCATCAGCAATGGTCACATCTCTGGCATCATCATACTAAACTCTATCCTTAAGGACAAGCAAATGTGGATTATTATACTAGCGCTCTCTGATGCGATCATATAACGAAGACCGAGAAACCACGCAAGCCAATATCCGACTGGGCTCCGAAACATCTAATCTCACGAACCAATTGGCCAAGTCCTGAAAATTGACTGCAAGAGGCTCTCCCCAACTGGAATATATACCAAACTCCCCATACTCACCACTTTTCGGCTCAAAGCATCGGCCACCATGTTGGCCTTTCCCGGATGGTACAATATAGTAATATCATAATGCTTATGCAACTCCAACCACCTCCGCTGCCTCAAATTGAGATCCTTCTCCTTGAACAAGTGTTGGAGGCTACAATGATCAGTAAACACCTCACAAGACACACCATACAAGTAATGCCTCCAAATTTTCAATGCGTGAACTATGACAACCAACTATAAATCATGAACGGGGTAGTTCTTCTCATGTGGCTTCAACTGATGAGAAGCATAAGCAATAACCTTACCCTCCTGCATCAATACACAACCAATACCAACTCTCGAAGCATCATAATACACGGTATATGAACCTGAAGCTGATGGCAGAACTAACACTGGAGTCGTGGTCAAAGCTATCTTGAGCTTTTGAAAGCTCTCCTCACACTTGTCCGACCATACAAATGAAGCACCCTTCTGAGTCAACTTGGTCAAGGGCAATGCGATAGATGAGAATCCCTGAACAAAACGGCGATAATAACCCGCCAAACCAAGAAAGCTGCGAATCTCTATGGCTGAAGACGGTCTGGGCCAACTTTGAACCGCCTCTATCTTCTTCGGATCAACCTAAATACCCTTGTTGGACACCACGTGCCCCAAGAAAGCCACTGAATTAAGCCAAAACTCACACTTGGAGAATTTTGCATAAAGTTTCTCCTCTCTCAATCTCTGTAACACAACTCTCAAATGCTCCACTTGCTCCTCCTAACTACGTGAATATACCAAAATATCATCAATGAAGACTATGACAAACGAGTCAAGATAAGGCCGGAACATACTGTTCATCAAATGCATGAACGTTGTTGGGGCATTGGTCAGCCCAAAAGACATCACCAAGAACTCATAATGACTATATCGGGTCTTGAAAGCTGTCTTAAGAATATCTGAGTCCCTGATCTTCAACTGGTGATAACCTGAACAGAGATCAATCTTGGAGAATACTCTCACTCCCAGAAGTTGATCGAATAAACCATCAATGAGAGGCAAATGATACTTGTTCTTAATTGTTACCTTGTTCAATTGTCTATAATCAATGCACATCCTCGTAGTGCCATAATTTTTCTTCACAAATAGAACCGGCGCACCCCAAGGTGACACACTAGGCCAAATGAACCCTTTGTGAAGGAGTTCCTGAAGCTGCTCCTTTAATTCATTTAACTCCGCTGGTGCCATACGATACGGCAGAATAGAAATGGGCTGAGTGCCCAGCACCAAGTCAATACCAAAATCAATATCTCTATCAGGTGGTATGCCCGGCAGGTCTACAGGAAACACATCGGGAAAATCCCTCACAACTGGAACAGAATCAATA
Organism: Nicotiana tabacum; assembly: GCF_000715075.1. Taxonomy (NCBI): domain Eukaryota; kingdom Viridiplantae; phylum Streptophyta; class Magnoliopsida; order Solanales; family Solanaceae; genus Nicotiana; species Nicotiana tabacum. The sequence goes on along the minus strand of NC_134087.1, from coordinate 140,997,405 downwards.
CTGGGAGTCTCAACACCGACATCCCTCACAAAGGCTAGATATGAAAGACAACTCTTCCCAACCATACGTTGGGCTTTCAAGAATGAGATCACTCTACTGGGAACATAATCAATCACACCTCGCCACTTAATCCGTGGCACATCCGGCATAGCCAAAGTGACTGTCTTAACATGATAGTCCAGAATAGCACGACATGGAGATAACCAGTCCATGCCCAAAATAACATCAAAATCCACCATGCTCAATAGCAATAGATCCACTCGGGTCTCCAGACCCACAATAGTCACCACACATGATCGGTACACATGGTCTACAACAACAGTATTGCCCATCGGGGTAGATACATGAACAGGTAGAGCAAGAAGCTCACGGGGCATACCCAAATAACGAGCAAAGTATGATAATACATAAGAAAAGGTGGAATGGGGATCAAATAATACAGAGGCATCTCTGTGGCAGACTGAAACAATACCTATAATAATAGCAAATGAAGCAATAGTATCGGGTCTACCTGGAAGTGAATAGAAATGGGCCTGACCGCCAGCTGATCGACCTCCCCCTCTGGGGCGACCCCTAGCTGACTGACCTCCACCTCTAGCTGGCTGGGCGGGTGGTGGTGAAGTAACTGGCATTGAAGCCGATGACTGACCCCTTTGCTGAGATGAACTCACAAGACGACGAGGGAACTGCCTCCACATATGACCCATCTCACTACACTCATAACAACTCCCAGGTGTTGGAGAAGGGGACTGAAGTAAACCCCTCGCACCGGAGTGACTAGCAGATGCACCCAGCATAGAAGAGCCCTTGAACTGATGGAGCACGAGACGAACCCTGAGCTTGAAGGGCACTAAGTGATGACTGGGCATGATAAGAACTGTGATAACCATAACCTGATGACGCCCCACGATAACCTGGGCGAGATGGATGAGCATGCCTGAATGGACGACATCTGCCGTGCTGAAACTGACCCCTCGAAGGAGTACCACTATAACTACCAGATCCTTGAGGCCTCTTGGCCTCCCTCTCCTCTCACTCCTGGCGACTAACACACTCAATCTCACAGTCAATATCCACAACCTTCTCGAAAGTAGCACCAATCATCCTCTCCCTGGTCATGAGAATACGAAGCTGATAGGTGAGGCCATCAACAAACCTCCTAATCCTCTCTCTATCTGTCGGAACCATCTAACTAGCATGACGAGCTAACTCGGAGAACCTCATCTCGTACTGCATCACAGTTATCTCTCCCTGACGCTACCACTAAAACTCCATATGCAGCTCCTCTCTGCGAGACTGTGGCACATACTTCTCCAGAAAGAGAACGGAGAACTGTTTCCAGGTAAGGTGTGCTGCACCAACAGGCCTACGCCTCTCAAAAGCCTCCCACCAAGTAAAGGCAGCTCCCAAAAATTGATAAGTAGTGAAAGCGACCCCGCTGGTCTCCAGAATACCCGCTATACGAAGCATCATCTGACACTTATCCAAGAAACCCTGGGTGTCCTCGCCTCCTGCACCACTGAAGGTCGGAGGCTATAGTCTACCAAACCTCTCTAGCCTACGCTGCTCATCCTCCAGCATAGCAGGAACTACATAGTCCTGAGTAGCTGCAACCAGTTGGGCTGGATGTGCCCCCGGAGTCTGAAGTCCCTGCACGACCTGCTAAGGTGTGTGAGCAGCGGGAGTTTGATTGCCTCCCCCGGCCTGAGAAGGAGCTGCGGTTGTAGTGGCTGAAATCGCCTGAGCTAGGCCAGTGCAAACTAATAAGATCTGAGCCAAGGCCTCCCGAAGACCTGGAATCACAATAGGCATAGCTGGTGCCTGAGCGACCTGATCCTGAACTGAGGCAGCTGGTGGATCTGCAGGTGCTGCCCTAGCTGCTCTGCCCCTACCACAACCACGGCCGCATCCTCGGCCTCTGGTGGACACAACTAGTGGTACTGGTGGTCGTCCATCCTGACCGGTAGCGCGTGTCCTCACAATCTGTGAGATAATAGAACAACAAAAATTTAGTACTCGAATCAACAAATTCGCACGACAAGAATTTCAAGAATATGAAGTTTTTCCAAAAGGTTCTGCAGCCTCCCGAGGATAAATACAGACGTCTCTGTACCGATTCGTGAGACTCTACTAAACCTGCTCATGACGCGTGAGACCTATGCAACCTAGGCTCTGATACCAACTTGTCACAATCCAAACTCGGACTCGGTCGTGATGGCGCCTCTCGTGAAGACAAGGCCAGGCAACTACTCCCAATTCAATCTTTAAGCAGTTAAACATTAAGATACAGTAATAAGCATAGTCAATTAAACCAAGGTTTAAGTAGTTAAAAACATAATTTGCGTAAAATAAACCCAACATAGCCCGAAATCGGGGTGTCACTAGTCATGGGCATCTATAAAACCTAATACAAGTCTGAAAGGTCTACAAACTATTACAAATGTCTGATAAGAGATAGAAATGATAAAGATGGAGAAACACAGGACTGAGAACATCAAACAGCTACCTCGTGGACTCCGATATCTGTCGGGAGCTCTCAACTCGCACTGGTAGGATCTGCAATGCCTGAATCTGCACACGGGGTGTAGGGAGTAAAGTGAGTAACAAATGTAAATAAATACTGAAAGCAAGAAATCACGTAAGGCACAAAGCATTCTATTAGGAAGCAGTAAAACCATTTAAAAACCAGTGAATCAGTGAAAGACAGGCAAAATCCTTTAACTCAAAATTTACTTCATGAAAAATCTTTTTCAACAATTAAGCAGGTAATCGACAGTCCATTATGAAAAATAAACACATAAAGGTTCGCCCCTCGGGCACAGTACCAACAAATCCGCCCCTCGGGCAACATCTCAGAACAATACTAGCCCCTCGGGCAATCACATATAACAATATCAGCCCCTTGAGATCAATCTCACATCACAATGGGTACCCGCGCTCACTGGGGGTGTACAGACTCCTAGAGGGGCCCCTTATGGCCCAAGCACATTATCAAGCCACCTCGTGGCATCATCGCTAGGCCCTCGACCTCATATCAATCAAGCCACCTCATGACGTACATATCTCAGGCCCTCGGCCTCATAATCAGTATCAAATGTTTCCTCACAACATAGGCCCTCGGCCTTACTCAATCAAAAATTCTCACAAGCCACTCAGGCAATAGTAAAACATGACCCTCAACCCAAAAATATCATTTAAAAGATCATTAAAGTGTTAAAACAGAGTAAACATAGCTGAGTACGAAAAATAGTGAAATATAACATGACAAAGTTCAGTAAAAAGTCAAAACAGTGAAGAAATACCAGTAAAAATCCCCGAAGGGTTCAAATAGTTGGCACAAGGCCCAAATATGGCATTCAGCCCAAATCATGATGATAGCAAATAGATTTCAGTCAAATACGCAGTAAAAAAGTCATTCGGGATGGACCAAGTCACAATCCCCAACAGTGCACGACCCCACGCTTGTCATCAAGCATGTGCCTCACCTCAATATAGCGCCACGATGTACAATCTAGGGTCTCAAACCCTCAGAACATCATTTACAATCATTACGCACCTCGAACCGGTCAAATCTCTAGCTCGCGGTGCCTTTGCCCCTCGAATCGGCCTCCACCCACATTGAATCTATCCAAAATCAGAACGAGGACGTCAAAATACGCTAAGGGAACGAAGCCCAAGTGAAAATAATCAATTTACAACGTAAATCCCGAAATTACCAAAACTCAACCCCTGGGCCCACATCTCGGAATTCGATAATTTTTACATTAATAGATTCCTTATCTCCCCACGAGTTCATACATATCAAAATTTCTGAAATCCGGCCTCAAATGGTCCTTCAAATCCTCAATCAAAGGTCTAAATTTCCAAGCCCTAGTTCTTAAATTTTTGGCTTAATTTCCATGATTATTTAGGTGAAATTCACATTAGAATCGAGTTTTAAGTCCGAGAATCTTACCACCAAGTGATTCCCCTTGAATCCCTCTTCAATCCCCTTCAAAAAGCTCCAAAAATGACCAACAATGGGGGAAATAAACCCAAAAATTGCAGACAAGACGAGTACTTAAACATTCTGTCCAGGCCTAAATTTCATTCTTCGTGAACGCGGTCAAAGCCTCGCGTTCGCGAAGCACAACAATTCTGTTGACCAAAATTCTTCTTCGCAATCGTGACCACCCCATCGCGAACGTGATGCTTTACCCAGACAGACCTTCGCGAACGCGCTCCCTCGCCCGCGAATGCGATAAACAAAATATCTCAAAACCCAGTTGGCCAATTCCTTCTATGTGAACGCGGAGCAGACCTCGCAAACGTGATGCATCGCTTCCCACTCATTCGCGAATGCGAAGACTTCATCGCGAACGCGAAGGCCAAAGTCTCAGCCTTCTCCAGCTAACCCTTCGCGATCGCAGCTCCTCTCTCGTGAACGCGAAGAGCATTTGTGTGCAACACTGAGAAACAGATTTCTGCAATTCCAAACTCTATGAAATGGTCTGATTGACCACCCGAAACTCACTCGAGGCCCCTGGGACCTCAACCAAACATGACAACATATCCCATAACCTCATTCAAACTTGTTCAAACCTTCGGAACGCTCAAAACAACATCGAAACACCAAATTCGCATCGGATTCAAGCCTAAGAATTCCAAAATCTTCTAAATTACGCTTTGATAAAAAACCTAACCAAACCACGTCCGAATGACTTAAATTTTTCATGCACATCCCAAATGACACAACGAAACTACTGAAACTCTCAGAATTCCATTCCGACCCTTATATCAAAATCTCGCCTACCAACAGGAAATCGCCAAAATATCAACTTCGCCAATTCAAGCCTAAATCTACTCCGAACCTCCAAAACTCATTCCGATCACGTTCCTAAGTCCCAAATCACCTCCCGAAGCTAATCGAACCATTAGAGCTCACATTCGATCCTTCTAACACATAAATCAACATCCGGTTAACTTTTTCAACTTAACCTTCCTCAGAAGAGACTAAGTGTCTCAAACCTTACCAAAATCATTTCAGATTTGATTAGACCAACCCGATACCACATAACACGGATAAACAAAGCATAAAGAAGCAGAAATAGGGGAAACATAGTGGTAAATCATGAGACGACTGGCCAGGTTGTCACAATTTTCTGACCCAAAGCTAAATGTTATATTTCAACTGCTAATGCTCCAAATAGAATAAAGTACATGACGGACAAAGTCTACAACACACAGGAAGCATGATAGACCAATCGGTTCCAAAGATAATACTCCTTGAAGAAGGAGAAGAGCAAATGATCAATATGGTCATAATAAGGAGGCAAGTTCTCTAGAAGAGCACCATGACATAGCACGTCATAAGACCTCATAGGAGAGGCTCAGGCACCTTAAAGTAATGCGATAAACAAATCTCAATAAGTTATGTCTTATTTGGTTAACTATGGAACCGATATAAAATGATCGTCGATGATGTTATTAATATAATGTAGTGCTCAATATTATTAATATTGACGAAGATCTTGAGCTCAAATTTGTTATGGAACATGGACAGATAAATGATTGGCCAAAATAAAAAATACGCAATCAAGATTGATTTCACCTGGAAAATGTAAAGTTGGACGAATAGTCCCAACACCTAAAAGTATAAAGCAGTGGAGGTACAAATATGTTCTTGTGCAAAAAGTGAAACAAAAAATCAAGTCGATAGACATAAAAATGACTTGTGGCGCAAGAGTTTCCGTAAATATTATGGCATTAGTTATATGGAGACATGTTCTCCTGTGGTCGATGAAATCATATTCAGGTTTTAATCTGGCAATACATGAAAAACTTGATATGCGTAGGATGAAAATCATTGAAGGATTCAAATTGTTCTGAAGCATATTAAGGTTCCCAAGAAATTTATTAAATAAAGCTTCAGCAGATTCTTATGCGGATTAGAGCGATAATAGCATACATGATTTCTTTTTGTGTCTACTATAATTGGTGCACTAATGTATCTTGCTAGAACTATGAGTATAACAATATGCTAGCAAGATATAGTTTTATTCCTATGCCAATATATTACAACTGATAAAGCAAGTACCTTAATATACAATAGATGTGTGGCTTTTCTTTGAAAAAGATGATTTTTATAATATTGAATACAATGTTGCTTGCTTATCTTAATTGGAATAAGAATATATTGAAGGTGACAAAATAAAGCACATTTGTCATGACCCTAACCCCGAACCCGGTTGTGATGGCACCTCTCATGAAGATAAGGCCAGCCAGTTCAACCCAACTCAATTTTTAAAGTAGTTATTCAACATAAAAATAGTCTAAACATTATTTAAACAATACTGAATAGCAGAAATATCGATAACAATGTGGAAGTCCAACCCGATATAGCCCTAACCGGGGTGTCACAAGTCACGAGTATCTCTAAACAATAATACTAGTCTGCTAAAGTCATAAACTACTACAAGTGTTTGAAAGGAAACAAAAATGATAGAGAAGTAGAGACACGAGGCTGCGAATGTCAACAACTACCTCGTAATCTTCGAAAACCGCCTGGAACTGGAGGAATCAACACTCAGGAGCGGTACCAGCTACGCCTCACACAGGGTGCAGGGAGTAAAGTGAGTACTCCAACTCAGTGAGTAACAAATGTAAGTAACGACTGAAAGTAAGAAAACACGTAAAACACAAGGCATTCTATACTGAAGCAGTAAAAATCACTTAAAACAGTAAAATAGTGAAGAGTTAAGTAAATCCCATTTCAACAAGTAAAATAAGTAATTGACAGGTAAGTAAACAAATAGAAGTTTGCCCCTCGGGCACAGTATCAACAAATCCGCCCCTCAGGTAACATCTCAAAACAGTACCAGCCCATCGGGCTCAATCTTAGAACAATATTAGCCCCTCGGGCTCAATCTCACATCACAATGGGTACCCGCGCTCACTGGGGGTGTACAGACTCCGGGAGGGGCCCCTTACGGCCCAAGCGCAATATCAAGCCATCTCGTGGCATCAAATCTAGGCCCTCGGCCTCATATCAATCAAGCCACCTCGTGACATATTTATGTATCTCAGGCCCTCGGCCTCATATCAGTATCAATGTATCCTCACAACTAGGCCCTCAGCCTTACTCAGTCCAAAAATCATCACAAGCCCCTCGGGCAATAGTAAAATAGTATTTCTCAGCGCAAAACATCATTTAAAAATATCATTTAAGTCTCAAAACTGAGTAAAAATGGCTGAGTAGTAAAACAGTGAAAAATAACATGACTGAGTTCAAGTAATAAGTCAAAACAGTGAGGAAATAGTAATAAAAATCCCCGAAGGGTTCAAATAGTTGGCACGAAGCCCAAATATGGCAATCAGCCCAAATCATGGTGATAACAAATAAGTTTCAGTCAAATATGCGGTAAAATCATCAATCAGGATGGACCAAGTCACAATCCCCAATAGTGCATGATCACATGCTCGTCATCAAGCGTGTGTCTCACCTCAATATAGCACTACGATGTGCCAATCCAGGGTTTCAAACGCTCAGAGCATCATTTACATTCATTACTCACCTCGAACCGGCTAAATCTCTAACTCGCGATGCTTTTTCCCCTCGAATCGGCCTCCACGCGCGTCGAATCTATCCAAAATCAGAACGAATATGTCACAATATGCTAAGGGAACAAAGCCCAAGCGAAAACAAGCGAAAAATACCAAAAATTCCGAAATTGGCCAAAACCCGAGCCCCGGGCCAACGTCTCGAAAATAAAATATTTTCACATCAATAGATTTCTTATCTCCCCACGAGTTCATACATATCAAAAGTTCTCAAATCCGATCCCAAATGGTCCCTCAAATCCAGAATTAAAGGCCTAAGTTCTCAAGCCCTAGTTTCCCCAATTTTAACCTTTGATTTCCATAATTTCTAGCCCTAATCCATGAAATAATAGCATAGGAACGAGTTTTAGGTCCAAGTTCCTTAGCTCAAAGAAGTTCTCTTGAAATCCCTTTCTCAAATCGCCCAAAAAGCTCTCAAGCCGAAGCTAAAAATGGTGAAATATCCCAAAATTCGCGAAGAACCCTTTTTATACTTTCTGTCCAGTCAATCCGCACCTGCGGCACCATTGCCACTTCTGCGGTACCGCATATGCGGTCTCTCTTCCGCTTCTGTGGAACTCACTTAACGGGCCCTTTTCGCACCTGCGATCCCATCTCCACACCTGTGACTCCGCAGGTGCGGTCCAACTACCGCATCTACGGCTCCTGGCTCTTCTTCTCAAATCCGCTTATGCGGCTCCCCTTCCGCACGTGCAGCACCGCACCTATGGTCCCCAAACAGTAGGTGCAAAAATACCAGAAGCAACAAAACTTCAGCAGCTGCAGTTACACTTCAACTTCCCCGTTAACCACCCGAAATCACCCCAAGGCCCTCGGGACCTCAACCAAAAGCACAAACATAACCTAATACCTTATTCAAACTTGCTCCAATCATCAAAACACCTCAAACAACATCAATTCTACCAAATTACATCGAATTCAAGCCTAAGTTTCAAAACTCTTCCAAAATACGCTTTTGATAAAAAAAACCCAACCAAACCACGTTCGAATGACCTAATATTTTACACACGCATCCCAAATGCCACAACGAAGCTACTGCAACTCTCAGAATTTCGTACCGATCCCTATATCAAAATCTCGCCTATCAACCGGAAATCGCCAAAATATCAACTTCACCAATTCAAGCCTAAAACTGCTCCAACCCTCCAAAACCCATTCCGATCACACTCCTAAGCCATAAATCACCTCCCGAAGCTAACCGAACCATCAGAACTCGCATCCGATCCCTTTAACACATAAGTCAACATCCGGTTGACTTTTCCAACTTAAACTTCCTTAAAAGAGACTAAGTATCTCAAAAATCTTAGCAAAATCATTCCGAACTCGATTCGACTAGATCGATACCATAAAACATGGATAACGAAGCATAAAGAAGCTGAAATGGGGAAAACGGAGTGGTAACTCATGAGACGATCGGCCGAGTTGTCATATTCTCCCCAACTTAAACAAACGTTCGTCCTCGAACGAGTCAAGAAACATACCTGAAGCCTCAAACAGGTAAGGATATCTGCTCCGCATCTCCCGCTCGGTCTCCCAGGTAGCCTCCTCTACGGGCCGACCTCTCCACTGCACTTTCACTGAAGCTATATCCTTTGCTTCAACTTTCGAACCTGATGACCCAAAATAGATACTAGCTCCACATCATAGGTCAAATAATTATCCAATTATACCGTGCTAAAATCTAGAACATGAGACGGATCCCCAATATACTTCCAGAGCATAGAAGGATGAAATACCGGATGCACACTCAACAAGCTGGGTGGCAAAACAAGCTCATAAGCCACCTCCCCAATCCTCCAAAACACCTCAAAAGGCCCAATGAACCGAGGACTCAATTTCCCTTTCTTCCCAAATCTCATAACACCCTTCATGGGTGAAACCTTCAACAGAACCTTCTCGCCAACCATGTAAGACACATCTCGAACCTTCCTATCAGCATAACTCTTTTGCATCGACTGCGTTGTACGAAGCCTCTCGTGAATCACCTTCACTTTCTCCAAGGCATCCTGCACCAAATCAGTCCCCAATAGGCTAGCCTCACCGGGCTCGAACCAACCAACTGGAGATCTACACCGCCTCCCATACAAAGCCTCATATGAAGCCATTTGAATACTCAACTGGTAGCTGTTGTTATAAGCAAACTCTGCAAGCGGTAGAAACTCATCCATGATCCTCCGAAATCAATAACACAAGCACACAACGTGTCCTCCAATATCCGAATAGTACGCTCGGACTGCCCGTCCCTCTGCGGATGAAAAATTATGCTCAACTCTATCTGAGTACCCAACTCTCTCTGCACGGCCCTCCAAAACTGCGAAGTAAACTGAGTACCTCTATCTAAAATGATGGAAACTGGGACACCATGCAAGCGAACAATCTCTCGGATATGGATCCCTGCCAACCGCTGTGAAGAATAGGTAGTACATACAAGAATGAAGTGCGTGGACTTGGTTAGCCGATCCACAATCACCCAAATAGCATCGAACTTCTTCAAAGTCTGTGGAAGTCCAACAACAAAGTCCATAGTGATTCTCTCCCACTTCCACTCAGGAATATTCATTTGCTGTAGCAAGCCACCCAGTCTCTGATGCTCATATTTCACCTGCTGATAATTGAGACACCGAGCTAAAAATCCCACAATATGTTTCTTCATTCTTCTCCACCAATAGTGCTGCCTCAAATCCTGATACATCTTTGCGGCACCCAGATGAGTGGAATACCGCAAGCTATGGGCCTCCTCCAGAATCAACTCCCAAAGCCTATCCACATTGGGCACGCAAATCCGGCCCTGCATTGTCAACACCCCATCATCGCTGATGGTCACATCTCTGGCATCATCATGCTGAACTCTGTCCTTAAGGACTAGCAAATGCAGATCGTCGTACTGGCACTCTCTGATGCAATCATATAAGGAAGACCGAGATACCACACAAGCCAATACCTGACTGGGCTCCGAAATATCTAATCTCACAAACCGATTGGCCAAGGCCTGAACATCAACTGCAAGAGGTCTCTCCCCAACTGGAATATATGCCAAACTCCTCATACTCACTGCCTTTCGGCTTAAAGCATCGGCCACCACATTGGCCTTTCCCGGATGGTACAATATAGTGATATCATAATCCTTAAGCAACTCCAACCATCTCCGCTGCCTCAAATTAAGATCCTTTTGCTTGAACAAATGCTGAAGACTGCGATGATAAGTGAACACCTCACAAGATATGCCATACAAGTAGTGCCTCCAAATCTTCAATGAATGAACTATGGCAGCCAACTCCAAATCATGAATGAGGTAGTTCGTCTCATGGGGTGTCAACTGATGAGAAGCATAAGCAATAACTTTACCCTCCCGCATCAACACACAGCCAATCCCAACTCTTGAAGCATCACAATACACGTTATATGAACCTAAAGCCGATGGTAAAACCAACACTGGAGCTGTGGTCAAGGCTATCTTGAGCTTCTAAAAGCTCTCCTCACACTCGTCTGACCATACAAATGGAGCACCCTTCTGAGTCAACTTGGTCAAGGGCGATGCGATAGATAAGAATCCCTGAAAAAACCGATGATAATAGCCTACTAAACCAAGAAATCTACGAATCTCTATGGCTGAGGATGGTCTGGACCAACTCTAAACCGCCTCTATCTTCTTCGGATTTACCTGAATACCCTCACTGGACACCACGTGCCCCAAGAAAGCCACTAAACCAAGCCAAAACTCACACTTGGAGAATTTTGAATAAAGTTTCTCCTCCCTCAATCTCTGCAACACAACTCTCAAATGCTCCGCGTGCTCCTCCTGACTACACAAATACACCAGAATATCATCAATGAAGACTATGACAAATGAATTGAGATAAGGCCGGAACACGTTGTTCATCAAATGCATGAACACCGCTAGGGCATTGGTCAGCCCAAAAGACATCACCAAGAACTCATAATGACCATATCGGGTCCTAAAAACTGTCTTAAGAATATCTGAATCCCTGATCTTCAATTGGTGATAACCTGAATAGAGATCAATCTTGGGGAACACCCTCGCTCCCTGAAGCTGGCCAAATTAATCATCAATGTGAGGCAAGGGATACTTGTTCTTAATTGTTACCTTGTTCAATTGCCTATAATCAATGCACATTCTCATTGTGCTATCCTTCTTCTTCACAAACAGAACCGGCGCACCCCAAGGTGGCACACTAGGCTGAATGAATCCCTTATCCAAGAGTTCCTGAAGCTGCTCCTTCAATTCTTTCAACTCCGCTGGTGCCATACGATACGGAAGAATAGAAATAGGTTGAGTGCCCGGCACTAGGTCAATACCAAAATCAGTATCGCTGTCCGGCGGCATGCCCGACAGGTCTACAGGAAACACATGAGGAAAATCCCTCACAACTAGGACAAAATCAATACTGGGAGCCTCAGCTCCGACATCCCTCACACACGCTAGATATGAAAGGCAACCCTTCCCAACCATATGCTGGGCTTTCAAGAATGAGATCACTATACTAGAAACATAATCAGTCAGACCTCGCCACTCAATTCGTGGCACACCCGGCATAGCCAAAGTGATTGTCTTTGCATGACAGTCCAGAATAGCACGACATGGAGATAACCAATCCATGCCCAAAATGACATCAAAATCCACCATGCTCAATAGCAATAGATCCACTCGGGTCTCCAGGCCCCCAATAGTCACCACACATGACCGGTACACACGGTCTACAACAACAGTATTGCCCATCGGGGTAGATACATGAATAAATAGAGCAAGAAGCTCCCGTGCATACCCAAATAACGAGCAAAGTATGATGACACATAAGAAAAGGTGGAACCGGGATCAAATAATACAGAGGAATCTCTGTGGCAGACTGAAACAATACCTGTAATGATAGCATCTGAAGCAATAACATCTGGTCTGCCTGGGATTGCAAAGAAACGGGTCTGACCGCCCCCTGATTGACCTCCCCCTCTAGGGTGACCCCTGGCTGACTGACCTCCACTCCTAGGTGACTGAGCGGGTGGTGATGAAGAAACTGGCGTTGAAGTCGAAGATTGACCCCTCTATTGGGATGAACTAGAAACACGACGCGGACACTGCCTCCACATGTGGCCCATCTCGCCACACTCATAACAACTCCCAGATGCTGGAGAAGGGGACTGAAGGGAACCCCTCGCACCAGAGTGACTAGCTGATGCACTCGGCATAGAAGAACCCTAAACCGATGGGGCACGAGATGAACTTTGAGCTAGAAGAGCACTGAATAAGGACTGGCCCTGCTGATATCCATGATAACCATGACCTGAAGATGCCCCCCGATAACTTGGGCGAGCTGACTGAGCAGGCCTGAATGAACGACCTCTGCTATGCTGGAACTTGCCCCTCGAAGGAGCACCACCATAGCTGCCAGATCCTCGAGGCCTCTTGGCCTCCCTCCCCTCTCGCTTTTGACGGCGTACAGTCTCAATCTCACGGGAGATATCAACAACCTCCTCGAAGGTAGCACCAGTCACCCTCTCCCTGGTCATAAGAATACGGAGGTGATAAGTAAGACCATCAACAAATCTCCTGATCCTCTCTCGATCTGTCGGAACTATCTAGATGGCATGACGAGCCAACTCAGAAAACCTCAACTCATACTATGACACAGTCATATCCCCCTATCGCAACCACTCAAACTGTCTACGCAGCTCCTCTCTGTAGGACTACGACACATACTTATCCAAGAAGAGAATAGAGAATTACTGCCAAGTAAGGGGCGCTGCACCAACAGGCCTATGCCTCTCAAAATCCTCCCACCAACTAAAAGCATCTCCTGAAAACTGATAGGTGGTAAAAGTGACCCCGCTGGTCTCCAGAATACCGGCAGTACGAAGCATCCTCTAACACTTATCCGAAAAGCCCTGGGCATCCTCGCCCTCTGCGCCACTGAAGGTCGGAGGCTGTAATCTACCAAACCTCTCCAATCTACACTACTCATCCTCCGATATGACTAGAACCACATAATCCTGAGCAGCTACGACCGGCTGGGTTAGATGCGCCCCCGGCGTCTGAAGTCCCTGCACTACCTGCTCAGGTGTGCGAGCGGCGAGAGTCTGATTGCCTCCCCCTGCCTATGAAGTAGCTGCTGCTGTAGTGGCTGAAACTGCCTGAGCCAGGCCAGTGCAAACTGATAAGATCTGTGCCAAGGCCTCCTGAAGACCCGGAATCACGATGGGCACAACTGGTGCTTGAACTGGTGCTGCTGGAGCATCCATAGTTGGAGCCTGATCCTGAGTTGGGGCAGCTGGTGGATCAACAGGTACTGCCCTCACTGCTCTGCCTCTCCCACAACCATGACCTTATCCTCAGCCTCTAGTGGTCTCAGCTGGTGGCACTAGTGGTCATCCACCCCGCCCGGTAGCACATGTCCTCACCATCTGTGAGAGAATGGAATAATAGAAGTTTAGTACTCGGATCAACAAGTTCACACGACAAGAATTTCAAGAATATGAAATTTTTCCTAAAGGTTCTACAGCCTCTCGAGGATAAATACAGACATCTCCGTACCGATCCGCGAGACTCTACTAAACCTGCTCATGACTCGTGAGACCTATGTAACCTAGGCTCTGATACTAACTTGTCACGACCCTAACCCTGAATCCGGTCGTGATGGCGCCTCTCATGAAGACAAGGCCAGCCAGTTCAACCCAACTCAACTTTTAAAGCAGTTAATCAACATAAAAATAGTCTAAGCATAATTTAAACAATACTGAATAGCGAAAATATCGATAACAATGCGGAAGTCCAACCCGACACAACCCTAACCGGGGTGTTACAAGTCACGAGTATATCCAAACCATAATACTAGTCTACTAAAGTTATAAACTGCTACAAGTGTTTGAAAGGAAACAGAAATGATAGAGAAGTAGAGACACGGGGCTGCAGACGTCAACAACTACCTCGTAGTCTCCGAAAATCGCCTGAAACTGGAGGAATCAGCACTCAGGAGCGGTACCAGCTACGCCTGAATCTGCACACAAGGTGCAGGGAGTAAAGTGAGTACTCTAACTCCGTGAGTAACAAATGTAAATAACGACTGAAAGTAAGAAAACACATAAAAATAAGGCATTCTATACTGAAGCAGTAAAAATCACTTAAAAACAGTAAAATAGTGAAGAGTCAAGTAAATCCCTTTTCAACAAGAAAAACAAGTAATTGACAGGTAAGTAAACAAATAGAAGTTCGCCCCTCAGGCACAGTATCAACAAATCCGCCCATCGAGCAACATCTCAGAACAGTACTAGCCCCTCGGGCTCAATCTTAGAACAATATCAGCCCTTCGGGATCAATCTCACATCATAATGGGTACTCGTGCTCACTGGGGGTGTACAGACTCCGGGAAGGGCCCCTTACGGCCCAAGCGCAATATCAAGCCATCTCGTGGCATCAAATCTAGTCTCTCGGCCTCATATCAATCAAGCCACCTCGTGGCGTATATATACATCTCAGGCCCTTGTCCTCACATCAGTATTAGTGTATCCTCACAACTAGGCCCTCGGCCTTACTCAGTCCAAAAATTATCACAAGCCCCTCGAGCAATAGTAAATCAGTATTTCTCAGCCCAAAACATCATTTACAAATATCATTTAAGTCTCAAAACTAAGAAAAAATGGTTGAGTAGTAAAACAGTGGAAAATAACATGATTGAGTTCAAGTAATAAGTCAAAACAGTGAGGAAATAGTAATAAAAATCTCCGAAGGGTTCAAACAGTTGGCACCAAGCCCAAATATGGCAATCAGCCCAATTCATGATGATAGCAAATAAGTTTCAGGCAAATACGTGGTAAAATCATCAATCGGGACGGACCAAGTCACAATCCCCAATAGTTCACGGCCCCACGCTCGTCATCAAGCGTGTGTCTCGCCTCAATATAGCACTACAATGTGCAAATCCGGGGTTTCAAACCCTTAGAGCATCATTTACAATCATTACTCAACTCGAACCGGCTAAATCTCTAACTCGCGATGCCTTTGCCCCTCGAATAGGCCTCCACGCTTCGAATCTATCCAAAATCAGAAAGAATACGTCACAATATGCTAAGGGAACAAAGCCCAAGCGAAAAATACCAAAAATCCCGAAATTGGCAAAAACCCGAGCCCCAGCCCACGTCTCGAAAATCAAAAAATTTCACATCAATAGATTTCTTATCTCCCCATGAGTTTATACATATCAAAATTTCTCAAATCCGACCTCAAATGGTCTCTCAAATCCACAATTAAAGGCCTAAGTTCTCAAGCCCTAGTTTCCCAAATTTTAACCTTTAATTTCCATAATTTCTAGCCCTAATCCATGAAATAATAGCATAGGAAGGAGTGTTAGGTCAAAATTCCTTACCTCAAAGAAGTTCTCTTGAAATCCCTTTCTCAAATCGCCTAAAAAGCTCTCAAGCCGAAGTCAAAAATGGTGAAATATCCCAAAAATTCGCGAAGAACCCTTTTGTACTTTCTGTCTAGTCAATCCGCATATGCGGCACCATTGCCGCTTCTATAGAGGAGGCTTCACCATTTCATAACCCAATACCTTATTCAACATTTCACTAAAGCTCTTTTCAGACATGATCTTCGGTAGATTGATGATATAGATGTTCAATAAATTTATTTAATTGATACTTTGGTGGATCTGTTCAATGAATCATTATCAACCTCAATATTTGAGAAGGTGGTGTACGGGATTGGAATAAATCATTTCCGAAAAGTAAAGTTATTTCTAAAAAATAAAGTGATATTTATCATGAGGGGAGGAAAATATACCTTGTACTCTTTTTAGCTTAGCTACAGTTTTATTCCATTGGGTTTTCCTAGCAAAATTTTTAATGAGGCAGCAAGCAATGCGTATTACATTATATGTGTACTCTTTTTTCTTCACTAAAAATTTTTTTCCCATAAGATTTTTCCTAGTAAGGTTTTAATGAGGCACATTATCTATGGACATCCAAAGGGGAGTATTATAAAATATTGAATTATGGTGGATGTCCATAACCACCAAAGGAGTAATGCTCACTACTCTTCTCCATTATCTCCATAACTCCCACTACTCTAATACTTATGGAATTATGATTGTAACTCCATAATCTCCCCCATGATCTTCCTCCATGATCTCAAATGCTTAATCGCATGT
This sequence comes from Nicotiana tabacum, assembly GCF_000715075.1. Lineage (NCBI taxonomy): Eukaryota > Viridiplantae > Streptophyta > Magnoliopsida > Solanales > Solanaceae > Nicotiana > Nicotiana tabacum. The sequence goes on along the minus strand of NC_134087.1, from coordinate 140,980,651 downwards.
TTAATGACATGCTAAGGTATTCTTTGGTATTACCTCTATGTATTATTATAAATAAAGGATGAGAAGTGATATTGTATATGCTTGAAAAATATACTTAAATACATGGAAGAAATAAGAATCTCTCCTCTCTTTCTCTTAGCTTGTTTTTCCTTGTTCTATATTATTGTTTTGACCTATACTTCATAACATTTTTTTTAAAATAAAGACCTAATTATAAAAATGTTTTCTTTCGTAACTTGTTATTAGGCATATAATAATAACTTGAGTTCTATACCGTACTCTCACCTAGTTGCATGATTTTGTAGAGTCAGTCCTCTAAATTTATCATTTCTTAATTAAACACCTTTCATTGGTTAGAATACATGTTTTAAATGTCTCTATTGATTGACCATGCCTATGTGGACCTATGTGGCTTGAATAAGATCCATTCAACTTAATTAGAGTCTTTGATTCGAGTCTTAAGAAAGAAAAAGCTAATCTTACAAATCCACATTAGCTAAGTAAGTGAGTTTCTAAAATTGGATGCATATAGCAAAATATGTATTGTTAATACACGATTTTTATTTTGTATTCTACGATACATACAATAATACGCAGATTCTCTTTATAGCTTACCGTATATTAGTAATGCTGGTCTTTAGTCAAATAAACGCCACATAAGTAATTATGCAGAAATTACCTTTTTTATGTGACAAATCAAATATTGTGTTACTTATGTGAATTTTTATGTATGAATTATTTTCATTAATGTGGCTGTATACGGTCAAAATCGGGCTTGCTCTTTTCATGATTGATCGAGACCGGGGTATGGCAGGCCAAGGTTCGATCCCATGTCATACCGGATTGTGACACGATGTTAGATTTCCAAGCTCGTGACTTAGGAACCGATTTAGATCAAGACCAACTAAGATCGAGACCAAATGGGATGGAAATCGAGCAAGATCGAGGGAAGCCTGCCACGCCAAATAAAGGAAAGCCAAGATATCCGCGATGGGGCGAGGATCACAGCAGGAATCTCGGTACGTATCAAGAAGAGGCCGATTAATCGGCTAATCATGGGATTTCTTACTGTATTTAGAATTTTGTATTAAGGGTAAGACTCTCTTGCTATATAAAGGGTGTTTGATCATTTGTAAAACATATCATATTCACGCTACATAAAGTAATATACTGTCTTTCTCTATGCTCTTAATACTCTGTTATTCTGTTCATACTTCCAGTAAAATACTCGTTTGATTCGAAGGCGACCTAGCTCGAGGATCAAAGCTATACATCTATTTTGGTTTGCTTTATTTATATTTTCTGTTAATTTTAAAAACAATATTGTGTTTTTCTCAGTTTGTGCCAAGTGACATCACGTTTTCTTAAAACTACAATATAAATTCAATTGTTATCCATTTTTAGGGTAAACAATTTGGCGCCCACCATGGGGCTAAGGATAGTAGTGATTGCCTGGTACAAATTTTCATAACACATACTATTTTACATTTGTTCTTTGAAGTATCTTTGATTACAGGATCAAAAAATGTCAAACTCTCAGTCAGCAGCTCAACACATTGACAATGATCTCAGCCACCACAGCGAGAATGAGAACATTGCACCAGGAAACGATGTACCCCCTGCTGGCCTCGATGGAATTCCAGTTGTAGATCCAATCGATGTCAGTTCGCATGTAGCCATAAATGAAAATTTGGCCGTCCATCCCAAAAGCAGCGTTCACGGGGGTACCCGATCAGCTACTCAGAACACACATGGCGGTGAAGATGGTGGGATCATCCTTCGTGTGATCTTCAAAATGTTGCAGGCCCAACAGGCAGCAATAGCCCAACTCCAAAATTAGAACAGCAGGGTCGAACTCAAGCAATCTCAGGAAGTTGTACACATGGTCGAATCAACTTCTAGGAAATTGAATGAGACGAAATCGGAGACCAATCCTGGTATCATAAAAATGCTCGAAGAATTGACAAAGCAAATTGAGACAGGGGAAAAAGAAGATTGAGGAAAATGATAAGAAGGTGGAAACCTATAATTCCAGGGTCAACCAATTCTCGGGGGCACCACCGATATTGAAAGGACTAGATTCCAAAAAGTTTGTACAAAAACCTTTCCCCCCAAGTGCGGCTCCGAAGCCAATCCCCAAGAAGTTCCGTATGCCCGAGATTCTTAAGCATAACGGGACAACTGATCCAAATAAACACGTCACCTCCTACACGTGTTCTGTTAAAGGAAATGAATTGGAAGATGACGAGATCGAATTTGTCTTGGTGAAAAAATTCGGGGAGACTTTATCGAAGGGTGCTATGATATGGTATCATAATTTACCGCCTAATTCTATTGACTCTTTTGCTATGCTTGCAGATTCTTTTATAAAGGCACACGCCGAGGCCATTAAGGTCGCAACAAGAAAGTCGGACCTTTTCAAGGTAAGGTAGAAGAATAACGAGATACTCAGAGAATTCGTATCTCTATTCCAAATGGAACGAATGGATTTGCCACCGGTCACCAACGATTGGGCTATTCAAGCTTTCACTCAAGGTCTCAATATTCAAAGTTCCATAGCTTCACAGCACTTGAAGCAGAATTTGATCGAATATCCAGCTGTGACTTGGGCCGATGTACACAATCGGTATTAGTCGAAGATCAAGGTCGAGGATGATCAACTAGAGGCTCCTTTTGGGTTCGTTTATCCTAATAGGCCTGTGGATAGAATCAAAAGGGATATCGTCCGAGAACCAATGTCGAATAGAGATCGATACCAACCATATAATAGAGATCGTAGAGGCAGTGAGTCTGGGCAAAACTCTGCACGGAATGCGAGGAGAAATGATCGAGGTCAAAGTTCATGGAGACTCATGAGCAAGAGTGGTTTTGATAGGGATGCCAGGCCCAAAGAAGCACCGTGATTGTTAGAATATAACTTCAATGTAGATGCATCCGCCATTGTATTAGCCATCGGACATATCAAAGATACTAGATGGCCTCGACCTCTGCAGACCGATCTGGCCCAGAGAAATACCAACCAAATATGCAAGTATCATGGCACTCATGGCCATAAAATAGAAGATTGCAGATAGCTGAGGGAGAAGGTAGCCCGGTTGTTCAATGAGGGACACCTTCGAAAATTCTTAAGCGATCGGGCCAAGAATCACTTCAAAAATAGGGATTCAAACAGACAGCGAGCAAGAAGAGTTATACCACGTGATTCATATGATCATTGGAGGGGTCGATATTCCTCAAGGACCAGTATTGAAACGCCCAAGGGGTTGATCCCAAGGGAGAAGCGAACTCATGATTACGACCAGAAGGAATCTTGTCTTTCAATGACGAGGATGACGAAGGGATCATACAACCCCACAATGACGCACTGGTAATATCTGTACTTATGAATAAGACTCAAGTTAAACGTATTTTAATTGATCCAAGTAGCTCGACTAATATTATCTGATCGAGGGTCGTAGAATAGCTCGGCCTATAGGATCAAGTTGTGCCCCCGGCCCGAGTACTAAACGGCTTCAACGTGGTGCGTGAAACCACCAAAGGCGAGATAATTTTGCCAGTAAACGTGGCTGGGACCATCCAAGAAATGAAGTTCCATATTATCGAGGGCGATATGAGGTATAATGCCTTATTCGAGAAACTGTGGATCCACAATATGAGGGCAATGGCCTCAATCCTTCATCAGGTTCTAAAGTTCCCGACGCTAGAGGGAGTCAAAACAATCTATGGGGAGAAATCCGCCACCAAAGAAATGTTTTTCGTCGATGAAGTGATACCGATATCGGCGATCTCATCAATGAACGGTCAAATTCAAAGGGAAAACAATAGGTCAATTAGCAACCGATTGTGAAAGAAATTTTTTTCTTTTTTTGAAGGACTATTTTTGTTACGGATTTCGGACGTCTCCGAGCGGTGTTTAATTGGCCGTAGCCTTTTAGTTTAGGATCTTCCCATTGGGCTCATTTTGCCATTTTATTTTATCCGAGCTTGCTCGAGATAACAGTCCCCGAGTGGGGTAGCCATGGCCTTTAGAAACCGGGGAGTTGCCTAGTAGGTCTTTCGTCCCCGAAGCTCAATAATTCAATCTGTTTGAGTTTTGTTTTTCAGACGGCATTCCCCGAGTGTGGGAGTGATTATCCGAACTCTTGTTATAATCGGCCCTTGATCCCATTTTCTTAAGAGATCGAAAGTATGGATCATAAAGTAGATATTTTTCCAAGACATTAGATTGTTGTAAGGAAAGTAATTCTCTTTATTCTTGTCAAAAATAGTCACACATACATACATGTTTTATGTCAGGGCTTGAGCAATCTATGTGGGCACAATTTGTTTTGACAGTTTCGCCCTTACAATAAATCCTACCTATTGAGACCCTTCCATTTCGAAATAATTTCCTTGCTAGAACAATTCAATATCCGAGGGTAATCTCCCCCAATATTCGAGGTTGATTGTAGAGAAATCTTGGATACTATAAACACAGTCCTTGATACTGATTCATGACCAGCCTTCAATTCTAAGTTAGCACGATCCACTGTTGCCTCGTTAAAAACCTTGCCAAAAAACCCAATTGGGACAAAAATGGTTCAAGGGAAAAAGAGTGCAATGTGCGCTTTCTAAAGGCTTCGTGCTGCTCATTGTTGATAAACTGCAAATGTTAGTCAAGAAATAGAAAGAATTGAAACGGAGTCGTACCTCAGCAGTAATATCATTTGAGATGAGTTACGTTCCAATTGTTCAGTAGTAGTTCTTCGTCTATCGTTCCGAGCTTATAGGATCCTTTCTATGTGATCTCAAGAATTTGGTATGGTCCTTCCCAGTTCGGACCCAATTTCCCTTCATTTGGAATTCAGGTGTTTAATGTGACCTTACTCAGTACCAAGTCCTCGACATTAAAATATCGAAGGTTGGCCCTTTGATTGTAATACCTTTCGATCCATTATTTCTGGGAAGCCAATCGAACAAAGGCAGCTTCACGTCGTTCATCTAATAGCTCCAGGCTCGTATTCATGGCCTTGTCATTTAATTCCTTCGTCACATATCAGAATATGATGATTGGCTCACCGACTTCGACTAGTATTAAAGCTTTGGTGCTATAAATCAAAGAGAATGGGGTAGCTCCGATACTAGACTTCGAAGTTGTGCGATACGCCCAAAGGACTTGGGGCAAGATCTCTCTCCATTTTCCCTTGGCGCCGGTCAACCTTTTCTTGAGGTTTTAGATTATGGTTTTGTTGGTCAATTCAGCTTGTCCATTCCCATTAGGATATAGGGTGTTGATAAGACCCTTTTGATCTTGTGGTCTTCGAGAAATTTGGTCACTTTGCTACCAATAAACTGTTTTCCGTTGTCACATGCAATTTCGGATGGTATTCTGAATTGACATATGATGTGGTCCCAAATGAAGTCGATAACTTCTTTTTCCCTAATCTTATGGTATGCCTGTGCTTTAACCCATTTAGAGAAATAGTCAGTCATAAACAAAACAAATTGAGCCTTACCTGGTGCTGATGGAAGAGGACTGATGATGTCTATCCCCCACTTCATGAACGGCCATGGGGATAAGACCGAATGGAGTAGCTCCCCGGGTTGATAAATCATTGGTGCATGTCTTTGTCACTTGTCACATTTTCGAAAAAAATCTTTTGCATCTTTCTCCATGTCTATCCAATAGTATCCGGCTCTGATTATTTTGTGGACTAATGATTCGACACCGGAATGATTTCCGCAATTGCCTTCATGGACTTTCCCTTAGAACATATTCGGTATCTCCTGGTCCCAAAAATATTGCTAACGGACCATCAAACATCCTTCTGAACAAGGTCCCATCTTTGGACAAAGTGAATCATGATGCCTTTGTGCATAAGGCTCTCGATTCTTTTGAATCTGAGGGAAGCTTTCCGTTCTTCAAATATTCTATGTATTTGTTTCTCTAGTCCCAGGTTAAACTTGTGTAGTTTATCTCGGTGTGACCTTCTTCGACCACTGATTTTATAAGTTGTACGACAACACCCGAATTGAGTTCGTTGTCTTCGACCGATGACCCTAGATTTTCGAGGGCATTGATAACTATGGATTCTAGCCTATCTTATTCTTTTTTTTGCTTAGGTTTTGGATAAAAAATGTGTAAAAGTATTCCCAAAAACTAACTTATTGTGCTTGATTGCAGTGTTTGGTCAAAATGAGGCAAAAAAGCCATAACCAACTTATGAAGGAGTTAAAATTGCACAAGTTCAAAGCTGAGATAAAAGCGCTGACCGCATAAGAAAAGAGCGGCCGCTGAAGGTCCACTGCTAAAGCGGCCACAATTACGCTGACAACAGAATTGAGGTTCAGAGAAGGCATTTTTAGGTACAATAGAGACCGCTGACCGCGATAAAATAGCGTGGCAGTGGAATATCTGATGTAGCCGCGGTACAAATTCCGCTGAGGGCGAAATAGAGATTCAGAGGCCTTGAAATATGAGCTCAAGTGACGAATGCAACCCGCAAACATTTTATGCGGCCGCAATTGAAACCAACACTGACGCGGCAGAATTTATGCCGTCCACGAAACCTAGCTCAGTCCCAGTCCAAAATTGAAGAAACGTGGAACGCGCTTGTTTTTGCACGGCCGCGAAAGTTCATACGCTGATGCGCCCAGTATTCCGCTGACAGCGGAACCTCCGTAGGGGTATTTTTGTCCAGTAATTTTAGCTGTGTATAAATAGATCTTTTTCACATTTTAGGGTATCTTTTGTATCGGGGAGCTCATGAGCAGTCGTACTTTACCACTTTGAGTAATTTTAGAGTAGTTTTAGCTTATATTCTTAAATTTTAGTCTTGTAATCAACTTTTATGGCTTATATTTCATCTTCATCTTTGATTTCTACCTTGATTATGAGTAGCTAAACTCATTAGCTAGGGTTGTGACCCAACCTTAGTGTGAGTATTTAATGGGTCTTCAATTTTAGGGCTTAATTGTTTTTGGGTTAGTGATATTTAGCTTGATTCATGCTTTAATTGTAAAATTAGTAGTTGAAAACACTAATTCGTGCCTTTATGACTTAGACTCTTCTTGAGAAAGAGGGACTAAGTATAGAAAAATTAGGCTAACAAGGAATTGGGGTGCATTCAAGAGATTGATAGCCCCAATTAAAGAGTTAAACCTAGAGATAGTAATACCCGACTTGAGCCAATTTTACTTGCATTGTCTCCATACCCATTTGGGCTTGAGAAAGCAAATTAGGGCAAAGTCACTCAAACTATCAAGAGGTATAGAGTGAGTAATTTTGTGTAAAAGTTATATCACGACCCCAAATATAATAAGCTTTGTCCTAAATTTTAGATCCCGTTAGATACTCGCCTAGGTGTAAGTCACTTCCCTTGTAGTTTTTATCATTTGAGAAAACTTTTACAAATATATTTTACTTAGATTATTTTCAGCAATCAATAGCATTAAAAGTAGAATAGTAACAAATCCAAAACATGGTTAGCAGTGCAATTAAAAGCAACACGCATAACTAGATTAGATAGAAACCCAACTCCCAATCAATTAACTCCCTATGAAAATCGATCCCGACCTTTTGGGTAAAAGTTGCATCGACCACTCATTACCATTATATAGTGGTGTAGGGTTGGAGCCGATCACTTTTTGGCATCGTTGCCAGTTTTGGCTATCTATATAACTAGTTGTGTGTCTTGTTTTTCTTTCCTTTTGTTTTACTAACTTGTGTGAGTAAATCGATTCAGGTACAAAATGGCAAATAATAATCCTATCGGAAATGTTCTCCCGGGGGAGGAGGTAGATGATAATGCTAAAGATGAGGTGCCTCTAGTACCTCAAGCTCAAAGAAGAGGCTGCCAATGAAAACATTCCAGACCCTCCCCCAGCTCCTCCATGAGTAGCTCCTAGGGTGCTTCCAAATGAAGGGTACGCAAGTGCAATTGTCCCACCTCGGATCCGGGCGGGCAATTTATAGATTACAAATGTCATGTTAATCTTATTGGAGCAAAGAGGGTACTTCACAGGCACTCCCCATCAGAATGCATATAAAAATCTAATGGGCTTTGTGGATACCTGCTATCGCGCCCCCTTTTTCCTTTGCAGAGTCCGGGTTTCGACATTCATTGGGAACGACTCGTTTCCTTTTGGGAACTGGGTATTTGAAGAGTCGCCACCTAACGGATTAAGGTGCGCTAGGGAACCTAGAGCAATTAACTCATGTAACCAGTTTGCATTACCAGAGATTAGGGTAAGGGCTCGAAATAACCTTGAAGGGAAGGTGTTAGACACCCCTCGCAGTCCACAATGGTGGGTCCCGACCGAACTTAGTTATGTGAATTAGTCATTAATAGGTAAACAGTCTAAGCACACATATATAATCAAGGAAGTTTAGATGGTCCAAGCATACATATATAAAGTAAGGAAGGGAAGTCCTAATTTGGTTAGCCTATAGGATCAATTTGTGCAATGCCCGATAATCCTCCTCAACTAGAGGGGCTACACATGACATTATCGCGCAGGTCATCATATCCTTTTACTACCCATTACCCTCCCCTTAGTGGTTATATAAGCGAGTTTAATTAACGAACTCTAGGTGTGCTTTACCCGTCCTTTCCTTGTGGTCCCGGAGGCGTTTGGGACCTCTATACTTAGGCAGTTCTAGACACTCCTAAGGTATTTAAAAGGTAAAATCTAAGCGACAACAAAGAACAAGTAGGACTATCACATAGGGAAGCAATTAGGGCTCATGTTTGCCTCCACGTATAAACAGATACATAGCACGTCTCACACAATTGATTTTAATGAAATTCAGAAGGCCCTAGAACATGATATCTAGATGAGCATCACAAACACAGAATATGCAGCATTTGTTTAAGAGCAAAGTGGCAGAACTCTAATTAGCTTTCTTATTGATTTTATAGCCTATTAAACCCGGACAATTTCACATATAAATAGAACCCAATTTCACAGTTATAAGACCATTAATTACCTAAGGCTTGCCTAGGCGTGAGTCTGTATGCAATCATAATTCTGGGAATTGGCTAAGACAACTTGAAGTCATTGAATCCTATAGGCATACTGAATTAGGTGATTAATGTTACATAACCGATTTTCATGTTTATACTAGAACATAATATCTATTTTGGTTCGTTTTAAAACCTTTTATTCAGACAGTTATTCATCTAAACAACATAGATGCAATCTGAAGCAAATGCAAACAGAGTCCTAAGGCAGGATTTCTAGATGGTCATTTTATCAAACGTGATTATAGCAGTAGTTTAATGACATGATTTACAGGTGATAACAACTTATGCAGAATTAGAAATGAAGTGATGAACTATAACATGTTTTCTAATATGCAAAGGCAGTAAACGTGAACATCCTAAGGTAGGATTTCTAATGCAAAGAGCATAGACCTATGACATGTTTCTAATGCAAGTAACATAGCATATCGACCTAAAGCATGATTTCTATCATAATATCAACCCAAAGCAGGAAATTCATATATATATATAAACCTAAGAGCATGATTTCTATTGCAGATCACATATATGAACCTAAAAGCATGATTTCTACCCGATTTCCACAAAAATCATGTATGAACCCCACCCTTTTTTACTAATTGCCCCAATATCTGTTTACAAATAATGTTATTACAGACCAGAATCAAATGAATAACATAAGTAAATGAAACTATACTGTAGGGAGCCTAAATCAGGCCCAAAGTAAACCTGGGGATGCCAGGCCTTCAACATAGTCTCAGAAGCCAAAGATCTCATAGCCAATAATGTGTCTTGGTGTGTCAGAGTTCCCTAAGGACCTCAGGGATCCTGGGCAGTGCTCACACCAAGACCTATCTCAAGTAGGGGATTGATTATGTGCAGTGTGGAAGGGACAACCCTGGTATGCCAGAGTGCAGGGGGATCTCAAGGATCCCTAAGTAGTACACATACCATAGGGGCAGAACTTAAATAATCTAAGAGTAGAAGTGAGAGTGCTTGACATAAAACAATGTTGAAATAAACTTTCAGGAGTGAAAAAGGTTTTCAGGAATAGACACAGTTTAGAGAAAATACTAAGAGTGAAAAATAGTTTTGAGATCAATTCTGAGAAGAGCAATCACACAAACTTAGAATGCTTAGAATCACAATTATTCAACAATCAGCTTTGCAAATAGGGGTCAAGGGGGTTGGGACATAGAGAGTCCAAACATACAACAGGGTCTAGGGGAGCATATGGAGCAACGACTATACAAAACAAATAGGAATCTAATAGTTCAGAGACTTAACAAACTAGTCATGATAAGAAACAATTAGGACATAGTCATATTGAAGACAAAGTGTGTGCTCATTAGGATCAACCAAGTACATTAGACAACTAAATTATCAACATGACTAAACCAATTAAAGAGACTAAACAGGGGCTGAATAAATATGCTAGTAGAATATCAAACAATCAAGTAAGACTTAGGCATGCTGACTACACATTTAACAAGAGAAGGCAGAATTTAAACATGCTGACTAAAACAGTAAACATGGAAACAAATTGAGTAACTAGTACAGGAACAAGCATGAATGTATAGACATGGAACACATAAAGTTGAGTTTCAAAAATTAGCTAGAGACATACCAATTAAAGAAGAAAATGCATAATGTAAAACACAGGTGCAATTCCACTATCTAGCCTCGGCTTTCAGCCAGTTAGACCAACAGTTAGCATAAGTAGCAAAAGAAGAGAGAGTTTTGAATGTATGCGTGTGTATTCTGAAACTATGTGTTCGTGCATTGAATGGAGCAGAATGATAGTGCTTATATAGCAGTTCAAGAGTATAGCCAAAATAAGGTAAAGGAATCAACATTCAGTCAATTAAGGAAATCATAGGATCACAGAATCCAATCGCATAAAGGAGTTCAGAATAGACTCCTTAATTAGGGGTAATTGATCAAATTGTAATAATAGGGGTCTAATTAGGGAAAGAATCCCAATCATACCATGTAAAGGAATCAGTAAGAATCCACAAAACTATGCGGATAGCTTATTAAGGCTAGGCAGGTAAATATTGCAAATAAGGTAAAGGAAGTAATCAAATAATCAATCAATCTTTACAAGGGACAGAAAATCAAGGAGTTATTCCCATAAATGACTCGGATTGAGTTTTAAATAAGGCAAGGAGTGGGTTTAATAGTCAGTTAGGGTTAGAGCCCATAAATCAAGCAATCAATCACACGAATAAGGCAATCATAGGTAATTAAAGACCAATCAAAGGTCAGTTAACCCATAAATAGGCAAGAGATGTAAATTAAGAGCCTCAGAATTAAGGGAAACAAATAGAAATCAGTAAATTACTTTAGTAAACAAATGAAACCCTAGATAATTAGGCTAGTCAATTAATTATTCCAACAATAACAGACAAGACGTTGATATCAAACAATGAATAGTCAGTCAATTGAACCAGAAACATAATCATGCGAGAAAGATTAAACAAAACATGAGGATCTCAGAAAACCTTTTGCAAAAACAGAAGAAGTAGAAAAACCCTAATTTTAAAACACTTAAGGTTGATTGATAGTATAGAAATCAAATGAACCTTAAAGAAAACAACCATGGAAACTAGAAACACTTCAAATGGGCAGGGATTCAGACAACAACTAACAAAGAAACCAAAAAATCCTAGAATAACATAGTGCTGAAAATCGATTAACAGTAAGGAAGTAAGAGAACCTTAAAGAAAATCAGTGATGAACTCAGAATTGCTCCAAATCTTCAAAGATCTGAACCGATTCAAGTCCAATCATTAGGTTTTTGAAGAAAAAAAGAAAGGGTAAAGGGAAATCGGGTCTTGAACTAGAGATTTGAACCGTAGAACATCGATAGAAAAAGCACTCACAAACCATCGACGGACTCTCTGAGGGTCTTGGGCAAGATCTGGACTAGATCTCTTCGAGACCTTTCCATGAAATCACAAAAACGAGCAACAAGGAGATGTAGGGGACAAGTAGAAGTCTCAAATAGCCATGGGAATCCATGGATCGAGTGGGAATCGGAGGGGTTGGGGATGGTTTGGGTGGCGGCGGCTAGGGTTAGGGTTGGGGTCTCAGAGAGACGGAGAGCAGAGGAGTTTTAGGGCGGCTGTTTGTATCAAATGAATTAGGTTAGGGGGGTCGTTGGGTTAAAAATGGTAAGAAATGATAATGGCCGTTGATCTCTGTGGTCAACAACAAGGATTTAGAGGGTTTGGGCCGGGTTTAATTTGATTTGGGCCTGGTCTTAATGGGTTAGTGACCCTGGGGTTAAAATTGGGCTGTTCAATTAGGCTAGATCTGAAAATAAGAGGGCTATTTATTAAATACCCAAGTAATTGAATAAAAATTATTTTATAAAATAATTAACAATGAGAAAAAATAATTTTCATGCATAGAAGTGCTTTAAAATAATTATTCAATAATTTAAAAATATAATAGACCAATTTTTGGTACAATAATACAGTGATGTATGCATGGGCTATAATTGAAAAATTATTGCAATTGTAACCAAAAGGTATAAATCTGGCCATTTGTGAAATAATTTGAACTTAATATGGCTATAAGTAGCAAAATTAAGTCAATGAAATGTTATAGAGACATTTGTGATACAATTTTGTAATTGTTTATATAAATAAAATACTAGAATAAATTAATTTAAAAATAAAGAAATTATGGAAAAATATCAATTAACGCTAATGCATAGTTTTGAAGGTATATATGCACTTTAAAAATATTATAGGGAAAAATTGGGTATCACACCTGCTGGGGAAGCAAAAAGACAAATGTGTCGGAGGATGCATTGAGACTGAGATTGTTCCCTTTTTCACTTAGAGGGAAAGCTTTGGACTGGTTCGAAAGACTCCTCAACCATTCCATCACTACGTGGGATGAGTTGGCCGACAAGTTTATAGCCAAGTTTTTCTTACCGGGACATATGGATGTATTATGGGATGCGATCTTAGCATTTAAACAGGAACCAAATGAACCCCTTCATTAGATCTGGGATAGATATAGAACTATGGTCAAGGAATGCCCCAACAATAATAAGACTGAAGCAATGATCCAACAGACATTTTATCGGGGAATAAACATGACCAATCAATGTCTGGTAAACCGGTTAGGAGGGAGTAATTTTATGAAGCTACCTTATGTTGAGGCCTGTGAGATTCTTGATGAGATGGCTCACACTTCCTCAACCTGGCAGAGTCGGGCAAATGTTCCTAAGAGGGACCCTCATGTCCTAAATCTTCCCAAGGAACTTCAAGATCACGGACAAGCCATAACTGAGTTGACAACAACCATGAACCAATTAGCCAAAGCACATCTTCAGCAGATTCAAAGACCAAAGCAAGTAAACGCAATGGAAGGGGTTAATCTATTGGTAAATAAGAGGAGACAACATGGTCAACAAATGCAAGTCAGTCATGATCAATATGAGTAAGGTAGTAGTGGTTACAACCAAGATGATGGGTATGCTGAGCAAAGTGAAGAGGTTTTGTATGGCAACAACTATCAAGGACAATGGGGTAATGCTCCAAATCAACAATGGATATTGTGAGCACGTGATTTTTGTTTTTCGCGACAATCACTCCAAAAAGAAACGAAAATAATAGCAATTGGTCTTGCTGTACAATTTCTGGATTTTTACGTGGCACTTTGTTAATTATTTATTATTTTGGCCCATTTTTATTTTATTAAAACAAAATATAAAAAATGTGTGTCATGCGTAGTTTAAACCGTAGTCCGGTTATTAAATGGAAAATCATAAATATGCATCTTTGTCCTGATTGTTGCCTTGTTTGATTTTACCTACTTTAAATATTTTAATATATGTGTGTAAAATAATGGTATTGAGTGTTTAATTAATGAATTTTAATTTGGTTTAATTAGGTTTTTGTTTTAAAAATAAAAAAAAATAATATATAGAAGAAAAGAGTGCAAAAATTGGCTTGAAATCGAGTTGGGCCTGCTCCCATTTCAAAATCTGAGGCCCAAATCAAGCCCAGAACGTGAGCTTGCCCCAGTCCAGACCAGCCGACCTCAGGAACGTCCAAACGACGTAGTTTCGATTTGGTTTGATCTGGGCCGTTGATCTCAGAATGATCAACGGCCAAGATCACATTCCCCATACCCACTAACGAACCCGACCCGTTCAAACCCGGACCAACCCAACCCCTTGCATTCGAAACGACACCGTTTCCCACCAGTTGAAAGATCCTGGCCCTTCATCTCGCCTCATCCGACGGCCAGGATCTATCTATCCACTAACTATAAGCCTATAACTATTACCCTGCCCCCCTATCCAAACCCTCATGCCTTAGTCGTCCCCTCCACAGACCTCAATCCCCCAAACCCTAGCTGCCTCTGTACACCTTCACCATGAAAGCCGGCGGCATGGACGCCGGTGACCCCCTCCTTGACACCATAGGACCACCTCATTACCCTGAGCATAGATCTGTTATCCTTTTCCCTCGAATCAGATCCTAGTTGCTTGAATCTTCATTTGAAGATTCGAGCAGAACCTCACCTTACACCGATGTACCCCAGTTTCATACCAGATAGTCCCCGGACCTCCCTCGTGACCAAACCATGCTTAGTTTGGTCCGAATCTAACCACGGGAACCTAGATCCCAAATCTACCACCTAGGTTTCCTCGTGACTGACTTATGTCTGTTTGAGCCAAGTGATTAGGGTCTAATGGACCTTAATCGAAGTGTTTCTCATTTGAGAAACACTTCGATTAAAGTCCGTTCAACCCCAAGAAAGGTCTATTCAAGTCCAGCTAAGGCTTTCTGATTTTTCGGGGATTTAAGGTAAGTTTGTTTTTCCTTTTTCTTTATTCAGTCCATGTGTTGATTAAAGGTCTGTTCGTTGGCCAAATGTCTTGTTTAATTTGTGTTTTGAATTTTACCAACTGAATCATGTCCACCTTGCTTGAACCTCTGTGTTAGCTATAACAAGCCATCTCATGGCATAACAAATTAGGCCTTTGGCCTCTCATATATCACAAATCAGTACAACATGTTGCGGCGCGCAGCCCGATCCCATGATATCCTTACCACATAGGCCCTTGACCTCACTCAATTAGAATCCTCTCAAACCACTCAGGCTAACAGTTTAACAGGACGCTCAGCCCAAAATATCATTTATAGTATCAAAACTAAGTAAATAAGGCTGAGTTATGAAATCAGCAAAACACAGCATGATTGAGTACAAATATTAAATCAAAACAGTGAGGAATAGTAGTAAAAAGCCCCTAAGGGTCAAATAGCTTAGCACAATGCCCAAATATGGTATTCAGCCCAAAATATGGTAATACTTTCCAAACACAATAGTATCAAATAGTTATTAGTCAAATATGCGACTTAATAGTCGTACGGGACGGACTAAGACGCAATCCCCAACGGTTCACACCCCCACACTCGTCATCTAGCGTGTGCGTCACCTCAAAGTAGTGAAACGATGTGAAATCCGGGGTTTCATATCCTCAGGACAATATTTACAGTCATTAGTTACCTCAAACTGGACAAAACTCTAGCCCGTGATGCCCTTGCCTCTCGACTCGGCCTCCAAATGCTCTGAATCTAACCAAAATCAATATCACATCATTAATACATGTTAAAGGAACAATGCCCATGCAAAAATTATCAAACTAACTCAAAAATTCCGAAATTAGCCAAACCCGGCCCTTGGGCCCACGTCTCGGAGTCCAACAAAAATCATGAAACCAGAAACTCCTTTCACTCCCGAGTCTATATATACCAAAAGCATCAAAATCGGACCTCAAATGGCCCCTCAAATCCCCAATTCAAACTCTCCAATTTCAAGACCTAATCCCCCAATTTGCACCCTTAAATCCCACAAATTTCATGTTTAATCAACTGAAAATCACCATAGAATCGAGTTTTAGATTCAAAAACATTACCTCAACGAGTTTCCCCTTAAATCCCTCTTCAAAATTCTCTAAAAGCTCCAATCTCGTCTTCAAAAATGGTGGAAATGGGAAAACATTCGCGAAGAGTTTAATTTATACCTTCTGCCCAGGCATTTCCGCATCTGCGGCCCAATTATGTACCTGCGGGACCGCACCTTCGGTCCAAATGCCGCATCTGCGCATTTCACTTAAGTCTCCAGCTTCCGCACCTGCGCCCCAGGCCTCGCACTTGCGAGCTCGCAGGTGTGGTCCAATCCTCCGCTCCTACAACAAAATCCACATCTGCGGTTGCTTCCCGCATCTATGATCATCGCACCTGCAGTCCCCACTCCGCAGGTGCGGAAACATCAGAAGCAGCAGCTTCAGCTGTAAAATCCCACTTCCAAACTTCTCCGTTAACAATCTGAAATCATCCCGAACCCCTCGAGGCCTCAACCAAATATACCAACACATCACATATCAACATATGAACTTATTCGAACCTTCGGAACACTCAAAACAACATCAAAACACCAAATTACCCTAAGATTCAAGCCTAAGAACTTCTAAACATCGAAATTTCGCAAACGATGCCGAAACATACAAAACCCCGTCCGAATGACCTGAAATTTTGCATAAACGTCATAAATGATACTACGAACCTATTCCAACTTCCAAAATTCCATTCCGACCTCGATATCAAAATTTCCACTGCCGACTGAAAATCGCAAAATTTTCAATTTCGCCAATTCAAGCCTAATTCTACCACGGACCTCCAAATCACATTTCGAACGTGCTCCTAAGACCCAAAATCACCTAACGATGCTATCCGAACCATAAAAACCCAATTTTGTTATCATTTACCCACAAGTCAACTTCCAGTTGACTTTTCCAACTAAATAACCAATTTAAGAGACTAAGTGTCTCATTCCACCCGAAGACCACTCCGAACACAACACCACCAACACGATATGATGAAATACAAATGAACAACACACAAGGAAGCAGAAATAGGGGAGATGAGACTATAACTCATGAAACGACCGGCCAAGTCGTTGCAAAGGGCCTCCGGCTGCATTGCTTAATGTTCTACGCGAGGCCTGTGTCAATCCATCCAAAAAGTCCTCGAGTTGTATCCAGAGTTCAATTCCACTATGTTGACACTTTCGAACTATCTCCTTAAACCTCTCCCATGCTTCAAAATAGTTTCAGTCTATTTTTGCAAAAGTTATGGATTTCTCTTCAAAACTTTCCCGTCTTAGATGAGGAGAAATATTTATCAAGAAATCTTCTATTCATCTCCTCCCAGGTTCTAATCAATCCATTGGGCAAGCTTCGAAGCCACTGCTTCGCATCATCTTTGAGTGAAAAGGGAAATGCCCTTAAGTACACTACATCTTGTGACATCCCATTGTATTGAAAGATGTTCATAATCTCCTCGAAGTCCATAAGATGTGTGTTTGGATCTTCTTCCATTTTTCCTCTAAAGACACATCATTTCTAAATGGTTTGAAGCAACCCTTGCTTAACTTGAAATTGTTTGTTGCAATTGGAGGTGGTCTAACACTTGATAATCCTTGATTGTAGACCGGTCTAGCATAATCGCCAAGTGGTCTCCCAGGTTTGGGAGCTATATTTCTGAACTAGTCTGCAGTCAAGGGTTGATTTTGAGCAATTCTCCGCGCCCTCTGTTCTTCATAGATAATCTATGCATCTGTAATAGTTGCTTCCTCAGCATCTCGTGCAGTTGTTTCTTGTTGTTGGGATGCCTCTCTTGCAGTCAAGTCTACATTATCATCACCGTTTCCAGTGATAGTTTCTTTGGTTGAGGATTGACCAACCGTTTCTAACGTCTCGATGAAATTTCTTTCCTTCCTAAACTATCGCATTTGTTTTTCTGTCTCTGGCTCGTATGGTAGCACTTATTTCGCAGAAGCTCGAGTCATGCACCAAGCTTAACCTGTAACCTGTGCACTGTCAAAGAACATCAACCGTAAATAGAGAAAAATAAAATAAAACGAAAAAAATTCCTAAATTAGCACTACAAACTATTACAAACATTATTGATTGCCAATCCCCGGCAACGACGCCAAATTTTGACGAGCTCGAAACACACACTTAAAATTATGCTCACTAATCGAAGATAGTATATTATAATATCATATCCACAGGAATTGGTTTAAACAGTATTCTCATAGTTTCTAGCTTGATTGCTATCCAAGAGGATTAATCGTTGAGATTTATATGATTTCTAACTAAAACTAACTAAGAATCTAAAGCTATTGACTAGTGACAATCGAAATAAGGAATAGCGAAGAAGGTTATCAGTAGGAAAAGATAGGGTTTTGATAGGTTAGGTACAAGACAATTGTTCGGGATCTAACTCTAGATAATTCACTTCTAATGTTCAAGTGAGTCTCTCGAATTCACTCAATTGTTAGTTCAAACGTTCAGTAGAAACTCCTCTCTCGATTAAGTCTCAACCTCACAAGATGAACCAATTTAAGCTCTATAAAGATATGCAAGAATGCATAGTGGATAGGTTTTTAGGAAAACCTCTTTCGATTATTCTCCTAACTAGGTTTAATCAATGATTCAACTAGCCTCTTTCGATTACTAAGAAGAATTAATGAACTCAACCAACAAAATAATGCAAAGATATCACAAGTTATGCCTCTCTCAATTACATGAACTAGTGAATATAGATGCAATAACTAAATCATCCAAAAACACTTCAATACATAATACTAGAGTTATAATCTACAAAAAATTATCAATACACCAAATCCATCAAAACCTAAAGGATCTACTCCATAGACATGGAGTAATGCATCATAAATATGATCGACGTATAAGGAAACGTAAATTCAATCCAAACTCGGGTCTTGAGTGAGGAAGGAATGATGAAATCTTTGTTTTTTTTGTTCTTCCAACTCCTCATTAGCTTCCTTAGGTCGAAAGCATGTCAAAAATCTGGAAAATAATATTTTTTCATGTATTTATACCAAGTAGGGTCGGGCTTGGACGAAACCACCCTTTCCTAGCCGAAATAGGACAATAGCTCCAGAAAAAATACATAGGCGCGTCGATGCGCCACGCGAGGCTTTAGTAGGGATTTCCAGAGAGCTTGCAAAATTTATCAGGCTGCCAAAACACACTGATGCAGCACACCACGCGCCGCAACAATGCAAAATCCTTAAAGTCTTGTTTTTTGCTTTATTTTTTATGTCCATATGTGGTCCTCTACCCCCGAATACAATCCCGGCTTAATCCTTTAGGCTTTTACTCGGTCTTCAAAGCTCCAAATAGCTCAAATTAGCTACATAACATCTACATAACTCAGAATCACTCCTACAAGGCATAAAATACATAATAAGTGCAAAACTTGACCAATTAAAGCTCAATACAAGTAAAGTGCAGTAAATTAAAGTGTAATAAGTGACTAAAACACGAGATTATAGCCTACCATCAGAGATAATAAACACGGGAACACCATGAAGGCAAACAATTTCACGAATGTAAGTCCGAGCTAGCTGCTCTGAAAAGTAAGTATCACAACTGGAATGAAGTGTGCAGACTTGGTCAGTCTATCCACAATGACCCATACTGCATCAAAGCTCCCCAAGGGTTGTGGAAGTCTAACTAAAAAATCCATCATGATACGCTCCCACTTCCACTTAGGAATGTCAATCATCTTAAGCAAACCATCGGGTCTCTGATGCTCGTGTTTCACCCATTGACTGGTCAAACACCGAGCAACATACTCAATAATATCTTTCTTTATCCTCCGCCACTAATAGTTTTTCCTCAAATCTTGATACATTTTTGCGGCACGCAGATAAATGGAATACTGCAAACTATGGGCCTCCCCGAGAATCAACTCACACAACCCATCTACATTTAGAACACAAATCTGACCCTGTATCCTCAATACCCCATCATCTCCAATAGTAACCTCTTTAGCAAGCGGGGATCGTCATACAAACGTGCCTTGATGCGCTCAACCAAAAAAAACACTATGAAAGCACGCAAGTAAGAATCCGGCTAGTCTTCGAAATATCCAACCTCACCAACCAATTGGGCAAAGCTTGAACGTCGAATGATAACGGTCTCTCCCCAAGGGGAATATATTCAAGACTCCCCATGCTCTCATCCTTCCTACTCAAAGCATCGGTCACCACGTTGGCCTTTCCTAGATGATAATGAATAGTGATATCATAGTCCTTTAGTAGCTATAACCACCACTATTGCCTCAAGTTCAGATCCTTTTGCTTAAACACGTGTTGCAGACTCCTCAGTATTGAGCTTCTGAAAGCTCACCTCACACTCCTCAGACCACCTGAATGGGACACCCTTCCTGGTCAATCTAGTTAATGGGGTTGCCATGGACGAGAAACCCTCCACAGAATGGTGATAATACCCGGCCAAACCAAGAAAACTCCGAATCTCAGTAGCAGAAGACGGTCTGGGCCAACTTTGAACGGCCTCAATCTTCCTCGAATCCACCTTAATCCCCTCACTGGACACCACGTGCCCCAAAAATACCACTGATTCAAGCCAAAACTCACACTTAGAGAATTCAGCACATAATTTCTTCTCCCTAATAGTCTGGAGCATGATCCTCCTAGCTGCGTGAATACACCAATATATCATTAATCAAAACTATGAAGAAGGAATCAAGACCGGGCTGAAATACACTATTAATCAAGTGCATAAAGTCTGTTAGGGCATTGGTTAGCCTAAAAGACATCACCAGAAACTCATAGTGACCATAGCGGGTCTCGAAAGCCATCTTAGGAATATCTGAATCCCGAATCTTCAACTGATGATACCCTGACCTCAAATCAATATTCAAGAACACTCTATCACCCTGAAGCTGATCAAATAAGGCATAAATGCGCGGTAGTGGGTACTCATTCTTAATTGTAGCTTTATTCAACTACTTGTATTCAATACACATCCTTATAGTACCATCCTTCTTCCCCACAAATAGAACCGGTGCACCCCAAGGTGACACATTAGTTCCACTATCATTTTTTTTCTACATATAATTTTAAAAAAAATTATGAAACGGAAGCAAAGGGATCAGGTGGTTAGTAAATAATTATTAAAATAGAAATTCTTATTTTTGGAAAGTGTTGGAATCTATTTACAATGAAAAGAGGAATCAATCTTAGTTGATTTATACCTTTAAATTAAATTTGATCAAATACGATTCGCCTTAATTCTTATTAGATTTTGTCCTAAAAGTACTAAGTGATTTTCTTTCAATATGCCACTTAACTTACTATTAAGTGTCACGACCCGGATTTCCCACCCTCGGGAGTCGTGATGGCGCCTACTAGTGTGAGTTAGGCAAGCCGACTGTTGAACAAATTACCTTCATCCCATTTTAATCCTTTACAATAAATTATGCAATAACTTAAAGACAGCAGAATTTATATCGAGCAGAAGAAAATAATAAAATTACTGAGTATAACCAATGCAACTGTTTAAACAAAACTACCCAGAACTAGAGTCACAGCTTCACAGACAGTCTAAGAGTACTACAAATAAAGCTCTGAAAGAAATAAAAGATACACTATTTCTAAAATAAGTAAAGGAAACAGGATAAAGGAAATGTAGGAGGTGACGCTAAGGCCTGCGGACGCCTACAGGACTACCTCGGGTCGCCTGATGAACAAGGAATAGCAATCTCACTACGGTCCGAAGTCTACAGCACTGGGATCTGTAGAAAAGAGTGCAGAGTGTAGTATCAGCACAACCGACCCCATGTGCCGGTAAGTGCCCAGCCTAACCTCGGCAAAGTAGTGACGAGGCTAGGACCAGACTACCAAATAAACATGTGCAGTTAAATCATATACAGCGGAAATAGAAACAGATAATCACAATTAAAATTGGGTGGAGGAAACATGCTGCAGGGAGTAATAGATAACAACAGAATATCAAGAGGAATATAAAGAAACCAAAATCCAATTGCTAACAAGGATAGGGAAAACAAATGCAGAGTTCACTTTCATTTCACATCTCGTTGCAGGCGTGCAACCCGATCCCATTTCATGTATCTCGTTGCAGGCGTGCAACCCGATCCCATTTCATATATCTCGTTGCAGGCGTGCAACCCGATCCCATTTCACATATCTCGTTGCATGCGTGCAACCCGCTCCCATTTTACATATCTCATTGCACGCGTGCAACCCGCTCCCATTTCACAGATCTCGTTGCAGGCATGCAACCCGCTCCCATTTCATATATCTTGTTACAGACGTGCAACCCGCTCCCATTTCATATCTCTCCGTGGCGGCGTGCCACCTGATCCCATTTACAAATCAACAACAATCATAAAAGTTTCCCGGCAAGGGAACAATTATATTTCAACAACATCCCGGCAAGGGAACAATAATATCAAGACAACATCTCGGCAAGGGAACAATAATGATAATAACATCCCGGCAAGGGAACAACAATGATAATAACATCCCGGCAAGGGAACAATAATGATAATAACATGTGAAGCGCAATAGACCACAACGGAGTCATAAAAATTACAATACAAGACTCAGGGGCATGCTTGATAACGACGTATAGATACTCATCACCATGCCTATATGTCGTACTCCACAATTAACACGTAGCAAATAAGACATGACTCCTAATCCCTCAAGCTAAGGTTAGACTAAACACTTATCTCGATGCCACGAACACAATTCAAGCCTCTACTATCGCTTTACCTCGTGATTCCACCACCAATTCGCTTGTATATATCCACAAGTTACTTAATTACATCAATAAGTGCTAAATGAATCAATGTCAATGCATGAAAATAAGTTTTTCAAAGTTTACCCAAAAAGTCAAAAATCACCCCCGGGCCCACATGGTCAAAACCCGAGGTTCGAACCAAAACCCGATTACCCTTTCCCCCACGAACCCAAATATATAATTTGTTTTGAAATTGGACCTCAAATCGAGGTCCAAATCTCCAAAATTTGAAAAACCTACGTTCTACTCAAAACACCCAATTTCCCCCAAAAAAATCATTGATTTTGAGTTGAAATCATGTGATAGGATGTTAATGATTGAAGAAAACGAGTTAAATTGACTTACAATCGATTTGGAAAAAGTGTTGTCTTTGAAAAATCGCCAAGAGTGTTTTGGTTTTGAAAGAGTGAAAAATGAAAGATTTTCGGCTAAGTTATAAAATTGTAGGTTGCAGATATGGGAATTGCAACCAAGGTTCGCAATTGCGAACCCAGATTTCTGCTAAGTTCGCATTTGCGACCAAGGGGGATTCCAGGAAGTTGTCGCATTTGCGACAGTCACTTCGCATTTGCGAAGAAGGCAGCCCAAGCCACATCTCACATTTGCGACACATTGCTTGCATTTGCGATCTCACATTTGCGAGACAGGCCTGTAGCATACCAGAAATCCCCAAAGTTAAAATTTCACTCTGTGGCCTATCCAAAACTCACTCGAGACCTCAGGGCTCCAAACCAAACATGCACATTAACCTAAAAACATCATACGGACTCGCTCGCACATTCAAATTACTAAAATAACATCAACAACTATGAATTTAGCATCAAAATCATGAAATTTCTCAAGAATTTCAAAATTTTCCATTTTTCTCAAAAAAATGATCTGATTCACGTTGTTTCAAGTCCGTTTCTTACCAAACTTCACAGACTTATCTTAAATCATATATAAGACATGTACCGGACGCCGGAGCTAAAATACGGGCCCAATACCAACAAGTTTTAAACACTTTTCATTTCCAAAACTCATAAATAATTTCAGAAAATAATTTTTTTTAAAAATTTATTTCTTGGGCTTGGGACCTTGGAATTCGATTCCGGGCATACGCCCAAGTCCCATATTTTCCTACGGACCCTTTAGCACCGTCAAATCATGGGTCCGGGTCCGTTTACCCAAAATATTTACCGAAGTCAACTTAAACTCATTTTAAAGGCAAAATTCATCATTTTTCACAGATTTTCACATAATAGCTTTCTGACGACGCGCTCGGACTACACACGCAAATCAAAGTGATGCCGAAAGAGGTTTTTAAGGCCTCGGAATGCAGAATTTACTTTTAAAATAAGTGATGACCTTTTGAGTCATCACATCCTCCACCTCTAAAACAACCGTTCGTCCTCGAACGGACAGAAGAAGGAAGTACCTGAGTCGGGGAAAAGATAGGGATAACAGCTCCGCATATCAGACTCGGACTCCCAGGTCGATGCCTCAGCAGGCTGACCTCTCCACTGAACATGAACAGAAGGAAAACTCTTCGATCTCAACTGACGAACCTGCCGGTCTAGAATAGCTACCAGCTCCTCCTCATAAGACAAGTCCTTGTCCAACTGGACAGTGCTGAAATCTAACACGTGGGATGGATCGTTGTGATATTTCCAAAGCATGGACACATGAAACACTGGATGCATGGCTGATAAGCTTGGCGGCAATGCAAGTCTGTAAGACACCTCTCCCACTCGATCAAGAATCTCAAACGGGCCAATGAACCTAGTGCTAAGCTTGCCCTTCTTCCCAAATCTCATCATGCCCTTCATAAGCGACACTAGAAGCAGTACTCGCTCACCGACCATGGATGCCAAATCACGAACCTTGCGGTCGGCATAACTCTTTTGCCTGGACTGAGTTGTACGAAGCCTATCCTGAATAATCCCGACCTTGTCCAAGGCATCCTGAACCAGATCCATACCCAACATTCGAGCCTCCCCCAGCTCAAACCAACCAACCGGCGATCGACACCGCCTACCATACAAAGCCTCATACAGAGCCATCTGGATACTCGACTGGTAGCTGTTGTTGTAGGCAAACTCCGCAAAAGGCAAAAACTGATCCCACGAGCCTCCAAAGTCAATGACACAATCTCGGAGCATATCCTCCAAAATCTGAATGGTTCGCTCGGACTGCCCGTTCGTATGAGGATGAAATGTTGTGCTCAACTCAACCCGTGTGCCCAACTCTCGATGAACTGCTCTCTAGAAATGGGAGGTAAACTGCGTACCTCGATCTGAAATGATAGACTCGGGAACACCATAAAGATGAACAATCTCCCGAATATAGATCTCAGCTAACCTCTCGGAAGAATAGGAGATTGCCACGGGAATGAAATGTGTTGACTTGGTCAGCCTATCAACAATAACCCACACTGCGTTGAACTTCCTCTGAGTCCGTGGGAGCCCAACAACGAAGTCCATAGTGATACGCTCCCACTTCCACTCAGGAATCTCAATTTTCTAGAACAAACCACCGGGCCTTTGATGCTCGTACTTAACCTACTGACAGCTCAAACACTGAGCCACATATGCAACAATGTCCTTCTTAATCCTACACCACCAATAATGCTGCCGCAAATCCTGATACATCTTCGCGGTGCCTGGATGAATAGAGTACTGGGAATTATGGGCCTTCTCTAAAATCAACTCTCGAAGTCCATCCACATTAGGCATACAAACTTGACCCTGCAATCTCAAAACTCCTTCATCACCTAAGGTAACTTGCTTGGCACCTCCGTGATGCATCGTGTCTCTAAGGACACACAAATGGGGATCATCATACTGCCAATCACGGATACGCTCCAATAAAGAGGAACAAGTGACCGTGCAAGCTAACACACGACTGGGCTCAGAAACATCCAACCTCACGAACTGATTGTCAAAATCCTGAACATCCAAAGCAAGCAGTCTCTCACCGATCGGAATATAAGCAAGACTGCCCATACTGGCTGACTTTCTACTCAAAGCATCGGCCACCACATTGGCCTTTTCCGGATGATATAAGATGGTGATATCATAATCCTTTAATAGCTTTAACCACCTTCTCTGCCTCAAATTTAGCTCTTTTTTCTTGAACAAATACTGCAGACTCTTGTGATCCGTGAACACCTCACATGCCACACCATACAGATAATGTCTCCTAATCTTCAACGCGTGAACAATAGCTGCTAACTCCAAATAATGAACCGGATAGTTCTTCTCATGGATCTTCAACTGCCGTGAAGCATAGGCAATGACCTTGCCATCCTGCATCAACACCGCACCAAGTCCAATACGAGATGCATCACAATAAACCGTATAAGGCCCTGAACCTGTGGGCAAAACCAACACCGGTGCCGTAGTCAGAGCTGTCTTGAGCTTCTGAAAGCTTGCCTCACACTCGTCCGACCATCTGAATTGGGTACCCTTCTGGGTCAACCTGGTCATCGGGGCTGCAATAGATGAAAGCCCCTCCACAAACCGACGATAGTAACCTGCCAATCCCAAGAAACTTCGAATCTCTGTAGCTGATGCTGGTCTAGACCAGTTCTTGACTGCCTCAATCTTATTCGGATCAACCTGAATACCCTCTGCTTATACAACACGACCCAGGAATGCAACCAGAACTCACACTTCGAAAACTTAGCATACAACTGACTATCCCTCAAAGTCTGAAGAACCACTATAAGATGTTGCTCGTTCTCTTCCCGGCTGCGGGAATAGATCAAAATATCATCAATGAAGACTATCACGAACGAATCCGAGTAAGGCCTGAACACTCGGTTCATCAAATCCATAAAAGCTGCTGGGGCATTTGTCAATCCGAATGACATTACCAAGAACTCATAATGTCTGTATCGAGTGTGGAAAGCTGTCTTAGGGACATCGGATGCCTTAATCCTCAACTGATGGTAGCCAGATCTCAAGTCAATCTTCGAAAATACCTTGGAACCCTGGAGCTGATCAAACAAATCATCAATCCTCGGCAATGGATACTTATTCTTGATTGTAACCTTGTTCAACTGTCGGTAATCAATACACGTTCTCATCGATCCATCCTTCTTCTTAACAAACAACACCGACGCACCCCAAGGCGAAATACTAGGTCTAATGAAACCCTTGTCAAGCAATTCGTGCACTGCTCCTTCAACTCTTTCAACTCAGGCAGGGCCATACGATACGGCAGAATAGAAATGGGTTGGGTGCCCGGAGTCAAATCAATGCAGAAGTCAATATCCCTATCGGGTGGCATACCCGGCAGGTCTGAAAGGGAATACCTCAAGGAACTCATGAACAACAGGCACAGAATCAAAAGAAGGAACCTCAACACTAGAATCACGAACATATGCCAAATAGTCTAAACACCCCTTCTCGACCATACGCCGAGCCTTCACATAAGAGATAACACTACAGGTAGAATGACCAGGAGTCCCTCTCCACTCTAAACTAGGTAAACCCGGCAAAGCTAAGGTCATAGTCTTGGCATGACAGTCCAAGATAGTGTGGTAAGGTGATAACCAGTCCATCCCCAATACTACATCGAAATCAACCATGTCCAGAAGAAGCAAATCAACACGAGTCTCAAGACCCCCAATCACAACTATACATGAACGATGGACTTGATATACTACAATAGCATCACCCACCGATGTAGACACATAAATATGAGCACTCAAAGAATCACTAGGCATGACCAGATATAGTGCAAAATAAGACGACACATAGGAATATGTAGATCCCGGATCAAATAAAACTAAAGCATCTCTGCTACAAACAAGAACAGTACTTGTGATAACTGCATCGGAAGCCTCAGCCTCGGGCCTGGCTGGAAGAGCATAACATGGGGGCTGGGCCCCACCACCCTAAACTACATATCTGGGACGGCCTGCTGCTGGATGGCCTCCACATCTAGTGGCCTGAGCTCTACCTCTAATACCTCTACCTCCACCTCTAGCACCTCTACCCACACCTTTAGCTGGCTATGGAACACTCGGCGCCTGAGCCATGGCACGGGAACCCTGATACTGAGAGTTTCTCGATGCTCAAGGGCAATATCTAGCAATGTGTCTCGTGTCTCCACAAGTAAAACAAGCCCTCGGCTGCTGGGGCTGACAACCTTGGAGACTCTGAAGCGTTGGTGCACTAATAGGAGCTGGTGGTGCACTGTAGGTCTGCTGATCAGAATACTGCATACGAGAACCACGGCCACCTGAAGCATTGTGAGAAACCTGAAGTGCTGATTGAAAAGGCCTAGGAGGATGGCATGTACCATATGAATCTCTGTCTCCAGACGAGGTACCACTGAATCGGCCGGAATGACGAGGTCTCTTGTCAGACCCCTGACCACCTCCCTGCGATAGAACCATCTCAACTCTCCTGGCCACATTGGTCGCCTCCTGAAAGGAAATCTCACTCCCCATCTCCTTAGCCATCTGAAGTCGAATAGGCTAGATAAGTCCCTCGATGAACCTCATCATCCTCTCTCTCTCGGTGGGAAGTATGATAAGAGCATGACGAGCCAAGTTGATGAATCTGGTCTTATATTGAGTAACGGTCATAGAACCCTACTGGAGACGCTCAAACTGCCTCCAATAGGCCTCTCTTTGAGTGATAGGGAGAAACTTCTCCAGAAATAGCTGAGTAAACTACTCCCAAGTCAAAGTTGGCGATCCGGCTGGTCTAGCCAAACAAAAATCCCTCCACCAAGTCTTGGCGGATCTAGACAAGCGAAAAGTAGAAAAATCGACCCCATTGGTCTCCACTATCCCCATGTTCCTGAGAACCTCATGACAGTTGTCTAGATAATCTTGGGGATCCTCAAAAGATGCACCGCTGAAAGTAGTAGTGAAGAGCTTGGTAAACCTGTCCAATCTCCACAAAGCATCGGCAGACATGGATGCTCCATCTCCGGTCTGAGCTACCACACCCGGCTGAACTACTCCAATTGGCTGAGCTCTGCCCCTATCTCGGCCTCTAGCACGGCCTCGACCTCGCCCTCTGCCCCTTGTGGGAGCTGCTATTGGGGGCTCGGGCTGCTGGTCAGTGGATGAGGAAGCGCATGTTCTCGTCATCCGCGAAAGAACATAGTAGAAATACAATTAGCTTTGAGAAACCAAACCGCACGACAGGAAAGAATAAATGTGAGGTTTTTCCTAACTCTGTAGCCTTTGGGGATAAATACAGACATTTCTGTACTGATCCCTCCGACTCTACTAAGCTTGTCTGTGAACTGTGAGACCCATATAACCTAGAGCTCTAATACCAACTTGCCACGACCCGGATTTCTCACCCTCAGGAGTCGTGATGGCGCCTACTAGTATGAGCTAGGAAAGCCGACTATCGAACAAATTTCCTTCTTCCCATTTTAATCCATTACAAGAAATTATGCAATAACTTAAAGACAACGAAATTTATATCGAGCGGAAGAAAATAATAAAATTACTGAGTATAACCAATGCAACTGTTTAAACAAAATTACCCAAAACTGGAGTCACAGCTTCACAGACAGTCTAAGAGTACTATAAATAAAGGTCTGAAAGAAATAAAAGATACACTGTTTCTAAAATAAGTAAAGGAAACAAGATAAAGGAAAGGTAGGAGGTGACGTCAAGGCCTGCGGACGCCTACAGGACTACCTCGGGTCGCCTGATGAACAAGGAACAATAATCTCACTACGGTCCGAAGTCTACAGCACTGGGATATGCACAAAAGAGTGCAGAGTGTATTATCAGCACAACCGACCCCATGTGTTGGTAAGTGCCCAGCCTAACCTCGGTGAAGTAGTGACAAGGCTAGGACCAGACTACCAAATAAACCTGTGCAGTTAAATCATATACAACAAAAATAAAGTCATATAATTATAGCTAAAGTTGGGCAGGGGAAACATGTTGCGGGGAGTAACAGATAACAACAGACTATCAAGAGGAATATAAAGAAACCAATATCCAATTACTAACAAGGATAGGTAAAAAACAAATGCAGAGTTCACTTTCATTTCACATCTCGTTGCAGGCGTGCAACCCGATCCCATTTCATGTATCTCATTGCAGGAGTGCAACCTGA
Source organism: Nicotiana tabacum (assembly GCF_000715075.1). Taxonomy (NCBI): domain Eukaryota; kingdom Viridiplantae; phylum Streptophyta; class Magnoliopsida; order Solanales; family Solanaceae; genus Nicotiana; species Nicotiana tabacum. Next base: position 140,950,895 of record NC_134087.1, on the reverse strand, counting down.
TTCCATTTCATATATCTCATTGCAGGCGTGCAACCCGATCCCATTTCACATATCTCATTGTAGGCGTGCAACCCGCTCTTATTTCACATATCTCGTTGCAGGCGCGCAACCCGCTTCCATTTCACATATCTCGTTGCAGGCATGCAACCCGCTCCCATTTCACATATCTCGTTGCAGGCATGCAACCCACTCCCATTTCATATATCTTGTTGCTGGCGTGCAACCCGCTCCCATTTCAGATCTCTCTATGGTGAGTGCCACCCGATCTCATTTACAAATCAACAACAATCACAAAAGAATCCCGGCAAGGGAAAATTTATATTTTAACAACATCCCGGCAAGGGAACAATAATATCAAGACAACATCCCAACAAGGGAACAATAATGATAATAACATCCCGGCAAGGGAACAATAATAATAATAACATCCCGGCAAGAGAACAATAATGATAATAACATGTGAAGCGCAATAGACCACAACGGAGTCATAACAATTACAATACAAGACTCACGGGCATACTTGACACCGACGTGTAGATACTCGTCACCATGACTATACATCATACTCAACAATTAACACGTAGCAAATAAGACACGACTCCTAATCCCTCAAGCTAAGGTTAGACCAAACACTTACCTCGTTGCCACGAACACAATTCAAGCCTCTACTATCGGTTTACCTCGTGATTCCACCACCAATTCGCTCATATCTAGCCACAAGTTACTTAATTACATCAATAAGTGCTAAATGAATCAATGCCAATGCATGAAAATAAGTTTTCCAAAGTTTTACCGAAAAAGTCAAAAATCGCCTCTGGGCCCACATGGTCAAAACCCGAGGTTCGAACCAAAACCCGATTACCCTTTCTCCCACTAACCCAAATATATAATTTGTTTTGAAATCGGACCTCAAATCGAGGTCCAAAACCCCAAAATTTGAAAACCCTAGGTTCTACCCAAAACACCCAATTTCCCCCATGAAAATCATTGATTTTGAATTGAAATCATGTGAAAAGTTGTTAATGATTGAAAAAAACGAGTTAAAATTAACTTTCAATTGATTTGGAAGAAGAGTTATTTTTGAAAAATCACCCAAGAGTGTTTTGGTTTTGAAAGAGTGTGAAAAATGAAAGATTTTTGGCTAAGTTATAAAATTGCATGTTGCAGATATGGGAATTGCGATGGTTCGCAATTGCGATGGTTTACAATTGCGAACTCAGACTTCTGCTAAGTTCGCATTTTCGACTGAAGTCTCGCATTTGCGACCAAGGGGATTTCAGGCAGTTGTCGCATTTGTGATTGCGAACCCAGACTTCTGCTAAGTTCGCATTTGCGAATGCAATGTCGCATTTGCGAAGTCGCATTTGCTATTGAAGTCTCGCATTTGTGCCCAAGGGGGATTTCAGGAAGTTGTCGCATTTGCGAAGAAGGCAGCCCAGGCCACATCTCCCATTTGCGACACATTGCTCGCATTTGCGAGACAGATGCGAAGCCTGCAGGCCTGTAGCATACCAGCAATCCCCTAAGTTAAAATTTCACTTCATGGCCTATCCAAAACTCACCCGAGCCCTCGGGGCTTCAAACCAAACATGCACACCAACCTAAAAATATCATATGGACTAGCTTGCGCATTCAAATTACTAAAATAACATCAACAACTATGAATTTAGCATCAAAATCATGAAATTTCTCAAGAACTTCAAATTTTTCATTTTTCTCAAAAAACGATCTGATTCACGTCGTTTCAAGTCCATTTCTTACCAAACTTCACAGACTTATCTTAAATCACATATAATACCTGTACCAGGCACCGGAACCAAAATACGGGCCCGATACCATCAAGTTTTAAACACTTTTCATTCCCAAAACTCATAAACAATTTCAGAAAATAATTTTCTTTAAAAATTCATTTCTCGGGCTTGGGACCTCGGAATTCGATTCCGGACATATACCCAAGTCCCATATTTTCCTACGGACCTTCCGGGACCGTCAAATCACAGGTTCGGATCCGTTTACCCAAAATGTTGACCGAAGTCAACTGAAACTCATTTTAAAGGCAAAATTCATCATTTTTCACAGATTTTCACATAATAGCTTTCTGGCTACGCGCCCGGACTGTGGACGCAAATCGAGGTGATGCCGAAAGAGGTTTTTAAGGCCTCGGAACACAGAATTTACTTTTAAAACAAGTGATGACTCATATTAAGCTTGACTACCTTTTTTTAATTTGATCAAATTATTTATGCTTTATGTATGTTCTTTCGCGTAGTAATTCATTTGCCATTTATCCAAGTGGTTAAGATTGTTCATATTAAGTTTAAATTTTATAATGATGTAAGAAATATTTATTTATGTATAATATATTCGTTTTCCCGATTTGTCAATATTAATATGCCTTTATTATTCTTGTTATTAAAATATTTTGTACTGATATTTTTCTTACCTTATAAATAATTTGTATATTTTATGTAAGATCTTATTTTGCTGCTTGAATTTTTTTAATTTTTAAAGTTATTAAATCTTTAATATCTTAAGTAAATTTTAATTTTATTTTATATTTAAACTTACTACAAAGTATAAATAGTCATAAATTATCTCAATTTATGTCTTTCTATATTTTTTTCTATTATAGTTTTTGAATTAATTTTTTACCTCCATATTTCTAACTAATATAGAAAATCTATGATCAATATATAGATACAAATATATATACATATAAATATAAATATAGATATATAGATTAGATTTGTCTAAGATCTATTTAGATTACGTATAAAATCTATTTCAATCAACAACATCCATTAATTATGTTTACATTTATAATTTCTAATTATTAATGTTGTCCTAAAATTTTCAAATGGCTTCATTTTAGCTTGCCAGTTGACTTAACCACAATGCATACTATACTCCTTTTAATTAAGTATATAATATAATAATATAAATATAAATATAGACATAGATAATATAGATAATTAATATGCTTTTAATTTATTTTGACATGGCCAACTTGCTGAAAGGGCTTTTTTTCCCTTTCCATAAATGTACTTTTCTAACCCAATAGGAATTCTTATTTGTTTTTGCATGATTGGGAATAAGAGTGAGAAACACATGATTAATTTCTAATTTTAAATAATAATTTATTTAAAGTTTATATTATAGTTTTAACCAACCTAAATTGTAGCTTAGCTATCATTGATTCTTAACTTTTATACAAATAATAAATTTTCGGTACATGTACATTTTATAACTTTTTTCACATGAAATAGAAAATAAAGCATAACAAATTGTTATAAAATAATGAAGCTGGTAGACATCTCTTAGATAGATTAAAATTGTGCCTGACGATTCCTTAAATAAAGTCAAAGAGGGAAAAGATCACTAACTTTTAATATATACACAAAGTAATCATATCTTTCTTTGTTGAGCTAACTAAACAAGACTAACATTTATTATTTTCAAAAAGTTACACCTTTTCTCTATGATTTTTATTTTAAACTCAAACACAAATACATTAGTTATATAATTTTTTTTTAAATTATATATTAATTAAATTAGAGTATACGTGCAAAGCATGTACCCAAAAACTAGTAAAAAATAATAAATACTCCCTGTATTTCTATTTAGTCGTCATGTTTACTTAAAATAGTTATTCCCAGATACTTCTCATTTTAAAAAAATTAAAAAAGAATTATAATTTTTTCAATTTTACTCTTATCATTAGGTGTTCTAGAATTACGAAGCACATAAGTAGAGTACACTTAATTATTGAAAATAGATTAATGTGGTTGAAATTAAAAAAAGTACTAGGGTCTAGGATAGATTAGTCAAATTAGGGAGAAATTCAAAAATGGCCAGATTTACAACTGGTCGTTCAAAAATAGCCCAGTTTCAAAAATAATCAAAATTTAGCCATTTTTCATGTAAAGATAAATTTGAGTGAAAACACTGTTCAAAACCCAGAAAATACGTCAGTATATTATACTGGAGTTCCAGCATAAGTATGTTTGAACTCCAGCATATTATACTGGAGTTCCAGGATAAGTATGTTGGAACTCCAGCATAATATGATGTAGTTCCAGCATAAGTACACTAGAACTCCAGCATAGTATACTGGAATTCCAGCAAGTATAATTGTCCAGTATAATATACTAAAATTTGGAGCATCGGTGCTCCAGTCTCCAGTATATTATACTGGAGTCAGCAAAGTATACCGGTCCAGCATAATATGCTGGAGTTCATATACAGGTGCACCGAACTCCAGTATATTATGTTGGACTGGTCTCTGTTACAACAAAATAGTGACTATTTTTCATTGACTTCGTAAACGCTGGCTATTTTTGAATGACCAGTCCGAAAACTGGTTATACCATGCTATTTTTACGTCAAATTACCCTCCTTATGAATATTTTCTAAAAGGAGTGTAAAAGCCGACAATTAAATGAGAGTAGAGGGAGTACATTAATCCAATTTTTATCTTATCCAATTTTATAAAGTAATTGTTACTGTATTAATTTTTACCTTTTTCTATTAGTCGGAAATTGGAATAGTATTGTGGAAGTGTTATAAATAGAGTTTTATTTAAGGTGAATATCTATATTTTAGAGAGATTTTAGGGATTTTACTTGGTGGCTAAGTCACTCTTTCTCTATAAATAGTGAGGTCCTATTCTATTGTAATTAGTATTAGTACCCGTGCGGATGCGCGGGTAATAATCATGTCAAATATTTAAGTTATTTGGATTGTATGTAAATAATCTTAAAATTTACACTTTCTCAGTAAATATAGATAATCATTGGATATTAACTACATGAAAAAAAATTAACCATTTCTTCTATTTTTCTTTTTTGATACCATTCTTGCCGATGTCATTGGATCCTAAAAATAGTCACGAAGCAAAATAATAACTCATATTTATCGCAAAAAAATCCAATGTTGAGACAATGAATGACTCTTTGGATAAGACTTAACTCTTTTACTAGTACTTAAACTCTTATTTGATGTGTTGATATCTCTTAAAACATTTCTTTCTTAAAATTTCAGTTTCTATAATATTATTTTTCAATAATAACTATTTTTATAATAATGTACTTAAAAATATTATTCTTAATTCAAAACTCATTTTAATTGGCTATCTAAAAATATAAAAAATTCTTTAGCTAGTGAATTTTTTTTACTCCATTTTGATATTTGACATTAACTGTCACGACCCGAATTTTTCACCATCGGAAGTTGTGATAGCGTTGTCACGACCCTAAACCCGGACCCGATCATGATGGCGCCTCCCGTGAAGACAAGGCCAGCCGACACTTCCTATTTCAGTATTTAACAGTTAAACAGTAAGAAACATACCGCGGTGTCACTAGTCATGAGAATCTAAACAATCCGAAATATTCAGAGAAATCTACAGAGTTTAATACAGTAACTAAGAACATGGAGAATAAGATAGGGAAGAAGCTCCGGGCTGCGAACGCCGACAGCTACCTAGAGACTCCTCGGATCTGCCTGAGCTGGAAAGATCAGCACTCGAGAGGGGGACCAGATGCGCTTGAATCTGCACACGGGGTGCAGGGAGTAAAGTGAGTACTCCAACTCAGTGAGTAATAATCATAAATAAAGACTGAAAGCAGGAAAACGCGTAAAGCACATTTGCAGACTATAATGAAGCAGTAAAACCAGTGAAAGTCATTTAATCCAAATTAAACTTCACGAAAACCTTTTTCAACAATTTAAGCAGGTAAATGACGAGCAATTAAGGAAAATAAATGCATAAAGGTTCGTCCCTCGGGCACAGTATCAACAAATCTGCCCCTCGGGCAATATCTCAGAACAATACCAGCCCCTCGGGTTATATCTCACATCACAATGGGTACCCGCGCTCATTGGGAGTGTGCAGACTCCTGGAGGGGCTCCTTACGGCCCAAGCGTGATATCAAGCCATCTCGTGGCATCATCACTAGGCCCTCGGCCTCATATCAACAAGCCACCCCGTAGCATACATATCTCAGGCCCTCGGCCTCATAATCAATATCAAATGTTTCCTCACAACATAGGCCCTCGGCCTTACTCAGTCAAAATCCTCACAAGCCACTCGGGCAATAGTAAAACATCATTCTCAACCCAAAATATCATTTAAAAGATCATTTAAGTGTTAAAACAGAGTAAACATGGCTGAGTACGAAAATAGTGAAATATAACATGACTGAGTTCAAGTATAAAGTCAAAATAGTGAGGAAATATCAATAAAAGTCCCCTAAGGATTCAAATGGTTGGCACGAAGCCTAAATATGGCATTAAGCCCAAATAATGATAATAGCAAATAGATTTCAGTCAAATACGCGGCAAAATAGTCATTCGGGACGGACTAAGTCACAATTCCCAATAGTGCACGACCCCACACTCGTCATCTAGCGTGTGCGTCACCTCAATATAGCAAAACGATGTGCAATCCGAGGTTTCATACCCTCAGAACATCATTTACAATCATTACTCACCTCAATCCGGTCAAATCTCTACCCCTCGAATCGGCCTCCACTTGCGTCAAATCTATCCAAAATCAGAATCACGACGTCAAAATATGCTAAGGGAACCAAGCCCAAGTGAAAATAATCAATTTACAACATAAATCCCAAAATTACCAAAACCTGACCCCCCGGCCCACGTCTCGAAATTCGATAATTTTTACATCAATGGATTCCTTATCTCCCCACGAGTTCATACATATCAAAAGTACCAAAATCCGACCACAATAGGTCCCTTAAATCCTCAAGCAAAGGTCTAAGTTTCCAAGCCCTAGTTTCCCCAATTTTAACCTTAGATTCCATTAATCATATCTCTAATCCGTGAAATAATAGAATAGGAATGAGTTTTAGGTCCAAATTCCTTACCTCAATGAAGTTCCCTTGAAATCCCTCTTCAAAATTGTCCAAAAAGCTTCCAAGCCAAATTAGAAATGGTGAAAATAGCTCAAAATCGCGAAGGACATAATTTATACCTTCTGCCCAGACATTTTCGCATCTGCGGCCATATACCCGCTTCTGCGGTACCGTATTTGCGGTCCTTAAATTGCTTCTGCGGAAATCACTTAAACAGCCAACTCCGCATCTGCGGTCAACACTCCGCACCTGCACCTTCGTAGGTGTCACGACCCTAACCCGGACCCGGTCGTGATGGCACCTCTCGTGAAGACAAGGTCAGCCGACACTTTCCATTTTCCAATTATTAACAATTAAGCATTTAAGAAACGGTCTAGACATGGTAAAATAAATCCAAAATAACAATGATAACATAAATATACGGAAGAATACCCATACACAGCCCTAACCGGGGTGTCACTAGTCATGAGCATCTATAAGTCATAATACAAATCCGCTAAGTCAATAAACTAGTAAAACTGTCTGAAAAGAGATAGAAGTGATAAAGGAGCAGAGACACAGGGCTCCGGACGCCAACAGCTACCTCGTGAACTCCGAATGTCTGCCTGAAGCTGGAGGGATCAGCACTCGGGAGCGGAACCAGCTACGCCTGAATCTGCACACAGGGTGCAGGGAGTAAAGTGAGTACTCCAACTCAGTGAGTAACAAATGTAAATAAAGACTGAAAGCAAGAAAGAACGTAAGGCACAAAGCATTCTATAATGAAGCAGTAAAACCATTTAAAACAAACAGTAAATCAGTGAAAGATAGGTAAAATCCTTTTACTCAAATGTAATTTCATGAAAAACCTTTTTTCAATAATTAAGCAGGTAATTGACAGTCAATTAGGAAAAATAAACACATGAAGGTTCGCCCCTCGGGCACAGTATCAACAAATCCGCCCCTCGGGCAACATCTCAGAAAAGTACCAGCCCCTCGCGCTCAAATCTCAGATCATAATACCAGCCCCTCGGGCTCAATCTCACATCACAATGGGTACTCGCGCTCACTGGGGTGTACAGACTCCTGGAGGGGCTCCTTACGGCCCAAGCGCAATATCAAGCCACCTCGTGGCATCATCACTAGGGCCTCGACCTCATATCAACCAAGCCACCTCGTGGTGTACATATCTCAGGCCCTTGGCCTCATAATCAGTATCAAATGTTTTCTCACAACATAGGCCCTCGACCTTACTCAGTCAAAAATCTCGCAAGCCCCTCAGGCCATAGTAAAACAGTGTTTCTCAACCCAAACATCATTTAAAATATCATTTAAGTCTTAAAACTGAGTAAACTTGGCTGAGTATGAAAATAGTGGAAAATAACATGACTGAGTTCAAGTATAAAGTCAAAATAGTGAGGAAATATCAATAAAAAGACCTGAAGGGTTCAAATAGTTGGCACTAGGCCCAAATATGGCATTCAGCCCAAATAATGATGATAACAAATAGATTTCAGTCAAATAGGCGGTAAAATCATCAGTCGGGACGGACCAAGTCACAATCCCCAATAGTGCACGACCCCACGCTCGTCATCAAACATGTGCCTCACCTCAATATAGCACTACGATATTCAAATTCAGGGTTTCAAACCCTCAGAACATCATTTACAATCATTACTCAACTCGAACCTGTCAAATCTCTAGCTCGCGATGCCTTTGCCCCTCGAATCGACCTCCACTCGCGTCGAATCTATCCAAAATCAGAACAAGGATGTCAAAATATTCCAAGCGAACGAAGCCCAAGCGAAAACAATCGATAAATGACATAAATCCCGAAATTACCAAAACCCGACCCCCGAGCCCATGTCTCGAAATTCAATAATTTCCACATCAACGTAATTCTTATTCTCCCACGAGTCTATACATATCAAGAACACTGAAATCAGAGTCCAAATGGCCCCTCAAATCCCCATTTAGAGACTTCTTAAACTCAAGCCCTAATACCCAATTTTTCTTCCTTAATCTCCACTAAAACCATGATTAAATAATGGAAAAATGATCTTAAACCCATGTAATTAAGCTTAGGGAACTTACCCAACTGATATCCTTTGATTCCTCTTAAAATCTATGCTTTAGCCTCTTTCCCGTCCTCAAAAATGATAAACTTAGCAAAATTTTGCGAAAAAGACAATTTATACCTTCTACCCAGACCTTTTCGCATCTGCGGTCCCATACCCGCTTCTACGGTACCGTAATTGCGGTTCAAGGTCCGTTTCTTCGGAATCACTTAAGTTCCTAGCCATCCGCATCTGCGTTTCTTCGTCCGCATCTGCGACATTGCAGATGCGGTTCTCCTAGCCGCTTCTGTGGTCCCAGTCAAACATACCTCTGGTCGCTTCTGCGGCCACTCTCTTGCATATGCGGCGCCGCACCTGCGGTCCCCAATCCGCAGGTGCGAAAATACCAGAAGCAGCAATTCAGCAGCTGCAACAACAATCCAAACTTCCCGTTAACCTTCTGAAATCACCCCAAGGCCCCCAAGACCTCAACCAAAAGCACAAACATATGCTAATACCTTATTCAAACTTGTTCCAATCATCAAAATACCTCAAACAACATCAAATCACCCAAAACACATCGGATTCAAGCCAAACTTTCAAAAATCGTCTGAATTCCGCTTTTGATCAAAAACCCAACCACCCTACGTCCGAGTGACCTGAAATTTTTCACACACATCCCGAATGACACAACGGAACTATTGCAACTCTCGAAATTCCATTACGACCCCCATATCAAAATCACTCCTATCAACCGAAATCGCCAAAATCTCAACTTCGCCAATTCAAGCCTAAATCAACTCCGAACCTCCAAAACTCATTCCGATCGCACTCCTAAGTCATAAATCACCTCCCGAAGATAACCAAACCATCAGAACTCACATCCGAGCCCTCTAACGCATAAGTCAACATCCGGTTGAATTTTCCAACTTAAACTTCCTTAAAAGAGACTAAGTGTCTCAAACCTTACCAAAATCATTCTAGATTCGATCCGACCAACCCGATACCACAAAACATGGATAACGAAGCATAAAGAAATAAAAATGGGGAAAACAGAGTGGTAACTTATGAGACGACTGGCCGGGTCGTCACATCCTCCCCAACTTAAACAAACGTTCGTCCGCAAACAAATCAAGAAGCATACCTGAAGCCTCAAACAGGTGAGGATATCTGCTCTGCACCTCTCGCTCGGTCTCCCAGGTAGCCTTCTCCACGGGCCGACCTCTCCACTGCACTTTCACTGAAGCCATATCCTTTGACCTCAACTTTCGAACCTAACGACCCAAAATAGCTACTAGCTCCACATCATAAGTCAAATCATCATCCAACTAAATCGTGTTGAAATCCAAAACTTGAGACGGATCCCCAATATACTTCCGGAGCATAGATACATGAAATACTGGATGCACAGTCGACAAGCTGGGTGGTAAAGCAAGCTCATAAGCCACCTCCCCAATCCTTCGAAGCACCTCAAAAGGCCCAATGAACCAAGGACTAAATTTCCCTTTCTTCCCAAATCTCATAACACCTTTCATGGGTGAAACCTTCAACAGAACCTTCTCGCCAACCATGTAGGACACATCTCGAACCTTCCTGTGAGCATAACTCTTTTACCTCGACTGCGCTGTACGAAGCCTCTCCTGAATCACCTTCACCTTCTCCAAAGCATCCTGCACCAAGTCTGTCCCCAATAGCCTAGCCTCACCGGGCTTGAACCAACCAACTGGAGATCTACACCGCCTCCCATACAAAGCCTCATATGGAGCCATCTGAATACTCGACTGGTAGTTGTTGTTATAAGCAAACTTTGCAAGTGGTAGAAACTAATCCCATGACCCTCCGAAATCAATGACACAAGCACGCAATATGTCTTCCAATATCTGAATAGTGCGCTCGGACTGTCCGTCCGTCTGAGGGTAAAAAGTTGTGCTCAACTCCACCTGAGTACCCAACTCTCGTTGCACAGACCTCCAAAACTGCGAAGTAAATTGAGTGCCCCTATCTGAAATGATGGAAACGGGGACACCATGCAAATGAACAATCTCCCGGATATAGATCTCTGTCAACCACTTTGAAGAATAAGTAGTACACACAGGAATGAAGTGAGCGAACTTGGTCAGCCGATCCACAATCACCCAAATAGCATCGAACTTTCTCAAGGTCCGTGGAAGTCCAACAACAAAGTCCATAGTGATCCTCTCCCACTTCTACTCAGGAATATCCATCTATTGAAGCAAGCCACCCGGTCTCTGATGCTCATATTTCACCTGCTGGCAATTGAGACACCGAGCTACAAATCCCACAATATCTTTCTTCATTCCCCGCGACCAATAGTGCTGCCTCAAATCTTGATACATCTTCGCGACACCCGGATGAATAGAATACTGCGAGCTATGGGCCTCCTCCAGAATCAACTCCCGAAGCCCATCTACATTGGGCACACAAATCCGGCCCTGCATCCTCAACACCCCATCGTCACCAATGGTCACATCTCTAGCATCATCATGCTGAACTCTGTCCTTAAGGACAAGCAAATGTGGATCATCATACTGGCACTCTCTGATGCGATCATAGAAGGAAGATCGAGAAACCATACAAGCCAATACCCGACTGGGTTTCGAAATATCCAACCTCGCGAATTGATTGGCCAAGGCCTGAATATTAACTGCAAGAGGTCTCTCCCCAACTGGAATATATGCTAAGCTCCCCATACTCATTGTCTTTCGGCTCAAAGCATCGGCCACCACATTGGCCTTTCTCGGATGGTACAATATAGTGATATCATAATCCTCAAGCAACTCCAACCACCTCCGCTGCCTCAAATTGAGATCCTTCTATTTGAACAGGTGTTCGATGCTACGATGATCAGAAAACACCTCACAAGACACACCATACAAGTAATGCCTCCAAATCTTCAACACGTGAACTATGGCAGCCAACTCCAAATCATGAATGGGGTAGTTCTTTTCATGGAACTTCAACTGGCGAGAAGCATAAGCAATCACTCTACCCTCCTGCATCAACACACAACCAATTCCAACTATCGAAGCATCACAATACACGGTATATGAACCTGAAGCTGATGGCAAAACTAACACTGGAGTTGTGGTCAAAGCTGTCTTGAGCTTCTGAAAGCTCTCCTCACACTCGTCCGACCATACAAATGAAGCACCCTTCTGAGTCAACTTGGTCAAGGGCTATGCGATAGATCCCTAAACAAACCGGCGATAATAGCCTACCAAACCAAGAAAGCTACGAATCTCTATGGCTGAGGATGATCTGGGCCAACTCTATACCGCCTTTATCTTCTTCGGATCAACCTGAATACCCTCGCTGGACACCACGTACCCTAAGAAAGCCACTAAACTGAGCCAAAACTCACACTTGGAGAATTTTGCATAAAGCTTCTCCTCTCTCAATCTCTACAACACAACTCTCAAATGCTCCGTATGCTCCTCCTGACTACGCGAATACACCAGAATATCATCAATGAAGACTATGACAAATGAATCGAGATAAGGCCGAAACATGTTGGTCATCAAATGCATGAACGTTGTTGGGGCATTGGTCAGCCCAAAAGACATCACCAAGAACTCATAATGACCATATCTGGTCCTGAAAGTTGTCTTAAGAATAACTAAGTCCCTGATCTTCAACTGGTAATAACCTTAACGGAGATCAATCTTGGAGAACACTCTCGCTTTCTGAAGCTGGTCGAATAAATCATCAATGCGAGGCAAAGGATACTTGTTCTTAATTGTTACCTTGTTCAATTGCCTTCAATCAATGCACATCCTCATAGTGTCATCCTTCTTCTTAACAAATAGAACCGGGCACCCCAAGGTGACACACTAGGCCGAATGAACCCTTTATCAAGGAGTTCCCGAAGTTGTTCTTTTAATTCCTTCAACTCCGTTGGTGCCATACGATACGGCAAAATAGAAATGGGTTGAGTGCCCGACACCAGGTCAATACCAAAATCAATATCCCTATCCGGTGGCATGCCCGGCAGGTCTGCAGGAAACACATCGGGAAAATCCCTCACAACTGAAACAAAATCAATACTGGGAGTCTCAACACCGACATCTCTCACGAAGGCTAGATACGAAAGACAACCCTTCCTAACCATACGCGGGGCTTTCAAGAATGAGATCACTCTACTGGGAACATAATCAGTCACACCTCGCCACTCGATCCGTGGCACACCCAACATAGCTAATGTGACTGTCTTAGCATGACAGTCCAGAATAGCACGACATGGAGATAGCCAATCCATGCCCAAAATGACATCGAAATCCACCATACACAATAATAAAAGATCCACACGGGTCTCCAGACCCCCAATAGTCACCACACACGATCGGTACACACGGTCTACAACAATAGTATCGCCCACTGGGGTAGATACATGAATAGGTGAAGCAAGAAAGTCACGGGGCGTACCCAAATAACGAGCAAAGTATGATGACACATAAGAAAAAGTGGAACCGGGATCAAATAATACAGAGGCATCTCTGTGGCAGACTGAAACAATACCTGTAATAATAGCATCTGAAGCAATAACATCAGATCTACCTGGAAGTGCATAGAAATGGGCCTGACCGCCACCTGATCAACCTCCCCCTCTAGAACGACCCCTAGTTGACTGACCTCCAGCACTAGCTGGTTGGGCGGGTGGTGTTGAAGTAACTGGCGCTGAAGCCAATAACTGAACCCTCTGCTGAGATGAACTCGCAAGACGATGAGGGCACTACCTCCACATATGACCCATCTCACCATACTTATAACAACTCTCAGGTGCTGGAGAAGGGGACTGAAGGGAACCCCTAGCACTAGAATGAATAGTAAATGCGTCTGGCATAGAAGAGCCCTAAACTGATGGAGCATGGGATGAACTCTAAGTTGGAAGGGCACTAAGTGATGACTGGCCCTGATGAGAACTGTGAGAACCATGACCCGATGATGCCCCACGATAACCTGGGTGAGTTGGCTGAGCATGCCTGAATGGACGGCCTCTGCCGTGCTGAAACTGACCTTTCAAAGGAGTACCATTGTAACTACCAGATCCTCGAGGCCTCTTGGACTCCCTCTCCTCTCGCTCCTAGCTACGAATAGACTAAATTTCATGGGCAATATCCACAACCTCATTGAAAATAGCACCAATCACCTTCTCCCTAGTCATGAGAATACGAAGCTGATAAGTGAGACCATCAACAAACCTCCTAATCCTCTCTCTATCTGTCGGAACCATCCAAATAGCATGACGAGCTAACTTGAAGAACCTCATCTCGTACTGTGTCATAATCATCTCCCCCTAACACAACCACTCAAACTCTCTACGCAGCTCCTCTCTGCGGGACTACGGCACATACTTCTCCAGAAAGAGAACGGAGAACTACTACCAGGTAAGGGGCTGCACCAATAGGCCTACGCCTCTCAAAAGCCTCCCACCAAGTAAAAGTAGCTCCAGAAAACTGATAAGTAGTGAAAGCGACCCCGCTGATCTCCAGAATACCCGCTGTATGAAGCATCCTCTAGCACTTATCTAAGAAACGCTGGGCATCCTTGCCCTTTGCACCACTAAAGGTCGGAGGCTGAAGCCTACCAAACCTCTCCAATATACGCTGCTCATCCTCCGGCATAGCAGGAACTACATAGTCCTGAGCAGCTGCAACCAGCTGGGCTGGATGTGCCCCCAGCATCTGAAGTCCCTGCACGACCTGCTCAGGTGTGCGAGCGACGGAAGTTTGATTGCCTCCCCCGGCCTGAGAATTAGCTGCGACTGTAGTGGCTAAAAATGCCTGAGCTAGGCCAATGCAAACTGATAATATCTAAGCCAAGGCCTCTTGAAGACCCGGAATCACAATGGGCACAGCTGGTGCCTGAGCTGGTGCTGCAGGAGCGTCCATAACTGGGACCTGATCCTGAACTGGGGAAGCCGGTGGATCTGCAGGTGCTGCCCTAGCTTCTCTGCCCTTACCACGACCACGACCGCGTCCTCGGCCTCTTAGTGGCCATAGCTGGTGGTACTAGTGGTCGTCCATCCTGACCGATAGCTTGTGTCCTCACCATCTGTGAGAGAATAGAACAACAAAAGTTTAGTACTCGGATCAACAAATTCGCACGACAAGGATTTCAAGAATATGAAGTTTTTCCTAAAGGTTCTGCAACCTCTCGAGGATAAATACATACATCTCCGTACCGATCCGCGAGACTCTACTAAACCTGCTCATGACTCATGAGACCTATGTAACCTAGGCTCTGATACAAACTTGTCACGACCCTAACCCGGACCCGGTCGTGATGGCGCCTCTCATGAAGACAAGGCCAGCCGACACTTCTCATTTTCCAATTATTAATAGTTAAGCATTTAAGAAACGGTCTAGACATGGTAAAATAAATCCAAAATAACAATGATAACATAAATATGCGGAAGAATACCCATACACAACCCTAACCGGGGTGTCACTAGTCATGAGCATCTATAAGTCATAATACAAATCTGCTAAGTCAATAAACTAGTAAAAATGTCTGAAATAAAAATGTCTGAAAAGAGATAGAAGTGATAAAGGAGCAGAGACACGGGGCTGCGGACGCCAACAACTACCTCGTGAACTTCGAATGTCCGCCTGAAGCTGGAGGGATCAGCACTCGGGAGCAGAACCAGCTACGCCTGAATCTGCACATAGGGTGTAGGGAGTAAAGTGAGTACTCCAACTCAGTGAGTAACCAGTGTAAATAAATACTGAAAGCAAGAAAACATGTAAGGCACAAAGCATTCTATAATAAAGCAGTAAAACTATTTAAAACAAACAGTAAATCGGTGAAAGATAGGTAAAATCCTTTTACTCAAATGTAATTTCATGAAAAGCCTTTTTTTGATAATTAAGTAGGTAATTAACAGTCAATTAGGAAAAATAAACACATAAAGGTTCGCCCCTCGGGCATAGTATCAACAAATCCGCCCCTCGGGCAACATCTCAGAAAAGCACCAGCCCCTTGGGCTCAAATCTTAGATCACAATACCAGCCCCTCGGGCTCAATATCACATCACAATGGGTACCCGCACTCACTGGGGGTGTACAGACTCCTGGAGGGGCCCCATACGGCCTAAGCGCGATATCAAGCCATCTCGTGGCATCATCACTAGGCCCTCGGCCTCATATCAACCAAGTCACCTAGTGGCGTACATATCTCAGGCCCTCGGTCTCATAATCAGTATCAAATGTTTCCTTACAATATAGGCCATCGACCTTACTCAGTCAAAAATCTCGCAAGCCCCTCGGGCCATAGTAAAACGGTGTTTCTCAGCCCAAACATCATTTAAAATATCATTTAAGTCTTAAAACTGAGTAAACATGGCTGAGTATGAAAACAATAGAAAATAACATGACTGAGTTCAAGTATAAAGTCAAAATAGTGAGGAAATATCAATAAAAAGCACCGAAGGGTTCAAATAGTTGGCATTAGGCCCAAATATGGCATTCAGCCCAAATAATGATGATAACAAATACATTTTAGTCAAATACGCGGTAAAATCATCAGTCGGACAGAGCAAGTCACAATCCCCAATAGTGCACGACCCTACACTCGTCATCAAACATGTGCCTCACCTCAATATAGCACTACGATGTGCAAATTCAGGGTTTCAAACCCTCAGAACATCATTTACAATCATTACTCACCTCGAACCGGTCAAATCTCTAGCTCACGATGCCTTTGCCCCTCGAATCGGCCTCCACTCGCATCGAATCTATCCAAAATCAGAACAAGGACATCAAAATATGCCAAGGGAATGAAGCCCAAGCAAAAACAAGCAATAAATGGCACAAATCCCGAAATTACCAAACCCCGACCCCCAGTCCCACGTCTCGAAATTCGATAATTTCCACATAAACGGAATCCTTATCCTCCCACGAGTCTATACATATCAAGAACACTGAAATCGGAGTCCAAATGGTCCCTCAAATCTCCATTTAGAGGCCTCTTAAACTCAAGCCCTAATCCCCAATTTTTTTCCTTAATCTCCACTAAAACCATTATTAAACAATGGAAAAATGATCAAACCCATGTAATTAAGCTTAGGGAACTTACCTAACTGATATCCTTTGATTCCTCTTGAATCCTATACTTTAGCCTCTTTCCCGCCTTCAAAAATGATAAACTTAGCAAAATTTCGCGAAGAAGACAATTTATAACTTCTGCCCAGACCTTTTCGCATATGCGGTCCCATACCCGCTTCGACGGTACCGCAATTGCGGCTCAACGTCCGCTTCTGTGGAATCACTTAATTTCCCAGCCATCCGCATCTGCGGTTCCTCGCCCGCATCTGCGACATCGCAGATGCGGTTCTCTTAGCCGCTTCCGCGATCCCAGTCAAACATACCTCTAGTCGCTTATGCGGCCACTCTCTCGCATATGTGGCGCTACACCTGCGGTCCCCAATCCGTAGGTGCGAAAATACCAGAAGCAGCAATTCAGCAGTTGCAACAACAATCCAAGATTCCCGTTAACCTTTCGAAATCATCCCGAGGCCCCAGTGATCTCAACCAAAAGCACAAACATATCCTAATACCTTATTCAAACTTGTTCCAATCATTAAAATACCTCAAACAACATCAAATCACCCAAAACACATCGGATTCAAGCCAAACTTTCAAAAATCTTCTGAATTCTGCTTTTGATCAAAAACCCAACCACCCCACGTCCGAATGACCTGAAATTTTGCATACACATCCCAAATGACACAACGGAACTACTGCAACTCTCGGAATTCCATTCCGACCCCTATATCAAAATCTCGCCTATCAACCGGAAATCGCCAAAATCTCAACTTCAGCAATTCAAGCGTAAATCAACTTTGAACCTCCAAAACTCATTCCGATCGCACTCCTAAGTCATAAATTACCTCCTGAAGCTAAATGAACCATCGGAACTCACATCTGAGCCATGTAACACATAAGTCAACATCCGGTTGACTTTTCCAACTTAAACTTTCTTAAAAGAGACTAAGTGTCTCAAACCTTACCAAAATTATTCCGGATTCGATCCGACCAACCCGATACCACAAAACACAGATAACGAAGCATAAAGAAGCAGAAATGGGGAAAACGAAGTGGTAACTCATGAGACGATTGGCCGGGTCATCACAGTAGGTACGGTCCCACAACCGCATTTGCGGTTCCTGCCATCTTCCCAGCTTCCGCTTCTGCGGCCGCTTTTCCGCACATGTGGCGTCGCACCTGCAGTCCCTAATCCGCAGGTGCGGAAATACGAGAAGCAGCAAAAATCTGCAATTTCACCAAGTCTTAAACTCCTCCGTCAACCATCCGAAATCACCCCGAGGCCTCCGGGACCTCAACCAAAAGCACAAACATATCCCATAACCTTATTCAAACTTGTACCAATCTTCAAAACACCTCAAACAACACCGAATCAACCAAAACACATCGGATTCAAGCCTAAGTTTCCAAAAATCTTCTGAATTTCGCTTTTGATCAAAAACCCAACCAAAACATGTCTGAATGACCTGAAATTTTGCACACACATCCCAAATGACACAACGGAACTACTTCAACTCTCGGAATTCCATTCCGACCCCTATATCAAAATCTTGCCTACCAACCGGAAATCACCGAAAATCCAATTTCGCCAATTCAAGCCTAAATCTACTCCGGAACTCCAAAACCCATTCCGATCACGCTCCTAAGTCCCAAATCACCTCCCGAAGCTAACCAAACTATTGGAACTCACATCCAGGCCCTCTAACATATAAGTCAACATCCGATTGATTTTTCCAACTTAACCTTCCTCAAAAGAGACTAAGTGTCTTAAACCTTACCAAAATCATTCCGGATTCGATCCAACCAACCCGATACCACATAACACGGATAAACAAAGCATAAAAAAGCAGAAATGGGGAAAACAGAGCGGTAACTCATGAGACGACTGGCCGAGTCATCACAATATTAAATCTTTCCTTTATTTATAGTTTCAATATAACCAACCACTTTCGCGAATACTTTAGAAACTCAATAAGTTTTATAGAGAGTTACTACAACACAATAAATTGACATGATAATCAATTGTATTTCTCCAAAATAATAATAATAATTGGCTCTTTCAGAGCTATCAATTAATTTGGTACTACCACATATTCATCAACAGCCATATGGTGAATATCTCTTTTAAAGAGAAAGTTATACCATTATGGTCAAGGTCAAAACTATATGCAAGATCTGTTTCTTGCATTACTGTTGCTCTTTAATAATCACATTGCCAAAATATTTTTGCGTACAATAGATATGTGATCTATGACTATTCATGATATAATAATTTTCGGGCATACGCCCAAGTCCCATATTTTACTGTGGACCTCCCGGGATCGTCGGAACACGGATCCGGGTCCGTTTTCTCAAAATATTGACCAAAGTCAACCATAATCAAATTTTAACTCTAGAAATTTCTATTTCTCATATTTTCACATAAAAGGCTTTTCGGATATAGGTCCGGGCCACGCACACAAATCGAGGTGAGGTAAAAAGGAGGTTCTAAGGCCTCAGAACACAAGATTTATTTCTAAAATAAGTGATGACCTTCCAGGTCATCACATTAACCATGTTAAATATATGAGTTATTTAAATTATATGTAAATAACCTTAACATATAAACCTTCTAAATAATTATAGATAATCGTCAGATATTAATTAAGAAACACTACATGAAAAAAGACTAACATTTTTTCAATTCTCGTAGTGATAATTGTATTTTTGCACTATTCTCATAGGTGTCATTGGAACTTAAAAATAGCCACAAAGAGAAATAATAACTCATATTTATGGCAAAACACAAAGGTTGACACGATATAAATGATTTTTTAATTACGATGTGACTCTTATACTATGATTTGAACTCTTATTTGGTATGATTTTATCTTTCAAAAAATATTTCTATTTTGAATTTTCAATTTTTAAAACTTTATATATATTATAATAATGATTATCTTTATAATGATGCAAGTGAAAATATTATCCTTAATTTAAAATTCACTTTAATCGGCTATCTAAAAATTTAAATGATTCTTTGGCCGGATTTATTTCAGTATGACTCCACTTTAAGTTTATCGATATCTCTAGCCCCAGAATTTAAATTTTTAATATCCTATATAAATAAAAAAAATTATTCTTTGAATCATTAAATATTAAATTAGTTGATTATTATTATAAAACATTGCATATATTTTCTAAAAATTGTCAAGTAGTTTATTTTCCGACACCATACTTGGCTTAACGTTAATGCAAACTACTCAAATTGCATTCCAATTCAAATTCGAATATCATATTAGTTTGTTAGTAATAGTAATTTTTAAAAACAACATATAATGTAAATTAAAAAATATATTTTAAGATATCCTTATCTTATAATCTATGTATTTGAGTTGGAAAAAAAAATATTTGAAATTGATGAGATTAACTTTCAAATTTTTTATACTCAACAAAGATGAAACATAAGAAGAAATTTGTTGTCATCTTTTATTTCTCGTTTTTAGATCTTTCTAACATTTTTTTCAATATTTATTTTCTTTTATCTTATTTTTTTTATGTCATTATTTCTTTTGTTACAAAAAAAATAATTTATTTCACTAAAAAAGGATGAGTTTTAATAAGAATTGCCTACATATGAACTTTAATTATATTTTTAGTCTTTGGTTGAAATTATTTCATATTTTTCTTTTGGCTTTATCTAATCAGCCTAAATAGGTGTTCACCTGACCACTTAAATTAAAAAATTAAATAATGTGTAATTTATATATAATCCATATATAATATGTGTATAATTGTATGTTATCAGTATATCATCTATTTATATTAGCTATAAAAAGTAAACAATAAATATGGCTGAATATTATGTAAATATTCCATAAGATTTCATTTTTTTGAGTTTATCCATGATATAACTTCTATTATAATAATTTTAAAACTCTCCACTAATGTTAAAAAAATATCTTATCTTTTTATTATCTTTAAATTTAAAAAAGTAAAGAGTTTTTTCGAAATAATTTTTTTACATTTAAAAAAAATATTTTACGTCATACCGCTTTTTTTTATATATATACTCTTTGTTACACTTAAAAGTCACTATAGAAACTATCAATTAGAAACCATTTTCTCTCTTGTTGAGTTTGGAAAAAAAACCTTTCACATAATCTAATGATTCGAAACTAATATTCTTCAACGAAAAAATATTATACCCTTGCAATATTGGCCTGACTACAGCTAAATGAAGGAGTTTTAGCTTATAACTTTCAATTCCTTGAATGTGCTAAATTAAAATTAATGATAGCAAATGTATAGCCAACGTTTTGTTATTTGTTTGATGTCCATTTATGCAAATTGACTCTTCAAACAAATATTCTTCAAGAAGAAAAAAGAAACAACTTTTTTTTAAAATATTGACTAATTTTGTGATATTTGTTTTCTCCATCATGTATGTTTATTTTATTATATATGTAAGTAAACTTTTATTTGATTTTGTAAACTCTTTTTTGTTATTTAGATAAACATAGACGTGTACCCTATATATTACATTTATTTTAAAAGAATTTCGTTTTATTCAAATCTAGCTATAGTGTTTCAAAGAACTATATTTATAGGATTTTAAATGTGAAAGAGTTTTATAGTTATATGGAGTAGTTTTTTTTTCTAGAGGCGAAGTAGTATTTAAATAATTAAAAAAAAAACAAAAGTTCCTAACATGATTGCATATGATAATATGATAAAAAAAGATAAATTTTATTTATAATTTAAATTCAAATTTTAGAACTTTATCTATAAATTCAAACTTATCTTTTAATTCAAATTCCATATATATATAATTTAACTAAAATAGTCAAATATAGAATAAAGTTACCATATACTATTGACATTTATTAGCTTGCCACTTGGCTTAACCATAATGTCAATTATATATGGTAACTTTCTTGCTTTAATATATATATAGATTACGTATTTAGAAGAGAGAAAAAGAAAGAAAGAAAAAGGTAAGGCGATTTTTCCCTTACACAGCCAGGACTTTATTTCTTAGTAAGAAAGTAGCACTGTAAGAAGGGAAAATTTCACATTAGAACAGCCAAGCTCCATATTTTTTAATTGAGCATAATGATTGTCAATTGTTCCATGAACTCCCTTCATGATTAAATTCTGGAATTAAGGTAAGTATTTTACTTTATTTTTCTTGAAATTCTATAATTTGATTTTAAATATAAGCAAAGACAATAAATTTTGATTATAACTCTAATGGAGTTTGTAAGAAATTATAACCACCTGAAATGGTAAAAATTATATGTCTTACCATGATAAAATTCATGTATCATTGTGGGCAAAGAAGTGGAAACTCGTCGCATTGAATTTGCTTCATTCTCATTCCCTTAAGAGAATATGATAGCAGTATGTGATAAGTCTGAAAGAAGACATAAAGGTATCAATGGATGTGGACGTGGTAATAGACGAAATTATAATCGTCATCATCGTGGTAATGAGAATAATAAGGATTCTCAAAATAATCTTTCACTCTGTGAAAGTAATATTTGTCATCGATTTGACATAAGATTTTGTAAAGCACATATAGATGATTATGGTCCATTCATGATGTGAATGTGACAACATGTGATTTATGAATACATATTCATTCTTGGAAGAATATGAACGTGCTAGTGGTAGTGAATATACCATACTCACCTCTAGAATGAGGTTTGAGGGGAAATAAGAAAATAATGTCATTATTATAGCATGAATAGTCATAGATCACATATCTATTGTACGCAAAAATATTTTTGCGATGTGATTATTAAAGAGCAACAATAATGCAAGAAACAGATCTTGCATATAGTTTTGACCATGACCATAATGGTATAACTTTCTCTTTAAAAGAGATATTCACCATATGGCTGTTGATGAATATGTGGTAGTACCAAATTAATTAAGAGCTCTGAAAGAGCCAATTATTATTATTTTGGAGGAATACAATTAATTATCATGTCAATTTATTGTGTTGTAGTAACTCTCAAACAAACTTATTGAGTTTCTAAAGTATTCGCAAAAGCGGTTGGTTATATTGAGACAATAAATAAATGAAAGATTTAATATTGTAATGACCCGGTCAATCATCTCATGAGTTACCGCTTCGTTTTCCCCATTTCTGCTTCTTTATGCTTTGTTTATCCATTTTATGTGGCATCGGATTGGTCGGATCGAATCCGGAATGATTTTGGTAAAGTTTGAGACACTTAGTCTCTTTTGAGGAAGATTAAGTTGGAAAAGTCAATCAGATATTGACTTATGTATTAGAGGGCTTGGATGTGAGTTCCGATGGTTCGGTTAGCTTCGGAAGGTGATTTGGGACTTAGGAGCGTGATCAGAATGGGTTTTGGAAGTCCGGAGTAGATTTAGGCTTGAATTGGCGAAATTGGATTTTCGACGATTTTCGGTTGGTAGGTGAGATTTTGATATAGGGGTCGGAATGGGATTCCAAGAGTTGCAGTAGTTCCATTGTATCATTTGGGATGTGTGTGCAAAATTTCAGGTCATTCAGACGTGGTTTGGTTCGATTTTTTATCAAAAGCGGAATTCGGAAGATTTTGGAAACTTAGGCGTGAATCCGAAGTGTTTAAGTTTATTTGGTGTTGTTTGAGGTATTTTGAAGATTGGAACAAGTTTGAATAAGGTTTTGGGATATGTTGGTGCCTTTGGTTGAGGTCCCGGGGGCCTCAGGTGAGTTTCGAAGGGTTGAACGGATCATTTTGAGTCGAAGAAAATTGCAGATTTTGGTTTCAGCAGTTGCAGGCATTTTACTCTTCGCGTTCGCGAAGAGTCAGTTGAGGAAGGTGGAATTTAAGCCTTCGCATTCGCGAAGGGAAAATGGTTTGTGTATTGCGTTCGCGGGGGAGGTGTCGCGTTCGCATAGAGCAAAAAGGGCAGCTGAGTTTCAGGGGGAATTTGTTCATCGCGTTCATGAGAGGCGTAACGCGATCGTGAAGATTTGTCTGAGCAAAGAATTGCGTTCGTGATGGGGGTGTTGCGATCACGAAAAAGGAAAATTGGTCAAAGTTAATTTGTGCTTCGCGAACGCGAGGCTTTAACCGCATTCGCGAAGAAGGATTTCAGGCCTGGGCAGAAGGTTTAAAAGGTCGTCTTGTCCGCGAATATGGGGTTTATTTCTTCCATTGTTGGTCTTTTTGGAGCTATTTGAAGGAGAACGAAGAGGGATTTAAGAGGAACCACTTGGAAGTAAGAATTTTGGACTTGAAACTCGATTCTATTATGAAATCTACCTAATAAATAATAGAATCTAAGCCTAAAATTGAAGAATTAGGGCTTGAGATTAAGAGACTTTAAAATGAGAATTTTAGGGGTCATTTGGACTCCGATTTCAGTGTTCTTGGTATGTATGGACTCGTGGAAAGATAAGGATTCCATTGATATGATTTTTATCGAGTTTTGAAACATGGGCTCGGGGGTCGGGTTTGGCCAATTTCGGGATTTTTGGTATTATTTGATATTTTAGCTTGGGCTTCGTTCCCTTGGCATATTTTGATGCCGTGATTCTGATTTTGAATAGATTCGACGCGAGTGGAGGCCAATTTAAGGGGCAAAGGCGTCGTGGAGTAGTATTTTTACCGGTTTGAGGTAAGTTCCATTGTAAATCTGGAACTGAGATACAAACCCCGGTATTTGACTTGTTTTGATAAATGCGGTGACGCATATGCTAAGTGATGTGCGTGTGGGCGTGCACCAATAGGGATTGTGACTTGGTCCATCCTGTAGCGACTATTGAGCCGCGTATTTGATTTGAAACATTATGATATCCCGTACTGTAGTCATTTATATTGTATTATGGATTGTATGTCATGTTTGGGGCCTTGTGATGACCTGTTGATACCCTTAGGGGCATATTTACTGTTTTTCCTCACTTTATTTGTTGAAATCATAACCTCAGTCATGTTTTACCTGTTTAAATATTTAAAACTGGTTTTATCACTCCACTTCAAATTGTGAGGACTGTTTGGGTTGAGTTCCTTAATTTCTATTGTTGTGCCCGAGAGGCTGTGAGGTTAATGACTGAGAGAGGTTGAGAACCTAATAGTGAGGATATTATATATATATATTATGGATCGAGCTGCACGCCACAACGATACTTATATGGATCGGGCTGCACGCTGCAACGATATATATATTGGATCGGGCTGCACGCCACAGCGATATGATGCTTGGGCTATAGGAGCCCCTCCGGAGTCTGTACACCCCAGTGAGCATAGTCGACTATAAATTATGGATCAGGTTGCACGCCGCAACGGTTACTATGATTTATATTACTATGAGATATTAATGAGCCTGAGTGCTGAGAGTGAGTACTGAGTGACGAGAGTGAGTCACGAGTGACTAAGAGGCTGCCCGAGAGGCCATATTCTGATTGATACCTTGCCCGAGGGGCCTAGTTATGATATTTTCACTAATTTCACTCTTCTTTTAAAAAGAAGCCTCTGTTGGAAAAATTGCTAAGTATATGATTTCAAGTGCTTAAACTAAAGTTGATAATTTTATGACAAAACTGGTTTTAAACTGTGAAATGGACTTGTTATCTTGTTGTTTATTCAGTTATATGATTTTTAACTGCTCGTCACTGCTTTTAGACCTTATTTACTTTAGTTACTTACTGAGTTGGCATACTTACGTTACTCCCTACACCTTGTGTGCTGATCCAGGTGCCCGAGTGGCAGAGTGAGGGTCCTCAGCTGATCCAGAGGTTGCCGGAGATTTCAAGGTAGCTGCATGGCGTCTGCAACCCTGTTCTCTCCTTCTTATCTTGTTCTTTTCCGCATTTCTAAACTTATGTTGTATCAGACAGTCAGTTATGTAGTAGAGGCTCTAGACTCGTGACACCAGATATTTGGGGCTGTGTAGTTCATGTTTATTTGACTTCCGCTTATATTTTGTTGTTTATAAACACTTACTAAGGAAATTTGGTATTTAAACCTGTGTTAGAAAATGGTTTTATAAAAGGAATTTATTGTAGTTAATAGTTTGGGTTGGCTTGCCTAGTAATGTGATAGGCGCCATCGCGATCAGGTATTTGGGGTCGTGACAAGTTGGTATTAGAGCCTAGGTTATATAGGTCTCGCGAGTCATGAGCTGGTTTAGTAGAGTCTCGCGTATCGGTATGGAGACATCTGTATTTATCCTTGAAAGGCTACAGAACCTTTAGGAAAAACTTCATATTCATGAAATTCTTGTCGTGCTAATCTGTTGATCCGAATACTAAACTTCTGTTATTCTATTCTCTCATAGATGGTGAGGACACGTGCTACCGGGCAAGATGGACGATCACCAGTTCCACCAGCTGTGGCCACCAGAGGCCGAGGATGCAGCCGTGGTCGGGGTAGGGGCAGAGCAGCTAGGGCAGCACTTGCAGATCCACTAGCTACCCCAGTTCAGGATCAAGTCCCAGTTATGGACACTCTTGCAGCACCAGCTCAGGCACTAGCTGTGCCTATTATGATTCTAGGCCTTCATGAGGTTTTAGCTCAAATCTTATCAGTGTGTACCAGTTTGGCTCAGGCGGTTTCAGTTACTACGGTCGCAGCTACTTCACAGGCCGGGGGAGACACCCAGACTCCCATTGCTCGCACACCTGAGCAGGTTGTGCAGGGACTCCAGACACCAAGGGCACCTCCAGCCCAGCCGGTTGCACCAGTTCAGGAGTTTGTGGTACCAGTTATGTCGGACGACGAGCAGCGTCGACTAGAGAGGTTTGGTAGACTCAAGCCTCCGACTTTTAGCAGTGCAAAGGGCGAGGATGCCCAGGGGTTCTTGGATAAGTTCTAGAGAATTCTTCGTACTGCGGGGATTCTAGAGACCAGTGGTGTAGCTTTTACCACCTTTCAATTTTCTGGGGCTGCCTTCACTTGATGGGAGGCGTATGAGAGGAGTAGGCCTATTGGTACAGCGCCCCTTACCTAGCAGCAGTTCTTTGTTCTCTTTCTAGAGAAGTATGTGCCACAGTCTCGCCGAGAGGAGCTGCGCAGGCAGTTTAAGCAGTTGTGTCAATGAGAGATGACTGCGATGTAGTATGAGATGCGGTTCTCCGAGTTAGCTCGTCATGCGGTTTGGTTGGTTCCCATAGATCGAGAGAGGATTATGACGTTTGTTGATGGTCTCACATATCAGTTTCAAATTCTCATAACTAGGGAGAGGGTGACAGGTGCTACTTTCGAGGAGGTTGTTGACATCGCCCGGGAGATTGAGTCACTTCGCCTCCAGGAGCGAGAAGAGAGGGAGGCCAACAAGCCTCAAGGATTTGATAGCTTTAGTAGTGCTCCTTCGAGGGGCCAGTTCTAGCAGGGCAGAGGCCGCCCATCCAGACAGGCTCATTCAACTCGCCCAGGTTATCATGGGGCATTATTGGGTCATGGTTCTCACAGTTCTCATCAGGGCCACTCATCACTTAGTGCCCTTCCAGCCCAAAGTTCGTCTCGTGCTCCATCAGTTCAGGGTTCTTCCCTGCCAGGTCCTTCTACTGGTCATTTCGGTGCTAGGGGTTCCCTTCAGTCCCTATCTCCAGCACCGGGGAGTTGTTATGAGTGTGGAGAGTTTGGGCATATGAGGAGGCAGTGTCCTCGACTTCATGATGGTCAGTCTCAGCAGAGGGGTTAGCCCTCGACTTCTGCTCCAGTTACTTCACCACCCGCCCAGCCAGCTAGGGGTGGAGGTCAGTCAGCTAGGGGTCGCCCTAGAGGGGGAGGTCGATCAGGTGGTGGTCAGGCTCATTTCTATGCTCTCCCAGGTAGACCAGATACTGCTGCTTCAGATGTCGTGATTTTAGGTATTGTTTCAGTCTACCATAGAGATGCCTCTATATTATTTGATCTCGATTTCACCTTTTCTTATGTGTCATCATACTTTGCCCGTTATCTGGATATGCCCCATGAGTCTCTTGTTTCACCTGTTCATGTATCTACTCCAGTGGGCGATACTGTTGTTGTAGACCGTGTGTACCGGTCGTGTGTGGTGACTATTAGGAGTCTAGAGACCCGAGTGGATATTTTATTATTGTGTATGGTGGATTTCGATATCATTTTGGGCAAGGACTGGTTATCTCCGTGTCGTGCTATTCTGGATTGTCATGCCAAGACAGTTACATTGGCTATACCGGGTGTGCCACGGATTGAGTGGCAAGGTTTGACTAATTATATTTAGAGTAGAGTAATCTCATTCTTGAAGGCCCATCGTATGGTTGGGAAGGGATGTCTTTCGTATCTAGCCTTTGTGAGGGATGTCGGAGCTGAGACTCCCAGTATTGATTCTGTTCCAGTTATGAGGCATTTTTCCGATGTGTTTCCTGCAGACCTACCGGGCATGCCACCGGACAGGGATATTAATTTTGGTATTGACCTGGTGCTGGGCACTCAGCCCATTTCTATTCCGCTGTATCGTATGACACTAGCGGAGTTGAAGGAATTAAAAGAGCAACTTCAGGAACTCATCGATAAGGGGTTCATTCGGCCTAGTGTGTCACCTTGGGGTGCGCCGGTTCTATTTGTGAAGAAGAAGGATGGCACTATGAGGATGTGCATTGATTATAGGCAATTGAACAAAGTAACAATTAAGAACAAGTATCTTTTTGCCTCGCATTGATGATTTATTCGGCCAGCTTCAGGGAGCAAGAGTGTTCTCCAAGATTGATCTCCATTCAGGTTATCACCAGTTGAAGATCAAGGACTCGGATATTCTTAAGACAGCTTTCAGGACCCGATATGGTCATTATGAGTTCTTGGTGATATCTTTTGGGCTGACTAATGCCCCAGCAGTGTTCATGCATTTGATGAACAGCGTGGTCCAACCTTATCTCGATTCATTTGTCATAGTCTTCATTGATGATATTCTAGTGTATTCGCGTAGTCAGGAGGAGCACGTGGAGCATTTGAGAGTTGTGTTGTAGAGATTGAGGGAGGAGAAGCTTTGTGAAAAATTCTCCAAGTGTGAGTTTTTTCTCAGTTCAGTGGCTTTCTTGGGGACGTGGTGTCCAGCAAGGGTATTCAGGTTGATCCGAAGAAGATAGAGGCAGTTCAGAGTTGGCCCAGACCGTCCTCAGCCACAGAGATTCGCAGCTTTCTTGGTTTGGCAGGCTATTATCGTCGGTTTGTTCAGGGATTCTCATCTATCGCATCGCTCTTGACCAAGTTGACTCAGAAGGTGCTTCATTTGTATGGTCAGACGAGTGTGAGGAGAGCTTTCAAAAGCTCAAGACAACTTTGACTACAGCTCCACTGTTAGTTTTACCATCAACTTCAGGTTCATATACTGTGTATTGTGATGCTTCGAGAGTTGGTATTGGTTGTGTATTGATGTAGGAGGTAGAGTTATTGCTTATGCTTCTCGTCAGTTGAAGCCCAATGAGAAGAACTACCCCGTTCATGATTTGGAGTTGGCTGCCATAGTGCACGCATTGAAAATTTGGAGGCATTACTTGTATGGTGTGTCTTGTGAGGTGTTTACTGATCAGCATAGCCTCCAGCACTTGTTCAAGCAGAAGGATCTCAATTTGAGGCAGCGGAGGTGGTTGGAGTTTCTTAAGGATTATGAAATCACTATATTATACCATCCAGGGAAGGCCAAAGTGGTAGCCGATGCTTTGAGCCGAAAGGCAGTGATTATAGGAAGTTTGACATATATTCCAGTTGGGGAGAGACCTCTT
This sequence comes from Nicotiana tabacum, assembly GCF_000715075.1. Taxonomy (NCBI): domain Eukaryota; kingdom Viridiplantae; phylum Streptophyta; class Magnoliopsida; order Solanales; family Solanaceae; genus Nicotiana; species Nicotiana tabacum. The sequence goes on along the minus strand of NC_134087.1, from coordinate 140,921,239 downwards.
GCAGTTGATGTTCAGGCCTTGGCCTATTGGTTTGTGAGGTTAGATGTTTCGAAGCCCAGTCGGGTTTTGGATTGTGTGGTTTCTTGGTCTTCCTTATATGATCGCATTAGAGAGCGCCTGTTGATGATCCGTATTTGCTCGTCCTTAATGACAGAGTTCAGCATGATGATGCCAGAGATGTGACTATAGGTGATGATGGGGTGTTGAGGATGCAGGGCCGGATTTGTGTGCCCAATGTAGATGGGCTTCGGGAGTTGATCCTAGAGGAGCCCCATAGCGCGCGGTATTCCATTCATCCAGGCGTTGCGAAGATGTATCAGGATCTGAGACAGTATTATTGGTGGAGAAGAATGAAGAAAGACATTATGTGATTTGTAGCTCGGTGTCTCAATTGTCAGCAGGTGAAATATGAGCATCAAAGACCGGGTGGCTTGCTACAACAAATAGATATTCCCAAGTGGAAGTGGGAGAGGATCACTATGGACTTTGTTGTTGGACTTCCACGGACTTTGAGAAATTTTGATGTTATTTGGGTGATTGTGGATCGGCTGACCAAGTCCGCGCACTTCATTTCTGTGTGTACTACTTATTCTTCAGAGCGGTTGGCAGAGAAATATATCCGGGAGATTGTTCGGTTGCATGGTGTCCCAGTTTCCATCATTTCAGATAGGGGCACTCAATTTACTTCGCAATTTTGGAGGTCTGTGCAATGAGACTTGTGTACTCAAGTTGAGTTGAGCATAACTTTTCACCCTCAGACGGATGGGCAGTCCGAGCGCACTATCCAGATATTGGAGGACATGTTGCGTGCTTGTGTCATTGATTTCAGAGGGTCATGGGATCAGTTCCTGCCGCTTGCAGAGTTTGCTTATAACAACAGCTACTAGTCGAGTATTCATATGGCTCTGTATGAGGCTTTGTATGGGAGGCAGTGTAGATCTCCAGTTGGTTGGTTCGAGCCCGATGAGGCTAGGCTATTAGGGACAGACCTGGTGCAGGATGCTTTAGAAAAGGTGAAGGTAATTCAGGAGAGGCTTCGTACAACGCAGTCGAGACAAAAGAACTATGCTGATAGGAAGGTTCGGGATGTGTCCTACATGGTTGGCGAGAAGGTTCTGTTGAAGGTTTCACCCATGAAGGGTGTTATGAGATTTGGGAAGAAGGGGAAATTGAGTCATCGGTTCGTTGGACCTTTTGAGGTGCTTCGGAGGATTGGGGAGGTGGCTTATGAGCTTGCTTTGCCACCCAGCTTGTTGAGTGTGCATCCGATGTTTCATATTTCTATGCTCCGGAAGTATATGGGGGGATCCGTCTCATGTGTTGGATTTCAGCACGGTTCAGTTGGATGATGATTTGACTTATGATGTGGAGCTAGTAGCTATTTTGGGTCGTCAGGTTCGAAAGTTGAGGTCAAAGGATATAGCTTCAGTGAAAGTGCAGTGGAGAGGTTGGCCCATGGAGGAGGCTACCTGGGAGACCGAGCGGGAGATGCGGAGCATATATCCTCACCTATTTGAGGCTTCAGGTATGTTTCTTGACTCGTTCGAGGACGAACGTTTGTTTAAGTTAGGGAGGATGTGACGACCCAGCCAGTCATCTCATGAGTTACCGCTCCGTTTTCCCCATTTCTGCTTCTTTATACTTTGTTTATCCGTGTTATGTGGTATCGGGTTGGTCGGATCAAATCCAGAATGATTTTGGTAAGGTTTGAGACACTTAGTCTCTTTTGAGGAAGGTTAAGTTGGAAAAGTCAACCAGATGTTGACTTATGTGTTAGATAGCTCGGATGTGAGTTCGATGGTTCGGTTAGCTTCGGGAGGTGATTTTGGACTTAGGAGCATGATCAGAATGGGTTTTGGAAGTCCGGAGTAGATTTAGGCTTGAATTTGCGAAATTGGATTTTCGATGATTTACGGTTGGTAGGTGAGATTTTGATATAGGGGTCGGAATGGGATTTCGAGAGTTGTAGTAGTTCCATTGTGTCATTTGGGATGTGTGTGCAAAATTTCAGGTCATTCAGACGTGGTTTGGTTAGGTTTTTGATCAAAAATGGAATTCGGAAGATTTTGGAAACTTAGGCTTGAATCAGATGTGTTTAGGTTTATTTGATGTTGTTTGAGGTATTTTGAAGATTGGTACAAGTTTGAATAAGGTTTTGGGATATGTTGGTGCCTTTGGTTGAGGTCCCGGGAGCCTCGGGTGAGTTTCGGAGGGTTGAACGGATCATTTTGAGTCGAAGAAAATTGCAGATTTTGGTTTCAGCTGTTGCAGGTATTTTACTCTTCGCATTCGCGAAGAGTCAGTTGAGGAAGGTGGAATTTAAGCCTTCGTGTTCACGAGGAAGGCTACGCGTTCGCGAAGGGCAAAGGGTTTGTGCATCGCGTTCACGGGCGAGGTGTCGCGTTCGCATAGAGCAAAAAGGGCAGCTGAGCTTAAGGGGGGAATTTGTTCATCGCGTTCGCGAGAGGCGGAACGCGATGGCGAAGATTGGTCTGAGCAAAGAATTGCGTTCGCGATGGGGGTGTCGCGATTGCGAAAGAGGAAAATTGGTCAAAGTTAATTTGTGCTTCGCGAACGCGAGGCTTTGACCGCATTCGCGAAGAAGGATTTCAGGCCTGGCCAGAAGGTTTAAAAGGTCGTCTTGTCCGCGAATGTGGGGTTTATTTCTTCCATTGTTAGTCGTTTTTGGAGCTATTTGAAGGAGATTGAAGAGGGATTCAAGGGGAACCACTTGGAGGTAAGAATTTTGGACTTGAAACTCGATTCTATTGTGAAATCTACCTAATAAATCATAGAATCTAAGCCTAAAATTGAGGAATTAGGGCTTGAGATTAAGAGACTTTAAAATGAGAATTTGAAGGGCCATTTGGACTCCGATTTCAGTGTTCTTGGTATGTATGGACTCGTGGAAGGATAAGGATTCCGTTGATGTGATTTTTATAGAGTTTTGAGATGTGGTCCTGGGGGTCGGGTTTGGCCAATTTCGGAACTTTTGGTATTATTTGATTGTTTTTGCTTGGGTTTCGTTCCCTTGGAATATTTTGACGCTGTGATTCTGATTTTGAATAGATTCGACGCGAGTGGAGGACAATTAGAGGGGCAAAGGCGTCGTGGAGTAGTATTTTCACCGGTTTGAGGTAAATAACCATTGTAAATATGGAACTGAGGGTACAAACCCCAGTATTTAACTTGTTTTGATAAATGCGGTGACGCACATGCTAAGTGACGAGCGTGTGGGCGTGCACCGATAGGGATTGTGACTTGGTCCATCCCGTAGCGACTATTGAGCTGCGTATTTGATTTGAAACCTTATGATATTCCGTACTTTAGTCATTTATACTGTATTATGGGTTGTATGCCATGTTTGGTGCCTTGTGCCGACCTGTTGATACCCTTAGGAGTATTTTTACTATTTTTCTTCACTTTATTTGTTGAAAGCATATCCTCAGTCATGTTTTACCTGTTTAAATATTTAAAACTAGTTTTATCACTCCACTTCTAATTGTGAGGACTGTTTGGGCTGAGTTCCCTAATTTCTATTGTTGTGCCCGAGAGGCTGTGAGGTTAATGACTGAGAGAGGTTGAGAACCTAATAGTGAGGATATTATATGTATATATTATGGATCGGGCTGCACGCCGCAGCGATACTTATATGGATCGGCCTGCACGTCGCAGCGATATATATTGGATCGGGCTACATGCCACAGCTATATATATATATTAGATTGGGCTACGCGCCGCAACGATATGACGCTTGGGCTGTAGGAGCCCCTCCGGAGTCTGTACACGCCAGTGAGCGTAGTCGACTATAAATTATGGATCGGCCTGCACAGCGCAATGGTTACTATGAATTCTATTACTATAAGATATTAATGAGCCTGAGTGCTGAGAGTGAGTACTGAGTGACGAGAGTGAGTCACGGGTGACTGAGAAGCTGCCTGAGAGGCCATATTCTGAGTGATACCTTGCCCGAGGGGCCCAGTTATGATATTTTTACTGATTTCACTCTTCTTTTAAAAACAAGCATCTGTTGGAAAAATTGATAAGTATATGATTTCAAGTGTTTAAACTGAAGTTGATAATTTTACGACGAAACTGGTTTTAAACTGTGAAATGGACTTGTTATCTTGTTGTTTATTCAGTTATATGATTTTTAACTACTCGTCACTGCTTTCAGACCTTATTTACTTTAGTTACTTGCCGAGTTGGCGTACTCACGTTACTTCATGCACCTTGTGTGCAGATCCAGGTGCCTGAGTGGTAGAGTGAGGGTCCTCAGCTGATCTAGAGGTTGCCGGAGATTTCAAGGTAGCTGCATGGCGTTTGCAACCCTGTTTTCTCCTTCTTATCTTGTTCTTTTCCACATTTTCTAGACTTATGTTGTATCAGACAGTCAGTTATGTAGCAGAGGCTCTAGATTCGTGACACCAGATATTTGGGGCTGTGTAGTTCATGTTTATTTGACTTCCGCTTATATTTTGTTGTTTTTAAACACTTATTATGGAAATTTGGTATTTAAACCTGTGTTAGAAAATGGTTTTATAAAGGAATTTGTTGTAGTTAATGGTTTGGGTTGGCTTGCTTAGTAATGTGATAGGCACCATCACGACCAGGTATTTGGGGTCGTGACAAATATCTTCTATTATTACAACTTGTAGCGGGGTAATATGTATGTGAAAAGTTACCCGCTCTATTCTCCAGTTTGTACTACACAAATAAAAGAATACCACAATAAAGTGGTTATTTATTGATATAAAAACCCATATCATAATAAACTTGGAGTTTATTAATAATTGCACATGTCATGGTGTAAACCTGAACTTTATCAATATTAATAATTTATTTAGTTGGCACAATTAGTTTAACCATGTTAATTTAAGTATGATGTGCAAAAATAAAAGAGAATTCATATGGGTAAATATTAAAGAACTAGAAAGTTCTTTAAGAATTCTCTTATGTTACTTGTTCTCATTAATTTTAGACCAACTAAAATTGAGATTAAATCCCATGAATACTGGAAATATCAAAGGTGAATATGAATCCATTCACCTGTCATGTATACCACATAAGATGCATGTATGAGATGGTTATATGTGCGATTATTATTAACCCACAACCTGGTATTTGCGAGGTAACTTGCTCAATAATTTAATTTAGAGCATAATTTTCAGATTTTCTATTCAAGACAGTGCATCTTGATAAGTTGGTTACATCATAGTTGGTTTAGCAAAATAATTTATTGAGTGCCTCCACTTAATAGCTAAACTATTGCTTATGAGAACAAAGTTATTTATATAAGTTTGATATACATTTAATACGAAAGTATATTACGTTCTCCCCTCACAAGTGGTTCAGGGTCAAGAACCAAATAGTTCCATATTATTATTATTGATGCGCAGTGTATATTTTGATTAACACCATAATACATAAAGATGAGTTTCCAAAGTTGAGGAAGCAAGTTAGTTTTTCTAACATGAGGGGGAGACATAATACAACAATTGAGAAAAAGTTACATGGAATGAATTATCATTTGTACATCTAGATCCTCGAATAAAACAATATGAACTTGAAGTTCATAAAAAGATAATTCCTCTGCAATATATTGCAAAACATGTTAGACGCATTTGTTGACCCAAAGAAAGTAACTATATTCTCATTGCAAATGCTCTTATTAAGTCATAGAAGGATAAAGTCTATTGTACGCTTAAAGCGTATAGACAAATTGGTTTTAAATAAACTTCTTGATAAAGAATATGAGCAAATGATCAAAATAATCATAATAAGGAGGCAAGTAATCTAGAAGATCACATGACATAACACTTCATAAAATTTCAAGAGAGGTTCAGGTACCTGAAAATATGAATGAAGAAATCTCTATGTTATGTCTTTATGAAAATAAGGAGGTTGGAACCGATATAAACTATTTGTCGACGACATCTATTATAGCGCTAAGTATAAATGGGGATCTTAAGTCTGTCGAATACAAACACAAAAATATTGGCCAAATAGAAAAGACACAATTCAAATAGAATTGGTTTCATATGAAAGACATGTAGTTTTGGACATGTAATTAAAAAGTCAATGATATGTGCAATCAATTTTCGATATCTTATTTGTCTAACATGACATGAAAACTTGATATGCATCTAATTAAAGTTTATTATACGACTTATATGACTTAACTTATATGACAATCTTTGAAGGATTTAAATCGTTTAAAGCATATAAAATTCTTGGTACTGAAGTACCATATCCTAAGCGCTATTTGCGCACATTTGTATCTTGCTATAACTATGAGCATGATAATGTGATAGCGAGAATTTTCAAGGTGCAATATATTCATCGGAGTTAATATGACTGATTTGTTCACCAAATCTCTACCGATGTCAACCTTCAAGAAGATAGTGTACAAGATTGGGATGTGGAGGCTCAAAGATGTGAATTGATGCTCTCATCAGGGGAAGTTAATACGCGTTGTACTCTTTTTCTCTTACAAGGTTTTATTTAAGGTGAATGTCTATATTTTAGAGAGATTTTATGAATTTTACTTGATGTCTAAGTCACTCTTTCCCTATAAATAGAGATATCTTATTCTATTGTAATTGATCCCAAATGAATAAGAATTTTCTCTGTGCAATATTTTTCTTTCTTAAGCATTATATTTCTCTTTCCCTATTGTATTATTTTACTATGAGATAGTTACCTCTAGAATGATATGGAATTCTCTAGGCTGTCTTACATTTGTCTTCCCATTTCCCTCATTTCTATAAAATTCAAAATCCACCGCTAAAACCCTAAAACATTTGAACCCTGACTGATTCATTCTCGAGTGTATCAATGGCGATAATTTCCGATTATGATGAGCAAGATAACAAGCCACTGTCATCTTCATCGGTATCAAAAAAGCCTTTTAATGCCGTGCTTGATTCTGCAAACCCTCTAGGGTTTCTAGAAACGGTGTTCGAGTTTCTGGGCCGGGAGTCTGATATCTTCAAGAGCAATTCTCTGGTGAGTGATGTGAATGCGGTGGTTCGTATGGTGAAAGACAAGTTGGAAACTGAGGAGAAGAAGAGGAAAGAGAATGTACAAGGATCACCTGGAAAGGCCGAGAAGAAGTATAAGGAGGACGTTCCTGTCGTTGAAAAGGCCGAGGAGGTTAAGGAGGCCATGGAGGAGGACAAGAAGGGGCCTCTAGGTATTTTTTGTTTGTTTTATTTATCAAAATGTTTTTGTTTTTCTTTTTCTTTTACTGGTGTTAGGGACTTGTCTGGTCTGTAGTTATAGACGTTGACGTTCGTGTAGGCATTAGTGGGAGACTTAGAAAACCTTAAAAATGAATTAATTATTTACATGAAATGAGTCAGAATTTAGAGGAATGGATACCGAGGGTTTATATAAGTGATCCAAACTGCTACAGCGTAATTGATTGATTCATGATGTTGATATACTGGTTTTCTCCTGCCCCAGTGCTTAGCATGCGAACTAAGCGTGGCAATTAAGTTGGAGAAGTGTGTGGGGGTTTTGGGTGGGGGCATTAATCCCGAGATTTGAAGGCTGTCGGCTCTATTCTGTTTCGTTATGTACCGTAGTGTTATATAACTAAGATTTCGGCTTACAGGTACTTGTGATCCAACTCCACTCCCTTGACCCCTTGGATTTGAATATTACCACTCAGGGAAAAGAAAGAATTATCATAGATCTGGACCTTGATCCAGAATATCATGTGATATATTGTTTGATAAGTAAAGTTTTGTTTGAGTTGTGAAAAGCATTATAAGTAACAGCTGATGGCGAAGTGGGGTGTTATCATTTATCAAGTATATTTTGATTCTAATGTTTTGAAAAGAATATCCAATAGTACATTATGGAAGCTCTACTCTTGCTCACCGGAATTTGGAAATTTATAGCAGGGGACCTATGTGGATTTTATCCTGCATTGTGCCATTCTGCTTGGGAGGGTCTGTGTTGTGGTTGCTGTCTCACTTTGTTTATCACTATGACTTGGTCGTGTTATGTTTATGGTTACCGTAAGGTTAGTTATTTTCAGTTTGAACTAGTATACCTTTTTCTGAGCTGTGTAGGTATGTATGCTTGTGGGGTCTATTAACTCCAATTCTATGTTATAGGATTTTTTGTGGTAGTGTTTTTTAAATTTCAAACTCCATATAACATATGGCTATTCATTATTGACATCATATGCCAATTTGTATATGTTCATTGGTGCTACTGTACTACCTTGTGTTGTTTTGCATCACCAATGGCTTCTCATTGTTTTTGCTGCTGATATGTACACAGATCCCAACAAAGGCAATGGCCTTGATCTGGACAGCTACTCCTGGGGTCAATCTCTGCAGGAGGTCAGTCTTAACATTCCTGTACCTCCAGGGACAAAATCACGGTTTATTGTTTGCGATATAAAGAAGAACCATCTTACAGTTGGACTAAAGGGCCAGCCTCCAATAATTGATGTAAGTGAATTCTCCTGTTTCTGGCCTTTCAGAAACATCTTTTGCTGTAGTCCATTTGAAAATGTGCGAGATTTTGTATGATTTCTTTCTGAGCCCTTCCGAACATTCATTACTTTCGTGCTTGCAGGGAGAACTCTATCGACCTATCAAAGTTGAGGATTGTTTCTGGAGCTTAGGTATGTTACTTATATGTTTAGATGATGCATGGATGCTTGATAATTTGTTTCAATCTACATCTGTTGTTATTAGTATGTGAGTTGATGTTCAATGTGATACATAATTTCAAACTATGTGCATGCACCTGTCAGTACAATAGTTTGCAAGTTAGTCTTAGCAGAATTTGTTCAAGAACAACTAATACAACTATCTTTGCAGAGGATCAGAAATCCATCTCTGTACTCCTTACCAAGGCGGACCAAATGGAATGGTGGAAATGTGTGGTGAAAGGTGAACCTGAAATCGATCCAACGAAAGCTGAACCAGAAAGTAGCAAGCTATCAGACTTGGACCCAGAGACTCGATCGACTGTCGAAAAGATGATGGTAGGACTTTATTGTTAATAAAGGATGCTCCAGTATAGGAACACTAATTTTTAAGTGGGAATTCATGGCGGCACTTTTCCTTTTTTATTTATTTCTGCCAAGTCAAGGCCGTGATTTATGTTATTGTTCTTGGAAGTTTCTAGTTTCAATCACATGGTGATACTGCATAATTGCTGCTTATCCTATACATTATGAGTTATTTGCTATCCACACTAGCACAAATTTACCATCACAGGCTGTACTAGCATTCATGACATCCCTTTTTTTTGTGTGTGTGTGTGGGGGGGGGGGGGGGGTTGAGTGAGGTGCATTTGAACAAATGGATCCCTTTTTGACATGCTTGGTAAATGTCAAAAAAATACTTCTGGCTTAGCTTGTTGGCTTAGCGTAGAAATGGTTTTCCAGAAAATTCAGATTTGAAGCTTAGGTAGTTACTTTTGAGTGAGGTGCATTTGAAGAAGCGGATCCCTTTTTGACATGCATGGTAAATGTCAAAAAAATACTTCTGGCTTAGCGTAGAAATGGTTTTCCAGAAAATTCAGATTTGAAGCTTAGGTAGTTACTTTTGAGCGTAAACTTGTTCTAATATATCTCGGTTCTTGACTATGAAATCAAAATGTACATGTAAATTTGAGGTTATTTATGTAAACTAAGTGCTGAAGGTGCTTTATAAAATAAGATAAATACTTGGTTAAGTGGTTATACAAAATTTTAGTAGTATCTTCTGTATAGCACAACTAAGTGACTGAACTATAAAGTGCCACAGCCCCAACGAGCATGGATAGTTCCACAAAGTTAGTGAGGTGCATTTGAAGAAACGGATCCCTTTTTGACATCTTGGTAAATGTCAAAAAAATACTTCCGGGTTAGTTTGTAGAAGCTTAGCGTAGAAATGTTTTTCCAGAAAATTCAGATTTGAAGCTTAGGTAGCTACTTTTGAGCCTAAACTTGTTCTAATATATCTCAGTTCTTGACTATGAAATCAAAGTGTACATGTAAATTTGAGGTTATTTATGCACACTAAGTGCTGAAGGTGCTTTATAAAATAAGATAAATACTTGGTTTTTAAGTGGTTATACAAAATTTTAGTAGTATCTTCTGTATAGCACAATTAAGTGACTGAACTATAGCGCGCCACAGCCTCAACGAGCATGAATAGTTCCACAAAGTATAATTTTGTATTCAGGTTGTAGAAGTACCATTTTTTTCCAGTCTCTATTGGATTATGGCATATTCCAGGAGCTCTGAATCCTTTGGTAGTAAAATAAATATACCACCTCGCGTGATGGGCGAATGTTTTGGCACTGAAGTTTTTGTCTCATGTAGCTATTGTTGATGATGCTAAGTTGTGTCTATCAGCTTCATATGCCCCGTAGACATCCTTAATTTCTGGACTTAATAGTGTGGGATACACTTACTTTGGGGCGGGGTTGCTTTTATCTTCACTCTGTAGAAGGGACAAGCCGAATGATGCTTGATCTACTTGCCTATCAGTTGTTCTTCTTCTTTTGGTGGAATTCATGTTCACGGTAACTGCCTTTCTTATTGCATCTGTGAATGCCAATCCCTTCTAATAATGTGATGGATAATAAATTTTGCAGTTTGATCAGCGACAGAAATCAATGGGTCTTCCTACAAGTGATGAGGTGCAAAAGCAGGAGATCCTAAAGAAATTTATGGCTGAGGTACTTAATGACACCTTGTATTTTTGTCTTGCCGCCCTCCCTTGCAAAGTATTCATATTAACTGATTTTGTTCGATGATCTTCTGCAGCATCCAGAAATGGACTTCTCTAGGGCAAAGATGTCCTGATTCACAGAGTTTTTGCTTAGTGATCATATTTCTGAATGTCAAAAGAAGATAGATCATTTTCTGGCATCTCCTTAGTTTGGCTGGGATTCAAGATGTTTTTCTGCATATGGGAAGCCTATATTCTATAGTGACTTTTGGGTGGTCTTGGGAAGTAATTACTTATACACTACTGTGGAGTAATTGATTACAAAACAGTATACATCTCTGAACATCTTTATGTTCTATCAATGCTACTTCTATGCTTATCTGTGCTTGTTTAGCTTTTGTTTTCTGCCGTGTTTCATGTTGAATTTTCCCTGCACTCTGTTGGAATTGGTGTCTTGTCCCACAGTGGTCGATCTCTTTTTCTAGGGTCTAGGAAACATCCTCAGACTACAAGGTCTGTCCATATTTCAGCAATTTGAGCATTTATCAGTCCCGATGAAAGAAAGAAGCAACTTATCACCCAATTGACTCTGACAATCAGAGTCTGAACAGAGCATTGTTATTGCATTTATATTTGGTTTGATACATGTCGCTCCAAATTGTGAACACTGTGGGGCTGGTGTGCCACGGTGGAGTGGACAAAAGCTAGATATAATTCTCATATGGATTTTGGGATCAGTCTCAAATTTCATGATCTTGGTATTTACCCTTGGATTTTTCAGGTTCTCTTTCATACTTTGAACTATCTGGTAATGTGTGCTTAGGAGCACATCATATTATAATCATTACATGCAAGAACAGTTAACATAAGATATTCCATTGTGATATAAATTATAGTAGGTTGAAGAAACCAAGAAACTTTTTAGCCAACTGGACTTCCTAATGTTTTCAAAAAAAGTTGTTAATTTTCTCTGACTTAACTCTCTTAAGTGCCCATGTCAAGTTCTCGCCTTTGCACCATGTTGATCTCCTTGTATGTCATATTTTTGCCCTGTCCATTTCTCCCGCTCTCTACTCTAGTGTTATTGGCTGCTCCATTACCTCCTTCTAAGGTTGGTTTGCTGCAGTTTTTGCTGCTATATTTTCAATATATGTTTGTTTCCTTAGAATGCCCCCCCTCCCCTCCTCTTCTCTCTGTGCTATAGCTAAAAGGTTTTATTCATGTAACAGCTGGCACTTCAGCAAATAAGTCTGTTCAATTTAGAGTTGCATAATTGTTGTTAAAGTTCGTTCATGATCCTCTCCTTTCTCTGGTTGATTTTCTCCCCGTTTTACTCGTCATGTGTATCTCCATCGCCCGCTAAATAATTACGATTATACTCCAATATCTTTTCAAGTATATTGAATTATTGACTTTCTAGAAGTTGCAGCTTTTCAAAATTCTTGAAATTTGTGCTATCGATTATACTCCTATTTAACGCTTTAACTCAAGTTCAAGTGTATCTATTAAACACACAAGGATTGACATGGCACTGTGCGTGTGAAACATCAAACTTGAGCGCGTGAGGGCTAGAAAACAAATTCTCCTTCTACATTCTCTCCGTCACCCATCCACGAAAAGTTTTATTTTGTGTCTCATACATTTTACGCTAGTTTTATTTTGTGTCTCATACATCTTACGCTAGTTGTATAAGGTTCATTTTTGTCTTACAAATTTGTGGACCCCAATCTTACACTTCTGGGTTCACAAAACTGTGAGACAAAAAAGTGGAGTTTTGACAAAGCTACCCACAAAAACAAACTATTTACCTTGTCTACCCATTTGTTTTTCTACCCATAAACTGATTACATTTCCTACCCATAGTAGTTTTTGTGGAGAATTTTTTCTTTATTTTCCAATTTTTTTTTTATTTCTATGCTTCTTTTCTTCTTTTTTTTCTTTCTTTTTTCTTTTCTGCCTTTCTTTTTTCTCGTTTTCTTCTTATTTTTTTTCTTTTTTCCTTTTCTAATTTCATTTAACTTCTTATTTTTTAATATTCTTTTTCTCTTCATAATCTAATTTCATTTACCGTTTTCATTATTTTTTATTAATCTTTTTTTATACAATAAGAAAAATAATTGATATAGTAAATATTTGTTCACCTTTTTTTTTAATATAACTAGAACAATATACCTTTTTTTCTTTCTCACTTTTTAAATTCAATTATTAAACTGAAATAATATCAGTTGTCACTTGATCTAATACACTGAATATCACATTGATTGTTGTTGAGCACCATAAATTACATAATCAGATTCTAAGAATCAACACGTGATTGCCATGCAAACCTTGATCTCCTTCCCTATAAATATCAATACACACTCTACCATTAGCAGTAATACAACCAGTTATAGAGCAAGAAAACATAATCTACGACAACCAAATCTCCATATATACTTGTTAGAATAAAAATGATAATAAAATATTACAAAATACGACAAAAGTATAAGTAGCGAAAAAGACTTCTAGTACTATGTGATACCAATATGATATATATGTATACCAACAGAGCATATGAATTCTCTAGAATATTGCTACAACTATCTGCGACTATACTACTCTACCAAAACATTAAAGGACGCAATAAAAGTAAGAAAAAATTACATGTTCGTATTGCAAGCTAAATATTCGCAAAACAACTTACTCATTTCGTATACTAAGAGGGTATATAGTTGTATGGGGTCATTCCAACAATTGCTTATAACTATAAAAACTATTAATACACATAATTTATGTCCATCGGCACTCAAAAATTCCAGCATTATTGCAACTCATGTTGATATAAATAATTTCATAATAGAATTCACTTAAAATACAGCTAAAACAACCAAAACAATGTTCAAACTACCATATCATACTAATATGGCATATAACTATACCAACATGGTATACAGTTTTACTAGTTAATTCCCGGCAACTATATGACTATACTACTATTACATAACACACATGCATAAAGAGAAAAATAAAAAAATAGTGTACCACATATTAATATAATAAGGTATTTCAAGATATTGTACTATATTACTATTATTAAAAGAAAATCAAATATTGTACCAATTAAATGCAGCTAATACAACCAAAAAATAATTCAACTAGCATATGATACCAATATAGTATATAGCTATACTAATAGGGTATATAGTTGTAATGAATTGTATACTAAAATGGTATATTTGTATACTATTTTGGTATACAATACAAATTCGTCTTCTTCTCTGGTTCAACTATATTTCAACCCAAATTTCTAAAATTTACTACAAAATCTCCACCAAATTGACTAAAACTTTAGCTATAACCTCCAATCAACTTTCCAAACTAACCCATACAAGATCGGATCAAAACAATTAAAAACTCAAACAAACCAAGTTATGAGTTTCAAGCTTCAAGGTCCGTCAATGGTGGATTTAAATTTTTGTACAATAAATTTCCAAAAATATGAACTTTTATCTCTTAAGAAAGCTATAGAAAAAAAATACTAAAGAATTTCAACGTGCTCGATTTCAACCTTGTGAACACACTGAATGCCTCAAGTTCGGCTGCATGCCAATTTTCTCTTTATAATATATAAATTTTACTTTGTCAGGAACAAAATTAACTAATTGAACAAAAAGCGAATAAAAGAAAAAGAACCAAAAGGGAGAACAAAAAATAGAAGAATCTAACTCGTCTTTTAAACTAAGTTTTGCGTGAAAAAGGAATCTTTAAAATTGGAGACTCGTTATTATTTGAAACAGCGAATTTCGTTGTTGAAGTTGGTTTGGAATTTCTTTTAGCAATAAGTTTTACTTCTGATTCAGCTCGCAGTTACAATTATTAAATCAGCTGGGCGGGTAAATAGTATTGATTGCATAGGCAGAAAAAGTAAATAGTTTATGTATGATATTTAAGGGTAAATAGTTTAAATTTAATGAGTATAAAGTGAGATTTTCTTAAAAAAAAATTGCCTCATACAACTAGTGTCAGTTGCATGAGAATAAAATTTTTCCCCATCCACGTACCAAACATCCCCTTCCGATAAAGGAGAAACAAAAACAGAAAAGTTATAACTCACCACCGCTGCCTCACTCAACCAAACCCACCCCATCGTCGACCTTCTAATCATCTCTATGCCATTACAACCACCCCCTCGTCTTCTTCATTCAAAGTGTAAGGTTGGATATGTTGTCAACTCCATTTCATCCCATTTCTCGTTCTTTATATTTCTGTCGGAGTCATATCATATGGGTGTCGTAACTTAGGAGGAATTGCTTATGAGCGAGGTGGTTGACTTTTATTCTACTGGATGTATTTCCTTTATATTTGCAGCAGATATGAAATTGATTCATTATCTTAAATCAACGAGTTTGTCGTCTTTGATTGAATCAAATCACATGAACTTTCTGACAAAACTGGTAATCTAGAGCAAAAATGAGAAATGAACTCCACATCCATATGCGAGTAAAATAATTGGGTTCTAGGGCCGAGTCAATTTTGAAAGAATTGTTTGATTGTATTGTAGGCAACTAAAATTTTATTGAATTTAAATCCATAAGAAATTTGGATTTGATCTCAATTAAATATATTTTGCTCCAAGTAAATATTACGGGCTAATATAATTGGATTAATTGGTTAAGTTCAGTAAATATTGATTGGGCTAATCTATTTAGTTGGGCTGCAAATGAGGAGTCCACTTCATTCGGCCAAATATGTTATATTTCGAGAGGCCCAGTTTTGTTCCACATGTCAAATGAAATGGCACGCAAAGTCAAATAGAAGAGCCAATAGATCGTCACGTGTCAAAATGACAAGGCAAGTCAAGTCAAATTATAAGGCCAATGAAACAACGGTACGTGTACCGGCGACATGTTCTAGCCAATCAAATGCGGCCTTGTCACACTTCACTTTAATTGGTCGGAAAGAGTTTGTTCTTATCATAACTGTTTCCTCCCACAACTAAAAATAGGGGTTTTCATAACCCAGAAAGGACCGACCAGAAGTTATAACAAGAATCAAGAGAGAGCTCATGGATCAAACACTGCAGATTTCTCTAAAAGCTACGAGCATTCAGGTGTTCTAAGGATTAATAGATCAGAACGAAGATTCAAGAACAAAGTGCAAACCCTTGGATAAAAAATACGTCAAGATTAGACCTCAAGCACGTGAATTAAAATAAAATAAAATTCAAGATTAAGCTCAAAGGATCTTTTATTTACATTTGATTTGAAAAGAAGAATAAGAGGATTCATAGAGATTGTAACACTCATATTGTTTGAAATAAAATACTACGATTGTTGTAATATTTTTCGGTCTTGATTTTTATTTTCTTGACGAAATTTTATTGTCTACAAATGCTGGCACACCCAGTGGGACAATCTTTACCTCTCATCTCTACTTTTCAATCACAAAAGTTCAAGAACATCGAAGTGGCTTCAAAGAAAATCAACTCCACATCAACTTCTACCAAGGCTGCTGATTCTAGGTTCTATGCTGATGTAGAAAGTATCCTCGATTTTAACTTTGGAAGCTTTGGACCAATTACAAGGAGCAAAGCAAGCTCTTTAGGATAACAAGCACTCCAAGTTCCATCCGCATCAACTCCTATTTTCGGAGCTTCATCCTTAACAGGAGCAAGATCCACTATAAACGCACATGAAGGAGAAAGCGATGTTGCTGAAAAGATTAAGAAAACTCTAGCTCTGCTTAACGTCTACGGATCCAAGAACTCTGTTGTGAAGGAAGATGATGATATTTCAAGTGATGGATCCTCCCCGTTAACACCACATAACATGAGCCAATTGAGGATCAATCTATGTGATAATTCATGCTGCTTCCCATCATCCACAACAATCATGCAAGCAATGGTGACGAATGCTTCATATATGGAAGAGCAGTTGACAAACTTGACGGAAGCAATCGCTGGCTTGACCAAGTACATGCAAAATCAAGATGCTAGAATTGACAAGCTAACACACAGGGTGGGAATCTTGATGGAAGAAGAATCCACCCATACACCTGATAAACTCCCAAAGGTTCTAGAGAGTGATTCTCCCCCAAGACAAGTAGCATCCGCTAAGGCTATCCCTGTCTCATCTGAAGGGATGATTCCAATCGATCAAGTGAAGGAGTTCATTTAAGAAACTATTAAAAATAAGTATGAAGTTGCTAACAAGTCCTCTTTTACATACGCAAAGCCGTATATAAGATAGATATGTTGAATATGTCTGTTGGCTGCCAACCTCAAAAGTTTCAATAGTTTGATGGCAAAGGCAATCCAAAGCAACACCGTGGCACACTTCGTTGAGAGTGCAACAATATTGGGATTTATGGAGATTACCTCGTCAAAAAGTTTGTCCACTCACTATAATAAAATGCTTTTGATTGGTACACAGTCCTCGAGGCTGGATCTATTTATAGTTGCGATCAACTAGAGCAAGAGTTTCTCAATCACTTTTATAGCGTGAGACATACTATGAGTATGATAGAACTTACAAATACTCGTTAACGAAAGGGTGAACCGGTTATCAACTTTATCAATCGTTGGAGGAATGCAAGCCTCAACTGCAAAGACAGGCTTAGTGAAGCTTCTGGCATAGAGATGTGCATCCAAGACATGCATTGGGGACTGCGCTACAACTTGTAAGGTATCAAGCTTAGCACATTTAAAGAACTTGTGACTCGTGCCTATGACATGGAATTGAGCATAGCCTCTGCTAGAAATGAAAGGTTGCCCATCTATGAGCCTCGCAAAGGGAATGACAAGCAAGAAGTTAGGAAAATGAAGCAAGTTCGCACCCAAGTCTGAAAACAAAGAAGCTATGAATGTCAACACATCACCTGTAAAGTTCACGACGAAGGTGATCAAGAAACAGAGTGTGAAATCAACTTCTTTTTAAGATAAGCCGAGTGGAAAGTTGACTTTAAAATAAATGCAAGAAAATGAGTATCCATTTTAGATTATGATGTGCTTGAATATTTTGAAGAGCTTCTCGAGTTAGAGCTCATTAAGCTTCCGGAGATGAAGCGGCTAAATGAAGCTGGGAAAATTGATGACCCAAATTACTGCAGATATCATCGACTTGTGGATCATCCTCTTGAGAAGTTCTTTGTCTTTTAGGACAAATTTATGGACTTGACCCATAAAAAAACGATCCTGCTTGAAGATGAGAAGGCAAGTGCAAACCAAGCCTCTATCACCTTTGGATCATTTAGTCTAGATGGGCTATACAGTTTAAAAGAAATCAAATATGAATAATTACTGGAGAATAACAAAGCCAAAATAGATCATCCTGATGATGATGAAGGTTGGACGTTGGTGACTCATCGTAGGCACCACAAAAAGGATCCCACGAAAAGAATCAATAGAACAACCAACAAGGAAAATGTTGGTAAAAAGACCAAGGAAACACAATCCAGTTAAGCGTTTGAAGAAAGCAAAAGTGGAGGTGCACTACCCTCAAAAGCCACGGCCTCCGGTGATCTTGGAGGATTTCTTGCCAAGTTGGTTCGATATGAAGATTTTCCATGATAGTATTGAGGCCTCTTGTTGCAATGCTGATAAAGGGTAAGAAAAGAGTGATGACTTACCATTGGCACCATCTTGATAAAAACTCATCAAGTCCATTCCTCAAGAAGTTAATGCTTGCGAGGAAAAAGTTACGTTCACAAATAATGATCTTTTACTATGTGACACTCCTCATAACCGGCCGTTGTACCTGGTTGGAAATATGCGCAATGAAAGAGTGAATCGAATTTTGGTTGATGGAGATCATCAGTGACCATCTTGCCAATTCGCACTGTGAAAGAACTTGGTATTCCCATGAAAGAACTCTCGGAAAGTCGTGTGATGATTCAAGGATTCAACCAAGGGGGGCAAAAAGCTATAGGTGCGATCGGGTTGGGAATCACCATCGAATATATGCAATCAAGTGCATGGCTTCATAAGATTGATGCAAAGACTTCATACAACATCTTGCTTGGAAGGCCTTGGATACATGAGAATAAATCGGTTCAATCTACCTGCCATCAATGTTTGAAGTACTATGAGGGTGAAGTCGAGCAGAAGATAGTTGCTGATGACAAACCATTCACTAAGTCTGAGTCACACTTTGCTGATGCAAAGTTCTACTTGAAGAACCAAATTGTGAAGGAGCTAAAAGTTGATGATGTCATAAAAGACAAGAATGACGAGTCCACGACTGAAAGAGCTGAGGTGGTTGCCGACAAAACCAAAGTTGTTGCTGAGGAGGTATACCCTAACCCAAATAAATCTCATGGAGGGAACACTGTGTCTTATGGCAAGAAAGTAACTCCCGCACTCCGCTATATCCTTAAAAAGAAGAAAGAGGTGAGTGAATCATCCAATCTCCAAACTAATATGCTAAGGGGGTTAACTCTTCCGGTCAAATGAATTGAGACAGTAAAGTTTCCCCTCAACGCTACATGCATGGTTTGTGGCCCAAAATCATTTGCAGAATGTGGCACTCCCTACGAAGCGTACATACGAAGGCTTTGATCCTAATGCTTACATGCTATTTTGTAAAAGATGGATATAATCCCAATGACCTATCAAAATTAGGGAAGCTCATGTCATAAGCTACTAGAAGGCAACCACGTGAAGTTCTGGGGTACAAGCAACCATCACTAGTTCGCATCTCTATAAGAAGGGCAAGAATTAATCATATTACTATGAAAGATGAACCGGTTACTTCCAATAACCCTTCTGTCTATCGACTTGGACAATCAACTATGAGGACTTTTGTATATGAGAGACTGGGTCCATTAAAGAGGGGAACAAGTTCTAAAGACATTATCAAAGCATAAGAATACCCGCTTCCCCAAAATCTAAAAGATCTTTAAGGATTTCCAAAGTTTGGTTTCTTCTAGAATGAGGTGACAAACAAAACTTGTGGTTTCATGTGAAGAGGTACAGAAGGTGAAGCCATATACTATGGTCTACACCAAGAAATGTGATGAAGATGATGAAAGCGAGGGATCTTCACATCACATCATTGTAGAAGGCGACAATATGTTTCATCTCTTGTCAAGACTGATGAGAAATTAAAGGATATTCTTGGTGTTGCCATATAACTTTCAATAGTAGGGATCCTCAAGAAGATGAATATGCGAAAGATGCCCCCCTTGAACTTAAAGAAGGGGTGAAGAAGACGATTGTGACTTAAAAAAAGTTAACCTTGGTATTGATGAAGAATCGAGGCCCACTTACCTAAGTGCTTTACTAGAAGTCACTGAAGAAAGCACTTATATCGAGTTACTCTAGGAGTTCAAGGATATCTTTTCTTGGAGTTACAAAGAGATGCCTGGTTTGAACCCTGAAGTAGCAGTCCATCACCTTGCATACAAGAATGTCTCTCATCTTGTTAAGCAAGCCCAAAGGCGTTTTAGGCCAAATTTGGTTCCCTTGATTGAAAGTGAAGTTAACAAACTCATTAAAGCTGACTTCATTTGTGAAGTTAAATACCCAACATGGGTTTCAAGTATTGTTCCGATGAGAAAGAAGAATGGCCAAATTCGAGTGTGTGTTGACTTTAGGGATCTCAACAATGCAGGCCCTAAACATGAATTTCTGTTTCGTATTCTAGATCTTATGATTGACTGTGAGCACGTGATTTTTGTTTCGCACGACAATCGCTCCAAAAGAAATAAAAAATAATAATAATTGGCCCTGCTGTACAATTTTCGGATTTCTGTGCGGCACTTTGTTGATTTATTTGTGACTTTTGCCCATTTTTATTTTTTCTTATTTATTTATTTATTTAAAACAAAATACAAAATGTGTGTGTCATGCATAATCTGAACCGTAACGTGGTTGTTAAATAGAAAGGCATAAAACGAGCATCTTTGTCCGTGATTTTGTTTTGTTTGATTTTACCTGTTTTGAAATATTTTTAGTGTGTGTGCAAATAATTGTATTGAGTGTGTATTTAATTTTTATTTTTTTATTTTTTGCTTAGTTTTGTTTTTAAAATAAATAAGGAAAAGAAATAAAAATAAAAAAAAATAATAAGAAAAGGTCCCTTCTTCTTCCGGATTGGGCCAATTTATTAAAATTGGCCCAAACAAACAATACCCAAACCAGGCCTGCCCGGTCCAGTCCAACTGATGCCCAGAGAGTCCAAACGACGTCGCATTGATCCAGGTTGATCTGGGCCGTTGATCTCAGATTGATCAACGACCAAGATCACATTTCCCATAACCCACTAATGGCCCCGACCCGTTTCCACCCGGACCAACCCAAACCCTTTACCCTCGAAACGACACCGTTCCACTTAAGCCATCAGATCCAGACCGTAGATCTAGATTGATCTAACGGTTGAGATCAACCCACCCACTAACTATATAAGCTCATAATCTTACCCTGCCCCCCCTATCCGAACCCCAGCCTCGTCGTCTTCACCAGAACCCCCAAACCCTAGAGCCGCCCCTGTACTCTTCACCATGAAAACCGGCGGCATGAACGCCGGTGATCTCGCCCTGAACACCATAGAACCCCCTCACCACCCTGAACATAGACCTGTTAACCGTTTAGTTCGAATCATCCTCTAGGTCCTCGAATCTTCATTTGAAGATTCGAGTCAAAACTCGATTTACACCAACCGACCCCAGCTTCACACCAGACACTCCCCAGACCCTCCTCGTGACCAAACCATACTTGGTTTGGTCCGAATCTGATCAGGGAAGCATGAATCCCAGATCTGAGTTTTGGAACTTTGTAGTTCTTCGTCACTGGTTCAACCGAAGAGATTAAGGTCTAATGGACTTTAATCAAAGTGTTTCTCATCCGAGAAACACTTCGATTAAAGTCCGTTCAGCCTTAAGAAAGGCCTGACCGAGTCCGAGTTAAGGTTTTGATCTTTTGCGGTTTAAGGTGAGTTCTTTCTTTTCTTATTTGTTTTGGTTCATTTGATTGTTGTAAGGGTCTGTTCATGTTCTGTTTGTGTCCTTGACTCTTACCAACTGTGCCTTGACCACTTTTCCTGAACTTCTGTTGTTTGATCAAGCCCTTCCATTTGTTCTGATAATGTGTATGAAAGTGTTGTGCAATTAGCTGATTTTCAATTTGGACTGACTAGTTGACTCCTCGAGTGCAATTCTGTTTAGTCAGTATAATTCGAATCATGCATCGATACTGTTTAAATGTCTGATTTTTGGCTACGATTGTGTATGTTAATGCTAATATAGTCGAGTCGACATGTGTCGTCAATTAGTTTCAACTATCTGAACAAAAATAAATCGATTTGCTTCTGTTGAACATTGCCTGAATCAATTAAGAACCAAGTTCAGTTACTTATAGTTGTTAATATGATTTCAGAAACCTAAGGCTTGGTCTGTAATTGAAATCTGAGTTGACGGCATGTGCACTTGTGCACAGCATGTGCATTGTGCACAGCCTGTTTTCCTGCATAAAAAGGCTTTTGATTTTAAAAATGGTGTGACAGCATATGCTGTCAGATATATTCTACTGCCCATACTTGCTTTTAGTTAATAAAATGGGAAAGTTTAAGCCTGCCAGGGGAATGATGGGGTTTAATACTTAATTAGCTAAAGTGGAACTGAAAATGGAATGCACATGGGAGGGGTATGTTGATATATTCTAAACAGGCTGTTGTAAGGGGAAGATGAAAAGGCTTATAAAAGGGAAGACATCTGATAGAAAAAAAAGGGGGACCTGGAGGATTAGAGGCTAAAAAAAAAACACATAGAGACATATACAGAATTAGGGGGAGATACAGAATTAGAGGTTAGAGAACCCTGAAGGGAGAGGAAAGAAACACACACATTGTGAGGATAGAAGAGAAAAAGAGAGAGATGATAGAGATACACAGACAGAGCATACAGAGATAGGGAGAGACACTGAGAGGGAACATCTGAGAGTTCAAATTTTGGAAACAGAAAACTGGAAAAGAATTTTTGTCTGATAACTCAGACAGACAAAGACTAGAAGTTGCTTCCTTTCCTTTTGTTTTAATTTCACTAAATCTGGACCTGTTTTGTGCAACACTGATTTCTCCCAACTGAGTCTGCTTGGTTGTTGCTTGTTCTACTCAAGAGTTTGGTTTAGTTGGGGTGTTTGATCTCACTCCAATTGTTTTGTGAGTTGTGGCTGCTACTCTTCTGTTTTCTGTTGCTGCTGCTATTCTGTCCTGCTGTTACTGCTAGTGCTGTTATTGCTGCTGCACTTGTTGTCATTGTTACTCTGCTGATTGCCCTCTTCTTCAATTGTCAAATATTTCCAGGTACACAACCTCTGAACCATGTATTGTTGAAAGTTTGAAGTTGAAGCAGAAATAAAGAAATGAACATCTGTTTATGTTATAACATTGGTGTTGAAAATAGGTTGAATGTTAGTTGGGCCTGTATTTGTTTAACTGCAAACTGCAAACATTCTGTATAAACTAACATACATTTTGTTTGAGATGAACTATTAGATAGCTTTGTTCAATAATAATGACAGTATGACATAGACAGTATGTTTGATTTAGTATACATTCAGTTCAGTATAACACTCTGTTTGACTTAGTTATGACTGTATAACATAGAGTCATTGGCAAGCACTTGTATGTATTTTGCCTAGACCACTGAATTGACAAATCTGTGGTACTAGGTCTGGGATAAATGTATCCCAAACAAACTCTCATGCAGTCACGTTAAGAGTCTGGCTATGAATGCCAGCTCTCCTGTCAGATTATTTGTTCCAATATAGGTTCGATATCGGGTCTCGGTATAGATTCCTTGTTTCGAAATAATGTGATGATTGTTGAGGAAAACTAATAGTCATTTTGAGTTCAATTAGTAGTAATTTTCCTAATAAACAGCCAATTTCGTTTATCAATTTCAAATAGGTTAGAGTTTAAAATAAAACTTGGAGGTCGTTGAATATAACTCAGTATATGTTGTTAGTTTGCTTGCAATCTCACTTAGCAAATTAATAAGCGTATTCACTCGGTGAAGACAAAGCATGAGGTAACTCTCACCTCATAAACAATCAATCAGGTAATCAAACAAATTTAGGTTCGGCAAACATAATAAAGATTCAGTCTGTATTTGTTCAAACAAGCAAAGTTCGGTGTCATCTTTCTTTTAAAGACAAACGTAGTAGAAATGTAGTCACTGTAGGATACCCTTCTAAAATAATGAGACGAGCCTCGCCAAAATAAAAATGCAAATTGCGGGGCCCTCAATAATTGATCATGATAAATACTTAGAATTTGGGACGGACTGTTTAGTGAATTCCACTGCCTTCCCCAAAGATAATAACGCGTTAGATTCTTTAGGCGCGACTTTAAGTAAATTATATTCTTAAATTCGGGTGCGCATTGATGTGACCCGAATCCAAATCTCAACGGAGTCGAAATGTGTTGACAACCACGGGTGCATTGATTGTGACGTGGTTCGAGATGCATTTTCACGACGTTGCAATTCTATAAAAATAAATGATAATAATAAAAGCGTTTTAAACTTAATAAAAGCACGTAAGTCATAACATGTATTTAAATCAGATATTTAGCCATTATAACAATTTAAGCGACCGTGCTAGAACCACGGGATTCGAGGGTGCCTAACACCTTCCCTCGGGTCAACAGAATTCCTTACTTAGAATTTCTGGTTCGCAGACTTCATTTGGAAAAGTCGAAAAATTTCCTCGATTTGGGATTCAAGATAAACCGGTGACTTGGTACACCAAAAGCCAAACCTCTCCCAAGTGGCGACTCTGAATTAAATAAATAATCCCATTTCGAATATTGTCACTTAAATTGGAAAAACTCCCTCGCGCATTTAACCCTTCGGGGCGGGCGCGCAAAAAGGAGGTGTGACAGCTCTGGCGACTCTGTTGGGGATGAAACCCAGAACCACTGGTTCAGGGTTCAAGAATTCGAGCTTAGAATAATTGTTATATTTGGCTTTATTATCTGATCTTATTACATGTTTTTGCATAACGTGCTAAATGTTGTCTTTTACCGCTTTGATATTATCTGAACTGTATATAAATTGTGCCGAAACCCTTCTCTTCTTACCTCCGGGGAGAAGCTCGCTGGTCGAGACTCCTTATTCTGTTAGTGTCAATACCTGAAATAAGAAAGAGGTCGGACAAGTTACAAAGCCGGACGATCTCGCGGGTCCCCGGTACGTAGCCCCCTCCTCGACTCGAGTTGTCCGCTCGGGTACACAGTTTAGAACAAATACCCAGGTTACAAACTTAGAATAACTTGACTTCATGCCGGATCCCTAGTAGGAACGCTTATTTGCATCATGTTGCATTTGACTTAGGAGACTCAACACAGGGGTTGGGTCCGTCTAGGACAGGCAACCTGAAATGAAGAAGACCACCCTGCTGCATCCTATTTGTTTTGTGCATTTATTTGCTTCGGTTCCGCATGCTGACCGGTTTCTAAAAAAGGGAAAAATAGCAGCGTAGGGAGATAATTACTTATTTTGGAAAAATAAAACCAATGTTCAAGTATTGTCAAAACCTCGCCGGAATTTTTTCTAAAAAAGAATAAAAACAAAATTTGTCTAGTTTGAATTATTAAAAAAAAAAATAATGCGATTTTTTTTTCTTTCATGTCCAAAATCAAAAAAAAAAAAAGAAGGTATTTATTTAAAAGTAAAAAAAAAATGGAAAATTCATAATTCAAAAAATGTGTTGTTTCTTTTGTAGTACCCCTTTTATAAATTCAGACTAATAGTCCAAATATTGCCTAAAAAAATATTTTTCTTTAGTCTTTATCTTTTTTTTTCAAAAATAATAAAAATACTTATTCTTGATTTCTAGGTTTATTTGATTTTCTCTATTCATGATATGCCCGAACTACGCCGGTTTGATTCTCACCGGATGTGAGATACGTAGGCAACCCTCGTCGGGTTCAACCCCATTTTTCTAAATAGCCAAAATAAATAAATAAATAAATAAAAAATGTGTCAAATTTTTAAAGAGTCGTAAATAAATCGGGTGACGCTGTTTTGTCATAAATAGCCGAATGTTCCCGAAAGGGACGCCGGAAGGTTGACTTTGCATAAATAGCCACCTTTGGGTCTTGTTTAGCATTTTATCCAGTAGACCCACACAGCCTTAAAAATCTTCGCCCCCGAAATATTTAAAGGCCGTGTGTAAAACTCGATCCCCTCTGTAAAAAGTTTTTTTTTTTTGAGTCAGTTCGTTTTGTTAAAATCACCTTAATAAATGTGCAGGATGAGCACGATGCAAAATGAACATTTTTCAATAATGACCAAAATCCCTGTCAAGTTACGGCTATGGTGGAATGATCTAGGTGTTGAAGGACAAAATGAGGTTAAGAAATATCTGAAAGGTCTTGTGGGTCTGTTGGAAATCCAGCCTCGGGGAGATATCATAAGAGCTTTGGTTACCTATTGGGACCCAGCGCACAATGTTTTCCATTTCTCTGATTTTGAGCTCACCCCGACTTTGGAAGAAATGGCCGGATACATCGGGAATACTGAACTTCCGTTGAGGGAAAAATACTTGGTCACCCCGAGAGTCGTCACGGTACATCGGTTCCTGGATTCATTGAAAATACCTAGAACAGTCCACAACCCGGATCTAGCAGCCGGATTCTGTACTCCATGCTTCATATATGATAGGTACGGTCACGAGGGGGATTCAATAATCCAATCAACAAACTGTGCAGCAAAGGAGTTCGTCAGAAGTGGGACGAGCACAGACGGGTAGCGTTCATGATAATGTTCCTGGGTCTTCTGGTATTTCCGAGGAAAGATGGAAACATTGATTTGAAGATATCTGGGGTCGTCAGCACTTTATTCACGCAAAGTGACAGTACTCTCGCGCCAATGGTGGTATCTGACATCTTTCGAGCTCTCACAGCTTGTAAAGCTGGGGGAAATTTCTTCGAAGGTTGTAACTTGCTCCTACAAATATGGATGACCGAGCACCTCTGCCATCATTCCGAGATTTTGAGCCATGGTTCCCAGGAAAAGACCCGCATAGAAGAATCTTACACGAGAACCAAAGAGATCATTTGGCCCAAAGGAGTCCTGGCATGGACCTCGTTCTTGCAAGCTCTTACTGCCAGCCAAATACAATGGACGTTGGGATGGTTGCCTGTTGATGAGATCTTATATATGTCGGCGGCTAAAACTCATTTCTTGCTGATGGGGCTTAAGAGCATTCAACCTTACGCACCCGGCCGAGTTTTGAGACAGTTCGGAAGATGCCAGACAGTACCTCATGAGGAAGATCTTAGCGCTCAAGCAGTTGAGATAAGTCCTAACGGACAGTTCCCAGAAGCAAAGATTCGCCAAATCTGGAATGAGGGTCAACATTTGAAATCAGATACTTGCGTGCGGGATCGAGCCAAAGGAGAAACGGCGCCAGGTTACCTTGCATGGTATAGAAGGGAACTCGAGCATGAAAGGCCAGCTAAGAGACCCCACATCCGGGATTTCACCGAGTCATCGCAAAGGCATTGGGATTGGTTAGCAAAGGAAATAGGCTATTGTGCCGAAATCAGCAGATTAAAGCAACAAGTAGAAGGCATGAAATACGAGCACAACGTGCAAATTGCCACCGATCTGGGAGAGCGGAACAGGTTAATTCAAGAAAATGAAATGCTCAGAGCCCAGATCAAACAGATAAGATTGGATGCAGATAAACAACCAAGGCGTCGATCAGACGAGCGCCTGATAAAAAGGCTAAAAAGCGAGATCAGAGAATGGCAAAATGGTTTGGAGAAGTCTGAAAACGTCATAGCAGAGCTCAAAGCGCAGTGGGATACGAGAGCAGATAAGCATCGTCGATACCTGAATCAATTGGAAGGCGACCACGAGAAAACTGTTGCTAAAATAAAGAGAGAGATGGCTGCACTTGAGATCAAAGCAGTTAATCAGGCCAAGGATTTCCAAATTGAGAGCAGATACTGGTACGACTCAATAGCCCAGATGAAGTTGGAAGTACGGCAACTGAAGCATCATCATGTACAAGATGCTCAAGTCTTCAAGATATGCAACGATCAGATAAAACGCCTGCTCGTAGAGAAGAAGCAAACCAGAGATAGGATCAAGGCCATTGCCCATGCCATCACCAGACGATGCCTACGATGTGAGAACATGTCCAGCGTTACCATCCTCTCGGCAGTAATGGGTTATGTCAAGCAGACTATGCACGAGCTGGAGCAACTTGAGAGGGATCTCACGCCTAGGACCGTGGCGAGGCCGAACGATGCCCCGCGTACACCAATTTTCAAAACCATAATGCCTTCATAAGTCGAATCTGTATCTTAGCATTTTCTGCCTGTTTTCCATCAGGGTGATTTTAGTCTATGTTGAGTCTAGGTTTATTTTCAAAGTTTGCTTTTTCTTTCGCAAAATGTAGTTGTAATAGACCGCTTCAACAATAAAAAGGTTGCTTCTTTTACGCCATTTGTGTTTTTCGAACTACGTAATGATCAGATTCACGTAGGTATCGTGATACGTAGGCAATCCTCATCGGATCCGGTCGCATTTCTTTTACTGCAAAAAAAAAATAAAAAAATAAATAAAAGAAAACAAAAAGAAAAAAAAAAGAAAAAGGAAAGAAAGGAAAAACTAATAAAAGAAAAATGCCGGAATGACGCATGCTCTCGTAGCAAACATATAGTAATCCACTTAACTGTATAGGTGCATCATGCCCAACGTGAGATTAACTATCTGTTATTTGCTACAAATTAACCGTGCGTTTGTCGTTGAGTATATCCAGGGTTTTGGAAGACGGTTGGTTTGGTGAAAGTCTGGCCTCGCATTCATACTTCACGAGGTCAAGGAGAAGTGTTCAACTACCTATTGTGAGGACCAGAAGCAGTACTCACACTTACTTTACCAGGTCAAAAGGAAGTGTGGAAATGTCTTCAGAAATTCCATTACAAACGATCCCTGTTTCCGAGGAAAGCTCGATCTCAGCCGTCCTCACACCTGAGTCCGCAACTGCGGAGGAAAATAGAATCCTACGGCTCCGCATGTTGGAAATGCTGGACGACTGGAACAATGGGAAAGAGCCGCCAAGTGTCGTCCCCGGATTCCCTGAATTATTCTCCAGGTCAAGCGGGACTTCTAATGTCCCCATAAATTATCCTGCTACCCCATTCGGGTACCCAGCCACCTCAGCCTTCTCTGCTGGATCGCCTTCTGAGCCTCATCCCCGAATGTCGGCCACTGATGCAAGCATGAACATCTTTACTGCATCGCCTTGCCCGGTTACGGCACAACCTACCACATATAATCCAAGCTTTGACTCATCCTCTTTTACATTCCAAGCACCATCGTTCTCAATGGAACCAACCAGGTTCGCTACCAACACTAATCCTCTACCGCCTCAGTGCGAGCTTGCACCCGGGCAGGATCAGAACCCCAGAATCGCAGAACAAAATGAGATTGCCAAGAGAATGAGAAGCCTTGAACAAAGTTTGAAGAATATGCAAGGATTGAGCGGACAAAAGAGCGTCTCTTACGCCGACCTGTGCATGTTCCCTCACGTGCACCTGCCAACGGGTTTCAAGACCCCCAAGTTCGAGAAATACGATGGGCACGGTGACCCCATTGCGCATCTTAAGAAATACTGCAACCAATTGCGGGGAGCCGGCGGAAAAGAAGAACTGCTAATGGCATATTTTGGGGAAAGTCTAGTAGGGATAGCTTCGGAATGGTATATGGATCAGGAAATGTCCCGATGGCATATATGGGATGATCTCGCCAGAGATTTTGTAAAACAATTCCAGTATAACATCGACATTGCGCCAGACCGAAACTCTCTGTCGAATTTGAAGAAGAAGCCTTCGGAAAGCTTTAGAGAGTATGCTATTAAGTGGCGGGAACAGGCGTCGAGAGTAAAGCCCTCCCATGGATGAAGTGGAAATGGTCACTACCTTTCTCCAGGCTCAAGAGTCTGACTATTTCCAAAACATGATGTCGGCCATGGGTAAGCCATTCGCGGAAGCGATCAAGATTGGAGAGATGGTGGAAAATGGGTTGAAAACGGGTAGGATTCTGAGTCAAGCAGCCATAAGGGCAACTTCCCAAGCCGTCCAAAGCGGGTCTGGAGGAACGACGAGGGGGAAGAAGGAAGAAACGACTATGGCGGCCTCTGAAGCAAGGGAGTATCGTCATCCCAGGCCCCATTTTCCGGAAAGAGCCCCACAACACTATTACCCCCACTCAAATTTGGCATATGCTCATCAGCCTTATATGGTCATGAATGCCCAACCTTATAACCATCCACCACAACAAGCCAACTGAGGCCCAGCTCCACCTCCCAGAAATCAGCCTCCTTACCGCAACCACTATAACCCACAACCCCCGCAGAATAACTTCCGCCCCCAGGAGCCACCTCGACGGCGGACTTTCACGCCCATCGGTGAACAATACTCTACTTTGTTCCCTAAGCTAGTCCAATTGGGTTTCTTGCAACCAATTCCCCAAACGAGGCAAAACCCAACATCACCTTCTTACAAAGCCGGAGTCAGTTGCGCCTATCATTCAGGGGCCGAGGGACATGATACAAACGACTGCTGGTCATTGAAAAGAGTGGTCGAAAGTTTGATAGAGCAGGGGAAAATAGTGCTAAGGGACGAAGAGATCCCAAATGTGACTAACAATCCATTGCCCGCTCACAATAATGGGCCGCTGATCGGAATGATTTGTGAAGACAAAGAATTCGACCCTGCTTTGAAAGCCATAATTGCCATTGTCGACACGGGGAAGAGGCCTGAAATAGACCAGAAACCAGAAAAGGGGGAAGAGGTCAAAGCTATAAAAGACAAGCCTGAAAAGAAGGTAGAGAAGAAAGTGGTACCTGTAAAAACTGAAGTTCTTTACATACCACGAGGTCGAGCTGAGAAGGCGCAGAACTTCGGGATCAAAAAGACAAAACCTATGTACGTGCCAAAAGCGGCCTATGTGGTCCGGGGGACGATTCAACCACCTCGGCTGAATGAGCCAGTGGTTATCGGACGCGTGCCACAAAAGCCAATGACCAACCTGTCCACAGTACCATGGAATTATCAAAAGACTTTGGTGACGTACAAAGGTAAAGAGGTCATGGGAGAACTTCCAGAAAATACTTTCATTGGAAGGTATTCAAATACCCAAGAACTGAACAACGCCACACAAAGGCGCTTCCCTCCAAAGAAGCCCGTGAGTGTTGAAGAAGCGGAGGTGTTCTTCCAACAAATGAAAATGCCGGATTACGAAGTGATAGATCAGCTGCGCAAGTACCCTGAGCAAGTATCCATGCTGTCATTATTGATGAGGTCAACTGAGCATCAAAAGATCCTATTGAAAACCCTGAATGAAGCATATGTACCAGTTGAAACCTCGGTGGAACAACTAGAGCGGATGACAGAAAGATTCTTCGCTGTCAACCAAATCTCTTTCAGCAAAAACGATTTACCCCCGGAAGGAGCAGCACACAACAAGGCCTTGCATTTAACAGTTAAATGCGAGGACTACTATGTCAAGCGGGTAATGTTGGATGGAGGCTCAGGCGTTGACATTTGCCCGCTCTCCACGCTACAAAGAATGGAAATTGGGACCGGAAGAATCCGACCCAACAATGTCTACGTAAGAGCTTTCGACGGCATCAAGAGAGATACCATGGGAGAAATAGACCTGTTGTTGGTCATAGGACCAGTCGAATTTCGAGTAACCTTCCAGGTGATCGACATGGACACATCCTACAATTTCCTCCTTGGCAGACCTTGGATCCATGCGGCAGGAGCCGTGCCTTCCACTCTTCACCAGATGGTGAAGTTCGAGTACGAAGACCGAGAGATCGTGGTCCATGGGGAAGATGAGCATGCCATTTATCGGGACCCATCCATCCCGTACCTTGAACCAAGAGAAGGAAGCGAACATACGGTCCATCAAGCTTTCGAGGTTGTACTGGCAGAGCAGCACGAAGAGGGAATACCCTGCCCCCAGCCTTTCTTGTCTAACGCCTCGGTTATGGTGGCCAAAGAGATGATCCGGCACGGGTTTAGGCCAGGGAAGGGACTCGGACGAACCCTTCAGGGAATAACAGAACCCATTACTTTGCCAGTCATCAAGAAACCTTTTGGACTAGGCTTCAAACCTACTCCAACAGACGAAGAATGGGCAAAGAAAAGGAAAAAAGAAAGTTGGAAGTTACCACAACCACTGCCGGATTTATATGCAACTTTCATCAGGCCAAGGTACGTTGAAGAAGAAGATGATGAGGTCTTCACAGCTGAGGAAATCGAGAAGATATGTGGGGCAATGAGGGAAATGCTCTACGAGGTCCACATGGTTCAACCAGGTGAAGGAACGAGCACTGCTGAGATGCTGTACATGGGGCCGAGCGCCCAACTCCAAAACTGGGAGGCCACGCCATTCCCAACTAGACGAAAGTCCGGGTAGACATGTCCTGCCACTTTTCCTGTGTCACAAGTTATCCCAGGACATAACTTGAACATTTTTCTTCTTTTCAATTGTTGCTTTGAATTCCTAGTCGTAAACATTGTTGTCTTCCAACTTTCCAAAGAAAATATATATAAAAAAAAATCATCATTGCTTTCCTATTCTTTCTTTTGTTCTGATTTTTATTACTTTTCCTTTTATCTTCCTTTTCAGTCCTAATAATGCGGCTTTAAATATGACATGCTTGCGGACTTCACGCCCAGATCACAATTATTTAACTGCGAATTAATGAACCCAGAACCAGAATATGATGCGGAAGAGGCTTTTAGGGAGATAAACCGAGAGTTGGAATATTTCCAGAATAAACCTAAGCCAAATCTGAATGACACTGAACCGGTAAATTTAGGAACCCCGGAAGAAGTTCGGGAGACCAAGATAAGCATTCACACGGACAAGAAGACGCGAGAGGCGATAATTCAACTTCTTTTTGAATTCAAAGACGTGTTTGCTTGGTCATATGATGACATGCCGGGACTAGGTGTTGATCTAGTGGTTCATAAATTGCCGATTCATCCTGATTGTCCTCCAGTTCAACAAAAGCAACGAAAGTTCAAAACTGAGGTCAGTGACAAGATTAAAGAGGAGATCACCAAGCAGCTGAAAACAGGAGTGATCCGGGTAGTCCAATATACAACATGGTTGGCGAATGTGGTTCCAGTACCGAAAAAGGACGGGAAAACTCGGGTATGTGTAGATTACCGAGATCTGAACAGAGCAAGTCCTAAAGATAATTTCCCGCTGCCCAACATCCACATCCTCGTTGATAATTGCGCCAAACACGAGATACAGTCTTTTGTAGATTGTTATGCTGGGTATCATCAGGTATTGATGGATGAAGAGGACGCCGAGAAAACTGCCTTCACCACGCCTTGGGGCACCTACTGTTACCGGGTCATGCCATTTGGTTTGAAGAATGCTGGGGCTACTTACATGAGGGCCATGACTGCCATTTTCCATGACATGATGCATCAGGAAATAGAGGTGTACGTGGATGACGTGATAGTCAAGTCCAGGATGCAGGATAATCACATCCAAGACTTGAGGAAGTTCTTCGAGAGGCTAAGGAAGTATGACTTGAAGCTGAACCCAGCCAAATGTGCTTTCGGAGTTCCATCGGGCAAACTTCTGGGCTTCATCGTAAGCAGGAGAGGAATTGAGCTAGATCCAACTAAGATAAAATCCATCAGAGATCTACCTCCCCCGAGAACAAAGAAAGACGTGATGAGTCTGTTGGGCAGGTTGAATTACATCAGTCGGTTCATTGCCTAGCTGACAAGCACGTGTGAGCCCATATTCAAGCAGTTAAGGAAAGATGCGGCGATCAAATGGACACCTGAGTGTCAAGAAGCCTTTGATAAAGTCAAAGAATACCTTTCGAATCCCCCGGTCTTGGTCCCTCCAGAACCAGGGAGGCCACTTTTCTTGTATCTCACAGTCTTGGAGAACTCTTTCGGATGCGTCCTCGGGCAACACGACGTAACCAGAAAGAAGGAGCAAGAATCTACTACTTGAGCAAGAAATTCACCGGCTACGAGGCCAAATACACTCTACTGGAAAGGACATGCTGCGCTCTCACATGGGTTGCTCAAAAGCTGAGACATTATCTCCAAGCCCACACTATGTTCCTCATAAGTAGGTTGGATCCTTTGAAGTATATATTTCAGAAACCAATGCCTACTAGGAGACTGGCTAAATGGCAAATCTTGCTTACGGAATTTGACATAGTTTATGTCACTCGCACGGCAATGAAAGCCCAGGCGTTAGCGGATCATTTGGCGGAAAATCCGGTCGATGAGGAATACCAGCCATTGGACACCTATTTTCCGGATGAAGAGGTAAACACCGTAGAAGTGATCTCGGAGGAAGCTCATGTTTGGAAGATGTTCTTTGACGGAGCCGTGAACGCCAAGGGTGTAGGTATTGGGGAAATATTGATCTCGCCTTCCGGTCAGCATTATCCCGCCACAGCTAGACTTCGTTTCTTTTGCACAAATAATACAGCTGAGTATGAAGCCTGCATTATGGGCATGCATATGGCAATCGATCAGGATGTCGAAGACTTACTGATTATGGGAGACTCTGACCTGATCATTCGGCAAGCTCAAGGCGAATGGGAAACTCGGGATGTCAAACTTATCCCTTACCGACAGCATGTGGAGGACCTCAGCAAGCGCTTTACGTCAATAGAGTTCAGGTATATTCCGAGGTGCCACAATGAACTGGCAGATGCACTTGCTACTTTAGCTTCAATGCTACCCTACCCGGGCAACGCCCACGTCGATCCTTTGGAAATCCAAATCAAGGAAAGACACGGTTACTGCAGTGTAATCGAGGCGGGATCAAATACGCAGCCTTGGTACCATGACATCAAGAAATTCCTGAAGACACAAGAGTACCCCGAGCACGCTACTGGAGATCATAAGAGGACCATTAGGCGACATGCAAGTGGTTTCTTTCTAAGCGGTGAATTGTTATATAAGAGGACCCCGAACCTCAATCTCCTAAGATGTGTCGATATCGAGGAATCGAGAAAGATCATGCACGAAGTACACGCAGGTGTGTGCGGACCTCACATGAACGAGTATGTCTTAGCGAAGAAAATCCTCCGAGCAGGTTATTACTGGATGACCATGGAAAAAGATTGCTTTAGCTTTGTCCGGAAGTGTCATCAGTGTCAGGTGCACGGTGATTTGATTCATGCACCTCCCACGGAGTTGCATCCCATGTCCGCACCTTGGCCATTTGTCGCATGGGGCATGGACGTCATTGGACCAATCGAACCGAAGGATTCGAATGGACACAGGTTTATACTGGTTGCCATCGATTACTTCACAAAGTGGGTAGAAGCTGTCACTCTCAAGTCGGTCACTAAGAAAGCTGTAGTAGATTTTGTGTACTCAAATCTTATCTGTCGTTTCGGTATTCCTGCGACTATCATTACAGATAATGCAGCAAACTTGAACAGTCACTTGATGGGAGATGTATGCGAGCAGTTCAAGATAACGCATAGGAATTCTACTCCTTATCGGCCGAAAGCCAATGGTGCTGTGGAAGCTGCAAATAAAAACATCAAGAAGATTTTGAGGAAAACAATCCAAAGTTCCCGACAGTGGCATGAGCAGTTACCTTTTGCATTATTGGGGTACCGCACTATGGTATGCACATCGGTGGGAGCGACTCCTTATCTTTTGGTTTATGGGACCGAGGCTGTAATACCGGCAGACGAAGGATGGCCCGCGCTTACAACAAGAAAGTCCGACCCCGGAATTTCGAAGTAGGTCAGCTGGTATTAAGGCGTATTCTGCCGCATCATGAAGAAGCAAAAGGAAAGTTTGCCCCAAATTGGAAAGGCCCATACATCGTAAGGAAGATATTGCCGAGAGGAGCGTTGTATTTAGGTGATATCGAAGGAAATGACCCCGACACAGCAGTAAATGCAGATGCAGTCAAGAGATACTACGTCTAGATCATACTCCAAGTGGTCCTGACACATTTGAAAATGGCGAAGGTTTTATCCCCCACTACTCCCAAACACTACCCAATCCTCTCTACAAAAAAAAAAAAGAAAAGAAAACAAAACCTTTGAGCCGCTTAATCAAAAAAAAAAAAAAACATTGATTGAGGCCTGAACTACGTTTGACTTGATTCCGAAAGGATATGTAGGCAGCCTCTCCCTGAGGTTCAGTCACACCAACAATAAAATCCCATTCACCCTGAAATTGAAACCGGGGCACGTCGAGCAGTTGGGAAGTTAGTATCGTCTACCTCTTTTTACCAAGCACAAGCTTTCAAGTCAATTACCAAATGCGGTGGGGAACCAATAAGCATCGCAAACGAAGACCCGCACACTCTGAATTGAGAGAGATAAAATGAGAGAGTGTCGGTGAAAACCTTCAGGCACCACGAGGCGACGGGAGTAGAGAAACCAAAATGAGAGAGCTTGTTTAGTAAAAAACTCACAAAGAGTGCTATCAAGCGATGACAGGAAGAGAAATGAGAGAGGTCAGCCAGCGAAAACCCGCAAAGGGCGCTGT
Organism: Nicotiana tabacum; assembly: GCF_000715075.1. Classification (NCBI taxonomy): domain Eukaryota; kingdom Viridiplantae; phylum Streptophyta; class Magnoliopsida; order Solanales; family Solanaceae; genus Nicotiana; species Nicotiana tabacum. The sequence continues at coordinate 140,885,037 of NC_134087.1, read as the reverse complement.
TGGCCGAAAAAGAATGACTCTACCCCAAGGAAGTCTTGGCGAAGTTCCACCGGTTTGGAATCACAGACCCGTTCTGGTTCAGGAAAATGCAAGTTCTTAAAAGGTCAGACGTCCAGTCCAAAGAGCATGTCATGTCATTTAAAGCCAGCGTTATCTTCCTCAGATAAGTCTTTCTCGTCCCGAAAAGGACACTCCTTTCCTGAAGTTTGTTTTCCTCTTTCTTTGTTTCTTTTCAAATCTCTTTTATGTCTTAACCCCAAGTTCAGGATACACCAGAAAGGGCAGGTGGCAGGTTTGTCTGCATGGAATCCCGTCTCATGAAGGAAAGCGCCTCATTTCGTTGGTACGATTGCCCAAGCCTGATGGATCAATATGTTTGATGGTGTTTAAAGAGGAAAGAGAGAAATCTTCCCCAGCAAGTCCGCCTTCGGACAAATCCCCACAGAGTCTCCCCCTGTACAAATCCCCACAGAGTCTCTCTTTTTGTACAATCTCCCACAGAGTCTCCCCAATATGTAAAAAAAAAAATAAAAAAAATAAAATACAAATAAAAATAAAAAAATGGAATCTCCCCAGCACATCCCAGCGAGTCCCTTTGTAAAAATTCCCCAACAAGCTTACCCCAACAAATCCTAGAAAGCCCGTTTTGAAATAAATCCCAAGCATGCCCCATTGTACAAAATCCACACAAAGAATCCACTTTGTAAATATTCCCCCCACAGAGCTTCCTTTTGTACAAATTCCCACAGAACACCTCCAATAAAATCCCCGTTGAGAACCTCCAATCAAAAGGGGACAAAAAAAAAGGCCTTACGAGGCGAATCATCGCAGAATCTGGAAATACAAGCCTGAACAGTCTAGAAGGGTTTCGCCATGCGAATCAAATCAATGGCGGAACTTCACCACAGAAATAAAGACGCAAGAAAGCAACTGGGAACGATCAAGGTCACCGAACCGACCGTCATTTCCGAACTAACAAATGATTCTTTGTTTGAAAGGTCGAAACAGGTCTAATCCAAGACAACCGTGCAAGAAGCAGGTGTCGCCCAAAGAAGAAGGTACATGGATACAAGAAACATTTGTGCAATAAGGAATTCAATCGAAAGGTAAGTTTCCACGAAACTCCCTTTTATTTCTCGTACTAAAGTAAGAAAATTCAAAAAAAGAAGTCAGTGGTTGTTCTCGAATTTTGTCCCCAGCCAGTCAGCATTAGGGTTTTAAACCCTAAACTGAACTTTTTCCTTTAGCCAGCATTAGGGTTTTAAACCCTAAACCGAGCTTTTTCTTCCAGTCAGCATTAGGGTTTTAAACCCTAAACTGAACTTTTCCTTTTAGTCAGCATTAGGGTTTTAAACCCTAAACTGAACTTTTTCCTTTCAGCCAGCATTAGGGTTTTAAACCCTAAACTGAGCTTTTCCATGCAATCAGCATTAGGGTTTTAAACCCTAAACTGAATTTTCCTTTTAGTCAGCATTAGGGTTTTAAACCCTAAACTGAACTTTTTCCTTTTAGTCAGCATTAGGGTTTTAAACCCTAAACTGAACTTTTTCCTTTCAGCCAGCATTAGGGTTTTAAACCCTAAACTGAATTTTTCCTTTAGTCAGCATTAGGGTTTTAAACCCTAAACTGAACTTTTTCCTTTCAGCCAGCATTAGGGTTTTAAACCCTAAAATGAGCTTTTTCATGCAATCAGCATTAGGGTTTTAAACCCTAAACTGAACCTTTTCCTTTCAGCCAGCATTAGGGTTTTAAAACCCTAAACTGAGCTTTTTCATGCAATCAGTATTAGGGTTTTAAACCCTAAACTGAATTTTCCTTTCAGCCAGCATTAGGGTTTTAAACCCTAAACTGAGCTTTTTCATGCAATCAGCACTAGGGTTTTAAACCCTAAACTGAATTTTCCTTTCAGCCAGCATTAGGGTTTTAAACCCTAAACTGAGCTTTTTCATTCAATCAGCATTAGGGTTTTAAACCCTAAACTGAAATTTTCCTTTTAGTCAGCATTAGGGTTTTAAACCCTAAACTGGACTTTTTCCTTTCAGCCAGCATTAGGGTTTTAAACCCTAAACTGAGCTTTTCTATGCAGCCAGCATTAGGGTTTTAAACCCTAAACTGAGCTTTTCCTTTTAGTCAGCATTAGGGTTTTAAACCCTAAACTGAACTTTTTCCTTTCAGCCAGCATTAGGGTTTTAAACCCTAAACTGAGCTTTTCCATGCAATCAGCATTAGGGTTTTAAAACCCTAAACTGAACTTTTTCCTTTCAGCCAGCATTAGGGTTTTAAACCCTAAACTGAATTTTCCTTTTAGTCAGCATTAGGGTTTAAAACCCTAAACTGAACTTTTTCCTTTCAGCCAGCATTAGGGTTTTAAACCCTAAACTGAGCTTTTCCATGCAATCAGCATTAGAGTTTTAAAACCCTAAACTGAACTTTTTCCTTTCGGCCAGCATTAGGGTTTTAAACCCTAAACTGAGATTTTCCATGCAATCAGCATTAGGGTTTTAAACCCTAAACTGAATTTTCCTTTTAGTCAGTATTAAGGTTTTAAACCCTAAACTGAACTTCTTCCTTTCAGCCAGCATTAGGGTTTTAAACCCTAAACTGAGCTTTTCCATGCAATCAGCATTAGGGTTTTAAACCCTAAACTGAACTTTTTCCTTTCAGCCAGCATTAGGGTTTTAAACCCTAAACTGAGCTTTTCCATGCAGCCAGCATTAGGGTTTTAAACCCTAAACTGAGCTTTTCCTTTTAGTCAGCATTAGGGTTTTAAACCCTAAACTGAACTTTTTCCTTTCAGCCAGCATTAGGGTTTTAAACCCTAAACTGAGCTTTTCCATGCAATCAGCATTAGGGTTTTAAACCCTAAACTGAACTTTTCCTTTTAGTCAGCATTAGGATTTTAAACCCTAAACTGAACTTTTTCCTTTCAGCCAACATTAGGGTTTTAAACCCTAAACTGAGCTTTTCCATGCAATCAGCATTAGGGTTTTAAACCCTAAACTGAATTTTCCTTTTAGTCAGCATTAGGGTTTTAAACCCTAAACTGAACTTTTTCCATTCGGCCAGCATTAGGGTTTTAAACCCTAAACTGAGCTTTTCCATGCAATCAGCATTAGGGTTTTAAACCCTAAACTGAATTTTCCTTTTGGTCAGCATTAGGGTTTTAAACCCTAAACTGAACTTTTTCCTTTTAGTCAGCATTAGGGTTTTAAACCCTAAACTGAACTTTTTCCTTTCAGCCAGCATTAGGGTTTTAAACCCTAAACTGGGCTTTCCCATGTGATCAGCATTAGAGTTTTAAACCCTAAACTGAATTTTTCTTTTAATCAGCATTAGGGTTTTAAACCCTAAACTGAATCTTTCTTTAGTCAGCATTAGGGTTTTACACCCTAAACTGAATTCTTCCTTTGTTCGGCGTTGGGGTTTTAAACCCTAAACTGAACCTTTCCCCAGCTAGTCGGTATTAGGGCTCCAACCCTGAACTGAGCATGCATATCCTCTTTCATCAATTTTATGAACTTCCTGGCAAATAATTAACGAAATTTTCCTAGTGAAACTGGGGCAGAAAATTTCGTTCGTTTGTTTTCTCCCGCAGGTCTAACCTCGACCCACATGGATCAAAATGACCCCACGAGATGGGTCCCAGTTCGAAATCAACGAAGAAAAAGAAGAAAAAAGAGAGAAGATGTCCCGAGCTATCGGAGTAAATGGAAAGCAAATTGACTCCAACATTTGATTATGGTCCTGAACCCTGCCAATCGCGTCTCACTCAGTATCCCAGAGGTTAAACGAGTCGCCGCAACTCGCAAGCATCAAGATTCAGATCGAAGTCTACAAGCAGAATCAGCTAAGACCCAAGATCAAGTCGTAAAAGAATCATAGATAGGAATCTTGTAACTAGCAGTTGACATGCATATAAGTAGTCAGTTCAGTTTTCAATTTTCGTTTGGTTGTAATAAGGCGGTCAGTGACACAGCAGTGACAACAGCAACAGCAGTAGCAGCAAGCATTGCAATCCCATGGTAGTCTCAGCTACCAAAACTTCTCGAACTACATTGACCTGATTCCTGTTTAGCCCAGGATATGTAGGAAATCTTTGAAGCAAGATTCGGTTAGATCTTTCAAAAACATGCTTCATACGGAGTGGTCCATAGGCAAAAATCGCTCATACACGCTCACTTTATCTTTGCACGAAAACTCTTCGTGTTTTCGAACAAAGAGGGGCAGCTGTGAGCACGTGATTTTTGTTTCGCACGACAATCGCTCCAAAAGAAATAAAAAATAATAATAATTGGCCCTGCTGTACAATTTTCGGATTTCTGTGCGGCACTTTGTTGATTTATTTGTGACTTTTGCCCATTTTTATTTTTTCTTATTTATTTATTTATTTAAAACAAAATACAAAATGTGTGTGTCATGCATAATCTGAACCGTAACGTGGTTGTTAAATAGAAAGGCATAAAACGGGCATCTTTGTCCGTGATTTTGTTTTGTTTGATTTTACCTGTTTTGAAATATTTTTAGTGTGTGTGCAAATAATTGTATTGAGTGTGTATTTAATTTTAATTTGATTTTTTTTGCTTAGTTTTGTTTTTAAAATAAATAAGAAAAAGAAATAAAAATAATAAAAAAAATAATAAGAAAAGGTCCCTTCTTCTTCCGGATTGGGCCAATTTATTAAAATTGGCCCAAACAAACAATACCCAAACCAGGCCTGCCTGGTCCAGTCCATCTGATGCCCAGAGAGTCCAAACGATGTCGTATTGATCCAGGTTGATCTGGGCCGTTGATCTCAGATTGATCAATGGCCAAGATCACATTTCCCATAACCCACTAATGGCCCTGACCCGTTTCCACCCGGACCAACCCAAACCCTTTACCCTCGAAACGACACCGTTCCACTTAAGCCATCAGATCCAGACCGTAGATCTAGATTGATCTAACGGTTGAGATCAACCCACCCACTAACTATATAAGCTCATAATCTTACCCTGCCCCCCTATCCGAACCCCAGCCTCGTCGTCTTCACCAGAACCCCCAAACCCTAGAGCCGCCCCTGTACTCTTCACCATGAAAACCGGCGGCATGAACGCCGGTGACCTCGCCCTGAACACCATAGAACCCCCTCACCACCCTGAACATAGACCTGTTAACCGTTTAGTTCGAATCATCCTCTAGGTCCTCGAATCTTCATTTGAAGATTCGAGTCAAAACTCGATTTACACCAACCGACCCCAGCTTCACACCAGACACTCCCCAGACCCTCCTCGTGACCAAACCATACTTGGTTTGGTCCGAATCTGATCAGGGAAGCATGAATCCCAGATCTGAGTTTTGGAACTTTGTAGTTCTTCGTCACTGGTTCAACCGAAGAGATTAAGGTCTAATGGACTTTAATCAAAGTGTTTCTCCGAGAAACACTTCGATTAAAGTCTGTTCAGCCTTAAGAAAGGCCTGACCAAGTCCGAGTTAAGGTTTTGATCTTTTGCGGTTTAAGGTGAGTTCTTTCTTTTCTTATTTGTTTTGGTTCATTTGATTGTTGTAAGGGTCTGTTCATGTTCTGTTTGTGTCCTTGACTCTTACCAACTGTGCCTTGACCACTTTGCCTGAACTTCTGTTGTTTGATCAAGCCCTTCCATTTGTTCTGATAATGTGTATGAAAGTGTTGTGCAATTAGCTGATTTTCAATTTGGACTGACTAGTTGACTCCTCGAGTGCAATTCTGTTTAGTCAGTATAATTCGAATCATGCATCGATACTGTTTAAATGTCTGATTTTTGGCTACGATTGTGTATGTTAATGCTAATATAGTCGAGTCGACATGTGTCGTCAATTAGTTTCAACTATCTGAACAAAAATAAATCGATTTGCTTCTGTTGAACATTGCCTGAATCAATTAAGAACCAAGTTCAGTTACTTATAGTTGTTAATATGATTTCAGAAACCTAAGGCTTGGTCTGTAATTGAAATCTGAGTTGACGGCATGTGCACTTGTGCACAGCATGTGCATTGTGCACAGCCTGTTTTCCTGCATAAAAAGGCTTTTGATTTTAAAAATGGTGTGACAGCATATGCTGTCAGATATATTCTACTGCCCATACTTGCTTTTAGTTAATAAAATGGGAAAGTTTAAGCCTGCCAGGGGAATGATGGGGTTTAATACTTAATTAGCTAAAGTGGAACTGAAAATGGAAGGCACATGGGAGGGGTATGTTGATATATTCTAAACAGGCTGTTGTAAGGGGAAGATGAAAAGGCTTATAAAAGGGAAGACATTTGATAGAAAAAAAGGGGGACCTGGAGGATTAGAGGCTAAAAAAAACACATAGAGACATATACAAAATTAGGGGGAGATACAGAATTAGAGGTTAGAGAACACTGAAGGGAGAGGAAAGAAACACACACATTGTGAGGATAGAAGAGAAAAAGAGAGAGCTGATAGAGATACACAGACAGAGCATACAGAGATAGGGAGAGACACGAGAGGGAACATCTGAGAGTTCAAATTTTGGAAACAGAAAACTGGAAAAGAATTTTTGTTTGATAACTCAGACAGACAAAAACTAGAAGTTGCTTCCTTTCCTTTTGTTTTAATTTCACTAAATCTGGACCTGTTTTGTGCAACACTGATTTCTCCCAACTGAGTCTGCTTGGTTATTGCTTGTTCTACTCGAGAGTTTGGTTTAGTTGGGGTGTTTGATCTCACTCCAATTGTTTTGTGAGTTGTGGCTGCTACTCTTCTGTTTCCTGTTGCTGCTGCTATTCTGTCCTGCTATTACTGCTAGTGCTGTTATTACTGCTGCACTTGTTGTCATTGTTACTCTGCTGATTGCCCTCTTCTTCAATTGTCAAATATTTCCAGGTACACAACCTCTGAACCATGTATTGTTGAAAGTTTGAAGTTGAAGCAGAAATAAAGAAATGAACATCTGTTTATGTTATAACATTGGTGTTGAAAATAGGTTGAATGTTAGTTGGGCCTGTATTTGTTTAACTGCAAACTGCAAACATTCTGTATAAACTAACATACATTTTGTTTGAGATGAACTATTAGATAGCTTTGTTCAATAATAATGACAGTATGACATAGACAATATGTTTGATTTAGTATACATTCAGTTCAGTATAACACTCTGTTTGACTTAGTTATGACTGTATAACATAGAGTCATTGGCAAGCACTTGTATGTATTTTGCCTAGACCACTGAATTGACAAATCTGTGGTACTAGGTCTGGGATAAATGTATCCCAAACAAACTCTCATGCAGTCACGTTAAGAGTCTGGCTATGAATGCCAGCTCTTCTGTCAGATTATTTGTTCCAATATAGGTTCGATATCGGGTCTCGGTATAGATTCCTTGTTTCGAAATAATGTGATGATTGTTGAGGGAAACTAATAGTCATTTTGAGTTCAATTAGTAGTAATTTTCCTAATAAACAGCCAATTTCGTTTACCAATTTCAAATAGGTTAGAGTTTAAAATAAAACTTGGAGGTCGTTGAATATAACTCAGTATATGTTGTTAGTTTGCTTGCAATCTCACTTAGCAAATTAATAAGCGTATTCACTCGGTGAAGACAAAGCATGAGGTAACTCTCACCTCATAAACAATCAATCAGGTAATCAAACAAATTTAGGTTCGACAAACATAATAAAGATTCAGTCTGTATTTGTTCAAACAAGCAAAGTTCGGTGTCATCTTTCTTTTAAAGACAAACGTAGTAGAAATGTAGTCACTGTAGGATACCCTTCTAAAATAATGAGACGAGCCTCGCCAAAATAAAAATGCAAATTGCGGGGCCCTCAATAATTGATCATGATAAATACTTAGAATTTGGGACGGACTGTTTAGTGAATTCCACTGCCTTTCCCAAAGATAATAACGCGTTAGATTCTTTAGGCGCGACTTTAAGTAAATTATATTCTTAAATTCGGGTGCGCATTGATGTGACCCGAATCCAAATCTCAACGGAGTCGAAATGTGTTGACAACCACGGGTGCATTGATTGTGACGTGGTTCGAGATGCATTTTCACGACGTTGCAATTCTATAAAAATAAATGATAATAATAAAAGCGGTTTAAACTTAATAAAAGCACGTAAGTCATAACATGTATTTAAATCAGATATTTAGCCATTATAACAATTTAAGCGACCGTGCTAGAACCACGGGATTCGAGGGTTCCTAACACCTTCCCTCGGGTCAACAGAATTCCTTACTTAGAATTTCTGGTTCGCAGACTTCATTTGGAAAAGTCGAAAAATTTCCTCGATTTGGGATTCAAGATAAACCGGTGACTTGGGACACCAAAAGCCAAACCTCTCCCAAGTGGCGACTCTGAATTAAATAAATAATCCCATTTCGAATATTGTCACTTAAATTGGAAAAACTCCCTCGCGCATTTAACCCTTCGCGCGCAAAAAGGAGGTGTGACATTGACGCTACCACTGGGTACGAGGCAATGTCATTCATGGATGATTCTTCGGGCTATAACCAAATTTGCATGGAGCCAAACGATGAAGAGCTTACTACATTCCGTACCCCAAAGGGTATTTATTGCTACAAGGTAATGCCTATTGGCTTGAAGAACGCTGGTGCTACTTATCAAAGGGCTACGCAAAATATTTTCAATGACCTTCTCCACAAGAATGTCAAATGTTACGGTGACGACTTGGTGGTAAAATCAAGAAAGAGGAGCGACTACTTGACAGACTTGAGAATGATGTTTGATTTGCTCCGGAGGTACCAACTTAGGATGAAACTATTGAAATGTGCCATTGGAGTTACTTCTTGAAAGTTTTTGGGTTTCATTGTCCGACATCGAGGGATAAAAATTGAACAAGCCAAAATGGATGCCATTTTGAAAATGCCTGAGCCTCGGGATATTCATGAATTGAAAATTTTGCAAGGAAAGTTAGCATACCTTAGGATATTCATCTCAAACTTAGCTAGGAGATGCCAACCATTCAGTCGCCTCATAAAGAAAGACATTCCTTTCCAGTGGGACTAAGCTTGGAGCAATGCCTTTGAAAGTATCAAAATTTACTTGATGAATTCTCCAGTTTTAGTAGCCCCTATACCTGGAAAGCCATTGATAGCATATATTTCAGCACAAGAAAGGTCTATTGGAGCATTGTTGGCCCAAGAAAATAGTGAAAGGAAAGATAACTCCCTTTACTACTTGAGCAGGATGATGACACCAAATGAGCTGAATTATTCGCCAATCAAAAAGTTATGTTTGGCACTAGTCTTCTTAATCCAAAAGTTGAAGCACTACTTTCAAGCTCATGTAGTTCGTCTTGTTTCTCGAGCAAATCCCATCAAGTTCATGATGTAAAAACCTATCCTTAGTGATTGACTAGCAAGGTGGTACCTCCAGTTCAACAATTTGAAATTGTGTACATCCCTCAAAAGGCTATAAAAAGACAAGAGTTAGCGGACTTTTTGGCAGATCACCCTATACCTGATTATTGGGAGGTAACTGGCGAACTACTTGATGAGGATGTAATGGTCATTGAAGTTCAACCTCAATAGAAGATGTACTTTGATGGTGCTACACATTGTGGAGGAGCTGCTGCTGGTGTAGTATTTGTTACTTCTCAAGGTGAAGTTCTAACCTACTCTTTTACATTGATGCAACTTTTCTCCAACAACGTTGCTAAATATCAAGCACTAATACTTGGACTTGAGATGACTATCGAAATGAAACAGTTGCAATTGCAAGTCTTTGGTGACTCTCAGTAAGTGATCAATCAGCTTTTAGGTAGTTACGAGATCAAGAAATCTGAACTACACCCATATCATGATTATGCTAAAAAATTAATGGGGTAGGTTGATGATGTGACTATTCAACATATGCCTAGGAAAGAAAACAAGAAGGCTGATGTTTTAGCTGCCCTAGCTTCATCGTTAGCCTTTCTTGATCAAGCGCAAGTTACTATCAGCCAAAAAGAGTAGTATCGTAGCCAAATGAGGGTGAAAGTGAAGAGAATGAACTCGAGCATCTTGTCGTTGTTTCTGAAGCTGAGAAGGAAATGTAACGACCCGGTCGGTCGTTTTAAGTATATTATCTTCAATCCCCTATTTATGCCTTTTTTGTGTTATATTGTAGTCACATGACTGCTGGGGTGTTTGGTTTTGGTTTTAGGAGAATTTCGAAGTGTTATAGGACACATAGTCCCTAAAGTTTAAGTCGTAGGAGTTGACCATAGTTTGACCTGTATGAAGACGAATCCGAAATAGAGTTTTGATGGTTCCAATAGCTCTGTAGGATTATTTGGATCTTGGAAGCATGTCCGGATGTTGATTTGGAGGTCCGTAGGTCATTTTGGCATTAATTGGCGAAAGTTGGAAATTGGTGAAAATTTGGGAAGTTTGAGAGAATATTTTGATATCAGAGTCGGATTCCGATTCTGGAAGTTAGAATAGGTCCATAATACCAGCTATGACTTGTGTGCATAATTTGGTATCAATCAGAGTTGTTTTGGTATGAATCAGCGTCAGTTTTGGAAGTTCATAGTGGCTTAGGCTTGAATTTGGGTTGCGATTTGTTGAATTTGTGTTGTTGGATATGATTTGAGACCTCGAGTAGGTCCATTATGTGTTTTGGAACTATTTTGTATATTTGGACGGGGTCCAAGGGCCCCCGGGTGTGATTCGGGTTGAATTCGGATCGAAATTAGACTTGTTGAGCTGCTGAACTTTTCTAGATTTTGGTGTCATCACACCTGCAGAGGGACTGGCCATAGGTGCGGACTCGCTAAGCGAGCTGGGGAGCACAGGTGCAAAATTGGCCTAGCCCGCTGGGATTGCAGGTGCGAGGCTGCAAGTGCGGAAAGTAGGTCGCAGATGCGGCATTGGCTAGGAAGGCCTGGGATCTCAGAAGCGGACATCGTTCGCAGGAGCACATTTTGGTCCGCAGAAGCGGAATTTTTTACCTAAGCTACGACCACACTTGTGACCGAGGGATCGCATATGCAGATTCTCTGGCAGAAAAGAGGGATTTTGAGGGTTGGACATCATATTTCATTTTGAGATTTTGGGAGCTCAGTTTGAGGCGATATCTTGAGGGATTTTGAGAGGGATAGTTGGGATAAGAGTTCTTAACTCGTTTTTGATTAAATTTCACTAATCTATCTTTGATTTCTTCATGTAGTTAAGGATTTGGGTTGAAAAATTGGGAAAAAGGGTGAAAAAGTTCTTAAACTAAATCCTTAAGTTTTAAAAGGCGAAATGGGATCGGATTTTTATAATTCTTGTATGATTGTACTCAATATCGAATGGGTATACGGTTTTTGTAATTTTTGTCAGGTTCCGAGACGCAGGCCCGGGTTGACTTTTTGGGGTGAATTTTTTTGTTGCTAAAATCATAATTTCATTATTTAAAATAGTTTTCTATAGTTATATTTATAGTATAAAATTATTTTGGCTAGATTCGAGCTGTTCGGAGTTGGAAATCGAGGGAACGACCTTCTAATTGATTGATTGATTGAGCGTCCTGTGAGGTAAGTGACTTGTCTAACCTTGTGTGGGGGAAATTCCCCTAGAATTTGACACTGTAGTGATAACTTGTGATATATGAAGGCCTTGTATACAAGGTGACAAGTGCGTACATGCTAAATATTGAAATTTCTATTTTAGCTATGTAGTTTCCTTTCCATGCCTTAGTTGAGTACTTCAGCATGTTAGTTGAGAGGATGAACCGTACCATTATCGAGAAGGTGAGAAGCATGCTTAGAATGGCTAAACTACCTAAGCCATTTTGAGGTGAAGCAGTTCAGACATCTTGTTACCTGATGAATAAGAGTCCATCAGTTTTATTGGAGTTTGATATTCCAGAGAGAGTTTGGACAACCAAGTAGGTATCCTACTCACATATAAAGGTGTTAGGTTGCAGAGCTTTTGCATAGAATATACCAAATCAAGTATATTTAATTTTTTTCAAACGATGTCTAAAATGAGGCTCTATGTTGTTTATGAAATAAACAATATTCATAAGGTTTTACTGTCATACATTTGGCAAAAGAGATGAGTAATTTCTTGGCAAGAATCTGTAATCCATTCTCTCTCATATAACCCATTCTTCTATCCACAAATCTAAAAAAATCTCATATTGGGCCGCATTTAATTCACCTTAGTATCTTTCTGCATTTTTCATATACAACATGCCACGAGCAACTCCCTTTTGAGATCACTAGTGATCCTTTGGCGAGTCTCCACTATTGATTTGTAAAATAGTTCTCGTATCCATCTCCATCTAAAACTATTCCCAAAATCAAGTTCATTTGCAAATTAGGTATATGCCGCAAGTCCTTTTATAACGATTGTGCATCCCATATTTTTTCTTGATACAAATGTCACTCTCCCCATAATTTCTTAGTAACTTGTGTTACCTATTCTTACAGTGCTACATATTTGCAAAAAGTATCCCTTAACGGTGTAGCATGATAAGATGCTATTATGTCAACCATCCATTCCGACTATGGACCTGCCAAGTGCATGCATTCCTCCTCCTCATTTATGAAGAGAACAACATTATCATTACTTTGCATTGTAATGGTTGTGCTGTCGTCATTCTTTTAACTACTGCTTTTACTTTTGTCATTCCTTAGATTTGGGAATTTTCTTTTGAAGTGACCTAGTTGATCATGATTGTAGCAATTTTTGACTTTTAATATAGATCGGTTCTTGGACTTTTCACGACATCCGGATCTACCATAGTTACTTGAATTGTGTTGGTACCTCCTACATCTACAATCTATGATGAGAGTCTGTCCTTGATAGGCTTTTTTCTCATCTTCTTATTAACTAGAAGAGCCAATGTTACGTCTTTCAACTCAATGATGATCTTATCGTGCAGGATGGTTTTTGCCAAATTATCATACAAAAATAGCAACGAGTTCAAGAGCAAGATGACTTTATCTTCTTCTTCAATCATTATTCCAAGGGTGACAATCTTTGTGATTAGTCAGTTAAACATATTTAAATGTGACAAAAAATTCATACATTTACCTATGTATAAGGAATATAACTGTTCTTCAGGTACAATTTTTTTTCTGTATCTTGGACATATATAGGCTTTCCAAGATTGTCCAAATTTCACATGTATTATATTAATCAATGATGTTATTTACACATCATATGATAAATACAACCTGATCAAACAAGGAGCCTTTTTATCCAAGTCAGCCCAATCCTCAGGCTTCTTGGCTTCAACATCTAGTACCTTGTATAATCGTTCCTAGATGAGCACATCCCTCATTCTTATTTGCCATGTTGAAAAACCGCTATCTCCATTGCATTTTGATTCCTCATACTTTCCTCCAGATATTTTTCTTTTTATCGAGTATAGTACTACCGACCGTGAACCATATTCCTGTGAATAAGCAGAACTTATGGTCTGATACCAATTTTTAGGAATAAATGTCCCACAAAATTATATTTACAGTGATAAGTTTGGAATAGTATTGTAGCATCGATATTTGTAATTAATAAGAGTAAAAGAGTGATAAGGACACCAAGATTTTTATGTGAAAAAACCCTTCAGAATAAGAAAAAAAGCACGAACCTGAGAAAAGCAACTTATATTACTATAGCAAGGAATTTTAGACTTTGTAGGCTCCAATAAAATACTCCAAATACCACTACAACATTCAAAATAAATAACTCTCCTTTGATATTCCCACCTCACTATAATATCGCTCACACTCTCTATTTTTCTCACAGACTATTCTCTTATACCATGTCTGTAATGCCTTGACCTACTAACCAGATTCGACCCTATATTTTTTTCAACCCTGGTAAAAAAAACACATTAAGTCCACATCCTTTTTTGTCGTCATGTTTCCCCAATTAGAGTCTATGCTATCTATTAAGCTCATATCATCTTTTGCCCCAAAAAATTTCTTTTCAATTGATTAATTACTGATATTTTTCCTTCCAAGTTTATTTTTGTATGTAAAAGGTATGCCTTTTGTTGATTAACAAAAATCCACCATGTCTGAAAATTCTATTTCTTCTGATAAACAAAATCGTCGTTGAGGTTGTGATTTGATTGCAATTATTTCGTGGCTAAGACTCCTCTAAATGGAGGGCGCAGCTTTTATAAAATTCCTTAATTTGACGAGGAAACTTCATGTGATTTGTGGGAATAACGTGATAAAAAAATATCACCGCATGTGACAATGATAATCAACAACTTGAAGACTTCATTGAATTCTATAGAAGTTGAAAGGAATTATCAGAAGAAGATGGTGGCTATCTTGGGGAAAATTGTTTCTGTTGAAAGAAAGAAAATGAAAAAAAATTCATTTGTATGAATAAAGGATATTGTGAGCACGTGATTTTTGTTTTGCGCGACAGTCGCTCCAAAAGAATAAAAATTGGTCCTGCTGTACAATTTTGTGGATTTCTGTGCGGCACTTTGTTGATTTATTTGTGACTTTGGCCCATTTTTATTTATTTACGTTATTAAAACAAAATTAAAAAAAATGTGTACGTGTCATGCATAATCTGAACCGTAACATGGTTTAAATAGAAAGGCATAAACAGGCATCCTTGTCCGTGATTTTGTTTTGTTTGATTTTACCTGTTTTGAAATATCTTTAGTGTGTGTGCAAATAATTGTATTGAGTGTTATTTAATTTTAATTTGATTTTTTTGTTGTTGTTTAGTTTTTAAAATAAATAAGAAAAAGAAATAAAATAATAAAAAGAAAAAAAAAGACCTCTTCTTCTTCCGGACTTGGGCCAATTTGTTAAAATTGGCCCAACAAACTCAGCCCAAAACCCAGGCCTGCCCGGTCCAGACCACTTGGTACCCAGGGTGTCCAAACGACGTCGTTTGGGTCATGACTGATCTGGGCCGTTGATCTCAGGCTAATCAACGGCCAAGATCACTTTTCCATAACCCACTAATGGCCCCGACCCGTTTACACCCGGACCAACCCAAACCCTTTACCCTCGAAACGACACCGTTCCACTTAAGCCATCAGATCCAGACCGTAGATCTTGAATGATCTAACGGTTGAGATCCGTCTACCCACTAACTATATAAGCCCATAATCTTACCCTGCCCCCCTATCCGAACCCCAGCCTTCGTCTCCACAAGCCCTTCCCCTCAAACCCTAGCCGCCCCTGCACACCTTCACCAGAAACCCGGCAGCATGAACGCCGGTGACCTCCACCTGAACACCATAGAACCCCCATGCCGTCCTGAACCCAAATCTACCAACCACACACTTCGAATCCTATCCCACCTTCTCGAATCTTCATTTGAAGATTCGAGTCGGAACCTAATCTACACCGATCTGCCTTAAATTCATACCAGACACTCCCCAGACCCCCCTCGTGACCAAACCATACTTGGTTTGGTCCGAATCTGATCAGGGAAGCATGAATCCCAGATCTGAGTTTTGGAAATTTTGTGTTCCTCCGTCACTGGTTCAACCGAAGAGATTAAGGTCTAATGGACTTTAATCAAAGTGTTTCTCATCTGAGAAACACTTTCGTTTAAAGTCCGTTCAGCCTTAAGAAAGGCCTGACCGAGTCCGAGTTAAGGCTTTGATCTTTTGCGGTTTAAGGTAAGTTTCTTTCTATTCTTAGTTGTTTTGGTTCGTTTGATTGTTGTAAGGGTCTGTTCGTTTTCTGTTTATGTCCCTGACTTCTATCAACTGTGCTTCAACCACTTTGCCTGAACCTCTGTTGTTTGTCTAAATCCCCCCTCCTATTCTGATAAGGCATTATGTATTTGTTTGTGCAAGTAGCTGATTTTCGAGTTTGGACTGACTAGTTGACTCCTCGAGTGCATTTCTGCTTAGTCAGTGTAATTCGAACCATGTATCGATACTGTTTAAATATCTGATTTTTGGCTACGATTGTGTATGTTAATGCTAATATAGTCGAGTCGACATGTGTCGTTAATTAGTTTCAACTGTCCAAACAATAACAAATCGACTTACTTCTGCTAAGCATTTGTTGAATCAATTGAGAACCAGTTTTGTTTACTTATAGCTGTTGATTTGGATCAGTAATGCAAAAAGGATGTTTGGTTTAAATGCTGAATTGGAGGGCATGTGCACTCGTGCACAGCATGTGCATTGGTGCACCTCATGTGCTTTGTGCACAACCTGTGGCCTGCATAAAGGTCTTTGTTAAGTTTTAAATAATTTGACAGCATATGCTGTCAGATAGATTCTACTGCCCATACCTTGCTTTAGTTTAAAAGTATTAAACCTTTTAAAAGTTAAGTCTGCCAGGGAATGTTGATGGGGGTTAATACTTAAATAACTAATTGGAATCTGAAAATGAAAAAGGGCACATGGGAGGGGTACTGTGATATTCTAAACAGGCTGTTAAAAGGAGTAATGTGAAGGCTTATAAAAGGGGCACATTGAGAGATATAAAAAGGGGGATAGATATACATAGGAGAGGGAGATAGACACTGGACCTTGGGAGCTGAAAAAGAAAAACACACACACAGAGAAGAGACCAAAAGAGAAAAGGATACCACCTGGTATTAAGGAGAGGACATACACTGTGAGGAAAGAAGAAAAAAGATAGGACTGATTTTAGGAAAACACAGATAGAGAGAGGTTAATAGACAGGAGGTGTACAATCAACAATCAGAATTTTTTTTTCTCCTATTATTATTTGGGTTTCAGTTGTTCAACTTGTTCAAATCAACTCTGATTCGTTGAAGTTCCAGTTGTGTCTACTAGTCGAGTGTTTTCATTAGTTTACTACTGGTTTGGTCTGTCTGGAGTTCTGATTCTACTCCACTGGGTGTTGCTGTCATTTGGCTACTGTTTTCTATCGGCCATAGTTGCATTTCTGCACTCGAGCCTGTTCTTGCTGTATTGCTTTGTCTGCTGCTATCCTGCCCTGCTGCTGCTGCTATTCTGTTTCCTGCTGTTGCTGATTTCCCTATCTTCTTCCTCTTCTCTTTGGCATTTTCAGTTTGTTTCCAGGTACACATCTCAAGTCTCACATTGGTGTAGCTGAATGTAACATTGAAAAAGCATGAATAGAAAGATTTGAAAGAGTTATAATCACCCGTTTACTGACTGCCTTTTCATAAATGTTGTTAAGTTTATGTAAATTGTAGTTTATAGCTGATAGAGAATACATTATTAAGCTTGTACTATGTTGATTTGAACTATGGTGTTCGATTCGTTTAGTGGCATACAGAATGTAAATAGAACTCTTGGAATGTGAAATTATTCAATGTGATTGTTAAAAATTAAATTCACTCTTTCAGCATGTATTGAATAAGTAAGGGCAAATGGCTATTAAACCTAGCCAAATATAATGTGGTTTTGAACTGCCCGGTTTTCGATTTCTTTAGGCCTTTATAGGGTTAGTTTTGAATGTTATCGGTAGTATTCTTCAATAAGGAATCCTATTAACCCTGTTTAAGCAAGTTAATCTAATTTTGACCTAAAGATGTTTGTTCGGATTAAGTGTCGTATTTCATTAGAATAAGCGGATTTCTTCTGTCAAACTAAAGCAATTTTCCATTGAAGAGTAGTGTTTTCTCTACTTTGTAAATAATTAATCAGGAATTGATAAGAATCCGGATTAGGCAAAAGCATATAGTTAAATTAGCATGTTCCTTTTCTTTTAGTTTTAGGGACAAACGCAACAGAAATGTAGTCGCTTTAGGATACCCTTCTAAAATAATGAGACGAGCCTCGCCAAATAAAAATGCAAATTGCGGGGCCCTCAATAAATAACTAATCATAATATTTAGAATTCAGGCTAGGCCGTTTAGTGAATCTCATGACCTTCTAAAAATAGTAACGCGTTAGACTCTTTAGGAACGGCTTAATTAAATCATATTCTTAAATTCGGGTGCACATTGATGTGACCCAGATCCAAATCTCAACGAAGTCAAAAATGTGTTTACGATCACGGGCGCATTGATTGTGACGTGATTCGAGATGCATTTTCACGACGTTGCAATTCTATAAAAATAAGTGATAATGATAAAAGCGGTTTTAAGTTTAATAAAAGCACGTAAGTCATAACATGTATTTAAATCAGATATTTAGCCTTTATAACAATTTAAGCGACCGTGCTAGAACCACGGGATTCGAGGGTGCCTAACACCTTCCCTCGGGTCAACAGAATTCCTTACTTAGAATTTCTGGTTCGCAGACTTCATTTGGAAAAGTCGAAAATTTCCTCGATTTGGGATTCAAGATAAACCGGTGACTTGGGACACCAAAAGCCAAACCTTTCCCAAGTGGCGACTCTGAATTAAATAAATAATCCCATTTCGAATATTGTCACTTAAATTGGAAAAACTCCACCCGCGCATTCAACCCTTCGGGGCGGGCGCGCAAAAAGGAGGTGTGACAGCTCTGGCGACTCTGCTGGGGATGTTAAAAACCCAGAACCACTGGTTCAGGGTTCAAGAATTCGAGCTTAGAATAATTGTTATATTTGGCTTTATTATCTGATCTTTATTACATGTTTTTGCATAACGTGCTAAATGTTGTCTTTTACCGCTTTGATATTATCTGAACTGTATATAAACTGTGCCGAAACCCTTCTCTTCTTACCTCTGGGGAGAAGCTCGTTGGTCGAGACTCCCTATTCTGTTAGTGTCAATACCTGAAATAAGAAAGAGGTTGGACAAGTTACAAATCCGGACGATCTCGCGGGTCCCCGGTACGTAGCCCCCTCCTCGACTCGAGCTGTCCGCTCGGGTACAGAGTCTAGAACAGATACCCAGGTTACGAACCTAGAATAACTTGACTTCATGCCGGATCCCTAGTAGGAACGCTTATTTGCATCATGTTGCATTTGACTTAGGGGACTCAACACAGGGGTTGGGTCCGTCTAGGACAGACAACCTGAAATGAAAAGACCACCCTGCTGCATCCTTTTGTTTTGCGCATTTATTTGCTTCAGTTCCGCATGCTGACCGGTTTCTAAAAAAAAAGAGGAAAATAGCAGCGTAGGGAGATAATTACTTATTTTGGAAAAATAAAACCAATGTCCAAGTAGTGTCAAAACCTCGCCGGAATTTTTCTAAAAAAAAAAAAAGAATAAAAGCAAAATTTGTTTTCTTAGTTTGAATTATTAAAAAAGAAATATGCAAAAATTTTCTTTCATCATTTCCAAAATAAAAAAAAAGGTATTTATTTTTTTTTAAAAAAAAGAAAGAAAAAGAAAACGGAAATTCATAATTCAAAAAAAAAAAACGTTGTTTCTTTTGTAGTACCCCTTTTATAAATTCAGACCAATAGTCCAAATATTGCCTAAAAAAAATATTTTTTGTAGTCTTTATCTTTTTTCAAAAAAATAATAAAAAATACTTATTCTTGATTTCTAGGTTTATTTGATTTTCTCTATTCATGATATGCCCGAACTACGCCGGTTTGATTCTCATCAGATGTGAGATACGTAGGCAACCCTCGTCGGGTTCAACCCCATTTTTCTAAATAGCCAAAAATCAATAAATAAATAAATAAAAAATGTGTCAAATTTTTAAAGAGTCGTAAATAAATCGGGTGACACTGTTTTGTCATAAATAGCCGAATGTTCCCGAAAGGGACGCCGGAAGGTTGACTTTACATAAATAAGCCACCTTTGGGTCTTGTTTAGCATTTTATCCAGTAGACCCACACAGCCTTAAAAATCTTCGCCCCCGAAATATTTAAAGGCCGTGTGTAAAACTCGATCCCCTCTGTAAAAAAAAAAAAATTTTTTTGAGTCAGTTCGTTTTGTTAAAATCACCTTAATAAATGTGCAGGATGAGCACGATGCAAAATGAACATTTTTCAATAATGACCAAAATCCCTGTCAAGTTACGGCTATGGTGGAATGATCTAGGTGTTGAAGGACAAAATGAGGTTAAGAAATATCTGAAAGGTCTTGTGGGTCTGTTGGAAATCCAGCCTCGGGGAGATATCATAAGAGCTTTGGTTACCTATTGGGACCCGGCGCACAATGTTTTCCATTTCTCTGATTTTGAGCTCACCCCGACTTTGGAAGAAATGGCCGGATACATCGGGAATACTGAACTTCCGTTGAGGGAAAAATACTTGGTCGCCCCGAGAGTCGTCACGGTACATCGGTTCCTGGATTCATTGAAAATACCTAGAACAGTCCACAACCCGGATCTAGCAGCCGGATTCTGTACTCCATGCTTCATATATGATAGGTACGGTCACGAGGGGGGATTCAATAATCCAATCAACAAACTGTGCAGCAAAGGAGTTCGTCAGAAGTGGGACGAGCACAGACGGGTAGCGTTCATGATAATGTTCCTGGGTCTTCTGGTATTTCCGAGGAAAGATGGAAACATTGATTTGAAGATATCTGGGGTCGTCAGCACTTTACTCACGCAAAGTGACAGTACTCTCGCGCCAATGGTGGTATCTGACATCTTTCGAGCTCTCACAGCTTGTAAAGCTGGGGGAAATTTCTTCGAAGGTTGTAATTTGCTCCTACAGATATGGATGACCGAGCACCTCTGCCATCATTCCGAGATTTTGAGCCACGGTTCCCCGGAAAAGACCCGCATAGAAGAATCTTACACGAGAACCAAAGAGATCATTTGGCCCAAAGGAGTCCTGGCATGGACCTCGTTCTTGCAAGCTCTTACTGCCAGCCAAATACAATGGACGTTGGGATGGTTGCCTGTTGATGAGATCGTATATATGTCGGCGGCTAAAACTCATTTTTTGCTGATGGGGCTTAAGAGCATTCAACCTTACGCACCCGGCCGAGTTTTGAGACAGTTCGGAAGATGCCAGACAGTACCTCATGAGGAAGATCTTAGCGCTCAAACAGTTGAGATAAGTCCTAACGGACAGTTCCCAGAAGCAAAGATTCGCCAAATCTGGAATGAGGGTCAACATTTGAAATCAGATACTTGCGTGCGGGATCGAGCCAAAGGAGAAACGGCGCTAGGTTACCTTGCATGGTATAGAAGGGAACTCGAGCATGAAAGGCCAGCTAAGAGACCCCACATCCGGGATTTCACCGAGTCATTGCAAAGGCATTGGGATTGGTTAGCAAAGGAAAGAGGCTATTGTGCCGAAATCAGCAGATTAAAGCAACAAGTAGAAGGCATGAAATACGAGCACAACGTGCAAATTGCCACCGATCTGGGAGAGCGGAACAAGTTAATTCAAGAAAATGAAATGCTCAGAGCCCAGATCAAACAAATAAGATTGGATGCAGATAAACAACCAAGGCGTCGATCAGAAAAGCGCTTGATAAAAAGGCTAAAAAGCGAGATCAGAGAATGGCAAAATGGTTTGGAGAAGTCTGAAAACGTCATAGCAGAGCTCAAAGCGCAGTGGGATACGAGAGCAGATAAGCATCGTCGATACCTGAATCAATTGGAAGGCGACCACGAGAAAACTGTTGCTAAAATAAAGAGAGAGATGGCTGCACTTGAGATCAAAGTAGTTAATCAGGCCAAGGATTTCCAAATTGAGAGCAGATACTGGTACGACTCAATAGCCCAGATGAAGTTGGAAGTACGGCGACTGAAGCATCAGCATGTACAAGATGCTCAAGTCTTCAAGATATGCAGCGATCAGATAAAACGCCTGCTCGTAGAGAAGAAGCAAACCAGAGATAGGATCAAGGCCATTGCCCATGCCATCACCAGACGATGCCTACGATGTGAGAACATGTCCAGCGTTACCGTCCTCTCGGCAGTAATGGGTTATGTCAAGCAGACTATGCACGAGCTAGAGCAACTTGAGAGGGATCTCACGCCTAGGACCGCGGCGAGGCCGAACAATGCCCCGCGGAAACCAATTTTTAAAACCATAATGCCTTCATAAGTCGAATCTGTATCTTAGCACTTTCTGCCTGTTTTCCATCAGGGTGATTTTAGTCTATGTTGAGTCTAGGTTTATTTTCGAAGTTTGCTTTTTCTTTCGCAAAATGTAGTTGTAATAGACCACTTCAACAATAAAAAGGTTGCTTCTTTTACGCCATTTGTGTTTTTCGAACTACGTAATGATCTAATTCACGTAGGCATCGTGATACGTAGGCAATCCTCATCGGATCCGGTCGCATTTCTTTACTGCAAAATAAAAAAAAAACAAAAAAAAAACACAAAGAGAAAAAAAGAGAAAAGGATAAAAGGAAAAATGCTGGAATGACGCATGCTCTCGTAGCAAACATATAGTAATCCACTTAACTGTATAGGTGCATCATGCCCAACGTGAGATTAACTATCTGTTATTTGCTACAAATTAACTGTGCGTTTGTCATTGAGCATTTCCAGGGTTTTTGAAAGGACGGTTTGTTTGGTGAAAGTCTGGCCTCGCACTCATATTTCACGAGGTCAAGGAGAAGTGTTCAACTACCTGTTGTTAGGGCCAGAAGCAGTACTCACACTTACTTCACCAGGTCAAAAGGAAGTGTGGAAATGTCTTCAGAAATTCCATTGCAAGCGATCCCTGTTTCTGAGGAAAGCTCAATCTCAGCCGTCCTCACACCTGAATCCGCAACCGCGGAGGAAAATAGAATCCTACGGCTCCGCATGTTGGAAATGCTGGACGACTGGAACAATGGGAAAGAACCGCCAAGTGTCGTCCCCGGATTCCCTGAATTATTCTCCAGGTCAAGTGGGACTTCTAATGTCCCCATAAATTATCCTGCTACCCCATTCGGGTACCCAACCACCTCGGCCTTCTCTGCTAGATCGCCTTCTGAGCCTCATCCCCGAATGTCGGCCACTGATGCAAGCATGAACATCTTTACTGCATCGCCTTGCCCGGTTACGGCACAACCTACCACGTACAAGCCAAGTTTTGACTCATCCTCTTTTACATTCCAAGCACCATCGTTCTCAATGGAACCAACTAGGTTCGCTACCAGCACTAATCCTCTACCGCCTCAGTGCGAGCTCGCACCAGGGCAGGATCAGAACCCCATATTTGCAGAACAAAATGAGATTGCCAAAAGGATGAGAAGCCTTGAACAAAGTCTGAAGAATATGCAAGGATTGAGCGGACAAAAGCGCGTCTCTTACGCCGACCTGTGCATGTTTCCTCACGTGCACCTGCCAACGGGTTTCAAGACCCCCAAGTTTGAGAAATACGATGGGCACGGTGACCCCATTGCACATCTTAAGAAATACTGCAACCAATTGCAGGGAGCCGGCGGAAAAGAAGAACTGCTAATGGCATATTTTGGGGAAAGTCTAGTAGGGATAACTTCGGAATGGTACATGGATCAGGAAATGACCCGATGGCATATATGGGATGATCTCGCCAGAGATTTTGTAAAACAATTCCAGTATAACACCGACATTGCGCCAGACCGAAACTCTCTGTCGAATTTGAAGAAGAAACCTTCTGAAAGCTTTAGAGAGTATGCTATTAAGTGGCGTGAATAGGCGTCGAGAGTGAAGCCTCCCATGGATGAAGTGGAAATGGTCACTACCTTTCTCCAGGCTCAAGAGTCTGACTATTTCCAAAACATGATGTCGGCCATGGGTAAGCCATTCGCGGAAGCGATCAAGATTGGAGAGATGGTGGAAAATGGGTTGAAAACGGGTAGGATTCTGAGTCAAGCAGCCATAAGGGCAACTTCCCAGGCCGTCCAAAGCGGGTCTGGAGGAACGACGAGGGGGAAGAAGAAGGAAGAAACGACTATGGCAGCCTCTGAAGCAAGGGAGTATCGTCATCCCAGGCCCCATTTTCCGGAAAGAGCCCCACAACATTACTACCCCCACTCAAATTTGGCATATGCTCATCAGCCTTATATGGTCATGAATTCCCAACCTTATAACCATCCACCACAACAAGCCAACCGAGGCCCAGCTCCACCTCCCAGAAATCAGCCTCCTTACCGCAACCACTATAACCCACAACCCCCCGCAGAATAACTACCGCCCCCAGGAGACACCTCGACGGCGGACTTTCACGCCCATCGGTGAACAGTACTCTACTTTGTTCCCTAAGCTAGTCCAATTGGGTTTCTTGCAACCAATTCCCCAAACGAGGCAAAACCCAACATCGCCTTCTTACAAAGCCGGAGTCAGTTGAGCCTATCATTCAGGGGCCGAGGGACATGATACAAACGATTGCTGGTCATTGAAAAGAGTGGTCGAAAATTTGATAGAGCAGGGGAAAATAGTGCTAAGGGACGAAGAGATCCCAAATGTGACTAACAATCCATTGCCGCTCACAATAATGGGTCGCTGATCGGAATGATTTGTGAGGACAAAGAGTTCGACCCTGCTTTGAAAGCCATAATTGCCATTATCGACACGGGGAAGAGGCCTGAAATAGACCAGAAACCAGAAAAGGGGGAAGAGGTCAAAGCTATAAAGAACAAGCCTGAAAAGAAGGTAGAGAAGAAAGTGGTACCTGTAAAAAATGAAGTTCTTTACATACCACGAGGTCGAGCTGAGAAGGCGCAGAACTTCGGGATCAAAAAGACAAAACCTATGTACGTGCCAAAAGGGGCCTATGTGGTCCGGGGGACGATTCAACCACCTCGGCTGAATGAGCCAGTGGTTATCGGACACGTGCCACAAAAGCCAATGACCAACCCGTCCACAGTACCATGGAATTATCAAAAGACTTTGGTGATGTACAAAGGTAAAGAGGTCATGGGAGAACTTCCAGAAAATACTTTCATTGGAAGGTATTCAAATACCCAAGAACTGAACAACGCCACACAAAGGCGCTTCCCTCCAAAGAAGCCCGTGAGTGTTGAAGAAGCGGAGGTGTTCTTCCAACAAATGAAAATGCTGGATTACGAAGTGATAGATCAGCTGCGCAAGTACCCTGAGCAAGTATCCATGCTGTCATTATTGATGAGGTCAATTGAGCATCAAAAGATCCTATTGAAAACCCTGAATGAAGCATATGTACCAGTTGAAACCTCGGTGGAACAACTAGAGCGGATGACAGAAAGATTCTTCGCTGTCAACCAAATCTCTTTCAGCAAAAACGATTTACCCCCGGAAGGAGCAGCACACAACAAGGCCTTGCATTTAACAGTTAAATGCGAGGACTACTATGTCAAGCGGGTAATGTTGGATGGAGGCTCAGGCGTTGACATTTGCCCGCTCTCCACGCTACAGAGAATGGAAATTGGGACCGGAAGAATCCGACCCAACAATGTCTGCGTAAGAGCTTTCGACGGAATCAAGAGAGATACCATGGGGGAAATAGACCTGTTGTTGGTCATAGGACCAGTCGAATTTCGAGTAACCTTCCAGGTGATCGACATGGACACATCCTACAATTTCCTCCTTGGCAGGCCTTGGATCCATGCGGCAGGAGCCGTGCCTTCCACTCTTCACCAGATGGTGAAGTTCGAGTACGAAGACCGAGATATTGTGGTCCATGGGGAAGATGAGCATGCCATTTATCGGGACCCATCCATCCCGTACCTTGAACCAAGAGAAGGAAGCGAACATACGGTCCATCAAGCTTTCGAGGTTGTACTGGCAGAGCAGCACGAAGAGGGAATACCCTGCCCCCAGCCTTTCTTGTCTAACGCCTCGGTTATGGTGGCCAAAGAAATGATCTGGCACGGATTTAGGCCAGGGAAGGGACTTGGACGAACCCTTCAGGGAATAACAGAACCCATTACTTTGCCAGTCATCAAGAAACCTTTTGGACTAGGCTTCAAACCTACTCCAGCAGACGAAGAGTGGGCAAAGAAAAGGAAAAATGAGGGTTGGAAGTTACCTCAACCACTGCCGGATTTATATGCAACTTTCATCAGGCCGAAGTACGTTGAAGAAGATGATGAGGTCTTCACAGCTGAGGAAATCAAGGAGATATGTGGGGCAATGAGGGAAATGCTCTATGAAATCCACATGGTTCAACCAGGTGAAGGAACGAGCACTGTTGAGATGCTGTACATGGGGCCGAGCGCCCAACTCCAAAACTGGGAGGCCACGCCATTCCCGGCTAGACGGAAGTCCGGGTAGACATGTCCTGCCACCTTTCCTGTGTCACAAGTTATCCCAGGACATAACTTGAACGTTTTCTTCTTTTCAATTGTTGCTTTGAATTCCTAGTCGTAAACATTGTTGTCTTCCAACTTTCCAAAGAAAATATATAAAAAAAATCATCATTGCTTTCCTATTCTTTCTTTTGTTCTGATTTTTATTAGTTTTCCTTTTATCTTCCTTTTCAGTCCTAATAATGCGGCTTTAAATATGACATGCTTGCGGACTTCACGCCCAGATCACAATGAGTTATTTAACTGCGAATTAATGAACCCAGAACCAGAATATGATGCGGAGGAGGCTTTTAGGGAGATAAACCGAGAGTTGGAATATTTCGAGAATAAACCTAAGCCAAATTTGAATGACACTGAACCAGTAAACTTAGGAACCCCGGAAGAAGTCCAGGAGACCAAGATAAGCATTCACACGGACAAGAAAACGCGAGAGGCGATAATTCAACTTCTTTTTGAATTCAAAGACGTGTTTGCTTGGTCATATGATGACATGCCAGGACTAGGTGTTGATCTAGTGGTTCATAAATTGCCGATTCATCCTGATTGTCCTCCAGTTCAACAAAAGCAACGAAAGTTCAAAACTGAGGTCAGTGACAAGATTAAAGAGGAGATCACCAAGCAGCTGAAAACAGGAGTGATCCGGGTAGTCCAATATACAACATGGTTGGCGAATGTGGTTCCAGTACCAAAAAAGGACGGGAAAACTCGAGTATGTGTAGATTACCGAGATCTAAACAGAGCAAGTCCTAAAGACAATTTCTCGTTGCCCAACATCCACATCCTCGTTGATAATTGTGCCAAGCACGAGATACAGTCTTTTGTAGATTGTTATGCTGGGTATCATCAGGTACTGATGGATGAAGAGGACGCCGAGAAAACTGCTTTCACCACGCCTTGGGGCACCTACTGTTACCGGGTCATGCCATTTGGTCTGAAGAATGCTGGGGGCTACTTACATGAGGGCCATGACTGC
Source organism: Nicotiana tabacum (assembly GCF_000715075.1). Taxonomy (NCBI): domain Eukaryota; kingdom Viridiplantae; phylum Streptophyta; class Magnoliopsida; order Solanales; family Solanaceae; genus Nicotiana; species Nicotiana tabacum. The sequence continues at coordinate 140,858,100 of NC_134087.1, read as the reverse complement.
CATTTTCCATGACATGATGCATCAGGAAATAGAGGTGTACGTAGACGATGTGATAGTCAAGTCCAGGACGCAGGATAATCACATCCAAGACTTGAGGAAGTTCTTCGAGAGGCTAAGGAAGTATGACTTGAAGCTGAACCCAGCCAAATGTGCTTTCGGAGTTCCGTCGGGCAAACTTTTGGGTTTCATCGTAAGCAGGAGAGGTATCGAGCTAGATCCAACTAAGATAAAATCCATCAGAGATCTGCCTCCCCCAAAAACAAAGAAAGACGTGATGAGTCTTTTGGGCAGGTTGAACTACATCAGTCGGTTTATTGCCCAGCTGACAAGCACATGTGAGCCCATATTCAAGCTGTTAAGGAAAGATGCGGTGATCAAATGGACACCTGAGTGTCAAGAAGCCTTTGATAAAGTCAAAGAATACCTTTCGAATCCCCCAGTCTTGGTCCCTCCAGAACCAGGGAGGCCACTTTTCTTGTATCTGACAGTCTTGGAAAACTCTTTCGGCTGCGTCCTCGGGCAACACGACGTAACCGGAAAGAAGGAGCAAGCAATCTACTACTTGAGCAAGAAATTCACCGGCTACGAGGCCAAATACACTCTGCTGGAAAGGACATGCAGCGCTCTCACATGGGTTGCACAAAAGCTGAGACATTATCTCCAAGCCCACACTACATTCCTCATAAGCAGGTTGGATCCTTTGAAGTATATATTTCAGAAACCAATGCCTACTGGGAGACTGGCTAAATGGAAAATCTTGCTTACGGAATTCGACATAGTTTATGTCACCCGCACGGCGATGAAAGCCCAGGCGTTAGCAGATCATTTGGCCGAAAATCCGGTTTATGAGGAATACCAGCCATTGGATACCTACTTTCCAGATGAAGAGGTAAACACCGTAGAAGTGATCTCGGAGGAAGCACATGTTTGGAAGATGTTCTTTGACGGAGCCGTGAACGCCAAGGATGTAGGGATTGGGGCAATTTTGATCTCGCCTTCCGGTCAGCATTATCCCGCCACAGCTAGACTGCGTTTCTTTTGCACAAACAATACAGCTGAGTATGAAGCCTGCATTATGGGCATGCATATGGCAATCGATCAGGATGTCGAAAACTTACTGATTATGGGAGATTCTGACCTGATCATCCGACAAGCTCAAGGCGAGTGGGAAACTCGGGATGTCAAACTTATCCCATACCGACAACATGTGGAGGACCTCAGCAACCGCTTTACCTCAATAGAGTTCAGGTATATTCCGAGGTGTCACAATGAACTGGCAGATGCACTTGCTACTTTGGCTTCAATGTTACCCTACCCGGGCAACGCCCACGTCGATCCTTTGGAAATCCAAATCAAGGAAAGACACGGTTACTGCAGTGTAATCGAGGCGGGATCAAATACGCAGCCTTGGTACCATGACATCAAGAAATTCCCGAAGACACAAGAATACCTCGAGCACGCTACTGGAGATCAAAAAAGGACCATTAGGCGACATGCAAGTGGTTTCTTTCTGAGCGGCGAATTGTTGTATAAGAGGACCCCGGACCTCAATCTCCTAAGATGTGTCAATATCGAGGAAGCGAGAAAGATCATGCACGAAGTACATGCAGGTGTGTGCGGACCTAACATGAACGGGTATGTCTTAGCGAAGAAAATCCTTAGAGCAGGTTATTACTGGATGACCATGGAAAAGGATTGCTTCAGCTTCGTTCGGAAATGTCATCAGTGTCAGGTGCACGGTGATTTGATTCATGCACCTCCCACGAAACTGCATCCCATGTCTGCGCCTTGGCCATTTGTCGCCTGGGGCATGGACGTCATTGGACCAATTGAACCAAAGGCCTCGAATGGACACAGGTTTATACTGGTTGCCATCGATTACTTCACAAAATAGGTAGAAGCTGTCACTCTCAAGTCGGTCACTAAGAAAGCTGTAGTAGATTTTGTGCACTCAAATCTTATTTGTCGTTTCGGTATTCCTGCGACTATCATTACAGATAATGCAGCAAACTTGAACAGTCACTTGATGGGAGATGTATGCGAGCAGTTCAAGATAACGCATAGGAATTCTACTCCTTATCGGCCGAAAGCCAATGGTGCTGTGGAAGCTGCAAATAAAAACATCAAGAAGATTTTGAGGAAAACAATCCAAAGTTCCTGACAGTGGCATGAGCAGTTACCTTTTGCATTATTGGGGTACCGCACTACGGTACGCACATCGGTGGGAGCGACTCCCTATCTTTTGGTTTATGGGACCGAGGCTGTAATACCGGCAGAAGTAGAAATTCCTTCGCTTCGAATCATTGTCGAAGCAGAAATCGAAGACAGCGAGTGGGTTAAGGCTCGACTGGAGCAATTGACGTTGATTGATGAAAAGCGAATGGCCGCAGTTTGTCACGGACAGTTGTACCAACAAAGGATGGCCCGTGCTTACAACAAGAAAGTCCGACCCCCGAATTTCGAAGTAGGTCAGCTGGTACTAAGGCGTATTCTGCCGCATTATGAAGAAGCAAAAGGAAAGTTTGCCCCAAATTGGAAAGGCCCATACATCGTAAGGAAGATATTGCCGAGAGGAGCACTGTATTTGGGTGATATCGAAGGAAATGACCCCGACACAGCAGTAAATGCAGATGCAGTCAAGAGATACTACGTCTAGATCATACTCCAAGTGGTCCTGACACATTTGAAAATGGCGAAGGTTTTATCCCCCACTACTCCCAAACACTACCCAATCCTCTCTACAAAAAAAAAGAGGAAAACAAAACAAAACATTGATTGAGGCCTGAACTACGTTTGACTTGATTCCGAAAGGATACGTAGGCAGCCTCTCCCTGAGGTTCAGTCACACCAACAATAAAATCCCATTCACCCTGAAATTGAAAACCGGGGCACGTCGAGCAGTTCGGAAGTTAGTATCAGCTACTTCTCTTTACCAAGTACAAGCCTTCAAATCAATTACCAAAGATAGTGGGAAACCAATAAGCACCACGAATGGAAACCGGCACACTCTGAATTGAGAGAAATAAAACGAGAGAGTCTCAGCGGTGAAAACCTTCGGGCACCACGAGGCGACGGGAGTAGAGAAACCAAAATGAGAGAGCTTGTTTAGTAAAAACTCACAAAGAGTGCTATCAAGCGATGACAGGAAGAGAAATGAGAGGAGGTCAGCCAGCGAAAACCCGCAAAGGGCGCTGTTGGCCGAAAAGGAATGACTCCACCCCAAGGAGGTCTCGGCAAAGTTCCACCAGGTTTGGAATCACAGATCCGTTCTGGTTCAGAGAAACGCAAGTTCGTGGAAGATCAGGCGTCCAGTCCAAAGAGCATGTCATGTCATCTAAAGCCAGCGTTATCTTCCTCAGATAAGTCTTTTCTCGTCCCGAAAAGGGCACTCCCTTCCAGAAATTTGTTTTCTCCTCAAACCCCTTTTGTGTTTTAACCCCAAGTTCAGGATACACCGGAAAGGGCAGGTGGCAGGTTTGTTTTCACGGAATCCCGTCTCATGAAGGAAAGCGCCTCGTTTCGTTAGTACGATTGCCCAAGCCTGATGGATCATGACGTTTGATGGTGTTTAAAGAGGAAAGAGAGAAATCTTCCCCAGCAGGTCCGCCTTCAGACAAATCCCCACAGAGTCTCCCCCTGTACAAATCCCCACAGAGTCTCTCCTATTGTACAATCTCCCACAGAGTCTCCCCAACATACAAAAAAAAAATAATATAAAAAAAATGGAATCTCCCCAGCACATCCCAGCGAGTCCTTTTGTAAAAATTCCCCAACAAGCTTACCCCAACAAATCCTAGAAATCCCGCTTTGAAATAAATCCCCAGCATGCCCCATTGTACAAAAATCCACACAAAGAATCCACTTTGTAAATATTCCCCACAGAGCTTCCTTTTTGTACAAATTCCCACAAAATACTTCCAATAAAATCCCCTTTGAGAACCTCCAAGCAAAACGGGACACACAAAAAAAAAGAGAAAAAAAAGAAAAAAAAAAGAGCCTTGCGAAGCAAGTCATCACAGAATCCGGAAATACAAGCCTGAGCAGTCTAAAGGTTTCGCCATTCGAATCAAATCAATGGCGGGACTTCGCAACAGAAATAGAGACGCAATAAAGCAATTGGGAACGATCAAGGTCACCGAACCGACCGTCATTTCTGAACTGACAATTGTTCTTTGTCTGAAAAGTTGAAACAAGTATAATCCAAGACAACCGTGCAAGAAGCAGGTGTCGCCCAAAGAAGAAGGTACACGGGTACAAGAAACATTTTGGCAATAAGGAATTCACTCAAAAGGTAAGTTCCCGCAAAACTCCCTTTTATCTTCTATTAAAACAATAAAACTCAAAAATAGATCGTGTAGTATTCTCAAACTTTATCCCCAGCCGATCAGCATTAGGGTTTTAAACCCAAAACTGAACTTTTTCCTTTCAGCCAGCATTAGGGTTTTAAACCCTAAACTGAGCTTTTCCATGCAATCAGCATTAGGGTTTTAAACCCTAAACTGAATTTTTCTTTTGGTCAGCATTAGGGTTTTAAACCCTAAACTGAACTTTTTCCTTTCAGCCAGCATTAGGGTTTTAAACCCTAAACTAAGCTTTTCCATGCAATCAGCATTAGGGTTTTAAACCCTAAATTGAGTTTTTCCTTTTAGTCAGCATTAGGGTTTTAAACCCTAAACTGAACTTTTTCCTTTCAGCCAGCATTAGGGTTTTAAACCCTAAACTGAGTTTTTCCTTTTAGTCAGCATTAGGGTTTTAAACCCTAAACTGAACTTTTTCCTTTCAGCCAGCATTAGGGTTTTAAACCCTAAACTGAGTTTTTCCTTTTAGTCAGCATTAGGGTTTTAAACCCTAAACTGAACTTTTTCCTTTCAGCCAGCATTAGGGTTTTAAACCCTAAACTGAGCTTTTCCATGCAATCAGCATTAGGGTTTTAAACCCTAAACTGAACTTTTTCCTTTCAGCCAGCATTAGGGTTTTAAACCCTAAACTGAGCTTTTCCATGCAATCAGCATTAGGGTTTTAAACCCTAAACTGAATTTTTCTTTTAGTCAGCATTAGGGTTTTAAACCCTAAACTGAACTTTTTCCTTTCAGCCAGCATTAGGGTTTTAAACCCTAAACTGAGCTTTTCCATGCAATCAGCATTAGGGTTTTAAACCCTAAACTGAATTTTCCTTCTAGTCAGCATTAGGGTTTTAAACCCTAAACTGGACCTTTTCCTTTCAGTCAGCATTAGGGTTTTAAACCCTAAACTGAACTTTTTCCTTTCAGCCAGCATTAGGGTTTTAAACCCTAAACTGAGCTTTTCCATGCAATCAGCATTAGGGTTTTAAACCCTAAATTGAGTTTTTCCTTTTAGTCAGCATTAGGGTTTTAAACCCTAAACTGAACTTTTTCCTTTCAGCCAGCATTAGGGTTTTAAACCCTAAACTGAGTTTTTCCTTTTAGTCAGCATTAGGGTTTTAAACCCTAAACTGAACTTTTTCCTTTCAGCCAGCATTAGGGTTTTAAACCCTAAACTGAGTTTTTCCTTTTAGTCAGCATTAGGGTTTTAAACCCTAAACTGAACTTTTTCCTTTCAGCCAGCATTAGGGTTTTAAACCCTAAACTGAGCTTTTCCATGCAATCAACATTAGGGTTTTAAACCCTAAACTGAACTTTTTCCTTTCAGCCAGCATTAGGGTTTTAAGCCCTAAACTGAACTTTTTCCTTTCAGCCAGCATTAGGGTTTTAAACCCTAAACTGAGCTTTTCCATGCAATCAGCATTAGGGTTTTAAACCCTAAATTGAGTTTTTCCTTTTAGTCAGCATTAGGGTTTTAAACCCTAAACTGAACTTTTTCCTTTCAGCCAGCATTAGGGTTTTAAACCCTAAACTGAGTTTTTCCTTTTAGTCAGCATTAGGGTTTTAAACCCTAAACTGAACTTTTTCCTTTCAGCCAGCATTAGGGTTTTAAACCCTAAACTGAGTTTTTCCTTTTAGTCAGCATTAGGGTTTTAAACCCTAAACTGAACTTTTTCCTTTCAGCCAGCATTAGGGTTTTAAACCCTAAACTGAGCTTTTCCATGCAATCAACATTAGGGTTTTAAACCCTAAACTGAACTTTTTCCTTTCAGCCAGCATTAGGGTTTTAAACCCTAAACTGAGCTTTTCCATGCAATCAACATTAGGGTTTTAAACCCTAAACTGAATTTTTCCTTTTAGTCAGCATTAGGGTTTCAAAACCCTAAACTGAACTTTTTCCTTTCAGCCAGCATTAGGATTTTAAACCCTAAACTGAGCTTTTCCATGCAATCATCATTAGGGTTTTAAACCCTAAACTGAATTTTCCTTCTAGTCAGCATTAGGGTTTTAAACCCTAAACTGGACCTTTTCCTTTCAGTCAGCATTAGGGTTTTAAACCCTAAACTGAACTTTTTCCTTTTAGCCAGCATTAGGGTTTTAAACCCTAAACTGAGCTTTTCCATGCAATCAGCATTAGGGTTTTAAACCCTAAACTGAATTTTTCCTTTTAGTCAGCATTAGGGTTTTAAAATCCTAAACTGAACTTTTCCCTTTCAGCCAGCATTAGGGTTTTATACCCTGAACTGAGCTTTTCCATGCAATCAGCATTAGGGTTTTAAAACCTAAACTGAATTTTCCTTTTGGTCAGCATTAGGGTTTTAAACCCTAAATTGAACTTTTTCCTTTCAGTCAGCATTAGGGTTTTAAACCCTAAACTGAGCTTTTCCATGCAATCAACATTAGGGGTTTAAACCCTAAACTGAGTTTTTCCTTTTAGTCAGCATTAGGGTTTTAAACCCTAAACTGAACTTTTTCCTTTCAGCCAGCATTAGGGTTTTAAACCCTAAACTGAGCTTTTCCATGCAATCAGCATTAGAGTTTTAAACCCTAAACTGAGTTTTTCCTTTTAGTCAGCATTAGGGTTTTAAACCCTAAACTGAACTTTTTCCTTTCAGCCAGCATTAGGGTTTTAAACCCTAAACTGAGCTTTTCCATGCAATCAGCATTAGGGTTTTAAACCCTAAACTGAATTTTCCTTTTAGTCAGCATTAGGGTTTTAAACCCTAAACTGAACTTTTTCCTTTTAGTCAGCATTAGGGTTTTAAACCCTAAACTGAACTTTTTCCTTTCAGCCAGCATTAGGGTTTTAAACCCTAAACTGAGCTTTCCCATGTGATCAGCATTAGGGTTTTAAACCCTAAACTGAATTTTCCTTTTAATCAGCATTAGGGTTTTAAACCCTAAACTGAATCTTTCTTTAGTCAGCATTAGGGTTTTACACCCTAAACTGAATTCTTCCTTTGTTCGGCGTTGGGGTTTTAAACCCTAAACTGAACCTTTCCCCAGCTAGTCGGTATTAGGGCTCCAACCCTGAACTGAGCATGCATATCCTCTTTCATCAATTTTATGAACTCCCTGGCGAATAATTAACGAAATTTTCCTAGTGAAACTGGGGCAGAAAATTTCGTTCGTTTGTTTTCTCCCGCAGGTCTAACCTCGAGCCACATGGATCGAAATGACCCACGAGATGAGTCCCAGTTCGGAATCAACAAAGAAAAAGAAGAAAAAAAGAAAGAAGATGTCCTGAGATATCGGAGTAGATGGAAGGCGGATTGATTCCAACATTTGATTATGGTCCTGAACCCTGCCAATCGCGTCTCACTCAGTATCCCAGAGGTTAAACGAGTCGCCGCAACTCGCAAGCATCAAGATTCAGATCGAAGTCTACAAGTAGGATCAGCTAAGACCCAAGATCAAGTCGTAAAAGAATCATAGATAGGAATCTTGTAACTAGCAGTTGACATGCATATAAGTAGTTAGTTCAGTTTCCAATTTTCGTTTGGTTGTAATAAGGCGGTCAGTGACACAGCAGTGACAACAGCAACAGCAGTAGCAGCAAACATCGCAATCCCATGGTAGTCCCAGCTACCAAAACTTCTCGAACTACACTGACCTGATTCCTGTTTAGCCCAGGATATGTAGGAAATCTTTGAAGCAAGATTCGGTCAGATCTTTCAAAACATGCTTCATACGGAGTGGTCCATAGGCAAAAATCGCTCATACACGCTCACTTTATCTTTGCACGAAAACTCTTCGTGTTTCCGAACAAAGAGGGGCAGCTGTGAGCACGTGATTTTTGTTTTGCACGACAGTCGCTCCAAAAGAATAAAAATTGGTCCTGCTGTACAATTTTGTGGATTTCTGTGCGGCACTTTGTTGATTTATTTGTGACTTTGGCCCATTTTTATTTATTTACGTTATTAAAACAAAATTAAAAAAAAATGTGTACATGTCATGCATAATCTGAACCGTAACATGGTTTAAATAGAAAGGCATAAACAGGCATCCTTGTCCGTGATTTTGTTTTGTTTGATTTTACCTGTTTTGAAATATCTTTAGTGTGTGTGCAAATAATTGTATTGAGTGTTATTTAATTTTAATTTGATTTTTTTGTTGTTGTTTAGTTTTTAAAATAAATAAGAAAAAGAAATAAAATAATAAAAAGAAAAAAAAAGACCCCTTCTTCTTCCGGACTTGGGCCAATTTGTTAAAATTGGCCCAACAAACTCAGCCCAAAACCCAGGCCTGCCCGGTCCAGACCACTTGGTACCCAGGGTGTCCAAACGACGTCGTTTGGGTCATGACTGATCTGGGCCGTTGATCTCAGGCTAATCAACGGCCAAGATCACTTTTCCATAACCCACTAATGGCCCCGACCCGTTTACACCCGGACCAACCCAAACCCTTTACCCTCGAAACGACACCGTTCCACTTAAGCCATCAGATCCAGACCGTAGATCTTGAATGATCTAACGGTTGAGATCCGTCTACCCACTAACTATATAAGCCCATAATCTTACCCTGCCCCCCTATCCGAACCCCAGCCTTCGTCTCCACAAGCCCTTCCCCTCAAACCCTAGCCGCCCCTGCACACCTTCACCAGAAACCCGGCGGCATGAACGCCGGTGACCTCCACCTGAACACCATAGAACCCCCATGCCGTCCTGAACCCAAATCTACCAACCACACACTTCGAATCCTATCCCACCTTCTCGAATCTTCATTTGAAGATTCGATTCGGAACCTAATCTACACCGATCTGCCTTAAATTCATACCAGACACTCCCCAGACCCCTCGTGACCAAACCATACTTGGTTTGGTCCGAATCTGATCAGGGAAGCATGAATCCCAGATCTGAGTTTTGGAAATTTTGTGTTCCTCCGTCACTGGTTCAACCGAAGAGATTAAGGTCTAATGGACTTTAATCAAAGTGTTTCTCATCTGAGAAACACTTTGTTTAAAGTCCGTTCAGCCTTAAGAAAGGCCTGACCGAGTCCGAGTTAAGGTTTTGATCTTTTGTGGTTTAAGGTAAGTTTCTTTCTTTTCTTAGTTGTTTTGGTTCGTTTGATTGTTGTAAGGGTCTGTTCGTTTTCTGTTTATGTCCTTGACTTCTATCAACTGTGCTTCAACCACTTTGCCTGAACCTCTGTTGTTTGTCTAAATCCCCCCTCCTATTCTGATAAGGCATTATGTATTTGTTTGTGCAAGTAGCTGATTTTCGAGTTTGGACTAACTAGTTGACTCCTCGAGTGCATTTCTACTTAGTCAGTGTAATTCGAACCATGTATCGATACTTTTTAAATGTCTGATTTTTGGCTACGATTGTGTATGTTAATGCTAATATAGTCGAGTCGACATGTGTCGTCAATTAGTTTCAACTGTCCAAACAATAACAAATCGACTTACTTCTGCTAAGCATTTGTTGAATCAATTGAGAACCAGTTTTGTTTACTTATAGCTGTTGATTTGGATCAGTAATGCAAAAAGGATGTTTGGTTTAAATGTTGAATTGGAGGGCATGTGCACTCGTGCACAGCATGTGCATTGGTGCACCTCATGTGCTTTGTGCACAACCTGTGGCCTGCATAAAGGTCTTTGTTAAGTTTTAAATAATTTGACAGCATATGCTGTCAGATAGATTCTACTGCCCATACCTTGCTTTAGTTTAAAAGTATTAAACCTTTTAAAAGTTAAGTCTGCCAGGGAATGTTGATGGGGGTTAATACTTAAATAACTAATTGGAATCTGAAAATGAAAAAGGGCACATGGGAGGGGTACTGTGATATTCTAAACAGGTTGTTAAAAGGAGTAAGGTGAAGGCTTATAAAAGGGGCACATTGAGAGATATAAAAAGGGGGATAGATATACAGAGGAGAGGGAGATAGACACTGGACCTTGGGAGCTGAAAAAGAAAAACACACACACAGAGAAGAGAGCAAAAGAGAAAAGGATACCACCTGGTATTAAGGAGAGGACATACACTGTGAGGAAAGAAGAAAAAAGATAGGACTGATTTTAGGAAAACACAGATAGAGAGAGGTTAATAGACAGGAGGTGTACAATCAACAATCAGAATTTTTTTTTCTCCTATTATTATTTGGGTTTCAGTTGTTCAACTTGTTCAAATCAACTCTGATTCGTTGAAGTTCCAGTTGTGTCTACTAGTCGAGTGTTTTCATTAGTTTACTACTGGTTTGGTCTGTCTGGAGTTCTGATTCTACTCCACTGGGTGTTGCTGTCATTTGGCTACTGTTTTCTATCGGCCATAGTTGCATTTCTGCACTAGAGCCTGTTCTTGCTGTATTGCTTTGTCTGCTGCTATCCTGCCCTGCTGCTGCTGCTATTCTGTTTCCTGCTGTTGCTGATTTCCCTATCTTCTTCCTCTTCTCTTTGGCATTTTCAGTTTGTTTCCAGGTACACATCTCAAGTCTCACATTGGTGTAGCTGAATGTAACATTGAAAAAGCATGAATAGAAAGATTTGAAAGAGTTATAATCACCCGTTTACTGACTGCCTTTTCATAAATGTTGTTAAGTTTATGTAAATTGTAGTTTATAGCTGATAGAGAATACATTATTAAGCTTGTACTATGTTGATTTGAACTATGGTGTTCGATTCGTTTAGTGGCATACAGAATGTAAATAGAACTCTTGGAATGTGAAATTATTTAATGTGATTGTTAAAAATTAAATTCACTCTTTCAGCATGTATTGAATAAGTAAGGGCAAATGGCTATTAAACCTAGCCAAATATAATGTGGTTTTGAACTGCCCGGTTTTCGATTTCTTTAGGCCTTTATAGGGTTAGTTTTGAATGTTATCGGTAGTATTCTTCAATAAGGAATTCTATTAACCCTGTTTAAGCAAGTTAATCTAATTTTGACCTAAAGATGTTTGTTCGGATTAAGTGTCGTATTTCATTAGAATAAGCGGATTTCTTCTTTCAAACTAAAGCAATTTTCCATTGAAGAGTAGTGTTTTCTCTACTTTGTAAATAATTAATCAGGAATTGATAAGAATCCGGATTAGGCAAAAGCATATAGTTAAATTAGCATGTTCCTTTTCTTTTAGTTTTAGGGACAAACGCAACAGAAATGTAGTCGCTTTAGGATACCCTTCTAAAATAATGAGACGAGCCTCGCCAAATAAAAATGCAAATTGCGGGGCCCTCAATAAATAACTAATCATAATATTTAGAATTCAGGCTAGGCCGTTTAGTGAATCTCATGGCCTTCTAAAAATAGTAACGCGTTAGACTCTTTAGGCACGGCTTAATTAAATCATATTCTTAAATTCGGGTGCACATTGATGTGACCCAGATCCAAATCTCAACGAAGTCAAAAATGTGTTGACGATCATGGGCGCATTGATTGTGACGTGATTCGAGATGCATTTTCATGACGTTGCAATTCTATAAAAATAAGTGATAATGATAAAAGTGGTTTTAAGTTTAATAAAAGCACGTAAGTCATAACATGTATTTAAATCAGATATTTAGCCTTTATAACAATTTAAGCGACCGTGCTAGAACCACGGGATTCGAGGGTGCCTAACACCTTCCCTCGGGTCAACAGAATTCCTTACTTAGAATTTCTGGTTCGCAGACTTCATTTGGAAAAGTCGAAAATTTCCTCGATTTGGGATTCAAGATAAACCGGTGACTTGGGACACCAAAAGCCAAACCTTTCCCAAGTGGCGACTCTGAATTAAATAAATAATCCCATTTCGAATATTGTCACTTAAATTGGAAAAACTCCACCCGCGCATTCAACCCTTCGGGGCGGGCGCGCAAAAAGGAGGTGTGACAGATATTATTTCAGCCAAACTAAAGAATGTAGCTATGATGGAGGATAAATTATAAATGATGAAGTGATTTATTATTATTTCTTAGGTTGTCTTTATGTTGGTGCTAGTTTGTAAGATGCGGTAGTGTAGTTTGGTTAATTTATGTTAATATTTTGTAGTATTTGTTGGTATATATATATATTTGAAATTTTTGTTATGGAATTATGTAATTATTGGGATATTTTGTGATGTTGTAGTTACAATGATTATTTGGTTGTATGAAATGAGGTTTTTTGTTGAAAGTTAGCAGCCAATTTGGCTATCAAGCCAATACTCAGACAATCCAGTAACCAAGTCAGCAATCAATCTATAACACTCGGATAAATCAACAATCAAGTCAGACTACTTGGACCAGAAGAAGGCTTATTCAAGAAGACTTTTGGGTAGAAACTAACCCAATATTGAGGCTTATGGTCGTCTCTGACATCAAAGCAAGACAACAACATAAGAATCAACAATAAAATATTGGAACTAGGGTAATATTCTATGGAAGTTACTTATAAATTACTTATGGATTTCAGTCCAATTTCTATAACACTGAGAGAAACATATAGCCAATAGAAGTTATTCCAATTTACGGTTCCATGGGACGGACCAAGTCACAATTCCCACGGTGCACGCCCACACTCCCGTTAGCTAGCATGTGCGTCACCTCCAAAATAATCACATAGCACAACATCTGGGGTTTCATACCCTCAGGACCAGATTTAAAACTGTTACTTATCTCAATCCGAGCAAAATGCTACTCCAAAATGCCTTTACCTCGCGAGTCGGCCTTCGAATGTTCCAAATCTAGCCACAAGTAGTACAATATAGTTAATATAGGCTAAAGGGATGTATTCCACAAGAAGACTACTGAATTAGAGCTAAAAATCCGAAATCGGTCCGAACCCAGGCCCACATCTTAAAATCCGACAAAAGTCATAAAAATCGAAAGCCCATTCACTCATGAGTCTAACCATACCGAATTTACTCAAATCCGATAACAAAATCTTATTCAAAACCTTAAAAATCCATCTCAAGAACACTTCCTCTTTTTCCCCAAATTTTCACTCCAAATCACAAATTAGATGATGAAATTAAAGACATAATCATGGGATTTAGCCGAAACCGAGCAAGAATCACTTACCCCAATGTTTTTCCTTGAAAAATCTCTCAAGAATCGCCTTTCCTCCCCAAGCTCCAATTCGTCAAAAATGGAAAATGGGATGCAATCCCCTTATTTTATAACTTAAAGTTTCTGTCCAGGCAGCCCTTGGTCCTGGCCTGGGTTCTGCCCTTAATTCTGTCCTCGATTCTAACCTCTCGATCATGGCCTCAATCATGACCTCGATCATAACCTCGATTTTCACAGATCAAGGAAACCAGAAGAATCACCCCTGCAGATATCAACCATCAACCAAAGTCCAAAAATGATCCGTTAACCACCCAAAACTCACCCGAGGCCCTCGGGAAGTCAACCAAACATACCAAAAGTCCCAAAACATCATACGACTTTAGTCGAATCCTCAAATCACCTCAAATGACATCAAAAACACAAATTACCCACGAATTCAAGCCTAATGAACTTCGAAATTTCCAAATTCTACAAACGATGTTAAAACATATCAAATCATATCCGATTGATCTCAAATTTTGCACACAAGTCATAAATGTCAACACAAACCTACTACAACTTCCGGAAATCCAATTCGACCCTGATATCAAAAAGTCCACTCCCAGTCAAACTTTCCAAAATTCCAACTTTTGGCATTTAACAGACCTCCAAAACACAATCCGGATGTGCTCCTAAATCCAAAATACCCTAATGGAGTTAAGGGAACCATAAAAATTCAAATCTGAGGTCGTTTACACATACGTCAACATCCGGTCAACTTTTCCAACTTAAGCTTTCAAATAAGAGTTTAAGTGTCTCAATTCATTCTGAAATCACTCTAGAACCGAACCAACTAATCGATAAGTCATAATACAGCTATAGAACACAAAAGGAGTAGAAAATGGGGGAATGAGGCTACAACTCTCGAAACAACCGGCCGGGTCATTACATCATCCCTCTCTTAAATAAATGTTCGTCTTCGAATGGGCCTAGAAACTTACCTAGAGCCATAAATAAGTGTGTATATCTACTCCGCATCTCCCACTCGGTCTCCCAAGTAGCCTCCTCCACGGTCCGACCTCTCCACTGCACGTTCACTGAAGTTATATCCTTTGACCTCAACTTTTGGACCTGCCGCTCCAAAATAGTCATCGGCTCCACATCATAAGTCAAATCACCATCCAACTGAACCGTGCTGAAATCCACAACATGAGACATATCACTGATATACTTTTGGAGCATAGAAACATGAAATAGTGGGGGCACACTCGACAAGATAGGTAGCAAGGCAAGCTTGTAAGCCACCTCCCCAATCCTCTAAAGTACCTCAAAAGGCCCAATGAATCGAGGGCTCAACTTGCCCTTCTCCCCGAACCTCATAACACCCTTCACGGGTGAAACCTTCAGCAGAACTTTCTCCCCAACCATGTAAGACACATCACGAAACTTCATGTTGGCATAACTCTTTTGTCTTGACTGCGCCGTGCGAAGCCGCTCCTGAATCAATACAACCTTGTCTAAAGCATCCTGAACTAAGTCAGTGCCCAATAGCCTAGCCTCGCATGGCTCAAACCAACCTACCAGAGATCTACACCGTCTCCCATATAAAGCCTCATATGGAGCTATATGAATACTCGATTGATAACTGTTGTTGTAAGCAAATTACGCGAGCGGCAGAAACTGGTCCCATGAACCACTAAAATCAATGACACAAACACATAACATGTCCTCTAATATCTGAATAGTGTGCTCGGACTGTCCATCCATCTGAGGGTGAAATGCTGTGCTCAACTCAACCTGAGTGCCATATTCTCACTGCACGACTCTCCAAACTACAATGTAAACTGCGTGCCCCTATCTAAAATGATGGAAACTAGCACACCGTGCAGGCGAACAATCTCTCTAATTTAAATCTCAGCCAACCGATCTGAAGAATAAGTAGTACTTACAGGAATGAAGTGCGCGGACCTGGTCAGCCGGTCCACAATCACCCAAATAGCATCAAACTTCCTCAAAGTCCATGGGAGCCCAACTACAAAATCCATGGTGATCTGCTCCCATTTACACTCTAAAATATCTATCTTCTGAAGCAATCCACCCGGTCTCTAATGCTCATATTTTACCTACTGACAGTTGAGATACCAAGCCACAAACCCAACTATATCCTTCTTCATTCTCCTTCACCAATAGTGGTGCCTCAGGTTCTGGTACATCTTCGCGGCACTCGGATGGTATGGAATACCGCGAGCTCTGGGCCTCTTCAAGAATCAAATCCCGTAGTCCATTTATATAGGGCATACATATCTGGCTTTCCATCCTCAACACCCCATCATCACCAATAGTCACATCTCTAGCATCACCGTGCTGAACTCTATCCTTGAGGACAAGCAAATGAGGGTCATCATACTGGCACTCTCTGATGCGATCAAATAAAGAAGACCAAGGAACCACACAAGCTAGGACCCGACTGGGATCCAAAATATCCAATCTCAGAACTGGTTGGCCAAAGCCTGAACATTAACTGCAAGAGGTCTCTTCCCAACAGGAATGAATGCAAGACTACCCATACTCACTGCCTTCCTACTCAAGGCATCGGCCACCACATTGTCCTTTCACGGGTGATATAAAATAGTAATATCATAGTCCTTTAGCAACTCCAACCATCTCCGCTGCCTCAAATTGAAATCCTTCTATTTGAACAAGTGCTGGAGGCTACGATGATCAGTAAATACCTCACAAGACACACCATAGAGATAGTGCATCCAAATCTTCAACGCATGGACAATGGTAGCCAACTCCAAATCATGAACATGGTAGTTCTTCTCATGGGGCTTCAACTGTCGTGAAGCATAAGCAATCACCCTACCCTCCTACATCAAACACACCCAATACCGATCCTAGAAGCATTACAATATACTATATAAGAACCAAAAGCTGATGGTAAAACTAGAACTGGAGCTGTGGTCAAGGCAGTCTTGAGCTTATAAAAGCTCGCCTCACACTCATCCGACCACTTGAAAAGAGCGCCCTTTTGGGTCAATTTGGTCAAGGGCGATGTAATAGACGGGAATCCCTACACAAACTGACAGTAATAACCAGTCAAACCAAGGAAGCTCCAAATCTTCGTAGCTGAGGACGATTTGGGCCAACTCTAAACCGCCTCTATCTTCTTAAGATCTACTTGAATACCCTCACTGGACACCACGTGCCACAAGAACGCCACTGAAATGAGCCAAAACTAACACTTGGAGAACTAGGCATAAACCCTCTCCTCCCTCAACTGCTGCAACATAATTCGCAAATGCTAGGCATGCTCCTCCTAGCTATGAGAGTACACCAGGATATCATTATTGAAAACAATAACAAATGAGTCGAGATAAGGCTGAAGCACGCTGTTCATCAGATGCATGAACGCTGCTAGGGCATTGGTCAACCCAAAAGACATCACAAAGAACTCATAATGACTATAACAGGTCCTGAAAGCTGTCTTAAGAATATTCGAGTCCCGAATCTTCAACTGGTGATACCCTGACCTCAAATAAATCTTGGAGAACACCTTCGCTTCCTGAAGCTGGTCAAATAGATCATCAATACGTGGCAAAGGATACTTGTTCTTGATTGTGACTTTGTTTAATTGCCTGTAATCAATGCACATCCTCATAGAGCCATCCTTTTTATTCACAAACAGAACCGGTGCACCCTAAGATAACACACTAGGTCTAACAAACCCCTTATCAATGAGCTTGAAGCTTCTCCTTCAAATTCTTCAACTCAGCCAGTGCCATACGGTACGAAGGAATAGAAATAGGATGAGTGCCCAACACCAAGTCAATACCAAAGTCAATATCTCTGTGGGGCGGCATGCCCGACAGGTCTGCAGGAAACATATCCGGAAAATCTCGCACCACCAGAACATAATCAATAATAAGAGTCTCAGCACTAACATCCCTCACAAATGCCAAATAAGATAGACAACCCTTCATAACTATCCGCTCAACCTTTAAGTATGAAATCACCCTACTGGGAATGTAGTCTAGAGAACCTCGCCACTCAATCTGTGGCAACCCAGGCATTACTAGTGTCACGGTCTTAGCATGACAATCTAGAACAACATCACATGGAAACAACTAGTCCATACCCAAGATCACATTGAAATCAACCATACTAAGCAAAAATAGATCAACTCTAGTCTCTAATCCGCCAACAGTCACCACACACGACCGATATACATGGCCCACAATAATAATATCACCCACTGGTGTAGATACATGAACAGATGAAACGAGAGACTCTCGGGGCATATCCAAATAATGAGAAAAATATGATGACACATAGGAATAAGTGGAACTAGGATCAAATAATATAGAGGCACCCTGTGGCAAATTGAGACAATACCTATGAATACTGCATCTGAAGTAATGACATCTGGTCTGGAAGGAAGAGCATAGAATTGGGCCTGACCGCCACCTGATTGGCCTTCCCCTCTAGGGCGACCTTTAGCTGATTGGGCCCCACCTCGAGCTAGCTGAGTGATGGTGTAGCTTCTAGTACTAGTGCCATCAGCTGAGAACTCTGATGTGGAGTCCCACTCAACAAACTAGGGCAATCTCACTTGATATGACCAAGATCCCCGCACTTGAAACAACCCCTCCTCTAACGGAACTGCTGCTCCAGATACCCGAGAAACTATTCGTAGAAACTTGAGCGAATGAGGCATGGTGAGAACTTTGCGCTGGTAGTGCACTGAATGAAGACTGGCCTGAGCGAGCAATGTAAGAAATGTGGCTGACTGATGCACCACGATGAACTGGTTGAGTCGTCTGAGCATACTTATAGGGACGACCCCTACTGTGGTGGAACTAACCTCCAGAAGGAACACCACCAAAACTACTTGATCCACGAGTCCTCATGGCCTCCCTCTCAACCCCCTCCTGGCATCGAAAAGATTCTATCTCCCGAGCAATGTCAACAACCTCCTCAAAAGTAGCACCAGACACCTTCTCTCTAGTCATAAGCACCCGCGGCTTAAATGTAAGTGTCACGACCCAAACCGAAGGGCCGCAACGGGAACCCGGTGCCTTACTCAACCGAGTACCAACGTAACATATCTTTCTTATCATGTTATCATGAGTAAATGAGCTAGAAAACTCGTCCTGAGATAACAAGAATAAAACATAAGGGAATAGTCAACATATGAAGACCCAACATGATATACAAACTAATATATGTGACATACGGGCCTATAAGGCCGACATGACCATTAGTAAACTCGAAACATAGGCCGACAAGGCCATACAATTATCCATACACCTGACATATGTCTACAAGCCTCTAAGAGTACATAAAATCATAAAGGTCGGGACAGGGCCCCGCCATATCAATCAATACATATCCAAAGCATACTGACCAAATAGGCAACTCTGGAGCAAGTGGAGTGCACCAACACCTTCGCTGAGCTGATAGCCTACTAGGAGGACTGTCAACCTATCAATCGGGACCTGCGGGCATGAAATGCAGCGTCCCCAGGCAAAAGGGACGTCAGTACGAATAAAGTACCGAGTATGTTAGGAAGGAAAGCATAAACAAGAACAGTAATGTAAAGAGAGAGATAAAGGAGATACAACCTGTAACATCAGAGTGCCTCTGGGGGTTACTGATATGAAATGCATAATATATATATATATACATAAACTTTTTAAAACATTCGCCTCTGTGGGCATCATCATCATATCGTACCCAGCCTCAAAGAGGACTCGGTAAAAGCGTACCCGACCATCATAAGGTTCGGTAGAATCGTACCCGGCCACGTGGAGCTCGGTAAACCCAACTGATTAGTGGTTGCACAATAGGTGCCATACCCGGCCGACTATAGCGCGACTCGGTAGAGTAAAATAGATACATATATATAATGCATGCTCGACTCATGGAATCATCTTCTAAACCTTTTGGAGTGACATTAAGAACATTATGGACATCCCTACCATCAATATGAACCTTAGTAGGATTTAAGGATCATACACACTTGTTTAGAATAATTTTATAAGGAAAGAACAACATGGACAACCTTAGTTGCTAGGAGTAGAGTCATTATGAAATAGCGTATCGTTTATGTTCATTTCATTTTAGACCATGCCAAAAGAAAGAAGAAAGTGCCTTAACATACCTTAAACCCGTTGAGTCCTTAATCCCTTCCAAGCAACTCTTCAACAAGTCAACTCAATCTATCATAGTATAAGGAGATTCAAAATCAGTGCTGAGCAAAGGCTAAGTCTATAACTTAAGCTAGTAGCTCGTTTACGTAAATTTGGGCAGCATCTCCATTGTAACAAGGGCCTCCTCCAATACCATATACCAACAACAATGACCAGAGCAATCCATCAATACATAATTATCAATATCAAGACACCATATAACCACAACAAGTCACAACTACATTACGACGAGCGGCAAACTCCGATTGGAATCCGTATACCCCTTATCAATCCTTATAGACTTCTTACTTCAACATAAAAGTATCATTAACTTGATAATGAAGTCATTAATCAATGATTCCAGCCTTATACCATATATTTATAACAACGAAAATAATCCACAACTTCAACTATCCCCAACTAGCAACTTTATTCACTAGTTCAGGTCTAGCCCATCCATTTAACTTAATCAATATCAAGATAACCTTAGGAACAAGCAAGAACATAATATACATACCTCCTACAGTAACTTCAAGTCAAAATCCAAGTTATATTCATTTTACAACAACCCTTAATAGCAATACAACACCATAGAAGTGACTTAAGCTAGTCCAAGTATTATCTTATAGTTTATCATCCTAACAACTTAACCAACATACAAGCAAGCTTAAGCACAATTAGTAGGTTGTTATACTCACCTTAGACAGCAGCAACAACTTAGAATTTCATCCAAATACAGCCCACAACAATCCTCAATGACAACACAACCTCAAAGAGGTGTTGTTCTTCACTAGAACTAAGTTTTGATGTTGAAATATGGTGTAATCACTTTGGAATCACTTCAAACCCTTGTGATATATGTTTAGGAGGGTTAGGAGAAGTTTGGAGACGAACTTTAGTTGAAAAATGAGCAAAAATAGGCGTCCAAATCGTTTATAAATTGAAGTAGGTCAACCACCGCCTAAGTGGGTCCCATTGGGAGCTGCTTGCGCGGTCTCGCGAAAATGCGAATATCTCTCTACTCCGATGTCGTATTGACAAACGGTTTAATGAGTTAGAAACTAGACTCGTAGACCTTTAATTTGGTAGGTAGAACACCCCATTATTCCAAGTATATTTGGAGAAATTCTCAGATACATTTGACCTAAATTTCAACAAATTTATGAATGTAACTTGTGATGTCCTTTGCCAACTCTTGTTCCACAACTTGCTTGCCTTCAAAATGTAGAAAATGAATATCATACGACTAAAATAACTCATAGAATAACCTCCTTATCATGTTAATAACCCTAGTCTCACCCCAAAGTACATGTTATAACATTCGAAACTTGTCGACTTTCGACGAAACTTATTTTCTTCAATTGGTTTAGCTTCTAAGATTTCCAACCCTCTTGGTAATCGTTATTCATGATCCTAAATATTTGTAACCTCCAAGGTAACATTATTAACTTACTTTATTTGCTTTCAAATAGAATCTCATTTCCGAGCTTACATCAATGACTTACGATGTACTCTCACGTATGAAAACTTGGGGTGTAACATCATTCCCCCTTTGGAACATTCGTCCTCGAATGTTGACTGATGCACTTATCAATTTCATAAACTATGGATCTTACGAATACTTTAATGTTCATCTTGCCATCTAAGCAACAGTTTTGTGAATAAATCCAAACGCTTGGGCATTCCCCCCTTTTAGGCCTCTTTGTCACGCCATGACATGTGGTCGGAATTTTTCCAACATCGTAACATTTGCTACCTTATATCATGCAGTATGTACGACTGTGTCCTTATATGAGTGCCTAGCGACTCGTCTTCCCTTTTTCCTCCATCTTTTAGCCAATCTATAAGCCTCACCGTATGAACATATACAGAATTATGAAAAGCTGTCCCTCTAGAAATCTATAGGTGTATTGATGTCTTTCGCTTGGTACTTTATCGAACTTAAGACTATTGCTATCTCTTGTTTCATAGCCTTGCATATCTATCCTTATGGATTTACTACATCTAGGCAGGTTATACTATACCATAAAACTTACTTCGTTTTATAATTACCGAGGCTTGCTACCCAACTCCAGGTTACTCTCTCGCTGCTTATCCTATATGTATAAATCTAAGTCCTTTAGTGCTTCCTCATTTTTATTCATCTTAAGAATAACAAAAAAATCTCATCTCATACTTTGGAACTTGTACCCATCTATTGTTTATTCACCTTAATGTTGATCTATAATCTATCACTGATAACTTGCAACCTCTTACGTAATACACTGTCACTAGGGCTCACATCTTATTGGGGAACATCTGAAGTGATTTTCCTGATCCACCTAGGGATAATACTATACTTCAATAACCATATTTCATTGCATCCCAACGCGATTCATCTTATGGGGGTATTCTAATCCCGTGCAATTAATGAAATCCCTTTCTCGTTAAATCATTACTCAATCAAAGGCCTAAGAATCATCCTCTTATCTATCACAATTACACCCTTATTCTACCGCCAGGGCAACATTCCATCTCTTCTAAATACACCTAGTCTTAGACTCCTCTGGGTTCATTCAGGCTGTATAGAGTTTTTTTATTCATATGGAAATCATCAGCTCCCTTGTTTTGATGGGTTTAATCCCGAGGACATACATATTCTCGTCACCTTCTCACTCATCTTTTCATATCCTTACTCCTATCTACCTAAAACCTTGTTGCTCTACATTACTTTACCTTAGGACCTACACCGATCTATTTATACTACTCCCAACCTTCCTTTAACTTGATAGCACCATAAATTTCCTTTTGTGCCTTCTCAGTTGTCCTTAAATGTAAGCAATTAATTTTGATGGTCGTTCTATCACTTGTTGCATGAATACTTGGCTTGTCCTTTTTGCCCACGAATACTATAATTTCTTGTACCTTATATGATCTCAAACATCACCTTTGATAGCTTCTTTTTTACCATTCATTAGCCATGATAGGTGCCACTTTCTTATGGAGTGTATACAATATTGTAGTGAGACTGTTGTTACAGGATCATTTACTCTCTAGCTCACTATGCTTAGGTGGAAACCTTCTTCCTTATTTCCTCAACTAGTCTTTCATTGTAGTACTTAGGGAGACCTTCTGGCTCTTGTAAAGTTGCGAGCTTGATATATCGTACACCCGAAGGTAATTTTCGTTATTCTTACTTGCCTATAATAATCCTTAGTTACATAAATTTATGCCTTTGTGCTCGTAGGGTTACTTCTAAGCTCAAATTTTTATTATCTCCTTAGTGACACTCTCTCTTATTTTCATAAACCTTTAAAAGTGGTACCTTTAATTGCCTCAACTCCTATCTGAATTTTTTTCAAATGATTGCGATCTTGTATCTGCGAGACTGAATTCATTATGCTGCAGTTCACTACATTTATCTTGCATGATCTATTGATTTATCCGTGACCTCTTGTCTAGCCATAACTGGGCTCTTCCTAAATCAACTACTAATTACTCGTTGGTCCATTCTCATATATATATATATATATATATTACTCGTTGGTCCATTCTCATATATATATATATTTATTCTGCATAATCCCTCTTGGGATATATCCTTTGTCTTAACTTATCTCTCACCACTAGCTCCAGATGTATCAAATGTCCATTCATACTTATTTATCAATAACATCCTGGACGGAAACTTTTACTGCCTCTCCCCGGTGTCGTGCTTGTATAATGTTCTGGATTCGCAACATATCTGCAGGAACTGAATAAATGCAACATCATCCCTTTCTCCTTTTTACCACATTCTTCCTTTACCATTCCATAGTTAACTGAACCGCTTAACTCCGACTTAATACCATATCACACCATATTCCCCCCTTTAGGGGAGTACTAAGATTTAGTACTACGACGATCTACCTATACTTGTTTTACCTTTTCATATTCGGCGTCTTTTCACATTATCAATGAACCTTAATCACCTTATGGTAACCTTCTGTACCAGGGATAACTAAATTTCTTACGCACGAAGGTGACACCTACGGTAACTGGCACATTTAGTCCCTTAAGATTAACTCTGCTCAGAGTGCTTGCTTTAGGTAAGCGACTTCCTAAATAACCTTTAAAGGTTATTCGTCTGTTGTCTATTCTATTATTGTTTGGAGCACGATCTTTGAAATTCTCACGATGTCGACCATTATCAAATCCTCCGGTCCCTAATTCATGTTCGGTTTTATCTTGTTCACCAGCCCATACTGATTTTTATTACTCTGGGGTCTAACCTTTCCTCCTGGTAATCACGTTGAAGTCACCAACTCATTTCTCGAAATAAAAATATGATTTTATGGCTTATACTCTTTTATTGCCTTAAGGCTTGTCACCTCTTGTATTTTCCTTCACTTTGACTATAGACTCTGTCATCGTGTCATATTTTTATTTACTGTTATCACCCATATATCACATCTTACTCATGATGCTTCATTTATTTACTTCTTATTCTCCGGATAATATTCTTTTTGTCTATCACTTTATTCTGAAAACTTCAACAAAAAGTTCTTTCCCTATAGCTCCCCTAGCTTCATCTCATTAGAATGCCTAACATTCTTTTTTTTACTCGGGGCTAGAGTCATACTAAGGTAAATATTTGTCCCTTCTAGGATCCCACTGCCTATATTCTGAAATTTTTGAATATTCCAGTATTCGTATCTGATTGTACTACTCTAGAGTTCACCATCTGGGTGTCTTAGAAGGATATCTTTTACCACATTTGTACCATCTTTCGGAAACATTGGTTAATGATAACAACCTATCCACAATTTTTGGGTTACTCTAACTCCAACTGGATCCTGATATCCCATCTTTCTCTTAAATAATATTTGTTAGCTCCCATAGAACATAACTGAGATGGGTGTGGCCAATTGTACTTACCTCTGTCATTGATGAAGGTACCAAAATGCTTATATTTCTCTGCCTGATTTGAAAATATTGATAATCTTAATTATTTGGGTGCTTTGTACCCCTCTTCACCTTACTTCTTTTACTTGTTGAAACTTGTATCTAGCTTCTGAATCCCTCATGGATTTTCACCATATTCGTGAATAGATATCCTTGCCTTAAGGCTCCTTATTAAGAAGCATACACATCTTAGTACACACACGATCTGTTGAAGACCTCATATTTACTCATCATAAGTATGATGTGAAATCGAGTTCCTCTGACTCAACTCTTTCACATCCACATGTAATCTCTTACCAACTATCTTTGTGGAAGTAGGTATCGTTGTATTATGACTAAAGTCGAATTTAGGAGTTTGAATTCTTACAACTGAGCTCTACTGCACGATCTAGAGTAAGAAGAAAGAGTGACAGACCTAAATGCCCTGTAGCCTCCTGCTTATAAGTGTGGTGCACAACACACCCATAAACAAGACTCTACTAGACACGGCTTGTAGACTCCCTAGGACAGAACTGCTCTGATACCACTTCTGTCACGACCCAAACCGAAGGGCCGCGACGGGCACCCGGTGCCTTACTCAACCGAGTACCAACGTAACATATCTTTCTTATCATGTTATCATGAGTAAATGAGCTAGAAAACTCGTCCTGAGATAACAAGAATAAAACATAAGGGAATAGTCAACATATGAAGACCCAACATGATATACAAACTAATATATGTGACATACGGGCCTATAAGGCCGACATGACCATTAGTAAACTCGAAACATAGGCCGACAAGGCCATACAATTATCCATACACCTGACATATGTCTACAAGCCTCTAAGAGTACATAAAATCATAAAGGTCGGGACAGGGCCCCGCCATATCAATCAATACATATCCAAAGCATACTGACCAAATAGGCAACTCCGGAGCAAGTGGAGTGCACCAACACCTTCGCTGAGCTGATAGCCTACTAGGAGGACTGTCAACCTATCAATCGGGACCTGCGGGCATGAAATGCAGCGTCCCCAGGCAAAAGGGACGTCAGTACGAATAAAGTACCGAGTATGTTAGGCAGGAAAGCATAAACAAGAACAGTAATGTAAAGAGAGAGATAAAGGAGATACAACCTGTAACATCAGAGTGCCTCTGGGGGTTACTGATATGAAATGCATAATACATATATATACATAAACTTTTTAAAACATTCGCCTCTGTGGGCATCATCATCATATCGTACCCGGCCTCAAAGAGGACTCGGTAAAAGCGTACCCGACCATCATAAGGTTCGGTAGAATCGTACCCGGCCACGTGGAGCTCGGTAAACCCAACTGATCAGTGGTTGCACAATAGGTGCCGTACCCGGCCGACTATAGTGTGGCTCGGTAGAGTAAAATAGATACTACATATAATGCATGCTAGACTCATGGAATCATCTTCTAAACCTTTTGGAGTGACATTAAGAACATTATGGACATCCCTACCATCAATATGAACCTTAGTAGGATTTAAGGATCATACACACTTGTTTAGAATAATTTTATAAGGAAAGAACAACATGGACAACCTTAGTTGCTAGGAGTAGAGTCATTATGAAATAGCGTATCGTTTATGTTCATTTCATTTTAGACCATGCCAAAAGAAAAAAGAAAGTGCCTTAACATACCTTAAACCCGTTGAGTCCTTAATCCCTTCCAAGCAACTCTTCAACAAGTCAACTCAATCTATCATAGTATAAGGAGATTCAAAATCAGTGCTGAGCAAAGGCTAAGTCTATAACTTAAGCTAGTAGCTCGTTTACGTAAATTTGGGCAGCATCTCCATTGTAACAAGGGCCTCCTCCAATACCATATACCAACAACAATGACCAGAGCAATCCATCAATACATAATTATCAATATCAAGACACCATATAACCACAACAAGTCACAACTACATTACGACGAGCGGCAAACTCCGATTGGAATCCGTATACCCCTTATCAATCCTTATAGACTTCTTACTTCAACATAAAAGTATCATTAACTTGATAATGAAGTCATTAATCAATGATTCCAGCCTTATACCATATATTTATAACAACGAAAATAATCCACAACTTCAACTATCCCCAACTAGTAACTTTATTCACTAGTTCAGGTCTAGCCCATCCATTTAACTTAATCAATATCAAGATAACCTTAGGCACAAGCAATAACATAATATACATACCTCCTACAGTAACTTCAAGTCAAAATCCAAGTTATATTCATTTTACAACAACCCCACCCTTAATAGCAATACAACACCATAGAAGTGACTTAAGCTAGTCCAAGTATTATCTTATAGTTTATCATCCTAACAACTTAACCAACATACAAGAAAGCTTAAGCACAATTAGTAGGTTGTTATACTCACCTTAGACAGCAGCAACAACTTGGAATTTCATCCAAATACAGCCCACAACAATCCTCAATGACAACACAACCTCAAAGAGGTGTTGTTCTTCACTAGAACTAAGTTTTGATGTTGAAATATGGTGTAATCACTTTGGAATCACTTCAAACCCTTGTGATATATGTTTAGGAGGGTTAGGAGAAGTTTGGAGACGAACTTTAGTTGAAAAATGAGCAAAAATAGGCGTCCAAATCGTTTATAAATTGAAGTAGGTCAACCACCGCCTAAGTGGGTCCCATTGGGAGCTGCTTGCGCGGTCTCGCGAAAATACGAATATCTCTCTACTCCGATGTCGTATTGACAAACGGTTTAATGAGTTAGAAACTAGACGCGTAGACCTTCAATTTGGTGGGTAGAACACCCCATTATTCCAGGTATATTTGGAGAAATTCTCAGATACATTTGACCTAAATTTCAACAAATTTATGAATGTAACTTGTGATGTCCTTTGCCAACTTTTGTTCCACAACTTGCTTGCCTTCAAAATGTAGAAAATGAATATCATACGACTAAAATAACTCATAGAATAACCTCCTTATCATGTTAATAACCCTAGTCTCACCCCAAAGTACATGTTATAACATTCGAAACTTGTCGACTTTCGACGAAACTTATTTTCTTCAATTGGTTTAGCTTCTAAGATTTCCAACCCTCTTGGTAATCGTTATTCATGATCTTAAATATTTGTAACCTCCAAGGTAACATTATTAACTTACTTTATTTGCTTCCAAATAGAATCTCATTTCCGAGCTTACATCAATGACTTACGATGTACTCTCACGTATGAAAACTTGGGGTGTAACAGTTATGCCATCAACGAACCTCCTGATCCTCTCCCTATCAGTGGTAACTAGCCAAACCGCATGATGGGCCAGCTCAAAAAACCTCATCTCGTACTGCATCACAGTCATATCATCCTGATGCAACTGCTCAAACTGTCTGCGTAGCTCCTCTCTGCGAGATTGCGGCACATACTTCTCCAAGAAGAGAACAGAGAACTGCTGCCATGTAAGTGGCGCTGCACCAACCGCCCTATGCCTCTCATAAGACTCCTACCAGGTGAAGGCATCTCCAGTGAACTAAAAAGTAGTGAATGATACCCCACTGGTCTCCAAAATACCTGCTATACGAAGGATCCTCTGACATCTGTACGAGAAACTCTAGGCATCCTCCGAATCTGCCCCGCTGAAAGATAGAGGCTGAAGTCTACCAAACCTCTCTAGTCTTCGCTGCTCATCATCAGTCATAGAAGGAACCACATGGGCCTGAGCAGCTGCCACCAGCTGGGCTAGTAGTGCCCCCGGTGTTTGGAGTCCCTACATCACCTGCTCTAGTGTGCAGGAGGCGGGAGTTTGAGTACCTTCCCCGGCCTGAAAAGTGGCTGCTACGGCTAGAACAGAGACTGCCTGAGCAAGACTGGTGCACATGGTCAAAATCTGAGCTAAGGCCTCATAAAGGCCTGGAATCACGATGCGCATAGCTGGTGCCTGAGCTGGTCCCGCTGGCACATCCACAACTAGGACCTGATCCTGAACTAGGGCAACTGGTGGATCTGTAGGTGTTGCCCTAGCTGTTGTGCGAGCTGCACCTCTGCCCCTACCACGGCCTCTACCATGACCTCAGCCTCTTGCAACCCTAACTGGTGGTACTGGTGGTTGTCCCTCCTACCCAGTAGCACGTGTCCTCACCATCTGTGAGAGAATAGAATAATAAAAGTTTAGTTACTAGAATCAACAGATTCGCACGACAAGAATTCAAAGATGTGAAGTTTTCTAAGGTTCGACCTCCTCTTGAAGATAAGTACAGACGTCTTCGTATAGATCTGCAAGACTCTACTAAACCTTCTCATGACTCGTGAGACCTACGTAGCCTAGGCTCTAATAGTAACTTGTCACGATCCAAAAATTAAACCGTCGTGATGGCACCTATCACAGTACTAGCCAAACCGACATTTTTAAAACACTTTCAACATTTAACAGAAATAAATGAAGACATTTAAAATAACTAGAGTTTTTTATAAAAACGGGGTAAACCCAAATCATAAGAGCGGAAAATAGTCCAATATTCGGGTGTCACTAAGTCATGAGCATCTAAAAAACAAGTTGAAGATTAGAGTCTACAACAGTCTATGTCAAAATGCCAATACAGAAAAGAAAAGAAAACCAGAAATCTGAGACAAGGACTGCGAACGCCGACAACTACCTCGTAAGTCTACGATACTCAACCACGCATGAGATCAACGTCCATCGTGTCCGGAAACACCTGGATCTACACATGAGGTGCAAGGAGTAACGTGAGTACATCTAACTCAGTAAGTAACAATAGTAAATAAGGAACTGAAGGGAGTGACGAGGTACACAATTATAGTTCATTTTCAGTAATTTCAGCAAAGAATAGACATGCTTTCAAATACGGCAGTTTAAGTCAAATTAGTTTTATACAGTTCAAGTTCAAGTAAACCGGATATAAAGTCTTTCAGAAATTTCACAAAAATGACAGATAGCAACTAAGTGCAACAACAACAAAGGAAAGCAGGTACAGCCTCTCAGGGCAATTGTCACTCAACTCATCTCCACAGCTCAATCACTTAGCTCTCAGCCTTCAATACTCACAATGAATAGGTGCTTGCGCTCACTAGAGGTGTACAGACTCCGGAGGGGCTCCTACAACCCAAGCACTATAATTTGCACGGCCAACTCACGTGCTATAATATCATATCAAGATTCGCACGGATAACTCACGTGCTATAGTATCATATCAGGATCCACACGAACAACTCACGTGCTACAGTATCAATACCTCACCTTCAGGCCCTCGGCCTCACTCAATCATCAACCTACCTAGTCTCTCGGGTTCTCAGAAATCATATAAATCAGCCCAAACAGAGATAATAACATGTATCAACAAGGAAAAAGAAGAGATGGAGGCATAATAAGCAAGAAAAGCTATGACTGAGTACAAAACAACAATTAGCAGTTAATTCAGCAAGTACACGACCTCTGTGAGTCCCAATAGTGATGTCATATAGCCTAAGCATGATTTTAACATGGATTTCAGTCGAATTGCTATAACACTGAGAGAAGCATATAGCTAATAGTAAGTTATTCCAATTTACGGTTCCACGGGACGAACCAAGTCACAATTCCCACGGTGCATGCCCACACACCCATCACCTAGAATATGTGTTACCTCCAAAATAATCACATAGCATAACATCCAGGGTTTCATACCCTTAGGACAAGATTTAAACTGTTACTTATCTCAATCCGAGTAAAATGCTACTCCAAAATGCCTTTTCCTCGCGAGTCGACCTCCAAATATCCCGAATCTAGCCACAAGTAGTACAATACAATTAATATAGGCTAAAGAGACCAATTCCACAAGAAAACTACTTAATTAGAGCAAAAACTCCGAAAAGGCCTGAACCTAGGCCCACGTCTCGAAATCCGACAAAAGTTACAAAACTCGAAAGCCCATTCACTCACGAGTCTAACCATACCAAATTTACTCAAATTTGATAACAATATCCCATTCAACCTCAAAAATCCATCTCAAGAACACTTCCTCTTTTCCCCAATTTTCACCCCAAATCACAAATTAGATGATGAAATTAAAGACGTAATTATGGGATTTAGCCTAAACCAAGTAAGAATCACTTACCCCAATGTTTTTCCTTGAAAACTCTCTCACGAATCGCCTCTCCCCAAGCTCAAATTCGTAAAAAATGGAAAATGGGATGCAACCCCCTTATTTTATAACTTAAAGTTTCTGTCCAGGTTGCCCTCGGTCTTGCCCTCGGTTCTACCCTCGATTTTACCCTCCCGATTCTGGCATCTTTCTAGCTCACATTAACCCTTCGCGAACGTGAGGCTCCTCTCGTGAACGCATAAGAGAAAACCAAAAAATATACACAAGTAGATATCAGCCATCAACCAAAGTCCAAAAATGATCCGTTAACCACCCAAAACTCACCTGAGGCCCCCAGGACCTCAACCAAATATACCATCAAGTCCCAAAACACTATACGAACTTAGTCGAATCCTCAAACCTCCTCAAATAAAATCAAAAATACTAATTACCCACGGATTCAAGCCTAATGAACTTCAAAATTTTCAAATTTTACAAAGAACGTCAAAACATATCAAATCACGTCCGATTGACCTCAAATTTTGTACACACATCATAAATGTCACCGCGAACCTACTCCAACTTCCAGAAATCCAATCCGACCCGATATCAAAAAGTCTACACCCGGTCAAGATTTCTAAAATTCTAACTTTCGACATTTCAAGCCTAACTCTACTACGGACCTCCAAAACACAATCCGGACGTGCTCCTAAATCCAAAATCGCCTAACGGGGCTAACAGAACCATGAAAATTCAAATCCGAGGTCATTTACACATAAGTCAACATTCGTTCAACCTTTCCAACTTAAGCTTTCAAATAAGACATTAAGTATCTTAATTCATTCTGAAATCACTCTAGACTCGAACCAACTAACTCGATAAGTTATAATAAAGCCGTAGAACACAAAAGAAGCAGAAAAAGGGGGAACGAGGCTACAACTCTCGAAACGACCGTCCGGATCATTACAAAACCACATTGGTGCTCTTAGTTTTCTCGACGGATTCTGCTTAGTCAACAATCCATCATATAAGGAAGATATGCAAATAAATCAGGTAACGACCAAGGTAATTTCAAGTAAAAATGAAATACAATAACCAAATATCAATCTATTGCGGATAGTCACCCGATACAAATAGAATTCATATCACGGCTCTTAGGCCCACGTCAGAATCTCAGCAACCGAACCAAACCAAACTAGCTTTCCCAGAGCTCACATCAACCAGAAACCCGTCGGTTTCTTACAATTTGCATGTACACCATCAAAAGAGAATCATGAGAGGGTGACCATAGGGGGATGGATCCATATCCACACGCTTCACGGATAACTTACGTGCTTCATGGATAACTCACATGCTAATAATATCATCCGTATGGACAACTCACGTGCCAATAATATTAATATATGGATCCGAATGGATAACTCATATGTTGCACAGACAACTCCCATGCCAATAATATCAACCGCACGGATAACTCACGTGCCGATAATCACAATTCACATGATGTGGTCACATGCATAACAACATAATCCACCAAACATGGTCACATACATGATAACGTAATCCGCCCAGCGTGGTCATAGACATTTAGTACAAATCATATCACACAGAAGCAAATAAACAAGACTATATTATGTGATCATGAATATTAGGTTCATGCTCCTGGACTGGTATAAATGTCATGATAAGGTGTATGCATGTGCAAAGTGTGCTATCATAGCTCAAATCGACAATTTCATCATGAAAATAGCAATTATCAAGTTCATTCAGGGGATTAGCCTCTATGTAACCTCAAACATAGATCAAATAGTTCACATCAGGGTTACAAATATGAGACACATCATAACATAAAGCTTAATTATAACGACCTAGCCAGTCGTTTTGAGCTTTAGCATTCTATATGATGGTTTGAGACTTTGAGTAGCTTCATATTATGTATTATGACTTGTGTGTATGGCTGGTTTCGATTTTCAAGTGGTTCGGGATTGATTTGAAAGAATGATTCTTGTTTTAGAAGCTTTTAGTCGGAATAGTTGACCAAGGTTTGACTTTTGGGTAAATGGACATGGAATCCAGTTTTAGTTATTCCAATACAAAGTTTGGTTAAATTCCGATGATTTTTGGATAATTTTTGGTTGTATGGTGATTGTTTTCGATTTCGACGTCAATTTGAGCATAAAGGTTACCATATTGAGCAAACGACCTTTGACTCGTGTTTCGACTAAACTATTATATCCGTATCATAATTTTTGAATTATAGCAACGTATATCATCAAGTTTCGACATCGTATAAGGAATTTATGGTCGTTTTAATAAGAATTGGGTTGCCAGATTTTTTTCTAGATTAATTACGAAATTATTACTGAATTCGTATTTAATAATATGCACTATTTCCATATATTGAAACCAACATACCTCCTTTATTATAAGGTCAAATGAAGTGATTCAAAAGCCTAACATGACTGGAATTTCACGAGGAATCCATTGGAGGCATCAAAAGTGAGTTTCAGGTTTGTTTGTCATAAGAAATGAGACAGAATAATTGGTGAGTTTTGGCTATTAATGTTGTTGGAGTTTTTCTCATCTTGAAAGTTTGGGATTGGGAGAATTCATGTATGTTCTTCAAGTTTCCTCCATGGGGTAAGGTATAAACCATAACCTAAGTGTTTCTCTTTGATTCATTCCCTTTGTTTAAGCTTTAATCCATGATTTTAATTGAAAACCCATTTAATTTTTTAAATCAAGACCTAGGGTTATGTACTAAATTTTAAAAATTAAAAATGCATTAGAGGCATTTATTTCTCGATTCCTTTTGGGTTTTTATGCTATATTAGGAGAACAACATACTTGAATTTGGCGAGTTTTGGAGGAGTATTTCGGGAGATATGGGACCCAACTAGTGTGGGTTGGACTCTTGGGTTATGAACACCCAAGAGCGATGTTTTGGATAATTGATTGAATTATCGGAATCTGATTGAGTCGGTTTTCATTCGTGTGATCTTGTATTCATCCGAGCTTCTCTCGGGTATGCTTGGATTCGGAATCCAAGGCGAGCCCGTCATTGACTTTTGTTGACTTTTTGGTTGACTTTGGGCTTTTGATTAAAGATTCTACCTTTATCGATTGGGTTTGTTTCCTTTGGAAATATTTGATGTTCTTTAGTTACTTTTGGCTAGTTTCGAATCGTTCAGAGGTCGGTACACGTGGGATGTCATTTTTAGAGTATCATTTGGCTTGCTCGGTATTGGATTCGGCTTTCTAAACTTGGTGATGAGGGTATGAATCCCAGAACATACGAGCTATGTGTTTGGTGTTGAGTTGACACACATGCTAGGTGACGGGTATGTGGGCGTGCACCGTGTGAATTATGACTCGGTTGATTTTGTGATACTATGTAGTTACCTAATCTTGTTTCTATCCATGAAATTTCTACGTGGTAGAGAAATTGAGCTGTGAACCATGTCAGAAATCTTGTTTAGGCTATATGCTTGTTCTGTTGGGACCCACTGACGTCATCTCTGCTGTTGAGTTAGTTTCTTAAATTGCAGTTACATACTCAGTCATATTCATTCATTCACATATCATATCTCAGTCTCTGTTATCCTTTGTTGTCATATCATGTTATCATTGTTTGGGCTAATTGGCATGAGACTTGTGAGCCCAAGAGGATGGAGAGATAGATGACTGAGTTGGAGCCTGAGAGCCGTGTTGTGTGAGATATTATGGATCAGGTTGTACACCGCATTTTGCCATATTGGCATTACATATACTATTATATTATGGATCGGGCTGTACGCAGCAGCATGCCTTATAGGCTTTATTATTATTGATGGGATCGAGTTGCATGCCGCAACAAGTTTTATTGATTGATGGGATTGGTTTGCACGTTGTAGCAGGACATGTTAGCTTATATTAGTGCTTTGGCAGGATCCACCTCTTTGGAGTCTGACATACCAGCAGTGAGCGCAAGAACCGTACAGTGCTGAGTGAATGAGTGTGCTGAGTGATTAAACGTGATGAGTGAGGGTTCAAGACAGTGAGATTGAGTACTTTAAGAGTGTGAGTACATGAGTTCATCACTATGATGCATTGCATTTTACATGCATACTCGGCATACAGGCATAGAGATGCATTTCCTCATGCTACACGGTTTTGTGACATTCATGATTTCACATGCACGTTGAAATGTAGGCATAGAGATGTACTTTCCTCATGATATTCGAGAATGATATATCTTATCTGTTGTTAAAAGATTTTGGGAGAAATTACAGTTTTTGATTTACTTATATTTTGGTGATTTCGGTAAAAGATTTGGGTTTAAATGTTAAACTTGAAAGGTATGCCTATTTTTTTGTAACTGTGAACGAGTTATATGTCATATCTTTGAGTTATTACTTGTGGTGCTTTTATTATATTGTTACAAGTTTTTCTGGGCTAGTGGTGTTGGACTCTAACCGTTGTGCAAGCTCGTCACTACTTTCAACCTATGATTAGGTTTGTTACTTATTGAGTACATGAGGTCGGTTGTACTCATACTATACTTCTGCACCTTGCGTGCAGATTTTGGAGCTGAAGCTGCTGCGAGTGGCGGGAGCTGGTATTTAAGATGTACCTGAGTTTCGGTTATAATTCCCTCTTATTCTTGGTAGCTTTAGATTTATAAATCTGCTTATGTACGCTACAAATAGATGATGTATTTATTTCATACCAACTTTGTAAACTCTAAGTCTTAGGAACTCATGATTTGTACTACCAGTCCTTGGGGAATTGTATAAAATTCAGTTATTTTATTTTTGACATTTATCATTATCATTATATTGTGGTTTGTTGTTAATTGGCTTACCCTGCAGGTTGGGTTAGGTACCATCACAACTAGTTGAATTTTGGGTCGTGCTGAGTTAGTATTAGAGCTCTAGGTTCATAGGTTCTACGAGTTATGAGTAAGTATCTAGTAGAGTCTTATGGATTGGTATGATGACGCCCATACCTATCTTCGAGAGACTACAGGGTATTTAGGATAAACATCCCATCTTTCTTTCCTTATCGTGCGACATTGATTTAGCTTAATCGCAGCTCTTTGAATTTCTTCTACTCACTCGTATGTGCATGTGAGCCCTCGATATCAGTTGTACATCGATGGCTTGTGGATTCCATGGATGAGGTGCGAGATATGTTTTCTGTGTTTTGGTGATAGGTCAGTCTAGAGGACTTGAGGCCCAGTTTGGACTACAGCTTAGGCTCGGTAGTTTCAGTTGTGTGAGCATGTATTTTTGGATTTTTATGTCCAGTGGTTCCCTATGAGTAGTACTCGTGGCTCGATGAGTGGTTGGATGGCTATATGATAAGTAGGATGTGACTGCGGGATATGATTAGTTGATTTGAATGTGACAGGAAGAGTTTGCTTGAGATGTGAAAAGGAATATTGGATGCTCGATTTCTGTGGATGTGTCATATAGTCTTAAGTTATGAAGGTTTTTGAGAGATTCTTTTGTGTTATTTTATTTGTGGAATGAAGTAGATTTTCATGTCTTATTGATGAGTTCAGACTCAGGAAGATTAAGTGATTGCGTTGTAGTTGTGGCTATGAAAGGGTCTAGAGAGATGTCAGTTTGAATCTAAGCAGGTGGGTTATCACTTGCGGGATAATCTACAAATGTGTGATCCTTATAATATTGTGTGGAGGATTTCTTTTATTCCGGTGGGTATAGGTGTTGCGATTTGAGTTTGGATTGGTTGAGAAAGTTGACCTAACCATCATGAGGATGAATGCGAGCTTAACAAATGATTTGGGGTATTATATGGTTTGTGTTACATGAGCTTATGAAGGATTTAGTTGAATATCACTATGGTATTATGACAGTAATAGAGTATGGGCATTGTGAGTTATTAAGTGGTTTATTCTACGGCTTTGAGCCAAGTGGGGGAGTCTACTATTGAAGATTTGATTGCATAGTTACATGTTGTATTGGTTTTGGTCTAAGGCATACTTGTGGATCGGTTATGACTTGCAGAGGCTTGTTTTGAGGATGACTTAAGCTAGAAAATTTCTAGATGCATGGTGTATTACGCTTTATGGGTATATGACAATCATGGAATGACTGAGTTATTTGTGAAAGATGTAGTGCACATGGAGTAGGAATTTGCTCGGTTGCGTTAAGGCATGCTTACTTCTTTGGTTGTTGTCGTGCTAATGGGACACAGGTCCTTCGGCCTGTTTGGGCAGTGCAATTGAGATTTGATCAGAGTGGATAACTCTCAAGAAGGTTCTAATGGATTCAAGATTTATATGTAGCAATTGAGAATTTTTCGGATTTGTATATAGTTAGAATCTGATATTTACATTGGATGGTGTCGAGACTCGCGATATTTCTATATTATTATAGATTCTATATTTCAGTATTAGGAAGGTGAAGGAAACAACTTTAGATTCACAGAAAGTCTCTACAGAGTATGTGTCTCGGTTGTGGTACTTTTGGGGTGCTTACGTGGGAATACAACGGCTTATGGGCCTTAGGGTGGTGTAGTTTTATGCTAGGATCTCTTGTGGTGAGCTTTGGGTAAAGATCATGGTGTTTTGGCAAAGAGAAGTGTCAACTTGAGGGTAATTCAGAAGGAACTCAGAAAAATAGGACAACATGATAGTAGGTTGGATCAACACGGTAATGAGTATGATTATTTCTTTGGGTAATTATTATGTGGTGAGTCTCTACAGGTATTTTGTGGCAATACTCTTGAGTTTGGTGATCTGTGTGACTTTGTTGAGTTAGAGAGATTTAGTTCTGATGGCTTGGTAAGGTGCAAATGGGTTTTAAAGAGTTTTCGATGGTTTCTACCACGGTTTGAGATGGATATTTCCTACCGGTGTGAGGAGCATGTTGCATATTATGATTTTCTCCTGGATGGGATCAAATGAAAGGTTTCTGACTGATCAGGTATGTATCCTGCTGGTGACTCAGAGTTGATTATGATATTCATGCTTTTCGTATGATGGCATGATAGATGTGGTGTATTGTGTGACATTGAGATTTGCATGTGCAAGGTAACAATTCAGTTTTGAAGAGACGGTCATGAATTCTTAGACAACATGGACAGTCTCAGATGACTAGATGAATGCTATTACTACTTGGTATTGCCTGAAAAGAGTGCGCATTCCAGAAGGCGCACTGTGTTTTGACTTACGGGTGCTTCATTGGTTTGCGGTACTCGCCTGGTTGATCGACTGCTGATATTCAGATTTTGCTATATGGTAGGGAACAATATAGAAGTATTTCTCGTGGGAATAATTATCTATGAGACATGTCATGAGCACCTAATTTTTGAGTACATTAGAATTTTTCATCACTTTTTAGTATGTAAATATATTTTAAGTTTAATCTACATATATTAGCTCTTATTTCTCCTTTTATATATTTTACTTAAGAAAATTGAAAACAATAAAAAAGAGTCACATTTTTAATATAAGCTTTATCTTCATTTACAATGAAAGAAAATGTTTTTCAAAAAATATATTAGTTTGATAAATGAATTTTGAGTGATTAGTAGTTTATCTTGCTATTCAAGTTTAGGAGTAGTATTTTTGTTTGTTCATCTATTAATAAATAAAAAAAATAAAAATTACAAAAAAATAGATTTAATTTGGACTAGTTCTCCTAAAGTCTTACTTTGTTCAAATATCCAAGTCATGGTCCAAATTGGGCCAAACCTGAGTCCAATAGCCAATAACCATCAGGTTTCCTCCTTTCCAAAACCCTATGTCTTTTTTATATCTCATTCTCTCATTCAAAGAGAGAGCAGCCGCACCCCCCACAAAAGAAAACACCTAGCTACTTCTTCAAAAAAGTGACAGCAGCCATAACCACCACATGTACACCACCTAAACTCTATGGAGATAGCACCCTTATACACCTGAAATCAAGCCCAAAACTAGTTGTATTAACACTATAAGTCAGCTGCAAAATCAGCTACAAACAAGCCACCATCCTCCATTAAGCCACTCTCAAAACCACCACAAATAAATTGAAATCAATCCCCAAAATGCATCAGTAAAGCGATCTTCAAATCTCTATGAAAATTGGCCATTGTCATCCCTAAAAATAGCCTTAAAATCCAGCCCTCATCACTCGTGAATATCACCCAAAAACAGCCCATGAATCTCCATTAAAATAGCCTCAAAATCACCCCAGAATAGTCAATGTTTGGTTGTTGTTTTGAGCGAAGCTCCAGTTCCGGTTCGAAGTCCTGTTCGCGTTTTGGCTCCGCATTTGTTGCCGTTTTTAGTTTTTGCTCAAGTAAGCTCGTTCTCATAGTTAAGAATTTGAATTCTCTGTATAATGATATTACTCTTTAAAATCTGGGATCAAGATGTTCGATTGATACGCAAATGTGTTAATTTACGAAAATATTGAGTACAAATTGTAATGCATCAATTAATTGTTTTTTATTTTTTATTTGTTTTTGTGGTAAGTGAAGTTAGTTGCTTTAACTGGTAATTGGAGTTCAAAATTTGAGTTTATAATGTTTTATTATTACTTTCTCAGGGTGTTTGTTGTTAATTTATTTTTTCTTTACTGTAATTTGAGTTTGATCCTTTTCTTTTTCATTTTTATTGTTCAGTCTTGTCATTGGTAATGGTGAGAGGTCGAAATATTCGTTAATGTTGCATTTGTGAAGTAACTGTTTGAAAAAAAAACTAGTCTTTAGGATCATAATGTTCCCGTGGCATGGTCACGGTGCATAAATCCCAATTCGAGTGTGCGTTTCATGTGACTCGACCATAACTTCAAATAATAATTAAAATAAACATAATATAAATTGCGAGTGCATTTCACGTGACGCGATTCACAATATGTACAAAAACAAACGAGTGCGCAAAATCGCGACTTGTTCAAATAAGTTCAATAAGAAATAAAAGTGTTTAATTGAATAATTAAAATCAGTTTAAAAGGTAAAATGCATAATAGGTTTAAAACATATAATAAATCAGATAATTAGGCCAATTATTAATATTTGAGCGACCATGCTAAAACCACAGAACACGGGAGTGCCTGAGTTAACAAAATTTCTTACCCGGTCTTCTGGTTTTCGCGGACTTTAAAATAGAGTCAAATTTTCTTGATTTGGGATTTAAAATAAATTGTTGACTTGGGACACCATAAATTATTCCAAGTGGCGACTCTGTCGACTCTGCTGGGAAAAAGAACCAAGAATCTCTGGTTCAGGGTTCAGAATTTGAGCTTAGAATAACTGTTATACTTGACTTTTATTTATTATCTGATTTTTTACGTGTTTGAGCCTAATGTGCTAAATGCCACTTTTTACCGCTTTGATATTGTTTGAATTGTACATAAAACTGTTACGAAGCCCTTCTTCGTGAGTCTTCTAAATCTTCTGGGAAGCTGCGCTTCACGTGACTTCTTTTCTGTTAGAGTCATACCCTTATTTTAGAACGAGGTTCAGACAAGTTGCAAAGCTGGTGAAGCTTCTGTATTCCCGGTACGCTGCCCCTCTCGGCTCAAGTTGTCCGCTCGGGTAAGCCAGGTCTAGAACAATACACCCCAGGATTTAAATATAGAATAACATAGCCTCATGTCGGGTCCCTAGTATGAATGTTTGTTTGCATCACATGCATTTGACTTAGGGGACTCAACACTGGGGTTGGGTCAGTCTAGGACAGGTGTACCCAAATTAAAATGACATCCTGATGCATCTTACGCGCTACTTGCGCATTTATTTATTTCGGCTTGCATGTCGACTGCCTTCTAGAATAGGAAAAGAAAATTAAAAAAAATGAAAAACAAAGAGTGAGAGTTAGGTATTTGAAATCCGAAACTCTGCCAAAATTTTGAAAAAAAAGAAAAGAAAATAAGCCAATGTTTAAAAAAAAAGTCATTGTTTCCTCTGTTCCGTCAAAACTGGCCGAACTACGCAGGTCTGTGTCACGACCCAACTTTCCATCCGTTTGGGTATCGTGATGACACCTAGTATAAAGGGACTAGGTAAGCCTAACTCATACTGAAATACAACAATAATAAATGAAATTTATTCCCAAAACCTGGTAGTACAAGTCATAAGCTTTACAGAGTTTTGCTACAACTTCTAAAAACAACCATATGGAAATAAGTACAACAGTGTGAATATAAAATAGGATGGTGACTCCGAAGCCTGCGAACGCAGTAGCAGGACTACCTTGAGTCTCCTCGGCAAGAATCCGCACAGCTACTATCGAGCAATACCTGGATCTGCACAAAACAAAAGGTGCAGAAGTGTAGTATGAACACACCACAGCGGTGCCCAGTAAGTATCAAGACTAACCTCGGTGAAGTAGTGACGAGGAACAATCAAGACACCTACTAGTGTAATAAACTGAACAAGTATAAGTATAGAAAAAGTTGAAACATGATATCTATAAAAAGACTATGCGATATGGCTAGAACTACAGTAATTGCAATAAGGTAGGAAACATCAAGTAACAACGGAACCCATAATAAGAATACAGAAAAGTGAACGGAAAATACAACCCAAATCCGAAATTACAAATACAGCAATGACAAGTCATAACTCAGCAACTACGACAGTCTCACATTAGGTCTTAGCCAACAAACTTCAATCAACTAGTCAAATCCTTCAATTGATAAAACATTTCTAAATATACTTCCTTCAAGTAGATATTTTTTTCAAAAATAGTTCTCTAAATATGAATACCTTTCGAATAAAATCGTTTCAAATAAATACCCTTCGAATATAACTCACCCTGTGACACCTCTTCTCATAATCATACAACACGGGTCTCAATACCTGAACCCTAACACTTGGCATCCTTTGCCCTCGTCACACCTCATAATCATACTGACAACTCATGTGCACAAAAGTGCCATTCTCACATGGAAGGCAAATGAACAATGGTGTACGTCTATACATGGAAGGCTAAGGGTGCTTAGCCACGTGCATACTGTTACGCAACGCCTTCCTGATGATCTTTGGAAGGGCAACGTAAGGCTAAGCAACCGATGTCAGTGCGGTTGCTGTCCGCCAATGAGGTCCTCGTCGCACGCTAGACTAGATTGTCAGTGCCGTGCGGGAAAACAAATGTCGTGAGCAATTGCGGAAGCTGAGAGAGAATTGGGTTTTGAATGCTGATGATGATTTTATTGATGACTGAAAATGATGATTACAATGATGTGGTGTCGAGGGGGAGAGACACCAGAAAATGCTGATTGAAATGTTTGATTGTTTGGTCCCCCTTAATAATGCTTAAAAAAAATAAACCAACATTACAAGACTAGCCCTAATAAAGCTGTAGAAGCATACTGAAATAAAAATGATGAAAACTAGTCTATGTTTACAATGAAAAGGACTTAGATTATTACAAGGTAAAACTAAGTCCGATGGCAGCATCTTTGTCTTGCGGGTCAGGGTCTGCGCGCGCGTTGCTGTGGGCGCGCGCGACACTTGATGTGCTGGCCTGAGGCTTGGCGCTGGTGCTAGGCATCAGGGTCTGTGCACGAGGCGCTGTTGGAATGGGCCTGCAGCTGGGCGCTGGCGAGGCATCAGGATCTGCACGCGCGACATTGTCAGGGCGCGCGGCGCTGTTGTCATTGGCCAGCCCTTGGGCGTTGGCGAGAGGCATCTGTGGGGCGACAGAGGCGCATGCGCGCTTGTCACTTGGCGCAGCCAAGACCACGGGGCCGACCATGGCGCTAGGCATTGTGAGGCTTGCTAGGCCGCCATGGGGCGCGTCCAAGGGATCATGGGGCGTGTCTGGAAAGCAGCCCATGACATTCTCCCCCACCTGAGTTGGCGCCATCCTCGGAGCCTTATGATGATGATGATGATGATGATGATGATGATGTTTCTGATGGTTGTTGGATGGGAGGTCTGCGCCCCTCTGTTCTGTGAGCTTGCTGTTGTAGCGAAGCAATGATTTCATGCGGCTGACATGGAAGACTGGATGGATCTTCCACCAGGATGGAGTTTTTGCCTGGTATGTGGACTTCCCAATGCGTTTTTCAATGGGCAGGGGCCCGATGTATTTTTGTTGCAGGCGAGGGTCATGGGTCCTTTCTGCAAACAAGAACCGCTTTGGGATGCATAACATTACTTTGTCCCCTGGTTGATGTTGGGCAAAGCAAAGCTTCTGTTCGGTGAACCGTTTTGCCCGCTCTTGGGCTTTGATGAGATAGCTCCGCACTATCCCCATGTTGCGCTCCCATTCGCTCGAGAAGTTGGCAGCTCGAGGAGATTTCGGCATGGTTGATGCATTCACCGTTTGCAGGAGAAGCGGTTCCTGTCCGGTAACAATTTCAAAAGGGCTCTTGTTTGTATGATGGTCCTTTTGAGAATTGAAACACAGTTGAGCAGCATCCAGGAGCTTCACCCAATGCTTCTGTGATCCGGTTGCAAAGTTGCGGAGATATTCCTCCAGCATGTCATCGAACCGGTCTGTCTGGCCATCCGATGATGGATGGATGTCTGAGTTGTGACTCAATGTTGACCCAAAGCACCTGAAGAGATGGGTCCAAAAGTTGCTAGTGAAGCGTGAGTCGTGCCTACTAACAATGTCTTTGGGCAGGCCCCAATGTTTGACAATGTGCGAGAAGAAGAGTCGAGCTGTATCTTCTGCTGATGCATTTTTCGGGGCTGCTATGAAAGTTGCATAGTCTGAGAACTGATCTATGACAATCATGATGGATGCAAGATTGCCGACTTGGGGCAATCCCGTGATGAATCTGAGGGAAACACTTTCCCATGGTCTCTGAGGGACATGTAATGGCTGCGAGGGTCCCGTCTGTGATGAGTGATCCGACTTGTCCTTGTGGCATGGCTGACAAGTCTTCACACGATGATGAGCGTCACCAGTCTTTTGAGGCCGATGACATGATGGCTGATTGTTGCTGCGAAGGGTAGTCGGAACCAGGGGTTCATGTCTATCGACTACCTTCTCCAACTGCATGGCCGAGATATTTTCAGCGGCCATCTTTATCGGAAAGCATGGTATGGTGCAGGGCTTGGCCCCTTTTTCTCCCATCATCAGGAGCGTGTTGGCGAATGGTACTGGTATGGTGTTGGTTTGCCTCATGAACTCCAAACCCACTATGATGTCGAAGTCATCTATGATTGCGATGCGCAGGTCGATGCTTCCTTTGTATGGGCCAAGTTTCACTGGGACATTTGTAGCTGTTCCACCCAATGTCTGAGGTGGTGAGTTGATAGCCTTGACGCGGCCTTTGCTCTTTTGCACAACAAGACCTAGGTGCTCTACTTGCGTTGACGACAAGTAGTTATGGGTGGCACCCGTGTCTATCAAGGCGTGAAGGGGCTTGCCGTTCACTTTCAATTCGACGAACATTAGGGTCCTCGCTTGTTTAGGAGGTCTTTCGTCCATCTTTTCTTTCCCTTTCTTGGTGATCGGGACTGATGTTTTCTTAGAAGGACATGCACTGGTCCCCGCTAAGGCATGTGGGATAGAGCCAACAATTGCATTGAAGGCGCCTACCTGGTCGTCGTCTGATGAGTCTGATGTGTCTAACTCATCCTCGACCGTCTGATGAGCATTGACCTTGATGTTTGGGCATTCATTGTTCCAATGTGCCCCGCCGCAATGACGACATTCTGAAGGAGGCTTTCTCCCCTGATTGTTGTTGATGGATGCAACACTGTTGCTGTTGGAGGGAGGAGTCTTAGTTTTGGATGCACTCCGATCTCCCCCACTTTTGCTTGGGCCACCATTGCTGGGATGGTGTCCGCTGAATCCCCCTCGGACAGACGGCTGGGGCCTGTCGTTCTAAGTTCCCAAATGATAATCGCCAAGGCATTCTGCAGCTTGAATGGCCTTGGGCAGGGTATCTACCCGTTGTCGCTGTAGTTCCATACGGGCATGAGGTTTCAAACCTTCTATGAATGCGAAGAGTTTGTCTTTGTCCCCCATGTCGCGTATGTTTAGCATGAGTGCGGAGAATTCGCGCACGTACTCTCTCA
Source organism: Nicotiana tabacum (assembly GCF_000715075.1). NCBI lineage: Eukaryota > Viridiplantae > Streptophyta > Magnoliopsida > Solanales > Solanaceae > Nicotiana > Nicotiana tabacum. The sequence goes on along the minus strand of NC_134087.1, from coordinate 140,813,677 downwards.
CTGATCTGGTGTGGCGGAGGTCCCGTAGCTTTCTCCTTGCATTGTATTCCACATTTTCGGGAAAGGACTGCAGGCGTATGGCTACCTTCAATTCGTTCCATGTCTGAAGAGTATCTTCACCGGCCTTGATGGCTTCGTATTTGACCCGCCACCAAAGTTTGGCATCGCCCTGAAGATACATGGCAGCAGTCGCTACCTTTTTGGATTCCTCCAAATGGCCCACGGCATCGAAGTATTGTTCGATGTCGAAGATGAAGTTTTCCACTTCTTTAGCATCCCGGGATCCGTCGTATGGCTTTGGCTCCGGTATCTTAAGCTTTTGTGGAATGGGGGTGAGGTCTGCTGCACCCCTGATGTGATGGTCGCCTTCTCGAAGTAGGCTCTGTAAGGCAGCATTGACAACATTGAGCTTGTCTGTCAAGTCGTTTATGGTTTGCTGCATGGCAGTTAGTCTGTCTGCCTCTTGTTGCTGATGGGCTAAATCGTCGGCACGCTCCTGTTGGAGGTCCTCAAATTTGCCATGAATATTGGCAGTTTCAATGGCTGCCGTTTGTCGGTCGTCGTCAGAGTCACGACTGATGTTTGCAATGTCATTTTCGGCCTGCCGCATTCGGCGGTCCAGGTCGTCCAACCTTTGCACTAGGTTGTTGTTTTGATCAGGCACTGTATCCACGATGGGTCGTAATCGGTCAACCGTCTCTTCTAGGGATGCTAGACGCTCCCCATGATTCACCATGGTCAGAAATGGTGATGATGGCAAATGTTCCCTCGTCCGATGTCGAGCCTAGGCTCTGATACCAACTATTACGCAACGCCTTCCTGATGATCTTTGGAAGGGCAACATAAGGCTAAGCAACCGATGTCAGTGCGGTTGCTGTCCGCCAATGAGGTCCTCGCCGCACGCTAGACTAGATTGTCAGTGCCGTGCGGGAAAACCAATGTCGTGAGCAATTGCGGAAGCTGAGAGAGAATTGAGTTTTGAATGCTGATGATGATTTTATTGATGACTGAAAATGATGATTACAATGATGTGGTGTCGAGGGGGAGAGACACCAGAAAATGCTGATTGAAATGTTTGATTGTTTGGTCCCCCTTAATAATGCTTAAAAAAAATAAACCAATATTACAAGACTAGCCCTAATAAAGCTGTAGAAGCACACTGAAATGAAAATGATGAAAACTAGTCTATGTTTACAATGAAAAGGACTTAGATTATTACAAGGTAAAACTAAGTCCGATGGCAGCATCTTTGTCTTGCGGGTCAGGGTCTACGCGCGCGTTGCTGTGGGCGCGCGCGACACTTGATGTGCTGGCCTGAGGCTGGGTGCTGGTGTTAGGCATCAGGGTCTGTGCGCGAGGCGCTGTTGGAATGGGCCTGCAGCTGGGCGCTGGCGAGGCATCAGGATCTGCGCGCGCGACATTGTCAGGGCGCGCGACGCTGTTGTCATTGGCCAGCCTTTGGGCGCTGGCGAGAGGCATCTGTGGGGCGACAGAGGCGCATGCGCGCTTGTCACTTGGCGCAGCCAAGACCACGGGGCCGACCATGGCGCTAGGCATTGTGAGGCTTGCTAGGCCGCCATGGGGCGCGTCCAAGGGATCATGGGGCGTGTCTGGAAAGCAGCCCATGACAATACTTGTGCAAGTGTCCTAGCATAGTTTGTACCAGCTAATAAGCATAAGGAAAGGAACAGACAACACATAGAATGCTTACACATGGATAAGATCAATGGAAAACACAGCTCAGGACACAATAATAATAACAGGGAATCTCCCAGGATACTGTCACGTAGTCTTAAACGTAAATGTGCAGGGAGATCTCCCAGAATACCGTTCCGTAATCCCAAAGTAAATGTGCAGGGATCTTTTGGGATACCGTCCCATAGTCCAAATCATAAATATGCAGGGAAATCTCCCAGAATACCGTTTCATAGTCCCAAAGTAAATGTGCAGAGGATCTCCTGGGATACCGTCCCGTAGTCCAAATCGTAAATATGCAGGGGGATCTCCAGGAATACCGTTCCGTTGTCCCAAAGTAAATATGCAGCGCAACCAACAAAGACAACAACTACAGCATGACAAAAAACTCACACATCACCACAACACGTACAACAACAACAACGACAATAAGAAAAGGTACGACAAGTAAATCAACTTAAGAACTGTAAATCACAAAGAAACGGTAGAACCAGTTCACAAGGGATAACCACAGAAGAGAATGCTGGCATAAAGGGAACAGTTCAACAAAGGGAAAAGTAACTTGCAGCAACGATCCCACAATACACAAGTCAATAACAACGGAATCAACACGAGTCAAGTAGTCCCATATAAAGGCAAGTCAACAAAGATATAGGTTATCTAAACTCCTTTTTAAGGTTGAACAATTACGAGGATATCCGACAATTCAATTAAGGAAAGATGATCTTAGCTTCACCTAAGACTAAAAAATTATAGGAGGAGATGATGATAATTCCCAAATAAGACAAGCAGCTATGAAAGATAGCATGACAATAGGAGAGGCGAAATTCTTCAGTTAAGTCAAATAGGAGTCGATTAGGCAATAAGAGTGAATCATGAAGCAATTAATTCCAATTAAGCAAGTAGAGGAGAAACTAGTAAATAGGAAACTTAGTCATGTCAAGAAAACATTCATACACAGTAAATATAAAGACATAAGAACCCTAAAAGGCCAATTTTCCACAAAGAAGTCCGAGCACGCACACGTCAGCTCGCGTACACGAACTACAATTAACATAGAAGATTCAAATCCTAAGGGGAAGTCTCCCACAAAAAGTTAGGCAATATACTTACCTCAAAGACGATAGACCGATATTCAAAAATGCACTTCTCGGGTGAAAAGACCTCCGACGGCTCAAATCTAACCAAATTAACCAAATTAACTTCAAAGCACAAATAAAACACATAAGAAACTATTCCGGATCATAAAGTCTCAATTTTTAACAAAATTCAAAAATCGGTCCAAAAGTCAACCCCCTGGCCCGCACCTCGGAACCTGACAAATTTTACAAAAATCGAATACCCATTCCGATACGAGTTCAACCATACAAAAATTATCAAATTCCAATACCATTTGGTCCCTAAAATCACGATTTTTTATTTTAGGAATTTTCTTTCAAAACCAACATTTTCCTCAACTCAAAACACAAATCAAATGATGAAAATGAAGATAAAATCAAGGAATATGTTAGATTCTAGGTGAAGAACACTTACCCAATTGTTTTGCTTGAAAAACCCTCAAAGAATCGCTCAAAATCGAGCTCCTGTCACGACCCCGGTTCGCCCTCCATGAACCATCGTGGCGGCACCTAGTCCTCTACGACTAGGTAAGCCTAAATTGCGGAAAATAACCAAAGTGCGGAATAAAAACCATTTAAAACAGAATGAAGAGTGATAAAACAGGGTTTGAAAATGCCGCTCGGCATACACAATATTTAACTCTCAGAAACCAATACATATCTCCAAGACCCGGAAACCTATGAATCACAAGCTAAGGATCACTACACAGTACTCTAACTCCAGATATCTAACACGGAAAAGAAATACAGAAGGGCAAATGTTTAAAAGGTAGAATAGAAAGGGACTCCTCGGTCTGCGGATGCGACAGATATACCTCGAAGTCGCTGGAGCAGTCGCCTCGCTTCAAGGGTGATAGGACTGAGTCGCAGTACCTGGAAATGCAAATGAAAAACATGCGCAGAAGGGGCATGAGTACACCACAACGGTACTCAGTAAGTGCCAAGCCTAACCTCAGTTGGGTAGTGATGAGGAAGGTCAGGGCCCTAATGAGATAAAATAAAGAATATAAGACATGACAATATAAGATAAGCAGTACAGTTGAAAACTAACGATAAGAATTTAATACAGGAAAATAAGGAATTCAATAACTGAAACAGAGGCAAAAACAATCACAAGAAAATAACCAGGGATCTCTCAGTATCCCGAGGATCTCTTAGTACCCTCAATAAACGCCAGAGATCTCTTGGTATCCCAAGGATCTCTCGGTATCCTCAATATATGCTAGGGATTTCTTGGTATCCCGAGGATCTCTCGGTACCCTCAATATGTGCTAAGGATCTCTTGGTATCCCGAGAATCTCTTGGTATCCTCAATATACGTGCCAAGGATCTCTCGGTATCCCACACCTCAGTTCAAATCATAAATATGTACAGGGGATCTCCCGGGATGTCGTCTTGTAGTCCTAAAGTAAAACACACAACATCAACACAATAATACTCAATTAAGCTCAATTTCGTATCAAGTAAACAGGTAATTCTAATCTAACATGCTTCACATAATTCAATTAAGACAGTTTAAGCAAATAAACAATTAAGTCAATTAGACATGCTTTTTCTAAGCTAACAGCAGGTTTAAATTGCAAGTAAAATGAAACAAGAAAAGGGCCACAATTGAAATTACTTAAAGAAAACCGAATTTTCAACAATTTGCTCAAGTGCGCACTCGTCATCTCACGTACAAGGCATTTCAAATATGAAATATACCGAATCCTAAGGGGATGGTCCCCCACACAAGGTTAGACAAGCCACTTACCTCGAACCGGCGCAAAATCAACCCGAAACCACGCTCTTGCCACGAGTACTCGACTCCAAATGACCCAAATCTATTCAATTCAATCGCATAATGTAAATAACACTTCAAGTAACTGATTCTACAAAGGAGTTCTAAGCTAATAAGCGAAATTAGGTAAAATGACCAAAACGCCCCTCGAGCCCACGTCTCGAAATCAGGTAAAATTTATATTTTTAGAATCCTCTCACTCTCACGAGTTAGCATACCAAAATTATCCAAATTTAAGGTCAAATTCCCAATCAAAAGTTGAATTCTAGGTCTAAGAACTTTCTTCCAACTTTTCCCCAATTTTTATCTCCAATCCGAAATTAAATGATGAATTCATGTTTAGATTAATGGGTTACAAGCAAAAGGGAGCTAAGAATCGCTACCCAATCTATATCTCTGAAAATCTCTCAAAACCTCGCTCAAATCCGAGAGCTTTAGTTTTCACAAAAATGGCTAAACCCTCGACTTTGAAATTTTATATTTTGCCCAGACGCGTTCTTGTTCGCGAACGCGAGACTACTATCGCGAACGCGATGCACAAAGAGATCTTTTGGCCAACTTCCTCTTTTGCAAACGTGTAGCTCATACTGGCAGACCCTACGTGAACGTGAGGACCATGTCGCGAACGCGAAGACCAATGGGTCCATACCTTCGCGAACGCGGGACCTCATCGCGAACGTGAAGCATGATTCAGCTGATTCACCCAGATGCTCTACGCGAACACGAGACCCTCTCGCGAACGTGATGAATATTTCCTCTGTAACACAACAGCAGAAAATCTGCAATCTATCCAAGTCCAAAAATGGTTCGTTGAGCATTTGAAACATACCTGAGGCCCTCAGGACCTCAACCAAACCTGCCAACCAATCCTAAAACATCATTCAAACTTGTTCCAACCTTCGGAATGCTCAAAACAACATCAGAACACTTATTTTTCATCGGATTCAAGCCTAAGAATTCCAAAAACTCTAAAAATATGCTTTCGATCAAAAAGTCTATCAAACCTCATCTGAATGGCCTGAAATGTTGCACACACGTCACATTAAATACTACGGAGCTACTCCAACTTCCGGAATTCCATTCTGACCCTCGGATCAAAATCTCACTATCGAACCAGAAACTTCAAAAATTCAACTTTCGGCATTTCAAGCCTAAATTAGCTACGGACCTCCAAAACACAATCCGAACACGCCCCTAAGCCCGAAATCACCCAACGGAGCTAATAGAACCATTGAATTTCCATTCCGCGGCCGTCTTCACACTGTTACGACTATGGTCAACTTTCCAACACTTAAGCTCTCATTTAGGGACTAAGTGTCCCTATACTCTCCGAAACTCGAAACAGAGCATCCCGACAAATCAAAATAGCTGAAATAAACTTGGGGAAAGTAGTTAATAGGGGATCAGGGCGTTAATTCTTAAGATGACCGGCCGGGTCGTCACAGCTCCACAAGTCAAGATATGATGAAAATGGTGTAACCCTCGATTTGGGAATATATTATGTCCGCCCAAGTATTTGTGCATCGAGAACGTGGAAGAACAATCACGTTCGCGAAGAAGAAAACTGAAGCTGCCAAGAAAAGCCCATCGAGAACGCGAGCAAAGGGACACGAACGTGAAGAGTAAGGAACAGAAGCTTTCGCGAATGCGGGGAGAGTGACGCGAACGCGAAGAAGAGATAGCCACCAGCTCCTAATTCTACTACGTGAACGCGATGGAGTGACTGTGAACGCGAAGAAGGAGAAAGGCAAACCTTCACGAACATGAGAGGTTAAACGCGAAAGCGAAGAACAAGAAATTCCTCCTCCAAGATTTCTCTTCGCGAACGCGGAGAAGCAGACACGTACGAATGAGAAAACTAGCTGACAGATATCAACAATCCAAAAATAGGGGAAGATGATCCGTAGCCCACCCGGAACACCTGAGGCCCCCGAGACCCGGTCTAAACACACAAAAAAGTCATATAACCTAACACGAACTCGCTCGAGGTCTTAAATCACATCAAACAATGCCGAAATGACGAATCACGCCATGAATCGAACCTCAGGAACTTTCAAATCTTTCAACTTCCAAAACTCGCCCCGAAACCTATCAAATCAACCAGAAATGATGCCAAATTTGTAGACAAGTCCAAAATGGCATAACGGAGCTGCTCAATTCTCAGAGTCGCATTTCGACCCCAATATTACAAAAGTAAACTATGGGTCAAACTTCTCCATTTTCTAAACTTCAGCTTTTCCAACTTTTGCCGAAATGCCTTAATTTACCGCACGGACCTCCAAGTCCGAATCTGGACGTGAGCTTATATTCAAAATTATCATACGAAGCTATTGAGATCACCCAAAACCCATTCAGGGGCCGTTTACTCAAAAGTCAAATTCCAGTCAAATTCTCACTGCTTAAACTTCCAAAACTAGATTCCTTCTTCCAATTTGACTCTGGATCATCCGTTAACTGAATTAAACCATGCACGCAAGTCGATACTCATGTTATGAAGCTGTTCTAGACATTATGCTGCCGAACGGAGCTTAAATTCTCAAAACAACCGGCCGGGTCGTTACATCCTCCCCCTCTTAAAACAAACGTTCGTCCTTGAACGTGCTAAGATTTGCCTCGAAGTCCTCAAATCATCGAATGCACACTTCCAATATATACCCGCGGGTGATCCCACGTCCCCAATCCACATAAACCTGACGACACCATCTCAACTGAAATTTAGCCTTTCTAGCAATACCAATAAGCCTTAGAGCTAGAATTCTCACCTTCCATTCATTTCCAAAAGACCCTATTCTAAATCCATATCCGGTATCAGTCTCACCCAGCTGCATCAAATCATGCCAACACCCATAGAGTACAACCACACAACATGACACATCACACATAGGCCCACAATAACATTTTTGATCATAATATCCGCCCGAAATCAAATCCAGCACCGACCATAAGCCTCATATTCAATAGGAACCTGTTTCAAACCTCCACAACACTGACGATGATACAAGAGCTACGAAAACCTCATAACTAACACCCAAATCAACAAGCCACAACTAACACCACTGTACACACGCCCCGCAAATGCTAAAATTTAAGAAGCACAAAACGAAAATGACTGGATATGTAAAGAGAAACACATAAGAGAACTACCAAACAAGCCTGACAGGCACAATTTTCTATCAGTACTAACCTACAAAACAATATAACAAGAAAAGAATTAAAGCATATGAACAAATCACAAGGACTCATACTGATATAACTTCCTCCGAGGTATACAACCCGGTTCAAACATATCAAATCACATGAAATCACGAGGGTCCCGACCTCAACTCTGAATCACAAGTAGGGTATACATCAAACCAACTGGAACCTCTTACTAGATCAATTCCGTCACAATTTACAACAAGTGTTGGCTCCCACACCGGTAGAGCACAAAAATCACAGCTCGTAGCCAAAAATACTCAGAAATCACAGCAAACCTATCGTAATGGACAATAGGAATTTACTGCTATTCTCATAACTCTCAATAATGAATAAAAACATATGATAGACATGGCTATCACTCATAGAACCTCCCAAAAGGGTAACACACAACTAGAGTGCTAATCATGAAACGCACCCATAAGTGGAGCAACAAATAGGGGAACTCACCCCGATAAGTAGAACTGTAATGAACTACAGATGGTGCTCCTCTATAACAAATAAAAATCATACCTGAATGACATCATCTGGCGCAATGGCCTTGAGCCTACTATATGAAACACATCAATGGGCTGGGCCTCCCCCTCTTGGGTGCCCTCTACTCACCTGAATACCTCGCTGTGACACATCTGCCCGAAATCTGGGGCAATCTCTCACCAAGTGGCCAGTATCTCCACAGTCAAAGCGACCCCTCTACCGACGTGGCTGTGGAGACTGTGCAGTGTGGGTACTCTGAGACCCATGAACACCTGAATCACTATGTGAAGCTTGAAGCGCAAACTGAACTGGCTGACCCACGAAACCTCTACCATGTTGCACCCTGTCTCCAAAATAAAGACCAGAAAATCTCTCTGGTCTACGAGGCCTCCTCGCCTCCCCGAACTCTCTCTCCTGATCTCGTCTGTCCTCTCTCTCCCGGTCCCACATGCCCTTTAACCGGCAAGCAATCCCTACCACATGCTGAAACGAAACATCCGACTCCAACTCCAGAGTCGTGCTGAGATCGAATACCATGACTGAGCCCCTCAATGAATCTACGGACTCGCTATCTAACTGTAGCAACCAAGGCAGATGCATATATGGCCAAATCACTGAATCTGATGGCATACTCTAATACTGACATAGTGCCCTAGTGCAGCTGCTCAAACTCCGTGCACCATGCATCTCGAAGGGACTGAGGTACAAACTCTCTCATAAATATCTCTAAGAACTCACCCCATGTAAGTGAAGCTACATCGGCCGGCTACCCAACTCATATGCCCGCCACCATTGATAAGCTGCTCCCTAAAGATGGAACGTAGTAAAAGCAACCCCACTCATCTCTACAATACCCATAGTGCAGAGAATGCAGTGGCACTCCTTTATAAAACCCCGTGTGCTCTCTGAAGCCAAACCACTGAATGTGGGAGGGTCCTATTCCTTGAACCTTGCAAGTCTAAGCTGCACTTCCTCAGATGCTGCTGCCCTGACCATGGGCTGAACTGGAACCACAGGCTATGCCGCCATGACACCTAGAACTTGAGCAACGTGAACTCGCTGATCTGGAGGTGCTCTAGCTGCAACACATCCTCGACCTCTACCGTTATCTCTGCCTCTAGCGACACCTGCTCCAGGAGCAGCGTCATCAATAATCATAGTTCATGTCCTCACTGTCGGTGAGTGAATGGATTGATAAAAGTTCAAATATCCGCTCGCGCGATAGGAATGAAAGAAGTGAGATTATCCTAATAGTTTTGTATCCTCTCGAAGATAAGTATAGACGTCTCCGTACCGATCCGCAAGACTCTGCTAAACTCACTTATGACTCGTAGCATCTATGAACCTAGAGCTCTGATACCAACTTGTCACGACCCAACTTTCCCTCCGTTTGGGTATTGTGATGGCACCTAGTCTTAGGGACTAGGTAAGCCTAATTCATACTGAAATACAATAATAATAAATGAAATTTAACAGTCTCGAAGCAGAAATCTCTAGAAAATTTATAATTACCTTAACTCGGTAGTACAGTCATAAGCTCTACAGAGTTTCGCTACAACTTCTAAATACAACCGTATGGAAATAAGTACAACAGTGTGAATATAAAATAGGAAGGTGACTCTGTAGCCTGCGAATGCAGCAACAAGGCTACTTTAAGTCTCCTCAACAAGAATCCGCACAGCTACTATCGAACAATACTTGGATCTACACAAAAAAATATGCAAAAGTGTAGAGCGGTGCCCAGTAAGTATCAAGACTAACCTCGGTGGAGTAGTGATTAAGAACAATCAAGACACCTACTAGTCTAATAAACTGAACAAGTATAAGTATAGAAACAGTTGAAACATGATATCTATATAAATACTATGCCATATGGCTAGAAATACAGTAATTGCAATAAGATAGGAAATATCAAATAACAACGGAACACCATAATAAGAACACAGAAAAGTGAATGGAAAATACTACCCAAATACGAAATCACAACTACAGCAAGGACAAGTCATAACTCAGCAACTACGACAGTCTCACATTGTATGTTCATGGTAAGGTTACACAGCGATTTGATGGTTTTCGGAACAACTCTGGAAATGTTCGAGGACGAATGTATGTTTAAGTGGGGGAGGATGTAACGACCCAACCGGTCGTTTTGAGCATTTGCATTTTGCTCGGTAGTTTACGGGCATGACCAGCCCCACATGATGTATTATGACTTATATAATTCACCGGTTTTGGTTTTCATGTTAATCGGAATAGATATGGAAGAATGATTCTCAGCTTGAAGCTTTAAATTTGAAAGGTTTGACCAAGTTTTGACTTTTTAGAATTTGACCTCGGATTAGATTTATGATGGTTCCATTAGCCCCATTGGGTGATTTTGGACTTGGGAGCACTTCCGGATTGTGATTTGGAGGTCCATAGTGGAATTTGGCTTGAAATGGAAAAAGTTGGAATTTTGGAAAGTTTGACCGTGAGTGGTCTTTTTGATATCGGGGTCGGATGTTGATTCCGGAAGTTGGAGTAGGTTCGTAATGTTAAATGTGACTTGTGAGAAAAATGTGAGGTCGATCGGACTTGATTTGATATGTTTCGGCATCATTTGTGGAAGTTGAAGTTTCAAAGTTCAATGATTTCGAATTTGAGGTGTGATTCATCATTTTGATGTTGTTATGTGTGTTTTGAGGCCTCGAGCAGGTCTGTGTTATGTTATGGGACTTGTTGGTATGTTTGGATGGGGTCCCGAGGGGCTCGGGCGTGTTTCGGATTGATTTCGGGCTATATTTCTCTATGATTTCAATGCTGGTGTGATTCTGTTATTTGGTGTCTCTTCTCTTCATCACGATCGCGGTGAGAAGGATGCGGTCGCGTAAGGAAAAGATCTGAGGCTGCTTGTTTCTTCTTCGCGTTCGCGAACATGGGTCCGCGTTTGCATAGGGTGTGGAAAATGGAGCATCGCGTTCACGTCGGTGATCATGCGTTCGCATAGTGTTGGGTCTGAGCTGAGGCAAAATGGTTATCTCTTCGTGTTTGCGAGGTCAGTTTCGCGAATGCATAGATCAGTTAGTGGTGTTTAACGCGATCGCGAATGGTATTATGCGATCGCGTAGGGTTATTCAGGAGCATCTTTTCTTCCTCTTCACGATCTCGATGGTGCTTCCGCGTTCGCGATGAAGGTGTAACTAGGCAGATTTAAAAGATTCAAACGAGGGTTTCGAGTTCATAACATAAAATGGAAGTGGGAGCTAGGTAGAAGGAGATTTTTGAAGGGATTTTCAGAGAAGTTATTGGGGTAAGTATTCTTCACCTAATTTTGGTTAAATTCCATGGTTTTATCTTGATTTTTATCATTTAAATTGGAAATTTGGGGGAAAATGGAAGAGAATTGGAGAGATGATTTTGGGGATTTGAATGGGCATTTGATTTCGGATTTTGGTGAATTTGGTATGGATAGACTCATGAGTGAATGGGCTTTCTAGTTTTGTGATTTTTGTCGGATTTCGAGACGTGGGCCCGGCGGCCGATTTTGAACCAATTTCGGGTTTTGATGATAATTCGGTATTTTTCTTATGGAATTGGTCCCTTTAGCCTATATTGATCGTATTTTGTTGCTTGTGGCAAGATTCGGGTCGATTGGAGGCTGATTCGAGGAGCAAAGGCATCGCGGAGTAGGGATTTGATCGGATTGAGGCAAGTAATGATTGTAAATCTAGTCCTGAGGGTATGAAACCCCGAATTTCACATTGTTTTACTATTTTGAGGAGACACACATGCTAGATGACGGGCGTGTGGGCATGCGCCATTGGGGATTGTGACTTGGTCCGTCCTGTAGCAACTATAAAGTTGCGTATTTGACTGAAACTATATGATTCTTATGTGATTTTAGAAAGAATTTCTTATAAATTGTGCTGAATGGCGTATTTGGGCTTTGTGCTAGAGCTGTTTGGACCCTTAGGGACTTTTTCTTATTATCCTTTCACTGTTTTTGGTTTAAGATCTATATTCAACCATGCTGTGTTATACTGATTTCATAACTATGTCTTTATTACTTCGTTTTGATGCATAAACTGATATTTTGGGCTGAGCACCCTGTTTTACTGATAGCCCGAGTGGCTTGAGAGGTTTCTGACTGAGTGAGGCCGAGGGCCTGTGTTGTGAGGATATTATGGGATCGGGCTGCACGCCGCAATATGTTGTTATTCATGATTTTTGTGATGCCGCGGTCCTGATTGATTTATGCCACGAGGTGGCTTGTTATGAAGCCGAGGGCCTGATTGATTTATGCTACAACATGGCTTGTTATAGCGCTTGGGCTGTAGGAGCCCCTCCGGAGTCTGTACACCAGTGAGCGCGGGTACCCTGAGTGAGTGATATGATGTTTTGCCCGAGGGGCTATTCTTGATTCATGTTGTGCCCGAGGGGCTGTTACGAGTGATTGTGAAGTGTGCCTGAGGGGTTGTTTATGATTTATGTTGCCCGAGGGGCTGTTTGTGATTTATGTTGCCCGAGGGGCTATATACGAGTGAGTTTTACCTGAGGGGCCGATTATGTTTTCATCACTTTTACTCACTGTTTCATCACTTTGTTTGAAAACTGCTGAAAGATGTTTAAATGGTTTTTACACATCTTCAAATGATTCTTATCGAAAAACTGGATTTTTAAACGAGATAATTTGATTCATATACTGATTTAAAAGTCTGTGGTATTCTACTGAGATTTCGTGATATGAAATATATATGTTTTAATGCTCGTCACTACTGCTCAGTCTTTATTTACTTTTATTACTTACTAAACTGACATACTCATATTACTTCTTGCACCTTTTGTGCAGATCCAGGGATTGCTGGACGTGCTAGTGAGTGTTGTTTTCATTCGTCGCGAATCTATTGGAGTTAGTAAGGTAGTTGCACGACGATCGCAGTCCTGCTCTTCTCCGTCATGTCTTCCTATAGATTGTTATTAGTTGTTTTCCAGTCTGTATATGCCTTACTATTATCAGACAGTCCTTTGTAGATGCTCATGATTAGTGACACCCTGATGTCGGACTTTCTTTCCGCACTGTTGTTTTGATTTAATCACTTTATGAAGGTTTATTATTAAATAGCTTTGATTTTATCTTAAGAATGGAAATATTAGTTGGTTTTGTTAGTGTGCCGGCCTGCTTAATACCACGATAGTCGCCATCACGACATGGTAGAGTTGGGTCGTGACAAATCAACTAGTCAAATCCTTTAATTGATAAAACATTTCGAAATATACTTCCTTCAAGTAAATATGTTTTTTCAAAAATAGTTCTCTAAAAATGAATACCTTTCGAATATAATCATTTCAAATAAATACCCTTCGAATATAAGTCACCTTATAACAACTCATCTCATAATCATAAAATACGAGTCTCAATACCTGAACTCTAACACTTGGCATCTTGTACCCTCATCACACCTCATAATCATACTGACAACTCACGTTCCCAAAAGAGCCATTCTCACATGGAAGGAAAATAAACAAGGGTGTGCGTCTATACTTAGCAATATCAAGAAGCCTCTTATCCGATAAGGGTGCTTAGCCACGTGTATACTTGTGCAAGTGTCCTAGCATAGATCATATAAGCTAATAAGCATAAGGAAAGGAACAGACAACATATAGAATGTTTACACAGGGATAGGATCAATGGAAAACACAGCTCATGACACAATGATAATAAGAGGGAATCTCCCAAGATACCGTCACGTAGTCTCAAACGTAAATGTGCAGGGGGATCTCCCGAAATACTATTCCGTAGTCCCAAAGTAAATCTGCAGGGATCTTCTGGGATACCGTCCCGTAGTCCAAATCGTAAATATGTAGGGGAATCTCCCGGAATACCATTTCGTAGTCCCAAAGTAAATGTGCAGAGGATCTCCCGGGATACCGTCCCGTAGTCCAAATCGTAAATATGCAGGGGAGATCTCCCAGAATACTGTTCCGCAGTCCCAAAGTAAATATGCAACATAACCAAAAGAGTCAACAACTATAGCACGACGAAAAACTCGTACATCACCATAACACGTACAACAACAACGACGACAATAAGACAAGGTAAAACAAGTAAATCAACTCAAGAACTGTAAATCACAAAGAAATGGTAGAACCAGTTCACAAGGGATAACCACAGAAGAGAATGCTGGCATAAAGGGAACAGTTCAACAAAGGGAAAAGTAACATGTAGCAACGATCCCACAATACACAAGTTAATAACAAGGGAATCAACACGAGTCAAGTAGTCCCAAACAAAGGCAAGTCAACAAAGATATAGGTTATCTAAACTCCTTTTTAAGGTTGAACAATTACGAGGATATTCGACAATTCAATTAAGGAAAGATGATATTAGCTTCACTTAAGACTAAACAATTATAGTAGGAAATGATGACAATTCCCAGATAAGACAAGCAGCTATGAAAAGATAGCATGACAATAGGAGAGGCGAAATTCTTTAGTTAAGTCAAATAGGAGTCAATTAGGCAATAAGAGTGAATCATGAAGCAATCAATTCTAATTAAGCAAGTAGAGGAGAAACTAGTAAATAGGAAACTCAGTCATGTCAAGAACACATTCATACACAGTGAATATAAAGACCTAAAAACCCTAGAAGGCCAATTTTCCATAAATAAGTCCGAGCACGCACTCGTTACCTCGCGTACACGAACTACAATTAATATAGAAGACTCAAATCCTAAGGAAAAGTCCCACACACAAGGTTAGGCAAAATACTTACCTCAAAGAAGACAAACCAATTTTCAAAAATGCACTTCTCGGGTGAAAAGACCTCCAGATGGCTCAAATCTAACCAAATTAACTTCAAAGCACAAATAAAACACATAAGAAACTATTCTGGATCATAAAGTCTCAATTTTTAATAAAATCCAAAAATCGGTCCAAAAGTTAACCCCCGAGCCCGCACCTTGGAACCCGACAAATTTTACGAAAATCGAATACCCATTCCGATACGAGTTCAACTATACAAAAATTATCAAATTCCGATACCATTTGGTCCCTCAAATCATGATTTTTCATTTTAATAATTTTCTTTCAAAACCAACATTTTCCTCAACTCAAAACACAAATTAAATGATGAAAATGAAGATAAAATCATGGAATATGTTAGATTCTAGGTGAAGAACACTTACCCAATCGTTTTGCTTGAAAAACCCTCAAAGAATCGTTCAAAACCGAGCTCCACAAGTCAAAATATGATGAAAATGATGTAACCCTCAATTTGGGAATATATTCTGTCCAGCCAGGTATTTGTGCATCGCGAACGCGGAAGAACAATCATGTTCGCGAAGAAGAAAACAGAAGATTCCAAGAAAAGCCCATCGCGAATGCGAGAAAAGGGACGGGAACACGGAGAGTAAGGAATAGAAGCTTTCACGAACACGGGGAGAGTGACACGAATGTGAAGAAGAGATAGCCACCAACCCCCAGCTCCTAATTCTACTACACAAACGCGATGGAGTGACTGCGAACGTGAAGAAGGAGAAAGGCAAACCTTCGCGAACGCAAGAGGTTGAACGCGAAAGCGAAGAACAAGAAATTCCTCCTCTAAGATTACTCTACGTGAACACGGAGAAGCAGATGCGAACGTGACGGAGAAAACCAGCTGACAGATATCAGCAGACAAAAATAGGGAAAGATGACCCGTAACCCACCCGGAACACACCCGAGGCCCCCGGGACCTCGTCTAAACACACAAATAAGTCATATAACCTAACATGGACTCGCTCGAGGTCTCAAATCACATCAAATAACGCCGAAACGACGAATCACACCCTGAATCGAACTTATGAACTTTCAAATCTTCCAACTTCCAAAACTCGCACAAAAACCTATCAAATCAACCGGGAATGACGCCAAATTTTGCAGACAAGTCCAAAATGACATAACAGAGCTGTTCCAACTCTCGAAATCGCATTCTGATCCTGATATCAAAAAAGTCAACTACGGGTCAAACTTCTCCATTTTCTAAACTTCAACTTTTCCAACTTTTGCCAAAATGCCTCAATTTACCCCATGGACCTCCAATTCCGAATCCGAATGCGCGTCTAAGTCCAAAATCATCATACGAATTTGTTGATATCACCCAAAACCCATATCGGGGCCGTTTACTCAAAAGTCAAATTCCAGTCAAATTCTAACCGCTTAAACTTCCAAAACTAGATTCCTTCTTCTAATTTGACTCTGAATCATCCGTTAACTGAATTCAACCATGCACCCAAGTCGATACTCATGTTATGATGCTGTTGCAGACTTTATCCCACCGAACGAAGCTTAAATTCTCAAAACGACTGGCTGGGTCGTTACAATCCGATTCTTACTGGATGTGAGATACGTAGGCAACCCTCATTGGTTCCGGCCCACAATTTTCAAAAAATCCAAAAATATTTTTCTTTACTTCCTCTTTTTATAAAGTCTTTCTTTTAGATCCCAATTTTTTAAAATTCAAAAATATTTTCTTTCAATTTCTTCTCAAAATCCAAAAATATTTTGATTCGTCTTTCGAAAATTGAAAAGAAAATTTAAGACTCAAAAACATTTTCTTTTTCTCTAGAAGTCTTTCTTTCATAAATTCAAAATGAAAGTCCAAAAATCAAAAATTATTTCTTTTCTTCTTTAGAAATTTTTCTTTCGAAATTCAAAAAAAAAAAAAAAGAAAAACAAAAAAATCAAAATCCAAAAATATTTTCCTTCTTCTTTATAAGTCTTTCTTTCGGAAATTAAAAAAAAGAAAAAAAATTTCAAAATCCAAAAAAAGATGTAGTTTATTTACTTTATTCCCAATATTTCCGAACTATGCAAGATCTGATTCATGTTTCCACATGATATGTAGGCAACCCACATCAGGTTCGATCTAATGATTTTGAAAAAGAAGAAGAAGAAAACTGAAAAAAATAGAAAGAAAAAGAGAGTGTTTATTCTAACATGCTTGTTGTTTTGACATAAAAGCTAGTGAAAGGTGGTCGGTTTGTTAGTTGGCAATGGCGAGTCACCAAGAATAATCCAAAATCCCTCGGAAATAAAAGTATCTTCCCAACTAATGGAACAAGCACCACTGTTGTTGATCTGAGGTCACGAAAAGGCAAGTAGGTAAGATGGCATTGAAAATAAAAATTTGAGGCAAATGTGGGGTTGACTTTACCAGATTTGAGCAATAGGACATGGCCTGCTTGAGATGATTTGATGACGAGCAAACGTGAGAATTCTTCCAAGACCTTTAGTAATTAGTTGCTTTGAAACTTCCCATGTCGTCAGTCCTGATATCCGACAGCCAATATTGGGAATATTTTGAACAAAAAGCAAAAATTTGAGTGATGAATCAGAAGGAATACAAAGGGTTGAATGCCGTAGTAGTGCTAATGTGCAGATTTGTGGCTAAGATGTCGCTTAGGAGCTGGAAAGTCACTCCTCTTTTAGCCATGGTAGCTTATTTTGTTGTCTTTTCTTCTTCTTTTTGTGTTATCGGACCCTGCTATCCTTTATTCAATAAAAAAAGTCAGTCATTTTGTGTCCATTTTGTGCATAATTCTTCATGCTAGTTCTAGTGACATGACATGCATGCGGAAATTTTGGCTAGATCTTAGAAAACTAATTTAGTCTTGAATTGGATAAGTGAGAAAGAGACACTTTTAAAGATGAATAATGACATGAAACATTTGAAAAATAAGCATGAGTCAAGTTTACATGGAACCAAAGCAGTCATGCTCATAGAATTTAAGGATCTCTACCGTTTGAATCATTGAAAATATCGGGATTAAGGATGATCAAATGTGTTGAAGCCGGTTTTGCATTAAGAGATAGAAACTGTTTTTTTTAAAAGAAGGTGTATTCCGAACAACTTGAAATGGATCAGTTTAGCGGCAAATGCATCTTTACATCAAGACAAAATCCAAGAAAAAGTCACCCAAATTGACAAGGGTCATTCACCGAGAGGAAAGTATTGCTCATATAGCTTATACACTGAAAAAGATCCGGAATGCAACATGTCCATCAATGTCGTGTTTGTGAAGGGCTAACATGATTGGCATTCTCGAGGCTAGGAGGCCCTTTTTCTGCTACCCAAACACTTTATACCCTTTGTTACCCTTTTGAGCCTGTGTTATTTTCTTTGACCACCCTCTTTTGGAATCAAGTTTAGAGTCAAGAGTAAAAAAAATGAAAAAGAAAGTCCATGTCCCAAGAGTACAAACTGGGAAATCTCTTAGAAAGTTCAAATAATAATAAAAAATAAAAATAAAAAGAACAGTCAAAGGTCCATGCCCTAGAAAATAGAAGTTGGGGAATTTGTTTTGAAAAAAGAAAAAAAAATAGAAAGAAAGATGAAAAATAGTTTGGTTAGATGTTTGAACTACGTTTGACCTGATTCCTTTAAAAAAGGATACGTAGGCAGCCTTACACAGTTAGGTCAAACCAAACAAGAATTCATAAAAACAAAAATCTCCAGTATTTGAAATTGGGGCAAAGATTTTATTTAGCTTTTGAAAGAATCGATTCCAAGAGTTGTAAGTCTACGATCACTCATTTTGCGTCTACTTTGAGCCTTCATGCTGTCCCTTCTTTCCAACCTTATCCAAAAACCTTTCAAATAAATACCTCCCGATATGCCTTAAAGAATGCCAGAATATGCATGCAATGAGCAGCAGTTGTCACACGACATATAACACTGTCAAGTTGCTCACAAAAGAAAATAGAAGGGGAAAGAAAAAGAAAAAAAATGAGAGAGTCTTACTAGTGAAAACCTTCATGGGCATTGTAAGGTGACGGTAAGTAGAGATAAATAAATGAGAGAGACTTGTTGGTGAAAACCCCTCGGGGCACCACTTGTCGAAAGTGTCGTGAAGATGATGCAAAGAATTTGCATAAACAAGCCCGACTTCAAAGGTCATAAGAATGGTAAAAGGTAAGATTGGATCAGTTTGACAGATCAGGCCGTTAAGTCCAAAATGCATGTCATGATCATTAACGCTAGTTATTGAAAAAAAAGAGAAAAAAACTCCTCCTTCTATCCTTCCCGACATGGGCATTTCTTGTTAATACTGTTTCTTTGCATCATTTTGTCCCTTCACTCTAAGTCAGTCCTTGTCAAAACAAGCAAGAAAAGATTTTAAAATTTGCTACCAGCTTTTCAATTGCATAAAGTAAATTTGTCCAGCATATGCAAGAGTTACAGTCAACATGCCTTGAAGATTCATGCAAAGGCTCCCCCTCCAAAAGACTCTTGTCAGCCTACTTGACGCAAGCAAAGATAACTTGAAGTTTAATCGGGGACTCTCTGTAATACTGAATAAGGACTATGAAGTGTGCACATCATGCATAAGGCACTTACCCGTTGTGATTCTCTCTGATAGACAAATTACTCCAAAAGCAAATGCCATTCAAGATATCAGAAAACGTTATCCAAGAAAAGAAATCTCTTTTTTTGAGATAAGGCTGACTGAGCCATAAATATAAATGGTACTGGGTGTGATACAATCAGGGTTGATCCAGAGGAAAAGTTTCTTGAAACCGACTCAAGCTGATTGAGCAAAATCCAAGCTGCCCAAGACTCAAGGCCACAAACCGACCACCACTTTTAAAACTGACAAAATTTTATTTGTTTGAAACAGGAACAAACCAGTGCAAGGAAAGTATTTCAAAAAAAAGGAAAAGAAAAGAAAAGAAAATGAAAAAGAGAGAAGAGCCGACAAAGGGAAGTTTCTCAAATCTTTGCCTTTATCTGTCTTGCTAGTGTGCATAAATTTTGCCATTGCTCTTCACATTTTTCCTCCCAGGATAAAAAGACCTAGTCTAATGGATTTTCCTCCCAATACAATGTCTTAGTCTGATGAATGTTTCTCCTAAAATAACAAAAAAAACTAGTCTGATGAATTTTTTCCTACGATAAGAAATCTTAGTATGATGAATCTTTCTCCTAAGGTAAGAAAACCTAGTCTGAGACCCTTTCTCCTAGGATAAAAAATCTTAGTCTGATGAATCTTTCTCCTAAGATAAGAAAATCTAGTCCGAGACCCTTTCTCCTAGGATACAAAATCTTAGTCTGATGAATCTTTCTCCTAAAATAAGAAACCTAGTCTGATGAATTTTCTCCTACGATAGAAGTCTTAGTGTGATGAATCTTTCTCCTAAGATATAAAAAAGAAAACAAACCTAGTCTGATGAATTTTCTCCGGATTAGAGATCTTAGTCTGATGAATCTTTCTCCTAAGATAAGAAACCTAGTGTGATGAATTTTCTCCTAGGATAAACAATCTTAGTCTGATGAATCTTTTTCCCAAGATAAGAAAACCTAGTCTGATGAATTTTCTCCTAGGATAAACAATCTTATTCTGATGAATCTTTCTCCTAAGATAAGAAACCTAGTCTGATGAATCTTTCTCCTAGGAAAAAAAATGTTTTTGCTTTAAAAAACGAAAAAAATCAGTCGCATGTTAGCATATACATCTTTCCCTAACTGTATTTTTCAACATCGGATCTCCACTCCTTAGTTGATTTTATTTTAGACATAGGGTCTCCACTCCCTCTTCTTCTTTTCCAACATAGGGTCTCCACTCCCTAGATGATTTTATTTTAGACATAGGGTCTTCACTCCCTAGTCTCCTTTCCAACATAGGGTATCCACTCCCTAGTTTATTTGATCTTAAATGCAGGGTACACCACTCCCTGATATCTTTGCCAATATAGGGTATACCATTCCCTGACCACATTTTTCCAACATAAGGTACGCCAATCCTTAGTTGAGACATATTTTTTACAATATAGTAACACCATAAAAAAAATTCATCACGATATTTTCAGGGTATACCGGTATACGGTAAAATCGGAGGGTCCAATTTTCCATCATTACGATGCATTGTAAGGCACGTCTCGAAGGCTCGAGATCACGGTTGGGTTTCATCCCTAGGGAAGCATCGACGCTCGACCTCGGGGCAGTAAGAGGTCGATGGTTATAGGGGAAAGTGGGGAGTTCCCAAGGCATGTAGCTAGAACCGACAAAGCCTGTTAGGCTAGGCTAAGCTCACATCATAGCATTTGACTAGCTGTACCATCTCCATATCTTTGTAATTAATGCCTTTTGTACTATGTTAGGATTCCCTTCTTATATAAAGGAGATCATTGTCATTTTGCAAACATCTGTTGCTCCACACTAAATACATAAGAACATTCTCTCTGCTCTCTAACTCATTCTCTTGATTTCATTGTTCTTCATTTATTGCTTATTATTGGCCATAAAGAGCCGCCATTGATTTATTTGTAATTATTAGTCTCCATCGACCACCCTCGATAGCTCCCATCCAAGCTTCAGATTGGACCCCGAGGCCCTCGAATAGGCAAGCTCGAGGCCCCGATCGACAACGATTCGGTTTGGTTAACATCTCGTTTCCAAGTCTTCCATATAGCATCAATTGCTTAACAACTAGCATAAAAATAGATCAAGTATTTTTAGAACCACTAAATCAAATTTAATTGTTATTACCATTTTTACGGTAAGTAGTTTGGCACCCACCGTGGGGCTAAAAATAATAGTGATTATTTTCTTGCTCGTTTAACTACATAACGCAAGTTACCTTTCACACTTTTTCTTGCCCAAGATCTTTGATTTCAGGTCAAAATGTCTAACACAGTGAACAACAATCTTGAGGACCACGGCGAAAATGGTGTGGATGTTCCAGGTGTTTGTGTACCACCACGAAACCCTAAGAACGCACCAGAACCGATTCCCGTGGACGTGATCTCAGGCGACGCTCAACACATCGATGTAAGCTCCCACACCAACAGGAGCGTGCACCAAGGAGACCAACAAGAAGCTCAGGAAACCCCGACTAAGGAAGAATAGGAGGTTAGCCTTCACGTTATTTTTAAAATGTTTCAGGCACAACAGCTAGCGATTTCTCAGTTGCAAAGTCACCAGAAAATTCCTAGCACGGTAGCGCCAGGGATGACTCCCCCAGCCGAGCAAGTACCAGAGAGATAAAGCAACAATGGGCCAGTAGCTGACCCCATCATCGTAAAGATGATCAAGGACCTCACAAAGAGGATTAAATCGGGCAAGAAGAAGATAGAAGCCAATGACAAAAAAGTCGAGACCTATAACTCTAGGGTTGACAAAATTCCAGGTGAACCCCCGATCCTGAAGGGTGTGGATTCGAAGAAGTTCATACAAAGGCCGTTCCCAGAGGAAGTGGCTCCAAAACCCATTCCAAAGAAGTTCAGAATGCCAGACCTTCCCAAATATAATGGAACCTCAGACCCCAATGAGCACATTACTGCTTACACTTGTGCAGTAAAGGGCAACGACCTAAAGGACGACGAGATTGAGTTGTCTTGCTAAAGAAGTTTGGGGAAACACTCTTGAAAGGGGCCATGATATTGTATCACAACCTAGCTTCTAACTCTATAGACTCATTTGCCATGCTAGCATATTCTTTCATAAAGCACATGCCGGTGCCATCAAAGTAGCAACAAGGAAGTCTGACATCTTCAAGATCAAGCAGAAGGAGAACGAGACGCTGCGAGAGTTCGTATCTCGCGTCAAATGGAACGAATGTAACTACTGCCATTCTAAGATGACTGGGCAGTACATGCCTTCACTCAAGTCCTGAATGAAAGAAGCTCGGTGGCTTCAAAGCAGCTGAAACAGAACCTGGTCGAATATTCCGCCATGACCTGGTCGGACGTTCACAACCGATATCAATCAAAAATCAGGGTCGAGGACGACCAACTAGGAGCCCCCTCGGGCTCGGTATACTCAAGAAGGCTTCTGGAAAAGGAGCCAAAGCCAAACAAAGAAAGGTACCAGCCATACACCGACAATAGGAGAAACGCCCCGAGGCGTAACATACCCCGCAATAACCAAAGGATGGACCAAAGCCAGAATCCTCAGGTACTCGTCAACAAAGCCAGATTCGATAGGCTCACAGGGCCAACGGAGGCACCTCGCTCGTCAGAATCAGAGACACCAGGTGTCCCAGGCCTGTGCAATCAGATCCTTCGCAAAGAAATCATAACTTAGTGTGTGAGTTCCACAACACACATGGCCACAGGACCAAGGATTGCCACCAGCTCCGAGAGGAAGTATCCAGACTACTCAATAAAGGTCACCTCTGATAATTCCTCAGCGACCAGACCAAAAATTAGTTCCTAGAGAGAGAGGCGGCCAAGAAGAACGAAATGAATGAGCCACAACATGTCATCCACATGATCTTGGGAGGAATCAATGCCCCATATGAGCCCATGATGAGAAGAACAAAAATATCCATCACTAGAGAAAAGCGAACTCGGGATTACATACCCGAGGATGCCCACACATTCAGCGATGAGGACATCGAGACCTTGTCTCAGCCTCACAACGACTCACTGGTAATCTCTTTTCTTGTAAATACATTTCAAATTAAACGTGTACTTGTGGATCCAGGTAGCTCAGCCAACATTATCAGGTCGAGGGTGGTGGAGCAGCTCGGACTACTTGACTAAATCGTACCCGCCTCTCGAGTCCTCAACGGATTCAATATGGCGAGCGAAACACAAAAATGAGAAATCACCCTCCCAGTCAATGTGGCCGGCATGACCCAAAATGCCAAATTCCATGTCATCGAGGGAGACATGAGGTACAATGCGTTTCTCGAAAGGCCATGGATACACTGCATGAGAGCAGTACCATCCACCCTCCATCAAATGATGAAACTTTCCACAAAGGATGGGATTAAGATCGTCTACGAGGAACAACATGCGGCAAGAGAAATGTTCGTGGTGCATGACGTGGCCCCGACACCGGTACCTGCACCTTCGAAGGAGCCGAAGGATAAGCAAATAGTAAAAGAGCGATAACAAGCCACACTCTTGGATATCATCGACCAAACAAAGCAGGGGACCGTACCGCGTCCTCATCGCAAGCGACTGAGACATATCGGGGCTCGAGACATCGCCGGAACATTCTACACTAAGGTATGACCGTCTCTTTTCTCTTTAAATTACATTCTACACTGACCTTAATGCAGGTATCCGATCGAAACGGTCAAAGCATTCTCCAACTCGAAGACCTTAGGTTTCAAAAGCACGCGTTGTACTCTTTTCCTTTGATCAGGTTTTTATCCCAAAAAGGGTTTTACCGGTAAGGTTTTTAACGAGGCAACATCCATATGCTACCTACGGAAGACTCAACAAGTATCCAAGGATTCTTCTGCAATCAAACTCAAATACTGGGGGCATCCCCTACGGAAGGTCACCTACTCGAAGAAGCCAAGATACATCAAATGGGGTCTCGATAGGAAAATAATGTACCAGGCCAAACGGTCAATCGAACCGTGTCCGTATAGAGCAACTAAGCCCTTAACGACAAAGGCATGTATACTTGTACCAAGTGATCAAAGAATACTTCCCAAAAGCATTTTGCATTTCAAGGAAGCTCGATATATTTGCAAAAAATGACCCAGAGCCAAAAAATGTCCCGAATACTCGGGGACTTGCATCAACAACTTAAAATAATGCGACCTCCAGGTCGGAGCTCCTAACTCATAAGCCCTTAATGAGGCAACATCAAGATCACAAAGTGGCTCCAGAGCCAAAAACATCTCGAACACTCGGGGACTGGCATAAAAAACCCAATACCACATGACCTCCGGTTCGGAAATTCCGAAATGGTAAGACCTCAATGAGGCAATACCATGTTTACAAGTAATGGCTCCAGAGTCAAGAAACTCTCGACGACTCGAGGACTGCCGTCAAGTGCTATCTCCATCAACTTATAAAAACCCGAGGTCATAAGGCCACATGCGAGCAACCTCGGTCTCATAAGAACTATATAAGGCAATAACAATATCTATAAGACCTCAAGCAAGGCATGAACCATACTTGTACCAAGTATCTAAAACTTTAAGACCTTAGAGGCATGTAAAACTTGTAAGACCTTACTAAAGGTATAAACCCGATCTCAAAGTTCCTGCTATATATCAAACTTGTAAGACTCCTAAAAAGGCATACCCTAGAAATAGTCGCTGAAACCACTTCACTCGGGACATAAAGGCTTCGACCAAACACAAATGACTTCGGTCACAAGGCTGTACCAGCCAAACTAATGCGACTTGGGGACGCCCGACCGTCGCTATAAAGTCACAGGCCTTCAATTACTTCGAATATACTTCGAAAAGAACCGGTTAAACAGGATACCCTCAATTTAGGCAAAAGAGCTACGAACATGTCAGCTCCTAAACACTGGCTTCGAGATACTCAGCCTCCGAGCCAAACCTCCCGAGGTGCTCGATCATTGCCATATAACAACTGACAATCGAGGTTTTTTTATTAAACCATCGAAGAGTCAGGCAAACACTACTTCAAAAAGTCTTTAACGAGGGAAAAATAAAGCCTATATTAGAGGTCATATCAGCCCAAGGTGTAAGAGCCATTATCGCCAACCCACATAAAAGGTCGCATCGACCTAAGGCATAAGAGACATTATTGCCAGCCTACACAAAAGGTCGCACTGAACCAACCCGTAAGAGCCTAAGGGCTAGCTTGCAATTCAAAAACTTGAGGGTCGAATAAGCTCGAGTCGAAACCCGATTCGGAGATGAAAAAAAACAGTAAAATGAATATGCCTAAAACCAAAAGCGTAAGAGCCACTACCGCCAGCACTAAAACCAAAGGCTCACATCGGCGTAAGAGCCACTGTCGCCAGCACTAAAACCAAAGGCTCACATTGGCCAAGCACGTAAGAGCCTACAGGCTAGCCCAATGAGCCTCAAGGACATACTATGAATCTAAGGATTCCTTCTAACTCAAGGACCAATTCATCTGGCTAAATTCAAGACAGAAAGAGATATAGAAGAAATAACACAGCAAGGTTTTCTTTTGTACACATATACGTAAAAACACAAGCTCCATTTACAAACGTGCTTTGAAAATGCTATATACAGAATCAGAAAGTAAAATCTACATCCACCCTGGGGGCTATGGCCAGTCGGCCTCATCTCGCTATCCTCGGTGACAGACAGAAGCAACCGAGCACCACGCTCATCTGCTCTCGCCCGCGTAAACGCTTTCGAGAGGTCAAATCCCCTAGCACGAATCTCCTCGAGAGTTTTCCTCCGAGACATACACCGAGCATATTCTTTGCTCCTATATTCGCGGTCAAGGATCTTTCTCAGCTAAACTTGAGCATCGACAACATCCTTCAAATAGACCGCCACCTTCTGGTCAACCTTAGTTTGGCTCATTACAGCTTCGGCCCGGGCATCCACAATCTCGGCCTTGACCTTCAAAAGCTTGGAATCGAGCTTCGTAATCATATCTGTTCGAACCGAGGTATTATCAAGAGCTAAGTGAAGTTGAACCTCAAGGGCCGAAGCTTTGGCCAGAGCACCCTTCTCTGTCGAAGCCTGAGCGACCGCCTAAGCCTTTAAATCATTATGTTCGTGCTTGGATCGGCCAACCTCGTCCTGAAGGCACTCCAAGTCTTTTGTCTTTTTCTGCAACTGAGATAAACGAAAGATTAGCCTCAGGATCTAGAAAAAAGAACACACACTCGCTCGAAAAAAAAAACTACCTGCTCCTTCAAATAGCTCTCATAATTCAAGCTCTGACTCGCCTCATACTGTAAACGCGCCAACTCGACTTCCCATTTCTTTTTCATCAAAAAGGAGCCTAAGGGATTTCTCCCCATCTAGAGCTTTCCGTAGCCTGGCCTCATGATGGAGCAGCTCGGACTTAAGCTTGTCCAAAGCCTGCAAAAGAAAACTCAATAAAAAAGGGAAGGCGCAAAACTCGAAAGTCCTATGCCAGAACTCACCACAGAGTGAAGCCGTTGGGTTTTCTCGAAGGTCCAACGCACATCTCCTAACCTAGCTCCCTCAGCTCCGAAAGAATCGACCCCGGTCGAGGCATGTTCGCTCGGTGCATACGACCCCGGTTTTCGAGTATCCCTCGAAGTACTTTTGACGGGAAAAGAAGGCGGCAGTGGAGGAGAAACCGCCTTTCCAAAATCGGCAATCGCAGGGGAAGCAGGCTTAGTCGATACATCCTTTCCGAGCCCCTGGTCTGGGTTTGTCTTGCTTTGAGAACCATCACCCTACAAAGGTATCTTCTGCTTATTGTTATCATTTTTAGCCCAGAAGCTAGCGATCCTTCTCCGTCTCCAAGGGGGAACAACTGTATGTGGGCGAAATTAGAAGTTCTAAATTCTTGCTATCGAGTCACTTAAGAAGAATACCTCGAGACCCCGAGGACGCGAAGCTGGGACCAAGTTCCCTCCCTCGGAGCTCGTCGAGGTCTGACTTAAAGAGGACATAGATCAAGGCTAGAGTAAAATGTGGAATTCCCAAGGCGCACGGCTAAGTCTGACAAAACCGGCCTACCTAGAGCCTGTGTCAAGGCGTCGCATCTAGCCATCCCATCTCCATACCTTTACAATTAATGTATTTGTACTATAACGGGATTCCCCTTCTATATAAAGGGCATCCTCACCACTTTGTAAGGGGCTGCTGTTGCTCCAACTATTCTATACAAGATCAATAACAACTCTCTCTCTCTCTCTCTCTCTCTCTCTCTCTTTTCTCTTTAACTTACTTGCTCGAGGCTACCTCTTTCATTTATTGCTTTCATACTTGTTCTTCATTTATTGCTTGATATTGGACATAAAGAGCCTCTTTAATTATATCGTAACTGTTAGCCCTTTCCTGATTATACCCGATAGCTCGGGCCCCTGCCCAGGCATCGACCTCGAGGCCTCTCATCGGTCAGTTCGAGGCCCGGACAGTAAGCCCCTCGGTTTGATTATAACCTTGTTTTAGTTCTTATTTCGTCGTTAAGCTTCACATATCTATCATTAACTGCTCTAATAACTAGCATGAAAATAGATCATGTTTTTAGAGTCCCATCAACAAATTTAATTGTTATTACCATTTTCATGGTAAACAACGGCCTCGCCTTGGAAGGCTCCCCGATGCCTATAATAACAAGGTTAGTACGCAGAAAAAGAAAGTGCTTTTCCAACTAAAAGGAGGGAAGGGAAAAGATCGCACAACGCATACCATGATGTTTTGCCCCCATCTACCCCTAGACCAAGCTCGCCACTTACACTCATCACTAGTCGAGTGGATCGCCAACTCCCGAGCCCAATCTAGCAGATCAGAGACCTCACATGATATCAATAAAGTTGCTGCAGAAGAGGGAAAGAAAGCACATTTACGAAACACTCCTTTCTCCATAACTAAAAAACTGCGAAGGCACGAGTGTATCACTTATATGTATAATTCCATTCCTCAAGGAATGGCATAAACTCCACGGGGATAATATCTACAGTCCATACTCGGACGAATCGACTCATCCACTCCCGACCTCCATCTTCTTCATCATCAACAACGAAAGCATGGTCGACTGGCATCGTAAGGTTAGCAGACCTCGATGGTGAAAAGGCTGGTATAGCCTTATAAGATAACTAAGCATAAATTCAAGCCCTGCCTTCTCCGCAAAGAACCGCATCATCAACACTATCTTCCAAAATGACGGGTGAATCTGCGCCAAGGTAACCTGATACTTTTGATAGAAGTCAAGCACAACCCTATCAAGAGGGCCTAGCATGAAAGGATACATGTACACATTCAAAATACCCTCGGCATGGTCCGTAATACTCTCATTCGGGAAAGGTACCTGCAGTGCTACCCTTTCCCCCCATCCGTAGCTTTTCCTAACCAACTCAAGGTTTCCCTCTCCTATTAAAGAAGAAAACTTCAAGATATGATCCCGTTGATCCTGGGCATCAGGGTACTTTTTCTGACGAAAAGTCCCCTCTTGAAGCAAAATGCCCCGAGTTGAGCCTGCCTGGCATCAGTGGCGCTCCGCCAACAAGGCAAGAATCAGAGGCGAAACTCTCTCCTCCTTGCCGAACGGATCCTGATGTAGCAGTCATGACTTAGACAAATGGAGCAGGAATTTGGGCAAGAGCATTAATACTAAAATAATAAAAGGCCTAACGTGGGAAAAAGGGGTAACTACTCAGGATGGGAATCTCCAAAACCCTATATATGGAAAGAGCGGCAATCATCCACCATATGACGTTTCAGGATGGTACCCGATCTCGAGGACCTCCATCTAAAAGATGTTAGGCTCCAGGAAGCCATTAGCATCGTTGGCAGTACCAAAAGGATAACCAATCTCGAGGACCTCCCTAAGGGGCCATCCACCATACGACATTTCGAGGTTGAAGGCCCCGCACCAACCAAGCCTCGAGATGGTACCCGATCTTGAGGACCTCCATAAAAAAGAAGTTAGGCTCCAGGAATCCATTGACATTATTGTAGGTCCCAAGATGGTACCAGATCTTGAGGACCCCCACCAAAAAGAAGACAGGCTCCCATAAGCCATTAATACCACTACAAGTCCTGAGATGGTACCCGATCTCAAGGACCTCCATCCAAAGAAAAATAGTTTCCAGAAAGCCATTACCACCATTGCAAGTCCCGATATGGTACCCTATCTCGAGGACCTCTTTCAGGAAGAAATTGAGTTCTAAAAGGAGCTGCTCATATATGAGCTTAACCTCGGGGTGGCATTCTACTCTGAGAAGTTATTGCGAGTACGGACTGTCTACCCGATTCTCCAGACCTCGAACTACCTAAGCTCGAGCAAACTCCCCCTCGAGGGGTAGCGCATGATTTAAAAGAGCTAAGTTTCGTTCTGAGAGTTCGAAGCCTTACTTTTATTCAACTCGGAATTAGGGGTCCCCGATGATCCAAGTTTATCGATCCAACCCGGGCTCGATCCAAGGGATGACAAAGGATTCCGCAGGGAGCCGTTTTAATCAATCAAAGGTCAGAAAAAACACTCACACCCGGGCTCGATATTTGCACCAATCGATGGAGTCATGCACTCTGATTCCACACAAGCATATATAAAGGGAAAATAACATACATCAGAGACAAATTGGAGAAACATTTTTTATTCATAAACACTTGAATACAACAGCCCATGAGGGGTCCTTACATATGATTACAAAAGCTCACAAGGGGTCCTTACACAGAAACGAAGAAGCAATAGTATACGTACAGTAAAAGCCAAGAGCCTAATCTATTCTCGAGGGTTCATCCTCGGCGGCAGTATCTTCGAGCACCATCTCCTCGGGTATGCATCCTCGGTGGCAATATCTTCGATTGCCACCTCCTCGGGGGTCTCATCTTGGTCCTCGAGAATGATATCTCCAATGGCAAAGATGAAGAAGTGGAAAGTGGGAAGATGAAGAAGAGGAAACTGGGAAGATGGAGAAGAGGAAAGTGAAGAAGTAGAAAGGGATGAAAAAATGCCATAGCCCGCCAAAGAGCAAAGGCTTTCACCGGGTCAGAAAGATTACGGTCCGGTAGAAGACTTGGCGGGCATCGGCCTTACTTGCACGGCTACTTTAAGTCCACTTCTTAGGACATTGTGCCGTGCAAGCTATCAGCCAGAGGTGCCACTTTACCCCACAAAAAGCAAAAGGGATGAAGTGCCACACCAGGCTAGGGTAGGAAGGTGAGCAGCAGTATATAGTCCGAATACCCTCGTGAGCAACAGTGTAGAGTCCAAATATCTTTCCAAGTCGGAAGAAATCGGTCCCTCTGTCTCATCGTCTTAAGCCAACAACGACAGCAGTAATAATAACAACAACGACGACAAGTCAGAAAAATCTCGCTCGGCAAGGGAAATCCCAGGAAAAAGGCCATGGCGTGGTCGAAGAAAATGCCGCCATGAAACCTTGAGACCACGAGCCTTAAACATAAAGGAAAATAACGGACGAGGATGAGAAGAAGAGAAGGGCAAAAGGCTAATTTGAGAACACAATGAAGAATAGGTTCCAGAAAGCTCCCATTTATAGAGAAAGGGCAGAGTAACCGGCCGGCACAATCAATGCCCTTTGAAAAATGCAACCGATGATGCCATCAATGCCCTTGAAAGACGTATTAACAGGCGCAATTAATGCATTTTTTGAACTGAATCGGCGGCGGTACTATTGCTTAGGAGGACGAGAATCGGCAGTGCATTGAAAGGCATTGAAAAGATGGGTCTGCAGGATGCCTCGATTGCCACAAAAGCCTATGTCATGGGTGTGACGTCATCAGTATAGCATTATCACGGGAAATTTGGAAAGATGGTTATCAGGGATGTTTCTTATCATTCTACTCTAAGAAACGTGGGGACTATCTGTATACGGTAAAATTAGAGGGTCCAATTTTCCATCATTACGATACCTCGTAAGGCATATCTCGAAGGCTCGAGATCCTGTTGGGTTTCATCCCTCGGGAAGCATCGACGCTTGACCTCGGGGCAGTACGAGGTCGACGGTTATGGGGGAAAGTGGGGAGTTCCCAAAGCATGTATCTAGAACTGACAAAGCCTATCAGGCTAGTCTTAGCTCGCATCATAACATTTGACTAGCTGTACCATTTTAATATCTTTGTAATTAATGACTTTTGTACTATGTTAGGATTACCCTCTTATATAAAGGGGATCCTTGTCATTTTGCAAACATCTGTTGCTCCATACTAAATACAAAAGAACATTCTCTTGGCTCTCTAACATATTCTCTTGATTTCATTGTTCTTCATTTATTGCTTATTATTGGCCATAAAGAGCCGCCATTGATTTATTTGTAACTGTTAGTCTCTATCGACCACCCTCGATAGCTCCCATCCATGCTTCCGATTCGACCCCAAGGCCCTCAAATAGGCAAGCTCGAGGCCTTGATCGACAACGATTCGGTTTGGTTAACATCTCATTTTTAAGCTCTTATCTTATTTCCAAGTCTTTCATATAGCATCAACTTCTTAACAACTAGCATAAAAATAGGTAACGTATTTTTAGAACCACTAAATCAAATTTAATTTTTATTACCATTTTTGCGGTAAACAATACCATTCCTTACTTTTTATTGCTTTCAACAATGAAGTAGTTTAGAGTTTTTTCTACAACTAACTCACGAAATTTTCCTAGTGAAAATTGCGGCAGAAAAGTTTCGTTCATTTGTTTGTTTTGGTTTTTGAGCAAGTTTTTACCTTGAGGCACAAGGTTTGATATGACCAAAAGAAGAAGTTTCAATCCAAAATACGTAAAAAAAAGGTAAATCCAAAATGCAGAAGCGGATGAAAAGGATATGGACTGCTCAAGACATGACTGAAGTCACGAGCATTGCATTTCCTATTTCAATCTGATGAAGTAGTAGAGGATGAACTAACACCTACAACTATCAAGCATCAAAGTTAATATCAGAGTCTGCGTGAAAAACTAGTCAAGACTCAAGATCACGTTTCAGAAGACTTATTGTAATGACCTGGCTAGTCCTTTCATGAGTTACCACTCCGTTTCCCCATTTTTTCTTCTTTATGTGTTGTTCAGCTATATTTCATCATATCGTGTTGGTTGGTTTGGGTTTGGAGGGGTTTTGTAGATGAATGAGACACTTAATCTCTTATTTGGAAGCTTTAGTTGGAAAAGTAAACCGAAAGTTGACTTGTGAGTAAATGATCTCGGAATTTGGTTTTTATGGTTCAGATAGTTTCTTTAGGTGATTTGGGACTTATCAGCATGATCAAAATATATTTTGGAGGTCCGTGATAAATTTAGGCTTGAATTCGCAAAATTAGAAATTTGGCATTTTCCGATTGGCAGTGGAAATTTTGATATCGGGGTCGGAATGGGATTCTGGAAATTGGAGTATGTCCATTGTGTCATTTGTGATGTGTGTGCAAAATTTTAGGTCATTCGGATGAGGTTTGATAGGTTTTTGGGTCGGTTGCGGATTCGGAAGTTTTGGAATCTTTAGGCTTGAATCCGAGGGTGATTTGATGTTTTGATGTTGTTTTGAGTGCTCCAAAGATTGGAACAAGTTTGATTGATGATATGGGACTTGTTGGCGTGTTTGGTTGAGGTCCCGAGGGCCTCGAGATGGATTGGGTGGTTGACAGAAGGTTTGGAGTTGGTTTAAAGTTGGAGAAATTTTCTGCTTCCGTTGTTTTCGCATCGCGGAAGCGGGAAGAGACTACAAATGTGGTTTGGGCATCGTAGAAGTGGAAGGCGAGTCACACCTGTGAGCCTGCAGGTGCGGTGGGTTGACCGCAATTGCGGATGAGGGATTTTAAGTGAAAATCTGCAAAAGTGGAGATTTGTTCGCAGGTGCGGACCGCAGATGCGATATTGGTAGCGCAGGTGCGGTTTTGTCGAGTTTGGCCAATTTCGGGATTTTTGAGTATATTTGATTATTTTTGCTTGGGCTTTGCTCCTTTAGCGTATATTGATGATAATTTACTGATTTTTATTAGATTTGGACCATTTGGAGGCCGATTGGAGAGGCAAAGGCATCACGGGCTAGATTTTGGACCGGTTTGAAGCTAATTATGATTGTAAATATTGTCCTAAGGGTATGAAATACCGGATTTCACATCGTTTCACTACTTTGAGGTGACACACACACTAGATGACGAGCGTGGGGGCATGCATCGGTGGGGATTGTGACTTGGTCCATCCCGTATGACTATTAAGTCGCGTATTTGATTGAAAACTATTTGATACTATTGTGTTTTGGAAAGTACTATTATGTTTTGGGCTGAATGCCATATTTGGGCCTCGTGCCAACTGTTTGGACCCTTAGGGGCTCTTTTACTACTATTCCTCACTGTTCTGACTTAATATTTGTATTCAGTCATGTTGTATTTTACTGATTTCACAACTTAACTGTATTTTCTCCATTTTGATACTTTAAATGATATTTTGGGCTGAGCATCCTATTTTACTGTTGCCCGAGTGGCTTGAGAGGTTTCTGACTAAGTGAGGCCGAGGGCCTGTGTTGTGAGGATATCATGGGATCGTGCAGCATGTTGTACTAATTTGTGATATATGAGAGGCCGAGGGCCAAATTTATTATGCCACGAGATGGCTTGTGATAGCGCTTGGGCTATAAGAGCCCTTCCGGAGTCTGAACACCCCCAGTGAGTGCGGGTACCCAGTGTGTGTGATGTAATGTAGCCCGAGGGGCTGTTGTTGATTCATATTGTTACTCGAGGGGCTGATTACGAGTTATTGTGAGGTAGCCCGAGGGGCTGGTTCTGTTGATATTTTGCTCGAGGGGCGGCTTATGGTATATGTTTTTCCCGAGGGGCTGTTTACGTTTCTATCATTTTTACTCACTCTTTTCACTACTCATTTGAAACTATTGAAAAATATTGTAAAAGGAAAGTTTTTACTGAAACTTATTTTGTTTTTACGAGATAAATGATTTCTGTACTATTTTAGGCAATGTACTGTATTTGTTATGGTGTTATGACGTGGAATTATCTGTTTTCTTACTGCTCAGCTTTCATTTACTTTTATTACTTACTAAGTTAGCGTACTCACATTACTCCCTACACCTTGTGTGCAGATCCAGGAGTTGCGGGTCGCGATAGTGAGCATTGATCGTCCATTCAGCAGGATTTTGGAGTCAACAAGTTAGCTGCATGGCGTTTGCAGCCCTATTCTTCTCCCTCATATCTTTCCTAGATTTATTTAATATTGTCTTCCAGACTTGGTTAGACTTTATCATATTGAGACAGAGTTGTATTTGCTCGTGACTTGTGACACCCCAATGTTGGGCTTGTGTATTTATTCCGCACTGGTTATTTAGACTTATGTAATGAGATTTTTTGTTAATTAATGGCTTAAAAATGAATTTTAAAGAATAATGGTTTGATTTGGGAATTGTGTCGCCTGGCCTAGTTTCACGATAGGCGCCATCATGACCGAGTCGGTTTTAGGGTCGTGACAAGTTGGTATCTGAGCCTAGGTTACATTGGTCTCACGAGTCATACGCAGGTTTAGTAGAGTCTCGTGGATCGGTACAGAGATGTCTGTACTTATCTTCGGGAGGCTGCAAAACCTTTTGGAAAAACTTCAAATTCTTCAATTCCTGTTGTGCGAATCGGTTAATTCTGGTAACTAAGCTTTTGTTATTCTATTCTCTCACAGATGGTGAGGACACGTGCTACCGGACAGGACGGATGACCACCAATACCACCAATTGTGGCAACTAGAGGCTGAAGATGCGGTCGAGGCCGTGGTAGGGGCAGGGGTGTAGCCCACACAGTAGCTAGGGTAGCATCTGCATATCCACCAACCACCCCAGTTCAGGATCAGGTCCCAGTTGCGGATGCTCCAGCAGTATCAGCTCAGGCACCGACTGTGCCTATTGTTATCTCAGGCCTTCAGGAGGCCCTGGCCTAGATTCTATTAGTGTGCACTGGCCTGGCTCAGACAGTCTCAGTTACTATGGCCGCAAATACTTCTCAGGCTGGGGGAGGCACCCAGTCTCCCGCCGCTTACACACTTGAGCAGGTCGTGTAGGGACTTCAAACACCGGGGGCACCTCCAGCCCAGCTGGTTGTAGTTGTTCAAGACTATGTAGCTCTAGTTATGCCAGAGGACGAGCAATGCATATTGGAGAGGTTTGGGAGACTTCATCCTCTGACTATCAGTGGTGCAGAGGGCAAGGATGCCCAGGGTTTCTTGGACAAGTGTCAGAGGATTCTTCGGACCGTGGGTATTTTGGAGACCAGTGGGGTCTCGTTCACTACTTTCCAGTTCTTCGGGGCTGCACTTAGTTGGTGGGAGGCTTACAAGAGGCATAGGACGATTGGCACAATGCCCCTTTCTTGGCAGCAGTTCTCTGTTCTCTTTCTGGAGAAGTTTGTACCTGAGTCTTACTGAGAGGAGCTGTGTAGGCTATTCGAGCAACTTCGTCAGAGTGACTAATCTGTTACACAGTATGAGATATGGTTCTCTGAGTTGGCTCGTCATGCAGTTAGGTTGGTTCCAACAAATCGAGATCGGATTAGGAGGTCTAAAGATGGCCTTGGTTTCTAGCTCCAATTGTTCATGACCACAGAGAGAGTATCTGGGGCTACCTTTGGTGAGGTTGTTGAGATAGCTCGACAGATTGAGATGGTTCGTGGTCAGGAGAGGGTTGAGAGGGAGGCTAAGAGGCCTCGTGGTCAGGGTGGATTCAGTGGTACTCCTTATGGGGGTCAATTTCAACACGGGAGAGGCCGTCCATTCCGGCATGCTCAGTCAGCTCGCCCAGTTTATCGTGGGGCATCATCAGGCCATGGTTCTCACAATTCTCATCAGGGCCATTCATCACTTAGTGCCCTTCCAGCCTAGAGTTCGTCCCGCGCTCCATCAGTTCAGGGCTCTTCTATGCTAGGTTCTTCTGCTAGTCATGTTCCATTCAGTCCCCGTCTCAAGCACCAAGAGGTTGTTATGAGTGTGGCGAGTTGGGCATATATGGAGGCAGTGTCCTCGTCATCTTGGGGGTTCATCTCAGCAAAGGAGTCAACTATCGACTTTAGCACCAATTACTTCACCGCCCACCCAACCAGCTAGGGGTGGAGGACAGTTAGCTGGGAGTCACCCTAGAGGGGGAGGTCAATCAGGTGGTGGTCAGGCCCATTTCTATGCACTCCCAGCTAGACCTGATGCTATTGCTTCAGATGTTGTGATTATAGGTATTGTCTTAGTTTGCTGTAGAGATGCCTCTGTGTTATTTGATCCTGGTTCCACTTTTTCATATGTGTCATCATATTTTGTTCGTTATTTGGATATGCCCCGTCAGTCTCTTGTTTCATCTATTTGTATATCTACTCCTATGGGTAATACTGTTGTTGTAGACCATGTATATAGGTCGTGTGTGGTGACTATTGGGGGTTTGGAGACCTGAGTGGATCTTCTGTTGCTTTGTATGGTCGATTTTGATGTGATATTGGGCATGGATTGGTTATCTCCATGTCATGCTATTTTGGACTTTCATGCTAAGAGAGTGACGTTGGCTATGCCGGGTGTGCCATAGATTGATTGGCAAGGTTCGACTGATTTTATCCCTAGTAAGGTGATCTCATTTTTGAAGGCCCAGCGGATAGTTGGGAAAGGTTGTCTTTCTTACTTAGCCTTTGGGAGGGATATTAGTGCAGAGACTCCTAGTATTGATTCAGTTCCGGTAGTGAGGGACTTTCTGGATGTGTTTCCTGCACACCTGTCGGGCATGCCACCAGATAGGAATATTGATTTTGGTATTGATTTGGTGTCGGGCACTCAGCGCATTTCTATTCTATCGTATCGTATGGCACTGGCGGAGTTGAAGGAGTTAAAGGAGTAGCTTCATGAACACTTTGATAAGGGGTTTATTCGGCCTAGTGTGTCGCCGTGGGGTGCGTTTGTTCTATTCATGAAGAAGAAGGATGGAACTATGAGGATGTGCATTGATTACAGGCAGTTGAACAGGGTCACAACCAAGAAGAAGTATCCTTTGCCTCGTATTGATGATTTATCTGACCAGCTTCAAGGAGCGAGGGTGTTCTCCAAGATTGATCTCTTGTCAGGGTATGCCCAGTTGAAGATCAGGGACTCAGATATTCTTAAAATAGCTTTTCGAACCCGATATGGTCATTATGAGTTCCTTGTGATGTCTTTTGGGCTAACCGATGGCCCAACAACGTTCATGCATCTGATGATCAGCGTGTTATGGCCTTATCTTGACTCATTTGTCATTGTATTCATTGATGATATTCTGGTGTACTCGCATAGTCAGGAAGAGCATGCAGAGCATATGAGAGTGTTATTGCAGCGGTTGAGGGAGGAGAAACTTTATGCAAAGTTCTCCAAGTGTGAGTTTTGGCTTAGTTAAGTGGTTTTTTTGGGGCACGTGGTGTCCAGTGAGGGTATTCAGGTTGATCCAAAGAAGATAGAGGTGATTCAAAGTTGGTCCAGACCGTCCTCAGCCACAGAGATTCACAGCTTTCTTGGTTTGGCGGGTTATTACCGTTGGTTCGTTTAGGGATTTTCATCTATTGCATCACCCTTGACCAAATTGACTCAAAAGGGTGCTCCATTCAGGTGGTTGGATGAGTGTGAGGTGAGCTTTTAGAAGCTCAAGAGTGCCTTGACAACAACTCTAGTGTTAGTTTTGCCTTCAGCTTCAGGTTCATATACAGTGTATTGTGATGCTTCGAGAGTTGGTATTGGGTGTTGTTTACCAGGAGTGTAGAGTGATTGCTTATGCTTCTCTTTAGTTGAAGCTCCATGAGAAGAACTACCCCATTCATGATCTAGAGTTGGCTACCATTGTTCACGCGTTGAAGATTTGGAGACATTACCTATATGGTGTGTCTTGTGAGGTGTTTACTGATCATCGTAGCCTCCAGCACTTGTTCAAGCAGAAGGATCTCAATTTGAGGCAGTGGAGATGTTTGGAGTTGCTAAAGCACTATGATATCACTCTCTTGTACCATCCGAGGAAGGCCAATGTAGTGGCCGATGCTTTGAGTAGGAATGCGGTGAGTATGAATAGTTTGGCATATATTCTTGTTGGGTAGAGACCTCTTGCAGTTGATGTTCAAGCCTTGGCCAATCGGTTTGTGAGGTTGGATATTTCGGAGCCCAGTCGGGTCTTAGCTTGTGTGGTTTCTTGGTCTTCCTTGTTTGATCGCATTAGAGAGCGCGAGTATGATGATCCTCATTTGCGTTTTCTTAAGGACAGAGTTCAGCACAACAATGCCAGAGATGTGACTATTGGAGGTGATGGGGTATTGAAGATGCAGGGCCAGATATGTGTACCCAATGTAGACGGGCTTCAGGAGTTGATTCTGGAGGAGGCCCATAGCTTGCGGTATTCTATTCATCCGGGTGCTGCGAAGATGTATCAGGATTTGAGACAACATTATTGGTGGAGAAGAATGAAGAAGGATATTGTGGAATTTGTAGCTCAGTGTATCAATTGTCAGTTGGTGAAATATGAGCATTAGAGATCGGGTGGCTTGCTTCAGGGGTTAGATATTCCAGAGTGGAAGTGGGAGCGGATCACCATGGATTTTGTAGTTGGACTCCCATGGACTTTGAAGAAGTTCGATGCTATTTGGGTGATTGTGGATCGGCTGACCAAGTCCGCGTACTTCATTCCTGTATGTACTACCTATTCTTCAGAGCGGTTGACAGAGATTTATATCCGAGGGATTGTTCGCTTACATAGTGTCCCAGTTTCCATCATTTCAGATAGAGGTACTCAGTTTACTCCACAGTTTTGGAGAGCCGTGCAGCGAGAGTTGGGTACTCAGGTGATTTGAGCACAACTTTTCACCCTCAGATGGACAGGCAGTCCGAGCGCATTATTTAGATATTGGAGGACATGTTGCACGCTTGTGTCATTGATTTTTGGGGTTCATGGGATCAGTTTCTAGCGGTCACGGAGTTTGCATATAACAACAGTTATCAATCGAGTATTTAGATGGCTCCATATGAGGATTTATACGGGAGACAGTGTAGATATCTAGTCGGTTAGTTTGAGCCGGGTGAGGCTAGGCTTTTTAGTACAGACTTGGTGCAGGATGCTTCGGACAAGGTGAAGGTGATTCAGGAGCGGCTTCGTACCGTGCAATCGAGACAAAAGCGTTATACTGACAGGAAGGTTCGGGATGTGACCTATATGGTTGGTGAGAAGGCTCTGTTGAAGGTTTCACCCATTAAGGGTGTTATGAGGTTTGGGAAGAAGGGTAAATTGAGTCCTCGGTTCATTGGGCCTTTTGAGCTGCTTCGAAGGATTGGGGAGGTGGCTTATGAGATTGCTTTGCCACCTAGTTTGTCGAGTGTGCATCCGATATTTCATGTTCCTATGCTCCGGAAGTATATTGGCGATCCATTTCATGTTTTGGATTTCAGCACAGTTCAGTTAGAGAGTGATTTGACTTATGATGTGGAGGCAGTGGCAATTTTGGAGCGTTAGGTTCGAAAATTGATATAAAAGAATATAGCTTCAGTGAAAGTGTAGTGGAGAGGTCGGCACGTGGAGGAGGCTACATGGGAGATCAAGCAGGAGATGTAGAGCAGATATGCTCACCTATTTGATGTTCCAGGTATATTTCTTGACTTATTCGAAGACGAACGTTTGTTTAAAAGGGGGAGGATGTAACGATCCGGCTGGTCATTTCATGAGTTACCACTCTGTTTCCCCCATTTCTTCTTCTTTATGTGTTGTTCAGATGTATTTCATCATATCGTGTTGGTTGGTTTGGGTTCGGAGTGGATTTGTAGAGGAATGAGACATTTGGTCTCTTATTTCGAAGCTTTAGTTGGAAAAGTCAACTAGAAGTTGACTTGTGAGTAAATGATCTCGGAATTTAGTTTTTATGGTTCAGATAGCTTCGTTAGTTGATTTGGAACTTAGGAGCATGATCGGAATGTATTTTGGAGGTCCGTGGTAGATTTTGGCTTGAATTGGTAAAATTGGAAATTTGGCATTTTTCTGTTGGCAGTGGAAATTTTGATATCGGGGTCAGAATGGGATTCCGAAAATTGGAGTAGGTCTGTTGTGTCATTTGTGACGTGTGTGCAAAATTTTAAGTCATTCCGATGAGGTTTGATAGGCTTTTGGATCGGTTGCGGAATTCGGAAAATTTGGAATCCTTAGGCTTGAATCCGAGAGTGATTTGATGTTTTGATGTTGTTTTGAGTGCTCCAGAGATTGGAACAAGTTAGAATGATGATATGGGACTTGTTTGTGTGTTTGGTTGAGGTCCTGAGGGCCTCGAGATGGATTTGGGTGTTTGACGAAAGGTTTGGAGTTGGTTTGGACTTGCAGAAATTTTTCTGCTTTTGTTGTTTCTGCACATGCGGATTGGGGACCGCATGTACGATGATCGTGAAAGCGGGAAGAGACCATACATGCGGTTTGGGCATTTCACAAGCGGAAGGCGAGTCGCACCTACGAGCCCACATGTGCGGTGGGTTGGCCGCATGTACGGATGAGGGATTTTAAGTGAAAATCCGTAGAAGCGGAGATTTGTCCACAGGTGCGGACCGCAGATGCAATATTGGTAGCACAAGATCGGTTTTGCTAAGCAGAAAATATAAATAGAGGCCTTCGTGAAATTTGGTCATTTTTCCATCATTTGTATTCGGATTTGGAGCTTTTTGAGAGGAATTGAAGAGGGATTCAAAGGGTAACACTTGGAGGTAATATTTTTAAACTCAATACTCGATCCTATGATGATTTCTAACTGATCAGACATGAAATTAGTGGGATTTAAGGGTTAAAAATTGAAGGCTAGGGCTTGAGTTTTGTAGAGCTTTGAGTGGGGATTTGAGGGGCCATTTGAGGTCCGATTTCGATGTTTTTGGTATGTATGGACTCGTGGAAGGATAAGGATTCTAGTGATGTAAATTTTATCAGATTCCGAGACGTGGGCCTGAGGGTCGGGTTCGGCCAATTTCGGGATTTTTGATTAATTTAATTATTTTTGCTTGGGTTTTGCTCCTTTAGCGTATATTGATGATAATATACTGATTTTGGTTAGATTTGGAGCATTTGGAGGCCGATTCAAGAGGCAAAGGCATCACGAGCTAGAGTTTGGACCGTTTTGAGGTAAGTTATGATTGTAAATGTTGTCCTGAGGGTATGAAACGCCGGATTTCACATTGTTTTACTACTTTGAGGTGACGTACATGCTAGATGACAAGTGTGGGGGCGTGCATCGTTGGGGATTGTGACTTGGTTCGTCCTATACGATTATTAAATCGCGTATTTGATTGAAAACTATTTGATACTATTGTGTTTTAGAAAGTACTATTATGTTTTGGGCTGAATGCCATATTTGGGCCTCATGCCAACTGTTTGGACCCGTATGGGCTTTTTTACTACTATTCCTCACTGTTTTGACTTAATATCCGTACTCAGTCATGCTGTGTTTTACTAATTTCACAACTCAGCTATATTTACTCTGTTTTGATACTTTAAATGATATTTTGGGCTGACCATCCTATTTTACTGTTGCTCGAGTGGCTTGAGAGGTTTCTGACTAAGTGAGGCCGAGGGCCTGTGTTGTGAGGATATCATGGGATCGTGCAACATGTTGTATTGATTTGTGATATATGAGAGGCTGAGGGCCGGATTTATTATGCCAGGAGATGGCTTGTGATAGCGCTTAGGTTGTAGGAGCCCTTCCAGAGTCTGAACACCCCCAGTGAGCGCGGATACCCAGTGTAAGTGTTGTGATGTAGCCTAAGGGGCTGTTGTTGATTTATATTGTTGCCCGAGGGGTTAATTACGAGTGATTGTGAGGTAGTCTGTGGGGCTGGTTTTGTTGATATTTTGCCCGAGGGGTGGCTTATGGTACATGTTTTACTCAGGGGCTATTTACGTTTCTATCATTTTTACTCACTGTTTTTATCACTCGTTTGAAACTATCTAAAAATGTTTTTATATTAAAGGTTTTACTGAAATTGAGTTTGTTTTCACGAGCTAAATGATTTCTGTACTATTTTGGGCAATGTACTGTATTTCTTGTGGTGTTATGACGTGGAATTATCTCTTTTCTTACAACTCAGCTTTCATTTACTTTTATTACTTACTGAGTTGGCATAATCACATTACTCCCTGCACCTTGTGTGCAGATCCAGTAGTTGCGGGTCGCGATAGTGAGCATTGATCGTCCATTCAAATGGATTTCAGAGTCGATAAGGTAGCTGCATGGCGTTCGTAGCCCTGTTCTTCTCCCTCATATCTTCCTTAGATTTATTTAGTATTGTCTTCCAGACTTGGTTAGACTTTATCGTATTGAGATAGAGTTGTAGTTGCTCATGACTTGTGACATCCCGATGTCAGGCTTGTTTAATTATTCCGCGCTTGTTATTTAGACTTATGATATCAGATTTCTTGTTAATTAATGGCTTAAAAATGCCATTTAAAGAATAATGGTTTGATTTAGGAATTGTGTCGGCTGGCTTAGTTTCACGATAGGCGCCATCACGACCGAATCAATTTTAGGGTCATGACACTTATAGATAGGAATCTTATAACTCATAGCTAATAGGCTTGATTAGTTCTTTTAGATTTTGATTTTGATGTAATAACGGGATCGCGGACTGGAGCGTCAACGGAACCTCACTCAACTCTCGAACTCATCACTCCATCATTCTTCTTGAACTACAAGCGACCTGATTCCCTTATAACCCGACATATGTAGGCTGTCCAAAACTAGGACTCGGTTGCACCTTTTTCTTTTATTTTCTTCCTCTTTTGAATAATGATATGGTCAAAAATTAGTTACACGGCTCACTTTGTCTTTGCCTAAAAACTCTTCATGTTTCCAAACAAAGAGGTGCAGCTATAAACACCTAGTTTTTTACTATATTTAATCTACTTATTTTAGCTCTTATTTCTCCTTTTATATATTATACTTAAGAAAATTTAAAACAATAAAAAAGAGTCACATTTTTAATATAAGCTTTATCTTCATTTATAAAGAAAGAAAATATTTTCCAAAAAATATATTAGTTTCATAAATAAATATTGAGTGATTAGTATTCTATCTTGCTATTCAAGTTTATGAGTAGTATTTTTATTTGTTCATCTACTAATCAATAAAGAAAATAAAAATCACAAAAAAGAAAGAAGATTTAATTTGGACTAGTTCTCCTAAAGTCTTGTTTTGTTCAAATGTCCAAGTCATGACCCAAATTGGGCCA
Organism: Nicotiana tabacum; assembly: GCF_000715075.1. Classification (NCBI taxonomy): domain Eukaryota; kingdom Viridiplantae; phylum Streptophyta; class Magnoliopsida; order Solanales; family Solanaceae; genus Nicotiana; species Nicotiana tabacum. The sequence continues at coordinate 140,769,883 of NC_134087.1, read as the reverse complement.
AACCTTAGCCCAATGGCCAATAACCCATCAGATTTCCTCCTTTCGAAAATCCTACATCTTTTTTATATCTCATTATCTCATTCAAAGAGAGAGAAGCCGCATCCTGCACAAAAGAAAACACCTAGCTTCTTCAAAAAAAAGTGACAATAGCCATAACCACCACATGTACACCACCTAAACTCCACGGAAATAGCACCCTTATACACCTGAAATCAAGCCCAAAACTAGTTGTACTAACACCATAAGTCAGTTGCAAAACCAGCTAAAAACAATCCACCATCCTCCATTAAACCACTCTTCAAACCACCACAAATAACCTGAAATCAGTCCCCAAAACGCACCAGTAAAGCGACCTTCAAATATCCATGAAAATCAGCCATTTTCGTCCCTAAAAGCAGCCTTAAAATCCAGCCCCCGTCACTCATGAAGATCACCCAAAAACTGTGTCACGACCCAAGTTCGCCCTCCGTGAATTGTCGTGACGGCACCTAGTCTCTAAGACTAGGTAAGCCTGACAATTTCCGGAAAAGAACCAAAATGCGGAAAAATAATAAAAACTGAGGATAAACAAATACAGAAGTGTTTAAGATGCCGCTCGGCATATACCAATACAAGATCTAAGAAACTAAACAATTCCCAAAACCCAGAATCTCATAAAATCACAAGTTGTTGAATAACTACAAGTGTCTAACTCCAGAATGTCTAAACAAAAGTAAATACAGAAGGGCTAATACTATGAGAGAGAATGGAAAAGGGACTCCTCGGTCTGCGGACGCGGCAGATATACCTCGAAGTCTCTGGAGAATCGCCTCGCCTCAAGGGTAGTGGGACTGAGTCAAAGTACCTAGATCTGCACATGAAAAACCTGTGCAGAAATGGTATGAGTACACCACAATAGTACTCAGTAAGTGCCAAACGTAACCTCGGTCGAGTAGTGATGAGGAAGGTCAGGGCCCTACTGATTATAGCTGAAAAACGAGGTAAAACAATATAGAATATGACAATATAATTAAATGCTAACAATAAGAAGTAACACAGGATAATAAGAATAACAACAGCTATAACAGAGACAAAATAATCACAAAAGGAATACCGCTCAACACAGAGATAACAACTGGGGATCTTTCAGTATCCCAAGGATCTCCTAGTATCCTCAATATATATATGCTGGGGATCTCTCGGTATCCTAAGGATCTCTTAGTATCCTAAATATACGTGCTGGAGATATCTCGGTATCTCGCACTACAGTCCAAATCAATATAGGTGCAAGGGATCTCCCGGAATACAAATCCGTAGTCCCAAAGTAAACAAGCAGGAGGATCTCCCAGGATGTCGTCCCGTAGTCCCAAAGTAAACACACAATAGCAACATGAAGAATACTCAATTCAATTCAAATTCCATACCAAGGTAAAACAGGTATTTCTAACCTAGCATGCTACACATAATCCAAATAAGGCAGTTTGAGCAAATAAAGCAATTAAGTCAATTAGACATGCTTCCCTAAGCTAACAACAGACTTAAATAACAAGTAGTATAAGCAGGAAAGGAAACACAATTAGAGTTACTTAATGAAAACAAGATTTTCAACAATTAGCACAAGTACACACTCGCCACCTCACGTACAAGATATTTCAAATATCAATAATACAAAATCCTAAGGGGAGTTCCTCCAAACAAGGTTAGGCAAGCCACTTACCTCGAACTAGCTCAAAATCAACCCGAAACCACGTTCTTGCCACGAGTACTTTACTCCAAATGGCTCAAATCTATTCAATTCAATTGTATAATGTAAATATAACTTCAAGTAGCTTATTCCACAAATAAATTCTAAGCTAATACGCGAAATTAGGTAAAATGATCAAAATGTCCCCCGGGACCACGTCTCAGAATCATGATTTATTTACAGATTATGAACCCTCATTCACTCATGAGTCTAACCATACCAACATTATCCAAATCCAATGTCAAATTCCCAATCAAAACTCGAAAATTAGGTCTAAGAACCTTTCAAAGATATTCCCCAATTTCTCACCCCAAATCCGAAATTAAATGACGAATTCATGTTTAGATTAATTGGTTATAAGAAAAAAGGAGTTAAGAATCATTACCTAATCGATATCTCTGAAAATCTCTCAAAATCTCGCTCAAATCCGAGCTCCCAAGCTCTAGTTTTGATAAAAATGGCCAAACCCTCGACTTTGAAATTTTATATTCTGTCCAGATAATTCCTTCTTCGCAAACGCGGAAGGACCCTCGCGTTCGCGAAGCACAACCGCGCTTGGTCTAGTCTTGCTTCATTGCGAACGCGATGTCCCTGTCATGAACGTGGTGACCATCTTTCCCCTCATACGCGAACATGGGACCATCTTCGCGAACGCGTAGGTATAAGACTTACAGACTCGCAAACGCAAAGCATTAAACCTCCACCAGCCCCAGCTCCTCTTCGCGAACGCGAAGAAGGAAACTAGAACTGACCTGTTACAATTTTTCTACAATTCTCTAAGTTCAAACATGACCCATTGAGCATCCGAAACACACCCGAGGCTCCCGCGACCTTAAACAAACATGCCAACTAATCTTAAAACATCATTCAAACTTGTTACAACCTTTGAAACGCTCAAAACAACATCACAACACCAATTTAACATCGGATTCAAGTCTATCAAACCTCGCCCGAATGACCTGAAATTTTGCAAGCACGTCACATTCAACCTATAGAGCTATCCCAACTTCTGAAATCCCATTCCGACCCCGATACCAAAATCTCACTATCGAACCGAAAACTTCAAAAATTTAACTTTCGGCATTTCAAGCCTAAATAAGCTATGGACCTCCAAAACACAATTCGAACACGCCCCTAAGCCTAAAATCACCCAACAAAGCTAACGGAACCGACGAAATTCCATTCCGAGGCTTTATTCACACTGCTCTAACTACGGTCCAAATTCTAAAGCTTAAGCTCTCTTTTAGGGACTAAGTTTCCCAAAACACTCTGAAACTCAAAACCAAACATCCTGGCAAATCAAAATAGCAGAAAGAAACACGGGGAAAGTAGTTAATAGGGGGTCGGGGTGTTAAATTCTTAAAATGACCGGTCGAGTCATTATATCCTCCTACACTTAAACATTCGTTCGTCCTTGAACGAGCATAGAGACATACCTGAAGTAGTGAAAAGAAGAGGCTAATGGCTGCGTATATCTTGCTCAATCTCCTAGGTCACCTCTTCGACTGGCTGACCCCGCTAGTGAACCTTCACGGATGCAATGTTCTTTGACCTCAACTTCCAAACCTATTTGTCCAATATTGCCACCGGTTCCTCAACATAAAATATGTCCTTGTCCAACTGGACTGAACTGAAATCCAACATGTGTGATGGATCACCGTGATACTTCTGGAGCATCGAAACATGAAATATTGGATGAACTCCTGCCAAGCTGGGAGGTAAGGCAAGCTCATAAGCAACCTCCCCAACATGTTGCAATATCTCAAAAGGACCAATAAACCTCAGACTCAACTTCCCTTTCTTCCCAAATCTCATAACGCCATTCATAGACAAAACCCGAAGCAGAACCCGCTCTCCAACCATATAGGAAACATCATGAACCTTCCCGTCCGTGTAACTCTTCTGTCTAGACTTGGTTGTGCGGAGTCTATCCGGAATCACCTTAACCTTCACCAAAGCATCCTGAACCAAGTTGGTGACCAATAATATAGCCTCACCCGGCTCAAACCAACCCACCCGGGATCTACACCGCCAAGCATATAAAGCCTCGTACGGTGCCATTTGAATACTGGACTAATAGTTGTTGTTGTAGGCAAACTCCGCCAATGGCAAGAACTGATCCCAAGACCCTCCGAACTCAATCACACATGCACAAAGCATATCCTCAAGAATCTGAATAGTGCACTCGGACTGTCCGTCCGTCTAAGGGTGAAATGTTGTACTCAACTCCACCTGACGGCCCTCCAGAACCGGGATGTGAACTGAGTACCTCTATCTGAAATGATGGTGTTTACCGTAAAAATGGTAATAACAATTAAGTTTGTTAATGGGACTCTAAAAATATATGATCTATTTTTATACTAGTTGTTAGAGCAGTTGATGCTAGGTGCATATAGATGAGAGATGAAATGCGAGCTAAAACAGAGTTATAATCAAGCCGAGGGGCTTGTTATCCGAGTCTCGAATTGACCGATGAGAGGCCTCGAGGTCGATGCTTGGGCTCGAGTTTGAGCTATCGAGGATAACCGAGAAGGGAATAATCGTTAGGATATAATTAAAGGAGGCTCTTTATGGCCAATATCAAGCCATAAATGAAGAAGAAGTATGACAACAATAAATGAAGAAGTTGCCTCGAGCGAGTAAGTTAGAGAGAAAAGAGAGAGAGTTGTTATTGATCTTATGTAGAATAGTTTGAGTCACGTGCTTACAGAGTATTAATGATTCCCCTTTTATAAGAGGGGGGAATCTGAACGTAGTACAAGATACGTTGAGTGATGAAGGAAGCGGGATGGGACAGCTAACTAGCTTCATGATGTATACATAGACCAATATTGGACTGCCCAGGTAGACTTAATTAGCTCCGGATGCATTCTTTGGAAGCCTCCCATGCTCGTCGGGGTCTCAGCCAACATTATCCCTAGGGCGGGTGCCGACAGATCTTGTGGGAAGTACCCGGCTCGAGGTCTCGAGCCTCCGATGAGACCTCTTGAAGCACTTTGTCAATGAAGAAATTGGTCTCCCTATTTCACCGTACACAGATAGTCTCCGTGTTTCTTAGAGAGAAGCGATAAGAAATGATTTTGACATCCCACTCTATGGGCTACCATAATGATGTCATAATGATGACGCAACCCTTCATGAATAACGAAACATTTCACCGTTTTGCTTTTTCAGGGCCGTTTGACATGCCATGATTTCTCGTTATTCGGGGTCATAATGTTGCCGTTGATTCATCTCCCACGAACACATTGAATGCGCCTGTCATTACATTTTTTGAGGGCAATAATGGCGCCGTCAGTTACTTTGCCCTTCTCCTCTATAAATGGGGCTTCTTATGTCCAGTTTTTCATCCAAGCATCCTCCGATATCTATCCTTTTCTCTTTTCTTGCTATCTTTATTCTTTGTTGTTTAGCTATGTTTAAGGCCCATGGCCTCAAGATTTTACGGCGACATCATGCGTGCTACGACCTATCTCCCGGACCTTCCTCGGTCGGATGAAGTCTTGCCGCCTTGATGTTATTGTTATTGTTGTTGTTGTCTTAGTTAGCTCGGGGCGATGAAGTAGAGGATTTATTTCCTCCGACCCAAGGAAGTATTTGGATTGTACACCACTGCTCAGGAGGGGGCTCAGATTATACACCGCTGCTCACCCTCCTTCCTCGGCTTGGCGTATTACACCCCTTTTAGATTCCTTGGGGTATGGAGGCACCTTCTACTGGCTATCGCCTCCCAGGCCAAGGCAACGTCTCAAGAAGTGACTTTATGATGGTAATACTGGTTGAGTTCATACTAGCTAGATTTTTCACCCTGCCACTTCTTGTCCCCTTTCGGCTTCTCCTTCGTCACTTTGCTCTTTCCATTGCTTTCTTCTTCTATATCCTCCCTTTTGAAGATGCCATTCTGGGAGGTTTAAGATGAGACTACCGAGGGGATTGGGCTTGGAAGATATTATCTTTGAGGTCGCACGCCGAGGAGATGATATCGAAGATGTCGCTATTAAGGATGCACCTTTGAGAATAGGCTAGATTTCTTAGGCTTTTGTTGTATGTACACCTTTCCGTCTCTTTGTTCCTGTGTAAGGATCCCCTTGTGGGATTTTGTAACCATACGTAAGGCCCCTCGAGGGCTGTTGTAAGCAAACATTTATGAATATAAAGATATTTTATTGATTCCTGCTTTTGATGCTTGCCGTATTTCTTTATGCTTGCGGAGACCCCGAATGCACAATCCTGTTTGTCATTGATAACATCCTAAATAAGGTTGATAAACTCGAGCCACCGGGACCTTGGCTTCGCGTAAAGATGAGAAAAATGCTCTGGGCCTCAGAGTCGTGACTTACTAGTTGAGTTCCGTAATAACCTTTGAGAAGAAATTCGCTCGAGGATCTGTTGGCGAAGGCTATTTTTGATCTCTTGAAAGCAGTCTCCGAGCGAAGACTTGCTCGCACTCGGACCACTCGGGAGAAAATTTGAGTGTTAATAGCCTTATGGTGTTGTAGATAGATTCTGGAAAAGGATTTTTCCGACCCCGGACGGCACCCAGAACCAGGTTCACACATGCGACATTCGGAAAGCGCTCATTTCTCCAGGGCCTGATTCCCTTTGATGGAGATCCTCGAAGTCGGGTGCCATCTTTGTGTTGGCGAAGGCGTTGTCGGCTCCTTAGAGTATAGCCTTACCTTGACGGACGTCTTCGATATGGGGTACTGCCTCGGGACTAGAGAGGATGTTATCGGCTAGCGTTCCCAACTGGCTTTGAGGTAGGCGAATCGTTACTGCCTTTCCCACATATAATATGAGGCAGTTTACGACTTCTCAGGGGTCACCCCATTTTAAGTAGTTTCCATTTTCTTTCTGCGCCATGTTTTTAGTATTTCGGCATAATACGCCTGCACATCTTTTTGCCTTTTAGTTCTTCAACTTTGCGATCGCTATGGTGGCTATGTCGGGGTTTATCCGAGGGGGGGGGAGAGCTCTGCCCCTGGTCTTTGGGATCATCAAGGACTGTTGACTTCATGGTGTCGATTGATTACGCCATTCGTTGCTGTCGTTGAGGACAACAGAAACAGGATATGGGCAAGCCGCTTTGCTCGGGTGTTGACTGCTGGCATTATACCTTAGGAGCCCATATTATTTATTGGAGAATGGAGCTATACGCTTAGGCAATGTGCCTCGTGCTTCATCAGTTCTGCCTATGGCGAGAGCAAATTTAGTAGCTGTATCTTCCTCCCTTCTTTTGTAATGGTTTTGCGGGCGTCGAGTGACGTTCTTGACCGGCCAAGCTTGGCCCGAGAATTTGGCGGCCCACTCATTTTTGGAGGAGTGCGAGTGGTGAGCTTTGTCCCGGGACAGATGAGAAGCAAAATGCCATGGCGAGCATTGCGCTTATTCCTTTTTCGCCATCACCTTATACTTTTTACTGAGTTTTCTTCTTTAGGCCTCCAACAAGCTTGAGTCCAAACTACTTCATTGTGGAGCTAGGCTTGGGAAGACCCTAGATGAGGGTATGTCCCTTAGGCTTCTTTGCGCGGAGAAGGATGTCGAGTTGATGCACTGGCAATATGAGGCATACCAGAGCTCGAATAATGAGAGATATTTGTTGGAGTGAGTAACTTCTCATGGTATGCACTTCGTTATTTAACCTTTTAGGTTAACTTCTTGCCTATCTTAGTCTCAGAAAAAGACAGAGGCTCTGGAGCACCTTAGGGGCGAAGCCGATCAAGTTAGGAACAACTGCGGTGAGCTAAGAGCTCAAGTGCAGGCTCGAGCTTCAGAGGAGAAGGGTGCCTTGGCTAAAGTTCCTGCCTTTGAGGCCCAACTCCAATTGGCTCGTGACAACACTTCAGTTTAGGCGGATATGGTCATGAAGCTCGAGTCTGAACTTCTGAAGGTTAGGGCCGAGATCGTTAATGCTCGGGTTTAAGCAGCATTGAGCCGGGCTAAGGCTGATTAGGAGATGGCGATTCATTTGAAGGATGCTACTGATGCCCAAGCCGAGTTGAAGAGGGACCTTGATCGTGAAGAGAGGATTGAAGAATATGTTCGTTGCAGATACCGAAGATAGGTACTCGAAGAGATTGACGCCAGGGGTTTTATTCTCCCGGAAGAGCTAGCTCGAGTGAGGGCAGACGAGCGTGATGCCCGGTCACTTCTGGCCGATGCCGTAGAGAGTGAAGATAAGGCTGGTGGGTCGTAGCCTTCTGGAGCGTATGGTAGACTTTGCCGTTTTGTATGTGATATTTGCATAGTGCGTTTGTAGATGAGGAATACACCTTTTTTGCGTATGTAAATAAAAGAAAACATGAAGATTTATCTCTTAAGAACCCCTTTTTGCTTTTCTTTCGACCAGGTGGACTGGTTTCAGAGTTGGCGAGAATCCTTAGATTCGCAATATGGCTATGGGGCTCATCAGGCATGCCCTATGGCTCTTACGCATTCGGTCGACACGACCTTTATTATAAGCTGGCGTGGGAATCCTTACGTTTTTGCTTGACTGTCTTGGGTTCAGTCTCCGAGTCGGATTGCGACTCAAGCTCAATTGACCCTTAAGTTTCGTTTTTCATGGGCTGGCGACAACAGCTCTTACGCCTTGCCCTTGAGCATTTGTATTTCCACTATTTTGGGTTCATTCTCTGAGTCGGGTTGTGACTCGAGCTCAACCGACCCTCTACTTTTTTTTAGCTGGCGATAGTGGCTCTTACGCCTTAGGTCGAAGCGACCTTTTATGTATGTGGCCCTGAGGCTCATGAAGCTAGCGACGATGGCTCTTACGCTATGCCCTTAGGCATCATGTATAGTTAACTATTTTGGAACCTTTCTCTGAATCAGGTTACAACTCGAGCTCATTTTGATCCTCAAGTTTTCAAATTTTAAGCTGGTGACAGTGGCTCTTACGCTTTTGGTCGTTGCGACCTTTTAGTGTGTGGCCCTGAAGCTTGTTTGGCTGGCGACATATGGGTCTAACGCTTTTGCCCGTGGGCATATGTAGGCTTTTTTTCCTCTCATTAAGGACTTTTTGAAATGATTTTTCCTGACCCGTCGTCGGTTCGGGAAGACCCTCGATTTCAGGTCGTTAGCGGCGATGTTCAATCACCTTGGAAGGTTTATCCCATAGGCTGTGTAGCTCGAAGCCTTGTGATTTGGAGCTGACATGGTCGAAGCTCGTTTGCCTGTTGAGGGTAGCCTATTTTAACCGGGTTTTTTCGAAGTAGATTCAAAGTAATGGCCTATGATTTTGTAGTGACGGTCGGGCATCCCCGAGTCGCGTTAATTTGGCTGGTGCATCCGTATTGACCATAGTCATTTGTGTTTGGCCGGAGCCATTTTTGATCCCGAGTATGGTAGTTTAGGTGTCTACATCAAGGGTATGCCCTTTCGGGAGTCTTACAAATGCGACATATGGCCTAAACTTCGGGATTGAGTTTTGTGCCAGTAGTAAGGTCTTACAAAATTTTCGTGCCTGTTGAGGTCTTACAGTTTTGTCATGCCGTTGAGGTCTTACAGGTTTTTTCATGCTGTTGAGGTCTTACAGATTTTGTTGCTATGTTGAATAGACCTTGCTAGACCGAGTTTGCCCGCTCGGGGTCTTACCGCCTTGGGTTTTTAAGTGAGTGGCGACTGGCGACAGTCTCTGAGTCATCGCATTTGCTTAGGCTCGAAGGCTGTTACTCGCGAGTTCGGAGTTGCCTCATTGAGGGCTTACGAGCATGGTGTTCCATCCCTTGAGGCCATGCGTTTCTCTTTCGAACTTTTGATGTCAGTCCAGTACTCGAGGTACCTTCGATGTTGGATATGCTTAGCAATTTCTGTGTTGCCTTACCTGAAGGCTTTATGGTTTCGGAGTTTCGAGCTGGAGGTCATCTGAGTGTTAAATTGCCGACGTCAATCCCCGAGTGTTCGGGACATTTCCGGCGGAGGAATTGTTGCCTTATCTTGCGAAGGTGTTTTTGACAAAAGGTATTCTTTGATTATTCGGTACAATAGTACACGTATTCGCCGATGGGAGCCTGGCTATGTGGAAACGATTCGTTTGACTGTTTGGACCGATACATTACTTTCCTATAGGGGCCCCATTTGGCATTTCATGAATTTTCTGAGCGGGTGGCTTCCTGGGGAAATGCCCCTTAGCATTCAAAGTTGACTTCAAAAGAAGTTTTGAGAAGTTGTTGAGTTTCCCTTAGGTAGCACGTAGACGTTGCCTCGTTAAAAACCTTGCCGGTAAAACCCTTCTTTTGGGACAAAAACTCGATCGAAGGAAAAGAGTGCAATGTGTGCTTTTAGAACCTTAAGGTCTTCAGGCAGGGTTAGCATTCTGACCGCTTCGATCGAGTGCCTGCATAAGGGTTATTCCTAAATTCGAAACAAAAAGGGAGATGGTCGCACCTTGAAGTGAGATATGCCAGCGATGCCTCGGGGATTGATACACTACAATCGTGATGGCTGATTTGTTTCAATTGCCCGAGGTGAGGACGCAGTATGGTCTTTTACTTCATTTCACCAAGTTCGATCGAGGGTGAGTCCCGATTTGCCCTTTGGTTTAGTTGGGGGCAAGGGTATGAGCGTTGGTGCCACATCGTGTATTGCGAACATTTCCCTTGCCGCATGCTATTCCCCGTAGACTGTTTTAATTCCATCCTTTGTTGGAAATTTCATCATCTGATGAAGGGTGGATGGTACTGCTCTGATGCAGTGTATCCACGGCCGCCCGAATAAGGCGTTATACCTCATGGCTCCTTTGATGACATGGAATTTAGCGTCTTGGTCGTGCCGGCCACGGTGATCGGAAGGATGATTTCTCCTTTCGTTGTTTCACTTGCCATGTTAAATTCATTGAGGACTTGAGTGGCGGGTACGATTTGGTTGAGCAATCCGAGCTACTCTATCACCCTCGACTTGACAATATTATCCGAGCTACCTGGATCCTCGAGTACACATTTTATTTGAAAAGAATTTACAAGGAAGGAGATTACCAGTGCATCATTGTGAGATTGAGACAAGGCCTCGGTGTCTTCTTCGCTGAATGTGAGGGCGTCCTCGAGATTAAATCCTCGGGTCCGGTTTTTCTCTGGTGATGGATATTTTCGTTCTTCTCATTACGGGTTCCTGCGGGGCATCGGTATCCCTCATGATCATGTGGATGACAGGTTGTGGCTCGTTTGCCTCGTTCTTCTTGGTTGCCTCCCTTTCCCGGAACTGATTTTTGGCTCGATCGCTAAGGAATTCCCGGAGATGTGTTTTGGTAAGTAGTCGAGCTACCTCTTCTCATAGCTGATGACAATCCTCGGTCCTGTGGTCATGCGTGTTGTGAAATTCGCATACCAAGTTGTAATTCCTTTGTGAAGGATCCGGCTGTATAGGTTTGGGCCACTTCGCATCTCTGATTTTACTGATGGTGAACAAGATGTCAGACACATCGACGTTGAAGTTGTATTCTAACAAGTTGGGCGCACCCGTTGTCATTATGTTCTGATCGAACCTAGCTCTATTGATGAGCTCTCAAGGATCCTGTCCTCGATCCACTCTCCGATCATTGCGAGGTAGGTTGCGCCTTGGGGCGTTCCTCCTATCTTCGAGGTATGGCTGATACCTTTTTTTGTTGGTTTTGGTTCCTTTGCCAGGAGCCTACTCGGGTATACCGAGCCCGAAGGGGCTCCCACCTGGTCATCCTCGGCCCTGATCTTCGACTAGTACTGGTTATGGACGTCTAACCAGGTCACAGCTGATTACTCAATCAGGTTCTATTTTAGCTGTTTTGATGCCACCGAGCTTCGTTCGTTTAGACCTTGACTGAAGGCATGCACTGCCCAATCGTCGAAGACTGGCAGTTGCTCCATCTATTCCATTTAAAAGCGAGACACGAATTCCCACAACATCTTGTTCACCCTTTTGCTTGATTTTGAAAATGTTGGACTTCCTCATCGCTACTTTGACGGCACCGGCATGTGCCTTTACGAAGGAGTCTGCTAGTATGGCGAATGAATCTATGGAGTTAGGAGCAAAGTTGTGATACCACATCATGGCCCCTTTCAAGAGTGTTTCCTCGAATTTTTTCAACAATACGGACTCGATCTCGTCAGTCTTTATATCGTTGCCTTTTACCGCACAGATGTAGGCAGTAACGTGTTCATTAGGGTCAGTGGTCCCATTGTACTTAGGGAGTTCCGGCATTCTAAACTTCTTTGGAATGGGTTTCGGTGCCACCTCCTTGGGGAATAGCCTTTGTATGAACTTCTTCGAATCCATGCCCTTGAGGACCGTGGGCGCATACGGGTTCTGGTCGACCCTAGAGTTATAGGTCTCGACCTTCCTGTCATTGGCTGCTATCATTTTCTTGCCCGATTCGACCCTTTTGGTGAGATTCTCAAGCATTTTTACTATAGCTGGGTCGGCTATCGATTCGTTATTACTCGATCTCTCGGGTACCTATTCAGCTGGGGGAGCTATTTCCGGTGCTGCCGTGCTGGGAGTCTTGGGGTGTATTTGTAACTGAGCGATAGCCAACTGTTATGCTTGCAACATTTCGAAAATAACATGAAGATTAACTTCCTGTTCTTCCCGGTCCTGGGTCTTCTCGGTTTCCTGTTGGTCGTCATGTCGTACGCTCTTGTCAGTGCGTGAGGTTTCGTCGACTTGCTGTGCGTCCTGCGAATCTGCGTCTGCTGGAATCGGTCCGAGCACATTATTGGGGTTCTGCGGAGGCGCGCCAATATTTGGAACATCCACATAGTTTTCTCTATGGTCTTCAAGGTTGTTGTTTTCAACTCTGTTCACCGAGCCATACATTTTCACCTGAAATCGAAGATCTTGGACAAGAAAAAGTATGAAAGATAACTTGCATTGTGTGACGAAACCAGCAAGAAAATAATCACTATTATTTTTATCCCCACGGTGGGCACCAAACTGTTGACCGTAAAAATGGTAATAATAACTAAATTTGTTAATGGGACCCTAAAAATACGTAATCTATTTTTATGCTAGTTGTTAGAGCATTTGATGCTAGGTGTATGTAGATGAGAGATGAAATAATAGCTAAAACAGAGTTATAATCAAACCGAGGGGCTTGTTATCCGAGTCTCGGATTGACCAATGAGAGGCCTCGAGGTCGATGCTTGGGATCGAGTTTGAGCTATCGGGGATAAACGGGAAGGGAATAACAGTTAGGATATAATTAAAGGAGGCTCTTTATGGCCAAGATCAAGCAATAAATGAAGAAGAAGTATGACAACAATAAATGAAGAAGTATCCTCGAGCGAGTAAGTTAGAGAGAAAAGGGAGAGAGTTGTTATTGATCTTATGTAGAATAGTTGGAGTCACTTGCTTACAGAGTGTTAAAGATTCCCCTTTTATAAGAGGGGGAAATCCAAACTTAGTACAAGGTACGTTGAGTGATAAAGGAAGCGGGATGGGACATCTAACTAGCTTCATGACGAATACGTAGACCAACATTGGGCTGCCCAGGTAGACTTAATCGGCTCCGGATGCATTCTTCGGAAGCCTCCCATGCTTGTCGGGGTCTCATCCAACATTGGGCTGCCCAGGTAGACTTAATCGGCTCTGGATGCATTCTTCAGAAGCCTCCCATGCTCGTCGGGGTCTCGGCCAACATTATCCCCAGGCTGGGTGCCGATAGATCTTGAGTGAATTACCCAGCTCGAAGTCTCGAGCCTTCGAGGCGACCTCCTGAAGCACTTTGTCAATGAGAAATTGGTCCCCCCGATTTCACCATACACAGATGAAAACTGGAATACCATGCAGACGAACAATCTCCTGGATATAAATCTCCGCTAATCGCTCTGAAGAATAAGTAGTACACACAGGAATGAAATGAGCGGACTTGGTCAGCCAATCCACAATCACCCAAGTGGCATCGAACTTTCTCAAAGTCCGTGGGAGCCCAACTACAAAGTCCGTGGTGATCCGCTCCCACTTCCACTCCAGAATCTCTATCTGCTGAAGCAACCCACCCGGTCTCTAGTGCTCATACTTCACCTGCTGACAATTGAGGCACCGAGCTACAAACCCAACTATATTTTTCTTCATTCGCCTCCACCAATAGTGATGTCTCAAATCTTGGTACATCTTTGCGGCACCCGGATGAATGGAATATCGCGAGCTATGGGCCTCCTATAAAATCAACTCCCGAAGCCCATCAACATTGGGTACACAAATCTGACCCTGCATCCTCAATATCCCATCATCACCAATAGTCACATCTCTGGTGTCACCGTGCAAAACCTTGTCCTTGAGGACATGCAAATGAGGGTCATCAAACTGACGCTCCCGGATACGATCAATCAAGGAAGACCGAGAAACCACGCAAGTTAGAACCCGACTGGGCTCCAAAAGATCTAATCTCACAAACTTGCTGGCTAAGGCCTGAACATCCATCGCCATGAGCCTCTCCGCTGCTGATGAATAAGCCAAACTCCCCAAACTCTCTGCCCGGCGACTCAAAGCATCCGCCACCATATTGGCCTTGCCCGAGTGATACAAGATAGTGATATCATAGTCCTTCAGCAGATCTAACCACCTCTTCTAATGCAAATTAAGATACTTCTGCTTGGATAGAGGGTGAAAACCCCGGTGATCAGTATCAATCTCACAAGGCACACCGTACAAATAATGACGCCAGATCTTCAAGGCATGAATAATAGCAACGAACTCGAGATCATGGACAAGATAATTCTTCTCATGTACCTTCAACTATCTGGACACGTAGGCAATCACCCTACCGTCCTGCATCAATACTGCTCCAAGGAAAATCCTCAAGGCATCATAATAGACAGTATAGGACCCCGAACCTGTAGGCAATATCAAAACTGGGGTTGTAGTCAAAGATGTCTTGAACTTCTGAAAGCCCGCCTCACACTTTTCCGTCCACTGGAATGGAGCACCCTTCTGGGTCAGCCTGGTCATAGGTGCTGCAATAGATGGAAACCCCTCAACAAATCGACGGTAGTAACCTGCCAAGCCAAGAAAACTGCGGATATTTGTAGTTGAGGATAGTCTGGAACAACTCTGCATTGCTTCCACTTTCTTCAGATCCACCTGAATGCACTTACTTGAAACCACGTGGCCCAAGAATGCCATGGAATCCAACCAAAACTCACATTTTGAGAACTTTGCATATAACTTCTTTTCCCTCAAAGTCTGAAGCACTGTCCTCAGGTGCTGCTCATGATCTTCCTAACTCCAGGAATACACCAGAATATCATCAATAAAGACAATGACGAACGAGTCAAGATACGGCCAGAACACACTGTCCATCAAATGCATAAAGGCTGTTGGGGCATTGGTAAGCCCAAATGACATAACAAAAAACTCATAATGACCATACCGAGTCCTGAAAGTAGTCTTCGGGATATCTGGCTCCTTAACCATCAACTGATGGTAACCTGAATGCAAGTCAATTTTAGAAAATACTCATGCACCCTGTAGCTAGTCAAACAAATTATCAATACGAGGCAAAGGATAACGGTTCTTCACTGTAACTTTGTTTAAAAAGCAATAATCAATGCACATACGCATAGAACCATCCTTTTTCTTCACAAATAAGATAGGAGCACCCCAAGGTGATACACTAGGCCGAATAAAACCCTTATCAAGCAATTCCTGTAACTGATCATTCATGTCCTTCAACTCAGGAGGGGCCATACGATATGGAGGAATAGAAATGGGCTGAGTGCTCGGTAACAAATCAATGCCAAAATCAATATCTCTATCGGCAACATGCCCGGAAGATCAGTTGGAAACACCTAAAAAAAATCCCGTACTACTGGGACTGAATCAACTGTAGGGGTATCAATACTGACATCTCTCACATAAGCTAGATATGTGTCACACCCCTTCTCAACCATACGCTGAGCCTTAAGGAATGAAATAACTCTACTGGGAGCATGATCTATGGTACCCATCCACTCTACTCGTGGTACACATGGCATAGCCAGTGTCACGGTTTTGGCGTGACAATCAAGAATAGCATAATGGGGTGACAACCAGTCCATGCCTAAGATAACATCAAAATCTACCATGCTGAGCAATAATAAATAGGCTCTGGTCTCAAAACCACTAAGAGCAACCACACACGACCGATAAACGTGGTCCACAACAAGAGAATCTCCCACAGTAGTAGAAACATAAATAGGGGAGCTCAAAGAGTCCCGAGATACACCCAAATGCGGGGCAAAATCAGAAGACACATAAGAATAAGTGGAGCCTAGATCAAATAAAATCGATGCATCCCTATGACAAACCAAGACAATACCTGTGATGACAGAATCAGAGGCGACAACCTCGGTACGGGCAGGAAGAGCATAATATCTGGCCTAGCCTCCCCCTCTAGGGTGACATCTACCTCCCTGACCTCTACCTCTAGCTGGCTGAGTAGGTGGGGTAGCAACTGGTGCTATAACCATAGCCTGATAACTCTGCGGGGAATGCTCTGGCTGAGAAGTCTGTGGAGGTGCACTCCTCCAAAGTCTAGGGCAATCCCTCACCATATGACGTTTGTCACCACACTCAAAATAAGCTCTAGGAGGACGTTGAGACTGTGACTAGCACGAGCCAAGTCTGCTGGACTGACCTTTGAAAGCACCCTGCGTAGGAGGCGCACTAGATACTAGAGGTGCATAATAAGGCTCCCGAGGCCTAGGAGCTAGAATACCACTAGGTACTAGAAGAGCTGAATGAACGGGGCGACTCACATGACCCCTACCATGACGAATTGCAGTTGGAGCACGGGCACCAGAATAATGGCCCGACTCTCGAGACATCTTGGCCTCCCTCTCCTCATTGTCCCTAGCATGCATACCCTCTATCCTCCTAGCAATGCTCACCACCTGCTGATCAGAAATATCCATCTCCAACTCAAGATCCATGCTAGACCTGATGCTGGGAATAAGCCCCTCAATAAACCGGCGAATCCTCTCGCAAACAGTAGAAACCAAGGCTGGGGAATGTCTATCCAAGCTAGTGTAACAGACATCATACTCCAAGACAGTCACAACACCCTGGTGCAAATGCTCAAACTCTGCGCGCCATGCGTCCCTGAGGCTCTGAGGAACATATCTGAAAATTGAGTCTAAGTTAGGGAAGCTACCTCATCCGGACTGTCTAACTCATACGTACGCCACCACTCATAGGTGGCCCCTCAAAGCTGGAAGGAGTGAAGGAAACCCTGCTCGATCCTGATATACCCATGGTATGGAGGATACGGTAGCACTCATCTAGAAATCCAAGAGTATCGTCTGATGCTAGACCACTAAATACAGGAGGCTTGTAATTCTTGAACCTCTCAAGCCTCAACTGCTTATATTCGGAAGCCGCTGCCCTGTCCTCGGACTGATCTGTGACTGTAGGCTATACATGAATAATCTTTGGGACCTGATCAACATGCAATCACTGCTCAGGAGTCAGGTGGCGGGAGTCTGTGCTCCTCCCCGGCCTGAGATGTAGCTGCAGCAAAGGGAAGCAACCCTGCCAGAGCCAGAGTGGTGTACATGCTCATGAACTGCGCAGAGTCTCCTGGAGAGCTGGGGTAGTAGTAGCAGTAGGCGTAATAGGTTCCTAGACTCTGGCTGGAGCTGCTGTCACGACCCAAGTTCGCCCTCCGTGAACTGTCGTGACGACACCTAGTCTCTACGACTAGGTAAGCCTAACAATTGCGGAAAAAGAACTAAAATGCAGAAAACTAATAAAAACTGAAGATAAACAAATATAGAAGTGTTTAAGATGCCGCTCGGTATATACCAATACAAGATCTCAGAAACTAAACAATTCCAAAAAACCCGAAATCTCATGAAATCACAAGCTGTTGAATAACTACAAGTGTCTAACTCTAGAATGTCTAAACAAAAGTAAATACAGAAGGGCTAATACTATAAGAGAGAATTGAAAGGGACTCCTTAGTCTGCGGACACAGTAGATATACCTTGAAGTCTCTGGAGAATCACCTCGCCTCAAGGGTAGTGGGACTGAGTCGAAGTACCTGGATCTTCACATGAAAAACATGCGCAGAAAGGGCATGAGTACACCACAACAGTACTCAGTAAGTGTCAGGCCTAACCTCGGTCGAGTAGTGACGAGGAAGGTTAAGGCCTTACTGATTATAGCTGAAAAACGATGTAAAACAGTATAGAATATGACAATGTAATTAAATGCTAACAGTAAGAAGTAACACATGATAATAAAAATAATAATGCTGACTAAAAGGAAAATTCAGTTTAGGGTTTAAAACCCTAATGCTGATTGCATGGAAAAGCTCAGTTTAGGGTCAGTATCCCGAGGATCTCTTAGTATCCTCAATATGTGTGATGGGGATCACTCAGTATCCTGAGGATCTCTTAGTATTCTTAATATATATATATATATGCTGGGGATCTCTTGGTATCCCAAGGATCTTTTAATATCCTCAATATACGTGCTGGTGATCTTTCGGTATCCCGCACTACAGTCCAAATCAATATAGGTGCAAGGGATCTCCCAGAATACGTAGTCCTAAAGTAAACATGCAGGAGGATATCCCGGGATACCGCCCCGTAGTCCCAAAGTAAACACATAACAACAACACGAATAATACTCAATTCAATTCAAATTCCATACCAAGGTAACACAAGTATTTCTATCCTAGCATGCTACACATAATCCAAATAAGGCAGTTTGAGCAAATAAAGCAATTAAGTCAATTAGACATGCTTCCCTAAGCTAACAACAGGCTTAAATTGCAAGTAGTATAAGCAAGAAAGGAAACACAATTAGAGTTACTTAATGAAAACAGGATTTTAAACAATTAGCACAAGTACGCACTCGTCACCTCACATACAAGACATTTCAAATATCAATAATATCAAATCCTAAAGGGATTTAGAAGTTCCCCCATACAAGGTTAGGCAAGCCACTTACCTCGAACTGGCTCAAAATCAACCCGAAACCACATTCTTGCCACGAGTAGTCAACTCCAAATGGCTCAAATCTATTCAATTCAATTGCATAATGTAAATATAACTTCAAGTAACTGATTCCACAAATAAATTTTAAGCTAATACGCGAAATTAGGAAAAATAACCAAAATGCCCCCTGGGCCCACGTCTCAGAATCGGGTAAAATTTACGGATTATGAAACCTCATTCACTCACAAGTCTAACCATACCAAAATTATCCAAATCCAATGTAAATTCCCAATCAAAACTCGAAAATTAGGTCTAAGAACTTTTCCAAATTTTTAACAATTTCTCACCCCAAATATGAAATTAGATGATGAATTCGTGTTTAGATTAATTGGTTATAAGCAAAAAGGAGTTAAGAATTATTACCCAATCGATATCTCTGAAAATCTCTCAAAATCTCGCTCAAATCTGAGCTCCCAAGCCCTTGTTTTGATAAAAATGGCCAAACCCTCGACTTTGAAATTTTAAATTCTGCCCAGATAATTCCTTCTTCACGAATGTGGAAAGACCCTTGCGTTTGCGAAACACAACTTCAAATGGTCTAGTCTTCCTTCATCGCGAACGCGATGTCCCTGTCATGAATTCGGTGACCAACTTCCCCCCTCCTACGCGAATGCGGGACCATCTTCGGGAACACGTAGGCATAACACCTCACAACCTCAAGAATGCGGGAACACCTTCGCAAATGCGAAGCATTAAACCTCCACCAGCCCCAGCTCCTCTTTGCAAACTCGAGACTACACTCGCGAACTCGAAGAAGGAAACCAGAACTGACCTGCTGCAATTGTTTTGTAATTCTCTAAGTCTAAAAATGACCCGTTGAGCATCCGAAACACACCTAAGGACCCCGGGACCTCAACAAAACATGCCAATCAATCCTAAAACATCATTCAAACTTGTTCCAACTTTCGGAATGCTCAAAACAACAACAAAATACCAATTTAACATCGGATTCAAGCATAAGAACTCCAAAAATTCTCAAATTACGCTTTCGATCAAAAATTCTATTAAACCTCGTCTGAATGACCTAAAATTTTTCAAGCACATCACATTCAACACTACGGAGGTATTTCAACTTCCGGAATCCCATTCCGACCCCGATATCAAAATCTCACTATCGAACCAGAAACTTCAAAAATTTAACTTTCGGCATTTCAAGCCTAAATAAGCTATGGACCTCCAAAATACAATCCAAACATGCCCTTAAGCCCGAAATCATCCAATGGAGCTAACGGAACAGACGAAATTCCATTCCGAGGATGTCTTCACACTACTCTGACTACAGTCCAAATTCTAAAACTTAAGCTCTCTTTTAGGGATTAAGTGTCCCAAAACACTTCCAAACTCAAAACCAAACATCCCGGCAAATCAAAATAGCAGAAACAAACACAGAGAAAACAGTTAATAGGGTATCCGAGCATTAAATTCTTAAAACGACCGGTCGGGTTGTTACAAACAACCCATGAATTTCGATTAAAATAGCATCAAAATCACCCCAGAATAGTCAATGTTTGGTTGATGTTTTGAGCGAAGCTCCAGTTCCAGTTTGAAGTCTTGTTCGCGTTTTGGCTCCGCATTTGTTGCCGATTTTGGTCTTTGCTCAAGTAAGCTCATTCTCATAGTTAAGAATTTGAATTCTCTGTATACTGATATTACTCTTTAAATTCCCGGATCAAGATGTTCGATTGATACGCAAATGTGTGAATTTACGAAAATTTTGAGCACAAATTGTAATGCATCAAATAATTATTTTTTCTTTTTTCATTTTTTTGTAGTAAGTGAAGTTAGTTGCTTTAACTGGTAATTGGAGTTCAAAATTTGAGTTTATAATGTTTTATTATTACTTTCTCAGGGTGTTTGTTGTAATTTATTTTTCTTTACTGTAATTTGAGTTTGATCCTTTTCTTTTTCATTTTTATTGTTCAGTCTTGTCATTGGTAATGGTGAGAGGTCGAAATGTTCGTTTATGTTGCATTTGTGAAGTAACTGTTTGAAAAAAAACCTAGTCATTAGGACCATAATGCTCCTGTGGCATGGTCACAATATGTAAATCCCAATTCGAGTGTGCGTTTCACGTGACTAGACTATAACTTCAAACAATAATTAAAATAAATATGTTGTAAATCGCGGGTGCGTTTCACGTGACGTGATTCGCTATATATACAAAAACAAATGAGTGCGCGACATTACGACTTGTTCAAATAAGTTCCATAAGTACTAAAAGTGGTTAATTGAATAATTAAAAGCGGTTTAAAAGGTAAAATACACAATAGGTTTAAAACATGTAATAAATAAAATAATTAGACCAAATATTAATAGTTGAGCGGCCGTGCTAAAATCACGGAACTCGGGAGTGTCTCACACTTTCTCTCGGGTTCACAGAATTCCATACCTGATCTTTTGGTTTTTACGAACTTTAAAACAGAGTCAAATTTCCTCGATTTGAGATTTAAAATAAACCGGTGACTTGGGACACCATAAATTATTCCAAGTGGAGACTCTTACTAAATAAATAATCCCATTTCGATTAAGGTCACTTAAATTGGAAAAACTCCCTATCCCCTCGGGAAAAAGGAGATGTGACACATGTGTTAGTCATTCGAGTGGTGGATTTGGGATCGGTTATGGTGATTCATGTGTTCTATGAATTTGGAGACTGGGAGTTCTCAGAAGCAGATTGTTTCGGGGTTGCGGATTGTGAAGATATGGCCAAAGTTAGCTAGATGGTAGTACGTGCTATGTTTAGGTCATTGTGGACTTTTGGAGGGCCATTTATCCATTTGGGGATGACTGAAGTTGATTTGGTGTCCCATCGGAAGTCCCAATGAGGATTTCTTTCTACACCGGGTTGGACTTGTTGACTCAGCACCAATATTGTCACGACCCTAAACCCGGACCTGGTCGTGATGACGTCTCTCGTGAAGACAAGGCCAGCGGACACACTTCCAAATTATTTTAAGCAGTTAAAATAATACCAATTAATTCTTTAACATAATAATAATCCCAAAATAAGGTGAATACTACAGTTGCAGAATAGACAAAGCCCGATATCGGGGTGTCACCAGTCATGAGCATCTACTATCCAAATAAAGCAGGAAAAGTCTACATAGTCTATTACAGAACTAAAACAATGTAAATAAGATAGGGGGAGAAGCACTGGGCTGCGAACGCCGAGCAGCTACCTAGTGAATCTCCGAATCCGCCTGAGCTGCAAGAAATCAACACTCGCTAGCGGGACCCGAAGCACCTGAATCTGCACACAGGGTGCAGGGAGTAAATTGAGTACTCCAACTCAGTGAGTAATAATAATAAATGAAGACTGATCGATAAGAAATCATGTAAAAGCACATCAACATGCTCTAAAGAAGTAGTATAAAATTAGTAAAAGCAATGAAACAGTGAAAACATGTAAAAACACTTAGTTCAGAAGAAGCTTCTTTAAAACACATTTTTAACAGTTAAACAATTAAATGAAAAACAACTAGAATAGATAAACACATAAAAATCCACCCCTCAGGCACAATGTCAACAGAATCCGCCCCTCGGGCAATATCATGGAACAACACCAGCCCCTCGGGCTATATGTCATATCACAATGGATACCCGCGCTCACTGGGGGTGTACAGACTCTGGGAGGGGCCCCTTATGGCCAAGCGCAATATCAAGCCATCTCGTGGCATAATCAGTAGGCTCTCAGCCTCCTATCAACAAGCCACCTCGTGGCGTACAATGTCAGGTCCTCGGCCTCATAATCATAAATCAGTGCATCCTCACAACACAAGTCATCGGCCTTACTCAGTCAGAATCTCATAAGCCACTCGGTCAATAGTAAAACATGATGCTCCGCTCAAATTATCATTTAGAATATCATTTAATGTGTTAAAACAGAGTAACCATGGCTGAGTTATGAAAACAGTAGAATATGGCATGACTGAGTACAAGTATAAAGTCAATACAGTGAGGAAATATCAGTAAAAATCCCCTAAGGGTTCAAATGGTTGGCACAAGGCTCAAATATGGCATTCAGCCCAAAACATGATGATATCAAATAGTTTTCAGTCAAATACTTGGTAAAACAGTCATTCGGGATGGACTAAGTCACCATCCCCAACGGTGCACGACCCCACGCTCGTCATCTAGCATGTGTGTCACCTCAATATAGCACAACGATGTGTAATATGGGGTTTCATACCCTCAGGACAACATTTACAATCATTACTCACCTCTATCAGGTCGAAATCTCTAGCTCGCGATGCCTTTGCCTCTCGAATCGGCCTCCGGATGCTCCAAATCTAACCAAAATCAGTGCAAAACCATCAAAATATGCTAAGGTAATAAAGCCCACTCGAAAGAAATCAAATTACACAACAAATCCTGAAATTTGCCAAACCCGACCCCCGAGTTCATTCATATCAAAAGTATCAAAATTCAACCAGAAATGACCCCTCAAATCACAAATTTTAGGTCTCCAATTACAAGCCCTAGTTCTTCAATATTAGGATTAAATTCCATGATTAATTAGGTATAATTCACATTAGAATCAAATATTAAGTCCATAAATCTTACCCCAAGTGTTCCCCCTTGAATCCCTCTTCAATTCTCTTCAAAAGCTCCAAAATCGCTCAAAAATGGTGGAAGTTAGCCCCAAAATCGCGGACAATGGCTATTTAAACATTCTGCCCAGGCATTCAAATCCTTCTTCGCGAACGTGGTCAAAGCCTCGCGTTCGCGAAGCACAAACTTAAGTTGACCAAATTTTCCTCCTTTGCGAATGCATTTTACCTCTCGCCAACCTGATGCCCCCTGACTCCAACCTTCGCGAACGCGACTCCCCTTCTCGCGAACGCGATGCTCAATGGTCCAGCCCTTCGCAAACGTAGGCCCTCCCTTGCGAACGTGAAGGCCAAAACTTCAGCCTCACCTGCTAACCCTTTGCGAATGCGTGGTTCCACTCGCGAACGCGAAAGCCAATTGTCTGCAACACTCAATAGCAATTTTCTGCAACTTTCCAAAACAGGAAATGGTCCGATTGACCACCCGAAACTCACCCGAGGCCCCCGGAACCTCAACCAAACATGCCAACATAACCCATTATATCATTCAAACTTGTTCCAATCTTGGGAACGCTCAAAACAACATCAAAACACCAAATTCGCATCGGATTCAAGCCTAAGAAATTCAAAAATCTTCTAAATTACATTTTTGATCAAAAATACTACCAAACCACGTCCGGATGACCTGAAATTTTGAACACATATCCCAAATGACATAACGGAACTATTGCAACTCCCAGAATTCCATTATGACCCCTATATCAAAATCTCACCTATCAACCGGAAAACGCTTAAATTCCAATTTCGCCAATTCATGCCTAATCCACTCTGGACCTCCAAAACACATTCCAATCATGCTCCTAAGTCCCAAATCACCTCCCGAAGCTATCCGAACCATCGTAACTCACATCTGAGCCATCTAACACATAAGTCAACATCTAGTTGACTTTTCCAACTTAAGCTTCCTCAAAAGAGACTAAGTGTCTCAAACCTTACCAAAACCTTTCCGAACCCGAACCAACCAACCCGATCACATATAGAACCGATAAACAAAGAAATAAGAAGCAAAAATGGGGGAAACGGAGCGGTAACTCATGAAACGACTGGACAGGTCGTCACATCCTCCCCCTCTTAAACAAACATTCATCCTCGAATGAGTCAAGAAACATACCTGAAGCCTCAAACAGGTGAGGATATATGCTCGCATTTCCTGCTCGGTCTCCCAGGTAGCCTCCTCTATGGGACGACCACTCCACTGCACTTTCACTGAAGCTATATCCTTTGATCTCAACTTTCGAACCTGACGCTCCAAAATAGTTGCTGACTCCACATCATAAGTCAAATCATCATCTAACTGAACCGTTTTGAAATCCAGAACATGAGACAGATCCCCAACATACTTCCAGAGCATAGAAACATAAAATACCGGATGCACACTCGACAAGCTAGGTGGCAAGGCAAGCTCATAAGCCACCTCCCCAATCCTCCGAAGCATCTCAAAAGGCCCAATGAACCGAGGACTCAATTTACCCTTCTTCCCAAACCTCATAACACCCTTCATGGGTGAAACCTTCAACATGACCTTCTCACAAACCATGTAGGACACATCCCAAACCTTCTTGTAAGCATAAATCTTTTGTCTCGACTGCGCTGTACGAAGCCTCTCCTGAATCACCTTCACCTTTTCTATAGCATCCTGCACCAAGTCTTTCCCCAATAGCCTAGCCTCACCTGGCTCAAACTAACCAACTGGAGATTTACACCGCCTCCCATACAAAGCCTTATATGGAGCCATCTGAATACTCGACTGGTAGCTGTTGTTGTAGGCAAACTCTGCGAGCGGTAGAAATTGATCCCATGACCCTCCCAAATCAATGACACAAGCATGCAACATGTCCTCCAATATCTGAATAGTGCGCTCAGACTGCCCGTCCATCAGAGGGTGAAAAACTGTGTTCAACTCAACCTGAGTACCCAACTCTCGCTGCACAGATCTCCTAAACTACGAAGTAAACTAAGTTCCCCTATCTGAAATGATGGAAACTGGGACACCATGCAAACGAACAATCTCTCGGATAAAAATCTCTACCAACCGCTCTGAAGAATAGGCAGTACACACATGAATGAAGTGTGCAGACTTGGTCAGCCGATCCACAATCACCCAAATAGCATTGAACTTCTTCAAAGTTCATGGGAGACCAACTACAAAGTCCATGGTGATTTGCTCCCACTTCCACTCTGGAATATCCATCTTCTGAAGCAAACCACCCGATCTTTGATGCTCGTATTTCACCTGCTGACAATTGAGACACCGAGCTACAAATCCCACAATGTCTTTCTTCATTATCCTCTACCAATAATGCTATCTCAGATCCTTATACAGCTTCGCGACACCCGGATGAATGGAATACCGCGAGCTATGGGCCTCCTCCAGAATCAACTCTCGAAGCCTATCTACATTGGGCACACATATCCGACCCTACATCCTCAACACCCCATCATCACCAATGGTCACATCTCTGGCATCATCGTGCTGAACTCTATCCTTAAGGACAAGCAAATGAGGATCATCATACTGGCGCTCTCTGATGCAATCATATAAGGAAGGTCGAGAAATCACACAAGCCAATACCCGACTTGGCTCCGAAATATCTAACCTTATGAACCGATTGGCCAAGGCCTGAACATCAAATGCAAGAGGTCTCTCCCCAACTGAAATATATGCCAAACTCCACATAATCACCGCCTTCCGACTCAAAGCATCGGCCACCACATTGGCCTTCCTCGGATGGTACAATATAGTAATATCATAATCCTTTAGCAACTCCAACCATCCTCAAATTGAGATCCTTCTGCTTGAACAAGTGCTGGAGGCTACGATGATAAGTAAACACCTTAGAAGACACACCGTACAAGTAATGCCTCCAAATCTTCAACGCGTGAACTATGGCAGCCAACTCCAAATCATGAACGTGGTAGTTCTTCTCATGGGGCTTCATTTGGCGAGAAGCATAAGCAATAACTCTACCCTCCTACATCAAAACACACCCAATACCAACCCTCGAAGCATCACAATACATGGTATAGGAACCTGAAGCTAATGGCAAAACTAACACTGGAGCTGTGGTCAACGCTGTCTTGAGCTTCTAAAAGCTCTCCTCACACTCATCCGACCATACAAATAAAGCACCCTTCTAAGTCAACTTGGTCAAGGGCAATGCGATAGATGAGAATCCCTGAACAAACCGGTGGTAATAACCCGCCAAACCAAGAAAATTGTGAGTCTTTGTGGCTGAGGACGGTCTGGGCCAACTCTAAAACGCCTCTATCTTCTTTGGATCAACCTGAATACCTTCACTGGACACCACGTGCCCCAAGAAAGCCACTGAACTGATCCAAAACTCACATTTGGGGAATTTTGCATAAAGCTTCTCCTCCCTCAATCTGTGTAACACAACTCTCAAATACTCCGCGTGCTCCTCCTAACTACGCGCGTATACCAGAATATCATTAATGAAGACTATGATTAACGAGTCGAGATAAGGTCGGATCACACTGTTCATCAAATGCATGAACGTTGCTGGGGCATTGGTCAGCCCAAAAGACATCACCAAGAACTCATATTGACCATATCGGGTCCTGAAAGCTATCTTAAGTATTCGTGTCCCTGATCTTTAACTGGTGATAACCTGAACGGAGATCAATCTAGGAGAACACTCTCGCTCCCTGAAGCTGGTCAAATAAATCATCAATGCAAGGCAAAAGATACTTGTTCTTAATTGTTACTTTGTTCAACTGCCTATAATCAATGCACATCCTCATAGTACCATCCTTCTTCTTCACAAATAGAACCGGCACACCCCAAGGTGACACACTAGGCTGAATGAACCCCTTATCAAGGGGTTCCTGAAGCTGCTCCTTTAACTCCTTCAACTCTGCTGGTGCCATACGATACGACAGAATAGAAATGGGCTGAGTGCCCAGCACCAAGTCAATACCAAAATCAATATCCCTGTCCAGTGGCATGCCCGACAGGTCTGTAGGAAACACATCGGGAAACTCCCTCACAATTGGAACAGAATCAATACTACACCAACATCCCTCATAAAGGCTAGATATGAAAGACAACCCTTCCCAACCATATGCTGGGCCTTCAAGAATGAAATTACCCTACTAGGAACATAATCAGTCAAACCTCGCCACTCAATCCGTGGCACATCCGGTATAGCCAATGTCACTGTCTTAGCATGACAGTCCAGAATAGCACAATACAAAGATAGACAATCCATGCCCAAAATGACATCAAAATCCACCATACATAATAATAAAAGATCCACTCGGGTCTCTAGAGCCCCAATAGTCACCACACACGACCGATACACACAGCCTACAACAATAGTATCGCCCACCGGAGTAGATACATGAACAGGTGAAACAATAGACTCATGGGGCGTATCCAAATAATGAGCAAAATATGATGACACATAAGAAAAGGTTGAACCGAGATCAAATAATGCAGAAGTATCTCTGTGGCAGACTGAGACAATACCTGTAACAACAACATCGGAAGCAATAACATCAGGTCTAGCTAGAAGTGCATAAAAACTAGCCTGACCACCACCTGATCGACCTCCCCCTCTAGGGCGACCCCTAGCTGAATGACCTCCACCCCTAGTTGGTTGGTTGGGTGGTGGTGAAGTAATTAGTGCTGAAGCCGATGGCTGACTCCTCTACTGAAATGAACTCGCAAGAAGATGAGAACACTGCCTCTACATATGACCCATCTCTCCACACTCATAGCAACTTCTGGGTGCTGGAGACGGGGACTGAAGGGAAATCCTACCACTGGAATGACTAGCAGATCCACCTAGCATAGAAGAGCCCTGAACTGATAGAGCACGGGACGAACTCTGAGCTGGAAGGGCACTAAGTGATAACTAGCCCTATTGAGAAATATGAGAACCATAACCAAATGACGCCCCACGATAACCTAGGCGAGTTGGCTAAGCATGCCTGAATGGACGACCTCTACCGTGCTGAAACTAACCTCTCGAAGGAGCACCACCATAACTACCAGATCCTCGAGGCCTCTTGGCCTCCCTTTCA
Organism: Nicotiana tabacum; assembly: GCF_000715075.1. Lineage (NCBI taxonomy): Eukaryota > Viridiplantae > Streptophyta > Magnoliopsida > Solanales > Solanaceae > Nicotiana > Nicotiana tabacum. The sequence goes on along the minus strand of NC_134087.1, from coordinate 140,741,558 downwards.
TCTCGCTCCTGGCGATGAACTGAATCAATCTCACGAGCAATATCAACAACCTAATCAAAAGTAGCACCAGACACCCTCTCCCTAGTCATGAGAATACGTAGCTGATAAGTGAGGCCATCCACAAACCTCCTAATCCTCTCTCTATCTGTCGGAACCAACCAAATAGCATGATGATCTAACTCGGAGAACCTTATTTCATACTACATTATAGTCATCTCTCCCTGATGCAACCACTCAAACTGCCAGCGCAGCTCCTCTCTGCGAGACTACGACACATATTTCTCCAGAAAGAGTACGTAGAACTGCTGCCATGTAAGGGTTGCTGCACCAATAGGCCTACGCCTCTCATAAGCCTCCCACCAAGTGAAGGCAGCTCCAGAAAATTGAAAATTAGTGAAAGCGACCCCGCTGGTCTCCAAAATACCCGTTGTATGAAGAATCTGCTGACACTTGTCCAAGAAACCCTAGGCATCCTCACCCTCTGCACCACTGAAGTTGGAGGCTGAAGTCTACCAAACCTCTCCAACCTATATTGCTCGTCCTCTAGCATGGTAGGAGCTACATAGTCCTGAGCAGCTGCAACCGGCTAGGCTGGATGTGCCCCCAGTATATGAAGTCCCTGCACGATATACTCAGGTGTGCGAGTGACGGAAGTTTAAGTGCCTCCCCCGACCTGAGAAGTAGCTGCGGCTGTGGTAACTGAAACCGCCTAAGCTAGGCCAGTTCATATTGATAGAATCTGAGCCAAGGCCTCCTGAAGACCCAGAATCATAATGGGCACAGCTGGTGCCTGAGCTGGTGCTGCTGGAGCATCCACAACTGGGACCTGATCCTGAATTGGGGCAATTGGTGGATCTGCAGGTGCTGCCCTAGCTACTGTACGTGCCACATCCCTGCCCCTACCATGACCACGACCGTGTCCTTGGCCTCTAGTGGCCATAGATGGTTGTACTGGTGGTTGTCCATCATGACCGGTAGCGCGTGTCCTCACCATCTGTGAGAAAATAGATAACATAAGTTTAGTACTCAGATCAACATATTCGCACGACAAGAATTTCAAAAATATGAAGTTTTTCCTAAAGGTTCTACAGCCTCTCGAGGATAAATACAAACTTCTCTGTACCGATCCGCGAGACTCTACTAAACCTGCTCATGACTCGTGAGACCTATGTAACCTATGCTCTGATACCAAATTGTCACGACCCTAAACCCATACCCGATCGTGATGGCGCCTCTCGTGAAGACAAGGCCAGTCGATACACTCCCAAATCATTTTAAGCAGTTAAAATAATACCAAATAAGTCTTTAACATAGTAATAATCATAAAATAAGGTGAATACTACAGTTGCGGAATAGACATAGTGCGACATCGGGGTGTCACCTGTCATGTGCATATACTATCCGAATAAAGATAGGAAAAGTCTACATAGTCTATTACAGAACTAAAACAAAGTAAATAAGATAGGGGGAGAAGCATTGGGCTGCGAACGCCGAGCAGCTACCTAGTGAATCTCCGAATCTGCCTGAGCTGGAAGAAATCAACACTCTCTAGCGGGACCCGAAGCGCCTGAATCTGCACACATGGTGCATAGTGTAAAGTGAGTACTCCAATTCAGTGAGTAATAATAATAATGAAGACTGAGCAATAATAATCACGTAAAAGCACAACAAAATACTATAAAGAAGCAGTATAAAAGCAGTAAAAGCAATAAAACATTGAAAACATGTAAAAACACTTAGTTTGGAAGAAGCTTCTTTAAAACACCTTTCTAACAGTTAAACAATTAAATGAAAAGCAACTAGAACAGATAAACATATAAAAATCCGCCCCTCGGGCACAATGTCAACAGAATCCTCCCCTTGGACAACACCAGCTCCTCGGGCTATATCTCATATCACAATGGGTACCCGCGCATATTGGGGGTGTACAGACTCCAGGAGGGGCCCCTTACTTCCCAAGTGCAATATCAAGCCATCTCGTGCCATAATCAGTAGGCTCTCGGCCTCCTATCAACAATCCACCTCGTGGCGTACAATCTCAGGCCCTCGGCCTCATAATCATAAATCAGTGTATCCTCACAACACAGTCCCTCGTCCTTACTCAGTCAGAATCTCATAAGCCACTCGGGCAACAGTAAAACATGATGCTCAGCTCAAATTATCATTTAGAATATCATTTAATGTGTTAAAATAGAGTGACCATGGCTGAGTTATGTAAACAGTAGAATATGGCATGACTGAGTACAAGTATAAAGTCAAAACAGTGAGGAAATATCAATAAAAATCCCCTAAGGGTCCAAATAGTTGGCACGAGGCCCAAATATGGCATTCAGCCCAAAACATGATGATAGCAAATAATTTTCAGTCAAATACGTGGTAAAACAGTCATTCGGGATGGACTACGTCATAATCCCCAATAATGCACGACCCCACGCTCGTCATCTAGCGTGTGCGTCACCTAAATATAGCACAACGATGTGTAATCCGAGGTTTCAAACCCTCAGGACAACATTTACAATCATTACTCACCTCTATCAGGTCCAAATCTCTAGCTCGCGATGCCTTTGCCTCTCGAATCGGCCTCTGTATGCTACAAATCAAACAAAAATCAGTGCAAAACCATCAAAATATTCTAAGGAAACAAAGCCCACTCGAAAGAAATCAAATTACAACACAAATCCCGAAATTGACAAATCTTGACCCCCGGTCCCACGTCTCGGATTACGATAAAAATTATATCAATATACTCCTTATCACTCCCTGAGGTCATTCATATCAAAAGCATCAAAGTCCAACCACAAACGACCCTTCAAATCCCAAATTCTAGGTCTCCAATTAAAAGCCCCAGTTCTTCAATATTAGGCTTAAATTCCATGATTAATTAAGTAGAATTCACATTAGAATCGAGTATTAAGTCCATAAATCTTACCTCCATGTGTTCCCCCTTGAATCCCTCTTCAATCCTCTTCAAAAAGTTCCAAAATCGCTCAAAAATGGTGGAAGTTAGCCCCAAAATCACGGACAATGGCTATTTAAACATTCTGCCCAGGCATTCAAATCCTTCTTCGTAAACGCGGTCAAAGCCTCGCATTCGCGAAGCACAAACTTAAGTTGACCAAATTTTTCGCCTTCGGGAATGCATCTTACCTCTCGGGAACGCAATGCCCCCTGACTCCAACCTTCGTGAACATGGCTCCCCTTCTCGCGAATTCGATTCTCAATGGCCCAGCCCTTCGCGAATGCGGGACCTCCCTCGCGAACACAAAGGCCAAATCTTCAGCCTCACCTACTAACCATTCGCGAACGCGATGCTCCACTCACGAACGCGAAGGCCAATTGTCTGCAACACTCAACAACAGTTTTCTACAACATTCCAAAACATGAAATGGTCCTATTGACCACCCGAGGCCCTCGGGACCTCAACCAAACATGCGAACATAACCCATAATATCATTCAGACTTGTTCCAATCTTCGGAATACTCAAAACAACATCAAAACACCAAATTCACATCGGATTCAAGCCTAAGAAATTCCAAAATCTTCTATATTATGCTTTTGATCAAAAATTCTACAAAATCACATCCGAATGACTTGAAATTTTGATCAAAGAGTCTACCAGTACATATAAGGCGGAACTGAAACATAACCATAAGTCAACATTAATTAAGGGCATGGAAGAAACATGAAGTAAAGGACTCAACCTGTAAGTCTAGATAACTCTGTAAAGCATGAAATACTTATAGTATCATGTATATTCATATGAATGTCATGTTGTGCATAGGTACATGTGTTCATAACATCATCAAGCCTCTGAGGGCAGCCTATCATATCATCTGAGCCACTGTGGGAAAAATCATCAACGTACACTAGCTGAACACACACACACACACACACACACACACACACACACACACACACACACACACACACACACACACACACACACACACACACACACACACACACATATATATATATATATATATATATATATATATATATATATATATATATATATATATATATCTGGTCATGAGTCAATGTGCACGTATAAATGCATGCAATGTATATGAAATAAATTAATAAAATCTCTCGGTACGTCATAAGGCCATTTTGCCTCTGATTAATATCATAAATTAAACTTTACCAACTTACATATTTTTGAGACCCATGAACAGACAATAGAATAATAAGACATATGGGAATTCAAGAACATAAACATCTCTAATACTTCTATGAATAGAGTCATTTATGGAATTTGTGCATTTTCTCATTTCGCTCGTATCATATAGATCATGCCAAAAAGAAAGAAGGGATAGCCTTAACATACCCGGATTAGGAAAAACTCCGTCCATGACTTACTGATGCTTTCCCAGATAGTCATCCAACTTGCATGTACCACATGGTTTGGCTTCTACCAGTCTTCCTTGCCAAACTTAGTGTTATGAACCTCTTTACACAACTCAACTCTATCTTTTTGAGCACTTAATTTTTTCCCTACATGAAAATAACTCTTAAAAATAAATCAAAATAATTTTAATGAATTTTAGTAGTTTTTCTTTATTTAGTTGCATTTCATGCATGTTTAATCATAATAAAAATTGTCACATTTTAGTTTCATGCCATCTGAGGTTCAATTTGTATTTAGGAATTAATTACATTGAGTTAATTGCTTTATTAAGGAAAAAATCACAAAATGGTCATTTTTACATATTTAGCTTTTAGTCTTTAGAAATTAGTGTTTTTATTTAGTTTTAAGTTAATTAGTTGTTTTAATAGATAAATAATTTTAATTTCTACAAAAATAGATTGATTTAGGATTTTAATTAATTTAATTAGAATTTAAAATTAAAGAAAATAAAAAAGAAAATTTTAATTTCTACAAAAATAGATTGATTTAGGATTTTAATTAATTTAATTAGAATTTAAAATTAAAGAAAAGAAAAAAGAAAACAAAGAAAAGGAAAATGGTAAAAGAAATTGATTTAGTCTTGGTGTATTGGGCCACCCCAAAGAACAAATACAGTGGCCCAAACTTTTGTTCCGCCCCAGCCAGCCCAAGTCAAAAAAACAACTCGGTCCAAATCCCCTCTACTTAAGACCCCCTTCCTAATAACGAGGGGGGATCAAATTTTCCAACCCTAGCGCAGCTTTCCCATTTCATCTCATTTGCTCTTCATCTCCCTCAAAAACAAAAGAAAACGGCACAACACTAGGGCTCCCCTTTTCTTCTTCTCCATTCCTCATCTTTAACAGACACACATGCTCTCATGATCCAATTTTTGCACATACTTTCAGAGAACAGCTAAAATCGGCGAAAACAAAAAAAAAAGGATTTGAAAGCTACGGTTAAACTTCTACTCACTTGCTTTATTATTCTAAAAATTCAAGTGAAAACAAGTTTGGGAAAAAGCTTATGAAGCTAGGAGTAGGGGCTGATCTCGTCGATGATTTCACTGTTGTCCATGTAGCTGATTTCCAACATAGCAATGGTTCTTTCAGCCTTTGTCCTGGCCTTTTTTCAATTTTTATTTGTGTTTCAGGTATGAATCTCGATTTGAAAATGTTGTAATTGTTGTTAGATCCGTTACGATGAAATTTGCAACAACATTTCCCTTGTTTCTCTTAAATTCATCAATATTTAGTGCGAGCTTGAACTATTGTTTTGCTGAAATTTTCCGTGAACGTTCCCTTATTTTATGATGTTCTGCTCCATTTCTATACAGCTAAATCTTGCGATTTCCAATTTGCTTTCTGAAATCCCCATTTTAATGATCTTCTTCTGATGTTGACACCTTTAATTCGATTTTGGAATTGATGTTTAAAGATAATCCTATGTTAGTTAATCATTCGGGTACTTTTATCATTTCCTCCCATTGGTCATAATGGCCGTTGCTTAGTCAGTAGTGAAGTAGTTGATATAAAGGATCTTGACACGGGATAATTCTTTAAACTCTGCTCTGGAATATGTGATCTTTTAACAGCTAAATGAAAAGACAATTCTGCGATAGTTTTGCCCTTAACTGTTTCCATGGCTACAATTATGTGTTTAGACTTGATAAAAAGACATTTCTGTTAAAAAAACATCTGAGTCGCACTTTCATGTATTTGTTTTGTTGGCCTTGGATTGTTGTAGTCTACATCTTCCAATTTTGATGTTTATTGAATCTCAAGGGGTGTAACTCAGATGTTCGAACTGACCCTTTATCGGAAGATCTCTCATTTGTCATAGCATGTAGGCACCTATATGGGTGCTTCACTAATGTTTAGATGAGTTCTGGAGTTTCACGTTTATGCCATTCACTTATTAGGACATGACCTGCTAGTAAGTTGTCACGACCCCAGTTCGCCCTCCGTGGACTATCGTGACGGTACCTAGTCTGTACGACTAGGTAAGCCTAACAAATGCAGAAAATAAACGAAACTTGCGGAAGAATTAATTAAAAGCCAGAATAACCGAATGAAACAGTATTTAAATTACCGCTCGACATATACAATACAACTTCTAAAAAAAAAACTAATGCACTTTCCTAAAATCCGGAATCTCATGAAACCACAAGCCTTTGAATATCTAATAGTGTCTAACTCTAGAATGTCTACCAAGAACAAAAATACAGAAGTGCTAATACTTAAAAGCGAGAATAGAGAGGGACTCCTCGGTCTGCGGACATGGCAGATATACCTTGAAGTCACTGGAGCAGTTGCCTCGCCTCAAGGGTGATAGGACTGAGTCGTAGTGCCTGGATCTGCACATGAAAAACATGCACAGAAAGGGCAAGAGTACACCAAAATGGTACTTAGTAAGTGCCAAGCCTAACCTCGGTCGGGTAGTGACGAGGAAGGTCAGGGCCCTACTGAGGTTAAATAAAATATAAAGTTCAACAGTATAGAACGTAACAGTATAAATAAGTACAACAATAAAAGTAACACAAGATATAAAGGGCATCAACAACTATTACAGAGACAAGGTAAACACAAAAGACATGCGGTTCAGCACCAAAATAACAATCGGGGATCTCCCAGGATACCGTCCTGTAGTCCCAAATATACATATCCAATGGATCTCCCGGGATCCCGTCCCGTAGTCCAACTCATAGTTCGCGGGATCTACCGAAATCCCGTTCCGTAGTCCCAAATGTAAATACCCAGTACTGGGGAATATACCGGGTGCATTTTCATAGTTCCATATAACTGTGCAGGGGGATCTACCGGAATCCCACATCCATAGTCCCAAAATAAATAGACAAGGGGGAGCTACTGGAATCCCACATCCGTAGTCCCAATATAAATACATAGCAGCAATAGGAAAATATTCAGAAATGGAAAATTTCATATTAAGGCACACAAGTAATTCTGGCCTAGGATGCTGCACAAAATTCAGGTAAGGCAGTTTGAGCAAGTAAAGCAATTAAGTCACTTAGACATGCTTTCCTAAGCTAACAATAGGCTTAATAGTGCAAGTAATAAAAATGGGAAAGGAAACATACTAGTAATTGCTTAATGAAAACCGGATATCCAATAATTAGCACAAGTACGTACTCGTCACCTCACTTAGAAGGCATTTCAATTACCAAATATACCAAATCCTTAGGGGACCAAGGTTAGGCAAGCCACTTACCTCGAACCAGCTCAAAATCAACTCAAAATCACGTTCTTGCCACGAGTATTCGACTCCAAATAGCCCAAATCTATTAAATTCTATTGCATAATGTAAATACCACTTCAAGTAACTGATTCTACAAAGAAATTCTAGGCTAATACGCGAAATTAGGTAAAATGACTAAAACGCTCCTCTGTCCCACGTCTCGGAATCGGGTAAAATTTATATTTTTAGAATCCTCATACTCTCACGAGTTCATGCATCCAAAATTATCCAAATCTAAGGTTAAATTCCCAATCAAAAGTCGAATTCTAGGTCTAAGAACTTTCTTCCAACTTTTCCCCAATTTTCATCTCCAATCCGAATTTAAATGATGAAACTAACTATAGATTGATGAAATATACCTAGAAAGGGTTAAAGAATTGTTACCAACTGATTTCCTCTCCAATTTCCTCCCAAAATCGCCCTCTCCCGAGCTCCAAATCGAATTTCCAACTTTTGAAACTCAACCCTCGAAATTTCATATTTCTGCCCAACTGTTACCGTATATGCGGTCCTAGGACCATAGAGCGGTCCCACTTTTGAGGAACAATGGTCGCATTTGTCACTCCTCACTTAAAATCGGCTTCCGCATTTGTGACTCCCCATCCGCAGATGCGGTACCGCTCCTGCGGAAAAACAACCGCTTCTGCGGCTCCTGCGGCTCCTCCTGAACCTCCCCATTTCCGCTTCTATGATTGATCCGCTGCTTCTGCGGCTCTGCACCTGCAGTCCCACACTGGCAGGTGCGGTTATGACAGAAAAATAGCTGAAGTTGCAACTTCAAATTCCAAAAATCTTTCCCTCAACTATCCTAAATCATCCCGAGGCCCCCAGAACCTCAACCAAACCTACCAACATATCCCAAAACTTCATTCAAACTTGTTCCGACCTTAGGCATGCTCAAAACAACATCAAAGCACCTATTTTTCATCGAATTCAAGCCTAAAAATCCCAAAAACTCTAAAAATACACTTTCGATCAAAAAGTCTATCAAATCTCGTCTGAATGACCTGAAATTTTGCACACACGTCACATTCAAAATTACGGAGCTACTCCAACTTTCGGAATTCTATTCCGACCCTCGGATCAAAATCTCACTATCGCACCAGAAACTTCAAAATTCGACCTTTCAGCATTTCAAGCCTAAATTAGCTACAGACCTCCAAAATGCAATCCAAACACGCCCCTAAGCCTGAAATCACCCAACGGAGCTAACAGAACCATCGAATTTCCATTCCAAGGCTGTCTTCATACTATTTTGACTACAATAAACTTTCCAACACTTAAGCTCTCATTTAGGGACTAAGTGTCCCAAAACTCGAAACCGAACATCCCGACAACTCAAAATAACAGAAATAAACATGGGAAAGCAGTTAATAGGGGATCGGGGCATAAATTCTTAAGATGACTGGCCGGATCGTCACATCCTCCTACACTTAGACATTCGTTCGTCCTCGAACGAGCATAAAGACATACCTGAAGTAGTGAAAATATGAGGGTAACGGTTGCATATATCCTGCTCGGTCTCCCAGGTCGCCTCCTCGACTGGCTTACCCCGCCACTGAACCTTTATTATGCAATGTTCTTTTACCTCAGCTTTCTAACCTGCCTGTCCAATATTGCCACTGGCTCCTCAACATAGGATAGATCCTTGTCCAACTGGACTGAAGTAAAATCCAACACGTGCGACGGATCACCGTGATACCTTCGGAGCATCGAAACATGAAATATCGGATGAACTCCTACCAAGTTGGGAGGTAAGGCAAGCTCATACGCAACCTCCCCAACACGTCTCAATATATCGAAAGGGCCAATAAACTTCGGACTCAACTTTCCCTTCTTCCCAAATCTCATAACGCCCTTCATAGGCGAAACTCGAAGCAGAACCCGCTCTCTAACCATATAGGAAACATCGCGAACCGCTTCTGTCTGGACTGGGCTGTACAAAGTCTATCCTAAGTCACCTTGACCTTCTCCAAAGCATCCTGAACCAAGTCTATGCCCAATAATCTGGCCTCACCTGGCTCAAACCAACCCACCGGGAATCTACACCGTCTACCATATAAAGCCTCATACGGTGCCGTCTGAATGCTGGACTGATAGTTGTTGTTGTAAGCAAACTCTGCCAATGGCAAGAACTGATCCCAAGACCCTCCAAACTCAATCACACACGCATGGAGTATATCCTTAAGAATCTGAATAGTGCGCTCGGAATGTACGTCCGTCTGAGGGTGAAATGATATACTTAACTCCACCCGAGTACCCAACTCATGCTGAATGACTCTCTAGAATCGTGATGTGAACTGAGTACCTCTATCTGAAATGATGGAAACTGGAATACCATGCAGACGAACAATCTCCCGGAAATAGATCTCCGCTAACCGCTCCGAAGAATAAGTAGTACACACATGAATGAAGTGAACGAACTTGGTCAGCCGATCCACAATCACCCAAATAGCATTGAACTTTCTCAAAGTCCGTGGGAGCCCACCTACAAAGTCCATAGTAATCCGCTCCCACTTCCACTCTGGAATCTCTATCTGCTGAAGCAATCCACTCGGCCTCTGGTGCTCATACTTCACCTGCTGACAGTTGAGGCACCGAGATACAAACCCAACTATATCTTTCTTCATCCTCTTCCACCAATAGTGTTGTCTCAAATCCTGATACATCTTCGCAACACCTGGATAGATGGAATACCGCAAACTATGGGCCTCCTCTAGAATCAACTCTCGAAGCCCATCATAATTGGGTACAGAAATCCGACCCTGTATCCTCAATACCCCATCATCACCAATAGTCACATCTATGGCATCACCGTGCCGAACCTTGTCCTTGAGGACAACAAATGAGGGTTATCATACTACCGCTCTCTGATACGATCAAATAAGGAATACCGAGAAACCACGCAAGCTAGAACCCGACTAGGCTCTGAAAGGTACAATCTCACAAACTGGCTATCTAAGGGCTGAACATCCATCGCCATAGGCCTCTCTGATGCTGGTAAATAAGACAAACTCCCCAAACTCTTTGCCCGGCAACTCAAAGCATCACCACCATATTGACCTTGCCCAGGTGATACTGAATAGTGATATCATAGTCTTTCAGCAACTCTAACCACCTCCTTTGGCTCAAATTTAAATCCTTTTGCTTGAACAGGTGCTGCAAGCTCCGATGGTTAGTATAAATCTCACAAGGCGCACCGTATAAATAATGGTTCCAGATCTTCAGGACGTGAACAATGGCAGATAACTCAAGGTCGTAGACAGTGTAATTTTTCTCATGTACCTTCAACTGTCTAGACGCATAGGCAATTACCCTACTGTCCTGCATTAACACAACTCCAAGGCCAATCCTCGAAGCATCACAATAGACCATATAATACCTCGAACCTGTAGGCAGTATCAAAATTGGGGCTATAGTCAAAGCTATCTTGAGCTTCTGAAAGCTCATCTCACACTCCTCTGTCCACTAGAACAGAGCACCCTTCTGGGTCAACCTGGTCATAGGGGCTGCAATCGATGAGAACCCCTCCAAAAAACGACGGTAGTAACCTACCAAGCCAAGGAAACTACATATCTCTGTAGCTGAGGATGGTCTGGGCCAACTCTGCATGACCTCTATTTTCTTCGGATCCACTTGAATACCCTTACTCGATACCACGTGGCCTAGGAATGCCACTGAATCCAACCAAAACTCGTATTTCGAGAACATAACATATAACTTCTTCTCCCTCAAAGTCTGAAGCACAGTCCTCAGGTGCTGCTCATGATCTTCTTGACTCCGGGAATACACCAAAATATCATCAATAAAGACAATGACGAATGAGTCAAGATACGGCCGGAACACATTGTGCATCAAATGCATAAAGGTTGCTGGGGCATTGGTCATCCCAAATGACATAACAAGGAACTCGTAATGACCATACGAGTCCTAAAAGCAGTCTTCGGGATATCTGGTTCTAGAATCTTCAACTGATGGTAACCTGAGCGCAAGTTAATCTTAGAAAACACCTGTGCTCCCAGAAGCTGGTCAAACAGATCTTCAATATGAGGCAAAGGATAATGGTTCTTCACTATAACCTTGTTCAACTGGTGATAATCAATACACATACGCGTAGAACCGCCCTTTTCTTCACAAATAAGATAGGAGCAACCCAAGGTGATACACTGGGCCAAATAAAACCCCTATCAAGAAATTCTTGTAACTGATCCTTCAACTCATTCAACTCAGGATGAGCCATACGATACGGGCGAATGGAAATAGGCTGAGTGCCCGGCAATAGATCAATGCCGAAATCAATATCTCTATCAGGCGGCATGCACAGAAGGTCAGCTGGAAAGACATTGGGAATATCCCGCACTACTGGAACTGAATCAACTGAAGGGGTATCAATATTGACATCTCTCACATAGGCAAAATATGCATCACACCCTTTCTAAACTATAAGCTAAGCTTTAAGAAAAGAAATAATTTTACTGGGAGTGTGATCTAAAGTACCCCTCCACTCAACACGTGGTACACCTGGCATAGCCAGTGTTACGGTTTTGGCGTGACAATCAAGAATAACATAATGGAGCGACAACCAGTCCATGCCCAAGATAATATCAAAATCTACCATGATGAGCAATAATAAATCAGCTCTGGTCTTAAAACCACTAAGAGCAACCAAACACGACCGATAAACGCGGTCCATAACAAGAGAATCTCCTACATGAGTAGAAACATAAACATGGGAACTCAAAGAATCCCGAGGTACAGCCAAATGCGGAGCAAAATAAGAAGACACATAAGAGTAAGTGGAGCCTGGATCGAATAGAACCGATACATCTCTATGACAAACCAGTATAATACCTGTGATGACATAATCAGAGGAAACAACCTCGATACGGGAAGGAAGGGCATAGTATCTGGCCTGGCCTCCCCCTCTAGGGAAACCTCTACCTCCCAGACCTCCACCTGTAGCTGGTTGAGCAGGTGGGGTAGCAACTGGAGATGTAACCATGGCCTGAGAACTCTGTGGGGCACACTGTGGCTGAAAAGTCTATGGAGGTGCACCCCTCCAAAGTCTAGGGCAATCCCTCACAATACGGCGTGTGTCACCACACTCAAAACAAGCTCTGAGAGGAAGTGGTGGCTATGATTGGCTCGGGACAGGTTTGCTGGACTGACCTCTGAAAGCACCCCGCGCAGGAGGCGCACTAGATACCGGAGGTGCATAATAAGGCTCCTAAGGTCTAGGAGGAGCTGGAATACCACTGGCTACTGGAAGAGCTGAAATGAAAAAGGCGACTCATATAACCCCTACCATGATGACCTACTATTAGGGCACGGGCACCAGAGAAATGGCCTGACTCTCAAGACCTCTTGGCCTCTCTCTCCCTAGCATGCACACCCTCGATCCTCCTAGCAATGCTAACCACTTGTTGATAAGAAATATCCATCTACAACTCACGATCCATGCTAGATCTGATGCTGGGAATAAGGCCCTCAATAAATCGGCGAACCCTCTCGCAAACAGTAGAAACCAAGGCTGGGGCATGTCTAGCCAAACTAGTGTAACAGACAGCATACTTTGAGACAGTCATAGCACCCTGGCGCAAATGCTCAAACTCTGTATGCCATACATCCCTGAGGCTTTGAGGAACATACTCCCTCAGGAACATATCTGAAAAATTGTGTCCAAGTTAGTGAAGCAGCCTGATCTGGACTATCTAAATCATAGGTGGGCCACCATTCATAGGTGGCCCCTTGAAGCTGGAAGGTTGTGAAGGAAACCCCGCTCGATCCTAATATACGGAGAATGTAGTAACACTCATCTAGAAATCCCAAAGCATTAGTTGATGCTAGACCACTAAATATAGGAGGCTTGTACTTCTTGAACCTCTCAAGCCTCAACCGCTCATCCTTGGAAGCCACTGCCCTATCCTCGGGCTGATCTCGGACTGCAGGCTGTACAGGAATAATCTCAGGGACCTGCTCAACATGCACTCGCTGTTCAGGAGTGCGGGCGGCGGGATTCTGTGCTCTTCCACCGGCCTGAGACGTAGTTGCAGCAAGGGGAAGCAACCCTGCCTGAGCCAAAGTGGTGTACATGCTCATGAACTGTGCCAGAGTCTCCTAAAGTGCTAGAGTAGTAGTAGCTGTAGGCGTATCAAATGCCTGGGCTCCGGCTGGAACTGCTAGTGGTACCTCAGTGGCAGCTCGTGCAGGTGCTCTAGTTGCACCATGTGCGCGTCCTCAGCCTCTATCCCGGCCCCAGCCTCTGACGACTGTAGTAGGGGGCGCGGGTGCCTAATAATCTCGGGTAGCACATGTCCTCACCATCTGTGAGAGAATAGAAGACAGAAGTTTAGAATTATGATGTCAAAATATCGCACGACAAGGACATCAAATGAAGTGGAATTTTCCTAACAGTTACATAGCCTCTCGTAGATAAGTACAGACGTCTCCGTACCGATCAGCGAGACTCTAATAAACCGGCTTGTGATCCATGACTACTATGAACTTAGAGCTTTGATACCAACTTGTCACAACCCCAGTTTGCCCTCCATGGACTTTCGTGATGGCACCTAGTCTCTATGACTAGGTACGCCTAACAAATGCAGAAAATAAATGAAACTTGCGGAAGAAATAATTAAAAGACAAAATAACCGAATAAAATAGTATTTAAAAGGCCGCTCGACATATACAATACAACTTCTAAAAAAAACTAATACACTTTCCCAAAACACGGAATCTCGTGAAACCACAAGACTTTGAATCTCTAACAGTGTCTAACTCCAGAATGTCTAACAAGAACAGAAAAACAAAAGGGCTAATACGTAAAAGCGAGAATAGAGAGGGACTCTTCGGTCTGCGGATGCAGCAGATATACCTCTAAGTCGCTGGAGCAGTCGCCTCGTCTCAAGGGTGATAGGACTGAGTCACAGTACCTAGATCTGCACATGAAAAACATGCGCAGAAAGGGCATGAGTACACCACAACGGTACTCAGTAAGTGCCAAGCCTAACCTCGGTCAAGTAGTGATGAGGAAGGTCAGGGCCCTACTTAGGTTAAATAAAATATAAAGTTCAACAGTGTAGGACCGAACAGTATAAATAAGTACAACAATAAAATTAACACAAGATATAAAAGGCAACAACAACGATTACAGAGACAAGGTAAACACAGAAAGAAATACGGTTCAGTACCAAAATAACAATCGGGGATCTCCCAAGATAACGTCCTGTGGTCCCAAATATACATATCCAATGGATCTCCCGAGATCCCGTCCCATAGTCCAACTCATAGTGCGCGGGGATCTACCGGAATCCCGTTCCGTAGTCCCAAATGTAAATACCCAATACTAGGGGAATCTACCGGGTGCCTTACCATAGTTCCATATAACTGTTCAGGGGGATATACCGGAAAACCACATCCCTAGTCCCAAAATAAACAGACAAAGGGGAGCTACCGAAATCCCACATCCGTAGTCCTAATGTAAATACACTGCAGCAACAGAAAAATATTCAGAAATGGAAAATTTAATATTAAGGCACACAACTAATTCTAGCCTAGTATGCTGCACAGAATTCAGGTAAAGCAGTTTGAGCAAGTAAAGCAATTAAGTCACTTAGACATGCTTTCCTAAGCTAACAACATGCTTAATAGTGCAAGTAATAAAAATAGGAAAGGAAACATACTAGTAATTATTTAATGAAAATCGGATTTCCAATAATTAGCACAAGTACGCACTCATCACCTCACGTACAAGGCATTTCAATTATCAAATATACCAAATCCTAAGGGGAAGGTCCCCCACACAAGGTTAGGCAAGCCACTTACCTCGAACCAGCTCAAAATCAATTCGAAATCACGTTCTTGCCATGAGTATTCGACGCCAAATGGCCCAAATCTATTCAATTCAATTGCATAATGTGAATACTACTTCAAGTAACTGATTCTACAAAGAAATTCTAGGCTAATATGCGAAATTAAGTAAAATGACCAAAACGCCCCTCGGGCCCACGTCTCGGAATCAGGTAAAATTTATATTTTTAGAATCCTCATACTCTCACGAGTTCATGCATACCAAAATTATCCAAATCTAAGGTCAAATTTCCAATCAAAAGTCAAATTCTATGTCTAAGAACTTTCTTCCAACTTTTTCCCTAATTTCCATCTCCAATCTGAATTTAAATGACGAAACTAACTATAGATTAATGGAATATAACTAGAAAGGGTTAAAGAATTGTTACCCACTGATCTCCTCTTCAATTTCCTCCCAAAATCGCCCTTTCCCGAGCTCCAAATCGAATTTCCAACTTTTGAAACTAAACCCTCAAAATTTCATATTTCTGTCCAGCTGTTACCGCATCTACGTTCCTAGGACCGCTTCTACCGAACAATGGTCGCATCTGCGAATCCTCACTTAAAACAGGCTTCCGCATCTGCGACTCCCTATCCGCATATACGGTACCGCTCTTGTGGAAAACCTACCGCTTCTGCCGCTCCTGCTGAACCTCCCCATTTATGCTTTTGTGATTGATTCGCCGCTTTTGCGGCTCCGCACCTGCGGTCCCACACTCACAGGTGCAGTTATGACAGAAAAACAGCTGAAGTTGCAACTCCAAATTCTAAAAATCTTTCCATCAACCATCCGAAATCGTTCCGAGGCCCCCGTGACGTCAACCAAATCTACAAACATTTCCCATAACTTCATTCAAACTTGTTCCGACCTGCGGAACACTCAAAACAACATCAAAACACCTATTTTTCATCGGATTCAAGCCTAAGAATCCCAAAAACTCTAAAAATATGCTTTCGATCAAAAAGTCTATCAAACCTCGTCTGAATGACCTGAAATTTTGCACACACGTCACATTCAACACTACGGATCCAACTTCTAGAATTCCATTCCGACCCTCAAATCAAAATCTCACTATCGAACCAGAAACTTCAAAATTTGACCTTTCGGCATTTCAAGCCTAAATTAGAAACGGACCTCCAAAACACAATCCGAACACGCCGCTAAGCCCAAAATCACCCAACGGAGCTAACGGAACCATCATATTTCTATTCACTTCACATTGTTCCGACTACGGTCAACTTTCCAATACTTAAGCTCTCATTTAGGGACTAAGTATCCCAAAGCTCTCCGAAACTCGAAACCAAACATCCCGGCACATCAAAATAGCATAAATAAATATGGGGAAAGCAGTTAATAGGGGATCGAGGCATAAATTCTTAAGACGACCGGCCAGGTCATCACATAAGTGAGCCTCAACTAGGAGGGAGGAGGCAAGAAGTATGCTTTGGTGGATCAGGGTTTTCAATTCCTATTCATGTGCAATTACCTAACACTTGGATAATGCTATTAGTGTATTTCAAACTTCTTATTTGATTTGTCATACTTAGTGGGTTACCTTCAATTATTGATTTTTCTTGTTTGTTTTAAATCTGTTTAGCAACTGGACCTCATATTTGTGTTAGTATGGGGATTTGGGTATATAAGTATTAACTTGAAAGTTGAGTTTTAATGGTATTTCAATTGCTAGAAATTTGCATTTTTTGTTGTTCTTTTTGAATCATTTTATTGCTTGAATTCCTTTTGGTTAATATTAAAGATTTTGACAGAATTTTGAATATTTGATGCATTCAAAATGAATGTCTTTCCTTTGTTGTCTCACTTGATTATTTAACAAAGTTGAAGGAACAAGAATTCTAGGCTTTATGTTCCAAGTGTAGTTGCTGATTAGCTTATGGAAAAATTGGTTGTCTCTGCTTGGTAATCACATAGACTATATTATCATAGCAATAATAGTCTGCATTAGCAATAGTTCAAACGTGCATAGTTTCTTTAGGCGCGCTAATTAATTAAACTATCGTGATTATGAGCACGTTCCCGTGGCATAGTCATGATACATAATCCCCAATTCGGGTGTGCATTTCATGTGACCCAATCATAACAACTTCGAACAGTAATAAAATAAACATGTCGCGAATCACAGGCATATTTCATGTAGCATGGTTTGCGGTGTGTTCCAAAACGGCAAGTGTACGACAATCGTAACTTGTTCAAGAAATAATTCCATTTATCCTAAAAAGCGGTTAAAATAATTAAAAGCGGTTATAAAGTTAAAAATACACAATAGGTTTAAAACATGTATTAAATAAGATAATAGGCCAATTATTATTAGTTAAAGCGACCGTTCTCGAACCACAGAACCCAAGAATGCCTAACACCTTCACCCAAGTTAAAAGAATTCTTATCTAGAATTTCTGGTTTCGTAGACTTTTAAATAAAGTTAATTTTCCTCGATTTGGGATTTAAAATAAACTGGTGACTTGGAACACCATAATAAATATCCCGAGTGGCGGCTCTGAGAAATAAATAAAATAATCCCATATCGATTTATGTCACTTTAATTGGAAAAACTCCCTTATACCCCTATCGAATGGTAAACAAAGGAGGTGTGACAGCTCTGGCGACATCCAAAATCCAAAAGAGAAAACAAATAAAAATTCAAACAAAAATATTTTCCTTTTACTTTTGAAAGTTCCAAAGTTCAAATCAAAAGAAAAAGAATTTTTAGAAGTCTTCTTTTCAAAAAATAAAAAAAATCAAAATCAAAAATCCAAAAAAAAATTTATTTCCTTTCTTCTTTTAAAGCATTTCTTTCGATAATTCCAAAAAAAACAACAAAACAAAAAATTCAAAAAAATATATGCTTTTCTTTTCTTAAAGCTTTCACAGTCTGAGTTTTATAAAAGTAAACAAAAAAAAAGAGTTGGTTTATTTACTTCATTCCCAATCTTCCCGAACTATGCAAGATCTGATTCATGCGGTATTATGATATGTAGGCAATCTTCATCGGATTCGATCATAGTTATAAAATAAACTGAGTGAAAAAATAAATGAAAAAAAGAGAAACAAAAAAAAGGAGTGAAAAAAATAAAAGAAAGAATAAAAAAAAGAGTGACAAAAATAAAAGAGTGACAAAAACAAAAAAGAGAAAAAAAGAGTGTCAAAAATAAAATGAGAAAATCAATAGTGATTAAAGAGAGGCAAAATTAAAGAAAAAGAGGTACAGAGTGAAAAAAAGGGGTTAGTTAATGCCAAGATGAAACATGCAACCGTTCAAACACATGGTAGAAAGGTTTAACTGTTTAGGCGCATTGCATCCAAACGTGCTATTTCCTATCTGTTAAGCGTATCAAAACTAACATGGTTGTTGGGTGTGCAAAATAGACAGGTTTTGGTGGTTGGTTTTTTTGGTAGTCTAGCCTCCCCTCCTTCACAAGATCCAAAGGCACAGATCGCCTCTGCAAGCAATCTACCAATCATCGGTCCTGATGATAGCCCAACATCGGCTATTCTGCAGATAGAATTAGCATTTGCTGAAGAGAATAAGATGTTGCATCTCCGTGTATTTAAAATGTGAGATGCCTGGTCTAATGGTAAAGAACCGCCAAGTGCAATCTCTGGGTTCCCTGAGTTGATACCCAGGTTAGGCGAGGTTACCAACGCCCCTGTGCCCAACCCGCTCATCCCATGCGGGCACCCTCCAATGTCATCCATTGTTCCTGGCATGCCTTCTGTGATTCGCCCCTAGGCGCTAGTTTCCTGGGCACCTCCAATATTGTGCTCTACAGTACCAGAACACAACCAACTTTACCACGGTCATATATTGAGCCTCCAATATTCACCATTCAGGGTCCATAACTTCAATTAGAAATAATATATGTGACCCCGTACTCTTTAACTCAACCTCTGCAATATGATCTCTCGGTGGAGCAAGAAAAGGTTGTTAAAAATTTCGAGCAAGAGGAAATGGATCGGAAGATGAAGAGCCTAGAACAAAGCCTGAAAAACATGCAAGGTCTGAGTGGCCAAAAGAATGTCTCATACTCTGACCTCTGTATGTTTCCCCATGTCCACTTGCCAGTTGACTTCAAGATGCCAAAATTTGAAAAGTACAACGAGCACGGAGACCCGGTCGCTCATCTGAAACGATACTGTAACCAGTTGAGGGGTGCTGGTGGAAAAGAGGAGCTGCTAATGGCCTATTTTGAGGAAAGCCTCACCAGAATCTCTTTTGAGTGGTATATGGATCAAGAAATTACTCATTGGCACGTGTGGGACGATATGGCCCGAGATTTTGTCTGCCAGTTCCAGTATAATATGGATATCGCTCCCGGCAGAAGCTCTTTATCCAATTTGAAAAAGAAAAACGCGGAAAGCTTCCGCGAATACGCTATCAAATGACGTGAGCAAGCTGCCAAGGTAAAGCCTCCAATGGATAAAATTGAAATGGCCATGGTTTTCTACAGGCCCTAGAGGTGGACTACTTCCAAAACATGATGTATGCTATGGGTAAGCCATTCGCTGAGACTATAAAAATTTGGAAAATGGTTGAAAATGGTTTAAAAACAGGGTGAATGTTGAGTCATGCTGCCTTGAAGGCCACATCACAGGCTGCTCAAAATGGTTCGGAGGGTTTGATGAACAAAAATGGGGTTGAAGAGGGAGCTAGGATGATTTCAAGCTCGAGGGGGCCCGCAGGTCATTCAGCCAATCATATGTGCCTCATATGGTCCCACTACACTATTATCCCCTTCAAGATGCTGCTTATGCCGTGACACCACCTCCCTATACGGTGATGAACGCACAACCTTACCCGTGGCAACAACATTATCCATAAAACCGAGCTCCACCTCCCAGAAATGTCCATCCTTGCCAAGCTCCTTATAATCCCCAATCAAATGTTCCCCAGTACAATCCTCGCCTAATATAGCCTTTCAAAAGGAATCGGTTCACCCCTATTGGTGAATCATACTCGGCTTGTTCTAACAGATAGTCAGGCGAGGTCTGCTTCATCCAGTGGCCCAAAACTGAGTCCCCCTCGCAGCGAGCTGATGCTATATGTGAATACCACTCTGGAGCAGTGGGACACAGTACGAAGGACTATTGGACAATCAAAAGTGCAGTTCAAGACTTGATTGAAGCTAAAAGAATCATTCTCCGGGACTAAGAGGCTTTTAATATGATGAAAAATCCTCTGCCTACTCTCACAAGTGAGCCAGTAGTCGAAATTATTTGTGAAGATGAAGAATTTGACCTGGCACTAAAGGCCATTGCAGCAATTGCCGAGACAAAGAAAAGCCAAAAAACGGTGGCCAAGCCTGAAAGTTCCCTATCAGACGAGAGTCTCGGTAGCCAGTCTTGCTATTCTTTCCGCATCCGGATTATCTCAGGGTGTGATCCAGATGTTTTACTTTATTGTCTTACTTTTCGATGTAAACCCTTCTATCTTTAAAATTCAAAAATAAAAAAAAATCATCATAAAAAAAATCAAAAATCAAAAATCAAAAATCAAATGAAATTAATATTTCATTGTCTAGGAATGTCTCTTTTCTTAATCTTGTCTTTTTTCTTATTCTCTTTTCAATTCTGTTAATGCATATTTCAATAACATGACATGCTTGCGGACTTCATGCCTAGATCCTGAAAGCTGTCAGACCTCGAAATAATGAATCAAGAATTAGATCGCAATGAAGATAAGTTTAAGGAAAT
This sequence comes from Nicotiana tabacum, assembly GCF_000715075.1. NCBI lineage: Eukaryota > Viridiplantae > Streptophyta > Magnoliopsida > Solanales > Solanaceae > Nicotiana > Nicotiana tabacum. The sequence continues at coordinate 140,720,357 of NC_134087.1, read as the reverse complement.
AAAACAAAGAGTTGGAATAGCTGAAGGAAAATCGGTGCCAGAATTGGAAAGGTCCATATATTTTAACAAGAGTAATGCCAAAAGAGTGCGTTGTACTTGGGACACATCGAAGAAAATGTCCCTGAAACAATTGTCAATCCAAATGCAGTCAAAAGGTACTATATTGGATCATCTATATAGGATTAATGTTCTCCAATTGGGATGAAGAAGGATTTCTTTCTCGCTATCTAAATATTCTACCCTTTGCAAACCCTTTGAGCCGGCTATTCTTTGATTACCTTCTTTGGAACTTGAAAAATATTATTGAGAAACATGATGAATAAAAAATTTAAAAAATAAAATGAAAAGAGAAGAAAAAGAAAAATACAAAAAAGGGAATTAAAAGATAAAGAAAATGAAATAAAAAAATGAAAAAAGAGGAAAAGGAAAGGAAAAAGAAAGAGAAAAGAAACCAAAACAGAAGAAAATGAAAAACAAAGTTCCCTGAACTACGTTCGACTTGATTCTGAAAGGATACGTAGGAAGCCTCTCTCAAGGGTTCAGTCACACCAAAATAAAAATCCAAATTCTCCAAAAGTTGAAACTGGGGCAGAAGTTACAATGGTTTGGCGATGGTTTCGCCTGAAAGGTTCCAAAGTTGTAATTCAATCCAAATTCTTTTTACCCCAAATCCTGTTCAAGACCTTCCGATCAATTGGTAAGAATGTTCATGGATCGGAGAATGCAACTACTTGGATTCGATGCAATAAAAATGAGATAAATATAATGAGAGAGTCTTGTTAGTGAAAACTCACAAAGAGCACTATAAGGCAATGGTGAGAAGAGAAACGAGAGAGGTCAGCTCGTGAAAACCCGCAAAGGGTGCCCCTGATTTAAAAGAGGATCCTCACAGCCATCGGCACCGATAGAGTCCTGGCAAGGTTTCTTAATTTTGAGGAAAACGTTCTGATGAATTTTTGAAAGTCGGACGGTTTACACAGATCAGGCATCTAGTCCAAAAGGCATGTCATCTTAATTGAAGTCCGCATGTACTCTAGATAAGTCATTCTTTCCTTTCCCCGAAAGGAACACTTCTTGTTTTAAACTCATTCTCCATTCCATTGTTTGTTTTCTTTGAATCCCTTTTGGTCTAACTCTGTTCCGAAACTAAGACAAAGTGTAATGACCCGACCAGTCGTTTTGAGCTTTTGCAGTTTGCTCACCAGTTGTCGAGCATGACTTGCTCCGTGTGATGTATTACGACTTATGTAAATCGTTGGTTTTGGTTTTCAGGGTAATCAGAATGAATTTGGAAGAATAGTTCTCAGTTTGAAGCTTGAAATTTGAAAGGTTTGACCAAGATTTGACTTGTTTGTATATGATCTCGAATCGGAATTTTTATGACTTGGTTAGCTCCGTTAGGTGATTTGAGACTTAAGAGCATGATCAGAATGCATTCTGGAAGTCCATGGAAGGTTTAGGCTTGAATTGGCGAAATTGAGAGTTTGGCATTTTTCCGGTTGACAGGTGAGATTTTGATATAAGGGTCAGAATGGAATTTCAGAAGTTGCAGTAGCTCCATTGTGTCATTTGTGACATGTGTTCAAAATTTCAGGTCATTCGGATGTGGTTTGGTTGGGATTTTGATCAGAAGCGTAATTTGGAAGTTTTTGAAATTCTTAGGCTTGAATCCGACGTGATTTGGTGTTTTGATGTTGCTTTGAGCGTTCCGAAGGTTGGAACAAGGTTGAATGAGGTTATGGGATATGTTGGCATGTTTTGTTGAGGTCCCGAGGGCCTCGGGTGAGTTTTGAGTGGTCAATCGGACCATTGCACGTTACTTAGAATTGCAGAAAATTGCTGATCAGTGTTGCAGAGAAATGGCCTTCGCGTTCGCGAGTAGGCCCCCGCGTTCGCAAAGGGTTTGCTGGTGAAGGCTGGAATTTATGCCTTCGCGTTCACGAAGGGCTGATTGTTTGGGTACCGTGTTCGCGGGTGAAGCTCCGCGTTCGCGTAGAGGAAATTGGCCAGCTGGGCTTGAGGTGTTTTATTCATCGCGTTTGTGAGAGAGGTAACATGATCGCGAAGGGTGAAGATGAGGAGCCATCGCGTTCGCGAGTGGCTGGTCGCGATCGCGAAGAGTAATTTTGGGTAAAAGTTATTTTGTGCTTTGCGAACGCGAGGCGTTGACCACGTTCACGAAGAAGGTTTTTTATACCTGGGAAGAATGTTTAAATAGCCATTGTCCGCGATTTTGGGGCTAACTTTCACCATTTTGGGGCGATTTTGGTGCTTTTGAGAGGATTTGAAGAGGGATTCAAGAGATAACACCTGGAGGTAAGATTTGTGAACTCAATACTCGATCCTATATTGATTCTTACTTGATTAATCATGAAAAATGTGAAAATTAAAGACTAAAAATTGGGGAATTAGGGCTTGGATTTGGAGAGTGTAAATTTTGAATTTGAAGGGGCAATTGAGGTCCCATTTTGATGTTTTTGGTATGTATAGACTCATGAGAGGATGATGATTCTATTGATGTGACTTTTATCGGATTCCGAGATGTGGGCCCGAGGGCCAGGTTTGAGCAATTTCGAGATTTTTTATGTAAATTGGATATTTTCGAGCGGTCTTTGATCCCTTAGCAAATTTTAATAGTTATGTAGTGATTGTGGCTAGATTTAGAGCATCCAGAGGTCGATTTGTGAGGGCAAAGGCATCGTGGGCTAGAGTTTGAACCAGATCGAGGTAAGTAATGATTGTAAATACTGTCCTGAGGGTTTGAAACCCCAGAATTCACATCGTTGTGCTACTTTGAGGTGACGCACACGCTAGATGATGAAAGTGGAGTCGTGCACCGTTGGGGATTGTAACTTGGTCCGTCTCGTACGACTTTTAAGTCGCGTATTTGACTTGAAATCTTACGATATTCCATATTTTAGAGATTGATATTATATTTTGGGTTGTATGCCATGTTTGGGGCCTTGTGCTGACCTGTTAAGACCCTTAGGGGCACTTTCACTATTTTTCCTCACTCTATTTGTTTTGAAAGCATATCCTCAGTCATGGTTTACCTGTTTATTGTTTAAATCTGGTTTTATCACTTTACTTCTTAAAATGTGAAAACAGTTTGGGCTGAGTTCCCTGTTTCACTGATGGTCCGAGTGATTGTGAGGTTGATGACTGAGATAGACCAAGGGTCTGATTGTGAGGTTAATGACTAAGAGAGGCCGAAGGGCCTGGTTGTGAGGATTATATATTTATGGATCACGCTGCACGTTGCAGCAATATATATATATATTAGGAAAACTCAGTCCAAAAAACTTTATGGATCGGGCTGCACATCGCAGCGATATTTATATGGATCGGGTTGCACGCCGCAGCGATATGTTGGATCGGGCTGCACGCCGCAGCGATATAGCGCTTGGGCTGTAGGAGCCCCTCTGGAGTCTGCACACCCCCAGTGAGCGTAGTAGACTATATATTACGGATTGGGTTGCACGCCGCAACGGTTATTATTATGAGATATCTATTGAACAGGAGTGCTGAGTGTGAGTATATGTATATGGGATATGGAAAAGGTTATGACGCCACAACGATATGTAGGATTGGGCTGCACGCCGCAACGATATAGCGCTTGGGCTGTAGGAGCCCCTCCGGAGTCTGCACACCCCCTGTGAAAACTGTTTGGGCTGAGTTCCTTGTTTTACTGATGGTCCGAGTGATTGTGAGGTTGATGACTAAGATAGACCGAGGGTCTGATTGTGAGGTTGATGACTGAGATAGACCGAGGGTATGATTATGAGGTTAATGACTGAGAGAGACCGAGGGCCTGGTTGTGAGGATTATACATTTATGGATCGAGCTGCACGCCGCAGCAATATATATATATATATATATATATATATATATATATATATATATATATATATATATATATATATATATATGTATGTATGTATGTATGTATGTATATGTATATATATGTGTGAATGTGTATATGGATCGGGCTGCACACTACAGTAATAAATGGATCAGGTTGTACGCCACAACGGTTACTATATGGTACCTATTGAGTGTGAGGCTGAGTGTGAGCACTGATTGGTAAGAGTTGAGTCACGAGTGACTGAGAGGATTGCCCTAGGGGCTATCTATATACATGTACACGAGTGATGCTTGCTTGAGGGGCCTGGTTATGAGCTTAGTGTTTTCACTTCTCCTTAAAGTGAGTTTCTATCGAATATGTTTAATTATTGCTTTCACTCATCTTTAGACCGAGCCCTATTGAAAATGTTGAACAAATGCTTTAAACAACTTTCATTTAAACTGATGTTTTAAGTTATGAAATGGGTATGAATTTTTGTTTTGCCGAGAGGCTGTATACGAACTATGTTTCGCCCGAGGGGCCGATTATGATTTTCATCACTTTCACTATATATATATATTTCATTAAACCCATATTGAAAATGTTAGAAAAATAATTTTTAAAGGATTTTACTGAAGTGGGAGTTTAACAAAATGATAAGGTTAGAAAGATAATTTTTAAAGGATTTTACTGAAGTGAGAGTTTAACGAAATGATTTGAGTGGTATCCTGATTTGGAAACAAGTTGTAATCATTGCGGTGCTATGCCGTTGTTGACTCATTTTCTTACTGCTCAGTCTTTATTTACTCTTATTACTTACTGGGTTGGAGTACTCACATTACTCCCCGCACCTCGTATGCAAATTCAGGTATTTCGGAACCCGGTAGCGGGTGTTGATTGCTCATAGGCGGAGTCATCGGAGTTAGCAAGGTCGCTGCATGATGTTCGCAACTCTTCTTTCCTTTCCCTCATTTTTATTACTGTATTTAGTATATTTTTAGACTCTTGTTGTATTCAGACCTTGGTATATGCTCATGACTAGTGACACCCCCGATGTCGGGCTTGTGTAATTATTCTGCATTTGTTTTTAATATTTTATTATTTGATTATTGATTTATAAATGGTATAAAAACAACTTTTATTGGAAAATGGTTAATTTGGGAGTTGCGTTGGATAGCCTAGTTTCACGATAGGTGCCATCACGACCTGGTCGATTTTTGGGTCGTGACAAGTTGGTATCAGAGCCTAGGTTACATAGGTCTCACAGTCATGAGCAGGTTTAGTAGAGTCTCGCGGATCGGTACAGAGACATCTGTACTTATCCTCGGGAGGCTGCAGAACCTTTTGGAAAAACTTCACATTCTTGAATTCTTATCGTGCACTCTTGATTCAGCTTGGAATGTAACTCTTTGAATTCCTTCCACGCGTTCGTATGCGCGCATGAGCGCTCAGTATTAGATATGCGTCGATGGATTGTGATTCCTTGATCGAGGGGCGAGATGTAATCTTTGTGTGTTAATGTTGGGCCAGCCTGGAAGACTTGGGGCCGGATTTTTGCCTATAGCTTGAGCCCTGAGTTGTTGATTGTGTGACCGCGTGTTTCTGGATCTATATGTTCTATGGTATCCCTATTAAGGGAAGTAATGACTGGATAACTGCATGATGAGGGTGAAGTGACTGCGAGATGTGTTCATATGAATCAAATGAGGCGAGAAGGATCTGCTTTGGGGCAACAAGAAATATTAGGTACTTGATTTTCATCTCGATTTGAGGTATAGCCCTGAGTTATGGACGTATGAAGAATCTTTTCATATTTCCTAACTGGGAGTGAGGTAAATCTCATGTTGCAGTATTAGTTCAGACTCAGGGAGATCAAGCCACTACGTAATGTCTATGATGGTGGAAGGTATACAGAAGTGTTAGTTTGAGACAAGGTAGGTGGGTTACCTCCTGCGGAGTGTTCTGAAGTTGTGTGATCCTTGTGTTGTCTGTTAGAAGATCTCATTTACAAGTGAATTATATGTGTTGAAATTTGAATTTGGGTCGTTAAAGAGAGTGGACTTGACTGTTACGAGGGTGAACTTAAGATTTTCAGAAGGTTTAAAGTACTAGATGGTATGTGTTTCACGAGCCATGAAGTATGGAGTTTAATCTCACTTTGGTACTATGGCAGCAATAAAGTATATGCGTTATGAGTTATCATGTATGTTTTGATCTATGGCTTCGAGCCAAGTGGGGGAGTCTACTATTGATTAGTTGACTGCACGGTTATGTGCTATGTTGGTACCAATTGAGGCGTACGGGAGAATCAGTTATGGCCTACGGAGTTTGAGACCGAAGATGGCTCGAGTAAAGGAAAATTCTTGACAAAGGTTATAATATGCTTCATAGGTGTGTGGGAATCACGGAATGTCTTGAGTTGTTGTTGGTAAAGGATGCTCGGTGCATAGAGCAGGAAGCTGCTTGGTTGTTTTAGGATGAGGTTACACTCTGTAGTGTCGGAGTGCTATTGAGGCATGGGTTGTTCGGTTCGTTTGATTAGGCTAATTTGAGATTTGAGTAGACTGAATGACTCTCGAGAATGGTTCTAATGTCCAAGATTTTACATGTGGTAATTGGGTACTTTCAAGTTGTATATGTGACTAGAAACCGAGTTTTCATTAGAGGATGTCAAGACTGGTGGCATTTCTATATCAATTATGGGAGTCTACATATCAGTATCAGGAATGTGAAGGTAATGGCTTGGGATTCATAGGAAGTCTTTTCAGGGTAGGTATTTTGAACGTGGTGCTTTTGGGAATATTTAAGAGAGTATTCAGCGGCTTATGAGCCTTAGACGGTGTGGTGTTATGCTCGAGTATCATGTGGCGAGTCCGGGTCGAGGATTGTGATGTGATAGCAGGAATAAGTATCAAGACGAAGGTAAATTCAGAGGGACTTGTATATATGTGATAGCTTGGTAGTAGGTCGGCTTGGCAGGGGAAAGGATATGATGAGTTCTCTGGGTACTTAAGAGGTAATGGGTTTCTATAGGTGTTTCGCGACAAATCTCTTAGGTTTAGTGACCTACGTAGCTCGGTTAAGTCAGAAGGATTTAGTCATGACGATTTAGTCTTGTGCAAATGGAATTCGAAGAGCTTTAGATGGTTTCCACCACAGTTAGATAGGTATATTTTTCCTATTGGCGTGAGGAGCATGGGATGTATAGTGATTTTCTTCTAGATGGGATTAATGGGAAGTTCTTGGCTGGTTGAGTAAGTTGTTGCTTGTAGCTCGGAGTGGTTTTCAAAGTTCTCGTAATTATAATTTGGGTGGTATAGTATATGTGGTATGTTGTATGGGGTTGAGGTTTGCATGTGTAAGGTCACGGTTCAGTTTTGAAAGAAAGGTCATAAATTCTTAGATAGCATAGACAGCTTCAGGTGACTAGATAAATGAGATCACTGATTGGTGTGGCTTGATGAGGGTATACATTTCAGAAGGGGCGATGTGTTTGAGTTATGGATCCTTTATTTGTATTGCGACATTGTAAGCACGTGATTTTTGCCCTGTATGAGAATTACTCCCAAAAAAAATTTCAAAAAAAAATTCATTTTTCTTGGTGTGCAATTTTGTGATATTTTGAATAATTATTTGTATTTGTCTGTGCATGTTTATTTGTTAAATTAATAAAAATACAAAAAATATGTCGCATTTTGCATGTTGGATTTAATCCTACAATTGTTAGAAATTAATTTTGATTTACAAAAAATAAAAATCACAAAAATAGGCATCGTTTGCATTTTTAGCAATTAATGTCAAAAATATATAATTTTATGCTTAATTATTACTTAATTGTGCGTTAATTGTTATTGAGAGTTAATTTGCGCTTTTATAACTTAATTTAGTTCTTAATAATAATTCAAGTATTTTTATAATTTAGTTTTAGATAAATAAAAGAAGAAAAAAGAAAACAAAAATACAAAAATTCGGAATTGGGCCTTTTTTTCAAATTCAAGCTACAAGCCCAAAAATACCCAATCTTCCCAAACGACCCAGTCCATTTCGAACTGGGTCGACCCAGTCCAAATACCCAACACCCTTCTTCATTTTTTCAAAACACAAAACAAAACAAAAAATAACAAAAAAAAACAAAAACCCTAAAAACTAAGAAACCAATCCGCCACCCCCCTCCTTTTTCCATCTTCTTCCTCAAGCTTCACCAAGCTCCATCAATGGCTTCCTTCCTTCCCCTCACGCCACACACACTCACTCACGACACACACACACACTCATGGCACACACACACACTGTTGCGTCGTCTTCCTCCTTCAACCAAACGACCTTCGCGATGCCGCTCCATTACTTTTCCATAGCTGCTGCGTCGTTGCTCCAGCTTTCTTCATCGCCATCTTCCTCCTTCCAGCTGCTACTGACCCTACTGCTTCTTCTTCCTCACTTACTGTCACTACGTCATTTCCTCCTCCAAAAACAGGAGTCCGCCATGGCTGCTGTCGCGACTGCTTCTTCCAACTCCGTCGCCGCTGCTCGTCGACCATTGCTTCCTCGTCCAGCTTCTGCCTCATCAACACAGGCAGCCATGGCTTCCATTGTATCGCCTCAACGTCGAGCAGCTGATTTTATTCGCCACTGTCCGTCGACCTCCCCTACTGCTCCATCTATTTCAGCTGCTTCGCTACGTCCAAGCACACTTTGTTTTGTTGCGTTGTTGCTGCCCACGAGCAGCTTATTTTGTTTCAGCTATGCTGCTGCCACCATTTCGTTTGGTCGAGTTTTAGTCGAGGTCGTCGAGTGTCGTTTTGAGTTCGTCAAGGAAGGTTAGTTCGTCGTTGATTTCAAGATCCGTCAAAATAGTCCGTACATATTTCGTGTCGATCCGGTTAGTAGATTTTGAGTTTTATTTTGTCCGTATTTTGTTTTGATATTTCTCGAATCTAAAATCGGTAGATATTTGATTTTTGGTTTTGTCCATGTTCATATGTTTTGTTGAAATAATTTTCAGATTTCAAATGGAAATTTAATTAGTTATTTTTCATGTTTATTTCATGTTTGTTTTATCGTTCTTGTTTATTGTTTAGTTAAAAAGTTGTTAGTTTAATGTTGGTTAAATACAAATTGAAGTTTAATTAATTTGTTTCATGTGTTCTATGTATTTTTTCCAGAAATTGTTAATATTGTTAAGTTCAAGTTTAAATTCATAATTGTTAAGTTTTGTTTTGGTATTTGCCTAAAATAACTTAGTTGTAATAGTGAAGTATGTTAGTTTAATCATTTGAATCCGTCGTTTTTATTTTTAGATTTAATTCATGTCTATACTTTGTATGATTGTTCTTGAATACGAAATTAGTATAAGTTTGATTTTGTTGTTTATTGTTTATCATTTATGATTATTTCTTGAATTTGTCTCATAATCTTGTTTAAAGTTTAATATAAGAATTGTTTGTTGTAATGTTGTTAGAGTTGATTTTAAGTTCAATATTATTGAATTTAGAAATCTAAATATACTTGTTTGATTGTTGTTGTTGAATCTGAAAATAGATTTGTTTGTTGCTAAAAATAGTGTTCAATCAAATTTTAGTTGTGATTAGAATATGTGGGTCGTTTGATTTTCAAGTTTGTAGGTCATCTTTAAACCTTTGAAATCCAGTTGTTTTACTATGAAAATTGATAATTCCAAAGAAAAAATGTTTCATTGTTCTTACCCAGTCTATTGTCCGAACTACGCAAGGTCTGATTCATGCGGGGTCATGATACGTAGGCAATCTCCATAAGATTCGACCACAACAAAAAAATGAGAAAAAAAAATTGAAAAAATAATTGAAAAAAAAAGGAAAAAGATGTTGCTAGTAATAAGAACCGACTGAGTCCATTCTAACATATTTTGTTTTGAATTGTGAAGAAAGTTGAGTTGGTCGGTTTGTTCAGAGGGTTCAATAAGAGTCTACTGTGCCGGGAAAAAATAGAATACTGAAACAGCAAATGACCGGAGTGTGTCAAGCATGGGCCAGTGGGCAAGGACAGCCTCGTCATGAGTCACAATTTGCGACATAACAAGAGCAGTACCACTCTCCTAAGTACCACCCGTACTCGTTTGATCTTCCTGCAAAGATTGAAGAGCCTACCCGAAAGATGGTACAAGAAGAAATGACCCAAAGAGTGAAAAACTTAGAACAATGGTTGAAAAACAGGCAAGGGTTGTCTGGTCAAAAGAGTGTTGCCTTCAAAGATCTATGTATGTTCCCCGGCTAAGTATGGAATAGTATGGAACTATCAAGAAACTACATTACTAGCATATTTTGTCACAAAAGTCCGATTTTATTTAAAACTAGATTGATGTAACTTGTATGTTGTTCGTACATGGCATGATAACAGTTACATGTATAACCATAAGTGAAAGGTGAGTTGATATAATTTGTTACGAAGTTAGAATATTTGGAATGGTTCAGACGTACAACTATATTGCATGTGATGCAATTTTATTGAATCAATTTGTATAATAGTTCTCTTTCTTATCAACTTGATTCTTATCTACCATTGTAAACAAATTAACCAAACAATTATAACTTTGGACGTTCTTTGTTGTTCAATTTGTGTTCATGTGATTTGTTGTTGAAATGTTGTTGAAATCTTGTTCATGTGATTTGTTGTTGAAATGTTCAAGAAATCATGTTCATGAGATTTGTTGTTTGAATTTATGTAGAAATTGGTCATATTGGCTATATTTTGGTTGAGTTTGATTAATTGATTTGTTATAGTTGATGGGATAGTTTGGTAATTTGCAGTACGTTCAGGGGTAGTTTAGTAATTGCAATAAGGTCGGAGGGGTAGTTTAGGAATTGTACATTTTTGTAATTTTTTATGTGAAGCATGGGGGACAAAATCTCTCCTTCGCAAATGCTTAGAACAAAATCATCATCATCGGAAACACCCTTGGCGAACGTGATGCACCCTTGGCGAACGCGATGAACAAAAATCTATGCAACAAAAACCAGCAAAACGTTTAAGTTCAAAGTCCAAAAAATTGATCCGTTAACCACCCGAAACTCACCCGAAGCCCTCGAGATCTCAACCAAACATGAAACATATCCCATATCATCATTAAAACTTGTTCCAACTCGTGGCATAATTAAATAGGATCTCAGCCTCATATTAAGCCACCTCGTGGCTTAAAAAATCTGGCCCTCGGCCTCAAAATCATGAATTATTACAACACTGCTGCGACACGCAGCCCAATCCCATAGTATCCTCACAACACAGGCCCTCGGCCTCACTTAGTTAGAAATCTCTCAAGCCACTTGGGTAACAGTAAAACAAGATGCTCAGCCCAAAATAGCATTTAAAATATCAAAACGGAGTAAATATGGCTGAGTTATAATTGATTAAAAGATTTATGGGATGGGATATATATAGAAGTCTTGAATCTGATTTAGAGGGAGGATAAGACAGGCAGAAAAGAGAGAATACAGAAATAGAGAGAAAAAAGGGCTGAACATTTAAGAGAAAGAAAAATTCCGAAAAATATTTAAGCTTTCAAAATAAAAATAAAAACTAAAAAAAATCTTCTGCTTTCTTTGTTTGAAATCAGTATTAATTGTTGTTGTTTCATTCAAAGCTTGAAGCTTTTGTTTTTGGGATTACTGCTCTACTGGTTTGCAAACTCTTTTTCTGGGTTGTTACTGTTGCTGGGCTGTTGTTGCTGGGCTGTACTCTTATTACTGCTGCTGATTTTCATCTTCATTTTCTTTTTCTTCCAATATCAGGTATATATTTTAGACTCATGTTGTGGAAAGCTTCAACATTGCCAAATAAATGAAGTTCGGAATTATAATTATGTCTTTTACTCGTTTAAATCTATTAGTTTAAATTTCAGTTTTGTTTCAGTTGATTAATATAGTAGCTTACATTTGATGTGAGAACTGTTAGTTAATCATCCCTTTGAAATTCGCATAAGCTTTGTAATAATGTTATTTATTTCAGAATTTCATTAAGTATAGCTATATTCAAATTATAAGATAGGGAACATGGCAGAAAGCTAGCCATTAATTAAATCTTATGATATTGTTGGTTATGTATGGAATAGTATGGAACTTTCTAACTAAGTGAGGCCGATGGCCTGTGTTGTGAGGATACTATGGGATTGGGCTGCGTGTCGCAGCAGTGTTGTAATAATTCATGATTTTGAGGCCGAGGGCCAGATTTTTTAAGCCACGAGGTGGCTTAATATGAGGCTGAGATCCTATTTAATTATACCACGAGTTGGATTGTTATTACGCTTGGGCTGTAAGGGGTCCCTCCCGGAGTTTATACCGAGTAAATGTGGGTACCTAGTGTAAGTGATATTATGTAGCCCGACAGGCTGTTGTTGTTTCATGTTGTTGCCCGAGGGGCTGTTCTTAATCCATGTTTGCCCGAGGGGCAGTTCTTGATTCATGTTATGCCTTAGGGGCTGTTCTTAATCCATGTTTGCCTGTGGGGCAGTTCTTGATTCATGTTATGCCCGAGGGGCTGATTACGAGTGATTGTGAGTTAGCTCGAGGGGCTGGTTCTATTGATAGTATGTCCGAGGGATGGTTTATGGTACATGTTTTGCCCGAGAGGCTGTTTACGTTTTTTATCATTTTTACTCACTATTTTATCACTCGTTTGAAACCATTGAAAGTTGTTTTAAAAGATTTTTACTGAAACTGAGTTTGATTTACGAAGTAAATGATTTGTGTACAACTTTGGAAATGATCTACATTTGTTGTAGTGTTATGACGTGGTTTACATGTTTTCTTACTACTCAGCTTATATTTACTTTTATTACTTACTGAGTTGGCATACTCACATTACTCCCTGCACCTTGTGTGCAGATTCAAGTATTTCTGAACCCGGTAGCGAGTGTTGATTGCTCAGTGGCAAATTCATTGGAGTTGGCAAGGTAGTTGCACAACATTTGCAGCCCTGCTCTTCTTGCTCTTGTATTCCTTACATTGTTTTAGTATATTTTCAGACCATAGTAGATGCTCATGACTTGTGACACTCCAATGATGGGCTTGTGTATTTATTCCGCACTGTTCATTTTGACTTACATTATGAGATATTTGGATTACTTAAAAGCTTAAAAAAATATGATTTATATTAATTAAGGGTTAATTCGGGAGTTGTGTCGGCTGTCCTAGTTTCACGATAGGCGCCATCACGACCGAGTCCAAGTTGATATCAGAGCCTAAGTTACATAGGTCTCACGAGTCATGGGCAAGTTTACTAAAGTCTCGTAGATCGGTATGGAGACATCTGTACTTATCCTCGAGAGGCTGCAGAACCTTTAGGAAATCCCACATTCTTGAATTCTTATCGTGCGTCCTTGAATCAGCTTGAAATGTAACTCTTGAAATTCCTTCCACGCATTCATATGCGCGCATGAGCGCTCAGTATCAGGTATGCATCGATGGCTTGTGATTCCCTGATCGAGGGGGCAAGGTGTGATCTTTGCGTGTTGATGTTGGGCCAATCTGGAGGACTTGAGGCCGGATTTTGCCTATAGTTTGAGCACTAAGGCATTGATTGTGTGAGCACGTGCTTTTGGATTTGTAAGTCCGATAGTGTCCCTATTAGTGGGAGTGATGACTGGATAGCTATGTGATGAGTATAATGTGACTGCGAGATGTGTTCATATGATTTGAATGAGATGAGAAAGGTCTTCTTGAGGGTAGTAAGAACTATCTGGTGCTTGATTTCCATCGTGATTTGATATATAGACCGAGTTGTGGGTGTGTTGAAGGGTCTTTTCATATTGCCTAGTTGGGAAGTGAAGTAGATTTCAAGTTGTGATATGAGTTCAGACTCAGGAAGAGTAAGTGACTGTGTAATGTTTATGACGGTGGAAGGGTATAAAGAGATATTAGTTGAGGCGAAGCAGGTGGGTTATCTCCTACGGAGTGTTATCAGGTTTTTGTGATCCTTATGTTGTTGTTGGAAGATCTCTTTTACCAGTGAAATATCAGTATTGCAATTTGCACTTGGGGTCACTTAAGAGAGTAGGCTTGACCGTTACGAGGGTGAATGCAAGATTTGCAGAAGATTTGAAGTAATAGATGGTCTATGTTGCACGAGCTTATGAAGGATTGAGTTTAATCTCACTATGGTATTATGGTTGTGATATAGTATATGCATTATGAGTTATTGTGTGTTTTGATCTATGGCTTTGAGCAAAGTGGGGGAGTCTGCTATTGATTAGTTGATTGCACGGTTATGTGCTATGTTGGTTCCAGTTTGAGGCGTAAAAGTGAATCTGTTATGGCTTACGGAGGTTGAAACCGAGGATAGATCGAGTAAAGGAAATTTCAATAAAGGTTATGTTATGATTTATGGGTGTATGAGAACCATGGAATGACTTGAGTTGTTATTGGTAAAGGATATACTGTGTATAGAACATGAAGTTGCTTGGTTGCATTAAGATGAGGTTACATTCTGCGATGTTGGAGTGCTATTGGAGCACAGGTCGTCCGGCCATTTAATCGGTCTAATTGCGGTTTGAGAAGAGTGAATGACTCTCGATAATGGTTCTAATGAGTTCAAGATTTTACATGTAATAATTGGAGATTTTCAAGTTGTATAATTGGCTATAAACTGAGGTTTGCATTGGAGGGTGTCAAGACTCGTGGTATTTCTATATCATTATGAGATTCTATATACCATGATCATGAAGGTGAAGGTAATGGTTTTCGGTTCCCAGGGAGTCACTTCAGGGTAGGTATTTTGAATGTGGTGTGTTTGGGAATATTTGAGAGGGTATTCAGCGGTTTATGAGCCTTAGATAGTGTGGTTTTATACTTCGGTGTTGTGTGGTGAGTCTGGTTGAAGAATTGTGGTGTTATAACAAGAAGAAGTATCAAGTGAAGGTAAATTAGAAGGAACTTGGATAGATGGGATAGCTTGGTAGTAGGTCGGATCGGCATGGTAAGGATATGATTAGTTCTTTGGATGCTTACGAGGCAATAAGTTTTTGTAGGTGTTTCGCTGCAATGCTCTTGGGTTTTATTGGCCTGCGTAGCTTGATTGAGTTAGAAGGATTCAATCCTGACGGTTTAGTCTTGTGCAAATGGAATTCGGAGAGTTCTTGATAGTTTCTACCACGGTTAGAGATGTATATTTTCTACGAGCGTGAGGAGCATGAGATGTATAGCGATTTCCTTCTAGGTGGGATCAATGGAAAGTTCTTGGCTAGTTGAGTACATAGTTGCTTGTGGCTCGGAAGGGATATGAGGTTTTCATGGCTATCATAGGATGGTATGGTTTATGCGGTATGTTGTGTAAGATTAAGATTTGCATGTGTAAGGTCATGGTTCAGTTCTGAAAGGAGCTTCATAAAATTCTTAGATTTTAGAAAAGGGCAATGTGATTGAGTTGATGATGCTTCATTAGTGTTGCGGCACTCACTTGTTGGATCGACTGCTGATATTCGAATTTGCTTGGTGACACCAAAGAATTATAGGAGTACCTCTCGTGGGATGATTTGGGTATTAGAGGTGAGTTATATATTCGGACAGTGGAGTTGGGATCAGATATGGTGATTCGCGTGCTATATGGATTAGGAGACTAGGAGTTTTCATAAACGGGTTAGGTCGTGGTTGTGGATTACGTATATCGGTTTTGTGTGGTAATTATTGGAGGTTTGGAGACCCAAATGGATCTTTACTGCTTAGTATGCTAGATTTTAGTATGATATTAGGTAAGGATTGGTTCTCTTCGTGTCGTGTTATTCTGGACCGTTGCGCCAAGGAAGTAGCATTGGCTATGCTGGAGATGCCACATATTGAGTGGCGAGGTTCGACGGGTTATGTTCCCAGTAGGGTGTTTCCATTTTTGAAGACCCAGCGGATGGTTAGGAAGGGTTGTCTTTCTTACTTTGCCTTTGTAATGGATGTCAGTACAGAGACTTCTACTGTTGATTCAGTTCCGGTGGTGAGGGATTTTTTGGATGTGTTTCCTGCTGCGGGGAAAGTCACCAGACATGGTCGTTGATTTCCGTATTGATTTAGTGTCGGGCATCATATCGTATGGCATCGGCGGAGTTAAAGGAGTTAAAGGAGCAACTTCAGGAACTCTTTGATAAGGGGTTTATTGATCGGCCAATATGGATGTGTGTTCTAATTCGAGTCGGCTTGGTTGACTCCGAGTTGTATTGTTGAGGGATATGTTGATTCGATGGTTATTTAGCTTATTAGTGATCTAGAATATCTATGAGTTACCTTTCCGTGTTGCGATGCGTTCAGATTTGTTGGTTATAAGCACATGTGGTGTGGCTTTATTGGGGCCTCTCAGTGGAATTCGAGCAGAATGAGTATTGGGTATTGCTCGGCGGATGGCGTATCGGTTGTGTCCTTTCGGGTTTATGTAATGTTATGTCAATTGCTTTTCTATGGTTATGATTATTTTCTTTGGTTCTAGACATCAAATTGCGCGTGGTTGCCAATTTGAGCATAGTGACTTGAGGTGTTTTTTGTGGACCAGTGTTTGGATGAGGTCGTGCATTGGAGCGAAGCTATATGGAGGTGTGATCCACGGGATAAATTCGTGTGTTCTGGTTCTACGACGTGTGATGGGTTCCCAGTATGGTGTTGTGGTGGTACTGGTGAGCTTCCGGTACAACTCTCTCACTTGAGACATTTTTCATGACTTGAGTATGTTCTGATTGTTGCTTGTTAGTGCGCGGATTGCGCGAGTTATGGCTTTAGATTGTGTTGATGAGTCATGTCACCAGAGTAGTTGTGTTGGATTAGATGAGATCGTTGGGATCCATAATGAATACAAACAGATTCGGTTTCAGCATGTTGGAAGGATAATATCGATGTTCGCCTCAGAAATTTGCTATGGTCCTTACCAAGGGAGAAGTGGCTTCATGAATGGTTGATCTGAGGAATGGTTATGGCTTTCTACGTGTTTGTTTTATCATTGGCAGCATACGGAAGTGGTGGAAGGAAGCTTTATTTGATAAGGGGCTTATTATTGGAATTCAGATGTTTTGAGCAACTGGTGTGATTAGAAGTTATCGCTACGAGTGTTTGAGTTATGTGGTATATGATGTAATTGCATATGAGGCTGCAGGTATGGTTTATTACAGCTTGTCCGGGCTTATTCAGAGTATGAATGTGAGATTCTAATCTTGTATATGATTTCAGAAGTGAAAATGTGGTTCTAAGGTTTACGGGCTAGGTTGGATTGCGAAATTTCAGTTACATTGTGTTATCGGACCTATATGAGATAGGGTGACGTGGGATCACCCCCGGGTATGTGCATGGTAAGGTTACTCAGTGATTGATAGTTTTCGGAACAACTCTGGGCACGTTCGAGGACGAACAAATGTTTAAGTGGGGGATGATGTAATGACCCGACCGGTCGTTTTGAGCTTTTGCACTTTGCTCGCTAGTTCTCGGGCATGACTAGCCCCGTGTGATGTATTATTACTTATTTCAATCGTCGGTTTTGGTTTTCAGGGGAATCACAATGAATTTGGAAGAACCGTTCTCAGTTTGAAGCTTAAGATTTAAAAGATTTGACCAAGTTTTGACTTTTTAGTATTGGATCTCGGATTTGGATTTTTATGATTTGGTCAGTTCCATTAGGTGATTTGAAGCTTGGGAGCGTGATCGAAATATATTTTGGAGGTTCGGATTAGATTTAGGCTTGAATTGGCGAAATTGAAATTTTGGCGCTTTCCGGTTGATAGGTGAGATTTTGATATAGGGGTTGGAATGGAGTTCCAGAAGTTGGAGTAGGTCCGTTGTGTCATTTGTGACGTGTGTGCAAAATTTCAGGTCATTCGGACGAGGTTTGATAGACTTTTTCATCGAAAGCAAAATTTGAAAGTTTTTGGAATTCTTAGGCATGAATCCGTTGATGATTTGATGTTTTGATGTTGTTTTGAGTGTTTCGAAGGTTGGAACAAGTTTTAATGATGATATGGGATATGTTTCATGTTTGGTTGAGATCTCGAGGGCTTCGGGTGAGTTTCGGGTGGTTAACGGATCAATTTTTTGGACTTTGAACTTAAACGTTTTGCTGGTTTTTGTTGCATAGATTTTTGTTCATCGCGTTCGCCAAGGGTGCATCACGTTCACCAAGGGTGTTTCCGATGATGATGATTTTGTTCTAAGCATTTGCGAAGGAGAGACGCGAATGCGAATGTGAGGGTAGCATGTGCATCGCGGACGCGTGATTGGGGTCGTGTTCGCGAAGAGGAGTAAGGTCGTTGGGCACCCCTAGCCCTTGTGCTATGCATTCGCGAAATTGGTATCGCGTTCGCGAAAGGCTGGACTGGCGAAGCATCGTATTCGTGTGGTAGTGTCCACGTTCACGAAGGTAAAAATGGAGAGGCATTGTAATTTGGTCTACGCGAACGAGAGAGGGAGGTCGCGTTCGCGAAAAAGGAAATTTTACATGAGGCAGAATGTTTAAAAGTCGGTTTCGCGATTTTTGGTCTATTCTCTCCATTTGGAGAGATTTTTGGAGCTTTTGAGTAGGATTGAAGAGGGAATCGAAGGGAAGCACTTGGAGGTAAGATTTTTGAAATCAATACTCGATCCTATATTGATTCTTACTTGTTTAAACATGAAATTTGTGAAATTTAAAGCCAAAAATTTGGTGAATTAGGGCTTGAAATTGGAGAGTGTAAATTGGGGATTTGAGGGGCCATTTGCAGTCTGATTTTGATGTTCTTAGTATGTATGAACTTGTGTGTGGATAAGGATTCTATTAATGTGATTTTTATCTGACTCCGAGGCGTGGACCCGGGGGTCGGGTTTGGCCAGTTTTGGGATTTTTGATGCAAATTGGTTAATTCGAGTGGGCTTTGTTCCCTTAGCATATTTTGATGGTATAAATCTGTATTTGGTTAGATTTGGAGCCCTTGGAGACCGAGTCGATAGGCAAGGGCATCGCGGGCTAGAGTTTGGACCGGATTAAGGTAAGTAATGATTGTAAATGTTTGTCCTGAGGGTATGAAACCCTGGATTTCACATCATTGTGCTACTTTGAGGTGATGCAGACGCTAGATTACGAGTGTGGGGTCGTGCACCGTTGGGGATTGTGACTTAATCCGTTCCGTATGACTGTTAAGTCGCGTATTTGATTGAAAACTGTTTGATATCATTGCGTTTTGAAAATTATTACTATGTTTTGGGCTGAATGCCATATTTGGGCTTCGTGCCAACTGTTATGGACCCTTATGGGATTTTTACTACTATTCTTCACTATTTTGATTTCATATTTGTACTCAGTATGTTGTATTATATTATTTTCATAACTTAGCCATATTTACTCCGTTTTGATATTTTAAATGCTATTTTGGGTTGAGCATCATCTTTTACTATTACCCGAGTGGCTTGAGAGTTTTCTGAATAAGTGAGGCCGAGAGCCTATGTTGTGAGGATACTGTGGGATCGGGCTGTGCGCTGCAGCAGTGTTGTAATGATTCATGATTTTGTGGCCGAGGGCCAGATTTGTTACGCCACGAGGTGGCTTGATATGAGGCCGAGAGCCTATTTGATTATGCTGCGAGATGGCTTGTTATTGCGTTTGGGCCGTAAGGGACCCCTCCCGGAGTCTGTACACCCCAATGTGAGTGATATAATGTAGCTCGAGGGGTTGTTGTTTTTTCATGTTATTGCTCGAGGGCTGTTCTTGATACATGTTTGACCGAAGGGCAGTTCTTGATTCATGTTATGCCCAAGGGGCTGATTACAAGTGATTGTGAGTTAGCCCGAGGGGCTAGTTCTGTTGATAGTATTCCCGAGGGACAGTTTATGGTACATGTTTTGCCCGAGAGGCTGTTTACGTTTGTTAATCATTTTTACTCTTTGTTTAATCACTCGTTTGAAACCATTGAAAGTTGTTTTAAAAGATTTTTACTGAAACTGAGCTTGATTTAAGAAGTAAATGATTTGTGTACTGCTTTGGAAATGATATACATTTGTTGTAGTGTTATGACGTGGTTTACGTGTTTTCTTACGGCTCAGCTTTCATTTACTTTTATTACTTACTGAGTTGGCATACTCACATTACACCCTGCACCTTGTGTGCAGATTCAAGTATTTTTAAACCTAGTAGAGGATGTTGATTGCTCAGTGGCAGAGTCATTGGAGTTGGCAAAGTAGTTGCCCGACGTTCGCACCCTGCTCTTCTCCCTCTTGTATTCCTTGGATTGTTTTAGTATATTTTCAGACCTTAGTAGATGCTCTTGACTTGTGACACCCCGATGTCGGGCTTGTGTATTTATTCCACACTGTTCATTTAGACTTATATTATGAGATTTTTGGATTACTTAAAAGCTTAAGAAAATATGATTTATATTGATTAAGGGTTAATTCAGGAGTTGTGTCGGCTGACCTAGTTTCACGATGGGCGCCATCACGACTGGGTCGGTTTTAGGGTCATGACATCTTTCGATCTAACTAAATGACGGGTCCTTTCTGAATTGCCTTCCCATAAAACTTATTCCTCAATCTACTGTTTTTCTTCATAATAGTTACTGGAATAGGAATAAGAGACATTAAGTGTGTATGCATACCATCAAGAACACTGGTTCAACAATAGATACTATTAATTTAGGTTGTTCAAACTTTTATTTGACATCCTACTAGCCATTTCACCTTATCACATTTTAAAGCACTATTGTAAACACTTCTGTCAACCTCTAAAACTTATTCTGTCAAAAATAAGCTCGATATAATAATCTATATAGATATACTACTCTTAATTGGAATTGAGGTAGCAATTTCTAAAAGCAGACGACAAAAAAATAGATGTGACAACTTTATTTTATTCCCATTTCCCATAATTCTTAATCCTTCTGTGTCTAGAATTCCATCCACAAGGCCACGCTAATTCCCTTAGCCAGTTAACTACTGCAAGGACATGAAACTGTATTCATCTATTTTGTTTGTACAACATCTTTGAAACTTGTCTTGAAATTAATACACTTTGTTGCCGCAAATGACCAAGAGTCATTTGGCTAAGGAGTGGTTTGCTGCCACGTGGGGGTGGGGAAAATTTTAATCTGTCACGACCCAAAAATCCCTCCGAAGGAGTCGTGATGGCACCTAGTCTCTAAACTAGGTAAGCCTAACATTAACTGAAATAATTTTGATATTTACTAACTTTAAATTAAATAACTCTTAATACATTACAATTCCCAAAACTGGTGGTACAAGTCATAAGCCTCTCTAAGAGTAGTTATACAAAATAAATATGTCACTGTTCCGAAATAAAAAGAACAATGGAAATACGTACAAATGAAGGTGACTCCGAGGCCTGCGAACGCTGCAGCAGGTGTACCTTGAGTCTCCACTGCAACGACCCGCACAACGACTACTGATCAAATACCTGAATCTGTACACAAAAATGTACAGAAGTGTAGTATGAGTACTCCACAGCGGTGCCCATTAAGTATCAAGACTAACCTCGGTGGAGTAGTGACGAGGAACAGTCCGAACACCAACTGGTCAAATAAATTGAACAGGATATAATAATAAACTATCAACATAAGGATAACAAGGTAATATCAATAGTAGGGAGAGGGCAAACTACAATCAGTAGAAACAATAAAGGGGAAACACGGATGGAACCGAAAGATAACCAAGTAAATCGACACCAACATAGCTGGAACACAAACCAGTAAAAAAAATGTACTCAAATAAGGGAGGCTATGTCAGCTCAATAAATAATATCATCTCTGATGCACAATTCTAGCCATCTCAAACTTGATGTCTCATATCATAACCTCAATTACCAAACCTTTAGCACACCCGCCACTTTATGCCCACATATTTCTTTCTCACTTTGCACAACAACGTTCTCATGTCACTCAGTACATAGGGTCCATCAGCAATACAATTAAGAGATGCAAGGAGTCTCACTTATATGACATAAAGTAGAGTACAACTTCTAAACCAATTAGGAACTCTACAAGAAAAGATTGAGTTATTTTTAGAAATCATTTGAATAAAGAAATTACTCTTTTCAATTAAAGTACCACATCGAACAAATTATTACTTTCAACATGGTATTAAATAAATTACAACTTAGTAGAAATTTCCTTTTAAATAAAATATAATCTCAAATGGTTTAAGGGGATATAATTGAAAAACTAATTGAATTAAAGATGTAACAATTATTGAAGTTTGAAGTACTGAAATATATATATATATATATATATATATATATATATATATATATATATATATATATATATACGGTGAGGTATTGAAAACACTATAGGTTCCAACATAAAGGATCACAGTAGTACATGAATTTAAACAGTTAAAACACTTAGATTGATAACAACAAATAAACACATCAAACAGAAAGTGCACGACATCACCCTTTGTGCTTTATCACTCTTCCTCACCATATGCATAAATAGAAATGTGCATGGCATCACCCTTCGTGCTTTAACTCTCTCATAACATGGCACGACATCACCCTTCTGCTTTAACAGAGAAGGGTATGGAAAGGAATCACCCTTCATGCATTAACACTCATAGAATATGGCAGGACATCACCCTTCGTGCATTAACACTCTCTTGCAATAACGTAAACGACATCACCCTTTGTGCTTTACACTCTCTCACAATATCGTGCACGGCATCGCCCTTCGTGCTATACACTCTTACTCACCCAAACAATAGAAACAATAACATCCTGGCGAGGGAATCAACAATAATCCAACAATTCAATCACAAGGAATTCCACCACCAAGAGTATGAATATACGGAAACAAGAGAATCACGAAAAAATCAAGAAGCGCAATAACCTTAACAAAACAACAAGACATAATAAGCATGTGATAACTACACCAGCACCTACAACAATTTGGACACATAGCATATATACACGGGGTCATAGAGGAATTTACAATTAAGAGGTAACAAAAACAATAAGGAGAACAGTCACTTCAATTACGGAAAAGAAGGGCCAAGTAACAAGTAAGAGTTAGAGGGAAGCTAACAACATCGTATGGAGCATATAGAGGTAAATTAAGAAATTAGGAAACTCAATCATAACGGAATACTTTCCACATAATAAACATTAGGACCTAAGAACCCTAAAGGCAAGTTTCCCACAAATAAGTCCGAGCACACACTCGTCACCTCACATGCATGAACTACATTTAGCATAGAAAACTCAAATCCTAAGGGGAAGTCCCTCACACAAGGTTAGGCAAGATATTTACCTCAATCCGGCCAATTCAATACTCAATTTAGCTTTTTCCTTTACCAATTTATCAACGATTGGCTCAATCTAGCCAAAAACGAATTGAATACATCAAACAATGCAAGAGAAAATAATTTCAATTAACAAAACTATGATTCTTATATAATTTGCAAAAAGTCAACAAAAGTCAACTCCCCGGGCTAGCACCTTAGAACCCGATAAAATTTACAAAAATCGAACCCTTTCTGCTATGAGTTCACTCATACAAAAATTATCTAATTCCGATACCATTTGGTCATTCGAATCATCATTTTACATTTTTGAAAGACTTTACACATTTTCCCAAAATTCAATCCCAAATCACGAATCAAATGATGAATCCAATGATAGATTCATGTATTTTAGGCAAATCCGAGTTAGAATCACTTACCCTAATGAATTTCTTGAAAAACCTTCAAAAAATTGCCAAGATCCGAGCTCTCTAGGTCAAAATATGAAATAAAACCCTAAATCTCGTATTTATAGTGAACCTCTCGGATTTCCATCACCTCTGACCGCGTAAAATCACTGCTGCAGTGTTCACCCCTCTACGGTCGCAAAAAAGTAGCGCAGTCCGCGCTGCTGGTGGCTGCACATACATGCCTTTGTATTTTGGTCATACCTTTCTCTACAGATGTCCAAATCATGATTTCTTTATCTTTCTGCAAACGAGACACGAAGTGTTTTTGAATCATCTCAAAATTCCTTATAGATCAAAAGATATAGGCTTCCGGAGTCAGACCAATGAAACAATAAAGGGGAAACCCGAATGGAAACGAAAGATAACCAAGTAAATCAACACCAACATAGCCGGAATACAGACCAGTAAAAAAAGTACTCTAATAAGGGAGGCTATGTGAGCTCAATAAATCATATAATCTCTGATGCACAATTCCAGCCATCTCAAACACAATGTTCCATATCATAACCTCAACTACCAAACCTTTAGCACACCCAGTACCTTGTGCCCACATATTTCTATCTCACTTTGTACAACAACATTATGATGTTACTCATTACATAGGGTCCATCACCAATGCAATTAAGATATGCAAGGAGTCTCATTTACATAACATAAAGTAGAGTACAACTTCTAAACCAATCAGGAACTCAACAAGAAAAAATGGAGTTATTTTTAGAAATCATTTGAACAAAGAAAGTACTCTTTTCAATTAAAGTAACATCGAATATATTATTACCTACAATGGTATTTAATAAATTAGAACTTAGTAGAAATTCCCTTTTAAGTAAAATACAATATCAGTCGGTTTAAGGGGATATAATTGAGAAAAAAAATTGAATTAAAAATGTAACAATTATTGAAGTTTGCAGTCTTGAAATATATATATATAGGTATTGAAAACACTAAAGGTTCCAACACAAAGGATCACATCAGTATAGAAATTTAGATAGTTAAAACACTTGAATTGATAACAACAAATAAACACAGAAAACATAAAGTTCACGACATCACCCTTCGTGCTTTACCACTCTTCCTCACTATATGCATAAATAGAAATGTGCACGGCATCACCCTTCATGCTTTAACTTTCTCATAACATGACACGGCATCACCCTTCGTGCATTAACACTCACAGAATATGGCATGACATCACCCTTCGTGCATTAACACTCACAGAATATGGCACGGCATCACCTTCGTGCATTAACACTCTCTCGCAATAACGTACACAGCATCACCCTTCGTGTTTTACACTCTCTCACAATATCGTGTACGACATCACCCTTCATGATTTACACTTGTACTCACCCAAACAATAACATCACGGCAAGGGAATTAACAACAATCCAACAATCCAACAATCCAATCACAAGGAATTCCACCACCAAGAGTATGAATATACGGCAGCAAGAGAATCACGGAAAAATCAAGAAGTGCAATAACCTTAACAAAATAACAAGACATAATAGGCATGTGATAACTACACAAGCGACCACAACAATTTGGACACATAGCATATATATATATATATATGAGGTCATAGAGGAATTTATAATTAAGAGATAACAAAACAATAAGGAGAACAGTCACTTCAATTAAGGCAAATAAGGGCCAAGTAACAAGTAAGAGTTAGAGGGAAGCTAACAACATCGTATGGAGCATATAGAGGTAAATTAAGAAATTAGGAAACTAAATCATAACGGAATACTTCCCATATAATAAACATAAGGACCTAAGAACCCTAAAGGCAAGTTTCCCACAAATAAGTCCGAGCACACACTCGTCACCTCGCATGCACGGACTACATTTAGCATAGAAGACTCAAATCCTAAGGGGAAGTCCCCCACACAAGGTTAGGCAAGATATTTACCTCAATCTGGCCAATTCAATACTTAATTTAGCTTTTCCTTTACCAATTCATCAACGCTCGGCTCAATTTAGCAAAAATTGACTTGAATACATCAAACAATGCATGAGAAAACAATTTCAATTAACAAAAATATGATTCTTATGCAATTTTCAAAAAGTCAACAAAAGTCAACTCCCCAGGCCAGCATCTCGGAACCCGATAAAATTTACAAAAACCGAACCCATTCCGCTATGAGTTCACTTCATACAAAAATTATCTAATTCTGATACCATTTGGTCATTCAAATCATCATTTTATATTTTTGAAAGACTTTACAAATTTTCCCAAAAAATCCATCCCAAATCACGAATCAAATGATGAATTCAATGATAGATTCATCTATTTTAGCCAAATCCGAGTTAGAATCACTTACCCCGATGAATTTCTTGAAAAACCTTCGAAAAATCACCAAGATCCGAGCTCTCTAGGTCAAAATATGAAATAAAACCCTAAATCTCGTATTTATAGTGCACCACTCAAATTTAAATCACCGCTGACTGCATAAAATCACCGTTGCAGCGCTCACCCCTCCACGGTCGCAAAAAAGTAGCGCGGTCTGCACTTCTAGTGGCTGCACAGATAGGCCTTAGTATTTTGGCCATAACATTCCCTACAGATGTCCAAATTATGATTTCTTTGCTTTTCGAGAAATTAGACACAAAAGGATACAATTTTTGTTTTTGAATAATCTCAAAATTTCTTGTAGATCAAAGGATATAGGCTTTCGAAGCCGGACCAACGAACCTGCGGATTCTTCATGACCGCGGCCGCGGACAGAGTTCCGCTGACAGCGGAAATTCCATTGCTGAAGCGAAATATCACCGCTGACTGCGGTCCTTTTGGCCACTGGGGCGATGTCTGCGGCCCCCCACGATCCGGACAACTTTCGAGCGTCGAAAAGTCTGAACTCGCTCAAAACTCACCCCGAAACTCATTCGAGGCCCCCAGAATCTCAACCAAATGTACCAACACATCCCATAATACCATACGTGCTTAGCCCCACTCTCAAATCACATCAGACAATGCTAAAATCACGAATCACCCTCCAATCCAAACCTAAAGAACTTGAAATTTCAGGAATTCTACTACTGATTCTGAAACCAACCAAACCAATTCCGATTGACCTCAAATTTTGCACACAAGTCACAAATGACATTACGAACCTACTCCAACTCCCAAAATTTTATTCTGACTCCGATATCATAAAATCCAACTCTCGGTGAACCCTCTCCATTTTCCCAAACTTCAACTTTTCCATCTTTCATCAAAATGCATCAAATTACCCTACGTGCTTCCAAATCCAAATACGAACACACTCCCAAGTCCAAAATCACCATACGAAGCTACTGACATCATCCAAAACTCATTCTAGAGCCGTTTACTCAAAAGTCAAATTCCCGTCAAATTCTCTCCGCTTAAGCTTCCAAAACTATATTCCTTCTTCCAATTCGACTCTGATTCATCCAGAAACTGAATCAAATCATGCACACAAGTTGATATACGTACTATGAAACTGCTCGTGACCTCAAACTGCCGAACCTGATGCAATTGTTCAAAATGACCAGTCGGGTCATTACATAATCTTTATCTGACTTATTAGTTAATTAGGTAATGCCGCGCTACCCGGTAATTAACCAATTACCTGCATAGTTAAGAATTATCTCAAATTACTTAAAATTCTACTTATTTTTAACACACTTTATATAACTTACTATCATGGTCACGTGGTACCATATAAAATTAATACATAAAATATCCATGTAAAAAATGCACATATTTTCTCAACTTATAATTTTCCTAATCTCATAAAAAGAGTACAAATTTTTGTATGCTTAATTCTTAAAATTGTAAAAAGATAACCTTCTTTTCTGGTAAGAAAATAATTTCTATCTTTACAATAAAGAAAATCTCATAAAATTTCTCATATTATGTTTATAATTGAAAGTAGTAATATTAATAACTACAAAATCATTTTTTTTTGCTAAAAAATATCATATTTCCTTATTTAAAATAATAATTTTCTTTTAACGGTCTATTTTATTTTTAATAAAATAATTTATAAGTACATAACCTTGTATGACTTTAATACAAGTTTAAAGTCTTCTTTTCTTTCAAATACCACTAAGTAAATTATATCAAGCTTTTCATTATTATTTTCATCGTTTATACCATATTTTTAGAAAATCTCTTTATTTTCTGAAAAATGCAATCATATATTAATATTAAAGTTTAAACAGTATAAATTGTTTCGTGTAATGGCTACAAAATAACCATCCCACTTATTTCTTTTACAAAGGAAAAGTATGAATAGGATATATGGAAGTAAAACCAGAGCACATGTGCGTGTGAATATATCACACACACACACACACACACACACACACACACACACACACACACACACACACACACACACACACACATATATATATATATATATATATATATATATATATATATATATATATATATATATACACACACACACACACACACACACACACACACACACACACACACTCTTTTTTTGTGACGATGACTGTTTTAAAAAAAAGTTCCACTCAAAATACCATATCAATATATATAACGGTATCAAGGTTGTTAAACTTACGGGATATAACAATTGCACTTCATGGTGGTATTTGTTGAGCTGGCGGGATAGTTTCTTCATTTCCATTCTCTTTCCATCATTGGGTATATTTGAGCTATTGTTCATTGGTGCACGAATTGCATGGTGTGTGACTCTAAGCAGGATTTGTGTGACAAGTAGGTCAAGCAGCTTGTACTTGATGAGGTGAGGTTATTGGGCCGGAAATGACTGCCATCGAATTTGATTAAGGTATGTTTGCAAGAATTGTGTCACTAGTCAGCTTAGATTTTGGTTATGGTTCTTATCGTCAGGAGAGCTCCATGACTTGTTAATCTGATAGGCGGTTATGAGTTTTTATATGTTTCTTTCATCATTTGCGGTGTACGAAGATTCAGAACAAGATTTTAGTTTATATGAGGTTTTTTACCGGTGTCGGGTTAGTAATTGAACAACTATTGCGTTCGGAAGTTATTGCTATGAGTATTTGGGTTATGTGGTATATCATGTGATTATGTCTTGAGGTATGGTTATGGATTGATACAGTTTGTTCAGAGTTATACTTTGCATAGATGAAAGAATTAGGTCATATAATGAGTTTCGGGTGTTGGGGATTTATGGACTAAGGCTGAAGTAAGGATCCTCTGTTAAGTGGTGTTGCCAGGATTATATGGAATGGCGTGACGTGGGATCACCCATGGTTATGTGCATGGTGAGGGTATATGGCGATTTGATGGCTTTGGAATGATTTTTGGCACGTTCGAGGATGAATATATGTTTAAGTGGGGGAGAATACAACGACCCTATCGGTCGTTTTGAGCTTTATTGTTCCATTCGGTGGTTAGTTGGAAGAGTAGCTTCATATTATATATTATGACTTGTGTGTATATTTGGTTTCGATTTTCGAGCAGTTCGCGATTGATTTGGAAGAATAATTCTCGTTTTAGAAGTTTTTAGTTGGAAGAGTTGACCAAGGTTTTACTTTTAAGAAAACGAACTCGGAATCGGATTTTAATTATTCCAATAAATTTTATGATAATTATGTACATGTCCACAAAGTTTGATTAAATTCTAATGAGTTTTGAATAAGTTTAGGTTGTATAGTGATTGTTTTCGGTTTCGACGTCGATTTAAGCATAAAGGTTACAATATTGAGCAAACGGCCTTGGATTTATGTTTTGACTAAATTATTATATCTGTATCATAATAGTGAAACCATAGCAACTGATATCATCAAGTTTCGATATTGTATGAGAAATTTATTATTGTTTTACTAGGAATTGGGTTGCCAGATTTCTTTTAGATTAATGATGAAATTACCACTGAATTCGTATTTAAAAATCTACACTATTTTCAAATATTGAAACTAACATATCTCCTTCATTATAAGGGCAAATAGAGTGATTCAAAAGCCTAACTTGACTGGAATTTCAAGAGAAATATATTTAAGGCATCAAAAGTGAATTTTGGGATTATTTGGTATAAGAATCAAGGTAGAACAACTGGGCATTTTTGGTTATTAATGTTGTTAGAGTTTTTCTCATCTTGGAAGTTTGGAATTGGGAGAATTCATGGATGTTCTTCAAGTTTCATCAATGGGGTAAGGTCTAAACAATAATTTTCCCTTAGATTCATTCCTTTGGTTTGACATTTAATCCATGATTTTAATTGAAAACCCATTTAATTCTTTAAATCAAGACCTAGGGCTTTGTCCAAAATTTTAAAAACTAAAAATGAGTTAGAGGCGTTTATTATCCGATTCTTTTTGGGGTTTTGTTCTCCTATATTAGGAGAAAAATATATTTGAATTTGGTAAGTTTTTTAGGAGTATTTCGGGAGATATGAGACCCAACTAGTGTGGGTTGGACTCTTGGGTTATGAACATCCAAGAGCGATATTTTGGCAAATTGGTTGAGCTATCGGACTACGATTGAGTCGATTCTCATTCGTGTGAGATTGTATATGTTCAAGCTTCGCTCAGGTAAGCTTGGATTCAGAATCCAAAGCAGGTCCGACATTGACTTTTATTGACTTTTTGATTGACTTAGGGCTTTTGGTTAAAGATTTGACCTTTATCTAAATTTTATACAATTCCTTATAAGTATATTTTACCTGATTTTAATGTATAAATTTCTTTGTAAAAGTATAAAAATTATCATGTTTCTTTCACAAATTTAACTTGATTGCGCCGGAAATGTTACGAGAAGAATTGGTGCAAAAGCAATAAGACTTCAAGAAAAAAAAAACAAGTTACAACAAAGTATGAACTAGCATAAAATTCATCTACCACAAGAAAGTTGCGATAACTAGATCCAAAAATAAAAGAATCTTTTATAAACAAAACAAGCAGCTATAGCCAAACCAACTTGTTATGGTTTAATTATAAAAGCATACTTCGGCGAATGATGAAGGGTGGAGAGAAGGAGAGCTCAACAGACAACTAAATTCATTTCAAAGTCTTTACTTTTCATTTCAGTTAGTTGTTCAGTTCTATAAATTTTCGCCCAGTCATTATAGTGACTTTTCTTTCTAGTTCCTAATAAATTTTATCTTTGAAAATTACTCTATATCCTGCTTTTAATTAAATAGGGGGAATTATTCTTTCTGAATATTTCTTTCTATTTACTTATCTAATGGAGAAGAATATTTTCATTAGCATTATTAGCTCCAGTATGGAGTAACTTACCATGTATTGGGAGAATGACTGATCTTAATATTTTTATATAATATTAAATTATTCCTCAATTTTACATACCTGAGTTGAAGCTTTTTCTTTAAATTTTATCTACTCTATAATTAGGTGTCATTTAATTTGTAACATCTATCTATTTCGTACTACATATTAACTTCTTAATAATTTTGTAATCGAAAGAGGAGGAAGAAATAATATAGTAAATTTTGGTATTGCCACGACCCAAGTTCTCCCTCCGTGAACCCTCGTGACGGCACCTAGTCTTTACGACTAGGTAAGCCTAACATTTGCGTAAAAAGATGAAAACATGAAAAACTAATAATTTGATAGGTAAATGAAATTATGAAATTTAGATGGCGCTCGGTATGTCACGGCCCAAACCGATGGGCCGCGACGGGCACTCGGTACCTTACTCAACCGAGTACCAATGTAACGTATCTTTCTTATTACATCATCATATACACGTCATATACACGTGACATACAGGCCTAATAGGCCAACATAATCATTTATAAACTCAAAACATAGGCCGACAAGGCTGTACAATCTTTCACGTAGACGACATATGTCTACAAGCCTCTAAGAATACATAAATATCATAAAGGTCGAGACAGAGTCCCGCCATACCAAACAATATACGTCTAACTCATACTAACCAAACAAGAAACTCAGAAGAAAATGGAGCGCACCAACATCTTTCGCTGAGCTGATAGCCTACATGGAGGGCTCTCAACCTATCTATCGGGACGTGCAGGCATGAAACGCAGCGTCCCCAAGCAAAAGGAACGTCAGTACGAATAATGTACTGAGTATATAAGGCACATAAATAAATACATAAGAGACACGGAAGACATATAGAGTACATGACTCAACCTGTAAGTCTGAATAACTTTTGTAAATCATAAATTACTTTTAGCGTCATGCATATGCGTAGGAATGTCATGTCGTGCATAGGTACATGTTCATAACATCATCAGCCTCTGAGGGTATCCCATCATATCATATCGGCCACTGTGGGCAAAATCATCATCGTATACCAGCTGATCAGGTGGTGGTGCGTATATAACGACATAACCTTTCCCATATCCCATATACATATATATACATACATATATATGCATATATAACGCTGTTTGAACACATACATATATATGCATATATAACATCGTTTGAATCATATTTCAGCCACTGTGGGCAACATCATCATCATATACCAGCTGATCAGGTGGTGGTGCGTATATAACGCCGCAACCTTTTCCCATATCCCATATACATATATTTACATATATACCCGTATATAACGCCATCTGGTCATGGGTCAATGCACATGAATGGAATGCATGAAAAGTATGTTAATAAATCTTTCGGAATCTCATAAGACCATTTTGCCTTTGAGTAGTATCATAAAGTAAACTCTTTTCAACTTTCGTATTTTTTTGAGACCCATGAACAGATGATAAAATATTATGATACACGGAAATTCAAGAACATAGATATCTTTAATACTTCTATGAATAGAGTCATTCATGGAATTTGTGCATTTGCACGTTTTGTTCGTATTGTATGGATCATGCCAAAAAAAAAGAAGGGATAGCCTTAATATACCTGGAGTAGTGAAATATCCGTATGATATTCTTGGAAAAGGTTGCACCCTACACCTTTAGAACCACAAAATTTTACGTTGTTAAGCTCCCAATAATTCTCGTGGATTTTGATTGAAAGACGTTTAGCTTGCTAATTATTCTGGTTGGAAAAGAAATGGCTAACGTTGGATGTTGTAGTACTTTTTAATAGACAATTCATGACTAAGTTCTATGTGTAGGAATGACTTAATATATATTCTGATTGTAGTATTCTTGAAAATGAAATTCTTGGAACTCACCAGCGTACAAATGTGTCCACTTCCCATTATATGTTTTTATAGAAAATTCTTTAAATTGGCAAGAGTGTGACACATAATCAAGTAAGACCCTTAGTCATTTCTTTATGAAGTGGCTAACTGCCACGTTTTGGGGTGGGAATTATTAATTTTTACCCACTTATTAGTTAACTGGGTAATGTCCTATTACCCGGTAATTAATCAATTACCCACATTATTTAAAAGTTGTCTCTTAATTAAATACTACTCTCTTTTAACATATCATGTACACCTTATGGTCATGTAATACCTTATATGGAACTAATCCATAAATATCGGGTATTTTAGCTCGGGCCGTATTTTATCCCAAAAATGCCAAACTTCGACAAAATTTGTTTTCTTCAATTTTACTTACCCTCTTAACTTCACGAATTTACTCATCACTTATAATCCTTATAATCACCAAATAATCTTTTCCTTGGACTGATGTCAATTACCTTAGGACAAATTCAACGTACATTACTGTAGGGTGCAACATCGTCGTAACTTATTACTGCGAAGCGTAACTTCACTGTAATGTAATACTGCTGGGTACAACATTGTCGTAACTTATTACTGCAAGATGTAACATCATCGTAATATATTACTGAAGAGGGTGACATCATCGTAACATATTACTACAGAGCATAACATTATCGTAATATAATACTGCGAGACATAATATTGCGGGGTGTAACATCATTCCCCCCTTTGGAATATTCGTCCTCGAATGTTGACCAATGCACTTATCATTTTCTTAACTTATATCTTCCGAATACTTTATAACTGTCCTTGCCATCTAGGCGACTGTTCTGTGAATAGGTCCAAAGTCTAGGGCATCCCTCCTTAGGCCTCCTTCTCACGCTACAACTTGTAGTTGGAATCCTTCCAATCTTGTAACTGTTGCTACCTTTCATCATGCAGCCTATATAGTTTTGATCTTGTAAGTATGTCCAACCTCTAGGCTTCACATGTAGAGCTTGATAAGATGTCCCTTTGGGCATTTATGAGTATACTGAAGTTCTTCGCTCGGTACTTGGTTGAATTCATGAATATTGTTATATCTCATCGCATAGGTCCGTTTAACCATCCGTATGAATTTACTGCCATAACTCTTACTTTAATTTATTATTGATGAGGTCTGCTACCAAATCCCAGCTTACTCTCATTGTGCATTCCATATGTATAAATTTAAGTCCTTTAATGTTTCCTTATTATTGTTTATCTTTAGAATGACGGCCTAATCTTATCTCATACTTTGTAACTTATGTCCATCCATTGTTGATTCACCTCAATATTGATCGACAATATACCACTGATAACTTAGCCTTTTATGTAATATTGCTGCTAGGATTCACGTTTTATCGGGGAACGTCTGAAATGATTAGATTGATCCACCTGGGGGGATACCCTGCTTTCATAACTGTACCTCACAGCATCCTAATGTGATTCACCTTGCATGGGTACTTTAATCCTGTCCAATTCATAAGATCCGTTTCTTTTCTTCGTTGTATCATTACTCAATTGAAGGCCCAAATGTCATCTTTTATCTATCACGATTACACCCGCATTCTATTACTAGGGTGGCATTCTAAATTCTATTAGTTTTAGACTCCTTTGAGTTCATTCAGGCTATAGTGAGCTTTGTATAATTTAGAGAAACCATTTGTTCTTCTTGTTTTCATGGGCTTAATATTGAGGACTTATCCATTTTCGTTACCTTCTCACTCGCCCTTTTTTATCCTTACTCTTGTCTTCTAGAACCTTGTCACTTCACCATACAATGGCTTCCGACCTACACAACTCTATTTATATTACTTGCAACTTTTCAATTTGCTTGCATCATAGATTTCCTTATGTCATTCTGGGACATCAAGCGAGTCATCACATCGTCTCTAACGCTTCTTTATTGTCTTAATTAGCCTTCTCGATACCAAGAAACCATAGGCTATGGTATATGCCACTGACTATGCCGCTATCATTCCTGGATATTGAATCCCAGCACTTCTAGCCTTCTATCCGAAGTATGGATTATTCGCATATTCTGCCTTTGAGTATCTCGTACGTTGTTCACCTTTACCTTACTTACCTTAAAATCTCGCATCGTATCTTCTATCTTTTTCCTGACCTCCCTTCCACATAGGTATAATTCACATCCATAACTTGAATCTCTATTATAATTCTTACACCTCTGGTGCATACACAATCCGGTGGGAGCTTTGTACTGACTTCTTATGAGGCTGGTACTCTTCAGTTGGCTTCAACATAGAGCTATTATAAAATATGGCTACTGTACTATCTTTCTTATACCTCTGCTACTTAAGAGTGGTCTTGAGATCTATAATTCTCTTGGTCTCTCCTGTTTTGCTTAGTCGATATAACTCTTTAGTCTCCTCTTCTTTTTGATAAGCCTCTATTTAGGCTTAAGATATCCTTCGACCTGCGGCTCTTGGTATTAGTTATTACTTTAGCCTTTCATAGGCGCTGAGGGATATTTATGATAAAATCCTTTAATAATTCAATCCTTCATATATGACCTGGGATCAATTCTTTCTTTTAACATATACCAGAATCTTCTACGGTTGTATATGATGCAGGTATAAAACTCCAAACTCTTAAGTGTGTTCATAACGTCACCAATTCGGGATCATTGATCGAATAATTTCTTTCGTTCCTTCTTAGCTTTCTTCAATATAAGCTACTACCTTTCCTGGTCTTTCTGCCCCTTGTTGCGTCCATACTTAGCTTATCTTAGTTCCCATGCATGCTATAGTTTTCGTGCCACTCATATGACCTTCGAATTTCGCCTTTCATTCTTTTTCTTCCCGTTCATTGTCCATGGTAGGGGCCACTTTCCTTTGGAGTGCTTACAATGTTGTTGTGAGACTGTTGTTACATGGGTCGTTGTGCTTAGGTTGAAACCTTCTTCCTTATTTCCTGAGCTAGTCTTTCGTTATAGTACTTAGGGAGAACCCTTGATTCCTGTAAAGTTGTGAGCTTATTATGGACCTTTTGATGTCCTTCCTTGCCTATAATTATTCGTAGTTGCTTACCTCCATGCCGTTGTGCTTGTAGGGTTTCTTCTGAATTGATATTTTGACTGTCTCCCTAGTTGCACTCTCTTTTATTCCCATAACATTCATACGGTACATTTAACTACCCCGACTCTTGTTTGAATATATCTCACGTATTATAATGATATTCTTTGAGGCTGAATTCTCCATGTTGGTTTCTACTATGTTTATCTTACACGTATCTGATGACTTGTCTGTAACCTCCTGTTTAGCCATAACTGGGATCTTCCTGACCAATTACTAACTACTCGTTGGCCCATTCTCATATCAATATTCCTCGTAATCTTTCTTGGGTTATTTACTTTGTTTTAACTTACGTCTCGCACTAGCTCCTTATATATTAATAATAGCTCAAGCAGGAACCTTTACTTCCTCTCCATGACATCGTGCTTGCACAATATTCTTGAATCGTAGCGTATCTGTAAGATTTGGATAAGTGCCATCTCATTCCTCTTTTATTTATCACGTTCTTCCTTTACCATTCCATAGTCACTAGAACAACTTAATTCTGGCTTAATGCCACAGTACTCCATATTCCCCCCTTTAGGGTTGTACTAAAAGCTGAATCCACGAGGATCTACCTATAGATGTTTTACCTCTTCATCTTTGGCGTCGTTTCTCAACATCAATGATCCTTACTCGCCTTGTGGCAATTCTTCTGTACCAAGGATGACAAATTCCCTTACTCGTGAGGGTGACACTTAGCGTAACTGGCACATACAGTCTCTTAAGCTTAACTTTGCTCACATTGCTTGCTCTTGAGAGGCGTCTCCCTGAATGACTATTCTCTGAATTCATCATGAATCTCTTTCTATGATCCATTCTCTTACCCCTAGAACGAAATCTGAAATTCCCATGATGCCAAGTACTTTACAATTATTCGGTCCCTAATTCATATTTTAGTTTATCTTGTGTACCAGTCTATACTGATTTCTGTTACTCTGGGGATTAACTCTCCCCTCTGGTAGTCGCGTTAGAGTCACGAACTTATTTCTCGAAATGAGGATATAACCTTATGGCCTATACTCTTTCGTGGTCTTAAGGCCCATCACCTTTCGTCTCTTCCTTCATTTGACTATAGGTTCTGTAACACTCTACCGTTTTCATCCATGTATAACACCTTATTCATAATGCTTCCTTATCTCTCTTCTTATTACTCTGCTAATATTTCTGCATATCCCTTTTCTTGTGAAAACTTCAATACAACATTCTTTCGCTTTTAGCTTCCCTTTGCTCCATCCAATGGCTCTTTGGGTTGCTCAACATCCTCGCTCTACTAGGGATGAGAGCCACACTTAAGGTAATATTTATCCCATCCAGGCTTTCAGTTCCTATCTTCTGAATGCTAGTATTCACATCTAATCGTAATATTCTAGGGTGCACCATCTGGGTGTCTCACAAGAAGATCTATTGGCACATTTGTAATACCCTTCGGAAATGCCAACAAATGAAAGTAATCCATTTACCAATTTGGGTTACTCTAACCCCAGTCGGATCTTGATATTCTGTCCCTCTCTTTATGCACATGATCCGATGAAGATCTCATATTTACTTATCATAAGCATGATACAAAGTCGAGTTCCTCTAATTCAACACTTTAACATTATATCTCTTATTGATCATCCTTCTGAACGTAGGCATCATTTTATTACAAATAAAAATAGAAGCTCGGGATTTGAATTCTTATAAGTGAGCTCTACCACACGATCTAGAGTAAGAAGAAAGAGTGACATTCTTAAATGCCCTATAACCTCCTGCTTATAAGTGCGGTGCATGACACACCCATAAACAAGACTCTACTAGACACGACTTGTAGACTCCCTAGGACAGAACTGCTCTGATACCACTTTTATCATGACCCAAACCGATGGGCCGTGATGGGCACTCGGTACCTTACTCAACCGAGTACCAATGTAACGTATCGTTCTTATTACATCATCATATACACATCATATACATGTGATATACGGGCCTAATAGGCCAATATAATCATTTATAAACTCAAAACATAGGCCGACAAGGCCGTACAATCTTTCACGTAGACGACATATATCTACAAGCCTCTAAGAATACATAAATATCATAAAGATTGAGACAGAGTCCCGCCATACCAAACAATATACGTCTAACTCATACTAACCAAACAAGCAACTCCGAATAAAATGGAGTGCACCAATATCTTTCACTGAGCTGATAGCCTACATGGACAGCTCTCGACATTTCTATCGGGACCTGTGGGCATGAAACGCAACGTCCTCAAGAAAAAGGGACGTCAATACGAATAATGTTCTGAGTATATAAGGCACATAAATAAATACATAAGAAACATGGAAGACATATATAGTACATGACTCAACATGTAAGTTTGAATAACTTTTGTAAATCATAAATTACTTTTAGCATCATGCATATGCGTAGGAATGTCATGTCGTGCATAGGTACATGTTTCATAACATCATCAGCTTCTGAGAGCATCCCATCATATCATATCGGCCACTGTGGGCAAAATCATCATCGTATACCAGCTGATCAGGTGGTGGTGCGTATATAACGCCATAACCTTTCCCATATCACATATACATATATATACATACATATATACGCGTATATAACACCGTTTGAATACATACATATATACGCGTATATAACACCGTTTGAATCATATTTTAGCCACATATTTCAGCCACTATGGGCAACATCATCATCATCATATACCAGCTGATCAGGTGGTGGTGCATATATAACGCTGTAACATTTTCCCATATCCCATATACATATATTTACATATATACGCGTATATAACACCATCTGGTCATGGGTCAATGCACATGAATGCAATGCATGAAAAGTACGTTAATAAAATCTTTCAGAATCTCATAAGACCATTTTACCTTTGAGTAGTATTATAAAGTAAACTCTTTTCAACTTTCGTATTTTTCTAAGACCCATGAACAGATAATAAAATATTATGATACACGGAAATTCAAGAACATAGATATCTTTAATACTTCTATGAATAGAGTCATTCATGGAATTTGTGCATTTGCACGTTTTATTCGTATTATATGGATCATGCCAAAAGAAAGAAGGGATAGCCTTAACATACCTGGAGTAGTGAAATATCCGTATGATATTCTTGGAAAAGATTGCACCCTACACCTTTATAACCGCAAAATTTTACGTTGTTAAGCTCCCAATAATTCTCGTGGATTTTGATTGAAAGACGTTTAGCTTGCT
This sequence comes from Nicotiana tabacum, assembly GCF_000715075.1. Lineage (NCBI taxonomy): Eukaryota > Viridiplantae > Streptophyta > Magnoliopsida > Solanales > Solanaceae > Nicotiana > Nicotiana tabacum. The sequence continues at coordinate 140,681,421 of NC_134087.1, read as the reverse complement.
AATTATTCTGGTTGCAAGCATTTTGGTTGGAAAAGAAATGGCTAACGTTGGATGTTGTAGTGCTTTTTAATAGACAATTCATGACTAAGTTCTATGTGTAGGAATGACTTAATATATATTCTGATTGTAGTATTCTTGAAAATGAAATTCTTGGAACTCACCAGCGTACAAATGTGTCCACTTCCCATTATATGTTCTTATAGAAAATTATTTAAATTGGCAAGAGTGTGACACATAATCAAGGAAGACCCTTAGTCATTTCTTTATGAAGTGGCTAACTGCCATGTTTTGGGGTGAGAATTATTAATTTTTACCCACTTATTAGTTAATTGGGTAATGTCATATTACCCGGTAATTAATCAATTACTCGCATAATTTAAAAGTTGTCTCAACTTAATTAAATACTACTCTCTTTTAATATACCATGTACACCTTATGGTCATGTAGTACCTTGTATGACACTAGTCCATAAATATTGGGTATTTTAGCTCGGGCCGTATTTTATCCCAAAAATGCCAAACTTCGACAAAATTTGTTTTCTTCAATTTTACTTACCCTCTTAACTTCACAAATTTACTCATCACTTATAATCCTTATAATCACCAAATAATCTTTTCCTTGGACTGATGTCAATTACCTTAGGACAAATTCAACGTACATTACTGCAGGGTGCAACATCGTCGTAACTTATTACTGAGAAGCTTAACATCACTGTAACGTAATATTGCTGGGTACAACATTGTCGTAACTTATTACTACAGGACGTAACATCATCGTAATATATTACTGAAGAGGGTGACATCATCGTAACATATTACTGCAGAGCATAACATTGTCGTAATATAATACTGCGAGACATAATATTGTGGGGTGTAACACGGTATATACAATAATCACTCTCGAGCTAACATAAACACTTCCAAAATCCTGAATATCATGAGTCACAAGCTACAAAAGTAAAAGTGCTTCTAAATTCCAGAAACTATCAACGAAGAAAAATACATGAAAGTCTTTTACTTAAGGAAGAGTAGATAGGGACTCTTAGGTCTACGGATGCGCCAGATATACCTCGAAGTCTCTACAGTCGTCTCGACTCACTGGATATGTGGCTGGTAAGAAGTACCCGGATCTTCACACAAAAAACATGTACAGGAAAGGGCATAAGTACACCACAACGGTACCCAATAAGTGCCAAGCCTAACCTCGGTCGAGTAGTGACGAGATCAAGTCAGGGCCCTACTGGTATATATATGTAATAAAATAATATAGTATGAAATATCACAGTAAAGATAAATACTAACATTTAACAAGAATAAAATCACACAAAAACAACAACTTAGTACACAGAGATAGCAACAGGGGATCTCTAGGGTTACCGTCCCGTAGTCCCAAATGTAAATATACCGGGTATCTTCATGATACCGTCCCATAATCCAAAATGTATATGTATAGGGGGATCTCTCGGAATATTGTTCCGTAGTCCCAAAGTAAATATCCAGTACAGGGGGATCTGTCGGGATAGCATCCCGTAGTCCCAAACATAAACGTACAGGGGGATCCCCCGGAATACCATTCTATAGTCTCAAAGTAAATATTCAACTCATTCAACATAAACAACAATTTAAACAAGGAATTCTATAGTTTAGACTAAGTTCATATAAAAAAAGACAGATAATTTTTCACTAAACATGCTACACAGAGTTAAGATAGGCAGTTAAGGTAGTTAAGACAGTTAAGGCACGTAGGCATGCTTTCCTAAGCTAAACAGGATAGTTACATATACTGGTGTTGCTCAATTAAAGGAAAAACAGATATTTGCTTAAGGAAAATAGGGTTTTGCAACAAATAACCCGTGTACTCACTCGTCACCTCACGTACACTGTGCTCATATATCAAACGGTACCAAATCTTAGGGGGAGTTCCTCCACACAGGGTTAGACAAGCCACATACTTCAAACCAAGCTCAAATAAATCCGAAGCAATGCTCTTACCACGAGTATCAAACTCCGAGTGGCTCAAATCTAATCAAATCAATTACATTAAATATAACTATAAGCAACTAAATTAGCTAATGAAATCAAAGCTAAGGCAAGAAAGCAAAAAAATGCCCAAAAATCCTCCATGGTCCCACTTCTCGGAATCGGATAAAAGTCCCAAATTATGAACACCCATTCACTCACAAGTCTAACCATACTAAATTTACTTAAATCCGATATCAAAATCTCGATCAAAACTCCAAAATTCGGCCTAAGAACTTTTCTCAAATGTTCGCAATTTTCCACCCCAAATTCGAAATTAAATGATGAAATTAAGCATAGATAAGTGGGATATTTTCGCTCCCTTTTTTTCGCGAAATCGGGTTTCGACACGTGACAACTCTTTTAAGGAAGCTGTACAAAGAGAGAGTTGCCACCTAATGGGTTTGAGGTGCATTAGGGCACCTATTTGCAAATAACTCTGGTTTAACCAGTTTGAGTCACCAAAGATCGGGTAAGGGCTCAAATTACCTCAAAGAGAAGGTGTTAGTCACTCTTCGAGGTCCACAACTGTTGGTCTCGGTCGAACATAAATTTTATGAATTAGTCAAATAAATAGAGAGGAAGATAAGAAGTTTGGGTAGTTATTATCAAAAGTCCTTGAATAAACACAAATAATTGATTTAAGGACAAGATGAGGGGTCCTAAGTTTTTTAGCCTAAAGGATCACCCCGTGCAACATAAATAATACTTCGTAAATCCCTCGAGATCGGTTGTTGCTCGTATTATTCAGCGGGCACAGACTATCATCTCCTGCTACCCGATTACTATCTTTAAGTTAGTTACCTAGAGCGCATAATTTATTCTAAATCGTGTATTATGCTTGCACTACCCGTCCCAGGCCTATGGTCCAGGAGGCATTGGGCCTCTACTTTCAGTGGTTTTAGACATAACTTAGGCTGCGCAAAAAATGTCAAAATTAGGCGACATACAAGAACATATTGGACTTCACATATGGGCAGTTAAGGCTCAAGTTTGCCTCCACACTTAGGCAACAAATGCACGCAAGACGAATATTCCAGTTAAGAGGTTTCAGAATTAAGAACCTCAAACCCTATAGACATGATTGCTAGGTGAGTATATAGTTTAGGGGAATCTGGTATTGCATGCTGATTATTGAAATTACAAATTATACGTCATTAAATATATAGACATAATCTCTAGGTGATTTACGCAATAGTTGGCACTGATGACCATTAGAAATACTCAGAATTACTCAGTTTGATCCTATAGACATGCTTTCTAATAGTGGCAGAGCTAAGCAATGAAACAGTGTTTGAAAGCTTAATATTAACACTTTAAAGCAAGTGATAACATCCTATAGGTAGGATTTCTAACGATTAGTAGTTGAAATTGACTTTTTTATACTTATCCCCTATAGGCATGTCTTCTAGGTGAGCAGTATTATAACAACAACAAATTAACCAATTAAAGTCCAATAGGCATGATTTCTAGATGAAGATCAGTAGAACATAAGCTATTATAATCCAATGATCATAGTATCTAATGAATATGCTGCAATTGAAAGATTAGTCATTTTATTTCTGATAGGCATGATACCTAATAAAACACATAGGAGCAGAATATGTTGAACGAATTAAACACTCAGGTCCTATAGGTAGGTTATCTAACAACTTGTAGGAGCAGAACATGTTGGACAAATTAAACACCTATAGGTAGGATTTCTACCTGTTTCATGCAAGCATTAGAATAGACCAATTTTCCCAATTTTTACTAACACCGCAATTGTTATTACAACATTAATACAAGCCCAACGAATGAAATAAATTACAAAGTTACAAAATAACTATAGTGGGCCTAAGACAGGCCCATAGTGTACCCAGCCCAGCCAGGCCTTCAATTTCGTATCCATACAAGTTTCACCACAACCCAGAAGTCACAATCAATCCAACACAAATTAGACAAAACCCAGTAGCCATCAAAGATTTATAAAATAGCCGTTTACACAAGCCCATAGGCTTATTCAGTAGGTAAAAAAGGGGGCAAAATTGAGCAATTAGGACAAAGTGGCCAAAGAACCGTAGACCCTAGTGTGTCAGAGTTCCACAAGAGTATCAAAATCGACCCGAGCAGTGCTCACACTAGGGAGGTTAATAGAGGAGATTTAGGGGGCCTTGGCTTTCAGCCGGCTAATAATAAGAACTCAAAAGAGCCCAAGGAACTAGTAAAAGAGAGTAAACTAAGGTTGAGGGAAAACACTGAGTGATACAAACATAGTCAAGTTGAACACATAGAGCAGATAATCGAACATGCTTTAGGTTTTAAGAATAAACTTTGCAAAGTTTCAGATAACAAGTTCAACACTTAGTACATAAGTAGTCATTCATTAGCAGAGGTAAAGGGAGAATAGATTTGAAGGATTGATGAAATACACTGATTCATAATAAAGGAAAAGGTCCAGTTATGTCCTAATGTTATGAAATAGTCATACTAATTTGGTAACAGAACAACATTTAGATGTGATAAAAATTAGATTACAGCTACTAGTGAATCAAGGAGTCAAAACATGCTGGAGGGCATACTGATAAAAAATCAGATCAAAACATGCTATATAGGCAATATATCACCACCGAAATGCAGAATATGATAGGAAAATAGACTTGTGTCGTATAGTGAGTGTGAGCGTTCGTGGTTTGAATACAGTTTACTAGCTAACGAAAGAGAGAGCTCAAATTATGCAGGCAACACATATTCAAATGATAGGATTGATAGCCTAATGCAAAACCTAAAACCAAAAGATCCTAACAAGTGTAAAGGTCCCAAACAATAGTAATTCATAACATATTAGCTAGGAAGGTTCGAAAACAATCTAATTTAATAGAATCAAGTTTAGGCATGCTTCAAACTATCAACTTTACGAAGCTAAAAGCTAAAGAGATTCAAAAATTGAAGTAAGGCAAACAGAATTGCACATAAGACAACCTAGAAGAACACATTAAGAAAACTTCAGGAGGGAAGACATATGCAAATCACAGGTACATAGGAATGATACTATAAAGTCCAGTAACTCACTAGTTAAACAAAAAATAAGAAAGAACAAAAGTCCATAGTATTCTGAATATCAACGAAGAACAATAACCCAGAATTTCGGTGCCCTTGGCTTTTAGCCGGATAAGGACTAGAGTATATAACAAGAGAATTAGGGAACAAGGAGTAATAACTTTAGTTTTTAGTGATTTTTTTAACGATTCAAGTCTTGTTTAAAAGGGGGAAGGGGAATGGGTTTATATAGTGGTAAAATCAGCACATAAGTAAGGAAATACAATCAATCAAACCATAAAAAGGAAAGAAGAACATATAAATCAATTTAAAATTGGATTAGGAGAAGAAACTGGTGGACATACCTGATACAGTCTGTTTCCATAGTCATCCAAAAATATCCTGCCCTCAATATCTTCTTGGTTAAGACGAAACTGTTCAGGTGTGGTCCGCAAGTACTGGCATGTATTGCTTCAAGCAGTTTGGAAGCTTCTTTGGCATCAACGCACCGTAACAATCCCAGGCCTAGAGTCCTTCTGTACAGAATTCCTCCACTTTGGAAGAAATGGTTGGATAATCTTCAGAGTGTGCGTTTTTAGTGTGATTTTCATGATCCGGGTATTCTTCTTTTGCCAAGTATTCCTTGATATCATAGAACCATGGATTCCCATCCATTTCTTCTTCAACATGAGCACAATATGCTGGTTGATTATGGATTCATACTGGAATAGGGTCGATAGAATTCTTGTTCGGGTGCTGTATCATGGATGACAAAGTGGCCAGTGTATCTACGAACTCATTCTGGATTCTCGAAACATGTTTGAACTCTATCTTTGTGAACCTCTTTATCAACTCTTATACATGATAGAGATACAGTTGTATTTTAGTATTCTTTGTGGCAGACTCTCCTAGAACCTGATGTACCAGAAGGTCTGAATTACCAATTACCAGCAATTCCTAGATATTCATGTCAATGGCCAAACTGAGCCCCAAGATACAAACCTCATATTCTGCCATATATTGGTGTACAAGAATCTGAGTTTTGTAGATACCGGGTAATGCTGACCTGTCTCTAACACCAAAACGGCTCCAATACCTGTTCCTTTGAAGTTCGCGGCCCTATCGAAGAACATTCTCCAACCGTCGTAAGTTTCGGTGATATCTTCTCCTACAAATGATACTTTTTCATCGGGAAAATACATTTTCAATGGTTTGTATTCTCCTCTTACAGGATTTTCTGTAAGATGATCGGCTAACGGCTATCCCTTGACCACCTTCTAAGTTACATAGACAATATCAAATTCACTCAACAGTAGCTACCATTTTGCTAGTTTCCTTGTAGGCATGTGGTTCTGGAAAATATATTTCAGAGGATCTACTCTTGATATAAGATATGTAGTGTAGGCACAGAAGTAGTGCCTCAATTTCTGAGCTATCCACGTCAGGGCATAGCAGGTGCGTTCCAGCATAGAATACCGCACTTCATAGGGTGTGAACTTCTTACTCAAATAGTATATGGACTGTTCTTTTCTCCCCGTCTCGTCATGTTTTCCCAAGAACAATAGAGTAGCAGAGGTCTACCAGGTTCCGACAGGACAAGAACTGGTGGTGTGGACAAATATTCCTTGATTTTGTCAAAAGTTTTCTAGCAGTCTTCAGTCCAACTCGTTGAGGTATCCTTCTTTAACATTTTGAAAATTGGCTCACAGATCAAAGTCGATTGTGTTATAAAGCGGCTGATGTAATTGAGACGCCCCAAGAAGCTCATCACATCTTTCTTGTTCTTTGGTGGTAGAAAATCCTAAATAGCCTTGACCTTTGACGGGTTCAATTCCTCGACTGCTGACGATAAATCCTAACAACTTTCTAGTAGGGTCTCCAAAGGCACATTTTGCGGGATTTAGTTTCAAATTATACTTTCGAAGTAGACCAAAGAATTTCCTCAGGTCTGCTATGTGATCTGTACCCCTCTTGGATTTGATGATGATGTTGTCCACATACACTTCAATCTCCTTGTGTATCATGTCGTGGAAAATGGTTATCATGGCTCTTATATAAGTGCCAACATTCTTTAGACCAAATGGTATCACTTTATAGTAATACACTCCCCATGGTGTAATAAAATCTATCTTCTCGGTGTCTTCTTTATCCATCTAGATCTGATGATATCCCGCGAAGCAATCCACAAAGGATTGGAGTTCATTCTTGGCACAGTTATCGATCAGCATGTGTATATTGGGTGACATGAAATCATCTGTGGGACATGCTCTATTTAACTCCCGATAGTCGACACATACTCTAACCTTCCCATATTTCTTCAGAACAAGCATGATGATAGCCAACCAAGTAGGATATTCGACCACTCTGAGAACTTTAGCTTTGATCTTCTTGGTGACTTCCTCTTTGATTTTTAGACTCATATCTGGTTTGAACTTTCTGAGCTTCTGCTTTACAGGCGAACACATCGGATTGGTAGGTAGTTTATGATCCACTATATAAGTGCTCAAACAAGTCATATCATCATAAGACCATGCAAAAATATCTTCATACTCTTTCAGGAAATGGGTGTACTCTTCTTTCCTCGATGGTGACAGGTGAATGCTTATGAAAGTTTCTTTGAATGTTTCAGAATCTCCCAAATTGACTATCTTGGTTTCGTCCAGATTAGACTTAAGCCTGTTCTCAAAATTTTCCACTTCTCTGATAATTTCCTCAGATATTATATCTTCTTCTTCTATTTCCTCCGAATCACTGTCCTTATGTTGTGTTATCTCATTACATGTCACAGTTGTTGGTTCATTAGGAGAAGTAATAATATTGCCGTAGAGAAATGTAAAGGATAATAATGAAAACAAAAATAACAATGCATTAAATAAATCTTGAAAACATCAAACAAGTACGGCTCCATGACTCGAGCAATTATTTCAAGACAAAATACCTTCAAAACAAAATTCTAAAAATTTCTTAAATGCTTAAAATTGTTTTAAAAAAGATTGTGCTAATTGCTAGGCTACCTAGGAACTCGACGGGTCCGGGATGGTGTGTCAGTCCAGTTCTTGAGAACAACTCCTTTTTCCCACGGTTTGAATAGTAAGGTCTTCCTCCTCCTCCTCCTCCTTAACTATTGCACTTCAATCCATGTCTTCATCATCCAGAAATAGGTTTCTTAGGCCAGCTAAAGCTTCATCTTCTTCAGATCCCCATATTATGTCAGTTTGTTGAAATGTCTTGTGCAAATGTTGTATTAGCTGTTCAAGAGTGTAATAAGGGTCACGCTATGGCGGCGACCAATAATTGTACTCCCAAATAGGTTTATGTATATCCAATCCCAAAGTTCGTACCATGGCGCTTTAACTGTACCGTGTTGGTAATCCCTTGGAGATTCTTGCCGAGACCCTTGCCGGGTTCATACCTTGTCCATAACAATATGATTTCAATCTTTTTACTCCACCATTTGTCTTTCTCAATTGCATTGACGCGCTCAATGTGATGGTATGTTTCTACACCCAATTTCCTTCTATTCTCGATGGCCAGAACAGTCTAATTAGTATAAATGGGATTGCTTCCATCCCCGTAGATGATTACTTCCTGATGATTCCACTCAAACTTTATGGCCTGGTGTAGAGTGGAGGCAACGGCCCCATCAGCATGTATCTAAGGTCGTCCCAACAACATATTGTATGTGGCAGATATGTCCAATACTTGAAATTCAAGGTCAAACCAAGTCGGGCCCATTTGCAAACAGAGGTTGATCTCCCCAACTGTGGCCCTTTAAGACCCATTGAATGCTTTCACGTTCATAGTTCATGCTCGTATCTCATGCAAACCTTTACCCAACCTCTTCAGAGTGGTCAGCGGACATATGTTGAGAATCGAACCCCCATCTATCAGGACCCTATCAATGAATTTTTCCTCAAATTGCACTGTGATATATAATGCCCTGTTGTGACTCAATCCTTCATGCAACAATTCATCTTTGTGGAAAGTGATCTTGTGGCTTTCCAATACTTGTCCTACCATATTGGCCATCTCTCCACTAGTAATGTTGTTGGGTACATAAGCTTCATTCAACACTTTCATCAACGCATTCCTATACACTTCAGAGTTCTACAGTAGTGATAGAATGGATATCTGAGCAGGGGTTTTGTTCAGATGATCAACCACAGAATATTCCCTCGCCTGCACTTTTCTCCAAAGATCGTCCAGGCCAATTTCAATGATAGGTGGCTTCTTTGCTTGTTCCTCCTAAATGCTCGGGCGTGTAAACCCTACCAATTCTGGTCATGCCATGTGCTACACCTGTTTCTTCCATTTTCCCCTTTCTTTTCCTTTTTCCTTCCGCAGCATAGTCCCAAGGTATGGCATTGGACTTAAAGGACGGTGTAGGTCCTATCGTCACGGTGAAGGGTGTGGTCACTTCTACCTCAAAAGGAGTTGGCATGGTTGAGGGTGTTGTTACTTCAACCTCAAACAGAGTCGGTGCGGCTACTTCAACCTCAATTGGTGACTGAATATGCACCACAATAGGTGTGAGAGTGACTGGAGATATTTTAGGTTCATCCCCTTCACAAATGAGTCCAATTGACCCTTCTGGATCCCATTCTTCATCTGTTTCTATCACATTTACCCTCTCGCCCCTATGGTCTAGGAGAGGATTGTTGTGGACATTAGGTGTAGCCTCTTTTGCTTGTAAACCTTGGTGTCAATTAACATCTGGATCTTATCCTTCAAAGTGCAACATTCATTGATAGTGTGACCCTTCATGCCCGAGTGACAGGCATATGTCCTGTTTGGATTGACCCACTAAGAGGAGTTTGCCCTGAAAACAGCGGGAATATAAGTGCCATAACCAGTAGTTTTCAGTATTTTATACAATTGGTCGATGGGTTCAGTAATCGGGGTATATTGTCTGGGCCTTCTGTGGTCAGAATTTGGTCTGGGTTTTTGGTGGGTTGGTGGGGAGTGGTAGTATGCTGGCTAGGTGTTATAAGTATGGTAAGTGGACGCAGGTTGTTGGTATCTTGGAGGTGAAGGTTGATATGTGGGTGGGGTTGTTTGGTATTTGAGAGGAGACTATGGACCTTGGGCCACCATCACTGCCACTACTTCCTTCTTTTTAGAAATACCGCCTGACAGCAAAGCTTTGTTTGTAGCATGGAGTGCCTCAAAATTTTTTACCATTCCACTCTTAATCCATTCTTCTATTCTTTCTCCCAATTTGATGATGTCAAAAAATTTATGGTGTTCAATGACCATTAGTCTCTCGTAGTACTGCAGATCCTGGGCTCGGACAAAGAACTTATTAATTTGTTCTTCTTCTAGTGCTGGACTTACTTTTGCAGCTTCAGACCTCCACCAAGTAGCATATTCACGGAAAGTTTTTTGTTGGATTCTTCTTAAGATTCTGAATGTAGAAGACGTCTAGCGCATTTTCCGTATTGAACCTGAACTGATCCATAAAATCTCATGCCATGCTTACCCACTTAACCCATTTCTTCGATTTTTGACTGATGTACCAAGACAGGGCGTCTCCACTGAGGCTTCTCATGAATAACTTCATGCGGATTCTTTCATCTTTACCAACCCCTACGAGCTTGTCACAATATGTTCTCAAGTGTCCTTTCGCATAACCTGTCCCATCGAACATTTCAAGTTTTGGAGGCTTGTAACCCTCTGGTAGTTCTACGTCCGGCTGAATATACAAATCCTCATAAGTTAAACCTTTGACGCCTTTACTGCCTTTAATACCTTGGAATCGACTAGTAAGTTGCTTGAGTTCCTCTACCATGTTCTTGATAAGCAAGTCCTTCTCGGCGGACTCCATTGTGTACAGGGTCTATTGTGGAGTGTGGGTTAAGGTTTCCACATATATGGGATTTCTTTGACGGACTCCAGGAATTTGGGCGCAGTGATGGTCATTGGTTTAGTTTTCGGGATCAAGGGTAAGTTGTGGTGCATTTTGAGGAGTGTGGTAAGTGGTGATTTTTGGATACTGGGTTGGATGGTGATGATGTTGTGGAGGGGTAGGTACTGGCAGAGGGTTAGGATTTTGAGGAGGTGTGGCATATTGATGAGGTGCGGGAGGATTTTATTGGTCTTGTGTGTTCTGGGGAGGTGGTGGGTTTTGGGCGTACTGTTGGTTGATGTTAGGGACATTTAGGGTAAGGGAAAGATTAGCCAAGTTCCGGATATGCTCAAGTTCCACTTGTAACTCCAATATCTTCTGTTCTAACCGTAAAACCAAGTCATTATATGCCAGAGTACTCCGACCATCTGAAGTCTTGACATTCACTGCATGCGTAGCGTTGTCTTTCCTAATACCGATCATATCATTCATTCTAGCTTTTCCCTTGCTTTTAGGACCACTTGGAGGAGGAGGAGGTGGAGGACCTCTAGATCAGGTATGATACGCTGATGATACCAGTATGCACGAACCAATCTTAGAGGAGGGAATAAACAAACAAAGAAAAGAAGAAAAAGAAAAGGTAAATAAGCCAGTAAGGAGTATTAAAGGGATTGCGGTACTTAAACACGTATTGCGGAATTATTAATTCATGTCCTAGTTTGGAGACCTCATTCTGCCCGAGGTAGGCCTAAGCGACATTTAGATTTGGAGAAAATCGATGCCAATAACTGCGCCATTTCATTAATATGACAAATGAACCAAATCTTTACTAAAAGGACAATAAAAATTCACTAATGACATTTGCCTTATTACAACCAAAGTCTAAAATGAGTCTAGAAAGCGAGTAAAACATCATTGCTAATCTATTTAGTCCCAGATGGACCTTCTCTATGCTTGGCCTTCTTTTCTCCATCGATCAGATTCCCTGGGTCGCGCACGTCCAGTAGCAGATACGCCCTTGCTAGATGCCCTCATTCGTTTCCCTCTGCATTCTGACAATCTGAGATCCTTTTCCTCATCTTTCCCTTAAGCTCCATCAAGCCCTGCTCCAAATATTACAGCCTCTCTGTTGATTTAGTAGCGATTTATTTCCACTTATTGATTGCTTCCATGTCCACTTTATGTTGCTCTAAATGCCTGACTTTAGACTCGAAAACCCTTTTGCGCGGCATCCTGTATTTGACTTGTGCTTCAGCAGCGTCGTCTATAACCCTATTCTTTAGATTAATCCCTGGCTTGATATCCTCTTTCTATATCATCTACCAACCATGATGGATAGAAATACACATGGCCGGCGTGATACCGATCTAGCTCGATGGTATCTTTCTCCACAATGTTCTTTTGATGCCACATGTGTTGTTCCTCGAACTTGAATGGAATGGCATTACCTTGGAAGTCTGCTTTGTACTAAACCATGTTGGAAACTCGGGGTATAACCTATTTTCTCCCAGCTTTCCTCATAACCCATATATGAGTATAAGGGTAGATCCCCCTCAATCCGATTAGCACTAGATGAATTCCTCAACCTGATGATGAATTCACTTCTAGGGAACCATTCGAACATCCAATGTACCTTGTCATCAGTCAAATTGCTAATCAAATGTACCCAGCTCACAGCGTTTTCTGATCGCGCAAATCTATTTGGGATAAAAGTCATTCACTACGGATGGTGATAGGCTATGTGGTCATCCCATGTTCATCGTGGAAATTCTTGATGGTATTCTCCTCTCTTAAGGTGTTCTAATAGCCATACTTGTAGCAACAGACTGCAACCCTCGAAATGTCTATATCCCTTTTCGCAACGGTCTAAGGCTAGGTACATCTTAGTTAAAATCATAGGGATAATAGTATAAGTTTGCCCCTCAATCCCCTCCATTAAGGTCATAATGACCATAGCTAGGCGAGTGTAAATCCTTTTTCCCTGTATTGGAAATACTAGCATCCCCAGAAAATAGACAATGAATACAAAAACTTGGCGATGAGTCCAACCCAAAGAAGTGATGGCAAACTCATCATGATAAAGGCGATATGACTTGTTGTGCGCATAACGCTCATAAAGGAAATTGAGTATGTAAGACTTTTTTAGACAGGCTAAATCATCATTTTTCCTAAAACCCATCATTTTCAAGAAACCTCGAGAGGTGCGATTATCCAGTACCAACAAACTAGGCTATCCCATAGGAGCCCAACGAAGCCTCCTATTTCTTCTAAAAGGGGAGTCATTTCTATGTCGCCAAAAACGGAAGACTGCTCTCTTCTAATCCCAAAACATTGTGGCGGCCTCAATTAATGCATTGTTTGGTTGAATGTCTAACAAGGAGGGTAAATTGTCGAGGACTCTTTTCACATGATTTTTGTCACTTAGTAGGAGATTTTCCCACCAACTAGCAGCAAAGATGGGATATTTTGAACCATGCCGAACCTGGGGACTTTGTGCCTCATTTCTGCAAAACAAATAAGTTAGCCCTTTTCCCCTCCAAATTTGGCTATTTACACGTTAATGATCAACATAGTGGCATGTTTTCTCCAAATAATGCATAGATCGTGATTGTGTCCATCGGGATTATGAAAATCTCAACGGACTTTGGACAAGGCTTGCCTTAACGAGTTATTACGTGGACAGTCTTCTAACCCATACTAGGTTTGGACATGATGCATGCACAGTTAATATTAGAGTGGGGTTTTCTAGAAAAGTATAGACCGGTACCCTCAAGCGGACAACATGATAGGGAAAGGCACGGAACCATCAACGCCACCACTGATCGACTAGTTTTACTACAAATAAGCCTTTCCAAATTTAAAGGGTGATGAGGAAGAGCACGGACACTCATCAAGCGCCGCTATGGTATTGATTACGCATAAGTGAAATATGATGTGGAGCATTCTTTATGCAAAGATAAAACAAAATACTTTCCATGATGAAAATAGTAAATGGAGTATTAAATGAAACGTAAAGACATAAAAAGAAAGGAAAACAAGGAAGAAGTTAGTGCGCACAATGTAAAATTGTAATAAAATAAATGAGGGAGTGAGGGTGGGGAGAGACATGATGTAGAAATTCTCAAAAAAAATGTTTTGGCGCAAGCAGACATGAAAGGAAAATGCATGTTATGACAAAATTGAGTAGAGATTTGCATACTAATGCGAATTTAATTAAAGGGAAAACGGGGAAAAAGGTGTACATGCAGCAATAAAAGGGAAATGAGAGAGGAATCTTAATGTAACAACAAAACAATAAAAGACACGTTTGTCAGAGAAGACTAATTCATACAAATCAAATTCACTATGGTAAGAGCCTAAAAATATCCCGAGCAGAGTCGACATGCTGTTGCACCACTTTTCCTAGTGAAATCGGGTTTCGACATGTGAGAACTCTTTTAAGGAAGGTGTTAAAAGAGAGAGTCGCCACCTAATGGGTTTGAGGTGCGTTAGGGAACCTATTTGCAAATAACTCTAGTTTAACCACTTTGCGTCACCAAAGATCGGGTAAGGGCTCAAATTACCTCAAAGAGAAGGTGTTAGGCACTCTTCGAGGTCCACAACTGTGAGTCTCGACTGAACTCAAATTATATAAATTAGCCAAATAAATAGAGAGGGAGACAAGAAGTTTGGGCAGGTATTATCAAAAGTCCTTTAATAAACACAAATAATTGATTTAATGATATTATGGGGGGTCCTAAGTTTTTTAGCCTAATGGATCACCCCGTGCAACATAAATAATACTTCATAACTCTCTTGAGATGCGGTGTTACTCGTATTATTCAGCTAGCACAGACTACCATCTCCTACTACCCGATTACTATCTTTAAGTTTGTTACCTAGAGAGCACTAATTGATTCTAAATCGTGTCTTATACGTGCAATACCCTTCCCAGGCCTATGGTCTAGGAGACATTGGACCTCTACTTTTGGTGGTTTTAGACTTAACTTAGGTTGCTCAGAAAATGTCAAAACTAGGCGACATACAAGAACACATTGGACTTCACATATAGGCAGTTAAGGCTCAAGTTTGCCTCCACACTTAGGCAAAAAATGCACGCAAGACGAATATTCCAGCTAAGAGGTTTCAGAATTAAGAACCTTAAACCCTATAGACATGATTGCTAGGTGACTATATAGTTTAGGGGGAATCTGGTATTGCATGTTGATTATTGAAATTACAAATTATACGTGATTAAACCTATAGAAATAATCTCTAGGTGATTTACGCAATAGTTGGCACTGATGACCGTTAGAAATACTCAGAATTACTCAGTTTGATACTATAGGCATGCTTTCTAATAGTGGCAGAGTTAAGCAATGAAACGGTGTTTGAATGCTTAATATTAACACTTTAAGGCGAGTGATAATATCCTATAGGTAGGATTTCTAACGATTAGTAATTGAAACTGACTTTTTTATACTTATCCCCTATAGGCATGTCTTCTAGGTGAGCAGTATTATAACAACAACAAATTAACCAATTAAAGTCCAATAGGCATGATTTCTAGATGAAGATCAGTAGAACATAAGCTATTATAATCCAATGATCATAGTATCTAATGAATATGCTGCAATTGAAAGATTAGTCATTTTATTTCTGATAGGCATGATACCTAATAAAACACACAAGAGCAGAATATGTTGAATGAATTAAACACTTAGGTCCTATAGGTAGGTTATCTAACAATGTCAGGACCCAAATTGAATGGGCCGCGACGAGCTCCCGCTTCCTTACTCAATCGAGTACCAATGTAACATATCTTTCTTATCATACTATCATGGGTAAATGATCCAGAAAACTCATCATGAGATAATAAGAATGAAACATAAGGGAATACTCAATATATGACGACCCAACATGATATGCAAAGTTATACATGTGATATACGGGCCTATAAGGCTGACATGACCATTTGTAAACTAAAAACATAAGCCGACAAGGCCATACAAATATCCACACACCTGACATCTGTCTACAAGCCTCTAAGAGTACATAATATCATAAAGGTCGGGATAGGGCCCCGCCATACCAATCAATACATATCCAAAGCATACTGACCAAATAGGCAACTCCGGAGCAAGTGGAGTGCACCAACACCTTCCGTTGAGCTGATAGCCTACTTGGAGGAATGTCAACCTATCAATCGGGACCTGCAGGAATGAAATGCAACGTCCCCAGGCAAAAGGGAAGTCAGTACGAATAAAGTACCGAGTATGTAAGACAGGAAAACATAAACAAGAATAGTAGTGTAAAGAGAGATAGTGGAGATACAACCTGTAACATCTGAGTGCCTCTAGGGGCTACTGACATGAAATGCATAAAACATATATATACATAAATGTTTAAAAAGCATACGCCTCTGTGGAAATCATCATCATCATATTGTACCCGGCCTCAAAGAGGACTCGGTAAAAACGTAGCCGGCCATCATAAGGCTCGGTAGAATCGTACTCGACCACGTGGAGCTCGGTAATCCCAACTGATCAGTGGTTGCACAATGGGTGTTGTACCCGACCGACTATAGCGCGACTCGGTAGAGTAAAATAGATACATATATATAATGCATGCAGGACTCATTGGAATCATATTCTGAACCTTTCGGAGTGACGTAAGGTCGATATTCTCCGTAAACCTTATTAGGAATAACTCTTCATCAAGAATTTTATAAGAATCAAGAAGTACCAACAACATTGATAACATAAGGATAAGAGAAGCAACCTCAACATTAATTGTTCCATAAGAAGGGAAACAATGTAAGTACTGCTAGCTTCTAAGAGTAGAGTACCTTTGGAAGATCATTCATTGCATTATATACAATCGAAGTCATGCAAAAGAAGGAAATGGATAGCCTCACATACCTTGTATATGTACTGCCCAACCTCAAGCTATGCAAATGTCACGACTCCTTAGTCTACAATAAGAGAAATGACACTATCGTTATCGTTTAAGCATCGTAACTATTATGTATCGACCACAACCTATTTTAAAAAGAAACGAATAGCACCTCCCCTATATATGTGACTTCACACTAATCAAAACAATCACAAACAGCTCAACATACCCCTATCACTTCATACACAACACGACAACCATAATAGTGCCAAACAATCCAAAATAGTTACGACGAACGACCAACAAACACCCTTGCCATAATGTGGTGTTTCTACACACCCTTACTCCTCTCAACTCCATAAAAATAGTAGCAAAAGAGATAACCCAATACCAACATCAAACAGCCCACAAAACAGTCCCACAACTTCATTAATTCAAAAATGATTTTTCAGTTTACTTAAACACAATTGAGAAACACAACCAAAAGTACATAATTATAACTCTTATCCAATAAATCAGCCATGAATTCAACTTAAAAATAAGTTCACAACCAGCCAACCATTACACAAGAACAAACAACATACCATTCTTATGAAACTAGCTAGGTCTATTCTTTACGATCGAGTTACAACTCGCAAACGCATAGATAATGGAAGGAGAAGCATAACCTTACCTTGTACTTAGTATAACCCATGAAACATGGTCCTTCTTCATAAAAAATAAGTTCCACAACGTGGCAACAAGAAGGAGAAAGAGAAACTAGCAAGCTGTCCGGACTTTTCAACACTAGAATTGCGTCGTAACATCAGGAATACCCTAGGGTTTGTGTGGGATTTTGGGGAGGAGGTGCAGGGGTTCAATTAGGTTTTCAAGGTCTGGAAGATAGGTGAAATAAATGAGTTGATAATCTCTTAAAAGACCCCTCTTATCCGACTTTGGGTCTTTTAATTGAGTCCTCTCATTTTGGCAAGTAGGTGATGCACCTACTTGTCACTTACCAATCTGTGCAGTCTCGCGAAAATGCGAATATCTCTATACTCCGAGATCATATTCACAAAAATTTAATGCATTGAAAACTAAACTCATAGATATTCAATTTGATATGTAGATAATCCCTTGATTCCAAGTATATTGGGAGAAAAGTGCAGCTACATTTGACCTAAATTTCAGCACATTATCAATGCAACTTGTGGTGACATTCGCCAACTTTTTGTTCCATACCTCGCTTGACTTAAAAACATAACACACGACTATCATACGACTAAAATAAATCATAAATTAACCTCCTTATCATGTTAATAATCCTAGTCTCACCCCAAAAGCATATGTTATAACATTCCAAACTTATTGATTTTCGATGAAACTTATTTTCTTCAATTCGTTTAGCGTCTAAGCTTTCCAACCCTTTTTGGTACTTGTTATTCATGATCTTAAAGATTTTTAACCTCTAAGATAACATGATGAACTTAAGTTATGTACTTTCAAAAGTGATCTTATTTCCGAGCTTACATCAATTGGCTTACGACGTACTCTCACGTCGATAACATTGGATGTAACATCATTCCCCTCTTTGGAACATTCGTCCTCGAATTTTGACTAATGCATTTATCAGTATCATAACCTATAGATCTTACGAATACTTTAATATTGTCTTTTCCATCTAGGGATTTTTTCAATGAATAAATCCAAAGGCTAGGGCATTCCCCCTTTAGGCCTCTATCTCACACCACGACTTGTGGTCAAAAGTTTTCCAATCTCGTAACTATTTCTACCTTCTTTCATGCAGCCTGTGCGATTCTGACCTTGTTTGCATGCCTATGCAAATATTCTCTCCTTTTTTCCCCCCAACTTTTAGCCAATCTCCAGGCATCACTTTCAGAACATATACAGAACTTGACAAGCTGTCCCTCTGGGCACTATAGGTGTACTGAAGTTCTTTGCTTGGTACCTTGTCAAACTTATGACTATTGATATAGCTTGTTTCACGGCCTCAATTATCTATGCTTATGGATTTACTACAACTAGGTAGGTCATACCATACCATAACTCTTACTTCGATTTATTATTACCGAGGTCTGCCACCCGGCTCCGGTTTACTCTTTCGTTGCTTGTCCTATATGTATAAATCTAAGTCCTTTAATGCTTCCTCATTACTGTTCATCTTAATAATGACGGTCTAATCTCATCTCATACTTTTCAACTTTTATCCATCCATTGGTAATTCACCTTAATGTTGATCCATAATCTACCACTGATAACTTGAAACCTCTTACGTAATACATTGTCACCAGGGATCATGTCTCATCGGGGAACATCTGAAGTGATTTGCCCGATCCACATAGGGACGATACTATACTTTAATAACTATATTTCATAGCATCCTAACATGATTCATCTTATGGATGTATTCCAATCCCGTACAATTCATAAAAACTTTCTCTTTAAATTATTCCTCAATCAAAGGCCTAAATGTCATCATCTTATCTATCACAATACACCCTTATTCTACTACCAGGGCAGCATTTCATGACTTTTGATTGCTCCTAGTCTTAGACTCCTCTGTGTTCATTCAGGTTGTACCGAGCTTTTAATAACTTACGGAAGCCATCAGCTCTCTTGTTTTGATGGGTTTAATCCCGAGGACTTACCTATTCTTGTCACCTTATCACTCATCTTTTCTTATCCTTACTCCTATCTAGCTAAAACCTTGTCACTCTATGATACTTTAGCTTGCGACCTACATATATCTATTTATACTATTTGCAACCTTCCTTTAACTTGCTAGCACCATAGATTTCCTTTCATCCCTTCTCAATTGCCTTTAAACATAGGCAATTACTTTTTCTGGTCATTCTGCCACTTGCTGCATGAATGCTTGGGTTATCTTAGTGCCCGCGAATACTGGAATTTCTTGTAACTCATATGATCTCAAATATCAGCTTTTGATTTTTGCTTCCCGTTCATTAGCCACGATATGTACCACTTTCTTATGGAGTGTATACAATGTTGTAGTAAGACTATTCTTACAAGATTATTTACTCTTTAGCTCGCTATGCTTAGGTGGAAACCTTCTTCCTTATTTCCTCAGCTAGTCTTTCATTGTAGTACTTAGGGAGACCTTCTAGCTCTTGTAAAGTTGTGAGCTTGTTATATCGTACACCCGAAGGAAATTTTCATTTTTCTTACTCGCCTATAATAATCCTTAGTTACATAACTTCATGCCCTTGTGCTCGTAGGGTTACTTCTAGGCTCAAATTTTGATTGTCTCCTTAGTGGCACTCTCTCTTATTTTCATAAAACTTAAACTATACCTTTAACTGCCTCAACTCCTATCTAAAAATTTTTAGATGATTGTGATCTCATATCTGCGAGACTGAATTCCCTATGCTTCGGTTCGCTATATTTATCTTACATGATCTATTGATTTATCTGTGACCTCTTGTCTAGCCATAATCGGGCTCTTCCTGAATCAACTACTAATTACACGTTGGTCCATTCTCATATATATATTCTGCATAATCTCTTTTGGGATATATCCTTTGTATTAACTTACCTCTCGCCACTAGCTCCTGGTGTATCAAGTGTCCATTCAGACTTATTTATCAATAACATCCTAGCCCAAAACTTTTACTGCCTCTCCCCGGCGTCGTGCTTGTTTAATGTTCTGGAGTCGCAACATATTTGTAGGAACTGAATAAATGCAACAACATCCCTCTCTCTTTTTTACCACATTCCTCCTTTACCATTCCATAGTTACCTGAACCGCTTAACTCCGACTTAATACCATATCACACCATATTCCCCCTTTAGTGGAGTACTAAGATTTAGTACTACGACGATCTACCTATAGATGTTTTACCTTTTCATTTTTGGCATCTTTTCACATCATCAATGAACCTTAATCTCCTTATGGTAACCTTCTGTACTAGGGATAAATTAATTTTTTATGCACGAAGGTGACACCTAGTGTAATTAGCACACTTAGTCCCTTAAGATTAACTCTGCTCAGAGTGCTTGCTTTAGGTAAGCGACTTCCTAAATGACATTTTAAGTTATTCGTCTGTTGTCTATTCTATTATTGTTGGAACACGATCTCTGAAATTCTCACGATGTCGACCATTATCAAATCCTCCGGTCCCTAATTCATGTTTGATTTTTTTATCTTATTTACTATCCCATACTAAATTCTATTACTACGGGGGTCTAATTTTTCCTTCTGTTAATCATGTTCGAGTCACCAACTCAATTCTCGAATAAGGATATAGCCTTTGGCCTATACTATATTATTGTCTCAAGGCCTGTTACCTCTTGTCTTTTCCTTCACTTAACTATAGACTCTATCATTCTGTCATATTTTGATTTACCGTTATCATCCATTTATCATATTTTTCTCATAATGCTTCAATTACTCTCTTATTATTCTCCGGCTAATATTTCTGTCTATCACTTTATTCTGAAAACTTCAACAAAACATTCTTTCGCTTTTAGCCCTCTTGCCCCATCCACTCTCTTTTCAGGTCGCCTAACATTCTCTCTTTACTAGGGACGGGAGCCATACAAAGGTAAATATTTATCTCTTCTAGGATTGTGCCGATCATCTAAATTTTCTGGACATTCTGTTATTTCATATCTAAATGTACTATTCTAGAGTGCACCATCGAGCTGTCTCACAAGGAGAACTATTACCACATTTGCAATATCCTTTGGAAATGTCAACTAATGCTAACAACCCATCCACCATTTTGGGTTACTCTAACCCCAGATGGATCCTGATATCACATCCTTCTTTTAAACTATATTTGTTAGCTCCCATAGGGCATAATTAAGATGGGTGTGGCCAATTGTATAGATCTCTATTACTGTTGAAGGTAACTCAAAATGCTTATATTTCTCTGCCTGAATTGCAAATACTAATAATCTTCATTAGCTGGGTACCTCATACTTATTTTTCAAGTTATTTATTTCACTTATTGAAACTTGTATCCACCTCCTAATTCTCTCGTCACTCTTTACCATATGGGTGGATAGACATTCATGCCTTGGGGATCCTTATCAAGAGGCTCACACATATTAGTACACATATGATCTGCTGAAGACCTAACATTTAAGCATCATAAGCATTATGCAAAATCGAGTTCCTCTGATCAACTCTTCCACAGCCACATTCAATCTCTTACCAATTGTCTTTCTGGATGTAGGCACTGTCGTATTATGAATAAGATAAAGTTTAGGAAATTGAGTTCTTTCAACTGAGCTCTACTACACGATCTAGAATAAGAAGAAAGAGTGACAGTCCTAAATGCCCAGTAGCCTCCTGCTTATAAG
This sequence comes from Nicotiana tabacum, assembly GCF_000715075.1. Lineage (NCBI taxonomy): Eukaryota > Viridiplantae > Streptophyta > Magnoliopsida > Solanales > Solanaceae > Nicotiana > Nicotiana tabacum. Next base: position 140,659,341 of record NC_134087.1, on the reverse strand, counting down.
TGTGGTGCACAACACACCCATAAACAAGACACTATAAGACACGGCTTGTAGGCTCCCTAGGAAAGAACTGCTCTGATACCACTTTTGTCATGATCCAAACCGAATAGGTCGCGACGAGCACCCAGTGCCTTACTCAACCGAGTGCCAACGTAATATATCTTTCTTATCATATATCATGGGTAAATGAGCCAGAAAACTCGTCATGAGATAATAAGAATGAAACATAAGGGAATACTCACCATATGACAACCAAACATGATATGAAAACTTATACATGTGACATACGTGCCTATAATGCCGACATGACCATTTGTAAACTCAAAACATAAGCCTATAAGTCCATACAAGTATCCATACACCTGACATCTATATACAAGCCTCTAAGAGTACATAATATCATAAAGGTCAGGACAGGGCCCCGTTATACCAATCAATACTGACCAAATAGGCAACTCCGGAGCAAGTGGAGTGCACCAACACCTTTCGCTGAGCTGATAGCCTACTTGGAGGACTCTCAACCTATCAATCGGGACCTGCGGGCATGAAATGCAGTGTCCCCAAGCAAAAAGGACGTCAGTACGAATAAAGTATCGAGTATGTAAGGCAGAAAAACATAAACAAGAATAGTAGTGTAAAGAGAGATAGAAGAGATACAACCTGTAACATATGAGTGCCTCTGGGGGCTATTAACATGAAATCCATAATCCATATATATACATAAACTTTTAAAAAGCATACGCTTCAGTGGGCATCATCATCATCATATCGTACCCGGCTTCGAATAGGACTTGGTAAAAATGTAGCCGGCCATCATAAAGCTTGGTAGAATCATACCCGTCCATGTGGAGCTCGGTAATCCCAACTGATTAGTGGTTTCACAATAGGTGTCGTACCCGGCCGACTATAGTCTACAATAAGAGAAATGACACTATCGTTATCGTTTAAGCGTCGTAACTATTATGTATCGACCACAACCTATTTTACAAAGAAACGAATAGAACCTCCCCTATATATATGACTTCACACTAGTCAAAACAATCACAAAGAGACCAACATACCCCTATCACTTCATACACAACACGACAACCATAATAGTGTCAAACAATCCAAAAATGTTACGATGAACGACCAGAAAATAACCTTGCCATTATGTGGTGTTTCTCCACACCCTTCCTCCTATCAACTCCATAAAAACAGTAGCAAAAGAGACAACCCAATACCAACACAAAACAGCCCACAAAACAGTCCCACAAGTTCATCAACTCAAAAATAATTTTTCAGTTTACTTAAACATGTTTCGACTTGTCTTTTCTTTCAAATTGAGAAACACAACCAAAAGTACATAATTATACCTCTTATCCAATAAACCAGCCATGAACTCAACTTAAAAATAAGTTCACAACCAGCCAACCATTACACAAGAACAAACAACATACAATTCTTTCGAAACTAGCTTAGTCTATTCTTTACGATCAAGTTACAACCCGCAAACGCATAGATAATGTAAGGAGAAGCATAACCTTACCTTGTACTGAGTATATACCACGAAACCTGGTCCCTCTTGATCAAAAAATAAGTTCCTCAACATGGCTACAAGAAGCAGAAAGAGAAATTAGCAAGCTGTCCGAACTTTTCAGCACTAGAATCGCATCGTAACACCCGAAATACCCTAGGGTTTGTATGAGATTTTTGGGGAGGAGTTGTAGGGGTTCAAATAGGTTTTCAAGGTATGGAATATGGGTGAAATAAATGAGTTGATAATCCCTTAAAAGACGCATCTTGACCGACTTTGGGGCTTTTAATTGAGTCCTCTCATTTTGGCAAGTAGGTGATGCACCTACTTGTCACCTACCAATCCGCGTAGTCTCGTGAAAATGCAAATATCACTATAGTACGAGATTATATTGACAAACGGTTTAATGTGTTGGAAACTAGACTCATATATCTTTAATTTGATATGTATATCATCCCTTGATTCCAAGTATATTGGGAGAAAAGTGCGGCTACATTTGACCTAAATTTCAGTACATTATAAATGCAACTTGTGATGACCTTAGCCAACGTTTTGTTCCACAACTCGTTTGAATTAAAAACATAACACACAACTACCATACGACTAAAGTAAATCATAAATTAACCTCCTCATCATGTTAATCACCCTAGTCTCACCCCAAAAGTATATGTTATAACATTCCAAACTTATCGACTTTCGATGAAACTTATTTTCTTAGATTCGTTTAGCGTCTAAGCTTTCCAATACTTTTTGGTACTTGTTATTCATAATCTTAAAGATTTATAACCTCAAAGATAACATGATGAACTTACTTTATGTACTTTCAAAAGTGATCTCATTTTCAACTTACATCGATCGGCTTACGACGTACTCTCACGTATGAAAACAGGGTATGTAACAAAAAACATGTAGGAGCAGAACATGTTGAACAAATTAAACACCTATAGGCAGGATTTCTACCTGTTTCATGCAAACATTAGAATAGACCCATTTTCCCATTTTTTACTAACACCCCAATTGTTATTACAACATTATTACAGGCCCAATGAATGAAAAAAATTACAAAGTTACAAAATAACTATAGTGGGCCTAAGACAGGCCCAAAGCATACCCAGCCCAGCCAGGCCTTCAATTTCATATCCATATAGGTTTCACCACAGCCCAAAAGTCACAGTCAATCCAATATAAATTAGCTAAAACCCAGTAGCCATCAAAGATTCAGAAAATAGCCATTTACACAAGCCCATTAGCATATTCAATAAGTATAAAAAAGGGTAGAATTGAGAAATTAGGAAAAAGTGTCCAAAGAACCTTAGACCCTAGTGTGTCAGAGTTCCACAAGAGTCTCAAAATGGACCCTGAGCAATGCTCACAGAAGGGAGGTTAATAGAGGATATTTAGGGGGCCTTGGCTTTCAGCCGACTAAGAATGAAAACTCAAAAGATCCCAGGGAACTAGTGAAAGAGAGTAAACTAAGGTTGAGGGATAACACTAAGTGATACAAACATAGTCAAGTTGAACATATAGAGCAGATAATCGAACAGGCTTTAGGTTTTAAGAATAAACTTAGCAAAGATTCAGATAACAAGTTCAACGCTTAGTGCATAAGTAGTCATTCATTAGAAGAGTTAAAGGGGGAACAGGTTTGCATGATTGATGAAATACACTGATTCATAATAAAGGAAAAGGTCCAGTCATGTCCTAATGTTGTGAAATAGTCATACTAATTTGGTAGCAGAATAACATTTAGACATGATATAAAGTATATTACAACTACTAGTGAATCGGGGAGTCAAAACATGCTAAAGGGCATACTGATAAAGAACAGGACAAAACATGCTATATAGGCAAGCTATCACCACAGAAATGCAGAATAGGATATGAAAATAGACATGTGCCATAAAGTGAGTGTGAACGTTTGTACTTTGAATACAATTGACTAGATGTGACGACCCGGCCGATCGTCTTATGAATTAACGCCCCGATCCCCCTATTAACTGCTTTCCTCGTGTTTATTTCTGCTATTTTAATTTGCCGGGATGTTCGATTTAGAGTTTTGAAGTTCTTAGGCTTGAATCTGTGGTTGATTCATCGTTTTGATGTTGTTTGAGGTGTTCTAAAGATTAGTATAAGTTTGGACAATGGTATTAGAGTTGTTTATGTTTTTGGTTGATGTCTTGGGGGCCTCGGGATGGTTTCGGAAGGTTGTCAGAAGAATTGGGAGTTGTTTGAGTAGCTTCAGCTGCTGGTCTTCTGTTATAACCACACCTGTGGTTCGGTCCCATAGGTGTGTATCCACTGAAGCGGCGGAACCATCGCAGAAGCGTAGATAGGGAGAATCAGTAGGAGCCACAGAAGCGGGAGTTTTACCGTAGAAGCGGTACCGCATCTTCGTATGGGGAGTCGTAGGTGCGGAAAGCTAAGGTTAGTGATTTGTCATAGATGCAACCTTCATTCCAAAAAAGCGGGACCATAGGTGCGGTCCCATGACCACAGAAGTGGATTAGCTGGGCAGAACATATAAATACTTGCCTTCGCGAATTTGAGTTATTTTCACCTCTTTTCAAACGGGAAGAAGCCTTGGGGAGCATTTTCAAGGGAGATTTCAGAGAAATTCATTAGGGTAAGGACTTTGGTCCATAAACTCATTATTGAGGTGATTTTTATCATTATAAGCATGAAAATTTAAAGAAAAATAGTGGTAATTTGGGGGTTAGGGCTTGATTAATTAGAGACTTTTGAGTAATGATTTGAGGGACCATTTGATGTTTGATTTTGGTACATTTGGTATTACTCAACTCGTGAGAGTGTGAGGATTCTGGAAATGTAAATTTTACCGGATTCCGAGACGTGGGCCCAAGGGGCATTTTGGTCATTTTACGTAATTTTGCATCTGAGCTTAGAATTTATTTGTAGAATCAGTTACTTGAAGTGTTAATTACATTATGAAATTTAATTGAATATATTTGGGCCATTTGGAGTCGAGTACTCGTGGCAGGAGCATGGTTTCAGATTGATTTGAGCTGGTTTGAGGTAAGTGGCTTGCCTAACCTTATGTATTGGTACTGTGGTAATTGAAATGCCTTGTACGCAAGGTGACAAGTGCGTACTTGTGCTAATTTTTGAAAAACAAGTTTTCACTAAAGTAGCTTTAATTGTGTTTTTCCTTTCCTGCTTACTCTACTTGAAATTTTAGCCTGCTGTTAGCTTCGAAAACCATGCTTAATTGACTTAATTGCTTTATTTCTTAAACTTACTTGATTGTATTGTATAAACCATGCTAGGTTAGAATTTCCTATTTTACTTGGTACGAAATTGAGCTTAGTTGAGTATACTTTGTGTTGTTGCCGTGTGGTTTTACTTTGGGACTACGGGACGACATCCCGGGAGATCTCCTGTATGTATTTATGATTTGAGCTGAGGTGCGGGATACCAAGAGATCCCTAGCACATATATTGAGGATACCAATAGATCCTCGGGATACGAGGAGATCCCTAGCATATTGAGGATACCAAGAGATCCTCGGGATACCAAGAGATCCCTAGCATATATTGAGGATACCATGAGATCATCAGGATACCAACAGATCCCTGGCACATATTGAAGGTACTACGAGATCCTTGTGATACTAAGAGATCCCCGGTTAGTTGCTTTGTGAAGAGCAGTATTCCTTGTAATTGTTTTTGCCTTTATTTCAGTTGTAGTTATCTTTATTAATCTGTTTTAATTCTTATCATTATCTTTCAATTGTACTGCTTTATCTTATGCTGTCACACCATATATTTTTATTTAATCTTAGTAGGACCCTGATCTTCCTCATCACTACCCGACTGAGGTTAGGCTTGGCACCTACTGAATACCGTTGTGGTGTACTCATACCATTTCTGAGCATGTTTTTCATTTACAGATCCAGGTACCTCCACGCAGACTTGTCATGCTTGAGATGAGGAGTTTGTAGAGACTCCAAGGTATATCCGCCACGTCCGCATACCGAAGAGTCCCTTTCTACTCTCCCTTTTAAGTATTAGCCCTTCTGTATTTTTCTTTCCTTGTTAGATATTCTGGAGTTAAATGTTGGTAGACATTCAAAGGCTTGTGTTCATGAGATTCCGGGTATTGGAAAATGTATTAGTTTTTGATAGTTGATATTGTGTATGCTGAGCGGCACTTTTAAACACAGTTTCATTTCACTATTTCGGTTTTAATTTGTTTTCTTCCACAAATTGGTTTATTTTCCGCATTGTTAGACTTTCCTAGTCATAGAGACTAGGTGCCGTCACGATTGTTCACGGAGGGCGAACCGTGGTTGTGACGAGTTGGTATTAGAGCTCTAGGTTCATAGGAGCCATGAATCACAAGCCGATTTATTAAAGTCCCGCTGATCGGTACAGAGACGTCTGTACTTATCTACGAGAGGCTATGTAACTGTTAGGAAAATTTCACTTTATTTGATTTCCTTGTCGTGCGAGATTTTGACATCACAATTCTAAACTTCTATATTTTATTCTCTCACAGATGGTGGGGACATGTACTACCCGAGATGATCAGGCACCCGCACTCCCTACTGCAGTTGTCAGAGGCTGGGGCTGAGGTAGAGGCCGAGGATGCACACATGGTGCAGCCAGAGCACATACACGAGCTACCACTGAGGTACCACCAGCAGTTCCAACCGGAGTCTTGGCACCTGATATGCCTACTGCTACTACTACTCCAGCACTTCAGGAGACTCTGGCACAGTTCATGAGCATGTACACCACTTTGGCTTAGGCAGGGTTGCTTCCCCTTGCTGCAGCTACATCTTAGGCAGGGGGAGGAGCATAGAATCCCGCCGCCCGCACTCCTGAGCAGTGAGTTCATGTTGAGCAGGTCCTTGAGATTATTCCTATACAGCTTGTAGTCCAAGATCAGCCCGAGGATAGGGCAGCGGTTTTCAAGGATAAGCAGCCGAGGCTTGAAAGGTTCAAGAAGTACAAGCCTCATGTATTCAGTGGTCTAGCATTGGATAATGATCTGGGATTTCTAGAATGAGTGTTACAACATTCCCCGTACCATGGGTATATCAGGGTCGAGTGAGATTTCCTTCACTACTTTCCAGCTTCGAGAAGCCGCCTATGAGTGGCGGTGCACCTATGAGTTAGATAGTCCGGATGAGGCTGCTTCACTAACTTGGACTTAGTTTTCAGATCTGTTCCTGAGAGAGTATGTTCCTTAAGGCCTCAGTGACGCATGGCGCACAAAGTTTAAGCATCTGCACCAGGGTGCTATGACTGTCTCAGAGTATGCTGTCCATTAAACTAGTTTGGCTAGACATGCACCAGCCTTGGTTTCTACTGTTCGCGAGAGGGTTTGCCGGTTTATTGAGGGCCTTATTCCAAGCATCAAGTCTAGCATGGATCGTGAGTTGGAGAAGGATATTTCTTATCAGTAGGTGGTGAGCATTGCTAGGAGGATTGAGGGTATGCATGCTAGAGAGAGAGAGGAGAGGGAGGCCAAGAGGTCTCGAGAGTCGGGCTATTATTCTGGTGCCCGTGCCCCAATTGTAGGTTGTCATGGTAGGGGTTATATGAGTCGACCTGTTCATTCAGCTCTTCTAGCATCTAGTGGTATTCCAGCTCCTCCTAGGCCTCAGTAGCCATATTATGCACCTCCGATATCTAGCACGCCTCCTGTGCAGGGTGCTTTCAGAGGTCAGTCCAGCAGACCTGGCCCGAGCCAGTCACAGTTGCCACATCCTCCCAGTTCTTGTTCTGAGTGTGGTGACACTCGCCATGTGGTGAGGGATTGCCTAGACTTAGGAGGAGTGAACCTCCAGAGATTTCTCAGCCACGGCGTGCCCCGTAGAGTTCTCAGGCTATGGTTACAGCTACAGTTGCTACCACACCTGCTCAGCTAGCTAGAGGTGGAGGTCGCCTTAGAAGGGAAGGCCAGGCGCGATACTATGCCCTTCCTGCCCGTACCGAGATTGTTGCCTCTAATTCTATCATCACATGTATTATACTAGTTTGTCATAGAGATGCATCAGTTCTATTCGATCCAGGCTCCACTTACTCTTATGTGTATTCTTATTTTTCTCCACATTTGGGTATACCTCGGGATTCTTTGATTTTCCCTATTTATGTTTCGACTCTTGTGGGAGATTCTCTTATTGTGGACCACATTTATCGGTCGTGTTTGGTTGCTCTTAGTGGTTTTGAGACCATAGCCGATTTATTGTTTCTTAGCATGGTAGATTTTGATTTTATCTTGGGCATGGACTAGTTGTCACCCCATTATGCTATTCTTTATTGTCATGCCAAAACCGTGATGCTGGCTATTCCTGGTGTACCGCCTGTTGAGTGGAGGGTTACTTTACATCACACTCCCAGTAGAGTTATTTCTTTCCTTAAGGCTCAGCGAAAGGTTGATAAGGGTTGTGACGCGTAATTAGCTTATGTAAGAGATGTCAATATTGATACCCCTTCAATTGATTCAGTCCCAGTAGTACGGGATTTTCCCGATATATTTCCAACTAATCTTCTGGGCATGCCGCCTGATAGAGATATTTATTTTGGCATTGATCTGTTGACGGGTTTTCAGCCCATTTCTATTCCTCTGTATCGCATGTCTCCTCTTGAGTTGAAGGATCAGTTACAGGATTTGCTTGAGAAGGGTTTTATTCGGCCCAATATATCACCTTGGGGTGCTTCTGTCTTGTTTAAGAAGAAAAATGATGGTTATATGCGTATGTGTATTGATTATCGCCAGGTTGAACAAGGTTATAGTGAAGAACCGTTATCCTTTGCCTCATATTGATGATCTGTATGACCAGCTTCAGGGCGCATGGGTGTTTTCTAAGATTGACTTGCGCTCAGGTTACCATCAACCGTATCTTTACTCGTTCATCATTGTCTTTATTGATGATATTCCGGTGTATTCCTGGAGTCAGGAAGATCATGAGCAGCACCTGGGGATAGTGCTTCAAACCTTGAGAGAAAAGAAGTTATATACTAAGTTCTCGAAATGTGAGTTTTGGTTGGATTTCATGGCATTCTTAAGCCACGTGGTGTCGAGTGAGGGTATTCAAGTGGATCCGAAAAAAGTAGAGGTCATGCAGATTTGGCCCAGACCATCCTCAACTACAGAGATCCACAGTTTTCTTGGCTTGGCGGGTTATTACTGTCATTTTGTTGAGAGATTTTCAACAATTGCAACCCCTATGATCGGACTGACCCAGAAGAGTGCTCTGTTCCAGTGGACGAAAGAGTGTGAGGCAAACTTTCACAAGCTCAAGAAAGCTTTGACTACAGCCCTAATTTTGATACTGCCTACAAGTTCGGGGTCTTACACTGTCTATTGTGATGCCTCGAGAATTGGCCTTGGAGCGGTTTTGATGTTGGATGGTAGGGTGATTGCCTACGCGTCCATACAGTTGAAGGTTCACGAGAAGAATTATCGGGTCCATGACCTTGAGTTAGCTGCCATTGTTCATGACCTAAAGATATGGTGTCATTATTTGTACGGGGTTCCTTGTGAGATCTATACTGATCATCGGAGCTTGCAGCGCCTGTTCAAGCAAAAGGATCTAAATTTGCGCCAGAGGAGATGGTCAGAGTTGCAGAAGGACTATGATATCACTATTTTGTATCATCCGGGAAAGGCCAATGTGGTGGCCCATGTCCTAAGTCACCGAGCAGAGAGTTTGGGTTTGGCTTATTTACCAGAATCGGAGAGGCCTATGGCGATGGATGTTAAGGACTTAGCCAACCAGTTTGTGAGATTGGATCTTTTGGAGCCCAGTCGGGTTCTAGCATGTATGGTTTCTCAGTCTTCCTTATTTGGTCGTATCAGGGAGCATCAGTATGATGACCCTCATTTGCTTGTCCTCAGACAAGGTTCAGTATGGTGATGCCAGAGATGTGACTATTAGTGATGATGGGGTATTGAAGATGTAGGGTTAGATTTGTGTACCCAATGTTGATGGACTTCGGGAGTTGATTCTGGAGGAGGACCATAGTTTGCGGTATTCCATTCATCTGGGTGCCGCGAAAATGTATCAGGATTTAAGGCAGCACTATTGGTGGAGGGGGATGAAGGGAGATATAGTTAGATTTGTAGCTTAGTGCCTCAACTGTCAACAGGTAAAGTATGAGCACCAGAGACCGGGTGGGTTGCTTTAGAATATAGAGATTCCGGAGTGGAAGTGGGAACGGATAACCATGGACTTTGTAGTTGGGCTCCCACGGACTTTGAGAAAGTTCGATGCTATTTGGGTGATTGTGGATTGGCTGACCAAGTACGCGCACTTCATTCTTGTATGTACTACCTATTCTTCGGAGCGTCTAGCAGATATTTATATCTTGGAGATTTTTCATCTGCATGGTATTCCAGTTTCCATCATTTTAGATAGAGGTACTCAGTTCACATCACGGTTTTGTAGGGCCGTTCAACATAAGTTGGGTACTCGGGTGGAGTTGAGTACAACAGTTCACCCTTAGACGGACGAACAGTCCGAGCGCACTATTCAGATTCTTGAGGATATGCTCCGTGCGTGTGTAATTGAGTTTGGAGGGTCTTGGGATCAGTTCTTGCCATTGGCGGAGTTTTCCTACAACAACAGCTATCAGTCCAGCATTCAGATGGCACCATATGAGGCTTTATATGGTAGGCGGTGCAGATCCCCGGTGGGTTGGTTTGAGTCACGTGAGGCTAGATTATTCGGCACATACTTGGTTTAGGATGCTTTGAATAAGGTTAAGGTGATTCAGAATAGACTCCATACAGCCCAGTCGAGGCAGAAGAGTTACACAGACCGGAAGGTTCATGATGTTTCCTATATGGTTGGAGAGCGGGTTCTGCTTCGGGTATCACCTATGTAGGGCGTTATAAGATTTGGGAAGAAAGGAAAGTTGAGTCCGAGGTTTATTGGTCTTTTTGAGATATTGCGGTGTTTTGGGAAGGTTGCTTATAAGCCTTCCCTACCTCCTCGCTTGGCAGGAGTTCATCTGGTATTTCATGTTTCGATGCTCCGGAGGTATCACAGTGATCCGTCGCACATGTTGGATTTCAGTTTAGTCCAGTTGGATAAAGATCTATCCTATGTTGAGGAGCTAGTGGCAATATTGGACAGGCAGTTTAGAAAGCTGAGGTCAAAGAACATTGCGTCAGTGAAGGTTCAGTGGCAGGGATCAGACGGTAGAGGAGGCGACCTGGGAGACCGAGTAGGATATGTGCAGCCGCTACCCTCATCTTTTCACTACTTTGGGTATGTCTTTATGCTCATTCGAAGATGAACGAATGTTTAAGTGTAGGAGGATGTGACGACCAGGCCGGTGGTCTTAAGAATTAACGCCCTGATCCCCCTATTAACTGCTTTCCCCATGTTTATTTATGCTATTTTGATTTGGCGGGATGTTCGATTTAGAGTTTTGGAGTTCTTAGGCTTGAATCCGTGGTTGATTCATCGTTCCAATGTTGTTTTAGGTGTTTTAAGGATTGGTATAAGTTTGGACAATGGTATTAGACTTGTTTGTGTTTTTTGTTGAGGTCCTGGGGGCCTCGGGATGGTTTCGGAAGGTTGTCAGAAGAATTGGGAGTTGTTTGAGCAGTTTCAGCTACTGATCTTCTGTTATAACCGCACCTGCGATTGGGTGCGTAGCCGCAGAAGCGGTGGAACCATCGTAGAAGCAAAAATAGGGAGAATCAGCAGGAACCGCAGAAGTGGGAGTTTTACCGCAGAAGCGGTACCGCATCTGCGTATGGGGAGTCGCAGTTGCGGAAAGTTGACGTTAGTGATTTGTCGCAGATGCGACCTTCGTTCCGCAAAAGCGGATTAGCTGGGAAGAACATATAAATATTTGCCTTCGCGAATTTGAGTTATTTTCACCTCTTTTCAAATGGGAAGAAGCCTTGTGGAGTATTTTCAAGGGAGATTTTCAGAGAAATTCATTCGGGTAAGGTTTTTGGTTCCTAAACTCGTTATTGAGGTGAGTCTTTAGTCCCTAACTCGTTATTGAGGTGAGTTTTATCATTATAAGCATGAAAATTTAAGGAACTTCAGTGGTAATTTGGGGGTTAGGGCTTGATTAATTAGAGACCTTTGAGTGATAATTTGAGGGACCCTTTGAGGTCCGATTTTGGTACTTTTGGTATGACTGAACTCGTGAAAGTGTGAGGATTCAGGAAATATAAATTTTATCCGATTCCGAGATGGGGGCCCGAGGAGTGTTTTGGTCATTTTACCTAATTTCGCGTATTAGCTTAGAATTTCGTTGCAGAATCTGTTACTTGAAGTGTTATTTACATTATGAAATTGAATTGAATAGATTTGGGTCAGTTGGAGTCGAGTACTTGTGGCAAGAGCGTAGTTTCAGATTGATTTGAGCTGGTTCGAGGTAAGTGGCTTGCCTAACCTTGTGTGGGGGACATTCCCTTTAGGATTTGGTATTTTGGTAATTGAAATTCTTTGTACACGAGGTGACGAGTGCGTACTTATGCTAATTATTGAAAAACCTGTTTTCACTAAAGTATCTTTAATTGTGTTTTTCCTTTCCTGCTTACTCTACAAGAAATTATAGCTTGCTATTAGCTTAGAAAAGCATGTTTAATTGACTTAATTGTTTTATTGCTTCAACTGCCTTGATTGTATTATGTGAAGCATGCTAGGTTAGAATTTCCTATTTTACTTGGTACGAAATTAAGCTTAGTTGAGTATTTTTGTGTTGTTGCTGTGCATTTTTACTTTGGGAATACGGGACGGCATCCCAGGAGATCCCATGTACGTATTTATGATTTGAGCTGAGGTGTGGGATACCGAGAGATCCCTAGCACGTATATTGAGGATACCAAGAGATCCTCAATATAAGAGATCCCTAGCATATATTGATGGATACCAAGAGATCCTCGGGATACTAAGAGATCCCTAGCATATATTGAGGATACCAAGAGATCCTCGGGATACCAAGAGATCCTTGGTTATCATCCTTGTTATGAGTGGTACTTCCTTGCGGTTTGCCTTCATCTCTGTTCCCGTTATTGTACTCTTGTTATCCTATGTAGATTCTTACTGTAGATTCTCAATTGTCTGTTTCAGTTGTAGTTATCTTTACTACCATGTTTTAATTCTTATCGTTATCTTTCAACTATACTACTTTATCTTATACTGTCACACCGTATATTTTTATTTAATCTCAGTAGGGCCCTGATCTTCCTCGTCACTACCCGACCGAGGTTAGGTTTGTCACTTATGGAGTACCGATGTGGTGTACTCATGCCCTTTCTGTGCATGTTCTTCATGCGCAGATCTAGGTACCTCCACGTAGACTTATCACGCTTGAGACGAGGCATTTGTAGAGATTCTGAGGTATATCTGTTGCGTTCGCAGACTGAAGAGTCCCTTTATACTCTCCCTTTTAAGTATTAGCCCTTCTGTATTTTTCTTTCCTTGTTAGATATTCTAGAGTTAGATAATGGTAGACATTCAAAGGCTTGTGTTCATGAGATTCCGAATTTTGGGAAATGTATTAGTTTTTGACAGTTGATATTGTGTGTGTCGAGCGGCACTTTTAAACGCTGTTTCATTTCACTATTTCGGTTTTAATTGTTTTCTTCCGCAAATTGGTTTATTTTCCGTATTATTAGGCTTACCTAGTCGTAGAGACTAGGTGCCGCCACGATGGTTCATGGAGGGCGAACCGGAGTCATGACACTAGCTAACGAAAGAGAGAGCACAAATTATGCAGGGAAAGAATGTTTAAATAATAGAATTGATAGCCTAAGGCAAAATTAAACACCAAAAGATGCTAACAAGTGTAAAGGTCCCAAACAGTAGTAATTCATAACATATTGGCTAGCCATGCTCGAAAACTATCTAATTTAATAGAATCGGGTTGAGGCATGCTTCAAACTATCAATATTATGAAGCTAAAATATAAAGAGACCTAAATTCAAATAAAGCAAACTTAATTGCACATAAGATAGGCCGGAAGAACACATTAAGCAAACTTCAGGAGTGAAGAAATATGCAATCACAAGTACATAGGAATGAAACTATGAAGTCTAGTAACTCACTAGTTAAGCTAAAAACAAGAAAGAACAAAAGTCCAAAGTATTTTGAATATCAACGAAGAGCAAGAACCCAGAATTTTGACAGTCTTAGCTTTCAGCCGACCAAGAACAAGAGTATAGAACAAGAGAATTAGAGAATATGGATCAATAACTTCAGTTTTTAGTGAAATTGTTTTTAACGATTCAAGTCTTGTTTAAAAAGGGGAAGGGGGATGGGTTTATATAGTGGTAAAATCAGCACATAAATAAGAAATACAATCAATCTAACCATAAAAAGGAAAAAAGAACACATAAATTAATTTAAAATCGAATTAGGAGAAGAAACTGGTAAACCCTAGTTTTTTAGGGAAAGTAAATATATAACAAAAATCGGACACACAGTAGAACATAGGACGAATATAGACATAATAACACTCAAAATCTGAGAATCGAACCCATTTTGGTTCGATTTGAATGGATCTGAAAATCCTAGTTTTAGGGTAAGTAAGAATCCACAAAAAATAAACAAATATTCGTACTCACAGTAGAATATAGGATGAATATAGACAGAATAACAAAAAAATAGGGATTTAAACCGATTTTTGTTTGATCTTAATGAGATCTGCTTGTCATGTTTAGGCAAGCACTATAGGAGAGTAGCAAGTACCAGGAGGAGATCGAGTATGGTAAGTAATAGCCATGGAATCCCCGATTAGGTGGGATTAGGAGACGATTTAGGGGGTGGCGACTTTAGGGTTTCCGAAGAGGGAGAAGAGAGATGAGAGAATATGAGGGCGGCGGGTCTCTATGGAATGGGGTAAGGTTTCTGGGGTTAGGTTAATTTAAAAGGGGAGAAGGGATGGTGGACGTTGATCTTGAGAGATCAACGGCTGAGATAAAAAATTAGACGGGCGGGTCATTTAAAGCGGATCGCGACCGAGTCCTGGGTAATGGGGTTATTAGTTTGGGCTGGGGGTATTGGGCTGGTGTATTAGGTGTTTTGAGCCATTATTTGGTCTGAAAATAAGTTTAGTGTAAGGCTAGTTTTTAAATACCCAAAATTTTAGCAAAAATAATTTATAAAAGTAATTAATGAGTAACAAAAAATATTATTTGTATACTAAAATGATTAAAATAATAACTTAACATTATAAAAATATAAAAAGTTTTTTTTTACATAGATAATATATTTATACATGAATATATGTTATTATTGCAAAAATATGCAATTTGTCTAAAATGCAAATGTAATTATGAACAAATGCAGTAAAATATCTAAAAATATGCATGTTGGTGCAAATAATAAGTTTGGATGAGTAAAACATCATAGAAATAGCTTGTAGGATAATTATTAAATATTTATACAATAAAAATGCAGAAAGAAATTATTTTAAAGCCTTTAAAAATTATGAAAAATTATGAAAAATGCTTGTATAGGTTTATAAACTAGATGGTGATGCAAATTTACTATTTTGAAGGTGTATATATATATATATATATTTAAAAATATGAGGAAAAAAATTGGGTATCAATAGATATAATCTAAAAGGAGTTAGGAATCATTTCGCCTTCTACTGAGCTCTCAATCAAATTTTTGAGTTATGAACTCAAACTCTCGTTTTTGGAACTTTAAATTCTGCCCAGTTATTTCCTTAATCGCCATTGCTGAAACATCCCCGGGATCGCGAAGAAGAACTTCGCTGACTCATAATTTTACCCTACGCGAATGCATAGAATCCCACGCAAACGCGAAGTTCTGCCTCTCACAATTACGCGATCAAGAACCATACACGTGTTTGCGATGAACAAAATGTGTGGCCCCAGCTTAGGTCCACTTAACACTACGCGAACACGACCTAGCCCACGCGTTCGCGATGCATCACCTAATGAACTTACGCGATCGCATCCCTCTCTTAGCGAACGCGAAGAACAACCTTAGATGTTCTCCTTGATGCTCTACGCGATCGAGAGCCTTCTCACGCGATCGCGATGAAGGATTTTATACAACAAAACATCAGAAATCTGCCACTTCTCCAAGTCCAAAAATGACCCGTTGAGCATCCGAAACACACCGAGGCCCCCAGGACCTCAACCAAACATACCAACCAACCCTAAAACACCATATGAACTTAGTCGAGCCCTCAAATGACATGCTAAAATCATGAATCACCCTCCAATCCAAACTTTAAGAACTTGAAACTTCAAAATTCTACAACCGATGCCGAAACCAACCAAACCACGTCTGATTGACCCCAAATTTTGCACACAAGTCATATTCAACAAAACGAACCTACTCCAACTTCCGGAATCAGATTCCCAACCCCGATATAAAAATTCCACTACTGGCCCAAAACTCCAAAAATTCAACTTTCGCCATTTCAAGCCTAAATCAGCTACGGACCTCAAAAACGCAATCCGGACACGCCCCTAATCCCAAAATCACCCAACAGAGCTAGGAATTGATGAAACTCCATTCCAGAGCTGTCTTCACACTGTTCCGACTAGGGTCCAAATTCTAAGACTTAAGCTATCATTCAAGGACTAAGTGTCCCAAAACACTTCGAAAATCAAAATGAATCATCCCGGTAAATCACAATAGCAAAAAGAGATATCAAGGAAGCAGTTAATAGGGGATCGGGGTGTTAATTCTTAAAACAACCAGTCGGGTCATTACATGAATTAAAAAGAGCATGCTTTTGTTCAAGTATATATTTTTGGCTCTGTAATATTACTATTTTGACGATTAACTTGTATAACCGAGAGAAGTGCAATTAATTGTTCAACTTAAGTAATAATATATAAATGTAATCGTGAGAGACATTTATACATTTGTGAGAAATAGAAATTGATAAATAAGTATATCTATTATGTAATTAAAATATTAAGTGAAGTCAGGATCCCAATATTTTTTTATTATATTTGTGAAAAATAAAATATTTTCTATTTCTCTATTCATGCATTTTTAGTTTGATATTTCACCACTCAAATCTCTATGGTTTTCTCAAATAGTAATTAAAACAAGAAAAGTCTGTAGAATAGATAAACCAATCTCTGTGTGTTCGATATCTTTCTATACTATTACTTGACAGAGTTCGAGTCAGAATTTTATATACGCCAAACACTCGTCAAATTTTTGGCACCGTTATCGGGGATTGGAAAAATCTACTACAGATTAGTTCTTTTACAACTAGCTTGAGATTTTTTTTGTCTGTCTAATTATTTTTACTTTTGTGCGAAACTTTCAGGAAGTATATGACCCGTTCCTCCTCAAGAGAACTAGTTGAATAAGATCCTGAAATTGAAAAATCCTTGTGGTTGTTGCGAAAAGAACATGTTTCACGACCTCAAATTTCCTCATAATAAAAAATGGAGAACGAAGAATTTAACAACAACAACCAACTCCCGCCACATCAAGTAAAATAACAGTTCGATGAAGTGGCACCACGACGTGTTAGAATACTTAGAGATTATACAAGGCCAGATCATTTTGGAGGAGAATCAAGTATAAGGAGACCACCAATTGCAGCAAATAACTTTGAAATTCGCACAGACTTGATTAAAACTATTCAGCAGTCATGCCAATTTACTAGTGATGCGAGTGAAGATCCTCACACCGATCTAATTGATTTTCTTGAATTAGTTGAAATTTACAGGTATAATGGAGTCACAATAGACGCTATCACATTATGACTTTTTCCTTTTTCTTTAAAAGGTGAAGCCAAAATATAGTTGCGAAATCTGCCGAGAAGTTCAATCACTACAAGAGACCAAATGACTCAGAAATTTCATAGTAAATATTTTTCACCTGCAAAAATATTTAAAATGAAGTAAGAAATCAATAATTTCGTCAAATAGATAGTGAATCTGTATACCAAGCATGGGAACGATTAAAATCAATTCTAAGAAAATACCCACACTATGGTATCCAAGATCCCAATATTATATACATTTTTTATCATGGTCTTAAACCATATGCTAGAAATGTTATTGATGCAGCATTAGGAGGATCCATATTGAGTAAAACCAATGCAGAAGCCATGCAATTGCTCAAAGAAATTTCAGAAAATGTTGTTCAATGGCCCTCTGACAGAATGATTGTTAAGAAAGCAGTAGAAGTCAATCAGGTTGAAGCATGGAATTCATTAGCGCAACAAATTGCAACTCTGACGCAAAAAGTTGAGGCCTTTTAGGTAAAGGTGGCAAGTAGGCCGGTCCCGGGCCTAAGTGGACTAAGTGGTCCGGGCCAAACGATCCCGATCCTGGGCCGATCCCAATTTAAACAGGCCAAACGGTCCCGGTCCTGGTGATCTTTTTATAGGAATCAGCTTGAGACCGGGCCCACGAACTAATGGTCTCGAGCTAAGTGGGCCGGTCCCGGTCTTAGTGGGCCCAACAGATACTTTTTTAAAAAAAATGTTTTATAGATATTAGAGAAAAAAAGATGGTAATAAAAATATCTAAGGCAATTCCTTTTAAATTATATTATAGAATTGTGACCTAAATTTTTTAATTCAAATTTAAAGACAAAAATATTGTAAAGAGATATTGAAAAATAATGCATTATAATTTTATTATAGAATTAAAAAAATATGACAATATATTTCTTAGTCTTCCTCCCCCCTATGGAATAAGCACAAGGTGCTAATACCACTATTGAGAAGAAAAAGAAACTAATCAAGATGTGCCAAAATACAAATTACATAATACATACTAATTTTTTTTAATACAAGTTACATGGTATCTCTTACAAACTTCATAAATCTATTAAAGTCAGGAGGAATTTCCGTTGGTAGTGCCGGAAAAGAATCTTGGTCATCACCGCTTCCGGACGAAGCAGAATCGTTCGCAAATTCAACTAGCATTTCTTTGTAAGCTTCGTCTACCTTTGGTCATGTAACGACCCAACCGGTCATTTTGAGAATTTGCACTTCGCTCGCCAGTTTGCGGGCATGACTATCCCCGTATGATGTATTATGACTTATATTATTGTAGGTTTTAGTTTTCAAGTTAATCGGAATAGATATGGAAGAATGATTCTCAGCTTGAAGCTTTAAATTTGAAAGGTTTGACCCAGTCTTGACTTTTTAATATTCGATCTCGGATTTGGATTTTTGTGATTTGGTTAGCTCCATTGGGTGATTTTGGACTTAGGAGCGCGTCCGGAATGTGATTTGGAGGTCCGTAGTGGAATTTGGCTTGAATTGGCAAAGGTTGGAAATTTGGCAATTTTGGTCGGCAATGGAAAATTTGATATCGGGGTTAGAATGGATTTTCGGAAGTTAGAGCTGGTTCGTAGTATCATTTGTGGTGTGTGTGCAAAATTTCAAATCATTCAGGGGTGGTTTGATAGGTTTCCGCATCGTTTGTGAAATTTGAAAGTTTATAAGTTCTTACCCTTGAATCCGAGGGTAATTTGGTGTTTTGGTATTGTTTTGAGTGATTCAAAGGTTCGACTAAGTTTGAATGATGTCATGGGATGTGTTGGTAGGTTTGGTTGAGGTCCCAAGGGCCTCATGTGAGTTTCGGGTGGTTAACGGATCAATTTTGGACTTAGGAAGATGGCAGATTTTTACTGGTGTTTTATTGTAGAAGAACTATTCTTCGCGATCACGAAGAGGAGTTCGCGATCGCGTAGGGTTATTTGGAGCAGAGGCGAGTTTGTGCTATGCGATCATAGAGATTGGAACGCGATCGCGTGCTTGTGTGATGATGTGCTTTGCGAACGCGTGGTCAATGCCGCGTTCGTGTAGAAGTATCGAGTTGTGAGGAGGTGAGGTGAATTGTTTTATGTGATCACCTGAGTAAGGATGCAATTGCGTAAGTTGGTGAAGCAGTGTTTCGTGATCGCGTGGGTAGTTCTGCAATCGCGTAAGGTTATTATGTGGGGCAACATAGTTTGTGCTTCACGATCGCGAGGCTCTTTCCGCGATCGCGATGAAGGTGTATCTAGGCAGAATTAAAAGATTCAAAATGAGGGTTTCGAGTTCGTAACATAAATTGGAAGTGGGAGCTCGGTAGAAGGCGATTTTTGAAGGGATTTTTCAGAT
The DNA here is from genome assembly GCF_000715075.1 of Nicotiana tabacum. Taxonomy (NCBI): domain Eukaryota; kingdom Viridiplantae; phylum Streptophyta; class Magnoliopsida; order Solanales; family Solanaceae; genus Nicotiana; species Nicotiana tabacum. Next base: position 140,639,760 of record NC_134087.1, on the reverse strand, counting down.
AAGTGATTGGGGTAAGTGTTCGTCACTTAATTTTTGTTAAATTTTATGATTGTAACTTGATTTTTATCATCTAAATTGGAAATTTGGGATGAAAATTTTGGGAAAATGGAAAAGAATTGGAGAGATGATTCTGGGGATTCGAATGGTCATTTGATGTTGGATTTTGATTAATTTGGTATGGGTAGACTCGTGAGTTAATGGGCTTTCTAGTTTTGTGACATTTGTCGGATTTTGAGACGTGGGCCCAGGGGCCGGAATTGAGCCAATTTCCAGTTTTGATTATAATTTGGCATTTTTCTTGTGGAATTGGTTTCTTTAGCCTATATTTATCGTATTTTGTTGCTTGTGGCATCATTCGGGTCAATTGGAGGCCGATTCGAGGGGAAAAGGCATCGCGTAGTGGAGATTTGGTTTGTTTGAGGTAAGTAATGATTATAAATCTAGTCCTGAGTGTATGAAACCCTGGATTTTGCATCTTTTCACTATTTTGAGGTGACTCACATTTTAGGTGACGGGCGTGTGGGCGTGCACTATTGGGGAATTGTGACTTGGTTCATCCCGTAGCCACTATAAAGTTGCGTATTTGATTGAAATTATATGATACTTATGTGTTTTAGAAAGAACCACTATAAATTGGGTTGAATGCCATATTTGGGCCTTGTGCCAAAGCTATTTGGACTCTTAAGGGCCTTTTCTTAATATCCCCTCACTGTTTTGATTGAAAATCTATACTCAGTCATGTTATGTTTACTGATTTTATAACTCAGTCTTTTTTACCCGTTTTGATGCATATAAAATGTTATTTTAGGCTGAGAACCCTATTTTATTTACTGATAGCCTGAATGGCTGAAGAGGTTTATGACTGAGCGAGGTCGAGGGCCTGTTTTGATGAGAATATTTATGGGATCGGGCTGCACGCCGCAATATGTTGTTACTAATTCATGACTGAGTGAGGCCGAGTGCCTGATTGTGCGATATTGAGACTATGGCAAGTGAGTTTTCCGTGCAGCACGTGAGTTGTCCATGCAGATTTTGATATTGATGTTATAGCACATGAGTTGTCCATGCAGCACGTGAGTTGTCCGTGCGGATTATAGCGATTGGGCTGTAGGAGCCCCTCCAGAGTCTACACACACCTAGTGAGCGCGGGTACCTTGAGTGAGTCATATGATGTTTTACCCGATGGACTATTCGTGATTCATGTTATGCCCAAGGGGCTTTTTACGAGTGATTGTGAGGTATTCCCGAGAGGCTGTATATGAGTGACAGTGATGATTGCACGAGGGGATGTTTATGATTCATGTTTTCCCGAGGGCTGGTTATGATTTATGTTGCCCGAGGGGCTGTATACGAGTGTGTTTTCCCCGAGGGGCTGTTATTTCTTTCATCATTTTAATCACTTTTTCATCACCTTATTTGAAAACTGTTGAAAGATGCTTTAAACAATTTTACAGAAACTGGACTTAAATGAGCTGAGTTGATTCAGAACCCTGATTTTAAAAACCTGTTGTATTCTACTAATATTTCATGATATGAACTACATATGTTTTATTGCTCGTCACTACTGCTCAATCTTTATTTACTTTATTACTTACTAAGTTCATGTACTCACATTACTCCCCACACCTTGTGTGTAGATCCAGGAGTTGCTGGACGTGCTAGTGAGTGTTGATTTCATCCGTCGCGGATCTATTGGAGTTAGCAAGGTAGTTTCATGGCAATCGCAGCCTTGCTCTTCTCCCTCCTATCTTCCTATATATTGTTATTAGTTGTTTTCCAGACTGTATATGTCTTATTATTATCGGACAATCCTTGGTAGATGCTCATGACTAGTGACACCCAGAAGTCGGGCTTTCTTTCCACACTTTTGTTTTGATTTACACTCCTTATGAAGGTTTTATATTAAATAGCTTTGGAAATTGTCTTGAAAATAAAAATCTCATTTGTTTTGGTAATGTGTCAGCTTTCCTAGTACCACGATAGCCGCCATCACGACAGGGTTAGTTTTGGGTCGTGATAAGTTGGTATCAGAACCTAGGTTACATAGGTCTCACAGGTTATGAGCGGGTTTAGTAGAGTCTTGCGGATTGGTACGGAGACATCTGTACTTATCTTCGAGAGGCTCTAGAACCTTTAGTAAATTCCACACTCTTGAATTCTTATCGTGCGTCATTGATTCAGCTTGAAGCGTAACTCCTAGAATTCCTTCCACACATTCATGTGCACACATGAGCACTTGGTATCAACCGTGCATCGATGGCTTGTGATTCCCTGAACGAGTGACGAGATGTGATTTCTGTGTGTTGATGTTGGGCCAATCTGGAGGACTTGAGGCTGGGTTTTGCCTGTAGCTTGAGCACTGAGGCATTTATCGTGTGAGCCTTGTGCTTTTGGATTTATATGTTCGGTGGTGTCCCTATTAGTGGAAGTGATGGCTGGATGGCTACGTGATGAGTATGACGTGACTATGAGATTGTTCATATGATTTGAATGTTGCAAGAAAGGTCGACTTGAGGGTAGAAAGGCCTATTTGGTGCTTGATTTCCATCTTGATTTGATGTATAACCCCAAGTTATGGTGAGTGAAGTAGATTTCATGTTATGTTATGAATTCAGACTCATGAAGATTAAGTGATTGCGTAATGTTAATAACGGTAGAAGGGTATAAAGAGATGTTCGTTTGAGGCGAAGTAGGTGGGTTATCTCCTATGGGGTGTTCTGAAGTTTGTGTAATCCTTATGTTGTTCGTTGGAAATCCTCTTTTTTTAGTGAAATATGTGTGTTGCAATTTGAGTTTGGATTGCTTTTGAGAGTGGGCTTGACTATTACGAGGGTGAATGCGAGATTTGCAGATGATTTGAAGTACTAGATGGTTTGTGTTGCACAAGCTTATGAATGATTTAGTTTAATCTCACTATGGTATTATGGCAGTAGTAGAGTATTGGCATTGTGAGTTCTTATGTGTTTTGACGGCATTGTGAGTTCCTATGTGTTTTGACCTATGGCTTTGAGCCAAGTGCGGGAGTCTACTATTGATAAGTTGATTGTGCGGCTAAGTGTCATATTAGTTTCAGTTTGAGGTATACTGGTGAATCAGTTGTGGCTTACAGGGGTTGAGATCGAGGATGACTCGAGTAAAGGAAATTTTGAATAAGGGTTGTGTTAGCTTTATGGGTGTATGGGAATCACAAAATGACTTGATCGTTATTGGTGAAGGATATAATGTGCATGGAGCAGGAATTTATTTGGTTGCAATAAGGTGGGTTTACTTCCTAGGGTGTTGGAGTTGTAATGGAGCACAAGTCGTTTGGTCCATTTGATTAGTTTAATTGAGATTTGAGTAGAGTGGATGACCCGCGAGGATGGTTCTAATGGATTCAAGATTCATATGTAGCAATTGATGATTTTCAGGATGTGTGTTTGGCTAGAAACTAAGGTTTACATTGGATGGTGTCTATACTTGTGGCATTTCTATATCGGTATGGATTCTACATATCAGTATCAATAAGGTGAAGGTAATGGCTTATATTTGCAGGAAGTTTCTTCAGGGTAAGCATTTTGAATATGGTACTTTTGGGGTGCTTAAGAGAGCCTTCAACGGCTTATGAGCCTTAGGGCAGTGTGGTTTATGTTAGGGTCTCATATGGTGAGTCTGTGTTGAGGATTGAGGTATTATGGCGAGGAGAAGTATCAATGTGAATGCAATTCAGAAGGAACTCGGATAGATATGACAGCTTGGTAGTAGGTTGGAGCGGCATGGTAATGGGAATGATTAGTTCTTTAGGTATTTATGAGGTAATGTGTTTCTAAAGGTGTTTCGTGGCAATGCTCTTGAGTTTTGGTGACATGCGTAGCTTGATTGTGTTAGAAGGATTTAGTCCTGACGTTTGGGTGTTGAGCAAATGTCATTCAGAGAGTTCTTGATGGTTTCTACCACGGCTAGAGAGGTATATCTTCTACTGGCAGGAGGAGCATGTGATGTATAGTGATTTTCTCCTAGATGGGATCAAATGGAAAATTCTTGGATAGTTGAGTACGTAGTTGCTTGTGACTCGGAGCGGATTATGAAGTTCTCATATTTATCATAAGATGGCATGGTATATGCAACATGCTGTGTAGGGTTGAGATTTGCATGTGTAAGGTCACGATTCACTTTTGAAAGAAAGTTCATAAATTCTTGGGCAGCATGGTTAGTTCAGATGACTAGGTAAATGATATTATTAATTGATGTGGCTTGATGAGGGTATACATTTCAGAAAGGGCAATGTGTTTGAGTTAAGGATACTTCATTGGTGTTGCGACACTCTCTTTTTTGATCGATTGTTGATATTCAAGTTTGCTTGGTGGCACAGAAGAATTATAGAAGTATTCCTCGTGGGAAGATCGAGTATTAGAGGTGTGTTATATATTCGGGCGGTGGAGTTGGGATCGAATATGGTGATTCGTGTGCTTTATGGATTTGGAGACTAAGAGTTCTCACAAACAGGTTATTTCATGGTTGTGGACTATGAAGATGTGGGAAAAGCTAGTCAGATGTTAGTATATGCCATGATTCAGTCATTGTGAACGTTCGGAAAGTTATTTATCTATCTTGGTTGACTAGAGTTGATTTGGGGTTCATTGGTAGGCGCAATATGGATGTGTGTTCGGCATCGAGTCGGATATGTTGCCTTCGAACTGCTATTGTTAAGGGAGGTGCCATTCGGTTATTGATAAGCTTATTCGTGTTCCGAGATTTGTTTGTAAGTTACTCTTGTATGCTATGAGAGATTGTGATTTGTCGATTTTATGCACAAATAACATGGTTCTATTTGGGCTTTATAGTGGAATTTGAGTGAGACGGGTATTTGGGTGTTGCATGATTGATTGCACATTGGATATGTTCTTCGAGCTGGTATGGCATTGCGTCATTTGCTTCTCCATGGTTATGGTGATTCACTTTTGGTACTAGATTTTAAATTGCGCACGGTTGTTAATTTTGAGCATGGTGACTTGAGGTGTTTCATATAGACCAGTGTTTGGATAGGGTCGCGCATTTGTAGCAAAGTTATGTGGAGGTATGATCCTTCGGGTTAGATTCGTGTGTTTTGGTTCCACGGTGTGTGATGGGTTCTTAGCATCGTGTTGTGGTGGTACTGGTGAACTTGCGGTACAACTCTCTCATTTGAGTCATTATTTCCATGATTTCAGTACATTTGGATTGTTGCTTATTGGTGCGCGAATTGCACGGGTCATGGCTTTAGATTGTATTGATGTGCCATGTCACCAAAGTAGTCGTGTTGGATGAGATGAGGTCATTGGACCTAGAATGAATACTATCGAATTTGATTTCTGCATGTTGGAAAGATAATATCGGAATTCGACTTAGAAATTTACTATAGCCCTTGCTGAAGGAGAGGGAACTCCATGACTGTGTGATTGGAGGAATGGTTATGATTTTTGCGTGTTTCTTTCATCATTGGCAGTGTATGAAAGTGTTAGAATGAGGCTTTGCTTGATAAGAGGTTTATTACCGATATTAGGTTGTTTGAGCAGCTGCTGTGAGTAGAAGTTATAGCTACGAGTGTTTGAGTTATGTGGTATATCATGTGATTACATCTTAGGTTACTGATATGGTTTGATACAACTTGTTCAAACTTATATAGTGTATAGATGTGAGATTTTGATCTTATAGCTAATTTTGGAAGTGGAAATTTGGTTCTGAGGCTTATAAGCTTGGTTGGATTGCGAAATTTCAGTTATGTTGTGCTATCAGGACTATATGGGATAGGGTGACATGGGATCATCCCCGGGTATGTGCATAGTGAGGAATCATGGCGATTTGATGGCTTTTGGAACAACTCTGGACACGTTCGAGGATAAATGTATGTTTAAGTGAGGGAGGATGTAATGACCCGACCGGTCATTTTGAGCATTTACACTTTGCTTGCCAGTTCTCGGGCATGAATATCCCCATATGATGTATTATGACTTATGTAAATCGTCGGTTTTGGTTTCAAGTTAATCGGAATAGATATGGAAGAATGATTCTCAGCTTGAAGCTTTAAATTTGAAAGGTTTGACCCAATGTTGACTTTTTATTATTCGATCTCGGATTTGTATTTTGATGATTTGGTTAGCTCCATTGTGTGATTTTGGACTTAGGAGCGCATCCAGAATGTGAATTGGAGGTTCGTAGTAGAATTTGGCTTGAATTGGCGAAGGTTGAAAATTTGGCGATTTTGGTCGGTAGTGGAAAATTTGATATCGGGGTCAGAATGGAATTCCGGAAGTTGGAGAAGGTTTGTAGTATCATTTGTGGTGTGTGTGCAAAATTTCATGTCATTCGGAGGTAGTTTGATAGATTTCGGCGTCCTTTGTGAAATTTGAAAGTTTATAAGTTCTTAGGCTTGAATCCGAGGGTAATTTGGTGTTTTGGTGTTGTTTTGAGTGATTCGAAGGTTCGACTAAGTTTGAATGATGTTATGGGATGTGTTGGTAGGTTTGGTTGAGGTCCCGAGGGCCTCGGGTGAGTTTTGGGTGGTTAACGGATCAATTTTGGACTCAGGAAGATGGCAGCCTTTTGCTGGTGTTTTGTTGCAGAAGAACTGTTCTTCGCGATCGCGAAGAGGAGGTCGCGATCGCGTAGGCTTATTTGGAGCAGTGGCGAGTTTGTGTTATGCAATCGCATAGATTGGAACGCGATCGCATGCTTGTGTGATGATGTGCTTCATGAACGCGTGGTCAATGCCACGTTCGCATTGAAGTATCGAGCTGTGAGGAGGTGAGGTGAATTGTTCTATGCGATCGCCTGAGTAAGGAAACAATCTCATAAATTGGTGAAGCAGTGTTTCACAATCGCGTGGGTAGTTCTGCGATCGCCTAAGTTTATTATGTGGGGTAGCATAGTTTGTTCTTCGCGATCGCAAGGCTCTTTCTGCGATCTCGATGAAGGTGTATCTGTGCATATTTATAAGATTCAAAATTAGGGTTTCGAGTTCATTACATAAAATGGAAGTGGGAGCTCGGTAGAAGGCGATATTTGAAGGGATTTTCAGAGAAGTGATTGGGGTAAGTGTTCTTCACTTAATTTTTGTAAATTTCATGATTGTAACTTTTTTTTTAAATATCTAAATTGGAAATTTGGGATGAAAATTTGTGGAAAATGGAAGAGAATTGGATAGATGATTTCGGGGATTTGAATGGTCATTTGATGTCGGATTTTGATGAATTTGATATGGGTAGACTCGTGAGTGAATGAACTTTCTAGTTTTGTGGCTTCGTCGGATTTCGAGACATGGGCCCGAGGGCCGGGATTTAGCCGATTTCGGGTTTTGATTATAATTTGGTATTTTTCTTGTGGAAGTGGTTCCTTTAACCTATAATGATTGTATTTTGTTGCTTGTGGCAAGATTCGGGTCAATTGGAGGCCGATTCGAGGGGCAAAGGCATCGCGGAGTGGAGATTTAGTCGGTTGAGGTAAGTAATGATTGTAAATCTAGTCATGAGGGTATGAAACGCCGGATTTCGCATCGTTTTACTATTTTAAGGTGAAACACATGCTAGGTGACGGGCGTGTGGCCGTAGCAACTATAAAGTTGCGTATTTGACTGAAATTATATGATATTTATGTGTTTTAGAAAGAATTGCTATAAATTTGGTTGAATGCCATATTTGGGCCTTGTGCTAAAGCTGTTTTGACCCTTAGGGGCCTTTTCTTATTATCATCTCACTGTTTTGATTGAAAATCTATACTCAGTAATGCTATGTTTATTGATTTCATAACTTAGTCTTTATTACCCATTTTGATGCATATAAAATGTTACTTTGGGCTGAGCACCCTGTGTTTTTACTGATAGCCCGAGTGGATTTAGAGGTTTATGAATGAGTGAGGCCGAGGGCATGTTTTTGTGAGGATATTTATGAGATCGGGGTGCACGCCGCAGCATGGTGTTACTGATTCATGACTGAGTGAGGCCGAGTGCCTGATTGTGAGATATTTAGACTATGGCACGTGAGTTGTCCATGCAAGCCGTGAGTTGTCTGTGCAAATTCTGATATTGATGTTATAGCACGTGAGTTGTCGGTGCATCACATGAGTTGTCCGTGCAGCGTGTGAGTTGTCCATGCGGATTGAAGTGCTTGGGCTATAGGAGCCCTTCCGGAGTCTGCACACTCCCAGTGAGCGGGGGTACCCTGAGTGAGTGATATGATATTTTGCCCGAGGGACTGTTCTTGATTCTTGTTGTGCCCGAGGGGTTGTTTACGAGTGATTGTGAGGTATGCCCGAGGGGCTGTATATGAGTGAAAGTGATGATTGCCCGAGGAGCTGTTTATGATTAATGTTTGCCCAAGGGGCTCTTTATGATTTATGTTGCCCGAGCGGCTGTTATTGCTTTCACCATTTTTACTCACTTTTTCATTACCTTGTTTGAAAATTATTGAAAGATGTTTTAAACGGTTTTACTGAAACTGGACTTAATGGAGCTGAGTTAATTTAGAACCCTGATTTTAAAAGCCTGATGTATTCTACTGAGATTTCATGAGGAACTGTATATATATTTTATTGCTTGTCACTACTGCTCAGTATTTATTTATCTTTATTACTTACTGAGTTCGCGTACTTACATTACTCCCTGCGCCTTGTGTGCAGATCCAGGAGTTGCTAGACGTGCTAGTGAGTGTTGATTTCATTCGTCGCGGATCTGTTGGGGTTAACAAGGTAGCTGCATGGTTATCGCAACCCTGCTCTTCTCCCTCCTATCTTCCTATAGATTGTTATTAGTTGTTTTCCAGACTGTATGTGTCTTAGTATTATCGGACAGTCCTTGGTAGATGCTCATGACTAGTGACACCCCGAAGTCGGGCTTTCTTTCCACACTTTGTTTTGATTTACACTCCTTATGAAGATTTGATATTAAATAGCTTTGGAAATTGTCTTGAAAATAAAAATCTCATTTTTTTTGGTAATGTGTCATCTTGCCTAGTACCACGACAGGAGCAATCATGACAGGGTTAGTTTTGGGTCGTGACAGGTTGTGATTCATCAAGTCCAAAATTTCTTCTTTTCGAACGGATCCAAGCTCCCCCTCATAGAAGCTCTATAATCATCGAGTTGAAGTCTTGCTTGACTGAAAGCGCTCTCTGATGCCACTGTTGAAGCTTGAATAGAAATATGTATCGGGCGATCCTTGAAAGAATTGGAAAGAATTTTTCTTTGTCCTTCCACCATTTCAAAAGATTAAAGGATATGTCGGAATTTACTTCCTCAATTCCCTGTGACAAATAAACTTCAAGCTCATTTAGTTGTGAAAAATCACTACTAGTAGAACCTTGAGAACCTCTAAACCCCGCCCAAGCACTAATTGCTCTTACTCCCACAGTTCTTTTAGATGATTTAGAATAAGAAGAAGAAGGAGTTAGAACATTTGGTCTAGCATGATCTAATGCAACTTAATAAGCGTAATAAATAGTTGGAGCATTTATTCTAATTAAGGCTATTGCTTCCGGAAGTTTAGAAAACTCCTTATCTTCAAGTGCTAAACCTTTATAAACAGTTTCATACTAAAATTTAGGACCTCCTAATTTCATACAAGGATTTAACAAATCAGCAAAACCATAAATAGGGGGAATATGGAAAAACAAATTTAAACTTTTTTCTCATAGAATCAATAGCAAGTTTATAAATTTCCCCACCCTCTAAAAAAATAGAAAACAAATTTGCAAGTTCTACAATATAAACTAAACAGTTAGAAATAATTGGATAATATTGCCCAGAAAATTCATTTATAGCAATATAAAGTTTTCTAAAATATCTGCAAGAATTTTAACATTAGCCCAATCCACATTTGTAAGGTGCTCATCATCATCTATATTCATATGCAACAAGTAAACTTTCATACATGTAATTCCTTCTAATTGGACAAGGTTTAGGAACCTTTCTTTCTCTTAGGCCAAATTTATCGCATCTTTTAAAATATTATCTAAGTCTACTTCCACGGTTTGAATAAAAAGGCCAGTTAAGAGCCACTGTAACCTTTTCAATTTCAATATTTAAAATTTTCATACCATCACCCACAATTAAATGGTAAATATGGCGAATATATCTAACATGAAAAATATTACTAAATGCAGGACTTAGTATAGCGGTAAGCAAGGCTACAACATTTATGTTACTAGTAGCATTATACATTGAAACTGACATTATTTTATCACTAATGCAAAAATAACTACAAATATCCGTAATTGTGCTATAAATAAATTGTCTTGCGTGACATGAATTAATTATTCTATAAACAATAAGACACTTTTGCGTTATCCAATCCTCATCGATCCAATGACTGGTAACAGTAATGTATTCACAGCCATTACCACTTCTACCAATATCAGTTGTAATAGCAACACGACAATTTATATGAGTAAATAAATAGCACAAATATTGTTCATATTCATGTTTATATTTATAAATATTGCTTTTTACGGTTGTATGAGGAAAACCTTTATAAGTAGGATTAAAAAAAATTCTAATATAATGCACAAAGTGAGGGTCAGAAGGAAAACTATAGGGTAAGCACATACAGTAACCATTTTTGCCAATTTTTCCCGATCTTTTTTGGATCATAATATAAAATACCACCGGTAACAATGTTAATTCCTGGCTGAAATTGATTTGACCCGATACTAGGGTCAGCCTGACTACAAGTAAGTACACGTGTCCCCTCGGCCCAAGGCTTTCATACGAAGATATTTGACTTCATCTTGAGGGTGTATCAATATGTGTCTAGCCAAAGTTCTCGTTCCCCCCGACCTCCAAAATATTTCCAAAATATTTAAAAGCTAACTCCTTGACACAAGTTTTACATTTAGCCTTATTTTGTGGAATTAGTTGAGTAAAAAATGGCCAAATAATAGATGTTTATGTCTGTTTGGTATGTTGTCTAGAAAAAGTAGGGGCAGTAACAGGAGTATCAGACGGAGCATCATTTGGATTATCATTAGTTGGGTTAACATCAGGAGCAGGGCTAGTGGGTGTGTCGTCATCCAGTTGAGTTTCATCAAAATCTATTTCCTCCTCATCATTTTCATCAATAGTTGGATTAGAATAAAGAGAATTCATTAATTCGTGGTCTAATTGTTAACAAGCTCCAACATTATGGAAAAATTGACTCTCAGTAAATTGTAATAAACTATTATCACTATCAAGAATAGCAGGTGTATGATGGATATGGGGTTTGGGTCGGGGAGCCAGGGGCAGTAAAGGAGGAACAGATTGGCCACTAGATTCACCACTCTTGGATTTTCCCTTATTTTTACCAAAACTTTTTCTAAGGAAGCTATCGTAATTAATAAAATAATAAAAAATAAATAAAACAAACAAAACTATAATATTAAAAATTAAGAGTTGGAACGAAATTACCGAATTGACGAACAACTTGTTGAAAATTGATTATCGTTGAAGACTTGAAGACTTCAATTCACCAATTTCACAAATTTTTCATAAATTGTAACAATAAATTAAGCAATAGTAGTAATTATAGAAGAAAATTAGAGAGAGATTGATGATTTTGTCAGAAAAATTAAAGAATAAGGGGGTATTTATAGTTGAAAATAGGAAAAAATATAATTATAAAAAGTTTGGAGTTAAAACAAAGTTGGAGGGGGGAGGAATGGCTATTTTGTAAATAGCCAACTACTATTTTGGCTGATCAAACGACTAGTTTTTAAATGCCCAAATGGGCAAATTTTTTTTAAAGTTTTTGACTATTGGGACCATTTGGGCCCGCCAAGGACAGGTCCGGTCCCGGTCCTAAATGGTCCAGGGCCTAGCGGTCCTAAAGTGAAGAACCAACCCAAAAGATCGGACCAGGCCAACATAGCCAGTTCTAACCAGTTTAGGTCCGTTTAGGCCTAGAAGCCCACATGATCCGCAGTCCCGGTCCTAGACAGGCCCACGTGCCACCCTTACTTTTAGGTAAATACTCAATCATCATCATCTCAACATGAGAATTGTTACATTTGTGGAGGTAATCATCCCAATCATGAGTGTTAAGCTTCAACGCAAAATGAAGAATAAGTAAATATTATTGGTTATAGAACCAGTTATTTGGTAGTCCTATGGAACAAAAACATCCGGGATTCCAATGGAATAACCTAAATTGTGTTGAAAATCCTCAAAGATTTTTCAATCAAAAGAAGCGGGTGCAGGAACCACATGGTTTTCAAAATCAAAACAGAGGGCAACAAGATTTCCAGAAATATCAACAACCGCCCCAAAGAGCTCATTAGCAAAGCCTTCAAGACATGATGTACAAATTCATTAAGGCTACTGACGAGAATGTTGAAAGTCAAAGTTCAGCCACCAAGAATTTAGAAATCTAGATGAGCCAATTAGCAACCCTCATGTGTGGACAAATAAAAGGTGATCTACCAAGCAACACCGAGAAAATCCAAAGGAACACCTCAAATCCATCTCTCTGTGGTCAGGTAAAACTCTTGATGATCCATATGCATATAGACAAGGAAAGCCACATGAAGTGGAATAGGTAAATGAAGGTAAGAATAAAAGAGACTTTGAACTTCTAAAAGAACAAAAAGATAAAGGAAAAAAGATACAAGAAAATGAATTGATGACGAATCCCCACTCTGTACCCCTCCCTTCTCCCCAAAAGATAAAAAGAGAAAAGCTTGACAAACAATTTTCATTATGTGATTCGGGTGCTTCAATAAATCTAATGCCTTTTTCAATTTTCAGGAAATTAGAACTTGGTGAATTGAAAGATATTAGTGTGTCTCTTCAATTAGCTGATCAAAGTACTAAAAGGCCCAAAGGAATAGTTGAAAATGTCCTCGTTAGAATAGATAAATTTGTATTCTCAGTAGATTTTATAGTACTTGAAATGGAAGAAAATACTTAGGTACCATTAACTTTAGTATCACAACACAAAACTCTAATCTGTTGTGATGACGCCTATCGATGGTACTAGAAAAGCCGACTTTATAAAATGCTTTGATATATCATAAAAAGACAAAACAAAAGCTTTTTCATAAGAGAGTTTTCACAAAAACAGGAGTTAAAATCAAAACACAATGCGGAAAGATAGCCCCAAACATCAGGGTGTCACCAAGTCATGAGCAACTACACTTCCAATCTAAGAAACAACGTTTATAATAGTCTGTGTCTAAGTGTCAATACAGAAAAGAAAAATAGTAAAGAAGTACAACAAGGACTGCGAACGTCGGTAGCTACATCGTAAATCTCCAGTAATCGACCACGCACGAGCTCAATGTCCTCCGTGACCGGACACACCTAGATCTGCACATGAAGTTCAAGGTGTAACATGAGTACAACCAAATCAGTAAGTAACAGAACAAATAAGGAACTGAGAAGTAGTGACGAGCTATACAAGTACAGTTCACTTCAGTAATTTCAATAATGAATAGACATGCTTTCAAATCTGGCAGTTTAAGTCAGTCACTATTACACAGTTTCAAGTACAAATAGACCAGATATAAAATCTTTCATGAATTTCACATCAATGACAGATATCAACTAAGTACAACAACAAATGAAAGCAAGTATAGCCTCTCAGGGCAACAGTCACTCAACTCATCTCAACAGCTCAATCACTCGGCTCCCAGCCCTCAGTCCTCACATTCAATAAGTATCTGCGCTCACTGGGGGTGTGCGGACTCCGGAGAGGCTCCTATAGCCCAAGCACTATAATTTGCAAGGACAACTCATATGTTGCATGGACAATTCACGTGCTATAATATCAAATCAAGATCTGCACGGACAACTCACGTGTTATGGTATCAATATCTCACCATCAGGCCCAAGGCCTCACTTAGTCATCAACCTCCCTAGTCTCTCGGACTCTCGAAAATCATATGAATCAGCCCAAACAGAGATAATAACATGTATCAACAAGGAATAAGAAAATATGGAGATATGGTACGCAAGTAAAATCATGACTGAGTACAAGACAGCAAATATCAACTAATTCAACAAGTACACGACTTCAACGGGTTCCAAAAGTGATATAATATGGCCTAAGTATTATTTCTAACATGAATTCCACTCAAATCTCCATAAAACAGAGGAGACATGTAGTTAACAATAAGGTATTCGACAGTACAGTCTCACGGGCCGGACCAAGTCACGATATCTTCGGTGCACGCCCACACACCCATCACCTAGCATGTGCGTCATCTCCAAAATAATCACACGACACAAATTCTAGGGTTTCATACCCTCAGCACCAGATATATAACTGTTACTTACCTCAGTCCGAGCAAAATGCTACTCCAAAACGCCTTTGCCTCGCGACTCGGCCTCTGAATGTCCCAAATCTAGCAACAAGCAGTACAATACAATTAATATTGGCTAAAGGGATCAATTCCACAAGAAAACTACTAAATTAGACCCAAAAATCCGAAATTGGCTCAACTCAGCCCCCGGGACCACATCTCGAAATCCGACAAAAGTCACAAAACCGAAATCTCATTCACTCACGAGTCTACCCATACTCTATTTATCAAAATCCAACACCATTTGGTCATCCAAAACCCCAAAATTCACTCTCCAATTCTCAAACCCTAAACTCCAAAATTTAACTTCAAAATCTCACTAATTAGGTGTAAAATTTAGTGGGGAAACACCATTATTATAAATAAACAGGCACAAGGAGACTACCTCAGTAATCACTTCAAAATCCCTCTCAAAATCCCAAAAATCTGAGCTCAAAGATGACAAAAATGGTGAAAAATCTCGAAGTCTTCTGTTTATAGTTTCTGCCCAGGCTTTCCGCATCTGCGGACCCACTTTCGCATCTCCAACGCAGCTTTTTTGCAAAAATATCCGCATCTACGGAAATCACTTAAGTGACCAACTTTCGCTTCTGCGACCACAGGAGCGCAGCTGCGCACATCGCATGTGTGAAAATCTCATCGCACCTGCGGAGAAACCTCGCCTCTACACTCTCCTACCCTCTTCTACGATCATCGCAGGTGCGGGAAAGTGTTCACACATGCAACCTCTTCCCAAATCTTCCTTGGTCGCTTCTGCAATCCATGCCACTCTTTTGCGGACTCGCACCTGCGGTGCCCACTCCGTAGGTGCGGTTACACCATCAACAACAGCACTTCAGCTGCTTTCTCAACTTAAAATCAAGTCCGTTAACCACCCGAAATCTACTCGAGGTCCTCGGGACATCAACCAAATATGCCAACAACTCTTATAACCCAACATGAACTTGGTCAAATTCTAAAAACACCTCAAACAACATCAAAAACATGAATTTCACACGGATTCAAACCTAATGAATATCGAAACTTCCAAATTCCACAAACGACGTCAAAACCTACCAAATCACGTCCGATTGACCTCAAATTTTGCACACAAGTCATAAATGACACCACGAACCTACTCCAACTTCCGGAACTCTAATCCAACTAAGATATCATAAAGTCCATTCCCGGTCAAACTTTCCAAAATTTCAACTTTCGGTAATTCAAGCCTAATTCTACTATAGGCCTCTAAATCACAATCCGGGCGCGCTCCTAAGTCCAAAATCACCTAACGGAGGTAATAGAACCATCAAAATTCAAATCCGAGGTCATTTACACATAAGTCAACATTCGGTCAACTTTTCCAACTTAAGCTTCCAAATAAGAGACTAAGTGTCTTAATTCACTCCGAACCCGAACCAACTAACCCGATGTCACGACCCAAAATCAACCATCATGATGGAGACTATGGTGAAACTAGGCCATCCCCAACTCAACAACCCAACACAATAAAAATAACCTTAGAAATAATGACGGAAGCAGTTAACATAAAAGAAACCTTTTTGAAAACATAACAAATCCCCAAATGCGATACAATCCAGCCCAAAACCGAGGTGTCACTGAGTACATGAGCGTCTATTTGGAATTTAATCCACTACAAAGTCTAAAAAAACAACTAAAAATACATCAAATGATAAAGAAGAAGAGTTAAGGCCCACGAACGTATGCAGCTACCTTGATAATCTCCAAACTCTGGGGCCTCAGTAAGCAACCGTTGTCGTGAACAGAGTCTCTTGGATCTGCACACGAGGTGCAGGGAGTAACGTGAGTACACCAACTCAGTAAGTAACAAGTCCAATCTTTGGACTGAAAAGTAGTGACGAACTCAACCGCAACAGATATAATAGAAATAAATGTACAGAAACGTAGGCATGCTTTCAAGTTAAACAGGCAGCTCAAAGCAATAAAGTAAACACATGCAAATACCCATTATGTCAGAAGTTGAACTGGATCATATTCTATATGCATGGTATCTACTTGTGAAGTTGATTTTAAGACCTATAAACATGATTTTTATTATTGGAATCACTTGAGACCTGTAGGCATGATTTCTAACATGGTAAGGCAAACATAGCAAGTATAAAACCCTATAGGCATGGTTTCTACCCATATTACCCCATAAATATGTAACTACCCACCCCTTTTCACTAGTCACCCCAATATTTATTTATAAATTATTACAAACCAGATGAATGAATTACATAAATAGATAGAAAGAAAAAGAAGAAGTTACATTATAGGGAGCCTGAAGTAGGCCCAAGTGATTTCCCAAACCTCCAATAGCCTCAAATGTCAATTTCATAGATAATATCATTTTCTAGGTGCGTTAGAGTTCCCTAAGGATCTCTAGGATCCCAGGCAGTGCTCACACCTAGACTTGGCAACCAAATTGAGTAAGTGCAGTGTGGAAGGGACAGTCTCAGTGTGCCATAGTTCAGAGGGTTCTCAAGAGGATCCCAAGGTAGTACACACACTGGAGGGGGCAGAACCTAGTGACTTAGGAGTAGAGTGAGAGTGCTTGACATAGTTTGAAAAGGTTTTAGTGAGAAAACAATGTTAAAAGAGATTTGCTTGAAATAGTTTTGTAAAAAACACATAGGGAGTTATTAAGTAAGACAATTTGAAAAGGGTAAGGTAACTAACAATCAATGTAGAACCAGAAAAGGTTCATCAACACTTCAATACATAGAGTCAATCAGGTACACACATCCACTCAGGGGTAATGAGGATTTGGGGTAAGCATAGGGCACATAATAAGCACAGATGCATATAGGTTCAGAATCAGAGGAGCCTTGAAAGGGGTCAAGGGATTTTAAAGTACATCATGGACTTTACAGAATCAAACAGACTTAGGATAGCCAATTACTTCACACAGGAAGGTGCATGCCAGGAATCAAAGAAACATAGTCACATTGAGGCATACTAGAAAGGGATTCATGAGCAGGCTAATCCTAAGGGGGTATATAGCGTGCAGTAAAGAAGACAGTGAAGTAGACATGTTAATTGCAGGTTGAACAACAAAACCATAGATAAAAGCATATTAGAAACATGACAAATTAAAGTAATAAGAGAAGCATATTGTTTTGTGGCTTGAATTAAAATCAGAACATATCAGTAGAGAGATGGTAAACACAAAGTGGGGAACAGGAAAGCACAATAGTTAGCCTTGGCTTGCAGCCGACTAACTCAGAATAATAGCAAGTAACCAAAGAGATAGCATAAATGTTTTGAGTGTGAGAGAGATTTTTGAACCAAAAAATGTTTGTCCTTGTGTTAATGAGAGAGTATGTATATATAGTAGTTCGAAACTAGGTAAAATAAGGCAAGAATCACAATACTATAGTAATTATGGAACTCAGAACCAATTAGAGCAAAATCAGGACAAGTACTCCATTAAGTTAAGGAATCAGTTCAAACGGTAAGAACAAGTAACAAATAAGGAAAGAAATCAATGTACGACCAATAAGGAAAGATTTCAAATTCAATAAGTATAGGGTAAACAATAAGGGCTAAGTTCAGAAAACTCTAATTAAGAAGATAGTCAGTAAGAATAAAGTACCAATGCAGATAAGGTAGGAAAATCGACCAATTTGAATAGAAAGGTTAGGAATCGAAGGTTTAAAGGAAGGTATTCCAATCAAACCATGAAACAGGGAATCCAGAATCAATCAAAGAGAAAGTCACAAGTAAGTGTTTAGCATATAAATAGTGTAAGATAATAATAACCAGACATAGCAAGCAAAGAGGCAAGTCTTGAACAGTCAAGATGAACACAAGCGCATAGAGCTGATGTAAGTTAGGCTAAGAAACTCAGTAGAAACATATTTGAGGTAGTCACAGAAACTCAAATAAGAACAGGCCAGTCCCAAAAATCAAACAAAGAAACCTAGAAAATTAAGGCTTTCAACATAGACGAGTCAAAGATGTGATAAACTCATAGAATCAATTACAATAATGCAAGAAATAGAAGTTTAAACACAAAGAATCAGTTAAACAAGGTTTTAAAAAAGAAGTTTTGAAACCCTAGTTTTAGAAGCAGGTGAAAACCCTTAAAATCAACGATTCTTGTAAAGAATCTCAAGGAAAGTGTAAAACATTAAAGGAACAAACTCAAATCATCTTAGATCTGTACAAATCTAAGAGATATAGGAAGAAAATAGGGTTTCATAAGAAATCCATATAGAGATGAAAGAACCTGTTTAGAATCCCCAGGATCGTAACAAATACAACATGATTTTGCTCGAAATCACACTAGAGTAGTCAAGAACAGAAAAGTGACGAACCCTAGATGCAAGTTAGCATGGCCCTGGGCCCTTGAAGACCTTAGAGAAGGAAGGCATGGCATGAGATAAGCCATTGGAGGCTTAGGAGACGATGAGAGGTCACCGGAGATGACCGGAGAAGAGAGGTCGGTGGTTGAAGAGCTAGGGTTAGGTTGAGAGTGTACTGAGACTAGAGAGAGTTTTAGAGCGGCGGTATATGGAAACTGATTAGGGTTGGGGTGGTTTAAGATTAAAAAAGGCAAGAATCAATACGGGTCGTTGATCTTTCAGATCAACGACCATGATTTAACTGGTTCTGGGTTGGGTAGGTGTGTTTAGGGTTTGGGCCGGGTAATTTAGACTGAAATTGGGCTGGGATATTGGGTTTAATTGAGGCTAAAATTGAAATGCAATTTGGCTAGATTTTAAATAGCCAATTTATTCCCATATAATTTATAATAAATAATAAATAATTTCTAAAAAATAATTTCATGTACTAAAATGATTTAAAAATAGATATTTAACATTTTAAAAATATAGGAGATCATTTATACATATAAAACGTAATTGTAAATTAATAAGGCTAATATTACAATTATATGCAAATTATCATTAAAAATGCCAAAATACAATTATAAAAATGCACTAAAAATATTTTAACAATATTTTGGCATAAATATAGAATTTAGATGACTAAATTACCACAACAATAATTTGAGGGATAATTATTGGGGATTTTATGAGTAAAAAGGGGAGGAAATAAATCAATTTAAAATCTTTAAAATTATAGAAAAATTATAAAAACCTTGTGCGTGCTTATATATGCATATATATACTATTTTTAAAGTATTTATGCCTATTAAAATATATAGAAAAAAATTAAGTATCAACACCCAGACTTACAGGTTGAGTCATTTACTTCATTTTTTTCATGTCTTTTATGTACTTATTTATGTGACTTACATACTCGGTATATTATTCGTACTGACGTTCCTTTGGCCTGGGGATGTTGTGTTTCATGCCTGCATTTCCCGATAGACAGGTCGAGAGTCCTCCAAGTAGGCTATCAGCTCAGCGGAAGATGTTGGTGCACTCCATTTGCTCCGGAGTTTCTTGTTTGATCAGTATGATTTAGACGCATATTTTTTGGTATGGCGGGGCCCTGCCCTGAACTTATATTAAGTGTATACTCTTAGAGGCTTGTAGACAGATATCATGTATACAGATGCTTGTATGGCCTTTCCGACCTATGTTTTGAGTTTACAAATGATTATGTTGGCCTTATGGGCCCGTATATCACATGTATAAGTTTTTATATCAGGTTAGTTCATCCTATATTGAGTATTCCCCTATGTTTATTCTGGTTAGCCCATGACAGCCCATTTGGCCCATTTGCAAATGAAAGTACAATAAGAAAGATATGTTATATTGGTACTCAGTTAAGTTAAGGTACTTGATGCTTGTTGTGGCCCATAGGTTTGGATTATGACAAAAGTGGTATCAGAGCAGTTCTGTCCTAGGGAGTCTACAAGTCGTGTCTAGTAGAGTCTTATTTATGGGTGTGCCGTGCACCACACTTATAAGCAAGAGGCTACAGGGCATTTAGGACTGTCACTCTTTCTTATTACTCTAGATCGTGTGGTAGAGCTCACTTATTAAGAATTCAAACTTCTAGCTTCTATTTCATTCGTAATAAGACGATACCTACAGTTGGTAAGAAATTGAATGTGGCTATGGAAGTGTTTATGATGAGTAAATGTAAGGACTTCAATAGATCATGTGTGTACTAAGATATGTAAGTTCTTCAGAGATAAGGAGCCTTAAGGCAAGAATATCTATCCACCTTTATAGTGAAAGGCAATGAGAGATTCAGAAGATAAATACAAGTTTCAAGAAGAAAAAGAAGCAATATGAAGAAGGGTACGAGGCACCCAGTTAATGAAGGATAACAGTATTTACACTCAGGAGGATGAATATAAGCCTTTTGAGTTACTTTCAACAGTAACAGAGGTATGTATAATTGGCCACACCGATCTCAGTTATGCCAGATAGGAGCTAATATATATGGTTAAGAAAAGGACGGGATATCAGAATCCAGTTGCGGTTAGAGTAACCCAAAATGGTGGATGGATTGTTTGTATTAGTTTACATTTCAGAAGGATATTGCAAAAGTGCTAATAAATCTCCTTGTGAGACATCTAGATGGTGCACTCTAAAATAATACAACTATATATGAGTACTACAAAGATAGGCACTGGAAGCCTTGAAGGGATGAATACTACCTTAATGTGTCTCTTGTCCCTAGTAGAGCAAAAATGTTGACCAAACTGAAGAGCCAATGAATGAAGCAAGGGGATCTAAAAGCAAAAGAATGTCTTGTTAAAATTTTCAAAAGAAAGGGATAGGCAAAAATACTAGCAAGGAAATAAGAAGATAGATAAGGAATCATTAAGAGTAAGATATGATACATGGATGACAATGGTAGATCAAAATGATGACAGTATTACAGAGTCTATAGTCAAGTGAAGGAAAATACGAGAGGTGACAACCCTTGAGGCAATAAAAGAATATAAGTCATAAATCCATATCTTCGTTTCGAGAAATAAGTTCACAACTCTAATGAGATTACCAAAAGGAAAAGTTACCCTAGAGTAATATAAACGAGTATGGATTGGTGAACAAGATAACCTAAACATGAAATAGGGATGGGGTGATTTGATAATAGTCGGCATCATGAGATTTCATATTTTGTTCTGGCAATAATAGAATAGACAACAGAAGAAGATTCAAGACAAATTCAGAGAATGGTCATTCAGGCAGACACTTCCCTAAAGCAAGAAATGTGAGCAAAGTTAAGCTTAAAGAATTGTGTGTGCCAATTACACAAATTCTCACCATCGCAAGTAAGGAATTTTGTTATCCTTGGTACAGAAGGATTACCGCAAGGCGAGTAAGGGTCATCGATGATGTGAAAGGGTGCCAAAGATGAAGAGGTAAAACATCTATAGGTAGATCATCGTAGCTCCAACTCTTAGTACTCCCCTAAAGGGGTAAATATGGAGTAAGGTGGCATTAAGTCAGAATTAAGTGGTTCTAGTAATAATGGAATGGTAAAGGAAGAATTCGATAAGAAAAAAATGAATGAAAAGGGATGAGACTGCACTTATTCAAAGCCTGCAAAGATGTTATGGTTCCAGAACATTATGCAAACACAACGTCAAGGAAAGGAAGTAAGGGTCCCTGCCCGAGATGTTATTAATAGATAAGGAGCCAGTGCAAGACGTTAGTTAAGACAAAGGAAATAACCCTAGAAATATTATGTGAAATATTGATATAAGAATGGGCCAACGAGCTGTAACGACCCGACCATTCATTTTGAGCTCTAGCGCATCGTTCAGCAGTTTGAGGCTGAGCAACTTCACTTCAAGTATTATGACTTGTGTGCGTGGTCGAAATTGAATTTCGGGAAGTTCCGAGTCGATTTGAAAGAGAATTATCATTTTGGAAACTTTAAGTTGAAAGAATTAACTAAGATTGGATTTTTAAGAAATGACCTTGGAATCGGAATTTGAAGATTCCAGCAGGTTCATATGATGATTTTGGACTTGGACGTATGTCCGGATTGGGTTTTGGAAGACCCGGGAATGTTTCGGCACCTATTGTAGAAGTTAGCATATTTGGGAGAATTTTATAAGTTTAGGTTAAAGTGCATCCCAGTGTTATCGATGTCCGTTTGGGATTCCAAGTCGGGGAATAGCTCTGTGTGATGATTCTGGCATTGGGAGCACGATCGGAAGTGAATTCGGAGGTCCGTAGGTCATTTTGGAATCATCTGACTAAAGAAAGAAATTTGAAGGTTTTTGAGGAGTTTTACCGGAAGTGGACTTTTTGATACCGGGGTCGGAATCGAATTCCGGAAGTTGGAGTAGGTCCGTAATGTCGAATGTGACTTGTGTGCAAAATTTGGAGGTCAATCGGACGTGATTTGATAGGTTTTGATATCAAATGTAGATGTTTGAAATTCTAAAGTTTATTAAGCTTGGATTGCAAGGAGATTCATGATTTTAGCGTGGTTTGATGTGATTTGAGGCCTCGATCAAGTTCGTAATGTGTTGTGGGACTGGTTGGTGTGATTGGATAGGGTCTCGGGGGCATCAGGTGTGTTTCAGAAGGTTAACAAATCAAATTTGGAATTTAAAGAAGAAATGAAGCAGCTGCCTTCTGGTGTAACCGCACCTGTGAGGCTTGGGCCGCAGGTGCGGAGCCGCAGAAGCGGCCTTTGTGTCACAGAAGCGAAAATGGACCAGCTAGGATGGGACCGCAGATGCGGGACCGCACCTGCGAAAGGAGAAGCATAGATGTGGAAGTTGAGGGCTTGGTGGAGGACTGCAGAAGTGGATGGTAGGTCGCACCTGCGTAACCGCGGGTGCGGAAATGCTGGAGGCAGTGATTTCTTTAAAAATCAGGATTTGGCCCATTATCCTTCATTTTTCTTCTTGGTTGGGCAATTTTGGAGTCTTTGAAGAGGGGGATTTTAGCAACAAGAATTAGGTAAGTTACTTCCACCCCTTGTGAGTTAAATACATGGTATTATTACGGATTAAAACATGGAAATTTGTAGGAATTTGGGATTTTGAGGAAAACCTATAAATTTGGTATTCTTGGATTTTAACCACGATTTTGGGCATGAACTTGAGAGCAAATTATATATTTGACTTCATGGGATTATGGGCAAAGTTTAACTTTGAAAATTTTTAGAATCCGGGCAAGTGGGCCCGGGGGCAATTTCGTCAACTTTTCTAGCAGAGTTGGGATTTATATAAATTGAATTGTTATAATTATTAGGGTGTATTTTCATTGGTTTGCCCGTTATTTGGCTAGTTTTGGAACGTTGGGGCATCGGTTTGAGTCGTCGAAAGGGCTTGGAAGCCGGTTATTGAACTTCGAAATGAGGTGAGTCTCCTTTCTAACCTTGTAAGAGGGAATTGTCCCCATAGGTGAAATAATTGGTTATGTGCTCCTATTTGTGGGGGGCTACATACGCACAAGGTGACGAGAGTCCGTGCATAGCTACTATTATGTTTAAGTCCGAGTAGTCTAGGACCCAAAAGCATGCTATACTTGGAATATTTATAATCTTATTGACAGTTTGAATTGCTTCAATCACATCGAATTAGTAAATAATTTTCTAAAAAGATTAAACTTCATTTTCATGAATTGTTAAAAGAGAATTGGCTTTTCTTTGGATAATTGTTCCCTGATGAATTCTTGATTGACTGATTGTTGTGTTTATTTATATTTGACCGTCTCGCATGTATGATTTGCTAGAGGGGTAATAGATGCATCTATGGTTCGCGCCATTCGATCCTCTGGCAGTGCACAATTTAAATATTGTTGGATCGGGCCGTACGTCCTAGGCATGATTTACGCATGCTTGTATTGCTTGCCTTGAGATTTATATATGTTGATATTTTCTCTCCATGTCTTGAGATAAATGTATAAATGATGAAAAATGAATTTGGAAATCTCCTATTAATGAAAGAATTGCTTACTTGCTTCATGCTATTGAGTTACATCCATCTTTATGAAAATTCACGATTTACTATATTATTGGTATATTATTATTATTGGACCACTAGTAAGTGTCGAAGTCGACCTCTCGTCTCTACTTCTTCGAGATTAGACGGGATACTTACTGGGTACACGTTGTTTTCGTACTCATACTACACTTGCTGTGCATTTTTGTTGCACATGTCCATGTGTGTCTAGTGGCCTAGTTTGGCGCGGCGACAAGGTTGATACGGAGACTTAGGTGAGCTGCATTTATCGAGACGATTTATAGCCAGCAGAGTCTCCTTCAGAGCATCGTACTGCATTTTCATTTCTGTCCAATTTGTATTCCGGACAGTTACTGTGTTTTATTTCATTCCCTAGTAAATGTTCATGCACTTGTGACACCTGGTTCTGGGATGATTATAGGGTATTTTGTATTAACTTCTAAATCTTTTTATTTATTCTATAATGATTATCTTTTACTAGTAAAATTGAAGGAAAATCATAGTTTTCAAAATTATTAAAACGAGAATTTAATTAAGTATTCATGATTGGTTTGCCTGACAGAGGTGTCCGGGGCCATCACGACCCTTAGTGGATTTTGGGTCGTGACACGAGTAGTTAGTAATTGATTCAAAAAGAGCCTAGTTATGGCCAAACAGGAGGTTAAAGACAAGTCGGTAGATCGTGCAAGATAAACATAGTAAAACTCAATATAGTGAATTCAGCCTTGCAGTAAGGTCATTGTAATACTTGAGAAATATTCAGATAGGAGTTGGGGTAGTTAAAGGTAACATATGAGTATTAGGTGAATAAAAGAGACTGCCATTGGAAAATCAGTCAAAATATCAGTTTAGAAGCAACCTTACAAGCACAAGGGCGTGGAGATAAGTAACTACGGATAATTATAGGCAAGGAAGGACATCAAAAGGCCCGTTGAGTATACAATTTAATAAGTTCATAGCTTTACAAGAGTCAGAGGATCCTCCCTAAATACTACAATGAAAGACTAGCTGAGGAAGTAAGAAAGAAGGCTTCAACCTAAGCTCAGTGACCTAAGAAGGAAACGGTCTTATAACAACAGTCTCACAACAACATTGTATGCACTCCATAAGAAAATGGCACCTAGCGCGGCTAATGAACGGGAAGAAAAATCAGAAGTGATACTCAAGATCACATGAGTCGTATGGAATTCAATATATGTTGACAATCATGCAGCCATAGAAGATTCCAATATAAGTTAAAAGAAAGAATTGAGCCCAGGTCATAGACAAAGGATCGAATTGTTAGAAGATTGTATTATGGATATTCCATATCGCCCATGAAAGGTTAAAGTAATAACTAAATACTAGGAGCCGCAGATCAGAAGATAGCTTAAGCCTACATAAAGGTTGATCAGAGGGAAAAGGAAACTAAAGAGTTACATCAACTAAGTAAATCATGAGTTTGATTGTTGGTCCTAGAAACATTATAGAAATCGTGATTGAGAACATTGCAAAATCACACTTCATATCAAAGGTATAATAGAGATAGTACAACAACAATATTCTATAACGACTCTACGATAAATCCAATTAGAAGAGTACCAATCTCATAAGAAGTCAGTATGAAGATCTCACCGGATTGTGTAAAGAGGTGTAGGTATTATAATAGAAGTTCAAGTTGTGGATATGAATTATACCTATGTGGAAGGGAAGTCATGAAAGAGATAGAAGATGTGATGCGAGTATAAAGCCCCAGAAAAATTTGCTTAGTAATTTAAGACTTCGTGGTGCCAAGGTAGGCTAAATATTTTATCTTGCGTACAAATCAGGATTAAGGATATTATGGATATTAATTGGATATATTAATAAGTGTATAAGTCATATTAGAAGTGAATTGGGGTCTAAGGAGAGGCCTAAGTCTAAGCCAAGTTATAAAATTTCATAATAGACGAAAGTTGTAAATGAGTGCGCACAAGACCTCACTTTGGAAAATTATATCTCCAGTTATATAAGGATTTGTATGATGCACAGCCTATCAAATAAAAGGTCTTTGAGTCTAGTTTCCAACGCTTCAAACCGTTCGTCATTCGAACATTCCTACACAAAGTTATGACCAAATTACCAAAGCAGCGCAGCAATTTGAACTACCGCGGCGCCCCATGCGGCGCCCGGCGCGCCGCGCCAGTAGTAATTCCAGTATGGTCCAAAATTTCATTTCCAGATACATTTTGCACAGACGCCCCGTGCCCCGCGGCGCCCCACGCGGCGCGACTGTACAAAAAAATGGGTTTTTAAGACCCGAACCCCATTTCATTTAACTCGATTGAGGTTTATTTTTGGGGAAATTTCTGGTATTCTAGAGTGAAGGGAGAGTGATTCTAGAGAGAGGAAAGGGGAAAACTAAATATTTCACTACTCTTCCTTGAATCATACCTTGAAATCGCATCAAAGGGTTTCTAAGGTTTCAAAGAGGTAAGAATTTCTTTTCCCCAATTCTTCAACTTTGAAATCTAACTAGAAATGGGTAATTAGTAAGATGATTCTTGGATGTGAGAGTATTCATTATTCATGCATGTACAAATTAGGTTTGTGGGAAGATTGTTGAATATAAACAAGTAAAGATTGGGTTGGGAAACGAAGGGAATCTTGTAAAAGAGATTTGAAATCAAGATGCACCACTAGTAATTGATAAAATTCTCAAATGAGCTAGAATTATGAATATCTTCCTAATTTGTATTCAAATTTTGTTATGTCTCAAAATAGATTGAAGTTGCTAGAATTTCCGGAATATCATAGTAATTAAAGGAAAGATCAAGAAAGGTATGTATGGCTAACTTTGACCTTTGTAAAGTCACTTTGTTTGGTGAACGAATATTTGGTATGTGATATCTACGTGGATTATTTGTGGAATTCTTGTGATTGGTATGATTTGATTGATCGTGGTTAAGTCTCACGGTATAATGGTGTACGAAATTGGCAATAAACCAAATGTGTGATTGTGAATGTGTTATGTGGTAAGAGTTGAGAAACAAATGATGGAAGGAAATCGTAAATGATGCAGTTGGAACAACTCTGGTAAGAACATATATGGCTTGTATTGGCAATTATCGCGGTGACATAAAATGCATATGAGTTGTTGAATATGATGGAAATAGTATTGATGGATATAGAAATTCTTTGAGAATTGTTGTTGTTGTTCTTTGTGAATTGTTGTTGTTGTTGTTGTATTGTTTGTGAATTGTGAATGTCCGGTGGGATCGGGTTGCGCGCCGCAACACGAAGTAATAAGGTGTGGGTTGTGGTGATAAGGGTGTCCGAGGTAATAAGGGTGGCCGAGGTAATAAGGGTGGAAAAGTGATCGAAATCACTATTGAAATAAAAATATGAGAAAGTTGTGAAATCATTGATGTGAAAATGTTGAAGGGGAAATGGAGAGATTGTAACTAGTTTGGCTTGATGGTTTTCTTTCATGTGTATTTGATTGTTGGTTCCATGACTACTTGTTACTTGTGTATGGTTTGAGTTTACTTAGGGCAAGTTTGTTCATACATACCAGTACAATTCAAATGTGCTGACGTCCCTTTTGCCGGGGGTGCTACATTCATGTTATGATTGTAGGTGGATCCATAGCAGGTACTCCAGTCCACTGACCGTAGCTCCCCTTCACTTTCCGCCAGAAGCATTGGTGAGCCCTTTTCCTCCCGGGGCCTTGCGTGGCTCATGCCGCTTTTTATTTCAGAGTCTTGTTTTGGTTTTTGGTGTAAGGTATAGCCGGAGCCTTGTTTCCGGCAAGTAATGTATCACTCTTTTGTATCCCTAGAGGCTCCGTAGACAGGAAATGTGGGTTATGTACTTATGTATTTTGGGCAGTATAACTTGTAAACCACGCTAAGTAACTATGTATGCTATGTAAATCTCGTAAGAATGTGTTTAAATTTATAAATGGCTATTTCACTTGGTTAATGGGAAATGGAAACGCGGGGTAACACGTGGAATAGGAAAGGCACCCAGGTCCGCTTGGCTGGGGCTGCCCGGTCGAGCGCCGATCGCGCCCCTCAATTTTGGGGCGTGACAAACTTGGTATCAGAGCCTAAGGTTTTAAAAGGGTCCTAGGATGTCTCGGAGCCGTGTCTAGTAGAGTCCTTCTTATCGGTGTGTTGTCGACCACATCTATAAGTTGGAGGCTACATGGGCATTTAGGAAATTACCTTCTTCTTTGTTACTCTATATCGTGCGGTGAAGTGAAAAGTGGAAGTATTTACCTCTAACTCGTGCTCTGTTCCAAATTTTCAGTAATGGCATCTAAGAAGAGAGCTAGACTCGGCCTCGGGGCCAATGCTACCCCAAGTGTGGCTATGAATCATGTACCTGATGTCGTGGGTGAGAGTGACTCGCAGTCTTGAATCTGCCTGGCCCATTTATTCCAGATCGAAGTATTCCTGTTCCAGCTGCGGCAGAGGGTGCTGCCATCCCTCCCGCTGATATTCCAGATCCTGATGCAGTTCCAGCTTTCGGTCCCGGGGTTTCTGATGGGGACCTTAGAGGAGCCATCCATATGTTGACCCAGTTAGTGGCCGCTCAGGCCTAGAGATCCCATGATGCCCCTACGTCCTCCAGCGGACAGGGAGATTCCGCCAGCTCTAGAGTCAACCAGTTTCTGCGGTTGGCCCCTCCAGAGTTCACAGGCACAGACCCAGAGGCCGATCCGCAGGATTTCCTTGATAAAATGTATAAGACCCTTCGAGTGATGAAGGCTACAGAGACGGAGGGATTGAGTTGGCTTCATACAGGTTGAGGGGAGCAGCGTATTCATGGTTCGAGATGTGGGAGGATTCCCGTGGGGAGGAAAGACCTCCAGCTAGATGGGATGAGTTTGTAAATGCATTCATGGACCACTTCTTGCCTGCCGAGACAATGGCGGCCCGTGCCACTAAGTTTAAGGTCCTCAAGCAGGGCAATATGAGTGTTTGGGAGTACCACATAGAGTTTGTGATATTGTCCAAGTATGCTCCCCAGTTAGTGTCGACCATGGGTGATCGAGTTCGGCAATTTGTTCAGGGTCTTAGTCCCTTGGTGGTGAACGAGGCTGCTACAGCGGCCTTACACTCAGATATGAATTATGGGAAGATTGTGGGATTCGCTCAGGCCACAAAGGCTAGGAAGTTGAAAATACGGGCAGAAAGGGAGAGTAACAGCAAGGCCCGATCAGTGGGTCACTCAGGGAGACCAGTTTAGAGAAGGGGGCCATCAGGGCCATCCCAGTCATATGCTCAGTCCTCAGCAAGCGCACCGCCATCTGTGCACAGTTATCAATAGAGCAGTCACTTGAGACCAGGTTCAGATAGCAGGAGACCCCATCAGTCCGGTCGTCCAGGAGGGGGATCACAGCAGCAGGGGGGAGCTCTATGCCCCAAGTGTGGGAGATTCCATACGGAGGCTTGTTATTTGGATATCCCGGTGTGTTATAGATGCGGGGTGAGAGGTCATATCCAGCGGGACTGTCATGCGCCTAGACAGGGCATGGGTAGGGGATTTGCTCAGCCATCCTGTTCTTCAGCTGCTACATCATCCGCGCGCCCTCCAGCTCCAGCAGGGCGTGGTGCAATTAGGGGTGGAGCTCGTGGTAGAAGTGGACCTTGCTTATTTTACGCTTTGAGTGGTCGCCGGAGTGCAGAGGCTTCTCCAGATGTTGTCACATGTATCTTGTATGTTCAGGCCATTGATTTTTATGCTCTTATTGATCCGGGGTCCTCTTTGTCTTATTTCACCCCCATTCATTGCTTCAAGTTTTGGGGTAGAACCCGAACAGCTTCATGAGCCATTCTCTGTATCTAATCCAGTTGGTGATTCTATCACAGCCGTGCGAGTTTATAGGAATTGTGTTGTCACGATATGTGGTCATGCTACCATGACCGATCTTATTGAGCTTGGAATGGTGGATTTTGATGTGATTATGGGAATGGACTGGCTTTATTCGTGCTTTGTTAAACTTGACTGCCGAACGAGAGTCATGAGGCTTGAGTTCCCTAATGAGCCAGTTATTGAGTGGAAGGGAAATGGTGTGGTGCCGAAAGGTAGGTTTATTTCCTACCTTAAGGCTTCAAAGATGATTATGAAGGGGTGTATCTACCATTTGGTCTGGGTGGCGGACACCACTTCAGAAGTGTCTGCTCCCGAGTCCGTGCTAGTTGTGAATAAGTTTCTTGAAGTGTTTCCGAACGAGCTTCCAGGGATCCCACCAGATAGGGAGATTGATTTCGGGATTGATGTATTGCCAGATACGCAACCAATATCTATTCCACCATACAGGATGGCGCCAGCGGAGTTAAGGGAGTTAAAGGAGCAGCTGAAGGATTTATTAGAAAAGGGGTTCATACGGCCAAGTGTGTGGGGTGCTCCAGTTCTTTTTGTTAGGAAGAAGGATGGGTCGCTCTGGATGTGTATTGATTATCGACAGCTTAACAAGGTCACCATCAAGAATAAATATCCTTTGCCTCAGATAAATGATTTGTTCGACCAATTGCAAGGTGCAAGGTTCTTCTCCAAAATTGATCTACGGTCCGGGTATCACTAATTGAAGATCAGAGAGCAGGATATTCCTAAGACCACTTTCAGAACTCGCTATGGTCACTTTGAACTCTTGGTCATGTCTTTTGGGCTAACCAACGCCCCGGCAGCTTTCATGGATCTTATGAATCGGGTCTTCAAGCCATTTCTAGACTCATTTGTGATTGTTTTCATTGATGACATCCTTGTTTATTCGCAGAGCCGAGAGGATCATGCCGATCACCTCAGGGCAGTTCTGCAGACCCTTTATCAGCACCAGTTGTATGCTAAATTTTCAAAATGTGAATTTTGGTTAGAGTCCATTACCTTTCTGGGCCATGTTGTTTCCAGTGAAGGGATTCAGGTGGATCCCCAGAAGATTGCAGTAGTAAAATATTGGCCTAGACCCACGACCCCGACGGAGATCCGTAGCTTCTTGGGTTTAGCGGGGTATTATCGGAGGTTTGTGGAGGGATTATCTACCACTTGCCTCCCCTTTGACTAAGTTGACGCAGAAAGCAGCTAAATTCCAATGGTCAGATGCTTGTGAAAAGAGTTTTCAAGAATTGAAATCAAGGTTGACAACAGCACCAGTATTAGCCCTGCCAGAGGGTACAAAGTGATTTGTGGTGTATTGCGATGCTTCGAGAGTCGGGCTCGGGTGTGTGCTGATGCAACATGGAAAGGTTATAGCCTATGCTTCTAGGCAACTCAAGAATCATGAAAAGAACTATCCAACTCATGACTTAGAGCTTGCAGCGGTGGTGTTCGCACTAAAGATTTGGCGACATTGTCTATACGGGGTCCATGTGGATGTATTCACGGACCACAAGAGCCTTCAATATATTTTCAAGCATAAGGAGTTAAATCTAAGGCAACGAAGATGGCTAGAATTACTCAAGGACTATGACATTGATATTCTCTATCACTCGGGGAAGGCTAATGTTGTGGCAGACGCTCTTAGTCGAAAATCCATGGGAAGTTGACTCATTTGGAGGCATATCAGAGACCGTTAGCCAGGGAGGTTCACCAATTGTCCAGTTTGGGAGTTCGCCTTGCAGACTCTAATGAAGGAGGAGTAATTGTACAGAATGGGGCTGAATCATCGATCGTGGCCGAGGTGAAAGAGAAGCAATTTAACGATCCGTTGTTAGCACAACTTAAGGAGGGGATTCATAAACACAAGACCACAGCTTTTTCCGTTGGCATGAATGATGGTACCCTACGGTACCAAGACCGCCTGTGTGTTCCTGATATCGACGATCTTCGGGAAAGGATCATGGTAGAGGCTCACACTTCCAGGTATTCCGTGCACCCAGGTTCTACAAAAATGTATCATGATCTCAAGGAAATTTATTGGTGGAACAACATGAAGAGGGATGTGGCAGATTTTGTGGCGAAACGTCTGAATTGTCAACAAGTGAAGGCCGAACGTCAAAGGACCGGTGGATTGGCTCAATGCATAGAAATTCCAATGTGGAAATGGGAGATGATTAACATGGATTTTGTGGTAGGGTTGTCGCGCAAATTCGACTCAATTTGGGTGATCGTGGATCGACTCACGAAATCAGTGCATTTCTTGCCAGTTAAATCTACCGACACAGCGGAACAGTATGCTCAGTTGTATATCAAAGAAATAGTCAGGTTGCATGGCACTCCAGTCTCAATCATTTCAGATCGCGGGGCTCAGTTTACAGCCCACTTTTGGAAGAAGTTTCAGCAAGGCTTGGGTAAGCAAGTAAACCTTAGCACAACTTTTCATCCACAAACCGATGGGAAAATAAAGTGGACTATTCAGATGCTTGAAGACATGTTACGTGCTTGTACTATTGATTTCAAGGGTAGTTGGGATGACCATTTGCCGCTCATAGAATTTGCTTACAACAACAGCTTCCATACTAGTATCCAAATGGCACCGTTCGAAGCATTGTATGGTAGGAGATGTAGGTCTCCCATCGGATGGTTTGAGGTTGGAGAAGCGGAATTGATAGGGTCGGACCTCGTGTATCAGGCCATGGAGAAAGTCAAGCTTATTAAAGAAAGGTTGAAAACTGCTCAAAGTCACCAAAATTCCTATTTGGATGTGCGTCGCAGAGATTTGGAGTTCAAAGAAGACGATTGGGTATTCTTGAAAGTTTCCCCAATGAAGGGTATCATGCGATTTGGAAGGAAGGGAAAATTAAGTCCGAGGTATGTCGGACCATACAAAATCATTCAGAGAATTGGTCAGGTGGCATACAAACTCGAGCTGCCACCCGAGATGTCATTGGTACACCCGGTCTTTCATGTGTCTATGTTAAGGAAGGTAGTAGGGGATCCATCCACCATCGTGCCAGTCGAGACTATTGAGGTGAATGAAGAGCTATCATATGAAGAAGTCCCAGTTGCCATTCTTGATAGGCAAGTTCGAAAACTGAGAAATAAGGAAATTGCATCCGTGAAAGTATTATGGCGGAACCAGCAAGTTGAGGAAGCCACTTGGGAAGCCGAGGAAGAAATGAGAAGGAAGTACCCATATTTGTTTGAATAGTTATATAATAGCTTTCATGCATTTGGTTCCTATAAACTTTTATCTTTTGACTTGATCTATGTTAAACTATTCCATTTTGATTATGTATGTTGCCTATGCAGCCATGGTTGGTGTTGAACAAGTTATGTTATGTCTATGGAACATGTATATGCTGTTAGGATATGTATCTGGGGCCCTCTGACAGGTGGATAGTTCTAGTTACAAAGGAAACTCTGGCGAAATTTTCTGAAATTTAAGGAGTTAGCCAAATTCGGGGCAGATGATATATTTCATAATGTGAAAAGTAGAAGTTACATAAGGATGACTAATGAATGAAACTTGATTCTCATTCGAGGACGCATGATCTTAAGTGGGGGAGAATGTAAAGCCCCAGAAAATTTTGCTTAGTAATTTAAGACTTCGCGGTGCCAAGGTAGGCTAAATATTTTTTCTTGCATACAAATGAGGATTAAGGATATTATGGATATCAATTGGATATATTAATAAGTGTATAATTCATATTAGAAGTGATTTGGGGTCTAAGGAGAGGCCTAAGTCTAAGCCAAGTTATAAAATTTCATAATAGACGAAAGTTGCAAATGAGTGCGCACAAGACCTCACTTTGGACAATTATATCTCCAGTTATATAAGTATTTGTGTGATGAAAAGACTATCAAATAAAAGGTCTTTTATTCTAGTTTCCAACGCTTCAAACCGTTCGTCATTCGGACATTCCTACACAAAGTTATGACCAAATTACCAAAGCAGCACAGAAATTTGAACTACCGCGGCGCCCCATGCGGCGCCCGGTGCGCCGCACCAGTAGTAATTCCAGTATGGTCCAAAATTTCATTTCCAGACACATTTTGCACAGACGCCCCGTGCCTCGCGGCACCCCACGCGGCGCGGCAGTACAAAAAAATGGGTTTTTAAAACCCGAACCCCATTTCATTTAACTCGATTGAGCTTTATTTTTGGGGAAATTTCTGGCATTCTAGAGTGAAGGGAGAGCGATTCTAGAGAGAGGAAAGAGGAAAACTAAAGTTTTCACTACTCTTCCTTGAATCACACCTTGAAATCGCATCAAAGGGTTGCTAAGGTTTCAAAGAGGTAAGAATTTCTTTTCCCCAATTCTTCAACTTTGAAATCTAACTAGAAATGGGTAATTAGTAAGATGATTCTTGGATGTGAGAGTATTCATTATTCATGCATGTACAAATTAGGTTTGTGGGAAGATTGTTGAATATAAACAAGTAAAGATTGGGTTGGGAAATGAAGGGAATCTTGTAAAAGAGATTTGAAATCAAGATGCACAACTAGTAATTGATAAAATTCTCAAATGAGCTAGAATTATGAATATCTTCCTAATTTGTTTTCAAATTTTGTTATGTCTCAAAATAGATTGAAGTTGCTAGAATTTCCGGAATATCGTAGTAATTAAAGGAAAGATCAAGGAAGGTATGTATGGCTAACTTTGACCTTTGTAAAGTCACTTTGTTTGGTGTACGAATATTTGGTATGTGATATCTACGTGGATTATTTGTGGAATTCTTGTGATTGGTATGATTTGATTGATCGTGGTTAAGTCTCCTGATACAATGGTGTACGTAATTGGAAATAAACCAAATGTGTGATTGTGAATGTGTTATGTGGTAAGAGTTAAGAAACAAATGATGGAAGGAAATCGTAAATGATGCAGTTGGAACAACTGTGGTAAGAACATATATAGCTTGTATTGGCAATTATCGCGGTGACATAAAATGCATTTGAGTTGTTGAATATGATGGAAATAGTATTGATGGCTATAGAAATTCTTTGAGAATTGTTGTTGTTGTTGTTGTTGTTGTTGTTGTGTTTATGAATTGTGATTGTTTGGTGGGATCGGGTTGTGCGCCGCAATACGAAGTAATAAGGTGTGGGTTGTGGTGATAAGGGTGTCCGAGGTAATAAGGGTGGCCGAGGTAATAAGGGTGGAAAAGTGATCGAAATCACTATTGAAATGAAAATATGAGAAAGTTGTGAAATCATTGATGTGAAAATGTTGAAGGGGAAATGGAGAGATTGTAACTTGTTTGGCTTGATGGTTTTCTTTCATGTGTATTTGATTGTTGATTCCATGACTACTTGTTACTTGTGTATGGTTTGAGTTTACTTAGGGCAAGTTTGTTCATACATACCAGTACAATTCAAATGTGATGACGTCCCTTTTTCCGGGGGTGCTACATTCGTGTTATGATTGTAGGTGGATCCATAGCAGGTACTCCAGTCTACCGACCGTAGCTCCCCTTCACTTTCCGCCAGAAGCATTGGTGAGACCTTTTCCTCCCGGGGCCTTGCGTGCCTCATACCTCTTTTTATTTAGGAGTCTTGTTTTTGTTTATGGTGTAAGGTATAGCCGGAGCCTTGTTACCGGCAAGTATTGTATCACTCTTTTGTATCCCTAGAGGCTCTGTAGCTAGGAAATATGGGTTATGTACTTATGTATTTTTGGAAGTATAACTTATAAACCACGCTAAGTAACTATGTATGCTATGTAAATCTCGTAAGAGTGTGTTTAAATTTATAAATGGCTATTTCACTTGGTCAATGGGAAATGGAAACGCGGGGTAACACGTGGAATAGGAAAGGCACCTAGGTCCGCTTGGCTGGGGCTGCCCGGTCGAGCGCCGGTCGTGCCCCTCGATTTTGGGGCGTGACAGCGAGACTTTAAGGTAAGTAAGGTAAAGGTGAACAACGTACGAGATACTCAAATGCATAAGGTTGTGAATAGTACATGCTTCAGATAAAAGGCTAGAAGCGTGGGGATTCAATATCCGGGAATGATAGCGGCATTGTCAATAGCATATCTTCCAGCCTATGGTTTGTAGGTATCGAGAGGTCTAGTTAAGAGAGAAAAAGAAGAGTTTGAGATGATGTGATGTCTCTCTTGATATTCCAGAATAACATAAGGAAATCTATGGTGCAAGAAAGTTGAAGAAAGGTTGCGAGTAGTATAAATGAATATGTGTAGGTCGCAAGCTAAAATATGGTAAAGAGACAAGGTTTTAAGAAGACATGAGTAAGTATAAGAAAGGGGCAAGTGAGAAGATGATGAGAATGGATAAGACCTTAGGATTAAGCCCATGAAAACAAGAGAGCTGCTGGTTTCTCTAAGTTTTAGAAAGTTCAATATTGCCTAAATGAACTCAAAGGACTCTAAGACTAGTAGGGTTTGGAGAAGATGGAATGCTACCCTGGTAGTAGAATGAAGGTTTAATTGTGATAGATGAAGGATAACATTTGGGCCTTCGATTGAGTAATGATTTCATAAATTGTACAGGATTAAAATACCCACGTAAGGTAAATCATATTGGGATGCTAGGAAATACGACTATGGAAGTATAGTATCGTATCACCCACAGGTGGATCAACACAATCACTTCAAAGGTTCCATGATGAGATGTGAGCCCTAGAAGCATTATTGCATAAGAGATCAAGTTATCAGTGATAGATGATACATCAACATTAAGGTAAATCGACAATGGATGGACAAAAGTTACAAAAAATGAGATGAGATTGGGCCATCATTCTTAATATGAACAGTAATGAGGAAGCATTAAAGGATATAGACTTATACATATAGGATAAACAATAAGAGTAACCTGGAGTTTGGTAGCAAACCTTAGTAACGATAAATTATGACATACCTAGATGCAGTAAAATCATGTGGATAGATAACCAGGTCTATGAAATAAGATATAGCAATATTTGTAAGCTCGACAAAGTACCGAGCGAAGAACTTCAGTAATAGCTAAAAATTTGAGGAAAAAGGCAAGAAGAGTCGAATAGGCGCACTTACAAGGTCAGAGTCATACGGGCTGCATGATAGAAGGTAGCAACAGTTACAAAATTGAAAGGATTCCGACTACAAGTTGTGGTATGGGAAAGAGGCCTAAAGGGGGGAATGCCTTGGCCTTTAGGTTTATTCACAGAACAATTGCCCAGATGGCAAGGAGAGTACTAAAGTATTCGAAAGACATAGGTGTTTATCGCAAAAATGATAATAACAATTAAATTTGATTATGGGACTCTAAAAATACGTGATCTATTTTTGTGCTAGTTGTTAAGCAGTTGATGTTATGTGTGAGGTTTAGAAACGAGATAAGAGTAAGGAAAAAGGTGGTAACCAAACCGATACGTTAATAATCCGGGCCTCGAGCTTGTCGATTCGGGGGTCTCGAGGTCGATTCCGGAGCTCGACTGTGAGCTATCGAAGGTGATCGGAGTATGATTAATAGTTATAATAAAATCAATAAAGGCTCTTTATGGCCAATGATAAGCAATAAATAATGAACACGAATAAAGATAATAAAGAAGCAATAATAT
Source organism: Nicotiana tabacum (assembly GCF_000715075.1). Lineage (NCBI taxonomy): Eukaryota > Viridiplantae > Streptophyta > Magnoliopsida > Solanales > Solanaceae > Nicotiana > Nicotiana tabacum. The sequence goes on along the minus strand of NC_134087.1, from coordinate 140,602,217 downwards.
CAAGGGAATGTGTTAGAGAGCAGAGAGAATGTTCTTGTATATTTCTTGTGGAGCCACTGAAGCAATATGTCCTTACAAAATGGCAAAGGTCCCCTTTATATATGAGGGGAATCCCAATATAGTACAAAATGCATTAATTACAAAAATATGGAAATGGGGCAGCTAGATGATGCCCTGATTCAGGTTTAGAGTAGCCCACTAGACTTTGTCAGCCCTAGCCATATGCCTTGGGAACTCCCCATTTCTATCATAATCGTGGTCAACATTGTCCCAAGGTCGAGCATCGACGAACCTCAATGGAGGAGACTCGACCATAGCCTTGTAGCCTCGAGCTTTCGAGATGATCTTCTGAGGTGCTTCGATGACGAGGAATTGGACCCTCCAATTTCACAATATACAGATAGTCCCCACGTTTCTTGGAGTAGAACGACAAGAAATGATTTTGATAACCAACTTTTCGAACTCCCCGTGATGATGTCATACTAATGATGCAAGCCTCCATGATACCCGAAACGTCCCGTCGTTTTGCTTCTTCAGGATCATTCAATGCATTATAGTCTCTCATTCTCCAAAGTTATAACGTCGCCATCGGTTCAGCTCCCAAGGACGTATTAAATGTGCCTGCCGTTACATCTTTTGAAGACAATAATGGCGTCGTCGATTATGTTGCCGCCCTTCCTATAAATGGGAGCCTCCTAGGATCAACCTTTCATTCAAGTGTCTTCCTATATATATCCATCCCTCTCTTCCTACCATCCTTATCCATTATCATCCACCATGTTTGAGGCCCATGGCCTCAAGATCAAACTGCGGCATTTCTATTATCCATGCCACGACTTATCTCCTGGACTTTCTTTTGTCAAGTGAGATTACACCGTTTTGTTGTTGTTGTTTTTATTGTCTTCATCATTGGCTCGGGACGACGAAGTGGAGGGCCAATTTCTCTTGGTTTGGGGAAATATTTGGACTCTATACCACTGCTCAAGGGGTTGTTCAGACTCTACACCGTTGCTCACCTCCCCCGACTACCCGGTGTGGCGCCTCACTCCTTTTTCTTTCCATGGAGTGAGGTGGTATTATCTACTAACTATTGTATCCCGCACCGGGGTAACGTCTTCAAGAGGTGACTTCGCAATAGTAATGTTGATGAGGTCCATACTAGCCAGATTTTTCACCCAGCCACTTCTTCATTCCTTTCTGCTTCTTCTGCGTCACTTTGCTCTCCTCCACCACGTTTCTCTTCTTCACCTTCCCTTTTGAAGATACTGTTCTAGAGGATCGAGATAAGACTCCCGAGGAGATGGCATTTTGAAGATATTACCACTGAGGATGCACCCTCGAGGATTGGCTAGGCTCTAGGCTTTTACCATATGTGTATCCCATTGCTTCTTTGTTTCTGTGTAAGCACCCCTCGTGGGATTTTGTAATCTTATGTAAGGATACCTCGTGGGCTTTTGTAATCAAATATTTATGAATGTAAATATGTTTATTCAATTTTGTCTTCGATGTTTGCTATATTCTTTTTTATTTATGTTTATGGAGACTCTGAATGCATGATTCTATCGGTTGCTACCAATATTGAGCCCAGGTGTGAGTATTTTTCCTGACCTTTGATTCCTCTCGTGGAACCCTTCGTCGATCCTTGGATCGAGCCTGGATTGGACAAATAAACTCGGGTCGTCGGGACCCTTACTTCGAGTTGAATGAAAGTAACACCTTGAGCCTTGAGACTGTGATTTATCACTTAGGTCCCGTGGTAATCTTTGAGGAGAAATTTGCTCGGAGGTCCGAGGATAGGGACTGCCTTTGAGCTTTCGAGAGCAGTCCCCGAGTGGAGGTTCGTTCAAACCTGGACCACCTTGAAACTTTCTTTGGACTTAGCGTAGATAGCCTTAAGGTGTTGTAGATAGATCCCGGAAAGGGGTTTGCTCGGACTCAGACGGTACCCCGGGGCCAAGCGCATACGGGTGGAGTTTAAGTGCTTATTTCCTTCTTGAGTTTTGTAACGATGCTAATAGCTTCTTGGAGCCTAACTTCTTTTTCATGGAGGTCCTCGAGGTTGGGTACTACCTCGGGACTTGCGACGATGTTGTAGGCTTCTTAGAACCTAACTTCTCTTTGATGGAGGTCCTCGAGGTCGGGTACCACCTCGGGACTTTCGGTGATGTCGTTGGCTTCTTAGAGCCTAACTTCCCTTTGATGGAGGTCCTTGAGGTCGGGTACCACCTCGGGACTTGCGATGATGTTGTTTTTTCCATATGGGGTTGTTTCTATTTTTTTGGAGATCCCACCATTTTAAGTGGTTACCCTATCTTTTATGCGTTAAGCCTTTCATTACTTCAGTACTAACGTACTTGCACAGATTCCTACTTTAGTTCTCTAATTTTGCCATAGCCATGACTACCGCATTGGGGTCTGTCCGACAGAGATGGGAGAACTCCGCCTCTGGCATTCAGGACCAATGAGAGTATACCTTAAAGAATACTTCTTTGATAGGAGAAGAGCATCTCGGGTTGGTGAGAAAAGACTGCGGATGGGAGGAGGAAGTAGTGTTACAGATACTTTCCCCGTATAAGGGCATCACGGCTCGTGCCGATGGATTCTTGAATATATACATGTATCCTTTCACACTAGGCCCCCTTGATAGGGTTGTGTTTAACTTCTATTTAAAGTATGGGTTACCTTGGTGCAGATCCACCCGTCATTTTGGCAAATAGTATTGATGATGAGATTTTTGCAGAGAAGGTAGGGCTTGAACTTACGCTTACTCATCTTATTAGGTTGTACCGGCCCTTTCACCATCGAGGTATGCTAACCTTGTGATGCCGATCAACCACACCCTTCGTTATTGATGATGAGGAATATGGAGATCGGGAGTGAATGAGTCAATTCATCCGAGTCCGGACCGCGGACATTCTGTAGAGCTTATGTTGTTCCCTAAGGAATAGAACTATACACGTAAGTGGTACATTCTGTACCTTCTTATTTTGTTTATGGCAAAGACTAGTTTTGTAATCGTGCCTTCTTTTCTTTTTCTGTAGCGGCTTCCTGGGCACCGAGCAACGTTCCTGATCTATCGGATTAGGTTCGGAGGTTGGTGACGCACTCAACTTGTGATGAGCGCAATTGGCGAGCTTTGTCCTGGGGTAGATGGGAAGCAAAACATCATGGTGCATGTTATGTTATTTTTTCCTTTCCCTTCCTTCATTTGGAAAGGCGTTTTCCCTTTTGCATATTAATCTTGTTGTTGCAGGCATCGGAGAGCCTTCTGAGGTGAGGCATTGCTCCTTTGTAGAAGGGGAAGGGTTGCTAGCTTCCGAGCTAAAGAACGACAACAGTAAGTGAGAGATGCCTTTATAGGGCGATGGTGCTCAAAGCAAGGCAAAACGGGACCGGGGCTTCGGAGCGGAAGTATCGCCTGAGCCTGCTGCGCCCGTGGTTCTTGGTTCTGGAAAGGTGGTTTCTCCATTGTTGTCGCTTTTTTTTTCCGTCGATAGTACTTCGAAGGATACTAGAAACCTGGGGTTGCATACTCCGAGCGACCGTGCCTCGACCAGAGTTGATTCTTTTAGAGCTGTGGGAGCTAGGTTAACAGATGTGTGATCGGCTTTCGAGGAAGCCCAGCGGCTTCACTTCGTGGGGAGTTTTGACACAGGCCTTTTGTGTTTCGCTTCTTCCCTTCCTTATCGGGTTTTCCTTTGCAGGCCTGCGACAAGCTTAAGTCCGGGCTGCTTTGCCGTGAAGCTAGGCTGTAGAAAGCTCTGGACGAGGAGAGATCCCTTAGGTTCCTTTGCGATGAAAATGAAGTCGATCTAGCACATTTGCAGTATGAGGTGAGCCGGAGCTTGAGTTATGAGAGTTACTTGAAGGAGCAGGTAGTTTTCTGTCCCGGGTGAGTGTGCGTTCCGCCTTCTAGCTTCTGAGGCTAACACTTCATTTATCTCAGTTTCAGAAAAAGATGGAGGCCCTGGAGAGCCTTCAGGATGAAACTAGCTGAGTCGAGCGTGAACATGATGAACTAAGAGCTCAGGTGGAGGTTCAGGCATTTAGAGGAGAAGGGTGCTCTGGCTAAAGTTCTCGCCTTTGAGGCTCAACTCCGCTTAGCTCGCGATAATGCCTCGGTTCAAATGGATGTGATTACAAAGCTCGAGTCCGAGCTTTCGAAGGTCAGGGGTGAGATTATTGATTCCCGGGCTGAATGCGTAATGAGCCGAACTAAGGCTGACCAGGAGATGGCGATCTATTTATAGGACGCTATCGATGCTCAAGCTGAGCCGAGAAGGATTCTCGACTGTGAAGAGAGGATCAAAGAATACGCTCGTTGAAAGTCTCGAAGAAATACCCTCGAGGAGATCCATGCTAGGGATTTCGTCCTCTCGGAAGAGTTGGCACGAGCGAGGGTAGACGAGCGTAATGCTCGGTTACTTTTGTCCGACACCAAAGAAAGAAAAGATGAGGCCGACAGGCCGTAGCTCCTAGGGGGTGTAGATTTTGCCATCTATATATAGCATTTCAAAGCATGTTTGTAGATAAAGATTGCGTTTTTTCGTATATGTGTATAAAAGAAAACCTTGCGGCTTTATTTCTTTTGTATCTATTTCTATCTCGAATTTGGCCAGGTGAACTGGTTTGAGTTGGTAGGAATCCTTAGATTCGTGATATGGCCCTAGGGCTCATTAGGCTGGCACGTAGGCTCTTACGCGCTCGGTCAATATGACCTATTATGTGCGGCCCTGAGGCTTATTAGGCTGGCCCATAGGCTCTTACGCGCTCGGTCGATGCGACCTTTTATGTGGGCTGGTGACAACAGCTCTTACGCCTTGCTCTTAGGCATATTTAGTTAACTATTTTGGGTTCAGTCTCTGAATCGGGTTTTGACTCGAGCTCATTTAACCCTCAAGTTTTGTATTTGTGCGGTCTGGTGAAAATAGCTCTTACGCCTTGGGTCGAAGCGACCTTTTAGTATGGGCTGGCGACAACGGCTCTTACGCCTTGCTTTTAGGCATATTTAGTTAGCTATTTTGGGTTCAGTCTCCGAATTGGGTTTTTACTCGAGCTCATTCGACCCTCAAGTTTTGTATTTGTGCGGGCTGGTTACAATGGCTCTTACATCTTGGGCCGATGCGGCCTTCTATGTGGGCTGGCGACAATGGATCTTATGCCTTGGGTCGAAGCGACCTTTTATAGGCTTTGGTTTTCCCTCGTTAAGGACTTTTTAAAATAATTTTTGCCTGACTCTTCGACGGTTTGAGAAGAATCTCAATTACAAGTCGTTGTGTGGCGATGATTGATCACCTTGGGAGGTTTGACTCGGAGGCTGAGTATCTCGAAGCATGTGATTTAGAGCTGACATAGTCGAAGCTCTTTTTCCTATGTCGATGGTAGCTTGTTTAACTAGTTCTTTTCAAAGTAGATTCAAAGTAACTGAAGGCCTGTGATTTTGTAGCGACGGTCGAACGTCCCCAAGTTACGTTAGTTTGGCTGGTACAGCCTTATGACCGTAGTCATTTATGCTTGGTGGGAGCCATTTTTTATCCCGAGTGACGTATTTTTGGTGTCTCTATCGAGGGTATGCCTTTTAGGAGTCTTACAAGTTCGATATATAGCCTTAACTTTGAGATCAGGTTTATGCCTTTAGTAAGGTCTTACAAAATTTTCATGCCTTTGAGGTCTTATAGTTTTTAGATACTTGGTAAAAGTATAATTCATGCCTTGCTTGATGTCTTACATGTACTGTTGTTGCCTTATGTAGGTCTTACGAGACCGAGTCTACCCGCTTAGGGTCTTATGGCCTCGGATTTTTTAATAAATGGTGATTGGTGACAGTCCCCGAGTCATCGGGGGTATCCTGGCTCGGGAATCATTACTTGAAAACTTGGCATTGCCTCATTGAGGGCTTACGATTTTGGCGATTCCAGCCCTGAGGTCATGCGATATTTGAGATTTTGGCGCCAGTCCTCTAGCGCTTGGGATGTTTTCATTCGAGGAGTCATTTTTGCAAAGATGTCGAGTTTCCTTTGGAGCGTGAGATGCTTTGATAAAAGATATTGTTTGATTACTTGGTACAAGTATACATGTTTTTGCTATCGGGGGCCCGGCTATGCGGGCATGGTTCGTTCGACCATTTGGCCCGGTACATCATTTTCCTATTAGGACCCCATTTGGCATTTCTTAGCTTTTCCGAGTGGATAGCCTTCCAGGGGGATGCTCATTAGTGTTCAGGGTTGATTGCAAAAGAAGCCTTGAATACTTGTCGAGTCTTCCTTAGGAAGAATGTGGATGTTGCCTCATTAAAAGCCTTGCCGGTAAAACCCTTTTCGGGACAAAAACTCGGTCGAAGGAAAAGAGTGCAATGGATGCTTTAAAACATTAAGAACTTCGGGCTGGGTTAGCGCTTTGATTGCTTCGGTCGGGCGCCTGCATAAGGGTTAGTGTGAAATATAAAATAAAAAGGGAGAGGGTTATACCTTAGTGTGGGATGTGCCGGTGACATTTTGAGACCGATATGTTCTATTCGCTTGTGATGAGGACGCGGTACGGTCCTCTACTTTGTTTAACCGGGCTTAACTGAATATGTATTTTGATTACCCTTTGTCCCGTTTGCGGGTGGAGGTATTGGTACCGGCGCCACATCGTGCACCGTGAACATTTCTCTTGTGGCATGTTGTTCCCTGTAGACGATTTTAATTCCATCCTTTGTCGGGAATTTCATCATTTGGTGGAGGGTGGATGGTATTGCTATCATGCAGTGTATCCACGGCTTCCTGAACAAGGCGTTTTACCTCATGTCTCCTTCGATGACATGGAATTTGGCATTCTGGGTTGTGCCAGCCACGTTGACTGGGAGGGTGATTTCTCCTTTCGTTGTTTCACTTGCCATGTTGAATCCGTTGACAACTCGAGTGGCAGGCATGATTAGGTCAAGCAGTCTGAGCTGCTCTATTACCCTCGACCTGATAATGTTGGTTGAGCTACTTGGATCCACGAGTACACGTTTTATTTGAAATGTATTTACAAGGAAAGAGATTACCAATGGGTCATTTTGGGGTTGAGACAAGGTCTCGGTGTCCTCTTCGCTGAATGTTAGGGCATCCTCAGATATATATACCCCCGGGTTCACTTTTCTCTAGTGATGGATATTCTTGTCCTTCTCATCACGGGTTCCTGTAGGGCATCGATGCCTCCCAAGATCATGTGGATGACATGTTGTGGCTCATTTGTTTCGTTCTTCTTGGCCGCCTCTCTTTCTTAGAATTGAATTTTGGCATGGTCGCTGAGGAATTCCCGGAGTTGGTGGCAATCTTCGGTCCTGTGGCCCTGCGTGTTGTGAAATTCACTCACTAAGTTATGATTCCATTGTGAATGATCTGATTGTACAGGCTTGGGCCACCTAACATCTCTGATGTTACTGATGGTGAACACGATGTCTAATACATCGACGTTGAAGTTGTATTCTGATAAGCGAGGTGCCTCTGTTGGCCCAGCGTTCCTATCGAATCAGGCTCTATTTATGAGTCCCCGAGGATTCTGTCCTCGGTCTATCCTTCGATCGTTGCGAGGTGGGTTGCACCTCAGGGCGTTTCTTCTGTCTTCGGTGTATGGCTGATATATTTCTTTGTTTGACTTTGTCTCCTTCGCCAGAAGCCTTCTTGGGTATACTAAGCCCGCGGGGGCTCCTAGCTGGTCGTCTTCGACCCTGATCTTCGACTGATATTAGTTGTGGACGTCCGACCAGGTCACACCGGGATACTCGATCAAATTCTATTTCAACTGCTCTGAAGCCACCGATCTTCGTTCATTCAGACCTTGAGTGAAGGCCTGCACTGCCCAGTCATCGGAGATCGGTGGTAGTTCTATTCGTTCCATTTGGAAGCGAGATACAAACTCTCGCAGCATTTCGTTCTCTCTTTGCTTGATGTTGAAGATGTCAGATTTCCTTGTGGCAACCTTGATGGCCCCGGCATGCGCTTTTATGAAGGAATCTGCCATCATAGCAAATGAGTCTATAGAGTTTGGGGTCAGGTTATGATACCACATCATTACCCCTTTAGAAAGTGTTTCTCTGAACTTCTTAAGCAGAACGGACTCGATCCCGTCCTCCCTCAGGTCATTGCCCTTTACTGCACAAGTGTAGGCGGTGACATGCTTGTTGGGGTCCGAGGTACCATTATATTTCAAAAGATCTAGCATTCTGAACTTCTTTAGGATGGGTTTTGGGGCCGCTTCTCTTGGTAATGGATTTTGTACAAGTCTTCGAGTCCACACCTTTCAAGATCGGGGGTGCTCTTGGAAGTTGGTCGACCATGGAGATGTAAGTCTCAACCTTCTTATCGTTGGCTTCTATTATTTTCTCGCCCGATTCGATCCTTCTAGTGAGGTTCTCGAGCATTTTTATGATGATGGGATCGGTCATCGACCCGTTATTGCTCGATCTCTCCGGTACCTATTCGGCTGGGGGAGCTGTCCCTGGTGCTACCGTGCTAGGAGTTTTCTGGTAACTTTGCAGCTGAGCAATAGCCAGTTGTTGTGCCTACAACATTTCAAAAATAACATGAAGGCTAACCTCCCGTTCTTCCCTAGTCGGGGTTTTCTAAGCTTCTTATTGATCTCCTAGGTGCACGCTCTTGTCAGTGTAGGAGCTTATGTCGATGTGTTGGCGCCGCGTGAGATCGTGTCCACGGGGATTGGTTATGTTGCATTCCCAGGGTTTCGTGGTGGCACACCAACACCTAGAACACCTATACCGTTTTCTCTGTGGTCCTCAAGATTGTTTTTTTCACCTCCATTCACTGAGTTAGACATTTCGACATGAAATCGAAGATCTTGGACAAGAAAAAACGTGAAAGATAAAGTGCGTTATGTAGTAAAACCAAAAAAAAATAATCTCTATTATTTTTAGCCCCACGGTGGGCGCCAAACTGTTTACCGCAAAGATGGTAATAATAATTAAATTTGATTATGGGACTCTAAAAATACGTGATCTATTTTATGCTAGTTGTTAAGCAGTTAATGCTATGCGTGAGGTTTAGAAACGAGATAAGAGTAAGGAGTAAGGTGATAACCAAACCGATAGGTTAACAATCGGGCCTCGAGCTTGTCGATTCGGGGGTCTCGAGGTCGATTCCGGAGCACGACTGTGAGCTATCGAAGGTGATCGGAGTATGAATAGCAGTTTTAATAAAATCAACGAAGGCTCTTTATGGCCAATGATAAGCATTAAATGATGAACAAGAATGAAGATAATAAATGGAGCAATAATATCAAGAGAATGTGTTAGAGAGCAGAGAGAATGTTCTTGTATATTTCGTGTGGAGCCACTGAAGCAACAGGTCCTTGTAAAATGGCAAAGGTCCCCTTTATATATGAGGGGAATCCCAACATAGTACAAAATGCATTAATTACAAAGATATGGAGATGGGACAGCTAGATGATGCTCTGATTCGGGTTTAGAGTAGCCCACTAGACTTTTCCAACCCTAGCCGTGTGCCTTGGGAACCCCCTATTTCTATCATAATCGTGGTCAACATTGTCCCAAGGTCGAGCATCGATGAACCTCGAGGGAGGAGACTTGACCATAGCCTTGTAGCCTCGAGCCTTCGAGATGATCTTCTGAGGTGCTTCGATGACGAGGAATTAGACCCTCCGATTTCACCGTATACAATATGTTATGAAAATGATAAGTGCATCAGTAAAACATTCGAGGATGGATAATACAAAGGGGGAATAATGTTACACCCCATGTTTTCACACATGGAAGTACACCATGAGTAAATTGATGAAAGCTCGGGAATGAGATTTATTTTGGGATTATAAGTATTATGCTATTTCAAACAAGTGATAAGTTAATTCATGAAGGTGAGAGAGTAAGCGAATCAAAGAAAAGAGTTCCGTCAAAGTTTGACAATTTGGGAATAAAATATGGTCCGAGCTATAATACCCAGTATTTATGGACTAGTACCATACAAGATACCACATGACCATAATAGTAAGGTATAAGGTATGTTAAAAGTGAGTAGTATTTTAAGTAATTTGAGATGATTCTTAATTATGTGGGTAATTGGTTAATTATTGGTTTATAAAAATTAACAAGTTAACCAAGAGATTGATGGAGAATTAATGAAGATTATTGTATAAGCTTAAGGTACCAATGTGGAAGCCAAGAAGCCTTGGTCAGATATGACTCTTAAGTCATGTATCTTTGTGTCACATATAGAAGATTTTGTGGCTTAGTCACTATTCAAATGGGGACTATACCAAAATATTAAAAGAGACTATCTGATTCACTATTCCATCTCTACAAAGTTCAAAGAGATATTCAGCAACTCATTCATAAAATTAGCAACGTGATTTCCTACAAAAATCTTAAAAGTCTACGTAATGTTATAGCAACGGGATTTTGCGATTCTAAGGAGGTACGGTGCAATCTTTCTCAAGAACATCATATGTATTTTTCCCTACTCCGATCTCGCCGTTGCATGATTTGTTGCAACTGAAGTATATTAAAAGGATTGTCAAGAGAATCAGCTCAGGTATGTTAAGGCTATCACTTCCTTCTTTTTGGCATGATCTATACGACACGAACGAAATGAGCAAATACACAAATTCCAAAAATGACTCTATTCATAGAAGTATTATAGATGTCTATGTTCTTGAATTCCCATGTGTCATAATACTCTATCATCTGTTCATGGGTCTCAAAAAATACGTAAGTTGATAAAGTTTATTTCATGATATTAATCAAAGGCATAATGGTCTTATGACACTCCGAAAATTTTTATTGACGTACTTCTCATGCATTGCATTCATTTACATTGACCCATGACCAGATGGCGTTATATACGTGTATATATGTATAATATATGTATATGGGATATAGGAAAAGGTTACGGCATTATATACGTACCACCACCTAATCAGTTGGTATACATTAATGATTTTGCCCACAGTGGCCAAGATGATATGATGGGATGCCCTCAGAGGCTTGATGATGTTATGAACACATGTACCTATGAATGACATGATATTCATATGCATATGCATGACACTATAAGTATTTCATGATTTACATAGTTATCCAGACTTACAGGTTGAGTCATTTACTCCATATTTTTTTGCATGTCTTTTATGTACTTATTTATGTGCCTTACATACTCAGTACATTATTCATACTGATGTTCCTTTTGCTTGGGGACGCTGCGTTTCATGCCCATTGGTCCTGATAGACAGGTCGAGAGTCCTCCAAGTAGGCTATCAGCTCAGCGGAAGATGTTGGTGCACTCTATTTGCTCCGGAGTTGCTTGTTTGGTCAGTATGATTTAGACGCATATTGTTTGGTATGGGGGGGCCTGCCCCGACCTTTGTGTTAAGTGTATACTCTTAGAGGCTTGTAGACACATGTCATGTATACGAATGCTTGTATGGCCTTGTCGGCCTATGTTTTGAGTTTACAAATTATTATGTTGGCCTTATGGGCCCGTATATCACATTTATAAGTTCTTATATCAGGTTGGGTCGTCCTATATTGAGTATTCCCCCATGTTAATTCTGGTTAGCCCATGACAGCCCCTTTGGCCCATTTACCATGAAAGTAAAATAAGAAAGATATGTTATATTGGTACTCAGTTAAGTAAGGTACCGGGTGCTTGTTGCGGCCCATAGGTTTGGGTCGTAACAACACTTCACGTACAAGAGACTGATTTTATTAGTACCAAACAATTCAAAAGTTTCCACATAACAAAACAAGACTAATTTCCTTAAGAAAGTCGTCACGCCATCCATCATAGGGAAATGTCACCCGGTTCAATACAAAAATGTTACTTGGGAAACAACCGTAGCATAACGAAAACCCAAGGAAATACTACTAAAGAGATAAAAATAATATAAACTAAAATACTAAAGAAGATAAAATAAACACTACAGAAATAAAAATAAAAGAACAAAACTACTATAAGTGATACTAAAGGAATAACAAAAGCAACTAATACTAAAGGAATAAAAATAACATAAACAAAAACTACTAAAGAAAATAAATAAAGAAGAAAAATAAAATAGAATAACAGAAGTCACTAATCTGCAAATATATATACAAGCGATCACAACTACGCTCGGCAAGAGTACATGATAAGCCATAATAAAACAAGCCCGACAAGGGCACACAATATCCATACCACAACATAAATCCAGCAAGGGTACAAATTAAGTATCAATATACAAATAAAGTATACTCCCTGAAGCCACCCCCAACTAACAACATTGCAGTGTCCTCACCAATATCAAAATAAAAGGGAAAGTAGTTTGAGGGTCTCCCTGAGTTCTGCATCATACTAGTAAACTGTGGGAGTAAGGCAAATCACTGCCATGAAGAACTCTCGGCCTCATCATCATCTGTATCCTCAGCATCATCACCAGCATCATTTGACATGAAGGAGTACTCCTCGCTATCATCGTAATCCCCAACTGGTATCTTCCTGTCCAGCTGCCCCCATGTGATGATGGCCTTAATGCCTCTCCACATCTTGATCACAAACTTGCCCTTCTTCCTATTCTTCACCTTCTTCTTTTGGAAGTCTAACTGAAGATCTGCATGTGCCTTGGCCAAGTTTCTATAGGCTGCCTCGAGCTTGTCAACAGTAGCTTCCATCTTATCATGAGACTCTACCTGCTTTTTCTGTGAATCTAGGTGTTGCTCCCCTTTTTCTCTCGAAATCAGGTTTCAACACGCGACAACTCTTTTAAGGAAGGTGATAAAAGAGAAAGCCTCCACCTAATGGGTTCGAGGTGTCTGGTTTAACTAGTTTGTGTCACCAAAGATCGGGTAAGGGCTCAAGTTACCTCGAAAAGAAGGTTTTAGGCACTCTTTGAGGTCCACAACTGTGGGTCCCGACCGAATTTGAATTATATGAATTAGTTTGAAAAACAAAGACAAATAAAGCAAGAAGTTTGGGAAGTTATTACCAAAATTCCTTGAATAAACATTGATTTAAAGACAAGGTGGGGGTCCTAAATTTTTTAGCCTAAAGGATTACCCCGTGCAACATAAATAATACTTCGTAACTCCCTCGAGATAGGGTGTTACTCGTATTATTCAGCGGGCATAGACTATCATCTCCTGCTACCCGATTATTATCTTTAAGTTTTTACCTAAAACGCACTAGTTGATTCTAAACCGTGCCTTATGCGTGCACTACCCGTCCCATGCCTATGGTCTAGGAGGCTTTTGGACCTCTATTTTGGGTAGTTCTAGACTTAACTTAGGTTGCTCAAATTAAAAACTTAGGCAACTCACAAAACAAGTTGGACTTTATGCAAAAGCTATTAAGGGCTCAAGTTAGCCTCCACACTTATACAACAAATGCACGAAAACAAACTGGACGTTAAGCGTTAGACAATTTCAGAATTGAGCCAAATTAAAGCCATTAAACCCTATAGACATGGTTTCTATGTGACCTCGTGCAGGCAGTTTCAGATGTAAGGTTCAATCTTATAGACGTGATTTCTAAACGATTGCACAGTTTAGGGAATCTAATAGTGCATGTTGATTATTGGAATTACCGATTATAAGTGATTAAACCTATAGACATAATTCTTAAGTGATTTACATAGTAGTTGGTAGTGATAACCATTGAAATACCCAAAATTACTGAATTTGATCCTATGGGCATGCTTTCTAATGATGGCATAGCTATGCAACGAAACAATATTTGAAAGTTCAATATTAGCACTTAAAAGCGAGTGGGGTTATCCTATAGGCATGATTTCTACAATTAGTGATTAAAACTGGTTTTAGCTCCTATAGGCATGTCTCCGAAGTGAGTAATTATAACAACAACACATTAACCAATTAAAACCTTATAGGCATGATTTCTAAAATGCAGATTTGTAGAACATAAGCTATCATGACCCTATGGTCATAATGTCTAATGGATATGCTGTAATGCAAATTAAAACAATGGTCACTTTATTTCCTATAGGCATGATATCTAACAAACATGTAGAAGTAGAACGAATTAAATACCTATAGGCAGGTTATCTAACACACACAGTAGCAGAACATGTTTGAGAAAATTAAACACCTATAGGTAGGGTTTCTACCCGTTTCATGCAAATATTAAAATAAACCCATTTTTCCAATTTTACTAACACCCCAATTGTTATAACAACATTATTACAGACCCAATGAGTGAAATAAATTACATAATTACAAAATAGCTATAGTGGGCCTAAGGCAGGCCCAAAGTATACCCGGTCAGGCCAGGCCTTCAATCTCAAGTCCACATAGTTTCACAATAGCCCAAAAAATAATCTCCATAGCCAAAACCCAGTAGCCATCAAAGATTCAGAAAACAGCCATGTACACAAGCCCATTGGCTTATTCAGTAGGTAGAAAGGGGGTAGGATGGAGCATTTAGGACAGAGTGCCAAGGAACCTTAGACCCTAGTGTGTCAGAGCTCACAAGGGTCTCAAAATAGACCCCGAGCAGTGCTCACACTAGGGAGGTTAGTAGAGGAGATTCAGGGAGTGACTAAGGACCAAGTCCTAGTGTGTTAGAGTTCACAAGGGTCTCAATTGGATCTCCAGCAGTGCTAACACTAGGGAGGTCAATGATAGAACCTAGTTATCCTTAGCTTTCAGCCGGCTCAAATTGAGAACTCACAAGAGCCTAGGTAACAAGTGAAAGAGAGTAAACTAAGGTTGAGGGACAGCACTGAAGGATACAAACATAGTCAAGTTGAGCACATAAAGCAAATAATCAAATAGGCTTTAGGTCTTAAGAACAAACTTAGCAAAGATTCAGAGGAATAAGTTCAACACCTAGTGCATAAGTAGTCACATATTAACAAAGCAGGTTTGCAAGATTGGTATACACGGACTCATAGTAAAGAAAAGGTTCAAATTATACTAAGTATAGGTGCTAGTGTTACAAGAAGGAATCATATTAATTGGCAACTGAATTTAGACATGATGAGAACAGATCATCGTAAATACTAGAAAGTCAAGACATGCTAGAAGCATACCAATAAGGAACATGATCAAACATGTTACATAAGCATGATGGCATCATAACAAATTCAGAATAGGAAAGGAAACAGACTTATGCTATATAGTTAATGTATACATTCATGCTTTTTAACACAATCAACTAGTCTATTAAAAGGGATACCAATCATGTAAGTAAAACATGTTCTAGTAGAAGGATTGATAGCAAAATTAAACAACAAAGAGATACAAAGGTCTTCAATATCAGTAAGTTGAAACATCATAGGCTAGATAAGCTTGAAAGGAATCTAATTTACTCAAGGTTAGCCATGCTTTAAACTGTCAATATGAAATTAAAAGTTAAGGAAAGATAAAAATTAAAGTAGAACAAACAGAATTGCACACAAAAACAACCCAGAAGAACACATTAAGCAAAACTGCAGGAGTGAAAACATATGCAAATCACAGATACAGAGGAATGAAACTAAGAAGTACAGTAACTCACCAATTAAGTGAAAAAACAAGAAAGAATAGAAGTCCACAGTATTCTGAATATCAACAAAGAACAAGAACCTAGAATTTCGGTGGCCTTGGCTTTCAGCTGGCCAGGAACCAAATTATAGCACGAGATAATGAAGGACTAATAGAATAGAGCTTTAAATTTTAGTGAGATTATAGTGATTCAAGTCTGTCTTAAAGGGGAATGGGGAGTGGTTTATATAGTAGTAGAAATTAAATAAGTAAACAAGGAAACACTGTAAAATCAACCATAAATAAGGAAGCAATAACATGCAGAATCAATAAAAATCATATTTAGGGAAAAATAGGTAAATCCTAATTTTTTAGGGAAAACAAATATTACCAGAATATAAACGAAAATAGTAAATAGGACGAATATGGACATAATAACACTTAAAATTAGAGAATCGAACCAATTTTGGTTCGATCTAAAGAGATCTAAAAACCCTAGTTTTAGGGTAAGTAAGAATCAACAAAAAATACACAGCTATTCGTACCCATAATAGAAAAAAGGATGAATATAGACGGAATAGCAGAAAGGTCAAGGATTTGAACCGATTTTGGTTCAATTTTGATGAGATTTGCTTGCCATGTTTAGGCAAGCACTATAGGAGAGTAACCAGTACCAAGAGGAGGTCGTATATTGCAAGTAGTAGCAATCAAATCCCATATTTAGTGGGATTAGGAGAAGGATGTGGGGAGAAGACGGTTAGGGTTTAGTTGAAGAAGAAGGGAGTGAGAGAATATGAGGACGACGGATTGTAGGGGAGTGATTAGGGTTTGGGGGTGAGGGAATAATTAAAGGGAGGGAAATAACAAGGGTCGTTGGTCTTGAGAGATCAACGGCCAGGATTTAAAAAGTGAGTGGGCGGGTCGTGGAGATGGGGCACTGACCGGGTCTTGGGCTGGAGTGGACTGGACTATGGTTTGGGTAGTTTTAGGTCCGAATTTGGTTTTAAAAAATGGGCTATTATTTAAATACGCAAAATTTTACAAAATAATTTATAAAAATGCTCTAATAAATAAATATAAACTATTATTTATGCAATAAAATGATTAACAATAATAATTTAGCATTATAAAAATATAGAAGGCTATTTTGACACAAATAGTATAGATAAAAAGCAATTATATATGAATATAGGCTATTATTGCAAATTAGGTAAATAGCTTAAAAATGCAAACATGATTATACGAAATAAAGTAAAAATATTATAAAACATATATGAGGATGCAAAATAGTGATTTGTATGATTAAGTCATCACAAAATAATTTGAAGGAATAATTAATAATTATTCAAGTAATTTAAATGTAGAAAAAATCAATTTAAAATTCTAAAATTATGAAAAATTATAGAAAATGCATGTATAGATTTGTAAACTAAATAATGATGCCAAAATAATATTTTGAAAGTATATATATATTTTTTTAAAATATGAGGGCAAAATTGGGTATCACGAATGAAATAGGCGAGCATAGGCTGGGAGATGAGGGCCCACTAGGGAGCTATGACACTAAGTCACGAATGGATGCAAGCTGCGAGTTTAGCACTCCAAATGGTCCCTCAGGCACAACTGCCTGTGAGGATGACTCTGGTCCGGCAACAGTAGTGGTGACTTTCCTCTTCTTGCTCTTTACTACACTGCCCTCACCCGTTACTCTCAACGGATGAAAGGGTTTGTCGGCCGGCAACCATTGATTGGTGTTGCGCACCTCAACCTCTGCCCGCTTGCACAATTCTATAATGAGAAAAGGAAACATCAACCCTGCATTGTCGTATAGCAGATACTCTCTCAGCTCCCTCAGGATATAGTGGCCAACATTCATAGGGATGCCATCTAGGATGCATGCAATGATCAAGGCTCTGGTGTATGAGACATCTGAAACATTTTCACTAGGTGATACCCTGTTGCAGAGGATGTAGAGCAATATTTTGGCTTCAGATGTGAAGTCGATCAACTTCAAACCCCTTCTTTTGTTGGCCCATTTTTCTCTCATGCTTGCGGGACAGAGTTTAGAAAGAAGTCATTCTCCGTTGTTGCAATGATCCTTTTCTCGCACTGGCTCGAGTCGATGGTCAGGAAGCCCTAGAATGCCATTGATTTTTTCAGTCCCAAACCTCACTGTTTTGCCTCTAATGGTGAGTTGTGGGTCGGCAAAGTTAGTAGGCTTAAGATTTGTGTAAAACTCACGTACCCACTACTCATTGGCTTTTCATGGAGTAGGGACGAAGCACGACCAGCTGGGGGTTTGTAGACGGCTGTAGAAACTGGAAGCAATTCGGAAACTTTATCCTCGACGATCCCTTTTTCAAGCACGGCCCTTTTTGCGAGAAGATCGTCATAAAACCGGCATTGATAATCAGCAGAGATGAAGCGTGCATTATCAAATTGTTCTTCTCCGTCCTCTTCCTCAATTTCATGATCAAGCGGAGCATTTTCATTCATGTTCGGTTCCGTTGTAAGCTCAAAGTACCTTCAAAAAATCAAAACAATGTTAGTCGGGTAGTAGAATTATGTTAAGCAATTCGAAACAATGCAATTAGGACAAATAATCAAGTCTAACGGGCCCCGAAAACTCCAGATGCAAAGTTACTAGAATTGGGAATTCTGCCCAGTTTCCGCACCTGCGGAAAGACAATCGCAGATGCGGTCCCACTTCTGTAGGTTTTTATCCGCTTCTATGGTTTTTCCCATCTCCCTAGAGTTTTCACCTACGGAATAGTCAATCCAGGTGCGAGGCCACATCTGCGGCGATTTATTCGCTTTTACGATGTTCATCAAAGGGTTCCAAAGCCCAAAAAAAAAAGTCCAACTCTTTTTACTTCTAGCATGATTTTAGCACATAATTTATACTCAAGACTTCTAAATTAGTGCACTACATGAACCTTGACTCTATTAATACTGATTTTGTGGTACTTAGCAATCAATTTTCTTTTGGACAATTCATCGAACACATTGCAAGCTGTGAGAATTTATGTTTCTTGACATAAATTTGGGTTCTCAGATTTCTCCCAAAATTATTGTTCAACATAACATCACACACTACATACTCTCAACCAATATCCCTCACTCTCAAAACTAAATTGACAATAAGAAAATGTGGGGAAAATGGGCTTGTGGAAAAAGAAAAAAAATAGTGGAGTTGAGGAAGAAGAAATAGGGAAAAATAGAATAGAGGAGTAGATGAGGGGACTAAGAATCATTCATGTGTGTCTCGTGTATGAGAATTCTAAGTGTGAGCAGTTGTGTGAATAGCAGTAGCGTGAGAGAGGAGAGGGAGTT
Source organism: Nicotiana tabacum (assembly GCF_000715075.1). Classification (NCBI taxonomy): domain Eukaryota; kingdom Viridiplantae; phylum Streptophyta; class Magnoliopsida; order Solanales; family Solanaceae; genus Nicotiana; species Nicotiana tabacum. The sequence goes on along the minus strand of NC_134087.1, from coordinate 140,583,436 downwards.
GTGAGAATTTGGGAAAATTAGAGTCTCACCTGATGACACCTGCGACTCTAGAAGCGCTTCTGTGAGTTTTTTATCGCATCTGCGCTTTTTTATTCGCTTCTGCGTGAGCACATCTGCGTGAATTTGTCCGCAGGTGCGGTTGCACCAGGCTTCAGCTGGACAGTTTTGAGCAGTCACTGTTTTGGCTTGTTCCAACACTTTAAACCACTTAATTCAACTCCAAAAAATCTAAAACATGGCATATTAGTCAAAAATAATATTCTAAGCTATTCTAAAAACAGAAAATTTCAAAAATGTCCAAAAATTTTGAAAACGGTGGGTTGCTTCCCACCAAGTGTCGCATTTAACGTCGTGGCACGACGCGGATCAACTTTACCACTTTTCTCACCACTTAGATGATATGAATTGGGCACCTAACTTGGAATCAAGCTTGTGATCACGAGCATGGGGGTGGTAAGTTGATGATCAAGCCAAACTTTAATTTCTTCATTTTGCATTTTTTGGCTTTCATGTGAGGAATGTTATTTTGCATTCTTGTTCTCTCAAATTGTAAAATGTATGGCCTTTGCATTTCCTCCTCACAATCCCTCATTGACTCGTGTAGTTCAATTCTCATATCACCACACAATTCTAATGGTGAAAAATGCTTGGAATGTGACATTAAACTTCTAAATTGCAATTCTTCCCGGATTTTGACATCCTCCTATTCCCCCGGACTAGAGTAAATCTCAACTATATTTTTAATTATACCGGTTGACTCTAATTCCATAGTTTTCTTAGCGTCACTAACAAGCATGGAATCGGTTGGCGAATGTTCAATTATTGATTCCTCAAAATAAAGCTCATGTTCTTCCTCGAATTCGGACTCTTCTTGACTTCTTTCACACTCTCAAGTTGGTGGGCATAGTGAGCATCAAACAATATTTTCATTTGACCTTCCAAAGCGCGGATATCCTCATCATTTTGAGTCAAGACTTATTTCAAGTCCTCGAGTGCAAAGTTGTGTTTCTCCTCATTTTTAAGAATGGCCTCCAACATGAGCATCATCTTCTCATTTTGAGAATTTGAGAGTTCTTCTTGGTTTGGATCAAGTCCCAAGGAAGGATTTTCGGCTTCAACCTCTAAGGAAGGTTCTTGGCTATCATTCACTTCCAAGGCCTTTTGTGCCTCTAACGCTTCAAGCACTTCTTCCATTTGTGAGTTCAACCTTTTAAGTGCCAAGTCATTTTGGAGAGTATTTTTCAAAAGCTCCTCCAAGGCACTTTGCTCTTAGTTTCCTCCTTCAAGTAGGCATTCTAACATGAGCTTGAACTTTCCATTTTGACCATGCACAATTTCTTCCATTTCCATATTCCTATCATTTTCATCACAAATAGTAGAATCATCATAGCGGGGGATAGGGGAAGGGAAGGACAAATAAGCTATCACGACCCAACCCGATGGGTTGCGACGGGCACCCGGTACCTTATTCAACCGAGTACCAATATAACGTATATTTCTTATTACACTTTCATTGGCAAATGGGCCAAGTGGGACATCATGGGCTAACCAGAATAAAAATATAGGGGAATACTCAATATAGGATGACCCAAGCTGATATAAAAACTTATACATGTGATATACGGAGCTATAAGGCCAACATGATCATTTGTAAACTCAAAACATAGGCCGGCAAGGCCATTTAAGAATTTGTATACATGACATTTGTCTACAAGCCTCTAAGAGTACATACTTAACATAAAGGTTAGGATAGGACCCCGCCATACCAAACAGTATGCGTCTAAATCATACTGACCAAACAAGAAACTCCAGAGTAAATGGAGCGCACCAACATCTTCCGCTGAGCTGATAGCCTACTTGGAGTACTCTCGACCTGTCTATCGGGACCTCCGAGCATGAAACACAACGTCCCAGGAAAAATGGACGTCAATAGAATAATGTACCGAGTATGTAAGGAATACAAATAAGTACATAAAAGACATGGAAGAAATATAGAGTAGATGACTCAACCTGTAAGTCTGGATAACTCTGTAAATCATAAAATACATATAGTATCATACATATGTGTATAGATGTCATGGTGTGCATATGTACATGTGTTCATAACATCATCAAGCCTCTGAGGGCATCCCATCATATCATCTCGGCCATTGTGGGCAAAATTATCAACATATGTCAGCTGATCAGGTGGTGGTGCGTATATAACGCTGTAGCCTTTTCTCATATCCCATATATATGTGTGTGTGTGTCTATATATATATATATACACGTGATTATAACGTCATCTGATCATGGGTCAATGTAAATGAATGCAATGCAATAGAAGTATGTCAATAAAATCTTTTGGAGTGTCATAAGACCATTATGCATTTGATTAATATCACGAAATAAACTTTACCAACTTGCGTATTTTCTAAGACCCATGAACAGATGATATAATAATATGACACATGGGGAATCAAGAACATAAGCATCTCTAATATTTCTATGAATAGAGTCATGTATGCAAATTGTGCATTTGCTCGTTTCATTTGTGCCGCATAGATTATGCCAAAAGAAAGAAGGGATAGCCTTAACATACCTGAACCGATTCTCTTGAAAATCCCTCCAATAAATGTTGATTGCGACAAAATATGTAACGGTAGATCGAAGTAGGAGAAAATTCGTATGATATTCTTTGAGAAAGATTGCACTGTACTTCCTTAGAATCGCAAAATCCCGTTGTTATAACATTATGTAGTCTTTGTATGAAAGATTGAAGCCACTTACGTTGCTAAGATGATATGGTATTTTTGCTTGAAATGTTGTTGAAGATCCGTTTTTTACCAAATGGAAATTAGAGAGGTCTTTGTGATTTATAGGGTGTGGTCCCCGTATCTAATGACTAAGCCACATAATAAACTTAAGTGTGACACCTCTCAATCATAATTCAATAGTCATTAAGTTGTTTTTAGCTTGCTGCCAAGCCCTCATTAATCACACATGGATTTGTCCCCCTTAACAATTTTTCAAATAATTATCCACAAAATTCAATTTACAAGTTAATCTTCCACTTAAAAAAATTTATAATTACCCAAATATCTACATAATTAAGAATTATCTCAAATTACATAAAATACTACTCACTTTTAACATACTTTATATACCTCATTATCATGGTCATGTGCTACCTTGAACGGTATTAGTCCATAAATACCGGGTATTATAGCTTGGACCGTATTTATCCTAAAATGTCAAACTTCGACGAAACTCATTTCCTACGATTCGCTTACCCTTTCACCTTCACGAATTTACTTATCACTTGTTTGAAATAGTGTAATACTTATAATCCCAAAATAATCTCATTTTCGAACTTACATCGATTAACTTACGATGAAACTTTACGAGAATACGGGATGTAACATCTCATTTCCGAGCTTTCATCAATTTACTTATGGCGTACTTCTACGTACGAAAACGTGGGGTGTAACATAAGCGCAATACTCCCAATGACCATTTTGACAACCACATTTATCACAAATACTCTACTCATGGGTTTGGGATTGTGCACACAATCCGCCCCCGGGAGAATTTAAATAATTCTGCCACGAGTGTGGTCCTCCACAATAAGGACAAGGGTCATCAAAGTATAAACAACTACCATCCGATCAATTTTCATTATATGATGCCATTTTTCAAAAACTAAGAAAATAAACAAGAAACAAACAAGAAAAATAGACCAAGGTAAGAAAGATAATTACACAAATATTCACAAGTTTGGACCAAAGCAATTACGCTTATTTCTCAAACAACCTAAATAAGCCAAATTGTTCCCCGGCAACGGCGCCAATTTTGATGACGTCCAAATTCATTACTAAAAAGTAAATGGACATGGTCACGTGCAATATAATTTACCTAACTATGAGTCGGGGTCGAATCCCACAGAGAACAATATGTAGGCGATTAGGAGTGTAAGAGAATTATCACTTATTATGCAATGCCAAACACTTAGAAGGGTGATTGTGAAAATATTTTAGCTAAATGCAAAAATGTAAACTAACCTAGAAAACAAGTAAAATTATCAATAGCTACAAGTATGGATGCATTGGGAATTACACTCAAGTAACTATCCAATGTATTTCACGATTTAATAAATATGAGTGAGTTTATGTTAATTAGCCCCGAGTAATAATTCTATATTAGCTTCTTCCGAAGACTAACAAGACTTCCTAATTGAATTATCCCTGAATAAATTAAGAGATTAAGCACACTCGATTATGCATACAAGTAGTTCAATCATATCCCTAGGTAGAATCTATAAAATGAGGGTTAAAGCCTCAAGTTCTTGTTAATTAATCTTTTCCAACCCCAAATAATCTTCTCCAAAATTAATTCAAAGTTAATGGGTGAGTCCTAGGGTTAGATAATCTATTTAGAAACATTAAAGAACAAGAATAATTAATGAAACAATAACTCACTTCATAATAAATGAAAATCGTTCAATACATAAGCACAACAAGATATTTAATCCACACTTTAAACGTGCATATTTCCATAAAAAAGATTTAAGTGTTGAAATAAATACTACACATTTAATACAAAGCAAGGAAATGAAGAAATGAACATAAATGGGTAAGAAATTCTCAACCAAAAGCTTCAAATCTTCAAGACCCAAGTGTGTGTGCAAGAACCCTAGCTTCCAAAACTTGTTTCTCTCTAGTCTAAGGATTGAAAAATAAGTCAAAGATATGCCAAAGATCTGCTAGGTCGTGTATTTGTGGGTTTGGAATTGAGGAGAAGTAAATTTCCAAGTCTGCCCAGGTCTGAAGCCCGTTGACCGAACCTGTGGAAGGATCCTCGCAGGTGCGGCTCCACGGATGCGGATAGCCTCACGCAGAAGCGGCTCATGATGAGATCAAGCAACTCCATAGAAGTGGAAAAATCTCCACAGAAGTGCTCCATAGAAGCAAGTCATCAACCGCAGATGCGGTCCCAGTGAAATTGCATAACTCCGCAGATGCGCCTTTTTCCTCGCTTAAGAGTATTCCATTGTTTCCACTTGTTTTTGCTCATTTTTGCTTCAATTGAATTAAAATAACTTCATGGAATCATTTACCTGAAAATATAACAATACACACCATAAACGACCTCATATTATAATTAAAGAACGCAAAATCTAAAAAAAAAGAGACTAAAATGAGTGGTAAAATCACCGCTCATCAATTCTCAACCCTAAAAATCTTAGAGGCGATTTTCCAAGAGTTCTTCTTCCCCAATTCATTGGTAAATGAATAAAACATACTTTAATTCAATTACCCATTACATTTCATAAGATTTCAATCTTAAATCTAGGATTCTCATGGTAGAAATTGGGGGTTTGGGTAGAATTAGGGATTTTTGTAAAATTGAAATTTAGACCTCAAATTGAGGTCAGATTTCAAAACAAATTACATAACCAGTCTCGGGAGTGAATGGATAATCGGGTTTTGGTCCGAATTTTAGGTTTGGACAAAGCGAGCCCGGGAGTTAACTTTTGTTGACTCTTTCAATAATGACCCAAATTGCACATTTTTCATTCGCGTGTAGTTACTAAGGCTTATTTTGAATCGTTTGGTTAATAATTTGCTAGATTTGGTTGGTTCAGAGGCTTGTTCAAAAGAAAAAGTCATGGTTGAGCTTTAAGTCAATTGCGGAGCGAGGTAAGTGTCATGGTTAACCTTGACTTGAGAGATTATGACTTGTTTGTCTACTTGCTACGTGTTTAAATGTGAGGGTAAAATGTATATGTGAGGTGATGAGTACTTATGCATTGTTGTTGGGTTAAATTATGCGGGTGGGACTTGTTTTCGTGTAATTTATTGTCTTCTTTGATTATGACAACCATGCTTAGACTAGTTTATTACTTAATTGTTCGTTCTTTCCGCATTTATGAACTATTTATGCTAATTGAGTATTCATTTTGGAAGTTGAGGTTTGGCATTTTGGAACCGTTGTTGACGTAAGGTTTATTCTCGTTTATTCTATCTCCCAAATGTTATATATTCATTGTTACATGGTAAGAGAGAGTGTTAAAGCATGAAGGGTGATGTCGTGGCATTTATTATTTCATTTTTCGATTAATACATGGTAAGGAAGAGAGTAAAAGCATGAAGGGTGTTGTTGTGCCGTATTTATCGTTTCATGAAGAGATCGAAAGTAAAAACATGAAGGGTGATGTCGTGCCAGTATTATTTTTTCATGGTGAGGTTAAGAGTAAAAACACGATGGGTTATATCATGCCATGCCATATTTATTCATTATTTTTATGCGTTCTGTTATTGGTTGATGGTTTTTTGACCGTCTCATATTGTCATTCCCTGTTGTAGTTACCGTATCTTGTACCCCCTTTCGTATGTTCCCTCCCAATAGTACGTGTTTAATCTCTATTTTTTGTTATGTTGTAGGTATATCTTTGTTTGTATAGGTTTAATTACGTGGCTGAGCTATCAAAACATTGTCACTACCTCATCGAGGTTAGGCTCAACACTTACGGAGTACATTGGGTCGGTTGTACTCATACTACACTCTAAACTACTTGTGCAGATTTTGGTAATGGTCCTAGCTGTACGTGAGGTGCATCAGCTCAGATTAGCTTATTTAAAGACTCGAGGTAGATCTGCTGGCATCCGCAGACCTTGAAGTCCCCTTCCCTCTTTCCTTATTTACTGTTCATTTCATTCGAGACAATTGTATTTATTGCAGACTCTATGTGTAGAACCTTCAGAAGCTCGTGTACTTGTGACTCCAGATATGGGTTGTATTTTGATATGCTGGTTATTATACTACTTCACACTTCATTTTAGTTTCATTTATGTTTAATTGGTTAAATTATTCGAAGTAGTTAAAATTGGCAAAGAATGACTCTAACGTTGGCTTGCCTAGCAAGTGAAATGTTAGGCAGTATCACAGTCTCGAAGGTGGTAATTTCGAGTCATGACAAGTTGGTATCAGAGCACTAGGTTGCTTAGGTCTCATGAGTCACGAGCAGGCTTAGTAGAGTCTAGAGGATCGGCACGGAGACGTCTGTACTTATATTTCAGAGGCTATGGAGTTTATGAATAATTTCACTTTTATTCTTCTTTGTCGTGTGATTTTATTCTATCATTGATAATTGAAATCTTCTATATATTCTTGATCTCTCGCGGATGGCGAGAACACGTACTATATCCTCAGCTGGATAGCAGCTGGAACCCCTAGTGGCAGCTCCTACTAGGGCCAGAGGTCGAGGCCGAGGTCGCGCTAGAGGACGAGGTAGAGGCAGAGCTCAACCTAGAGCTCAAGTAGCAGCACCAGCAGTGGAGCCTCAGGTGGATTTTGATGAGGAGGTTCCAACTCAGACTTTACTTGTTGGACCAGCTCAGGTCCCGAAGGGATTCATCGCCACTCACGTGCTTCAGGATGCTTTAGTCCGTTTGGTGGGCCTTATGGAGAGTGTGGCCTAGACCGGCACATTTTCGGTGGCGCCAGCCATCTCTCAAGCTGGGAGAGGAGCACATACTCTCACTACTCACACTCCATAGCAGATGGCTCCCTAGTGTTATACTCCAGCAGCCCTGCCAGTTGGGGTAGTTCAGCCGATTGTTGTGGCACATGCCGGTGATAGGCCCGCCATGTCTTTTGAGGCTTTATTGAGATTGGACAAGTTTACAAATCTCTTTCCAGTTCACTTCAGTGGTGCACCTTCTGAGGACCCACAGGATTATGTAGACTACTGCCATGAGGTGTTGTGGAACATGGGTATAATTGAGACCAATGGGGTTGATTTTTCTGTATTTCAGATGACGGGTTCTGCCAAAAGGTGGTGGAGGGATTATATGTTGACCAAGCCAGTTGGGTCGCCTGCACTTACTTGGGAGAAGTTCTCACAACTATTTCTTGAGAAGTTTCTCCCTATCACACTAAGAGAGGATTACCATAGGCTGTTTGAGCATTTCCAGTAGGGTAGTATGACTGTTACTCAGTACACGACCCGTTTTGTGGATCTAGCTCATCATGTTCTTATCTTGCTTCCTACTGAGAGGGAGAGGGTGAGGAAGTTTATTGATGGACTCACTCACCCTATCAGGTTATAGATGGCCAAGGAGACCGGCGGTGAGGTTTCCTTTTAGATGGCTTCAAATGTTGCTAGGCGGATCGAGATGGTTCTTGCACAGGAGAGAGGGCAGGGGTCTTATAAGATGCCTCATAATTTTTGTGGGTTTAGTGGTTCCTCGTTTGAGGGCGGGGGTACTTTTGGTAGAGGCCATCCTCCCAGGTCATTCCAGTCAGTGCTCCAGGCATCTCATAGTGCTTCGGGTAGTCACGGCCCTTATGTGTCTCATCCCGACCGGCTAGCCTAGAATGCACCATCAACTTCTATTAGTGCACCTCTGCTCCAGAGTTTTCAGGGTACTTACTCAAGTCGACAAGGTCAATTCTAGGGTCAGTAGTTGGAGCAGTCGAGGGCCTGTTATACTTGTGGTGATCCAAGTCACATTGTTAGATTTTGCCTCCGGACACCGGGCAGCACACAACAGCAGGGTTCTCGTACCATGGTCCCGGCACTGGTTGCTTCACCGCCCACTCAACCACCTAGAGGTAGGGGTCAGGCAGCCAGAGGTGGAGGTCATGCCATTAAAGGTGGAGGTTAGGCCATTAGAGGTGGAGGTCAGCCAGCTAGAGCGCATCCCAGAGACGTAGTTCAGAGTGGTGGGGCCTCGCCCTTATGTTATACTTTCCCAGCTAGGCCTGAGGTTAAGTCATCTAACACTATTATCACAGGTATGGTTCCAATTTGCCATAGAGATGCTTCAGTTCTATTTGCTCCGGGCTCTACTTATTCCTACATGTAAACCTATTTTTCTTCATATTTGGTTGTACCCCGTGATTCCTTGATGGCTCCTGTATATGTGTCCACACTTGTGGGAGATTCTATTATTGTAGATCGTATCTATCGCTCGTGTGTGGTTACTATTAGGAATCTCGAGACTAGCATAGATCACTTCATCTTGATATGGTAGATTTTGATGTCATCTTGGGTACGGATTGACTGTCATCTTATCATGCTATATAGGATTGTCACGCCAAGATGGTGACCTTAGCCTTACTAGGGTTGCCTCGATTAGATTGGAGGGGGACTTCTGGCCATTCTACCAGCAAGGTTATCTCTTATGTGAAGGCGCAACGTATGGTCGAGAAGGGGTATCTAGCTTATTTGGCTTATGTCCGTGATTCTAGTATGGAGGATCCTTCAATGGATTCAGTACCAGTTGTTCATGAGTTTCCTGAGGTATTTGCTACAAATCTACAGGGGATGCAACCCGACTGACATATTGACTTCTGTATTGATTTGACTCTGGTCACTCAGCCTATTTCTATACTACCATACCGTGTGGCCCGCCAGATTTGAAAGAATTTAAGGAACAATTGAAAGATTTTCTTGATAAGGGCTTCATTAGAACTAGTTTCTCATCCTAGGGTGCACCCTGTTGTTCGTGAAGAAGAAAGATGGATCGATGAGGATGTGTATAGATTATCGGCAGTTAAACAAAGTCACCATAAAGAACAAGTATCCATTGCCGAGGTTTGATGACTTATTTGATCAGCTTCAGGGTGCCAAGGTGTCTTTGAAGATTGATTTGAGGTCTGGCTACCATCAGTAGAAGATTAGGTCATCCGATGTCCAAAAGACAGCATTTCGGACTCAGTATGGGCATTATGAGTTTTTAGTTATGTCATTTGGACTGACAAATGCCCCAACAGTATTTGTGGATTTTCTGAACCGAGTGTTCAAGACCTACTTGGATTCCTTCGTGATTGTATTTATTGATGATATCTTGATCTACTCCTATAGTTGAGAGGAGCATGAGCAGCATATTCAGATTGTACTCCAAACTGTGAGAGATAGCCACCTATATGCCAAGTTTTCAAAGTACGAGTTTTGGTTAGACTCAGTCGCTTTCTTGGGTCACGTCGTATCGATAGAGGGCATAAAGGTGGATCCTAAGAAGATTGAGGCAGTTCAGAACTAGCCTAGACCCACTTCAGCTACAGAGATTCGGAGTTTCTTGGGTTTGGCGGGTTATTACCGCTGGTTCGTGGAGGGGTTTTCATCTATAGCAGCCTTATTGACCAAATTGACCCAGAATGGTGCCTCGTTCAGATGTTTAGACGAGTGTGAGTCGAGCTTTCAGAAGCTCAAGACTGCCTTGACTACAGTGCCAGTGTTGGTGTTACCCACAAGTTTAGGATTCTATATAGTGTATTGTGATGCATCTCGTATTGGGCTCAGTATAGTATTGATGCAGGATGGTAGGGTGATTGCATATGCTCCATGACAGTTGAAGGTTCATGAGAAAAATTACCATGTTCATGACTTAGAGTTGGAAGCCATTGTTCATGCGCTGAAGATTTGGAGGCACTATCTTTACGGCATGTCGTGTGAGGTATTCACGGATCATCAGAGTCCATGGTATTTGTTCAAATAAAAGGATATCAATTTAAGGTAGAGGAGGTGGTTGGACATCCCGGGAAGGCCAATGTGGTGGCTCATGCCTTGAGTAGAAAGGCAATGAGCATGGGCAGCCTTGCGCACATTCTGGTTGGTGAGAGACGCTTGCATCGGATGTTCAGGCTTTGGCCAATCAGCTCCGGAGCTTGGTATAGGCTCATCATTATATTTATGACTCGTCTGCAAAGTTTTGTGCAAAATGGAGTTGAATTGATGTGATTAGGATGTCCGGTTGTTAAAATAGAAATTCTTAAGTTTCATTTAGTGTTCAATTCGTAGTTTTAGGTGTTATTTTGTTGTTTTGATCGCGTGTGCGAGTCGGTATGATATTTTGGACTTGTGTGCATGTTTTGTTTAGATCCCCAAGGGCTTAGGTAAATTTCGGATAGGCTACAAAGTGATTTTGGACTTAGAAGCATAGCTGGGGAAGTCAGGTTCTGGTGCAGCCTCTAATCTCGCAATTGCGAGATCCATGTGCGCATTTACAAACTGTTAAGGTTCCTGTTAGGTTCGCATTTGCGAACATATTGTTCACATTTGTGAAGTAGTACTAGGGGGAGGTTCGCAATTGCAATCAAAATGTCGCAATTGTGGAAGTCCCAAACTTGCAATTGCGAACAAACCCATCAAATCTGTGATGCTAGTAGAGATGGGGAACCTTCACAATTGCGAAGGATTTCTCGCAATTGTGAACCCCAGGTCGCAATTGCGACATCTGCGCCAGGACTTAACAAGGGGAAAACTAGATTTTAGCTCATTCTTTGAAACTCTCAACCCTAAAAACCTTAGAGGAGCAAGAGCTCTTCTTCCCCAATTCATTGGTAAGTGACTCTAACCTACTTTCTTTCAATTACCCATTACATTTCAAAAGATTTCAACTTTAAATCTAGGATTTTCATGGTAGAAATTGGGGGTTTGAGTAGAATTAGGAATTTTGTAAAATTGGAATTTAGACCTCAAATTGAGGTCGGATTTCAAACCAAATTACATAATCGGGCTCAGGGGTAAATGGGTATGGGCCCGAGAGTTGACTTTTGTTGACTTTTTCAATAATAACCTTAAATTGAACATCTTTCATTTGTGGGTAGTTCCTAAGGCTTATTTTGAATCGTTTGGTTAATACTTTGCTAGATTTGGTTGGTTCGGGGCTTGTTCGAAAGGCAACACTGTGGTTGAGCTTTGAGTCGATTGCTGAGCGAGGTAAGTGTCACTACCCAAAAACCATTAAAGGTCGTGATGGCGTCGGACACCACTGTCAGGCTAGCCAACACTAAATAGTTAATTAAATTCTCTTTTGATATTTTTGAAATAAATAAAGCTTTCTTCAATTCTAATAGTAACAGATGAACTTTATAAAATAAATAATAATGTTTTCCTATTTCAACACTGAATATCTCATAATCACCCCAGAACTCGGTGTCACAAGTACATGATCAATCACTAGGAAATAAAATGAAGTACAATAACTGTCCGGAATACAAATTTGGACAGAAAATAAAATACAATACTCTGAAGGAGACTCTGATGGCCTCGGGTCATCTCGAGAGATGCAGCTCACCTAAGTCTCCGTATCAACCATACTGTTGTGCCCACTAGGCCACTAGACATACATGTGATTGTGCAGCAAAAATGCATAGCAAGTGTAGTATGAGTACAAAAACAATGCGTACCCAGTAAGTATCCAGTTTAACCTCGAAGAAGTAGTGACGAGAGGTCGACTTCGACACTTACTAATAGTCCAATAATACCAGCTACAGTAAAGAAGTGAATAAATATGAAACAGAGTAAACACATGAAATAAACATGTATAGAATATGTGGTACAATTCCCCTCTTTACAATTTTACTCAAGCTCTCAACTAGTTGAGACTAATATATATATATATATATATATATATATATATATATATATATATATAGGAAATGTCTGAGGCGTACGGTCCGATCCAACATAAAAGTAAACTGTGCACTACCGAGGATCGAACGACATGAACCATACGTGCGACACGGTCAAATATAAATTTAACTTTAAAATCTTATCTCTTTCTTGATTCTTTTCAAAATAAGGGAAATTCAGCTTGTAGATTTTTAAGGAAATTACCCTGCTCGCGAAACATACATGCGACGCAGTTACACATAGATTTCTTAAGCTATTATAATATTCCTCAATTTCTTTCGAAATTACGAAGTTCAAATGAAACCTTTTAAATCTTATATTCTTCAATTTCACTCCTTTCAAAACATTTAATAAGCAAACTCAATCTCGCTCCTTCTCAAGGCAAGCCATAAACATAAATCAATAATAATATCAACAAGGCATAGCTAGTAGCTATGTACAGACTCTCTTCACTTCGTGCGTATGTAGCCCTCACAAATAGAAGCAAACAATAATTTAGTTCACCTATGGGATTAATTCCCTCTTACAAGGTTAGAAAGGAGACTTACTTCGCTCCAAAGTTCCATAACCGGCTCCAACGCCACTCTAGCTCCTCAAACCGAACCCCAATGTTGCAAAACTAGCCAAACAATGTGCAAAACCAATCAAAATATACTATAATACTCATAACAAATTTTGTTGACAACAATTCCGAACTTCGCTCGAAAAGTCGATAAAATCACCCTCGGGCCCACGTGCCTGAATTCCGAAAATTCTTCGAAGATAAACTTTACCCATAACCCCACGAACTCAAATATATGATTTTTCCCAATTTTATGCCCTAATTCATGGTCAAAATCTAAAAATAATAAATTTCTAGGTTTTTCTTCAAAATCCCAAATTTCTACAAATTTTCATGCCTTAATCCATATATAATCGACGTATTTAACTCACAACTAGTAGAAATCACTTACCTCGTATTTGATGATGAAAATGGCACTCCAAAATTGCTCCAAAATTGGCTCCCATGGAAGAAGTGAAGTGAAAATGAGCCAAACCCCCGATTTAAAACAAACGCACTGCCAAGGAGACCCTCCTTCGCGAACACGGCAATACCCTCGCATTCGCGAAGGCCAACTTGCAATGCCTCTAGAAATCCTTCTTCGCGAACGTGGCAAGTACCTCGCGTTCGTGAAGCACAATCCACCTCAGCCCCCCTATTTACTCTACGCGAACGCAGGACATTGATCGCGAACGCGAAGCACCACTAACTAACCTTTCGCGAACGCAACCCTCCTGTCACGAATGCAAAGAACAAAAAGGACCTTAGTCCACTTCCTTCTTCGCGAACGCGTGAGGCCGTTCACGTTCGCGAAGAATAAAAACAGCACCAGTAACTCAACCAAGAATTGGTCTGAAACCACCTCGAAACACACCCGAGGCCCCTAGGACCCCGTCCAATTATACTAACGTGTCCCAAAATACATTATGAACTTAGTCGAGCCTTCAAATCACCTCACACAATATCAAATCATGAATCGCACCCCAATTCGAGCTTAATGGACTTTAGAACTTTAAACTTCTACATTTGATGCCGAAACCTATCAAATCACATCCAATTGACCTCAAATTTTTCACACAAGTCATATTTACTATTACGTACCTACTCCAACTTTCGAAATCAGATTTTGACCCCGATAGCAAAAAGTCCACTTCCGATCAAACTTCTCAAAAATCTTCAAATTTCTTACTTTCGCCAAATGACCCCAAAATGACCTATGGACCTCCGAATCCACTTCCGGACGTGCTCCAAATACCAGAATCACCATACAGAGCTATTCCCAGACTCCTAATCCCAAACGGATATCGATAACATTGAAATGCAATTCAACCCAAATTTATAAATTTCTTCCAAAATGCCAACTTCCACAATAGACGTCGAATGGCTCCCGGGTCATCCAAAACATGATCCGAACATATGCCCAAGCCCAAAATCATCATACGAACCTGCTGGAACCTTCAAACCTCGATTCTGAGGTCGTTTACTCAAACATCCAACCTTAGTCAATTCTTCCAACTTAAAGCTTCCGAAATGAGAATTTACTTTCCGAATCAACTCTTATCTTCCAAAATTCTAGTTTCGACCATGTGTACAAGTCATAATACCTTAAATGAGGCTGCTTATGGACTCAAACCGTCGAACAATGCGCTAGAGCTCAAAACGACCGGTAGGGTTGTTACATTCTCTCCCACTTAAACATACGTTCATCCTCAAACGTGCTAAGAACTGCTCTGGAGTTGTTTGAAATCACTGTTTAACACCTGGTGCACCTATCTGTGCTACCACAACTCAACTGAGCACATTTGCTCGAGAAAATCTGAAGATTCCCCTTTTGTTTAGTCAAATTAGCCTTAGAGCCAAATTCCAATATCCGGAATTCTCTACAGGCATGTTTCCAACATACGAACACCGCATCAATCACTACACGGTGCACCAATACATGATTGCATACCTTTACTAAATCCACGCTATGCACTGCATAACCCACATGACCAGAATAACATTCTTTGATAACAATAGCTGAAATTCCACGAATTCGATGCTCACAACACACCTCGGGACACATATAAGTCTTGTTCCAACTCTTGCAATACTGCCGCGAAATAAAAGGTGTGTAGAAACTCATAACAAATTGTCGAGTCAACAAATCATTGAGTCATTTTTCCTGACACGAACAATTACCTCATTTTGAACTGCGTAATGATAATTGCTCTTTAATATTCTCCATATAAACCCGATTGCACTGATCCCATGTCCAATAATCTCGTCTCACCTAGTATAAGCTGCCCAAACAATAAGCCACCCAAACACAGCTAAAAATCTCATATAATGCCACAATGTGCCAACGAGCTACAAACTCGAATGTGATACTTAAGGAAACAAACTCTGGAAAGGACTACTCAACCAGCGTAACTAATTAGACAATGGAAAAGGTGTTATGAAACTTCCTCAGAATATAGGAAACAAAACACACAAGAATAGACATGGGAAACTGTTAACTAACATCGCACCGTTGCGGCGCACAACTCGATCCAACCATGATACCCCGGCAGCGTGCCACCCGATCCACACATAATAATCTATAAAAGAATTACGTACCGAGCAAAAATGCTCATACCTATGAATACTCAAATCTCAACCACATGCACGTGAAGTGCATAACAAAATTTCTAAGGGATGGGGGGACCGATAGTGTCATACGCTACAAAACTCTAGCACGACTAAGGCACAATAAATGATCTACATCTTGAGAGCCATCCAGCTCACAAAACACCATCTCTACGCAGAACCTCAACACATATGAAATTTATCAAGCCATTTCACAACTCACACGACACAATATGGTATTACATGAAATAGCCGACGACGAAATAACATCCAACGTCAAAATACTCCTCCATAAGGAATGTTATGCTGAGATAAACACACCCGGCTCGATATATAGATCCCTCATTCATATTTAGATCCCTCCACAAACCTCAAGCCAATTCTGATCCAACCCCAAAACATTCATCATAACCGGAAAAAACTTCTACAGTACACAACCAAATAAACCAAGAGCCTTTTAGGTACAAATTCCCGAATTAGCGATGTTACCACTATCTTCATACTGGGTTTCAATTCTTCAGTCAATCAAGTGACTGCACATCACACTTATACAATCTTCCCTTGGGATACGTTCCCATGACCTTCCGCACCAGGTAACAAGTCTGCACATCCATACCACCGGTCACACTAATGTTGTAAAGCATATCAAGAATCTGCAATCAATACACAAAGCCTTTTACATAGGATGCTGATCTCAGGTGACGCTGAAGACAATACTAGCTTACTCTAAACATCTAAATTCTTTTCTTGCTCATCCGAGCTCGTGCCATCCTTGTTAATACCAAACTGCAACCTAAATCCCTAATCGTTCAATCTTCATGCCGCTCACCGCACCTATCTTACCAATACGCAAGGACCCAAGAATTTCATCATAACTCCTAAACCACTAATAGGATACACATTTCACTTTATAGAAATCTTTCACGTTGCTTATTTCAGGAGAATCATTGCAACACATGATTGAATTCTCATAATCGTAGAACATACAAATCCTCAAGTAGTGGTCTAAACCACCATAACCCTTCCCGAATCTGCCTACACATAATAGGCCATAATAATCGAATGCATCCAAATACAATCAATTATGGCGGGTGTCAAGCCTCGCACGTACCGCCACAAATCACATGCATAATCTAATCACGCTGGAGGAACTGATCACTGCCACCATCATGCCGATTCAACCCTAGCTAACCGATACGACTTCTTCTAATTTATCCTTAACTTGTCTTAGAAATAATAATAAATCCAGTCAACACATAACAAACTCAATCTGCACCCATCCTGAGTGGCCTTGTATCACAAAACCATCTCATACCCTCCTTGTGCGCATATTCGCATCCTCATCTGGTACACCCATTCTGATAACTCCTCTACGAATCCGAAGTCATTTTCTCACATTCCTCCAAATGTTACACTTCATGCCAATCATAGAACACTCCAAGCCCCTTTTCATAACCTGCTTTAAAAACTCGATACTCAACCATGTTATGGACTCAAAATTCCCAGGCACCACACTTCAACTTTTGGATCCACTAGGACCGTTGTTGAGAGTCGCCCACTCTAACTTGGTCTCGAATATAATCAAACTCTAAGGCTTGTCTAGCACATGAACACCCTCTCAAAAAAGCACTTGGCTGAATCACTTTCCTTGTAAATCACCTCTACACGAAGCATAAATCCTTAACCTTCCCAAAGCCTGAACATGAATTAATAAGGCCAACTATAGCACACATTCCTCAAATCCCTTGCTCAAATCGTCACTGATGTTCTCTTTCCTTAGCATAATAACACATCAATATGTCGATCACCAAAAACCTCACAAGTAGATAACCATACAATCCAAGCATAGGCGGTGGGACTCTCCCACTTAGCTTGAAGCTACCATTGCATAAACCTGAAACCCACCAAGATTCTTCCTTTCTCACTGCCCTGGGTACAATTGCTTCAAAATCAGTAAACCATCCTGAGCTCGTGCTCATTTGCCAGTTGTACGAGTCCATTCACTTCTCACGGACGTCAACTAAAAGGTGCGACAATACATTTCAATCCAAAGTCATATTGTACCCTTCTTCATATCAAGCAACTCTTTTCTGTCGCATCCAATCCTCCCCCAATATAGTAGCCAACATTCCAAATTAAGTATGTAGACCTAGTCACCGTCCACCATGAATCCAAAATCATTCTAAGCTTTCCTCAATGCATGTAGCCATCCTACCACAGAACCCACGTGTTACTCTGCCAATCTCCTACTTAGGTCAAGCCATCTCCTTTAATCAACTACCGACTTCTGTTTCTTACACCTGGCCTTCTAAAAATTTAACCATCGCATGACATTTCCCACATGTCCTTCCTCATCCTTCGCTGCCCAGTTGTTGCCTTAAATCGAAATCTATCTCTGTAGCAATTGAACTAATAGATCGCTACTAACTTTAACCCTTTCCGAGAATCATCTCTCTCGAACCATCAATACTAGGAATGCTGATTCGATCCTGAAGCCCCGCACACTGCGATCTCTGATAGCTACTTCTCCGGTACTATTTTACGCTACTCTGTCCAAGGTGAATTGAAGAAAACCATAGCACCGGCAGACTTAACGTGTTCAACAAGGACAATGACACCACATCATAGATGAAAATTCCACCACACTCAAAAATACCAAGTCTCGTTACTCCATCAACCAAAACTTGAACATTTATAGTTCGATTGTCTTTCCTCCGCCGGAAATAAAATTCTGAATCTCTGAATCATGCCCTGAGTAAAACTCCTTTTAGGTCATTCACTGCCCCGACACATAGACAAGCATCCTACCATCACATCAATATTGTGCGATAACAACTCATGAGCATCATAGGAACATGGGCATAGCCTTAAAGTTCTTAGAAGTACAACTACTGAGCTGAAATGGCAGAAAATCTTTCTGCAAGGCAACGACAATAGCCCAATCAATTACGCAGGTAGAAACATCCTGCACCACATCTGTAGTACCATGAAAATTCCTCGATTCCCAATTTATAACAAGCGCTTCACATCGCATACGATTGAATAGGAAGGAAATGAAGGCATATGCCTTAGAGGAACCCAATCGCACGATGAGGAATCAAGAAGGGAAGTGCTTCTAACAGCCCTGTAGCCTCCCGAAGATAGGTACAGACGTCTCCGTATCGATCCGTAAGACTCTACTAGACTCGCTCATGACTCGTGAGACATAAATGAACCTAGTGCTCTGATACTATGTTGTCACGACCCAAAATTCATTAAGGGTCGTGATGGCGTCGGACACCACTGTCAGGCTAGCCAACACTAAATAGTTAATTAAATTCTCTTTTTATATTTTTGAAATCATAAAGTTTTCTTCAATTCTACTAATAACAGATGAACTTTATAAAATAAATAATAATGTTTTCTAATTTCAACACTGAATATCCCATAATCACCCCAGAACCCGGTGTCACAAGTGCATGAGCAATCACTAGGAAATAAAATAAAGTACAATAACTGTCCAGAATACAAATTTGGATAGAAAAGAAAATACAATACTCTGAAGGCGACTCTGTTAGTTGCGGGTCGTCTCGAGAGATGCAACTCACCAAAGTCTCTCTATCAATCATACCGTTGCGCCCACTAGGCCATTATACATACATGTCCATGTGCAACAAAAATGCACAACAAGTGTAATATGTGTACGATAACAACGCGTGCCAGTAAGTATCCAGTCTAACCTCGAAAAAAGTAGTGACGAGAGGTCGACTTCGACACTTAATAGTGGTCCAATAATATCAGCTATCGTAAAGAAGTAAATAAATATGAAACAAAGTAAATATATGAAATAAACATCTATAGAATACGTGGTACAATTCCCTCTTTAAAATTTTACTCAAGCTCTCAACTAGCAAGTTTCCTCTGTAACCGGAGCATGCATATATATATATAGTGGATATTATCAAGAAGTTGTCATAATTCAAATCAGGGAAAAACCCTCAGATACACTGGCTTCTAGCCAAATGTTACGCACGATTCCATGAGGAAATATATATACCAAGGCGTACGACCCGATCCAACATAAAAGTAAACTATGCACTGCCAAGGGTGGAACGGAGCGAACATAAAAGTAAATTGTGCACTGCTAGAGGGTCGAATAGCACGAAACATAGATGCATCTACTAACCTGCCGAGGCGAACGGCCCCCTCTCATGAGCGTGTGGCACATAAATCCTACCGAGGCTAATTGCCCCATCCCATAAGAGTAGTAGAATAAAATACCCCGCTCGCGAATCATACGTGTGATGCGGCCAAATATAAATTTAACATTAAAATCATATCTCTTTCTTGATTCTTTTCAAAATAAGGAAAATTCAGCTTGTATCTTTTTAAGGAAATAACCCCGCTCGCGAAACATACATGTGACATGGTTACACATAGATTTCTTAAGCTATTATAATATTCCTCAATTCCATAAGAAATTACGAAGTATAAATGAAACCTTTTAAATATTATAATCTTAAATTTCACTCCTTTCAAAATATTTAATAAACAAACTCAATCTCGCTCCCTCTCCAGTGTCATGACCCGGATTTCCCACCTTTGGGAATCGTGATGGTGCCTACTCGTGAAAGCTAGGCAAGCCGACAGTTACAGTTTTTCTACAATTATTATTGACCAAACAACAACAGATAATAATTAAAACAAAATAACTAAGAAATGTGGAAGTAATATAAAAGTGCCACAACTCAAGTACATCGCTACCCCAAAGAACTGGTGTCACAATCCACGAACGACTAAGATTTACTACAAATACAAGTATGAAAGAAGTACAAATGTTCTCGAAATAGAAGATAAAGAAGAAACTAAAGAGGGGAAAGCGGACTTCAAGCTCTGCAAACGCCAGCAGATCTACCTTGGTCTCCTTGGACTGAAGGTAGCAACCTCAAGCTACTCACCAGGTCTGGTACTGAAATCTGCACAAAAGTGCAGAGTGCAGTATCAGTACAACCGACCCCATGTACTGGTAAGTGTTGAGCCTAACCTCGGCAAAGTAGTGACGAGGCTAGGACACGACAACCATATAAACTTGTGTAGTTAAATCATATATAAACAGAACAATAATAACAGGAAATACAGATAAAGATGGGAAGGGGAACATGCTGCGGGGAATATCAAATTCTAATAGTAATTCAATAGAGAAGCATAATGAACACCATATTTGTATCAACAGGAATAATGAAATATTAATTTGTGCACGGCATCACCCTTCATGCTTTTACTCTCGTTCTAACCATAATAAGCAACAAAAAAGGCACAGCATCACCCTTCATGTATTAACTCTCATAATCATGACACGACATCACCCTTCGTGCATTAACTCTCATAAGAATGGCATGGCATCATCCTTCGTGCATTAACTATCACAATATCAACACGGCATCACCCTTTGTGCATTAACACTCATAATATCCACACGACATCACCCTTCATGCATTAACACTCAAAATATCAGCACGGGAACACCCTTCATGCATTAACACTCAAAATATCGGCATGGCATCACCCTTCGTACTTTACACTCTTCCTCACCCAAACAATAGAACAATACATCCTGGCAAGGGAATCAACAATAAAGAAAATAACATCCCGGCAAAGGAATTAGCTATAACCAATCTCATTTCAACAGTTAACTCCACAAAATATGTCTCAACTTGAGTCAATACTCAACAATGGTCAATTACCAAGAAAAATATCACAAGTCTCATTCAACATGGATAATCCTCAGTTTAAGCATGAATAGTACATAATAAGAGTCATAACAGTCACAGTATAAGACTCGCTTGCATGCTCGATACCAACGTATACATACTCATCACCACACCTATATGTCATACTTAACACTAACACGTAGCAAATAAGACCACAACACCTATTCACTTAAGCTAAGGTTAGACCAAACACTTACCTCAATTCCTCGGACAAAATCAAGCCTTAATTACCGCCTTACCTCTCGGTTCCACTTCCAATCCGCTTGTATCTAGTCATAATTGACTTAATAACATCAATAAATGCTAAATAAACCAATTATAATGCATGAATATAGATTTCCCAATGCTTTCCCCAAAACGTCAAAAACCGACCCCGGGCCCGCTTAGTCAAAACTCGAAGTTCGAACCAAAATCCTATTATCCATTCACCCACAAACTCAAATATGCAATTGGTTTTGAAATCTGAGCCTCAAATTGAGGTCCAAATCCCCTAAATTCGAAAATCCTAATTTCTACCCAAGAACACCCAATTCCCCATGAAAACCCCTAGATTTTGAGATGAAATCATGTAAAAAGATGAATTAGATTGAAGAAGATGAGTTAGAAATCACTTACCTATGGTTTGGAGAATTTTGGGTCTTTGAAAAATCGAGGGATGTTTAGGGTTCGAAATTTTGAAGAATGAAGTGAAAATCCTGTCCAAAAGATGTTTTGATCAGGTGCAGATGTCGCAATTAACACAGGAGCTTCGCAATTTGCGAACCTGCTGCATGTCTACTCCTCTCGCAATTGCGAGCATTGTGTCGCAATTGCGATGACTGGCCCCTCCCTGATGACTTTGCAATTGCGAAGGGAGGTTTGCAAATGCGAACTAGGCAGGCCTGGGCTTCTTCGCAATTGCGATAAAGCCCTCGCAATTGCCAAGGCTGTTAGGCTTGCAATTGCGAGGGCTGACCTCACAATTGCGAGATCAGAGCCTACAACAATACCATATGCAACAGCCAATTTTCTCTAAGTCCCAAAATATTTTGTGGCCTATACAAACCTCACCCGAGCCCTCGGGGCTCCAAACCAAATATGCACACAAGTCTAAAAATATTCATACGGACTTGCTCGTGCGATCAAATCGCCAAAATAACATCCTAAACAACGCATTTACCACCAAAATGCATGAAATTCATAAGATAGTTCAAAATTACTATTTTCTCAACCAAGGGTCCGATTTATATCAAATCAACTCCGATTCTTACCAAATTTCACATATACGACTTAAACATTATATTGAACTTGTACCGGGCACCGAAACCAAAATACGATCCCCATATCATCAAGATCACACACCATTTCATTTCCAAAAGTCCTTATATTTTCCAGCAAACAATTTTATTTAAAAATTCTTTTCTCGGGCTTGGGACCTCAGAATTCAATTCCGGGCATACGCCCAAGTCTCATATTTTACTATGGACCTTACGGGACCGTTAAATTACGGGTCTAGGTCCGTTTACCAAAAATATTGACTGAAGTCAATTTTAATCAATTTTAAAGACCAAATTCAATATTTTTCTTAGATTTCACATAAAAGCTTCCCAGAAATGCACCCGGACTACGCACGCAAATTAAGGAGATAGAAAATGGGGTTTTCAAGGCCTTAGAACCCGGATTTGGATTCTAAAATACAAGATGACCCTTTGGGTCATCACATTCTCCATCTCTAAAACAATCGTTCGTCCTTGAACGGACATAGAAAAGTACCTGAATCGGTGAAAAGATGGGGATATCGGCTCCGCATATTGGACTCGGACTCCCAGGTCACTACCTCAATTGGCTGACCTCTCCACTGCACACGAACTGAAGGGAAATTCTTCGATCTCAACTGATGAACCTGCCGGTCTAGAATAGCTATCGACTCCTCCTCAAAGGTCAAGTCCTTGTCCAACTGGATAGTGCTGAAGTCTAACACGTGGGATGGATCGAGGTGATACTTCCGAAGCATGGACACATAAAACACTGGATGCACAGCTAATAAGCTCTGCGGCAACGTAAGTCTGTAAGCCACCTCTCCCACTCGATCAGGAATCTCAAAAGGTTCGATGAACCTAGGGCTTATCTTGCCCTTCTTCCCTAATCTCATCACGCCCTTCATGGGCGACACCCGAAGCAACACTCGCTCTCTGACCATGAATGCCACATCACGAACCTTACGATCGGCATAATGCTTGCGAACTAGGGTTTAGTTGAGAGAGCTTTGAGAGAAGAGGAACCTTATCCAGGGCATCCTATACCAAATCTTTAACCAACAACCGAGCCTCCCCCGACTCAAAACCATCCAACTGGCGATCAACATCGTCTACCATATAATGCCTCATAGGGATCTGGATGTTCGACTGGTAGTTGTTGTTGTAGGCAAACTCCGCTAATGGCAAGAACTGATCTCAAGAACCTCTAAAGTCAATAACAAATGCCCAGAGCACATCCTCCAAAATCTGAATAGTATGCTCGGACTGTCCGTCTGTCTAAGGATGAAATAATGTACTCATCTCAACCCGCGTACCCAACTCACCTTGTACTTCCCTCCATAAATGTGAGGTAAACTGCGTACCTCGATAAAAATTATAGACACGGGCACTCCATGAAGACGAACAATCTCATGAATATAGATCTCTGTCAACCACTCCAAAGAATAGGAAACTGCCATAGGAATGAAATGCACTGACTTAGCCAGCCTATCCACAATAACCCATACCACGTCGAACTTCCTCTGAGTTCGTGGGAGTCCAACAACGAAGTCCATAGTGATACACTCCCACTTCCACTCAGGAATCTCAATCTTCTGAAACAAACCACCAGGTCTCTGATGCTCGTACTTTACCTGCTGATAATTCAGACACCGAGCTACATATGCAACAATATCCTTCTTCATCCTCCTCCACCAATAATGCTACCGCAAGTCCTGATACATCTTAGCGGCGCCCGGATGGATAAAATACCGGGAACTATGGGCCTCCTCTAGAATCAACTCACGAAGCTCATCCACGTTAGGCACATAAACTCGACCCTGCATCATCAAGACTCCATCATCACCAACTATAACCTTCTTGGCACCTCCATGCCGCATTGTGTCCCTAAGACAAGTAAATGAGGATCATCATATTGTCGATCCCTAATAGCCTCAAATTAATGAAGAACGAGCGACTGTGCAAGCTAGAACATGGCTAGGCTCAGAAACATCTAACCTCACGAACTGATTAGCCAAAGCCTAAAGATCCAAAGCAAGCGGCTTCTCACCGACTGGAATATATGCAAGGCTACCCATACTAGCCGACTTCCTACTCAAAGCATCGGCCACCACATTGGCCTTCCTCGGATGAAACAAGATGGTGATATCATAGTCTTTCAATAGCTCCAACCACCTCCTCTGCCTCAAATTTAGTTCCTTCTGCTTGAACAAATATTGCAAACTCTTGTGATCTGTAAACACCTCACACGACATGCCATATAAATAGTGCCTCCAAAAGCGCGTGAACACTGGTTGCTAACTCTAAATCATGAACTAGATAATTCTTCTCGTGAATCTTCAACTGCCACGAAGCATATGCAATAACCTTGTCATTCTGCATCAACACTGCACCAAGTCCAATACGAGATGCGTCACAATATACTATATATGGACCTAAACCTATGGGCAAAACCAACACCAACACTGTATTCAAAGCTGTCTTGAGCTTCTAAATGCTCGCCTCACACTCGTCCGACCACCTAAACTGGGCACCCTTCTGGGTCAACTAGTCACCGGGGTTACTATAGATGAAAATCCTTCCATAAACCGACGGTAATAACCCGCCAAACCCAAGAAACTCTGGATCTCTGTAGCTGATGTGGGTCTAGGCCAGTCCTTGACTGCCTCTATCTTCTTCGGATCCACCTGAATACCCTCTGTTGATACAACGTGACCCAAGAAGGCAATTGAACTCAACCAAAACTCACACTTCAAAAACTTAGCATACAACTAACTTTCTCTCAAAGTCTGAAGAATGACTCAAAGATACTTCTCATGATCCTCTCGGCTGTGGGAGTAGATCAAAATATCGTCAATAAAGACAATCATGAAGGAATCTAGACAGGGCTTGAACACTCGGTTCATCAAATCCATAAAAGTTATTATATCGTTTGTCAACCCAAATGATATTACTAAGAACTCATAATGCTCGTACCGAGTGCGAAAAGGTGTCTTAGGTACATCGGATGCCCTAATCCTCAATTGATGGTAGCTAGATCTCAAATCAATCTTCAAAAACACTTTGGCACCCTGAAGCTGATCAAATAAGTCATCAATCCTTGGCAACGGATACTTATTCTTGATGGTAACTTTGTTCAACTGTCGATAATCAATACACATCCTCATTGACCCATCCTTCTTCTTAACGAGCAACACCGGTACACCCCAAGGCTAGACACTAGGTCTAATAAAGCCCTTATCAAGCAAGTCTTGCAGTTGCTCCTTCAATCTTTTCAACTCTGGTGGGGCCATATGATATGGCGGAATAGAAATGGGCTGAGCGCCCGGAGCCAAATCAACGCAATAGCCGATATCCCTGTCGGGTGGCATCCCAGGCAAGTTTGCAGGAAAAACCTCTGGAAACCCCCGAACAACTGACATGGAATCCATAGAAGGAACCTTAGCACTAGAATCGGACATACGCCAAACAAGCCAAACACCCCTTCTCGACCATACACTAAGCCTTCATATACGAGATAACCCTACTGGTAGAATGACCTGGAGTCCCTCTCCACTCCAATCGAGGTAACCCCGGCAATGCTAAGGTCACGGTCTTAGCATAACAATCCAATATGGCATGATAAGGTGACAGCCAATCCATCCCTAAAATGACATAAAATCCACCATATCGAGAAGTAGGAGGTATACACGGGTCTCAAGACCCTTAATAATAACCACACATGAGTGATAGACACGATCTACAACAATACAATCACCCACTAGTGTGGACACATGTACAGAAGTACTCAGAGAATCACGAGGCACAACCAAATACGTAGCAAAATAAGATGACACATAGGATTATGTAGACCCTGGATCAAAAAGAACCGAAGCATCTCTACTGCAAATTGAGACCATACCTATGATAACGGCATCGGATGCCTCAGCCCCAGGCCTGGCTGGGAAGGCATAACATCGGGGCTGGGCCCCACCACTTTAAACTATGTACCTAGGACGGCCTACTGATGGCTGGCCTCCACCTCTAGCTGCCTGACCTCCACCCTAACACCTCTACCTCTACCTTTAGCTGTCTGACCCTCCCCTTAGCTGGCTGAGCAGGCGGTGGAACACCCGGTGCCTGAACAATGGCGCGAGAACCCTAATGCTAAGAAATGCTCGACGCTCGAGGGCAAAATCTAGCAATGTTCCTCGGATCGCCACAAGTATAACAAGTCAGCGGCTGTTGGGACTACTGACTCTAAAACTGACCCTGATGGCCTGAGTAACCACCCTGAAAACTCTGGAGTGGAGGTGCACTGATAGGAGTTGTTGATGCACTATAAGGTAGCTGATCTGAATATTGCATATGAGAACCACGGCCACCTGGAGCACCATGAGAAGCCTGTAGTGCTAAATAAAATAGCCTGGGAGGATAGCCCCTACCAAAAGAATCCCTGCCTCCAGACGAGGCACCACTGAATCTGCCAAAATGACGAGGCCTCTTATCATACCCCTGACTGCTCCCCTAAACAAGAACCATCTCGACCCACCTGGCCACATTAACCGCATCCTGAAAAGAAATCTTGCTCCCTGTCTTCTTGGCCATCTGCAATCGAATAGGCTGAGTGAGTCCCTCAATGAACCTCCTCTCTCTCTCTCTCTCTCTCTCTCTCGGTGGGGAGTATAAGAAGAGCATGACGAGCCAAATCAACAAACCTAGTCTCATACTAGGTGACAGTCATAGGACCTTGCTGGAGGTGCTCAAACTACCTCCGATAATCCTCTCTCTGAGTGATAGGGAGAAACTTTTCCAAAAATAGCAGAGAGAACTGATCCCACGTCAAAGAAAGCGACCCAGCTAGTCTGGCCAAACAATAATCTCTCCACCATTTCTTGGCAGAACCTGACAGACGAAAAGTAGCAAAGTCGACCCCATTGGTTCCCAATACCCCCATATTCCATAGAACCTCGTGACAACTGTCCAAATAATTCTGGAGATTCTCTGAAGATGTACTGCCATAGGTAGTAGTAAAAAACTTGGTGAACTTGTCCAGCCTCCACAAGGCATCAGCAGACATAGCTGACCTATCACTGGTCTGTGCCACAACACCTAGTAGAACTACCCCAATTGGTTGAGCTGCTGGAGTCTGAAACTGGGGAGCCATCTGCTCCAGAGAGCGAGTAGTAGGAGTCTTGGCTCCTCCTCTAATCTGAGAGACGGTTGGTGCTACAGGAAATATGCCTACCTGAGTGACACTCTCCATAAGGCCCACTAGATGGACTAGAGTATCCTGGAGTACCGGGGTGGCAATGAACCCCTCTGGAACCTGAGCTAGCCCTATTGGAACGGTCTGGGCTGAAACCTCATCCTCAAAATCTACCTGAGGCTCTACCGTTGGTGCTGCTGCTCGAGCTCTGGGATGAGCCCTACCTCTGCCTCGGACTCTAGCTCTGTCTTGGCCTCTGCCCCTCGAAGAAGCTGCCATTGGGGGCTCGGGCTATTGGTCAGGTGATAAAGCGGTACGTGTTCTCACCATCTGCGAAAGAATATAGTGAAAGTTCAATTAGCATTAAGGAATCAAGTCGCACGACAGGAAAGATAGATGTGAAGTTTTTCCTAAACTCTGTAGCCTCTAGGGGATAAGCACAAATGTCTCTGTACCAATCCCTCAGACTCTACCTAGCTTGTTCATGAATTGTGAGACCTAGGCAACCTAGAGCTTTGATACCAACTTGTCACGACCCAGATTTTCCACCTTCGGGAATCGTGATGGCGCCTACTCGTGAAAGTTAGGAAAGCCGACAGTTAGAGTTTTTCAACTATTATTATTAACCAAACAGGTACAAATAATAATTAAAACAAAATAACTAAGAAATGAGGAAGTAATATAACAGTGCCACAACTCAAGTACATAGTTACCCCATAGATCTGGTGTCATAATCCACGAACGACTAAGATTTACTACAAATACAAGTCTGAAAGAAGTACAACTGTTCTTGAAATAGAAGAGACAGAAGAAACTAAAGTGTGGAAAGGGGACTTCAGGATCTGCGAACGCCAGTAGATCTACCTTGGTCTCCTTAGACTGAAGGCAGCAACCTCAAGCTACTCACTAGGTCCGGTACTGAAATCTGCATAAAAGTGCAGAGTGCAGTAGCAGTACAACCGACCCGATGTATTGGTAAGTGTCGAGCCTAACCTCGGTGAAGTAGTGACGAGGCTAAGACATGACAACCATATAAACCTATGCAGTTAAATCATATATGAATAGAACAATAATAACATGAAATAACAGATAAAGATGGGAAGGGGAACATGCTGCGGGGACTATCAAATTCTAACAGTAATTCAATAGAGAAGTATAATGAACATCATATTTGTATCAACAGGAATAATGAAACAGTAATATATGCACGGCATCACCCTTCGTGCTTTTACTCTAGTTCTCGCCATAATAAGCAACAGAAATGGCACAGCATCACCCTTCGTGCATTAACTCTCATAATCATGGAATGGCATCACCCTTTGTGCATTGACTCTCATAAGCATGGCACGGTATCACCCTTCGTGCATTAACTCTCACAATATTAGCACGGCATCACCCTTCGTGCATTAACACTCATAATATCGGCACGGCATCACCCTTCGTGCATTAACACTCAAAATATCGGCATGGCATCACCCTTCATGCATTAACACTCAAAATATCGGTACGGTGTCACCCTTCGTGCGTTACACTCTTCCTCACCTAAACAATAGAAACAATACATCCCGGCAAGGGAATCAAGAATAGAGACAATAACATCTCGGCAAGGGAATCAGCTATAACCAATCTCATTTCAACAGTTAACTCCATGAAATAAGTCTCAACTTGAGTCAATACTCAACAATGGTCAATTACCAAGAAAAATATCACAAGTCTCGTTCAACATGGATAATCATCAGTTTAAGCATGAACAGTACATAATAAGAGTCACAACAGTCACAACAAAAGACTCACTTGCATGCTCGACACCAACGTATAGATACTCGTTATCACACCTATACGTCGTACTCAACACTAACACGTAACAAATAAGACCACAACACATATTCCCTAAAGATAAGGTTAGACCAAACATTTACCTCAGATCATCGGACAAAATCAAGCCTCAATTACCGTTTTACCTCTCGGTTCCACTTCCAATCCGCTTGTATCTAGTCATAATTTACTTAATAACATCAATAAATGCTAAATAAACCAATTCTAATGCATGAATATAGATTTTCCAATGTTTTCCCAAAAAGTCAAAAATTGACCCCGGGCCAGCTTAGTCAAAACTCGAAGTTCGAACCAAAACTCGATTACCCATTGACCAACGAACTCAAATATGCAATTGGTTTTGAAATTTGAGCCACAAATTGAGGTCCAAATCCCCTAAATCTGAAAATCCTAATTTCTACCCAAGAACACCCAATTTCCCATGAAAACCCCTAGATTTTGAGATGAAATCATGTAAAAAGATGAATTAGATTGAAGAAGATGAGTTAGAAATCACTTACCTATGGTTTGAAGAAGTTTGGGTCTTTGAAAAATCGCCTAGGGATGTTTAGGGTTCGAAATTTTGAAGAATGAAGTGAAAATCCCGTCCAAAAGATGTTTTGATCAGGTGCAGATGTCGCAATTGAGACAGGAGCTTCGCAATTGCGAACCTGCTGCATGTCTGCTCCTCTCGCAATTGCGAGCATTTCGTCTCAATTGCGATGACTGGCCCATCCCTTATGATATTACCCATAACCATACAAACTCAAACATATGATTTATTCTCAATTCCATGCCCAAATTCGTGGGCAAAATTCAAAAACACCAATTTCTAGGTTTTTCTTCAAAATCCCAAAATTCTACAAATTTTCATGTCTAAATCCATATATAATCGAAGTATTTAACTCACAACTAGTAGAAATCAATTACTTCATGTTTGATGATGAAAATGGCACTCCAAAATTGCTCCAAAATCGGCTCTCATAGAAGAAGTGAAATGAAATTGAGCCAAACCCCCGATTTAAAATAAACTCACTGCCTAGGAGACCCTCCTTCGCGAACGCGGCAACACCCTCATGTTTGTGAAGGCCAATTTGCACTGCCTCCGGAAATCCTTCTTCGCGAACGCGGCAAGTCCCTCGCATTGGCGAAGCACAATCCGCCTCAGCCCCATATTTACTTTACGCGAACGCGGGGCAGGGATCGTGAACGCGAAGCACCACTGACTAACCTTTCACGAACACGACCCTCCTGTCGCGAACGCGAAGAACAAAAAGGCCCCAGTCTACTTCCTTCTTCGCGAACGCGTGAGGCCCTTTGCGTTCGCGAAGAACAAAACCAGCACCGGCTAACAGCAACAGCAGCTCAACCAAGAATTGGTCTGAAACCACCCCGAAACACACCCGAGGCCCCCAGGACCCCGTCCAATTATACCAACATGTCCCAAAACACATAAAGAACTTAGTCGAGCCATGAAATCACCTCACACAACATCAAAATCATGAATCACACCCCAAGTCGAGCTTAATGGGCTCTAGAACTTCAAACTTCTACATTCGATGCCGAAACCTATCAAACCATGTCCAATTGACCTCAACTTTTGCACACAAGTCATATTTGACATTACAGACCTACTCCAACTTTCGAAATCGGATTACGACCCCGATATCAAAAAGTTCACTTCCGGTCAAACTTCACAAAAACCTTCAAAGGTTCATTTGGCCTAGTATGTCAACTTGGGGTGCGTCAGTTCTATTTGTGAAAAAGAAGGATTGCACTATGAGAATGACTATACGAAGCTATGCCCAGACTTCGAATCCCAAACAGACATCGATAACATTGAAATGAAATTCAACTCAAATTTATGAATTTCTTCCAAAATGCAAATTTTTACAATAGACACTGAAATGCTCCCAGGTCATCCAAAACTCGATCCGAACATACGCCCAAGTCCGAAATCATCACATGAACCTATCTGAACCTTCAAACCCTAATTTTGAGGTCATTTACTCAAAAATCTAACCTTAGTCAATTCTTCCAACTTGAAGCTTCCGAAATGAGAATTCTCTTTTCAAATCAACTCTAAACTTTTGTAATTCCAGTTCCGACCACGCGTACAAGTGATAAGACCTTAAGTGAGGCTTCTCATGGCCTCAAACCACCAAACAATGTGCTAGAGCTGAAAATGAACGGTCGGATCATTATAGTAAGTGTTGTGGTTAACCCTTACTTGAGGGATTAGGACTTATTTGTCTACTTCCTACGTGTTTAAATGTGAGGGTACAACGTATATGTGAGATGACGAGTACTTATGCGTTGTTGTTGGATTAAAGCATGCGGGTGGGACTTGTTTCTGTGTAATTTACTGTCTTCTTTGATTATGACATCCATGCTTAGACTAGTTTATTACTTAATTTATCGTTCTTTCCACATTTATGAACTATTTGTGCTAATTGAGTATTCATTTTGGAATTTGAGGTTTGGTATTTTGGAATTGTTGTTGACATAAAGTTTATTCTCACTTATTCTATCTCCCAATTATTATATATTCATTGGTACATGGTAAGGGAGAGTATTAAAGCATGAAGGATGATATCGTGCCATTTATTGTTTCATTTACTGATTAATACATGGTGAGGAAGACAGTAAAAGCAGGAAGGGTGTTGTCGTACCATATTTATCGTTTCATGGAGAGATTGAAAGTAAAAGTACGAAGCGTGATGTCGTGCTAGTATTATTATTTCATGGTGAGGTTGAGAGTAAAAGCATGATAGGTGATGTCGTGCCATCTTTATTCATTATGTTTATTCGTTCTATTATAGGTTGATGGTTTATTGACCATTTCATGTTGTCATTTTCAGTTGTAGTTACCGTATCTGGTACCCCCTTTCGCATGTACCCTCCCAATAGTATGTGTTTGCTCTCTATTTGTTGTTATGTTGCACGTATATCTTTGTTCATATAGGTTTAATTACATGGGTGTCCTGTCATAACCTCGTCACTACATTGTCGAGGTTAGGCTCGACACTTACGGAATACATTGGGTCGGTTGTACTCATACTAAACTCTGTACTTCTTGTGCAGATTTTGGTATTGGTCCTAGTTGTACGTGAAGTGCATCAGCTCGATTTAGATTATTTGGAGACTCGAGGTAGATCTGCTGGCGTCCACAGACCTTGAAGTACCCTTTCCTCTTTCCTTATTTACTATTAATTTCATTCGAGATAGTTGTATTTATTTCAGACTCTATGTATAGAACCTCTAGAAACTTGTATACTTATGACTCCAGATCCAAATTATATTTTGATATGCTAGTTATTATACTACTTCACACTTCGTTTTAGTTTCATTTCTGTTTAATTGGTTAAATTGTTCGAAGTAGTTAAAATTGGCAAAGAATTACTCTAATGTTGGCTTGCCTAGTGAGTGAAATGTTAGGCGCCATTACGATCCCGAAGGTAAAAAT
Source organism: Nicotiana tabacum (assembly GCF_000715075.1). Taxonomy (NCBI): domain Eukaryota; kingdom Viridiplantae; phylum Streptophyta; class Magnoliopsida; order Solanales; family Solanaceae; genus Nicotiana; species Nicotiana tabacum. The sequence continues at coordinate 140,550,431 of NC_134087.1, read as the reverse complement.
TCTAGGTCGTGACAGTGGTAGCTATAGCAATGGTAGTGGTGGCTACAGAGAAGAGGATGCTGGTAGTGAAAAAGGAATCGCTAATGGAGAAAAAGAAAAAGAAAAAATCCAAAAATAGAGAAAAGGAAAATTAAAATAATATTGATGTGGTGTCACATGATTGGTGCGCGTGTTCACATACATTTTATAGGTAATTGTTACAACTCCAATGCGGTAATTATGTATTATCTCAACTATAAAATCCAACTTTTTCTAACATAAAACAAACCATGTTATTTACTTGTACTATTCCCACTTCTCGGATGTGGTTCTATTTAGTTCCCAACTTCTTCTCTTATTATTTTTAATTTTCCATTATCAAATAAAAATATTAAGTAATATATACATAAGATTTTGAAGTCAACTAATTAAGCTTTTTGTTTTGGTAAATCATCCACGATACAAACATATACCAAAATAACTCTCACTAGGATTCATAGGATGAAGGGTTGTAGTTGAGGAGAGCTAACTAACAAAAGGGTAAAATTGTGAGAGAAACGTGAATTGAGTGAAAACAAAAGGTAAATTTCACAAATGATCATATATTTATACTTTTTAACATAAAAATTACTTTCATCAATTCACACAAAAATCACAATTGTGAAAAAATACAACTTCTGACGCAATATCTTTTACTCCATAAGTTTTATTTTTTATTTTAAATCTAATAAATATTGATCAAAGAGCGTGAATTTGCTTTTTAATAACTACTCTCTACATGATACAACTTTAGGAAAGCGTCGAACACTTTTTAGGTTTAGCAGTACTTTTTGTTTTATTAATAAAATGTGAAAGTTACGAACAAGTCTCATAAAATAAGTAAAATGTGTGTAAAGAACTTTTAATTATTGATAATATATCAGACACATATTTAATAATAACTACTAATATGCACACAATATTCGTACCCAACTGTTCCTATAAAGTTTGAACGACCGTTTACCTTCTGTAAAATGTTGCTTCTATAATACTTTTGTATAATGAAGCAAGTAGTAGAACAAACCTAACAAAAATTACTAGAGTGGATCCACTCCCTAAAAATAATTAAAATGATTATCATTTTTGAACTTGAAATTTTTTTAAATTTTTTATATCGTAGCGCAAACATATTTTTGAACAATATTTATATTATTTTCAAAAGTTTATTCTCCTTAAAACAAGAGACATGCATAACGCGCGTACACTAAGTCTAGTTTGTTAATGTAAGCAACAAAATATCGTCGTTTTTATCCTTTCACATCATATTTGTCATGTTCTCCAACTTAGTAACCTAAATTCTCATTAAACGACGTTTATATGTTACATGTAACATAAGTTTACAAGTATAAGAACAAAATAAAAAAAATAAAAAAAATAAAAAGAACTACAGAAAACAAAAAGAGAGGAAACTATGAAAATCTAGTGTGGATGTCGAAAATTATATTGGATCAAAACTCCAAATATATTTGGGCTAGACTATTAAGTTGGATACCTACAAGACAAGCCCATTTATGTTGTCAACGACAAAGGGTCACATATTCTCTTTGAAAGAATTTCAAAAATCCCATAAACTCCTGAAATTTTCACAAAAATATCAAGATATCAAATAATATCTTTCTCAAGTCCGATCGTTTTTCCCCAATATCAACTCGGTGCGGTTGGATACTTCTTGATAATCAAATACTTCAAGAAGAAAATTCACATTGTTTACCCTTAAAAATAGATAATAATTGAATTTATACGCGGTTTTAAGGATACGTGAGTTAATCTAATACAAATAATTTATGACGTTAGATAAGCAATTAAAATATAGAGTAAATAACCAAACCAATGATGATACTGAATTGAGGCTCGGTCAAAGGCTTAATAAGAAGCTCGCATTCAGTTTCGAACCAATGCTTATGAAAACTTATGAACCAAAACAAGAACTTTAAACAACCTTTAGAAATAGAAAAAAAAAATAGATGTATATTATCTTGGTATGTGTATTACAGAGTGTCCCTTGAATAGTAAACCTCCCCTTTATAAAGTAGGGGAGTTTTACTCTAAGTACAATACTAAGAAAGGTAAAAATCCTCATTTTTGCTAATCATCGATATGCCGCTGATATGGGCCGAGATTTACGCCAGGATATCCGGTTGGACATGGATGTCACGGCCCTTTGTTAATCATGAGAGGTCGTTTGGTGATGCTTTCCGAGATCTCGTTATCCGAATCGGGTCCAGGGCACGGTCTCGATGGCTTCGGGGGCAGGTGTTTTATCCGAACTTTGATATGGGCGGCTCCCGACTTCGACTTTGATTTTGATTCCTTGCAGTTATGCTCTCACTTCGTTCTCCCTGTCGGGAAATCGGGATATTCATTACCCCGGTATTACCCATATATAGATAGTCTCCATGTTTCTTATAGAGAAGGTTTGTCGAAACGATGAGAAAGGACAGATGTTTTCTGGCTCCTTCTTTTGTACGTTACAACATAAACGATACATAAGCCATTACGTCCCGTTAGTCACATCGTTCTGACTTCGGATAAGTGTCAACCATCAGCTGGTTGCCTCTGAATACGAAGCAACACAAATTTTCTCTATAAAAGCTTCTATCCTTTGCTTTTTTCCTACTTTCCGACCAAGCTTCTACCCTCACACTTTCAAGTTATCATCAACTTTCTTGAGACCTTCATATCTTCATCTTTATTCTTTAAACTTTCATAGTAATTTCCAGGTTTTTACCCAGATTTTCCCCAATTCATTATACTCAACTCTTCATCCTTCAAACTTATTCTTCTTTCTACAAATTTTCAAGTTTTTTCAGATAGAAATGGCTAAAACATCTAAATCAGTTCCTCAACAAGTTGCCTCTTCATCTTCCCAACCGACCACCAGTACTGAGGCAGTTGTTCCTGAAGTAGTTACCCTTGAAACGGCTGCTCCCGAGGTGGCTGCTAACGAACCGTCTCTCGAGCCTCCTTTAAAAATATTTATTCACAGGGCTGCTCAATTGCAGATGACTTTAAGGTTAAGAAACCCTCGTGCAAATAGGACCAGGGTAAAGGAACATCAAGGTACATATGCTCAGTGACCAAAGATGTCCTTCCTATGGTCTGAAAGGACTGCAATTGGGAAGGTAAGGACGTTGTAGTCCCCAGACCCGAGGACGCTATTACTATCCATGTGGAGGGGTATTCAAGTATTTACACTTACCCCTTTACACTAGGCCCGGTGGACCCGGTTGTTTTAGATTTTTGCAAGAGGTACAAAGTGTGCCTCGGAAAAATCCATCTGTCTCTATGGAGAATCGTAATCCTTCTTCGTTATTTTGTGAATAAGACCGAGTCTCGTCAGTTTACCATCGATCATCTACTCTGTTTATATAGTCCCCCAAATTTTCTGAGAGGGACTGATAAAGCTTACTTGCCTGTCCAGCAAGACCCCATTTCTTAGCATTGATGAAGATGGAGAACGGGGCTGGTAGGGACGCTTTGTTCGGGTGAAAATTGAAGACTTGATCCCTCCCGAGTTCATGCAATTCCCTGAGAAGTGGAATACATCTCGTAAGTGCAGTCTCTCCTTAACCATCAATCTTTTCTTCATTTTCTTTCTTCTTATTCATACTTGTGGTTGTGTCGCGGTTTCCAAATGCGGTCCCCCAGCTAAAGGAGTGGATCGAGGTCATTTGCACACAGTTGACCTATTCCAATCGCACATGGTGCAAGCTTTTGAAGGGCCGATGGGAGGCCCGTTCTCATGGCAATGTCTTTCCCCGAACATTTAATACCATGCTTTTTAACTTACATCATACAGACTTTCTTCCCCTCCCCCCCCACCCCCTTCTTTTTTTGTAGGTTTGCCTAAGATCACCGAACTTAAGCCTTTAGAAAGGGACGAGGACGTGTCCTTATCTGTTGATCCCCTCATTGCGGGACAGCCTAGGGCTGCCGTGGGGGAAAAGAAGAAAAAGAAATGAAAGGCTTCAGGCTCCCCGAGCTCTGTGCTAAAGCCAAAGAAAAGAGTGGCTCGTGAGCCCAAGAAGAGCTCCAGTTCTCGGGTGCTGGATTTTGATTAGCTTCTTCGGCTCAAAGACGAGCCCGAAGAAGATGACATTTTTAGTGCCCATGGATCGACCCTTCCTGAGGAGCAGTAAGTAGCCAGGGGGAGATTCGTGAGGCCAACCTCCCTCAAACTCGGGCGACTGATGTTGAGATAGGGGCTGAGGACCCCCCGGGATGCCAGGATGTCGGCTCCACTCCGAAGGAAGCACCCGGTGTAATAGAGATTTCGGGGACGCCCTCCTACACCAAGTCTATGCTCGAGGAGGCCCAAGCAGGAAAAGAGAAGGCCAATAAAAAGGTCTATGGCGTGGGCGATCCCATTTATTCCTTTTTTAATGGTGTGGACTCGTCCGCATTGGAAGATTTTTTCGGGCTGGGTGACCTGGAAGTTCTGAAGAAGGACACATCCTCGGAAGATGGCGGGCCAAGTTCAAGCCCGAAATTGATCAATCAGTTCCCTGCTCCGATTGTGGACCCTGGTCGCAAGAGATCGGTTATTCTTACTGTCCTAGAGGATGCTCGGGTTTTGTCTGCTCCCGTGAAAATTGCCAACTATCTTTGATGCATGGTGACCAAGGAGGACCGGGCAAAAATGAATAAGGTGAATGTGCCATGCCTTCTCAACAAGCTGCAGCAGGCGCTGAACTAGGTAAGGCATCATTACGTCCTTTGAACTTTTCTTAGATTTTGATATTTCTCATGTTTTTCACCGTTTTGTAGGTCTTGTACTTCATCATGAGAGCTTACTCCGATACCAGGTCGAGGTCAATCAGCCCGAGATCGAGGTAAAGGAGCAGGCCCAAAAAAAAGGATATGCACAAGCTCCTCACTGAGCTATAAGAAGGGTCCAACAAGGACCTTAAAGTCGGGCTGGATAGGGCTCAGAAAGAAGCTTCGACCCTGAGGCGGGATCATGTCGACCTGGTCGAAAATGTAAAGGTCTTTGAAGTTACAAACAAGGAACTTTGGAAATTGAGCATTGGTCATATTCCTCATACGGACAGGATACTACTGGCCCACCAGGAAAAAGGATGCTGCAAACTTCGTGGGGAAATGCAAACAGTGTCAAAAGTACGCCCTAATGATTCACCAAACAGGCGAACACCTCCACTCGGTCACCACCCCTTGGCCGTTCATCAAATGGGGTATGGACATCGTGGACCACCTCCTAGCAAGGTGAGGTAATGTACGATTCCTTTTGGTTTTAAATGACTATTTCTCTAAATGGGTGGAAGCAGGAGAATTCACCCATTTATGGGAACATGAGGTAATTACCTTTATATGGAGAAACATCATATGGCAATTCGGGCTACCCAAGGAAAACAGTTGTGACAACGGACCCCGGTTCGTAGGAAAGAAAACTGCCAAATTCTTTGAAAAATGGCATATTAAGGGGATACTCTCAACCCCATACCATCCAGCGGGTAACGGGCAAGCAGCATCCTCCAATAAGTCCATGGTAAATATCATGAAGAAAAAGCTCGAAGATGCCAAGGAACTATGGTCGAAAATACTACCAGAAGTATTATAGACCTACCGAACAACTCCAAAGACGAGCAAAAGAGAGACGCTCTACTCTCTGGTCTATGGGACCAAGGTAATAATACCGGTCAAGATCGGAGAACCTAGCCTAATGTACTCCTATGAAAGTGGCACGAGTAACGACGAGAGTAGAAGGCAGGAACTCGATGAAAGAGACGAACGAAGAGATATAGCCTACATAAGAATGGTCTCCCAAAAACAACAAGCGGAACGCTATTACAACAAGAAAGCAAAGGTCTGCGATGTTTGGCTATAATTCTATATTTTTAGTGCATTGTTTACTTTATATTTTGGTGATTTAATGCTAAATTGTACTATATTTGTATTTAATTGAGTTTATTTTATGTGTTGGTACTTCGGAGATGAGATTGGGAGGAAAGCAAAGATGTTTTGTGTATTTTATACACTACAAATAATAGGCTCATGAAGACATAATGATGGGTGATGAATAAATTAAGAAAAGAGAAAGAAGGAAATCTTGCCTAGAGAGATATGAAGCAGCAAAGTTAAGCAACCAAAACAAGTCCCAACGTAGAAATGAAAGGATAGTGACGCCAACTAAACTGGTCGCGTTAATTGTTGCAAGGCACTCCAAAACGGGCCCAAGTCACTTGCGACACTGACCGCGATGCAGTGACGAATCTGGACGGAGATTGTTGTCCATATTTTACTTGGACTTAGTTATTTCGTTGACATTTTTCCCCACACTTATAAATAGTCGTTAAACACAATTTTTATACAACTTTTAGCGATAGGAGAGACAGAGCCGTTGTGGAGGCCGTATTTCTTCTTTTCTTCCACCAAATTTAGTAATTTTTATGTTTCTTTATAAGATTTGTTGTTTGGCTACCATGTCTATGTGGAGCTAAACTTCACGTTCTAGGGTTATGGTTCTTTCATGACTATTGTTATTCGGATATTGATTTTGATTTCTTAGTTTATCATATTGGTTTGTTTATTCAATGTTGCGCCTAATTATTTTATTGTTTAATCACCAATTGATTACTATCTACGAATCTAGAATTGAACTCGAAAGTGAGAATTCTAGATTGCACATAGGATTGAGTAGAGTAAGTTCTTGAACCTGGGCATTGGGGAACAGATTCGCATTTAGGATAGACATATACGTAATTGCCTTTCTTGGTTAATGTACAGGAATTATAAATGTATTCTTGTTAGTTCTAATTTTATAGACATCTAGGAGTTAGGTTAGCTTGAATAGGCGAGTAAGAACTCGACGGATTCTTATGAGCAATATTAACCCTGTCAACCAATGAACTAGATGAATTAGTTAGTCAATTCAATTGAAAAATAATATAGGAATGTTAGATAGCTTACAACCCTAGATCATTTTCATTACATTGTATCTAATCTTCCTTTGTTTAGAGTTCTTTATTTATTTATTATTTTACTTTAATTACTTTAGTATCACTACTTTTGGGTTCAATTCTTATTTAGATAATTGGGATAGTTTAATTTAGTTAATAGCTGATAACAAGTCCTCGTGGATTCGACACTCTATCTTATCACTTTATTACTTGACGACCGCGTATACTTGCATGTACGTTTAGCTGCAACAAGTTTTTGGCACCGTTGCTGGGGACATAAAATTAGCTATTTTTCTAGATTAGACTTTTACTTTAATCTTTACAGGTTTTGTTTTTTTTTTCATTTTTGTAAATATTTTTATTTTTATAACATGTTGATTTTTCTTAGTTTGTTTCTAGCTCTCTCAACATGACATCTGGGGATGAAATATATGGAGGTAAGGTTAGTGATGAAGACGCTTGGTTAACGGAAGACTTTTATGGACCATCTTTATGGGTTTGTCATTACCTGAACTCTGGGAGGTTAGAAGTTGAATATGGAAGTAAGGGTTGATATTGGGACGGATATTCACAATTAAGGGAATATGCGGAACGATGTTATCTTCTAACAAAGTTGGTAAATGATTGGTCGAAGGAGAGAGTTGATCTTGCACAAGAAATTGACAAGTTTGGCTTAGCTTTGCACAACTTGGATGCAGATTTGAGTGCAAAGGTTGATGCGTTCAACGTCCAACAATTTAATGATGAGTTGTGTGAAGCTAAAAAAATCTTCTAGACCAAATTGAGGAGCTAAAACGAGAATACCAGTCATCAGACCATGTTTTTCTTGAGGATGCCAATATTGAGAAGAGTGTTCTAGAGTCATATGAGGGAGTATATAACATTACTTTGGGATACGTGAGTGTGTGTATATATGGGGATGTAAATAATAGTACAATTTATGGGTAAGGGCGTATTAGACCTTATTCCAATTATTTTTTCACATTGTATTTGTCACACCTCCTTTTTCCTACATACGGAAGGAGTATAAGGGAGTTTTTTCAATTTAAGTGACAGTCAAAACGGGATTTATTTATTTATTCAGAGTCGCCACTTGGGATAATTTATTGTGCCCCAAGTTACCGATTTAAAATCCCGAATCGAGGAAAGATTGACTCTGTTTTACAGGCCGCGAATACAGAAATCCAAGTAAGGAATTCTGTTAACCCGGGAGAAGGTGTTAGGCATTCCCGGGTTACGTGGTTCTACCACGGTCACTCAACTATTATAATTGGCCTATTATCTGATTTTAATACTGTTTTAGCCTATGGTTCAATTTCAACTTTACAACTGCTTTTATTTAATTATTTTTAGGACAGATTCAATGTCATCTAAAACACGTCTTGAACCACGTCACATAAATGCACCCGCGGTCCACAATACATTTTATCTAACGTTGTTGAGATTTGGATTTGAGTCACATAAATGCATGCCCGAGTTTAGGAAAGTAATTTAAATTACGCGCCTAAAGCAACTACGCACTTTCAAATTTGCGAGAGCCATGGAAAATTCGCTAATGGAACATCTCGATTTCTAAGGGTTCAAATTAATTAAGTGAGGGCCATGCATTTTGAGGTTTTGTTTGGCACGGCAAACCTCGATTTATTCTAACCCAAAAAGGTTTCTAAATTAGCTCATGAGGGCCATAAATTATTCATTTGGCTAATATGGCACACCTCCGATCTAAAAAAACCAAATTAATTAAAAGAAGACTAAAATTGTAATTACTCTAAGCTAAAGTCCAAACTAATTCAGCAAAAATCAATGACTAGTACTAGGCAACGTCCAATCTACTTCAAAACCTGGGCCTGAAATGAGGCCCAATAGCATGTCAAAATTACAAGGCCCATAAATTGCTTGTTGCACAATAGCTTAAACTGAGCCCACGAAAATCCGGCTCTGAAGTCATCCCATTGTAGCGAAGCTGGGATTCAGGATCAAACCCCTTTAATGGCGCAAAACATACGTTAAATTTGGAATTAAAGCTGATTCTAAATCAATTTTTTTTAATTAAATAAAATAGATAATAGGTGAATTGCAGTTAAGACTCATAGATCCTATATGGTTTGACACTGTACCACCACAGCCTTAAACAATAATTTTAATAACTGAAAATCCAAACAAAACCTGTAGGATCATGGATTCAAGAGAGAGTACTGCCCAAATCGATTAACTTAAGAACCATAAAGAATCATTTGTGCCTTGCACACATGCTAATAATAAATTGACTAGAACTTAAGGTAAAAATAAGAATCCAGAGTTTGACTAAACAGACTAGTACCCAAACTTTCATAAAAGTTCCAGACCAAATATCATGATAAAATGTTCAATTATACAACACCAACGTCTAACCACTAATTCAACTAAACAAATTGTTAGCCAAGTTTTCATGGTAGTCTCAAGTTAAATACAATGGTAGAAACTCACTTACTCAAACCAGAACTCAATCAGTCGAGACAACAACATCAGGTTTTAAAAGAAAATCAAAATAACACAATTGAATCAACAAAATAAACTAAGTTATGCTTTAAACTTCTGCCTTGCATTTCATTCCTTAAGTCAAACTTCACAAACAAATGAGGTTCAGGAGCATGTACCTGAATATAGTAACAACAGAACCAGAAACTCAGTTTTTGAGATTAGGAAGAAATAAACAGCAGCAATAGATCAATAGTGAGAAGCGTCAACAGGAATCAACTCAAACCCAGCAATGGAATAGTAAACCAACCAGCAGAAACTCAAACCAAAACTTTCAAAGATCTAGAGTTCAATCCATTTCAACCTAAGTGTGAGATCTCATCATTTTCCGTAGTTTTAACTAAGTAATGAAGATCAGAAACTATAGACTAAGCAAATTTGAGCCAATTTTTCAAACAAGTAATGCAAGAAAATTAGTGTTAGGTTCAAGTATATAGCCGTTTCAGTTTTTCTGGATTTTTCTTCTCTCAAAAAAAATCCCCCTTCTTTAGTCTCAAGTAATGATGCCTTTATAGGCAAGCTCTTCGGGCAGCCTAAAAGGATCAGTTTTTGCACTTTGCACCTTTTGATATTTTTATTTTAGCTCCAATACCCTTAATTCAGAAATTAAACTTTCAAGTTAATCCCCATCCCAGCTTCCTAGAAGCTTCCCTAGTCTGTTTCTGAAATATTCCCTACGCCAATTACCCAGATTACCCCTTAAACCTCTGAAAATTACACCTCTAGCCAGAATATGGGTCAAACTGACCCGACTCAATTAGGTATGGGTCTGTAACACAAGTTGAATTCCCTCTTGGGCTCTTGATTTTTTCAGAGCCCAATTCAAATCAATCAAAGATTCACAGTTTTAAGAACTGATCAAAATTTCCCAAAAGAAAACCCGGAAACCTTTTAAAATGCAATCAAAACAAAGAAGAGGGTGAATGAACTAATTAACCTAAACACATAGCAGGAAATTACCTAAGTTATAGGCCTAATCAAATTAACTAGGTGACTAAACGGGAGATAAAATTAGAACAATAACCATGCTATTAACAAAAGAAACTAAACAAACTAAGCAGGACTGGAGAAATAGACTTGGAAAAGAAAAAAAAACTAGCGAAGAACAAACGGACAATTATTGACCTCGGCCAAGACTTTGGTCAAATTTCAATTGAGTTGTCCAAAGAAAAGAGAAGAAGAGAAGAAGAAAGAAGGTTAAAATACCACAAAATGAACAAAATAACAGAAAAAACTCTCCGAACAAAACTCAAACTCGAGACTTGATACTCCGATTTCATCCCCAAATAATGCCAATCGCTTGTTCTTTGTCAAGAACAAGCGAATAACGTTATTTCGTGACAAAACCAGCCCTAAAAACTCATGAGAACTGGAGCAATAACCCTGCATGTACAGGTTTGGATTTGGTTTCTAGGGCTCGAACTTTAGATTTAAGATTCGAGACGTTCTAGCAAGATTCGAGGGAAACGGAGTTGGGATTTGGAACGAGGGGGTCATGGTGGTTATGTGGTATCGATTTGGGGTCATTTGATAACGACGCCACCACCGGAGAGTGGAGAATTTAGGGGCGGCGCTAGGGTTTTGTTCTTGAGTCTCTGAAGATTGGGGGGCATGAGAGAGACGGTGAAAGAGGGGGGGTTAGGCGTTTGGACAGTTTTATATTAAAGGGACCCCAGTTCTCGTCCGTTGGATTAAAGGGAAACCAACGGCTGAGATTCAACCGAAGTAAAATGGAGTCATTTGGTAACTAAACGGTATCGTTTGGATTGTTGGTGGGGGAGACCGGTTGGGGCGGATCGGGGGTGGACTTTAAACTGGTATGGGAAAAATGATTTAGGCTGGGAATTTCAAACCTTTTTGGCCCAACAATCTGACTCTTCATTCTTCCTCTTTTCGTTTTCAATTCATTTTTCTTCAAAAAAAATTTCTTTTTTTTCATAAATTAAAATTAAAACCTAAATTAAATCCTAAAACTAAATTAATCTATCAAAAACACTAATTAAACCTAAATAATAATTATCATAACTAACTAAAAAACCAAATTTAAGGAAAATCTACCAAAATTCAAAACTAAAATTAGAACGTGCAAAAATAAGTTATTTTTTGTGATTTTCCATTTCTTATAAAACAACTAATTTGCTAATTAATCTAACAAAATGTAAGATTAAATCCTAAATGCAAATGCAACATATTTTTGTATTTTTCATGAATTAAACAAAATAAACATGCGCAGACAAATGCAAGCCATAACAAAAAATGCTATGAAAATCCACGAAATTGCAAACAATGGAAAAAATTATTTTGTTTTGAATTTGTGGGAGTAATTCATATAGGGCAAAAATCACGTGCTCACAACTGCCCCTCTTTGCTCGGAAACACGAAGAGTTTTCGTGCAAAGATAAAGTGAGCGGATACGAGCGATTATTTGCCCGTTTGAATACTCCGTTGGAAGCATTTTTGAAAGATTTGACCGCACCCTGCTTCCAAGGTTGCCTACATATCCTTGGCTATAAGGGAATCAGGTCAGTGTAGTTCGAGAAATTTTGGTAGCTGGGACTACCATGAAGCTGTGATTTCACTGTTGCTGCTGATGTTGTTGCTGCTTACTGAACTCCTTATTACACCAAGACAAAATAAAAGAAGCTAGACTAAACTATGGTCCATGCATTACAAAAATCCTATCTATATCTTTAAACTTGATCTTGCAGTTCCTGTCGCTCTATTGACTCGCACTCTCCAGGTGAAATTCCTTTGTTGCTGACTACCAACACTTGAATTGTTACTTTGTTCTTCAAGTGGGATCCTAATTACCGACACTTGAATTGCTTTGTTCTCCAGGTGGGCTCCTAATTACCGACACTTGATTTGCTTTGTTCTCCAGGTGGGCTCCTGATTACCGACGCTTGATTTGCTTTGTTCTCCAGGTGGGCTCCTGATTACCGATGCTTGATTTGCTTTGTTCTCCAGGTGGGCTCCTAATTACCAACGCTTGAATTTCTTTGTTCTCCAGGTGGGCTCCTGATTACCGACGCTTGATTTGCTTTGTTCTCCAGGTGGGCTCCTGATTACCGACGCTTGATTTGCTTTGTTCTCCAGGTGGGCTCCTGATTACCGACGCTTGATTTTCTTTGTTATCCAGGTGGGCTCCTGATTACCAACGCTTGATTTGCTTTGTTCTACAGGTGGGCTCTTGACTTCGACAAAATAGACAAAACAAAGAGAATTTTCTGTCCCGGTTTGGTAGCTGGGCACATCTGTGAGTGTTAACTAATTCATGTTACCAAATATCACTAATAATTTAAAAGCTAGATCCCAATGACAGTTCTAAAGCTAAATTATATATTCTAAATGTGTTATCTATGAAAATCTTAAAACTATATCTCATTACCCCGGAGGGTCCTGAAAATCAAAAATCAAGTCTTATCTTAAGAGTGACAACTTTTACGGCTGAATTATACCACACTACAGCAGAACTTATGCTAAATCTTGTTATCTAATGGAAATCTTAAAGCTAGGTCCCATTATTCAGGAGGGTCCTGACAACTCCTAATTGAATCTTATCTCAAGAATGAAAACTTTGAAACCAACTTATATTTCTTTGGGGTACATTTATGCTAGATCTTGTTACTCATGATTGTTTTGAATTTAAAACTAGGTCCCATTTTCCAGGAGGGTCCTGAGAATTTACTGTCAAACTTGTCTGATGCTTCCCTTTCCTTATGGAGGGTTCCTCCGAAATAGACAAAAATTTCTGTCCCTGTTTCAATCAAAGAAAAATCTTGTCAGTTTAAAATGTGGTGGTTAGTTTGTGGCATTATTGTTGAAGGTGGCCTCTCCGCTGCCGTGCTCTACTTTGACTGGCTTCCCCAAACTGGCCAAGAACCGCTTGACTTTCTGAATGACTTTTACCCACATGACCTTGGATAACCCCGACTGTTCTATACCCAACTGTTGTGTTACATCTCTAACCCATCTATCTGAACCTCTGCATCTCCCACGAAATTACTAAACCATTTCACCGATGGGACTTTCGCTGACCCTTTATATCCCATTTCACATCATACTATCTCTAGCAATGCTTGTCATACCTCCTTTTTCCGTACCCGCAGGGGTACAAGGGAGTTTTTCCAATTAAAGGACAATTGAAACGGGATTTGTTTAATTATTTCAGAGTCGCCACTTGGGAGATTTAGGGTGTCCCAAGTCACCAATTTTAATCCCGAATCGAGGAAAAGAATGACTCTATATTACAGTCTGTGTACCAAAAATCCGGATAAGGAATTCTGTTAACCTGGGAGAAGGTGTTAGGCATTTCCGAGTTCCGTGGTTCTAGCAAGGTCGCTCAACAGTCATATTCGGCTTATTTATCTGATTTTAATACAATTATGAACCGATGTGCCAATTTTAACTTTTTACCACTTTATTATTATTATTTTAAAAGAATGTGAACATCGCTTAAAACATGTCTTTGGACTGCAACCACATGAAATGCACCCACAATCCGGAACACATTTTATTCGATGTTTTGGGATTTGGATTTGGGTCGCATGAAATGCACACCCATGTTTAAGAAAGTAAATTATTAAACACGCGCCTAAAGAGACTATCGTGTTATTATTCTGGGAAGACCGTGAAATTCGCTAAACGGCCCTCCTGAATCCTAAGAAATTTTAAAACAAGTATTTACTGAGGGCCCCGCAATTTGTATTTTTATTCGGCGAGGCTCATCTCATTCTTATTTTTCAAGACATTTGCAACGTCGTGGACATGCATCTCGAACCACGTTACAATCAATGTACCCGCGATTTAGAGACACATTTCAACTCCGTTGAGATTTGGATTTAGGTCACATAAATGTGCACCCGAGTTAGGGAGAATAAATTATTAAAGGCGCGCCTAAAGCAACTAGCGCATTGTTATTTTGGGGAAGGCCGTAAAATTCGCTAAACGGCATGTCCCGAATTCTAATTATTTTAATATATACATTTAGAGGGCCCCGCAGCTTGTGCATTTTTTCGAGGCTCGTCTCATTTTTATTAAAGGCGAACCTAAAAAACAACTATGATTTTTTTTACCCATGAAGTCATCCGAGGTTAAACTAAAGCAACAATTTTAATAGGGAATAATATCCATGGTAAAATGAAAAAGAAATTCAACCAAAAAACGACACACAAACAGTTAATAGGAAATCCATATCATTTTTCCATTCCATTTTAAACAAATATCACAAATTTGGAAATATGTATGCACCTGTTCGAAGCATGAACAACAACCGAACTGGACAGACAACTATCGGAAACCTCTCCAACGATGGAATATCGGAACCTCGATGTCAAGCTCAACGTACCGGACCTCGACTCAACTCTTGGACCTTGGACTGGAACTCGACTTCAACACAAGGTCGAGCAGCTCACCTCCATGAATTCCGGTTCAGCTGGTGGGCGTGAGGATGGGGAAAACAGCTGCAGGGCTGCTTGGCGTGAAGCTGACGGCCTGTTTGGTCGACGACTGTGGGGTCGACGGGCAGTGTTTAATGGCTGGAGGCGTCACTGGACATGGGGACGACGAACAGCAGTGGTTGTCAGGGCAGTGGTCGAGGACTGAGCTGGTGGTTTGGACAGTAGGGTGGTGGTGTTTGGACGTGAGGGAGTCGATGAGGGAGTTGGTTGCGATAGTAGTGGTCGAGGGCTGGATTATGGTCGCTGGGCTGGAGCTGGTAGCGAGCCTGTTTGATGGTGGCGGGGTTATGGCCGCTGGGCTGGACGACGAGGGAACAACGATGGTGGACTTCAGTGGTGGTGTTTGGACGTTGGGAGAAGCTGGAAGGGTGGTGGTCGTTAGGGTTTTGCCTTGGTTTTTCAAAAGGTGGTCGACGGAGGAGAAGAACACAGCAGTAGTTGCTACAGCAGCAACAGCTGCTGCTCGACGGGGCTGGTGCGTGGGGCTGCCGGAAGGGATGGAGGGAGCTGGTGGTTTTGGCGTTGGGGGGGGGGGTAGGGATCGTTAGGGTTTTGTTTTGGTTCTTCTTCTTTTGAAGAAGAAGATCAAAAGTGGAAAAAAAATCCACCCTCCTCCAAAAAATCAAAATCTGTCCCTCCCTTGTGCCTTGTGTTTGCCCGTGCATTTGTAGCACTTGCCAAGGAAAATGAGCCCCACGCGTGGTGGGGTTCGAGACTTGTGTCCCCCACGCGTGGTGGGGTTCCCCGTGTGTCGTGTTCCGTCCGTGTTCCCCACGTGTGGTGGACTCGGATTATTATGGGCTAGGTTCGAAAATTAGGCCTAAAAGCGGGTAAGTTTAAACCCAAATATTATTCTTTTGCCCGGACCCGAGAATAAGAACACGACGTTGTTCGACTAATCCTATGTAAGCAAAGTAACTACCAAAATAAGACTAATATTTAAACAAAACTATATCTTTTTTAATATTTTTTCAAGATTAAAATAGCTCCAAAACATTAATAAAACTATTTTTGTTATTTTCGTTTTTTATATAAAGATAAAATATAAAGTAATATTTTTTGTATTTTTTTCAAAATTAAAATGACTACAAAACATTAATAGAACTATATTTTTTGGTAATTTTCGAAATTATGTAAAGTACAAAATAAGGTACTATTTTTTGTATTTTTCAAGTTTACGAGAAATACATAAACTAAAAGTTTATATATATATTTTTGTAATTTTTCTTTTTGCAACGAAATAAAGCAAAAAATAGTCAAAATAGGTATATTAGACCTAGATTACATATTTATGCTAAAAATGTGAAAATTCTCGGGGAGGGTCAAAAATCAGGTGTCTACAGCTGCCCCTCTTTGACTGGAAACACGAAGAGTTTTCCGACAAAGAACGACTAGACATGTTTTTGACCCGACCATTATTTGGAGGGACTACACTAAGGAAAGGAAGGGAATGTGACCGAGCCCTGGTATCTGAGCTGCCTACATATCCTTGGTTATACAGGAATCAGGCCACGTGTAATTCAGATATGAGAGAGATGGTATAGTGTACCGAGGTGAAGAGCCGATCGAGGTGCCGTTCCGTTGAGGTTCCGGTCCGTGGTCCTGTCATTACATCAAAAATGAAAACTGAAAAAAGACTAACTAAGCCTATCAGCTACTAGTTACAAGGATTCCTATCTTTAAGTCTTCTGAAACTTGGTCTTGAGTCTTGAATGGTGCTTCATACAGACTTTGGATTTGAACCTTGATACTTGCTAGTTATAGGTGCTAGTTCTTGAGCAGACCACATATGTTCTCCACTTCCGTACTTTGGATTCATTTTTTTTTTCTCTCTTTTTTTCTTGTTGTTTTTTTTTTGTGACCAGCCTTTTGTGAATGCTGGGGATTTTTTGTTGTAGCCTTCTGCTTCCCGGTGCTGGGGATTTTTATTGCTTCCTGTTGGGGATTCCTGTTGTAACCTTCTACCTTCCGGTGGGGTTACTGATTTCAAAATTTACAGTATAAGACTAAAAAGTATTCCTCTTGTTATACAGGTGGGCGCCTGAATGTAAAAATATGAAATGTATGCCCGCATTATACTGGTGGGCAACCTAGAACAGAAATGAAAAGACAGAAATGTGTTCCCGCATTATACTGGTGGGCGACCTAGAACTGAAATGTATTCCCGCATTATACTGGTGGGCGACCTAGAACTGAAATGTATTCCCGCATTATACTGGTGGGCGACCTAGAACTGAAATGTATTCCCGCATTATACTGGTGGGCGACCTAGAACTGAAATGTATTCCCGCATTATACTGGTGGGCGACCTAGAACTGAAATGTATTCCCGCATTATACTGGTGGGCGACCTAGAACTGAAATGTATTCCCGCATTATACTGGTGGGCGACCTAGAACTGAAATGTATTCCCGCATTATACTGGTGGGCGACCTAGAACTGAAATGTATTCCCGCATTATACTGGTGGGCGACCTAGAACTGAAATGTATTCCCGCATTATACTGGTGGGCGACCTAGAACTGAAATGTATTCCCGCATTATACTGGTGGGCGACCTAGAACTGAAATGTATTCCCGCATTATACTGGTGGGCGACCTAGAACTGAAATGTATTCCCGCATTATACTGGTGGGCGACCTAGAACTGAAATGTATTCCCGCATTATACTGGTGGGCGACCTAGAACTGAAATGTATTCCCGCATTATACTGGTGGGCGACCTAGAACTGAAATGTATTCCCGCATTATACTGGTGGGCGACCTAGAACTGAAATGTATTCCCGCATTATACTGGTGGGCGACCTAGAACTGAAATGTATTCCCGCATTATACTGGTGGGCGACCTAGAACTGAAATGTATTCCCGCATTATACTGGTGGGCGACCTAGAACTGAAATGTATTCCCGCATTATACTGGTGGGCGACCTAGAACTGAAATGTATTCCCGCATTATACTGGTGGGCGACCTAGAACTGAAATGTATTCCCGCATTATACTGGTGGGTGACCTAGAACAGAAAGTATTCCCGTATTTTACTGGTGGACGACCTAGAACAGAAAGTGAGAGGACAGAAATGTATGCCTCTGTTATATGGGCGGGCTCCCAACTTCAATACTGACTTAGGAGGAAATGCCTCTCCTATGGGTAAAACTAAACTTAGGAGGAAATGCATCTCCTATGGGTGAAACTAAACTTAGGAAGAAATGCATCTTATATGGGTAGTAAAAACTTTAGGAGGAAATGCATCTCCTATGGGTAAAACAAACTTTAGGAGGAAATGCGTCTCCTATGGGCGAAACTAAAACTTAGGAAGTGCGTCTCCTATTGGCAAAACTAGACTTAGGAAGTGCGTCTCCTATTGGTAAAAATAGACTTAGGAAGTGCGTCTCCTATTGGAAAAGACGTGAAATGTATTCCCTTGTTATACAGGTGGGCGCCTAATGGTAAAGACACAAAATGTATTCCCTTGTTATACAGGTGGGCGCCTAAAATATGAAATGAACAGACAAAAAATATTCCTCTCGTTATTCAGGTGGGCGCCTGTCTTCAACAACTTAAAAGATAAAATCCTATTTGAGGGCGGATGAACCCAACAATCCTATTCGAGGGCGGAAGAACCCGAACTATCCTATTTGAGGACGGATGAACCCAACATATCCTATTTGAGGGCGGATGAACCCGACATATCCAATTTGAAGGCGGATGAACCCGACATATCCTATTCGAGGGCGGATGGACCCGACATATCCTATTGGAGGGCGGATGAACCCGACATATCCTATTCGAGGGTGGATGGACCCGACATATCCTATTGGAGGGCGGATGAACCCGACATATCCTATTTGAGGGCGGATGAACCCGACATATCCTATTCGAGGGCGGATGAACCCGACATATCCTATTCGAGGGCGGATGAACCCGACATATCCTATTCGAGGGCGGATGAACCCGACATATCCTATTCGAGGGCGGATGAACCCGACATATCCTATTCGAGGGCGGATGAACCCGACATATCCTATTCGAGGGCGGATGAACCCGACATATCCTATTTGAGGGCGGATGAACCCAAACATATCCTGTTTGAGGGCGGATGAACCCGACATATCCTGTTTGAGGGCGGATGAACCCGACATATCCTATTTGAGGGCGGATGAACCCGACATATCCTGTTTGAGGGCGGATGAACCCGACATATCCTGTTTGAGGGCGGATGAACCCGACATATCCTGTTTGAGGGCGGATGAACCCGACATATCCTATTCGAGGGCGGATGAACCCGACATATCCTATTCGAGGGCGGATGAACCCGACATATCCTGTTCGAGGGCGGATGAACCCGACATATCCTGTTCGAGGGCGGATGAACCCGACATATCCTGTTCGAGGGCGGATGAACCCGACATATCCTGTTCGAGGGCGGATGAACCCGACATATCCTGTTCGAGGGCGGATGAACCCGACATATCCTGTTCGAGGGCGGATGAACCCGACATATCCTGTTCGAGGGCGGATGAACCCGACATATCCTGTTCGAGGGCGGATGAACCCGACATATCCTGTTCGAGGGCGGATGAACCCGACATATCCTGTTCGAGGGCGGATGAACCCGACATATCCTGTTCGAGGGCGGATGAACCCGACATATCCTGTTCGAGGGCGGATGAACCCGACATATCCTGTTCGAGGGCGGATGAACCCGACATATCCTGTTCGAGGGCGGATGAACCCGACATATCCTGTTCGAGGGCGGATGAACCCGACATATCCTGTTCGAGGGCGGATGAACCCGACATATCCTGTTCGAGGGCGGATGAACCCGACATATCCTGTTCGAGGGCGGATGAACCCGACATATCCTGTTCGAGGGCGGATGAACCCGACATATCCTGTTCGAGGGCGGATGAACCCGACATATCCTATTCGAGGGCGGATGAACCCGACATATCCTATTCGAGGGCGGGTGAACCCGACATATCCTTAAGACATGAAAAATTATCTCGAATACTTGCTGGGGATTGGGATGAATTTTCCCTTTCTACCTTCCCCATTTTATTTTTTATTTTTTTTATTATTCTTTTTATTATTATTATTATTATTATTATTATTATTATTATTAGCTTCTTCCTTTGAAGACTAACCGCTGAGGATACCGATTTTCACCAAACTTGGGTTGGACTCCTCAAACCTGCTAGGGATAACACTGTTGGGGAATTATTCACTTACCTGTTGGGGGTAAAATGTTATCAGCTGGGAATAACGCTGTCGTGGATAATACTGCTGGGGGATTTTGATTCCTTCAGAACTAGTGCTTCACTCTTCGGAAGGCTGCTGGCCTCTTGCTTTTCTGAGTTCAAGTTTTATCCCTTTGCTGGAGAACAACTTCCTCCATTGAAACTTATTATGTTGGGGGCAACACTGGTTCTAAGACCATTTCCCTTGAGACTGACATTATCTTTATTCTTCCCCGAATGGGTATCTGACTTTCAGAAAATTTTCTGCCCCAGTTTGATAATATCTCTTGTGGCATGCATTTCTGGCATCAATGTCATTTCCTTTACCTGTTTCAAATCGAACAAAACGTGGTGGTTGGTTGTGATACTCCCACTGGGATGGTTTTCCCTTTCTGCTTCCTTGCTCTGCGCTCCACAACTCGTTGGGGATGATGCCATTTGCTGGGGATAATCCCTTTCTGCTGGGGATATCCATCTTCTTTTGTGACATAGCTCGGAAACTGGCATTTCCCCGACCTTTTAGTCTAGGATGAATTTCCCAAATCATGCTCACTACTTTCCTTGCTTTGTTTACGGGCCTTGGCCTTGAGGTTTATAACCTTGGTTTTGGCAAGGATATCCCTCTTGACATTCATCAATCCTTTGTCAATTCCCTTTTGCTGGGGATATCTTTCTTGACACTGGCCTCGCGCTTGTTCCTTGCTGACTATACCATTTGGATGTACTAGCCAGATCTCATTTTGTATAATTGGAAAGCTGATGGCATATTTTGAAGTCACTTCTCACTTGTTCTGACCAAACAGACTCTATTGGGGAATTTTTCTATGAAAGGAAAACGATAAAAGGGAACGGGATAAAAAGACAAATGGAAACGATAACTCTTTAACAAAAGAAACTATAAATAAAAACCTATCAAACGCAGACACCGACTCTAATGGTCATGACATGCACATGTGGCCTATCCTCCGCCGTCAATCGTCTTTCAAGACCTTCAATTGGCAATTCCCCATCTGATTCTCAATCTTATTCGACTTGTAGTGCCCGAAGGTTTTCACTATCAAGTCTCTCTCATTTTGGTTTCTCTCTCATCTTTCGTCGCCTTATGGTGCCTGTGAAGGTTTTCACCGATAAGACTCTCTCATTTGTATCACTTTCCAGCTGGGGATTTGGAGTGTCGCCGGTATGACTCTTTCTGCTGGAGATTAGAGTCCTTTCTGCTGTGGAACAGAATGTTATGTTCGCCGGTAAGACTCTCATTTGTCTGACTTGGCATCTTTTGAAGACTGATCAGAAGGTCTTTCTTTGGACCGTAATGTGGGTTTTTGGATAGGGCTAGAAAGAAAGGGTATTAAAGGCTCAAAAAATGAATCGATTTTGGGTTATTAATTACAACCTTCGGAACTAGATTTATTTACAACAAACGCAACCTCTGCCCCAGTTTCTTGCTTGGGGATATTTTAATTGATTTTTTTTTCATTTTCAAAATTATGACCGAGCCGTGAAGCGCCTACGTATCCTCTTTGAGGAATCAGGTCAAACGTAGTTCCCAATTCCTCTTTTACATTTGACTTTCTCTTTTTTTTTCGTTATCATTTTTCTTTTCTTTTCTCATTTCTCCTTTCTTTTTGTCGTTCGTTTTTTTTCTTTTCTTTCTCTCTTTTTTTTTCTTTTATTCTTCTTTTTTTCCGTTTTGTTGTTTTCTTTTTTTTTTCTTTTCTTTCTTTTCTTTCTTTTTTTTTCTTTTTGTTTACCTGTCATGTTTGCGTTTTCTAGTCGTTTCTAATGATTCCGAAAGAGGGGTACGAAAGAAAAAAACAATAAGGCTCAAAAGGGGTTAACGAAGGATAAAGTGTTTAGGTAGCAGAACAAAATGCCTTCGTCATTCCAGTCTTCAAAACATGTCAAGTGCAAACAACACAATTGAACATAGATTTATAGTCTCTTCCGATGGTGCTGGTCTTGACAATTATGTTAAACCTTTTATTTTCCTTTGTCATTTCTAAAGCACCGTTGGGCGACACTCTCATTATCTTGAACGACCCTCATGCCAATTTGGCAAATCTGGCTTTTAACGGTTTTTCTTTGTATTTAACTTGCCCTAATTCCACGTGACTCGAGCTCCGAATAATCTCAACCGTCCTTATTTCCTTTAAATGGTCTGATCACCTTTTCGGGATTTTATGATTAACTTTAAAGACTAGGCCCAAACTGTGTGCGCATGTCATGTCACTAGAATCGGCGCTGAACAAAATGACAAAAGGACTAAACAAAGAGATGAATGGAAATAATAAAAGACAGGATTTTGTATTAGACTACCGGTGAAACGGTTTGAATAACAAAACAAACGAAACAAACCAGAATGAAATCCTAAAATAACCTGGACAAAACTTAAACAAACCGATATGACAAAATGGAAAGATAAGAAAGTTTGACACAGGACAAAATCCGAATTACAATCCTAATAATCCGAACAAAAGAAATGACAACAAAATAAGCCACCAAATGCCTCTTTCTTGCTAACCAAGGAACGGAGCGTCCTCCCACTTTATCAAAACTGGCATCTTAGCCACTGAGCTTTGCATCGGTATTGTCAAGACCATTGCCAGCTTCAATATCAGCAACCTCCGTCAACAAGTTTCCAATAGGATTCAAGTGCTTCTGTTATCAGGCCTGATCCCCGCAGAGTGTATATCATGAGGTGCAAACAAAGGATTCTGGGCGTCATTGTCCGGCTTACCACAAACCAACCACCTTAATTTTCTTTGCGAAACAAACAGGTTAGAATGGACTCAGTCGGTCCTCATTATTAACAACATTTTTTCATTTTCTTTTTTTCTGATTTTTTTCATTCTTCTTTTTTTCTATTTTTTTTCATTTTTCATTTTTTCTTTTTTTTCCATTTCGTTTTTTTTTCATTCTCTTTTTTCATTCTCTTTTTTTTTTGCTTTTTTTTTGTTGTGGTCGAATCTTATGGAGATTGCCTACGTATCATGACCCCGCATGAATCAGACCGAGCGTAGTTCGGAACAATAAAAGATAAACAATAATAAACATTTTTTTTCAATTTTCATATTAAAACAAACTGGGTTTCAAAGGTTTGAAGATGACCTACAAACTCGAAAATCAAACAACCCATATATTCTAGTCAAAAGATTTACAAACTTCAAAAACAAATGGCCAACTTCCTTCCTCTGTTTGCTAATTTTAACCAAATGGTTGTTTTTTGCAAATGTGGCTCCTTCCAAATTCCACATGAATTTTGAGGCCGGGGAGGATTATTTTATGACACTTTACAAACTTGTCCTTTCTTTTACGAAAATAGTCTTTCGACAACTGAAAGATACTCTAAGGCTATTTCGGCAAGAACGGTTTAAGACGCGGCCGAAGCTGGCTCGGCTTATCATGACAAAATTCAAACGGTATTCACCTGACCGCTGACTCTTTGTTCTTTTCTTTTTCGAATTACAATAAAAACCTGGTGTTGCAAACACGGCCCTTCAGCGCCTCGGGGCGAAGATTTTTAAGGCTGTGTGGGTCAACTAGACCAAAAATCCTATACATGACCCAAAAGGTGGTTGTTTATGCAAAGTCAGCCTTCCGGCGTCCCTTTCGGGAACATTCGGCTATTTATGACAAAACAACATCACCTGACTTATTTATGACTCTTTTTATCGTTTTTGAATTTAGAAAAGTCAATATTGCAAACACGGCCTTTCCTTGTCTCGGGGACGAGGATTTTTAAGGCTGTGTGGGTCGACTGGACAAAATCTTAAAAAATGACCCAAAGGTGGTTGTTTATGCAAAGTCAGCCTTCCGGCGTCCCTTTTGGGAACATTCGGCTATTTATGACAAAACAGTATCACCTGCCTTCTTTATTATTATTTATTTGTTTTTGGCTTTTTAGCAAAAAGGTGGGGTTGGACCCGATGGGGGTTGCCTACGTATCTCACATCCGGTGAGAATCAAACCCGCTTAGTTCGGGCAATCAAGAATAAGTAGATGAACTAACTTTTTTTTTTGAATTTGTGAAAGAACTACTTTAAAAGAAGAAATGAAGTATTTTGGATTTTTGATTGATTTTCTTTTTAAAAGAAATACTTCTAAGATATATTTTTTGAACTTTCATTTGCCTTTTTTTTTATTCTAAAGGAAAAGAAGAAAATATTTTTCGGAATTTTACCTTTAATAAAAGAAATGCTTCTAAAAATGTTTTTTTTTGAATTTTGAATTTTCTTTTCAATTTCGAAAGAAGAATCAAAATATTTTCGGATTTTTTTTATTTTATTATATGTAATTTTTTCTTTATTATTTTGAATAATTAAAAAGACTTTCTAAAGAAGTCAATAATGGAAAATATTTTTGGATTTTTTGTTTTGAAAATTGGGGGTCTAAAAACTTTTCTAGACTTTTTGGCAAGACAAATATTCTTGCAACAGATAAAGATATTTATACATTTTTTGGAAATAAAGAAAAACTTTTTGGATTTTTTATATATATTTATATATCTATATATATATATACATTTGCAATAAATAATAAAACCACTTTCAACGCCCGACTCTTTTTTTTTTAATAAATAATAAAACTTTTTGGACTTTTTGACATTTTTTTTCTAAAAAAAACAAGACGGCTAATAAAACAAACTAATAAGACATGTTTTTTTTTTCATTTTCTCAAGATTTTTTTTCCTAAAAATAAGTAGTTATATCTCTACACTGTTATTTTTTCCTCTTTTTCACGATTTTCTAATTTGTGGAAAATGATGACAACATACAAAATCTTTTTGAATTTTCCAATGCTCTTTTTTATTTATTATTATTTTGTTGCCCTTTTTTTATATACATATTTTTTTTTTTTATATTTATTATCATTTTCAAAAATGTGGCATGGGAGACATAAGG
This sequence comes from Nicotiana tabacum, assembly GCF_000715075.1. Classification (NCBI taxonomy): domain Eukaryota; kingdom Viridiplantae; phylum Streptophyta; class Magnoliopsida; order Solanales; family Solanaceae; genus Nicotiana; species Nicotiana tabacum. Next base: position 140,525,386 of record NC_134087.1, on the reverse strand, counting down.
ATTTCCAAGACATCTTGGATTCCGCACATGTTCCCCGTGCGCTTTTCCCAAAATATGAAGCATGGGGGGCATAGGGAATTCCAAGACTTCTTGGATTCCACAAATGTTCCCGTGTGTTTTTTCCAAAAATGAAGCATGGGGGACATAGAGGATTCCAAGACTTCTTGGATTCCACAAATGTTCCCCATATGCCTTTCCCAAAAAATGAAGCATGGGGGACATAGGGAATTCCAAGACTTCTTGGATTCCACAAATGTTCCCCATGTGCTTTTCCAAAAAATGAAGCATGGGAGACATGGGGAATTCCAAGACTTCTTGGATTCCACAAATGTTCCCCATGCTTTTGATTAAAATAACACCATGCTAAAAAAAACGTGCGGCCTTCTTATTAAACGTGATCAACATAACAAGGTGTGTCATTTGTCGGCAACTATCATCGGTCCGCCAATTGACCCATTCACCCTTGAATAAATACAACATGTAGCACATAGGATGCCAAAAGATGGTCTATTATTTTCAGGTTGCTTGTCCTAGACGGACCCAACCCCTGTGTTGAGTCCCCTAAGTCAAATGCACATGATGCAAATAAACGTTCCTACTAGGGATCCGGCATGAAGCTGAGTTATTCTAGGTTCAAAACCTGGGTGTTTGTTCTAAACCTGGCTTACCCGAGCGGACAGCTCGAGCCGAGGGGGGCAGCGTACCGGGAATACAGAAGCTTCACCGGCTTAGCAACTTGTCCAAACCTCGTTCTAAATTGGGATTTTACACTATACAGAAAAGAAGTCGTACGAAGTACGCCCTTCTTCATGATTAAGAAGACTCAGAGAGAAGATGGGTTTCGGCACAGTTTATATACAGTTCAAATAATATCAAAGCGGTAAAAACATCATTTAGCACATTGAGCCCAAACATGTAACAAAATCAGATAAAACCAAATATAACAATTTATCTAAGCTCGAATTTCTAACCCTGAACCAGTGGTTCTGGGTTTTTTATCCCCAGCAGAGTCGCCAGAGCTGTCACACCTCCTTTTTCCGTACCCGCGGGGGTACAAGGGAGTTTTTCCAATTAAAGGACAATCAAAACGGGATTTGTTTATTTATTTCAGAGTCTCCACTTGGGAGATTTAGGGTGTCCCAAGTCACCAATTTTAATCCCGAATCGAGGAAAATAATGACTCTATATTACAGTCTGCGTACCAGAAATCCGGATAAGGAATTCTGTTAACCCGGGAGAAGGTGTTAGGCATTTCCGAGTTCCGTGGTTCTAGCAAGGTCGCTCAACTGTCATATTCGGCTTATTTATCTGATTTTAATACAATTATGAACTGATGTGCCAATTTTAACTTTTTACCACTTTATTATTATTATTTTAAAAGAATGTGAACATCGCTTAAAACATGTCTTTGGACTGCGCCACATGAAATGCACCAACAATCCGGAACACATTTTATTCGATGTTTTGGGATTTGGATTTGGGTCGCATGAAATGCACACCCATGTTTAAGAAAGTAAATTATTAAACACGTGCCTAAAGAGACTATCGTGTTATTATTCTGGGAAGACCGTGAAATTCGCTAAACGGCCCTCCTGAATCCTAAGTAATTTTAAAACAAGTATTTACTGAGGGCCCCGCAATTTGTATTTTTATTCGGCGAGGCTCATCTCATTCTTATTTTTCAAGGCATTTGCAATGTCGCGGACATGCATCTCGAACCATGTTACAATCAATGTTCCCGCGATTTAGAGACACATTTCAACTCCGTTGAGATTTGGATTTGGGTCACATAAATGTGCACCCGAGTTAGGGAGAATAAATTATTAAAGGCGCGCCTAAAGCAACTAGCGCATTGTTATTTTGGGGAAAGCCGTAAAATTCGCTAAACGGCATGTCCCGAATTCTAATTATTTTAATATATACATTTAGAGGGCCCCGCAGCTTGTGCATTTTTTCGAGGCTTGTCTCATTTTTATTAAAGGCGAACCTAAAAACAACTATGATTTTTTTTACCCATGAAGTCATCCGAGGTTAAACTAAAGAAACAATTTTAATAGGGAATAATATCAATGGTAAAATGAAAAAGCAATTCAACCAAAAAACGACACACAAACAGTTAATAGGAAATCCATATCATTTTTCCATTCCATTTAAACAAATATCACAAATTTGGAAATATGTATGCACCTGTTCGAAGCATGAACAACAACCGAACTGGACCGACAACTATCGGAAACCTCTCCAACGACGGAATATCGGAACCTCGATGTCAAGCTCAACGTACCGGACCTCGACTCAACTCTTGGACCTTGGACTGGAACTCGACTTCAACACAAGGTCGAGCAGCTCACCTCCATGAATTCCGGTTCAGCTGGTGGGCGTGAGGATGGGGAAAACAGCTGCAGGGCTGCTTGGCGTGAAGCTGACGGCCTGTTTGGTCGACGACTGTGGGGTCGACGGGCAGTGTTTAATGGTTGGAGGCGTCGCTGGACATGGGGACGACGAACAGCAGTGGTCGTCGGGGCAGTGGTCGAGGACTGAGCTGGTGGTTTGGACAGTAGGGTGGTGGTGTTTGGATGTGAGGGAGTCGATGGGGGAGTTGGTTGCGACAGTAGTGGTCGAGGGCTGGATTATGGTCGTTGGGCTGGAGCTGGTAGCGAGCCTGTTTGATGGTGGCGGGGTTATGGTCGTTGGGCTGGACGACGAGGGAACAGCGATGGTGGACTTCAGTGGTGGTGTTTGGACGTTGGGGGAAGCTGGAAGGGTGGTGGTCGTTAGGGTTTTGCCTTGGTTTTTCAAAAAGGTGGTCGACGGAGGAGAAGAACATAGCAACAGTTGCTCACGTTCCGACGAGGGGGGGTGACGACGAGGGGGCTGGTGCATGGGGCTGCCGGAAGGGATGGAGGGAGCTGGTGGTTTAGGCGTTGGGGGGTGGGGGGGGGGTAGGGATCGTTAGGGTTTTGTTTTGGTTCTTCTTCTTTTGAAGAAGAAGATCAACAGTGGAAAAAAAAATCCACCCTCCTCCAAAAAATCAAAATTTGTCCCTCCCTTGTGCCTTGTGTTTGCCCGTGCATTTGTAGCACTTGCCAAGGAAAATGAGCCCCACGCGTGGTGGGGTTCGAGACTTGTGTCCCCCACGCATGGTGGGGTTCCCCGTGTGTCGTGTTCCGTCCGTGTTCCCCACGCGTGGTGGACTCGGATTATTATGGGCTAGGTTCGAAAATTAGGCCTAAAAGCGGGTAAGTTTAAACCCAAATATTATTCTTTTGCCCGGACCCGAGAATAAGAACACGACGTTGTTCGACTAATCCTATGTAAACAAAGTAACTACCAAAATAAGACTAATATTTAAACAAAACTATATCTTTTTTAATATTTTTTCAAGATTAAAATAGTTCCAAAACATTAATAAAACTATTTTTGTAATTTTCGTTTTTTATATAAAGTAATATTTTTTGTATTTTTTTCAAAATTAAAATGACTACAAAAGATTAATAGAACTATATTTTTTGGTAATTTTCGAAATTATGTAAAGTACAAAATAAGGTACTATTTGTTGTATTTTTCAAGTTTACGAGAAATACATAAACTAAAAGTTTATATATATATATATATTTTTGTAATTTTTCTTTTTGCAACGAAATAAAGCAAAAAATAGTCAAAATAGGTATATTAGACCTAGATTACATATTTATGCTAAAAATGTGAAAATTCTCGGGGAGGGTCAAAAATCAGGTGTCTACAATGCTTTGGCCGCGCTGTGCTTTGTGCAATTTTGGAAGTTGGTAGTGAGCTTTGAAACCCTTTCTTACTGACATTGGACACATCTTAGAGAAATAAACCCAAAAGAAATGAAATGCAATGACTTTGAGAGTTAGGGATAAGAAAAATCCAAAACTAGAAGACTGTCTGAAGGGGAAAAAGAAAAGAGACTTATCTGAGTAGAGCAGCTGGCACCAATGATCATGACATGCATTTCGGATTAATCGGCCCCGTCCGTCCAACCAATTAACTTTCAGTAGTCGTACTTTACGCCTCGAGATCTTTAAAACCCAATTTCTTCACCAAAACCTTGGCCTTGTTCAGCCTGCGGTGCCCTGAAGGGTTTTCACCAACAAACCTCTCTCATTTGTTCATCTCTCAACTCACTTTCGCCTTAAGGTGTCTGTGAAGATTTCCACCAATAAGACTCTCTCATTCTTGATTTTCTCTCAGCTTCCATCGCCTTACGGTACCCGTGAGGGTTTTCACCAATAAGACTCTCTCATTTTCATTTTTCCTGCTTGGATCAGAGTGTTGCCCCTAATATGGATCACCTCTACTTGCTCGACTCGGTATTTCTCGAAGACTGATCGGAAGGTCTTTCTTTGGACTGTAATGTGGGCTTTTGGATAGGGTTAGAAAGAAAGGGTATCAAAAGGCTCAAAACAACTCAACTGAATTCAAAATTACAACTTTTGAAATTAGATTTCTCACAACAACTGCAACTTCTGCCCCAGTTTCTTTGCTTGGGGACCTTTGGGTTTTTATTTTGATGGGACCGAACCGTGAGGCTGCCTACGTATCCTTAAAAGCAATCGGGTCGAACATAGTTCATGACATAGAAATTTCTTTGTTGTTGTGATTTTCTCTTTTCTCTTTCTTTTCTTTCCCTTTTTTTCTTCCTTTTTCGCTTTTTGTTGTTTTGTTGTTCTCTCTTTTTTCTTTACTTTTTTTCTTCTTCTTTTTTCTCTTTTTTTTCTCCATTCCTTTTTCTTTTCTCTCTTTTCCTTTACTTATCTTTCACGCTTGCGTTTCTGATCTTTACTATTGATTCCAAAAGAGGGGTACGAAAGGAAATAAATAAGGCTCAAAGGGGTAACAAAGGACAAAGTGTTTAGATAGCAGAACAAAATGTCTTCGCCATTCCAATCTTCAAAACATGCCAAGTACAAACAAACACAATTTAACCAAATAAATCATACATAATATCTTTTGACCGCATCAGAATTGATAGCCATTTCTACACATTTGCCTTCTATGTTTGTTAAATACAAAGCACCATTGGACAACACTCTCATTACGATGAACGAACCCTGCCAATTTGGGGCGAACTTGCCTTTTGCTTCAGTTTGATGTGGAAGAATACGTTTCAATACTTGTTGACCCACTTCAAATTTCTGGGGGCGCACCTTCTTGTTGTATGCTCTTGCCATTCTCTTTTGATACAACTGACCATGACACTACTGCCAATCTCTTCTCATCAATCAAACTTAGTTGCTCTAAACGGGCCTTGACCCACTCATCATCATCAATCTCGGCTTCCGCGACAATCCGGAGGGATGGGATTTTAACTTCCGCAGGTATCACTACTTCAGTGCCATATACCAACAAATAAGGAGTTGCCCCTACTGAAGTGCGAATAGTAGTGCGATAACCCAACAACGCAAAGGGCAACTTTTCGTTCCATTGCCTGGAACCTTCCACCATTTTCTGAAGTATCTTCTTTATGTTCTTGTTGGCCGCCTCGACTGCTCCATTCGCCTTGGGGCAGTATGGAGTGGAGTTGTGATGCGTAATCTTAAACTGTTGGCATACCTCTTTCATCAAATGACTATTGAGATTAGCACCATTATCTGTGATGATCATCTTTGGGATCCCGAACCGACAAATGATATTTGAGTGAACAAAATTGACCACTACTTTCTTGGTCACAGACTTGAAAGTTTTAGCTTCAACCCACTTGGTGAAATAATCAATGGCCACCAGAAAGAACCTGTGCCTATTGGATGTTGCTGGCTCGGTTGGTCGAATGACATCCATGCCCCAAGCAACGAAGGGCCATGGTGCGGACATTGTGTGTAATTCAGATGACGGAGAATGAATCAAATCTCTGTGTACTTGGCACTGATGACATTTGTGCACAAAACTAATACAATCTCGCTCCATGGTGAGCCAATAATAACCTGCTTGGAGAATTTTTTTTGCCAGAACATACCCACTCATATGCGGCCTGCAAACCCCGAAATGTACTTCGGCCATGATAGTTGATGTTTTTCTAGCATCTATGCATCTTAACAAACCAAGATCTGGAGTCCTTTTGTACAAAACTCCTCCACTGAAGAAATATCCACTTGCCAACTGTCGAATTGTTCTCTTTTGATCACCTGTGACTTGTACTGGATACACCCCCATCCTGATATACTCCCTGATAATGTGGAACCACGGCTCACCATCAAGTTCTTCTTCCACCATGTTATAGTAAGCATGCTGATCGCGGACCTGAATATGCAAAGGGTCAACATAAGCCTTATCTGGATGATGTAACATTGACGCCAGAGTAGCCAAGCATCGTCAACCTCATTATGGATCCTTGGAATATGCCTGAACTCTACTGATTGGAACCATTTACAAAGATCATGCAAACATTGTTGGAACGGTATGAGTTTTAAATCTCGCGTTTCCCATTCTCCTTGAATCTGGTGCACCAGAAGGTCTGAGTCTCCCAAGATCAAGACTTCCTGGACGCCCATGTCTACAGCTAACCTCAAACCCAAAATGCATGCCTCGTACTCAGCCATGTTGTTGGTACAATAGAAACGAAGTTGAGCCGTAACAGGGTAATGGTGCCCTGTTTCAGAAATAAGCACGGCCCCTATTCCGACTCCTTTCATGTTTGCATCCCCATCAAAGAAAAGTTTCCAACCTGGTTTTTCAATCTGCTCTAGCTCGTCAATATGCATCACCTCTTCATCGGGAAAATAAGTTCTCAATAGTTCATATTCTTCACCAACCGGGTTCTCGGCCAAATGATCGGCCAATGCTTGGGCTTTCATCGTGGTCCTAGTCACATAGATAATGTCAAACTCCGTGAGCAAAATCTGCCACTTCGCAAGTTTCCCTGTGGGCATAGGCTTCTGAAAGAAATACTTTAACGGATCCAAGCGAGAAATGAGGTAAGTAGTGTAAGATGACAAATAATGCTTCAACTTCTGTGCTACCCAAGTTAGGGCGCAACATGTCCTTTCAAGGTAAGTGTACTTAACCTCATAAGATGTGAACTTCTTACTGAGATAATAGATGGCTTGCTCCTTTCTGCCAGTGATGTCATGCTGACCCAATACACAACAAAATGAATTGTCCAAGACCATCAAATATAGAATCAATGGTCTCCCCAGTTCTGGTGGGACCAACACAGGTGGGTTTGATAAGTATCCCTTTATCTTATCAAATGCTTCTTGACAATCATCAGTCCACCTGACCGCTGCATCCTTCTTCAGCAACTTGAAAATAGGCTCACAAGTTGTCCTGAGCTGAGCAATAAATCTGCTGATGTAGTTCAGCCTCCCTAACAGACTCATCACTTCAATCTTGTTCCTTGGAGGTGGCAATTCTTGGATAGCTTTGATCTTTGACGGGTCCAATTCAATACCTCGATAGCTGACTATGAATCCTAACAGTTTTCCAGATGGCACATCGAATACGCACTTTGCAGGATTGAGCTTAAGATTGTACTTGCGAAGCCTTTAGAAGAACTTTCTCAAATCTCTAACGTGGTCAGACTGCTTTCTGGACTTTATGATCACGTCATCCACATAAACCTCGATCTCATTATGTATCATGTTGTGGAATATGGTCGTCATTAAGTTGCCCCAGCATTTTTCAAACTGAAAGGTATGACCCGGTAACAATATGTTCCCCATGGCGTGATGAATGCTGTCTTTTCTGCATCTTCCTCATCCATTAAGATCTGATGATAGCCCGCATAGCAATCCACAAAAGACCCAATCTCATACTTGGCACAATTATCAATCAAAATATGGATATTTGGCAGTGGGAAGTTGTCTTTTGGACTAGCCTTGTTGAGATCGCGGTAATTGACACACACTCTGGTCTTGCCATCCTTCTTTGGCACAGGCACAACATTGGCAAACCAAGTGGGATATTGCGTGACTCGAATGACCTTTGCATCAAAATGTTTTGTGACCTCTTCTTTAATCTTCACACTCATGTCGGTTTTGAACTTTCTCAACTTCTACTTGACAGTAGGAAATGTCAGGTCAGTGGGCAATTTGTGAACCACCAAGTCAGTGCTTAGACCTAGCATGTCGTCATATGACCATGCGAAAATATCTTTGTATTCAAACAATGCTTTAATTATCTCTTCCCTGATTTGCGGTTCAAGATGGACACTTATCTTAGTTTCTCTGACATTATCTGGGTCCCCTAAATTGATTGCTTCTGTATCACTCAAGTAAGGCTTGGGTTTTTCTTCAAAATGGCTTAATTCTTTACTAATCTCTTCAAATGCCTCATCCTCATCATATTCTGATTCATCATCACACTCTATTTCTTGAATTATTATTTCAGAATAAGATTGACTTTTAAGACTGGGCTGAAGATTCCTCATGCATGTCATGTCATTGAAACCAGCATAAAAGAACTGTACAAGAAAGAAAAGGAGAGGAGTAGCCTTCCAATTGTTAAGCTTTTCACTCGGCCCAACAAACTGCACATCTGCTTTGCTAGAACCTTATCCAACTTCCACCATGTTCACATCGTCGAACAACCTCTCGAACCTATCAATTAACTCTTCATCAATGCCAACCATAGAACTGGGAATTGTTGTCACTGGGCGTTTCCTGGCACCGGGCTTGACAAATGACCTAGAGAGACGAGGGATAGGCTTCGGAAGTTCCCACGCCCTCTGTTTCAACTTTCTATCTCTTTTTACGTCTGCGGTCGTGGGTTGGAACCCCAGACCAAATGTACCCAAGTTTTTAGGGAGAGACACTGGCTATACGATACCCTATAGAGATGCACCCAAACCCTTACCAGGTACAAAACCATTTTTCAGCATTTCAAAAGCTACCATGACTGATGCCGCGGTTACCTTCGGAATTGGAATGCATTTCCCTTCCGGAAGTTTCTCGACCGACACTGAGTCAAAAACCTGGTAGACCCAAGGCCCCTTGTTGTCTTCAACCTCAATGAACGGAACAATGGCATCACTAGGAGCACACAAATTGTCCTCGTCGTGCTCAACGATTTCCTGTCTATCCCATTCAAACTTGACCATCTGGTGCAGAGTAGACGGGACTGCTTTGGCGGCATGAATCCAAGGTCGACCTAATAGCAGATTGTAGGAAACAGCTACATCCAGCACCTGGAACTCCATGGTGAACTCAACTGGTCCTATTGTCAGCTCGAGCACTATATCACCGAGTGAATCTTTCCCTCCACCATCAAATCCCCGAACGTAGATATTGTTCTTGTGAATCCTTTCATCATCCACTTTCAACTTGTTCAGAGTAGAGAGAGGGCAAATGTTTGCGCTAGAACCATTGTCGACCAATACCCGGGTAACCACGAAATCTTTGCATTTCACCGTAAGATAGAGGGCTCTATTGTGCTCAGTACCCTCTACGGGCAACTCATCATCAGAAAAAGTGACTCTGTTTACCTCAAATATCTTGTTGGCTATCTTTTCCAAATGGTTCATTGAGATTTTGTCGGGAACATGAGCCTCGTTCAGGATTTTCATCAAGGCCCGACGATGCTCGTCTGAGTGGATTAACAATGACAACACTGAAATCTGAGTAGGCGTCTTTCTTAACTGCTCCACAATGGAATAGTCTTGCACCTTCATCTTTCTCAAAAACTCTTCTGCCTCTTCTTCAGATACCGCTTTCTTCACTAGCACTAGGTTATCTTTGGAGGTTTTAGCTTTTCTTAACTCCTCGGGGGCAAAACATCTCCCCGAACGAGTCTATCCATGGGTCTCATAGACTTCTTCTATAACTTCTTTTCCTTTGTAAGTAACTGTCACCCGTTCATAATTCCATGGGATAGCCTTGTTGTTGACTATCGGTAACAGGGTTACAGGCTTGATAATTACAGGATCTATGCGGACACCCTCCACAATCACGATAGGCTTGTTCGCCACTCCTGGCACAACCACTTTTGCCCTTTCTTGTTTTACTGCAACATCACTTGAGGACCCCTTCTTGACTACCAGAGATGGTTCACTGTTTGTCCCACTCAACTTGATCACTAATATCTTGTTAGGCTCCCCTCCCTTATGCACTATCTCGATCATATTTGTCTCCTGATGGGTTGGCAATGGGTTCTGTTTTATATTGGGCGCCTATGGAGCTTGGAATTCAATTCGATTTGTATCAATGAGCTCCTAGATAGCATTTTTCAAATGCCAGCATTTCTCCATATTATGCCCCGGAGCACTAGAACAATATTCGCAGCTTACAGAATAATCAAGATTTCTCGGGGGAGGGTTTGGCAATTTTGACTCGATCGGCCTCAGCATATCCAATTGTCTTAGCCAGTGGAACAAACTAGTATAGGATTCTCCCAATAGAGTGAAGGTTTTCTTCCTTTGCAACCTCTTGTTCTTAAATGCTTGATTGGGCCGAAAATCTGGTCTAGTAGGGTTTCGGTAGGCTCGTGGGGGCGGGTAGGTGTTTTGTGGGGCTGGCGCATGCCATTGTGCGTGGGCGGGGGGTTGGTTGTATGTTTGGGCATGGTGGACAGAAAAATGGGGGTCTGGTGATGGATAGTAATGTTGGGGTGGATTATACGGGGTATGGGGGTAGGTTTGGTGGTGGGGTCGAGGCTAATTATAGTGGTGAGATGAGCCCCTGGGTCCGAACCAAGCTCTTGAATCAATCGTTGCCACGTCCTCTTTCTTCTTCTTTCCAATTACTCCCCTAGTTCCACTCTGAATGGCCTGGGTAGTTGCCTTAATAGCCGAATAGCTCATGATTTTGTTTGACTTGAGCCCTTCTTCCACCATACCGCCTATCTTCACTACTTCATTGAAGGACTTGCCTATAGCTGATACCAGATGGACGTAATAAGTAGGCTCTAGGGCCTGCAGAAAATAATCCACCATTTCGCTTTCTTTCATTGGAGTGTCAACCTTTGCTGCTTGTTCTCTCCAACGAAAACCGTACTCCCTGAAACTTTCATTGGGCTTTTTCTCAATCTTCATCAAAGACAAACGATCTGGAACGATCTCGAGGTTGTATTGGAAATAACAAGTGAATTCCTGGGCCAAATCATCCCACGTGTATCATCTGTTGTGGTCCTGACGAGTGTACTACTCCAACGTCGAACCACTTATACTCATACTAAAGTATGCCATCAACAACTCTTCCTTCCCGCTGGCTCCTCTCATTTTGCTGTAAAATCCCCTCAAATGAGCCATGGGATCTCCTTGCCCGTCATATAGATCAAATTTGGCATCTTAAATCCTACTGGCAGTTGAACATCAGGAAATAGACACAGATCTTTGTAGGGCATGCTCACCTGACCTCCCAATCCCGGCATGTTTCTAAATGACTGTTCCAAGATTTTAACCTTCTTGAACATCTCCTCATGTTCTGGATTTTTAGGTGGTTTCTCAGCCTCAACAGGGAGGTCGAAACGAGGAGTGTAGGAGTAAGGCTTCGGGGCTTTGAAAGTAGGCTCCGGGGGATAGTATTGGTTATCTTGGGTCTATAATAAAGGCTCACTGGAGGATTGGTGGAGTGTAGCAGGTGGGGGTTCCACAAAAATAGGGGTGGTTGGTGGAGGCGGGTATGGAATTGGTTTGGGTGGTGGATCTTGTGGTGTTTGGGAAGTGGTGTCGTAGTAGTGGTGGTAAATGGGAAATCTTGGAGATGAATAAATAGTGGGAGATTCTTGGGATTGAGCCAACGGTGGGACGAAAGCAGGGTTGGCGGGGTAGGATGGTGGCGGATGCGCTTTCACCCATGCCTGGTACATCTCTGCCATCTGTTGTTTCAGCTTATACACTTCCTCTTTCAAATTAACATCAGACTCTTCCCCCTCTCTCGACGGATCAATAACACTTGCATCCAATTCTTGGTTAGTCATGATCAACTTGTTTTTGGACCTACTGTTGTATGGATGAGTTGCCAGAATGCCAAACAAACTAACCACCTGCCTGTATTGATTTTCAACAACAAACTTGTTAGCGATTAGAGCTTAAAGATAGGCACTCGCACATTGGGGATGTAATGCACCTAAGCAGTTAACCAGTTCTATTATGCATTTGATCAGTTGCTTGCGTCATCCCAACTTTTCCTAATTTTCATTTTGCAACTTCTCTCTTTCCCACTCCTGCCTTTCTTTGCTTGATTTCTCGTTGTTCTTTATTCCCTCATTTTCCTCTCTTGTTTTGCCATTGTTTCCTTCCCATCATTTCTTATTTTCTATCTCTTCTTTTTCTTCTTTTCTCTCTATTTCTTTTTTTTGTTTTCTGGTTATGATCGAATCCTATGGGGATTGCTTACGTATCATGACGCCGAATGAATCAGACCAAGCGTAGTTCTGGGGGATAAATGTAAAAATAAATAATAAAACATTTTGGTATTTTCAAATTTTCCATAAAACGAAAACGTTTTGATTACAACGACTCATCCTATCAAATATAATCATAAAAACTAACAGACTCGAAAAGGGAAACTAACAGATTCCAACAGAAAGATAAAAACACATACTCGAAAACAGACTCTAATAGAAAGACGAAAGCACAAACTCAAGTAAAACTCATGAATAGATTAATGCCTCAACTGCTCCTGGGGCCCGCGGGACATCAGTCGGTCTCGCCACGGGCCTACGCGCCAAATCCCTTTAGAGATGATAGAGATCCTCCATTATATGGCGGACAAAGGTCATTACAGTGGGGAAAAACATGGATCTGGTCATGTTTTCACACTTACTGCACTTCATTGTGATGTAGTCGGCGATCCTTCTGACCCTTTCTCTTATGAAGCCCTTTTTCTTGCAACAAACGCCCAATCTGCTGGGCCCTAGCTTCCAAAGTTTGTTCAGTTGTATGGTTTTGTTCTTGAAGTTGTCGCAGATCTCTTTCTAACTTTGCATCGCTTCATAACAGTGTTCTCTTTCTGCCTTAAAGTATTTTGCCTGCTTGATCATTTTGTTTTCAAAGATGATGACCCTTTTCTTCAACCCCACAACCTCATTGTCATATTTCTCTTTTAACTGTTTAACCAAGCGCACTCGTTCCTCCGCATTCTTAGTCAATTTTGTTCGAGCCCTTGCTAGTTCACCCTCTGCCTTGTTCAGATCAAAACCATACTCACTCACCTTCCGCCTAAGGTTATCTATAAGCTTTCCATCTTTCTCACTTCTGGCAGGATTTTCGGCCGCTATTTTCATTTCCCGAATTTGGGCTCGAAGGGCGTCATTTTCCTTGGCTAGCTTTTTCTTCTCACCCTCATCCGTGGCGGCTTGCAAACCATTCTCAAATTGAAGATCCTTGACTTACTTTTCCAGCTTGCTTATGGTAGCCCTATACACATTTTCTTTAGCCAACCAATCCCATTGTGCTTGTGACGCCTCGACAAATTCTTGAAGATGGGGTCTTTTTGGCCGGCCTTCCAAACTCAACTTCCCTTTTGCACCAAGAAAGGTACCCTGGTGAAACTTCACCTCTAGATAGATCATGCACTTAGGTGCTTGCTGTCAAGTACTAACATTCGCTCCAGATCTGGCGAACTACTGCTTCATGAAATTGACCGTTAAAACCAATCTTGACTACCTAAGTATTAAGGTTTTCATCCTTTGTAACTATTTGACATATCCCCAGTTGTCTTAAAGCTCGGTATGGGGCATAAGGCTGAATACTTCTAAGATCCATCAGGAGGAAATGAGGCTCGGTAGCTGGCATGTATATGATTTCATCTACAGGAAGCCACCCGAACGTCCATTCTATTTGATCTGCAGTGACAGAACGGAGATGTGATATCCATTTTGTGACCCCTTCTGGAATGCTAAAACCGTCAACCCTTGTATAAAACTCCTTTATGCAACCTTTCTTTGTCGACCCATAGTTCATGTATTAAGGACGATGATATAGATGTTCAATCATCCACATTTTTAGCAACAAGTTGCACCCTTCAAAAAAGTCTCCTCTAGCTTTGCAGGCTGTGAGAGCTCGGAAGATTACAAACACTATCATGGGTGCAAGGGTGCTTTTGGCTTGAGTAAGTAAAGTGCTGACGACCCCCGCTATCCGTATATCGATATTCCCATCTTTCCTGGGAAACACCAGAAGACCCAAGAATACCACCATAAAAGCAAAGCACCTGTGTTCTTCCCATTTGAGGCCATTCCCTTTGCTGCAGATTTTGCTTTCTGGATTGTTAAACCCCCCCCCCATATGTCTGTATTGCTGGTATATAAACTGCGGAGTGGAAAACCAATTGTCAAATCTAGGTTGTGGACCCCTCTGCTTATCTTTAAGGAATCTAGGAACCTGTGCACAGTGACGACTCTTGCAGCAATCAAATACTTGTGTCTCAAAGGAACTTCAGTGCTCCCAATATATCCGGCTATTTCTTCCAAGGTTGATGTGAGTTTAAAATTTGAGAAATGAAATACGTTGTGAGCCGGGTCCCAGAACGTAACCAACGCCTTTATGATGTCTCCTCTAGGCCTGATCTTCAACAACCCAGTGAGACCTCCCAAGTATAGATTGACCCTATCTTGCCCTGATTTACCCAGATCTTCCCACCATATATACAGCTCCAAAGGGATCTTGTTCATGACTATTATTGGCAAATTTTGACTCGTGCTCATTCTGCACATTTATTAGGGTGATTAAGCAAAATCATGACTCATTTGACTCAAGAAAAGTTAACACTATTTTTTTCAAATTTTCATTTCAAAATAAAACCCAGCTTTGCTAATACGGCCTTTCAGCACTTCCGGGGAGAAGATTTTAAGGTTGTGCTTGTTAACCGGCCCAAAAATTCAAAAAAGAGACCAAAGGTGATTGTTCTTGCAAAAATAGCCTTCTGGTGTCCTTTTGGGGACATTCGGCTATTTTCGACAAGAATGGCATCAGCTTACTTATTTACAACAAAGTAATAAAATTTGGTTCTTTTTGGGCTATTTTTGCAAAAGTAAGTTGGACTCGATGGGGGTTGTCTACGTATCCCACATCCGGTGAGAATCAAACTGACGTAGTTCGGGCAATTTTGACAAAACAAACCAACTATTTTTTTCTTTAAAAACAATTTTTTTTCTTTTTGTTTTCAAAATTTTGACAAAGTTTCAGTATATTTTGGCATTGGTTTTTCAAAAACAGGCAATTATCTCTCTCAGCCCTCACATTGGCTTTCCTTTTCTCAACTTTTCTCTATTATTCGGTAAGCCGGTCAACATGCAAATCTGAAGCAAATGAATGCACAAGTAGCAAGTAGGATGCATCAGGGTGGTCTTTTCGTTTCGGGTACACCTGTCCTAGACAAACCCAACCCCGTGTTGAGTCTCCAAAATCAAATGCACATGATGCAAACAAATGTTCTTACTAGGGATCTGGTATGAGGCTGAGTTATTCTAAGTATAAAAACTGGGTATATTGTTCTATACTTATGCACCCGAGCGGACAACTCGAGCCGAGGAAGGGGCTACGTACTAGGAACCAAAAGGCCATCCGGCTTTGTAACTTGTCCGAGCTCTTTCTTATTTCAAAGTATGACACTAACAGAATAGGGAGTCACGCCAGCGTGCACATCCCCGAAGGTGAGAAGAGAAGGGTTTCTTAACAGTTTATATACAGTTCAGATAATATCAAAGCGGTAAAAAAATAGCATTTAGCACCTTAGGCCCAAACATGTGAATAAGATCGGATAAAGCCAAATACAACAATTATTCTAAGCTCGAATTCTTGAAACCTGAACCAGAGATTCTGGGTACGATCCCCAGCAGAGTCGCCAGAGCTGTCACACCTCCTTTTTCCTACACGCGGAAGGAGTATAAGAGAGTTTTTCCAATTTAAGTGACAATCGAAACGGGATTTATTTATTTATTCAGAGTCGACACTTGGGATAATTTATGGTGCCCCAAGTCACCGGTTTAAAATCCCGAATCGAGGAAAGATTGACTCTATTTTACAGTCCGGGAACACAGAAATCCGGGTAAGGAATTCTGTTAACCCGGGAGAAGGTGTTAGGCATTCCCGGGTTCCGTGGTATATTATCTGATTTTAATACATATTTTAGCCTATGGTTCAATTTCAACTTTACAACCGCTTTTATTTAATTATTTGTAGGAAAGATTCAACGTCATCTAAAACACGTCTTGAACCACGTCACATAAATACACCCACGATTCACGACACATTTTATCTAAATGTTATTGAGATTTGGATTTGGGTCACATAAATGCACACTCGAGTTTAGGAAAGTAATTTAAATTACGCGCCTAAAGCAACTACGCACTTTCAAGTTTGCGAGGGCCATTGAAAATTCGCTAATGGCACATCTAGATTTCTAAAGGTTCAAATTAATTAAGTGAGGGCCATGCATTTTGAGGTTTTGTTCGGCAGGGCACACCTCGATTTATTCTAACCCAAAAAGGTTTCTAAATTAGCTCATGAGGGCCATAAATTATTCATTTGGCTAATATGGCACACCTCCTATCTAACAAAACCAAATTAATTAAATGGACACTAAAATTGTAATTACTCTAAGCTAAAGTCCAAACTAATTCAGCAAAAACCAATGACTAATACTAGGCAACGTCCAATCCACTTCAAAACCTGGGCCTGAAATGAGTCCCAATAGCATGTCAAAATTACAAGGCCAACAAATTGCTGATTGCACAATAGCTTAAACTGAGCCCACAAAAATCCAGCTCTGAAGCCATCCCATTGTAGCGAAGCTGGGATTCAAGATCGAATCCCTTTAATGGCACAAAACATACGTTAAAGTTGGAATTAAAGTTGATTCTAAATCAATGTTTTTTAACTAAATAAAACCGATAAGAGGTGAATTGCAGTTAAGACTCATAGATCCTATATGGTTTGACACTGTACCACCACAGCCTTAAACAACAATTTTAATAACTGAAAATCCAAACAAAACCTGTAAGATCATGGATTCAAGAGAGAGTACTGCCTAGAACGACTAACTTAAGAACCATAAAGAATCATTTGTGCCTTGCACACATGCTAATAATAAATTGACTAGAACTCAAGGTAAGAAGAATCCAGAGTTTGACTAAACAGACTAGTACCCAAACTTTCATACTAGTTCCAGACCAAATATCATGATAAAATGTTCAATTATACAACACCAATGTCTAACCACTAATTCAACTAAATAAATTGTTACCCAAGTTTTCATGGTATTCCCAAGTTAAATACAATGGTAGAAACTCACATACTCAAACCAGAACTTAATCAGTCGAGACAACAATATCAGGTTTTAAAAGAAAATCAAAATAACACAATTGAATTAACAAAATAAACTAATGCTATGCTTTAAACTTCTGCCTTGCATTTCATTCCTCAAGTCAAACTTCACAAACAAATGAGGTTCAGGAACATGTACCTGAATATAGCAACAACAGAACCAGAAACTCAGTTTTTGAGATTAGGAAGAAATAAACAGTAGCAATAGATCAACAGTGAGAAGCGTCAATAGGAATCAACTCAAACCAAGCAATGAATAGTAAACCAACCAGCAGAAACTCAAACCAAAACTTTCAAAGACCCAGAGTTCAATCCATTTCAACCCAAGTGTGAGATCTCATCATTTTCCATAGTTTTAACTAAGTAATGAAGATCAGAAACTATAGACTAAGCAAATTTGAGCCAATTTTTCAAACAAGTAATGCAAGGAAATCAGTGTTAGGTTCAAGTATGCAGCTGTTTCAGTTTTTCTAGATTTTTCTTCTCTCAAAAAAAAATTCCCCTTCTTTAGTCTCAAGTAATGATGCCTTTATAGGCAAGCTCTTAGGGCATCCTAAAAGGATCAATTTTTGCACTTTGCACCTTTTGATATTTTCATTTTAGATCCAATACCCTTAGTTTATTAAACTTTACAATTAACCCCCATCCCAGCTTCCTAGAAGCTTCCCTAGTCTGTTATTGAAATATTCCCTACGCCAATTACCCAGATTACCCCTTAAACCTCTGAAAATTGCCCCTCCATCCAGAATATGGGTCAAACTGACCCGACTCAATTTGGTATGGGTCTGTAACCCAAGTTGAATTCCCTTTTGTGCTCTTGATTTTTTTCATAGCCCAATTTAAATCAATCAAAGATTTACAGTTTTAAGAATTGATCAAAATTTTCCAAAAGAAAACCCGGAAACTTTTTAAAATGCAATCAAAACAAAGAAGAGGGTGAATGAACTAATTAACCTAAACACATAGCAGGAAATTAACTAAGTTATAGGCCTAATAAAATGAACTAGGTGACTAAACGGGAGATGAAATTAGAACAATAACCATGCTATTAACAAAAGAAACTAAACAAACTAAGCAGGACTGGAGAAACAGATAAAACTAGCGAAGAACAAATGGACAATTATTGACCTTGGCCATGACTTTGGTCAAATTTCAATTGAGTTGTCCAAAGAAAAGAGAAGAAGAGAAGAAGAAAGAAGGTTGAAATAACACAAAATGAACAAAATAACATAAAGAACTCAACGAACAAAGCTCGAACTCGAGACTTGATACTCCGATTTCATCCCCAAATAATGTCAATCGCTTGTTCTTGACAAAGAACAAGCGAACAACATTATTTCGTGACAAAACCAGCCCTAAAAACTCATGAGAACTGGAGCAATAACCCTGCATGTATAGGTTTGGATTTGGTTTCTAGGGCTCAAATTTTAGATTTAAGATTCGAGACGTTCTAGAAAATTCGAGAGAAACGGAGTTGGGATTTGGAACGAGGGGGTCATGGTGGTTATGTGGTATCGATTTGGGGTCATTTGGTAACGGCGCCGCCACCGGAGAGTGGAGAATTTAGGGGCGGCGCTAGGGTTTTGTTCTTGAGTCTCTGAAGATTGGGGGCATGAGAGAGACGATGAAAGCGGGGGGGTTAGGCGTTTGGACAGTTTTATATTAAAGGGACCCCAGTTCCCGTCCGTTGGATTGAAGGAAAACCAACGGCTGAGATTCAACCGAAGTAAAACAGAGTCGTTTGGTAACTGAACGGTGTAGTTTGGATTGTTGGTGGGGGAGACCGGTTGGGGCGGATCTGGGGTGGACTTTAAACGGGTATGGGAAAATGATTTGGGCCGGGAATTTCAAACCTTTTTAGCCCAACAATCTGACTCTTCATTCTTCCTCTTTTCCTTTTCAATTCATTTTTTTCAAAATTCTTTTCTTTTTTTTCAAAATTAAAATTAAAACCTAAATTAAATCCTAAAAGTAAAATAATCTATCAAAAACACTAATTAAACCTAAATAATAATTATCATAACTAATTAAAAAACCAAATTTAAGGAAAAGCTACCAAAATTCAAAACTAAAATTAGAACGTGCAAAAATAAGTTATTTTTTGTGATTTTCCATTTCTTATAAAACAACTAATTTGCTAATTAATCTAACAAAATGTAAGATTAAATCCTAACTGCAAATGCAACATATTTTTGTATTTTTCGTGAATTAAACAAAATAAACATGCTCAGGCAAATGCAAGCCATAACAAAAAATGCTACGAAAATCCACGAAATTGCAAACAATGGAAAAAATTATTTTGTTTTGAATTTGTGGGAGTAATTCATATAGGGCAAAAATCACGTGCTCACAGTGTTTAGATAGTAAAATATTAAATCGAGCCATCTGAGCCTATGGGGGAGTCAAAGAGTGAGGATGAGAGTGCCTATATTCTTGAATTTGTTGTGCCAAAAAGCAAATATTACATTCCCCATCTAAAGGTCGAGAAGTACATAGTGAAAGATTTATTATTTAGCCTGGTTATCTTTGTAGACCCACCAAAAGAGCATAATAGAATACTTGAAGCCAAATTAGGGGTTCGATTCATAAGATCAAGATGGAGAAAAAAGTGGTTCACGTCGTGTCGCGACGTTAAATTAGGCGTTTGTTGGGAGGCAACCCAACTTTATTACTATCTTTTATTTTTGTTTAATTATTTTTGTAGTGTTATTTTATTTTGTAGGATTATGAGTATATGAAGAAAAGCCATTGGAAGTGTGCAAAATCTAGCTAGATGGTTGGAACTAGTGTGAGGTACCCGCACAAAGGAACACCCGTGGGAAAAGTCTGAGTACACCGTGAGCTGCTATTACTTTGGTCTTTGGCCTTTCAGGGAGTTTCTTGTCCATCCTTTTTATTTTTAGTTTATTTGTGCATATAGAGCATTGCACTTTTTTAACTGTGGGTGGGAGAATTCCTCTACATAATTAGTAGTAGTATGTTAATAAAAATGTTAATTATTATTTTATTTTTACTTTTTATTTTTGTTTTTGTAGTTGTGTATTATTTTAGTAGTAGTTTTAGTAGCTTAGTTTTTTAATTAAAAAAAAGTAGAAAAAATTATACTTTTCCCGACGATGGATCTCCTAGACAGTTTTCTTGAGGGATTAAAGTCTAAACATAAAATTGAAAAATAGAAACATACAAAAATATGTCTTTTAGTTTTTCATAGGTAGTAATAATCCCCTGTGGTTTTTCTTTGTGTCTTGGTTCTTTTTCATGGGATGTAGCTTGAAGCGGGTAGTAATTTTTTTTATTTTTAGAGTAGGATGTCGGAAATAAATGGAGGAAGAAAGATGAACCTAGGCACCTTTGACTTGTTTGATAGTACCATATTTAGGCTTTGGCATGTGTAGAATCTTTCTTATGTGTTGAAGTCGTTCATGTTGCCTTGTGTATTTAGATTGCATGTCTTGTGATGCCTATGTCTCGTTTTCTTGACTAATGTTCACTTTGTGCTAAATGCTTAATACCTTGTGGATTTATGGATACTTGCATTATTTGAGGGTTGAAATGAGACTGTTTTTAGTGATCCATGTGCCATGTGTGGTGAGATTTTTTTTGTATAGTCCATGTATTGTACTTGTGTCTAGAATTTGTCTGGTATTTGAGTCGAAGCGAAATTTTAGGTGATGCTCAGTTTGAGAAATATTTTTAGTCTTTCTTTGATATTTTTGAGCTTAGTGCTTATCACAAATAAAATTGATCCCTAGAAAACCCTTTTGAGTCTATAGACTTTTATTTGGACCCACATTACAAGCCTATACCCTTTTTGTTCTTAATTGACATTGTTTTGATCCTTTTACCTCTTAAAGCACTTTAATTATGAAATGAGCACTAAAAGAAGTAAGAAGAGACTAAGTGTGGGGTAGCTTTTGAGTGAAAACAATGAAAGGAAGAAAGGTGCACTTGATTTTGTAAAAGAATACGCCACTAATGGAAATTGCAAAAGAGAAAAAATAGTTTAAAAAAAGAGAGAGAAAAAAATATAGACGAATAAATATCTTTTTTTGCTAGTGGAGTGTAAATGAAGATAGTGCTTAAAAAAGAAATATTTTTGGGGGTGATATTATTTGTGAAATTGAAGTGGATTCAAGAATTTGTGCTTAAATTATCTGGTGATGTGTTAAAGTGCTTAGAAGGGTGAGCCACTATTTTCTAAATATATCATACTCGTCCCTTAGTCCACAATACAATCATGAAAAAGTCCTAATTGATTTTTGATTGAGTGAGCCTACATTAGTAGATTTACATTATGATCAAGCTTATAGTACCAATTGCATGCATGTGACTTCTTTATAAGAGCGAGCGATTTCTTTGATTTATGTGAGTCCTTAAACTATATTGAGCATGTAATTTGAAGGTGTGGATTCAAATTACTCTCTTGTTCTTATGTGAGGGCACATGGTTTCACGAGGGATAGGTAACCTTATTAGACTTCTCTATGATGTTGGGTGTTCAAGCCATGAGCGCACTGTGACATTGAGTCAATTTTTGAGGCTGGGATGGTTATGAGCATGTTATCTTTATTTGAATATTTTGAAAGTATTGCATAAGTAAAAGGGAGGCGTGTTTTGAATGGATATGCTAAGGTTTAATTATTGCTATCAATTATAGTCATTGATATAGTGTGCTTCAAAAGTGTTAAATATATTAAGTGCTCAAAGATAGTGTAAAGTGTTGGTTGACTCGAGGACGACCAACGTTTAAGTGTGGAGTAGTGATGTTTGGCTATAATTCTATATTTTTAGTGCATTGTTTACTTTATATTTTGGTGCTTTAATGCTAAATTGTACTATATTTGTGTTTAATTGTATTTATTTTATGTGTGGGTACTTTGGAGATGAAATTGAGAGAAAAGAAAAAATATTATGTGTATTTTATACACTACAAATAATAAGCTCATGAAGACATAATGATGGGTGAGAAAAAGAGAAAGAAGGAAAGCTTACCTAGAGAGATATGAAGCAGCAAAGTTAGGCAGCCAAAACAAGTCCCAACGTAGAAAAAGGAAAGGCCATGGGGAGAAGGGGACGGCCAAAACAACAGCTCGTCACTGTTGGAAGCTCTGTAAGTGCAAAGGTTATAGCTGAAACACTAGAAAGAGGTAGTACACAAAAGCTCGTAACACCGCCGGGAAATCAATTTTTGTCAAGTTCATTGATTGTAAATACACCATAGCTACCAAATGCAACAACAAAGCGATTAAACCTAAGTGGGATGTTAGTTGAGGAACACCACCAATCGACATCACTAAAATTATTAACTGGGGATAAAACCCAGGTGAATATGGGAGAAGCATCAAGTAGCAATCAAAGCAGATCTCAACAATATCATAAATACATTCAACATGCATCATCTAAGGATGGGAAAAAAGAGATTACAGTGGAAAATCAAGTAACTGACCAGCTTGGATCGTCTGGTAATAAAAGCAAATAGGTGGTGGGCAGTGAAATTGAAGACCGGGGAAAGCTTGAGACTAAGGCAACAAAAGCAGGAGGGCCTAATAGAACATGGGTTAATTTGTTTGCAGGCAATAGAGTAGCTGAGAATGGCATGATGTTGACATATATGGCACCAGACATTGTCAATGGCAAGGTAGTAGTGAAATTAGACAAAGAGGAGGTCGAGAAGGAAACTATAAAATGGAAGAATGCTCTGATTGTATACATTATCGGTGAGACACTTGGATATAATTACATGAAACAGTTTGTGGCTCACACCTGGTGCAATGTGATTGAACCAATTCTTTACCTCCATGAAGAAGGTTATTACATTGTGAAGTTCCAAAATATAGAAGATCTTCGGGAAGTTTTGTATGGAGGGCCTTATAGTATCAATAGCAGACCTATGATCTTAAAGTAATGGGCACCAGATTTTGATATATCAAATGATTTCCTAACAGAAATTCCTTTGTGGGTAACTTTTCCCAAATTGCCAATGAATTGTTGGGGATATAAATCACTTAGTAAAATGGCTAGTGCAATTGGTAAGCCTCTATTTGCAGATCAATGTACAGCTAACCAAACTAGAGTATCATATGCTAGGATCCTAATTGAGGTGAATGTTACTAAAGAAATTCCAAGCGAGATAACAATGGAGGATCCATCTGGAAGACATTTTCAGCAAGCCATTTTTTATGAGTGAAAACCAGAATATTGTGCTGAGTGCCTCAAACTTGGGCATGATTGCAGCAAGGCCAAGAAAGAAGTAACAACAGGGCAGGCACAAAGAGGCAGAAGACAAAGAAGAGTAATTCCAACTTGGATACCTAAGGGCACAATCACACAAAAGGAGAAAGAGGATACACAAGATCAGCCACAACCAAATACTGAAGAGAATAGAGGATCTCATCAAGCTCAAGAGTACAAGGGCCAGGCACAACATACACATGACACTAACCAGCAGGAGAATTGGCAATTAGCAAAGAAGGTGGTAGGGAGCCCAAAGAAAATAACAATGCTTACACAAGGAGGAACGCAACACAATGAGGCAATTGATGGAGGATATGCTATTACAATCATGAATGGATTTCATTCACTACAAGCTGTGAAAACTGAGACAGGAAAAGCCAAACCTCCTGATATAGGAGGGAAATCACAACATCAACAATGACTTGGTTAATTTGGAATGTTAGAGGATTGAATAAGAGATATAACCAAAAAGAAATAAAGTAGTATCTAAAAGAAAAATACATAAAAATAGTTGGGCTAGTGGAAACTAAAGTCAAGGAGAAGAATGATGGGGCTAAATCAAAATGTATTGCACCAGATTGGAAGATAATCAGCAACTACAACAATGCCTCCAATGGAAGAATTTGGATCCTGTGGGATGAGAAAGCATACAATGTGTAAGAAATTAAGAATGATGCTCAATTCATACACTGCTATATCACAGATACAAAAAGTACTTTTGCCTGCTATATGATAGTGGTGTATGGATACAATGCAATGGAGGAAAGGAAAGATATATGGAGAAGCTACAGAGTTTGGCACCTGGGAAACAACCATGGCTGATTAGTGAAGACTTCAATGCTATGCTAACTCCACAAGACAGAATTTCTAAAGTACCTATGACTCTAGCAGATATTCATGATTTTGTAGAATGGTACCATAATCTATATCTAACTGAAATCCCATGGAGAGGTGAATACTACACTTGGACAAACAAGCAACAAGGAGATGATAGAGTCAGAAGCAGGCTGGATCGAACATTTGGAAATGATTGCTGGATGATGCAACATGGTCATCTTACTGTCAATTTTGAAGATCCCTTTATTTCAGACCATACAACAATGTTGATCCCCATTACTCAGCCCACCACCAACATCAATGTAACCTTCAGAATTTTCAATGTTTGGGCTGATCACTCGGAATTTCCCCACATAGTGGCTGTAGGATGGAATCAAAATCACGTTAGGGGAAGAATGAAGAGTATCTGGTACAAGCTGAAAGAAATTAAACTAAGGTTCAAGCAACTGAATAAAGAGGAGTACAAAGGAGTTACAGAGAGAATTGATCAAGCAAGGAATAAGTTGAAGAGTATACAAGCGCAAATGCACAATCAGTATACTGATTCACTAGGTGACCAAGAAAGGGATTGCTTGCAACAGTTGGAATCCTGGTCCCTAATTGAGGAAAGCATTCTGCAGCAAAAAGCTCGAGCTAATTGGATTCAATTGGGAGATCCAAACAACAAATACTTCTCAGCAATCATGAAAGATAAGAAACAGAAGAAGCAGATCATTGAACTTAAATCACTAAGAGGAAGGAACCTTAATGAAGCTATTGATATCAAAGAGGAGTTGATGCAATTCTATAAAGCTCTAATGGGAACATCATCCAAACATCTTCCTGCAGTTAATAAAATGTTTATGAAAAAAGGGCCAACCTTGACTCATCAACAACAAGTGGAGTTGTGTGCCGAAGTGACACATACAGAGATATATACAGGATTATGCTCAATAGGCAATAAGAAGGCTCTTGGAATAGATGGCTACAATGTAGTTTTCTTCAAAAAGGCTTGGCCAATCATTAAGGAGGAGGTTGTAATGCAATTAAAGAGTTCTTCCGGACAGGTATTATGTATAAAGCAATTAACTGTACAACCATTACTCTGCTCCCCAAAGTACCTAATCCAGAAACAGTAAGAGAATACAGACATATTGCTTGCTGCACAATACTATACAAGCTGATTGCTAAGGTGTTAGCCAATAGAATGCAAATAGTGATGCCATGTATTATATTTGAAGCACAAGCAGGCTTTATTCCTGGAAGAAGAATCTCTGATAATATCATATTAGCTCATGAACTGGTGAAAGCTTATAATAGGAAACACATTTCCCCTAGGCGTATGATTAAAGTGGAATGATTAAAGTGGACATGATGAAAGCATATGACTCAGTTGAATGGGTATATATCGAACAGCTGATGGAGACCTTACAGTTCCCAAATAAGTTCATAAAATGGATCATGGCATGTGTGTCCTCTGTTTGCTACTCTATTTTGTTCAATGGTGAAGCAATGGAACCATTCCCAGCAGCAAAAGGCCTAAGACAAGGGGATCCAATATCACCTTACCTATTTGCTATAGCAATGGAGTATCTGAGTAGGCTATTGGGTAATCTCAAGAAGAACAAAAAGTTCAAATATCACCCTAGATGTGGGAAACTGGGCATAACTCATCTTAGCTTTGCGGATGACTTGTTACTATTTGCAAGGGGTGACTTAGACTCTGTACAGCAATTGCAAGAATGTTTTCTAACCTTTTCTGGTGCTTCAGGGTTACAGGCAAATACCTCTATGAGTGCAATATATTTTGGGGGTGTTACACCAAATATTCAAACAACCTTGTTACAGAGAACAGGGTATGCTCAAGGGGAGATGCTCTTCAGATACCTGGGGATTCCTTTGGATACAAAGAAGCTTACTTTGGTACAATGGTTACCTCTCATAGACAAGATCACAACAAAAATATCATCCTGGACAGCCAAGAAATTGTCATATGCTGGGAGAATTCAATTAGTGCAATCAGTATTATTTGGCATGCAAGCATATTGGGCCCAAATGTTCATATTACATGTCAAGGTAGTCAAATTGATTGAGGCATACTGTAGAAGTTATGTGTGGTCATAAGGGAATATCATCACAAAAAGGCATGTTGGCCTGGGAAAGAGTATGTCTACCTAAAGCAACTGGAGGATACAACATCACCAATATACAAGTGTCGTATAAAGCAGCAACAGCAAAGACATTCTGGGACATTGCACATAAGGCAGATAAAATGTGGATAAAATGGATTCATCTCTACTATATCAAAGGACAAAACATCTTCGAAATGAGAATACCAAACCAGACAAGCTGGATAGTAAAGAAGATATTGGGGGCAAGGGATGATATCAAGCAAATACAAAGGCCTACTGTACAGAAGAAAACTATTATCAGATACATCTACAATCAACTGCTAGGGGATCATCCTAAAGTTGAATGGAGGAGGTTGATATATCATAACAGAGCCAGACCTAAAGCTACCTTCACTCTATGGTTGCATTGTCATGGGAAACTTTCTACTACAGACAGACTTCGCAAATGGGGTATCAATGTGCAATCACTTTGTGTGCTGTGTCAAGTCTCAGATGAAAGCAGGGATCACCGCTTTGGGGAATGCAGTTTTTCAAGAGGATTGTGGAGCAGACTACTACAATGGCTGCAAATGCAAAGTCCACTAGGACAGGCATGGACTAATCTCTTCACATGGATAATGCAGAAGACTAAAGGGAGGACAACTACAGCAAAGATCATCAAAATGACATATACAGAGTTTCTACATGCAATATGGAAGGAAAGAAAAAACAGAATTTTCAAAGGAGAAACTAGAGATCAAGAGAGCATAGCTAGAGAGATAGCATGTGTAAGTAATATTAGAGGCACAAGTGATATAAGGAACCAACTACAAAAGTTGAGCTTTTAAAGATACAATCCATAGCCTAGCTTACATATATAGAATTAGACTGCTGGATAGAAGAACCAATAGGAGGTAGGAGTTAGATTGTTTGTTTTCTCAGAGAAGCTAGTTGTGCATAGCTATGCTTGATTTGTAATGACTTCACTGGTGATTAATATAATATTTTAATTACCAGAAAAAAAAATTAGTAATTTTTATGTTTCTTTATATGATTTGTTGTTTGTCTACCATGTCTATTTGGGGCTAAACTTCACATTCTAGGGTTGTGGTTCTTTCATAACTATTGTTATTCGGATATTGATTTTGATTTCTTAGTGTATCATATTGGTTTATTTATTCAATCTTGCACCTAATTATTTGATTGTTTGATTACCAATTGAATACTATCTACGAATATAGAATTGAACTTGAAAGTGTGAATTCTAGATTGCACATAGGATTGAGTAGAGCAAGTTCTTGAATCTGGATATTGGGGAACGGATTCGCAGTTAGGATAGACAATTACGTAATTGCCTTGCTTGATTGATGTACAGGAATTATAAATGTGTTATTGTTAGTTCTAATTTTATAGACATATAGGTGATAGGTTAGCTTGAATAAGCGAGTAAGAAATTGACAAATTCTTATGTGCAATATTAACCTTGTCAACCAATAAACTAGATGAATTAGTTAGTCAATTCAATTGAAAAATACAATAGGAATATTAGATAGTCCACAACCCTAGATTGTTTTCATTGCATGGATAACATAAAAATCTAATCTTCCTTTGTTTAGAGTTCGTTATTTATTTTCTTTTTAGTTTAATTACTTTAGCATCACTACTTTTGAGTTCAATTCTTATTTAGATAATTGGGATAGTTTAATTTAGTTAATAGTTGATAACAAGTCCTCTTGGGTTTTACACTCTATATTATCACTTTATTACTTGACAACCGCATATACTTGCCTGTGCGTTTGGCCGCAATAATACAGCCGCTTAAAGTCGGAGACTACGTACTGAAAGCCAAAACTCAAGCGAGCAATGATCCCTGAGAAGGAAAGCTGGGAACAAACTGGGATGGTCTGTACAAAATCACACTCCAAAGCGAACAAGGGTTCATTCCAGCTAGAGACAATTGAAGGAAAGCTACTACCAAACAACTGGAACATCAGCCACCTCAAATACTTCTACTTCTGAGAGAAAAAGCGTACCCCAATTCGTACTTTTTTCTCCCTCACTTGAGTTTTGTCCCATTTAGGTTTTCTCAATGAGGCTTTTAATGAGGCAGTGAAGGGAACACTTTGAGTCATAGTTGTCACACCTCTTTTTTACTACACCCCTTAAAGGGCATAATATAAGTGAGTTTTTCCAATTAAAGGACAATCGAAACGGGATTAATTATTTACAATTCAGAGTCGCCACTTGGGATATTTTATGGTGTCCCAAGTCACCAGTTTAAAATCCCGAATCGAGGAAAATTGACTCTATTTACGGTCTGCGAACATAGAAATTCGGGTAAGGAATTCTGTTAACCTGGGAGAAGGTGTTAGGCATTCCCGAGTTCCGTGGTTCTAGCACGGTCGCTTTGATCATACTTGGCTAATTAAAATTGTTTAATTACTGATTTTAGATCATATGTGCATTTACCCTTTACCGCTTTATAATTAAGAAAATTATCTTGAAACGAGTCACGCGTACGTGTACCCATTTATTTTGGCGCGTCAAAAATCGTGTCATGCGTACGTGTCCACAATTAATAACACTTTATTATTGTAAAAAAACTTTTGGCCGAAGTTGC
The DNA here is from genome assembly GCF_000715075.1 of Nicotiana tabacum. Lineage (NCBI taxonomy): Eukaryota > Viridiplantae > Streptophyta > Magnoliopsida > Solanales > Solanaceae > Nicotiana > Nicotiana tabacum. Next base: position 140,496,382 of record NC_134087.1, on the reverse strand, counting down.
GCGAACACATACTTTTTTTAAAAAAAAAGGAAATTGTAATTATGTTACGCAAACGTATACACAATCACGATAGTGTATTAAATGTGCCTAAAGCAAACTACGAACATTTGTCATTTTATATCTATATTGTGAAATTAACACGAGGGCCATGCATGATTAAATGGTAGATGGCATACCTCGGACTATATGAGCTAAATTAATTAATAGCCTATGAAAAACTATTTTATTATTAAGAAGGTTTGTCCGAAGTTGCGCGAACGCATATCCCAAATTGGTTTTTAGAATTGTAATCATGTCACGCGAACGTTTACAAAATCACAATTGTATTTTAAACGGCCCTAAAGGCTTTTCTACGAATATTCATCATTAGTGTCTAATTAGTATTTGTGAGGGCCATAGAAATTCAACTAAATGGCACACCTCGAATTCTAAGAATTCACATATCACTTAAAAGAATCTAATTAATAAAACTAAAGAGATTCTAATTGATGACTCGAATTCACGTAGAATTTAACAAGTACTATATCCCAGCCAATCGCTTAAGAATTGCTCCTACTCCAATGCCCAAATAAGGAAAGGATCGTATTCTTTATGAAGCGAAACAGGTCCAAGGGCAACACAATCCGTTTGCAAACGCATCCAAGCTCGGGCTCAAATGAGCCCAAATCTCGATAGAGGCAAAGGCGCCAAGGACATGGCCCATGTGCCTGAAGTAGGACTTTCAACAATTGGGCTAGTATTGAGCCCACTATTCAGACCCAAAACAATTACAGATTCGGCCAACCAAATAAGAATAAACAGGCACAAATTTAAACTGATCAATTCTTCTGAATTTTTACTTTTTTTATCATCGAAACACTAGCTAACTGGCTCATCATTCTGCCTTTGCACTTATACAGGTTTGCACGTAAATTAGATGGCACATTCATTATCTGGGTCAGTTGTAAGCTCACCTTCCAAAACCCCATTGATGATACCAAAACCACTTGGAGTACAAACCCAACAAGGTCATTAGATCAACATTTTTACTTCTGCGTTTTTTTTCCACTCGAACTCAAATAGACTAACTGAGTATTCTGAATTTCAAATACTAATTTTTAAAAAAAATCTCATGCCCTTCAAGAGTAAATCAATGCATGCTTTTGCCCCTTTTTAAACACGACCTCTGCGCTGACTACTATTTAACAATTGAAACTCAAATAGGCATCTTTTCAATACTATTAAACCCCAGAAAACGAGCATACAAGTTACTTGGGCTTCAAAATCACCCAAATTTCAATCACATGGATTTGTTCCTTAAACAAATAAAGACAGAAGAAAGAGCTGAAAGCAAGCATGTGACTAATTCATGGGTATTTAACTACCAACTATCAATCTAAGCAGTACTGCAACCATTCAAGTCCATATATCAAGATACAATTACTAAATGAACTCAAAGCTTTTAGATTCCCTAATAATAACAGTCTGAATGGACATATGAACATATAACAAGACTCTGATGAACATGGAACTAGAATGTCCTAAGGCAAAAATGCCATGAAACAGGATAGCATCTTCATTCATTCCCACTTTAAACATTCCATTTGAGGTTGGATGAATACCTGTTTACAACGAATAGAACAAATGAAATGAGTTGGGGGAAAGATCACAGCAGCAGCAAAAAATAGTAATCAAACAGTAACAGCACCAGCAAAACTCAAACCCAACTTTAAAGGTCCAAAGCTTAATCCATGTTAACCCAGGTGCAGAAATGTGAAATTCTTCAGAAGTTTTAACTAATAAAGAGACTCAGAAGACAGAATTTGGGCTGATGTCAGCAAGGAACCGCAGGAAGTTCCATGTTATCAAAGAGAAGCAGCCGTTTATAATTTTCAGGATTTTTCTCTATTCAACCCCCTCCTTCAAAGGCAAGAATGATATGCCTTTATAGGCCAGGCCATAGGGCAAACTTCAAAATCACATATTCCCTTTCTACCCCCTTTAAAATTCTGGTTTTAGCTTAGGGATCCCTAAATTTATGACTTGTTACCCAAGTTAACCCATCAAAAGGTCTGAAATATCCCAGAACCCCTCCCTAGAAGCTTCTATTTCTTTTATCAAAGATTCCCCCCATGTCCTATTTCCTAAACTACCCTCAAATGGCCCTGAAATTACCCTGGATACCAACCTGGGTCAGACGGGTATAGGTTATGAACCCCAAATGGGCTCAATGTCTCAATGGACATGGCCTTAAATTCAAACCGAGCATGATTCTCTTGGAATGAGGTCCGTATTGACCTCGGAGCCCAAAGGTGACTCAAAACAAAGTCAGAAAAATTAACAAACCAAACAACCTGACAAATTAATGATTACAAACAAACGAGGAACTAATTAAGCTATGGAATTAAACTAAATGACCAAATTAATAGTTCTAACATGGCAGCAAATCAGAAACTAAAAGAGAAGAACATAGCAGAAGGGTCACATAAATGATTTTGAAAAACAAAACAAGCAGAAAAGAATGGGACTCACCGACCAGACTTGAAATCCAAACTGGAGCATTGGTTTGACCCAAGATAATGGCAAACGTTTGTTCTTATTGAAAAACAAATGAGTGTCACTATTTTGTGCCAAAACCAAACCAAACAACCCAAAATTCCTAAACGATTCGCATGCACGACCACATCTTGAGGCTCCTAGGGCTCGATTTTTGATTTGAAATTCGAGGGACTATAGGGATGTTTGAGGGAATCTAAGTGGGGATTTAGGGTGAAGGAGAGATGGGGTTCATGGGTGTGATTTTGGGAGTGGTTGGAGGTGGCGCCGCCGGTTGAGGCGGTGGAAAAATAGGGCGGCGGATTAGGGTTTGGAGCTTCTGAGCCAGATTCGAGAAATTCAGGCGTGATTTGAGGGAAAAGGGGTGTGGATTTGGAATGAAGAGAAGGAGAGGGAGCTAGGGTGTAAATTTGGTGGCCATCGGAGACCTACCGCCGCCGTAGGGAGATTTCCAGCGGCGGTGCACGGTGGGATTATGTTGGGGTTTTTTAGAGTGTTGGAGATGACGAGGGGGGGTCTGAGTGGTTCAGACATTTTTATATGGGGGGAAGGGGCCAGTTCTGGTCTATTGGATCCAGGCACGATCAACGGCTCAGATCAAACTTTAACGAAACGACGCTGTTTGGTTTGGGGGAACCGGACCGGGTTGGACACGGGTTTGGGCTGGGTACAGGGTATTTCAGACGGGTTTCATATTGGAAGATTTAGGCCTGGGAGTTTAGTTTGAAAACTGGCCCAACCCTTTTCATCTATTAGTCAAAACAAAATTAATTCCAAACTCTTTTCCTTTTTCCTTTTTTCCCTTTTTTCGAAATTTAATTAAAGTCAAAATTAATTCCTAGAACTAAAAAAACTAATTAAACCTAAAATTATAATTAACACAATTAATTAAAAACAAGTTAACAAAAGAAAGCTACTCAAAATCAAAGCTACAATTAAAAGTGCAAATTAAACTAATTTTGTGTTTTTTCCATTTTATGCAACAATTAATTTTTTAATTAATCCTAAAATGTAAAATTAAACTTAAATGCAAATGCAACGTATCTTTGTATTTTTCACTAGTTAAATGCACAAACAACATGCGAACAATTAACAGCAAATGCCACAAAAATTCACAAAATTGCAAACACTAAAAGAAATTATTTTGTTTTGAATTTGTTGGAATAATTCATATAGGACAAAAATCACGTGCTCACAGTTGCCCCTCTTTGCCCGGAAACACGAAGAGTTTTCGTACAAAGATAAAGTGAGCGGATACAAGCGATTTTTGCCCGTTTGAATACTCCGTGGGAAGCATTTTTTGAAAGATTTGACCGCACCCTGCTTCCGAGGTTACCTACATATCCTTGGCTTAAAAGGAATCAGGTCAGTGTAGTTCAGGAATGTTTTGTAGCTGGGAATACCATGAAGCTGGATTTTCATTGTTGTTGATGTTGCTTCTACTACTCACTAAACCCCTTATTACACCATGTCAAAAATAAAAGAAGCTAGACTAGACTATGATCTATGATTTACAAAAATCTTATCTATCTCTTCAACTTGCTCTTGTGGTTCTTGTTGCCTTGTTGACTTATATTCTCCTGGTGAAATCCATTTGTTACCGCCTTGAATTGTAATCTGAGATGTTTTCTCTTTCTCCAGGCGGGCTCCTGACTTCCAACTTGAATGTATTCCCATGCTATCTGGGCGGTCCCCTGACTTCGGAACGTGAATGTATTCCCATGCTATCCAGGCGGGCTCCTGACTTCAGCAAAATAGACAAAAACAAAGTAAATTTTCTGCCCCAGTCTGGGTATGTGGGCCCATGTGTAAGTGTAAAACGAATCACCTTGCCGAATACCAAAGAATTTTGGAAACCAAAACTTGAATTGTACTCCCTTGTTCTCCAGGCGGGCTCTTGACTTCAAAACGTGAAAGTATTCCTTGCTTTCCAAGCGGGCTCCTGACTTTAACTTGAAAGTATTCCCTGCTCTTCAGGCGGGCTCCTGACTTCAACTTAAACGAACTCCCTGCTCTCCAGGCGGGCTCCTGACTTCAACTTGAAACGTATTCCCTGCTCTCCAGGCGGGCTCCTGATTGCTAAACTTGAATGTATTCTCTGCTCTCCAGGCGGGCTCCTGATTTCATCTTGAAAGTATTCCCTTGTTTTTCAGGCGGGCTCCTGACTGTTAAACTTGAATGTATTCCCTGCTCTCCAGGCGGGCTCCAGACTTCAACTTGAAATGTATTCCCTGCTCTCCAGGCGGGCTCCTGACCTCAGCAAAACAGATCAAGCAAAGAAAATTTCTTTTCCCTTACAGAGAGTTCCTCCGGAACAAACGAATTTTCTGTCGCTGTTTCAATCAAAGAAAATTTTGTCAGTTTAAAATGGTGGTTAGCTGATGGCATTCTTGCTGAAAATCTTTTCGCTACATTGTTTTGTTCTGACTGGCTTCCCCCGAACTGGCCCTGAACCATTTTGACTTTCTGACTGACTTTCAAACCCCATGACCTTTGACGAACCGAGTGTTCTATACCCATGCTGTTGTTTTGCCTCTGACCCCTTTATCTGAACCTTTGCATCTCCCATGACATTACTAAACTATTCCACCGATAAAACTTCTGGTGATCCCCTATATCCCACCTTACATCATGCTGTCTTTGGTACGCTGACCAAACCATGCTTTGCAAATTTAGAAGTTGGTAGTGAGCTTTAAAATTCTTTTTCACTTGCTTTGAAAAAGACTGACATTGAAACATCTTAGACAAAAAATACGAAATGCAATGACTGTGCGGGTTAGGGATAAGGAGAATCCAAAACCAGATGACTGCTACAAGGGGAAAAAGAAAAAGAAACTTATCTGAGTGGAACAGCTGGTACCAATGATCATGACATGCATTTCGGATTAATCGGCCCAATCTGTCCAACCAATCAACTTTCAGTTGTCGTACTTTGTTGCCTCAGAATTTCCATGACCTGATTACTTTACCCAAACTTTGACCTTGTTCATCCTGCGGTGCCTTGAAGCAGTTTTCCACCAATAGACCCTTCTCACTTGTTGACTTTTCAACTCACTTTCGCCTCAAGGTGCCCGTGAGGGTTTTCACCAATAAGACTCTCTCATTTTATTTCTCTCAGCTCTCGTTGCCTTACGGTGCCCGTGAAGTTTTTCACCAATAAGACTCTCTCATTTATTTATTTTTGCTTGAACTAGAGTGTTGCCCCTAACATGAATTACATTTACCTGCTTGACTTGGCATTTCTCGAAGGCTGATCAGAAGGTCTTTCTTTGGACCGTAACGTGGACGTTTTGATGGGGTTAGAAAGAAAGGGTATAAAAGGCTCAAAACAATTCAAATGGGTTAAAATTACAACTTTCGGAATCAGATTTCTCACAACAACCACAACTTCTGCCCCAGTTTCTTGCTTGGGGGCTTTTGGATTTTGTTTTGATGGGACCGAACCATGAGGCTGCCTACATATCCTTAAAAGGAATCAGGTCGAACATAGTTCATGTCATAGAAATTACTTTGTTATTGTGATTTTTCTTTTTCTCTTTCTTTTTTTCTCTTTTGCTTTTCTCTCTTTTTTTCTTTTATTGTTTTTCTTCTTCTTTTCTCTTTTCTTCTTTTTTTCTCTTTTTTCATTCTTTTCTTTCTCTTTCCTTTTCTTTTTCTTTTCTTTCTTCCTTTTCTCATCTTTCACGCTTGTGTTTCTGATATTCGCTACTAATTCCAAAAGAGGGGTATGAAAGAAAATAAATAAGGTTCAAAAGGGGTGACGAGGGATAAAGTGTTCAGATAGCAGAACAAAAACGCCTTCGTCATTTCAATCTCCAAAATATGCCAAATACAAACAAGTACAATCAAACAAAGAAATCATACATAGTATCTCTTGACTGCATCGAAATTGATAGCCATTTCTACATATTTCCCTTCTACATCTGTCAAATATAACGCGCCATTAGACAACACTCTAGTTACAACAAATGGCCCCTGCCAGTTTGGGGCGAACTTTCCTTTTGCTTCAGCCTGATGAGGCAAGATACGTCTCAACACTAACTGACCCACTTCGAACTTCCGTGGATGTACCTTCTTGTTATATGCTCTCGCCATTCTCTGTTGGTATAATTGGCCATGACACACTGCTGCCAGCCTCTTCTCATCGATCAAACTTAATTGCTCCAGGCGGGTTTTGACCCACTCCTCATCATCGATCTCAGCCTCCGCGATAATTCGAAGGGATGGGATTTCCACTTCTGTGAGTATCACTACTTCAGTGCCATACACCAACAAATAAGGAGTCGCCCCTACTGAAGTACAGACAGTAGTGCGGTAACCCAGCAATGCAAACGGCAACTTTTCATTCCACTGCCTAGAACCTTCCACCATTTTCCGAAGTATTTTCTTTATGTTCTTGTTGGCTCCCTCAACTGCTCCGTTTGCCTTAGGGCGGTATGGGGTAGAATTGCGATGTGTAATCTTGAATTGCTGACATACCTCTTTCATCAGATGACTATTGAGATTAGCTCCATTGTCCGTAATGATCACCTTCGGTATCCCGAACCGACAAATAATATTTGAATGCACAAAATCAACCACCGCCTTCTTGGTTACAGACTTGAATGTTTTAGCCTCTACCCACTTGGTCAAATAATCGATGGCCACAAAAATAAACTTGTGCCCGTTGGATGCTGCTGGCTCGATTGGTCCAATGACATCCATTCCCCAAGCAACAAAAGGCCATGGTGCAGACATTGTATGTAATTCAGATGGTGGAGAATGAATCAAATCTCCATGCACTTGGCACTGATGACATTTTCGCACGAAACTGATACAATCTTGCTCTATAGTGAGCCAATAATAACCTGCCCAGAGAATCTTCTTTGCCATCACATACCCACTCATGTGCGGTCCACAAACCCCGGAGTGTACCTCTATCATGATAGTTGCGGCCTATCTGGCATCTACACATCTCAATAACCCAAGATCTGGAGTTCTTTTGTATAAAACTCCTCCACTGAAGAAAAATCCACTTGCCAAGCGACGAATTGTTCTCTTTTGATCACATGTGGCTTGTGCCGGGTATACTCCCCTTCGGATGTATTCTTTGATGTCGTGAAACCAAGGCTCCCCATCGAGCTCTTCCTCCACCATGTTACAATAAGCATGCTGATCACGGACCTGAATATGCAATGGGTCTACATAAGCCTTATCTGGATGATGTAACATTGACGCCAAAGTAGCCAAAGCATCGGCAACTTCATTATGGATCCTTGGGATATGCCTGAATTCTATTGACTGAAATCGTTGACAAAGATCATGCAAACATTGTCTGTATGGTATGAGTCTAGGGGAAAATTGATCGGAAATTTCCATTGGAATCCACGGTGATTTAAACTCCCCCTAAACCCTTACATTCGAGGACGAATGTTCCTAAGGGGGAGGGTGTTACAACCCATATCCACATGTGTTAGTTCATGCCATATATTAGTTAACATAAATCCAAGAAGGAATTATCTTTGAGATGATAAGAAGTCAATCCTATTGGTCTTAAGTGATACAAGAGTGTATAAGGGTGATTAACCAATATTAGAAGTTAAACGAATCAAGGATGTTGTAACTCGTATTTTCAGGTAATCTAGCGGTGCTTAATACACTCAAGAGGTCATTTATTAAGGTATTTTAATCATATAATATCTGTATCATAAGTCTTGAAGTCAAACGAGTTATGAAACAAAAGTCGACAAAAGTTGTCGCAACTTAGGTTCATAATTTTACTTAAACATTAGGTCAAATGTTTCTAATCTTTTCTCATAATTTACAAGGAATTACGGGGTGATCTACCCACCAAATTAAATATCTATGAGTCTAGTTTCCAACTCATTAAACCGTTCATCGATACGATCTCGGAGTAGAGAGATATTCGCATTTTCGCGAGACTGCGCCAAGCACCTCTCTATGGGGCCCACTAAGTCGGTTTAAGATATTTGGACTTATATAGGATGACCACAACCCGTTTTTAGTCATTTCTTTTCACTATTTTCAGAACTTAGAACCCTAGGAACATCCTCTCAAGGTTCTCTCAAGATTCAAGACCCAAAAAAGGGCAAACAACACAAATCAAGTGTCGGGAATTCCGTGGCGCTAGTAAGTCTCTTGTTCTTCTTGTTGTTGCTCATTTTTGTGTCGTTCCAACTCGTGTGGGAGGTTGTTTTAAAGGGTATATGTTCTGTAAATACTCCTAATGTTCTTAATATAAATCCTAGGTGATTTCAAGCCTTCTAAAGTGATTCTAGTGCCAAAAAACACTAATTGATCGCTAGTTTCATTTTTTTGTTGTTGTGGCAGCATTGGAGGGATATCTCTTGGAAATTTAAGGTCAAATTGGAGTTGTTCTTTCTGTATAAAGGTAAGGAACCTCTTAATCTATATGTATTTAAGATTATCCAAGTTGCGGCTAAGCCATTGAAGCTAGAACTTGTGAGATATATATCGAAAGGTTTGGTAGTAGTGTTATTGTTTTGTGGACTGTTTTGCGTTGTTGTTGGGCTGCGTATTTTACTACTATCTTGTGGAGTTTTGGAGGAGGAAGGGTGTGGAGAAACACCATATATATGTAGGTTTATGGGCTGATAGTTATTCGTAACATTTCCAGGTTGTTTGACACGACTACGGTGGTCGTCGTATGTATGGAGTGATTAGGCTGTGTGTGGACTATTTCGGGAGGCTCAATATGTTTATTATTGATGATGTTTGGGCTGTTTGGTGATTGTTTTGAATGGTGTGAGGTCATATATATAGGGGAGGTGCTGTCCGTTTCATCGTAAAATAGGTTGTGGTCGATACATAATAGTTATGACGCTTAAATGATAACGATAGTATCGTTTCTCTTATTGTAGACTAAGGAGTTTTGACAATTGCATAGCTTGAGATTGGGGCAGTATATACAAGGTATGTGAGGCTATCCCTTTCCTTCTTTTGCACGACTCCGATTGTACATAATGTAATGAACGAGCTTCCAAGATACTCTACTCTTAGAAGCTAGCAGTACTTACATTGTTTTCCCTCTTATGGAACGATTGATGTTAATGTTACTTCTCTTATTCTTATGTTATCAATGTTGTTCGTACTTCCTAAATCTTATAAGGTTCATAGTGAAGAGTTAGTCCTAATAACGTGTATAGAGGATACCGACCTTACGTCACTCCGAAAGGTTTAGAATGTGATTCCATGAGTCGAGCATGCATTATATATATGTATCTATTTTACTCTACCGAGCCACGCTATAGTTGGCCGGGTACGGCACCTATTGTGCAACCACTGATCAGTTGGGTTTTACCGAGCTCCACGTGGCCGGGTACGATTCTACCGAGCCTATTATGGCCGGGTACGATATGATGATGATGATGCCCACAGAGGCGAATGCTTTAAAGGTTTATGTATTTATACATATGTATCATGCATTTCATGTAAGTAGCCCTCAGAGGTACTAAGATGTTACAGGTTGTATATTCTCTATCCTTGCTTACATTACTGATCGTATTTATGGTTCCTTGCCTTACATACTCAGTACTTTATTCGTACTGACGTCCTTTTATTTGTGGACGCTGCATGTCGTGCTGCAGGTCCTGATAGACAGGCAGGTACAGCTCCCTCACCACAGTAGATCAGCGGTGATTGGCGAGATCCCTTCTCCGGACTTGCCTTGGTCTTGGTATGCAATTTTTGTTATAGACATTATGGGTATGTCGGGGCCCTATTCCGGCTATGTTGCAACACTTATGTTCTTTTAGAGGCTCATAGACAGGTGTCGGCTCATGTATAGTTTGGTATGCCTTGTCGGCTAGTTTTTGTTGTATAGTCTTTCATAGTAGCGTGGTAGCTCATACCTTATATGTAGTTTCTTGATTGTCTGGTCATCCCCTGCTATGTATATGCATGCCATCATATTTTATTGCTGGTTGTCCATGATCTAGGTCTACCATTTATATTGATCTCGTCAGCCTTAAAAGATAATAATGAAGGTTAGATGAAATGTACGTTGGTGCTCGGCAAGTGTGGTCGGGTGCTAGTCATGGCCCTTCAGTTTGGGTCGTGACAAACTTGGTATCAGAGCAAGTCTGTCCTAGGGGTTGTCTATGAGCCGTGTCTAGTAGAGTCTTGATTATGGATGTGTAGCGCGCCACATTTATAATCAGGAGGCTACATGACATCTAGGGTTGTTACCTTCTTCCTGAATCTAGATCGTGCGTAGAGTTGAGTCGTAAGTGTTTGTCTCTAATATTCACCTTGTTTTCTTTCAGCGATGCCTTTCATGTTAGCAGCCCCATCAAAGAAAAGTTTCCATCCTGGCCTTTCACTCTGTTCCAACTCATCAATGTAAATTACCTCTTCATCAGGGAAGTAAGTCTTCAAAGGTTCGTATTCTTCATCCATAGGATTCTCAGCCAAGTGGTCGGCCAATGCTTGTGCTTTCATCGCGGTCTGAGTCACGTAGACAATGTCAAATTCTGTGAGCAAGATCTGCCACTTTGCAAGCCTTTCGGTAGGCATAGGCTTCTGAAAGATATACTTCAATGGATCCAAGCGAGATATGAGGTAAGTAGTATAAGAGGACAAATAATGTTTCAGCTTCTGGGCTACCCAAGTTAGGGCGCAACACGTCCTCTCAAGCTTAGTGTACTTAACCTCGTAAGATGTGAACTTCTTGTTAAGATAATATATGGCCTGCTCCTTTCTGCCAGTGATGTCATGCTATTCCAACACACATCCAAATGAATTGTCCAAGACTGTCAAATACAGAATCAAAGGTCTCTCTGGTTCTGGCGGGACCAACACAGGTGGGTTTGACAAGTACCCCTTTATCTTATCAAAATCTTCCTGACATTCATCTGTCCACTTGACTGTAGCATCTTTCTTTAACAATTTGAAGATAGGCTCACACGTTGTCGTGAGCTAAGCAATAAACCGGCTGATGTAATTCAATCTTCCCAATAGACTCATTACCTCAGTCTTGTTCTTTGGGGGTGGCAACTCCTGGATAATTTTGATTTTTGACGGGTCTAATTCAATACCTCGGTGGCTGACTATGAATCCCAACAACTTTCCAGACGGAACACCGAATGCGCATTTTGCAGGATTGAGCTTGAGATTGTACCTGCGAAGCCTTTGGAAGAACTTTCTCAGATCTCTAACATGGTCAGACTGCTTTCTATACTTTACAATCACATCATCCACATAAACCTCGATCTCCCTGTGTATCATGTCGTGGAATATGGTCGTCATTGCCCTCATGTAGGTTGCTCGGCATTTTTCAAACCAAATGGCATGACCCGATAGCAGTATGTTCCCCATGGCGTGATGAGTGCTATCTTTTCTGCATCTTCTTCATCCATTAAGATCTGGTGGTAGCCCGCATAATAATCCACAAAAGAACCAATCTCATGTTTGGCACAATTATCGATCAATATATGGATGTTCAGCAATGGGAAGTTATCATTGGGACTTGCCTTGTTGAGATCTCGATAATCAATATACACCCTGGTCTTGCCGTCCTTCTTTGGCACAGGCACTACATTGGCTAACCAAGTGGGATACCGAGTGACTCGAATGACCTTGGCCTCAAATTGTTTGGTGACCTCTTCCTTGATTTTCACACTCATATCAGTTTAAAATTTCCTCAGCTTCTGCTTGACAGGGGGAATGCCGGATCAGTGGGCAATTTGTGAACCACCAAACCAGTGCTTAGACCTGAAATGTCATCATAAGACCATGCAAAAACATCTTTATACTCGAACAGTATTTTAATTATCTCCTCTCTGAGTTGTGGTTCAAGATGGACACTTATTTTAGTTTCCCGGACATTATCTTGGTCCCCTAAATTGATTGCTTCTGTATCACTCAGGTTAGGCTTGGGTTTTTCTTCAAAATGGCTTAATTCTTTACTAATCTCTTCAAAGGCTTCATCCTCGTCTTATTCCGATTCAACATTACACTCTATTTCTTGAATTATTATTTCAGAACTAGATCGGCTTTTAAGACTGGGCCGGAGATTCCGCATGCATGTCATATCATTGAAGCCAACATAAAAAGAACTGTACAAGGAAAAAGGAAAGCAAATATAAAACTATCAGAAAGAAAGGAAAAAAAGAAATTGCATTTCATTGAAATTAAAGACAACGGGGTTTATACATCCAAACGGACAGAACATAGAATCTGAATTACAACCTTGGAATAATCCAGATAAATTGAAAGAAAATCAAAGCAAACTACCAAAATCCCTCCTGGTGGGGAGAGGAGTAGCTTCCCAATTGTTAATCTTTGCACCGGACCCAACAAACTACACATCCGCCTTGCTAGAACCCTCTCCAGCTTCCAACACGTTCACATCAGTAAATATCCTCTCGAACCTTTCCATAAAATCTTCATCCACATCAACCACCGAAATGGGAACCGCCGTCACTGGGCGCTTTCTGGTACCAGGTCTGACAAATGACCGGGAAAGACGCGGGATTGGCTTTGGAAGGGTCCATGTTTTCTATTTCATTTTTCTAGCTCTCCTCACGTCTGCGACTGTGGGCTTGAACCCCAAACCAAATGTATCCAAGTTTTTAGGAAGAGAAACCAGTTGTACGATACCCTGCAGAGATGCATCCAAACCTTTCCTCGGCACGAAACCATTTTTCAGCATTTCAACGGCTACCATGACTGATGCAGCAGCTACCCTTGGAGTCGGCACGCACTTCCCTTCAGGAACTTTCTCTACCGCTACCGTGTCAAAAACCTGATAGACCCACGGCCCCTTGTCGTCTTCAAACTCTATGAATAGAACAATGGCATCACTGGGAACACAAAAATTGTCTTCGCCATGCACAACAATTTCCTGTCTATCCCATTCAAACTTAACCATTTGATGCAGAGTGGACGGGACCGCTTTGGCAGCATGAATCCAAGGTCAACCTAACAACAGATTGTAAGAAATAGACACATCGAGCACCTAGAATTCCATAGTAAATTCAACCGGCCCTATTTTAAGCTCGAGCACTATGTCCCCGACTGAATCTTTTCCTCCACCAACGAATCCCCAAACGTAGATACTGTTCTTGTGAATTCTTTCATCATCCACCTTCAACTTGTTCAGAGTGGAAAGAGGGCAAATATTTGCGCTGGAACCATTGTCAACTAGTACCTAAGTAACCACGGAATCTTCATATTTCACCGTCAGATAGAGGGCCCTATTGTGCTCGGTACCCTCCATGGGCAACTCATCATCAAAAAAAGTGACTATGTTTACCTCAAATATCTTGTTAGCTATCTTTTCCAAGTGGTTTACTGAGATTTTGTCAGGAACGTGGGCTTCGTTCAAGATTTTCATCAAAGCTCGATGGTGTTCGTCTGAATGGATCAATAATGACAAGAGCGAGATCTGAGCCGGTGTCTTCCTTAACTGCTCCACAATGGAATAGTTTTGTACTTTCATCTTTCTCAGAAATTCTTCTACTTCTTCCTCGGTCACCGCTTCTTCACGAACACTGGATTATCTTTTGAGGTCTTAGCTTTTCTCAACTCTTCGGGGGAAAAGCATCTCCCCGATCGATTCAAACCATGAGTCTCGCACACTTCTTCTTTAACCTCTTTCCCCTTGTAAGTCATTGTCACTCGTTCATAATTCCATGGGACTACCTTGTTGTTGACTACGGGTAATTGAGTTACCAGTTTGATAATGACAGGATCTGTGAAGGCGCCCTTCACAACTACCACAGGCTTGTTCATCACTCCTGGCACAACCACTTTTGCTCTTTCATGTTTTCCTGCAACGTCACTTGAGGACCCCTTCTTGACCTCCACAGATAGTTCATTATTTGCCCCGTTCAACTTGATCACAACCTTCTTGCTTGTTGATTTTTCAAATGGCTTGGCTTCACTATCCCAAATCATCATGACGGTTTGTGAAGACTTCTTAGGCTCCCCTCCCTTATGAACTATCTCAATCATATTGGTCTCATGATGGGCCGGCAACGGGTTCTGGTTGATGTTGGGTGCCTCTGGGGCTTGGACCTCAATCCAATTAGTATCAATGAGCTCTTGAATAGCTGTTTTCAACTTCCAGCATTGCTCTGTGTCGTGACCCGGGGTCCCTGAACAATAATCACAACTTACCGAGCGGTCAAGATTTCTGGGAGAGGGATTCGGCAGTTTGGCCTCGATCGGATTCAACATACCCAACTGTTTCAGTCGGTGAAATAGACTAGCATATGATTCTCCCAAAGGAGTGAAGGTCTCCTATTTCTGCAACCTCTCATTCTTAAAGGCTTGATTTGGCCGGAAACCTATCCCAGGGGGATTTCTGTAGGCTCTCAGGGGTGGATGGGCATTTTTTGGAGCTAGGTATGGACTTTGTGGAGCTGACGCACGCCATTGTGCGTGAGCGGGGGGTTGGGTGTAGGTTTGTGCATGATGGATAGAAAAATGGGGATCGGGCGGTGGGTAGTAGTGTTGTGGTGGACTATATGGAGTGGGGGGTAAGTTTGGTGGTAGGGTCGAGGCGGGTTGTAGTAACGTGGAATGTTCCTGGATCCAACCCAAGCTCCCGACTCAATTGTAGCAACATCATCTTTCTTCTTCTTCCCGAGTACCCCTCCAGTACCGTTTTGAATGGCCTGGGTGGTCGCCTTGATTGTTGAATAATTCATGATCTTGTTGGACTTGAGTCCTTCCTCAACCATGCCTCCCATTTTTACAACGTCATTAAAGGACTTACCTACTGCTGACACCAAGTGACCAAAATAAGTGGGTTCCAAAGCCTGCAAGAAATAATCAACCATCTCACTTTCTTTTATCGGACGGTCAACCCTCACTGCTTGCTCTCTCCAACGGAATCCATATTTCCTGAAGCTCTCACTGGGCTTCTTCTCAATCTTTGTCAATGACAGATGGTCTGGGATAATTTCGAGGTTGTACTGAAAATGGCAGGCAAAGGCTTGGGCCAAATCGTCCCATGTGTACCACCTGCTGTGATCTTGTCTCGTATACCATTCTAATGCCGAGACACTCAAACTTCTGGCTAAAATATGCCATCAGCAATTCATATCTTCTACCTGCTCCTCTCATCTTGCTACAAAATCCTCTTAAGTGTGCTACTGGGTCACCATGCCCGTCGTACAGATCAAACTTGGGCATTTTGAACCCTGCTGGTAACTGAACATCTGGGAACAGACATAAATCTTTATAGGCCACACTTACTTGACCTCCCAACCCCTTCATATCTCGGAACGATTGTTCTAAGATTTTGACCTTTCTGATCATCTCTTCATGCTCGGGATTTTTGGATGGCTTCTCGGTCTTTGCCGGAAGATCAAGATGAGGGGTGTAAGAATATGGTTCTGGAACTTTGAAGGTGGGTTCAGGGGGATAGTACTGGTTGTCGTGAGTTTGGAACAGAGGTTCACTAGAAGATCGGTGTAATGTAGCAGGTGGAGGTGCCACAAAAACCGGTGTAATTGGTGGGGGAGGGTATGGGACTTGTTTGGGTAGTGGAGCTTGAGAAGTATGGGAAGTGGCGCCATGGCATTGTTGGTAGAGGGGAAAGGCTGGAGATGAGTTCACAGTGGGAGGCTCCGGAGGTTGGGCTGATAGTGTGATATAAGCAGGGTTGGCGGGATAAATCGGTGGTGGATGCCTCTTGGCCCAGGCTTGGTACATTTCAGCCATCTGCTACTTTAACT
The DNA here is from genome assembly GCF_000715075.1 of Nicotiana tabacum. Taxonomy (NCBI): domain Eukaryota; kingdom Viridiplantae; phylum Streptophyta; class Magnoliopsida; order Solanales; family Solanaceae; genus Nicotiana; species Nicotiana tabacum. Next base: position 140,480,141 of record NC_134087.1, on the reverse strand, counting down.
TATACATCTCTTCCCTCATTGCATTAACATCTAGTTCTTCCACCTCTTTTGACAGGTCAACAATACTTGTCTTCGGTTCTTGGTTGGCCATATTCAGCCTATCCTTTGATCGGGTGTTGTATGGGTGGGTTGCCAGAATGCCAATCAACTAACCACCTGCCTGATTTCAATACATCAAACAACAACCTTGTTAGCGATTAGGCTTTAACAGATTGGTAACCGCACATTGGGCATGAATGCACCTAAACAGTTAACCGTCTCTATTATGTATTTAATCGGTTGCATGCGTCATCCTGGCCTTTTCTTACTTTCAATTGCAAACTTCCCCCTTTTTCTTTCTTTTTCTTTTCCTTCCTTTCACTCTTGCCTCTGTTCTCTCTTTGTTTTTTTATTCTCTCTTGATTTATTATTCTCTCTCTTTTCTTTCTTGTTTTTCCACTCTTTTTATTTTCTTTACTCTCTTGTTTTTCCTCTTATTTTCTTTCTCTCTTTATCATTTGGTTACGGTTGAATCCTATGGAGATTGCCTACGTATCATGACCCCGCATGAATCAGACCAAGCGTAGTTCTTGGAGATAAAAATAATAAAATATTTTTGGAATTTTCAAATTATTCATAATAAGACTCGGGAATAAACTTAAACAAAAACTAACAGACTCTGGTGGAAGACGAAATACAGACTCGAAAAACAAATAACCCACATACTCTGATAAAAGAAATATAGACTCCAAGACAAACTGGCAGACTTTAACGGAAAGAAAATACAGACTCAAGAAATCACGAATATATCAGTGCCTCAAATGCCCCCGGGACCCGCGGGGCATCATTTCGCCTCGCCGCGGGCCGACTCGCTAAATCCTCTTGGAGGTGGTAGAGATCTTCCATTATCCGCGAACAAAAATCATCACAGTAGCGAAGAACATAGATCTAGTCATATCCTCACAGCTACTGCACTCCATCGCAATGTAGTTGGCGACCCTTTTGACTCGCTCTCTTATGACACCCTTCTCTTGCAACAAACGCCCAATCTGTTCGGTTCTGGTTTCCAAAGTTCGTTTGGCTGCCTGGTTCTGCTCTTGGAGTTGTTGCAAGTCTCTTTCTAGCCGTGCCATTAAGGCGTAACAATGTTCTCTTTCAGCCTTAAAATATTTGGCTTGTTTAGCCATTTCACCCTCGAGGTTGCCAATTGCCTTTTCCCAACCTGTGGCCCCTTTTTCATATCTTTCTTTCATATGTTGAACGAAAGCTGCACGCCTTTCGGCACTTCTAGCCAACCTTACATGTGCTTTTTCTAGTTCAGACTCAGCTTTCTGCAGGTCATCTTCATAGTCACGTACCTTTTGAGTAAGGTTATAAATGAGCCTTTCATCTTTCCTGCTTCAGCCTGGGTTCTCAGCTTCAATTTTCAACTGTCGAACCTGAGCTCTGAGAGCTTCATTTTCTCGTACCAATCTTCTCATCTCACCTTCGGCCTCTTGTGCCTGCAAATCATTGTTGAAGGTGACATTTCTCAACTCTTCTCGTAGATCATGGATGATGGCCTTATATTCCTTTTCCTTCTCCCCCCAGGCTAAGCTCTCCTGAATTTTATCATCAAAGGCTTGAACATGAGGTCTTTTGGCGGGCCTCTCGGGTTCTGGCTCGTTATTTACATAAGACATTTTCTCAAACCAAGCAACATAATTTGGATCTATTTCCCCCTTGGCGATGTCTGGTGCCTGGGTGCCATTTTTTAGATACCGGCAGCTATTCCAATCCTGCTGAACTACAGCGTCAAGCAATGCAGCTTCTGGATATAACTCTATGACCTGGGTGTTTAGATCTTCATTTTCAGGCACAATCTGATACCTTCCCAATTGCCTCAAGACCCTCTGCGGTGCATATGGCTGAATACTCCTTACGCCCATTAACCTCAGGTAGCCTTTGGTAGCAGTCATATAGATGGCTTCTGTCCTCGGGAGCCATCCTATAGTCCACTCGACCTGACCTGCGTTAAGCACTTTCAAGTGAGAAACCCATGCTTCAAACCCTTTCGGTGTGTTGTAATCTTTTACCCTCTCCTCGTAACTAGTGATGACGTTATTCGGGCTCGAACCATAACTCATGAATCTGGGATGATGGCGAAGGTGCTCGATCAACCACATTTGCAGGAGGATGCTTCAACCTTCAAAAAATTGAGCCCCTGCTTTGCATAAAGTCAATGCTCGATAAATATCCGCCAGCACCAATGGGGCAAGTGTATGATCTTCCTTGGTAGTGAGGATTTGTGCAATTCTAGCCATACGAATATCCACCGTCCCTTTCTCATTTGGAAAAACCATGATCCCCAAGAATGCCACAATAAATGCGAACCGGCGATGAATTTTCCAAAGGCCCTTGTCTTGTTTATTGCTCAAACCCTTTTCATGCGTTTCAAAACCAGCAGAGTGCCCGAACCTGAAGTATAAGAAATGGAAAGCACAACACCCATTGCTCACACGTTCTTTATTCGTCTGTTTACTAATATTCAGGAGGTCGAAGAACTTGTGCACCGATGGAGCCCTTGGAAATATAAGTTATTACTTCCTCAAATCCCGTCCGAATTCAATGTACCTGGCTATCTCCTCCAAAGTAGGGGTGATCTCAAAATCCGAGAAACGAAAGACGTTGTGGATAGGATCCCAAAAAGTTACCAAAGCCTTGATCAGATCTTCCCGTGGTTTGATTTCAAAAATGTTTATCAGAGCACCCAATTGCTTTTTCACCCATTTCTGACCATCTTCATCTAGATCATTCCACCACATACGCAAGTTCAATTGAGCATGTTCCCTGACCACTTCTGGCGGATCCTGGATGGTATTCATTCTATTCTTGCGGAAGGTTAAGGTTAGGGTTGACTCGAGTGGACCCTTTTGTAAACAGGTTTTTGAAGAAGAAAAGAAAAAAGAGAGAGAAAAGAAGAGAAGAAAAGAAGAAAAAAAACAAATCAAAGGACCATGATTTCCTCCCCTATATGCCAATTTTAGCCAAGTGACTATTTTTGCAAATGCGGCCCCTTCCCAATTTCACATAAATTTTGAGACCGGGGGGGATTATTTTATGACCCTTCACAAACTTCTCCATTCTTTTACGAAAATAGCCTTTCGACAACTGAAAAATACTCTGAGGCTATCTCGGCAAGAACAGTTTGAGACATTGCGGAAGCTGGATAGGCTTATTTTGATCAAGAATACCAACTACATTTACTCGACCACCGACTTTCTTTTCTTGTTTTTCTTTCTTTTTTTTCAAAAATAAGGCCGAACCTTATGTAGGTTGCCTACGTATCCTACATCCGGTGAGAATATGACCTGCATAGTTCGGTCAGTTTTGACACATTTGTAAGAACACAGTGTTTGACTCTTTTTGGAATAACTTTTTTGAAAACTTTTGGTAGAGTTTCGGGATGTTTTCAAATACCGGGGTTTTCTTTAGAACCGGGCTTTATTTACTTCCCTACATCACTCTTGGTTTTCTTTTGCTTTATTTTCCCTAGCCGGTCAGCATGCAAGACAAAACAAATAGATGTACACATAGCACATAGAATGCATCAGGATGGTCTGTTATTTCGGGCACACCTGTCCTAGACGAACCCAACCCCTGTGTTGAGTCCCCTAAGTCAAATGCACATGATGCAAACAAACGTTCCTATTAGGGATCCGGCATGAAGCTGTGTTTTTCTAGGTTTAACTCCTGGGTTTTGGTCTAGACTTGGGTACCCGAGCGGACGACTAGGGCCGAAGAGGGGGCGACGTACCGAGAGCACTGAAGTCTACCCGGCCTTGTCTCTTGCCCAGCCTCGTTCTATTTGGTATAATTTCTACAGAAAAAGGGGGCTACGCGAACGTATGCACCATTTCCAGAAGACTCAGAGGGGTGGCGTAAGAACACAGTTATATACAATTCAAACAATAATAAGCAGTAAACAAATAACATTTAGCACAAAAAATTCACAAAATACAATAATATTAGCAATAAATGAAGCCAAGTAAAAATCATTAACAAGCTCGAATTCTTGAACCCTGAACCAGAGATTCTGGGTTCGGTTCCCCAGCAGAGTCGCCAGAGCTGTCACACCTCCTTTTTACTACACCCCGTAAAGGGCATAAATATAAGGGAGTTTTTCCAATTAAAGGACAATCGAAACGGGATTAATTATTTACAATTCAGAGTCGCCACTTGGGATATTTTATGGTGTACCAAGTCACCGGTTTAAAATCCCGAATCGAGGAAAATTGACTCTATTTACGGTCTGTGAACACAGAAATCCGGGTAAGGAATTCTGTTAACCTAGGAGAAGGTATTAGGCATTCCCGAATTCCGTGGTTCTAGCCCGGTCGCTTTGATCATACTTGGCTTATTAAAATTGTTTAATTACTTATTTTAGATCCTATGCGCATTTACCCTTTACCGCTTTTTAATTAAGAAAATTATCTTGAAACAAGTCACGCGTATGTGTACCAATTTGTTTTGGCGCGTCAAAAATCGTGTCACGCGTACATGTCCACAATTAATAACACTTTATTATTGTAAAAAAAAGTTTGGCCGAAGTTGCGCGCATACTTTTTTTTTAAAAAAAAAAAAGAAAATCGTAATTATGTTACGCGAACGTATACACAATCACGATAGTGTATTAAATGTGCCTAAAGCAAACTACGAACATTTGTCATTTTATATCTATATTGTAAAATTAACACGAGGGCCATGCATGATTAAATGGTAGATGGCACACCTCGGACTATATAAGCTAAATTAATTAATAGCCTATGAAAACCTATTTTATTATTAAGAAGGTTTGTCCGAAGTTGCGCGAACGCATACCCCAAATTGGTTTTTAGAATTGTAATCATGTCACGCGAACGTGTACACAATCACAATTGTATTTTAAACGGCCCTAAAGGCTTTTCTACAAATATTCATCATTAGTGTCTAATTAGTATTTGTGAGGGCCATAGAAATTCAACTAAATGACATACCTCAAATTCTAAGAATTCACATATCACTTAAAAGAGTCTAATTAATAAAACTAAAGAGATTCTAATTGATGACTCGAATTCACGTAGAATTTAACAAGTACTATATCCCGGCCAATAGCTTAAGAATTGCTCCTACGCCAATGCCCAAATAAGGAAAGGACTGTATTCTTTACGAAGCGAAACAGGTCCAAGGGCAACACAATCCGTTTGCAAACGCATCCAATCTCGGGCTCAAATGAGCCCAAATCTCGATAGAGGCAAAGGCGCCAAGGACATGGCCCATGTGCCTAAAGTAGGACTTTCAACAATTGGGCTAGTATTGAGCCCACTATTCAGACCCAAAACAATTATAGATTCGGCCAACCAAATAAGACTTAACAGGCACAAATTTAAACTGACCAATTCTTCTGAAACTTTTTTTTATCATCGAAACACTAGCTAACTAGCTCGTCATTCTGCCTTTGCACTTATACAGGCTTGCACGTAAATTAGATGGCACATTCATTATCTGGGTCAGTTGTAAGCTCACCTTCCAAAACCCCATTGATGATACCAAAACCACTTGGAGTACAAACCCAACAAGGTCATTAGATCAACATTTTTACTTCTGCGTTTTTTTTTTCACTCGAACTCAAATAGACTAACTGAGTATTCTGAAATTCAAATACCAATTTTTTAAAAAAATCTCATGCCCTTCAAGAGTAAATCAATGCATGTTTTTTCCCCTTTTTAAACACGACCTCTGCGCTGACTACTATTTAACAATTGAAACTCAAATAGGCATTTTTTCAATACTATTAAACCCCAGAAAACGAGCATACAAGTTACTTGGGCTTCAAAATCACCCAAATTTCAATCACATGGACTTGTTCCCTTAACAAATAAAGACAGAAGAAATAGCTGAAAGCAAGCATGTGACTAATGCATGGGTATTTAACTACCAACTATCAATCTAAGCAGTACTGCAACTATTCAAGTCCACATATCAAGATAAAATTACTAAATGAACTCAAAGCTTTACAGATGCCCTAATAATAACAGACTGAATGAACATATGAACATATAACAAGACTCTGATGAACATGGAACTAGAATGTCCTAAGGCAAAAATGCCATGAAACAGGACAACATCTTTATTCATTCCCACTTTAAACATGCCATTTGAGGTTGGATGAATACATGTTTACAACGAATAGAACAAATGAAATAAGTTGGGGGAAAGATCACAGCAGCAGCAGAAAACAGCAATCAAACAGTAACAGTACCAGCAAAACTCAAACCCAACTTTAAAGGTCCAAAGCTTAATCCATGTTAACCCAGGTGCAGAAATGTGAAATTCTTCAGAAGTTTTAACTAATAAAGAGACTCAGAAGACAGAATTTGGGCTGATCTCAACATGGAACCGCAGGAAGTTCCATGTTATCAAAGAGAAGCAGCCGTTTATAATTTTCAGGATTTTTCTCTATTCATCCCCCTCCTTCAAAGGCAAGAATGATATGCCTTTATAGGCCAGGCCATAGGGCAAACTACAGAATCACATATTCCATTTCTACCCCCTTTAAAATTCTGGTTTTAGCTCAAGGATCCCTAAATTTATGACTTGTTACCCAAGTTAACCCATCAAAAGGTCTGAAATATCCCAGAACCCTCCCTAGAAGCTTCTATTTCTGTTATCAAAGATTCTCCCCATGTCCTATTTCCTAAACTACCCTCAAATGGCCCTAAAATTACCCTGGAGACCAACCTGGGTCAGACGGGAATGGGTTATGAACCCCAAATGGGCTCAATATCTCAATGGACATGGCCTCAAATTCAAACCAGGCATGATTCCCTTAGAATGAGGTCCGTATTGACCTCAAAGTCCAAAGGTGACCCAAAACAAAGTCAGAAATATTAACAAACCAAACAACCTGACAAATTAATGATTACAAACAAATGAGGAACTAATTAAGCTATGGAATTAAACTAAATGACCAAATTAATAGTTCTAACATGACAGAAAATCAGAAACTAAAAGAGAAGAACAGAGCAGAAGGGTCACATAAATGATTTTGAAAAAGAAAACAAGCAGAAAAGAATGGGACTCACCGACCAGACTTGAAATCCACTTTGGAGCATTGGTTTGACCCAAGATAATGGAAAACGTTTGTTCTTATTGAAAAACAAACGAGTGTCACTATTTTGTGCCAAAACCAAACCAAACGACCCGAAATTCCTAAACGATTCGCATGCACGACCACATCTTGAGGCTCCTAGGGTTCGATTTTTTATTTGAAATTCGAGGGACTACAGGGATGTTTGAGGGAATCTAAGTGGGGATTTGGAGTGAAGGAGAGACGGGGGTATGACTTTGGGAGTGGTTGGAGGTGGCGCCGCCGGTTGAGGCAGTGGAAAAATAGGGCGGCTAGGGTTTGGAGCTTATGAGCGATTCAAGAAATTCAGGCGTGATTTAAGGGAAAAGGGGTGTGGATTTGGAATGAGGAGAAGGAGAGGGAGCTAGGGTGTAAATTTGGTGGTCATCGAAGACCTACCGCCGTCGTAGGGCGATTTCTGGTGGCGGTGCACGGTGGGGTTACGTTGGGGTTTTTGAGAGTGTTGGAGACGACGAGGGGGGGTCTGAGCGGTTCGGACATTTTTATACGGGGGGAAGGGCCAGTTCTAGTCCGTTGGATCCAGGCACGATCAACGGCTCAGATCAAACTTTAACGAAACGACGCCGTTTGGTTTGGGGGAAACCGGACCGGGTTGGACACGGGTTTGGGCTGGATACAGGGTATTTCAGACGGGTTTCATATTGGAAGATTTGGGCCTGGGAGTTTAGTTTGAAAACTGGCCCAACCCTTTTCATCTTTTATTCAAAACAAAATTAATTCAAAACTCTTTTCCTTTTTCTTTTTTGCCCTTTTTCGAAATTTAATTAAAATCAAAATTAATTCCTAGAACTAAAAAAACTAATTAAACCTAAAATGATAATTAACACAATTAATTAAAAACAAACTAACAAAAGAAAGCTACTAAAAATCAAAGCTACAATTAAAAGTGCAAATTAAACTAATTTTGTGATTTTTTCATTTTATGCAACAATTAATTTTTTAATTAATCCTAAAATGTAAAATTAACCCTAAATACAAATGCAACGTATTTTTGTATTTTTCACTAGTTAAAACGCACAAACAACATGCGAACAATTAACAGCAAATGCCACAAAAATTCACAATATTGCAAACACTGAAAGAAATTATTTTGTTTTGAATTTGTTGGAATAATTCATATAGGGCAAAAGTCACGTGCTCACAATAGTACGCAAGGGACTAGATAGACTAGGACTGGGACTGGAGTGCCAGCCAACTCTCAAAATCTATAATTTTCTCCAAGTATGTAACCAAAGCAACAATGTCAAAGCAATAAGCAACTTACGCTTATCATCACACCTTTTTCGTGTTAAGGTTATGTTTGACCTCATTCAAACAAACATCTGCCGGCCCTTGGACACGATTGGAAGGTTATATTCGACCCCGCTCGAACAAATACCTACCGGCCCTCGACCACGATTTAATAAAAGGTTATGTTCGACCCCGCTTGAACAAACACTTGCCGGCCCTCGACCACAATTTAATGAAAGGTTATATTCGACCGCGCTCGAACAAACACCTACCGACCCTCGGCCATGATCTAATAAACGTGTATGTTCGACCCCACTCGAGAAAACACCTACAGGCCCTCGGCCATCGTTTAACAAAAGGTTATGTTCGACCTAGCTCGAACAAACACCTACCGGCCCTCGTCCACCGTTTAACGAAAGATTATGCTCTACCTAGCTCGAACAAACACCTACCGGCCCTGGGTCGTGATTTAACGAAAGGTTATGTTCGACCCAGCTCAAACAGACACCTATTGGCCCTCAATCACAATTTAATGAAAGGATATGTTCGACCCAGCTCGAACAAACACCTACCGGCCCTCATCGTGATTTAATGAAAGGTTATGTTCGATCCAGCTCGAACAAACACCTACCGGCCCTCGGTCATAATTTAAGGAAAGATTATGGTCGGCCTCGCTCAAACAAATTCATATCGGTCCTTGTCCACATCTCAACAAAGAAACAAAAATATACACAAGTACAGAGAATAAACCACAAGAATAGAAGAAGATGCAAAGAACAACTTTGATATTTCATATACATAAACTGTTTACAAAGGCTCGTGAAGACACCGGCAAAAAATACAAAAAAAGTCAAAAAAGAAAACTACAGGTCACCGCCATTACGGCCTTCAGCATCCTTGCTAGCTCGATCTTCAATATGATTGCACCCTGACCGCCAACACCCTCGCCATCTCGGCCCCTAGTGCCTTCGCCATCTTGCTCGGAGGGTATATGGAATCATACCAGGCCTCGTCCTCAAGACGATCTATAGCATCCTCGTCACCCTCATCTTCCTTACGAGGACTAGGAGTAGATGGATCATAACTATAGGCAATCCGAGCCTCGCGATCTTTGATACGAGTGCCCTCAAAGTCTGCAGCAGAAATGGAGCCCGCTACATGCAACTCACGAAGCACATCTAGCTAGGCCTCGGCATGAATCTACTCTTCGTATAAATCACAAGGAATGTTGGGGAAGCTTGAAGTTGCAGATGAAGAAGGTCATCCAAGTAGTTTAGCATTCTCGGCCTCCAAAGCAGCTACTCGATCGTAAAGACTAGAGGTCTATTTCTCCAACTCCCTAATCCTCTCATCGAGCCGCTCTTCTTTGAGCCTTGTTGTTGCTAAATCATATTCTCGCTCGGAATGGAGAGTCCGAATCACCACCTCAAGAGACTCCACCTTCCTCAAAGCCTCCAACCGAGAGGACCCATCCTTCTCTAGCTCCTTTATCTTCTCGGCAATCTCGCCACTAAGAGCCACCGCCCTAAATGTCACTCCTTGAATTGGCCTCGCAGCAAGACCACCTGAGCTTAGAGATCACTGCATTGGGCTTCGACCCCCTAGCTGAGCTTGAGCTCTCCTCCTTGCTCCTCAATGCCCCTCCAAGATGTTTCACTTCCCCACCATCCACACTAGCTCCTCGTCTCTTGCCTTAAAGTCTTCCCGCAATTGGCGTACATTGCCGCTTTTGTGGAGCCGGCACTGAAGCTCCCGATATTTCTCAAGGCACCTGAAGTAACTTATCCTTCAACTTTACATAAATGTCTTTACGTCTATGCTCCATACGAGCACTCTAAATCTCTAGGACGAGCGTCTACAAAATGAACAAAGTTAGGGCCCACAAAAAACAAAACCTATGGAAAATAACGGATAGCAAATCTACTTACCCGAAGGGCAAGGCCGGCAATGTTATTTGACAGGGCACTGTCATCTATAGTCTTGAGGGTCATACCCTCAACTTCAGAATAAAAGAGGGACAAGGGAGCGGATAATCTTCTCAGTATCCACGAGAAGATTACGGTCCATCAGGATTGATATACTCCTCGAACCCCCTTCCAACCTCACTTCAAGTTGAGTAAGCCCCTCGTCAATCATCATCAACTCGTCTACATCTATGTTGGAGTCATATCCAACATCCTCCTCAACTATGAACTTCCTTCCATCATCAGTCGAGGAAGGCACGTCCGCCGCGACCCCAGAAGATGAGGCTATTCGCACCTCAAAGGAACAGTGCCATTATTGCTTACCACGCCTTTGACCGCCTCCCCCACAAGACGCATACTCGTTTCCTCCAAACAAGGGGCCTCAGGACTTGCCTCTAGGCTCTTCCCGATATGCACTATGGTCATTTCCCGAAGGACAAAGCTACTATCTCCTATGATGATGTTTGTTGGTCTCTCTCCCCCGACGCCCACAGCCATCATCTTACGAGGCATCAAACCACCATCTTCTGGCAAGAAGTCTTCCTCATCAATTAGTGCATAAGGTCAGGAGCCAGAAGCCACATAAGGAACGTAGACGGGCACTCAAGTTATGGTATCCAAGATCGAGATCGGAATGGAAGATGTAGCAACCGCAACAGGAGCCGAAGTATAGGAGGCAGAAGCCGCCCTACGAAAAGAAGGCACTGGTGCTCGGCTCCTTCGAGAATCCATACATGAAAAAGAGGCAGTGTAAGTTAGCACGTCCACACACTATAAGAAATAGCGACTACGATCAGAGAAGAGAATTTACTAGTTGAAGGGAGAGCGGGCTTAAATCTCTTAAAAAATTTTGGCCAATCGTGGATCCCTACGATGTGAGGGGGAAGCCTCTCGACCTAGTCAGAAATGTGAGTGTCCAAAGGAGGAGGAGAGGTATTGGCTACAAAACAAGAGGATGAGAAGTCAGAGTCCAGGAACGAGCATGGGGAAGAAGTCAAACACGAGAAAAAAATAAAGTACTTACGGGTACAATTCCAAGCCTCAGGAAAGTCGCAGACATTGGCCACGACGTCCTCAGTTCGGACAAAGAAGAAGCTCAACCAGAATTGACGACTAGCATTGTCGTTCATCTTCACCACCAGGCACTTGCTTCCTCGATGGCGAAGATTCAGCATTGCCCCAATAAAAACTAAGGGAGAACAGATGTATCAGATGACGTAGTGTCAGTTCTACTCCGGCCATCTCGACGAACTTGGTAAGCATCTTTATAAGTTTGTAGGCATACGGCGCGAGCCGGGCAGGAAAACCCCTTAGTGGCGGCAGAATTCCTCCGCCAACAGAAGGAGGGGGGGAAAGTAGCCCATTTAGAAGGGATAGGCATATAGGGTGCAATACCTGGGACGGTGGACCTATATCGTATCCTCCTTGGCCAGGATCAATTCGACATGATTAGGAATGCCGTATTTGGACCTGAACTCCGCCAATTCCTTCACCATCATTACTGATCGAAAGATTCCAGGCACTGCCTCTGCTGACTTGGTAAAGTCGGACCTAGATTCGGGGTTGTGTGGAATTATTTTCTGCACCAATGGGAAGGTTTCATCATCGGCAGCGGCGGAAATATTCTCCCCGTGGGAAGGAAACACCACTGCCAAGGGAGCAACACGACTCCCCTCCTTAGTCTCAGAAGGTAATTTAGACATGGTTCAATTAAATGAAGGAGATTAATTAGCAAGAAGGAGTGAAGAATAATGAGAATTGCTGAAACCAAAGGGTTCAAAGAGTTCTGCAAAGAAGACAATGGAGAGGTTATTGCTTAAAGAAATGAGAGAGTTGTAGAAAAGTTTTAAAATTGACAAACTTTTCCCTATTTATAAGGTTGAGAGGCGGCGGGATTGAAACGGCCGACCATGATTAATACAAAAAACGAAGGGACAGAGCTAATAAAAGGTCACACCCAAATCGATGCAACGCATCAGGAAACAGCGTCATTATGACACATGATATCATGATATCACCTTTTCCCTTGTCCCAAATGGCTCCAACAAACTTCCCGAGAAATTCAAAGAATTCAAATTATGTAGACCTCAGAAGGCCATGCAGCCCTGTATCCACAACCACGGCCTTAGCCAAAACGGAAGAATCGTATCATGAATAACTTTGTCCACTCACCGACCTCGTCCACAGGAATGACCTTGATAAGCGGAGGGACTAACTGTATGGGTCAAAATCTATCTTTAGTAAAAAACGGTGCTAGTGAAGCATTCCTGGGACGCCGTGTGTCAAAGTAATCTAATTATTAGCAAAGGCCATGGTCGAGGAGTCAGCAAGGACCAGGGCCGAGGTCGAGGACTCTTGACAGAATTATAATGGCTAGTTTTCAAGATATGACATTAGAGAGAATATTCTAGTGGATATTCTCTGCACTTGTACTATTAAGGTTTTCTTTTTAGGAACATGTTCCCTATAAATAGAAAAAGACATAATGATCGGGGACATGTGATATTCATTTGTAAAAGTAAACTTTGACTTGAGAAAGAGAATCGGATCTCATTGCTAATATACAAACATCACGTTTTCACTTAGAAAGAACATTCATTAGTTCCATCCTTTCTTGGTTGACTCATTCATTCTATTTACTTAAATGTCATTTATTGATATTCATTGATATTAAATGATGTACTATTTCTTTTGATTTTTGAAATATTTATTGCATGCTACAGCCATTATCCGAATATGTCTACATAGTATTTGTTGCTTTTCAAGAACTCCATCTTTGGGATATTATTGTTAGTTAAGATTAATCCTTATCTATGTAAATTTAATTATTTGAGCCAAGATATATATTTTTTGGTCAAACACTTATAAAGAAAATTGTCAACTTTGACAATTCTTGAAATATCTACAGTATATTAAAAACATGAAACTCTTTAGCTAAAAGTCAAATTACAAAATTACCCTTATTTTAGTACCTTTATTCAAAATTACCCTTCAATTAAATTTATTGAAAAAAAAAAGACTAAACAGGCGTGCCTCTCTCAACAATCGCACTCTTTCCTCGGCAACATACGCCTTTTCCAAATTTCATCTAAATTTTGTTCTCTTTTTTCCCTCAATCTTCGGTCTTCTCCATTAAAGGAACATGCCAACATGTGTGGATATCTTATTTTTTTCAATTAGTCTTTTCCTTCTCAGTTTTTTCTAATCTCCATCTTTATCAAATCTTTTGGCACTATTACTATTCCATCTACCCATACCTAAATGTTAGCTAATACTTATTTCTGGGAAAGTCAAGTTGTAAGTTCCTTGGTTTTGTTCTTTCATTGATTTTATTATAATTTTACCTTAATTGATTTTTGAATCGTTGTTTACAATTATTTAACTAGATATGTTTTCTGAAATGGTTAGAATTTGAAGATGACTAGTGTATAAATAAAGTATAACTTTGTCAAATTACTCAAATGTTTACTTAAATGTCCTATTAAATAATTTACATACCCTGTTTTCCTACTAACAATCTTAATTAGCAAATCATCATTCTTTAAAAGTCACAGCCCTTGGAGAAAAGAAAAAGCCTACACTAATGAACATGCACAGACGTCTTTGTCACGCTTTAGCAAGTTTGCAATTCTCAAGTGAGAATTGAATTCCGGTAGTAATTTAAGTATTAAACACATATATCTTCGTTACATTAAGCATTAAACTTCATCAAAAATTCTCAAACGTATTTATTTAATTTTGATAGTAAGGTTCTCTCTCTCCTTTTTGTGGCTAATTTTTCTGGACCGAGATGGTTACGTATTAGAAATATCACATAACTAAACTATGGTAATTCGAAGTTAGAGGCAAACTTCACAACAAACTTTAGGTAACTGATTATATTTTCTTTGACACATGTAAAAATTCTGCTCTCTGCATTCTTCTACTCTAGTTTTAAATTGTTGGGTTCTATATTTAGAAGTTTTTTGGATTATTCCATCTATTTGTGTCTTTTAATGATTAAATTGATGATTATGTTACTCCTTTGAATTTTTCTATTTCCTTTTGTTTAATACTGTTTATACAAATGGATGTTCTAAAAGTGCTAACTTCATAATCGAATTTATGCGTCTATTTATTGTATTCTTCCATAAATTATTCTTCCACAATTTTAACTTATTTCAACTTGAATTATTAATGTTTGTTTGATAACCTTTGAAAATTGGACATATTCTGTTGGACTAGGATAAGAATAAATTAGTTTCGAATATTACGCTTTTATTTGGATCATGTAGAAAAACTGCCACTACTAGATGAATGTTGGTTACAAATGATGCTATTTTTACTGCTTGAATTTGTACAATGACAAAGCACTTTGGAGATAATTTGAAATAATAATGTGTCTCCTGTGACTTTTGCTTCCCTAATTAGCATCTTAAATACATGTAATTTTCACTCTAATAATGAATAACCAAAAGGACTCTCTCCGAAATAATTAATTAATTAAAATTACTAATCATGGTACATCAAGTGGAGTTTGATTATAATAAGTAACCAAGTTACAAAAGTAAACAGAAGTGTGCTTGAGCCATGTAAGTAACTACTATTATCTTTATTTTTTTCTATTTTTAGTACATGTCACACGTTATATTGAATAGAATACCTCTAGCAGATGATCACTGGTACTCCAAAAATTTTAATAAGTTAATGTTTATCGGTTTGTGTAATGCGGCTTAGTACTTCTGATGGTGGTTCTTGATTCATTTTTAAACTAAAATAGCCGCAACTTTAAAATGGCAATCTCAATACTTTGATAAGTTAAATGTTTTCGTTGTGTAAGACGCTGCTTAGCTTTTCCGATTTATTAGATATTGGTTCTTCATTTATTTTTTGTAAATTTGAATGTTCTCAACTTTGAAGTAGTATATATATATATATATATATATATATATATATATATATATATATATATATATATATATATATATATATATATATATATATATATATAAACTGAATTTGAATTAAAGAATAATTTTGAATTTATAGATAAAGTTTTTAAATTTGAATTAATATAAATAAAGAAATTTATCTTTTTTTGGTCAAGTTATCATACTTAATTCGGTTAATGATCATATGCAATCATACTAGGAACTTTTGTTATCTTTTCCGATTATTTAAATGCTATTGCGCCTGCGGAAAAAAAATTATTCCATATAACTGGTATGACATGAAATATATATATTTTTTTAAATGTAAATAAATTATTTCAAAATGGGATTATTTTTAAAAATATAATATAACTTTAAAATAAAAGGATAAGATATTTTTGAATTTTAGTAGAGTTTTTAAATATTATAATAGAAGTCATATCATGGACAAAATCAAGAAATCGAAATCTTATGGAATATTTACATAAATATCTGGCCAGATTTATTATTTACTTTTTATAGCTAATATTCATAGATGATACACTGGCAACACACGATTATACACATATTATATATGGATTATGTATAAATTACACATTCTTCAATTTTTTAATTTAAGTGGTAAGGCAAACACTTATTTAGGTTGATTAGATAAATCCAAAAGAAAAATATGGAAGAATTTCAACTAAAGACTAAAATATAAATAAAGTTCTTATGTAGACAATTTCTATTTAAACTCATCCTTTTATAGAGAAATAAATTAATTTTTTGTAAAAAAAAAAGACATAAAAAATAAGATAAAAGAAAATAAATAAAGAAAAAATGTATGAAAAATCTAATAACTAGAAATAAGAGATGATAACGAATTTCTTCTTCTATTTCATCTATGTTAAGTATATAAAATTTGGAAGTGGACATCAATGATTTTAAATCTTTTTTTCAAACTCAAATACATAGATTATAAGACAAGAATATTTTAGAATATTTTTTTTAATTTACATTGTGTGTCGTTTTTAAAAAATCACTATTACTAACAAACTGATATGTTATTTGAATTTGAATATAAATGCAATTTGAGTAGTTTGCATTGAGGTTAAGCCAAGTATGGTGTCGAGAAAAACTACTTGGCAATTTCAAGATAATATATGCAATGTTATATAATAACAGTCAACTAATTTAACATTTAATGATTCAAAGAACAATTACAGAGGCATATGTAGAGTGTTGACAACAGGTTCAATTAAACCCATAACTTTTCACGCTGAGCAAAACTTTATATGTAAAAAATTCTTAAAATTATAAAAATAGTAGATATGAACCCATAACTCTAAAAATATAATGAGTTCAATGCTAAAATCTTAAAAATTGAATCCATAAAGTATAAATCCTAGATCTACCTCTGTATATAGGATATTCCAAATTCAAAATTTGTGGCTAGAGATATCGATAAACTCAAAATAACGTCATATTGAAATAAAATTTTACCGGCTTTAGATAGCCGACTAAAGTAAATTTTAAATTAAGGATAACATCTTCACTTGCATCATTATAGATAATATATATATATATATATATATATATATATATATATATATATATATATATAAAGTTTTAGAAATTGGAATGTCAAATAGAAATATTTTTTGAAAGATAACAACATACCAAATAAGAGTTCAAGTCGTAGTAAAAGAGTCATGTCGTAACCAAAGAATCATTCATATTGTGTCAACACTTTGTGCTTTGACATAAATACAAGTTATTATTTTATTTTTTGGCTTTTTTAGGTTCCAATGACACCAATGAGAATGTTAGGTGCAAAAATATGGCTATTTTTAGGTGGTGCAAAAATATGGCTATTTTTAGGTGCAAAAATAAAATTATCACTACGAGATTTGAGAAAATGTTAGTCTTTTTTCATGTACTATTTCGTAATTGATATCTAACGATTATCTAGAAGGTTTAAATTACATATCATTCAAATACCTCGTGTAACGACCCGACCGATCGTTTTGAGCTTTTGCACTTTGATCGCAGTTCTCGGGCATAACTTGCCCCGTATGATGTATTATGACTGATGTAAATCGTTGATTTTGATTTTCACGGAAATCGGTATGAATTTGAAAGAACAGTCTCAGTTGAAAGCTTTGAATTTGAAAGGTTTGACCAAGAGTTGACTTATTTGTATATGAGCTCGGATCGGAATTTTTATGATTTTATTAGCTTTGTTGGGTGATTTATGACTTAGGAGCGTGATCGGAATTGGTTTTGGAGGTCCAGTGTAGAATTAGGCTTGAATTGGCGAAGTTAGTATTTTGGCGAATTCCGGTTGATAGGTGAGATTTCGATCCGAGGGTCGGAATGGAATTCCGAGAGTTGTTATGGCTTCGCTATGTCATTTGTGATGTGTGTGCAAAATTTCAGGTCATTCGGACGTGGTCTGGTTGGGTTTTTGATCGAAAGCGTATTTCGGAAGTTTTTAGAAAACTTAGGCCTGAATTCGATGTGAATTGATGGATTTGGTGTTATTTGAGGTGTTTTGATGATTGGAACAAGTTTGAATGAGGTTTTAGGATGTGTTGGTACTTTTGGTTGGGGTCCCGGGGGCCTCGGGTGAGTTTCGGGTGGTCAATCAGACCATTTTCTATGTTGAGAAGTTGCAGAAATTTCAACAGTTGTTGTAGATGATTTTAGCCTTCGCGATCGCGTGAGGTCCATCGCGATCGCGTAGAAGGAATGTGGGTTGGCCTGAGTTCGGCCTTCACGTTCGCGTTTGAGGTCTTGCGTTCACTGAGGGCCTTGACCTTGTGCTTCGCGTTCGCATGCAGTGGTTCGCGTTCGCGTATAAGTCTTTGGGGGTCCAGTGGATTTGTTCTTCGCGTTCGCATCATCTGGTTCGCATTCGCGTAGGTCTGGAAATTAAGGCAACGCGTTCGCATAGTGCATTTGGGAGTCTTGGAATTTTTGCTCTTCGCGATCGCGAAGGCTTGGGCCAAGATCGCGATGAAGGAAGTTCAGAGCTGGGCAGAAAGTTTATAAAATATTTCATCCGCGATTTTGAGCCATTATTCCTCTATAGCTGAGTATTTTGAGAGATCTTTGAGGGAAATTGAAGAGGGATTCATGGAGAATTGATTGGAGGTAAGATTTTTGAATCTAAAACGTGATTCTATTGTGAAATTTACCTAGAAATTCATGGAATTAGGCTAAAAATGGAAGAACTAGGGCTTGGGATTTTGAAACTTTTAAATTGGGATTTGAAGGACCATTTGAGGTCGGATTTGAGAACTTTTGATATGTATGAACTCGTGGAAGAATAAGGAACCCGTTGATGTAAAAATTTCTGAGTTTTGAGAAGTGGGCCCGGGGCTCGAGTTTTGGTAATTTCGGGATTTCTGCCCGTTATTGATTGTTTTCGCTTGGGCTTTGTTCCCTCAGCATATTGTGATGTATTCGTTCTGATTTTGGATAGATTCGACGCGCGTGGAGGCCGATTTGAGGGGCAAAGGCATCGCGAGCTAGAGATTTCACCGGTTCAAGGTGAGTAATGATTGTAAATGATACTCTGAGGGTTTGAAACCCTGGATTGAACATCATAGTGCTATATTGAGGTGAGACACGTGCTTGATGATGAGCGTGTGGTCGTTTACTATTGGGGATTGTGACTTGGTCCGTCCCGATTGATGATTTTACCGCGTATTTGACTGAAACTTATTTGTTATCATCATGATTTGGGTTGATCGCCATATTTGGGCTTCGTGCCAACTATCTGAACCCTTCGGGGATTTTTATTACTATTTCCTCACTGTTTTTGAATTATTACTTGAAGGTCCTGTTGATATCTACTGTTTTACAAACTCAGCCACTTTTACTCAGATTTGAAACTTAAATGATATTTCTAAATGATGTTTTGGGCTGAGAACTACTGTTTTACTAATGCCCGAGGGGCTTGTGATATTTTTGGACTGAGTGAGGCCGAGGGCCATATGTGAGGATATACTGAGTGATATGAGGCCGAGGCCTGAGATACTTTTATACGCCACGAGGTGGCTTGAGTGATATGAGGCCGAGGGCCTAGATTTGATGCCACGAGATGGCTTGATATTGCGCTTGGGCCGTAAGGGGCCCCTCCCAGAGTCTGCATACCCCCAGTGCGCGCGGGTACCCATTGTGATCACAGAGTGAGACCGAGGGGCTGGAACTGTTCTATGTGTTTTCTTTATTTCCATTTGTCTGCCATTACTTGTTGATTGTGTTACTTTATGTGTTATCTTCCTGATTGCCTGGCATTACTTGTTAAATTGAGTGTTGAGCCCGAGGGGCGGATTTCTGTGCTTATCTGCACTAATTGTTTTGCATTCATTTGCATAACTGTTGAAAAAGTCATTTTCAAAAGAGGTTTAAACTAAGCTAAGATATTTCTAAAGAATTCACAGCTTCACTGTTTTTCTCAAGGGTTTTACACCGCTTCTATACAGCATGTTGGTTTGCTTTACGTGATTTCTTACTGCTAAGTTGTTATTTACCTTTATTACTTACTGAATTGGAATACTTACTTTACTCCTTGCACCTCGTATGCAGATGCAGGTATTTATTCACCCGATAGCGGGTGTTGAGCTGATCGGAGACTGAGTCATCAGAGTTTAGTAAGGTGGCTGTCAGCGTTCGCAACACCACTCTTCTCCCTTCTCTTTCATCAGTCATGTTTTGTACATTTAGACCTTGTAGTCGTATTTATACTCTAATAGATGCTCGTGACTTGTGACATCCCGGTTTGGGCTGTGTCGGGATGGTTTCTACTGTTGTTATCGTTATTTCCGCAAATTATGGTTGTTATATCATGTTTTAGAACTACTTATGGTATTTAACTGTTTAAAAGAGGTGGTCTGTTTTGGTCTGGTTGGCCTTATCTTCACGAGAGGCGCCCTCACAACCGGGTTCGGGGTTAGGGTCGTGACACCTCGGATCGGATATTTAATATGGTTAATGTCAAATATCAAAATGGAGTCATATTGGGAAAAAAATTACTGGCTAAATAATTTTTTAAATTTTTAGATAGCCGACTAAAATGAGTTTTGAATTAAGGATAATATTTTCACTTACATTATTATAAAATAAATTATTATTTGAAAATAATATTTTAGAAACTGAAATTTTAAAATAGAAATAATTTTTTAAAGATATCAACGCACAAAATAAGAGTTTAAGTAGTAGTAAAAGAGTCAAGTCGTATCCAAAGAGTCTTTTATAGTCTCAACCTTTGATTGTTTTGTCATAAATATGAGTTATTATTTTGCTTTCCGACTACTTTTAGGATCCAATGACACCGGCGAGAATGATATCAAAAAAGAAAAATAGAATTATATCTAGGAAATTTGAGAAATGGTTAATCTTTTTCATGCAGTGTCTCTTAATTAATACCCAATGATTATCTATATTTAATAGAGAAAGTTTAAGTTTTAAAATTATTTATATATAATTCAAATAACTCAAATATATTATATAATTAGTGTCCGCGCATTCGCACATGTGATAATAAGTGCATTCGCACATGTGATAATACTTTATAATAAGTTAAACGTTTTTCTGCGTGAGATGTTCCTTAATTAGTACTTCTGATTTTATTAAAGTGATAGATAGCTAAAGGTACAATTAAAGCATGCACTTAGTGAAGAAAGGCACAATTGATAGGAAGATAAATAAAGCTGCCAAAACATTTGAATAGACAAAAAATATTTAAAATTTACAATTAGGTAGAATAATTTATTGTTGTTTATGTGTGGGTACACGAGGGATTAATCATTTGTCAGGTAATATATGATTTGGTATACACGTGTAATTCATGTACCGAAAAACTAGTAATTAATAAAAATAGAAGAGGATTAAAAAAACTCCTGTAGCTATTAAATTTAGTTCTATAGGAAATAATTTTTGAAATAATCTTGAAAAACTATTGTAAATGTATGTGATCCTTAATTTCGAAAAATACTATTGTAACCGCTAAAGTGTACTAACCACAAATTAAAGATGTTTACATGTTGGCCCTTATCTTCTAACTGCCACAACAGTTTTAAGATGAAAGGAAGAAAAAGCTGTTGGCAGAAACAGACGAAAAATGTCGAAGGTGGTGGTTATTTCCACCATAATCACCGCCTTCGTCTTTCTCGTAATACTATTAATCACCCAATTAAAATTAAATGAGAATGCATATTACACCCCTCGTGGGTTAAGCAGATGATTAGGGCTCAAGACTCGTGACCCAATATTTGATCCCCTTGTTGCCGAATTGGACCAACGTCGTCAGCCTAAAGGAAATAATAGAGCAGAGCAGTCTAGTCGTAGATCGCATAAGAAGGAGGACGATCAATATTTTGACTATGATGGAAAGTTAAAAACTAGCTTAAGATTAATGGTTTTGTTCCCTATTTTGGATGTTGCACCAAAAGATGGTTTCATTGAGTATAAGGAGTTGGAAGCTTGGAATATGCAACAAGCCATTGATCGTTTGCATTATAGAACTCGGAGAGAATTGGAGTTTCGAGACAATAATGGAGATGGAGCTATTTCTTTCTCTGAATATTTACCTCACTTTACCAATCAAGACATAGGTGATCCTTAAAAGATGAATTCCATGCATGCATGTATATATTCTAGACCTCATTTCCGTTTGGAATTTCCTCTGATCAGTCAAATTTGGTCATCTTTAATTTAATTTACAGAGAAAAATGAAACCAGCCATGGAGAAGCAGGATGGTGGATGGAACAATTCAGAAATGCTGATGTTGATCGAAATGGGACTCTAAACTTATATGAATTCAGAGAGTAATACCATTAATTCTTTAACTCCTTTTTTTTTTTGTTGTGTGTGCAAATCATATACTTTTAATCTTTGTTGTGTCATAAAGTTCTATAAATTCCTAATAATGGAATTAATCGTTTGCAGTTTTTTGCACCCTGAAGATAGTAGGAACGAAAATATACAAAAGTGGCTGTTGCGAGAAAAGATCAGGTTAGAACCCCGCAATCATCATTAATTATATTTTAGGTCGTGCTTAAAATATTTCATTATAACAACATCCTTATATAACAATACTTCACTATAAAAGTCAAGTTTTTCTGGAACCAAATTTCATGTTCTGTTATAATATATGTTTTCTATAACAGCAATTCGCTATAACATATCCAAAAATATCTGGAACAAACGAGGTTGTTATAGAGAGGTTTGAATGTATTGTTAATGCATAACACTTATTTTTGTGAGTATTTTTCTTTACACTTAAAACAATATAATAGTGGTTTAATTACTTTGTGTTAACAGGCAGATGGACGTAAACAGGGATCATAAGCTAAATCGATTGGAATTTAGTAACGGTGCTTACAACATCTATAAGACTTACCTGGAATATGAATCTCGGGGAGCCAATATTCCAACACCACTAGAAGCATTCGCCAAGCTTGACGTCGATGGTGACAAGTAATTAATTGTTCTTAATTACTTCGTCTCACTTAGCTTGTTTCAATATTTGATATATATGTGTTTAGCAAATATTAATTAATCTTTATTTGCTGGAAAAATACTGATTTTGCTAGATTTCTGAGAGAGGAAGAATTGAAACCAATTCTGCACTACTTGTGCCCTGGAGAACTCTCCTACGCTAAAGTCTACACCACATATTTGATTCGAGAGGCAAGTCTACAATTGTTCTAATTAATATTGTTACATTCATAGACTTTTCATTTATCTTTTTTTTTAAAAAAAAAATTCACCTCTTCTTTAATTTCTTCCTATTATTATGTTAAAGTTTTTCTCTATGATTCGTTCCGTCTTTACTATTTTCAAAATTGTTAAAAGGGGAGTATTATTTACTAACATCTTAATTAAACTGTTTCTATATTTCTGTAGCCCTAACATGTGTGTTGCCTTTGGAGATATTGTTACAATAATGTTCACATAGCAAATGTGAAATTAATCATGTGTCAATTTGATTGTTAAGTTGGTAAAGAGTTGCAATTTTTTTTTTAAAATCTTAAAACATTACATCCAGAAACAATTGTTCCTCAAAAACTATTTCCAAAAGTTATCATCCAAATTCAAATTATTTTAAAGTATAATCTTTTTTAAAGGCTATCCAGATTAAATGCTTAGTGTGTGTATATATATATATATATATATATATATATATATACACACACACATACACAATAATATTATGCATTATATAATTTGATTCAATAATTTAACACATTTCTTTTGCTATGTAGGCTGATGATAACCAAGATGGTAAATTAACATTGGATGAAATACTCAATCATGAAAGTATTTTCTACAGTACCATCTATGACAATGGTAGAAATGAAGATCTTTCCCACGACGAACTTTAAATTGTGGTATGTCACTCAATATGCCATGGGATCAATGATGTTTTGTACGTAGCACATTCATAGGTTGATCCAACATAGACGAAACAAAACCCAAGATAGGGCTCTTCTTTTCCTTTCATCTCTTTGGCTTTCTATTCCTTGTCATAATTAATAATCATCCACAAGAACCTCTTTGCATTTTGATTTTGACTAACACTCCATTCTCTTGTATCTAAATGATACTACTTTTCCATCTCTTTCTTTTCTTACTTATTGTGTTGCATTATATATATAAATTCTACATAATAGACCTAGAAATTTAATTTGATAATTTTCTTATTTGAGTTACTTTGTGCATCTAAAACTCATATATGCAATTGTTATAAAATTATCTAATCAACCAACGAGAAGTTAGAAATACTTAACTTAATTGTTCAATTAACCTGATCATCATCATCGGGAAAATCACCAATATTAATGACAAAATTTTGTGGAATATTCAAGCGTGAAAACCTTCATATATTCCAGTCTTCAACTGATAATTTGGAGCTCTGATATATATTAGTATTTTTAGCACGAATGCAGTATCATTGTATCAATGTTGTGGCTGAGGTGAGGAGATCAATTTAATTCACAGAGGCAGTTTATTTCAACTCGATCAATTCGATGAGCTCAAGTCAGCTGATCATAGTTCAAAAAGTAATTACAGAAGTTAGTAGCGGTGCAGTTCGTTGAATACAATTTTTTTTGCTACTTTACCCATTAGCAATAGCTAATAGTGATATAGTGAGGCTTGTACATGCTAATTTCTTTTGTATGTAAATACATTTTACATATACCTCGATGAAATATAAGAATACCGGAGTTAGAATCTTCTCTACCTCTTTTTCTTGGTTTAATTTTACACATAGTGAGTAAATTTTAATTAATTTATTGTATTAATAAAGTTACAATTTTGTCTTAATGTCATTCAACCATGTGTATGTTAATCTCTCAATTCACGAAAAAGTCAAACTTCGGGCACCGAAAAATTAAATCTTCTAACATCTTATAAAATTCCATAGGCAAAATACATAAGTTACCCCTGAATTATGGTCCAAATCCTTGTTACAAATTTTTTACGGACAAAAATTACTTTACACACTCAACCTTTTTATAGTGTAACTAAGACACACCTTTTTTTTTCTTCACCAATTTACTAAATTATGTTAATGTCACACACCAATTAGATCGTGACACGTGTCATCAACTTAAAATAATATAAAATAAATATAAAATTACACATATACTGTCACGACCTGGATTTCCCACCTTCGGGGGTCGTGATAGCGTCTACTTGTGAAAGCTAGACAAGCCGACAGTTACAGTTTTACTACCTTTATTATTAACCAAACGAGGACAGATAATAGTTAAAACAAAATAACTAAGAAATGCGGAAGTTATATAACAGTGCCACAACTCAAGTACATAGCTACCCTATAGATCTGGTGTCACAATCCACGAACGACTAAGATTTACTACAAATATAAGTCTGAAAGAAGTACAACTGTTCTCGAAATAGAAGAGACAGAAGAAACTAACGCGGGTAAAGGGGGTTTCAGGCTCTACGAACGCCAGCAGATCTACCTTGGTCTCCTTGGACTGAAGACAGCAACCTCAAGCTATTTACAGGGTCCGACATTGAAATCAACACAAAAAGTGCAGAGTGCAGTATCAATACAATCGACCCCATGTACTGGTAAGTGTCGAGCCTAACCTCGGTGAAGTAGTGACGAGGCTAGGACATGACAACCATATAAACTTGTGCAGTTAAATCATATACGAGTAGAACAATAATAACAGATAAAGATGGGAATGGGAAACATACTGCGGGGAATATCAAATTCTAGCAGTAATTCAACAGAGAAGCATAATGAACACCATATTTGTATCAACAGGGATAATGAAACAGTAACACGTGCACAACATCACCCTTCGTGTTTTTACTCTCGCTCTCACCATAAGAAACAACAGAAATGGCACGACATCACCCTTCGTGCATTAACTCTCATAATCGTGGCACGACATCATCCTTCGTGCATTAGCTTTGTGCATTAACACTCACAATATCGACACGACATCACCTTTCGTGCATTAACACTCACTCACAATATCATGCACGATATTACCCTTCGTCTTTTACACTCTTCCTCACCCAAACAATAGAAATAATACATCCCGGTAAGGGAATCAATAATAGAAACAATAACATCCCGGCAAGGGAATCAGCTATAACCAATCTCGTTTCAACAGTTAACTCCACGAAATAAGTCTCAACTTGAGTCAATACTCAACAATGGTCAATTACCAAGAAAATATCTCAAGTCTTGTTCAATATGGATAATCATCAACTTAAGCATCAATAGTACATATTAAGAATCACAACGGTCACAGTTTAAGACTCACTTGCATGCTCGACACCAACATATAGATACTCGTCACCACACCTATACGTCGTACTCAACACTAACATGTAGCAAATAAGACAACAACTTTTATTCCCTCAAGCTAAGGTTAGACCAAACACTTACCTCGATCCCACGGACAAAATCAAGCCTCAATTACCGTTGTACCTCTCAGTTCCACTTCCAATCCGCTTGTATCTAGTCATAATTTACTTAGTAACATCAGTAAATACTAAATAAACCAATTCTAATGCATGAATATAGATTTCCCAATGTTTTTCCCAAAAAGTCAAAAATTGACCTCGGGCCCGCTGGGTCAAAACTCGAAGTTAGAACCAAAACCTGGCTATTCGTTCACCCACGAACCCAAATATGCAATTGGTTTTGAAATCCGACCTCAAATTTAGGTCCAAATCCCCAAATTTTGAAATTCCTAATTTCTACCCAAGAATACCCAATTTCCCATAAAAAACCCTAGTTTTTGAGATGAAATCATGTAAAAAGATGAAATAGATTGAAGAAAAAGAGTTAAGATTCATTTACCTATGATTTCGGGAAGAACTTGCTCTAGAAAAATCGCCCTTTGGAGTTTAGGTTTTGAAATTTTGAAGAATGAAGGGAAAATCTCATCTAAAATCTCACTTAACAGGCTGCAGTTATTGCAATTGCGATCAGGAGTTCGCAATTGCCAACCCTTTGAATTTACTGTTGCCTTCGCATTTGTGACACATATGTCGCATTTGCGACTTCATGGGCCTTCTCAATTCCGGCCAAAGTTTGCATTTGCGAGGTTGCACTTCCCAGACCTTCTTCGCATTTGCGACAATATTGTCGCATTTCCCAGGCCGGCAAACTTTGCATTTGCGAAACCTAATCTCGCATTTGCGAGATCACAGGCCTGTGCAAAACACCAGATGCACAACTGAGTTTTCTTAAGTTCTAATCACTCCGTGGCCTATCCAAAACTCACCCGAGCCCTCGAGGCTCCAAACCAAACATGCACTCAAGTATACCATACGAACTTGTTCGTACGATCAAATCATCAAAATAACATTAACAACTACGAATATGACCTCAAACTCATGATTTTCCTCAAAAACACTTCAAATTTATTATTTTCACAACCGGACGTCCGAATTACGTCAAATCAACTCCGATTCTTACCAAATTTTACATATACTACTTAAATATTATATTAAACTTGTACCAGGCTTCGGAACCAAAATACGGGCCCGATACCACCAAGATCACACACCATTTCATTTCCAAAAAGTCCTTATATTTTCTAGCAAACAATTTTCTTTAAAAATTATTTTCTTGAGCTAGGGACCTTGAAATTCGATTCCGAGCATACGCTCAAGTCCCATATTTTACTATGGACCCTACAAGACCGTCAAGTCACGGGTCCGGGTCCGTTTACCAAAAATATTGACTGAAGTCAATTTTAATTAATTTTAAAGGCCAAATTCAATATTTTTCTTAAATTTCACATAAAAGATTTCCTGAAACGCGCCCAGACTATGCACACAAATCAAGGAGAAAAAATAAGGTTTTTAAGGCCTCGGAACACGAAATCGGATTCTAAAATACAAGATGACTCTTTGGGTCACATTCTCCACCTCTAAAACAACCGTTTGTCCTCGAACGGACAAAAAAAAATACCTAAATCGGTGAAAAGATGGCGATATCTGCTCCGCATATCGGACTCGGACTCCCAGGTCACTGCCTCAACAGGCTGGCCTCTCCACTGCACATGAACTGAAGGGAAATTCTTAGATCTCAACTGACGAACCTACTGGTTTAGAATAGCTACCGGCTCCTCCTCATAGATCAAGTCCTTGTCCAACTGGATCAAGGATCTCAAACGGCCTGATGAACCTAGGGTTTAGCTTGACCCTCTTCCCAAATCTCATCACGCCCTTTATGGGCAACACTCGCTCTCCGATCATGAATGCCACATCACGAACCTTACGGTCGGCATAACTTTTTTGCCTGGACTGAGCTGTACGAAGTCTATCCTGAATGATCTTAACCTTGTCCAAGGCATCCTGTACTAAATCTGTACCCAACAACCGAGCCTCCCCCGGTCCAAACCACCCAACTGGCGATCGACACCGTCTACCATATAATGCCTCATAGGGAGCCTTCTGGATGCTTGACTGATAGATGTTGCTGTAGGCAAACTCTGCTAATGGAAAGAACAGATCCCAAGAACCTCCAAAGTCAATAACACAGGTGCGGAGCATATCCTCCAAAATCTGAATAGTACGCTCGGACTGTCCATCCGTCTGAAATGATGTGCTCAACTTGACCCGTGTACCCAACTCACGCTGAACTGCCCTACAGAAATATGAGGTAAACTACGTACCTCGGTCAGAAATAATAGACATGGGCACACTATGATGACAGACAATCTGCCGGATATATATCTCAGCTAACCTCTCTGAAGAATAGGAGACTGCCACAGGAATAAATGCGCTAACTTAGTCAGCCTATTAACAATAACCCATAGCGCATCAAACTTCCTTTGAGTCCGTGGGAGTAACAACGAAGTCCATAGTGATACGCTCCCACTTCCACTCAGGAATCTCAATCTTCTGAAGCAAACCACCAGGTCTCTGATGCTCGTACTTTACCTGCTGACAATTGTAACACCGAGCTACATATGCAACAATATCCTTCTTCTTCATCCTCATCCACCAATAATGCTGCTACAAATCCTTATACATTTTAGCGGCTCCCGGATGAATAGAATACCGAAAATTATGGGCCTCCTCTAGAATCAACTCACGAAGTCCATCCATATAAGGCACACAAAATTGACCATGCATCCTCAAAACTCCATCATCTCCAACAGTAACCTGCTTGGCAACACCGTGTTGCACGGTGTCCCTAAGGACTAGCAAGTGAGGATCATCATACTGCCGATCCCTGATACGCTCAAATAATGAAGACCGAGCGACTGTACAAGCTAAAACACGGCTG
The DNA here is from genome assembly GCF_000715075.1 of Nicotiana tabacum. NCBI lineage: Eukaryota > Viridiplantae > Streptophyta > Magnoliopsida > Solanales > Solanaceae > Nicotiana > Nicotiana tabacum. Next base: position 140,451,103 of record NC_134087.1, on the reverse strand, counting down.
GGCTCAGAAACATCCAACCTCACGAACTGATTGGCTAAAGTCTGAACATCCAAAGCAAGCAGTCTCTCACCAACTGGAATATACGCAAGGCTGCCCATACTGGCTGAATTCCTACTCAAAGCATCGGCCATTACATTGGCCTTCCCCGGATGATACAAGATAGTGATATCATAGTCTTTCAATAGCTCCAACCACCTCTTCTGCCTCAAATTTAGTTCCTTCTGCTTGAACAAGTACTGTAGACTCTTGTGATATGTGAACACCTCACATGACACGCCATATAAATAATGCCTTTAAATCTTCAGCGCGTGAAAAATGGCTGCTAGCTCCAAATCATGAACTGGATAATTTTCTCGTGAATCTTCAACTATCGCGAAGCATATGCAATAACCTTGCCATTCTGTATCAACACCACACCAAGTCCATTATGAGATGCATCACAATATACTATATATGGCCCTGAACCCGTGGGCAAAACCAACACCGATGCCATAGTCAAAGCTGTCTTGAGCTTCTGAAAGCTTGCCTCACACTCGTTCGACCACCTGAACTGGGCACCCTTTTGGTTCAACCTGGTCATCGAGGCTGCTATAGATGAAAACCTCTCCACAAATCGACGGTAATAACCCGTCAAACCTAAAAATCCAAGAAACTCTGGATCTCTGTAGTTGATATGGGTCTAGGACAGTCCTTGACTGCCTCTATCTTCTTCGAATCCACTTGAATATCCTTTGCTGATACAACGTGACCCAAGAAGGCAACTAACTCAACCAAAACTCGCACTTTGAAAACTTATCATACAACTGACTGTCTCTTAAAGTATGAAGAACGACTCAAAGATGCTGCTCATGCTCCTCTCAGCTACGGGAGTAGATCAAAATATCATCAATGAATACAATCACGAAGGAATCCAGATACGGCTTGAACACTCGGTTCATCAAATTCATGAATGCTGCTGAGGCATTTGTCAATCCAAATGACATCACCAGAAACTCGTAATGCCCGTACCGAGTGCGAAAAGCTAACTTAGGGACATCGGATGCCCTAATCCTCAATTGGTGGTAGCCAGATCTCAAATCAATCTTTGAGAACACTTTGGCACCCTAAAGCTGATCAACCAAGTCATCAATCCTCGGCGATGGATATTTATTCTTGATGGTGACTTTGTTCAACTGCCGATAATCAATACACATCCTCATCGATCCATCCTTCTTCTTAACAAACAATACCGGCACACCCAAGGGAGAGACACTAGGTCTAATAAAGCCCTTATCAAGCAAGTCTTGCAGCTTTTCCTTCAATTCTTTCAACTCTGGCGGGGCCATACGATATGGCGGAACAGAAATGGGCTGAGTGCCCGGAGACAAATCAATGCAAAAGTCGATATCCCTATCAAGTGGCATCCCCGGCAGATCTATAAGAGAAACCTCTAGAAACTCCCAAACAACTGGCACAGAATCCATAGAAGAAACCTCGGCACTAGAATTACGAACATATGCCAAGTAAGCCAAACACCCCTTTTCAACCATACACCGAGCCTTTATATAAGAAATAACCCTACTGACAGAATGACCCGGAGTACCTCTCCACTCCAATCGAGGCAAACCCGGCAAGGCTAAGGTCACGGTCTTGTCATGACAGTCCAATATAACATGATAAGATGACAACCAATCTATCCCCAAAATAACATCGAAATCAACCATATCAAGGAGTAGAAGTACACTATTCTCAAGAATACCAATAACAACCATGAATGAACGATAGACACGATCTAGAATAATAGAATCACCCACCAGTATGGATACATATATTGGAGTGCCCAAAGAATCATGAGGCATAGCTAAATACAAAGCAAAATAAGTAGACACATAGGAGTATGTAGACCCGGGATCAAATAGAACTGATGCATCTCTACTATAAACTGAAACCGTACCTATGATAACGACATCAGATGCCTCAGCCTCAGACCTGGCTAGGAAAGCATAACATCGGGACAGGGCCCCACCACTCTAAACTACATCCCTCGAACGGCTTCCTACTAGCTGGCCTCCACCTCTAGCGGCCGGACCTCCACCTTTAGCTATCTGACCCCTGCCCCTAGCTGGCTGAGTGGGCGGTGGAACACCCGGTGCCTGAACCATGGCATGAGAACACTGATGTTGAGAATTGCTTGATGCTCGAGGGCAAAATCTAGCAATGTGCCTTAGATCGCCACAAGTATAACAAGTCCTCGGTTGCTGGGACTGCTGACCTTGAAACTGACCATGACGGCCTGAGTAACCACCCTAAAAACTCTAGAGCGGAGGTGCACTGATAGGAGTTGGTGATATACTATAGGGTAGCTGATCTTAATACTGCTTATGAGAACCACAACCACTTGGAGCACCATGAGAAGCCTGAAGTGCTGAATGAAATGGCCTGGGAGGATGGCCCCTACCAAAAGAATCCCTGCCTCCAAATGAGGCACCACTAAACCTACCAGAATCATGAGGCCTCTTGTCAAACCCCTGACCGCTCCCCTGAGCTAGAACCATCTCAACCCACTTGGCCACATTGGCCACATCTTAAAAAGAAATCTCGCTCCCTATCTCATTAGCCATCTGCAATCTGATAGGCTGAGCGAGGCCCTCAATGAACCTCCTTACTCACTCTATCTCTCTCTCTATCTCTCTCTCGATGGGGAGTATAAGAAGAGAATGATGAGCCAAATCAACAAACCTAGTCTCATACTGGGTGACAGTCATAGAACCCTGCTAGAGGCACTCAAACTGCCTACGATATTCCTCTCTTTGGGTGATAGGGAGAAACTTCTCCAAAAATAGCTGAGAGAACTGATCCCAAGTCAGAGCTTGTGATCCAGCTGGTCTGGCCAAACAATAATCCCTCCACCACTTCTTGGCGGAACCTGACAGACGAAGAGCAGCAAAGTCGACCCCATTGGTCTCCACTACCCCCATGTTCCACAGAACCTCATGACAACTGTCCAAATAATCCTTGGATCCTCTGAAGATGTACCACCATAGGTAGTAGTAAAAAGCTTGGTGAACCTGTCCAGCCTCCATAAGGCATCAGCAGACATAGCTGACCCATCACCAGTCTATGCCACAACACTCGGTAGAACAACCCCAACTGGCTGAGCTGCTGGAGTTTGAAACTGGGGAGCCATCTGCTCCAAAGTGCGAGTAGCAGGAGTTTGGGCTCCTCCTCCAGCCTAAGAGATGGTTGGTGCTACAGGAAATATGCCTGCCTAAGTGACACTCTCCATAAGGCCCACTAGACGGAGTAGAGCATCCTGGAGTACCGGGCTGGCGATGAACCCCTCTGGAACTTCAGCTGGCCCAGCTGGAACTATCTAGGCTAGAACCTCATCCTCAAACTCTACTTGAGGCACTGCCGCTGGTGCTGCTGCTCGAGCTATGGGCTGAGCCCTGCCTCTACCTCGGCCTCTAGCATGGCCTCGGCCTCTGCCCCTCATAGGAGCTGCCACTGGAGGCTCGGGCTGCTGGTCAGCTGATGAACCGGTACGTGTTCTCACCATCAGCGAAAGAACAGAGTGGAAGTTCAATTAGCATTGAGAAATCAAGTCGCACGACAGAAGGGAATAGATGCGAAGTTTTCCTAAACTCTGTAGCCTCTAGGGATAAGTACAAACGTCTCCGTGCCGATCCCTCAGACTCTACCTAGCTTGTTCGTGAATTGTGAGACCTAGGCAACCTAGAGCTCTAATACCAACTTGTCACGGCCCGGATTTCCTACCTTCAGGGATTGTGATGGCGCCTACTCGTAAAAGCTAGGCAAGCTGACAGTTACAGTTTTACTACCCTTATTATTAACCAAACGGGGACAGATAAGTTAAAACAAAATAACTAATAAATGCGGAGGTAATATAATAGTGCCACAACTCAAGTACATAGCAACCCGTAGATCTGGTGTCACAATCCACAAACGACTAAGATTTACTACAAATATAAGTCTGAAAGAAGTACATCTGTTCTCAAAATAGAAGAGACAGAAGAAACTAAAGTGGGGAAAGGGGACTTTAGGATCTGCGAATGCCAGCTGATCTACCTTGGTTTCCTTGGACTGAAAGCAGCAACCTCAAGCTACTCACAAGGTCCAACACCAAAATCTACACAAAAAATGCAGAGTAAAGTATCGGTACAACTGACCCCATGTACTTGTAAGTGTCGAGCCTAACCTCGACGAAGTAGTGAAGAGGCTAGGAAACGACGACCATATAAACCTATGCAATTAAATCATATATGAGCAGAACAATAATAACAGAAAATAACAAATAAAGATGGAAAGGGAAAACATGTTGCGGGGAATATCAAATTCTAGTAGTAATTCAACAGAGAAGCATAATGAACACCATATTTGTATCAACAGGGATAATGAAGCAGTAACACGTGCACGGTATCACCCTTAGTGCTTTTACTCTCACTCTCACCATAAGAAACAACAGAAACGGCATGGCATCACCCTTCGTGCATTAACTTTCATAATCGTGGCATGGCATCATCCTTCGTGCATTAGCTGTCAAATCATGGCACGGCATCACCCTTCGTGCATTAACACTCACAATATCAGCACGACATCACCCTTCATGTATTAACACTCACTCACAATATCATGCACGGCATCATCATTCGTGCTTTACACTCTTCCTCACCAAAACAATAGAAACAATACATCACGACAAGGGAATCAACAATAGAAACAATAACATCTCGGCAAGGGAATCAGCTATAACCAATCTCGTTTCAATAATTAACTCCACGAAATAAGTCTCAACTTGAGTCAATACTCAACAATGGTCAATTACCAAGAAAATATCTCAAGTTTTGTTCAATATGGATAATCATCAATTTAAGCATAAATAGTACATATTAAGAATCACAACGGTCACAGTTTAAGACTCACTTACATGCTCGACACCAATGTATAGATACTCGTCACCACACCTATACGTCGTACTCAACACTAACATGTAGCAAATAAGACAACAACTTCTATTCCCTCAAGCTAAGGTTAGACCAAACACTTACCTCGATCCTACGGACAAAATCAAGCCTCAATTACAACTGTACCTCTCAGTTCCACTTCCAATCCGCTTGTATCTAGTCACAATTTACTTAATAACATCAATAAATGCTAAATAAACCAATTCTAATACATGAATATAGATTTCCCAATGTTTTTCCTAAAAAGTCAAAAATCGACCCCGGGCTCGCTTGGTCAAAACTCAAAGTTAGAACCAAAACCCGACTACCCATTCACCCGCGGACCCAAATATGCAATTGATTTTGAAATCCGACCTCAAATTGAGGTCCAATTCCCCAAATTTTGAAATTCCTAATTTCTACCCAAGAACACCCAATTTCCCATGAAAAACCCTAGATTTTGAGATGAAATCCTGTGAAAAGATAAAATAAATTGAAGAAAAAGAGTTAAGATTCATTTACCTAAGATTTAGGGAAGAACTTGCTCTAGGAAAATCGCCCTTTGGAGTTTAGGTTTTGAAATTTTGAAGAATAAAGTGAAAATCACGTCTAAAATCTCACTTAATAGGCTGCAATTATCGCAATTGCGATCAAGGGTTCGCAATTGCGAACCCTTTGAATTTATTGTTGCCCTTCCCATATGCGACTTCTGGGGCCTTCTCAATTTTGGCCAAAGTTTCACATTTGTGAGGTTGGCCTTCCTAGGTCTTCTTCGCATTTGCGATAATATTGTCGCATTTCTAGGCCGGAAAACTTCACATTTGCGAAGCTTGATCTCGCATTTGCGAGATCAGAGGCATGTGCAAAACACCAGATGCACAACTGAGTTTTCTTAAGTTCTAATCACTTCGTGGCCTATCCAAAACTCACCCGAGCCCTCGGGACTCCAAACCAAACATGCACACAAGTCTAAAAATACCATACGGACTTGCTCGTGAGTTCAAATCATCAAAATAACATCAAAAACTACAAATTTAACCTTAAACTCATGATTATCCTCAAGAACACTTCAAATTTACTATTTTCACAACCGGACGTCTGAATCATGTTAAATCAACTTCGATTCTTACCAAATTTCACAGACACGACTTAAATATTATATTAAACCTATACCGAGCTCCGAAACCAAAATACGGGCTCGGTACCATCAAGATCACACACCATTTTATTTCCAAAAGTCCTTATATTTTCCATCAAACAATTTTCTTTAAAAATTATTTTCTCGAGCTAGGGACCTTGGAATTCGATTCCGGGCATACGTTCAAGTCCCATATTTTACTACGGACCCTACGGGACCATCAAGTCACAAGTCCGGGTCCGTTTATCAAAAATATTGACCAAAGTCAACTTTAATCAATTGTAAAAGCCAAATTTAATATTTTTCTTAAATTTCACATAAAAGCTTTCTGGAAATGCGCCCGGACTGCACATGCAAATCAAGGAGAAAGAAAAATAATGTTTTCAAGGCCTGGGAACCCGGATTTGGATTCTAAAATACAAGATGACCCAAATCACATATACCCTCGTCTTCTTCAACTTCATCTCTTCCATCTCCATCTTCCCCTTCAACCACCACAAAAATCAGAACTATAATTCAAACCAAAATTTGTTAGATCTAACACTTTAGAAGTAACAATATGCGGCAATGATCATAAGAGATAATGCACAGATAATGAGACCTTTAACATACCGTACAATTCCCAAAACAAATTCGAATTCATTAACTAAGATAATTCGAAGACAAAGAACTAAAATTCGAATTTATTGACCAAGATAATTCGAAGAAAAAGAAATAAAATCTCAGTCAAGAGAAAGCAAAGCGAAGCAAAAGTGAGTCATATATCTTGACGTCTCTGTTATGAGATTCATACAAAAAAAGTTCTAAATTTTCAATCTCCTTTTGCCTGAATATAGCAGCACCCAAATTTGACGGAGTAGACAATGGTCCTTAGAAGCCTCTACTCATTTTATAATCTCTAATAGCAACTCCGGCAACATATTCGCCCACGACGATGTCACATCACCGAAATCTAACTTGACTGCACCATTATTTTCAGCTGCTAATTTGTTCCAATCGCTAAGAACATCGAATTTGCTGCTAATTTTTTGGAAGTTTCTAAAAACTAGGAGCCCAAGTGATATGATATTAGGACTATAAAATCATGGAAAAGAGAAAAGGGGACGGCGGATCCAACGAAGAAGACAACAGGGATGGCAAAAAAAAGATAAAATATATTTTTTGTCGTATGCCACTTAGATATACACTTTTAAAAGTGGTTTATAGTGTTAATTGTTCGACCAAAAAGTGTTAGATTCTTTTATTGAACTAATTAAATTAGAAGATTTGAGACAAATCCTAGCCAAAGATAATTTATCCTAGATCTGAGGTAGGAGATAAGAATAAGCATGCATAACTGAACATAAAATTTAACTATAACAATGATTGAATCCAAAACGTATAAGAAAAGGATGATGATTTTGATGATATCAAATTATAATGAAGAGTGCATAGATAAAAAGGGTTACCTTTCTTGAATAAGGTTGACCCCCATATATTTGATATAATACCATTAAAGATGGATATTGAGGATCTAAGCTTCCTTTCTCCTTTCTTCTTGACCAGGAGCCAGAGATGAATTATCTCCTTTCTCCCTCAAGATATGTCTACCTGTGTACATGAGTTTTTACCATCCCCCCAGCTACTATCTCATCCGATATTTATACAAAAAACCCTTTCTTTCCCCAACGGTCTTTAATCGAAATACTTAAGTTCTTGGAATATCCTGTGGAATATTCCTCTATAAATATCTATGGGTTGAACTAGCCGTTCAGGCTGAATGGAATGCTCGACCTCGACCGCAACCAAATCGCTCGTTAGTGTATCTTCTCATACGTGACCTCGCCTCGGTTAGCTCTTGGTCATCCTCCCTTAAGTGATATTCTTCTGTTCATATTTCAACCTATACAGTTAGTCCCTCTGCCCGTCGAGGTTGCCTTTGGGTGAGCTCGGTGGGCGGACTATGCTAGTTATATTTTTTGAGAAATCTGAAAACATTGGTCGAAGAGTGATTCTCCTTTGTTGGCGAGGTGGAGAGGTGACGCTTCAAAAGTTGCACCTGACCGTTATGTCAGTTTGAAATAATGCTTTCTTCATGCGTCATTATGGCTCACATTCCCCATACATTACATTGTTTCCCTCGCTTCTTCCATTTCGAAGTTAATGAGGCGGAATTTTGGGCTTTCTTGATTGGGGTGCATGTGCTCTTATAAATAAGGATAGACACTTCAATTTTGAATTATTGCATTTTTACAGCCCCTGAAGCCCGAGTTCTTTTCTTCTTTGAACTTTCAGCTTCTGTGTTTTCTCCCTCTCCTTAGTGTCCTTTGTTACTGTTACCTTATTCATCTTTGTACTTCTTCTTAGCATAATCAGAAAAATGGTCGACGCTCCCTTTGACCCTGTGATGTTGGTTGTGGATGCACCACACCACGAGGAAGAGATGGCCATGGTGGAAGATGAAAACTTTCCTACCGTGGACGAGATAATCCCACGCTGCGGAAAAGCTAGATCAAACTTCAAAAGCTTGCCTGAGGATGAACCTGAACCTGTCATCTCCATGATGGATGCGGTGGCGATCACTGCATATAGAACTAAGTGGCGAATCTCGTCCCATGTTGAAATAGTTCCTGCTGGTAGTGATGTAGTCCAAACACACCGCCACGGGGTACTGCGCATTTTACACATATCCGTTTGTCATCGGCTAGACGCTTCCTCTTTCCTTCTTGGCAGAGGATTTTTGTCACTTTTACAATGTGTGCTCGGCTCAGCTCTCTCTGTATATATACAAGTTTTTCCTCATGCTTATCAAATACGCGGAGTTGTCCAGCCGTGGTATTTCTCTATGCCATGTACTTCACCTTTTCTCCCCAAATTTTTACCGGGGCATGATGATTCATACGCGCCATCGGGGGACTAAGGGGGCTGGTGGTGAAGATGGACGATAAAACTAATTGTCGCTTTTGGGAAAATTTCTTCTTCGTGAAGACGACGCACGTGGTATCGAACCGTAGCGGATTCCTCGAGGAGTGGAATTTTGCTCGTAAGTGTCTCACTTCTAAAATGAATGTTGTTTATTTGGGGTTCATTTGGTCATTCTTTTTATTTCTTTGCATCCCAACGAGATCCTCCTTCACTAGTTCTAGACATTCGTGACTGGGTGAGTCGGGTTTTGCCCCATACTATGGGAATTTATGAGTGGTCGCATTTCCATGAGAGGTTCGGACGTAAACCTGTGGCCGGTAAGTCATCTTTAGCTTCGATTTCTGGTGCTCATACCATTATTTCTATCCTCTTATCTCCCTATTTTGTATACAGGTCGGAGGGCAGTAAGGAGGGAGAGGGCTCTTACGCCCGCTTTCCGCTAGTTGGGTATTTCGGCCGAGCCCGTTCTTGCTATGGCCGTAAGTGAACCCGCTCAGACTGCCACTACCTTATAGATTTTGACTTCGCACAGGCTTAGCCGCCCGGCTGCCTCTCCCTTGGCGGGGGTCCCGGCTCCTGCAGTTCATTTGGTGGACGAGTCGTTGGAGGACAAATATGATGAGGCCCTTTTGGAGAGACGAAGGATAGTAGCTGAGACAGAGGGACCTTCGAGAGATGAACTCGCATTGGCGGTGTCCGAACCAGATGGGGGTACTAGTTTGGGCATTGAGACAGTGCCTCCTCCGATCGTGAAGTTGGCTTCTTTGTAAGGGGGACGGAGTTTGAAGGCCACTATAATCATTCCGAGTGGTCCATGGAATTCATAATAGGCTCGTGCCTCCTCTTCAGCTAGCGAGAGGGCAAAGGGTGTGGTTGTAGATGACTACGAGTCCGGTTCGGATATTGACCCCGAGGACATAAGAATGTTTGAAGAGGGGTTCATTCAGGTGGATGGGGGAACAGATAGTTCCTCTTACGTGATCGAGATTTCCCCAAACTTAGACTTGTTGGAAGACACAGTAAGCCTGGTGCTTCAATTTGTCGTTCTTTGCTCTACTACCGAAAACTGGACCCTTCAGGAAATCAGCGATGTTGGCCTGTCACGGGGCATAGCCGGAATGGCTTTGAGGGTGAGTTCTTTATTGCTTTCTTCGTTTTGTGTCTTCTACTTTTGTTGACTTCTCTTTGTCCTCTTTTCTTTCTTCAAACTTTTATTTTGGAGACTGAGAGTCTTCGCCGTGAGGAGAAGCGGGCGGCCATCTTTCAGAAGGTGGTTTCAAAATACTGTTGATACCGTGACAAGTGTTGTGAGATTCATGCACGACTTAGGGAGGGCGACAATCCTCAGTCCCTTAGGGAGGAGTTGGAGTGGGAGGACATGGACCTGATGCGGTCCATGGGCAGACGCAACGAACTTGAGGGGCTGCTTAGGGATAAAGAAGAAGAGCTCGAGGTGGGCAAGGGCGTTTCGGCTGAGTGTGCTGATCTTCAAGTGAAGGTGGTCGCCCTACGGGCGGAGCTTGAGCAGAGTGATTCTATGATCGCCGGTCTAAGTGTTGAGCTGGCGGAGAAGGCGACCGAATTGGAGGGGAAAATGGCCGAGTTGGAGAGAGTCGAAGAAGCCGGGGTAGTGGCCTTGGCGAGGGCTACAGTATTGGATGATTCTATTTGTATTCTCGGGTCTGAGTGCGCAACTAAGATGGGGACGGCTACTCTGAGGGAGGCATGACTTGATGAGAGAATTGGCGAACTTGAGGGAGAGGTCTCGACCCTGGGTGATCAAATTGCTGCTTTCGAGGCTGAGAGGGCTCAATTGTTAGCTTCGACTCCTTCTGCGTCCACCTCTACTGACGTTTCTCACCATTTTTACGAGATGTGGATCCATGCTGAGGCTCAGCGGTGTGTATATATATATATATTTATGGCAGCGGGGAATGTTTCAGAAGCCGCTTTTGAAGAAGTTCATGTGAAAGCATGTGAGGCCCAGCTTGCCTGCGGCTATGACCCCGCGACATCGGAGGCCGATGGGGATGATGAGGTTGAGGATGGGCTTGCCCTTGATGATGAACGTTTTGATGGAGAGGGTGACGGTGGAGGTGACGTCGCTGAACCCAATAGAGAAAGAGATAATGGCGTGGATGGGGGCGATGCTGAGTGAAACCTTTGTGCTTTTAACTTGTCCTTTTTGTACTTAGTTTTTTTTTTGTATTTAATTGGTTGGGTGGGGATCCCCTTTTTGGCCCTTTGTAAGGCACTATCTCTTTTGTTTTTGAATAACACAGTCGGTTAGTCTTTGATGGTATGTCTTTGGCTCTTCCTTTTCCTTTCGGATTTCTTGGATTTGATCGCAATAAGTCCCTGACTTTTGGTAATCGATTCGAGCGAGATCGAACTTGACCTGCTAATTCGAACAAGGTCGAACTTGACTTATTAACTCGAGCGAGATCGTATTTGGTATGTTAATTTGAACGAGATCAAGTTTTGACACGTTCATTCGAGCGAAGTCAATTTTTGACTCGCTAGTTCAAGCGAGGTCAAGTTTTGACTTGTAAATTCGAGCGAGGCCGAATTTCGACTTGCCAATTTGAGCAGTCGAGTTTTTACCTGTAAATTTGAGCGAGGTCGAACTTTGACTTGCCGGTTTGGGTGAAGTCGAGTTTTGACTTGTAAATTCGAGCAAGGTCGAACTTCGACTTGTTAGTTTAGATGAAGTTGAGTTTTGACTTGTAAATTCGAGCGAGGTTGAATTTCGACTTGCCACTTTGGACGAAGTCGAGTTTTGACTTGTAAATTCGGGCGAGGTTGAATTTTGACTTGCCAGTTTGGACGAAGTCGAGTTAGGTCGACCATTTTTCCTGTGTTGGCGTGACGTGTAAACTTGGTGGAGTCACGTAAGAATTCCGTATGTTGTTTTGCTTATTCATTTATTGGACAAGGTTACATGTTATTGTACGATCCGTAGATACGTTCAAGGAGTCCCAGTCTATCTAGTTCCTTCATCGCTCCACCTGGAGAGGTAGTTGATAAACTGGGTGATGAATGTCACACTTAAGCGGGGATCACGTATGGGCGAGATTAGATTTTAACTAGTTGTGTCGTTGCATAGTTGCTTTGGCGAGTGCGTGGATGGATTTCATGGACTTGTGTTATTTCTGAGTACTGGAGAGATTCGTATGTTCTCCGAGCTGGTGATTCGGTCCCAGTCTATTCAGTCTTTTCCCTTCATGGCGTTAAGTACCAATTTATGGGAGAGGCGACTTCACTCATCTGTTGCCTGCAAGATGATATGACGTGGAGAGTGTTGTTTTCATGGCGTTTGTCGTAGTTGAGAGAGTGTTCCTATTCCTATCCCACTCAAAGAAGAAATAGTAAGTTAAACCCAAACTAAATTGTTTGTTACCTTGGCCTGATTGGTCGTCGAGTGGAGAGGGGTGTTGTAATACGACTCGTTTTAACCCATACTTGAATGCTGGCTTCAGATTTGATCTCGGCCCTGTGCTTGGCTTCGTCGTTAATCGAATCTGGGCGTCTTGTGGAATGACAACTTATTTTGCCCGTTGGCATCTCGAGTTCGAGTCCCGGTCCGACCCAGTCCCAGGTACACGAAAATAAGTGGAACATAAGTCATACCACAAACATACGGGCATGGTAAGCTTGCCATTTCAAAGAATTACACAATAGGCTATCATTCCTTCCTAAGAGAGAGGAGGCAGTGTGCATAAAGTGTAGATTGGTATCTCACATTAATATATCAATAAGATAGTGGACGTGCTTAGTGCGTAGTTACCATACTCCTATTTTGACAACTCACGCTTACGACATACCAAACTCACCCCTTCAACAAGATGTGGCTTTCACGTAGATATCAAAATATAATTTTGTTTTCGTGCAAAGATTTGACCTCGGTTTGTTTGGCTATTTCAAGAGTTTGCCTACAAATATTTTGAGTTGGTGTTTGTACTGAGAGGGCGAGGCTATATCAACCGAGAAGTGGGACTCTAGCTGACCTTAGATCTGAAGGAGACTAAAACTTTGGCTAGAAAATCCCCACAGACAGCGCCAAATTGTTCGACTAAAAAGTGTTAGACTCTTTTATAGAACTAATTAAATAAGAAGATTTGAGGCAAATTCTAGCCAAAGATAATTTATCCTAGATCTGAGGTAAGAGATAAGAATAAGCAGGCATAACTGAACATAAAATTTAACTATAATAATGATTGAATCCAAATCGTATAAGAAAAGGATGATGATTTTGATGATATCAAATTATAATGAAGAGTACATAGATAAAAAGGGTCACCGTTCTTGAATAAGATTGACCCCCATATATTTGATACAATGCCATTAAAGATGGATAGTGAGGATCTAAGCATCCTTTCTCCTTTCTTCTTGACCAGGAGCCAGAGATGAATTATCTCCTTTCTCCCTCAAGATATGTCTACCTGTGTACGTGAGTTTTGGCCAACCCCCCCACCCCCACCCCCAGCTACTCTCTCATCCGATATTTATACAAAAAACCCTTTCTTTCCCCAACGGTCCTTAACCGGAATACTTAAGTTCTTGGAATATCCTGTGGAATATTCCTCTATAAATATCTAAGGGTTGAACTAGCCGTTCAGGCTGAATGGAGTGCTTGACCTCGACCGCAGCCGAATCGCTCGTTAGTGTATCGCTTCTCATACGTGACCTCGACTCGGTTAGCTCTTGGTTGTCCTCCTTTAAGTGAGATTCTTCTATTCAGATTTCGACCTATATATTAACGTGTTCTTTTTGCGTGCAAATCACGCGTGTCACATAATAAAAAAGGTGCGTCTTAGTTACACTATAGAAAAATTGAGTGTGTAAGATAATTTTTATCCGCAAAACATGTGTAATAGAGATTTGGTCCATAGTTCAGGGGTAACTTATGTATTTTGCCAATTCCCTACTTTATACTTTGTAGTAATAGTTGTGTTTACTTCAAGTTGAACAATTGTTTAAATATAAGGTTTGACTAGTTTCATTAACCCGGCCAAAGTAAACAAGTTAACAGTACAACAACAAGAAGTAACCTCACAAAACTAAAATAGATATTACTCCACCAATCGCATTGTTCACGCCCGCGCGTGTATATAAACAAGGAACCAATTAGATTTTCAAACTTCTCTGGTCCCGGCACGTAGCAGATTACAACCCAATTAAATTAAAATAGAAGCAGAAAAAACAATAGCACAGATATTGATTAATGCTTAATTCAATTCAAGTTCGACTTTAACATCCATCCGCGTGATCTCTCGTTGTTTCTCTCTCTTCCCCCTTCCGGCCTTCCCCACTCTCACTCACTTTCTCTCTCTAGGGTTTCAATTCGGCGCCGTTTTTGATTTATTCAATCCGAGAGTGTAATCTGCTATCACTATCTCGTTCGCAATTTTCAGGTAATTCGCTCATTTTATCAACGAGAATTTTTAATGTACTAGAAATTTTTACTAGTATTCTATAAACCGATTTTATTGCTAATGTATGTTTAAGCTTTATTGATTGTTTAGTTTCGTATATTAAGCTTCAACTAAAGTTCAGTACTTGAACTTTGATCGCTTTATGTGCTTGAACACATTTATTTGCATATATCCTTATTATTGACTGTGTTTAGAGGACTGAGTTTTTGTTAGGAACTAATAATTTTTTATTTTTTTTTTGAGTTTGGACTGAGATCTAGTATGGCTAATTGTATGGTCAGTTATTCTATTGGAATTTGAAGTTCACGAGGTTAGAGGTGTTGATAATAATGCACTTACATGAACTAGGATATGTAGTGAATCCGTTTAATCCTATTTTCGTTCGTGATTTCAGTATCTATTGCTTTTTAAGCTGCTTTTTGTGCATCTTAATCTGTGAGGGATTTGCTTGAAGTCATTACTTGTGCTGTTTGATTGAGCTCTGTGGTTCTTTTAAAGACGCAAAAGGCTTGTTTCTCCTGAACAGTTTTTCATGAAGTCTATACTCGCAGCTGAGAATTTTGATCTTTTAATTTTCTTTTCTGGGTGGTGCTTCGCATGATGGATAATCTTGCTATTAACTTTTTTTCTGTCTTGTCAGTGTTTATATTCTGCTGTTATCCTTTTTTTTTTTTTTGGAGAAGGTAACAGATTTCAATATATTAAAAAGGAAAGCCCTTGCACAGGGATTGTGCTTAGGGGTAACATGGTTACAAAACCCCCAAAAAGACAAAAACCAAATTTGTAACAGCTACAAGGAGTCAATGAGATCTACTAGGGACTATATCTTGTACAAGTGCTTCTTTACACTAAAAAATAAAACAAAAATATGCAATTCATCTTGTTCCCCTGTTCATGATTAGCCAAATATTCAAAACATCTTGAGTTTCTCTCCCTCCATATTGTGTACCAAATACATGCTGGGATAATGTTCCACCACCCCCTTTGACCTGTGCCTATACCTGAGCCATTCCGACATGCCATCATCTCATCAGTTCCCCAAGGCATTGCCCAAATTAGGCCTTTCATGCTCATGAACAACTGCCATAATCTACTGTTAACCTGACAGTGTGAAGAGATGGCTTATTGTTTCATTTCAATTCCACACAAAAAACATCTTGAGCACAAAGGCAATCCTCTCTATCAGATTGTCATTTGTCAGAGCAGCCTGTTTCACCACTAGCCAGCAAAATTCACTTTAAGGGGTATTTTTCGTCTTCCATATGTGTTTCCAGTGCCAGGGCCCAAAATGCTGGTGACTTCTGTTTAAAATCCTGTAAGCTGATTTTACTGATAATATTCCATTGTTATTCCTGTCGCATACCAGCTTGTCTTCTTCTTCAGTCCTCTTGTTCTGTGGTTCCCCTGAAGTTGTGTAGCATACTATAGAAGGCAGTCACTCTGCTTACCACCCAGCCATTAAAAAATCTTCTAAATGTAAGGTTCCAGTTCTGTGGATTCCAAGTTTCTGCTGTTATCCTTATCTTGTCACCAACAATTGGCTGTTGCTATTTGTGTGCATAAATAGAACTTTGCTTAAGTTGCAATTACTTTGCAGAAGGTGCTGCTAAGCCATATGATTTAAGGTCCTTCAAACCTTTAAAAAAAGGAAAAAGATTCTTTAAATTTTACCACTTCCAATCTATCTTTATTTATGTGAGTTTGAAGGAGTGATTTGTAACTGCTGGGGTGCACCTATTATATTGCTATTTAAACGTGTCTGCAATTTCTTGATTGGCATCGTTCTCCAATTGATGCAATATTTCTTATTTGAGCTGATTGGGCTCTGTAGATGCTGCTTTATTCTTTTAACGTGCCCCATTTACATTCAATGGTACTACTACTTTGATTGAAAGCAAGTTAGGGTTGGCTATATGAATCCCCATCTTCTGTGTCGCTCTATTTAAGATCATCTCAGTCCAATATTATGATAAAATAAAAAACAAAAAGCACTAGAGGTTCTCTATATTGTTTAGTGGCATATAAATCTCTGACAAGACTAAAAGTCCCTTAGGAAATATTGGACCTAAATTAAATGTACGAACGTAACTAAAAATTAATTCTTCTAATTGGTATCCTCTATATAGATTGCTTTCTTTCATTATACCTTATTAATTGTTAGGCTTGCATGGTTTCCTAGAGATTGTACGCCTTTTGAGACAACTTTCTTTTATGTAATTTTTGGTCTACCTCCTCTTATAAGCCGTGCTTGCCATGGTTTACACCTACGGACCAATGTAATTGGTGGTTGACGTAAGGCAGATATGACCAAACCATCTCAAGCATTGTCTCTCATTTTATCCTTTATGTATGCTACTTGCACCTTCTAATGAATGTGGTATTTTCTAGCTACTCCCTCCGTTTCAGTTTATGCAACACTATTTCCTTATTAGTCCATTCCAAAAACAATGATACATTGCATATCTGAAAATAATTAATCTTTAAGCTTTCCATGTTACTCTTAATGAGAAGCTTTTATAGCCACACAAATGTTATGACATTTTTAAAACTACAAACTTCAAACGTCTTAAACCCACACAAATGTTATGGCATGTTTGAGACCACAAGTTTCAAGAAATTTCTTTTCTTTCTATGTGCCGAGTCAAACTATGTTACATAAATTGTAGCAGTGGGGGTATTAACACTATGATATTTTTCTTATCACAATTAATTTTATTTTCATTTACTTTAGTAAGGGACTTTCTTTTGGTAATAATACTTTTTGAAAAAAGCAACATTGTGACTTATCGATTACAAAAATATAAAGAAAAAAGAAAGAAAAGAGAAAGCTCTCTTCTCTTCATCATGATGCAAGGATTTATTTAAGCATCTTGTGAAACGGCGTAATAGTAATTTAAGATGGACAAAGATATGCTTATGTTGATATCATTTGAACTAGTTTAACAACACACTATGGGAGGGTACAGTGATTACGGACTTACTGTTAAGTTACACGGTCTTATCTATGTAGGACATGCAAATGACAACCAAATGTGAAATAAATAAGATTTTTATACCAATACCAATATTATTTGTTTAGTACCTTAAACCAAGCAATCCCTTAATGATAGCACTACTTCAAGTTCATTCTTATATATCTTATACATACGGGATATCTCATGTGTTGGCAGGAACAATATGGCAATGGAAGTCACTCAGTTCCTTCTAAATGCACAATCAGTTGATTCAACAGCGCGAAAACATGCAGAAGAAACATTGAAGCAGTTTCAGGAGCAAAATCTTCCTGGTTTTCTGTTGTCTCTGTCTGGAGAGCTGGCTAGTGAGGATAAGCCAGTTGATAGTCGCAAGTTGGCAGGTTTAGTATTGAAAAATGCTTTGGATGCCAAGGAACAACACAGGAAATATGAACTTGTCCAAAGATGGCTATCACTTGATGTGACTGTGAAGACCCAAATTAAAGCATGCTTGTTACAGACCCTCTCTTCTCCTGCACCTGATGCTCGTTCAACTGCTTCACAAGTCATTGCCAAGGTTGCTGGCATTGAGCTGCCTCAGAAGCAGTGGCCTGAGTTGATCGGGTCACTCTTGTCAAATCAACAGCTCCCTGCTCATGTCAGGCAAGCTACTTTGGAGACACTAGGGTATTTATGTGAAGAAGTTTCTCCTGATGTTCTGGAGCAGGATCAAGTGAATAATATCCTTACAGCTGTAGTTCAGGGTATGAATGCTGAAGAAGGGAACAACGATGTGAGGCTTGCTGCTACCCGAGCACTATATAATGCACTTGGTTTTGCTCAGGCAAATTTCAACAATGATATGGAGCGCGACTTTATTATGAGAGTTGTCTGTCAGGCCACTCTGTCTCCTGAAGTCAAAATTCGGCAGGCTGCTTTTGAATGTTTAGTCTCGATTTCATCTACTTACTATGAGAAATTAGCTCCTTATATTCAAGACATCTTTAGCATTACAGCAAAAGCTGTTAGAGAGGATGAAGAGCCTGTTGCTCTTCAAGCCATTGAATTCTGGAGCTCGATCTGTGACGAGGAGATTGATATTTTAGAAGATTATGGGGGTGAGTTTACTGCAGATTCTGATGTTCCTTGCTATAATTTCATCAAGCAGGCTCTCCCTGCACTTGTCCCTATGCTATTGGAGACACTTCTTAAGCAAGAAGAAGATCAGGATCAGGATGAAGGTGCTTGGAATCTTGCAATGGCCGGAGGCACTTGCCTTGGTCTGGTCTCAAGGACTGTAGGAGATGACATTGTCCCTCTTGTTATGCCATTCATCGAGGAGAATATTACAAAGCCTGACTGGAGGCAAAGAGAGGCTGCCACTTATGCCTTTGGCTCCATTTTGGAAGGTCCTTCACCTGATAAGCTAATTCCCATTGTTAATGTTGCTCTAAGTTTCATGCTTACTGCATTGACTAAGGATCCCAATAGCCATGTGAAGGACACTACAGCATGGACCCTTGGAAGAATATTTGAATTTCTTCATGGCTCAACAGTGGAGATACCCATTATTACTCCAGCAAGCTGTCAACAGATCATTACAGTTCTACTTCAGAGCATGAAGGATGCTCCAAATGTTGCTGAAAAAGCATGTGGTGCTCTCTATTTTCTTTCCCAAGGGTATGGGGATGTGGGTGCATCATCTCCCTTGACACCTTTTTTCCAGGAGATCGTGCAATCCCTTCTCACAGTGACGCACAGAGAAGATGCTGGTGAGTCACGACTTAGGACTGCTGCATATGAGGTACTGAATGAAGTTGTGAGGTGTTCAACAGATGAAACAGCTCCCATGGTTTTGCAACTAGTTCCTGTCATTATGATGGAGCTCCACCAGAGTCTTGAGGCTCAGAAGCTCTCATCTGATGAAAGAGAAAAGCGGAGTGAGTTGCAAGGTCTTTTGTGTGGATGCTTACAGGTTATTATCCAGAAGTTGGGAGCATCAGAGCCGACAAAGTATGTTTTCTTGCAGTATGCTGATCAGATCATGAGCCTTTTCCTCAAGGTCTTTGCATGTAGAAGTGCTACTGTGCATGAGGAAGCCATGCTTGCCATTGGAGCACTTGCCTATGCAACTGGTGCTGACTTTGCCAAGTACATGCCTGAATTTTACAAGTACCTGGAAATGGGTCTTCAGAATTTCGAGGAGTACCAAGTCTGTGCGGTCACAATTGGTGTTGTGGGTGATGTATGCAGAGCATTGGAGGATAGGATATTGCCTTATTGTGATGGTATAATGACACAGCTTCTCAAGGACCTATCAAGTAACCAGCTACACCGTTCTGTAAAGCCACCAATATTTTCGTGCTTTGGTGACATAGCCTTGGCGATAGGGGAGAATTTTGAGAAGTACTTGATGTATTCAATGCCTATGCTCCAGAGTGCTGCAGAGCTGTCAGCCCACACATCTGGTGCTGATGATGAGATGATAGAATACACGAATCTTCTAAGAAATGGAATCTTGGAGGCTTATTCCGCTATATTTCAGGGCTTCAAGAATTCACCTAAAACCCAACTGTTGATTCCCTATGCACCTCATATCCTTCAATTCCTGGATAGTATTTACATGGAGAAAGACATGTAAGTATTGCTTGATCGCTTCTACTTTTCTCTTTTCCTCTATCTATGAAGGTCATTGATGTTCTGATTTCCTGGATTTACCCCCTTTCTTCTCCTGAATTTCAGGGATGATGTGGTAATGAAGACTGCTATTGGAGTTCTGGGAGATCTAGCGGATACTCTGGGCAGTAATGCTGGTTCTTTAATTCAACAATCAGTATCAAGCAAAGACTTTTTGAATGAATGCTTGTCGTCGGATGACCATTTGATTAAGGAATCTGCTGAGTGGGCCCAGATGGCGATTAGTCGTGCCATTTCAGTTTAAAGCTGTGGGTACTTGATACATACTTTTTCTTTTTTTCATGTCCCTGCATGCATGTAGTTGTGTCGAGTTGAGATCCGATATTGCATTCATGTGTCAAGTCATTGCAATTTTCTGACAATGGAAGAAATTTGCATTCAAGTTGTCAGACACGTGCCAGCACCGTCGGCGGGGTTATTTTGTTTTGCGATGGGGTGGGTCATGGTGATTGCTCGGGAGTTGATGGCCTTCCATTTAGACTGAATGTGATGTTACTGATTCTGTATATTGGGGTTGGGAGGGAATATTCCTGTAATTTACTGAAGAAACAAGGTTCCTGGCTCATCTCTTTTCTTGTGGGTCTGACCTGGTGCTCTAACAAGAAATGCGGAGGTCCTGGTGTTCCTATCTTCCTCAAGGGTCAGCATGTACAAGTCCCAAGTTTTGGTAGTCTTGATACTCAGCCCTAGATTCTTTTCTATTTTCTTATATATATATTTTGAGTTGGTCGGTCCGTGTCTTTGTCGGAATCAGCTGCATCTGTTTTATAGTCGAATTACATAGCATCTCATTCATTTCTTTTGCATATACTTATGGTGGCTTTAGCTCATTATTTAGAGGCATTCCATCAGACTTCTTTCATATTTTACGTCTCTTACAGCATTTTTCATTTATTAAAAGTCAGTATTAGAAATATCTTGCACACATGATAGCATGTATTCTTTCCTTTTTCCACTGTTAAAGTACAGGTTTTTTCTAACCTTTTAAAAAGACTGCTCTTTTGATTGTGAAAGTGTATTCATTGTCTTTGAAGAGTATGATATTGAAATGTCACCAACTTCAATGACATTACAGGGAATTGGGAGTCACTTGTTTTTTCAAGTGCCTTTTTTTGGTATCAGGATCATTTTCCAGGTTTTAGGTGCTACATTTCTACACAAATGCATGTATGTTCTTTTGTTATTGATGCTGCATTGGGGTTTAGCCGAGTGATTTTATGGTGTGCCTTATACAATTGATATTAGTTGTGTGAGACCTCTTTTTATCTCACACATTTGTGGACCCAAATCTAACACATTTGGGTCCACAAAATTTTGGGACCACAAAGTTGTGAGACAAAAAAGAGGCCTTACATAACTAGCGTCAGTTGTATGAGGCACAAAATAAAATATTTCGGATTTAGCCTATATTGTAAACAGTGCGCTAACATTGTAGAAGGTCAAAGACCAATTTCTCTTGGCAAATCTTATAATTTTATTTGTAGTAAAACATAAAAAAAAATTAATAAGCTAATCTTTTATTTATTTTTTATATAGGAGGAAAAAGGCACCAAAAAAAGAAAGAAAGAAGAATTCTGTTACCAAATCCAAGTTAAGACAATAGGCTAAGCTGATATTGAAAAAGCTGAAGCTAGAAAAGTGGAGCAAAGCCTGCTCATCCATAAAATTAGAGAGTAGAACTGTTGGCAACCCGAAAATAGGCAAACGCCGGAGTAGAATGTTTTTTTATACAAACACACATTGAATCGACCCTACAAGGATTAGCAAATGGTTAGAGCTTCATGAACATGGAGTGTGTTTAATAATAGTCGAGTACTAACAAAATTTCTTAGACTATATACTCAATAGTTCAAAGTTGTTAATTAATCATTATGTTGTTGCACATTGTGTCATCCGAGAAAATCAAACAAAGTTGCTGCAGTGCTAGATTATGATTACGCAGGACCTAACACCAGGCATGATCCAAGAAGAAAGAAAGGCAACCATAAAGTGATTACACCAATAGTGCAGTTGTTGTCGCTGAAATGATCCGTAGAGTGCATCCGCCAAGATTTTGATTGATCTCTTAACCAGTCAGTTTACAGAGCTGCTGCATTCTCAAACCTCTAGTCCTATAGTTGGAAAATCTATGTTCTTTCCTAGTTCATATATATATATATATCCAACTGCTGCAGAATTTGAACTGCCTAAGGGGATAGCACCCCATATTCTAAGTGAATGTGAATAAACCTCGTCTGCCTGGTCAAAAGTTTTGTTCATCCATAGCCTGTTTACAGGTCAAAACCAATAGTTAACCTCAACCGTATCAGAAAAGGTATACATAATAGCAAAATGGAGACCACAAACTAATAGTAAATAAAGCTTACAAAAAGGCTGAGGACCACAGGATTTTATGCACTAAGTTGAGTCAAATGAAATTTTATTGAACTTAGAATTGTAGGGCTTTACCCTGGGTAAGGGAGCCCTTCCAAAAATTCTCAACGGCCAGGGGCGAACCCAGGCCGAAGAGGGGGTTTGGAAATAGTTTTCAACCAGCAATAGACGCGCCTCGGTTAGAACCTCACTAGCTGCGTCATTGCCCCAAGCGCAAAGATGTTTTGAATCGTTGCCCAGCTTCTGGTTTTATAAGACTCATGTCTCTCTTCTGCCTCTTCTATTACCGATGTGGGACAAACTGGCTCACACCTCTTTCTTATTTCCTTATCTTCTATTCTATTCGCTAATTTTGAAACAACAAATACCACCGCCTAAATAATTCTTAATTTTCTCGATTTCTCTTTCCCTCGCAATAACATTTTCCTCCTATCAATTTATTTCGCTTGCTTGAAATTTACATATTTTGAAGCTTAATAGACAAGAATTTGAATGGGGATTTTTAACTTTCACCAAAATATATAAAGAATAACATTGCAGCTGAAATGTGAAAATAGTATAAATTTTTGTTAAATTCAAAGTACTATTAGTATATCTGAATTTTAACATTAATTAAATTTTGTTATTCGGGAAAATGATTCATTCTTTGTTGAGTGGATTGAAATATAAATGAAATCAAATGAAATGGAATAAAAAAGATCAGTATTATTAGATTGGAAAAATATAAAGTATATCGGATCAATTTTGTTTTCCTTCTATTATATTTCAATAAAACTAAGTCACTGTTAATCAGGGAGAATGTTGCTCTTCTTGCTATTTGTTTAACCCAAAAAATAATTTTCAAGGTCAAAGCAATTAATTTTATATGACCGGCCACAAGCAACCAATTCGATCCAAAAGATGTAAATTTTGTTAATGCAATGTGATAGAGAAGTGAAAAAAATATTCAACGGCAAATAATATAATAAAAATAAAATAAAGAAGAAATAAGTTTTATTGGATGATCCTTGATAGTATGATGAGCCGAACAGAGCTTGAGGAGCCGAATTATGACAAACTTGGGAGCAAGTTGCTATGAATTACAATGTATAGAATTATAGAGAAGAAAATTAGATGATGACAATGGTGATAAAGTATGTTTATTATAGGGCTAAATCTAAGTAATCATTCTCCTTTAATTATGGGTCCATTATGAGCATTTGCATAATCCAACTGTTACTATTTGGAGGACTTGTAACAGTTGAGTAAATGTTGGAATTCCATAACTGATGAGTTAATTCCGTAAATGATGAGTTAATTCCGTAACTGATGAGTTAATTCTATAACTGATAAGTCAGTCTTTTGAGTCAATCTCGTGTGTGTTGAGTCAATTCCGTACCTGTTGAGTCTATTTCGTAATTGGTTGCCTTTGTTCTGACCGTTACAACTATTTATTGCATTTATTGTGCATTACATAATTGATTTGTAACTGATAGTATAATGATGGTAAAATTTATGTAATCCGGGATTAATTGATTCTTTCTTTATTGTAATTACGAGCTATTCTCATGTGCCTGATCTGAGACTATTTTATGATGATCAATTCCGAGACTAACATGCATGATACGAGTATATTCAGTCCCGAGGGTGTTTCACATATTATCTTTACATGTCATTCTTCACTTTTTTTTCATAACTTTGCTTACATGTGTCGATATTTAATATACCCACGTAGCGAGTCTATTTTTCATTAATACAGATAGTCCCCCCATTTTCTGATTACTCATTATGATGTAACCGAGAAGTGAAAGATTTTGTCTTTTTCACCCTTGCCTCTGCCTCATTAAAAATCTTACCGAAAAAATTCAATAGGGACAAAAGTTGGGCGAAGGAAAAAAGTGCAGAACTTAGGAATTCAGGTGATAATTATTTTCCTTTCGTCAATAATCGGTTGGTGCTGAAAAAGTACCACTACTACAGAAAGCTTGATCTCGGGTTTTTAATGTTCATCTGGAACTTTTAATCTTTTAGTTTTGAGTTGTACCCAAAACTTTTATAACATCACAGCCTTAGAGAGCGGGACTATTAATAACCAGAAATTTTGTACTCTAGTTTTGATAAAGTCTAGGAATTTAATGCATCAGGTTAACTTTGCGATTAGGAAACAAAGCATTCGACCATTAGCCATTTGATTGGATAATTTTGGTATAATTGGACTCATAATTGAATGGGTGTTCGGAATTTGTGAATTTATCAGGTTCCGAGGTGCGGGTCTGAGGTTGACTTTTTTTATTTTGGTTAAAGATCTTAGCTTTATCATTTGGAATCAATTTCTATAGCTTTTATTGATAGTATTAAGTTATTTTTGGCTAGATTCGAGCCTTCCAGAGGTTGATACACGTGGGAAGGATTTGTTAGGGGAGTAATTTGGCTTGCTTAGGTAAGTATCTTATCTAAACTTGGTTGAGGCACTAGATGCCTGAATTATTCGTGGTAGCTACGTGCTATAGGTGCGCACACGTGTGGGGTTTGAGCCTATGTGCTAACACCGGAGGTATTTATCCATGCTCGGGTTGTGCTTAGGCTATGATATGCCTAGAATTGACTGCTAAGGCTTAAGCTATTATGCTTATCATATTTGTGACATTGTTGTGAACTATTTGGGCCATATTTGAGGATACATAGAGCTTTAATCCCTGAATGAACTTGATAAATGTTATTCTGTGATGAAATTACCGATTTGAGCTATGATAGCACATTTTGCACATGCCTACACTTTAGCATGTCATTTATACCAGTCCAGGAGCATAAAATTTGTTATTCATTCACCACATACATGTATTCTTGTTTACTTACTCCTGTATGATATGATTGGACTGAGTGCCTGTGACCACGCTGGGCGGATTGTGTTATTATGCATGTGGCCACGCCGAGCGGATTGTGTTGTTATGCCTATGACCACGCCGGCAGATTGTGTTGTTATGCCTGTGACCACGCCGGATGGATTGTGTTGTATTCCTATGATCACGCCGGGCAGATTGTGTTGTTATGCCTATGACCACGTCGTGCGGATTGTACTGTTATACCTGTGACCACGCCGAGCAGATTATGATATTGAGCTTGTGACCATGTTGGGCTGGTAGCATGTTGAATTGGCCATGCTTGCGTGTGGATATTGATCCATCCCCTAGGGTCACCCTCTCATATTTCTCTCTTGATGGTGTACAACGGATATTGAGAAAAAACTGATCAATGGTTTGGTATAGAATTGGAAAGGTAGAGGAAATCTGGCCAGTGTTTGTTTGAATTTTGCATTTCATCTTTACTTACAATTTTCGTGATTATTTACCTGAATTAACTGCATATCATCTCTGTAAGCTGAAGATTGATTGAGAAGAGTATTTGAGAAACTGTATACATACACACATAGATGCTTCTTCCCGTACTTTATGACTTGATTTCATTATTGTTCTGTACTTGTTAAAATAATGAAACTATACAGGTTATAGCTAGCATTATTTATAATTTTGTGCTTCTTTTACCTTATCAAGGTTAGCTACGACACTTATTGAGTACAATGGATCGATTGTACTCATACTACACTCTGTATTTTGTGTACAAATTCAGGTACATCTGGATGCAGTGATCGCTAGATTGGTGCTAGTACATGCTCGAAGACTTTGAGATAGCTACTATGATGCCCGCAGACCTTGATTCTTCTTCCTTTTATTTTCTTCAGTACTGTTCTACTATTCAGATAGTTGTACTAGAGTTTGTTTTATGTTGAGATTTACAGTGCTCATGTACTCGTACTGGGATGGTTGTAGTACACTTCAATTACTTTTATCAGATATTTATGAGATTCTTCCGTTGTTGAGTTTATTAAACATGTTTTATTCAAATATTTAGTTGTTATGTGATTGTCGGCTTGCCTAGTAAGTATGTTAGGCGCCATCACGAGGGGTCAGAATTTTTAGGTGGTGACATAAATGAACGCATATCCAGTAATCTAGTCTAACCCCGAAGAAGTAGTAACGAGGGTGCTACAGATTGTGGAATGCAGAGCAGCTCACCACTAAGTCTCCGGGTGTGTATGCGCGCTCGAATGACTGCCTGAAGTACATGCCTCAGTACCTGCACAATTAGTGCAGAAGTGCAGTATGAGTACGTAAATTAATGCATACCTAGTAAGTATCTAGTCTAACTCCGAAGAAGTAGTAACGAGGGGTCGACATCAACACATACTAGTGGTCCAATAATTAAAATACATGAAAATAGATAAGCATGAAACACAACAATTAGCAATGAAATAAGTAACTGTAACTAACATGATCCTTCGACATAATAATAATATGAAGGCCTAGAATGCCATATGCTATCTCAAACAGACAAGGAACATCAAGTAAATGTCAAATCTCAAGTCAAGAAGGAAAACTCATGTATATTCTGACACCTATCGATATTATGCACGAATTCTAACAAGGTTGTACGGTACAATCCATAATAATAGTGTACATTGCTGAGGTCGTACGGCCTGATCCATAGATGCATCTCAAATATACTACTGAGGCCATATGGCTCGATCTATAATGCTATTTCATAGCACTGCGGAGGTGTATGGCCCGATCCACATGAATAGAGAAACTTTTCGAACTATCGGTCACATAAACATAACACGAGGATAGGAATGTGAAGAAACCATAATCTTATCGAAAATCAAGTATCCCACCAAAACTCAAGGTAAAGAGGCTCGATCAAACATAAATTCTAATCCGATCACAAATATAAATTTAAGTAATTAAACTAACACGTTTAGTTCAAGTAGCACAAATAAGGCATGGTAATGATCTAAGTCTATCCAAACATAAATATGATTCTAGCTATGCACGGACTCTCGTCACCTCGCACGTACGTAGCACCCATAACAAGTAGCACACAACAATTAGAATACCTACGGGGATAATTCACTCTTACAAGATTAGCAAAAGTCACCTTGCTTCCAAGCCCTCTACTCCGCTCTCAAACCTCACTAGTCGCCTCTAAACAACGCCGAGCAACCTGAAACTAATCAAAAGACGCATAAATCAATCAATATATCCTCAAAAATTCATAATTTAACTATCAGAGTAATTTTCCAACCCAACTCGGAAAGTCAACAAAAGCCAACCCTAGGCCCACGTGCCCCGATTTCAGAAATTTCGAAGATAAATGTTACCCATGGCCTTACAAACTCAAGTATGTACTTATACCCAATACCATAATCAATTTCGTGGTCAAATCTCATTTTTACTAAACTCTAGGTTTGTTAACAAAATCCCAAAATTCACTAATTTCTATGTTACAACCTACTCATAATCCATGTATTTAACGCTCAATAGGTAGAAATCACTCATCTTATAATACTTGGTGAAAATCCCCCTTCGAGGAGCTCCAAAATCGCCCAAGACAAATGAAAAATGGGGAAAATGAGCCTAAGTCTCGTAAATAAAATTATTTTCTGCCCAGGGGTTACTCTTCGCAATCGCAGGACCCTCTTCGCGATCGTGAAGACCAATCTCGCACCTAGTTACTATCTCCTCTACACGATCGTGAGGGCCTAGTCGCGAACGCGATGCCTACATCCACTGAGCCTACGTGAACGTTGTATAGCACTCGCAAACGCGATGGCCAAAGGCCTGCCATCCCCACACCGACCTCCCTCTATGCAAACATGACTCTAAGAATGCGAACACATAGATGACTGATCCCTATGCTCTACGAATGCGATGCCCATACCGCGAACGTAAAGCACAAAATGTCCCCATCCCAAAATCTTTTATTGCAAACACGTGACTCCCATCGCATTCACGAAGAACAAAACAAGAACTAGAAAAACTACCAACTTCAACCTTGTTTAAGGTGGTCTGGAACTCCTCCAAGCTACCTGGGACCCCGTTCAATTATACCAACAAGTCCATAAACATAATCTGAAACTACTCGAAGTCTCGTAACACATAAAATAACATCGAAACCAAGAATCGCACCTCAAAATCAAATTAATCAACTTCTAAACTTCAAACTTCTTCTAACCAACACCGAACATGACAAATTATACTTAGACAACTTGGGATGACGCCAAATTTTACGTACAAGTCACAAATCACTCTATGAACCTATTCCATGACTCGAAATCCCAAAGTCTACTTCAAATCAAACTTAGAAAATTCTAAAACCTTTAAGATGCCAACTTCCAACAATAAGCGCCGAAAACCCCCCAGTCCACCTGAAACTAGATCCGACCATTTGCCTTAGTCCAAAATCATCATATGAACCTATTGGAATCTTCAAATCCTAATTCTGAGGTCATTTAATTAAAGTCTTGACTCAAGTCGAACTTGGCCACCTTGGGCCACTATTATGGAACTAAGTGTTCCGGATTCAACTCGAATCCTCTCAAGACCAAACCAATTGTCCATGCAAGTCATAAATAGGAAAAGCACATACAGAAAGTCTTAAATAGGGTAATGCGAATATAGAAATCAAAACAACCGATCGAGTCGTTACATTCTCCACATCTTAAATAAACATTTGTCCTTGAACGAGTTTAGAATCATACCTAAAGTGTCGAAAAAGTGTGGATATCTACTGTAACGACCCGATCGGTCGTTTTAAGAATTTGCATTCCTTTCAGCTATTTGAAGTCTTGAGTAGCTTCGTATGATGTATTATGACTTGTGTGAATCATCGGTCTTAGTTTTTCACGTGATTCAGAAGTGATTTGGAATACTGAATTTCATGTTTGAAGCTTTAAATTAGAAGAGTTGGCCAAGTTTGACTTTTGTGTGTATTTGACCTCGATTCGGAGTTTTGATAGTTTCATTAGGTCCGGATGGTGATTTTGGACTCGGGCGTATGTTCGAATTTGCATTTGGATATTTCTAGAAGGTTTCGGCACTAATTGGCGAAAGTTGGAAATTTGAAGGTTTGGAATGTTCATAAGTTTGACCGAGAGTTGACTTTGATGATATCGGGGTTGGATTGTAGTTGTTTGACCGAGAGTTTAAACTCTATGTAGATAGAAACGCCCTCCGTGCATAATTACTATTGCTCACAAGCAAGGAAACAACCTTCGTGCAATTCACTCTTCCTCGCCAAGCATAAATATATAAAATAGTACCAAGCAAGGTGGAAAGCACAATCAACATCAATAAGAGTGATTAAATGTAACACACCACATGAGATATAACCATTACTTTTGCAACAATAGCCAAACCAACACTTCAAGAATCTTAACGACCAATATCTCAACAAACTAACATAACTATTAACATCAATAAGATTAATCGAGGAGTTTCATAATCTATTTAGAGCATGGAAGGCATATCATATAAAGCAATATAATAGAAAAAAACTAGTTTTACATGCATGCTTAACCCATAGCAAATTCATATACGTTACCTTGCATATACGCCGACCCCAACATATATAGCACGTAGAAAATAGACCCAACCACATTGTAATTCCCTTAAATTAAGGTTATTGTCACGACCCAAAATTTCACCTAGTTGTGATGGCACCTAATCTCAACATGCTGGGTAAGCCAAACTATGAATGATATAACTCAAATGAAAGATCATAAATAACAATAAATAAGAAGATGAATATCCATACAAAATACCCCAAGGATTGGTAGTATAGGTCATAAGCCACTAAGATTTAGATTTACAAAGATGGTACAAAGAATAAACACAATATCTGTTTGAATATCAACAAAAGTACAAATCCTAACTACTAAGAACAAGTGGTAGCTACATCTGAAATGCATGTACATCTTCAATGCTAGCCTCCGTCATCTATAGCAGCTCAGCTCCAAGATCTGCACGCAAGGTGCAGAAGTGTAGTATGAGTAACACCCATCCCATGTACTCAGTACGTATCCTGACTAACCTCGGTGAAGTAGTGACGAGGTCTCAGGTCAAGGATACTCACATTACATAACTTGTACATCACAATGACATATACATGTAACCAGCAAGATTATCGAATTTAAGCATGAAATACAGGTACAACCAATCAATGCACATAAAGAAGATGTGCGTAAGTCTCTTAACAGTTCAACATATAAAGAAGATATGCATTTGATATCAGAAAACACGCCAACAATTACATATAAAGAAGATATGCATAGGTACTATACCAGTTTAACATCTCAACATATAGAGAAGATGTGCGTCTAACATCATTACATTATTAAAGCTTGCATATAGAGAAGATATACGTGAAATATTAAATAATCCATCAATAGTTGCATATAGAGAAGATATGCATGAATTAAACAAGTCAAGTTACACGGATCCACATATGAAGAAGATATGTATTGTGAATCATCTCAAAAAGTAAAACATCATATAGAGAAGATATGCATAAAAGACATGTATATATATTCCGGAGATAGCATATAGAGGAGATACACAATAAAAATCATGTATACATCTAAGAAGTTTGCATATAAAGAAGATACACAAAATCCAACCACTGGCCCATTTTTCATAATTCGCATGTATGTTATCAAGGAGAAACATGAGAGGACGACCCTAGGGGGATGGATCCTTATCCACATGCTACAAGGATAACTCACGTGCATAATCATAATCATCGCCACGGAAAAATCACGTTCCATAGCAACTCAACCCGCACAAATAACTCATGTGCTACAAATTTAGTCCATCACACAGAAAACATATAAAAGAATACATGTATGTAATCAACGAATATCAAAATCACATACTCATGGGCTGATAAATAGCATGCTAAGGTGTATTCATGTACATATAGAGAAGGTGTATATATGTACATATAGAGAAGATATGTATCGTGCCTATACTTACCAGTCAAACACCATATATAGAAGATATGCATAAAGAGGCATGTATACATTTCAAATCTATCATATAGAGAAGATATGCAATAAAAACATGTTATATACCCAAGGTATTTGCAAATAGAAAAGAGATGCAAAAACCAAACACTGATCAGTTTTCCTTATACCGCGTGTATGCCATCAAGAGAGAAACATGAGAGGACAACCCTAGGGAGATAGATCCTTATCCACACACTGCACGGATAACTCACGCGCCATAATGAAACAACCGCAGGGACCACTCACGTGCTATCATAACTCAAACTACACGGACCATTCACGTGCTACCAATCCAGTCCATACCGCATGTAAAACATATACAAGAATACACGAGTACGAACAATAGATACCAAATCATAGAATCATGGACTGATAAAAGTGACTTGCTAAGGTATATGCATGTGTGAAGTGTGCCACCACATATCAGATAAGGTGAATATGCCACAAAATAGCAATTATCATGTTTGAACAGGAGATAACCTACACATGATATGTAGCATGATTTAAGTAGCTCACAAAGGGGTACAACCATATAAAGAATGATAATATGAAGCTTATTCAATACAAGGCATAACATAATCTAAGAACTATCCCGAGCATGGATGAAAATCTAGTGCATGCACACACGATTATCCATTGCATGTGCATCACCCTTGGCACATAGCCAACATCAATGATTCAAGCAGCTAGTGCCTTAAACCAAGGATAGGTAAGATACTTACCTCAAACAAGCAAAATTAATACTCCAAAAATGCCCTTCCTTGCAAATCGGGTTCCGAATGGCTCGAATCAAGCCAAAAACAACTCAATAACATCAAATAAAGCTATAGGAATCAATTTCAAATAATAAAGTTTCAATCTTTACACAATTTCCAAAAAGTTAACAAAAGCCAACCTGGTCCCATATGGTCACAACTCGAGTCAAGGGATAGATCCTGACTATCCATAACCCCACGAGTCTAAATATGTGATTAGATTACAAAATCATGTCTAAATCAACCTCCAAATCCTCAATTTCACTCTCTTAAGTTGTAGGAAACCCCCCCAGATTTCCCTCAAAATTCTATATTTTAAGTGTTAATAATCTGTGTAAAATCTTGAAATAATATAAAAATGTCTTTGAAATCACCTACCCCAAGGTCTTGTATGAAAGTCTCCTTCAAAAATCGCCCTCTCTCTTAGTATAGGGTTCAAAATATGAGAGAACGTGCTAAAATCCCGAAATTAGAACTTCATATAGTCTGCCCAGCACCACCCTTCATAAACGCATGACTACTTCACGTTTGCAAAACAAAAAAATGCAACAACTCAGAAAAACCCATTGCGAATGCAGCAAAACCATTGCAAACGCGAAGCGTAAATGCCCCTGGCTTACGCGAACGTGAGCCCCCTCCCGCAATTGCTAAGGCAAAGCTCAAACTAGCTCCTAGTCTACCTTCCTTCTACACGAGGTGTGAACACGAGGACCCAAAAGCCATAGCTCTATGCGAACACGACCTCCATCCCGCGTACATGAAGAGTAAAACCAGCCTATCCAAAATCCTTCTTGGCGATCACGAGACTTGCTCCTCGATCGCGAAGTACACCAGATACCAGCAAAATTAATGCTCCAAGTGGTCCGAAACTCACTCGAGCCCCCTGGGACCCCGTCCAATCACACCAACAACTCCATAATCACTATATAGACGTAACCAAAGCCTCCAAATACATACGACAACATCACATAAATGGATCAAAGATCAAAACACAAATTGAACTTCTCTTGAGTTTAAGAAATTTAACTTTAAATCAAACACCTGATTCAAGCCTAACCAATTCGGATTACAACCAAACTTTGCACACAAGTACCAAATGAAAAAAAGAACCTCTTTTAACTTCCGGACCAACAATTCAATTTCGATGTCATCAAAGTTAACTCCCCATCAAACTCATGAACTTTCCAAACCTTCAAATTTCTAACTTTTAACAATTAGAGCCAAAACACATAGGAAACTCCAAATCCATATTTTGACATAAATTAAGTCCAAAATCACTATAAGAACCTATTGGAGCCATCAAATCACCAATCCGAGGTCGTCTACACAAAATTTAAACATTGGTCAACTCTTACTACTTAAGCTTAATAAAACTAAGAGTTCCAATTCACACCAAAACCTTCCTAAAGCCAAACCAACCATCTCCCCAAGTCACAAAATATCAAATAGGAGAACAGGGCTCAAATATATAAGACGACTGATCGGTTTGTTACATCAACCATGCGATTTCTGTAGTACCAGTCAAGTATCGACAAATCATAATACGATGCATCTTCTGTAACATATACCCTTCTCAAGAGATATCGGATAGTGGCATCATTCTCTTAAACATATAAAATTTCTTATGCTGTCTAGAGCTCATGACCTTCCTCTCAAACTGAACCGCAACCTTGTCCATTCAATACCAATTCCACGCGGCTCGCCGTATTTATCATGCTATCATATGAAAATAGGAGAATCTCATTATTGTATTGGGAAAAATCAAGTTAACATTTGGAATTAATTATGTGCTGATACGTCAAGACACGCGGATCAATAAAAGAATGACAGCTGGCAAAGAATAGTTAAAGAGATAAGAGCCTTAACAGGCACGGGCAAAGATTCAACAAAATAGGAAGGAACAGTTACTTGGACCTCTTGGTGATTTAAAGAGACATCGGAGGAATAAACCTAGATAACAAAAAGTATAGATACGTATTATCCGTAATTAATGAGCATCAATGATGGAAAACATTATAGAATCTTCACAAAACAGTTGCGATTGCCAATTATAACATTACATTAAATGTCATTAATTGCTCATAATGGCTCTGTTATGAGAGGAAAGAAACGTATTACTTAGAAATAGCTATAAAAGAGAGAAATAACATTTGTAAGGGGACAGAATATTATTGGAATACACTGATTTACTTTGCTTTCCTTTACTTATTCAGATATCGTTTAAGTCAATTCTTCTTATTTATTCCATATTTGATTATTAGTAACCCGAGTTCTTCTAAGAATAAGCTTTGACTGAAATTCCTATTTTCTGGTTAAACCAATTGGTTCCGGTACCGGGAATCTGATAACCTTCTTCTTTCCAAATCGATGCTTTATCGAAACAATCATGTCGAATGTCAACGACAATAACCAACAAAATTTACCACTCCAAGGAGATATACAACATCAGCTGATCTAACAAGGTGACAGAACTCTACCCCATTCGCCACAACATTCTCCTCGACAATCACGAGAGAGGACTCCTGACAGATCTGAATCAAATAAAAATGATCAAGCTATCGATGAAGCTTTGAAAAAATTAATTGCTCAACAGGTCAGCAATGCTCTTCAGGCTTTTACCAACTAGTTGCCATTTGTACCGCCAACACCAACACCAAACAACAACACCCTAGAAAATCCTCGCTCAGGACTCGTTAATTCAGGCAGTGGCGGAGCTCCCAGCGAATCTCGTGATGGAGAGCCAGGTAACCCAGTTAATTTTGATTTACAAAATTTAGTACTAACTTTGCAGAAACAGCTCAAGGAGCAAAGCAACTGCATAGAGAAAATACCTGGAGTGCCACCGGTGATCAAGGGAGTAGATATGGACAAATATTCACAACAACTTTGGAAGCCAAGTGCTACTACTCTACCAATTTCGGAGAAATTCAAGATGCCCGATATTCCAAAATATGATGGAACAACTGATCCACGGGATTACGTAACTGCATTCAAAAGGGCAACGACTTGACCAGGCAAGAAATTGAATCAGTATTGGTCAAAAAATTCGGAGAAACACTCACTAAGGGAGCATTAACATGGTACTCTCTTTTACTCGAAAATTCTATAGATTCTTTTGTTGAGCTTGCAAATTCATTTATCAAAGCACACTTGGGAGCTCAAAAAGTTGAAAAAATAATGGAGGATATTTCAAAATAAAACAAGGAGATACGGAGTTGCTCAGGAAATTCGTAGACAGATTCCACCGTGAAAGGATGATGTTGCCACGTGTACCTGATAATTGGGCGGCTATGGCATTTGCCAGTAATCTAAATGAAAAAAATTCAGAAGCCACGAGGAGACTCAAGGAAAGTCTACGAGAATTTCCAGCAACAACATGGAATGACGTTTATAACAGGTACAACACAAAACTGCGAGTAGAAGTGGATACTATCACTTAGTCCCGAAAATATGAAAGGGTAAGTTCAAGACGAGCTGAAACTGAAAAAAGGTCGGTAAAAATAGGTACGAGCCTTACATGGGACCAGCAGGAAGGGACTCGCGTTCAAAATAAGAAAGCACGAGGTACGATCATAGATCAAGAGATATAGAGTCAGGTTCATCATCAAGGTTCAGAAAAGAATGAAACACGCGAGAGATGCGAGATGATGATAGAAGCTCGAAGTAAAAGATCGGCGGTTACAGTTTTAATGTTAGCACATCCGAATTGGTGGCTATTTTAAGGAGCATGGGAGACAAGGTACGGTGGCCAAAAGAAATGAGATCAAACACGAATAGATGAAATCCAGATTTTTGGTGCGAGTTTCACAACGATCACGGTCACAAAATGGTGGATTGTAGATTGTTGCAAGGTGAAGTTGAACATTTATTAAAATAAGGATATTTAACCGAATTGTTTAGTGAAAAGGGAAAGCAAGCATATATGAAGAATAGGCAGGAGCCCCCAAAACCTCCTTCATCAAAAAGGACGGTTAATGTCATAAGTGGAGGAGAAGAGATAAATGGCATAACATACACGACAGCTAAGAAAGTGTCAAAAATAACAGTTACACACGGGAAGCGAGTTTGACAAGTTCTGGAAGAAGATAGTATTACATTTGATGATGCAGATGCAGATGGCGTGCTAATCCCAAATAATGATGCACTGGTAATATCTTTACTTGTACATGACACTAATGTAAAATGAGTTTTGATTGATCTAGGAAGTTCCATGAATATCATTCTGTTAAGAGTGGTAAACGAGATGCAAGCTGATGATAAGATGATACCCAAGGCACACACCTTGTCTAGTTTTGACAACTCGAGCATCGTAACAAAAGGGGAGATAATACTCACCACATTTGCAGAAAGAGTGGTCAAAGATACAAAATTTTAGGTGGTAGAAATGGATATGGCCTACAATATGATTCTTGGCAGACCATGGATTCACGAAATGGACGTTGTTCCATCTACCTTGCATCAAGTTATCAAATTCCCATCACAATGGGGGATACGACAAATCCGTAGTGACCAACAAGCTTCATGGAGCATTAATTCTGTGGCAGATTCGAATGCAAAAAGTGACGAAAAATAGCAACCACAGAATGCAGTTGAGGATGCATCGACACGAACCTCAACTGAAGATGGGCAAACAGATGTAGATTCGAGGTCCGATACTATTCAGGAACCAGAGGAAAATGAAAATATCAAAACAACGATCGAGGAACTGGAGGGTGTAGTGCTATTTGTACATTGTCCAGACAGAAAAGTCTATATTGGAACCAACCTCAGCCCGGAAATGAAACGTAAGTTGATTGAATTTTTAAAGGCTAATGCAGATTTTTTTGCTTGGTCCCATTCAAATATGACAGGTATACCACCGGAGGTAATGACCCACAAATTAAATGAAGATCCATCGTACCCACCTGTCAATCAAAAGAAAAGGAAGCAAGGCTCCTTCAAGAACTAGGTGATTTAAGATGAGGAGCAAAAACTTTTAAAAATTGGGTCTATCCATGAGGTAAAGTATCCAGATTAGTTGGCTAATATTGTTGTAGTACCTAAAAAGAATGGTAAATGGAGAGTTTGTGTAGATTACACTGATCTAAATAAAGTTTGACCTAAAGATTCTTTTCCATTACCACACATAGATCAACTAATTAATGCTACTGCAGGGTATGAATTGTTAAGTTTTTAGATGCCTATTCAGGATATAATCAGATTAAAATGAATCCTCTAGATGAAGAAAAGACTTTCTTCATCACAGACAGGCGGACTTACTATTACAAAGTCATGCCATTCGGTTTAAAGAATGCTAGGGCCACATATCAAAGGCTGGTGATAAAAATGTTCCAAGAACACTTGGGCAAAACCATGGAAGTGTATATAGACGATATGTTGGTTAAATCACACCAAACAGGAGACCACATTCAACACCTGACTAAAATATTTCAGATTTTTTGCAAATTTAATATGAAGTTAAATCTTGAGAAATGTGCATTTGGCGTCTCATCAGGTAAGTTCTTGGGATTTCTTGTTTCTAACCATGGCATTGAAGTAAATCCTGCGCAGATTAAAGCTATTGAAGAAATTTCGGATATACTCACGAGCAAAAAAGAAGTACAAAGGCTAACAGGAAGAATAGCAGCCCTGGGCAGGTTTATTTCCAAGTCATCAGAAAAGTGCTTCAAATTCTTTTTAGCTTTAAAGAAGCAAAACCAATTTGAATGGTTTGAAGAGTGTCAACAAGCGCTTAATAATTTAAAGAATACCTGTCAAATCCACCACTGCTAACTAAACTAAAAGATGGGGAGAAATTGCTTGTATACCTTGCAGTTTCAGAAGTGGCGGTAAATGCTGTATTAGTTCGAGAAGACCAAGGTAAGCAATCACCGATTTATTATGTTAGCAAATCTTTTCTCGATGCTGAGACTCGATATCCTTATTTAGAGAAACTTGCATTAGCTTTGATTATGGCATCTAGGAAATTAAGACCTTATTTCTAATGTCATCCTATTTCCGTGGTAACTGCCTACTCCTTACGTAATATATTGCATAAACAATAGTTATCGGGTAGATTAGCCAAGTGGGCTATAAAACTAAGTGAATATGACATTACATATCAATGTAGAACTACAATAAAGTCACAGGTTTTAGCAGATTTCGTGGCAGATTTTAGCCAAGGGATACAGTTAGAAGCAGAAAAAGAACTGCAGATATTTAACGGATCTAATCCAGGTACATTGACCTTATTTACTAACGGTTCGTCAAATGTAAAAGGAACAGGTCTGGGCATTGTCCTGGTACCACCTACGGGTGAAACCATAAGACAAGTAATAAAGTTCCATCTAATCACTAATAATGAGGCAGAATATAAAGCTGTGATTGCAGGTTTAGAGTTGGCACAAAAGCTCGGAATAGAGCAGGTAGTAATCAAAAGCGACTCGCAGCTTGTTGTTAACCAGATGTAGGGGACTAATACAGCCAGAGAGGTGAGGATGTAGCAATACCTAGAAAAGGCACGGGATTTGGTCAGGCAATTTCAAACTTAGAAAGTCATGCAGATACCAAGATAAGAAAATGCCGAGGCAGATGCTTTAGCTAATCTTGCGTCTGCTGCAGAAGTAACAAATGAGAAAATGCTTCTGTGATTCATTTGTTTCATTTAGTACTTGATCAAGACAAAAACGAGGTAAATTACAATAATCTAACTTGGGATTGGAGGAACGACATTGTCAATTTTTTGTAGTATGGAATTTTACCTGAAGATAAGAAAAAGGCTCAAGCACTTCGTAAAAAAGCTGCTCGCTACTGTTTAAATCAAGGCAATCTTTATTGAAAAATGTTCGGTGGTCTTCTAGAAAGATACCTCGGGCCTTCTCAAACAAAGTACGTGATGAGAGAAATACACGAAGGACATTGTGGAAATCATGCTAGAGGAAGATCTTTGGTAAAAACCATGATTAGAGCTGGCTATTATTGGCCAAAAATGGAAAAAGACGCGGAAAATTTTGTGGCTAAATGTGACAAGTGCCAAAGATACGGTAACAACATGCATCGACCAGCTGAATTATTACATTCGGTCATTGAACTATGGCCTTTTATGAAGTGGGGGATGGATATCGTAGGTCCACTATCACAAGCCAAAGGCAAGGTGCACAAATCACAGAATTTTTCCAAAGTTGGAAAATTAAACGGATCACCTCAACGCCTTACCATCCGGTGGGTAATGGACAAGTTGAATCAACAAATAAAGTCATTATCAACAACTTGAAGAAAAGACTAAAAGAATCTAAAGGCAATTGGCCAGAAGTATTACTCGGAGTCTTGTGGGCTTATCGAACAACAGCGAAAACAAGTACGGGGGAAACATCATTTTCACTTGTATACGGGGCTGAAGCCTTAATTCCTGTCGAGATAGGGGAACCAAGCACGAGATATACTCAAGCTTCTAAAGAATCGAACAAAGAAGAGATGCAGATAAACCTAGATTTACTTGAAGAAAGAAGGGAAGCTGCATTAATAAGCATGGCAACACAAAAATAAGTTATTGAGCGGTATTACAATCGGAAAGCTCATCTGAGATAATTCAAGATTGGGGACTACGTACTCAAGAAATTTTTTCAATCCACGAGGGCAGCCAATGCAGGAAAGTTAAGTCCAACTTGGGAAGGGCCTTATAAGATTCATGGTATAGCAGGAAAAGGAGCATACAAGCTTGAAACATTGGATGGCAAGATTCTACCTTCAAATTGGAATGCTGTTCATCTAAAGAGATACTACTTCTAAGGAAAGGAAATACCCACGGGCAGGTATCCTCACTAACGATTTTTATTTTTGAATTATTAAAATTTTACTAACGATTTTAGATAATAGGAAGAAAGCTAGCCCGCACTAAATGATGAATTACGATCTGAAAGACACGTGGAAAGAACATACTTCCCAGTCTAGGGTTACAACTATTCTGATGGAAATCTAAATGGGTTAAGCAGTCTTCATCTAAAATCATACCTCTGAGTACCGTATGTTTTTCCTTTTCAGGAAAAGGACCGCATGGAAGGAATAATCAAGTGCTCGAGATTTCATACTTCAAAGCTCAAACCCTTGGGGGACTATATAATATACATATGATATATGTATAAGAAAAGCAAAGAAGACTAAAAACAATTAAATTTCAAGTCAAGCCTAAAAGTCTACTTATCAAATATCAAGTTCAGAGCAAAGTCGCGAGCCAATAACACAAGCCAGATCAAAAAAACCTGTGAAGAATACACTCATGGATATAGATTTTAAAATCTTATGATGTTTAGGTTAAAGCCAGTATTTAGCCATGGGTCATAAAGAAACCATTGGATTTTTTCTTTTTTTGCAAATCTGTTGCAAAGAAAACAGTTATGGAAGAGTAATAGAAGATATTTAAATACATGTAAGATGTTATTTAAACTTGGCAAAGTTCGGATAAAAACTTTATCAAAGTTATTTCAAGAAACATGTGTGTTCCTATTTTTTCTTTCGTATGTTTACACCATTATGAAGTTGAGACATCTTCTTCATTATGTGTTGTATATAAAATGGCCCTTTTTATAAATTCATGTTTGATTCAAGGATCCATGAAGTTAATAAAGCATTTCTAAAGATGCAAAAAGTCAAAAGGGTAAGACAAAAATCCACGAATTAAAAAGCAAGACCTTGGACTTATAAAAAACAAGGCAAATTATTAAAAGAGTATAGAAGAAACTCAAAAGAATTAAGTTAAAATGAAAACTTAATAATATTAAGTTAAAACTAAGTATAAACTTAGTTATAAACTGATTGTCTTTTTACAAAAAGCCCCGAAAAGACCTGGAGACTTTCTATCACCAAAAATATAACCCACAAAATGGGATCAGGGGTAAAACCACCACATATTCCACCAAAAAAGAAAAAAAAGGAGAGTCAAACTTCACAAATAAACTTTCACTATGGAGTAGAAGAAGGGTTCAAAACGGCATCATCAGCAACAGAAGGCTCGACTTGATCTGAAGGAGCTGGAACATCCACCGCACTAGGGTCAGCTTCAATGTGCTCGAGAGTATCAGCCATGGGAGAAGAGAAACTTTGGGCTTGCTGAGTTTTTTCAATGGTCTCTTTAATCTTTTCTAACTCAGCATCCAAGTTAAAGCCTTCTTGGCTAACCTCCATAAGTGTATCATGGTGTGTGTTCAATATAGCCCAACTTACTTCGACAACATCTTTGTCCTCAAGAGCCTCGTAGTCTCTCTCCCAATGGTCAATTTCACTTTTGAGCTCCTCCCCCTCAGCTAAAACAACATCATAAGAAGACTGTAAAGGGGCAAGTAAACTCTCTAAAAATTTGACCTTATCAGAAGACACACGTAGATCTTCTTGGGTCTGGGTAAGTGTTTGAACAAGTTTACCTGCATAAACCTCTTTCTCATTCAACAAGGCCTTCAAACCTCTGATCTCCTCGGTGGCTTTGGAGAGTGGTTCGGCAAATGATGATTTGAGGATATGTTTATCCTTGCCTGCCTGGTTAGAAGAAGTTTTTTCAACTGCTAACTCCAAAGCCATAACCCTCAACTGCTGCTCTAAGGTACATTTGTTTCCTTCTTAAACTTCCATCTCAAGCTGAAGACTTTCCTATTGTTCTTTCCAATTGTCTGCCTTAATTTGGTAATCATGCATCAACTGCTCTGTACGGGAAACCCTTTTCATCATCTCCGTACCAATGAGATTGATCTAAAAAAAGAGGGTAAGAATCTTAGTAAAAAGAGAATGGAAGAAAGCATGAAAAGAAATTAATACCTTCAGTGATGACTACACGATATCATTCATCCAAGTCAAAGAACTATGACTTTCTAGTTTGGACTTTTCAACCGGACCAATTAAGGGTTTCAACCATACGTCAGCCCGACCTGACTTTTTCAAAAGACTACCATCGGCAGGGACTTCAATGGTAATCTTCTTCATTACTCTACTTCCACTTGAAGAACCAACTTCAGCGTGAGAAACAGTAGTAATGGGGACTGTAGAGGAAGTCATAATAACTTGAAGTGGGGCAGAAATAGCAGTAGTAGAAACAGGTAGAGAACATTCCATTGGGACAGACACGGGGAAAGAGGCAAGAGGTACTTCATCAGACACCAAGTCAAAAACTTTCACTATCAAATCCACATGAAAAACGTTGTTCCTCAGAGTCACGAGCTGCCATACGAGTATCATCGTTAGAACTCACTAAGGTGGCTTCAACAGGCTCGGTCACGGGAATAGAACGGGGAGGAGTAGCTTCGTCATCCGAAAGGATGCGTCTTCTGGCCCGCAACCTTCTAACCAAAGAACTTCCATCCCGTTCTTCTTCCTCCTCAGAATCTTGGGACACATCAACTTTCCTTTTCGACGAAGAACTCAAGATTATCTCCTGAGATCTTGCCAAAGAAACTCTGGAAGCTACGATTGAATCAGCACTTACACCACGAATAGGAAACCCTGATAAAAAGAAGGGTCAAATATATTCTAAAGGAAAGGTGGACAAAAATAGAAAGGAAAAAGTAAGGTTTTTACCATGAGTTTTAACCTTCCAACCAAACCTGTTCGAAAGGTATTTCCAAGATCTAACCTCCACTGGAGCAATGGTCAACAATTTCTCTACCCAACCACGAAAATTGGGAATCTCGTCAACAGTTCCCATGGTCGCTGAAAAAGAGAAGCGAAATAGTCATGGGAAGAACAAACCCTTTCTAAAAAATGGGGAGGGGGGGGGGGAGAAAAGAAAAAAAGTTGTAAAGAAAATATACGTGCAAAATTCCACTTTTCAGGGAATGG
Source organism: Nicotiana tabacum (assembly GCF_000715075.1). Lineage (NCBI taxonomy): Eukaryota > Viridiplantae > Streptophyta > Magnoliopsida > Solanales > Solanaceae > Nicotiana > Nicotiana tabacum. The sequence goes on along the minus strand of NC_134087.1, from coordinate 140,408,226 downwards.
TATATTTTCTTTACCTACTAACCCTATGGTAGGAGCAACAACAAATCTGGCGTACCAGCCACGGTCCTTGTCATCCTCAAGGCTGACTAAAACCCTCTTACTCCTCGCCACCAAAGTAAAGATCCCATGTTGGAACAGCTTAGGGTAGTAGAGGTGGATCAGATGAAAAAAGGTAAAAGGCAACTGAGCCAAGTACCTTAGACAAGCAACAACCCTTTACACAATGGGGCCAATATTTCCTAAACAAACATTGAAAAAATGACAGAACTCGATGATAACAGGATCAATGGGGGGTCTAAAATTTAGTGTAAAAGGATATAAATACACCCGAAAGAAAATCCAGCCATGTAGGATATGATCCTTTGATTTGCATTAGGAATTATGATTGGGAAGTCAGATTTTCAATGGCAATCTCTACGAACAATAGAGATTAAACCTTCAGCAATCTGAGAAGGGTAAACATCAGCACGATCAAGAGAGGACATAGAAGAAACCTGATTTCTAATTGACTCTCTATCAGTATAAAAAGAAAGTTCAGAGGGGATAATTTCATCTACTATGGGTTCACGAACTGGTTCATTAGAGTCTCTACTTCTGGCTGAAGATCTATGTGGAAGAGAACCCTTAGTTCTAGAAGAAGAAGGAGGTGTAGAACTAAGTGGAGGCAAAGAAGCACCTCGAATAGATGATGATCCTAAACTTCATAATTTTCCCCCTCTTCTGCTTCTAACAGGAGCAGGGGGAAGTTCATCAACAATAGGAACTCTTCGGGGATTAGAGTTCGAAGAAGACATGGTTGTACGAAGAAGAAAACAAGAATGAATATTCAAAGATGGGAAACTTTTATGAGAAAGAAAAGACAAAGGTTATATTTATACTCAAAAGCAAGCGTCAAACAAAAAAGGTAATGATGGGGACGTCATAATGAAAACTGTCACTTCATGATTGATGTAAGTCGGGAAAAAGCCTCAAAAGGCGCGCTGAAGGGTTGCAGAATCAATCAAAAGTCACCATGTGTCACGTACATTAAATGGAAGTGACATGCGAAGCGTCAGTTTTGGAGAAGTTATAATGATATGAAGAATGACGGTAAAAATTCCCGCTTTAATGAGATCCACTTCCCAAATATTCAATTGATGAATAAATGGCAAGTGGTGGGACTATCTGTATTGGGAAAAATCAAGTTAACATTTGGAATTAATTATGTGCTGATACGCCAAGACACATGGATCATTAAAAGAATGACAGCTGGAAAAGAATAGTTGAAGAGATACGAGCCTTAACAGGCATGAGGCAAAGATTCAAGAAAATAGGAAGGAACAGTTACTCGGACCTCTTGGTGATTTGAAAAGACATCGGAGGAATGAACCTAGATAGCAAAAAGTATAGATACGTATTATCCGTAATTAATGAGCATAGAATCTTCACGAAACAGTTACGATTGCCAATTATAACGTTACACTAAATGTCATTAATTGCTCATAATGGCTCTGTTATGAGAGAAAAGAAACCTATTACTTAGAAATAGCTATAAAAGGAGAGAAATAACATTTGTAAGGGGACAAAATATTATGGGAATACACTGATTTACTTTGCTTTCCTTTACTTCTTCAGCTATCGCTTAAGTCAATTCGTCTTATTTATTCCATATTTGATTATCAGAAACCCGAGTTCTTCTAAGAATAAGCTTTGACCGAAATTCCTATTTTCTGGTTAAACAATTATCAACTTTAAACCACAAATAGGATGGACACTCCATTAACCAGAATCCTACCACCCAACTCAATCCAGGAGAACATTGCAACATGCAACAAACCTTCTATACCTTTTGAAGACATCAGTTTCAAGTCGTGGTCAAAGCCATCACAACTCCTCGAAACCTATTTGCATAACCAAATCATTAGAATTGTTCCCCATAACTCAATAGAGCGCAAACTGCCAAACCCAAGAGTATTGCCACAAAATAACTGTGAAGCCCTATACACCAAAGGAACCGATCATTTTTACTACTATGTTGACCCAAATCACTACTAAGCTAACTGAACTTCTTCTGGTTCCTTATGTCTTACATTCAAGATTACACTTCTCTTACCCAATAGACTATGGTCCTTAATCTAAGCTTGCCCAAGTGATCCTAACATGGAAAGACATCGTCCTAAGACCCATAAGCCACTTTATTCCCACTCATGCACCCAATAGTACCGCAAACTAAAATGCCCGCTCTGAAGAGACCTTCTATGAATCTGAATTTATTTCTTTCATCTCTCTAATACTGAAATGTAGAATCAATAATGATATAGAAATAGCAGAAATATCGGCACCATCCAATGCAAATCTCAGATCTTAGCCACACACAATTATGGAAATCCTTAAATACCACATATGAATCTCAAATCCATTATAACCTTCTTGAGAGACATTCACTCTGCTCTACTCTCCAATGCACAACCAATACGAGTTGAATGACTTGTGCTCCACCAGCACCTGAATACCCAAAAAGAAGTAACCAAACTATTCCTTTTCCTTGCACACCAAATTCATAACAAAAATATCAAACCTGAATAATCCCAAGATCTCCATATACTCATAAAGTATAGTATATCATGCATCCAATAATTTCCTTACTTGAGTCATCTTTGAAGTTATCCCTTTCAAGTCATAATTAATCCACAAGCATCCCCTTAGTCCAGAAACTAATATAACACATGACCATACAATCTTATCGTCTATAGTAGCCCCCACTTGACTCGAAGTCACAGAACCCATCATCTAATAACCCACAATAATCTTCCTTCATAACTGGCATTATCTCGCACTGTTATTCGGATGAATTCTTCATAAGCTCATTTGGCATTAGTTATAAAATACTCCAAATCATCTGCCAAGTGTATAATCATCCTTGTGATAGTCGTGCAAACTTTCTCAAATGACCTGAACTCTAATCATAGTGCATACATCCCATTGGATAAGGGGAAAACTCTTCATAGAAACCTTATATGAATCACACAACCTCAGACCTCCTTGCAGGAGATAACCAACATATTTACCCTCAAGCCTACATCCTCTATGACCCTACCATGTTTACAACCACTGTTCAATCAATTAATCTTCCTGAGTATATACTCGTCAATAATATAAAAATCTACTTCATTTCTCAAATGAACAACTAAAATATCCACCAACACATTCATACTTAAGTCTATAAAACACATCAAGACAAAAATCAAGAATTCATAGCCCTTTGCATCCTAAGAAAATCCTTCCCGTGATATCCAACCATATAGGCATAGCCCTCAGTCACATAATACTCATCACATAGCTATATGTCCTCTCACTGAGCCATCAATCCCATTCCTAGGGACACTACCAAACATATAAGTTTAAATGCATGTACTTACACAACTGAAACTGCTGAGCCCAAGTTGCAGTCTAAACTAACCTCAAGTCCTCAAGAATGGCCTACCTTCACAATACAAAAACAGATCTCGCACCTCATCCACGACATCACAAGTCGTCGATGCACATACCGAGTGCTAACCATCATGTATGAGTGAATAGAAGAAATCAAATATTTAGGCTTCAAGCTGAATCAAGGACGCACGATAAGAAAAGAAAGAAAGTGAAGTTTCCTAGAGGCCCTGTAACCTCTTGAAGATAAGTATAGACGTCATCATACCGATCTGCAAGACTCTACTAAATACTTGCTCATGAATCGTAGAACCTTTAAACCTAGATCTCTGATACCAACTTCTCAAAACCCAAAATTTTACCTAGTCGTGATGACACCTAATCCCAACATGATAGTTAAGCCAAAACTATGAATGATATAACTCAAATGAAAGATCATCAATAACAATAGATAAGAATATTAATATCCATACAAAACACCCCAAGGATTGGTAGCAAGTCATGAACCACTAAGATTTAGATTTACAAGGCTGGTGAAAAAAATAAATACAAAATTTATATACATAAATAGAAGTATAATTCCTAAACTACCAAGAATAACCGGTAGCTATATTTGGAACACAGGCACGTCTTCAATTCCTGCTTCCGTCATCCAAAGCAGCTCAACTCCAAGATCTACACGCAAGGTGCAGAATTGTAGTATGAGTACAACGTGTTACATCTCGCATTTTTGTACGTTAAAATTTTATTTTCAGTTAACCGTTGTGGACTCGGGGATAAGATTATCTTGAGGTTAACGTATTTACGCTATTTATAACAAGCGATAAATAAATGCCATGAAGGATAAAGGGTACACAAATTAAAGAAAACGAGCTTCGTTGAAAGTGGCTGATTTGGGATAAAATACGGGTCCAACGATAATACTCGATAATTATGAACTAGTACCATACAAGGTACCATATGACCACGGTAGTATAATGTATGAAGGATATAACAAAAATAAGTAGAATTTTAAGTAATTTGTGGTAATTTTTAAATTATGCGGGTAATTAATTAATTACCGAGTAACAGAACATTACCCAGTTAACTAATAAGTGGATAAAAATTAATAATTATCTCAAAAAAAATGTGGCAGCCAACCACTTTACAAACAATGACTCATGGTCATGTTGGAGTAGGTGTCTACCTAAGCATTAATTGAAATTAATAAGCAAGAAACATTTAAGCATTTCCTAATTCAACTACATTAGAGATTAGAAGTTAAGTTTCATCATTTGGACAAAGGAGACTAACATCCCAAAATCTAGAAAAGCAAGAAACATTTTTGAGATCAGAAGCTAATTTTTATAGTACACAAAAACGTTAGAAGCAGAAACAATTTCGTCTAAAATTTCAAGGAATCCAGAGCCAAATTACGTTCAAGGATTCAGAAAGCAGAAGCTTAATCTGATTTTTTGAGTTCTAAGTTCAATCAACGAAGGTTCTCCAACAGAATATTATACGGAGTTTTCCCTACTCCAGGTATGTTTAGGCCATCCCTTCTTTCTTTTGGCATGGTCCAAATTATACAGAAGAAACGAGCAAACGCACAGTTTCCATAAATTACTCTATTCATAGAAATAGTAGGGGTGTCTATATTCTTGATTCCCCATGAGAATTATTATTATCTTCTGTTCATGGGTCTCAGAATAATACGTAGTTGAAAAAGTTTATCCAAAAGGAATATTGAGATTATTACATATTTTTCATGCATTTCACCCATTTATACATGTGCATTGACCCATGACCAAATGGCGTTATATACACATATATATGTAAATATATGTATATGGTATATGGGAAAAGGTTACGACGTTATATACGCACCACCACCTGATCAGCTGGTATATGTTGATGATGTTGCCCATAGTGGCTGAGACGATATGATGGGATGCCCTTAGTGGCTTGATGATATTATGTACACCCATACCTATGCATGACACGACATTTATATGCACGTGCATGACATTATAAATGTTTTAGAATTTACAAAGTTACTCAAATTTAAAGATGTGTTTCTTTATTCCATGTTTCACCTATGTCTTTTACGTATTAATTTTCATGTCTTACATACTCAGTACACTTTTCGAACTGACGCTCTATTTCATGGGGCCTTCATTTCATGCCCGCAGGTGCAGGTAGGCAAGCTGACGGTCCCCCTTCTTAGGATCCCTGATCAGCGAGAGGTGGCGTGCTCCACTTGATCCAAAGTTACTTTTGATTATGGTACGATACATTTGTGTGTATATATATATATATAGGTATGACGTTGCTCAGTCCCATCTTTGTACAATTATGTTTTTATTAGAGGTCTGTAGACAGTATGTCTAGTTGGGTTGTATGTGGCCTTGTCGGCTTTCAGTTTTGGATGTATAGTTGTCGATAGCAGCCTTGCCGGCTCACCCATTGTATTCTGCATGTATACGTACATATGCCTTAATGGCAGGTTTCCTTCATGTATGTCAATTTCGAAATGCAGTAGACATTATATAGGTTCATATCCTAGACGCATGTTTAGAGGTATTTGATAGGTAGGTCTCAGGTACCCATCGCGACCCATCGGTTTGGGTCGTGACAAAATGGGTATTAGAGCCATTCTGTCCTAAGGTTGTCTATTGACCATATCTAGTAGAGTCTTGTTTATGGGTGTGTTGTACACCACACTTATAGACAGGAGGCTACAGGACATATAGGATGTTATCCTCTCTTTCTATCTCAGATCGTGCGATACAAGAATTCAAGTTCCTAATGATATGTTATATTTTCAGTGATGCCTCTAAAGAGTACGGTCGCCTAAAAGGGAAAGTCTGTGGTTGGTGAGACTATTAAACGAGCGCCACAAGTTACCAGGGCTCCGGGAGAGTCTTATAGTGAGGTTCCATCTCAGACTTCACATACTCCGCCCTTTCTAGAAGAGTTTCGAGGGGCACCAGCTCCAGCGCCCGTCCCTGTACGTCCAGCTCCTCAGCTAGATGCACCGGGTCAGGAGATGAAAGATGCTATTTAGTTATTGACCCGATTAGTAACCTGTACAGGCTCGACATTAGGAAATAGGTATTGGTCATGTAGATAGGTCCATCAGTGCGAGGGTTCGTGACTTCATTAATTTAGACCCTCCGGTATTTACTAGAGCAGATCTAAATGAGGACCCTCAGGTATTTATTGATAGAGTGTAGAGGACATTAAAGGTAATGAAGGCCAATGCGACTGAGTTAGTTGAGCTAGCTTCCTATATACTCTGAGATGTTGCAGTTAATTGGTGTGAGTTTTGGGAATTGTCCAGAGGTGAGGATGCCCCTCCAGCAGTATAGAAGGAGTTTACAAAAGCTTTTATTCGTCATTATCTTCCACCAGAGCTTAGATGGGCCAGAGTTGATAGGTTCTTGACCCTTCGGCAGGGTAACATGAGTGTTCAGGAGTACAACCTTTAGTTTGATTCGTTGGCTAGGTATACTCCCACTATTGTATCTAAGATGGAGGATCGGGTGCACCGGTTCGTGATGGGGTTAGAGCCTCACTTGCTTAATGATTGTATGTCAGTATCACTTCAGCTAGACATGGATATTTCTCATATTCAGGCATACGCTCAGGGTGTACAGGAGCGTAAACAGAAATAGAGGGATGGTCGTGAGCATGATAGGGCCCAGAATAAGAGAGCGAGGTCTTCGGGTCCTTCTAGTGAGTTTCGAGGTGGTTAGAGGTAGCAGTACCCAAGGTATCCAGCCCAGCCATCAGCTAGCGCACCCCCTCAGTTTGGCGGTAAGAGATTTGATCGTTCCTCATATTCAGGGTTTGGTCAGAATTTTAGGGCCTCAAGTTCACAGTATAGGGGTGATCAATCAGATGAGACCGCCCTTGCCATGATGTGCTCAATATGGTAAGCAGCATACCGGGCAGTTCCGTATGAGATTAGGTATTTGTTATACTTGTGGTTACTGGGCCACGTTATGAGGGATTGTCCGATGAGAGGTGATGCAAGCATATCTCAGCCACCAGGATCTGTAGCTGGTTCATCATCATTAGTATGCCCCCCTAGGCAAGGTCCCCAAGCACCAATGAGTCGTGGTAGAGGCAGAGGCGGAGCATCTAGCTCAAGCAGCCCTCAGAACCGCATTTATGCATTAGTAGGACGACAGGACCAGGAGTCATCGCCCGATGTTGTTACAGGTATATTATCAGTCTCCTCCTATGATGTATATGCACTGATTGACCCAGGTTCCACCTTATCATACGTTCCTCTGTTGGTTGCTAGTAAGTTTGAAATAAAACCTGAATTGGTTAAATCGTTTGAGGTGTCTACACTTGTTGGGCACTTGGTGATAGCTAAGCAGGTATATAGGGGTTGTATAATAGTAGTTCATGGTTGACCTACCGTAGCTGACTTAATCGAGTTAGATATGGTAGAATTTGATGTTATAATGGGTATGGATTGGTTGGCTTCTTGTCATGCCAACGTTGATTGTAGATTGAAGATAGTCCGATTTTAATTTCTAGGAGAGCCTGTTTTGGAGTGGAAAAGTATAGCATCGCCGAGAGGAAGATTCATTTCCTATCTCAAAGCAAGGAAGATGATCAGAAAGGGCTGTATTTATCACTTAGTTCAAGTTTAGGATGTGAAAGTAGAGTCACAAACCATTCAGTCCATCCCTATGGTGAATGAGTTTCCCGATGAGCTTCCAGGTCTCTCGCCAGAGTGAGAAATTGAGTTTGCTATTGACCTACTACCATATACTCACCCAATATCTATTCCTCCCTATAAAATGGCCCCCGCAGAGCTAAAAGAGTTGAAAGAACAATTAAAGGACTTACTTGAAAAAGGCTTTATCAGACCTAGTACGCCACCGTGGGGAGCACTTGTTTTGTTTGTGAGAAAGAAAGATGGTTCCTTACGAATGTGTATTGATTATAGGCAGCTGAATAAGGTGACGATCAAGAATAAGTACCCGCTCCCAAGAATTGATGATTTATTTGATCAGTTACAAGGTGCCAAGTGTTTTTAAAAGATAGACTTGAGGTCCGGGGTACCATCAGGTAAGGGTTAAGGATGAAGATATTCCGAAGACAGCATTCAGGACTAGATATGGGCACTTTGAGTTTCGAGTTATGTCATTTAGTCTGACCAATGCCACAATAGTATTCATGGATTTGATGAACCGTGTGTTCATGCCTTTTTTAGATCTGTTCGTAATTGTATTTATCGATGATATATTGGTGTATTCTCGTTCAGAGGCTGATCATGCAGATCATCTGCATACTGTGCTCAGAGTTTTACAAGAAGGGAAGTTGTGTGCAAAATTTTCTAAATGTGAATTCTGGTTGAACTCTGTAGCTTTCCTTGGGCATGTTATTTTGGGTGAAGGCATCCGGGTGGATACATAAAAGATTGAGGCAGTAAAGACTTATCCTAGACCCACAACACCGACGGAGGTTCTTAGCTTTCTCGGTTTGGCAGGTTATTATAGGAGATTTGTGGAAGGACTTTCTTCCTTTTCAGCACCTTTAACAAAGTTGACTCAAAAGGGAGCAAAGTTTCAATGGACTGATGCTTGCGAACGGAGTTTCCAGGCCTTAAAGGACAGGTTAACTTCAGCACCAGTTTTAACGCTCCCAGAAGGGACCGATGGTTATGTTATCTATTGTGATGCTTCGGGCATTGGATTGGGTTGTGTGCTGATGTATCATGGTAAGGTTGTAGCTTATGCTTCTAGAAAACTACGAAAGAACTACCGGACCCATGATTTAAAGTTAGCTGAGGTGATTCATGCACTAAAGATGTGGAGGCACTACTTGTATGGCATTCATATTGATATCTATATAGATCATAAGAGCCTCCAGTACATCTTCAAGCAAAAGGAATTGAATCTACGTCAAAGGAGATGGTTAGAGCTACTTAAAGACTATGACGTTGATATTTTATACCATCCAGGGAAGGCGAACATAGTAGTTGACGCCCTCAGCCATAGATCTATGGGTAGCCTATCGTATTTATAGCCAGAAAGAGGGGAATAGCCCATGAGGTTCATCAGCTAGCTAGTCTTGGAGTTCGATTACTGGACTCAGGTGACATTGGAATTACTCTTCAGGATACGACAACATCCTCTTTAGTAACTGAAGTAAAGGAACGCCAATACGAGGATCCTGTGTTAGTTCATTATAGGGATACTACCCATCAGAAGGAGAAGATGCCATTTGAATTAAGAGAAGATGGGGTCCTCAGATATCGAGGACGATTATGTGTGCCTAATGTTGCAGTGCTGCGTCGGCAGGTTATGGGAGAAACTCACTATTCTCGTTATTCTATCCATCCAGGAGCAACAAAGATGTATCATGATATCAGGGAAGTGTATTGGTCGGACTGAATGAAAAAGGATATAGCGGAGTTTGTTGCTTAGTGTCCTAACTGTCAGCAGGTTAAGATTTAACATCAAAAACTTGGTGGGTTATTGCAAGCTATGGAGATTCCGACTTGGAAATGGGAAGTAATCATTATGGACTTCATCGTAGGCTTACCTCATATCCAGTGTAAGTTTGATTCGATATGGGTGATTGTTGATAGGCTTACAAAGTCATCCTATTTTCTACCCATTAGAACTATATATTCCTTAGAGGATTATACGAGGCTTTATATTAAGGAGATAGTACGACTGCATGGTGTCCCTGTATCTATTATATCGGATAGAGGAGCTCAATTTACATCTAACTTCTGAAGGTCCTTCCAAAATAGATTGGGGACTCAAGTAAGTCTTAGTATAACATTTCATCCCTAGACAGACGGACAGGTTGAGCGTACTATTCAAACACTGGAGGATATGTTACGAGCTTGTGTAATAGACTTCAAAGGTAGCTTGGATGATCATCTGCTGCTTATTGAGTTCGCATATAATAATAGTTACCATTCCAATATTCAGATGGCTCCATATGAAGCTTTTTACGGACGAAAGTGTAGGTCGCCTATAGGGTGGTTCGATGTTGGAGAATCTGGATTACATGGGCCAAACCTATTCAGCAAGCCATAGAAAAAGTAAAGCTTATCCGAGATCGACTATTGACAGCTCAGAGTCGTCAGAAGTCATATTCTCACTTGCGGCGATGAGATTTAGAGTTCGGGGTTGATGATTGGGTATTCTTAAAGGTGTCACCATAAAGGGTGTGATGAGGTTTGGCAAGAAAGGTAAAATTAGCACACAATATATTTGGCCTTATAGGATCATTCGGAGAGTGGGCCAAGTAGCTTATGAGTTAGAATTGCCTCGGGATTGGAGTCTGTCCATATGGTTTTTCACATATCTATGTTACAGAAGTGCATTGGCGATCCTACCTGAGTGGTACCCACGAATGATGTACAGATTATAGAAGACTTATCATACGAGAAAGTTCTGGTTGCCATCCTAGACCGACAAATCCGCAAGCTATGGAATAAGGAGGTAGCCTCCGTGTAAGTACTTTGGAGGAACAACAATGTGGAAGAAATGACTTGGGAGGCCGATGAAGACATAAAGTCTAGATATCCCTACTTATTTCCTCCTCCAGAGAAGGGTCCGACTGAGATGTCATAACCATAAGGTACGTGTATAACTTCTTGTGTTAGTTATTGTCGTTGGTCATGTGAAGCCATTGTCGTTATTCATAATTATGGTCCTTTATGTCGTTGGGTTATTAAACTTCTACGGGGAGAGTTGGTAGTGGTGTTGTTACAGAGGCGACCTTGCCAAAGTTATATAGATCATGGGGAGTTGAATATTCGAGGACAAATGTTTCTAAGGGGGGAATGATGTTACATCTCGCGTTTTCGTACATTAAAATTTCATTTTTCAGTTAACTGACGTGGACTCCGGGATGAGATTATCTTGAGGTTAACGTATTTACGCTATTTATAACAAGTGATAAATAAGTGTCATGAACGATAAAGGGTACACGAATTAAAGAAAATGAATTTCGTTGAAAGTGGCCGATTTGGGATAAAATACGGGTCGAGCGATAATACCCGATAATTATGAACTAGTACCATGCAAGGTACCATATAACCACGGTAGTATAATGTATAAAGTATATAAAAAATAAGTAGAATTTTAAGTAATTTGTAATAATTTTTAAATTATGCGAGTAATTGATTAATTATCGGGTAACGAAACATTACCCAGTTAACTAATAAGTGGATAAAAATTAATAATTATCTCAAAAGAAGTGGCAGCCAATCACTTTCCAATCAATGACTCATGGTCATGTTGGAGTAGGTGGCTACCTAAGCATTAATTGAAATTAATAAGCAAGAAACATTTAAGCATTTCCTAATTCAACTACATTAGAGATCAGAAGTTAAGTTTCATCATTTGGACAAAGGAGACTAACATCCCAAAATCTAGAAAAGCAAGAAACATTTATGAGATCAGAAGCTAATTTTCATAGTACACAAAAAAGTTAGAAGTAGAAACAATTTCGTCCAAAATTTCAAGGAATCCAGAGCCAAATTTCGTTCAAGGATTCAGAAAGCAGAAGCTTAATCCGATTTTTTGAGTTCTAATTTCAATCAACCAAGGTTCTCCAACGGAATATTATACGGAGTTTTTCCTACTCCAGGATGTTTAGGACATCCCTTCTTTCTTTTGGCATGGTCCAAATTATATAGAAGAAACGAGCAAACACACAGTTTTCATAAATTACTCTATTCATAGAAATAGTAGGGGTATCTATATTCTTGATTCCCCATGAGAATTATTATTTTCTTCTGTTCATGGGTCTCAGAATAATATGTAGTTGAAAAAGTTTATCTGGAAGGAATATTGAGATTATTACGTATTTTTCATGCATTTTACCCATTTATACATGTGCATTGACCCATGACCAGATGGCGTTATATGCGTGTTTATATGTAAATATATGTATATGGGATATGGGAAAAGGTTACGGCATTATATACACACCACCACCTGATCAGCTGGTGTATGTTGATGATGTTGCCCACAGTGGCCGAGACGATATGATGGGATGCCCTCAGTGGCTTGATGATGTTATGTACACCCATACCTATGCATGACACGACATTTATATGCACGTGCATGACATTATAAACGTTTCAGAATTTACAAAGTTATTCAGATTTAAAGATGTGTTTCTTTATTCCATGTTTCACCTATGTCTTTTACGTACTAATTTTCATGTCTTACATACTCAGTACATTTTTCATATTGACGCACTATTTCACAGGGCCTGTGTTTCATGCCCGTAGGTGTATGTAGGCAAGCTGACGGTCCCCCTTCTTAGGATCCCTGATCAGTGAGAGTTGGCGTGCTCCACTTGATCTGGAGCTGCTTTTGATTTTGATATATATATATATATATATATATATATATATATATATATATATATATATATATATGGGTATGATGTGGCTCAGCCCCGTCTTTGTACAGTTATGTTTCCATTAGAGGCCTGTAGATAGTATGTCTAGTTGGGTTGTATGTGGCCTTGTCGGTTTTCAGTTTTGGATGTATAGTTGTCTATAGCAGCCTTGCCGGCTCGCCGACTGTAGTCTGCATGTATACGTACATATGCCTTATTGGCAGGTTTCCTTCTAGTATGTTATTTTCATAATTCAGCAGATGTTATTCATGTTCATATCTTAGACGCATGCTTAGGGGTGTTTGACAGGTAGGACTCAGACACCCGTCACGGCCCATCGGTTTGGGTCGTGACACAACTGACCTTAAGTAGTCAGTAAGTATCCTGACTAACCTCTATGAAGTAGTAATGAGGTCTCAAGTTAAGGATATTCACTTTACATAACAAGTACAACTCAATGACATATATATGTACCTAACAACAATATCGAATTTAAGCATGTAATACAGGTACAACCAATTAGTTCACATAGAGAAGATATGCGCATGTCTCTTAACAGTTGTGCACATCAAAATGATATGCATTTGATATCAGATAACACGTCAACAATTTCATAGAGAGACAATATGCACAAGTACTGTACCAAAGTAACAGCTCAGCATATAGAGAAGATATATGTCTAACATCATCACATCATTAAAGCTTGCATATAGAGAAGATATGCGTAAAATATCAAGTAATCCGTCAACAGTTGAATATAGAGAAGATAGTCATGAATTAAACAAGTCAAGTTACATGGATCTACATATGGCAAAGATATGTATCGTGAATCGTCTCATCAAGTAAAGTAGCATATAGAGAAGATATGCATAAAAGGCATGTATACATTCCAGATCTAGCATATAGAGTAGATACACTGTAAAAATCATGTATATATCCAAGGAGTTTGCATATAGAGAAGATACACAAAATCCAACCACTGGCCTGATCGCGGCGAACTCAACCTTACACAACGGTAGAAGGAGCGGGCGCTAATACTTTTACCCGAATAGTGGTATCGGGTTCAATTTCCACAGGGAGCTTGGAATGGAGTTGCGTATTTGCTTAGACTAGGAATACGTGTTTGCTCCTAATTGTACTTCTACCATTTTTTGGGTTTTTGTTTAATCACTACTATTATCAACTACAAGTTTAAGCTAATTTATGCTAAAAGGGTATGTTCTAAGTTGTGATTAATATAGAGAAAGGCACTAGGGTCGTGGCATCACCTAGGTGGTTAACTAACGGGTAGAGGTTACTAATAATAGATTGACATATTTGGGATCAATGTTATAACCGTGCACATTTGTACTCACTCTCACACCTCTCGGTAGAGAGAGCGATTTTGCCCAATTGACTCTCTCGAGATCAATTGGGTAGGCCAATTAGACCAAGCAACTAGGGTTCAAGTAGGGTGATTACTCTCTCGAGGTTTAACCCATTAATTGGGACTACTATTTCTCATGGATCCACCCCAATTCCTTGTTGGGTCAATTCTGGGGTCATAGACTCTCTTTCTCAAGAAAGGTCAAGACCCACTAAGCTAGAATCAATGTTTGCAACCATCAATCCTTAATTAAACCATAAGATTAACCCAAATAACAAACACCCAATATCAATCTATCAGTAAGAAGCAATACCCATTAATTATCCACACTAGGGTTGAGCCACAACCCTAGCTAATGGGTTTAGCTAGACATAATTAAAGCAGAAAATGAAGAAATAGAAGATGAAACAACCATATTAATTAATTGCTAATGCTAAACTACAATAATCTATGATGAAACTAAGCTAAAAATGCCCAAGATAGGCCAAAACATAAGTCTCACGAGTGCAGAAGCTGTCAGTCATACAAAACTTGACCTAAAAATGGTAAAATGTTCTATTTATAGTGGGATGGAAAAACTGGACAAAAATGCCCCTGCGGGGTTAGTGCGGACCGCACAAAGATGGCACGCGGCCGCACTGGGTTGTTTGACCTCTGAATCTTGCTCTCTGGAAATGGTGATGCGGACCGCACAAAGTTGGGGTGCGGCCGCATGAAAACTGGCGCGGACCGCACAAAGTTGTTGTGCGGCCGCATGAAAGGTTTTGCAGCTTCTCTAAACTTCTATGGTGTGAGCCGCGTGACCATAGAGTGCGGCCGCATGGGAGGGAGCGCGGGTCGCATGAAGTTGGACGCGGCCGCGTGGTTTGCTTCTAGAAAATAATACTCTCTGAACTTATTGACGCGACCGCATAGCAAAATTGTACGGCCGCATGAGTGAGACGCGGGCCGCATGAATTGGGACGCGGCTGCATGGGGCATGGCTTGTAAGTTCACAGTCTTTGAACTTCTATGGTGCGACCGCATGACATGATGGTACGGTCCGCACCAAGTTCTGAATGTCTTCACTCTACTGATCTTTGGAACTTGAGCAGGTTTCACTCCAATTTGAGCCGATCTTTGACGATTTGTCACTTTATAGCTCAAACCTGCAATCAAGCGCAATCTGTATGCTTTTTTGGGACTATTTTGTAGCAATTTACACTCAAAGCGCAGGAAAGTATGGGTATAAAACATGTTAAAATCCTACTTATCAACTCCCCCAAACTTAAACCTTTGCTTGTCCTCAAGCGAACAAAACAAAACCCACCCCTCAAAGGCAACATCCAAGCAATTTCAGCTTATCCTAAAGTAACCTCAACAAGCGTCAATTGGGACTAACAATTGCCCTCAATGCGAATGCATCATTAACATATTTAAACTTTGAAAGCTTGTGGATCAAGTGTGACACAAGAGCTTCAAGAGTTGACACATTTCATCAAAGAACTTTTCTCAATTACCTTGGCCATTGTGGAACCCAAACTCAAACACCCTCAACTCTCCCTAAGCGAGCCTCACTGTTTTGAGTATTATCACACAAACTGAGGTTGATGGATTTCCACTAATCTCTCTCAAGGTAGAGGCCACAAGTCCGGATCTAAGTACCATATGTTTGCCCCTTATGTAAGTATCCACTAATGTAGGTTCCCTTCAACTCAAAATCATGTAGGGCTTTTATGGAGTCATTGTGAAGGCTTTTGGGTAAGGGTAGGACATAGTTTTGTTCAAGTGGGTTCAATATTCCCTTAAGCACTTCTTTTGATTCATTTCGGCACACTTTCTTGACTCATTTGAGTATTCACTTCTTTTTCAAGGGGTTAGAGAGACACATTGTCACCCTTTTTTATGCAATTCAACACATTTCTCCTTTTTTACTTTTTCCACACCCTTTTTCACTTTTGTTTTCTTTGAATCCCCTTTTTGACCTTATTCAATTGGGTCTTTATTTTTGTCTTATCTTTTCTTTTTCCTTTTGCTTTTGTACCTTTTTACCACATTGTTTTCTTTCTTGTCTCCCCCCCAAACTTAGACGTTTGCCATCTACTCAAGGGAAGATTTGGGTGCCATGAGAGGGTATCGTTAAGAACGGGTATAGGCTTGTAGCTTCGGTTCTTGAAAGAAGAAGGTTCAAGGCTCAAAAAGGGTTAACTAGGGATCATTTCATTGGTAGGTCATGGAATTTTTCAATCTTAGCATTTTGGATCAAGGAGAGCCTACAATCACTTCTCAAGCCAAATTTCACCTAAGATTTCGCCTCAACAAACATTCGGGGCAAGTTCTAGACCATCGGCTCGGGACCTGGACTCGCAAATCGAATTCTCACCACACACACTCAAGGATTGCTAAAGATGTCGAGTCGAGGGCCCACAACGACCTTAGTTACGATTCAAGCGCACAATGGTTCAATATGACCACATGATTACTATTTGGTCAACACAAGAATCTCAAGTCCACGACTTTCACCATCCTAAGCACAACATTATGTCTTTGACCATGGGATCAAAGGCAAATGTGTTAGGCCCAAGTGAAGCTTTGCTTGAGGTATCCTTGACTGCAAAACTTGAAAATAAAAAAAAAATGAAAAATCAAAAACGGACTCAAACCCTTAAGAAGGTTGTCACGCCATCTATCATTGGGAAGAGCCACCCGGTTCGCACAACACTCTACCCTTGGAAAGAACCATGGCATTAAGAAAACCAATGGCTTATTGCAAATGCCAAAACAAAAAAAAAAGGCTACGAGCTTACTATGAAGCTACAAATGAAAATTTTTAACGAAAATAAAAAAAACCCGAATGAATATGTACAATAGGGGAGTAGAATATACAACGGGGGGAATGAATATGTACATAAAGTAGAAAAGTATCTAGAATGAAAAGTTATATACATGCCAACTATCAACTAGCAACATAAGCTAAGAATCAAATAAATATGTACAGTCATCCCAAATGTATCAACCATCAAAATACAAAATAGTAGGGCGCACCCCCACGAATAAAAGCTGGCATTGTCCCCAATGCCAACTACCAAAATAAGCATATAAACAGAGAAAGGATATAGAGTGGCTCCTCAAGCCTGATCCGTCGTCATGGGCTGATAAGTGGTCTCCTAGTCCTCTATACTGGGACAGGGGCCGAGTCATGGACTGGCTGAACATCTGATGGAGCACTGGAAGTATCCTTCTGAACCTGTGCTACCTCTATTACAACACCCTCAGTGCTAGGAAGCTTCCTCTTCTTCCTTGGGTGCCTAGGCTTCTCCTCCTGCTGTGGCTACTGTACAACTACTGATGGTGGAGGTGCTGACTCATCAAAGAACAAGTCTAAAGGCAGCTGGTCTTCCTTTAGCTTGTCAACCTCAGCTCGGAGCTCCTTCACCTCATCCTTGGATGCCCGGGATTTTCTCATCTTTTTATGTTCTCGGGCAAGCTCCTTTAGAGCTTTGCCCTGTGCATCAACTGCCTTTGTCAAGGCAGCCTGAGTAGCCAAAATCTTCTCCTGGTTGGCCAGGAGTGTCTTCAATGTCTCCTCAATGGACTGAGGAATCTCAACTGTGGCTGGAACAGACTGGGCCGTAAGTGTGGTAGCCAAAGTGGACAACTTGGATGTCGAGACTGACATCCAGTTGTTCAAACTGGCTAATGTCTTTGCTAATTGCTGGGCCGTGAGGGGGTTGGATTTGGAGGTGGGAACCACTGGGCCAGCTGAAGAACTGGGACCCGTAGAGGAGGATGGGATGTCCGGAACAGTAGTGGCAGCGGGAGTGGGTGGCTCAACAGAGGCTTCTATCGCAACTGGCTCCTCAGACTGGCCAGTCGGGGCAGAGGTGGATGATTTTCCCTTCTTATCCCCCTTCGGTTTGTCCGGCCCCTGAATATTAAACCATAAGAATGGGGACACCGGTCGGACTTCAACATCGAAGGGGTATTTTTTTACCTTTGCATCTTCAAAGTACATTGTGAGGGTGTTCGGGTAGGGGTAGTTTCTGTCCATATCAATGCCAATGGATGTGATCACACTGTACATAACATTCCTCACATTGATGGGGAAACCTGCCATGATGGACGTAATGAGAACCGCTCGGGCGATTGGAATGGTTTGGTCATGGGACGAAGGGTCCAACCTGTTGCATACAAAAGTTAACCATCCTCTCGCCTCAAAATTAAGGTCCTTTCTCAGTATTTTCTTCCTCACCTGAATCCATTCCGGAATGGTACCCGGCTGAGCTAAGAACTGTGCCACCCAAGGATGAGCTTCCTCTTTCAATGCTAATTTCTCTCTGTACAAAGCGTCATCCTCCTCGTTGAAACCCAAATATTCATTCAACGCCTCTGCCGAAAACACTATCGTCTTATCCCGCACTTTGGTTGCAATTGACCCTTCTTTGGTGTGGGCTACATTGTAGTAGAATTCCTTCACCATATGTTCATTTACATCGATCAGCTCATCTTTAAAGAAATCCCACCCCACTCTAGTAAGAAATTGTTCATAGACTCTGGGAAGGAAGGGTAACAAATCCCGAGTGACTATTCTTCTTTCTAGAATCAGCTTCTTTTTTGGCCACACTTCCCGAAATTTATGAAAAGCTACCTCGCTGACAAATATGTCCTGCCATACAGCTGAGTTTCTACTTCTTTCAATTCCCCCAACTCTAGGTACCCCACTATCCGGGACCTCCTCATCATTCTTATTTTTGTCTTCTACACTCTCCCCGGATCTTGAAGCTGTGGGGGAGGTGGAGTATTTGGTACTGCCTGCTTCTGAGCCCTCAGACAACTCAGGTTGTATAACAATTGGAGCTTTAGCAGGGCCTGCGGGGGCTTTCCGCGAACTCGTTGAGAAATCCTGGGAGGGGAGGTACTCACTCCCCGACTGCTCTTCATCACTCACCACATGCTTTCTTGTTTTTAGCTTTGATTGGGGAGTGAGTTTCTTCAATTTAGCTTTACCTCCCCGGGAGGAGTCACCTCCTCGTCCGGGCTGTTTAGCTCCACGACCTCGTTGTTTAACCATTTTCTGCACACAAATAATTCTAACATTGTTAGTTCATACAGTTGCAGAGTTTAAGTATAGAACAGAAACACAGATAAAGAATAGCTGACAATAGTGCGGACCACACAAACTAGGCATGCGGACCGCATTGACCAACTTTGGAATTCAACACCTCTCTGATTAGGGATCACGCAGACCGCATGAACAGGGTGCGCGGCCGCATGGGAGCCAACGCGGTCTGCAAAAACTGGTCATGCGGTCGCATTGGCCATACTATTGAAAAGTGGTTCCCTCTGAACCTCACCCATGCGGACCGCGCAAACATGTCATGCGGCCGCATGGAGCATGGCGCGGACCGCACAAACCCGGCATGCGGCCGCGCCGAGAGAATCAACCTTTGGGCTTAAGGTTTACGCGGATCGCGTAACAGACTGATGCGGCCGCGTGGGGTATGGCGCGGACCGCACAAACAGGGTGCACGACCGCGCTGAGCTGAAAATACAGGGGCAACTAGGGCTTTAATTACTGGGCTCAAATCTTTCATGTTTTAGCATCCTACTTTGTCCCTACTCATTTATAACATGCCCATCATTTCAAAGAGCAACAAGAACACTATAGAACTATTCTAGTCATGAAAAAATAAAAATCAAAAAGAAAAAATTGAAGAAGTTATGACTAGGGGAACATGTATAAAGTTTAAATTAATGCTAAGTATAGAGTAATATGAGAGATATGTTACCAGGAAAGCGAAGAAATTCCGTTGATATTAACACTAAGAAGGATCTCTGAAGGTGAACAGTAACTTTTGGGGCTCAGGAGTGAATTTTGGCGAAAAGTTCTACTGAAGACCCTAATGGTCTATTTATAGGAAACAAAGGGGGGCCCATCACTTATCGTCCAGTGCGGCCGCGTGAACACGACCACGGGCCGCACTGGGGTTTAACCTTTTTACCTGAAGCTACAACGAAAGCACGTGGACCGCATGAAATGGGATGCGGCCGCATGAGTACTACGCGGGCCGCACAAAGTGGGACGCGACCGTGTGAACACAGTTCAGAGACTTGGCAATAATATCTTTGGCCGGTACGGACCGCGTAAAGTGGGATTGCGGCCGCGTCGGTCACTGTTCAGAGACTGTTGTTTTACACAGTTGTTTTTGCACTGGTTCAATCGCAATTCCTGCAACATCTCACAAACCATTAGCTCAAAAATCCTAATCTACCACAGAAATCAAAAAGAAAGAAAAAGACATGGGTTGCCTCCCAAGAAGCACCTGATTTAACGTCGCGACACGACGCATGTTACCATCAAAGTCACTTCAAATGAATGAGTGCCACCACGGTACTGTCATCAAACTTTCCCAAGTAATGCTTGACACGATGCCCATTGACCCGAAAAACTTCACCATTTTTGTTTTTGAGATCAATAGCACCAAATGGGGTTACACCGACAACTTCAAATGGACCACTCCACTTAGACTTAAGCTTTCCCGGAAATAACCTCAACCAGGAGTTGAAAAGAAGAACCATGTCACCAACTTTGAATTCCTTCCCCCGGGCATACTTATCGTGAAGATACTTCATCTTGTCCTTGTACAAGGACAAATTGGAGTAGGCATGAAATCTAAACTCGTCTAGCTTATTGAGTCGCTCAACCCGGAGATTCGCAGCAACATCCCATTCTAAGTTCAATTTTCTCAAGGCCCACATAGCCTTATGCTCCAATTCCATCGAGAGATGACAAGCTTTCCCAAACACCAACCGGTACAGAGACATACCAATCGGGGTCTTGTAAGCTGTCCGATAGGCCTAAAGAGCATCATCTAGTTTCTTTGACCAATCGGTTCTATTGGCATTGACAATTTTGGACAGTATATTCTTGATCTCTCGGTTGGAAACCTCAACTTGGCCACTCGCTGGAGGATGATAAGGAGTGGTCACCTTGTGATTTACACCATACTTGGCAAGCAATGAATCAAAAGCCCGGTTGCAAAAATGAGAGCCACCATCACTAATGATAGCATGTAGAGTGCCAAACCTTGTGAAGATACTCTTTTTCAAGAATGCCACCATACTTCGAGCTTCGTTGTTGGGCAAAGCGACAACTTCGACTTATTTCGACACATAATCAACCGCTACCAAGATATAGGTGTTCCCACAAGAACTCACAAATGGCCCCATAAAGTCGATACCCCACACATCAAAAATATCTACCTCTAGAATTGTGTTGAGAGGCATCTCATCCTTTTTAGAAATCCCACCGGTTCGTTGGCATTCATCACATCTCTTGACAAAATCACCGGCATCTTTAAACAAGGAGGGCCAATAGAAACCGCAACTAAGCACCTTAGAAGCCATCCTCACCCCGCCATGATGGCCACCATAGGGAGAGGAATGACAAGCCTCCAAAATACTCAATTGTTCTTCTTTCGGGACACACCGGCGAATCACACCATCGGTGCAAATCTTGAACAAATATGGCTCATACCAATACTAATCCAAACTATCCCGCTTGAGCTTCTTCCTTTGGTTAAAAGAGAGCTCATACGGGATTATACCGGTCACAAGATAATTTGCCACATCAGCAAACCACGACATATCATGCATAGATATCGCAAGGAGTTGTTCATCCGGGAATGCATCATTGATTTCAAGGCCGTCAGAAGGCCTCCCCTCTTCTTACAAGTGGGACAAGTGGTCCACCACTTGATTTTCACTTCCTTTTCGGTCCACAATTTCGAGATCAAACTCTTGAAGAAGAAGCACCCATCTCATCAACCTTGCTTTTGAATCTTTCTTGGCCATCAAATACCTAAGGGCGGCATGATCGGTATGGATAATTACTTTGGCCCCCATAAGGTACGGTCGGAACTTTTCCATGGCAAACACAGTAGCTAGCAATTTCTTCTTGGTGACTGTATAGTTTCTTTGAGCTTCATTCATCATCTTGCTTGAGTAGTACACCGGATGGAACGTCTTGTTGATTCTTTGGCCCAAGACCGCCCCTACCGCAACATCACTAGCGTCACACATGAGCTTAAATGGCAAGCTCCAATTAGGTGCGGTAATGATAGGGGTTGTTGTCAACTTGTGTTTTAGAAGCTTGAAAGCCTCCATGCACTTCTCATCAAAAACAAATTTGGCCTCCTTCTCTAACAACTTGCACAATGGATTAACTACCTTAGAGAAATTTTTGATGAACCTTCGGTAGAAACCCGCGTGCCCCAAAAAGCTCCTCACCCCTTTGACAGAAGTAGGGGGAGGTAACCTTAAAATGACTTCAATCTTGGCTTTGTCAACTTCAATACCTTTCTTCGAAATCTTATGACCCAATATAATACCCTCTTCTACCATAAAATGGCATTTTCCCCAATTGAGGACTAGGTTTGTATCTTCACATCGGGCCAACACTCGGTCCAAATTTGTCAAACATTCCTCAAAGGAGTTTCCCACCATGCTAAAATCATCCATAAAGACCTCCAATATATCTTCCACCACGTCAGTAAAAATTTCCATCATACATAGTTGAAAGGTCGCTGGGGCATTACACAATCCAAACGGCATCCTCGAAAATGCGAATGTGCCATTGGGGCAATGAGAATTTGATTGTACCCCGAATACCCATCTAAAAAGCAATAGAACGACCGACCCGCAAGACGATCAAGCATTTGGTTGAGGAACGGCAACGAGAAATGATCCTTTCGAGTCACCTTGTTAAGATTTCTATAGTCCATACAAACTCTCCATCCTGTCACCATCCGAGTAGGAATCAACTCATTGTTGGCATTGGTTACCACAGTCATCCCGCCCTTCTTCGGTATGCATTGCACCAGAGAAGTCCATGAGCTGTCAAAAATAGGATACACTACACCGGCGTCAAGCCACTTGATAACTTCCTTTTTGACCACTTCTTGCATAGCTTCGTTGAGTATCCTTTGGTGTTCAAGTGAGGGCCTCGCATCCTCCTCCAATATGATCTTATGCATGCAAAAGGCGGGGCTTATGCCTCGTATATCCGCCAATGTCCATCCAATTGCCCTCTTGCGCTTTTGTAGAACCGCCAAAGTGGCGTCAACTTGCACGTTAGTCAAACAAGACGAAAGAATAACAGGCAAAGTGAAATTAGGGCCCAAGTATTCATACCTGAGGTGAGGAGGAAATGGTTTAAACTCCAACACCAGCGGCTCCTCAATAGATGGCTTGGTTGGGGGAGTTTTGCGATTCTCAAGATCCAAAGATAACTTCCTAGGCTCATAAGAATACGAGCCCATACCATGCAAAGCATTTACACATTCAACTCTCCCAGCATCATCATCAACATCCATGTTCAAGAGAACGACTTCAAGTGGGTCTTCAACATTCACCATTGCACTTGTGTCATCCACTATCACTGTCGTGACAATGTCAACAAACGAGCACACCTCGGTGCTATTCGGTTGCCTCATAGATTTGAATGCGTGGAACACCACCTTTTCATCACCAACACGGAAGGTCAACTCTCCCGCCTCGACATCTACCAAAGCCTTCCCAGTAGCTAGGAAAGGTCTTCCAAGGATCATTGGAACCTTAAAATCCACCTCATAATCCAAGATAATGAAATCGGCCGGCAATATGAACTTATCAACACGAACAAGAACGTCATCAATAATTCCCAAAGGTCGCTTCATTGACCGGTCCACCATTTGAAGCCTCATAGAAGTTGGACGAGGTTGTCCGATTCCCAAGGTTTTGAAGACCGAATATGGAATTAAATTGATACTTGCCCCCAAGTCACAAAGGGCTTTTGCAAAGTCGGCACTTCCAATGGTACATGGGATAGTGAATGCACCGGGGTCCTCAAGTTTCGGAGCCATAGAATGTACAATTGCGCTCACTTAATGGATCATCTTGATTGTCTCACACTCCATTGATATCTTTTTTGTAACCAAATCTTTCATGAACTTTGCGTATCCCGTCATTTGCTCAAGTGCCTCCACCAAAGGCACGTTGATAGTCAAACTCTTCATCATCTCAATGAATTTCTTAAATTGGTTGTCACCCTTTTGCTTGGCCAACCATTGAGGATAGGGCGGAGGAGGTCGAGGTAAGGGTGCTCGAGCTTGGGCACCACCGGCTCGGGCATATCAATCACGTGTTCCCTAGACGAGTTCACGACCTCTTGTGTTTCTTCCTCAACCTCATGAACATCAATCCGCACATCATCTCTCACACTTGGTTCAACTACATCTTCAACCACCAAAGGTATTTCATTATCTCGTAACTCATCTTCATCCACCGTAACTTGGTTTCCTCTTGAGGCATGCATATTACCGCCTCTTCCACTTCGCGTTGTCACTGCCATCACATAATTATTGTGCCCACCCTTGGGGTTTACTACCGTATCACTTGGTAGAGCACCCTTTGGGCGAGTATTTAAAGACTGAGAGATTTGGCCTAATTGCACTTCCAAGTTCCAGATAGATGTGTTATGCGAAGCTAATTGGGCCTCGGAATCTTGGTTCTTTTTCATCATTTGCTTGAACATGCTTTCAATTCTCCCCATCTCGCTTCCAGACGAACTCGAACCTTGAGAAGGAAAGGGGGGTGGATTGTTCGGTTGTTGGTACATGGGGGGCCTTTGAAAGCCTTGCCCCCAGTTGCCTTGGTTCATGCCATTGTTCCACCCTCCTTGATTGTTGTTGTTGCCCCAATTATTGTTATTACCATGCCAATTTCCTTGGTTGCCTTGATTACCCCAATTGTTGTTTTGGTTGTTGTTATTCCAATTACCTCCGCCTTGTTGTTGATTGCCCCAATTACCTTGAGGACGCCATTGTTGGTTTGAAGAGTTACCTCTATTCCCTTGATAGTTGTTGACATATTGGACCTCTTCGCTTTGATCATCATAGCACTCATTTGAATAACCACCACCATCATTGTTGTTGTCATATTGTTCACAATTAGCTTGAGGTTGTTGTCCTCTTTGCCTCCTTTTCAACATAGAAACACCTTCCATTGCGTTGACTTGGCGTGGGTTTTGGACTTATTGCAATTGCGCCTTTGCCAATTGATTCATAGTTATTGTAAGCTCGGCAATAGCTTGGTCGTGATCGTGTAATTCCTTGTGCAAATGGATGACCGTGGGGTCACCTTGGGGCACGTTTGCTCGGCTTTGCCATGCCGAAGAGGTGTCGGCCATTTCATCAAGTACATCTCATGCCTCTTGGTAAGAAAGTTTCATAAAGTTCCCTCCGGTCAATTGGTTCACGATGCATTGATTTGTGGTGTTGATGCCCCGATAAAAGGTTTGTTGAATCATAGCCTCGGTCATATCGTTATTAGAGCACTCTTTCACCATTGTTCTATATATTTCCCATATCTCATGCAAAGGTTCCGTTGGCTCTTGCTTGAAAGCTAGAATTTCATCCCGAAGAGCTGCCATATGACTTGGAGAGAAGAACTTGGCAATAAATTTGTCCGCCAATTCATCCCATGTTGTAATAGAATGATTGGGAAGCCTTTCTAACCAATCCAATGCTTTACCCCGAAGAGAAAACGGGAAAAGCCTCAATCTCAACGCATCCTCAGACACGTTTGTCTGCTTGATACCCCAACATGTATCCATGAACCCCTTCAAATGCTTGTAGGCATTTTGATCGGAGGCACCCGTGAAATAACCTCTTTGCTCGAGCAAGGTCAGCATAACATTTGTGATTTGAAAGTTTCCCGCCCGGATTCGGGGAGGAACAATAGCACTGGCGTATCCTTGATTTGGTAAAACTCTGGGAGCCACTCTCGGCGGTGCCGGAGGAGGGTCTGGAATGTTGTTGTTGTCATTTGCATTTATATTGACATGTCGGCCTCTCCGTGGAAGTTAAGGTAAAACCTCATCTTGTTCTAGATCCTCTACCTCCTCCCCCGCTATCACATTGCCGAGAGGGTCATTTGCATTAAGAGCCATTGTACCTGATTGATCGACACAAACAAAATTAGTAAACAAGAAGGAAAGAGAAGCAAAACACAATTCTAGCTACACAAATAGTCAACACCGTAAGCTCCCCGGAAATGGCGCCAAAAAGTTGATCGCGGTGAACTCAACCTTACACAATGGTAGGAGGAGCGGGTGCTAATACTTTTACCCGAATAGTGGTATCGGGGTCAATTTTCACAGGGAGCTTGGAATGGAGTTGCGTATTTGTTTAGACTAGGAATGCGTGTTTGCTCCTAATTGTACTTCTACCATTTTTGGGTTTTTTTTAATCACTACTATTATCAACTACAAGTTTAAGCTAATTTATGCTAAAAGGGTATGTTCTAAGTTGTGATTAATATAGAGAAAGGCACTAGGGTCGTGGCATCACCTAGGTGGTTAACTAACGGGTAGAGGTTACTAATAATAGATTGACATATTTGGGATCAATGTTATAACCGTGCACATTTGTACTCACTCTCACACCTCTCGGTAGAGAGAGATTTTGCCCAATTGACTCTCTCGAGATCAATTGGGTAGGCCAATTAGACCAAGCAACTAGGGTTCAAGTAGGGTGATTACTCTCTCGAGGTTTAACCCGTTAATTGGGACTACCATTTCTCATGGATCCTCCCCAATTCCTTGTTGGGTCAATTCTGGGGTCATAAACTCTCTTTCTCAAGAAAGGTCAAGACTCACTAAGCTAGAATCAATGTTTGCAACCATCAATCCTTAATTAAACCATAATATTAACCCAAATAACAAACACTTAATATCAATCTATCAGTAAGAAGCAACACCCATTAATTACCCACTCTAGGGTTGAGCCACAACCCTAGCTAATGGGTTTAGCTAGATATAATTAAAGCAGAAAATGAAGAAATAGAAGATGAAACAACCATATTAATTAATTGCTAATGCTAAACTACAATAATCTATGATGAAACTAAGCTAAAAATGCCCAAGATAGGCCAAAACATAAGTCTCACGAGTGCAGCAGCTGTCAGTTATACAAAACTTGACCTAAAAATGGTAAAATGTTCTATTTATAGTGGGCTAGAAAAAATGGACAAAAATGCCCCTGCGGGGTTAGTGCGGACCGCACAAAGATGGCACGCGGACGCACTGGGTTGTTTGACCTCTGAATCTTGCTCTCTGAAAATGGTGATGCAGACTGCACAAAGTTGGGGTACGGCCGCATGAAAACTGGCACGGACCGCACAAAGTTGTTGTGCGGCCGCATGAAAGGTTTTGCAGCTTCTCTGAACTTTTATGGTACGGGCAGAGTGCGGCCGCATGGGAGGGATCACGGGCCGCATGAAGTTGGACGCGGCCGCGTGGTTTGCTTCTGGAATATAATACTCTCTGAACTTATTGGACGCGATCGCATAGCAAAATTGTGAGGTCGCATGAGTGAGACGCGGGCCGCATAAATTGGGACGCGGCCGCATGGGGCATGGCTTGTAAGTTCACAGTCTCTGAACTTCTATGGTGCGACCGCATGACATGATGGTGCGGTCCCCACCAAGTTCTTAATGTCTTCACTCTACTGATCTTTGGCACTTGAGCAGGTTTCACTCCAATTTGAGCCGATCTTTGACAATTTGTCACTTTATAGCTCAAACCTGCAATCAAGCGCAATCTGTAAGCTTTTTTGGGACTATTTTGTAGCAATTTACACTCAAAGCGCAGGCAAGTATGAGTATAAAACATGTTAAAATCCTACTTATCATGGCCCATTTTCCATAATCCGCGTGTACGTCATCAAGGAGAAACATAAGAGGACGACCCTAGGAGAATGGATCCTTATCTACACATTGTATGGACAAATTGCATGCATAATTATAACGACTACACGGACAACTCACGTGCCCATATCAGCTCAACCTGCACAGACAACTCATGTGTTGCAAATCTAGTCTATCACACAGAAAACATATACAAGAATGTATGTATAAAATCAACGAATAAAAAATGATGTACTCATTGGATAATAAATAGCACGTTAAGGTGTATACATATGCGAAGTGTACAAGTACAGCTCAGGCTAGGTAGCTATGCCATATAGCAACGAATATCATGTTCAAATAGGGAATCAATATCAACACATGATTTCTAGCATGATACACAGAGTTCACATAGTCATACAAACATATAAAGCATAATAGCAAGGAGCACAATATCCAAATTAAGGCATAGTACAACCTAAAGACTACTCTGGTCATGAATCATACTTATCACTTGTATATACGCTCATCACCTCCCATATATGTCGCTTGTCACACATTTCATATAGTTAAACAAAGTCATATCCTAAGGATTATTCCCTCAACAAGATTAGCAAGATACTTACCTCATCCAGGCTAGCCTTCAACCTCAAATCGTGTAGAAACCTCACTCTATCCCTCCAATCATGCAATTCGAGCCAATCATCAACCAAGAAAGTCAAACAATGCTATAGAAAGGGATCTCAATCCATAAAGCTTTGATCTTTAAAGAATTTCAAAAAGTCAACAAAAGTCAACCCGGGCCCGCATACCTGAAATCCTAAACCAATACCAAATGTCGATGAATCATAACCTATCAAGTCCAAAAATGTGATTAGATTCCAAAATCGAGTCCAAATCAATACACAAATCCTCAAAACATGCTCTCTTTAAGCAAACCCCAAATTTCATCTCAAAATTCCATATTTGGGGTGTTAATAATTTATGTAGATTATTAAAATAATACTATAAATGAGTAGAAATCACTTACTCCAAAGTCTTGTATGAAAATCTCCAAGCAAAATTTCCCCTCTCCAAGTCTAGGGTTCAAAATGTGAGAGAATGAGTCAAAATCCTGAAATAACATCTTAAATAAATCTGCCCAAGCAGTACCCTTTGTCACACCTCCTTTTTTACCACAACAGTAAGGGAGTGTATAAGGGAGTTTTTCCAATTAAAGGACAATCAAAATGGGATTTATTTATCTAAAGATTCAGAGTCGCCACTTGGGATAAAATATGGTGTCCCAAGTCACCGGTTTTGAATCCCGAATCGAGGAAAGGATTGACTCTGTTTTATAGTCCGCGAACACAGAAATCCAGGTAAGGAATTCTGTTAACCTGGGAGAAGGTGTTAGGCATTCCCGAGTTCCGTGGTTCTAGCACGGTCGCTCAACTGTTATATTCAGCTTAATTATCTGATTTTAAAACACTTTCAAACCTATGTGCCTTTTAGCTTTAAACCGCTTTTAATTGTTTTAAGGAAGATTTCAACGTCGTTTAAAACGTGACTTTGGATCGCGCCACATGAAATACACCCGCAATCCTAAAAATATTTTAGTCAACATTTTAAGATTTGGATTTGGGTCACATGAAATGCACACCCGAGTTTAAGGAGATAATATTATTAAAATACATGTCTAAAGCAACTACGCGTTTTACTTTGTGAGGGCCATGGAAATTTGCTAAATGGCGCGCCTCGAGTTCTAAGGATCAAAAATAATTAAATGAAGGTCATGCGTTTTGAGATTTTATTTGGCGCGGTACACCTCGAATCCAATTTTTAAAGGGAACTCGAACTAAGCTTTTGAGGGCCAATATCTTACTTAATATGGCATGCCTCAAATCTATTTTTAAGATCCCAACTAATAAATTAAGGAAGGCTTAATGGAATTCTAATTATTTTTAACTAAAGGTTCGACCTTACTTATCAACTAACACGCATCGTATTGAATGGCCAATCGATTAAAGGAAGGTTGCTTCGGCAACAACAACTAGACGAGCCTATTTGCAAATTCCTTCACGCTTGGGCCCAAAATGAGCCCAATTCTTAACGGGAGAAGGACATCCAAAGTAACATACAATCGAATCTAAGAATGAAACTTTCATTAACTGGGCCATCATTAGGCCCAACTTTCAGAACCAAACAATTGTACAAAAATCGATTAAATGCCAATCAACCAAGACAGTGTGAAACATGAAATTGAACTAACATTTTACTTCTGAATTTTTAACTATTTAGGCATAAATCCACTAGCTGGACATTCTGAATTTTAAACGCCAATTC
Source organism: Nicotiana tabacum (assembly GCF_000715075.1). Classification (NCBI taxonomy): domain Eukaryota; kingdom Viridiplantae; phylum Streptophyta; class Magnoliopsida; order Solanales; family Solanaceae; genus Nicotiana; species Nicotiana tabacum. The sequence goes on along the minus strand of NC_134087.1, from coordinate 140,378,045 downwards.
CCAACTTAAACATGTTCAGAGGTAAATCAATGCATGCCTTTACTCTTAAAGTAACCTAGACCATTTTTCTTTTACCATGACTCTATGCTAACTACCACTTAAGAAAACAATCAACTGCCCATTGCATGAACACAACACTATGTTATAACATCCAAATGAATTACATAGCAGGAAGAGGTCTAATACATCCTACCCTACTTAACATGATTGAACGCAGAATCTAACTACTGATTCTATTAAACAGGTTTTCACCAAGCTTTTGTGACAGTTCAAGATCAAATACAATAATAAGAATTCAATTGTCAAAAACCAACATCTAACTATAAAATGCTTCATAGAAAATTTAGATTCCCACTAAGGTATAAACCAAATACAACTCTTAGAAGAGTATTATGAGCAACTGGCAAAATACAATGCATCAAATAAACTTTATAACCTCGTGATTCAGGAAAAAATGAAGCTAAGCTATGAATCAGAACATGTTGAGGCTATGTTTAAAGCTCCAAATTTCCATTTCATGCTTCAAGTCAAACCTTACATGAGGTAGAATTCAGAAACATGTACCTGAGTATAGCAAAATAGATCAGAAATTTAGTTTGAGATTAGGAGGAAACAACAACAGCAGAAAACAACAATGTAGTAGTGCAGAAACCAGCAACTCAAGCCAAGCCTTTTAAAACCCCAAACTCAAGACCATTTTCAACCAGCAATACCAAACAAAAACCCACCTACTTGATTTTAGTCTTTCAGAAATTCTGATGAACCAGAAGAAACAGAACCAGAAACCAGAAAACCAAATTTTCAACAAAATTTCACTGTTTTTTTTTCTCGAGCTGGGAAAAGACCCTCCACCGTTTCTTAATCTCCACCCTTTCTGAATAATCTCCCTTGAGCTTCAAGTAACAATGCCTTTATAGGCAAGCTTCTAGGGCCACAGAAAAAGTTCAGGTTTTGCACTTTTACCCTTTTGAAATTTTCAATTTTGTTGTTCAATCCTTAGTCTAAAAATCAGTTTTTCAGATTCATCCCAACACCCACCTTCTAGGCAGCTCCCCATTCAGTTATTAAAGATTCCCTAACTTAGAATTCCTAAAAGAACCCCCAGACCCTCTGTTTTTACCTCATCATACCAAGCAGATATAGGTGAAATTGAACCCAGGTTCAGCCGGACATGGGCTCAATCCTGACCCAATAACCTAAGCCACTCTTCCGAAGTGGGGTCTAAAAAGGGCCTCAAAACCCAAACAACAAGCATGACCCAAACTAAAACAATGTTTTATGACAAAGAAGAAAACAAAGCTTGAATGATTTCCAAAAACTAAACCTAAGCTAAGTGACTAATTAATAACACAAATAGGCATGGAATTGACTAATTTGTTAAATCTAAATGACCTAACTAAATTAAACTGTGTAATCAAAATAGAAGGCGAAATCAAAGGTTTAAAACATGACATTAATAAAATTAAGCAAATCACTGAAAATCAGAGAACAAAGTTTTTAAGATTTGAAAAAGAAAGCTAAATTGAACAAACGAACGCCACTCAATCTAGGCTCAGAAAATTGGTCGAATTTTAACCAAAGAAAAAGGAGAAGAAAAGAAGAGGAATAAAAGGTGAAGTAAAACTAAAACGAAAAAAAAATATGAAGGGAACTCACCGACTAGGCTCGAAGTCGATACTGGCATTCTGAGTTAGCCCAAAACAATGTCAATCACTTGTTCTTGGTCAAGAACAAGCGAACGTCATTATTTTGTGATAGAACAGCCTTGAACAAACAGGGAATTCGGAGTAGTAACCTTGCATGCATAGGTTCGACTTTAAGCTCTTAGGGCTCGACTCTTCGATTTGATATTCGAGGAGTTCCAGAGGTGTTTGAAGAAATCGGAGTGAGGATTTAGGATAAGGGAGAGAGGACAGTCCTAGGGTGTTAATTTGGGGTTGAACAGAGGTGGCGCCGCCACCGGAGAAAACGAGGGCGGCGCTAGGGTTTCGAGTTTTTATCTGAAATTCAGCAAATTTTGGGCGGATTTGAGGAGGAGCGTTCGAGGATTTGGACTATGGAGGGGGAGTAGAATACTTGGTATTAATTTCAGGGAGTTTGGACGTTGACCGGTGATTTTAGGGCGGAGTTCGGCGGAGTCTCTAAGGAGATGGGGTGAGATGAGGGAGATGCGTTTGATGGGGGATAGGCTTATGTCTGTTTTATATGAATGTGGGGTTCAGTTCCGGACCGTTTGATCAAATGAGATCAACGGTCCAGATCATGGGTGGTTTAAACGGGGTCGTTTGGTTTATTGGTAGGGCGGACCAGGTTGGACTCGGGTTTTGGGACCAATTTTAACGGGTAATGGGTGTTTAACACTTGGGCCTGGGAAAATTCAATTGTAGCAGCCCAAAATCGGGTTTCTTTTATTTTTCTTTTTTCAATTTCAAATCCTTTTCTTTTCAAATTAAAATAAAACCTAAATTAATTTTTAAACTAAATTAACCTACCCAATTAGATTAATCACTCATCCTAGTATTTACAATAATTAATTAAATCCTAAATTTAAAGAAAAACTATAGTTAAAATGCAAAAATGAACTCCTTTTTTGTGATTTTCATATTTTATAAAACAAACTAATTTACTATTTAATCTAAAAAATGTAACTTTAAATCCTAAATGAAGTGCTTGATATTTTTGCTATTTTCATGATTTAAATAAAATTAATTATGCACACAAATGTAAACAAATATGAAAATCGAGCAATTAATTCCTAAAAAAACAAATAATAAAAAGAAAAATCCTAATTTTGGAGATTCTGTAGGAGTAATTCATATAGGGCAAAAATCACGTGCTCACAGCTACCCCTCTTTGCTCGAAAACACGAAGAGTTTTCGTGCAAAGATAAAGTGAGCGAATACGAGCAATTTTTGCCCGTTTGAATACTCCGTGGGAAGCATTTTGAAAGGTTTGACCGCACCCTGCTTCCGAGGTTGCCTACATATCCTTGGCTATAAAGGAATCAAGTCAGTGTAGTTCGGGAAGTTTTGGTAGCTGGGACTACCATAAAGCTGTGATTTCACTGTTGCTGCTACTGCTACTGCTTACTGAACTCCCTTATTACACCATGATAAAATGAAAAAAAGCTAGACTAGACTATGATCTATGCATTACAAAAATCTTATCTATATCTTCAAACTTGATCTTGCAGTTCTTGTTGCCTTGTTGACTGGTATTCTCCTGGTGGAGCCCCCTTGTTGCCGCCTTAAATTGTAATCAGAGATGTTTTCCCTTTCTCAAGGTGGACGCCTGATTGCTGAAAACTTGAAATGTGTTCCCTTGTTTTTCAGGTGGGCGCCTGATTGCTGAACTTGAAAATGTATTCCCTTGTTCTCCAAGTGGGCGCCTGATTGCTGAATTTGAAAAATGTATTCCCTTGTTCTCCAGGTGGGCGCCTGATTGCCAAAACTTGAAATGTATTCCCTTGTTCTCCAGGTGGGCACCTGATTGCTGAACATGAAATGTATTCCCTTGTTCTCTAGGCGGGCGCCTGATTTCTACAAAATAAACAAAAACAAAGAAAATTCTCTGCTCCAGTTTGGTAGATGGGCACATATGTGATTGTAAACTAAATCATGTTACCAAATATCAGTAAGAACTTGAAAGCTAAAACTTGAATTGTACTCCCTTATTTTCCAGGTGGGCGCCTGATTGCTGAAACTTGAAAATGTATTCCCTTGTTCTCCAGGTGGGCGCCTGACTACTGAAACTTGAATGTATTCTCTCGTTCTTCAGGTGGGCGCCTGATTACCACAACTTGAAATGTATTCCCTTATTCTTCAGGTGGGCGCCTGATTACCAAAACTTGAAATGTATTCCCTTATTCTCCAGGTGGGCGCCTGATTACCAAAACTTGAAAAATGTATTCCCTTGTTCTCCTGGTGGGTGCTTGATTACCAAAACTTGAAATATATTCCCTTATTCTCCAGGTGGGCGCCTGATTACCAAAACTTGAAAAATGTATTCCCTTGTTCTCCAGGTGGGCGCCTGATTACTGAAACTTGAAATGTATTCCCTAATTCTCCAGGTGGATGCCTGATTTCAACAAAAATAGACAAAAACAAAGAAAATTTTCTGCCCCAGCTTAGTGGATAGGCACATATGTGAGTGTTAAACTAAATCATATTATCAGATATTACTGAGAATTCGATCCCATTATCCAGGAGGGTCCTGGCAGCTTCCAGTTAAACGACAGTTTTACATCTAAGGTATTACTTTCGCTACATCTTGTTATCTAAGAAGATCTTAAAACTACACCCCATTATCCAAGAGGGTCCTGAAAATCAAAAATCAAGTCTTATCTTAAGAGTGACAACTTTTATGGCTGAATTATACTACCCTACAGCAGAATTTACGCTAAATGTTGTTATCTAATCGAAATCTTAAAGGTAAGTCCCATTATTCAGGAGGGTCCTGAAAACTCCTAATTGAGTCCTATCTTGAACATGCAAACTTCTAAGGCAACTTATATTCCTTTGGGATACATTTATGCTAGATTATGCTATTTCTGAATTTTACACTAGGTCCATTTTCCAAGAGGATCCTGAAGTCTTTAAATTAAACCCCATTATCCAGGCGGGTCCTGAAAATATAAAAATAAACCCCCTTATCCAGGAGGGTCTTGAAAATTTAAAACTAAATCCCATCATCCATGAGGGTCCTGACAGCTTCCTACTTGAATCCTATTTCAAACATGCAAACTTGAAACCATCTTGCATTCCTTGGGGCGCACTTATGCTAGATCTTGCTACTCATGATCGTTTTGAATTTTAAACTAGGTCCCATTTTCCAGGAGGGTCCTGAAAATCAAAAATCAAACCTGTTTGTGACTGCTTTTCTTCACGGAGGGTTTCTTCGAACCAACCGAAATCTCCTGCCCCTATTTTAATCAAAGAAAAATTTTGTCAGTTTAAAATGTGGTGGTTAGTTAAGGGAATTCTTGCTGAACCGCTTGACTTTCTGACTATCTTTTAAACCCCATGACCCTGGATGACCCGAGTGTTCTAGATCCGAACCGTTGTTTCACACCTCTGACCCCTTTAACTGAACCTCTGCATCTCCCATGAAGTTACTAAATCATTCTGCCGATGGAACTTTTGCTGGCACTTTATCCTACTTTACATCAAGCTATATTTGGTATGCTCTGGCCGCACTGTGCTTTGCAATTGTGAAGCTGGTGGTGAGCTTTGAAATTCCTTCTTATTTGCTTAAACAGAACTGACATTGGGGACATCTTAGAGAAATAAACCCAAAAGAAATGAAATGCAATGACTTTCAGAGTTAAGGATAAGAAAATCCAAAACTAGAAGACTATCTGAAGGGGAAAAAGAAAAGAGACTTATCTGAGTGGAGCAGCTGGCAGCAATGATCATGACATGCATTTCGGATTAATCGGCCCAATCTGTCCGACCAATCAACTTTCAGTTGCTATACTTTGCTGCCCCGGAGTTTCCATAACCTGATTTCTTCACCAAAACTTTGACCTTGTTCGGCCTGCGGTGTCCTGAAGGGTTTTCTCCAACAAGCCTTTCTCATTTGTTCATCTTTCAACTCACTTTCGCCTTACGACGCCCGTGAGGGTTTTCACCAATAAGACTCTCTCATTTTTAATTTCTCTCAGCTCTCGTCGCCTTATGGTGCCCATGAGGGTTTTCACCAGTAAGACTCTCTCATTTTTATTTTTTCTCAGCTCCTGTCACCTTATGGTGCCCGTGAGGGTTTTCACCAATAATACTCTCTCATTTTCAATATTTTCTGCTTGGACCAGAGTGTTGCCCTTGATACGAATCACCTCCACTTGCTTGACTTGGAATCTCTCGAGAACTGATCGGAAGGTCTTTATTTGGACTGTAACGTGGGCTTTTGGATAGGGTTAGAAAGAAAGGATATCAAAGGCTCAAAACAATTCAAATGGGTTCAAAATTACAACTTTCGGAATTGGATTTCTGACAACAACCACAACTTCTGCCCCCAGTTTCTTGTTTGGGGACTTTTGGATTTTTATTTGATGGGACCGAACCGTGAGGCTACCTACGTATCCTTAAAAGGAATCAGGTCGAACGTAGTTCATGTCATAGAAATTACTTTGTTGTTGTGATTTTCTCTTTTCTCTTTCTTTTCTTTCTCTTTTTGCTTTCTTTTCTCTTTTTGTTGTTTTTTTTTCTTTCTCTTTTTCTCTTCTTCCTTTACTTATCTTTCACGTTTGTGTTTCTAATATTTGCTACTGATTCCGAAAGAGGGGTATGAAAGAAAATAAATAAGGCTCAAAGGGGGGTAACAAAGGATAAAGTGTTTAGATAGCAGAACAAAATGCCTTCGTCATTCCAAATCTTCAAAAATATGCCAAGTACAAATAAATATAAATTAACCAAAGAAAATCATACATAGTATCTCTTGACCGTGTCGAAATTGATGTCCATTTCTACACACTTGCCTTCTATATCTATTAAATACAAAGCTCCATTTAACAATACTCTAGTTACGATGAATGGCCCCTGCCAATTCGGGGCGAACTTGCCTTTGGCTTCAGCCTGATAAGGAAGAATGCGTTTCAATACTAACTGACCTACTTTAAACTTCCGTGGACGCACCTTCTTATTGTAGACTCTTGCCATTCTCTGTTGATACAACTGGTCATGACACACTGCTGCCAGTCTCGTCTCATCGATCAAACTTAATTGCTCCAGACGGGTTTTGACCCACTCATCATCATTAATTTCAGCTTCGACGACAATCCAAAGGGATGAGATTTCAATTTCTGCGGGTATTACCACCTCAGTGCCATATACCAACAAATAAGGAGTCATCCCTACTGAAGTACGGACAGTAGTGCGATAACCCAGCAATGCAAACGGCAGCTTTTCATGCCACTGCCTAGAACCCTCCACCATTTTTTGAAGTATCTTCTTTATATTCTTGTTGGCTGCCTCGACTGCTCCATTCGCCTTGGGGCGATATGGGGTGGAATTGCGATGTGTAATCTTAAACTGTTGACACACCTCTTTCATCAGATGACTATTGAGATTAGCCCCATTGTCTATAATGATCACCTTTGGTATCCCAAACTGGCAAATGATATTTGAGTGCACAAAATCAACCACCGCCTTCTTGGTTATAGAATTGAATGTTTTAGCCTCTACCCACTTGGTGAAATAGTCTATGGCCACCAGAACGAACCTGTGCCCGTTTGATGCTGATGGCTCAATTGGCCCAATGACATCCATGCCCCACGCAACAAAAGGCCACGGTGCAGACATCATGTGTAATTCAGATGGTGGAGAATGAATCAAATCTCCATGCACTTCGCACTGATGGCATTTACGCACGAAACTGATACAATCTCGCTCCATAGTGAGCCAATAATAAGCTGCTCGGAGAATCTTCTTTGCCAACACATACCCACTCATGTGTGGTCCACAGACTCCGAAATGTACTTCGGTCATGATATCCGTGGCCTGTTTGGCATCTATACATCTTAATAACCCGAGATCTGGAGTTTTTTTGTACAAAACTCCTCCACTGAAGAAAATACCGCTTGCCAACCGCCTAACTGTTCTCTTTTGATTACCTGTGGTTTGTACTAGATACACCCCCATCCTGATATATTCCTTGATATCGTGAAACCAAGGCTCCCCATCGAGCTCTTCTTCCACCACATTATAATAAGCATGCTGATCGTGGACTTGAATATGCAAAGGGTCCACATAAGCCTTATTCGAATGATGTAACATCGACGCCAGAGTAGCCAAAGCATCGGCAACCTTATTGTGGATCCTCGGAATATGCCTGAACTCTATTGATTGAAACCGTTGACAAAGATCATGCAAACATTGCTGGTACGGTATGAGTTTTACATCCCGTGTTTCCCATTCTCCTTGAATCTGGTACACCAGAAGGTCCGAGTCCCCCAAGACCAAGACTTCCTGGACACCCATGTCTATGGCTAACCTCAAACCTAGAATGCACGCCTCATACTCAGCCATGTTGTTAGTACAATAGAAACGAAGCTGAGCCGTAGCAGGGTAGTGATGCCCTGTTTCAGAAATGAGTACCGCTCCTATCCCAACGCCTTTCATGTTAGCATCCCCATCAAAGAAAAGTTTCCATCCTAGCTTTTCAACCTGTTCCAACTCATCAATGTGCATTACCTCTTCATCAAGGAAATAAGTCTTCAAAGGTTCGTATTCTTCATCCACAGGATTCTCAGCTAAATGGTCGGCCAATGCCTGTGCTTTCATCGCAGTCCGAGTCACGTAGAAAATGTCAAATTCTATGAGCAAAATCTGTCACTTTGCGAGCCTTCCCGTGGGCATAGGCTTCTGGAAAAATACTTCAATGGATCCAATAGAGAGATGAGGTAAGTAGTATAAGATGACAAATAATGTTTCAACTTCTGGGCTACCCAAGTTAGGGCACAACATGTCCTCTCAAGATGAGTGTACTTAACCTCGTAAGATGTGAACTTCTTGCTAGGATAATATATGGCCTGCTCCTTCCTGCCAGTGATATCATGCTGGCCCAATAAATATCCAAATGAATTGTCCAAGACCGTCAAATACAGAATCAAAGGTCTCCCTGGCTATGGCGGGACCAACACAGGTGGGTTTGACAAGTACCCCTTTATCTTATCAAATGCTTCCTAACATTCATCTGTCCACTTGACCGCAACATCTTTCTTTAACAGTTTGAAGATAGGCTCACAAGTTGTCGTGAGCTGAGCAATAAACCGGCTGATGTAATTCAATCTCCCCAACAGACTCATCACCTCAGTTTTGTTCTTTGGGGGTGGCAGCTCCTGGATAGCTTTGATCTTTGACGGGTCTAATTCAATACCTCAGCGGCTGACTATGAATCCCAACAACTTTCCAGATAGAACACCGAACACGTATTTTGCAGGATTGAGCTTGAGGTTGTACCTGCGAACCCTTTGGAAGAACTTTCTCAGATCTCTGACATGGTCAGACTGCTTTCTAGACTTGACAATTACATCATCCACATAAACCTCGATCTCCCTGTGTATCATGTCGTGGAATATGGTCGTCATTGCCCTCATATAGGTTGCCCCAGCATTTTTCAAACCAAATGGCATAACCCGATAGCAGTACGTTCCTCATGGCGTGATGAATGCCGTCTTTTCTGCGTCTTCCTCATCCATTAAGATCTGGTGGTAGCCCGCATAAGAATCCACAAAAGAACCAATCTCATGTTTGGCACAATTATCGATCAATATATGGATGTTCGGCAATGGGAAGTTATCCTTGGGACTTGCCTTGTTGAGATCTCGATAATCAACACACACCCTGGTCTTACCATCCTTCTTCGGCACAGGCACAACATTGGCTAACCAGGTGGGATATCGGGTGACCCGAATGACTTTGGCCTTAAACTGTTTGGTGACCTCTTCCTTAATCTTCATGCTCATATCAGCTTTAAATTTCCTCAGCTTCTGCTTGACAGGAGGGAATGTCGGGTCAGTAGGCAATTTGTGAACCACCAAATCAGTGCTTAAACCTGGCATGTCGTCGTATGACCATGCAAAAATATCTTTGTACTCAAGTAATGCTTTAATTATCTTTTCCCTGGGTTGAGGTTCAAGATGGATACTTATCTTAGTTTCTCTAATATTATCTGGGTCCCCTAAATTGATTGTTTCTATGTCACTCAGGTTAGGCCTGGGTTTTTCCTCAAAATGGCTTAGTTCTTTACTAATCTCTTCAAAGGCATCATCCTCATCATATTCCGATTCATCATCCCACTCTATTTCTTGAATTACTATTTCAGAATTAGATTGACTTTTAAAACTAGGCCGGAGATTCCTCATGCATGTCATATCATTGAAGCCGGCATAAAAAGAACTGTACAAGAAAGAAAAGAAAAAAACAAAAATAAAACATCAGGAAGGAGGAAAAGGGAAATTTCATTTCATTGAAATTAAAGATAACAAGGTTTATACATCCAAATGGACGGAACATAGAATCTGAATTACAACCCTGGAATAATCCAGATAAACTGAAGGAAAATCAAAGCAAACTACCAAAACTCCTTCCTGGTGGGGAGAGGAGTAGTTTCCCAATTGTTAATCTTTGCACTGGGCCCCACAAACTGCACATCTGCTTTACTCGAACCCTCTCCATCTTCCAACATGTTCACATCGGTGAATAACCTCTCGAATTTTTCAATCAAATCTCCATCCACATTAACCACTGAACTGGAAACCGTCGTCACTGGGCGCTTTCTGGTACCAGGCCTGACAAATGATCTGGAAAGACACGGGCCCGGCTTTGGAAGGGCCCATGCCTTCTGTTTCATTTTTCTGGCTCTTCTTACATCTACGACTGTGGGCTTGAATCCCAAACCAAATGTATCCAAGTTTTTAGGAAGAGAAACTGGCTGTACGATACCTTGTAGAGATGCACCCAAACCCTTGCCCGGTACAAAACCATTTTCAACATTTCAACGGCTACCATGACTGATGTAGCAGCTACCCTTGGAGTTGGCACGCATTTCCCTTCCGGAATTTTCTCTATCGATACCGTGTCAAAAACCTGATAAACCCATGGCCTCTTGTCGTCTTCAAACTCTATGAACGGAACAATGGCGTCACTGGGAACACACAAATTATCTTCTCCATGCACAACAATTTCCTGTCTATCCCATTCAAACTTGACCATTTGATGCAAAGTAGAAGGGTCCGCTTTAGCAGCATGAATCCAGGGTCGACCTAGCAGCAGATTGTAAGAAATAGCCACATCAAGCACCTAGAATTCCATAGTAAATTCAACTGGCCCTATTGTAAGCTCAAGCACTATGTCCCCGACTGAATCTTTCCCTCCACCGTCGAATCCCCGAACGCAGATACTGTTCTTGTGAATTCTTTCATCATCCTCCTTCAACTTGTTCAGAGTGGAGAGGGGGCAAATGTTCGCACTGGAACCATTGTCAACCAGTACCCGAGTAACCACGGAATCTTCGCATTTCACCGTCAGATAGAGGGCTCTATTGTGCTCAGTACCCTCCACGAGCAACTCATCATCAGAAAAAGTGACTCTGTTTACTTCAAATATCTTGTTAGCTATCTTCTCCAAGTGGTTTACTGAGATTTTGTCAGGAACGTGGGCCTCATTCAGGATCTTCATCAAGGCCCGACGGTGCTTGTCTGAATGGATCAATAATAACAATAATGAAATCTGAGCCAGTGTTTTCCTCAACTGCTCCACAATGGAATAATCCTGCACTTTCATCTTTCTCAAGAATTCCTCTGCTTCTTCCTCGGTCACAGCTTTCTTCGCCAATACTGGGTTATATTTAGAGGTCCTAGATTTTCTCAACTCTTCGGGGGCAAAGCATCTCCCCAATCGAGTCAAACTATGGGTCTCACATACTTCTTCTTTAACTTCTTTCCCCTTGTAAGTCACTGTCACTCGTTCATAATTCCACGAGACTGTCCTACTGTTGACTATTGGTAATTGAGTTACTGGCTTGATAATGACAGGGTCTATGTGGGCACCTTCCAAAATTACCACAGGCTTGTTCGCCATTCCTGGCACAACCACTTTCGCTCCTTTATGTTTCCCTGCAACGTCACTTGAGGACCCTTTCTTGACCACCACAGATGGTTCACTTTTTGTCCTGTTCAACTTGATCACAGACTTCTCACTTGTCAACTTTTCAAACGGCCTGACATCACTGGACCAAATCATCATGACAGTTTGCGAAGGCTTCTTAGGCTCCCCTCCCTTATGCACTATCTCTATCATATTTGTCTCATGATGGGCTGGCAATGGGTTCTGGTTAATATTAGGTGCCTCCTGAGCTTGGACCTCAATCCGATTAGTATCAATGAGCTCTTGAATAGTTGTTTTCAATAGCCAGCACTTCTTTGTTTCGTGACCCAGAGCACCAGAACAATATTCGCAACTCACAGAGTGATCAAGATTCCTCGGGGGAGGATTTGGCAATTTTGGCTCGATCGGACTCAGCATACCCAATTGTTTCAACCGGTGGAATAAACTGGTATAGGATTCTCCCAATGGAGTGAAAGTCTTCTTCTTCCGCAATCTCTCATTTTTGGTGGCCTGATTGGGCCTGAAACCTGTTCTAGGGGGGTTTCTGTAGGCTTTTGGGGGTGGATAGGTATTTTGTGGAGCTGGGTATGTATTTTGTGGGACTGGCGCACGCCATTGTGCGTGCGCGGGAGGTTGAGTGTATGTTTGTGCGTGATGGACAGAAAAATGGGGATCTGGCGGTGGGTAGTAGTGTCGTGGTGGGCTATATGGAGTGTGGTGGTAAATTTGGTGATAGGTTCGAAGCTGGTTGTAGTAATGTGAAGGGCCCCTGGATCCGGCCCAAGCTCCCGACTCAATTGTTGTAACATCCTCTTTCTTCTTCTTCCTGAGTACACCCCCAGTACCGTTTTGAATGGCCTGGGTGGTTGCTTTAATTGCTGAGTAGCTCATGATTTTATTAGACTTGAGTCCCTCTTCTACCATGCCTCCCATTTTTACAACCTCATTAAAGGACTTGCCTACTACTGACACCAAGTGACCAAAATAAGTGGGCTCCAAGGCCTGCAAGAAATAATCAACCATCTCGCTTTCTTTCATCGGAGGGTCAACCTTCGCTGCTTGCTCCCTCCAACGGAATCCATATTCCCTGAAACTCTCACCAGGCTTTTTCTCAATCTTCGTCAATGACAAACGGTCTAGGATAATCTTAAGATTGTACTGAAAATGACAGGCGAAGGCTTGGGCCAAATTGTCTCATGTGTACCACCGATGGTGATCTTGTCTGGTATACCATTCCAATGCCGATCCGCTCAGACTTTGGCTGAAATATACCATCAATAATTCATCTCTTCTGCCTGCCCCTCTCATCTTACTGCAAAATCCTCTTACCCAGGAATGCCACTATGAAAGCTAATCCTCTCCGAGCTTCCCACTTGTCTTGGTTTCCCGCGTGAGTAAGACCGGTATCTGGCATTTCAAAACCACGAGGATTCCCGTAACGTCGATACAAAAAGTAGAAGGTACAGAATCCTTTGGCCAAATTTCCGACTCGAATGTCTCGACTGATGCTTAACAAGTCCAAAAATTTGTGAGGGGTTACTGTTCTCAGTGCCACCGAGTATTGACTTCTAAGATTCCCTTCGAAACCGGCATAGCCTGCTATCTCTTCCAGTGTAGGAGTTAACTCGAAATCAACAAAGTGGATTACATTATGTGCTAGGTCCCAAAATGGTATCAAGGCCTCAATCACGTCTTTTCTTGGCTTAACCTTCAAGAGCCCGATAAGACCACCCAACGCTTTTGTAACCACCTTTATGCTATCTTCCCCCAAATCATGCCACCAAATATGTAGCTCCAAAGGGATCTCTTCGCGGACTGAGAAAAGTTCATTTTGAATTGTGCTCATCCTGCACATTTATTAAGATGATTTTAATTAAAAGAAAACTATGACTCATTTTGACTTAAGAGAAATGACCATTTTTTTTTCAAACTTTTCACAAAATATCCGGCCTTGCCAATACGGCCTTTCAGCACTTCGAAAACGAAGATTTTAAGGATGTGTCGGCTAACCAGCCAAAACCTTTAAAAGTGACTAAAGGTGGTTGTTCTTGCAAAAACAGCCTTCCGGCGCCCTTTTAGGGACATTCAGCTATTTCTGACAAGAATGGCATCACCCTAATTATTTTCAAATTAAAGTAAAATTTTGTTCTTTTGGGCTATTTTTGCAAAAACGAAGTTGGACCCGATGGGGGTTGCCTACGTATCTCACACCCTGTGAGAATCAAACTGGTGTAGTTCGGGCAAATAAAACAAACTATTTTTGAAAACAAAACTCTTCTTTTTTTTCATTTGTAATTTCGTTTTTTTTTTCAAAAATTCGGCAGAGTTTCAGTACTATCCGAACATTGGTTTTTCTCAAAACAGGTGATTAACTCTCTTAACCCTCTACACTGCTATTTCTCTTTTCTCGACTTTTTCCAATATTAATAAGTCAGTCAGCATGCAAGTCTGAAGCAAATAAATGCACAAGTAGCAAGTAAGATGCATCAGGATGGTCTTTTTCATTTTTGGTATACCTGTCCTAGACAGACCCAACCCCTGTGTTGAGTCTCCGAAGTTAAATGCGCATGATGCAAGCAAACGTTCCTACTAGGGATCCGACATGAGGTCTTATTATACTAGGTTCAAAACCTGGGTTTATTGTTCTAGACCTGGCTTACCCGAGCGGACAGCTCGAGCCGAGAGGGGGAGCGTATCGGGAATACAGAAGCTTCACCGGCTTTGCAACTTGTCCGAACCTCGTTCTAAATTTGGGATATGACTCTAACAGAAAAGAAGTCACACGAAGTGCACACTTCTTCATGAATTAGAAGACTCAGAGAGAAGAGGATTTTGCAACAGTTTATATACAGTTCACGGAATATCAAAGCAATAAAAGCAATCAATTAGCACATTAGGCCCAAATCATATAACAAAATTAGATAATGGATAAAGCCAACTATAACAATTATTCTAAGCTCGAATTCTTGAACCCTGAACCAGAGATTCTGGGTTCGATCCCCAGCAGAGTTGTCAGAGCTGTCATACCTCTTTTTTTACCACACCCGTAAGGGAGTGTATAAGGGAGTTTTTCCAATTAAAGGACAATCGAAACGGGATTTATTTATCTAAATATTCAGAGTCACCACTTGGGATAAATTATGGTGTCCCAAGTCACCGGTTTTGAATCCCGAATCGAGGAAAGGATTGACTCTGTTTTACAATCCGCGAACACAAAAATTCGGGTAAGGAATTCTGTTAACCCAGGACAAGGTTTTAGGCATTCCCGAGTTCCATGGTTCTAGCACGGTCGCTCAACTATTATATTCAGCTTAATTATCTGATTTTAAAACACTTTTAAACCTATGTGCCTTTTAGCTTTAAACCGCTTTTAATTGTTTTAAGGAAGATTTCAACGTCGTATAAAACGTGCCTTTGGATCGCGCCACATGAAATGCACCCGCAATCCTAAACACATTTTAGTCAACATTTTAAGATTTGGATTTGGGTCACATGAAATGCACACCCGAGTTTAAGGAGATAATATTATTAAAATACGTGTCTAAAGCAACTACGCGTTTTACTTTGCGAGGGCCATGGAAATTTTCTAAATGGCGCGCCTCGAGTTCTAAGGATAAAAAATAATTAAATGAAGGTCATGCGTTTTGAGATTTTATTTGGCACGGTACACCTCGAATCCAATTTTTAAAGGGAACTCGAACTAAGCTTTTGAGGGCCATAACTATATCTTACTTAATATGGCACGCCTCAAATCTATTTTTAAGAGCCCAACTAATTAATTAAGGAAGGCTTAATGGAATTCTAATTATTTTTAACTAAAGGTTCGACCTTACTTATCAACTAACACGCATCCTATTGAATGACCAATCGATTAAAGGAAGGTTGCTTCGGCAACGACAACTAAACGATCCAATTTGCAAATGCCTTCATGCTTAGGCCCAAAATGAGCCCAATTCTTAACGGGAGAAGGACGTCCAAAGTAACATACAATCAAATTTGAGAATGAAACTTTCATTAACTGGGCCATCATTAGGCCCAACTTTCAGAACCAAACAATTGTACAAAAATCGATTAAATGCCAATCAACCAAGACAGTGTGAAACACGAAATTGAACTAACATTTTACTTCTGAATTTTTAACTATTTAGGCATAAATCCACTAGCTGGACATTCTGAATTTTAAACACCAATTCCCAACTTAAACATGTTCAGAGGTAAATCAATGCATGCCTTTACTCTTAAAGTAACCTAGACCATTTTTCTTTTATCATGACTCTATGCTAACTACCACTTAAGAAAACAATCAGCTGCTCATTGCATGAACACAACACTATGTTATAACATCCAAATGAATTACATAGCAGGAAGAGGTCTAATACAGCCTACCCTACTTAACATGATTGAACACAGAATCTAACTACTGATTCGATTAAACAGGTTTTCACCAAGCTTTTGTGACAGTTCAAGATCAAATATAATAATAAGAATTCAATTGTCAAAAACCAACATCTAACTATAAAATGCTTGGTAGAAAATTTAGATTCCCACTAAGGTATAAACCAAATACAACTCTTAGAAGAGTATTATGAGCAGCTGGCAAAATACAATGCATCAAATAGACTTTATAAACTCGTGATTCAGGAAAAAATGAAGCTAAGCTATGAATCAGAACATGTTGAGGCTATGTTTAAAGCTCCAAATTTCCATTTCATGCTTCAAGTCAAACCTTACATGAGGTAGAATTCAGAAACATGTACCTGAGTATAGCAAAATAGATCAAAAATTTAGTCTGAGATTAGGAGGAAACAACAGCAACAGAAAACAGCAATATAGTAGTGCAGAAACCAACAACTCAAGCCAAGCCTTTTAAAACCCCAAACTCAAGACCATTTTCAACCAACAATACCAAACAAAAACCCAGCTACTTGATTTTAATCTTTCAGAAATTCTGATGAGCCAGAAGAAACAGAACCAGAAACCAGAAAACCAAATTTTCAATGAAATTTCAGTATTTTTTTTCTCGAGCTTGGAAAAGACCCTCCGCCATTTCTTAATCTCCCCCCTTTCTGAATAATATCCCTTGAGCTTCAAGTAACAATGCCTTTATAGGCAAGCTTCTACGGCCACAGAAAAAGTTCAGATTTTGCTCTTTTACCCTTTTGAAATTTTCAATTTTGCTGTTCAATCCTTAGTCTAAAAATCAGTTTTTCAGATTCATCCCAACACCCACCTTCTAGGCAGCTTCCCATTCAGTTATTAAAGATTCCCTAACTTAGAATTCCTAATATAACCCCTAGACCCTATGTTTTTACCTCATCATACCAAGCAGATATGGGTGAAATTGAACCCAGGTTCATCCGGACATGGGCTCAATACTGACCTAACAACCTAAATCACTCTTCCGAAGTGGGGTCTAAAAAGGGCCTCAAAACCCAAACAACAAACATGACCCAAACTAAAACAGTGTTTTATGACAAAGAAGAAAACAAAGCTTGAATGATTTCCAAAAACTAAACCTAAGCTAAGTGACTAATTAATAACACAAATAGGCATGAAATTGACTAATTTATTAAATCCAAATGACCTAACTAAATTAAACTGTTAATCAAAACAGAAGGCGAAATCAAAGGTTTAAAACATGACATTAATAAAATTAAGCAAATCATTGAAAATCAGAGAACAAACTTTTTTAAGATTTGAAAAAGAACGCCACTCAATCTAGGCTCAGAAAATTGGTCGAATTTCAACCAAAGAAAAAGGAGAAGAAAAGAAGAGGAATAAAAGGTGAAGTAAAACTAAAACGAAAAGAAAAAATGAAGGGAACTCACCGACTAGGCTCGAAGTCGATACTGGCATTCTGAGTTAGCCCAAAACAATGTCAATCACTTGTTCTTGGTCAAGAACAAGCGAACGTCATTATTTTGTGATAGAACAGCCTTGAACAAACAGGGAATTCGGAGGAGTAACCTTGCATGCATAGGTATGACTTTAAGCTCTTAGGGCTCGACTCTTCGATTTGATATTCAAGGAGTTCCAGAGATGTTTGAAGAAATCGGAGTGAGGATTTGGGATGAGGGAGAGAGGACGATCCTAGGTTGTTAATATGCGGTTGAACAGAGGTGGCGCCGCCACCAGAGAAAACGAGGGCGGCGCTAGGGTTTCGAGTTTTGATCTGAAATTCGGCGAATTCTGGGCGGATTTGAGGAGGAGCGTTCGAGGATTTGGAATATGGAGGGGGAGTAGAATACTTGGTATTAATTTTAGGGCGTTTGGACGCCGGTCGGTGGTTTTAGGGCGGAGTTCGGCGGAGTCTCTAATGAGATGAGGTGAGATGAGGGAGATGCGTTTGATAGGGGGTAGGCGTAGGACCGTTTTATATGAATGTGGGGTTCAGTTCCGGACCATTTGATCAAATGAGATCAACGGTCCAGATCACGGGTGGTTTAAACCGGGTCGTTTGGTTTATTGGTGGGGCAGACCAGGTTGGACCCGGGTTTTGGGACGGGTTTGGGCCAATTTTAACGGGTAATGGGTGTTTAACACTTGGGCCTGGGAAAATTCAATTGTAGCATCCCAAAATCGGGTTTCTTTTATTTCTTTTCTTTTTCTTTTTTCAATTTCAAATCTTTTTCTTTTCAAATTAAAATAAAACCTAAATTAATTTTTAAACTGAATTAACCTACCCAATTAGATTAATCACTCATCCTAGTATTTACAATAATTAATTAAATCCTAAATTTAAAGAAAAACTATAAAATTCAAAATTAAAGAGTTAATATGCAAAAATGAACTCCTTTTTTGTGATTTTCATATTTTATAAAAAAAACTAAATTACTAATTAATCTAAAAAATGTAAAATTAAATCCTAAATGCAGTGTGTGATATTTTTGCTATTTTCATGATTTAAATAAAATTAATTACGCACACAAATGTAAAAAAACACAAAAATCGAGCAATTAATTCCTAAAAAAACCAAATAATAAAAAGAAAAATCCTAATTTTGGAGATTCTGTAGGAGTAATTCATATCGGGCAAAAATCACGTGCTCACACCCTTCGCGAACACGACTACTGCTCCACGTTCGCGAAGCACAAACCATAACTAGTGAACATACCCTTCGCGATTACGAAGGCTAAATACTTTGCCAACTCTAACTCCATGTGAACACGTTGTCCAATTATGTAGATTATTAAAATAAGACTATAAATGAGTAGAAATCACTTACTCCAAAGTCTTGTATGAAAATCTCCAAGCAAAATTTCCCCTCTCCAAGTCTAGGGTTCAAAATATGAGAGAATAAGTCAAAATCTCGAAATAACATCTTAAATACATTGCCCAGTAGTACCCTTCGCGAACACGACCACTGCTCCACGTTCGCGAAGCACAAACCACAACTAGTGAACATACCCTTCACGATCACGAAGGCTAAATACTTTGACAGCTCTAATTCCACGTGAACGCGTTGTCCAATCGCAAACGCAATGCTCCTATAACCAACACTATACGAATGCGACTCTATTTTGCAAACGCGAAGGGAAACAGACCTACCACCCAAAAAACACTCTTCGCGAACGCATAAATTTGACCACGAAAGTGAAGAACACGACACCAGCTAAAAACCAGCAACTCCAAACATTACCAAAATGGTCTAAAATTACCCCGAATCACACCAAAGGCCCCTGGGACCCCATCCAAAAAGTCCAAATACATTATCCAAAGGCTCGAAACATTATAAATAATATCAAAACCAAGAATCAAAGTTCAAAATCATTATCTTAACTTCAAACCTTCAAACTTTGCCGAACGCGTCTAAATCACACTTAAACATTCTGGATGGCAACCAAATATTGCACACATGTTTCAATCAACTAAATTAATCCAACCAAGGTCTTAAAGCAATAATAGGAGTCTGATAACACTGAAGTCAACTATCGGTAAAACCTATAAACTATACAATTCTTCAAATTTTCAACTTTTGACAAATAGAGCCAAAACATTCTAGGACATCCAAATTCAAATACAAACATACACACAAGTCCAATATCACCATATGAAACCTATTTAAATCATCAAATCACCAACCCGAGGTCGTTTACTCAAAAGTCAAATAATGGTCAACTCTTCCAACTTAATTGAGAATCATTCTATCTAATCAATCTCGAACCTTGCTAACATCAAAATCAAGCATATACGTAGGTTGAAATACATCATGTGAAGCTACTCAAGGTCTCAAACGACAGAACGAAATGATAAAGCTCAAAATGAGTGGTCGGGTCGTTATAGTTAACCAAGGTACTTACCTCTTTTCAAAATAAATCAACCCTCCAATACCGCTTTTCCCTTAGCACAAGCCTCAAATCACTCGAATCTAGTCAAATAATGCTCATACAAGTCAAAATAAGCTTCAAAAACTACCCTAGTATCAAAAAGGTTTGATCTTTAATATATTTTAAAAAGTCAACAAAAAGTCCTCGGACCCACTTGGTCGAAATCTGAAATCAAATCCAAATCCTGATTATCCATTCATCCCCCAGTTCAAGTTTGTGATTTATTTCGAGATCTAACCTCAAATCGAGCTTTAAATCTCTATGTGATGACCTGAAAGGTCATCTTAAGATTTAGAACCCAATTCTGCACTTTTAAGCTTTAAACACCTCATCTTATCCCTCCTCGATTTGCATGCATATTTCGGTCATATTTTTGGAAAGCTTTTATGTTAAAAGTTGATAAAAATAAGATTTTTTTTGCCTAAAATCTTCATTTGAGTTGATTTCAATCAACATTTTTGGTAAACGGATCCTGATTCATATTTTGACGGTCTCGGTGGGTCCGTATCGTGATTTGGGACATGGGCGTATGCCCGAAATTGAATTTGGAAGTCTCTAGCCCAAGATATCGTACTTTGTCGAAATTTGAAAGTTGAAGGCTCAATGAAATAAAAATGTTTGACCAAGGTTTGACTTTTGGATATCGGGTCTGTATTTTGGTTCCGGAACATGGTATAGGTTCAATACCATATTTATGACTCGTCTGTGAAATTTGGTGAGAAACGAAGTTGGTTTGACGTGATTCGGACGTCTATGAAAATAGAAATTTCAAAGTTTTCTTAAAAATTTCATTTGATTTAGTGCTAAATTCGTACTTCTAGGTGTTATTTTGGCAATTTGATCATGCGAGCAAGTTTGTATCATATTTTTAGACTTGTGTGCACTTTTGGTTTAGAGCCCTGAGGGCTTGGATGAGTTTCGTATAGGCCACATAGTGAAATTGGACTTAGAACATTTGTTGGTATCTGCAATTTCTGGGAACTGGCCTTTGATCTCGCATTTGCGAGATAAGAGTTCGCAATTGCGAACATATCAGTCTCGCATTTGCGAGTGACTCATCGCAAATACGAAGAGTAGCTGGGCCATCTTATGTTCGCATTTGCGATATATTCTTCGCATTTGCGATGGGGACTGGGAGGGGACATTCTTCGCATTTGCTATCAACCAGTTCGCATTTGCGAACTTTTCTTCGCAATTGCAAGGAAAGCAAAAATGTGGGAGTCTTCACAAATGCGATGGATTTCTCACATTTGCGGGCTTCGCATTTGCGAAGCTCATGTCGCAAGTGCGACATCTGCAGTTGGGTAAATATGACTTGGATAGGATTTTTGATTCATTCTTCAAATTTTCAAACTCAAGAACCCTAGAGGTGATTTCCAAAGTACTTTTCTTCCCCAAATCATTGGTAAGTGATTCTAAACTAGTGTTTTTCAATCTTTCGCTACTTTTAAGTGATTCTAAACTACTTTCTTTCAATCTTTCGCGAATTTTCTTTAGATTTCAACCTAAAATATAGAGTTTTCATGGTGAAATTGGGGGTTTTTGGGTAGAAATTGGGGATTTAGACATCAAATTAAGGTTGGATTCCAAAACAAATTACATAACCGGGCTCAAGGGTGAATGGGTAATCGGGTTTTGGTCCGAATTTTAGGTTTAAACCAAGTAGGCCTGGGTGTTGTCTTTTTCAATAATGACCTAAATTGAATTCTTTACAATCGTGAGTAGTTCCTAAGGCTTAATTTGAATTATTTGGTTGGTAAATTGATATATTCTATTGGTTCGGAGGCTTGTTTGAAAGGCAAAGCGATGGTTGATCTTTGAGTTTGGTTTTTAGAGCGAGGTAAATGTCGTGGTTAACCTTAACTTGAGGAATTAGGACTTATTTACCTATTTGCTACGTGTTTAGATGTTGGGTGCAACGTATAGGTGAGGTGACGAGTACCTATGCG
This sequence comes from Nicotiana tabacum, assembly GCF_000715075.1. Taxonomy (NCBI): domain Eukaryota; kingdom Viridiplantae; phylum Streptophyta; class Magnoliopsida; order Solanales; family Solanaceae; genus Nicotiana; species Nicotiana tabacum. The sequence goes on along the minus strand of NC_134087.1, from coordinate 140,356,163 downwards.
GTGTTGTCAGGTAAAGCATGCGGTGGGACTTGGTTTCTTATAATTATTGCTTTTCTTTGATCATGTTATCCATGTTTAGACTAGTATAATCAAGCTGATCGTTCTTATCATGTTTACGGATATTTTGATGATAATTGAATATTGATTTCAAAGTTGAGGTTGGTATTGTGGAACCAAATGTTAAAGTAAGACTTATTATTATTATGTCTGTCTCCCTTTTGTCTTTTGTTCATTGTTTTATGGTAAGGGAGAGTGTTAATGCACGAAGGGTAATACCGTGCCATGTTATGAGAGAGAAAAAGCACGAAGGGTGATGTCGTGCCATGTTATGAGAGAGCAAAAGCACGAAGGGTGATGTCGTGCCATATTGCGAGTGTTAAAAGCACGAAGGGTGATGCCGTTCCATGTTATGAGAGTTAATGCATGAAGGGTGATGCCGTGTCATTTCTATTGATTATATGGTGAGTCTGAGAGTAAAAGCACGAAGGGTGATGCCGTGCATTTTCCTTTACTGTGTTTACTTGTTCTTAATGGTTCAATGTATATTGGTTGATCAAGTTCTCATTACTACTGTGATTCTCTATCTTGTAATCCCCTCAGCATGTCCCCCTCCCGTTATTCCTGTCTATCTTTTACCTGTTGTTATTTTGTACATATACTGTTAAATTGCATAGGTTTATTATGTAGGTGTCTTGTCATAGCCTTGTCCCTACTTCGTCGAGGTTAGGCTCGATACTTACCAGTATATGGGGTTGGTTGTACTGATACTACACTGCACTTCTGTGCAGATTATGGTACTAGCCCGAGCTAATCGTGAGGCTAGCCGCTGGATTGATTGACTGGAGATCCAAGGTATATCTGTTGGCTTCCACATACCCTGGATTCTCTCTTAATCTTGGTGTTTTACTATTTCTTTCCTTCAGAATAGTGTATTTCCTTTTAGACTCTATTTGTAGTGAATCATAGTAGCTCTTGAGTTGTGACTCTGAATCCTATATGTTTTAGATATTTCGGGTTTATGTTATTCCGCAAAGCGGTATTGGTTTTTGTTTAGCTTAACTGTTCTTATTATTGAAATTGGTTAAAGTTGGTATTAAGAACTCTCTATCATTGGCTTGGCTAGCAAGTGAAATGTTAGGCGCCATCACGGTCCTGACGGTGGGAATTCCGGGTCGTGACAAAATCTCTAATATATAAAATTTTAAGTTTCTACCCAAAAACCATGTTTCTACTCTATGAAATCTTAGATCAAGGGATGAAAATCTATGGATAGTAATAGAAATTAATGAAAAACAAGTTATTCTCTCCAAATCGCCTCCCACAAAGTCTAGGTCTCAAAAATAGAATTAAATGAGCTAATCCCGAAATCCCTTATTTTTACCAAACTGGAGATGTCACAATTACGAACAAGGCCCTTAAGCCTCAGAAGTCGCAAATATGACACTTGCATCACAATTGCAATCTTCACAAATGTGATCCCAGCTTCGCAATGCAAAGCTGTCCTCCCTACCCCTACTTCTCAAATGCGAGGTATACTTTGCAATTGTGAACCTTGCATTTTCTAGTAGATCATCGCAATTGCGATGACTACAACAACATCAATTCCAAACTTAGCAAAATCAGCCCGAAACCAATCCAAAACTCAATCGAGCTCATTGGGCCCCATTCCAAACATACATACAAGTGTATAAACCTTACACAAACTTGCTCAAAACATCAAAATAACATTTACAATAAAGAATCATACATCAAAACTCAAGGATTTTCAAGTGTTCATAAGTTCAAATTCCAAACTTTCAACAACAATTGTAAAGTTTCAAAATCAAGTTTTTTTTCTTTGTAAAAATACATCTAAATTTTCTGAAAACCGAAACAAATCTCACATACAAGTCATAAATCACCAAATAAAGCTATTCAAGGTCTCAAATCACAAAATGAAAAGCTAGAACTCAAAAAGACCTATCGATTTGTTACATTCTCCACCTCTAAAAGAAACGTTCGTGTTTGAACGGACATAAAAATGCACTTGAACTGGTAAAGATATGAGGATATATACTCCTCATATAGGATTCAGACTCCCAAGTAGTCTCCTCAGTCAGTTGCCTTTTCCAAAGCACTTTGACAGAAGAAATATTCTTATATCTCAATTGTCGAAGCTACTGATCTACACAGCTACCGGTTCTTCATAAGTCAAATTCTCATCAAGCCCTTCATATGTGAGACTTTCAAAAATACCTTCTCGCCCTCTGTAAAAGCCACATCACAGACCTTCTTGTCCGCATAACTCTTCTACCTACTTTGTACTATCTGAAGATGCTCCTGAATCAATTTCACCTTATCTAAGGCATCACGAACTATGTCCATATCCAACTTTCTAGCCCCACAAGGCTCAAACCAACCGATAGGAGAATGACACCGCCTACCATATAAATCCTTATACAGTGCCATCTAAATGGTGGACTGGTAGCTATCATTATAAGAAAACTCCACCAATGGTAGCAACTAATTGTGCTGGCTCCAAAATCAATAAAACATAGTCCATCAACATATCCTGAAGGATCTAGATAGTCCGTCTGCGGGTAAAATGCAGTGCTCAACTCCACATGTATGCCCAACTCTCGCTAAACAACTCTTCACAAGTGCAATGTAAACTATGTGCCACGATTTGAAATGATAGAAATAGGTACACTCTTGCTCCAAAATGCACACGCAAGTATACATGGTCGACAAGTAATATAGGATTGTAAGTCTAGATATCGTACCCACAGGGACTTGTGATTAACTATCAACTAAATTAAACCAAACAATTAATCTATTCAAGCGAATCCTAACATATGAATATTTAACTAAAATTACTCTAGAGTAACAAATTAAGAGATTAAAGAAAACAAGTTGGAAAATTATAGAGACGAATTCAATGTGAATGAATATTCTAGAGATATGGGTTAGCTAACAATCCCATTGAGTTTTCCACTTAAATCGTCTAATTAATTTATCTGATTTATTGGTTAGCAGGGTTAATATTGCTCGTAGCCTTCTCCCAAAGTACAACTCGCCTATTCAAGCTAATCTAACGCCTATATTCCTATGGAATTAGAATTAACAAGAATGCATTAATAATTCCTGTATAGTAACCAAGCAAGGTGATTAGGTATATTCATATCCTAACCGTAAATCCGCCCCCCACTCAGAGTTAAGATTTTGCTTTACTCAGTCTTATATGCAATCTAGAATTCCCTATCCCAAGTTCAATCCTAGATTCGTAGATAATATTCAATTGGTGATCAAGCAATCAAATAATTAAGTGCAAGATTGAGTAAATAAAGCAATATAATAAAATAATAAGAAAAATTCAAGCTTCAAACTACAACGTTCATGTAGCACCCAAAACTCTAGAACTAATAAACTATAAGATTGAAGGAAGAGAAGAGAAGAAAAACTAGTTAGAAGCCGCTCCAAGCATGGAGTGTGTTCCTCTACGTAAATTCTCCTTCAATGTATGTTAGATATCCTCCAAATTAGGTTTAAGATCCTTTTTATACGAGTTTGGGGGGGTCTTGGGCTGAAATAACCTTGTCCTGGGCGATGTTGGACAAAAATTACACCACAAGCATCCATCCTAGCTCTAGGCGCCGTCTCTGGTGCTGGTAAATTGCACCTCCTGTCTGGGGCGCCATAGGTAGTGTGGGTCACTGCCTGTCGCGCTGAAAATGCCACCTACCCTTGTTTCGTCCGTTTTGGCTCTAATATCGCACCTTTCGCCCCCAATTGCTCCTTGATCATTCCTACACATAAAAATACCTCAAATATAGTATAAATCAACATATTTTACATCCTAAATCCACGAAACAAAAGTAAAAAATGAGGCAATATACATATAAATATATATATACTTTAAGCTAAACATCATATACCGTACAAACGAACAATCTCTCTGATGTAGATCTGAGTTAACCTCTCTGAAGTGTAAGAAGTCATCACCAAAATAAAATACATAGATTTGGTCAATTTATCCACAATGACCCAAATAGCATCAAGCTTCCTTAAAGTATATGGTAACCCTACCACAAAGCCTATAGTAATGCGCTCATACTTCTATGCTCGTATCACCAACCTTTGAGTCAACCAACTTGATTTCTAATGTTCATACTTCACCTGCTGGCAATTCAAACATCATGAAACATACCCAATAATGTCCATCTTCATCTTATGCCACCAGTAATGATGTTTCAATTCACGATACCTCTTCGTGACACTTGGATGAATAGAATACTGTAATTTTTGAGCCTCCAATCTCACAAATCTATTTTCCAAAGCCTAAATATCCATAGCTAATGGCCTCTCCTCAGCTGGAATAAGTAAAAAATGACATACTCTTTGCCTTACTCAAGGCATCCGCTATCACATTTGCCTTAGTCGAATGATATAAGATGGTGATAACATAATCCTTCAATAACTCTAACCACCTCCACCACCTCAAATTCAAATCCTTCTGTTTAAACAAATATTGAAGACTCCGATGATCAGTGCAAACCTCACATGACATACCATACAAGTAGTTCATCCAAATCATGAACAAGATAAGTTCTTCTTATGAGTCTTCAACTGACGAGATGCATAGACAATCACCCTACTATACTGCATCAAAACCACACCAATCCTAATGTGTGAAGAATCACAATACATTGTATAAGGCCCTGATCTTATGGGAGAACCAACATTGGAGCCGTACTTAAGGTAAACTTGAGCTTTTGATAGCTCACAGAACACTCATTAGATCATTTGGAAGGAGCACCCTTCTGAGTCAACTTGGTCAACAGGGCTACAACAGATAAAAATCCCTAAGCAAAGCGATAATAGTAGCTTGCCTGACCCAAGAAACTCTGGATCTCTATAGGTGACGTAGGCCTGCGATAGTTCTATACTTTATCAATCTTCTTAGGATCAACCTTAATACCATTGCTAGATACAACATGACCCAAGAATACAACTAAGTCCAACCAGAACTAATACTTCAAAAACTTGGCGTAAAGCTGACGATCCTTCAAAGTCTTAAGTACAACCTACAAGTGTTGCTCATGCTCCTCTCTACTATAAGAGTGAACCAGAATATCATCAATAAACACAATCACAAAAGAACCCAAATAAGGCTTGAACACTCGGTTCATCAAATCCATGAAAACCCTTGTAGCATTGGTAAAACCAAATGACAATACCAAGAACTCATATTAACCATAACGTGTCCTAAAAGTTATCTTAGGGACATCTAAAACCCTAATCTTCACCTAACGGTAGCCAAATATCAAATCAATCTTAGAGAACACCATGGCACTGTGTAGATGATCAAACAAATCATCAATACGAGGTAGTTGATACTTGTTCTTGATTGTAACATTGTTCAACTGTTGATAATAAATGCACAACCCTATAGAACCATCCTTATCCTTCAAAAAATACTCGCGCACGCCAAGGAGAATCACTCAATCTAATGAACCCCTTACCAAGCAAATCTTGTAGTTGCTCGTTCAATTCCTTCAACTCAGTTGGATCCATATAGTATGGTGAGATATAAATGTGCTGAATGCTCGGAACCAAATCAATGCAAAAGTCAATATTTATATTAGATGGCATGCCCGATAAATCTGTAGAAAATACCTCCGAAAACTCTCTCATAACCAGTACTAAATCCATATAAGGGACCTTTGCACTAGAATATAGAATGTAGGGCAAATATGCTAAACACACCTTCTCAAATATGCACTGAGCCTTCATAAATGAGACCACCTTACTCGTGGAAGGGCCAAGGGTCCCTCTCCACTCTAATCTAGGCAACCTTGACATAGCTAATATCATAGTCTTGGCATGACAATCCAAGATAGCATGATACGAGGAACCAATCCATGCCAAGAATAATATCAAAATCCACCATATCCAATAATAGAGGATCAATTATAGTATCAAAACCATTAATAATAATAACACAAGACCGGTACACCCGATCAACTACTATAGACTCCCCAATCATTGTGGACACAAAAGTAGGAATATCAAGAGAATCACGAGGTATCCTCAAGTACGATGCAATATATGAAGACATATAAGAATTGCAGAACCCGAATCAAACAACATTGAAGCATCTCTATGACAGACTGAGATAATACCTATAATACTACATCAGACGAATCCGCCTCAGGCCTACCCGAGAATGCATAACAATGGGGCTGAACCCACTAGCATGTCCTTCACCTCTACGACGACCTCTACTTGGATGACCTCCACCACTAACTGGCTGACCCCTATCCATAGCTTGCTAGGCAGGTGGTGTAGCAACTGGTGCAGGAATGATAGCACGAATACCCAGTTGTGGCATACTACTCTACGACCTTGGACAAAAGCTCGCGACATGCCTCAAATTCCCACATACATAGAAAACCATTTGCTGACATGGTTGTTGAACCTGAAATTGTCCCTTATTACTTGAATAACCACCATGGTAACTTTGTATCAGAGGTGCGCTAATGGGAGCTGGAAGTGCTCTAAATGTTGGATGCTCAGAACTAAATCCATAAGCATTATGTCCACCTGATCTACTATGGAAACTTAGAGTGCCGACTGTACTGGTCAAATAGCATGACCTTTATCAAAGTGACCCTTGCATCCAGACGAAGCATCACTGAAACAACCCAAATGACGAGGCCTCTTATCATATATCGCCTCCTGTCACGACCCAAACCAATGGACCGCGACGGGCACCCAGTGCCTTACGCAATCGAGTACCAACATAACATATCTTTCTTATCATAATATTATGGGTAAATGAGCTAGAAAGGCCGTCATGAGATAAACAGAATAAAACAGAAGGGAATACCTGACATAGGACGACCCAACATGGTATACAAACTTATACATGTGACAAACTGGCCTATAAGACCGAAATGGTCATTTGTACACTCAAAACATAGGTGGACATACAATCATCCATATGCATGACATCTGTATACAAGCCTCTAAAAGTACATAAAAATCATAAAGGTCGGAACAAGGCCCCACCATACCAATCAATACATGTCCAAGGAAAACTGACCAAATATGTAACTTCGGAGCAAGTGAAATGTACCAACACATTCTGCTGAGCTAATAGCCTACTAGGAGGATCATCAACCTATCTATCGGGACCTACGGGCATGAAATGTAATGTCTCTAATCAAAAGGGATGTCAGTACAAATAAAGTGTTGAGTATATAAAGCATGAAAAGTAGTATATAAAAGACATGAAAGAAATATAGAGTAAAGGACTCAACTTGTAAGTCTAAATAGCTCAGTGAATCATGGAGAATTTATAGTGTCATGTATATGCGTATAAATGCCATATCATGCATAGGTATTTGCATACATAACTTCATCAAGCCTCTGAGGGCATCTCATCATATTATCTCGGTCTCAATGGGCGAAATCATCAACATATGTCGGTTGATCAGGTGGTGGTACGTATATTATGTCGTAACCTTTCCCTATACCTCATATACATAAAATATGCGTGTATATAATGTCATCTAGTCATGGGTCAATGTACATGTATAACAAACGCAACGCATAATAAAGTAAGTCAATAACATCTCTCGAAATGTCATAAGATCAATATGCCTTTGGTTAATATAATAAAATAAACTTTATCAACTTACATAATTTTTGAGACCCATAAACAGATGATATAATAATAGGATACATGGGGAATCAAGAACATAAACACCCCTAGTACTTCTAAGAATATAGTCATTTGTGAAAGTTGACCGTTTGCTCATTTCATTTGTATCATATGGATCATGTCAAAAGCAAAGAAGGGATAGCCCTAACATACCTTATCACAATTGTCCAATAACCATGTTGAAATCATCTTATCACACTTTACTCTACAACAACGATAATAATGATATCGTTAAGATAATAAAGATGCAACTATCATACAACGAACGACAAGCTTATTTTATATTAAAACGGGCAACATCTCGCTTGTTTTCCTTGCTTTCCCCATGTTCATAAAAACAAAAAGAACACATACAACCTTCAAATATATGATTTCAGCACCACAATACACCTAACATCCCGACAAAACAATTCACTCTACACAACAACAATTGCACAAATGTCACCAATAGAACTACTATTTAACACGACGAGCGGCAAGCTTGGATTGGAAACAACCCCAACTCTTATTCCTATATACCATGTACTTACAACACCATCAACAGGTCCAGCATATAAACATATATATTGACATGACATTCCAACCTTATATCCATCATAAAAGTAACATCAAATAACCCAAAAATATATAACAACAACATGGACAACTTCTAGGTATTGTTTGGTTACTTATTCTCCTATTTACAATATCATCAACATACTTAATATATTTACAAGCATAAAAACAATAATAACATTATAACCAAGCTATTCCCCATGATTTCTAGCCATATAAAGTCATATACACAACTCCAAAATAGTCCAATAAGAGACAACAACCTCTTATACAACTTCAAGTTCTATCTTGTAATTCTTCATCCAAATAACTTAATCAACACATAGATAGGCTTAAGCCCAAGAAATAGGGTGTTACACATACCTTAAATAATCAGAACAAACTCAAACAAAAGCTTACCTTAGCTTACAAGCACCCTTAATGACATCACAACACCATAGATATTCTCTTCTTCACTTAGTCTAACTTTTGATGTTAGTGATAACTAGGGATTTTGATATCTTTTATACTCCATCTTGCTTAAGTTTTGATTAGAAATTTGTACAAAATAGTCCCAAAAGGCTCACAAGTTATGATTGATTGCAGGTTTGATCAACAAAGTGACAAGATGTCAAAGATCAGCTCAAAAGGAGTGAAACTTGCACAAGTGCCAAAGACAAGACAAGCTCAGGCAAAGCAGGCCCAGTGCGGCCTCACACCATTCTATGCGGTCCGCACTAGGAGATTTAGAGAGGTTGATTTCCAAGCAAAGATGCAATGCAGACGCACTAGGTTTTGTGCAGTCCGCACTGAAGGCAATGCGGTCGCACTCGATTTAGTGCAGTCCGTAGAACCCAAGATCAGAGAGGTGCCTGATTTGAGGATTGAAGCCTATGCAGTCTGCGATCCATTTTATGCGGACCGCACTAGAAGCCTATGCGGCCGCAGTCCATTATGTGCGGTCCGCATTGCCCAAGTTCAGAGAGTTGTATTTTCAAGTTCAGAACCCTAGTGCGTCCGCACACCATTTTGTGCGGTAGGCACTAACCCCGCAGGGGCACTTTGTCTAGAATTTTCAGCTTAGTATAAATAGATTCTTTTCCCATTTTTAGGGTATCAGATAGTTTTGTAACATAGTTGCACTCGTGGGTTCGACCTTCTTAGCCATTTTGGGCAATTTTATCTACTTTTTATCATTGAATCTTGTTATTTACCTTAGTGATTAATTAATATGAGTTGTTCTTCATCTATTTCTTGCTTTTCTTCTTTAGTTATGAGTAGCTAGACCCATAAGCTAGGGTTGTGGCTCAACCCTAGTATGGGTAATTGATGGGTCTTGTATTTTAGGGCTAGATTGACTATGGGTGTTTGATATTTGGGCCAATTTCATGGTTAATTGCTGAATTAGTGGTTGCAAACACTAGTTTGTGTTTAGTTGACTAGGGCTCTTCTTGAGAAAGAGAGCCTAAGCCTCCGAAATTGGTCCAACAAGGAATTGGGGCATACTCAAGAGATTGATAGCCCCAATTAAAGGGTTAAACCTCGAGAGAGTAATACCCGACTTGAACCCTAGTTGCTTGTGAAAATTTGCATACCCAATTGGTCTTGAGAAAGTCAATTCGGGCAAAATCACTCGAACCACCGAGAGGTGTAGAGTGGGTAATATCGTGCAACAGTTATATCATACTCCTCAATTATGTCAATCGTGTCTTAGATTCAATTACCCGTCAATTAACCATCTAGGTGAAAGTCATTACCCTAGTGCCTTTTAAACAATTTGAACAAACCTTTTTAGATTAACTCTTAGCTTAATCTAGATGCATTTACCATTTGTAGTTGATAATAGTAGAAGTAAAATGAAAACCCCAAAAATGATTAGAAGTGTAATTTGGAACACATACACAATCCTAAACTAGATAGATACTCGATTCCAAATTCTAGCTCTCTGTGAAAATCGATCCCGATCCTAAATCGGGTAAAAGCTGCTCTGACCCTCTCTCGCTACTCAATAGTAGTGCGGAGTAGGCCGCAATCACTTTTTGGCACCATTGTCGGGGAGCTAATGGTTTTGGCTATCTATTTAGTTAGTTTTGCGTATTGTTCTTCTTTCCTTCTTTGTTACTTACTTGTTTGTGTCGCAACTTAGGTACCAAATGGTAGCGAACAACGCTAATAACCCTCTTGGAAATGTGATTGCGGGGGAGGAGGTAGATGATGTCGGAGATGATGAGGTGCCTCTTGTACCTCAAGGATAACGTAGAGGCCGCAATGCCAATGCTAATCCCAATGACAATATTCCAGACCCTCCTCCGCCACCTCCAAGAGTGGCTCCCAGAGTACTTCCAAACCAGGGCTATGCGAGTGGTCCTACCCCGAATCTGGGCGGGCAATTTTTAGATAACCAATGTGATGTTGACCTTACTTGAGTAGTGTAGGTATATCACATGCGTTGCAACTCAAAATGCCTACAAACATCTCAATGGGTTCGTGGATACATGCTGGGGGAGCAAGCAAACGAATGTGTTCGAGGATGCTCTTAGGTTGAGACTCTTCCCATTCTCACTTTGGGGGAAGGCATTAGATTGGCTCGAGAGACTTCCCATCCATTCCATCACAACTTGGGATGAGTTGGCGGATAAATTCATTGCTAAATATTTCTCGCCGAGACATATGGCGGCATTGCATGATGAGATATTGGCCTTCAAGCAAGAGCCCACAGAACCTTTGCATGAGATTTGGGAGCATTACAGAACGATGGTGAAGGAATGCCCCAACAATAATATGACCGAGGCTATGATCCAACAAACTTCTACTGGGGTATTAACACCACAAACCAATGCATAGTGAACCAACTAGTTGGGGGCAACTTTATGAAGCTGTCGTATGATGAGGCATGTGATATACTTGATGAGATGGCTGACACTTCTTCTGCATGGAAAAGTAGAGCAAATATGCCCCAGGGTGACCCCATAGTTACTCATTTGCACAAGGAATTGCATGACCATGGGCAAGCTATAGCGGAGTCGACAACTATTATGAACCAATTGGCTAAGGCATAGTTGCAACAAGTCCAAAACCCTCGCCAAGCGAATGCCATGGAGGGTGTCAATATGCTTGTCAACAAGAGAAGGCAAAGAAAGCAACAAAACCAAGGGAATTCTGAGCAATTTGATGATGACTGTGATGGATTTCAAAATGATGGTTATGATGACCAAAGTGAAGAGGTTCAATATGTGAATAATTAACAAGGCCAATGGGGATATTCTTCCAACCAACAACAATGGAGACCTCAAAGCAATTGGGGCAATCAACAACAAGGCAATGGTAATTGGGGCAATCAACAACAAAACAATGGTAATTGGGGGAAAAACAACCAAAACAACAACTGGGAAAATCAGAACAACAATGAAAGCAACCAAGGGAATTGGAATGGTAATAACAACAATTGGGGTGGCAATAACAATCAAGGTGGATGGAACAATAGAAACCAAGGAAATCGGGGGCAAGGCTTTCAAAGGCCCCCAAATGTACCAACAATCGAACAATCCACCCCTATTTCCATCTCAAGGTCCTAGTTTTTCTGGCAATGATATGAGTAGAATTGAAATGATGTTTGAATAGATGATGAAGAAGAATGCGAATTCGGATGCACAATTGGCTTCCCACAATACCTCTATCAGAAATTTGGAGGTATAGTTAGGCCAAATCTCACAGTCTTTAAATACTCGCCCTAAGGGTGCTCTACCAAGTGATACGGTAGTGAACCCGAAGGGTGGAAACAATCATGTCATGGCGGTAATAACAAGAAGTGGGAGAGGCAGTGATGTGAATGCCTCCAAACAAAAGCAAATCTTAGATGATGATGTTGAGTTGCAAGAAGATGAAGTCCCTTTGGTAGTTGAAGATGTGGTTGAAGAAAATGTGAACAACGAAGTGAGGATTGATATTTAAGATGTCGAGGTGGAAACTCAAAATGATGTGAACCCGTCTAGGGAACACATAATAGACATGCCGGAGCCGGGTGTGCCTAAAGCCAAGGCTTCTTTGCCAAGGCCACCTTCACCTTATCCTCAAAGGCTCGCAAAGCAGAAAAATGATAATCAGTTCAAAAAGTTCACTGATATGATGAAGATCTTGTCCATCAATGTGCCTTTGGTAGAGGCTCTTGAACAAATGTCGGGCTATGCAAAATTCATGAAAGACTTTGTCATAAAGAAGCATTTTATGGATTGTGAAACTATAAAGATGACTCACCAAGTTAGTGCTATAGTGCATTCAATGGCCCCGAAGCTTGAAGATCCTGGTGCCTTCACCATTCCTTGCACCATTGGGAGTGCGGATTTTGCCAAGGCTCTATGTGATTTGGGAGCTAGTATCAATTTGATGCCCTACTCAGTTTTCAAAACTTTGGGTATTGGGCAACCTAGGCCGATTTCCATGAGGTTACAAATGGTGGATAGATCGACGCAGAGACCCTTGGGTATTATTGATGATGTTCTTGTCTGGGTGGACAAATTTATCTTGCCAGCTAATTTTGTGATCTTGGACTGCGAGGTGGACTATGAAGTTCCTATCATACTGGGCAGACCTTTCCTAGCTACGCAGAAGGCATTGGCAGATGTGGAAGCAGGGGAACTCACCTTCCAGGTGGGTAACGAAAAGGTGGTCTTTAATGTGTGCAAATCTATGAAGCAACTAATAGTACCGAGGTGTGCTCTTTTGTTGACCTTGTCACAGCAGTGATAATTGATGACACCAGTGCAATGATCAATGTGGAGGACCCATTGGAGGTCGTATTGCTGAATCTTGATGTCAATGAAGATGAAAGCCGAGTGGAGTGTGTGAATGCTTTACATGGAATGGGCTCTTATTCTTATGAGCCTAGGAAATTGTCTTTGGATCTCGAGAATAGAAAGACTCCACCAAGTAAACTTTCAATTGAGGAGCCTCCGGTGTTGGAGTTGAAACCACTGCCTCCACACCTCAGGTATGAGTTCTTAGGCTCAAATTCTACTTTGCCAGTTATTCTTTCTTCTTGCCTTACTAACATGCAGGTTGATGCCACATTGGCGGTGCTTTAAAAGCGGAAAAAGGCAATTGGATGGACTTTAGCTGATATTCGGGGAATAAGCCTCGTATTCTGTATGCACAAGATTATTCTAGAAGATGATGCAAAGCCTTCCTTGGAGCATCAAATGAGGTTGAACGAGGTAATGCAAGAAGTTGTGAAAAAGGAGGTGATCAAGTGGTTGGATGCTGGGGTTGTGTACCCCATCTCTGATAGCTCTTGGACTTCGCCGGTACAATGTGTACCGAAGAAGGGTGGCATGACCGAGATTACAAATTCCAAAAATGAGTTGATTCCTACAAGAACCGTCACCGGTTGGAGGGTATGCATGGATTACCGCAAGTTGAATAAAGTGACCCGCAAGGATCACTTTCCTTTGCCTTTCCTTGACCAAATGTTATACCGGCTTGCTGGGCGTGCCTTCTACTGCTTCTTGGATGGGTATTCTGGGTACAACCAAATCTTGATTGCTCCGAAAGATCAGGAGAAGACCACATTCACTTGTCCATATGGCATTTTTTCCTTCTCTAGTTTGCCTTTTGGATTGTGTAATGCACCAACTACATTTCAGCGGTCTATGATGGCCATTTTCACTGATATGGTGGAAGACATTTTGGAGGTGTTCATGGATGACTTTAGAGTTGTGGGGGATTCATTTGATGAGTGCTTGAAGAATCTTGATAGGGTGTTGGCCCGTTGTGAAGAAACCAATCCTGTCCTCAATTGGGCGAAATGCCACTTTATGGTGGAAGAAGGAATAGTTCTTGGACATAAAATTTCGAAGCATGGCATTGAAGTGGATAAAGCAAAGATAGATGTGATTTCAAGGCTCCCTCTCCCTACATCCATCAAGGGAGTTCGAAGTTTTCTTGGGCATGCGGGGTTCTACCGGAGATTTATCGAAGACTTTTCGAAGGTAGTGAATCCCTTGTGCAAGTTATTGGAAAAAGATGTTAAGTTCGTGTTTGATGACAAGTGTATGCAAGCCTTTGAACTTCTCAAGCATAAGCTGACCACCACTCCTATCATCACCATGCCTAATTGGAGCTTGCCTTTGAGCTCATGTGTGATGCGAGCGATGTTGCGGTTGGGGTGGTTTTGGGTCAAAGAGTGAACAAAATGTTTCATCTGGTGTACTATGCGAGCAAGACAATGAATGATGCTCAAGTGAACTATACGGTGACCGAGAAGGAACTTTTGGCTATTGTGTTTGCTATGGAAAAATTCTAGCCATATCTTATGGGTGCTAAGGTTATTATTCATACCGACCATGCCACACTCCGGTACTTGATAATGAAGAAGGACTCCAAAGCTAGACTGATGCGATAGGTCTTGTTACTTTAAGAGTTTGATTTGGAGATTGTGGATCAGAAGGGTAGTGAGAACCAAGTGGCAGACCACTTGTCCCACTTGGAGGAAGAGGAGATGCCTCGTGATGGCCTAGAGATCAATGATTCATTTCCCAATGAACAACTCCTTTCAGTGTCGATGAACGATATACCATGGTTTGCCGATGTTGCTAATTTCCTTGTGACTGGTATAATCCCGTATGAGCTCTCTTCTAACCAAAGGAAGAAGCTCAAGCGGGATAGTTTGGATTTCCATTTGGATGAGCCGTACTTGTTCAATATTTGCACGGATGGTGTGATCTGAAGGTGTGTCCCGGAGGAAGAGCAATTAAGTATCTTGGAGGCTTTCCATTCCTCTCCCTATGGTGGACATCATGGCGGGGCGAGGACACCTTCTAAAGTTATTAGTTATGGGTTTTATTGGCCAACTTTATTCAAAGATGTGGGTGATTTTGTGAAGAGATGCGATGAATGCCAGAGAGCGGGTGGAATTTCGAAGAAAGATGAGATGCCTCTCAATACAATTCTTGAGGTTGATATTTTTGATGTATGAGGCATTGATTTCATGGGCCCATTTGTTAGCTCTTGCAGGAACACTACATTCTTGTGGCGGTTGATTATATTTCAAAGTGGGTTGAAGTTGTGGATTTGCCCAACAATGAGGCCCGGAGTGTTGCATTTCTCAAGAAGAGCATTTTTATAAGGTTTGGTACTCCTCGTGCAATCATAAGTGATGGGAGGTCTCATTTTTGCAATAGAGCTTTCGACACTTTGCTTTCAAAGTATGGTGTCAATCACAACGTTTCTACCCCCTATCATCCTCAGGCAAGTGGTCAAGTGAAAGTTTCCAATAGGGAAATCAAAAGCATATTGTCAAAGACGGTCAATGCAGATAGGACTGATCGGTCGAAGAAGTTGGATGATGCTCTATAGGCTTATATGACTGCTTACAAGACTCCGATTAGTATATCTCTGTATCTGTTGGTGTTTGGGAAAGCTTGACATCTACCGGTTGAGTTAGAGCACAAGGCCATGTGGGCTTTGAGGAAGCTAAATCTTGAGTGGGATGTTGCAACCAATCTTCTTGTGGAGCAGCTTAATGAACTTGATGAATTCTGATTCCACGCCTACTCCAGTTCGTCCTTGTACAAGGACTAAGATGAAGTACCTTCATGATAAATATGCTCGTGGAAAGGAGTTTAAAGTAGTTGATTTGGTTCTCTTAATCAATTCTCGGTTACGTCTGTTTTCGGGTAAGCTTAAATCAAAATGAAGTGGACTGTTTGAAATGGTGCTGGTGACCATTTTTGGTGCTCTTGATTTGAAAATCAAAAATGGAGAGGTCTTCAGAATTAATGGGCACCGGGTCAAGCATTATCTTGGAAAAATTGATGACAGCCACGTGGTGGCACTTCTTAATTTCAAATGATGTGATAGTAACCTGCGTCGTGCTGCTCCGTTAAATCAGGCGCTTCTTGGGAGGTAACCCATGTGTTTTTCTTCTTGTTTTTATTTGATTTTCATTTGTAGAGTAGGATTGATTTTTGGGCTAACTGGTTGTGAGATGTTACAGAATTGTGTTAATGCAGTGCAGAACATAGTGGAAAAAAAGTGCCAGGCCTCTGAAGTTGTTAATGCGGCCGCACTACATTTAGTGCGGACCGTACTGGTGAGGGTGAAATGTAGACCTCTCTGAAGTTTGCCACTGCAGCCGCACTACATTTGTGCGGTCGGCAGTGGACCACTGCGGCCGCAGTCCATTTTGTGAGGACCGCAGCGTGTTGCCTCCTCAAGCTTGAAAATAGATGTGTTATGCGGATTGCGGTCGATTTTGTGCGGTCCGCACTGGTTGGTGAGACTGGGCCCTAGGTCCTTTTCTATAAATAGGGCCTAAGGCCCTCCTTTTACCCTTTTCGAACCTTTGAATCTCATAAGCTTTAAGACACTGTTCATCACTTCCCTTGCTTGTAACTAATTGTTTGGACTCGTTATTCTTCATTTCATCTCATATCTGGTACCATTACATTCCTTTTACTTGTTCTCTTTTGTTAATTTCTTTTAATTTGTGTTTTTTTTGCTTCTCTTCTTCCCCTACTTTCTTTTGTAGAATAGATTAAGGTAGTTAATCTTTCGATTAATATAGACATAGTTAGTTACATATGCTGGGCAAACTCTTAGGGACAGGACTTAGGTGTTAATTAAGCTTAAAATCAAAAATTCATGAACCCTAATTTAGTGCCACAGCTGGGAACCCTAATTTAGTGCCACAGCTGGGCACTTGGTGTGGACCGCGGTCGTCTTTGTGCAGTCCGTGGTGCCCCTGTGCAGTCCGTAGTACCATTTTGTGCGGACCGCACTGCCTAATGTTCTGAAAGCTGAATCCCAGGGAATGCGGCCGCACTATATTTTGTGCGGACCGCATTGCCCCTTGTGCGGCTGCACTACATTTTATGTGATCCGTACTGCCGAGATACAGAGAGTGGGTAGTCTGAACCCCACCTCTGTGCGGACCGCATGACCATTTTGTGTGGTCCACATTGACCCCTGTGCGTCCGCACACCATTTTGTGCGGTCCGCACTAGGTGACTTATGCAACATGTCTGCAATTTTTTCTCCTGTTTTGCAACTCTTTCTGCAACACTGCTTTTCACTATCTACTGATTCTAACAAGCTTACTTGATTGTGGTTGCAGACAATGATAAAACAATGGGGTAAAGGATCTAAACAACCTAGCAGAAGTCCATCCTCCTAGGGAGGGAAGCAGAAAATGATAAAACTCACTCCCAAGCTATGCAAAACATCAAAAAAATGAGGAAGATGATAAAAGCTGCTGACAGAGCTATTAACATGTGGGAGAGTGAGTATGAGCCCTCCCGGGAGATCTCTTCGGACTCTGTGCCAGAATACATCCCTGACTGGTCGGAGAGGAACAAGTTGAGAGACACACCTCCGGCATCCCCCGCTGCACAAGCTTCCATAAACATTTCTTCTGGGTCGTCTGAGGGCTCAGGTGAAGATAGTGGGGAATACTCCACCTCTCCCATAGCTTCATTATTTGGAGAGGGTGCAGTAGGTGATGAGGAGGAAATAGGGGGAGAAGAGGAAGTAGGAGAAGGAGGTGAACCACAGGTGGGGGGTATTGCTAGAACTAGGAAGCCGGAGGTGTGGCAAGACCGGTTTGTTAGTGAGGTAGTATATCATAAATTCTGGGAATGGTGGCCAGTGAGAAAGTTGATCCCGGAGAGGAGTTTTGTAGATAGAGACTTGCTACCTCACAACCCTAATGTAAGGAGGCAGTTTAAGGCGAGAGTAGGCTAGGAACATTTTTTGGATGAGTGTGTGGATGCCAATGAACACTTGGTCAAGGAATTCTACACCAACGCTGCCTACATCAAAAAGGGCTCCAAGGTGATCAAGGTTCGAAACCTGAAAGTGATGTTTGACGGGAAGACAATAAATGATTACCTTGGCTTCAATGAGGAGGATGAGACCCTATACATGGCAAATATGGAAATGAGCGAGGAGGTCCGTCTCTGGCTAGCACAATACCTGGCAATCTCGGGTACCACCCCTGACTGGTTGACTGCGAGCGTCAAGATTCTGAGACGTAGTCTGAATTTCGAGGCACGGGGGTGGGAGACATTTATATGTAGCAGGTTGAACCCCACGACTCATGACAACTCCCTACCTTTTCACCGAGCAGTTTTGGTGGCGTCAATCATGGCAGGGTACCCAATAAATATGGGGAATGTGATGTCAAGAATTATTACAATTGTGGGTGCTGAGCATGACAGAAACTACCCGTTCCCCAGTTTTCTCACTATGTACTTCCGGGATCTGAAAGTGGAAAAGAGGCCCTTCAACATCAAAGTCAAAGCGAAGGCCCCTTTTTCCTGGTACAACATGCAGAGGGATGATAACCCCAAGAGCAAGAATTTCAAGGGTACAGTTACTGCTCCAACTGGCAGTCTGAAGAGCCAGTTGTGATAGTGACTCATGCTGAGCCTGCCTCTACTTCCACTGCTATCCCTCCTAGTCCATCCACCTCAGCGGACCCGAAGATTCCATCCTTTCGTGCGCATCCTATTACTGCCCACCGACTGAGCCAGGCACATCTTAGTATAAACAACTGGATGCAGACTGCGTCATCCAAGTTGTCCACTCTCACTACCACGGTAGAGGCTCAGTCGGCACCTCCACCCCCACAGGTTCCCCAGTCGATAGAGGATGCTCTCAAAGAGATTTTAGATAACCAGAAGAAAATCCTCGATACTCATATGGTGATCACAAAGGCAATTGCTTCGCACATCCAGTCTCTCAAAGAGCTTGCTAGGGAGCACAAGAAATTAAGGAAGACGCGGGTTTCCAAGTAATGCTGTATTTTGTCCCGGGCCCGGGCCTTAGTGGGCCTAACGGGCCGGGCCTCGCGGTCCCGGGCTTCGTGGTCCCGGGCTCTGGCGGTCCCGGGCCTGGCGGTCCCGGGCTTCGTGGGCCTAATGGGTGGAACCGGCCCGTGACGGGCCTAAGCCCACATGGTCCTGTGCTTAACGGGCCGGGCTCGTGGGCTTCGCGGGCCTAGCGGGCTTTTTTTTTTTTTTTTTTAGACAATTTCTTGTAGTATCATGGCTATATTAAAAATATATATGTAGTATATATGTATATCTAATTATTAAAGTGCTTGATGAAAAAGAAAATAACAAAACAATAGTAAAACACTAAATTGTCATGCATAAATATCACTTCTTGAAGTATATTATATTGTATCTTATGTATATATATTCTCTTATATATTTTCTTTTAGTATATATATTGTATCTTATGTATATATGTTCGCATAATATATTTTCTTGTAGTATATATATTGTATATTATGTATATATTGTAGCATAATATATTTTCTTTTAGTATATTATATTGTATCTTATGTATATATATTCTCTTATATATTTTCTTATAGTATATATATTGTATCTTATGTATATATATTCGCATAATATATTTTCTTGTAGTATATATATTGTATCTTATGTATATATTGTAGCATAATATATTTTCTTGTAGTATATTATATTGTATCTTATGTATATATATTCTCTTATATATTTTCTTGTAGTATATATATTGTATCTTATGTATATATATTCGCATAATATATTTAAGAGCTTGGTATATATATTGTATATTATGTATATATATTCGCATAATATATTGTCTTGTAGTATATATATTGTATATTATGTATATATTTTCGCATAATATATTTTCTTGTAGTATATTATATTGTATCTTATGTATATATATTCTCTTATATATTTTTCTAAGTATAGACAAAGAAATATTGCGAAAAGAAGCTCATGGGTAGAAGCAATAAATTTTATTACCAAAAATGACATATCTTTCTTAGTCATCCTTCCCCCAATGGAATGAGCACAACAAGGTACTAATACCACCATTAGAAGGAAAAAAACTAAGGAAGATGTGCCAAAATACAAGTTACATATTATTCTATGTATTATCTCTAACAAATCTCATAAATCCTTCAAGGTTCGGAGGAGGTTGCGTTGGTGGTGGTGGAAAAGAAGCTTGTTCATCACCACTTCCGGGCGAAGCCGAATCCTCCGCAAGTTCCGCTATCATTTCTTCATAAGCTTCATCTATCGCCGGTTGTGCTTCTGCAATTCCAAAGTTTCTTCTTTCCGAGCGGATCCAATCTCTAAACAATACTGATTTTTCCAAGCTATCCCTCATAGACGCTCTATGATCACCTATTTGCAGTCTTGCTTGACTGAAAGCGCTCTCTGATGCAACAGTTGAAGCTTGAATTGATAAAATATCCCGAGCCATCTTTGCAAGAACAGGAAAATGTTTTTCCCTTGCCTTCCACCATTCCAAAAGATCAAAAGGGCCGTCTGGATTCTCCTTTTCAAGTCCCTGAGACAAATAAACTTGAAGCTCATTTAGATGTGAAGTTTCATCAGCATTTCATCATCATCTTCACCACCTACCCGAGAATTAAACGTTGCATTAATTGGGTTTCTATATTCATATGCTACTACTAAACTTTCGTACATACAATTCCATCTAGTCGGGCAAGGTTTAGGAACCTTTCTTTCTCTAAGGCCATATTCATCACATTTTTTAAAATACTCTCTAAGTCTACTTCTACGGTTTGAATAAAAAAGCCAATTAAGAGCCATTCTAACCTTTTCAATTTCTATGTTTAATATTCGCATACCATCACCGATAATTAAATGATAAATATGACAAATACATCTAACATGGAAAATATTAGTAAATGCAGGATTTAGTGTTGTTGTAAGCATGCCTATAGCACTGGTGTTACTAGAAGCATTATCCATTGAAATTGCCATTATTTTATCGCTAAAGCAAAAATATCTACAAATATCTGCAACAGTGTTAGCTATAAATTTACCTGTGTGACGCGAATTAATTATTCTATATGCAATTATGCGTTTTTGCATTATCCATTCCTCATCTATCCAATGACTTGTAACAGTTAGGTAATCACAATCATTACCACTTCTACCAATATCAGTAGTAATAGAAATCCGATTAGGTATATGAGTAAATAAATAACGCAAATATTGTTCATATTCATGTTTGAATTTATAAATATCACTCTTAACTGTTGCGCGAGGCCAACCTTTATAAGTAGGATTAAACACTCTTCTAATATAATGAACCCAATTAGGATTAGAAGTAAAAGTATAAGGTAAGCACATAACAGTAATCATCTTTGCTAATTCTTCACGATCTCTATTTGGATCGTAATATAAAATACCTCCAGTGACAGTGTTAATTCCTGGTTGAACTAGATTTGAACCTGTACTAGGGTTAATCGCAGAATCTACACTTGTCCCCTCTAGATGCGCTTTCATTTGAAAAAATCTAGCCTTATCTCTAGGGTGTGTTTTTATGTGCCTAGTCAAACTACCTGTGCCGCTACGGTCTCCTACATATTTATGCGACATTAATTTCCCACAAGTTTTACACTTAGCCTTATTTTTTTCTCTTACTTGAGTAAAAAAATTCCAAACTAATGATGTTTCTAAGCGTTTAGCAGGTTCTCTATTAAAAGTAGGAGTTTCTACAGGTGGGTCGACCGGTGCATCACTTGGGTTATTAAGAGGACTAGTAGGTGTATCATCTAAA
The DNA here is from genome assembly GCF_000715075.1 of Nicotiana tabacum. Classification (NCBI taxonomy): domain Eukaryota; kingdom Viridiplantae; phylum Streptophyta; class Magnoliopsida; order Solanales; family Solanaceae; genus Nicotiana; species Nicotiana tabacum. The sequence goes on along the minus strand of NC_134087.1, from coordinate 140,334,334 downwards.
TCCGGTGCTTGAGTTTCATCATCATCCTCATTTTCCTCATTATTTTCTAAGATGGTTTCATTAGGATAAAGAGCATTCATAATTTCATCATCTAATCTATCACCTGGTGCAACATTATGATAAAATTCACTATCGGTAAATTGAAAACAAGGGTGATCACTATCAAGAATTACGGAAGGAGGAGGACGTCTAGGTTGGCGACTACTTTCAACTTGCTTATCTTTTCTAGGTCGGGGAGCCGGGGGAAGGGTAGTTGGTTGGCCACTACTTTCACCGGTTTTATCTTTTCCTTTACCAAACATTTTTTTCAAAGTAAATGCCATATTAATTATAATTATGCAAACTAAACCACACAAAAATATATTCTAAAAACGTAAGAGTTGAAACGAGTTTACCGGATTGCCGAACAACTTCTTGAAAATTGAAAATCGTTGAACACTTGAAAACTTCAATTCAACAACTTCACAATTTTTCACGAAATTTCAACAATAAATTAAGTAATTGTAGTAGAGAGATTGAGAGAGATTGAGAGATATTGAGAGATATTGATGAATTGGTGAATAAAAATGAAAGAATGAGGGGGTATTTATAGTTGAGAAATGGGGAAAAGTGTAATTATATAAAGTTTGGGGTTAAAATAAAGTTTGGGGGCCAAATGGCCATTTTTTTAACTTAAAAACGGTCATATTTTCAGCCCAAACGGCTAGATTTTAAATATGGCCGTTGCAGTTTTTTTTTTTTTTTTTTTTGAAAAATAGCCGTTGGGCCCGCCAGGACCGGCCCAGGCCCGCCTGCCGGTCCCGGGCTAAACGGTCCCAGGCTCGTGGGCTCACCCATGGAGACCAGCCCGTGACGGGCTCAGGAGGCCCACCAAGACCGGCCCACCAGGCCCACCAGGCCCGTTAGGACCGCGGGCCCGGTCCGGTCCGGTTCAGGCCCGGCCCACCGAGCAGCATTACTTCCAAGGAGTCCGTGAAGGCGCCGGGGGTTGATGTTGACCGGTTGAAGGCAGACCAGCTGCCTTTGGACTTATTGCTTGATGATCCTATGCCAGCAGCTCATCCCCAGCCAAAGCAGTCATAGAGGCCTCCAAAGAGAAAAAGGATGATTCCCAGAGCGGACGATGCAGTCAACCAGTTGGCAGACCCACCGGAGGCCTCCTCCAATCAACCACAAGATGCACCTCAGGAGCCTGTCCAGGCCCAAGTCCCAGCAGCACAGCAGCAGGCCACAGGAAACCAGTTTGATGTTCCCGAGCACAGTGAGGACCAAGGGGCCACTCAAGAGACCATGCAGGCAGACGGGCCATAGGAAGTTTCTATATCCTTTTTCCCTTTCTCTTTTTGGTGCTTTATTTAGTTTAGTTGGCATTGGGTACAATGTCAGCTTTCATTTGAGGGAGTAGGCCCTACTTTTGATGGATTCATTCGGATAATTGTATACATTTGATACTTTTTATGCTTTCTTTATTTTTCATCTTTGGTTTGTATATAATTTTAACATTTCGTTACATTTCTTGCACTTTTATTTTACTTTGGGTCTGTATATAAAGTTATCTTACATTGTACATATTTATCTCATCTATTGTATATTCGACAAATCCCCTCTTGTATATATTCATTTTACTTTCCGCAATTTTTCTTTCCATAGCTTCTTATTTGTGATTCGTAGCTTCTTGTTTTGAAAGTTTGCAATAAGCCTTTGGTTTTCTTAATGCCATGGTTCTTTCCAAAGGTGGAGTGTTGTGTGAACCGAGTGGCTCTTCCCAATGATGGATGGCATGACAACTTTCTTAAGGGTTTGAGTCTGTTTTTCTTTTTGTTTTTAGTAGTTAGTAGTTAAGGGTGCCTCAAGCAAAGTTTCACTTGGGCCTAGCACATTTGCCTTTGATCTTATGGTCAAAAACAAATTGTTGTGTTTAGAATGGTGAAAGTCGTGGCCTTGAGACTCTTGTGATGGCCGATAATCACCAAGTGGTTTTTCGGGACCATTGTGTGCTCAAATCTTATCTAAGGTTGTTGTGGGCCCCCGACTTTATGTCTTTAGCGATCCCATAGCTTGTGTGGTGAGTAATTGCATTGCAAGTCCAAGTCCCGAGCCATTGGTCTAGAACTTGCCCTGAATATTTGTTGAGGCAAAATCCTAAGAAAATTTTGACTTGAGACATGATTATAAGCTCTCCTTGGTCCAAATGATAGCTTCAACACTTCCACAACCTACCAATGATAAGATCCCTAGTCAACCCTTTTGAGCCTTAGACCTTTTTCCTTCAAAACCCATAATACAAACCTATACCCGTTTTAAAAGATACTCTCTCTTGGCACCCGATCTTTCCTTAGCACATGAAAAAAGTATATGTTTGGGGGGAGAGACAAGGATTGCAACAAAGTGGTAAAAGGGCACAAAAATGAAGAAAAGGAAAGGCAATGAAAAAGAAAGAAAAGCAAAAAGACAAAAAGAATGTTCAATATGAAAGAAAATAAAAAGGGATTCAAGAAAAGCAAAGAATGAAAGGTGTGGAAAGTTGAAAAAGGAGAAAAGGTTTGAAATGTATAAGAAAGAGTGACAGTGTGTCTCTCTAACCCCTTAGAAAGAAGTAAAATGACTCAAAGAGTCAAGTGAATATGTGCCAAATGAAGCAAAAGAAGTGCTTAAGGAAAGATGGAACCTACTTAGACCAAACATTTCCGACCCTGAACCAAAAGCCTTCACCATGACTCCACAAAATCCCTATATGATCTTGAGTTGAATGAAACTTACATTAGTGGTGACTTACATAAGGGGCAAGCATATGGTACCTAGAGTCGGACTTGTGACTCTTTTTCTTGAGAGAGATAAGTGAATCCATTGACCTCATTTTGAGTGCCATTATTCTAAAGGTGAGGTTTGCTTAGGGAAAGTTGAGGATGTGTGAGTTTGGGTTCCACAACGACCAAAGTAATAGAAAAGAGCTTTTTTGATGTGTTGAGTCAACTCTTGATGCTCTTGTGTCGCACTAAATCCATGGTGTTTAAAAGAGTGAATGTTGTTAATGATTCATTTGAATTGAGGGCAATTGTTAGTCCCAATTGAGGCTAGATGAGGTCACTTTAGGTCGGCTGAATTTTATTGGATCGACTCTTAAAAGGTGGGTCTTATTTTGTTTGCTTGAGGACAAGCAAAAACTTAAGTTTAGGGGAGTTGATAACTAGGGATTATGATGAATTTTACACTCCTTCTTGCTTAAGTTTTAATTAGAAATGTGTACAAAATAGTTCTAAAGGCTCAAATGTTGTACTTGATTGCAGGGTTTGATCAACAAGGTGATAATTTGTCAAAAACCAGCTCAAAAAGGAGTGAAACATGCACAAGTACCAAGACCAAGGCCAAACTCAGTCAAACAGGGCCAGTGCGGCCGCACACCATTCTGTGCGGTCCGTACTAGGAGATTTAGAGAGGTTGATTTCCAGGCAAAGATGCAATGCGGACGCACTAGGTTTTGTGCGGTCCGCACTGAAGGCAATGCGGCCGCACTCAATTTAGTGCGGTCCGCAGAACCCAAGATCAGAGAGGTGCCAGATTTGAGGATTGAAGCCTATGCAGTCTGCAGTCCATTTTATGTGGACCACACTAGAAGCCTATGCGGCCACAGTCCATTATGTGCGGTCCGCACTAACCCTGCAGGGGCACCTTTGTCCAGAATTTTTAGCTTAGTATAAATAGCTTTTTTTCATTTTTAGGGTATCAGATAGTTTTGTAACGTAGCTGCGCTCGTGGGTTCGACCTTCTTAGCCATTTTGGGCAATTTTATCTACTTTTCATCATTGAATCTTGTTATTTACCTTAGTGATTAATTAATATGAGTTGTTCTTCATCTATTTCTTGCTTTTCTTCTTTAATTATGAGTAGCTAGACCTATAAGCTAGGGTTGTGGCTCAACCCTAGTGTGGGTAATTGATGGGTGTTGTATTTTAGGGCTAGATTGACTATGGGTGTTTGATATTTGGGCCAATTTCATGATTAATTGCTGAATTAGTGGTTGCAAACACTAGTTTGTGTTTAGTTGACTAGGGCTTTTCTTGAGAAAGAGAGCCTAAGACTCCGAAATTGGTCCAACAAGAAATTGGGACATACTCAAGAGATTGATAGCCCCAATTAAAGGGTTAAACCTCGAGAGAGTAATACCCGACTTGAACCCTAGTTGCTTGTGTAAATTTGCATACCCAATTGGTCTTGAGAAAGTCAATTCGGGTAAAATCACTCGAACCACCGAGAGGTGTAGAGTGGGTAATATCATGCAACAGTTATATCATACTCCCCAATTATGTCAATCGTGTCTTAGATTCAATTACCCGTCAATTGACCACCTAGGTGAAAGTCATTACCCTAGTGCCTTTTAAACCATTTGAACAACCATTTTTAGATTAATTCTTAGCTTAATCTAGTTGCATTTACCATTTGTAGTTGATAATAGTAGAAGTAAAACGAAAACCCCAAAAATGATTAGAAGTATAATTTGGAACACATACGCAATCCTAAACTAGATAGATACTCGATTCCAAATTCTAGCTCTCTGTGGAAATCGATACCGACCCTAAATCAGGTAAAAGCTGCTTCGACCCTCTCTCGCTACTCAATAGTAGTGCGGAGTAGGTTGCGATCAATTAGGATTAGGTAAAACCAACTTGGATTAGATGTGGAACCTTGGAGAACTATTAGAGAGGTGTTGAGAGAGTTTAGGAACTGTCCTTGGTCGAAAATGAACCAAAAATGAGCCGTACAACCCCTGTAAAATGTTCAAGGGTCGTCCACTGTCTAGTGGGTCCCATTGGGAGCTGCTTGCGCGGTCTCGCGAAGACACGAATATCTATCTACCCTTATGCCATATCAATGACCGATCTAATGTGTTAAAAACTAGAGTCGTATATCTTCAATTTGGTAGGTTGATCACCCTGTAATTCCATGTATATTGGGAGAAAAACTCAATTACATTTGACCTAATTTTCAGCACATTTATGAATGTAACTTGTGATGAACTTTGCCAACTTTTGTTCCACAACTCACTTGACTTCAAAACGTAATACACGACTATCATACGACTAAATTAACTTATAACATAACCTCATTATCATGTTAATCACCCTAGTCTTACCCCAAAAGTACATGTTATAACATTCCCAACTTGTCGACTTTCGACGAAATTTATCTTCTTCGATTCTTTTAGCTTCTAAGCCTTCCAACCCTCTTGTTACTTATTATTCATAATCTTAAATATTTGTAACCTCAAGGTAACATGATTAACTTGCTTTATGCAGTTTTAGATATAATCTCATTTCTGAGCTTACATCAATTGTCTTATGACATACTCTCACGTACGAAAACATGGGGTGTAACATCATTCCCCCCTTTGGAATATTCGTCCTCGAATGTTGACTAATGCATTTATCAGTCTCATAATGGATAGGTCTTATAAATACTTAATACTATCCTTGCCATCTAGGCAACTATTTTGTGAATAAATCCAAAGGCCATGTCATTTCCCCCTTTAGGCCTCTTTCTCACACCATGTCATTTTCCTTCAACTTTTAGCCAATCTTTAGGCCTCACTTTGTGAACATGTACATAACTATGACAAGCTATCCCTATGGGCATCTATAGGTGTACTGAAGTCCTTTGCTTGGTACTTTCTCGAACTTACGACTATTGTTATATCTTGTTTCATAGACTTAGTTATATATACTTATGGCTTTACTACATCTAGGTAGGTTATACTATACCATAACACTTACTTTAGTTTATTATTACCGAGGTCTGCTACCCAACTCCAGGTTACTCTCTCGCTGATTATCCTCTATATATAAATCTAAGTCCTTTAATGCTTCCTCATTACCGTTTATCTTAAGAATGACGACCTAATATCATCAGGTACATTGTAACTTTTATCCATCCATTGTTTATTCACCTTAATGTTGATCCATAATATACTAATGATAACTTGAAACCTCTTACATAATACATTGTCACTAGGGCTCACGTCGCATCGGGGAATATTTGAAGTTATTTGCCTGATCCACCTAGGAATGATACTATACTTCAATAACCGCATTTCATAGCATCCTAACGTGATTCATCTTATGGTGGTATTCTAATCCTATAAAATTCATGAAATCCCTTTTCTTTAAATTATTACTCAATCAAAGGTCTAAACATTATCCTCTTATCTATCACCATTACACTCTTATTCTACTACCAAGGCAACGTTTCATATCTTCTAATTGCTCCTAGTCTTAGAATCCTCTGAGTTCATGTAGGCTGTACCGAGCTTTCTATAACTTATGGAAACCATCATCTCTCTTGTTTTGATGGGTTTAATCCCGAGGACTTACCTATTCTCGTCATCTTCTCACTCACCTTTTCTTATCCTTACTCCTGTCTACCTAAAACCTTGTCACTCTATGATACTTTAGCTTGCGACCTACACATATCCAATGATACTACTCACAACTTTCCTTTAACTTGTTATCACCATAGATTTCCTTTCGTGCCTCTCACTTGTCTTTAGATGTAAGAAATTACTTTTCTTGGTCATTCTGCCACTTGTTTCATGAATACATGGCTTATCTTATTGCCCATGAATACTGGAATTTTCTATAACTTATATGATCTCAAATATCACTTTTGATTTTCTTTACTTCCCGTTCATTAGCCACTATAGGTGCCACTTTCTTATGGAGTGCATAAAATATTGTAGTGAGACTGTCGTTACAAGACCATTTCTTCTTCAAGTTACTATGCTTAGGTCGAAGCCTTCTTCTATATTTCCTCAGCTAGTCTTTCGTTATTGTACTTAGGGGAGATCCTCTGACTCTTGTAAAGCTACGAGCTTCTTACATCATATACCCAATGGAATTTTTGATGTTCTTGCTCGCCTATAATTATCCCTAGTTACTTACCTCCACGTCCTTGTGCTCGTAGGGTTGTTTCTGAACTGAAATTTTTGACTGTCTTTCCAGTGGCACTCTCTTTTATTTCTGTAACACTTACACGGTACCTTTAACTACCCCAACTCATATTTGAAAATTTCTCAAGGATTACGATGTCATATCTGCGAGAATGAATTCACTATGTTGGGGTTCACTACATTTATCTTGTACGATCCGCTGATTTATCTGTAACCTCTTGTCTAGCCATACCTAGACTCTTCCTGAATCAACTACTAACTACTCGTTGGTCAATTATCATATCAGTATTCCTCTTAATATCTCTTGGGTTATTTCCTTTGTCTTAACTTACCTCTCGCGCTGGCGGCTTATTTATCAAATGTCCATTCACACATATTTATTAATAACATCCTGGCCGAGAACCCTTATTGCCGCTCCCCGACATCATTGTTGCATAATGTTCTAGAGTCGTAATATATCTATAGGATTTGAATAAATGAAATCTCATCCCTTTTGCCTTTTTATTGCATTCTTCCTTTACCATTCCATAGTTACTTGAACCACTTAACTCTGACTTAATACCACATCACACCATCTTCCCCCCTCTATTCATCTTTGGCGTCTTTTCACATCTTCACTGATTCTTACTCACCTTGCGATAATTCTTCTATACCAAGGATAATTGAATTTCTTACGTATGAAGGTGCCACCTAGTGTAACTGGCGCACTTAGTCCCTTAAGCTTAACTCTGCTCACAGTGCTTGATTTAGGGAAGCATCTTTCTGAATGACCTTTAAAGGTTATTCTTCTATTGTCCATACTATTATTGCTTGAACGCGATCTATGAAATTCTCATGATGCCGACTATTATAAAATCCCTCAGTCCCTAATTCATGTTCAGTTTATCTTTTTCACTGGCCCATACTGATTTCTATTACTCTAGGGTCTAACTTTTTCTTCTGGTAATCACATTGGAGTCACCAACTTATTTCTCAAAATGAGGACATGACTTTATGGCTTATACTCTTATATTGTTTCGAGGCTTGTCTCCTATTGTCTTTCCCTTCACTTTACTATAGACTTTGTCATCCTGTCATATTTTGATTTACCGTTATCACTCATTTATCACATCTTACTCATAATATCTTCATTTTGCTCTCTTTTTATTCTCCTGCTAATATTTTTTTCTATCATTTATTCTGAAAACTTCAACAATAATTCTTTCGCTTTTAGATCCCCTTGCTCCATCCACTGGCTTTTCGGGTCGCCTAACATTCTCTCTTGACTAGGTACGAGAGCCATACTAAGGCAAATATTTATCCCTTCTAGGATTCCAGTGCCTATATTTTGAAATTTATAGTATTCATATCTAACTGTACTATTCTAGAGTGCACTATCTGGGTGCCTCACAAGGAGAACTATTACCATGTTTGCAATATCCTTCAAAAATGTTAGCTAACACTAACAATCCATACACCATTTTGGGTTACTCTAACCCAACTGGATCCTGATATCTTGTCCTTCTCTTAAACTATATATGTTAGCTCCATAGGGCATAACTGAGATGGGTGTGCCCAATTGTACACACTAACTCAAAATGTTTATATTTCTCTGCCTGAATTGTAAATACTGATAATCTTAATTTACTGGGTACCTCGTACTCTTCTTCACCTTGCTTCTTTTACTTGTTGAAACATCTATCTACCTTTTGATTCTCTTATTGCTTTTTACCATATGGGTGGATAGACATTCATGCCTTAGGGCTCCTTATCAAGAAGCTTGCACGTCTTAGTATACACATGATCTGCTGAAGACCTCACATTTACTCATCATAAGCATGATGCAAAATTGAGTTCCTATTACTCAACTCTTCCACAACCACATTCAATCTCTTACCAATTGTCTTTCTGAATGCAGGTCTCATTGTATTACGAATAAAATAGTATTTAAAAGTTTGAATTCATAAATTAAGCTCTAATACACGATCTAGAGTAAGAAGAAAGAGTGACAACCCTAAATACCCTTAGCCTCCTACTTATAAGTGTGGCGCACAACACACCTATCAAGAAGACTCTACTAGACACGACTTGTAAACTCTCTAAGATATAACTACTCTGATACCACTTTTGTCACGACCCAAAATGATGGGCCACGACAGGCACCCAGTGCCTTACTCAACTGAGTACCAATGTAACGTGTCTTTCTTATCATAGTATCATGGGTAAATGAACTAGAAAGGCCGTCATGAGATATCCAAAATAAAATAGAAGGGAATACTCAACATAGATGTCCCAACATGGTATACAAACTTATACATGTGATATACAGGCTTATAAGACCAAAATGATTATCTGTACACTCAAAACATAGGCCGACATGGCCATACAATCATCCATATACATGACATCTGTCTACATATCTCTAAGAGTATATGAATATCATAAAGGTCGAAACAGGGCCCTGCCATACCAATCAATACATGTCCAAGGAAAACTGACCAAATATGTAACTTCGGAGCAAGTGGAGTGTACCAACACATTCCGCTAAGCTAATAGCCAACTAGGAGGACTATCAACCTATCTATCGGGACCTGCGGGCCTGAAACGCAATATCCCCAGGCAAAAGGACTTCACTTGTAAGTTTGAATCGTTTAGTGAATTATAGAACATTTACAGTGTCATGTATATGCGTATAAATGTCATATCATACATAGCTATATATGTACATAACATCATTAATCCTCTAAGGGCATCCCATCATATCATCTCGGCCTCAGTAGGCGAAATCATCAACTTATACCAGCTAATCATGTGGTGGTGCATATATAACGTCGTAACCTTTTCCCATAACCCATATACATAAAATATACACGTATATAATGTCATCTGGTCATGGGTCAATGTACATGTATAAATGAATGCAATGCATAATGAAGCAAGTCAACAGGATCTCTCAAAATGTCATAAGATCAATATACCTTTAGTTACTATCACGAAATAAACTTTATCAACTTATGTATTTTTTTGAGACCCATGAACAGACGATATAATAATAGGAGACATGGGGAATCAAGGAAATAGGCACCCCTAATATTTCTAAGAATAGAGTTATTTCTGAAAGTTGAGTGTGTGTGCTCGTTTTGTTTATATCATATGGATCATACCAAAAGGAAAGAAGGGATAGACTTAATATACCTGATCATAATTTATCCAATAACCATGTTGAAATCGTCTCATCGCACTTTACTCTACAACAACAGTAATAATGCTATCGTTAAGCTACTAAATTTGCAACTATCATACAACGCATGACAAGCTTATTTTATATTGAAATGGGCAGCATTTTGCTTGTTTTCCTTGCTTTCCCCATGTCCATAAAAACAACAAGAACACATACAACCTTCAAATATATACTTTTAGCACCACAATACACCCATCAGCCCAACGACACAATTCACTCTACACAACAATAAGTGCACAAACATCACCAACAAAACTAATATTTAACACGACGAGCGGCAAGCTTGGATTGGAACCAAACACCAACTCTTATTCTCATATCCCATGTACTTACAACACCATTAATTGGTCCAACATATAAACATATATAGTGACATGATATTCCGACCTTATATCCATCATAAAAGTAACATCAAACAACCCAAAAAAATATAATTACAACAAGGACAACTTCTAGGTATTATTTGGTTGCTCTTTCTCCTATTTACAACATCATCAACATAAATAATATTTTTAGAAGCATAATAACAATAAGAACATTATAACCAAGATATTCCCCATTTCCATCCATATGAAGTCATATACACGACTCCAAAATAGTCTAATAAGAGAGAACAACTTCTTATACTACTTCAAGTTCTATCTTGTAATTCTTCATCCAAATAACTTAACCAAAACATAGATAGGCTTAAGCCCAAGCAATATGTTGTTACACATACCTTTAAATAATCAGAAAAAACTCAAACCAAAGCTTCCCTTAGCTTACAAGCACCCTTAACGACATCACAACACCATACAGATTCTCTTATTGACTTAGGCTAACCTTTGAGGTTAGGATTAGGTAAAACCACCTTGGATTCAACTTGGAACCTTGGAGAACTGTTAGAGAGGTGTTGAGAGAGTTTGGTAATTGTCCTTGGTCGAAAATGACAAAAAATGAGCCGTCCAACCCCTTTAAAATGTTCAAGGGTCGTCCACCGCCCAAGTGGATCCCATTGGGAGCTTCTTGTGCGGTCTTGCAAAAACCCGAATATCTCTGTACTAGGATGTCATTTTGATGAAAAATTTAATGAGTTAGAAACTAGAGTCATATATCTTCAATTTGGTAGGTTGATCACCCCGTAATTCCATGTCTATTGGGAGAAAAACTCAGCTACATTTGACCTAAGTTTCAACATATTTATGAATGTAACTTGTGATGACCTTTGCCAACTTTTGTTTCACAACTCGCTTGACTTCGAAACATTATACACGAATATCATACGACTAAAATAACTCATAACATAAACTCCTTATCATGTTAAGGACCCTCGTCTCACCCCAAAAGTACATGTTATAGAATTCATAACTTGTTGACTTTCGACGAATCTTATCTTCTTTGATTCGTTCAGCTTCTAAGCCTTCCAACCCTCTTAGTACTTGTTATTCATGATCTTAAATATTAGTAACCTCAAGGTAACATAATTAACTTAAATATAATCTCATTTTTGTGCTTACATTAATTGACTTATGATGTGCTCTCACGTACGAAAACATAGGGTGTAACACCTTTGTCCCATGGCCACGAATACACTCAATCCTCCTATCAATCTCAACTACTTGAATAAATGATATTCAGCTAAAAGTATGCATATTTTTATGTATATTGCCTCGTATTTTGCTCATATCTCGTAAATTTTGGACTTGTAATGTTGCTTCCAAACGCACACGCAAGTATACGTGGTTGTACAAGTAATAAAATGATAAGTCGAGTGTCGAACCCACAAAGACTTATATCAACTACTCACTAACTCACCAATATTGTTATTCAGTCAAGCTAGATTTGAGTTCAAGAGTTTAATTATATTAAACTACAATTCAAAGTAATAACTAAATTATCAAGCAGTAGAATGATTGTTATGTATTCGATAGAGACAAATATTCCAGGGTTGTGATCGATTCACCAATCCTATTGTGTTCTAGTTAACTCTCCCTCTCATACAATTCACTCATGGTTGTTAATTAATCGATAATTGTTCTCATAGCCTTCTCCCGAAGTACTACTCACCTATTCAAAATAGATTAACGCCTATATTCCTATGGAATCAATCTATTAAGAACGCATTACGATTACGATAGTTAATTAAGCACGGTAACTAGGTATATTCCTATCCTAACCACAAATCCGCCCCCTCCCCTGCTCCCCCTAGGTTAAGATCATGCTCTCTTCAATTCTTCTCTAATCTGAACACAGCTTCCCAAAGCATAGAATAGATAGTAAATAGAACCTAACTGCTGGCCAGAATATTAAGTAATTAATCACAGAATTGAAGAAACAATCATATATTAGTGAATTATAATCGAAGTTAAGTCAACGTTAAACAACAATATTCATGGCTAAATCTCAACCCCAGAACAATGGGTTTTTAGCCACTCATGATACTAGCAAACAATTGCATAAGTTTTGAATAATTGAAAATACTAGAAAAGATGAAGAAATTTGAGATGTTCTTGCTCCCGGATGTTTCTTGTGTGTATTTTTCCTCCAAAGTGGTGTCTCTCCCTTTAAAAATAGGCTTAGTATTTCTTTTATACATGTTGGGTAGGTCTAGGGCCGAATAAACCGTGTCCCGGGCAAAATAGGACAAAAATCACGTCAACGGCGCCTTGGATAGCGCCAGGCGCCCACCAGGGCGCTGCCCAATCTTCAGCTTCTGTTTCCAGCGCCACAGGTGGTGCCAGGCGCTGCCTGTGGCACCTAAATGCACATTTTTTTTTTGGTTTTGTTCGTTTTGGCTATAATTTTGTGCGTTTCGCCCCCAATTGCTCCCGAATCATTCCTACACATGAAAACACTTCAAATTAATATAAATCATAGCATTTAACATCCCAAATTCATGAAACAAAAGTAAAATATGAGGCAATATACATAGAAATATATATATGCTTTACGCTAAACATCAACACCCCACATTTAAACTCTTGCTCGTCCTCGAGCAATGGGACTATCTAATAAACCCCCAACTACGTACACGTCTCAATTATAGAGGAACACCGTAACTTTTAACCACACACTATACCCTTGACTATGATCAATATCGGCACACAAGCATGAACACACAAAATTTCACATTCTTCCTGTTTAAGCATGCCCAAGTATAACCCTTTAATTCAATTAATTTCAACAACCTATTTGTCACCACCCAACCTCAAGAGCCGACTTGCAACCACTAAGCACCCTCAATTCATGCACTTACCCAACAAGAACGTTTACAAATATACTTTAAATATAGAGTGAATATAGATATTCCACACATTCAAATATACTTTAGAATATAGATTAAGGACATCGCACAACTGAACAAAATTTGCTCACTCTCACAAAGAGTTCATATGCATCTCGTGATCGTACCATAAGCTTTCCCATAGTGTATATCTCTACTAATTTAAGCTAGCCAAATCTAGGATCAATTAGGACTTTAAGGTTGTAATATAGGCTATGGGACGGGTATGATACATTTAGAAATAGCGACTAACCCTCCTAAGCACTTTAATACACTACATTCACAATTCAAGCACATACTCTTTTCAACCAATTCAATTGTCATATACAACATAGTCCTCTTTTCAATTAAGCATTTCTACATTATTTGACAATTCAATTGTCTCTTTTTTTTTTCACACACTCCATACATTAAGGTTCATTGGCTAGTGTCTTTTGATTTCAACTTTAGTGCACCAACGGGCCCTTCCATAGTTCCACTCAAAAGCTACTCCCCAATCTCTAACCTTATTTCTTTTAGCGACTAAGTGCCTTATGAGGTAAAGGTTCAATCAATGTCTAATTAAGAACAAAATATACGGCTTGTAATGTGGGTGCCAAAAGAAAGGTCTATAGGCTCAAAGGGGCTAGCAACGAAAATTTTATTTTTATGTGACAAGCACATCCATGATCAAGCAAGAAAATACCTACGTCATCTCCTAGATTAGCACAACTTACAATTTCGCTTCAATTAACAAACGAGGCAAGTTCTAGACTATACAGGATAGCACAGAAAACCACAAATCCTCTCACACACATTGCACATGACTTAATCAAGACGGCTCTATTCAACTCTCAAGTCAAGAAAGCACACATAATTGAGGAATTTAAGCAAGATTGCACTATGTATCATACGAGTCAAACGACTGAGAAAAGGCATCACAAAATAGGCTATTTACTTTACTTAGGCTTCACAATTCAAACCAAATACACGGGAAAACAGAATGTATGTCCTAGCCTAATGTGCCAGCATCAACCATGTCAATGAGTATTTCAAAGCGAATCAGTTTTTTCCTAAACTATTCCTAAAGAAAAATAAAGTACCCGATTCAAGCTACATCCTTGGAAAAGAACCGGTGCCCAAAAAAAAACTAAGGAATACTACCTAGCTATTCTAAAAAAAATCTTTTTGGTGTTTTTTAATCGAACTTTTATCCCTCAAGAAAATTGTCCAAAAGATCCATCGTCGGGACAAGTCCGAGCTTTTTCAAAAAAAAATTCTTTGGTATTTTTATACTTTTTTTTTCTTTTTCTTTTGATTTAAAGCAACTAAACTACACTAGACTAACTACACTAGAACTACTAAAAGAAACAAATTAAAGCAAGTTGATACAAGATATATAGCTACAGCACAAGTAATATTCCTCCCACCCCACACTTAAACTATGCATAGCCCTCGATGCAAGTAAAAATGAAAAACATAGTAGGGTGAAAAGAAAAACTCCCTGTCAGGCGGAGTCCATCTCCGCAGCATGCCCTCCACCAGCAACTCTGGGCTCATCATCCGGTCCTAGAGGCACCAAAGTCATGGGCCCCGTAGCACCATTCACATCCTCATCCTCAGTGTCTGAGCCCTTGACAGTGTTGACGTCCTCTGACGAGTGAACAGGGCTGCCAGGTGCAATCCCCAACATCTCCTTGGACGTGCTGGACAAGTCTTTGCATACGTTCCTCGTCTGTAATACCTGCCCTGCTCATGAGTAAGTTCATCGAGTTATAAAGGTACCTATTGAAGTTCTCATATCGCTCCATCCGGGCTGCGGGGGTGAGTTTTAACAATGTCTCCAATAGAGATGTGATGTCCATAAGCCCTGACGGAGCCTCCACCACCTCATCATGTCCTGGGTACTCCGGCACTCCTCGAAATAGCATATACTGAGTGAGTAAGTTTCCGAAGAAGAACTGCCTAATCTGTCGCCCAAATCTCGTGCAGGCCATCTCACTGAGCATAATCGCAGCCACATTAATGGGTCGGTCGGTCATTAAGAAGAAAATGACATACACTCTAGCGGGATTGCAGTCGCTGCTATGCTCTACCAGCATGAGTCTCGCTTGTACAAAATTCTGCCATACTTTTGCAGCTTTGTTGAAGTTGGAGCAAACCATAGAAAGGTGAATGTTGCCTGCTTCATTATCTACTTAGCATTGGAATCCAAGCCACAAAGAGTGTGACGTATCAACTCATATTTCGGGCTTCTGATAAATCGTTGGAGTCTCCTTGGATTAGCATTCTCAACACCCAAATAGTCCCATAAAGACTCTCAATCCATCGGCACATCCTTCCCTCTTACACATGAAGTGTCCAATTGGTAATCCCAGTTAGCATACACCTCTCGAACCATGCTCAGGTTTGCAGGCCCCGGGCATTCCAAGAACTTATGCATATTTAGAGCTCGCAGCCTACCAAGTACCTCCGGGAAGTTTCTTTCTATGGTCGTGGTATTAATAACTATCTCAGAAATGTACCATCTAGATGGCATGAAGTCCCTGTGCCATGCAATAACTGTAGCATCGACCAAATCCAAACAAGGACTCGACCTTAATGGCGCCTGCTAAGATCCCTCGGCAACCTGTTTTCTTTTGGACTACCATGGAGAGCTTTCTCCCTGCTTTCGATTTTTGGGCGCTGGAGAGGTGATGGAGGACTTTCCAATGCCCTTGACTTTTCTAGAACCATCACGAGCCATAGTATCCTGCAACACAAATAAACATGAATGTGAGAACTTGTCAAGAAATATGCCTAAGGTTGTCGTGCAAGTCATGAAATGACCCCACACTTAAAACCGAAGGCACAATGCACACTATGTCACAATTTTGGATCCAACATGTACAAGTGTTGCACCCTAAAGTTATGGGTACTCAAGACTTCCCCATGCCACACAATAATGATTGATCATGGCTACGCGAATTCACATGAATGTAAGTAAGAGGCATATGGTATGCACCTTTCACAACTACTAGACTATACTAAATTAGTCAAATTTACAAGATTATACACAGATATTATATAAGATAGATGGTGTAGGAACATGTATTGCATCAAAGACACACCCCTTAGCATGTAAAAGCATCCCTACACACCCCACACTTAGCCCAAATTCGTACACAAATATACCCAGTTACTCAGACTTCACCGGTGCACCAAAATCCTCATTCAAGCATTTTAACAAACACCTTGCGGGCATAAAGTGTGCGCATCTAATTCAATAATGGTGGAATATGGTGGCCCTCCCAATTTTAAATGAAGTAGAGGGAATTCTAGTTTACTACTCTGTATACACATTAATCACACAATTTCGACCAACACAAGCCACCCACCATAAAAATTACATAAGAACTACATAAAAAATTGGGGGATTAGGGCTCTTGGGAATGGGATGTATATTGTTATCTACTCATTAAAACACAAAAAGAAAGAGAAGGAGAAGAAGAAGAAGAACATACCTATAGACTGGAGAAGGAAACCAAGAGAGAAAGAAAAATAGGAGATTTTTTTTTGTGAGGAAGAAGAGAGGACGCGGCAGAAGCAATATTGAGAAGGGAGAGAGAGAAGCGTGTGTTTGTAGTGAATTTGTGTTGAATTTGAAACTTGGGTTATAAGTTAAGTTGGGTTGGGGATGGGTATGGCTATTAGGATGGGTTAGAATGTTAGTATAAATAGGTATTTGGGTGGGGTTAAATGGGCATGGGTCAATAAAGAAATCAAAGAAATGAAAAATAAAAAATAAATAAATTAAAAAAAAACTTACCTGATCCGCCCCCAACCCAGTGCCTTGCGCCCTGCCTAGCGCTGGGGCTTTTGCACATACTGTTTCAAGCACCCCAGGCAGCGCTGGGTGCTGTTTTCGCAATTTTTTTATTTTTTTGGTTGAATCATCCTGATCCCCCGAGCCTTTTATATAACCAATTTACATGTCCTACGCCATTCTACTTATCATTTCTACGCCTAAAAAGAAAATACAAATTAAGAAGTTAAACTAGGAAAGCAATAAAAATTGGGTTGCCTCCCAACAAGCGCCTGATTTAACGTTGCAGCACAATGCGGAGTCTCGCTTACTCATCAGCGAGTACAACCTTGGTCTTCTCACGATTAATCATTCCTCCTCAATAGTTCTTGACTCTATGTCCATTCACCAAAAATTTCCTTTCACCATTTAAAGCTCGCAGCATGATTGCACCATAAGGAGTGACTCTCACCACCTCAAACGGACCTGACCATCTCGATTTTAGCTTTTCAGGGAACAGCCTTAGCCTAGAATTGAATAATAATACTTGTTGGCATGGATCAAAGTGACGCGGCTTGATATGCTTGTCATGCCATCTTTTTGTCTTTTCTTTATAGAGCTTAGCATTTTTATAAGAGTGCAACCTGAACTCATCTAACTCATTCAACTGCAAAAGTCTTTTCTCACCCGCGGCTTCAAGGTCCATGTTCAGCTTCTTAATAGCCTAGTATGCCTTATGTTCCAGTTCAACGGGCAAGTGACATGCCTTCCCATAAATAAGCTTGTAAAGGGACACCCCAATTGGCATTTTATATGCAGTTCTATATGCCCATAAGGCATCATATAACTTTGTATCCCAATCCTTCCTATTCACACTCACCGTCTTCTCTAATATTTGCTTTATTTCTCTGTTTGACACCTCAGCTTGCCCACTTGTTTGAGGATGATATGTTGTAGCAACTCTGTGGCGAACTCCATATTTAGCTAGAAGGTTATTCAACAACCGATTGCAAAAATGAGTCCCCTCATCACTAATTAAGGCACATGGAGTCCCAAATCTCGAAAATATGTTCTTTTTCACAAAAGCAGCTACCACCATGGCATCATTTGTTGGCAAAGCAATTGCCTCCACCCATTTTGACACGTAGTCAACTGCTAGCAAGATGTATTTGTTTTCTCTAGACGATGGGAATGGTCCCATAAAATCTATCCCCCGCACATCAAAAAGCTCAACTTCTAGTATGTTATTCAAAGGCATCCCATGCCATCTTGTGATTGTTCCTGTTCTCAGACATTGGTCACACTTCTTAACAAATACATGGGCATCCTTGAATAGAGTTGGCCAAAAGAGATCGGATTATAGTACCTTTGCAGCTATTCTATCTCCTCCATGATGGCCCCCATAAGGTGATGTGTGATAATCATACAACACTAATTCCACCTCCTTTTCTGGAATGCATCTCCTCATCAACTGATCAACACATTACTTGTACAAATATGGCTCATCCCAATAGTAGAAGTTCACATCATGTAGAAATATCTTTCTAGCTTCAGATTCGATTTCAAGAGGAAGTACCCCACTCACAAGATAATTTAGTCTACGTACCATGGGGGAGGGTCTTGCGTGATAGAAAAAAGTTGCTCATCGGGAAAGACTTCTTTAATTTGGCCACCCTACTCCATGTGATTGTGATTTTCCATCCTTGATAGATGGTCAGCTACTTGGTTCTCTGTCCCCTTTCGATCTCGTATTTCTACATCAAATTCCTGCAGCAACAAAACCCAACTCATCAATCTAGCCTTAGATTCCTTTTTTGTAAACAAATTCCTGATTGTTGCATGATTGGTATGTACTATGACTTTCATTCCCACCATGTATGCACAAAATTTCTCAAAGGCCCACACAACAGCTAACAACTCCTTCTCAGTGGTGGTGTAATTCAGTTGTGCATCATCAGGAGTCTTACTCGCATAGTAGATGGAATAAAACACCTTGTCCTTCCTCTAACCTAGCACTGCCCCAATTGCATGGTCACTCGCATCACACATAAGTTCAAATGGTAAGGACCAATCAGGTGCCACAATAATGGGAGCAGATGCCAACTTCCTTTTGAGTTCTTCAAATGCCTTGAGGCAAGCATCATCAAAGTTGAAAGTTACATCTTTTTCAAGCAGCCTGCACAAAGGAGTAGCAATTTTTGAAAAATCTTTAATAAAGCTCCGATAGAATCCCGCGTGTCCCAAGAAACTCCGGATACCCTTCACTGAAATAGGTGGAGGTAATTTTTCAAACTCCTCCACCTTCACCTTATCAACTTCAATGCCGCTCCTAGTTACTCTGTGACCCAACACGATGCCTTCTTATACTATAAAATGGCACTTTTCTCAATTCAGTACTAGATTTGTTTCTTTACAACGGACCAGCACCTTGCTTAAATTCCTCAAGAAATCATCATAAGAAGACCCAAAAATTGAAAAATCATCCATAAACATTTCTATGAATTTTTCCACCATGTCGGTGAAAATAGTCATCATGCACCTCTACAAAGTGGTTGGTGCATTACAAAGACCAAACGGCATTTTCTTGAAGGCAAAAGTAACCATAAGGACAAGTAAAAGTGGTATTTTCCTGATCCTCTAGGCATATGACAATCTGATTGTATCCCGAATAACCATCAAGGAAGCAATAATATTCATGCCCGACTAATCTGTCTAGCATTTGGTCAATGAATGGAAATGGGAAATGGTCCTTGCGGGTTGCTTTGTTGAGCCGTCTATAATCAATACAGACTCTCCACCCTATCATAGTGCAAGTAGGAATTAGCTCATTCTTCTCATTCTCAATCATAGTCATTTCTCCCTTTTTGGGCACACATTGAACTGGGCTTACCCAGTTGCTGAAAGAAATAGGAAAAATGATACTTGCATCGAGCAACTTGATTACTTCCTTTTTCACCACCTCTTTCATAATGGGATTTAACCTCCTCTACTGCTCCACACTACGGCGGTGTCCATCCTCCAAGAAGATTTTATGCATACAAACCGATGGACTAATTCCCTTGATGTCAGCAATAGTCCACCCAATAGCCTTTTTATGCTCGTGGAGTACTCTGAGCAATTTTTCTTCTTGAATGTTGGTCAAGCTGGACGAAATAATCACGGGCAATATCTCAGAGTTCCCCAAATAAGCATAGCGCAGATGCGTTGGAAGCGGCTTAAGTTCTAGCTTCGGAGCTTCTTCAATAGATGGCTTAGGAGGGGTTGGAGTGACAGGCATGTCTAACTCCTCAAATTTTCCAAACCCATGGACATAGCTACAGACATATTTAGTACTTGCTCAATTTCTCCCATCATTGCATCTTCATTATCTTCTTCATCCCCAATCAACACTCATTCAACAGGATCTACAAGGCTCATATAAGGCACTAACGATGTGGCATCACTCTCCACCACAAAGATCATGGATAACTCTTCATAGTGGGCTGGCAACCTAAGTGCTTTATAAATATTGAATACCTCCACTCGATCACCTACTCTCATCGTCATCTTTCCTTTGCAAACATCAATAATAGCTCGGCCCGTGGCTAAGAATGGATGCCCCAAAATAAATGGGACTTCCTGATCGGGCTCGTAGTCCAGGATAATGAAATCAGCAGGGAATATGAAAGACCCCACTTGAACTAGCACATCTTCAATCACTCTTTCAGGATGAGCAAGGGAGCGATCAGCCAGCTGTAATATTACCGTTGTTGGGCGTGGCTCACCCAACCCCAATTGCTTGAACACAGATAACGACATCAAATTGATGCTCTCTCCAAGATCACATAAGGCTCTCCCAACTGCATGTTTACCAATCGAGATTTGGATAGTGAAACTACCCGGGTACTTCAATTTCTGAGGTAACTTGCTTTGAATTCTTGAGCTACACTCCTTAGTGAGTGCCACGGTTTCGAACTCGGTCAGCCTCCTTTTATTTTCCACTATGTCCTTGATGTACTTTGCATATTTGGGCACTTCTTGTAAATTTTCAACCAATGGAATATTAATTTGCACCTGCTTCAAAATATTTAAGAAACTTTTTATATGTGGTGTTATCTTTTACTTTCTACAATCTTTGAGGGGATGGAGGTGGTGGCCTTGCAACCACTGGTGGGGTTTGCTCAGCCACCGCCTCTCCAGCTGCTTCTCGGACTCCTTAGATTTTGCTGATGTTGATTCTATAGTGGCTGGCCTCTCATTAAAAGTCACCTATTTGCTCTTTTTCGATAGAACCTCTTCTAATTGTCTCTCATTCCTCAATGACACGGCATTAACGGATGCCTTAGGATTAGCTTCAGTGTCACTTGGAAGAGCTCCAATGGGTCTAGTGTTTTGAGCACTAGCAAGCTATCCCATTTGGCGCTCCAAATTTCTGAAAATGGTCCTGAGCTGTTGATTTTCAAGCAATAACTTCTTCAACAAATCATTCCTATTTTCTTCTACCTGTTGAGGTGGCTTCTGTGGTTTATTGAAATTTCTTTGGGGTCTATAATGAGTCTGATTTGACTGATTTCCACCAATGAGAAATTGGGATGATTCTTCCAATTTGAGTTGTAAGTGTTCCCATATTGTGCATTCCGATTCATTGGACCCCTGCTATGTTGCCCCACATAGTATATATATTCAGGATTCGTGGGCACATGTCACTCATATGATTGTCACCAAATAGTTCGTATCAAATAGACATTTGTTGTACATGTTGCATCTATTGTGACTGTTGCATTGTCATTCTATTCATCTGGTTTGTCAATTTCCCTATATCAGCCCTCATGGTCGTGAAGTCATCAAACTCAATCAACTCGGCTGCTTTCTATTTAACTGCCTTGTGTGAATCCCCATCTCCTTGCCAGTTATGATCATTAGCAGTGAAGTTATTCAGCAAGAGTTGGATTTCACTATACGATTTTGCCGTGCAACTATCCCCACAAGCTGAATCAAGATTCATCTTTGAGGTCTCATCTAGCCCGTCAACAAAAGTGTGTCCCAATACCTCATCAGTCTGGCAATGATGTGGTCAGTCTCTGAGTAGCTTCTTGTATCTTTCAAAAGTTTGACGAAGTGTCTCACCATCCCGTTGTTCGAACCTAAGAATCTGACTCCTCAATGACTTTGTCTTCTTGGTGGGGAAAAACTTGATTAAGAATTTCCTTGCTAGATCATCCCAAGTATGGATTGAGTTCGCGGGCTCTTTCTGTAATCATTCCTTAGCTTCCCCCAGCAGTGAAAAGAGAAAAAGTGTCAGCCTGACATAGTCCTTGGAAACGTTCGGATAATTGTAGGTATCCATAATTTCCAAAAAATTCTGAATGTGCCTCTGCGGATCTTCATGAGATAGACCCATATATTGCCATGTGGACTGAATCAGCTGTACCATGTACTGTTTGAGTTCAAAATGCCCTATGATCTCAGGCTTCACAATATCCTGAGTCATATTAGCAAGATTCGTCCTTGCAGCTTCTATCACTGCACGCTCTGCATTACCTGCCATCTCGATTGGTTGTGGTTGAACTACGATGTCCAACTCTCTTTCTATTCTAGTTCTAGCTTCGACCTCCCTCCTCACTCTGTGAAGTGCCCGTTCAATTTCAGGATCAAGAGAAAGGAGATTGTTTGCACTTCTACTCCTCCGCATTCAAGAGAAGAGCATGTGTTAACACAAACAAGGTAAACTGAAAATTAAAACTTGAACAAATAACTAATAAAAGCTTACGTCCGCAAAGTAGCTAATTTTTTAAGTCCCCGGTAACGGCGCAAAAAACTTGTTACTTCCAAACGCACACGCAAGTATACGTGGTCATATAAGTAATAAAATGATAAGTCGAGTGTCGAACCCACAAAGACTTATATCAACTACTCACTAACTCACCAATATTGTGATTCAGTCAAGCTAGATTCGAGTTCAAGAGTTTAATTATACTAAACTATAATTTTAAGTAATAACTAAATTATCAAGCAGTAAACTGATTATTATGTATTCAATAGAGATAAATATTTTAGGGTTGTGATCGATTCACCAATCCTATTGTGTTCTAGTTAACTCTCCCTCTCATACAATTCACTCATGGTTGCTAATTAATCGATAATTGCTCTCATAGCCTTCTCCTGAAGTACTACTCACCTATTCAAAATAGATTAACACCTATATTCCTATGGAATCAATCTATTAAGAACGCATTAAGATTACGATATTTAGTTAAGCACGGTGACTAGGTATATTCCTATCCTAACCACAAATCCACCCCCTTAAGGGTTAAGATAATGCTCTCTTCATCTTCTCTAATCTGAACACGACTTTCCCAAGTATAGAAT
Organism: Nicotiana tabacum; assembly: GCF_000715075.1. NCBI lineage: Eukaryota > Viridiplantae > Streptophyta > Magnoliopsida > Solanales > Solanaceae > Nicotiana > Nicotiana tabacum. Next base: position 140,310,801 of record NC_134087.1, on the reverse strand, counting down.
AGATAGTAAATAGAACCTAACTGTTGGCCAGACAATTAAGCAATTAATCACAGAATTGAAGAAACAACCATATATTAGTGAATTATAATCGAAGTTAAGTCAACGTTAAACAACAATATTCATGGCTAAATCTCAACCCCAGAATGATGGGGGTTTAGCCACTCATGATACTAGCAAACAATTGCATAAGTTTTGAATAACCTCGTAAGGGCGTTGAGAATTGTTTTTGCTTTTTTTGCTAAAAACTTTTTCAAAAGTATTCAAAGAGCCTTTGCATAGTTTACGAAGTAATTGAAAATACTAGAAAAGATGAAGAAATCTGAGATGTTCTTGCTCCCGGATGTTTCTTGTGTGTATTTTTCCTCCAAAGCGGCATCTCTCCCTTCAAAAATAGGCTTAGTCTTTCTTTTATACGTGTTGGGTAGGTCTAGGGCCGAATAAACTGTGTCCCGGGCGAACTAGGACAAAATTCACGTCAACGGCGCCCTGGATAGCGCCAGACGCCCACTAAGGCGCTGCCCAATTTTGAGCTTCTGTTTCTAGCGCCACAGGTGGCGCCGGTGTTGCCTGTGGTGCCCAAATGCACACATTTTTTTTGGTTTTGTTCGTTTTAGCTCTAATTTTGCGCGTTTCCCCTCCCCCCAATTGCTCCTGAATCATTCCTACACATGAAAACACTTCAAATTAATATGAATCATAGCATTTAACATCCCAAATTCACGAATCAAAAATAAAATATGAGGCAATATATATATATATATATAATATATATATATATATATATATATATATATATATATATATATATATATATATATATATATATGTTTTAAGCTAAACAGATGTACAATATAATGATTTGTGCTAATTTGTGGTATTTATATGTAAAGAAATCATCCGAAGGCAATTTGGGATGAAGGTATGCGAATTGGAGAAAAAATGGGAAGAAAAGGGAAAAGTGCACAGTGTAGCGCCTGTCACACCCCAATCTTCGGAGGCGTGACCGGCACCCGATGCCCGAAGGCCCGAGCAAACCAACCATGAGATATGATCTAAAATGTAATAACCTGCAAGAAGAAGAGTGGGTCATGACATATATATATATATATATATATATATATATATATATATAACCTAGGCCAACAAGGCTGCAACAACAGTATAACAACTATCCAGAAGGCCGATAGGGCCATACAAAAGAATATATATGCAATGACCGCTAGTCTGCAAGCCTCTAAGAGTGTAAGCCAATCTCAACAGGTCGGGACAAGGCCCCCGACATGCCCAAAACTACACATATACACCTGTAATAGTAACTATGGACTCAAATTAGCAGCTCCGAAGAAGTGGAGTGCGATACCCAACGTTGGTCCCGGGGGTCCTATTGAGGAGGCACGCACCCTGTCTATCTGAACCTATGGAAATGAACACAATGCATAAAAAGGCGTCAGTATGAAATATGTACTGAATATGTAGGGAGATAAGTGTAATATGAAAAATGTATTTAACAAGAGAAGAGATATAGAGACAATCTGAATTCTGAAATTAACCTCGATAGGAAACTAAAATTCAACATGAATATAAATGTATGCTCGTGGAATCGTTGCTCACTATCGCTACTTATAATATATCACATTATATAATAATAAATCCCTCTGTGGAGCTATAATATCCATAACATACCCGGCCATAATAAAGGCTTAGTAGAATCGTACTCGACCATGTAAAGCTCGGTTATCCCAACTGATCAGTGGTTACATAATAGGTGTCATACCCGGTCGACTATAGTGCGGCTCGGTAATGAAAGTAAATATATACATATATAAGTGCAATGAGAAAATAACCTTAAAAGACGTATTCTAAGAAATGTCGAAGTGTCCTATTATTATTATTCCTCGACTATCATGGTTGTCGCTAAAGTATTTAATTTTTAACTATGAGCCAACAAGTACTAAAAACATGAGAGTTATGTATTATGACTACCTTTGAAGTATATGTTACTTTTTAGCAAACATTATTCATGATTTATATGAACGTCGAAAGGAGAACGAGTAAAAAGGCTCTAGTTCTTTTTAAGCAAGGAAAGAGGAAAACCAAGAATTCATAGATATTCTCTGAAGTAAGCAATCTATGAGAAAGGATCATGTCTAAGAATCTTTATGAGTTGAAGGTGAAATAACTCGAATCCGACGAAACAATTCAATAAACGTTTATTCGAATTCTAGTCATGTCGAACAGTATAGCAAAAGCCCTACATACCTTGTCGATGGAGTTATATATGGTTTTCGAGACCTCGAAAGCCTTAGGAATTCTTTCCTACATAATACGAACCATTCAGTATCAAATTCAAGCTCATATCGTATATAATTCTTCATTTAGACATTTAAGCGAACAACTTGCGGGCGTGAATTTGTCGACTCTTTTGTAGTTTAATTTCCCCGCAACACACTACCAAATTTTACTTACTATATCTCCTCATCGACACGATTCCATCCATGTCTTCACAGATCCAAACAACATAATAAAATCATATAGAACAACCCCAACAATCAAGTCATATTAAGAGAGGTTTCTTAAAAAAAATCAAGAACATTTTTATAGAGGTTTCAACTATTTCTTAGGAATTCTTATGGTAGAAGTTTACAAAGATCAAAGAGGAAGTTAAATCATACCTTATGTGATCAGAATTACTTTAAATTTGACATTACTTCAAGGTGAAGTCTTCCTACGAAAATTGAAACACCGAAGAATTCACGATTTCGAAGTTACCATGATGTTCTCCATCTTGAGGATAACTAAATTGTTGTTATGATTGGCTAGATGGATGGAAGGAGTTTGAGAGGAATTCCCAGGTTTTAGGTTTTGTTTTGGAGCGGATAAAACGTAGGGGTTCTGCTTTAAATTGACTTAAATAAAAAAAATGTGTTAACTAAAACCGACTAAGCACACTGCTCTTATAGCAGTGTGTACCCTTGTACGAAAATGTTAATATCTCTCTACTCCAAAGTCGTATTAATGAACGGTTTATTTTGTTGGAAACTAGACTCATAGAACTTTGATTTGGTGGGTAGAACACACTATAAATCCTAGTATATTGAGAGAAAATCTCATCAACATTTTATCCAAATTTCAGTGAAATTTAAAACCCATAACTTGCGGCCATCTTTGTTGAATTTATTATCACAACTCGAATGACTTCCAATCTTAACGTATAACTATCACATCATTTAAATATCACATAGAAATTATCTTCCTATAGAATTAGACCCTTTACGGCATGATAATGACGAATACACATGGTGTAATGTTCTCCCCTCCTTAAAAACATTCGTCCTCGAATGTTAGCGGTTAACCCAACTTCTAAAAAAAATTAAAAATTTTGCTAGAGTTTCCCCTGTAAACAGGACTATGCAAAACCTGTCATTAGCCCAAACATACATATCCAAGGCCACACAGGGCTACACATTATCATAATAACATCAACTTGGCCCCACACGACCGTTTACTTATACAATAATGATAATAAGAAGATTAGCCATAACTTAATTACCTCAGCTGTCACTGGTTGATATCTATGCAACACCTACCATATTTGTCTCAAGCATATCACCTACAAAGTATGTATGGATTAAGGTCAACAGGTAAAATAGTACTAAAAGGATTGTATCATACAAGTCTTGATATATACCTGAAAACTCAAATAAATGAGGGTATCTGGACTTCATGTCCTCCTCGGCCTCCCATGTCATTTCCTCTACATTATTGTTCCTCCAAAGTACTTTTATTGAGGCTACCTCTTTAGTCCGTAGCTTACGGATTTGAAGGTCAAGAATGGCAACAGGTATTTCTTCATATGACAAGTCTTTGGTAACTTGAATATCCTCAATAGGGCTGATGCAAGAAGGATCACCTAAGAATTTGCGAAGCATGGAAACGTAAAATACCGGATGGATTGCGCCTAATTCTGGGTGCAAGTCAAGTTTGTCGGCTACTCGCCCAATTCTCTGAACAATCTGATATGGCCCAACATATTTAGGGCTGAGTTTTCCCTTCTTTCCAAATGTCATTACACCCTTCATAGGCGACACTTTCAAGAATACCCAGTCTCCCACAGCAAATTCCAAATCTCGACGTCGGTTATCTGAATATGATTTTTGTCGACTTTGAGCTGTATGCAACCTTTCCTGGATTAACTTTACCTTTTCTACAGCTTGTTATACCAATTCGGGTCCTAGTAACTTTGTCTCGCCAACATCAAACCAGCCAATAGGAGATATGCATTTCCTCCCATATAGTGCCTCATATGGTGCCATATGAATACCGGCATGATAATTGTTGTTATAGGCAAACTCAATGAGCGGTAAATGCTCTTCCTAACTTCCCTTGAAGTCTAAGATACAAGCTCGCAACATATCTTCGAGCATCTGAATAGTGCGTTCGGTTTGTCCGTTGGTCTGCATATGAAATGATGTATTAAGGTTAACAAAGTACCCCAACCCTTCTTAAAAAGACCTCCAGAAATTAGCTGTAAATTAGGCACCTCTGTCAGATATAATAGAAAGTGGAACTCCATGTAGCCAAACTATTTCCTTGATATACAGTCTCGTATAGTCTTCAGCTGAATAGGTGGTCCTAACAGGGAGAAAGTGAGCTGATTTCGTCAGTCTATCCACAATGACCCAAATAGAATTGAACTTCCGGCGAGAATTGGGTAATCCTGTAATGAAATCCATATTAATCGATTCCCATTTCCAAACTGGAATCTCAATATTTTAAAGTAGCTCTCCAGGTTTTTGGTGTTCAACTTTAACTTGCTAGCAGTTGGGACACTGAGCCAAAAATATGGTTATATCTTTCTCCATGTATAGCTGATGAAGATCATGATACATTTTGGTTGAACCAAGATGAACTGAGTACCGAGACTGGTGCATCTCTGTCATAATTTGCTTACGAAGCTCCCCAACATTAGGTACACACAATCGGCCCTTATATTTTAGAACTCTATCATCAGATTTCTCGAACAACTACTTCTTCTGAAAAGGGATGCTATCTTTAATCTTGACTAACTTCGGATCCTCAAATTCACGCATTTCTACCTCAGCTACCAGTGATGACCCCGCAATATTTTGGACTACTACACCCTGGTCACCTGTATCATGTAGCCGCACACTCAAGTTAGCCAATCGATATAGATCCTTAGTCATTTCTAATTTCCCAGCTTCTACATGCTTCAAGCTGCCCATGGATTTGCGACTCAACGCATCAGCTATCACATTCGCTTTGCCCAGATGGTACAAAATATCCACATCATAGTCCTTCAGCAATTCAAGCCACCCCTTTTGTCTCAGTTCAACTCTTTCTACTTAAATATATATTGTAAACTTTTGTGATCTGTATAAATATCCACATGAACACCATAAAGATAATGACGCCATATTTTCAAGGCAAATATAATGGCTGCTAACTCAATATCATGAGTCGGATAATTATGTTCATGCTTCCACAACTGCCTCAAAGCATATGCAATAACTTTGCCATGCTGCATTAGAATACATCCCAATCCAACCCTAGATGCATCACAATATACCACATAACCTTCAGATCCCTCAGGAAGGGCTAGAACAGGTGCTGATGTTAAGCGTTTCTTCAACTCATGAAAGCTCATTTCACATGCATCAGACTATTGGAACTTAACGGCTTTGTGTGTCAATTTTGTCATGGGAAAAGCAATAGAAGAGAAGTTCTCCACAAATCTCCAATAATAACCAGCTAAGCCCAAGAAACTAAAAAACTTCCGTAGGAGTTGTGGGTCTAGGCCAATTTTGTACTGCTTCAATTTTCTAAACATCTACCTTAATACCTTCATCGAAATGATATGCCCAAGGAAAGCCACTGAATTCAACCAGAACTCACATTTGGAGAATTTACCATATAATTTCCAATTTTTCAGAGTCTGCAACACCACATGCAAATGATCCTCATGTTCTGCTTCTGATCAAGAATATATCAGAATATCATCAATGAAAACAATTACAAAGATATCTAGAAATGGCTTGAAAACCCGATTCATTAAATCCATAAAAGCTGCTAGCGTATTAGTAAGACCGAAAGACATCACAAGGAAATCATAATGGCCATATCTAGTCCGGAAAGCTGTTTTTGGAATATCTCTCTCCTTAACTCGCAACTGGTGATAGCCGGATCGAAGGTCAATCTTTAAGAAATACTTGACACCTTGCAACTGATAAAACAAATCACCAATTCTGGGTAAGGGGTAATTGTTCTTGATAGTCACTTTGTTGAGATGACGATAGTCAATACGCATTCTTAATGAACCATCCTTCTTACGAACAAACAACACTGGTGCACTCCAGGGAGAAGTACTGGGCTTGATAAAGCCCTTATCCAGAAGATCCTTTAACTGAGCTTTCAATTCTTTAACTCAGTAGGAGCCATTCTGTATGGAGGAATAGATATTGGCTGAGTATCTGGAAGCACATCAGTATCAAAGTTGATTTATCTTTCGGGAGGAAGACCAGGAAGTTCATTCGGAAATACATTGGGAAATTCATTCACGACGGGAACCGATTGAAGGGTTGGAGATTTCACCTCCATATCATGCACTCGTACCAAATGATAGATGTACCCTTTCAAAATCATCCTTCGAGCTTTAAGGTAAGAAATAAACTTCCCCTTAGGCACTGCAACATCACCTTTCCATTCAATAATACGCTCACCTAGAAAATTAAACGAACAATCTTTGTCCAGCAATCTACATTGGCATAACAAGAAACCAGCCAATCCATACCCATAATGATATCAAAATCAACCATTTCTAGGTCATGCAAATCAGCTAACATATGGCAGTCATGATTCTTTACGTCACAACTTTGATATACCCGTCTAACTACAATAGACTCACCCATTGGCGTAGATACCTCAAATGACTTATGCAACAATTCAGGCTCTCTATCCCATTTACTAGCAACGAAGGGGGAGATATACGACATTGTAGAACCAGGATCTATCAAGGCATACATATCGATAGAAAAGATGGATAATATACCTGTAACCACGTCCGGAGATGACTCTAAATCCTGACGACTCGATAAAGAATATATGCGATTCTGCTGACCTCCTGAACCAGAAGCTCCAACTCTTCTCCTACCCTTGCCAACTGATGTCTGCATACTCTACCTAGGAGGACGTACCGAAGAAGAAGAAGCCCCTGCAGATGCCGTCGGCTGAGCCATACCCCCTCCGCATGTCATCGGACAATTTCTCATAATATGACCTGGCTGTCCACATGCATCAGAACCCTGGCGACATGGTCCAAAATGATTTCGGCCACATCGATCACATCTGGGAAACGGAGGCCTCATCTGACTGAACTTACCTCTAAATTGTGGACCTGAGGTCCGTGAACTCTGACCTAGACCAGAATAAGTAGTCCGATCACGTCAATGTCCCTGAAATTGTGATGGCGCACTGGCTACCAGATAAGATGGATGCCTAGGAAACTGTGGCCTAAATCCACCTCGAAACTCTCCTGTGTTACCTACCAACGGCGCCCTCTTCTGCTGGCCTCTATCATGCTCTCGATTGGCTCATTGTTGCCTCTTGCGATCCTCTAGACTATGTGCATATGCTTGAATACGGGCAATATCCATTCCTTGGTTTAAAGAAGTTGTAGTGCACTCATTTATCAAGTGTGCCCCCAAACCACTAACAAACTAGTGTACCCGATCACTCATATCAGCAACAATCGTAGGAGCATACCTAGCCAAAGAGTTGAACTGCATGATATATTCCCGAACGCTCATATTACCATTTTTTAAGTGTAAGAACCTATCTCGCTGGGCTCTTCGAAGCTCAATTGGCAAATATTGCTAAAAATGCCTCAGAGAACTCCTTCCATGTCACTGGTGGCGCATTAGGCCCCCGAGTCTGCTTCCAAGTCTCATACCATGTCACAGCAATATCACGTAGTCTATAAGAAGTAAACTCCACTGACTCAACATCTGTGGCATGTATAATTTGTAAGGTCCGTTGCATAAGATCCAGAAAATCCTGTGGGTCAGCATTAGGATCAACCCCTGTAAATACTGGAGGATCCAAGTTGATAAAGTCCCGAACTCTCGCACTCACGGACCTATCAACAATATCGAGGGTCTGGTGTTGGGCCTGGGAGGCCACTATTTGAGTCCGCAATTGTATAGCACTTCGCATGTCTAGGTCCTGATCAGGAACAACTAGGAGAAGGACTGGAGGTATGTTAGCTCCTTTACGCCCTTCCGGGGGTGGTGGGGGTGCTGCCCCGGAAGCCTGAGAATCAGCCTCATTCTGTGGCTCATGTTGATCTACATTAGCAGGTGGCACCTGACTTGTGCCCTCTCCCGCCTCCTCATCCAACCTTTGAATAAATTTCATAGCCACTTGTCGTCTCGTAGTATTAGGCATCACTGAGAAGGTAAACAAAAAGAGAATTAGGAATGAACACTTATGATTAGGCTCTATTGCACGATCTAGATCAAGAAGAAAGTAATAATCCTAAATGCCCAATAGCCTCATGTTTATAAGTGTGGTGCACAACACACCATAAACAAGACTCTACTAAACACGACTTGCAGACTCCCTAGGACTGACCTGCTCTGATATCAAGTTTGTCACACCCCAATCTTGGGAGGCGTGACCGGTAAGGGTGCTTATCGAGCGGATTGTGCAGATAATTACGTTAACGGTTCAGCTTATTGGTTATCGGATTATAAATGTAGTAATCTGCTAGCCATCCAATAAGACAATGGACGGATTGGTATCAGATTAATGATTATCGGGCAGTTTATCGACTAAACCAAATAGAAATTTTTTGAACAATCAATACCAAATAGCCAAAAAATAATAAAATAAATTATCGGTCACTGTATGAACAATCAGTATCGCATAATAATATTGCAGCATATTTTCTTGAACAATCAATACCTATTCCTTTTTTTTATCTTGGACTGCGAAAATTTAACTTGCTAACATTTGAATCGTAATTATTGGTGTGATATTGAAGCCTGTGCGCACTTCATTTTCATCTAGAGGCTAAAAAAGTTTAATATCTAACAAATGTTGATGAAAAACATTTAAATCTTTAGAAGATACATCCTACCCAGTATAATTATTTAGAATATGTAGACGTTCTTCTATGACAAAAGATTAAGGTAGTAGGGCAGGGCTGATTATCTGATTTTCATCTAGAACCAAGAACAATAGGTTGGAGCTTTTTCATTTCCAACTAGACCTTATAACAATAGGTTGGAGCTTTTTCATTTCCAACTAGACCTTATGAGGAAAATAAGTTGCTTGTTGTCATGTTAATGAAGTAATTGACTGTTATACTCAACCAAAAATGATTTATGATGTTGCAGATATCATTCCGATATAATTATTTACCCTAAAATATAAGCTATTGTTGAATCCAAACCAAAGTGCGCAGGCCCTATTCTAATTACCCAAGTAACAAGTTTATATACAAATAGGTAAAAGTGTAAATATAAAAATTCTTAACGGGTTAACGGTTTACCCGATAAGAAAATTGAGTAATCCGCCTCCAAACCGTTAAGCCGTTAATTATAAGATCTCAATCTGTTCACTATCTATTACCCCAATAATCCGATACCAATAAGCCAATAAGCCATCAGTTCGGTTCGGTTAACGGTTTCGGTTCGTTTTTGAACAGCCCTAGTGACCGGCACCCGATGCCCGATGCTCGAAGGCCTGAGCAAACCAACCATGAGATATGATCTGAAATGTAATAACCTGCAGGCAGAAGAGCTCAACACAACATATATATATATAACCTAGGCCAACAAGGCTACAACAACAGTATAACAGCTATCCAGAAGGCCGATAGGGCCATACAAAAAATATATATGCAATGACCGCTAGTCTGCAAGCCTCTAAGAGTGTAAGACAATCTCAACAGGCCGGGACAAGGCCCCCGACATGCCAAAAACTACACATACACACTTGTAATAGTACCTATGGACTCAAAATTAGTAGCTCCGAAGAAGTGGAGTGTGACACCCAATGTTGATCCCGGGGTCTTACTGAGGAGGCACGCCACCTTGTCTATCCAAACCTGTGGGCATGAACACAACGCCTAAAAAGGCGTCAGTATGAAATATGTACTAAATATGTAGGGCGATAAGTGTAACATGAAAAATGTAATTAACAAGAGAAGAGATATAGAGACAATCTGAATTATGAAATTAGCCTCGATAGGAAACTAAAATTCAACATGAATATAAATATATGCTCGTGGAATCGTTGCTCACTATCGCTACTTATAATATATCACGTTATATAATAATAAATCCCTTTGTGGGGCTATAATATCCATAACATACCCGGCCATAATAAAGGCTCGGTAGAATCGTACCCGGCCACGTGCAGCTCGGTAATCCCAACTGATCAGTGGTTACACAATAGGTGTCATACCTGGTTGACTATAGTGCGGCTCAGTAATGAAAGTAAATATATACATATATAAAAGTAACCTTAAAAGACGTATTCTAAGAAGAGTCTATTCCTCGACTATCATAGTTGTCGCTAAAGTATTTAATTTTTAACTACGAGCCAACAAGTACTAAGAACATGAGAGTTATGTATTATGAGTACCTTTGAAGTAACTGTTACTTTTCAGTGAACATTATTCATGACTTATATGAACATCGAAAGGAGAACGAGTAAAAAGGCTCTATTTCTTTTTAAGCAAGGAAAGAGGAAAATCGAGAATTCATAGATATTCTCTGAAGTAAGCAATCTATGAGAAAGGATCAGGTCTAAGCATCTTTATGAGTTGAAAGTGAAATAACTCGAATTCGACGAAACAATTCAATAAACATTTATTCGAATTCTAGTCATGTCGAACAGTATAGCGAAAGCCCTATATACCTTGTCGATGGAGTTTATATGGTTTCCGAGACCTCGAAAGCGTTAGGAATGCTTTCCTACATAATACAAACCATTCAATATCAAATTCAAGCTCATATCTTATATAGTTCTTCATTTAGACATTTAAGCGAACAACTAGCGTGCATGAATTTGTAGACTCTTTTGTACTTTAATTTTCCCACAACACACTACCAAATTTTACTTTACTACATCTCCTCATCGACACGATTCCATCCATGTCTTCATGGATCTAAACAACACAATAATACCATGTAGAACAGCCCCAACAATCAAGTCATATTAAGTTAGGTTTCTTAAAAGAATCAAGAATATTTCTATAGAGTTTTCAACTATTTCTTAGGAATTCTTATGGTAGAAGTTTACAAAGATCAAAGAGGAAGTTAAATCATACCTTATGTGATCAGAATTACTTTAAATTCGAGATTACTTCAAGGCGAAGTCTTCCTACGAAAAGTGAAACATTGAAGAATTCACGATTCCGAAGTTACCATGGTGTTCTCCATCTTGAGGATGACTAAATTGTTGTTATGATTGGCTAGATGGATGGGAGGAGTTTGAGAGGAATTCCCAGGTTTTAGGTTCTGTTTTGGAGAGGATAAAACGTAGGGGTTTTATTTTAAATTGACTTAAATAAATAAAAAACTTTTAACTAAAACCGACTAAGCACACTGCTCCCGTAGCAGTGTGCACCTCTGTACGAAAATGTTAATATCTCTCTACTCCGAAGTCGTATTAATGAACGGTTTGTTGCGTTGGAAACTACATTAATAAAATTTCGATTTGGTGGGTAGAACATACTATAACTCCTAGTATATTGAGAGAGAAGCTCATCAACATTTTATCCAAATTTCAGTGAAATTTAAAACCTGTAACTTGCGGCGATCTTTGTCGACTTTTTAATCACAACTCGAATGACTTCCAATCATAATGTATAACTATCGCATCATTTAAATATTTTATATAAATTATCTTACTATCGAATTAGCCCCTTTACGGCATGATAACGCCGAATACACAAGGTGTAACAACGCCACAGGCAGCATGGGCGCTACCTGTGGCGCACAAAACAGATACCCCAGATGGCTAGCGCCCCACGCTACCCTAGGCGTTAGTGACGTAAAATTGTTCTAGTTAACCGGGGACTCGGTTATTTCTACCCCAAGACGCCCCCAATTCATATAAAAGCAAATCTAAACCTATTTTGGCTAGGAGAACGCTACTTTGAGAGGAATAAAAGTATGAAACACTCGGGAGCACGGATTTGATCAATTCTTCCATTGTTCTTATAGTATTCACAGATTTTATGTTTGAAAACATTATTTTGATGATTGTTATGAAAATGAGTGGCTAAGAACCTTATTATTTTGGGGTCATGGGTTCTACATGAATATTGGCGTTTGAATTTTAAATTGACGAGGTTGATTTTATCATATTGGGTTGTTTATTTAATTATGTTCTTAATTATTTTGCTGCGTAGATAACATCAAAATATCACTTATGAATCTAGAGTTGAACTCGAAAGCGGGAATTCCAAATTGCATATATGATTAAATAGAGTAAGTTCTTGAACCCGGGCATGTGGAAACGGATTCGCAATTAGGATAGAAATATACCTAATTGTCTTGCTTGGTTATTATACAAGAATTATAAATGTGTTCTTGTTAGTCATAATTCCATAGACATATAGGTATTAAGTTAGCTTGAATAGGCGAGTAAGAACTCGACAGATTCTTACGAGTAACATTAACCCTGCCAATCAATAAACCAGATAAATCAATTAGTCAGCTTAAGCCAACAACACAACAAGATTGCTAACTAGCCTATGACCCCGGAATATCCTCTCATACTTATTTTTATCCGAAATTGCCTATGTGTTGTAGTCGATATCTAGTTATTTTACTGCTTGATAGTTTCTTTAGTAGTTAATTAATCACTTACACATTTCGTGAAATATTTCTTGAATCGATAAGTTGTTTGAGTTTGAATCAGTCAAAAGTTAATCATAAGTCTCCGTGGGAATGATACTCTACTCGCAACTTTATTACTTGATGACTACATATACGTGCGTGTATGTTAGGTCACAACAAGTTTTTGGCGCCGTTTCCGGGGACTTAGAAATTAGCTACTTTTCTGAGTTAAGATTTTATTAGCTATTTGTTCAAGTTTTAATTTCCAATTTGCCTTATTTGTGTTAACGCATGCTCTTCTCTTGAATGTGGAGGAGTAGAAGTGCAAATAACCTCCTTCCTCTTGATCATGAAATTGAACGAACACTTCACAGGGTGAGGAGGGAAGTCGAATCTAGAACTAGAGCAGAAAGAGAGTTGGACATTGTAGTTCAACCAAAACCACTAGAGATGGCAGGTAATGAAGAGTGTTCGGTGATAGAAGCCGCAAGGCCCAATCTTGCTAATATGACTCAGGCTATGGTGAATCCTGATATCACTTGTCACTTTGAACTCAAACAATACATGGTACAACTGATTCAGTCCACGGGTAGTATGTGGGTCTATCTCATGAAGATCTGCAGCGGCACATTCAGAACTTCCTAGAAATTACGGATACTTACAATTATCCGAACGTTTCCAAGGACTACGTCAGGCTGACATTGTTCCCCTTTTCACTGCTAGGGGAAGCCAAAGAATGGTTGCAAAAGGAGCCCACGAACTCGATCCATACTTGGGATGATCTAGCAAGAAAATTCTTAATCAAGTTTTTTCCCACTAAGAAAACAAAGTCACTGAGGAGCCAGATTCTTGCGTTCCAACAACGGGGTGGCGAGACCCTTCATAAAGCTTGGGAAAGATACTAGAAGCTACTCAGAGACTGCCTACATCACTATCAGACTGATGAGGTATGGACGAGACATCAAAGATGAATCTTGACTCAAATTGTGGGGGTAGTTGAATGGAAAGGCCATATAATGAAATCCAACTCCTGCTAAACAATTTTACTACTAATGTTAATAATTGGCAAGGAGATGGGGAATCACGAAGAGCACTTAAACAGAAGGCAGACGGTGTAATTAAGTTTGATGACTTCTCAGCCATGAGAGCAGATATAGCGAAATTAGCAAATCAAATGAATAGAATAACAATGCACCAAATACAACAGATGCCTACTTGCTGCGAATTATGTCGTGACGGTCACACGAGTGACATATGCCCCATGAATCCTGAATCCATCTATTATATGGGGTAACATAGCAGAGGTCCGATAAATTAGCATGCACAATATAGGAATACTTACAACCTAAATTGGAAGAATCATCCAAACTTTTTCCTTGGGTGGAAATCAGACGAATCAGTATAGGCCCCAAGGAAAATACAATCAACCTCAGATGTCACCCTAGGAAGTAGAGGAGAGTACAAATGACCTGTTGAAGAAGTTGTTGCTTGACAATCAACAACTCAAGACCGATTTCAAAAATCTTGAGAGACAAATGGGGCAGTTAGCATCATATCAAAATACTAGGTCTGTAGGCGCTCTTCCCAGTGATACAGAGAAGAACCCTCAGGTTAATGCAGTCATACTTAGAAACAGGAGGGAATTAGAAGAACTACCAAAAAGAGAAGAGATAAGCTTATACCTGAGGGGGAGTTGATTCCTAAGGCAACACACGAGTCAAAGAAAGAGGATGCAAGTTCAGAGCTAGTGAATGCTGCAAGACCACCACCACCTTTCCCCCAAAGATTATAGAAGAAGAATGATGATCGCATGTTCAACAAGTTTCTCTCTATGTTGAGCCAGGGTCAATTAAATATTCTATTGGTGGATGTACTTCGCGAAAATTCAAAATATGCTAAGTACAGCAAAGATATAGTGGCTCACAAGAGGAGATTGACTGAATTTGAGACAGTCGCACTTACTGAGGAGTGCACTTCAAGGGTCCAAAACAAGCTCCCTCAAAAGCTTAAGGACCCACAGCTTTACCATCCCTGTGCGGATTGGTAATATGAATGTGGGTCATGCCCTTTGTGATTTGGGGTTGAGCATAAATCTGATGCCCTTGTCATTATTCAAGAAATTGGGTCTGGGAGCTCCAAGACCAACCACTATGATGTTGCAACTAGCTGATAGATCCATTGCTTATCGTGAATGAGTTCTTAAAGATGTGTTGTTGCAGATTGAGAAATTCATCTTCCCATCAGACTTCATTATCCTAGATTATGAGGTTGATGAACAAGTTCCAATAATATCGGATGACCTCTCTTGGATACAGGCGATGCAATTATTAAAGTGAGATAGGCAAAAATGATTATGAGGGTGGACAACAAGGAAGCAGTTTTCAATGTCTACAGGGCAATCCAACTTCCCCCCCATTATAAGAAGCTCTCTATGATATCTGGTGGAGGTGGATGAGCAACTTATTGACACGAGTGTATATCTAGACGATTCTCTAGATAAATCACTCATGTTGTTAGATAGATTGAAAATTGATGACGAGGTTGAGGAGATGATGCATATACTAGATGCTTTCTTTGTCTACATGCAGGGATTATATCCCTTTGATCCCCTAAATAGGCCAAGTGGGCCGCCACCAAAGCCGTCAATTGAAGAGGCTCCAACCCTTCCCCATCACTTGCAATATGCCTACTTAGGTGGTTTCCTCTGACTTGTCTAAATTGCAGGAAGAAAAGTTGTTAAGAGTGTTGCGTAAGCACAAACGAGCAATTGGGTGGACGATGTCTGACATTAGAGGCATTAGTATGGCATTTTGCATGCATAGAATCCTCGTGGAGGAAGGATACAAGCCAAGTGTAGAGCACCAATGCCACCTAAATCCAATCATGAAAGAGGTGGTAAGAAAAGAAGTGATTAAGTGGCTTGATGGAGGTATTGTATTTTCAATTTCTGATAGAAAATGGGTAAGCCCCGTCCAATGTGTGCCTAAGAAGGGGGTATGCCTGTAGTGGTTAATGAAAATAATGACTTGATTCTGACAAGAACTGTGACTAGGTGGAGAATTTGCATAGATTATAGAAAATTAAGCAATGCCACCCGCAAGGACCACATTTTCCTCCCCTTTATTGACCAAATGCTTAATAGACTAGCTGGACAGGAATATTATTATTTTATAGATGGCTATTTAGGGTATAATCAAATTTCTATAGACCTAGAGGACCAAGAGAAGACTGCATTTATGTGTCCCTATCAAGAGAATGGCATATGGTCTCTATAATGCACCCGCGACTTTTCAAAGGTGTATGATGGCTATTTTTACTGACATGGTTAAAAGATTTGTACAAGTGTTCATGGATAATTTTCTGCATTTGGGTACTCTTTTGATAATTGTTTGATGAACCTTGATAAAGTGCTCGCTAGATGTGAAGAGACAAACTTGGTGCTAAACTGGGAGAATTGTCATTCATGATACGAGAAGGTATAGTCTTGGGGAACAAAGTGGCCAAAAATGGTTTGTAGGTGGACACGGCAAAGGTGGAGGCGATTGAAAAATTTTCCCTACCAACATCCGTCAAGGGCATTCGTAGTTTCTTGGTCCATGCAAGTTTTTATCATTGTTTCATTAAAGATTTCTAAAAAAATTCTTCTCCTCTATGCAGGCTTCTTGAGAAAGTACCCTTCAAATTTTATGATTCTTGTCTGAAAGCATTTGAGGGGCTGAAGAAAAGATTGGTGACTGCGCCAATTATCATTTCCCCATATTTGGTGCATCCCTTTGAGTTGATGTGCGATGCGAGTGACATTGCAATCAAAGTTGTTTTGGGGCAAAGGAAGGATAAAAAATTTTACTTTATTTATTACGCGAGCAAAAATCTGAATCCAGCCCAGATGAACTACATTATTATTGAAAAAGAGTTTCTTGCAGTGGTGTGGGCGTTCGACAAGTTCAGATCCTATCTAGTGGAACCAAAGTCATCATCTACCCAGATCACTCAGCCATACGGTATTTGTTGAAAAGAGAGATGCCAAGCCGAGGCTGATTCAATGGGTTATCCTCTTGCAAGAATTTGACTTAGAGATTTGAGATCGAAAAGGAATAGAAAATCAAGTGGCTGATCACTTGTCCAGATTAGAAAATTGGAACCATGTTGCCGAGGGGGGTTCAATCAAGGAAACCTTTCCAAATGAGTAGTTATTGGTCGTTACCTCGAGTGCAGTCCCATGTTTTGCAGACTACGTAAATTTTATTGCAAGTGGGGTGATGCCACTAGAATTGACACCCGATAACAGAAGAAGATTTCTAGATGAAAAGAATGATGATTCAAACTATAGGATAGAAAAAAAGTCGCGCGATAGAGAAAGAAAGAAAGTTAAGTTCTTAAAATCCATATAGCCTCTCGAAGATAAGTACATATGTCTCTATACCTATCGTCAAGACTCTACCAAGGTTGCTCATAACTCGTAAGACCTATGCAACTTAGTGCTCTAATACCAACTTGTCATGATCCAAAATTCCAACCATGGGGTCGTGATGATGCCTAGCACAGTTTTCTAGGTAAGCCTAACACTTAAGAGTAATAAAATGACAAGACTAACATAAGACAACATAATATCATAATAAAGAGAAAACTCAGAAATACATAACAAGTCTAAGCCCGGACATCCGTCTAATATCCTCCGAGATCTGGTGTCACAGAGTACATGACCTTCTAAACATTGACTAAATATAGCATCTGAAAGGATAAATAACACTGTTTGATACTACTAAACAATAATATAATAAATGGAAAGGTAACATTAAGGCGTGCAGACAAAGTGCAGCACTACCTCGAGTTTTCTCAAATTGATAAGCTAATCAGCTCCCTGAGCACCACTAGGTCCAATATCAGAATCTGCACAAGAAGTACAAAAGTGTAGCATGAGTACAACCACCCCAATGTACCAGTAAGTATCAAGCCTAACCTTGACGAGGTAGTGACGAGGCTAAACAAGACACCTACTATATAAGAATGTGCAGTTAAATAATGAGAAAAATAACGAGAGATATAGCAATTAAGTTTATATGGAAAACAACAAGTAAGATAGCAAAAGAGATAACGAGTAAGATAACGAATGTAATAGCAAGAAAAAGTAGTACGAGGAATAACGAAAGAAACAGTTAGAGAAAATAATAATTATATTTTCTCAAATAACACAACCAAACCTTTCACAGTAACTCAAGTCCGAGATAATGAAAAAACAACCATGAATGTAACATAACAAAGCTCTCAATCCGTATAGCAAATCAAGGAATAAGAGATATCATATCAAGCAGCAGGACAACACCCTTCATACATTTACTCTCATCCTCACAAGAATGAAAATACCCTTCATGCAATAGTAATAATATAAAGAAGCACGGAAACAATCTTTGTGCATAATTACTCTCCTCACAAGCACGCAAATACCCTTTGTGAAAGTCACTCTTCCTCACAAAGCATAAATATATAAATAGTACCAACCAAGGTGGGAATCACAATAAGTATCAAGAAGAGTGATTAAATATAACACACCACATGAGAGATAACCATTACTTTTGCAGCAATAGCCAAACAAACATTTCAAGAATCTTAACACCGAGTATCTCAACAAACTCAACATAGCTATTAACATTAATTAGATTAATTGAGGTGTTTCACAATCTATTTAGAGCATATACACAAATCTACATGACATAAATAAAGCTAGTTCTACTCGCAAGCTTAACCCACAACAAATGTAAATATACTTGTCACTTTGCATAGATGCTGCCCGCAACACATATAGCAAATGGACCCACATACATCCTAATTTCCTCAAATCAATGTTAACCAAGACATTTACCTATTTTTGAAATAAATCAGCCCTCCAATAACATTTTTTATTTAGAACAAGTCTCCAACGCACTCGAATCTAGTCAAATAATGCTCAAACAAGTCAAAATAAAATTTTAGAAACTATCCTAGCATAAAAAGGGGTTCGATCTTTAACACATATAGAAAAGTCAAAAAAAACGTCAACTTGGCCCACTTGATCGAATTCTGAAATCAAGACCATATCCTGATTATCAATTCATCACCGAGTTCGAATATGTAATTTATTTCAAGATCCAACCTCAAATCGAGGTCTAAATCTCTAAAATATAAAATCTTAAGTTTCTACCCAAAAACCCTATTTCAACCCTTTGGAATCTTAGATCTAGAGATAACAATATATGAAAAGTAATAAAAATTAGTCAAAAATAAGTTAAAGTTACTAACCCCAGAAGTTGGAAAGAAAATTCTCTCCAAAAATCGTCTCCCATAAAGTCTAGGCCTCAAACTGGAATAAAATAACTAATCTTGAAATTCCTTATTTTTACCCAACTGCAAATGTTGCAATTGCGAACTCTTTTCGCAAATTGCGTAGCTCACAAATCTGAACCATTGATCATAAATGTGAAATGGCCCCTGAGTCTTAGAAGTCACAAATGCGAAACTCGTTTCACAAACACGATCATCGCAAATGCGATCTATACTTCGCAAATGCGAGGTATACTTCACAATAGAGAACCTCACATTTTCTAGCAGATTATCACAATTACGATGACTGCAACACCATCAATTCCAAATTTAGCAAAATCAACCCGAAATCAATTTGAAACTCACACGAGATCCACTGGGCCTGTTTCAAATATATTCATACAAGTATATAAACCTCACACGAACTCGCTCATAAGATCAAAATATCAAATTACATCTAAAATCAAGAATCAACCATCAAAATTCAAGGACTTTCTAGTGTTCACATGTTCAAATTCCAAGTTTCAACAATAAGTGCTGAAAACGGTCTTGGGTTACCAAGAACCCAAGCCAAATATATTTACAAGTCCAAAATTATCATATGAACCTATCAGAATCTTCAAAACATCAATCCTTTATTAATAATGTTGACCATGGTCAACTCCAATTATTTTAAAGTTTCAAAATTAAGTTTTATTTGTAAAAACACATCTAAACGTTCCAAAAATCGAAACAAATCACGCACACAAGTCATAAATAATCAAATGAAGCTACTCAAGATCTCAAATCATCAAACAAAAAGCTAAAATTCAAAATGACCTATCAGATTGTTACATGCCAATTTTCCTACGAGCACTATTCTTCTGGCCACTGTAATTCCACTTACGACAAAACTAGGTTCTTTCGTTCTTGTTTTGTATATTTTGTCCTTATTTTGGCTTCAATATTTTTTGTGTTCTAATTTTTTTCCTTGTATATTTTGTTCCTGGTTTTGGCTTTAATATTTTCTATGCTATAATTGTTATGTTTTAGATTCTATTTCTTGTTGTTTCCTTCAAAAAAAATTATATCTTTCTTGTGTTCTATTTGCTTGCTTGTATTCAAGTTTGGTCCTTAATATTGTGTTTTATTTCTTGTATTTGTTGGCTATTATATTCTTATTCTTAGACATAATTTCTTTGCGTTAATTCTAGAATAGTTGTTTGTTTTACTGCTACTTTCAATAAGCCCTTAATTAGTTTACACTTGTGGTAATAGCTGTGGTGGGTGATTATAAATTAAGGTCATGTCTCGGTTGGGGCTAGGGGAGACGATTAGGAATGGAAAGTGGATTAAGGGAGCTATTTGTGATGACCCGTTCGGTCGTCTTAAGAATTAAAGCCCTGATCCCCTATTAACTGCTTTTCTCATATTTATTTCTACTATTTTGATTTGTCGGGATGTTCGGTTTTGAGTTTCGGAGAGTCTTGGGACACTTAGTCCCTAAATGAGAGCTAAGTGTTGGAAATTTTACCGTACTCAGAACAGTGTGAAGATGACCATGGAATGGAATTCTGATGGTTCCGTTAGCTCCGTTGGGTGATTTCGGACTTAGGGGCATGTTGGGATTGTGTTTTGGAGATCCGTAGCTAATTTAGGCTTGAAATGCCGAAAGGTCGAATTTTGAAGTTTCCGGTTCGATACTGAGATTTTGATCCGAGGGTCGGAATGGAATTCCGGAAGTTGGAGTAGCTCCGTAGTATTGAATGTAACATGTGTGCAAAAATTTCAGGTCATTCGGACGAGGTTTGATAGACTTTTTGATCGAAAGCGTATTTTTAGAGTTTTGGAGTTCTTAAACTTGAATTTGTGGTTGATTCGTCATTTCGATGTTGTTTTAGGTGTTTTAAGGATTGGTATAAGTTTGGACAGGGGTATTGGACTTGTTGGTGCTTTTGGTTGAGGTCCCGAGGGCCTCGAGATGATTTCGGGTGGATAACGGGAAGTTGGAAAGTTGAAAATTGCAGCTGAAGTCTTTAGTCTGTTGTTATAACTGCATCTGTAGTTGGTAGGCCGCAAATGCGACTAACACAGATGCGGAGTTGAGCTGCAGAAGCGGTTAAGAGGAATTTGAGTAGGGACCGCAGAAGCGATAAGATTACCGCACCTGAGGGACCGCAGATGCGGCATCTGGGTCACAGGTGCAGAGATGGAACTTTAAGTGAGAACATAGAATCGGTTCCTCAACCGCAGATGTGGGATTGTTGGATAAAACATATAAATAGTTGCCTTCGTGAATTTGAGCTATTCTTTCACCATTTTCATCCGGGAAATGAGCTTTTGGGGAGGTTTTTGAGAGGGAATTCAAGGAAACTTCGAGAAGGTAAGATTCTTGGAACCTAAATTCGTTATTGCGGTGATTTTTATCATTATTAACATGAAAATTTAAAGAAAATCAGTGGTAAATTTGGGGGTTAGGGCTTGACTAATTAGAGACCTTTGAGTGATGATTTAAGGGACCATTTGAGGTCCGATTTTGGTATTTTTGGTATGACTGAACTCGTAAGAGTGTGAGAATTCTGAAAATGTAAATTTATCCTGATTCCGAGATGTGGGCCCGAGGGGCATTTCGGTCATTTTACCTAATTTTGCGTATTAGCTTAGAATTTCTTTGTAGAATCAGTTACTTGAAGTGCTATTTACATTATGAAATTGAATTGAATAGATTTGGGCTATTTAGAGTTGAGCACTCGTGGCAAGAACGTGGTTTCGAGTTGATTTTGAGCTGATTCAAAGTAAGTGGCTTGCCTAACCTTGTGTGAGGGACCTTCCCCTTAGGATTTGGTATTATTGTTAATTGAAATGCCTTGTACGTGAGGTGAAGAGTGCGTACTTGTGCTAATTATTGAAAATCCAGTTTTCATTAAGTAATTACTAGTATGTTTCCTTCCCTATTTATATTACGTGCACTTTAAGCCTGTTGTTAGTGTAGGAAAGCATATCTAAGTGATTTAATTGCTTTATTTGCTCAAACTTCTTTACCTGAATTCTGTGCAGCATGCTAGACTAGAATTGCTTGTTTTCCTTAATATGAAATTGACATTTGCTGAATATATTCCTGTTGCTGATGTGTATTTACATTGGGACTACGGATGTGGGATTCCGGTAGATCCCCCTTGTCTATTTAATTGGGACTACGGATGTGGAATTCTAGTAGATTCTCCTGCATAGTTATATGGAACTACGGGACTGCACCCAGTAGATTCCCCCAGTACTGGTATTTATATTTGGGACTACGGATCGGAATTTCGATAGATCCCCGCGCACTAATAGTTGGACTACGGGATGAAATCCCGAGAGATCCTTCGAATATATATATGATGGGCTATGGGATGGCATCCCGGGAGATCCACTAGATAGATGTAATTGGGACTACAGGACAGTATCCTCGAAGGTACCCCGGTTGTTATCTCTGTGTTGAGTTGTATTTCCTTTCCGTGATTATTTTGTCTCTGTTCTAGTTGCTATTGTTTTTTCTATTCTATGTTATTTCTTACTGTTGCACTTAATTATATTGTCTTATTCTACACTGTTAGACCTTATATTTTATTTAACCTCAGTAGGGCCCTAACCTTCCTCGTCACTACCCAACCAAGGTTAGGCTTGGCACTTACTAAGTACCGTTGTGGTGTACTCCTGCCCTTTCTATGCATGTTTTTTATGTGCAGATCCAGGTACTTTGACTCAGTCCTATCACCCTTGAGGCGAGGCGACTGTTCCAGAGACTTCGAGGTATATCTGCCGCGTCCACAGACCGAGAAGTCCCTTTCTACTCTCCCTATTGTATTATGCCTTCTATATTTTCTTTTCCTTGTTAAATATTCTGAAGTTAGACACTGGTAGACATTCCAAGGCTTGTGGTTTCATAGGTTTCCGAGTTTTGGGAAAGTGTATTGGTTTTAAGAATTAATATTGTGTACGCCGAGCGGCACTTTTAAACGTTGTTTTATTACTCTATTTTTGTTTTAAATTGTTTTCTTCTGCAAATTTGGTTTATCTTCTACATCGTAGGCTTACCTAGTTTATGAGACTAGGTGCCATCACGATGGTTCACGGAAGGCGAACCGGGGTTGTGACAAGTTAGTATTAGAGCTGTAGGTTCATAGGAGTCATGAATCACAAGCCGGTTTATTAGAGTCTCGCTGATCGGTACGGAGATGTCTGTACTTAATTACGAGAGGCTATGTAACCGTTAGGAAAATTCTACTTTATTTGATTTCCCTATCGTGCGATATGTTTGACATCACGAATCCTAAACCTCTACCTTCCATTCTCTCACAAATGGTGAGGACACGTGCTACTAGAGATGATCAGACACCTGCGCCCCTTACGAGAGCCGTCAGAGGTCAGGGCTGGGGTAGAGGCCGAGGACACGCATGCGATGGAGCCAGAGCACCCGCGCGATCTGCCACCGAGGAGCCACCAGCAGTTCTAGCTAGAGCCCAGGCACCGGATGCGCCTACTGGTACTACTGCTCCAGCACTTCAGGAGACATTAGCATAGTTCCTGAGCATGTTTGGTACATTAGTTCAGGCGGGGTTGATTCAGGTTGTACCAACTACTTTACAGATCGGGGAAGGGACCTAGACTTCCGCCACCCCCACTCCAGAGCAGCGAGTTCTCATTGGTCAGGTTCCAGGTGTCATAGCGACACAGCCTGTAGTCCCAGTTTAGCGGGTGGTGAGGACCTCTCGCCAAGTAGAGGACAGGTGGGTCCAGGAGAGAGAGGACAGACGAGGTCAGGAGAGAGAGTATAGGGAAGTGAGGAGACCTCGTAGACTGGAGAGACCCACTGGTCCTTATTTTGGAGGAAGAGTACTGCATGGTAGAGGTTTTGTAGGTTAGCCAGCTCAGTTTGCATCTCAGATTTCACACAGTGTTTCAGGTATTCAGGGGTCTTGGAGTACCCGTACCGCACAGTTCCCACTACCACGTCCTCCCAGAGCTTGTATTGAGTGTAGTAACACACGCCATATGGTGAGAGATTGCCCTAGACTTGGGAGGAGTGCACCTCCATAGACTTCTCAGCCACAGTGTGCTCTGCAGAGTTCTCAGGCTATGATCACAACACCAGTTGCTACCCCACCTGCTCAGCCAGCTAGAGGGGAAGGCCAGGCCAGATATTATACCCTTCGTGTCCATACCGAGGCTATTGCCTCTGATTCTATCATCACAGATATTATACCGATTTGTCACAAAGATGCATCGGTTCTATTCGATCCAGGCTCCACTTACTCTTATGTGTCTTCTTATTTTGCTCCGCATTTGGGTGCACCTCGGGATTCTTTGAGTTCCCCTGTTTATGTTTCTACTCCTGTGGGAGATTCTCTTGTTGTGGACCGCATTTATCGATCGTGTTTGGTTGCTCTTAGTATTTTTGAGACTAGAGCCGATTAATTGTTGCTCAGCATGGTAGATTTTGATATGATCTTGGGCATAGACTGGTTGTCGCCCCATTATGCTATTCTTGATTGTCACGCCAAAATCGTGACACTGGCTATAATAGGTGTACCGCGTGTTGAGTGGAGGGGTACTTTAGATCACACTCCTAGTAGAGTTATTTCTTTTTTTAAAGCTCAGTGTATGGTTGAAAAGGGGTGTGACGCGTATCTAGCTTATGTGAGAGATGTCAGTATTGATACCCCTTCAGTTGATTCAGTCCTAGTAGTACGAGATTTTTTTGATGTGTTTCCAGCTGATCTTCCGGGCATGCCGTCGGATAAAGATATTGATTTTGGTACTTATCTGTTGCCGGGCACTAAGCCCATTTCTATTCTTCTGTATCGTATAGCTCATCCGGAGTTGAAGGAGTTGAAGGATCAGTTATAGGAATTGCTTGATAAGGGTTGTATTCGGCCCAGTATCTTGTTTGTGAAGAAAAAGGATGGTTCTATGCGTATGTGTATTGATTATCGCTAGTTGAACAAGGTTACAGTGAAGAATCATTATCCTTTGCCTCGCATTGACAATCTGTTGACCAGCTTCAGGGCGCACGGGTGTTTTCTAAGATTGACTTGCGCTCAGGTTACCATCAATTGAAGATTCGGGAGCCAGATATCCCGAAGACTGCTTTTAGGACTCGGTATGGTCATTACGAGTTCCTTGTTATGTCATTTGGGCTGACCAATGCCCCAGCAGCCTTTATGCATTTGACGCACAGTGTATTCCAGCCATATATTGACTCTTTCGTCATTGTCTTTATTGATGATATTCTGGTGTATTCCCGGAGTGGGGAAGATCATGAGCAGCACTTGATGACAGTGCTCCAGACCTTGAGAGAAAAGAAGTTATATGCTAAGTTCTTGAAATGTGATTTTTGGTTGGATTCTGTGGCATTCTTAGGCCACGTAGTGTCGAGTGAGGGTATTCAGGTGGATCCGAAGAAAGTAGAGGTCGTGCAGAGTTGGCCCAGACCATTCTCAACTATAGAGATCCGCAGTTTTCTTGGTTTGGCAGGTTATTACCATTTTTTTGTTGAGGGGTTTTCATCGATTGCAGCCCCTATGACCAGACTGACCTAGAAGGGTGCTCCGTTCCAGTGGACGGAAGAGTGTGAGGCAAGCTTTCAGAAGCTCAATACAACTTTGACTACAACCCCAATTTTAATATATTGCCTACAAGTTTGGGGTCTTACATTATCTATTGTGATGCCTTGAGGATTGGCCTTGGAGCGGTTTTGATGCAGGACGGTAGGGTGATTGCCTACGCGTCCGAATAGTTGAAGGTACATGAGAAAAATTACCCCTGTCCATGATCTAGAGTTAGCTGCCATTGTTCACGCCTTGAAAATCTGGCGTCATTATTTGTACGGTGTCCCCTGTGAAATTTATAATGATCATCGGAGCTTGCAGCACCTGTTCAAGCAAAAGGATCATAATTTGCACCAGAGGGGGTGGTTAGAGTTGTTGAAGGACTATGATATCACTATTTTGTATCACCCGGGCAAGGCCAATATGGTGGCCGATGCCTTGAGTCGCTGGGCAGAGAGTTTGGGAAGTTTTGGCTTATTTACCAGCATCGAAGAGACCTATGGCGATGGATGTTCAGGCCTTAAACAACTGGTTTGTGAGATTGGATCTTCCGGAGCCCAGTCGGGTTCTAGCTTGTGTGGTTTCTCGGTTTTCCTTATTTGATCGTATCAGGGAGCATCAATATGATGACCCTCATTTGCTTGTCCTCAAGGACAAGGTTCAGTACGGTGATGTCAGAGATGTGACTATTGGTGATGACTGGGTATTGAGGATTGTAAGCACGTGATTTTTGCCCTATATGAGAATTACTCCCAAAAAATTCAAAAATAAAATAATTTTTCTTGGTGTGCAATTTTTGTGATATTTTGTGTAACTATTTGTATGTTTGTCTATGCATGTTTATTTGTTAAATTAATAAAAAATACAAAAATAGGCATCTTTTGCATTTTTAGCATTTAATGTCCAAATGAACAATTTTATGCTTAATTATTACTTAATTGTGCGTTAATTGTTATTGGAAGTTAATTTGCTCTTTTATAACTTAATTTAGTTCTTAATAATAATTTAAGTACTTTTATAATTTAGTTTTAGAAAAATAAAAGAAGAAAAGAGAACAAAAATACAAAGAAAAATCGGATTGGGCCACTTCTTCAATTTCAAACCACAGGCCCAACTAATTGCCCAACTTTCCCCATGACCCGGTCCGTTTCAAACCGGGTCGATCCGGTCCGCTCCATTAACCCAACACCCCTTCTTCATTTTTGTCCAACACAAAACAAAACCAAAAAAATAAAAAATAAAAAGTGAATTATCACTATTAATAGTTTTATTTTTTGTTTTTTTTATATATAAAAAAATCCGAAAATATTTTATTTTATTTATTATTTTTATTTTAAAAAATATATATATATAGTAATTTCGGAAATGATTTTAAAAAAATAAAAAATAAAAAAATAAAAAAAAGTAAAAGAATGTAGAAAATTTAAAAAAAGTAAAAAGTTTTAAAAAATTTAAAAGTAAAATAAGGTTGGAATTAAAGAATAAATATAAAGGTATCTGAAAATTTAAAAAAATTAAAGTAATTGAAAGTAGCATTTTTAAAAGAAAAATAAAAGATAGTGATTTGTTTTTTAAAGAAAAGTTAAATAAAGTGAGATTCTCTTTTAAAAAAATAAAAAGTGGGATTTTAAATAAGATAAAGTAATTAAAGTTGGAATTTTAAAAATAAAAGTAAATAAAGGTGGGATTTCTTTTTCTAAAAAAATAAAAGCAATTTGTAAGTGAGATTTCTTTTAATTAAAAAAATAATAAAATAATAAAAAAAATCTGAAAATTTCGAAAATTTTGCTATAAATAGAAGAGAAAATTTAGGAAGAAGTGGTGGAAAAAGAGGAAAAACTAGATAGAGAGAAGAAGAAAAGAGGGGGCGGAGAGAGCAGTATACACTCGATATACACTCTGGATACACAGAATATACAGGGACAGAATTCATTTTGAAGAGAGTAAAAAATATAGAAACAAATTTTATGAAATATTGAGAGTGGAAGAACACCATAAAGAGTTCAAATCTAGAAATAAAAAAATAAAGAGAGATTTCCGCACTATTTGTCTTCTCCATTTTTACTAGTTTTCTCCGTGTTGCTGGGATTTCTGGACTGAGGTGTTGAAGCTACTGTGTTGGGCTTTCTGCTGCTATATGTTGCTGTGTTACATACTACTCTCCTACTTCTTTTCTTCTTGTACTGCCATTTCCAGGTACACATTTGTACAATCACGGCTTGAAGCAAAAATGAAATATTAATCAGGCTTTGTTCCTGTTGAATTCTTCCTGTTTAGATTTGTGGTTGAATATAATTTTTCTTTCTTCGTATAAAGATGTAGTTGAATGATTAATGAATAATGAGGTTGCATATGTATACTTTCTTCATCTAATAATGTTAGTTTAAATTAATCGGAGAATAATTAATCTGTTTTGATATTATGGTCAATCTCATGTTCTAGTATTATTGAATAACAGAATATAAAATGAAAGCAGTTTTTCTTTGTACAAATTCGATCGCAATTTTCCATTCGCATTAGCCGTAAACTAATAACTAATAAGTTACGTTTTTTTAGCATGTAAATAATTAAGAGATTTTCTTTTTATTTTAGAGACAAACTTAATAGAAAATATAGTCATTGTAGGTTTATCCTTTAAAATAAAAATGAGACGAGCCTCGCCAAATAAAACGTATAGATTGCGGGGCCCTCACAAAATGTATGGTTTAATTAGAATTCGGAAGGACCGTTTAGCGAATTTCAAGGTCTTCCCAAAATAATAACGCGATAGTCTCTTTAGGCGCGTGTTTAATGTTTTACTTTCTTAATCCCGGGTGTGCATTTCATGCGACCCGTATCCAAATCCCAAAACATCAAATAAAACGTGTTCCGGATTGTGGGTGCATTTCATGTGACGCAGTCCAAAGACGTGTTTTAAGCGATGTTCATATTTCTTTTATAAACAATAATAATAAAGCGGCTAAAAGTTAAATTTTGCACATAGGTTCAATATGTATAAAATCAGATAATCAAGCCGAATATAACAGTTGAGCGACCGTGCTAGAACCACGGAACTCGAGAATGCCTAACACCTTCTCCCGGGTTAACAGAATTCCGTATCCAGATTTCTGGTACGCAGACTGTAGTATGGAGTCATTCTTTTCCTCGATTCGGGATTAAAATTGGTGACTTGGGACACCCTAAATCTCCCAAGTGGCGACTCTGAAATAAATAAATAAATCTCGTTTCGATTGTCCTTTAATTGGAAAAAAACTCTCTTGCACTCTCGCGGGTGCGGAAAAAGGAGGTGTTACAGCTCTTGCGACTCTGCTGGGGACTTGGACCCAGAACCACTGGTTCAGGGTTAGAAATTCGAGCTTAGATAAATTGTTATATTTGGTTTTATCTGATTTTTACATGTTTGAGCCTAATGTGCTAAATGCTACTTTTACCGCTTTGATATTATTTGAACTGTATATAAACTGTGCCGAAACCCTTCTCTTCTTACCTCTGGGGATGTGCTTACTGGTTGAGACTCCCTATTCTGTTAGTGTCGTACCCTAAATAAAAGAGGCTCGGAAAGTTTCTAAGCCGGCTGGCCTTTTGGTTCCCGGAAAGGAGCTCCTTCCTCAACTCGAGTTGTCCGCTCGGGTACACTGTCTAGAACACCGACCCAGGTTTTGAACATAGAATAACGTGACTTCATGCCGGATCCCTAGTAGGAACGCTTATTTGCATCACGTTGCATTTGACTTAGGGGACTCAACACAGGGGTTGGGTCCGTCTAGGACTAGCAACCTGATATGAAAAGACCATCCTGATGCATCCTATTTGTTTTCCGTGCATTTATTTTGTCTCGCTGACCGGTGTTTGAATATTATGAATAGTGTGAAATCGAAAAATAGCGATTAGGGAATTGATTGTTTATTTTTGAAAAAAAACAATACCCCAATACTGTCAAAACTCTGCCGAAATTTTGAGAAAATAAGAATGTCTTATTAGTTTGTTTTATTAAAAGCAAAGGAAAAATAGAAAAAAAGAGTCGTTGTTCTGTCTTGTTTTTCAAAAAATAGAAAAGGAAAATAATTTGTCTTGCCATGAAAATGAAAATGAAAAAGAGTCTTTCATTATTTGTCGCAAATATATATATATATATATATATATATATATATATATATATATATATAAATCCGAAAAGTTTTTTTATTTCCGAAAGATATATATATCTTTATTTGCTGCAAAGGGTATTTGTCTTGCCAAGAAAATTCAAAGTAAAATTCCAAAAAGATATGTCTTGCAAAAATAATATAAATATCTTTATTTTCCATTGTTGATAAAACAAAAATAATAAAAATGCTTTCTTTTTAAAAAAAAAATAAAAAAAATCCGAAAATATTTTGATTCTTCTTTCAAATTGAAAAGAAAATTCAAAATTCAAAAAATACTTTTTAGAAGCATTTCTTTTATTAAAAGTAAAATTCCAAAAATATTTTCTTTTTTCTTTAGAATAAAAACAAATGAAAATTCAGAAAAACAAATATCTTCCTTTTACTTTTGAAATTCTCAAAGTTCAAATCAAAAGAAAAGGAATTTTTACAAGTCTTTCTTTCAAAAGAAAATCAATCAAAAAAAAAATACTTCCTTTCTTCTTTTGAAGCAGTTCTTTCACAAATTTCAATTAAAATTTTTTTTAGTTCATTTACTTATTCATGATCAGCCCGAACTACGCGGGTTTGATTCTCACCGGATGTGAGATACGTAGGCAACCTTCATCGGGTCCAACCCCCCTTTTTGCTAAAAAAGCCAAAAACAAATAATAAAAAAAAACATGTCAAACTTTCAATTCGGTCATAAAGAGTTCGGGTGATGCTGTTTTATCAAGACATAGCCGAATGTTCCCGAAGGGGACGCCGGAAGGCTGACTTTGCATAAACAGCCACTTTTGGGTCATATTTAAGATTTGGTCCAGTTGACCCACACAGCCTTAAAAATCTTCGCCCCCGAGACGTTGAAAGGCCGTGTTTGCAATATTGAGTTTTCTAATTTGAAAAACGATAAAAAGAGTCATGAATAAGTCAGGTGATGTTTTGTCATAAATAGCCGAATGTTCCCGAAAGGGACGCCGGAAGGCTGACTTTGCATAAACAGCCACCTTTGGGTCATTTTAGGATTTTGATCCAGTTGACCCACTCAGCCTTAAAAATCTTCGTCCCCGTGGCGCTGAAGGGCCGTGTTTGCAACACCACATTTTCATTGTAATTTGAAGGAAAAATCAACGGTCAGGTGAATACCGTTTGTGTTTTTGGTCAAAATAAGCCGAGCCAGCTTCGGCCGCATTTTAAACCGTTCTTGCCGAAATAGCCTTAGAGTATCTTTCAATTGCCGAAAGACTATTTTCGTAAAAGAATGGACAAGTGTGTAAAGTGTCATAAAATAATCCTCCCCAGCCTCGAAATTCATGTGAAATTTAGAAGGGGCCACATTTGCAAAAATAACCGTTTGGTTGCATTTGTAAAACAGAGAAAGGGAGCTGACCTTTTATTTTTGAGTTTGTAAAGCTTTTGATTAGAATATGTGGGTTGTTTGATTTTCGAGTTTGTAGGTCATCTTTAAACCCTTGAAACCCAGTTTGTTTTAATATGAAAATTGAAAAAAAAATGTTTAGTATTGTTTATCTTTATTGGGTCCGAACTACGCTCGGTCTGATTCATGTGGGGTCATGATACGTAGGCAATCTCCATAAGATTCGACCACCACTAAAATAAAAATAAAAATATAAAAAAAATATAATAATAAATAAATAAAAGAGAGTGTGAAAGATTTTCAGGGGGGCACAATTGTCTAACTGCTTAGGTACATTGTATCTCTGATACATGATTGTCTGTCCAATGCCCTAACACTAACGTGATGGCTTCCCTTTGATGTGTCCATATATAGAAAGTGGTTGGTTGTGGTAACTCCTCCCTGCAAAGCAAAATCAAAGGACAATGGCTCAGAACCGCAGAACCGAGTGGGTCGGTACTGATGACCGACAACAATTGGTCGAACGGAACAACGGGTTGGTAGAAGAAGTGAAAATGCTGAGACAGCATGTGGCAGACATGTATCAGGCATGGATAACGGGAAAACCACCACCCCCTCCACCGCCAAGTTTCTTGAACTCGGTCATTTCCCAAGCACCCAACACCATAATGGAAGATCCCCCATACTCTCCATCCCAACCCACTTATGGAAGCTTTCCCAGCTATCCGAGTAGCTCCATCACTCCTCAATGCTTCTCCGCTCCCCAACACCACTTCTTTCCCCGTGACCTCAAAAGCCATACCTCACTTCCCAGGTACCCGACTCCACGAAATTCTTACCCACCCATACAAGCCTACCAAAATCCATCTGGATCAGGTTTCCGGCCCTGTCAACATGCAAGAATGAAGAGGTTGCTGAAACGAGGAAAGGCTCTCACCCCTATCGGGGTATCTTATGCCAGTCTGTTTGAAAGGCTAAGGCATGCTGGCTCGATTGAGCCACTCCCCGCATGTACTCCAAATCCACTTGCAAGGAGCTTTGATCCGGCAGCGCGATGCGCCTACCACTCCAATGTCATAGGGCACAACATTGAGAGCTGTCATATTTGGAGAAGGGAAGTAGAGAAAATGATCCAAGAAGGGCGGGTTGTGATTAATAACAGTGACATGGTGCACTCGAGCCCCCTCGAGAACTTGCCGACGGATGTTGATGATATTGAAGCTGGTAATGGTCTTGGCAGTATCGATGCAAAGCTCAGTGGCTAAGATGCCAGTCTTGATAAAGTGGAAGGATGCTCTGTTCCTTGGTTAACAAGAGAGAAGCTTATGGTGGCTTATTTTGTTGACATTTATGTTGTTCGGATTATTAGGGTTATAAGTCGGATATTGTCTTGTCCAGTTTGTTTTAGGATTTTGTTCTGGATTGTTTTGTTTGTTTTGTTATTTAAACCATTTCACCGGTAGTCTAATACAAAATCCGGTCTTTCTTTATTTCCAGTCATCTCTTTGTTTAGTCCTTTTATCATTTTTGTTCAGTGCCGATTCTAGTGACATGACATGCGCACACAGTTTGGGCCTAACCTTAAAAGTTAATCGTAAAACCATGGAAAGGCGATCAGACCATTTAAAGGAAATAAGAACGGTTTGGGATTATTTGAAGCCCGAGTCATGTGGAACTGGGGCAAGTTAAACACAAAGAAAACCGTTAAAATCAAGATTCGCCAAATTGGCGTGAGGGTCATTCATGATAATGAGAGTGTCGCCCAACGATGTTTTAGAAATAACAAAGGGAAAAGCAAATGTTTAACATAATTGTCAAGCACAGCACCGTCGGAAGAGACTATAAATCTATTGTTTAATCGTGTTGTTTGCACTTGGCATGTTTTGAAGACTGGAATGACGAAGGCATTTTGTTCTGCTACCTAAACACTTTACCCTTCGTTACCCCTTTTGAGCCTTATTTATTTTCCTTCATACCCCTCGTTCGGAATTAGTAGCAATGAATAGAAAACGCAAGCGCGGCAGGTAAACAAAAGAAAAAAAAAAGAGAAAGAAAAGAAAACAACACAACAAAAAAAAAGGGGGGGAAAAGAAAAAAAAAAGAAAAAAGAAAAATGATAACAAAAAAAAACAAAAAAAAACAAAAGAAAGTCAAATGAAAAAGAGGAATTGGGAACTACGTTTGACCTGATTCTTCAAAGAGGATACGTAGGCGCTTTACGGCTCGGTCATAGTTTTGAAAAATGAAAAAAAATCAGTTAGGATATCCCCAAGCAAGAAACTGGGGCAAAGGTTGCGTTTATTGTGAATAAATCTAATTCTGAAGGTTGTAACTAATAACCCAAAATTAATGTATTTTTTAGCCTTTTATACCCTTTCTTTCTAGCCTATCCAAAACCCACATTACGGTCCAAAGAAAGACCTTCTGACCAGTCTTCAAAAGATGTCAAGTCAGACAAATGAGAGTCTTACCGGCGAACATAACATTCTGTTCCACAGCAGAAAGGACTCTAATCTCCAACAGAAAGAGTCATACCGGCGACAATCCAAATCCCCAGCTGGAAAGTAATACAAATGAGAGAGTCTTATCGGTGAAAACCTTCACAGGCACCATAAGGCGATGAAAGCTGAGAGAAAACCAAAATGAGAGAGGCTTGATAGTGAAAAACCCTTCGGGCACTACAAGTCGAATAAGATTGGGAATCAGATGGGGAATCGTCAAGGGAAGGTCTTGAGAGACGATTGACAGCAGAGGATAGGCCACATACGCATGTCATGGCCATTAGAGTCGGTATCTGCGTTTGATAGATTTTTATTTATAGTTTATTTTGTTAAAGAGTCATCTTTTCCTTTGTCTTTATTTTGTTTCTTTTTATTTTTTTCCTTTCATAGGAAAATTCCCTAGTATAGTCTGTTTGGTCGGAACCAGTGGGAAATGACTTCAAAATAGGCCATCAACTAGTACATCCAAGTGGTACAAGGAACAGGCGCAAAACCCATGTCAAGAAGGGTATCCCTATCAAGATGAGATTGATAAAAGGGATGGGCCAGTGTCAGCAATTAATATCATCCCCAGCAAGTTTGATAGCATAATGGAACACAAAGTTGGAAAAGGAGAAAGAGGAAACCATCCCCAACAAGAGTGGCATGACCGCTTACCATGTTTTTAAACTAACAAATTTTTCTTTGATTTAGAAACAGGGAAAATGAACGTTATTGATGGCGGAAAGACAGGCCATAAAGAAAATCATCAAACCGGGGCAGAAAATTTTCTCATTGTGAAAATTTTCTCGAAGACAGGCGCCCACCTGAATAACGAGAGGAATACTTTTATGTCTTAGTATAGACAGGCGCCCACCTGAATAACGAGAGGAATACTTTTATGTCTTAGTATAGACAGACGCCCACCTGAATAACGAGAGGAATACTTTTTGTCTGTGCATTTCATATTTCAGGCACCCACCTGTATAACAAGGGAATACATTTTATGTCTTTACCATTAGGCGCCCACCTGTATAACAAGGGAATACATTCCACGTCTGTTCCAATAGGAGACGCACTTCCTAAGCCTAGCCTTTACCAATAGGAGACGCATTTCCTAAGCCTAGCCTTTACCAATAGGAGACGCACTTCCTAAGTCTAGTTTTGCCAATAGGAGACGCACTTCCTAAGCTTTACCCATAGGAGACGCACATCCTAAGTTAGTTTCACCAAGAAGAGACGCACTTCCTAAGAAAAATTTCACCAATAGGAGACGCACGTCCTAAGGAGACGCACTTCCTAAAAATAGTTTCACCAAGAGGAGACGCACATCCTAAGTTAGTTTCACCAACAGGAGACGCACATCCTAAGTTAGTTTCACCAACAGGAGACACACATCCTAAGTTAAGTTTCACCAAGAGGAGACGCACTTCCTAAGTAAGTTTCACCAAGAGGAGACGCACATCCTAAGTCAGTTTCACCAATAGGAGACGCACATCCTAAGAATAGTTTCATCAATAGGAGACGCACTTCCTAAGAATAGTTTCACCAATAGGAGACGCACTTCCTAAGCTAAGTTTCACCAATAGAAGACGCACTTCCTAAGCTAAGTTTCACCAATAGGAGATGCACATCCTAAGGAGACGCACTTCCTAAGAATAGTTTCACCAAGAGGAGACGCACTTCCTAAGAATAGTTTCACCAAGAGGAGACGCACATCCTAAGTTAGTCCTAAGATAAATTTCACCAAGAGGAGACGCACTTCCTAAGAATAGTTTCACTATAGGAGACGCACTTCCTAAGAATAGTTTCACCAGTAGGAGACGCACTTCCTAAGCCAAGTTTTACCAATAGGAGACGCACTTCCTAAGAATAGTTTCACCAATAGGAGACGCACTTCCTAAGTTTAGTTGTACCAATAGGAGACGCACTTCCTAAGTTATTTCACCCAATAGGAGACGCACATCCTAAGTTATTTCACCCAATAGGAGACGCACTTCCTAAGTTAGTTTTACCCAATAGGAGACGCACTTCCTAAGAAAAGTTTCACCAATAGGAGACGCACTTCCTAAGTTTATTTCACCAATAGGAGACGCACTTCCTAAGTTTATTTCACCAACAGGAGACGCACTTCCTAAGTATAGTTGTACCCATAGGAGATGCACTTCCTAAGTAAGTTTTACCAATAGGAGATGCACTTCCTAAGTTTAGTTTTTCCCAATAGGAGACGCACTTCCTAAGTTTATTGTACCCAATAGGAGACGCACTTCCTAAGTTCAGTTTTACCATAGGAGACGCACTTCCTAAAGTTCAGTTTTACCATAGGAGACGCACTTCCTAAGTTCAGTTTTACCATAGGAGACGCACTTCCTTAAGTTCAGTTCTACCAATAGGAGACGCACTTCCTAAGTTCAGTTTTACCATAGGAGACGCACTTCCCAAGTTCAGTTCTACCAATAGGAGACGCACTTCCTAAGTTTATTGTACCCACAGGAGACGCACTTCCTAAGTTTATTGTACCCAATAGGAGATGCACTTCCTTAAAGTTTAGTTTTGCCCATAGGAGACGCACTTCCTAAGTTTACTTTTATCCCATAGGAGACGTACTTCCTAAATTAAGATTTCACGCATAGGAGACGCATTTCCTAAATTATTTTCATTCATAGGAGACGCACTTCCTAGTTCAAAATCA
Organism: Nicotiana tabacum; assembly: GCF_000715075.1. Lineage (NCBI taxonomy): Eukaryota > Viridiplantae > Streptophyta > Magnoliopsida > Solanales > Solanaceae > Nicotiana > Nicotiana tabacum. Next base: position 140,274,392 of record NC_134087.1, on the reverse strand, counting down.
TTAAGGTTTCACCCATAGGAGACGCACTTCCTAAGACTATTTAACCCCTAGGAGACGCACTTCCTAAGTTTAATTTCGTGCATAGGAAACGCACTTCCTGAATTAAGTTTACTTTAGGAGACGCACTTCCTAGTTTGGCTTTTTCAGGTTATACTTTTACTTTAGGAGATGCACTTCCTAGTTTGGCTTTTTCAGGTTATACTTTATTTCAGGAGACGCACTTCCGGAATTGAGATTTCACCCTTAGGAGATGCACTTTTTAGTTTGATTCATTTTGAGTTCGACCATAAGAAACACAATTCCTAGTCTAGCTCTTTGAAGTTTTCACCCTTAGGAGACGCACTTCCTAGTTTAGCTCATTTCGATTCAACTATAGAAGAAGCACTTTCTAGTTTGAGTCATTGAGGTTTTTTTAGCAGACACATTTGCTAGCAAGAGTTTTGGTTTTACTCGTAGGAGATGCACATCCTAGCCTAGTCTTTAGTTTACTCTCATCCTTGTATCAGTAGTATAAATAGGTTACAATTTTGCTAACGACTCACAAATCTTCCCAGTGCAAACTGGGTTAGGAAATCTCATTTGTTTTGTTTGTTTTGGTTGTAGGATCCCACCTGGAGAATAGAGGTTGTTAAATTCAAGATGATGAAGCCAGGCGCCCGCCCATAATAACAGAAGAATACATTCCAGTCTTTACTTTTCAAGTAGTGAAGTTGGGAGTCCGCCCAGATAACAGAGGCATACATTCCAGTCTTTATTTTTCAAGTGTTGAAGTTGGGAGCCCGCCCAGATAACAGAGGCATACATTCCAGTCTTTACTTTTCAAGTGTTGAAGTTGGGAGCCCGCCCATAATAACAGAGGCATGCATTTCAAGATCAAGTCAGAAGACAATAAAACAGAGGGTTACAACAAGAATCTCCAGCAGGAAACAATAAAATCTCAGCACCGGAAACAGAAGGTTGCAACAAGAGGTCCCAGCACAAATTCAGGCGCATGAGTCAAAAGGAAGAAAAGAGGCATCTTGAAAGAAGCAGCTAGTGAACATTAAATCATGCCCAGCATAACAAGTCTGATGAAGAGAGCCGTACCCACCAGAGGAACCGCCAAAAAGCTTGATGAAGAAAGCCATGTCCCTAGCGGACCGAGCAAAATGATGAAAACTGGTATTCAGAAAAGCAAAAGGCCAGTATCACGCCCAAATTCAAGAAAGAAAAGCACCGGAGGAAACACAAGCCGACAAGAAAGCAAGGCAACAAGAACAAATTTTAGTCTAGCCTAGCTTCTTGTTTTCTTTTAAGCACGGTGTAACAAGGAGATCGGTAAGCAGTGATAACAGCATGCAACAACAGTAACATTGCAGTCCCACGGTAGTCCCAGCTACCAAAGCTTCCCGAACTACATTGACCTGATTCCTGTTTAGCCCAGGATATGTAGGAAACCTTTGAAGCAAAGGTTCAGTCAAATCTTTTTCAAAATAAAAAAATAAAAAAAAAATGCTTCACACGGAGTACTCGGATGGGCAAAAATCGCTCGCTTTATCTTTGCACGAAAACCATTCGTGTCTTCGGGCAAAGAGGGGCAGCTGTAAGCACGTGATTTTTGCCCTATATGAGAATTACTCCCAAAAAATTCAAAAATAAAATAATTTTTCTTGGTGTGCAATTTTTGTGATATTTTGTGTAACTATTTGTATGTTTGTCTATGCATGTTTATTTGTTAAATTAATAAAAAATACAAAAATAGGCATCTTTTGCATTTTTAGCATTTAATGTCCAAATGAACAATTTTATGCTTAATTATTACTTAATTGTGCGTTAATTGTTATTGGAAGTTAATTTGCTCTTTTATAACTTAATTTAGTTCTTAATAATAATTTAAGTACTTTTATAATTTAGTTTTAGAAAAATAAAAGAAGAAAAGAGAACAAAAATACAAAGAAAAATCGGATTGGGCCACTTCTTCAATTTCAAACCACAGGCCCAACTAATTGCCCAACTTTCCCCATGACCCGGTCCCTTTCAAACCGGGTCGATCCAGTCCGCTCCATTAACCCAACACCCCTTCTTCATTTTTGTCCAACACAAAACAAAACCAAAAAAATAAAAAATAAAAAGTGAATTATCACTATTAATAGTTTTATTTTTTGTTTTTTTTATATATAAAAAAATCCGAAAATATTTTATTTTATTTATTATTTTTATTTTAAAAAATATATATATATAGTAATTTCGGAAATGATTTTAAAAAAATAAAAATAAAAAAAAAAAAAGTAAAAGAATGTAGAAAATTTAAAAAAAGTAAAAAGTTTTAAAAAATTTAAAAGTAAAATAAGGTTGGAATTAAAGAATAAATATAAAGGTATCTGAAAATTTAAAAAAATTAAAGTAATTGAAAGTAGCATTTTTAAAAGAAAAAGAAAAGATAGTGATTTGTTTTTTAAAGAAAAGTTAAATAAAATGAGATTCTCTTTTAAAAAAATAAAAAGTGGGATTTTAAATAAGATAAAGTAATTAAAGTTGGAATTTTAAAAATAAAAGTAAATAAAGGTGGGATTTCTTTTTCTAAAAAATAAAAGCAATTTGTAAGTGAGATTTCTTTTAATTAAAAAAATAATAAAATAATAAAAAAACAAATCTGAAAATTTCGAAAATTTTGCTATAAATAGAAGAGAAAATTTAGGAAGAAGGGGTGGAAAAAAGAGGAAAAACTAGATAGAGAGAAGAAGAAAAGAGGGGGCGGAGAGAGCAGTATACACTCGATATACACTCTGGATACACAGAATATACAGGGACAGAATTCATTTTGAAGAGAGTAAAAAATATAGAAACAAATTTTATGAAATATTGAGAGTGGAAGAACACCATAAAGAGTTCAAATCTAGAAATAAAAAAATAAAGAGAGATTTCCGCACTATTTGTCTTCTCCATTTTTACTAGTTTTCTCCGTGTTGCTGGGATTTCTGGACTGAGGTGTTGAAGCTACTGTGTTGGACTTTTTGCTGCTAAATGTTGCTGTGTTACATACTACTCTCCTACTTCTTTTCTTCTTGTACTGCCATTTCCAGGTACACATTTGTACAATCACGGCTTGAAGCAAAAATGAAATATTAATCAGGCTTTGTTCCTGTTGAATTCTTCCTGTTTAGATTTGTGGTTGAATATAATTTTTCTTTCTTCGTATAAAGATGTAGTTGAATGATTAATGAATAATGAGGTTGCATATGTATACTTTCTTCATCTAATAATGTTAGTTTAAATTAATCGGAGAATAATTAATCTGTTTTGATATTATGGTCAATCTCATGTTCTAGTATTATTGAATAACAGAATATAAAATGAAAGCAACTTTTCTTTGTACAAATTCGATCGCAATTTTCCATTCGCATTAGCCGTAAACTAATAACTAATAAGTTACGTTTTTTTAGCATGTAAATAATTAAGAGATTTTCTTTTTATTTTAGAGACAAACTTAATAGAAAATATAGTCATTGTAGGTTTATCCTTTAAAATAAAAATGAGACGAGCCTCGCCAAATAAAACGTATAGATTGCGGGGCCCTCACAAAATGTATGGTTTAATTAGAATTCGGAAGGACCGTTTAGCGAATTTCACGGTCTTCCCAAAATAATAACGCGATAGTCTCTTTAGGCGCGTGTTTAATGTTTTACTTTCTTAAGCCTGGGTGTGTATTTCATGCGACCCGTATCCAAATCCCAAAACATCAAAATAAAACGTGTTCCGGATTGTGGGTGCATTTCATGTGACGCAGTCCAAAGACGTGTTTTAAGCGATGTTCATATTTCTTTTATAAACAATAATAATAAAGCGGCTAAAAGTTAAATTTTGCACATAGGTTCAATATGTATAAAATCAGATAATCAAGCCGAATATAACAGTTGAGCGACCGTGCTAGAACCACGGAACTCGGGAATGCCTAACACTTTCTCCCGGGTTAACAGAATTTCGTATCCGGATTTCTGGTACGCAGACTGTAGTATGGAGTCATTCTTTTCCTCGATTCGGGATTAAAATTGGTGACTTGGGACACCCTAAATCTCCCAAGTGGCGACTCTGAAATAAATAAATAAATCTCGTTTCGATTGTCCTTTAATTGGAAAAAAACTCTCTTGCACTCTCGCGGGTGCGGAAAAAGGAGGTGTTACAGCTCTTGCGACTCTGCTGGGGACTTGGACCTGATTCTGGAGGAGGCCCACGGTTCGCGGTATTTCATCAATCCGGTGCCGCGAAGATATATCAGGATTTGAGACAACACTATTGGTGGAGGCAGATGAAGAAGGATATAGTTGGATTTTTAGCTCGATGTCTCAACTGTCAGCAGGTGAAGTATGAGCACCAGAGACTAGGTGGGTTGCTTCAGCAGATAGAGATTCCGGAGTGGAAGTGGGAGCGGATCACCATGGATTTTGTAGTTGGGCCCCCACGGACTTTGAGGAAGTTCGATGCTATTTGGGTAATCGTGGATTGGCTGACCAAGTCCGCTCACTTCATTCCTATGTGCACTACTTATTCTTCGGAGCGTCTAGCGGAGATTTATATCTGGGAGATTGTTCGTCTACATGGTATTCTAGTTTTCATTATTTCAAATAGAGGTACCCAGTTCACATCACGGTTCTAGAGGGCAGTTCAGCATGAGTTGGGTGCTCGGGTGGAGTTGAGTATAGCATTTCACCCTCAGACGGACGGACAGTCCGAGCGCACTATTCAGATTCTTAATAATATGCTCCATGCGTGTGTGATTGAGTTTGGAGGGTCTTGGGATTAGTTCTTGCCATTGGCGGAGTTTGCCTACAACAACAGCTATCAGGCCAGCATTCAGATGGCACCGTATGAGGCTTTATATGGTAGGTAGTGTAGATCCCCGGTGGGTTGGTTTGAGCCGGGTGAGGCTAGACTATTGGGCACAGACTTGGTTCAGGATGCTTTGGAGAAGGTCAAGGTGATTCAGGATAGACTCCATACAGCCCAGTCTAGACAGAAGAGCTATGTGGATCGGAAGGTTCGTGATGTTTCCTATATGGTTGGAGAGTGGGTTTTGCTTCGGGTTTCGCCTATGAAGGGCGTTATGAGATTTGGGAAGAAAGGGAAGTTGAGTCCAAGGTTTATTGGACCTTTTTAGGTGTTGAGGCATGTTGGGGAGGTTGCTTATGAGCTTGCCTTACCTCCCAGCTTGGCAGGAGTCCATCCGATATTTCATGTTTCGATGCTCCGGAGGTATCACGGTGATCCGTCGCACGTGTTGGATTTCAGTTCAGTCCAGTTGGACAAAGATCTATCCTATGTTGAGGAGCCAGTGGCAATATTGGATAGGCAGGTTAGAAAGCTGAGGTCAAAGAACATTGTATCCGTGAAGGTTCAGTGGCGGGGCTAGCCGGTCGATGAGGCGACCTGGGAGACCGAGCAGGATATGCGCAGCCATTACCCTCATCTTTTCACTACTTCAGGTATGTCTCTATGCTCGTTCGAGGACGAACGAATGTTTAAGTGTAGGAGGATGTGACGACCCGGCCGGTCGTCTTAAGAATTAATGCCCCGATCCCCTATTAACTGCTTTCCCCAAGTTTATTTCTGCTAATGTGATTTGCCGGATGCTCGGTTTTGAGTTTTGAGGAGTTTTGGGACACTTAGTCCCTAAATGAGAGCTAACTGTTGGAAATTTGACCGTAGTCGGAATAACACGGCCTCGAAATGGAATTCCAATGGTTCTGTTAACTCCGTTGGGTATTTTGGGTTTAGGGGTATATTCGGATTGTATTTTGGAGGTCCATAGCTAATTTAGGCTTGAAATGCCGAAAGGTCGAATTTTGAAGTTTCCGGTTCGATACTGAGATTTTGATCCGAGAGTCGAAATGGAATTCTGGAAGTTGGAGTAGCTCCGTAGTGTTGAATGTGATGTGGGTGCAAAATTTCAGGTCATTCGGACAAGGTTTGATAGACTTTTTGATCGAAAGCGTATTTTTAGAGTTTTGGAGTTCTTAGGCTTGAATTCGTGGTTGATTCGTCGTTTCAATGTTGTTTTAGGTGTTTTAAGGATTGGTATAAGTTTGGATAGGGGTATTGGACTTGTTAGTGCTTTGGTTGAGGTCCCGGGGGGCTCGGGATGATTTTGAGTGGTTAACGGGAAGTTGGAAAGTTGGAAATTGCAGCTGAAGTCTTTAGGTTGCAGTTGGTAGGCTGCAGATGTGACTACCGCAGATGCGGAGTTGAGCCGCAGAAGCGGCTAAGAGGAATTTGAGCAGGGTCCACATAAGCGATATGATTACCGCACCTGCTATGCGGCATCTGGGTCGCAGGTGCGGAGATGGAACTTTAAGTGAGAACTACAGAAGCGGTATCGCAGATGCGGGATTGCTGGGCAGAACATATAAATAGTTGCCTTCGTGAATTTGAGCTATTCTTTCACCATTTTCATCTGGGAAGTGAGCTTTTGGGGAGATTTTTGATAGGGAATTCAAGGGAACTTCGAGGAGGTAAGATTCTTGGAACTAAACTCGTTATTGAGGTGATTTTCATCATTATAAACATGAAATTTAAGGAAAATCATTGGTAAATTTGGGGGTTAGGGCTTGACTAATTAGAGACCTTTGAGTGATGATTTGAGGGATCATTTGAGGTCCGATTTTGGTACTTTTGGTATGACTGAACTCGTGAGAGTGTGAGGATTCTGGAAATGTAAATTTTACCTGATTCTGAGACGTGGGCCCGAGGGGCATTTTTGTCATTTTACCTAATTTCGCGTATTAGCTTAGAATTTCTTTGTAGAATCAGTTACTTGAAGTGCTATTTACATTATAAAATTTAATTAAATAGATTTGGGTCATTTGGAGTCGAGTACTCGTGGCAAGAATGTGGTTTCGAGTTGATTTTGAGCCGGTTCGAGGTAAGTGGCTTGCCTAACCTTGTGTGGGGGACCTTCCCCTTAGGATTTGGTATTATTGTTAATTGAAATGCTTTGTACGTGAGGTGACGAGTGCGTACTTGTGCGAATTATTGAAAATCCGGTTTTCATTAAGTAATTACTAGTATGTTTTCTTTCCTATTTATATTACTTGCACTTTAAGCTTGTTGTTTGCGTAGGAAAGCATTTCTAAGTGATTTAATTGCTTTATTTGCTCAAACTGCTTTACATGAATTCTGTGCAGCATGCTAGACTAGAATTACTTGTTTGCCTTAATATGAAATTGACATCTGTTGAATATTTTCCTGTTGTTGATGTGTATTTACATTGGGACTACGGATGTGGGATTCCGGTAGATCCCCCTTGTCTGTTTAATTGGTACTACGGATGTGGGATTCTGGTAGATCCCCTTACACAGTTATATGGAACTACGGGACTGCACCCGGTAGATTTTCCCAGTACTGGGTATTTATATTTGGGACTACGAATTGGGATTCCAGTAGATCCCCGTGCACTGATAGTTGGACTATGGGACGGGATCCTGGGAGATTCTTCGGATATATATGATAGACTACGGGATGGCATCCCGGGAGATCCACTAGATAGATGTAATTGGGACTACATGATGGTATCCTGGAAGGTACCCCGATTGTTATCTCTATGTTGAGTTGTATTTCCTTTCCGTGATTATTTTGTCTCTGTTCTAGTTGATATTGTACTTTCTATTCTATGTTATTTCTTACTGTTGCAATTAATTATATTGTCTTATTCTACACTGTTAGACTTTATATTTTATTTAACCTCAATAGGGCCCTAACCTTCCTCGTCACTACCCGACCGAGGTTAGGCTTGACACTTACTAAGTACCGCTGTGATGTACTCATGCCCTTTGTGTGCATGTTTTTCATGTGCAGATCCAGGTATTTTAACTCAGTCCTATCACCCTTGAGGCGAGGCGACTGTTCTAGAGACTTCGAGGAATGTATGCCGCGTCCGTAGACCGAGGAGTCCCTTTCTACTCTCCCTATTGTATTAGCCCTTCTATATTTTCTTTTCCTTGTTAGATATTCTGTAGTTAGACATTGGTAGACATTCCAAGGCTTATGGTTTCATGGGTTTCCGGGTTTTGGGAAAGTGTATTGGTTTTAAGAGTTAATATTGTGTACGCCGAGCGGCACTTTTAAACGCTGTTCTATTACTCTATTTTTGTTTTAAATTGTTTTCTTCCGCAGATTTAGTTTATCTTCTGCATCTTAAGCTTACCTAGTCGTAGAGACTAAGTACCGTCATGATGGTTCACGGAAGGTGAACCGGGGTTGTGACACTATTAGGTTGAGATTTAGGACTTGAAACATAGGGATATTGATAGGGAAATCAATAGAGCTAGTGAAGATACTTAAGAAAAGTTGGATCAAATATAACTTGTGTCCATGAAACCAGATGGATAGGGATTAAGGCACAAGATGTGTATGGGTTCAGGTTGTGGTACTTGGGAGGCTTGAGGAATAAAAATGGAGTAGGCATTCTAGTTAATATAGAACTTAGAAAGCATGTGGTAGAGGTTAGGAGGAGTGAACGATAGGATGATGGTGATTGAGCTAGTCATGGGAGGGCTTACTTTGAACATAATTAGTTATTACACACCTCAAGAGGGCTTAGGAGAGGAGGTTAAGAGGCATTTGGGAGGATTTTGACGAGGTTGTGAGAGGTATACTACCTGATAAGAAGCTATTCATAGAAGGAGATTTTAATGGCCACATATGGACAACTTCAGGGAGTTATAACTTTTTCATAGAGGTTTTGGTTTGGGGATAGAAATGAAGGAGGAATCTCGCTTTTGGATTTTACGAAAACTTTTGAGTTGGTGGTAGCTAATTTGAGTTTTTCGAAGGAGGATCACCTGCTAACCTTCCGTAGTTCGGTGGCTAGGACTCAGATAGACTCTTACTCCTTATGGAGGATGATATAGTTCTTTGTAATGATTGTAAGGTTATTCCAAGTAAGAATCTAACTACCCAACATAAGCTCTTGGTAATGGATTTGGATATTAAGAGGAAGAGACATAAGAGGGTTTTCTACATCAGGACAAGGATAAAATGGGGTGGCTTAAACACTCCAGAGCTCAGGATTTGAGGGACAAGTTTATGGTGATAGGGGCTTGGAGTAGTAGTGGGAATGCAAATAATATGTAGGATATGACAGCTACTTTCATTAGAGAAGCAGCTAGAGAGATGTTGGGGGTCTCGAGGGGTAACATAGGTGATCACTAAGGTGGAACGCAAAGATCCAAGGGAAAGTGGAAGCAGAGAAGCTCTCTTAAATAAAGTTGATGGAGAGAAAATACGAGGAGGATAAGCGGACACATAGGGAAATGTATAAGTCGGAAAAAAGAAGGCGAAGTTAGTGGTTATTGTGGCAAAAATGACAGTGTTTGAACGCTTATATGATGAACTTAGGGACAAATGCGGGGATAAAAAGTTATACAGGCTAGACAAGGCGAGGGAGAGGAATGCCGGAGATCTGGATCAAGTGAAGTGTATCAAAGATGAAGATGATAAAGTATTGATGGAAGAGGCACGTATTAGAAGTAGATGGCAGACATACTTCTATAGACACTTGAATGAGGAAAGGGACATGGACATTGTGCTAGGCTATTGGATCACTTCGAAAGTCATCGATATTGTAAGTATTGTAGGCAAGCAAAGGTTGAAGAGGTTTAAGGGGCGATGCATAACATGAGTAGAGGTAGCGTGCCCAGGCCAGACGAGATTCCTGTAGAATTTTGAAAGAGCTCGGGAAGGGTAGGTATGGAGTGACTCTCTGTGTTGTTTAATATTATTTTTAGGATGACGAAGATACCCGAGTAACGAAGGTAGAGTATAATAATTCCATTGTACAAGAACATGAGTGAGTTCTGAAATTATAATAACTATAAGGGTATCAATCTACTAAGCCACACTATGAGAGTTTGGGAGAGGGTGGTGGAGATGAGAGTGAGAAGGGGTGTGTCAATTTCTGAGAATCACTTTAGTTTCATGCTAGGACGTTCGACTATCAATGCCATCCACCTTGTTCGGAGATTGTTGGAACAGTATAGGGAGAGAGGAAGATGAACTTACATATGATGTTCATCGACCTAGAAAAAGCTTATGACAAAGTCTCAACAGAGATTCTTTACAGATATTTTGAGACCAGAGGTGTACATGTCGCATACTCTAGGGCAATCAAGAATAAGTACGATGGAGCCAAGACACGTGAGGATAGTGGGAAGAGACTCCGACCACTTTCCAGTCATGATGGAGTTGCACCAGGGGTCATCTCTCAGCTCGTTCTTATTTTTCTTGGTGATAGATGAGTTGACGTAGCATATTCAAGATGAGGTACCTTGGTGCATATTACTTGCAGATGACATACTAGGAGATATATAATTAAGAATAAAGATATTTGGGACAAAGGTCAGAGTGGTTCCAGTGGTGGACAAGATGTGAAAAGCGCGGTTAGATAGTTTAGGCTTGTGAAGATGAGATGCACGGATGCGCTAGTGGGGAGGTGTGAGAGGTTGGCTATGGTAGGGCCAAGAAGAGGTAGAGGTAGGCGAAGAAGTATTGTAGGACACGTCACATCTTTAGCTAGTCAAGGACATGACCCTTGATAAGAAGGTGTGGAGATCGAAGTTTAGGGTAGTAGGTTTGAAAAAAGTCGAACATAATTCTTTTTCTTACATGTGTTACTTTTCTATACCTGTATACTAGTGTATTCTTGTATTCCCTATGCATAAATTTCAGACACGTATTGCTTTTTCTTCGGTTTCCTTTTTTTGACTGTGATTATTGTTTATCTTTACATGGATTCTTCTTGTCGTATTTTCTTATCTTAACTGCAGTGATTATGCGTTTCTTTAGTCTAGGATCTATAAGAAATAATCATTTTACCTTCACAACATAGGAGTAAGGTTTGCATATACATTACCCTCCACAGACTCATCTTGTAAGATTTTACTAGGTATGTTGATGTATTTAAAAAGAATCAACATTCATTAATCATGATCTTTTTATTACTTATTATTTTAGACGCAAACACCTTGCATAATAATATTTATGTGATTATTTTAAAATTGATACTTAGTGATACAATCAGATACAAACTACATGCGTAAGTGCGTACCTAGAGATTAGTTATTAATATATATATATATATCTACATAGGCATCCCCTTGAGTAGTATTAGCTAAAAAAGTAATTTTATCTTAAAGGTATTTCACGTGTTGAAAATGAATAGGACACATACGTACATACATAAATAAATAAATATTTTTTTACTAATGATATAGATCGAGCCTTAGTTGAGATGTTTAAATAAAAAAAACTTAACAAGTATAGGAGGCTCTGTATACGAATTCCGCCAATAACTATATATATATTTCTCGTTTTTTGTTTTTTTGTATATTTTAAATAATAGAATTGTAATTTTTAGTATTTTGTGTATTCTCTAAATATGTAAAGCAATTTAGTCAAAGTTTTAAGACCGGTCAAAATTTAAATGAAGACTATTGTTTAAAATATTTGCTCACGCGGAAATCAATTTACATTCTAAAAAGCATCTAAGTTTTTACTTTAAACTAATAATAATATGTATTCTTATAAATTTTTATTATTGTTTATGAATTAATTAATTAATTAATTAGTAAGTACTTTTTAGTGTAACCATATACATTAAGGACACTTTAAGGGTCGTTTGGTATGAGGTATAAAAAAAGTATAAGAGTGGTATAAAAATTAAATACCACCTTAATATTCTATTTGGTTAATAAATCAGGTATAAGTTACCGGTATTAATTTTAACACTGGATAACTTATACCTTATAGAAGGTGGGGTAATTAGCACCAGTATAACTTATATTTTATTCTTAGAAATTATGCAATTATCATTCTTAATACAATATACCAAACAATAAATAAACAACAATCGCAGCATAATTTATCCCGATATAACTTATACCAGGATAACATATACATATATATATCATATTCCAACCAAAGAACCCCTAAGGCAAACACGGAGTGCGGTCAAGTGTTTTCCCTCACTCGGCAAAGCCCTATATAAGTTCATTTTACTGTCACGTCATGCGCGTTGCTCACTCCCATTGCCCGTTTCCTCCGCCTGGAGTCTCCGACGATCCCTGCTCACCGCCGGCGATCAACTGCAACAACGGTGAATGTCGATAAACGACGAGAAAGTGAAGGTACTATTCCTTTTCTTTATCTCGCTCCGGATTCATCTCCTGACTCCTGCTCGTCGAGTCAAATATCTTTTTCACTACTGTTTCTCTTGCTGACACTCATTCTCTCATAGATACTCGGCTAAGGCTTAAAAACTCAGAGAAACACTTAATTATACTAATAGACAGTGGAAATGATGTCATGCATGTATATGTTTCTCCGTTGAATTTCGATGCTTTTTTAGTTACTTCCTTGAGAACATTTGGGCGAAATTAAAGGACCCTCCAACTCTTGAATTAAAAAAGAGCTACGCTTCAATTCAAAACTAGTAGGCATCAGCTATACGAATCCTTGATATCCATTTCTTTCCATTTGGACCAGTTATATTTTAAATAAAGAATTAACCCAAATTGTAGTCAAAGATAAAATTGTGTGTGTACTGACAGTAAATAAAGTGCCATTCTTTTTGGCACAGAGGGACTGTTAAGTTTCAAAAAGTACTTGACTGTTGATGCACAAGATGGTTGCATTTGTTAGATTTTTAGTAGTAAGAGAGCAAGATAAAGGTGATAAAAAAGAGAAGCTTCCTCAAACATAGTGTTAACAACTGCATTCCAGAGAACAGCTTTAATTTGCTGCTTCTTGTAGTCAGGATCCGAGGACGTGAAGGGTTCAAAATTAGGTCCTCATATTTTATTGAGCTGTTTCTTTTTCTGGTTAATGCCGGGTACCGGCATAAGATGGGACTGGAATTCCAAGATTTTGCGCTGGAAAAGTTTTGGCCAATTTATACTCTAGGACTCTTTAATAGATACTTCAGAATACTGTTTATTCCTACCTCGAGTATTTCCTTTTTATTCTTTTTATTCTTTCTAGTAAACTGGTAGTACTTGGTCTAATATTTTATGGTACAAAATAAGAGTGTGGCGGTTGGGGGGTGATCATCACTTGGCTTCTTGAATAGATGACGCAATGGTGGTGGTTGGCTTTAGCTTACTTGCTGTGGATGTTACAAGGTGAGACTTGGTGGTTGAATGTTGGTCTGTCGGTATAACGTTGCATGCCAAATGACTTCGTAAAATCTCAGGATCCTGGGACTATTTTTTATTTTTTTAAAATCATTTATTTTCTCGTACTGTTTAAAACAGTTGAGACCATAATGATGAATAGCCAGTTTTTACAATGGCAGTGCCTTTTTATCCTCCCTATTGCAATTACATACCTACAATCTGAAAGGACTTAGCTTTCAGGACTAAGCTAATTATGCTTGAGCTTGACATCAAATATGTAAACTAGTCAGCAAAGTAAAACAAGTTTCTTTTCAGTTTCCTAACTTTTGATCAAGTGGTCTGAAATTCCTAAAATGTGGAATCTTTACATCTACAGCCTCAGACTAGATTCTCCTTTTCCTATAGCATATGAGCTGCGTAAACTTTTGATTTGCCCTTGTAGAATATATAATCTGCATATCAACCTCTATCATCAGGAGGTAACTCCAGTCGTCTTCAATTTAAAATGGAAAAAAAGTATGAAAGTTTGCTACAATTTACAATTTATTAGTTGCTTCAACACTTCGTGTGGTAGGTACTCTGGGAGCTACTGATTACATCATTTTGTAGTTTTTCCTGGATAAGCACATTTGATCGCAGTTTTTTTTGTCAGTTGCCAATCAATGCTAATCCTATAGTTGTGCATGAGCCGAGGTTCAATCAAGGAGGTCAGGCTGATTACTACTCTTTTGCGAGGGACACAATACAAAATGGAACGGCTGAGGCAACTATCTACAACTCCAAGGTTGTTAACATTATGCATGAAATTTCACAAGTTGTATTATTTTATCTTGCAGGAAATGTAATATGTAAAATTAGTGAGTGCCTGTGATTAATGGATACCCGTTTACAGCTGTTACTTGAGATTTACCACATTTTTTAATATTGTGCAAAACCAATCAGTACCAGCTATATACTGCAGAAACTTGAGGATGTTGTGCATGAAATGGGTCTAAAAATTAAACAACACGAAGAGAATATCAAATTCCTGAAGACTCAAAAGAATGGGTTGGATAATTCGATCTTAGATATGCAAGGTACCTTCCTTTTACTTAAGTTTAGCTAGTAATTAGATATGGATGGTCATTCTAGTTATTTTTGTTGAATCAGTGGGTGTCCCTTAATCAATGCATTTACCCTTTGTATTTATGCAAGCTAAGTTTAACATGAGAAAACTACAATATCAAGATCTCTGTTTCACATTTCCTGTTTGTGGGTACTGTAGTCGCTCTTGGCAAGTACCAGACAGAGAGTGAATCTGGTCCTGAAAATGAGGAACTTTCCCATGTATTGAGTGAGCAGGAGACAATTGAACAAATCTTAAGATATGAGAAATCTGCAGCTGGCATCTGGTGCCAACTAAAAACTCGTCATGGAACTCAAGCTTCTCATCTTCCTTTGACGAAGGATGTTCTGGGAATTGTTGCTATGCTTGGGAAAGTTGATGACGACAATCTTAGCAGGTTAATTTTATTTCAATTAATGTATTTGCTTGCCTTTTCTGCTATAATTTAGCTACATCGCAGTTTTTCCCAGTTTTCTTCAGCCATATCCTAAAAATTGTAGCACCTATTCTTTCTATCACAATCAGGATGACGACATGTTGCTAGCTGATATTCAAATTGACTAGAGATATACTTAATACAATTGTGTGCAGAAGTCGGATGGGTTGTAGAAAGGTTTTTACTTCAACAAGCAAGATAATATATTGTGGTGTTCTATGTTAGTTTCATCTCTTAAATATTGAAATTTGCATCCCATAATGTTTGTTCATCTTCCTCATCTTCTTGCTCCTGCATTACTAATGGTGAAAAGACATTCCCATTCCTAACTAATCAAAAACCAATATGATTCAATGTGTTGAAGGTGCTAGTGTTTGTGGGATTTGAGTGTTGAGTAACTTCTTTTGTTCCTCATATTTTCTCTTATTATCGAGTCTTTTCCTTCAGTAATTTCTGGAGAGATTATGAGGTCAAGAATGGATTGGAATGAGATAATGGAAGAAATTGTCCTTAGATATTTAGTGCATTTATTCTAGGCCACTGCAGTTCTCAACTCTTTGTCATGAGCGGATTCACATTTACTTTTAGATGTAAAATGTGTTTGTGCATACCAAACTTGTCACTGTGTTTCTTCATATCTCTATAGTCTCAAAGAACATACAAAAACATGAATTTCTTTCTGTTTGAAAACATGAATTTCTTTCTGTTTGAACTAGTTGTGATGATATGAGAAGTTAAGAAGCATGCAATTTCAAGTAGGGCAAATAATGGCAGCTTGTTCTGTATTATGGCTGACATGTATATTTGATCTCTGAAATCCAGGCTTCTCTCAGATTATTTGGGACTTGAGACTATGCTAGCAATCGTGTGCAAGACATATGATGGTATCAAAGCACTGGAAACATACGATAAGGAAGGCTATATAAACAAGACTTCTGGTTTTCATGGACTTGGATCTTCTATTGGGAGGTCTTTGGATGGCCGATTTCTTGTTATCTGTGTTGAAAACTTAAGGTTTGAGATCAAGATTATGTTTCATGAAAAAACTGATGCACCTCTTTTGACATACCTTTGATCCCTTTCCTTCTTTTGGTTCAATTTTAGACCATATGGCGGTGAGTTCATAGCTGACGACCCTCAAAGGAGGCTTGATATTTTGAAGCCAAGATTACCCAATGGGGAATCTCCACCTGGTTTTCTTGGTTTTGCTGTGAATATGGTCAGTATAGACAGTGTGAACTTATATTGTGCTACAAGCAGTGGTTACGGTCTAAGAGAGACTCTCTTCTATAACCTGTTTTCACGCTTGCACGTATATAGAACAAGAGCAGATATGTTACAGGCTCTCCCTTGTATTAGAGATGGAGCCATATCTTTGGATGGAGGAATAATAAAGCATAACAATGTGTTTGTCCTGGGCAAGAGGTAAAGAAGCTTGTTTTAAATAGTTATATCTCTGTATTTCAGAAACTACAGAAAACAATTTATTTCTATTTTCTGAAGCTGGTGCTGTTTCTGTTTATGCTTATGTGCGTGTAGCTTCAACTTCCTGAGTTCAGCTGTACAGCTTCTATGAACTTCCTCTTACAATCTGTCTCCTGTGGTCCCGAAAATATGTTCGTCAGTCATTTAATGCATAAACAGCAAGGAAGCTACAAAACTGTCTTTATCGATTTGTTTGTCTATTGTATTTTTATTTCATAATGATATGCCCACCATTTATCAGTGAATTCTTCATCCAAAGATAAAAAAGAGACCGCAGTATATAATATAATTTAATCAAGAAAGGTAACCCTATGGTAAGATATATGAATTTGAGCGACTTACATTACAACTCTAGAATATCCTTTTGTGAAAGAAAGACTAGTTCATGAGATTTTCAGGGACTGGACATGACATTAAATTCACAATCTTTTCTGTCAATTATCTTCTCTTGGGCTCTCTTTGGCAGAATGTATTTCCTCTTAGATTTATACCAGGAATAGCATAACTAAGTCATCATGAAATTATATATTCTGAATCTGAGTTGGGTTTATGTCTTTCTTTTGTATTCTTTGGTAAAAGGGAAGTAGATTTGAAATTTCCAAAGAGCTTTGCAAAGTCAAATTTGCCGCAGGACTACTTTGAAATCGAAAGACAGATAAAGGAGATGAAGTGGAAAAAGGAAAGAACTGTAGAAGATATGCAGAGAGAACAAGCATTGCTAGATCATGCAAGGTTCAACTTTGGTATAAAGAAGGAAGAGTATTTGAAGTTTCTTGCACAAAACTCATCTTACACAAGACAGGTAATGACAAAGAGTAGCTTACTCGGCTAGCAATATGCTGGTCATTGATTAATTCTGAACAGTTTGTGTTGCTGATAGTAAGCAGATAATGAAGTCAGTTATCTCTGAGTTGGTTCTGGTAAAAATCGTGGACATTTTTAACTTGATCATCATTGTCCATGAAGGATCCAGCTTTAGTTGATTGAAAGTAACTTTTGATAATTGCGAACACTCAGGAGCATTTTGTTGATTGTGTTGGAACAACTAATCCCACCATTAATCTTACACAAAATGATATAGTGTTTGGTTGGTCGCATAAGAAAAAATAATTGCTGTACAACTAAAGCAGTGTTTGGTTGACGGAACTAAATAAGTACTAGCATTAAGTTATATGGGAATGTATGCATTATTTTATACAGCATGGAATGTGGAATAAGAATACGTGTTCTGGAAATGTGGAGATTAAACTATTTAAAGACAAAAATGCAATCTCTTCATTGTTAATTACCACATAAACAGTCTCTGCGTTATAATTTTCACATAACTAATATGAGAACCAAACGATCCCTTAATGTAATTATTCCTAGCTGAGACTTCTGCATGGAGAGAACATGAGTGGTGTTTCTTTTTTTCCTGGAAACTTCTTAGTGTGCACCTTCTTTCAATATGGCAGTTATGATTATTTTGTTTACGCAATCTAAAGATCTAGAAATCGGGAATGCTAAAATGCTGGTGGATTTTGACTTTGATGTTTTCACGGGAAATCAGCAAAATGGTTTTTGGTTGTATGAAGCAAAGATGTCTCTCACGTAGTCTTTGCTGATACCAGTTCTGTTGTTTGCTTTTAATTTTAAAAACTCTACTCCATTTTACACTGAGCATGTGATATTTATGAATTGTCCTATATACCATCTAAAGTCTCAGCTCTTGAAGTATTTGTAGAGTATTCTAGCACTTTCGAAGACAGCTGTTTATATTAAAGCTCTTCAAGAAAATGCAGTAAGCTCTGTTTCAAGTTTGTAGGGAATTGTTTTTTTTTTGAGAAATGGTAATTATATTGCATATGCAGGCAAGAATAATGCTGAGATATGTACAGGTGAACAAAAAACCAAAATAAGATCCCTTTCTAATCTTGTAGGGATTCTTAGAGGCTAATCAATGATTTTGCTTCATTTACAAGCTCCTCTTTACACCAGAAGGAAAACAAAAAAGTACAACAACAACAACAACAACCCAGTGTAATCCCACAAGTGGGGTCTGGGGAGGGTAATATGTACGCAGACCTTACCTCTACCCCGAGGGGCAGAGAGGCTGTTTCCAGGAGACCCTCGGCTCAAAAAGGCAACAAGAGGCAACAAGAGACACTATATTAGTACTATCAATAGTCTCATAATAAAACACCATAAAATACCATAAAATCCATAACATAACATAAATAGCATACAAACAAAGTAACAGAGTAACAACAATATAAGAGATATAGGAAATACGAGAATATGTAGGGTATTAATACACAGAAGATAAAGCCCATCATTAGTAGTTGATCAATAGCATCCTAAGACTAATTCCTAACTAGCTAGTCTCACTCTAGTGCGCTGTAAAAAAGACATCATAATTTTCCCTAACCTACAACCTTAATGCTCGATCTCCACAATTCCCTGTTTAGGGCCATGTCCTCAGTAACCCTAAGTCGCGCCATATCCTGCCTGATCACCTCTCCCCAATACTTCTTAGGTCTCCCTCTACCTCTCCTCGTACCCACCACCGCCAGTCGTTCACACCTTCTCACCGGTGCATCAGTGTTCCTCCTCTGAATGTGCCCGAACCATCTGAGTCTTGCTTCCCGCATCTTGTCCTCCATGGGGGCCACACCCACCTTATCTCGAATATTTTCATTTCTAATCTTATCCTTCCTTTTATGCCCGCACATCCACCTCAACATCCTCATCTCTGCAACTTTCATCCTTTGGATGTGTGAGATCTTCACCGGCCAACACTCGGTTCCATACAACATAGCAGGCCTAACCACTGCCCTATAAAATTTACCTTTCAGTAACAGAGGCACTTTCTTGTCACACAGGACTCCCGTAGCTAACCTCCATTTCATCCACCCCACCCCTATACGGTGTGTGACATCCTCGTCGATCTCCCCGGACCCCTGAATAAACGACCCCAGGTACTTGAAACTACCCCTCTTAGGGATGACTTGATAATCAAGCCTCACTTCCACTCCCGCTTCCGTCGGCTCTGCCCCAAATTTGCACTCAAGGTATTCCGTCTTTGTCCTGCTCAACCTGAAACCTTTGGACTCAAGGGTATGTCTCCAAACCTCTAACCTCTCGCTGACGCCGCGTCGTGTCTCGTCGATTAGGACTATGTCATCAGCAAATAGCATGCACCATGGCACCTCCCCTGAATATGATGCGTCATAGCATCCATCACCAGGGCAAATAGGAAAGGGCTGAACGCAGACCCTTGGTGCAACCCCGTAATAACCGGAAAATAATCTGAATCGCCTCCTGCTGTCCTAACCCGAGTCTTAGCTCCATCATACATGTCCTTAATCGCCCTAATGTAGGCAACCGGGACCCCTTTAGCCTCTAAGCATCTCCATAAGACCTCCCTAGGAACCCTGTCGTACGCTTTCTCTAGATCGATAAACACCATGTGGAGATCCTTCTTCTTATCCCTGTATTGTTCCACCATCCTCCTAATAAGGTGGATAGCTTCTGTGGTAGATCGCCCCGGCATGAACCCGAACTGGTTGTCTGAAATAGACACCGTCCTTCGCACTCTCATTTCTACCACTCTCTCCCAGACTTTCATGGTATGACTTAGTAATTTAATACCCCTATAGTTGTTACATATCTGGATATCGCCTTTGTTCTTATACAACGGGACCATTGTACTCCACCTCCACTCTTCGGGCATCCTATTAGTCTTGGATATAACATTAAGCAACTTAGTAAGCCATTCCAAGCCTGCTCTACCCACACACCTCCAAAGCTCAACCGGAATTTCATCTGGTCCGGTAGCTCTGCCCCTTCTCATCTTACGCATTGCCTCCATGACCTCATCGACCTCAATGTCCCGACAATCACTTAGTTCATGGGGGCTGTCTGCGTTCCTCAATTCACTTAATACAATATCCTGATCCCCTTCCTCATTTAGAAGTTTATGAAAGTAGGTCTGTCATCTCCTCTTTATCTGGTCATCCCCCAACAAAACTTTGCCGTCCTCATCTTTTATGCACCTCACTTGGTCCAAATCCCGAGCCGTCCTCTCTCTCGCCTTAGCGAGTCGGAGTAACTTCTTCTCCCCGCCTTTGTTCCCTAGTTCCTCATACAAACGAGCAAAAGCTGCCGTCTTTGCCTCCGTCACTGCCATCTTTGCCTCTTTCTGCTACCTTATATTTCGCAATGTTCGCTCTCTTCTCCTCCTCTCCAGTGCTCCCCACTAACCGCAGGTAAGCCACCTTCTTCGCTTCCACTTTACCTTGTACAACTGCATTCCACCACCAGTCTCCTTTGTGGCCACCGGTGCGGCCTGAAGATACCCCTAACACCTCTCTCGCCGCCTTCCTTATATAGTCCGCCGTCGTCGACCTCATAGTGTTTGCGTCCCCACTACTTCTCCAAGCTCCCATTGTCGACAACCTTCCTTCCAACTCCTGGGCTTTAACCTTAGTCAAGGCGTCCCACCTAATCCTCGGGCGGCCTCGTACTGACCTCTGTTTCCTTCTTATCCTAATACTAACGTCCATCACCAAGAGCCTATGTTGCGTTGCAATGGTCTCACCTGGGATAACTTTGCAATCCTCGCACAACCTTCTGTCGCATCTCCTGAGGAGGAGATAGTCAATTTGAGTCTTCGCCACCGAACTTTGGTAAGTAACCAAATGCTCCTCTCGCTTCGGAAAACTCGAGTTTGCATCACTAGATCGAATGCCTTGGCAAAATCCAGCAGTGAGATGCCCTCTCCATTCCGTTCCCCGAAACCAAAGCCGCCATGCACCTCAGTATAACCACCTGCAGACGACCCAATATGGCCATTGAAATCCCCTCCTATGAATAGCCTCTCGGAAGGCGGAATACTACGAACAATGTCATCCAACCCTTCCCAAAAACGCCTTTTAATCTCCTCCTCACAACCTACTTGCGGTGCGTACGCGCTAACGACGTTTAAAGTACACTCACCCACCACCAATTTAATAGTCATTAGTCTATCATTCACACGCCTGACCTCTACCACCGACTCCCTAAGACGGCTATCTACTAGGATACCCACTCCATTCTTACCCCTCACGACTCCAGAGTACCACAACTTATACCCATCCGCATTTCTCGCCCTCGATCCGACCCACCTAGTCTCCTGGACACACGCTATATTAATCTTCCTCTTCTGAAGGATCTTCGCCAACTCTATAGACTTACTCGTTAGCGAACCTATGTTCCATGACCCGATTCTCAACCTATAGGCTCCCTTGCCCCCTCTTCCTCCCCTGCCTCCCGACCCACCCCCTAACCCCGGGCCCACTCTTTGCCCCACACTCTGCCCCACCTGAGGACATGCCCTTAATCTATCATCCCAGACTGCCGCCACTACACCTAATGACAGATCTACAAAAGACTCGCTAGTGCACAATGGACAACGAATCAAACTAGACGGAAACAAGTGACTACCTGTACACCTATTGAATGATTTAACTATTGTGAACTAAAGTAACATCAATTTAGCTAACACCAGTAGATCGGGAGGTACCAATTCCCGAGAACCAAACCTGTGTTGATTTGCAGCCCTCAATATACTTGCAAGCTCACGCACCGCTTCCCACCGCCCTTTGCTGACGCTCGTCCAGGTTGCTCTCCTTTGCTTAGTGCTCGTGCGCCCAATTTGTCTCCAACCACTTTGAGAATTTCCCTGAAAACACAGAAAATACCACGACCCAAAGACCAAAAAGGGCTATCACCGCTACCACTGGTGTAGCACCGAAAGTAACTAGCAGCCGAAATTAACTGAAGAAATATAACAAGCAAGCTTCTGAAATATGCGAGGATATCCGGCAACATAACAACAACAAACCGGTGACCAAATAGAATCTAAAGCATAACTACTACCATTAAATTGCAGTTGTAAGCTAGTAAAGGAAAACTGAAAATAGTAAGTAAAACCAAAGAAAACAGAGCAAACCAAACAAATCTTTTGCTACGTACAGAAAAGCTAGCAATTTCGGTTTTGGAAATGAAAATCCACGACGGCCGGAGCATCGAGGACTCAACCAAACCTCAAACTTCGACCAAAAAGCGAGATCGGAAGGGAGCAAAGCAAAAACTGAAAAGCTTCTGCTAAAATCTTCACAGTTTCGACGGTATGCAGGACCACCGATTATTTCACGGAACGGAGGCCGCCGGAAAAATTCTGCTTCGGAGCAGCGAACTGAGGCGTCGTCGACTTCAGATCTATATTCCTCTTGCGAGCAGTAATGGATCTATATTCTGAAGAAGAAGAAACAGGGCGAAAACAAAAAATATGTTTCCTATGAAGACTTACCAGAGAAATTAAATTCGCGAGAAGAAGCAAAAGACCCTTGAACCCAGTAATGAGATCCTAGTTAAAGCACCGATACAAAATACTGGTTAAAGCAAAATACTAAATTCTTTGTAATAAGATATTCTAATATCAAACAGAAACAAAAATCATATGCTAAATTCTTTATTTTATCTTTAAACCCCTTCTCTCACTGTCAGTCTGTCATTCTTTTTGTAGTGTAAGCATCAAAATTCTCGCCATCGTCTCCGATTCTACCAGCTCAACTCTCTTTATATCAAAGGAGATAACAATTAAACATATTAAACATGCCTGAAATTAGATCTGTAGGGAATATTAAACATGCCTGAAACATATTGTATCTTTATATTAAACATACAATTAAACATAATCTGTAGGGAATATTAGATAACAAATAAACCAGGCTTCTAATATTTGTAAGTTTTGGTGTGTATTTGGAGTTCTCATGTAGCAATATTAGCGAGGAAGTACTATTGTAGGCAAGATATCTGCAGTGCTTGGGAAGAATCTTTTGCAAGTATTAGAAATATAAATTCTGTTCTATCATAACATCTGAAAGAAAGGAGAAGAGATTAGATAATGAAAATAAATATGAGCCGAAGTTTCAGGTTGTGTCAAACCAAATGTTTTACCTATCCAACAGTGCAATCCTCCAAATAGAGCAAGATTGGTTCCGTTGGAAAGTACAAAATGGAAATTTGGATCCACAAAGTGCTTTTCTCAAGAGACAGCCAAAGGTGCATTTATCACACCTTGAAGGAGGAAATAGTGGAGCAGGATAGTTAAATTGGCAGTGGCAGGTGAAAAAGTGCCTCTTGCCTTGGAAGCTCTACAAGCATTGTGAAGATATGATCTCGTATATGTCTGTCTTCCCTTTATGCAATAGAATAATCAGGAAAATTATAGGACCTGAGCTTAATATTTTTCCTAGATGAAGCAGCAGGCGGTCCGTTGAACCTATAAAAAAAGGAAAATGGTTGTTGAAGAAAGTACCCTTGTGTTCCTACAGTATTCTAAATCTGGTGATTATAGACGTTAATTATCCCATGGTAGTTTATTACCATGCTATGTCACCTTTTCTTTTTCCTGGATAGAAAATGGGGAAAACAAAGATATTAAATAAATGATTGAAGACATAATAGAGTGTCAGAGGCTTGCTGATATTGTTAATGACGAGAGACTACATGAAGTTTCACGATGTCAAATTATGAAGGCATTTCTCTTTGACGGGAGTATACCTTTCAAGCTTTTTATAAATGTACTTCTAAAATATTCCTATTTGTGGATGACATATTGTTTCCATGTATATGCAGCACAGCTTCAAGCAGGAGGGGAGCGCTTGACCCCGATATCATGATTTGATGGAAACTCCTTACACCTGTTTCAGTATTGGACAAAAAGAAGCTCTATCAGTAAATCTATCCGCATAAACTCAGTCTGAAAAGTTGCCTTAAAGGATTAATTGAATTACATATGTAGTCTCATGAATTTCTGATTCCTTTTTAGGTCAATTTCAGGCATGTAACAAACTTAATTTCACAATTAGTCAAAGGGACAGTTACGAGAAGAGGTCCAAGGACCGACCTTTCTTGTCTCTCATGTTTGAACCTGTACCAAGTTGCAGAATGTGTTGTTAACTGTACATCTTGTGGTAGTATTGCAGATTTCAATTACAACTGAAGCTGGAAATGGATTTTGATCCAACAAACAAAATTTTCAACTAGTGCACCTTGAAATGTTTGAAATAGCTGGTATACTTGAATCAGATTCATCATTTTGTGTTTGTGTAAAGGCCAGCTGGTCCACTAGCAGTCCCAAGAAACATAATTTTAGGTGAAAATGGCGTTTTATGGATAAATTCTCTGTTGCACACATTTATTGCAGAAAGTGTAGCAAGTAGCACCCCCTTACACTGAAATGGGCTAGTGTAGATTAGAATTTCCCAGCAAGAATATATTTGCCAGTCATATTTTGGTAATCTACTACCAAGAAAACATGTGGGCTTGGCATAGGTGATGAGGTAAAGAGGAAGGAGAAAGGGCTTGAAGAGTTAAATTGGGATTGTGGAGCCTCAAATGACTTCTTGCGGTAAAAATTGTACGGTCGCCCCCATTTAATCTATACCCATTTTTTTAAAAACTTTTAACTTTTACCCATTTTTTAAACAACTTCAGCCCCCTTTCTCCTTCTCCTCCTCAAAGTTATATCCGCCTCTTCTTTCTCAAGCTTCTCCTTCTCCTTTTTCTGCAAAAGTAACTTCAATAATGAGAGAAAGAGAAATCTTTTGCCACCATCAGTTTATTTTCAATACTGTGGATGTTCTTTCTGTTTAGATTAATTACAAGAATAAAAATATATTTCTGTTTTTTGGAAACTAACAGAATGTTCACTCCCCTAGAGAATTGCATGTTTACATTATATCAATGCATCGAAAACTCAATGTAGATGCATATATCAAAGATTGTGTAAATAAAGAGTAGATTATTTTTGTGTGTTGGGTGGTTGTCTACTCTGCCCTTCAACCTCGCACCCCCATCCTTCCCGTTCTTTTATATATCAACAAGGCTTGGTGCTTATTGGTTTTCCTTTTCTTTTTGTTCTTCTCTTCTTTAGCTCTGTTCATCTATTACATGTCGTAGGGAACTCAATACCACAATGCAGTGCAAAAGTTTGTCGATGTGTGCAAGCTGAACGAATGAAATGGCCATGATCCCTGTGAACTGATTAGACATCTCTAGAGCTGAAGCTTACAAACAAAAACTTCAGCTCTAGAGCTGAAGCTTACAAACTGAAGCTTACAAATAAGAGCTGAAGTTCGATAGTTAAAAAACAAAAACTTCAGCTCTAGAGCTGAAGCTTACAAACAAAAATTTCGCCAGTTACAAATAAAAACTTCAGCTCTAGAGCTGAAGTTCGATAGTTACAAAACAAAAACTTCAGCTCTAGAGCTGAACTTCAGGCCCGGCTACTAAAATGCTGAAGTTTTGCGCGATTGTCTTTGCTACTTCAGCCCCGTATGCTGAAGTTATGCAAAAAAGCGGGTACGCTTGCAATTTTTGCAAAGCGGGCACAAGTTAAAACGTGACACAAAAAACGGGTATAGATGCAAATACCCCCTTCTTGCGAGGGCGGGCACTCATAGCCTGTTTGGCCTAAGCTTTTTTTTTTTAGGCCAAAAGTGCTTTTTTTTAAAAGCCAAAAGTATTTTTTAAAAAAAAAAAAAATTGAGGTGTTTGGCCAAGCTTTTAGAATGAAAAAAAAAAGTGCTTTTGAGGAGAAACAGAAGCAGAAAAAGTAGCTTATTTCCAAAAGCACTTTTTTTGAAAAGCACTTTTGAGAAAAATACACTTAGAAGCAGTTTTTAAAAGTTTGGTCAAATACTAATTGTTGTTCAGAAGTGTTTTTTAAATTAATTAGCTAAACACAAACTATTTCTTACAAAAAGTACTATTGAGAAAAACACTTCTTAAAATAAGCTGATTTTTGCAACTTGGCCAAACAGAATATCAGTAAATAATGGAGATTAGCTGCAGTGGATGTCCCTATAATCGTCGGTAGCGGGTTAAGATACATCTTCTACAGAACTGTATATGTACCTTGATATATTTGAATATTTTTCCAGATGCCCCTCCAAAAGTACAACAAGATACAACATAAAAAAGATCAACACCACATTAAAGAGAGACAAACAGCTTATGCTACAAGGAAACAGTTGTATCTTTAGATTCCTTTTTAAGAAATATTAATCTAACTACAAAATTGGAGCTATTACTTTAAGTAAATTTTCAGATAAACTTGATACATAACTAGGTTTGATCAGTATGTCAGTCTAATTTTACCAAATATCAATAGTTATAACACCGGCTTCCAAATGTTGACTATACAAGATGGAGAGTCAAATGTGTTTTTAGACCTTGACAAACTTTTTATTTTTTGTCTTTTTTACAAGAGATTTTTATTTTTTTACATAAGAAATCTGAAAAAGTAACACACAACAGTTCTGAAAAGATCATTTTCTTCTATTTAAATTGTAAGTTTCCATAGCAAAGTGTTTCCTCCAAAAATGAACCATTCAAACATCTAATAAGAAAAACTAGCATCCTCATATTTTTGGAAAATTAGAAGCTATTATGAGGATAAATTTATGAAAAATGTGTGGAAGATTGTACAGGATTAGGAACACACTTGATATGGGTGTAATTCATAAAAAGAACCTAATTTCATACCAGTCCATGAATCATAATTTCAAATTATTATTAAGAACTGCATCTCCATTCGCCCAAACCGAAGAATACTAGATGGTGATGGCTCGTACATGCACAAGCCCAATACATACTTGAAGTAGCTATGTTTTGGTGTTATTTGCTGATTAAAGTATAACCAATAGTGCTCTAATGGCTGGAAATTCGATTGAATACAAACAGTGAGGTAATACAGATAATTCTACCCTATTTTTCAGTTGAATATATCAATTGCTGATTACTTGTGTACTGGCGCAAAAACGTATAAAAAAATAGTTTTAAGCTCATTAATGCGTAATATCAAGGCAGTAACGAGGACATAGCTGCTGCATATATATAGTGCCCAGCCAGCCCACGTGGGCTTTAGTATTGACGGGCTGGACTGGGCTAGCCCACCATTTTGATAGGTCTTATAATGGTCAGCCAATCCCACCCCTATGTGTGCCGCGGGCCCTCACGGGCTAGCTCATCATTTTTAAAAATATAATTTTATATTTTTTTCTTTAAGTTCTGACCCAAAAAAAGATAATTATTTAAAAGTTAGAAAAATATCTTATTGGAAATTTTTTGCAAAACTTAATAACTTTTTATATTGTTCCAATATATCACAATAAACATTAAAAAAAAGGTAAAAGACAAGACTATATTTCATTCACTAAAAGTCAAAACTCAAAACAAACTATTAAGGAGAACGTCCATGATGCTTATGAGATATCCAACAAATCTATCTTCAGCAAACACATTTGAATCTGCTTGTGACAAGGTTATCTTAACATCTTCACTTTCATCTATATCTACAATTCATATGTAATATTAATTAGTTAAATCTTAAGAATAATTAAATTTTAAAAAATTAATAATATTCAAATTCACATAAAACATATTGCCAGTTTGAGTTTGGGAAAAGTTGTGCAGCCAATTTCGAGTAGTAACAAGTGTTTGAACATTTTCATAATAAATGTAACTCCTGTACTTTGTAAGAACACATCACCAATGCTTAATGTTGATTCCGACGCTACAATGGTAATAGGATTACTAAGTACATCACGCGTCATCACTGAAAGATCGAAATATTTTATAGAATGGTCTTTCCAATACATGACAACATCCATCTCTTGGAACTTCTCAAGATCAAGTTTTGGTTCCTCTTAGTAAATATCTAATTCTAACTTTCTATCTCTAGAGGTATACTTTTTATTTTTTACATATTTTAAATAAATATTTTATTAGGCCCATGGGCCGGCCCACCCCATCCTCAATCAAGCCTCACAGGCCACGAGCTTACTCGGGTCGGGCTTAAAAACCTCGTTATTAAATGGGCTCCAAAAATTCTAGCCCAGCCCTGCTAAATCACAAGTTGGGCTGCTCAACACGCCAAACTTATATTGATAGCTCTATATATATACGAGGACTAGTGAATTTTGTGCAGTCTTATAAGGTAAACATGACACAAAATAAGAAATAAAAATAAAGTAAATTGTACAAGAATCCAACTAGGGGCATTTGCATCTATACCCGCTTTTTGGGTCACGTTTTAACTTGTGTCTGCTTTGCAAAAAAAATTGCAAGCATACCCACTTTTTCATGTAACTTCAGCATACGAGGCTGAAGTAGCAAAGACAATCACGCAAAACTTCAGCATTCTAGTAGACGGGACTGAAGTAGCAAGTGTGTTGAACCAAATGTACTGAAGTTTTTGGTTGTAGTTGCTGAACTTAAGCATAGTAGCTGAAGTTTTGTTCTCTATTTACTGAAGTTTTTGTTTGTAATTGCTGAAGTTTTTATTTTTGTAACTGGCGAACTTCAGCTCTAGAGCTGAAGTTTTTGTTTTTGTAATTGGCGAACTTCAGCTCTAGAACTGAAGTTTTTGTTTTGTAACTGTCGAACTTCAGCTCTAGAGCTGAAGTTTTTGTTTGTAACTGGCGAACTTCAGCCTTCTTAGAGTTGAAGTTTAACTGACTTTCCATATGAAAATTAGAGAAGAAGAACAAGATTCTTAACTGTACAAGAATGAAGTAGGAAAACATCAGTACTTAATTCACCCATAAGCTCAAAAGACATTTCATACAGTACAACATAATAACTTAAAGCATGAAATCTTTTTTGCTTTTTTTTTTTTCTTGAGAAGGATAATTAGGATCAGTCTTCTTCTTTTCCATATTGTTCAAGAGTACTTTTCTTGCTTCATAACTGTGTGCACAATAGACTAGTAAAAAAATTAAACCAATGAAACACATGATAAATCGAGCCATTATATTGTTACATCAATATTAAGTTCCGAAGAGATATGGAGATTATTGGGAGAAGGAGAAGGAGAAAGGGGACTGAAGTTGTTTAAAAAGTGGGTACAAATTAAAACTAGGTTAAATGGGGGCGACCAAATAGGACGCCCCATGCAATTTTTATATCATTGACCATGCCAAAAATTTGTGGTGCTGATTTTTTATCCTTTGTAGTCGAATATCTCCTTGATTAGGATCATTTCAAATTGACTATACATACTCTTCCCATTTAAATTACATATGCAATAATATATTCCTCCCCCTCCCCCCGCAATCATGAAACTCGTACTTTATTACACGTGAACGTTGCTCGGATTACATAAATTATTAAAGTATTAAGCCCAGTAAACTTTAGTTGTATCTGTTAATAATAATTCTCCTATCACAATATCTTATGAACCAATGAGACTTATATATCTTAGCAGAGATATTACCGTCAACTCATATTATTCAAAAGAAACTCATTATTATTCAAAAATTATATTACCAAATAAACAATATGAAGGTACTCACAAATTTTAAGTAAAGTCCATACACATACAAAAAGATTGAGAATAACTCCCCCTAACTATTATATACAAAAATTTCATAGTCAACAACGGATGAAGATGCTAGGTTTCCCACAAGCATCCATATTTATATCTTGAAAACATTACTTCTAATAATCCTAATTAGTCGCAATAGTCATCAGTCAAAATAAAATTGTAGAACTCGAGAAGACAAATATATTCCTCCTTTCAAAGAATTAAACATCTAATGGACATTAATTAAATCATATGTGGTAGATTTTCATATCGAATACTACAACCAGCAATTAAATCTATTTACATAAATAAATATTGTAATTGTTATCGTTTAACGGACATCAATTAAATTATATATGCTAGATTCTTATATCGAATACTGCAACCAGCAGTTAATTTTATTTACATACATAAATATTGTAATTATTACACAAAAAATACTTACATAAAAAATAAGGAAAAGTTTCATAAAGTGAAGCCATGCATACAGTAATGCCTGGCATTCATAGTGCCATTTTAAATTCTCGCTCTATAGGCATGCAATGGATGACACTTTAGGTTGATTTAAATGTTTTGATGTTTTTGTCTTTTAATTTTTGTCCAAAATAAGTGATGTTTTGCACAATCAAGAAGACATTCTTTTTATTTTTACAAATTTACCTTTATTTATACATTCATACTATTATATTTTCTATGAGTACATTAAATAGTTACTTTTGTTTTCACACGATATACACATTAAAGAAATGTGGTTTTTCTGTTGTAGCCATATTTATTTTAGTAATTTAGATAATTAGACCCTTTTATAGGATGAATCTTGGAGGTAAACATTTAAAACTTTGGCTCCATATAAATTTTCTTGATGTTTTAAATTAAAATTTTACTTTGGAAGAATTTTGACCACAGGTTGTGGTGTGAGAAAGATGCCTAAAGGGGGGAATGTCCCGACTTTTGGATTTATTCACAAAAAAGGTGCCTAAATGGCAAAGACAGTACTAAGGTATTCGTAAGAGCTATAGGTTATGAAACTGGTAAGCGCATCAGTCAACATTCGATGACGAATGTTCCAAAGGGGGAAATGATGATATGCCCCATATTTTCGTACGTGAGAGTACGTCGTAAGTCAATTGATGTAAGCTCATAAATGAGATTATATTTGAAAGTACATAAAGTCAGTAAATCATGTTACCTTGGAGGTTAAATATTCAAGATCATGAATAACAAGTACCAAGAGGCTTGGAAGGCTTAGAAGCTAAATGAATCAAAGAAGATAAGTTTCTTCGAAAGTCGACAAGTTAGGAATATTATAACATGTACTTTTGGGGTGAGAATAGAGGTGCTTAACATAATAAGGAGGTTATTTTATGAGTTATTTTAGTTGTATGATAGTCGTGTTTTATATTTTAAAGTCATGCGAGTTGTGCAACAAAAGTTGGCAAAGGTCATCACAAGTTACATTCATAAATGTGCTAAAAATTAGGTCAAATGTAGCTGAACTTTTCTCGAAATATACTTAGAATACGGGTGATCTACGTACCAAATTGAAGATCTATGAGTCTAGTTTCTAACTCATTTAAATGTTCAGCAATACGATATTAGAGTAGAGAGATATTTGTATTTTTGCGAGACTTCACAAACTGCATATATGATAAGTAGGTGTGTCACCTAGTTGCTTAAATGAAAGGAGGAAATATGTCCAAAAAGGGGCTAGTTTGACTCGGCCAAACAGCTCTTTTAAGGGCTGATTTACTTTAGATATTACACTCATTATATATCAAAAAAATCAGAGACACACCCCAGCAAACTTCTCACAAAAATTCAACACAAAACCATAAATGATTTTCTCTTCTTTTCAAATTCATTCCATAATAGTAAGAACTCACAGGATGGTGATCGGAAGCCGTGAGTTTGGTTGTTTGAAATGGGTACTTTGGTAGTAACAGAAATGGTGGAAGAGATGCGAGCTGGGGCTGGGTCTTTTTATTGAGAGCTTGGCATGGTAAAAGATAGAAGAGGGGGAAAGGGCTCTGCCGGGCTTTGCTTTTGAGGGATTAGGATTAAATTTAACAGAATTTTTATTTTCTACTGTTAGTTTTAGGGTTGAGGACCAAATCTATCACCTTTTGTTTACATTAAGGACTATTCATATTAAGTGGTAAATATCAAGAACTAAAACATTCCAACCCATATATATTAAGGACCATTTTGATCATTTTCTCTCAAATAGGTTGGCTAATAATTACTTTCATCAAATTGGCAGCTCCAGTCGGAATTTAATACTATATTGTTTTAAAAAAAAAGCAGTTTGAGAAAAGAATAAGTGGTTGTACGATGAAGATCAACTGTAGTTATGTCCCTAATTTTGACGGCTATCCTTATTTCTCTCTCAGACAACCTTGGAAGCCCCGAGAGAGAGAGGGGGGAAGAAAGAAGAAATGAACTTCGTCTTCTGGCAAAAGGGTTCATTTCTTTTTGATTGTTAATCCGAACCCTTTACCCTTGTGTTATTTTTCTCCATTTTCCCTTTCAGGATAAAGAAGAAACATAAGAAAGTTTGTGTCTTGATTGATTTTGTAAATCATTTGGTGAAAAAGTTTGAGTATTTGATGATTAAATGAAAGTGGGTGGTTCAGATTTGTAATAGAACAAATGGAGATGGATAGCATTGAGTGTGTATCATCATCAATGCATTGAAGATGAAGAGATCCAATCTTCTGTTTCATCTCATCAACAATACTCTTCAGCAAAACCACATCCTAATGTTATACCTTTCGGGATTGCCCCTACTAGTGTTTATGATCTGCTCGAATGCCCCGTTTGTACTAATTCTATGTACCCACCTATTCATCAGATTCATTCTCTTCACCTTTTTTTATATTTATTATTATTATTTGGGTTTGTTAAGGCTATCCCTTCTTTCCTTTTGGCATGATCCATATGATACAAATGAAATGAGCAATCGCACAACTATCATAAATGACTTTATTCTTAGAAGTACTAGGAGTTCCTAAGTTCCTGATTTCCCATGTGTCCTATTATTATATCGTCTATTCATGGGTCTTAGAAAGTACGTAAGTTGATAAAGTTTATTTCGTGATATTAACCGAAGGCATATTGATCTTATGCCATCCCAAGAGATCTTATTGACTTACTTTATTATGTATTGCATTCATTTATATATGTACATTGACCCATGACCATATGGTATTATATACGTGTATATTATATGTATATGGGGTATGGGGAAAGGTTACGGCTTACGCACTATGTAATGACCCGATCAGTGCTTAGCGATCCATTCAGTGGTTCGAGGTCTTGACTAGCTACATATGGTGTATTATGACTTGTATGCATGGTCGGATTTGATTTTTGGATGGTTCAGAATGAATGAGTAATTCTCACTTTAGAAGCTTATTTTGAAAATGTTGACCGAGGTTTTGACTTTTGTGGAAACGACCCATGAATGGTGTTTTGATGGCTCCGACAGGTTTGTATCATGATTTTGGACTTAGGCGTATGCCCGGAATCGATTTCGGAGGTCCGTAGGGTGATTAGTGTTGTTTTGCAGTAAGTTGGCAATTTTAAGGCTTTGAATTTTTACGAGTTTGACCGTAGGTTGACTTCATAGCTATCATATTTGAATTTCTGTTCCGGAACTTGTAATAAGTCCGTTTTACCATTTGAAATTTGTCCGCAAAATTTAGCGTCATTCCGAGTTGATTTATAGGAATCGAACGCGCTGTTGTGTTTTTAGAAGTTCTTGAGTTTCATATTGAGTTCTTGTCTTTTGAGGTCCGACTAGTGATTTTGGATGTTATTTTGAATGATTTTATCACACGAGCGAGTTCGTGTTATATTTTTAGACTTGTGTTGATATTTGGTTTAGAGTCCCGAGGGCTCGGGTGAGTTTCAGAAGCGTTGTGAAGTGTTTGATAGAGTATGGAAATTTGCTGGTGTGATCTGATGCCTCAGGTCTCACATTTATGAGATTATGATCACAATTGCGACATTAAGCTGTGGATTGTTAAGTTCACTTTTGCGAACCAAGAGTTCGCATTTGCGAAGGAGGGGCTGGGTATGATGTCTCGCATTTGCGACCAGTCAGGTTGCATTTGCGAGTGTCCATTATTCGCTTTTGCGAAATTTATGTCACATTTGCGACTCTAGAAGGGACGTGGGATCTTCGCTTTTGCGAATGATTTCTTGCATTGTGGGGTTCGGATTTATGAATCTCAGGTCGCAATTGTGACACCTGCGACTGTACATAAGAGCTGAGGTACGGGATTTTGGTCTCATCTTCATATTTTGGAACTCTAGACTCGGTATGAGGCAATTTTGAAGACAATTTTCATCTATAAACTTTGGTTAAGTGATTCTAATATATTTCTAATCATATGAATCAAAGAGCAAATTTGTGAAACTTTGTCAAATTTTTAAAAAATAAGAATTTGAGTTTTGAGCGTTGATTTGGACTCGAATTTTTGAAATTAATCACATATATGAACTCGCGGAGTCATGGGTAGTCGAAATCTACCATTGGACCCGTGTTTTGATCGGGCGGGTCCCGGATTGACTTTGTTGACTTTGAGCAATTGTGTAAAGATCATAGCTTTAATTATCGGAATTGATTTCTCTTGCATTATTTGATGTTATTAAGTCGATTTTGGTCAGATTTATGTTGAGAGGAGGTGAATTGTAAAGGAAAAGCTATTTTAGAGAATTGATTGAAGGCTTTTGAGGTAAGTATCTTGCCTAACATTGTGTGGGGGAACTACCCCGTAGGGATTTGTTGGTTTGTACTATTTGAACTACATGAAAGACGTGTATACGAGGCGACGAATGTGTACATGGCTTATATGTGGAAATTTGACCGACTTAGACTATTAGGTTCTTATGTTCATTAAATATGAAGTTGTCTTATCATGTTAAATCCTCTATTTGCTAAATTTACCCTTATGTGTCTTATTTGAAGTTGATTGATTTGTGTCCTACTCTTGTTTCCAAATAAACTCTTGTATGCCTTAGTTAAAGTTGTTGCCTCTTTTATTGCCATTCTATCTCTTTCGTAATTGCTTAACCTTAATTGAAGTTATTTCTATCTCTTTCGTAATTGCTTAACCTTAATTGAAGTTATTGTTGTCTCTTCCTCAATTGCCTAACCTTAATTGAATTTATTGTTATCTCTTCCGTAATTCCCTAACCTTAATTGAAGTTATTGTTATATCTTCCGTAATTGCTTAACCTTAATTGAAGTTACTGTTATCTCCACCAATGTTGACTTATCCTTATTTGGAATCATTGTTACATGATGTTTCTTTATCGTTGAGTTGTACCTACTTGGAATTATTGTACATGCTATCTCTTTTGTTGTCGAGTTGTACTTATTTGGAAGCATTGTTATATGTTATCCCTTCAATTGTTGAGTTACTCTTATTGGATATCGTTGTTACACATTATCTCTCCCGTTATTGAGTTATTCTTGTTGAAACCATTATTACTTGCTATGTCTTCCATTGTGAACTCGTTCTTCCGTTTCTTTGTATTTTGTAATTCTTCTGTTGATTTACTTGTCGTACTCTAGTGTTATTGTTGTTGTTATTGTTGTACTCAGTGTTGTTGACCTAAGGGCTATGCATGGTTGTAGTATTGGAGTTTATTTTGAGGAAATGTTGTGGCATATGGGCACATATGGTGCAAGTCATTACATTGTATTGTTATGTTTTTTGGCACACGTGATAGTGGTGAGAGGATTGTTAGGGTGTTCGCACATAAGTTGTCTGTGCTATTGTTATCATTGATATCTGCACATGCGGCATGACAAGTAGGGATATATTTTGTTTGGACCTCTAGTAAGTGTCGATGTCGATCCTCGCCACTATTTCTCCAGGGTTAGGCTAGATACTTACTGGGTATGCGTTGATTTACGTACTCATGCTGCACTTCTGCACTAAATATGCAGGATCTGACAGGTCATTTGGTGATCATCTTGGCTTGTAGGCGCACCGGTTGAGGAGACTTCATGTGAGCTGCATTCCATGTTACCTCAGTCCACCGAGTCTTCATTGTATTACTTATTTTATTCTGTATTTTTACATTCGGAAAAGAGGTTGTATTATATTTGTATTCCTTAGAAAAAAATGCTCATGCACTTGTGACACCGGATTTTAGGGTTTTTACGGGTTGTTCATTATTGTATTTGTGAAAATATTATCATTTACTTTGTAAATTCTATTTCTTACTATAATTGATGAAAATTATGATTTCAAAAGTACTAAAATGAGTAATTAAGTTAATCATTCACTGTTGGCTTGCCTGACAGCGGTATTAGGTGCCATCACGACCTTTAGTGGATTTTGGATCGTGACAACTTTTAATTTCCAAACTTCGATAAACGGGTCCGAATCATATCAAAGCATTCCGGAATGATGCCAAACTTTGTGTACAAGTCACAAATCACGATGCGAACCTATTCCAAGGCTCGAAATCTCAAACGGACAGTGTTAACGCCAAAGTCCATTTCAAACTAAACATAAGAAATTCTTAAACTTTTAAAATACCAACTATCCACAATCAGCGCCGAAATGCTTCCGGACCACCCGATACTCAACCCGAACATACGCCCAAGTTCGAAATCATCATACGAACCTGTTGGAACCTTTAAATCTCGATTCCGAGGTCGTTTATTCAAAACTCACACCTTAGTCAATTCTTCCAACTTAAAGCTTCCGAAGTTAGAATTTTCCATCCGAATCAACTCTGAACTTCCCGAAATTCGATTCCGACTATGCATACAAGTCATAAAACATGAAGTGAAGCTACTCAAGACCTCAAACCGCCGAACGACACGCTAGAGCTCAAAATGACCAATCGGGTCATTACAATACATTATGAAAGGATACATAGCGCCCATCCAAACCAGCACAAAGAAATCACAATCAAATAGGAAAAAATGATCAAATGGCCTTAGGGATCGTTTGGTAGGGTGCATAAGAATAATGTTGAATAGGGTGTATTAGTAATGCTGGTATTAGTTATGCTTGCATTAGTTATGTTGGTATTAGTTATGCTGACATATTTCTTATCCATTGTCTGGTTTGATGTATTAAAGCATTGCACAATTTCTAAAAGAATTGTTTGTTTACAAAAATGCCCTCAAAACTAGTTCACACTCTAACTTTTTAAAAGAAGCATATGTTGAGAAATATTTTTATATAAAACAGTTTACAAAAAATTATTTGATTTGTCTACCTATATTGTAAAATAAAATTAAATATTTACTTATAAAAAAGAAAATATGCTAAGTATTTATTTATTTACTAGGGATATAATTTTATTTCTCACTATTTGGATTATTTTGAACTTGCATTAAAATACTAACTAACATATTTTAATCAAACATAAATTTTGAAGGACAATTTTGTCTTTAACTAAGCTAATGCATGCATTAAAACTCATTGCATTGCTAATACCATTATTTTCTATGCATTAGTTATGCATATGATAATACCAAATAGGATGTATAACTAATACTTGCATAACTAATGCATAGGTTCAAAATGTGTACCAAACAATGTATTATTAATACACAAAGCTAATGCATGCATTATTTTACCTAATGCATCCTACCAAACGACCCCTTAATGTATAGGGGTTGGAATATTTTGGTACTTGATATATACCACTTAATTGGAATAGCCCTTACTGTATACAAAAGGTGATAGCTTTGGTCCTCAACCCTAAAACTAACAGTAGAACACAAAATTTTTTGTTAAACTTCACCCCAATCTCTCCCGACTCCCTCCTCCTCTTCTCTCATTCATCATTAACGACCTTAAATTCAAACACTCTAAAAAACAAGAATGGATCTGCTTGGGAAGCTAAATTGTTTTGCTTGTTAGTCTTATGGATTTTATAAATGGAAATCCTTTTTTTCTTGTTTGAATTTATTTGCGAATCTGTTTTAATCACTTCATTTGTTAAAATTTCAGTTTGATTTATAATTTTGCAAATGGAGATACATAGACTTGAATCTAATGCTTGAGCGATGGACCATGAAATATATTCTCTATAGTACTCAAAGTTTGGAAAACCAATTTAATTTCATTAAGTCTTAAGAGAATAGTTTTCAATGTGCTACGGAATTCTAAACTTTTGCTTTGTATATTGATGAAGTTTAAATTTCTTTCTTACTGAGAAAGATTCAAAGAAGTAGAATAATGGTGAACCAGAAAATTCTAGCCATTATAAGACTAGTAATATAGTCGAAGAAGAGGTGATGGGTCAATTCGTGATATGCAACCAGTAATATTGCTTGACAAGATTTCATATTGGCAAAGATTTATAGAAACAGCAATCGCCACAAGGCCAACAAGGACAGTTAAAATCGTCTTGTCCAAGTTGCTTCGTAGATGTTGTG
This sequence comes from Nicotiana tabacum, assembly GCF_000715075.1. Taxonomy (NCBI): domain Eukaryota; kingdom Viridiplantae; phylum Streptophyta; class Magnoliopsida; order Solanales; family Solanaceae; genus Nicotiana; species Nicotiana tabacum. Next base: position 140,236,412 of record NC_134087.1, on the reverse strand, counting down.
TAAAAACAAGTTTTAATATTTAAATACGGGTTCACTCTTGTTCTTGATATTTTCTTCCATTCAACATATCAATCATGTGTAAAAGTTTTGGTTGTTTGAAATGGGTACTTTGGTAGTAACAGAAATAGTGGAAGAGATGCGAGTTGGGGCTGGTCTTTTTATTGAGAGCTTGGCACGGTAAAAAATAGAAGAAGGGGAAAGGGCTCTGCCAGGCTTTGCTTTTGAGGGATTGGGGTTAAATTTAACAGAATTTTTATTTTCTACTGTTAGTTTTAGGGTTGAGGACCAGATCTATCACCTTTTGTATACATTAAGGACTATTCATATTAAGTGGTAAATATCAAGGACCAAAACATTCCAACCCATATATATTAAGGACCATTTTGATCATTTTCTCTCAAATAGGCTGGATAATAATTATTTTCATCAAATTGGCAGCTCCAGTCGGAATTTAATACTATATTTTTTTTTTAAAAAAAGGCAGTTTGAGAAAAAAATAAGTAGCCGTAAGATGAAGATCAACTATAGTTATGTCCCTAATTTTGACGGCTATCCTTATTTCTCTCTCAGACAACCTTGGAAGCCCCGAGAGAGAGAGAGAGAGAGAGAGAGAGAGAGATAGAGAGAGAGAGGGGGGGTGAGGAGGGAAGAAAGAAGAAAGGAACTTCGTCTTCTGGCAAAAGGGTTCGTTTCTTTTTGATTGTTGATCCGAACCCATTACCCTTGTGTTATTTTTCTCCATTTTCCCTTTCAGGATAAAGAAGAAACATAAGAAAGTTTTTGTCTTGATTAATTTTTTAAGTCATTTGGTGAAAAAGTTTGAATATTTGATGATTAAATGAAAGTGGGTGGTTCAGATTTGTAATGGTAGAAATGAAGATGGATAGCATTGAGTGTGTATCATCATTAATGGGTGGCATTGAAGATGAAGAGATCCAATCTTCTGTTTCATCTCATCAACAATGCTCTTCAGCAAAACCTCATCCTAATGGTATACCTTCCGGGATTGCCCCTACTAGTGTTCATGAATTGCTCGAATGCCCCGTTTGTACTAATTCTATGTACCCACCTATTCATCAGGTTCATTCTATTCACCTTTTTTATTATTATTATTATTATTATTATTATTATTTGGGTTTGTTAAGGCTATCGCTTCTTTCCTTTTGGCATGATCCATATGATACAAACAAAATGAGTAATCGCACAACTATCATAAATCCCTTTATTCTTAGAAGTACTAGGTGTTCCTAAGTTCTTGATTTCCCATGTGTCTTATTATTATTTCGTCTGTTCATGGGTCTTAGAAAATACGTAAGTTGATAAAGTTTATTTCGTGATATTAACCGAAGGTATATTGATCTTATGCCATCCTGAGAGATCTTATAAACTTACTTCATTATGTATTGCGTTCATTTATATATGTACATTGACCCATGACCATATGGTATTATATACGTGTATATTATATGTATATGGGGTATGGGGAAAGGTTACGGCTTACGCACTATGTAATGACCCGATCAGTGCTTAGCGATCCATTCAGTGGTTCGAGGTCTTGACTAGCTACATATGGTGTATTATGACTTGTATGCATGGTTGGATTTGATTTTCGGATGGTTCGGAATGAATGAGTAATTCTTACTTTAGAAGCTTATTTTGAAACTATTGACTGAGGTTTTGACTTTTGTGGAAATGACCCATAAACGGTGTTTTGATGACTCCGATAGGTTTGTGTTATAATTTTGGACTTGGGCGTATGCCCGGAATCGATTTCAGAGGTCCGTAGGGTGATTAGTGTTGTTTTGCAGTAAGTTGGCAATTTTAAGGCTTTGAATTTTTACAAGTTTGACCGTAGGTTGACTTCATAGCTATCATATTTGAATTTCTATTCTGGAACTTGTAATAAGTCCGTTTTACCATTTGAAATTTGTTCGAAAAATTTAGCGTTATTCCGAGTTGATTTATAGGAATTGAACGCGCGGTTGTGTTTTTAGAAGTTCTTGAGTTTCATGTTGAGTTCTTGCCTTTTGAGGTCCGACTAGTGATTTTCAATATTATTTTGATGATTTTATCACACGAGCGAGTTCATGTTATTTTTTTAGACTTGTGTTGATGTTTGGTTTAAAGTCCCGAGGGCTCGGGTGAGTTTCAGAAGCGTTGTAAAGTGTTTGATATAGTATGAAAATTTGTTGGTGTGATATGATGCCTCAGGTCTCACATTTGTGAGATTATGATCACAATTGCGACATTAAGCTGTGGATTGTTAAGTTCACTTTTGCGAACCAAGAGTTCGCATTTGCGAAGGAGGGGCTGGGCATGATGTCTCACATTTGCGAGTGTCCATTATTCACTTTTGCGAAATTTATGTCGCATTTGCAACCCTAGAAGGGATGTGGGATCCTTGCTTTTGCGACTGATGTCTTGTATTTGCGGGGTTTGGATTTGTGAATCTCATGTCGCAATTGTGACACCTGCGTCTGTACATAAGAGCTGAGGCACGAGATTTTGGTCTCATTTTCATATTTTGGAACCCTAGACTCGGTAGGAGGAAATTTTGAAGACAATTTTCATCTACAAACTTTGGTTAAGTGATTCTAATATATTTCTAATCATATGAATCAAAGTGCAAATTTGTGAAACTTTGTCAAATTTTTAAAAAATAAGAATTTGAGTTTTGAGTGTTGATTTGGACTTGACCTTTTGAAACTAATCACATATATGAACTCGTGGGGTCATGGGTAGTCGAAATCTACCATTGGACCCGTGTTTTGATCGGGCGGGTCCCCGATTGACTTTGTTGACTTTTGAGCAATTGTGTAAAGATCATAGTTTTAATTATCGGAATTGATTTCTCTTGCATTATTTGATGTTATTAAGTCGATTTTGGTCAGATTTATGTTGAGAGAAGGTTAATTGTAAAGGAAAAGCTATTTTTGAGAATTGACTGAAGGCTTTTGAGGTAAGTATCTTGCCTAACATTGTGTGGGAAAACTACCCCGTAGGGATTTGTTGGTTTGTACTATTTAAACTACGTGAAAGACGTGTATACGAGGCGAAGAGTGTGTACACGGCTTATATGTGAAAATTTGACTGGCTTAGACTCTTAGGTTCTTATGTTCATTAAATATGAAGTTGTCTTATCATGTTAAATCCTCTATTTGCTAAATTCACCCTTATGTGTCTTATTTGAAGTTGATTGATTTGTGTTCTACTCTTGTTGCCAAATAATCTCTTGTATGCCTTAATTAAAGTTGTTGCCTCTTTTATTGCCATTCTATCTCTTTCGTAATTGCTTAACCTTAATTGAAGTTATTTCTATCTCTCTCGTAATTGCTTAATCTTAATTGAAGTTATTGTTATCACTTCCGCAATTGCCTAACCTTAATTGAATTTATTGTTATCTCTTCCGTAATTCCCTAACCTTAATTGAAGTTATTGTTATCTCTTCCGTAATTGCTTAACCTTAATTGAAGTTATTGTTATCTCCGCTAATGTTGACTTATCCTTATTTGGAATCATTGTTACATGATATTTCCTTATCGTTGAGTTGTACCTACTTGGAATCATTGTACATGCTATCTCTCTTGTCGTCGCGTTGCACTTATTTGGAAGCATTGTTATATGTTATCCCTTCAATTGATGAGTTACTCTTATTGGATATCGTTGTTGCACGTTATTTCTCCCGTTGTTGAGTTATTCTTATTGAAACCATTATTACTTGCTATGTCTTCCATTGTGAACTCGTTCTTCCGTTTCTTTGTATTTTGTAATTCTTCTGTTGATTTACTTGCCGTACTCTAGTGTTATTGTTGTTGTTATTGTTGTACTCAGTGTTGTTGACCTGAGGGCTATGCATGGTTGTAGTATTGGAATTTATTTTGAGGAAATGTTGTGGCATATGGGCACATGTGGTGCAAGTCACTACATTGTATTGTTATGTTTTTTGGCACACGTGATAGTGGTGAGAGGATTGTCAGGGTGTTCGCACATGAGTTGTCCGTGCTATTGTTATCATTGATATCTGCACATGCGACATGACAAGTAGGGATATATTTTGTTTGGACCTCTAGAAAGTGACGATGTCGATCATCGTCACTATTTCTCCGGGGTTAGGCTAGATACTTACTGGGTATGCATTGATTTACGTACTCATGCTGCACTTCTGCACTAAATATGCAGGATCTGACCGGTCATTTGGTGATCATTTTGGCTCGTAGGCGCACCGGTTGAGGAGACTTCATGTGAGCTGCATTCCATGTTACCGCAGTCCACCGAGTCTTCATTGTATTACTTATTTTATTCTATATTTTTACATTCGGAAAAGAGGTTGTATTATATTTGTATTCCTTAGAAAAAAAATGCCCATGCACTTGTGACACCGGGTTTTAGGAGTTCTAACAGGTTGTTCATTATTGTAGTTGTGAAAATATTATCATTTACTTTGTAAATTCTATTTCTTACTATCTAATTGATGAAAATTATGATTTCAAAAATACTAAAATGAGTAATTAAGTTAATCATTCACCGTTGGATTGCATGACGACGGTATTAGGTGCCATCACGACCTTTAGTGGATTTTGGGTCGTGACAACTTTTAATTTCCAAACTTCGACAAACGGGTCCGAATTATATCAAAGCATTCCAGAATGATGCCAAACTTTGCGTACAAGTCACAAATCATGATACGAACCTATTCCAAGACTCGAAATCTCAAACGGACAGCGATAACGCCAAAGTCCATTTCAAACTAAGCACAAGAAATTCTTAAACTTTCAAAATACCAACTTTCCACAATAAGCGCCAAAATGCTTCCGGACCACCCGATACTCAACCCGAACATACGCCCAAGTCCGAAATCATCATACGAACCTGTTGGAACCTTTAAATCTCGATTCCGAGGTCGTTTACTCAAAACTCAAACCTTAGTCAATTCTTCCAACTTAAAGCTTCCAAAATTAGAATTTTCCATCCGAATCAACTCTGAACTTCCCGAAATTCGATTCCAACTATGCATACAAGTCATAAAACATGAAGTGAAGCTACTCAAGACCTCAAACCACTGAACGACGCGCTAGAGCTCAAAATGACCAGTCGGGTCATTACAATACATTATAAAATGATACATAGCACCCATCCAAACCAGCTTAAAGGAATCACATCAAATAGGAAAAAATGATCAAATGTCCTTAATGTATAGGGGTTAGAATATTTTGATCCTTGATATATACCACTTAATTGGAATACTCCTTACTGTATACAAAAGGTGATAGCTTTGGTCCTCAACCCTAAAACTAACAGTAGACCACAAAAAATTCTGTTAAACTTCACCCCAATCTCTCTCGACTCCCTCCTCCTCTTCTCTCATTCACCATTAACGACCTTAAATCCAAACACTCTAAAAAACAAGAATGGATCTGCTTGGGAAGCTAAATTGTTTTGCTTGTTAGTTTTATGGATTTTATAAATGGAAATCCTTTTTTTCTTGTTTGAATTTATTTGCGAATCTGTTTTAATCACTTCATTTGTTAAAATTTCAGTTTGATTTATAATTTTGCAAACAGAGATACATAGACTTGAATCTAATGCTTGAGCGATGGATCATGAAATATATTCTCTATAGTATTCAAAGTTTGGAAAACCAATTTAATTTCATTAAGTCTTAAGAGAATAGTTTTCAATGTGCTACGGAATTCTAAACTTTTGCTTTGTATATTGATGAAGTTTAAATTTCTTTCTTACTGAGAAAGATTCAAAGAAGTAGAATAATGGTGAACCAGAAAATTCTAGCCATTATAAGACTAGTAATATAGTCGAAGAAGAGGTGATGGGTCAATTCGTGATATGCAACCAGTAATATTGCTTGACAAGATTTCATATTAGCAAAGATTGATAGAAAGACCAATCACCACAAGGCCAACAAGGACAGTTAAAATCGTCTTGTCCAAGTTGCTTCATAGCTATTGTGCAAAAACAAGTTTTTATCTTTAAATACGGGTTCACTCTTGTTCTTGATGTTTTCTTCCATTCAACATATCAATCATGTGTAAAAGTTTTGGTTGTTTGAAATGGGTACTTTGGTAGTAACAGAAATGGTGGAAGAGATGCGAGCTGGGGCTGGGTCTTTTTATTGAGAGCTTGGCACGGTAAAAGATAGAAGAAGGGAAAAGGGCTCTGCCAGGCTTTGCTTTTGAGGGATTGAGATTAAATTTAACAGAATTTTTATTTTCTACTGTTAGTTTTAGGGTTGAGGACCAAATCTATCACCTTTTGTTTACATTAAGGACTATTCATATTAAGTGGTAAATATCAAGAACTAAAACATTCCAACCCATATATATTAAGGACCATTTTGATCATTTTCTCTCAAATAGGGTGGCTAATAATTACTTTCATCAAATTGTCAGCTCCAGTCGGAATTTAATACTATATTATTTTTTTAAAAAAAAGCAGTTTGAGAAAAAAATAAGTGGCCGTACGATGAATATCAACTGTAGTTATGTCCCTAATTTTGACGGCTATTCTTATTTCTCTCTCAGACAACCTTGGAAGCCCCGAGAGAGAGAGAGAGGGGAAGAAAGAAGAAACGAACTTCGTCTTCTCGCAAAAGGGTTCGTTTCTTTTTGATTGTTGATCCGAACCCTTTACCCTTGTGTTATTTTTCTCCATTTTCCCTTTCAGGATAAAGAAGAAACATAAGAAAGTTTGTGTCTTGATTGATTTTGTAAGTCATTTGGTGAAAAAGTTTGAATATTTGATGATTAAATGAAAGTGGGTGGTTCAGATTTGTAATGGAAGAAATGGAGATGGATAGCATTGAGTGTGTATCATCATCAATGGATGGCATTGAAGATGAAGAGATCCAATCTTCTGTTTCATCTCATCAACAATACTCTTCAGCAAAACCTCATCCTAATGTTGTACCTTCCGGGATTGCCCCTACTAGTGTTCATGAATTGCTCGAATGCCCCGTTTGTACTAATTCTATGTACCCACCTATTCATCAGGTTCATTCTCTTCACCTTTTTTTATATTTATTATTATTATTATTATTATTATTATTATTATTATTATTATTATTATTATTATTATTATTATTATTATTTGGGTTTGTTAAGGCTATCTCCACTATTATCCAACATGTTTTTGTTTTGTTTGATTGAAATTAAACAGACCCAAATGGATCTATATAGCCGATCTCAACTAGTTGTTGTTAATTGAGGGGAAAACTGAATTCTTTTGTGTAACATTGGTTGTGTTGAGTGCTAACTAAATTCTAAAGGACTAGTAAATTTAGAGATGACAAGGAATATAGATATTGAATTCTGGATTTCTTTTTGTAGGCCTTTCCAATTTGGTTAGGGAATGTGTGTTTTCTAGATCATTGAGAAATTGGATGCCACTGGTAGAGTATACGAAGAGTTGGTCTCTTGCTATTAGAATGCGAAGTTCATTTGAAAAAAATAATAAAGTTGCTATCTTGTAGATGGATAATGAGGCAAAAGAGTTGGTCACAGTAGGTTGATATTGCGCTCTTACGGCCCTTAATCATCTTAAAGCTGGGTTCTTTGGAACTTTCATGGCTATGTTTAGGATCTCTTGAGGAATACTTGGAAAACTTTAAGATATGGATTGAAGCATGATAATATGATTATGGTGTAGCAAGGTTAACAGGGCAATGTACTTTATTAGATTGAGTTTTATCAATTTTGAAGAGGTGAAGAGTTGTTGAAGATGACTGCAGATAGCGTTGTGCTTTTCTTATTGTATTCACGGTATACTATTGGCTGTTTTGGTGAATAACTGCAGTTGATTGTGGATGTTTTTGTGATTGGCTTTCTTACTTTTACTTCGACGATCAGAAGAAGGGAGGATTTTCTGCTTGTGGAATCTACAGCCCGTGCTACGTTCACCTGTGGTTTAAATATTTATGAGGAAATGAATTTAGTAAATCAGAAAGGCAATGTTGGCTCTAGGTAATAAGACTTATTGGAGCTGCAGTATGGGAGTGGTGCACTTAACATTCAATAAGCTTTCCTACTTTAGGTCATGGAAGGATATTTGTAGAGCGATTGGTTGGATTAAAGTAGTTCACTCTGCAGTGTCTTGAATGATCCTTCCTATGTCCTCCATTTGGCACCTGATAATATGATACAAACGTAGATACATTGTTGTATATCGAGGGAGAACGTAAGATTAAGTTGAAAAGACTTTTTGTGTGGAGGTATATTGAACAAGTTGAGCTTAGTAAGAAAACATATCACCAGTTGGTAAAAATTACTTAAAGAGTCCCATTCTTGTAACTTGTTGTATTTGGAGTTCGTTTTGCTGTTGATTGAGACTAGGGCGGCCTGTGATTTTTGGAGTAGATTAAATTCGTTTAGCCGAATTTTATAGTGTTTGGTGGTGCGCTGGGGGTATAGAATTTGCTTTGGTTTTGTGTGTTGTGGGGGGTGGGGTGGGGTGGGGTGGGGTGAGAGATTATCCGCTAGTAAGGTGGGAAAATGATGTGGGACAAGATGAGAATTGAGAGGCATGACCAGTTGACAGAAAGACGATGATGTAAAAGCATATTAGGGTTTTGAGAGTAGGGAAGGGATGTGCCGAACCTTTTGCTCTTCTCCTGTTATATTTTAGAGTAAAAATGTTATTTAAGACATATTTTGTTAGGGTGTTACTCCTGACATAATATTTCTACATTGGAGGATACAAAAGACGGGCTAAATTTTATCCCACTTTACTCCAGCCCTTTGAAAGGCGACAAAACGGTTTTTAAAGCTGAAAGCATAGAAAGGAGTAAGAGAAAAACATTCTGATAATCCTTGATGCATATATAATGATTGAAATCTTGTGAATAATTGAAGTTCTGTCCTCAGTGGTTATACATTGCTGGACAAGGTGTAGGGCTTGTACCTGAGTGAGCGTTAACAATCCAATTTGGCCTTTCAGTAAATGGTCAATGACGCCAGGGATTATTTGATTAGAAAGCAGACATTTTCCTTTTTGGGTAACCCAATATGGCTTTCTCAGAAAATGGTTAATGCCTCTAGGAATTCTTTAACAAAAAATGGACATTCCCTTTTTCTTTTCATTATAGTTGTAGCAGGCGAGTTTTGGGTACATTCTTCGGGATTCAAGTGACTCCTTGACTACATTATTCTTCACCGAACAATACAATCAATTGGATGAGCAGAATTTCACATTATCAGTTTTGAATGAGTACTTTATATGTATGCTTCTTTCAGTGATAGTTTTGGAACATAGCATGTTACATAATACTGGGACTAAATTTATTTTTCTGTAAAAGACAAGATGTTTGGCCTTCCAAAGAAAAGAGAAAAGCAAAATGATAATAATGGATCTTCTCATCCGCGATATATTCTCTATGGCTAAATCAGGTAGTATTCTGTTCTCTCATCCTTAATCCTATCTTTTCTCCTTTATATATTTAGGTCTGGTTGTCATGTGAACGCTTTAGGGCTGGATCAACTGAAAAACTTTAATGCATATCAAGATTCATATTGTTCATTTAGTCTTTTTGATTTTAACTCCTTATGGACTTAAGGTAATCATTTTAAACTTTGTTTTGTTTTGTAGTGTCACAATGGACACACGCTCTGTTCAACTTGCAAAACAAGGGTGCACAATCGATGTCCCACATGCAGACAAGAGCTTGGTGATATAAGGTGTTTAGCGCTAGAGAAGGTAGCAGAGTCGCTTGAACTGCCTTGCAAATATTATTCTTTGGGCTGCCCAGAAATATTCCCATATTACAGCAAACTCAAACATGCGACATTGTGCAATTTTAGACCGTACAATTGCCCATATGCTGGGTCAGAGTGCTCAGTGACCGAAGACATCCCTTATTTGGTTACACATTTAAGAGATGACCACAAAGTGGATATGCACACAGGATGCACATTCAACCATCGTTATGTAAAGTCTAATCCTCGTGAAGTGGAAAATGCCACGTGGATGCTGACGGTAACTCCAACATCTTTTAAGCATCAAACGATTTCTTCTTATCGCTATGCCTAATATTTAATGTGTTTAGTGGGGTTACTGAGCAAGTGTTATGTAGCAAAATATTTAGCTCATCTATTCATCCTAACCACCCAAATGCTGAAAAATGAACTTGCAACTGTTCTGCGGGTGAATTTTTTAAAAGAGAACTTGGATGTCAAATTATCATGTGTCACATCTTTTCTTTGGAATACCTGCTTTACATTTTCATAGTCCAAATGTTCTTTTTTTTTGTCCTTTTCTACTAGACTATATTAGAGAACTCCTAATGTTGGATAATCCTTAAGTACAAAGTATTGGAATATTATGAATCCAAACAGAGCATTTATAATATTGAGGTTTCATATGGCTGACATCAACTAGCCTAGGATTGAGGCATTGTAGTAGTAGTAGTTGTTGTTTCTTTTGTCATAACATATATCTTGGCTTCCTATCTCTTTTTTTTGTAGGTCAATCTTGTTTTTTTGTCCCGTTTCCAATCAATCTATACTATGGCATCTATTTGAAAAGGCTGAATACATAGGCAGCCCCTTGAACTTGTCCAAAAAATCCGTTCACACACCTCAACTAAACGATGTGACCTATTGAACACTTGACTGATGTCCATAGAAAATGTGCCTATCAGACGCAAAGTGGTGACATGGCACAATGCATGATGTGCCCTTCTTTGGGCAGCATGAAATAACTTAAAACGGTGCTAACATTTTCTAATGACATGTTTCAATACAAAAAAGGTACAGTAATTAGTTTACGTTTTGTTTTCTTTTTCTCCTTCATCTTCTCTATCACCGTGCGACCTCCATTGCCGAAAAACCACTCAACTCTCATGCCCTAATCTTCCTCTTCTCTCAGAAAACCCATGAGACCCAAGAAGAAAACAGGGTTCAAAAAGGAGAAACAAAAAGACTGGGATGAGCGGAGGGGGTCAATCTTAGTTGCTCGGACACGGGTACGGATCTAGAAGTCGGATCCTTCGAGATGTAAATTCTAAGATTCGGGGATACGGATCCTAGTACGGATACGGGTGCCGGGATCCGGCTAAAAATAATTCAAAAAAACAAAAATATAAAACATGTCTCTGAATTATGAGAAATTATGTGAAATACTTAAGTATAGATTGTAAAGTGTGGATTTCTTTTTTATTCTCAAGTTGTAGATAAGTAAAGGATTGATTTCTTAGATAATGCATGCTATTTTCTTCAACTTTACCCTAATTATTAGGATTCTGATTTCGGGAACCAAATTGTATCTCGTCTCGAATTTTCCCCCGTCGTGGTCAAAGTATCCGAAATTGTTTGACCAGATCCGGTACGGATCCCATACCCACACCCATACTAGTGTCATGTCGACACGGGTACGACACCTAAACTGCCATGTCGGAGCAACTTAGGAGTCGATAATTTTTTTTTTCACAAAACTTTTTTTGATTATTTAGGATGCCACGTGTCATTACTTCACTGTCTTTGTTGCGGGTGAACTGCACGCTTATGTTTTGGTAGTTCCACTGTTTTGTGTCTAATAGGCACGCTTTTCATGGAACATCAAGTGCTCAATAGGTCACATCCTTAGTTGAAGTGTCTAAATGAAATTTTTGGACAAGTTTAAGGGGCTGTCTATGTATTCAGCCATTTGAAAATAGTTGAAATCATTCTATTGAAGGTTATGTTCTACCCAATTAAGTATAGAGTTTATTGCAATAATGAAGAAAGAGAAGTGCATCTTATGGCCATTGTATTTTATCCTGTCATTTCCCATCTGCTTTGGAAAAGCTTCCTTCTCCAAGTTAAAAACAAAAATGCCTCGTATAACGGTAAAGGGGCCCTAGAACATTATGCTTTGACAGATTCTAATATGAGATAGGTCAGGACAAGGTTTGAGGCATGATTTGTGTTGAGTTTGTCTCTTGACATCTACATAGGGCCTGCATTCTGTATGACGCATGCGCGCCCCTTATTTTATCCTTCCAAGACACTAAATACATGTATCCCATTATATGTTATTGTTGATGAGTTAACGTATCCCAAGTTCATGGTTGCTGCAAGTTCAGAAAAGTAGTGTATTTTGACAGGGTGACTCTTGTTGCTCCTTTATCAGGTCTTCCACTGTTTCGGGCAGTATTTCTGTCTCCATTTCGAGGCGTTCCAGCTTGGCATGGCACCTGTATATATGGCATTTCTACGCTTCATGGGTGATGAAAGTGAGGCACGCAGTTACAGCTACAGTCTAGAGGTAGGAGGAAACGGTAGAAAGCTCTTATGGGAGGGTACCCCAAGAAGTATTCGAGATAGCCACCGCAAGGTGAGAGACAGTCACGATGGTCTTATAATCCAACGTAACATGGCACTTTTCTTTTCCGGTGGTGACCGGAAAGAGCTGAAACTTAGAGTTACTGGACGGATATGGAAGGAACAACAAAATCCAGATGGTGGGGTGTGCATACCAAATCTCTGTAGCTAATTTGGTTTTGTTTTTTTGAGTGTTTGTATACTTTTTTCTGTTGGATGTAATGTGCATGTAACTTGTAAGTTAGACAGCACTATGTTTGTTTGTACCTAAGAAGTCATGCTCTGACCATCATGTACTAGGAATACCTTTTTTTTTAGTTGTATCAATTGTTAATAACCATCTTACCGTTGCATTTCGTGCTCTCTCCTGACATCAAATAGCTAAATACATGATGGATACCATAACAGATAGTATACTAACTTAGCGATAAGAGAAGGAGATTAACTTACACGAGAGTGACTCTCCTTTATCACTTAAAGAAAATAATTGTTTGCCACTATAGGAGCAACATTTTTATTAATTAGACGTAAGACTTGCGGCTTCCTATGATTAAATAACTAGCACCACGTCAGAAATACAAAGTCATGTTGATGAGCTACCCGTTTTCTGAAAGAGTATTACGTAAAACAGTCATACATGTACTAAACAATATAATCACTCCAAATTCAAAAGCAACTATTGATAATAAATAAGTGTATTCACGTGATGATCACAAATCAAAAGCAAATTAACTTCATGCCTTTGTCGCCTCTTAAGATGTGGACAAGGAAAAGTGGGATTCTAAAAGATATTCAAAATAGTCTAAAGAAGTAGAAAATCATCATGTTTAACTCAACTAAATAATTGATTATTATAGGATATTAAAAGAGGGGCAAAAGTTCATTTGTTTTTCTCTTGCTTTTCATGCTTTAACGTACCATTAATAGGGACAAAGTTAAAAACAGATCCTCCTAGTCTTTGAATAATGCTGTGGACGCATTGAGATGTAATGGAGCAGGAAATGAGTTTTTATGGCATTAATTATTGGGTTCCCTTTGGTTTCTTTTCCGATTAGATATACAGGACAAGCATACAAAGGTGTTTCAACAAATTGGTTATCAACATAAGATGAAAACCACATACAGTCGAGACTAATCGTTTTCCTCCGCTGCAGACTACCACTTTTTTTCTCTTCTAATCTTTAGGTATAATTGTACAGGTCATATCGCCAATATTAATAAATATACTACTACAAGAACTAGATGTTGGATGGAACGAAGAATTTCTTACTTGGAAACACCTAATAATTCTATTCAGCGTCACGTGAATTGGACTGACCACTCAATTTGTTATAAACCCAAAACAGGAAAGAACCGAGGGTTCCATTTCCACCAAATAAAATGCCACAACCACAACCGATCATGTCAAACTCAAGCAGTCGAATTATTCGTTGCTTCCACTGTTTTCTATTTTATATTTTAATGACTCGAGCTTACCAAACCTAAATTCGAATTAAGCATTCAATAAGTTTGGTTGAACAGAAGCGCATTTCATGGCTTCTAACTTTTTAAGATTTTTAGATTGGACTCGTTATATTTTTAAATTTATGAGTCATTTTCACTATTTATTGTAATTTCAGCGAATTTTCACTTATTAATTTTTGCTTCACATCGAAAGTTATGGGTTCAATTGATTAAACCCATACCATATTCGTAATGGTGCATCCGCCCTTGTGGCTGGGTTAACTTTTTTCTTTTGTCTTTATATATATATATATATATATATATATATATATATAGATATAGATATAGATAGATAGATAGATAGATAGATAGATAGATAGATAGATAGATAGAGAGAAAGAGGGTATAGGAGAAATGAGGGAAGGGATTACAAGGTGAGGAATCCAACCCTTGCTAACAAGTAAAAGTTCAAGTAGTCAATCACCGAACTACTAACATTCACTTGAGTTTGTCATTGTATCATATTATATTAAAGAAATAAAATCCTCAACAACGGTGATTTTATTTATGCATAAGCTGTTAATATAAAAGTAAAAAAAGGGAATACCAAACAGCTGATAATAAAACATTCTCTTCTCTCTCTCTCTCTCCTCAAAGGGGCTATCAGCAGTGCATGCCGACGACTACCCTTCATGGCCTCCACGGCCGGTGGTCAGCTTCCTCCTGAGGTTGGTCCGTCGTCTTCCTCCCCCCTCAGCCATTACCAACCTCTACAAACCCTAATACAAATCCTAATCCACCTAAAACCTATGCAAATTTATTAAACTCATTGTCATAAATACGCCCATGCAAACCCTAGCTACGCTACTATTGAAACCAATTGAGTTCCTTCATGGAGAATCAGTTGTGAAGTGGAAGAAACAAGAAGTGAAGCAATCCATCGTACAACAATGGCTTCAATTTGCAATTCTTGGAAAATTTTCATATGGGAAGCCCGTTATTGGTGAATTACGTAAAGCGATTCCAATTCAATGTGAGATTAATGGTCATTGTTCAGTTGGCTTGATTGAAGACAATCATGTGTTAATTAGGCTGTCTTTATTGGAGGATTATGTTCATCTTCTCTCAAAGCCAGCTTTTTATTTAAAGGCTCAATCAGATATGTGGCAGATGCATTGTACAAAATGGAATCCATGGTGGACATCTGATGAAGAGACTCCAATTGCAATAGCTTGGGTTAGCTTTCCAGAACTTCCTCCAAATTTCTTTGATAAGGAATGTGTATTTTTATTAGCTCGTGTAGTTGGTAATCTATTACATGTAGACCTACCAACTCAAAATGGGACTAGCCCTAGTTGTGCTAAGGTAAAGATGGAAGTGAATTTGCTAGGTAATTTCCATAAACGTATTAAGATTGTTGAAGAAGCTGATGAATCTGGGCCAGAAGAGTTTAAATGGATTAGAATTAAGTATGATTATATGCCTAAATATTGCAAGCCTTGCAAGAAACAAGGGCATAGCGAGGCAGAATGCTGGGTAATTTATCCTGAATTACACAAGATATTTGATGAAGATGTTGAGGATCAAGGCAAGGAGAAGACAATTGTGGTGAACACTGAAGCAATTGGTACAACTTCAAATTCAACAAAGGTTCTGTCAAGTGGAAAGGTGGTTGGTAAGCTTGCTACTAATCATGCCAAGTAGGAATGGATACAAGCAAGGAAGAACAACTACCAACGGGATAATCGGGGTCATATTGTTGATAACAAACAAGGTAAGGAAGCTGACAAGGGTAAAGTGAAGGCCAAACTTGAGGAAGTAGCAACCAAGAACAAGTTTAATGCACTAGAGGTTGAGGAAGTTCATCAACCTACGCTACAAATTACTGAAGACAAAGGTGAGGATCATAACAATGGTAGGAAGAAGGAACATGGGAAAAAGCAATCCAAGAAGGGCCATGAGAAGGAAAAAGAAGGCAATACCGAAGTGTCAAGCCCTAATCCTAAGGCTTCTGGGGTTAGAGTTGGGAAGGATGCTAATATTAAACCAGCTGGAAAAGGTAATCAACAAGAACTTAAGCGTGTAAAGAATGAAGTAGTTGAAAAAGTGTTGGAAGATCAGTATAATGGGAACTTAGTTAAGGCTAATCCTATTGTTCCTAGTGATCAAAGTACTGATGAAAAGGCTAATAAGGAATCCACAATCGGCTGGTTCATAGAAGGTTTGGAAATAGCAAAGAGGAGCTAAGGCAACTCAATGTGACTACAAACCAATCATGTCAAGATATTTCGTCTCAAACATTTGCAGATTCTGGGTAGCTTGAGAACCTTGATGAGATAAACTCAACAAAGGTTGTAAAGAGTGATGCAATTGAGGTGGAGGATGATCAACTAGGCATGACAAAGACAACAAGAGACAAAGTGAGGGACAACAACCCACCTGGCGATACCAGGCCTAAAGCTAGGCTCCCCAGGCATTAGGCTAGCGACGCCAAGCCTAAAGCCAGGTATCCCAGGCGTTAGGCTGGCGACGCCAGGCCTGGCGCCAGGGTCACCTGATGAAGCAATGATAGTAAACCCTATCCCTAGTGCAATTGGCAAGATTTTGGCCTATGTAGATGATGTTCCGGTGAATGCATTGGAGAACAAACTTGGTGATAATATGAAGGTTAGGGATGATACAGTAGGGTCAGACCAAAGCACAGGCAATGGAAAGGGTGGTAATATCAATAGAACAGACATTTTTGAGCAGACTACCACAGTAATTCCTGGTATATGAGCAGCAATTCAAAATGATGCAGGCTGTTGCTTCTTCTATGGTGAATAGCAATGAAAAGGCTGATGAGCAGGGAATTCTTCCAAAAGTATCTGGGGAAATAGAGGAAGTGCCTATGGAATATGTCACTCATCAAATTATGTAGTTGTATCTTAATGTTCCATTGAAGACTCCACTACAACATTTACATGATTTAGTTACACACAATGTTGCACCAATTGATGAACTTAATGAGACAAAATCCTATGGAGGATGAGTGAGATGATGAATCAACAATAGAAAACTTCAACCAAGTGGCTAGGGATGGGGATCTATCACCTACAGCTAGTGCTAAAGGAGGTAAGAAAATAAAAAAGAATCAGAATAAAGAGACACAACAACATTCAAGAATTATGCCTAGGAGGGCAACTTCTCTATCTAAATAATTATCAAAACATTAATATGGAACATAAGGTCTGTGAATACACAACAGGCCTTTCCTAGGGTGATCAACATGAATAGGAAACATAACTTTTGTGTAGTTACATTGATGGAGCCTTTTCAAAAGAAGAGACACATTGAGAGATATGGAAGAAGGTTGAATATGGAGACTGCTTATGCAAATATTAATGGGGCAAATATGGTTATTCTTTGATGCAGTAGTGGAATGAGAATTAGTGGAGGATACTGAGCAACAGATGACTGTGAGAGTGTTTTACCATGACCTGGGGCAGCACATGATGATGACATTTATTTATGCAAAATATTCAGCAATGGAGAGGTTGGAATTGTGGGATCACTTGTATTACTTAGCAAGTGATATGAAATTGCCATGGTTGGTAGGAGGGGATTTCAATGTGATATTGCATGAAGAGAAAATAGGAGGACTACCAGTACACCCTCCTGATGTGAGGATTTTGCATCTTGTGTAAACTCTTGTGGTTTATTGGAGCAAAGATACAAAGGAAGTCCATTTACATGGTGGAATGGGAGATCCAATGCTGCGTGTATATTCAAAAGATTGGATAGGATCTTTGTAAATTTTCCATTTCAGAACATGTTGCCAACTATTGAAGTTGAACATCTAATCAGAACTGGATCAGATTATGCACCATTGTTAATGACATGTAGGGAGGAGACCACTAATTTTGTCAAGCCTTTCAGGTTCTTGAACTTTTGGACTAAACATGCTACATTTATGGATGTAGTAAGGCAGAATTGGGAAGCTGATTTCATAGGGGATCCGTTTTTTATGTTCAAGCAGAAGCTCAAGAGGTGAAGGCAGCACTGTCAAAATGGAGGAGGGAAATATTTGGTGATATCTTCAAGCAGTTGGCTATTCTGGAAGACATTGTTAGGGTGAAAGAGATGTTATTTGAATAAGAACCTACAATTGAGAAAAGGATTGTGCTTCAAAAGGCTCAATCTGAATTGAAAAAATACTTGAGTATTGAGGAGCAGTATTGGAAGCAAAAAGCTGGGATGACTTGGTTTGCTGAAGGAGATAGGAATACAAGTTTCTTTCACAATCATGTCAATGGCAAAAGAAAGAAATTGCAACTAAAGAGGATCAAAAGTGGAAGTAGGGTATGGATTGAAGACCAGGAGCAATTGGCTATAACTGCAGTGGACTTCTATCGAAAACAATTCACAAATAAAGGTGATACATCTGACTTTTCCTTGCTCAATAATGTACCTTCAATGGTCACTATGGAATAGAATTTGGAACTTAGCAGATTGCCAATAATTGAAGAGGTAAGGACAATAGTTTTTGAGCTTAGTAGGGAGAGTGCTAGTGGTCCAGATGGATTCACTAGCCTGTTTTATCAAACATGCTGGGATGTTATTGGTGTTGATATACACAACATGGTGCTACAATTTTATGGAGGAGCTGCACTGCCTAAATCTATCACTCACACTAATCTAATGTTGCTACCTAAGAAACCTAGAGTTGAGACCTTTTCTGACTTAAGACCTAGTACCTTGAGCAACTTTATTAACAAGGTCTTGTCTAGGGTGTTACATGATAGATTGGAAAACTTTTTGCCTTCTCTAATATCTCCTAATCAATCCGGATTTGTGAAGGGTAGGAGTATATTTGAGAACATCTTATTGACTCAAGAAATTGTCACTGATATAAGGTTAAGGAGAAAGCCAGCTAATGTGGTGATCAAGCTTGATATGGCTAAGGCCTATGATAGGGTTTCATGGAAGTACTTATTGCGTTTACTAAGGAAGATGGGATTTTCTGAGCACTTCATTAACATGGTGTGGAACTTGGTGTCAAATAACTGGTACTTAGTATTGGTGAATGGGCAGTCCTCAGGGTTCTTTAAGTCTACAAGGGGTGTCAAGCAGGGGGATCCTCTATCACCAGCATTGTTCATTCTGTCAGTTGAGGTACTTTCCAGGTCTTTGAATAAGCTATTTGAAGATAGGTTATTTGTGGGATTTGGAATGCCTAAGTGGTCTGATCCTTTAAACCACTTGACATATGCTCATGATACTATAATCTTTGTTTCTGCTCATCCTTTATCCTTGAGCAAGATTATGGCAGTTTTGGGGAACTATGAGAAGATATCAGGTCAGATGATCAACAAAGATAAGGGTTCATACTGCACGTATTCAAAGATTCCTAATGGATTGTGTCAGGTGGTTGGAGCTATTACAGGATTTGCAAGAGGTAAATTCCCCTTCACATATCTAGGGTGTCCTATTTTCTACACTAGAAGGAGGAAGGAATATTATAAGGATCTTATCAAGAAAGTAAAGGCTAAATTGCATTCATGGAAAGGAAAGTTGCTGTCATTTGGAGGAAAGGTAACACTCATTTTAGTGTGTTGCAAAGTATGCCAGTCCACATGTTATCAATCCTTTATCCACCAAAAAATGTCCTGAAGCATCTTCATAAAATTTTTGCCAGGTTCTTTTGGAGAACAAAGGAAGACGGGAGAAGCAGACATTGGGTCTCATGGCAAAATCTTTGTCTTCCTAAAGAGGAAAAGGGCCTAGATTTTAGGTCCTTACATGATGTGTCGAGGGCATTGTTTGCTAAACTATGGTGAAGGTTTAGGACCACAAAATCTTTGTGGTCTAATTTCATGTGGAATAAGTATTCCAAGAAGGGGATACCAACGGTGGTTCAGTTTAGACAGGGGTCTCATGTTTGGAGACAAATGTTGAATGCTAGGGAAGAAGTAGAACATGAGATCCTATGGGAATTGAAGAGTGGAACAACTAATATTTGGCATGAAAATTGGACTGGATTGGGTGCACTTTATCACGTATTACCTGAAGACTTTCCAATCAATGAAGATCTTCAGGATGTGGCAGAATTACGGCAAGGTGAAACATGGGATGATCAGCTGCTTGATCAAACCTTCAATGAGGGAATTGCAGAACATATAAGGCTAAATGTGCAGTATGAAGGCAGTGAGGGATACTGGGATAGGCCATACTGGATGCAAACTCCTTCATGCAAGTTCAATGTTAGTAGTGCTTGGCAAATATTAAGGCATATGGCTGATCCTAATCAGGAATTCAAGTTAATGTGGATTAAAGGTTTGCCATTCAAGATATCCTTCTTCTTGTGGAGATTGTGGAGGTAGAAAATAGCCACTGATGACATGTGGAGGAGGCAAGGGCAAATGGTGATGTCTAGGTGTTGGTGTTGTCAGCAGCCCCAAGAGGAATCCATTGAGCATATATTTGTCACAAGTCCTACTGCCTCTAAGGTATGAAACTTGTTCATGGGGGCTGCTGGAATTTTTGTACAATTGATTCAATTGAAGCAGGTCATAAGGCATTGGTGGTATGCTCAATGTTGTCCAAAGATAAAGCCATTGTTTCAAGCATTACCAACTATCATCACTTGGGAACTTTGGAAGAGAAGAAATGCAGGTAAACATGGAGGTTCAATGTCCACAAATAGGGTGATTCATGAGATCAATAGGACATTGCATCAACTAGCAAGGGTGAGATATGCTTGGATGCCTAATATTCCATTGTTATGGCCAGACATAATCCAATATTTTGAAGGATATAAACCTATATCACTACAAGAGTAACATGGCAGCTTCCTTTTCATGGTTGGTACAAATGCAATACTGATGGAGACTCAAAAGAAAATCCTGGTCCTAGCTCATTAGGCTTTTGTGTGAGGAATGATGAAGGTGATATGGTGTATGCAAGGGAAGTAGACATGGGGGTGACAACTAATGTGGTGGCTGAAGCTGTAAGGCCCTGAGAAATGTTTTGCTCAAAACCCGAGATCTCATAGTGACAAGTTAGCTTGCCGCGATTCAGACCTTTGGACTGGTCGGTGCATTAAAAAGTTAAGAAAAATATTTTTTCAGAAGGGTGCATTTCTGCATTATGCGACCGCATAACAGCAATGCAGGCCACATATCTGCCATAGAGTGAGGTAGTATGTTGGCTAATTTTGAGGTCAACTATGCGGCCAATTATGCGATCGCATAATCAATATGCGGGCCGCATAGTCATCGCATAATCTCCTTGGAATTTTTGCGAGAAGAAGTTCTGCGGAGCATTATGCGACCGCAGAACAGGTATACGGACCGCATTCTTGTCGTATACCTGGGCAGTTTGTTCAGGTTTCAGGGGCCATTTTTGTGGTCCCTTTTGCGGGCCGCATGTCAATTATGCGATCACAGAATTGTGTCGGGGCTCCTAATTTCTAATTTTCTGACCCGAACCCATGTCGATATTATATGCTACCCTTCATTTTAGGCCTATTTCCGATACATTTTAGAGAGAGAGAGAGAGGGGGTCCTAGAGGGAGAAGGGGGTTCATCAATATTCCTCCTAAGATCTTGCTTAAACCTTAAAGATTTGTCAAGAAAGGCACCCAGGTCTTCTTCATAAAAGGTAAGGTTCTATAACCCAAGCTCTTAATTACTAGATATAACAAGAATGGACCATTAGAAGGGAAATCCATGAGGATGGGAGTGGATATCTTGCATGCATGAGTTCTTAAAGTATTTAGTAAGGTTTTGAGCTAGGGATGGGATGAGGGATGGTAGGATATTTCACAAATAGTTTTAAAAGCATAACGCCCACTTAGTGTTTGAAAATATGCTCAAATAAGCTAGAACTATGATCACCTCTCTAATTTGTGTTTCGATTTGTCATGTTCCTAAGAGATTGACGTTGCTAAGAGTCTCGGAGTATAGTAGGACTTAAGGAAAGCTCAATCGAGGTATGTAGGCTAAACTTTATCTCTCGAAAGTGAATTCCATATTGTTTTTGTAAGTTTAAGTGTGATTTGTCTACCAAAATGGTATAGACTTGAGTCACATTTTAAATGAAGGTTAGTATACTAATTGGGCGAGAAGAATTCGATCTGTTTAATGCTCCTAGTTGCTCTTAAGTGTACTAAATGCCTTGATTGAATATGTCCACTTGTTGATAAACTATAAAGATGTTTGGAAATGAATCAAATGAGAAAATGTGAAACAAATTATGAAATAAGCCTCGACTCAACTCTTATGAATTACTTTAAAAATAGAATGGCCTAAAGGCCTTGTACCTGAACTATGCCCATAAGTGGCTGTTTTAGATAATGCTTTTCCTTATAAATACATTCCGATGCTATAAATACATTCAATGTAATGCTAGTCCTTACACATTCCGATGTTGAAATTGTGCATTTGTCATGATGGAAAAAGGGGTAATTCAAGGATAATTGAGGTGATTGCTTGCTTATAACTTCAATGTGTATTTCAATTGTTGGTTGGCATGTTCCCCTTTGGGAAGAATCCTTTGTGTTTGATGAGTTTACTACTATTGACTCGAAAATATATGATTCCCGAAATATTCAGTACATTGATATTGGTTGGTGATCCTTGGAATTAAAGGAGATGGAAAATGTGGAAAACCAAATGCGGCCTTTGTGCTATGAAAAAGATAAATCTTGTGAAAGGCCCAAAGGGCCAAAGAAATATTGATATCGAAAGAGATTGAGGACATTAATAAAACTATAAAATGTCAAAGGTATTGGAGGTAAGCATGGTTGTGTTTATGCTATATTTGTATACTTGTATTTATACTACAATTGTGTGCAATATCAAATCAAATCAAAAATGTTTTTGGGAGTACCATTAGCAAAACCGAGGAAAGGTGGGTCATAAGGCTCACACCTAAAACTACACGTGCCGGTGTAGGGATGGATCGTAGTTATTCTCCTTAATTGGGATGAACTTGGTAACATTTGTAAATTGGTAACGCCAACCCTCACGACATATGTGGGAAGGCAGCCTAGCCGATCAGGCCGTGATCGGACGCCATGCCGCACACATGGTGGTATTGTGCTGGGAATCAAAAACTAGAAATTGTGATTGTGGTACATGTCTCCAATGGGACAACCTAGCCGATCAGATCGTGATCGGACTCCGTGCTAGCAAAGACGGTGGTATAACTCATATCGGTGCTAATGATCTCCCAACCAAAAATTATATATATTATTTTCGTAAACTAGAAGACTTACATGTTTCAAATTGGATGCTAGTGTATTGTTGATTTTGACTTACTGTTTTGTAGTTTCTTTGCTTTTATGGTTATTCTATTCTGAAAGAGGACTTTTAGCCTTACATACTAGTGCTATTCGGCGGCGGTAACGTCCCTTTTACCGGGGGCGCTGTATTGTTTAATAATACAGGTGGTTCTACAGCGGGCGACATCAGCCAGTGATAGCGGTACTCTCTTCCCAGTAGTCTTGGTGAGCCCCACTCCATCCCGGGGTCATGTCATGTATCTTTTGTTCATTTTCTCATCACGTTTTGAGGTATAGCCGGAGCCTTGTTGCCGAAATTTCCCTATTACTCTTCTATTGTATTTAGAGCCTTCGTAGACTGTTTGTAGGTGGTGGTTGATGTTGGGAGTCCAGACTAGAAAAGTTGGTACTTGCTAAGCATGTTTTTCATTAAACTTGTAAACTTGTAATATTTTGTAAACTATGAATAAAGTCATTAACGGAAATGAAATGAAAGTTGCTAATGGAAGATTACTTAGTGTTTTGATAAATGGGATAACATTCCCTCTTTATTCATGAACTAGCTTGGGTAGAATAAAATCTAACAGGCTTGCTCAGTCGGGTTTACTCGATTGAGCGCCGGTCGCGTTCTACGGTTTTTGGGGCGTGACAAACTTGGTATTAGAGCCTAAGGTTTTAAAGTGTCTTAGGATGTCTCGGAGCCGTGTCTAGTAGAGTCCTTCTTATCGGTGTGTTGTCGACCACATCTATAAGTTGGAGGCTATTTGGACATTTAGGAAATTCCACCCTTCTTTGATATTCCGGATCATGCTATAGAGCTCGGGATAGAGATCTAATTTCCTTGTTATGTCCCATTTTCTAGATGAGTAATCCACGAGTCCAAAGCAGCGAGGAAGTAATAACCCCACCATTGAATTTGGGGGAGATTGCGCATGAGTTCGTAGGGAGGATGCGTCAAGCTGTGGAAGGATTGGAAGAACTTATTGCTAAGGGAAGTGTCCTTGTCCCTTCCAATGCTGCCGCACCACCAGAGCATGTGGTGAGAGCATCTAAGAAATGAAAGTGGGTTGTTGGTGCTAATGAGTCGAATTGTTCAGTTTGCAAGAAGCGTCACTTGGGGAGATGTTGGATGACCCTCGAGATATTTTATGGTTGTATAAAGAGGGGGCACAAGAAAAATAAATGGCCTAGGTTGGGTACACCTATTGCGGTATGCCCGGTATATGGGAAGGAACATTTGACGAAGTGTTGTGAATGTGCCCAGCAACGTGTTTGGGGTGGTAGATCAAGGCAATTCCAAGGGCCCGCACAACAAACCAATACTGGAATTGGTACTCCCGCATTGGAAGCTTGGAGGAAGGATAAGGGGGAAGTTTATAATGTATGCAAAAATGGTGAGTATTAGGTCGGTGGGGCGAGTAAGTGGACCTCATCCCCGTTGTGTGAAATGTGGGAAATATCATCCGGGAATATGTTGCTATGGTACCAATGTATGCTACAGGTGTGGTATGTCAGGTCACCTTCAAAGAGCTTGTCATTCATCTCGCCAGATCATGGGCAGGGGTGTGGCGCAGCCAGCCAGTTCCACAGCTACTTCATCTATAACGCCTTCAGGATGTGGAGCAGTCGGGGGTAGTATTCAGAGCTCGGGAGGACCCAACAGGTTCTATGCTATGAGGGGGCATCAAGGGTCGGAAGCTTTCTCAGGTATGGTTACAAGTATGTTGACTTTTCAATCTCATGATGAGTATCCCTTATTGACTCTGGCTCCACTTTGTCATATGCCAATCCTTATACTGCTGTGGAATTTGGGATAGAGTCAGGATGACCTTATGGTCCATTCTGTGTATCTACTCTTTGAGCGAGTTGTATTATTCGTGAAGCCTCTTTATTACAATTATCTTACTTGCAACCTCTTGCGGAATTGAGTTCTATGATGATTTCGTGAACTGAGTCATAATCCGAGGGTAACTATTTCCACTTGCTTTCCTAGACCCTCACCAAGGAACTATATCTGATAAATTTCTTACAGGTCGTTTTATTCAAATGGATAACATCTACTCACTTGTGCTTATGCATGAACGGTCGTAAAATTTGTCTATGTTGTGACCCTTCTTGAGTCGCTCATTTCTCCCTGGTATAGATGGCTTCGATGGTTCAAATAATCACTTTGTTCCTTCGTCAATATTATCATAAAGTATTTTCTCTAACTAGTAACATGAGATCCTATCTCAGCTCCTATCATATGTGTGTATATCAGTGGAAGTAGATCGTTTGTCTGTATAAGTTTCTGAGAAATTTGAGGTTTTTACAAATCCGCCACAAGAAGATCTTTTCTTTGCCCATTGTAGTATGACTTTCGTGCTCACTTAAATCGTTACACAATAAGTAGCTCACTTTATTCTTAGTATTAAAGTTGCCCGTGAAGTGTCACAGTATCGCAGCCGAAGAATTATGATAACAGAACCATGTTAATCTCATAGAAAAGAGTTTATTCCCTCTCCTGCCAACACATGACCCCCCTCCATATTTTTAATAAGTCCTAGCAGTGTGGATTCAATCGTGAAAGGTTCGTATTAGATGTTTCAGATTTGGCACATATCATATTAATAGGAAAGGCAAGTTGTCGTATCTTTAGTACTCTCGTATAGGATCAACTATCGATAAGGGTTGGGTGGTTTGAATTATAGTAATCTCACAAGTGTTTAACTGCTATTTCATTCTCATGGGCTTGTGGCACAGATTCCTTGTGTCAATTAATATTAGGAATGTAATTCGACTTCATATTTTGAAACCCCAATCTCATTCAAGGTGTCAGAGTATTCTCATTCTTGATAAATTGATCTTCCCTACACTCCAGGAGTCGACTGGTGGCACGTACCTGAATAGTCCTCCGTGAATGATTTCTATTGCCGATATGCTATCTAAACTCCATGCCTCATTATTTCAGACCAATGATTTCATCGCAATGATTAATCGTGTCATCATAATCCGTAGTAAGTTTTATTTTTTCCTAAAATAAAATACAACCTCATGAAATACCCTGCTCAACACATCCACATTGATGGATTCTTGAAATACTTCCAGTCCAATCTTGAACCTCATTGTTCCTATTTGTGGTAAATCTATTAAGGGTATGGGTTCAAGCATGTCAAAAGGTAGCATCATTCCATGGTTAATCGTATTGGTAGGAACTCTATGGTCGTATTTATTCTAGCCCCTCACAGAATAATGGTTAAAAGTCGCCAAGTGTTCAACTCGGGTGTCCGGCATAAAAATTTAGAGTTAAATAAAGTAAGCAGACTGTTCTCAAGGTTCCCTCTAGGAAGATGCTATGCGAATTGTCCCTAAGGGTAAAGTAGGTGTGGTGAACTCCAGAAGTTATGGAACCTTGAAAAAGATGGGACAAGTTATGAGTATGATGTCCCCCCATCATATCGTTGCCCTCCATGGTTCCGATGTTCCATGTATCTATGTCTAAGAAGGTAATTGGGAATCTTTGGTATATCATTCCGGTAAGAATTGTTGAAGGTGCAATTAATGGATAGTCGGCTTATAGGGAGTAGCTAATCGCAATCCGGGATTAAACCAGGTTGAGAGTCATGAAGGGAAAATATTTATTCGCTTAATTGTATATTATATGGTCGTGATTCGAGAGGTGCTTTCTGTGTGTTACGCCTTAAATATGTGCAACTCATGTGCATGTATTGTCTTTGATAATAAAATGTTAGATGTGTGGAAAATCTGTGTTATTGGTATATCATACTAGTTGCTTAGTTACGGATGTATTGTTAAATTGTGTTTCTGAGGTTCTCTGATAGGTGGATGGGCCCAGTTACAAAGGAAGCTCTGGCGAAATTTAGGGAGTTAGTCAAATTTGGAATTTCTGGGGTGTGAATGAAGAGTCGAATCCAATATAAAGGGACACCGCCAAGGTGGAGAGTCAATTGTTATTGTTGATGTTGTTGGTAGAAGGAAGAGTAGTGTTGAGGCTATGGCAAGGATTGTGGTGTTGGTACACCAACTGAGCTGGTGGTAAGGGGTTATAAATTTGGTGTGGAAGAGAAAAAGGACGATAATGTATTAGGCTTTTCTCAGAAGATGGCTTCTACCCTTTGGCTTCTAGATTCAGTTTTGTTGTTGCCATTGATGATGTCTAGTGCGTATTCTGGTTCGAGGGTTTAAGATGAACAAGCTAGTTCTCAGTTCTCGGTAGGATATTTTAAGTAGTTGAATGTATTGATTAGGGAATATCAGGAGAATCATTTGATAAGTATATCGCTATGCATAATTGAGGGGCATGTGAAATTTGGAAGCTTGAGGTATGTGAGGAAGG
This sequence comes from Nicotiana tabacum, assembly GCF_000715075.1. Taxonomy (NCBI): domain Eukaryota; kingdom Viridiplantae; phylum Streptophyta; class Magnoliopsida; order Solanales; family Solanaceae; genus Nicotiana; species Nicotiana tabacum. The sequence goes on along the minus strand of NC_134087.1, from coordinate 140,209,063 downwards.
AAATGAGTCCTGTTGGGGTAATTGGGGCAAGCCATGATCCTCATTCAAGGACGAATGATCTTAAGTGGGGGAGGATTAAGGTCCCGTGAAATTTTTTACTCAAAACCCGAGATCTCGTAGTGACAAGTTAGGAATATGTGTTAGAAATTTGTACTGGTCGGACCCTTTGGACTGGTCGGTGCATTAAAAAGTTAAGGAAAATGTTTTTCAGAAGGGTGCATTTCTGCGACCCATTATGCGACCGCATAACAACAATGCGGGCCGCATATCTACCGCAAAGTGAGGCACTGTGTTGGCTAATTTTGAGGTCAACTATGTGGCCAATTATGCGATCGCATAATCAATATGCGGGCCGCATAGTCATCACATAATCTCCTTGGAAATTTTGCGAGAAGAAGTTCTACGGTGCATTATGCGACCGCAGAACAGGTATGCAGACCGCATTCTTATCGCATACCTGGGTAGTTTGTTCAGGTTTTGGGGGCCATTTTTGCGGTCCCTTTTGCGGGCCGCATGTCAATTATGCGATCGCATACGCGATCACAGATTTGTGTCGGGGCTCCTAATTTCTAATTTTCTGACCCGACCCACGTCGATATATTATATGCTACCCTTCATTTTAGGCCTATTTCTGATACATTTTAGAGAGAGAGAGAGAGAGGGTCCTAGAGGGAGAAGGGGGTTCTTCATCAACATTCTTCCTAAGATCCTGCTTAAACCTTAAAGATTTGTCAAGAAAGGCACCCAGGTCTTCTTCATAAAAGGTAAGGTTCTGTAACCCAAGCTCTTAATTACTAGATATAACTACAATGGACCATTAGAAGGGAAATCCATGAGGATGGGAGTGGATATCTTGCATGCATGAGTTCTTAAATTATTTGGTGAGGTTTTGAGCTAAGGATGGGATGAGGGATGGTAGGATCTTTCACAAATAGTTTTAAAAGCATAACGCCCACTTAGTGTTTGAAAATATGCTCAAATGAGCTAGAACTATGATCACCTCTCTAATTTGTGGTTCGATTTGTCATGTTCCTAAGAGATTGACGTTGCTAAGAGTCTCGGAGTATAGTAGGACTTAAAGAAAGCTCAATCGAGGTATGTAGGCTAAACTTTCTCTCTCGGAAGTGAATTCCATATTGTTTTTGTAATTTTAAGTGTGATTTGTCTACCAAAATGGCATAGCCTTGAGTCACATTTTAAATTAAGGTTAGTATACTAATTGGGTGAGAAGAATTCAATCTGTTTAATGCTCCTAGTTGCTCTTATGTGTACTAAATGCCTTGATTGAATATGTCCACTTGTTGATAAACTATAAAGATGTTTGGAAATGAATCGAATGAGAAAATGTGAAACAAATTATGAAATAAGCCTTGACTCAACTCTTATGAACTAACTTTAAAAATAGAATGGCCTAAAGGCCTTGTACCAGAACTATGCCCATAAGTGGTTGTTTTAGATAATGCTTTTCCTTATAAATACATTCAATGTAATGCTAGTCCTTACACATTCCGATGTTGAAATTGTGCATTTGTCATGATGGAAAAAGGGGTAATTCAAGGATAATTGAGGTGATTGCTTGCTTATAACTTCAATGTGTATTTCAATTGTTGGTTGGCATGTTCCCCTTTGGTAAGAATCCTTTGTGTTTGATGAGTTTACTACTATTGACTCGAAAATATATGATTCCCGAAATATTCGGTACATTGATAGTGGTTGGTGATCCTTGGAATTAAAGGAGATGGAAAATGTGGAAAACCAAATGTGGCCTTCGTGCCATGAAAAAGATAAATCTTGTGAAAGGCCCAAAGGGCCAAAGAAATACTGCTATCGAGAGAGATTGAAGACATTAATAAAACTATAAAATGTGAAAGGTATTAGAGGTAAGCATGGTTGTGTTTATGCAATATTTGTATACTTGTATTTGTCCTACAATTGTGTGCAATATCAAATCAAATCAAAAATGTTTTTGGGAGTATAATTAGCAAAACCATGGAAGGGTGGGTCATGAGGCTCACACCTGAAACTACACGTGCCGATGTAGGGATGGATCTGGTTATTCCCCTTAATTGGGATGAACTTGGTAACATTTGTAAATTGGTAATGCCAACCCACACAACATATGTGGGAAGGCAGCCTAGTCGATCAGGCTGTGATCGGACGCCATGCCGCACACATGGTGGTATTGTGCTGGGAATCAAAAACTGGAAATTGTGATTGTGGTACATGTCTCCAAAGGGACGACCTAGCCGATCGGGTCATGATCGGACTCTGTGCTAACAAATATGGTGGTATAACTCATATCCGTGCTAATGATCTCCCAACCAAAAATTATATATATTATTTTCGTAAACTAGAAGACTTACATGTTTCAAATTGGATGCTTGTGTATTGTTGATTTTGACTTACTATTTTTTGGTTTCTTTGCTTGTATGGTTATTCTATTCTGAAAGAGGACTTTTAGCCTTACATACTAGGGCTATTCAACGGTGCTAACGTCCCTTTTGTCGGGGACGCTGTATCGTTTAATGATACAGGTGGTTCCACAGCGGGCGACATCGGTCAGTGATAGCGGTACTCTCTTCCCAGTAGTCTTGGTGAGCCCCACTCCATCCCGGGGTCATGTCATGTATCTTTTGTTCATTTTTTCATCACGTTTTGAGGTATAGCCGGAGCCTTGTTGCCGACATTTTCCTATTACTCTTCTATTGTATTTAGAGGCTCCATAAACTGTTTGTAGGTGGTGGTTGATGTTGGGAGCCCAGACTAGAAAAGCTGGTACTTGATAAGCATGTTTTTCATTATACTTGTAAACTTGTAATATTTTGTAAACTATGAATGAAGTCATTAATGGAAATGAAATGAAAGTTGCTAATGGAAGATTGCTTAGTGTTTTGATAAATGGGATAACATTCCCTCTTTATTCATGAACTAGCTTGGGTAGAATAAAATCTAACAGGCTTGCTCAGTCGGGTTTATTCGGTTGAGCGCCGGTTGCGTTCTACGATTTTTAGGGCGTGACAGAAGCTAAGGCTATTCTTCAAGGATTGGAATATAGTGTGGAGCATGATCTTCACCCTCTCATATTGGAGACTGATTCATTAGTGATGAAGAAAGTGATAGAAGGGGAATGGGATCCTCCTTGGGTAATTGCAAATGATGTGAAGAAAATTATAGAGATGAAGGGCAACTTCAATGTGATCTTTCAACATGTGTTCAGAGAAGGCAGCTCAGTGGCGAATTTTGTAGCTAACCTTGTGTTTTCTTTTACAGGTACATCTGAGTTTCACTCACTCTCTGAACCGCCTAGTCCAAGGAGGAGGTTGATTAATTTAGACAAGTCTCAAACTCCTAACATTAGGGTAGAATAACAAAGAGAAGAGCCTCGGACTTATGGCTTCACAATATTGGAATCTGCACATACCTGTGTGTTTATTTTATGTCTCATTCTATATGCTATTAAGGTACTTTCCAGTGGTATTAACATGGTCACATGCTCATTCTGGGGGTGCTTTGATAGTGTATAGGACCAATGTGATAAACAGGTATTGGATGGTGCAATTTATTCTACTTTTGGTATGTTCAAATGTTAAAGAAAAGGTTAAATCTGTTATGTGGAATTTTGGAGATTGTTGAATCATTTCTCAGTGGTATTAGCATGTCTTCATGCTCAATTTGAGTATCGTTTAGCAATGTTTAGAATTATTTCTACATTAAAGGTTCGGGAAGAGAAGGATTTGAGCTTACAAGATCATAAAATCACCCAACTCCACAGGCCCGGCGGCGCCAGGCTAAAGCCTGGTGATACCCTGACATTACCCTGGCGTCGCCAGCTTAAAGCCAGCCCTGGCCTGGTTTTTGCCTTGCAAAGCCAGCCTAAAGCCAGGCCCAGCCTGGCTTTTGCCTTGCAAAGCCTGCATAAAGCCAACTTCCTGGCTTTTGCCTTGCAAAGCCTGCCTAAAGCCAGCTTTAAGACAGCTGTAGCCAAGATATTTTACATGATAATATTGATGATCGACCACATGATTTATACTTGGATAGAGTCAGTACACTGCCTATGGAGATCATATTGTAGAAACACTAATGATTTGAAGACTATGCTGGCTTCAATTCTATGGTGGAGATGTTTGGAATTCATTTTAGCCTATGGACTGCATACCCTGGCGCCTGGTGAGAGCTTGATAGGTGTTGCTTGGTATTTTCCACTGGCAATTGGATTCACATACACTGACAGGAGAAGGAAGCATTCAGCGGACAATGTTGTAATATCTAGTTCATTAGACTTTAGCTTTTCTATCTTTTTAGTAGCTAGTAGCTTCATGCAACTTCTATTTTGGTTTGGACATCTTGTAAGCTTTGGACCCATTTTAGAATTTTATTTATATATTAGTAACTAGGCAGATATTTGCTAAAAAAATAGCTAACAATAAAAGGCACATGAAATGCCAAACAACCTGTGCACGGGTAAACCTGAGCTCATGGTGCACACCGACTTTCGATAAGATAAATCGAGCTAGAGACATAAGGACAAGGAATCAGAATCGAGGAAAGTGTCTCATTGAGTCAGAGTCCGGGGGCATGACGCCCACCCTCGAGAATATTGGGGCCATGATCCGGGATTGGTCTAAATCCCAAAAGACTTCGGATAATGTTGTCAAGCAACCAAGCACGACCAACAGAAGGCCGTAATATCCGCGACTGGCCGGATATCACGGCGCGGATCTCACAATGCATCGATATAGAACTGGTGATTAGTTAAACAGAAGATTTCTTACCTTTTATAGAACTAGTAATCGTACACGCGCGATGCGCGGTCAATATTAAAAAATATTAATTAAATTAAATTATGATCTGACATGTTTGAACAAATTAGATTGTATTGCTTTAATAAATTTCAATTGTCATCTTATTTGTCAATGTGATATACCCAATAATAAAATCGTTGTAGACATGTGATTTTGACCCTCCCCAAGATTTTTTATATTTTAGCATGTAAATATTTAATTTAGGCCTAATATCGTTATTTCAACTAATTTTGACTCTTTTACTTTATTTTATTAAAAGAAAATAAAAATTACAAAAAAAATAATTTCATTAATATTTTGTAGTCATTTTTAATCTTGGAAAATACCAAAATAGTTTTGTATTAACGGTCAGTCTTATTTTAATAGTTATTTTACTTAAGTAGGACTAATTAATAAATAAGGTCGTATTTTAGTCTCGTTCGCGGAGAAAGAATAAAACTTGGGCTCGAGCAACCCATTTTATGCCTAATTTTGGACCTAGCCCATAATTCCTAGGCCCATACCCCTTAACTTAAAAAACCCTACAAAAACCTAGACCTAGACTCTACAATCAACTATATAGAGACTAACGCCTAAGGAGCTGAAATAAAAACAAAAAAGACTAGACTCTAAGACATAAAAAAATACCCTAGGAGCTAAAGACCTAGGGACAGGAGACTAGAATCCACCGCTGAACATAATACACGACCCTCCCTCTAAATCTCGTCTCCTTCAACAAGAGAAGTGTTATTTCAATGGCTTCTTCTTAACAAAAACACCCCTGACTTCACCTTCTTCAAACATCAACCCACCCACCCCAACCGTTACCCCTCCTGTTAAGCAAACCAGTGACTAAACAACCTAAACCACCGCTATTCGCCAGAAGCTAGAAGTGGCGTCGCCTTTACCCCAACCCGCCGAAAACCAGCTCCACCCTTTAAAGTCTTGACGCTGAAAAGACATCATATATCCCTTTCCTCTTCGTCACTTCTCATCTGCTTTTAAGACCAACTTCACACCAAAGATTTATAGTTGTGTTTCTACCATTTCACACTTGAAAACAAGAAAAAGAAAAATCGAAAAGCTTCATTTGATCAAATAAAAGCAGAGTGATAGGTTCTGTTCATGTCGTTCAACATTTTAGCTTCTTTTTCTGAGTTTTCGATTCCGAAATCATGGATTCCAGTGGAGTTTGATTGAGTTCGTCTTGGTTAAAACTTTTCGGTGCCGAGTCGAGTTCCCAGCTGTTGCTCGAGGTTCCAGTCTAATTTCAGCTCGTGTTTGCTGAACTTCAACCCTCTTTGTTGTGCTTCTCCTTTGGCTCTTTCAATTGTTTCTTGCCCAACCAGGTATTCAACTATGAATTCAAGTTGTACTTGGACATAATATGAACCACATCTTCTGTTCCTCTCCATGAAATTTTGATACATTGTTATCTTTATATGATTGAATCCTTTTCTGAGTAATTTGTTTGTTAGAAGATTTAAACCTATTTTAGCTTATAGCACTGTCGTCAAATTCTGATGGGGAATTACAGAAGTATCAAATTTGTGAAGCATACTTGGTTGTGGTTAATAGAGTGGCTGTGTGTGTAATAAAGTTTAATAGAATTTATTGATTGATAGAATGGTTGTTCGTATAATATGAGATTTCCAATAAGATGTCATTTAGTTGGAAAACTCGAACTTTGGCTCTTTGCATTTTTGGGGGCGTAATTGGGACTAGTCATTTGTAATTTCATTTGAGCTACACTGTTGATGCCACGATTTGAAAAGGAAGTAAAGGAATAATCGACTTTCAAGGCCCAATAATTTCCTTAGCCCACTTGTTTATTGATGAACCAAAGACTAATTTTGTCTCCAAGCTCATGGTTTGAAAGGCACGTATCAAAGTTTTATTTTATATGAATGGATCAAAATCTCAACTCCAACAGTTCCTTTGCCATGGTACGCGGCCTTATGATGAACCTCAAAGTTGTTATAATAAACAAATTATGAATACTTGTAGTTTGCTTTAGGCGCGATTGAATAAAGTGTCATGACTACTTATACGGTTCTCGTGACGTAGTTGGGATACACAATTTCTAAATTTGGGTGTACATTTCATGTGACCTGATTCTAATTTCCAACGAGGTTAAATAGAACGTGTCGTGAACCGCGGGTGCATTTCATGTAGCGTGGCTTAGGATGTGTTTTAAATAACCTTGAATTTTCCTAAAAAATATTAAAAGCGCTTAAAAGGTTAAAGTGGCCATAGGTTTAAAATGTGTAATTAATCAGATAATCAGGCCAATGTTAATAGTTGAGCGACCGTGCTAGAACCACAAAACTCGGAAATGCCTAACACCTTCTCCCGGGTTAACAGAATTTCTTAACCGGATTTCTGTGTTTCGCGGACCATAATTAGAGTCAAACTTTCCTCGATTCGGGATTCTAAACTGGTGACTTGGGACACCATAAATTATCCCAAGTGGCGACTCTGAATAAGTAAATAAATCCCGTTTCGATTGTCACTTAAATTGGAAAAAACTCCCCTATACCCTTTCGGGGTGTGTGAAAAAGGAGGTGTGACAGCTCTGGCGACTCTGCTGGGGACACGAACCCAGAACTTCTAGTTCAGGGTTCAGAATTCGAGCTTAGAATAACTGTTATAGTTGACTTTTATTTATTATCCGATTTTTATATGTTTGAGCCTAATGTGCTAATTGTCGCTTTTTACCGCTTTGATATTGTTTGGACTGTATATAAATTGTTGCGAAATCCTTCTCTCTCTGAGTCTTCTAAATCATCTGGGAAGTGTGCACTTCGTATGACTTTTCTTCTGTTAGAGTTATATTCCAATTTTAGAACGAGGTTCGGACAAGTTGCAAAGCTGGTGAAGCTTCAGCATTCCCGGTACGCTGCCCCCCTCCCCGGCTCAAGTTGTCCGCTCGGGTAAGCCAGATCTAGAACAAATAAACCCAGGTTTTTAAACCTAGAATAACATAGCCTTATGCCGGATCCCTTGTAGGAACGCTTGTTTGCATCACGTGAATCTGACTTTGGGGACTCAACACAGAGGTTGGGTCCGTCTAGGACGGGTGTACCTAAAATAACAGACCATCTTGATTCATCCTATGTGCTACATGTTGCATTTCTTCAAGGGTAAAAGGGTCATTTGGAGGACCAATGATAGTTGAGGGCAAATGGAAAAAGAAAAAAAATGAGAAAGAAAAGAGGTTGAAGCATAAAAATAAAGCAAGTGGGGCCCGGTTATAATTTTCTTGCACGCCTTTTCAAAAAAAAAAGCAAACAAAAATTGAAAAAATGAAAAAATCCAAAAAAAGAGGTTGCACTTTCCCTGTCATTTTTTTTAAAATAAAAAATCAAAAAAAAAAGGGCGGAAAGAAAATCCAAAAAGAGTTAACATGTTTCATCATTTTTCAAAAAAAAAAGGACAAAAAGCATATTTTTCTCTAAATTAGTTGTTGTTGTTTTTAATTCTCGCCCGTATCCAATCAACCTGAACTACACATACCTGATTCTCGTCTTTCGAGGCGTGATACGTAGGCAACCCGCATAGGGTCCGGTCTTCCTAGTAAATCTTAGGTTCTTGGCTTTGCGGGATCTTAGCCAAATTTTGCACTTCTAGTCACTTTTGGCCACATAAGTCATTTTACAAAAATAGTCTCAATCATGTCTTGCGGCGTCTAATAGGGAGGGTTATTGTCTCACAAAGTGTTTTAGGTCTTTGACTTTATTTGGTCTTAATTTTCTCATACAGGTGTTGATTTATTTATCGGGGTTTGAGCATGACAGACGCCCAGGACCATCTAGTCAGGATCGCTCGATCAGAAGTGGCTTAAGGAGATTTTTTTATTTTTTATGTTTTGACTATGTTTTTCTTTTTTATGTCGTCTTTTTATCTTCTAGTTTTGTACAGTAATGTCGAGTCTTTTGTTATTCTATTTCCTATTTTGTATTGAAAAAAAGATGTGTAATAAATCAAAAAAAAGAAGAGATTTTGCGTTTTTATATTTCTGTTAGAAGTTTTCTTTAGAATACTAATTCTAGAAATTAAAAAAAAAAAATTCTTTTGAGGTGGTTTTTCCTTTAGAAAATTAATATCTGAAACTCAAAAAAAAATTGCTTTTATATTTCCTTTAGGATACTAGGACTAAAAACTCAAAAAAGAATGAGATTTTTCTCTTTTGATATCTCTTTGCAAGTTTTCTTTAAGATATTAATTCCAAAATCCAAAAAGATTTTCCTTTGAGGTTCTTCTTTCGGAAATTAAAAAAAAATATATTTTCTATTTTCACTAGAACTTTAGGACATTGTACATAGAAGGAAAAAAAACATACTTTATCTTTTGTTTATCATTAGAATTTCTCCTTTAGGCAATCAAATTGAAATCCAAAAATATTTTGTTTTATCCTTTTCATTGCTTGTTTCGAAATCTTGCGTCAGGATATCAAATGAAAATTCAAAATATTTTTCTGCGGTTTATTTTTTAGATTTCCTTCCTAAAAAAAAGAATCAAAAAATATTCTTCTCTTCTAGAGTTTTTTTCCTTAATAATTTCCCATAAAGTATTTGTTTAAAAAAGAAGAAGATATATGCTCGTATAAGCTTGAATTTAGAATACGTTATAGAACATTAAGTCTATAAAATACAAAAAAAAAGATTTATTTGTTTTTCTTTTTCATAAGAATAGTCATTAAGGTAGTAAAAAAAGAAAAAAAAACGTTAGTTTATTACTTTATTTCCGATCTTTCCGAACTACGCAAAGATCTGATTCATGCGGCATCATGATACGTAGACAACCTACATAGGGTTCGATCGAATCATTTTTTTATTATTAAAATAAAAAAAAGAAAAAGAAAAAAGAAAATCAAAAAAAAGAGATGCAATTATGGGATGTGAGAAACGAGAGGAAAGAAAAGAGTGATAATTAGAAAAAAAGGAAGGAAAATGAGCAAACAAGTGCTAGAAAAAAAACGAAAAGAGAAGATTGAAGGGAACAAATTGGGATGATGCCAAGTGACTGGTGACACTCGAAGTCATTCTAGAACCGTTAATTGTTGCTAGGTGCATTGCATGCAATGTGATATTTTTAGCTGTTAAATGCCCTAATGCTAACAGGATGTCCCTATTTTGTTCCTTTTGTTATCTTCATTAATAGAAGGGTGGTTGGTTTGTGGTTTTTAAGTAACTCATCCATACAACACAAGGTCAAAGAGCAAGGTAGTCATGACTGACAAAGAGTTGGATACAAGGGTCATTGATCCGTCTAAGGGAATTGTTGAATCAGAATATGAGTTGAAAGAAGAGGTCTTAAGGTTGAAAGGACATATGGCCGAAATATACCAAGCTTAGATTAGTGGGCGTCCTCCACCATCAGTTCCCACTAACTACACTGAAAGCCTTGTCACCATTCCGCCACTGTCACAAGCCCAGGATATCTCCCCCACAACTTTTTCACACTCCACCCCCCAGAACCACCTCATATCCCACTCCTTTGACCACTCATGTTTATGTAGCTCATCCACCTACTACCTTTCCTCGATCCTCTAGCGAGACTGTGTTCAAAATCCCTGATGCCCAACACCATGCTCCAGAACCAATTTTCAAGGTCTCGGGTCCATACTCTTACGCTCCTCGTTTTGAGCCTCCCGGTGAAACTGCAAAGCCTGCTAAGACAGTGGAGCAAGATGAGATATCCAGAAAGCTGAAAGGCTTTAAGATGCTAAAGTTTAATTTGTATGATGGGCGTGGAGATCCAGTAGCCTATCTGAGGAGTTATTGTAGTGAAATGAGAAGTGTTGGCAGGAAAGATGAGTTGCTGATGGCGTATTTCAGTCAGAGGTTGAGTGGGGAAGCCTTGGAGTGGTATACTTGTCAAGACATCAATAAGTGGCATACATGGGATGACATGGTTCAAGATTTTGTGTGACACTTTCAGTACAATATAGACATTGTCCCAGATCGCTCCTCCATATCTCATATGGAAAAGAAATCCAAGGAAAGTTTTAGGAAATTTTGGCTCAGATGGAACGAACAAGTTGCTCGGGACAATCCTCCCATTGATAGAAAAGATGTTTCTGAGCCCCACCAATGACAGGATCTAGTAGGCATTCCTGCTAAACGCTTTCAGCCTCAATACCGACCCCATGAACATCCCCAAACTCCACATAATCCACCCCAGTATTATCCTCTGAATAGCGTCCAACCATTTGTCCAACCACTGGATCACTCCAAAAGGCAAGCACGAGCACCGTAAAAGCTTCACCAACCCCCATAAAATTTTCAAGTGCCCTATAACCCACATTCAAGTCAAGGGTGTAGAAGGGAACAAAGGCTGAAAGATAATTTTACACCAATAGGAGGGTCCTATGCAAGCTTGTTTGAGAGATTAAAGCATTGCGACATGATTACACCTATTCCTCTAAATTATATAGACCCAAGTACAAGAAGCTTTGACCCTGCTAAAAGGTGTGAATACCATTCCACTGCTCAGGGGCACAATATTGAAGATTGTCGTGCTTTGAAAAGGAAAATAGAAAGAATGATTCAAGAAGGAATAATTTTGGTCCAAGGCAGTAATACCCCAAGTGTCACACATAATCCTCTACAGGTACATGACAACGCACAGATTGTTGGGACGGTTTGCAATGACGAAAGTTTGGTCAAAGGAGCCAATGAGCCACTTGGTGAAGTTAATGATATTGAAATTGGTAATGGTCTTGGTAATACGGATGTGGAACTCAGTGGCTAAGATGCCGAGCTTGGTAATTGGAAAGACGCTCCTTTCTTGGCTAGCCGGGGAGGAGTCTTGGTGGTTCATTTTGTTGTCATTTATGTTGTCTAGGTTATTTTAGGGTTGTAATCCGAATATTGTCTTGTGACTCAAACCCTTATATCCTTTTTATTTTGCCTAGTTCCTTTAGTCGTAGTAACTCATTTAGCGCTATCTAGGTTTGTTCCAGGGTTGTACCCCAGTTTATTTTGCTTGTCTTGTTGTTCAAACCCTTTCACTGTCTGTCTAATGCAATTTTCTATTTTCTATTATTTCTGGTCATTTTTGTTTAGTTCTCTTTTCCTTTTATAATACTTTTCTGCTGACTCTAGTGATATGACATGCACACATAATTCTAGGCCTAGTCTTAAAAGTTAGTTTAATCATGAATCAATGAAATAATTTTGAAGATGATAGGGGCATTTGAGGGAAATAAGTATAGATTCTAGATATTTTGAGATCATTTAAAGCCCGAATTGTGTGAAACTGTGGCAAATGGTTTGGGAAGTTAAGAGGACGACAAGAATTTGTTACAAGAAAGTGCATCCCAAACAATTTGAAGTGAGCAGTTTTGAGTTCAAGTGCACCTCAAGTAACAAGATAAAGTCAAGGAAGTTTTCTCCGAATTGACGGAGGATATCCATTGTGAAAAGGGAATCACCCAATGAGGGTTCTGTACTTGAAAAGGCGCTAAAGAAAAGTGGAAGGCATATTAGTGATATCAATGCCGAAGCCGCTAAAGAAATATTGTGCATGATCTTCAATTTTCATTTCAAATTGCATATGTTGTACTTGGCATTTTCAGGGATTTGGAGGCCCTCTTTCAGCTACCCAAACACTTATACCATTTGATACCCTTTTGAGCCTGTACTGATTTCTTTGACCTCCCCTCTTTTGGAATCAAGTTAGAGTCATACGAAAAAAAAGGAAAAGGGAAAAAAATTCATGTCCCCATAGGTTTATTCCAAAAGGAAAATTCAAAAAAAAAAAGAAGAGAAAAATAGAGATAAAAAATAGGGAAAAGAAAAAAGAAATAAAAGAAAAAGAAAAATAGCAACACCAAAACGTATCTTCGTGAACTACGTTTGACCTGATTCTTGTCACCACAAGATACGTAGGCAGCCTTACGGTTCGGTCTTACCAAATATTTCATAATCCCATGAAGTCGAGAGTGGGGCAGTCTTTCTTAGAAATTCCATCTCACAAAGAAAATGAAAAAAAAGAGAATCAAATTCCCTTGTTGTGGAAATTGGGGCAACATTGTTAGAATGGATTCCAAAAGTTGTAAATAAATTAACCCCCTTGTCTTAGTTATTTTGAGCCTTTATGATATCCTTCCTTTCTAACCATGTCCAAAAGCCACATCACAGTCCAAAAAAGACCTCACAGATAATCTTTGAGAGTGCTAAGTTTAGACATGCTTGGAGCACATGATGTTTTTACTATGGTCAACACCTTGTCAACAACAGAATCGGAGGAAAGAAGAAGAAAAAAAATGAGAGAGTCTTATCGGTGAAAACCTTCACAGGCACCATAAGGCGATGGTGAGTTGAGAAAAAGAACAAAATGAGAGAGGCTTGATGGTGAAAACGCTCCGGGCACTACAAGTTGGATAAGGATCATGAATCAGATAGGATAATCAGAGCATTGAAGCCCAATGTCATGGCAAAGAGGTATAACAAGAGTTGAACATCAGACTTGCATGATAGATTAGGCCACATAATCCAAAGGTGTATGTCATGGTTATTAGAGTTGGTATCCACATCTGATAAGTTTCTACTTTATAGTTTTCTTGTTAGGAATCATCTCTTTCCATTGTCCTTTAATCTATTCCTTTTGTCTTGTTTACTTCCTCTTCCTGAGTCTGTTTGGTCAGAACAAGGGAGAAATGACTTCAAAATTTGCCATCAGCTTTCCAATTGCACAAAACGGGATCTGGCTAGCACATCAAAGTGGCATAAGTCAGGAAAGAACAACATATGCACTGAGTTGGTAACAATCAACGTGCTTTGGGATTCATGTGGAATACAAAGGTTCGGTAAACGTCAATTCATGAGCAAAATGCAACAAATAGAGGATGTTGGGTTTGAACGGATCAGAGGTATTTTCTGTGATAAGGTCGACGGAGAAAGTAGTTAACCAATAACAAGCAAGGTCTTCCAAGTGGAAATCAAAGTTATCATGGCAAGTGAAAGAGCAATAGACCTCAAGGCCAAGGCCAATGGCATATATAAGGAAAGAACAACAAGCGCACTGAGTTGGTAAAAATCAACGTGTTTTGGGATTCATGTGAAATACAAGGGTTCGGCAAATGTCAATTCATGAGCAAAATGCAACAGATAGAGGATGTTGGGTTTGAACGGATCAGTGGTATTTTCTATGATAAGGGTGATAGAGAAAGTGGTTAGTCAATAAACAAGCAAGGTCTTTCGAGTTGAAATCAAAGTTATCATGGGAAGTGAAGGAGCAATCGTCCTCAAAGTCAAGGACACAATCCTACCACCATGTTTAAACTCACAAGTTTTCTTTGTTTGAAATAGGAATGAAAATTGTGTCCAAATCAAAGCTTGGAAGTTTGAATTTTTTTCAAGTGTCGTGTCCAAATTTTGTCAGCACAAAGGCGGTTTGAGAAGGGGAAAGAAAAATTTGTTCGATCTACAGGAACCCTCCATGAGGAAAAACATGGTTCAGGGGCAAGGAATTTTGTTCGTTCTGCAGAGATCTTCCAGGAAGAAAGCATGGCTCAGGTAAGTTCATTCTCGGCTTTTCAGGACCCTCCTGGATAATGGAATTTAATTTAAATTTTCAGGACTCTCCTGGATAATGGGACATAGTTAAATTTTAAGACCTTCATAGTTAACAAGATTTAGTGTATGTTATACCTTTAGGAAACATAGTTCAGCTTTAAAGTTTTCACTCTTAATATAAGATTTAATTTGAAATTTTCAGGACCCTCCTGGACAATGGGATTTAGCTTTTGAGTTCTTATAGCTCTTTCGATAACAAGATTCGGTTAACACTCACAGATGTTCCCAATATCAAACTGGGGCAGAAAAATTTCTTTTGTTTTGTTGTAATCAGGCGCCCACCTGGAGAATAAGGGAAAACAGCTCAAGTTTCAAAGGAAAGCGGGTCGAGTTCAGCAATCAAGCGCCCGCCTGGAAAACAAAGGGAAAATAATTCAAGTTTCAGAGGAAAGGAAGACAATTCAAGTGTTGGTAATCAGGCGCTCACCTGGAGAACAAAAGGGAAAGCAGTTCAAGTGTTGGAAATCAGGAACCCACCTGGAGAACAAAGGGAAAGCAATTCAAGTATTGGTAATCAGGCGCCCACCTGGAGAACAAAGGGAAGCAGTTCAAGTTTCAAGGAGAAACAGTTCAAGTGTTGGAAATCAGGAGCCCACCTGGAGAACAAAGGGAGAGCAGTTCAAGTGTTGGAAATCAGGAGCCCACCTGGAGAACAAAGGGAAAACAATTCAAGTGTTGGAAATCAGAAGCCCACCTGGAGAACAAAGGGAAAGCAGTTCATATGTTGGAAATCAGGAGTCCACCTAGAGAACAAAGGGAAAACAATTCAAATGTTGGTAATCAGGAGCCCACCTAGAGAACAAAGGGAAGCAGTTCAAGTTTCGAGGAAAAACAATGCAAATGTTGGAAATCAGGAGCCCACCTGGAGAACAAAGGAAAACAGTTCAAGTCTCAAGGAAAAACAGTGCAAATGTTGGAAATCAGGAGCCCACCTGGAG
The DNA here is from genome assembly GCF_000715075.1 of Nicotiana tabacum. Taxonomy (NCBI): domain Eukaryota; kingdom Viridiplantae; phylum Streptophyta; class Magnoliopsida; order Solanales; family Solanaceae; genus Nicotiana; species Nicotiana tabacum. Next base: position 140,193,760 of record NC_134087.1, on the reverse strand, counting down.
AACAAAGGGAAAATGAGTCAAGGGAAAAACAGTTCAAGTGTTGGAAATCAGGAGCCCACCTGGAGAACAAAGGGAAAGTAATTCGAGTGTTGCTAATCAGGAGTCCACTTGGAGAACAAAGGGAAGCAGTTCAAGTTTCGAGGAGAAACAGTTTAAGTGATGGAAATCAGGAGCCCACCTGGATAACAAATGGAAACAGTTCAAATCTCAAGGAAAAGCAGTGCAAATGTTAGTAATCAGAAGCCCACCTGGAGAATAAAGGGAAGCAGCAATGTTCAAAGGAAGACGGTTCAAGTTCAGCAATCAGGAGCCCACCTGGAGAACAAAGGGAAAACGAGTCAAGAGAAAAGCAGTACAAGTGTTGGAAACAGGAGCTCATTTGGAGAACAAAGGGAAAGAAAAAATGTTCAAAGGAAGACAGTTCGAATATTGGCAATCAGATGCCTACCTGGAGAATAAGAGAATTCACTTCAGAATGCAGTTCAAGTCAGCAACGAAAGAAGCTCGCGAAAAAAATGCGAGTCAACAGTCCGAGATGATCAACGAAAGTTAGTCACACTCCCGAATAAAAATAAAAGAAAGGCAAGAAGTGGATCCAAATGCAGAAGTTGATAAAAGATATGAGCTGCTCAAGACATGACTTAAGTCACAAGCATGGTATGTCCGATTTTGATCCGAAAAGCTGAAGAAGAATGAACTAGCACCTGCAACTAGCAAGCGTCAAGGTTCAAATCCAAAGTCTGCATGAAGAACCATTCAAGACTCAAGATCAAGCTTCAGAAGACTTATAGATAGGAATCTTGTAACTCGTAATTGACAGGCCTAGCTAGTCTTTTTTATTTTTTAATTTTTGATATAATAACAGGACCGCTGACCGGAACCTCGGCGGAACAGAACCTCGACCGGCTCTCCACCTCAGTATACTCCATCACTGTTTCTACTGCTGAACTACACGTGGCCTGATTCCTTTTCCGAGTAATTTATCTGTTAGAAGATTTAAACCTGTTTTAGCTTATAGCACTGTCGTCAAATTCTGGTGGGGAATTACAGAGGTATCAAATTTGTGAAGCATGCTTGGTTGTGGTTAATAGAGTGGCTATGTGTGTAATAAAGTTTAATAGAATTTATTGATTGATAGAATGGTTGTTCGTATAATATGAGATTTCCAATAAGATGTCATTTAGTTGGAAAACTCGAACTTCAGCTCTTTGCATTTTTGGGGACATAATTGGGACTAGTCATTTGTAATTTCATTTGAGCTACACTGTTGATGCCACGATTTGAAAAGGAAGTAAAGGAATAATCGACTTTCAAGGCCCAATAAGTTCCTTAGCCCACTTGTTTATTGATGAACCAGAGACTAATTTTGTCTCCAAGCTCATGGTTTGAAAGGCACGTGTCAAAGTTTTATTTTATATGAATGGATCAAAATCTCAACTCCAACAGTTCCTTTGCCATGGTACGCGGCCTTATGATGAACCTCAAAGTTGTTATAATAAACAAATTATGAATATTTGTAGTTTGCTTTAGGCGCGATTGAATAAAGTGTCATGGCTACTAGTACGGTTCCCGTGACGTAGTTGGGATACACAATTTCTAAATTTGGGTGTACATTTCATGTGACCCGATTCTAATTTCCAACGGTTAAATAGAACGTGTCGTGAACCGCGAGTGCATTTCATGTAGCGTGACTTACGATGTATTTTAAATAACCTTGAATATTCCTAAAAAACGTTAAAAGCGGTTAAAAGGTTAAAATGCACATATGTTTAAAATGTGTAATTAATCAGATAATCAGGACAATGTTAATAATTGAGCGACCGTGCTAGAACCACAGAACTCGGGAATGCCTAACACCTTCTCCCGGGTTAACAGAATTCATTACCCGAATTTCTGTGTTTCGCGGACCATAATTAGAGTCAAACTTTCCTCGATTCGGGATTCTAAACCGGTGACTTGGGACACCATAAATTATCCCAAGTGGCGACTCTGAATAAATAAATAAATCCTGTTTCGATTGTCACTTAAATTGGAAAAAAAATCCCATATACCCTTTCGTGGTGTGTGAAAAAGGAGGTGTGACAATCGCTATTAAATTAAAGGGACATATATAATCATTAAAAACTTTTTTTTTCTATATTTTTCTTTATTCTATTATCTAATGTTTTGGTATTTTTACATTGTTAATAGAAATTTTTATGAGCATATTACTTTGTTTAATATTTTCGTTTGCTCGCTTTCTTTTTGTAATATAAGAGAAGATATATATATATATATATATATATATATATATATATATATTAATCTTGAAATTATTTTTATTTCAAATTTTATTATGTTGTTGTCAATAATTTAATCTGAATTTTAATGATAAAAATCTCTATTAAATTAAAGGAACTTATATAGTCATAGAATAACTCTTTTGTTATATAATTTTTAATTATATTATCCAATATTTAATATAATTACATTGTTAATATACATTCTTATTAACATATTACTGTATTTAATATTTTTTTCTACTACTTTTTTTTGTAATATAGTAAAAGATATATATTTTATTACTCTTGAAATATTTTTTATTTTAAATTTTATCCTATTGTTCTCAATAATATTATCTAAATTTTAATGAATAAAATCTCTATTAAATTAAAGAGAGTTGTATAGTCATTGAATAACTTTTTTGTTTTATATTTTTCTTTATTATATTATTCAATATTTAGTATTATTTTATTGTTAATAGAAACTTTTAGTAGCGTATTACTTTATTTAAAATATTTTATGCTACATTTTTTATAATATAATATAAGATACATTTTTTTTTAATTTTTTAGTTTACTCTATTATTCTCAATAATATTCAGCACAAATAAGTTTTTATTTTAAAAAACAAAAATTATTTATAAAAACAAAGAAATTTTAAATTTCTCAGTTTTTCATTATATGGTAAGTTATTCTGTTGCTATCAATAATATTATCTGAATTTAATGAAAAAAATCTCTATTAAATTAAAGGAACTTATATAGTCATAGAATAACTTTTTTGTTATCTATTTTTTAATTATATTATCCAATATTTAATATAATTGCATTGTTAATATACATTTTTATTAGCATATTACTGTATTTAATATTTTTGTATACTACTTTTTCAGCCATAACAATATATATATATATATATATTTTTGTAATATAATAGAAGATATATATTTTAGTACTCTTTAAATATTTTTTATTTAAAATTTTATCCTATTGTTCTCAATAATATTATCTGAATTTTAATGAATAAAATCTCTATTAAATTAAAGAGAGTTGTATAGTCATTGAATAACTTTTTTGTTTTATATTTTTCTTTATTATATTATTCCAATATTTAGTATTATTGCATTGTTAATAGAAACTTTTAGTAGCATATTACTTTATTTAAATTTTTGTATGCTACTTTCTTTTTATGATATAATATAAGATACATATTTTTTTTTATTTTTTTATTCTATTATTCTCAATAATATTCAGTAAAAATTATAAAAAACAAAAATTATTTAAAAACAAAGAAATTTTACATTTCTAAATTTTTTTATTATATGGTAATTTTTGTTTTATTTGAAAATATTTTAAAAACTCCAACTTGAAATTACTCTCCAATTTGAATGGACTGTTTTTATTTTAGTTTCATTTTTTATTATAAAATATTTTATTTTATTATTTTATAGATATATACATTCAAAAACAATAACCAATAAGTAATTATTAATTAAATAACTAATTATTAACTACTTATATCATGTGACATTTTTCTATACTGCCGCTTGGCTTAAGGAGAGGACATTTTCCTCTCCTTTTAATAATAATATAGATATAGATATGGTAATTTTTGTTTTATTTTAAAATATTTTAAAAACTCCAACTTGAAACTACTCTCCAATTTGAATGGAAAGTTTGTTTTAAAAAAAATTTGTTTTTATTATAAAATATTTTATTTTATTATTTATAGATATTTACATTAAAAATAATAACCAATAAATAGTTATTAACTAAATAACTAATTATTAACTACTTATGCCATGTGGCTTTTTTCTATGCTGCCACTTGGCTTAATGAGAGGGCTTTTTCCTCTCCTTTTAATAATATATAGATTGTACTTAGGGTAAAAATTCCCTACTATATAAATGGGAGTCTGATTATTCATAAGGGGCATTGTAACACGCATATCAAAGCATTACACTATTATTTTTCTGTCATTCAAAGTTCTTGCGTTGTCGATCAGTATTTCATTATTATAAGCCCAGGATCAAAGATGGATACCTCATTGAGGTGCCCTCGAGTCCAGAATCATCCCCCCTTTATTTTTCAAGTGGTTTGATAATTTATTATATCTTTTATCTATTTGTTCTAGCAATCTTTGCCGTTTGTATTGAATAAATCCACGTATCCTTAAAACCAATTACAAATTTAATTGTTATCTAACTTTGAGGGTAAACAGTTTGGCGCCCACCGTGGGGCTAAGGATAATAGTGGCAATTTGACACAATTTTTCATAACAAACTCTATTTCACACTTGTTCTTTGAAATGTCTTTAATTTCAGGCCTGAATTTAAAATGCCGAACTCTTAGTCTGCCCCTCTAAACATGGATGTTGAATTCGGCCACCATGGCAAGAACAACAATATGGTACCAGTAACGAGGTGTCCCTTGCCGATCCCCACGAAGTTTTGGCTGCAGATCCGATCGACGCCAACTCACATGTGGGCATCAATGCGAATTTGCCTATCGATCCTGAGAACAGTGTCCGCGGGGGGAGTCCGATCGGTAGCCCAAAATACACGCTAAGGTGAAGGAGATGGGATCAACTTGCGGGTGATCTTGGAAATGCTACACGCTTAATAGGCAGCGATAGCCCAATTGCAGAACGAAAGTCGTGCTCCCAGTAGAGTTGAGCCTGAACCATCCCGGGGAAGCACTTACAAAAATGAACCGGCCGCAGATAGGCCAAGTGAAGTTGAATTCGGGACCAATCCTGAGATAATAAAGATGCTCGAGGAATTAACAAAATAGGTAGAAACGAGAGAAGAGAAAATCGAAGCTAACAACAAAAAGGTGGAGTCCTACAACTCCAGGGTCGACCAAATCCCAAGAGCACCACCGATACTGAAAGGCTTGGATTCCAAAAAGTTTGTTAAAAAACTTTTCCCTCCGAGCGCAGCTCCTAAGCCGATCCCAAAGAAGTTCTGCATTCCCGAAATTCCCAAGTACAACATAACAATTGACCCAAATGAACATGTGACCTCATACATGTGCGCCACCAAGAGGAACGACTTGCAAGATGCTGAGATCGAATCTGTCCTGCTAAAAAAATTCGGAGAGACCTTGCCAAAAGGAGCTATGATATGGTATCATAACTTATCCCCCAATTATATTGACTCATTTGTTATTCTTAAAGATGCTTTTGTAAAAGCGCACGTTGGAGACATCAAAGTCGAGACCAGGAAGTCAGACCTTTTCAAAGTAAAGCAAAGAGATAATGAGATGCTCAGGGAGTTCTTGTCAAAGTTTCAAATGGAACGGATGGACTTGGCGTCGGTGGCAAACGATTGAGCCGTTCAGGCCTTCACCCAAGGACTCAATACTCGAAGCTCATTGACTTGGTAGCAGCTGAATCTCAATCTGATAAAATACCCTGTGTGAGCATGTGATTTTTGCCTCGCACGAATTACTCCAAAAGAATTTCCAAAATTAGGTCTTTTCTTTAATTATGTGTTATTCTAGGAATTACTGTGCGATTTTCCTGATTGTTTGCATATTTTTGTGTGCATATTTAATTTTATTAATGCATTAAAAAAATACAAAAAATATAGCATATGCGCTTAGGATTTGATTTTACATTTTTTGGTTAGTTTAGTAAAATGTTGTTATACAAAAACGAAAAATTCACAAAACATAATGTATTTTTGCATTTTAGTGTTTAATGTCAAATTTTGTGATTTTTCTTTTAATTTGGTGTTTAATTATTTGTGATAGGTATTATTTAAAGTTAATTAATATTTTAAGATAATTTAGGTCTTTTATAATTTAATTAGGATTTTAATTTCAAATTTTGAAAGAAAAAAGAAGAAAAGAAAAGGAAAAGAATTAAATAAAAGAGAAGGAAATCGGAATTGGGCCAATCCAATTTAATCCCCAAGCCCAAACCAATTTTTTACCCCAGTCCAACCCAAAACCAGGCACATACCCGGTCCGTCTCCAGCCTCAACCAAACGACGTTGTTTCAGGCGTTTCAATCTTGACCGTTGAATCAGCCTGATTGAACGGTCCAAAGCCTTCCTCATAACCCGACTCGTTCCCACACCCGGACTTCCCCAGTTGAAACCAAAACGACCCCGTTTCCATTTATGATTTAATCAGAGCCATTGGATTCCAATCATCCAATGACCCTAATTAAATCAAACGTTTTAATATATCAAACCCCCCAAACTCGGCCCTTCCCATTTCATTCCCCCCATCTCTTCAGAGACCCAATATAACGCCGCCTCACACCACCGCCCTCCGCCCACCAGAAATCGACTCACGGCGGTTCTGGTGGTCCAATCCCTTCCAAAATTACACCCTAGAACCACCACGACCCCCTCTTTCCAAATCCATAACTACTTTCCCTCGAACTTGCCCAAACCTCTCGAATTTTAGATCTAAAGTTCAAATCCCTAAACCCCAAAGTTAATTTCCGTTAAATCCATGGCATGCATGATCCAGGTTTCCATTTTCATGATTTAGAAAGTTAATTCACGCGAAATTGATGGTTTTCGTTTGTTCTTGACAAAGAACAAGCGGTCATCATCAGTTTCGTGAAATCAGGACATCCGGCGTTTGGTTTCAAGCTAATATTGGTAAGTATTCGTTCTCTTTTGCTATCTGTGTTTGTTTTTACCATCCGTTTACCCCTTTTCTTATATTTTTTAGTATTGTTGATTGGTTTTAGTTTCTGAACCTAGGTTTTTTTTTACGATTAGTTCTGCATTTGTAATTGTTTCTTTGGCCTTTCAGTTTTGTCTTCTAGTTTTTAGAACGTTAATCTCTGATTTTGTTATATTATTTGTTCACCTTGCTTAATTGTCATTCATGATTTTTGAATTTCTGATTTTTTTATCTTATTGTTAATTAGTCTTGTCTCGACTTGATATTTTAGTTAATTCTAGTTCATTAGTTTAGCTTTAAAGTCAGTAATTTAATTAGGTTTTGGTTTGAAACCATTCAAATTGGTTTTCTGTTCTGTTTTATCATAGATCGATTGGTTAACTTAATTTGGGGATTCATTTCTAACCCAGTTTCAATGAAGGCCCAAAGAATTTGTTCACCTGCTTGGGTCAACTTGATCATTGTGATTTTCTGAAATAATAACAAGGTCATGGGGGAAATTTGGGTAGCCTAACCTAAGGGAACCTCAATAATTGAATTAGGTGGCTGCTAATAAGTGATAAGGTTTAGAAAGGGCACTACTGAATTAAATTAAAAGCACTAAGTTAAGTGAGATTAAAAAATGGAAAAGATAAGTTGTAGTGGAAAATGCACTAATTAGATGCCCATTTAAGGGGGCAGAAAATCAGAAGAAAAGGGAGAACATTCTGAGATACAGAAAAATACACTGAGTTCATAGAGAGTTATAGAGTAAAAGATAGAGAAGAGAGAGTCAAAAGAGTTCATAGATAGGAACATTCTGAAAAATACTGAAAAAAATTTACTGTTACATTGATTCATCCGGAGTTACTCACTGTTTCCTGGTTAAAAATCTGGGATGTTCTTGCTGTTTAGCTACTGCTGAACTTCATCCCCCTGTTTCCTTTATTTCCAGGTACAGTTTCTTGAATTCTGTTGGATGTAGGCTTCATAATAAAGATGAAAATGAGAGTTTGAAATATGACATCAAACCTGTGTTGCTTATTTACATGGTGTTTATATTCTTGGCCATTTGATTCAATATAGTTTAGTTGTTTTAGTTAGATTGGCTAAATTATTATGTTGTTATTAAATTATGGGCTGTTGAAATTTTTTTTTGACAAGCATGAATTAATAGATAATTTTGTGTTTAGGTTACGGTAGCTAAATATGTGGTAACTTGGAACTGTCAGGGAATACAACAGTATATTTCCTCAATATATGACTTTAGCTTCAAGTTTGGTTAAAATAGATACTGTGTTTGTATGAGATTCTGTATTAGAACAGTTGTCGATAATGATTGTTAAAGTAACTCCTCAACAGGTTCATTATGTTATTTTCTCTTTATTCTAATGTAATCAGTTGTGTTTGTTAATTTGTTGTTGGTAAATTCATGTGACTATGGTTACTTGCCTCTTTTTTAGCTTCTGGTGGATTTGCTTATTTTTTTTGGGCAAGTTTAATATAAGTTTGAACTTGCAATTTTAGGGCTTCTATGTTGAATTTGAGTGTCATTAATCACGGCTTGCAGTTTTCAAATAGCAACTAGTTCGGTTGAGTTCTCTATCGTTGCGTGTGTTCTGTTTCCGTTTGGTTTTGATTTTGTCACGATGTTAATGACTACGTATAATGTTATAGAAACGGACGTTTGGGTTTATTGTCTATCCTAAACTTCCTGATTTGTAGCTTGTGTTTTGTATGGGTTTATAAAGTCTATTGTGGAGGTGGGTTTCGAATTTTAACAAAGCTAGGCGCACATAGGTTCTAATGATCATGTTAACATCCTTATGAAATTATAGTATCCAATTAAGTTGTGGCTTTAGTCTTAATGATCATGGAAATGGTTTTGGAGACATGATTCTTTGTTCATTTAACTAAATTTTGGTCATAAAGGGGAGTATCACAGTACTGTCCTCAAGCTTTTGTTGGAATATTTTAAAGCTTGCAATCAAATTTTGTGATAAGTGTTTTCATTTATAGTACATATCCAACAAAGCATTCCTTATGTAAGTATCCATTTTAATATGTAAAAGGATCTGTCATTACCTGTGTGCGGGCACTCTAGTAGGTATTTTAATAGGTGAAAGAGTTGCATATGTCCTCAACGCATAAAATTGTTAGACGTTGTATTGTTGCAAACGAGTGTTCAAGAGAGATGCAATTATGGGCTACTGTTGTTGCGCTATGCCTCCTAAGCACATCAAATCAATTATGATTGTGTACACGTTCGTGTGACATAATTACGATTCTAAAGTCCAATTTGGAGTATGCGTTCGCACAACCTCGATCAAACCTTCTTAATAATAAAAATGGGTGCTAATGGGCTGTTAACTAAAATTAGTTTATATAGCATGAGGTGTGCCATGTTGAATAAAATCCCAAAACCCATGGCCCTCACTTAATTAATTTTAACTCTTTAGAAATTGAGATTTGCCATTTTTATTAAATAACCCATGGCCCTCGGATAATTAATACTAACTCTTTTAAAATCGGGGTGTGCCATCAATTGAATTTTTCATGGCCTCCGCAAATTTCTTTTGTTATTTAGAACGATCGTAGTTTGCTTTAGACCCGATTTAGATTAGTATTGTGATTATGTATATGCTCGCGTAACATAATTGCAAATTTAACTCTAAAAAAAGGACTCTCGAGGGATGCGTTCGCGCAACTTCAACTAAAATTTTCTTAAATAAATAAACGTTATTAATTATGGATACGTACGCGTGACATGATTTTTGACGCTCCAAAACAAAAGAGTATACGTATGCGTTACTCAATTCTTTAATTACGAATAATCAAGTAATTTTTTTTAAAAAAGCGGTAAAGGTAAAATGCATGTAGGATATTAAATAATTTAAGCCAAGTATAAATTGTTAAGCGACCGTGCTAAAACCATGGAATTCGGGAGTGCCTAACACCTTCTCCCGGGTTAACAGAATTCCTTACCCGGTCTTCTGGTTTCGTAGACTTAAAACTGAGTCAACCTTCCTCGATTTGGGATTTAAAATAAACCGGTGACTTGGGACACCATAAATTATCCCCAGTGGCGACTCTGAATAAAATAAATAATCTCGTTTCGATTGTCACTTAAACTGGAAAAAACTCCCTTATACCCCATTTCGGGTGTAAAAAGGAGGTGTGACATCTCTGGCGACTCTGCTGGGGAATAAGAACCCAGAATCTCTGGTTCAAGGTTCAAGAATTGAGCTTATAGTAACTGTTATATTTGGCTTTATTATTATCTAATTTTTACATGTTTGGGCCTAATGTACTAAATGTTGTTTTTTACCGCTTTGATATTATCTGAACTGTATATATAAACTGTTACAAAACCCTTCTTCTTTCTGAGTCTTCTGAATTTATGGTGCACACGTGCGCGTGACCCACCTTTCTGTTAGAAGTCATACCAAATAGAATGAAGTTGGGCCAAATAACTAGGCCGGGTAGACTTTCGTGCTCCCGGTATGTTGCCCCCACTTCGGCTCGAGCTGTCTGCTTGGGTAAGCCAAGTCTAGAACAGTATACCCCAGGTTTTATACTTAGAATAACTCAGCTTCATGTCGGATCCCTAGTAGGAACGTTTGTTTGCATCATGTGCATTTGACTTCGGAGACTCAACACAGGGGTTGGGTCTGTCTAGGACAGGTGTACCCTGAAATGAAAAGACCACCCTGATGCATCTTACTTGTGCATTCATTTGTTTCGGATTTGCATGTTGACCAACTTATGGGAAAAAGTTAGAAAAGGAAAATCAAGGTGAGGACCGAGAAAGAAAATTGGTTATTTTTCGAAAAAAAAACAATTTCCAAAATATTTTGAAATTCTTTCGAAATTTTGAAAAACAAAAGAAGGAAATTTTGTGTTTCTTTTAAAAATAGTTTTATTATTACGAACTACGTAAGTTTGATTCTCGCCGGATGTGAGATACATAGGCAACCCACATCGGGCCCAGCTATTTAAAAAAAAAATAGATAATAAATAAATAAAAATGTGGGTACATAAATGTCGTTGTGTTGTCATAAGTAAGGCGATGCCATTCTTGTCCAAAATATGCCGAATGTCCCCAAAAGGGCGCCGGTAGGATGTTTTTGCAAGAACAACCGCCTTTGGTCGTTTTTTTTGAAAAAAAAAAATTGGCCAGTTAGCAAACACAACCTTTAAATCTTATTCATTGAAGTGTTTTTTTTTTATGATTTTGTTTTTAGAAATATTGATGATTTTTTCAAAATGAGTCTTGATTTTTGTTTTTAAAATTAAAATCACTCACAAGTATAAAATGAGCTCCATCCAAAACCCACCGTTTACAGATGTAGATGAGTTTCTATTTTGGCTTCAGATGTGGTGGTATGAATTAGGAGGAGATGGTCAGAAATGGGTCATTAAGTATTTTGGAGCTCTCACAGATATTATGAAAGTTAAACCACGCGATGATTTGATTACGACACTAGTGACTTTTTGGGACCCTGTTCACAATATCTTTCGCTTCTCTGATTTCGAGCTTACTCCCACATTAGAAGAAATAGTTGGATATTTCGGTTTTGACGGAGATTTGAGAAACCAGAATCTTATATTCCCATAGGCTCCCTCTGTACACCGATTCTTTGGTCTTCTGAATATCAGTAATCAAATCAGAAAAAGCAACGTTGTCAAAGGGTGTTGTTCTTTCAACTTCCTATATTCAAGGTTCGGAAAGCCGGATGGATTTGAAATTCATGAAAAGGGCCTTACTAACAAACAAAACAAGGACACCTGGCAAATTCACCGTCGCTTCGCTTTCATGGTGGCTTTTCTGGGAGTCATGGTCTTCCCAAACAAAGAGCGGACGATTGATATTCGCATAGCTAGAGTCGTACAAGTCCTTACTACCAAAGAATATCACACTCTTGCCCCGATCATTCTCTCAGACATTTATCGGGCGTTGACTTTGTGTAAGTCCGAGGCAAAATTCTTCGAAGGGTGCAATATTTTGTTGCAAATGTGGTTGACTGAACATCTCCAACATCACCCCAAGTTCATGCAGTATGGTCCAAGCAAGGACAATTTCATTGAGAGTTATGAAGAAAGAATAAAAGATTATAAATCTCCAGAAGGGGTGGAAGCCTGGATATCTCATTTAAGATCTTTAATGGCAAGTCAAATTGAGTGGACTTTGGGATGGCTCCCGGTAAGAGAGGTGATACACATGTCAACCTTGAAGAGTTATTTGTTGTTGTTGGGTTTAAGAAGTGTCCAGTTGTATGCACCACAAAGAGTTTTAAGACAGCTAGGGAGATACCAAGTGGTGCCTGATGATGAAGATTTGAGTGTGCAAGTGATTGAGCTACACCCCGAAGCCACACTCCCTGAGGCTTTAATCCAACGGATTTGGAATGGTTGTCGATACTTGAAAGATGATACCCAAGTTCCAGATCCTGCAAAAGGTGAGATAAATCCGGGTTATGCTAGGTGGTTTGAGAAAAGATCTCGTGTGGATGATGAACCAGAACCTGATCCCAGAAGGCCCATAAAAAGACCGCATATCCAAGCCTTTGATGACAAAATTCAAGAACGGTTGGCTTGGGGTAAAAAGGAAAAGGGGTACAAAACAACTATTCATGCCTTAGAAGAAAGCCTGAGGAACCTCAATTTGGAGAAAGACTTACAAGCACAAGAAGTAGAAGGTGAAAAAAAGAGTCTAATTTGCAAGATAAAACCCTCCGTGCTCAGTTTCAACAGATGAAGAAAGCCTCTGAAGCGCCAGTGAGAAGTTGGAAAGATCAGAAAATCATTTCCAATCTGATGGAAAGGATGCAAGATTATGACTCCATTTTGGCAAGAACCAAAAAGGCGTTATATAAAGCTAAGGAAAAAATCATACAGTTGAATGAGGAGGCCAAATCTAGTAAAAACACCAAGTAATGAGATTTGAAGAAGAAATGGCTCAATTTGAGAAAGAGAAGGATCATTGGATACGTTCAAAGGCTCAGCTCCATGCACAATTGGAAGAAATGAGAAGGTACAACAGAGAACATCAACATGCAGATATTGATAAGGAGATAGCACATGCAAGACTTGAGTAGGCCAGACTTTGGGCTCAATTGGAGTCGGCTTTAGATCGCGAGGGCCACATAAGAGATATAGCCACCACTCGCCAACAGCAATTGCAAAACCAAGACCAAAGCCGTTTATACTTCTCAAAGTTATGTGAACTGCCAGGGGATGGATTATGAAAGATTTTTGGAGCATGCGCCTACTTTTGCTCGTCATCTTGCAGTAGAGTTAGAGAGGATGTACCGTACATTAGGGGGTCAGCATAGTCATAGTTGTTGAAACTTTTCATATAATAGTCATGTTTTAGTTTGAGTACATGTCGAGTCTTTTAAACCATTTTCTTAAAGTGTTGTCCAAATGTAATGTCATTTCTGTCTTTGTACTGTTTCATTTGTTAAAATAAATAAAAGTAATAATAATTGTTTCCACCAGAACTACGCTCGGTCTGATTCATGCAGGGTCATGATACGTAGGCAATCTTCATAAGATTCGACCATAACCAAAAGAAAAGAATAAAATGAAAAAAGGGGAGGGGAACAAAAGATAGGCGTGAGTGACAATAAAAGGGAAAGGTCAGGAAAAGCTGGGATGACACAAGCAACCGAGCAAATACATGGTAGAAATGACTAATTGCCTAGGTGCATTGCATTCCTATGTGTGGTTGCTTATTTGTTAAAACCCTAATCACTAACAAGTTTGGTTGTTGTTCCAGAATTCAAGCAGTTAGTTCACCTAAGCATACTGGCAACCCACCCATACCAAACCAGATCCAAAGGAGAAATAATCATGTCTATCCCAGATGTAGACACCAGTATCATTGAAGGAGAAGAGTTGGACGTTAACGCCATAAAAGAAGAGATGTACAAATTAAAACAACAAATGACCGAAATGTATCAGGCCTGGGCTAAAGGACAACTGCCATCCACTTACACAGCTAACCCTACCTTCACTCCACCACCGGCGCAAACTCAGGATCATCCTGCCACCGATCTATCCTCGAGCTTTCCCATTTACCAACACTACCGGGGCACCACTTCTCATACACCACAATCTCCACCCCCTAAACCAGTTCCATACCCTCCTCCACCAGTAACTCCTATCTTCGTAGCACCTCCACCAGCTACACTCCAAAAATCTCCTAGCGAGCCTATGTTCCAGGACCAGGACAACCAATAATACCCCTCGGAGCCCACTTTCAAAGCTCCAGAAACCCATTCCTATACTCCTCGCTTTGACCTCCCGATAGAAGCTGATAAATCAGTCAAAAATACCGAACAAGAGGAGATGTTCAGGAAAGTTAAAAGCTTAGAACAATCATTCAGAGACATGCGGGGGTTGGGAGGGCAAGTCAGCGTGGCCTATAAAGACCTATGTCTATTCCCGAATGTGCAATTACCAACAGGTTTCAAGATGCCCAAGTTCGATCTATACAACGGGCAAGGTGATCCAGTAGCCCACTTGAGGGGTTTTTGCAGCAAGATGAGGGGAGCTGGAGGAAAAGATGAATTGTTAATGGCTTACTTCAGTCAGAGTTTGAGTGGATCAGTATTGGAATGGTATACCCGCCAAGACCATGGAAGATGGTACACATGGGATGATCTGGCACAAGCGTTTGCTTGTCACTTCCAATACAATCTTAAGATCATTCCAGATCGACTGTCCTTGACTAAACTGGAGAAGAAGCACAATGAAAGCTTCAGAGAATATGGTTTCCGATGGAGGGAGCAAGCAGTAAGAGTAGATTCCCCAATGAAGGAAAGTGAGATGGTAGATTACTTCCTACAGGCTTTGGAACCTACTTACTATGGCCATTTGGTCTCAGCTGTGGAAAAGTCATTCAACGAAGTGATATAGATGGGGGGCATGGTAGAAGAGGGCCTCAAGTCGAATAAAATCATGAGCTATTCGGCTATCAAAGCGACTACTCAGGCTATTCAAGGCGGCATATGAGGGATTGGGAAGAAGAAGAGAGAGGAAGCAGCAATGGTTGATTCAGGAACTTGGTCCGGATCCAGAGGTTCACCTTACCACTACAATCAACCTCGACCCTACCAACAAACTTATGACCACAATCCACCCCAACACTACTATCCCCTACCAGAACCTCTTTTTTCCGTCCACCATGAACAAGCATACAACCAACCTCCTACCCACACTCAATGGCATGCTCCCGTCCTACAAAATACTTATCCACATCCACGAGCCTACCAAAACACTCCCGGACCAAGTTTCTGGCCTAGTCAAGCATTCAAGGGTGAAAGGTTGCAGAAAAAGAAAACCTTTACTCCGTTGGGAGAATCATACACTAGTCTGTTCCATAGGCTAAAATAACTAGATATGCTAAGGCCGATACAGTCCAAACTGCCAAATCCTCCTCCAAAGAATCTTGACTATACTGTCAGTTGTGAGTATTGTTCTGGTACTCCGGGTCATGATACAGAAAAGTGCTGGCACTTGAAAAGTGCGATACAGGAGCTTATTGATACCAATAGAATTGAAGTTCAAGCTCCCGAAGCACCCAATATCAACAGGAATCTGATGCCAGCCCATCAAGAGGCGAATATGATTGAAATAGTTCATGAGGAAGGGGAACCCAAGAAGCCATCACAAACTGTCATGATGATTCGGTCCAGTGGAGTCAAGACAGATGAACAATCAGCAGGTGAGGAGTCGGTGCTCAAGTCAAGCAAAAAGAGTGTTGGGCCATCTGTGGCAATTGAGAAGGGGTCTTTAAGCAAAGTTGCAACGAAACAGGAAGTTGAGAAGGTGATTGTACTAGGAACGGTTAACAAACCCGTCATAATCGTGGAAGGTGCCCGCGCATATCGGGTTATTATCAAGCCGGTAACCCAGTTACCAATAATCAACAACAAGGCTATTCCATGGAATTACGAACGGGTAACAGTGATGTACAGAAGGAAGTCAAAGAAGAAATCTGTGAAGTACAAGGTTTGACTCATTCGGGAAGGTGTTTTACTCCCGAGGAGTTAAGAAGAGCTAAAGATAATCCAGCGCTAGTAAAGAAAGCCATAACTGAAGAAGAAGCAGAAGAATTCTTGAGGAAGATAAAGCTACATGACTACTCTATCATGGAACAATTAAGAAAGACGCCTGCTCAAATTTCCCTATTGTCATTATTGATCCATTCGGATGAGCACTGTTAAGCTTTAATGAAGATCTTGAATGAGGCGCACGTTCCCGATAAGATCTCCATGAATCACTTGGAAAAAATAGCCAACGAAATCTTCGAAGCAAACAGAGTCACGTTTTCCGATGATGAATTGCTTGTAGAAGGTACTGAGCACAACAGAGCTCTTTACCTCACAGTAAAATGTGAGAACTCTGTGGTGACCCGGGTATTGGTTAACAACGGGCCAAGCATAAACATCTGTCCTCTCTCCACTCTAAGCAAGTTGAAAATAGAATATGAGAGGATCCATAAGAACAGTATTTGCGTGCAGGGATTTGACGGCGGAGGTAAAGATTCAGTTGGGGACATAGTGCTGGAGCTGACAATAGGGCCAGTTGAGTTCACAATGAAGTTTCAGATGATGGGTATAGCTATTTCCCATAATTTGTTGTTGGGTCGACCATGGATCCACGCCGCTAAAGCAATCCCATCAACACTACACCAGGTAGTCAAATTTGAATAGGATAGACAAGAAATAGTTGTGCATGGGAAAGACAGTTTATGCGCTCGCAGCAATGCCATTGTACCGGTTATTGAAGTGGAAGATGACCAGGGACCATGGGTCTACCAGGTTTCTGTTACGATGTTGGTAGAGAAAGTTCTGGAGGGGAAATACATTCCAAATCCAAAGATAACCGCCACATCAGTCATGGTAGCCTATGAGATGTTGAAGAATGGTTTTGTACTCGGTAAAGGTTTGGGCTCATCTTTGCAAGGCATCATACAACCAGTGTCCCTTCCTGAAAACTTGGGAACATTTGGTCTGGGATTCAAGCCCACCGCCGCAGACATAAGAAAGGCCAGAAAGCTAAAACAGAAGGCATGGGTCCTTTTAAAGCCAGTCCCACGTCTTTCCAAATCATTTGTCAAGTTCGGTACCAGAAGTCCGCCAGTAACAGCAATTCCCATTTCTGTGATTGATCCTGACAAGGAGTTAATTGAAAGATTTGAGAAGTTGTTCGACAGTGTGAACATGGTGGAAATTGGAGAGGGTTCTAGCAACGCGGAAGTGTAATTTGTCGGGCCAAAAACAAAGCTTAACAATTGGAAGGCTACTCCTCTCCCCACTCGGAATGAGTCATGGTAGTTTATTTTGAGTTTCCTTCAGTTTGTCTGGGTTATTCCAGGGTTGTAATCCATATTTTTTATCTTTCAGTCTGTTTGAAGTGTGCAAACCTTGTTATCTTTCATCATTCAATGAAATGCAGTTTCCCTTTCTTTATCATTCCTGATAGTTTTTCTTTTGTTTTTCTTTTATTTTCTGTATAGTTCTTTTTACGCTGGTTCTAATGACATGGCATGCATGAGGAATCCTCAGTCCAGTCTTAAAAATCAATTTGATTCCAAAATAATAGTTCAAGAAATAGATTGTGACTACGAATCAGAATACGATGAAGATGAAGCCTTCGAAGAAATTAGTAAGGAGTTAATTCACTTCGAAGAAAAACCCAAACCCAACCTGAATGAAATAGAAGCCGTCAATTTAGGGGACACAAATAATATTAGAGAGACTAAAATAAGTGTCAATCTCGAGCCTAAGATCCGGGAAGAGTTAATCAAAGCACTCATCGAATACAAAGATGTTTTTGCATGGTCGTATGATGACATGCCAGGTTGGAGCACTGATTTAGTGGTCCACAAATTGCCCACTGATCCAGCGTTTCCTCCCGTCAAGCAAAAGTTGCGGAAATTCAAAACAGATATGAGTGTGAAGATTAAAGAAGAAATCACCAAGCAGTTGGATGCAAAGGTTATTCAGGTCACTCGATATCTTGTTTGGTTGGCTAATGTCGTGCCTGTGCCGAAGAAGGATGGCAAGATCAGAGTATGTGTCGATTGCCGCAATCTTAACAAAGCAAGTCCGAAGGATAACTTCCCACTACCCAATATCCACATTTTGATCGATAATTGTGCCAAGCGTGAGATTAGATCTTTTGTAGATTGCTATGCAGGTTATCATCAGATTCTAATGGATGAAGAAGATGCAGAAAAGACGACATTCATCACACCATAGGGGACTTACTGCTACCGGGTAATGCCATTTGGTTTGAAGAACGCCGGGGTAACTTACATGAGAGCGATGACTACTGTGTTTCATGATATGATACACAAGGAAATTGAGGTATACGTGGATGATGTGATCATAAAATCAAAGCATCAGGCCGACCACGTTAAGGATTTGAGGAAATTCTTCCTGAGACTTCGCAGGTACAACCTCAAGCTTAACCCTGCCAAATGCGCATTTGGTGTTCCATCCAGAAAGTTGTTGGGATTCATAGTCAGCCGACGAGGCATCGAGTTGGACCCATCAAAGATCAAATCCATCCAAGAATTGCCACCTCCGAGGAACAAGACTGAAGTGATGAGTCTGTTAGGGAGGTTGAACTACATCAACAGGTTTATTGCTCAGCTCACAACAACTTGTAAGCCTATTTTCAAATTGCTGAAGAAGGATGTTGCGGTCAAATGGACTGATGAGTGTCAAGAAGCATTTGATAAGATAAAAGGATACTTGTCAAACTCACCTGTGCTAGTTCCGCCAGAACCAGAGAGACCTTTGATTCTTTACTTGATAGTCTTGGAAAATTCATTTGGCTATGTACTGGGGCAACATAACATCACCGACAGAAAGGAACAGGCCATCTACTATCTTAGCAAGAAGTTCATGGCTTATGAGGTTAAGTACACTCATCTGGAAAGGACATGTTGCGCCCTAACTTGGGTGGCTCAGAAATTGAAACACTATTTGTCATCCTACACTACTTACCTCATTTCACGCTTGGAACTGTTGAAGTATATCTTTCAAAAGCCTATGCCGATAGGAAGACTTGCGAAGTGGCAGATCTTGCTCACAAAGTTTGACATCATCTATGTGACTCTGACTACGATGAAAGCCCAAGCATAGACCGATCATTTGGCCGAAAAGCCGGTCGATGAAGATTACGAGCCATTGAGAACTTATTTTCCCGATGAAGAAGTGATGCATATCGATGAACTGGAGCAAATTGAAAAACCAGGTTGGAAACTTTTTTTTGATGGGGCTGCCAACATGAAAGGAGTCGGAATAGGAGCTGTGCTTATTTTTGAAATAGGGCATCACTATCCTGTTACGGCTCAGCTTCGGTTTTATTGCACCAACAATACGACTGAGTATGAAGCCTGTATTTTGGGTCTAAGGCTAGCTGCAGACATGGATATCTAGGAAGTCTTGGTCTTGGGAGACTCGGATCTTCTGGTACATCAAATTCAAGGAGAATGGGAAACGCGAGATTTGAAGCTCATACCATACCGATAATGTTTGCATAATCTTTGTCAATGGTTTCGATCAGTAGAGTTCAGGCATATTCCAAGGGTCCATAATGAGGTCGCCGATGCTTTGGCTACCCTGGCATCAATGTTGCACCATCCGGACAAAGCTTATGTCGATCATCTGCATATTCAAGTCCGAGATCAGCATGCTTATTGTAACATGATTGAAGAAGAACTTGATGGCGAACCATGGTTCCATGATATCAAGGAGTACATCATAATGGGGATATATCCAGTGCAAGCCACGGGGGATCAAAAGAGAACAATTCGACGGTTGGCAAGTGGATTCTTCTTAAGTGGAGGAGTTTTGTATAAAAGAACACCAGACCTTGGATTATTAAGATGCATAGATGCTAGGCAAGCTACGACTGTCATGTCTGAAGTACATTCGGGAGTCTGCGGACCACATATGAGCGGATATATGCTGACAAAGACAATTCTCCGAGCAGGTTATTATTGGCTTACCATGGAGCGAGATTGTATCAATTTTGTGCGCAAATGTCATCAGTGCCAGATACACGGAGATTTGATTCATTCTCCACCATCGGAATTGCACACAATGTCGGCACCATGGCCCTTCATTGCTTAGGGCATGGATGTCATTGGACTAATTGAGCCAGCAGCATCCAACGGGCACAGGTTCATTCTGGTATCCATTGATTATTTCACAAAGTGGGTTGAGGCCAAAACTTTCAAATCGGTGACCAAGAAAGTAGTGGTCGATTTTGTTCACTCAAATATCATCTGTCGATTCGGAATCCCAAAGGTGATCATCACGGATAATGGTGCTAATCTTAATAGTAATTTGATGGAAAAGGTATGTCAACAGTTTAAGATTACACATCGCAATTCTACCACATATCGTCCCAAGGCGAATGGAGCAGTCGAGGCAGCCAACAAAAACATAAAGAAGATACTTCAGAAAAAGGTAGAAGGTTTGGGGCAATGGCACGGAAAATTACCATTTGCGTTATTGGGATATCGCACTATTGTCCGTACTTCGGTAGGTGCAACTCCTTATTTGTTGGTATATGACACTGAAGTAGTAATACCTGCAGAAGTTGAAATCCCTTCCCTTCGGATTGTCGCTGAGGCTGAGATTGATGATGATGAGTGGGTCAAAACCCATTTGGAGAAGTTGAACTTGATTGATGAAAAAGATTGGCAGCAGTATGTCATGGCCAGTTATATCAAAAAGGAATGGCAAGAGCATACAACAAAAGGGTGCGTCCCCAAAAGTTTGAAGTGGGTCAGCAAGTGCTGAAACGTATCCTTCCACATCAGGTTGAAGCAAAAGGCAAGTTTGCCCCGAATTGGCAAGGGCCATTTATTGTAACCAGAGTATTGTCCAATAGTGCTTTATGTTTAACAGATATCGAAGGAAAATTCACAGACATGGCTATCAATTCCGATGCAGTCAAGAGATATTATGTATGATTTCTTTGTTATAATTGTTGATTGTTTGTACTTGGCATTGTTTCGAAGATTGAAATGACGAAGGCAATTCGTTCGGCTATCTAAACACTTTACCCTTTGTTCCCCCTTTTGATCCTTATTTATTTCTTTCATACCTCTCTTTTGGAATCAATAACGAAAAAGAGAGAAAAGAAATAAAAGAAAAGGAGAAAAGAAAAGAAGCGAAAAGAGAAAGTACAAGAAAACAAAGAAATTCGGGTGTGAACTACGTTTGACCTGATTCCTGTTAAGGATATGTAGGCAGCCTCATGGCTCGGTCATAGTAAAATAAAAGGCAAAAGATCCCCAAGAAAGAAACTAGGGAAGAAGTTGTGATTGTAATAAGAAATATGATTCCAAAAGTTGTAGTTCTAACCCATTTGGAAGTTGTTTTGAGCCCGTTTTATACCCTTTTCTTTCCAAACATATCCAAGAACCCACATTGCTGTCCAAAGAAAGACCTCCCAATCAGTCTTCGAGAGATGCCAAGTCAAGAAATGTAAAGAGAATTCATATCAGGGGCAATACTCCAGTTTAAGCAAGAGAAATAAAAAAATGATAGAGTCTTATTGGTGAAAACCCTCATGGGCACCATGAGGCGACGAAAGCCGAGAGAAATAAATGAGAGAGTTTTATTGGTGAAAACCTTCGCGGGCACCATAAGGTGACAAGGAATTGAGGAACAAACAAATGAGAGAGGTTTGTCGGTGAAAACCCTTCAGGGCACTGCAAGTCGAACAAGGTCTGTAAGTTGGCGGAAAGTAAATGGGGTTATGGAGATCTTGGAGCACAAAGTAAAACAATTGGAAAAGAGATTGGTTAAATAGACTGGGTTGATTAATTCAAAATGCATACCATGATCATTGACGCCAGTGAATCCACTCAGATAAGTTTCTTTTCCTATCTCCAATAGTCATCCAAATTTGGATTTTCTTCTTTATTCTTAATTCTCAAAATCGTTGCATTTCATTGCTGTTAATTTTACTCCTCTAAAGCTCTTCCAAGGTTAGCCTTGTTCCAACAAATAAGAAGGAATTTCAAAGTGTACTACCAGATTCAAAATTGCATAAAGCAAAATACGGCTAGGACATGCTGGAGATAGTATGATGAAAAATGGGACATAGGGTGTAAGCAAAGGTTAAATCGATGGAATGGTTCAGTAATGTCATGAGAGATGTATGGTTATGAATAAAAGGGTCAGAAGTGAAAAATAACAGTTGGGGATCCTGCAGTTAAGGATCAGTTAGAAGGTCAAAACAGTCCTTTCGACCAGTTCAAGGGGTTGAAGCAAAGCATGGCAAAGAGAAAACCATCCTCAGCAAGAATGCCACAACTAACCACCATGTTTTAAATTGACAAGATTTTCTTTGATTTGAAACAGGGGTAAAGATGGCATTTATTTTAGGAAGCACCCTGTAAGGAAAGCAAGTACCATGCAGGTTTGATCGTATAAATTCTCAGGACCCTCCTAGAAAATGAGACTTAGTTTAAAATTCAAAATAATCATGAGTAGCAGAATTTAGCAAAAATGCACCCCTAAAGGATTATAAGTGGAACTTCGAAGTTTGCATGTTTGAGATACATTTTTGGACATTACCCCCAGAGGCCTCGGAATTCAGCATAATTTGGGAGACCCTCATAGCCCCGGTCTCTCGGGCTGGCCAAAAAAGGGACCAAAAAGAACCCGTTTCTGCTTTATTTTCCCAAAAAAAAAAACCACCATCTTTTTCCACCTTTTTCCCCAAGAAAAAACCACCATCTTTTTCTACCTTTTTCCCCAAGAAGAAACACCATCTTTTTCCACCTTTTTCTCCCAAGTAGAAACACCATCTTTTTCCACCTTTTTCCCCCAAAAAGAAACACCATCTTTTTCCACCTTTTTCCCCCGATTTAATTGGAAGTTTTCAGGACCCTCCTGAATAATGGGACGTAGCTTAAGAAATTCCATTAAATAGCAAGATTTAGCATAAGTTCTGCCATAAAGAGGTATAATTTCGCTTAAAATTGTCACTCTTAAGATAAGAGTTGATTTTAGATTTTCAGGACCCTCCTAGATAATGGGATTTAATTTG
This sequence comes from Nicotiana tabacum, assembly GCF_000715075.1. Taxonomy (NCBI): domain Eukaryota; kingdom Viridiplantae; phylum Streptophyta; class Magnoliopsida; order Solanales; family Solanaceae; genus Nicotiana; species Nicotiana tabacum. The sequence goes on along the minus strand of NC_134087.1, from coordinate 140,170,779 downwards.
AAAATCTCAGGACCCTCCTGGATAATGGGACTTAGCTTTAATTCAAAACATTCACGAGTACAATATCTAACATAAGCCCTACTTTGTGAAAATATAAGTTGGTTTGAATTTTTCATTTTTTTTAAGACAAGACTCAATTCGAAACTTCAGGACCCTCCTGGAAAATGGGACCTAGGTTAAAATCCAAAACAATCATAAGTAGTAAATATAGGACAACTGCGCACCAAAAGGAATATAAGTTGGCTTCAAAGTTCGCATAAGAGTTTTTAGGACCCACCTGAATAATGGGATGTAACCTTAGGCATTCCATTAGATAAGTAAGTGTTGTTATAAGAGAGTAGAATTTAGCGTTGAAACTGCCATTCGTAAGATAAGCTTTAATTTGAAATTTCAGGACCCTCCTGGATAATGGGATGTAGTTTTAAGACTGTCTTAGATAACAAGATTCAACTGAAGTCATATCTTTAGAAAATATAATGTAGCTTTGAAACTTGCATTTTACTAGAAATTTTCAGGACCCTCCTGGATAATGGGATATAACTTGCAGATTGTTAGAGATGCTTGGTAAAAATATTCAATTAACACTTACAGATGCGCACGGTTACCAAACTGGGGCAGAAATTTTTCTTTTTGTTTTGTCTATTTTGTTGAAGTCGGGTGCCCGTCTGAAGAACATGGAAGAACAACACGGATGTTAAGGAGTAAAAGCAGTTCAGGATCAAGTAATCAGGATCCCACTTGGAGACAAGGGAAAACAAATCACGTTCCAAGGAAGATTGGCACAAGTATTGGTAATCAGGCACCCACCTGGAAGAACAAGAGAGAACAAGTCAAAGAGAAGCAGTTTCAAGAAGAGGTTTAAATATCAGCAATCAGGCGTCCACCTGGAGAACAAGGGAACACATTTCAAGTTTCAACAATCAGGAGCCCACCTGGAGAACAAGGGAACACATTTCAAGTTTCAACAATCAGGAGCCCACCTGGAGAACAAGGGAATACATTTCAAGTTTCAACAATCAGGAGCCCACCTGGAGAACAAGGGAATACATTTCAAATCCAGCAATCAGGAGCCCACCAGGAGAACAAGGGAATACATTTCGAGTTTCAACAATCAGGAGCCCACCTGGAGAACAAGGGAATACAATTCAAATTTCAAGTAGTCAGGAGCCCGCCTGGAGAATGAGGGGAAGAAGCAATTCAATTTCAAGTAATCAGGAACCCGCCTGTAGAATAGAGGATAGGCAACAATGGCCAAAGGAAGACGTTTAAAGGTTCAGCAATGAGGTGCCCGCCTGGAGGAAACAGAAAGCATCTCAAAAATACAATTCAAGTCAGCAGCAAAGGAACTTCCGTTGGAAAACACAAGTCAATGAGGCAAAATGAATCACAAGATCAAGCTTGAGAAGTATAGAGTAGATCTTTGTAATGCATATATCATATTTTAGTCTAGCTTCTTTATTTTTTTCATGATATAATAAGGAGGTCAGTAAGCAGTAGCAGCAGCAACAACAACAGTAAAACCACAGCTTCATGGTAGTCTCAGCTACCGAAACTTCCCGAACTACATTGATCTGATTCCTTTATAGCCAAGAATATGTAGGAAACCTTTGAAGTAGAGGTTCGGTCAAATTCTTTAAAAAAAAATGCTTCCCACGGAGTCTTCAAACCGGCAAAAATCGCTCGTATCCGCTCAATTTATTTTTGCACGAAAACTCTTCATGTTTCCGAGTAAAGAGGGGCAGTTGTGAGCACGTGATTTTTTCCTCACACGAATTACTCCAAAAGAATTCCCAAAATTAGGTTTTTTCTTTAATTATGTGTTATTCTAGGAATTACTGTGCGATTTTCCTGATTGTTTGCATATTTTGTGTGCATATTTAATTTTATTTATGCATTAAAAAATACAAAAAATATAGCATTTGCGCTTAGAATTTGATTTTACATTTTTGGTTAGTTTAGTAAAATGTTGTTTTACAAAAACGAAAAATTCACAAAAAATAACGTATTTTTGCATTTTAGTGTTTAATGTCAAATTTTGTGATTTTTCTTTTAATTTGGTGTTTAATTATTTGTGATAGGTATTATTTAAAGTTAATTAATATTTTTAAGCTAATTTAGGTCTTTTATAATTTAATTAGGATTTTAATTTCAAATTTTGAAAGAAAAAGGAAGAAAAGAAAAGGAAAAGAATTAAATAAAAGAGAAAGAAATCGGAATTGGGCCAATCCAATTTAATCCCCAAGCCCAAACCAATTTTTTACCCCAGTCCAACCCAAAACCAGGCACATACCCGGTCCGTCTCCAGCCTCAACCAAACGACGTTGTTTCAGGCATTTCAATCTGGACCGTTGAATCAGCCTGATCGAACGGTCCAAAGCCTTCCTCACAACCCAACCCATTCCCACACCCGGGCCGCCCCAATTGAAACCAAAACGACCACGTTTCCATTTATGATTTAATCAGAGCCGTTGGATTCCAATCATCCAACTACCCTAATTAAATCAAACGTTTTAATATATCAAACCCCCCAAACCCGGCCCTTCCCATTTCATCCCCCCCCCCATATCTTCAGAGACCCAATATAACGCCGCCTCACGCCACCGCCCTTCGCCCACCGAAAATCGCCTCACGGTGGTTCCGGTGGTCCAATCCCTTCCAAAATTACACCCTAGAACCACCACGACTCCCTCTTTCCAAATTCATAACTACTTTCCCTCGAATCTTGCCCAAACCTCTCGAATTTTAGATCTAAAGTTCAAATCCCTAAACCCCAAAGTTAATTTCCGTTAAATCCATGGCATGCATGATCTAGGTTTCCATTTTTATGATTTAGAATGCTGATTCACGCGAAATTGATAGTTTTCGTTTGTTCTTGACAAAGAACAAGCGGTCATCATCAGTTTCGTGAAATCAGGACATCCGGTATTTGGTTTCAAGCTAATATTGGTAAGTATTCATTCTCTTTTGCTATATGTGTTTATTTTTACCATCCGTTTACCCCTTTTCTTATATTTGATTTTAGTATTGTTGATTAGTTTTAGTTTCTGAACCTAGGTTTTTTTTACGATTGTTCTGCATTTGTAATTGTTTCTTTGGCCTTTCAGTTTCATCTTCTAGTTTCTAGAGCATTAATCTCTGATTTTGTTATATTATTTGTTCACCTTGCTTAATTGTCATTCATGATTTTTGAATTTCTGATTTTTTTTATCTTATTGTTAATTAGTCTTGTCGACTAGATATTTTAGTTAATTCTAGTTCATTAGTTTATCTTTAAAGTCAGTAATTTAATTAGGTTTTGGTTTGAAACCATTCAAATTGGTTTTCTGTTCTATTTTATCATGGATCGATTGGTTAACTTAATTTGTGGATTCATTTCTAACCCAGTTTTAACGAAGGCCCAAAGAATTTGTTCACCTACTTGGGTCAACTTGACCACTGTGACTTTCTGAAATAATAACAGGGTCATGGGGGTAATTTGGGTAGTCTAACCTAAGGGAACCTCAATAATTGAATTAGGTGGCTGCTAATAAGTGATAAAGTTTAGAAAGGGCACTACTGAATTAAATTAAAAGCACTAAGTTAAGTAGGATTAAAAAATAGAAAAGATAAGTTGTAGTGGAAAATGCGCTAATTAGATGTCCATTTAAGGGGGCAGAAAATTAGAAGAAAAGGGAGAACATTCTGAGACACAGAGAAATACACTGAGTTCATAGAGAGTTATAGAGTAAAAGATAGAGAAGAGAGAGTCAAAAGAGTTCATAGATAGGAACATTCTGAAAAATACTGAAAAAAATTTACTGTTACATTGATTTATCCGGAGTTACTGTTTTCCTGGTTAAAAATCTGGGTTGTTCTTGCTGTTTAGCTACTGCTAAACTTCATCCCCCTGTTTCTTTTATTTCCAGGTACAGTTTCTTGAATTCTGATGGATGTAGGCTTCATAATAAAGATGAAAATGAGAGTTTGAAATATGACATCAAACCTGTGTTGTTTATTTACATGGTGTTTATATTCTTGGCCATTTGATTCAATATAGTTTAGTTGTTTTAGTTAGATTGGCTAATTTATTATGTTGTAATTGAATTATGGACTGTTGAAATTTTTTTTTTGATCAAGCATGAATTAATAGATAATTTTGTGTTTAGGCTACGGTAGCTACATATGTGGTAACTTGGAACTGTCAGGGACTACAACAATATATTTCCTCAATATATGACTTTAGCTTCAAGTTTGGTTAAAATAGATACTGTGTTTGTATGGGATTCTGTATTAGAACAGTTGTCGATAATGAATGTTAAAGTAACTCCTCAACAGGTTCATTATGTTATTTTCTCTTTATTCTAATGTAATCAGTTATGTTTGTTAATTTGTTGTTGGTAAATTCATGTGACTATGGTTACTTGCCTCTTCTTTAGCTTCTGGTGGATTTGCTTATTTTTTTTGGGAAAGTTTAATATAAGTTTGAACTTGCGATTTTAGGGCTTCTATGTTGAATCTGAGTGTCATTAATCACGGCTTGCAGTTTTCAAATAGCAACTAGTTCGGTTGAGTTCTCTATCGTTGCGTGTGTTCTGTTTCCATTTGGTTTTGATTTTGTCACAATGTTAATGACTACGTATAATGTTATAGAAACGGACGTTTGGGTTTATTGTCTATCCTAAACTTCTTGATTAGTAGCTTGTGTTTTGTATGGGTTTATAAAGTCTATTGTGGAGGTGGGTTTCGAATTTTAACAAAGCTAGGCCCACATAGGTTCTAATGATCATGTTAACATCCTTATGAAATTATAGTATCCAATTAAGTTGTGGCTTTAGTCTTAATTATCTTGGAAATGGTTTTGGAGACATGATTCTTTGTTCATTTAACTAAATTTTGGTCATAAAGGGGAGTATCACAGTACTGTCCTCAAGCTTTTGTTGGAATATTTTTAAGCTTGCAATCAAATTTTGTGATAAGTATTTTCATTTACAGTACATATCCAACAAAGCATTCCTTATGTAAGTATCAATTTTAATATGTAAAAGGATCTGTCATTACCTGTGTGTGGGCACTATAGTAGGCATTTTAATAGGTGAAAGAGTTGCATATGTCCTCAACGCATAAAATTGTTAGACGTTGTATTGTTGCAAACGAGTGTTCAAGAGAGATGCAATTAAGGACTCTCGAGGGATGCGTTCGCGCAATTTCAACTAAAATTTTCTTAACTAAATAAATGTTATTAATTATGGATACGTACGTGTGACATGAATTTTGACGCTCCAAAACAAAAGAGTATCCGTACGCGTAACTCAATTCTTTAATTACGAATAATCAAGTAATTTTTTTTAAAAAAGAGGTAAAGGTAAAATGCATGTTGGATATTAAATAATTTAAGCCAAGTATAAATTGTTAAGTGACCGTGCTAAAACCATGGAATTCGGGAGTGCCTAACACCTTCTCCCGGGTTAACAGAATTCCTTACCCGGTCTTCTGGTTTCGCAGACTTAAAACTGAGTCAACCTTCCTCGATTTGGGATTTAAAATAAACCGGTGACTTGGGACACCATAAATTATCCCCAGGGGCGACTTTGACTAAAATAAATAATCATGTTTCGATTATCACTTAAACTGGAAAAAACTCCCTTATACCCCATTTGGGTGTAAAAAGGAGGTGTGACACCCGGCTGTAACTTGGGTCGATGTGCATAACCAGTATCAATAAAAATTAGGGTCAAAGATGATCAGCTTGGGGCCCCTTCCGGAAGTATTTATCCCGTCCGAGCTAGTGACAGATCCAAAAGAGACATTGATCGTGAACCAAGGTCAAATAGAGATCGGTATTAACCGTACAAGAGTGATCGTAGGGGTAATGGGTCTAGACAAAACCCCGTGAGAAGTGAAAGGAGAAGCGATCGAGGTCAAAATTATCGGGGACTCATGAGCAAAAGTGGTTTGGACAGGCCCATTGGGCCTAAGGAAGCATCGAGTTTATCGGAGTACAACTTCAACGTCGATGTTACTGCCAGCGTATCTGACATCGGACGCATCAAAGACACCAAGGGGCCTCGGCCTTTACAATCCGATCCTGCCCAAAGGGACCCCAAACTAATGCGTAAGTATCATGGAACTCACGGCCACAAAACTGAAGAATGCCGACAGCTGAGAGAGGAAGTAGCCGATTATTCAACAACGAATACCTCCAAGAGATCCTAAGCGATCGAGCCAAAAATCATTTTAGGAATAGAGACTCCAATAAGTAGATAGAGCAAGAGGAACCTCAGCACGTCATTAACATGATCATCAGTGGAGTCGACATCCCCTAGAGACCAATGTTAAAGCGCACCAAAGTGTCCATCACAAGGGAAAACAAAACTCAAGATTACGTGCCAGAGGGGACCATATCCTTCAACGATGAGGACGCTGAAGGCATCGTGTAACAACACAATGACGCACTAGTAATATCTGTACTGATAAATAAATCTCGAGTTAAGCGTGTATTCGTTGATCCAGATAGCTCATCCAATATCATCCGATCGAGGATCGTAGAGCAGCTGGGAATACAAGACTAAATTGTGCCTATAGTCCGAGTTCTAAACGGATTCAATATGGCATGTGAGATCACTAAAGGGGAGATAACCTTGTCGTTTAACACCACAGGAACCATTCAAGAAAAAGAATTCTACGAGATTGAAGGAGATATGTGATATAATGCTCTGTTCGGGAGGCTGTGGATTCACAACATGAGGGCAGTACCCTCGACACTACACCAGGCATTGAAATTCCCAACACCAGGAGGAATTAAAATGGTTTATGGAGAGCAACCGACTACAAAAGATATGTTTGCGGTCTGCCAGGTGGTCCCAATATCCGCACTTTCAATATCAAAGGGTTCGAGTTCAGTCACCAAGGGGAAACCAAATAGAAATCACCGACACTGGCCCCAGTTGAACCAGAAAAGTAGGGGATGGGTGAGGACGACGATTACGGAGTCCCTAGATATTTCATAGTCCCTGATGATTCCGATGCCACCAAATGAATGGTCGAAGAACTGGATCAAGTCATTTTGATCGAGCACATGCCCGATCGCAAGGTATACCTAGGCACGGGGTTAAATCTTGAGCTCGAGAAAAAACTCATTAAATTCCTTAATAGTTAACATAGATTGTTTCGCTTGGTCCCACCTCGATATGACATGGATCTCGCCGGAAATAAATACTCAGAAGCTGAGCCTAGATCCGAAGTTTCACTCGGTCAAACAGAAAATGAGGCCTTAGTCTGAAGTCAAGCATGCATTCATCAAAGATGAGGTATCTAAACTCCTTAAAATAGGGTCCATTCGGGAGGTTAAGTACCCGGATTGGTTAGAAAACGTAGTGGTAGCACCTAAAAAGGGGCATAAATTAAGAATGTGTGTAGACCATAATGACTTGAATGAGGTATTTCCCAATGACTCTTTCCCTTGGCCCAACATCGATCACATGATCGATGCAACGGCCGGCCACGAGATCCTCAGTTTTCTCAATGCCTATTCCGAGTACAACCAAATTCGGGTGGACCCGGGCGACCAGGAAAAAATGTCCTTCATCACTAAGTACGACACCTACCGTTATAACGTAATGCCACTCAGAATAAATAATGCTAGAGCCACTTACCAACGCCTAGTAAATCAGATGTTTGAAGAGCAAATAGGAAAATCAATGGAGGATTTACATTGACGATATGTTAGTTAAGTCCGTGCGAGCAGGGGACCATTTGAAACATTTGCAAGAAACTTCAACATATTGAAGAAATACAATATGAAGCTGAACCCGGAGAAATGCGCATTTGGAGTCGGGTCTGGGAAATTCCTCAGATTCATGGTGTCCAATTAGGGAATCGAGAGTAATCCCAATAAAACCAAGACCACCGAGGACATCACTGTTATGGAAAATGTAAGCATCGTTCAAAGGTTAACCGGGCGCATAGCCATTTTGGGTAGATTCATCTCGAGGTCCTCCAACAAGAGCCATCAGTTCTTTTCCCTATTGAAGAAGAAGAAGAACTTCTCATGGACCCCGGAGTGCTAACAAGCCTTGGAGAAACTCAAGCGGTACCTCTCGAGCCCACCTTTGCTTCATACTCCAAAGGCAGACAAACATTTGTACCTATACTTAGTGATATCTAAGATAGCGGTAAGTGGAGTCCTGGTCTGGGAAGAGGAAGGTACGCCAATTTCCTATCTATTATGTTAGCAGAACTCTAGGCAAGGCTGAAACTAGGTATCCTCACCTAGAAAAATTGGCGCTCGCTTTGCTAAGCGCCTCTAAGAAGTTAAAACCGTATTTTCAATGCCATCCCATATATGTTGTAACTACTTACCCATTGAGAAACATAATGCATAAACCCAAGCTCTTAGGACGATTGGCCAAATGGGCCGTGGAGATCAGCGGGTACGATATCAAATATCGACCCTGACTTGCTACCAAATCTCAAATTTTGGCTGACTTCGTGGCTGACTTTACACCGGCCTTAATACCCGAGGTCAAAAGGGAATTGTTGTTGAACTCGGGGACTTCCTCGAGAATCTAGGCCCTCTTTACGGACGGTACCTCGAACGTAAAAGGGTTTGAACGTGGCATTGTATTGAAGCCACCGATGGGTAATGTAGTTAGACAATCTATTAGTACTGTACAATTGATAAATAATGAGGCTGAGTACGAGGCCATGATTGCAGGTCTCGAACTGGTTAAAAGCCTGGGGGCCGAGGTGATCGAAGCTAAGTGCGACTCCCACATTGTGGTGAACCAAGTCAATGGGACATTCGAAGTCAGAGAGGAACGAATGCAAAGATACCTGGATAAACTGTAGGCAATGCTACATCGGTTAAAGGAGTGGACTCTGCAACATGTACCTTGAGATCAAAACATTGAAGCCGATGCTCTTGCTAACTTGGGATCGTTGGTTGATGATGATGAATTCAACTTAGGAACAGTCGTGCAACTCATGAAATCAGTAGTAGAGGAAGGCCACACTGAGATAAACTCAACAAGCTTAACCTGGGACTGGAGAAACAAGTATATAGATTACCTGAAGACCGGGAAGCTACCCTCGGATCCTAAAGAATCAAGGGCTCTGCGCACAAAGGCGGCCATGTTCAGCCTATCCGAAGACAACATCCTATTCAGGAGAACGTCGATGCTACTCACCATATGTCTGGGACCGGTAGATATCGATTATGTTTTGGGAGAAGTTCACGAAGGCACTTGCGGGAACCATTTGGGTGCTAAATCGTTAGTTCGTAAGGTAATTAGAGTCGGCTACTACTGGATCGGCATGGAGAAATATGCAAGGGAGTTCGTACGAAAATGCGACGAATGTCAAAGGTACACACCGATGATTCATCAGCCCGGAGAGCTATTACATTCGGTCATGTCACCCTGGCTATTCATGAAATTAGGGGAATGAACATCATCGATCCCCTGCCATGGGCACCCGGTAAGGCTCAATTTATTTCATTTATGACTAGCTATTTTTCTAAGTAGGTGGAAGCCTAGGCATTTGAGAAAGTCAGGGAGAAATAAGTTATTGATTTCATTTATGACCATAGAATATTCCGGTTCGGAATGCTGGCCGAGATTGTGTGCGACAATGGCAAGCAGTTCATCGGTAGTAAAGTTAGCAAATTCTTCAAAGACCATAAGATCAAAAGGATCCTATAAATACCCTACCACCCTAGTGGGAGTGGGCAGGTGGAGTCTATGAACAAAACCATACTCCAAAATCTTAAGAAGAGGTTGACCGATGCAAAGGAAAATGGAAGGAAAGTTTTCCCGAAGTTAAGAAAGGTGACACTAAACACCCGAAACTCAAACGCATGGAAGTTGGTGCTGAATTGAGAAGGTCCATATCAAATTATCAAGATCACCAGCAAAGGATCGTACAAACTCGAAGCGGTGAACGGTGCGGCTACCGAACAACTGGAACATAACCCACTTAAAATGATACTAATGCTAAGGTACGACCCTATTCATTACCTTTTTTTACATATATTACGAATTGGACTAACGCTTGCAGGTAACGGCCAAGGAATGATGGAACTCTTAGGCGTGAAAGCACGCGTTGCACTCTTTTTCCCTAGAACCGGTTTTGTCCCAAATGGATTTTTTGGCAAGGTTTTTAACGAGGCAAAATTGGATCGTGCTAAACTTAGAATAGATGACCGTTTATGCACCGAAGTTGAGGATCACATCAACAGTATCCAAGCCCTCTCTACGATCAGCCTCGAATACTAGGGGCCATCACCCTCGGATAATGATTTTAGCGAGGAAGGAAACTTTGTGCTCGAACAGTCTAGGCTCAGTGGGTAGGATTTATTGTAAGGGACAAATGGCCAAACGAACCGTGCCCACATAGACAACTTAAGCTATAACACGAAGCTTGTACATATTTGCAATCTTGTATGTTGCGCATAGAATGAAAGAAAGTTTCTACCTTTGCAGATACATATTTTGTCTCCTAGAAACTACTACATTTTGTTCCTTAAGCATATCGAGCCCAAGGGCCACCTCTATATGGATCCAAAAGATCACTCTCACTTGGGGACTATCGTCCAAGACAAACTCGAACAGCTCGGGTTGTCAAAGACCGGAGGCACAAAAACCAATTAGGTAGCGCCCGAACCTTAAAGGATGTGGCCACCCCACTCAGGGACTATCGTCCTAGGTAGGCCTCGGACGGCTCAGGTATCGAAACTGGGGGTGAAACGACCATCTTAAAAATAGCTCGTACTCATCCAAAACCCGTAACAAAACATAAGGCCTTAAAATTTGCAAACCAGTTCAAAGGCTACCCTCGGCAAAATTATAATCTAAAATTTTTTAAGTAAGCAGTTCGAGGAAAGCTTCCGGTCATACCAAGCCCCCACGAGTCTTAAGCAAAATTACATCGAGAACAAGCCTTGTTCAAACCTTCGAACAACACCTTATTATTACGTGCTAAGGCATTCGAAATCTTTGCAATCTTAAAGAAAAAGTAAAAGGAAACAAACTTAAAAATTGTGGAAGGGAAAAAAGGAAGAGCCTTGTTTGTGTGTGTATATATATATAAGATCTTTAAAAAGGCCAAACAGCCTCGCAAAAAATACAAAAGTACTAAAATGAAGAAAAATCTACAAGGCACCTAAGCATGATCTTCACCGGATCCTGCCTCATCACCGAGACCATCAGGGTCTTCTCCACCCTCAAATCTGTCGGAACCCTCGGAGCCTTCCTCGTCTTCGAGATATGCCAACTTCTTGGCCTCGACCTCGAGCCTCTTAGCATTTTCTATCTCGGTCGATAGGCAAAAACCCCGAGCATGAACTTCCTTGAGAGCCTCCCTTTGGGACTACCATTTCACGTATTCGACAAACAATGTCTTTCTGGTGGTCTTGGGCTGCCTCAGCATCAGCTTTGTATTGGGCCACCATCTCTTCAGCATCAGCCCTGGTTATTTCCGCCACTAACTTGGCTGCTTTAAGATCCTTGGCAAGGGTATCCCGTTCGACAACAGTCGAGCCTAGTTGAGACTGGAGGTATTCAATTTTTTGGGATCGGGCCTTAGCTTTCTCCCACGCTGCTCAAAGTTGGGCATCCACCGAGGCCAACTGCTCCTGGAAGTCTGCTTTTACGAAGCCAAATAATCCATCTTACCTTTCCATTCTTCGGCCTCGGCCTTGATTACGTCCATCTCGAGCCGGAGTTGGTCGATCCGGTCAAGCTTCTGTTAGACCTTCGGGTTTTGACCGTTAGTCGCCATGTCTAGATCGTCATCACTAACTTCAAAAATCTTTACCTGTTCCACAGGTTGGCATGTTCTTTCTGAGTCGCGTCCAACTCGGCTCGAAGATTCTTGACTTCTCCTTCGCGTTGCTCGCTGGGAAGCTTATACATGTCCCTCTTCTCAAAAATCTCTTTGACTTCGGCCTCAAGTTGGCTAAGCTCATCCCAGTACTAGAGAAATGTTTCATGATGAAGCACTGAGGCATGCAAAATAAGGAAAGTAAAAGGCATTTGAGTCCTCAAAAACTGAATATGAAGATAAAAGAGTGTGATAACACCTTACCTGGTTCAACGCATATTGTCTTCGTTGAACAAGCATGGCGCATCTACCTCATTCATTTTTGCCTGGTCTTCTTCGGTTACCAGGAATTGGAGGTAACTAGCTATCCCGACAAGGGCAGAAAGAACCCGGGCATCATTAGGAATGGTCATAACAACTGATCGCTTTTGACCAGGATCCGTACTCGGGGAAAGGAACTGGTTAATCAACCTCGGGATCAAGTTCGGCCCATAAACCTCCGATGATGAACTTTTACTTGGAACCATTAAGTCACCCAACCTGGTAACGTCCTCCAGGGCGGTTGAGTCCATGCCATCAAAAAAGCAACGGAGGGGATCGTCTGCTCCGTGAACCCCTTTGTTGGGTTGCTCTTTCACCGTTTGGTCCTCATCAAACACGGACTCGGTAAACGAAGGTGAACTGGTAATATCTATACACCGATTGCCTCCTTCGGGGCATTGTCGGGCTCCCGGGAAGTCTCGGCCCCTACCTCCTCATCAACCTTCCTAACCCGAGGGAGATCGGCCTCATGGGTCTCCTGTACAATGGCCCCCTGCTCTTCGGGGGCCGATGGATCATAGGCCACTAAAGGCGCTTCCTCCTCGGACTCATCCCTAAGCTAGTAGAGCAAGTCTGAATCTGGTGCTCAAGATCTGGAGCTCTCCTTTAACTTACGAACCAATCTTTTCTTTGGTTTTCTATTCTCTGAGCTCGGGGTACCCAGAGCCTGTCTTTTCTTCTTCTTCTCTCCTGCTGCAACCCCTAGCTGCCCTGAAGCAGAGGAGTCAACGGGCAAGTCCTCGCCCCTGACCGAATGCCTAAGCTCAACGGTCTTAGGCAAACCTACGAAAAGAAAATAAAGGAAATAATAACACAATGCTAGAAGAAGAAAACCAATACAACTTGCTCAGGAAAGAAATCTTACCATGGGAACAGGCCTCCCAATGGCCTTCAAGAGTTTGTGCCACGAGCGCTCGGAGTAGGGCATCTGTGACACAATGCCCCGATCCACTCCTTGAGCCGAGGAATGACGTTTGGAACTCGAGCAAGGGCTACACCATAAAAAACACCAATAAGAAAAGGGAAGATAAAACATAAAATCGATGTTTAAAAGGAGTTATACTTATGTGACATGTTCCACATCTCAGGTAACGACCTCCAGTTGGCAAGTATCAGGACGACGGTCCTCACCCGGACAAAGCGTCCTTGCCAACCTCGATCCTGATCCTTGTAAACGCTTGAAAATGAGGCTTTGCTGGTCCGGCGTGCAAGCTTTATCACTCCTCCCGGATGATTTGGGGACTATACAAGCAAAGTAGATGATCGATGGTGAACATGCACGAATCGATTTTGTTCACAAAAAATCGGAGAAGGATCACGATCATCCCAACGATGGGTGAATTTGGTCGAGGCATATGTTATACCTCCTGCAGAAATCTAAGATGCCCGCGTCCACCGAGCCCAATGTAAAGGAATAAGTGTAAACACTCAGATGTCCCTCAACATGGGTAGTAATGGCCTCTTTGGAGTCGGGGACCGCCAGTCCTTTCGAATCGTGGGGAGGTCCTCTTCGGTGATAGAGCAAATATATCTTGAGGCCTCCTCACGCCGACCATCCACCGTAAAAGGCTTCTTAACCTTGAAGTCGCCAGTGACCGAACAACTCCTGGGAATGAACATATTCAAGGGAGGTTCAGCAGACGGTTCATCGGTAGCCATGTCAGCAGCGGACCTCTCGAGGTCGACCACATCGTGCATGGTCTCATTGATTTCAGTAGTCAGTCGGGAAGTAGAAGCGCCCTTTTGGGAAACAAATTTGGAGGTTTTGGCCATTGTTATCTGAAAAGGCTTCAAAAATATAGAAAGTTAAAAGTTCAGATATGTTGGCTTGGGTAGAGAATAAGTGAAATCTTGCAATTTAATGAGGAACCTTGATAACGAAGATAAAAATTACTAGAGTAAAAAAATGGGGAGGGGTAATGAAATCCTGAAAGCATGAAGGTAGAAGCTTGGACGTAAAGTAAAAAAATGAATGAAGGAGGGAATATTTATAGGGGATCCGCGATGTTTCGCATCCAGGGACAGCCAACCAACAGCTGGCATACAATTGAGGTCATAATGACATGGCTGACGAGATGTTTTGGGTTTTTTGTCGTTTCTGTCATGGTGTATTGAAGAAGGAATTGAGGAGCTCATGTCGTTTCTCGTCAAGTTACTCTCCGAGAACGAGGGGACTATCTGTGTACGGGTAAAATCGAGCTCATGGTACACCCCGACTTCCGATAAAATAAATCGAGCTAAAGACATGAGGACAAAGAATTGGAATCGAGGCAAGGGTCTCATTGAGTCAGAGTTCGGGGGCGTGACGCCCACCCTCGAGAACATTGGGGCCATGATCCGGGATCGGTCTAAATCCCAAAAGATTTCGTAGAATGTTGTCAGGCAAACCAAGCACGACCAATAGATGACCGTGATATCGGCGACCGACCGGATATCACGACGCGGATCTCGACACGCATTGATAGAGAACTGATGATTAGCTAAATAGAAGATTTCTTACTTTTTATAGAATTGTAGTTAGGGTAAAACTCCCCTTCTATATAAAGGGGAGTCTGATTATTCATAAGGGACATTGTAACATGCATATCAAAGCATTACACTATTATTTTTCCGCCATTAAAAGTTCTTGAGTTGTCGATCAGTGTTTCATTATTATAAGCCCAGGATCAAAGACGGATACCTCATTGAGGCTGTCTTCGAGTCCAGAATCAACCCCTCTCCCCCCTTATTTTTCAAGCGGTTTGATAATTTATTATATCTTTTATCTGTTTATTCTAGCAATCTTTGCCGTTTGTATTGAATAGATCTGTTTATCCTTAAAACTACTTACAAATTTAATTTTTATCCGACTTTGAAGGTAAACCCAACCCTTACCAATAGATAGGTTGAAAAAAGAAATCAAAAAAATTTAAAAGATTATTTTCGAGAAAAGTTTTCAACAATTCTTGAAACAGCCGTAAAAAAATAGTTTGTTCGTGGATCTAGGTGCAGTTGTAACTACCAGTAATAGTTTCACCTAACTAATAGTCGTTCTCGCAATTTTTTTTGGGTTCAAATAAATCAATAATTCTCACCTTAATTCTAAACTACGACGTGTTTCTTTTAACAATGAAAAAATAGCCTAATAGTTCCCTGTCAAAATTGGAACGTCATACTCTCTTTTCCCCTTTGGCTTTCTTCCGAATTTCGACCCTCATTTCGCTATACAGGAGTCCTTTTTTTTTTCCCCTTTAGTATTTCTAAATACTATTTGTTACATCTTTTTCTTGTAAATTGATTGTTGCATTATATAATCACATTTATTGATTTCTTACTTTAAAATATATTAATTTTTTTGTACACTTTTAAAAGTTTTCATGTACTTCGTCTAATTATTAAATATATTATATCTATTACTATTTCAAAATAAATGTTAAAATAGTTATTGATGATACGAGCAAAAGTAAAACCAAAATAAAGAAGATATCGTTCAAAAGAATTTGATACGACGGCTGATAAATTGGTATTAACCTTCAAATGTTGTTAGGCTTAGGACAGATAATAAGTTGAAAAGGTAGAACCAAATTTCCTACGTACTTTGATTATTTACATAATCAACAATGGGGCTATTTACCAACTAAAGATGTGGTGTTATGGATGAGACTGCTCCTTCCTTAATATGATATTTCGGGTTCGAACTATGAGTATGAAAAAATCCTTAATAGGGAGTACTTCCTTTCGAATGGGGCTCTACCCAGCTCGAATCCGAATATAATCAGACTTTAATGCGAATGATGGACACTAGACGAGAAACCAAAAAAACAATTGGGCTATTTGCTTAAGTCGCCGACACCTTATTGCTGTCGCGTTTGGGCCTTTCATTTTGCTCTTCAATCTTCACTTGTGAATCATGTATTAGCAATCAACATCATCCAAAAGTCGGCATATCTTTTTTGACTATTTCCTTTTTCTTGCTTTTGGCCCTAACAACTAGCAGGTGAAATTATTCATGCCTTTCTCAAAATCGTCTACAGTTGTCATTAGAATTTTAACCTATGTGTATCCGCGTTTAATACTTTCAAATTTAACCATATGTATACGGTCAAAATCGGGTTTTTCCTTTTTTATATGACTGATCGAGACTGGAATATGATGGGACGAGGTTCAGCTTCAAGTTATGTCGAACCATGATGCAAAGTTAGGTTGTCAAGCTCGTGGCCCTGAGACTGATCAAGACCGAGATCGAACAAGATCGAGATCGAAGGAAGCTTACCGAGCCAAATAACGGAAAGTCGAAATATCCGCAATCAGGCGAGGATCATGGTGCAAATCCCGGTACGTATCAAGAAGAAGCCGATTAATTAGTCAATCATGAGATTTATTACCTCATATAGAATTGTAACTAGAATAGGACTCCCCTACTATATAAAGGGGGGGTCTGATCATTTGTAAACCACATCATATTCACGCAATATTAAGCAATATACTGTCATTTTCTCGCTTTTATTATCTTGTTATTCTATTTATAAGCAAGTTGAAACATATTTGGTTCAAGAGTGACTGAATTCGAGGGCCATGGCTATTCAATTCGTGCGGTTGCATTATTTCATTCATCGTCAATATCAATATTAATTTATTCTTCTTAATTTGTACCAAGTTATATCACGTGTTTTTAAAACCGCGTATAAATTTAATTGTTATCCAATTTTAGGGTAAACAATTTGGCACCTACCGTGGAGCTAAGGATAATAGTGATTACCTAGTACACACTTTCATAACACACATTATTTTTCACTTGTTCTTTGAAGTATCTTTGATTACAGGATTAAAAAATGTCAAACTTTCAGTCAGCACCTCAACACATTGACAATGATCTCAGCCACCACGGCAAAAATGAGAACATTGCGCCAGAAAACGTTGTATCCCCTGTTGGCCTTGATGGAATTTCGACTGTAGATCCAATCGACATCAGTTCACATGTAGTCATTAATGGAAATTTGGCCGTCGATCCCAAAAGCAGCATCCACGGGGATGCCCAATTAGCTACTCAGAGCGCACATGGCGGTGAAGATGGCGAGATCACCCTGCAGGTGATTTTCAAAATGTTGCAGGCTCAACAGGCAGCAATAGCCCAACTCCAAAACCAGAACCGCACACCGAGCGGGGTCGAACTCGAGACATCCTAGGAAATCATACACAGGGTCGAATCGGTTCCGAGGAAATCTAATAAGAAGGAATCGGAAACCAATCCTGGTATCATGAAGATTTCGAAGAACTGACTAAGCGAATCGAGACGGGGAAAAAGCAGATCGAGAAAAATGACAAGAAAATGGAAACCTATAATCTAGGGTCAACCAAATCCTGGGGGCACCACCAATATTGAAAGGACTGGATTCCAAATATTTCGTACAAAAACCTTTCCCCCGAGAGCTGCTCCGAAGCCAATCCCCAAGAAGTTCCGCATGCCCAAGATTCCTAAGTATAATGGGACGACTGATCCAAACGAACACATCACCCCCTACACGTGTGCTATAAAAGGAAATGACTTGGAAGATGACGATATCAAATCCATCTTGCTGAAGGAATTTGGGGACTCTATTTAAGGGTGCTATTGTATGGTATCATAATTTACCGCCTAAATTAGATAATTCGTGTCTCGATTCCAAATGGAACAGATGGACTTGCCACTAGTCGCCGACGATTGGGCTGTTACAAGTTTCACTCAAGGTCTCAACTTTCGAAGTTCAGTGTCTTCACATAAGTTGAAGTAGAATTTGATCGAATACCCAACTGTCACTTAGGCCGATGTGCACAATCGGTATCAGTCGAAGATCAAGGTCAAGGATGATCAACTGGGGGCTCCTTCTGGGTCCGTTTATTCTATCAGACCTGGCAATAGAACCAAGGTCGAATAAAGATTGATATCAACCATATAATGGAGACCATAGGAACAACGGATCTAGGCGAAACTCTACACGAAATAAAAGAAGAAATGAGTGATGTTCAAGCTCACGAAGACTCATGAGCAAGAACGACTTCGATAGATCTATGGGACCCAAAGAGGCAACACGATTGTCAAAGTATAACTTTAATGTTGATGCGGCTGCCATCATTTCGACTATCGGGCACATCAAAGAAACCAAGTGGCCTCGGCCTTTGCAAACTAATCCAACACAAAAGGATCCCAACCAAATATTCAACTACCATGGCACTCATGGCCACATGACGGAGGACTGTCGACAATTGAGGGAAGAAATAGCCTGGTTGTTCAACAACGGTCATCTTCGAGAATTTCTATGTGATCGAGCTAAGAACCACTATAGAAATAGGGGCTCCAACAAACACAATGAACAAGACGAACCCTAGCATGTCATCTATATGATAATTGAAGGGGTCGATGTTCCTCAAGGTCCGACGATGAAACACACCAAAGTGTCAATCACAAGAGAAAAATGGACTCGAGATTACTTACTAGAAGGGAATCTATATTTCAACAATGAGGACACAGAAGAAATCATGCATTCTCATAATGATGCACTAGTAAGTTCTGTACTTACGAATAAAACTAGAGTTAAATGTGTGCTAATTGATCCAGGTAGCTCGATCAACATCATTCGATTGAGGGTCGTAGAACAACTCGCCCTACAGGACCAGATCATACCTACGGCCCGAGTGCTGAACAGATTCAACATGGCTTGCAAAACTACTAAGGGAGAAATAACATTGCCGGTACCACCCAGGAAACCAAGTTCTATGTTATCGAGGGGCACATGTGATACAACGCCCTGTTCGGGAGACCATGGATCCACAACATGAGGGTCGTACCTTCGACCCTTCACCGGGTATTAAAATTTCCAACACCAGAGGGGATAAAGACAGTCTATGGGGACCAACCCACCACGAAGGAGATGTTTGCCATCAATTAAGTAATTCTGATATCAACACTCTCATCGACAAAGGACTCTGGTTCGAAAGAGAAACAGGAAGCCAAATAGCAATCATCTATGTCAGCTACGACCCAATCGGACAAGCAAGGGATTGACGAAGATGATGACTTAGGGGTTCCTCGATCTTTTATCGGCACCGATGATTCCGATGCTACCAAGTCAACGGTCAAAGAGCTAGATCAGGTCATGCTGATCGAACATCTGCCCGGTTGGAAGGTATACCTGGGCACGAGGTTAACTTCCGAGCTCAGGAAAAACCTCATTTAATTTCTTATAGCTAATATGGATTGTTTTGCTTCGTCCCATCTCGATATGATAGGTAACCTACCAGAGATCACTACTCACAAACTAAGCTTGGACCCGAAGTTCTACTCGGTAAAACAGAAAAGGAGACCTCAGTCCGAGATAAAGCATGCCTTCATTAAGGACGAGGTAACTAAAGTCCTTAAAATAGGGTCATTCCGGGAATTCAAATACCCGGAATGGTTAGCAAACGTAGTAGTAGTCCATAAGAAAGGAAACAAACTAAGAATACGTGTAGATTATAAAGATTTAAATATAGCATGCCCAAAGATTCTTTCCTTTTGCCTAACATTAATTGCATAATCGACGCCACGTCTGGCCACGAGACTCTCAGTTTTCTCGATGCCTATTTCGGGTACAACCAAATACGGATGAACTCGAGCGACCAAGAAAAAACCTATTTCATCACTAAATATGGAACATACTGCTATAACATAATGCCATTCGGATTAAAAAATACCGGTGCCACTTACCAACGACTAGTAAACCAAATGTTCGAAGAACAAGTAGAAAAAACCATGGAAGTTTATATTGATGATATGCTAGTTAAATCCCTATGAACATAGGACCATTTAAAGCATTTGCAAGAAACCTTCAGTATATTAAAGAAGTACAACATGAAGCCGAATCCAGAAAAATGTGCATTCGGGGTCGGATCTGGCAAGTTTCTCAGATTCATGGTATCCAATCGAGAGATCGAGATCAACCCCGATAAGATCAAAGATATCGAGGATATCACGATAGTGGATAATGTGAAGGTTGTACAAAGGCTAACCGGGCATATTGCATCCTTGGGGCGATTCATCTCGAGGTCGTCCGATAAAAATCATCGATTTTTATCGTTGCTGAAAAAGAAAAACAGCTTCACATGGACCCCAGAATGTCAACGAGCTTTAGAGGAACTTAAGCGATACTTGTCAATCCCACCATTGTTTCACACGCCGAGGGCGGACGAACGACTATACTTGTACCTAGCTCTATCAGAAATAGTGGTAAGTGAAGTGCTAGTCCGAGAAGAACAAGGTATGTAATTTCCAATTTATTATGTCAGTAGGACCTTAGGTGTGGCCGAAACTAGATACCCTCACCTAAAAATATTGGCACTCACCTTGCTAAGTGCCTCTAGGAAACTGAAATCGTATTTTCAATGCCATCTTATATGTGTTGTGACAACCTACCCTTTATGAAATATAATGCATAAACCCGAACTCTGGGACGGCTGGCCAAATGGGCCGTAGAAATTAGCGGGTACGATATCGAATATCAACTCCGAACAGCCATCAAATCTCAAATTTAGGTAGATATTGTGGCCGACTTTACACCGACTCTAATACCTGAAGTCGAAAGAGAGTTATTGATAAACTCGGGAACATCTTAGGGAATCTAGACCCTCTTTATGAACGGTGCCTCAAACATAAAAGGGTTCGTACTTGGCATCATACTGAAGCCACCCATAGGCAACATAGTTAGACAATCTATTAGAACTGTAAAATTGACTAACAACGAGGCCGGATATGAGGCCGTGATTGTAGGACTCGAACTGGCCAAAGGCTTGGGGTAGAGGTGATCAAAGATAAGTGTGACTCCCTCCTTGTAGTGAACCAAGTTAACGGAACATTCGAAGTAAGAGAAGAGCCAATGCAAAGATATCTAGACACGCTACAGGTAACATTACATCGGTTCAAAGAGAGGACTTTGCAGCATGTGCCTCGAGATCAAAATAGTGAGGCCGATGCCCTCGCAAATTTAGGATCATCGATCGAAGACGTCGAGCTCAACTCGGGGGCGGTCGTACAACTTATGAGGTCGGTAGTATAAGAAGTTCAAGCCAAAATAAACTCCACAAGCTTGACTTGGGATTAGAGAAATAAATACATAGAGCATTTGAAGACCGGAAAACTTCCCTCAGATCCAAAGGAGCCGAGGACCTTGTGCACAAAGGTATCCCAATTTAGCTTGTTCGAAGATGGAACCTTACTCAGGAGAAAATTCAACAGTCTGCTAGAAATATGTCTGGGGCTGGGAGATACCGAGTACATTTTGAGAGAAGTCCACGAAGGCACATACGGGAACCACTCAGGCACCGAATCATTGGTTAGAAAGGTAATCAGAGTCGGCTATTACTAGGTCGATATGGAAAAAGATGCGAAAGAGTTTGTGAAAAAATGTGATAAATGTCAAAGACATGCTCTGATGATTCATCAACCTGGGGAGCTGCTGCATTCGGTTTTATCGTTGTGGCCGTTCATGAAGTGGGGGATGGACATCGTCGTCCCTCTTCCATTGGCACCAGGTAAGGCTCAATTTATTTTGTTTATGACTGATTATTTCTCTAACTGGGTTAAAGCATAGACATACCAGAAGATCAGGGAGAAGGAAGTCATCGACTTCATTTGGGACCATATCATATGACGATTCAGAATACCATCCGAAATTGCATGTGACAACGGAAAATAGTTTATCCGCAACAAAGTGACCAAATTTCTTGAAGACCATAAGATCAAAAGGATCTTATTAACGCCTTTTACCCTAGTGGAAATGGACAAGCTGAATCGACCAACAATACCATAATCCAAAACCTCAAGAAAAGGTTGACTGGCGCCAAGGGGAAATGGAGAGAGATCCTACCCAAAGTTCTTTGAGTGTATCGCACAAATTCGAAGTCCAATACCGAGGCCACCCCATTCTCATTGGTTTATGGCGCCGAAACTTTAATACCAGTCAAAGTCAGGAAACCGAGTATCAGATTCCGATATGCAACGATGGAATCAAATGATGTGGCCATAAATACAAGCCTGGAGCTATTAGATGAACGGCGTGAAACTGCCTTTGTTTGATTGGCCGCCCAAAAGCAACGGATCAAAAGGTATTACAATCGAAGGGCCAACCTTCAATATTTTAATATTGGGGACTTAGTGCTAAGGAAGGTCATATTAAACACCCGAATCCAAACGAAGGGAAATTGGGTCCGAACTTGGAAGGGCCATACCAGATTCCCGATATCATAAGGAAAGGGTCCTATAAGCTCGGAATGATGGACGTAGAACAACTACCGAACAATTATAATGTAACTCATCTTAAATGATATTACTGCTAAGGTACGACCCCATTTCAATTCTTTCTATTTTGTGACTAACACTTACAGGTGATCGACAAGAAGCAACACGAAGCCTTTAGGTCTGAAAGTAATGTTGCACTCTTTTTTTCCCTTGAACCATTTTTGTCCCAATTGAATTTTTTGGCAAGGTTTTAAATAAGGCAACAGTGGATCGTGCTAACTTAGAATCAAAGGTCGATCATGAATCGATATCAAAGACAGCACTAACAGTATATGAGATTCCTCTACAATCAATCTTGAATACTGGGGGGCATTGCCCTTGGATGCCAACTTTTTGCGAGGAAATTACTTCATAATAGCAGGGTCTTGATAGGTGAGATTTGTTGTAAGGGTCAAATGGTCAAATGAACCGTGCCCACATAGGTTTCTCGAGCCCTGGCACAAAACATGTACGCATGTGTAACCATTTTTCACAAGAATAAAGAGAAGTATTTTTCATTACAATTATCTTATGTCTTAGAAAAAATCTTTTCTAATTTACAATTCCGTACTTTCGATCTATTATGGAGATGAGCTTAAGGGCCGATTATAACTAGAGTTCGGATGATCACTCTCACACTCGGGGAGTGTCGCCCGAAAAACAAACTCGAACAGATCGAACTGTTGATTAATAGGGGCATAAAACCTTTTAGGCAACCTCCGAATTTTACTCTGGGACTGTTATCTTAGGCAAGCCTGGATAACTCGGGAAAGCAAGCTCAATGGGATCCACCCGAATTAAAAGGATACAACCGCATTAGCATGGCTCGGAGACGTCAGAGAATCGTAACAAAAATAAGCCTTCAAAATTTTCATAACAGGTTTTAAAGGCTACCCTTGGCAAACTATGGTTTGAGTTACTTACTTTCGAGAAGGTTCCCGATAACCTCGGACCTCTAAGATGACTCAAAAACAAAAATAATATAAAGTCAAGGTTGTTCGAACTCACAGAACCCAAGCCATTTTATGCTAAGGCATCCCGACCTTTGTGAATTCAAGTAACAAAGCAAAGGAAAAATTCGAAAGCCAAAAGGGAAAAAAAGCCTTGTATAGATTTACACAATGATCTTTACAAAAGCCAAAATGGCTTAATTCAAACAAATTTACAATGGCCGAAATGGCCACAAAAAAGATGCAAAGAGAAAGCAAACAATACAAAGGCCTAAATGGGTTGATCATCATCAGAAGCACCATCTCCGCCCTTAGGATCTTCCCCGCCTTCAGACTCACTCAAACTATCTGAGTCTTCTTCGGGAAAGGCCAACTTTTGAGCCCTGACTTCCTATGGTTTGTCATTTTTGAGCTCAGCTAGTATATCAAAGCCCTGAGCATGGACTCCCTCGAGGGCTTCCCTTCGATTCTGGATGGCTGCGACGTCGAACTTGTATTGGGTCACATTAGCTTGGGCCTTGGTGTTGGCCGCAGCCACTTCAGATTTGGCCGCCTCAAGCTTATTGGTCAAGGTAGCTAACTAGCACTGAAGCTCCTCGATTTTCTTTGCTTGCACCAAGGTTCTCTCTCTTGCAACCCAGAGCTGGGACTCGGCCGACTCCAACTCTGCTTGGACGGCCTCCTTTTTTCGAGGCTAAGATGTCCATATTCTTCTTGAACTCTTCAGCCTCGGCTCGAATTGCATCTATTTGTTTCTAAAGATCCCCGATCTCTTCGAGCCTCTGCCGGACCTGTAGAATCGGATTGTTAGTCTTTATCTCCAATTCGTCTTCACTATCGTGAAGCACTCGGAGTACCTGTTCACCCATCTCGGCATGCTCATCCTGAGCCATCACTAAATCTGCCTGAAGCTTCTAATTGAGAAGCTTATAGGTGTCATTTTTCTTAGTGAGGTCCCGAACCTCAGCCTCGTGTTCCTCCCGGATTTGAAGTAAAGCCTTGTGATGAAATACCGAAGCCTACAAGAAAGGAAGAACATGTTAGAATTACTTACAACTCCAAGTTTGAAAGAGATAATGGAATGGCCCTCGAAGTTACCCGATTCAGAGCATGTTGGGCCTCGTTGAACAGGCAAGCGGCTCCCACCACATTCATCACAGCTTGGTCTTCCTCGGTCACCAAGCATCTGAGGTAGCTAGAAATCCCCACAGGGGGAGAGAAGACCCGGGCATCCTCCGGTATAGAAAACACTATATTCCATCTATGGTCGGGGTTAATACTTGGCACCGGGAATCGGTCCACTAGTTTTGGGCTCAATGAAGACCTAGTAGCGCCCAGGGACGGTGTTTTCTTTAGCACCGATAAGTCACCAAGCCCCATGACATCTTCACAAAGCTTCGAACTCAACCCCATCCAAGAAGCCGTGGATATCGATCGCCCCATGAGGACCCTCGCAAGAGCAACCTTCCAACATATTGGCCTCACGAATCGTGGCGTCCAAAATCTGAGGGGACCTGAAAATATCGATCACACCGAGCTCATCCCTCAGAACATCTTTCACCACTCAGGAAGCCTCTCCCCCGGTCTCTCTCTTGACCATCTCAACCTAGGACGGAGTGGTCTCAACTCTTTCTGGCTCGGGAACCTCGGCTAAAGCTCCCTCGTTAACCTCCTGCTATACAAAGGGATTTTGTATTGAAGCACCAACCCACACACGGGCTACCAGATTGGATCCTTCTTCTTCTTCTTGTTCTTCTTCTTCGGACTCGTCTTTTAGCCGATGGACTAAGTCCAAGGATAGAGCGATGGTGCTCCTTTTGTGTTTACGAGCTTGCCTTTTCTTTGGCTTTCGCTTTTCCGAGTTCGGGGAACTCGGAGCCCCTTCTTTGGCCTGCTTCAGAGTAGGTGGTTGGGGAAGGACTTCTTTTTCGTCAGATGGGGCCTCATTCCTACATCTTTCCCGAGGCCTACAAAGGAAAAAAGACGAGTAAGCTCGAGAAGTATCCTGAATGATAACCCACTGCAAAAAATCAGCCTAATTGCGGGGGTTTAATAGCGGGGGTCAGTTACAACACCCGCAAATTTCGTTAAATAGCAGGGGTTTACTTAACGAACACAATATAAGAAAATAGCGGCGGCTCAAAACCTACACCATCTGCAAAAAAATTGGGCGCTAACATTTCCCACGCTTTTTTTTTGCTTTGCTCATTTTTTTTGGCTGAAACAAAATACAAATATTGAGAGATTAACTCAAATATATCAAAACCTAAAAAGCTCGGCCACTCAATTCTCACTAACGTATTTCAACAACTCAACGGAATGGTCTCAGTTTTGAGAGATTAACTCAAATTTCATGCTTCTTTCTACTTTAATTTTCTTAAAATCGAAAGTTTTGAGTGATTTCTCATTTTGTTTGTAAGATTTGAACTCAATCCTCATTTTTCCTTTTTTTCCCTTCGATTTTCCTCACTTTTTCCCTATATAGTGGCATAAGCATCTCTATCACTCACTCTGGCATAGCAATCAACAGGTATCTTCAATTACAATAAGTTCTTTTGCGCTATTTTTGGTTTTGTGTAACGTTATTTCTACATAATGGGTCTTTCACCTTCTCCATTATTGGGTTTATGTAATTTGTAATTTTGGTGTGTTTTTTAATTGAATGTGACTTTAATTTTATTTTTGCTGGTCAAGCACTTGTTAATTTTAGGACCGCAATACCAAGTTCAGACAATGTTCTTACGCATTGGAGACCAGAAGATGATGATCCATGTGGCTGGAAGGGTGTGAAGTGTCTGAATTCCAAGAGAGTTGTAACCTTGTAAGTATCTGCTGAAATATTGTTGGAATCACCTATAGTTGTGGTGATATTGTCTTGGCTCTAGCTATTGAGAAAATTAAATATTTTGGAAACAAATGAGTTTACAAAATAATCTACATTGGTAGGATATCACATGTTATTAACTCCATTAGTTCTTTGTCTCTGTTAATTTTGATTGATATAGGGGTTCTGTCTCGCTATAGGATTTTTGTTATCTTGTAGAACTAATGTTCGTGTTCCGAAAATGAATATAGTGTTGAATTTAAGATTTTTTTTTCTTTATCTTGCTTTTTTACTGTACTTTTGGGTAGGTATCTTGCTTTTGCGCTGGGCTGGTGATTTAACAACTATTTGATTGCTATACTTGTCAAATGTTGACCTCATTATCTTCACGTCACTATTCTTTTGAACATTTCCACAATGCCAATTTTAAATGATTTTTACTTATACACATTGCCAAAGTTGAATATTTTAAGTAGCCAATTCCTTCCCAAGCCTTCTAACTCTGTTTGAACTATGTACATCAATTCAAGTTGCAAAGACTTGTGGAAAAGCTAAAGGATATTTTGTTAACTCCATATGTTTTTTCCTTTACATCATATCAATTAATTCTTTTCAAATCAATGACAGATCATACAAGAATCCTAGTAGTTTCCCTTTAAAAGAACACCAATTGTCTTAAAGTTGGAAACTACCTGCCAGTGGTTATGTTACTCATTTACTCATTGATTGCTTTTCTAGCTTTATTAGTATAAAAATTATAAATAACTAGAGCAACAACAAAAAAACCTAAATTTTTTTATAGAGCTTGTGAAGGTACTTTCTCCCCTGTGCGGGAATGTGTGTTGCAGCTTGCAAGGTTAAATGAGCAACCATGAAATGAAGTAGTGTATTAGAATGCTATCATTGATTATGTCGAAATTTGAAATGGCCAACATGTGGTTTGAGATATATCCTCCCTATGGCTACTAGATATTTGAGAAGTGAATGATAGCTTTTTGTGGATCTGCTTTGCCTGCTTATTAAATTTATTCTTTATACTGCATGATTCATTATTGAATTGCAGAAATGCCAAGGTTCAAGAGTTTGCAGAAAAAGCAAAATTCAAATAAGGAGTCTTCACAACCAGCTCTAACAATTCAGACCGCATCTAGAAAGCGTTCTGGGAGCCATTGAACTGTAGAAGCAATAGGTAAATACTTTTGACTATTAGTATATATTCAGCAGTCCTTTCTAACCCATTGTTCATCTCTTTCCCAGCTTCATCTGATCTCTTTTCTTATACAGATTCAGAAAAAAATGTCAAAAAGCTCAAAGTGAAAGTCAAAGAAGTGCTAAATTTAACGTGTGAAGAACGTATTATGGTTGATTTTGATTACCTGGATGAACCATTTGGAGATGCACGCGACCTACTTTCAGGCTTTTGTGGAGTTTTAGCGTGTGACTGCACTTTATTTCCAATCCACTGTGAGAAATGGTCGAGTTTACTAATGTCATACTTCAACAGCGTCTTCGATCAAATTATAAAGGTATAGGTTCTATATTCTTACAACTATATCACTGTTTTTTTTTTTTGGAGAAGAACAACTATATCTCTATTTTTCCTTTAAACTTTATATTTGCATGTAATATATATGCTAACCAATATTTTATTCTTGAAGCCCAAGTTTTTCTTTAAGACAACCGAGTTAGTTGCGCGGCAACATGTTTATAAATCTATTGAAAAGAAATGGGCTGCAAATAAGCTTAACTTGTGGAGTGCATATGAAGACCCACTTAAAAGTAGAGATGAGATTATTGATAATGTGTCGGATGGAATTCCGCTGGATCAATGGATTTCTTTTGTTGATTATCAATATAAAGATTTAACAAAGGTACTTATGTAACTGCTTCTACTAGTCTTTGTAATTATATTATTATTTGTTATTCTAATTGAGTTTCAAGTATATTTTAATAAGTAAATGCGTAAAAGAAATGGTGAAAATAGAAAAAAACAGACGATTCCACACACAGCTTCAAGACTCAATCACGTTCCACAAAAACACTAATACAACATGTCCAAATGTCTCAATGATGTTGCAGCTATGTTATTAACTTTGTACAGTCAAAATGATGCTTACTAACAAATAGAAAATGATCATTTTATGTTGCCTTATTATTTAGGTGGAAAAATAAAAAAGTATATTATCAATTTGTCATTATGTATTGGCTTTAGAGAAACATGAACTTTTTCTGGGATTAAAGAAAGTTGGAAATTGTCAATGCATTTTCTTTCTGTAAATTTTCACATTGTAGATGGCAAAGATCTCTTTCCACATGGGTATAGAATCCATAAAGCTTTAGGACTATGAGGATAACAAAATCACTAAGAAGCCATATGCATGGTCTTTGTGTATGGATATATAAGGCACACTAGACAAATGCATTCATGGTGGTTTAATTGTGACAATGAATTCTGTATGTGTAGGAAAAAATTGAGTTAGCTTGGAGCCAAAGCACCATAGACGAGTCTCAAATTTCGCCAAATGATGTCATTGGTAAGGTGCTAGGAAAAAAGCACTCTGGAAGGGTAAAGTGTTTGGGATTAGGACCTGTCCCCAGTAGAGTTTTTAAACAAGACAGACCTCGTTTTGGTGATACAAGTGCTTCAAGTAGTGAAGGTTCATGTTCGTCCCAATGTCAACAGAACCATAATCAAATGATGAATTCTTTGAAGGCAAATATGGTAATGAAAGAAGGGACAATACCTGAACAGTTTGCAGGATTCTTTGCTTCTCCTTCGACGGTTTTTCCTACAACAGTAAGTAAAGTTCTTCAATTTTTTCTTACTTAAATTTGTCTATTTGCAAAGACAGAGTGGCTTAGGTTAGTACTATTTTTGTAGAGCCTACAGTTACTGCAATGCCTGATTTGGGCATGATTTTTTAAAAATTAGGAGCATAATGCAATATAAAATTAACCTTTTATTTGGTCATATTTATTAATTGCTAGTGATTATTGGTTTTATTGACTTGTATACATTACCAATACTCTTTGACTTCTCCAACAAAGTATATCTGCACAAATATTTCTTTTCTCAGTCCAATAAAGAAAAGAAAGACTTCAATGTTAATCTAAATTTGAGTTTAGCATACAAAGGAAGCTTGAAGAGCTACACTTGTTTACTTACAATACTTAGTGAAGCTAGAGTTCTTGCAATGTCTGATTCTTGCATGATATTTATATTTTGCTTTTTCTTTTTATGCAGCCAAGTGATGCGGGCAGTGGATCCCTTTCGCCCTTGGACCCAAGAAGATCATGCGGTGATAGTAATTCTAGTGACGACCGTTGATTTCATTGTAATTGTCTTAGATAATTAATTGTGACAATATATTTGTGTGGTTGGAGAGGATGCTAGAATGTTGAAGTAAATGTTTTGTGTTCAAATTTAATTTTTGAGTCTAATGATTCTACTTAATGTTGACAATTTAGTTTTAAAGACTAATGATATTTTATGACATATTTCATGATTTTACGATATGTTATTGATTTCTCTTAACTTTAAAATATTTTTTCATTGCTTTGATTATGATTTACACCTTAATTAGTGAATTTTTCATTAATATATGAATTAAAATAATTCAATGAATTGCCGAGGTTATGACTGCCAGGAGCTTTAAATATAAGCTAATAAAAAAAACTTTTAAAATTATTTTGCAGAGGTTTCAAACCGCCGCAATTCGTAATTGAAAATTATTTTAAGAAGATTTAATTTTAGATTTGCAGGGGTCAACCGCCGCAATTTAACCGCCACTAATTAGTTTTGGCGGTCAGCAAAAAACTGCCGCAAATTGATTGCGACGACTGTTATTGTGGGAGTTTTAACGACTGCCGCAACAACATATTGCGGGGGTTTCCAACCACCACAAACCTTAAAATAACCCCCGCAATTAGGTTGTTTTTTGTAGTGACCGTCCTAAGAAAGAAGATTACCATGATTGCGGGTCTCCCATCGAACCTTTGATAATTCCATCCAAGCACGCTCGGAGCATGGTCTGCGACACTAGGCTCTCGACCCATTGCTTGAGATCGGGGATTACCTCCGGCACCTAGGCCCAGCTGCAACACCAAAAATACAGATGATGAAAGAAGATAAGAGGTAAAACAACAAAATTAAAAGGGAAGTACTACTCACGGTTCATGTTCCATTTCTTAGGAAACAACATGTCTTCAGTAGGGATCAGGTCCAAAGTCCTTATTTGGGCAAATTGGCCCATCCAACCTCGGTCGCGAGTTTCGTCTATGCTCGAGAATGGGGCCTTGACGGCTCGGAGAGCAAGCTTGATCAGCCCTCCTCCATAAAGTCGGGGACTGTAAAGGCGCATAAGGTGATCGAGGGTGAAATGACATCTCTCTATTTTGCTCACGAAGAATCGAAGGAGGATCACTATTCTCCGGAAGGAGGGATGGATCTGACCGAGGGTCACGTCATTCCTCTTGTAGAAGGCAACGATGATAGGTCTAAGGAACCCAACTTGAAAAGGTAAATGTAAACACTTGGAAAATCCTCCACATGGGCAGTGATCGACTCCTCGGGCGAAGGTACCACAACATGTTTATCGACCAAGTGGCACTCCTCTTTAACTTTGTCAAGGAGATCATCAGTTATCGTATATATGTACCTCGAGACTGGTTCACATCGATCAGGTACTGAGGAAGTTTTTTCAATCCTAAAATCGACGATAGTAGAGCACCCTGCCGGAACGAAATCCTCAAGGGGAGGTTACGCCGTAGCTCCGTCGCCGGCAGGCCATGAAAAAGAGGCGGCCTCCTTTTGCGGTATGGTTTTAGAAGTTTTTGCCATTGTAAAGTAGAAGAGAAAGGAATTAGGATGATATGCGGTTTGCTTAAGATTCAAGAGATTTGGGAGCAAGAGTTGCAACACAAAGAGATTTTTGAAGAGAAGCAACAATGTGGGAAATTTTGAGCGTAAAGTTTGAGTGGAAGAAGGTAGCAGTACTTATAGCTAGCTGGTGGCAGTTCAAAACTAGTGGTGGCCGACCAGCAACTAAGAGATATTTAATGCCTCGGTAACTGAACCAACATGACGTTTCAATATCCACTTGTCGCTAACGTCATAGTCGGGCTCGTCGCTTACGTCATGGCACATCAATACGGGGTTGGAAAAGTTCATATCGTTTCTCGTCATCTTCTCTCCGAGAAACGATAGGATTATCTGTATACAGTCAAAATCGGGCTTGCCCTTTTTTATATGACTGATCGAGACTGTAACATGACGGGCCGAGGTTCAACTTCAAGTTATGTTGAACCATGATGCAAAGTTAGGTTGCCGAGCCCGTGGCCCTGAGACCGATTAAGATCGAGATCGAGATCGATCAAGATCGAAACCGAACAAGATAGAGATCGAAGGAAGCTTACCGAGCCAAATAAGGGAAAGTCAAAATATTCGCAATCGGCGCGAGGATCACGGGACGAATCCCGACACGTATCAAGAAGAGGCCGATTAATTAGCCAATCATGAGATTTCTTACCTCATATAAAATTGTAACTAGAGTAGGACTCCCTTACTATATAAAGAGGGGGGTCTGATCATTTGTAAACCACATTATATTCACGCAATATTAAGCAATATACTGTCATTTTCTAGCTTTCATTATCTTGTTATTCTGTTCATAAGCAAATTGAAACATATTTGGTTCAAGGTGACTGAATTCGAGGGCCAAGGCTGTTCAATTCGTGTGGTTTGCATTATTTCTTTCATCATCTATATCAATATTAATTTACTCTTCTTAATTTGTACCAAGTTATATCATGTGTCTTTAAAACCAGTGGCAAAGCCAGGAATTTTCTCAAGGGTGTTCAAACTTGAAATAAGTAAAAAAAAAAAAATCCGACAAAGGGTGTTCAATACATGTTATGTACCTCTAAAATCTAATATTTTACCTATATAAATAATATAATTTTCCGATAAAGGGTGGTCAGTTAACCACCCTAACCCAAGTGTGCCTTCGCCCCTGCTTACAACTACGTATAACTTCAGTTATTATCCAATTTTAGGGTAAACGCCATATCCGACAGAGAGGTTTATATATGTATTACTCCATATCATGCAAGAAACGTCTTTTAAATTTTCTTGCTCAGCCCTTAAAAAAAACAAAGTAGGAATACAGCGAATGAATTCTAATAATCATAAAAGTTCCTATGTTAAGGTTAAGATCTAATGAATGGATTGAAAGAAAATTAATTTAAATAGCTGCTCTGCTCCGCCTAATAAAAGAGCTAGCAAATATATATATATATATAATATATGGTAAAAATACTTGTGTCGGGCGGTTAAAAGTGCAAGAATAACGTGTCTCTTGGATAGCAGTAAAGCTCCTTTCCCGTCTTCCGGAGCTGCCAGCTGCCAACTGCCAACACACAACCAGCCAGTCATACAACAACTGGCTTGTTACTTTTTCTCTTCCCCTCGCCCTTTCTTCCTTTTATTTTCAATTGTTTTTTGTCTTTTGTCATTCAATTGTCTCAAGTTTATCATCTTTACAATTTCCATTGCCCATATTAAATGCATTGCTTTGACTTAAGATAATTAATTAACATCGAAGAAAGTACATATTCAAAACAAATATCTTTTACTCAAAGGTACTCTCTACTAAATGTGTACGTGCATTTACAAATTGGATTTAGCTATCTATATCATCATCAACCCTTGTTAATAATTTGTAGGAAGTACGCCAATTAAATTAAAAGTCACAGCAAAGAAGTCGAAGGTAAAGTTCACTGAAAGCTTCAAGTCCCATAAATAGCATTTTCTTTTCTTTCCTCCCACTTTATGTATTAAGTAGAGTCCGAAACTTTTTTATGGTTTTTTGGACAAAAACCACGTTTCTAATGTTTAAAAAAAATGTTACGTTTTAAGTAAAACGCAGTACTATACTGTGTTTTGTTTTAACGGAAATTTGGCCGTTAAAGTAAAACGCAGTATTGTACTACGTTTTATTTTAAAAAATTTTTTTTTAATAATTCGCAGTACTATACTACGTTTTACTTAAAATCTGGGCCCAGCTTTGTATTATTAAAGCAATTCGCAGTATTATACTGCGTTTTACTTAAAACGCAATATAATACTGCGAATTGCTTTAATAAAATAAATCCCTTCTTCTTCCTTGGACCACAGAAGCGACGACCCCTTCTTCTTCGGATTCTGCTGGTCCCCTCCCCCCTCCCCCCGCGTAAAAGTAAAAAAAAAAATTTGGGCCCCACCCGTCACCTAAAGAGCAAGGAGTGTAGGTCTCACACACAAGACAACCTTTGGATTCCTTCTTTCGGGTGCAAAAATTCGATTTCAATCAAATTCAAAAAACTTAAATCGAGGTATTTCGATTTTGTTTATGTCGAACTCATATAGTAAATGCATATTTGTATTGTTTAATGTGTTTCCATGTTAATTTGTGTTATGTTTGTGTTTAAATTTGTATCTTATTTATACCCGGATTGATTTATTAGCTTTGGTACAAAAAAATATTAAAATTTGATAAATTATTTGTATTGTTAAAAAATTAATATTATTTATTTTGTTTGTTGTTCATAATTATATTTTATGTTAGTTGTTTTTATATGTAATAATGACCTTTTAGCGTAGTAAAAAAAATAGCCTTTTAGCGTAGTAAAATATAAAGCCTTTTAGTGTAGTAAAATATAGAGCCTTTTAGCGTAGTAAAATATAGAGCCTTTTAGCGTAGTAAAATGTAGAACCTTTTAGCATAGAGTCTATGTAGTTTAAGTATGTAGTAACTGCAAACTCTAATATATATTGTAAAATTAACTCCAATATCGAGTCTGAAACTCATACATAATTATTTAGTCCAATATTAAACATAATTAATTATTTAATTCCTTAAACTAACAAAATTCTAAAAAAGTTGAAATTGACGCATAATAATTAAGGATAACTTGGTGCTACCGGGCCTCAAATATCGAGTCTGGAACCCATACATAATTATTCAGTCCAATTTAATAATTTTTAATTTGATTCCTTAAACTAGCAAAATTCTAAAAAAGTTGAAATTGACGCGCATAATAATTAAGGATAACTTGGTGCTACCGGGCCTCAAATATCGAGCCTGGAACCCATACATAATTATTCAGTCCAATTCAATAATTTTTAATTTAATTCCTTAAACTAGCAAAATTCTAAAAATGTTGAAATTGACACGCATAATAATTAAGGATAACTCGGTGCAATCAGGCCTCAAAAATCAAGCCTGGAACCCATACATAATTATTCAG
Source organism: Nicotiana tabacum (assembly GCF_000715075.1). Classification (NCBI taxonomy): domain Eukaryota; kingdom Viridiplantae; phylum Streptophyta; class Magnoliopsida; order Solanales; family Solanaceae; genus Nicotiana; species Nicotiana tabacum. Next base: position 140,136,335 of record NC_134087.1, on the reverse strand, counting down.
TCCAATATTAAATATAATTAATTATTTAATTTATTAAGCTAACAAAATTCTAAAAATGTTGAAATTGACACGCATAATAATTAAGGATAACTTGGTGCTACCGGGCCTCAAATATCGAGCTGGAACTCATACATAATTATTCAGTCCAATTCAATAATTTTTAATTTAAATCCTTAAACTAGCAAAATTCTAAAAATATTGAAATTGACACGCATAATAATTAAGGATAACTCGGTGCTACCGGGCCTAAAAATCAAGCCTGGAACCCATACATAATTGTTCAGTCCAATATTAAATATAATTAATTATTTAATTTATTAAGCTAACAAAATTCTAAAATGTTGAAATTGACACGCATAATAATTAAGGATAACTTGGTGCTACCGGACCTCAAATATCGAGCCTGGAACCCATACATAATTATTCAGTCCAATATTAAACATAATTAATTATTTAATTCCTTAAACTAACGCACACAATTAATTTTGTTTAAATTATAGTATACGACATGGACTTTCCTCCGCTTGCGCATCCTGGACCTGCCGAGGATCAGCTAATAGTGTTGCAGGGTGACCATATGTCCTCCTTTGTATGGGAGGGACAGCTATCGATGCAGACTCTCCGCCCCAGGAGACTTGACGATTTGTGGGAGTTCATCGTGGATCATCCTTTCCATGCCCGCGTAGTCACGCGCCTACAGGCTACGGGCTTCTATATGATTTTGAGCTTGGACGGATGCATCTTAATTGGTCTCTCATCACGGGCTTGGTAGAGCGGTGGCAACCGGAGACGCACACTTTTCACTTGCCCACTGAAGAGGCCACCATCACGCTGGAGGATGTTCAGGTTTTATACGGGCTGCGCGTAGATGGATGGGCCGTGGCACTGCCCCAGTACATTAGATCCATGATGCGTGCACAGTTTTTGGATATTATGGGGTATTTTACTAGTTATAGACCTCAGGGTGACGCTGGGGGCAGTTGCGTTACTTTGTCAGCCATCAGAGATCATATGGTTGTTTTGCACCCAGAAATACGGATGAGACGGAGGATCTCCATATTGAGAGGTACACACGGTTGGCGCTTCTCCTGTTTTTCGGCTGTGTCTTGTTCCCGAACACTTCGGGGAGTCTCGTGAGTATGCTCTTTCTCCATCATCTTCAGCAGCTTGATGTTTTACCCCAGTATAGCTGGTGTGCTGCTGTTCTCGCATACCTGTATAGGAGCATGTGCCGGTCGAGCATGGGCCCAGCAGTGGACATATGTGGTTTTCTGCCCCTCTTACAGGTGACAACATTTTCGAATACTCTGTTCATTATTCCGAATTCTATATGGTCGAAATGACTCATAAATTTTACATCAACCTTTTATCTTAGGTTTGGTCCTGACAGCGGATTATGCTGTTGCAGCCACCTCTACCACCACTTGCGCCCAGTGAGGCTTATCCGTTTCTCCCTCTAGCGTCTAGGTGGATTCTCCGGCGTGGGAACTACCGAGGGACCGATGCTCATCATAATCTCCCCCTTATAAGGGATGTGCTAGATATGCTGGTGGACGGACAGGTAAATATGTACCTACACTTACTTGTTTTAAATTGAGTTGTGTTGCACATACTCACTTTTATGTTATTATTTGGTAGTTCATCTGGACGCCATACAACGACGAGTTGCTAGCTCAGCTGCCCGTTTATTGCTCAGTCGATCGACTGCTTTGGAGCACCTCCGTCCCGATGATCTTTTTCGATATGGTTGAGTATCATGCCACAGAGCGTGTGCTTCGCCAGTTTCACCGTCCCCAGCCTATACCGGGGGAGCCTGGATGGGTGGCTACACACTATCAGTGGGATGACCGTGCCAGGCTGGACGATATATATATGGGATGGCTAGAGTAACAGGTCCTTATTTGGGAGGAGCAGCGAGCTGACCGTATTCCGCCAGCACCTACATTTACCCAGGAGGCCACTATTCATCTGTATGCGTCATGGTACCGCCGTCACACCCGACTGATTATTGGGAACCCCATTCATGTACTTGGCGAGCGCTACAGACAATACACCGGGGGGCATGAGGCACTGGTATATTTTTTGGCTTATTAATATCGTATAATTGTGATATAGCATTATTTAATTAATATTTTAAATGTTTCATAGGCTATTGGGCATCATCACCTCTACCAGTTGGGATAGGAGATGCAGCAGCATACCGACATCCCTACAGTGGTTGACTATGGCCGGCGGGTGGCACAGTTGGCTCGTCGGACCCTATTTCAGGCGAGAGATGCCGCGAGGTTGGACCACGAGGCTCAGTATACAGTGCTAGAGGACTACCATCGGGGTAGGGGTGTCCCACGAGGCAGGGGTAGGGCATGAGGGAGGGGTGCCCCACGAGGTAGAGGTGCCCCACGGGGTCGCGGGGGACGGCGAGGAGATGGTCCCCAGCAAGGGGGTGTTGAGGCACCTGTCGACCCACCTATTGAGGGACATGATGAGGACTTTGGAGTTGAGGCGCTTGGAGATGATCAGCCGAGTTATATACCTCGGGTAGATGAGCCTTCCAGCAGCATGCCTTCGTACAACCTTCAGCTATCTCTGCCAGCATCGCAGGTCACCCCGTCAGGAGCATTGTCAATCACGGGTACATTCAACGGGGATGTAGACCAGTACTTTGCATGCCCATCTACCGCAGCTGAGGATCGGCCCACCCGGGACGTGGATGGCGGGCGCAGGTTGAGTTATGCCTCATCCCCGGTGGTTGATGCGGATCTACCACTGGCGCAGGTATGTTTGTATTACTTTAAAATTTCAATTTGTTTTCTTTTCCTTAATGAGCCGACACTAATTAATTTTTAACTTTCTTATGTATGTTTTGTCCCAGCCCATCTTTGAGGCCACTACATGCTTTGATGAGGACACCACAGATGCATATACTCAGGCGGCCGATGAGACCACAGTAAAAAAATATTTTTTGACTCAACACGTACAATACAAATATACTTTTTCACATGCTAAGATTACTACTTGTTTTGTAGGTTGCTGACGACCCGACGACATATTCTTCCGATCCTGCCAGTTGTGGTGTCGATGTTGCTGCACATCCTCACATAAAGAGGCGGCTTGATGACGATGATCCAGATAGTGTACCCGTGAGGCAGGGGATGCGACTTAGGCCGGCAGCAACACTGAAGCACACAGGTTGCGAGACTCACTGATTTACTTATGTTTTTAGTTTGTGTAAATAGTGCATTATGTAAATAATGGTAACAATTATCTTTTAACAACATTTTTATTTTAATTGCGTTTGAACAACAATTTTACTTAAATATTACACAAGAAACACAAACATTGCAAACGTAACACAAAAACAAACAGTAGAACTAAAACCATCACTGCACAAAGGATAACTAAAATCATAAAATGCAGTACTATACCACGCTTTATATATTTAATTTTTCTGCAATAAAGCAGCTTTTTTCATAGAGTTTTCATCTTTTTCAAAACGATAAAACAACTCCATAAAACGCAGTACTATACCACGCTTTATATATTAAATTTTTCTGCAATAAAGCAGCTTTTTTCACAGGGTTTTTATCTTTTTCAGAACGACAAGACAACTCCATAAAATACAGTACTATACCATGCTTTATATATTAAATCCCGCCTATAAATAACGGCCTCATTGTAGTTATTTTGTGTGCTCAAAAATTAGTAAAAGCAAATATTTCATTAAAAGTAAGGTTTTTTTTTACTAAAAGCAAATATTTCATTAAATGGCTCAACCTCTTCGTCCCCCAAAGTGCAACTGTGGAAAAGAATGCTCGATGCAAAATTATTGGGATGGTGGTGAAGTTGGACGCTGCTACTGGTGCAGTATGAACCAGTTATACAAGGTTCCCGGCGAACCTATTTGTGATTTTGAGGAATGGGTTGATGAACCATGTTATCAGGAATGCTACAGAGAACAATTGCAGTTTCTTCATAATATGTGTTTATGCCAATGGGAAACACAAAAAGAAAGCGATAGAATTATTGTAGAAATGAGGGCGAAACTGAAGGAGGTGGAAGAAGAAAAATGGAAAGCACAAAAGGAACGTAAAAAAAATATAAACGGGAACTTGCGGAGGTGAAGGCGAAACTAAAAGAGGTAGAAGAAGAAAAAGAACAAATAGAAGAACGATTTAAGTGGTTGGAGCGGAGAATAAATAGCAACCGGCACTAAACATTGACATGTATGTGTTTAGTGTATTTTTCATATTTCATGTACTTTTATTATGTTGGCCTGTTATGTTTGTGTTTGTGCTGTAGTAATGTGTTATTTTAATTGAAGTGACATGTATTGGCATGTATGGCATGTATGTGTACTAAGTTTATTTAATATATATTGCAACATACACAAGTACAAACACGTATTACAAAAAATAATACCAAAACAAAAGACTAGGGGTATCCTTGATAGTTGGGTACATTCGACGAACTTGCACCAGGAGCCGGATTACCACCGCCACGCACACCACCTGAAGGACATTTATGACAGTCGTGTCCTATTTGCGAGCATATGCCACATTTACGCGCATAAAAGGTGTCACCAACATCCATTTGGTTCCGTATACGCGTTCTCTTTTGTACTTGCAGCTTGCACAAATAGTCCTTGTTACGTACCATCTTAAAAGGTTCCGGCGGCCAATAATGCTCAGCACCTAATGGCTGCAACTTCCCACTATACGTGTCTACGTATGCAGCAACACTGTATTGCCTATCAATATAGTTTGTTGCCCCATATCCAACTTGTTGAAAGCACTTCAACGCATGTGCGCACAGCATGTGGTATATGGTCCATTTCCCACATGAACATAACCTTCTATTTTCATTCACCGTCTGTAGATTATTCCCACGGTGTCCGCGGATAGCTGTCTTAACTTCAAAAACACTCCGTTCATGATCGTACTGAAGAAATGAATGCCACTGTGCTCGCCTCCTGGACCTTTCAAATCTTCTCATAGGTATTGACATAAATTGAACACCCTTGTCCATCAATGCTGATGCAACTGCATGCCTTTCAACAAACCTCTCCGCACTTTGTTTGAATGTCATGCGGACCATGGCAGTGACAGGCAGACCACGGGCAGACTTCAACAAGCCATTGAATGACTCTGACACGTTTGTAGTGAGGGCTCCCCATAGTCTGCCGGCATCAACATGCAATGTCCACATGTAAAGCTCATGCCCCATCAACCAAGTATAGGCTCATGGTTCTAACTGCCGGATTGCTTCCATGCGCCTCGTGAATTCGCACTGCTGGTGCTCAGTTGCAGCCATCCATATTAAGTCATGCAAGGCCTTGTCAGGATATTTCTTCTGGAAATTGGCCTTCAGGTGACGCACACAGTAACGGTGGTATGCATATGGTTCCTGCCATTCAGGCAAGTGACGTACAAAACTTAAAATACCACCATGCCGATCAGATATTAGACAGATACCTTAACGATGTTTGACAACGTGCTGCTTCAAGTGGTTCAAAAAAGCGTCCACGTCTCTTCGCTTTCGTTGGCACATATGGCAAAAGCTAGTGGAAATATTTGCCCGTTGACATCTACTGCAACTGCAATCAAAAGCTTAATATCATACTTTCCATAGAAATGAGTACCGTCTATGGAAATAACAAGACGATAATGCACAAAACCATCAATTGCTGGTTTAAATGACCAGAACACATAGTTGAAAATATATTCGGGTCTGTCCAGACTCCGCTCACGCCTCCATTCAACAACAATCCCGGGGTTAAAGTGTTGCAGTGCGGCCATGTACCTGGGCAGATTTGAAAAAGACTTATCCCAGTCGCCATAAATAAGTTCAAAGGCACGTTTGCGACCGAGATATGCCTTTCTTTTGGTTATAGTACAACCATACTCCTGGTGGACGGCTGTAATACACTCTTTAATCTTGAACCTAATGGACACTTCCAAATATGGAATCAAGACAAGAGAAAGCAAGTCCACATCCAAGTTGAAGTGATTCTCATTGTATGTGTCCATTTCACATCTGTGCACGCTAATAAATTTACCCACTTTCCACAAACCTGATTTCTTCTTGGTGGCACGCAACATCCAGTGACAACCCATAAAGTCTCTACGGCATACAGCCTTATATTTCTCTATAGTTGACTCACTTACCGTTATCTCACGGCACTCTCTTATACTGTAGATTTTTACAGCCCTAATTAGGCGAGATTTATCGAGGAAATACATGTCTTTTGTCAGAACAGCTGGTCTAGACTCATCCCACATCGCTGACTGAAATTCATCATCATCCCCTGTGAGGGCATCCATGTTCGGCATGCTTGGCAAATTATCAAGGTAGGGAATATTCCGCTCATGAAATGGCGCGTGGGACTCGTACACTCTTGGTTTAGCGGGAGGTGGAGGAACATGCTCCCTCGTCAGCTCAGGTTCAACATTCGCTTCCTCCTCATCATCACCCTCATCATGGAAGGGTATGTCATCCCCAGACTCATCCGCATTGTTGTCATAATCACTATCATCTTCCTGACTCTGCGCATCTGCCAAATCACGAGTAAATACGTCGTCTATGGGCAACTGTGTGAGGTAAGGAGCTTCAAGAAGCTCGTTTTCACTGCACAAAAAGAACAAAATGATAAGTTACCCAACTAGATAAATACTTTAGATATAGCTATATCACTTTACTTACAAGTTGTACTGTCTTGACGTTTCATGATGGATATTTTCTTATTGGTGATGACTCCCGGATAGACCACCGTGGTCCAATACTCCAGAACTACGCATATTTCAACTAGGGGCGGGGTCATAACTTGTAAAATTCATATCCGGACGGTACCCCCTATGAAAAATATGAGTGTTAATACAAATCTAATTAAAACATAAAATAAACATCGCTAAAGCGTAGTAAAATTGAAGTTTACCAGTCGTCTTGTTGATTATATAAAGTCGAAAAATTATTTTGTGGTTGCTCATTTGCCGGTGGTGACAAGTTTAAATCAAGGCAAGCTCTTTCATCAGCAATCTGTCCGGCAAAAACTGCTCTAAAATAACCACCCGATAACTGGGGGTTATCCCTACTATGCACGCCCTCATTATTGGGAACGTCTTCCACCTTGACGTATATTTCCAATAATTTTATTACAATAAATTCCATGTATTCATCCGGAATACGCAAAAAATCTCTAAGAGTTTCATCATCCTCGATGTTAAACTCAGAATAATAAGCAAACTCCTACGGAGTCACTGAATACGAAAATTTACCGGTTATTTTAAGGTTAACCGAATGCCTCCTATCACTCATTTTTGTACGTAACAACGATACCAATTTATTGTACTCCATAGTAAGCGGCAATTTAACATGACACTGTGGAGGTGAGCTATACCTCACAGAGTTATTCTCCAGCACAACCTCACCCCCCCCCCCCCCAATATAGTGAAACCCTTATTTTTGGCACTTCAGACATTGTAAAAAAATGATTGATAAGAAGAAGAGAGACGTATGAACGTAAGTTTGAAGTAAAGTATTGAATGGATTTTCATAAAATTGAAACGCCTTTAAATAAGGTAAGTCCGAGAATTTTTCTATGTAAAACGCAGTACAATACTACGTTTTGTGTATTTAAATTATTGTTATGTCAGTTAATTGGTGGAGCCAAAAATCAGAGTAAAACGCAGTATAATAGTACGTTTCAGGTAAAATGCATTATTATACTGCGTTTTACAAAAAAAATAAATGTATTGTACTGATTTTAAGTAAAACGCAGTTTGGTACTGTGAATTAGTAAAAAAAAAATTTTATAAATAAAACGCAGTATAGTACTGCGTTTTACTTAGAAACGTGTTTTTTGTCCAAAAAATCATCAAAAAAGTTTCGAACTCGTATTAAGTAATACAAATTTTCTAAACATAACAAAATGAACGTTGTATATCCCTCTATATTCTATCTATTTCATTGTATTCATTGTCTCGCTATATGCCATGAATGTATTTATATGTTTTTTTTAATTAATATAATTTATGTATTCAGATGTATTGTATAGTTTCTCTGAAGATTGCTATGTTTTTAGGGTATTTTGCGGTTGAGAATCTTTTTTATAACTGAAAAATACAAAATTTGTGTGTTATAATTGAGTTTGTTGAGTTATATTAGGAGTCTATTATGTTAATTGATTCACTTTCCGTTTTAAAAACAGTGTAATCCCCTATTTCACGCCGTGAATACAGTCGAATACAATAATCTGTCCAGCTATAATCTTATGTTTCACTCCATGAATACAGTCAAATACACTGGAATACAACAATTGATTAGCTGAACTTCCCTGATTCACACCTATTTTTGCTACTGTATTCATGAATACAATAGCTTAAATACATCAAATACATTTTATAACCATATAAAAGGTATTTATATTCCGTAATATAGCAAATGGTATCTATAGATGACTAATTACTACTAAAAGATAGTGTTTTATGAAAATTTCTTTGTGCAGTAAGATTTTCCTCTTACGCCATGTGGATATTAAACTAACATAACCAGTAGTAATCTTTTGCTGCAAATTTCAATAAGACTTATCGTAATGTGTTGTCAACACATCAGATTATGGTTTCCAATTATTGACATTCAAAAAATAAGCAAAAAATGATTAAACAAATGTGACGCAATAACAGAATTGTCAACCACTACGGGGGGCAAATAAAATAGTACTTGCCGTGAGAGGCTTCTGGATTTATCCAAGATTTTAAGTAAAATAGGAAAGGAACAACATAATAATAAATTTCAAGTTTTTGTTGTCATTTGACGAACTCGCTGGGCTAAGTAATTGTTTAAATTAGAGGCGTGAGCACATTTTTTGTTTGTAGAATCTTTAAGGAATCGCTAAGCCTATCAATTTGAAGAAACATGGCAATATATATATATATATATATATATATATATATATATATATATATATATAGAAAGAGAGAGAGAGAGAGAGAGAGACAATCCATATCTGAAAACAAGGCGGAAAGATCGGGATGTAATAGTCCCAACTAGGGGCGTATATAGATCGGATGAGATCGGATTTTTCAATTATCAAACCAAATTAATTGTGTCGGGTTATTAAATCTAATGACCAAATCAAATCATTAACGTTGAGTTTTTTAATCTCGATTTTTCTTGATTTTTTTTTCTTTCATAAAGTCTTTATAGCACAAAACATAAAAGTTGTGCTCTAAATATTTATTTAATCATAGTAAAACATAACTATATAAGGTATTTGTCAAAAAAATAACACAAAATATGAGAAGAGTTATGACATTGTACTAAAATATTCAACGATAAAGTTAATAAAATCGCATAAATAAGCCATAATAAAACAAACATAATAAGCACTATTATTTACATGATTAAACACTTAAAAAATGAGTTATGCAATTTATTTAAACCATGAAAAAACTAAAAAAATAGATATCCAACATAATTGTCATTGTTAGTACAATTGAATTGAGCGTCTTTTAATAGCATTAATATTGATTTGATTTTGGTTTGAGACTTATTTGAAAACATTATGGACTATAAAACTTATTGGAGCATTCAAAAATTATAAGTCCTTCTTGAAATAATACACTAAAAGATAAAATTATGAAAAAATTTAAGAAATATTTATATACTACGCTACAATATATATTTTTATATATCAAATATATTTAAAACTTCTATACATGTAATGATAGGTTGATTTAATTTCGGTTTGACTTCTTTCAGTTAAAATCAAACCAAACCAAACCAATTATGGTCAGGTTTTTTTTTCCAACGCCAAATCATAGTCGGGTTTTTTCTCTGGGTTTGACTCAAATTATCGGAAGCGGCCTCACACAACTAGCGTAAGTTGTGTGAGACACAAAATAAAATCACTCGTATTCGTTCTGCTAAACAAATACTGAAGTAATACTATTTACTGTATTTAGAAATTTAATTTTTAAAGTTTCTTTTTATATATTTTAGATCACAAATCTTGATTTTTTTTTTTTGAATTTCATATTAAACCGTACATTCATGGGGATAGGGGATGTATTTAATGGGTCAATTAGTTTTGTGAAATTATTTTTAACGTCAAATCTCCCAAAAAGAATTACATTGTTTACATGTAAGATATTTGAAACTAAAATACAAAAAAATTTACGTGACCTTTTATTCAAATGGTAGTAAGAGTTATTATTCTCTATCTCACGTCATCCTATTTCGGGTGAAAGCGAAGTTTTTGAAAGCTCATCAACTTTGACCGGACAGTTCACAGAGAAAAAGATTAAAATTTGGTGTATTACAATTTACAACTAGCAACTCATATAAAAAAAGAAAAAGAAACCAAATTTGTATTTTTCTTTTCATGACTACCTAAGTGGACGCTCAAATTAATCCAGTGGATGTGTGTGTATATATATATAAACACAGATACACACCAATTAGCAGTGTTCCCAAGTTTCAGGTGACTTCTTCTTTTCTGCAACTTTCTTTAGTTTAATAAGTATGATATTTGCATCTCTATCAATCTTTTTCTGTTTCCCATTTCTGTATTCAGTTTTGAGTGCTGCATTTGTCCCATAAATACTGAATTCAGTTTAATTTGAGGAGCAATGCAAAGCTATGGGTAATGGGTTTGACACAACTTGAGATTTCTCCTTCTTTTTCACTTTTCCATTTTTAAACTCAATTTTATGGGTTACTCATTCTTCAATGCAATTTCATTGTTCCCCTTGTCTTTGTTTTTTTCTCTACTTGGCTTTTTCTTTTCTCCATACTTTATAGCAGCGCAGAAAATAAATTATTGTACTATGTTCCCTTTCTGTACACAAGCTTCCAAACTTGCACCACTTCCTCTGTAATCTTTTCCTGGATATAATGTGCATGTCTTTTTTTTTTTTTTTTTAAATCTATTGGTCTCATTAAAATTTTTGGGTTTGATAGGAATTTTACCATTGCTGTTGTTTTTGAACTCACTTTTGGTTTTTAGTGTCGTTTTAGATAGTTTTAAAAATAATTGTGGTCTTGTTTTTTTTCCCCCTAAAACTAAAGCAATTTCATTTCACCTCTGTTTTCTACCCAAACACATTTTTTTTTATATTTGGAAATGTTTTCTGAAAATTTTAAACCACATCTTTAAACTTGGATATAAGCTTGAAGGGCAGACAGGCCTCTTCTTAGCTCATTTGAACTTAGTCTTTCTGTGTTAGGTAATCTCATAATTGGTTGCTGTTTTCTCTTTTGTTATGCTATGATCATGGTATTTATGTTCTGTACATATACATACATATATATATATATATATATATATATATATATATATATATATATATATATATATATAATATATCATATGTCAGAGGAAATTCTTTTATGTCTATGACTTCTATAGTTCAAAAAAGTTGTCCCGGTCTTATTTAAACTCTGCATTATCTCCCTGCAGCTGATAAATTCATATACAGCAACGTATTATGTAGCCTTGACCATTATCTGCTACCCTTTTAGTAAATGTAAACAAGAATTGATGCATTGGCAGTTGAGTAAAGAATGTTGGGCTGAATATTTATGATGATCATGCATATTTAAACTTTAACCGGGACTTGTTTAATGAGTAAATGCATGGCATTTTTAATGCTGACAATTACTATAGAGCTGGAGAAATTTCTTCATTTGCTGAATTCCATGATGATTTCGGAATGGCTGTGAACGTGAAGTTCCCTTCTTAATGTTAAGTGCAGAATTTCTGTGCTCTTTAGGTTGTTGCTTCTTAGTCATATTTACTGTTAGTGACCTAATCTTAATTGTGGCAGGTGGAGTGTTTGATGAAATCTCTCTGGCTCAGTATATTATTTCTAAGACAATCTTTTGTTACTATCTTATGATGGGCTGCTTTCAATCAAAAACAACAACCCAATACACACCTGGTTACGAGGAGCCCACTGTACTTGCTGCTGAGACACCTTGTGAGTATGCATCCTTTACAAAATCTTGGTCATTTGTGCTATTCAAGTTGAAGTTACAGTTTGCTTGTTTCATAGCTGTCAAGTTCGACTACTTGTTTAGTTAGATCGCACATTATATGGCCTTAGAGGCGCAGTCAAACACCGTCATCCTACAATGCACAAAGAGCTCAAATATCTTTTCCCATATACATAATTTTATGCTTGTACATCTCCACCCTCCTTCGTCATATAGTTAAAAGAAGAATCTTCTTAAGGAATACGAGAAAAAATATTAGTAGAGCTCAGGATGGCGATTGCCCACAAATCTTTTTACTATGAAAACCATGATATAATGTCTTCTGAGAACGAGGGGTATGGTTTGTTTCGTGAATCTGGTTGCTTTAATAGCAATTTTAATTTTGCGTCCATCACAAGGTTTAGTAGCATGGATGTAAAGAATAGGTAAAAACATGTATCAGCTTTGATTATCAGTAACTTCTCAGTACAACTGCTAAGCATTTATATGAACTGTTCAAAAATATTGCAGTTACAGTGAGTGAAGTCGAAGCATTGTATGAGTTATTCAAAAGAATAAGCAGCTGCATAATTGATGATGGGCTCATTCATAAGGTATATCTCTACTGCTTGCAAATGTAAATGCACGTATCTTTACGTGTTTTGGATTCTTAAATGTATAATTGATATAGTACCTAGCTAGTTTTAAAATCTGTTATGGCTACCTATTCTATTTCATGCAATGTCATCATCAGGAAGAGTTTCAGCTAGCGCTCTTCAGGAACCAAAAAAAGAGGAATCTGTTTGCAGATAGGGTATGTTTTCTCAGCCAACTTTCATTAAAATGGTCCCTGCCTGTGGATGAATTTTCACAAAATTTTATGCATTGCTTATTAACAGTTTTAACACATTAACTCTTATGCTGGAAATCAACTGATTTTCTTGCATTTGTTTGGGCTGCTTTTGTCGATTTCTCTATTCTCTCTGTCCATCTGAGGCTGTTCATCTCTTCACTGACTTTCTTCTAAAATTATGCAGATATTTGATCTCTTTGATATTAAGCGCAATGGAGTGATTGAGTTTGGAGAATTTGTCCGATCACTGGGTATCTTCCACCCTAATGCCCCAGTAGCTGATAAAATGGCATGTAGGAAATGAACTTTGGTGGCTTTAATACTATCCATATGGTTCCTTTCACTTAGTTCTCATTTTCTCACTTTTAGTCTTCTAATGAAATGCATCTATACATGCCTCTTGACATTGATCCCTCTAGCTTAATATCTTCTGCAGTTGCATTCAGATTATATGATCTAAGGCACACTGGTTATATCGAGAGAGAAGAGGTTGGTATAACAACTATATTTTTATTATGCTACTTTATCCTCCCCTCGTCTTGAAAATCATTCTTAGCTAAAGGTATATCGCTCTCTACGCGACATCGGTATAATTTGCAGTTGAAAGAGATGGTATTGGCGCTGCTGCATGAATCAGACTTGGTACTTTCAGATGATGTAGTTGAGATGATCGTAGATAAGGTGAAGACTGCTCTAAACTATCTTTTACCCAACTGTCAAGATAATGTAGTCCTTTGGCAGTCATATTCACAATCTATCTTTTATCTTGTGTGCCAGACATTCAATGATGCAGACACAAAGAGTGATGGGAGGATAGATCCAGAAGAATGGAAGGAATTTGTTTCAAAGAATCCGTCTCTACTAAAGAATATGACACTTCCATATCTTATGTAAGCGTTGCATCACTGAAAACTCGGATAGGTTCATTATGCTTATTAACTATGATTACCCTGAAACCTTCCTTTTACTTTTTCCTGTTTCCTCTTGAGGATTTCTTTTCCTGCAATCAATTTGAATAGTCGAAAAGAGAAAAGTAAATTGCGCTATTACTTTTCAGGGATATAACCTTAGCATTCCCCAGCTTTGTTGTAACCTCTGAAGTTGATGACTCAGAAATTTAGAAATACAAATCCTCCAAGTATTGTTAAATATCCTTTTGCCATATTGGTATTTAGATGACACAATTCTATGGAGTGCAAAGGAGTTCAAGAATCAGAAGAACATCAGGTTGAGTCGGGCCAAAATCCCACGGGGAATTTCTCCGATATAAGAAAAGGTGTAAATTTTTGTTGTAATATCTGAAAATGTTTGATTTTCCTTGCTTGTAACTTAGTCCGAGAACTTGTATAGGCTGTATATAATTGTAACATAGTCTGAGTTAGGAGTTAGAAGCTGTGAGTTCAAATGTATCAAAGGGGCCGGAAACAGGTACCAGGTTCCCATTGCCTTTAACCCGTTATATTTTAATACTAGCTTACCAAAAATCAATTTCTCGTCTATTTTTGCTTTTAGTTTCAGTTAAGTGCATGTTACTGGGCCTTCCCATTTTCTCCCCCCTTCAAATTCAGTTAGTTTTATTGTTAATCCTCTAAGTATTATTTACTGAATTTGGGAGGGGAAAAGAAGTTTGCTCATTACTTCATGTATTATGGTGCTTTTTATTGTACATCAAGATGCAAAGGTGTGTCACTGCATACGCAAATGCGAATTCAGAAAAAAATAGTTCAACTCAATAATATTGATGATGCTCAATTCATGACCCTACAAATAGTTTTTTTTTTTTTTTTTGGTCTAAGTCCTTTCTGTAAGTTGAAAGGAAATCCAAACTTGAACAATAAATAATATGCTTTCGAAACCAACTCACCAACAAATCCTTAAGTATTATATCCCTATATAGGGTCTCACCAAGATAATAGGTATTGTGGCGCACTTAGATGTTGTGCACATACTTCTTGTTGAGTCTTGAATGCTTGATAGGAATAAGATGACATGAACTATGATAGGGACATAATACTTATAATACTCCTTAGGTTTAAGGTAAGAGGATCATTGTCAAGCTTACTTCTCAACACCCCACTCATAACCGCTTACATGTGCAGATACTTTTATGCATACTGAAGAATATATATTAACTAGAAACCAATGTGCATTATATTATAGGTGTTCGAACATGCACATCGAAGCATGGATACAATCCAGGCATTATATACATGTAAACTAGATAATGATATAATTACGAGAATAGAATCACTAACTTCTTGAAAACGTTGCACAGGTCCTCCACAAAGCAAGAATCCAGGGCTGCAGTTTCTGCTATGGTCCTAGTAAGACCTTGGACAAAATTGCTTTGAGTGCGCACTAACTAGGGGTGTCAATGGATATTTAAAAATCGACTAAACCGACCGAACCGTAACGTACTGAACCGATTTCTAGGTTTTTTTTAAATAAAATCGTAGGTTTTTATATAAATGTATAACTGTACCGATATTTAAGGTAGGTTTTCTATTTTATAAAAATAAACCAAAAAAATACCGAACCTTACCGAATAAATTTACATGTGACAAATATATTTATATATTAATTTTAAGAATAATAATGTATTAAAATTTTCCTTGGGCCTTGGAATTGTGAAAACTGTTATAAGCAAACAAGTAATTAATCTCAAAATCTTAATTCCCAAACCTATAATGCTACTCCTATTGAAACTAAATTATTTCTAATATATTCACTAGCAAGACACAAGTCTAGCGATTAGTAGCAAACTACAATGTATTGAATAAGTTTCCTTTCATATGATTTAGATTTATCATTTTGAATATTTAGTCTTCTATGGACTTTATTCTTGAGTTCCAGCTTGGTTAATATCTTTTTACTCGGTTAATATCGTTGTTTAGTTTCTTGTACGCTGCTGTAGAATAGTTGATGAATCTATACTCTGGCCATCTTTAATATTTTCTTAATTCATCACCCTTTAAAGAGTAAAAATATCTATAGAGTTTGATAAGTCCTATAAAAGTACGTATGTTATTCATTCTACTTCTACTAGTGACTTTTGCATGATATTTAAAAAAAATACCGAAAATTGATCGAACCGTACCGATACCGAAGAGAAACCAACATGATTGGGACGATTTCAAAAAGGCTAATTTTAGTTATGCATAATAGAATAATCGAAAAGTTGGTATGGTACAAATTTTAGAAAATAACCGTCCGAACCGAACCACTGGCACCTCTAGCAAGAACAATACAACTCTAAAAAGTGAGTTGGGTGAAAAACGTCTTCTTTATGTAGACCCGCGAAGGAGGGCTCCAAAAATGTGTAGGACTCTGCTTTTAAAAGTAGAATCCGACTCTAACTCTCAAGGATGACTTTTCTCCCAAGTCACTTTTTACCCAAGTTAGTCCAGGTTTTTACTAGGTATAACAGGGACCACAAAAAACAATAAGAGGCTACCAATTATAGTATTAATTCGAAATTTTGGATGAATTAATTCTTGCTATAATTAATTGCAGTTTATTCCAGTAAAAAATTTCAATTGAATTCCTCAATATGAATTTCAAAAATTCATTAACACTTATTTTAACTCCCCATGTTAAGATCACAAATAACAGTAAATTAAATTAAATCACTGACAATTTAATTTAATCAACTAATTGAATCCTTTATAATTTTACTTAAACTATTTCATGTGACGGATACAAAATCCACCGGCCGAGTTTTCACATAAAAACTTATAAGCTTACATAAAAGTGGTATCATCAAACTCAAAACCAGTCATGGATTCTATCAACTAATTATTATTTGACAAATGTTATTGTCCAATCTATTAGACATACACTAACTCTGAATAGAGTTGTACCTTTTGATAAATCAAAATAATAAATAAATCACATTGATCATAATAATTATATCAAAATTAGGAGTATAAGCCCATTTAATGAATTATAAAAAATATTTTTTATGTATTGATAAATGATGAAAAGTACATATTTTAGAGTATATTTGCATATTACTTTTTGTGTGAGTCGCGAGAGTTACATGGTTTTTGAAGTGAAATATACTCATTAAGTATTTCTTATGTGTAGGAACGAGTTTGGATGATAAATGATCAAAAGATGACAATTCAACACAAAAAGAAGAAATTGAAGGATTGGAAGCTTGTCTATTCTCGTGCGTGGCACGAAGACGGACCCGAAAAAGGAGAAAAGTGAAGGCACAAAATAGCGAAGCGAAGCAAAGGCACTGATCGCTTTGCGAAATGGAAGAATTTCAAAAGCTGAATCCGCGTCAAAGGTCGCACGTTGCGCGAAGTCAAACGCAGAATCCAGCTAAATTCGCGTAAAAGGTCGCGCGCTGTGCGAAGTCAGACGCGGATTCCAGCTTCTCCCATCCGATGTTGGATTGAAAAATTCTGCCCCTTATCAACTCGAAGTGATATAAATACATTTTAAAACACAAATTTGAGGGGGGAGACACTACTTTAGGGTTAGACAACACCCTTGGAGGCAAAAACATGCTAGGAGCAAGGAGGAAGATTCAACTACGAGTTTTTTCCCTTCTTCTTCCTATTTTTATTGTTGGTTTTGAATTTGAGTGTTGTGTTTTCATATACTTTTATGAACAGCTAATTTTTTATCTAGAGTTTTGATAGAACCTTTTGTAGGATTAATTCTTGTTATATTTTAATATAATTTAGCCTTTGAATTTATCTATTTGTTCAACTACGTGTTTGTTGTTGTTGATTGAATGGCCATCAATTGACTGTGCCTATTTAGTGTGTATTGCTGAAGAGAGAGTACATACTTAGATAGTTGTTGAACAACATCACTCCTAACGTATGTGATATATCAATACGGAGGGTTTAAAGGCGGGATTAGAGATAATGAAATCTTGGTGTGATCGTAGTGAGCGGTGAATTAGTGCCAGCTAGTGTAGTTTAAGAGAATACATCTAGTAAATTATGGTAGTTGCTCGAGAGAGAGTTACGACAACCAAAGTACACATGATCGGTTGAGAATACTTAGGCGAAAGTATAGAAGACAAGCGGGAAGGATTCCAACAATTGGGGAAATCATAACTCTAGACCTCCTTAATTTAGTCTCCAACCCTTTGTCTGATTTGTTGATAATTTTACCGCTTTCTAGTATTTGCTAGTTAATTAGTTAGAAATATAAATCTCAATTTTTATAATTTAGAAGATTATTCAAACTTGTCTTCTTAGTGATATTAAAGAGCTATAGCTAAGCCTTACTTCTCTGTGGGATTCGATTCCGGACTTTTAGATCGGATTATATTTGCAGCGACCGCTTATCCTTTTTAGGACTAGAGTTGGTAGTGATCAAATTTTGGCACCGCTTCCGGGGAATTAACGATGTAGCTGTAGGTATACATATTGCTAGGTTTCAAGTTTGAACTTTTATTTTTATTTTGCTGTATTTGATTTTTTTAAAATTTTATTTTTGTTTTACTTGTTAATTTGAGAAATATGATATCCTGGAATTATGAGAATTTTGATGTTGGTAATTCTACTGTTGATCTTCCTTGTGTGAATTGTGGCGGAAACCACTTGGGTCAAAATAGTCAAAATATTTCCGAGAGTGAGTTATGTGCACCAACTCAATCTTATGTGTGGAATGTATGTGATATGTGTGGGGGTCGAGATTGTCACTTTCATAGTTGTGCTTATATTTCTTATATTTTCCAAACCCCTTGCTTTGATGGTTCTACTTTTTCTTGTGAAGTTAATAGGAACAAAGAACACGGGGATGATAACCTGAAAGAGATCAAGGATATGCTAAAGTACCTTGTGGAACAAAATGATGAAAGACAGATGCAGATAGAAAGCCAAGATGCTACTATTCGCAACCTAGAGGCACAAGTGAGTCAACTAGTTGAAGCATTTAATGCTCAACAAACCAATATTGGGGATAGTTGTAACACCCCAAAAATTCGAAGTATTTAAGAACTATTAAGAAAGTTGACATGCGATAATTATATAATTTTGTGTGTAGACGATGACTATTAACATGATGGATATCAATTGGATATGATAATAAGTGTATGAGGCACATTATAAGTCATATGGGGTGTAAGGAGAGTCCTAAGTCTAAATCAAGTTGGAAGATTACATGATAAGTCTAATGTTACAAATGTATATGCACCAGGCCAAATTTTGGACAAGCATATATGCATATACCTAAGTAGTTATGGGATGTACAACCTATCAAATTAAAGATCTTCTAGCCTAGTTTCTAACGCTTCAAACCGTTCGTCATTCGGACACTCCTAACAGAAGTTATGACCAAATTACCAAAAGCAGCACAGAATTTTACACTACCGCGGCGCCCCATGCGGCGCGCCCGTGGGGAGGTACAAAGAGCATTCAAAAACATTTTCTAAGCACATTTTTCACAACTGCGGCGTCCCATGCAGCTCCCCACGTGGCGCGGCTGTACAAAAAATCGAGCTTTTGTTATAAAACGACCTCATTTCGTCAAATAGATTCAAGGGACCATTTCGCGATAAAGCTTGACTATAAGATTGTTTTCTAACTCGTGCGTTGAGATTCAAGGTAAGTTTAAACGCTCTTTCGTCTATTTCAAGTAATGTTGTCATATGACATGACCAATGGGAAAATGCATGAATATTAAAGAGATGACACATGTATCTTGTTGAACGAGTGGTATGTGTATATAGGATAAGTACATTGTACCATGAGCATAAATTATTCGAGAAAAGTGTTAAAAATGATTACCACCTCTAAAGAAATATTGAATTGATAAGTGATATGTAAGCTTGAATAGCACATGTGGGTAGTGTGAGAAGTATGTAAATGATCCTAAGGTGTGAAAGAAAATTAGTTATATAAGCACGTGATATATGGGAGACATGACTAGGAGATTAATGATGAGAGTGCAAGTCTCTTCTAGAAGACAAGAAGTTATGAAAGGAGAGTCAATTGAACCCATGATGAGAAGACCCATGTACTACGAACTTTATAAAAATCCAGAAGTGTACGAAGTGATGTTACACTCCTAACAGATATTGACATGAGGAATTGGAATCCCAAGCCCGTGTGGCTGAATAAGAGAAGAGAACTTATGAAATTAATACCATGGTGACTTAAATCTCCCTAATAGTCGAACATATATATGAGGGATAGAGATATGAGACATATGTCCCTAAAGTTGCCAAAATTCAAGACTTGTGTCGAAATCCGGGACATTCGCCCCAAGTGGGGGAGGAAGGCCATAGTGAGGCCACTTAAATACAATGGAACAAGAGTAAGACCATGTAGCTATGATGTTTGAATATTTTGTTGAAGACATGCATAGTCTAGAAAAGTAATAATGTATAACGTGATTATCTGAAAGGATATGCTAATGGTAGACCACTAGTACCCCCAAAAAGGTGGAAGGTTAAGGAAGGTAAATTCTTCATACAGGGCAATGTGAATGATAGGGTCAACGATCCTAGAAACTAAGAATATGTTTGTAAAGGGATTTTATACTTGTTAGAGGGTCAGGAACAATGGAACCTAAGGAAGTACTATAGGTCAAATGTGGAAGGTTGCGAGTTTTTAGAATGGGTTAACCATAGATATGTGATTTAACCAAAGTACCAAGGAATTAAGAAAGGCGAAACGAGTTGGAGAAATAAATGTGATGCTATAATAACCCAAGAGGGTGTTTGGGCTTGATGGAGAGCCTCTAAAGAATCTTACAAGCAAAGAAGTGTTAAGTGATATGACGATGAACACATTTTCCCACGAATATCCTAATAAGAGATAAGAGGTGAGCGGGTTAAAAAAATTAAGGAAAAAGGCCACGTAACATGTGTAAGAGTGCGTGGCCATTCACTAGCTAGGAAGAACAAGGCGAGAAGAAATAGGGAGAAAACCTAAGAGATGATCATGGTAATCATAAAATATCTTGTATCAGAATGGTGGACTCGCTTAGAGTATAAGTGTTAATAAAAGTTATACAGGACTAACCGTAATGCAACGGACTTGGGTGACGCTGAATATCAACTAAAATATTTAGAGGGAGTTCATGTCTACATATTACAATGGAAAGTGAGACTACTAGTGGTGAAGTGGTGGTGTGATAAACTCAACAAACCAGGCACAATGATACGACGAGTTCATAGGAGGTAGACAAGTGTGTGGCACAATAAGGCTATCAACTATGCATTATGAGCAAAATGGAATGGGAATAAATGTCCTAATCACAAAGAAGAGATAGTACCAATGTATTGGTTAGACCGAAAGGGAGAAAAAAAGGGGAAAGACAACACAATCTACCCAAAGGGCAAGTCAAAGGTTCAAAATAGATTGAAAGAGGATGAACACTTGTTACAGACCAGACATGTTTAACATGGTAACTCTTAAACCGCAATATCAGGAAATTCTATTGGTAGCTACAATATGGGGAATGAGGTGAGTTACTCATCGAGGATAGAATCAGTTGGACTAAGTCTTACACTTAAGAGTAAAATCAAAAGTTGTTGTTGAAGAATTGAGGAGGATCTCAAGTTTCAGAGAATGCCCTTCTCAGGCCAGTGACTCTTTCTAAATTGTATACATATAAAGGGTGTTGATTTGAGTTTTGGGCGGTGTTTAACTGTAAAGAGGGATCGTGAGAATATTCACAGGGGAAGTAGTGTGGTTTCTTAAATTCTATAAGGCACATTGGGGAGAAGAGGTTGGCTAAGAAAAGTCGGAGCACAATATTACCTTACATTTGATGCAATGTCGTGCAGATTGATGTTATCAGGGTATGTGCGAAAATTAGCAGGTGTTATTCATTTGAGACAGAAGGTCCTATGAAAAAAAACTCATTTAGTAATGTCTTTTGTTGAGAATTTGGAAGAGTTAGTTGCAAGTATTCACAGGAGATTGTAACCATATCAGGGAAATTATTGTAGAACTCAATTCGTGAGAGGTCCTATGTAAGAGAAATATGATAAAGATGTTACACTAATGATGCAACATGTTAAGGTGATAGTTTATGCCTCTAGGCAACTCAAGAATCATGGAAAGAACTATGCAGCAAATGACTTAGAGCTTGTGGCAGTGGTGTTTGCACTAAAGATATGGCGACATTATTTGTATGGGGTCCACATGGATGTATTTACGGACCACAAGAGCCTTCAATATATTTTCAAACAAAATAAGTTGAATCTGAGATAGAGAAGATGGCTCGAGTTACTCAAGGACTATGATATCGATATTCTCTTCACCCCAGGAAAGGCCAATGTTGTGGTGGATGCTATTAGCCGAAAATCTATGGGAAGTTTGACTCACTTGAAGGTATATCAAAGGTCGTTGGCTAGGGAGGTTCACCAGTTGGCTAGTTTGAAAATTTGTCTTGCAAAGTCTAGTGAAGGTAGGGAAATTGTGCAAAATAGGGCTGAATTGTCGCTTGTGGCGGAGCAGTATGCTCAACTGTATATAAAAGAAATAGTCAGGTTGCATGGCACTCCAGTCTCAATCATTTTAGATCAAGGGGCTCAATTCACGACAAACTTTTGGAAGAAATTTCAGTAAGGTTTGGGTACTCAAGTAAATCTTAATATAGCCTTTTATCCACAAACTTATGGGCAGGCAGAGACGACAATTAAGTTGCTTGAGGACATGTTGCGTGCTTGTGTTCTTGATTTCAAAGGTAGTTGGGATGACCATTTGTCACTCATAGAATTTGCTTATAACAACAGCTTCGATGCTAGTATCCAAATGGCACCATTCGAGGCATTGTATGGTAGGAGATGTAGGTCTCCCATTGGGTGGTGTGAGGTTGGATAAGCGGAATTGATAGGGCCGAACCTTGTGCATCAGGCCATGGAGAAAGTCAAAATGATTAAAGAGAGGTTGAAAATTGCTCAGAGTCACCAAAAGTCCTATTTGAATGTTCGTCGAAGAGATTTGGAATTCAAGGAAGACGATTGGGTATTCTTGAAGGTTTCCTCCAGGAAGGGTATCATGCGTTTTGGAAAGAAAGGAAAGTTAAGTCCGAGATATGTTGGTCCGTACATAATCATTCAAAGGATTGGTCAGGTGACGTACAAGCTTGACTACCACCTGAGATGTCATTAGTACCCCCGGTGTTCCATGGGTCCATGTTGTAGAAGGTAGTTGGAGATTCGTCCGCTATTGTACCAATTGAGGTAGTTGGAGATTCGTCCGCTATCGTACGAAGAAATTCCATTTGCCATCCTTGATAGGCAAGTCTGAAAGTTAAGAAATAAAGAAATTGCCTCCGTGAAAGCGTTATGACGAAACCAGCAAATTGAGGAAGCCACTTGGGAAGCTGAGGAAGAAATGAAAAAGAAGTACCCCCGTTTGTTTGAATAGCAATGAAATAGTTCTATGAAGTTGTTTCACATAAATTTTGTATCTATTGTTCAGCTAATGTAAAGGAATTCCTTTCTAATTATATGTTCATTATGGGGCTACGGTTGGTGTTATTTTATGTTCTGTTGCGTCATTTGATCACATATATGTTGTTGCGGTATGTTTCTGGGATTCTCTGACAGGTGGATAGACCCAGTTATAAGGGAAACTCTGCCGAAATTTCTGAAAAATTTAGGAGTTAGTCAAAATTTGGGAGTTAAAGATGTGTGAGAAAAGAGATAATTTATGCTAAGTAATTGCAGATTAACTCCACTTATCATTCGAGGACGAATGATCCTAAGTGGGGGAGAATGTAACAGCCCAAAAATTTGAAGTATTTAAGAACTATTAAGAAAGTTGACGTGCGATAATTATATAATTTTGTGTGTAGAGGATGACTATTAACATGATGTATATCATATTTATATAATAATAAGTGTATAAGACAAGCATATATACATATCCTAAGGAGTTATGGGATGTACAACCTATCAAATGAAAGATCTTCAAGCCTAGTTTCTAACACTTCAACCCGTTCGTCATTCGGACACTCCTTTCAGAAGTAATGACCAAATTACCAAAAGCAGCGCAGAATTTTACACTACCGCGACGCCCCATGCGGCGCGCCTCTGGGGAGGTACAAAGAGCATTAAAAAACGTTTTCTAAGCACATTTTTCACAACCGCGGCGCCCCATGCGACGACCCACATGGCGCGGCTGTGTAAAAAATCAGGCTTTTGTTATAAAATGACCTCCTTTCGTCAAATAGATTCAAGGAAAGCAAAAATCAGATATTTTTAGAGTGAGAGAGTGCCCTAGAGTGAGAAAGTATCCCTCATCAATTCTTCTACAACTCTTGCTTAAATCTTGAAGGATTAACAAGGAAAACTACACTAGGTCTTCATCCTTGAGGTAAGATTCTATACCCTAACCTTTAATTTAGAATTTAGCTAAAGATGATACGGCATTAACACAGAAAAAAAACATGGCTAGTAGATAACTATTTTGTTATTGTAGAAAGCGATCAGTTCTTTTGATTTTGTTCGGGCTTGGAAAAGCTTCCTTTTTCAAATCCAGAAGTTACGGTAATTATCAATAATGTTTGTGGGTATTGGAGTTGTTATCTTGCTTGCAAGTGTTGTCAAAGGTTGTAGGAACATTGTTGAGCTAGAAATGGTAAAGTATGAGTTGTGGGTTGATGAAATCCTCTATAAAAGGACCTTAAAGATTTAACGCACTCATTGTGTTTGATAAAATTCTCAAATGAGCTAGAATTATGAATATCTTCCTAATTTGTGTTCAATTTTGTTATGTCTCAAAATAGATTGAAGTTGCTACAATTTCCAAAATATCGTAGTAATTAAAGGAAAGTTCAAGAAAGGTATGTATGGCTAAAACCCCGTCTTTTAGAAATTGAGCTCCGTCAGTGTTTGTGTAAATACGGTAAGATTAAAGTTGAATTATTGTATTGATTGTTGTTTCACATGAATTTGGGGTTGCGACCTTATATGCGTGAAAGATGTATCTCAATATGATTAATGTGCTATTCTTGATAACTTGAAAATGTGCAAGGAATATGAATCATGTATTGAAATGCTTAGACCTTAAATTGAGATTGAAGCTGCATATATTATGCCATCTATGTGAAGTCTCATCTATGCTTACAATTTTATTTGCTCTTGTGTGCACATATTATCCTAAATTACAAGCCTAACATTGAAAGTGGAAATGATGTGATAATTGTGGCCCTAAGTGCCAATGCGTTGATATGATAGATGTGAAATAAAGATTCAAATGTGATGATTAATGAGAAATGAACAACGCCTAGGTAAGGCGGCCTAGCCGATCGGGCCGTGATCGGATACCATACCGCACACATGGTGGTAATGTGCTGATATTGAATTTCGGAAAAAGGAAATGAAATGGTGATTGAAGTATATGTCTCAAATGAGGCAACCTAGTCGATCGGGTCGTGATCGAACTCCGCTCAAGATAGCGGTGGTATTGTGAACAATGTTGAATAGTATGAAATGTCCCAAACTAAAAGCTATGGAAACATGATGTGAAAATTGTATGATTCTTTTACCTTGATAATGCTGTGATCGTTTAAAACGTTTGAGTTATACTTGTGATTTCCTTATTTTTGTATGAAAGTTCTTTCTAACTAGATGATGTTTAGTTATACATACTAGTACTATTAATGGTACTAATGTCCCTTTTGCCAGGGGCGTTACATTTTTAAATGAATGTAGGTGGCTCCATTACGGATAGGGCCGATCGCGCGTAGCAGAGTACCTTCTTCTCAAAGTCTTGGTGAGCCCCTTTCTCCTTCAAGGGGGTTATATTGCACATCTTTCGTTATGGACTTCCACTTTTGAGGTATAGCCGGAGTCTTGTTGCCGACATTATCACACTTGTCTTTTGTATCCTTAGAGGCTCCGTAGACGTATGTGTGGGTTATGTACGGGTGTTGGATGGGTTTATGAACTATGTTGTAATTATAACTCTTGCTTCTCTAAAGTGTAATCGTATGGAATCTTGGAAACTTAACTACGGTTTAAGGTTGTGTTATAAATGAACCAACAATGTTGAATGTACTATCTTTCCTATTGTCTAAATAAACGGAAGCATGGTTTCCTTAATCGCATTAAGTTGGGTAGAAAGTGTATGTTAAGGCTTGATCAGTTGGGTTCACTCGATTGAGCGCTGGTCGCGCCTCCCGAGGTTGGGGCGTGACAATAAAAGTCAAGAAGAACATGAATTAGACATTGAAATTGAGGTGCTAATGGAAGAGGTTAGAGTAGAACACCAACAATCTATCCAACTAGAATTTGAGGATTCCGATGTTCAAGAAGTAACACTAGAGTCAACCAAGGACATTGAAGATACAAATCATGCATTTTGGAAAGAAAGGAAAGTTAAGTCCGAGATATGTTGGGTTGTACATAATCATTCAAAGGATTGGTCAGGTGGCGTACAAGCTTGACTACCACCTGAGATGTCATTAGTACCCCCGGTGTTCCATGTGTCCATGTTGTAGAAGGTAGTTGGAGATTCGTCCGCTATCGTACGAAGAAATTCCATTTGCCATCCTTGATAGGCAAGTCTGAAAGTTAAGAAATAAAGAAATTGCCTCCGTGAAAGCGTTATGACGAAACCAGCAAATTGAGGAAGCCACTTGGGAAGCTGAGGAAGAAATGAAAAAGAAGTACCCCCGTTTGTTTGAATAGCAATGAAATAGTTCTATGAAGTTGTTTCACATAAATTTTGTATCTATTGTTCAGCTAATGTAAAGGAATTCCTTTCTAATTATATGTTCATTATGGGGCTACGGTTGGTGTTGTTTTATGTTCTGTTGTGTCATTTGATCACATATATGTTGTTGCGGTATGTTTCTGGGATTCTCTGACAGGTGGATAGGCCTAGTTATAAGGGAAACTCTGCCGAAATTTCTGAAAAATTTAGGAGTTAGTCAAAATTTGGGAGTTAAAGATGTGTGAGAAAAGAGATAATTTATGCTAAGTAATTGCAGATTGACTCCACTTATCATTCGAGGACGAATGATCCTAAGTGGGGGAGAATGTAACAGCCCAAAAATTTGAAGTATTTAAGAACTATTAAGAAAGTTGACGTGCGATAATTATATAATTTTGTGTGTAGACGATGACTATTAACATGATGTATATCAATTTTATATAATAATAAGTGTATAAGGCAAGCATATATACATATCCTAAGGAGTTATGGGATGTACAACCTATCAAATGAAAGATCTTCAAGCCTAATTTCTAATACTTCAACTCGTTCGTCATTCAGACACTCCTTCCAGAAGTTATGACCAAATTACCAAAAGCAGCGCAGAATTTTACACTACCGCGACGCCCCATGCGGCGCGCCTCTGGGGAGGTACAAAGAGCATTAAAAACGTTTTCTGAGCACATTTTTCACAACCGCGGCGCCCCATGCGACGACCCACATGGCGCGGCTGTGTAAAAAATCAGGCTTTTGTTATAAAATGACCTCCTTTCGTCAAATAGATTCAAGGGACCATTTCTTGAGCAAAAATCAGATATTTTTAGAGTGAGAGAGTGCCCTAGAGTGAGAAAGTATCCCTCATCAATTCTTCTACAACTCTTGCTTAAATCTTGAAGGATTAACAAGGAAAATTACACTAGGTCTTCATCCTTGAGGTAAGATTCTATACCCTAACCTTTAATTTAGAATTTAGCTAAAGATGATACGGCATTAACACAGAAAAAAAACATGGCTAGTAGATAACTATTTTGTTATTGTAGAAAGCGATCAGTTCTTTTGATTTTGTTCGGGCTTGGAAAAGCTTCCTTTTTCAAATCCAGAAGTTACGGTAATTATCAATAATGTTTGTGGGTATTGGAGTTGTTATCTTGCTTGCAAGTGTTGTCAAAGGTTGTAGGAACATTGTTGAGCTAGAAATGGTAAAGTATGAGTTGTGGGTTGATGAAATCCTCTATAAAAGGACCTTAAAGATTTAACGCACTCATTGTGTTTGATAAAATTCTCAAATGAGCTAGAATTATGAATATCTTCGTAATTTGTGTTCAATTTTGTTATGTCTCAAAATAGATTGAAGTTGCTACAATTTCCAAAATATCGTAGTAATTAAAGGAAAGTTCAAGAAAGGTATGTATGGCTAAAACCCCGTCTTTTAGAAATTGAGCTCCGTCAGTGTTTGTGTAAATACGGTAAGATTAAAGTTGAATTATTGTATTGATTGTTGTTTCACATGAATTTGGGATTGCGACCTTATATGCGTGAAAGATGTATCTCAATATGATTAATGTGCTATTCTTGATAACTTGAAAATGTGCAAGGAATATGAATCAAGTATTGAAATGCTTAGACCTTAAATTGAGATTGAAGTTGCATATATTGTGCCATCTATGTGAAGTCTCACTATGCTTACAATTTTATTTGCTCTTGTGTGCACATATTATCCTAAATTACAAGCCTAACATTGAAAGTGGAAATGATGTGATAATTGTGGCCCTAAGTGCCAATGCGTTGATATGATAGATGTGAAATAAAGATTCAAATGTGATGATTAATGAGAAAGGAACAACGCCTAGGTAAGGCGGCCTAGCCGATCGGGCCGTGATCGGATACCATACCGCACACATGGTGGTAATGTGCTGATATTGAATTTCGGAAAAAGGAAATGAAATGGTGATTGAAGTATATGTCTCAAATGAGGCAACCTAGCCGATCGGGTCGTGATCGAACTCCGCTCAAGATAGCGGTGGTATTGTGAACAATGTTGAACAGTATGAAATGTCCCAAACTAAAAGCTATGGAAACATGATGTGAAAATTGTATGATTCTTTTACCTTGATAATGGTGTGATCGTTTAAAACTTTTGAGTTATACTTGTGATTTCCTTATTTTTGTATGAAAGTTCTTTCTAACTAGATGATGTTTAGTTATACATACTAGTACTATTCAATGGTACTAACGTCCCTTTTGCCAGGGGCGTTACATTTTTAAATGAATGTAGGTGGCTCCATTACGGATAGGGCCGATCGCGCGTAGCGGAGTACCTTCTTCTCAAAGTCTTGGTGAGCCCTTTTCTCCTTCAAGGGGGTTATATTGCACATCTTTCGTTATGGACTTCCACTTTTGAGGTATAGCCGGAGTCTTGTTGCCGACATTATCACACTTGTCTTTTGTATCCTTAGAGGCTCCGTAGACGTATGTGTGGGTTATGTACGGGTGTTGGATGGGTTTATGAACTATGTTGTAATTATAACTCTTGCTTCTCTAAAGTGTAATCGTATGGAATCTTGGAAACTTAACTACGGTTTAAGGTTGTGTTATAAATGAACCAACAATGTTGAATGTACTATCTTTCCTATTGTCTAAATAAACGGAAGCATGGTTTCCTTAATCGCATTAAGTTGGGTAGAAAGTGTATGTTAAGGCTTGATCAGTTGGGTTCACTCGATTGAGCGCTGGTCGCGCCTCCCGAGGTTGGGGCGTGACAATAAAAGTCAAGAAGAACATGAATTAGACATTGAAATTGAGGTGCTAATGGAAGAGGTTAGAGTAGAACACCAACAATCTATCCAACTAGAATTTGAGGATTCCGATGTTCAAGAAGTAACACTAGAGTCAACCAAGGACATTGAAGATACAAATCATGCATTTTGGAAAGAAAGGAAAGTTAAGTCCGAGATATGTTGGGTTGTACATAATCATTCAAAGGATTGGTCAGGTGGCGTACAAGCTTGACTACCACCTGAGATGTCATTAGTACCCCCGGTGTTCCATGTGTCCATGTTGTAGAAGGTAGTTGGAGATTCGTCCGCTATCGTACGAAGAAATTCCATTTGCCATCCTTGATAGGCAAGTCTGAAAGTTAAGAAATAAAGAAATTGCCTCCGTGAAAGCGTTATGACGAAACCAGCAAATTGAGGAAGCCACTTGGGAAGCTGAGGAAGAAATGAAAAAGAAGTACCCCCGTTTGTTTGAATAGCAATGAAATAGTTCTATGAAGTTGTTTCACATAAATTTTGTATCTATTGTTCAGCTAATGTAAAGGAATTCCTTTCTAATTATATGTTCATTATGGGGCTACGGTTGGTGTTGTTTTATGTTCTGTTGTGTCATTTGATCACATATATGTTGTTGCGGTATGTTTCTGGGATTCTCTGACAGGTGGATAGGCCTAGTTATAAGGGAAACTCTGCCGAAATTTCTGAAAAATTTAGGAGTTAGTCAAAATTTGGGAGTTAAAGATGTGTGAGAAAAGAGATAATTTATGCTAAGTAATTGCAGATTGACTCCACTTATCATTCGAGGACGAATGATCCTAAGTGGGGGAGAATGTAACAGCCCAAAAATTTGAAGTATTTAAGAACTATTAAGAAAGTTGACGTGCGATAATTATATAATTTTGTGTGTAGACGATGACTATTAACATGATGTATATCAATTTTATATAATAATAAGTGTATAAGGCAAGCATATATACATATCCTAAGGAGTTATGGGATGTACAACCTATCAAATGAAAGATCTTCAAGCCTAATTTCTAATACTTCAACTCGTTCGTCATTCAGACACTCCTTCCAGAAGTTATGACCAAATTACCAAAAGCAGCGCAGAATTTTACACTACCGCGACGCCCCATGCGGCGCGCCTCTGGGGAGGTACAAAGAGCATTAAAAACGTTTTCTGAGCACATTTTTCACAACCGCGGCGCCCCATGCGACGACCCACATGGCGCGGCTGTGTAAAAAATCAGGCTTTTGTTATAAAATGACCTCCTTTCGTCAAATAGATTCAAGGGACCATTTCTTGAGCAAAAATCAGATATTTTTAGAGTGAGAGAGTGCCCTAGAGTGAGAAAGTATCCCTCATCAATTCTTCTACAACTCTTGCTTAAATCTTGAAGGATTAACAAGGAAAATTACACTAGGTCTTCATCCTTGAGGTAAGATTCTATACCCTAACCTTTAATTTAGAATTTAGCTAAAGATGATACGGCATTAACACAGAAAAAAAACATGGCTAGTAGATAACTATTTTGTTATTGTAGAAAGCGATCAGTTCTTTTGATTTTGTTCGGGCTTGGAAAAGCTTCCTTTTTCAAATCCAGAAGTTACGGTAATTATCAATAATGTTTGTGGGTATTGGAGTTGTTATCTTGCTTGCAAGTGTTGTCAAAGGTTGTAGGAACATTGTTGAGCTAGAAATGGTAAAGTATGAGTTGTGGGTTGATGAAATCCTCTATAAAAGGACCTTAAAGATTTAACGCACTCATTGTGTTTGATAAAATTCTCAAATGAGCTAGAATTATGAATATCTTCGTAATTTGTGTTCAATTTTGTTATGTCTCAAAATAGATTGAAGTTGCTACAATTTCCAAAATATCGTAGTAATTAAAGGAAAGTTCAAGAAAGGTATGTATGGCTAAAACCCCGTCTTTTAGAAATTGAGCTCCGTCAGTGTTTGTGTAAATACGGTAAGATTAAAGTTGAATTATTGTATTGATTGTTGTTTCACATGAATTTGGGATTGCGACCTTATATGCGTGAAAGATGTATCTCAATATGATTAATGTGCTATTCTTGATAACTTGAAAATGTGCAAGGAATATGAATCAAGTATTGAAATGCTTAGACCTTAAATTGAGATTGAAGTTGCATATATTGTGCCATCTATGTGAAGTCTCACTATGCTTACAATTTTATTTGCTCTTGTGTGCACATATTATCCTAAATTACAAGCCTAACATTGAAAGTGGAAATGATGTGATAATTGTGGCCCTAAGTGCCAATGCGTTGATATGATAGATGTGAAATAAAGATTCAAATGTGATGATTAATGAGAAAGGAACAACGCCTAGGTAAGGCGGCCTAGCCGATCGGGCCGTGATCGGATACCATACCGCACACATGGTGGTAATGTGCTGATATTGAATTTCGGAAAAAGGAAATGAAATGGTGATTGAAGTATATGTCTCAAATGAGGCAACCTAGCCGATCGGGTCGTGATCGAACTCCGCTCAAGATAGCGGTGGTATTGTGAACAATGTTGAACAGTATGAAATGTCCCAAACTAAAAGCTATGGAAACATGATGTGAAAATTGTATGATTCTTTTACCTTGATAATGGTGTGATCGTTTAAAACTTTTGAGTTATACTTGTGATTTCCTTATTTTTGTATGAAAGTTCTTTCTAACTAGATGATGTTTAGTTATACATACTAGTACTATTCAATGGTACTAACGTCCCTTTTGCCAGGGGCGTTACATTTTTAAATGAATGTAGGTGGCTCCATTACGGATAGGGCCGATCGCGCGTAGCGGAGTACCTTCTTCTCAAAGTCTTGGTGAGCCCTTTTCTCCTTCAAGGGGGTTATATTGCACATCTTTCGTTATGGACTTCCACTTTTGAGGTATAGCCGGAGTCTTGTTGCCGATATTATCACACTTGTCTTTTGTATCCTTAGAGGCTCCGTAGACGTATGTGTGGGTTATGTACGGGTGTTGGATGGGTTTATGAACTATGTTGTAATTATAACTCTTGCTTCTCTAAAGTGTAATCGTATGGAATCTTGGAAACTTAACTACGGTTTAAGGTTGTATTATAAAATGAACCAACAATGTTGAATGTACTATCTTTCCTATTGTCTAAATAAACGAAAGCATTGTTTCCTTAATCGTATTAAGTTGGGTAGAAAGTGTATGTTAAGTCTTGCTCAGTTGGGTTCACTCGATTGAGCGCTAGTCGCGCCTCCCGAGGTTGGGGCGTGACAATAAAAGTCAAGAAGAACATGAATTTGACATTGAAATTGAGGTTCTAATGGAGCAGGTTAGAGTAGAACACCAATAATCTATCCAACTAGAATTTGAGGATTCCGATGTTCAAGAAGTAACACTAGAGTCAACCAAGGACATTGAAGATACAAATTTAGTTGACTCTAGTGTGATTGGTTTTGAGGAGGTCAAAAATCATGAAGTTCATGTATTTGAGCGTGTTGGACCTCATTTCAAACACTTCTCTACATTATGTTCAGATGGTGAAAAGGGAATGGATACTTACGAGCATAAAAAGGATTTCAAGGAAGAGGTAGATGAGCCTTAAATTTTGAAATTCTCAAGGCCGTCTAGGTAAGGTGACACTCCTCGGTCGAGAGCCAAAAAGTGCATAAGACTTTATCTAATTTTTGGCTCACAAGAATTTGTACCGCCCCAAGAGCATAATCATAAGATTGAAGCAAAACTTGGGATTCAATTCATAAGCTCAAGGTGGAGGCAGAAAGTGATTCATGTCGTACCGCGACGTTAAATCAAGCGTTTGTTGGGGGCAACCCAGCTTTACTGCTTTTTATTTTTATTTTTTATTATTATTTTTTTAATTGTATTATTTTTGTAGTGTCAATTTTTGATTTCTAGGAGAATGAAAAGCAAAGCTATTGGAAGAATGCAACAGCAAACCAGATGGTTGAAACTAAGTATGAGGTACCTGCACGCAGGACCAAGCTTGGGAGAAGTCTGAGTATCCCATGAGCTGTTGATGCTTCGGCTGTTGGCCTACCTGGGAATTTCTGTCACCTTCTTGTTATTTATGGTGTGCATTGGGGACAATGCACAATTTAAAGTGTGGGTGAAGAGACTGTTTGGGTAGTTTTCTATGTTAATTGCATTATTTTATGCGCGTTAAAAAAAGTCAAAAGAAAATTAGGTAGAAATTATCCCTGTTGGTTTTTCTTATGGCCACGGTTCTTTTCCAAGGGCTGACATTTGAACCAGGTAGTAGTTTTTCTTTTCAAGTAGAATTTTCAAAAAGTTTTGGACTTTTCCCAACGATGGTCTTCCTAGACAGTTTTCTTGAGAGTTTAAAGTCTAAAGAATGTTTTTCCAACTGATAATGGAATGGGAAGAACTTGAGTATCTATGCTTTTTGACATGTTTTATGTTAGGGCTTAGAGCTCGAGCATTTTCACTAAGTACTTTCTTCTTTATTCTTGTGACTATATGCCTTGAGAATGTATGTGTTTCTTTTGATGCTTGGGCTCGTCTATTGACTCCTGATTTTACTTCATAGTGTTTGGATTATTTCATGACTGTACTAGTTGCTTTAACTTGAGAGTGGGGTGTGAGCCGTCCTGAGTAAGTCATGTGCATTGTGTGAGGTGAGATTTTGGTTGTACTCTGTGACATCCCTTGTTAGTCTAGAATTTGCCACGTGTGTGAGTCGAAGCGAAATAAAGTCTTGTGAGTTTAGGAAATGATATAGGCATTTCTTTGATTGATCCTTCAGTCTATTTGCCTAACAGTGATAAAATATTATCATTTGTTAGCACATTTGAGCCTGTAAACCTTTTCTTTGGTACCCACATTATAAGATGAATCCCTTTTGTTCTTAATGAAATCTTGTTGAACCTTTACCTCCCAGAGCACTTAAATCTCTAGTAATGGAAAAGAGATTTGGTAGTTTTTGAGTGGAACCATAGAAAGGCCAAAAGGTGCATGTGTATATGGAGAAAGCCACTAGCTGGAAATACTAATTTATGGAGGGTGTTGAAAAGATTTAAAAAAACAAAATCCTCCAATTCACTATGATATGTGCTAGTGATTATGTAGATGTGCTTAAAGTCAATGGGCTACGTTATTTACGGTTTCATAGCAATATGTTGAGTGATCATGAAGAGGATGTGCTTAAAAGTTAATATGTGTTGTATTAAAAGTGCTTAGGAGGGTTAGTAACTATTATTCATATCTATCTTATCCGTCAATAGCCTACATTACAACCCATGAAAACCTAATTAATCCTAGAATTTGCGAGTTTAAATTAGTAGAGACTTACATTATGGGCAAGCCTATGGTACGAGCTTTGGGGAATATGAGTTTCTTTGCGAGAGTGAGTGAATTCCTTCATTATGTGAGTCCTTAAATTATACTTGTATTCATATTTGAGTGTGCGGACGGATTACTCTCTTTGTTTTGCTGGTGAGGGCACATGCTTTACAATGAATTGGCAAGGAACTCGTATCTTTAGTTTGCACAATAAGCGAGTCACAAAGAAGAATGTAGTGGAGTTAATATTTGAGGCTAGGATGTTAGAAGAGTCACATAAATATTTTAAATAATCTTGGCATGAGTTTAAAACTTGAGGAAATGTATGTAGAGTGCATATGTTGAGTTCTAACCGTTGATACAAACCATTGTCATTGGTGTGATGCTTGAGTATGTTTTGAAATGTATTTCTTGCCTATGCACTTAATTTTAAGTTGCTCGAGGACGAGCAAGAGTTTAAGTGTGGGGTGTTGATAAAAGATGAAAAGTGCATATTTTTTAGTATATTTGCATATTAGTTTTTGTGTGAGTCGCGAGAGTTACATGGTTTTTGAAGTGAAATATACTCATTAAGTATTTCTTATATGTAGGAACGAATTTGGATGATAAATGATCAAAAGATGATAATTCAACAGAAAAAGAAGAAATTGAAGGATTGGGAGCTCGTCTATTCTCGTGCGTGGCATGAAGACGGATGCAAAAAAGGAGAAAAGTGAAGGCACAAAACAGCGAAGCGAATCAAAAGCACTGATCTCTTTGCGAAATGGAAGAATTTCAAAAGCTGAATCCGCGTCAAAGGTCGCACGCTGCGCGAAGTCAGAAGCAGATTCCAGCTTCTCCCATCCGAAGTTGGATTGAAAAATTCCGTCCCTCATCAACCCTAAGTGATATAAATACATCTTAAAATACAAATTTGAGGGAGGAGACACTACTTTAGGGTTAGACAACACCCTTGGAGGCAAGAACATGCTAGGATCAAGGAGGAAGATTCAACTACGAGTTTTTCCCCTTTTCTTTTCCTATTTTATTGTTGGTTATGAATTTGAGTATTGTGTTGTCATATACTTTTATGAATATCTAATTTGTTATCTAGAGTTTTGATAGAACCTTTTGTAGGATTAATTCTTGTTATGTTTTAATATAATTTAGCCTTTGAATTTATCTATTTGTTCAACTACGTGTTTGTTTCTGTTGATTGAATGGCCATCAATTGACCATGCCTCTTTAGTGTGTACTCCTCGAGAGAGAGTACATACTTAGGTAGTTGTACAAAGAGAATTATGCAACTTCTAAGAGAGTTTGAAGATCTTATAGCAC
Organism: Nicotiana tabacum; assembly: GCF_000715075.1. NCBI lineage: Eukaryota > Viridiplantae > Streptophyta > Magnoliopsida > Solanales > Solanaceae > Nicotiana > Nicotiana tabacum. Next base: position 140,100,465 of record NC_134087.1, on the reverse strand, counting down.
AATTAATTGAGATAAAATGTTGTACAACTCTTTCTATAGATATTAATTTATATTATTATATTGAATTTTAGATTATGCTCAAATCTTTCTAGATGAGATTTTGTCCTTACATTAGACTCCACCCTTGACATTATTCTTTTAGTTTTATCTTTTATCTCTTAATTAGATATAAAACTTTTGTTCTTTTAAGCGTCTTAACTTGTTTTGAGTTTCCTGTTCTATGAATCTTTGTTTGGACTACACTAGATTGTTCCAGTTTTCCTCTTGTACTTCGATGACTTTTTTCATATATCTCGCACTATTCTTTCCTTTCTTTCTCTGGTTCTACATCATCAACTCTGCCCGAAGAAGGTTATCTGGAATTGGATCATCTTATTTTTCTTTTTGACGTAATTTGTCGACTGATGGAGGGTGTATTTGGTATGAAGGAAAATATTTTTCGAAAAATGTTTGTCAAGTTTTCCATGTTTGGTTGGCTTAAATGTTTTGGAAAATATTTTTCTCATAAACTAATTTTCCTCTAATTGGAGGAAAATGTTTTCCCTATCAAAAAAAGGGAAAATATTTTCCAAAATTCTTTTCAACCTTCCCCACCCTATTCCCCATCCCTATCAACCCCCAACAACCCACCCCCCACACCCTTAGCCCCTGCCCCAACCCCACCCTTAGTAAAAATATTATTAATAGTATTTTCTTTTCATGTTATAGATAGATTTTTTTTTATTTTCACAAATGAGTATTTTCTTTTCATGATATATAAAAGTATTTTTTTTATTTTAACAAAAAAGTATTATTTTTCATGATATAGAAAAAGTATTTTCTTTCATTTCAACAAAATGAGTATTTTCTTTTCATGATGGAGCAGTATAGGGAGAGAAAAAAGGACTTGCATATAGTGTTCATCGACTTAGAAAAGGCGTACGATAAAGTATCAAGGGAGGTTTTGTGGAGATGTTTGGAGGCTAGAGGTGTACATGTTTCCTATGTTAGGTTGATTAAGGACATGTATGATGGAGTAAGGACCCGAGTGAGGACGGTGAGTGGGGACTCAGACCATTTTCCGAGGGGGCTCGGACCATTTTCCGATTATGATGGGGTTGCATCAGGGGCCAACACTCAGCCCGTTTTATTTGCTCTGGTGATGGGCGTATTGACGCGCCTCTTCCAAGGGAAGATGTCGTGGTGCATGCTATTTGTAGATGATATTGTATTGATTGACGAGACGCGAGGCAGTGTGAATGCGCAATTAGAGGTATGGAGGCAGACCATGAAATTTAAAGGTTTCAAGTTGAGCAGGACCAAGACAGAATACTTAAAGTGTAAGTTCAGTGGAGAGACTCTAGGAGGGGAAAGGGAGATGAAACTGGACTCGCAGGTCATCCCTAGGAGAGGAAGTTTTAAGAACCTCGGGTCTATTATTCAGGGGGATGGGGAGATTGATGAAGATGTCAGACATCCTATTGGGGGCAGGATGGATGAAATGGAGACTCGCTTCTGGTATTTTTTGTGATAAGAAGGTACCTCCGAAACTTAAGGGTAAGTTCTACAGAGTCATGGTCAGACCAACGATGTTGTATGGGAATGAGTGTTGGCCAACCAAGATTGCTCATGTCCAGAAGATGAAGGTAGTAGAGATGAGGATATTGAGATGGATGTGCGGGCATACCAGGTCATATAGGATCAGAAATGAGGTTATTCGCAATAAGGTAGGTGTGGCCTCTATTGAGGACAAGATTCAGAAAGCGCGACTTAGGTGGTTTGATCATGTGAAGAGGAGGAGCATGGATGCCCTGGTGAGAAGGTGTGAGAGGTTGACATTGGAGGGCCTACGGAGAGGTAGAGGTAGGCCAAAGAAGAGGTGGGGAGAGGTGATTAGGCAAGACATAGCGCAGCTTCAGCTGACCGAGGACATGATTCTTGATAGGAAGGTATGAAGGTCGAGAATTAGGATAGTGGAGTAGGTAGTGTAGAGTGTTCATAACATTATTATTGGCACTCAGTCTCGTTTTTTGTTGGTAGTAGGTTTTTATGACTAACCGTTGTTTTCTTTTATTGTTGATCACTTTACTGTCTTGTTATTTTATTTTACCTTTATATGGCTTTTTGATACTGTCCCTTCTTGCTTATATTTTCATTATTGAGGTGCTTATACTATCCTGAGTCGAGGGTCTATTGAAAACAACCACTCTATCCTCAAAAGGTAGGGTTAAGGTCTGCGTAACCCTTCCTAAACCCCACCGTGTGGGATAATACTAGGTGTGATGCTGTTGTTTTTGTTGCTGATGTACAAAAAGTATTTTTTTATGTCACGACTCCAATTTCCCTCCGTAAGATATCGTAACGGCACCTAATCTCAAAGACTAAGTAAGCCTAACAACATGCAAATTAATTGAAATAATACTAAATATAATTCTCAAACTCAACAATTTTATAAAACCAACTTCACAATTCAGCATATACAATTCCGAGACCCAGTGAAATACAAGTAACAAACTCTAATTATGAATACTAGATAATATTATACATCATGTCTATATATAAAGGATAATGAAATGAGAGATCTAGAGAGAGGAGGACACTGAGGCCTGCGGACGCCGGTAGGTATACCTTGAAGTCTCCACAGTAGAATCCCAACTAATGCCTAGGCTGGTAAGAAGTACCTGGATCTTCACAAAAAGACGTGCAGAAGAGTAGCATGAGTACACCATAACGGTACCCAGTAAGTGCCAAGCCTAACCTTGGTAGAACAGTGACGAGGTCAGGTCAAGGCCCTACTGGAAGTAATAAAAGACTAAACAAATGTAGGCAGACATCAATGAAATTAAAACAACGAATAGTATAACAAGGTTATCTACACAGAACTAAGAAAATAGTGCAACACAGAGAAAGACAATTAATAGTATGTTGAGAAAACAACGATAAAAGACAAGTACAAAAGAATGGGGAAATATCAACAAGGTTCACTACCGAGGTACCGCCTCGTAGTCTCAAATCACAATCTTTCCTTATATGACCGCGGGAGCCTTTACATTTGGTTTTGAAAATCATTTTCCTGAAATAGCATCTCACGTTTTAGCCCACCTTATCACAGCGTATGGCTTTTAGTAGTTCCCCTACTAGCCACGTGTATCAAGCGCACCTTATATCACCGCATGCATTTCAACACCCACACCTTATACCACCGCATGCCTATCAATATCATAATGTGTCACAAATTACACCTCAAATGCCCAATGTCATAATTTGCCAAAGAAACCAAAAAATTAATAGAAATTCACAATAAGGAGCCCACGACTCAACCACAATGTACACAAAGTCTCAACAATAATAACCAAATGAATAACTCAACAGAATGATACTTCACAACTTAACACTTTGCCTCAATAGGAAATCACGACCTTTGCAACTCAATACCAATTTCAACAATAAGATATTCCAAGAAATAGCAATTTCAAGTAAGAATTCAACAGCTAAATAATGAATAAGGAATAAGAAAATAAGAATTTCAGCTAAACAAGTAGAGCAATTAGCAAGTAAGAGATAGGACAAGTAGACATGTGGAACTAGACTAAATATGATGTCTATGACATGTTAAAGTAACTCAATTAAAGCATGAAAGAAATCTACATAGCTAAAAATTGGAAATTTCAACACTTAGTCCATGTACTCACTCGTTACCTTGCGTACACGGCTTTCACATATCACATTTATCAAAGCAATACCAAATCTGAAGGGCTAATTCCCTCACACAAGGTTGGGCAAGTCACTCACCTCAAATCACACTAAATCAATCAACTAGAAGGCCTTTCCCTCGGTTTTCGAACTCCGAACGACACGAATCTAGTCAAAGCAATTTTGTACAATAAATATAACTATAGAAAACTAATTCAAACAATGAAATTATGATCTTTACAAAGAATTGAAAAATCAACCCAAAAAGTAAACCTCGGGCCCCCGTCTCGGAACCCGACCAAAATTACAAAAATGGAACACCCATTTGATATCGAGTCCAAACATACAAGAATTATTCAAATCCAACCTCTTTCGCCTTTCAAAACTCAAAAATTTAGGCTAAGAAGTTCAACCACTTTTCCCCAATTTTCCAACTCCAATCCTTAATTACATGATAAGAACAGTGATAGATTCGATTAATTAAACCAAAATCGAGTTAGGAATTCTTACCCTAATGATCTCTCTGAAAATCCCTCGAAATTTTGCCTTAAACCGAGATCTCTAAGTCCAAAATGTTAAACATGGAGTAAACCCTCGATTTCAAACTTAAGTTCTGCTGCCTAGGGATTCCTTCTTAGCGAACGCGGAAAATGCCTCGCGTTCGTGAACCACAAATATATTACTGCCTATATTTACTCTTACGCGAACATGAGGATCAACTCGTGAACACAGTGACAAAATTTCTCAAGCTTCGCAATTGCGAATCCCTTCTCGCGAATACATAGACCAACGCGTGAGTCCCCACCCCAGGCTGCCTTTCCTTTTCGCAAACGCAGATCCTAGTCCGCGATCATAGTGCACAAGGTCCTGGCCCTTCGCGAATGCATGGCCTTCTTCGCGAACGTGAAGGGTAAACATCTAGAGAATCTCATAATACTCTACGCGAACGCGGGAACATCTTCGCGAACGCGTAGAAGAAAACCATAACTGAGAAAAACTAGCACTTCAGTTATTCCTCAATGACCCGAAATGTGCCGAACATGGTCTGAATTACACCCAAGGCCCCCAAGACCTCAACCAAGAATACCAACAAGTCCTAAAATATCATGCGAATGCGCTCGAAGCGTCACATCACATCAAACAACACCAGAATCACGATTCACGCATCGATTCAAGCCTAAGAACTTATGAACTTTCGAATTCCAAAACTAATGCCAATTCATGCCAAAACAACTCCGATTGACTTCAAATTTTGCACACAAGTAATAAATGACATTATGGATCTATTACAACTTTAAAATCGGGATCCTACCCCGATATCTATAAAGTCAACTCTCGGTCAAACTTTTCAAATCTTTCAAAACTTAATTTTTCCTAACTTCGCCAATTCACGCTTAAACGATCTACGGGCCTCCAAATCCACATCCGATCGTGCTCCTAACTCTAAAATCACCATATGGAGCTATAGGAACCGTCAAAACTCCATTCTGGAGTCTTCTTCACCAAAGTCAAACTACGATCAACTATAATAACTTAAACCTCTATCTTAGGGACTATGTGCCCCATTTTACTCCGAAACTTTCCCGACCTTGAAATCAAGCACCCCGACAAGTTATGTAACCATAATATAACATAGAGGAGGCAATAAATAGGGGATCGAGGCTAGTACACTCAAAATGATCGACCGGGTCATTACATCCTCCCCATTTTAAAACAAACGTTCGTCCTCGAACGAGTATAGAGACATATCTGAAGTGGTGAAAAGATGAGGATAACGGCTACACATATCATGATCAGTCTCTCAAGTAGCCTCCTCATCTTGCTGAACCCTCCACCGAACCTTTACTGAAGCAATATTCTTCGACCTCAACCTTCAAACCTTCCTGTCCAAAATGGTCATCGGCTCCTCAACATAAGATAAATCCTTATCCAACTGGACTGAGCTGAAATCCAACACATGAGACGGATTGCCATGATACTTCCGGGGCATAAAAACATAGAATACTAGATGAACTACGACTAGACTTGGTGGTAGTGCAAGCCTGTAAGCCACCTCTCCAATCCTCTCAAGTATCTCAAATGGTCTGATATACCTAGGGCTCAACTTGCCCTTCTTCCCGAACCTCATAACACTCTTCATGGGCAAAATCTGGAGCAAGATTTTCTCCCCAATCGTGAATGCAACATCACGAACCTTTTGATCCGCATAACTCTTCTATCTAGACTGGATTGTACGAAGTTGATCCTGAATCAATTTAACCTTCTCCAAAGCATCCTGAACAAAGTTTGTACCCAATAGACTAGCCTCACCCGGCTCAAACCAACCTACTAGAGATCAACACCGTCTACCATACAAAGACTCATGTTGGGGCATCTGAATGATTGACTGGTTACTATTATTGTAGGCAAACTCTGCAAGCGGCAAGAACTGATCCCAAGAATCCCCAAACTCCATCACGCACGCACAAAGCATAGCCTCCAATATCTGAATAATGTGCTCGAACTAACCGTCTGCCTGAGGGTGAAATGATGTACTCCTCCACCCACGTGCCTAACTCATGTTGTACGACTCTCTAGAACCGAGATGTAAACTATGTACCCCAATCAGAGATGATATATACCGGCATGCCATGAAGCTTGAGAATCTCATGAATATAGATCTGAGCCAGCTGCTTTGAAGAATAAGTAGTCACCACTGGTATGAAATGAGCCGATTTGGTCAATCTATCCACAATTACCCATACTGCATCGAACTTCCTCCGAGTATATGGGAACCCAACAACAAAATTTATAGAAATCCGCTCCCATTTCCACTGTGGATTCTCTAGCCTCTAAAGCAATCCACCTGGCTCATGCTTCACACTCTGACAATTTAGGCACTAAGCTACATACTCCATTGTGTTCTTCTTTATTCTCCTTCACCAGTAGTGCTGCCTCAAGTCCTGATACATTTTGGTGGCACCCGGATGAATAGAGTACCGCGAACTGTGAGCCTCCTGGAGAATCAACTCATGTAAACCATCCACATTGGGCATACATAGCCTGCCCTACATCCGTAACACACCGTCATCCCCAATAGTGACCTCCTTAGCATCACCGTGCTGAACCGTGTCCTTGAGGACAAGCAAATGGGGGTCATCAAACTGACGCTCTCTGATACGATCATAAAGAGAAGAACAAAAAACCACACAATCCAAAACTCAGCTTGGCTCCTAAACATCTAGCCTAACAAACTGGTTGGCCAAGGCCTGAACATCCAATTCTAATGGCCTCTTCAGCGCTGACAGATATGCTAAACTATCCCAGCTCTCCACCTTGCGACTCAAGGCATCGACCACTACATTTGCCTTCCCAGGATGATATAGAATGGTGATATCATAGTCCTTAAGCAACTCTAACCACCTTCATTGCTTCAAGTTAAGATCTTTCTGTTTGTACAAATGTTGTAGGCTCCGGTGCTCGGTGCAGATCTAATAAGGGACATCGTACAAATAGTGCCTCCAAATCTTCAAGGCAGGAACAATAGCTGCTAACTCAAGGTCATGGACATGATAGTTCTTCTCATTCACCTTCAACTGTCTAGACGCGTAGGAAATCACCCTACTGTCTTGTATCAATACCGCATTGAGACCAATACATGATGCATTACAGCATACAATATAAGACCCCAAACCTGAAGGCAATACCAACATTGGGCTGTAGTCAAAATTATCTTGAGCTTTTGAAAGCTCTCCTCACAATCCTCAGTCCAGCTGAACGGAGTATCGTTCTGGGTCAATCTGGTCATAGGTGCAATAATAGATGAGAAACCCTCTATGAATTGACGGTAATAACCTGCCAAACCAAGAAAACTTTGGATCTCCGTAGTTGATGACAGTTTGGGCCAACTCTGCACTTCTTCAATCTTCTTCAGATCTACCTTGATCCCCTCACTCGCCACTACATGACCCAAAAATGCCACTGAATCAAGCCAAAATTCACACTTTGAAAATTTTGCATATAACTTCTTTTCTCTCAAGGTCTAAAACATGGTCCTCAAGTGCTGCTCATGGCCTTCCCCACTCCAGGACTATACCAGGATGTCGTCAATTAACACAATAATTAATGAGTTAAGATAGGGCCGAAATACATTGCTCATCAAGTGTATGGAAGTTGTTGTGGCGTTGGTCAGCCCAAAAGACATCACAAGGAACTCGTAATGACCGTACTGAATCCTGAAGGCAGTCTTTAGGATATCTAGATCCCAAATCTTCAACTGATGATAGCCTGAACGTAAGTCAATCTTGGAGAACACTCTAGCACCTTGTAGCTGATCAAATAGGTCATCAATACGTGGCAATAGATACATGTTCTTCATTGTAACCTTGTTCAACTTGTGATAATCAATGCACATGCTCATAGAACCATCCTTTTCTTTACAAACAAAACCGGAGCACCTCAAGGTGATACACTGGGCCGAATGAAACCCTTATCAAGTAACTCATGCAACTACTCCTTTAACTCCTTCAACTCTGGTGGGGCCATATGATATGGATGAATAGAAATGGGTTGAGTGCCCGATAGCAAATCAATACCAAATTCGATATCCCTGTCGGACGACATGCCCGGAAGATCCGCCGGGAATACATTTGGATAATCCCTCACTACCTAAACTAATTCAACGGTAGGAGTATCAATACTGATATCTCTCACATATGCTAGATACACATCACACCTTCTCAACCATCCGCTAAGCCTTTAAAAATGAGATAACCCTGATAGGAACATAATCTAAAGTACCTCTCCACTCTAACTGTGGCAAACCAGGCATAGCCAACATCACAGTCTTGGCATGATAGTCAAGAATAGCATGATAGGGCGATAACCAGTCCATGCCCAAAATAACATCAAAATCTACCATACTGGGCAACAATATATCTGTTTTAGTCTCAAAACCACCAAGAACAACTAAACACGACGATATACATGGTCAACAATAATAGAATCTCCCACAAGTGTGGACAAAAATACATGAGGACTCAAAGAATCACAGGATACACCTAAATATCGAGCAAAGTAAGATGATACATAGGAATAAGTAGATCCTAGGAAAATGTTGATGCATCCCTATGACAAATCGGAACAATACATGTGATAACTGAGTCGAATGCGACTCAGTTATGTCCTAGTAGGAACAACATAATATCTAGCCTGGCCTCCCCCTCTAGGGCGACCTTTACCTGCCCGACCTCCACCTCTAGCTGGTTGTGAATGTTGTTTACTTTGAAAATGATAATTACAATTAAATTTGATTTTGTGGTTCTAAAAATACGTGATTTATTTTTATGCTAGTTGTTAAGCAATAGATGCTAAGTGTGAGTTAGGGAAATGAGATAGGAGCTCAAGGACAGTATGTTATGCAAACCGAATAGCCGTAACTCGGGATCTCGAGTTGGCCTACGCTGGGCCTCGAGGTCGAGTTAAAGTGCCTGACTGGGGATGGTCGATGAAGGACTAACAGTTCTAAGGACCTTGATGATGGCTCTTTATGATCAATAATGAGTAAAAAATGAAGAACAATCAATAAAACACAATAAATGTAAGCAATAAAATAAAACTTGTACTATTCTTGCAGGCGTTGTCAGCTTTGACCACGTGCCTTGGGAATTTCTCTCTTGTCCATGATAGCCACCGATTTGTGCTGCCTCCAGATTGAGCATTGGGAACCCTCGGGGTCGAACCTCGACTTGTGCCTTGAGCTTTCTGGAGACGGGCTATGGAATGTCATAATGAACATAAAATTGGACTCTCCGATTTTAGCCATATAAAGGTAGTCCCCACATTTCTTAGAGTGAAAATGATAAGAAACGGTCTTCAAAACCTTGCCTCTTTGATACTTCCGTCATGATGTCAGTTCCGCTATATCAAGCGATTGATGCGACAAAAAGGGTGTCTAAAGGTCGCATCCATACAACCCTTGAAAAGCCTTTGAATTGATTACAATAGTTGGCTATCTTTTGACCTGCTCCAACGTACATGATTGGCCTCTATAAATACTTCTTCCTTTGCCCCTTATTTTCCACTGTATCATCAATCCTTCAAAAGAGTTCTTCTTACTTATCTCTTGTGTTTTTTCTTTGATTACAATCTTTTCTCTCTCCCGAAATCTTTTAACAAGAATGGTGAAAACTTCCACCTCTGTACCTCAGGAAGATGTGCCTTCCTCTTCTTTACACTCGTCTAAGGGCAAGGCAACAGTACCCCCTCATCTTCAGGAATACATCCTAGGACCCTACGAAATGACCTCCGATTTCAAGGTTGACAAGCCTTCTTCGAAGCCGGGATAGTGTGAACCCATGTCCCGATATATTAGTTTAGTAGTAGATGCCGAGAAAGTGAAGACTGACTGCCGCTGGGGGAACACAGTGCTGGTGGAGATTCCTTCTCGAGGAGAGGACACAACGACATACAAGGCGGGCTTCCTTAGTATGTATACCTATCCATTTACTCTTGGCCCGGTGGAGCCATCCTCGCCTTCAATGGACCCCATGATCCTCGACTTCTGCGAACAATATCGAGTGACTCTCGGCCAAATTCATCCATCGTTTTGGCGTATTGTTTAAATGATCAGATATTTTGCGAACATGATTTAGGGGATGCCCTTCACCCTGACCACTTGATCATAATGTACAGTCCCTGACTCTTCCGAGGGGGCCTGATTAAGCTCATATGTCGGGCCTTAAAGCCTTTTTTGCTTGCACTGACGAGGTTAGGGACAACGGGTGGATGAGCCATTTTGTCCGAGTTAGAACCTCGGACCTGATTCCAGTGGAGAAGATGTCGTTCCCTAAAAGGTGGAACATGAAACGTAAGTGGATACACTGATTAAGTATTTTCTTTTCCTTTTGGATAAATTTCCACAAGAATTGACTTCCTCCGTTGAGCAACTGACGCGGTATACCCTGGCACGGTTAGGGTTCTCTCGGGCTGGGTTATCTAGATAGATTTAACTTACCCATATGTTGAGCGCGTGTGGCGCGACCTGTCTAGGGCTCGATGGGAGGCCAAGAACCACGGTGAGCCCTCACTTTTGCTATAATTGAATCTCTCAGAAGAACTATCACCGATTGTGCCCCATTCCCTGTGTTTATATTTTATATTTGTGCAGGTCTGGGAGAGGCCTCCTTAATGAGAGAAGCACCGCTTGGGGAAGATGATACCCTGAAACCTGACAAAGAGAAAAAAAAATGAAGGAAATCATCGACTGAGCCTTCGAAATCCAAGAAGGCCAAAGTGGAAGAACCTAAGGCTGATTTAGCAGCCTTAACTCTAGAAGTATCGGGGAGTCCCCAAGGTGAAGGCGAGGAGAAAGATGATTCCTCGGTAGCATCCGAGGGAGGAGAAAACCTGACCGTCCCACACATTACTGAGCCAATGGCTTCTAAATCAGAACTTGATGCTGTTATTGTCCTACCTCGGGCTGAAAAGGCCTTCTAGGGTGTATTGGTTAATGTTCCCGATCCGGTTGACGGCCAAAATATTCCTCGAGCTGAGGTGCATTTGGTAGGCAGTTCGGAGGAGCCTAGTTTTGAAGCTCTCCAGAAACAAGAGACGGCCCCGATTGATCCAGACGGGGTTATTGAAGTGAGGGATTCTCCTCCAAGGGAGATGCAGGATGCCCAAAATAAAGAATCTTCCTATGTGGAGGCACCCGTCGGAGATAAAGATGTGTTTGAAAGGCTTTTTGTTGTGCCCGAGGAAAACCCTGAGCTCGACGCCTCACATATTTTCAGTGAGATCGATAGGCTCTGTGAGCAGGTAGATTTTTTGTAAATTCTATTCGCCGTCCTGATCTTCATCTCTCTAACTTTGTTTCTTTCACAATTCCAGGCCAAGGTGCTTTATAATCAGACTTTTGCCAGGTTTCAAGCCGAGTTGACTTGCTACAAGGGTGAGCGCAGGAAGCTCACCTTGGAAGACGATGAGCTTAGAGCTCTTTTTACCAAGAAGGAGGAGGAATTCCGTGGCCTTCGGGATTGTTTGGAGGCGGCGTCCCGAGAGAGGACTCATCTCATTGAGCAGGTTATATAGTTTCCATTTGTTTTTGTCTACATGCTTACCCGACTTTAGTGTTTTAACACCTTTGGGCTGATCTATACAACTTAAGAAGAAAGATGTCCTAATGAGGGAGGAGCTCCGAGCCAGAGATTCTAAAATTCTCGAACTCAAATGGCAGGTGAGTGAGATAGCCTCTAAGAGAGATACCCTCCAAGGGAAGGTGGTCTCGGTGGGACATCAACTTCATGATGTGAGGGAGGAGAGTAATAAGTATAAAGATATTCACACTGAGTTGGTTTCTGCGCTATCTGGGGTAAGGGTTGAAGCCGAGGCACTCGTATCCTCGTACAAAGAGGATGTTGTTGTTGCAAATGCTCAAGCCAAGAAGGTGTTTGAGGAGGCCGAGCTGCAATTGACCTGAGCCATAGAACATGCCCGGTTAGAATCTCAGAGGCAAGCTCTCGAGGATATACATGCATGAGGCATTGATTTGTCTGCCGAGATCGAGAGGGTAAAGACCCTAGAAGAGGAGGCTGCGACCCTTCTTACTTCTGAAGGTGAGTTGAGTAGTGGCTCAGAATATGATGAAGAAATCCCCGAAGGGGAAGAGGCCATTGAAGACCTGGGGGCCGTGGCAGGAGCTGTCGAAGGAATAACCTCCGAGGGAGCCATCGAAGGCATGGCCTCGGTAGTAGATTAGGGTTTTACTTGCTCTCTCCCTTGTAAGGGCTTTAGGCATAGGCCTTGTAAATGCACCCTTGTGAACTTTCTATATATAAAAAAGCCTTTCATTTTTTTTATCATTCCTCATTTTTCCTTTGCGTTTTAAGAATAAACTGTGATGCTTGTTGAAAATTGGTCCGAAAATTTGGACCTCAAATTAAACCCTTAGGTTCTTGGTACTGCTGAGCAATTTGTAACGGTCGAAAGTTGACCGTTTGGGGCTTAGTCCCCGAGTCAAGTCTCGACTTGAGTTCATCGACCTTTAGGTCTAAAAATCGGCCCTGAGGCTATTTGAGCCGGCCCTTAGGCTCTTACGCATTAGGTTGGTGCGACCTCTAATTGGCCCTGAGGCTCTTTTAAGCTGGCCCTTAGGCTCTTACGCGTTGGGTCGGTACACCTCTAATATAGGCTTGTGCTTAGGCTCTTATGCGTTGGGTCGGTACGACCTCTAACATAGGCTAGCACTTAGTCTCTTATGTGTTGGTTCGGTGCAACCTCTAATTGGCCCTGAGGCTCTTTTAAGCTGGCCCTTAGGCTCTTAAGTGTTGGGTCGGTATGACCTCTAATATAGGCTAGCGCTTAGGCTCTTACGCGTTGGGTCGGTATGACCTTTAACATAGGTTGATGCTTAGGCTCTTACACGTTGGGTCGGTACGACCTCTAATATGTCTTTATTTTTCCCTCGTTAAAGACTTTTTGAAATTTTTGTGTTCGTCCGACTCTTTGACGGTTTGATAAGAACCTCGATTGTGAGTTGTTATGTAATAATAAATGAGCACCTCGGGAGGTTTTATTCGATGTATGAATTGTTTTGAAGCCTTTTCATTGTTTGGAGCTGACATGATCGAAGCTCTTTTGTTTATGTCAAGGATAGCCTGATTAACCTATTCTTTTCGAAGTATTTTCGAAGTAATTAAAGGCCTGTGATTTTATGGCAACGGTCGGGCGTCCCCGAGTCGCGTTAGTTTGGCCGGAGCCTTGTGACCGTAGTCATTGTATTTGGTCGCAGCCTTTTAGTCCCCGTGTGAGGTAGCCTCTGTGTCTATATCAAGGGTATGCCTTTTTAGGGATCTTACAAGTTCGAATATATAGACTTGACTTTAAGATCGGGATTATGCTTTTTGTAAGGTCTTATAAGTTTGAACATGCCTTACTTGAGGTCTTACAGATAGGTTACTTGGCACAAGTATAATTCATGCCTTGCTTGAGGTCTTACAGATTTGGTATTGCCTTATGAAGGTCTTATGAGCTCGAGGTTGCCTTATGGAGGTCTTACACTGTTGATAATGCCTCATGGAGGTCTTACATTTTCTAGCATTGCCACAAGGAGGGGTTTCGGGCTCGAGGTTTCCCGCTTAGGGTCTTATGGCCTCGAGTTTTTGATAGCTCGATGCGGTGACAGTCGGCAACAGTCCCCGAGACATCGAAAGTTTTTGGCTCTGGAGTCGTTCCTTGTAAACTTGATGTTTCCTCATTGAGGGCTTATGAGCTCGAAGTTTCTTGCTTGGAGCTCTTATGTCTTCGAGTTTTTGGTGTAAGTTTCCGAGTGTTCGGGAAATTTTTTGTCCTGGGGCCATTTCTTGTGAAAATAGCAAACTTCTTTGAAGCGCAAAGTGTTTTGATGGAAAAAATATTCCTTGATTACTTGGCACAAGTATACATAGTTTTTGCCATCGAGGGTTCGATTATTCTACGCGGACACGGTATATTCACTATTAGAAATTCGGTAAATACCGACCAAAAAAACCAACCAACTTTGGTCGGTTATGGTCAATTACCGACCAAGATGCGACCAAATACGCTTGGGTGGTATTTTGATGGTCTTTTTAATATACCGACTACCGAACAACATTGATCGGTCCATTAAATTCAAAAAAAAATATTGCAAAAAAAACCTACCAAAGTTGGTCGGTATTTTCCGATCAAAGTTGGTTTGTATTTTAATTATGTAATCAAAAGATTCACCATCTGGGAATCAAAACAGGGTGTATACTGTGACAGGATACTATTCTACCACTAGATCATTGGTGCATTTTGTTTTAAGATTGTCTTATTTTTTATTTATACTCTCTAGTTGTATATTCGCACGAAAATAACCGACCAAAGTTGGTCGGTTTTATTAAAAAATAAAATACCTACCAAAGTTGGTCAATTTTTTAATATTTATTTTAATTGCAAAAACAGACCAAAGTTGGTCGGTTTCTTGAAAAATAAATTTTACGGGACTCAAAAATAGTTTCCCCCATTTTGCGCCAAAGAAAACTGATCAAAGTTGGTCGATTTCGTAAAAAAAATTAAAAATTAAAATATTTTGAAAAATCGACCAATTTTGGCTGGTTTTTTGACCGACCAAAGTTGGTTAGTTTTTTTGGTCGGTTTTTGCCGAATTTCTATTAGTGATTTGACCATTTGGCCCGATACATCATCTTCCTATCGAGACCCTCTTTGGCTTATTTTGATCTCTCCGATGAGGCAATCTTCCGGGGGGATGCCCCTCAGTATTCGAGGGTGGTTGGAGAGAAGCCTTGAATACTTGTTGAGTCCTCCTTTGGTAGCATATAAATGTAGCCTCGTTAAAAACCTTGCCGGTAAAAACCTTTTTTGGATAAAATCTGATCGAAGGAAAAGAGTGCAATGCATGATTTAAAACCCAAGGTCTTTGAGTCGGAGGATGTTTCGGTGTCTTCCATCAGCCACCTTAGCAGTAATAGAGTTTGAGCATTGATATTTTCCAATTTCTTGGAAGCTATTCTCCTTCCATGGTACCGAGCTTGTAGGACCCTTTGTCAATCACTCCGAGGACGCGGTACGGTTCTTCCCAGCTTGGGCCTAGCTTCCATTCATTAGGGTTTCGAGTGTTTAGGGTGACTTTCCTTAAGACTAAGTCCCTGACTCTGAAATGTCAGAGATTTGTTCTCCTGTTATAGTACCTTTCGATTCTTTATTTTTGTGTGGCCATTCGGACCAGTGAAGCTTCTCGCTTTTCATCTAATAGTTCGAGGGCTGCAGTCATGGCCTCGTTGTTTGAGCTCTCGGTGGCATGTCAAAAATTAGTGCTTGGCTCTCTGACCTCGACTGGTATCAAAGCCTTGGAGCCATACACCAGAGAGAAAGGCGTCTCTCCCGTGCTCGATTTTGGAGTTGTTTAATATGCATATAACACCTCGGGCAACATTTCTCTCCATTTTGCTTTCGCATTTTCTAACTTCTTTTTCAAGTTTTGAATGATGGTCTTGTTTTTGGACTCGGCCTGATCGTTTGCACATGGGTGGTAGGGTGTTGACATGATCCTTTTGATTTTATGGTCCTCGAGAAACTTTTGTTACTTTGCTTTTGATGAGCTTCTTCTCGTTATCACATGCTATCTCGGAGGGAATCCCGAATCGACACATGATATGGTCCCAGATGAAGTTAATGACTTCTTTTTCTCTTATCTTCCCGAAGGCCTGCGCTTTCACCCATTTTGAGAAGTAGTCAGTCATAAATAAAATAAATCTAGCCTTACATGGTGCCGTTGGTAGGGGTTGGTGGTTCCATGGTGACAAAACTGAATGTAGATGTTCACTGGGTTGGTGGATCATTGGTGCAAATCTCTTGCATTTGTCACATTTTCGGACGAATTCTTTAGTGTCCTTCTCCATGTTGTCCTAATAGTAGCCTGCTCTGATCACCTTTTGGACTAAGGAATCGGCACATGAGTGATTTCCGCAGGTGCTCTCGTGGATTTCTCGGAGCACGTAATCTGTGTCCCCCGGTCCATGGTATACTGCTAGGGGCCCATCAAAGGTTCTTCTGTATAGTGTTCCATTTTCGTCGAGTGAGAATCAGGCTGCTTTGGTTCGCAGGGCCATCAACTCTTTTGGGTCCACGGGTAGCTTCCCACTTTCCAAATAATTGATATATTTATTTCTCCAATCCCATGTCATGCTAGTGGAGTTGATCTCTGCATGGGCTTCTTCGATCACTGATTTGGATAGCTGAACAACAGACCCGGGGAGTATGTCATCTTCCTCGACAAATGATCCCAGGCTTGTGAGAGCATCGACCTCACTATTCTGCTCTCGAGGTATGTGGACCAGAGTCCATTCTTTGAAGCGGTGCAATGTGACTTGAATTTTGTCTAAGTATCTCTACATCCTGTCTTCTCGAACCTTGAAGTTCCCATTTACCTTATTTACCACCAGAATGGAATCACATTTTGCTTCAATGATTTCCGCTCCTAGGCCTTTAACCAATTACAGACCTGCAATCATAGCCTCATACTCGGATTTGTTATTAGTCGACATTGCAGCTTTTATAAATTGCCTAATCATGCCGCCCGTAGGTGGCTTCAGAACTATGCCGAGCCCAAACCCTTTCACGTTCGAGGCGCCATCAGTGAACAAGGTTCATACCTCCGAAGATGTACCCATTTTTAGTAGAAGTTCCTTCTCTACCTCGGGCACGAGGGCTGGCGTAAAGTCGGCCATAAATCCGCAAGAATTTGGGTCTTGATAGCCGTTCGGGGTTGATACTCGATATCGTACCCCCCGAGTTCGATGGCCCATTTGGCCAGTTGACCCAATAATTCGGGCGTATGCAATATGCTTCAAAGAGGATATGTCGTCAAAACACAAATATGATGGCATTGAAAATAAGGCTTTAATTTTCGAGATGCACTTATCAATGCAAGAGCTAATTTTTCTAGGTGCAGATATCTGGTTTTGGCATCTCCCAGGGTCTGACTTACATAATAAATAGGGAATTGTGTACCTTGTTCTTCTCGAACTAGCACACCACTTACTGCTACCTCGGATACGGACAGGTACAAATACAACGTTTCATCCTCCTTTGGGGTGTGGAGTAAAGGTGGGCTTGTCAGATATCACTTCAACTCCTCTAAGGCTCATTGGCATTCAGGAGTCCATTCGAAGCTCTTTTTCTTTTTGAGTAAGGAGAAGAAATGATGACTCATGTCTGATAACCTCGATATGAATCGGCCCAAGGCTGTTATCCGCCCAGTCAGCCATTGCACGGCCTTCACATTATTTACCATCGTGATTTCTTCGATGGCTTTGATTTTGTCAGGGTTGATCTCAATCCCCCTATATGACACCATGAAGCCTAAGAATTTGCCCGAACCCACTCTGAAGACACATTTCTCGGGATTGAGTTTCATGTTGTAGCTTCTGGGGATGTCAAATGTCTCCTGCAAATGAGTTAAATGGTCCTCTGCGCGCAGGGACTTAACTAGCATATCATCAATGTAAACTTCCATGGATTTGTCTATTTGATGTTCGAACATCTTATTAACTAGGCGTTAGAATGTGGCTCCCGTGTTTTTTAGCCCGAAGGGTATCACATTGTAGCAGTACGTACCGTACTTCGTGATGAACGAAGTCTTTTCCCTATCTTTGGGGTTCATCTGAATTTGATTATACCCCGAGTAGGCATCGATAAAGGTGAGGATCTTGTGGCCGGCCGTGGCATCAATCAAGCGGTCGATGTTGGGCAACAGGAATGAATCTTTGGGGCACGCTCTATTTAAGTCTTTATAATCTACGCACATTCTTAACTTATTCCCCTTTTTAGGAACTACCACCACATTGGCCAACCATTCGGGATATTTTACCTCCCCAATAGACCCTATTTTGAGGAGTTTTGTTACCTCGTCCTTGATGAACGCGTGTTTTACCTCCCACTGAGGTCTCTTTTTTTGCTTCACCGGTTTGAACCTGCGGTTGACACTAAGTTGACGGGTGGTTATTTCCGGCGGGATCCCTGTCATATCTAAATAGGACCAAGAAAAGCAATCGATGTTATTAATAAGAAATTGAATGAGTTTATTCCTGAGTTCGGGGGTTAATCCCGTTCTCAGGTATACTTTCCGATCTAGGAGATGCTCGATCAAAACAACTTGCTCCAGTTCTTAAGTTGTTGATTTTGTTGCATCCGATTCTTCGGGGGCAACGAAGGTTCGGGGAGCGAGGAAGTCTTCTTCATCGTCTTTGGGGGTCTGTTTGCCCTCTGGCTCCTCTGAGGTGGAGAGTATGGAAGTTGGTGCCTCCCTGTGAACCGCGAACATCTCCTTCGCTGCATGTTATTCTCCATATACCGTTTTTATACTGTCTTTTGTTGGAAACTTCATCATTTGATGAAGAGTTGACGGTACTTCCCTCATGTTATGTATCCATGGCTTTCCAAGCAATGCATTGTACCTCATGTCACCTTCGATGACATGAAATTTGGTATTTTGAACTGTACCGGACATGTTCACCGGGAGGGTGATCTCCCTCTTCGTTGCTTCGCCGCCCATGTTGAAGCCATTGAGGACTTTTGACCTGATTACGTTGGCCGAGATACCTGGATCCACGAGTACATGTTTGATTTGAATGTTATTCAAGAGAAATGAAATACCAGCGCATCGTTATGTGGATGAGACAAGGTCTCGAAGTCCTCTTCACTGAATGCAAGGATGTCCTTGGGCATGCGACCCCGAATTTGCCCTTCTGTTGTAGCAAAAACTTTTATCCGCTTGATCAAGGGTCCTTGAGGAACGTCAGTCCCCCTGATGATCATATGAATGATGTGCTGAGTTTTCGCGTTCCGTTCCTCCTGTCTGCCTCTCTTTCCTCCCGGGATAGAGTTTTCCGAGCTTCCTGTTGGTTTTCTTGGCGTATACTCCCATTAGTGTGGGCGCTTATATAGACGTGTTGGGCATTGTGTGAGCGCACACTCACGAGGATTGTCTCTGGTGCATCCTCAGGGTTTCGTAGTGGTGCACCGGTGCCTGAAACATCTACACCATTCTCTCTATGGTCCTCAGGACCGTAGTTTTCATGTGCATTCACTAAGTTAGACATTTTGACCTGAAATCAAAGATTCCTGGACAAGAAAAAGTGTGAAGAATAGCTTGCATTTTTCAGTAAACCAGCACGAAAACAATCACTATTATTTTTAGCCCCACGGTGGGCGCCAAACTGTTTACCTTGAAAATGGTAATTACAATTAAATTTGATTTTATGATTCTAAAAATACGTAATTTATTTTATGCTAGTTGTTAAGCGATAGATGCTAAGTGTGAGTTAGGTAAATGAGATAAGAGCTCAAGGACAGTATGTTATGCAAACCGAATAGCCGTAAATCAGGGTCTCGAGCTGGCCTACGCTGGGCCTCGAGGTCGAGCTAAAGTGTCTGACTGGGGATGGTCAATGAAGGACTAACAGCTCTAAGGACCTTGATGATGACTCTTTATGATCAATGATGAGTAATAAATGAAGAATAATCAATAAAACACAATAAATTTAAGCAATAAAATCAAAGGAGCAACAGTAGAATATGTTTAAGTTGAAGAGCAGAGAATGTTCTTGCTCTTGTATTGAATATCATGCCTGCAAGAAATAACAAGGGTCCCCTTTATATAGGAGGGAGAATCCCAACATGGCACATGTATAATTATTACAAAGAAACATATCTTTTACAACTACTTAATGGTCCGGTACAGACTTGTACTATTCTTGCAAGCGTTGTCAGCTTTGACCACGTACCTTGGGAATTTCCCGCTTGTCCATGATAGCCACCAATTTGCGTTGCCCCGAGATTGAGCATAGGGAACCCTCGGGGTCAAACCTCGAGATATGCCTCGAGCCTTCTGGATACGGGCTATGGAATGTCATAATGAACATAAAATCAGACTCTCCAATTTTAACCGTATGTAAAGGTGGAGTGGCAACTAGTGCGGTAACCATGGCCTGAGGACCCGGTGAAATACGCACAACCTGAGTAGTTTGTGGAGGTGCACCCCTCTTGAGTCTGTGGCAATTCCTCACTATATGATAAGCGTCACCACACTCAAAACAAGCTTTCGAAGGACGTGGATGTTGTGACTGGCTCAGGCCTGATCGGCTGGACTGACCGCTAAAATCACCCCATGCAGGAGGTGCACTAGGTAATGGCGGTGCATAGTAGGGAGCCTGAGGCCTAGGAGTGGCCGGAATATCGCTGGAAGCTGGAAGTGCTGAATGAATAGGGCAACTCACATAGCCCCTACCATAACGAGCTGCAATTGGGGCACGAGCACCACTATATGTGCCAGAATCTCAAGGCCTCATGGCCTCCATCTCTTCTCTCTCCCGAGCCCACATACCCTTCAATCTTCTAACGATCTCCACTACCTGCCTGTCTACGATGTCCATCTCCAACTCTTGGGCCATGCTAAATCTAATACTAGGGTTGAGCCCCTCAATAAATCAATGGACTCACACTCTAACAGTAGAAATCAAGGTTGGTGCATGCCTAGACAAATCACTTAACTGGACCGCATACTCCGATACGGTCATAAAACCCTGGCGCAACTGCTCAAACTCTGCGCGCGATATATCTATAAGACTTTGGGGAACAAACTCCCTCAAGAACATATCTGAGAACTGATCCCAGGTGAGTGCAGCTGCCTCGGCCAGACTACCCAACTCATACGCTCGCCACCATTGGTAAGACACTCCCTTAAGCTGGAACGTAGTGAAAACAACCCCACTAGACTCCACAATACCATAGTATGGAGGATACGGTGGCATTCCTCAAGAAAACCCTGGGCATCCTCTGACGCCAAACCGCTGAAAGTATGAGGGTGGCACTTCTTGTATCTCTCGAGCCTGAGCTTCTCCCCCTAAGAAGTTGCTACTGTAGACATGTGATTTTTGACCCTCCCCGAGATTTTTCATATTTTAGCACGTAAATATTTAATTTAGGCATAATATAAATATTTTAAATAATTTTGACTCTTTTACTTTATTTTATTACAAGAAAATGAAAATTACAAAAATATTTTATTTTATGTACCTTTCATAAAGTAAAAAAAAATAATACAAAAATAGTACCTTATTTTTACCTTTATGTAATCTTGAAAAAATACAAAATATATATATAATAGTTTCATTTTTTAATATAAATATATATAATAGTTTCATGTTTTAATATAGTTTAGTTTAATTAATTAGAATTTGTTTTTGGATCATGTAGTATAGTTATCTTATATTAAAGGAATTTAGCTATGGTTTTGAATAATAATTTTTGGAGTCTTCTTAGCCCAAAATTGAGACACAAAAAGATATGGTCCAACCCAATTACCCTTAGCCCATAATTTTCAAGCCCATAATTCCTAGGCCCATACCCCTAACCTAATCCCTACCCCTATATAATAGTATCTAACACCTAAAATAAGGTAGACCTAAAAAAATCCATTGAATCAGCCGTTTTTCACCTAGCACAAGAACACACCCTAAGAGAGACAACAACCGTTTTTTTGAAAAAAACTAAAGACCCTTTTCTTCATCTTCAACCTCAAGCCAAAAGAGCAAAAAAACACCCCATTACAACCCAAATTTCAACTCCAAAAAGCTAGGAAAAGCAGCTGCAAAACATCTCCAAGAACACCTCAAATCCAGCTTGAAATTCAGCTCCAAAAGCAGCAAAATCAACTGTAAAACCCAGCTCAAAACCGGCCCCAAACCGTCCTAAAATCACCTAAAACATTCAATCCGTCGAGGTCGTCGAGGTCACCATTTGAGTGCGCCTGTCGCGAGTCTTGTTCGGGTTCATTGTAGATTTTACTTCAGGGTGTATTCAAAGGCTTATTTTTAATAAAAGTTCAGAAGGAATTTTGGCTACAAAAGGTTCCATTTCTCACTTTTAATTTCATGTTGTTTCAGTATTCTTTGTGTTTATATGTGAGTGTTGGTTTACTTATCTATGTTATAGTGTAGCAGGAATTTTTATTTTTTGTTGAGCATTTAAATGGTGTTAATTGGATTTTGGGTTGATCCCTAAAGTAATTTCGGGTGTTCAAATATATTTGGTCTGTTTTGTCTTTTGTTTCTTTGTCAACTACACAGAGATTCTCTGTTCATTTAATTCTTCCCCATATTTTGAATTTCTAAAGTTCTTGAATCCTATTGAAATATCAGTTCCTTTATTAGTACTAATTTATTTAACACGTTTTTATAAGTACTTTATATTGGAATTAAAATTATGAATTTCACTCCTTTTTGTTTGAGTAGAAGAAGCTTCTAATTGTTATTTCTGTGCACTGTTGAAGTACTGACATTCCGGTGAGAGTATGTGTTGTTAATATATTTTTCTTAATTCTGGGCTCTTGTTGATTTTTGTAATCATTTTAGTTTGTAGATGTGATATTGACGAATCACTCTATGGATTGAAATTTTTGATTGGGTATCTCCGTTCTTATGGGTTATATGTCTAGTTTTGCAAATCTGCACTTGCATGCAAACAAAATAAGGTAGCAAGTGAAAGTGACCAAATCTGTCTACTCTACATGCAATATTTTCCAAAATTAACAAAATATTAGCTTTTTTAATGTTGATGGCAAGAACCTTTCTGGAATTGGATTCCTCTTTGAAGGTGTCTCTGCGTACGATTTTTCTTTTTAACATTTAGGCACGATTAATAAATAAATCATTGCAACTATGGGTACGGTTCCCGTAACGTGGTTGTGATACCTAAATTAATTAGTTGTAAAAATAAATATCCGTAGTTTAACTAATTGCTTTTCCTTGAATAAATTGAGGCGCGCCATGCCAAATAAAATCATCAAAACTCATGGCCCTCACTTAATTAATTTTAACCCTTTAGAAATCGAGGTGTGCCATTTAATTGAATTTTTCATGACCCTCGCAAAATTGAAAATGCGTAGTTGCTTTAGGCGCGTAATTTAAATCAATTTCCTTAAACTCGGGTGTGCATTTATGTGACCTAAATCCAAATCTCAACAACGTTTGATAAAATGTGTCGTGGACCTCGGGTACATTTATGTGACGTGGTTCAATATGTATTCTAGATGACGTTGAATCTTTCCTAAAAATAATTAA
The DNA here is from genome assembly GCF_000715075.1 of Nicotiana tabacum. Taxonomy (NCBI): domain Eukaryota; kingdom Viridiplantae; phylum Streptophyta; class Magnoliopsida; order Solanales; family Solanaceae; genus Nicotiana; species Nicotiana tabacum. The sequence continues at coordinate 140,077,171 of NC_134087.1, read as the reverse complement.
TTAAAAGCGGTTAATAAGTTAAAATTGAACCATAGGCTAAAACATGTATTAAAATCAGACAATAGGCCAATTATGATAGTTTAAGCGACCGTACTAGAACCACGGAATCCGGGGGGGCCTAACACCTTCCCTCGGATTAACAGAATTCCTTACCCGGATTTCTGTGTTCGCGGACTGTAAAACAGAGTCAATCTTTTCCTCGATTCGGAATTTGAACCGGTGACTTAGGACACCATAAAATTATCTCAGGTGGCGACTCTGAATTTTTAATAAAATAATCATGTTTCGATTGTCACTTAAATTGGAAAAACTCCATTATATACTCCTTCCGAGGTTTAGAACACTACCATCATCTTTTCAGGCAAGAATCCTCAAGGTGGAGGACAGATTAACTCCCTCAAATACAACAACCTAACAACCGACCCCTTCTTTCATAAAATCCACCACAAATTCCATGTCAAAATTGGAGAAATGAAGGTTCTCTTGTGCTGTTTTCTAAGGCAAACCCGTTAGATTTTTTGGAAGTTCACACTCCGCGTGGAATAGAATCACTGCATCTTATTTAACTGAAATATTGGTGCACAAATTCGGATATGATGGAAAACTAACGGTCACCCCAAAGTGGCCTGAAACCTCTCAAAACAACCCGTTTCTGCCCCCCCCCCCTCCCCCCTTCCTGTTTTAACCTAGTTGAAATTTCGAGAGTCGGGGTCGATTTTGCCGTCGCTAGATTCCGGTCATGGTCGTTGACTCGCTGGTGTTTGGTTCGATTGTTGAATTGCAAGCCTTTAAAATGCAGATTTTGGCAATAAAGGTCTGTTTCTTTTACATATGTTCCATGTCTTCCCAATTTGATTTCGTGATTTTGGTTGAACAAGTATTTCATTAAGTCTTTATATCTATGTGAATGTTCATTTCATGTCTTAAGAAGGGGCATACTCAAAAGCTGATTTTGTGCGTATGGGCATTAGAATACATTTAGCCATTTGTTAGCATTTCTGTTTGTTCGTCGGTATTCTGGTGAATTTGTAAAGGTGGCCAAAATTCCATCTGGATATGTTTGTGTTGAAGGTTTGAGATTTGACTGGTATTGTCCAATGATGGAGCATGTTAAGTACTGCCCGGAAGAATGTTTGAGGGAATTAATTACATTTGTGAAGTTTGAGTTCGAATTCACGAAGTAATTTTGTATATATAATAATAGTATGAATTGATCTAATATTTAATAACCATATCTGTGCATTCTTATGATTGTGGCCTTGTATTGTTTAATTCAAATGTCAATTTAAAAATGATTATGATTGTAAAGGCAAATTGGTGCCTTGTTACTGGAGGATGCGGGCCTATCTCAAATGCTAAGTAGATAATTTTGGCTAATTTTTTTACTTTCCTTTGTTCAAAATTTCTTAACTCATCCACAATAATTCTATAATACCTGAACCTTGCAAGAATCCCCATTTTAGGGTAATGGTAATCATGAACATCGTAGTTTGCTTTAGGCGCATAAATAAACCATTGTGACTATGGGGATGGTTTCCGTGACATAGTTACGATGCCTAATTTCAAAATTCGGGTGTGCATTTATGTGACCCAAATCCAAATCTCAACAACGTTAGATAAAGTGTGTCGTGGACCGCAGGTGCATTTATGTGACGTGGTTCAAGACGCGTTTTAGATGACGTTGAATCTTTCCTAAAAACCAATTAAATAAAAGCGGTTATAAAGTTAAAATTGAACCATAGGTTAAAACACATGTTAAAATCAGATAATAGGCCAATTATAATAGTTGAGCGACCGTGCTAGAACCACGGAACCCGGGAATGCCTAACACCTTCTCCCGAGTTAACAGAATTCCTTACCCGGATTTCTGTGTTCGTGGACTGTAATAAAGAATCAATCTTTTCCTCGATTCGGGATTTGAACCGGTGACTTGGGACACCATAAAATTATCCCAAGTGGCGACTCTCATTCTCAAATAAATAATCCGTTTCGATTGTCACTTTAATTGGAAAAACTAATTCCTCCTTCTAAAATTATGTACAATTATAATATAAAAATATAAAACTAATTTTAATTAATTGAACTAAACTATAAAACATAAAATTATTTTTGTGTTTTCAAGATTATATAAAAATAAGGTACTATTTTTGTATATTTTTTATTTAAATTTATGAAAGATACATAAACTAAAATATTTTTTGTAATTTTTATTTGTGTGCCGAAATAAAGTAAAAGAGTCAAAATTAGCTGAAATAGCGATATTAAGCCTAAACTAAATATTTACATACTAAAATGGGTGAAATTTCGGGGAAAATCAAAAATCACGGGAACACTGCGATCAACTTTTCTGGCAAGAATCCTCAAGGTGGAGGACAGATTAACTCCCTCAAATACAACAACCTAACAACCGACCCCTTCTTTCATAAATTCCACCACAAATTCCATGTCAAAATTGGAGAAATGAAGGTTCTCTTGTGTTGTTTTCAAAGGCAAACCCGTTAGATTTTTTGGAAGTTCACACTCCGCGTGGAATGGAATCATTGCATCTTATTTAACTGAAATATTGGTGCACAAATTCGGATATGATGGAAAACTAACGGTCACCCCAAAGTGGCGTGAAACCTGTCAAAACAGCCCGTTTCTGCCCCCCCCTTTGTCACGACCCAAACCGATGGGCTGCGACGGGCATCCGGTACCATACTCAACCGAATACCAATGTAACACATCTTTCTTATTACATCATCATATACACGTGACATACGAGCCTAATAGGCCAACATAATCATTTATAAACTCAAAACATAGGCCGACAAGGCCATACAATCTTTCACGTACACGACATATGTCTACAAGCCTCTAAGAATACATAAATATCATAAAGGTCGAGACAGAGTCCCGCAATACCAAACAATATGCGTCTAACTCATACTAACCAAACAAGCAACTCCGAAGCAAATTGAGCGCACCAACATCTTTCGCTGAGCTGATAGCCTACATGTAGGGCTCTCGACCTGTCTATCGGGACCCGCGGGCATGAAACGCAGCATCCCCAGGCAAAAGGGACGTTAGTACGAATAATGTACTGAGTATGTAAGGCACATAAATAAATACATAAGAGACATGGAAGACATATAGAGTACATGACTCAACCTGTAAGTCTGAATAACTTTTACAAATCATAAATTACTTTTAGCGTCATGTGTATGGTTATGAATGTCATGTCGTGCATAGGTACATGTTTCATAACATCATCAGCCTCTGAGGGCATCCCATCATATCATATCGGCCACTGCGGGCAAAATCATCATCGTATAGAAGCTGATCAGGTGGTGGTGCGTATATAACGCCATAACCTTTCCCATATCCCATATACATATATACATACATATATACGCGTATATAATGCCGTTTGAATCATATTTACATATATATATATATGCGTATATAACGCCGTTTGAATCATATTTCAGCCACTGTAGGAAACATCATCATCATATACCAGCTGATCAGGTGGTGGTGCGTATATAATGCCGTAACCTTTTCCCATATCCCATATACATATATTTACATATATACGCGTATATAATGTCATCTGGTCATGGGTCAATGCACATGAATGCAATGCATGAAAAGTACGTCAATAAAATCATTCGGAAGGTTGTAAGACCACTTTGCCTCTTGAGCAATATCATAAAGTAACATTTTTTCAACTTTCGTATTTTTCTGAGACACATCAATAGATGATAAAATATTATGACACATGGGAATTAAAGAACATAGATATTTCTATTGCTTCTATGAGTAGAGTCACTTATGGAGTTTGTGCATTTGCACGTTTCGTTCATATCGTATGGATCATGCCAAAAGAAAGAAGAGATAGCCTTAACATACCTGAGCCGATTCTCTTGACAATCCTTCTAATATACGTCAATTGTGACAAAACACGTAACGACAAGATCGGTATAGAAAAATTCCGTATGATATTCTTGAGAAAAATTGTACCGTACTCCCTTAGATTTGAAAGATCCTGTTGCTAATTTTCTAAGAAGTCTGGTAGAATACCCTCGGATAAATTCTTTTGTTGTAGGCTCGTTACTGGAGATTGGATATAAGCATCTTCATTCTTATATATTAAAGAAGCCTTTTTGTGAATTTTGAATCAAAATCTTATGTTCATCCATCACCTTAGAAAGGTAATATCTTTATTTTGGGAATTCAAGAAAGTCTTTTGTATTAGTGAGTTTGGCCCCACAATTTTGATGACTTTGGCCACAAGTCCTCTAATTGTGCCACAACATTACATGACTTATGAGTCATTAATTTGAGCTTTAAATAGATGCCACGTTGAGGCCATCAATTCTTATCCAAATATGCTTAATTACATAGTTAATCTCCTACTATAATTACTCAATTATCCATATAATTAAGAATTATTTCAAACTAATTAAAATATTATTCACTTTTAACGTACTTTATACACCTCACTAACATGGTCATGTGGTTCTTTGTATGACACTAGTCTATAAATACGGGTTATTATTGTTCGACCCGTATTTTATTCCAAATTGGACACTTTCAACGAAATTTATTTTCTTTGACTTGCTTCCCCTCTCACCTTCACGGATTTACTAATCACTTGTGAAATAACATAATCCTTATAACCTCCAAATAATCTTTTACTTGGACTGATGTCAATTACCTTACAACAAATTCCACGTTTAATACTTTAGGGTGCAACATCTGCGAAACGTGATATCAACGTAATATTGCGGGGCGTAACATTATTCCCCCCTTTGGAACATTCGTCCTCGAATGTTTGACTGATGTACTTATTATTGTCATAACGTATATCTTCCGAATACTTTAGAACTTGCCTTGCCATTTAGGCGACTGTTCTGTGAATAAGTTCAAAGTTCAAGGCATTCCCCCCTTAGGCCTCCTTCTCACACCACAACTTGTAGTCGGAATCTTTCCAATCTCGTAACTATTGCTACCTTTTATCATGCAGCCTGTACAATTTTTGACCTTGTAAGTGTGCCCAATCTCTAGGCTTCATATGTAGATCTTGATAAGATGTCCCTTTGGACATCTATGAGTATACTGAAGTTCTTCGCTCGGTAGTTTGCTGAATTTACGAATATTGCTATATTTCATCGCATAGGTCCGTTTAGTCATCCGTATGAATTTACTGCCATAACTCTTACTTTAATTTATCGTTGCTGAGGTCTGTTACCAAATCTCAGCTTACTCTCGTTGCTTATTCCATATGTATAAATTTAAGTCCTTTAATGCTTCCTCATTACTGCTCATCTTTAGAATGACGGTCTAACCTCATCTCATACTTTGTGACTTTTACCCACCTTAATGTTGTTCTACAAGCTACAATTTGAAGACTTGAAACTTCTTACGTAATACATTGCCTCTAGGGTTCATGTTTCATTGGGAACACCTGGAGTAATTAGACTGATCCACTTAGGAGCGATACTATACTTCCATAACCATATTTTATAGAATCCCAATGTGATTCACCTTACGTGGGTATTTTAATCCCTTAGAATTCATGAAATCCTCTTCAATTTATTACTCAATCGAAAGGTCCAAACATTACCCTTTATCTGTCACAATTATACCCTTATTTTACTATCAGGACAACATTCCATCTTTTCTAAATGCTACTAGTCTTAGACTCTTTTGAGTTCATTCAGGCTATACTGAGTTTTCTATAACTTAGAGAAACCATCAGCTCTTCTTGTTTTTATGGGCTTAATCCCAAGGACTTATCCATTCTCGTCACCTTTTCACCCGCCTTTTCTTATCCTTACTCATGTCTTCCTAAACCTTGTCGCTCTACCATACTTTATCTTGCAACCTACACATATCCATTTATACTACTTGCAACCTTTCTTCAACTTGCTTGCACCATAGATTTCCTTATGTTATTCTGGAATATCAAGTGAGACGTCACCTAGTCTCTAACTCTTCTTTACTCTTTTAACTACACCTCTCGATACGTAGAAACCATAGGTTGGAAGATATCCCACTAACGATGCCACTATCATTCCTGGATTTTGAATTCCCATGCTTATATCCTTCTATCCGAAGTATGGACTATTCACAACCTTACCTACTTAAAATCTCGTACGATGTTCACTTTTACCTTACCTACTTAAAATCTCGTATTACATCTTTTATCTCCTTCATAATCTCCCCTCCACCTAGGTGTAATTCATGTCCATAACTTGAAGCTCTATTATAATACTCGCATCTCTGGTACATACACAATCCAGTGGGAGCTTCGTACTGACTTCTTGTGAGGTTGGTACTTCTTCTAACTGGCTTTATCTTAGAGCTGTTATAGAATATATTTGTTGTGCTATCTCTCTTGCACCTCTAATATTAAGAGTGACTCTGCTATGTTATCAGTCATGATTCCTATAACTTATGGGTCCAATAATCAGACTCCTGATTACTTAGTTGATGTCATTCTTTAGTTTCCTCTTGCTTCTGATCAGCCTTTACGTAGGCTTAAGCTATCTTCCAATCTATGGCTCATGGTATCAATTATTACCTTAGTCTTTCATGGGAGTTATGGAATATCTATGATACAATCTTCTAACAATTCAATCCTTTGTCCATGTCGTGGGCTTAATTCTTTCTTTTAACTTATACCGGAGTCTTCTTTGGCTGTATGATTGTCAACAAATATGCTGCCTGGATAATGTTCCAAAATCTTGAGTGTATCCATAACGTACTAACTCTGGATCATTGATCAAATAATTTTTTCGTTCTGTCTTAGCTTTCTTTCAACGTAAGCTATTACTTTTCCCGATCTTTCTGCCCCCTTGTTGCATCCATACTTATCTTATCTTAATGCTCATATATATTGAAATTCCATACAACTCATATGATCCTGAGTATCACTTCTGATTTTACTCCCTGTTCATTAGCCATTGTAGGTGTCACTTTCTTAGGGAGTGCATATAATGTTGTTTTGAGACTGTTGTCACACGACCATTTCTCTTCAGGTCATTGTACTGAGGTTGAACCCTTCTTCCTTATTTCCTCAGCTAGTCTTTCGTCGTAGTACTTAAGGAACACCCTCTAACTCTTGTAATGATGCGAGCTTATTATACCGTATTCCCGATAGAATTTTTGATGTTCGTGCTCACTTGTAATTATCCTTAGTTACTTGCCTCCATACTCATATGCTCGTATGACTGTTTCTGAACTGAAGTTTTGACTGTCTTCCTAGTGGAACTATCTTTTATTTCTATAATACTCATACAGTACATTTAACTATCCCAACTCCTATTTGAATATTTCTCAAGTATTATAATGATATTCTTCGAGGGTGAATCCTCCATGTTGGGTTCTACTATGTTTATCTTACCCGATCTGATGACTCGTTTGTAACCTCCTCTTTATCCATAACTGGGATCTTCTTGACCAATTACTAACTACTCGTTGGCCCATTCTCATATCAATATTCCTCATAATCCTTCTTGGGTTATTTACTTTGTTTTAACTTACGCATCGTACTGGCTCTTTACTTATTAATAACAGCTCAGGCAGGAACCTTTCATTCCTCTTCTTAATGTCGTGCTTGCACAATATTCTTGAATCGTAGTGTATCTGTAAGATTTGGATAAGTGCCATCTCATTCCTCTTTCATTTATCACATTCTTCCTTTACCATTCCTTGGTTACTAGAACCACTTAATTCTGACTTAATGCCACATTACTCCATATTCCCCCTTTTAGGGGTGTACTAAAAGCTGAAGCCACGAGGATCTACCTGTAGATGTTTTACATCTTTATCTTTAGCATCATTTCTCAACATCAATGATCCTTACTCACCTTGCAGCAATTCTTCTGTACTAAGGATGACAAATTCTCTTACTCGCGAGGGTGACACTTAGCGTAACTGGCACATACAGTCTCTTAAGCTTAACTTTTCTCGCATTGCTTGCTGTAGGGAAGCATCTTTCTGAATGACCATTCTCGAAATTTCTCATAAATCTTCTTTTGTCGTCCATTCTATTATTGGCGGAATAAAATCTGAAATTTTTATGATGACGACTATCATCAGTCACTCAGTCCCTAATTCATGTTTAGTTTATCTTGTTTACCATCCATACTGATTTTCGTTACTCTGGGGATTAACTCTCCCCTCTGGTAGTCGCATTGGAGTCACAAACTTATTTCTCGAAATGAGGATATAACCTTATGGCCTATACTCTTTTGTTGTCTTAAGGCCTATCACCTTTCATCTCTTCCTTCATTTGATCATAGGTTCTGTAACACTCTACCGTTTTCATCCATGTATCACACCTTATTCATAATGCTTCCTTATCTCTCTTCTCATTACTCTGCTGATATTTCTACATATCTCTTTCTTGTGAAAACTTCAATACGGTATTCTTTCGCTTTTAGATTTACTTTGATCCATCCAGTGGCTCTTCAAGTTGCTTAACGTTTTCGCTTTACTAGGGACGCGAGCCACACTAAGGTAATATTTATCCCTTCAAGGCTTATAGTGCAAGTCTTTGTAGTACTTATATCTGGCTGCACTACTTTAGAGTGCACCATCTAGGTGTCTCATAAAGAGATCTATTAGCACATTTGCAATATCCTACAGAAATGTCAACTGACGCAACCAATTCGTCTATCATATCTTCTTATACTACTTCTATTAATCCCCATAGGGCATATCTGGAAAGGGTGTGACCAATTGTATATACCTTTGTTACTATTAAATATAACTCAAGAAGCTCATGTTCCTCTGCCTCAATTATAAACGCTGTTAACCTTCATTAACTAGGTACCTCGTACCCTTTTTCACCTTGCTCGTTTTACTTGCCGAAACTTGTACTTATCTTCTTAATCTCTCATTTTCCTTCACCATAAAGATGGATAGACACATTAAGGCTTCTTATCAGGAAGCTTACCCATTTCAGTACACCCATGATCTGCTAAAGACCTGATATTTACTAATCGTAGGCATCATACAAAATTCAATTCCTCTGACTCATTTCTTTCACAACTATCTCTCTTTCCAGCCTTCTTTCGGGAAGCATTCATCGTCTTATTACGAATAAAATAGAATTTCAGAACTTGGATTCTTATAAGTGAGCTCTACCACACGATCTAGAGTAAGAAGAAAGAGTGACAATTCTAAATGCCCTGTAGCCTCCTGCTTATAAGTGTGGTGCACGACACACCCATAAACAAGACTCTACTAGACACGGCTTGTAGACTCCCTAGGACAGAACTGCTCTGATACCACTTTTGTCACGACCCAAACCGATGGGCCGCGATGGGCACCCGGTACATTACTCAACCGAATACCAACGTAACGCATCTTTCTTATTACATCATCATATACACGTGACATACGAGCCTAATAGGCCAACATAATCATTTATAAACTCAAAACATAGGCCGACAAGGACATACAATCTTTCACGTACACGACATATGTCTACAAGTCTCTAAGAATACATAAATATTATAAAGGTCGAGATAGAGTCCCACCATACTAAACAATATACGTCTAACTCATACTAACCAAACAAGCAACTCCGAAGCAAATGAAGCGCACCAACATCTTCCGCTGAGCTGATAGCCTACATGGAGGGCTCTCGACCTGTCTATCGGGATCGGCTCAGGTATGTTAAGCTTATCCCTTCTTTCTTTTGGCATGATCCATACGATATAAACGAAACGTGCAAATGCAAAAACTCCATAAGTGACTCTACTCATAGAAGTAATAGAAATATCTATGTTCTTTAATTCCCATGTGTCATAATATTTTATCATCTGTTGATGGGTCTCAGAAAAATACGAAAGTTGAAAAGATGTTACTTTATGATATTGCTCAAGAGGCAAATTGGTCTTATAACCTTCCGAATGATTTTATTGACGTACTTTTCATGCATTGCATTCATGTGCATTGACCCATGACCAGATGGCATTATATACGTGTATATATGTAAATATATGTATATGGGATATGGGAAAAGGTTACGGTGTTATATACGCACCACCACCTGATCAGCTGGTATATGATAATGATGTTGCCCACAATGGCCGAAATATGATTCAAACGGCGTTATATATATATATATATGATTCAAACGGCGTTATATACGCGTATATATGTATGTATATATGTATATGGGATATGGGAAAGGTTATGGTATTATATACGCACCACCACCTGATCAGCTGGTATACGATGATGATTCCCGCAATGGCCGATATGATATGATAGGATTCTCTCAGAGGCTGATGATGTTATGAAACATGTACCTATGAACGACATGACATTCATACGCATACGCATGACACTAAAAGTAATTTATGATTTACAAAGTTATTCATACATACAGGTTGAGTCATGTACTCTATATGTCTTCCATGTCTCTTATGTATTTATTTATGTGCCTTACATACTTAGTACATTATTCGTACTGACGTCCCTTTTCCCTGGGATGCTGCGTTTCATGTCCGCAGGTCCTGATAGACAGGTCGAAAGCCCTCCATGTAGGCTATCAGCTCAGCGGAAGATGTTGGTGCGCTTCATTTGCTTCGGAGTTGCTTGTTTGGTTAGTATGAGTTAGACGTATATTGTTTGGTATGGCGGGACTCTGTCTCGACCTTTATGATATTTATGTATTCTTAGAGGCTTGTAGACATATGTCGTATACGTGAAAGATTGTATGGCCTTGTCGGCCTATGTTTTGAGTTTATAAATGATTATGTTGGCCTATTAGGCCCGTATATCACGTGTATATGATGATGTAATAAGAAAGATGTGTTATATTGGTATTCGGTTGAGTAAGGTACCGGGTGTCCGTCGCGGCCCATCGGTTTGGGTCGTGACACCCTTCCTGTTATAACCCAGTTGAAATTTCGAGAGTCGGGGTCGATTTTGCCGTAACTAGATTCCGGTCATGGTCGTTTACTCGCTGGTGTTTGGTTCGATTGTTGAATTGCAAGCCTTTAAAATTCAGATTTTGGCAATAAAGGTCTGTTTCTTTTACATATGTTCCATGTCTTCCTAATTGATTTCGTGATTTTGGTTGAACAAGTATTTCATTAAGTCTTTATATCTATGTGAATATTCATTTCATGTCTTAAGAAGGGGTATACTCAAAAGCTGATTTTGTGCGTAGGGACATTAGAATACATTTAGCCATTTGTTAGCATTTCTGTTTGTTCGTTGGTATTCTCGTGAATTTGTAAAGGTGGCCAAAATTCCATCTGGATATGTTTGTGTTGAAGGTCTGACATTTGACTGGTATTGTCCAATGATGGAGCATATTAAGTACTTCCCGGAAGAATGTTTGAGGGAATTAATTACATTTGTGATTGTGGCTGTTTAATTCAAATGTCAATTTAAAAATGATTATGATTGTAAAGGCAACTTGGTGCCTTGTTAGTTGTTACAGGAGGATGCGGGCCTATCTCAAATGCTAAGTAGACAATTTTGGCTAATTTTTTTTACTTTCCTTTGTTCAAAATTCTTACCTCATCCACAATAATTCTATAATACTTGAACCTTGCATGAATCCCCATTTTAGGGTAATGGAAATCATGAACATCGTAGTTTGCTTTAGGCGCATAAATAAACCATTGTAACTATGGGTATGGTTTCCGTGACATAGTTACGATGCGTAATTCTAAAATTTGGGTGTGCATTTATGTGACCCAAACCCAAATCTCAACAACGTTAGATAAAAGGTGTCGTGGACCGCGGGTGCATTTATGTGACGTGGTTCAATACGCGTTTTAGATGACGTTGAATCTTTCCTAAAAAACAATTAAATAAAAGCGGTTATAAAGTTAAAATTGAACCATAGGTTAAAACGTGTGTTAAAATCAGATATAGGCCAATTATAACAGTTGAGCAACCGTGCTAGAACCACGGAACCCGGGAATGCCTAACACCTTCTCCCGGGTTAACAGAATTCCTTACCTGGATTTCTGTGTTTGCGGACTATAATACAGAGTCAATCTTTTCCTCGATTCGGGATTTGAACCGGTAACTTGGGACACCATAAAATTATCCCAAGTGGCGACTCTGATTCTCAAATAAATAATCCTGTTTCAATTGTCACTTTAATTGAAAAAACTCCCTTATACCCTTCGGGTGTGTAAAAAGGAGGTGTGACAGCTCTGGCGACTCTGCTGGGGATAAGAACCCAGAATCTCTGGTTCAGGGTTCAAGAATTCAAGCTTAGAATAATTGTTATATTTGGCTATATTTATCTGATTTTATTACATGTTTGGGCCTAATATGCTAAATGTTGCTTTTTACCGCTTTGATATTATTTGAATTGTATATAAGCTGCTACGAAAACCCGCTCTTCTCTCTTCTGAGGAGTGCACGCTGGCGTGACTTCTTTCTGTTAGTGTCATATTTCAGATATAACAAGATTCGGACAAGTTGCAAAGCCGGATGATCTTTTGGTTACCGGTACGCTTCCCTCCATCGGCTCGAGTTATCCGCTCGGGTAAGCCAGGTCTAGAACAATACACCCAGGTTTTAAACCTAGAATAACTCAGCCTCATGTCGGATCCCTAGTAGGAACGTTTGTGTGCATCATGTGCATTTGACTTTGGGAACTCAACACAAGGGTTGGGTCCGTCTAGGACAGGTACACCCAAATTAAAAGACCATCCTGATACATCTTACGTGCTACTTGCGTATCTGTCTATTTCGGCTTGCATGCTAACTGGCTTCTAGAATAGGGAGAGAAATTGAAAAAAAATGAAAATCGAAAAAAAAAAAAGAGAGTGAGAGGCAAGTATTTGAATTACCCTGAAATTCTGTTAAAATTTTGAAAAAAAAAAGTCATTTCAAAATAAGTCATATTTTCTTTTGTTCCGTCAAAACGGGCGAACTACGCGGGTCTGATTCTCACCGGATGTGAGATACGTAGGCAAACCTCATCGGTTCCAGCCCATAATTTTCAAAAAAAATCCAAAAATATTTTCCTTTACTTCCTCTCTAGAAAAGTTTTTTTTAGACCCCAATTTTCAAAAAATCCAAAATATTTTCCATTACTTGCTTCTTTAGAAAGCCTTTCTTTTAGACCCTAATTGTTTTTTTAAAAAAAATGTACAAAAATATTTTCTTTTAATTTCTTCCAAAAATCCAAAAATATTTTCATTTTTCTTTCAAAACTGAAAAGAAAATTCAAAATTCAAAAATATTTTCTTTTTTTTAGAAGCATTTCTTTCATAAATTCAAAATAAAATTCCAAAAATATTTTCTTTCTTCTTTAGAAGTTTTCCTTTCGAAATTCCAGAAAAAAATTCAAAAAAAAAATCTTTCTTCTTTAGAAGTATTTCTTTACAAAAATGCTGAAGAAAAATCAAAATCCAAAAATATTCCCTTGCTTCTTTATAAGTCTTTCTTTCGAAAAATAAAATAAAATAAAAAATTCAAAAAAAAATTAGTTTATTTACTTTATTCGTGATCTTCCCGAACTACGCAAGATATGATTCATGTTCCCACATGATACGTAGGCAACCCACATGAGGTTCGATCGAAAGGTTTAAAAAAAAGGGAAAATGAAAAAGAGAAAAAAAAAAAGAAAAACCAAAAAAAAAGAAAGGAAAGAAACAAGAAAAAAAAAAGAGAAAAGAAAAAAAAGGAAAAAAAGAAAGAGTGTTTATTCTAACATGGTTATTGTTTTGAAATAAAAGCTAGTCGAAGGTGGTCGGTTTGTTGGTTTGCAATGGCGAGTCACAAGAACAATCCAAGATCTCTCAGAAATAAAAGTATCTTCTCAACCAAGGGAATAAGCACCATTGTTGTTGATCCAGGGTCACAAAAAGGCAAGTAGGCAAGTTGGCGGTGAAAAATTAAAAATGGAGGTAAATGTGGGGTTGACTTTATCAGATTTGAGCAATAGGACATGGGCTGCTCGGGATGATCGTCAAAATTTGAGTGTTGAATCCAAAGCAATCAAAAAGGTTGAATGTCGTAGCAGTGCTGATGTGCAAATTTTAGGCTAAGATGTCGCGTAGTAACTGGAAAGTCACTTCTCTTTTAGCTGTGGTAGCTTATTTTGTCATCTTTTCTTCTTCTTTTTGTGTTATAGGACCCTGCCTTCCTTTATTAAATAAAAAAAACCAGTCACTTTGTATCCATTTTGTGCATAGTTCTTTTCACGCTAGTTCTAGTGACATGACATGCATGCGGAATTTTTGGCCAGATCTTAAAATAAAATTTAAGTTTGAATTGTACAACTGAGGAAAAGGCATTTTTGAGGATGAATAAAGAGTGAAATACTTTGGAATTAAGGTCGAGTAAAATTCACCTTCAAATCATTGTGAAGATCGGGCTTGAGGATGTTTAATCAATTAAAGTTTGTTATAAATTTTGACATTACAGGACAGAAAGTATCTTGTGACTACGACACACCAAAAGGACAGACATGTTCGTCAATGTTGTGATCGCGAAAGATACTATGTTTGGCGTTCTCGAGGATGGGAGACCCTCTTTCTGCTATCCAAACATTTTATATCCTTCGCTATCCTTTTTGAGCCTGTGTTATTTTCTTTGACTACCCTCTTTTGGAATCAAGTTTAGAGTCAAGAGTCAAAAAAAATATATACAAAAAAAAAAAAAGAGAAAGAAAGAGAGTCTATGTCCCAAGAGTACAAACTGGGGCAATTCTTAGAAAGTTCAAGTGAAAAAAAATGAAGAAGAAAAGAATTGTCAAAGGTCCATGCCCTAAAAAATAGAAGCTGGGGCAACTTGTTTTGAAAACAAAAAGAAAAAAAGATAGAAAAAAAAAGAAAATAAAAAAACAGAAAGAAAAATGAAAAATTAGTTAGGTCAGATGTTTGAACTACGTTTGACCTGATTCCTTAAAAAAGGATACTAGGCAGTCTCGTGGTTCGGTCCAACCAAATAAGAATTCAGAAAAGAAAAAAAATTCCAAAAAAAATCCCCAGTATTTGAAATTGGGGCAAAGATTTTATTTTACTTTTGAAAGAGTCGATTCCAAGAGTTATAAGTCTACACCCCCCTTTTATTTTGAGTATACATTAAGCCTTCATGCCGACCCTTCTGCCCAACCCTATCCAAAACCGTCCAAATAAAGACCTCCCAAAATGCCTTCAAGAATGCCAAGAGAAACATGCAATGAGCAACGGCTGTCACGCGACATAGAACACTGTCAAGTTGCTCGCACAAGAAAGTAAAAGAAAAAGAAAAATAAGGAAAATGAGAGAGTCTTATTAGTGAAAACCTTCACGGGCATTGTAAGGCAACGGTAAATAGAGATGAATAAATGAGAGAGACTTGTTGGTGAAAATCCCTCGGGCACTACTTGTCGAAAGTGAGTCGTGAAGCTGATGCGAAGAATTGGCATAAACAAGCCCGACTTCAAAGGTCATAAGAATGGTAAAAGGGAAGATTGGATTAGTTTGGTAGATCGGCCGTTAAGTCCAAAATGCATGTCATGATCATTAAGGCTAGTTATTGAAAAGGAAAAAAGAACTCTAAAAAGAACTCTTCCCTCTGTCCTTCCGACAGGGGCATTTCTTGTTAATACTTGTTTCTTTGCATCACTGTGTCCTTCACTCCGAGTCGGTCCTTGTCAAACAAGCAAGAAAAGATTTCAAAATCTGCTACCAGCTTTTCAATTGCATAAAGCCAATTTGGCCAGCACTAAGTTGTTTCTGTCAATATACCTTGAGGATTCATACAAAGGCTTCCCCAAAAAGACTCTTCTCAGCCTACTTGGCGCAAGAAAGATAACTGGTAATTCTCTTTGATAGACAAATTGCTCAAAAAGCAGAAAGCCAATCAAGATATCGGAAAGGGTCACCTAGGCAAAGATCTCCAGTTGAGATAAGGCTGATTGAGCCGCAAGTACAAATGATACTAGGTGTGAAACAATTAGGGTTGATGCAGAGCAAAAGTCTCTTGAAGCCGACTCAAGCTGATTGAGCAGAAGCCAAGCTGCCCAAAACTCAAGGCCACAAACCGACCACCATTTTCAAAACTGACAAATTTTTCTTTGTATGAAACAGGAACAAAGCGGTGCAAGGAAAGTGATTCAAAAAGAAAAAAAATGAAAAAGAAAAAAAAACAAAAAAAGATAAGAAAAAGGAAAGACGAGAGGAGCCAACAAAGGGAAGTTTCTCAAATCTTTGCCTTTATTTGTTTTGCTATTGTGCATAAAATCTTGCCGTTGATCTTTACATTTTTCCTCATAAGATAGAAAACGTAGTCTGATGAACTTTCTTCTAGGATAAACGTCTTAGTCTGATGAATTTTTCTCCTAAGATAAAAGACCTAGTCTGATGGATTTTTCTCCCAATAAAAATCTTAGTCTGATGAATTTTTCTCCTAAGATAAGAAAACCTAGTCTGATGAATTTTCTCCTAGGATCAAAATCTTAGTTTGACGAATCTTTCTCCTAAGATAGAAAACCTAGTCTGATGAACTTTCTCCTAGGATAAACGTCTTAGTCTGATGAATTTTTCTCCTAAGATAGAAGACCTAGTCTGATGAACTTGCTCCTAGGATATAAATCTTAGTCTGATGAATCTTTCTCCTAAGATACCAAAAAAAAAAAAACTGATGAATTTTCTCCTAGGATAGAAATCTTAGTCTGATGAATCTCTCTCCTAAGATAGAAAACCTAGTCTGACGAATTTTCTCCTAGGATAATTTGAAAAAAAAAAGTCTGGATTTGAAAAAAAGAAAAGAAAAAGAGAAAGGGTCAATTTTTGTTTCTTGAGTTATCAGTCATTAGTTGTCTCGAAATCAGGACCCTCCTAGATACTGAGATTTAACTTTTAAATTCATAGAACTCTTTTGGATAACAGGATTCGATTAACACTCACAGATATTCCCAATATCAAACTGGGGCAGAAAAATTTCTTTTGTTTTGTCTGTTTTGTTGTAATCAGGCGTCCACCTGGAAAATAAGGGAAAATGGTTCAAGAATAAGGGAAAACAACTCAAGTTTCAAGAGGAATCAGTTCGAGTTCAGCAATCAGGCGCCCACCTGGAGAACAAGGAAAGACGGTTCAAGCTTCAAGGGAAAGAAGTTTCAGAGGAAAGCATGTCAAGTTCAACAATCAGGCATCCACCGGGAGAACAAGGGAAGATAGTTCAAGTTTTAAGGGAAAACGATTCAAGTTTCAAAGGAAGACAGGTCAAGTTCAGCAATCAGGCGCCCACCTGGAGAACAAGGGAAGACAACTCAAGTTTCAAGGGAAAGCAATTTTGAAGGAAGACAACTCAAGTTTCAAGGGAAAACAGTTTCAAAGGGAGACGGTTCAAGTTTCTAAGGGAAAATTGTTCAAGGTGTAAGGGAAAACAGTTTCAAATAACAAGAGAAGACGATTCAAGTTCAGCAATCAGACATCCACCCGGAGAACAAGGGAATTCACTTCAGAATGCAATTCAAGTCAACAACAAAAGAATCTTGTGTCAAGAATGCGAGTCAGCAGTCCGAGATGATCAACAAAAGTTAGTCACAATCCAGAATAAAATGAAAAAAAAACAAAAAGAAAGGCAAGAAGTGAACTCAAAATACAGAAGTTGATGAAAGATGTGAGATGCTCAAGACATGACTGAGGTCACAAGCATGGTGTGTCCGGTTTTGATCCGAAAAGTTGAAAAGGAAAGAACCAGCACCTACAACTAACAAGCATCTAGATTCAGATCAGGGTCCGTATGAAGAACCAACCAAGACTCATAGATAGGAATCTTGTAACTCGTAGCTGATAGGCTTAGTTAGTCTTTTTTATTTTTGATTTTGATGTAATAACGGGACCGCGGACTGGAACCTCGACAGAACGGCACCTCGACCAGCTCTCCACCTCGGTATACTCCATCATCTCACTCACTTCTGAACTACACGTGGCCTGATTCCTTTATAGCCAAGGATATGTAGGCAGCTCAGATACCAGGGCTCGGTCACATTCCCCTTTCTCTTAGTTTTGGTCTTTCTAAATAAGGGTCGGGTCAAAATTTGTCTAGTCGTTCTTTGTCTGAAAACTCTTCGCATTTACAGTCAAAGAGGAACAGCTGTAGACATGTGATTTTTGACCCTCCCCGAAATTTCACCCATTTTAGCATGTAAATATTTAGTTTAGGCCTAATATCGCTATTTCAACTAATTTTGACTTTTTTACTTTATTTCGTCAAAAAAATAAAATTACAAAAAATATTTTAGTTTACGTATCTTTCGTAAATTTAAATAAAAAATATACAAAAATAGTACCTTATTTTTATATAATCTTGAAAACACAAAAATAATTTATGATTTATAGTTTAGTTCAATTAATTATAATTAATTTTATATTTTCTTAATTGTACATAATTTTAGACTACCTAATGCCTAAATAGAGACCTACACTCTTAACACTAAAAACGGCAGCACCCCACCCCTGTGAATCTGGAACACTGCCATCATCTTTTCTGGCAAGAATCCTCAAGGTGGAGGACAGATTAACTCCCTCAAATACAACAACCTAACAACCGACCCCTTCTTTCATAAATTTCACCACAAATTCCATGTCAAAATTGGAGAAATGAAGGTTCACTTGTGCTGTTTTCTAAGGCAAACCCGTTAGATTTTTTGGAAGTTCACACTCCGCGTGGTAAGCAAGAGGTTGTGAGTTCGAGTCTCCCCAAGAGTAAGGTGAGAAGTTCTTGGAGGGAAGGATGTCGGGGGTCTATTTGGAAACAGTCTCTCTACCTCAGGGTAGGGGTAAGGTCTGCGTACACACTACCCTCTCCAGACCCCGCTAAATGAGATTATACTGGGTTGGTGTTACACTCCGCGTGGAATGGAATCACTGCATCTTATTTAACTGAAATATTGGTGCACAAATTCGGATATGATGGAAAACTAGCGGTCACCCCAAAGTGGCGTGAAAGTAAGGTACCGGGTGTCCGTCGCGGCCCATCGGTTTGGGTCGTGACACCCTTCCTGTTATAACCCAGTTGAAATTTCGAGAGTCGGGGTCGATTTTGCCGTCGCTAGATTCCGGTCATGGTCGTTGACTCGCTGGTGTTTGGTTCGATTGTTGAATTGCAAGCCTTTAAAATTCAGATTTTGGAAATAAAGGTCTGTTTCTTTTACATATGTTCCATGTCTTCCTAATTTGATTTTGTGATTTTGGTTGAACAAGTATTTCATTAAGTCTTTATATCTATGTGAATGTTCATTTCATGTCTTAAGAAGGGGTATACTCAAAAGCTGATTTTGTGCGTATGGACATTAGAATACATTTAGCCATTTGTTAGCATTTCTGTTTGTTCGTTGGTATTCTGGTGAATTTGTAAAGGTGGCCAAAATTCCATCTGGATATGTTTGTGTTGAAGGTCTGACATTTGACTGGTATTGTCCAATGATGGAGCATGTTAAGTACTGCCCGGAAGAATGTTTGAGGGAATTAATTACATTTGTGAAGTTTGAGTTGGAATTCACGAAGTAATTTTGTATATATAATAATAATATGAATTCATCTAATATTTAATAACCATATCTGTGCATTCTTATGATTGTGGCCTTGTATTTTTTAATTCAAATGTCAATTTAAAAATGATTATGATTGTAAAGGCAAATTGGTGCCTTGTTACTGGAGGATGCGGGCCTATCTCAAATGCTAAGTAGATAATTTTGGCTAATTTTTTTACTTTCCTTTGTTCAAAATTTCTTAACTCATCCACAATAATTCTATAATACCTGAACCTGGCAAGAATCCCTATTTTAGGGTAATGGAAATCATGAACATCGTAATTTGCTTTAGGCGTAAAAATAAATCATTGTGACTATGTGTACGGTTCCCGTGACATAGTTACGATGCCTAATTTCAAAATTCGGGTGTGCATTTATGTGACTCAAATCCAAATCTCAATAACGTTAGATAAAGTGTGTCATGGACCGCGAGTGCATTTATGTGACGTGGTTCAAGACGCGTTTTAGATGACGTTGAATCTTTCCTAAAAAACAATTAAATAATAGCGGTTATAAAGTTAAAATTGAACCATAGGTTAAAACTTGTGTTAAAATCAGATAATAAGCCAATTATAACAGTTGAGCGACCGTGCTAGAACTACGGAACGCGGGAATGCCCAACACCTTCTCCAGGGTTAACAGAATTCCTTACCCGGATTTCTGTGTTCGCGGACTGTAATACAGAGTCAATCTTTTCCTCGATTCGGGATTTGAACCGGTGACTTGGGATACCATAAAATTATCCCAAGTGGCGACTCTGATTCTTAAATAAATAATCCCGTTTCGATTGTCACTTTTGTAAGCACGTAATTTTTGCCCTATATGAGAAATACTCCCAAAAAAAATGCAAAATAAAATGATTTTCCTTGGTGTGCAATTTTGAGTATTTTTGTGATATTTTTGGATAATTATTTGTATTTGTTTGTGTTTGCTTATTTGTTAAATTAATAAAAAATATAAAAATATGTCGCATTTTGCATGTAGGATTTAATTCTACAATTGTTAGTAATTAAATTAGTTTTACAAAAATTAAAAATTACAAAAATAGGCACCTTTTGCATTTTTAGCATTTAATGTCCAAATATACAATTTTATGCTTAATTATTACTTAATTGTGCGTTAATTGTTATTGGAAGTTAATTTGCGCTTTTATAACTTAATTTAGTTCTTAATAATAATTTAAGTACTTCTATAATTTAGTTTTAGAAAATAAAAGAAGAAAAGAGAACAAAAATACAAAGAAAAATCGGATTGGGCCACTTCTTCAATTTCAAACCACAGGCCCAAATAATTGCTCAACTTTCCCCATGACCCGGTCCGTTTCAAACCGGGTCGATCCGGTCCGCTCCATTAACCCAACACCCCTTCTTCATTTTTGTCCAACACAAAACAAAACCAAAAAAATAAAAAATAAAAAGTGAATTATCACTATTAATAGTTTTATTTTTTGTTTTTTTATATATAAAAAAATCCGAAAATATTTTATTTTATTTATTATTTTTATTTTAAAAAATATATATATATAGTAATTTCGGAAATGATTTTAAAAAAATAAAAAATAAAAAAATAAAAAAAAAGTAAAAGAATGTAGAAAATTTAAAAAAAGTAAAAAGTTTTAAAAAAATTAAAAGTAAAATAAGGTTGGAATTAAAAAATAAATATAAAGGTATCTGAAAATTTAAAAAATTTAAAGTAATTGAAAGTAGCATTTTTAAAAGAAAAAGAAAAGATAGTGGTTTGTTTTTTAAAGAAAAGTTAAATAAAGTGAGATTCTCTTTTAAAAAAATAAAAAGTGGGATTTTAAATAAGATAAAATAATTAAAGTTGGAATTTTAAAAATAAAAGTAAATAAAGGTGGGATTTCTTTTTCTAAAAAAATAAAAGCAATTTGTAAGTGGGATTTCTTTTAATTAAAAAAATAATAAAATAATAAAAAAAAACAAATCTGAAAATTTCGAAAATTTTGCTATAAATAGAAGAGAAAATTTAGGAAGAAGGGGTGGAAAAAAGAGGAAAAACTAGATAGAGAGAAGAAGAAAAGAGGGGGCGGAGAGAGCAGTATACACTCGATATACACTCTGGATACACAGAATATACAGGGACAGAATTCATTTTGGAGAGAGTAAAAAAGATAGAAACAAATTTTCTGAAATATTGAGAGTGGAAGAACACCATAGAGAGTTCAAATCTAGAAAGAAAAAATAAAGAGAGATTTCCGCACTATTTGTCTTCTCCATTTTTACTAGTTTTCTCCGTGTTGCTGGAATTTCTGGACTGAGGTGTTGAAGCTACTGTGTTGGGCTTTCTGCTGCTGTATGTTGCTGTGTTACATACTACTTTGCTGATCTTCTTCTTCTTGTACTGTCATTTCCAGGTACACATTTGTACACTCTCGGCTTGAAGCGAAATGAAATATTAATCAGGCTTTGTTCCTGTTGAATCCCTCCTGTTTAGATTTGTGTTTGAATATAATTTTCCTTTCTTTGTATAAAAATGTAGTCGATTAATTAATGAGTAATGGGCTTGCATATGTATAACTTCTTCATCTAATAATTTTAGTTTAAATTAATCAAATACTAATTAATCTGTTTTGATATTATGGTCAATCTCATGTTCTAGTATTATTGAATAACAGAATATAAAATGAAAGCAGTTTTTCTTTGTACAAACTCGATCGCAATTTTCCATTCGCATTAGCCGTAAACTAATAACTAATAAGTTACGTTTTTCAGCATGTAAATAATTAAGAGATTTTCTTTTATTTTAGAGACGAACTTAATAGAAAATATAGTCATTGTAGGTTTATTCTTTAAAAATAAAAATGAGACGAGCCTCGCCAAATAAAACGTATAGATTGCGGGGCCCTCACAAAATGTATGGTTTAATTAGAATTTGGAAGGACCGTTTAGCGAATTTCACGGTCTTCCCCAAAATAACAACGCGATAGTCTCTTTAGGCGCGTGTTTAATATTTTACTTTCTTAAGCCTGAGTGTGCATTTCATGCGACCCGAATCCAAATCCCAAAATATCAAATAAAACGTGTTCCGGATTGTGGGTGCATTTCATGTGACGCAGTCCAAAGACGTGTTTTAAGCAATGTTCACATTTCTTTTAAAAACAATAATAATAAAGCGGTTAAAAGATAAAATTTGCACATAAGTTCATATTTGTATAAAATCAGATAATCAAGCCGAATATAACAGTTGAGCGACCGTGCTAGAACCACGGAACTCGGGAATGCCTAACACCTTCTCCCGGGTTAACAGAATTCCTTATCCGGATTTCTGGTACGCAGACTGTAATATGGAGTCATTCTTTTCCTCGATTCGGGATTAAAATTGGTGACTTGGGACACCCTAAATCTCCCAAGTGGCGACTCTGAAATAAATAAACCAATCCCGTCTCGATTGTCCTTTAATTGGAAAACTCCCTTGCACCCTCGCGGGTGCGGAAAAAGGAGGTGTGACAACTTTAATTGGAAAAAACTCCCTTATACCCTTCGGGTGTGTAGAAAGGAGGTGTGACAGCTCTGTTGCCATAACCTCAAGCTGAACTAGGGCGACCCGTATACTGGTATGAACTGTGGGACTTGGTCAACCTACACCCGCTGCTCTGGGGTATGGGCGGTGGTATTTTGTGCTCCTCCCGCGGCCTGAGATGTGGCAGGAGCTAGTGGAATCAACCATGACTAAGCTAAAGTGCCGAACATGCTCAAAAACTAGGCGAAAGTCTCCTGGAGTGTTGGGGTAGTAACAGGCGACTCAGGTGCCTCCTCTCCAACTGGAGCTACTAGTGGCTCCTATGTAGCAACTCGTGCAGGTGCTCTAGCTACACCACATGGACACCCTCAACCTTTACCCCGGCCCCGGCCTCTCACGACTCTAGTAGGGGGTGCGGGTGTCTAGTCATCCGATCCGACTGTGCATGTCCTCACCATCTGTGAGAGAATAGAAAGACAAGTTTAAAATCCTGAAGTCAACAATTCGCACGATAAGGAATCAAAGAAGTGAAGCTTTTCCTAACAGTTCCATAGCCTCCCGAAGATAAGTACAAACTTCTTCGTACCGATCCGCGAGACTCTACTAATCCTGATTGTGACTCGTTACACCTATGAACCTAGAGCTCTGATACTAACTTGTCACGATCCAAATTTTCCTCCATAGGATTTCCTGACGACACCTAATCTATAAGACTAGGTAAGCCTAACAATATGCGAAATAATTAAAATAATACTAAATATAAGTCTCAAACTCAATAGTTGTATAAAACCAACGTCACAATTCAGCATATACATTCTTGAGACCCGGTAAAATACAAGTCACAATCTCTAGTTATGAATACTAGATAATCCTATACTTCATATCTATATATAAAGGATAATTAAATGAGAGATCTATAGAGAGGGGGATTCCGAGGCCTGCAGACGCCGTCAAGTATACCTTGAAGTCTCCGCAGTAGAATCCCAACTAAAACCTGGGTTGGTAAGAATTACCTGAATCTGTACAAAAAGATGTGCAGAAGAGTAGCATGAGTACACCATAACGGTACCTAGTAAGTGTCAAGCCTAACCTTGGTAGAGTAGTGACGAGGTCAGATCAGGGCCTTACTGGAAATAATAAAAGACTGAAGAAATGTACGCAGTGTAATAAAGACAGTAATAAAATTGAATAACGAATAGTATAACAAGATTCGCTACACAGAACTAAGCAAATATTACAACACTAGAAAGACAATTAATAGTATGCTAAGGAAACAACGATCAAAAGATAAGTACAAAAGAACGGGAAAATGTCAACAAGAGTCACTACCTAGGTACCGCCTCATAGTCTCAAATCACATAAATAAATCACAATCTTTCCTTATATCACCGATGGAGCTTTTACATTTGGTTTTGAAAATCATTTTCCCGAAATAGCATCTCGCGTTTTAGCCTACCTTATCACACCACATGGCTTATAGTAGTTCCCTTACTAGCCATGCATATCAAACCCACCTTATCTCACCGCATACATTTCAACACCCAGACCTTATACCACTACATGCGTATCAATATCACAACGTATCACAAATCACACCTCAAGTGCCCAATATCACAATTTGCTGGAGAAACCCAACAATTAACAGAAATTCACAATAAGGAGCCCACGACTGAACCATATAGTACACAAAGTCTCAACAATAATAACCGGAAGAATAACTCAATAGAATGATACTTCACAACTTAACACTTTGTCTAAATAGGAAATCACGACATTTGCAACTCAATACCAATTTCAACATCAAGATATTCCAAGAAATAGCAATTTCATGTAAGAATTCAACAACTAAATAATGAATACAGAATACAGAAACAAGAATTTCAACTAAACAAGTAAAACAATTAGCAAGTAAGAGATAAGACAAGTAGACATGTAAAATTAGACTAAATATGATGTCTATGACATATTAAAGTAACTCAATTAAAGCATGAAGGGAATCTATATAGCTAAAAATCGAAAATTTCAACACTTAGCCCGTGTACATACTCGTCACTTTACATACACAACTTTCAATTATCACAATAATACCAAATCTTAAGGGGTAAATTCCCCACACAAGGTTAGACAAGTCACTTATCTCAAACCATGCTAAATCAATCAACTAGAAGGCTTTTCCCTCGATTTTCCAACTCTGAACGGCTCGAATCTAGCCAAAATAATTTTATACTCTAAATATAACTATAGGAAACTAATTCAAACAATGAAATTACGATCTCTATAAAGAATTGAAAAATCGACCCAAAAGGTTTACCCCAGACCCGCACCTCGGAACTCGACCAAAATTACAAAAACCGAACAACTATTCAATATCGAATCTAACCATACAAAAATTATTCAAATCCGACCTCATTTTGCCTTTCAAAACATGAGGATCCACTCGCGAACGAGGTGACAAAAGTTCTCATGCTTCGCGATCACGAAGCTTCTTCTCGCGAACGCGTAGACCAACGCGTGAGTCCCCACCCCAGGCTGCATTTCCTCTTCGCAAACGTGGATCCTAGTCCACAATCGCAGTGCATAAGGTCCTGGTCCTTCACGAACGCGTGGCTTTCTTCGTGAACGAGAAGGGTAAACATCCAGCAAATCTCAGAATACTCTACGCGAACGCGGGAACATCTTCGCGAACGCATAGAAGAAAACCAGTACTGAGAAAAACTAACACTTCAGCTATTCCTCAATGATCCGAAATGTACCGAACATGGTCTAAATTACACCCGAGACCTCCAAGACCTCAACCAAGCATACCAACAAGTCCTAAAATATCATACGAACACGCTCCTAGTATCATATCACATCAAACAACACCAGAATCACGATTTGCGCATCTATTTAAGCCTAAGAACTTATAAACTTCTGAATTCCAAAATTAATGCTGATTCATGCCAAAGTAACTCCGATTGACTTCAAATTTTGCACACAAGTCATAAATGACATTACAGACCTATTTCAATACTCCGAAATCGGGATCCGACACCGATATCAATGAAGTAAACTCTCTGTCAAACTTTTCAAATCTTTCAAACCTTAATTTTCCTAACTTCGCCAATTCATGCTGAAACGACCTACGAGCCTCCAAATCCACATCTGATCGCGCTCTTAAGTCTTAAATTACCATACTGAGCTATAGGAACCGTCAAAACTACATTCTGGGGTCGTCTTCACCAAAGTCAAGCTACGATTAACTCTAACAACTTAAACCTCCAACTTAGGGACTATGTGTCCCATTTCACTCCGAAACTTTTCCGACCTCGAAATCAAGCAACCCGACAAGTTACGTAATCACAATATAACATAGAGGAGACAATAAATAGGGGATCGAGGCTAATACACTCAAAATGACCGGCGGGGTCGTTACATTTTATTTCAATAAAATGATTACCTTATTTTCATTTGTAGAAAAATTACTTTCTTTTTTAACAAAGAGAATTTTCTTTTTAGTTATGAAGCATAAATTTCAAGGTTTTTTTGCGTAAAAATGTAAAACAACACATTAGTTCCTTTGGGTTTGTGTGTATTTTTAGAAGAATAATTAAATTGTTGAAGAAAATAGAGTCCTGAAAACGTTGGGTATTTGGGGACGGGGATGGGGGCAAGGAAACATGGGGACTTAGGGGAAGGGGTGAGGAGAGTAGCATAAAAAATATTTTCTACTCTCCAACTAAACACGAGAAAATATTTTCCGGAAAAAGTTTATCACTCACCAGCCAAACAAGAGAAAATAAGTTAAGTAATTAAACCACTCATTTTCCGTAAAAATATTTTCCATGAAAAACATTTTCCTTTATACCAAACACACCAGGAATTTTAAGATTTTGACATTAAGTTACACTCCGATTTTGTCTCACTCAAATCATGATATGAGAAGCGATTTTTGAGCTGAAGTGTTAGGAGAAAATTGTCGTGCCATCTGCATTGCATTTCTTATAGAACTTAGACATATGAAATGACTGTTATCACAAAACCGGAATCACATTAAGTGGGCAAAATACAAAGAACTGGTGGGAGTATCTGTAAAATTAGTCGATGCGAGCAAGCTGATCGAGATATCACGGTATAGACAACTTGAGTCGGATACACTTGTCCAAATTAGCCCTTAAGGGCCAGGACGCTGAATCTTGGCCCGTTTACATATTTCACGGATTAAAGCCAATGAGGCCAGCCTTGGGTGTTGGGACTATTTTTTGATGGATCTTAAATGAGCAAACAGGCAGGGGGCTTGAGTCCAACTTCTTCTTTGCCAAGTTCCCAAACTCTTCAATCTGTCTTTCTCCCCAAGTCTCCAAATATTTGTGCCTTGTGGATGCTACTTGCTAGGATTGGGACCATCTTCAACGACCCAGAAGGTTTTTAGTTTACACCCTCATCCTTTTATTTGTTCTCAATTTCACAAATATTATGTACTTGTCTCAATCAACAATTACATGTATAATTAATGTAACATGATTTCGTGCATAGTCAAGCCTTAGATTACAACTTACTTCTAAATGAAAAAAAATTATAAACACAAGATAAATATTCTACATTTTATTCTAGGACTATTCACTTGGTTGTAATCAGGTCTCTGGTGATTGGCCTTACTATCTTACTCAAGTCCAAAGTCCATTATACATTTGACTAGTTCAAAGTCACCGATCAAGGACCAAGGTCATCGATTGGAAAGTCTAAAATTCTTAAGGAAACACCCACGAAAGTTACCACTCACCAGTCACCACTATATTGAAATTGAAAATCTGATCAGTACCATTAATTGTTGCACAAATGTGAAAGCTTTCACCTTTTCATTGAAAGGATACCTTTTGCTAGTATATATGATCAAATAATAACAAAAAGTAAAAAACAAATTACATGCACTTAGTAAACAATGAAGCTGTAATCTGAAATGTATCTTCAGTCAGATCACCAATAATGAAGCAAATTCAATTTAGCGACCTATTAACGGGACATAAGTTGTTCATATACCACTGCACAAAACATATTAAATCTCCATCTTAATCGGAGTATGTTCATTATGCAATTAATTTCAGGTATTCAACCCTGCCAAGAAAGCCACCCCAGTTGAAGGCAACCATGACGATCCGAAAATGAATTGTGCAACGGTGAACTTGCTGGCCTCTTCCACGGACGTGATCACCCGATACCCCGGCCAAGTCACCCGTTGCCCCACGGCTGCTCCCGGTCCATAATTCATATACTCGCCATAATACAATGTCTCGAGTGCGAATGTAGCATTCCACTCTAACCAACCACGCGGGTGTATATGATCACCCAAGTTAGATAACATGACAACAGTTCGCGAGTACAACTTCCACGGTCGACCAAGATAAGTGGGGAAGCTTCCTTTGGACGCCTCGAGGTCAGATGCCGCTGCGATTTTGCAAGCATGGATTGAAATGCCAGTGTTTTGATTGGGATCCTTCCTGTTTTGGGCAGTGATGGTGTTCTTTTGGAAGTCCATGGGCTTTCGAGCGTAGATGCTGCAGTTTTGAAGGACTACTGCTGCATTACCGAAGATGAAATCAACGGTACCATAGATATCACACTCGCGATAGAATTGGCGCTGAGAGTGTACGTAGAGAGTGTCTTGGTATCCGATGATATTGCAACGATAGACCACAGCATGATCAGCGCCAATGCGAAGAGCTACTGCTTGATGTTTGCTTGGTCCAGCGTAGTTCTCAAATGTGATGTCCCTTACAATGAAACCAGCTCCAGTTGCCGCTGTAGATCAAGAAATTCGCACTGTGAGGCCATGAACCTTGATCCAGTGTTATAGAGGTGGCAGAGTATAAATTTTGCACACCGACGATATAAAAAATATTTACATAATTAGATAATTATAGATAAATCTCTGGATAACATTAACTGATAATCTGATAACGATGGCAACTAGCATGTTATATACCATGTTATGATTAGAGAATGAGTCAAAGGACAGTAATAGTTAGAGTTAGATGGGTATACGAGTAATGACCCCACCTCCTAACATGTGATTGTTTCTTTAAATTGAGACCACATATTAGTAAGGTCATATCGCTATCTCTAATACTGCTCTCCAGATTATGGATGAAAAATACTAATCATGCCATGGATAAGGATCAAAATAATTTGTAATTTCATCAGATTCTCTATTATTTCGCACAATTTTATTTTATTTTTTAAAAAACAAAAATTGTGGGGACTGGGGCTAACATCCTATGACTTGGGACTTCTATTCCCAGTTCCCATTCATATGAAACACTGCTTCCCATGATAGGTAAAACACCCGATTCTGTGCCTCCACCTTTTTAAATATTGTATCTAACATATGCTTTGACAAAATATGTAACTTTAGGAGTAAAAAGTGCGCACGCATGTGTTGTTTTTGTCTCCTCTTTTTTCAGTTTTCTTTTTTCTGTCAATAAACTATATATCTTTCAAATTTAAGATTGATAATGTAAATTAGTATTTAGTCATATCTATTTAATTCCAACACATTTATTCTCTCCTGTACCAAAAAGTAAATGAATTAGAGAGTATGATGTTTGGAGGGTGTGACGACTAACCACGTGAAGAGGTACAAAAGAAGAATTCAATGACAAGCCCATGTGCCTTTTCTACTACTACATCGCCAGGCAAGAAGGCCGTCCCACGCCCATTGTTTTCCACAAATCACAAAGCACAAATAGAATAACAAGAGAGAAGGAAACCATATAAATAAGTGGAGCAGGCATCAGCTTAGCAACGAGACACTAATCTTTAAATTTCAACCACCAAAAAATATTTGATAGATATTTTTTTTGTCTATCTAAGCTAATGATGGTACAAAATGACCGAATACACACACATATATGCTAGTAAAAAGTACTTCATCCGATTCTAGGTGAACCTATTTACTTTTAAGTCCGTTCCAAAAAGAATAATCTCTTTCTAAATTTAAAAATAATTTAGCTTAAACTTCCAATTTTATTCTTAATTAGAAGCTTTTATAACCATACAAATACTCTAGGACCACTTTTTCACTTGTTTAGATTGAAACTGAACAAACATTTGATGCAATAGCCAAAGTGCGTACGGCTTAACTATGTTAGTATTAAACAAAAAAAAGATGGAGCTAGCCAAAGTGAGTAAATAAAAGGTTAGGCAGAAGTATACCGAAAGAGGCGGTATGGAATGTCGTCAGATTCTGTGATACGCTTTTTCCTCCTGTTATCACCGTCTTGCCTTTTCCATCTCCAATAAACATCACGTTCGTCTTTTTCCTCCCAATTTTCAGGTTATCCTCTTCATACCTGTCAATTTACAATTTTACATGCCCGATGACCAACTCACGAAATTTATTTCAATTCCATAACGCTTAAGTCCTAACGCTACTAGAAAATAATAGTATCATGACTCCAATCACTACGACAAACAAATGAGAAACTCAAAGCTACAACTCACAACTGACGTGGGATTAATTAAAAGCACAGGGATTGAAAAAGAAAAAGTGAAAAGCAATAAAATTGTTCAATAATTTATTTACCTTCCTGCCTTGACATAAATTATTATCCGACGATTACTGTATTGTGGGACCTTCTTAATAGCATCGGCAATTGTCTTGAACGTACCGTTACCGTCCTTTGACACAATTATATCTGCTTGTATTGCCGACACTGGCGTGTCCAGTAACATTCGCTCCTTCCTATTCAACCATTTTGGAAAAGGCGCAAAATCCTCGTCTTTTGCCGACACTACAGTACCTGCATCATCAGTTGATCCCATTAATCTCCGCCGTCGATTCTGTATCGGAACACCGGAGAAATCATCGTCGCCGTTCATGGCCGCAAATATGGCCAGACAATTGCTTACTAGCTCCGACAAATTCCTTAATTTTTCCGTCATTTGATCCTTAACGTTCCCGTTAACGTCAGCGAACCCCTCCGTACACGTGTCCTGATTGGTCAGAGCGGCGCTAAGCCACGTCAGCACGTCGTGATTGTTTGACTTTTCGGCGCCGTGGGAGACGGACGTTAAGGAACGGGCTAAAAGGTCAATTGATTCTTCTAGCAGCTCTAGACAATCCTCGTAAGCCGACCTTATCCGTGTGTCCATGTAAAGGTTGCTAATGTCGGAAGCCATGTAAAGTGCTTTGCCAAAACGCTGGAGCGTCAAATTGACGGAAATATGAACGAGGTCGTCGTCGGAGGCAGAGAGTGCGCCAGGGAATTCATGCAAAGAGCTTAAACAGAGGGTTGTGAAACGAGTGCTACTACAGGTACGTGACATGGCTACGGTAGGCTTGGAATGAAGCAATGTGGGAGCGGGACCGGTTTTATTTCGGACAGTAACTAATACAGCGGCAGAAATTGCAGAGGCAAGTATAAGGATGGTGGTGAAAATGAGTAGTAAGAGTTTAAGTCTGTGGGGGTTGGAGGTGGCATTGTCTGCTGAGTTAGGGAGTATTTGTCGGCGAAAGGGATCTTTAGGTTTGGGTTTGTCTATCCGGCCATAGTACATTTTTGGCTTTCTGATCTAGTATACTTCAGTGAAGAAAAAAGAATTCAGTTGCCGACAAAAAGTAGTCTGAGCTAAATGGAGCTTCGGAGAAGGCAAGAATAGTGTTTTCTGAGTTGTGTGTGACTAAGAAGAAAATAGAGTTAAGACTGAGAGTGAGAAAAATCATGCATATATATATACATTGGGCGGTGGAACTACGTGAGGGTGGGAAAGGGGAGGGGAGCCAGACGTGAATGGAGCCTATGTTTACCTCTTCACCTAAACTCAATATTTTATACTCACCGTTTTAAATTAGACTGAGATAAAAAAAAATTTAATTAGATATCATTATTTTTGAACAACTATAGTGAATAGTGTCATGTAAAATGAAACTAATAATAATGGATATATATATATATATATATATATATATATGTATAAAAATTATTAAATTTTAAACTCATAATAAATTTAAAAATATATTATTGATTTGGTAGAGACTTTAAAAGTTGAACTTACATTTAATTCTGAATCCACCTAAATATAGGCAGCGTGAAAAAGGAAAGCTGTCGTCCCACCCCTAAGATTGGAAGTGGTAGTGTTGGGACAAAGGGAAGTGTGGACTGTTTGGGGTGGGGGTGGGGGGGGGGGTTTGGTGTGAGGTCAATATCGAGAGGGAGAATTAGCTGTCTTCTACTTACAGTAGCGGTGAATGGAGGAAAGTGGTGGACTTGGATAAGAGGATGCGTCGTCTCTATTGACTTCTTTTTGTTGTTTCCTTTGATCAATCCAGTGTTCAGAATAATGTACTAGAGTATATAACAAGTGGTACTACCTACTAAATACTTTCGTTAATAGTATATGAAGCAAGAATATTCACATTAGAATTCTGTGGCAGATTGAAGATGGTTGAGTGTACGCAGATCTTATCCCTACCCTGAAGGAGTAGAGAGGTTGTTTCCAAAAGACCTTCGGCTCAAGAAGAAAAAAATAAACAATAGACAGTAGATCAGTAACAACAACAGAAGTCAGAAAAATAAAATAATATCAGCATCATAAGAAACATAAATAAATGTAAAAACAATAACAATATAATAACCAATATTAATGCCATAGAAAATTGTGTGAAAGCTACATAAACCACAAACAACCCAAGGCGAAACATTATCAGCCTAATCCCGCCCTGGAAACAACATAGAAAAATGCTCGAGTCCCTCATAACCTACAACCCTAATGCTTGACTTCCACATCTTCCTATCCAGAGTCATGTCCTCGGAGATCTAAAGTCGCGACATGTCCTATCTGATCACCTCACCCCAATACTTCTTAGGCCTCCCTCTACCTCTCCTCATACCTGCCAATGTCAACTGCTCACACCTCCTAACTAGGGAACTATACTTCTCCTCTGCACGTGCCCGATCTATCTAAGCCCCGCTTCCCGCATCGTGTCGTCCATGAGAGTCACGCTCACCTTCTCCCGAATATCTTCATTCCTAATCTTATCCAGCTTAGTGTGCTCACACATTCATCTCAACATCCTCATTTCTGCCACTTTCAACTTCTAGGTATGAGAATTCTTGACCGCCCAACCTTCAGCCCCATACAACATGGCTGATCTAACTATCACTCTATAGAACTTGCCTTTAAGTTTTGGTGGCACTTTCTTGTCACACAGGACTCCAGATGCTAACCTCCATTTCATCCACCCCACTCCTATATGGTGCATGACATCCTCGTCAGTCTCGCCATCCCCCTGATAATAGACCCAAGGTGCTTGAAACTTTAATTTCTCTTTTGGGATGACTTATGAGTCAAGCCTCACGTCCATGTCCGCTTCCTCCGATGCGTCGCTGAAATTACATTCCAGATATTCTGTCTTAGTCCTACTCAACTTGAAACCTTTAGACTCTAGGGCCTGTCTTCAAACCTCCAGTCTCTCATTAACGCCGCCTCGCGCCTCATCAATCAAGACTATATCATCAGTGAACAACATACACCATGGCACCTTCCCTTGAATATGGTGTGTTTGTGCATCCATCACCAGGGAAAATAAGAACGGGCATAGTGTAGACCCTTGGTGCAACCCTATAAAAACTGTAAAGTGCTCCGAGTTACCTCCCACAGTCCTACATCGAGTCTTAGCTCTCTCGTACATGTCCTTTATCATCGTAATGTAGGCAGGGGTGGAGCCAGCCCTTTGACTACGAGTTCGGCGGCTATCAGCACACCTTTCACCTCCCGGTATCTCCAATATATACATATATATGGTGTTCAAATTTTGACACCCTTTGCCAGGGGCTATGCAAAGGTATTTAAAGTCTATTTTAATCGATAACAAGTAATATTTACCCTATACATAGAATAATTGTTTGGCGAGGGTGTTCAGTTGACCACCTTTGGCCATACGTAGCTTCACCCATATATGTATATATATTAAGTGAATTTGACATATATAAATTTTGAACCAAGGCTAATGAGTTTTATTAAATTCGTAACTTCTATTATGGCTCCATCCTTGAGGGCCATCCATTGTTAGTTAATCGATCTTTTGGATTATTTTGTTTAGATTATGGTATTGAAGTTTTTCTAGGGGGTTAATATGGATTAAGAAGTGGAATCAAATGAAGTTAGGTGGAAGGTTAGGACGAGAGAGGTTGTAACAAGAAAAGAAGCATTTTGCTTATTTGGTCATGAAAGTATTTAGATATTTTGGGCTTGAACACAGCATCTACTGGCCTTCTTTTGTTATCCCTTTTAGAATGGCAAGCTCAACCCAGCTCAAAGTTTTTGTATCTTTTAAATGTTTCGACATCCTATTCCTTTAAACATAAAAAGCTACGGGGATAATACAGTAAAAAAATTGGAGGATAAAATAGGCATGACATTGATATAATGTATGGTCGAATAGGAGGAGGTGACTGTCTATAATTTAAAATTGAAGGAGGTGTCGTACTTTTAACCCTTCATTAGTTAGTAATGCGGTTCAATTTCCTCCTAGGCTTGTGTTTTTAACCCTTCCCAATTCTAGAGCCCCATCAGTGGTTCAGTTGGGGAAAGCTAGCTTACTAATTAGTTTCACTCCTATTTTTAGCTTCTTTCCAAAATCTTGTAAGACTTGGTTTTTTACGTGGTGGTGTGTCTGTAGAAGCACAGTTTCTAAAAGTAGCTGTATAATTAATTTATACTGTACCCCAATGTTTATTTGTATATATTGACAAAAGAAGAACCACCCTACCCTGGCAAAAGAAAACACAATGTCCCACCTCAAAGAACTGCGAGGATTTTCTTTTGACAATTTTAAATTTGCCGAGTGTATAGTTGTTAAGCAAAATAAAAAGGTCGGTGCTTATGTTCACCCTAACCGGTTATAAAGGTTATTATGTGTACTTACCATATTTTCTGGGTTTATTGGCCAATCACTGTTAGTTTAGAAACTCGCTTGTAATTAGTATTTAATTGTTCAAATACATTTTACATTGTCAAGGTGTAAAAGTTAATTAACAAAATATTCTTATAGCGTGATGCATCGTTCCCTTTTTTTATTATGACTTCTTATCAATTTATTAAACATCATAAGGAAATTTTGAGAAAAAGAAATTCTTTTCTTGCTTTACTCTAGCCATCTTATGATATCAATTGATGCTCGGGATATACACAAATAATATCTGATTGTAGAAATAATTAGAGCAGGTGCATGGTGTAAAAACTCCTTTCATAAATGCAATGTCAAATTTAAAAAATCATTTCTGATCTATTATTAGGCAATTCAAGTTTTACACACATTTTGGCACTAGCTAGTCGTTATTCAAATTTTAAATTAATTAACCTTGTATTATCTTCTTCTAAAAGTACTAAATATTTAAAATAGTAAGTTCATACAAAATAATACGTGCAAATAAATTATTATAACGAGTTAAATTACACCAATACTATCACTTAAATTTTGATTGTCCAAATATTTACGTAATTGTTTTTTGGCCCTTTTGCTAATATTCTTCTCCAAATGGGTTGGCAAGTAGGGCGATTTCCTTGGATTCAGTGAGGTGAGACGATCCTTTCCTAACTTTTAAATGTTTTTCCATATTTTTTACTTATCTGTTCCAAAAAGAATGACCTCCTTCTAAATTTGGAAATAATTTAGTTTAAACTTTTAATTATATCCTTAATGAGAAACTTTTATAACCACATAAATACTTTAGACCCTCTTTTAACTTTTTTAGAACTACAAATTCAAAAAGTTATCATTTCTTTTTAAACTCCGTTTTCAGTCAAACAATTTCACATAAATTGAAACGGAGGAATTATCTAATATGCGAATTCTACATCTATTATGGAAGGAGGTGGCATTTCTTGAAGCACCTATCTTCGTGGCGAAGGTGACATACAGATATACTAGTTTAAGCAATAGAAAAGTGCATTACTTCTTTTAGAAAAAAGAAACCATCCACTTAATACTTTAGAACCAAAACACTACAACTAAAGATAGAAATGAAAAAGAATGAAGAAAAGAGAAAAAAGGTCCGATACGGGTGGGAGGCAGCTAGATTTGTAGGCAGTGGCCCTACAGGTTCAGGCTCAGAGTCCTAACAAAGGCAAGCTGCTATAATTGGCAAAGTTGAATCTACAGCTATGTATAGAACCAATATTGTTTGGTATATATAAAATTAAAATGATTTTTGCCACATCAGATTGCCTGTTATAAATATATTTTTTATATTATTTTAAATGCATATTCATTTCTTTGAGGAAAAGTTATGCTTAGTTACTTTAACACCAAGTTAAAGTTAGACTTAGTTATTTTGGGACCAAATTAGTTCTCTATAAATATATAGCCTATTTTTATCTTTCATATTTCATGCCTCGAATATGCTCCTATTGTAGCAATATTGAGACAAAAGTTTCAAGAAGTATTTTGAATTGATTTTTTATCTTCTTATGACTGAACAAAACAATGAGTTAATTGTGAAAAATCACTAGAATCGACCTACTGACTCTACACCATTTCCTGAAGTAAATGAGATGTGTTCCACTACTCTAGGCGTGAAAAATACCGTGGCCCTGATCGTCATTGTGATCAAGAAGAAATTCTTTCCCAGGTGCAAATCATTTATTAAAAGAAAAATCACTACCAAAAGAGATAAAAGAAGGATGAGAAGCACGAAATTGTAGAAGTAAGTGGCTCATAAAATAGATGCTAGTAATGCAGGGGAAGAGAACATTGGTCATGTACATGCGTATGCCAAAATGCTTGGTGGAGCTTTATCAAGTATTACTAAAGAAGAAAGAGAAAAATCCCAAAGCTAATTTTATCTCTGAGAATCAAGTTGACATCACAAACTTGGATGTAACCGATTTTTTTAAGCACCCTAAAGAAAAACTAGATCACCTGAATTTGTGATGCATCTGCTGTTAAGAAAGATTAATATGTTTAATTTAGTTTTTATCAATTCATAGTAGTTAGCAAATAAAAATCATGAAATCATGGTATTAGCCTATCAGTTAGTACTAATTAGTTTAGTCATATCAGTGTAGTTCTTATTAAACAAAGTTCTAGTCTATTCTCGTTTTTATTAAATAAAATATCTCATTGATGGTTTGAGTTCGATTGTTTTTTTGTTGACTAAATTTTGTTACCCTCTCACGTTTCTGGATTGGAGTGAAAACAATTATTTTTTGTATCCTAATTAGACCAAAACATAAAGTAGAGATGAATACGAAAATATGCATACAGAATCGTCACTTTCTAGATTACTCGTGTAATTACATATATCTATTAATCTTTACTATGTGTTTTTAGGTTGAAAAATTAAAAATTATGTCATTTTCCTCTATTATTCAATCAATAGTTGTAATATTTATTGTTACTTTTATTTGGGTATGTCATTGCATTTTGAAGACATGAAAATATCTCAAAGTAGTTTAGATTAAAATCCAATTACGAAGATATTTATTTGAATTGTTTTGCTATAACACATACGACATTCAAAGAAAAAATATTTTTCTCATCTACGTAACGCAAATATTACTATAATTTTTGGTAATATTAATTTGATAGAAGGCTCCAGAAGAGCTATCATAATTTTGCCTAAGGAAACATAACTTATTATAAATAATACCATGTTCTCTTCTAAAGCCGAAGGAACTTATTAAGCTTTAACAATATTCGCCAAAATTATCATATTGAAATAATGGATAAGATGAATCTTCAATGCTTTGGTATCACCAAGAATATCCTGGCTAGAAATATATTATAGAAAAGTTTCATGCTTTGTCTTTTGGCTTATATTGGACAAAGATTAGGTAATTGAGGTATACTGTATTGTAAATGAGAAGTTTATATATTCCAATAGTTTTGTGCTTTTGGCATTACCGACTGAGACATCCTAGATATATAATGATGAGATGAATTATAGAAAATTCAAATGAGCATCCAGTAAAAAATTGAAGATTTTTTTAAATACTGAATTTTCTTGTATTGCTTGTTATCAAAACAAGATAACTATTAGATCATCACCATCAAAGATTGGGATTAAGACCTATGTATTTTTGGAATATATACATGGGGATATTTATGGACCTATTCACCTACAAAGTGGGCCGTTTAGATATTTTATGATTCTAATATATGCTTCTTTTAGATGGTCTCATGTGTGCCTATTGTCATCTTGTAACCTCATGTTTATGAAATAATTGGCACAAATAATTCAATTACGGACACAATTTCCTGATAATCTGATCAAATTTATTCACCTTGATAATGTTGTAGAGTTTTCATCTCAAACATTTAATGAATAGCATTTTCATATTTTAGAAATCTAGATTCGGTAGGAGGCAATTTTGAGGAGGGATTTTCACCTACAACAATTGGATAAGTGATTTTGATCAATTTTCAATTATATTACGTGATTATTTGTGAAATTTAACCTCTAATCCATGGAATTTGAAGAGAATTTTTGGAATATTTTGTTCGTGTTTTGAAAAAAAATAATTCAAGGTTTGAAAGACGAATTGGACTCGAATTTGAAAACAAAATACATATATGGACTCCTGGGGTTATGAGTAGTCAAGATGTACCCTTGGACTCGGTTTTGACCGAGCGGGTCGGGATTGAGTTTTGTTGACTTTTGAGAAGTTGTGTAAAATCTTAGCTTTATTAATCGAAATTGGTTTCTCTAACATTATTTGATGATATTAAGTCATTTTTTGTTAGATTTGAGACGGGCGTAGGCGGATTTCAAAAGAAAAGCTATTTTAAGTGTCGATTTTTCCTAGTTGAGGTTAGTATCTTGCCTAACTTTGTGTGAGGGAACTACCCCGTAGGATTGAGCTTAATTGCACTATTTGAATTATGCGCAAGACATGTACATGAGGCGATGAGTATGTACACGGGCTTACATATGGAAATTGACCAGTTTAGACTCTTAGGTTACTTATATGCATCTAATTGTAGTTGTTATTATATGTTATCTCTTTCATTATTGAGTTATTCTCATGCATTTAGTCGTAGTTGTTATTACATGTTATCTCTTTCATTGTTGAGTTATTTTCATGCATTTAGTCGTAGTTGTTATTACATGCTATCTCTTTTATTGTTGAGTTTATTTTATGCAGTTGAATTGAAGTTGCCATTTCATGGAAATATTTTTCATTGTTGAATTTAATCTCCCATTTCATTGTGTTGTTGTTGAGACTCTTGCATACATTGTTGTTGAACCGTAGCCTATGCATTATTATGCCCGTGAGTTATTAGGTATATTATGTGATTGCGTTTTTGTGATGACCCTTGAGTCATCACTTGATTTACGAGTAAATTTTGCGTTCTGAGGCCTTAGAAGCCTCCTTTTTCCTCACCTCAATTTGCATGCGTGGTTCGGGCGTATTTCCGGAATGCTTTTATGTGGAAATGTGATAAAAATATTAATTTGGCCTTTAAAATTGAATTTAAGTTGACTTCGATCAACATTTTGGGTAAACGAACCCAGACCTATGATTTGAAGGTCCTGGAGGGTCCGTAGGAAAATATGGGACTTGGACGTATGCTCGGAATTGAATTTCGAGGTCCCAAGCCCGAGAAATAATTTTTTGAAAGAAATTATTTTGCTGAATTATTTATGAAAAAAGAAAAGAATTTATGTTTGAAACCATTGGTATCAAGCCCGTATTTTGATTTCGGAGCCTGGTACAGGTCTTATATACGATTTAAGTTGAGCCTGTAAAATTTGGTAAGAAACGGACTTGAAATGACGTGATTCGGAACTTTAGTTGAAAAATTTGGAACTTTGAAACTTCATGAGATTTCCTTTGATTTTGGTGGTAAATTCATGGTTATTGATGTTATTTTGAGGATTTTATTGTACGGGCAAGTCCGTATGATATTTTTAGGTGGGTGTGTATGTTTGGTTTGGAGCCCCGAGGGCTCGGGTGAGTTTTGGATAGGCCTCGGATTGAAATTTGGACTTAGGAAGTTGCAGGTTTTAGCTGGTATGTTGCAGGTCTCCAGGCTTCGCAAATGCGACAAAGCATCGCAAATGCGATAATGGACCTGGGCTGCCTTAGTTGCAAATGCGACTGTTCTATCGCAAATGCGATATCACATTTGCGAAAGGTCTCTCGCAAATGCGAAGGTGACTAGAAATTGAACTTGGTCGCAAATGCGAAGGGGTCAGTTTTCTGAGCTATTGCGACACCTGCAACCTGCAAATTTATAACTTAGCCGAAAATTTTCCATTTTTCAAACCCTTTCAAAATCAAAACACTCTTGAGTGATTTTTCAAAGACAACTTCTCTTCCAAATCGATTGTAAGTCATTTCTAACTTGTTTTTATTAAACTTTAACATCTTTTCTCATGATTTCAACTCAAAATCAAAGGTTTTCATGGGGGAAATTGGCTGTTTTGGGTAGAACCAAGGTTTTCCAAATTTTGGGGATTTGGACCTCGATTTTAGGTCCGATTTCAAAACAAAGTTATTTGGGTTCGTGGGGGAATGAGTAATCGGGTTTTGGTTCGAACCTCGGGTTTTGACCATGTGGGCCCAGAGGCGATTTTTGACTTTTTGGAAAAAACTTTAGAAAACCTATTTTCATGCATTTATTGACATAGTTAAGTAACTTGCGGCTAGATACGAGCGAATTGGTGGTGGAATCAAGAGGTAAAGCGATAGTTGAGACTTGAATTGTGTCCGTGACATCGAGGTAAGTGTTTGGTCTAACTTTAGCTTGAGGGATTATGAGTTGTGTCCTATTTGCTATGTGCTACTTGTTGAGTACGACGTATAGGCATGGTGATGAGTATCTATACATCGTTGTGAAGCATGCCCGTAAGTCTTAAATTGAAGTCGTTGTGTTCTTAATAAGTACTACAAATGCCTAAGTTGTTGATTCTCTGTATTGGGCAAGAGTTATGATTATTCTAGTGGAAATTGCTTATGGATCAGTATTGGTACTAGTTGAGGTTTCTTTTGTGAAGTTAAATGTTGGAACAAGTTTGGTTATAGCTGATTCCCTTGCTGGGACGTATTTACTCATACTGTCGATTCCCTTGCCGGGATATTATTGTTCCTTATTGTTCCCTTGTCGGGACTCTTTGTGATTGGTGTTGAATTGTATATTGGGATCGGGTTGCACGCCGCAACAATATTATGTTTGGATCGGGTTGCACGCCGCAACAATGATATATGATATGGATCGGGTTGCACGC
Source organism: Nicotiana tabacum (assembly GCF_000715075.1). NCBI lineage: Eukaryota > Viridiplantae > Streptophyta > Magnoliopsida > Solanales > Solanaceae > Nicotiana > Nicotiana tabacum. The sequence goes on along the minus strand of NC_134087.1, from coordinate 140,035,975 downwards.
CACAACAGTGTTTTTATGATTTGGATCGGGTTGCGCGACGCAACAATAAAGGATAAAAGTGGTTATTGATTTGTTACAGTTTCCTTATTCTTTCTGCTGTAAATTTTAAATTGTTCTTTATGCTTTTCTCCTAAGTTACTATTGGTAAATGATAACCCCCCACAGCATGTCCCCTTCCCATATTTAGCTGCTAGTTTCCTTTATTACTACTTGCTACGTGTATATGCTTTAACTGCACATGTTTGTTTGGTAGTCTGGTCCTAGCCTCGTCACTACTTCGCCGAGGTTAGGCTAGGCACTTTCTAGTATATGGTATCGGTTGTGCTGATACTACACTCTGTACTGTGTGTATATCTCGGAGCAGCAACATTCGGACCTTAGATTAGGTGGCTGCCTTCAGTCCATACGGAGATCCAAGGTAGTCCTGCAGGCGTCCGTAGGTCCTGGCGTCTCCCTCTATCTTTTCTTCCTGTTTCACTTATGTAATTCAGAAACAGTGGTGCATTTATTTTTTGACCTTGTTTGTAGAATTCTTAGACCGTCTGTGGAGTTGTGACACCAGTTCTAGGTAGTCTTTGTTTAAGAAGTTATATTGGATATATTTAAATAGTTTTATTGTTTCTTTCGTTTGTTTAAAATTTCGTTGTTTATAAACTATTGTTCCATAATTGTTAAAGGATTAAAAAAATGGGAAAAAGATAATTTGTTCAAATAGTTGGTTTGCCTGACTTTCATTAGTAGGCGCCATCACGACTCCCGAAGGTGGAAAATTCGGGTCGTGATAGTTTTAGGTAATAGGTATGACTTGATACAACTTGTTCAGACTTATTCAGTGTATTGATGCTAGAATCAGGTTTTATAATGACTTCCGGATTTTGGAGATTGGGTTCTAAGGTTTATGAACTAAGGTTGAAGTAGAGATCTTTAGTTAGGTTGTGTTGTTGGGCTTATATAGATTGGGGTAATTTGGGATCGCCCAAGGGTATGTGTATGGTGAGTTATGCAGTAGTTTGATGGCTTTAACGACTCCTAGCAAGTTTGAGTACGATTAGAGGTCGTTTTCTACTGTATGTAAGAACCTAAGGTTGTAGCAGCAAAGGGTTTTGGTCATCGGATAAATTTGCGCCCGATAGAAGAACCGATCATGGCCAAAACAATAGATTATTATAGAAGAAGGAGGTGCCAGGGACCCGAAACCCTACATATCCTAGGTTATCAGATTACAACTTTAACATCAGCTTAGTAGAATTGGTATCTGCAATGAGAAATATCAAAGAAACACGGTTCTGAAGCCAATCCGATCAGATCCTAGCAAGAGGGATGCCAGTTTATGGTGTAAATACCATGAGACTCATGATCATAGAACTAGGGACTGCCGACATCTTCGTGAAGATGTGGCGACATTGTTGAAGAATGGACATCTCAGGGAATTCTCAAGTGACCAAACCAAAAACAACTACGCCCGAAGACGGGATAATGCAGAGCCTTCAAAAGTAGCAGAAGGCTCTCCTCAAGTGACTATCAACATGATTTTTAGAGGAAATGAAGTCAACGGTGTAGTCTTTTCAACAACAAAGAAAATGAAGATATCGATGACTCACAACAAGAGACTTTGGGAAGTCGCAGAAGATGAAATAACTTTCACAGTGGAAGACACTAACTAACTTTTTCTACCACACAATGGCGCTTTGGTAATATCTCTCTCAATATTTTAGATTTCAAAATTAAACATCTTTTGGTTGACCCAGGAAGCTCAGCCAACATAATACAATGAAGAGTTTTGGAGCGAGCAGAATTAACTGGGAACATCGTTCCAATAATAAAACTCTTAGCTGGCTTTAACTTGACAAGCGTGACAACCCGAGAGATTTTGCTGCCCGTACATGCCGAAGGAGTAACTAAGACCACTCTATTCGAAGTGGTAGTTAGCGATATGTGTTATAATGTAATACTCGAAAGACCGTGGATACCTGAGATGAAGGGTGTACCCTCAACATATCACCAGCTATTGAAATTTCCAACGCCAGAATGAATCAAAAAAATAAAAGGAGATCAACTGGCAACAAGGGAGATGAACGCGGTAACTGTTTCTAGCACCAAAGGAAAAGAGTCAAACAAATAGCAATTATAGGAACCGATGCCTTCTAAAAAGCAATTCCCTTCCCGAATAAAGATGATAAGAGCGAGGAGTCATCAATATCCTATCAGGTTTCAAGATATTTTTAGGTACCGGAGGAGACGGATATAAGCAAGTCGACCACAAAGGAACTTGAGCAAGTGGCCTTATTCGAAGAATTTTGGGAGAGGAAGTTTCTTCAAGGGACATGATTAAATCCCGAGCTCAGGTTAGAATTTATAAATTTTCTTAAAGCTAACATTGAATGCTTAGCGTGGTAGCACTCGGATATGACATGTATCCCATTAGAGGTAGCGGTCCACAAGCTAAGTCTGGACCCAAACTTTCCACCGGTTAAGACAAAAGAAACCCCTTGTAGAAGAGATCAGGAACAAGTTTGTTAAACAAGGGTAACGTGATTACTTAACATTGGTTCAATCTGGAAGGTAAAATATCTAGAATTGTTAGCCAATGTAGTTGTAGTGCCAAAAAAGAATAATAAGTTTCGGATGTGCGTAGACTATAAATATTCAAATAAGGCGTCCCTAAAGACTCGTTTCCATTTTCAAACATTGATCAAATGATTGATGCGACAGCTGGGCACGAGTTAATGATATTTCTTGATGTTTACTCCAGGAACAATCAAATCAAGATGAACCCGGGGGATCAGGAAAAAACTTCTTTCATAACGAATTTTGGCACATATTGCTATAATACAATTCCATTTGGTCTTAAGAACTCCATAGCCACTTATCAAAGGCACGTTAATAAAATGTTTGAGGGTCAGATAGGTAAAACAATGGAAGTATATATTGATGACATGTTAAGTTAAGTTTTTGAATGCAGGAGATCATTTGAAACACCTCCAAGAGACTTTCGACATTATGAGGAAGCATAACATGAAGCCAAACCCAAAGAAATGTGCGTTTAGGGTCGGTTCCGGTAAGTTCTTGGGTTTCTTGGTCTCGCAAAGAAGGATCGAGATAATTTCTTATAAAATCAAAGCTATCGAGGACATTCTAGACCAATTGACATGTGTGAAGGAAGTACAGAGGGTGACCGGGAGGTTGGCAGATCTAAGTAGATTCATCTCAAGATCCTTAGAATTGTTCATCGTGAACGCGAGGATTGTTCTGCGTTCGGGAAGGGTTCACCTGGGCAGTGCTTATAAAGTAATCTATTTCGAAGCTTTTGGTCATTTTATCATATTTTGAGTTATGGAGCTCGGATTTGGACGATTTTGGAGGCGATTTCACCATATGGATTGGGGTAAGTATTTTCTACTCATTTTTATTATATTATATAATTCCATCTTCGATTTTGGCATTTGATTGATGATTTCAAAAGAGAAATTAAGGGGGGGAGGGCTTCGTCTAAACTTTTCTAAAGTGAAAATTTGAGTTTTGAACATTGATTCAAAGTCGAATTTGAGTGAAATTAGTATGGTTGGCTCGTAATTGAATGAGTTATCGCATTTTCTGAGTTTTGTTGAGTTCTAAAGTGCGGGCCCAGAGTTGACTTTTAGTATTTGATTAACTATTCGATCTTTTTCGATTGGGTTTGTTGCATTATTTGATGTTTTATATTTACTTTTGGGTAGTTTCAATACGTTTGGAGGATGTTTCATGCAGGATGACGTTTCTAGAGTATTGTTTGCTTACTTGGTGTTGGATTTGTCTTGTTCGAGGTAAGTAACGTTTCTAAACTTGGAGTTGAGGGTAATTATCCCTGTAAACCGTGTTATTAGTGATGTGTTGAGGTGATGCACATGCTAGGTAGTGGATGTGTAGGCATGCACCGGGTTAATCATGATTCAAGTTGACTTTTAGACTAATACTAGACTTGTTCTGCTATCATATCCTGTTATATCCGTGTTTTCCCCTAATTGTTGATTACTCGAGCTGTGATAAATGTTAGAAATCATGTTTAGGCTATGTGTTTTGGTTGAGACCTAATGAGGTTATTTTTATTTTTTGTAATTATTTGATTTAACTATAATTATACAATTAGTCATGGTTTTTCATTTGTGTAACATATCTAGTCTCTGTTCATCATTCATTGTTACATCGCATGTTATCATTGTTTTTCATATGTGGAGCTGTTGGGCTGAGTGGTATGAGATTAAAAGCCCTTGTGACTTGAGAGGTTGATGACTGAGGTGGGCCTTAGAACCGTGTTGAGAGTGTTGTTGTAGATCGGGCTGCATGTTGCAGCAGGCCATACTGGCTTTATTATTATTATTACTATTGTTGTTGTCGTCGTCGCCATCGTCATCGTCGTCATCGCCATCGTCATCGTCATCGTCATCGTCGTCATCATCATCATTTTACTGGTCTTACTACTATTCTCGTTATTATTATTATTATTATTATTATTATTATTATTATTATTATTATTATTATTATTATTGTCACGATCCAAAATCTGTTAAATGTCGTGATGGCACCGGACACCACTGTCAGGCTAGCAAACACTAAATAGTTAATTAAATTCTCATTTTAATATTTTTGAAATCGTAAATTTCTTTCAATTTAACTAGTAACAGATGAACTTTACAAAATAAATAATAATGTTTTCCCATTTCAATACTGAATATCCCAAAATCATCCCAGAACTTAGTGTCACAAATGCATGAGCATTTACTAGAAAATAAAATAAAATAAAATACAGTAACTGTCCCGAATACAAATTTGGACAGGAAAGAAAATGTAAATTCTCTAAAGGTGACTCTATTGGCTGCGGGTCATAATATGGAATGCAGCCCACCTAAGTCCCCTTGTCAACCATGCCGCTGTGCCCACTAGGCTACTAGCCATACCTGTGCCTGTATAACAAAATGTACAACAAGTGTAGTATGAGTACGAAAACAACGCGTACCCACTAAGTATCCAGTCTAATCTCGAAGAAGTAGTGACGAGAGGTCGACTCCGACACTTAGTATGGCCAACAATAATATACCGATAATTTGATTAATCATGGATTTTATAAGACGATTGTAAACTCAATAGCATGAAGCAGGTAAATAATTCTTTTGTTAATAGGAGATTTCCAAATTTATTTTCATCTTTTAACAATTTATATCTCCGGCCAATGAGGCCACATCAATTATCAAAAATTCCAAAACAATCAATTAAGTCATGCACAAATCATGTCGAGGTGGTACGACCTGATCCAACATAATATTTAAACTGTGCACTGCTGAGGCTCAAACGACGCGAACTATAGAGGCATCTATTTAATCTGCCGAGGCAATCGGCCCGTACCACAAAAAGAAAACACAATCAAACAATCAATCAAGAATTCATCAAAGAGAAATTATCCAAGGAAATGACAATCTTCTTTTAATGGTCAAGAAATGAAGTTTAACCTTCTAGAAATTCATTTACCAAGTTCGATATGATTTAAGCAATTTAAATTGACAATAAGGTTACAAATATCGCAAGTATAGCATGCTTTTGGTTCCTAGACTACCCGGACTTAAGCTTAATAATAGCTACGCATAGACTCTCGTCGCCTCGTGCGTACGTAGCCCCCACAAATAGAAGCACATATTGAATTATTTCACTTATGGGGTTAATTCCCTCTTACAAGGCTAGAAAGGAGACTTACCTCGCTCCGAAGATCCATAACCATCTCCCAAGTCATTCAAGCAACTCAAATCGATGGCCAACACTCCAAAACTAGTCAATAAATGAGCAAATCCATAAATATATACTCAAGTACTCATTTTAATCATATTTACAACAATTTCCAACTTCGCTTGAAAAGTCGATAAAATCATCCTTGGGCCCACGTGTCCGGATTCCAAAAATTATCGAAGATAAACTTTACCCATAACCTCACGAACGCAAATATATAATTTATTTCCAATTCCATGTTCAAATTCGTGGTCCAAATCCAAAAATACCAAATTCTAAGTTTTCTACCGAAACCCCATAATTTCTACTAGTTTCATGTTTATACAACCCATATATTTAACCTATAATAAGTAAAATCACTTACCTTGTATTGCTTGAAGAAAATCCCTCCTTGAAACCCTCCAAAATCCTCCACCAAGTGGAAAATGAGTAAAATGAACTCAAACCTCACTTTTAAAACATTTTGCACAGCCCAGGTCTGCCCTTCTTCGCGACTGCGGGAATGCCTTCACAATTGCGAAGGTTAAGCACACTGCCTCCACATTTTCCTCTTTGTGACCGCACACAAGCCCATACGAACGCGATGCTTTGCAGCCCAACACTTCGCGATTGCATTCCCCCATGCGTGATCGCAATGAGCAAACGCGTAGCACCAGGCCACCCCTCATTCCTTGTTCGCGGACGCGTTACCACAGCCGCGTTTGCATAGCACAACCACCCATAGCATCGCGATCGCAGGTCCATAATCGCTATTGCATAGAACAATTCACAGTTGCTCTAAACAACTCTATGTGATCGCGCACTCCCATTCTCTATTGCGTATAAGAAAACTAACAACAACAAATAGCAGTAGCAGTTTGACCAAGAATCGCCCGGAACCACCCCAAAACACACCCTAGGCCCTCGGGACCTCAATCAATTATACCAACGCGTCACAAAACACATTACAAACTTGCTCGAGGCCTCAAATCACATCAAACGACGCTAAAATCACTAATCACTCCCCAATTCGAACTTAATGAACTTTAGAACTTCGAATTTCTTCGTTCGATGCCGTAACATATAAAATCACGTCCGATTGACCTCAAATTTTGCACACAAGTCACATTCGACATTACGGACCTACTCCAACTTCCAGAATCAAAATCCGACCTCGATATCAAAAAGTCCACTTTCGGTCAAACTTCTCAAAAACCTTCAAATTTCTAACTTTCACCAAATGACCCCAAAATGACCTAAGGGACCTCCGAATCCACTTCCAGATGCGCTCCCAATACTAGAATAACTATATAGGGCTATTTCAGACTTGGAATCCCCAACGGACATCGATGAAATTGAAATGCACTTCTACCCAAATTTATGAAATTCTTCCAAAATGACAACTTTCACAATAGACGCTAAACGCTCCTGAATCATCCAAAACCTGATCCGGACTTACGCCCAAGTCCAAAATCATCATAGGAACCTGTTGAAACCTTTAAATCTAGATTCCGAGGTCATTTACTCAAAAATCCAACCTTAGTCAATTCTTCCAACCTATTCCGAAATGAGAATTTTCTTTCTAAATCAACTCTGAACTTCTGAAATTCCAATTCCAACCACGTGTACAAGTCGTAATACCCGAAGTGAAGCTGCTCATGGCCTCGAATCGCTGAACGATGCGCTAGAGCTTAAAACGGCCAGTCGGATAGTTTATTATTATTATTATTATTATTATTATTATTATTATTATTATTATTATTATTATTATTATTATTATTATTGTGGATTGGGTTGCACACCGCAATAAGCTTTATTTTTGTTATTATTATTATGGATCGAGATGCATGCCGCAACAGGCCATATTGACTTTTGATTAGCGCTTGGGCAGGATTCCCCCCTCTGGTGTTACGCCCCGCAATATTACATCGATATTACGTCCCGCAGTATTATATTACGATGATGTTATACCTTGCAGTACTACATTATGATGATGTTACACTTCGTAGTATTAAATTATGACGATGTTGCACCTTGAAGTATTGTACGTTGAATTTGTCGTAAGGAAATTGGCATCAGTCCAAGGAAAAGATTATTTGGAGATTATAAGAATTATGCTATTTCAAGCAAGTGATGAGTAAATTCGTGAAGGTGAGAGGGGAAACAAGTCAAAGAAAATAAAATTTTGTCCAAGTTTGGCATGTTGGGATAAGATACGGGCCGAGCGTTAATACCCGATATTTATGGACTAGTATCATATAAGGTACTAGATGACCATGATAGTATGATATATAAAAGGGTATTAAAATAAGTAGAATTTTAAGTACTTTGAGATAATTCTTAATTATGCGAGTAATTGGTTAATTAGCGGGTAACATAATATTACTTAATTAATTAATTAGTTATGGGGTAAGATTAAAACCCCTCCCCACCCCCACATGGCAGCAAGACATTAAACAACCAAATTAATCTTGATCAAGTTTGATTAGGTGGCAACTTAATACATCAATTACAATACACCTCAACTTTAAGACTTTCAAAAACAAATCATACTACAGTCAGATTCTAATCCATTGCTAATTTCAATACCAAGACATTACAATTAGAGTGAGAACGTTAGAAATACTCTTCTTGCAACCAATTCCTATAAAAGAAAATCCAACGAAAATTTTTAGAGTCTTAGCAAGGGAGAAATTTTGCGGTTCTAAAGAAGTACGGTGCATCATTTTCCAAGAATATCATACGGATTTTTCCTACACCAGGTATGTTAAGGCTAAGCCCTTTCTTCATGTTTGCATGATCTCGTAATTACACAAGTTTGATAACGAGGCGTAAACAAAAATTCATATCCCAGAATTTACGTATATTTTCCTAGTCTTGTAAGTTACAATATTCTCCTTATCGGGACTTTATATTCAATTGGGTATTTTCTTTTTCCAGTCATGAGAGCAGAGAATTTATATATAGTACTACATTATTTTCATTACCATTGAGTTATAATCGATGGGCATGCCCCTATTGGGCAACCTCTGATAAGATGGTAAGTTATATACCGAGCCTACTGTGGCCGAGCGCCTATGAGTGAGCCCAGTTGGTCGAGATACAGAGCCTAGTATTGTCGAGTGCCTATGAGCGAGCCTACTACGGTAGAGCAGTTATTACTATATATCTACTATGGCAGAGCAGTTATATATATATATATATATACCGAGCCTTATAAGGCCAGACAACTATTTTACTTACTATATTGAGAGAGTTGAGTCAGTATCAGCAGGTAAGCATATCTTCAAATTATCTTTGACTCCTAGTTGCTTTCAGTTATTATATTATCAGTTCAGTTTCAGCTTTCAGTATATTGCCTTACATACTCGGTACATTATTTTGTACTGACGTCCCTTTTCTAGGGGCGCTGCATTTCATGCGTGCAGGTTCAGACTGACAAATGGGAAGATCTCCTCAGCCCGAGTTCAGCTTGATCGATAAGCTCCATACCCTTCGGAGTTGCCGAGTCTAGAGTTTTACGTACATCTTTGTACATATGTATATATGTTATGAGTAGGTTGGGGCCCTATTACAATCATAGTATATCCATCAGTAGAGGCTTGTAGACATATCCTGTCAGTTAATGCAGTATGTTGAGCTTGTAGGCCTTTTATGTACATTTTGTTAGTTTGTCAGCTGTAGTAGTTATGACGGCCTTGTCGGCCCAGCTTAATATTGAGATTTAGTCAGTAATCGCAATTCTCTTGCAATGTGGCCCATGGCCAAAATATGACATTATATGCTCAGAATCCTTTAGTCGCAAGTTGGTACGCAAGGATAGGTAAGGCATCGGGTGTCGGTATCGCCACCAAGTTCGGGGCATGACAAAGGTGGTAACAGAGCAATTCTATCCTAGGGAGTCTACAAGCCATATCTAGTAAAATCTTATTTATGGGTGTGTCGTGCACCACACTTATAAGCAGGAGGCTACAGGGTATTTAGGACTATCACTCTTTCTTCTTACTCTAGATCGTATGGTAGAGCTCAGTTGTAAGCACACAATTTCCTAAGCTTGACCTTATTCATAATACGGAAATGCCTACATTAAGAAAGATGGGTGGTAAGGGATTGAATGCGGTTGTGAAAGAGTTGATTCAGAAGAACCCGATGAGCTTTTGGAAAAGGATCCTTAAGGCAGGAATATCTATCCACCCATATGGTGAAAGGCAATGAGAGATTCAGAAGGTAAATATAAGTTTCAACAAATAAAAGAAGCAAGGTGAAGAAGGGTACGAGGTACCTAATTAGTAGAGATGAACATTATATATGATTCAGGAAGAGAGATATAAGCATTTTGAGTTACCTTCAAACAGTAACAGAGGTATGTATAATTGGCCACACCGATCTAAGTTATGCTCTATGGGAGCTAACAAATATGGTTTAAGAGTAGGACATAGTATCACGATCCGGCTGGGGTTAAAGTGACCCAATATAGTAAATGAATTTTTTGCGTTAGTTGACATTTCCGAAGGATATAGAAAATGTGTTAATAGATCTCCTAGTGAGACACCCAGATGGTGTACTCTAAAATATTACAGCTAGATATGAGTACTACAAAGATAGGCCCACTGGAAGCCTTGAAGGGATAAATACCACCTTAGTATGGCTCCCGTCCCTAGTTGAGAAAGAATGTTAGGCAACCCGAAGAGCCAGTAGATGGGGCAAGGGGAGGTAAAAGCAAAAGAATGTCTTGTTAAAGTTTCAGAATAATGTGATAGATAGAAATATTAGCAGGGAATTACGAAGAGAGATAAAAAAGCATTATGAGTGAGATGTGATACATGGATGGCAACGGTAGAGTGTTACAGATTCTATAGTCAAATGAAGAAAAGGACGAGAGGTGATGGGCCTTAAGACAACAAAAGAGTACGGGCCATACAGTCACATCCTTATTTCGAGAAATAAGTTCGCGACTCTAACGTGATTAACAGAAGGAAAAGTTAGACCTCCGAGTAATAAAAATTAGTATGGACTGGTGAACAAGATAAACTAAACATGAATTAGGAACTGACTGATTTGATAATAGTCAGCTCCATGAGAATTTCATATTGCATTCCGGCAAAAATAGAATGGACAACAGAAGAAGATCCATGATGAATTCAGAGAATGGTCATTCAGGGAGACACTTTCCTAAAGTAAGCAATATGAGCAAAGTTAAGCTTAAGGGATTGTATGTGCCACTTACACTAAGTATCACCATTGCAAGTGAGGAATTTTTTTATCCTTGGTACAAAAGGATTACCGCAAGGCGAGTAAGGGTCATTGATGATGTGAAAGGACGCCAAATATGAAGAGAAAAAACATCTATAGGCAAGTCGTCATAACTCCAAGTCTTAGTACTCCTCTAAAGGGGGGAATATGGAATAATAAAGGAAGAATGCAATAAAAATGATAAAAGGGATGAGATTTCACTTATCCAAATGTTACAGATATGCTATGATTTCAGAACGTTATGTAAGCACAATGTCAAACAAAAGGAAGTAAGGGTTCCTGCCCGGGATGTTATTGATAGATAAGGAGCCAGTACGTGAGGTAAGTTAAGATAAGGAAATAACCCAAGAAAGATTACGCGGAATATGGATATGAGAATGGGCTGACGAGTAGTTAGTAGTTGATTCAGGAAGAGCCTAGTCATGACTAGACAAGAAGTTACGGACAAATCAACAGATCATGCAAGATAAATATAGCAAACCCTAACATGGAGAATTCAGCCTCGCAGTAATGTCATTATAATACATGAGCTGTATTCAAATAGGATTCGAGGTAGTTAAAGATACCGTATAAGTGTTACGGGGATAAAAGAAAGTGCCACTAGGAAGGCAGTCAAAATATTAGTTTAGAAGTAACCCTACAAGCACAAGGGCATGGAGGTATGCAAGTACGAATGATTATAGGTAAGGAAGGATATCAAAAGGTCCGTAATAAGCTCATAGCTTTAGAAGAGTCATAGGGTCCTCCCTAAGTACGATAACGAAATACTAGCTGAGGAAATAAGGAAGAAGGCTTCAACCTACGCATAATACTTGAAGAAAAAATTGTCTTGTAGTAGCAGTCTCACTACAATATTGCATGCACTCCATAAGAAAGTGGCACCTATCGAAGCTAATGAGTGGGAAATGAAACCAAAAGTAATATTCGAGACCATGTGAGTTGCACAACAATTCCGGCATGCGTGCGAACTAAGATAAGCTAAGTATGCACACAACAATGTGGCAGAAAGACCCGGAAAAGTAATAGCTTACGTTTAAAGGAAGATCAGAAGGAATAAAAGGAATTATTTGATCAATGATCCAGAGTTGGTTACGTTATGAACACACTTAAAGGTTCAGAGTTTTATACATGCAGCATATATAGCCGTAGAAGATTCTGGTATACGTTAAAAGACAGAATTGGGCCCAGGTCATAAATGAAGGATTAAATTATTAAAGGATTGTATCATGCATATTCCTCAACGCCCATGAAAGGCTAAACAGAACAACTAATACCATGAACCCCAGATTGGGAGATAACTTAAGCCTACATAAAGGCCGATCAGAATAAGGAGGAAACTAAAGAGTTACATCAACAAAGTAAATCAGGAATCCGATTATTGGACCCAGAAGTTATAGGAATCATGATTGAGAACATAGTAGAATCACTCTTAATATTAGAGGTGCAAGAGAGATAGCACAACAACTATATTCTATAACGGCTCTATGATAAAGCAATTAGAAAAATACCAGCCTCATAAGAATTCAGTATGGAGCTCCCACCGAATTGTACAGGCACCAGAGGTGCAAGTATTATAATAGAGCTTCCAATGGTGAATGTGATTTATACCTATGTAGGAGGGAGGTTATGAAAGAGAGATAGAAGAATATGAGGTATTTTAAAGTAAGTACGGTAAAGGTGAACAATGTATGAAATACTCAAGTATAGAAGGATAAGAGTGGTCCATACTTTAGGTAAAAGACTAGAAGCGCTGGGATTCAGTATCCAGGAATGATAGCAGCATCGCCAGTGGCATATCTTCCAACCTATGGTTTCTAAGTACCAAAAGGTCTAATTAGAGAGTAAAAGAAGAGTTAGAGACGATGCGATGTCTCGCTTGATATTCCAGAAAAGCCTAAGGGAATCGATCGCAAGCTAAAGTATGATAGGACAACAAGGTTTTAGAAAGATAAGAGTAAGGATAAGAAGAAGGCAAGTGAGAAGGTGACGAAAATGGATAAGTCCTCGGGATTAAGCCCGTGAAAATAAAGGAACTGATGGTTCCTATAAGTTATAGAAGGCTCAATATAGCCTGATTGAAATCAAAGGAGTCTAAGACTAGTAGCATTTAGAGGAGATGGGATGCTGCCCCGGTAGATGAATAAGGGTGTAATTGTGATAAATAAAGGATGACGTTTGGGCCTTCACTTGAGTAATGATTCAAAGAAAAAAAAAATTCATGAGTTCTATGGGATTAGAATAACCCCCATAGGGCGAATCATATTGGGATGCTATAAAGTACGGTTATGCAAGTATAGTATCACCCCTAGGTATATCAATCTAATTACTCTAAATGTCCTTGATGAGACGCGAGCCCTAGCGGCAATGTTACATAAAAGATCAAGTTATTAGTGGTAGATGATGAATCAACATTAAGGTAAATCAACAATAGATGGATAAAATTTCAACATTATGAGATCAGATTAGACTATCAGTCTTAAGGATAAATAACGAGAGTAACTTGGAGTTGGTTGCAGACCTCAGTAATGATAAATCGAAGTAAGAATTATGGTATAGTATGACCTACGTAGATGCAGTAAAGTCATATGAGTTGATAACCAGGTCTATGAAATAAGATATAGCCATATTCGCAAGTTCTATAAAGTACCGAGCGAAGAACTTCAATACACCTATAGATGCCTAGAGAGGCATCCTATTAAGCCTTGTATATGTTTACAAAGTAAGACCTAGATATTGGCTAAAAGCTGGAGGAAAAAGGAGAGAAGAGTCGCATAGTCACACTTACAAGGTCAGTATCGTAGAGGCTACATGATAGAAGGTAGCAACAGTTACGAGATTGGAAGGAATTCGATCACAAGTCATGGCGTGGGAAAGAGGCCAAAATGGAGGAATGCCATAGCCTTTGGATTTATTCATAGAACAACTACCTAAATGCAAGGAGATTATTAAGGTATTCATAAGAGCTATAGTTATGAAAATGATAAGAGCATCACCCAACACTCGAGGACGAATTGTCACGACCCAGTTTCCCCTTCGTTGGGTTTCGTGACGGCATCTAGTCTTAAGGACTAGGTAAGCCTAACATTTTCGGAAGAACAACAATAATAAACAACATCTTAAAATTCTTCTGGAACGAATCCTTTATACAATGAACATAGTCACAAAACCCGGCAGTACAAGTCATAAGCTCTACAGAGTTAGCTACCACTTCTACATACAACTATTTGGAAAGAGTGAAAACAGTTGAATACAAGTAAGAAGGTGACTCCTAAGCCTGCGAACGCAGCATTAGGTTAACCTTGAGTCTCCTCAGCAATGATCCGCAGAGCTACTAATGATCGATACATGGGATCTGCACAACAAAAATGTGCAGAAGAGTAGCATGAGCACACCATGACGGTGCCCAATAAGTATCAATACTAACCTGGGTGGAGTAGTGACGAGGAACAGTCAAGACACCTACCAGTCCAATAAACTATACAAATATAAGCCTAGGAAACATGGAACATGATGTATATATAAAGACTACACGATATGGCTAAAAATACAACAATCACAGTAAGGGAAGAAAATAGCATGTGACATCGCAAATACCAAAATAATGACATAGAAGAATGAGCGAAAACACAGAGCCAAATCCTAATCACAATACAGTAAAGGTAAGTAATAACTCAGAACCTACGACAGTGTTCACATAAGGTCTTATCCAACAACTCCACGAAGTACTGAACCTCAGACAAACTTACAGCTCACGGGGTCCCAATACCTGAACCCTAGTATTTGGCATCCTATGCCCCCATCGTACCTCATGGTCACGCTGACAACTCACTTGCTAACTAGAGGTACTCTTACATATATGACAAGTAAACAAGGGTGTACATCTATACTCAGCAATATCATGGGAACTTCATATCCAATGGTAGTGTTCAACTACATGTATGCTTGTGCAAGTGCTCTAACATAATTCCTACCAACTAATAACCATAAGGAAAAGAATGGAGAACATGTAAGATGTTTTCTCACAACTTCCACGAGATAAAACTCATATAGGTAAGCGTACCACAACACAATATCAAACAACAAGAATGCCCCTGGGCCATCACAAATCATCACAATCAATTCCTGACATATCCCACCTTATCTCGCCACGTGTACAATTAATAACATAATAAGTGCCCGCCTTGTTTCGCCACATGTACATCATAATGTTCCCGCATTGTCTCGCCACATGAGAAACCTACATAAAAGCATATATATACATATCCCACCTTGTCACACCGCATGTGCAATATATCGAAAGTAACAAAGCATTTGTGCATCGCAATCACGAAAAAAGAGATGCGATCGCAAAGAATAAGGCCATTGCCTTGAATCAGTGCGATCACGAAGAAGGAAAATCTGGTGGTCCATGAACTAAGCTGCGCGAACAAATCATATCAAACAACACCGAAACTACGAATCACACCATGAATGGAACTATGGACTTCCAAATCTTCCAATTTCGAAAACTTGTGCTGAAACCGTTCAAATCAACCCGAAATGATGCTAAAGTTTGCAGACAAGTCCAAAATGACATAATGGAGCTGCTCCAACTATCGGAATTGCATTTCGACCCCGATATCACAAAAGTCAACTATGAGTCAAACTTCTCCATTTTCCAAACTTCAACTTTTTTTTTCCAACTTTCACCGAAACGCCTCAATTTACCCTACAGACCACCAAATCTGAATCCGGACGTGCGCCTAAGTCCAAAATCACCACACAAAGCTGTTGAGATTACCCATAACCCATTTCGGGGTCGTTTACTCAAAAGTCCAATTCCGATCAAATTCTCATCGTTTAAACTTCCAAAACTAGTTTCCTTCTTCCAATTTGACTCTGAATCATCCGCTAACTGAATTCAGCCATGCACGCAAGTCGATACACATATTATGAAGATGTTCAAGACCTTATGCTACCGAACAAAGCTTAAATTCTCAAAACAACCGGCCAGGTCGTTACATCCCCCCTCTTAAAACCAACGTTTGTCTTCGAACTTGACAAGATTCGCCTCGAACACCTCAATTCACTGAATGCACACTTCCAACATACATCCGCGGGTGATCCCATATAACCCCAATCCACATAAGCCTGACGACACCATCTTAATTGAAATTTAGTCTTTCTACCAATACCAATAAGCCTTAGAGCGAAAATTCTCACCTTCTAATCACTTCCAAGAGACCCGATTTTAAATCCATATCTGATATCAGTCTCAACCAGCTGCATCAACTCTTGCCAACACCCACAGAGTACAACCACACAATATGACACATCGCACCTATGCCCACAGGAATATTTCTGATCACAATATCTGCCCGAATCAAATCAGCACCTGCCATAAGCCTCATATTCAATAGGAACCCGTTTCAATCCTCCACAACACTGGCGATGATACAATGACCACGAAAGCCACATTACTAAATACCCGAATCACCAAATCACAGCTAATACCAACGGGCACACACCCTACAAGCTAAAACTTAAGAAGCATAGAACGAAAAATGACCAAATATGGAAAGGAAAACACATAAGGGAACTATCAAACAAGCTCGACAAGCACAAATTTTTCTATCAATACTAATCAACAAAGCAATCTAACACGAAAGAATTAAAGTATATAAAAGAATCTCAAGGATCTCATATTGATATAACTCCCACCGCAGTATACAACCCGGTCTCAACACATCAAGTTACATGAAATCACGAGGGTCCCACCCTCATCTCTGAATCACAAGTAGGGTACACATCAAACCAACTGGAAACTCTCGCTAGATCAATTCCGTCACAATTTACAACAAGTACTGGCTCCCACACTAGTGGAGCATAAACATCACGGCTTGTAGGCAAAAATACTCATAAATTACATCAAGCCTACCGAAAAGGACAATAGGAATTTGCCACTAGTCTCATAACTCTCAACAATGAATTAAACATACGATAGACACGGGCTATCACTCATAAATCCTCCCAACAAGGCAACACATAAATGAAGTGCTAATCATGAAACACACCTATAAGTGGAGCAACAGATATGGAAACTCACCATGATAAGTAGAACTATAATGAACTACGGATGGTGCTCCTCTATAACAATTTGAAAGCATACCTGAACGACATCATCTGGCGCACCGGCCTCAAGCCTACCATGTGAAACACATCAACGAGCCGGGCCTCCCCCTCTTAGGTGCCCTCTAGTCACCTGAATACCTCGATGTAGCATATCGACCTGAAGTCTGGGACAGTCTCTCACCATATGGCTAATTTCTCCACACTCGAAACAACCTCGTTGCTGATGTGGTTGTGGGAATTTTGTGGTATGGGTGCTCTGAGGATAATGAACACCTGAATCACTATGCGAAGCCTGAAGCGCAAACTGAACTGGCTGACCTACAAAAACTCTACCATGTCGCACCCTGCTTCCAAAATAAGGACCAGCAGATCTCCCCGGTTTACGGGGCCTCCTCGCCTTCACAAACTCTCTCTCCTAATCTCGTTTGCCCTCTCTCTCATGGACCCGCCTGTCCTCTCTCTCCCCTATCTCTTTCAAGCCAACATGCCCTCCACCCTCCTAGCAATACTCACGGTCTGCTGATACAAAATATCTATCTCCAACTCCCAGGCCATGCTAGTCTTGATGCTAGGATGGAGTCCCTCAAGCAGACCCTCTCCTGAACCGTAGAAACCAAGGTCGGTGCATGTCTGTCCAAATCACTAAATCTAACGGCCTACTCTGATACTGACATAGTGCCTTGGCGTAGCTGCTCAAACTCCGTGCGCCATGCATCCCCAAGGGAATGAGGTATGAATTCTCTCAGGAACATCTATGAAAACTGAACCCATATAAGTGAAACTGACTCGGCCGGGCTACCCAACTGATATGCCCGCCACCACTGATAAGCCGCTCCCCTAAGCTGGAACGTAGTAAAAGCAATACCACTCAACTCAACGATACCCATAGTGCGGAGAATGCGATGGCACTCCTCTAGAAAATCTTGTGCACTCTCTGAAGCCAAATCACTGAATGTAAGGGGTCGTACTTCTTGTACCTCTCAAGCCTAAGCTGCTCTTTTTCAGATGTTGCTGCCCTGACCACGGGCTGAACTGGAACCATAGGCTATGCTGCCATTACACCTGGAACCTGATCAACATGAACTTGCTGCTCTGGATTGTGGGCGGAGGGAGTCTAAGTCCCTCCCCCGGTCTGTGAAGTAGCTGGTGCAACCGGAATCAATCCCACCTAAGCTAATGTACCAAACATGCCCAGGAACTGTGCTAAGGTCTCCTGAAGTTCGGGGGTAACAGCAGGCGCCTTCGGTACCTGCTCCCCAACTGGAGCTACTAGCGGCTCCTCAATAGCTACTCTGGTAGGTGCTCTAGTTGTCGCACGGACTCCTTATCGGCCTCTGTCTCTGCCTCCAGCGACACTTGCTTTAGGAGCAGCGTCATCAGTAACTGCATCGTGTGTCCTCGCCATATGTGAGAGAATGGAATGATAATAGTCCAGACACCGAAATCAATAAACTCGCACGATAGGAATGAAAGAAGTGAGATTGTCCTAATAGTTCCGTAGCCTCTCGAAAATAAGTAAAGACGTCTTCGTACCGATCCGCAAGACTCTACTAAACTCGCTTATGACTCATAGCAACTATGAACCTAGAGCTCTGATACTAACTTGTCACGACCTAATTTCCCCTCAATTGGGTTTCGTGACGGCACCTAGTCTTAAGGACTAGGCAAGCCTAACATTTACAGAAGAACAACGATAATAAACAACATCTTAATATTCTTCTGGAACGAATCCTTTATACAATGAACATATTTCCAAAACCCGGTAGTACAAGTCATAAGCTCTACTGAGTTAGCTACCACTTCTACATACAAGTGTTTGGAAAAGAGTGAAAAAAGTTGAATACAAGTAAGAAGGTGGCTCCGAAGCCTGCGAACACAGCATTAGGTTTACATTGAGTCTCCTCAGCAATGATCTGTACAACTACTAACGATCATACCTGGGATCTGCACAACAAAAATGTGCAGAAGAGTAGCATGAGCACACCACAGCCAAAACACCTACTGGTCCAGTAAACTGTACAAATATAAGCCTAGGAACAACGAAACATAATGTATATATAAAGACTACATGATATGGCTAACAATACAACAAGCACAGTAAGGGAAGAAAACAGTAGGTAACAACGAAAATACAAAAATAATGACATAGAAGAATGAGTAGAAACACAAAGCCAAATCCTAAATCACAATACAGTAAAGGTAAGCAATAACTCAGAACCTATGACAGTATTCACATTAGGTCTTAGCCAACAACTCCATGAAGTACCAAACCTCAGACAAACTTACAGCTCACGGGGCCCAATACCTGAACCCTAGCACTTGGCATCCTATGCCCCCATCGTACCTCATGGTCACACTGACAACTCACTTGCTAACTAGAGCTACTCTCACATATATGACAAGTAAATGAGGGTGTACATATATACTCAGCAATATCAGGGGAACTTTAAATCCAATGGGAGTGTTAAACTATGTATATGCTTGTGTAAGTGCTCTAACATAATTCCTACCAGCTAATAAGCATAAGGAAAAGAACGAACAACATGTAAGATTTTTTCTCACAACTTTCACGAGATAAAACTCATACAAGTAAGCGTACCATAACACAATATCAAACAACAAGAATGCCCCAGTCCATCACAAATCATCACAATCAATCCCTGGCATAGCCCACCTTGTCTCGCCATGTGTGCAATTAATAACATAATAAGTGCCCGCCTTGTTTCGCCACACGTGCATCATAATTTTCCCACCTTGTCTTGCCACATGCGCAACCCACATATACGCATATATATACATATCCCACCTTGTCACGCCACATGTGCAATATATTAATAGTAACAATAACACGGCAGAAATCTCGTGCAACCCCATAACAACAACTGCATGACAGAAACCTCGTGCATGACAATATCAACAACCGTACGGAAGAATCCTCGTGCACCACCACAACAAGTACAACATCAATAATGACAATATATTCAAGAACACAACAAGTAAATCAACTCGAGAAGTTTCGATCACAAGGAGTCGGTAAAACTAGCTTACAAGGAATAACCACAATAGAGAATACTAAGCATAACAAGAACAGCTCAACAGGGGAGAAAATAATATGTAGCGACGACCCCACAATATGTAGCTCATCAACAAGGAAGCTAATGCTAGTCAAATAATTTCAAATAAGGAAATGTCAACTAAATATAGGATATCTAAACTTATTTTAAGGTTGGGCAAATTACGAAGAATATACAATAATTTCAATTATGGATGAGCATCGGGAAGACAATCATAACCACAATTTAGACTAAAAAATTACAGGAGAGATAATAATGATTTCCAATAAGGACAAGCAGTTATGAAAGATAGCATGACAATAGAAGAGGTAAAAATCTTTAGTTAAGCAAAATAAGAGTCAAATAGGCAATAAGAATGAATCATAAGCAAATAATTCCAACTAAAGCATGAAAAGTTGAAACTAGTAAATAGGAAACTCAATCATATCAATAATAACTCCATACATAGTGAATATAAGAACATAATAACCCTAAAAGGCCAATTCCCCACAAATAAGTCTGAGTACGCACTTGTCACCTCGCGTACACAAACTACAATCAACACTGAAGACTCAATTCCTAAGGGGAAGTCTCCCACACAAGGTTAGGAAAGATACTTACCTCAAAGGTGACAAACCGATACTCTAAAATGCACTTCTCGGGTGAGAAGACCTCCGAACGGCTCAAATCTAACCAAATTAACTTCAAAGCACAAATAAAACATATAAGAAACAATTCAGGATCATAAAGTCTCACTCTTTAGCAAAATCCAAAAATCGGTCCAAAAGTCAACCCCCGGGCCTGCACCTCGGAACCCAAGATACTGTACAAAAATCAAATACTCATTCCGATAGGAGTTCAACCATATAAAATTTATCAAATTCTGATACCATTTGGTCCCTCAAATCACGATTTTTCATTTTAGAAATTTTCTTTCAAACCAACATTTTCCTCAACTCAAAACACAAATTAAATGATGAAAATGAATTTAAAATCATGGAATATGTTAGATTCTAGGCGAAGAACACTTACCCAATCGATTTGTGTGAAAAACCCTCAAAGAATCTGTATACGGCTAAAATCGGAGAGTCCGATTTTGAGATCATCATGGCATTCCATAGCTCATTGCCAGAAGGCTCGAGGCACAACTCGAGGTTTGATGGACCAGAAATCTCAAGGCACAACTCGACCTCAGGGCAATACAAATTGATGGCTATGATGAACAAGTGGGAGATTCCCAAGGCAAGTGGTTAAAGTTGACCAAGTCTACAAGAATAGTGCAAGTCCGTACCGTGGCATTAAATGGTTGTACTAGCTGTATATCTTTGTAATAAATACATATATACTATATTGGGATTCCCCCTCCTATATAAAGGGGACCTTTGTTGTTTTTTGCACACATGATATTCAATACAAGAACAAGAACATTCTCTGCTCTCTAACTTAAACATTCTCCATTGTCTCTACTTTGATCTATTGCTTATATTTATTGTTTTTCATTAATTATTCTTTATTTATTATTCATCATTGATCATAAAGAGATACCATCAAGGCTCCCAGAACTGTTAGTTCTTCATCGACTTGCCCCAGTCCGATGCTATAGCTTGACCTCGAGGCCCAACATAGGATAGCTCGAGGCCCCCGATTCACGGTCGATCGATTTGAATAACAACATTTACTTTTACCCTTACTTTGCTTTCCTAGCTCACACTTAGCATCTATTGTCTAACAATTGGTACTAAAATAGATCACGCATTTTTAGAACCACAAAATCAAAGTTAATTGTAATTAACATTTTCAAGGTAAACAGTTTGGCGCCCATCGTGGGGCTAAAAATAATAGTGATTGTTTTAGTGCTGGTTTACTGAAAAATGCAAGTTACCCTTCACACTTTTTCTTGTCCAAGAATCTTTGATTTCAGGTCAAAATGTCTGACTTAGTGAATGCACATTAAAACAACGGTCCTGAGTACCATGGAGAGAAATGGTATAGCTATTTCAGGCACCGACGTAATCACTGTGAAACCTTGAAGACACACCAGAGCCAATCCCTGCGGGTGTGGGCGCGCGTAATGCCCAACACGTTGATATAAGCTCCCACACTAATGGGAGTATACGCCAAGAAGACCAACAAGAAGCTAAGAGAACCCCAACTCAAGAGGAGCGAGAGGTTAACTTTCATGTCATCTTTGAAATGTTACAGGCACAACAGCTGGCGATCGCTCAACTGCAGCCACCAAAAAACTCCGAACACAGTAACACCGGAAGCGGCTCCTCGAGCCGAACAGGTACCGGAAAGATTGAGCAACAACGGGTCAGCAGCCGACCCCGCTATTATGAAGCTGCTCGAGGACCTCACAATGAAGATTGAGTCAGGCGAAAGGAAGATAGAAGCCAATGACAAAAGGGTGGAGACCTACAATTCAAGGGTTAACCAGATCCGGGGCGCACCTCCGATTCTGAAGGGTGTAGATTCAAAGAAATTCGTACAAAAGCCATTCCAATCGAGTGCTGCTCCAAAGCCCATCCCAAAGAAATTCAGAATACCCGATCTCCCGAAGTACAATGGAACCACAGACCCCAACGAGCACATCACTGCTTACACTTGTGCTGTAAAGGGAAATGACTTGAAGGACGACGATATTGAATCCGTCCTTATGAAAAAATTCAGAGAAACACTTTCAAAAGGGGCCATGATGTGGTATCACAACCTATCCCTGAATTCAATAGACTCATTTGCCATGCTGGCAGATTCTTTCATAATGGCACATGCCGGTGCCATCAAGGTTACTACGAGGAAATACGACAACTTTAAAATCAAACAGAGAGAAAATGAAATGCTACGAGAGTTTGTATCTCGTTTTCAAATGGAGCGAATGGAATTACCGCCAGTCTCCGATGACTGGGTTGTGCAGGTATTCACCCAAGGTTTGAACGAACGAAGCTCGGTAGCTTCGAAGCATCTAAAGCAGAACTTGGTTGAATATCCCGCCATGACTTGGTCGGATGTCCACAACCGATATCAGTCAAAGATTAGGGTCGAGAAGGACCAACTAGGAGCCCCATCGGGCTCAGTATATCCTAGCAGGCTCCTGGCGAAGGAACCAAAACCAAACAAGGAAATGTACCAACCATATACTGAAGATCGAAGAAATGCCCCAAGGCGTAACATACACCAAAATGATCGAAGGGTAGATCGAGGTCAGAATCCTTGGGGACTCGTGAGTAGATCCGGATTTGACAGACATACAGGACCTACAGAAGCAACCTGATTATCTGAGTACAACTTCAACGTTGATGTGTTGGACATCATATCAGCCATAAATAAAATCAAAGACACCAGGTGGCCAAGACCCGTGCTCTCAGATCCATCGCAAAGGAACCCTAACCTGGTGTGCGAATTTCATAGCACACACGATCATAGGACCAAATACTGTAGACGACTCCGAGAAGAAGTAGCCCAACTAATCAACAAAGGGCACCTCTGAGAGTTCCTCAGCGACCGAACCAAAAATCAATTTCGAGAAAGAGAGGTGAACAGAAAAAATGAGAAAGGAGAGCCACAACATGCCATCCACATGATCGTTGGAGGAATCGCCATCCCACAGGAACCCATTGTCCAACGAACAAAAATATCCATCACCAGGGAAAAACGAGCTCTAGGTTACGTACCCGAGAACACTCTCACATTCAGCAATAAGGACATTAAGACCCTGTCTCAGCTTCATAACGATGCATTGGTAATTTCTTTTCTTGTGAATACATTTCAAATTAAACGTGTACTTGTGGATCCAGGTAGCTCGACCAATATTATCAGGTTGAGGGTGGTGGAGCAGCTCAGACTTCTCGACTGGATCGTGCCCTCCTCTCGAATCCTCAACGGATTCAACATGGCAAGCGAGATAACGAAGGGGGAAATCACCCTCCTAGCCAACGTTGCAGGCAAAACCCAAAACACCAAGTTTCATGTCATTGAAGGAGACATGAGGTACAATGCCTTGCTCGGAAGGCCATGGATACACTACATGAGAGAAGTACCATCAACCCTTCATCAAATGATGACGTTCCCAACAAAAGACGGGATAAAAATGGTATACGAGGATTAACACACAGCAAGAGAGATGCCCGCGGTGCACGATGTGGCACCGACATCAACACCTTTGACGTTGAAGGATCCAAAGGACAAGCAAACAGTGAAGTAGCAATCACAAGCTTTATTCTCGGTTGCACCCGACTAAATGAGCAAGGGACCGTACCGCATCCCCGGAGTAAGCAGTTGCAGCACATCAAGGCTCAAAACGCCATCGCTACTAAGGTATAACCGTCTCCTTTTTTCATTTACGTCTTACACTAACCTGTGTACAGGTGTCCGATTAGAAAAATCGAAGCACCTTCCAGTTTGAAGACCTTGGGTTTTAAAGCATATGTTCTACTCTTTTCCTTCGATCGGATTTTATCCCAAGAAGGGTTTTACCGGCAAGGTTTTTAATGAGGCAACATCTATATGCTACCCATGGAGAACTTAACAAGTATTCAAGGTTTCTCTTCAATCAACCTCGAATACTGGGGTGCATCCCCCCGGGAGATCACTTCCCCGGAGAAATCAAGATAAGCCAAAGAGGGTCTCGATAGAAAAATGATGTATCGGGCCAAACGATCAAATGAACCATGTCTGCATAGAATTATCGAACCCTCAATGGCGAAAACTATGTATACTTGTACCAAGTAATCACAGGAATATTTTCATTATCAAAACGCTTTGAGCTCCAAAAGAAGATTGTTATTTTTACAAGCAACGTCCCCAGGGCCAAAAATTTCTCGAACTCTCGGGGACTGATATCAAAAGCTCGAAGCCGTAAGACTTCCGGGATGGAAACTTCAAGCTCATAAGTCCTAAAATGAGGCAACATCAAGCTTACAAAGAACAGCTCTAGAGCCAAAAACTTTCGATGTCTCGCAGACTGTCACCCCTATTATCAAAAACTCGAGGCCATAAGACCCCTAAGCGGGCAAGCTCGAGCCTGAAAAACCCTCCATGTGGTGATG
Source organism: Nicotiana tabacum (assembly GCF_000715075.1). Lineage (NCBI taxonomy): Eukaryota > Viridiplantae > Streptophyta > Magnoliopsida > Solanales > Solanaceae > Nicotiana > Nicotiana tabacum. Next base: position 140,010,780 of record NC_134087.1, on the reverse strand, counting down.
ACCAAAAATGTAAGACCTCCATGAGGCATTATCAACAATGTAAGACCTCCATAAGGCATTATCAACAACGTAAGCCCTCCATGAGGCATCTTCAACACTATAAGACCTCCGATTATGCTCAAATCTATAAGACCTTAAGACAGACATGATTTATAGTTGTACCAAGTAACTTACCTGTAAGACCTCAAGAAAGGCATGAATTATACTTGTATCAAGTAACCTATCTGTAAGACCTCAAGCAAGGCATGTTCAAATTTATAAGACCTTACAAAAGGCGTAATCCCGATCTTAAAGTTGAGGCTATATATCCGAACTTGTAAGACCCCTAAAAAGGCATACCCTCGATATAGACGCCGAGGCTACCTCACTTGGGGACTAAAAGGCTATGGCCAAACACAATGACTCCGGTCAAAAGGCTCCAGCCAAACTAATACGACTCATAGATGCCCGACCATCGCCATAAATCACAGGCCTTCAATTACTTCGAAAAGAACCGGTTAACCAGGATACCCTTGGAATAAGCAAAAAAGCTTCGATCATATCAGCTCTAAACAATAAAAAGGCTTAGAGACAATTCAGCCATCGAGCGAAACCTCCCGAGGTGCTCATCTATCATCATATAATAGCTCACAATCTAGGTTCTTGTCAAACTGTCAAAGAGTCGGGCAAACACAAAAGCTTCAACGAGGGAAAAATATAGCTTATACTAGAGGTCGTACCGACCTTACACGTAAGAGCCACTGTCGCCAACATAAATTAAAAGGTCGTACTGACCCAATGCGTAAGACCCATTGTCGCCAACTTAAATTAAAATGTCGTACCGACTCAATGCGTAAGAGCCACTGTCACCAGCCTAAATTAAAAGTTCGTACCGACCCAATGCGTAAGAGCCACTGTCTCCAGCCTAAATTAAAAGTTCGTACTGACCCAATGTGTATTAATCTCTGAGGGTAGAAGAAGAAGCATGCATTCCCTCGGAACAAAGATTACCTATTTATCAAAGGCGGCTTTCGTAGTTCAGACTTCGATTCGCCTCGTACCGAAGGAGTCTCAATTCTTTCCCCCCCTTTATCACAAAGAAGCCTGAGGAATTTCTCCCCATCCAAGGCTTTCCTCAACCTGGACTCACAATGGAGCAGCTCAGACTTGAGATTGTCAAAGGCCTATGGAAAAAAAACTCAATGAGAAAATGAAAATGCAAAACCAAAAAACCAACAAAGTCAATCAAAACTCACCACTGAACAGAGTCACTGAGCCTCCTCAAAAGTTGATCGTGCATTTACTGGCCTAGTCTTATCGGCCCCATTCGAACCACACTCGGTGGGGATATGATCGTTCGAGACTCCACTTGATTTATGCGGCCCCTGGCCTCGAACATCCCTCGAAGTACCTTCGACGAGTGAAGAAAATGGTAGCAGAAAATCTTCATCCCTCAAAGTACCTTCAACGGGAGAAGAAGATGACGGCAGGAAATCTTTATCCCTCGAAGTACCTTCGACGGGAAAAAAAGAAGGCGACAAAGGAGGAACCATTTTTCTGAGGCTAGAAGCCTCGTGTGCTGCAGGCTCAGCTGATACATCTTCTTTGGACCTCCGAGCAGGGCTTGCCTCGCTATGAGCGCCCTCGTCCTTCGAAGATTCCTTTCGTTTGTTATTATTCTTTGGCTCCGAAGCCAATGATCCTTCCTCCTCTCCAAGTGGGAAGATCTCATCTCAGAAAATTCTCTAATGCCTATGGTGATAGAGTTAATACACATAAAGGAAAGTACCTTTCAAAGGAAATAAACCACACAACACATATCATGGTGTTTGGCCTCCCATCTACCTTTGGACATATCTCTCCACTTATGCTTATCGTAATTCGAGCAAGCTTCCAGTTTCCGAGTCCAATCTGCCAGGTCAGGAACCTCATGTGGCAGTCATGGGATTGCTGAAGAAAAGAGAAGGAAAACGTCTTTTCGGAGTCTGCCTCCACCATGGACAATATGATAAAAACACAAGTGTACCACTTACGTGTGAAATTCCATTTCTCAGGAAATGGCAGGAACTCTACAAGGATAATATCGATAGTCCGCACTCGGACAAATCGACTCGTCCACCCTCGGTTCCCATTTTCTTCATCGTCGGCAACAAAGGGACTAATGGATTCTCATCATAAAGCTATTATGCCTCGGTAATGAAAGGGCCGGTACAATCTGATGAGATGGCTAAGGGTGAACTCAAGCTCGGCTTCCTCCACAAAGAACCTCATCATCAATACTATCCTTCAGAACGTCGGGTAAACCTATGCCAGGGTAGCCCAATATCTTTGACAGAAGTCAAGCACGACTCTATCGAGAGGGCCTAACGTGAAAGAGTACGTGTATACATTTAAAACCCCCTCTACATGAGCCATGATGTTCTCTTCCTGGGAAGGTCCTGCAGTACCACTTTTTCTCCTCAAACGTAGTCTCTCCTCACTGCCTCGAGGTGTCCATCTCCTATTGATGAAATGAACCTCGATGCATGCTCCCAATGGCCCTGAACATCGGGAGGTCTATCCAACGAGAAGTCCCTCCTTGAGACTAAACATTTCAAGGTTAGCTCGACGAACGCCGGTGGTGTACCACTGACCGAGCAGGAGATAGATGAGGAAATCTCCTCTTCTTGGTGAGCTAGTTTGGGCGTAGCAGTCATAACTATGGTGAAACAAGATAAGGGAAATGAAAACTTAGATGAAAACTTTGAATTAAAATGATGAAAGAGATGACGCAAAGAAGGAGAACTCTATAAAAAGGATAGCTGCTTAAAGTAGTGGAACCCTCAAATAAGGGTAGAGAAAACTCATATATAGAGCAAACGGCGACTGTCTGCCTCTTCTAAAGGCCAATTAATTCTAACTTGGCAATTATCACTTTCAGGGAAGTGTACCGGCGGGACCATCTCGGTCACTTCATGATCATGTCATACGAAGGACGCTGTCGTACAACGTTCGAGGGGTCAGAGATTCCCATGTCAACCTAGTCTTGAGATGGTGCCCAATCTTGAGAATCTCTGCTACCATAACGATGGGCTCTAAGGAGCCATCAATACCAATATAGCCTCGAGATGGTGCCCGATCTCGAGGATCTCTATTACTATTGCTATGGGATCTAAGGAGCCATCGATATCACTCTGGCCTCGAGATGGTGCCCGATCTTGAGGATCTCTATTACTATAGCTATGGGCTCTAAGGAGCCATCGATATCACTCTAGCCTCGAGATGGTGCCCGATCTCGAGGATCTATGCCACTACAAAATGGACCTCGGAAGAGCTAACAGTCTAGCCTTGAGATGGTGCCTAACCTCGAGGATCTCGGTTATTCTGAGTATGGGCTCTAAAAGAGCCGACATCAAAACTCAACAAACTAGCTTTACATAAGCACTGGAAAATAAATTTGAAAAACTAGAACAAAAGGATCTCTTTGCATTCTAAAAAATTCATTTACAGAATGTTTTTGTACAAAACTCCCCCGAGGAGTCCATACATAAAAGGAAGAAAAGAAGAAGCAGAAAGGACGACGTGAGACTATTTCGCACCCTCGCTACCATCTGAATCACTTCCGGAGTCCTCATCTGAAGTAGTTAAAGGTACTGATCTTTCCTCCAAAGTTCTGGCTTTCTCGATCTCAACAGAAATTTTGACACCTCTGGCGCTTGCTTCCTCGAAGGCCTGCCTCTGAGCTTGTTGATGAGCATAAGCAACAGCCCGAGCCAACTTCTGCTCGGCCTTCTCGGAAATCTCCCTAGCTCGAGCATTTGCAGTGGCGACATCTCTCTTGTATGAGGACGCATCATCATCGGCCCCAGCCTTGGCCGCATATAGTGCAGTGACCTCATTATGAGCATTTCAAAGAAGATCCTGGGTCGAGCCAACTCTCCCTATAAAAGATCTCTCTCCAAGGTCACAATCTCTTTCTGCCTCTTCAGCTCGAGGATCTCCGTATCCTTGGCTGCAACGTCTTCCCGAAGTTGCCCCACCAGGGCATCCTTTTTCCCCAATCTACAAAGGCGGAACAAGATAGTAAGCATCAAGTTATAAGAATATAAAATATGAACACACGAATGTCGTGTTACCTGCTCGGCAAAGCTAGTCCGTTCCCGGTGCACTCCCTCTAGACTTGCCCGAAGCTCACCCAATTCCTCTTCCTTTCGGGCGGAGGAGGCCTTCTACTTATTTAGCTCCGAGGTGAGCTTCTCGATTTCCTTCTCACGACATGAAAGCTCGTTTTGGAGCTTAGAAAAGGCACGGTCATACAATTTTTGGGCCTACAACAAAAGCAGGGAAGTTAGAAAGGCAAGGGTAGAGATTTGAAGCGCAAACGGTATGTCAAGAGTATCACCTGCTTTTGAAGCTTCTCGGCCTCCTCGAGAGCAACAGGAGCATTAAGATCTGTGTCGTCGTCAACACCAGCGAAGTAGTCCTTAAGCATATCATCCTCTTCCTGAGAGGCCCCCACATCGGCAGCACCCCCATCCTAGGCATTCCCTTTTTCCCCGGGGGAAAATGCAGGGCCCGATTCAAAGCCACCCATGGAATTTAATGCTCTGATGAGCTGACGTAATAATGGGAGTATCGAAGAGGTAAGAATTCAAGACCGTTTCTTATCATTTCACTCTAAGAAACGCGGGGACTATCTGTATACGGCTTAAATGAGAGAGTCCAATTTTGGGATCATCATGGCATTCCATAGCTCGTTGCCAGAAGGCTCAAGGCACAGCTCGAGGTTTTATGAACCAAAAAGCTCGAGGCACAGCTCGAGCTCGGGGTAGTACAAATCGGTGGCTATGATGAACGAGTGGGAGATTCCCAAGGCAAGTGGTTAAAGCTGACCAAGTCTACAAGAATAGTGCAAGTCCGAACCGTGGCATTAAATGGATGTATCGGCCGTATATCTTTGTAATAAATTCATATGTACTATATTGGGATTCCCCCTCCTATATAAAGGTGACCCTTATCCACACATGATATTCAATACAAGATCAAGAACATTCTTTGATCTCTAACTTAAACATTCTCCATTGTCTCTACTTTGATCTATTGCTTACATTTATTGTGTTTCATTAATTGTTCCTCATTTATTACTCATAATTGATCATAAAGAGCTACCATCAAGGCTCCCAACTGTTAGTTCTTCATTGATCGGCCCCAGTCCGATGCTATAGCTTCAGCTCGAGGCCCAACATAGGCTAGCTCGAGCCCCCAATTCACGATCGATCGATTTGAATAACAACATTTACTTTTACCCTTACTTTGCTTTCCTAGCTCACACTTGGCATCTATTGTCTAACAACTGGTACTAATAGATCACATATTTTTAGAACCACAAAATCAAATTTAATTGTAATTACCATATTCAAGGTAAATAAAATCGCTCAAAACCGAGCTCCACAAGTCCAGATATGAATAAAATGGTCTAACCCTCGATTTTGGGATATATTCTGTCTGCCCAGGCATTTGTGCATCGCAATCGCGGAAAAATAAATGCGATCGGGAAGAGTAAGGCCACTTCCTGAATCAGTCCTACGTGATCACGAACAAACTTGTGTGATCGCAAAGAAGGAAAATCTGGTGGTCCATGAACTGAGCTACGGAATGCGAACAAGGAGACACGAACGTGGAGAAGGCAGAAACATACCTACGCCATTGCGGACTGGTATATGAAAACGCAAAGAAGGAAAAATGTTAGCCACCAAATGGGCCTTCGTGATCGCGGCTGTGCCTATGCGATCGCATAGAAGGGAACACCAGAAGATAGAACAACAGTTCGAAATAGGGAAAAATACTCGTAGCCCACCCGGAACACACCCGAGGCCCCCAAGACCCCTTATAAACATACAAACAAGTTACATAACCTAACATAGACTCACTCGAGGTCTCAAATCACATCAAACAATGCCCAAACAACGAATCACACCATGAATCGAACTATGAACTTCCAAATCTTCCAACTTCAAAAACTTGTGCCGAAACTGATCAAATCAACCCGGAATGATGCCAAATTTTGCAGATAAGTCCAAAATAACATAGCGGAGCTGCTCCAACTCTCGGAATCACATTTCGACCTCGATATCAGAAAAGTCAACTATGAGTCAAACTTCTACATTTTCCAAACTTAATTGTTTTTTCTTTTTTTCCAACTTTCACCGAAACGCCTCAATTTACTATACGGACCTCCAAATATGAATTTGGATGCACACCTAAGTGAAAAATCGCCATACGAAGATGTTGAGATTATCCATAACCCATTTCGGGGCCTTTTACTCCAATGTCCAATTCTGGTCAAATTCTCACCATTTAAACTTCCAAAACTAGTTTCCTTCTTCCAATTTGAATCTGAATCATCTGCTAACTGAATTCAGCCATGCACGCAAGTCGATACACGTGTTATGAAGCTGTTCAAGACCTTAAACTACCAAACGGAGCTTAAATTCTCAAAATGACAGGTCGAGTCGTTACACAAATGTTCCAAAGGGGGGAATGATGTTACGCCCTGCAATATTACATCGATATTCGTGCTGCAGTATTAAATTATGACGATGTTGCACCTTGAACTATTGTACGTTGAATTTGTCGTAAGGTAATTGACATCAGTCCAAGGAAAAGATCATTTGGAGATTATAAGAATTATGCTATTTCAAACAAGTGATGAGTAAATTCGTGAAAGTGAGAGGGGAAGCAAGTCAAAGAAAATAAATTTTCGTCCAAATTTGGCATATTGAGATAAGATACGGGCCGAGCGTTAATACCCGATATTTATGGACTAGTATCATATAAGGTACCATATGACCATGATAGTATGATATATAAAAGGGTATTAAAATAAGTAGAATTTTAAGTAATTTGAGATAATTCTTAATTATGTGGGTAATTGATTAATTACCGGGTAACAGAATATTACTTAATTAATTAATAAAATTAGTGGATAAGATTAATCCCTTGCCCACCCCCCACAAGGCAGCAAGACATTAAACAACCAAATGACTCTTGATCAAGTTTGATTAGGTGGCAACTTAAGACATCAATACAATACACCTCAACTTCAAGACTTTCAAAAACAAACCATACTACAATCAGATTCTATTTCATTCCTAATAATTCCAATACCAAAACATTACAATCAGAGTGAGAAAATTAGCATTACTCTTCTTGCAACCAATTCCTACAAAATAAAATCCAACGAGAATTTTTAGAGTCTTAGCAACGGAGAAATTTTGCGGTTCTAAAGAAGTATGGTGCAACCTTTTCTAAGAATATCATGCGGATTTTTTCCTACTCCAGGTATCTTAAGGCTAAACCCTTTCTTTATTTTTGCATGAACTCGTAGTTACACAAGTTTGATAATGAGGCATAAAGAAAAATTCATATTCCAAAATTTACGTATATTTTTCTAGTCTTGTAAGTTACAATATTCTCCTTATCGGTACTTCATATTCAATTAAGTATTTCCTTTTTCCAGTCACGAGAGCAAAGAATCTATATATTCAGTGTTACAATATTTTCAATACCATCGAGCTATAATCAATGGGTAGGCCCCTATTGGGCAACCTCTGATCAGATGGTAAGTTATATACCGAGCCTGCTATGGCCGAACACCTATGAGCGAACCTAGTTGGTCGAGATACAGAGCTTAGTATGGCCGAGTGTCTATGAGCGAGCCTACTATGGCAGAGCAGTTATATATATTTATATATACCGAGCCTTATAAGGCTAGACATCTATTTTACTTACTATATTGAGAGATTAGAGTCAGTGTCAGCGGGTAAGCATATCTTCAGATTTTCTTTGACTCCTAGTTGCTTTAAGTTATTATATTATCTGTTCAGTTTCAGCTTTCAGTATATTGCCGTACATACTCAGTACATTATTTTGTACTGACATCCCATTTCTAGGGGCGCTGCATTTCATGCGTGTAGGTTCAGACAGACAAACGAGTAGACATTCTCATTAGATGTTGCCCGAGTTCAGCTTGATCGATAAGCTCCACATCCTTCAGAGTTGCTAGGTCTATAGCTTTACGTACATCTTTGTATATATGTATATATGTTATGAGTAGGTCGGGGCCCTATTCCAATCATAGTATATCTATCAGTAGAGGCTTGTAGACATATCCTATCAGTTAATGCAGTATGTTGGGCTTGCAGGCCTTTTATGTACATTTTGTTGGTTTGTCAGCTGTAGTAGTTATGACGGCCTTGTCGGCCCAGCTTTATATTAAGATTTAATTAGTAATCACAATTGTCTTGCAATGTGGCCCATGGCCAAAGTATGACATTATATGCTCAGAATCCCTTAGTCGCAAGTTGGTACGCAAAGATAGGTAAGGCACCAGGTGCTAGTCTCGCCCCCCAAGTTCGGGGCGTGACATCCGGAGTCTGACATACCAATAGTGATCGTAGGCATGATGGTATACACATGTGCTTTGGTGAGGGGCTTATGAGCCAGCCACCTATAGAGTATTGATTAATTTTTTGTGTGTATGGTGAAATAGGCATTTGGGGCAGACAACTTGAGTATGTTAAGAGTGATAGTACTTGGGGATATCGCCATGAAATCATTCATATGGCATGCATACTTGGCATGTAGGCATAGAGATGCATTTTTCTTATGTTAGACAGTAACATGGCATTTATAATTTGACATGTATATTTGACATGTAGACATAGAGATGTGTATTCCTCAAACTATGAGGTATATGATAATTGATGACTTGACATGTATATTCACATGTTGGCATAAAGATGTACTTTCCTAAGCTAATTGATAAAAAAAAAGTCTTATTTGATGTTGTAAATTGGAAAATATAGTTCTTTTGATAAACTCATGTTTTTTAATCGGTAAGATTTAGACTTGGATTGTTATACTTGAAAATAATGTCTACTTTTTCGTATTTGTGAATGAGATGATTATTACGTCTCTTGAATTACGTACCTTTATTGTCTTCACATTATTATTGTGATATGTTATTGGTTATTGGTGATGGGAACTGACTTTCTTCTAAGCTAGTCACTACTTTCAACCTGAGGCTATGTTTGTTACATATTGAGTTATATGGGGCCGGTTGTACTCATACTACACTTCTGCACCTTGCGCGTTGATCATGGAGTTGATGTTGTTGTGTATGGCAGGAGCTGGCAATGAATATGTACCTGCATTCTGGTTATAACTGCCTTTGTCCTTGGTAGCTTTAGATTTGCAAATCTATTTATGTATATTTTGAACAGATAATGTATTTATTTAGTATCAGCTTTGTAAATTCTAAGTCTTAGAATCTCAGGATCTGTACTACCAATCATTGGAGTTTGTATAGAAATTCAGTTATTTTACTCATTTACTCTTATTATTCTCATTTGAGTTGTGTTGACAGCAAATTGGCTTACCTAGTGGGTTGTGTTAGGTGCCATCAAGACTAGATGAATTTTGGGTCGTGACAAACATCATGTTTAAATAACTATTTTACTACACCGTGTCTTATGCAAATATGTCTTCTTTTCCCATGGTACACATTATAGGAATGTCCAATTGCAATTATCGCATGTGAGTCACAATGTAGAGAAACTTGTGAAGCTTGTATTTCCTACAAAGGCACGTCCGCTAATAAGTTTCTCAGCCACACGACTTTTTGCCCTGCGAATTCAAGAGCAATGAATTCTGACTCCATAGTAGATCATTCTATACAAGTCTGTTTTGAAGACTTCCACAAAATAATACCTGTACCCAAAGTAAACACATAGCCACTAGTGCAGCTAACTTTATCATTGTCAGTAACCCAGTTTGCATCACAAAATTCTTCTAAAACAACAGGAAGTTTATTAAAATGCAAATACCAATCAATAATACCTCTCAAATACCTTAGCAAATGATGAAAAGTATCCCAATGTTCACTATTGGGGTTATGAGTTTTTCTACTCAATCTATTAACAACATAATCTATATTATACCGAATATAATTCCTGAGAAATATTACACTACCAATTATCTTAGTATATTCAGTTTAGAGTCTTAGCAACGGAGAAATTTTGCGGTTCTAAAGAAGTATGGTGCAACATTTTCTAAGAATATCGTGCGGATTTTTTCCTACTCCAGGTATCTTAAGGCTAAACCCTTTCTTAATTTTTGCATGATCTCGTAGTTACACAAGTTTGATAATGAGGCATAAAGAAAAATTCATATTCCAAAATTTACGCATATTTTTCTAGTCTTGTAAGTGACAATATTCTCCTTATCGGGACTTCATATTCAATTAAGTATTTCCTTTTTCCAGTCATGAGAGCAAAGAATCTATATATTCAGTGTTACAATATTTTAATTACCATCGAGCTATAATCAATGGGTAGGCCCCTATTGGGCAACCTCTGATCAGATGGTAAGTTATATACCGAGCCTGCAATGGCCGAACACCTATGAGCGAACCTAGTTGGTCGAGATACAGAGCCTAGTATGGCCGAGTGTCTATGAGCGAGCCTACTATGGCAGAGCAGTTATATATATATTTATATATACCGAGCCTTATAAGGCTAGACATCTATTTTACTTACTATATTGAGAGATTAGAGTCAGTGTCAGTGGGTAAGCATATCTTCAGATTTTCTTTGACTCCCAGTTGCTTTAAGTTATTATATTATCTATTCAGTTTCAGCTTTCATTATATTGCCGTACATACTCAGTACATTATTTTGTACTGACGTCCCTTTTCTAGGGGCACTGCATTTCATGTGTGTAGGTTCAGACGGACAAACGAGTAGACCTTCTCATTAGATGTTGCCCGAGTTCAGCTTGATCGATAAGCTCCACATCCTTCAGAGTTGCTAGGTTTATAGCTTTACGTACATCTTTGTATATATGTATATATGTTATGAGTAGGTCGGGGCCCTATTCCGATCTAGTATATCTATCAGTAGATGCCTGTAGACATTTCCTATCAGTTAATGCAGTATGTTGGGCTTGTAGGCCTTTTATGTACATTTTATTGGTTTGTCAGCTGTAGTAGTTACGACGGTCTTGTCGGCCCAGCATTATATTAAGATTTAATTAGTAATCACAATTGTCTTGCAATGTGGCCCATGGCCAAAGTATGACATTATATGCTCAGAATCCCTTAGTCGTAAGTTGGTACGCAAGGATAGGTAAGGCACCGGGTGCTGGTCTCGCCCCCCAAGTTTGGGGCGTGACATCCGGAGTCTGACATACCAATAGTGAGCGTAGGCATGATGGTATACACATGTGCTTTCGTGAGGGGCTTATGAGCCAGCCACCTATAGAGTATTGATTAATTTTTTGTATGTATGGTGAAATAGGCATTTGGGGCAGACAACTTAAGTATGTTAAGAGTGATAGTACTTGGGCATATCGCCATGAAATCATTCATATGGCATGCATACTTGGCATGTAGGCATAGAGATGCATTTTTCTTATGTTAGACAGTAACATGACATTTATAATTTGACATGTATATTTGACATGTAGACATAGAGATGTGTATTCCTCAAACTATGAGGTATATGATAATTGATGACTTGACATGTATATTCACATGTTGGCATAAAGATGTACTTTCCTAAGCTAATTGATAAACAAAAAGTCTTATTTGATGTTGTAAATTGGAAAATATAATTCTTTTGATAAACTCATGTTTTTTAATCGGTAAGATTTAGACTTGGATTGTTATACTTGAAAATAATGTCTACTTTTTCGTATTTGTGAATGAGATGATTATTACGTCTCTTGAATTACGTAGCTTTATTGTCTTCACATTATTATTGTGACATGTTATTGGTTATTGATGATGGGAACTGACTTTCTTCTAAGCTCATTACTACTTTCAACCTGAGGCTATGTTTGTTACATATTGAGTTATATGGGGCCGGTTGTACTCATACTACACTTCTGCACCTTGCGCGCTGATCATGGAGTTGATGTTGTTGTGTATCGCAGGAGCTGGCAATGAATATGTACCTGCATTCTGGTTATAGCTGCCTTTGTCCTTGGTAGCTTTAGATTTGCAAATCTGTTTATGTATATTTTGAACAGATAATGTATATATTTAGTTTCAGCTTTGTAAATTCTAAGTCTTAGAATCTCAGGATATGTACTACCAATCATTGAAGTTTGTATAGAAATTCAGTTATTTTACTCATTTACTCTTATTATTCTCATTTGAGTTGTGTTGACAGCAAATTGGCTTACCTAGTGGGTTGTGTTAGGTACCATCAAGACTAGATGAATTTTGGGTCGTGGCAAACATCATGTTTAAATAACTATTTTACTACATCGTGTCTTATGTGAATATGTCTTCTTTTCCCATTGTACACACTATTTTTGGCAATTGCAATTATCGCATGTGAGTCACAATGTAGGGAAACTTATGAAGCTTGTCTTTCCTACAAAGGCACGTCCACTAATAAGTTTCTCAGCCACACGACTTTTTGCCCTGCGAACTCAAGAGCAATGAATTCTGACTCCATAGTAGATCATTCTATACAAGTCTGTTTTGAAGACTTCCACGAAATAATACCTGTACCCAAAGTAAACACATAGCCACTAGTGCAGCTAACTTTATCATTGTCAGTAACCCAGTTTGCATCACAAAATTCTTCTAAAACAACATGAAGTTTATTAAAATGCAAATACCAATCAATAATACCTCTCAAATACCTTAGCAAATGATGAAAAGTATTCCAGTGTTCACTATTGGGGTTATGAGTTTATCTACTCAATCTATTAACAACATAATCTATATTATACCGAATATAATTCCTGAGAAATATTACACTACCAATTATCTTAGTATATTCAGTTTAGAGTCTTAGCAACAGAGAAATTTTGCGGTTCTAAAGAAGTATGGTGCAACCTTTTCTAAGAATATCGTGCGGATTTTTTCAAACTCCAGGTATCTTAAGGCTAAACCCTTTCTTAATTTTTGCATGATCTCGTAGTTACACAAGTTTGATAATGAGGCATAAAGAAAAATTCATATTCCAAAATTTACGTATATTTTTCTAGTCTTGTAAGTGACAATATTCTCCTTATCGGGACTTCATATTCAATTAAGTATTTCCTTTTTCCAGTCATGAGAGCAAAGAATCTATATATTCAGTGTTACAATATTTTAATTACCATCGAGCTATAATCAATGGGTAGGCCCCTATTGGGCAACCTCTGATCAGATGGTAAGTTATATACCGAGCCTGCTATGGCCGAACACCTATGAGCGAACCTAGTTGGTCGAGATACAGAGCCTAGTATGGCCGAGTGTCTATGAGCGAGCCTACTATGGTAGAGCAGTTATATATATTTATATATACCGAGCCTTATAAGGCTAGACATCTATTTTACTTACTATATTGAGAGATTAGAGTCAGTGTCAGCGGGTAAGCATATCTTTAGATTTTCTTTGACTCCCAGTTGCTTTAAGTTATTATATTATCTATTCAGTTTCAGCTTTCTGTATATTGCCGTACATATTTTGTACTGACGTCCCTTTTCTAGGGGCGCTACATTTCATGCGTGTAGGTTCAGACGGACAAACGAGTAGACCTTCTCATTAGATGTTGCCCGAGTTCAGCTTGATCGATAAGCTCCACATCCTTCAGAGTTGCTAGGTCTATAGCTTTACGTACATCTTTGTATATATGTATATATGTTATGAGTAGGTCGGGGCCCTATTCCAATCATAGTATATCTATCAGTAGAGGCCTGTAGACATATCCTATCAGTTAATGGAGTATGTTGGGCTTGTAGGCCTTTTATGTACATTTTGTTGGTTTGTCAGCTGTAGTAGTTATGACGACCTTGTCGGCCCAGCTTTATATTAAGATTTAATTAGTAATCACAATTGTCTTGCAATGTGGCCCATGACCAAAGTATGACATTATATGCTCAGAATCCCTTAGTCGCAAGTTGGTACGCAAGGATAGGTAAGATATCGGGTGCTGGTCTCGCCCCCAAGTTCGGGGCATGACATCCGGAGTCTGACATACCAATAGTGACTGTAGGCATGATGGTATACATATGTGCTTTGGTGAGGGGCTTATGAGCCAGCCACCTATAGAGTATTGATTAATTTTTTGTGTGTATGGTGAAATAGGCATTTGGGGCAAACAACTTGAGTATGTTAAGAGTGATAGTACTTGGGGATATCGCCATGAAATCATTCAAATGGCATGCATACTTGGCATGTAGGCATAGAGATGCATTTTTCTTATGTTAGACAGTAACATAACATTTATAATTTGACATGTATATTTGACATGTAGACATAGAGATGTGTATTCCTCAAACTATGAGGTATATGATAATTGATGACTTGACATGTATATTCACATGTTGGCATAAAGATGTACTTTCCTAAGCTAATTGATAAACAAAAAGTCTTATTTGATGTTGTAAATTGGAAAATATAGTTCTTTTGATAAACTCATGTTTTTTAATCGGTAAGATTTAGACTTGGATTGTTATACTTGAAAATAATGTCTACTTTTTCTTATTTGTGAATGAGATGATTATTACGTCTCTTGAATTACGTACCTTTATTGTCTTCACATTATTATTGTGATATGTTATTGGTTATTGGTGATGGGAACTGACTTTCTTCTAAGCTCGTCACTACTTTCAACCTGAGGCTATGTTTGTTACATATTGAGTTATATGGGGCCGGTTGTACTCATACTACACTTCTGCACCTTGCGCGCTGATTATGGAGTTGATGTTGTTGTGTATGGCAGGATCCGGCAATGAATATGTACCTGCATTCTGGTTATAGCTGCCTTTGTCCTTGGTAGCTTTAGATTTGCAAATCTGTTTATGTATATTTTGAACAGATAATGTATTTATTTAGTATCAGCTTTGTAAATTCTAAGTCTTAGAATCTCAGGATCTGTACTACCAATCATTGGAGTTTGTATAGAAATTCAGTTATTTTACTCATTTACTCTTATTATTCTCATTTGAGTTGTGTTGACAGCATATTGGCTTACCTAGTGGGTTGTGTTAGGTGCCATCAAGACTAGATGAATTTTGGGTCGTGACAAACATCATGTTTAAATAACTATTTTACTACACCGTGTCTTATGCAAATATGTCTTCTTTTCCCATGGTACACATTATAGGAATGTCCAATTGCAATTATCGCATGTGAGTCACAATGTAGAGAAACTTGTGAAGCTTGTATTTCCTACAAAGGCACGTCCGCTAATAGGTTTCTCAGCCACACGACTTTTTGCCCCGCGAACTCAAGAGCAATGAATTCTGACTCCATAGTAGATCATTCTATACAAGTCTATTTTGAAGACTTCCACGAAATAATACCTGTACCCAAAGTAAACACATAGCCACTAGTGCAGCTAACTTTATCATTGTCAGTAACCCAGTTTGCATCACAAAATTCTTCTAAAACAACAAGAAGTTTATTAAAATGCAAATACCAATCAATAATACCTCTCAAATACCTTAGCAAATGATGAAAAGTATCCCAATGTTCACTATTGGGGTTATGAGTTTATCTACTCAATCTAATAACAACATAATCTATATTATACCGAATATAATTCCTGAGAAATATTACACTACCAATTATCTTAGTATATTCAGTTTGAGAAACACTAGATTCTTTATTTTTTCTCAAATGTATGCTAGGATCATAAGGAGTTTTCATGGGAGCTACGTCAAAATAATTAAACCTTTTCAATATTTTCTCAATATAGTGAGATTGAGATAATAAAAAACCATTAAAAGCTCTTGGTATTTAATCCATAAAATCATATATGCTTCTCCAATATCTTTCATTTCAAATTTAGAAGATAAAAAGTTCTTAGTCTCATTGACAACATTCCCATTAGGGCCAAAGATTAACATGTCATCCACATACAAACATATAATCATACAATCTGATGCTATCATCTTGGAATAAACACAGCTATCAGATGCATTGGCAACAAAATCATGATTCACTAATGTGCTATTAAACTTTTCATACCATTGCTTAGGTTCCTGCTTTGGAACATATAGAGACTTTCTCAATTTGCATACTTTATTCTCCTGTCATTAGATAACAAACCCCTCAGGTTGAGTCATATAGGTCTCTTCCTCTAAATCACCATTTAGAAAAGTTGTTTAAACACATATTTGATATATCATTAAATTATGAAAAGCGGCTAAAACAACAAGGGTTCTCATGGTCGCTATCTTAGTCATAGGAGAATAAGTGTCAATGTAATCAATGCCTTTCTTTTGGTTAAAACCCCTAATAGCAAGTCTAGCCTTATATTAATTAATTGTATCATCTGGTCTCAATTTTTTCTTAAATTCCACTTGCTACTTGTAGGTTTATAACCTTTAAAACCTTAGGCTCTGATACCAAGTTTGTCACGCCCCAAAATCCGAGGAGCGCGACCGGCGCTCAACCGAGTAAACCCGACTGAGCAAGCCTGTTAGGTTTCATACTACCCAAATTCGTCTTTGAATAAAGAGAAAATGTACACCATTAATCAAATTCTATAAATATGTCATTAACAATTTCCATTTCATTTCCATTAGCAACTTCGTTCACAATTTTGAAGATATTACAAGTTTTATACATAATTGCAAAAACATCGATATTTCTCTTTTAATTCCAATATCCGACACTACCCACAACCTGTCTACGGAGGCTCTAAATACAACTAAAGAATAATATAAAAATGCCGGCAACAAGGCTCTTGCTATACCTTAAATACAAAGTACATGATAAACAGATGAAACAGGATGCCAAAACAAAGTGGGGCTCACCAAGTCAGCTGAAAGGATGATGCGGCACTAGCTGCGACCAACACTGCCTTCTATAGAAACACCTACATCCATTTAAAAACGTAGCGCTCCCGGCAAAAGGGACGTTAGTGCCATCGAATAGCACTAGTATGTATAACTAAACACCATCTCATTAGAAAGAACAACCATACAAGGACAAGGAAATCATAAGGATTAAACAAAAGCTTTAAACAATCACTACATCATCAAATAAAAGGAATCAAAAGTATAACTCAAACACTTTAAATGGTCACCACATTGTCAGATAAAAGAAACATACAATTTTCACATCATTTCCCATAACTTTTAGTTTTGGGGCATTTCATACAGTTCATCATTGTCCACAATACCACCGCTATCTAGAGTGGAGTCCGATCTCGACCCGATCGGCTAGGTTGCCTCATTTGAGACATACACTTCAATCACAAATACAATACCACCATGCGTGTGGCATGGCATCCGATCTCGGCCCGAAGGCTAGGTTGCCTTACCAAGGCGTTTCCCTTTTCCATCAATCATCTCATTTCAGTCTTTGTTTCACATATATCATTTCATATGCACTTGGGGCCACAACTATCACGTCATATATTTGGCACTAGGCCACATCTCACATCATTCCCAATTTCAATGTTAGATTTGTAATTTAGGATAATATGTGCACACAAGAGCAAATATAATTGTAAGCATAGATGAGGCTTCACATAGATGTCACAACATATGTAGCTTTAATCTCAATTTAAGGTCTAAGCATTTCAATACATTATTCATATTCCTTGCACCCTTTCAAGTTATCAAGAATAGCACATTGATCATATTGAGATACATCTTTCACGCCTATAAGGTCGCAACCCCAAATTCATGTGAAACAACAATCAATGCAACTATTCTACTTTAATCTTACCATATTCACACAAACACCAATGAAGCTCAATTTCTAAAAGACGGGGTTTTAGCCATACGTACCTTGTTTAAGCTTTCCTTAAGTTACTACAATGTTCCGGAAATTCTAGCAATCCCAATCTACTTTGAGACATAACAAAATTGAACACAAATTAGGAAGGTATTCATGGTTTCAGCTCATTTGAGCATTTTATCAAATACTAGTTGAGCATCTTGATTTCAAATCTCTTTTACAAGGTTTCCTTCATTCCCCAACTCAATCTTTACTTACTTATGTTCAACAATCTTCCCACAAACCTAATTTGTACATGCATGTATACATAATACTATTACACCCAAGAATCATACCTCAATAACCCATCTTATACCCCAAACTCGTAATTAAAGTCTAATGTATAGAACCTTACCATTTAGATGAAGAACATGTGATTGAGTTCTTTGATTCTTGAAGACATGAGCAAGCGATGGGTGATTATGAAACTAGGCTCCTTCTCTCTCTTTCTCTCTCTATATGCTCTCAACTCTCTCTAAAATCAGTAGAAAATGACCCCATATGAAGCCCCAAAGACTATATATTAAAATGGGGCCAGATTATAAAAATAGGAAAAATAAGCCTCCGAAATCGGGTCTGCGATCGCAGAATCGACCGCAAAACAAGAATGTGGGCTGCAGAATGCATAGCAAAATAGGTGCCCAAAACTGGGCAACATTGGCCCTATCTGCGATAGATCTGCGATCGCAGAGTCAAAAATGCGACATATTTGCGATCGCAGATTCGACACAGGATCGCATTTTTCCAGCCTTTGGTAATTTGATCATAACTTTGTGTAGGAATGTCCAAATGATGAACGGTTTGAAGCGTCGGAAACTAGACTCAAAGAAATTTCATATGATAGGTTGTTCATCACATAAAACTTTATACATATTTAGACATGCTTGTTCAAAGTATGGACTTGTGCAAACTCACTTGGAATCTTAGCCTATTATGAACTTTTCTAATTTGACTTAGGATTAGGCCTTTTCTTGGGCCCCAAATTACTTACCATAAGACTTATACACTTATTTACCAAATACAATTGATGTCCACCATGTTAATAGCACATAAAATATTATAATTAGCCTACGTGGTACCACATAATCCTAAATTACTTAATGAAATTTTCTGGGGCCTTACATTCTCCCCCTTATGACCATTCGTCCTCTAATGAGGAGTAGAGTCCTCCCTAAATGCTTAACACAATATATCCATTTTTTTTCATCTACCTCAATTCCCTAAATTTAGACTAACTCCCAAATTTTTCAGAAATTTCGGCAGAGTCTCCTTTGTAACTAGGCCTATCCACCTACCAGAGAACCACCAAGACCATCCTATCAATTCATCCACATCTCGACAAAGCACCACAATGTATATATCAACAATACTAATCTCACAATTACAAGCACTACATTATCATAATGATACCTGAACTTGGACTGCACATTTTTAAATCACAACACCTATAAGGTACCTTTCAAATCAAAACCGATTGTTATACAATCAAGCAAAAATATTTTCTTTCCATGACACTTCGGCCTTCAAGGTGGACTCCTCGACTTACAAGCTTTACCATAACACATTTACGGAAACAATCCCAACCTCCAAACTTATCTAACAAGGATGACAGCTAGATACCTCGCATAAGCTAACTATGTATTAACTTCACCTTCAATAATTTTCACCGGAATGACACACAGAGGATCTCCAACTACCTTCTTAGACATAGACATGTGAATACAGAAAATATAAGGCGAACAACTATGGGGAAACTTCATACTCCTAGTGCGGCCTAATGTGGAATACACTTATGCAACCTTCATTATCAATTCACATAACATTTTCAGGGGAAAATGTTGGGAATAACCTGGTCACCCTCCAAAACTCTAAATCTCTAGGCGAACACTCACACTAAACCCTTGATGACCACAGTTACTCTACGATGTGCTATCATAAACTGACCATAAAAATTACCTATAGAATATATGTGATCACACTGCGAAGCTTCCTCTTTGACTTGTTTGAACCTTCAATACCCAATGGATTTAATACAATGAGGAATAATAGAGTTCAAGATCAGGCTGGAATTATTCAGGAATCCATTAATGTGCTGAGCAGAACATTTCATGAGGTTATATGCTAAAAGACACAAAGATTACTACTAACAATAATGACATAGTTAATCATTGTGACGACATCAATTATTAGACAAATAAGGAATAGGGGTAATTCGTACATTGGCAATAGGAACCATTAAGGAGGAATATTCAAGTACGTGATCCAGTCGTCTTCTGGAGTGCAGGGAAAATCTGTTTATCAAGAATGAGAATACTCTAGCACCTTGAATGCGATATGGGTTTCAAAATACATGATGTTGAATTACACTCTCAACATTAACTGACACACGTAATCTATTCCACAAGCCCATGAGGATGAAAAGAAGTTGAACACTTATAATATTATCATATTTGAAACAACTTAGCACTT
Organism: Nicotiana tabacum; assembly: GCF_000715075.1. NCBI lineage: Eukaryota > Viridiplantae > Streptophyta > Magnoliopsida > Solanales > Solanaceae > Nicotiana > Nicotiana tabacum. The sequence continues at coordinate 139,990,559 of NC_134087.1, read as the reverse complement.
CCTGATAGTTGGTCCTATATGAGAGAACTAAAGATACGACAACTTGTTCTCCAAATCAATATGCTCATGATATGTGCAAAAATCTAAAGGCATCTAATCTCAACCTTTCACGAGTGAAACCACATAGCTAGGACATCCTACCATTGGGGTGAAATCATGTATTGGTTAGAGGAGGTCCAATGGTTGACGTAACGCTCAGGGAGGAAAGACAATTAAAACTCCTATCCTCCTTAAGGTGGTGAAATGCCAAGGGTAGCAAAATTTCCCGCATATGACAATGACGTTGTCAATAATCCTAGAAGCCAAGTGAGCAGAAGGCCAAGTAACCTATCCAATCCGACCCATTTAAGTTTAAAAAGGGGATGCACTTTTATTTGAAATCATGGCAATATAAGTTTGAACTTAGGGAAAATCATTACTTTTGGAACCCATGAGACAAACCCACGTAGCCCTAGAAAATCGTTAACAATGGTGAGCAAGTACTTAAAACCATTATGAGTTGGTATAAAACAAGAATTCAAAGTGCCTACATGGATAAGTTTGAAATAATGAGACGTCTTAATGCATTTATCGGGGAAAGGTAACCTAGGTTATCAAGTCACAGGGACAAGAAGAGCAGATAAATAAAAAGAAAGTGAGAGAGCCTATGGAAGTAACCTTTACATTGTAACCCTAGGAAGGGTGGTAATATAAAGGGATTACGAGAAGCTACATTTCTGAAAGAAGATCTCTGTATGTAGTCACGTGATGTATAGCTCCAGAATTCAAAAATCCAATTATGTTTAGTAACTCTACTTCATAATGAAACACTACAACACACCTCTACACAACCAGCTATTATAAGCCACATTGGGAGATGCTATAAGACTTGACTGAGAGAAAAGCTTTGACATACGAATGTGTTACTAGGTGTATTGCTCCTTGGTCAACCCAAAACCAAAAGGCGAAAGTTCGACTGATAAGCAGATCGTTGGACTAGCACATATGTAGATAATCCATTATCGAAAGGAGATCATTCAATCTCAGCAATTGCGGCATGCTATCAACACTTGATGAACTTAAAGTGAGGTGGGAACTCAATGAGATAGTATAAAATAATCATGAAAGATTTGCAGATGTTCATAATGAGTTCTCCATGGATTTTGACTTGAGAAATACGCAGATGCTAATGAAAGATAGAAAACAGGAGAAACAGGCGTTCTGCTACGATAACCCCCAAAGGTGCGCTTGGTCTTGACGGAGAGCCTAGTAAGGGTCCTTACGAGAAAGGAAGTGTTACAATGACACATAGAAGGATATGTTCTCTCATGGTTATCGAACAAGTGTGGGGAAGCTAGCACAATGAATCCACTAACTAAGGAACACAATTATCACATGTTGTGGAGGTGTAAAGAGAAAATAAACATTTGTTATGAGCTAGACATGCTTATGCTATATTAACTCCCAACTGCAATACACGACCACGTCACGGGCAACCAACAAAGTTAGCTACTTATTGGGGGATGTCCCAAGTGGACACGAAAGTTATACTAAGATGGTGACATAAGATCTTCCTATGATGGGGATGTGAGGATCTCAATTTTTAGAGAGTCTTTATGCACATGGTGGCCATCTCTATTGACATGCACTCATGTGATAAGTGTTAAGGTATGCTCTTATGTTACTAGGCAGTGAGAAGCTTTCGTGATGATACTCGCAAGAGAGTAGAGTGTCTGTTCAAACCATATAAGCCATATACACAAGTGAGTAAAAGAGTGACTCGAGAAGGATCGCAACACTGGGATGCTTTACATGGAACTTGACACCACATAGGTAAACTTTACGACGGTGCATGCATAGGCACAAGTTGGCAGATGTTGTCCATTTAGATAAAATATTCTGTAAGAAATTCATCAGGTATAGTCCCTTGTTAAGAATTTAGGAAAAGCAAGTGGGAAGTATTAATCCTAGAGTCATAACTCCATTCAAGGAAACAATTATAGAACTTAATTCCATAAGAATATAAATAAGAGGATTTGTAATAGAGTGGATTCACGAATAATGCATCTCGTTCAAAAAGTCAATACATGCAATGTTTTGTTATTCAACACCTTGTTAAGACCATGTTTATGAGAATTCTTCAATATGAATGCACATATACAATGAGCAGAAATTTTAATTTGACTCACTTAATGACTTTAGGTTGGTAGGGCAATAGCTTAATCGATACCCCTCGACTCCACTTCCCTAATGTAGGTAGGTAACATACTAATATACTTCATGATCTGGTGGTCCAAAGACATTAATAGGAACAAGGGTACTCCCCTTAGCAACATGTTCTACCGATCCCTCGATGGCTCTATTCATTATTCTAACAAACTCTTGGGCAATCTCCCTCAGATTCAATGGTGGGGTTATTCCCTCCTTACTGCTTCCAAAATCATGAATTACTCGTCTTGAGATTAAGACATAGAGTTGAAATTTTCTCCCTACCTTGAGCTCTACTGCACGATCTGGAGTATCAAAGAAGGGTGAAATTCCTAGATGTTCGAATAGCCTCCAACTTATAGATGTGGTCCACTACACACCGATAAGAAGGACTCTACTAGACACGGCTCCGAGACATCCTAGGACACTTTAAAACCTTAGGCTTTGATTCCAAGTTTGTCACGCCCCAAAACTCGAGGAGCGCGACCAGCGCTCAACCGAGTAAACCTGACTGAGCAAGCCTGTTAGGTTTCATACTACCCAAATTCGTCTTTGAATAAAGAGAAAATGTACACCATTAATAAAATTCTATAAACATGTCATTAACAATTTCCATTTCATTTCCATTAGCAACTCCGTTCACAATTTTGAAGATATTACATGTTTTATACATCATTGCCAAAACATCGATATTTCTATTTTAATTCCAATACCCGACACTACCCACAACTTGTCTACAGAGCCTCTAAATACAACCAAAGAATAATATAAAAATGCCAGCAACAAGGCTCCGGCTATACCTCAAATACAAAGTACATGATAAATAGATGAAACATGACCGTGAAACGAAGTGGGGCTCACCAAGTCAGCTGAAAGGATGATGCGGCACTAGCTGCGACCAACACTGTCTGCTATAGAAATAGCTACATTCATTTAAAGATGTAGCGCCCCCGGCAAAAGGGACGTTAGTGCCATCGAATAACACTAGTATGTATAACTAAACACCATCTCATTAGAAAGAGCAACCATACAAGGACAAAGAAATCATAAGGATTCAACAAAATCTTTAAACAATCACTGCATCATCAAATAAAAGGAATCACAAGTGTAACTCAAACACTTTAAATGGTCACCACATTATCAAATAAAAGAATCATACAATTTTCACATCATTTCCCATAGCTTTTAGTTTTGGGGCATTTCATACTGTTCATCATTGTCCACAATACCACCGCTATCTAGAGCGGAGTCCGATCTCGACCCGATCGGCTAGGTTGCCTCATTTGACACATACACTTCAATCACAAATACAATACCACCATGTGCGCGGCATGGCGTTCGATCTCGGCCCGATCGACTAGGCCCCTTACCAAGGCGTTTCCCTTTTTCATCAATCATCTCATTTCAGTCTTTGTTTCACAAATATCATTTCATAGGCACTTGGGGACACAACTATCATGTCATATATTTGGCACTAGGCTACATCTCACAGCATTCCCAATTTGAATGTTAGATTTGTAATTTAGGATAATTTATGCACACAAGAGCAAATAGAATTGTAAGCATAGATGAAACTTAACATAGATGGCACAACATATGCAGCTTTAATCTCAATTTAAGGTCTAAGCATTTCAATACATGATTCATATTCCTTGCGCCCTTTCAAGTTATCAAGAATAGCACATTGATCATATTAAGACAGATCTTTTACGCCTATAAGGTTGCGACCCCAAATTCATGTGAAACAATAATCAATGAAAAAATTTAACTTTAATCATACCATATTCACACAAACACCGATGGAGCTCAATTTCTAAAAGACGGGGTTTTAGCCATACATACCTTGTTTAAGCTTTCCTTAAGTTACTACGACGTTCCGTAAATTCTAGCAATCTCAATCTACTTTGAGACATAACAAAATTGAACACAAATTAGGAAGGTATTCATGGTTTTAGCTCATTTGAGGATTTTATCAAATACTAGGGTGAGCATCTTGATTTCAAATCTCTTTTACAAGGTTTCCTTCATTCCCCAACCCAATCTTTACTTATTTATGTTCAACAATCTTCCCACAAACCTAATTTGTATATGCATGTATACATAATGCTATTACACCCAAGAATCATACCACAATAACCCATCTTATACCCCAAACTCGAAATTAAAGTCTAATGTATAGAATCTTACCTCTTAGATGAAGAACATGTGATTGGATTCTTTGATTCTTGAATACTTTAGCAAGAGATGGGTGATTATGAAGCTAGGCTCCTTCTATCTCTTTATCTCTCTATATGCTATCAACTCTCTCTAAATTCAATAGAAAATGACCCCAAATGAAGCCCCAAAGACTATATATTAAAATGGGGTCGGGTTATAAAAATAGGAAAAATAAGCCTCCGAAATCGGGTCTGCAATAGCAGAATGGACCGCAAACAAGAATGTGGGCCGCAAAATACATCGCGAAATAGGTGCCCAAAACTGGGCAACACTGGCCCAATCTTCGACAGATCTGCGATCGCAGAGTCAAATATGCGACATATTTACGATCGCAGATTCGACACAGGATCGCATTTTTCCAGCCTTTGGTAATTTGAACATAACTTTGTGTAGGAATGTCCAAATGATGAACGGTTTGAAGAGTTGGAAACTAGACTCGAAGACATTTCATATGATAGGTTGTTCATCACATAAAACCTTACACATATTTAGTTATGCTCGTTTAAAGTGTTGACATGTGCAAACTCACTTGGAATCTTAGCCTATTATGAGTTTTTCCAATTTGACTTAGGCTTAGGCCTTTCCTTGGGCCCCAAATTACTTACCATAAGACTTTTACACTTATTTACCAAATCCAATTGATGCTCACCATATTAATAGCACATAAAATATTATAATTAGCCTACGTGGCACCACGAAATCCTAATTTACTTAGCAAAATTTTTTGGGGCCTTACAGATTAGAAATTATAGAGTCTAATTCACTTTTAATGGCCTCTTTCCAAATATTAGCATCTATTGATATCATGATTCATCATTCAAAACATCAAGATCATGATTTTCAATCAATAAAGTAGTGATAAAGTTAGGACCAAATCTAGCTCCAGTTCTACGTCTCTTACTTCTACTAGGTTCATTTTCAGACTTCTTAGTAGTAACAATAGAAGAAGTCACAACATAAGAATAAACAGACATAGATGTAGAAGCATTATTAGCCGCATCACTAAGCACGTCATTTTTTAATGGAAAAACATGCTCAAAACCTTTGGCATATCGAGATTCACAAATAGAATTATCAATCAAATACATAAATCTATATGCATCACTTTTGTGCGCATAACCATTGGTATGAGAAAATATTTAAATATATCCTTCTTTATACTTTGGGTCTAAATATACCCCTGCCGTAATAATTTTGGGTCAATTATACCCCTGTCCAAGATGGACATCCAATTTTATGTGGCACTGATATTTGATGAGGTGGATGCCACATGGCATGCCACCTCAGAATCCGTAATCCATATATAAAAGACAAAAATTTGAAATACAATATTTTTCATGGTTGCGGTAATAGTGACAATAGGGGTAGAAAGGACGAAAATTTTAGTGGTGGAAAAAAATAAAAGTGAGGGGTAAAATAACTTAGGGGCGCTATGGTGGCAATCCATGTGACATCCACATCATAAAATGTCAGTGCCATGTAGGATTGGATGTTCAGTTTGGAAATACTTAATGGAAAAGGGATATATTTGAACCAATAGTATAATTATAGAGGTATATATGGACTCAAAGTATAACAAAGGGTATATTTAAATATTTTCTAATAGTACAGAGATATATTTGGCCCTTTTTCGATAAAAATAGCACAAAAAATCTTGGGTCCAATAGTTACTTGTTTAAAATCAGGTAGACCAACCTTATCCAAACAACCCCACACTTTCAGAATTTTCAAGTTAGGAAAACCCTTTTCATAACTTATATGGAGTTTTATCTAATTTTTATGAGGGATTTTATGATGAACATAACATGCATATAAGATAGCTTCTGTCCACATGTTGTCAAATAAACCTAAACTCAAAAGTATGGAATTCAACATTTTAAAGGGCACGATTCTCCTGTTCAGCTACACCATTTTGTTGGGGTTATAGGGAGAGTTAACCTTGTGTATAATACCATTTTTCTAACAAAAGACTTCTAGAGTATTAGTACTATATTCACTACCCGTGTCAGACCTAAGTCTCTTGATTTTCTACTTTTTCTTTATATGTCAAAAATATGCTTTCAACCTCATCTTTTGACTTGAGAAGATATACCTTAGTGTATCTCGAAAAGTCATATGCAAAAGTAATGTAGTATTTCTTTTCACCCTTATTATTAGTATTCTTGAAATCAACAAAGTTTGAATGCATTAGTTCAAGCGATTCAGTCTTTCTACTAGTCATATTCTTAAAAGGCTTTTTGGTATGTTTTGCTTCTACAAAAATAAGACACTTAAAAAAATTATCAACATTAAATACAAGAATTAATTCTATTTTTCTATGTCTTTAAATAGAAGTAATATTAACATGACCTAGTCTACCATGCAACAGATCAATAAACTCGGAAATATAAGCAAAACTGGAAGTACTAGCATTATTAGTAATCTTTTGAATAATATTCAGTACAAATAAACCTCCACTGGGGTAACCCTTCCCAACAAAGTCTCCCCCATGAGAAATAACAACTTTATCAGCTTCAAAGAATAAGTTTAATACTTGCTTTGCTGAGAAGTGTACTAGAAACTAAGTTTCTTCGAATTGAGGGTACATACTGAACATTGTTCAAGGCTAAGGTTTTTTCAGAAGTTAACTTAAGGAGATTTTTTACTTTACCCATAACTCCAGCCATAGTGTAATTACTCATGTATACACACTCTCCATCAGCATATTCCTCAAAGTTGTGAAACAACTCCTTGTTGGCTCAAAGGTGCTTTGAAGTACCTAAGTCCACTATCTAGTCAGTCTTGCTAGCCACCATGCTTGCCTCAACGATTACAACAACAATGACATCACCATCCTCAGTAAGGTTAGCTTGGAATGGAGATTTTCCTTTATGCTTTGAGCTTTACCCCTATCTTTGATTTCCCTGGAAAGCCTTGTGACCAATTTTGCTGCAGATGTAACAAAGTCTTTTCGACATTTGAATTTGGCCCTCCAGATTATTGCAGTAATTTTGCTTCTTCACATTTGATTTCTTCTGGCCTTTCTTCTGTTTGACTTTAAACCTGTCTTTCACATAAGTACTAGAAGATTCCACAAAGTTAGCTATAGAAGAATTAAGAGAGAGAGATTTTATATTATCCTTAATATATTCCGCCTCCTTATCTTTGAGACAATTTACTTCCTCAATCTGCATGTGACTAATCAGTTCTTGGAGAGTTAAGTTCTTCTTCTTATGCTTTAGTTGGTTCCTGTACTCACTCCAAGATGGTTGAAACTTCTCAAGCAAAATATAGCCTGAAGAATCTCATACAACTCCATGCCTTATTTCAGAATATCAACAGTCAAGTTCTTATATTCATGAACCTGATCCATGATTGACTTATCATTAACCATCTGGAACTTGATCCACTTGCCAACTACATACTTATTTTTCCCGCGTCATCAACACCATATTTTTTCTCCAAACTATCCTATATGAATTTAGCAAATTTATAATTTATAAATATATCAAACAGTGTGTTAGGCATATGGTTAAGCAGATGCCCTCGAACAATTTTATTATCTTTTTCAAATTTCATTTTAGTAGAATCATTAACAATGTGACGATCCGACTGGTTATTTTGAGCTTTTGCATTCCGTTCAGTGCTTTGAAGTTGTAAGTAACTTTATATGATGCATTATGACCTGCGTGTGTGGGCTGTTTTGGTTTTTAAGTGGATCAAAATTTTGTTTGGAAGAATAATTCTCATTTTAGAAGCTTTACGTTGGAAGAGTTGACCGAGTTTGAATTTTGTATAATCTGTTTAGGTATATTCCAAACAGATGTTGTAATTATTTTCCTACCAGCTTTGTAACTCTAAGCCTTAGTTTCTCATGACTTGTACTACCAATCTTTGAGTTCTTGTATTGAAATTCAGTTATCTCACCTATTTATTTTTTGTTTATTTTATTAGGATTGTGTTGACTGTTATTTTTGCTTACTTAGCGGGTTGTCTTAGGTTCCATCACGACTAGGTAAATTTTGGGTCATGAAAAGTTGGTATCATTGCTCTAGGTTCATAGGTTATACTAGTCATGAGCAAGTGTCTAGTAAAGTCTTTCGGAGTGGTATGATAATGTCACGACCCAAACTACCATGTCATGATGGCGCCTTTCGTGGTACTAGGAAAGCCGACTCTTTACCAAAAACAACACGATATTTCAATTTCAAAGATAAATTTATGCTATTTAATAATAAAACTTCATAAAGAAGACCTGAATAACAAAAATACGGAAAGAAAAGCCCGACATCGGGGTGGCACTAGTCATGAGCATCTACTACAATCTGTCCAAAAATATACTGCGGCTAACACAGTTTGAAAATGTAACTATAAACAACTACATGAATATAGGAGGGAGAAGAGCCGGGCTGCAATGCTAGCAACTACCTTTGTAACTCCAAGAAGATCTACGACAGGAATAGTCAACAACCGCTACTGGGTCCTGATATGCCTGGATCTGCACACAAGGTGCAGAGAGTAATGTGAGTAAGCCAACTCAGTAAGTAACCAAAGTAAATAAAGGCTGAGAAGCAGTGACGAGTAATAAAACATATAAAGTTCATATCATGAAATCTTAGTAAAAACACAACAGGATTTAAAAGCAGAGTTTGAATCAAATCATTTTGTTTAAACTCAATTTGAGTAAAATCATTTGAAGATATTTTTCAACAGTTCTCAAACAGAGGCTCAGTGCAACAGTGAGCAAATTGATGAAAACATAACGAGCCCCTCGGGAAAAACATCACTCATATACAGCTCCTCGGGCAAACCTCACAGGCACTCGTATACAGCCCCTCGGGCATACCTCACCATCACTCACAATCAAGGTACCCGCGTTTACTAAGGGTGTGCAGACTCCGGAGGGGTTCCTTTAGCCCAAGCGCTATAACAAGCCACCTCGTGGCATAAATCAATCAGGCCCTCGGCCTTACTAAATCATGAATCAGTAACAACATGCTGCGGCGTGCAACCCGATACTATAAATATCCTCACAAATCAGGCCCTCGGCCTCACTCAGTCATAAACCTCTTAGGACACTCGGGCTATCAGTAAAAAACAGGGTACTTAGCCCAAAACAACATTTATATATGCATCAAAAAAGAGTAATAAGGACTGAATTATGAAATCAATAAGTATAACATGACTAAGTATAGATTTTCAACCAAAAACAGTGAGAGGATAATAAGAAAAAGGCCCCTAAGGGTCAAAACAGCTCTGGCACAAGGCCCAAATATGGCATTTAACCCAATTTATAGAAATTCTTTCTAAAACACATAAGTATCATATGGTTTCAACCAAATACGCCACTTATAGTTGCTACGAGACGGACCAAGTCACAATCTCCAACGGTGCACGCCCACACGCCCGTCACCTAGCTTGCGCGTCACCTCAAAATAGTAAAACAATACAAAATTCTAGGGTTTCATACCCTCAGGACTAGATTTACAATAATTACTTACCTCAAACCGGTCAAACCTCTACTCTGTGATGCTATTGCCCCTCGACTCCGCCTCCAATCGCTCCAAATCTATTCACAACCAGAACAATACCATCAATAAGCGCTAATGGAATGAATTCCACAAGAAAAACAATTAAATTAACCACAAATCCCGAAATTCACTCAAACCTGGCCCTCGGGCCCACGTCTCATAATCCAACAAAATCCATAAAACTAGAAAGCCCTTTCACTCACGAGTCCATACATATAAGATTTATCAAGATCCGACTCCATTTGACCACTCAAATCCTCAATCAAACTCTCAAAAATTCCCAAGCCCTAACCTCTCATTTTTACCCCTAATATTCACTAATTACATGGTTAAAGAACGGAAATTTACCATAAACACGGGTATTAGGGCTCAAGTAACTTACCTCAATGAAAACCCCCTTGAATACCTCTTGAAATCACTCCCCAAAGCTCCAAAACCGAATAAAAATGGTGAAGAATGGCCCAAAATTCGCTAAATGTGCAATACATACCTTCTGCCCAGGCTTCTCGCACCTGCGGGACCGCACTTGCGGTCAAGGCGCAACACCTGGGAATTCCTCTTGACTCACCAGCCTCCGCACCTGCGCCCCAGGGCTCTCACCTGCGGGCTCATAGGTGCGACCAAGCCTGCGCACCTACGCTCCTTCCTCAGCTTCCGAAAATTCTGCATCTGCGACCCTTGCACCTGCGGTTTCCACTCTGTAGGTGTGGAAACATCAGAAGCAACAGCTTCAGCTATATTATTCCACTTTCCAATTCTCAGTTAGCCATCCGAATTCATCCCGAGGCCCTCTGGACCTCAACCAAAAATACCAACGTCACATATCGACATACAAACTTAGTCAAACCTTAGAAATACTCAAAACAACATCAAAACACCAAATCACCCTCGGATTCAAGCCTAAGAACTTCAAAACCAAATTCCGCAAACGATGCCAAAACCTATCAAACCGCATCCGAATGACCTCAAATTTTGCACACACATCAAAAATGATTCTTCAAACCTACCCCAACTTCTGAAATTTCATTCTGATCCCGATATCAAAATTTTCACTGCCGATAGAAAATCGCCAAATTTCCAATTTTGCCAATTCAAGCCTAATTCCACCATGGACCTCCAAATCACATTCCGGATGCGCTCCCAAGTCCAAAATCGCCTAACGGAGCTAACTAAGTCATATAAAACCAAATCCAAGATTGTTTACTCATAAGTCAACATCCTGTAGACTTTTTTAACTAAAACTTCTAAATAAGAGACTAAGTGTCTCATTCCACACCGAAACCACTTCACACCCGAACCATCTAATATGATATAATGAAATACAACTGAGAAACACATAAGGAAGTATAAATGGGGGAAACAAGGCTATAACTCACGAAATGACTGGCTGGGTCATTACATCCTCCCCCTCTTAAGAAAATGTTCGTCCTCGAACGAGTCTAGAAACATACCTAAAACCTCAAATAGGTATGGATATATGCTTCACATCACCCGCTCAGTCTCCCAAGTAGCCTCCACTATGGGTTGACCTCTCCACTGTACTTTCACTGAAGCTATATCCTTTTGTCACGACCCAAATCGATGGGCCGTGACGGGTGCCCGAGTCCTACCTGTCGAATACCCATAAACATACATCTAAGATACAAACATGAATAACATATGCGAGGGAAACCTGTCCAAAAGACATTTGTACATATACATACGGAATACAGTGGGGCGAGCCGGCAAGGCTGCTATAGACAACTAGACATAACTGTCTACAGACCTCTATTAGAATATATAACTGTACAAGGATGGGACTGGACCCCATCATACCTATATATGTAAACAAACATATCTTACTAAGATAAAAAGTAGCCCCAGATCAAATGGAGCACTCCAACTTTCGCTAATCAATGATCCTAAGGAGGGGGACCGTCAACTTGTCTACCTGCACCTACGGGCATGAAACGTAGGCCTCAGGGAAATAGGGCGTCAGTACGAATAATGTACTGAGTGTGTAAGGCATGAAAATAAGTACATAAAAGACATAGATGAAACATGGAGCAAGGAATGCCATCTGTAAGTCTAAATTACTTTGTAAATCCTAAAACATTTATAAAGTCATGCACATGCATATAAATGTCGTGCCATGAATAGGTATAGGTGTACATAACATCATCAAGCCTCTAAGGGCATCTCATAATATCATCTCGGCCACTGTGGGCCGCATCATCAACATATACCAGCTTATCTGGTGGTGGTGCGCATGTAACACCGTAACCTTTTCCCATATACCATATACATACATATATATATATATATATATATATATATATAAATATGCGTATATAATGCCATTTGGTCATAGGTCAATGTACATATATAAATGAATGAAATTCATGAAAATATGTTAATAATCTCAATAATACTTTTGGATAAAGTTTATCAACAAGTCAATGGAAGTGGCGAAACCACATGCTTCATAATCCTAGTACGTAATCTAGCTAGTCAATTCAACTGCCTTTACATTTTTTGCATCTTGTACTATTATGATTATGTCTTTTGTTTGTTTTTATAAGCTTCATTACAAAGTTGTGGAAATCTCAGTACTCAATAAGACTCTCACTAACCAATTCAAAATACTAAGATTTAAGAAAAATGGCCAGCTAGTCCAAAATACATATGAACGTAGTAAAAACCTTTTGATCAAATTTGTTGACCAATGATGTAACTTATGATAGAAATAATACCAAACCAACCGGTAATACACTATAATTGGATGACATACATATATAAAATTTAAATATAGAGACCCCTAGTATGCATTGATAACACCTATGTAATATATCACATGGGGAATCAAGAACATAGAGACCCCTAGTATTTCTATGAATAGAGTCATTTATGAAAGCTGTGCGTTTGCACGTTTCTTTTATATCATTTGGATCATGCCAAAAATAAAGAAAGGATAGCCTCAATATACCCGGAATAGGAAAAAAATCCGTATGATGTTCTTGGAAAAGGTTGCACCGTACTCCTTTAGAACCGCAAAATTTTACATTGCCAAGGTTCTAATAATTCTCATTGAATTTTTTTGTGTAGGAATTGGTTGACCAATCACGTTGCTAATGTAGTGTATAGAATCTGATTGAAGTGTGATAATGAAAAGTTTTTTTGTATTCAAAATGCTAGAAATGAACATATTAGGTTGAAATTAATAATCTAGAATGAAATGTGTCTTTGAAATTAATGCATTAGGTTACCACCTAGTCATAAATGACATAGAGTCATTTGTCTAAGATGTGGCTTGCTTCCATGTGGGGGTGGGGTGGAAATTTTAATCTCATCCTATAACCAATTAACTAATTTGGTAATATTTTGTTACCCGGTAATTAACCAATTACCCGCATAATTAAGAATTGTCTCAAATTGCTTAAAATTCTACTCATTTTTAATACCCTTTATACATCATACTATCACGTTCATATGGTACTAGTCTGTAAATATTGGGTATTATCGGTTGGCTCGTATTTTATCCCAAATCGACAACCTTCAGCGAAACTCATTTTCTTTAATTCGTGTACCCTTTATCCTTCATGGAACTTATTGCTTGTTATAAATAGCATAAATACGTTAACCTCAAGATAGTTTCATCAATGAGTCTATGTCAATTAATTGAAGATGAAACTTTAACGTACGAGAAACACGAGATGTGACATCCTTCCTTCCTTAGAAACATTTGTCCTCTAATGTTTACTCTTAGATACCTTGGAAAATTTTTGAAGGAGTATCCTCCATACACTAGACTAAAACCACCCTGCACGCAGCCAGAAAACATACTATACATGCCACACTTGGCCTCACACAGCTGTCTATTGTAAATTCGGAAAGTAAAAAATAAGAGCTTACTTGAGGACCTACTGGCCTGAATAGGGCTGTGCTGAGGTATCCCATCTCGAGCCATATATCCTGTTTGGAATAGGTGGGGGTATTTAGACTTCATTTCTTCCTCTGCTTCCCATGTCATCTCTTCCACATTCTTGCTTCTCCAAAAGACCTTCACGTAGGCTACCTCCTTATTCCGTAGCTTGCAAATTTATCGGTCCAGAATGGCAACCAAAATTTCAACGTATGATAAGTCTTCTATAATCTGTACGTCATCCGTGGGCACCACTCATGTAGGATCGCCAATGCACTTCCGTAATGTGGATATGTGAAAAACTAGATGGACAGGCTCCAATTCCGAGGGCAATTCTAGCTCATAAGATACTTGGCGCACTCTTCGAATGATCCTATAAGGCCCAATATACCATAGGCTAAGTTTTCCTCTCTTGCCAAACCTCATAACACCCTTCATAGGTGATACCTTTAAGACTACCCAGTCGTTACCCTCGAACTCTAGATCTCACCGTCGATTATCCGCATAAGAGTTCAGACGGCTTTGAGCTGCTAATAGCCTTTCCTGTATAAGCTTAATTTTCTTGATTGTCTGTTGTACAAATTCTGGTCCTACTAATGTAGTTTCCCCAACATCGAACCACCCTATAGGCGACCTACACTTCCATCCGTAAAAAGCTTCGTATGGATCTATCTGAATACTGGAATGGTAGATATTATTATATGCGAACTCAATAAGTGGCAGATGATCATCCCAACTACCTTTGAAGTCTATCACACAAACTCGTAACATATCCTCAAGTGTATGAATAGTACGCTCAGCCTGTCCGTCTGTCTGGGGATGAAATGCTGTACCAAGACTTTCCTGAGTCCCCAATCCTTTTTGGAAGGACATAGAGAAGTTAGCTATAAATTGATCTCCTCTACCCGAGATAATAGATACAGGGACACCATGCAGTCGTACTATCTCCTTAATATAAAGCCTAGCATAATCCTCTACAGAATATGTTGTCCTAACGAGCAAAAAATAGGTTGACTTTGTAAGCCTATCAACAATCACCCATATCGAATCGAACTTACGCTGGGTACGAGGTTAGACTACGATGAAATCCATATTGATTTTTTCCCATTTCAAAGTCGGAATCTCTATAGCCTGCAATAATCCATGGGTTTTTGATGCTCAATCATAACCTGCTGACCGTTAGGACACTGAGCAACAAACTCCACTATGTCCTTTTTCATTCCGTCCCACCAATATACTTCCGTGATATCATGATACATCTTTGTCTCTCCTAGATGGATAGAATAGCGAAAATAGTGAGTTTCTCCCATAACCTGCCGACACAGCCTTGCAACATTAGGGACACATAATCTTCCTCGATATTTGAGAGCCCTATCTTCTATAATTTCAAACGGTGTCTCCTCCTTCTGAGGGATGGTATCCTTATAATGAACTAACACATGATCCTCATACTGGCATTCTTTTACTTCAGTTACTAAAGAGGATGTTGCCGTATTCTAAATAGTAATTCCAATATCACCTGAGTCCAGTAATGGAACTCCAGACTAGCTAGCTGATGAACCTCAAAGGGTCCTCAGTCATCATAGTGTCACCAGCAGTATCAGTCCTAGGCGGCTTAGATATTTGAATAGTGCCATCATCCTCTACGGGAGCTACCTGAGATGTGAACATATCACGCACTGTAGCGGAAGTGCTGGATGTAAGGCAAGGCTCCTCAATCTAAGCAGCGAGATTCTTATAAGAAGGCTGATCTGGGTAAGGCTGGGTGGGGTCCAGTAACATCTCAAATGGCAAGTATGCCTTAGCTATCCTAGTCACCTTAGCCAGGAGTGAGTCAACTAACTTCTTGCTGGCATGTGTATTTCTCATCTTCTTCACCTGCTTGGTCAACCACACAATCACTGCACCATGCTATACTGGTGTATCCATAATCATCTTCTGGTTTTCCAAGATTTTGGTGAGCTTCATGTCATTGTAAAAAAGGTCCGACTGTGTATATGTCTCCCTATAACTATACTAGAGATCTCGAAAACCTTTGAAGTAGCTGCCTACATCTAGTATTAAGGCTCACTAGTGTTTCAAAGACCAGCAAAGCAGATAGTAGGCTCGTAGGAAAACGCACCAAACTCTGAGCTAGTGTAGGCAATAGAGTAGAGGTTGATGATGGATCAAAAATATTATCTCTAAAACCGGTGGAAGGCTCAACTGAAGTGGAAGGGATCTTACAAGGACTTGAATCTACTACCTGCTCATCAGACTGGCCAGCAGTAGTATGAGGTTAAGTACTCTTCTTCGGGTTCCTCGGGTCTTGCAACTTATATAAATTAAAGGGACTAGTTGGCTTGATCTTCGTGTCAAATATCCTAGACTCACCTTGTAGTATGTCAAGTACTCTGTGATTGTGATGGGATAGGGGTAAAAAGTGTTACTCTGCTGAGCTACCAATGTGACATTGGATGAAATCAAAGCACACACATTGATCGGGTACCTGACCATGATAAAGGATACTAGCACTGCTCTTTGAAAAGGTAAGTTGTTCCCTTTCAGGCATGGATAAAGTCGTGTACAAACAAATGCCTGCCATCCCTTTTCCTCAAACTCGGAGTCTGACGGAGAATTGGCGCCCCAACACATATCTAAGGGGGAGTAGGCCCAGGTTCAAGAATCTCTATGAGCCATGGTCAGTCCTCGTCCTTCTCAGCGAACTTGGCCAAATACTCTTTCGGCTCCACATCTTCAAGTTCAAGGTAGGTGTTAAGGGTGCATTGATCAAATTTTGCTTTAATATTGTGCACTTTGGTGAACTTTGTCCCTATAAAAATATGCGTCGTGTTGGCATAACAAGGTGTTCTTTGACATCTACCAACTTCTCTATAAACTACATCCACCCCTTTCTCTTTGTAAACTGCTCCAATACTGCCGGATTGTATTTGGCTAAATCCTTGATGAGGAGTTGTCTTTCGTGAGTGAGGGATCTTTCTATCTACCATATTCGGAAGTATGTATAGGCTTGTAAGCTCAAAAATCAGTCTTTCTAGACCACCTTCTTCTTTGTTCTAACTACCCCATTCGTTGCAATTGTTGCCCCTCTTTCGTCATCTGGGGCACCATCAAAATTAGATCCCTAAGTAGCTGTATTTGACTCATGACTTGTCTAGCTGAGCCATGGGAGATAGTTTGAGATGTGGAGGGCATAGCTTGGGGCTCAAAATACCCATATGACCTAGAGTGGTCCTCATTGTACTCTTCAAGTAAAGACACAAAATTCCCTTTAGAGGCTTCCCTAGATGGGACATAAGAACTTGACTCTGAGAGGCTTCTACCTCTCCCCCAGCCTGCTGTTGTTTTCTTTGATATGACCTTCTATGCACCTCTACCTTTACCTTTCCCTTATTCACCCCTTACTTTAGATAACTCCCCTCTTCCTCTTGATCACCACCATTGTCTGTGTATGCACATAGATATTTGTCAGTTGATGTACGATTTTCAAAGCAGTTAAGAGTCATAAGAGCATTGGAGGACACCATTGAAGTAATAGGGTTTCAAGTTTGTAGCATGCAGTAGATAAAGGTCCAGTGCCGTCGGCACAATTTCAGGTGCAGTTTGCAAAGATGAAGTACGGTTCGCACAAATCCAAGTGTGGCCGTACTCCTACACATCTGTGCCAAGTCCTCAGAGAGAAGTCTCTGATGGACAATGCAGACCTACATCTACTACCGCAAAAATTCAATTGCGGTCCGCACAATTATTTTTGCAGTCTGCACTTGAGTAAAAGTACTCAGGTATTCAGAGAAGAAGTTCTCTTATTGATAGTGCGGACCTCCTAATGCGGCTGCAAAATTTCAACCGCGGTCCACACAAACAAAATGTGGTCCCTCAATCAGAGCAACAATCAAGTTACTAAAATTCATAGTTTGTGGACCACACAATTTCAAGTGCGGTCCACACATGCAAGAACAGTCACGGATGACAAGCATTTTTACCTAGGTTATGAAATTATGTGTTAAATTCTACTGGTTGACATGGTGAAGGCATGATAATCAACAATATAAACCTATCTAAAAATGCTTTGACAATGACCCAATGTTGAACTACCCAACATAGACAAAAATAAAGGATGTAATCACAGATGGCCTAAAAAGAAGTTAAAAAGTAAAAAAAGAATAAATTCAAAAAAGAAAAATAACAAGATTGAAGTGATGCATAACAGACTGTGCTAGTGTAATCAGATCAAATGCAGTGTGAGTAGCTGTTGGTGATCAAAAGTGCAAGCACGTAGTTCTTCTTAGAGTGTCAGTTGGAGAGTAAATGTGGCAACAAATGTAAATGAGGAAACTACTGAGCTATTGATAGTCACACGATGGCAAGGTCAAAGAGGGCGAGTGCGACCTCATAATTCCAACTGCTGGTACACACTCTGTTACCTGGGTGGTGGAGTTCATGAAAATGTGCAGTCCGTAATTTTTCAAGTGCGTCCGCAAATCCACCAGCCCGTTGACATTCTTCATATCTTTTCACCAACTCATTTTCATCTTTATAGAGTGTAGTCCAATAGAAACAACAACTTAGGACTTTAGTCACCATTCTAGCTCCACCATGATGACCATCATCGGGCGAAGAATGACAAGCCCCAAGAATATCACTTTGCTCTTCCTCCGGCACACATCTTCTAATTACCTCATCCGTGCAAATCCAGAAAAGATATGGTTTGTCCCAATAATAGTCTTTACAATCTCTCTTGAGCTTATTTCTTTTTGTTTGAAGAGAACTCATATGGAATGATACTACTCACAAGAAAATTTGCCAAAATCCATGAACCATGGTACCTATTTCATTGAAAGTGCTAAGAGTTGCTCATCGGGGAAAATGTCATTGATTTCAAGGCTATCATATGGATTCCCCTCCTCCTGCGAATGAGACAAGTGGTCCGCTACTTAATTTTCACTTCCCTTCTTGTCTTGGATTTCAATGTCAAACTCTTGTAACAAAAGCACCCATCTCATCAAACGAGATTTAGATTCATTTTTGCTCATAAGATAGTGAAACGCCGCATAATCCATGGGAACAATAACTTTGGCACCCATAAAGTATAGGCAGAACTTATCGATAGCAAACACAATAGCAAGAAGCTCCTTCTTCATGATGGTATAATTGACTCGGCCATTATTCATGGTCTTACTAGAATAGTAGACTGAATGAAAAACTTTGTTGATACGTTGCCCCAAAACAACGCTAATCATGACATCACTTGCATCACACATGAGTTCGAACGATGAACTCTAATTTGGAGATGTAATGATAGGAGTAATTGACAATTTTAGATTCAATTGTTCAAAATCACTCATACAATAATCACTGAAATGAAACTTGGCATCCTTCTCAAGGAGTTTGCACAAAGAGTTCACAACTTTAGAAAAATCTTTGATAAATCGCGGTGGATGCTTAGAAATACCTTCAATCTTCGCCTTATCTACTTAGTAACATTCTTTGAAATCTTATAGCAAGGACAACACATTCCTTAACCATGAAATAACATTTCTCCCAATTGAGTATCAAATTTGTTTCCTCACATCTAGCCAGCACTTTGTCCAAATTAGAAAAACAATCATCAAATAAATTCCCAACCACCAAAAAGTCATCCATGAAGACCTCAATGTAGTCTTCCACCATGTCCATGAAGATAGCCATCATACACCATTGAAAAGTAGTCGACGCATTGCACAATTCAAAAGGCATCCATTTGAAATCAAAAGTACCATATGGACATGAGATAAGTGGGGATTTCGACTACTTATTAGCACCTTTTTGCTTTTGTTTTACTCCTAAAGTATTGATTTATGTTCCCGAAACTAATGAATGCGTGCAAATTGTAGGAATATTTGAAGTTCGTATCCCATGATGAAATCTAACTAAAAAGGGAGTGTTCTGAATCAACAAGGCAATAAAGGGCACATAATCAAAGAAGGGTGGTCCGAAGAACGATTTCCGCTACCGCAAAAGAAAATACGGATAGTAGAATCCCATCTGTGGCCGCAGACCAAGTGAAAGAACCCAACAGGACTTTTGGCCAATGTGCAGCCACAGAACAGGGTCTGCACTGACAAATGATTCAAAGTTCAGAGAGTGTGCAAAAGATCAGGTCTTGAATCATTACTGAAGTGCGGTTCACACAAGAACTGTGCGGTTGTAAAGATGCTTTGCAGCTGCAACCCAAAAATATGTGGTTGCAGACTCTAAGCTCCTATCGACTAAAGAAATCTGTGGATCGCAGATGGAATTGTGCGGCCGCAGAACCACCTGAAGGGAATTTTTGTCAGCAAATTTTGGGCCATTATAAATAGACGAGTTTCACATTTTTATGTCAAAATTTTAAGTTTGAGCTACTGTAGCCATTACATTTTGCAATTTTAGGAAGTTTGTGACTCTTTCAGTGTTTAAACATTATATTTTATAATCTTAATCTTTGAATATGAGTTTAATTAGAATTTCTTCTTTATTTTCTTCAATTCCCACTATGAGTAGCTAGATCTTTTACTAGGGTTGTTGTCGCGACACAAATTCTTTCCGTGAACCGTTTTGATGGCACCCAGTCTCCACGACTAGGTATGCCTAACATTTGCGGGAAAAGGAACGAAAACATAAAAGCTATAAACTAATAGGTAAATTTAAATAAGAAAATGAGATGTCGCTTGCGAATAAAATAATCACTTCCGAAAAGTACATAAACTATCCCAAAACCTGGAATGTCATAAGTCACAAGCTACAGAAAAGAACAGTGCTTCTAAACTCCAGAATCTAACAAAGAAAAAATACAAGAAGTGTTTAACATGGGGAAGAGTAGATAGAGGCTCCGAGGTCTGCTGACGTAGCAGATATACCTTGAAGTCTCTACAGTCGTCTCATCTTACTAGTAATGCGGCTGATGTGTGGTACCTGGATCTACACACGGAAAACATGTGCAGGAAAGGGAATGAGTACACCACAACGGTACCTAGTAAGTGTCAAGCCTAACCTTGGTGGAGTAGTGATGATATCAGGTCAGAGCCCTACTGGTATAAATATGGTGAAATAAGACAGAAAGGAATATTACAGTAAAATAAATACGAAAATCCAACAAGAATAAAATTCAATGAATGACAATAGCTCAGAACACAATATTAGCAACAGGGGATCTCCCGGGATACTGTCCCGTAGTCCCAAACGTAAATGTATAGGGGATCTCCCGGATACCGTTCCGTAGTCCCAAAGTAAATATGCTGTACAGGGGGATCTCTCATAATACCATTCCGTAGTCCCAAAGTAAATATGCCGCTCAACAAATATAAACAACAGTTATAGCAAGGAAACCTACAGTTGAGACTAAGTTCACATCAAAGGAAATAGGTAAACTTCACTAAACATGTTGCATAGAGTTCAAATAGGCAGTTAAAACACATAGGCATGCTTTTCTAATCTAAACAAGGTAGTTACATATGCTAGTCTAGTTTAAACAAGCAGAAAACAAGTTATGACATAGTGAAAAACAGAGTTTTACAACAAATAGCTCGTGTACATACTCGTCACTTCACATACACGGTGCTCATATATCAAACAGTACCAAATCCTAAGGGCAGTTTCACCGCACAAGGTTAGGCAAGCTACATACCTCGAACCAAGCTCAATCAATCCGAAACAATGCTCTTTCCATGAATATCCGACTCCGGATGGCTCAAATCTAGCCAAAACCAATTACATAACATAACTAATCTAGCTAACGAAATCAAAGCTAAGGCTAGAAATTGCCTCCATGGGCCCACGTTTCGGAATCGGGTAAAACTTACAAATTATGAACACTCATTCACTCATATCAAAATTATCCAAATCCGATGTCAAAGTCCCACTCAAAACTCAGAAATCGATTGGGTAACGTTTTCCCCATTTTCCCAACTTTCTCACTCAAATTCCTTAATTAAATGAAGAAAACAACTATAGATTAATGAAATATAACCAAATTCGAGTTAGGATTCGTTACCCCAAAGCTCTCTCTAAAAATCCCTTGAAAATTCGCCAATCCTCGAGCTCCCAAGTCCAAAAATGGAGAAATGAATCAAACCCTCGATTTAGCCCCTTTTTCTGCCAATCAAACCGCATCTGCGGACCTCTCTTCAAACCTCTGGCGCCGCATCTGCGGTAAATCATCTGCTTCTGTGGAAATCACTTACTCAGCTTACCTCCGCTTCTACGACCATTGACCGCATCTGCGCATGTCGCAGGTACGGAAATCACATTGCACCTACAGAACCAAGCTCGCACTTGCGCCCAACTCTCCACTTCAACGGCCATCGCAGGTGGGGGAAAACCTTCACACTAGAGAATTCTGCTCCACTCACCCCAAGCCGCTTCTACGTTCCAAGTCCTGCATCTACGGGCTTGTACAAGCAATGACCACTCTGCAGGCGCAATTAGCGCACCAGCACCAGAAAATCTTCAGCAACAACACAACTTCAACCTTTGATCCGTCAATCACCCGAAACTCACCTGAGGCCCCCGGGACCTCGACCAAACATACCAACCAATCCTAAAACACCATACAAACTTATATGAGCCCTCAAATCACATAAAAATACGCTAAAATACAAATCACTCTCCAATCCAAACTTAATGAACTTGAAACTTCAAATTTCCACAACTGATGCTGAAACCTATCAAACCACGTCCAATAGACCTCAAATTTTGCACACAAGTCATACTCCAGACTACGGATCTACTCCAACTTCCGAAATCGGATTTCGACCCCGATATAAAAAATTCTACTACCGGTCCAAAACTCAAAAAATTCAACTTTCACCATTTCAAGTCTAAATAAGCTACGGACCTCCAAAACACAATCCGGACACGCGCCTAAGCCCAAAATCACTCAACGGAGCTAATAGAATTGACAAAACTCCATTTCGAAGTCATCTTCACACAGTTCCGACTACGGCCTAATTTCTAAGAATTAAGCTCCCATTTAGGGACTAAGTGTCTCAAAACACTTTAAAAACCAAAAGGAAACCTCCTGGCAAGTCAAAATAGCAAAAATAGATACGGGGGAATCAGTTAAAAGGGGATCAGGGCTCTATCTCTCAAATGACCGACCGAGTCATTACATCCTCCCCCTCTTAAAACAATCGTTCGTCCTTGAACGAGCATAGAGACATACCTGAAGATGTGAAAAGATGAGGATGACGGATGCACCTATCCTGCTCGGTCTCCAATGTCGCCTATTTGATCGGATGACCCCGCCATTGAACTTTTACCGATACAATGTTCTTTGACCTCAACTTCCGAACCTGCCTGTACAAAATATCTACTGGCTCCTCAACATAAGATAGATCCTTGTCCAATTGGACTGAGCTAAAATCCAACATGTGAGATGGATCGCCGTGATACCTCTAGAGCATCGAAACATGAAATACCGGATGAAATCCTGCTAGGCTGGGAGTTAAGGCAACCTCGTAAGCATTCTCCCCAACTCGCCGCAGCACCTCAGAGGGACCAATAAACCTTACGCTCAGCTTGCCCCTCTTTCTGAACCTCATAATGCCCTTCATAGGAGAAACTCGAAGTAAGACCCGCTCTCCAACCATAAATGAAACATCACGAAACTTCCGGTCTGCATAACTCTTCTGTCTAGACTAGGCTGTGCAAAGTTTATCTTGAATCATTTTAACCTTCTCCAAAGCATCCTGAACCAAGTATGTTCCCAATAATCTAACATCATACGATGCCATATGAATGCTGGAATGATAAATGTTGTTGTAGGCAAACTCCACAAGTGGCAAGAAATGATCCCAAGAACCTCCTAATTCCATCACACATGCACGGAGCATATCCTCAAGAATTTGAATAGTGCGCTAGGACTGCCCGTCCATTTGAGGGTAATATGCTGTGCTCAACTCCACCTGAGTACCTAACTCCAGCTGTATAGATCTCTAAAACCGTGATGTAAACTGCATATCCCGGTCAGAGATGATAGATACCGGCATTCCATGAATCCTCAAAATCTCACGGATATAAACTCGAGCCAGCTGCTCGAAAGAATAGGTAGTCATCACAGGAATGAAATAAGCTGACTTGGTCAGCCTATCCATAATCACCCAAACTATATAAAATTTTCACTGAGTCTGTGGGAGTATAACAATGAAATCCATAGTGATCCACTTCCATTTCCACTTCTGAAGTAATCCACCCAGATATTGATACTCATACTTCACTTGCTGGCAATTTAGACACCGAGCAACAAACTCTAGTATGTACTTCTTCATCCTCCTCCACCAATAATGTTGCCTCTAGTCTTGGTACATCTTCGAGGCACCCGGATGAATAAAGTACATGAACTATGAGACTCCTGAAGAATAAACTCACGCAAAGCATCAACATTAGGGGCGTGTAGTCTGGCCTGCATCCTCAATGCACCATCATCCCTAATAGTGACCTCCTTAGCATCAATGTGCAAGACCGTGTCCCCAAGGACAAGCGGATGATACAGTTTATTGTGCTGCGTCGCGAGTTGGCCTCAACACAGTGTTGATGCAGAACCGTACGATGATTGCCTACACGTCCAGACATCTGAAGGTGCATGAAAAGAACTATCATATCCACGGCCTGGAGTTAGCTGCTTTTGTTAATGCATTGAAGATTTGGAGGCACTATTTGTACGGTGTCCCTTGTGAGATCTACACTAATCACCAGAGTTTGCAACATCTGTTCAAACAAAAAGATCTTAATTTGCATCAGAGGAGGTGGTTAGAGCTGCTTAAGGATTTTGATGTCACTATTTTATAACATCCCAGGAAGGCCAATATGGTGGCCGATGCCTTAAGTTGCAGGGCAGAGAGTTTGGGGAGCTTAGCATATTTACCAGCAGCAGAGAGGCCATTAGCACTAGATGTTCAGGCCCTAGCCAACTAGTTTTTGAGATTGGATATTTCTGAGCCAAGACGAGTTTTGGCTTGTATGATCTCCCAGTCTTTCCTTTATGATCGTATTAGGGAGCGTTAGTATGATGACCCCTAAGACCCTGAACTTGAAGGCAATACCAATACTAGGGCTATAGTCAAAGTTATCTTGAACTTCTGAAAGACCTCCTCACCCTCTTTTGTCCACCTGAATAGAGTACCCTTCTGGGTTAGCCTGGTCATAGGTGATGCAATAGATGAGAATCCCTCAACACATCGACGTTAATACCCAGCCAAACCAAGGAAGCTCCGGATCTCTGTAGTTGAGGATGGTCTGGGTCAACTCTGCACTACTTCTACTTTCTTTGGATCCACCTCGATCCCTTCACTCGATACCACGTGACCCGAAAATGCCACTAAATCCAACCAGAACTCATATTTTGAGAACTTTGCATATAATTTCTTCTCTCTCAAGTCTGAAGCACTGTCCTCAGGTGCTGCTCATGATCTTCTCGGCCCCGGGAGTACACTAGAATGTCATCAATAAAGACAATGATGAACGAGTCAAGATAAGGCCGAAATACATTGTGCATCAAATGCATAAATGCTGCTGGGGCATTGGTCAGCCCAAATGACATAACAAGGAACTCGTAACGACCATACCGAATCCTGAAATCAGTCTTCTAGATATCTGGCTCCCGAATCATCAATTGATGATAGCCTGAGCGCAAATCAGTCTTGGAAAATACTCGGGCACCTTGTAACTGATAAAAAAGGTCATCAATATGAGGCAAAGGATACCGATTCTTCACTGTAACTTTGTTCAACTGGCGATAATGAATGCACATACGCAAAGAACCATCATTTGTCTTCACAAACAAGACAGGAGAACCCTAGGGTGATGCACTAGGCCGAATGAATCCTTTATCAAGCAATTCATGCAACTGTTTCTTTAACTCCTTCAACTCGTTAGAGGCCATACAAAAAGGATAAATAGAGATAGGCTGAGTGTCTGGTAACAAATCAATTCAAAATCAATGTCTTTGTCGGGCAGCATGCCAAGAAGATCAGCTGGAAACATATCAGGTAAATCCCACACTACTGGGACTGACTCAACTGTAAGGGTATTAATATTGACATCTCTCACATAGGCTAGATACGCGTCACACCCCTTCTCCAACCATTCGTTGAGGTTTATGAAATAAAATAACTCCGCTAGGAGTGTAATCTAGGGTACCCCTCCACTCAAATCGCGGTAAACTTGGCACAGCCAGCGCCACTATTTTGGCGTGATAATCAAGAGTAGCATAATGGGGGACAACCAGTCCATGCCCAAGATAACATAAAAATATATCATGCTGAGTAATAATAAATTGGCTCTGATCTCAAAACCAATAAGGGTAATCAAACACGACCGATAGACGAGGTCCACAACAAGTGAATCTCCCACAGGAGTAGACACATAAATAGGAGAACTCAAAGAATGCCGAGATATGCCCAAATGCAGGGCAAAATAAGATGACATATAAGAATAAGTGGAGCCTGGATCGAATAGAACTGATGCATCTCAATAACAAACCGAAACAATACCTGCAACGATAGATGCGAAAGCAAGGACCTCTATACAAGGAGGAAGGGAATAGTATCTGGCCTGGCTTCCCTATCTAGGGCAACCTCTACCTCCCCGACCTCCACCTCGAGCTGGCTGAGCAGGTGTGTGGCAAAGTTTGTGCTGGAATCATGGCCTAAGAACCTTGTGGAGCATGTTGTGGCTAAGAAGTCTATGGAGGTGCACCCCTCCTAAGTCTACGGCATCCCTCTCCACATGGAGAGTGTCACCATACTCAAAATAAGATCTGGGAGAATGTGGCGGCTATGGCTGGCTCGGGCCAGGTCTGCTGGATAGACTGGTAAAAGTACCTCATGTAGGAGGCACACTAGATACTAGAGGTGCAAAATAAGGCTCGTGAGGTCTAGGAGGAGCTGGAATACCACTGGCGGCTGGAAGAGCTAAATAAATGGGGCAACTCACATAACCCCTAACATGACGAACTGCAGCTGAGGCAAGGGCACTAGAATAATGGCCTGATTGTCGAGACCTCTTAGCCTCTCTCTCCCCCATATCCTGAGCAAGCATGCCCTTCACTCTCCTAGCCATACTCACCACCCGTTGACATGGGATATCCATCTCTATCTCCTGGGCCATGATAGTCCTGATGCTAGGAATGAGTCCATCAATAAACTAACGGACCCTCCCTAGAACTGTAGAAACCAAGGCGGGTGTATGTCTAGCCAAGTCACTGAAATAGACTGCATACTCTGAAATAGTCATAGTACCCTGGCGCAACTACTCAAACTTCTTGCGCCATGCGTCCCTGAGGGTCTGAGGGACATACTACCTCAAAAACATATTCGAGAACTGAGTCCATGTATGGGAAGCTACCTCAGCCGGACTGTCTAACTTATAAGTACGCCACCACTGATAGGTTGCTCCTCAAATCTAAACAGCAGTGAAAGAAACCCCTCTCAACTCTGCTCTACCCATAGTGCGAAGGATACGATGGCACTCCTCCTGAAATCCCTGAGCATCCTCCGATGCTAGACCACTGAATGTACAAGGGTCGTATTTCTTATACCTCTCAAGGCAATGTTGTTCCTTCTCCAAAGCTGCTGCCCTAACCTCCGGCTAAATTAGGGCTACAAATGGTACCGATATAACCTCTGGAATCTAATCAACCTGAACCTGCTGCTCTGGGGTGCGTCGGCGGGAGTTTGTGCTCCTCCATTGGCCTGAGATGTGGCTGCAACAAGGGGAATCAACCTTGCCTGAGCCAGAGTGTTGTACATGCTCATAAACTATGCAAGGGTCACCTAAAAAACTGTAGTAGTACGAGTATCAGGTGCTTGTGCTCCGACTGGAGCCGTTGGTGGCTCCTCTGTAGCCGCTCGCTCGGTTGCTTTGGATACACCACGTGTACGTCCTCGACCTCTACCCAGGCCCCAGCCTCTGGTGGCTCTAGTAGGGGGCGCGGGTGCCTAGTCGTCTCCGGTAGCACGTGTCCTTACCATATGTGAGAGAATAGAAGACAAAAGCTTAGAATTTCGAAGTCAATAATCTCGCACGACAATGAATCAAATGAAGTGGAATTTTCCTAACATATCCGTAGCCTCCCGAAGATCAGTACAAACGTCTTCATACAGATCCGCGAGACTCTAATAAACCGGCTTCTGACTCACGACTCCTATGAATCTGGAGCTCTGATACCAATGGCTTCTAACTCACGACTCCGACTCCTATAAATAAGCATAGAATGAACTAGGTTATTAAATTGAAACGACCTAATTAAACTAAACTATGAGACTAAAACAAAAGGCAAAATCAGAGGTTCAAGCATGACATCAACAAAATAAGAGAACAGGCATTTAAAACTCGAAAAGAAAACTAAACAACAAACAGCACAAATACGAACACAAAATTTAATCTAAAGGGAAAAACCTTGCTCGAATTTCAGCCAAAAGCAAGAAAACTAACTAAAGAAAGTGAGAAGAAAAGAAGAGTAATAAGAGGTGAAATAGACAAAACGGACAGAAAAGGAGGGAGAAAACTTACCAAGTTAACTCGGAATAATACCGGATACCCTGATTTAAACGAAACTAATACTAATCACTTGTTCTTTGTCAAGAACAAAAGAAAGCATCAATTTTGTGTTGAATCAGACTTTTAAAACATGAAAACCAAATGCCTAGGTCGATGCATGCCACAGAATCAAAGGTAAGGCAATTTGGGGTTTTAGGATTTTGAACTTTGACTCGAGATTCGAAGGAATCTGGAAAGATTCGAGGGAAATTGGTTGGGGTTTGGGAAAGAGGAGGCCATAGGGGTTTTGTGGTGTTGATTTGGTACGGTTTGGGGTTGGCGTCACCGGCTGAAGACGGTGGAGAATTGGGGCGGCGCTCTAGGGTTCATAGAGATGGTCTCGGAAAATAAAGGGGAATGAGAGAGATGAAATGAGTGGGGGTAGGGGGGTCGATCGGATAGTTATATTTAATTTGGGGCTCAGTTCCGGACCGTTCGATCAAGTGAGATCAACGGTCCTGATTGGGAGAACCGAAACGGGGTCGTTTTGGGCAAGCTGGGTCGGACCGGGTAAAATGCGGGTTTTGCGCCAATTTCGATGAGTTAATGGGGGAAAATGATTTGGGCCGATGGAAGTTTCATTAAAAATGTCCCAGACAAGCCCTCTTTTTCAATTCCTTTTCTCTTTTTTTTCTTTTAATTTCAAAATTCTTTTTCTTTTCAAATTAAAAAAAAATAAAAACCTAAAATAATTCTTAGACCAAATTATCCTACCAAATTAGATTAATACTCAAACTAATATTTACAATAATTAACTAAGTCCTAAATTAAAAGAAAAAGCTATGAAATTCAAAATTAGGGAATTAAAAGGCGAAAGGAACTTTTTTGTGATTTTTCTATTTCATAAAACAACTAATTTACTAATTAAACTAAAAATATAAAATTAAATCCTAAATGAAAATGCAATGTATTTTTTATATTTTCATGAATTAAATAAAATTAAACATGCACACAATAATGCAAAATAATCAGGAAAATTCTACAAACAATCTACGAAATTGCAAATTATTGGAAAAATTTATTTTTCTTGAATCTAAGGGAGTAGTTCACATAGGGAAAAAATCACGTGCTCACAGCTGCCCCTCTTTGCTCGGAATCACGAAGAGTTTTCGTGCAAAGGTAAAGTGAGCGGATACGAGCGATTTTTGCCCGTTTGAATACTCCATGGGAAGCATTTTTGAAAGATTTGACCGCACCCTGCTTCTGAGGTTGCCTACATATCCTTGGCTATAAAGGAATCAGGTCAGTGTAGTTCGGGTAGTTTGGGTAGCTGGGACTACCATGAAGCTGGGATTTTACTGCTGCTACTGCTGCTACTACTTACTGAACTCCTTATCACACCAAGACAAAATAAAAGAAGCTAGACTAAACCATGATCTATGCATTACAAGAATCTTATCTATATCTTCTAACTTGATTTTGCAGTTCCTGTTGCTCTGTTGACTCGTACTCTCTAGGTGAAATTCCTTTGTTGCTGGCTTGAATTTTAATCTAAGATGCTTTCCTTTTCTCCAGGTGGACGCCTGATTGCTAAACTTGAACCGTCTTCATTTGAACACTATTGCCTTCCCTTTGTTCTCCAGGTGGGTTCCTGTTTGCTGAACTTGAATTATCTTCTTTTCCTCCGAAACTTGCCTTATTCTCCCTTTGTTCTCCAGGTAGGCTCTTGATTGCCGAACTTCCTTTGAATATTGTTGCTTCCCTTTGTTCTTCGGGTGGGCTCCTGATTGTTGTCTTCCTTTGAGCATTGTTGCTTCCGTTCGTTCTCCAGGTGGGCTCCTGACTACCAACACTTGCGTTGCTTCTCCTCAAAACTTGAACTACTTCCCTTTGTTCTTCAGGTGGGCTCCTGATTGTTGAACTCCTCTGAACCTTGCAGCTTTCCCTTTGTTCTTCAGGTGGGCTCCTGATTGTTGTCTTCCTTTGAACATTGCTGCTTCCCTTTGTTCTTCAGGTGGGCTCCTGATTGTTGTCTTCCTTTGAACATTGCTGCTTCCCTTCGTTCTCTAGGCGGGCTCCTGATTGCTGACATTTGAATTGTTCTCCCTTTGTTCTTCAGGTGGGATCCTGATTACCGATGCTTGAACTGCTTTTCCTTGGAATTTGATTTGTTTTCCCTTTGTTCTCTAGGTGGGCTTCTGATTGTTGAACTTGAACTACTTCCTCTCGCAACTGCTTTTCCTTTGAACTATCCTTCCTTGTTTCCCCAAATGGGTGCCTGATTGCTTGACCCTGAATTGCTTTATATCCTTAAAACTCGTGTTGTTCTCCCTTGTTCTCCAGGTGGGTGCCTGACTTCAACAAAATAGACAAAACAAAGAAATTTTCTGCCCCAGTTTGGTAGCTGGGCACATATGTGAGTGTTAATTGAGTCATGTTACCAAATATCACTAAAAATTTGAAAGCTAAATCCCATTGTCCAGGAGGGTCCTGAAAACCCCTAGTTAAATGATAGTTTTAAATCTAAATTATATCTTCTAATGGTATGACTTCCGCTAAATCTTGTTATCTAAGAAAGTCTTAAAACTACATCCCATTATCCAGGAGGGGCCTGAAAATCAAAATCAAGTCTTATCTTAAGAGTGACAACTTTTAAGGCTGAATTATACACCCCTACAGCAGAACTTACGTATCTAATAGAAATCTTAATGTTAGGTCCCATTATTCAGGAGGGTCCTAAAATTTTTGAATTGAGTCCTATCCTAAGAATGAAAACTTCAAAGCCAACTTATATTTCTTTCGGGTAAACTTATGCTAGATCTTGTTACTCATGAATGTTTTGAATTTAAAAGTAGGTCCCATTATCCAGGAGGGTCCTAAAAATTTACGATCAAACCTATTTGGTGCTTGCTTTTCCTTACGGAGGGTTTTTCCGAAACAAACAAATCTTTTTGCCCCTGTTTCAAATCAAAGCAAAATCTTGGTAGTTTAAAAGTGTGGTGGTTAGTTTGTGGCATTCTTGCTGAAGATGGATCTTCCCTTGCCGTGCTTTGCTTTGACTGGCTGCCTTGAACTGGCCAAGAATTGTTTGACTTTCTGATTGATCCTCAACTGCAGGACCCTGGATGACCCGAGTGCTCTATACCCAAACCGTTGTTTTAGATTTCTGACCCTTCTATTTGAACCTCTGCATCTCCCACAAAATTACTAAACCATTCCACCGATTGAACTTTCACTGACACTTTATGTCCCACTTTACATCATACTATCTCTGGCATGTTCTAGCCGCATTTTGCTTTGTGCAATTTGGAAGTTGGTGGTGAGCTTTGAAATCCTTTCTTATTTGCTTAAAAAAACTGACATTAGAAACATCTTAGAGAAATAAACCCAAAAGAAATTAAATGCAATGACTTTGAGAGTTAGGAATAAGGAAGAAAAATCCAAAATTGGATGACTATTTGAAGGGGAAAAAGAAAAGAGACTTATCTGAGTGGAGCAACTGGTACCAATGATCATGACATGCATTTCGGATTAATCAGCCCAGTCTATCCAGCTAATCAACTTTCAGTTGTCATACTTGGTGCCCCGAGCTCTTCAAAACCCAATTTCTTCACCAAATCACTGACCATGTTCGGCCTGCGGTGCCCTGAAGGGTTTTCACCAACAAACCTCTCTCATTTATTCATCTCTCAACTCACCATCGCCTTATGATGCCCATGAGGGTTTTCACCAATAAGTCTCTCTCATTTTAATTTCTCTCAGCTTTCGTCGCCCTACAGTGCCTGTGAAGGTTTTCACCAATAAGACTCTCTCATTTTTTATTTTTCCTGCTTAGACCGGAGTGTTTCCCTTGATATGAATCACCTCTACTTGCTAGACTTGGCATCTTTCAAAGACTGATCGGAAGGTCTTTCTTTGGAACATAATGTGGGCTTTTGGATAGGGTTAGAAAGAAAGGATATCAAAAAGGCTCAAAACAATTTGAAAGGGTTCAAAATTACAACTTTTGGAATCAAATTTCTTGCAATAACCACAACTTCTACCCCAGTTTCTTTGCTTGGGGACTTTTGAATTTTTATTTTGATGGGACCAAATCGTGAGGCTGTCTACGTATCCTTAAAAGGAACCAGGTCAAACGTAGTTCATAACATAGGAATTTCTTTGTTTTTATGATTTTCTCTTTCTTTTCTTCTCTTCTTTTTTCTTTTCTTCTCTTTTTTTTCTTTTTTTTCTTTTTTTTCCACTCTTTTCATTCTTTTCTTTCTCTTTTTCTCTCTTTTCCTTTACTTATTGTGCATGCGTTTCTGAACTTTGCTACTGATTCCAAAAGAAACAAATAAGGCTCAAAGGGGTAACAAAGGATAAAGTGTTTAGATAGCAGAACAAATGCCTTCGTCATTCCAATCTTCAAAGCACACCAAGTACAAACAAACACAATTTAAACCAAAGAAGTCATACATAATATCTTTTGACCGTGTCAGAATTGATAGCCATATCTACACATTTTCCTTCTACATTTGTTAAATACAATGCACCATTGGATAACACTCTCATTACGATGAACGGCCCCTGCCAATTTGGGGCGAACTTGCCTTTTGCTTCAGCCTGATGCATTTCAATACTTGCTGACCCACTTCAAATTTGCGGGGACGTACTTTCTTTTTGTATGCTCTTGCCATTCTTTTTTGGTACAGCTGGCTATGACACACTGCTGCCAATCTTTTCTCATCAATCAAACTCAATTGCTCCAGATGGGTTTTGACCCACTCATCATCATCAATTTCGGCTTCAGCAACAATCCGGAGGGATGGAATTTCAACTTTCGTGGGTATCACTGCTTCTATGCCATATACCAACAAATAAGGAGTCACACCCACTGAAGTGCGAACAGAAGTGCGATAACCCAACAACGCAAAGGGCAACTTCTCATGCCATTGCCTGGAACTTTCCACCATTTTCCGAAGTATCTTCTTTATATTCTTGTTGGCTGCCTCGACCGCTCCATTCGCCTTGGGGCGGTATGGGGTGGAATTGCGATGCATAATCTTAAACTGTTGACACACCTATTTCATAAAATGACTATTGAGATTAGCACCATTATCTGTGATGATTACCTTTGGGATCCCGAACCGACAAATGATATTTGGGTGAACAAAGTCGACCACTTCCTTCTTGGTCGCAGACTTGAAAGTTTTAGCTTCAATCTACTAAGTGAAATAATCAATGGCCACCAGAATGAACCTGTGCCCATTGGATACTGCTGGCTCAATTGGTCCAATGACATCTATACCCCAAACAACAAAGGGACATGGTGCGGACATTGTGTGTAATTCAGATGCGCACAAAACTGATACAATCTCGCTCCATGGTGAGCCAATAATAACCTGCTCGGAGAATCTTCTTTGCCAGAACATACCTACTCATATGCAGCCCGTAAACCATGGAATGCACTTCGTTCATGATAGTTAATGGTTGTCCAGCATCTATGCATCTTGACAAACCAAGATCTGGAGTCCTTTTGTACAAAACTCCTCCACTTAAGAAAAATCCACTTGCCAACCGTCAAATTGTTCTCTTTTGATCCCCCGTTGCCTGTACCGGATATACCCCCATTCTGATGTACTCCCTAATATTGTGGAACCACGGCTCACCATCAAGTTGTTCTTCCACCACGTTACAGTAAGCATGCTGATCGTGGACTTGAATATGCAAAGGGGCGACATAAGCTTTGTCCGGATGGTGCAACATTGACGGCAAAGGTAGCCAAAGCATCGACAACCTCATTATGGATCCTTGAAATATGCCTAAACTCTACTGATCGAAGCCGTTGATAAAGATCATGCAAACATTGTTGGTATGGTATGAGCTTTAAATCTCGCGTTTCCCATTCTCCTTGAATCTAGTGCACCAGAAGGTCCAAGTCTCCCAAGACTAAGACTTCCTGGACACTCATGTCTACAGCTAACCTCAAACCCAAAATGCATGTCTCGTACTCAGCCATGTTGTTGGTACAGTAGAAACGAAGCTGAGCCATAACATGGTAGTGATGCCCTATTTCAAAAATAAATACAGCTCATATCCCAATGCCTTTGATATTAGCAGCCCCATCAAAGAAAAGTTTCCAACCCGGTTTTTCAACCTATTCTAACTCGTCAATATGCATCACCTCTTCATCAGGGATGTAAGTCCTCAAAGGTTCTATTCTTCATCTATCGGGTTCTCGTCTAAATGATTAGCAAAATCTTGGGCTTTTATCGCTGTCTGAGTCACATATACGATGTCAAACTCTATGAGCAAGATCTGCCACTATGCGAGCCTCCCTGTGGGCATGGGCTTCTGAAAGATATACTTTAACAGATCCAAGCGATAAATGAGGTAAGTAGTGTAGGATGACAAATAATGTTTCAGCTTCTGTGCTACCCAAGTTAGAGCGCAATATGTCTTTCCAGGTGAGTGTAATTAACCTCATAAGATGTGAACTTCTTGCTGAGATAGTAGATGGCTTGCTCCTTCCTGCTAGTAATGTCATGCTGCCCCAACACACAACCAAATGAATTGTCCAAGACTATCAAATAAAGAATCAAAGGCCTCTCGGGTTCTGGGGGGACCAACATAGGTGGGTTTGACAAGTACCCCTTTATCTTATCAAATGCTTCCTGACACTTATCAATCCACTTGACCGCAGCATCCTTCTTCAGCAGCTTGAAGATAGGCCCACAAGTTATCGTTAGCTGAGCAATAAACCTGCTGATGTAGTTCAGCCTCCCTAACAGATTCATCACCTCGATCTTATTCCTCGGCGGCGGAAATTCTTGGATAGCTTTGATCTTTGATGGATCCAATTCAATGCCCCGTCGGCTGACTATGAACCCCAAAAGTTTCCCTGATAGGACACCAAATGCGCACTTCGCAGGATTTAACTTAAGATTATACCTGCGGAGCCTCTGGAAAAACTTTCTCAAATCTTTGACGTGGTCAGACTGCTTCCTGGACTTTATGATCACATCATCCACGTAAACCTCGATCTCCTTGTGTATCATGTCGTGGAATATGGTCGTCATTGCCCTCATGTAAGTTGCCCCAGAATTTCAAACCGAATGGGATTACCCGGTAGCAATAAGTTCCTCACTGTGTGATGAATGCCATCTTTTTTGCATCTTCCTCATCCATTAAAATCTGATGATACCCTGCCTAGAAATCCACAAAAGACCCAATCTCCTGCTTGGAACAATTATCGATCAAAATGTGGATATTTGGCTGTGGGAAGTTGTCCTTTGGACTTGCCTTGTTGAGATCACGGTAATCAACACACACTTTGGTCTTACCATCTTTCTTTGGCACAGACACAACATTGGCTAACCACGTGGGATACCGCGTGACCCGAATGACCTTTGCATCAAGATGCTTTGTGACCTCCTCTTTCATCTTCACACTCATGTCAGTTTTGAATTTTCTCAACTTTTGTTTGACGGGAGGAAATGCCGGGTCAGTGGGAAATTTGTGAACCACCAAGTCAGTGCTTAGACCAGGCATGTCGTCATATGACCATGCAAAAATATCTTTGTATTCAAACAATGCTTTAATTATCTCTTCCCTGATTTGCGGTTCAAGATGGACACTTATCTTAGTTTCTATGATATTATATGGGTCCCCTAAATTGATTGCTTCTGTATCATTCAGGTTAGGCTTGGATTTTTCTTCAAAATAATTTAATTCCTTACTAATCTCTTCAAAGGCCTCTTCCTCATCATATTCCAATTCATCATCACACTCTATTTCTTGAATTATTATTTCAGAATTAGATTGACTTTTAAGACTGGGCCGATGATTCCTCATGCATGTCATGTCATTGAAACCAGCATAAAAAGAACTGTACAGGGAAGAAAAGAAAAACAAAAATAAAACTATCAGGAATGATGGAAAAGGGAAATTGCATTTCATTGAAAATAAAAGATAACAGGGTTTATACATCCAAACGGACGGAACATAAAATCTGAATTACAATCCTGGAATAATCCAGATAAACTGAAAGAAAATCAAAGCAAGCTACCAAAACTCCTTCCGGGTAGGGAGAGGAGTAGCCTTCCAATTGTTAAGCTTTGCATCCGACCCAACAAACTGCACATCTGCCTTGTTTGAACCTTCTCCAACTTCCACTATGTTCACATCATCGATCAACCTCTGGAACCTTTCAATTAACTCTTCATCAATGTCAACCACAGAACTTGGAACTATTGTCACTGGGCGTTTTTTGGCACCGGGTTTGACAAAAAACCCGGAGAGATACGGGATAGGCTTTGAAAGTGCCCACGTCCTCTATTTCAACTTTATATCCCTTTTCACATCTGCTGTTGTGGGTTTGAATCCCAGACCGAACGTACCCAAATTTTCAGGAAGGGACACTGGTTGTACGATACCCTACAGAGATTCACCTAGACCTTTACCGGGCACAAAACCATTTTTCAGCATTTCAAAGGCCACCATGACTGATGCGGACGTTATCTTTGGAGTTGGAACACATCTCCCCTCTGGAACCTTCTCGACCGGCACTGTTTCAAAAACTTGATAGACCCAAGGCCCTTTGTCATCTTCAACTTCAATGAATGGGACAGAGGAATCACTGTGAGCACACAAATTATCTTCACCATGCACGACGATCTCCTGTCTATCCCATTCAAACTTGACCATCTGGTGCAGAGTGGATGGGACTGCTTTGGCGGCATGAATCCAAGGTTGACCTAACAGCAAATTGTAAGAGATGGCTACGTCCAGCACCTGGAACTCCATGGTGAATTCCACCAGTCCTATTGTCAACTCAAGCACTATATCACCAACTGAATCTTTCCCTCCACCATCAAATCCCCGAACGCAGATGATGTTCTTGTGAATCCTCTCATCATCCACCTTCAACTTGTTTAGAGTAGAGAGAGGGCAGATGTTTGAACTGGAACAATTGTCAACTAATACCCTGGTAACCACAGAATCTTCACATTTTACGGTAAGATAGAGAGCTGTGTTGTGTTTAGTACCCTCCACTGGCAACTCATCATCAGAGAAAGTAACCCTGTTCACCTCAAATATTTTGTTGGCGATCTTTTCCAGATGGTTTACTGAAATTTTGTCGGGAACATGAGCCTTGTTTAGAATTTTTTTAAGGCCCGACGATGCTCGTCTGGGTGGATTAACAATGACAACAGTGAAATCTAAGCAGACGTCTTTCTCAACTGCTCTACAATGGAATAGTCTTGTACTTTAATTTTTCTCAAAAACTCCTCCGCCTCTTCTTCAGTTACTGCTTTTTTCACTAGAACTGGGCTATCTCTGGAGGTATTAGCTTTCCTTAACTCTTTTGGGGCAAAGCATCTCCTCGAACGAGTTAATCCATGGGCCTCATTGACTTCTTCTTTCACTTCCATTCCCTTATAGGTCACTATCACCCGTTCATAGTTCCACGGGATAACCTTGTTGTTGACTATCGGCAACTGGGTTACATGCTTGATGATGACAGGATCCGTACGGGCACCCTCTACAATTATGATAGGCTTGTTTGCCACTCCTGGCACAACCACTTTTGACTTTTCTTGTTTTGCTACAACATCACTTGGGGACCCTTTCTTGACTAGTGCAGATGGTTCACCATTTGTCCCGCTCAACTTGTTCACTGATCCTTCAATCGTGGGTTTTTTGACTAGCTTGACCTCACTGGACCGAATCATCATGACGGTCTGCGAAGGCGTCTTAGGCTCCACTCCCTTATGTACTATCTCGATCATAATTATTTCTTGATGGGTTGGCAACGGTTCTGGTTGATGTTGGGTGCCTCTGGAGTTTGGACTTCAATCCGATTTGTGTCAATGAGCTCCTGGATAGAATTTCTCAAGTGCCAGCACTTCTCCGTATCATGCCCTAGAGTACTAGAACAATATTCACAACTTACAGAGTAATTAAGATTTTTTGGAGGAGGATTTGACAATTTTGACTCAATTGGCCTCAGCATATCCAATTGCCTCAGTCTGTGGAACAAACTAGTATAGGACTCCCCCAACGGGGTGAAGGTTTTCTTATGCTGCAACCTCTCATTTTTAAATGCTTGATTGGGCTGGAAACCTGGGCCGGCAGGGTTTTGGTAGGCTCGTGGGGGTGGGTAAGTATTTTGTGGAGCTGGGTAGATGTTTTGTAGGGCTGGTGCATGCCATTGTGTAGAGGCAGGAGGTTGAGTGTATGTTTGGGCGTGGTGGACAAAAATATGAGGGTCTGGTGATGGGAAGTAGTGTTGGGGTGGATTATGTGGGGTTTGGGTGTGGGTTTGGTGGTGGAGTCGAGGATGATTATAATGGTGTGATGGGCCCCTGGGTCCAAACCACGATCCTGAATCAATTGTTGCCACATCTTCTTTTTTCTTCTTTCCGATTACTCCCCCAGTACCGTTTTGAATGGCTTGGGTAGTTGCCTTAATAGCCAAGTAACTCATGATTTTGTTTGATTTAAGTCCTTTTTCCACCATGCCACCAATCTTCACTACCTCGTTGAAGGACTTGCCTATGGCTGATACTAGATGGCCATAGTAAGTGGGCTTCAGGGCCTGCAGAAAATAATCCACAATTTCGCTCTCTTTCATCGGAGGGTCAACCCTTGCCGCTTGTTCTCTCCAACGAAAACTGTACTCCCTGAAACTTTCACTAGGCTTCTTCTCAATCTTAGTCAGAGACAAACGATCTGGAACAATCTCGAAGTTGTATTGGACATGACAAGCGAATACCTGGGCCAAATCATCCCATGTATATCAACTACTGTGATCCTGACGAGTGTACCACTCCAACACCGCGCCACATAGACTCAGGCTAAAGTATGCCATCAACAACTCCTCTTTCCCACCGGCTCCTCTCATCTTACTGCAGAATCCCCTCAAATGGGCCATTGGGTCACCTTGCCCGTCATATAGATCAAATTTGGGCATCTTGAATCTCACTGGCAGTTGAACATCTGGAAATAGACACAAATCTTTGTAGGCCACACTCACCTGGCCTCCCAATCCCTGTATTTCTCTGAATGACTGTTCCAGTCTTTTAACCTTCCTAAACATCTCCTCATGTTCTAGATTTTTAGGTGGTTTCTCAGTCTCAACAGGGAGGTCGAAACGAGGAGTGTAGGAGTAAGGTTATGGGGCCTTGAAAGTAGGCTCCGGGGGATAGTATTGGTTATCTTGGGTATGGAATAAAGGCTCATTGGAGGATCGGTAGAGTGTAGCGGGTGGGGTGCCACAAAAACAGGGGTGGCTGATGGATGAGGGTATGGAACTGGTTTGGGTGGTAGAGCTGGTGGTGTTTGGGAAGTGGTGCCTTGGTAGTGGTGGTAAATGGGAAATCCTGGAGACGAATCAACAGTGGGAGGTTCCTGGGATTGAGCCAACGGCGGGATGAAAGCAGGGTTGGTGGGCTAGGATGGTGGTTGATGCCCTTTCACCCATGCCTGGTACATCTCTGTCATCTGTTGTTTCAGCTTATACAACTCCTCTTTCAGATTAACCTCAGGCTCTTCCCTTTCTCTTGATAGATCAATAACAATGCCTCATGAATACAAACTCGAATAAAAATCATGAATACATCAATGCCTCAACTGCTCCGGGGACATGCGGGACCTCAGTCGGTCTCACCGCGGGCCTATGTGCCGGATCCCCTTAGAGATGATATAGAGCCTCCATTATCTGGCCGACCAAGATCATTACAGTGGCGAAGAACATGGATCTGGTCATATCCTCACACTTGCTGCATTTCATCGTCATGTAGTCGGCGATCCTTTTGACCCTTTCCTTCATGATGCCCTTTTCTTGCAACAAACGCCCAATCTATTGGGATCTAGCCTCTAAGATCTGGGTGGCGGTATGATTCTGATCTTGCAAGTGATGTAGGTCTCCCTCTAACTGTGCCATCAAAGCATAACACTGTTCTCTCTCGGCTTTGAAACTCTTGGCTTGTTTAGTCATTTTACTTTTGAGGTTGCTAATCTTCTTTTCCCAACCTGTGACCCCTCTTTCATATCTTTATTTCATCTGCTAAACGAAAGCTGCTCGTCCCTCTGTGTTCCTTGCTATCTGTGCCTGAGCTCTCACCAGATTACCCTAGGATTTTTCCAGATCATCCTCATACTCACCTATTTTCCTCTTGAGTCCCCTTATGAGTCTTTCATCCTTTTAGCGTATTTCCTGATTCTCGGCAACTATTTTCATTTTTTGAATCTGTCTTCGAAGGGCATGGTTTTCTTGAGCCAATTTCTTCGTTTCCCCTTCATCGGCGGTGGCCTCTACACTTTTGTCAAATTTAAGATCTCGAATCTGTCCCTCCAATTTGCTTATGGTGGCTCTGTAGTTTGCCTCCTTTGTCAACCAATCCCATTGCTCCTACGCTCCATCAGTGAATTGTTAGACATGAGGCCTTTTTGCAGGCCGTTCGGGCTCTAGATGGGTTTGGGACCTTTTACCGTACCAAGCTATGTAACTAGGCTCCAACTCGCCTCTAGATAGATCTCGTACCTGAGTCTTTGGCTCTAAAAACCTACATTGATACCAAATTCGACGCACCCTTTCTTCTGGAAAAGCAGCTTTTGGTTCTAATTCGATAACCTGCCGACTCAAGTCCTCATCATGTGGGATGGTCCGGTACCTACCTAACTGACGTAGAACTCTGTGCGGGGCATAAGGCTGAATGCTCCGGAGGCCCATCAATAGAAGAAAACCCACCTCGACCGACATATAAATGACTTCACTGACCGAGAGCCACCCGAATGTCCATTCAATCTTGTTTGCAGTCAGAGAGCTCAAGTGTGCATACCATGCTTCCGTACCGTCCGGAAACTCATAGCCTTACTCCCGTTGTTCATGTTTTTCAATGCATTCTAGACCGGTCATGCCGCAGTTCATGTACCCCGGGCGGTGGCAAAGGTGTTCCTCCATCCAGAGTTGTAAAAGCATATTGCATCCTTCAAAAAACTTTCCCCCTTTTCGGTAGATAGTTAGAGCTCGGTAAATCTCTACCAAGATCATTGGTACAATGGTGTCATTTGCCTTTTAGTCATGAAGTCAGCTATCCTTACAAGCCCCAACTCTATGTTTTCATCTTTTCTGGGACAAATCAAAACACCTAGGAATGCCACTATAAAAGCCAGTCCTCGCCGAGTTTCCCACCTATCTTTGTTCCCCGAGTGAGTAAGACCGGTATCTGGCATCTCAAAACCGTGGGGGTTCCCGTAACGTTGGTACAAGAAATAGAATGTATAGAATCCTTCGACCAGATTTCTATCTTGAACTTCCCGACTGATACTTAACAGGTCCAGAAACTTATGAGGAGTCACTGTTCTAGGTGCCACC
This sequence comes from Nicotiana tabacum, assembly GCF_000715075.1. Classification (NCBI taxonomy): domain Eukaryota; kingdom Viridiplantae; phylum Streptophyta; class Magnoliopsida; order Solanales; family Solanaceae; genus Nicotiana; species Nicotiana tabacum. The sequence continues at coordinate 139,948,885 of NC_134087.1, read as the reverse complement.
GGGTATTGATTTCTAAGATTCTCACTGAAGGCAGCGTAACCCGCTATTTCCTTAAGCGTAGGAGTTAGCTCAATATCAGCAAAATGGAACACATTATGTGCTGGGTCCTAGAAGGGTATCAAGGCCTCAATTATGTCTTTCCTTGGCTTAATCTTCAGAAGGCCAACAAGACCACCTAAAGCTTTTATCACAATTTTTCTGTTGACTTCTCCCAAATCATGCCACCACATAAGTAGTTCTAACGGGATCTCCTCGCGGACTGTGAAAGGTTCATTTTCAATTGTGCTCATCCTGCACATTTATTTAAGGTGATTGATTAAAAGACTGTGATTTACTTTGACTCAATGGAAAAACACCCATTTTCGCAAAATTTAAAAACAAAACATTCTTGCGAATACAGCCTTTCAACACCTCAAAAACAATTTTAGGGTTGTTTTTGTTTAATCAACCAAAATTTGAAAAAGGACGCTAGGTGGATATTCTTGCAAAAACAGCCTTCCGGCGCCTTTTGGGGCATTTTTGGCTAAGAATGGCGTCACCTAATTTATTTATGACAAAACAGCGACACTTCACATTTTTTTGGGTTATTTTTGCAAAAGTAGTTGGACGCGATGTGGGTTTCCTACGTATCCCACACTTGGTAAGAATTAAACTTGCGTAGTTCGGCCAATTTTGACATAACAGAAAACACAAACTTTTGAAACAACTCTTTTTTTCAGAAAATTTCGGTAGAGTTTCGGGGTACCAGGTTTTCCACAGGCGGGTAATTTCCTCTCTCTCACCTCAATTTGGGTTTTCTCAAATTTTCCCTTATTCTAGCAGCCGGTCAACATGCATTCTGAATCAAAATAAATGCAAAAGTAGCAAGCAAAATGCATCAGGATGGTCTTTGGATTTTAGGTGCACCTGTCCTAGATGGACCCAACCCCTGTGTTGAGTCCCCAAAGTCAAAATGCGCATGATGCAAACAAGCGTTCCTACTAGGGATCCGACATGAGGCTATGTTACACTAGGTTTAAATACTAGGTTTATTTGTTCTAGACCTGGCTTACCCGAGCGGACAGCTCGAGCCAAGGGGGGCAACGTACCGGGAATACAGAAGTTTCACCGGCTTTGCAACTTGTCCGAACCTCGTTCTAAAATTGGAATGGCTCTAATAGAAGAGAAGTCACACGAAGTGCACACTTCCCAGATAATTTAGAAGACTCCGAGAGAGGAGGGATTCGTAATAATTTATATACAGTTCAACAATATCAAAATGGTAAAAGGCAACATTTAGCACATCAGGCTCAAACATGCAAATAAAATCAGATAATAAATAAAGCCAAACATAACAATTATTCTAAGCTCGAATTCTGAACCCTAAACCAGAGATTCTGGGTTCGATCCCCAACAGAGTCGCCAGAGCTGTCACACTTCCTTTTTCCTACACCCATAAGGGTATAAGGGAGTTTTTTCCAATTTAAGTGACAATCGAAACGAGATTTATTTATTCATTCAGAGTCGCCACTTGGGATAATTTATAGAGTCCCAAGTCACTGGTTTAAATCCCGAATCGAGGAAAGATTGACTCTGTTTTATAGTCCGCGAACACAGAAATCCGGGTAAGGAATTCTGTTAACCCGGGAGAAAGTGTTAGGCATTCCCAGGTTCCGTGGTTCTAGCACGGTCGCTTAAACTATTATAATTAGCCCATTATCTGATTTTAATACATGTTTTAGCATATGGTATTTTTAACTTAATAACCACTTTTACATTTTTAAGAAGATTCAACGTTATTTAAAACACGCCTTGAACCACGCCACATGAAATGCACCCCCAGTCCACGACATATTTTATTTAACGTTGTTGAGAATTGGAGTTGGGTCACATGAAATGCACACCCGAGTTTAAGGAGATTAATTTAAATATCGCGCCTAAAGCAACTACGCACTTTCGAGTTTGTAAGGGCCATGGAAAATTCGACTAAATGGCACGGCTCAATTTCTAAAGGGTTAAATTTAATTAAATGAGGGCCATGAGTTTTGAGATTTTATTTGGCATGGCACGCCTCAACTAGTTAATGAGTATAATTAATTGATTAAAAGACTAAGGGAATTTCTACTTATTTTAAGCCAATGTTTAAGCTAAACTTTAATAACCAATGAAGTAGTAATAGACAAAACCAAATTGATTGTTGAAGGGGCCCAGGCTGGCCATAGGCCCAATGGCTGACTGCCAATTACTGTATGCCCAGCACGAGAAACAATTGGGCTCAACATGAAGCCCAGATTGATAATCTAATTGCTGAAAGGGAAATTGAACACAACTGGGCCAACGATGGCAGCCCAGTTTTATGACTTAAAACTAATACTTGAAATAAACTACGTTTTTCATGCAAGTCTTGAGTTTTAAAATAAATGCTAGCAAGTCTTGGCACCTCTGCACAGATGCACAATGAAAACCCTTAAGCTCAAATCACATTCAATAAAAAGATGCCAACCTTAATGTTATACAGTTCCAATTCCGTCTTTTAACATAGTAGAAAGTCGATTTTTAGCCAAAACAAAACTAACACGATGTCAACAGAATGCATATACTAAAACTTATCTAATTTTCAAGTCATTCAAAGAGTGAATGAGTGATGATTGATTCCACCACCAACCAAATAGAACCCAAAAATAACTTAAGGTTCAAAACTAATATTTTTCAGCAGAAGCCTAACATCAAAGGCTTCATACTTTTGCCTTTGCAATTTACAAACAAAACATTAGACTTTGAAATCATTTGAGAACCAAAATTATGACAAACGAAATCATGGAAATTGACCTAGAACACAATATTGTCACACCTCCTTTTTCGCCCGTGCCGCCCGCGAAGGGGCGCGGTAGGGAGTTTTTTCCAATTAAAGGACAATCAAAACGAGATTTATTTATTTATTTCAGAGTCGCCACTTGGGAGATTTATGGTGTCCCAAGTAACCGGTTGGATCCCGAATCAAGGAAATAAATGACTCTGTTTAACAGTCTGCGCACCAGAAATCCGGATAAGGAATTCTATTAACCCGGGAGAAGGTGTTAGGCATTCTCAAGTTCCGTGGTTCTAGCACGGTCGCTCAACTGTCATATTCGGCTTGATTATCTGATATAACACATGTTGAACATATGTGCGAATTTTAACTCTTTACCGCTTTTATCATTATTATTTTTTTTATCGAGAATTGCATCATCGTGAAAATATATCTCGAACCACGTCACATCAATGTACCCGTGGTTATCGACATATTTCGACTCTGTTGAGATTTGGATTTGGGTCACATAAATGTGCACCCCGAGTTTAAGAAAGTAAATTGTTAAAGGCGCGCCTAAAGCGACTAGCGTATCATTATTTTGGGTAAGGCCGTGAAATTTGCTAAACGACCGATCCCGAAGTCTATACAATTATTAACCATTTATTGAGGGCCCCGCAACTTGTGCATTTTATTGGGTGAGGCTCTTCTCATTTATTTTAAAAGGATAATCCTAAAGTGCCTACATTTTTTCTATTAAATTTGTCTCTAAAATATGAAAGAGAAAAGGTCCTAATTTATTTACATGCTTACGAGTTGTTATAGTCGGGTTCCGAACGCAATTTGTTAAATCAGAATGTAAACACAATATGGACAGCCCGTTGGCCAACGTGGACCCAGGCCCAACGTGTATTGCACAAAACTGGACCTGGGCCATCTCATTCACATGTTACTACCTAGTTACATTATACTAGGCATGCTCACAGTTTGTCAAATTAAAAAAAACTTGGCAATCTAATTTTAATCCTAGACCATTTACATGTTGAAATTAACCAATAGTATCTAGCTAAACAATATTCCTACAAGTTCCGAAATGGTCTATTCGTTTAATGAGCTAACTGTTGAATGTTTAAGAATAGTCTAAATCAGCTAACATGCTTTTTGAGACATGATAATCATCAAACAATAACGAACTAACTGAACAGAGTTACTACAACATTTTTTTTAGCAATACATAGACAGTTCGTCCACTAAGCTACTGCCAGATGTTCCATTATATATATTAAACAACTACATGATTCTGATTAGAGGAAGCTAAATAATGTATATATACAACTAAAATTCAGAATATAACTAAGATAAATTTAGCACTTCAACTCTTCATTTCATATTCATGCTTCATGTTTCAGTTTACAGTAACCAGCGTGTCAGTTGTGTACCTGATATTGGAAGCAAAAGAAAAGGAAGATCAGCAGGAATGCAGTAGCATACAACAACAGCAACACCCAGCAACAGATTTAAAAACCGAGCAGAAATCCAGCAACAACCAGTGAAGTAGTAGCAAATAACCAACCAAACTCAAAGAACAAACCAAATGAAAATCCAGAAACACCAACAACAATCAACGGGCAGAAACAAAGTGAATCTTTTTCAGATTGAAAGACCAGTTAATGTTTAACCCTTAATTTCTGAATCCGTATATCCAGTGTATTCATATTGTATATCGGGTGTATACTACTCTCTCTTTAAATTTCCAGAATGTTTTTTCTGTTCCGAAAAATCCTCAAATCTCTCTTAATACAAATTCAAACTAAATGATGAACAACAAAGAAACAACTGAAATTATTTTGACTGAACAATATTTTTTAACAACAAACCTACTTTCAGATTCAACAACAATAACAAACAAGTATATTCAAATCATTGAGCTCAAATTCAAATTAAACTTAAACAAAACAAATAAACAGATTCAAATCACTAAACTCAATAATCAATTGATCTTTAAATTAAATCCAACAACATTACAACAAAGATGAATGATTCAAATTAAATCAAACAATTAAAAACCAAAACATAAACTCACATTAAATCACTGGATTAAAAACGAACTTCAAACAAAAAATGAACACGAATTAAATCTAAATTAAACAACAAATATGAATGATTCAAACGATTAAACTAACACCCTTCTATATTAAAACTAAACAAAAACATAAAACAATCTGAAGAAATAATCAAAAAAACGATAAAAGACGAACAAGAAAAGAATTAAACATATACTGATTTCAAATCCGAGAATATCAAACAAAATACGGACAGAAATGAAACTTAAACTAACTAACCGGAAATGAACAACAACGAACTTTAACGGAAACGGAAAACTCGAACCAAGACTGCCAACGACCTTGACGTGAGATGAAGCTCGACGTACTGCCTGGCGACGGAGTTTGCTGACGAAGAAGAAGCAACAATAGCAGCGATGGTGGTTGTTGAGGTCGTTCATGGCTGCTAGACGAAGAATAAGAAGACGAAGAAGCAGCTAGGGTGGTCGACGGAGACGGGAGGTTGACGGCGAGGAGATGAAGCAGCTGGTGAAGCTGCACGCAACAGTGGCGGTGCTGGGCAGTCCGTCGATGGCTGGAGGTTGTCGTGGTCGTTGGGCTGCTTCACGTAACAGAAACGATGGCGGATTTGGGTGGTGTATTGGTGGCGCTGTGTGTGTTGTTCACGGCTAGAAGACGAAGCAGGAGGGGGGTCGTTCATGGCTGGTCGTTCAGCTGAGGAAGATGGACGACGGGGCAGCTGCTGCGTCCATGGCGACGTGAAGACGAAGCAGAATAAGGTGAAAGGGTCGCCATTGACGGGCTCGAGCTCGACTAGAGTTGTCGAAGACAAAGAAGATGAAGGATGGTCGTGGGGCTGCTCGTGCGTGTGTGTGTGTGTGTTGAAGGATAAGAGGCGGGGGGAAGGGTAGCCATGGTTGAGCTCGAGCTCGAGCTTGGCTGGAGAAGGTGAAGGGAGGGTGGTTTGGAGAAGAAGAAGAGAATGGGGGGGGGATGATTTTTTTAGGTTTTTTTTTAGGGTAATGCAAATGGGGGTTGGGATTAGTTTGGGTTATGGGGTGGACTGGGTCGGGTCGACCCGGTGAGGTTTTGGGTTGGGTAGAGGTGTTTTGGGCCTAAATTTAGAATTGAAGAGGAGGCCCAATTCCGATTTTCTTCTATTTTTTGTTCTCTTTTCATTTACTTATTAATAAAACTAAAATGCTAAAATTAAATTATAAAATCCAAAATTATCTTAAAAAACTAATTAACTCCTAATAATAATTATCACCCAAAATTAAACATCAATAAAAATAAAATAACACAATTTGGACATTAAATGCTAAAAATGCAAAAGATGCCTATTTTTGTAATTTTCATTCTTGTTAAACAAACTTAATTACTCATAATTGCAAACCTAAATCCTAAATGCAATAACTTGGAAATGAAAAAACAACCCTTTATAGTGAAGTTTTAGGGCAGCAGAAATAAGTTCAGGCTTTTCCCTTTACCCCTTTTCAAATTTTCATTTTTGCTCTTATACCCTTAGTTTAAAAATCAGCTTTTCAAAACAGCCCTAAACCCACCTTCCTAGAAGCTTCCACAGTCTGTTATACAAGACTCCCTCGCCTAAAATTCCTAAATTAACCCTTAAACCCCCTATTTTTACCCCTAACCTACCTCATAGGTCAAGTTGACCTAGTAAATTAAACCCAAATGAACAGGCTTCTCTTGCCAATGGGTCAGAGATGACCCAAAGCCCAAACAACAACTGATCCAAACTAGATTCTGTGATTTTACCAAGAGTAGAAGAAAACAAACACTTAAATAATCTGAAAACTAAAATTTAACTACATGACTGATTAATAACATAAATAAGCATAGAATGAACTAGGTTATTAAATCGAAACAACCTAATTAAATTAAACTATGAGACTAAAACAAAAGGCAAAATCAGAGGTTGAAGCATGACATCAACAAAATCAGAGAACAGACTTTTAAAACTCGAAAAGAAAACTGAACAGCAAACAACACAAATACGAACAAAAAATTTAATCTAAAGGGAAAACCTAAGTTCAGAACCTTGCTCGAATTTTAGTCAAAGCAAGAAAACTAACTAAAGAAAGGGAGAAGAAAAGAAGAGGAACAAGAGGTGAAACAGACAAAGCGGACAGAAAAAGAGGGAGAAAACTTACCAAGTTAACTCGGAATAACACCGGATACCCTGATTTAAACGAAACTGATACTAATCACTTGTTCTTTGTCAAGAACAAACGAAAAGAATCAATTTTGTGTTGAATCAGACTTTTAAAACATGAAAACCAAAGGCCTAGGTCGATGCATGCCACAGAATCAAAGGTAGGGCGATTTGGGGTTTTAGGGTTTCGAACTTTGATTCGAGATTCGAAGGAATCTGGAAAGATTCGAGGGAAATTGGTTGGGGATTGGGAAAGAGGAGGCCATGGGAGTGTTGTGGTGTTGATTTGGGACGGTTTGGGGGTGCTACCGCCGGCTGGAGACGGTGGAGAATTGGGGCGGCGCTCTAGGGTTCATGGAGATGGTCTCTGAAGATGAAGGGAAATGAGAGAGATGAAATGAGGGGGGGGGGGTAGGGGTGTGGTTGGACAGTTATATGTAATTTGGGGCTCAGTGCTGGACCGTTCGATCAAGTGAGATCAACGATCCTGATTGGGAGAACCGAAACGGGGTCGTTTTGGTCAAGCTGGGGCGGACCGGGTAAAATGTGGGTTTTTGACCAATTTCGACGGGTTAATGAGGGAAAATGATTTGGGCCGATGGAAGTTTCATTAAAAATGGACCAGACCAGCCCTCACCTTCAATTCCTTTTCTCTTTTTTTTCTTTTAACTTCAAAATTCTTTTTCTTTTCAAATTAAAAAAAATAAAAACCTAAATTAATTCATAGACCAAATTATACTACCAAATTAGATTAATTATTGAAACTAATATTTGCAATAATTAACTAAATCCTAAATTAAAAGAAAAAGCTATGAAATTCAAAATTAGGGAATTAAAATTCAAAAGAAACTATTTTTTGTGATTTTTCTATTTCATAAAACAACTAATTTACTAATTAATCTAAAAATGTAAAATTAAATCTTAAATGAAAATTCAATATATTTTTATTATTTTTCATGAATTAAATAAAATTAAGCATGCACACAATAATGCAAAATAATCAGGAAAATTCTACAAACAATCTATGAAATTGCAAATAATTGAAAAAAATTTATTTTTCTTGAATTTATGGGAGTAATTCACATAGGGCAAAAATCACGTGCTCACATATACTAAGACAAAAAGGAATTGCAGAATGAAATATAACAGTAACTTGCATTAAATAAATATGGAACCCAGGTTTTCTACCAATACTCAGCTATAACCAATCCTTAAGAGAGTTTCAACACCACAATAATGAATCTCAGCAGAAAAAGAGTACATAATTAACACTTGAAGTGGCGCGCATCCCTATCCCACCATATAATTAATAAAAGTATAAACATTCATCCTTATTTCTCCTGTTGCGGCGTGCAACCCGATCCCACCAGTCCACCCTTATTACTCCTGAACAAATCACCTTTATTCATCCTGTTGTGGCGTGCAGCCTGATTCCAGACCTTAAAATTAAATTCTGCGTTCCGAGACCTTAAAAACCTCTTTTGGCATCACTTCAATTTGTGTGCATAGTCCGAGCGCATAGCCGAAAAGCCATTTTGTGAAAATCTATGAAAAATGATGAATTTTGCATTTAAAATGAGTTTAAGTTGACTTCAGTCAACATGTTTGGTAAACGGACTCATACCCATGATTTGACGGTCCCGGAGGTTCCGTAGGAAAATATGGGACTTGGGCTATGCCCGGAATCGAATTCCGAGGTCCCAAGCCTGAGAAATGAATTTTTAAAGAAAATTATTTTCAGAAATTGTTCATGAGTTTTGGAAATGAATTGTGATTAAGACTTGATGGTATAGGGCCCGTATTTTGGTTCCGGCGCTCGGTACAGGTCTTATATGTGGTTTAAGATAAGTCTGTGAAATTTGGTAAGAAACGGACTTGAAACGACGTGAATCGGATCGTTTTTGAGAAAATTGGATATTTGAAGTTCTTATGAAAATTTCATGATTTTGATGCTAAATTCATAGTTGTTGATGTTATTTAGTGATTTGAATGCACGAGTGAGTCTGTATGATATTTTTAGGTTGGTGTGCGTATTTGGTTTGGAGCCCCGAGGGCTCGCGTGAGTTTTGGATAAGACACAGGGTGAATTTTTGGACTTAAGGAATTGCAGGCTTCAGCTATTTCTGTATAGGCCTGCAGGCTTCGCATTTGCGAAACCTGGCTCGCAAATGCGATAATGCAAATGCGAGGGCTATGTCGCTATTGCGAAAGAAGCCCAGACCAGCCTATCTCGCAATTACGAGGATTTTGATCGCAAATGCGATCCCCTAGCTTGTGGTCAGTCGTCGCAAATGCGACATGTGGATCGCAATTCCCAGCTCGCAAATGCGAGCTCCTTTTCGCAAATGCGAATATAGCAGAGGTCGGGGTTCGCAATTGCGAACCCTGGTCGCAATTCCCATATCTGCAACCTGCAATTTTTATACTTAGCCGAAAAACTCCCATTTTTCACACTGTTTCAAAACCAAAACACTCTCGGGCGATTTTTCAAAAACAACTCTTCTTCCAAATCGATTGTAAGTCAATTTTAACTCGTTTTTTTCAATCATTAACATCTTTTAACATGATTTCAACTCAAAATCAATGATTTTCATGGGGAAAATTAGGTGTTTTGGGTAGAACCTAGGTTTTTCAAAAATATGGGATTTGGACCTCGATTTCAAAACAAATTATATATTTGGGTTCGTCGGGGAATGGGTAATCGGATTTTGGTTAGAACCTTGGGTTTTGGCCATGTGGGCCCGGGGCGATTTTTGACTTTTTGGGTAAAACTTTAGAAAACTCATTTTCGTGCATTGGAGTTGATTCATTTAGCATTTATTGATGTAATTAAGTAACTTATGGCTAGATACGAGCGAATTGGTGGTGGAATCAAGGGGTAAAGCGATAATTGACACGTGAGTTGTGTTCGTGGCATCGAGTTAAGTGTTTGGTCTAACCTTAGCTTGAGAGATTAAGAGTCGAGTCCTATTTGCTATGTGGTACTTGTCGAGTACGACGTATAGGCATGGTGATGAGTATCTGTACGTTGGTGTCAAGCATGCACGTGAGTATTATATTGTGATTATTATAGTTTCGTTGTATAATTCATTCTTTGATGATGATTTCTATTGTTGGGCAAAGTTTGTGGAAGTAATTGTGACATTTGAACATTGAGGAGCATTGGCTCGAATTGTACAATGAAATGTGAAAGTATAAGTGGAAATTGAATCTTTTAGAGCATTGGCTCAAAGTTGTGAAGTGAGTTATGAAGTAAAAGTGGAAAAGAGAAGATAATCATATTATTAACTCCCTTGCCGGAATATTGTTGTTGTTTTGATGTTGTCTCTTGCCAGGACTTGTTGTTGAATTATTGATCCCTTGCGGGATTCTTATTGTAACTACATTTATATCCTTGCCCTATTGTTTGTGATTGATGTTTGGGTGAGGAAGAGAGTTAAAGCACGAAGGGTGATGTCGTGTATTGTTTGGTGAGAGAGTGATAAAGCACGAAGAGTGATGCCGTGTATGATTTGTGAGGAAAGAGTGTAAAACACAAAGGGTGATGTCGTGCCGCACGATGTACCATTCCGTGCCGATTATATTGATTATATGGTGAGGACTAGAGTAAAAGCACAAAGGGTGATGCCGTGCACATTTTCATTACTTGGTTGCTTTGGTGAGGACGAGAGTAAAAGCACGAAGGGTGATGCCGTACACTTATTGATTTCTGGTTCTTTGTTGATATCCGAGATTTACTGTTTCCTTCAATTACCTGTTGTTTTTCTATTTTGAATTGATATCTCCCCCACAACATGCTACCCCTCCCATATTTGACTATTTATTTCTGTTATTGTTTTCCGTAGTATATAGTTGAATTGCACAGGTTTATGTAGTAGTTTGGTCCTAGCCTCGTCGCTACTTCGCCGAGGTTAGGCTAGGCACTTTCTAGCACATTGGGTCGGTTGTGCTGATACTACACTCTGCACTATGTGCATATCCTGGAGAAGCTTTTGTACCGTAGATTGGAAGGCTACCTTCAGTCCACACGGAGATCCAAGGTAAACCTGCAGGCATCCGCAGGCCCTGGCATCTCCCTCTATCCCTTTATCCCTGTTTCATACTAAAAAATTGAAAAAATAGCTGAGTTGGAAAAGCTTCGAAATTCCTGCATTTCTTTGGTCAAAATTGGTTCAAATCTGCTTTAAAACTTCCTAATTGATCTTTCATTTGGTTTCTCTACTGGTTTGAAAAAATTGGTTTATGTTTGGTATTGTTGGGATTTTAAGTTAATTCAGCTGCTGCTGTTTCTTCTTAGACTTCACGCTCATTTTTCCCTTATTTTGATTGTTGTAATCAGGTACATATTCCTGGACTCTACTAGATGTGAAGCCAAATTTGAAGTATGAAATGGAAAATGGAGTTTAAAGAATAGCCTCAAGTTATCTGTTTATAATTCAGTTGTATTATCTGCATTATATTGTGTTTTATTACTTGATTCACTGTATTTTCTAGCTAGTTTCTGGTTTTAATAGTCGAACTTTTGTCATTGTATTCAATATAGGACTGTCAAGATATGGACATAACTTAGTGAATAACATGTAAGTTGTATGATGGTATTTGTGAACACGTGATTTTTGCCCTATATGAGAATTACTCCCAAAAAATTCCAAAAATAAAACAATTTTTTGATTGTTTGCATGTTCAGATATTTTATTGCTTTTCTTCCACTTATTTTAAATTCCCGTTGTTTATACATTATTGCTTTATAACTGTTAAAGAATTTAAAAAGGGTAAAAAGGATACTTGTTCAATAATTGGCTTGCCTAGCTCACACTAGTAGGCGCCATCACGACTCCCGAGGGTGGGAAATCCGGGTCGTGACAAGTTGGTATCAGAGTTCTAGGTTACATGGGTCTCATAGTTCACAGACAAGCTTAGTAGAGTCTGAGGGATCGGTACAGAGACATCTGTATTTATCCCCCAGAGGCTACAGAGTTAGGAAAAACTTCACATTTATTCTTTCTTATTGTGCGGTTTGGGTTCTTAATGCTAATTGAATTTCTACTCTGTTCTTTAGCGGATGGAGAGAACACACGCTTCCTCATCTACTATCCTGCAGCCTGAGCCCCGAGTAGCCACTCCCACGAGGGGCAGAGGGCGAGGTAGGAGCAGGGCTCAGCCCAGAGCAGCAGCACCAGCGGCGGAGCCTCAAGTTGACTTTGATTATGAGGTTCCGACCCAGATAGTTTCGGTGGGCTCAGCTCAAGTCCTAGAGGGGTTTATTGCTACCCTAGTACTCCAGGATACTCTGGTCCGTCTAGTGGGCCTTATAGAGAGTGTCACCCGGGCAGGCTTGTTTCCTATAGCACCAGCGTCTCTCAGGCTTGAGGAAGAGCCCAGACTCCTGCTACTCGTACTCTAGAACAGGTAGCTCCCCAGTTCCAGACTCCAGAAGTCCAGCCAGCTGGAGCAGCTCAGCTGGGTATGGTAGCTCAGACCGATGATGGAGCAACTATGTTTGCCGATGTTTTGTGGAGGTTGGATAGGTTCACCAAGCTCTTCACTACTACTTTCAGCATTGCATCTTCTGAAGATCCCCAGGATTATCTAGACAACTGTCATGATGTTCTTAGGAACATGGGGATAGTGGAGACCAATGGGGTCGATTTTGCTACTTTTCGCTTGTCTGGATTGCCAAGACTTGGTGGAGAGATTATCGCTTGGCTAGACCAGCTGGATCACCAGCTTTGACTTGGGAGCAGTTTACTCAGCTATTTCTGGAGAAGTTTCTCCCTATTACTCAGAGAGATATCTATCGGAGGCAGTTTGAGCATCTCTAGCAGGGTTCCATGCCAGTTACTTAGTATGAGACCAGATTCATCGACTTGGCCGTCATGCTCTTATCATACTTCCCACCGAGAGAGAGAGGGTGAGGAGGTTCATTAAGGGACTTATTCAGCCAATTCGATTTCAGATGGCCAGGGAGACTGGGAGTGAGATTTATTTCCAAGAGGCGGCCAATGTTTCTCGGAGAGTTGAGATGGTTCTATCGCATGGAGGTGGTTAGGGGTCTGACAAGAGGCCTCGACATTCAGGCCGATTCAGTGGTACCTCGTCTGGAGGTAGAGATTCGTATGGTAGAGGCCATCCCCTAATCCTTTCCAGTCAGCACTTCAGGTTTCTCACAGTGCTTCAGGTGGTCGTGGTTCCCATATACAGTATTTTGATCAGCAGTTCTACAGCGCACCACCAGCTCCTATTAATGTACCGCCGCTTCAGAGTTTTCAAGGTGGTCATTCAGGTCGTCAGGGTCAGCAGCCGAGGGCTTGTTACACTTGTGGTGATATGGGTCACATTGCTAGGTTTTTCCCTCGAACACCGAGCAACTCTCAACATCAGGGTTCCCGTGCCATGGTTCAGGCACCGAGTGTTTTGTAGCCCTCCCAGCTAGCTAGAGGTAGGGGTAGAGGTGCTATAGGTGGAGGTAGAGGTATTAGAGGTGGAGCTTAAGCCGCTAAAGGTGGAGGCCAGCCAGCAACAGGCCATCCCAGAGATGTAGTTCAGGGTGGTGGGGCCCAGCCCCGATATTATGCTCTTCCATCCAGGCCCGAGGATGCGGCTTTCGATGCAGTTATCATAGATATTATTCTGGTTTGTAACAGAGATGCTTCAGTTTTATTTGATTTGGGATCTACGTACTCCTATGTGTCATCTTATTTTGCACCGTATTTGGTCATGCCTAGTGATTCTTTGAGTGCTCATGTTCATGTGTCTACACTGGTGAGTGATTCTATTATAGTAGATCGAGTCCATCGTTCTTGTATAGTTGTGATTGGGGGTCTTAAGACTCGTGTAGATTTGCTTCTTCTGGACATGGTTGATTTCGATGTCATTTTGGGGATGGACTGGTTATCACCTTATCACGATATCTTGGACTGTCGTGCCAGGACTATGACCTTAGCCTTACTGGGTTTACCTCGTTTAGAGTGGAGAGGGCCTTCTCGTCATTCTACCTGCAGTGTTATCTCTTATATGAAGGCTCAGCATATGATCGAGAAGGTGTGTTTGGCCTATTTCGCCTAAGTTCGTGATTCTAGTGCTGAGGTCCCTTCTATTGATTTTGTGCCCATTGTTCGTGAGTTTCCTGTCCTTCGGACCTGCTGGGGATGCCACCCGACAGGGATATTGACTTTTGCATTGATTTGACTCCAGGCACTCATCCCATTTCTATCGTGCCATATCGTATGGCCCCGCCTGAGTTGAAACAGTTGAAGGAGCAGTTGCAAGACTTGCTTGAAAAGGTTTCATTAGACCTAGTGTTTCGCCTTGGGGTGCGCCGGTGTTGTTTGTTAAGAAGAAGGATGGATCGATGAGAATGTGTATTGATTACCGACAGTTGAACAAGGTTACAAACAAGAATAAGTATCCATTGCCGAGGATTGATGATTTGTTTGATCAGCTTCAGGGTGCCAAGGTTTTCTCAAAGATTGATTTGAGATCTGGCTACCATTAGTTGAGGATTAGGGCATCCGATGTCCCTAAGACAGCTTTACGCACTCGGTACGGACATTATGATTTCTTGGTGATGTCATTCGGGTTGACAAATGCCCCAGCAACTTTTATGGAGTTGATGAACCAAGTGTTTAGGCTTTATTTGGATTTGTTCATGATAGTCTTCATTGATCATATTTTGATCTATTCCCATAGCCGGGAGGAGCACGAACAACATCTTAGAGTGGTTCTTCAGACTTTGAGGGATAGTCAGTTGTATGCCAAGTTTTCGAAGTGTGAGTTCTGGTTGAGTTCAGTTGCATTCCTGGGTCATGTTGTATCAGTAGAGGGTATTCAGGTTGATCCGAAGAAGATTGAGGCAGTCAAGAACTGGCCTAGACCAGCATCAGCTGGAGAGATTCGGAGTTTATTGGGATTGGCAGGCTACTATCATCGGTTCGTGGAGGGGTTTTCATCTATTGTAGCCCCGATGACCAGGTTAACCTAAAAGGGTGTTCAGTTTAGATGGTCTGATGGGTGGGAGGCAAACTTTCAGAAGCTCAAGACAGCTCTGACTACGGCACCGGTGTTGGTTTTGCCCACAGGTTCAGCGCCATATACGGTTTATTATGATGCATCTTATATTGGACTTGGTGCGGTGTTGATACAGGATGGCAAGGTCATTACCTATGTTTCACGGCATTTGAAGATCCATGAGAAGAACTATCCGGTCCATGATTTGGAGCTAGCAACCATTGTTCACGCGTTGAAGATTTGGAGGCATTATTTGTATGGCATGGCATGTGAGGTGTTCATGGATCACAAGATTCTGTAGTATTTGTTCAAGCAAAAGGAGCTAAAATTGAGGCAGAGAATGTGGTTGGAGATATTAAAGGATTATGATATCACCATCTTATATCATCCGGGAAAGGCCAATGTGGTGGCCGATGCTTTGAGTAGGAAGTCAGCCATCATGGGCAGTCTTGCTTATATTCCGGTCGGTGAGAGACCGCTTGCTTTGGATGTTCAGGCTTTGGCCAATCAGTTTGTGAGGTTGGATGTTTCTGAGCCCAGCCATGTGTTAGCTTGCACAGTCGCTCGTTCTTCCTTATTGGAGTGTATCCGTTATCGGCAGTATGATGATCCCCATTTATGTGTCCTTAGAGACACGGTGCAGCACGGAGGTGCCAAGCAGGTTAGCTTAGGAGATGATAGAGTTTTGAGATTGCAGGGTCGAGTTTGTGTGCTCAATGTGGATGGGCATTGAGAATTGATCTTAGAGAAATTCCCTAGTTCCCGGTACTCTATTCATCCGGGGGCTGCGAAAATGTATCAGGATTTGCGGCATCATTATTGGTGGAGAAGAATGAAAAAGGACATCGTTGCATATGTGGCTCGGTGTTTAAATTGTCAGCAGGTTAAGTACGAGCATCAGAGACCTGGTGATTTGTTCCAGAAGATTGAGATTCCTGAGTGGAAGTGGGAGCGTATCACTATGGATTTCGTTGTTGGACTCCCACGGACTCAGAGAAAGTTCGATGCAGTGTGGGTTATTTTGATAGGCTGACCAAGTCAGCACATTTCATTCCTGTGGCAGTCTCCTACTCTTCCGAGAGGTTAGTTGGGATCTATATCTGGGAGATAGTTCGCCTTCATGGTGTGCCCGAGTCTATTATTTCGAACCGAGCTATGCAGTTCACCTCCCATTTCTGGAGAGCAATACAGCGAGAGTTGGGCACACGGGTTGAGTTGAGTACAGTGTTTCATCCTCAGACGGACAGGCAGTCCGAGCGGACTATTCAGATTTTGGAGGATATGATCCGAGCTTGTGTCATTGACTTTGGAGGCTCGTGGGATCAGTTTTTGCCTTTATCGGAGTTTGCCTACAACAACAGCTACTAGTCGAGTATCCAGATGGCTCCATATGAGGCTATGTATGGTAGGCGGTGTCGGTCGCCGGTTGGATGGTTTGAGCCGGGGGAGGCTTGGTTGTTGGGTACGGATCTGGTTCAGGATGTCTTAGACAAGGTCAGATTATTCAGAATAGGCTTCGTACAGCTCAGTCCAGGCAAAAGAGCTATGCCAACCGGAAGGTTCGAGATTTGACTTTCATGGTCGGTGAGCGGGTATTTCTTCGAGTGTCACCTATGAAAGGCGTGATGAGATTTGAGAAAAAGGGCAAGCTTAGCCCTAGTTTCATTGGCCCGTTTGAGATTCTTGATCGAGTGGGAGAGGTGGCTTACAGACTTGCGTTGCCGCCGAGCTTATCAGCCGTGCATCAGTGTTTCATGTGTCCATACTTCAAAAATATCACAGCGATCCATCCCACGTGTTAGATTTCAGCACTGTCCAGTTGGACAAGGACTTGTCTTATGAGGAGGAGCCGGTAGTTAATCTAGACCGGCAGGTTCATCAATTGATATCGAAGAGTTTCCCTTCTGTTCGTGTTCAGTGGAGAGGTCAGCCCGCTGAGGCATCGACCTAGGAGCCCGAGTCTAATATGCGGAGCCATTATCCCCATCTTTTCCCCGACTCAGGTACTTCCTTCTTCTGTATTCTGAGGCCTTAAAAACCTCTTTCGATATCACCTCAATCTGCGTGCGCAATCCGGGCGCGTAGCCGGAAAGCCATTTTGTGAAAATCTATGAAAAATGATTAATTTTTCATTTTAAATGAGTTTATGTTGACTTTGGTCAACAATTTTTGTAAAGGGACCCAGACCCGTGATTGGATGGTTTCGGAGGGTCCGTATAAAAATATGGGACTTGGGCGTATGACCGGAATCAAATTTTGAGGTCCCTAGCCCGAGAAATAAATTTTTAAAGAAAATTATTTTCTGAAATTGTTCATGAGTTTAAGAAATGAATTGTGATTAAAACTTGATGGTATCAGGCCCGTATTTTGGTTCCGGCACCCGGTACAGGTCTTATATGTGGTTTAAGATAAGTCAGTGAAATTTGGTAAGAAACGGACTTGAAACGACGTGAATCAGATCGTTTTTGAGAAAATTGGAAATTTGAAGTTCTTAAGAAAATTTCATGATTTTGATACTAAATTTATAGTTGTTGATGTTATTTTAGTGATTTGAATACACAAGCGAGTACGTATAATGTTTTTAGGTTGGTGTGCATGTTTGGTTTGGAGCTCCGAGAGCTCGGGTGAGTTTTGGATAGGCCACGGGGTAAAATTTTGGACTTAAGGAATTGCAGGCTTCAGCTATTTTTATGCAGGGCTGCAGGCTTCGCATTTATGAAGCCTGGCTCGCAAATACGATATCGCAAATGTGAGGGTTATGTCGCAATTGGGAAAGTAGCCCAGGCCATCCTATCTCGCAATTGCAAGGATTTTGATCGCAAATGCGATCCCCAAGCTTGTGGCCAGTCCTCGCAAATGCGACATGTGAATCGCAATTCCCAGCTCGCAAATGCGAACATAGCAGAGGTCGGGGTTTGCAATTACGAACCCTGGTCGCAATTCCCATATCTGCAACCTGCAATTTTTATACTTAGCCGAAAAACTCCCATTTTTCACACTCTTTCAAAACCAAAACACTCTAGGGTGATTTTTCAAAGACAACTCTTTTTCCAAATCGATTTTAAGTCAATTTTAACTCGTTTTCTTCAATCATTAACATCTTTTAACATGATTTCAACTCAAAATCAATGATTTTCATGGGAAAAATTGGGTGTTTTGGGTAGAACCTAGGTTTTTCAAAAATTGGGGATTTGGACCTCGATTTGAGGTTCGATTTCAAAACAAATTATATATTTGGGTTCATGGGGGAATGGGTAATCGAGTTTGGTTCGAACCTCGGGTTTGACCGTGTGGACCCGGGGCGAATTTTGACTTTTTGGGTAAAACTTTAGAAAACTCATTTTCATGCATTAGAATTGATTCATTTAGCATTTATTGATGTAATTAAGTAACTTGTGACTAGATACGAGCGAATTAGTGGAGGAATCAAGGGGTAAAGTGATAGTTGAGACGTGAATTGTGTTCGAGGCATCAAAGTAAGTATTTGGTCTAACCTTAGCTTGAGGGATTAGGAGTCGAGTCCTATTTTCTATGTGGTATTTGTTGAGTACGAAGCATAGGTATGGTGACGAGTATCTATACGTTGGTGTCAAGCATGCCCATGAGTCTTATATTGTGATTATTATGGCTTCGTTGTATTATTCATGCTTTGATGATGATTTCTATTGTTGGGCAAAGTTTGTGGAAGTAACTATGACATTTGAACATTGAGGAGCGTTGACTTGAGTTGTACAATGAAATGTGAAAGTATAAGTTGAAATTGAATCTTTTAGAGCATTGTCTCAAAGTTGTGAAGTGAGTTATGAAGTAAAAGTGGAAAAAAGAAGAGAATCGTATTATTAACTCCCTTGCCAGAATATTGTTGTTGTTTTGATGTTGTCCCTTGCCGGGACATCTTGTTGAATTATTGATACCTTGCCGGAATTCTTATTGTAACTTCATTTATTTCCTTGCCCTATTGTTTGTGATGATGTTTTGATGAGGAAGAGAGTTAAAGCACAAAGGGTGATACCGTGTATTGTTTGGTGAGAGAGTGATAAAGCACGATGGGTGATGCCGTGTATGATTTGTGAGGAAAGAGTGTAAAGCACGAAGAGTGATGTCGTGCCGCACGATGTACCATTCCGTGCCAATTATTTTGATTATATAGTGACGACGAGAGTAAAAGCACGAAGGGTGATGTCGTGCACATTTTTATTACTTGATTGCTTTGGTGAGGACGAGAGTAAAAGCACGAAGGGTGATGCCGTGAACTTATTAATTTTTGGTTCTTTGTTGATATCCGAGATTTACTGTTTCCTTCAATTACCTGTTGTTTTTCTATTCTGAATTGATATCTCCCCCATATCATGCTACCCCTCCCATATTTGACTGTTTATTTCTGTTCTTCTTTTCTGTTGTATATAGTTGAATTGCACAGGTTTATGTGGCAGTCTGGTCCTAGCCTCATCAATACTTCGCCGAGGTTAAGCTATGCACTTACCAGCACATGGGGTCGGTTGTGCTGATACTACACTCTACACTATGTGCAGATCCTGGAGCATCTTTTGGACCGTAGATTGGGAGGCTACCTTCAGTCCACGCGGAGATCCAAGGTAGACCTGTAGGCGTCCGCAGGCCCTGGCGTCTCCCTCTATCCCTTTATCCCTGTTTCATTTCCTTTATTCAGAAATTGTATATCATTTATTTTTTGGACTTTGTATGTAGTAAATCTTAGATAGTCTGTCACACTGTGACACTGTGACACCAGTTCTGGGTGGTTAAGGCTTAAATAGTTGTATCAGTTACATGTTCAAATATTTTATTGCTTTTCTTCCGCTTATTTTAAATTTCCGTTGTTTATACGTTATTGCTTTACAACTGTTAAAGACTATAAAAGGGTAAAAAGGTTACTTGTTCAATAATTAGCTTGCCTAACTAACACTAGTAGGCACCATCATGACTATCGAGGGTGAAAAATCCGGGTCGTGACATTATTACTCCTTGTTACGGTGCGCAACCCGATCCCATCAGACAATCACTTCACCCTTATTTCTCTTGTTGTGGCGTGCAACCTAATCCCACATATCAGTACCAATCACAAAAAAGAACAAGTGTTTCACAGTTTAGCTCAAACCCTCCATAACATTTATACCTCAAGTCATAACCACGGGAGATCTATACAATTATGAAACTTCAACAGTTAATACTACACAGCGAGACCAACCAAGGTGTACCATGAAGCACCAACAAACCAACTTAAACCAAAAAGGTAATAAAATGAAACTACGAAACAATTAATACTTTAATAGAGAAAACAACATTTAACATGAAGAAATTAGACATGGAAACACTTATGAGCAAGTTGCAATTAAGACAGGAAACCATATATTAGGAAACGGGAAAGGGAACAGGCTAAGATGATAATTTGGTGGCGCATAGGTACTCGTCACCACATCTATATGTCACGCACATGGAATTTCACATAACAATTAAGTCGGGGATCCCTAATCCCTCAAGTCAAAGTTAGACCAAATACTTACCTCAAGCCAACGGGTATTTCAAAGCTCAATTACCGCTTTACCTCTCGATTCCACCTCAAATCCACTCGTATCTATTCATAATTAACTTAATAACATCAATTAACGTTAAAGAAATCAATTCCAATGCATAATTATAGATTTCCCAACATTTTCCCCCAAAAGTCAAAAATCGACCACGGACCCGCTTGGTCAAAACCCGAAATTCGGACCAAAACCCGATTACCCATTCACCCCCGAACCCG
The DNA here is from genome assembly GCF_000715075.1 of Nicotiana tabacum. Lineage (NCBI taxonomy): Eukaryota > Viridiplantae > Streptophyta > Magnoliopsida > Solanales > Solanaceae > Nicotiana > Nicotiana tabacum. The sequence goes on along the minus strand of NC_134087.1, from coordinate 139,928,108 downwards.
TAATACAATTAGTTTTAAAATCCGACCTCAATTTGAGGTCTAAATCTCCAAATTTCGAAATTCCTAAATTCTACCCAAAAACACCCAATTCCACCATGAAAAACCCTAGATTCTAGGATGAAATCTTATAAAAAGATGAAATAGATTGAAAGAAATAAGTTAAGAATCATTTACCTATGATTTGGGGAAGAACTTGCCCTAGGAAAATCGCCTCTTGATGTTTAGGTTTTGAAAAATAGGAGAATGAATGAAAAATCACGTCCAAAAATCGGTTTGAATAGTTGCAGGTATCGCAATTGCGATCACATGCTCGCAAATGCGAACTCGCAAATGCGAAGGTTGGCCTGGCCTGCTAGCTTCGAAAAAGCGAACAAGTGTTCACAAATGCGGCCTATGTTCTAATCGCAATTGAGACACTGCGACACTGAGTTTCGCAAATGCGAAGGTCCCCTTCCCAGCCTTCTGATCGCAAATGCGAAATATCTTCGCAAATACGATGCTCGCATTGCAAAGTCTGCAGACCTGAAGTGCACCAGCAAAAATCCTTAAGTCCAAAACACTCCGTAGCCTATCCAAAACTCACCCGAGCCCTCAGGGCTCCAAACCAAACATGTACACAAGTCTTAAAATATCATACGAACTTGCTCGAGCGATCACATCGCCAAAATAACACCTAGAACTAGGAATTCAACACCAAAACACATGAAATTTTCAAGATAGTTTCAAAACTTCTATTTTCTCAACCAAAGGTCTGAATCACATTAAAACACTTCCGTTTTCCACCAAATTTCACAGATAAGGATTAAATATCATAATGGACATGTACCGGGCTCTGGAACCAAAATAAGAGCCCGATACAAACAAGATCAAATCTTTTAAATTATTGCATTTTCAGTCTTATCAATTTCTTTCAACTATTCATTTCTCAGGCTAGGGACCTCGGAATTCGATTCCAGGCATACGTCCAGGTCCCATATTTTACTACGGACCTCCCGGGACCGTCAGAACATGGGTCCGGATCCGTTTACCTAAAACGTTGACCGAAGTCAACAAAAATCATCTTTTTAAGCCAAAAATTATCATTTCTTAAATTTTTCACATAAGAACTTTTCGGATACGCGCCCGGGCTGCGCACGCAAATTGAAGAGAGATAAAATAATGTTTTTAAGGCCTCGATATGTCACGGCCCGGATTTCTCATCCTCGGGAGTCGTGATGGCGCCTACTCGTAGAAGCTAGGCAAGCCACGAAATTTAGAAATTTTAACTCTTTCGTTTTAATCCTTTTTAAAAACTTGTAATAACAGGTGATCAACATTTACATAATAGCGAAAGATGAAATTAAGCAGAAAACTTAGACTAATATAATACCAAAAATAAATATGGAAATGCCAACATGCGTCTCTACCCAGAAATCAGTGTCACAATATTCATGGACTTTCTATGAATACTACATACAGATATCGGAAAAAAAGAAATATAGTCTGTCTCGGATACAAATAAAAAAAGAACAGATAAGTAGATAGAAGAGACGTCGGGCCTGCGGACGCCTGTAGGACTACCTCGGGATCTCTGTGGACTGAAGGCTGGCTCCCCTAGTGTTACTGTCCCGGTGCTGCTCCGATATCTACACAGAGTGTAGAGTGTAGCATCAGCACAACCGACCCCATGTGCTGGTAAGTGCCTGGCCTAACCCCGGCAAGGTAGTGATGAGGTTAGGACCAGACTCCAGATAAAACCTATGCAATTATATAATATACAACGAAAAATAAACAGGTAAAAGTAGTTTAAATATGAGGGGTGCATGCTTCGAGGGAACACATCAAATCCAGCAGAAATAAAGAGAAATATGAGAGAAACAACTCAAAATCTACAACAAGTAATAATAACACTGTTGTGGCGCGCAACCCGATCCAATATATATAAAATTGTTGCGGCGTGCAACCCGATCCAATATATATAACATTGTTGCGGCGTGCAACCCGATCCAATATATATAGCATTGTTGCGGCGTGCAACCCGGTCCAATATATTTATATACCTTAAACTCAACCATACCACGAGTCCCGGCAAGGGATCAACAATAAACTACACTATCCCGGCAATGGAATTCAACAGTCAAAGTATATACGTTCCGGCAAGGGAGAATCAGCTATAACCAATCTTAACTCAACTCCTACTTATCTCAGTTAACACCAATACTAAATCATCAGTAATTTCCACGAAAACAAACTAAATCCTTGCTCAATATCGGAAATCACCAATTAAGCATCCGTAGAATCATTTAAGAATACAACAAATATCAATTTAAGACTCACGGTCATGCTTGACACCAACGTATAGATACTCGTCACCATGCCTATACGTCGTACTCAACAAGAAGCAAATAGCAAATAGGACACAACTCATAGTCCTCAAGCTAAGGTTAGACCAAACACTTACCTCGAACTTCCATGGTCAACTCAAGCCTCAAACACCGCCTTTCCTTTCGAATTCAGCTCCAAATCAATTGTATCTATACATAATCGACTTAATAACATCAATAAATGCTAAACAATCCAATTCCAATACTTAATTATAGCTTTCTAATCATTCTTCCCAAAAATCCAAAAATCGACCCCGGGCCCGCTTGGTCAAAACAAGAGGTTTGGACCAAAACTCGATCACCTATTTACCCACGAGCCCGAATATACAATTTATTTTGAAATCCGACCCCAAAATGAGGTCAAATTTCCCAAATAATCAAAAATCCCTAACTCTACCCAAATCCCTAGTTTTCTACCCTTAATCACATGATTTAAGCCTAGAAATCTAATGGGTGTTAATGAAAATTGAAGCAAATGAGTCTAAGATTACATACCTATGAATTGGTGGTGAAATCCTCTTTCAAAAATCGCCCAATTTGGTGTTTAGATGAAGAAGTTATGAGTTTTTGTGAAAATCCCGTAATGCTACTATTTCTTGTCTTTTAAAATAACTGGGCGAAAATATTCATCGCGTTCGTGAAAGGTCACTCGCGTTCGCGATGGGTTAGGCCTGCTAGGCCTTTGCGTTCGCGAAAAACGGCCCGTAATGCTACTGTTTCTTGCCTTTTAAAATAACTGGGCGAAAATATTCATCGCGTTCGCAAAAGGTTACTCACATTCGCGATGGGTTAGGCCTGCTAGGCCTTCGCGTTCGCGCAGAAGAAACTCCTCGAGCCTCGCGTTCGCGTGCAAAGGATCGCATTCGCGTAGGTCAAATGCCTCACCCCTGCCCAGGCTCAATTAGCCTTCGCGTTCGCGTGGCCAGGACCGCGTTCATGAAGGGAAGGCCCACCAAGGCTTCGCGTTCGCGACCTGGGTTACGCGTTCGCATAGAAGGAATTTCCTTCAGCAAAAATTAATACATCGCGTTCGCGAGGGTCCTCCCGCGAACGCGAAGAAGGGCATATCAGAAAACCAGCAGCTGAAAACCTGCAACTTTTCTTAAGTCCAAAACCTTCTGAAACACATCCGAAACACACCCGAGCCCTCGGGGATCCTAACCAAACATGCGTACTAACTCAATGACATCCTACGAACTTATCCGTGCGATCAAATCGCCAAAATAACCTCAATAACAACGAATTAAACCTCAGAATCAAAGAATTTTTCTAAAACTCTTAAAACATCAATTTTTGCAATTTAAGTCTGAATCACGTCAAATGACATCCGGTTTTCACCAAATTCCACAGAATTATCTTAAATCATATAGAAGACCCGCACCTGGCGCCGGAACCAAAATACAAGTCCGATACCATCATGTTCTAATCCAATTTCATTTCAAATTCCTTTAAGCAATTTCAGAAAATAATTTTCTTTAAAAATTTATTTCTCAGGCTTGGGACCTCGGAATTCGATTCCGGGCATACGCCCAAGTCCCATACTTTTCTACGGACCCTCCGGGACCGTCAAATCACGGGCCCGGGTCCTTTTACCCAAAATGTTGACCGAAATCAAGTTAGCTCATTTTGTAATCAAAACTTATCATTTTCACAGATTTTCATACTTAGGCTTTTCGGCTACGCACCTGGACTGCGCACACAAATCGAGGTGATGGTAAATGAGGTTTTCAAGGCCTCAGAACACAGATAATTTAAGAGCAAGTGATGTGGGTCATCACACGGTATACAGAATCAGATTCTAAAACAGAAGATGACATTTTGGATCATCACAACTTCTATCTGCAATAGGCATGGTGGTGATTAAGCATAACTTCAGACAAAGCAATGAAGTAGCTCTTCTCTTGGCAAAGCATGCAAAGACTCTTACTGCTGTTTCAATAAATTAGGACTATTGTACTTTCCTCCACCCTATGTCATGGCTAGGATACTAGCGGACAAGGGAAGAAATATTTATGTTAAAATTATCTCTATAACTAGTTGTAGTCATCTAGCAAAAATTGGTAATCAACATGCAATGGATGGATTATCAACCACTAGTATTGATCCTTAGGATCATATCTTTTGTAAGCCTTAATCCTTACAACAACAACAACAACAACCCAGTGTAATCCCACAAGTGGGATCTGGGGAGGGTAATATATACGCAGACCTTACCTCTACCCCGAGGGGGCAGAGAGGCTGTTTCCAGAATAAGCCCTAATCCTTATTAAATAAAAATGTCCAGTTTGTCAAAAACAATAGATATCCGTGTCTTTTTTGGTTGTTGCTTGAGTCCACCAAGTAAAACGGAGGTATTTATGAATCATACACCAATAGATAAATAAATTTAATTTGTTTCAAGATATTTAATTTTTTTGAAAAAATAAAATCTTGTTTATTATTAATTTTCTAACCTATTATTACCGCTCCAACTTGTGGAGCATTAATTAAGTGAATTATTTAATGCGAGATAAAGCACAATTTAGGCAATTACGTTTAAGGCTATTAAATAGTACTTATTTCTTTTTCTAGAATGTGTAGATACTAGTACTAGTTAATATGAATGGGAAAGACGACTTTATAGGCGACTTTATGATCTACTAAAGAATGTAATATACGTTTATAAAATATCAAAAACAATATATGTTGGAGCTAACCATCACCGAATTAATTGAACTGCAAATTAATTTCAATATTCGATAAGACTTTAAAAATATTTTGGCCAGAAGTTAGCAACAAGCTAAGCTATAGTGATAACATCCCAATTAAATAGGGCAGGTGGCACACTGCTGGTTGCTGGTAAACCCCCGTGGTGGGGGAAGCTAATCACATGTTTGGTTTGTTAGTTTGTCAATCAGCTTTTATCGATTCGTTGCTGGCTTCTCAGGTATAATTTTGATATTATTAACTAGTTAATTGATGCATGAGCACAGATGTAGAGTTAGAATTTTAAATTTATGAATTTTGGATTCTAAAATTATTTTAGAAATATTAAATGGACTTTTTAATTTGAAGATAAAATCTAAACTAAAATTATTGGACTCCGTGGAACCCGTAAGTAGAGGTGTAGCTCCTCTGCCCAGTGCATGATCAGTATATTATTCAGCACATGATATTAAGTGCATGTCTATGTTAGTTACTAACTGGAAAAGTGGTGTGGCGCCTACTTTATCTTAATTTGTTCTAGCTTTACTGATGTTGATGAATGATGATACTGAAATGTTTCCTTTCTCTTCTTTAATTCTTTAATTTTTCTTAACATAATTGATAGAGGAATAAGACGACAGATCTGATTCTACAACGGAGTGGTCAAAGTGCAACTGAAAATTGAACTTATGACAGTACGTAAAGTTTTTATTTTTTTAAATCTTTCTTTTGCATTTCCTAATATGGTCAAATTTAAATTAGATTGAGGGTCAGAATTACAAGATTAACCATCAAGTTTTTAAAACCTTTAGAGCCTTATTTCCTTTACGTCATCCACCACCCTGTCCTATCCACTCTCTCCAAATTTTCCTACTCGTAATTTGAAGAAGAAAAATAAGGAAATCCAATTAGGAACACATTGATTCTGCTCGTTCCCGTCCTTCGCTTCAAGGCCTGTCCCTCGGTAGGGTCAGTACTTCATATTGTCGGGCAGCGAAACTTACACTTATTCACTAATTATGACGGTTCAACAGGGCCTCTTTCCTCCTCCCTTTTCTGCTCACTCGTAGGGGTCGGGCACCCACAAAGGGGGAGGGAGTCAACTGAACATCTCAGCCATTGGCGGGAATTTCGCCCGCATCCGATAGCCAATTCTTGACCCCCGATGATCGTGTTGGGTGAATTCACGGCTTCCTTTCAAGATGAACAATGCATTATTAATTCATAACTCTTTCTAAAAAAGTGTGTAAGCATAATTAAATTTAGAGAATGTTACGTTAATGGAAAAAATATATTTTTGGTCAACTGATCAGTTATGATTAGATTCTAGTTTTGGTCATTATATGATGAAATCTTAGATCTAGATTGAGTTGCTGAACTATGGAGGTGACGAAGAGGTTACGCAGATACAGAGAAGAAAGTTATTCTCTTCATTTTCTGTTAAGTTTGTTTTACGGTGTACATTGGTATATGTGCATATGTGTGTGTGTATGTATATATATATACTACCTAAGCTATTAGTTAAGTACCTACTTAACTAACTAATGCTCCACCAACTTAGCATAGCTGGCATCCAAATGTACATTCTAACACTCTAACTAACACTCTAACTAATATTTCAACACCCTCCCTCAAGCTGACGGTTGAAACAGATCCTTCAATCTCAGCTTGGACATCAGATAGTCGTGTTGTTCTTTCCCAAGACTCTAATTAAGCAAATCAGCTTGTTGTTCTTTGGTAGGCACATGGTGAGTCTTGATCAACCCTTGTACAATTTTTCTCCTCACAATGCAGCAATCAATACCAATATGTTTGATTCGTTCATGGAAAACAGGATTAGCTGCAATCTGAATTGCAGCTTTGCGGTCACAGTGTAGGTCTATAGGAAAAGTGACCTTCACTCCCAACTCTGAGAACAATCTTGTAAGCCAAGTTAATTCTGCAACAGTTGAAGCCATGTTTCTAAACTCTGCTTCAGCTGAACTTCTAGCAACCTTCCAAGATATCAATGCATCACCAAACTTAACCACATATCCTATTACTGATCTTCTTGTATGTAAGCGACAACCCCAATCTGAGTCACAATAAGCTTCAAGTTTCCCAGATCCTCCTAAGGGCATCAACAGACCAAGTCCTGGATTTGTTTTGATGTACCTGACAACTCTTAGAGCAGCATCCATATGAGACTGCTTAGGTCTGTGCATAAACTGACTAAGTACCTAAACTATATATGAGATATCAATTCTAGTCAACTTCATTAGAAGACACAAAAGTCTGACTATCAACTTCTGATAAGGACCAGCATTCTCTGGTTCTTTGTCTTTTGTATCAGCTTCATTAGAAGAGCTTTTGCTCATGGAACTATCAAACTCATAAATGTGAGTTTAGAGCTGGTCTCCAGGGGTGTACCAGCAGGTTTGGCGCCACCAAGTTTAACTCCAATGCACACTTCCTTTGTCTCATCACAATCCCTTGTTTTGACTTGGCAAACTCTATCCTAGAAAGAACTTAAGTTCACCCAGATCCTTCATCTTAAACTTGAGCATTAAATCATTTCTAGTTTGTAAGATCAGACTTGGACAACTTTTTGTTACCAACAGATCATCAACATAGACTAGTACTACTACCAGCTCTGTCTGCACCCTTTTTGTAAATAATGAATAGTTAAAATGACTTTAAGTGAATCCAGGCTGAACTAATGCATATGTGAGCTTCTTGTTCCACTGTCTAGGGGCATGTTTAAGTCCATGCAAGGACTTATGAAGTTTTCAAGCCATCTGTTTCCCTCCCTACCTTGCAAAACCAGGAGGAACCTCCATGTATACTTCTTCAAGCAACTCTCCATGCAAAAAAGCATTGTGGACATCCATATGATAGATGAACCACTGCTTGGAAGCAACTATGGCCAGAATAGACCTCATAGTGACCATTTTAGCCACTGGAGAGAAGGTTTCAATGTAATCCAAACCCTCATGTTGATTGTAACCTTTGGCTACAAGTCGTGCCTTATATCTTTCTACCTCCCCTGTATAAGTGTACTTAACTTTAAAGATCCATTTGCAGCCAATGAGCATCTTTCCTAGAGGCAAAGCAACTATACTCCAAGTGTTGTTACCCTCCAAAGCTAAAAATTTCATCCTTCATTGCAACAATCTACTTAAGATCTTTGTTAGCTTCAGCAAATGTCTTTAGTTCAACAATGAAAGAATAAGCTGCCAAGATACTGCCAAAGGATGCGGAGATGTTATCATAGCTAACACCGGTGGAGATAGGATAGCAGCAGAGCCTTCCCTCTGCTGTGAGTGACATAGTCCTTCATCCAAATAGGAGGTCTATTATCTCTGTTGGAACTTCTGGTAAGAGGAGCCTTAGGAGTAGGCAGTGGTAAAGATAAGGACAAGCTTGACTCAGCTAGTAGAGACACTGAGACATCATGACCACCAGCAGATGAAGCTTCACCAATGCCTGTTGTGTTTTACCTACTGTGTTTGAAGAGGAATCTCATCACCAGGTGAAGAATTAGAACAAGGAATAAGCTGAAAGTGCTGAGATGATGACTTGTTTTTAGGAGAAGAGAGGATAACAGAAGTAAGATCCAAGACAGGGAATATAGAGGGGGTAGTATGAGCATAATTGAAAGGAAATACATCTTCCTTAAACACTACATCTCTACTGACAGTAAAGGTCATGGAGTGAATACCATACATTTTGTAACTCGTTTGTGTCATAGAATATCCTAAGAATACAGCTGGGATTGCTCTAGGAGCAAATTTGTCAGACTTCCTCACCTTTATACATAACCAAGACAGCCAAATACTCTCATATGTTCTAAGGAAGGAGCATGACCAAGTAAAACTTCAAAGGGAGATTTTCCTTGAATCACAATTGAGGGCAGTCTATTGATGATATACACAGCTGTAGTAATACACTCCCCCCAAAATCGAAGAGGAACAACTGCTTGAAATATTAGAGTCCTACCAACATCTAAAATATATCTAAGTCTCCTCTCTGCAACTCCATTTTGCTGTGGAGTATATATGTAAGAGGTTTGATGAATATTTCTCTTAGATCCTAATAACTCAGCCACTTGAGAGTTAAGAAATTCACTCTCATTATCTGACCTAAAGATCTTCACAGAAGCTGAATACGCATTTTGAATCATTAGAAAAAAGGATCTAAGAGCAACAATCACTTCTGCCTTAGTAGGAAACAAGAATATCCAACCGTATCTAGAGTATTCATCTACAAGAGTAAGGAAATAATTCTTGCCATCATAGATAGGGACTCTGCATGGTCCCCACATATCACCATGCAATGTATGAAAACAAACATTAGTGTTAATAATGCTGAAAGGAAACGGAAGCTTGGTTTGTTTAGCTAAAGGATATACAATACAGACTAAGGTTATGCACCATGTGACTTGAAGCACCTGAGTCTACTATCCACTTAGCCAACACTTCTGAGTTCATTACACAAGATGTCATACCTGCTGACCCTTTGTGTACTTGTACGGTTGGCTTCATTCCCTTTTCCTAATAGCTGAATTATCTGTTGATACTGCTCCTAAGTGAATTGAGGAATGTTGAGCATCATATTCTGAGTCCCCTGTCCAGTTGTAGTACTATGTTGTACCTGTGAAGAACCTGCAAAATTAGTAGCAGTAACAGCTTGGCTATTACCTGTATCATTTGATGCTTCCTGAGCATGATATATTGCATTCCCTGAGCCAAAAATTTTCTTAGTCTTAAAGTCAGGGGGATATCCGTTTAGCTTGTAGCATTTCTCCCTAATGTATCCCTTAAAATTGCAATAATCATAGTATAGAGAGTTCCTTTTCTGTCTATAATTGTTTCCTTCAGCATAGGCCTATCCACCAGAGTAATTGTTTCCTCATGTAGAGCCTCCTGAGTTATTATGACCTTTTCCACTGAATAGACCTGTGCAATTGTTTGGTACACCTATAATTTTGCTACTGAACAAAGTAGTTCCCTCAGTTAGTTCAACAATTTGAGATATCTGACACACAGATCTTCTGCTCTCTTCAGAAATGATCATGGAATAAGCTCTATTAATAAAAGGTATGGGCAGCATATTCAATATTTGGTTGCTAGACTGTGAATAGTACTCATTCAACCCCATCAAAAACTGCAATAGCCTTTGGTATTGGAAATGCTCAACATACTTCTTTGACTCCTCACAGCTACACACAAGGCAGGGCATAAGAGAATCAAACTCTGCCCAAAGTTCTATCAACATAGAAAGTAAGTTGACATAGAGGATATTCCTTGAGTCAAAGTGGCAATCTGTTTTGGAAGATACAACACACGACAGCCATTGACCTTATCAAACCTCTCTTTGAGGTCCATCCACACTTTGTGAGCACTTAAAGATATACCATGCTACTCAACAATTCAGTACTTACTGAATTTATGATCCATGAGAGTACTATGGAATTATATTTTCCCCATAATTCATGAAGAGTTATATCAAACTTCTCCTTAGTACCATCGACACCCTAGTTTACTTTTTTCAAGTAAACTCACACGCATTGTACTACTCCACAGTATCCAGTTAATTTGACTGAAATTAGAGAACTACCTGGGTATCGCATAGTTGAAGGAACAATGGATGATGTTGATCGATTAAGATAGGACCTCCTCCGATTGTTGTTGCACTTGTATTAATTTCTTCACTTTCGATTGCCATTGTTGAACAATAATCGAGCTTAGATGAAGAAGAACAAATGAAATGCAGTCGTTGACTATCGATTGAGCCCTAGTTTCAAAGATATCGAAAAATTGCTCTGACTTGCTCCAACTCAATTACTGGATGCAACTAAGACTCTAGGAACTTGATAACGATGCGTGGATCTTCAACGCGAGCTCTGATACCATGATGAAATCCTAGATCTAGATTGAGCTGCTGAACTATGGAGGTGAAGAAGCAGTACGCAGATACATAGAACAAAGTTATTCTCTTCATTTTCTGTTAAGTTGGTTTTACACTGTGCATTGGTATATATATATATATATATATACATACACTACCTAAGCTATTAGTTAAGTACCTACTTAACTAACTAATGCTCCACTAACTTAGCATAGCTGACATCCAGCCGTACATTCTAACACTATAACTAACACTCTAACTAACATTTCAACAAATATTCGATAACAACAAGTTTAGCCTTTAATTAGTAAAATTCTGCTCTTTGACTGCTACGTACATATAACAGATTTATGTACATTATACTTTTTGTTTCAGTATAAATATATTAAAATTTTCGAGACAAGTTAAGAGACATTTATATATGATACCTTTTGTATTCTTTATACTGCAGTTAGCATTAATACATCAGGCATCACTTCCATAGTCCAGACAAGTGAGAAAATGTTATTTTTAGTTTGAGCACACAGCTATGATGTCTGGATATATATAATTTGATAAACGATTTGGTAGGTTTGAACTTTAAATGCTGTGAGAGGCTGTTGCTTTTTATTCTTCTTATCGTCATAATCATAGCTCATCTTCATCATTATTAATATTTATCAGCGTTACTATTATTATTATTGTCATTGTCGTGAGCATCATCTTTATCTTTTTGTTAGAATAGAAATTATTTCTAAATGAAATGTTGAAAAGGGAAAACCCCCGTAAAATGAAACAAAACTTTACTTTTCTTCCAAAGAAAAATAACATTGCTAAATATAACAATTTTTCATAGGATACTAAATTGGTATACATAGCCTGAGAACATCAGGTTTTAGAGCAGGCTCCAATGTTAATAAGAAAAAAAATATATTGAACTTAATTCAACCCCAAAAGTTAATTCAATATTCAACAAGGACTCGAGTTTCCCATTCCAAGAGATGTAGTGGCGGGTTAAATGGGCTTGTCTGCATTATGATAGATTAATAAAGCATACACCTATTGCATAGTTGTTAGGAACATCCAACCACCAAGAGTTAGTGGCTGAATATAGTTGGGATACATACCTCTAATACCCTAAATCAAAATAACAGAAGAATAAAACGTTGATTGACACAAACTCATGTTAATGCTACTATAATATTACTGTATGCAGACCTGACATATTGTCTGCAGCACTTCATAAGTATATCTTTGATTACTCAAAGCTTAGCTGGTGACAGAGTGACATAGCAAGACAGCAAGTCATGAATTTGCTACTTACTACTACTCCATATTTATTATTCCTTACACGGCCATCTCAAGTATATTGAAAAAATAAGCGTATTCTTTCTGTAGTAATGATATACTTAAATGGTTATTAGTTGAACGACCAATTAAAATATGAAACCAAAGGCGTGTGAAATAAGCTTAGCACAAACCTTTTTCCGTAATTGTTTGAACAAAAAGTTTTAGACTCTTTTGCCAACTTCAGTTATTAATACTAAAGAAGGTAAATCTTAGTCAAACACAATTAATTTCATATCCAAACATATACAACGAGAAATAACGAAAGGTAGGAACATATTATATTTATTAATATCATAATCTTACATCAAACACGAGAGATGAGCTTACATCGGAAGCCAAAAAGAATTGTAAATGAAGGAGTAAAAAGGAAAAAGTGAAGCAACTGTTCATCCGCGAGAGATTCTTCTTTCCTCTTCTTATTTTTCTTGTTCTTCTTCCCTTGTCTGTTTCTCCTCCCTTTCTTGAAAAAGTCCCCCATATATATATATATATATATATATATATATATATATATATATATATATATATATATATATATATATATAGTTTCTAGAACTTCTATTCAATGGTCTTTGACCAACATGCTTTCCTGCGACGATCCCTTTCGTCATCACTCAAACACAGTATTGACTTGACTTTTGCTTTCGACGATTTGACCCCGAGGTCGGCCGAGGTGTTCTTTGCTATTTCACCACCTGGGCGGGATCCCAGTTTGGTCGACCACTATGGTCAGATTTTGACCCATACAGTTAGCCCTCCGTCCGTCGAGGTCGTCTTAGCGGGTTCAACGGGCGGACTCTATCGATTCGATAGTTAGGAGAAATCTTAATGTTTACGCCTTGAGAGAGGTTTTTATATGGAGTCGATGGCGTGACGCTTCAATGATACCTTTGGACCATCACATCCATTCGGAGTTGAACCGTTGTGTTGATTCGCAACATCGTTTGTAGTCACTGTCATTATGACACACGTTCCCTCTGGATTGAACCGTTTTTTGTGCCCTATCAGTTTTGATTGGCGACTCTCGGGTTTCCCGCTCAGGGCATTTATGTTCCTATAAATAGTGGGAAAATACCATTTTATTACCATACTTTTCGATCTATCAAAGGAATTTTGCGAGTTTTTACCTTCCCCGATCTTCAGATTTTTAATTCACTCTCCTATTAGTTGGAAATTTATTTCATCGTCTTCCCTCTTACTTCCCCCTGCTCATTCACTCCGTTCAATCGAGATAAATGGCTGGTGCCTCTTCCCGCGCTGACAGACTTGCAGAAGTTCTGGTGCCGGAAAATGATGCTCTTGCTCCCGGAGGAGTGGAGGTGGCGGAGGATGAGGGGGTTCCAACAACAGCCGAAATATTGCCCCATCCGGGGAAGCCATGGACCGATTTTAATAGCCCCTCCGGAGAGAAACCAGAGCATGTTCCCTCTATTATGGATGAAGCGGCGATTGCGGAGCTTAAGACCAAATGGGGGATTCCGCACCATGTTGAGATGTTGCCGGTGGTGGGAGATGATATTGTACATTTTGATCACCTAGGATATTGTGCGTTCTATGCATACCCGTTTATTGTCGGGTATACGCTTCTTCTCCCTTCGAAGTATGCCCAGCTCAACTTTCGTCGTACGTATACAAGTTGTTCCTCATGTTGCTCAAGTTCGCGGAGCTTACCAGTCGGAAGATCACTCTGGTGCATGTGCTCAACATTTTTGCCCCTCAACTTATTCGAGGCATGATGATCCACATACACCATCGAGGAACGAAGAGTTTGGTGGTGAAGATGGACGATAGATCCAATCGTCGTTTCTGGGAAAGCTACTTTTTATGTGCGGACCGAGCACCTTGTGACGGACTCTGCAGGGCTCCCTGAGAGGTGGAACTTCGCACGTAAGTTTTTGTATCTCCTGTCAGAGTGGTGGTCAACCATTTTTCTTTGGGCAGTATTGTTAAATCGTTTTTACTTTTGCCTCCTACGCCTGTTGTCGAAATCTGCGAATGGGTGAATGCCATTCTTCCCATGTGGTGGGGGTTCGCGAATAGGCGTCCTTCTATGAGAAATACGGGCGTAAGCCTCTTACTGGTAAGTCGACTTGCCGCAGCTTCTCTGTTTTTTCGCCTTGCAATTTGACCTTGTTGCTTACACGACCATTACCGTTAATAGGGAGAGTGCAAAGGGCGAGGGCTCCTCCGCTTGCATTCCATCGACCGATGTCTTCTGCTCGGCCTACACCGAGGTCTACAACCCGACCTATAGCAAGGTCTACTCAAGTTGAACCTACGACGGAGCCGTATGCATGGAAATTGTTCCCCAATCTGGGATGCCGGCTCCTACTACTCGCTCAATAGGTGAATTTTCCCGTGCTGAGGATGGGGGGGTTCATCGAAGGGACGGCGAGTGGAGTCCGAAATGGCTTCTCCAGCCGTAGTATATATTCAGAGGGCAACCTTCTCTTGATGGTGTCTGAAATGGGTGGTGATGCTAACCTGGCCGCAGAGGTAGACCCGGCGATCGAGACCAACCCGACGACAGAGGCTTCGTCTGCTATGATTGATCAACAGGCTACTGTGACGGGAAGTCGGGGTCCCGAGGCTGCTATTGCCACTTTGGGCGAACCTTCGTCTTTCGGATTGAATCGTGCTTCTTCTTCAGCCGTAGAGAGGGGAAAGAGTGTCATGGTCGGCGACTACGAGTCAGAATCCGATCTTGATCTTGATGATGTTAGAATGTTCAAGGAGGGCTTTACCTATACGGACACGAAAGACTTGGTATCGCAGTTTGACCTTTTGTGCTCTGCCAAAGAGTGTGAGGCTCTTCGTGACATTCCGTGATGTTGATTTGATGCATGAAGTGGTCGCTTTGGGCTTTCTTTTGTGTTCCTTTTGTTTTTGGTGACCTTGGCCTTTACCGACTCTTT
This sequence comes from Nicotiana tabacum, assembly GCF_000715075.1. NCBI lineage: Eukaryota > Viridiplantae > Streptophyta > Magnoliopsida > Solanales > Solanaceae > Nicotiana > Nicotiana tabacum. The sequence goes on along the minus strand of NC_134087.1, from coordinate 139,912,927 downwards.
TCTTCTTTTTGGGCTTTCAATCGTACATGCTGGAGATTGAAAGTGCTCGCAGGGCCGACACTCGGGCCAAAGATTTTCTGATGATGTTAGAGAAGTATCAGCGTTACCGCAACAAGTGCCGTGAGATGCACGATCGGCTCAGGGTGAACGCCGGTAGTCAATCTCTCGGGGAGGAACTAGAGAAGAAGGATAGGAGTTGATGCAGTCTATTCGTAGGAATAGCAAGCTCGAGGAGCTACTTCGTGTAAAGGATGAAGAACTTGAGTTGGGAAAAGGCTCACCATAGAGTGTGAGCATCTTCAGGTGAAGGTGTTGTCGTTGCAGTCCGAGTTGGATCAAAATGCCATCAGAGTTGAGGCTTTGGGTGCAGAGTGGATGGGGAAATTAACCGAGTTGGAGAGTGCCGAGAGTGATTGGGTGTCATCTTCAACAAGGGATGCAGCATCGGAGGACACTATCCGCATCCTGCAATCCGAGAAGAAGTCTGAGAGGGCGATGGATACACTGAGGGAGGCGAGGCTTGAAGAGCACATTGGCGAAATTGACCGGGAAGCTTCAAACTGGGAGAACAGGTCACTGCTCTTGAGGCCAAAAAGGCGCAATTGTTATCCCAAGTCGAATCTTCTTCCGCCGCTATTCCTCGCCATTTGCACGAGTTTTGGGTCCATGCCAAAGCACAACGGGACATATACAAGAGTTTGTGGGAAGTGGACAATATTTCTGAGGCCGCTTATGAAGGATCTTGGGCGAAGGCATGAGAGGCTCGTGTTAACTGTGGCTACGATCCTGCGACACCGGAGGCCGGCGAGGATGTTGATGCTGAGGAGGAATTTCCTGGAGATGGTGATGGGGAGAACGGCGGTGATGACGCTGAGTGAAAAGTTGTTACCTTAGTCTGTTTTTTTTTCTTGTCTTTTCTTTTTTTGGCCATGTATAATCTGCGGCCATTTGCGTAACTGTCTAAATAAAAGGGGTTTTTTTCATTGTACGTCCTTTGTATTTCTTTCCCTTACCCTTGCTTTACACTTTTATTTGGTGTAGACTTTCATATTTTTGTATAGTGAATTCCAGACTTTTTAGGGAAACCAATTTTAGCTGGACCGAGTAGGATTTCTTCGCGTGAGTCCGAATGTAGTCTCTTTGGATTCGCATAGTTGGGTGAGATTGACTTTTGACTTGTCGCTTTAAGTGGATTCATCTTTGACTCAAACGAGGTTGTATTCAGATTCGTTGTTTTGGATGAAGTCAGTCTTGACTTGAGTCATTCAAGTGGGATAGAACTGTTGTTGATTTGGGCGAAGTCGCTCTTTTCATATATATTCGAGCGAGGTCGAACCTGGATCTTGTGGCGAAATCAATTTCTTAGTAAGTAAAAAAAATGTCTAATGACGACCGATGGCTGCAAAGGCGTTATTGACAGTAAGACTGGGATGTTAGTCCGTATAATTCGAGCGAGGCCAAACTCTCCTTTTTATGATGGCCCTTTGCCGTAGGGGTGTTATTTCGAGCTAATGTCGTAATGTTAACCCGTTATGGTTCGAACGAAGTTGAATTCTTCTCTTTGGCGATGGTTTTTGGCCGTAGGGGTGTTATTTCAAGCTAATGTCAAAATGTTAACCCGTTATGGTTCGAACGAAGTCGAATTCTTCTATTTGGTGATGGCCCATTGGCCGTAGGGGTGTTATTTCGAGCTAATGTCGAAATATTAACCCGTTATGATTCGAACAAGGTCAAACTCATCTCATAGGGATGGCCCTTGGCCGTAGCGGTGTTATTTCAAGCTAATGTCGAAATGTTAACCCATTATGATTCGAACGAGGTTGAACTCCTCTCTTTGGCGATGGTCCTTGGCCGTAAAGGTGTTATTTTGAGCTAATGTCGAAATGTTAACCCGTTATGATTCGAACGAGGTCAAACTCTTCTCTTTGGTAATGGCCTTTGGCCGTAGGGGTGTTATTTCGAGCTAATGTCAAAATGTTAACCCGTTATGATTTGAATGAGGTCAAACTCTTCTCTTTGGCGATGGCCCTTGGCCGTAGGGGTATTATTTCGAGCTAATGTCAAAATGTTAACCCGTTATGATTCGAACGAGGTCGAACTCTTCTCTTTGGCGATGGCCCTTGGCTGTAGGGGTGTTATTTTGAGCTAATGTCGAAATGTTAACCCGTTATGATTCGAACAAGGTCGAACTTTTCTCTTTTGTTACTCAATTTTTCTTTTCTTTTTTGGGATAATTGTGGGTGTCCCCTGGGGAGTCCATTTTTGCTTAACTTCTGCATTTCTTGGGTGAGTCCTAGTTTGCTTAATTTCTGCATTTCCTGGGTGAGTCCAAGTTTGTTTAATTTTGTTTGACTTAGGGAGTATGATGACGGGGAGTATAAAATGTTGTTGCTTCGATAACTAGGGGGTGCAGTATGCGTTCATTTCATGTATATATTGGAATTTCTCTGTATCTAGCCCCTTCATTGTTCGGCCTGGAGAGCTCGTCGGTAGGCGGGGCAATGAATTATACCTTGAACTTAGAGACATCCCCCTCCTCGCCTTGTTAAAAACCTCCCCTAGAAAACCCAATTGGGACCAAACCCAGGTGAGGTAAATAGAGTATGACTTGAGGGGCATTATTTTTCAGAAGTTGAAGTGTTTAAGGTGGCGACATTCCAGTTGTTTTGTAGTAGTTTTCCTTCTATTGTCTTTAGTTGGAATGATCCATTGCTCACTTACCCGTGCGATGCTTGTGTTCCTATTTAAACTAACAATAGAGGGTAAACCAGAATGAGATTTTCCTTACCTCGATCCAATGAGTCGGTGAACGAGGGTAGCCTTATAGCGCTCCTTGTTCTGCCTGGTATTTAAATAGTTGATGGAATGGTGGTTTTAAGATTTGGCGGCCATATTCAACTTTCTTTTTCTTTTTTAGAGACCCCCTAACTCTGCGTGAGTTGGGTTCACCTTAAGTGCTGTGGTGTTGAAATCCAGTCCCGATTCGATCTCGTCTGATTCAAACCCACAACTAGGGAGACATGTCGTACTTTGTTCATGGATCATCCGATGTGCGGGGGGGTGTGAGAGTAGTGAAGTATGTGCCCATTCTCTTACAGAATTGTGCATCAGGTGTCGTCCTCTCATGTGGGCTTTGCGTGGATATTGGTTGTAACTTCTGCTTTTGTGTAGAAGCATGATCTGAATCAGCATGTGAGGTTTACTTATCACTGTTTCGGGTGGGTGGTTACATTTTGCCGGTTTTGGATCTAAAGGAAACTAGGGAATTTGGCTAAGAAATCCCCACAGATGGCGCCAAATTGTTTGAACAAAAAGTTTAAGACTCTTTTGCCCACTTCAATTATAAATACTAAAGAAGGTAAATATTAGCCAAGCACAATTAATTTCAGATCCAAATATATACAACGAGAAATAACAAAAGGTAGGAACATATTAGATATATTGATGTCATAATCTTTGTATTGGGCAAAATCGGAGGGTCCAATTTTTGGTCACTACGATGCTTCATAAGCACGTTTCTATGGGCTCGAGATTATGGTCGAGATTAACACCCGAGGGGTTATCGACGTCAAGTCTCAAGGCAGTGCGGACTAATTAAATTATGATGAAAAGGTGGGAGGTTCCCAAGGCACGCGACTAGAGCTGACAAAGTCTAGTAGGCTAGTTCAGACCCGAATCAGGGCATTAAATGGTTGTACCAGCCCTATATCTTTTCTATAAATACATTTGTACTATGTTGGGATTCCCCCTCATAAATAAAAGATATCTTTGTCATTTCGTAAGGGATCGGATGCTCAATATTGAATATACAAGAACATTCTCTCTGCTCTCTAACATATTCTCTTGATCTCATTACTTGCTTTTATTACTTATATCCATTGTGTTCTATTTATTGTTCTTCATTTATTGCTTATTATTGACCATAAAGAGCCGTCATTGATTTTATTATAACTATTAGTCATCCATAGACTACCCTCGGCGGGACATCAGACTCGACCCCGAGGCCCCGAATAAGTAAGCTCGAGGCCCCGATTGACAGCTATTCGGTTTGGTTATCATCTTGTTTTCAAGCTCTTATCTTGTTTCCAAGTCTTTCACCTAGTATCTATTGCCTAAATAACTAGCATAAAAATATATCACGTATTTTTAGAACCACAAAATCAAATCTAATTGTAATTACTATTTCAAGGTAAACAGTTTGGTGGCTACCGTGGGGCTAAAAATAATAGTGATTATTTTCTTACTGGTTTTACTACATAACGCAAGTTACTTTTCACACTTTTTCTTGTCCAAGATCTTTGATCTCAGGTCCAAATGTCTAACTCAGTGAATGAATATGAAAACAATGGTCTTGAGGACCACGAGGAGAATGGTGTAGTTGTTCCAGGTATCGGCGCACCACCACTAAACCCTAGGGACGCGCCAGAGCCAATACCCGCAGATGTGGTCTCACGCGATGCCCAACACATCGATATAAGCTCCCACATTAACAGGAGCGTATATCAAGGAGACCAACAAGAAGCTGAGAAAACCCAAACTAGGGAAGAATGGGAGGTTAGCCTTCACGTTATTTTTTAAATGTTACAGGCACAACAGCTGGCGATTGCTCAGCTACAAAGTCACCAGAAAACTCCCAGCACGGTAGCACCGGGGATGGCTCCCCCAGCCGAACAAATACCAGAAAGATCAAGCAACAACGGGTCGGCAGCCGACCCCGCCATAGTAAAGATGCTCGAGGACCTCACAAAGAGGATCGAGTTGGGCGAAAAGAAAATAGAAGCCAACGACAAGAAAGTAGAGACCTACAATTCTAGGGTCGATCAAATTCCGGGTGCACCCCGATTTTGAAGGGTGTAGATTCGAAGAAGTTTGTACAAAAGTCATTCCCGCATGAAGCTGCTCCAAAACTCATTCCAAAGAAGTTCAGAATGCCCAACCTTTCGAAGTACAACTGAACCTCGGACCTCAACCAGCACGTCACTACTTATACTTGTGCAGTGAAGGGCAACGACCTAAGGGACGATGAGATCGAGTCCGTCCTGCTAAATAAGTTTGGAGAGACTCTTTCAAAAGGGGAAATGATGTGGTAACACAAACTGGACCCCAACTCAATAGATTCATTTTCCATGCTGGCAGAATCTTTCATAAAGGCACATGCTGGTGCCATCAAAGTAGCTACAAGGAAATCCGACGTCTTCAAAATCAAGCAGAGGGAGAACGAGATGCTATGAGAATTCGTATCTCACTTTCAAATAGAATGAATTAAACTACCACCGGTCTCTGACAATTGGGCAGTGTAGGCCTTCACTCAAGGTTTGAACGAGCGAAGCTCGGTAGCTTCGAAGCAGCTGAAGCAGAACTTAGTCGAATATCCCGCCGTGAATTGGTCGGACATCCACAACCGATACCAGTCAAAGATCAGGGTCGAGGACGACCAACTAGAAGCCCCCTCGGGCTCGGTGTATCCTAGCAGGATTCCGGCAAAGGAGTCAAAGTCGAATAAAGAAAGATACCAACCATACATTGAATATAGAAGAAACACCCCAAGGCGCAACATACCCCGTAATGATCGGAGGATGGACTGAGGCCAGAATCCTCGGGGACTTGGTAATAGAGCTGGAATCGATAGGCACACAGGGTCGACGGAGACGCACCGCATATCGGAATACAACTTCAACGTTGACATTTCAGACATCGTATACGCCATCAGTAAAATCAGAGACACCAGGTGGCCAAGGCATGTACAATCAGATCATTCGCAAAGAAATCATAACTTAGTGTGTGAATTTCACAGCAAGCATGACCACAGGACCGAGGATTGCCGGCAACTCTGGGAAAAGTATCCCGACTACTCAGCAAAGGTCACCTCCGAGAATTCCTCAGCGATCGGGCCAAAAATCAGTTCTGGAAAAAAGAGGCGACCAAGAAGAATGAAGCAAATGAGCTACAACATGTCATCCATATGATCTTAGGAGGCATCGATGCTCCACAAGAACCCATGATCAAAAGAACAAAAATATCCATCACCAGAGAAAAGCGAACTCGAGGTTACATACCCGAGGACGCTCTCACATTCAGCGATGAGGGTATTGAGACCTTGTCTCAGCCTCACAATGACGCACTGGTAATCTCTTTTCTTGTAAATACATTTCAAATTAAATGTGTACTTATGGATCCAGGTAGCTCGGCCAATATCATCAGGTCGAGGGTGGTAGAGCAGCTGGGACTGCTTGACCAATCGTGCCTGCCTCTCGAGTCCTCAACGGGTTCAACATGGCGAGCGAAACAACAAAAAGGGGAAATCACCCTCCCAGTCAACATGGTCGACACAACCCAAAATGCCAAATTTCATGTCATCAAAGGAGATATGAGGTACAACACCTTGTTCGAAAGGCCATGGATACACTACATGAGAGCGGAAACATCTACCCTCCATCAAATGATGAAGTTCCTGACAAAGGATAGGATAAAAATCATTTACAGGAAGCAGCATGCAGCAAAAGAAATGTTCGCAGTGAATGATGTGGCACCGACACCAATACCTCCACCACCGAAGGAGCCAAAGGATAAGCAAACAATAAAATAGCGATACAAGCTACATTTTTGGCTACGCCCGACCAAACAAAATGAAGGACCATACCGAGTCCTCATAACAAACGATTGAATCACATCAAGGTCCGAAGCACCATCAACATTAAGGTATGGTCGTCTCCCTTTTTTCAATTATATTTTATCCTAACCTAAACTCAGGTATCTAATCGAAACGGCCAAAGTGCTTTCCTACTCGAAGACCATAGGTTCCGAAAGCATGCGTTGCACTCTTTTCCTTCGACCGGGTTTTTATCCCAAGAAGGGTTTCACCGGCAAGGTTTTTAATGAGGCAACATCTATATTCTACCTAAGGAAGACTCAACAAGTATTCAAGGCTTCCTTTTCAATTAACCTCGAATACTGGGGGGCATCCCCCCGGAAGATCACCTCTTCGGAGAAGCCAAGATGTGCTGAATGGGGTCTCGATAGGAAAATAATGTACCGGGCCAAACGATCAAACAAACCGTGTCCGTATAGAATAATTGAGCCCTTAATAGCAAAAACATGTATACTTTTACCAAGTAATCAAAGAATACTTTCCAAAGCATTCTGCATTTCAAAGAAGCTCGGTATTTTTGCAAAAATGGCTCTAGAGCCAAAACGTCCCGAATAATCTAGGACTAGCATCAACAATTTGAAGTCGTATGACCTCTGGGTTGGAGCTTCAAACTCGTAAGCCCTCAATGAGGCAACATAAAGTTCACAGGAACAGTTACTAAGCCAAAAACGTCCCGAACACTCGAGGACTAGCATCAACAATTCGAAGTCGTATGACCCCCGAGTTGGAGCTTCAAACTCGAAAGCCCTCAATGAGGCAACATCAAGTTCAGAGGAAAGGCTACAAAACCGAAAAACGTCCCGAACACTCGGGGACTGGCGTCAACAATTCGAAACCATATGACCTCCACGCCAACATCAAAGTTCACGAAACGGCTCCAGAGAAAAAAACGTCCCAAATACTCGGGGACTGGCATCGAAAACCCAAGGCCACACGACCTCCGGTGATAAACTCTAAACTCGTATGCCCTCAATAAGGTAGTACCAAGTTTACAAGAAATGGCTCCCGAGCCAAGAAATTTTCGATGACTCAGGGACTGCCGCCAATAGCCACCCCCATCGACTTATCAAAAACCCGAGGCCATAAGACCTCAAGTGGGAAGCCTCGGTCTTGTAAGACCGATATAAGGCAGTAACTGAAACTGTAAGACCTCAAGCAAGGCATTAACCACACTTTTACCAAGTGACCAAAACTGTAAGACCTCAAGCAAGGCATGAACCATACTTGTACCAAGTAACCAAAACTGTGAGACCTCAAAGGCATGTAAAATTTGTAAGGCCTTACAAAAGGCATAATCCCGATCTTAACGTTAAGGCTATATATCGAACTTGTAAGACCCCTAAAAAGGCATACCTTCGTTATAGACACCGAAACTAATTAACTCGGGAACTAAAAGGCTTCGGCCAAACACAATGACTACGGTCACAAGGCTGTACCAGCCAAACTAACGCGACTCGGGGATGCCCAACCGTCGCTATAAAATCACAAGTCTTCAATTACTTCGAAAATACTTCGAAAAGAACCGGTTAAACAAGCTACCTTTGACATAGGCAAAAGAGCTTCGACCATGTCAACTCCAAACTATAGGCTTTGAGATACTCAGCCACCAAGCCAAACCTCCCGAGGTGCTCGATCATCGCAATATAACGGCTCACAATCGAGGTTTTATTAAACCGTCGAAGAGTCAGGCAAACACAACTTCAAAAAGTCCTTAACGAGGTAAAAACAAAGCCTAATAGAGGTCATACCGACCCAATGCATAAAATCCACTGTTGCCAGCCCACATAAAAGATTGTACCGACCTAATGCGTATGAGCCACTGCCGCCAGCCCATACTAGAGGTCATACCGACCCAATGTGTAAGAGCCACTACCACCAGCACATATAAAAGGTCGTACAGACCAAATGCGTAAGAGCCTAAGGGCCAGCCTTTAATTCAAAAACTTAAGGATCAATGAGTTCGAATCTAAATCCGACTCGGAGACTGAACCCGGAACAGTTAATTGAATACGCGTAGGAGCAAAAGCGTAAGAGATTAAACGTTGGCTTATACTAAACGGTCGTACCGACCAAGCACATAAGAGCCTACAGGCCAGATCAACGAGCCCCAGGGCCGTATCACAAACCTAAGGGTTCTCTTAACTCGAAAACCAATTCATCTGGCTGACGACTGACAAATATCAAGGCAAAAGGAAATGCATGAAAAATAAAACCACGAGGCTTCCTTTTATACATGTATGCGAGAGAATACAAGCTTCATTAACAATGTTCTTTGAAAGCACTATACACAAAATAAGAAAGGAATGGCCTAATCTACGTCCCCCTCGGGGACTATGGTCTGCCGGCCTCCTTTTCGCCACCTTCGGCATCTGACAAAGCTTGTGTGTATAGGATTTTCTACTCGTACTCTATCAAATTCTAGTATAGTTTATGATATCGTCCCACAGAGATTGGACAATCTAAGCTACAGACTTGTAATATTTTGAATACTATTTGAGAGAACCGAATTGATGAAAGGTGTGTTTGAAATTATAAAATTAAGACAAATTTCTTCCGAAAAGTTTATATATAAAAAGAGTTGGGAATCATTGAATTAACTTGATATATCATTGCAATAAAATATCAGTTTCATACGTATTTCTCTAAAGAATAATTTCTTATTGCTAATACAATTATATGTTTACACTAAGAAATAAATAAATAATTAACACTCCGTGAGGTTATGACAATTAATTGATTTAAAGCAAGTGATGATTAAACTGAAATATCTTGCCTGAATTGTGCTCAAGTGTAGTAAAAACTTCGTGAGAATATTTTTACTAGAAAATCAATAATCTTGCATTCAACAATTTCTCCGTGAGAATTAAAACTGAGGAAAGCAAGATTACAGACTTGAAACAATAATCTTACTAAAAATTACTTTGACTTTAACATTATGTGCTCAAGTGTAGTAAAAACTTCAGAGAATATATTTTCTAGAAAATCAATAATCTTGCCTTCAACAATTCCTGTGTGAGAATTAAAACCGAGGAAAGCAAAATTACAGACTTGAAATAATAATCTTACCAAAAATTACTTTCACTCTAATATTCTATTCATCAGTTATTATATATTAATTTTGCTCCGTGAGAATTACAAAATTAATATAAGAATAACTAAGATATGAAATATGTAGATGTGATAATAATGATTAAAAAATCATCATTCCATCACAATATGAAATGTAAATAGAGTTTCAGGCCAAGAATGTATTGAAACTGAGATAGTATTATAATTATATCAAGCTTCATCAACTATCCCCACAAAAACAAATACTCCATTATGAAGTAAGAAAAGCTAAAAAATACTTTCAAAAGTCTAAGAATATTTTTATTACAAAGAGAAATACTAGAGGAAGAGACTAAGATTACTCTTCTCTTTCTCTTTAGAAACGTAAAAAAAACTAGATAGAAAATTGGATACAAAGTGAGGATGTTCTTTCTTCTACAAATATATGCCTATTTATAGGAAAATTTCTACAAGACCTTGGTGAGAATTTTCAAGATAATATCAATATACCATATGGCATTGATGAGAAATTGACATGACAATTTGTCATGAAATTTTGGTGAGAATTTGCCATAACTTTTGTATCTCTTGACTTTGTGTAGTCTTAGATGAAGTTGTCAGAGATGTATCCTTCTTCCTTGAACTGTAGGTTCTTTCTTTTTCCCTTTTTCCAAGTATTCTTTTACCTGCAAGAATTGTTAGAAAAGTGCGAGAATAGGATATAAATTGGTCATGTTTTATATCTAAAATATTATATTTTTTATTAAAATATAAGAATAATTTATATCCATCAAATACCCCACACTTGAATTTTTGCTCGTCCTCGAGGAAAAGAATTTTAAAAAAACAAATATATTTCTAATTTTTTGTTTAAAATTATGGCTACTCTTGTAAAATGAAAATTTAATCAAATAAAATCTATCATGCTTTCAAACTTTTTAAATTTTCTATATTTATCAAATCTTTACCTTGTTTTTACTTTTATTTTTATTCAACAAAAATTGTACCTTCTTTCTTTTTGAGACTTCTCTGAAATTGATAACTTTATGATCATTTGCATTGAGTACTCTTCATCTTTTGTCCATAGGCTTGCTCTTTATGTCTATCTCCACTAATGTAGACTAAATACTGATTTCTAAAATCTTTTAGGACTTTTTCTGGCTTGTAATATTGGCTTCATGCTGGTAGGTTAAAGGTTATATTTGTAGTGACTTGCCTTTTTTAGTTTTGAAGTAGAATATTTCTTAGATCCGACTTTCCAAATATTTGCTATTGATTTTTTTTTTGTCTACTTATAATGCTTGAACATAAGATCAATCTCTCATTTTTTTTCTTTAATTCTGATTCTTTTTCAAAATGAGCTCCAAACTTATTTTCTGAAAAAGGACTTTTCAAATAATAAGCATGAATGTGATATCTAAATTTGGTCATACTTAGGTATCAAAAGAAAAAATTAGGTCTTCAAGCTTTAAAATAGATGCTAGGGATTTATTTTTTTTGTAGTAAATTTTTGTGCAATATCTAGAAAAGACTGAGGTAAACAAAGAAAGCCTAAATTCATATTTCAAAAATCAGTGCTGTCTAGGATTTCGCCTCGAAAGAAATTTGGGGCAAGTTCTAGCATATAGATTATAAGTTCTACTTGCTTTTGAGCATAATGCTTCTCAATCTCAGAATGTCTTGCCATGTTTTGAAGATATTTATTCTTGCCTTCATAAAAATAAACTTAAAAACATGAAAGTTAAGTGGTAAATATAAAAAATATATATTTGATATAGAATGATAAGAGTTTTATTTTGATAAATTAACACTTTACAAGGGGCATAATTATTAAAAAAGATCTAATATATATACATACATATATATATACATATATATATATGTGTGTGTGTGTGTGTGTGTGTGTGTGTGTGTGTGTGTGACGACCCAACCAGTCGTCTCATGAGTTACCGCTCCGTTTCCCCAATTTCAGCTTCTTTATGCTTCGTTATCCATGTTTTTGTGGTATCGGGTTGGTCAGATCGAGTCCAGAATGAGTTTGGTGAAGTTTGAGACACTTAGTCTCTTTTAAGAAGGCTTAAGTTGGAAAAGTCAACCGGATGTTCACTTATGTGTTAGAAGGTTCGAAAGTGAGTTCTGATAGTTCGGTTAGCTTCGGGAGGTGATTTGTGACTTAGGAGCGCGATCGGAATGGGTTTTGGAGTTGTAGAGAAGATTTAGGCTTAAATTGGCGAAGTTGATATTTTGGCGATTTCCGGTTGATAGGCGAGATTTTGATATAGGGGTCGGAATGGAATTCCGAGAGTTGCAGTAGCTTCGTTGTGTCATTTGGGATGTGTGTACAACATTTCAGGTCATTCGGACGAGATTTGATAGACTTTTTGATCGAACGCATAATTTAAGAGTTCTTGGAGTTCTTAGGCTTGAATCCTATGTTAAATTGGTGGTTTGATGTTGTTGTGAGTGTTCCGAAGTTTTGAACAAGTTTGAACGATGTCATGGGATGTGTTGGTGCAATTGGTTTGAAGTTCTGGGGTTTCGGGTAGGTTCCGAGATGTTTTAGGCCGAAAATCATAGCTATAGCCGGTCCAGAAGGATTGCAGGCCTCGGAACCCACCAGCGCGGTCCGCACCAAATGAAGTGCGGCCGCGGTAGGTGCTGTGCGGACCGCACAAAATGCAATGCGGCCGCGGTGGGGAACATTTCACCAGTCCTAATTCGGAAGCTCATATCGTTTGATCTACACGGAATTTTGAGATGATTCAAAAACAAAAGTTGTAGCCCTTCGTGTCTAGTTTTCAGAACGGTAAAGATATCGCCATTTGGACATCTGTAGTGAACGTTATGGCCAAAATATTAAAGTCTGTTATTGCAGATGAAAACCTGTGCGGCCGCAGTTGTTTTTGTGCGGACTGCACTGGTTTTGTGCGGACCGCGGTCGTTTTTGTGCGGTCCTCAAAGGTGGAAATCCGTGGGGTACTCTATAAATACGAGGTTTTGGGTTTTATTTAATATTTTGACCTAGAGAGCTCGGATTTTGGCGATTTTTCGAAGGTTTTTCAAGAAATTTATCAAGATAAGTGATTCTAACTCAGATTTGGCTAGAATACATGAATCTATTATTGAATTCATCATTTAATTCGTGATTTGGGATAAAATTTGGGAAGAAAAGTTGTGGAATCTTCCAAAAATATAAAATGATGATTTGAAGGATCAATTGGTACCGGAATTGGATAATTTTGATATGGTTAGACTCGTGAGGGTATGACGATTCTGAAAATGTAAGTTTTACCCTATTCCGAGTCGTGGGCCCGGGGCTCGGGTTTTGTAATTTTTGGAATCGTGCCCTTTGTTGATTGTTCTCGCTTGGGCTTTGTTCCCTTAGCATATTGTGATGTATTCGTTCTAATTTTGGATAGATTCGACGCGCGTGGAGGCCAATTTGAGGGGCAAAGGCTCGCGAGCTAGAGATTTAGCTGGTTCGAGGTGAGTAATTATTGTAAATGATGCTCTGAGCATTTGAAACCACGGATTTGCACATCGTAGTGCTATATTGAGGTGAGACACACGCTTGATGACGAGCGTGGGGTCGTTCACTATTGGGGATTGTGACTTGGTCCGTCCCGATTGATGATTTTACCGTGTATTTGACTGAAACTTATTTGCTATCATCATGATTTGGGTTGATTGCCATATTTGGGCTTTGTGCCAACTATTGGAACACTTCGGGGATATTTATTACTATTTCCTCACTGTTTTGACTTATTACTTGAACTTAGTCATGTTATTTTCCACTATTTTACTACTCAGCCATTTTTACTCAGTTTTGAGACTTAAAATGATATTTTAAATAATGTTTTGGGCTGAGAAATACTGTTTTACTACTGCCTGAGGGGCTTGTGATGATTTTTGGACTGAATAAGGCCGATGGCCTAGTTGTGAGAATACACTGATACTGATATGAGGCCGAGGGCCTGAGATGCATATATATGCCACGAGGTGGATTGATTGATATGAGGCCGAGGGCCTAGATTTGATGCCACGAGATGGCTTGATATTGCGCTTTGGCCACAAGAAGCCCCTCTCGGAGTCTGTACACCCCCAGTGAGCGCGAGTACCCATTGTGATGTGAGATCGAACCCGAGGGGCTAATATTGTTCTAAGATTGAGCTCGAGGGGCTGGGACTATTCTGAGATGTTGCCCGAGTGGCGGATTCGTTGATACTGTGCCCGAGGGGAGAACTTCTATTTGTTTACTTACCTGTCAATTTCTTGTTTTACTTGTTGCAAAGGGATTTTACTTGACTCCTCACTGTTTTACTATTTTAAGTAATTTTTACTACTTCAGTATAGAATGCCTTGTGTTTTACGTGTTTTATTACTTTCAGTCGTTATTTACATTAGTTACTCACTGAGTTGGAGTACTCACTTTACTCCCTGCACCTTTGTACAGATTCAGGCGTAGCTGGTATCGCTCCTGAGTGCTGATTCCTCCAGTTCTAAGCGGTTTTTCGGAGACTACGAGGTAGCTGTTGGCGTCCGCAGCCCCGTGTCTCTACTTCTCTATCATTTCTATTTCCTTTCAAACACTTGTAGTAGTTTATGACTTTAGCAGACTAGTATCATGGTTTAGAGATGCTCGTGACTTGTGACACCCTGGTTAGGGCTGTGTCGGGTTGGACTTTCTGCATTTTTATCGATATTTCCGCTATTTAGTATTGTTTAAATCATGTTTAGACTATTTTTATGTTGATTAACTACTTTAAAAGCTGAGTGGGGTTGAACTGACTAGCCTTGTCTTCACGAGAGGCGCCATCACGACTGGGTTTGGGGTTAGGGTCGCGACAAGTTGGTATTAGAGCCTAGGTTACATAGGTCTCACGAGTCATAAGCAGGTTGAGTAGAGTCTCACGGATCGGTACGGAGACGTCTGTATTTTTCCTCGATTGGCTTCAGAACCTTTAGGTGAACTTCACATTCTTGAATTTTTATCGTGCGTCCTTTGATTCGGCTTGAAATGTAACTCTTTGAATTCCTTCCACGCGTTCATGTGCGCGCTTGAGCGCTCAGTATCAGATGTGCATCGATGGATTGTGATTCCCCGATCGAGGGGCGAGACGTGATCTCTGTGAGTTGATGTTAGGCCAGTCTGGAGGACTTGAGGCCAGATCTTTGCCTATAGCTTGAGCACCGAGGTGCTGATTGTGTGAGCAAGTGTCTTCGAACTGATATGTTCGGTAGTGTCCCTATTAGTGGAAGTGATGGCTGCATGGCTATGTGATGAGTATGTTGTGACTGCGAGATGTATTCTTATGAATTGGAAGCGATGAGAAGGGTCTGTTGGAGGATAGAAGAACTATTAGGTGCTTGATTTTCATCTTGATTTGAGGTATAGCCCCGAGTTATGGGTGTGCGAAGAGTCTTTTCATGTGTCCTAGTTGGGAGTGAAGTAAATTTCATATTGCGGTATGAGTTCAGACTCAGGAAGGATAAGTGACTGCGTAATGTTTGTGACAATGGAAGGTATACAGAAATGTTAGTTGAAGATAAGGTAGGTGGGTTATCTCCTGCGAAGTGTTCCGAGGTTGTGTGATCCTTATGTGTCTTTTAGAAGGTCTCATTTACAAGTGAAATATAAGTGTTGAAATTTGAATTTTGAGTCTCTTAAGAGAGTGGGCTTGACTGTTGCAAGGATGAATGTGAGATTTGCAGAAGATTCAAGGTACCAGATGGTCTGTGTTTCACGAGTTTATGAAGGTTTGAGTTTAATTTCACTATGGTATTGAGGCAACAATAGAGTATATACGTTATGAGTTATTGTGTGTGTTTTGGTCTACGACTTCGAACCAAGTGGGGGAGTTTGCTATTGATTAAGCTATTGCACGATTATGTGCTATGTTGGTTCCGGTTTGAGTCATTTGGGTAAATCAGTTATGGCCTATGGAGGTTGAGACCGAGGATGGCTCGGGTAAAGGAAAATTTTTGACGAAGATCATATTATGCTTCATAGGTATGTGAGAATCACAGAATATCTTGAGTTGTTATGAGTGTGGCGAGATGGGCCACATGTGGAGGTAGTGTCCTCGTCATATTGCTAGTTCGTCCCAGCTGAGGATTCAATCATCGGCTTCAGCGCCAGCTTCTTCACCACCACCCGCTCAGCCAACTAAGGGTGGGGGTCAGTCAGCCAGGGTTCTCCCTGAGGGGGGTCGATCAGGGGGCGGTCATGCCCGTTTCTCTGCCATCCCAGGCAGACCCGAAGTTATTGCTTCAGATGCTGTTATCACATGTATCGTTACAGTCTGTCACAGAGATACCTCTATATTATTTGATCCCGGTTCCACCTTTTCTTATGTGTCATCATACTTTGGTCGTTATTTGGGTACACCCCAGGAGTTTCTTGCTTTACCTGTTCATGTATCTACCCCGGTGGGCGATACTGTTGTTGTAGACCGTGTGTACCGGTCATGTGTGGTGACTATTGGGGGTCTGAAGACCCGAGTGGATCTATTGCTATTGAGAGTGGTGGATTTTGATGTTATTATGGGCATGGACTGGTTATCTCCATGTCGTGCTATTTTGGACTGTCATGCTAAGACAGTTACTTTGGCTATGCCGGGTGTGTTGCAGATTGAGTGACGTAGTGTGACTGATTATGTTCCTAGTAGAGTGATCTCTTTCTTGAAGGCCCAGCGTATGTTTGGCAAGGGTTGCCTTTCATATCTGGCGTTTGTGAGGGATGTCAGAGCTGAGACTCCCAGTATTGATTCCGTCCCAGTTGTGAGGGATTTTTTCAATTTGTTTCCTGCAAACCTGCCGGGCATGCCACCGGACAGGGATATTGATTTTGGTATTGACTTGGTTTCGGGCACTCAGCCCATTTCTCTTCCGCCGTATCGTATGGCACCAGCGGAGTTGAAGGAGTTTAAGGAGCAACTTCAGGAACTCTGAGATAAGGGGTTCATTCGGCCTAGTGTGTCACCTTGGGGTGTGCCGGTTCTGTTTGTGAAGAAGAAGGATGGCACAATGAGAATGTGCATTGATTATAGGCAATTAGACAAGGTAACAATTAAGAACAAGTATTCTTTGCCTCGCATTGATGATTTATTTGACCAGCTTGAGGGAGCGACGGTGTTCTTCAAGATTGATCTCCGTTCAGGTTATCACCAGTTGAAGATCAGGGACTTGGATATTTTTAAGAAGGCTTTCAGAACCCGATATGGTCATTATGAGTTCTTGGTGATGTCTTTTGGGCTGACCAATGCCCCAACAGCATTCATGCATTTGATGAACAAGGTCATCCGGCCTTATCTCGATTCATTTGTCATAGTCTTCATTGATGATATTCTGGTGTATTCGTGTATTCAGGAAGAGCACGCGAAGCATTTGAGAGTTGTATTGCAGAGATTGAAGGAGGAGAAGATTTATGCAAAGTTCTCCAAGTGTGAGTTTTAGCTTGGTTTAGTGGCTTTCTTGGGTCACGTGGTGTCCAACGAGGGTATTCAGGTTGATCCGAAGAAGAAAGAGGCGGTTCAGAGTTGGCCCAGACCATCCTCAGCCACAGAGATTCACAGCTTTCTTAGTTTGGCGAGTTATTATCGTCGTTTTGTTTAGGGATTCTCATCTATCGCATCGCCCTTGACCAAGTTGACTCACAAGGGTGCTTCATTTGTATGGTCGGACGAGTGTGAGGAGAGCTTTCAGAAGCTCAAGACAGCTTTGACCACAGCTCCAGTGTTGGTTTTGCCATCAGTTTCAGGTTCATATACCGTGTATTGTGATGCTTCGAGAGTTGGGATTGGTTGTGTGTTGATGCAGGAGGGTAGAGTTATAGCTTATGCTTCTCGTCAGTTGAAGCCCTATGAGAAGAATTACCCCGTTCATGATTTGGAGTTGGCTGCCATAGTTCACGCATTGAAGATTTTGAGGCATTACTTGTATGGCGTAGATTGTGAGGTGTTCACTGATCATCGTAGTCTTCAGCACTTATTCAAGCAGAAGGATCTCAATTTGAGGCAGCGGAGATGGTTGGAGTTGCTTAAGGATTATGATATCACTATATTGTACCATCCGGGAAAGGACAATGTGGTGGCTAATGCTTTAAACCAAAAGGTAGTGAGTATGGGGAGTTTGGCATATATTCTAGTTGGGGAGAGACCTCTTGCGGTTGATGCTCAGGACTTGGCCAATTGGTTTGTGAGATTAGATATTTCGGAGCCCAGTCGGGTATTGGCTTGTGTGGTATCTCGGTCTTCATTATATGATCGCATTAGAGAGCGCCAGTACGATGATCCGCATTTGCTAGTACTTAAGGACAGAGTTCAGCATGATGATGCCAGAGATGTGACCATCGGCGATGATAGGGTGTTGAGGATGTAGGGCCAGATTTGCGTGCCCAAAGTGGATGGGCTTTGGGAGTTGATTTTGTAGGAGGCTCATAGCTTGCAGTATTCCATTCATCCGGGTGACACGAAGATGTATAAGAATTTGAGGTAGCACTATTGGTGGAGAAGAATGAAGAAAGATATTGTGGGATTTGTAGCTCGGTGTCTCAATTGTCAGCATGTGAAATATGGGCATCATAGACCGGGTGGCTTGCTACAGCAGATGGATATTCCTTAGTGGAAGTGGGAGAGAATTACTATGGACTTTGTTGTTGGACTTTCACGGACTTTGAGGAAGTTTGATGCTATTTGGGTAATTGTGGATCGGCTGACCAAGTCCACATACTTCATTCCTGTGTGTACTACCTATTCTTCAGAGCGGTTGGCAGGGATCTATATCCGAGAGATTGTTCGCTTGCATGGTGTCCCAGTTTCCATTATTTCAGATAGAGGTACTCAGTTTACTTCATAATTTTGGAGGGCAGTGTAGAGAGAGTTGGGTACTCAGGTAGAGTTGAGCACAACTTTTCATCCTCAAACGGACGGGCAGTCCGAGCGTACTATTCAGATATTGGAGGATATGTTGCGTGCTTGTGTCATTGATTTCGGAGGATCATGGGATGATTTTCTACCGCTTGCAGAGTTTGCTTATAACAACAGCAGCTAGTCGAGTATTTAGATGGCTTCATATGAGGCTTTGTATGGGAGGCGGTGTAGATCTCCAGTTGGTTGGTTCGAGCCCGGTGAGGCTAGGCTATTGGGGACTGATTTGGTATAGGATGCCTTGGAGAAAGTGAAGGTTATTCGGGAGAGGCTTCGTACAATACAACGAAGCAAAAGAGTTATGCTGATAGGAAGGTTCAAGATGTGTCTTACATGGTTGGCGAGAAGGTTCTGTTGAAGGTTTCACCCATGAAGGGTGTTATGAGATTTGGGAAGGAAGGGAAATTGAGTCCTCGGTTCATTGGGCCTTTTGAGGTGCTTCGGAGGAATGGGGAGATGGCTTATGAGCTTGCTTTGCCACCCAGCTTGTCGAGTGTGCATCCGGTATTTCATGTTTCTATGCTCCGGAAGTATATTGGGGATCGGTCTCATGTTTTAGATTTCAGCATGGTTCAGTTAGATGATGATCTGACCTATAATGTGGAGCCAGTAGCTATTTTGGGTCGTCAGATTCGGAAGTTGAGGCAAAGGATATAGTTCAGTGAAAGTGCAGTGGAGAGGTCGGCCCGTGGAGGAGGCTACTTGGGAGACCGAGCGGGAGATGCGGAGCAGATATCCTCACCTGTTTGATGCTTCAGATATGTTTCTCGACTCGTTCGAGGACAAACATTTGTTTAAGTTGGGGAGGATGTGACGACCCGGCCAATCATCTCATGAGTTACCGCTCCGTTTTCCCCATTTCAGCTTCTTTATGCTTCGTTATCCGTATTTTTGTGGTATCGGGTTGGTCGGATCGAGTCCGGAATGAGTTTGGTGAAGTTTGAGACACTTAGTCTCTTTTAAAAAGGCTTAAGTTAGAAAAGTCACCGGATGTTGACTTATGTGTTAAGGCTCGAAAGCAAGTTCCGATGGTTCGGTTAGATTCGGGAGGTGATTTGTGACTTAGGAGCGCGATCGGAATGGGTTTTGGAGTTGTAGAGAAGATCTAGGCTTAAATTGGCGAAGTTGATATTTTGGCGATTTCCGATTGATAGGAGAGATTTTGATATAGGGGTCGGAATGGAATTCCGAGATTTGCAGTAGCTTTGTTGTGTCATTTGGGATGTGTGTGCAAAATTTCAGGTCATTCGGATGAGATCTGATAAACTTTTTGATTGAAAGCATACTTTAAGAGTTCTTGGAATTCTTAGGCTTGAATCATATGTTAAATTGGTGATCTGATGTTGTTGTGAGCATTCCGAAGTTTTGAACAAGTTTGAACGATATCATGGGATGTGTTGGTACAATTGATTTGAAGTTCCGGGGGTTCCGGGATGTTTTAGGCCGAAAATCTTCGATGTAGCAGGTCTAGAAGGGTTTCAGGCCTCGGAACCCACCAGCGCAGTCCGCATAAAATGAAGTGCGGCCGCGGTAGGTGCTGTGCGGACCGCACAAAATGCAATGCGGCTGCGGTGGGGAACATTTCACTGGTCCTACTTCGGAAGCTCA
Source organism: Nicotiana tabacum (assembly GCF_000715075.1). Classification (NCBI taxonomy): domain Eukaryota; kingdom Viridiplantae; phylum Streptophyta; class Magnoliopsida; order Solanales; family Solanaceae; genus Nicotiana; species Nicotiana tabacum. The sequence continues at coordinate 139,892,695 of NC_134087.1, read as the reverse complement.
TATCTTTTGATCTACAAGGAATTTTGGGATTATTCAAAAACATTTGTAACTCTTCATGTGTAGTTTCCAGAAAGGTAAAGATATCACAATTTGGACATGTGTAGCAAAAGTTATGGCTAAAATACTAAAACCTGTCACTGCAGATGAAAACATGTACGGCCGCAGTCGTTTTTGTGCGGTCCGCAGAGGTGGAAATCCATGGGGTGCTCTATAAATATGAGGTTTTTGGGTTTTATTTAATATTTTGACCTAGAGAGCTCGGATTTTGGCAATTTTTTGAAGGTTTTTCACGAAATTCATCGGGGTAAGTGATTTTAACTCAGATTTGGCTAGAATACATGAATCTATCATTTAATTCGTAATTTGGGATGGAATTCGGGAAGAAAAATTGTGGAATCTTCCTAAAATATAAAATGATGATTTGAAGGACCAATTGGTACCGGAATTGGATAATTTTGGTATGGTTAGACTCGTGAGGGTATGAGAATTCTGAAAATATAAATTTTACCCGATTCCGAGATGTGGGCCTGGGGCTCGGGTTTTGGTAATTTTGGGAATCGTTACCCTTTTTTGATTGTTCTCGCTTGGGATTTGTTCCCTTAGCATATTGTAACGTATTCATTCTGATTTTGAATAGATTCGACGCGCGTGGAGGCCGATTTGAGGGGCAACGGAGTCGTGAGCTAGAGATTTAGCCGGTTCAAGGTGAGTAATGATTGTAAGTGATGCTCTGAGGGTTTGAAACCCCGGATGTGCACATCGTAGTGCTATATTGAGGTGAGACACATGCTTGATGACGAGCGTGGGGTTGTGCACTATTAGGGATTGTGACTTGGTTCGTCCCGATTGATGATTTTACCGTGTATTTGACTGAAACTTATTTGTTATCATCATGATTTGGGCTGATTGCCATGTTTGAGCTTCGTGCCAACTATTGGAACACTTCAGGGATGTTTATTACAATTTCCTCACTGTTTTGACTTATTACTTTAACTCAGTCATGTTATTTTCCACTGTTTTACTACTCATCCATTTTTACTCAGTTTTGAGACTTAAATGATATTTTAAATAATGTTTTGGGCTGAGAAATAATGTTTTACTATTGCCTGAAGGGCTTGTGATGATTTTTGGATTGAGTAAGGCCGAGGGTCTAGTTGTGAGAATACACTGATAGTGATATGAGGCCGAGGGCCTGAGATGCATATATATGCCACGAGGTGGCTTGATTTATATGAGGCCGAGGGCCTAGATTTGATGCCACGAGATGGCTTGATATTGCACTTGGGTCGTAAAGGGCCCCTCCCGGAGTCTGTACACCCCCAATGAGCGCGGGTACCCATTATGATGTGCGATTGAGCTCGAGGAGCTGATATTTGTTCTGAGATTGAACTCGAGGGATTGGTATTGTTCTGAGATGTAGCCCGAGGGGCGGATTCGATGATACTATGCTCGAGGGGCGAAGTTATATTTGTTTACATACCTGTCAATTACTTGTTTTACTTGTTGAAAAAGGATTTTACTTGACTCTTCACTGTTTTACTGTTTTAAGTGATTTTTACTGCTTTAGTATAGAATGCCTTGTGTTTTACATGTTTTCTTCCTTTCAGTCGTTATTTATATTTGTTACTCACTGAGTTGGAGTACTCACTTTACTCCCTGCACCCTGTGTGCAGATTCAGGCGTAGTTGGTATCGCTCCTGTGTGCTGATTCCTCCAGTTCCAGGCGGTTTTTCGGAGACTACGAGGTAGTTGTTGACGTCTGCATCCCCGTGTCTCTACTTCTCTATCATTTCTGTTTCCTTTCAAACACTTGTAGTAGTTTATGACTTTAGCAGACTAGTATCATGGTTTAGAGATGCTCGTGACTTGTGACACCCTGGTTAGGGCTGTGTCAGGTTGGACTTTCCGCATTGTTATCGATATTTCCGCTATTTAGTATTGTTTAAATCATGTTTAGACTATTTTTATGTTGATTAACTACTTTAAAAGTTGAGTTGGGTTGAACTGGCTGGCCTTGTCTTCACGAGAGGCGCCATCACGACCGGGTTCGGGGTTAGGGTCGTGATATACAAACTAGGGAAACTCTTAGAAAGTTCAAAAAGAAAAAAAGAACAATCAAAGGTAGAACTGCAGAAGAAGCTTGAAAGAAACTGCAGCCACACACCTTTTGTGCACAAATAACAAGTCTAGTTTGCATATAAAGTAGAAAATTACCTATGCCAACATATGAATTGCATTATTAAATGGTTAACCAACCAGTTATTTAGGCATACCAATCACCATGGAGTTGCTCCTGTATAGATGACTCTGTTTTTGTAGAGGCCTTCATGAGATGTTTTGCTTATACAATAACCTGGATATTAACCAGATCAATTGATTAAACATTTAATTATTTAAATCTATGTTGGACTTATGAGGCTCCATTGCTTCTCCCTCAATGGCTACGGGTAAGGAACCATAGTTCTGAGTTTAACGTCGTCAACTCGACTTATTAATTGTAGACTTCATCAATCTATCAAAGTGACAGATGGTTGTTGCTCAAAATGCCCTCCAGAATATAATTTTAACATATGACCATTTACCTTAAATTTGTCTCCTCCATTGGTTTGTTGAATTTAAATTGCTCCGTATGGAGTAACATCTGTAACATTGTAAGGACCCGTCCACCTAGATTTTAATTTTCCTGGAAATAGCCTGAGTCTACTGTTGTATAGAAGTACCTGATCTCCAATTTTAAATATTTTTTGTCGGATTAAATTGTCGTGCCATTTTCCTGTTTTTTCTTTAAAGATTTTGGCATTTTCATAGGCTTCTAATATGAGTTCTTCCAATTCATTCACATGAGAAAATCTATTTTTACTAACAGGGGTTAAATCAAAGTTCAATGCTTTCAATGCCCAAAAAGCTTTGTGTTCTAATTCAACTGGAAGATGACAAGTTTTTCCAAAGACTAATCGATATGGAGATGTACCAATTGGCGTTTTAAACGCCGTTCGATATGCCCACAGTGTGTCATCTAATTTTGAAGCCCAGTCTTTTCTGGAGATTCCAACCGTTTTTTCAAGTATTCTTTTTAATTCACGGTTAGAAACCTCAACTTGCCCTTGTGTTTGAGCATGGTATAGTGTTCCTGTTTTGCGAGTCACGCCATATTTTGACAATAATGCTGAAAATTGTCTATTCATGAAATGAGACCCTTGGTCACTAATGATGACTCGTTGTGTACCAAACCTGGTAAAAATATTTTTCTTGAGAAAATTGCACACAGTTTGAGCATCATTTTTCCTTGTTGGGATGGCTTCAACCCATCTTGAAACATAATCCACAGCCACAAAGATATATTCAAAAGAATGAAATGAAGGAAAAGGACCCATGAAATCTATTCCCCATACATCAAATATTTCGCATACCGGTATTGATTGCAATGGCATCTCATCTCTCTTAGTAATATTACCTATTCTTTGACACATGTCACACTGTGCAACGTAGGTATGAGCGTCCTTAAAAACTGTTGGCCAGAAAAATCCAACCTTTAGAACTTTGAAGGCAGTTTGATTTGCTGCATAATGTCCTCCAACTGCTCCATCGTGGCAATAATACAAAATTTTGGTCATTTCTTCTTCTGGTACACATCTTCTGATAATATTATCTGCACAAATTTTAAACAAGTAAAGGTCATTCCACAAATAATATTTAGCATCAGATATTAACTTTTTCCTCTATTGGTAAGTGAGATTTTTGGGGTGTCCATTTTCAAACCAAGTAATTTGCAATATCTGCAAACCAGGGTGGTTGAGTCACAACTGAGTTGATCGAAAAAATATGTTCATTAGGAAACTCTTCTTTTATATCACATAACTCAAGCGAGGGGTTCTCTAATCTAGACAAATGGTCAGCTACCTGATTCTCTATTCCCTTTTTATCTTTTATTTCGAGCTCAAATTCTTGGAGAAGTAAAATACATCTTAACAATCTAGGTCGCACATCTTTTTTTGCTAAGATGTATTTTAGAGTCGAATGATCAGTAAAAACAGTGACCTTGGTTCCTATCAGATAGGAACAAAACTTAACAAATGCAAATACCACTGCTAGTAATTCATTTTCAGTCGTAGCATAATTTAGTTGAGCCTCATTCATTGTCCTGTTGGCATAGTAAATTGGACGAAAAATCTTTTCTTTTCTCTGGCCTAAAACAGCTCCAACTGCTGTATTACTAGCATCACACATGACCTCAAAAGGTTGGTTCCAATCAGGGGACACAACAATAGGGGCAGTTGATAATTTTTCTTTAAGGGTGTCAAAGGCTTTCATAAATTCACCTGAAATTCAAACTTAACATCTTTCATTAAAAGGTTAGTCAGTGGTTTTGAAATCTTTGAAAAATCTTTTATGAATCGTCTGTAAAAAACCCTGCATGACCTAGAAAGCTTCTAATGCCTTTAATAGTTGTGGGAGGGGGTAATCCTGTTATAAGATTAATTTTAGCCTTAACAACTTCTATCCCTTTAGAAGTGATTTTATGTCCTAAAACAATTCCCTCAGTAACCATAAAATGATATTTTCCCAATTAAGAATTAATGTGATGACCTTTTAGGTCATCACTTGTTTTAAAAACGAATTCTGCATTTCGAGGCCTTTAAAACCTCTTTTTGTGTCACCTCGATTTGCATGTGTAGTCCGGGCGCGAAGCCGGAAAGTCATTTTGTGAAAATCTATGAAAAATAATGAATTTTGGTTTTAAAATGAGTTTAAGTTGACTTTGGTCAAAATTTTGGGTAAACAGACCCGGACCCGTGATCGGACGGTCCCTGAGGGTCCGCGGGAAAATATGGTACTTGGGCGTATGTCCGGAATCGAATTCCGAGGTCCCAAGCCGGAGAAATGAATTTTTAAAAAAATTGTTTTCTGAAATTGTTTATGAGTTTTGGAAATAAATTGTAATTAAAACTTAATGGTATCAGGCCAATACTTCTTTTTTTCAGCAACCGGTATAGGTCTTATATGTGATTTAAGATAAGTCTATGAAGTTTGGCAAGAAACGACTTGAAACGACGTGAATCAGATCATTTTTGAGAAAATTGGAAATTTGAAGTTCTTAAGGAAATTTCATGATTTTGATTCTAAATTCCTAGTTGTTGATGTTATTTTAGTGATTTGAATGCACGAGCGAGTCCGTATGATATTTTTAGGTTGGTGTGCATGTTTGGTTTGGAGCCCCGAGGGATCAGGTGAGTTTTGGATAGGCCACGGGGTGGATTTTGGACTTGATGAATTGCAGGTTTTATAGCTGGTGTGTTCAGGCCTGCAGTCTTCGCATTTGTGAAGCCTGGCTCGCAAATGCGAGGGCCTTGTCGCAATTGCGAAAGCAGCCCAGGCCAGATCCATCTCGCAAATGTGATGCACCCCTTTTGGGCCTGCTATCGCAAATGCGATCCCTTGTTCGCATTTCCCAAATCGCAATTGCGAGAACCCCCTTCGCAAATGCGAGCATAATTGCGAACCCTATTCGCAATTCCCATACCTGCAACCTGCAACTTTTATATTTAGCCGAAAATCAACCATTTTTCACATCCTTTCAAAACATAAACTCCCTAGGGCGATTTTTCAAGAACAACTCTTCTTCCAAATCGATTGTAAGTCAATTTTAACTCGTTTTCTTCAATCATTAACATCTTTTCACATGATTTCAACTCAAAATCAATGATTTGCATGGTGGAAATTGGGTGTTTTGGGTAGAACCTAGGTTTTTCAAAAATTGGGGATTTGGACCTCGATTTGAGGTTCAATTTCAAAACAAATTATATATTTGGGTTCGTGGGGGAATGGGTAATCGGTTTTTGACCATGTGGTCCCGGGGGCGATTTTTGAATTTGGGTAAAACTTGGGAAAACTCATTTTCATGCATTGGAGTTGATTTATTTAGCGTTTTTTGATGTAATTAAGTAAGTTATGACTAGATTCGAGCGAATTGATGGTGGAATCAAGGGGTAAAGCGATATTTGAGACGTGAATTGTGTTCGTGGCATCGAGGTAAGTGTTTGGTCTAACCTTATCTAGAGGGATTAGGAGTCGTGTCTTATTTGCTACGTGCTAATTGTGGAGTACGACGTATAGGCATGGTGACGAGTATCTATATGTTGGTGTCAAGCATGCCCGTGAGTCTTGTATTGTAATTATTATGACTGTGTTGTGGTTTATTGCGCTTCACATGTTATTATCATTACTGTTCCTTTGTCGGGATGTTATTATCATTACCGTTCCCTTGCCGGAATATTATTATCATTATTGTTCCCTTGCCGGGATGTTATTGTCATATTATTGTTCCCTTGTCGGGATGTTTGTTTTGATATTATTGTTCCCTTATCGGGACCTTTTTTGTGATTGGTGTTGATAAAAGAAATGGGAGCGGGTTGCACGCCTGCAACAAGATATGTGAAATGGGATCAGGTTGCACGCCTGCAACGAGATACATGAAATGGAATCGGGTTGCATGCCTGCAACGAGATATGTGAAATGAGATCGAGTTACATGCCTGCAACGAGATATGTGAAATGGGAGCAGGTTGCACGCCTGCAATGAGATATGTGAAATGGGAGCAGGTTGCACGCCTGCAACGAGATATGTGAAATGGGAGAGGGTTGCACGCCTGCAACGAGATACGTGAAATGGGATCGGGTTGCACGCCTGCAACGAGATACATAAAATGGGATCGGGTTGCACACCTGCAACGAGATGTGAAACGAAAGTGAACTCTGCATTTGTTTTCCCTATCCGTGTTAGTAATTGGATTTTGGTTTCTTTATATTCTCATGTTATTCTGTTGTTATCTGTTATTCCCCCAAAGCATGTTTCCCCTGCCCAATTTTAATTACAATTATCTGCTTCTATTTTCGTTGTTTATGATATAACTGCATAGGTTTACTTGGTAGTCTAGTCCTAGCCTCGTCACTAATTCGCCGAGGTTAGGTTAGACACTTACCAACACATGGGGTCGGTTGTGCAGATGCTACACTCTGCACTCTTTTGTGCAGATCCTAGTGTTGTAGACTTCGGACCACAGTGAGGTTACTGCATTCAGTCTAACAGGTGACACGAGGTAGTCCTGCAGGCGTCCTCGGGCCTTGGCGTCACCTCCTACTTTTCCTTTATCCTATTTCCTTTACTCATTTCAGAAACAGTGTATATTTCATCTTTCAGACTTTGTATGTAGTGTTCTTGGACCATCTGTGAAACTGTGACACCAAATTCTGGGTAGAGTTGTATTTAGACTTCCGCATTTTGTATTAAGATTAATTTATCAGATTTTTCCTTCCACTTAATTATTTTTGCTATTTGCATGATATCTTCCCGTCACTGATAGCGGCTTAAAACTAGAAAAGGTTAAGTAATTAGAATAATTTGGCTTGCCTAGCTTTCATGAGTAGGCACCATCACGGCTCTCGAGGGTGGAAAATCCGGGTCGTGACAATTAAGTTTGTCTCTTCACATCTCTTAAGAACTAAAGTTAAGTGGTGAATACAATCCTCAAAACCCTTGCCGAAGAGTGTAAAATCATCCATGAAAATTTCAAGAAATTTTTCAATCATGTCAGAAAAAATTGCTGACATGCAATGCTGAAATGTGGTAGGAGAGTTGCACAAACCAAATGGCATCCTCCTATATGCATATGTTTCATGAGGACATGTGAAAGTTGTCTTATCTTGATCTTCTGGTGCGATTGGGATTTGGTTATACCCTGAATAGCCATCAAGAAAACAATAAAAACCATACCCTGCAATTTTTTCTAACGTTTGATCAATAAATGGAAAAGGAAAGTGATCTTTTCTAGTGGCACCATTAAGACGTCTATAATCTATACAGACTCTCCATCCTGTGACGGTCCTGGTAGGTATTAGTTCATTATTTTTATTTTTTATCACTGTCATACCTCCCTTTTTTGGTACTACCTGAACAGGACTTACCCAAGGGCTGTTTGAAATAGGGTAAATAATACCTGCCGCCAAAAGCTTTACAATCTCCTTTTTTACAACTTCCTGCATTGCTGGGTTTAATCTCTTTTGGGGTTGGGCTATCGGTTTGTAGCTATCCTCCATGAGGATTCTGTGCGTACAAATTGCTGGATTAATCCTTTTTGATATCTTCTACTGTCCATCCCAAGGCTCCTTTGTGTGCTTTCAATACTTCAATCAATCTTTCTTCCTGTTCTGTAGTTAAAGAAGATGAAATAATTACTGGAAATAACTCATGCTCAAGATAGATATATTTCAAATGAGAAGGGAGAGTTTTGAGTTCAATTTTTGGTTGAACTTCTTCTAATTGCATGTCCCCTTCCTCATAATCGTTTTCCAATAATTTCACATCACTTCTGATAGTCGGATCTTCATCTTGTGTGGTGCCAGATTTGGCCAAACATCTTTCCATTGAGTCAGAAATTAATTGATCATCTTTGAATTCATCTATAAGATTATTAATCATGTCAATTGAGAAGCATGAAGATGATGTATCATCTTCTGAGAATCTTAGTATCTTTTGCGTATCAAAAATAACTCTTTCTTCATCAACTCTTAAAATAAGTTGTCCTTGATGGACATCTATGATTGCCCTGTCTGTTGCAAGAAATGGTCTACCTAAAATAATTGATTCATCAGGATACTCATTCATTCAAGTACTATAAAATCTACAGAAAAAAATAAATTAATCTACTCTTACAAGCACATTTCCAATTATTCCCTTTGGTCTCTTAGTACTTTGACCAGCAAATTGAAGTGAAACACCTATGCCTTTCATTTCACCAAGATCTAATTTTTTAAAAATAGAAAATGGCATCAAATTTATTAAAGCTCCAGAATTACAAAGTGCTTTTTCAATGTATACTCCTCCCATAGTACATGGAATGGTAAAACTACCTGGGTCACCGAGTTTTTGTTGTAGCTTATTTTGAAGCATAGCACTGCATTTTTCAGTAAGAACTACCACAGAAACTTCTTCCAATTTCCTTTTTCTTAGTAAAATTTCGTTCAGAAATTTGGCATATGAAGGCATTTGGAATAGAGCATCAGTAAAAGGAATGTTAATGTGAATTTATTTTAAAATCTCCAAAGACTTTGCAAATTGATTATCAAGTTTTTCTCTTTTCATCTTTTGTGGGAAAGGGAGTGTAACAGGGAAAGAAGTCAAATTTTTAGTATTTTCTTCTTCTTTTTTCTTGGCTTCTTTCTCTTCTGATGGTTGAGAGGGTGTCTCACAGTTTTCATCCTTGCCTACCTGTTGTTCTAATTGATTCTTTTCTTTTTTGTTTGCATAGGGTTCATCAAGAGTCGTACCTGACCGTAAGGCACTGACCTTAAGGTGTTCTTTTGGATTTTTCTCTGTATTGCTCGGTAAAGAACCTTGAATCTTTTCAGACACAAGAGTTGCCAATTGGCTTAAGTAAATTTCAAGATTTTTTATAGCTGAATTTTGACTTTCCATTTTTTCATCAGTAACCTAAATGTACTTGTACAAAAGGTTATCAAGACTTGGATGACCTTGTTGAGCCCTTTGCTAATATGGAGTTTCTTGCTGATATGTCCTGGAATTTTGACGTCCACAATTTTGATTTTGATATCCGGGTGGACTCTGTACCTGTTGCTTCTGGTAGTTTTGAGAGTTTTCAGCACCATTTGCATTGCACCATTGAAATCCTGGATGTTTTTGTGCTAATGGACTTCCAAAAAGATACGGCTTGTATCCGATGACATTGACCTGTTCATCATTTTGATTAGTTGTTTGATATTCGTGGTTTAGATGGTTTCCTCTACACAAGTCACAAGCCTCAGACTGTCTTGGTTGTTGTGTATTTACCTAAAAAGATTCAAATTTTTGTGCCAAAGAAACAATCTGTTGTGTTAGGGTATTTAAAGCATCCACCTGATTTACTGTAGCAGCTTTCTTAATGATTACACGCTCAGATGGCCACTGTATGGCATTTTCAGAAATTTCATTAAGCAATTGCAATTCTTCTTCTATAGGTTTTCCCATTATGAAACCTCCTACAGCTACATCTATTACATTTCTAGAAGATAGTTTTAACCCATGATAAAAAAACGTACAACTGCATATGTTCAGGAATGTGATGATGTGGACATTTTCTTAACATTGTTTTCAATCTTTGCCAAGCTTGATAAACTGACTCAGTGTCAGTCTATAAGAAGTTGGATATATCATGTCTTAACTTTGTTGTTTTAGCATGAGAAAAATATTTATTTAAAAATTTCTGAGTCATTTGGTCCCATGTGGTAATAGACCCTTGCGGCAAACTTCGTAACCAAGTTTTAGACCCTCCTTTTAAAGAAAAAGGAAATAGCCTTAACATAATTGCTTTAGGAGGTACTCCATTATACTTTGCGGTTTCAACCAATTCTAAAAAATCAATTAAATGGCTATGTGGATCTTCACTTAGATCACAAGTGAAAATGCAAGATTGTTGAATTGTTTGAATCAGGCATGTCCTGATTTCAAAGTTATTGGCTGCTACTGGAGGTTTCCTGATACTAGATTCATAGTTAAAACGATCAGGTCTAGCATAATCTCTTAGGATTCTATTTGCTGGTCTTGGCGCCACTTCATCAAACTGCTCCTCTAAATGAGCTGGTGGTGGAATTTGTAGTGGATTGTTATCATCTTCTAATTGGTGCTCCATTCTGTTACAAGTTATGTTTTGAGACGATATGTGTCCTTTCCTGCACAATCGCAAAGTTTATTCAATTTCAGGATCGTAATTGGCCAACTCTTTTGCAGAAGAGTTGGTCATAAACTATCTGAAATTAAAGTAAAATAAAGACAGTTCTTAAAATAGTAATAGATAGTTTTAAAATTGAATTAAAAAAATAGTACGTTAATATTATAGTTAACTAAAACAGTAAGTTGTAACTAACCATCAAAAGAAATAATATAATACTAATTATATTATATGAAAAAAAATCAATAATAAATCAAGTATGTTGAAGGATTAAAGTACTATCAATTAAAAAAATTGAATAAAATATTATTTTATAAAAATATAGTAAAAGTAATAGTTATAATAGTAATATAGAATAGTACAAAGGATACTTTTAGAACTAGAATAGTAAAAACAAGTACTTACAATTATAATAATAATAAAAATAATAAAATATACTTAAAAAAATGACAAATAAAAAATGAGATTGGGAATCACAAAACTAATATATTATACTATTACATAAATGTTAGTAGTAACAATAATAATATAATAATAAAATACAAAATAGAGTAGGTTGAAGTACTAACTATGAGGGATTTCTTTTTTCTTTTTTTTTTATATGCTTTTTTACAATATTATATAGAATTTCTTCTAATAATAGTAACAATTATGATAGTAGTATGTAGGAGATAACATTTTGAAGGAAAAATTAACAATAATAATAAATTCTTTAATTAGTAATAAAATATTTAATCTGAAGTAGATGTGTGCTAATCCCCGGCAACGGCGCCAAAAATTTGACAAAGCTTGTGTGTATAGGATTTTCTGCTCGTGCCCTGTCAAATTCTAGTATAGTTTATGATATCGTCCCACAGAGATTGGACAATCTAAGCTACAGACTTGTAATATTTTAACTACTATTTGAGAGAACCAAATTGATGAAAGGTGTGTTTGAAATTATAAAATTAAGACAAATTTCTTCCGAAAAGTTTATATATAAAAAGAGTTGGGAATCGTTGAATTCACTTGATATATCATTACAATAAAATCTCAGTTTCATATGTATTTCTCTAAAGAATAATTGCTTATTGTTAATACAATTATATTTTTACACTATAAATAAATAAATAATTAACACTCTGTGAGATTATGTCAATTAATTGATTTAAAGCTAGTGACGATTAAACTGAAATATCTTGCCTGAATTGTGTTCAAGCGTAGTAAAAACTTTGTGAGAATATTTTTACTAGAAAATAAATAATCTTGCCTTCAACAATTTCTCCGTGAGATCTAAAACTGAGCAAAGCAAGATTACAGACTTGAAACAATAATCTTACTAAAAATTTCTTTGACTCTAATATTATGTGCTCAAGTGTAGTAAAAATTTCGTGAGAATATTTTTACTAGAAAATCAATAATCTTGCCTTCAACAATTCCTCAGTGAGAATTAAAACCGAGGAAAGCCAAATTGCAGACTTGAAATAATAATCTTATCAAAAATTACTTTCACTCTAATATTCTATTCATCAGTTATTATATATTAATTTTGCTCCGTGAGAATTATAAAATTAATATAAGAATAACTAAGATATGAAATATGTAGATGTGATAATAAGATTAAAAAATCATCATTCCATCACAATATGAAATGTAAATAGAGTTTCAGGCCAAGAATGTATTGAACTGAGATAGTATTATAATTATATCAAGCTTCATCAACTATCCCAACAAAAAGAAATTACTCCATTATGAAGTAAGAAAAGCTAAAAAATACTTTCAAAAGACTAAGAATATTTTTACTACAAAGAGAATGACTAGAGGAAGAGACTAAGATTATTCTTCTCTTTCTCTTTAGAAACTTAGAAAAAATTAGATAGAAAATTAGATACAAAGTGGGGATGTTCTTTCTTCTACAAATATATGCCTATTTATAGGAAAATTTCTACAAGACCTTGGTGAGAATTTGCAAGATAATATCAATATATCATATGGCCTTGATGAGAAATTGACATGGCAATTTGTCATGAAATTTTGGTGGGAATTTGCCATAACTTTTGTATCTCTTGACTTTGTGTAGTCTTAGATGAAGTTGTCACGAATGTATCCTTCTTCCTTGAACTGTAGGTGCTTTCTTTTTCTCTTTTTTCATATATTCTTTACCTGCAAGAATTGTTAAATTGGTCATGTTTTATATCTAAAATATTATATTTTTTTATTAAAATTATAAGAATAATTTATATCCATCGGCATCAGACAGAAGGAGCTTAGCACCGTATTATTCCGCTTCCGCCTGCTTTATCTCTTTCGCGAGGTCGAAGCCCCTGTCATGTATCTCCTCGAGGGTTTCCCTCCGAGATTTACACCTTATGTACTCTTTATTCCTACTCTCCTGGTCAAGAGCCCCCCTTAGCTCAGCACGAGTGTCGGCAGCGTCCTTCAAATAAATAACCACCTTCTTATCAGCCTTCAGATTACTTCGGCTTCAGCCCGAGCATCCACGACTTCGGCCTTCACCTTTAGGAGCTCAGACTCTAGCCTTAAAATCATGTCCGTTCGGACCAAGCTATTTTCTTGGGCGTTGCGAAGTTGCACTTCGAGGGCGGAAGCATTGGCCAAAGCATCCTTCTTAGTCGACATATGGGAGCCCACCCGAGCCTTTAGCTTGTCACGCTCACACTTGGCTTGACCAACTTCGCTCCTAAGGCATTACAGGTCCTCCATCTTTTTCTGCAACTGAAATAAACTAGACATTAGCCTCAGAAGATAGGAGACGAAACACGCACTCTCTCGAAACAAACATTACCTGCTCCTCGAGGTAGCTTTCGTAGTTCAGACTTCGACTCGCCTCATACCGCAAGTGTGCCAATTCGTCTTCCCGTTTATCGAAGAGATGCCTGAGGGATTTCTCCGCATCCACGGCTTCTCGCAACCTGGTTTCACGACGGAACAACTCGGACTTGAGCTTGTTAAAAGCCTATGAAAGAGAAACTCGATAAGAGAGTATAAATTACAAAACTATAAAGTCAACACGGATAGCCAAGACTCACCTCAGAATAGAGCCACTGAGCTTCCTCAAAAGTTGAGCACACATCAACTAGTTTGGCTCCATATGTCTCGGTAGAACCGCTCCCGTTTGGGGCACGATCACTCAGTGTATGCAGCCCCTGGCTTCGAACATCCCTCGAAGTACCTTCGATGGAAGAGGAAGTCGGTGGCAGAAAAACCTCATTCCTCGAGGTGCCTTCGATGAGGAAAGAAGATGACAACGGAGGTGGAACTATTTTTCTAAAGCCAAAGATCTCGGGCGCATCAGACTCAGCCGACACATCCTCTTTGAGCCCCTGGCCTAGACTCATCTTGCTGTAAGAACCGTCACCCTATAAAGGCTCTTTTTGCTTATTATTATCATTTTGTAGCCCAGAAGCTGGCGATCCTTCTCCCTCTCCGAGAGGGCACGGTCTTGTCTTAAAGGATTCCCCGATGCCTATGATGACGGATTAGTATGCATAAAAAGAAAGTTCCTTTCAAAAAAGGAGCAAATCATATAGCACGTACCGTGGTGTTTAGCCTCCCATCTGCCCCTAGACAAAGCTCCCCACTTACGCTCGTTATAAGTCGAGCGAGTTTCCAGCTCCTGAGCCTAATCCATCAAGTCGGGGAACTCGCACGACATCCATGCAATTTCTGCAGAAAGGGAAAGGAAGGCGCATTTACGGAACCCGCCTACTCCATAAGCAAAATTACAAAGGCACAAGTATATCGCTTACGCATAAAATTCCATTCTTCGGGAAATGACATAGACTCCACAGGGATAACATCGACAGTTCGTATTCGGACAAATCGACTCATCCATACCCGATCCCTGTCTTCATCATCATCAACAACAAAAAGCATGGTGGGTCGGCATCATAGGGTCAGTAGACCCCGATGGTGAAAAGGTCTATACAGTTTGATGAGATGACTAAGAGTGAATTCAAGCCATGTTTCTTTCGCGAAGAACCTAATCATCAACACTATCCTCCAAAATGACAGGTGAACCTACGCTAAGGTAACCTGGTACTTTCGAGAGAAGTCGAGCACAACCCTTTCAGGGGGACCCATCATATAGGGGCACGTGTCCACGTTCAAAAACCCCTTGGCATGATCCATGATGCTCTCTTCCGGGGAAGGTGCCCGCAGTACTACCTTTTCTCCTCATCCGCAATCTTTCCTCACTGACTCAAGGTGCCTCTCTCCTAATAATAAAATAAACTTTGAGGCATACTTCCAATGACCCCGAGCATTTTGGTTCAAAAAGCCTTCAAAGGGGGAACTCCCCTCTCCTTGCCGAGCGGACCCTGGTGTAGCAGTCATAACTAGGGAATTGGAGCGGGAATTTGATAAAGGGCTTCAAAGTTGAAATGGCGAAGGGCCTAACATAGGAAAGGAAGGCTCTATAGAGGAGGATAATTACTCGGAATAGCGAAATCCTTAAAAGAAGGAATACAGCCCTATATGTAGGGAAAGCGGCGACTATCTGCCTGCCTCAAAGGCTTATTAAAAATGCTAACTAAGCCATTTTTTGCTTTGGGATGATGTACCAGCGGAATTGCCTTAGTCACTTCATAACCATGTCATGCATTTAATGTTGCCATACGATATTTCAAGGAACAAAAAACCTTGCATCACTACAAGCCTCGAGATGGTACCCGATCTCGAGGACTTCTGTCAAAAAGAAGATAGGCTCCAGGAAGCCATTGACATCATTATAAGCCTCGAGATAGTACTAGATCTCGAGGACTTCTGTCAAAAAGAAGATAGGCTCTAGGAAGCCATTGACATCATTACAAGCCTCGAGATGGTACCCGATCTCGAGGACTTCTGTCAAAAAGAAGATAGGCTACAAGAAGCCATTGACATCATTTTAAGCCTCGAGATGGTACCGGATCTTGAGGACTTCTATCAAAAAGAATATAGGCTCCAGAAAGCCATTGACATCATTACAAGCCTCGAGATGGTACCTAATCTCGAGGACTTCTATCAAAAAAAAGATAGGCTCCAGGAAGCCATTGACATCATTACTAGCCTTGAGATGGTACCCGATCTCGAGGACTTCTATCAAAAAGAAGATAGGCTCCAGGAAACCATTGACATTATTACAAGCCTCAAGATGGTACCCGATCTCGAGAACTTCTGTCAAAAAGAAGATAGGATCTAAACAAAAACAAAGAAACAAAGCAAAAGCTAAAAGTCTAATCTACTCTCGAGGGTACATCCTCGGGAGCAGCGCCTTCAAGAATCATTTCTTCGGGGCTTCATCTCAGCCTCCCCAACGGTGTCTTCAAGGATGCGGAAGAGGCTGTAAAATGAGGCAGAAGAAGCAGAAAAAGATGAAGAAAAAGTTGTAGCTCGCCAAAGAGCAAAGGTTTTACCCGGAGTAGGGATGTGAGTAGTGGTGTAAAGTCTGAACATCCTCCTGAGCAGCAGTGTAGAGTCCAAATACCTTCCCGAGTTGGAAGAAATCGGCGCCCCTATCTCATTACCTCGGGCCAACAACAACAATAAATCAGTACAATCTCGCTCGAGAAGGGAAAGCTTTGGAAAGAGGCCATGGCACAAATGATAAGGGCATTGCCATGTGACCTTAAGGCCACGTTCCTCAAACATGGGAAATAGCAATGGATGAACATGAAGAGAAAAAATGGGTAAAGGGCTGTTGAAGAACATTTGAATGAAGTTTGATTCAGGATGACTTCCATTTATAGGAAGGATGGCAGTGTAACCGATGGCGCAATCAATGTCTTTGAAAGACGTACCGGCAGACGCAATCAATGCGTTTTAGGAACTGGACCGGCAGAGATATTATATAAATTGGTAGTACATCGAACAATTATGGAAAAGTACATTGAATGGTTCTGGAAAGGTGAATTGTTGGGATGCCTCCGTTATCATAAAGGCTTACGTCATGAGTATGACATCATCACAGTAAGGTCGAGGAGATAGGTATCGAAGTCGTTTCTTATCGTTTCACTCCAAGAAACGAGAGGACTATCTGTATATGGTAAAATCGAAGGGTCCAATTTTTGGTCACTACGACGCTTCATAAGCACGTTTCTATGGGCTCGAGATTAACACTCGAGGGGTTATTGACATCCAGTCTCGAGGCAGTGCGGACTGATTAAGTTATGATGAAAAGGTGCGAGGTTCCCAAGGCACGCGACTAGAGCTGACAAGGTCTAGTAGGCTAGTTCAGACCCAAATCAGGGCATTAAATGGTTGTACGAGCCCTATATCTTTTCAATAAATGCATTTGTACTATGTTGGGATTCCCCCTCATATATAAAGGGGATATTTGTCATTTCGTAAGGGATCGGATGCTCAATATTAAATATACAAGAACATTCTCTCTACTCTCTAACATATTCTCTTGATCTCATTACTTGCATTTATTACTTATATCCATTGTGTTCTATTTATTGTTTTTCATTTATTGCTTATTATTGGCCATAAAGAGCCGCCATTGATTTTATTATAATTGTTAGTCATCCATCGACTACCCTCGGCTGGACATCAGACTCGACCCCGAGGCCGAATAAGCAAGCTTGAGGCCCCGATTGTCAGCCATTCGGTTTGGTTATCATCTTGTTTTCAAGCTCTTATCTTGTTTCCAAGTCTTTCACCTAGCATCTATTGCTTAAACAACTAGCATAAAAATAGATCACGTATTTTTAGAACCACAAAATCAAATCTAATTGTAATGACAATTTTCAAGATAAACATTCTTACATCAAACACGAGAGATGAACTTACATCGAAAGCCAAAAAGAATTGTAAATGAAGGAGTAAAGAGGAAAAAGCAAAGCAACTGTTCATCCGCGAGAGATTCTTCTTTCCCCTTCTTATTTTTCTTGTTCTTCCTCCCCTGTCTGTTTCTCCCCCCTTTCTTGAAAAAGTCCCCATATATATACAGTTCCTAGAACTTTTATTCAATGGTCTTTGACCAACATACTTTCCTGCGACTGTCCCTTTCGTCATCACTCGAACACAGTATTGACTTGACGTTTGCTTTCGATGATTTGACCTCGAGGTCGGCCGAGGTGTTCTTTGCTATTTCGCCATCTGGGCGGGATCCCAGCTTGATCGACCACTATGATTAGATTTTGACTCATATAGTAATTGTTATTGCTAACTGATATTTTCCTTACTTATTCTTGTTCCTATTTCTCCCTACTACGTAAATCATTTTGTGAAACTAATTTTCATTTATTAAAGAGAATTCAAGATTTAGAATTAGTAAATTCAAGACAAGTATGATCTTATTATACACTTGTAATTTAATTTTTATTATAAATATTTACATAGTTCGAATAAAAATATTAAATTCAGTTAAGATAGCGAAGCCTCCCATAATCCAAAAATAGAACATAAGGTCAAAAAAGAAAAAACTGTGGGAGACTATTCCTAATTCAAAAGACGCGCTTTTATGTCTTCTGTGGCCATTGACTCCAATTTATTATTCTAATTTGTCTCGACTCTTTTTGTAGTCTTCTATTTCGTGCTCATCCAAGGTATTTCGCAAGTAATGATACTACTTTTACCATTGAAACTGCTCGATTCTTTTTCCTTCCTTTTATGAATTGCCAACAAATATATAGTATATATTAGAACACATCGAAGCTAAAAAGAAAAGTTAAGAATGAATGTACTAGTCTGATGAAACAGACAAACAAAAGTTTGCTCCGAAATTCCAATTCAGCAAATTGATCATGACTTCATTAAGATTTCACCAAAATTTGCTAATAATATAGTGGAATCTTCGTCACACTTTAATTTGAGTGTAGGTGCCATTCTGATTGCCCCATTTTCTCTTTTCTTTTTCCTATCTCCTATGTGCTCACTATGATTCAGTCTCTTCCGCCACAATTCGAAGTATAATCACTTGGCTAGTTATTGAGCTTTTCTACAATCGACCTTTTGTACGAATAGGCGCAATCAATTCTCTCCTGGCATGCTTAGACTTTTTCTTGCCCTACCCCCACCCACTTTCTCATTGGAGTCTATAATGGTAGCCCCAGAAAATATCACGAGCCATACAAAGTCCTAATATAAGCATACAACACAACAATTAGGCCTAAGTCCCCAAAAATGTTGAATTGACTATATGAATCTTGATTGACGATGTTAAATTATCTTAGGTCAATATTATACAAATACAAATATAAAGTAGGGAGTAATAGAGGTTATGTATATTTAACCATACTATACCCTAAAGAAAAAATTAATATTACTACTTAAACAAGGTATTTTATAGCGGAGCCACAGAGATCTTTTAGTACATTTTCCTATTTTCATAACGATCCGATCAGTCGTTTTATGTATTTGAATTCTATTTTTTCTTTGGAAGTTTTTCATGTATGTATTTGTGGTTATGTGACTTGCGGAGATGATTGGTTTGATCCTGGGGAAGTTTCGGATTGATTCGGAACATTTGGCTCTTAGCTTGGAAGCTTAGGTTGGAAATATTGACCAAGGTTTGACTTTTGAGAAAACGACCCTGGAATGGTGCTTTGATGGTTCCATTATGTTTATATGGTGGTTTTAGACTTAGTTGTATGTCCGGAATTGGACTCGGAGGTTCCTACGTTGATTTGGCTTTTTTTGTCAAAAGTTGGCAATTTGAAGGTTTGAAAATTCCCTAAGTTTGACCATGGGTTGATTTTGTGGCTATCACATTTGGATTTTGGTTTCGGGACTTATAATAGGTCTGTTTTATAATTTGAAACTTTTATGAAAAGTTTGATGTCATTCCAAGTTGGTTTGGTAGGATTCGGACGCGTGATTGTGATTTTTGTGATTCTTGAGTTTTATTGTAATTATGTGTTTTGGTTTCCGATTCATTTTTTTCGGATATTATCTTGGTGTTTTGAGCTATCGAGCGAGTTTGTATGATGATTCTAGACTTGTGTGAATGTTTGGTGTGGAGCCCGGGGTTCGGGTGAGCTTCAGACGTGTTTCAGATTGGTTTGAACTTGGTTCCGGACTGTTGGTGTGCTGGTGTTGCGGTTGTCGCAATTGCGAGCACCAGCTTACAATTGTAAAGTTGGTAGGGGGTCTCAGGCATCACAATGGCTTGATTGCAATTGCAAATGTGGGTCTTTGGGGGTGGGCCAGTCACTTTTGCGACATTTTGGTTGCTTTTGCGACTTGGGCAGACTTCGCAAAATATGATGTCTGAGTCGCACTTGCAACATTCCCTTGGCTTTTTTAGGAATTGCAATTGCGATCCATTGGATACATTCGCGAGGGTTTGCAATTGCGAAACTCAAGTCGCATTTGCGACATCTACAGTTGAACAAAAGGTTGGGATTTCAGGACTTAGACTCATTTTATCACATTTTTAGCCCTAACTTGGTGGGAGGGGATTTTAGAAGGAAATTTTCATAAAAAGCTATTGGGTAAGTGATTTTGACTCAATTTTGATTACATAACATGAATATTTATGAATTTTAACATCTAAACCATGAGAATTGAAGAAAAACTTAAGGAATTTTTAACTATGTTTTGATTTTTTTTTTGAAATTTGATAGTCGAATTGGACTCGGATTAGAAAATCAAACGCATATTTGGACTCGTGAGATTATGGGTAGTCAAGATCTACCCTTCAACTCGTGTTTTGACTGGGCATGCCCGGGGTTAACTTTTGGAAAATTGTGTAAAGATCTTAACTTTATTAATTGAAATTGAATTGTCTTGCATTGTTTGATGTTATTAAGTCATTTTTGCTAGATTTGGTCTGAACAAAGGTGAATTTTAGAGGAAAATCATTTTTAGAGTATTGATTGAGGGCTTTTGAGGTAAGTATCTTGCCTAACCTTTCGTGAAAAAAATTTCCTTAGAATTTTATATAATTGCTTATTGTGTTATGTGTGAACAGCGTGTACACGATCGTATGTGTGATTCATGATCAGATTTGACCCGAGGTTGCTCTTATTGCCTTGTTTTGATATTGAGGTCTCTGCTCTATGTGTATTTACTTTGGATGATACTTGAGTTCATGTTCCATGGTAGAGATCATATTTTTAGTATTAGAATTTTCTAAATTGGTCAAGTTGGGTGTTTGTGAGATTGTTGCTCAATTGAATTAGCTGAATTCATGCTTCTATGTTGAACAATCAACTGAATTCTCTTTATTGGCTTGTCCTTGTGCACAACATTGGCAGACTGTGAGCTTATGTCTTGATGATGCTGGTAGACATGTTGTGTTGTTATGATTATGGTATATGTAGACTTGTTGGGCGGATTTTTCGGGTATTTTTATGAAGTTTCTGTTGTGCTATTGTTATTGTTGATATTGCACATGTGGCAAGATAAGGCCATCTCTCTCTCTCTCTCTCTCTCTCTCTCTCTCTCTCTCTCTCTCTCTCATATATATATATATATATATATATATATATATATATATATATATATTAGATTTGCGCATTTAGCAAGACAAGGTGGGATGACTGTTAATACGCGTGTCACGAGACAAGACGTGCATTTATTTTATTCTTGCACACGCTGTGACATAAGGGTGGCTATGTGGGAATGATATGTGATTCCTGGGGGCGTTTTATTGATGATGTTTGTGTGTTGGTGAAAAAGAAGTATTCTTGTTTGTGCTTATGACTTCTTGTGTGTGTCATGTATTCTACGTGATTTTTTGCGTTGTTTCCAATGTTCTAATATGTATCTCTATTATTACTTGATGATTTGGTCGCCAAGATGGTGGCACGAGGTTTTTGCCGTGCGGTTGTGGTAAATGTTGGGGCACGAGGTCTTTGTCGTGCGAGTGTGACTTATATTATGGCACGAGGTCTTTGTCGTACGAGTATGACATACATTGTGACACATGGCCTTTATTGTGCGAGGGTGATTGATAATGTGTTCACGAGGTACCATGAGTATGTGATTCTATTTGATGACTTATTGTCGAGCGGGGCCTTTATTTGTTCTAAATGGTTATTGCTTATCCTGATGAGAACCTCGTCACTACTTCACCGATGTTAGTCTTGATACTTACTTGATACCGACCGTGGTGTGCTCATACTATACTTTTATATATTTTTGTGCAGATTCAGGTAATGGAAATAGTTGGCCCTGGCTGTGGGAGTTTCTTTGATCGTGAGGATTAAAGGTAGAGCTGCTTCGATCGTCGCAGTCCCTTGGAGTCATTTTCGTATATTTATAATGACAGTTCTCTATCTGAACAATATTGTATTTTGAGATATTTCTATATATTCACTTAGAGTTCGTGACTCTGTACTACCTATTTCTGGGAATATGTTGTAATTATCATCGTATTGGCCCGTATCACCTTTATTTACGCATTTATATTAAACTATGCTTCATTATATTTTGCCTTTAATGATTTAAGAATTGATAAGCGAACGGCTTACCTAGTTTAGAAACTAGGTGTCATCACAATCCTTAAGGTACGATTTTGGATCGTGACACTTTCTTTCTTTCTCTAAAGAATGTAATGTAGAATCTCTGAAAGAGAAACAAGGCATTCAGAAGAGACAAATTTGCTGTGCAGAAAATGCTGACTAGTGTGTATCCGCGTTTCATTCAATGTCGTTCCTACTTTTGTAAATGAGCTGGAGATGATAACATAATTCTTTAATCTCTGATTTTTCTTTTCTCTTTTCCTTTTGATTGGCATTTGTTTAAAAAAAACTGTTTTTTTTTTCAAACAAACTTTTTCTCTAATTGATTTTGGTAAAAAGAAAATAACATTTAAAAAAATGAACGAGAAAAGTTTATTGGAAGAAAATAATACTTTTTGAAAACAAATGTCACCTGACTTTACAGTCTTAACATAAAAAGACGTTAATTTGATTGATTAGACAAGATGCATTTGGAGGTGAGTTACTTAGAACTCTGAAATAGCCTTCGGAGCATGTGACTCATATGTTTGCACCTACAGATTTTAATGTAAAATGCGCTAGTCTTTGACAATTTAATTACGGTTATGCAAAGTAGCAAGTGTGACTTTCAAATGGATCGCGAACCTACTCAATCCAAAGAAAAGAGGAGTTTCAATTGGGTTTTTAGTTTTAGGTCTTGGTGGTATCATAGATAATGTAAGTGCATGTCTACAAGACTACAACAACTAGTTTCACTACTTTGCCATCACCAAGCATAATCCATTCATAATCCATGTGCAATGTTCATGAGTGATAGAGACTTTAAATTTCTTTTGAGCTAATCCATAATCTGACAAGTGTTGTTTTAGTCCTAGCTCGCTTACTTCTCTTTATTTACTTTTCTTAGGAAATGAAAAGATATATAGGCTCTTTTGTAACAATTTTTGATGGAGTCTAATTTGTCAAAAGCACCTAACCTTTGAGGTTGTTGTGAGCCTAACACCATCAAATTAAGAATTGAAGAGACCGTCTTCACCTCAAAAACGTATCACAAAGAAAAAGACTCGAAATTAATTTTTTAATTTTTAAAAAGACATCATAGTTTCTGCCATGGAAACTGAGTCTCAAAGTAAATAGTTGAAGAGCGTGACATGGTCCGGTTATTTTTTAGGAGGGTGTTACTACTCTTTTGGGAAAATCTACAAATTTAAAGGCTGTGTTCCAAAAGAGGTAATGCATAAATGAAAACTAATAATTAGAAGAATTTGTTCAACAATGCCAAACGTCATTCGAGATTTTCATGACTGGTCTCATTGGCTTTCACTTAGTGTCTGCAGGCATCAACCTTAGAGATTAGGGACGTGCATAATACCGATTGAACCGAAAAAATGTATCAAAACGAAAGTTTTAGTTTATTCAGTTTCGGTTTTCTGGTTTGAGGTTCATATTTTTTTAAAAGTTCGGTGTTCGGTGATCGATTTTAAGGGTTTGGTTTTCGATTAAACCGAATAACCGAAGTTTTTACCAGCTTTTGGACCCTTAGTCCCTTACTGTCACGACCCAAAACCCACTATAAATCGCGATGACACCCAACTTCGTTGTTAGGCAAGCCAATAGTGAACTAACAACTTAATTATTCATTTTATTATTTTCGAAATCACAACTTTGATTAAGTAAGGAGTTTTACACCTTTAAAATCACGGGTACATACATAATTAGTAGTCTGTAAAAGGAATGAAATGTGATAATAATATACAAATCCGTAGATATCAACTAGAATATCCCAAAACCCGGTGTCACAAGTACATAAGCAATTACTAAGGAGTATAGTATTAATACAATATCTGTCTGGAATGTAAATAAGACAGATAAAGTAAATAATACGATGGAGACTCTGTGGGTTGTGATATGTAGACTAGAATTTGCAGCTCACCATAAAGTCTCCTCAGTAGCTGCGCCTATGTGCCAAGATGATCACTAAATGAACCTGTCGAATCCTGCACACTTAGTGCAGAACTGCAGCATGAGTACGTAAATCAACGCGTACCCAGTGCGTATCTAGCATAACCCCGAAGAAGTAGTGACGAGGGGTCGACATCGATACTAATAGAGGTCCAATAAGCAATATGATAAATCGTAAACAGATATAAAGCACAACAACAATAATGGGATAAAATGGTAACCAATATATTCTTTCAAAATTTCTTTTAACGATATAAACTTCTCAATCTCATATCCTATCTCAACATCTCGGAAAATATCAAGTGCCAATATCAAATGAATAAGGAATATCATATAAAATGTCAGGCATCAGTGGAAGGATAATCTCGTGAATATTCGGACTACTAGCGATATAACGCATGATTATGCAGAGGTCATACAACCCAATTCAGAATAATGTGTACAATGTCGAGGGTTGAGCAACACAAACCATAGATGCATCTATTTAACTGCCAAGGCGTTTGGCCCACTCCACAAGAAAGGAAGAAGCTTATTGAATTACGAGTCACATGCTTACAACACAGATACAGGTGCATACTAGTGAATATACCCCTTTACGTTTATCAAATATCTTGGCAACAACTCAAGGTGATAAAGCTCAGCCTATTATATATATATGTTTCTAAATCAATTTTAATTATAATTTCAACTAATTAAGCTAGCAAAATTAGTCCAAACAATTCAAATATTACATGATAAAGTCTTAAGTTTACCTGGACAAAAATACGCCTTAGCTACGTACGGACTCTCGTCACCTCGTGCACACATAGCACCCACAACTAGTAGCACATAACAATTACATCACAAGTTTACACAGGAGACTTACGTCATTCCAAAGTTCCATAACCGGCTCCAATGCCTCTCTAACTCTTCAATTCAAAACTAGTCAAACAATGTGCAAATCAATCGAAATATACTCTGATGCGTATAGTTTAACAATTTATAATGATTTTCAACTCTGCTCAAAAAGTCAACAAAGCCAATTCTCGGGCCCACGTGCATGGATTCCGAAAATTCTTGAAGATAAACATTACCCATAATATTACGACCTCAGATATATAATTTATTCCTAATTCCTCTCTCAGAATCGTGGTCAAAATTAAAAAAAAATCAATTTCTAGGTTTTTTTCAAAAGCTTCACAATTTTTACAAAATTCCATGAATCTACAAGCCTAAATTCGTATATTTAACTCACAAGTTGTAGGAAATAACTTACCTCATAATTGAGGATGAAAATAGCGCTCCAAAATCGCTTCTACGTCGACTCTCATGGAAGAAGTGAAAAATGAGCCAACCCCAATACTTAACCAACATTCTGTCCATCGATCATCGCAGCACTGCACCTGCGAAAAAATCCATCAAAGGTGCAGCCACTTCTAAGACCAGCCATTCCCGCTTCTGTGGAAGATTTGGTCACGCCAGCGGTTGCGCACCTGCGCTCAGTCCTGTGCACCTGCGTAAAGGCCATGCCTCTTCACCTTCGCTTCTGCGCTCCATTGCCCACATTTGCGAGCTCGCAGGCGCGGTAGATTCTTCGCACCTGCTCATCCAACCAACCTCAATCTCATCCACTTCTGCGACTCCTGGGCCACATATGCGGTCTCGCACCTGCGGCCAAACGCCTCGCAAGTGCGATCACACCAGAAGCCTCAAGCTTTAGCAATTCCCTAAGTCCAAAACTTGACCCAATTCCAATCCGATTTATACTCGGTACCCCATCCAAACGTACCAACACATCCCAAAACACGATAAAAACTTATTATAACCCTCAAATCATGCCCAACAACATCAAAACTACGAATCGACGATCGAAACTTTTCTTTAAACTTTCAAACTTCAAAATTCATCGTATGCGTCCGAATTATACTTAAACATCCCGGAATAACGCCAAATTTTGCGTGCAAATTACAAATCACGATGCGTACCTATTCCAAGGCTCAGAACTCCAAACAGATATCTTTAACGCTAAAATTCACTTCAAATCAAACTTAAGGAAATTCTTAAACTTTCAAAATTCCAACTATCCATAATAAGTGCCGAAATGCTCCCGGACGACCCGATACTCAACCCAAACATGCGCCCAAGTCTGAAATTATCATATGAACCTATTGGAACCTTCAAATCCCGATTTCGAGGTTATTTACTCAAAAGTCAAACCTTAGTCAACTCTTCCAAGCTAAAGCTTCCAAATTTAGAATTTTCTATCTGAATCATCTGGGAATCTCCCCGAAATTCGATTCTGACTACGCGTACAAGTCATAAAATATAAAGTGAAGCTACTACAAACCTCGAACCACTGAATGACACGCTAAAGCTCAAAAGAATTTACATTCTCCCCCACGTAAACATACGTTCATCCTCGAACGTGCCAAAAACCGTTCCGGAGTTGTCCAAAATCACTATTTAACACCTCATGCACCTGCTTGTGCCACCACAACCCATGTGAGCAGATTTGCTCGAGCCGTACTGAAGATCCTCCCTATAACCTTAGCTAACAAGCCTTAGAACCAAACTCCAACATCCGGGATTCTCCATGAGACCCGATTCTAACACATGAACAGCGCATCAAGCACTACACACTGTACTGAAACATGATCATGAACCTATACTGAAATCAGACCATACACCACATAAGTCGTTTGCCCATAATAACATCCTCCGGCCATAATAGCTGAAATTGCACATATCCAATGCCCGCAATTGTTATGCCCCGCAGTATTACGTCGATGTTATGCTCTGTAGTAATATATTACGATGATGTTATGCCTTGCAGTATTACATTACGGTGATGTTACGCTTCGCAATATTAAGTTACGATAGTGTTACACCTAGCAGTATTACATTACGGTGATGTCACGCTTTGCAATATTAAGTTACGACGATGTTGCACCCTGAAGTATTGTACATTGAATTTGTCATAAGGTAATTGACATCAGTCCAAGTAAAAGATTATTTGGAGATTATAAAGATTATGCTATTTCACAAGTGATTAGTAAAGGTGAAAGGGTGAGCAAGTCAATGAAAACGAATTTTTGTCCAAGTTTGGCATGTTTGGATAAAATACGGCTCGAGCTAAAATACTCGGTATTTAGGGACTAGTATTATACAAAGTACCACATGACCATAATAGTAAGGTGTATAAGGTATGCAAAAAGTGAGTAATATTTCAAGTAAGTGGGAATAATTCTCAATTTTGCGGGTAATTGATTAATTACTGGGTAACAGGACATTACCCAATTAACTAATAAGTGGATAAAACTTAATTAATTATGCTCCAAGGACATGTGGCAACACTAGCTTACCACATGAAGTGACTAAGCAATTAAAATTCCTAGGTGGCTATCTATGATGTACTTGAATCAAATGACAAAGGTGAGTAATTATCCAAAACAATTTAGGTACAAATCTTGAACACAAAAGTAAAGATTCTGGTAATCAATAAGAAAGCAAGAAGGATTTTCATTCTTACTTTGAAAGGTTGGAAATTAATTCCTTGTGAAGGATCAAACAACCTTCTGTTTTGGTTTAAAACCAAAAACAGAAACCATTTCGTCCAAACATTTAAAGAAATCATAGCATAATTTCGTTCAAGATTCAGAAAGAAGAAATTCGATTTCTTTTGAGTTCTAAGTTCAATCAGCGAAGGTTCTCCAACGGAATATTAAACAGAGTTTTCCCTACTCCAGGTATGTTAAGCCTATCCCTTCTTTCTTTTGGCATTATCCATACGATACGAACGAAACGTGCAAATGCACAAATTCCATAAATGACTCTATTCATAGAAGTATTAGAGATATCTATGTTCTTGAATTTCCATGTGTCATAATATTTTATCATGTTTTCATGGGTATCAGAAAAATACGAAAGTTGAAACGAGTTTACTTTATGATATTACTCAAAGGCAAAATGGTCTTATGACATTCTGAAAGATTTTATTAACGTACTTTTAATGTATTGCATTCATGTAAATTAACCCGTGACCAGATGGCGTTATATATGTGTATATATG
The DNA here is from genome assembly GCF_000715075.1 of Nicotiana tabacum. Taxonomy (NCBI): domain Eukaryota; kingdom Viridiplantae; phylum Streptophyta; class Magnoliopsida; order Solanales; family Solanaceae; genus Nicotiana; species Nicotiana tabacum. Next base: position 139,864,596 of record NC_134087.1, on the reverse strand, counting down.
TACATATATATATATGTATATATGTGTATATGGGATATGGGAAAGGTTATGGCGTTATATACGCACCACCACCAGATCAGCTGGTATACGTTGATGATTTTGCCCACAATGGCCGATATGATATGATGGGATGCCCTCAGAGGCTGATGATATTATGAAATATGTACCTATGAACTACATGACATTCATACGCATATGGATACCGCTAAAAGTATTTCATGATTTATAGAGTTATCCAGACTTACAGGTTGAGTCAATTACTCTATATTTCTTCCATGTCTGTTATGTACTTATTTATGTGCCTTACATACTTGGTACATTTTTTGTACTGACATCCCTTTTGCCTGGTGACGATGCGTTTCATGCCCGTAGGTCCTGATAGACAGGTCGAGAGCCCTCCGAGTAGGTTATCAGCTCAGCGAAAGATGTTGGTGCGCTCCATTTTCTTTGGAGTTGCTTGTTTGGTTAGTATGATTTAGACGTGTATTGTTTGGTATGGCGGGACTCTGTCCCATCCTTTATGGCATTTATATACTCTTCGAGGTTTGTGGACATATGTCGTGTACGTAAAAGATTATACGGCCTTGTCGGACTATGTTTTGAGTTTATAAATGATCTTGTTGGCCTATTAGGACTGTATGTCAAGTGTATATGATGATATAATAAGAAAGATACGTCATGTTGGTACTCGGTTGAGTAACATACCTGGTGCCCGTCGTGGCCCATTGGTTTAGATCGTGACAAAATTGATATCAGAGCAGTTCTGTCCTAGGGAGTCTACAAGTCGTATCTAGTAGAGTCTTGTTTATGGGTGTGTCGTGCACCACACTTATAAGCAGGAGGCTACATGACATTTAGGATTATCACTCTTTCTTCTTACTCTAGATCGTGTGGTAGAGCTCACTTATACGAATTCAAATTTCGAAATTCTTTTTTTTATTCGTAATAAGATGATACCTACATCCACAAAGAATGATTGGAAAGAGAGATAGTGTGTGGAAGAGCTGAGTCATAGGAATTGGATTTTTGTAAGATGCATACGACAAGTAAGTGTGAGGTCTTTAGCAAATCATGGGTGTAATGAAAGGTGTAAGCTTCTTGATAAGAAGCCTTAAGGCAAGAATATCTATCCATCTTTTTGGTAAAATAAAATGAGAGATTAAGAAGATAAATACAAGTTTCAGCAAGTAAAAGGAGTAATGTGAAAAAGGGTACGAGGTACCCAGTTAATGAAGGTTAACAGCGTTTATAATTGAGGCAGAGGAACATAAGCTTTTTGAGTTATATTCAATAGTTACAGAGGTATATACAATTGGTCACACCCATTCTAGATATGCCCTATGGGGGTTAACAAAAGTAGTATAAGAAGATATGATGGATGAATTGATTGTGTCAGTTGGCATTTCCGAAAGATATTGCAAAAGTACTAATAGATCTCTTTATGAGACACCTAGATGGTGCACTCTGAAATAGTGCAGCCAGATATGAGTACTACAAAGACATGCATTATAAGCCTTGAAGGGATAAATATTATCTTAGTGTGGCTCACGTCCCTAGTAAAGCAAGAACATTAAGAAACTTGAAGAGCCACTGGATGGAGAAAAGGGAAGCTAAAAGCAAAAGAATGTCTTGTTCAAGTTTTCAGAATAAAGTGATAGGCATAAATGTTAGTGGGAAAAAAGAAAAGAGTTAATGAAGTATTATAAGTAAGATGTGGTACATGGATGACAATGGTAGATCAAAAGATAACAATATTATAAAATCTATAGTCAAGTGAAGGAAGAGACGAGAGGTGACAGACCTTAGGACAACAAAAGAGTATAGACCATACAATCACATCCTCATTTCGAGAAATAAGTTCGCGACTCTAATGTGATTAACAGAAGGAAAAGTTAGACCCTAGAGTAATAGAAATCAGTATGGACTAGTGAATAAGATAAACTAAACATGAATAAGGAACTGAGTGATTTGTTAATAGTCAACATCATGAGAATTTTAGATTGTATTCCGGCAATAATAAAATGGACAACAGAAAAGATCCATGATGAATTCAGAGAATGGTCTTCAGGGAGACCCTTCCCTAAAGCAAGCTAGGTGAATAAAGTTTAGCTTAAGGGACTGTATGTGTCATTTATACTAAGTTTCATCCTCGTGAGTAAGGAATTTTGCTATCCTTGGTATGGAAGGATTACCGCAAGGCGAGTAAGGGTCATCGATGATGTGAAAGGATGCCAAAGATGAAGAGTTAAAATATCTATAGGTAGATCGTCATAGCTCCAAGGCTTAGCACTCCCCTAAAGGGGGGAATATAGAATAATAAAGGAAGATTGCGATAAAAAATGAGTGAGAAAGGGATGATATTACACTTATTCAAATCTTATAGATATGCTACGATTCAAGAACATTATGCAAACGCGACGTCAAGGAGAAGAAGTAAGGGTTCCTGCCCGAGATATTATTGATAATTAAGGAGCCAGTGCGAGACGTAAGTTAAGACCAAGGAAATAACCCAAGAAAGATTACGCAGAATATGGATATGATAATGGGCCGACGATTAATTAGTAGTTGATTCAAGAAGAACCTAGTCATGATTAGACAATAGGTTACAGACATATCAATAGATCGTGCAAGATAAACAAAGTGACCCCAACATGGGGAATTCAGCCTCACAGTATAACATTATAATACTTGAGATATATTCATATGGGGAAGTTAAAAAGGTACCGTACGAGTTCTACAGAAATAAAAGAGAGTGCCACTGGGAAGACAGTCAAAATATCAGTTCAAAATCAACCCACAAACTCCAGGGCGTGGAGGTAAGCAACTACGGATAAGTATAGGCAATGAAGGACATCAGGAGGTCTATCGAGTATACAATGTAATAAGCCCACAGCTTTACAAGAGTCAGAGGGTCCTCCCTAAGTACTATAATGGAAGACTAGCTGTGAAAATAAGGAAGAAGGCTTCAACCTAAACATAGTAACTCGAAGGAGAAATATTCATGTAAAAGCAGTCTCACAACAAAAATCGTATACCCTCCAAAAGAAAGTGGCACCTACCATGGCTAATGAACGGGGAAAAAGATTGAAGGTAATATTCGAGACTATATAAGTTGCACAAAAATTCTGGCATATGTGGGAACTAGGATGAGTTAAGTGTGCATGCAACAAGGGGTAGAAAGACCAGGAAACGTAATTGCTCACATTTAAAGAAAGCTGTGATGGAACGAAAGGAATTATTCGATCAATGATCCAGAGTTAGTACGTTATTGATACACTCAGGATTTTGGAGCATTATCCATGCAACATATTTGTTACAATCATACATCCATAAAAGACTCTGGTATAAGTTAAAAGAAAGAATTGAGCCTAGGGCATAGACAAAGGATTGAATTGTTAGGAGATTGTATCATGGATATTCCATAACTCCCATGAAAGGCTAATGTAATAACTAATACCATGAGCCACATATCAGAAGATAGCTTAAGCCTACATAAAGGCTGACCAGACGGAAGAGGAAACTAAAGAATTACATCACCCAAGTAAATCAGGAGTCTGATTATTGGAACAAGAAAAATTATAGAAGTTGTTCTTGAGAACATGATAGAATCACTCTTAACATCAGATGTTCAAGAGAAATAATACAATAACTATAATCTATAATGGCTCTACAAGGAATCTAGTTAGAAGAAGTACCGGCCTCATAAGAAGTCAGTATGAAGCTCCCACTGGATTGTGTATGTATCAAAGGTGCGAGTATTATAATAGAGCTTCAAGTTATGGACGTGAATTACACCTAGGTAGAATGGAGGTCATAAAAGCGATAGAAGATACAATGCGAGATTTTAAGGTAAGTAAGGTAAAGGTGAACAACGTACGAGATACTCAAAGGTAGAAGATCGTGAATAGTCCATACTTCGGATAGAAGGCTATAAGCATGGGGATTCAATATCCAAGAATGATAGAGGCATCGTCAGCGGCATGTCTTCCAGCCTATTGTTTTTAAGTACTGAGAGATCTAGCTAAGAGAGTAAATAAGGGTTAGAGACGATGTGATGTCTCTCTTGACATTCCAGAATAACATAAGAAAATCTATGGTGAAAGAAAGTTGAAGGAATGTTGCAAGTAGTATAAATAGATATGTATAGGTCGCAAGCTAAAATATAGTAAAGCGACAAAGTTTTATGGCAGGATGTAAGAACAAGAAAAGGCGAGTGAGAAGGTGACGAGAATGGATTAGTCCTCAAGATTAGGCCCATGAAAACAAGGGAGATAATGGCTTCTCTATGTTATAGTAAGCTTAGTATAGCCTGAATGGACTCAAAGGAGTTACTATTCATAAGTAGCATTAAGAAGAGATGGAATGTTTACCTAATAGTAGAATAAGGGTGTAATTGTGATAGATAAAGGATGACGTTTGGGCCTTCGATTGAGTAATGATTTGAAAAAATGGGTTCATGAATTGTACGAGATTAAAATACTCACGTAAGAGAATTACCTTGGGATGGTATAGAATACGGTATTTGAAGTACGGTATCGCTGCTAAGTGGATCAGGAAAATTACTTCGAATATTCCTTGATGTAACATAAGCCCTAGTGGCAAAGTATTACGTAAGAAGTTTCAAGTTATCAGTGGTATATTATAGATCAATATTAAGGTGAATCAACAATGGATGGACAAAAGTTACAAAGTATGAGATGAGATTAGGCCGTCATTCTAAAGATGAGCAGTAATGAGGAAGCATTAAAGGACTTAAATTTATACATATGGAATAAGCAACGAGAGTAAGTTGGGATTTGGTAGCAGACCTCAGCAATGATAAATTAAAGTAAGAGTTATAGCAATAAATTCATACGGATGGCTAAACGAACCTATGCGATAAGATATACCAATATTCGTGAATTCAACAAAGTACCGAGCGAAGAACTTCAGTATACTCATAGATGCCCAAAGGGACATATTATCAAGCTCTACATATGAAGCCTAGAGATTGGGCATAATTACAAGGTCAAAATTGTACAGGCTGCATGATGGAAGGTAGCAACAGTTACGAGATTGGAAGGATTCTGACTACAAGTTGTGGTGTGAGAAGGAGGGCTAAGGAGGGAATGCCCTAGACTTTGGACTTATTCACAAAACAGTCGCCTAGATGTCAAGGGAAGTTCTAAAGTATTCGGAAGATATAAATTATGAAAATGATAAGTGCATCACTCAACATTCGAGGACGAATGTTCCAAAGGGGGGAATAATGTTACGCCCCACAGTATTACATCGATGTTATGCTCTGCAGTAATATATTATGGTGATGTTACCCTTTGCATTAATATATTACGATGATGTTACGCCTTGCAGTATTATATTACAGTGATGTTACGCTTCACAATATTAAGTTACGACAGTGTTGCGCCCAACAGTATTACATTATGGTGATGTCATGCTTCGCAGTATTAAGTTACGACGATGTTGCACCCTGAAGTATTGTACGTTGAATTTATCGTAACTTAATTGAAATCAGTCCAAGTAAAATATTATTTGGAGATTATAAGGATTATGCTATTTCACAAGTGATTAGTAAAGGTGAAAGGGGGAGCAAGTCATAGAAAATGAATTTTCGTCCAAGTTTAGCATGTTGGGATAAAATACGGCTCGAGTTAAAATACTCGGTATTTATGGACTAGTATCATACAAGGTACCACATGACCATAATAGTAAGGTGTATAAGGTATGTGAAAAGTGAGTAATATTTTAAGTAAGTGGGAATAATTCTCAATTTTGTGGGTAATTGATTAATTTTCGGGTAACAGGATATTACCAAATTAACTAATAAGTGGATAAAACTTAATTAATTATGCTCCAAGGACATGTGGCAGCACTAGCTTACCACATGAAGTGACTAAGCAATTAAAACTTCTATGTGGCTATCTATGATGTACTTGAATCAAATGACAAATGCGAGTAATTATCCAAAACAATTCAGGTACAAATCTTGAACACAAAAGTAACGTTTCTGGCATTCAATAAGAAAGCAAGAAGGATTTCCATACTTACTTTGAAAGTTTGGAATTTAATTCCTTGTGAAGGATCAAGCAACATTCTGTTTTGGTTTAAAACCAAAAACAGAAACCATTTCGTCTAAATATTTCAAGAAATCATAGCACAATTTCGTTTAAGATTCAGAAAGCAGAAATTTGATTTCTTTTGAGTTCTAAGTTCAATCAACAAAGGTTCTCCAATGGAATATTAAAAGAGTTTTCCCTACTCCAGTTATGTTAAGGCTATCCCTTCTTTCTTTTGGCATGATCCATACGATACGAACGAAACGTGCAAATGCACAAATTTCATAAATGACTCTATTCATAGAAGTATTAGAGATATCTATGTTCTTGAATTTCCATGTGTCATAATCTTTTATCATCTGTTCACGGGTCTCAGAAAAATATGAAAGTTGAAATGAGTTTACTTTACTCAAGGGCAAAATGGTCTTATGACATTCCAAAAGATTTTATTAACGTACTTTTCATGCATTGCATTCATGTACATTGACCCATGACCAGATGAAATTATATGGCGTTATATACGCGTGTATTATACGTATATGGGATATGGAAAAATGTTACGGCGTTATATATGCACCACCACCTGATCAGCTGGTATACGTTGATGATTTTGCCCACAGTGGCCGATATGATATGATGGGATGCCCTCAGAGGCTGATAATATTATGAAACATGTACCTATGTACGACATGACATTCTTACGCATATGCATGACGCTAAAAGTATTTCATGATTTACAGAGTTATCCAGAATTACAGGTTGAGTCAATTAGTATATATTTCTTCCATGTATGTTATGTACTTATTTATGTGCTTTACATACTTGGTACATTTTTTGTACTAACGTCCCTTTTGCCCGGGGAAGCTGCGTTTCATTCCCACAGGTCCTGATAGAGAGGTCGAGAGCCCTCCGAGTAGGCTATCAGCTCAGCGAAGATGTTGGTGTGTTTCATTTGCTTCTGAGTTGCTTGTTTGGTTAGTATGATTTAGATGTGTATTGTTTGGTATGGCGGGACTCTGTCCCGACCTTTATGGCATTTATGTACTCTTAGAGGCTTGTGGTCATATGTTGTGTACGTGAAAGATTGTACGGCCTTGTCGGCCTATGTTTTGAGTTTATAAATGATCATGTTGTCCTATTAGGCCCGTATGTCACATGTATATGATGATGTAATATGAAAGATATGTCACGTTGGTACTCGGTTGAGTAAGGTACCAGGTTCCCGTCGCGGACTATCGGTTTGGGTCATGACAACAATTCACCTCATAATACATATAAGCCTGTTCCAACTCTCGTAATACTGCTACAACGAAAGAGATGCGTAAAAACTCATAACTACCTACCAAATCAATAAATCATTAGGTCTCTCCACCTGTCATGAACCGTTACCTTATTCTAAGCTGAATAACGATATCTTCTCTTTAGCAAACCCTACATAAATCCAATCGCACTGATGTCAGTTCCAATAACCTCGTTTCACCCAGTACAAGCGACTCACTAAGTAAGCTACCTCAAACACCGTCTAAAATCTCATACAGCACCAACTAGCTACAACTCAAATGTGACGCATAGGGAAGAACGAACTCTGAGAAAGAACCATCCAGCCCAGATAACGAATAAAACAACCATCAAATGCTATGAGCCTTTCTCGAAGATGAGAAACAAGACACAAAAAATAAATATAAGAAATGGTACTTAACATCTCAATGTTTCGGCATGCAACCCGATCCAAATATGATATTGTTGCGGTGTGCAACCGGATCCAAATATCACACTGTTTCGGCGTGCAACCCGATCCAACCACGACAAAGTTGTGGTTTGCAAACCGATCCACACAACATATCTGTGAAGGCGTGCCACCCGATCCAAATAATGTACCTATGGCGGCATGCCACCCGATCCAAACAATCTACTTGAGGTGGCATGCCACCCGATCCACACCTAACAATAAATAAGGAAGCACACATCAAGCCGAAATGATTATACTTACGAAATGCCCGCATATCGACCACCAACACGCCAAGTGAATAATATAACTTTGGGGAGATGGATAGCTCCATACGCTACAAAAATCCAAGCAAGACTAAGGTTCAATAAATAACCTACATCTGAAGAGCCATCTTGCTCAAATAACACCACAAGCTACACAGGATCACAACACATGTGCGAATGATCAAGTCGTCTAAAAACTCACCTGGCACAATAGAGTATTACATGGAATAGATGACGACGAGAATAATATCCAATGGCCGAAGACTCCTCCGTAAGCAACTCTATGCGAAATGAGCACATTCAGCCTGATGTAGAGCACACATTCATATTAGACCCTCCGACGGACCTCAAGGTGATTCCGATCATCCCATACTAGGCCAATAACCGTTAAAGGATCCACAATGGCCCTATTCCTGACACACATGAGCAGTCGTCAGATCCAGAGCAACTCCTACAGTCCACAACCAAAGGAATAGAGCGCCTTTCAGGCATAAACTCGCACATTAGCGCTAGTACCAGAATCTCCATACTTGGTTCCAATCTATAGCAATCAAGTGACTAACATGTCACACTTATACAATTTTCCCGTGGGGTACGCTCCCACAACCTTTTGCACAAAGTAGCAAAGTCTGCACCTTCGTTCCATCAACCGTACTAATTCTGTAAAGCAATTCAAGAATCCGCAAATCAATACACAATGCTTTTTCCATAGAAGACCATTCTCAGGCGACATTAGGATAATGCCAGCTTACTCTGAACATCTGAATTCTTTCCCCTCTCTTCCGAGCTCGTGACATTCTTATCAACACCAAACCACAACCTTGATCCTCCACTTCCAATTCCCATGCCGCTCGTTGTTCCTATCATGCCACTATGCGAGAGTACCAAAATAAATCATAACCCCTAAACTACTAGTAGAATAAGCACTCCATTAGCTATAAACCTTTTACTTAACTTATTTTAGAAGAACCATTACAACATGTAACTAAATTCCCATAACCACAGAAAATGCAAAGCTCAAGTTGTGGTCTAAACTGCCATAACTCTTCCGCAATCCATTTACACATAACAAGGCCATTTGAATCAAATGTCTCTGAAATCAATCAAATTATGGTAGCTGTCAAGCCCACACGTACAACCACAAACCACCTGTATAACATAACATGCCTAAGGAACTGATCATTGCCACAATCATGCTACTTCAAACCATTACTAACTGAACCCACTTCTTCCAACTTACTCTTGACTTGCCTTAGAAATAATAATAGCTCACTTCAAAAAAATAACAAAACTCAATCAACACTCATCCCGAGTGACCCCAAATCGCGAGATCACATCGTCTCAATACCCATGAACTATCGCATACCCTCCTTATGCACACAATATCATGTCCAACTAGTACACCCATTCTGAAAGGTCCTCTACAAATCTAAAATTGTTTTCTTACATCTCTCTAACACTACACCGCAGACCCCTGGTGCTAACATAGAAACACCCCAAGTACCTTTCATAATCCACTGCAAAAACTCGATCCTTAACCACACAGCGGTCCATAATCCTTAGACACTGCACTTAAATTCTTGAACCCACTGGAATCATTATTGAGCGTCACCCACTCTGACCTGGTCCTAAATATAACCTAACTCCAATGCTCTGTTAGCACTTGAAAACTCTCTCAAAGAAGCAACCGGATGAATTCCTTTCTGTGTACATCACATCCACAAGAATCGTAAACTCTAAGTCTTCTCAAAACCTGCATACAAATCGGTAAGGCGAAATATAGCATGTATTCCTCAAGTTTTTTACCCAAATTACCCCTGATATTTTTCTTTTCTTAGTCATAAGTAATCCACCAATGTACCGATAATAGAAACCAGATTTTGGTGTGTTAGGTCACCGTTTTTAAAATAATAATTTCCCTTCAAAATATATTTGACTCTTAAACCAGTATGCACCAGAGTTCTAGATAAGGGGGTTCATTTGACTTAGCGAGAAGGTGTTAGGCACTCCCCAAGTTCCGTAACTAATACGGTTGCGTACATGATCTAGTTGACTTTAAAGGATATTCCAATTGAGGCAAAACACACAAAACCAAATAAACACACAAAAGGCTCGAGGTCGTCTCTACCTAATAAAAGAAAATAGAAAAGAAAAAAGTAATGTAAAATCCTAAATACTAATATATATTATACATTTTTCACGATATTCGTCATGACCTCCAAATACATGATACTACGAGGCATACCCCGGATAAAATATATACAAAGTCTACGGGGCATTCCCCGAATATAAACTAAAGGGCACGACCTATCACCTCGAATAAAATAAAATATAAGAAGAACTTAAAGTTTGCCTACCCGAGTGTGGTGGGCCTAAGTGTTCTCCTAGTAGTCCCAGAATATTATCATAAATTAAAATAGTCGAATAAATCAAGCTTCTAAATAAAATGTCGATTGAAATTAAAAAAAGTTACTTAGCCCAAAATTGCTTTAAAGCAAATTTATATTCAAAGTTCATGATTGAGGCTCATACCCTTTTTATCAGTTAATCCCCATAACCCAGTACAATTATAAATTTAACACTTTTTTACTATTTGGCACTCTATTAAAGATTCTATTAAAATATATCTGAAACCAACAAATTGTAAATCAGTCACAAAATACCAATTAAATCATGAATTGCAAACCAAACACAACTAACAAATGTGAGATAAATCTAAAAAAAAAGAAAGAGGCAAGAATGGACCTTAAGGACAATGGTGTTGTATTCTCTGAAACAAGGGAGCTTCCTATGGACAAAAAACCAAAACCGAATACATTGCTGCACGAACAATAATTGACACAATACTTGAATCGCTAGACCGAAACTCGAATGAGATACCGTCGTTGATCGGAAAGCTCGAAACCAAAATAACCTCCATCAAACTCCATCGGAGTCCATGGTTTCGAAATTGAAAATCGTAAGAAGAAGCTAAAATTTAAATAACAGCAACTGAGTAAAGTGAAGTTGCCATCCAAAGTTGAGGATTAAGCTAACAAAGAGAAGAGTCCCTCTATTTCCTCGGAGGCGCGACGGAAATGATGAGAGACGAGGGTGTGCAGCTGTTGTCGGCAAGTTTGGGTTGAGGGTGGTGGCAGAAGGTTTTTTGAGAGATGGGTGCGACTGGCTTTTGATGGTGTGCAGCTGGTTTTTGTTAGAGATTAGGTGAGTAGATGAGAATTCTTGGATGATGAGAAATGATATTGTTGATGTTGGAGAAGAAAGAAGAAGGTTATGTTTTTCCTATTTTTTCTCTGTTCCTATGTCTCTAATCCCCGTTCCCCCTCCCATTTTTTTGCTATCGTTCCCCAATTTCCTCTATTGTTATGCTTTTTCAAAAGGGAAAGGGATGTAGGGTTTTAAGGGTTAGGGATTTGGGCTTGACCAAATTTGGGCCTCTTTTGGGTTAAGTCAAGCTCAAAATAATGGTCTTCTCACATAAAAATAAAACAAAATTAGTCCAAATTTTTTCTTCTTATCTTTTTTGGAAAAATAAAATATCAATACTATTTTTTGTATTTCTTTTCATTTTATGAAAGGTAGATACACTAAAATTAACTAGATAAAATATCAATTAGCTAAGTAAAAGAAAATATTTTTGTAATTTTTGTTTTTGTAATAAAATAAAGTAAAAGAGTCAAATTAGTTAAGATAGCGATATTAGACCTAAACTAAATATTTATACGCTAAAATGTGTAAAATCTCAGGGAGGATAAAAAATTACATGTCTACAGCTGCACTGGAAATACGAAGAGTTTTCAAACAAAGAACGACGGGACGGATTTTTTTGATCCGACCCTTATTTAGAGAGAACAAAAACTAAAAGAAAAGAGAATGTGACCGAACCCTGGTATATGAGCTGCCTACATATCCTTGCCTATAAAGGAATCTGGCCACGTGTAGTTCAGACGTGAATAAAGTGATGGAGTATACTAAGGTGGAGAGCCGATTGAGGTGCTGTCGAGGTTCCGATCCGCGGTCCTGTATTACGCCAAAACAAAATCTACAAGAACTAAGCAAGCCTATCAGCTATGAGTTAGAAGATTCCTATTTATAAATCTACTGAAGCTTCATATTGAGTTTTGAATGGTTCTTCATGCAGACTTTTGATTTGAACCTTGATGCTTGCTAGCTGCAGGTGCTGATTCATTCTTCCACGACTTCTTCGGATCAAGACCAGACATGCGATGCTCGTGACTTCAACCATATCTTGAGCAGTTCACATCTTTCATCTGCTTCTGCATTAGGATTTAATTCTTTTTTTTCTTTTTTTTTCACTCTGGATTGAGAATTCTTCTTTTGGTCATCTCAAATCGTCGACTCGCATTCTTGAGGCGAGCTGCTGCTACTTCTAACTTGAATTGTATTCTAAAATAACTTCCCTCATTCTTCAGGTAGGCACCTGTTACTGACTTGAAATTTGAAGTAACTCTGAAAAGAATTTTTTCGTTCTCCAGGTGGGTGCCTGCAATCAAAACAACAAAACAAATAAAATTTTCTGCCTCAGTTTGCACTAGGAAAATTTGTGAATTGTTAGAAAAACTATAAATCACCTATGCTATTGATGCAATGATGAGAGTAAAACTAAAGACTTGACTAGAATGTGCGTCTCCTAGGGATGAACTTGAATGAACCAAACTAGGAAGTACATCTCCTAGGGGTAAAACTCAACTGACTCAAACTAGAAAGTGCATCTCCTAGGGGTAAAATCTCAATTTAGGAAGTGCATCTCCTAAAACAAAAATATAACTTGAAAGACCCCGACTAGGAAGTGCGTCTCCTAGGGGTGAAACTTAAATGACTCAAACTAGAAAGTGTGTCTCTTAGGATTGAAACTTCAATGATTCAAACTAGCAAGTGTGTCTCCTTGGAATGAACTTAAATGACCCAAAACTAGGAAGTTCCTCTCCTAGGGGTAAAATCTCAATTTAGGAAGTGCGTCTCCTAAAACAAAATATAACTTGAAAGACTCAAACTAGGAAGTGCGTCTCCTAAGGGTGACGTGTGATCTTCTCAATAGCCTTTGCGTAAGTAGAATTGGGGCATTACACTTGAAAAATTCAAGCTTCTAAGCTTTGATATGAACATAGACTTCATCCTTGTTTTAGACAAAGAAAATTTGTGAGTTTAAAATATGGTGGTTAGTTTGTGGCCTTAATTACGAGAGCGATTTCTCTTGCACTTGTCATGATCAACTTGGACTTCAACTTGGAAGACAATGCTTGTTATCGGCCGACCACTTTTCTGGACAACCCTTGTCACAAGAAATATTCCTAATTCGTTCAAGTCTAATACCTTATGCCCGATGCACTGCACTCACGTTCTAACATTCATCAAATCTTTGCACTTTAAATCAATCCCAAAGAACATATATTATCACCAACTTAGTGAATACACTATTCTCCTATGTCTTATGCCATTTTGATGTGCTTGCCAGACTCGGCTTTGTGTGATTAAAAAGTTGGTAGCAGATTTTGAAGTCATTTCTCACTTATTTCGAAAAAAACAGACTTAAAAGGGACTCAAACTAAACAAGAGAAACAAAATAAGGGAAAAAACAAGAAGAGATGGTATATAACAAGAAAATATTTTTACCCAGGAAAAAGAATAAAGTAGAAACTAATGTGATTTGAAGGCCATCTCCACTGACCATGATATGCATTTTGGATTAAGCAGCCTGATTTGTCAAGCGAGTCTAATCTTCATTTTTGTTATGCCTCTAAGTTGTGAAACTGGGCTTCAGCGCTCCAATTGTACTATTTGATCCACAATCCTCAGTCGACTTGTAGTGCCCTGAAGGGTTTTTACCATCAAGCCTCTCTTATTTTGCTCTTTTTCTCAACTCACCATTGCCTTGCAATGCCCACAAGGGTTTTCGCCGATATGACTCTCTCATTTTAGCATTTTCTCTCTTTGTGTTGAGAACAAGGTGTTACCCTTGATACAAGAAGATAATACTTTTACCAGACACTTTATTTGTCATCCTCAATGAATGGTCAGAAGGTCTTTCTTTGGACCGTAATGTAGGCTTTTGGACAGGGTTAGAAAGAAAGGGTGGTATGAAGGCTCAAAATAATTTAAGATGAAAGGGTTCAAAATTACAACTTTTGGAATCAAATCTCTTGGCAAAATTAAAACTTCTGCCCGAGTTTCTTGGAGTCTAGGGATTTTTTTTTTGGATTTTTGTTTTGATGGGACCGAACCTCAGAGTAAGACTGCCTATGTATCCTTAAAAGGAATCAGGTCGAACGTAGTTCCAACACAAAGTTAGTTTATTTTGTTGTTTTTCTTTTCCTTTTCTTTCTTGTCTTCTTTTTTTTCTTCTCTTTTTTTTCTCTCTTTCTTTTTTTTTCTTTTTTTCTCTTTTTCTTCTTTTTTTTTCTTTTCTCCTTTTTTCTCTTTACATTTCTTTTTCTTCTTTTTCTATTTTTCTTTTTCTTTTCTAGTTCCTAACTCTACTTCTGATTCCAAAAGAGGCGTATGAAATAAATTAAATTAGGGCTCCAAAGGGATAGCAAAAGATAAAAGTGTTTGGGTAGTAGAATAAAATGGCTTCGTCATACCAAAGTTTAAAAATTTCAAGTACAAACATGCAATTGAAGATAAGCAAAGAAATCATACATGATATCTACTGATGGCATCAACCCAAACAAAAAGTGCCAATGGGAAATACCTTGTCCTAATGAATGACCATTGCCAGTTCGAAGCAAACTTGACTCAACCTTATCTTGATGCGGAAGAATGCATTTCAGCACTGAGTAATCTACCTCAAACTTCCTGAGAGACATTTCCTTGTTGTATGCTCTCATCAACCTCTTGATTTACCAGACTAGTTACCTCAGCTTCACTCAATTCAAGCTTTAGGTTATCTCAGAATGCGTAAATCTTTACTTGTTTCCTCAAATGCATCCTTTTATCATATTCAAAATTGTGTCATTGGTTCATGATTAGACTAACTTTCAAGACCAGGCTGAGAATTATGCGTGCGTGTTATGTCACTAGAGTCAACATGAAAAGCACTATAAAAGGAAAGGTGACATAAACAACAACTGACTAGAACTAACAAAAAAATAGGAGACTACATTAGACAGATAGTGAAATGGGGTTGAACAAAACAAGCAAAATAGACATGGGTTATAACCCTGGAACAATCCTAGATAACACTAGACGAGTTACTACAACTAAACGAACTACGCAAAATAAGAATAAGAAGAAGGGTTTGAGCCACAAAACAATATCCGGATTACAACCCTGAAATAATCCCGACAACAGAAATGACCACAAAATAAACCACCAAAACTCCTCCCTGGCTAGCCAAGAAAGGAGTGTCTTTCTAATTACCAAGCTCGACACCTTAACCACTGAGTTCCAAATCAATATTACCAGAACCTCCACAAGTCACCATCATGTTGACCTTGGCAATTAGCTTTTGGGTCCCTTTTTCCAACTCGTTCTTAAGATCAACCTCTAGAACCGAGACTGATAGCGCTGAAAACTTTGTGGTAAGTGGCCCTTCAAGGGATTCAGAAGAGTTCTCATATTCCTTTTTCACACAAATCATGCCCACCATATGTGTCTCATTATGAACAGGCAATGGACTTTAGCTAGTATGTGCTGCATTTGGATTTTGCATTGTAATGTCACCTGCATCAATAAGTTTCTACACTGCTCTTTTCAGATGCCAACACCTTTGAGAAAAATCAAAATTCTTTGGAAGGGGGTTCGGCATTTTTATATGAATCAGCGTCAACATGTCCAATAGCCTCAGCCTTTGGAATAGACTGGCATATGATTCTCCAATAGAAGTGAAAGGCTTTTCTCTTTGTTGTTGCCTTCACATTTTGTACTCCGGCCTTGGTTGGAACCTCTTTTGGGTAGGTGGTTGATATGGTTGTAGAGGTGGGTAAGACATTTGTGGAGGCGGTACAAGCCGTTGCGGGTTTCATGGGTGTGGAGCATACATCAGTGCATTGTGGATAGAGTATTGGGAAGGTAAGGTATGACTATGGTGATTTTGTGGAGGAAAGTAGCATTGGTGAGGATTATCTGGAGTACGAGGATATTCATGGGATCAATATTAAGGCTGAAAGAATTTAGCAGGAATACCGACTGGATCATGTCATTGGTAGGGCTCAGCAACATCTTTTCTATCAATCGAAGAACTGACCCGAGCAACTTGTTCGTTTCATCTGAACCAAAACTCCCTAAAACTTTCCTTGGGTTTCTTTTCCCTCTGGGATAGGGAGGAGGAGCGGTCTGGGATAATGTTTATATTGTACTGATAGCGCCGAACAAAATCTTGAGCCCTGTCAGCCCATGCATGCCATTTACTGACATCTTGATGAGTATACTACTCCAAGGCTTCCCAACTCTCACTGAAATACGCCATCAACAATTCATCTTTCCCGCAAACACTTCTCATTTCAGTGCAATAACCCCTCAGATGGGCTACTGGATCTCCACGCCCATCTTATAAGTTAAACTTTGGCATTTTAAACCCCCCAGGCAGATGAATATCTGAAAACATACACAAGTTGTTGTAAGACATGTTATTTCCCACCCCTAGCATGTTCTTTAAGGATTGTTCTATACCTTTCAGCTTTCTGGATATCTCATCTTGCTCCACTGTCTTAGTAGGCTTTTTAGTTTCATCGGGAGGCTCAAAATGAGGAGCGTAAGAGTATGGATCTGAGACCTTGAAAGTGGCTACTAGAGCATAGTGTTGGGTATTAGGGACTTTGAACACAGTCTCGCTAGAGGATTGAGGAAGAATAGGTAGTAGATGAGCTACAAAAACATGAGTGGTCAAAGGAGCAGGATATGAGGTGGTTTTGAGGGTTGGAGTGTGATAAGGTTGTGGGGAGATATCAACAACAGTGGAAATCTAGATTTGTGGCAATGGCGGGATGGTGACGAGGCTCTCAGTGTAGTTATTGGAAAATAATGGTGGAGGATGCCCACTAATCCAGGCTTGGTACATTTCGGCCATCTATCCTTTCAACCATAGGACCTCTTCTTTCAACTCAGATTCTAATTCAACAATCTCCTTAGGTGGATCGACAACATTTGTGTCCAAGTCTTTGCTAGCCATGGCTACCTTGCTCTTTGACCTTGTGTTGTAGGGTTGACTCGCTAGAATGCCATAAACTAACCACTCCGTTATGATAATTATTAAATTACCAAAGAGAAGAAAAATAAAGCCAACATGTTAGCGTTAGGGCATTTATTAGATAAAAATATCATATTGCGTGCAATGCACCTAGCAACAATTAACGGTTCTAGAATGACATCAAGGGTCACAAGGTCA
The DNA here is from genome assembly GCF_000715075.1 of Nicotiana tabacum. Classification (NCBI taxonomy): domain Eukaryota; kingdom Viridiplantae; phylum Streptophyta; class Magnoliopsida; order Solanales; family Solanaceae; genus Nicotiana; species Nicotiana tabacum. Next base: position 139,847,202 of record NC_134087.1, on the reverse strand, counting down.
TTTGGCATCATCCAAATTTTGTTCAATTCAATCTTCTCTTTTCTTTATTTTCTAGCACTTCTTGGCTTGCTCATTTTCCTTCCTCTTTTCTTTCTAATTATCACTATTTTCTTTCTCTCACCCCTCACGTCCCACCACTTCATTCTTTTTTTTCCTTCTTTTTAAGAATGATTCGATTGAACACTATATAGGTTACCTACATATCATGTTCCACATGAATCAGACCAAGCGTAGTTCTGGAAAAGTAATGGACAAAATAAACAAAAAAACAAATTTATTTTGGATTTTTCACTTATAATTTTTTTGTTTGCAAATACAAATGGGAAGCACGATGGCAAAAGACTCGACAAACTCTTACACCACCTAAAAGACTCAAAACTACTAGCCAAGACAAGAAAGTAAAAGAAAACATGAAAACAGACTCAAAAAATATAAAAATTCTCTTCAAATAAGATCTAAAATGTGATGGTCCTGGGGTATTTGTCATGGTCGAGCTCTAGTACACTGATCTATACCTGAATAGAAAAATACGGCCAAATAGATTAGTGACTCAAGATAGTATGCGACGCCATGACACCTTCTATTGGACACATGCAAGGCATGATTAAGGCTATTTTTTGCAAAATGGCCTACATGGCCAAAATATAGCTAGAAATGCAAACTCAACAAAGGTAACCTAAGACATAAAAAAATTTACTTTGCAGAAATGATCCATTTTGTAGAAATGGCCTATGTGGCCAAGAAAATGGCTAGAAGTGCAAACTCTACAAAATGAACCTTAAATAGAGAAATAACCTTGTTGTGGACTTAGGACTCTAAGACATGGGTCACTGAATCACTTTTGCAAAAATGATGCCATTTTGCAAGAACAACCGATGTGGCCAAAAGCGGCTAGACATACAAATTCGACCAGGACGAGCCTAAAGTAAAGAGACACCTAATTGTGGATTCAAGACTCTCTAGACACAACTAAACAAGTTAGTCTGCGACTATAGCCCTATTTTGCAAAACGACTGACGTGGCCAAATATGGCTAAACATGCAAGATTTGGCTATGACCCCCGAAGCCAAGAACCTAAGACTCACTAGAAAGACCGGACCCTATGTGGACTGCCTACGTATCCTGCCTCGAAAGACGAGAATCAGGTATGCGTAGTTCGGGAAGATTGGATATGGGGAAAGCTTTAAAAAAATGCAACTAATTTGCAAAAATTTAAATTTTTGTCTTTTTGAAAAATGATAGAAAATGTAAAATCTTTTTAGATTTTCTCTTTTTTCTATTTTTGGAAAACTATGAAAGAAAAATGTGAGTATCCTACTTGATTCATTTTATATTTCACCCTCTTTTCTTTTTTCATTTGCCCTCAACTATCATTGGTCCGCTAAATGACCACTATACCCTTAAAGAATGCAACATGTGGCATAAAGGGATGATTAAATATCTTTTTGGACCACGGGCCCATTTTGACATAATTTGGATAGGCTTCCTACAACGAGACATGGTGCTTGGGACTAAGCCCTTGTTGGTTTGAATGATATTATGCAAATAAGCATGATCTAAAGGCAGTCCTAAGTTTGGGGTTCACTAGACAAGGCAATTCAGGGGAGCGTATGGTCGATGTGGCTGCTCAAGCTTTCCACCCACTCCATACGTCCGGTGCCCCCCCCCCTTCCAAAAATAAGGGTGACTCAATAAAGAGTTTATGCATGTGAAGCGTACTACGAGACTTGTTGCAGAAAGAATTGATCGGGTAATGCATATAATGACAGTTATAAAGCAGTAACACATAAAGAGAAACTGTAAACACATAAAAACTAACAAATAACCAAACGACATAAACAAAAGAAAAATCAAATAAAGCAAATAAAAAACATAAAAACCTCAACCTAATATTCTAGAAAGCCAACTAGATCAATGTATCAGCTCGAACCTGCAATTCCCCAGCAGAGTCGCCAAAGCTGTCACACCCCTTTTTTCAACCTCACTAACCCTCTTAAAATAATAAAAGGATTTTGTAAAGCTCAAAAGGGTTTTCAAATTTGAAAGTGACAAAAAGATTGCGTTTCGAAGGATTTATCAGAGTCGCCACCTGACATTTGATTTCGGTGTGCTCGGTCACTGTTTTTGAAATAAAATTTCCCTTCAAAACACATTTTACTCTTATACTAGTTAGCAACTTGTCACGACCCAAGTTCGCCCTCCGTGAACTACCGTGATGGCACCTAGTCTCTATGACTAGTTAAGCCTAACAAATGCGGAACATAAACGAAACTTGCGGAAGAAATAATCAAAAGCCAAAATAACTTAATGGAACAATAGTTATAATGCCGCTTGGCATATACAACACAACATTCTTAGAATCACTACACTATCCCAAAACCCAGAAACTCACGCAAACACAAGCCTTTGGAATATCTAACAGTCTAACTCCAGAATATCTAACAAGAAAGAAAAATACAGAAGGGCAATGTTTAATAGCTAGAATAGAAAGGGACTTCTCGGTCTGCGGACGCGGCAGATGTACCTCGAAGTCTCTAGAGCAGTCGCCTCTTTCAAGGATGGTAGGCCTGAGTAGCGGTACCTGGATCTGCACATGAAAATCATGCGCAGAAGGGGCATGAGTACATCACAGTGGTACTCATTAAGTGCCAAGCCTAACCTCGATTGGGTAGTGACGAGGAAGGTCAGAGCCCTACTGAAATTAAATAAATATAAAGATGATAGGATAAGATAAGCAGTACAGATGAGAATCTACAGTAAGAATCTATACAGGATAATAAGAGTACAATAACAAAAACAGAGATGAAAGCAAACCACAAGGAAGTACCACTCAAAACAATGATGATAACCGGGGATCTCTTGGTATCCCGAAGATCACTTGGTATCCTCAATATATGCTAGGGATCTCTTGGTATCCCGAGGATCTCTTGGTATCCTCAATATATGCCAGGGATCTCTTGGTATCCCGAGGATCTCTTGGTATCCTCAATATACGTGCCAGTGATCTCTTGGTATCTTGCACCTCAGTTTAAATTATAAATACATACAGGGGATCTCCCAGGATGCCGTCCCGTAGTCCCAAAGTAAAAACACACAGCAGCAACACAAGAATACCCAATTAAGCTAAATTTCGTACCAAGTAAATAGTTAATTCTAGCCTAACATGCTTCACGTAATGCAATTAAGGCAGTTTAAGCAAATAGGCAATTAAGTCAACTAAACATGCTTTTTTAAACTAGCAACAAGCTAAATTCGCAAGTAGAATAAAACAGGAAAAAAAAGAACTCAATTGAAATACTTAAGGAAAAACCAAATTTTCAACAATTAGCCCAAGTGTGCCCTCGTCACCTCACGTACTAGGCATTTCAATTATCAAATATATCATATCCTAAGGGGAAGGTCCCCCACACAAGGTTAAACAAGCTACTTACCTTGAACCGGCTCAAAATTAACCCGAACCCATGCTCTTGCCACGAGTACTCAACTCCAAAAGGCCCAAATCTATTCAATTCAATTGCATAATATAAATAATACTTCAAGTAACTAATTCTACAATTAAGTTCTAAGCTAATATGCGAAATTATGTAAAATGACCAAAACGCCCCTCGGGCCCGCGTCTCGGAATCAGGTGAAATTTGTATTTTCAGAAACCTCGTACTCTCACGAGTCTATACATAACAAGAATACTGAAATCGGAGTTCTATTGATCCCTCAAATACCCATGTTAAGGTCTCTTAATCTCAAGTCCTAATTACCCATTTTTCCAAATATTTCACCACTAATTAGGTCTTTAATCACATATAAATGAGTTATGAAGTCACAGATGTTACCTCCAAGTGATTCCCCTTTGGTTTCCTCAAAAATCACCCCCAAAAGCTTTGAGCCCGTTCAAAAATGGTGAAAAAATGAAGAAGTGTTGCGGATGGGCTATTTAAATACTGCCCAGATTTAACCCTATGAGATCGCAGAAATACCTATGCGATCGCATAAGACAACTTCCTCAAGCAACGCCGAACGCGACCCACTCTATGAGATCGCATAGAGAAAATTCCATCACCCCACTGCCACACCAAGTCCTTCTACGCGAATGCAAGGGTCCTTATGCGAACACAATGACCAACAAACTCACCCTATGCGATCGCACTCCTTCCTCTGCGATCGCAATTCAAAAAAATGCTTGGTCTCAACTTTCCCTACTCAATCGCAGGTGATCTCACGTGATCGCAATGAACAATTCACTGCTGCAAAAATACCAGAAAACCAACAATCTCCCAAAGAACAAAAGCGCCCGTTTGAGCATCCGAAATATATTCGAGGCCCCCGAGACCTCAACCAAACCTACCAACATGTTCCATAACTTCATTCAAACTTGTTCCAACCTTAGTAAGGCTCAAAACAACATCAAAACACCAATTAAGCATCAGACTCAAGCCTAAGAACTTCAAAAACTCTAAAAATACGCTTTCGATCAAAACGTCTATCAAACCTCGTCCGAATGACCTGAAATTTTGCACACACGTCACATTCAACACTACGGAGCTATTCCAACTTCCGAAATTCTATTCCGACCCTCGGATCAAAATCTCACTATCGGACTGGAAACTCCAAAAATTCAACTTTCGGCATTTCAAGCCTAAATTAGCTACGGACCTCCAAAACACAATCCGATCATGCCCCTAAGCCCGAAATCACCCAATGGATCTAACAGAACCATCAGATTTCCATTCCGAGGACGTCTTCACACTGTTCTGACTACGGTCAACTTTCCAACACTTAAGCTTTCATTTAGGGACTAAGTGTCCCGAAACTCTCTGAAACTCAAAGTCGAACATCCTGGCAAATCAAAATAGCAGAAATAAACTCGTGTAGAACAGTCAATAGGGGATCGGGGCGTTAATTCTTAAGACGATTGGCCGGGTCATCACAGCACTAGAGTTCTAGATAAGAGGGTTCATTTGACTCAAGGAGAAGGTGTTAGGGACTCTCCAAGTCCCGTAACTAGTACGGTTGCGTACATGATCTAGTTGACTTTAAAGGATATTCTAATTGAGGCAAAACACACAAAACGTAATAAACACACAAAAGGCTCGAGGTAGTCCCCACCTAATAAAAGAAAAGAGAAAAGAGAAAAGAGAAAAGTAAAATCCTAAAAACTAATATCTATCATACTTTTTTCACAAGATTCATCACTGCATCCAAATACATGATACTACGGGGCATACCCTGGATAAAATATATACAAAGTCTACAGGGCATTTCTCGAATATAAACCAAAGGGCATGACCTCTCACCTCGAATATAATAAAATATAAAAAGAACTTAAAGTTTGCTTACCCAAGTGTGGTCGGCCTAAGCGTGCTCCTAGTAGTCTTAGAATATTATCATAAGTCAAAATAGTCGAATAAATCAAGCTTCTAAATAAAATGTCGATCGAAATTTAAAAAGTTACTTAGCCCAGAATTTCTTTTAAACCCAATTTATATTCAAAGTTCATGATTAAGGATCATATCTTTTTTTTATCATGGGTTAAAACCAATCTAGTACAATTATAAATTTAACGCTGTTTTACTATTTGACACTCAATTAAAGATTCTATTCAAACAGATCTGAAACCAACAAATTTCAAATCATTCATAAAATACCAATTAAAGCATGAATTGCAAACCAAACACAGCTAAAAAATGTGAGATAAATCTATAAAAAGAAAGAGGCAAGAATGGACCTTAAGGACAATGGTGTTGTATTCTCTGAGACAAGGCAGCTTCCTACGGACCAAAAACCAAAACCAAATACATTGCCGAATGAACAATAATTGACACAATACTTGAACCGCTAGACCGGAACTCGAACGAGATATAGTCGTTGACCAGAAAGCTCGAAACCAAAACAACCTCCATCAATCTCCGTCGGATTCCATGGTTTCGAAATCGAAAATCAGAAGAAGAAGATAAAATTTAAACAACAACAACTCAGTGAAGTGAAGTTGCCGTCCAAAGTTGCGGATTAAGCTAACAAAGAGAAGCATCAATCTATTTCCTCGGAGGCGCGACAGAAGTGATGAGAGGCGAGGGTGTGCGACTGTTCTCGGTAAGCTTCGGTTGTGGGTGGTGTGAGCACGTGATTTTTGCCTTACGAAAAACTACTCCAAAATAAATCAAAAGATAAAATAAATTTTTTTTACTGTGTAATTTTTGAATTTGCGTGGTGTTAAATACTTGTGTTATGTCCGTAAGTGTTTACATTGTCATAATAAAATGAAAAAATAAAATAAAATACATATTGCATGCATATAGGATTTAATTATGCATTTAAAAGATAATTTAAATAAAATCACAAAAAAAATATGCAATCGTTCTATTTTAAATATTCCACTGTGTGATTGATGTTTTGTCTATGTGTTAAATAATTGTTATAGAGTAATTAATATATTTTTGTGAAGTTAAAATTATTTTATAGTTAATATTAAAAATTTAAATTAGAAAAAAATGAAATATATATATATATATATATATATATATATATATATATATATATATATATATATACAAAATCGGACCTGGATTAAAATCCAGGCCCAAAACATTTACCCCCCCCCCCCCAGCCCAATCCAAACAACCCAGGCATCCGGTCCAAATCAAACGAGTCAAAACGACATCGTTTGATTGTGGTGTATCAGGGATCGTTGGATCAAAGCCAACCAACGGCTGAGATCCCACGAACTTTAACCCATGCCCATTACCCGACCCAGTGCCCCGATTCAGCCCGACCCCAGCAGGAAACCAAACGACACCGTTTGGTTAAGTGAATAAATCCTGACCACTCATCCTACTTGATCTAACGGATAGTATCAATCCACCCCACCCCTATATAAGTCCCAAGCCCCTACCCCGGCCCCTAACTGAACACCCCCCCTCCTCTCACTGTTCATCATCTTCCTCAGACCCCCTAACCCTAGCCACCCTAGGATCACACCGCCTGAAACCCGGCGGCATCAACGCCGCCGGTCACCAAAATAACACCCTAGATTCCCCTGAACATCCTCTACACAAATCTAACATTGGTTTCCTTCGAATCAGGTCCCAACTCTTCGAATCTTAAATCGAAGGTTGGCCTGAAAACCTTACCTTCTCCGATGGCTTCCAAAATAACACCACAACTTCCCCTAGATACCCTCATCACGGATCTGTTAGTTGCATGACTCGAATCCTACTGGAACTGCTCGAATCTTCATTTGAAGATTCGAGTAAAACCTGAACCTACCCCAACCTACCTCAAACTAACACCAAATGACCCCTAGGCCTCCCTCACCCTTGTGTCATCTTTGGTTCCCTTCGAATCTACCCAAAAGTGTTCGGATTTAAGATCCAGGAATTTGAAACCCTAAAAATTTTCCAATCTTGGAATTTTTCCGATTCGAGTGAAGGACTGAGGTCTAAGAGACTTTAATCGAGGTATTCTCAACTGAGAATACTTCGAGTAAAGTCTGTTCAGCCTCAAAAATGTCCGAATCCAAGTTGAGTTGAGTTCGGTTGAATTCGAAGGTTCAGAGGTAATTTCTGTTTCTTTTATGTGCATTCTGCGTGTATTCCATGTTCATTTCATTAGTTTGTTTGATTTTTTATAATTTTTCTAGTCAATTTTGTTATACTGTCCCCTACCCGTCTACTTGATTCCAAATGAATTGTTTTTGTTGATTTTGTTTGTTTACAATGTGTGTAATCGACTCGATTAAGTTCGTCGATTAGTTATATTACGAATTTTCATTTCTGAAAATGCTGACTGAAACAGTTTGCTTCTATTGTTTTAGACTGATTATGGACAAATGTTGTAAATAGCCAACTGATTAATACTCGTCAATTAAATCATGTTTGTTTGTGAATCAGTGAATTCAAATGTATGCTGTATATGTTGTTTTCTGAACAGGGCATTGTCAGTATATTGACAATGCTCCTGTGTATGTTTGATCTTAGTTCAATTTGAAGATCAGTTTGAATTATTATGCTGAACTCAGTGTAATATTGTTGTAATGTCAAGTTTTAATTCAAGTTTACAAATGTTGATTGGATATAATTGTGTTAGGGGGTTACATTCTTAGTCAGGATTCAGTCCAAATTTTAGGATTGGTTTGTAGCTGTTGTAAATCAGATTAATAATCAGGCTTATATAGATTTTAAAATCTGTATTGTTAAGATGCTGAATTTAAGGCAGTAATACCAGTATAAAACAGTAGGTCAGGGACATTTCTGGGATAGAACAATGAGGATAATATGTTAATAGCAATGTGCTGAAAGTGGAAGTTAATGGTTATAATTTAAGATACTAATGGGGAACAAGGGATAATGAGCTGCTGAAAAACAGGATAAAAAACACTCAATAGGATTTAAAGTATTCAAAAGTAGTTTTAATGGAACTTTTCTGATTATTTAAAAAAAAGAGAAAGGGTCCAGGCAGCATTTAAGAGAGCTGGACAGACCTGTATAAGATAGAGGGGAATGGGGACTGATTTAGGAGGGTGATCAGTTAGACAGAGAAGAGAGTTTAGAGAGACTTCATAACAGATTTTGAAAGAGAATTTAAGAAAAATACACCTAGAGTGAGATAAAAGAGAAAAATCCAGCAGAAAAATCAGATTCTTCTTGGAATCTAAAGAGGAAGAGGAAAAAGAAAAACAGAAACAGATATAGAAACAGAAAAGAAAATCAGAAACATACTTTTCTTTGGATCTGTCCGGGTCTATTTGTTTGATATTACTTGGATTAAATCTAAAAGTTTTCCCAAAAATCCTGTTACTGTGCATCTGGGTTCCTCGGATCCTATTCTTGTTCAAACTTGCTGTGTTATCGGTACATTCTACTGATTTTGTTATTGCTGCTACTGCTGAAATTTACTCCTTCTACCTTCATTTTCAGGTACATGTTTTTTAAATTTTATGTTGGAAAGAGATTCAACATGACTAATCAATGAAGTTCGAATTGTAATTCTGTTTTCCATTTGTCCACGTTCATCAGTTTAAATTTCATTTTTTGTTTCATGTTAGTTAATTAGTAGTGAATTCAATTTGATAGCTATGAGTTAATTGTCTTACTTTGAAATTCGTATAAAGCTTTGTAATAATGTTAGCCCTTCATCTCATTAGTTTAGTCATGTTTGAACTGTCAAGGTAGGAAACATGACATAAAGATTGGCCATTAACTAGGCCTTGTGACGTTGTTAGTTGAATAAAGAATAGCGTGAAAATGTCAAAACCATATAGCTAGTTTATTCTGATAATCTGATTTAGTTGTGGAAGGAATGATATAAGTTGTACGTTCTTATGTGGCGTTATAACAGGTATCTATAGAACCATTAGTGGATGGTAAGTGGAGTTGTTATGGCTCATTATGATGTTAAAGTGTTATGAATGTTTTAGACACATAAACTATGTCACATGTAAGGCAATATTATTAATCGATTTATAATTCCCTTTCTTATCAATTTGATGCCTATTTACCATCTTAAATAAGTAATTAGGCCTATTAGATTAAAAGCGAGTATATGAGAATGAAACGAGATGTACAAGCATAAATTGCCATGCTTTATATCAATGGTAATTAGAAATAGAATTCGCACTAAGTAAATAATGAAAATTCTTGGAAAATATTTCCTTCCTTTATGAATCATTCCTTTTCAGTTTCATATGCAATTTATTCTTTGGCATATATATATATGTCATATTTGTTAAAAAAATATATAGTATTAATCACATTTTTATTCTGTTCTTTGAATTTGAATAGTTGGAATAAATATAATTTATACTCGGAAATTATAATCGACGGGCAACCTTTAATAGATTGCGAATTCTTTTCAAAGAATTTATAGGCCTCTAAAATGGGAGTTTTTCTTGATTTTCACATAAAAAATATATGAATATATTAAACAATTTGTGGAAAGTCCCTAATACCATTACAAATATTTTGTGCAATTAGGGATGCGTTCGCGTACCCTGATTATATTTTAAAAGCAAATTCGGATTATGCGTACGCGCAATTTCGAGCGAATATTTAAGAAAAAGGATTTTTCTAAAGGCGTTAAATTAATTTCATAAAAACCCGAGATGTGCGGTTCATTATTTAAGAAAAACAAAAATTCTTGATTCGACACAATTTCGAAAAAATGATTGTTTAATAAATATATTATCAAAAGTTATTGTGTACACGTACGCGTGACACAATTTCACATTTTTTTAACACGAATATACGTACGCGTAATTCGATTCAAAGAAGGGTCCTTAATCACAATAAGTAAAAGCGGTAGAAAAATCATGTAACAAAAAAAAGTATTTAATAAAAGTCAAGATAATTAAGCCAATAATAAAAACAGTTAAGCGACCGTGCTAGAACCACGGAATTTGGAAATGCCTAACACCTTCTTCCGGATTAACAGAATTCCTTACTTAGGATTTCTGGTTCGCAGAATAATAAACAGAGTCATATTCTCCTCGATTCAGGGATTAAAATTGGTGACTTGGGACGCCTTAAAATTCTCAGGTGGCGACTCTGAAACAAATAAACAAATCCCGTTTCGACTGTCCTTCAATTGGAGAAAACTCCCCACGCGCCCCGCGGGAGCGGTAAAAAGGAGGTGCGACAGCTCTGGCGACTCTGCTGGGGACCAATAACCAGTGTTATTGTAACCCAGAACCATTGGTTCAGGGTTTAAAGAATTCGAGCTTAAAATATCTGTGTTAATTGGCTTTATGATTTTCAACTGTTTACATGCTAATATGCTAAATGTTTTTTTTACTGCTTTAATATTATTTGAATTATGAATATATACAACTGCTACGAAACCCCCTTCTTTCTGAGTCTTCTGAATTTATGGTGTACACGTGCGCGTGACCCACCTTTCTGCTAAAGTCATACCAAATAAGACGGAGTTGGGACAAGTAACTAGGCCGGGCAGACTTTCGTGCTCCCGGTACGTTGCCCCCACTTCGGCTCAAACTGTCCGTTTGGGTAAGCCAGGTTTAGAACAATCAACCTAAGGTTTTACACTTAGAATAACTCAACCATGTACCGGATCCCTAGTAGGAATGTCTATTTGCATCATACATATTTGGCCTTGGAGACTCAACACAGGGGTTGGGTCTGTCTAGGACAGGTGAACCCAAAATAAAAAGCCCATCATGATGCATCCTACTTGTTACTTGTGCATTCATTTGCCTCGAACATGCTTGTTGACCATCTTAAATAAAATCATGATGAGAAGAAGGGAATAAAAAGGGTTGTTTTAAAAAAAAAAATCGAAAAAAAAAAATAGTTTTAAATTTTTAAATAAAGGTATTTAATAAATAAATAAAAAATTCGAAAATGATTTTTTTTTAGTATAAATTTTCAAAAATGAATTTTGACTTTATCAAAATTAAATTTCAGATACAAAATGAGCACCACACAAAGCCCCTCATCCACAAGTACGGAAGAATTTCTATGTCGGCTTCAAATGTGGTGGTATGATTTAGGCGAAGACGGTCAAAAATGGGTCGTCAAGCATTTGGGAAATCTCACGGACATTATGAAAGTTAAACCCCGTGATGATCTGATTGCGGCGTTAGTAACTTTTTGGGACCCTGCTCACAATGTTTTTTGTTTCTCTGACTTCGAGCTTACTCCTACATTAGAGGAGATAACTGGATATGCTGGTTTTGACGGAAGTTTAAGAAATCAAAGCTTGATATTCACAAAGGCTCCTTCGGTACATCGATTCTTCGGTCTTCTGAACATCAGCAGTCAAATCAGGAAAAGCAATGTCATCAATGGATGTTGTTCCTTCAACTTTTTGTATTCAAGGTTCGGAAAGTCAGATGGGTTCGAAATTCATGAGAAAGGCCTTACTAATAAGCAAAAAAAAGACATTTGGCAGATGCACCGTCGATTTGCTTTCATGGTGGCTTTTCTAGGAGTCATGGTCTTCCCAAATAAAGAGCGAACAATTGATATTCGCACCGCAAAAATTGTGCAAATCCGCACCACCAAAGAAAATCACACCTTTGTCCCCATCATTCTATCAGACATTTATCGGGCTTTGACTTTATGCAAATCAGGAGCAAAAGTCTTCGAAGGATGCAAAATTTTGTTGCAAATGTGGGTGATGGAGCATCTCCAACAACAGCCCAAGATCATACAGTATGGGTCAAACAATGATAATTGCATCGAAAGCTATGAGGAAAGAACAAAAAATTATCAGGTTCCAGAAGGGATAGAAGCATGGGTATCTCATCTAAAGGCTTTAACGGCAAATCAAATTGAATGGACTCTGGGATGGCTCCCGATGAGGGAAGTAATACACATGTCAGCCTCAAATAGTTATCTACTACTATTGGGATTGAGAAGCATTCAGCCGTATGCACCACTGAGAGTCCTAAGGCAATTAGGGAGATATCAAATAGTTCCTGATGATGAAGATTTGAGTGTGCAAGTAATCGAATTACACCCAGAAGCCACTATTCCCGAGGCTCTACTTCAGCAGATGTGGAATGGGTGCCGATACTTGAAAAGTGATACTCAAGTCCCAGACGCTACAAAGGGTGAGATAAATCCTGGATATGCAAGGTGGTTTGAAAAACGGTCTCGCGTAGATGATGTACCAGAGCCTGAACTAAGAAGGCCAACAAAAAGACCCCATGTTCAAAACATCAATGATAAAATCCAAGAACGGTTGATCTGGGGAGAAAAGGAAAAAGAGTACAAAGCAACTATCCATGCCCTAAAAGAAAATCTGAGAAGCCTCAGTTTGGAAAAAGATTTACAAGCACAAGAAGCCGAAGGCGAGAAGAAGAGTCTAGCTTGTGAGAATGAAAATCTTCATGCTCGATTCCAAAAAATGAAAAGAGTTTCTGAAACGCCAAAGAGGAGCTGGAAGGATCAAAAAACCATCGCCAGTCTCTTTGAAAGAATGCAAGATTATGATTCCATTCTTGCGGAAAACGAAAGGGAATTGAGCAAGGCAAAAGAAAGGATCCAACAATTAAACGAAGAAGCTAGATATAACAAGGAACGCCAGGATAGGCAATCCGAAAAAGACAAGGCACAATTCAAGAAGGAAAAGGTCTATTGGATGCAATCAGAAGACCAGCTTCGTGCACAACTAGAAGAGGCAAGAAGATGCAACAGAAAACACCAACAAGCAGACCTCGACAGGGAAAGAGCGCAAGCAAGATTAGAGCAGGCCAGACTCCGAGCTCTGTTAGAATCAGCTCTAGATCGTGAGAACCGTGTCAGAGATATAGCCACCACTCGTCAGCAGCAATTGCAAGACCAAGACCAACGTCTCCAAGGTTTCAGGGCACAAATCCACGACCTGGCAGTCTTCACATCTCAAAGTTATGTAAACTGCCAAGGAATGGGTTATGAAAGGTTTACAGAGCATGCGCCCACTTTTGCTCGTCATCTAGCAATGGAGTTGGAAAGGATGTATCGAACGCTGGGAGGCCATCTGGGTCAAGCCCCACATTGAGCAGATAATCCAATATTTGACAACAAAAGTGGAAAGTGGGGCACGTTGTGAGATGTTAAGAATTGTATCTTTTATTTTGATTTAAGTGTGTGTGTTTTCAAGCCATTTTCTTAAAGTTTTCAAATGTAATTCCATCTTTGTGTAATGAATAAAAGTGATTGCCTTTGGTCCAAACTACGCATGGTCTGATTCATGTGGGGGCATGATACGTAGGCAATCTCTAAGATTCGACCACCACGATAAAAGATATATATAATAAATAAAAGTAAATACCAATAAAAAAATTTCAAGAAAGCTGGGACGACACAAGCAGCCGAGCAAATGCATAATAGAAAGGAATTATTTGTCTAGGAGCATTGCATCTCAACGTGTGATTATATATGTGTTAAACTCTCAAAGCTAACAAGATTGTTCATTTTCAGAATTCAAGCAGTTAGTTTCTCTAAAGAGTATACTGGCATATTATCACTATCACACAAGATCAAAAGGACCAATACCCGAAAATATGTCTATCCCAGATGTTGACACAAGTATGGAGATAGAGGAGATGGATGTCGGGAAAATGAAAGAAGAGATGTTTAAGCTCAAGCAGCAAATGGCTGAGATGTACCAAGCATGGTCTACAGGACAGTTACCCCCATCTTACCCAAATAACCCTGCTCCATCAATGACCCAAACTCAGGATAATATCACCACTGAATTGTCCCCAAACTTCCCCATTTACCAGCACTACCGAGGCACCACCTCTCAGACACCGCAGTCTCCACCTCCGAAACCCGTTCCATATTTTCCTCCACCTATGACTCCTGTTTTCGTAGCACCTCCCCTTGCTACATTCCACAAATCTCCTAGTGAGCCTACATTCCAGGCCCAAGACAACCAATATTACCCCCCGGAGCCCACCCTCAAAGCCTCCGAAATTAATTCAACTGCTCCTCGTTTTGATCTCCCAACCGAAATTGACAAGCCAACTAAAAATGTTGAACAAGAAGAGATGTTCAGGAAGGTCAAGAGTCTAGAGCAATCGTTCAGAGACATGCGAGGATTAGGCGGGCAAGTCAGTGTAGCATACAAAGATTTATGCTTATTCCCCAATGTACAATTGCCAGTTGGCTTCAAGATGCCCAAATTTGACCTATACAGCGGGCACGACGACCCAGTAGCTCACTTAAGGGGTTTCTGTAGCAAGATGCGAGGAGCTGGGGGAAAGGATGAATTATTGATGGCTTACTTCAGTCAAAGTCTAAGCGGATCAGCTTTGGAGTGGTATACACGCCAGGACCATGGAAGATGGTACACCTGGGATGACCTGGCACAGGCATTCGCATACCATTTCCAATACAATCTGGAAATCATCCCAGATCGATTATCTTTGACCAAATTTGAGAAGAAACACAATGAAAGTTTCAGAGAGTATGGTTTTCGGTGGAGAGAACAGGCAGCAAGAGTGGATCCTCCTATGAAGGAGAGCGAAATGGTAGACTACTTCCTCCAAGCCTTGGAGCCGACTTACTATGCCCACTTGGTTTCAGCGGTTGGGAAATCATTCAACGAAGTAGTGAAGATGGGAGGTATGGTGGAAGAAGGCCTCAAGACAAATAAAATCATGAGCTATTAAGCAATTAAGGCAACTACTCAAGCTATTCAAGGCGGGATAGGAGGAATTGGAAGAAAGAAGAGGGAGGAAGCAGCGGTAGTTGATTCAGGAATTTGGCCGGAACCTAGAGGGTCACCGCTTTACTATAATCAACAACGACCTCGCCCATCAGCTTACCACCATGATTCATCCCAACACTACTATCACCCTTCAGAGCCTCATTTTTTCATTAACCATGCTCAAGCATACAATCAGCCACCTGTTCACACCAATTGGCGTGCTCCCGTCACACCAAATACTTACCCACGAGCCTATCCCGGACCAAGTTTCAGGCCTAGGCCAGCATTCAGGGGAGAAAGGGAACAGAAAAAGAAAACTTACACTCCATTGGGAGAGTCTTACACTAGTCTGTTCCACAGGCTGAGACAGCTAGACATGCTGATACCAATACAATCCAAGCTACCCAATCCTCCTCCAAAGAATCTGGATTACACCATTAGCTGTGAATATTGCTCCGGTGCACCAGGCCATGATACGGAGAAATGCTGGCATTTGAAAAATGCAATACAAGAGCTGATTGATACTAATAAAATCGAGGTTCAAACCCCCGAAGCCCCAAATATCAATAGAAATCCAATGCCAGCCCATCAAGAGGCTAATATGATAGAAATCATACAAGCTGATGGGAAGACAAAGAAGCCGTCACAAACTGTCATGATGATCAAGTCTCATGAAACCAAGCCAGATAAGCAGTTAATAGAGGAGAAGCCGGTGTCTAAGCAGAACAAAAATGTTGATGAACCATCTATGATAGTCGATGAGGGATCATCGAGCAAAGTTGCTGCAAAACAAGAAAGGCCGAAAGTGATAGTACCAGGGGTTGCTAACAAACCCATTGTATTCGTGGAAGGAGCCCGTACAGATCGGGTTATTATTGCACCTGTAATCCAGCTACCGGTCATCAACAACAAAGCCATCCCATGGAGCTATGAACGGGTGACTGTAATGTATAAAGGCAAAGAAATCAAGGAAGAAGTGTGTGAGGTGCAAGGCTTAACTCGTTCGGGAAGATGTTTTACTCCCGAAGAGTTGAGAAAAACTAAAAACAATCCAATGCCAACAAAGAGAGCTGTGACGGAAGAAGAGGCGGAGGAGTTTTTAAGAAAAATGAAACTCCATGATTATTCTAGTGTGGATCAATTAAAGAAGACCCCCGCTCAAATTTCACTGTTTTCATTACTGATCCATTCAGAGGAACACCGTTTGGAGTTGATGAAAATCCTGAATGAAGCTCATGTTCCTGAAAAGATCTCTGTAAATCATTTGGGAAAAATAGCCAACAGAATCTTTGAGACAAACAGAATTACATTTGCTGATGATGAATTACCTGTGGAAGGTACCGAGCACAACAGAGCTCTTTACCTCACCGTGAAATGTGAAAACTCCATAGTAACCCGGGTATTGGTTGACAATGGGTCAAGTGCAAACATATGCCCTCTCTCCACTTTAAACAAATTAAAAATTAAAGAGGAGAGGATCCAGAAGAATAGTATCTGCGTACGGGGGTTTGACGGTGGAAGCAGAGATTCATTTGGCGACATAGTGTTGGAACTAACAATAGGGCCAGTTGAATTCACAATGGAATTCCAAGTGTTGGACATAACTGTTTCTTACAACTTGTTGTTGGGTCGACCATGGATCCATGCTGCTAAAGCAGTCCCGTCAACACTACATCAGGCTGTCAAGTTTGAATGGGATCATCAAGAAGTAGTCGTGTATGGAGAAGAAAGTTTAAATGCTCACAGCAGTACCATTGTACCGGTCGAGGGAACAGAAAATGACCAGGGACCATGGGTATACCAAGTAACCGACACAGTGTCGATAGAGAAAATTCCAGAGGGGAAATATCTTCCAAATCCAAAGATATCCTCTGCATCAATCATGGTAGCTTATGAAATGTTAAAGAATGGCTTTATACCCGGCAAAGGTCTGGGTTTATCTTTGCAAGGAATTATACAACCAGTATCTCTCCCCGAGAACTGGGGAACATTCGGTTTGGGGTTCATACCCACTGCCAATGACGTGATAAGGGCTAGGAAGCTGAAACACCAAGCATGGGTTCTTCCAAAACCAGTCCCACATCTGTCAAAGTCTTTTGTCAAGACCGGCGCTAAAAATCGCCCGATAACAACAATTCCTAAATCCCGGGTCAATCCTGAGAAGGAATTAATTGAAAGGTTCGAGAAATTGTTTAGTGATGTGAATATGTTGGAAAGCGGAGAAGGGTGTAGCAACGCAGAAGTTCAATTCGTTGGACCGGAAACAAAGCTCAATAATTGGAAAGCCACTCCTCTCCCAATTCGAAAGGAGTCTTGGTAGTTTATTTTGATTTTCTTTCAGTTTGTTTGGGTTATTTCAAGGTTGTAATCCCAAAGTTTATCTTACAGTTGGTTTGAAGTGTGCAAAACCTTGTTATCTTTCATCATCCAATAAAAAGCAGTTTCCTTTTTATTATCATTCCTGATAGTTTTCTTTTCTTTTTCTTCTTTCCTATACAGTTCCTTTTACGCTGGCTCTAGTGATATGGCATGCATGAGGAATCATCAGCCCAGTCTTAAAAATCAATCTGGTTCCGAAGTAATAATTCAAGAAATATATTGTGATTATGAATCAGAATATGAGGAAGATGAGGTTTTTGAAGAGATTAGTAAAGAGTTAATTCACTTTGAGGAAAAAATCAAACCTAACTTGAGTGATACCGAGGACGTCAATATAGGGGACACGAGTAATGTCCGGGAAACTAAAATAAGTGTCCATCTCGAACCAAAGATCCGAGAGGAGTTAATTAAAGCACTCATAGAATTCAAAGATGTTTTTGCATGGTCGTATGACGACATGCCGGGCTTGAGCACTGATTTAGTGGTCCACAAATTGCCCACCGATCCAACGGTGCCTCCTGTCAAGCAGAGGCTGAGAAAATTCAAGCCTGATATGAGTGTGAGAATTAAGGAAGAAATCACCAAACAATTGGAAGCAAAGGTCATTCGAGTCACTCGATATCCTGTTTGGTTAGCTAATGTCGTTCCTGTGCCAAAGAAAGACGGCAAAATTAGAGTATGTGTCGACTATCGCAATCTCAACAAAGCAAGTCCAAAGGATAATTTCCCATTACCCAATATCCATATTTTGATCGACAATTGTGCCAAGCATGATATAGGGTCTTTCGTGGATTGTTATGCCGGGTATCATCAAATTCTAATGGATGAAGAAGATGTAGAAAAGACGGCATTCATCACACCATGGGGAACTTATTGCTACCGGGTAATGCCATTCGGTTTAAAGAACGCCAGAGCAACCTATATGAGAGCAATGACCACAGTGTTTCATGATATGATACACAAGGAAATTGAGGTATACGTGGACGATGTGATCATAAAATCAAAGCATCAGGCCGACCACGTTGGGGATTTGAGGAAGTTCTTCTTAAGACTTCGCAGGTACAACCTCAAGCTTAACCCTGCCAAATGCGCATTTGGAGTTCCATCCGGAAAGTTGCTGGGATTCATAGTCAGTCGACGAGGCATCGAGCTAGACCCATCAAAAATTAAAGCCATCCAAGAATTGCCACCTCCCAGGTACAAAACTGAAGTAATGAGTTTGTTGGGAAGGTTAAATTACATCAGCAGGTTTATTGCTCAGCTCACAACAACCTGTGAGCCAATTTTCAAATTGTTAAAAAAGGATGCTGCGATCAAATGGACCGATGAGTGTCAAGAAGCGTTCGATAAAATAAAAGGGTACTTGTCGAACCCACCCATGTTGGTCCCGCCAGAGCCAGGAAGACCTTTGATTCTTTACTTAACGGTTTTGGAAAATTCATTTGGTTGCGTATTGGGGCAACATGACCTCACTGGCAGAAAAGAACAGGCCATCTACTACCTTAGCAAGAAGTTCACAGCTTATGAGGTTAAGTATACTCATCTGGAAAAGACATGTTGCGCCCTAACATGGGTAGCTCAAAAATTGAAACACTATTTGTCATCCTACACTACTTACCTCATTTCTCGGTTGGATCCATTGAAATACATTTTTCAAAAGCCTATGCCAACGGGAAGACTTGCAAAGTGGCAGATATTGCTCACGGAATTCGACATCATCTATGTGACTCGAACTGCAATGAAGGCTCAAGCACTGGCCGATCATTTAGCCGAAAACCCGGTCGATAAGGAATATGAGCCGTTGAAGACTTAATTTCCTGATGAAGAAACAATGCATATCGACGAGGTGGAGCAAATTGAAAAGCCTGGCTGGAAACTTTTCTTTGATGGAGCCGCTAACATGAAAGGAGTCGGAATAGGAGCTGTAATCATTTCTGAAACAGGGCATCACTATCCTGTTACGGCTCAATTGCGATTTTATTGCACCAATAATATGGCTGAATATGAAGCTTGCATTTTGGGGTTAAGGCTAGCTGCAGACATGGGTATCCGAGAAATCTTAGTCATGGGAGATTCGGATCTTTTGGTACATCAAATTCAAGGAGAATGGGAAACCCGAGACTTGAAGCTCATCCCATACCGACAATGTCTACATGATCTTTGTCAGCGGTTTCAATCAGTGGAATTCCAACATATTCCAAGAATCCATAATGAGGTTGCCGATGCATTGGCTACCCTAGCATCAATGTTTCACCATCCGGACAAAGCTTATGTAGATCCAATACATATTCAAGTCCACGATCAACACGCTTATTGCAATATGGTTGAAGAAAAATTTGATGGTGAACCATGGTTCCACGATATCAAGGAGTATATCAGGATGGGGATATATCCCGCACAAGCCACAGGAGATCAAAAGAGGACCATTAGGCGATTGGCAAATGGATTCTTCTTAAGCGGAGGAGTTTTGTATAAAAGAACACCAGATCTTGGATTATTGAGATGCATAGATGCCAGACAAGCTGCAGCTGCCATGTCTGAAGTACATTCAGGAGTTTGCGGACCCCACATGAGTGGATATGTGTTGGCAAAGAAAATCCTCCGAGCCGGTTACTATTGGCTTACCATGGAGCGAGATTGTATCAGTTTTGTGCGCAAGTGTCATCTATGCCAAATACACGGAGATTTGATTCATTCTCCACCATCCGAGTTGCACACAATGTCGGCACCATGGCCCTTCGTTGCCTGGGGCATGGATGTGATTGGACCAATTGAGCCGGCAGCATCCAATGGGCACAGGTTCATTCTGGTAGCTATCGATTATTTTACCAAATGGGTTGAGGCCATGACATTCAAATCAGTAACCAAAAAAGCTGTGGTCGATTTTGTCCATTCAAATATCATATGTCGATTCGGAATCCCGAAGGTGATCATTACAGATAACGGTGCTAATCTTAACAGCAACTTAATGAAGGAAGTATGTCAAAAGTTATGATTACACATCGTAACTCTACCCCATATCGGCCCAAGGCGAATGGAGCAGTAGAAGCAGCCAACAAAAACATAAAGAAGATACTTCGGAAAATGATAGAAGGTTCAAAACAATGGCATGAAAAATTACCATTTGCATTATTGGGATACCGCACTACTGTTCGCACTTCAGTAGGAGCAACTCCTTATTTGTTGGTATATGGCACTGAAGCAGTAATTCCTGCAGAAGTTGAGATTCCTTCCCTTCGGATCATCGCCGAAGCAAAGATTGATGATGATGAATGGGTCAAAACCTGTCTGGAACAGTTAAACTTGATTGATGAAAAACGATTGACCGTAGTATGCCATGGTCAATTATATCAAAGAAGAATAGAAAGAGCATACAACAAAAAGGTGCGTCCTCGGAAGTTTGAAGTAGGTCAGCATGTGCTGAAATGTATTCTTCCACATCAGGTTGAAGCAAAAGGCAAATTTGCCCCGAATTGGCAAGGACCATTCATTGTGACGAGAGTATTATCAAATGGTGCACTATGCTTAACAGACATTGAAGGCAAATGCATAGATATGGCGATCAATTCTGACGCGGTAAAGTGATATTATGCATAACTTTTTGAGTGTTTGTATTTAGCATTATTTCGAAGATTGGAATGACAAAGGCAATTTATTCTGCTATCCAAACACTATACTATTTGCTTCCCCTTTGAGCCATACTGGTTTCTTTCCTACCCTCTCTTGGAATCAATAAAAAATCAAGTATGAAATAAGTAATAAAAAAAATCACTATTATTTAGTGAGCTACGTTTGACCTGATTCCTCAAAGAAGGATACGTAGGCGCCTCACGGCTCGGTCATAGGGTGCACAATATACATGATGTGCACAAAAAGAAACATCAGGTGACCCCAATCAAGAAACTGGGGCAAGAATTGTATTAAAGAAAAAGATTCCAAGAGTTGTAATTCTAAACACATACCAAAACTGTTTAGCTTTTAATACCTTTTCCATTTCTAACCCCATACCAGAAAGACCTTTCGACCAATCTTAGAAAAATGTTGAGTCAAGCAAATGAAGATGGTTTATAACACTCTGATACAAACAAGAAAAGAAAGTAAAAATGAGAGAGTCTTATAGGTGAAAACCCACACGGGCACCATAAGGCGACGGAAGTTGAGAGAAAAGTAAAATGAGAGAGTCTTATTGGTGAAAACCTTCATAGGCACCCTAAGGCGAAAAGGAAGTGAGAAATAAACAAATGAGGAAGGTTTATCGGTGAAAACTCTTTGAGATATTGCAAGTCCAACAGGTCTGTGAAATGAAAAGTGAAGTTGGATTACGGAAATTTTGGGGAAAACCAAAATGAGACAATTGAAAGGAGATTGATTAAAAGACTGGGTTGATTAATCCAAAATGCATACCCTGATCATTGGTGCCGGTAATTCCAATCAGATAAGTCCTTTATTCCTTTTCCAACAGTCATCCAAAACTTGGATTTTTATTTTCATTCTATAATTGTCAAAATCAGCGTATTTCGTCACTAATAATCTTACTTTTCTAAAAGCTTTGAGATAAGTTTATTTCCAAACAAATAAGAAGGAATGTCAAGGTATACTACCAAGATTCAAGGTTACAAAATACAACCACGAAAGGTGGGAGATAAAGGATATGGGTGTAAAAAAAAAAAGGTGAAATCAAAAGTGGATCAGCAAAGTCAGAAGGAACATATGATTACAGTTAAAAGGGTTTGAAGGAAAACATACAGAGGGGAATCATATAGTCAAGGATCAATTACAAGGACAAAATAGTCTTTTCAACCATTCCAAGGCAATAAAGAGAGACGAAGAGAAGCCTCACCATCGGCAAGAATACCCCAGTTA
Organism: Nicotiana tabacum; assembly: GCF_000715075.1. NCBI lineage: Eukaryota > Viridiplantae > Streptophyta > Magnoliopsida > Solanales > Solanaceae > Nicotiana > Nicotiana tabacum. The sequence goes on along the minus strand of NC_134087.1, from coordinate 139,824,813 downwards.
ACCACTCTGCTCTAAACTAACGAAGTTTTCTTTGATTTAAAACAGGGGAAAATACAACATTTGTGTCAGGAAATACCTGGATAAGAAAAGAAGAAGTCAGGCGTCCACCTGAAGAATGAGGATAAGAATTGAAGAAATCAGGCGTCCACCTGGAGAATGAGGATGAAAATCGAAGAAGTCAGGCGTCCACCTGGAGAATGAGGATGAGAATTAAAGAAATCAGGCGTCCACCTGGAGAATGAGGATGAAAATCAAAGAAGTCAGGCGTCCACCTGGAGAATGAGGATAAGAAAAGAAGAAGTCAGGCGTCCACCTGGAGAATGAGGATAGAAATTGAAGAAGTCAGGCGTCCACCTGGAGAATGAGGATGAAAATCAAAGAAGTCAGGCGTCCACCTGGAGAATGAGGATGAAAATCAAAGAAGTCAGGCGTCCACCTGGAGAATGAGGATAAGAAAAGAAGAAGTCAGGCGTCCACCTGGAGAATGAGGATAAGAATTGAAGAAATCAGGCGTCCACCTGGAGAATGAGGATGAAAATCGAAGAAGTCAGGCGTCCACCTGGAGAATGAGGATGAGAATTGAAGAAATCAGGCGTCCACCTGGAGAATGAGGATGAAAATCGAAGAAGTCAGGCGTCCACCTGGAGAATGAGGATGAGAATTGAAGAAGTCAGGCGTCCACCTGGAGAATGAGGATGAAGAATTAAAAAAAAAAAAAAAGTCAGGCGTCCTCCTGGAGAACGAAGATGAAGAAGTTAAAAAGAAGTCAAGCGTCCACCTGGAGAATAAGGATGAAGAAAGAAAAGAAGCAGCCAAGGCACCCACCTGGGGAACGAAGGAATACAATTGAAGTGTTGAAATCAAAAGCCCGCTCATATGATAAAGGAGAACACTTAGAATCAATAAAGCAGAGGAGTCCAACAAAATCCCCAGCAAGAAACAACAAGAGTTCCAAAAGGAATACGGAATAAGCCAAATGCCCAAGAGTCACCAAGATATCAAGACAACAAGAAACGCAAGGGCATGATCTAGATAAGAATTTTATAATTCATGTACCATAGTCTAGTTTAGCTTTTTGTATTTCCTTTAAAGTAAGGTGTAATAAGGAGGTCAGCAAGCAGTAAAAACAGCACGAAGCAGCAGTAACATCACAGTCCCACGGTAGTCCCAGCTACCCAAAATTCCCGAACTACATTGACCTGATTCCTTTATAGCCAAGGATATGTAGGAAACCTTTGAAGCAGAGGTTCGGTCAAATCTTTCTAAAAATGCTTCCCACGGAGTATTCGAACGGGCAAAAATCGCTCGTATCCACTCACTTTATCTTTGCACGAAAACTCTTCGAGTTTCCGCACAAAGAGGGGCAGCTGTGAGCACGTGATTTTTGCCTTACGAAAAACTACTCCAAAATAAATCAAAAGATAAAATAAATTTCTTTTACTGTGTAATTTTTGAATTTGCGTGGTGTTAAATACTTGTGTTATGTCCGTAAGTGTTTACATTGTCATAATAAAATGAAAAAATAAAATAAAATACATATTGCATGCATATAGGATTTAATTATGCATTTAAAAGATAATTTAAATAAAATCACAAAAAAATATGCAATCGTTCTATTTTAAATATTCCACTGTGTGATTGATGTTTTGTCTATGTGTTAAATAATTGTTATAGAGTAATTAATATATTTTTGTGAAGTTAAAATTATTTTATAGTTAATATTAAAAATTTAAATTAGAAAAAAATGAAATATATATATATATATATATATACAAAATCGGACCTGGATTAAAATCCAGGCCCAAATCAATTTACCCCCCCCCCCCCACAGCCCAATCCAAACAACCCAGGCATCCGGTCCAAATCAAACGAGTCAAAACGACATCGTTTGATTGTGGTGTATCAGGGATCGTTGGATCAAAGCCAACCAACGGCTGAGATCCCACGAACTTTAACCCATGCCCATTACCCGACCCAGTGCCCCGATTCAGCCCGACCCCAGCAGGAAACCAAACGACACCGTTTGGTTAAGTGAATAAATCCTGACCACTCATCCTACTTGATCTAACGGATAGTATCAATCCACCCCACCCCTATATAAGTCCCAAGCCCCTACCCCGGCCCCTAACTGAACACCCCCCCTCCTCTCACTGTTCATCATCTTCCTCAGACCCCCCTAACCCTAGCCACCCTAGGATCCCACCGCCTGAAACCCGGCGGCATCAACGCCGCCGGTAACCAAAATAACACCCTAGAATCCCCTGAACATCCTCTACACAAATCTAACATTGGTTTCCTTCGAATCAGGTCCCAACTCTTCGAATCTTAAATCGAAGGTTGGCCTGAAAACCTTACCTTCTCCGATGGCTTCCAAAATAACACCACAACTTCCCCTAGATACCCTCATCATGGATCTGTTAGTTGCATGGCTCGAATCCTACTGGAACTGCTCGAATCTTCATTTGAAGATTCGAGTAAAACCTGAACCTACCCCAACCTACCTCAAACAAACACCAAATGACCCCTAGGCCTCCCTCACCCTTGTGTCATCTTTGGTTCCCTTTGAATCTACCCAAAAGTGTTCGGATTTAAGATCCAGGAATTTGAAACCCTAAAAATTTTCCAATCTTGGAATTTTTCCGATTCGAGTGAAGGACTGAGGTCTAAGAGACTTTAATCGAGGTATTCTCAACTGAGAATACTTCGAGTAAAGTCTGTTCAGCCTCAAAAATGTCCGAATCCAAGTTGAGTTGAGTTCGGTTGAATTCGAAGATTCAGAGGTAATTTCTGTTTCTTTTATGTGCATTCTGCGTGTATTCCATGTTCATTTCATTAGTTTGTTTGATTTTTTATAATTTTTCTAGTCAATTTTGTTATACTGTCCCCTACCCGTCTACTTGATTCCAAATGAATTGTTTTTGTTGATTTTGTTTGTTTACAATGTGTGTAATCGACTCGATTAAGTTCGTCGATTAGTTATATTACGAATTTTCATTTCTGAAAATGCTGACGGAAATAGTCCGCTTCTATTGTTTTAGACTAATTATGGACAAATGTTGTAAATAGCCAACTGATTAATACTCGTCAATTAAATCATGTTTGTTTGTGAATTAGTGAATTCAAATGTATGTTGTATATGTTGTTTTCTGAACAGGGCATTGTCAGTATATTGACAATGCTCCTGTGTATGTTTGATCTTAGTTCAATTTGAAGATCAGTTTGAATTATTATGCTGAACTCAGTGTAATATTGTTGTAATGTCAAGTTTGAATTCAAGTTTACAAATATTGATTGGATATAATTGTGTTAGGGGGTTACATTCTTAGTCAGGATTCAGTCCAAACTTTAGGATTGGTTTGTAGCTGTTGTAAATCAGATTAATAATCAGGCTTATACAGATTTTAAAATCTGTATTGTTAAGATGCTGAATTTAAGGCAGTAATACCAGTATAAAACAGTAGGTCAGGGACATTTCTGGGATAGAACAATGAGGATAATATGTTAATAGCAATGTGCTGAAAGTGGAAGTTAATGGTAATAATTTAAGATACTAATGGGGAACAGGGGATAATGGGCTGCTGAAAAACAGGATAAAAAGCACTCAATAGGATTTAAAGTATTCAAAAGTAGTTTTAATGGAACTTTTCTGATTATTTAAAAAAAAAAGAGAAAGGGTCCAGGCAGCATTTAAGAGAGCTGGACAGACCTATATAAGATAGAGGGGAATGGGGACTGATTTAGGAGGGTGATCAATTAGACAGAGAAGAGAGTTTAGAGAGACTTCATAACAGATTTTGAAAGAGAATTTAAGAAAAATACACCTAGAGTGAGATAAAAGAGAAAAATCCAGCAGAAAAATCAGATTCTTCTTGGAATCTGAAGAGGAAGAGGAAAAAGAAAAACAGAAACAGATATAGAAACAGAAAAGAAAATCAGAAACATACTTTTCTTTGGATCTGTCCGGGTCTATTTGTTTGATATTACTTGGATTAAATCTGAAAGTTTTCCCAAAAATCCTGTTACTGTGCATCTGGGTTCCTCGGATCCTATTCTTGTTCAAACTTGTTGTGTTATCGGTACATTCTACTGATTTTGTTATTGCTGCTACTGCTGAAATTTACTCCTTCTACCTTCATTTTCAGGTACATGTTTTTTAAATTTTATGTTGGAAAGAGATTCAACATGACTAATCAATGATGTTCGAATTGTAATTCTGTTTTCCATTTGTCCACGTTCATCAGTTTAAATTTCATTTTTTGTTTCATGTTAGTTAATTAGTAGTGAATTCAATTTGATTGCTATGAGTTAATTGTCTTACTTTGAAATTCGTATAAAGCTTTGTAATAATGTTAGCCCTTCATCTCATTAGTTTAGTCATGTTTGAACTGTCAAGGTAGGAAACATGACATAAAGATTGGCCATTAACTAGGCCTTGTGACGTTGTTAGTTGAATAAAGAATAGCGTGAAAATGTCAAAACCATATAGCTAGTTTATTCTGATAATCTGATTTAGTTGTGGAAGGAATGATATAAGTTGTACGTTCTTATGTGGCGTTATAACAGGTATCTATAGAACCATTAGTGGATGGTAAGTGGAGTTGTTATGGCTCATTATGATGTTAAAGTGTTATGAATGTTTTAGACACATAAACTATGTCACATGTAAGGCAATATTATTAATCGATTTATAATTCCCTTTCTTATCAATTTGATGCCTATTTACCATCTTAAATAAGTAATTAGGCCTATTAGATTAAAAGCGAGTATATGAGAATGAAACGAGATGTACAAGCATAAATTGCCATGCTTTATATCAATGGTAATTAGAAATAGAATTCGCACAAAGTAAATAATGAAAATTCTTGGAAAATATTTCCTTCCTTTATGAATCATTCCTTTTCAGTTTCATATGCAATTTATTCTTTGGCATATATATATATATATATATATATATATATATATATATATATATATATATATATATATATATATATATATATATATATATGTCATATTTGTTTTTTAAATATATAGTATTAATCACATTTTTATTCTGTTCTTTGAATTTGAATAGTTGGAATAAATATAATTTATACTCGGAAATTATAATCGACGGGCAACCTTTAATAGATTGCGAATTCTTTTCAAAGAATTTATAGGCCTCTAAAATGGGAGTTTTCATGATTTTCACATAAAAAATATATGAATATATTAAACAATTTGTGGAAAGTCCCTAATACCATTACAAATATTTTGTGCAATTAGGGATGCGTTCGCGTACCCTGATTATATTTTAAAAGCAAATTCGGATTATGCGTACGCGCAATTTCGAGCGAATATTTAAGAAAAAGGATTTTTCTAAAGGCGTTAAATTAATTTCATAAAAACCCGAGATGTGCGGTTCATTATTTAAGAAAAACAAAAATTCTTGATTCGACACAATTTCGAAAAAATGATTGTTTAATAAATATATTATCAAAAGTTATTGTGTACACGTACGCGTGACACAATTTCGCATTTTTTTAACACGAATATACGTACGCGTAATTCGATTCAAAGAAGGGTCCTTAATCACAATAAGTAAAAGCGGTAGAAAAATCACGTAACAAAAAAAAAAGTATTTAATAAAAGTCAATATAATTAAGCCAATAATAAAAACAGTTAAGCGACCGTGCTAGAATCACGGAATTCGGAAATGCCTAACACCTTCTTCCGGATTAACAGAATTCCTTACTTAGAATTTCTGGTTCGCAGAATAATAAACAGAGTCATATTCTCCTCGATTCAGGGATTAAAATTGGTGACTTGGGACGCCTTAAAATTCTCAGGTGGCGACTCTGAAACAAATAAACAAATCCCGTTTCGACTGTCCTTCAATTGGAGAAAACTCCCCACGCGCCCCGCGGGAGCGGTAAAAAGGAGGTGCGACAGGTGGCGGCAAAAGGTTTTTTGAGAGATGGCTGCGACTGGCTTCTGATGGTGTGCTGCTGGTTTTTGTTAGAGATTAGGTGAGTATATGAGAATTCTTGGATGATGAGAAATAGTATTGTCGATGCTGGAGAAGAAAGAAGAAGGTTATGTTTTTCCCAATTCTTTCTCTGTTCCTATGTCTCTAATCCCCATTCTCCCTCCCTTTTTTTCGCTATTGTTCCCTAATTTTCCTCTATTGTTATGTTTTTTCAAAAGGGAAAGGGATGTAGGGTTTTAACGGTTAGGGATTTGGGTTTGGCCGAATTTGGGCCTCTTTTGGGCCAAGTCAAGCTCAAAATAATGGCTTTCTCACATAAAAACAAAATAAAATTAGCCCAAATTTTTTCTTCTTATCTTTTTTAGAAAAATAAAATATCAATACTATTTTTTGTATTTTTTAAATTTTATGAAATGTAGATAAACTAAAAGTAACTAGATAAAATATCAATTAGCTAAATAAAAGAAAATATTTTTGTAATTTTTATTTTTGTGATAAAATAAAGTAAAAGAGTCAAAACTAGTTAAAATAGCGATATTAGACATAAAATTAATATTTAAAAAATGTGTAAAATCTCGGGGGGAGAGGGTCAAAATTACATGTCTACACCCCTCCTGAGCCCATGCTCGTCCACCAGTTTTCAAAGTTTATTCATTCCCCATTAACATCAACTAAAATTCTGAAAATACATTCCAAACTCGAAGTCATGTCGCATCTAAAAATGATAATCAAGTTTTCATAAATGTCGCGCCCCCATATTTTCCTCCGCGGAGAAAGTCTGGGTTCCGATGTTCATGGGGGTAATAACTCGTTTCCTTTTGGGAATTTGGATTTTTGAAGAGTCACCACCTAACGGATTATAGTGCGTTAGGGCGCCTAGAGTGATTAACTCTTAGACTAGTTTGCATTACCAGAGATTTAGGGTAAGGGCTCGAGATAACCTTGAAGGGAAGGTGTTAGGCACCCCTATCGGTCCACAACGGTGGGTCCCGGCCGGACTTATACTTATGAATTAGTCCTTTAACAAATAAGTAGTTGAAACACATAATTGCAAATAAAAACATGTTGGACATGGTATGACTCAAATAATAAGACAAAGAATTTGAACAAGTTGCATATAAAAGAGTAAAGTTTAAACATCGGGAATTGGGAAAAGGGGTCCTAGGTTGGTTAGCCTATAGGATCACCCCACACAATTCCCGATAAACACTCCTCAATGAGGGGCTACACGTGAACAGGAGTGACGTAACCCGTGGCTTTCAACCTTTTATACAACTGGTCGATGGGCTCAACAATGGCAGTGTATTGTCTGGGCGGCTTGCGATCAAAGTTGGGTCTTGGTCTTGGATAATTTTGGCGAATTGGTGGTGATTGGAAGTGGGACGGTTGGGAGTTATAGGTGTTATGGACAGCGGCTGGTTGGGAATATCTGGGAGATGAGGGTTGATATGTGGGTGGTGGTGCTTGGTACGTGGGTGGAGGTGTTTTATATGTGGGTGGAGGTGTTTGATATGTGGGTGGAAGTGTTTGATAGGTAAGTGGAGATTTTGGGCCCTGGGCCACCATTACTGCCCCAACATCTCTCTTCTTCGATATGCCACCTGATTGTAATGCCTTATTTGTGGCCTATAGTGCCTCAAAATTCGTTACCATCCCGCTCTTCATTCCTTCTTCGATTCTTTCTCCAAGTTTGATGATATTAGAGAATTTATGATTTTCTATAACCTTCAACCTTTCATAATATTGCGGATCCTGTGCTCTGACGAAGAACTTGTTCATCTGTTCCTCATCCAAAGATGGTCTGACCTTGGCCTCTTCCAACCTCCAACGAGTAGCATACTCACGGAAAATCTCAGTAGGTTTCTTTTTAAGATTCTGAATAAGAAAATATACGGTGCGTTCTCTGTATTGAACCTGAACCGGTCCATGAAATCCGACGCCATACTTACCCAATTGGACCATTTCTTGGGATCATGGCTGATGTACCAGGACAAAACATCTCTAGTAAGACTCCTCATAAAGAGTTTCATTCGGATCTTTTCGTCTTTCCTGACCCCAACAAGCTTGTCACAATAAGTCCTTACATGAACCCTAGGATCACCTGTACTGTCGAACATCTCGAACTTGGGAGGTTTGTACCCCTCTGGCAGTTCTACATCTGTCTATATGCATAGGTCTTCATAGTTCAAACCTTATATTCCTTTGTCGTCTTCAACACCTTGAACTCGACTCGTCAACTTCTTGAGTTCTTTAACCATGTTTTTCATGAGCAGGTCTTTCTTAGAGGACTTCGGTGTATAGGAGATTGGTTGGATAGAGTGAGCTATAGTTTCCACATATATAGGGTTTCTTTGATGGGTGTCAGGGGCTTGGGTGTAATGATGGTCATTGATGGATTTTTGGGGATCGGGAATAGGTTCTTGTGTGTTTTGGGGAGTGTGGTCAGTGGTGGTTGGTGGGTACTGAATTGGTTGATGGTGATGTTGTGGTGGAGTTGGTATTGGCAATGGATTGAGATTTTAGGGTGGAGTTGCATATTGATTTGGTGCGTGAGGATTTTGTGGATGTTGGTTTTGTGTGTTTTAGGGAGGTGTTGGGTTCTTTGTGTTTTGTTGGTGGATGTCGGGGACATTTAGGGTGAGTGACAAGTTTGCCAAGTTGCAAACCTGCTCAAGTTCTCCTTGTATTTCTAGTATCTTTTGTTCTAGTCTCAAGACTAGATCATTTGAGGTCGGAGTACACCGTCCATCTGAAGTTTCTACATTCTCAACATTCTCCTTTTGGATACCACTTAAGTCGTCCATTTTTACTTTTCCTCTTTCTTTTGTATTGCTTGGAGGAAGAGGAGGTGGAGGGCCTCTAGATCTGGTATGGCACGTTGATGATGCCAGTATTAGTGAACCAACCTAAGGGGATGGGAATAATCAAAATAAGGAAAAACAAAAAAGGTAACAAGTCAGTAAGGATTATAACATGTTTGCAGTATTTAAACACATATTGCGGAAACGTAAATTCGTGTCTTAATGTGGGAGCCTCGTTGTGCCTGAGGTAGGCCCAGAGACAAATAAATTTGGAGAAATTTAGATTCCAATAAATGCTTCATTTCATAATGTAAAAATAGACGAATCCCAAACGACACTAAGATAATAGAAAAATAAGTTATTACTGGCACTTGGCCTTATTACATTTTAGGAAAGCAAATAAATCTAGCCTATTTGGTCCCAGAAGGACCTTCCCCAGATTCAATCTTCCTAACTCCATCATACAGGTCCCCCAGCTTGCGCAGGCCCAGCAGCAAGTAGGCTCTCGCCAGATGTCCTCCTTCAGCTCCTTCAGCGTTCTGGCAATCCTCGATCCTCTTTATGACTTTACCTTCCATCTCCCTCGCTCCTGATATTCCAATTTCCTATTGGAATGACTGCCATCTCTTTCCATTGTTCAATCAACCTCACATTCCTCTCATGTATTTCCCGATGCTCATTCTTACAATCGTGGACCCTCTTGCGCAGCCTATTGTATTTGACTTGAGCTTCAGCTTCTTCGTCTATGATCCTATTCCCTCGACCGGCTCCTGGAATCACCATTTCTTTTAGATTGTCCTCCAACCATGCTGGGTAGAGAGGCTCACACCCTGCATGATACCTGTCTGGCTCAACAGTGTTCTTTCCCACAATGATTTTGCAGTGCCACATGTGTTGAGCTTGGCACTTGTAAAGGACATCGTCATCTTGAAAGTCTGCCCTGAAATGACTCATCTTGGCAACACTTGGTACTACCTATTTCCTGCTTGCTTGCCTCACAATTCGGATAGGGACATAAGGGTATATCCCTCTCAACCCAATCAGCACCAAGTGAGGAGCGTCCTTGGATTTGATGATGAATTCGTGTTTTAGGAACCATTCAAACATCCATTGCACTTGTTCCTCGGTCAGATTGTCGAAGAACTCTACCCATTCTTTGGTACTTTCTAGCTGAGCAAACCTATCTAGAATGTAAGTCATCCGTTTGGGGTGATGGAAGTCAATATGGTCATTCCAAGCCCTTCACGGAAATTCTTGGCGATAGTGACCCTTTAGAAAATGCTCTAACAACCACAACTGCAGCAACACGTTACAACTCTCGAAATGCGTGACCCCTCTTTGACAGCGCTCCAGAGACCTATATATGTTGGCTATAATCATGGGGACTATAGTGTATACCTATCCGTTTATCCCTTCCATCAAAGTCTTGGCGACCATGGCCAACCTAGTATGGATTCTTTCCCTTTTCATTGGGAATACTATCAGGCCTAAGAAGCATACAATGAACATGAACACTCTACGGTGGATATGGCCCAGAGAAGTGAGAGAGTACGGTAGGACTTGCTATGGCCATACCTCTCATACAGATATTCGAAGGGTATGTAAGATTCCTTCAGGCATACCAGGTCAGCATTTTTCTTCAGCCCCATCATCTTTAAGAACCCTTTACCGGTATGGTTCTCCTGCACCAATAACCTGGGACTATCCCAATTTAAACCTGCAAGCCCTCGAATTTCTTCTAGAAGTGGTGTCATTTCTATGTCGCCGAAACGGAACACAGACCTCTCACTATCCCAGAACAAAGTGGCAGCCTCGATCAGCTTGTTATTTGGCTCAATGTCTAATAGGGACGGCAAGTTACCCAGGTACTTTCTTACATGTTTCTTGTCACTTGAAGAAAGGTCCTCCCACCAATCTAGCAGCAATGGTGGAATGTTGCTAAGCATACCGAATCTAGGGACCTCGTGCTTCATTTTCTGCAAAACAAAAGGGTTAGGACTTTCTCCCCCACTAGACTCGACTATTTATACATTCATAATTAGCATATTGGCATTTAGTTCTCTAAATTAGTGCACAGAACTTGGTTGTGTCCGTTGGGATTATGGAAACCCCGATGAACTTTGTAAAAGGCTCATCTTAAAGGATCATTATGTGGACAACATAATTGATCTGACTAGGTTTGACAATGATGCATGCACAGTTTGATCAGAGTAAGGTTACTATGGGGGTTTAGACTGGTACCCTCAAGCGGACAATTTGAGGGGAAAAGGCACGGAACCGTCGATTGCACCGCTGATCGACTGGTTTTACTGCAAATAAACCTTTCGGAATTTAAGGGTAATAAATAGGAAGAGCGCAACCACTCATCAAGAGTTGCTATAGGATTTAATACGCACGAGTGGAATATGATGTGGAGCATGATTTATGCAACAATAAATAGAATGTAGTCAAGTATTTGCATGTAAGAAAATAATAAATGTGGTATTTTAAATAATTGAAAGACAGTTACAGAAAAAGAAAACAAGGAGACAAGTCAGTTTCAGGAATAAAGAAATCATAAATGCTCGAAAATAGACAGTTAAATTCAAATAAGGGGAAAGAGGTACGTGGGATGGAACATGCTTGGACAAATTCACAAAAGATAAGTTTGTTATGGTAAGAGCCTAAAGGTATCCCGAGCAGAGTCTCCATGCTGTCGCGCCCCCCTTTTTTCCTCTGCGGAGAAAGTCCGGGTTCCGACGTTCATGGGGGTAATAACTCGTTTCCTTTTGGAAATTTGGGTTTTTGAAGAGTCGCCACCTAACGGATTATGGTGCGTTAGGGCACCTAGAGCGATTAACTCTTACACTAGTTTTCATTACCAGAGATTTAGGGTAAGGGCTCGAAATAACCTTGAGGGAAAAGTGTTAGGCACCCCTCGCGGTCCACAACGGTGGGTCCTGGCCGAACTTAAACTTATGAATTATCCCTTTAACAAATAAGTAGTTGAAACACATAATTGCAAATAAAAGCATGTTGGACATGGTATGACTCAAATAATAAGACAAAGAATTTGAACAAGTAGCATATAAAAGAGTAAAGTTTATACATCGGAAATTGGGAAAGGGGCCTACACAATGCCCGTAAACACTCCTCAATGAGGGGCGATGTGACGACCTGGCCAGTCGTCTCATGAGTTACCGCTCCATTTCCCCCATTTCAGCTTCTTTACGCTTTGTTATCCGTGTTTTATGGGATCGAGATGATTAGTTCGAGTTCGGAGAGGATTTGGTAAGAAATGAGACACTTAGTCTCTTTTAAGAAGGCTTAAGTTGGAAAAGTCAACCGGATGTTGACTTATGTGTTAGAGGGTTCGGATGTGAGTTCCGATGGTTCGGTTAGCTTCGGGAGGTAATTTGTGACTTAGGAGAGTGATCGGAAGTGGTTTTGGAGGTACGGTGTAGAATTAGGCTTGAATTGGCGAAGTTAGTATTTTGGCGAATTCCGGTTAATAGGTGAAATTTTGATCCAAGGGTCGGAATGGAATTCTGAGAGTTTTTGTAGCTTCGTTATGTCATGTTGGACTTTTCTGCAAAATTTGAGGTCATTCGGACATGGTTTGGTTGGGTTTTTGATCAAAAATAGAATTTGGAAGTTCTTGAGATTCATAGACTTCAATTCGATGTGATTTGATGATTTTGGTGTTAGTCGAGGTGTTTTGATGATTGGAACGAGGTTGAATAAAGTTTAGGATGCGTTGGTGCTTTTGGTTGAGGTCTCGGGGGCCTCGAGTGTGTTTCGGGTGAGTTTTGAGCGAGTACGGACACCTCGGAACTTAGAAAAATGGAGGGAGCAGCAGTTTTGGCGCGGACCGCGCTCCTTTTCATGCTGGGCGCGCTGGCCTAGTGCTGGCCGCGTCAAAGTGGCCGCAGCCGCGGTCGTGAAGACTGCAGGTTGCGGGTCCTACTTTGGAAGCTCATATCTTTTGATCCACAAGGAATTCTGAGGTGCTTCAAAAACAACGGTTGTAGCCCTTCGTGTCTAGTTTCCAGAAAGGTAAAAATATCGCAAGTTGGACATATGTAGCGAAAGTTATGGCCAAAATACTAAAGCATGTCCCTGTAGAGCAAGACCTACACGGCCGCGGTCGTTTTTGCGCGGACCCCGCTGGTTTTGCACGGACCGCGGTCATTTTTGTGCGGTCAGCGGTGTCGGAATCCGAGGGGTACTCTATAAATACGAGGTTTTGGGTTTTATTTGATATTTTGACCTAGAGAGCTCGGATTTTGGCAATTTTTCGAAGGTTTTTCAAGAAATTGGTCGGGGTAAGTGATTCTAACTCAGATTTGGTTTGAGTACATGAATTTATCACTGAATTCATCATTTAATTCGTGATTTGAGATGGAATTTGGGAAGAAAATTGGGGAACTGTTCAAAAATGTAAAATGATGATTTGAAGGACCAAATGGTATCGGAATTGGATAATTTTGGTATGGTTAGACTCGTGAGGGTATGCGGATTCTGAAAATGTAAATTTTACCCGATTTTGAGATGTGGGCCCGGGGCTCGGGTTTTGCTAATTTCGAGATTTTTGATTTTTTTTGAATGTTTTCGCTTGGGCTTTGTTCCCTTAGCATATTATGACGTATTCGTTCTGATTTTGGAAAGATTCGACGCGCGTGGAGGCCAATTCAAGGGGCAAAGGCGTCGTGAGCTAGAGAATTAGCCAGTTCGAGGTGAGTAATAGTTATAAATGATGTCCTGAGGGTTTGAAACCCTGGATTACACATCGTAGTGCTATATTGAGGCAAGATACACACTGGATGATGAGCGTGGGGTTTTCACTATTGGGGATTGTGACTTGGTCCATCCCGATTGATGATTTTACCGAATATTTGACTGAAATTCATTTGTTACCATCATGATTTGGGCTGATTGCCATATTTGGGCTTCGTGCCAACTATTTGGACCCTTCGGGGATTTTTATCACTGTTTCCTTACTGCTTGTTTTATTATTTGAACTCAGTCCTGTTGATATCTACTGTTTTACAAACTCAGCCACTTTTGCTCAGATTTGAAACTTAAATGATATTTCTACATCATGTTTTGGGCTGAGAACTACTGTTTTACTAATGCCCAAGGGGCTTATGATGATTTCTGGACTGAGTGAGGCCGAGGGCCATATGTGAGGATATGCTAAGTGATGATGCCACGAGGTGGCTTGATATAGCGCTTGGGCCGTAAGGGGCCCCTCCGGAGTCTGCACACCCACAGTGAGCGCGGGTACCCATGTGATTGAAACAGTGGTAACAATGACACTGTTTGATGAAAGTTGGTCAGGTAACAATGGCTGACCATTATGCTGAGTGATTGTGAGGTAGCCCGAGGGGCTGATAATGTACTAAGAGTGAGCCCTAGGGGTTGATACTATGCTGAGCGATTGATACTGAGCCCGAGGGGAGGATTTCTACTTGTTATTTACCTGTTAAATTACCTGTTTTACTTGTTTTAAAAAGGAATATCGTTTGATTCTTCACTGATTTACCGCTTTAAGTGATTTTACTGCTTAATATGGAATTGCTTTGTGTCTTTACGTGTTTTCATACTTTCAGCCATTATTTCTAATTGTTACTCACTGAGTCGGAGTACTCACATTACTCCCTGCACCATGTGTGCAGATTCAGGTATCGCAGAGTCCGCTCCTGAGTGTTGATTCTCCTAGTCCAGGTAGTGATTCAGAGACTACGAGGTAGTTGTTGGCGTTCGCAGCTCCGTGCCTCCCTTATCTTATCATTTCCATGTTTTAGAACTATTGTATTGAATTTAGTGTTCAGTAGACTTGTATCCGGATCCTTAGTTGCTCATGACTTGTGACACCCCAGTTTGGGCTGTGTCGGGATGGTTCCTGCTGTTATTATCGTTAAATTCTGCAATTTATGAGTATTATATTATATGTTATTACTGTTATGATGATTAACTATTTAAAAGAAGTATTCCGTTTTGGTCTGGCTGGCCTTGTCTTCACGAGAGGCGCCATCAAGACTGGGTTCGGGGATTGGGTCGTGACAGGCTACGCGTGACATTAGCGCGTAGTCATCATATCCTTTTCTACCCAATTCCCTCCCCTTGGTCATAGCCTAAAGCGTTCTAGCAACCTTAAAAGTGTCTTATGCATGCACTACTCGTCCCTTCCTCGTGGCCCTAGAGGTATTTTAGGACCTCTATTTTGGACAGTTCTAGATCATCCTAAGGTTTTTAAAAGGATAAATGTTTAGGCGTCAATCAAGAATAATTAGGATTGCATTTAAAGGGAACAAGTTATAGGCCCACAGTTACCTCCACAAATATAACAAGTAAATGCACACCTTCAAACAATAGTCAGGTACTTTAAGAGAAAAACCTAGAACATGATATCTAGGTGAGCAGGGATTACACAGTATTGAATTAGGACAAAGTGTCAAAATACTATTTGGCTTGCCTACTGATTGAAACCTGTTGAATCTAGACAGTTTTACATAACCAAAGCACAGTTTCAGAGTTGTAGAATTTAAATCGCCCTATAGGCTTGCCTAAACGCAGAACAATGATGTCGTAAGAGCATGATATCTACATTGATGCAGTAAAATAGCGAACATTTTTAAACGGATACTTGAGATTCTATAGACATGTTTCCTAGCGGTAGGAAATTAAGGCAACGTTTGAAAACTCATTAAAGAAGCGGACATTTGATTAAACCGGTTCAAAAGGAACTGGCATGGATTAAACTGATTTGTTTAACTAAATTGATTTTAAGTTCTATAGGCAGGATTTCTGATTTTAATTCCTATAGGCATGATATCTAATTGTTAAGAGCTGATGTTGGAACTTATAGGCATGATTTCTAGTGAAACAAATGTAAATACATGTCGTAACAGAAACTGAACTTAATCACTTTACACTCTATAGGCATGATATCTAATTATAAAGCCATTCAGATCTTATAAACATGATTTCTATTATTGAACCCATTTAAATCCTATAGACATGATTTCTAATATTGTGAAAGTAAAGAAAACATAGCAACTGCATTAATACAATCCTATAGGCATGGTATCTACCTGAATACCCAACAGATATAACTACCCACCCCTTTTTCACTAATCACCCAATGTTGTTTACAAATAATTATTATAGACTAGCTGAATAAATTACATAAACAAGTAAAGAAAAAAGAGAAGTTAACTATAGGGAGCCTAAAGCAGGCCCAAATGACTTCCCAAGCCTCCAATAGCCTCAAATGCCAAAGTTCCATAGACAGTATCATGTCTAGGTGTGTCAAAGTTCCCTAAGGACCTCAAGGATCCCAGGCAGTGCTCACACCTAGACCTTTTCTCAATGATAACTAATTTAAGTGCAGTGTGGAAGGTCCAGCTCTGACATGCCAGGGATCAGAGAGATCTCAAGGATCTCAAGGCAGTATACATGCCATAGGGGCAGAACCTAATACTCTAGGAGTAATGTGACAGTGCTTGACCTAGTTGTGAAATGGTTTTGATATGAAAAAAACAGTGTTGTAAAGGGCTCAATTAAGTAAAGAAGTTTTAAAAAATAGGAATTGATTAGTAATAAAACAGTTTTGAAAGAAACAGTGAACTTGTTAGAAATAAGCAAACAGTTTAAACATCACCATTCAGAAATAGATTTCACTCAGTGAGTATGGGAATTGGGGACACATAGAACATATTAATGTAACAGCAAGAGCACAGAAGTTTCCTTTTCAGAGTTTCTTTATAGGATTTAGGAGTCAATCACAGCCATAGAACAAATAGTGATAACATAGTTATACTAGGCTGAATTGAACATAGGGTCAGAAGTACTTAGGGAGTAGTAAGTGACCTAGCAAAGTAGATTACTATCAGGAATTGGGTAAACAAACAGACAGACAATCATACATGGACTAGAGTCAAATTGAGACATGCTAGAAAAAGCAATAGACAAGTCATCAGACATGTTAATCATAAGTTGAATAGGTAGTACTCATATATGCTAAGTGAAACCGGGATTTAAGCATGCTAGTTACATATCAAAAAGCCAAGTGATAGACAGGAATCAATAAACTGATGCAGTAAGAGGACACCTATAGTTTTAAACTTGTAATTAAATCAGAACATACCAGTTAAGGAGAGCACACACATCGTATAGAGTAGTGTAGTGCAATAACTATCCTTGGCTTTCAACTGACTAGTTCAATAGAAGCAACAAGTAACAGAAAAGAGCAGAAAACTTTAAGTATACGAGAGAATATTGAACTAGTCTTCTTGTTATGGTTGTCCAGAACTTAAAAAAAGATTAGGTTTATATAGGAATCAAAACTTAACAAAACAAGGTAAGAGATCAATTAAGTAGTAAATCAGGGAAAACACACGTAAATCAGCAAGATCTTCCCTTAATCAAGGGACAATTCAATCAATGGTAAAACATACTAAGTATTTAAGGAAAAGAATAAAGTAAAGCTTAGGTATAGAACATGTAATTAAGGGTAAATGCACAGTAGTTTAATTCAGGAAACAAATCAATAACAATCAGTGGAATGCAAACAAGGAAAGGAAAGACAATTAAGGCAAGTAAATTCAATCAAATTGAGTAAAGAAGTAAGGATCAAACGTTAGATGGAAAGGGGTCAAATTCAACCAGAAATTAAGAGATTCAGAGTAATCAAGGGCTCAGAAAGTCATGAAATAAACAGCATGCTTAGCATATAAAATGAGGTAGAGCATGAATAGTCGGGATTTTACACAGCTTTAACAAAACCCATGGTTAAACGACACTAATTCAAAGAAAAGCATACAAGTTTTGCATGAATGGTCAGTATAAACACAAGTTCATAATATCAGTGAAAGGTTGAACTTAGAAAATTTAGTAGAAGCATACTTGGACAAGTAACTCATGAGAAGTCACAAGAACCCAAGGCAAGAACACAGTCAGAGGTACCAACATACAGAAGCCAAACGAAGAAACCCAAAAAATTAAGGTTTTCAGTACAAATGGACTACGGTTGTAGCAAGTTCATAAAATTAGTCAAAATATGTGAGAATCAGAAGTTTAAACACAAAGAATCATTAAACAAAGTTTTAAAAAAGAAATTCCGGAAACCCTAATTTTAGAAAAAGATGAAAAATCACTTGAAATCATACGATTTTTGTAAAGAATCTCAATGCTATTGTAAAACACACAAGAAACAAACTCAAATCGTCTTAGATCTGTAAAGATCTAGGACGTTTAAAAACGAAATTAGGGTTTCGAAGATAACCATACAGAGATGAAGAAACCTATTTCGAAAATCATAGATCGTGGCTAATATAGGACGATCTCACTTGTAATCATATCGGAATGGCTTGGAACAGGCGAGAGATGAACCCTAGATACAAGTAGACATAGCCCTGGTCAATTGAAGGCCTTAGAGATGGCAAGAGTGACATGAGAGAGGCCACTGGAGGCCTGAGATATGGTGAGAGGTCACCGGAGATAGCCATATATGGGGGTCAGTGAGATTGGGTATTAGGGTTAGGGTGAGAGCATTTTTGTCACGATCCCAAATACCCGGTCGTGATGGCGCCTATCACATTACTAGGCAAGCCAACCCAGACCATTAATTACATCGAATTTCCTTTCATAAAATCATTTTTCTATCACGAGTTTGAATAAAAAAAATTCATAAGAAGTGTTTAAAACAACTAAAATGTGCGAAAATCAATAAAACATAAGACAACACAGCCTAAACATCTGGTGTCAAAAGTCTAGAGCCTCTAAATACACAACCGATTGTCTAATACATCATAAATCTAGAAATGCAGAAAAGGACAAGATAATAAGGAGGAAAACATGGCTGTGGATGTCATGCAGCTACCTTGTGGTCTCCGACAAACTCTGACAATGCTAAGGACCCTCACTCTACCGCTCGGGCACCTGAATCTACACACACGGTGCAGGGAGTAACGTGAGTACACCAATGTAACTTAAGTAAATAAGGTCTAAAAGCACTGACGAGCATTTAAAATCATATAATGGAGTAAACAATAGGATAATAAATCAACTCCACAATTTAAAACCAGTTTCATTTGGAATACTTGAAATCATTTACTTAGCAATTATTCAACAGAGGTTTATTTTAAAAGAAGAGTGAAATCAGTAAAAATATCATGAATGGGCCCCTAGGGCAAGATATCACTCAGAATATGGCCTCTCGGATAGTCTCGCAGTCACTCGTGACTCAGCTCTCATCACTCAGCACTCACACTCGGCACTCTGGCTCGATAATATCTCATAATAGTAATAATCATAATAACCGCTGCGGCGTGCGGCCCGATCCATAGTTTATAGTCGACTACGCTCACTGGGGGTGTACAGACTTCGGAGGGGCTCCTACAGCCCAAGCATCATATCATTGTGGCACGCAGCCCGATCCAATATATATATTATCGTTGGGGCGTACAGCCCAATCCACATGTATATCGCTGCGGCGTGCAGCCCGATCCATATAAGTATTGATGCGGCGTGCAGCCCGATCCATAATATATATATATATATAAAATCCTCACCACTAGGTCCTCAACCTCTCTCAATCATTAACCTCACAGCCATTCAGGCATAACAGTAGAATTCAGGAAACTCGGTCCAATCAGTCCTCACATTTAAGAAGTAGAGTAATAAAACCAGTTTTAAACAATAAACAGGTAAAACATGACTGAGGATATGCTTCCAAATAGATAGAGTGAGGAAAACAGTAAAAATGCCCCTAAGGGTCTCAACAGGTCGGCATAAGGCCCCAAACATGACATACAACCCATAATACATTGTAAATATCTAAAATATGAAACATTATAGGATTTCAAATCAAATACGCGGCTTAATAGTCGCTATGGGACGGACCAAGTCACAATCCCTACCGGTGCACACCAACACGCTCGTTACCTAGCATGTGCGTCACCGTATTTATCAAAACAATTCGAATACTGGGGTTTTGTACCCTTAGTTCCAGATTTATAATGGTTACTTACCTCAAACCGGTGAAAATACTACTCTGTGATGCCTTTGCCTCTCGCCTCGGCCTCAATTCACGCCGAATCTACCCAAAATCAGAATCATAACATTAGAATAGGCTAAAAGGACGAAGCCCATGAGAAATAAATCAAATTATACAAGGAATCCCGAAATTGGCCAAACCTGACCCCCAGGCCCACATCTCGAAACTCAAAAAAAATCACAACAACGGAATCTTTATCCTCCCATGAGTCCATTCATACCAAGAACACTAAAATCAGAGTTCAAATGACCCCTCAAATTTCCATTTTAATGTCTCTAAATCTCAAGCCCTAATTCCCAAATTTTTAGCCCTTAATTCCATTAATTAAAGCTCTAATCCGTGAAATAATACCATAGAAATGAGTTTTAGGTCCAAAATCCTTACCTCAATGAAGTCTCCTTGAATTCTCTCTTCAAAATCGCCCAAAACTCCAGAATTCGTGTTTAAAAATGGGGAAACCCTCTGAAATTCGCGAAGGAAGAAATATATACATTCTAACCCAGGCCTTTTCGCACATGCAGTCGATCCATCGCATCTGTGGTACCGCTTCTACAGTCCCAAACGCCACATTTGCGGCTTCCATTTACTCGACAAGTTTCCGCTTCTGCGGTTAAAGTACCGCACCTGCGCCATCGCAGGTGCGCCTCCTCGACCGCTTCTACGATTTCAGCTAGCCTTTGCCTTTTCCGCTTCTGCGACCCCCTTTCCTCGCATCTGCATCATTGCATCTGCGGTCCCCAATCCACAGGTTCGGAAACACCAGAAGTAGAAAATCTGCAGCTTTACCAAAAATTCCAAACTCTACGTCAATCATCTAAAATCACCCCGAGGCCCCTGAGGCCCTCGGGACCTCAACCAAAAGTGCAAACATATCCCAAAACCTTATTCAAACTTATACCAATCTTCAATACACCTCAAACAACATCGAATCAACCAAAACACATCGGATTCAAGCCTGAGTTTCCAAAATCTTCAAATTCCGCTTTTGATCAAAAACCCAAACAAACCACGTCCGAATGACCTGAAATTTTGCACACACATCCCAAATGACACAACAAAACTATTGCAACTCTCGGAATTCCATTCCGACCCCTATATCAAAATCTCACCTATCAACCGGAAAACGCCAAAAATCCATTTTCGCCAATTCAAGCCTAAATCTACTTTGGACCTCCAAAACATATTCCGATCACGCTCTTAAGTCCCAAATCACCTCTCGAAGCTATTCGAACCATCGAAACTCAGATTCAAGCCCTCTAACTCATAAGTCAACATCCGGTTGGCTTTTCCAACTTAAGCTTCCTCAAACGAGACTGCCTCAAACCTTACCAAAACCTCTCCGAACTCGAGCCAACCAACCCAATCACATGAACAACAGCTGAACAAAGCAATAAGGAGCAGAAAGGGGGGAAACGAAGCGGTAACTCATGAGATGATTGACCAGGTCGTCACATCCTCCCCAACTTACCTGAAGCCTCAAATAGGTGAGGATATCTACTCTGCATCTCTCGCTCGGTCTCCCAGGTAGCCTCCTCCATAGGCCAACCTCTCCACTACACTTTCACTGAAGTTATATCCTTTGACCTCAACTTTCGAACTTGACGCTCCAAAATAGCTGTTGGCTCCACATCATAAGTCAAATCACCATCTAATTGAACCGTGCTGAAATCCAGAATATGAGACGGATCCCCAATATACTTTCGGAGCATAGAAACATGAAATACCAAAGCACACTCGACAAGCTGGGTGGCAAAGCAAGCTCATAAGCCACCTTCCCAATCCTCCGAAGCACCTCAAAAGGTCCAATGAACCGAGGACTCAATTACCTTTCTTCCCAAATATCATAACACCCTTCATGGGTGAAACCTGAACAAAACCTTCTCGCCAACCATGTAGGACACATCCCGAACCTTCCTGTCGGCAAAATTCTTCTGTCTCGACTGCGCTGTACGAAGCCTCTCCTGAATCACTTTCACTTTGTCTAAAGCATCCTGCACCAAGTTTGTCCCCAGTAGCCTAACCTCACCTGGCTTAAACTAACCAACTGGAGATCTATACCGCCTCCCATAAAAAGCCTCATATGGAGCCATCTTAATACTCGACTAGTAGTTGTTATAAGCAAACTCTACAAGCGGTAGAAACTGATCCCATGACCCTCTGAAATCAATGACACAAGCACACAACATGTCCTCAAATATCTGAATAGTGCGCTCGGACTGCCCGTCCATTTGAGGGTGAAAAGTTGTGCTCAACTCCACCTGAGTACCCAACTCTCGCTGCACAAAACTCCAAAACTGCAAAGTAAACTGAGTGGCCCTATCTGAAATGATGGAAACTGGGACACCATGCAAATGAACAATATCCCGGATATAGATTTCTGCCAACCGCTCTAAAGAATAGTTAGTACATATAAGGATGAAGTGTGCGGACTTGGTCAGCCTATCCACAATCACCCCAATAGCATCAAACTTCCTCAAAGTCCATGCGAGCCCAACTACAAAGTCCATGGTGATCCGCTCCCACTTCCACTCTAGAATATCCATATGCTGAAGCAAGCCACCCGGTCTCTGATGCTCATATTTCACCTGCTAGCAATTGAGACACCGAGCTACAAATTCCACAATATCCTTCTTCATTATTCTCCACCAATAATGCTGTTTTAAATCCTGATACATCTTCACGGTACCCGAATGAATGGAATACTGCGAACTATGGGCCTCATCCAAAATCAAATCCCGAAGCCCATCCACATTGGGCACACAAATCAGGCACTGCATCCTCAACACCCCATCATCACCAATGGTCACATCTCTAGCATCATCATGCTGAAATCTATCCTTAAGGACAAGCAAATGCGGATCATCATACTGGCACTCTCTGATGCGATCATATAAGGAAGACCGAGAAACCACACAAGCCAATACCCCACTAGGCTCCGAAATATCTAACCTCATGAACTGATTGGCCTAGGCCTTAACATCAACTGCAAGAGGTCTCTCAACAACTGAAATATATTCCAAACTCCCCATACTCACCACATTTCGGCTCAAGGCATCGACAATCACATTGGCCTTCTGCTTGAACAAGTGCTGGAGGCTACGATGAATGGAATACTGCGAACTATGGCCTTCTGCTGCTGGGGCATCAGTCAGCTCAAAAGACATCACCAAGAACTCATAATGACCATATCGGGTCCTGAAAGCTATCTTAAGAATATTTGAGTCCCTGATCTTAAACTAGTGATAACCTGAATGGAGATTAATCTTGGAGAACACTCTCGCTCCCTGAAGCTGGTCGAATAAATCATCAATGCGAGGCAAAGGATACTTGTTCTTAACTGTTACTTTGTTCAATTGCCTATAATAAATGCATATCC
The DNA here is from genome assembly GCF_000715075.1 of Nicotiana tabacum. Taxonomy (NCBI): domain Eukaryota; kingdom Viridiplantae; phylum Streptophyta; class Magnoliopsida; order Solanales; family Solanaceae; genus Nicotiana; species Nicotiana tabacum. The sequence goes on along the minus strand of NC_134087.1, from coordinate 139,801,627 downwards.
TCATAGTCTCGTCCTTCTTCTTTACAAATAGAACCGGCGCACCCCAAGGTGACATACTAGGCCGAATAAACCCCTTATCAAGGAGTTCCTGAAGCTGCTCCTTTAACTCCTTTAACTCTGGTAGTTCCATACGATACGGCAGAATAGAAATGGGCTGAGTGCCTGACACCAGGTCAATACCAAAATGAATATCCATGTCCGGTGGCATGCCCAGCAGGTCTGCAAGAAACACATCGGGAAAGTCCCTCACAACTGGGACAGAATCTATACTTGGAGTCTCTGCACCGACATCCCTCACAAAGGCTAAATACGAAAGACAACCCTTCCCAACCATATGCTGGGCCTTCAAGAACAAAATCTCTCTACTGGGAATATAATCAGTCAAACCTCGCCACTCGATTTGTGGCACACCCGGTATAGCCAATGTAACTATCTTGGCATGACAGTCCAGAATAGCACGACACATAGATAGCCAATTCATGCCCAAAATGACATTGAAATCCACTATACACAATAATAAAAGATCCACTTGGGTATCCAGATCCCCAATAGTCACCCCACACGACCGGTACACACGGTCTACAACAACAGTATCGCTCACCAAAGTAGATACATGAACAGGTGAAACAAGAGACTCACGAGGCGTGTCCAAATAACGGTCAAATTATGAGACACATAAGAAAAGGTGAAACCAGGATCAAATAATATAGAGGCATCTCTGTGGCAGACTGAAACAATACCTGAAATCACAACATCTGAAGTGGCAGCATCTGGTCTACTTGGGAGGGCAAAGAAACGAGCCTGACCACCACCTGATCGACCTCCCCGTCTAGGCGACCCCTAGCTGTCTGACCCCCACCCCGGCTGCCTAGGTGGGTGGTGAAGTAACTGGAGCTGACGCCGAGGGCTGACCCCTCTGCTTAGACGGACTATCAAGAAGACGAGGACACTGCCTCCTCATATGCCCAAACTCTCCACACTCATAACAATTCCCCGGTGTTAGAGATGGGGACTAAAGGGAAACCCTGGCACTGGAATGACCAATAGAAGGACCTATCATGGAAAAACCCTAAACTGATGGAGCACGAGACGAACTCTGGGCTGGAAGGACACTGATTGATGAATGGAACTGATGATAACTATGAGATCTATGACCCGATGATGCCCCACCATAACCTGGGTGAGCTGACTGAGCCTACCTGAATGGACGGCCCCTGCCGTGTTGGAACTGACCCCTCGAAGGAGCACTACTAAAGCTACTAGATTCCCGAAGGCTCTTGGCCTCCCTCTCCTCTCACTCCTAGCGATGAACCGACTCAATCTCATGGGCGATGTCAACAACCTCCTCGAAAGTAGCACCTGACACCCTCTCCCTAGTCATGAGAATCCGAAGCTGATATCTGAGACCATCAACGAACCTCCTAATCCTCTCTCGATCTGTGGGAACCAACCAGACCGCATGATGAGCTAACTCAGAGAACCGCATCTCATATTGTATCACAGTCATATCTCCCTGACGCAAGTGCTGGAACTGCCTGCGCAGCTCCTCTCAGCAAGACTGTGGCACATACTTCTCTAGAAAGAGAACAGAGAACTGCTGCCAGGTAAGGGGCGCTGCACCAATAGGCCTACACCTCTCATAAGCCTCCCACTAAGTAAAGGCAGCTCTAAAAAACTGAAAAGTAGTAAAAGTTACACCACTGGTCTCTAGAATACCCATTGTACGAATCATCCTCTAGCACTTATCCAAGAAACCCTGGGCATCCTCGCCCTCTGCACCACTGAAAGTAGGAGGCTGAAGTCTACCAAACCTCTCTAGTCGACGCTGATAATCGTCTGGTATAACTGGTACATCATACTCCTGAGCTGGTTCAACTAGTTGGGCTAGAGGTGCCCCCGATGTCTGGAGTCCCTACACAACCTGCTTAGGTGTGTGAGCAACGGGAGTCTGGGTGCCTCCCTCGGCCTGAGAAGTAGCTGCAGCCGTAGTAACTGAGATTGCCTGAGCCAAACTGGTACACATTGATAAAATCTAAGCTAAAGCCTCCTGAAGGCCTAGAATCACAATAGGCACAGCTGGTGCCTGAGCTGGTGCTGCTGTAGCATCCACAACTAAGACCTGATCTTGAACTGGGGTAGCTGGTTGGTCTGCTGTGCGAACTACATCCCTGCCCCTACCACAGCCTTGACCGCGTCCTCAGCCTCTAGTGGCCCCAGCTGGTGGTACTGGTGGTCATTCATCCTGATCGGTAGCACGTGTCCTCACCATCTATGAGAGAATGGAATAACAGAAGTTTAGTACTCAGATAAACAGATTCGCACGACAAGAATTTCAAGAATAAGAAGTTTTTCCCTAAAGTTTCTACAACCTCCGGAGGATAAGTACAGACGTCTCCGTACCAATCCGTGAGACTCTACTAAGCCGGCTCATGACTCGCAAGACCTATATAACCTAGACTCTGATACCAACTTATCACGAGCCCAAATACCCGATCGTGATGGCGCCTATCACATTACTAGGCAAGCCAACCCAGACCATTAATCACATCGAATTTCCTTTCATAAAATCATTTTTCTATCACGGGTTTGAATACCAAATTTTCATAAGAAGTGTTTAAAACAGCTATGTGTGCGGTGAAATCTGGGGGGCCGATTTCCCCTTGACATAATGCTTTGAAGGGTGATCCCAAAAGCACGGGTTCTCGAGTCAGTCGCTTCCCTCAAAACCTGTCGATGCTCTACCAAGGATAAATCGGCCAGATCCCCAACAAATGCAGAAATCTCCTGAGGAATGCACCCGCGGTCGATCAAGTCTATTCGAGCGGCTCGACGTCAGCTCACATACGACATAAAGCTAACCGGCTATCACATCCCATTCTCTTTTATCACACAACGTATTTTGTACTAAGTTTGGGCTTCCCCTTTCTATAAAAGAGGGGTCACTAACACCTTGTAAGAGAGAGCTCCAATTATCCTACTCAAGTGCAATAATATCTTCTCTCTCTTTTCCTCTCTAATTTGATTATCCCCATTGGCTCGAAGCCATTTATCTTTGATTACTTTCTTGTTTGTTCTTTGTTCATCACTTGGTATTGGCCCGAAGCCATCTTCATATCTATCGCCTTTTTACTTGTTCTTCACTATATAGCTTAATATTGACCAAAAAGAGCCTTATCTAATTGTATCTTTGACTGTTATCCCATCCCTGACTATCCCCGAAAGTTCGAGCTCGACACTAACGTCGATCCCGAGGTCCCATCGATCGGTTCTGCATCCGGGCAACAGGCACCTTCGGTTTGATTACTGCCTCATTTTAGCTTGTATTTCATCATTAAACTTCATATTCCTAGCATCATCTGCTCTAACAACTAACTCGAGAATAGATCACGTATTTTTAAAATCCCATTTACAAATTTAATTGTTTTTACCATTTTCACGGTAAACACAACCCAAGCATCATATCGCTGTGGCGCGCAGCCCGAGCCACCCATAATGTCGTTGCAGCCTGCAACCCGATCCAATATATATATATCGCTGCGGCGTGCAGCCCAATCCATAATAATATCTATATATATGATCCTCACCATAGGTCCTCAACCTTTCTTAGTCATTAACCTCACAGCCACTTGGGCATAACAGTAGAATTCAGGGAAACTCAGTCCAAACAGTCCTCACATTCAAGAAGTAGAGTAATAAAACCAGTTTTAAACAATAAACAGGTAAAACATGACTGAGGATATTCTTCCAAACAGATAGAGTGAGGAAAATAGTAAAAATTCCCTAAGGGTCTCAACAGGTCAGCACAAGGCACCAAACATTGCATACAACCCATAATATAGTGTAAATGTCTAAACTATGGAATATTATAAGATTTTAAATCAAATACGCGGCTTAATAGTCGCTACGGGACGGACCGAGTCACAATCCCTACCGGTGCACGCTCACACGCTCGTCACCTAGCATGTGCGTCACCGCATTTATCAAAACAATTCGAATACTGGGGTTTGGTACCCTCAGTTCAAAATTTACAATTGTTACTTACCTCAAACCGGTGAAAATACTACTCCACGATGCCTTTGCCTCTTGCCTCGGCCTCAACTCACGCCGAATCTACCCAAAATCAGAATCATTACATTAGAATAGGCTAAAGGGACGAAGCCCGTGCAAAATAAATCAAATTATATCAAGAATCCCGAAATTGGCCAAACCCGACCCCCAGGCCACGCCTTGAAACTCGATAAAAATCACAATAACGGAATCCTTATCCCCCCACGAGTCCATTCATACCAAGAACACTGAAATCGGAGTCCAATGACCCCTCAAATTCCCATTTTAAGGTCTCTAAATCCCAAGCCCTAATTCCCAAATTTTTAGCCCTTAATTCCATAAATTAAAGCTCTAATCCGTGAAATAATACCATAGAAACGAATTTTAGGTCCAAAATCCTTACCTCAATGAAGTCTCCTTAATTCTCTCTTCAAAATTGCCCAAAACTCCAGATTCACGTTTAAAAATTGTGAAACCCTCTGAAAATCGTGATTGGAGAAATATATACATTGTGACCCAGGCTTTTTCTCACCTGCGGTCGATCTACCACATCTGCGATACCGCTTCTGCGGTCCTAAGCGCCGCATTTGCGGTTTCCATTTACTCGACCAGTTTCCGCTTCTGCGGTTAAAATACCACACCTGTGATGACCGCTTCTGAAGTTTTAGCTAGCCTTGGCCTTTTCCGCTTTTGTGGCCCCCTTTCCTCGCATCTGCGGCATCGCACCTGCGGTCCCCAATCCGCAGGTGCGAAAGCACCAGAAGCACAAAATCTGCAACTTCACCAAAAATTCCAAACTCTCCGTCAACCATCTGAAATCACCCAGAGGCCCCCGGGACCTCAACCAAAAGCACAAACATATCCCAAAACCTTATTCAAACTTATACCAATCTTCAAAACACCTCAAACAACATCGAATCAACCAAAACACATCAGATTCAAGCCTAAGTTTCTAAAATCTTCCGAATTCCTCTTTTGATAAAAAGCCCAACAAAACCACGTCCGAATGACTTGAAATTTTGCACACACATCCCAAATGACACAACGAAACTATTGCAACTCTCGGAATTCCATTCCGACCCTTATATCAAAATCTCACCTATCAACCGGAAAATACCAAAAATCCATTTTCGCCAATCCAAGCCTAAATCTACTACGGACCTCCAAAACATATTCCGATCACGCTGCTAAGTCCCAAATCACCTCCCGAAGCTATCTGAACCATCAGAACTCACATCCGAGCCTTCTAACTCATAAGTCAACATTCGATTGACTTTTTCAGCTTAAGCTTCCTCAAAAGAGACTAAGTGTCTCAAACCTTACCAAAACCTTTCTGAACCCGAGCCAACCAACTCGATCACATGAACTACAACTGAACAAAGTAATAAGGAGCAGAAAGGGGGGAAACAGAGCGGTAACTCATGAGACGATTGGCCGGGTCGTCACAGTTTTGAGAGCAGAGAGGATTTTAGGGCAGCGGGGTAGGTCGTGAAATGAATTAGGTTTGGGGGGTATAGGTTAGTTTAATTAGGAGAGGGAAAACCTGGATCATTGATCAAAACGATCAACTGCCAGGATTTGGTCGGGTATTGGGTTTGGCCGGATGGGTATTAGGCCTGGGTAGTTTAATTGGGTACTGGGCTGGAAATTTAGGTTGGGTATTGGGTTGAATTGGGGGATAAAATTGAAAATATAATTAGGCCATATTTTAAATAGCCATTTTAACTCTAATAATTTATACGAAATAATAAATGATTTCTGAAAACTAATTTCGTATACTGAAATGGTTTAAAATAGTTATTTAACATTTTAAAAATATAAAAGATCATTTTATACATCAACAACGTAATTATGCATTAATAGGGCTAGTATTGCAAATATATGCAAATTGGCTTTAAAAAATGTAAATGCAATTATACAAATACACTAAAAATATTTAAGCAATATTTTAGCATAAATATAGAATTTAGATGGCTAAATTACCACAAAAATAATTTGAGGGATAATTATTGGAAATTTTATGAGTAAAAAGGGAAGAAATAAATCAATTTGAAGCCTTTAAAATTATAAAAAATGCTTATGCATGCTTATATATGCATATATGCTATTTTGAAAGTATATATATGTATTAAAAATATATACGAAAAAATTGAAAATCAACAATAACCCCCCCCCCCCTTTCATTTCTAGCAGTCTCCTCTCTGCAATATTCAATCTTTCTTAGTACAATAGCCACCATCCCAAATAAAATCCATAGACCTAGTCGCTTTCCACCATGGTTCCCAAATCGCTCTAAACTTTCTCAAGGCATGTGGCTATCCTACCACAGAATCCATACGCTACTATGCCATTCCCACTTCACTTAAACCATCTCCTTAAGTAACTTCTCGTCCCCTGTTGTTCATATTTGACCTGCTAGCAATTTAATCCTCGTGAGACACCTCCCACGTGTCCTTCCTCGTCTTTCGCTGCCCAAATACTGCCTTAGATCAAAATCCATCTTTATAGAACCCGAACTAATAAATTGCTACACACTCTAAGCCTCATCGAAGATCATTTTTCTAGATCCATCAACATTAGAAACACCAATTCGATTGCGAAACCGATACACACCACCATCTCTTAAAACCACTTCTCAGGCACCATTTCACAACACCCTGCCCCGAAGGTAAATCAAAGAAGACCATAATACAGACGAGCCTTAATGTACTCAAACAAGAAAAATGACACCACTTCCCAAACGATAATTCCACAACACTAGAAAATATCAAGTCTCGTTACTCCATCAAACAAAGCCTAAACACCCATAGTCCGATTGCCTTTCCTCAGCTAGAATTAAATGTCGAACCTCCAAACCATGAACTGAGAAATCCTGTTTTAGAGTCATTCACTGTTGCGACCCATAGGCAAACTACCATTCACAACAACACAGCACGATAATAATGCATGAACATCATAACAACTATACATTGCCTCAAAACCATAGGCAATACTGATACAAGGCTAAAACGAAAGAACACTCTTTCACAAGACGATGATAATAACTCGCTCGAATACGCAAGGAGAAACATCCTGCACCACATATGCAGTACCACTACAACTCCTTGATGCCAATTGTTAACAAGCGCTCCACGTCGCATAAGATTGAGTATGAAGTAAATAAAGGCATAAGCTTCAATAAAATCAAATTGTACGAAGAGGAATCAAGAACAGAAGAGCTCCTAACAGCCTGTGGCCTCTCGAAGATAAGTACAGATGTCTCCGTACCGAGCCTCAAGACTCTACTAGACTTGCTCATGACTCGTGAGACCTAAGTGAATCTAGAGCTTTAATACGAAGCTGTCACGTCCCAAAACACACTATAGGTCGCGATGGCGCCAAACGTCATTATTAGGCAAGCCAACGGTGAACAAACAACTTAATTATTCATGTTATTATTTTTGAAATCATAACTTTGATTAAGTAAGGAGGTTTACACCTTTAAAATTACGGGTACGTACATAACTAATAGTCAGTAAAAGGAATAAAATGTGATAATAATAAACAAATCCGTAGATATCAACTAGAATATCCCAAAATCCGGTGTCACATGTGCATGAGCATTTACTAAGGAGTACAATATTAATACAACATCTATCTTGAATGTAAATAAGACATGATAAAGTAAATAATACAATGGAGACTCTTTGGGTTGCGATACGTAGCCTGGAATTTGCAGCTCACCATAAAGTCTCCTCAGCAACTGCACCTATGCACCAAGATGACCACCAAAAGAATTTGTTAGATCTTACACATTTAATGCAGAAGTGCAGCATGAGTACGTAAACCAATGCATACCCTGTACGTATCTAGCCTAACCCCGAAGAAGTAGTGATGATTGGTCGACATCAACACTTAGTAGAGGTCCAATAAGAAATATAATAAATCGTAAATAGATATGAAGCACAACAATAATAATGGGATGAAACAGTAACCAACAATTCTTTCAAAATTTCTTGTAACGATATAAACTTCTCAATCTCGTATCATATCTCAACATCTCGGAAAATATCAAGCGCCATTATCAAATGAATAAGGAATACCATATAAAATGTCAGGCATCAGTGGAAGGATAATCTCGTGAATATTCAGACTACTAGCGGTATAATGCATTGGAACCTATTGGAATCTTTAAATCCCGATTCCGAGGTCGTTTACTCAAAAGTCAAACCTTAGCCAACTCTTCCAACTTAAAGCTTTCGAATTTAAAATTTTCTATCTGAATCTCCCCGAAATTCGATTTCGACTATGCGTACAAGTCATAAAACAAAAGTGAAGCTACTCATAGTCTCGAACCGCCGAACGACGCACTAAAGATCAAAACGACCAGTCGGGTCGTTACACTTATCCAGTTACCCTTTGCTTAGCTCTAAAACCCAAAACTAATTTTCAACGTGAAGAAGCCCAGTCCGTTGGATGTATTGAACCTATAGCCTGTCACCTTGTCCCAGATCGACATATGTTTTACAAAACACATGTACGGTAGGAAATTTCAACGATCTGAGTAATGGATTATGATATGTTGGTAACAAAGAGAAATTAACTACCAGGAATAACGTAAATACATAAAACTAAAATACTATCATGGAATATCAATAAAAAGAGAAAGACAAAATGACTGTAAATTATAATTCCAATCTTAAACTTACTAAATAAAAAATTACTTGTTGCTTACCAAATGAGTAAAAAATTCGAATCATGCCATATCAATGTCTGTTAAGACAAAGAGTTAAACTGGAAAGATTTTGACTTTTTAATAATTTAGCTTTAAATGTGTTGCAACAATGCAAGCTTAAACACAAGATACATCTAATACTCTTTTTGTTTTGTAGAGTAATATTATTTTTCTTGCATAAAGATTGTTTTCTTTTTCGGTATTTGATGGGATTCTTATTTCTTTTGTTACTTTTGTCAGCAAGAAATCTATTTTCGTTGTTTCATTACCATTTTTTCCATGACTTGAAATCGAAAATCGAACCGATTAAACCCAATTGAACATGAATAAATCAAATTGAACTGAAGTTATTAAGGTTCGATTTTGGTTATTAATATCACAAACCAAAAATCAAATAAACAGAAATGACACTTTTACAAAATTGAAGTGAATCGATCTACGTCCATCCCAATTGGAGACTATTGGGTTCCCCAATTACCTAATAAGAAATGTCACACGATTGCTATGACCCTCCGGCTGGTTGCTTTGTGTATTTGAGCCTCGTTTTTCTATATAATTCTCCTTGTACGCTTGATTGATATTTTGTTACTTGCGGGATGATTGTCTGGTTCCGAAAAGGTTTTGGAGTGAATTGGAACACTTAGTTCCATTGTTGAAAGTTTACATTGTAAAAGTTGACTGATGTTTGACTTTTATGGAAACGGCCTCGGATTGGTGATTTGATAGATCTAATAGGTTCGTATGATGATTTTGGACTTAGGCGTATGTTCGAATTTGGATTTGCAGGTTCATAGGATGTTTTGGCTCTAAATGTCGAAAGCTGGAAATTTGAAGGTTTGGAAAGTTTATACATTTGACTAGGAGTTGATTTTGAAGATATTGGGTTCGGATTTTTGTTTCAGAAACTTAAAATAAGTTTGTTATATTATTTGGGACATGTGTGAAAAGTTTGGACATAATTTAGATTGATTTGGCATGAATCGAACGCTTGGTTTGAAGTTTAGAAGCTTATGAACTTAAGGTAAGTTCAATTTGTGGTTTGATCTTTGATTCATAAATGTGATGGTCTCATGTATTTGGAGGATTTGGATAGGTCTTATTCGTGTTTATGGACTTGTTGGTATGATTGGATGGGGTTGCGGGTGGCTCTGGTGAGTTTTGGACCACTAGGAGCTTGTTTAAGGTTGTAGATTTTCTACTGGTGTGTTTCGCAATCGTAGAGCAAGTCTCGCGATCGCAGAGGTTTATTTTGAGGTAGCTGCATTTTGTTATTTGCGGATAGGAGGTCATGTTCGCAATGGGTTGTGGCCAGTGGCCTTCGCATTCGGGTTACAGGGCATGCATTCTCTCAGAGGTAAGGCAGGCTAGAGTTGGCTATAGGAGTGGCCTTGATCACGTGAAGGGGATCGCATCTGCGTAGGCTTGGGTGCCTATGCATCTCGATCGCGAGTGGTCTATCATGCTCATGTAGGATATTTTTGAGGCAGTGTCTGGTTGTGCTTTGCGAACGCGAGGCTGGGCCACATTCGTGAAGGGTAGTGCTGGGCAGAGTATATTAAGTTCCTATTTCGGGATTTTAACTCATTCTCTCATACTTTGAACTCTAGACTTGGAGAGGGGCGATTTTTGAAGGGGATTTTCATACAAGGCAAGAGGGTAAGTGATTTCTACTTTATTTTGATATTTTATCTTATTTTTCCATAGAGTATTACATATAGATTATGGGATTTAAAAAAGAAATTTGGGGGCTTTTAATTATAATTTTGGAACGTGAATAATTGAGATTTAAACCCTGATTTGGAGCCAGAATTGAATGATCTTGTATATTTGGACCCGTATTCGAATTGGTAGTCGACATTTGTTGAGTTTTATCGGGTTCCGAAAAGCGAGTATGAATTTACTTTTTGGTTAACTTTGTGTAATTGAATAAAGATTGAAGCTTTATTACTTAGAGCCAGTTTCTATAACCTTGTTTGACGTTATGGATTCTTTTGGCTAGATTTGACCCGTTCGGAGGCTGATTTTAGAGGAAATGTATTTTTGGAGTATTGATTCTCACGAATTTGAGGTAAGTATATGCATAAGCTTGATTTGAGGGTAATTTTTGTGTGTTGTATGATATATGTTATATGTTGGGGTGACGCATGTCCAAGGTGACGAGCGTACATACGTGCACCGTGGTTATTCATGATCTGGATAAATTTTAGGCTATTATGTACTTCGTTTTGCTATCATGCCTCTTTGATACAATTTTTTGCCAACTTGTATAACTATATGAGCTTATTCATGATAGAAATCATGTCTAGGATATATGATTATGTGTTTGAGATATGATAGAGTTATTTTTGCTATGTTTAGCTGTTTATCTTAATTGTAGTTATATTTTCAATCATGATATTATATCCGCGTATCATGTCTCTGTCACTCTTTATATGTTATACCACATGTTATTGGTGTCCTTATTTGTGTGACATGGTTTTGAACTGAGTTGTGGCACGTCGGTATATTCTGTGTGGTATTTCTAATTATGGTACTGTGACATATGATAATACTATGACTTGAGTGGATTGATTATTAATCATGGGCCATAAAAGTCGTGTTGATATTGATTGTGAGGTGATGTTTACGTTCATGCCCCATATTGGGCCGAGTGGCATTGCTTGTTTAGTACATATATTAATTGTGAGTGAATATTGCATCAGGCCCCATATGGGGATGAATGATATTGATCGTTGACTTGTCATCTAATCAACGCTTGAGTTAGGATCCGCCCTTCGGAGTCAGGTATAACCCTGTGAGTGCGGACACTTGATATGTGCTTAGTGAGGGGATTATGCCAGGCCCCCATAAAGTGCTCAGTGAGAGTGTCTGTGATGATTTTGGGGCTTTGAGCCAAGCACTGTAAGCGTGCTGAGAGTATGATTGAGGGGTATTTGTGCTAGGCACTATGTATGTGCTGAGATTATGTTTAGTTGAATATTAAACTGTTATGATGTTGATTTTAGCAAGAGTATTTCCCATGCAGACATAGAGTTGCATTTTTCTCATGCTATTGATATTTGATGTCTTTAAAATGGATGTCTTTGACTGATATATTTGAAAAACCTTCTTATTTTTCTGTTAATGTGATAGCGTCGAACCAGATATTATTGAGCTACTTTATCTTTTGCTACTATTATGCTGTTATTGTTGTTCTTGGCTATTGAAATTGAGTAATTGGACCCTGCCAAACTCGTCACTGCTTTCAACCTGAGGTTGGGCTTGTTACTTATTGAGTACATGAAGTCGATTGTACTCATACTAAATTCGGCACTTCATGTGCAGATCCAGGTGTTACTGATCATGGTAGTTGCATGTGAGTCGTATCTGAACTAGTTGGAGATTTTGAGGTAGCAATGTTCTTCCGTTCGCATGTCTTGAAGTCCCTCTTTTATGTCATGTTATTACTGTTTGGCCTTTCTGACAATATTATATTTTTTTAGACTTTGTATTTTTTCTTCTTCTATAGAGCTCATGCACTCGATGACAATTTCTTGCCTTATTTTGATCAAACCCTGCAGACAAGCACATTAAGTTACTTTTCCGGAATACTTTATGCATTTTTATCCGAACCCTAAGTAAAAGAGAGCATAAGATAGGCTAAAATCCATACTTATCAAGAGGCTAGATAAGTTCACAAATTTCATCCTCCTTACTTCAACGGTACGCATTTAGAGGATACCCAGAAGTTCTTGGATTGTTGTCATGATATTTTGCACAATTTGGGACTAGTTGAGTCCAATGAAGTTTACTTCACCCAAAAGCAGGGTCCAACTAAGAGGCGGTGGCAGTTTTATGAGTTGGGCAGACTAGCAGGATCACCTCCTCTTACTTGGGCTTAGTTCTCTAGGGTCATTTTGGAAAAGTTTGTACCCCTCACCAGAAGAAAGCAGTTGTGGAGGCAGTTAGAGCATATTCAGTAGGTTCAGATATCATTCACTGATTATGAGATGAGATTTATAAATTTATCCCATCATGCTAATGTTTTGATTCCCCACGAGGAAGAAAGAGCGAGGAGATCCATTGATAGTCTTCACCCTAGTATTCGCCTTACTATGGCTAGAGAGGCAGAGACCGAGACTTCATTTCACCAGGTTGTAGAGATAGCATATCATATTGAGTGCATCCACATCGAGACTAGAGAGTTGATGCAAGGTAGGGACAAGAGGTTCCGACATTCAGGTAGCTTGGGTGGTACCTCATCTAGAGGACAAGATCTATTTGGGAGAGTCCATTCTAGCAGTTCAATTTATCATACACCACCACACAATCGAGGAGCTTCTGTGCTGTCTTTATTCAGTATACAAAGTGCTCATCACGCTCTATCTATTCAGGGTTCATCGGTACAAGGTTCTTCTAGTGGGTATTCTGGCTTGGGGGGTCCGACTCCAGCCCACAGTGATTTTTGATTAGAGGTTACTACGAGTTCGTGGACTTGGGCCATGTCAAGAAATACTGCCCCTATTTTCATAGAGGTTCAGGGTAGCAGGGATGTCAGACTAGGATTCCTGTGATGGTTGCGACACTACTCGCTCAGCCATCTCAGGATGGAGTCATCCAAGATGTGGTCGTCCTAGAGAGGGAGCTTAGTCTATTGGAGGTCATACCAGATGCTATGCATTCCTAGGGAGGACGGGGGCTATTACTTTTGATGTTATTACATGCATTATTTCTGTGTGCCACAGAGATGCTTCGGTATTGTTTGATCCTGACTCTGCTTCGGTATACTGGTTAGGTATTTCATTATAGAGGATCGAGTTTATCGGTCATGTGTGGTCACTATATGTGATTTTTAGACGAGGGCAGACTTTTTATTGTTAGATGTGGTGGATTTTGATGTGCTCCTGGTATGGATTGGCTATCCCCATACTATGTTATTATCAATTGTCATGCTAAGACCGTGGCATTTTCTATATCGGGTTTGCCGAGGTTGGAATGGAAGGGTTCTCTTGGTTGCACTCCTAGTAGGGTTATCTTATTTTTGAAGGCTCAACGAATGGTTGAGAAGGTATGTTTGGTGTATCTAAAATTTTTTATAGAAGTTAGTGACAATACTCTTACTGTTGAGTGAGCATCCATATGTGTTTTCTACATACATACCAGGCATCCCACCTGACATGAATATTGATTTTGGCATTGATTTGGCACTTAGCCTATTTCTATTTCACCATATCGTATGGCTCTTGCTGATTTGAAGAAATTGAAGGAGCGGCTATAAGAGTTTCTGGATAAGGGGTTCATCAGGCATAATGTGTCACCTTAGAGACATTACTTATATGGCATGTATTGTGAGGTGTATATGGATTTTTGGCATATATTCAAGCAAAATAATTTGAACTAGAGGTAGCAGAGGTGGTTGGAGTAATTGAAGGATTATGATATTACTATCTTATATCACATGGGGAATGCAAATGTGGTAGCGGATGTCTTGTGTAGGAAGGCATAAAGTATGTGGAATCTAGAATTTATTTCAACTGTGGAGCAACCTTTGGCTATGGATGTTCAGGTGTTGGCTAACAAATTTGTGAGATTTGATATTTCTTAGCCTAGCAGGGTTCTCACTTGTGTTTTTGCACAGTCATCCTTGTTTGATAGTATCACGGCTATCCAGTATGATGATCCCCATTTGTTTGTCCTTAAGGACATGTTGTAGCAAGGTGGTGCTAAGGATATAACTATCGGTGGTGATAGAATGTTGTGACAGTAGGGTCGGATTTGTGTTCCTAATTTGGATGGGTTGAGGGAGTTGATTCTTAAATAGGCTCATATTTGTGGTATTCTATTCATTAAAGTGCTACGAAGATATATCGTGATCTGAAACAACATTATTGGTGACGTTGGATGAAAAAGTACATTGTTGGATATGTTGCGCGGTGTTTGAATAGCCAGAAGATCAAGAATGAGCATAAGAGAACATGTGGTTTGTTTCAGCAGATTGAGATACTGGAGTGGAAGTGGGGATGCATACTATGGATTTTGTGGTAGGATTGCCATGTACATTGAGGAGATTTGACGTTGTTTGGGTTATTGTGATCAAACTGCCCAAGTCTCCACATTTCATTTCAGTTATGACTTCCTACACTTCAAAGCAGTTGGCTAAGATCTATATTAGAGCGATTGTCCACTCGCATGGTGTGCTTGTGTCTATCATCTCATGTCAAGAAACTAAGTTTACTTCACACTTCTGGGGAGTCGTTCAGCGTGATTTAGGCATGTAGGTTGAGTAGAGTACTGCATTTCACTCTCAGAACATTGGGCAGTTTAATAAAACCATTCATATTTTTGAAGATATGTTGAAGGCATGTGTTAATTGATTTAGGAGGCCATTGGGATCATTTTCTACCATTAGCGGAGTTTCTATAAACCAATAGCTATAAGTCGAGTATCTAGATGTCTCTATACGAGGTCTTATACAGGAGGTGATGTCATTCGTTGGTTGGTTGGTTTGAGCCTGGTAAAGCTAGATTATTGGCCACAAATTTGATTCATGATGCTTTGGAGAAGGTGAAATTGATTCGGGAGCAGCTTTGTAGATCGGATTCCAAGCAAAAACGTTATGCTAATAGGAAGGGTCGTGATGTAGCTTTCATGGAGGGTGAGAAAGTTCTTCTCCGAGTTTTGCCTATGAAGGGCGTGATGAGATTTAGGAAGAAAGGCAAATTGAGCCCTTGGTACGTTGGTCCATTTAAGATATTAGAGAAAAAGGGTGAGGTGGCCTACAGACTTGCTTTGCCATCTAGCTTGTCGGGTGTTCATCTGATGTTTCATGTTTCCATGCTTCGGATTATTATATGGAAGCAAATTAACCCTCATTGCTTTGCCTACAGATGTGTTGGATTTCAGTACAATGCAGCTGTATGAGAATCTGGCTTACGAAGAAGAGCTGGTGGCCATCTTGGATAGGCATGTTTGAAAGCTAAGGTGTAAAGATATTGCATTAGTGAGGGTTCAGTAGAGAGGTCAATTAGTTGATGAGGAGTGACTTGGGAGACCAAGCATGATATGCGGAGCAGATATCCTCATCCTTTATGACATCCCCAGGTATTATTCTAAACCCATTCGAGAATGAGGGTTTATTAAAGAGGGGGAGAATGTAATGATTTAGCCAACAGTTTTATGTATTTAAGCCCTTTTTCCTATTTGATGCTTCCTGTATGCTTGATTGTTGTTTAGTGACATGTAGGAATGGTTGGTTTGGTTCCGGGATGATTTTGGAGTGCTTGAAACATTTAGTTCTATTGTTGAAATCTTAAGTTATAAGAGTTGATCAATGTTTAACTTTTGTGAAGATGACCTCAGATTGGTGACTTAATGGTTCCAAAATTCGTATGGTGATTTTAGAATTAGTCATATGTACGAATATGGATTTGAAGATTCTTAGGATGTTTTGGCTCTAATTGTCGAATGTTGTAATTCAAGATTTGGGAAGTTCATAGGTTTGAATGGGAGTTGACTTTGATGATATCAGATCCAGATTGTTGTTCTTAAACTTGGAATATGTTTGTTACGCCATTTGAGACTTTTGTGCAAAGTTTGGATGTTATCTATATTGGTTAGGCATGAATCCGACACTTGATTTGAAGTTTAGAAGCTTATAAACTTAAGAGAAGTTCAATTTGTGGTTTGATCTTTGATTCCTAGATTTGATGGTCTCATATGTGTTTAGAGGCTTTGGATAAGTTCGGTTAGTATTTACGGACTCGTTAGTGTGATTGAACGGGGTCCCGATAGCTCGGGTGATTTCAGACCACCTAGAGCTTGTTTGAGTTTCTAGATTTTTTTGGTGGTGTCTGGTGAGCTTCGCAATTGCAGAGCTGGTCTTGCTATCGCGAGAAGTTATTTTAAGGAAATTGTGTATTGTTCTTCACATTCGTGGATAGGAGGCTGCATTCACGATGGATTGTGGTCTCTGGCGTTCATGTTCCTACTACAGTGCTCGCATTAGCGTAGAGGTGAGGTAGGCTGGAGTTGGTTGAGGGATTGGCCTTTGTGAACGTGATCGCGATCGCGTGAAGAGGATCACATTTGTGTAGGCTTGAGGAACCTGTGCATCGCATTTGTGAGTGGTCTATTGCATGCGCGTATGGTCTTTTTGAGGCAGTATCAGGTTTTGCTTCGGGAACACGAGCCTTGGGCCGCGTTCATGAAGGGTAGTGCTTGGAAGACTATATTAAGTTCCTATTTCGGAATTTTAGCCCATTATGTCATATTTTGAACCCTAGACCTGGAAAGGGGCAATTTTTGAAGGGGAGTTTCACGCAAGGCAAAAGGTTAAGCGATTTCTACTTGATTTTAAAATTATATTATGGTTTCACATGGATCACAAAGATTATGAGATCTAAAAGAGAAATTTTAGAGTTTTGACTATAATTTTTGAAATCAAATAATTAAGATTTGAACCTTAATTTGGAGTCGGAATTGGATATATATTGTATATTTGGACTCGTATTCGAATGGGTAGTCAAGATTGTGAGTTTTGTCGGGTTTCAGAAAGTGGGCCTGAGTTGACTCTTTGATTGACTTTGTGTAATTGAATAAAAATTGAAGCTTTATTGTTTGGAATCAGTTCATATAGCCTTGTTTGATGTTATTGAGTTATTTTTAGTATATTTGACCTAATCGGAGGCCGATTTAAGAGGCAAAGAATTTTTAGACTATTGATTCTCGCACATTTGAGGTGAGTATCTTCCCTAATCTTGGTGTGATGGTAATTTTTGCCGTTGGATATTATATTTATTATATGTTTGGAATGATGCACATGTAACGTGACGAGCGTATATTCGTGCACCATAGTTATTCAAGGTCAGGTTAGACTTTAGGTTATTATGTGCCTTGTTTTGATATCATGCCTTTTTGATACCGTATTTTCTACACTTGTGTGACTTTGTGAACTATTATTCATGCTAGAAATCATGTTTAGACTATGTGCTTATCTGTTTGAGATATGATAGGGCTATTTTTGCTATGTTGAACTATTTATCTTAATTGTAGTCATATTTTCAGTCATGATATTACATCTGCATATTGTATCCCTATCTTTGTGCACTCTTTATAAGTTATCTCACATGTTGTTGGTGTCCTTATTTGTGTGACACAGGTTTAAGCTGCGTTATGGTACATTGGTATATTCCGTGCGGTATTTTTAATTAAGGTACTGTGAGATGTGCGCATATTGAGCCTTGAGCGGATTGATGACTAATCTTGGGCCATATAACCGTGTTGATACTGATTACGACGTGACATTTGCATCCAGGAACTATATTGGGCTAAGTGACATTGCTTATTGACTATTGATATTGATTGTGTGGGGACGGTGCATCAGGCCTCATATTGTGCTGAGTGATATTTATTGTTTACTTTTAATCCTATCACCGCTTGGGCTAGGATCCACCCCTCCCTAGTCAGGTATAATCATGTTAGTACATGCACTTAATATGTGCTTAGTGATGGGCATATACAAGTGTCACGACCCAAATCTCATAATATGTCGTGATAGTGCCCAACACTCTTCTTAGTTAAGCCAAACTGTGTACCTCCAATTTAATTGTCCTTTTTAACTTTTAAAATCATAACTTTCATTAATGAAACAAAATTAAATCTGGAGCTCATGAAATCATACGTACTTCTTTACCAAAATACTAAGTATGAATAATACATAAAATAAAGTGATAATAACAATATAAGTACAACCTTGAATAGCCACTAAAAGTCCCCCAAAACCCTGTCACAAGTGCATGTACAATCTAGATAATATACAAAACCACTACGACTACTATCTCAAATAAAATAGACATAAACAATAAATATGATAAAAGGGAGACTCTAGGTACTGCAGGTCGAAGCATGGAAGGAAGCTCACCACTAAGTCTCCATGTAATGTGTCTACGCACCCGTATGACCATCGGAAGTATCTGTCTCAATACTTGCACAATCAGTACAAGATTGTAGTATGAGTACATACATCAACGTGTACCCAGTAAGTATCTAGTCTAACCTCAAAGAAGTAGTAACGAGGGGTCGACTTGATACTTACTAATGGTCAAAATAATAAAATGCATAAAGTAGACAGGTATGAAACACAACATGTAGGGCTGTTCATGGTTCAGTTTGGATCGGGTTTTCCCTAAAAAGAAACCAAACCAAGTAAGTCAGTTTTTCAAATATTAGAACCAAACCAAACCAATTAAGTTAGTTTTTTCTCGAATTGATTTATGTCAGTTTTTTGGGTTTTCGGTTATTTGTCGATTTTTTCTTAAATATAAGACATACACTACCAAACACATATTCCAGCGACCATATTTTCAACGTAACACTATTAAATTAATTTCCCTTTGATAAATCTATTATTTACTAAGATGTATTGATGATAATTGAATCAAATAGTGATGAATAATTTAAGGACTCAATTAAAAATATATTTTTTTTATATGAAATGGAATTTTACACTTAACAAAAGAAAACTACCAATCAAACTAGAATGTAAAGTAAAGAACTGTACTAAAAGTGCAAAAATTAACATTTACCATAAAAATTTTGAAACTTTGTATAAAAATATGCATACACACACAGACAGACAGACAAACACACACACACACACACACATATATATATATATATATGAGAGAGAGAGAGAGAGAAAGAGAAAATAGTTATGAATTTATCATCGTCAGCTCGACTTATAAAAAAATTAAGTAAAAAGGGTTGTTGAAGCTTGTTTGTCAAAGATTCTTTTGACATAAAGCTTCAAACGATGACCGTGCACTTTGAATTTGTTTCCCCCTATATATGTTGTATTTCAATGGTACCATAAGAGGTTACTTCTATTACGACATACGATCCTATCCAGCGTGACTTGAAATTTCTTGGAAATAATCTCAACCGACTATTGTATAATAGAACATTATCTCCAACTTTAAAGTTTTTATGGAGAATGAACTTGTCATGCCATTATTTTGTCTTTTCTTTGTATAGTTTAGTATTTTCACATATTGTAAGTCTGAACTCTTTCAACTCGTCAAACTGCAATAGACGATTTTTTTCTGCATCTGTCAAGTTTAGATTTAACCATTTTATAGTCCGTTATGCTTTATGTTCTAACTCTACATGTGAATGACAAGATTTCCCAAAAACTAGTCTATAAGGAGATGTGCCTATTGGTGTTCTGAAAGCAGTTCTGTAAGTCCACAAAGCGTCATCTAATTTTAGAGACCAGTCTTTTCGAGAAGAGCCAACAGATTTTTCTAAAATTCTTTTTAATTCTCTGTTGGATACTTCTACTTGTCCGCTTGTTTGACCATGATATGGAGTTCCTATTTTATGAGTAATTCCATATCTTGATAATAAACTAGCAAATTATCTATTTATAAAATGAGTTCCTTTATCATCTATGATAACTCCTAGAGTACCAAATCTAGAAAAGATATTTTTTGTGAGAAAATTTCATACAATACGAGCATCATTTTTTAGTAGCAATTGCTTCTACCCATTTTGAGACATAATCAACAGCTACTAAAATATATTCGCAGCCAATTGAAGGAGGAAAAGGACCCATGAAGTCAATATCCCAAATATCAAATATTCTACACACAACAATAGAGTTAAGAGGCATCTCATCCCTTTTGAAATGTTACCGGTTCTTTGACATTTATCATAAGCGGCAACAAATATTTTTGCATCTTTGAACAAAGTAGGCCAAGAAAACCAACTTCAAGTACTTTAGTTGCCATCTTTCTTCCTCCATAGTGTCCAACTACAGCTCCATCATGGCAATGACTTAAAATGTTGTTCATTTCAGGCTCAGGTACACATCTCCCGATTATGTCATCTGCACAAAATTTAAAGAATAAGGATCTTCCCAATAATAATATCTTGCCTCTTTATTAAGCTTTTTTCTTTAATCGTAAGAAAAATCTTTTGGAATCCATCCTCCCGTTAAATAATTGGCAATATCAGCAAATCAAGGAGGTCTATTTACAATCGTCGCGATAGAAAAGATATGCTCATCAGGAAATTCCTCTAGACGTGACAAAAGATCAGCTACTTGATTTTTTTAACCTTTTCTATATTTTATTTCGAGATTAAATTCTTGTAAAAGGAGTATCCATCTTAGCAATCTAGGTCTAGCATCTTTTTTGCTAAAAGATATTTTAAGGCTGCATGATCGGTGAATACTGTAACCTTTGTTCCTATCAAATAAGAACGAAATTTGTCAAATACAAATGCTACTTCAAATAACTCCTTCTCGGTTGTTGCATAATTCATTTGAGCTTCATTGAGGGTTCTGCTGGCATAGTATATAGGTCTAATGATCTTGTTTTTCTTTTGTCCCAATAT
Organism: Nicotiana tabacum; assembly: GCF_000715075.1. Taxonomy (NCBI): domain Eukaryota; kingdom Viridiplantae; phylum Streptophyta; class Magnoliopsida; order Solanales; family Solanaceae; genus Nicotiana; species Nicotiana tabacum. Next base: position 139,780,494 of record NC_134087.1, on the reverse strand, counting down.
TGCTCCTACTTGAGACGACCCGATCAGTCGTTTTCAGACTTTACCCTCCGCTCGGTAGTTTGAGGGCATGAGTAGCTCCGTATAAGATTATAACTTATGTGAATCATTGGTTTTTGTTTTCAGGTTATTCGGAATTGATTTGGAAGAATGATTCTCACCTATGAAACTTTAAATTGGAAGAGTTGACCAAGTTTGACTTTTTAGTATTTGACCTCGGATCGGAGTTTTGATAATTTCGTTAGCTCCGTCGGGTGATTTCGGACTTAGGAGAGCGTTCAAATTGTGATTTGGAGGTCCATAGTTGAATTTGGCTTGAAATGGCGGAAGTTGGATTTTTGAAAAGTTTGACCGGGAGTGGAATTTTAATATCGGATTCATATTATGATTCCGGGAATTGGAATAAATTTATTTTGTCATTTGAAACTGGTGTGAAAAAATTGGGTCCATTTCGGGTTAATTTGCTACAATTCGGCACGAGTTATGGAAGTTGAAAAGTTCAAAGTTCATCAAGTTCGATTTGATGTTGTTATGTGTGATTTGAGGCCTTGAGTAGGTCCATTTTATGTTATGGGACTTCTTGGTATACTTGGACAGGGTCCCGAGGTGCTCGGACGCGTTTTGGATTGATTTCGGATCATTTTCTTCATGTTTTTATTATCTGTAGCTGCTGTTTGTTGGTGTTTCAGACCTTCTTCGCGATCGCAAAGATTGGCATGCGATCACATAGTATATCAGAGGAGTTGGCCTTTTTCCTTCATCATGTTCGCGAGCCTTTGTGACGTCTAGGCATCGCGTTAGCGCCCTTATGACTGCGTTCGCGTAGGGCATGAGAAGCAGGGACTGGGGAGTATGCCTTCGTGTTCACGAAGTAGCTTACGTGATCACGTAAGGTAGAGCTATTATGAATCGCGTTCGCGAGGGTTATACCGCGAACGCGTGGAGTACTTTGGTGGCAGGTTATTTTGTTCATCGCTAACGCGATGGGTTTTAAGAATGCCAGGGCAGATTATAAAGTACTCTATTTCGAGGGTTTCGACCATTTTTACATTCTTGGAGCTATGGAGCTTGGATTGATGCGATTGTTGAAGCAATTTTCACCATATGAATTGGGGTAAGTGTTCTCCACTCAGTTTTGGTTATATTTCGTGAATCTATCTTTATTATGGTAATTTTATTGTGAATTTTAAAGAGGAAATTTGGGGTTTTTAGCCTAAAATTTCATAAAGTGAATTTTTGAGTTTTGAACATTGATTCGTAGTCGGATTTGAGTGAAACTAGTATGGTTGGACTCGTAGTTGAATAGGTTGTCGAATTTTGTGATTTTTGTCGTGTTCCGAGGTGTGGGCCCGGGTTTTGATTTTTTTGGCCCATTTTGGGCTTTTGATTAAGGGTTTAACCTTTATCATTTGGAATTGCTTCCTGTTTACCATGAAAATGGTAACAACAATTAAATTTTAAATGGGATTCTAAAAATACGTGATCTATTTTTATGCTAGTTGTAGGAGCAGATGATGCTAGGAATTTGAAGTTTAATGATGAAATGCAAGCTAAAATGAGGCAGTAATCTAACCGAGGGGCTTATTACCCTGGCTTCGGACTAGTCGATGGAGGACCTCGGGGTCAATACCGGGCTTGATCTCGAGCTATCAGGGGTAGTAGGGAATGGGAACAGTTATGATATGATTAAACAAGGATCTATATGGCCAATACCAAGAAAATAAATGAAGAACAAGTGAGAGATTGATAAATGCCAAAGTGGCTTTGAGCTAATAAGAACGAGCGAGTTAGAGAGCGAGAGAGAGAGGGAGATATTATTGATCTTGTGGAGAAATAGTTGGAGCAACATCAGCCCTTTACAATATAGCGAGGGTTCCCTTTATATATGAGGGGAACACGGCTATAGTACAACATGCATTAATTGTAAAGTATGGAGATGGGACGGCTAGACGCGATGCTTCATCATAGGCTCTGGATAGGCCAGCTCTATCAGACTTAGCCATGTGCCTTGGGATCTTCCCCTTCTCTCCTTCCCTCGACCTCCGTCTTCTTCGACTTGAGCCTCGATGAGCCTCGAGGGAGGGGATTCATGGCTCCACATCCTCGGGGTCTCGAGGCATTCTTCCGAAATCACTTGATAGGGAGAAATTAAGTCCTCTGATTTTGCCGCATACAAATAGTCTCCACGTTTTCCAGAGCAAAGCGATGGGAAATAATTCTGACACCTGATTCCTCGAGCTTCTTACGGCAATGTCACACCAATGATGCAACCTGTGGCACGAGCTTTTGTGGCAACCGGGGTGTCCCATGGACTTGCGCATTTTGACATCATTCAATTTACTGTTGATTCCCATTCTCCAAGGTGAATGTACCACCATCAATTTGGTTTTCAAGAATGCAGTAATTGCGTCCGCCGGTCAATCTTCCAAAGCCCTGATGACCGTGTCGTTACCCCCTATAAATTGGGGTGCCTTGGCGTTGTTTTTCCTATCCTAGTACCTTCGTTGGCTCATTTGCCCATTTCTTCTTATCATCTTCTTCTATCCTTGAATATTATGCTTGGGGCTCATGGCTTCAAGGCCATTTGGCAGGGCTCCCATAGATTGCATTGCCACCTCTTGTCGGGGGCTTCCCTTTGTCGAGCATGACCATGCTATCTCGTGGCTGATGTGGTCGTTGTTATGTTCGCCATTGCCGTTGTTGTTGGCCTGAGATGATGATGGACGGGGAGTCGGTTCTCCTTTTTTGTAGACAGTCATTCGGACTATGCACTGCTACTCACTCTCCTACCTAGGCCTGGTGTGGCATTTCATCCCTTGGGTTTTTCCTTTCCCAAGGGATAAAATGGCACTACCGGTTGTTGAGGCTGGGGCCCGCCGAATGTTCAACCTTTGGCTTCGGCGGGCCATGTTTCTTTTCTATGCCTCCTATACATACCCTCCTTTTACTCTTCTTCATCTTTTCCCTCAGCGGGGACCCCCCTGAGGATTTAGCTGGGAACCTAGAGGAGGTGGCGATCGACGGAACCGCCCTCGAGGATACGTGCTCTAGGGCACGGTGCTCGGGGATGCTGATACCAGAGATGGACCTTCAAGTGTGGATCGGACTCTCGGGTTTCATTATATGTACATCCTTTTGTTCCTCCGTTTTTGCGTAGAGATCCTTTGTAGGCTTTGGAAATTGTATGTAGGACCCCTCGAGGGCTGTTGTACATGGATATTTATGAATATGAATATACTTTCTTGATTTCTGCTTTCGATTCTTGCCTCATTATTGTTGTATGCTCTTGTGCCCTTTCGAGGCCTTTGAATGTTTTCCTTCGTTGTTGGCCGCTGACATCTAACTTGGGTGCGAGTTTTCTTTCCGATCCTCTGCCTACTGACATGGCTCTTTTCTGAACCCATCGTCGTACCTCAAATCAAGCCTAAATTGATCTGATAGGCCCGGGCTGTCGGGCCCTCCGAGTTGCATGGAGATAGAATGCTGAGTTTTGGAACTTTTGAGAATGATATCCTAAGTGGAGGTCAGCTCCGAGCAACCGGGGGCCTGCTTTGAATTTGACGCAGATAGATTTTTTAAAGCGTAGCGAATAGACTTCCTTTGAGGGGTTGCCTATGTTTAGGCGATGCCTCGAGCCCTCCTATAGCTTTCGCGATCAGAGCTTCGCACGCTTATTTTTCTTTTGAGAAAGGGAAACCATGAGATCTGGTACCGCCTCGAGTTAAATGATGGCGTTGAAGGCTTCTCGAAGCTTGACTTCTCGAAGCCGGACTTCTCTTTTGGCAGAGATCCTCGAGGTCGAGCACTACCTCGAGACTGGAGACAATACAATTGACTCTTTGAGGCCTATCTTCTTGTCGATGGATGCCTTTGGGGTTAGGTACTGTTTCGGGATCTGTATCGAGACCGTTGGCCTCCTGGGCTTACTCTGGACAGGCAAATCGCCGTTCTTTCCTGCATATATATGGGGTGCCCTTTGTAACTTTGGGAGATCTCATTATTCTGGATAGCTATCCCTCCACTGTGGCATCGGGTCCTTTGTCTCTTCAGGCATAAAAAGCATTGGAGCACGTCTTTGCCTTAGTTTGTCGATTCTACCATAGCCATGGCAACTACTTCTGGGATGGCCCGGAAGGGAGGGGAGAGTTCCATGCCCAGCGTTCAGGATCTGCAGGAGTTCACACTAAAGATTGTGTCTTTGATAAGAGGGGAACATCTGGAGATGGTGAGGAAATACTGTGGATGGAGCGAGGGGATAACGCTGCAGGAGCTTTCCCTGGGCGAGAGCATTACGGACTCTATTGATGGATTCTTGAGCATATACCCATATCCCTTTGCATTCGACCCCCTTGACAGGGTCGTTCTTGATTTCTACTTGAAGTATCGGGTTACTTTGGCGCAGATACATCCATCGTTTGGCAAGTGGTGCTGATGATGAGGTTTTTCACGGAGAAGGTTGGGCTTGAATTCACACTCAGCCACCTTGTCAGGCTGTACTAGCCCTTTCGCCACCATGGCCTGTTAACATTGCGGTGCCATTCGTCCACATCTTTTGTTGTTGATGATGAAGAAAGTGAGGACCAAGAGTGGATCAGTCAATTTGTCCGGGTCGGGACGACTGACGTTATCCCCATAGAGCTCATACCATTTCCCGAAGGTTGGAATTACGCTTGTAAGTGGAATGTCTGGCACTTTCTCAGATTTTGCTTATAGCAAAAGTCAGTTGAGTAATTGCGTTTCTCCCCTTTTGCAGCAATTTCAAGGATGCTGGACAAAGTTCTTAATCTGCCCGGCTGGGTCCGGAGGTTGGCAACCCATTCGACCTGCGACGAGCGTAGGTGGCGAGCTGTGTCCCATAACAGATGGGAAGAGAAATATCGAGGTATGTACGTACGATGCCTTTACCTTGGTATTAGTACATTTGAGATGACACTTTTCCTTTTTCTTTTGCACTGGCTTGGCCGTTGCAGGTATCGGGAGGCTCTTTAGGGTGAGGATCTGTTCTTCTGGAGAGGGGAAGGAGTTGTCGACCTCTAAACTGAGGAACGACGGTGATAAACGGGATTCGCACCCGCAGAGTAATAGAGCTTTTAGTGGGGCTAAATGGGCCCGTGTCTTTGAGGAGAGGACATCGTCCGAGCCTGCTGTTCCCGGAGTATTTGATTCCCGAACAGCGGTTCCTTCGAGTGAGTATGCTTTGCCCAAGGTTGGTTCTCCCAGGGCCGAAGAGGCAAGATCAACAGGAGTGTGTTTTGCCTCCGCCGGCTCCATTTCATGGTGAGTTTTGGCGCAATTCTTCTGTATTTTGCGCCTTCTTTTCTTTATTGAGTTTTTCTTTTACAGGCCTTTGATAGGCTCAGGTCTGAGTTTCCCTATCAAGGGGCCACGCTTCGGAAAGCTCTAGATAAGTGTGAGTCTCTTCGGCTCCTTGGCGAGGAGAAGGAGGTTGAGTTGCTACATTGGCGATATGAGGCGTACTAGATCTCAAATTATGAAAGCTATTTGATGGATACGGTAACCTTTTGTAGTACACGCTTTGCTCTTTTTGACCCTTAAGGTCAACCCCTTTTCCTATCTTAGCTGTAGAAAAAGACAGAGGCCTTGAAGTACCTTAAGGGAGACATTGACCGAGTGAGCAATGCTTGCGGTGAACTACGGGCTCAGGTGCAGGCTCAAGCTTTAGAGGAGAGAGGTGCCTTGGCCAAGGTTCCTACCTTCGAGGCCCAACTCCGCTTAGCTCGTGACAATGCTATAGTTCAAGCAGATATGATTGGGAAACTCGAGTCCGATCTTTCAAAGATGAGGGCTGAGATAATTGATGCCCGGGCTGAAGCAGCATTAAGCCAAACCAAGGTTGATTAGGAGATGGCGATTCGTATGAAAGACACTACTAATGCCCAAGCCGAGCCGAAGTGGACCCTCGACCGTGAGAAGAGGATCGAGAAATATGTTCGTTGTAGATTCCGAAGAGAGGTACTTGAGGAGATCGGCGTTAAGGGCTTCGTTCTCCCGGAGGAATTGGCTCGAGCAAGGGCGGACGAGCGTGATGCTTGGTCACTTCTTGCTGACGTCACGGAGAGCGAATCTAGGGCTGGCAGGTTGTAGCCTTTTGGAGTGGAGTGTAGATTTCGCTGTTTTTCTGCATTGTATTTAATACTTGCAGAGCATGTTTGTAGATGGAGGGTGCGCTTTTTGCGTATGTAAAATAAGATAAAACCTGAAGCTTTATTTCTTCTACATTGCTTTTGACCAGGCAGGCTAGTTTTGGTGTTTGACGGGAGCCTCGTGGGTCCGGAGCTAATCAGGAAGGCCCGGAGGCACTTAAGTGCGATTTTTGACGTGAGCAGGCATTGGGGACTCCGCGCTTTGCTCGGCTGTTTAGGCTTAGACCCCGATGCAGGTTTTGATTTGAACTTGCTTGACCTTTGATCTTTTGTGCCTCTGTGGGAGGACAGTAATTGTTCTTATTTCTTGCCTTTGGACATTTGTTGTTTCAACTATTTTGGGTTCAGTCTCCGAGTCGCGTTACGACTTGAGCTTTAATTGACCCTCAAGTTCTTTCATGCCCGTATGGGCGGACGACGATAGCTTTTGTGCTTCGGGTCGAGGTGATCTTTCAAGTGTGTGACCCGGAGGCTTGTTGGCAAATATGACGCTTGCGTCATGCCCTTAGCCATGTGTAGTTAACTATTTTGGATCTAGTCTCCGAATCGAATTACGACTAGGGATAATTTTAATCCTCAACTTTTTAATTTTCAAGCTGGCGACAGTGGCTCTTACGCTGTTTGGTCGTTGAGACCTTTTAGTGTGTTACTCGAAGGCTTGCTTGGCTGGCGACAGTGGCTCTTATGCTTTTGCCCGTGGGCATTTTGTAGGCTTTGTTTTCCTCTCGTTAAGGTCTTTTTGAAGTAATTTTGCCTGACTCATCATCAGTTCTGGAAGAACCTCGATTTCAAGTCGTTAGCGACAATGTTTGAGCACCTCGTAAGGTTCTTAGCTCGTAGGCCGAGTAGCTCGAAGCCTTGTGTTTTGGAGCTGGCATGGTCGAAGCTCGTTTGCCTGTTGAGGGAAGCCTTTTTTAACCGGTTCTTTTCAAAGTATATTCGAAGTAATGGCCTGCGATTTTGATAGCAACAATCGAGCGTCCCCGAGTCGCGTTAATTTGGCTGGTGCAGCCGTTTTGACCGTAGTCATATGTGTTTGGCCGGAGCCATTTTTGATCCCGAGTGATAGCTTAGGCGTCTACACCGAGGGTATGCCCTTTCGGGATTCTTACAAATGCGACGTATAGCCTAAAAATCGGGATTGAGTTTTACCCCTGTAGTAAGGTCTTACAAAATTTTCATGCCTGTTGAGGTCTTACAGTTTGTCATTCCTATTGAGGTCTTACAGTTTGTGTTGCTATGTAGAATAGATCTTGTTATACCGAGTCTGCCCACTCAGTGTCTTACAGTTTCGGGTTTTCCAGTGCATGGCGATTGACGACAGTCTCTGAGTCATCGAGTATGCTTAGGCTCTAAGGCCATTATTCGTGAGCTCGGAGTTGCCTTGATGGGGACTTACGAGCCCAGAGTTCTGACCCTGGGGTCATGCCGAATTGTTGACGCTAAGTCTCTGAGTATTTCGTGGCGCATTTGGTGGAGGGATCCCTGCCGAGAGTATACTAAAATTTCCTTTTTTGGAGTATGAGATGCTGAAAGATATCCTTTTATTGCTTGGCGTAAATACACATCATTTTATTGTTGTGAGCTCGGCCCGTGCGGGCGTGGCTCCTTGGACCTTTTGGTCTGGTACATAGTTCCTTATCGAAACTCAGTCTGCCATTCCCTGATCCTTCCAGGCGGACGGTTCCCCCAAGGTGGGGGGGGGGGGTACCCTTCATCGTTTGATTACAGAAGAAGTCCTGTGATCTTGCCGAATCCTCCTCAAGGGTACGTTGCTCTACTAAGTACATTGCTGGCGAAACCCTCTTTAGGGCGGAAGTCCTATCAAGGGAAAAAGTGTGACGGCTTCTGTTAAGGCCATGAGGTCTCCGGGTAGAGTTAGATCCTCCGAACGCCCTAACCCGGTATCTGCATACAAGTTAGTGGAAAATAACGAAGAAGGGAGGTAGTTTTTCTTTATTGTGGGATGTGTAGGCGATGTTTCGAGGTTTGGTATATTTCCGCTGTTTTGGGGTGTGGATTCTAGTACAACCCTCTGCAGTTTTAAATCGGGCTTAGCCAATGATATGGTTCTCTTACCCTATAACTCTTTCAAGAGTGGAGATATTGGTAACGGCAATGCGTTATGTGATGCGGGATTTCCCCTTGTCGCGTATTGCTTCCCGCCAATGATTTTAATTCCATCCCTTGCGTGGAATTTTTGTCCTTTTGGCGAAGCGGGGGCGGCCCTGTCCTTGGGCGATGCGCTCGTAGCCGTCTGGATAAGGCGTTCGTGCCTTGCGCCTCCTTTGCTGATATGGAACTTGGTGTTCCGGTCTGAGCCAGTCATGCCATACAGGGGGGAATGATCTTTCCCCCTTATTGTAGCGATCACCGTTTGGAGTTTGTCAAGGATTCGAGAGGTGGTCGTGTTTCGACCTGGCGGTCCGACAGTGTTGATCGAGTCACCTGAACTCATGAGCACACGTTTTATCAAAAATGGATCAAGTAAGGAAGAAGGTTACCAGTACATCATCGCGAGGTCGAGATGAGGTCTCAGTACCCTTTTTGCTGAACGTAGGGGCATCCTTGGGGGGCCTGTCTTTCTCTAGTGATGAGAAATTTTGCTCTCCTTTTTACAAGTTCTTGGAAAGGGTCATCATTCTTCCATCACCGTGGTGATGCGCTGCGGTCCCGCTTTTTTCCTTCCTCTTGGCTGCCTTCCGTACTGGGGACTGAACTTGAATTCGGTCGCTCATCAGTTCTCGGCGGTGATTTTTCCTAAGCGGCTTGGCATTTTTCCTTCAGAGCTGGTGGCTACCTTCGGCCCTGCCACCGCACTTGCTAAGTAGTTCTCGCGCCATCCTGCAATTCCTTTGAGAGGAATTCGACCGAATTGGTCTGAGCCATCTAACGTCCATGGTTTCGCCTACGGAGAGCACGATGCTTGGTATAGCGATGTGGAAATTGTACTCTGGTGGGTGAGGCGCCCTTGCCGTCCATGCGTCCTCGTTGAATCTGGTTTTGTTAATGATTCCTCGAGGATATTGCCCTCGGGCTATTCTCGATCGTTGTGAGGTAAATTGCATCTCGGGGCGTTCCTCCTGTCTGTGGCACACTGGCGGTATCTCCCTCTGTTTGGCATTGGTTTCCTTGCCAGGAGCCTATTTGGGTAAGTTGAGCCCGAGGAGGCTCCCGGACGGTCGTCCCTGACCCCAGTTTGTGATTGATGCCGGGTATGAGAATCCGACCAGGTCTTGGCTGGGTACCTGATCAAGTTTTGTTTGAACTACCCTGAAATCATCGGGCTCGATTTGTTTAGGCTTTGAGTAAAAGCCTGTATTGCTCAGTCATCCGAGACCGGGGGTAATCCCATTCGCTCCATCGAGGAACGAGGTGTGAATCCCCGTAGCTTTTCATTCTTCCTTTGCTCGGCCCTGGATGTGTCGGGCTTTCTCATTTTCGTTTCGATGGCGCTGATGTATGCTTGTATGGAGGAGTCTGCCAGTACGGTAGGCAAGTTTATGGAGTCAGGCGCTAGGTTATGACGCTATATCATGGTTCCTTTCGATAATGTTTCCCCGAACCTCTTCGATAAGACGGGGTCTATCTCATCATCTTTTGTGTTGTTGCCTTTTCCTGCGCACGTATAGGCGGTGACGTGTTCGTTGGGATATGAGGTCCCGTTGTACTTAGGGATTTCTGGCGTTCTAGACTTCTTTGAAATGGGTCCTGGGGCCGCTTCCTCGGGTAACAGTCGTTGCACGAACTTCCATGAACCTAATTCAATCCTTTTGGAGAGATCCCCAAGTACCTTTGCTATGGCAAGGTCGGCTACCGACCCGTTACTGCTTGATTTATCGGGTTCTTGCTCGGGGAGGGGGGGAGCTGTTTCTGGTGGTTCCGCGCTGGGAGTCTTCAGATGGCTTTGTAATTGAGCGATGGCCAACTTTTTTGCCTGCAACATTTCAAAAATAACATGAAGTCTAACTTCATGTTCTTCCCGGGCTGGGGTTCTTTGGGCTTCTGTCGGTCGTTATGCCGTACGGTCCTGTCGGTGTGTGAGGTTTCGTTGATCTGTCTTGCGTCCTGTGAATCTGAGTCCGCTGAGGGAATTGGTCCGGACGCGTCATTAAGATTTTGTGGTTGCGCTCCGGCGGCTAGAGCAGCTACGCCGTTCTCCTCATAGTTTTCAAGGTTGTCATTCTCGACTCTATTTATTGAGCCAGACATTTTGACCTGAAATCAAGAGATCTTCGGCAAGAAAAAGTGTGAAAGATAACTTGTGTTTTTGTGATGGAACCATCAAGAAAATAATCACTATTATTTTTAGCCCCACGGTGGGCGCCAAACTATTTACCGTGAAAATGGTAACAATAATTAAATTTGTAAATGGGATTCTAAATAGACGTTATCTATTTTTATGCTAGTTGTATGAGCATATGATGCTAGGAATATGAAGTTTAACGATTAAATGCAAGCTAAAACGAGGCAGTAATCAAACCGAGGGGCTTACTTCCCCGACTTCGGACTGGTCGATGGAGGACCTCGGGGTCGATACCTGGGCTCGATCTCGAGCTATCGGGGGTAGTCGGGAATGGGATAAAAGTTAATATATGATTGAACAAGGCTCTATATGGCCAATACCAACCAAATAAATGAAGAACAAGTGAGAGATTGATAAATGCCAAAGTGGCTTCGAGCTAATAAGAACGAACGAGTTAGAGAGAGAGAGAGGGAGATATTATTGATCTTGCGGAGAAATAGTTGGAGCAACATCAACCGCTTACAAAGTAGTGAGAGTTTCCTTTATATAGGAGGGGAACCCGGCTATAGTACATCATGCATTAATTGTAAAGTATGGAGATGGGATGGCTAGACGCGACGCTTCGGCATAAGCTCTGGATAGGCCGGCTCTGTCAGACTTAGCCATGTGCCTTGGGAGCTTCCCCTTCTGTCCTAGCCTCGAGATCCGTCTTCTTCGAGTCGGGCCTCGATGAGCCCCGAGGGAGGGGACTCTGTCGTGGCTTCACATCTTGGGGGTCTCGAGGCATTCTTCCTAAATGACTTGACAGGGAGAAATTAAGTCCTATAATTTTGCCGCATACACTTCCTTTGGCATTATTTGATGTGTTTGAATTGCTTTTGGCTAGTTTTGAGCCATTCGCAGGTCGGTACGTGCGTGATGTAATTTTTGGAGCATCTTTTGGCGTGTTTGGTATTGGAATTGGCATGTTCGAGGTAAGTAACACTTCTAAACTTAGTGTTGAGGGTATGAAACCTTGAATTACGTGTTATGTGATTATTGTTGAGGTAATGTACATGCTAGGTGACAGGCGTGTGGGTCTGTCCCGTGTAAGTTGTGACTCCGTTATTCTTGTGGTGCTGTGTAAATACCTAATCTTATCTATAACCATGAAATCTCTACGTACTAAAGTAATTGAGCTGTCAATCATGCTAGAGATCATGTTTAGGCTATATGTTGGTACTGTTAGGACCCATAGTGGTCGTTCCTTGGTATTAACTTATTGATTTTATTGAAATTTCGTACTGAGTCATAATCATTCATTACATGTCATATCTCAGTTTCTTTTTTTATTTATTGATACATCATATCATCATTTTTGGGCTAGTTTCGTGATATTGTGAGCACGCGAGAGAGAGACTGGAGAGATTGATGACCGAGTGAGGCCGAGGGCCTTATTGTGAGTATTGATACTATAGCATGTGAGTTGTCTATGCAGCACGTGAATTGTCCTGCGGATTATAGCATTGGGGCTAAAGGAGCCCCCCGGAGTCTATACATACCCCCTGTGAGTGCGGTTGATTATATTGAGGGATGGATCTTTCCTGGACATGGATCTTGCCCGAATCATTTATATTTTGGGATGGATCTTCCCCTGGGCATGGATTTGGCCATACTCAGTATTGAGTGACTGTTGGTCAATTGATGTATATATTTCCGGATGGATCTTTCATAGGTCGGATTGGCCATAAGCACTACGGAGTGATTAAGCATGATTAGCAGAAAGTGTGAGATAGTGAGATTGAGTACTCTAAGAGTGTGAGTACAAGATTTCATCTCTGAGATACATGGCATTGACATGCACACACGACATACATGCATAGAGATGCATTTTCCTCATGCTGTACGGTATCAAGTCATTCATGACTCCTCACAATATATCACTTGCTATCTGGAAAGAAAATGAAATATCTTATTTATTGTGGAAAGGATTTTTGGGAAGAATTTACAGTTTTCAAACTTAATCTTATTTTCAATGATTTCGGTAAAGGATTTGAGTTTTCACTGATATACTTGAAAAGTGGAACTACTTTCGGAAAATTTATGAAAGAGTTGAGCATTTTATCTCTAAGTTACTTCTTTTTGCTATTTGCTTTATGTTGTTATGAACTGTTATTGGCTATTGGTGTTGGACCCGACTTTTGTTCCAGTTCCTCACTACTTTCAACCTAAGGTTAGGTTTGTTACTTATTGACTACATGGGGTCGGTTGTACTCATACTATACTTCTGCACCTTGTGTGTAGATGTTGGATTCTAATGTTTCCGTGTTCGATGGGAGCAGGATTTAAGATGTACCTGTGTTTCGGCTATCACTGCCTCTTTTTCATGGTAGCTCTAGGCTTATAAAAGATCTGTTCATGTATATTTCAAATAGATGATGTACTTTATTTCATATCAGCTTTTATAAATTCTAAATCTTAGACGCACATGATTTGTACTACCAGTCCTTCAGGAATGTAAAAACCTGCATTCTCTAAGAAACTTCTAACGCCTTTAACAATGGTAGGATATGATCAATTTTATCCTTATCAAATTCTATTCCTATAACAGTAATTTTATGTCCTAAAATAATTCCCTCGGTCACCGTAAAATGACATTTTTCCCAATTAAGAACTAAATTTGTCTTTTCACATCTTTTAAGCACAAAAGTTAAATGATAAAGACAATATTCAAATGTTTTACCAAAGAGTGAAATCATCCATGCAAATTTCAAGAAACTTTTCAGTCATATTTGAAAAAATTGCTGACATGCAACGCTGAAATGTAGTAGGAGCATTACATAGTCCAAATGGCATTCTTCTGTAAGAATACATACCTTGGGGGCATGTGATTGTAGTTTTCTCCTGATCTTTAGGAGCAATTGGTATCTGATTATACCCAGAATATCCATCAAGAAAATAATAAAAACCATAGCCTGCAACTCTTTCAAGCATTTGGTCAATAAAAGGCAAAGGAAAATGATATTTCCTTGTGGCATCATTAAATCGTCTGTAATCAATACAAATTCTCCATCCTGTGACTGTTCTAGTAGGTATGAGTTCATTATTTTTTATTTTTTACTACTGTTATACCTCCTTTCTTTGGTACTACCTACACAGGAGTTACCCATGGGTTGTCAGATATCTGATAGATAATACCTGCTGCTAAAAGTTTCACCACTTCTTTCTTGACAACTTCCTGCATTGATGGATTAAATCTCCTTTGGGGTTGAACTATTTGTCTGTAATTTTCTTCCATGAGGATCCTATGCATACAAACAACTGGATTGATTCCTTTGATGTTAGTTATAGTCCACCCTAAAGCTCTTTTATGTTTCCTCAAGACTTCTATCAGTTTGTATTCCTGTTCTATAGTCAAAGAAGATGAAATGAATATTGGAAATAATTCAGGTTCAAGAAAAACATATGCAAATGAGAAGGAAGATTTTTGAGTTCAATTTTTTATTTAAATTGTTTTTTTGAGACTTTCTCATTTTCTGATTCTTTTTACAGTGTTTCAGCTTCTTCTTCGATTGTGGGGTTTTCATCACTTGTGGTACCTGGCCTGACCAAGAATCTTTCAAATGAATCAGTAATCAATTGATTATCCTTGAATTCATCTACAAGGTCATCTAGTAAGTCAATTTGAAAACATGATGATGGTGACTCATTCCTAGGAAATTTCATCATTTTCTGTATGTCAAAAATTACTCTCTCTCTCTCTACATCAACTTGCAATATTAATTGTCGTTGATGGACATCAATGATCTCTCTTCCTATTGTGAGAAATGTTCTACCTAAATGTAACGACCCAACCTTTCATTTTGAGAGTTTTAGCCATGTTTCCCCCATTTTCTACTTCTTTTGTCTTTTACAGCTGCATTATGACTTATCATGTGTAACGACTCGGCCAGTTGTTTGCAAAATTTGAGGTCAATCGGACTTGATTTGATAGGTTTTGACATCGTTTGTAGAATTCAAAAATTTTGAAATTCATTAGGCTTGAATCTGTGTGTAATTCGTGTTTTGATGTGGTTGGAGGTGATTTGAAGATTCGTCTAAGTTTGTATGATGTTATGGGACATGTTTGTATGTTTGGGTGAGGTCCCAAGGGCCTCGGGTGTGTTTCGGGTTGTTAACGGGTCATTTTGACTTTAGTGAGTTAGTTGATATGCTGCTGTATTTTTGTTTTGGTTTCCTCTTACGCGTTCATGAGAGGAGCCTTGCATTCGCGAAGAGTGTTTTCATGAGTTGGTGAATTTTTTTCTACGCGTTTGCGAAGGAAAGGACGCGGTGAGAATGGTAGGGCAGTGTGTGCATTGAGAATACGTTAGTGGTGTCGTGTTCGCGAAGAAGAAAAGAGGCAACTGGGGACCCCATTCATTGGTCTACGCATTTGTGGAGGTAAGGTCGAGTTTGCGATGAGAGGGGTCAGTAAAGGTTCGCATTCGCGAGTGGTCGGCCGCGTTCGCGTAGAAGGGTTTTTTGGTCAATGGCAATTTGTGCTTCGCGAATGCGAGGATGCTTCCTCGTTCGCGAAGGAGGCGTACCTCGGCAGAATAAAAGATTCAAAAACGAGGGTTTTGAGTTCATATCACAAAATTGAATTGGGATCTCAGTAGAAGGTGATTTTTGGAGAGATTCTTGCGTGGGTGTTTGGAGTAGGTCATTTCTATCTAATTTTGGTCAAATTCCATGATTTTGTCTTTAATTCCACCATTTAATTTCTGATTTGGGGTGGAAATTGGTGGAAAAAAGGAAGTGTTCTTGAGATGGAATTTTGAGGTTTTGAACGGGATTTTTTTATCGGATTTGAGTAAGTTTGGTATGGTTAGACTCGTGAGTGAATGGGCTTTCGGGTTTTGTGACTTTCGTCGGTTTTCAAGACGTGGTCCCGGGGGCCGGGTTAGAGCTGATTTCATATTTTGGCTATAATTTGGTATTTTTCTTGTGGGATTGATTCCTTTAGCCTATATTGATCATATTGTATTACTTGTGGCTAGATTTAGGATGTTTAGAGGCCAATTTGAGAGGCAAAGGCATTTCGGAGTAGAAATTTACTCGGTTTGAGGTAAGTAACGCTTTCAAACTTGGTTCTTAGGGTTCAAAACCCCAAATTATTTGTTATGTGATTGGTATTGAGGTGTCGCACATGCCAAGTGACGGGCGTGCGGGCGTGCACCGTGAGAATTGTGACCTGGGTGATTCCATGGCACTGTTTAGTGACTTTATCCTGTTGATATACATGTTTTCATCATATGATAAAGTTATTGAGCTGTAAACGATGCTAGATATCAAGTTTAGACTTTATGCTGATATTGTTGGGACCCTTAGTGGTCATTTCTTGCTGTCATCTCACTATTTTCATTGATATTCCATACTCAGTCATGTTCATACATTTCTATATCATATCTCAGTCTCAGTTATTTATTGATTCATTATATCATTGTTCTGGATTTGTGTTCATGACATTGTGAGCCTGTGGGTGAGACTGGAGAGATTGATGACTGAGTGGATAGTAAAAGATATATGACTCACCTATCTCTACATGACAAAGCACATACTGTATGAAATGCATCATGTGCTCCCACTCTCAAGTGCTCAAACATTCGGTACTTTATATGGCCATCCGGCCCAGGGAAGATCCATCCCGTAACATATATAACACTAACTATAAGTCACCCAATACCGACGAAAAAGTAAATCCAACCCTGTGGAGAAGATCCATCTGCAGGTATCAAGTACTTCGGACAAGATCCATGTCCAGGGAAGATCCATCCCTCAATAATATCATCTGCACTCAGTGGGGTGTGTTACGGACTCCGGAGGGGCTCCAATAGCCCAAGCGCTATCATAATCATCAATATAACCAATGCAATATGCAACCTGATCCTATAAATGGTTATCATGCCCACAAGTTTCTAACATCAGCTCTTAACAATTAGATATCATGCCTATAGGGAACAACATCAGAAATCCTGCCTATAAATCTAAAATCAGTTTAGTTTAATCCAGTTTGTGATTAGTACTTCGAAACTGGTCTAATTAGTGGTTTATTTTGCCTGAAACGAATTCTTTTGAGTACTACTCTAATTTACTATTAGAAAGCATGCCTATAAGAACTCAAGAGTCTATTTTAAAATCTGCCCACTATTTTACTATATCAAATGTAGTTATCATGCTCTTAGGACACCACTATTCAGTGTGTAGGCAAGCCTATAGGGCGTCTTCAAATCCTGCAACTCTGAAACTGTTTCTGCTACTTCATGTTGTTCTAATTAACGGGTTTAAAATCAGTAGGCAAACTGATAGGGCCATTACTTTTGAGTTTATAAAATAAATTGTCTATCTTCTATGTCTTGATATTCAATTAGACATCATGTCTTAGGATATTGTTTAACAATATGACCCTTATTTGTGTTTGAGTCATGCTGCTTATGTGCGTTGTTTGTGGAGGTAAACTTGAGCCTCTAATTGCTTCTTTTCTGCCTTATATGCTAAGGTCCTATTTGTTCTTGCTTGTCGCCTTAGTATTTTTCTCCTTTAAACCTTAGGGATTTGTCTAGAACTGCCTATAGGTAGAGGTCCTAAATTTCCTCCAGGACCATTAAGAAGGGACAGGTAGGAGCACGCAATAGAGATCGCTAACCAACACTCGTTTTAATAACCACTAAGGGGGTGGGAAGGGTAGATATGGGATATGATGACTATGTGCTAATGTCACGTGTAGCCCCTCATTGAGGAGTGTTTACCGGACATTGTGTGGGGTGATCCTGTAGGCTAACCAACCTAGGACCCCTTCTTTCCCAAATCCCTTATGTTTAAGACTTTGTTTTATATGTATACAACTTGTTCAAAATCTTTTTCTTATTATTTGAGTTATACAATGTCCATTGTGCTTTACTTGCAAATTATTTGATTCAACTATTTATTTGTTAATGGACTAATTCATCAGTATAAGTTCGGTCGGGACCCACCATTGTGAACCGCGAGGGGTGCCTAACACCTTCCCCTCAAGGTTATTTTGAGCCCTTACCCTAAATCTCTGGTAATGCAAACCAATCCAAGAGTTAATTGCTCTAGGTGCCCTAATGCACCATAATCCGTTAGGTGGCGACTCTTCAAATACTCAATCCCCAAAAGGAAATGAGTTATTTCCCCCATGAATGTCGAAACCCGGACTCTCTCCGCAGAGGGAAAAAAGGGGTGTAAGTCTGGATAACTCTGTAAATCATGAAATACTTATAGTGTCATGAATATGCATATGAATGACATATCGTGCATAGGTAAATGTGTTCATAACATCATCAAGCCTCTTAGGGTATCCCATCATATCATCTCGGCCACTATAGGCAAAATCATCAACATATACCAGTTTATCAGGTGGTGGTGCGTATATAACGCCGTAACCTTTTCCCATATCCCATACACATATATAATGTCATCTGGCCATGAGTCAATGTAAATGAATGCAATGCATGAGAAGTCCGTCAATAAAAAATTTCAGAGTGTCATAAGACCATTATGCCTTTGATTAATATCATCAAATAAACTTTATCAACTTATTTCTGAGACCCATGAACAGATGATAGAGTAATATGACACATGGGAATTCAAGAACATACACATCCATAATACTTCTATAAATAGTGTCATTTATGGAATTTGTGCATTTGCTCATTTCGTTTGCGTCGTATAGATCATACCAAAAAGAAGGAAGGGATAGCCTTAACATACCTCAGCCGATTCTCTTGACAATCCCTTTAATATACGTCAATTGAAACAAATCACACAATGGCGAGATCGGAGTAGGGAAAAATCCGTATGATGTTCTTGATAAAGATTGCACCGTGCCTCCTTAGAATCACAAAATCCCGTTACTATCACATTACGTAGTCTCGTAGGATTTTTGTAGCAAAATGATGTTGCTAATTTTATGAATGATTTGTTGAATATCTCTAGGATTTTTGTAGCAAAATCACATTGCTAATTTTCTGAATGAGTTGTTGAATATATCTTTGAACTTTGTAGAGATGGAATAGTGAATTAGAGAGTCTCTTTTAATATTTTGGTGTGGGCCCCATTTGAATAGTGACTAAGCCACAAAATCTTCTATTTGTGACACAAAGATACACGACGTAAGAGTCATATCTAATCAAGATTTTTTGGCTGCCACGTTAGTACCTTACTCTTATACAATAATCTTCATTAATTGTCCATCAATCTCTTGGTTAACTTGTTAATTTCCATGAACCAATAATTAATCAACTACCCACATAATTAAGAATTATCTCAAATTACTTAAAACACTACTCACTTTTAACATACCTTATACACTTTACTATCATGGTCATGTGGTACCTTGTATGGTACTAGTCCATAAATACTGGGTATTATAGCTCGAACCGTATTTTATCCCCAAATTGCCAAACTTCGACGGAACCCATTTTCTTCGATTCGCTTATTCTCTCACCTTCACGAATTAACTTATCACTTGTTTGAAATAGCGTAATACTTATAATTCCAAAATAAATCTCATTCCCTAACTTACATCAATTTACTCATGGCGTACTTCCACGTACGAAAATATGGGGTGTAACAAGTGTGAAGTAAGAATACCCCTCCAAATTTTTGTTTTAAATTGAAAAAGTAAGTTGCATGTGGAAGAATAATTCTTGTGATTATTTTTTTTGGCTCTTTTGGGGACTCTTTGCTCACTAGTTGGCACGATATTTCTCTAGATGCTCCTATTAAAAAGTGAAATTGATCCGTCTTGATTAATTCATGTGCCATATGTGTTAGTTTTTGTTAGAAATAATTCTTGTGTTTACTTCCATCATCTAGAACTTGCCCGGTTGGTGTTTCATTGCTAATGTTAATTATGTTTGGTTGGAGGGATGACCTTAGGCATTCTTTGTGATCTTTGAAAAAGCTTCTTTAACCTTTCAAGCCTACCATTGCATAAATACTATCACTAGTATTCCCCATTTGAGCCTTTAATATTTTTTTGGCCACCTCATTATAAACCTTTACCCTTTTGTGAGATAATCTCCTCTTTTGAACCTGTCCCTCCTTGAATATTGAGAATGAGGCTAAAAGCCTAAGTAGGGGGTGTTGGTATCGAGTTGAAAATTGGTAAGGTTGTACATTGAGGGTAGAAATATATACCTCAAAGTTGTTCATATGAAGTTACTCAAGCTCCAAAAGAAAATAGTTTTAAAAAGGGAGTGAATAATATGTGTATATATATAAATATGGAGCCTTGAGAAGATTAGCGTGATAATAACAATTAAATTTGTTGATGGGACTCTAAAAATATGTGATCTATTCTTATGCTAGTTTGTTAAGCAGTTGATGCTATGTATGTGAGACTTAGAAACAAAATAAGAGTTAAGGGTAGGGTGAAAATCAAACCGTTGGGCCAATTATCGAGGCCTCGAGCTCGTCAATTCGGGGCCTCGAGGTCAATCCCAGAGTCCGACTATGAGCTATCGAAGGCAGTTGCTATGAGACTAACAGTTATAATAAAATTAACGGAGGCTCTTTATGGCCAATGATAAGCAATTAATGATGACCAAATATGGAGATAATAAATGAAAGCAATAATATCAAGAGAATATGTTAGAGAGAAAATGGAATGTTCTTGTATATTGCGTGTGGAGTAATTGAAGCAACTGCCCCTTACAAAATGGCAAGGACTCCCTTTATATAGGAGGGAAGTAGTACAAAATGCATTGATTACAAAGAAAAGAAGGGGGATGGGACAACTAGCTGATGTTATGATGCGGGCTCAGACTAGCCTCAATCTAGCCTTACAAATTTTATCAACTATGGTTGCACCTCTTAGGAACTCCCTTTTTTCCAATATAGTCGTTGGTCTAAATTGCCCCGAGGCCTAGCCCTCAAATGCGAAACTCGACCCCAGTCTCGAGCCTTGGGAAGTATGTCCACGGGTCATCATAATGATGAGGAAATTGGTTCCTCCGATTTCACCGTGCACACAATATATATATATATATATAGATATATATGTATATGGAGTCTTGAGAAAATTAGAGAGGTACTTCAAGGTGGTTCTATATTGGTAACTAGATGTCAATAAGGGCTATGTGGTTTAAGAAGAAGCAAAGTACAAAAAGAAAGACAAATGTGAGTAGTGTTCAAGGAGGGTGTAGTCACTTGTACCCAAATGCTTATCCTACCCTTCCATAAACCAACATTACAAGCTTGAAAAGTCCTTATGGGATCTCCAACCAAATGTTCTTGAGTGGGTGGGGAACTAAATTAAGGACAAGCTTATGGCATAATATTTTGTAACACTTGAAATTCTTTGTTGAGAGTGAGTGTCTTTGTGCATTTGTCCCTTGTGTTGTTATTGTAAATATGGTCCCCTGCTGATTGGACTATTTGTGGCTGAAACTGCTACCTCTGCTGATTTTTGAAGACTGGAGCTCTTTGTCCCTGAGGTCTAGGGTTGTTTTAGTGCCATGCATTTGCAGTACCCTCAAAATGAACTCCATGAAAAACTGGGGTATCTGTGACCCATTGCATTAAAGTTGTAATTAATTTTCGGGACTTTCTTTCTTGTGAGGGCACATGGATTAGAATGGATTGGTGACATTGATAGATTCCAAATTGAGTAAAAGAGCATATGTAGTAGACTAGTGCTTTTGAGTCACTTCTTGAGGCTTGATTGTTGTCACTTGGTTATTTTGAAACCCCACTACATTTTTGAAGTTGTTTTAAAATGGTTGAGATTCACATGCTTGAGCCTAATTATTAGTACCAAACAAATCCATAAGTATGATGCATAATTGGAGAATGTGATTTGTGAATGATGGTGATGCTACTTGTGCTTTAAATGGTAGAACCTCATTGAATATTTGGCTTTGATTTGCTTGAGGAGAAACAAACGCTTTAAGTTTGGGGTGTTGATGAGTGGTGATTTTACCACTCATTCTAGTCTCTTTTCTTTAGATTTTGCATCCTTTAATTATAATATGAGGTTGTTTATGGTGTGTATTGTTAGATTTTCAGGTAATTGATGCCATGAAGTGATTTGAATTAAATTGAAGCAGAAATGAGCAAAAAAGGGTGGAAATAATGCTAAACTCTTTTGTGATTCCGCATCAACGGAATACTGGTCACTTTTGCGACCTCGCATCTACAAGGAAAAAGGCGCATCTGTGGAGTTATGAAATTTTCACTGGGACCGCATCTGCGATTGAAGATTCACTTCTACGGAGCGCTTCTGCGGAGATTTGTCCACATATACGGAGTTGCCTAATCTCATCATGGGCTACTTCTGCGTGAGGCTATCCGCATCTGCGAAGCTGCACCTGCGAGGATCTTTTCGCAGTTGCGGTCAACGGGCTTCAGACCTGAGAAGACTTGGAAATTCACTTCTCCTAAATTCCAAACCCATAAATACACGACCTAGCAGATCTTTGGTATATCTTTGGCTTATTTTTCAGTCCTTAAACTAGAGAGAAACAAGCTTTGGAAGCTAGGTTCTGGCACACACATTTTGGTCTTGAAGATTTGAAGGTTTTGGTTGAGAATTTCTTACCCATTTATATTTATTTCTTCATTTCCTTGATTTGTATTGAATATCTAAGTGTGTAGTATTTCTTTCAACACTTAATCTTGTTTATGAAAATATTCATATTTAAAGTGTGGATTAAATATCTTGTTGTGCTTATGTATTGAATGATTTTTATTTATTATGAAGTGAGCTATTGTTTCTTAAATTATTCTTGTCCTTTAATATTTCCAAAGGGATTAGCTAACCTTAGGACTCGCCCATTAACTTTGAATTAATTTTGGAAAAGTTTGGGGTTACGAAAGATTAATTAACAAGAACTTGAAGCTTTCACCCTCATTTTATAGGTTCTACCTAGGGATAGGATTGAACTACTTGTAGCCATAATCGGGTGTGCTAAATCTCTTATTTGATTTAGGGATAATTCAATTAGGAAGTCTTGTTAGTCTTCGGAAGAAGCTAATGTAGAATTATTACTCGAGGCTAATTAACATAAACTTGCTCATATTTGGTAAATCATGAAATACATTGGATCGTTACTTGAGTGTAATTCCCAATGCATCCATACTTGTAGCCATTGATCATTTTACTTGCTTTATAGGTTAGTTTACATTTTTGCATTTAGCTAAAATATTTACACAATCACCCTTCCAAGTGTTTGGCATTGCCAAATAAGTGATAAATTCTCTTACACTCCTAATCGCCTACATATTGTTCTCTGTGGGATTCGACCCCGACTCATAGTTGGGTAAATTATATTGCATGCGGCCGTGTCCATTTACTTTTTAGTAAAGGATTTGGACGTCATCAAGAATTTGAAAGAATGATCTAAAATTCCATTTTTTCCTTCTTAAGTCCAGGCGCAGATGTGGCAATTGCAACCTGGGGTTCGCAATTGCGAATCCCGCAAATGCAAAAAATCCTTTGCAATTGCAAAGGTCCCCCATCTCTGCTACAGTCGCAAATGCGATGGTTTTGTACGCAATTGCAAACTTGGGACTTCCGGAATTGCGACCCTTTGATTGTAATTGCGAACCACTCCCCCTCCCCCAGTACTACTTCACAAATGCGAACAATATGTTCGCAAATGTGAACCTGACAGGAACCTTAACAGTTCCCAAATGTGAACATGGATCACGCAATTGCGAGATTAGAGGCTGCACCCGAACCAGACTTCACCAACTATACTTCTAAGTCCAAAATCACTTTGTAGCCTATTCGAAACTCACCAGAGCTCTCGAGTTCCAAACCAAACATTCACACACGTCCAACAACATCATACGTACTCGTTCACGCAATCAAAATACCAAAATAGTACCTAGAACTACGAATCAGACACCAAATGAGATGAGATTTTCAATGAAACTTAAGAATTTCTATTTTAACAACCGGACGTCCGAATCACATCAATTCAACTCCGTTTTGCACTAAACTTTGCAGACAAGTCATAAATATAGCAATGACCCTATAACAAGATCCGAAACCAAAATCTGGACCCGGTAGTAATAAAGTCAAGATTTGATCAAATCTTTAAATTCTTTAAACCTTTAAACTACAATTTTTTGGCAAAATGCGACTACTCGAGCTAGGGGCCTCTGAATTTGATTTCGGGCATACACCTAATTCCCAAATCATGATACGGACCCACTGGGACCGTCAAAATACAGATCTGGGTCCATTTGCTTAAAACGTTGATCGAAATTAACTCAAATGGATTTTCAAGGTAGAAATTCACATTTTGATAAATTTTTCACATAAAAGTCTTCCAAAAAAAGACACGGACCATGCACACAAATCGAGAAAGGTAAATAGTAGCTATTTGAGGTTTTAAAACACAAATTTAAGGTTTAAAACTATAGATAACCTATCGGGTCATCACAACCACCTTTATTGTAGCCACTACCAAACACCATTAAATTTTCATCAGATTAGAATTTAAAAATTAAAATGATCATAAAACTAATAACTAAATCAAATTCTGAAGATTGGAATCGCTACCAAAATTACCACCACAAAATCCAGAAATTCAAAAATGTAACTATCTGGGCGGTTGTTTTGAGTATTTTAGCCCTGATCCCCAATTTATTACCTCCTATGTGTTATATTGTGGTTGTGTAACTTGTATGTTTGTTTGGGTTTGGTTCTGGGTGAGTTTCGGAGTGAAATGAGACACATAGTCCCTAAGTTGGAGGTTTAAGTTGAAAGAGTTTATTGTAGTTTGACTTTTGTATAGATGACCCTGGAATAGAGTTTTGATGGTTCCAATAGCTCCATATGGTGATTATGGTCTTAGGAGCATGTTCTTATATTTATTTGGAGGTCCGTAGGTCATTTCGACATGAATTGGCGAAAGTTGGAAAGTTGGAAGATTGGAAAATTTGACTGGGAGTTGACTTTATTGATATCGGGGTCGGATTATGATTCCAAAAGTTGGAATATGCCCGTAATGTCATTCATGACTTTTATACAAAATTTTAAGTAAATCGGAGTTTTTTTTGGTATGACTGGGCATTGGTTTCGAAAATTTGGAAGTTCATAGTTCATAGGCTTGAATTTGGGTTGGGATTCGTAGAATTGATATTATTTGATGTGATTTTTGGCATTGAGTAGGTCTGTTATGTGTTTTGAAACTTGTTGGTATATTCGAACGAGGTCCTGAGGGCCCCGGATGTGAAACGGATTGAAACTGGATCAAAATTTGAATTTGTTTGATTTTTGAAGTTTCCAGCTTCTGGTGTCATCACACTTGTAGAGGGTCTGGCCGCAAGTGCAAACTCGCAAAAGCAAGGTGTGGATTACACAAGCAGAGATGGCATTTTACAACTGGGGTCGTAGAAGCGGGATGGTCTCTGCAGAAGCGAAGTCGCTTCAGGAAATGGAAGGAAGCGCAGGCACGTGCTAGATCGCAAGTGCGATGTATTTGCTGCAGGTGCGCATGTGCATATACGACTTTGTTCTCGCAGCAGAGGAGGGTGCTGTCACGACCCCAAACCAACCCAGTCGTGATGGCGCCTATCGTGAAACTAGGCCAGCCGACACATTTCCAAAATTGTTCAACATTTCATTTAAAGTTCAAATAACACCATTTTCAACTGAAATTCCATAAACGATATAAAGTCAAACCAAAATAAAAGTCCGACATCGGGTGTCACTAAGTCATGAGCAATACTACATCTGCCTCAAAGCATAACTAGACCAAAATAGTCTAAAAAATATCCAAAATATACTAGGGGGTAGATAAAGAAGGAGAAAGGCGGGACTGCGAACGTCAGGCAGCTACCTCGCTATCTTCGAAGAAATCCGCGTCTGGAATAGTCAACAACCGCTATTGTGGCCTGAGATACCTGGATCTGCACACAAGGTGCAGGGGTAACGTGAGTACACCAACTCAGTAATTAACAAGTCCAAACTATGGACTGACAGGTAGTGACGAATTAAACCTCAACAGGTAACACAATTAAACTGTATAGTAAAGTAGGCATGCTTGCAGTTCAAGTATTCAGCTCAACAGTAAGTAAATACAAATCTGAACAGTGTGAAGTAGAAAGATTAGCAAATCTCTACGTACCAATGCATAGAGAGCATGAAAATGTACCATGTCCCTCCACTCTCAAGTGCTCAACCACTCAATACTGTATATGGTCATCAGGCCCAGGGAAGATCAATCCCAGAATATATACATTTCTTTGACAACAGTAACCCAGTACCGAGGAGAAGATCCATCTCTAAGTCTAAGTACTTCTGACAAGATCCATGTCCAGGGAAGATCCATCCCTCAATAATATCAAATGCGCTCACTAGGGGTGAGTAGACTCCGGAGGGGCTCTATTCAGCCCAAGCGCTATAACAAGCCAACGAAGGCGTAATCAACATTCCGCTGGGGCGTGCAACCCGATCCCATACTATCACTCATAATCAGGTTGTCGACCTCACTCAGTCATCACTCTCCAGTCTCATACACGCAGGCTCACAATGCCATAATACTAGTCCGAAATAATGATGTGATGTGCCAATGATAACAACCGAGATGGAGACATAACAGGATATGCATGAACAAGACTGAGTACAAAGTATCAATGAAACTAATGATATGACAGCAAGAAACGAGTCTCAACAATATTGGCGTGAAGCCCTAATATGATAATTATCATGATTTCCAGTTCTTTTACTTAATCACATAATCACAACACAGATATCAGCAATCACTAAGCGGTGCCATGGAATGACCCAGGCCGCGATTCTTACGATGCACACCCACACGCTTGTTACTTGGCATTTGTGTCACCTTAATATTAATCATAGAACACATAGTTCAGGGTTTCGAACCCTCAGAACCAAGTTTGGAAGCGTACTTACCTCAAACCAAGCCAAAACTCTAATCCGTGATGCCCTTGCCTCTTGATTCGGCCTCCAAATGCTCCGAATCTAACAAAAATCAGTATAGTATCATCAATATATGCTAAAGGAGTGAAACCCATACGAAAATTATCAAATTAGACAAAAATCTTGAATTTGCTCAAACTCGGACCCCGAGCCCACGTCTCGGAATCCGATAAAAATTACAAAACTAGAAACTTCTTTCACTCCCGAGTTTATACATACAAAAATCATCAAAATGGTCCCTCAAATCCCTAATTTAAACTCTCCAATTTCAAGCCCTAATCCCTCAAATTTCTACCCTAATTTCCACTAATATCATGATTACACAATGGAAAAATGATCATAAACACAAGTAATGAAGCTTAAGTAGCTTACCCAACTGATAACCCTTGATCCCTCTTGAGAAATCACTGCCCAAGCTCAACACCCATCTTCAGAATTGGAGAAATTAGGCAAAATTTGTGAAGGAGCCCTTTTATACTTTTTGCCCGGTGTTTTCCATATATGCGGTCACATTGTCGCTTTTGCGACGCCCCACCTACGAAAAATCCATCGCTGCTGCAGTTTTCACTTAACCCTGAAAATCCCCCTTCTGTGGTCATAACCCGTATATGCGGTCTCGCAGGTGCAGTCCTTTCTGTGCACCTGTAGATTTGCCTCAGCTCTTAATTCTTCGCATCTGTGGCCTCCCTCTCTCACCTACGACCTTGCACCTGTTGTCCCCAATTCGCAGGTATGGATATGACAGAAGCAGCAGCTTCAGCTGCTCCAACCAAGTCCCAATCTTTTTGTTAACCATCCGAATTCATACTGAGGCCCTCGGGACCTCAACCAAAAATACCAACAAGTCATATACCACTATTCAAACTTATTCCAACCTTTAGAACACTCCGAACAACATCAAAACATCAAATCACCCTCGGATTCAAGCCTAAGATCTAAACTTCCAAATTCCGCAAACAACACCGAAACAAACCAAATCACATTCGAATGACCTGAAATTTTGCACACACGTCACAAATGACACTATGGATCTACTCAAATTTTCATAATTCCATTCCGACCCCGATATCAAGATTTCCACTGCCAATAGGAAACTCCAAATTTCCAATTTTGCCAATTCAAGCCTAATTCTACACGGACCACCGAATTACCTTCCGAACACGCTCCTAAGTCCAAAATCACCTAACG
This sequence comes from Nicotiana tabacum, assembly GCF_000715075.1. Taxonomy (NCBI): domain Eukaryota; kingdom Viridiplantae; phylum Streptophyta; class Magnoliopsida; order Solanales; family Solanaceae; genus Nicotiana; species Nicotiana tabacum. The sequence continues at coordinate 139,752,956 of NC_134087.1, read as the reverse complement.
GAGCTATCCTAACTATCAGAATTCACATTCGAGACCTTCTACACATACGTCAACATTTGGTTGACTTTTTCAACTTAAGCTCCTAAATTAGAGACTAAGTGTCTCATTCCACTCCAATACCACTTCGAACTCGAACCAACCAACACGATACGGTGAAATATAGCTAAACAACACATAAAGAAGTAGAAATTGGGAAAATGGGGTTGTAACTCATGAAACGATCGGTCGGGTCATTATAGGTGCTGAGATGAGTCATGACTGCACCTATGATGGAAATTCTACAGTTGTGGCAGTTGGTTCGCATGTGCAGGAAAACTTTTGAGACTTTGATTCATAATCCACTTTTGGACTTAGAGAGTCGGAGGGAGGCGATTTTTTGCGAGTTTTTCAGAGAGAAATTTGAAGGGAAATTGTAGAAACTCCTTAGGCTAAATTTTTGAGTTTTGAAAGGCAATTTGAGGTCGGATTTGAGTAATTTTTGTATGTTTGAAATCATTATCAAATGGGTGTTCAGATTTTGTAATTTTGGTCGGGCTCCGAGGCACGGGCCCGGGTTGACTTTTAATTATTTGCAAAGACCATAATTTTATTGTTTGAATTAGTTTCCCACAGTTATATTTATAGTATGAAATTGTTTTGGCTAGATTCGAGTCGTTCGAAGTTGGATAATCAAGGGAAAGGCCTACTAGTGAATTGATTTAGCATGATTTGAGGTAAGTAACTTACCTAACCATGTTGTCGCGCCACATTTTCTCGTGAAAGTTTTTTTCGACATGTGACAACTATTTTAAATGGGTATTAAAAGAGAAGAGTCATCACCTAACGATTTTTAAAGTGCGTTAGGGCACCTATTTGCATATAACTTTGTTTGATTAGTCAACGTCACCAAAGATATGGTAAGGGCTCAAATTACCTCAAAGAGAAGGTGTTAGGCACTCTTCGTGGTCCTCAACTATGGGTCCTGACCGAATCTTATACTGTGTGGATAAGATAATTACGCTAGGTGATCAAATAAGTAAAGAAAGATATAGAAGTTGAAGACTCTATTATAACATAAGAATTAAATATATGACTAATTGATACAAGTCTTAAAAATCACAATGAGTACAATTACGTTGATCTATGACTAAGTGTGAACAACAAGTATATAAAGGATAGGGGGTCCTAAGTTTTTAGCCTAAAGGATCACCCCGTGCAACATAAATAATACTTCACAACTCGCTTAGGATAAAGGTTGCTCATATTATTCAGCAAGCACAGACTATCATCTCCTGCTATCCAATTAGTATGTTGAAGTTATTACTTAAGGCGTTCTAATTTAATTCTAAACCATATCCTATGCATGCACTACCCATACCATGCCTATGGTCCAGAAGGCTTTGTACCTACTATTACGTGGTTCTAGACTTTACTTAGGTTGCTTAAAATGATAAAACTAGGCGACATTCAAAAAAGATAGGACTGCACATAATAGGAATGAAAGGCTCAAGTTGACCTCCACAAATAAGAACAAAAAGCACGTGATCAAATTTTCTATTTATGCAGTAGGAAGAATTAAGACATATTAGAATTATTAGGTCTTATAGGCATGATTTCTATATGATTCTGATGTTACACAGGCGGTGTTGTAGTTTCTAGACTAACGAATAGGTGGATTAAAGCGTTACAAATCCTATTGGCATGATTTCTAATTTGTTTGCATAATAAGGCAGTAAAGACAATACAAGAATTCTAAATTACTAGTGTTGATTTTACACATATGCGTCTTAGGCAGGTGAAAATACCCTATAGGCATGATCTCTAATAGTTGTATAATTAAGTAGTGAAGTCGCTTGAAACCACAAGATTAGTAGCGTCGATAAACATCCTATATGCATGATTTCTAACACTTGACTGTTATACTTGATTTTATAATACTTTATCCCTATAGGCATGCTATCTAAGCGAGGCAGTACAAAAGCAGCATAAAGCAGTTGATCAATTATTAAACCTTATAGCCATGGTATCTAGATTCGCAAAGGTATTGTATTAATGTATCCTATAGGCATGCCATCTAAAAGCGTTGAATAGTGGACAAGTAAATAGTGTAGCAATTACTTGAGTTGACATATTTTGAAAAGTTAAGTGAAAAGTTTGCGTGATTCCTATAGGCATGGTTACTATTAGTGTGCAACAAATAGGGCATGCTAGACGTAATAGCAAATAAGTTACATAGACCCTATAAGTATGTTTTCTACCCTTTCATGCAAGTATTAGAATACCCAGCCCCTTTTTATTAACTTCTCCATCATTCGTTATTACAAGTTATTACAGCCCAAATGAATTAATTAAATATGAATAATTATAGAAGAAGACAAATATAAGCCCAATGATAGCCCTAGTATAGATAACCCAGATGTGACAACACGGCCGGTCGTCTTAAGAATTTACGCACCGATCCCCTATTAACTGCTTTCCCCAAGTTTATTTCTGCTATTTTGATTGGCCGGGATGTTCGGTTTTGAATTTCGGAGAGTTTTGGGACACTTAGTACCTAAATGAGAGCTTAAGAGTTGGAAAGTTAACCGGTGTCGGAATAGTATGAAGACGGCCTCGGAATAGAAATTCGACGGTTCCGTTAGCTCTGTTTGGTGATTCAGACTTAGGGGCGTGTTCGGATTGTGTTTTGGAGGTCCGTAGCTAATTTAGTCTTGAAATGACGAAAGGTTGAATTTTGAAGTTTCCCGTTTGATAGTGAGATTTTGATCTCAAGGTCGGAATGGAATTCCGGAAGTTGGAGTAGTTCCGTAGTGTTGAATGTGACGTGTGTGCAAACTTTCAGGTCATTCGGACGAGGTTTGATAGACATTTTGATCGAAATCATATTCTAAGAGTTTTTGGGATTCTAAGGCTTGAATCCGGTGAAAAATAGATGTTTTGATATTGTTTTGAGCATTCCGAAGGTTGGAACAAGTTTGACTGAAGTTATGGGATATGTTGGTAGGTCTGGTTGACTTCCCGGGGCCTCGGGATGATTTCGAATGGTTGACAGAAAGATTTTTGGAATTTTGGAGTTGCAGCTTGAGCTGTTCTTCTGTCATAACCATACCTGCGAGTGTGGGACCGCAGTTGCGGAGCCGCAGAAGCGGCGGATCTATCGCAGAGGCGAAAATGGGGAGTTCAGCAGGGACCAGAAGCGGTAGGATTTTCGCAGGAGCGGTACTGCATCTGCGGATAGGGAGTCACAGATGCGGAAGATTGGTTTAAGTGAGAAGCCGCAGATGTGACCCGTGTTCCGCAAAAGCGGGACCACAGATGCGGTAATAGCTGGGAAGAAATATGAAATTTCGAGGGTTTGGTTTAAAAAGTTGGAAATTCGATTTGTAGCTCAGGAGAGGGCGATTTTGAGAGGGAATTGAAGAGGAGATCATTGGGTAACAATTCTTTAACCCTTTCTAGTTATATTCCATCAATCTATAGTTAGTTTCATCATTTAATTTCAGATTGGAAATGAAAATTGGGGAAAAGTTGGAAGAAAGTTCTTAGACCTAGAATTCGACTTTTGATTGGGAATTTGACCTTAGATTTGGATAATTTTGGTATGCATGAACTCGTGAGAGCATGAGGATTCTGAAAATATAAATTTTACCCAGTTTCGAGATGTGGGTCTGAGGGGCATTTTGGTCATTTTACCTAATTTTGCCTATTAGCTTAGAATTTCTTTGTAGAATCAGTTACTTGAACTGTTATTTACATTATAAAATTGAATTGAATAGATGTGGGCTATTTGGAGTCGAGTACTCGTGGCAAGAACGTGATTTCGAGTTGATTATTGAGCCGGTTCGAGGTAAGTGGCTTGTCTAACCTTGTGTGGGGGACTTTCCCCTTAGGATTGGTATTTTGATAATTGAAATACCTTTTACGTGAGGTGACGAGTGCGTACTTGTGCTAATTGTTGAAAATCCGGTTTCCATTAAGTAACTTTAATTGTGCTTTACCTTTCTATTTATTCTACTTGCATTTCTAAACCTGTTGTTAGTTATAGAAGCATGTCTAATTGACTTAATTGTTTTATTTGCTTTAACTGCCTTATTTGTATTACGTGAAGCATGATAGGTTAGAATTGTTTAGGTTACCTTGTTATGAAGTTGAGTTTATTTGAGTATTCCTTATGCCTTTGTTGTGTGTTTTACTTTGGGACTACGGGACGGCATCCTGGGAGATCCCCTGTATGCATTTACGATTTGAGTTGAAGTGCTGGATACCGAGAGATCCCCAGCACGTATATTAAGGATACCAAGAGATCCCTATCATAAATTAAGGATACCAAGAGATCCTCGGGATACCAAGAGATCCCTAGCATATATTGAGGATACCGAGAGATCCTCGGGACACCAAGAGATCCCTATCATACATTGAGGATACCAAGAGATCCTCGGGATACCAAGAGATCCCTAGCATACATTGAGGATATCGAGCGATCCTCGGGATACCAAGAGATCCCCGGCATATATTGACGGTACTAAGAGAGTCTCGGGATACTGAGAGATCCCTGATTATTTCCTTGTGATTGTTTTGCCTCTGTTTCAGTTATTGAATTCCTTGTTTTCCTGTATTAAATTTGTATTGTTAGCTTTCAACTGTACTGCTTATCTTATATTGCCATACCTTATATTTTTTATTTTACCTTAGTAGGGCTATGACCTTCCTCGTCACTACCCAACCGAGGTTAGGCTTGGCACTTACTGAGTACCGCTGTGGTGTAGTCATGCCCTTTCTGCGCATGTTTTTCATGTGCAGATCTAGGTACTTTCACTTTGTCTTATCATCCTTGAGGTGAGGCGCTTTGGTAAAGACTTCGAGGTATATCTACCGCATCCGCAGACCGAGGAATCCCTTTCTATCTTTCTGTGATAGTATATCCCTTCAGTATTCCCCTTTTGTTAGACATTTCTGGAGTTAGAGCTTCTTATGTATATCTTAGCTTGTGATTCATGGGTTTCCGGGTTTTGGGTAAGTGTATTGGTTTTAAGAGTTATATTTAGTATGCCGAACGGCACTTTTAAAATGCTGTTTTATTACATTATTTCTATTTTAAATTGTATTCTTCTGTAAATTGGTTTAATTTCCGCATTTTAGGCTTATCTAGTCGTAGAGACTTGGTGCCGTCACGATGGTTCACGAAGGGTGAACCGGGCATAGGAGTCATGAATCACAAGCAGGTTTATTAGAGTCTCGTTGATCGGTACGGAGACGTCTATACTTATCTACGAGAGGCTATGTAATCGTTAGGAAAATTCCACTTCATTTGATTTTCCTGTCGTGCGAGATTTTTGACATCACAATCATCAACCTCTGTCTTCCATTCTCTCACAGATGGTGAGGACACGTGCTACCAGAGATGATCAGACACATGCGCCCCCTGCGAGAGCCTTCAGAGGTCGTGGCTGGGGTAGAGGCAAAGGACGCGCATGTGGTGCAGCTAGAGCACATGCACGAGCTGCCACCGAGGAGCCACCAGCAGTTCTAGCCAGATCCCAGGCATCGTATGCACCTACTACTACTACTGCTCCAGCACTTCAGAGGACATTAGCAGAGTTCTTGAGCATGTTTGGTACATTAGTTCAGGCGGAGTTGATTCAGGTTGTAGCAACTACTTCATAGATCGTGGAAGGGACCCAGACTTCTGCCAGCCCCACTCTAGAGCAGCGAGTTCTCATTGGTCGGGTTACGGGCGTCATAGTGACACAGCCTATAGTCCCAGTTCAACGGGTGGTGAGGACCTCTCGCCGAGAAGAAGATAGGTGGGTCTAGGAGAGAGAGGACAGACGAGGTTAGGAGAGAGAGTATAGGCAAGTAAGGAGACCTCATAGACTGGAGAGACCCATTGGTCCTTATTTTGGAGGGAGAGTACGGCATGGTAGAGGTTTTGTGGGTGAGCCAGCTCAGTATGCATCTTAGATTTCACATAGTATTTCAGGTGTTCAGGGGTCTTGGAGTACCCGTACCGCATAGTTCTCACTGCCACATTCTCCTAGAGCTTGATTTGAGTGTGGTGACACACGCCATGTGGTGAGGGATTGCCATAGACTTGGGAGGAGTGCACCTCCACAGACTTCTCAGCCATAGCGTGCTCCGTAGAGTTCTCAGGCTATGATCACCACACCAGTTGCTACCCCACCTACCTAGCTAGCTAGAGGGGAAGGCCAGGCCAGATATTATACCCTTCTTGCCCGTACCGAGGCTGTCGCCTACGATTCTGTCATCACAGGTATTGTCCTGGTTTGTCATAGAGATGCATCGGTTTTATTCAATCTAGGTTCCACCTATCCTTATGTGTCTTCTTATTTTGCTCTGCATTTGGGTGTAGCTCAGGATTCTTTGAGTTCCCCTATTTATGTTTCTACTCTTGCGGGAGACTCTCTTGTCATGGACTGCGTTTATCGATCATGTTTGATTTCTCTTAGTGGTTTGAGACCAGAGCCATTTTATTATTGCTTAGCATGGTAGATTTTGATATTATCTTGGGCATGGATTGGTTGTCGCCCCATTATGCTATTCTTGATTGTCATGCCAAAATCGTGACGCTAGCCATGCCAGGTGTGCTGCGTGTTGAGTGAAGGGGTACTTTAGACCACACTCCCAGTAGAGTTATTTATTTTCCTAAAACTCAGCGTATGGTTGAGAAGGGGTGTGACGCATATTTAGCCTATGTGAGAGATGTTAGTATTGATACCTGTTCGGTTGATTTAGTTCCAGTAGTACGGGATTTTCCCGATGTGTTTCCAGCTGATCTTCCAGGCATGCCGCCTGATAGAGATATTGATTTTGGCATTGATTTATTGCCGGGAACTTATCCCATTTCTATTCCTCCGTATCTTATGACTCCTCCTGAGTTGAAGGAGTTGAAGGATCAGTTAAAGGAATTGCTTGATAAGGGTTTTATTCGGCCTAGTGTATCACCCCGAGGTGTTCCTGTCTTGATTGTGAAGAAAAAGGATGGTTGTATGCGTATGTGTATTGATTATCGCTAGTTGAACAAAGTTATAGTCAAGAACCATTATCCTTTGCCTCGTATTGATGATCTATTTGACCAGCTTCAGTGTGCACGGGTGTTTTCTAAGATTGACTTACACTCAGGTTACCATCAATTGAAGATTCGGGAGCTAGATATCCTGAAGACTTCTTTCAAGACTCGGTATGGTCATTACGAGTTCCTTGTTATGTTATTTGGGAGGACCAATGCTCCAGCAGCCTTTATGCATTTGATTCACAGTGTGTTCTGGATGTATCTTGACTCGTTTGTCATTGTCTTTATTGATGATATTCTGGTGTATTCCCGGAGTTGGGAAGATAATGAGCAGCACTTGAGGACAGTGCTTCAGACCTTAAGAGAAAAGAAGTTATATGCTAAGTTCTTGAAATGTGAGTTTTGGTTGGATTCCATGGCATTCTTAGGCCACGTGGTGTTGAGTGAGGGTATTCAGGTGGATCCAAAGAAAATAGAGGTCGTGCAGAGTTGGCCCAGACCATCCTCAGCTACGGAGATCCATAGTTTCCTTGGCTTGGCTGGTTATTACCGTCATTTTGTTGGGAGGTTTTCATCGATTACAGCCCCTATGACCAAACTAACTCAGAAGGGTGCTCCATTCCAATGGATGCAAGAGTGTGAGGCGAGCTTTCAGAAGCTCAAGACAGCTTTGACTACAACCTCAGTTTTGATATTGCCTACAGGTTTGGGGTCTTACATTGTTTACTGTGATGCCTCGAGGATTGGCCTCGGAGTGGTGTTGATGCAATACGGTAGGGTGAATGCCTACGCGACTAGATAGTTGAAGGTACATGAGAAGAATTACCCTGTCCATGACCTTGAGTTAGTTGCCATTATTCACGCCCGGAAGATCTGGCGCCATTACTTATACGGGGTTCCTTGTGAGATTTATACTGACCATCAGAGCTTGTGGCACCTGTTCAAGCAAAAGGATCTAAATTTGCACCAGAGGAGGTGGTTAGAGTTGCTAAAGGACTATAATATCACAATTTTGTATCACCCAGGCAAGGCCAATGTGGTGGCCGATGCTTTGAGTCGCCGAGCAGAGATTTTAGGGAGTTTGGCTTATTTACCAGCATCGGAGAGACCTATGGCGATGGATTTTCAGGCCCTAGCTAGCCAGTTTGTGAGATTGGATCTTTCGGAGCCTAGTCGGGTTCTAGCTTGCGTGGTTTCTCGGTCTTCCTTATTTGATTATATCAAGGAGCGTCAGTATGATGACCCTCATTTTCTTGTCCTCAAGGACAAGGTTCAGCACGGTGATGCCAGAGATGTGGCTATTGGTGATGACGGTGTATTAAGGATGCAGGGTCGGATTTGTGTACCCAATGTTGATAGGTTTCGGGAGTTGATATTGGATGAGGCCCATAGCTCACGGTATTCCATTCATCTGGGTGTCGCGAAGATGTATCAAGATTTGAGGCAGCACTACTGGTGGAGGTGGATGAAGAAAGATATAGTTGGATTTGTAGCTCGGTGCCTCAACTGTCAGCAGGTGAAGTATAAGCACCAGAGACCGGGTGGGTTGCTTCAGCAGATAGAGATCTCGGAGTAGAAGTGGGAGCGGATCACCATGGACTTTGTAGTTGGGCTCCCACGGACTTTGAGAAAGTTTGACACTATTTGGGTGATTGTGGGTCGGCTGACCAAGTTCGCGCATTTTATTCCTGTGTGTACTACCTATTCTTCCGAGAGTCTAGTAGAGATTTATATCCGGGAGATTGTTCTTCTACATGGTATTCCAGTTTTCATCATTTCAGATAGAGGTACTCAGTTCACATCACAATTCTAGAGGGTCGTTCAGCATGAGTTGGGTACTCGGGTGGAGTTGAGTACAACATTTCACCCCTAGACAGACGGACAGTCCGAGCGCACTATTCAGATTCTTAAGGATATGCTTCGTGCGAGTGTGATTGAGTTTGGAGGTTCTTGGGATCAATTCTTGCCATTGGAGTAGTTTGCTTACAATAACAGCTATCCATCCAGCCTTCAGATGGCATCGTACGAGGCTTTATATGGTAGGCGGTGTCGATCCCCAGTGGGTTGGTTTGAGACATGTGAGACCATATTATTGGGCACATACTTGGTTCGGGATGCTTTGGAGAAGGTTAATGTGATTCAGGATAGACTCCGTACAGCCCAGTCCAGACAGAAGAGTTACGCGAACCGGAAGGTTCGTGATGTTTCCTATATGGTTGGAGAGCGGGTTCTGCTTCGGGTTTCGCCTATGAAGGGCATTATGAGTTTTGGGAAAAGGGAAAATTGAGTTCGAGGTTTATTAGGCCTTTTAAGATATTGAGGCATATTGGGGAGATTGCTTATGAGCTTGCCTTACCTCCCAGCTTGGCAGTAGTTCATCTGGTATTTCATATCTCGATGCTCCAGAGGTATCACGGCGATTTGTCGCACGTGTTGGATTTAAGTTCAGTCCAGTTGGACAAGGATCTATCCTATGTTGAGGAGCCAGTGGCAATAGCGGACAGGCGGGTTAGAAAGCTAAGGTCAAAGAACATTGCATCTGTAAAGGTTCGGTGGCAGGGTTAGCCGGTCGAGGAGGCGACCTGGGAGACCGAGCAGGATATGCGCAGTCGTTACCCTCATCTTTTCACTACTTCAGGTATGTCTCTTGTGAGCACGTGATTTTTTCCCTATATGAGTTACTCCAACAAATTCAAAAGAAAATAATTTCTCTCAGCGTTTGCAATTTTGTTGGATTTTGTGGCATTTTCTGCTAGTTATTTGCATTTGTCTGTGCACGTTTAAGTTGAATTTGTGGCTTAAAATTCAGAATGTTTAGCTGATTGCTGTGTGCTTGAACAGTTAAAATGCAGAAGCAAAAAAATGTTAGTCTAATTTCACGTTTCATGTAGTCTTTGATGATTGGCATTTAATGGGTTACGTACAATTGCTGGTTTCAAAAGGTGGGCCTAAGGCTGGCCCATTTAATGAGAGTTCAATCTCCGACTCGAGGGAATGATAATATGCCTTTGGGCGTTCATTCTCTCATTGTAATTGGGCTCGTTTTGGGCCCAAGTATGAAGGCATTCGCAAAATGGGACTCAGACCCGCTTCGTCTTTGGTGAGCCCGGTTTTCCCGTTAATTATCTGCGATAGCCCAAGTCGTTTGTTTAAATAATTGAAACTTTTCTTTAACGCAAGCCCTTTAGCTAGTTCGCATAAAATCCCAATTCTCTTAGTATTTAGTTTATTGGATTCCGTTAATTGGGTGAGGTGTGCCATAGTAAATAACATCAATAGTTTATGGCCCTCAAAAGCTTAGTTCGAGCTTCCTTTAAAATCTGAATCGAAGTGTGCCCTGCCAAATAAAATCTCAAATGTGTGGCCCTCATTTAATTATTTCTTTTAAAATAATCTTTAGAATTCGAGGCGCACCATTTAGCAAATCTCCATGGCCCTCGCAATGTTAAGAACGTGTAGCTGCTTTAGGCGCATTATTTTAATAATTTACCTTCCTAAACTCAGGTGTGCATTTCATGTGACTTAAATCAAATCTTAAAACGTTGAATAAAATGGGTTTAGGATTGCGGGTGCATTTTATGTGGCGCGATCCAAACACGTGTTTTAAACGACGTTCAATCTTCCTTAAACTAATTAAAAGCGGTTTAAAGTTAAAATTTGCACATAGGTTCAAAGTATTTAAAATCAAATAATAGGCCAACCATAACAGTTGAGCGACCGTGCTAGAACCACGGAACTCGGGAATGCCTAACACCTTCTCCGGGGTTAACAGAATTCCTTACCCGGATTTTTGGTGCGCGGACTGATAAACAAAGTCAATCTTTTCCTCGATTTGGGATTTAAACCGGTGACTTGGGACACCATAAATCTCCCAAGTGGCAACTCTGAATTGTAAATAATTAATCCCGTTTCGATTGTCCTTTAATTGGAAAAACTCCTTTACGCCCTTTCGGGGTGTAGTTAACAAGGAGGTGTGACAGCTCTGGCGACTCTGCTGAGGATCGATCCCAAAATCTCTGGTTCAGGGTTCAAGAATTCGAGCTTAGAATAATTGTTATAGTTGGCTTTATACATTATCTGATTTTGTTACATGATTCGGGCCTAATGTGCTAATTGATTGCTTTTACCGCTTTGATATTCCGTGAACTGTATATAAACTGTTGTGAAATCCCTCTTCTCTCTGAGTCTTCTAAATCATGAAGAAGTGTGCACTTCGTGTGACTTCTTTTCTGTTAGAGTCATATTCCAAATTTAGAACGAGGTTCGGACAAGTTGCAAAGCCGGTGAAGCTTTTTTATTCCTGGTACGCTGCCCTCCCCCCCCAGCTCGAGCTGTACGCTCGGGTAAGCCAGGTCTAGAACAATAAACCCAGATTTTGAACCTAGTATAATAAAACATCACGTCGGATCCCTAGTAGGAACATTTGTTTGCATCATGTGCATTTTGGCTTTGGAGGCTCAACACAGGGGTTGGGTCTGTCTAGGACATGTTCACCCGAAACAAAAAGACCATCCTGATGCATCCTACTTGCTACTTGTGCATTTATTTGCTTCGGACTTGCATGCTGACCGGCTTATGAATATTGGGAAAAGTTGAGGAAAGAGAAATAGCAGTATGAGGGTTAAAGAGAGTTAATATCCTCTTCTGGAAAAAAAACAAATGTCCAAACAGTGTAGAAACTCTGCCAAATTTTTGAGAAAATAAAAACGAAAAAAAAAAGAAAAGGAGAAAAAAAGAAGAGGAAAAACAAAAGTTGGTGTTTTCAAAATAGTTTTATTTGCCAATGAAATGAAAAAAAAAGAAAAAAAAAGTCTTGTTTTCAAATAAAAAATAGTTTGTTTTATTTGCCCGAACTACATCAGTTTGATTCTCACAGGGTGTGAGATACGTAGGCAACCCCCATCGGGTCAAACTTCCTTTTTGCGAAAGTAGCCAAAAGAACAAAAATTTTACTTAAATTTGAAATTAATTAGGGTGATGTCATTCTTGTCAGAAATAGCTGAATGTCCTTAAAAGGGTGCCGAAAGGCTGTTTTTGCAAGAACATCCACTTTTTGTCGCTTTTAAAGGTTTTGGCTGGTTAGCTGACACGGCCTTAAAATCTTCGTTTTTGATGTGCTGAAAGGCCATGTTGGCAAGGCCGGATGTTTTGTGGAAATTTTGAAAATGGTCATTTCTCTTAAGTCAAAACGAGTCATGGCTTTCTTTTAATTAAAATCACCTTAATAAATGTGCAGGATGAGCACAAATCAAAATGAACCTTTCTCAATCCGTGAAGAGATCCCTTTGGAGCTACATATGTGGTGGCATGATTTGGGGGCGACAGCAGGAAAGTTGTGACAAAAGCGCTGGGCGGTCTTATTGGGCTTTTGAAGGTCAAGCCCAGAAAAAACGTGATTGAGGCCTTGATACCGTTTTGGGACCCAGCACATAATGTGTTCCACTTTGCGGATTTCGAGTTAACTCCTACGCTAGAAGAGATAGCAGGCTATGCCGATTTCAAAGGGAATCTCAGAAGTCAATACCCGGTAGCACCAAGAACAGTGACCCCCACAAATATTTGGACTTGTTAAGCATCAGTCGGGACACCCGAGAGGGAAATCTGGCCAAAGGATTTTGTACCTTTTACTTTCTGTATCGACGTTACGGGAATCCCCGTGGCTTTGAAATGCTAGATACCGGTCTTACTCACGCTGGAAATCAAGACAAGTGGGAAGCTCAGAGGGGATTAGCTTTCATAGTGGCGTTCCTGGGTATCTTGGTTTGCCCGAGAAAAGACGGGAACATAGAGATGGGGCTAGTAGGGATAGCCGACTTTATGATGAAAAAGGCAAATGGGACTATAGTGCCGCTGATCTTGGCAGAAATTTACCGAGCTCCCACTCTATGTTGAGAAGGAGCAAAATTCTTTGAAGGGTGCAATATGCTGTTACAAATATGGATTGAGGAACACCTTTGCCACCGTCCCAGCTACTTGAATTACGGTATGACTGGCCTTGAGTGCATTGAAAAACATGAAAAGCGAATAGAGGGTTATGAGCTTCCGGATGGTACGGAAGCATGGCATGCTCATTTGAGATCCTTGACCGCAAATAAGATCGAATGGACATTCGGGTGGCTCACGGTCAACGAAGTAATCTATATGTCGGCTGAGGTGTGTTTCTTGCTGTTAATGGGTCTTCGAAGTATCCAGCCTTATGTTACGCACAGAGTCTTGTGTCAGTTGGGCCGATACCAGACCATCCCACACGATGAAGATTTGAGTCAGCAAGTCATTGAGTTAGACCCAAAAGCTGCCTTCCCAGAAGAGAAAGTGCGTCGGACTTAGCATCAGTGCAGATTCTTAGGGCCTAATACTCAAGTATGAGACCTATCCAGAGACGAGGTGGAGCCTAGTTACACTACTTGGTATGGTAAAAGATCCCGAGTTCAATATGAACCTGATAGGCCCGCAAAAAGACCCCATGTCCAACAATTCACCGACGGAGCACAAGTGCAATGGGACTGGCTGACCAAAGAAAACGAGTATAGGGCTACCATAAGCAAATTGGAAAAGCAAGTCAGAGAACTTCAATTCGAAATAGCCTGCAAGTTGCGACGGATGAAGGAGAAAATAAAAAGCTAGCCAAAGAAAATGAGGCCCTTCGAGCTCAAATTTAGAAAATGAAAGCAGTGGCAGAAAATCCAGCCCGAAGCGACAGATATGAAAAACTCATAGCTAACCTGAGGCAGAAAGTAAATGACTATAGTTTTGATTTGAACAAAGCAGAAAGTGAACTAGCCAAGGCTCAAAAGCAATTGGCTAAAAACGCAGATGAACGAGTACGCCTGGTTAAGCAATTGAGAGAAAGGTACGATGATGAGGTTGCAGGGTTAAAGAAAAGGGTCATCGCCACGGAAAACAAAATGATCAAACAGGCAAAAGACTTCAAAGTTGAAAGGGAATATTGTTATACAGCATTGGCGCAATTAGAAATAGATTTGCAACAAGTTCAGGAGCAAAATCAAGCGGCTGAGCAAACTTTGGAAGCCAGGGCCCAGCAGATTGGGCGTTTGTTACAAGAAAAGGGCGCCATAAGAGAGAGAATTAGAAGCATTGCCGACTACATCATTATAAAGTGCCAGATTTGTGAGGATATGACCCACACTACCTTCTTTGCAGTAGTAATGACATTTGTTAAACAGATAATGAACGACTTGGACCGACTTCAAAGGGAGCTTGCATATAGGCCCGCGGCGAGACCGAATGATGTCCCGCGGGCACCAGGAGTATTGATGTATTCATGATTTTTTCGCTTGAGTCTGCATTTCCATTTTGTTAAGCGTTTGTCAGTCATGTTGAGTTTTTCTTTCTGCTAGAGTCCGTCAAATTGTTTTCGAGTCTGTATTTTCTTCTGTTGGAATATGATGTCTATTTTTGGAGTCTGTATTTCATCTTCGCATCGAAATCTGTTAATCTTTTGGAATTTGTTAGTTTTGAGTTTTGTAATGGAAAGCATTTGTTTTTCTAAAACTGAAAATCCCAAAAATATTTTATTTTGCACTTATCTCCAAGAACTACGCTTGGTCTGATTCATGCAGGGTCATGATACGTAGGCAATATCCATAGGATTCGACCGTAACCAAATAAAAAAAAGAAAGGAAATAAGAGGAAAAACAAGAGAGTAAAAGAAAAAAGAGAAAGGAGAGAGAAAGAAAAAACAAGAGAGTAAAGAAAAGAAAGAGCGGAAAAACAAGAAAGAAAAGAGAGAAAATAAAATCAAGAGAGAATAAAAAAAAAGAGAACGAAAGGAAGGAAAAGAAAAGAAAGAAAAGAGGAAGTTTTCAATCGAAAGAAAGAAAAGGCCGGGATGACGCATGCAACCAATCAAATACATAATAGAGTCGGTTAACTGTTTAGGTGCATTCATGCCCAATGTGCGGTTATCAATCTGTTAAAGCCTAATCGCTAACAAGTTTGTTGTTGATGTATTGAGCCCAGGCAGGTGGCTAGTTGATCGGCATTCTGGAAACTCACTCATACAACGCCCGATCAAAAGACAGGCTGAATATGGCCAACCAGGAACCAGAAACAAGTATTGTCGACCCATCGAAAGAGGTGGAAGAAATGGACGTTAATGCGATGAGGGAAGAAATGTATAAGTTGAAGCAGCAGATGGCTGAAATGTACCAAGCTTGGGCGAAGGGGAATCCTCCACCAGTTTATCCCGCCAACCCTGCTTATATCCCACCATCAGCCCAACCTCCGGAGCCTCCCACTATGAACTCATCTCCAGCCTTTCCCCTCTACCAAAAATGCCATGGCGCCACTTCCCATACTTCTCAAGCTCCACCACCCAAACAAGTCTCATACCCTCCTCCACCAATTACACCTGTTTTTGTAGCACCTCTACCTGCTACATTACACCGATCCTCCAGTGAACCCCTGTTCCAAACCCACGACAACTAGTACTATCCCCCTGAACCCACCTTCAATGTTCCAGAACCATATCCTTACACCCCTCATCTTGATATCCCGATAGAGACCGAGAAACCGCCAAAATATCCCTAGCATGAAGAGATGATCAGAAAGGTCAAAAGCTTAGAATAGTCATTCCGAGATATGAGGGGGTTGGGAGGTCAAATAAGTGTGGCTTATAAGGATTTATGTCTGTTCCTAGATGTTCAATTGCCGGCGGGGTTCAAAATGCCCAAGTTTGACCTGTACAATGGGCATGGTGACCCGGTAGCACACTTAAGAGGATTCTGTTGCAAGATGAGAGGATCACGTGGAAGAGATGAATTGCTGATGGCATATTTTAGTCAAAGTTTGAGTGGATCGGCTTTAGAATGGTATACCAGACAAGATCACAACAGGTGGTACACATGGGACGATTTGGCCAAAGCCTTTGCCTGCCATTTTTAGTACAACCTCGAAATTATCCCAGATCGTCTGTCGTTGACAAAGCTTGAGAAAAAACCCGATGAGAGCTTCAGGGAATATGGATTCCGTTGGAGAGAGCAAGAAGCGAGGGTTGACCCTCCGATGAAAGAAAGTGAGATGGTTGATTATTTCTTGCAGGCCTTAGAACCCACTTATTTCGGTCACTTGGTGTCAGCAGTAGGTAAGTCCTTTAATGAAGTCATAAAAAAGGGAGTTATGGTTGAAGAGGGACTCAATTCCAACAAGATCATGAGTTATTCAGCGATCAAAGTGACCACTCAGGCCATTCAAAACGGTACTGGGGGTGCGCTCGGGAAGAAGAAGGAGGAGGATGTTGCAATAATCGAGTCAAGAGCTTGGGTTGGATCCAAGAACCTTCCCCGTTACTACAACTAGCCGCGACCCTATCCCCAAACTTACCCCCACACTCCATATAACCCGCCACAACACTATTACCCACCGCCAGATCCCCATTTTTCTGTCCATCATACACAAACCTATACCCAGCCGCCCGCTCACTCACAATGGCATGCGCCTGCTCCACAAAACCCATACCAAGCTCCACAAAATAACTACCCACCCCCAAACTCCCATAGAAATCCTCCTGGAACGGGTTTTCGACCTAACCAAGCCTTTAAGAATGAGAGGTTGCAGAAGCAAAGACTTTCACTCCACTGGGAGAATCATATGCTAGTTTGTTCCACAGACTGAGACAGTTGGGTATGTTGAATCCAATCGAGGCTAAATTACCGAATCCCCCTCCCAGAAATCTTGACCGCTCAGTGAGTTGTGAGTATTGTTTAGGGGCCTCGGAACATGACACAGAAAAATGCTGGAAATTGAAAACAGCCATTCAAGAACTCATTAACACCAATCGGATTGAGGTCCAAGCTCCGGAGGTGCTCAATATCAATCAGAATCCCTTGCCAGCCTATCATGAAACAAATGTGATTGAGATAATGCATAAGGGAGGGGAGCCTAAGAAGCCTTCGCAAACCGTCATGATGATTCGGGCTAGTGAAGCCAGACCATTTGAAAAGTCAACAAGTGAGAAGTCTGTGATCAAGTTGAACAGGGAAAATAACAAACCATCTGTGGAGGTCAAGAAGGGGTCCTCCAGTAACGTCGCAGGAAAACATGAAAGAGCAAAAGTGGTTATGCCGGGAGTGATGAAAAAGCCCGTAGTAATTGTGAAGGGTGCCCCCGCAGATCCTGTTGTTATCAAACCGGTAACTCAATTACCGATAGTCAATAGTAAGGCAGTCCCATGGAATTATGAACGAGTGATCGTGACTTACAAAGGGAAAGAGGTTAAAGAAGTGTGTGAGGCTCATGGTTTGACTCGATCAGGGAGATGTTTTGCCCCCGAAGAATTGAGAAAAGCTAAGACCTCAAAAGATAATCCAGTGTTGGTGAAGAAAGCAGTGACTGAGGAAGAAGTAGAAGAATTTCTGAGAAAGATGAAAGTGCAAGACTATTCCATTCTGGAACAGTTAAGGAAGACACCAGCTAAGATCTCGCTCTTGTCATTATTGATCCATTCAGACGATCACCGTCGTGCTTTGATGAAGATCTTGAACGAAGCCCACGTTCCTGAAAAAATCTCATTAAACCACTTGGAAAAGATAGCTAACAAGATATTTGAGGTAGACCAAGTCACTTTTTCTGATGATGAGTTGCCCGTGGAGGGTACCGAGCACAATAGAGCCCTTTATCTAACGGTGAAATGCGACGATTCCGTGGTTACTCGGGTACTGGTTGACAATGGGTCTAGCGCGAACAATTGTCCTCTCTCCACATTGAACAAGCTGCAAGTGGAGGATGAAAGAATTCACAAGAACAGTATTTGCGTTCGGGGATTCGACGGTGGGGATAAAGATTCAGTCGGGGACATAGTGGTTGAGCTCAAAATAGGGCCAGTTGAATTTACTATGGAATTTCAGGTGCTCGATGTGGCTGTTTCGTACAATCTGTTGTTGGGACGGCCCTGGATCCATGCGGCCAAAACAGTCCCGTCTACTCTGCATCAAATGGTCAAGTTTGAATGGGATCGACAGGAAATTATTGTACACGGCGAAGATAATTTATGTGTGCCCAATGGTGCCATTGTTCCGCTCATAGAGGTTGCTGATGACAAGGGACCATGGGTTTATCAGGTTTTTGACACAGTATCGGTAGAGAAAATTCCGAAAGCAAAGTGCGTTCCAACACCAAAGATGGCTGCGGCATCAGTTATGGTAGCTGTTGAAATGTTGAAAAATGGTTTCGTACCGGGTAAAGGTTTGTGTGCATCTCTGCAAGGTATTGTGCAACCAGTTTCTCTTCTAAAGAATCTGGATACTTTTGGTCTTGGGTTCAAGCCTACTGTTGCAGACGTGAGAAGATCTAGAAAAATGAAACAGAAAGCATGGGCATTGCCAAAGCCAATCCCGTGTCTGTCCAGATCATTCGTCAGGCCGGGTATCAGAAAGCAATTGTTGTCAAAGGTTCCTGGATCATTGATTGGTGCTGATGGAGACTTGGAGAAAGGTTTCGAAAGGTTATTCGTCGAGGTTAACATGGTTCAGGCTGGGGAAGGGTCTAGTAGGGCAGATGTTCAATTCGTGGGACCACGTGCAAAAGTCAACAACTGGGAAGCTACTCCTCTTCCTATCCGTAGGGAGTCTTGGTAGTGGGTTTTGATTTTCTTTTGTTGTCTGGATTATTCCAGGGTCTGTAATTCAGATATTATGTTCTGTCCAGTTGGATGTGTTAAAACTCTGTTATCTTTAAATGCAATGAAATGCAAATGTTCCTTTTCCTTCATTTCTTCTAATTTTATTTTTATTTTCTTCTTTTTGTACAGTTCTTTTTATGCTGATATCAATGACATGACATGCATGAGGAATCTTCGGTCCAGTTTCAAAAGCCAATCTAACTTTAAAATAATAATACAAGAAATTGAGTGTGATGACGAGTTGGAATTTGATGATGATGAGGCCTACGAAGAAATTAGTAAGGAACTAAGTCATTTTGAGGAAAAACCCGAACCTAATTTGAACGATACAGAAGCAGTTAATCTAGGGGACTAAGATAATGTCCGTGAAACTAAAATAAGTGTCCATCTGGAACCTCAACTCAGAGAGGAGATAATTAAAGCACTGTTCGAATACAAAGATGTTTTTGCATGGTCCTATGATGACATGCCGGGCCTAAGCACTGATTTAGTGGTTCACAAGTTGCCCACTGACCCGGCATTCCCTCCTGTCAAACAGAAGCTGAGAAAGTTCAAAACGGATATGAGTGTAAAGATCAAGGAAGAGGTCACCAAGCATTTCGATGCCAAAGTCATTTGGGTCACCCGATATCCCACCTGCTTAGCCAATGTTGTGCCTGTACCGAAGAAGGATGGCAAGACCAGGGTGTGTGTTGACTATCGGGATCTCAACAAGGCGAGTCCAAAAGACAATTTCCCATTGTCGAACATCTATATCTTGATTGATAATTGTGCCAAACATGAGATTGGTTCTTTTGTGGATTGTTACGCGAGTTATCATCAAATCTTAATGGATGAGAAAGATGCAAAAAAGACAGCATTCATCACGCCGTGGGGAACGTACTACTATCGGGTCATGCCATTTGGCTTGAAGAATGTTGGGGCAACCTACATGAGGGCAATGACAACAATATTCCATGATATGATATACCAGGAAATCGAGGTGTACGTGGACGATGTGATCGTGAAGTCTAGAAAGCAGTCTGACCATGTCAGGGATCTGAAGAAGTTCTTCCAAAGGCTTCGCATGTACAATCTCAAGCTTAATCCTGTAAAGTGTGCTTTTGGGGTGCCATCTGGAAACTTGTTGGGGTTCGTAGTCAGCCGTCGGGGCATTGAACTGGATCTATCGAAAGTCAAGGCCATCCAGGAATTGCCACCTCCGAGGAACAAGACCGAGGTGATGAGTTTATTGGGGAGATTGAATTATATCACCAGGTTCATCGCTCAGCTCACGACAACTTGCGAGCCTATCTTCAAACTGTTAAAGAAAGATGTTGCGGTCAAGTGGACAGATGAATGTCAGGAGGCGTTTGATAAGATAAAGGGGTATTTGTCAAATCCACCCGTGTTGGTCCCTCCAGAACTAGGGCGACCGTTGATTCTATATTTGACAGTTTTGGACAATTCATTTGGTTGTGTATTGGGTCAACATGACATCATTGGCAGGAAGGAGCAGACCATATATTATCTCAGCAAGAAGTTCACACCGTACGAGGTCAAGTACACTCATCTTGAGAGGACATGTTACGCCCTAACTTGGGTGGCACAGAAGCTGAAACATTATTTGTCATCTTACACTACCTATCTCATATCTCGTTTGGATCCATTTAAGTATATCTTTCAGAAGCCTATGCCCATAGGGAGGCTTGCAAAGTGGCAGATCCTGGTCACAGAGTTTGACATTGTCTACGTGACTCGAACTGCAATGAAAGCACAGGCCTTGGCAGACCATTTGGCCGAGAACCCGGTTGATGAAGATTATGAACCTTTGAAAACTTATTTCACTGATGAAGAGGTGATGCACATTTATGAGTTAAAACAAGTCAAGAAGCCGGGGTGGAAACTTTTCTTTGACGGGGCTGCAAACATGAAGGGCGTAGGGATAGGAGCAGTACTTATTTCTGAAATAGGGAAGCACTACCATGTTACGGCTCAGCTTCGTTTTTACTGCACCAACAACATGGATGAGTACGAGGCATGCATTCTGGGTTTGAGGTTAGCTGTGGATATGGGTGTCCAGGAAGTCTTGGTCTTGGGTGACTCGGACCTTCTGGTGCACCAAATTCAGGGAGAATGGGAAACACGGGATATGAAACTCATAGCATACAGACAATGTTTGCATGATCTTTGTCAACGGTTTCAGTCAATAGAATTCAGGCATATCCCAAGGATCTATAATGAAGTAGATGATGCTTTGGCTACTCTGGCGTCAATGTTATATCATCCGGATAAGGCTTATGTGGACCCTTCGCAGATTCAGGTTTGTGATCAGCATGCTTACTGTAATATGGTAGAAGAAGAACTTGATGGGGAGCCATGGTTCCACGATATCAAAGAATACCTCCGGATGGGGGTATATTCGGTACATGCCACAGGTGATCAGAAAAGAACAATTCGACGATTGGCAAGCTGATTTTTCTTCAGTGGAGGGGTGTTATACAAAAGAACTCCAGATCTTGGATTGCTAAGATGCATAGATGCCAGACAGGCCATAGTTATCATGACTGAGGTACACTCCGGAGTTTGTGGACCGCATATGAGTGGGTACGTTCTACCAAAGAAGATTCTTCGAGCAAGTTATTACTGGCTCACTATGGAGCGAGATTGCATCAGTTTTGTGCGCAAGTGTCATCAGTGTCAGGTGCACGGAGATTTGATTCATTCCCCACCATCTGAATTGCATACCATGTCGTCACCATGGCCCTTTGTTGCTTGGGGCATGGATGTCATTGGGCCAATCGAGCCAGCAGCATCAAACGGACATAGGTTTATCCTGGTAGCCATTGATTATTTTACCAAGTGGGTTGAAGCGAAAACATTCAAATCTGTGACCAAGAAAGCAGTGGTCGATTTTGTGCATTCAAATATCATCTGTCGGTTTGGGATCCCGAAGGTAATCATCACGAACAATGGCGCTAATCTCAACAGTCATTTGATGACAGAGACATGTCAGCAGTTTAAGATTATACATCTCAATTCCACCCCATACCGCCCTAAGGCGAATGGAGCAGTCGAGGCAGCCAACAAAAATATAAAGAAGATACTTCGAAAAATGGTGGAAGGTTCTAGACAGTGGCATGAGAAGTTACCTTTCGCATTGTTGGGTTATCGCACTACTGTTCGCATTTCAGTAGGGGCCACTCCTTATTTGTTGGTGTATGGCACAGAGGCAGTAATACCCACAGAAATTGAAATCACATCCCTTCAGATTGTCGCTAAGGCAGAAATTGATGACGTTGAATGGGTCAAAACCCGCTTGGAGCACTTAAGTCTGATTGATGAAAAGAGATTGGCAGCAGTATGTCACCAATTGTACCAATAGAGAATGGCGAGAGCATATAACAAGAAGGTACGTCCACGGAAGTTCGAAGTGGGTCAGTTAGTGTTGAGACGTATCTTGCCTCATCAGGTTGAAGCAAAAGGAAAGTTCGCCCCAAACTGGCAGGGGCCATTTGTCGTAACTAGAGTGTTGTCCAATGGCGCATTATATTTGACAGATGTGGAAGGGAAATGTGTGGGAATGGCTATCAATTCCGATGCAGTCAAGAGATACTATGTATGATTTCTTTGTTTGTTTGTACTTGTTTGTACTTGGCATTTTTGAAGATTGAAATGACGAAGGCGTTTTGTTCTGCTATCTAAATACTTTATCCCTCGTCACCCCTTTTGAGCCTTATTTATTTTCTTTCTTACCCCTCCTTCGGAATCAGTAGCAAAGATCAGAAGCACAAGCGTGAAAGATAAGTAAAGGAAATAGAGAAAAGAAAAGAACAAAAGGGAGAGGAGAAAAATAAAAATTGAAGAAAAGAAAAAAAAAGCGAAGACAAAGAAAAGAATGAAAAGAAAAAGAGAAAAAAACAACAGAAAGAGAAAAAAAAGAAAAGAGAGAAAGAAAAGAAAGAGAAAAGAGAAAATCACAACAACAAAGTAATTCCTATGACATGAACTACGTTCGACCTGATTCCTTTAAGGATATGTAGGCAGTCTCACGGTTCGGTCTCATCAAATAAAAATCCAAAAATCCCCCAAGCAAGAAAACTGGGGCAGAAGTCGTGGTTATTGTGAGAAATTTGATTCCGAAAGTTGTATTTTTAACCCATTTGAATTGTTTTGAGCCTTTTATACCCTTTCTTTCTAACCCTGTCCAAAATCACACATTACGGTCCAAAGGAAGACCTTCTGATCAGTCTTTGAGAAATGTCAAATCGAGAAGGTGAAGGTAATTCATGCTAGGGGCAACGCTCTGGTTCAAGCAGGAAAAATAAAATGAGAGAGTCTTATTGGTGAAAACCTTCACAGGCACCGTAAGGCGACTGGAGTTGAGAGAAATAAAATGAGAGGGTCTTATTGGTGAAAACCCTCACGGGCACCTTGAGGCGAAAGTGAGTTGAAAAGTCAATAATTGATAAAGGCCTGTTGGTGGAAAACTATTTCAAAGCACCGCAAGATGAACAAGGTCAAGGTTTGGGTAAAGTAATCAGGTCATGGAAATTCTGAGGCGACAAAGTACGGCAATTGAAAGTTGATTGGTTGGACAGATTGGGCCAATTAATCCAAAATGCATGTCATGATCATTGGTACCAGTTGTTCCACTCAGATAAGTTTCTTTTTCTTTTTCCCTTTGTAGCAGTTATCTGGCTTTGGATTCTTCTTATCCTTAACCCGCAAAGTCATTGCATTTCATTTTCTTTTGGGTTTATTTGTCTAAGAGGTTTTAATGTCAGTTTTGTCCCAAGTAAGTGGAAAGGAGTTTCAAAGCTCACTACCAACTCCCAAAATTGCAAATCACAATGTGGTCAGAGCATACTAAAGAAGCACGATGTAAGGTGAGGTACAAGGAATCACCGGAAGTTTCATCGGTGGAATGGTCCGGTAACGTCATGGGGAGAGGCAAAGGTTCGGATAGAGGGGTTAGGGGTTGAGATAGCAATACGGTTATAGAACACTCGGTTCGTCAAAGGTCATGGGATTTGATAGTCAGCCAGAAAGTCAAAGCGGTCCAGGGCCAGTTCGGGAAAGCCATTCAGAACAAAACAATACAGTGGAAAGATCTTCAGCAAGAATGCCATCAGCTAACCACCACTTTAAACTGACAAAATTTTCTTTGATTGAAACAGGAGCAGAAAATTTGTTTGCTTCGGAGAAACTCTCCACAGGGGAAAGAGCAAGCATCAAAATAGGTTTGACCATAAACTTTCAGGACCCTCCTGGAAAATGGAACCTAGTTTAAATATTCAAAAATAGCAAAATCAAGCATAAATGCATCCTAAAGGAATATAAGTTGGCTTAGAAGTTTGCATGTTCGAGATAGGATTCAATTAGGAGTTTTCAGGACCCTCCTGGATAATGGGATTTAATTTTAAAAATTCCAGGACCCTCCTGAATAATGGGACTTAGTTTAAGATTTCATTTAGATAACAACATTTAGCGTAAGTTCTGCTGTAGGGTAGTATAATTCAGCCGTAAAAGTTGTCACTCTTAAGATAAGACTTGATGTTTGATTTTTCAGGACCCTCCTGGATAATGGGATTTAGTTTTTAAATTCTCAGGACCCTCCTGGATAATGAGATTTAGTTTTAAGGTTTCAGGACCCTCCTGGATAATGGGATTTAATTTTTTGTTGTCAGGACCCTCCTGGATAATGGGATGTAGTTTAAGACTTTCTTAGATAACAAGATGTAGCAGGAGTAACACCTTTAGAAGATATGATTTAGATTTTTAAAGCCGTCATTTAACTAGGAGTTTTCAGGACCCTCCTGGATAATGGGATTTAGCTTTCAAATTCATAGAGATATTTGGTAACATGATTCAATGCTCCCAGCATCAAACCGGGGCATACATTTTCTTTGTTTTGTCTATTTTGTGAAAATCAGGCGCCCACCTGGAGAACAAGGGAATACAGTTCAAGTTTTTGGCAATCAGGCGCCCGCTTGGAGAGCAGGGAATACATTTCAAGTTGAAGTCAGGAGCTCGCCTGGAAAGCAGGGAATATATTTCAAGCGTAGCAGTCAGGAGCCCGGCTGGAGAACAAGGGAGTACAATTTAAATTTTAGATTTCAAATTCTTTGTTTTGTCTATCTTGGAGTCAGGAGCCCGCCTGGAGAACAAGGGAGTACAATTTAAATTTTAGCTTTCAAATTCTTTGTTCTGTCTGTGTTGAAGTCAGGAGCCCGCCTGGAGAATAGGGAGCACTTTCAAGTTGACGTCAGGAGCTCGCCTGGAAAGCAGGGAATACTTTCAAGTCAGCAGTCAGGATCCCGCCTGGAGAATAAGGGAGTACAATTTAAGTTTAGCATTCAAACTCTTTGTTTTGTCTATTTTTGAAGTCAGGAACCCGTCTGGAGAGAAGGGAGTACTTTCAAGTCGAAGTCAGGAGCCCGCCTGGAAAGCAGGGAATACTTTCAAGTTTAGCAGTCAGAAGCCCGCCTGGAGAACTAGGGAGTACAATTCAAAGTTTTTGTTTTTCGAAATTCTTATTGATATCCAGTAATGTGATTTGTTCTACACTTACACATGGGCCTAGCCACCAAACTGGGGCAGAAAAATTTTCTTTGGTTTGTCTATGTTGAAGTCAGGAGCCCGCCTGGAGAGCAGGGAATATATCTAAAGTCAAAGTCAGGAGCCCGCCTGGATAGCATGGGAATACATTCAAGTTCAACGATCAAGAGCCCGCCTGGATAGCATGGGATTGCATATCAAGTTCAGCAGTCAGGCATCCACCTGGAGAAAGGGAAACATCTCAGTTTACAATTCAAGGCGGCAACAAAGGAGTTTTACCGAGAGAATTCAAGGCAACAAGAAACACACGATCAAGTTTCAAGATCTAGATAGGATTTTGTAAAGCATAGATCATAGTCTAGTCTATCTTCTTTTATTTTTGACATGGTGTAATAAGGGGTTCAGTGAGCAGCAGCAACAACAACAGTAAAATCACAGCTCCATGGTAGTCCCAGCTACCAGACATTCCTGAACTACACTGACATGATTCCTTTTTAGAAAAGGATATGTAGGCAACCTCGGAAGCAGGGTGAGATCAAATGTCTTTTAAAATGCTTCCTACGGAGTATTCAAACGGGTAAAAATCGCTCGTATCCGCTCACTTTATCTTTGCATGAAAACTCTTCGTGTTTTCGAGCAAAGAGGGGCAGTTGTGAGCACGTGATTTTTGCCCTATATGAATTACTCCAACAAATTCAAAACAAAATAATTTCTCTCAGCGTTTGCAATTTTGTTGGATTTCGTGGCATTGTTTGCTAATTATTTGTATTTGTCTGTGCACGTTTATTTTTAATTCGTGAAAATACAAAAAATATGTTGCATCTGTATTGAGGATTTAATTTTATATTTTTAGATTAATTAGTAAATTAGTTTGTTTTATAAAAAATGAAAATCATAAAAAATAATTCATTTTGCATTTTTAATTTTTAGTTTTGAATTGTGTAATTTTTCTTTAAGTTTAGGATTTAACTAATTATTGTAAATACCATGATGAGTGATTAATCTAATTGGGTAGGTTAGTTTGGTTTAAAAATTATTATTAATTAATTTAGGATTTATTTTAATTTTAGAAAAAGAAGAGAATTGTGAAATTGAAAAAGGAAAAAGAAAGAAATGAGAAGATCCAGATCTGGGCTAAAACCCATTTAATTGTCCCTAGCCCAAACAAAATGTGTTGATTTGATCCTGGTTTGTTTATGAGCATGTTTAAGTTGAATTTGTGGCTTAAAATTCAGAATGTTTAGCTGATTGCTATGTGCTTGAACAGTTAAAATGTAGAAGCAAAAAAATGTTAGTCTAATTTCATGTTTCATATAGTCTTTGATGATTGGCATTTAATGGGTTACGTACAATTGCTGGTTTCAAAAGGTGGGCCTAAGGCTGGCCCATTTAATGAGAGTTCAATCTCCGACTCGAGGGAATGATACTATGCCTTTGGGCGTTCATTCTCTCATTGTAATTGGGCTCGTTTTGGGCCCAAGTATGAAGGCATTCGCAAAATGGGACTCAGACCCGCTTCGTCTTTGGTGAGCCCGGTTTTCCCGTTAATTATCTGCGATAGCCCAAGTCATTTGTTTAAATAATTGAACCTTTTCTTTAACGCAAGCCCTTTAGCTAGTTCGCATAAAATCCCAATTCTCTTAGTATTTAGTTAATTGGATTCCGTTAATTGGGTGAGGTGTGCCATAGTAAATAACATCAATAGTTTATGGCCCTCAAAAGCTTAGTTCGAGCTTCCTTTAAAATCTGAATCGAAGTGTGTCCTGCCAAATAAAATCTCAAATGTGTGGCCCTCATTTAATTATTTCTTTTTAAAAAAATCTTTAGAATTCGAAGCGCACCATTTAGCAAATCTCCATGGCCCTCGCAAAGTTAAGAACGCGTAGCTGCTTTAGGCACGTTATTTTAATAATTTACCTTCCTAAACTCGGGTGTGCATTTCATGTGACCCAAAATAAATCTTAAAATGTTGAATAAAATGGGTTTAGGATTGCGGGTGCATTTCATGTGGCACGATCCAAAGACGTGTTTTAAACGACGTTCAATCTTCCTTAAACTAATTAAAAGCGGTTTAAAGTTAAAATTTGCACATAGGTTCAAAGTGTTTAAAATCAAATAATAGGCCAACCATAGTAGTTGAGCGACTGTGCTAGAACTATGGAACTCGAGAATGCCTAACACCTTCTCCCGGGTTAACAGATTTTCTTACCCGAATTTCTGGTGCGCGGACTGATAAATAGAGTCAATATTTTCCTCGATTTGGGATTTAAACCGGTGACTTGGGACACCATAAATCTCCCAAGTGGCGACTCTGAATTGTAAATAATTAATCCTGTTTCGATTGTCCTTTAATTGAAAAAACTCCTTTAAGCCCTTTTGGGGTGTAGTGAACAGGGAGGTGTGACATCTCTATGCTCATTCGAGGATGAACGAATGTTTAAGTGTAGGAGGATGTGACGACCCGTCCGGTCGTCTTAAGAATTTATGCCCCGATCCTCTATTAACTACTTTCCCTAAGTTTATTTCTGCTATTTTGATTTGCCGGGATGTTCAGTTTTGAATTTTGGAGAGTTTTGGGACACTTAGTCCATAAATGAGAGCTTAAGTGTTGGAAAGTTGACCGTAGTTGGAATAGTGTGAAGACGGCCTCGGAATAGAAATCTGATGGTTCTGTTAGTTCCGTTGGGTGAATTCGGGCTTAGGGGCATGTTCGGATTGTGTTTTGGAGGTCCATAGCTAATTTAGGCTAAAAATGCCGAAATGTTGAATTTTGAAGTTTCTAGATCGATAGTGAGATTTTGATCCGAGGGTCGGAATGGAATTCTGGAACTTGGAGTAGCTCTGTAGTGTTGAATGTGACATGTGTGTAAAATTTTAGGTCAATTAGACGAGGTTTGATAGAATTTTTGATCGAAAGCGTATTTTTAGAGTTTTTGGGATTCTTAGGCTTGAATCCAATGAAAAATAGAAGTTTTGACGTTATTTTGAGCGTTCCGAAGGTTGGAACAAGTTTGAATGAAGTTATGGGATATGTTGGTAGATTTGGTTGAGGTCCCGGGGGCCTTGAGATGATTTCGGATGGTTGACAGAAAGCTTTTTGGAATTTTGGAATTGCAGCTTCAGCTGTTCTTCTTTCATAACCGCACCTGCGAGTGTGGGATCGCAGGTGCAGAGCCGCAGAAGCGGCGGATCTATCGCATAAGTGGAAATGGGGAAGTTCATCAGGGACCGCAGAAGTGGTAGGATTTCCGCAAGAGCGGCACCACATATGTGGATGGGGAGTCGCAGATGTGGAAGATTGGTTTAAGTGAGAAGCCGTAGATGCAACCCGTGTTCCGCAAAAGCGGGACCGCATATGCGGTAATAGTTGGGCAGAAATATGAAATTTCGAGGGTTTGGTTTCAAAAGTTGGAAATTCAATTTAGAGCTCCCGTTTTGAGAGGGAATTGAAGAGGAGATCATTGGGTAACAATGCTTTAACCCTTTCTAGTTATATTCCATCAATCTATAGTTAGTTTCATCATTTAATTTCGGATTGGAGATGAAAATTGGGGAAAAGTTGGAAGAAAGTTCTTAGACCTAGAATTCGACTTTTGATTGGAAAGTTGACCTTAGATTTGGATAATTTTGGTATGCATGAACTCGTGAGAGTATGAGGATTCTGAAAATATAAATTTTACCCGATTCCGAGATGTGGGCCCGAGGGGTGTTTTGGTTATTTTACCTAATTTCGCGTATTAGCTTAGAATTTCTTTGTAGAATCAGTTACTTGAAGTGTTATTTACATTATGAAATTGAATTGAATAGATTTGGGCCATTTGGTGTCGAGTACTCATGGCAAGAACGTGGTTTCGAGTTGATTATTGAGCCGGTTTGAAGTAAGTGGCTTGTCTAACCTTGTGTGGGGGACTTTCCCCTTAGGATTGGTATTGTGATAATTTAAATGCCTTGTACGTGAGGTGACGAGTGCGTACTTATGCTAATTATTGAAGATCTTGTTTTCATTAAGTAACTTTAATTGCACTTTCCCTTTCTATTTATTCTACTTGCACTTTTAAACCTGCTGTTAGTTAGAGAAGTATGTCTAATTGACTTAACTGCTTTATTTGCTTTAACTGCCTTATTTGTATTACGTGAAGCATGCTAGGTTAGAATTGTCTGTGTTACCTTGTTATGAAGTTGATTTTGTAAGCACGTGATTTTTGCCCAATATGAGAATTACTCCCCAAAAATTCAAAAATAAAATAATTTTCCTTGGTGTGCAATTTTGTGATATTTTGTGATATTTTGAATAATTATTTGTATTTGTCTGTGCATGTTTATTTGCTAAATTAATAAAAAATACAAAAATATATCGCATTTTGTATGTAGGATTTAATTCTATAATTTGTTATTAATTAAGTTTGTTTACAAAAAAATAAAAATTTACAAAAATAGGCATCGTTTGCATTTTTAGCATTTAATGTCCAAATATACAATTTTATGCTTAATTATTACTTAATTGTGCGTTAATTGTTATTGGAAGTTAATTTGCACTTTTATAACTTAATTTAGTTCTTAATAATAATTTAAGTATTTTTATAATTTAGTTTTAGAGAAATAAAAAGAAGAAAAGAGAGCGAAAATATAAAGAAAGTCGGAATTGGGCCTCTTCTTCGATTTCAAGCCACAGGCCCAAAAAGTGGCCCAATCTTCCCAAACGACCCAGTCCATTTCAAACCGGGTCAACCCGGTCCATAACCCAACACCCCCTATCTTGCATTTCAAAAAAAAAACAAAGCAAAACAAAACAAAACAAAAAAAAGAAAAGGAAGAAAACCCTAAAAAATCCCTCTCTCTCATCCCCCCCCCCCTTCTCTTTCTCTCTTTTCTTCTTCTTCTTCAAGCATCCAAACACCCCATCCATGGCTGCCCTTCCCCCACCTCTTCTCCTTCACATACACACACACAACCACGGCAACACAACACACACACACCCGCCGCCCGTGTTTCTTCTTCTTCTTCAAGATCGCGAGTGTTTCTTCTTCTTCAAGTTCACATTGATCGTTGCTTCTTCTTCTTCCTCACTTCATGATGCTGCGTGACTGCTTCGTCCAGCATCTACTGCTGCTCACGTTTTGCATTGCTGCTGCCCCGTCCGGCATTGCTTTCACGGTTGTCTGCTACCTCTCCTTCAAGCTCTTCGTTTGTCCGTTCGTGATCGTCTTCGGCGTCAAATGATTTTGGTGCGATATTTGTTTCCGGGCAGATTTGTTTCCGTTCAAGTTCGTCATTGTTTCGATCCGATTAGTGGGTTTTTGAGTTTCATTTTTTGCCCGTAATTTGTTTGATATTTTTCGGATCCAAAATCGATAAATGATTCAATTCTTGTTTTGTTTGTTCATCATTGAAATAATTTTTTTTAGTTTGTTTATATGTTTGGTTGGTTTAATTTTCAGATTCAAATGAAAATTTAATTAATTGATTTTCAGTTTATTTCATGTTAATTTAATTTTTGCAAAAAAAAGGAATTGTTAGTTTAGGTTTAATATTGTTAGATTTAGTTTAAATCGCTTGAATCCGTTGTTTGTTTAATATAGATTTCATTCATGATCATGTATCTTTGTTATATTTTTTTTGTTGGATTTAATTAAGAAAGATTAATTGATTATTTGAAGATTAGTGATTTGAATATGTTTATTTGTTTTGTTTAAGTTCAATTCGAAATTTGAATAAAGTTTGTTATTGTGGTTGAATCTTTTCATTCATGTTCATACTTTATTTGATTGATCTTGAATCCGAAATTTGTATAGTTTGATTTTCTTATTTCTTGTTTATCATTTGTGATTATTTCTTGAATTGGTCTCATAATCTTGTTTAAAGTTTAATATAAGAATTGTTTGTTGTAATGTTGTTAGAGTTGATTTTAAGTTCAATATTATTGAATTTAAGAATCTAAATATACTTGTTTGATTGTTGTTGTTTAAATCCGAAAAATAGGTTTGTTGTTGCTAAAAATATTGTTCAATCAAATTTTAGTTGTTCTTGGTTGTTCAATTTGTGTTCATGTGATTTGTTGTTGAAATGTTGTTAAAATCATGTTCATGTGATATTGTTGTTATGATGTTCATCCGTGTTCATATTGTTGTTTGAACATTGTTAGAAATTGATCATATTGTCTATATTTTGGTTAAGTTTGATTAATTGATGTGTTATAGCTGATGGGTAGTTTGGTAAATTTGTAATACGTTCAGGGGTAGTTTGGTAATTTCAGTAAGGTCGGAAGGGGTAGTTTAGGAATTGTACATTTTGTAATTGTTTATTTGAAGCATGGGGGACAAAATGAAATGGGGTGGGTTGTGATATGATTATTTAATATAAAGGGGGGACAAGATTTAATTTAAAGGGGAATCTTGCATTATTTTAAATGAAGCATTGGGGACAAAATGAAATGGGGTGGTGTGATATGTTTATTTAATGTAATGGGGATGAGTGGAAAGATAATGGGTTGGGTAGAGAAAAGTATGGATTTTAATTAATTGAAAGGTTTATGGGATGGGTTATATATGTGAGGTCTTGAAATCAAAAAATATAGACAGAGAGATAGAGAAAAAATACACAGATACGAGAGAGAGAAACAAATCTGAAAATAAGAGAGAGAAAAGGGCTGAACATTTAAGAGATAGAAAATTCCGAAAAATATTTAAGCTTTCAAAAAATAAAAATAAAAACTAAAAAAAATATTCTGCTTTCTTTTGTTGTTTGAAATCAGAATTAATTGTTGTTTCATCAAAGCTGGAAGATTTTGTTTTTTTTGGATTACTACTCCACTGGTTTGTTACTGTTGCTGGGCTATTGTTGCTGTGTTGTACTGATTTTACTGCTGCTGCTGATACTCATATTCATTTTCTTTTGCTTCCAATATCAGGTACACAACTGAAAAGCTGGTTATTGTAATCCGAAATATGAAGCATGAATACATATGAAGAATGAAAATTTGAAGTTTTAATTTCGTTTTTTTTCTTTGTTTCTTTTGTTGATTGTATTTAAGCTATTTCATGAATTACTAAATAATAGCTGGAATAAGAAAATAATATCATAAGTTAGTCTGTAATAAATCAGTTCGGCAAAACAGGTTAATTCACTAGCTATGAAGGCTTCAAGATTGTAGGTTGATCATGAACAAGTAGCTAAATTTAGTTAAAACATGAATTTAAATTAAACATCGTAAATTAGGCATTAAGGCATGACTTGAGCTTAAGCAAGATTAGAAGAACGTTTAAGTCTAATAAACTTTCTAATAAGCTTTAGTAATTATGGTTAAATCTAGTTTCAAATGATTGTGAATAATTAATCTCAATAATATTTTTTTTAAAAAAATAATAATAACAATGCTGAGTTTTAATCTAGCTATATTTGTTTATTTTGAATATTAGTTGTTGAATTTTTATTTTATTTTAAATTTCGAAATTAAGAGTAATTTTTTTTTCATCAATATTTGTATTAACCAAGCAATTAGCATGTCATGTTTCTTAAAATTATAAAAGCTAGTAATTAATTAGGATTTTTCTTTCTTTATTTTAGAGACTAATTTTTATAGAAAAAATGTAGTCGCTTTAAGATTTGTCCATTTAAAATAAATGAGATGAGCCTCGCTTAATGAAATGTATAGATTTCGGGGCCCTCAATAAATGTACAGTTAATTGCTTAGAATTAGGGAGGAGCCGTTTTAGCAAATTTCACGGCCCTACCCAAAATAATGACACGCTAGTCGCTCTAGACGCGTATTTAATAATGTTATTTCCTTAAATACGGGTGTGCATTTATGTAACCCAAATCTAAATCTCAACGGAGTCGAAATGTGTCGATAACCACGGGTGCAATTGATTGCGACGTGATTTGAAATACGTTTTCACAATGTTGCAATTTTTCGTAAAATACTAACAATAAATAAAAAGAATAATAAAAGCGGCTAAGGGATAAAATTTGCACATAAGTTTATAATACGTATTATATTAGATAATCAAGCCGAATATAACAGTTAAGCGACCGTGCTAGAACCACGGAACTCGGGAATGCCTAACACCTTCTCCCGGGTTAACAGAATTCCTTATCCGGATTTCTGGTGCGCAGACTGTAATACAGAGTCATTCTTTTCCTCGATTCGG
This sequence comes from Nicotiana tabacum, assembly GCF_000715075.1. Lineage (NCBI taxonomy): Eukaryota > Viridiplantae > Streptophyta > Magnoliopsida > Solanales > Solanaceae > Nicotiana > Nicotiana tabacum. The sequence continues at coordinate 139,719,622 of NC_134087.1, read as the reverse complement.
GATTAAAATAGGTGACTTGGGACACCCTAAATCTCCCAAGTGGCGACTCTGAAATAAAGAAATAAATCCCGTTTCGACTGTCCTTTAATTGGAAAAAACTCCTGTACCCTCGCGAGGGCGGAAAAAGGAGGTGTGACAGCTCTGGCGACTCTGCTGGGGATGATAACCCAGAACCACTAGTTCAGGGTTCAAGAATTCGAGCTTAGAATAATTGTTATATTTGGCTTTATTATCTGATATATATTGCATGTTCTGACATAACATACTAAATGTTGTCTTTTACCGCTTTGATATTATCTGAACTGTATATAAACTGTGCCGAAACCCTTCTCTTCTTACCTCCGGGGAGAAGCTCGCTGGTCGAGGCTCCCTATTCTGTTAGTGTCAATACCTGAAATAAGAAAGAGGACGGATAAGTTACGAAGCCGGATGGCCTTTTGGTTCCCGGTAAGTTGCCCCCTCCTCGACTCGAGTTGTCCGCTCGGGTACACAGTCTAGAACATATACCCAGGTTATAAACCTAGTATAACGAAACCTCATGCCGGATCCCTAATAGGAACGATTATTTGCATCACGTTACATATGACTTAGGGGACTCAACACAGGGGTTGGGTCCGTCTAGGACTAGCAACCTGAAATGAAAAGACCATTATGATGCATCCTACTTGCTCTGTACATATATTTGTTCCGAACTTGCATGTTGACCGGTTTCTGAATCTCGGGAATGTTGGAAAATTGAAAAAAAAAAGAAAAAAAAGGGAAAAAGAATATATCAGTTAGGGAGTTAATTGATTATTTTAGAAAAAATCAATGACCAATTACTGGCGAAACTCTGCCGAAATTTTGAAAAAAAAAAGGGAAAATATTTTATTTTGTTTTACTAAAAAATATATAAAAAAAAAGTCTTTTATTATTTTTTTTTCCGGAAAAATAGATTGTTTTATTGTTTGTTGAAAATGAAAAAAAAATCGTTATTTTGTCTTTTTCAAAAATAGAAAAGGAAAATAGATTGTCTTGCCAGGAAAAAAATAAAAATGAAAAAGAGTCATGTTTTAAAATAGTTCGGTTAATTTGACCGAACTACGCGGGTTTGATTCTCACCGGATGTGAGATACGTAGGCAACCCTCATCGGGTCCAACCCCCTTTTTGCTAAAAAAAAAGCCAAAAAACAAATAAATAAATAAAAAAAAACATGTCAAGAATTTTAATTTTGCCATAAATAAGTCGGGTGGTGTCCAACCTCCCCTTTTGCTAATAATAGCAAAATATATATGTCAAATTTCTAAGAAGTCGGGTGACGCTGTTTTATGAAGACATAGCTGAATGTTCCCGAAGGGGACGCCGGAAGGCTGACTTTGCATAAACAGCCACATTTGGGTCATATTTAAGATTTGGTCCAGTTGACCCACACAGCCTTAAAAATCTTCGTCCCCGAGACGTTGAAAGGCTGTGTTTGCAATAGTGAGTTTCCTAATTTGAAAAACGATAAAAAAAAGAGTCATAAATAAGTCAGGTGATGTTGTTATGTCATAAATAGCCAAATATTCCCAAACGGGGCACCGAAGGGCTGACTTTGCATAAACAACCACCTTTGGTCGTATTTTGATTTTTGACCTTCACAGCCTTAAAATTTTTGCCCCTGAGGCGCAGGAAGGCCGTGTCGCAATATCGGGTCTTTTATCTAAAAATATTAGAATTAAGAATTGAGTTCTTCATTTAAAATATAGGGTTAATTTTGAGTCGATAATATAGATAGTAGTTTTTGGAGTTAAATAAAAGTTTTCTTTTGCTTAAACGCTTTAATAAATGTGCAGGATGAGCACAACAATAAATGAGCCTTTTTCAATAATGACCAAAATCCCTTTTGAGCTGCAATTGTGGTGGAATGATTTGGGCAAAGAAGGGCAAGACGAAGTGAGAAAATATTTGAAAGACCTTCCGGATTTATTAGACATTCAGCCTCGGGGGATATCATCAGGGCATTGGTCGCCCATTGGGATTCGGCACATAATGTGTTTCATTTTTCAGACATTGAACTCACCCCAACAATAGAAGAAATAGCGGGGTACATTGGAAGTGACCAAGCTCCATTGAGATTCAAATACTTGATTGCTCCTAGAGCCATTACCATACATCGATTCCTGGATTCCTTGAAAGTACCCCGGACAGTTCATCACCCAGATTTTGCAAAGGGTTTCTGCAGTTTCCGCTTCGTGTATGATAGATATGGACATGTGGGCGGGTTCAATAATCCAGACTTTAAGCTTTGCAGCAGAAATAGCCGACAAAAATGGGAGAAACACAGGCGAGTGGCATTTATGGTAGCTTTTTGGGTCTCGTAATATTCCCAAGGAAAGATGGTAATATTGATTTGAAAATAGCAGGCGTCGTCAGTACTTTGCAAACCATGGGGAAAAGCACTTTAGCACCTATGATTGTGGCTGATATCTTCAGAGCTCTCACTGCGTGCAAAGCTGGGGGCAAATTTTTTGAGGGATGTAACTTATTGTTGCAAATATGGATGATTGAGCATTTGTGCCCGCGCTCTCAGTTATTGAGTTATGGCTCGGCTGAGAAAACTTGTATAGGGGAATTTTGTACGAGAATCAAAAGGGTTGGTCTACCTGAAGGAGTCACAGCTTGGGCATTATTATTTCGGAACCTCGAGGCTAGCCAGATACAGTGGGTGCTTGGATGGTTGTCTGTCGAGGAAGTCATATATATGCCAGCAGCCCGACCGCATTTTTTGTTAATGGGACTCAAAAGCATACAACCTTATGCACCATATCGGGTTCTGAGGCAACTCGGTAGATATCAAGTAATACCGAGAGATGAAGATTTAAGTACCCAAGTGATCAAAATTAGTCCTGACGGTCGATTCCCCGAGGAAGAGGTTCGTCAAATTTGGAGTGAGTGTCAATATCTGATGGCAAACACTTGTGTGTCTGATAGGGTCAGAGGGGAAATTGCTCCAGGGTATCACGAATGGTTCAGAGGTGACGTGGCATATGGAAGACCGGCTAAAAGACCTCATCTCGAAGATTTCGCCAAGTCGTCCCAAGAGCAGTGGGATTGGTTAGCAAAGGAAGAAAGCTATCGGGTTGAGATTGGTAAATTAAAGCAACAAGTCGAGAGTCTGAAATTCGAGAGCAGTGTACAGGTTGCCGAGGATCAAGGTGAAAAGAATAGACTAGCCAGAGAAAATGACGCTCTTAAAGCCCAAGTCCGACAGTTGAAGATAACCATCGATAAGCAACCGAGGAGCTGATCCGATGAACAATTGGTAAAAAGATTGGAAAGCGAAGTCAGAGAATGGCGGGATGAGCTAGGAAAAGCTGAAAATGTCATGGCAGAACTCAAAGCACAATGGGCAACAAGAACTGAAGAGCGTCGCCAATACTTGAATCAGTTGAAGAGGGACCATGAGAAAATTGTTGCCAATTTAAAGAGAAAAGTAGTTGCCCTTGAAGGTAGAGCGGTTAGGCAGGCTAGAGACTTCGAAACTGAGAGCGGACATTGTTACAACTTGTTAGCCCAAATGGAGGCAGAAGTGCAACAGCTGCAAGACCAGCACTTGCAAGACTCCCGAGCTTTAAAGACGTGCAGCGATCAGATAAGACGCTTGCTCATAGAAAAGAAGCAAACAAAAGACAGGATTAGAGCCATTGCTCATGCTATTGTCAGGAGATGTCGGGTTTGTGAAGACATGACCCGTACTACTTTTATCTCAGCAGTGATGATCTATGTGAAGCGAACCATGAATGAGTTAGAGCAGCTTGAAAGGGATTTGGATCCTAGACCCGCGGCGAGGACGAACGACGCCCCGCGAATACCTAAGTTTGAAGCACTAGAATATGCATAGTCCGTGTCTTTGAGTGTCTACCATGTCGAGTCAGTCTTTTGTACGTCCGGATTGAGTATGTTTGCAGCTTAGAGTTTTTGTTTGCTTTCAGATTACGTTTGTTAGTTTCTTTCCAAAACAAAAGATGTCGAGTTTGTAAGAGTCTGTTTATTAATGAAAGTTGAGCATTTTATTTCCACCCATATTTTTACATTTATCTGCACGAACTACGCTTGGTCTGATTCGTGCGGGGTCACGATACGTAGGCAATCTCTATAAGATTCGACCGTAATTTAAAAAAAAAAAAGAATATATGTTTGTCAGAGCAAAAATAAGCTGGGATGATGCATGAGGTCAGAGCAAAAGCATGTTAGAAATGATTAACGTGCAATTACAATATCTGTTAAGACTCTAACACTGACAAGTTTGTTGTTTTTCCAATATCAGTTAGTTGTTAGAGCGTACTGGCACCGTACCATTATCAAACAAGATCAAAAGGTCCTATACCAGAAAGCATGACTGGGTCAGACAACAGCGTTGAGTCAGAAAAAACGGCCAATCAGATGCTGAAGGAAGCCCTGGAGAAAATGGAAAAAATGAGGCTAGAAATGAATGAAATGCAGATAGCCTTAGCTAGAGCCCAGAAGGGGCAAGAACTACCCGTTACTCCTACCCTCCAACCAGTACACACGCCGGAATACCCCTCTCCCGGTCCTTCAACAAGTTTCCCAAGCCATCACTATTATCAGGGAAGAGAGGCTTATGATTCCCAAGCTCCACCTCCCACTCAAAACCCTCCTCCACCAAATGTTCCCGTCTTTGTGGCACCTCCCCCAGCTCCACTACATAGATCATCCAGTGAGCCGCTATTCCAAGCTCACGACACCCAATATTACCCTCCCGAACCCACTTTCAAAGCGCCTGAGCCATATACCTCCTCTCCCCATTTTGAAATCCCGGGAGAAGTTGAGAAACCAGTTAAGAATGCAGAACAAGAGGAGGTGATTCGTAAAGTCAAAAGCCTGGAGCAATCCTTCAGGAACATGCATGGTTTAGGAAACCAAGTTAGTGTCGCATACGAATATTTGTGCCCTTTTCCTGATGTACAGTTGCCTGCGGGGTTTAAAATGCCGAAGTTTGACTTATATGAGGGGCACGGTGACCCAGTAGCCCATCTGCGTGGTTTTTGTAGCAAAATGAGAGGGGCTGGGGGAAAAGATGAGTTGTTGATAGCATATTTCGGGCAAATCCTGAGCGGGTCAGCGCTAGAATGGTACACGAGGCAAGACCCCGGCCGATGGTATACATGGGATGATTTGGCCCAGGCATTCATCAGCCATTTTCAATATAACCTCGAAATAGTCCCTGATCGTCTGTCATTGTTGAAACTAGAAAAGAAGCCTGGGGAAAGTTTTAGAGAGTTTGGTTTCCGCTGGAGGGAACAAGCTGCAAGGGTTGATCCTCCCATGCGGGAAAGTGAGATGGTAGATTACTTCTTGCAAACATTGGAACCTACCTATTTTGGTCATCTAGTGACATCTGTCGGGAAGTCGTTTAATGAAGTGGTAAAGATGGGAGCCATGATTGAAGAAGGATTGAAATCTAACAAGATCTTGAGCTACTCGGCTTTGAAAGCAACCACCCAGGCCATCCAAAACGGTACTGGTGGTGTGCTGGGAAAGAAGAAGAAAGAAGAAGTTGCTGCAGTTGAAGCTAATGTTTGGTCCAGGCACAATAACCGTCCACTCTACTACAACCAACCCAGACCCCATCACCCAAACTATCAATATACCTCATATGGTCCACCGCAACACTATTATCCACCACCAGAACCACAATTTTCTATTCACCATGCCCAGACCTACACTCAACCCCCAGTGCACTCGCAATGGCGTACACCAAGTCCCCAAAATACACAGCCACACCCACAAAACACCTATCCACCTCCCAGGGCTAACAGACCAGGAACCAGCTTCCGCCCAAACCAAGCTTTTAGAAATGAGAAGGCCCCAAACAAAAAAACATTTACCCCGCTGGGAGAATCTTACACTTCTCTTTTCCACAGATTGAAACAGTTGGGGATGTTGACCGCAGTTGAATCCAAAGCACCAAATCCTCTTCCCAGAAACCTGGACCACTCTGTTAGCTGCGAGTATTGCTCAGGGATGCCGGGGCACGATACTGAAAAATGTTGGAAGTTGAAAAACGCAATCCAAGAGCTCATTGATAATCGTCGTATTGAGGTACAGGCTCCAGAGGCCCCGAACATCAATCAAAATCTGTTACCAGCGCATTATGAGGCCAACATGATCGAACTGATACATAAGGGGGAAGAGCCTAAGAAACCTTCGCAGGTGGTTATGGTGATTCGTTCTACGGAAACCAAAGAAAAGACAGTGAGTGCAAGGCCAGTGGTTCAGTTAAAAGTAGAAGAAGACAAGCCAGTGCTAGTAATGGGAAAGGGATCGTTTGTGGCCGAGAAAAAGCAGGAGCCAGTCAAGATAGTGGTACCAAGGTCAGTATCCATGCCCGTGGTGGTCGTGAAGGGAGTCTATATAGAGCCGGTTGTCATAAAACCGGTAGTCCAGTTACCCATGGTTGATAGCAAAGCCGTACCCTGGAAATATGACAAAGTAGTGGTGACATACAAAGGAAAGGAAATTGAGGAAGAAAGTTGTGAAGCACAGGGACTGACCCGGTCAGGACGTTGTTTCGCCCCTGAAGAGTTGAGAAAAGCTAAGGGCGCAAAAGACAATCCAGTACCAGTTAAAAAAGCTGTAACGGAAGAGGAAGCAGAAGAGTTTCTGAAAAAGATGAAAGGACAAGATTATTCCATTGTTGATCAACTGAGAAAAACACCGGCCCAAATCTCGTTGTTGTCATTATTAATTCACTCTGATGAGCATTGCCGAGCTTTAATGAAGATATTGAATGAGGCTCATGTGCCTGACAAAATCTCAGTAAACCATTTAGAGACAATTGCCAACAAGATCTTTGAAGTGAACAGGATAGCATTTTCTGATGATGAATTGCCTATGGAAGGCATAGAACACAACAAGGCTCTCTATTTGACGGTCAAATGTGAAGGTTCAATGGTTACTCGGGCACTAATCGATAACGGGTCGAGCGCTAATATTTGCACGTTATCCACATTGAACAAGTTAAAGATTGATGAGGATAGAATCCGCAAAAATAGCATTTGTGTTCGAGGGTTCGATGGAGGGGGAACAAACACAGTAGGGGATATTGTACTCGAATTGACTATTGGCCCAGTCGAGTTCACGATGGAATTTTAGGTGTTGGATGCTGCAGTATCCTATAATCTTTTGTTGGGTCGACCGTGGATTCATGCGGCAAAAGCCGTGCCCTCCACACTGCACCAAATGACCAAATTCGAGTGGGACAGACAAGAAATTGTGTTACATGGGGAAGATCCCACATGCGCCGTGAATGATGCCATTGTACCCTTTATAGAGACCGAAGATGATAAGGGGCCATGGGTGTATCAGATCCTCGACACGGTTCCGGTGAGCAGGTTGCTTGAGGGTAAAAGCATGCCATGTCCTAGGGTGTCAGCTACGACCGTCATGGTAGTGTCAGAAATGTTGAATAACGGGTTCGTGCCCGGGAAGGGTTTGGGGGTTGAACTGCAGGGCATTACTCAACCTGTGTCTTTGCCCAAAATTTTGGACACCTTCGGGTTAGGGTTCAAACCAACAGCGGTAGATATCATAAAGGCCCGTAAATTGAAGAAGAAAGCTTGGGTGCTCCCTAAACCAATTCCTCGATTGTCCAGGTCCTTCGTCAGGCCGAATATCAAGAAACAGTCATTGGCAAAGATATCGGGTTCGTTAGTTGAGGCGGATGGGAATTTGGATAAGGTGTTTGAGAAAGTATTTGTTGAAGTAAACATGGTTGAGGCCGGGGAAGGGTCAAGAAGAGCAGACATACAGTACATCGGACCACGTGCTAACATCAGCAATTGGGAAGCTACTCCTCTTCCAGTTCGGAGGGAGTCGTGGTAGTGGGTTTTGTTTTCCTTTTTGTCACCTGGATTATTCCAGGGTTTGTAATCCAGTTGTTATGTTCCGTCCGTTTGGATGAGTTAAAACCTTGTTGTCTTTACGTTTAATGAAATGCAATTTTCTTCGTCCCTAATTCTCTTTCCATTTTCGTTTCTTTTCTTTGTACAGTTCTCTTTATGCTGATATCAATGACATGACATGCATGAGGAATCTTCGGCCCAGCTTTAAAAGCCAATCTAATTCAGAAGTAATAATACAAGAGGTCGAGTGTGATGATGGGATGGATTGTAATAATGATGAAGCTTATGAGGAAATTAGTAAAGAATTAAGCCACTTTGAAGAAAAACCCAAACCTAACCTAAATGACACAGAAGCAGTTAATCTAGGGGACCAAGATAACGTACGGGAAACTAAAATAAGTGTTCATTTGGATCCACAACTCAAGGAGGAGATAATTAAAGTATTGCATGAGTACAAAGACGTTTTGCATGGTCATATGATGATATGCCGGGTCTAAGCACCGATTTGGTGGTTCATAAATTGCCCACTGATCCAGCACTCCTCCCTGTCAAGCAGAAGTTTAGAAAGTTCAAAACAGACATAAGTGTGAAGATCAAAGAAGAGATCTCCAAGCAGTTTGAGGCAAGGGTCATTCAGGTTACACGGTACCCCACTTGGTTAGCCAATGTCGTGCCTGTGCCAAAGAAAGATGGCAAGACCAGGGTGTGCGTCGATTATCGAGACCTTAACAAAGCAAGCCCAAAAGATAATTTCCCACTGCCCAACATCCATATACTGATCGACAATTGTGCCAAACATGATATTGGCTCTTTTGTGGATTGTTATGCGGGTTATCATCAGATTCTAATGGATAAGGAAGATGCAGAAAAGACGGCATTCATCACGCCGTGGGGAACGTATTATTATCGGGTCATGCCGTTTGGTTTGAAAAATGCTGGGGCAACTTATATGAGGGCCATGACAACTATCTTCCATGATATGATACATAAAGAAATTGAGGTATACGTGGATGATGTGATCGTTAAGTCTAGACAGCAATCTGACCATGCCAGAGATTTGAGAAAATTCTTTCAAAGGCTTCGCAGATACAATCTTAAGCTCAATCCTGCGAAATGTGCTTTCGGGGTGCCATCTGGGAAGTTGTTGGGATTTATAGTTAGCCGGAGGGGTATTGAATTAGACCCGTCAAAGATCAAAGCTATTCAGGAGTTGACACCTCCAAGAAACAAAACCGAGGTGATGAGTTTGTTGGGAAGACTGAACTATATCAGTAGGTTCATTGCTCAGCTCACGGCAACGTGTGAACCAATTTTCAAATTGTTAAAGAAAGATGTCGCGGTCAAATGGACTGATGAATGCCAAGAGGCTTTTGATAAGATAAAGAGGTATTTGTCAAACCCACCCGTGCTGGTCCCACCAGAACCAGGGAGACCTTTGATTCTATATCTGACAGTTGTGGACAGTTCATTCGGCTGTGTACTGGGGCAGCATGATGTTACGGGAAGAAAGGAGCAGGCTATCTACTATCTCAGTAAGAAGTTCACATCTTACGAGGTCAAGTATACTCATCTGGAAAGGACATGTTGTGCCCTAACTTGGGTGGCACAGAAATTGAAACATTACTTGTCATCTTACACCACTTACCTTATATCTCGCTTGGACCCGTTGAAGTATATTTTCCAGAAACCCATGCCCACAGGAAGTCTTGCAAAGTGGCAGATCTTACTTACAGAGTTCGACATTGTCTATGTGACACGGACTGCCATGAAAGCACAGGCATTAGCCGATCACTTGGCTGAGAACCCCGTTGATGAAGATTATGAGCCGTTGAAAACTTATTTCCCTGATGAAGAGATAATGCACATTGAAGAATTAGAACAAGCTGAGAAGTCGGGATGGAAACTTTTCTTTGATGGGGCTGCAAATATGAAGGGTGTGGGAATAGGGGCAGTACATATTTCGGAAACAGATCAGCATTACCCTGTTACAGCTCGGCTTCGTTTCTACTGTACAAACAACATGGCAGAATATGAGGCGTGTATATTGGGATTGAGATTAGCTGTGGATATGGGTGTACAGGAAGTCTTGGTCATGGGTGACTCGGACTTACTGGTACACCAGATTCAAGGGGAATGGGAAACACGGGACTTGAAGCTTATACCGTATCGACAATGTCTGCATGAGCTTTGCCAGCGTTTTCAGGCCATAGAATTTAGACACATTCCAAGGATTCATAATGAGGTTGCTGACGCTTTGGCTACTTTGGCATCAATGTTGCACCATCCAGATAAGGCCTATGTTGATCCATTGCAGATTCAAGTCCGTGATCAACATGCTTACTGCAATATGATAGAAGAGGAAATCGATGGAGAGCCATGGTTCCATGATATCAAAGAGTACATCAAAGCGGGAGTGTATCCAACACAGGCCACCGGTGATCAGAAAAGAACAATTCGACGGTTGGCAAGTGGGTTTTTCCTTAGTGGAGGAGTACTGTACAAAAGAACGCCAGAGCTCGGTTTGTTGAGATGTATAGATGCACGGCAGGCCACAACTATCATGACTGAGGTGCATTCCGGAGTTTGCGGACCGCATATGAGTGGGTATGTTCTAGCAAAGAAAATTCTTCGAGCAGGTTATTATTGGCTCACGATGGAGCGAGATTGTATAAGTTTTGTGCGTAAGTGTCATCAATGCCAAATACATGGAGATTTGATTCATGCTCCACCATCAGAATTACATACGATACCATCAGAATTACATACGATGTCCGCGCCATGGCCTTTTGTTGCATGGGGCATGGATGTTATTGGGCCAATTGATCCAGCAGCATCAAATGGGCACAGATTTATCTTGGTAGCTATAGATTATTTTACCAAATGGGTGGAAGCGAAGACATTCAAGTCTGTGACCAAGAAGGCTGTAGTTGACTTCGTGCATGCAAATATCATATGTCGGTTTGGGATCCCAAAGGTAATCATCACAGATAATGGGGCTAATCTTAATAGTCATTTGATGAAGGAGACATGTGAGCAGTTTAAGATTGCTCACAGGCACTCTACTCCGTACCGTCCCAAGGCAAATGGTGCGGTTGAAGCGGCCAATAAGAACATAAAGAAAATACTCCGGAAGATGGTTGAAGGATCTAGACAATGGCACGAGAAATTGCCTTTTGCATTGTTAGGATATCGCACCACCATGCGTACCTCGGTAGGGGCGACTCCTTACTCATTGGTATATGGTACCGAGGCGGTAATACCCGCAGAAGTGGAAATCCCATCTCTGCGAATCATTGCAGAGGCTGAAATCAATGATGATGAATGGGTGAAAAGCCGTCTTGAGCAGTTGAGTTTGATCGATGAGAAAAGATTGGCATCAGTGTGTCATGGCCAACTGTACCAACGAAGAATAGCAAGAGCATACAACAAAAAAGTACGTCCAAGGAAATTTGAAGTAGGGCAATTAGTACTGAGGCGGATCTTGCCTCATTGGTCTGAGGCAAAAGGAAAATTTGCCCCAAACTGGCAAGGACCATTTGTAGTAACCAGAGTGTTGTCTAATGGAGCATTGTATTTGACAGATGCGGAAGGAAAATGTGTAGAAATGACCATCAATTCCGATGCGGTCAAGAGATATTATGTATGATTTCTTTATTTTTCTAAATGTATCTGTTCGTATTTGGCATATCTTAAAGATTGAAATGATGAAGGCATTTTGTTCTGCTATCCAAACACTCATATCCCTTGTTATCCCCTTCGAGCCTTACTTATTTTTCATGCACCTCTTTCGGAATCATCGGCATTATCAGAGAACACAAGTGTCGAACATAAAGGAAAAAAAAGGAAAGAAAAGAAAAAAAAAGAGAAAGAAAAAAAAAAGAAGAAAAGAAAAGAAGGAAAAATGAAAAAAAAAGGGAAAGAAGAGAAAACATAACAACGTAGTCTCTATGAAGTGAACTACGTTTGACTTGATCCCGAAAGGGTACGTAGGCAGCCTTACTCCAAGGTTCAGTCATACCAAATAGAAATCCAAAAATCCCCAAGCAAGAAACTGTGGCAGAAGTGGTGATTGTTATGAAAGTTGGATTCCGAAAGTTGTAATTTGAACCCATTGGAATTGTTTTGAGCCTTTTATACCTTTCTTTCTAAATCAATCCAAAAGCCTACATTACGGACCGAAGAAAGACCTTATGATCAGTTTTGAGAAATGCCAAGATGAACAGGTAGGAATAACCCACGATAGGGGCAACACTCTGGTTCGAGCAAGAAGAACAAAAATAAATGAGAGAGTCTTATGGGTGAAAACCCTCACGGGCACCGTAAGGCGACGGGAGCTGAGAGAAAAATAAATGAGAGAGTCTTGTTGGTGAAAACCTTTACGGGCACCTCAAGGCGAAGGTGAGATAAGAAATGGAAAACTGAGAAAGGTATGTTGATAGAAACCGTTTCGCGGTACCGCAGGGAAACAAGGTTAAGGTCTAGATAAATCAAACAAGTGATGGAAGTTCTGGGCAATGAGGTACGGCAATTGAGAGTTGTTTGTTTGGACAGATTGGGCTGATTAATCCAAAATGCATGTCTTGACCATTGGTACTAGTTGTCTCGTTCAGATAAGTTTCTTTTCTTTCTCTTTTCAAACAGTCATCTGGTTTTGGATTCTTCTTATCCTTAACTCAAAAATCATTTCATTTTTCTTTTGAGGGTTTTTATCTAGCTGAGATGTTTCAGTGCCAGTTTTGTTCGATGCAAGCAGAAAGGACTTCAAAGTTCACTACCAGCTTCTAGAATTGTAAAGCACAACGTGGTCAGAGCATGTCAGAAACAACTTAATGTCAAGTGGAATACAAGGAATTAACGGAAGTTTCATCGGTGAAATGATTGGGAAATGTCGTGGGAAAGGCGAAAGCTCAAATAAAAGGTCAGAAAAGTGAAATAACAGCAGGGGTGTAAAGCATTTAGGTCGCCAGAGGTTGGGAAATTTAAAAGTTGGTCAGAAAGTCAAGCAGTTCAGGGTCAGTGTGTGGAAATTAGTCAACACAAAGCAAGGCAGTGGAAGGATTTTTCAGCAAGAATGCCATCAACTAACCACTGTTTTAAACTGACGAAATTTTCTTTGATTAAGCAGGGGGAGAAAAATTAGTTGTTGAAGAGGAATTCTCCAGGAGGGAAAAACAAGCACTAATTAGGATAAATGCAAGTTGTCAGGAGTCCGCCTGGAGAACAGAGACGTATTTTTCAAGTTTGACGTCAGGAGTCCGCCTGGAGAACAGAGACGTATTTTTCAATTTTGACGTCAGGAGTCCGCCTGGAGAACAGAGACGTATTTTTCAAGTTTGACGTCAGGAGTCCGCCTGAAGAACGGAGACATACAGTTTAAATTTTAAAAGTCAGGAGTCCGCCTGAAGAACGGAGACATACAGTTTAAATTTTAAAAGTCAGGAGTCCGCCTGGAGAATAGAGACATTCATTTCAAATTTAGCAATCAGGAGTCCGCCTGGAGAACAGAGACGTACTTTTCAAGTTTGACGTCAGGAGTCCGCCTGAAGAACGGAGACATACAGCTTAAATTTTAAAAGTCAGGAGTCCGCCTGGAGAACAGAGACATACTTTTCAAGTTTGGTGTAAGGAGTCCGCCTGAAGAACAGAGACACATAGTTTAAATTTTAAAAGTCAGAAGTCTGCCTGGAGAATAGAGATATTACATTTCAGGAGTTGAAGTTGGGAGCCCGCCCATAGAACAGAGGCATACATTTCAGTCTTTTCATTTCAAGCATTGAAGTTGGGAGCCCGCCCAGATAACAGAGGCATATATTTCAGTCTTTACATTCCAAGCGTTGAAGTTGGGAGCCTGCCCAGATAGCAGAGGCATACATTCAGTCTTTTTATTTCAAGTGTTGAAGTTGGGAGCCCGCCCATAGAACAGAGGAATACATTTCAGTCTTTATATTTCAAGCGTTGAAGTTGGGAGCCCACCCAGATAACAGAGGCATACATTTCAGTCTTTTCATTTCAAGTGTTGAAGTTGGGAGCCCGCCCATATAACAGAGGAACACATTCAGCATTAATTTTCAAGTATTAAAGTTGGGAGCCCGCCCATCGAACAGAGGCATACATTTCAAGATCAAGTCACAGGACAATAAAACAGAGGGTTACAACAGGAATCCCCAGCAGAAAACAATAAAAATCCCCAGCATCAGGAAGCAGAAGGTTGCAATAAGAGGTCCCAGCAAAAACTCAAGTGCTTGTGTCGAAAGGAAGAAAAGCATCGGAAGAAAAGCACCGGAAAAAATGCAAGCAGACAAGAAAGCAAGGCAACAAGAAAAATTGCAGTATAGCCTAGCTTCTTGTTTTCTTTTAAGCAAGGTGTAACAAGGAGATCGGTAAGCAGTAGTAATAGCATGCAACAACAGTAACAATGCAGTCCCACGGTAGTCCCAGCTACCAAAAACTTCCCGAACTACATTGACCTGATTCCTGTTTAGCCCAGGATATGTAGGAAACCTTTGAAGCAAAGGTTCGGTCAAATCTTTTTCAAAAATGCTTCACACGGAATACTCGGATGGGCAAAAATCGCTCGCTTTATCTTTGCACGAAAACCCTACGTGTCTTCGGGCAAAGAGGGGCAGCTGTAAGCACGTGATTTTTGCCCAATATGAGAATTACTCCCCAAAAATTCAAAAATAAAATAATTTTCCTTGGTGTGCAATTTTGTGATATTTTGTGATATTTTGAATAATTATTTGTATTTGTCTGTGCATGTTTATTTGCTAAATTAATAAAAAATACAAAAATATATCGCATTTTGTATGTAGGATTTAATTCTATAATTTGTTAGTAATTAAGTTTGTTTACAAAAAAATAAAAATTTACAAAAATAGGCATCGTTTGCATTTTTAGCATTTAATGTCCAAATATACAATTTTATGCTTAATTATTACTTAATTGTGCGTTAATTGTTATTGGAAGTTAATTTGCACTTTTATAACTTAATTTAGTTCTTAATAATAATTTAAGTATTTTTATAATTTAGTTTTAGAGAAATAAAAAGAAGAAAAGAGAGCGAAAATATAAAGAAAGTCGGAATTGGGCCTCTTCTTCGATTTCAAGCCACAGGCCCAAAAAATGGCCCAATCTTCCCAAACGACCCAGTCCATTTCAAACCGGGTCAACCCGGTCCATAACCCAACACCCCCTATCTTGCATTTCAAAAAAAAAACAAAGCAAAACAAAACAAAACAAAAAAAAGAAAAGGAAGAAAACCCTAAAAAATCCCTCTCTCTCATCCGCCCCCCCCCCCCCCCCTTCTCTTTCTCTCTTTTCTTCTTCTTCTTCAAGCATCCAAACACCCCATCCATGGCTGCCCTTCCCCCACCTCTTCTCCTTCACATACACACACACAACCACGGCAACACAACACACACACACCCGCCGCCCGTGTTTCTTCTTCTTCTTCAAGATCGCGAGTGTTTCTTCTTCTTCAAGTTCACGTTGATCGTTGCTTCTTCTTCTTCCTCACTTCATGATGCTGCGTGACTGCTTCGTCCAGCATCTACTGCTGCTCACATTTTGCATTGATGCTGCCCCGTCCGGCATCGCTTTCACGGTTGTCTGCTACCTCTCCTTCAAGCTCTTCGTTTGTCCGTTCGTGATCGTCTTCGGCGTCAAATGATTTTGGTGCGATATTTGTTTCCGGGCAGATTTGTTTCCGTTCAAGTTCGTCATTGTTTCGATTCGATTAGTGGGTTTTTGAGTTTCATTTTTTGCCCGTAATTTGTTTGATATTTTTCGGATCCAAAATCGATAAATGATTCAATTCTTGTTTTGTTTGTTCATCATTGAAATAATTTTTTTTAGTTTGTTTATATGTTTGGTTGGTTTAATTTTCAGATTCAAATGAAAATTTAATTAATTGATTTTCAGTTTATTTCATGTTAATTTAATTTTTGCAAAAAAAAGGAATTGTTAGTTTAGGTTTAATATTGTTAGATTTAGTTTAAATCGCTTGAATCCGTTGTTTGTTTAATATAGATTTCATTCATGATCATGTATCTTTGTTATATTTTTTTTGTTGGATTTAATTAAGAAAGATTAATTAATTATTTGAAGATTAGTGATTTGAATATGTTTATTTGTTTTGTTTAAGTTCAATTCGAAATTTGAATAAAGTTTGTTATTGTGGTTGAATCTTTTCATTCATGTTCATACTTTATTTGATTGATCTTGAATCCGAAATTTGTATAGTTTGATTTTCTTATTTCTTGTTTATCATTTGTGATTATTTCTTGAATTGGTCTCATAATCTTGTTTAAAGTTTAATATAAGAATTGTTTGTTGTAATGTTGTTAGAGTTGATTTTAAGTTCAATATTATTGAATTTAAGAATCTAAATATACTTGTTTGATTGTTGTTGTTTAAATCCGAAAAATAGGTTTGTTGTTGCTAAAAATATTGTTCAATCAAATTTTAGTTGTTCTTGGTTGTTCAATTTGTGTTCATGTGATTTGTTGTTGAAATGTTGTTAAAATCATGTTCATGTGATATTGTTGTTATGATGTTCATCCGTGTTCATATTGTTGTTTGAACATTGTTAGAAATTGATCATATTGTCTATATTTTGGTTAAGTTTGATTAATTGATGTGTTATAGCTGATGGGTAGTTTGGTAAATTTGTAATACGTTCAGGGGTAGTTTGGTAATTTCAGTAAGGTCGGAAGGGGTAGTTTAGGAATTGTACATTTTGTAATTGTTTATTTGAAGCATGGGGGACAAAATGAAATGGGGTGGGTTGTGATATGATTATTTAATATAAAGGGGGGACAAGATTTAATTTAAAGGGGAATCTTGCATTATTTTAAATGAAGCATGGGGGACAAAATGAAATGGGGTGGTGTGATATGTTTATTTAATGTAATGGGGATGAGTCGAAAGATAATGGGTTGGGTAGAGAAAAGTATGGATTTTAATTAATTGAAAGGTTTATGGGATGGGTTATATATGTGAGGTCTTGAAATCAAAAAATATAGACAGAGAGATAGAGAAAAAATACACAGATAAGAGAGAGAGAAACAAATCTGAAAATAAGAGAGAGAAAAGGGCTAAACATTTAAGAGATAGAAAATTCCGAAAAATATTTAAGCTTTCAAAAAATAAAAATAAAAACTAAAAAAAAATATTCTGCTTTCTTTTGTTGTTTGAAATCAGAATTAATTGTTGTTTCATCAAAGCTGGAAGATTTTGTTTTTTTTTGGATTTCTACTCCACTGGTTTGTTACTGTTGCTGGGCTATTGTTGCTGTGTTGTACTGATTTTACTGCTGCTACTGATACTCATATTCATTTTCTTTTGCTTCCAATATCAGGTACACAACTGAAAAGCTGGTTATTGTAATTCGAAATATGAAGCATGAATACATATGAAGAATGAAAATTTGAAGTTTTAATTTCGTTTTTTTTCTTTGTTTCTTTTGTTGATTGTATTTAAGCTATTTCATGAATTACTAAATAATAGCTGGAATAAGAAAATAATATCATAAGTTAGTCTGTAATAAATCAGTTCGGCAAAACAGGTTAATTCACTAGCTATGAAGGCTTCAAGATTGTAGGTTGATCATGAACAAGTAGCTAAATTTAGTTAAAACATGAATTTAAATTAAACATCGTAAATTAGGCATTAAGGCATGACTTGAGCTTAAGCAAGATTAGAAGAACGTTTAAGTCTAATAAACTTTCTAATAAGCTTTAGTAATTATGGTTAAATCTAGTTTCAAATGATTGTGAATAATTAATCTCAATAATATTTTTTTTAAAAAAATAATAATAACAATGCTGAGTTTTAATCTAGCTATATTTGTTTATTTTGAATATTAGTTGTTGAATTTTTATTTTATTTTAAATTTCGAAATTAAGAGTAATTTTTTTTTCATCAATATTTGTATTAACCAAGCAATTAGCATGTCATGTTTTCTTAAAATTATAAAAGCTAGTAATTAATTAGGATTTTTCTTTCTTTATTTTAGAGACTAATTTTTATAGAAAAAATGTAGTCGCTTTAAGATTTGTCCATTTAAAATAAATGAGATGAGCCTCGCTTAATGAAATGTATAGATTTCGGGGCCCTCAATAAATGTACAGTTAATTGCTTAGAATTAGGGAGGAGCCGTTTTAGCAAATTTCACGGCCCTACCCAAAATAATGACACGCTAGTCGCTCTAGACGCGTATTTAATAATGTTATTTCCTTAAATACGGGTGTGCATTTATGTAACCCAAATCTAAATCTCAACGGAGTCGAAATGTGTCGATAATCACGGGTGCAATTGATTGCGACGTGATTTGAAATACGTTTTCACAATGTTGCAATTTTTCGTAAAATACTAACAATAAATAAAAAGAATAATAAAAGCGGCTAAGGGATAAAATTTGCACATAAGTTTATAATACGTATTATATTAGATAATCAAGCTGAATATAACAGTTAAGCGACCGTGCTAGAACCACGGAACTCGGGAATGCCTAACACCTTCTCCCGGGTTAACAGAATTCCTTATCCGGATTTCTGGTGCGCAGACTGTAATACAGAGTCATTCTTTTCCTCGATTCGGGATTAAAATAGGTGACTTGGGACACCCTAAATCTCCCAAGTGGCGACTCTGAAATAAAGAAATAAATCCCGTTTCGACTGTCCTTTAATTGGAAAAAACTCCTGTACCCTCGCGAGGGCGGAAAAAGGAGGTGTGACAGATTTTATTTGAGTATTCCTTATGCCATTGTTGTGTGTTTTACTTTGGGACTACGGGACGCCATACTGGGAGATCCCCTGTACGCATTTACGATTTGAGCTGAAGTGTGGGATACCGAGAGATCCCCAGCACGTATATTGAGGATACCAAGAGATCCCTATCATAAAATGAGGATACCAAGAGATCCCTAACATATATTTAGGATACCGAGAGATCCTCGGGACACCAAGAGATCCCTATCATACATTGAGAATACCAAGAGATCCTCGGGATACCAAGAGATAACTAGCATATAATGAGGATACCGAGAGATCCTCGAGATACCAAGAGATCCCTATCATACATTGAGGATACCAAGAGATCCCTAGCATACATTGACGATACCAAGAGATCCCTAGCATACATTGAGGATACCAAGCGATCCTCGGGATACCAAGAGATCCATGGCATATATTGAGGGTACTAAGAGATCCTCGGGATACTGAGAGATCCCCGGTTATTTCCTTGTGATTGTTTTGCCTCTGTTTCAGTTATTGAATTCCTTGTTTTCCTGTATTAAATTCGTATTGTTAGCTTTCAACTGTACTGCTTATCTTATATTGTCATACCTTATATTTTTTATTTTACCTCAGTAGGGCCTGACCTTCCTCGTCACTACCCGACCGAGGTTAGGCTTGGCACTTACTAAGTACTAATATGGTGTACTCATGCCCTTTCTGTGCATGTTTTTCATGTGCAGATCCAGGTATTTTCACTCTGTCTTATCATCCTTGAGGCGAGGCGCTTCGGTAGAGACTTCGAGGTATATCTGTCGTGTCCATAGACCGAGGAGTCCCTTTCTATCTTTGTGTGATAGTATAGCCCTTAAGTATTCCCCTTTTGTTAGACATTTCTGGAGTTAGAGCTACTTATGTATCTCTTAGCTTGTGATTCATGGGTTTTCGGGTTTTGGGAAAGTGTATTGGTTTTGAGAGTTATATTTTGTATGTCGAGCGGCACTTTTAAAATGTTGTTTTGTTACATTATTTCTGTTTTAAATTGTATTCTTCCGCAAATTGGTTTATCTTCCGCGTTTTAGGCTTACCTAGTCGTAAAGACTAGGTGTCGTCACGATGGTTCATGGAAGGCGAACCGGTGTCATGACACCAGTACTTTTCTAGGCCTTCGACAGCTCCAGTAGACTCAAAACCCACCCCATAAGGCCAGTAGTAAGTCTGAATCCAACAGCCAAGCCCAACATTGCATAGAATAAACACCAAGCCCAAATGAAAGATTCACACATGATTACAAGTAATTGAGTATATGTTGAACTAACTAAACAGAGCATGAAGTCCATATACTTAGTTCTTAAGACTGTAAAGCTAATTATCAGTAAGACACACAAACAAACTCATATGGCATGCTGGCAGGACACACATAAGAAAAATTCATGTCTGCATTTTGAAGGTCTAGGTGACATGATTGATAAGCTAGCAAACCACTCCAAATAGAATTTCCAAGTAAAGCATGATCCAGAATTATCCTAAAGGACTTTAGACAAAAGAGTTTTAACATGAGGATCTAGTAGAATCAAAGACAGGAACAAGTAAAAAAGTAGTCTTCTCATGGAAGTTCTAGCATGAGAGCCTAGTGATGGTAGCACAAAAAATGGGCTAGTGGGCATAGTCTATAATGGTTGACAAGCAATCACTTAATTGAACTTAACATGTTGAGCATAAGTCAAAACTTCAGAAATATTACTAGAACTCATAGTAGGTAAGATATGTCAATTCTAGATTAACAAGATAGGTAGGCATCAGGACTTATACCAGTTAACCACATTTAGAAGAGGAGGCTATATATTGGAGTCTTAGGCAAGGCTATATATTGGAGTCTTAGGCAATATTTGAAGAACACAGATTTAAACAAGTCAAACGCACACATTAAATAGCAAGAAAATGTGTCATGCTTATTTAGAAGTTCAGACAATACTGGCATTTAGAAATTACATGAGCATGGATCAAACATAAGAAAGTTAACAGGTTGTACATGAATGACTCAATAGGAAGTAATACATTAGAACAAATGCTGGACACGAATTAATCTATGACACGAATCTAAAACAAGCAGAGAGATGAACTCATGACAAGTAGCAAATATAAGCATACATAGACACACTAGGTTAGTCCAGCTCAAGACATTCAGAAGTCATGGCATACATCGAAACTTTTGGACAGGTTCGGATGCTAAGAAACACAAGGATATAGGATAACTTCAAAGAAAAAAAGACCACAAATAAAGACAACATAGTAGCATATTGGTTTATCAAAGCTTAAGTGACATGGATATACAGGGGATGAACACAAGCACAAGAGAATGAAATTGCAAGAGTCAAAAGTACTTACCAGTAGAAACAAACGAATAGGTAAAGGAAAAGAGCAAATTTCAACAATACTTCAAACTCAAAGTTCCCAAGGACTTATAATGAGTCCCGAGTAGAGCTCATACTAGGGAGGTTGAGAATGCAAATACCGGTACATTGGCATTCAGCCAACCAAGAATAATAGATTTAGAATAGTATCGAGTGAGTAAGAGTAAGAGAGAATAGTTCTTAAGGTCTGTCCAAAGGGGAAATGGGGAGGGGTTACATAGTAGCAAAAATCAAACATTCAAACAAGGAAACATAGTCAAATAAATAAGGAAAGAAGAGCATACAGAATCGATTTAGAACCAAATTAGGAGAAAAATCAGGCAAACCCTAGTTTTGCTCAGAATCACAGATTGGCCGAAGAATCTTGGTAAATCGGACCCATATAATCTTACCATGAATGTATATAGACGAAAAAACATTTGAATCTTTGAGTAGTGAGTCTGATTTCTCTTGATTCAGAAGATTGGTACTTGCCAAAACTGGGCAAGTACTAAGTAATACTATAGTCACGCAAGTAACAATGAGATAATCCATAAAAGTTAAGTGAATCATAGCAAGAATCCATGAGTTGATCGGATTCGAAGGAGATTTGGAGGTGGCAACTAGGGTTTGTGAAGAGAGGAAGGGAATAGAGAGAACACAAAGGCGGCTGGGCAGGGAAATGACTCTCTTGGGTTAGTGGGGAAGATATAAGGAAAGATGGGGATTTATTATGGGCCGCTGATCATTTGAGATCAACGGCCAGGACTAAAGGGAAATGGGTGGGTTGTTTAAATGGGTTGCGACCGGGTTATTTAGAGAGGGTTGTTTTGTTTGGGTTGGGGTTTTAGGATAATGATTTGGGGCAAATTTGGTTCGAAATTAGCCCTATGTTGGGGCTATAAATTAAATATGTGAATTTATTTTAAAATAATTTATAAAATAAATTAATATATAATAAAAACATCACTTATGCAATAAAATGATTTAGAATACTAGATTGACATTATAAAAATATAAAAATGCTATTTTAGCATGAATAATGTAATAATTGTAATTATGCATAGCATATAGGCTATTATTGCAAAATTATGTAAATAGCTTAAAAATACCAATATAATTATATAAAATGAATTAAAAATATTATGAAACATATATGTGGATGAAAATAATAAATTTGGATGATTAACTCATTACAAAATAATTTAAAGGGGTAATTAATACATATTCAAGAAATTTAAATGCAAGAAAAATTAATTTTTAAGCTTTAAAAATTATGACAAATTATATAAAATACTTATATGATCCCTGTAAATTGGGTAATAATGCAAAAATGATATTTTGAAAGTATACATGATATTTATAAAATATGAGGGCGAAATTGGGTATCAACGGTTGCCCCTCTTTACTCGGGATTGATAAAAAGCGTGGTCGGGTTAAGAAAATGATGATCAATTTTGTTTGAAATGATCGGGAGATGATGCGTTTTGAAAAAAAATGGGGGTCGAACCCTAGTTCTTGAGTTGCCTACATATCCATGGTGTTACGGAAATCAAGCCATGTGTAGTTCTGGATCCAACGACGAACGAAACTGATGGAATTATTATAAGAGTGGTCATGTGTTTTGAAAAGGATCTATTTGATGTGGTAGTATGGTGAATAACGGATAATTTGAGGTAGAGTTATGGATGCGAATTTGAACGATACGGATGATAAGGCAACTATCGAGTGGTTTCGGGATAAAAGGTAATAAATTGTTGATTGTCGGTTGCGTTTGGGATAGTCAGAGGATGTGAACATTGTGAATAGAAACCAGAGCAAGAATTGCTCCTGTTTATAGAACGGTTACCTCCCGAATTACCTGCAAAACATAAAACACGATCCACGCAAATATATATAGTTATTGCGGAAATTTAAACATGATGCAAATTTTCTTAGAACCATGAGAGTCGTCTTTAGGACGACGAGGATGATGTCCTTAGACCATGACGTCCTGGGCCATGAAGCATATGATTAGGGATTCCCAGGCCATGGAATGGTTTCATCGGTTCAAGAGGATGGTGTCTCGGGACTATGACGTGTTTGAATAATGATATGTAATTTCGAGAGATTCTTCGGCCATGGCATGATGTCTTCAGGCTATGAGGATGATGCCCTTAGACTATGATGCCTTCAGACAACGTGGCAATGTTTCAGCCCATAAAATTCAAAGATGTGGTAATATTGATAATTTGATAGAGGAAACAGGTAATGCTTAGTTATATGCGAGAACGAGAAGAGACAAGGCTTAGTCTTGTATGGGATGAGGGAAGTGCCTAGCCTGATGCAAAGAGTGGAGACAATGCTTAATCTCATGCGAGGAAAGGCAATGTTACTTTATGCAATGGTGAGGAAATTTTTAGCCTCATGCGGTATGGAGAAAGTGCTTAGCTTCATGCAGAGAATGGAGATGGTGCTTAGTCTCATGCAAAGAAAGGCGATACTTAGACTTATGCAATAGTGAGACAGTGTTTAGCCTTATGGAGGCAGTGCTTAGCCTCATGCAGAGAATAGAGATGGTTCTTATTCTCATGTAAAGAAAGGTGATGCTTAGCCTTATGCGATTGTAAGGATAGTGTTTAGCCCTATGTAAAGAGTTGAGGCAATGTTCAGTCTCATGCAACGAAAGGCAGTGCTTAGTGTCGCGCCCCCTTTATCCCTCTTCACATCGGGAAATCGGGTTTATGACATTTTGGGTATGGGACAACTCATTCCTTTTGGGAACTGGGTTTGCATTTGAAGAGTCGCCACCTAATGATTTAAGGTGCATTAGGACACCTATAGGGTTCATTTCTGAGTTTGTTTGATAACCAGAAATAGGGTAAGGGCTTGAAATTATCCTAAGGGGAAGGTGTTAGGCACCCCTCAGGATCCACTAGTGTGGTTCCCGGCCACACAGTTTTGTGAATTTGTACAATTATCAAATAGATAAGTATAGGCTCAAATAGTAGAGGATTTAAGTTTAAACACATAAGAGTTTGAAAACAATTATTAAAAGGCGAATTTTGTAAAAACAAAGAGTTACAGTTTTACAAATACTTGAGAATGTAAAAGGGAAGGGGTCCGAAGCTTGTTTATAATATGGCTCACATCAATGCGATACCCGGTATGACACTCCTCAGAAGAGGGGATACACGTGGTATTAGCACCGCTCATTATATCCATATCTACCCTTCCCACCCCGTTAAGGTATTAAAGCTCGGATTGGTCTCAACCTCTATTTCATGCTATTACCTGTCCCATTCCTATCAGTCCCAGAGGAATTAGGACTACTATTCCTATAAAGGGGAGGATTATAGACTGACTCTTAGGTTTTAAAGGTAACACGTAGGACTGCATTTTGAAGGGGAACATATAAATAATTAAAGGGCTCATATATACCTCTGCAGACAATGCATATAAATAGCATGACTTAAACACAATTAGGGTCTGAATTTTAAAACACTAAAGAAGAGTGTTTAAATTTTTGAAGCAGACCATATTTATTACATAACTCAGATAAGAAGTCTGATTCAGGCCTGACTGCTGGTTCTAGCAGTGCTAATTAAACAAAGGCAAGTTCAGTTTTATCCTTATTACTTAAGGCTTGTCCAGGTGTAAATAGTGATGTCCTATGAGAATGATGTCTATTACTGAATAGGAATGTAGTAGAGCAGCGGTTAATTTTAAATAGGTGATTCGGATCCTATAGGCATGCTTTCTAAACCGTATTAATTAACACGAAAAGAGTGAGTTATTTAATCTGATTCAGACAGGCATGAGTCAAACTGATGTTAACCAAACTAATTTTACATACTATAGGCATGATCTCTATTATAGCTGATTTTAATTCCTATAGACATGGTATCTAAGTATTTAAAGGCTGATTTTGGTCCTATAGGTATGGTATCTAATTGAACATGTAGTGAAGTAGGCAGGATTTATTTGATCAAAGCAAAATTCTTATAGGCATGACTTCTATTAGAATTGATTTTAATCCTATAGGCATGATCTCTATTTGTGAAGGTAAAGCATGCAGGATTTTATTAAACCAAAGCAGATCCTATAGGCATGTTCTCTAACAGATCATATCGAGATACACCTTATAGACATGTTATCTACCCTTCTAACATCTAAAGCATGCATAATCACCCTATCCCTTTTCACTAGCCAGCCCCAATATTTGTTACAAATTATTACAGACCAAATGACTGAATTACATCAAAAAAAGTGTAAAATAAGAAGTTACAACCGTATGAAGCCTGATTCTGACTTCCTCTCTGAGTTATGGAATAAACCACCTCAAATGTCGTTGTTGTTTCAAAGCCTTTCTCATACCTGAGTGTGTCAAAGTTCCCTAAGAACCTCACGGGATCTCGGGCAGTGCTCACACCCAGGTTTCCATAATCATACAGAAATGAGTGCAGTGTGGAAGGGCCAGCCCTTATGTGTCCAAGTTCAAAGGGAGCTCAAGGGTCCCCAAGGCAAGGCTCACACAAGGGGGCCAGAACCTAATTCTAAGAATATAGTGGAAGTGCAGAACCTTTGTTGAAAAAGAGTTTGTTTAAAACTGGACTGGCAAGTCCATTTAGAAAGTAATCAGTAGCAGAAGTGGTTGAAATTAGTTGGGCTAATGAACAAAACTCAAACACACAGAATCAGTAGTCATACAAAGGGGTCAAGGGGTTTTGGGAATACATTGTATAAAGCATATGACCCCAATAGGGGTCAGATTTGGTCATGCACAGCAATAGCTAATGCTAGCATGCCCACAAACCAGCCAGAGAACACAAACACATAGAGGGGATATGGGGGTTTGGGATTCATAAGTCAGCAAACACATAACAAGTGACTGACAGAGTACACACATAGGGAAGCATTAATTTAAAGGGGAAGGGAACATATTACAGCATGCTAGTAATATAATTTAATTATAGAAACATAAGCAGGAGTAGACAAGAATGAGATAAATTGGAACAATCAAAGAAACATGTTGTTGTTGGGGCTTTTAAAAGTTAACTAGGACATACCAGTAGAGAAGAAAAGTGCAGAAAGGAAAAGTAAGCAAGATTCCACAGTCTAGCCTTGGCTTTCAGCCGGCTAGACAAAGCAGTAATACAAGTAGTAGTAAAGAAAGAGAGAGTTTTTTAGTTTATTCTGAACTCAAATTGTTCGTGTCTTTGAAAGAAAAGAGGGTGAGTATTTATAGTTTTGAAAATGAGTGAAGAATAAGGTAATAAGTAAAGTCTTAACACAAACATGGAAACAATCACAATCAGAATCAATTAACCCAAGACTCCCTTTAATTAAGGAATCATTGCTTAATGGATACTAATAGATTTAATTAAGGAAAGAAATCAGTTTGGGGACTGATTGATTATTGCCATATAAGGGGGCAGTAAAAGTATGAAGTAAATAATTGAGACTAAGTTCAAAATATGCTTAGTTTGGGGAAAGGATTCAGCAAGATCAAACATCACAGTAAAGGAAAAGAATCAAGTAATTTTAAACAAATGAGTAAAAGTTAGGATTTACAAGAAACTTTTGCAGTCAGTCACAACATTGAGGGAGTCAGAATCAATCAAGAAAGAAACATAATTATGCACTTCAATGTATAAATAGAATGAACAAAAGCATCAAACATGCAGGGTCAAACACATTGACAAAAGAGATAACACAAACATTCAGCAGTAGCAGGAATAAGCTAGGATTCAGTAGTAAAAGAGATCTATTTGAAGCAAAGTAGTCAACAAGGTCATGTAGTTACACATAATCAAAAGTGAAGAAAATATAGTAACAGGTAAAAAGAGCCAGAAACAAACAAGTGAGGAAAACATTATTAAGAAATTAGGGTTTTAGCAACAATAGTCGAGTTTAAGAGATGATAAGAACCCAGAATCAGATAAGTCACACAAAGAAAAGAGAATCAGAAACAAAGAACTTAATCGAACAAATACACATTCAAACAAACAAGGACAAGTTCAGAACTCGGATAAGACCAAAAGAACTAGGGTTTTCAATATGATGAATCGAATAGAAGGAAAGCATAAACAAGTTGTTTGAACATAGTAAAATCATGAAACAACACCAAAAATCAGAGAAGAGATCTTTAAAAAGAGGTAAAGAGAAACCCTAATCGTTAAAAAATGAAGAGTCATTTTGAAACAAAGTCGAAGAACCTTCAAGAAAACACTTAAGAAGTTCATAGTAAGCACAGATCTAAAATAGATCTGAAAGAAAATCAAAAGACCTTAAAGCTAGGGTTTTAAAGAACCCAGAAAAAGTGAGGGAGACCTTGAAAAGTTACCGATCTAGCCGGAAAGGTCAAGGATCTGCCTTGAACGGCCATGGATGGCCGGAGAAAGACCAGAGACAAAGGTTGAGCAAGGACTAGACTAGATCTCTTTGAGATTCGTCCATGAAATCACGGAAACCAACACCAGGAGCCATAGGA
This sequence comes from Nicotiana tabacum, assembly GCF_000715075.1. NCBI lineage: Eukaryota > Viridiplantae > Streptophyta > Magnoliopsida > Solanales > Solanaceae > Nicotiana > Nicotiana tabacum. The sequence continues at coordinate 139,692,137 of NC_134087.1, read as the reverse complement.
GGCCGATACACATCTCAAATGGCAATGAGAGGTCATGGATTAAGCAAGGATTGAGGTGGAATTAGATGGCGGCGGCTAGGGTTCATGTGAGGTTGCAGAGATAATTAAGAGGGAAGGGATTCAGAGGCGGCAGGTGGTGGGAAATGAGTTAGGTTTAGGGGTCGTTCAGGGTTAAAAATGGTAAGGGGTAATGGTGGTCGTTGATCTGAATGATCAACGGCCTATATTTAAAAGGGTAGGTGGGGAATCCGGATTGGGTTGGTTTAATCGAGTTAGGGGCCAGGTTAAAATTGAAATTGGGCTAGGGAAATTGGGTCTGATTTGGGGTTCAATTTAGGCTAAAATTTAAACATAAATGGGTTGTTATTTAAATAGCCAATTTTCCCCTTTTTGAGTTACAAAAAATAGTAAATAAATTTCTAGAAATAAATTGAAAGCACTAAAATGACTTATATTATATAATTAACAATTTAAAATATAGGACTTAATTTTATGAATATAAAACACAATTAAACCTTAAAAGGCTAATATTGCAATTATATGCAATTAGCTTTAAAAAATACTAAATGAAATTGTAAAAATATGTAAAAATTATTTTAGCCATATTTTGGCATAAATATGAAAATTCAATAGATGAATTACCAAAAATAATAATTTGGAAATAATTATTGGGATTTTATGGATAAAAAGGGGAAATAAATCAATTAAAAACTTTAAAAATTATGAAAAAATAATAAAATATTTGGACATGCTTATATATGAGTATATATGCTATTTTGAAGGTATTTTGCATATTAAAAATATATGGAAAAAATTGGGTGTCAACAGCTGCCCCTTTTTACCCGGGAAGGATGAAAGAGTTGTCGGGTAACGATATGATGGCCAATTTTGATCGAGCGAAATGGTTTGAAAAGGTTTAGGCCACACCCTAGCTTCTGAGCTGCCCACATATCCCTGGTTTTACAGGAATCAGGCCATATGTAGTTCAGGATCCGTCGACGGAGTATGCCGATGGAGACTTTTCAAGAACGGACGCAATATTTAGGGCCGGGTGAGTGGCAGGTTTATGGGAATGGTTAAGGCTTGATATGGCTGTGGGAACCGGAGCGGGATCGTTCCTGCCGGGATGGTCGTTGCTCGCCGGTTTACCGGTAATGAAACAATACAAGCGTATTCTGTGCATAAATTTAAACATAATGCAAATTCCCGTCGGACCATGAATGTCGTCTTTGGATGGTTAGGATGACGTCCTTAGACCATGACGTCCTAGGCCATGAACCGTACAATAAATGATTTGCAGGCCATGAAATTCTGCTCTCGGTCTATGAGGATGGTGCCTCAGAACCATGATGCCTTTGAATAATGATATGCAAAAGATTGAAAGAGATCCTTAGGCCATGACATGGTGTTCTCGGGCTATGAGGATGGTGCCTCCGAATGATGATGCCTTTGGATGAGTTGGCGATATTTCAGCCCATGAAAGGTGCAATAGATACGGACAAGACAAAGCTTAGTCTTGCGAATTGAAAGGTGGAGCTTAGCCCATAAAAGAAACGAAATAAATGATACTTGAGATAGTGCTTAGCGTTGAAGAAAAATGGAGGCAGAACTTAGCCTCGGAAGGCAAAATGATAGCCTTATGCAAAAAAGCGAATGCGGATAGAGTAGAGCTTAACCTCGGAAGGCAGAATTGTAGCCTTATGCAGAAATGCAGATGGAGACAGTGTTTAGTCTTGGAAGGCAGAATAGTAGCCTTATGCAAGAATGTAGATGCAAATAGAGACAATGTTTAGTCTTGGAAGGCAGAATAGTAGCCTTATGCAATGCAGATGGAGACAGTGTTTAGTCTCAGAAGGCATAATGGTAGCCTTATGCAGAGATGCAAATGCAGATGGAGGTAGAGCTTAACCTCGAAAGGCAGAATGGTAGCCTTATGTAGGAATGCAGATGGAGACATTTTTTAGTCTCGAAAGGTAGAATAGTAGCATTATGCAAAAAATAAAATGACAAATGGTGGTAGAGTTTTCTTAGCTAATAGCAGATTGCGGTATTGTGATTACAGGGATCATTGTAACATACCGGACATCACCGATGTATGCTGATAGAAAATGTTTGAAAGGGCAACGGTTCGGAGATCTGTATCTTTGAGCAGTGTTCGTTCCATAGCGCACAGTATGTTTAATGAATTTGCAATCCTAGTGCCTGCATCCAAAGAAAAATCGTAAGTTTTGTAAAGGGGGAGGTTAGTTAGTATCCCCGTTGGCTTTTGCTTGACTCGTTTGGCTTTGATCTGGCGATACCATCTGTATCATTGGGGTAGCGTTGCTAAACAAAGCAGTTTCAGTAACAAACATGCATGATTTCGTAAAAAGATGACATAAGTGTATAATTAAAGCAGCTTTTTAGATGAACCGATAACTGCGACGTAGCTCGGGACATTGCAAGCTTTCCAGCTACGGAATTTTGAGGGTCCCCCTCAAAATTCTGCCCCAGTTTGATGGGTTGACGCTTCTAACTACTGCTTGTGTGGCGATCGGCTGAAATTACTTCAGAATTTTAAGGGTCCTCCTTACAATTTTGCCCCTCCAATTGCGGGGGGAAATGAAATTTTTATTGCATTGTGACTTAACCCATAGGGATGCCTATGTATCCCCTCTTAAATGGGAATTAGGTCAGGCATATTTCAATTTACATCATATAGGGAAAGCATAAATATTACACATAGTAACGTTTGACTGCATCTGAATTGATCGGCTTTGGCCAGACTTCTCCGCCCATTTCTGCAAGTATGAGGGCTCCTCCTGTGAAAACCCAGTGAACCATGTACGGACCCTTCCAGTTGGGAGAGAACTTCCTATTAGTTTCATCTTGATGCAGAAAAATTTTCTTTAACACCAGCTGCCCCGGTGTGAACTGTCTTGGCTTGACTATTTTTGTTAAAGGCTTTGGACATTCTGTTCTGATAGAGTTGACCATGGCAGACTGCATTCATTATTTTTCCGTCTATAAGGGATAGTTGCTCATAACGACTCTTTACCCCCTCTGCATCGTCAAGCTCAGCTTCTTGTATGATCCTTATGGAAGGAATCTCTACCTCAATAGGAATGACAGTCTCTGTACCATAAACCAGCATATAGGGGGCTGCCCCGGTTGATGTGCAGACTGTGGTGCAATACCCTAATAGAGCAAATGATAACTTTTCGTGCCACTGTTTATGCTTTTCTATCATTTTCCTCAATATCTTCTTGATATTTTTGTTGGCGACTTCTACAGCTCCATTCATTTGAGGCTTGTAGGCTGTGGAATTCTTATGTCTGATCTTGAAAGTTTCACACATAACTTTCATCAAGTCACTGTTGAGGTTGGAGCCGTTATTAGTAATGATCGACTCTGGAATTCCGAATCGACAAACAATGCGGTTGCGGACAAAGTCTGCCACAACTTTCTTAGTTACTGCTCTGTAAGATGCCGCTTCGACCCATTTGGTGAAATAGTCGATTGCTACTAGGATAAACCTGTGCCCGTTGGAAGTGGCAGGCTCGATCAGTCCAATAACATCAATTTCCCAAGCGGCGAACGGCCATGGTGAGCTTGTTGCATTAAGCTCATTTGGAGGTACCTTTATCATGTCTGCATGTATCTGACAGTGGTGGCATTTCCAAACATACTGGATGCAATCCGTTTCCATAGTCATCCAAAAGTAACCAGCTCGGAGTATCTTCTTCGCCAAGACAAAACCATTCATATATGGACCGCAGGTCCCAGCATGAATTTCCTCTAGTAGCCTGGATGCTTCCTTTGCGTCAACACACCTTAATAATCCCAAATCAGGAGTCCTCCTATATAGGATTCCTCCGCTGTGAAAGAAGTTAGACCTCCGAAGTGTGCATTTCTAAGTAGGATTTGCAAGCTCTGGTTACTCTCCTTTTGCCAAATATTCATTGATATCATGAAACCACAGCTTTATGTCTGCTGCTTCTTCAGCATAGGCATAATAAGCTGGCTGATCATGGATCTTTACTGGAATGGGATCAATGAAATTTTTGTTTGGATGTTGTATCATAGATGACAGGGTAGCCAATGCATCGGCGAACTCATTATAGGAAAAATTGGGTATTAACAACTGCCCCTCTTTACCCGGAAAGGAAGAAAGAGTTTTTGGGTAAAGAAATGATGGCCAATTTTGACCGTATAGGATGTTTTGAAAGACAGAGGCCGGACTCTGGTCTTTGAGCTGCCTACATATCCCTAGGTTTTACAGGAATCAGGCCACATGTAGTTCTGGATTCATTGGCAGAATATACTGATGAATCCATTGCAAGAACATACACGAGATTTCAGAATGGATGCAAGAGTGGTTATGGTGAGTGTTCCAGGTTTAAGATAGTTGAAGGAAATGGAGTGAGGTCGCTCCTGCTAGGATAGCAGTTTCTTAGTGGTCACCTGTAGATGAAGAGATGCTACAGACATATATTTGTGCAAAAATTTAAACATGATGCAGATTCCCTTTGGACCATGAAAATTGTCTTTGGACGGTTAAGGATGACGTCCTCGGACCATGATGTCCTAGCCATGAATTGTTTAGTGAGGGATTTTTAGGCCATGAAATGATGTTCTCGGGCCATGCAGATGGTGCCTTTGAACCATGACGCCTTTGAATAATGATATGCAAATTTGAGGGATCCTCAGGCCATGGTATGTTGTCTTCCGACTATGAGGATGATGCCTTTCAGACTATGACACCTATGGATAGATTGGCGATATTTCAACCAATGAGATGCAATAATATCATGTTAACAAGAAAAGGCTTAGTCTTGTGAAATGAAGGGCAGGGCTTGGTCCGATTGAAAAGAAAATAGATAGTACTGGAATATAGCAATATTCATGCAAAGAGGGACAATGCTTAGTCCCATGAAAATGTGAAGGTAGGGATTAGCCTCATGCAAATAGGGAGGCAAGGATTAGCCTCATGCAGGGATTAGCCTTATGCAAATATAGAGGCAAGGATTAGCCTCATGCAAGTGTGGAGGCAAGGATTAGCCTCATGCAAGTATGGAGGTAGGTATTAGCCTTATGCAAATAGGGAGGCAGGGATTAGCCTCATGCAAATATGGAGGCAGGGATTAGCCTCATACAAATATGGAGGCAGGGATTAGCCTCATATAGATATAGAGGAAAGGATTAGCCTCATGCAAGTATAGAGGCAGGGATTAGCCTCATGCAGATGTGGAGGCAAGGATTAGCCTCATTGGGGTAGGGAGGCAAGGATTAGCCTCATGCAAATATGGAGGCAAGGATTAACCTCATACAGGTGTGGAGGCAAGGATTAGCCTCATGCAAATATGGAGGCAGGGATTAGCCTCATGCAAATATGGAGGCAAGGATTAGCCTCATGCAGGTATGGAGGCAAGGATTAGCCTCATGCAGGTACGGAGGCAAGGATTAGCCTCATGCAAATATGGAGGCAAGGATTAGCCTCATGCAGGTGCGGAGGCAAGGAATAGCCTCATATAGGTACAGAGGCAAGGATTAGCGTCACACAAATATGGAGGCAAGGATTAGCCTCATGCAGGTGTGGAGGCAAGTATTAGCCTCATGCAAATATGGAGGCAAGTATTAGCCTCATGCAAATATGGAGGCAAGGATTAGCCTCATGCAAATATGGAGGCAGGGATTAGCCTCATGCAAATATGGAGGCAATGATTAGCCTCATGCGGTGTGGATGCAAGGATTATCCTCATGCAAATATGGAGGCAATGATTAGCCTCATGTAAGTATGGAGGCAGGGATTAGCCTCATACAGATATGGGGGACATGGTTTAATCGAGTAGCAAATAAGAGTAGTGTATTTCTTAGCTGGAGATATATTTGGTGTCTGATGGCCCGCGATTTTGCTTTGTGTATACATGTTCACAAATGCTATCGCTACGTCAGATGTGCCTGCGTTCAAACCAAAATTGTAAGTTTTGTGAGGGGAGGTTGGTTTGTGCCTTTGTCTGCTGGCCTTGCTTTGTTCCGTTCTGGAGGTCTTAATTCAGAGTTTTCCCCATGGTAACCTGACTGTTACGAAAATAGAGTTTTCGAAAATATGCAATTATTGGTGAAAATAGAGTTGTTTTAGAAACATATTGAAATATCAAGTAATTTTAGAGGAACTAGTGACTGCAACACATTTCAGAGACATTGCAGCTTCCTCATGTTAGAATTTTGAGGGTCCTCTTCAAAATTCTGCCCCAGTTTAGTGGATGATCCTTCGGCCAAGCCTTGTTGAGCCTTCTTCGGAATTTTGAGAATACTTCTTAAAATTCTGCCCCAGCTTCTTAAATGATTTCTGATCGTCTGGCATATGTTTGCATTGGCTGGACTTGCTCCGAAATTTTGAGGGTCCTCCTCAAAATTCTGCCCCAGTTTCTGATTTTGGGGGAAATGGAAATTTTATTATGATATGACCGAACCCATAAGGCTGCCTACGTATCCCCTCTTAAACGGGAATCAGGTCAAGCATAGTTCAATTACATCATATGAGGAAATATAGATAGTCTAAGCATAGTATCTCTTGACTACGTCAGAATTGATTGGTTTTGGTCAGATTTCTCTATCCATCTCTGCAATTATGAGTGATCCTCCTATTATCACCCTGTGAACCATGTAAGGACCCTGCCAGTTGGGAGAGAATTTCCCTTTGGCTTCATCTTGGTGTGGGAAGATCTTCTTCAGCACTAGCTGTCCTAGTGCAAATTGCCTTGGTTTGACCCTTTTGTTGAAAGATCTAGACATTTTGTTCTGGCAAAGTTGACCGTGACATACTGCATTCATCCTTTTTCCATCTATTAGGGCCAATTTTTCATAGCGGTTCCTTATCCATTCTGCATCGCTGAGTTCAGCTTCCTGTATGATTCTCCAAGAAGGAATCTCTACCTCGGTTGGGATGACAGCCTCGGTACCATAAACCAGCATGTAGGGAGTTGCTCCGGTTGATATGCTAACTATAGTGAGGTACCCCCAATAGAGCAAAAAGAAGCTTCTCGTGCTATTGTTTGTGATTTTCTACCATCTTCCTTAGTATCTTCTTGATGTTTTTGTTGGCGGCTTCATTCATCTAAGGTCTATAGGCTGTGGAATTCTTGTGTTTGATTTTGAAAGTTTCACACATGGCTTTCATCATATCACTATTGAGATTGGCAGCATTATCAGTAACAATGGACTCGGGAACTTCGAATTGGCAAAGATACGATCTTTGACAAAGTCTGCAATGACCTTCTTGGTTAAAGCTTTGTAAAATGCAGCCTCTACCCATTTTGATAAGTAATCAATGACTACCAGAATAAACCTGTGCTCGTTTGAAGCAGTGGGCTCAATTTGACCAATGACATCCATTCCCCAAGCGGTAAATAGCCAAGGTGAGCTTGTTGCATTGAGCTCGTTTGGCGGCACTTTTATCATATCAGCATGCACTTGGCATTGGTAGCATTTGCGGACATACTGGACCCAATCTGTCTCCACGGTCATCCAAAAGTAACCGCCCATAAGTATCTTCTTGGCCAAGACAAAACCATTCATGGCTGGTCGCTGGTCCCCGCATGTATCTCTTCAAGTATCTTAGAAGCTTCTTTTGCATCGACACATCTTAGCAATCCCAAATCAGGAGTTCTCCTGTACAAGTTTTCTCCGCTGTGGAAGAAGTGATTGGACAATCTCCAGAGTGTGCGTTTCTGAATTTGGTTTGCATGCTCCGGATATTCTCCTTTCGCCAAATACTCCTTGATGTCATGGAAACAAGGCTTTCCATCCGTCTCTTCCTCAACATGAGCACAGTAAGCCGGTTGATTATGGATTCTTACTGGGATGGGATCAATGAAATTCTTATCTGGATGTTGTATCATGGATGACAAAGTGGCCAATGTATCAGCAAACTCATTCTGAATTCTGGGCACATGTCGAAACTCTATTTTCGTGAACCTCTTTCTCAGTTCCTATACATGGTGCAGATATGGCAATATTTTGGAATTCTTGGTGGCCCATTCTCCTTGTACCTGGTGCACAAGCAAATCTGAATCACCAATTACCAGCAGCTCCTAAATATTTATGTCGATTGCCATGTTGAGTCCTATTATGCAGGCTTCATATTCTGCTATATTGTTGGTGCAAGGAAATCTGAGTTTAGCATATACCAGATAATGTTGACCTGTTTCTGATACCAAAACTGCTCCAATGCCCACTCCTTTGAAATTTGAAGCTCCATCAAAGAACATCCTCCAACCATCGTATGCTTTGGTAATGTCCTCTCTTGCGAACAACATTTCTTCATCAGGAAAATACGTTTTCAAGGGTTTGTATTCTCCTCCCACCGGGTTTTCAGCAAGGTATCTGCCAATGCTTGTCCTTCGAACGCCTTTTGAGTTATGTAGACGATATCAAACTCACTCAATAGTATCTGCCATTTGGCTAGCTTCCCAGTTGGCATGGGTTTCTAAAATATGTACTTCAAAGGGTCCATCCTAGATATGAGGTATGTGGTATAGGCACAGTAGTAATGGCTCAACTTCTGGGTCGTCCAAGTCAAAGCACAATAAGTGTGCTCTAGTAGAGAGTATCGTGCTTTGTAAGGTGTGAACTTCTTACTCAAGTAGTATATGGCTTGCTCCTTTCTTCTTATCTCGTCATGTTGTCCCAGAACACATCCGAAGTCTCCATCCAATACATATAGATAGAGTAGCAAAGGTTGTCTTGGTTCTGGCGGGACCAGAACTGGTGGTGTGGACAAGTACTCCTTGATCTTGTCAAAAGCTTTCTGACAATCCTTGGTCCAGCTTGTCTTGGCATCTTTCTTCAGCATCTTGAAGTTGGGTTCACATATGACTGTGGACTGTGCTATGAAGCGACTGATATAGTTGAGACGTCCTAGGAAACTCATCACATCCTTTTTGCTCCTAGGCAGCGGTAACTCCTGAATAGCCTTGACTTTAGACGGATCTAGCTCGATCCCTCGACGGCTGATAATGAATCCCAATAACTTTCCTACGGGAACCTCGAATGCACACTTTGTGGGTTTTAGTTTCAAGTTGTACCTTCTTAACCTGTCAAAGAACTTTCTCAAGTCTACTATGTGATCTGTGGCCCTCTTGGATTTGATAATGACGTCGTCCACATACACCTCTATTTCTTTGTGTATCATATCATGGAAGATGGTTGTCATGGCCCTCATGTAAGTAGCCCCAGCATTCTTCAGACCAAATGGCATAATCTTGTAGAAGTATACCCCCATGGTGTCATAAAAGCAGTTTTCTTTGAGTCTTCTTCGTCCATCCAAATCTGGTGATAGCCTGCGAAGCAATCCACAAAGGATTGGAGTTCATACTTGGCACAGTTGCCGATCAGGATGTGTATATTTGGCAGTGGTAAGTCGTCATTGGGACTAGCTCTGTTTAAATCCCGATAGTCAACACATACTCTGACTTTCCCATCTTTCTTCGGAACTGGCACAATGTTGGCTAACCAAGTTGGGTACTCAACCACCTTGAGAACCTTGGCTTTGATCTACTTAGTAACTTCCTCCTTGATTTTAGGCTCATATCTAGTTTGCAGTTTCTGAGTTTCTGCTTCACTGGTGGACATATGGGATTAGAAGGCAACTTGTGAGCTACTATGGACGTGCTCAAACCAATCATGTCATCATATGACCATGCGAAAATTTCCTCATATTCCTTTAGAAAATGGATATATTCTTATTTCTTTGTCGGCGATAAGTGAATGCTGATGCGAGTCTCCTTGACGATCTAGTCGTCCCCCAAATTTACTACTTCGGTTTCGTCCAGGTTGGACTTAGGCTTATTCTCAAAGTTTTCAACTTCCCTAACAACTTTCTCAGGTATTTCATCTTCTTCATCCGAATCACTATTCTCATGTTGCGTTGCCTCGTTACATGTCACAGTCACCGGTTCATCAAGAAAAGTAACAATAACGTTGTAGAAACAAAAATATGAAAGATAATAATAAATAAGAAAGAGCAATGCATTTGATTAATACTTAAAACATCCAAATGAGTACGGCTCGATGAATCGAGCATTTATTTTGAAACAAGTGAATCTTAAAATAAAATTAAAAATCTTAAATTCCTAGAATGGCTATAGGAATAAAATCTGCCAAGCTACCTAGGGACTCGGCGGGCCCGGGATGGTGTGGCGGTCCAGTTCCTAAGAACAGCTCCCTTCTCCACAGTCTAAATAGTGAGACCTTCTTCCTCCTCCTCCTCATTTATTGCACTGTAGTCCATGCCTTCATCCTCCAAAAATAGATATCTCAGCCCAGCTAATGCTTCTTCTTCTACAGTTCCCCATATTGTGTCAGCTTGGTGAAAAGTCTAATCCAGATGCGGCACCGGTTACTCGAGAGGGTAATAAGGTCCGCACTATAGAGGCGACCAATCATTATACTCCTGCCATGTATACTGATATCCGAGCCTAAAGGTAGTACCATGACGCTTCAACTGTATCGACTTAGTAATACCTTGGAGATTATTCCCAAACCCTTTGCTAGGTTCATACCCAAACTATGCCAGTATACTTTCTATTTTGCTACTCTACCATTTGTTTTTCTCGATGGCATTGACACGTTCGATGTGATGATGGGTTTCCCCTTCTAACCTTCTTCTGTTTCCAATAATCGGGATGGTTTAACTGGTGTAAATGGGGTTACTCCTATCTCCATGAATGATCACCTCCTAATGGTTCCATTCGAATTTCACAACTTGATGTAGTGTGGAAGCCACAGCTCCGGCGGCATGTATCCATGGTCAGCCTAACAGAAGATTGTATGAGGCTGATATGTCGAGCACTTGAAATTCAACGTCGAACCAAGTTGACCCCATCTGTAGACAAAGATTAATTTCCCCAATCGTGGCCCTTTGGGACCCATTGAAAGCTTTCACGTTCATGCTCCCTGCCTATATTTCATGGAAACATTTGCCCAGACTTTTTAGAGTATCCAACAGACAAATATTGAGGCTTGAACCTCCGTCAATCAAGACCCTAGAAATGAATTTATCTTCAAATTGCACTGTGATATGCCATGCTCTGTTGTGATTCAACCCTTCAGGTGGCAACTCATCTTCGTGGAAGATTATTTTATGACTTTCCAGCACCTGCCCTACCATATTGGCCATCTCTCCGCAGGTGATATTGTTGGGTACATAAGCTTCACTCAACACCTTCATCAAAGCATTCTTGTATGCCTCTAAATTTTGCAATAGTGACAGTATGAATATCTGAGCTGGGGTTTTATTCAAATGATCAATGACAGAATAGTCCCTTGCTTGTACTTTCCTCCAAAGGTCATCTGGTCCTGTTTCAATGATAGGTTGTTTGGTAGAAGCATCCTTACTTTGTCCTCCCAAGTGTTCAGGTGTATAGATCCTCCCGGTCCAGGTCTTTCCTTGTGTAGCATCGGATTCCTCCATCTTTTCCTTTCCTTTTCGCCTAACCTCTGCAAAATAATCCCAGGGTATTTCTTTGAGTCGAAAGGAGGTGTGGTTGATAATGTCACCATGAACGGTGTGGCCACTTCTACTTCAAATGGAACAGGGGTGGCCGCAGCTGGAGCTACCTCTACCTCAAATGGAACTGATGCAGCTATCTTAACTTCGATCGGTGACTGAGTCTACACTACAATAGGAGTAAGTGTGACTACAATTTTAAAGTCATCGCCTTCTCGAATAAGCCCAACTAACCCCTCCGGATCCCATTCTTTATCAATTTCAATCACATGTATCCTGCTACCCCTATGATCCGGGAGGGGGTGGTGCGGACATTGGGCGCAACTTCTTTCGCATGTATAATCTTATTGTCAATCAGTGTCTGGATTTTATCTTTCAATATTCGGCACTCATCAATGTTGTTCCCTTTCATACCGGAATGATATGCACAGGTTTTGTTTGGGTTAACCCATTGGGATGGATTCTCTAATGCCACAGCAGGAATAGGGGTAATGTAACTAGTGGCTTTCAACCTTTCATACAACTGGTCGATGGGTTCAGCAATAGCACTATGCTATCTGGGTGGCTTATGGTCAAAGTTTGGTCATGGTCTTGGAAAATTTTGGCGAGTTGGAGGTGATTGGAAATGAGATGGTTGGGAATTATAGGTATGATAGGCAGTGGCTAGTTGGAAATATCTGGGAGATGAAGGTCGATATGTGGGTGGTGGTGCTTGGTATGTGGGTGGAGGTGTTTGATATGTGGGTGGAGGTGTTTGATATGTAAGTGTTTCGGGATTTGAGCTACCATTATTGCCCCAACGTCTTTTTTCTTTGTTATGCCGCCTGATTGTAATGCCTTATTGTGGCCTGTAATGCCTCAAAATTTGTCACTATCCCGCTCTTGATTCCTTCTTCGATTCTTTCTCTGACTTTGAGGATATTAGAGAATTTATGATTTTCAATAACCATCAACCTTCCATAATATTGTGGATCTTATGCTCTGACGAAGAACTTGTTCATCTATTCCTCGTCCAAAGATGGCCTGACTTTGGCTGCTTCTGACCTCCAACGAGTAGCTTACTCACGAAAAGTTTTGGTGGGCTTCTTCTTAAGGTTCTGAATGTAGAAAACATCTAGTGCATTTTCTGTATTGAACCTGAATCAGTCCATGAAGTCAAACGCCATACTCACCCAGTTGGACCATTTCTTAGGATCCTGGCTGATGTACCAGGACAAAGCATCTCACGTAAGACTTCTCATAAAGAGATTCATCCGAATCCTTGAATCCTTTCTGACCCCAAAAAGTTTGTCACAATTAGTCCTCAAATGAACTCTGGGATCACCTGTACCGTCAAACATTTCAAACTTGGGAGGTTTGTAACCCTCTGGCAGTTCTACATCTGGATGTATGCATAAATCTTCATAGTTCAAACCTTCTATTCCTTTGCCGCCTTCGACACCCTAAACTCGACTCGTCAACTTCTTGAGTTCTTCAGCTATGCTTTTAATGAGAAGGTCCTTCTCGGAGGATTTTGGTGTATAGGAGATTAGTTAGATAGAGTGAGGTACGGTTTCCACATATATGGGGTTATTTTGGTGAGTGTCAGGTGCTTGGGTGTAATGGTGGTTATTGGTTGAGTTTTAAGGTTCAGGAATGGGTTGTGGTGTGTTCTGGGGAATGTGATAAGTGGTGGTTGGTGGGTACTAAGTTAGTTGATGGTGATGTTATGGCAGAGTTGGTATTGGTAGGTGATTGAGATTTTGAGGTGGGGTTGCGTATTGATGCGGTGTAGGAGGGTTTTATGGATGTTGGTTTGATGTATTTTGAGGAGGTGCTGGGTTCTTTGTGTTTTGTTGGTTTATGTCGGGGACATTCAGGGTGAGTGATAAGTTTGCCAAGTTGCGGACATGCTCAAGCTCTCCCTATAGCTCTAATATTTTTTGTTCCAACCTCAAGACTAGATCATTTGGTGACGGAGTACTCCGACCGTCTGAAGTTTTTGCATTCTTCGCATTATCCTTTTGAATACCACTTAAGTCGCCCATTTTTGCTTTTCCTTTGCCTTTTGTATTACTTGGAGGAGGAGGAGGTAGAGGGCCTCTAGATCTGGTGTGATATGCTGATGATGCTAGTATGAGCGAACCAATCTTAGGGGGTGGGAATAAAGAAATAAAGAAAAACAAAAAGGTAAACAAGTCAGTAAGGATTCTGAAATGTTTGCAATATTTAAATTGTGGGAATGTAAATTCGTGTCCTAATTTTTGAACCTCATTGTGTCTGGGGTGATCCTAGTGACAAATAAACTTGGAGAAATTTAGTGCCAATAATTGCTTCATTTCATTAATGTAAAAGTAAACAAACCAAAACAAAACTAAATAAGATAATGTCACTAATGGCTCTTGGCCTTATTACATTTGAAAAGCAAGTAAATCCAATCTACTTGGTCCCAGAAGGACCCTTTGCAGACTGGATGCTCTTGTCGATCTCTCCCAGCTCGCGCAGGTTCAGCAGTAGGAATGCCCTTGCCAAATGCCCTCTTTCATTTCCCTTAGCTTTCTAGCAGTCAGTGACCCTTTTTCTTATCTTCCCTTCCAACTCCATTAAACTGTACTCCAGATATTCCAGCCTCTCGCTGGATTTAACAGCTCTTTCTTTCCACTCATTAATCATCTCCATATCAGCCTTATGCAGTGTCATATGCTCGACTTTAGACTCTCGAACTCTTTTTCGTAGCTTGTTGTACTTTACCTCTGCTTTAGCAACCTCGTCTATGACCCTGTTTCCTAGCCCAGCACTTGGCTCAACGACCCCAGTTATGTTGTCCTCCAACCATAAAGGGTAAAGGTATGAGTGGCCCGCGTGATATCGGTCTGGCTCAATAGTATCCTTCTCCACAATAATCTTCAAGGTCCACATGTGTTGTGCTTCATTCTTATACGGGATGGCATCACCTTGAAATTGGCTCTGAAGTGACACATTTTAATGACCTGTGGTATGACTTGTCTCCTGCCTTCTTGTCTCTTTATACTGAGAAGAGCATAAGGGTATATGCCCCTTAACCCAATCAACACCAAGTGTGAAAAATCTCTGGATCTGATGATGAACTCATCGGTAGGGAACCAGTCAAACATCCACTGGACTTGATCCTCGATCAAATTTTCCAAAAGTTGTACCCATCCCACGGCGTCCTCTGGCTGAGCAAACATGTCTGGGATATATTTCATTCTTTTGGGATGATGGAAGGCTATGTGATCATTCCACGGTCTTCGCGGAAATTCTTGACGGTATTGTCCCTTTTGGAGATGTTCCAACAACCAGACTTGTAGCAGCAAGTTGCAACCCTCGAAGAACCTGAACCCCTTCTGACATCACTCCAAAGCCAGGTACATGTCTGTAACGATCATAGGGATGATAGTGTATGTCTCCCCCTCGATCCCGTCCATCAGAGTTTTGGTTAGCATAGCCAGCCAAGTATGGATTCTATCCCCTTGGATTAGGAATACCAGCATGCCCAAGAAACACATAATAAACACGAAGACCCTATGATGAATCCAACCTAAAGAAGTGATTGAGAACTCATCATCAAAAATGCGGTAAGAGATGTTGTGGCCATATCTTTCATAAAGGAACTCAAAAGGTATGTAGGAGTCCCTTACGCATTTCAAGTTGTCATTTTTCTTCAGCTCTATCATCTTCAGAAATCCCCTAGCAGTGCTATCCCAAGGCAACCCATCAAATCCTCATATTTCTTTTAGAAGGGGAGTCATTTCTATGTTCCCAAAATAGAACACGGCCCTTTCCTTGTCCCAGAACATAGTTGCAGCCTCGATCAGCATTTTGTTGGGCTGAAGATCCAATAGAGAAGGCAAGTTTCCTAAAACTTGTTTCACATGGTTTTTGTCACATGAAAGAGGATCCCTCCGCCAATCTAGCAAGAGTAAAGGTATGCTACCAACCATACCAAATTTGGGGACTTCGTGCCTCATTATCTGCAAAACAAAGAGAGTTAGGTCATTTTCCCCTTCAGGTTCGTCTATATATACAGTAATGATTAGCATATTGGCACTTATTTCCCCAAATTAATGCACATAATCATGGTTACGTCCGTTGGGATTATGGAAAACCCGATGGACTTGGGACAAGGCTTGTCTTAAAAGGTTATTATGCGGACAACATATTAATCCGGCTAGGTTTGACCATGATGCATGTACAATTTAATCAGAGTAAGGCTGCTATAGAGGTCTAGACTGGGACCCTCAAGCGGACAACTTCATGGGTAAAGGCACGGAACCGTCGAACAGACCGCTGATTGAATAGTTTTACCGCAAATATGCCTTTCCGAATTTAAAGGGTGATATATAGGAAGAGTACAAACACTCATCAAGCGTTGCTATAGGATTAATTACGCACGAGAGGAATATGATGTTGAGCATGATTTATGCAACAATAAATAGCATGTTGTCAAGTATTTGCATGTAAAAAAAAGAAATGATAAATGCAGTATTTAAATAAGTGAAAGACAGTTACGGAAAAAGAAAACAAAGAGACAAGTCAGTTTCAGGAATAAAAGAATCGTAAATGCTTGAAAATAGACAGTTAAATTCAAATAAGGGGAAAGAGTACGTGGGATGGAGCATGCTTGGACTAATTCACAAAAATAAGTTCATTCCGGTAAGAGCCTAAAAATATCCCCAGCAGAGTCGCCATGCTGTCGCGCCCCCTTTTTTTCCTTTTTGTCGGGGAAGTGTCTGGGTTCCGACATTCATGGGGGGAATAACTCGTTTTCTTTTGGGAATTTGGGTATTTGAAGAGTCGCCACCAAACGGATTATGTTGTGTTAGGGCACCTAGAGTAATTAACTCATGAACTAGTTTGTATTACCAGAGATTAGGGTAAGGGCTCGAAATAACCTAGAGGGGAAGGTGTTAGGCACCCCTCGTGGTCCACAATGGTGGGTCCTAGCCGAACTTAAACTATGTGAATTAGTCATTTTACAAGTAAACAATTTCAACACATATTCGTAAATAAAGGCATGTTTTCACATTCTAAACACATGTATGATTCAGGTAATGGAAGCAAAGGAGAGGTTTGAATAACTTGATATATATATAAAGAAAAGGAAGTTCATTTAGAACACATAGGAATTGGGAGAGAGGGGTCCTAGGCTGGTTAGCCTACAAAATCATACCCATGCAATGCCCGATAATCACTCCTCAATGAGGGGCTACACATGTCATTAGTGAGCTGTCATCATATCCTTACTAACCAATTCTCTCCCCCTTGGTCATAGCCTAAAGCGTTCTAGCAACCTCAAAAGATACCCTATGTGTGCACTACACGTCCCTTCCTTGTGGCCTGGAGGTATTTAGTACCTCTAGTTTGGGTAGTTCTAGACCATCCTATGGTACTTAAAGGAGAAAAATCTAGGCGACAATCAAAACAATTCTGACTGGACTAAAAGAGAACAATTAAAGGCTCAAGTTTTACCTCCACAAATAGAGCAGGCAAGTGCACGTCTTACATACAGTTTTAGGTATTTAAAAAGAAGCCCTAGAACAGGATATCTAGGTGAGTATAGAATATGCAGTATTGGGTTAGGACCAAAGTGTCAAAGACCTATTCAGTTTGCCTACTGATTTTAGACCTATTGAATATGAGCAGTCACAGATAATAGAGCGTAGTTTTACAGTTTACAGAGTTTTAGTCGCCTTACAGGTTTGCCTAGGCGGGTAATAGTGATATCCTATGAGCATGGTATCTAATCATTGATCAGGAATGCAGTAAAATAGTAAACGATTTTAAATAGACAATTAAGATCCTATAGGCATGCTTTCTAGTGATGTTAACTAACACAACGTTGAAGAAACGAGTGGGTTAATTAATTAAACTGATTCAGAAACTACAAGCATGAGTTAAAGTTAAACTGATTTTAGATCTGACCAAAACTGATTTTAGATCCTATAGGCATGATTTCTATAATCAAAGCTGATTTAGATCATATAGGCATGATCTCTAATTATTAAAGCTGATTTAGATCCTATAGGAATGATCTCTAATTATTAAAGTTGATTTTAAATTCTATAGGCATGAGTTCTAAGGAGATAAATTTGAATACATGATGTAATGAGAACTGAACCTCAGTTACTTTACTCCTATAGGCATGGTGTCTAATTATTTGAAGTAGAGCAGGTAGAATTTATTTCAACCAAGAAATCCTATAGGCAGGTTGTCTAACACAGCACATGTAAATCACAATAAACCCTATAGGCATGTTAGCTACCCAACTTTACCCACAATTTTCAACTACCCTCCCTTTCCACTAATCACCCCCAATTCATTTACAATTAATTATTACAGACCAGTGATCGAATAAAATTACATAAATAGAACAGAAATTAAGCTATAGGGAGCCTTAAGTAAGCCCAAAGCAATTTCTCAACCTTCAGTAGTCACAAATGCCCAAAGTTTCATAGCCAATTTCATGACTAGGTGTGTCAGAGTTCTCTAAGGACCTCAAAGATCTCGGGCAGTGCTCACACCTAGACCTTTCTCAAATAAGGACTGATTTATGTGCAGTGTGGAAGTGCCAGCCCTGATACGCCAGAGTTCATAGAGATCTCAAGGGTCTCTAAGCAGTACACATACCAGAGGGGCAGGACTTAGTAATCAAACAGTAAGTGAGAGTGCATAATGGTTTGAAAGAGTTTGATAGACAATATAAAGAAAGGTCTTAGGAGTGAAAAGAATTTCTGAAAACTTGTACTGATTTAGTGATAAAACAGTTTGAGGAAAGTATGAAAAACAATTTGCAATCAGAACACAAGTCATAGAACAAACAAGCTTTAGGAAGTACTTTTGCAAACAGCTTTCACACAAGGAAAGGGGGGTTGGGAACACAGAGAATACACATTAATGGAGCACATAAACAACAGGGTGCATAGAGTTCTTAAGGAGTTCTACGAAACTAAATAGGTTAGATATAATGCAGGTCATTGAAACATGAGGCAAAGGTCACAGCAGAAACATGTTGAAAACATATAAATAACACAGCTAGAGTCACTCTAGGGAGATTAGCTAACTTAGCAGAAGTAAGCCAGAACAGGCAAGGACTTAAATAGACATGATAGGCAAGTATTAACAAGTGTAGGCATGCTAATTACACAAAAGAAAAGTTTAGGCATGCTAGATAAACAGTAGTCAGTCAAACATGCTAGTTACATATGTAAGACATATTAAACAAGATAGCAAACAAGCAAGTAAAATGAAAACATGCTAATCACATATTTGAATAAGGTAGTATTTGGCATGCTAGCTAAGCAATAAACAGAAGCAGGAATGGACTCAGGATTGATGAACTAAGGCAATAAATAAAAACATAGGTTTGGATTCTAAAATTTAATCAGAAGCATACCAGTTAGAGAAAGAATACACAAGATGTGAGACAGGTATTGTGCAATTTCCAGCCTTGGCTTTCAGCCGACTAGAATAACATGGATCACAAGTAACAAAGAGAGCAGAAAGAGCCTTTTTAGAGTGTAAAAGTGGTAGTTTATGAACTATTGTTCGTCTCTAGAAGTGAGAATAGGTAAGGGCATATATAGTAATCAAGAGTTAAATAAAATAAGGTAAAGAATGAATTATGTAGCAATTAGGAAAATTTACAGAATCAGTCACACAAAGATTTAGCATAGTCTTCTCCTTTAATTAAGAAGAATCAGTCAACGGTAATGACAGGAGCCAATTAAGGCAAGGAGTTCAATCACACTAAGTAAAGAAGTAAGAAGCAAAGGCCTTATTAAGGAAAGGCGTTCAAATCAAATCAAAATAAAGAACTTCAGAATAAAAATAGGCAAGAGTTTAATTAAGGAGAAAATCATGTAAAGAGTCAGCAAGTATCGCGGACAAAATAAGGCAAGAAATGAATAGTCAGGATTCAACACATAGGTCTTAACGAAACAAATTGGTAAATCAAGAATTCAAAACAACACTGATTTAAGGAGAAAAATATAGGTTTACCATGAATAGCGAGAATGAATATAGACATATAGAATCAATAGAAAAGTCAAACCAAGAAGCTTAGTAGAGGCATATTAGGATAAAAAATCACATGACATAAAATTAAGCTAAAGAAAAATCACAGGAACCAAAGCATAGGATAAAGTCAGTACACAAATAACTCAAAAACCAAACAAAATGTCGAAAAACTTGGGGTTTTTAGCATAAACTAGTAAGGGTTAAAGCAAACCTTTACGAAATCGGTTAAAACACATAAGAAATAGAAGATTAAACACTAAAATCATCAAACATTTTGGAGAAAGAAATTTTCGGGAAACCCTAGTTTAGAAAAAATAGAAAATCATTCGAAAATCAGATGGTTCTTGTAAAACTCATATGAAATAGGTCCAAACCATCTAAAATATGTACAGATCTAAGAAGTTCAGAAGGAAGAAATTAGGGTTTCAAGAAGAACAACACAAAGATGAAGAAGTAGGCTTAAAAATCCATAGATCTAAGGCGGCATAAGAAGATCTTACTCGAAATCGAACCGGAACAGCCTGAAATAAGCAAAAAAAGGGCCATGGGTGTAAGTGGATTGAAACTTGTCCCTCGAGGACCTTAGAGATGGCAATACCAACATAAGGGAGGTCATTAGAGGTCTGATGGTGGTGGGGAAACACCATGAACGGCGATGAGGGTGAGTTAGGGTTAGCACTGAGAGCATTTGAGAGAAGAGGGGATTAGATGTCGGTGTAAGAGAGGAGAGGAAATGAAAGGTTTGGGAGAGGTCGTTAGGTTTAATTTAGGTAGTGAATCTGGACCGTTAATCAAAATGATCAATGGTCAGGATTTGGTCGTGTATTGGGTCGGGCAGGTGGGTATTGGGCCTGGGGTTTCTGGGCTGGTTTATAAGGGGTTAAAATTGGGCTAGGCAATTAGGCTAAACTTGAAAATAGGGGGCCATTTGTTAAATACCCTATTTAATTGATAAAATAATTTTTAAAAATAACTAATACGCTGTAAAAATGATTTTTGTGCCTGGAAATATTTTAAAATAATTACTTAATATTTTAAAAATATAAAAGGCTATTTTCTGGTAAAATAATATAATAATGCATGCATAGACTATAGTTGCAAAGTAATTACAGTTGCATTCTAAAAATACAAATGTGGCTATTTGTGCAATAATTGAAACTTGGTGCAAATGCAAATAATAGAATTAAGCCACAAAAATTATTATAAAACTATTTGTGATGCAATTAGTGATTGTTTTTATAAAATAAATGCTGTGAGAAATTAGTTAAAATATTTTAACAATGCAGAAATTGTATGAAAAATACTAATTGATGCCCAGGCATAGTTTTGAAAATATTATGGGAAAAATTGGGTATCAACATCTATTATACTAGTGGTAACTTGTGAGCTACTATGGATGTGCTTAACCTAGTCATATCGTCGTAGGACCATGAGAAAGTATCCTCATATTCTTTTAGAAATCTGATATACTCTTCCTTCTCTAACGGTGATAGATGAATGCTTATGCATATTTCTTTGACTGTTTCAAAATCCTCTAAGTTAACGGCCTCAGTTTCCTCCAAATTAGACTTTGTTTTGTTTTCAAAATTCTCTACTTCTTTGACAATTCCTTCAGGTATTATATCATCTTCCAAATCACTATCCTTATGTTGCGTTGTCTCATTACATGTCAAAGTCGTAGGTTCATCAGGATATGTAATAATTAAGCTGAAAAGAATGTAGAAAGATAATAATAAATATGAAAAGCAATAATGCATTAATAAAGCTTAAAACTGTCAACAAGTACGACTCGATGGCTCGAGTAATTATTTCAAAACAAAATACTGAAAAATGTCTTAAGTGCTCAAAACAATTTGAAAACAGGTCATGCTAATTTTTTCAGGCTACCCAGGTACTCGGCAAGCCCAGGATGGTGCACGGTCCAGTTCTTGAGAATAGCTCCTTCTCCCACGGTCCAGTTCATGTATGCCTCGTACAGAAACAACTTCCTCATACCGGCCAAAATCTCATCTTCCTGAGATCCCCACATCATGTCACCCTGATGGAATGTCTGGTGCAGAGGTGGTAAGGTTTGTTCCAGTGGATAATAATGGGTGCACCATGGTGGTATCCAATCCTGATGTTCTTGCACGGCATATTCATACCCGAGTCCAAAGGACGTGCCATGATACTATGGTTGTATGGATTTTGTGATCCCTTGAAGCTTTCGGCCAAGACCCTTGCCTGGTTCATATCCCATCCACGGCAATATGCTTTCTATCTTGTTGCTCCACCATCGATCATTTTCAATTGCGGTAACCCGCTCAATGCGGTGATATGTTTCTCCACCCAACTTCCTCCTATTTTTGATAACTGGAACGATCTGGTTGGTGTAGATAGGGTTGATCCGTCTCCATGAATGATCACCTCCTGATAATTCCATTCAAACTTCACAGCCTGGTGCAGAGTAGAATCCAATACCCTAGTTGCATGTATCCATGGTCGTATCAACAATAGGTTGAAAGTAGCACTTGGAACTCAACATCAAACCAGGTCGGACCCATCTGTAGATCAAGGTTGATTTCCCCGATAGTGGCTCTCTAAGATCCATCGAATTCCTTCACATTCATACTTCCCATCCGTATCTTGTGCAAGTCTTTTCAGAGTGGTCAGTGGGCATATGTGCAGGCTTGAACCTCCATCTATCAGGACCTTGGCAATGAACTTGTCCTTAAATTGCACTGTGATGTGCAATGCCTTGTTGTGACTCAACCCTTCTGGTGGTAACTCATCTTCGTGGAAAGTAATTTTTTGACTCTCCGGTACCTGTCCGACCATGTTAGCCATCTCTCCACTAGTGATGTCGTTGGGTACATAAGCTTCACTTAACACTTTCATCAAGGTATTCTTATGTGCGTCTAAATTTTGCAACAGTGATAAAATGGATATCTGAGTGGGTGTGTTGTTCAGGTGGTCAACAACAGTGTATTCTCTTGCTTGTATCTTCCTCCAAAGATCGTCAGTGCATGTCTCAACAATAGGCGGCTTAGGTGCATCTTCTTTGCTTGTTTCTCCCAGATTATCAGGTGTGTAAACTCTGCCAGTGCTAGTAATACCTTGTGCGGCACCCAATTTTTCCATCTTGGCTTTTCCCTTTCTTCTCGCTTCCGCAGCATAATCCTATGGGACGGCATCAGACTTGTAAGATGGTGTGGGAGCTACCATTACAGTGAAGGGTGTAGCTATCTCGACCTCAAATAGTGCTTGGGTTTGTACGACAACTGGCATGAGGGTAAGCGGAGAAGTTTTAGGAATGTCTCCCTCTCGAATGAGTCCGATGGACTCTTACTGATCCCATTCCTCATCGGTTTCTATAACGTTCACCCCCTCACCCTTATGATCAGGGAGAGGGTTATTGCATACATTCAATGCAGCTTCCTTTGCTTGTATAACATTAAAGTCGATCTTCTTTTAACATGCTACACTTCTCAATAGTATGACCTTTCGTGCCTAAATGATAGGCACATGTTTTGTTGGGATTGATCTACTGGAAGGATTCTCAACAGCAACAGCAGGAATAGGGGTGACATGGCCAGCGACCTTTAGTCTCTCATACATTTGGGTTATGGGTTCAACAATTAGGGTGTATTGTCTAGGAGTTATGCAGACGAAATTTGGATGTGGCTTTGGGTAGTTTTGGCAAGCGGATATAGGTGAATAGTAATATGCAGGACGAGTGTTGTAGGTATGGCAGGTGGTGGCAGGGTATTGGTATTTTGAGGGTGAGGGTTGATATGTGGGTGGAGGTGTTTGGTATGTGAGGGGGGACTTGGGGCCCTAGGCTACCATCACAGCACCCACATATGTCTTTTTTGAGATACCTCCTGATTGTAAGGCTTTATTTGTGGCTTGCAGCGCCTCAAAATTAGTCACCATCCCACTTTTGATTCCTTCTTCTATCCTCTCTCCTAAATTGATGATGTTTGAGAACTTGTGATTCTCGATGACCATCAACCCTTCATAATACTATGGATCTTAAGCTCTAACAAAGAACTTGTTCATTTGTTCTTCTTCAAGTGTTGGCCTTACCTTTGCGGCCTCTGATCTCCAATGAGTATCATACTCGCGGAAGGTTTCTGTCACCTTCTTCTTGAGGTTTTGGATATAGAAAACATCTGGCACATTCTCTGTGTTGAACCTAAATCTGTCCATGAAATTTGATGCCATATTTACCCAATTTGCCCACTTCTTTGGGTTTTGACTGATATACCAGGACAAAGCAACTCCTATAAGGCTTCGCATGAACAATTTCATGCGGATTTGTTCATTTTACCCACTCGTACGAGCTTGTCGCAGTAGGTTCTCATATGCACCTTCGAAACACCAGTGCCATCGAACAATTCGAACTTGGGATGTTTGTAACCTTCTGGCAGTTATACATCTGGTGGAATACATAAGTCTTCATAATTTAAACCTTCAACGCCTTTCCCACCTTCAACACTCTGGACTTTTCCTGTAAGTTTCTTGAGTTCCTCTACCATGTTTTGAATGAGCAGTTCCTTCTTAGTTGGCTCAAGTATGTATAGGGTTTGTTGCAGGGTATGGAGTAAGGTTTCCACATATATCGGATTGCTTTGATGAGTTCCTAGAACTTGGGGATCGGGAGTAGGTGTGATGTATTTTGGGGGGTCTGATAAATAGTGGTTTGCGAGTATTGAGTTAGGTGATGGAGGTGTTGTTGATGGGTTTGCATTGGTGGTGGGTTGAGGTTTTGGGGAGGTACGGGATTATGATACTGGTGTAGTGCGAGAGGATTCGCAGCTATGGGTAGTGGATTCTGGTTTTGTGTGTTTTGTTCCGGTGTTTGGTTTTGGGTAGTTAGGTTTTGCTAGTTGATGTCGGGACCATTGAGAGTAAGGGAAAGGTTTTCCTGATTTCAGACTTGTTCAAGCTCACTCTGTAGCTCCAGGATTTTCTGCTCCAAACGTAAGAACAACTCATTTTGCCCTGGGGTTCTTCTACCATCTGAAGTTTCAACATTTTCTGCCACAATAGCATTATCTTTACGGATACCACTTAAATCATCCATCTTCCATTTGCCCTTGCCTTTGCTTTTCGGGTCTCTAGGTGGAGGAGGAGGTGGAGGACCTCTGGATCTAGTGTGGTATGTTGATGATGCCAGTATGCACAAACCAACTTTTGGCAATGGGAATAAATAAATAAAAAAATACAAAAAGGTAACCAAGTCAGTAAGGTGAAATAAAAGAGTATTTGCAATATTTAAATATATTTCACAAAAGTCATGCAATAATTCATGTCCTAATTTGGGGATCTCATTATTCCTGAGGTAGGCCTAAGCGACACATAGACTTTGAGAAAATCGAGGCCAACATTTGTTTCATTTCATTAGTGGGAAAATAAGCCAAAAAATCTTTTACTAAATTGACAATAATAATAATAATAATAATAATAATAAAATCACTAATGGCAATAAGCCTTATTACACTGAAATCTAATCTAAACTAGAAAGCAGTAAAGAACATCATCTCCTAAGCTACTTGGTCCCTGAAGTACATTCTCCATGCTTGGCTCTCTTGACCCCATCAATCATGTTTCCCAGATCGCGCATGTCCATCAATAAGTAAGCCTTTGCTAGCTTTCATCCTTCACCGTCATCCATGCCTTGCCAATCCCAAAGTCTCTTTCTCGTCTTCCCTTCTAGCTCCATTAGTCCTTGCTCCAAGTATTCTAATCTTTCCATATACTTAGTGGCAAATTCTGTCCATTCCCTTATCGCCTCCATGTTTACTTTATGTTGCTCTAGATGTTTAGCTTCAAACTCGAACACCCTTTTGCGTAGCCTCTTGCATTTTACCTATGCCTCAGCCACTTCATCTATGATCCTATCCTTGAGATTGACTCCTGGTTTGACGTCCCAGCTATGTCGTCTTCTAGCCATAAGTTGCTCAATAGTTTCTCCTTCCACAATGATCTTTGGTTCCACATGTGTTGCGCTGCAAACTTGAATGGGATGATATCTCCCTTGAAATCTACCTTGTACTGAACCATGTTGAAAACCTAGGGTATGACTTGTTTTCTTACAGCTTGCCTCATTACCCTTATAGGAGCATAAGGGTAGATGTCTCGCAGCTCGATCTTTACCAAGTGAGTAGTCCCTTTTGATCTGATGATGAACTCACTACTAGGAAACCATTCAAACATCCAATGCACTTGCTCGTCTGTTAGGTTACTGAAGAAACGCACTCAGCCTATAGTATTTCCAGGCTCTGCAAACCTATCTGGAATAAACATCATTTTCTTTGGGTGATGATTGGCTATGTGGTCATTAAGTGGTCTTTGTAGAAGCTGTTGACGGTACTCACCCCTTTGAAAGTGTTCCAGTAGTCAAAATTGTAGCAATAGATTACAACCCTTAAAGTGTCTGAACCCATGCTTGCACCGATTTAGAGCACGATACATCTCAGCTAAGATCATTGGGATAATAGTATAAATTTTTCCTTCGATGCCATCCATTAAGGTCATGGAGACCATGGCTAAGAGAGTATGAATCTTTTATCTTTGCATCGGAAAGATTAACAACCCCAAAAAGCAGACAATGAAAACATAAACTCGGCGATGCACCCATCCAAAAGAGGTAATGTTTAGTTCATCATGATAAAGATGATATGATTTTCTATGCCCATAACGCTCGTAGAGAAACTCAGAAGGGATGTATGATTTCTTTAGACAAAGCAGTTCATCATTCTTCTTAAAACCCAATATTTTTAGAAAACCGCATGGAGTGTGATTTTTGGGCACTAGCAGTCCCGGACTATCCCATGGTAACTTGGTGAAACCCCCTATTTCTTCCAAGAGAGGATATATTTCTATATTGTCAAATCGAAAAACAACTCTTTTCTCATCCCAGAACATGGTAGCGGCCTCGATCAGTTCCCTATTTGGTCGAATGTTCAACAAAGAAGGCAGGTCACCAAGTACTCTCCTCATATGATTACTATCACAAGGTGCAAGTTCTATCCACCAGTGAATTAGCAAAGGCGGGATGTTTTGGACCATACCAAACCAGGGGATTTCGTGCTTCATTTTCGGTAAACAAACAAAGGGTAGCCCTTCCCCCTCCAGATTCGACTACTTACGCAATAATGATCAACATATTGGCACATTTTCTCCAAGTAATGCACATAATATGATGGTGTCCTTTGGGATGATGGAAATCCCGTCGGACTTTGGACAAGGTTTTATCTAAGCGGGTTGTTATGTCAATGACGCCTCAATCCATATTAGGTTTAGCATGATGCATGTACACTTCTAATCGAAGTATGGTTTCTAGAAAGGTCTAGACTGGTACTCTCAAGTGGACAACTTGAGAGGGAAAGGCACAGGACTGTCGACTGTACCGCTGATCAACTAGTCTACCGCAAATAAGCCTTTCCGATTTAAAAGGGTGATTTTAGGAAAGCATGGATAGGCATTAAGCGCCGCTATGTTGATAATAGGAACAAGTGGAGTATGATGTTGAGCATGCTTTATACAGAAATGGTAACATATTGCCAAGTATTTGCATGATAAAAGTACGTAAAAATAGCAATTATGATAAAGATGAACAGGAGTAAAAACAAAAAGGAAAGAAAAGACAAAAAGAGAAGTCAGTTTAACTCATGAAAATGTGCGATAATGTCATGAAGCAAGTAGGAAAATAGGGACAAGAGAGTCATGACATAGCAGTCTTAGACAAGATGAAGGAAACAGGGAGAGGGTGTACATGTCATAGCAATAAGGGAAGGGATGTGCATGTCATAGCAATTTAGATAAATAAAGGGAAATAAGAGAAGGGATATGCATGTCATAGCAATTAAAGAAAATAAGGGAAGGGATGTGCATGTCACAGCAATTTAGAAAAATAAAGGGATATAAGGGAAGGAATGTGCATGCCATAGAAATTTAGACAAATAAAGGGAAATAAGGGAAGTAATCCACATAAGTCAAATTCATGATGGTAAGAGCCTAAATATTTCCCCAACAGAGTTGCCATGCTGTCATGCCCCATTTGCTCGCGAAAGCGGGTTTCGACA
Organism: Nicotiana tabacum; assembly: GCF_000715075.1. Lineage (NCBI taxonomy): Eukaryota > Viridiplantae > Streptophyta > Magnoliopsida > Solanales > Solanaceae > Nicotiana > Nicotiana tabacum. The sequence goes on along the minus strand of NC_134087.1, from coordinate 139,664,558 downwards.
TGTGATAACTCTTTTAAATGGGTATTAAAAGAGAAGAGTTGCTACCTAACAATTTTTAAAGTGCGTTAGGGCACCTATTTGTAGATAACTCTGTTTGATTAGTCAACGTCACCAAAGATCGGGTAAGGGCTCAAATTACCTCAAATAGAAGGTGTTAGGCACTCTTCGAAGTCTACAATTGTACGTTCTGACCGAATTTTATACTATGTGGATTAGATAATTAAGCTAGGTTCTCAATTAAGCAAAGAAGGATATAAAAGTTGAAGACTCTATTATAACATAAGAATTAACTATATGACTAATTGATACAAGTCTTAAAATATCACAAGGAGTACAATTGTGTTGATATATGACTAAGTGTGAACAACAAGGATATAAAGGATAGGAGTCCCAAATTTTTTAGCCTACAGGATCACCACGTGCAACATAAATAATACTTCGTAACTTCCTTAGGGTAGGGGTTGCTCGTATTATTCAGCGGGCATAGACTAACATCTCTTGCTACTCAGTTACTATGTTGAAGTTATTACTTAAGGCATTCTAATTCAATTCTAAATTGTATCCTATGTGTGCACTACCCGTCCCATGCATATGGTCCAGGAGGCTTTAGACCTACTATTAGGTGGTACTAGACTTTACTTTGGTTGCTTAAAATGATAAAACTAGGCAACATTCAAAATAGATAGGATTGCACACAATAGCAATGAAAGGCTCAAGTTGACCTCCACACATAAGCACAAAAAGCACGCGATCAGATTTTCTACTTATGCAGTAGGCAGAATTAAGACGTATTAGAATCATTAGGTCTTATACGCATGATTTCTATATGATTCTGATGTTACATAGGAGGTGCTGCAGTTTTCGATCTAACGTATAGATGGATTAAAGCGTTACAAATCTTATTAGCATGATTTCTAATTTGTTTGCATAATAAGGCAGTGAAGACAATTCCAGAATTCTAAATTACCAGTGCTGATTTTACATATATGTGTCTTAGGCAGGTGACAGTACTCTATAGGCATGATCTCTAATAGTTGCATAATTAGGCAGTGTATTCGCTTGAAAACACATGATTAGCAGCGTCGATAAACATCCTATAGGCATGATTTATAACACTTGACAATTAGACTTGATTTTATAACACTTTATCCCTATAGGCATGCTATCTAAGCGAGGCAGTACAAAAGCAGCATAAACCAGTTGATTAATTATTAAACCTTATAGCCATGGTATCTAGATTAGCAAAAGTATTGTATTATTTTATACTATAGGCATTCCATCTAAAAGCGTTGAATAGTGGACATGGAAACAGTGTAGCAATTACTTGAGTCGACATATTTTGACAAGTTAAGTGAAGTGTGTGAGTGATTCCTATAGGCATGGTTCCAATTAGTATGCGACAAATAGGGCATGCTAGACGTAATAGCAAATAGAACACATAGACCATATAGGCATGTTTTCTACCCTTTCATGCAAGTATTCGAATACCTTAGCCCCCTTTTATTAACTTCCCCATAATTCATTATTACAAGTTATTACAACCTGAATGAAATAATTAAATATGAATAATTACATAAAAAGACAACTATAGGCCCATTACAGATAACTCAATGCTTTTCTAGGCCTTCGACAGCTTTAGTAAACTCTGAACCCATCTCATAAGACCAGTAGTAAGTCTAAATCCAACATCCAAGCCCAACATCGCATAGAACAGACACCAATCCCAAACGAAGGATTCACACATGATTACAAGCAACAGACTATATGTTGAACTAACTAAACAGAGAAGGAAGTCCATATACTTAGTCCTTAAAACTATAAAGCTAATTATCACTAAGGCACACAGACAAACTCATATGGCATGCTGGCAGGACATACATAAGACAAATTCATGTCTGCATTTTGAAAGTCTAGGGGAAATGATTGATAAGCTAGCAAACCACTCCAAATAGAGCTGCAAAGTAAAGCATGATCCAGAATTAACCTAAATGACTTTATATATAAGAGTTTTAACATGAGGGTCTAGCAAAATCAAAGACATGAAAAAGTGAAATAGCAGTCTTCTCATGGAAGTTCAAGCATGAAAGCCTAGTAATGGTAGCATAACAAATGGGCTAGTAGGCATAGTCTACAATGGTTGACAAGCAATCACTTAATTGAACTTAACATGCTGAGCATCAGTCAAAAGTACAGAAATATTACCAGAACTCATAGTAGGTAAGATATGTCAATTCTAGATTATTAGGATAGGTAGGCATCAAGACTTACACCAGTTAACCACATATAGAAGAGAAGGCTATATATTGGAGTATTAGGCAATATTTAAAGAACACAAAGTTAAACAAGTCAAAAAGCACAGATTAAATAGCAAGAAAACATGTCATGCTTGTTTAGAAGTTCAGCTCAAGACTGTCAAAAGTCATGGGCATACATCGAAACTTTTGGGCAGGTTCTGATGCTAGGAAACAGAAGGATACTGGATAACTTCAAACCAAAGAAAACCATAAATAGAGACAACATAATAGCATATTAGTTTATCAAAGCTTTAGTGACATGGATATACAGGGAATGAACACAAGCACAAGAGAATGAAATTGCGAGAGTCAAAAGTACTTACCAGTATAAACTAACGAATAGGTAAAGGAGAAGAGCAAATTTCAGCAATACTTCGAAAATTAGTAGCAATAGAAGACAACAAGACCCCCAATCCCAGTGTGTCAGAGTTCACAAGGACTTTTAATGAGTCCCGAGCAGTGCTCACACTAGGGAGGTTGAGAATGCAAATACCAGTAGCCTTGTCTTTCAGCCGGCCAAGAATAATAGATTCAGAATAGTATCAAGTGAGTGGGAGTAAGAGAGAATATTTCTTAAGGTCTGTCCAAAGGGGAAATTGGGGAGGGGGTTATATATTAGCAAAAATTGAACATTCAAACAAGGAAACATAGTCAATAAAAAATAAATAACGAAAGAAGAGCATGCAGAATCAATTCAGAACCAAATTAGGAGGAAAATCAGGCAAACCCTAGATTTGCTCGAAATCACGGATTAGCCGAAGAATCTTTGTAAACCGGATCCATATAATCTTACCATGAATGTATATAAGCGAAATATCATTTGAATCTTTGAGGAGTGAGTCCAATTTCTCTTGATTTAGAAGATTGGTACTTGCCAAAACCAGAAAAGTACTAAGTAATACCATAGTCATGCAAGTAACAATGATATAATCCATAAAAGGAAAGTGACTCATGGAAAGAATCTATGAGTTGATCGGATTTGAAGGAGATTTGGAGGTGGCAGCTAGGGTTTGTGAAGAAAGGAAGGGAATAGAGAGAACATAGAGGCGGCTGGGCAGGGAAATGAGTCTCTAGGGTTAGTGGGAAGGATATAAGGAAATATGGAGATTTTTTATGGGTCGTTGATGTGATGACCCAAAAGTTCATCACTTGTTTTAAAACTGAATTCTTCATTCCGAGGCCTTAAAAACCTCTTTCAGCATCACCTCGATTTGCGTGCACAGTCCGGGCGCGTAGCTGGAAAGCCATTTTGTGAAAATCTGTGAAAAAGGATGAATTTTGCATTTAAAATGAGTTTGCATTGACTTCGGTCAACATTTTGGGTAAACGGACTCAGACCCGTAATTGGACAGTCCTGAAGGGTCCATAGGAAAATATGGGACTTGGGCGTATGCCCGGAATCGAATTCCGAGGTCTCAAGCCCGAGAAATGAATTTTTAAAGAAAAATTATTTTCTGAAATTGTTTATGAGTTTTGGAAATGAAAAGTGTTTAAAACTTGATGGTATCGGACCCGTATTTTAGTTTCGGCGCCCGGTACAGGTCTTATATATGATTTAAGATAAGTTTGTGAAGTTTGGTAAGAAACGGACTTGAAACGACGTGAATCGTATCGTTTTTGAGAAAAATGGAAAATTTGAAGTTCTTGGGAAATTCCATGATTCTGATGCTAAATTCATAGTTGTTGATGTTATTTTAGTAATTTGAATGCACGAGCGAGTCCGTATGATGTTTTTAAGTTGGTATGCATGTTTGGCTTGGAGCCCCGAGGGCTCGGGTGAGTTTTGGATAGGCCACAGAGTGAAATTTTACCGTAGGGAATTCCTGGTATGCTACAGGCCTGCAGGCTTCGCATTTGTGAAGCCTGTCTCGCAAATGCGAGCAATGTGTCGCAAATGTGAGATGTGGCCTGGGCTGCCTTCTTCGTAAATGCAAAGTGACTGTCGCAAATGCGACAACTGCATGGAATTCCCCTTGGTCGCAAATGTGAGGCTTCAGTTGCAAATGCGACTTCGCAAATGCAAACTTAGCAGAAGTCTGGGTTCGCAATTGCGAACCCTGGTCGCAATTCCCATATCTGCAACCTGCAATTTTATAACTTAGCCGAAAATCTTTCATTTTTTACACTCTTTGAAAACCAAAACACTCTTCGGCGATTTTTCAAAGACAACTCTTCTTCGAAATCAATTGTAAGTCAATTCTAACTCGTTTTCTTCAATCATTAACATTTTTTCACATGATTTCAACTCAAAACCAATAATTTTCATGGGGGAAATTGGGTGTTTTGGAAAGAACCTATGTTTTTCAAAAATTGGGGATTTGGACCTCGATTTGAGGTCCGATTTAAAACAAATTATATATTTGAGTTCGTGGGGGAATGGGTGATCGGGTTTTGGTTCGAACCTTAGGTTTTGACCATGTGGGCCCGGGGGCAAGTTTTGACTTTTTGGGTAAAACTTTGGAAAACTCATTTTCATGAATTAGAATTGATTCATTTAGCATTTATTGATGTAATTAAGTAACTTGTGGCTAGATATGAGTGAATTTGTGGTGGAATCAAGAGGTAAAGCAATAGTAGAGGCTGGAATTGTGTTCGTGGCATTGAGGTAAGTGTTTGGTCTAACCTTAGCTTGAGGGATTAGGAGTTGTGTCGTATTTGTTATGTGTTAATTGTTGAGTATGACGTATAGGCATGGTGACGAGTATCTATATGTTGGTGTCAAGCATGCCCGTGAGTCTTATACTATGATTAATGTGACTCCATTTCGTATTGTCCATGCTCTATATGATAATTTCTATTAAGGAGTATGACTTGTGGAAGCATTATTGTTAATTGAACATGGTAGAGCATTGGCTCAAGTTGAGAATTTAATTGTTGAACATGGTAGAGCATTGGCTCAAGTTGAGAATTTAATTGTTGAACATGGTAGAGCGTTGGCTCAAGTTGAGAATTGAATTGTTGAACATTGTAGTGCGTTGGCTCAAGTTAAGAATAGAATTGTTGAACATTAAAGAGCATTGGCTCAAGTTGTGAATTGAATTGTGAAGTAAATGTGAAAGAAGAAAGGAGAGAGAGAATCATGATATTATCTCCCTTGCTGGGATGTTATTGTATTAATATTGTTTCCCTTGCCGGGATTTGATTGTTGTACTATTGTTCCCTTGCCGGGATTTTATTGTGATTTCATTTATTTCCTTGCCCTTATTTCTTTTGATTGTTGATTGGGTGAGGAAGAGTGTTAAAGCACAAAGGGTGATGCCGTGTATAATTTGTGAGGAAAGAGTGTAAAGCACGAAGGGTGATGCCGCGCCGCACGATGTACCATTCCGTGCCTATTATATTGATTTTATGGTGAAGATGAAAATAAAGCATGAAGGGTGATGCCGTGCAGTTTATGTTGATTCTTATGGTGAGGACGAGAGTAAAAGCACGAAGGGTGATGCCATGCACTTGTCCTTGATTTTCCTGATTCTTGTTGATAATTGAGTTATGTTGTCCTTTACGTTTCCTTACTGATTTTCTGTTGTTACTTGATTTTATTTTGATGTTATAGATTCCCTTACCCTATTTGCCTTATAATTTGTTGCTTGGGTGAGGAAGGGTGTAAAGCACGAAGGGTGATGCCTTGTATTGTTTGGTGAGAGAGTGTTAAAGCACGAATGGTGATGTCGTGTATTGTTTTGGTGAGAGTCTTAAAGCACGAAGGATGATGTCATGCACTTGTCTTTGATTTCCTGATTTTTATTGACAACTGAGTTACAGTTTCTCTACATTTACTTGTTGGTTTCCTGTTGATACTTGTTGTACCTCGCAGCATGATTTCCCCTTTCTATTTTCAATTCAACTGTGGTGATCCTCATATTTATTTATTGTTCTTCTATTATTATTCGATGTTTCACCACAACATGTTCCCCCCTCCCGTACTTGACTGTATATTACTGTTCTTTTTTTCCGCTATATATAGTTAAATTGTATAGGTTTATTTAGTAGTCTGGTCCTAGCCTCGTCACTACTTCGCCAAGGTTAGGCTAGGCACTTACCAGCACATGGGGTCAGTTGTGCTGATACTACACTCTGCACTTTTTGTGCAGACCCCAGTGTTGTAGACTTCGGACCGTAGTGAGAATTTTGTTTCTGGTTCATCAAGCAACCCGGGATACTCCTGCAGGCGTCCGTAGGCCTTGACGTTCCCTTTTATCTACTATTCCTGTTTCTTTCATGTATTTCCAGAGACAGTGTTGTATTTATTTCTTTCAAACCTTATTCGTAGTACTCTTAGACCGTCTTTGAAACTGTGACTCCAGTTTTGGGTAGTCTTGTTTAAACAGTTGTATTGGTTATACTCAGTAATTTTATTATTTTTCTTCCGCTTGATATAAATTATGTTGTCTTTAAGTTATTGCTCATAATTTCTTGTAAAGGATTAAATGGGTAAAAAGGTAATTTGTTCAATAGTCGGCTTGCCTATCTCACATTAGTAGGCGCCATCACGTCTCCTGAGGATGGGAAATCCGGGTCGTGACAAGTTGGTATTGTCGCACCCCTCTTTTTCCTCTTCCATCAGAGAGGAGTCCGGGTTTTGACATTCATGGGGTGTAATGACTCATTTTCTTTTGGGAATTAGGTATTTGAAGAGTCGCCACCTAACGATTTTAATGTGCGTTAGGGCACCTATAAGATTTAACTACAACTATGTTTGATAATCATAGATACGGTAAGGGCTTGAAATTATCCTAAGGGGAAGGTGTTAGGCACCCCTCAGGATCCACTAGTGTGGTTCCCGGCCAGATAGTTTTTTTTTGAATTTGTGCAAGTAGCAAGTAGACAAGTAGGGCTCAAATAAGAAGGGGTTTAAATTTGAATACACAAGCGTTTGAAAACAATGATTGAAAGGCAAAATTTTGAAAAGAGTTATAATCTAAACATGCTTGTGAATGTAAGAAGGGTCCTAGGTTTGTTTGTAATATGGATCACATCAATGCAATATCCGGTATGACATTCCTCAGAAGAGGGGATACACGTGGTATTAGCGCACCGATCATCATATTGATATCTACCCTTCCCACCCTGTAAAGGTATTAAAGCGAGGATTGGTCTCGACCTCTATTGCATGTTGTTACCCGTCCCTTTCCTATCAGTCCCGGAGGAATTTGGGACTTCTATTTTTATAAGAAAGAGGTTCTAGGCTGACTCTCAGGTTTAAGGGTAAAAAGGCTAAGACGACATACAAAAACACGTAGGACTGCATTTAAAGGGGAAACATGTAAGCAATTAGAAGGCTCATGTATACCTCCGCAAATAATGCATAGAAATAACATGACTTAAACACAGTTAAGGTTTGAATTTTAAAATCCTAAAGCTAGTTGTTTGAGTAGAAGCAGATTCATTATATAACTCAGAAAAGAAGTCCGAATCAGGCCTGCCTGCTGGTTATAGCAGTTGATGATTAACAAAGGCAATTCCAGTTTTTGTTTAAGTGGTTATCTAAGGATTTCCTAGGCGTAAATAGTACTCAGTAGTTATTCAGAATTATTAAGATGGTTGGGGATATTATTATTACCTAAAGCATGATATTCTAGGTGTTCAGCACATAGAATTAGTGTCAGTTGGTTGTAAAGACTAAGTAAAGAATTGTTTTATTCCTTTTTTTATGCAATCCTAATTAGCCTAAGCGAACATAAGCGAATGAAATCCTAAAGACATGGTATCTAATGCACAAGGATGCAGAATGACATATATGCAGAATCCTAAGCACGATTTCTATATGCACCAATATTTAAGCAGGATTCCCAGAATATGCAGAGATGATATGTTTGTTAACCTAAAACAGGACCTCTAAGTGTACATGGCAGTAGGAACATGATTGCAGAAACACTGGTTATTAACACATTTAGCGCAGGAATTTCTAAGTGATATGATAGTGAAATGCTCATGCTGAAAACAGTAAGTGTGAATCCTAAGGAACATGATTTCTAATGCATGAAATGAGTCTTAAGCATGGATTCTATTACGCAAGTAGGAATGTAAACCTAGTAACATGCTTTCTACCATTTTTATAACTAAAATATGCATATTTTCCAACCCTTTTCACTAGCCAACCCCATACTTGTTTACAAATTATTACAGACCAAATGATTGAATTACAAAAGAAATGCAAAAATAAGAAATTACAACCAAATGAAGCCTGATCTTGACTTCCTTTCTGAGTTATATAATGAACCACTTCAATGCTAATATTATTCCAAAGCCTTTCTCATATCTGGGTGTGTCAGAGTTCCCTAAGGACCTCAAGGGATCTCGGACAGTGCTCATACCCAGATTTGCATAACCAGACAGAATGAGTGCAGTGTGGAAGGGCCAGCTCTTATGTGTCCAAGTTCAGAGGGAGCTCAAGGGTCCCAAGGCAAGGCTCACACAAGAGGGGCAGAACCTAGATTCTAAGATTATAGTAGAAGTGCATAATATATGTTGAAAGAGTGTTTGTTCTAAAAATCGGGTTGAAAGTAATCAGTAACAAAGGTGATTTGAAAGCAATTATAGTAGTAAAACTCAAAACTACACAGAATCAGTAGTCATACAAAGGGGGGTCAAAGGATTTTGGGGATACACTTGTTTGTGAGCACATGACCCCAGTAGGGGTCTGGTTTGGACATGCACAGCAACAACTGATACTGGCATGATCACAAACCAAGCAAAAGAACACAAACACATAGGAAGGGATAGGGGTTTGGGATTCATAAGATAGCAAGTACACAATAAGTGACTGACAGAGTATGCCTTGAAACACACATAGGGGAGTGCATTAATCTAAAGGGGAAGGGGAGACATCATAGCATGCTGGTAAAGTAACTTGACTGCAGAACCACAGGCAGAAGTAGACAAGAATGAGAGAAATTGGAACAATTAAAGAAACATGTTGTTGTTAAAACTTTTAAAATTAACTAGGACATACCAGTAGAGAAAAAGCAAGGTGAAGAAAGGTAAAGCAAGAAAGATTCCACAGTATAGCCTTGGCTTTCAGCCGGCTAGAGAAAGCAGTAGCACAATTAGTAGAAAGAGAGAGTTTTGAGTATGTGAATGTATTTTTGAACTCAATTGTTTGTATGTTTAAAGAAAAGAGGGCAGGGTATTAATAGCTTTGAAAACGAGTAGAGAATAAGGTAACAAGTAAGGTTTTATCACAGACATGGAAATAATCACAATCAGAATCAATTAACACAAGTACTTCCCTTTAATCCAGGGATTACTGCTCAAACGGATACTAACAGGGTTAATTAAGGAAAGAAATCAGTTTGAGAAAGATTGATTCTTGCCATATAAAGGGGTAGTAAAAGTATAAGGTAATATTTGAATCTAAGTACAAAATATACTTAATTTTGGGAAAGGATTCAAGGTAAAACATCACAGTAATTAAAGGAATGGAATCAATCAATTTAAACAAATGAGTAAAAATTAGAGTTTATAAAGGAACATTTTGCAATCAGTCGTAACATTGAGGAGATCAAGATCAATCAAGAAAGAATCATGACTCTGCACTTTAACATATAAATAGCAAGGAATGAACAGGCGTATTAGACATGCAGGGTCAAACATATTGACAAAAAGGAGAAAATTAAATAAACAAACAGAAGTGATATGAATAGGCTAGAGACTATTCAAAGCATGGTAATCAACAAGGTCAAGCAGTCAAGGCTCACACGTAGATCCAAAGTGAAGAAACCAGTCTAATAGGTAAAGAAAGTCAGAAACAAGTAAAGAACTCACAGCAATAAGTGAGGAAAACCTTTTTAGTGTTTTGACAATAGTCAAGTTAGAAAGGTAGGAACTCAGAATCAGATAAGTCAAACAAGGGAGAGGATTCAAACACAAGGAACTAAATCGAACCACGCATGTATGTAAAACAAACAAAGAGAGTTTCAGAACTCGGATAAAATCGAAACACCTAGGGTTTTTAACACGATGAACCAGGTAGAGGAAAAAATATAAGCAAACCGTTCAAACATAGTAAAACCATAAAATAACACTGAAAATCGGAGAGAGATATTTTAAAAAGAGGTTGAGAAAACTCTAATCGTTGAAAATGAAGATTCACTTTGAAAGAAAATCGAAGAACCTTTGAGAAAACACTTAAAAAGTTCATAACATGCATAGATCTAAAATAGATCTGAAAGAAAATCAGAAAGCTCTTAAAGCTAGGGTTTCAGAGAACCTAGAAAAGTGAGGAGGACTTTGAAAAGTTACCGATCTAGCCAGGAAAGCATGGATCTGACTCAAACGGTCATGGGTGGTCGGAAAAAGACCAGAGATAGAGGTTGAGCAAGGACTGGACCAGATCTCTTCGAGATCTGTCCATGGAATCACGAAAATAGGTAACCAGTAGACATAGGAGACGAGTACACGTCTCAAACCGCCATGGGAGTCCATGGGGATTGGAGGGAATTAGGGTAGATTTGGGTGATGGCGGCTAGGATTTAGGTGAAGTTGCAAAGAGAGTTTGAGAGGAAGGGATTCAAGGGCGGTGGGTGGTGAGAAATGATTTAGGGTAAGGGGTCGTTTAGGGGTTAAAAATGGTAAGGGGCAATGGTGGTCGTTGATCTGAATGATCAACGCCCTAGATTAAAAGGGGTAGGTGGGGATCTGGGTTTGGGTTGGTTTTAAAAGGGTTAGGTTCGGGTTAAAACTAAATTGGGCTGGGGAATTGGGGTTCAATTTAGGCTAGAATTGAAATGCAAATGGGCTATTATTTAAATAGCCAATTTCCCTCTTTTTAAATTATAAAAACTAGTAAATAAATTTCTGAAAATAAATTGAAAATCTAAAATGATTCACAATAAGTAAATAAAAATTTAAAAATATAGGTCTTAATTTTATGAATATAAAACACAATTAAACCTTAAAATGGCTAATATTGTAATTATGTGAAATTTAGCCTTAAAAATACTAAATAAAATTTTAAAAATGTGTAAAAATTACATTAGCCATATTTTGGCATAAATATAAAAATCCAATAGATGAATTATCAAAAATAATAATTTTAGAAATAATTATTGGGATTTCATGGATAAAAAGGGAGAAAATAAACTCGTTTAAACCTTTACAAATTGTGGAAAAATAATAAAACACTTGGACTTGCCTATATATGCATATATATGCTATTTTGAAGCTATTTTGCATATTGAAAATATATAGGGAAAAAATTGGGTATCAACAGCTATTAGAGCTCTAGGTTACATGGGTCTCACAGTTCACAAACAAGCTTAGTAGAGTCTGAGGGATCAGTACGGAGACGTTTGTATTTATCCCCCAGAGGCTACAGAGTTAGGAAAAACTTCACATATACTTTTTCTTGTCGTGAAATTTTGTTCTCTCAATGCTAAATTGAAACCTCTAATCTTGTCCTTTCGTGAATGGCGAGGTCACGTACCGCTTCTTCAGCTGAATAGCAGCACAGACCGGTGTTAGATCAGCTACATCTTCGGAGGCTTTGCAGAGGTTGGATAGGTTTCACCCGGCTCTTCACTACTACTTTCAGCGGTGCATCTTCTGAGGATCACTAGGATTATTAGGACAGTTGTTATGAGGTTCTCAGGAACATGGGGATAATAGAGACCAATGGGGTCGATTTTGCTACTTTCGCTCATCTGGATCTGCCAAGACTTGTTGGAGAGATTATTGTTTGGATAGACCAGTTAGGTCATCAGCTTTGACTTGGGATCAGTTTTCTCAGCTATTTTTGGAGAAGTTTCATCCTGTCGCTTAGAGAGAGATCTACCCGAGGCAGTTTGGGCATCTCCAGTAGAGTTCTATGACCGTTACTCAATACGACACCAGGTTTAATGAGTTGACCCGTCATGCTCTTCTTATACTCCCACTGAGAGAGAGAGTGATGAGGTTCATTGAGGGACTCGTTCAGCCCGCTCAGTCAGCTAGAGGTGGAGGTGGAGGTATTAGAGGTGGAGGTATTAGAGGTGGAGGTATAGGTATTGTTCTGGTTTGTAGCAGAGATGCCTCGGTTTTATTTGATACAGGATCTACGTACTCTATGTGTCATCTTATTTTGCACCGTATCAGGCCATGCCTAGTGATTCTTTGAGTGTTCCTGTTTATGTGTCTACACCGGTGGGTGATTCTATTGTGGTAGGTCAAGTCCATCGTTCATGTATAGTTGTGATTGGGGGTCTTGAGGCTCGTGTAGATTTGTTACTATTGGATATAGTTGATTTTGATGTCATATTGAGGATGGACTGGTTATCACCTTACCACGCTATCTTGGACCGTCACGCTAAGATTATGACCTTATCCTTGCTGGGTTTACCTCGTTTAGAGTAGAGAGGGACTCCTGGTCATTCTACCCGTAGTGTTATATCTTATATGAAGGCTTGGCGTATGGTCGAGAAGGGGTGTTTGCCCTATTTGGCCTATGTTCGTGACTCTAGCGCTGAGGTTCCTTCTATTAATTTTGTGCCCGTTGTTCGTGAGTTTCCTGAGGTATCCCCTTCAGACCTGTCAGGTATGCCACCCGATAAGGATATTGACTTTTGCATTGATTTGGCTTCGGGCACTCAGCCCATTTCTATCATACCGTATCGTACGGCCACGCTTGAGTTGAAAGAGTTGAAGGAGCAGTTGCAAGACTTGCTTGAGAAAGGTTTCACTAGACCTAGTGTTTCGCCTTGGGGTGCGCCAGTGTTGTTTGTTAAGAAGAAGGACGGATCGTTGAGAATATGTATTGATTACCGAAAGTTGAATAAGGTTACAATCAAGAATAAGTATCCATTGTCGAGGATTGATGATTTGTTTGATCAGCTTCAGGGTGCCAAGGTATTTTTGAAGATTGACTTGAGATTTGGCTACCATCAGTTGAGGATTAGGGCATCTGATGTCCCTAAGACAGTTTTTCGCACTCGGTACGGACATTATGAGTTCTTGGTGATGTCATTCGGGTTGATAAATGCCCCAGTAGCTTTTATGGATTTGATGAATCGAGTGTTCAGGCCTTACTTAGATTCGTTCGTGATAGTCTTCATTGATGATATTTTGAACTACTCTCGCAACCGGGAGGAGCATGAACATCATCTTAGAGTGGTTCTTCAGACTTTGAAGAATAGTTAGTTGTATGCCAAATTTTTGAAGTGTGAGGTCTGGTTGAGTTCAGTTGCATTCCTAGGTCATGTTGTATCAGCAGAGGGTACTCAGATTGATCCGAAGAAGATTGAGGCCATCAAGAACTAGCCTAGACCAGCATCAGCCACAGAGATCCGGAGTTTCTTGGGATTGGCAGGCTACTATTGTTGGTTTTTTGGAGGGGTTTTCATCTATCACAGCCCCAATGACCAGGTTAACCCAGAAGGGTGCCCAGTTCAGATGGTCGGACGAGTTTGAGGCGAGCTTTCAGAAGCTCAAGACAGCTCTAACTATGGCATCGGTGTTGATTTTTCCCACAGGTTCAGGGCCTTATACGGTCTATTGTGATGCATCTCGTATTGGACTTGGTGCGGTGTTGATGCAGGATGGCAAGGTCATTGTCTATGCTTCACGACAGTTGAAGATTCATAAGAAGAACTATCTGGTTCATGATTTGGAGTTAGCAGCCATTGTTCATGCATTGAAGATTTGGAGGCATTATCTGTATGGCGTGGCATGTGAGGTACTCACGGATCACAATAGTCTGCAGTATTTGTTCAAGCAGAAGGAACTAAATTTGAGGCAGAGAAGGTGGTTGGAGCTACTAAAGGACTATGATATCACCATATTATATCATCTGGGAAAAGTCAATGTGGTGGCCGATGCTTTGAGCAGGAAATCAGCCAGTATGGGCAGTCTTGCTTATATTCCAGTCGGTGAGAGGCCGCTTTCTTTGGATGTTCAGGCTTTGGCCAATCAGTTTGTGAGGTTGGATGTTTCTGAGCCCAGCCGTGTGTTAGCTTACACAGTCGCTCGTTCTTCTTTATTGGGGCATATCCGAGATCGGCAGTATGATGATCCTCATTTGTGTGTCCTTAGAGACACGGTGTGGCACGGAGATGCCATGCAGGTTACCTTAGGTGATGATGGAGTTTTGAGATTGTAGGGTCGAATTTGTGTACCTAATGTGGATGGGCTTCGAGAGTTGATTTTAGAGGAGGCCCATAGTTCCCAGTACTTTATTCATCCGGGCGCCGCGAAGATGTATCAGGATTTGCGGCAGCAAAATTGGTGGAAAAGAATGAAGAATGACATCGTTGCATATGTGGCTCGATGTTTAAAATGTCAGCAGGTTAAGTACGAGCATCAAAGACCTAGTGGTTTGTTCCAGAAGATTGAGATTCCTGAGTGAAAGTGGGAGCGTATCACTATGGACTTCGTTGTTAGACTCCCACGGACTCAGGAAGTTCGATGCAGTGTGGGTTATTGTTGATAGGCTTACCAAGTTAGCACATTTCATTCATGTGGCAGTCTCCTACTCTTCCGAGAGGTTAGCTGAGATTTATATCCGGGAGATTGTTCGTCTTCATGGTGTGCCCGAGTCTACCATTTCGGATCAAGGTACGCAGTTTACCTCCCATTTCTGGAGAGCAGTTCAGCGAAAGTTGGGCACACGGGTTGAGTTGAGCACAGCATTTCATCCTTAGACGGACGGGCAGTCCGAGCGAACTATTCAGATTTTGGAGGATATGCTCTGAGCTTGTGTCATTGACTTTGGAGGCTCGTGGGATCAGTTTTTTCCTTTAGCAGAGTTTGCCTACAACAACAACTACCAGACGAGTATCCAAATGGCTCCGTATAAGGCTTTGTATGGTAGGCGGTGTCGGTCGTCGGTTAGATGGTTTGAGCAGGGGAGGCTCGGTTGTTGGGTACGGATCTGGTTTAGGATGCCTTGGACAAGGTCAGGATTATTCAGGATAGGCTTCGTATAGCTCAGTCCAGGCAAAAGAGTTATGCCGACCGTAAGGTTCGAGATTTGGCATTCATGGTCTGTGAGGGGGTATTGCTTCGGGTGTCGCCTATGAAGGGCATGATGAGATTTGGGAAAAAGGGCAAGCTTATCCCTAGGTTCATTGGCCCGTTTGAGATTCTGGATCGAGTGGGAAAGGTGGCTTACAGACTTGCGTTGCCGCCAAGCTTATCAGTCGTGCATCCAGTGTTTTATGCATCCATGCTTCGGAAATATCACGGCGATCCATCCCACGTGTTAGATTTCAGCACTGTCCAGTTGGACAAGATCTTGTCTAATGAGGAGGAGCTGATAGCTATTCTAGACCGGCAGGTTCGTCAGTCAAGATCGAAAAGTTTTCCTTCTGTTCGTGTTCAGTGGAGAGGTCAGTCCGCTGAAGCATCAACCTGGGAGTCCGAGTTCGATATGCGGAGCCATTATCCCCATCTTTTCCCTGACTCAGGTACTTCCTTCTTCTGTCCGTTCGAGGACGAATAGTTGTTTTAGAGGTGGAGGATGTGATGACCCAAATGGGTCCTCACTTGTTTTAAAAGTGAATTCTACATTTTGAGGCCTCAAAAACCACATTCGACATCACCTCGATTTGCGTGTGCAGTCTGGGCACATAACCGAAAAGCCATTTTGTGAAAATCTGTGAAAAATGATGAATTTTTTATTTAAAATGAGTTTAAGTTGACTTCGGTCAACATTTGGGTAAATGGACCCGTGATTGGACGGTCCCAAAGGGTCTGTAGGAAAATATGGGACTTGGGCGTATGCCCGAAATCGAATTCCGAGGTCTCAAGCCCGAGAAATGAATTTTTAAAGAAATATTATTTTCTAAAATTGTTTATGAGTTTTGGAAATGAAAAGTGTTTAAAACTTGATGGTATCGGGCTCGTATTTTGGTTCCGGCGCCCGGTACAGGTCTTATATGTGATTTAAGATAAGTCTGTGAAGTTTGGTAAGAAACGGACTTGAAACGATGTGAATCGGATCATTTTTGATAAAAATGGAAAATTTAAAGTACTTGGGAAATTCCATGATTTTGATGCTAAATTTATAGTTGTTGATGGTATTTTAGCGATTTGAATGAACGAGCGAGTCCGTATGATGTTTTTAGGTTGGTGTGCATGTTTGGTTTGGAGCCCTGAGGGCTCGGGTGAGTTTTGGATAGGCCACGGAGTGAAATTTTAACTTAGGGAATTGCTGGTATGCTACAGGCTTGCAGGCTTCGCATCTCACAAATGCGAGCAATGTGTCGCAAATCAAGATGTGGTCTGGGCTGCCTTCTTCGCAAATGCGACAACTGCCGGGAATTCCCCTTGGTCACAAATGCGAGACTTCAGTCACAAATGCGAACTTAGCAGAAGTCTGGGTTCGCAATTGCGAACCCTGGTCGCAATACCCATATCTGCAACCTGCAATTTTATAACTTAGCCAAAAATCTTTCATTTTTAACACTCTTTCAAAACCAAAACACTCTTGGGTGATTTTTCAAAGACAACTCTTCTTCCAAATCGATTGTAAGTCAATTCTAACTCGTTTTCTTCAATCATTAACATCTTTTCACATGATTTCAACTCAAAATTAATGATTTTCATGGGAGAAATTGAGTGTTTTGGGTAGAACCTAGGTTTTTCAAAAATTGGTAATTTGGACCTCCATTTGAGGTTCGATTTCAAACAAATTATATATTTGAGTTCGTGGGGGAATGGGTGATTGGGTTTTGGCCATATGGGCCTGGGGTGATTTTTGACTTTTTGGGTAAAACTTTGAAAAACTCATTTTCATGCATTAGAATTGATTCATTTAGCATTTATTGATGTAATTAAGTAACTTGTGTCTAGATACGAGCGAATTGGTGGTGGAATCAAGAGGTAAAGCGATAGTAGAGGCTTGAATCATGTTCGTGGCATTGAGGTAAGTGTTTGGTCTAACCTTAGCTTGAGGAATTAGGAGTTGTGTCCTATTTGCTATGTGTTATTTGTTGAGTA
Source organism: Nicotiana tabacum (assembly GCF_000715075.1). Classification (NCBI taxonomy): domain Eukaryota; kingdom Viridiplantae; phylum Streptophyta; class Magnoliopsida; order Solanales; family Solanaceae; genus Nicotiana; species Nicotiana tabacum. The sequence continues at coordinate 139,647,354 of NC_134087.1, read as the reverse complement.
CGACGTATAGGCATGGTGACGAGTATCTATACGTTAGTGTCAAGCATGCCCGTGAGTCTTATACTATGATTAATGTGACTCCATTTCGTATTGTTCATGCTCTATATGATAATTTCTATTGAGGAATATGACTTGTGGAAGTATTATTATTAATTGAACATGGTAGAGCGTTGGCTCAAGTTGAGAATTTAATTGTTAAACGTGGTAGAGCGTTGGCTCAAGTTGAGAATTTAATTGTTGAACATGGTAGAGCATTGGGTCAAGTTGAGAATTTAATTGTTGAACATTGTAGAGCATTGGCTCAAGTTGAGAATTGAATTGTTGAACATTGTAGAGCATTGGCTCAAGTTAAGAATAGAATTGTTGAACATTATAGAGCGTTGGCTCAAGTTCTGAATTGAGTTGTGAAGTAAATGTGAAAGAAGAAAGGAGAGAGAGAATCATGATATGTCTCCCTTGCCGGGATGTTATTGTTTTAATATTGTTTCCCTTGCCGGGATTTGATTGTTGTACTAGTGTTCCCTTGCCGGGATTTTATTGTGATTTCATTTATTTCCTTACCCTTATTTCTTGTGATTGTTGTTTGGGTGAGGAAGAGTGTTAAAGCACGAAGGGTGATGCCGTGTATGATTTGTGAGGAAAAAGTGTAAAGCACGAAGGGTGATGTCGCGCCGCACGATGTACCATTCCGTGCCTATTATATTGATTTTATGGTGAGGATGAGAGTAAAAGCATGAAGGGTGATGTTGTGTAGTTTATGTTGATTCTTATGGTGAGGACGAGAGTAAAAGCACGAAGGGTGATGCCGTGCACTTGTCCTTGATTTTCCTGATTCTTGCTGATAATTGAGTTATGTTGTCCTTTACGTTTACTTACTGATTTTCTGTTGTTACTTGATTTTATTTTGATGTTATAGATTCTCTTACCCTATTTGCCTTGTGATTTGTTGCTTGGGTGAGGAAGAGTGTAAAGCACAAAGGGTGATGTCGTGTATTGTTTGGTGAGAGAGTGTTAAAGCACGAAGGGTGATGCCGTGTATTGTTTTGGTGAGAGAGTGTTAAAGCACGAAGGGTGATGCCGTGCACCTGTCTTTGATTTCCTGATTTTTATTGATAACTGAGTTACGGTTTCTCTACATTTACTTGCTGGTTTCCTGTTGATACTTGTTGTACCCCGCAGCATGATTTCCCCTTTCTATTTTCAATTGAACTATGGTGATCCTCATATTTATTTGTTATTCTTCTGTTATTATTCGATGTTTCCCTGCAACATGTTCCCCCTCCCATAATTGACTGTATATTATTGTTCTTCTTTTCCGCTGTATATAATTAAACTGCACAGGTTTATTTGGTAGTCTGGTCCTAGCCTCGTCACTACTTTGCCGAGGTTAGGCTAGGCACTTACCAGCACATGGGGTCAGTTGTGTTGATACTACACTCTATACTTTTTGTGTAGACCCCAGTGTTGTAGACTTCGGACCGTAGTGAGATTGTTGTTTCTGGTTCATCAAGCGATCCGAGGTAGTCTTGCAGGTGTCCGCAGGCCTTGACGTCCCCTTCTATCTACTATTCCTGTTTCTTTCATGTATTTCGAGAGGCAGTGTTGTATTTATTTCTTTCAACCTTATTTAGTCTTGTTTAAACAGTTGTATTGGTTATACTCAGTAATTTTATTATTTTTCTTCCGCTTGATATAAATTCCACTGTCTTTAAGTTATTGCTCATAATTTCTTGTAAATGATTAAAATGGGTAAAAAGGTAATTTGTTCAATAGTCGGCTTGCCTAGCTCACATTAGTAGGCGTCATCATGACTTCCGAGGATGAAAAATCTGGGTCGTGACAGTTGATCATTTGACATCAACGACCAGGATCAAAGAGAAGCGGGGCAGGTCATTTAAACGAGTCGCGACCGAATTATTTATAGAGGGTTGTTTGGTTTGGGCTGGTGTGTTGGGCAAATGATTTGGGCCAAATTTGGTACGAAATTAGTCCTATGATGGGGCTATAAATTAAATATGCGAAATTATTTTAAAATAATTTATAAAAGAAATTAATAGATAATAAAAACGTAACTTATGTAGTAAAAAGATTTAGAATACTATCTTGGCATTATAAAACTATAAAAATACTATTTTAGCACAAATAATGTAATAAAATATAATTATGCATAGAATATAGGCTATTATTGCAAAATTATGTAAATAGCTTAAAAATACAAACATAATGATATGAAATAAAGTAAAATATTATGAAAAATATATATGAATGCAAATAATAAATTTGGATGATTAAGTCATCACAAAATAATTTGAAGGGGTAATTAAACCACATTCAAATAATTTAAATGCAAGAAAAATTAATTTTAAAGCTTTAAAAGTTATGAAAAATTATAGAAAATACTTATATGACCCCTATAAATTGGGTAATAATGCAAAAATTTTGTTTTGAGTATACATGATATTTATAAAATGTGAGGGCAAAACTGGGTATCAATAGTGATATTGGGCACTGAGGTGCGATGTGTGATATGTTGTGATATTGATACGCATGCGATAGTATAAGATTTGGGGATTGAAACACATACGATGAGATAAGGTGGGCTTGATACGTGTGGCTAGTAGGATAACTACTAGAAGCCATGTGGTATGATAAGTAGGGGTGTTCAAAATCGAACCGAAACTGAAGCTTAATGGCTTATTGGTATCAGGTTAACGGTTTACCGGACGGAAAAAGGATTGAAATTTTTTTATTAACGGCTTATCGGTTTGGGGGCGAATTATTCAATTTTCTTAACGGATAATCCGTTAACCCGTTAAGTATATATATAACATATAAAATTTATTTTATCCATATATATATTAAATAATCAAAAAACCCTTCTTCCTCTAGTACTCTATCAAAGTGAATTAGAATAAAAGAAAGCCAAATAAAAGGAGTCATCTAACTGTGATAAAAGACAGAATTTGCTGTCTGAAACAAGATAACAACACCAGTTATACCACTGCTTCATCAACTTTGCCTGGGTTTTAAGGCATCCTAAATTCTAAGCATGACGAACATTTATTTTAACAACGGCCAATTGGAAATCTTTCACATGGACTAAGGCCAATGTGCATAAACATAAATAAGATTCTAGAGAGTCAACCACCTATTTAAACATACAGAGACTAAATTTTATTTTATTTTGATTGAATTAGGCCAATAAACCGCCTGATAAGAGCTAAACCGATACCAATCCGTCCGATATCTTATCAGTGACCAGCGGATTAATACATTTAAAAGTCGATAACTGATAAGCCAAACCATTAAGAGTAAACAACCGTCCAATCCGCCCGATAAGCAGCCCTAATGATAAGATGGGCTAAAACGCGGAATGCTATTTCGGGAAAATAATTTTTTAAAATTAAATGCAAAGGCTCCCGCGATGATATAAGGAAATATTGTGAGTTATTCTTGTGATTTGGAACTACGAGGCGGTACCTCGATAGTGGCCCTTGTTGATCTTTTCTCTATTTGTTGTATTTGACTTTGGTTGTTTGTTTTCTTTGCATATTATTTGTTATTTTTCTCCATATTGCTCTATTTGCTTTAGCTCCGTGTAGCTAGCCTTTACATGCTATCTGTTGTTTAAATTTCATTATTATCATTGCTACACTATCATACTCTTGTACAGTATGTCCCTGACCTGACCTCGTCACTACTCAATCGAGGTTAAACTTGGCACTTACTAGGTACCGTTGTGGTGTACTCATACTACACTTTTGTATATCTTTTTGTGCAGATCCAGGTACCTCCAATCAGTCCTGGTACTAGTGATCTGAGTTCGCAATTGGAGACTTCAAGGTACACTTGCCGGCGTCCGCAAGCCTCGGAATCCCCTTCTATCCATTTTTATATTTTTTCCCTCCTTTACTAGATACAGTTGTATAGGAATAGTTTGGATATTGTCATAGAGCTTGTGACTTGTATTATGTCGGGCTTTGGGCTATTGTATATACATTGAGCTGTGAAGATTTTTCTTTATATATGTTGTTGGGTTTTTGAGATTTTTAATTATTGTTTCAGTCACTTCGGCATGTTTGTTAGGCTTACCTAGTCTTAGAGACTAGGTGCCGTCACAACATTCTGTGGAGAGAAATTATGGTCGTGAAAAAAAAATTACCACCATTAACGCTACTGTTCCGTTATTTTTCAATCACCTCTTATCTAAAGCCCAGTATCCTCAAAACCCTTAAGCATGTGAAAACGAAAATAATAGTTCTTTTTTCTTCTTTTCTTCTTTATATATATTCGTATTTATTTAATCTTTACGTATAAGCTTTCATTCTAAATCTCCAAGCAATTGGCAAAGGAAATCCAGAAAGAGGCCATGAAATTTACCAAGAAGTTGAAGGCCCAGAAAATCTATATATACTCCAAAGACAACAATTGATTTGGTGACTCCAATCTCGTCGATAAATTCGTGTGACCAAAAAAAATTCAAATAATTCTTGAAGCAAAAGGTACAGAGCAAACAAGACAAAATTGAAAAGGCAAAGAAAAGGAAAGGAATTTGGTGGAATTTGCAGAGAGATGTATGAAGATGGTTAAATGGTATAAATTAATAGGGAAAAGAAAACAAGAGAGAAAGAAAATGAAAAGAAAAGGACAAAAAGAAAAAAATGCCATTCTGGTGCTTTTCATGCATAGGCACCAAGTACATCACACAACAAGTGTCACATAAGCTCAAAATGAAGTAATAATTTCACTAAAAATAAAAATAAAAGTCATAGGCCTCCCACAAAATTATATGGTGCATTAGGTAATATGCTACAACCTCAATAGGGTAATTATGTATTATCCCTTTATAGTTAAAAGTATGTAATAAAAGCGAGTAATAAAATGGTAAAAGAAAGTCAAAAAAGTCGTAGGTTAGGTTTTATATACTACTTAATGATATTTTTACCTTGTAGTTGTACAAGGTAAAAACATAATTAATTTAAAGTACTAAATATTAGGTTTTCCTACCTATTAAATAAGGAAAGATTTCAATATGTAAAAAATTAATTATTTTTAGAGTCCAAAATATTAGGAAAGTAATATAAATACTTAATCTCCCTATTTTTTTTTTTTATCTTTACTAATATAATATATTAATTGGTTAAAATCTTAGGAGATAGAAGAATTCAAATCTACAATGAGTAATAGCTATCTTTTACTTATTATCAGTGGATATTTTTCAATTTTAGTATTGTTTATCTTTTACAAAACAGTTTTATTACAAAATTGAATTAAGAAAATAGGTTGCACAATATATTTAATATAATGATTTTACATATAGTTCAAATAAGAAAGTATGTAATGCATAATATTTAATTAATTTAAAACTCATAAATATTAGGGAAAGACTTAAATTCTCGAGGAAAAGTGTATTGCTACTGATTAAAGACGTCCAAAATCAAACAAATAGATACTTTTGTTAACTATCGTATGGAAAGCTAATTACAGCTTGTTTGGATGGTTGTTACGCATCGTTCATAATGTATCGTATTGTACTGTATTGTATTGTATTGTACTGTATCGTTTGATAAATATAATGTTTGGATAGATTGTGTCGTTTGTCATCGTTTCATGATATCACGCACCAGCAATATGAAGTTTTAAACTTGCAAATATTATAAAGAAAAAATATGATACAAGGTAAAATTACTATATAAAAAGGTAGGGTAAATGATAAAATAAAATAATTTAATAATAATAAAGGGTGAGATTGAGAGAAAAATATAAGGTACCGACACGACCACACCAAATCGATCGTTATATAAAATTGCACATTTCGTCGTTATGTAACGACGGATTTAACGATACGATACAATAAAATTTAAGTAACAATCAAAACAAATATTGTATTTAAAGTAACAATACGATACGATACAATGGGTAACAACCATCCATAGGCGGCTCAAGGGTAAGGCAGCACAAACAATGGCTTAGGGTCCCCAAAATTTGGGGGCCCCACTTTCCCTTGGTAGTAATTTTAATTTTTTTATATAAAATTTGAGTATCTTAATGTTAAAAAGTAAATAACTTAATACATAAAGGAAAAGAAAATTTTAATTTGTGACTAGCCTTGATAGTTGAGATTTTAATAATTTAAAGGGTATAAATATATTTTTGATTTTTTTATTTAGTGGGTAAAATTTAATTTTTTATTTAAAGGGTATAAAGATATCTTTTATTTTTGACAAGAGTGGGTTGCTTTAGTGGTGAGCACCCTCCACTTCCAACCAAGAGGTTGTGAGTTCGAGTTACCCCAAGAGCAAGGTGGGTAGTTCTTGGAGGGTGAGAGCCGACGTTAAAGGAAATATTACAAGTAGAAGATAATACTCCAATCCTATATTCCTCATAAAACAGTATTCCTATAGCAATTTTGCATTAGGATCAATAATGTATTAGGAGAATCTAAATGGATCGGATTAGCTATATTATCATTTAAAAAGGTTAAAAAAATAGATTTCAAACAAAAATATACAAATTTATTTTGTAACAAATTAGGGCCCCTCATCGAAATTTTGCTTTAGCCCACCAATAATGTTAGGCCGCCCCTGCAACCATCCAAACAAGTTGTTAGTTTAATAACAAACTTTGAATTTAATATCATATAACAATAACATACTCAGTATTATCTCACACCGTGAGATTGAATTGAATATCTTAATAAGCATTTAAAACTGCATGCCTAGACTATGCATATCCGATTTTGCATACGAAATATATATTACCATATTTATAAGTAGAAATATATTTGCTTTTAAATTTATAAATATTAGGGCAATTGAAATAAGAAAAGATTTAATAATCAAAATTTTAGCTGATTTACAATCCCAAAATTAGCAAAATAATTAAATTACAATTTTGTCTAATGTAAATATTACTTTTAAAAGGTAAAAAAAGTGAACGATATTTTGCTAAGGACATATCCGAGAGATAGACAGATATAAATAGAGATTAAGCGAAAGTTTGATAATTTAGGAATAAATTTGGACCTCTTTCCAAGATAAATGAAACATATTATACACAAGGGCGTTTGATCTTAGAAATAGAAATTTTTGAGTATTTTTTTTAAAAAAAAAAAACTGGCAAAAGAAAGAATTGTTATAAAATAAAAACCGTAAAGTAAAGACAAGTATAGAGAGAAACTGTTATATTATTCGAATTCAAACTAATGTACATAATGAACTGAAATCTCTTCTATTTATAGAAGAAAGGAAGTTGATGTGTAAGCTGCTACTATACTAGATATGGATAATCTTCTACTGAGAGCAATGTTTATCCATAACGGAGTACTGAAAGGATAAGCTTATTATACTTGATATGGATAATCTTCTACCGGGGGTAATGTTTATCCATAACTGGGTACTGAAAGGATAAGCTTATTATACCTGATATGGATAATCTTCTACCGGAGGTAATGTTTATCCATAACTGGGTACTGAAAGGATAAGCTTATTATACCCGATATGGATAATCTTCTACCGGGGGTAATGTTTATCCATAACCGGGTATCGAAGTGATAAGCTTCTTGAGGAAGCTTATTTCCAATCGAGTACTTAAATAGATAAACATATTTACGGTGGAGTCCCATATGGATAAGCTTCTTCAGGAAGCTTATTTACAACGGAGTACTAAATGAACATCCATAATATAATATATTTATAACACTCTCCCTTGGTTGTTCATTAAAAGATAATGTGCCTCATTAAAACCTTACTAGGAAAAATCACGTGGGAAAAATCCTAGTGAAGGAAAAAGAGTACACATATTTAGTAATACGCATTGCTGACTGCCTCATTAAAAACCTTATAAGGAAAACCCTGTGGGAAAAACCTTAGTAAGGGAAAAAGAGTACAACGCGCATTTTACTCCCCCTGAAGAAAACCTTATTTCAAATATTTGAGTCTCCGCATTCCAATCTTGTATACCATATTCTCAAAAATTGATGTTGGTAAAGACAATCTGTTGAATTGTCACTTGAACTAATTTGATGCACATCAATGTCACAATTTTCCAGAAGATCATGTATGTAAAATAATTCTGGTGAAATGTTCTTCGTTCTATCTCCTTTTATAAATCCTCCCTTTAATAGTGCTATGCATGAAACATTGTCTCCGTATAATATTGTGGGTCTTTTATCACATTCCAACCCACATGTTTCTCGAATGAATCACTGATCTCAATCATATGCACTCCCTGCTTGCCGGTTTGAAATCGAGCTTTATGGGTATCGGATAAATAACCTGCATCTGCATTACCAATACGATCTGCACCACTTTTGTTAGCATTAGCAAGATAAATAAGTGCACCATCTATACCGAGATAGAGTATTTCAGGACTAAGGAGCTCCTCATCCTCTTCTAGAGGTTGGAACGGATCCTTATTCACTTCAAGTGATTGAATATTCATTGGTGTAATTAATGGGTACACTTTGTCCATGTAAAAGTATTTTTAAGACCCTCTTGGAGCTCTTCCGGAGTTCCAATAAGATTTATGTCACCAACATAAACAGCAAGTGTAACAAATTTTGATGACATTTTTTTTATAAAAATACATGGACAAATAACATAATTTATGTAACTTTCTTTCAGCAAATATTTACTGAGGCGATTATACCACACACGCACAGATTGCTTTAAACCGTACAAAGATCTTTATAATTTGATCGAGTACATTTCTCAAGACTTTGAATTATATGCTTCAGGCATTTTCAATCCTTCAAGGATCTTCATATATATTTAGCCAAATAAGTCATATAGGTTAAGACTTGTATCTAAATGGTATGACATCTTCAAGTGTCTGGACTGCTGGTCCGATCCTCACAATCTTTTATAATATTGTGCACTATATTGTATCAAATATATCGTCGACGATTATTTTGTGTCAGTTCCGAAGCGACATAACTTGTGGAGATCTCATCACTTTCTTTATTTTCAGGTACCTGAACTTTTTCGGGAGTTTCATGAAATGTTATGTCGTGGGCTCTTCTAGAGCTTATTTCCTCCTCATTATGATCATTTTGATCATTAGCTCCTACTATTTTTCAAGGATTGTTACCTTTGAAACCGATTGGTCTACCACGCTTCATGCGTACAGTAAACTCTATCCTTCAGGGACTTTAATTTTAATAGGAGCATTTGTAGCTGAAATATGATATTTAATTTTGGATCAGCAAATGCTTCTGGCATTCGACTTGAATTATCTTCTAAGTGAGGATCATATTAATGATAATTCGATTCATATAGCATATTTTTCAACTGTTTATTCCATCCCCAAATGTTAGAAAAACTAACATATATCCCCAATCATCTTTGGGACACATATCTTTGTGTATTATGGTAGAGAAATTAATCATATACCACACAACAAAAGATGTAAAAATATTTGGTTTCCAATCCTAAACCAATTGTGAAGGGAGGACTTATCATATATTATTGATCTGATGCACACAAGTGCTGCTATATGCAATTTAGAAAATCTTAGACCAACACATGAAGCTTTGTTCTCATAAGCAATGGTTTAGCCATTAATAGGAGGTATTCAATGCTAAACCAGTTTGGATATAAACCAGCACTATCAAGATGAACTGCCTTGATTTCATAATCTGAAAATTATGCTCTTAATCGAGAAAAGCAATTCCAAATGCCAAACTGCAGGTTGACAATAATTACACATGTAACCATCTCATATATGCACCTATAAGTGGTTCACATGATAGGTGAACGAGCCCATATTCACCTTTTATATATTTCAGAATCAGGGGTCTTAGTCCCAACTTTAGCTGGTATAATCAATTCATTATGAGAGCAAGCAACACATGATAATTCCTGAAGAATCTTCTAGTTCTTTAGTATATGCTTATCTGAATTCTCAAATAGCTCATTTAAAAATGGCAAATGAAAACTTCGAGTTTATCATGCCATGTGCTATCTCTTAGTAAACTTCTGGTTTACTATGGCATAAACTTTTGCTTTAGTAAACTTCTGATTTACTGTGATACATGATATAGTACAAATTAAAGAATAAGACGGGTAACTTCTCACATACATATTATTTTACCCCCTATGATTGTGGAAACATGAAGATTATCAATCTTCCAATCATTTGTAGTCTCAATATGATAGTCATTTGTATTAGTAAACTTCAGGTTTACTACAACATATGTTTTGACCATAATCATATAATATGAATGACATATTTGTATATAAGCTCTTCGAGAGCCTTCATTTATTATCCACAATCTAATATTTATCGGGCACTACTGGTGTCATGTATCCTTTAGGCAAACAGTTAGCTCTTCAGGAGTTGTTGATACATTTTGTACTATCAAATATTTCTCATACACTTCTGGTATCATGAGAGAAAATCACAATCAAATAAACAATGTAAAACAATTGTTTAAGCACAAGAAAACTCTTCTTCATAATATTTTCCTACTTCAGGAGGCAATTTCAATTGTGTTACTTCTTTAGGAGCAAATTTAAAATACGAAATATTGAGTATATATTCTCTCAATTATATTACCTCTTCTGAAGGTGAATTGTGATATATTCACATCAAGAGTGCATTCATATTTACCCGATTTATTAATATTGTCACATTCACTTCAGGGAATGGATTAATATTATTAAAAGTTCTCTTCCTTCAGGAAATCGAACATAATTATCTGAATGCGCATTAATCACATCAAATTGTGATGCCTCAATCTCTTTTAAAATATTTACTACTTCAGGAGCAAATCGAGGCGTGCATTTAATATAGAGAATATTTATGTAGCTTATCTTCAATTGTAACCATAGAAAGCCTAAATTATCACTTCTAGTGATCATAGACATATACCACTTCTGGTGGTTAATTACAATGAGATATATGAAATATAACTACTACTAGTGGTTGTATATTTCTTGCAAACTCTGCTAGAGTTTAAGTTGATCTAATAATATTATCCATATTCTTCAAAATGACATAAATAAGATATATTATAGTAAACATCATTATCAAATCATAATTTTTTCTTTATGTACAACAATTACATAACCATACTATCTATTACAAACAACAAAAATTAAAATATTTACATTTCTATAGATTCACCACCAATTACATGACTTGTTTCTCCTTCTGGGAGTGCAAGGTAATCAGTTACATCCAAATGCATGAAGTCTAAATTATTTTCAGAAATAAAATTTGCTTCAGCATTTTTCTCTGTCTTTTTTAGGGAGGCTTAATAAAGCTCAACCAGGTGCTTTGGCGTACGACATGTACGTGACCAGTGCCCTTTTTCTCCACATCTATAGCATGTATTTTTTGCATTTGGTGCTTGCACCGCTTCATGCTTTTGTTCCTTCATTTTCCACTGCTAGTGGTGAGGAGTGTTCTTTGGTGCATTATTATTACCATGATTAGAGTTTCTTTCCCGACCACGACCATGACCACGATTGGGGCCACGACCTTTTCCACGTTTAGCCTGGTGGAAGTTCGTCTCATTCACTTCAGGGAATGGACAAAGACCAGTAGGTCGGCTTTCATGATTTTTCATTAATAGCCCATTATGTTGCTCGGCTATAAGAAGATGTGAGATAAGTTCAGAATACTTTTTAAATCCCATCACTCGATATTGCTGCTGCATGAGCATATTCGAGGCATGAAAAGTGGTAAAAGTTTTCTCCAACATATCATGATTAGTAATATTATCACCACATAAATTCAATTGGGAAATAATTCTGAACATAGCAGAATTATACTCACTGATAGATTTAAAAACTCTTGTAGCCTTAGATGAGTCCAATCATGTCGTGCATGTGGAAGAACGACCATCTTCAGGTGCTCATATCTATCTTTCAAATTATTCCACAGTATGACTGGATCTTTAACAGTAAGATATTCCATTTTCAGGCCCTCATCAAGGTGATGGCGTAGGAATATCATTACTTTGGCACGGTCTTGGTTTGATACCTGATTTTTGTCTTTGATGGTGTCTGCCAGACCCATCGCATCAAGATAAATTTCAGCATCAAGCACCCAAGACATGTAGCTTTTGCCCGATATATCTAGGGCTACAAATTCAAGTTTAGAAAGATTTGACATTATTTAGGAAAAGAAAGTTCTTACCTCAGATACTTTCAAGATATTTGCTCGAGATGGCAAAGTCTCGTGTTGATAACGTGTTATAAAATAAAGACTGTAAAGTAAAGACAAGTATAAAGAGAAACTGTTATATTATTCGAATTCAAACTGATGTACATAATGAACTGAAATCTCTTCTATTTATAGAAGAAAGGAAGTTGTTGTGTAAGCTGCTACTATACCAGATATGGATAATCTTCTACTGAGAGCAATGTTTATCCATAACGGTGTACTGAAAGGATAAGCTTATTATACCCGATATGGATAATCTTCTACCGGGGGTAATGTTTATCCATAACTGGGTATTGAAAGGATAAGATTATTATATCCGGTATGGATAATCTTCTACCGGGGGTAATGTTTATCCATAACCGGGTATCGAAGTGATAAGCTTCTTCACGAAGCTTATTTCCAATAGAGTACTTAAATAGATAAACATATTTACGGTGGAGTCCCATATGGATAAACTTTTTCAGGAAACTTATTTACAATGGAGTACTAAATGAACATCCATAATATAATATATTTATAACAAGAATGAGTTTTTCTAGTAAACTCTAGTTAGGCAAGGCTTTAGGCGCCAACTGCCAAGCGCTTACGTGGTTTACCTGAAAACCCTTGCTATGTCACCGACCAATCCATATGTGAAACCAACGGTTTAGATCTTTCCAACAGAAAATAGAAGCTGATTGGCATCTCTCCTCTCCTGATTGGTCCATGTCATCTCCCATGACATGCTCCGTCTATTTACACTTCTTTTTTCCTCGTCATTTTAGCTCCAAATTCGTTTAAAAGCAAAGTGGCAGCTGCTCATTGGCTCTCACTCTCACCTATCTTGCATCTGATTGGTCCACGTCATCAGATATGACGCCTTCAGCAAAAAATGTTTTTTTTTGGCACGCGGGAAGACGAACCCTTTATATATGTATGCTGGATCTCTAGTTGATATTTGAAGAGTCCATAACCGTTTGTGTACGGAATAGAGAACGAAGAAGAGAGGCGAAGGAGGAGTTGTTAGCCTGTGTTTAAAGAAAGTTGATAAGTGGAACGTGTTCAGATCGTGGAGCAATGGCTGGTGGTGCGTGGAATAGACGCACATCCTTGATCGTCTTCGGGATCGTCTTGTTCGGTAAGCTTTTCGATTGTTTTGCATGCAAATCTTATCTTCAATTGTTTTTTACCTTTCTGTGTTGATGCAAATCTCATAGACAAAATTCGAATTTGAATGAGTTTTGAGCAGCTCAAGACGTGTTTAGCAATGATAGTTGCAATTGTCCGACAATTAGGTTAATAGATTAAATGTCATTTACTTTTAGATGTGTAGACTATAGTCAGTTTTTGCTATCATATTCTGCAATCTTCAGATCTACTACCTCTCTGTTAGTTCAGAGGGTAGTGGTATGAAATCACTTGGATGCAAGAGACTGAATGCCTAATTCATTTGATTTCTGATCATCCTGATTATTTAATCAAAAAAAAAATGAAATGGCATCTTATATACATTTATTGTTAAAAATCATGAAGTTTGAGTGGGTTTCAATTTTCAGTTCCTATTCCTTTCCTTTTTGTGGGCAATCATGTTTGATTAAATGCATATACAAGAGCCACTCTGTTATACTACTAGAAGTGTGATTGCAAAAATAATCCTCCAATGCCTTCTGATATATTCTTAAACCTCTTTTAAATGAGATATTTCTATTATTCTCAGCTTTCCAGCTTCCTCTCTGGGGAGCACTACAGAAATTTGTCGTATGTGTTAAAAATTGTAATGACTAGCAATGCTATTTTTGAAAAACAAATGTGAAAGAGACACCTGGATATGAAGGGACACTGAAGGACGTTAAGAAAAAAATTGCTATATTTGGTCCTAACGTTGGAATATTCTTTTGTTTGGGGAAAGGGTGTAGTTTAGTCACTTAAACTGGAAAAAAGTGATAATTATAGATGTTCATAGTCATAACTCATTACAATGTATTGACTAGCAAGGTTGTTTTGTTTCTCTACAGGGTGCTTGTTCGCATTTTCTATAGCCACTGAAGAAGCTACCAAGTTGGGAACAGTTATTGGAATAGATCTTGGAACAACTTACTCATGTGTTGGTGTTTACAAGAATGGACATGTTGAAATTATAGCGAATGACCAAGGTAATCGTATCACCCCTTCATGGGTTGCCTTCACTGATGGTGAGAGGCTGATTGGTGAGGCAGCAAAGAATTTAGCCGCTGTTAACCCAGAGAGGACCATCTTCGATGTCAAAAGACTTATTGGAAGAAAGTAATGCATTTTCTGTTTTGTTGAATATTATATCTGAATGTCTGTTTGATATAATAGCAATGACTCTAACCTGTCTATCTGATAGGTTTGATGACAAAGAAGTACAAAGGGACATGAAACTTGTTCCGTACAAGATTGTTAACAAGGATGGTAAACCATATATCCAAGTTAAGATTAAAGATGGGGAGACCAAGATCTTCAGTCCTGAGGAGATCAGTGCAATGATCCTGACCAAGATGAAGGAAACAGCTGAAGCTTACCTCGGAAAGAAAATCAAGGATGCAGTTGTCACTGTTCCAGGTAACATTGAAAGTTCCTTCTCTGGATTGTGCTTGCTCCAATTATTGTGTGATATGATTGTCGAGATTCTTATGCATCCTCTCCTTTAAATCCTGCAGCATACTTTAACGATGCCCAGAGGCAAGCCACTAAGGATGCAGGTGTAATCGCTGGACTAAATGTGGCCAGAATTATTAATGAACCAACTGCAGCAGCAATTGCCTATGGATTAGATAAGAAAGGTGGTGAAAAGAACATCCTTGTCTTTGACCTTGGTGGTGGTACATTTGATGTTAGCATCCTCACCATTGATAATGGTGTTTTTGAAGTTCTTTCCACAAATGGAGACACTCACCTGGGAGGTCAGCACCCTTTTTCTTAGCTCTATAAATTGCTGTACTTTTTGTTGATAGGTTTCTATATTTTCCCCATTTATTGATGTGATACTAAAAATTCCACTAGTTCTTTGTTTTTTTTCCCTTTCATTATCTGAACTAGCTTGGAGAAAATTTATGCTAGTTGATGAATTTCAAGTTGTAAACTAGTTCAATAGCTCTCAGTGTAAATCAGCTTTGTTCACAATTCACATTTAACACATTTATGGCTTCTTGATTGCAGGAGAGGACTTTGACCAGAGGATTATGGAGTACTTCATTAAATTGATTAAGAAGAAGCACGGAAAGGATATCAGCAAGGACAACAGGGCCTTGGGTAAGCTTAGAAGAGAAGCTGAGCGTGCCAAGAGAGCTTTGAGCAGTCAACACCAAGTTAGGGTTGAGATTGAATCTCTTTTCGATGGTGTGGATTTCTCTGAACCACTTACTCGGGCACGTTTTGAGGAGCTAAACAATGATTTATTCAGAAAGACAATGGGACCTGTTAAGAAGGCTATGGATGATGCTGGTCTGGAGAAAACC
This sequence comes from Nicotiana tabacum, assembly GCF_000715075.1. Lineage (NCBI taxonomy): Eukaryota > Viridiplantae > Streptophyta > Magnoliopsida > Solanales > Solanaceae > Nicotiana > Nicotiana tabacum. The sequence continues at coordinate 139,631,725 of NC_134087.1, read as the reverse complement.
CAGATTGATGAAATTGTCCTTGTTGGTGGAAGTACCAGGATTCCAAAAGTTCAACAGCTTTTGAAGGATTATTTTGATGGCAAGGAGCCCAACAAGGGTGTCAACCCTGATGAAGCAGTTGCTTATGGTGCAGCCGTACAAGGAGGAATTTTGAGTGGCGAGGGAGGTGATGAAACCAAAGGTATTTCTTCTTCTTTATCCCTTTGATGGAGTTTTTTGAGAAGAACATATATCTGACAAATGACTTCTGGAATTTAACCAGATATTCTTCTTCTGGATGTGGCTCCACTCACTCTTGGTATTGAAACTGTTGGTGGAGTGATGACTAAGCTGATCCCAAGAAACACTGTTATTCCTACTAAAAAGTCTCAAGTCTTCACCACTTATCAGGATCAGCAGACAACAGTGACAATCCAGGTATCTCCTCAGAACTAATTTTTTTGGTGAGCTCAAAGTGTTGTGGAAGTCTCGAGAGATGACTTATGACTGGACTATTCTGACATGAAAATTCTTACCTTCAGGTCTTTGAAGGTGAACGCAGTCTCACAAAGGACTGCAGACTGCTGGGGAAGTTTGATTTAACCGGAATAGCTCCAGCTCCAAGGTACTTGTCTAACTGCACCTAGTTGAGATGTCCAATGAGCTGCTCTGCCTGCTTGACTTAAATAATATTATTGCCTGCTTGACTAAATTTTTTCATATGTTTTCAACAGAGGAACTCCTCAAATCGAGGTTACATTTGAAGTTGATGCAAATGGTATTCTAAACGTCAAAGCTGAAGACAAAGCCTCTGGAAAATCAGAGAAGATCACAATCACCAACGACAAAGGTCGCTTGAGTCAAGAAGAGATTGAGCGTATGGTCAAGGAGGCTGAGGAGTTTGCAGAGGAGGATAAGAAAGTAAAAGAAAGAATTGATGCCAGAAACAGCCTGGAGACATATGTGTACAATATGAGGAACCAAATAAATGACAAGGACAAGCTTGCAGACAAGCTAGAGTCTGATGAGAAAGAGAAGATTGAAACCGCGACAAAAGAAGCGCTTGAATGGTTGGACGACAACCAGAGTGCTGAGAAGGAAGATTATGAGGAAAAGCTGAAAGAAGTGGAAGCTGTGTGCAACCCAATAATCACTGCGGTGTATCAGAAGTCTGGTGGAGCACCAGGAGGAGAATCAGGTGCTAGCGAGGATGATGATCATGACGAGCTGTAGATGATTGCTAGTTTACAAGTTTTCTGTTATCACAAGTGATAGGATACACAGGGTTTTCTCATATAATTTTCCTGTTGACAGTGACTATCAGAAATAGATTAAGATGAGGAGGAAGACGTTTTCTAAATTGATTAATTAAGGACGGCGAAAGAACCTTCCTCTCGTTCATTCTTGGAAGACATGTATAGAGACATTCATCAATTTAGAGTTGGAACTTTTGTGTTCTTTCAGATATGAGATTAAAATTAAACTTTGCAGTGAAACATTTAACTATGATTTTAGTAGTTTTAACTTTGTCCCAAGTCGAAACTTTAAGAAAAAGCCTAAAGGATAAGGAGTAATTATGACAAGTTGACAACGTAGGAATCAGTCGTCTGTTCAGTTGGCATTTTATACCACTTCAACCGGCTTGCTGTAGTGCGGGAAATCATGGGTGCTTAAATATATCCTGGAACTAACATAACCGTCATGCCAGCTGAAAACATGAACTAAAGAAAGCGTTGCTGCTAACACTGAGTTGTTTTTTTTTTTTAAAAAAAAAAAAAATCGAATAAGGCACACCTCTGCCGTTAAGAGAAGATTGTAATTATTTGATTGTAACATAAAAGAAAAACCAATAGAAAAAAGAAAGAAAAGAAAAACAGGGTAGAATTCTTGAAACCAAACGAAAAGGATTAAGAAAATTGTATCACTAACGAGTGAATTCACTTGGCATGCGCTATGCATCTCGATATCATCGAAATCAAGAAGTATCATGGCCCAGAAGCTGCTTCTAATTACATGTCCAGCATGTTACTAGAGTATGCATATCATCTTCAGAGCAACCAAAGATGGATATGGGTTTATCATGAATGGCGAATTAGTAGTTCTAAGGATTGGATGGCTTGGAGAACATGGGTGTCGCATACTTGTCTAGGCAGAGCTAGAGAGGTAGATACAGGTTCGGATAAATCTAGTAGGTTTGCTTAGACTATGTATTTGTATTTTGTATTCGAAATTCACTTAATATGTATAAATATTTAATCGCGAACGCAGTAACTAAAATAAGTTATGAGTCGGGTGGCAAATTCAAAACTCATAAACTTCAAATCCTTGTGTCGCCTCTCACGGACTCTATATATATTCTCCAATGGAAGCTGGGCTCTAATTTGAGAATACACACGACACAAGGAATGTGGTGTTGAATTTTGGATATGATGGTACAAAGACAACAAGGGCAGTGTGATAGAGTTTGCACAGACACGGACGAGGCTCCCAATCAATTACTTATTGGGAGCTAAATGTAACTCATTGCGAACAAGCATTACTAGACGTTGCTGCAACCTTGTTTGTGAAAGAAATAAGAAGCTGAGTGAGATACTCTTCTCTGTAAAGAGGTGTGCTCCCGCCAAAGAATATCCAATGGCTAGATGTAATAACTATATGTAAATATATCATCAAATTTTCAGAACTAAAAGAGCAACCATCAAGCACTTGCGCATCCGGGGAATCGAACCCCGGTCAGTACCGTGGGAGGGTACTATGATACCACTACACCAGATGCGCTTTGCTTGTTTTGCCTGTTCTCTTTTAAATCTACGTCCATCAAACTAAAAACGAATAAAAGTAAAAGGATATACTCACTATAATTGAATATGCCAAGGTGTCTCCTCCAGAATTACTATTTACCATATAATTTAACAAATTGTTGTGGTAGCTAGCTTAATTATATTACCTCCATTATATTATTGTATGAAAGATGACCGGCATTTCATGTTAGCACGTTTATCTTCGTGCAGACCAGCTTTGGAGAATCAGTATGACCAATTACTTTTGCACAAGAACATCATATATAAAAACTTTTGAGGTATTAGCCCTTTCCAGTGATATATATGGGGTTGTCAAACTTTTGCACAAGTCCAGTGTCAAATTCAGAGAAAGCTAGTGGCAGCCTAGCAAGGGACATCCTACCATCATTTGCTGAATATAATAAAATATTGCAGCTTCTAGCCTGTTTGGCCAAGCTATTTTTGGGGCCAAAAGTTCTTTTGGCCAAAAATTAAGGTGTTTGGCCAAGCTTTTGAAAGGAAAAAAAGTGTTTTTGAGGAGAAGTAGAAGCAGTTTTTGAAAAGCAGAAAAAAGTAGCTTCTCTCCAGAAGCACTTTTCTGAGAAGCACTTTTGATAAAAATATACTTAGAAGTAGTTTTTAAAAGTTTGGTCAAACACTAATTACTGTTCAAAAGTCTTTTTCAAATTAATTAGCCAAACACAAACTACTTCTCACCAAAAACACTTTTTTTAAAAGTACTTTTGAGAAAAACACTTCTCAAAATAAACTGATTTTAAAAGCTTGGCCACGCTAGAAACTTTTGGTTTTATACACACATTAATAGCCTGTTTGGCCAAGCTTTTTTTTGGCCAAAAGTGTTTTTTTTGGGCCAAAAGCACTTTTGGCCAAAAATTAAGGTGTTTGGCCAAGCTTTTGGAAGGAAAAAAAGTGTTTTTGAGGAGAAGCAGAAGCAGTTTTGGAGAAGTAGAAAAAAGTAGCTTATCTCCAAGAGCACTTTTTTGAGAAGCACTTTTGAGAAAAATACACTTAGAAGCAGTTTTTTAAAGCTTGGTCAAACACTAATTGCTGCTCAGAAGTGCTTTTCAAACTAATTAGCCAAACACAAACTGCTTCTCACCAAAAGTACATTTGAGAAAAGTACTTTTGAAAAAAAACACTTCTCAAAATAAGCTGATTTTTACAGCTTGGCCAAACGGGGTATAATGCTGGGTATCTTCATTTTACATTCCCATTTAACATAAGAAAGCTAGAAGCAAAATATATAATAGTAATACCTTACTCCCTCTGGTTCACAATAAGTGACCAATTTGCTTTTTCATTTTGGCTCAAAATAAGTGTCCAGTTATGTAAGCAAGAAAGAATTCAATTTATTTTTACAAAATAACCCCTATGTATATATCCCTAAAAAGTTTTCTTATTCATCACATTAAATGTTTAATTAGGGGTAGTTTACTCATAGTAGGTATTTTTGTATAGAATTTAGGATTTTTTTAATGGGCGTGCTAAAAGCAAATTGATCACTTATTATGAACCGGAGGGAGTAATCTGCTAAGATACATGTATTCCTCTAAAGTTGCTTTAACTTAAATAAGTCGGGAAAAAAATCTTTCCTCAAAACTTTGAAGCTAACACCAACAAAGAATCTATGAGGGATATTGACCCAAAACCTTCACAGCTAAATTACTATTTTCGGTCCAAAAAATAGTATCTTTAGCCAACTCAATTTGGTCCAAAATAGTCTTAATTTGAAAATTAAGAAGACATTGAATATTTTTTTTTCCAGATATACCCTTAATCCATTACATGATATAAGAAGTGTACGGAGAAATAGAGGGTAATTTGATGAGATACAAAGGATAATCTAGTCAAATAATTTCTATGATTAATGTTATTTCTTACTAATAGGTACTCAAAATCTTAAAGGTTCGGAAGTAACAGTGATCCATGTCATTCTTAGTAAACAAAGTTTCCTAATTCTTTTAGGATAATATATAATTACCCTATTGGGTTGTCTACCCAGATACTTTGCGGGAATCCTATAATTCTCTTATATTTGTCAAAAGTGTAATAAGCATCACATTTTGAGCTGATGTGGTGATAAATGACTAAAAATGCACATTTTCTAGTATAGTTTCATATCATTTTGTATGTGAGTTGTGGAAAATCACATGTCTATAAACGTGAAATATATTCATTATGTGTTTATCATGTGTAGGAGTAAATTTGGATAGAAGTTGGCAAGAATTAGATGATTTGATACAAAAAGATAGAGTTGCAAGAGCTGGAAGTGTGCAACAATTAGTGCATTGCGTGAAAGTAGGCACGAAATGACTTAGAAAATAAATAAAAAAACAGCGAAGTATGGAGGTTGGCACAAGACCTGGCACACGAAAGAACAAAGGAAAAGAAGAAATAACTGGGAGCGTGCCAGAAGTCGCGCGTTGCACCAACTCTGGCACGCGACTCAGCGTATTATTTTTTAATTAAGGGAAATCAAGGACGCCCCACATCAACCCTATTCAGTATAAATACAACTTCAAGCCATTTTTTAAGGGTTACACAATATTTTGAGAGGCAAGAACACACAAGGAGCAAGACGGAGAATTCTTCTATGAGTTTTTCACCTTCTTCTTTTTATTTCCATTATTCGTTATGACTTTCTATCTTTTAATCTTGCATAGTAGTATGAGTGGCTAAACCCATCATCTAGGGTTGATGGAACCAATTGTTGGATGAAGTTTTGATTGTGTTTTGATATAATTAAGCCGTTTTTACTCTTTAATTATTCAACTATGTGTTTCTTGTGGTTAATTGAAGGGCCCTTGATTAATCGTGTCTAGTTATCTTGTGTTGCTTGAGAGAGAACACTTGATTAGATTGTTGTTGAACAAAGCCACTTTTGAGTAAGTTAAGAGATTAATTACTTGAATTTAAAAGCGGGATTAGAGATAACGAAACTTTGGCATGTTATTTATGAGTACGAATTGTCAGCTAGAGTAGTTCGAGAGAATACTTTAGTAAATAACGTAATTGATCGAGAAATAATTTCAGTACATAAGAACTCATCATCTTTAGAGAGTATTGCGGCGAGAATATAGCTAACATGTCAGGAATTAATCCGACAATTGGGGAAATCATAAACCCTATACCCTTTTATCCTTGAATTCAACTTCATTCTTGCTCATTGATAGTTGTTATTGTCATTTTTCCCTAGTAAAACATCATACACATTGATCATATTATCCAAGTAAACATATCTTTTTGTGACATTTTTATCAAACACTGAATAGGTTTTTTAATTTTGTCCCGTAGCAGCAACTCCTAAAATAATATAGAATACTCAAAGGATTCATAATCAAATCCCATCACAAGCAATATAGTAAAAGTCAAATGAAGGAATTAAACCCAGTACCTATTATTACAAAACGAATATCAAACAAACGCAAAGCTAAAAACAAAAATCAAATTTGAGAACAGTTAATTTCTACCAAAATGGAATACATAAAATATTCTATCTATATAAGGATGTGGATAGCAAATGACAAATACAAGTAGAAAAATTTGTAAAAGAATCAGAAAGGTAACTGACAGTGATGGAGATTACGACGATAGTGATAAGGCAGAGGGTTTCGATCTATAACTAGTTAATCGGGCTTTGTCAATGTTGTAACGTTGATGTTCATCATTTTTCTTCCTTTTTGGTTGCTGCTATTATCTTCAATATTCATTGATTTCCAAAAGGTCTAGAAATTCTGAGATGTTTTAAATGAGAAGAAAGAAGAGAAACACTATAAAAAGAAAAAGGAAGAGGCATGAGGAGTAAGTTAGAGTGAAATGAAAAACATAGAGTTTACTTTTGGAAGCAAGATTAAAAAGTTCTTTTACTGGCCATTTCTTTTAATTGCTAGTAAAAATATAGCTTTTCCTGTCTAATATACATTAGCCGCTAACAATTTGATATAAGAAACTAATTATCGACAATTATCTTATTGCCACTAAATAATTGTCGTTAAAAATACTTTTTGTTGTAGTGAGAGTTGGCAGAGTGAGTCATGGCTCTCGAAGGTCAAGGGTTCTGGAAAAGGGAACCCTAGTTCGACCACTATACTTAAAAGAAAGAGAAACACCACCTGCGAAGCCATCAATAGAGGAGCCACCACAGTTAGGCCTGAAACCGCTTCCAGCTCACCTCATGTATGCTTTCTTAGGGCCTAACTCTATTTTTCCTATTATTATCTCATATGGTTTGTTAGCTGTGCAGGTAGAATAACTCTTACAGGTGTTATAGGAATGTAAGACTGCTATTGATTGGACCATGGAAGATATAAAGGGTATCAGCCCGGCCTTTTGCATGAACAAGATTCTCTTAGAAGAGGGGCACAAACCTTCTAGGGAACATCAAAGAAGTTTGAACCCGAACATGAAGGAAGTGATTAAATGGCTGGATGCGGGCATCATTTTTCCGATCTCGGATAGCGTCTGGGTAAGCCCAGTCTAATGTGTTTCGAAGAAAGGTGGTATGACTGTTGTACAAGATGAGAATAATGAGTTGATCTTTACTCGTACAGTCACGAGTTAGCATATTTGCATGGATTATAGAAAACTGACACTGCCACTCAGAAAGACCACTTTCCCTTGCCATTCATTGACCAAATGTTGGATAGATTGGCTGGGAGGTCTCACTTCTGCTTTTTGGATGGACATTCGGGGTACAATCAGATCATAATAGCCCTTGAGGATAGAGAGAAAACATCATTTACTTGTCTGTATGACATCTTTGCCTTTTGGAGATATCGTTTGGCCTATGCAATGCACCGACCACCTTTCAGATGTGTATGTTAGCCATTTTCACTGATATGGTTGAAGATATTATGGAAGTCTTTATGGATGATTTCTTAGTGATGGGGAATCCATTTGAAGACTGTCTTCACAATTTGGAAAAAGTGTTGAAAAGGTGTGTGGCGACAAACCTGGTGCTGAACTGAGAGAAGTGCCATTTTATGGTACAAGAAGGTATAGTTTTGGGACATTGAGTGTGAAGCAAGGGTATTGAGGTTGACCATGCTAAGATTGACGTGATTGAGAAGTTGCCAATGCCCACTTTGGTCAAGGTAGTAAGAAGCTTCCTTGGGCACGCCGGTTTTTACAGGCGATTTATAAAGGATTTCTCTAAAATTGCTAACCCCTTATGTAAACTGCTTGAAAAGGATCACCCCTTTGTGTTGTCTGATGATTGCAGGTTAGCATTTGAGGAGCTGAAGAAGAGACTGGTGACTGCACCAATCATCGTTGCACCCGACTGGGATCAACTGTTTGAGCTCATATGTGATGCGAGTGACTATGCTATAGGAGCAGTTCTGGGGCAGCGAAAGAATTAATCCCCAGCAGAGTCGCCAGAGCTGTCACACCTCCTTTTTGCGCGCCCCGCCCCCAGGGGTAAGATGCGCGGGTGGAGTTTTTCCAATTTAAGTGACAATATTCGAAATGGGATTATTTATTTAATTCAGAGTCGCCACTTGGGAAAGGTTTGGCTTTTGGTGTCCCAAGTCACCGGTTTATCTTGAATCCCAAATCGAGGAGATTTTCGACTTTTCCAAATGAAGTCTGCGAACCAGAAATTCTAAGTAAGGAATTCTGTTGACCCGAGGGAAGGTGTTAGGCACCCTCGAATCCCGTGGTTCTAGCACGGTCGCTTAAATTATTATAATGGCTAAATATCTGATTTAAATACATGTTGTGACCTATGTGCTTTTATTAAGTTTTAATCGCCTTTATTATTGTCATTTATTTTACAGAATTGCAACGTCGTGAAAATGCGTCTCGAACCACGTCACAATCAATGCACCCGTGATTGTCGACACATTTGGACTTCATTGAGATTTGGATTTGGGTCACATCAATGTGCACCCGAACTTAAGAATGTGATTTAATTAAACCGCGCCAACAGAGTCTAACGCGTAATTATCTTTGTAGAAGGCCATGAAATTTATTAAATGGCCCATCCTGAATTCTAGATAATTATCAAGGTTATTTATTGAGGGCCCCGCGATTTACATCTCATTTGGCGAGGCTCGTCTCATTATTTTAGAAGGAACATCCTAAAACGGTTACATTTCTGATGTGTTTGTCTCTTAAAAATAGAAGAAAAGATGCGTGCTATTTTTAACTATGTGTTTGGCCTAAATCCGGATTTAGCTAATCGTCCGATTAATTATTTACGGACTGAAGAAACATCGTACCTCATGAAAACATGCTTTGAACTTGATAAAAAAGAAATGTATATGGGATTGATGAAATGTTACGACTGTTACAAGAGCTCCCTAACTTTAACTTATTCAGACAAGATTAATTAAAATTGCTTGTTTAGGAAATGCGACTGGTGGTATTTGAAACTCATCCTGTAAACTGCTTCACGCAAACTGAAACTCAAGAGTTTGAAACTGTATTATCTTTAGCCAGATCTAAACAATCATTTGCCCTTAAATATTCGAAACATGCTTAAATAGCGAGTTTGAGCTAACAATTGTATTAAAATGGCTACACATTTTCATGGATGGTATTTACATCTTATATACTACTAAACGAATAAAATGTCACAGTTTCAGATTGGCATAAACTTTAATTAAGTACAACCTTACTAATGTGTCTCTATTAGGCTAATCAGACCAAGAAACTACAAATCTTAACAACATTAAAAGGCAATTCATAAGCAATACAACAGGTGCTTCTAAATCCTTCAAATCTTTCGATTCATGCTTTCATTGTTACATCAAATGCGAGTCTTAGTATGTACCTGGATATTGGATACAACAGAAGGAGCAAGGGGTCAGTAGGGCAATAGAAGCGATACCAAACAGCAGCAGTAACAGCAGGTACCAATAGAACAACTCCCAGTGCAAGATACAGTTAGAACCGACAAGAAATGGTAGACAGGTAGCAGCAAACAATGCAGTAGGAATAATACTCCAAGACAGACCAACCCAGGGGAAACGAACAATATGAATCAACTAATGAACTCAGCTGATACTTGGAAGAAAACAAGAGTTGATTGAACAGGTTGAACAAGACTGGGAATCAGACAAACAAGACAGAAGTAATTTGCTGATTTTCTGCTTATCCCTTTTCCTATCTTCTTTCTTTTCAAGAATCCAATATCAGTCTGCAGTTTTGAACTTATACTTAAGTTATCAGAAAGAGACCTTTTCCAGTTTTTTTTTTACTGTTTTTCCCCAGAACTTCAATTCTCAGAATTTCAGTTTAGGCTCCCCCTCTGTCTCTCTATGTATGTCTGTGTGTGTATACTTCTCAGTGTGTATTTCAGCTCTCTCTTTCAAAAAAATTCCTCACAGTCTGTCTATATTCCTTTCCCTTATAATTCTGTCTCCTCTCTATCTCCTAATCCTGTCCCTCTCTCTATCTTTGTGTGTATCCCCATCTCCAGAACTTCAACTCTCCCTTTATAAGCCTCCAACTCCAACCTTTATCAGCCTGTTGGATTAAATCAAATAACCCCTCCCATGTGCTCCCTTTTTCAGTTCCACTTTAGCTATTTAAGTATTAATCCCATGACATTCCCTTGGCAGGCTTTAACTTTTCATTTTATTATCTAAAAGCAAGTATGGGCATTAAAATATATCTGACAGCATATACTGTCAGATTGTTTAAACTTAAAAGCTTCTTAATGCAGAAAAACAGGCTGTGCACAAGGCACATGAGGTGCACCAATGCACATGCTGTGCACCAGTGCACATGCCTTCCAATTCAGGATTTAAACATAAACAATCCCTTTTTTACATTGACTGATCCAAATCAAACAGCTATAAGTAAACAAAACTGGTTCTGAATTGATTTCAACAAATGTTCAACAGAAGCAAATCGATTTACTATGCTCAGACAGTTGAAATTAATTGACGACACATGTCGACTCGACTATATTAGTATGAACATACACAATCGCAGCCAAAAATCAAACATTTAAACAGTATTGATACATGGTTCGCATTATACTGACTAAACAGGAATACACTAGGGGAGTCAACTAACCAGTCCAAACTCGAAAATCAGCTACTTGCACAAACAAATACACAATGCCTTATCAGAATAGGAGGGGGAATTTAGACAAACAAAACAGAGGTTCAGGCGAAGTAGTTGAAGCACAGTTGATAGAGGTCAAGGACATAAACAGCAAACGAACAGACCCTTACAACGAACAAACAAACCAAAACAAATAAGAAAAGAAAGAAAACTCACCTTAAGCCGCAAAAAGATCAAAACCTTAACTCGGACTTGGCCAAGCCTTTCTTAAGGCTGAACGGACTTTAAACGAAGTGTTTCTCAGACGAGAAACACTTGGATTAAAGTCCCTTAGACCTTAACCTCTTTGGTTCGAACGGATATGGACCAGTGACGAAGAACCCACAAATTCCAAAAACTCAGATCTGGGGTTCACGCTTTCCTGATCAGATTCGGACCAAACCAAGTATGGTTTGGTCACGAGGGGGGTCTGGGGAGTGTCTGGTACGAAACTGGGGTTGGTTGGGTTAGATCGAGTTTTGACTCGAATCTTCGAATGAAGATTCGAGGACCTGGGGGGTGATTCGAACCACATGGTTAGCAGATCCATGTTCAGGATGGCAAGGGGGTTTTAGGGTGTTAAGGGGAAGGTCACCGGCGTTCAGGCCGCCGGGTTTCTGGTGAAAGTGTGCAGGGGCGGCTAGGGTTTGAAGGAGATGGGTTTGGGTGAAGACGACGAGGCCGGGGTATTGGATAGGGGGGTAGGGTAAGGATTCGGGCTTATATAGTTAGTGGGTGGGTCGATCTCAACCGTTAGATCAATCTAGATCTACGGTTTGGATCTGATGGTCTTAAGTGAAACGGTGTCGTTTCAAATGTTGAGGGTTTGGGTTTGGCCCGGATGTAAACGGGTCGGGTTTGTTGATGGGTTATGGGGATTGATCTTGGCCGTTGATCACTCTGAGATCAACGGCCCAGATCAGGCACGACTCAAACGACGTCGTTTGGACATCCTGGGCATCAGGTGACCTGGGCTGGGCAGGCCTGGGTCTTGGGCTGTTTGTTTGGGCCAATTTTGTTAAAATTGGCCCAAGTCCGGAAGGGGTCTTTTCTTTATTTTTTTTTATTTTTTTTTTATTATTTTTTTTTTTCTGATTTATTTTAAAACAAAGCTAAGCCAAAAAAAATCAAATTAAAATTAAATACACACTCAAATACAATTATTTGCACACATACTAAAATACTTCAAAACCGGTAAAGTCAAACCAAATAAAATCACGGACGAAAATGCCTATTCACGATTTTCTATTTAACGACCGAATCACATTTTTTTGAATTTTATTTTAATAAAGTAAATAAATAAGAATGGGCCAAAATCACAAATAAATCCACAAGGTGCCGCACAGAAATCCGAAATTGTACAGCGGGGCCAATTATATATTTTTTTTATTTCTTTTTGGAGCGATTGTCGTGTGAAGCAAAAATCACGTGCTCACAGCTGCCCCTCTTTGTTCGGAAACACGAAGGGTTTTCGTGCAAAGATCAAATGAGCGTGTATGAGCGATTTTTGCCTATAGACCACTCCGTATGAAATATTTTTTGAAAGATCTGACCGAATCTTGCTTCAAAGATTTCCTACATATCCTGGGCTAAACAGGAATCAGGTCAATGTAGTTCGAGAAGTTTTGGTAGCTGGGGCTACCATGGGACTGCAATGCTTGCCGCTACTGCTGCTGCTGTTGTCACTGCTACGTCACTGACCGCCTTATTACAACCAAGCGAAAATTGGAAACTGAACTAACTACTTTTATGCATGTCAACTGCTAGTTACAAGATTCCTATCTATGATTCTTTTACGACTTGATCTTGGGTCTTAGCTGATTCTGCTTGTAGACTCTGATCTGAAACTTGATGCTTGCGAGTTGCGGCGACTTGTTTTTTTAATCTCCGGGATACCGAATAAAATGTGACCGGCAGAGGTCAGGACCTTAGTCAAATGTTGGAGTCGATTTGCTTTTCCCTTTACTCTGATATCTCGGGATATCTCTTTTTTTTTTGTCTTTTTCTTCTTTGATTCCGAACTGGGATTTATCTCTGGGTCATTTCGATCCATGTGGCTCGAGGTCAGACCTGCGGGAGAAAAGAAACAAACAAACGAAATTTTCTGCCCCAGTTTCACTAGGAAAATTTCGTTACTTATTCACCAGGAAGTTCATAAATTTGATGAAAGAGGATATGCGTGCTCAGTTCAGGGTTGGAGCCCTAATATCGACTAGCTGGGGAAAGGTTCAGTGTAGGGTTTAAAACCCTTACGCCAAACAAAGGACGAATTCAGTTTAGGGTTTAAAACCCTAATGCTGCCTAAAAGAAAAAAAGTTCAGTTTAGGGTTTAAAACCCTAATGCTGACTAAAAGGAAAATTCAGTTTAGGGTTTTAAAACCCTAATGCTGATTGGCTGGAAAAGCTCAGTTTAGAGTTTAGAACTCTAATGCTGGCTGAAAGGGAAAAGTTCAGTTTAGGGTTTAAAACCCTAATGCTGACTAAAAGGAAAATTCAGTTTAGGGTTTAAAACCCTAATGCTGATTGCATGGAAAAGCTCAGTTTAGAGTTTAAAACTCTAATGCTGGCTAAAAGGAAAAGTTCAGTTTAGGGTTTAAAACCCTAATGCTGACTAAAGGAAAATTCAGTTTAGGGTTTAAAACCCTAATGCTGATTGCATGGAAAAGCTCAGTTTAGAGTTTAAAACTCTAATGCTGGCTAAAAGGAAAAAGTTCAGTTTAGGGTTTAAAACCCTAATGCTGACTAAAGGAAAATTCAGTTTAGGGTTTTAAAACCCTAATGCTGATTGCATGGAAAAGCTCAGTTTAGAGTTTAAAACTCTAATGCTGGCTAAAAGGAAAAAGTTCAGTTTAGGGTTTAAAACCCTAATGCTGACTAAAGGAGAATTCAGTTTAGGGTTTAAAACCCTAATGCTGATTGCATGGAAAAGCTCAGTTTAGAGTTTAAAACTCTAATGCTGGCTAAAAGGAAAAGTTCAGTTTAGGGTTTAAAACCCTAATGCTGACTAAAGGAGAATTCAGTTTAGGGTTTAAAACCCTTAATGCTGATTGCATGGAAAAGCTCAGTTTAGAGTTTAAAACTCTAATGCTGGCTAAAAGGAAAAAGTTCAGTTTAGGGTTTAAAACCCTAATGCTGATTGCATGGAAAAGCTCAGTTTAGAGTTTAAAACTCTAATGCTGGCTAAAAGGAAAAGTTCAGTTTAGGGTTTAAAACCCTAATGCTGACTAAAGGAAAATTCAGTTTAGGGTTTAAAACCCTAATGCTGATTGCATGGAAAAGCTCAGTTTAGAGTTTAAAACTCTAATGCTGGCTAAAAGGAAAAAGTTCAGTTTAGGGTTTAAAACCCTAATGCTGATTGCATGGAAAAGCTCAGTTTAGAGTTTAAAACTCTAATGCTGGCTAAAAGGAAAAAGTTCAGTTTAGGGTTTAAAACCCTAATGCTGACTAAAGGAAAATTCAGTTTAGGGTTTAAAACCCTAATGCTGATTGCATGGAAAAGCTCAGTTTAGAGTTTAAAACTCTAATGCTGGCTAAAAGGAAAAAGTTCAGTTTAGGGTTCTATTTTTGAGTTTTCTTGTTTTAATAGAAGATAAAAGGGAGTTTTGCGGGAACTTACCTTTTGAGTGAATTCTTTTTTGCCAAAAATGTTTCTTGTTCCCGTGTACCTTCTTCTTTGGGAGACACCTGCTTCTTGCACGGTTGTCTTGGATTAATACCTGTTTCGACTTAAAGAACAATTGTTAGTTCGAAAATGACGGTCGGTTCGGTGACCTTGATCGTTCCCGGTTGCTTTGTTGCGTCTTCATTTCTGTTGTGAAGTCCCGCCATTGATTTGATTCATATGCCGAAACCTTTTAGACCGCTCAGGCTTGTGTTTCCAGATTTTGTGATGATTTGTCTCGTAAGGCTCTTTTTCTTTTCTCTTTTTTGTGTCCCGTTTTGCTTGGAGGTTCTCAACGGGGATTTTATTGGAGGTATTTTGTGGGGATTTGTACAAAAGGGAAGCTCTGCGGGGAATATTTACAAAGTGGATTCTTTGTGTGGATTTTGTACAATGGGCATGCTGGGGATTTATTTCAAAGTGGGATTTCTAGGATTTGTTGGGGTAAGCTTGTTGGGGAATATTTACAAAAGGACTTGCTGGGATGTGCTGAGGAGATTCCATTTTTTTTTTTTTTTGGGAGACTCTGTGGGGATTTGTCCGAAGGTGGACTTGCTGGGGAGGATTTCAAGATTTCTCTCTTTTTACTTTACTCCGGAACACCATCAAACGTCATGATTCATCATGCTTGGGTAATCATATCAACAAGATGAGGTGCTTTCCTCCATGAGACGGGATTCCGCGCAAACAAACCTGCCATCTGCCCTTTCCGGTGCGTCCTGAACTCCGGGTTAAAATGCAAAAAGGGATTCGAAAAGAAACAAAGCAGGGGAAAACAAATCAGAAAAGGAATACCCTTTTCGGGACGAGAAAGACTTATCTGAGGAAGATAACGCTGGCTTTAAATGACATGACATGCCCTTTGGACTGGACGTCTGACCTTCTAAGAGCTTGCGTTTTCCTGAACCAAAACGGACCTGTGATTCCAAACTGGTGGCACTCTGCCGAGACTTTCTTGGGGTGGCGTCATTCTTTTCGGCCAACAGCGCCCTTTGCGGGTTTTCGCTGGCTGACCTCTCTCATTTCTCTTCCTGTCGTCGCTTGATAGCACTCTTTGCGAGTTTTTACTAAACAAGCTCTCTCATTTTGGTTTCTCTTCTCCCGTCGCCTCGTGGTGCCCGAAGGTTTTCACCGCCGAGACTCTCTCATTTTATTTCTCTCAACTCAGGGTGTGCTGGTTTCCTTTTGTGATGCTTATTGGTTTCCCACCATCTTTGGTAATTGATTTGAAGGCTTGTACCTGGTGAAGAGAGGTAGCTGATACTAAACTTCTCAAGTGTCTGACATGCCCCGGTTTTCAATTTTAGGGTGAATGGGATTTTGTTGTTGGTGTGACTGAACCTCAGGGAGAGGCTGCCTACGTATCCTTTCGGAATCAAGTCAAACGTAGTTCAGGCCTCAATTTTTTTTTTTTTTTTTTTTTTTTTATATATAACGGCTCAAAAGGTGGTAGCGAGAATTGGGTAGTGTTTGGGGAGTAGTGGGGAATAAACACCTTCGCCCTTTTCAACGTGTCAGGACCACTTGGAGTATGATCTAGACGTAGTACCTCTTGACTGCATCTGCATTCACCGCTGTGTCAGGGTCATTTCCTTCGATATCACCTAAATACAATGCTCCTCTTGGCAATATTTTCCTTACGATGTATGGGCCTTTCCAATTTGGGGCAAACTTTCCTTTTGCTTCTTCATGATGCGGCAGAATACGCCTCAGTACCAATTGTCCTACTTCGAAATTCCGAGGTCGGACTTTCTTGTTGTAAGCACGGGCCATCCTTCGTTGGTATAACTGTCCGTGACAAACTGCAGCCATCCGCTTTTCATCAATCAACGTCAATTGCTCCAGTCGAGTCTTAACCCACTCGCTGTCCTCGATTTCTGCTTCGACAATGATTCGAAGTGAAGGAATCTCTACCTCTGCCGGTATTACGGCCTCGGTTCCATAAACCAAAAGATAAGGAGTCGCTCCCACCGATGTGCGCACCGTAGTGCGATACCCCAATAACGCAAAAGGTAACTGCTCATGCCACTGTCGGGAACTTTGTATTGTTTTCCTCAAAATCTTCTTGATATTTTTATTTGCAGCTTCTACAGCACCATTGGCTTTTGGCCGATAAGGAGTGGAATTCCTGTGTGTTATCTTGAATTGCTCGCACACATCTCCCATCAAGTGACTGTTCAAGTTTGCTGCATTATCTGTAATGATAGTCGCAGGAATACCGAAGCGACAGATAAGATTTGAGTGTACAAAATCCACTACAGCTTTCTTGGTGACCGACTTGAGAGTGACAGCCTCTACCCACTTTGTGAAGTAATCGATGGCAACCAGTATAAACCTATGTCCATTCGAAGCCTTTGGTTCAATTGGTCCAATGACGTCCATACCCCAAGCGACAAATGGCCAAGGTGCGGACATGGGATGCAGTTCCGTGGGAGGTGCATGAATTAAATTACCGTGCACTTGACACTGATGACACTTCCGGACAAAGCTAAAGCAATCCTTTTCCATGGTCATCCAGTAATAACCTGCTCTAAGGATCTTCTTCGCTAAGACATACCCGTTCATGTGAGGTCCACACACACCTGCGTGTACTTCGTGCATGATCTTTGTCGCTTCCTCGATATCGACACATCTTAAGAGATTGAGGTCCGGAGTCCTCTTATACAACAATTCACTGCTCAAAAAGAAACCGCTTGCATGTCGCCTAATGGTCCTCTTTTGATCTCCAGTTGCATGCTCGGGGTATTCTTGTGTCTTCAAGAATTTCTTGATGTCATGGTACCAAGGCTGCGTATTTGATCCCGCCTCGATTACACTGCAGTAACCGTGTCTTTCCTTGATTTGGATTTCCAAAGGATCGACGTGGGCGTCGCCCGGGTAGGGTAGCATAGAAGCTAAAGTAGCAAGTGCATCTGCCAGTTCATTGTGACACCTCGGGATATACCTGAATTCTATTGAGGTAAAGCGCTTGCTGAGGTCCTCCACATGTTGTCGGTATGGGATAAGTTTGACATCCCGAGTTTCCCATTCGCCTTGAACTTGCCGGATGATCAGGTCAGAATCTCCCATAATCAGTAAGTCTTTGACATCCTGATCGATTGCCATATGTATGCCCATAATGCAGGCTTCATATTCAGCTGTATTATTTGTGCAGAAGAAACGAAGTCTAGCTGTGGCGGGATAATGCTGACCGGCAGGTGAGATCAAAATTGCCCCAATCCCTATACCCTTGGCATTCACGGCTCCGTCAAAGAACATCTTCCAAACATGAGCTTCCTCTGAGATCACTTCTACGGTGTTTACCTCTTCGTCTGGAAAGTAGGTATCCAATGGCTGGTATTCCTCATCGACCGGGTTTTCGGCCAAATGATCTGCTAACGCCTGGGCTTTCATTGCCGTGCGAGTGACATAAACTATGTCGAACTCCGTAAGCAAGATTTGCCATTTAGCCAGTCTCCCAGTAGGCATTGGTTTCTGAAATATATATTTCAAGGGATCCAACCTGCTTATGAGGAATGTAGTGTGGGCTTGGAGATAATGCCTCAGCTTTTGAGCAACCCATGTGAGAGCGCAGCATGTCCTCTCCAACAGAGTGTATTTGGCCTCGTAGCTGGTGAATTTCTTGCTCAGGTAGTAGATCGCCTGTTCCCTTTTCCCGGTCACATCGTGTTGCCCCAGGACGCAGCCAAAGGAGTTCTCCAAGACTGTCAGATACAAGAAAAGTGGCCTCCCTGGTTCGGGAGGGACCAAGACTGGGGGATTCGAAAGGTACTCTTTGACTTTATCAAAGGCTTCTTGACACTCCGTTGTCCACTTAATCGCCGCATTTTTTTCTTAACAACTTGAATATGGGCTCACACGTGCTTGTCAGCTGGGCAATAAACCGACTGATGTAGTTCAGCCTGCCCAAAAGACTCATCACGTCTTTCTTCGTTCTTGGGGGGGGTAGATCTCTGATAGATTTTATCTTAGTCGGATCTAGCTCGATACCTCTCCTGCTTACGATGAAACCCAAAAGTTTACCCGATGGAACTCCGAAAGCGCATTTGGCTGGATTTAGCTTCAAGTCATACTTCCTTAGCCTCTCGAAGAATTTCCTCAAGTCTTGGATGTGATTATCCTGTGTCCTGGACTTGACTATTACATCGTCCACGTACACCTCTATTTCCTGATGCATCATGTCATGGAAAATGGCGGTCATGGCCCTCATATAAGTAGCCCCAGCATTCTTTAAACCAAACGGCATGACCCGATAACAGTAGGTGCCCCAAGGCGTGGTGAAGGCAGTTTTCTCGGCATCCTCTTCATCCATCAATACCTGATGATACCCAGCGTAACAATCTACGAAAGACTGTATCTCGTGCTTGGCGCAATTGTCAACGAGGATGTGGATGTTGGGCAGCGGGAAATTATCTTTAGGACTTGCTCTGTTCAGATCTCGGTAATCTACACATACTCGAGTTTTCCCGTCCTTTTTCGGTACTGGAACCACATTCGCCAACCATGTTGTATATTGGACTACCCGGATCACTCCTGTTTTCAGTTGCTTGGTGATCTCCTCTTTAATTTTGTCACTGACCTCGGTTTTGAACTTTCGTTGCTTTTGTTGAACCGGAGGACAATCAGGATGAATCGGCAATTTGTGAACCACTAGATCGACACCTAGTCCCGGCATGTCATCATATGACCAAGCAAACACGTCTTTAAATTCAAGAAGAAGTTGAATTATCGCCTCTCGCGTTTTCTTGTCCGTGTGAATGCTTATCTTGGTCTCCCGGATTTCTTCCGGGGTTCCTAAATTTACCGGTTCAGTGTCATTCAGATTTGGCTTAGGTTTATTCTCGAAATATTCCAACTCTCGGTTTATCTCCCTAAAAGCCTCTTCCGCATCATATTCTGGTTCTGGATTCATTAATTCGCAGTTAAATAGCTCATTGTGATCCGGGCGTGAAGTCCGCAAGCATGTCATATTTAAAGCCGCATTATTAGGACTGAAAAGGAAGATAAGAGGAAAAGTAATAAAATCAGAACGAAAGAAAGAAAGGAAAGCAATGAAGATTTTTTTTTCATTTTCTTTGGAAAATTGGAAGACAACAACGTTTACAACTAGGAATTCGGAACAACAAATGAAAAGAAGAAAAACGTTCAAGTTATGTCCCGGAGATAACTTGTGATACAGGAAAGGTGGCAGGACAGGTCTACCCGGACTTCCGTCTAGTTGGGAATGGCGTGATCTCCCAGTTTTGGAGCTTGGCGTTTGGCCCCATGTATATCATCTCAGCAGTGCTCGTGCCTTCACCTGGTTGAACCATGTGGACCTCGTAGAGCATTTCCCTCATTGCCCCACATATTTCCTCGATTTCCTCAACTGTGAAGACCTCATCTTCTTCTTCTTCAGTATACCCTGGCCTGACAAAAGTCGCATGTAAATCCGGCAGTGGTTGAGGCAACTTCCAGCCCTCATTTCTCCTTTTCTTTGCCCATTTTTCGTCTGCTGGAGTAGGTTTGAAACCTAGTCCAAAAGGTTTCTTGATGACTGGTAAAGTAATGGGTTCCGTCGTTCCCTGAAGATTTCGTCCAAGCCCCTTCCCTGGCCTAAATCCGTGTCGGATCATCTCTTTGGCCACCATAACCGAAGCGTTAGACAAGAAAGGCTGGGGGCAAGGTACTCCCTCTTCGTGCTGCTCTGCCAATACCACCTCGAAAGCTTGATAGACCGTATGCTCACTCCCTTCTCTTGGTTCAAGATACGGGATAGATGGGTCCCGATAAATGGCATGCTCATCTTCTCCATGGACCACGATCTCTTGGTCTTCATACTCGAACTTCACCATCTGGTGAAGAGTAGAAGGTACGGCTCCTGCCGCATGGATCCAAGGCCTGCCAAGGAGGAAATTGTAAGATGTGTCCATGTCGATCACTTGGAAAGTGACTCGAGATTCGACTGGTCCTATGACCAGCAACAGGTCTATTTCTCCCATGGTGTCTCTCTTGATACCATCGAAAGCTCTCACGCAGACGTTGTTGGGTCGGATTCTTCCGGTCTCAATTTCCATTCTTTGCAGCGTGGAGAGCGGGCAGATGTCGACACCTGATCCCCCATCCAGCATCACCCGCTTGACATAGTAGTCCTCACATTTGACTGTCAAATGCAATGCCTTGTTGTGTGCTGCTCCTTCCGGGGGTAGATCGTTCTTGCTGAAGGAGATTTGGTTGACGGCGAAGAATCTTTCTGTCATCCGCTCTAGTTGCTCCACCGAGGTTTCGACCGGTACGTATGCTTCATTCAGGGTTTTCAGCAGGATCTTTTGATGCTCGGTTGACCTCATTAATAGTGACAGCATGGACACTTGCTCAGGGTGCTTGCGCAGCTGGTCTATCACTTCGTAATCCGGCATCTTCATCTGCTTGAAGAACACTTCCGCTTCTTCAACACTCACAGGCTCCTTTGGAGGGAAACGCCTTTGTGTGGCGTTGTTTAGTTCTTGGGTATTTGAGTACCCTCCAACGAAAGTATTTTCTGGAAGTTCTTCCATGACCTCCTTACCTTTATACGTTACCAAAGTCTTTTGATAATTCCACGGCACTGTGGATGGGTTGGTCATTGGCTTTTGTGGCACGCGTCCGATAACCACTGGCTCATTCAGCCGAGGTGGTTGAATCGTCCCCCGGACCACATAGGCCCCTTTTGGCACGTACATAGGTTTTGCCTTTTTGATCCCGAAGTTCTGCGTCTTCTTGGCTTGACCCCGCGGTACGTAAAGAACTTCACCCTTTGCTGGTACTACTTTCTTCTCCACCTTCTTTTCAGGCTTGCTTTCTGCAGCCTTGGCCTCTTCCCCCTTTTCTGATTTCTGGTCTATTTCAGGCCTCCTCCCTGTGTCGACAATGGCAATTATGGCTTTCAAGGCAGGGTCGAACTCTTTGTCTTCACAAATCATGCCGATCAGCGGCCCATTATTGTGAGCGGGCAATGGATTGTTAGTCACATTTGGGATCTCTTCGTCCCTTAGCACTATCTTCCCCTGCTCTATCAAGTTTTCGACCACTCTTTTCAATGACCAGCAGTCGTTTGTATCATGTCCTTCGGCCCCTGAATGATAGGCGCATCTGACTCCGGCTTTGTAAGAAGGAGATGTCGGGTTTTGCCTCGTTTGGGGAATTGGTTGCAAGAAACCCAACTGGACTAGCTTAGGGAACAATGTGGAGTATTGTTCACCGATGGGCGTAAAAGTCCGCCGTCGAGGTGGCTCCTGGGGGCGGTAGTTATTCTGCGGGGGTTGTGGGTTATAGTGGTTGCGGTAAGGGAGCTGATTTCTGGGAGGTGGAACTGGGCCTCGGTTGGCTTGTTGTGGTGAATGGTTATAAGGCTGGGCATTCATGACCATATAAGGTTGATGAGCATATGCCACATTTGAGTGGGGGTAGTAGTGTTGTGGGGCCCTTTCCGAAAAATGGGGCCTGGGATGACGATACTCCCTTGCTTCAGAGGCTGCCATAGCCGTTTCTTCCTTCTTCTTCCCCCTTGTCGTCCCTCCAGACCCGCTTTGGACGGCCTGGGAGGTTGCCCTTATGGCTGCTTGACTCAATATCCGACCCGTTTTCAGCCCATTCTCTACCATCTCTCCTATCTTGATTGCTTCCGCGAATGGCTTACCCATGGCTGACATCATGTTTTGGAAATAGTCAGACTCTTGAGCCTGGAGAAAGGTAGTGACCATTTCCACTTCATCCATGGGAGGCTTCACTCTCGACGCCTGTTCACGCCACTTAATAGCATACTCTCTAAAGCTTTCCGAAGGCTTCTTCTTCAGATTCGACAGAGAGTTTCGGTCTGGCGCAATGTCGATGTTATACTGGAATTGCTTTACAAAATCTCTGGCGAGATCATCCCATATATGCCATCGGGACATTTCCTGATCCATATACCATTCTGAAGCTATCCCTACTAAGCTTTCCCCAAAATACGCCATTAGCAGTTCTTCCTTTCCGCCGGCTCCTCGCAATTGGTTGCAGTATTTCTTAAGATGTGCAATGGGGTCACCGTGCCCATCATATTTCTCGAATTTGGGGGTCTTGGAACCCGTTGGCAGGTGCACGTGAGGGAACATGCACAGATCGACGTAAGAGACGCTTTTTTGTCCACTCAACCCTTGCATATTCTTCAAACTTTGTTCAAGGCTTCTCATTCTCTTAGCAATCTCATTTTGTTCTGCAATCCTGGGGTTCTGATCCTGTCCCGGTGCGAGTTCGCACTGAGGCGGTAGAGGATTATTGTTGGTAGCGAACCTGGTTGGTTCCATTGAGAACGATGGTGCTTGGAATGTAAAAGAGGATGCGTCAAAGCTTGGCTTGTATGTGGCAGGCTGTGCCGTAGCTGGGCAAGGTGATGCAGTAAAGATATTCATGCTTGCATCGGTGGCCGACATTCGGGGATGAGGCTCAGAAGGTGATCCGGCGGAGAAAACGGAGTTGGCTGGGTACCCGAATGGGGTAGCAGGGTAATTTATGGGGACATTAGAAGTCCCACCTGACCTGGAGAATAATTCAGGGAATCCGGGGACGACACTTGGCGGCTCTTTCCCATTGTTCCAATCATCCAGCATTTCCAACATGCGGAGCCGCAGGATTCTATTTTCTTCTGCAGTTGCGGATTCAGGCGTGAGGACGGCTGAGATTGAGCTCTCCTCAGAGACGGGGACTGTTTGCAATGGAATTTCCGAAGACATTTCCACACTACCTTTTGACCTGGTGAAGTAGGTGTGAGTACTGTTTCTGGTCCTAACAATAGGTAGTTGAACACCTCTCCTTGACCTCGTGAAGTATGAGTGCGAGGCCAGACTTTCACCAAACCAACCGTCTTTTAAAAAACCCTGGAAACATGCTCAATGACAAGCGCACGGTTAATTTGTAAATAACAGATAGTTAATCTCACGTTGGGCATGATGCACCTATACAGTTAAGTGGATTACTATATGTCTGCTACGAGAGCACGCGTCATTCCGGTATTTTCCTCTTATTTTTTCTTTTGTTTTTTTTTTTCTTTTATTTTATTTTCATTTATTTTTCTTTTATATTTTTTTTTTTTTTTTTGTAGCAAAATAAAATGCGATCGGATCCGATGAGGATTGCCTACGTATCACGATACTCACGTGAATCAGATCATTACGTAGTTCGAAAACACGAATGAGCGTGAAAGAAGCAAACTCTTTATTATTGAAGCAGTCTATTACAAACTACACTTTGCAAAAGAAAAAGCAAACTTTGGAAATAAACCTAGACTCAAAAAATAGACTAAAAATCACCCTGATGAAAAAACAGGCAGAAGATGCTAAGATACAGATTTGACCTATGAATGCATTATGGTTTTAAAAATTGGTTTCCGCGGGGCGTCGTTCGGCCTCGCCGCGGTCCTAGGCGTGAGATCCCTCTCAAGTTGCTCTAGCTCGTGCATAGTCTGCTTGACATAACCCATTACTGCCGAGAGGACGATAGCGCTGGACATGTTCTCACATTGTAGGCATCGCCTGGTGATGGCATGGGCAATGGCCTTGATCCTATCTCTGGTTTGCCTCTTCTCTACGAGCAGGCGTTTTGTCTGATCGCTGCATATCTTGAAAATTTGAGCATCTTGTACATGCTGATGCTTCAGTCGTCGTACTTCCGACTTCATCTGGGCTATTGAGTCATACCAGTATCTGCTCTCAATTTGGAAATCCTTGGCCTGATTAGCTGCCTTGATCTCAAGTGCAGCCATCTCTCTCTTTATTTTAACAACAGTCTTCTCATGGTCGCTTTCCAATCGATTCAGGTACCTGCGATGCTTGTCCGTTCTTGTATCCCACTGTGCCTTGAGCTCTGCTATGATGTTTTCAGATTTCTCCAAACCATCTCGCCATTCCCTGATTTCACCTTTTAGCCCTTTTATCAGCTGCTCGTCCGATCGACGCCTTGGTTGTCTATCTGCATCCAACCTTATCTGTTTGATCTGGGCTCTGAGCATTTCATTTTCTTGAATCAACCTGTTCCGCTCTCCCAGATCGGTAGCAACTTGCACGTTGTGTTCATATTTCAATTTTTCCACTTGTTGCTTTAACCTGCTGATTTCGGTGCAATAGCCTCTTTCTTTTGCTAACCAATCCCACTGCTTTTGTGATGATTCGGTAAAATTCCGGATGTGGGGTCTCTTAGCTGGCCTTTCATGCTCGAGTTCCCTTCTGTACCATGCAAGGTAACCTGGCGCCGTTTCTCCTTTGGCTTGATCCCGCACGCAAGTATCTGATTTCAAATATTGACCCTCATTCCAGATTTGGCGAATCTTTGCTTCTGGGAACTGTCCGTTAGGGCTTATCTCAATTGCTTGAGTGCTTAGATCTTCCTCATGAGGTACTGTCTGGCATTTTCCGAACTGTCTTAAAACTCGGCCGGGTGCGTAAGGTTGAATGCTCTTAAGCCCCATCAGCAAGAAATGAGTTTTAGCCGCTGACATATATAAGACCTCATCAACGGGCAACCATCCCAACTTCCATTGTATTTGGCTGGCAGTAAGAGCTTGAAAGAACGAGTTCCAAGCCAGGACTCCTTCGGGCAAACTAATCTCTTTGGCTCTCGCGTAAGATTCTTCTATGCGGGTCTTTTCCGGGGAACCATGGCTCAAAATCTCGGAATGATGGCAAAGGTGCTCGGTCATCCATATCTGCAGGAGCAAGTTACAACCTTCGAAGAAATTTCCCTCAGCTTTACAAGCTGTGAGAGCTCGAAAGATGTCGGACACCACCATAGGCGCGAGAGTACTGTCACTTTGCGTGAGTAAAGCGCTGACGACCCCCGATATCTTCAAATCAATGTTTCCATCTTTCCTGGGAAATACCAGAAGACCCAGAAACGTTATCATGAACGCCACCCGTCTGTGCTCGTCCCACTTCTGACGAACTCCTTTGCTGCACAGTTTGTTGATTGGATTATTGAATCCCCCCTCGTGACCGTATCTATCATATATGAAGCATGGAGTACAGAATCCGGCTGCTAGATCCGGGTTGTGGACTGTTCTAGGTATTTTCAATGAATCCAGGAACCGATGTACCGTGACGACTCTTGGGGCGACCAAGTATTTTTCCTTCAACGGAAGTTCAGTATTCCCGATGTACCCGGCCATTTCTTCCAAAGTTGGGGTGAGCTCGAAATCAGAGAAATGGAAAACATTGTGCGCCGGGTCCCAATAGGTAACCAAAGCTCTTATGATATCTCCCCGAGGCTGGATTTCCAACAGACCCACAAGACCTTTCAGATTTTTCTTAACCTCATTTTGCCCTTCAACACCTAGATCATTCCACCATAGCCGTAACTTGATAGGGATTTTGGTCATTATTGAAAAATGTTCATTTTGCATCGTGCTCATCCTGCACATTTATTAAGGTGATTTTAACAAAAATGACTGACTCAAAATATTTTACAGAGGGGACCAAGCTTTGAACACGGCCTTTAAGCACTTCGGGGACGAAGATTTTAAGGCTGTGTGGGTCTAAAAATGCTAAGCAAAACCCAAAAGTGGCTATTTATGCAAAGTCAGCCTTCCGGCGTCCCTTTCGGGAACATTCGGCTATTCATGTCAAAACAGTATCACCTGACTTATTTATGACTCTTTAAAAATTTGAAACATATTTTTTGATTTTGGCTATTTTAGCAAAATGGGGGGTTGAACCCGACGAGGGTTGCCTACGTATCTCACATCCGGTGAGAATCAAACCGGCGTAGTTCGGGGTATCGTAACATAGGAAAAAAAATCGAATAAACCTAGAAATCAGGAATGCGTATTTTTTACATTTTTTTTTTGAAAAGAGATAAAGATTAAAGAAACTATATATATTTTTATATATATATATATATATATATATATATATATATATATATATATTTTTTTTATATATTATTATTATTTTTGTTTAAGAAAAATTTGGACTATTAGTCTGAATTCATAAAAGGGGTATTACGAAAGAAACAACTCATCATCTTTTTTTTGAATTATGAATTTTGATTTTTTTTTTACTTTTTTTTTACTTTTAAAATAAATACCCTTTCTTTTTTTTTGATTTTGAAAGTGATAAAAGAAAATTTTTATATATTTTTTTTTTAATGACTCTCAATAAACAAGACAGTTTTTTTTTAGGAAAATTTCGGCAAGGTTTTGACACTACTTGGACATTGGTTTTATTTTCCAAAATTAAGTAATTATCTCCCCTACGCTGCTATTTTCCCTTCTTTTTTTTAGGAACCGGTCGACATGCGGAATCGAAGCAAATAAATGCACAACACAGATAGGAATGCGGCATGATGGTCTTTTCCATTTCAGGTTGCCTGTCCTAGACGGACCCAACCCCTGTGTTGAGTCCCCTAAGTCAAATGCAATGTGATGCAAATGAGCGTTCCTACTAGGGATCCGGCATGAAGTTTCGTTATACTAGGTTTAAACCTTGGTATTTGTTCTAGACTGTGTACCCGAGCGGACAACTCGAGTCGAGGAGGGGGCTACGTACCGGGGACCCGCGAGATCGTCCGGCTTTGTAACTTGTCCGACCTCTTTCTTATTTCAGGTATTGACACTAACAGAATAGGGAGTCTCGACCAGCGAGCTTCTCCCCGGAGGTAAGAAAAGAAGGGTTTCGGCACAGTTTATATACAGATCAGATAATATCAAAGCGGTAAAAGACAACATTTAGCACGTTATGCAAAAACATGTAATAAAGATCAGATAATAAAGTCAAATATAACAATTATTCTAAGCTCGAATTCTTGAACCCTGAACCAGTGGTTCTGGGTTAATTCCCCAGCGGAGTCGCCAGAGCTGTCACACCTCCTTTTTGCGCGCCCCGCCCCCAGGGGTAAGATGCGCGGGTGGAGTTTTTCCAATTTAAGTGACAATATTCGAAATGGGATTATTTATTTAATTCAGAGTCGCCACTTGGGAAAGGTTTGGCTTTTGGTGTCCCAAGTCACCGGTTTATCTTGAATCCCAAATCGAGGAGATTTTCGACTTTTCCAAATGAAGTCTGCGAACCAGAAATTCTAAGTAAGGAATTCTGTTGACCCGAGGGAAGGTGTTAGGCACCCTCGAATCCCGTGGTTCTAGCACGGTCGCTTAAATTATTATAATGGCTAAATATCTGATTTAAATACATGTTGTGACCTATGTGCTTTTATTAAGTTTTAATCGCCTTTATTATTGTCATTTATTTTACAGAATTGCAACGTCGTGAAAATGCGTCTCGAACCACGTCACAATCAATGCACCCGTGATTGTCGACACATTTGGACTTCATTGAGATTTGGATTTGGGTCACATCAATGTGCACCCGAACTTAAGAATGTGATTTAATTAAACCGCGCCAACAGAGTCTAACGCGTAATTATCTTTGTAGAAGGCCATGAAATTTATTAAATGGCCCATCCTGAATTCTAGATAATTATCAAGGTTATTTATTGAGGGCCCCGCGATTTACATCTCATTTGGCGAGGCTCGTCTCATTATTTTAGAAGGAACATCCTAAAACGGTTACATTTCTGATGTGTTTGTCTCTTAAAAATAGAAGAAAAGATGCGTGCTATTTTTAACTATGTGTTTGGCCTAAATCCGGATTTAGCTAATCGTCCGATTAATTATTTACGGACTGAAGAAACATCGTACCTCATGAAAACATGCTTTGAACTTGATAAAAAAGAAATGTATATGGGATTGATGAAATGTTACGACTGTTACAAGAGCTCCCTAACTTTAACTTATTCAGACAAGATTAATTAAAATTGCTTGTTTAGGAAATGCGACTGGTGGTATTTGAAACTCATCCTGTAAACTGCTTCACGCAAACTGAAACTCAAGAGTTTGAAACTGTATTATCTTTAGCCAGATCTAAACAATCATTTGCCCTTAAATATTCGAAACATGCTTAAATAGCGAGTTTGAGCTAACAATTGTATTAAAATGGCTACACATTTTCATGGATGGTATTTACATCTTATATACTACTAAACGAATAAAATGTCACAGTTTCAGATTGGCATAAACTTTAATTAAGTACAACCTTACTAATGTGTCTCTATTAGGCTAATCAGACCAAGAAACTACAAATCTTAACAACATTAAAAGGCAATTCATAAGCAATACAACAGGTGCTTCTAAATCCTTCAAATCTTTCGATTCATGCTTTCATTGTTACATCAAATGCGAGTCTTAGTATGTACCTGGATATTGGATACAACAGAAGGAGCAAGGGGTCAGTAGGGCAATAGAAGCGATACCAAACAGCAGCAGTAACAGCAGGTACCAATAGAACAACTCCCAGTGCAAGATACAGTTAGAACCGACAAGAAATGGTAGACAGGTAGCAGCAAACAATGCAGTAGGAATAATACTCCAAGACAGACCAACCCAGGGGAAACGAACAATATGAATCAACTAATGAACTCAGCTGATACTTGGAAGAAAACAAGAGTTGATTGAACAGGTTGAACAAGACTGGGAATCAGACAAACAAGACAGAAGTAATTTGCTGATTTTCTGCTTATCCCTTTTCCTATCTTCTTTCTTTTCAAGAATCCAATATCAGTCTGCAGTTTTGAACTTATACTTAAGTTATCAGAAAGAGACCTTTTCCAGTTTTTTTTTTACTGTTTTTCCCCAGAACTTCAATTCTCAGAATTTCAGTTTAGGCTCCCCCTCTGTCTCTCTATGTATGTCTGTGTGTGTATACTTCTCAGTGTGTATTTCAGCTCTCTCTTTCAAAAAAATTCCTCACAGTCTGTCTATATTCCTTTCCCTTATAATTCTGTCTCCTCTCTATCTCCTAATCCTGTCCCTCTCTCTATCTTTGTGTGTATCCCCATCTCCAGAACTTCAACTCTCCCTTTATAAGCCTCCAACTCCAACCTTTATCAGCCTGTTGGATTAAATCAAATAACCCCTCCCATGTTCTCCCTTTTTCAGTTCCACTTTAGCTATTTAAGTATTAATCCCATGACATTCCCTTGGCAGGCTTTAACTTTTCATTTTATTATCTAAAAGCAAGTATGGGCATTAAAATATATCTGACAGCATATACTGTCAGATTGTTTAAACTTAAAAGCTTCTTAATGCAGAAAAACAGGCTGTGCACAAGGCACATGAGGTGCACCAATGCACATGCTGTGCACCAGTGCACATGCCTTCCAATTCAGGATTTAAACATAAACAATCCCTTTTTTACATTGACTGATCCAAATCAAACAGCTATAAGTAAACAAAACTGGTTCTGAATTGATTTCAACAAATGTTCAACAGAAGCAAATCGATTTACTATGCTCAGACAGTTGAAATTAATTGACGACACATGTCGACTCGACTATATTAGTATGAACATACACAATCGCAGCCAAAAATCAAACATTTAAACAGTATTGATACATGGTTCGCATTATACTGACTAAACAGGAATACACTAGGGGAGTCAACTAACCAGTCCAAACTCGAAAATCAGCTACTTGCACAAACAAATACACAATGCCTTATCAGAATAGGAGGGGGAATTTAGACAAACAAAACAGAGGTTCAGGCGAAGTAGTTGAAGCACAGTTGATAGAGGTCAAGGACATAAACAGCAAACGAACAGACCCTTACAACGAACAAACAAACCAAAACAAATAAGAAAAGAAAGAAAACTCACCTTAAGCCGCAAAAAGATCAAAACCTTAACTCGGACTTGGCCAAGCCTTTCTTAAGGCTGAACGGACTTTAAACGAAGTGTTTCTCAGACGAGAAACACTTGGATTAAAGTCCCTTAGACCTTAACCTCTTTGGTTCGAACGGATATGGACCAGTGACGAAGAACCCACAAATTCCAAAAACTCAGATCTGGGGTTCACGCTTTCCTGATCAGATTCGGACCAAACCAAGTATGGTTTGGTCACGAGGGGGGTCTGGGGAGTGTCTGGTACGAAACTGGGGTTGGTTGGGTTAGATCGAGTTTTGACTCGAATCTTCGAATGAAGATTCGAGGACCTGGGGGGTGATTCGAACCACATGGTTAGCAGATCCATGTTCAGGATGGCAAGGGGGTTTTAGGGTGTTAAGGGGAAGGTCACCGGCGTTCAGGCCGCCGGGTTTCTGGTGAAAGTGTGCAGGGGCGGCTAGGGTTTGAAGGAGATGGGTTTGGGTGAAGACGACGAGGCCGGGGTATTGGATAGGGGGGTAGGGTAAGGATTCGGGCTTATATAGTTAGTGGGTGGGTCGATCTCAACCGTTAGATCAATCTAGATCTACGGTTTGGATCTGATGGTCTTAAGTGAAACGGTGTCGTTTCAAATGTTGAGGGTTTGGGTTTGGCCCGGATGTAAACGGGTCGGGTTTGTTGATGGGTTATGGGGATTGATCTTGGCCGTTGATCACTCTGAGATCAACGGCCCAGATCAGGCACGACTCAAACGACGTCGTTTGGACATCCTGGGCATCAGGTGACCTGGGCTGGGCAGGCCTGGGTCTTGGGCTGTTTGTTTGGGCCAATTTTGTTAAAATTGGCCCAAGTCCGGAAGGGGTCTTTTCTTTATTTTTTTTTTTATTTTTTATTTATTTATTTTTTTTTATTTATTTATTAAACAAAGCTAAGCCAAAAAAAATCAAATTAAAATTAAATACACACTCAAATACAATTATTTGCACACATACTAAAATACTTCAAAACCGGTAAAGTCAAACCAAATAAAATCACGGACGAAAATGCCTATTCACGATTTTCTATTTAACGACCGAATCACATTTTTTTGAATTTTATTTTAATAAAGTAAATAAATAAGAATGGGCCAAAATCACAAATAAATCCACAAGGTGCCGCACAGAAATCCGAAATTGTACAGCGGGGCCAATTATATATTTTTTATTTCTTTTTGGAGCGATTGTCGTGTGAAGCAAAAATCACGTGCTCACAGCTGCCCCTCTTTGTTCGGAAACACGAAGGGTTTTCGTGCAAAGATCAAGTGAGCGTGTATGAGCGTGTTTGCATTCAACAAATTCAGGTATTATTTGATTGGTTCAAAAGTGATTGTTTATACTAACCATGCAACACTTAGATACTTGATAGCAAAGAAGGAGTCAAAGCCACGCTTGATACATTGGGTTCTTTTGCTACAAGAATTGGATTTGAAAATCCGCGATAGGAAAGGAACGGAGAACCAAGTGGTAGATCACCTTTCAAGGTTAGAGGGAGCTGAAAAGAAAGTAGAGGTTGAAGATGTAACAGAGACATTTCCGGATGAACAATTACCAGTAGTGGCAATAGAGGAGACGCCTTGGTTACTGATATTGCTAATTATTTGGCAAGAGGTATTGTACCTTATGAACTCTCTTCGATTCAAAAGAAAAAGTTCTTGCGTGATTGTCGGTCTTATTACTCGGATGAACCTTTACTTTTTAAAATATGTGTAGATAACATGATCCGGAGGTGTATCCCCAAGAAAGATCAATCTTCTATTTTGCAGGCTTGCCACGCTTCACCATATGGTGGGTACTTTGAAGGAATTCGAACATCTTCGAAGGTGTTGGAGTCGGGTTTGTATTGGGTGACTCTATTCAAGGATGCCCATGCCTGGGTGAAAAGTTGTGATGAGTGCCAAAGAACTGGCAACATATCTCGCCGTCATGAGATGCCAATGACTACAATTCAAGAGGTGGAAGTATTTGACATGTGGGGGATTGATTTTATGGGACTATTTGTCAGCTCGTATGGTAACAAGTACATGTTGGTAGTAGTTGACTATGTCTCCAAATGGGTTGAAGTTGTGGCTCTTCCAACAAATGATGCCAAAGGAGTGATAGGATTTCTAAGAAAAAATATTTTCACACGTTTTGGCATTCCGAGAGCTATAATCAGTGATGGTGGAACCCATTTTTGCAATAGAGCGTTCACAAGGCTATTAGAAAAGTATGGAGTTCGCCATAAGGTTTCCATACCTTACCACCCGCAAACAAGCGGGCAAGTGGAAATGTCCAACAGGGAAATCAAAAGTGTCCTGACCAAGACAATGAATGCGACTCAGACTGATTGGGCAAGGAAGTTGGATGATGCATTATGGGCGTACCGCACAGCATTTAAAACTCCAATTGGTATGTCTCCGTACAAGTTAGTATTTGGAAAAGCATGCCATCTTCCAGTGGAGCTTGAGCATAAAACCTTATGGGTACTGTGACAATTGAATTTGGATATAGAAATCGCAGGCACAAGTAGAGTTACAGAGTTATATGAACTCGACGAATTTCGGTTCCAAGCATTCGAGAGTGCAAGATTGTACAAACAAAGGATGAAGATGATGCATGATAAGCACACTCTAGATTGGAACTTCAAACCCGAAGATCTAGTGTTGTATACAACTCGAGATTAAGATTGTTTCCGGGTAAGCTGAAATCTAGATGATCAGGACCTTTTAGAATTGTGCAAGTGTTCCCAAATGGAGCAGTAGAAATTGATTCTGAAGATGGAACGAATAGGTTTAAAGTAAATGGGCAAAGGTTAAAACACTACCTTGGAATGATTGAAGAAAAAAGGGAGAAAGATGTGATGTACTTGGAAGAGCCCCAATATGTGAGCGAAGTGTAATCCTGTAATCCTGAAAGCATGCATCGTGCCGTGACGTTAAGCGCGCTTCCTGGGAGGCAATCCATGGTCTTGTTATAAGTCATCGTGCCGCAACGTTAAATTAAGCGCTTGTTGGGAGGCAACCCAAAGTTCATGATTTCTTTCATTTTTCTCTTTGATTTTGATTTTAATTTTTGGGGTGTATGACATGTTTGTGAGTGTTGCAGGTATAAAAAAAGTGCAAGGAAGCATCGCTCAAAAGAAAGAAAACAAACCGTGACTGAGTGTGCTAGGTCTAGCGCATTGCACGAATGTTTGGCGCGCTAACAGTGGTACCAACTTCACAAAACAGTGAAGTACAGAGAATTGCACTGGACCTGGCACGCTCCCAAGTAAGTTACATTAATAAAATTTTAAAAAGAGGAAAAAAGGAAATTAGTATAACCCAACTCCCCGCCTCTCTTTCTCACTTAAACCCCACGACCCTTTCCCCCTCACGCCTTTCTCTCTCTGTCTCTCACGATCATCTCCCCCCACTGCCCGCTCCTCTTTTCACCAGCAAAAACTCCCACCGCTCCTTGTCGGCTAGCAGGTAAAAATGTTCCCCTCCCTATAATTTTTTTTCTTCTCCCTCTCTTTATTCTCCTTCCCATGTTCCATCCCTCTTAGGTTAATTTTATTTTTCTCTAGTCTTCTTTTCTCTTTGTTTTTCTTTGTTTTTTATTGTTGTTGTATTTCGAATGGGGGGGGGGGGATTCTAGCTTGCAATTGGTTGATTGTTGCTCATAGTGAGGTGGTTAACTATAATTTCCACCACCTCACTATAATTGGGAGGGTTTTCAACTACAATTTGAATCACAAATAGCTTAGGAAGAGTAGGCACCTCACATGTTTGATGAATTTCCCAAATGAATTGTTATGATAGGTTTAGCGAAGTCTGAGTAGCGAACATAATTGTAATGGTGGCATCAGTATATTTTGAGTGTAGGGTGGCCATTTGGAGGTCATTGGAATTACATTCTATTCGTCTTGAGCGAATGTACAACCACAACCGACTTATGCACAAGTCGTGCGCGACTCGTGCATCACTGTTGCCCACTTGCTTTCCAATTGTGATAACTAATCTTTAAATAGATTCTAGTGCTTTCTAGTAGTGGTTCGTGACTCATCTTGCAAGTGTATGTTCAGGCGTGCAGTATGAGGTGCGATGCGAGCTACTTTGCTTTGAATTTGCAAGCCTAGATAATCTAGTTTGGTAATTATTTTGCAGGTACTATGACTACTTCTAAGAAACCTATCTGTAGCCACGGCGTAGGAGTACATGAAAAACTTATTCCAAAAAAGATGCAGAATGAGGCACACACGAAGAATGTGCATGACAGAGCTATGCCAAAGAATATTGGAGTGGTATCTGAGGCCACCACGGTGCATATGGAGCCGCCTTCCCCACCACCATTGAGGGCTCAGTGAGCACGACAATATAGGCCTAGATAGGTCTATATTCAAATTAGGGAAGGCAATTCACAACCACAACAGGCTAAGAAGCATAAGAGGATTGAGGTTCAATGAAAAGGGAAAGCAAAGAAAGTAGTTGACTTCAACTCTGAGGAGGATGATGAGTTTGAGGACGAGGTCCAGCCGCCAGTGCTCCTGTTGATAAATCTGTTTGGAATACAGACTTTGTAAGTGAACTTGCATGGCGGAAATGGGGTGCAATTAAGCAGAAGCAGGTAAATCCAAATTTGTTTGAACGCCCGTTGAACTTTGATGCTGCTAGGAGGAGTTGCCTGAATATTGTGACTGGGATTGAAAAGAGAGGTTGGACGCGGTTTGATCAAGGTCCTAAAGGTGAGGCCAACCTGACACTTGTGCGGAAATATATGCAAATTGGAATCCGAAACAAGGTGATGACATGGTTTGGGTCCGTGGACAGATGGTATATATTTCTGCATCTACTATCAATAGATACTACCGCGTTTGCCCACAGCTTGTGTCTGGGTACTTGAGGAGGGCACATAAGCCAAACACTAACCACATGCTTGCTATTCTAACTTATAACACAGGAAGAGCTAAATTTGATACCAAAAACAGGTTGATAAAGACATACTTCAACAAAGAAGCCCGATCATGGTTGAACTGGATCTGCTCGCGGCTGATGCCGGCCACTCACAAGTCTGTTGTGATTTGTCCACGAGTATTTCTTGTATATGCCTTGATGACAGGGATACCAATCAATATTGGTGTGGTCATGCGAAGTCAAATGCAAAAGACCCGCACTAACATGCAGTGGACGCTCTACTTCGCCCACATTTTAACTGCATTATGTGAGAAGTTCAAGTTAGGTAAGGCGACTGATGAGTTGAGCAAGGTCATAGAGGATCAAATCCATGACTACTGCAACGTCCGAAACCCGAATGAGAAATAGTTAAAGAAATTGGATCAGGGTGATAGAATAGAGATTATGGAGCGTGAGATCCACCAGTTGAGGTTGGATTTAGAGGCACGGGATAGTGCATTGCAGGATGCTCAGGATGTCAGAGATTGATGGATGCGAGAGCAGTTTGCCAGGCTTCTTGATGCAGTTCGTGGAATGAGACATATAAGCATGTTAGAATCCAAACGGATTTTGACGCGACCTTGATGAGTGCTATTGAAGACACCCTTACTGATGAGCAGACTGAGGTTTGCGAGGAGGTTGTGATAGAGGTTGCCCCGACTAGGGAGAGTGAGTTGATAGCGGTGGTTGACACATCTGGTGTCTCACTACAGGATCCATCAACATTGAGGACTGAAGCTCATGACCGGTCCTTGCCACCGCCAGAGTGATAATGAGGGAGTTTCTGACAGCCGCTCTACTTTTGATCTTGCTTATTTGTATTTTTGTGATATTGTGCAACTGAGGACAATGCACATTCTTGAGAGTGGGGTGGGGTGTAATATTTTGATATTTTTGGCATGTGCTTAATTGCTAGTGACACATTTTTAATAGCATGATATGGCCATAGTAATTGTATAATTGTAGTAGTTTTTTTTAAGTGGCTCAATCCCGGGTTTTCTTTAAACCACGGTTCTTTCCCGAGGATGCCATTTTCTTGAACCAGGTATTTTTAGGTAGATTTCTCAAACTTTATAATTAAATTTGTGGACTTTTCCCAACGACGGATTCCCTAGATAATTTTCTGGAGGGACTAAAGTCTAAAGAAAAATACAAAAAGATTTTTTTTTGTTTTGTCTTCTTTCGTCTCTCCCCTATTCTTTTCTTATTGAACTGATAATGGAATGGGAGAGCTTGAGTAATCTGTGTTTTTGACATGTTTTACATCGGGGCTTAGGTCCGGAGCATTTGCGTTGAGTACTTTCTTCTTAATTCTTGTGACTATATACCTTAGAGAATATATGTGACTTTATTTTGACACTTGGGCTTGTCTATTGACTATGTTGTTAATTCCTAGTGTTTGAATGATATGATGATTGTACTAGTTACTTTAACTTGAGAGTCGGGTCTGAGCCGTCCTGAGTAAGTCATGTGCATTGTGTGAGGTGAGATTTTAGTTGTACTCTATGACATCCCTTGTTAGTCTAGAACTTGCCCCGTATATGAGTCGAAGCGAAATAATTAAGTCTTGTGAGTCTAGGAAATGATATAGGCATTTCTTTGATTGACCCTTCAGCCTATATGTCTACCGCTGATAATATTATCCGTAGTCATCCCTTTTGAGCATGCAAACCTTTTTCTTTGGCACCCATATTACGAGTTAACCCCTATTTTGTTTTAAATCGTATTTTGTTCACCCATTACCTTTGAAAGCACTTGGTCGCTGAAACAGTGAAGGAAGAGATTGGGTAGCTTTTGAGTGGAACCATAAAAAGGCCGAAAAGGTACACTTGTGTTTAAAAGCCTTACTAGCCGGAAATAACAAATTAAGGAGAGTGTGAAAAAAAATAATGGCACTCCCATATCTTTATTCGGGCTAGTGAGTATCTATATGTTGATGTGCTTAATGAAAAAGGGCGTAATTGTGTATGGTTTCCTAGCAAAATATTGAGTTAGTCATGACAAGAATGTGCTTGAAAACGTGGTGTATTGAAGTGCTTAGGAGGGTTGGTCACTATTTTCATATATATATATATATATATATATATATATATATATATATATATATATATATATATATATATATATATATATATATATATAGAGAGAGATACATATATATATATATATAGTATCATACCCGTCCCTTAGCTTACATTACAACCTATAAAGTCCTACTTGATCCTAGATTTTTCAAGCTTAAATTAGTCGAGTCTTACACTATTTGAATATTTGAATTTATACTTGAGTGTGTGGACTATTTTTCTCTGTGATTTGTTGGTAAGGGAACATGATTTGCGAAGGATTGATAAAGTCCTTGGTTTTTGAGTTAGCACAAGAAGCAAGTCATAGAATGGAATATATTAGAGTCGATTTTTAAGGCTAGTATATGAGAAGAGTCATATAAAGATTTTAAATAGTTGTGGCATTGGTCTAAAAATGAGGAAAGATATCAATCACTCTTATGCTGGGTTCTAAACGTTGATATAAACCATTGTCATTGCTCTGATGCTTGAGTATGCTTTGGAGTTGTGTTACTTGCCGATGTGGTTAATTTTGAGTTGCTTGAGGACGAGCAAGAGTTTAAGTATGGGGTGGTGATAAATGACTAAAAATGCACATTTTCTAGTATAGTTTCATATCATTTTGTATGTGAGTTGTGGGAAATCACATATCTATAAACGTGAAATATACTCATTATGTTTTTATCATGTGTAGGAGTACATTTGGATGGAAGTTGGCAAGAATTAGATGATTTGATGCAAAAAGATAGAGTTGCAAGAGCTGGAAGCGTGCCACAATTGGTGCATTGCGTGAAAGTGGGCGCAAAATGGCTTAGAAAATAAATTTTTTAAAAAAACCGAAGTATGGAGGTTGGCACTGGAACTGGCAGCCGAAACAACAAAGGAAAAAAAGAAATAACTAGGAGTG
The DNA here is from genome assembly GCF_000715075.1 of Nicotiana tabacum. NCBI lineage: Eukaryota > Viridiplantae > Streptophyta > Magnoliopsida > Solanales > Solanaceae > Nicotiana > Nicotiana tabacum. The sequence continues at coordinate 139,593,610 of NC_134087.1, read as the reverse complement.
TGCCAGAAGTCGCGCGTTGCACCAACTCTGGCACGCGACTCAACGTATTATTTTTGAATTAAGGGAAATCAAGGACGCCCTACATCAACCCTATTCGGTATAAATACAACTTCAAGTTGTTTTTGAAGGGTTACACAATATTTTGAGAGGCAAGAACATACAAGGAGCAAGACGGAGAATTCTTCTACGAGTTTTTCACCTTCTTCTTCTTATTTCCATTGTTGGTTAAGACTTTCTATCTTGTAATCTTGCATAGTAGTATGAGTAGCTAAACCCATCATCTAGGGTTAATGGAACCAATTGTTGGATGAAGTCTTGATTGCGTTTTGATATAATTAAGCCGTTTTTACTCTTTAATTGTTCAACTATATGTTTCTTGTGGTTAATTAAAGGGCCCTTGATTAATCATGTCTAGTTATCTTGTGTTGCTTGAGAGAGAACACTTGATTAGTTATCTTGCCTAGTTATCTTGTGTTGTTGAACAATGCCACTTTCGAGTAAGTTAAGAGATTAATTACTTGAATTTAAACGCGGGATTAGAGATAACGAATCTTTGGCGTGTTATTTATGAGCTTTACGAATTGTCAGCTAGAGTAGTTCGAGAGAATACTTTAGTAAATAATGTAATTGATCGAGAGATAATTGCGGTAAATAAGAACTCATCATCTTTAGTGAGTATTGCGGCGCGATTATAGCTAACATGTCAGGAATTAATCCGACAATTGGGGAAATCATAAACCTTAGACCCTTTTATCCGTGAATTCAACTTCATTCTTGCTCATTGATAGTTGTTATTGTCATTTTTCCTTAGTTAAATAATTTCTGTTCAAATTAAATCTTGAACTCTGAAAGTTGTTTGAGCTTATCATTAGCGATACTAAAAGTTGTATTAAATAGGTTAGTTCCATGTGGGATTCGACTCCGGACTCTTGAACCGGATTATTTTTGCAGTGACCGCTTAGTCCTTTTTATAAGGCATAGCTGGACGTGACCATGTGACACTTCATTTTATTTGCACATGATGACTGCACATGAAAACTCTAAAATTTTATTTTTTTCATTTCTTTTTCTTTTCTCTTTCTTTTTTTTCTTGTCGTTTATTCTCTTTCTTGTTTACTTCTCCCTTATTAGTTATTACTCAATTTGCCATTTTTACACACCAGCTAGCTTCTACACTTTTTTTCTGCTTCCTTTTTTTTTTCTTTTCTATCTTTTCTCAATTAATACTTTTTTTTTTATTTTCACATTTATTCCTTGCTATTACTCGCCGGAAAAGTTGATGATTCCGGCGAGAAACAAATCTTATTTTACAATTATCTTTCCTCTTTACTAATTTATTTCTTTTTTTATTTTCTTTCTATCGTTTCTTCTTTCTTTTTCATTTTTTTGCTTACAATGTTCTCACTGGAAAAAATGGTGATTCCGGTGATGACATCTTTTTGCTAAGTTATCTCCACCATTTATTGTCTCGTTCTCCACATATTTAGAAGATCATTTTTATGTTCAAAGATCCTCACAAATTTTATCTTGTCAAGTATTTTCGGGCAACCTTTTGATTTAAGAGAATTTTGCGATGGGTGATGAAGGGTGGTCGACGACGAGGAGCAGGGGTTGTAGATGTTACGGGAATAAAGGAGAAAAAGTGGTGAAGAAAAAGAAAGAGAGATAAAGAAAAAAGAAATGCAAAAGAAAATGAGTAAAATAAGATAAAAAGACAAATAAAAAGGTAATTTGAAGGAATAAATAAAAATTAAAATGAATTTGACATGTGACAAGTAAGGATTGGTGTGTGATTTGCACTTCTTTTTTTAAAATTGGACTTGGCCTGAAAAGTGGTACTTATTATACTTGTGATAAATATAAGGGAGTCATATGACCTTGCAAGTAAAGGTGACAAAATGATTAAAAGAAATCAGCTATTCACCCATATTATCTAAAAAAATGGGTTGGATAATGAACCATTTAAAAACGGGTCGAATATGGATAAAGAACCATATTATCCACTTAGAAAATGGTTAACCAAATGAATAACCAATGGATAACTAATGTATTTAACTTTTACATTTGTAAGCCTCAAATTGGAGTTCCTCAGGTTTGGAAGATTAGGAATTCTCTAGTAAGTGATCATATTTAAGAAGTCATGGATAATATGAATATTCATATTATCCGCCGAATAAACTCGTTTTTATCCATCTCAAATACAGGTCGGGGCGGATAATCTATACGTTTTCTAAATTGCCCGTTTTGACCCGCTCATATTCAATCCGACCCGCCCGTTTGCCAAAGTAGGAGGGTGTAACCGGTAAAGTATGTATTATACTAAAACTATTGAGGAAAATACTTAGACATTAGAGGCATGCGGGTTAACTTTTGCAGGTAAAAAGCAAGACGAATGAATGACAACAACCCAGTATAATCCCACAAGTGGGGTCTGGGGAGGGTAATATATACGCAGACCTTACCTCTACCCCGAGGGGCAGAGATGTTATTTCCAGGAGACCCTCGGCTCAAGAAAGCAACAAGAGAAGCTATATTAGTAATATCAATAGATTCATAATAAAATAACATAAAATCCATAACATAACATAAAATACCATAAAATAACAAAATAACAGCAATATAAGAAATATAGAAAATACGAGAAAGATGTAAAGTATACTAATAACCAACAGATAAAGCCCATCATCAGTAGCTGGTCAGTAGCATCCTAAGACTAACTCCTAACTGGCTAGTCTTACTCTAGTCCGCTGTAGAAATATTCACAATTTTCCCCTAACCTACAACCTTAATACTCGACCTCCACAATTCCCTGTTAAGGGCCATGTCTTCAGTAACCCTAAGTCGCGCCATGTACTGCCTGATCACCTCTCCCCAATACTTCTTAGGTCTCCCTCTACCTCTCCTCGTACCCACCACAGCCAGTCGCTCACACCTCCTCACCGGTGCATCAGTGTTCCTCCTCTGAATGTTCCCGAACCATCTGAGTCTTGCTTCCCGCATCTTGTCCTCCGTGGGGGGCCACACCCACCTTCTCTCGAATATCTTCATTCCTAATCTTATCCCTCCTTGTATGCCCACACATCCACCTCAACATCCTCATCTCTGCAACTTTCATCTTCTGGATGTGTGAGTTCTTAACCGGCCAACACTCGGTCCCATACAATATGACAAGTCTAACCACTGCTCTATAAAATTTACCTTTCAGTAACGATGGCACTTTCTTGTCACATAGGACTCCCGTCGCTAACCTCCACTTCATCCACCCCACCCCTATACGGTGTGTGACATTCTCGTCGATCTTCTCGATCCCCTGAATAACTGACCCAAGGTACTTGAAACTACCCCTCTTAGGGATGACTTGAGAATCAAGCCTCACTTCCACTCCCGCTTCCGTCGGCTCGGCCCCAAATTTGCACTCGAGGTATTCCGTCTTCATCCTGCTCAACCTGAAACCTTTTGACTCAAGGGCATGTCTCCAAACCTCTAGCCTCTCGCTGATGTCGCATCGTGTCTCGTCAATTAGGACTATGACATCAGCAAATAGCATGCACCATGGCACCTCCCCTTGAATATGATGCGTTTTGGCCTCTATCACCAGGGCAAATAGGAAAGGGCTGAACGCAGACCCTTGGTGCAACCCCGTAACAACCCGAAAATGCTCGGAGTCACCTCTTGCTGTCCTAATCCGAGTCTTAGCTCCATCATACATGTCCTTAATTACCCTAATGTAGGCAACCGGGACCCCTTTAGCCTCTAAGCATCTCCATAAGACCTCCTTAGGAACCCTGGCGTACGCTTTCTCTAGATCGATAAACACCATGTGGAGATCCTTCTTCTTATCCCTGTATTGTTCCACCATCCTCCTAATAAGGTGGATAGCTTCTGTGGTAGATCGCCCCGGCATGAACCCGAACTGGTTGTCTGAAATAGACACCGTCCTTCGTACTCTCATTTCTACCACTCTCTCCTAGACTTTCATGGTAAAACTTAGTAATTTGATACCCCTATAGTTGTTACAGCTCTGGATATCGCCTTTGTTCTTATACAGCGGAACCATTGTACTCCACCTCCACTCTCCAGGCATCCTATTAGTCTTGAATATAACATTAAACAACCTAGTAAGCCATTCCAAGCCTGCTCTACCCACACACCTCCAAAGTTCAACCGGAATTTCATCTGGCCCGGTAGCTCTGCCTCTTCTCATCTTACGCATTGCCTTTATGACCTCATCGACCTCAATGTCCCTACAATCATTGGTATTCCTCAATTCACCCAGTACAATATCCTGATCCCCTTCCTCATTTAGAAGTTTATGAAAGTAGGTCTACCATCTCCTCTTAATCTGGTCATCCCCCATCAAAACTTTGTCGTTATTATCTTTTATGCACCTCACTTGGTCTAGATCCCGAGCCGTCCTCTCTCTCACCTTAGCGAGTCGGAGTAACTTCTTCTCCCCGCCTTTGTTCCCTAATTCCTCATACAAACGAGCAAAAGCTGTCGTCTTAGCCTCCGTCACTGCCATCTTCGCCTCCTTCCTAGCTACCTTATATCTCGCAATGTTCGCTCTCTTCCCCTCCTCGCCAATGCTCCCTACTAACCGCAGGTAAGCCACCTTCTTCGCTTCCACTTTACCTTGGACAATTGCATTCCACCACCAGTCTCCTTTGTGGCCACCGGTGCGGCCCGAAGATATCCCTAACACCTCTCTCGCCGCCTTCCTTATATAGTCCGCCGTCATCGACCACATAGTATTTGCATCCCCACTACTTCTCCAAGCTCCCATTGCCGACAACCTTCCTTCCAACTCCTGAACGAACGAATGAATATACACAAAATTCTCTCAAGAAAGGCAATAGCCAACCACCTGTCATATTTGACCATTCTCCTCGCCTTTCTTCTTCTCTCTCTCCTCCATTTACTTTTTCTCCAAATCGAAACACACAAAGAGGAGAGACAGACACCTCTTCTCAGACTAAGGGATTCTTTTCTTTGGTCGAGTTAGGAGGACCCAAATTGACAATAATCGAATCAAAGACACTTAATTATGTCGTGCGACAAGATTGATGGGCTCGCGAGGTGGTTCGGGACGAGTGTTGCTTCGGCATTCTTTGCCTCGTTGGAGCGATGCGCGTGCGTCAATCTCACCACCTACGCATCTGATGATGAGGAAGAGGAAGAAGCTAAAGATCGCCCCTTGTTTATGAACAATTTGCCTTCTCATGTTGATCCTTGTCCTCACTCTAACATTTCTGCCTCCTCCGTCGATAATTGACTCTCCTCTCCTCTCCTCTCCTCCCCTCTCCTGGTATATTATTTTCATAATTGTACGAGCATTAATTTTGATCTGTTGCCTTTCTGGAAATTATACAATCTGTTTGGATGTATGTTTTCCGCTTCTGAATATCAAATTTAGTGTCTGTCCTTTTTCATTTTAATCAATTAGACCACTATGAATTAACTCTAAATTAGTTTAGATTCAAATGATTTGTCATAATTAGACTATTAAAAGGGCTTAGCTCGCCTAGGAAGTTCTCTCTACCTAGTGTAAGGGTAGGTCTATAAAGAACTTAATCAACTCAAGTTTGAAAAATGGTTTAAGGAACAAATGGAGTTAAAGGATTAATGGACTTGTGGTTCTAAGCTATGTTGCGCGGACTCTCCAAACTGTAGCCGCACCCGTGTCGGATCCTTCAAAAATGCATTGCTCTTGGAGGATCCGACATGTATCTGGTCACATTTTCGGAGAGTCCGAGCAACATAAGTTCTAAGTGCATCTATAGAGGAGCTATCTCTTATAGTTAGTTGGACATTGTATCTGTTAAATGGAACAAAGATTTCTTTGAAAACTAACTTGGGCTGTTAGAGAATTGGCACGGCAGGCTTGTTTCATTCTTACTGCCAAATTGCTAATGCTTCCTCGTGTGCAGAAAATATTTGTTATTTACTTCCAAATGTTCCCTTTAGGAACTGAACTCCATTCCCTGAATTATTGAACATATTATGACATTGTAACACAGGGAATTTGCACAATGTATCGTAAAAGAATCCACTTCACATAGATAATAAGTAGTGATTTATCTGATTTCTTAATTAGTTTAATTTTAAGATCATCTGTTGTAGATGGACACCGTCTTTTGTTACTTTGTTTATCACAGTACTTGGATGGCTTCCGACGACAATTGATTTATGATCTCAGAAAGAAAAAACTGAGTTGACTAGGATTGTGTAATTATTTACTCTAGCTTGCAAAGGAAGTTGCCCTTGGAGGATCTCTGGAGGGATTAATTCAATTGGTTAGATTGTGCCTGTTAGAGGAGCATTTGAAAACCATAAGTCTCAAAGTCAAGAAGCTTTTAGACGGTTGGCTTTATATGTTGAGTGCTTTGATGTGTGGTTGGAATTTCTAAATACTCCTACCAAACTTGAAGAAGATAAACAAATATTTTCTTAATATAAGTTAATACTAGCAGATGGAGCTTATGCTTGGTGAAATTCAGATATCATCTTGTCCAAATCAATCACTTAACTACTGTTTGACTTCATTTTCACACAAAAGTGAGTAGGTTCTATGAATATGGCATTTGGTTATTATTTGTCAAAGACTTGTGTAAATTTTGTTGATGGAGAATGAGACAAATCTTCTTGTCGCTGGGACATATACTATTAGATTCATGACACCAAATTAAGTTGTGCTTTCCATGTTTCCAAGTTGTCTTGATGAAGCCCACATCTCATAAAAATGAACTCCCCATCTCATAATGTTTGCTTTTTTGCCTTTGGTCATTGTCAAAATTTTGCAGCCCTATCTCTACTACGCTTATGATGCAACCTTTTTTTTTCCAGATCTGGCATCACCAACTTCATCATATTAATCCTTTGGCTCCAACGGAAATGTAATTCCGGTATTAACTGTAATATTTATTCTTTTTCTTCTTATAGACCATTTTTCCATTCAAGTGTTGTATGAGGTGTTTTTCCTTTGGTCAGTTTTGTTACAAGGTCAAACATTTAAGCACGTACAAGACACCTTTTATTGTTCCTTTACCTCGCAATTCTTCAACAAGAGTTTTGCTTGCTCTAGGAAACTAGCAAATGCCAGTAAGAGGCTGTTGTACTTCATGCTAGCAGTGCAAAATTGGCCCTCACTTGCCTTGGCAAATGGCAACCTGTTCGAGGCAATTATAAATTTGTGGTTGTAGGGTTATACTAGAGTAATATTATTTTTCATTACTCTATTTAAGCAAACTTCTTAATCAACCAGATTATTTAAAACCCCAATAGGTGACGAGTTACGCTAAATGTGTTATTGCTCACTAATTCAGGCGTTACAGCTTTTGTGGTTGTAGGGGTGTTCATGGTTCGGTTTGGATCGGTTTTTCCCTAAAAAGAAACCAAACCAAGTAAGTTGATTTTTCAAATATTAGAACCAAACCAAACCAAACCAATTAAGTCGGTTTTTTCTTGATTCGGTTTATGTCGATTTTTCGGTTTTTTCGGTTATTTTTCGATTTTTTCCTTAAATATAAGACATACACTACCAAACACATATTTTGGCGACCACATTTTTAATGTAACACTATCAAATCAACTGCCCTTTGAGAATCTATTATTTACCAAGATATATTGATGATAATTGAATCAAATAGTGATGAATAATTTAAGAACTCAATTAAAAATATATTATTTTTAACATGAAATAGATTCTTACACTTAACAAAAGAAAACTACCAGTCAAACTAGAATGTAAAGGTAAAGAACTGTACTAAAAGTGCAAACGATTAACATTTACTATAAAATTTTTGAAACTTTGTATAACAGTATACATATATATAGGTGTAATTCTAAAATTAAAATAGCTATATATATATATATATATATATATATATATATAGGTGTAATAATAAATTTAAAATAGCTACTTCTATATTCGGTTTGGTTCGGTTTTTTTTATTAAAACCAACCAAACCGAATTTGATCGGTTTTTAAATTTCAAAACCAAAACTAAACCAAACCAAAAAGTATCGTTTTTTCTGGTCGGTTTGGTTTGATTTTCGGTTTGATTCGAATTTTCGGATTTTTATGAACACCCCTAGATGTAGGTTAATAGGTTTACTTTAAACTTTGTTTATTTCCTTCTTATCGTCAAAGAATATTTGATTAAGCAAACATCTTCATGAGCCAGAACAAAATGCAATAGGTAACAAATTGTGCTAAATATGTGGTTATTACTCCATTCATTTTATCAATTTATCCATCTTCTATGCTGATTATGATTCAGAGAAAACTAGCAAGTTGTCTTTACTTGAATCGCCTTTTGATATCGAGAGGGGGGATGAGTGAACCTAGTCAAGGAAGTGAAAATGTAAGGGTACACCTTTAGCATGAATGCACGTAATTGGTTTCATGGAGAGCAATGACACACTTTAGTCCAGTTGGATAGGCCTTTCACTGCCTAATAATAGGGTGGTTGACACAAAAGGGACTTTTTGAGGGTGGTTTTAGTAGAATGTCCCAAAATTGGCGGTATTTGAAAAATGACTTCGGACCCGCACAAGCTCTTTAGGGGTTTTTTCTACCGGATTAAATTGCTCATCAAAGTTTACCGGATTATCATACTATTGCTCTTCAATATTTCTCTACCAACCTGATAGAGCTGATGCCATTATTACTCTACCTATTAAGTTGTTGACTGAAACCAGAGCGATTAAAACGAGAGCGCCCCTTTCACCGGGACAAACAACCCATTTGATCAGGGTCCCCTGGCTGACATAAAGTTTCAACATAAAAAAAAGAAATCGTCTCGTCTTTGGGAATACTTATAACTTAAGTGGGGATAATGCATACTTCTCTTCAAGTGGAAGCAATCATAGGGGGTTCGGGTCTGAGGTAAGCCTTCCTCTATCATTGGTAGGCAAAAAAGGGGTAAGCGAACTTGGCTGTGTTTGTGGTATTTTCTTTTTTATTTAGGATCTTTTTTATTTACCTTTAAGGGATCCTATTCCCCGTTTTGACTTTTTTTTAGAATCGTCTTCTTTTAAATAAGATCTTCTCCCAGAATCAAATAGGCTCGCCCTTTCCGAAAGGCAAGTATACCAAGCTTGTCCCATTAGTCCTCCGAGCAACTCCTTGGTCAGATGACCAAGATATGGGCGTTGCCCCGTGCGGCCCCTATCTTTAATCTTAAGTAAAGTGAAGTCAAATCAATGAAGTAAACAGCCCAACCACTTACTCTTATGGAAGCAGGAGCCGAAACAATGCTTTAGCGGTAGGAGCGGAATCCCCTTTTGGTTTGGAAGGTTGATATAGCAGAAATTCAAGTTTTAGACCCCTTCCTATCAGTCTCAGAAACAGGCCTTCAAACGCTTTTTTATGGCAAATGCTGAGATTCTTTAGTTCGACGACCCAGGCTTTGTCTCGGAATGCTTTTAACGGATTGTCATACTTCTTCTCTTGAGGGATTTCTCTAGTCGGTAAAGTTGATGCTATATTTTTTTCTATCTATTTGTTAAGTTGTTCATCGAAGTCTACCGGATTGGCATATTTTTTTTTGGGTTGTTTTAACAAAGTATTCTTCGAATATGCAACTTCAATTTCGATCAAACAACCTCAAATCTGCTCCAAATAATCTCAAATTTAAAACAAAGCATCCAAATACCAACACAAGCAATCCTCACTCACCAATTCAGTCAAATAACACCAAATCAAAAAGACCTATTTTGTCTTCTTCACACTTTGTAAGGGCCAACAATGGAGTTAGAGATTTTTACAGTAAATGACCAAAATCTGTGTTTGAACTAAAAGTCTAAGCACAAATTATTGACATTCAAACGATTTTAACAATAATTGATCATAAACTTTATTTTTCACCATCAACCAAGAATTTCAAGCTTTAAAAATTAAAGAACTATGGCGTTCAAATAAAAAGGGGGACATTATGCCAAGACACCATCCCTTTTTGGGGATCACGCCATGCTAGTTTCGTCTAATAATGTAGACAATTTGATTGGGCCATCCTTTGAGCCCAAAAGGAAACCCGAGGGATGACTTTGCTGACTAATAATAGGGTAGTAGCTTCAACATGCATGCAAATTGGCTCGTAGTCAGCAGAATACAGCAAGGAATAACAATTATCTCATGTTGCAAAAACTACATTGATGACACTTGGAACCAAAATTGTTGAACCTTAAAATAAGGTTCAGCTGCTATTTTTCAATTTTGCTCAGCTCTATGCATATACAAAGCATATACACTAATAACTACTGATTTCTGTACAGAATAAATCAATTAAGTCGCATATCTCACACTTCTGTGTTTTATATCAACATTGTGACACTACTAAATACAATTTTGGAGCTGTAAATTTGAAAATGACATCTATGTTAGTGTAACAATGTTACCAGCAACATTGGCCCCCAGGACTTTGGTCTAGTGGGGTAAGAAAGCAGAGCATTATGTGTGGGTTAGGCGCACATCACAAATTCAAACTCAGCCGCAAACAAAAGCCTAGTATTTAAGTGGAGAATGATAAAGGGATGGACGGACCCATTATCCCTTGAATTTTGAACCATACACTAACTGGCTAAGTGAAGAAGGGTCAAGGTAGAGGAGCGGACCCCTACTATCCATCAAGTTTCGAAACCAACTAGCCTTTGAGGATTCCTCTGTTATCCAAAAATAAGACCATGTTATTACCAGCATCCTCTGTAGAATGAACCCTCCCACTTTGACTAGAAAAGGCATGCTGTTCCAAGCAGAGGTAGACCAGAGCACCAGCCACAAAGCATTCTAACTTTTTTAGCAACTCACATTAGCACTGAGATCTCATGCACGTTTAGTTGCTACAACACTCCAATTCGGCAGGAAGTGGCCCACTCACCTTCCGCACAACCAACCTATCTTCAATGGACTGACCGACCGTATGGCAGACAACAATTCAATCATTCAGAACAGCCAGCATGCCATAAAAGATGAAGTTCCCCACCATTTCTCCTTGAGAAAATTACAGCCACTAGCTCCTTCCCTGGTCTCACTTAAATAACAAAGGAAAGAGATTATGAAAGGTCCCGCAGGCACCTCATATGGATAAGCATACCATGTTGACCTCTCCTTGTGTATTCATTTCTTTACAGTGACAGTGGATAAATGGCTCTCGTAAATTAAAATTAGGCTGTTATCTCAAAAATGGGATAAGGCAAATCTGAGATATTTACCAACTAGTGGCCAGATCAGGTATATAAGCAAACTCTGATATGACTTGCTAAAACCTGAAGGGACCAGTCAAACATGATTTCTCATATGGAGCTCTCGCTGAAACAGTAAACTCTGTCAAGTAGTTCTATCACAAAGGATATTACAGAGTTTCCCTGATCCAGAAAGGAGGTGCCACAAGAGGAGATAACGTCCACTTTCTTGAAAACCCTGAAAGCAATACTTCTCAAAGTGGCGAAGGCAATCCATAATTATGAAATGACCTTATTCGCCCATCATAGCCTGCAGTAACAATAACTAAACCCCAGGCATGAGAACGGGATGAACTCTGGCAAGAAAGTTTCAGAAACTTGTAATGAGATTTACACATTGCAGAAGGCACAGACCGAGGATGTGACACAGGGAGCTTCTCTTCAGGCCAGGTTGCAGATCCCTTGGGAATTGCCTCTAAGAACAACTCTTGTCCTAAAGAGAACCAAGGAGAAGCAGGGAACGGGAAATTTGTTAAGCTTTGACTTAGTCCTTGTGAGTGACACCGGTTTTCATGGTTGACATTTTTCAAACCAGACCAAGGTATTGCAATGGTCGCATCGCCATTGAAGAACTCAAATGAACTCAATGTTCCAGGTTGAGACACAGAAGACTCTTCTGGAATGTGGAAGTTCCATAGATAGACATTAGAATCTTCAGACGCAGAGATAATATGCTTCCCATCTGAGGTGAAAGCAGCAGAGAGATGGCTTCCTGCATTTCTTAGGCCTAGAGAAGTAAAGTAGCAAGAAAGTTAGAGAAGAAGGGACAATGGAGAAACAAGTTAGAAATAAACACTCAATAGAGATATCATATGACCAACAAACTTAACTACAAAATAAATTAAGTTGACCGCAAGTCCCATGATTGCAGAAAGTCTCAATATCAACTACAAGGATTCCTTATTGACACGAAAAGAATGAGAAGCCACTCAAATGATAGGAAAATAGGCATACAAATAGGTTATTATCTAAAACTCGAGAAGGGAACATACCTCTGCACTTGCCGATCACATTGATCCCACTAAGGATTCTTACTTGGGAGTCAGCACAAGTAACAATTACTTTAGTTGGGTCTTCTGGTAGAAACTGCATAGAAGTAATGATTTATCAGCATCTTATTACATTGCTAACCAGAAAATGTAATGCAGTACGGCCAATGGTATCTGCGTGATGTATACTAACCTGAAAACCAGTAATTCTTTTGCAAAGTGACTTCTTCTTACTGCCCAATGACATCTGCTCCTCCAGTTGGATCTTGTGATCTGTGACGGTCCAAAAACATAAAAAAAAAACATTTCAACTTTGATGTAAACTCTGTATAACAGACTATCCACACATTAGCCACAAAAACATGAACCACTTCTCGGTCACTGTAAACTATATTCGCACTCTCAGATGCTAATTTATATGATGCTCATACAAACTGATATTAGGATCCGATAATTCTACTATCACAAATCCTGGAGAAAGAAAGAAAACTGAGCAATGGCGGGAATGACTGAAAAATCAAAAGACAGAAATGAAAAATGCAAAAATAGCCACTCAGCCCACTCCAAACACCCATTACAAAAGAAAAAGGGAAAGGATAACTGGGCAGTTCGTTAATAATACTAATCAAAGAATAAAGATTTCAAGTAGAAATAACATCTAGATGGTCAATCAATTGAAACAAAAGCAACAACTTGTATTAGTTCTCGAGTTCCTAACTGCAGGTGATCAATGCCAATTTTGGATCTATACCAAAGAAAAGAGGCAAAAATTTACCTATTAAACTAAAGAAGCAACACGCCCCTGCCATAGAGCCAATAATCCCACCCTGCATGAGAAGTAGATAATGTTTTTGATGAATTGCTTGAATTTAGGAATCTATAATTGAAGTTAGTAACAGGAAAGACTGTGCATATTATTAGCATACCTTCCCATCAGGACGGTACGATACAGCAGTCACAATGTCTCTTATATCTTTCCAATCCACAACTTGACATCTATTAATCGCCCAAATGCGAACTTTTCCATCTAATGAACCACTGATGAAGTAATCATCATTTACTGGATTAAATTGTATGGAAGTTACTGAAACAAAAAGAAGGAAAATACTGAGTAATGGATTTGGAACTAAAACATCAGAAGCTTAAAACTGTTGAATTGGAAAAATACAGAATGATCTCACAAAAGGCTTGGCGCATACCATAATTACTGTGTGAAAAAATTTTGAGGCATTTATCACATCCAACTTGCCACAGACGAACAGTTTTGTCTGTTGATGATGAAAGCAAATACTGCAAGGAATATATTAATCACAAAAACAAAACTTGATTAGATGCATAATTTTTTCAGAAAACTTTAATCAAGTAGAATGTCACTAACATACGTTGTTCTTTGACCATGAAACATCCAATATCTCCCCACTATGTCCTTCGAACACATGCAGCGGTTCTTCCAAAATCCGAAAGACCTTAGGAGGGAAAATAACACAGGACGATTCTGTTGTTTTCTTTAGGCCCCTCAATTTATTGATTCTCTCTTTCTCTGTCACCAAAGGAGACAGTTGGGATTGATGGTTCATCGAGAAGTACATGCAAGACGGATCCAACTCTAGAATGTCAATTTCGTTGGATCTCTCGTCTTCCACCACTTTCCATACACGCAAAATCTTATCTTCACCAGCACTGGCTAAGTATTGCCCATCAAGACTGAATTTCATAGTTAAGATTGAACCTTTATGAGCCTGGATATCTTGCTCCACAAAAAGAGCGGAGAGCTCCTTTAATCGCTTCTTGCGGTGGTGAACCTTAACCCTCTGAACTCTAGACCTTTGAACAAGGCTGGAGCTGATGTCGGCCTTCACATTGTTACCTCTCCCTTTGCCATTTACAATGCACGTCAGTGATCGCAATTTACTTAACAAACGGCTCTTGACCCGGTTCAGTTTCCTCCCAGCATATCCACTGACCTCTAATTCCCGCAGTCCAATTTGCTGAATTTTGGGGGACATATATGAGTCCTCAGGCTCACTAGACATCAACTGTCGTTCCAATTTCACAGTTTTGTGGCTATTCTCAGCCAGATTATGTGCATTGCAGTCGCTTCCACCAAGTGGATTACCATGCCGAAAAAGAAATGTTTCATTTGAATCCAACTCTTTATATGAACCCAAAACTCCAACAGGCAAATCAGAAGGAAAATCGTCTTTAAGAATTGAGGTTGGCCACATAGCCTCACTATTGTCCAAAATCCGTTCAATCTCACAAGTAGATAAATCAAAATTCCCATATACAGTCACTGGATCTTCTCCATCATTTACGTGTAAGTCCATCCAACTAAAGAATTTCCTTCGGCGCTCTGTAACAGTGGTAAGACTTGTAGTCCACACATCATAGGGGTAGCTACTGGTGACACAATTATCAGTTCTTGAGCTAGACTTGAGCACCTGGGGATGATGGTAGTTGGAACCCAAATCAGAGAAGTGACCAATGTTCTCAGAGGCATCAAAAAATACACATTTTTCATCATCATCACTGAAGCTACCCATTACACCTTTGAGTTCACCCCATCAAACTCCAACCTCAAGAAACCAACTTTTTTATAAGCTCTAGGCAATGTGCTGAATTATTGGGTCCTCATTAGACCTAAGAAACACAAAACAAAGAGAATCATAAAACACGACTACCAAGATAATAAGTAAAATAAAGCTGTACTTATTTTAACAACTAACTACAAAAAAAATAACTGTATTAGTCTAGTGGAAACAATGAAAATTGTAGTACTACTTCTTTTAACATACGATAAACAAAAAAACAAATAGATCCAGCATGGATCCCAATCCACACCCAGTAAACCTTGGTCCTTGTCTCCCCCATCCCCAAAACACAATATAACTTCACAAAGTATAATTTCAAAAAAAGGAACTTTTCTATCCTCTACTATAGCTTCTGTAGTTTCTATGTACATACAAATATCACTGTAAGTTTCCAACCAAAGGAATTAGCAAATACCCAGTAGTCATTTGCACCCAAAAATGAAAACCCACATAGCCTATTACCAGCATTAACACAAATAAATCATACAGTAGGAAATATGAAAAAAAACAACCCGACATAAAAAATTTTTGCTCACATGGCATGGGTCTGGCTTGTGTCTACAAGATTGAATGGATGAGATAAACAACTTATCTCACGCACGCACACACACACACACACAGAGTCACTCCACTCTGTCCTATGAAGAAGAACAATTTAAAAACTGAGATGGAAAATAAGTAGTAATGATTATGGAAGAAGAAGGGGGTTTAAACTGGGAAAAGAAAAGAGGAAAAATTTGCCAAGAAAGGGAAAGGGAAGTTGGATGGAAACTGAAAAATAAATAAATTCCTGGATAGACGTGAATATGGTTGGACCGATAAGTAGACATATGTGTACATGTGGTTAGTTACCGTATGCTAGATAGATGTCTATGTTGGTTTTGTAGACTTATGATATATATATATATAATGTGTGTTTGGGATTTTATGATTTCAAATGTTGCAAATGTGGTAAGTTTACTTGTTTTACAAAATGGGTGGCTCACGTACATAAGGTATTAAGTGCATGTCCCCCTCACCTAGGTTGGGGTATGATTTTTATGTTATCTTATTATTTATTACAACAGAAAGAAATTATTTAATAATTTTTATTTCCATCTAATTTTGAACATTAGTGCTCACCATTCTACTCTCACCTCTAGGATTTTATATTTTGCTTTCCTCTTTTCTTAAAAAAATATTTCACTAGGTATTTAATGAATTATATTTATAAGTTTATTTGGTTTCGATTATGGTTATTTTTAAATATGTACTCTGTTTGTTCTATTTTATCTGAACCTTTGTGGAATACGAGGGGTTAAATTGACTATATTTTATTGTGAATTTGAACATAAAAATTTTGAAATAAAATTTGCATATTTAGCAACTATATAAAAAGTAATTTACCCTTTTACCCTTCTTAAAATATAATTACCCTCTTTATTATTAAAAAGAAATCATAACTCACGCTTGATACGAACAGATGTGTTCTTTTGTAGAAATTCCTTACGGATATGAATGGATATGCTCCTTCATAATAGTTGTCTGTAACTTAAATATCCGAATCTAAATTATGATATTATACCTCCGACTATTCAATTGAACTTCCTCATCAAACCAATTTACTTTTTTGTCTTCGATTATCAGTTTTTGCTACTATTTTGAGTGTCTGCATTTTGTTCATTTCTTATAAAGAAGGCATGCAACAATGCGACTGTATTTTTACGTTTCGCGATTTACCACTTTCTCTTTTATATTGCTTCGGATCAACTTTAGTAACGATTGCGACTATATTTCATTGATTTTTATCATAATCTAACATGGGTTTTGATATCTATCAAAATCTTTGAACAACGACATCTTTGACAGAATTTAGTTTGCTAATTATTAAAAGAAAATGCTAATGTTTTCTTTATGCCATATGAAAAGATATAAGCTTTTAGTTTGTAAATTGATAATGTCGATTATGTTGTGGTGTCTGAGAGTATATCATATCGATCGAATTAGTTACCAATGATTAAAAATAAGAAATTATTCTAAAATTTTAATTTTGTACGGAGAATATATGAGAAACATGAACTTACAAATGAAAATACCGTGAGACTGGGATTACTATTATGCTAATCTTGTCGAGAGTATTTGGTCCTTGAGATAACTTTTATTACGTATGGTTGGATGGTTAAGAGCGTAGCTTTTTCACGCTTCAGAATGTTTTAAAAAAATATTTTTTGAGTGATTCTTGTATTGAATATATAGATTCTAAAAACAAAGCAGAAGTATTCGTATATTTTTTATGTCTCAAGTTTTAAATAATTGATAAGTTTTTCTTATCATTCCGAAGAAATTATTTGAAAGGGAAATATATTTATCTTATTTTTCCGAAGATGAATGTAAATTTATGAAGTATGAGTAGATGAATCAATGTATTGGATTGTGAGAAAATGATTCAAGAATTCAAAGTCTATTCTTGTCCTCTTCCATATGTTAATGAAAAGTCTAACCCACTATATATGAACAAAGTGCCGAGACAACTTTAGACGTTGCTCTCAGTTGGAGGATAATATTTGCTTTATTTCTCTAATTTCTAATGATAGACAAATAGAATGAAACGTGCTTGGTACTTGAAAAGTTGGATCATTGTTTCTCATCCAATTAATTAACTCTTTACAGAGTGTTGAAAAATTTATATTGAAAATTTCCTGTATGCCTGAGGTTTATAATGAAAATGAACGCTCTTTGCCAATGATCTATTTTGTTTTCAGTAATTGGGAATTTATTTGGTGAGGTTTAAGGGTTTAATTTTTAATAAATCAAGTGCAATGTACAATGGTCATCTGGGTACCTTTTACTTTTTCTTTGTCGTATTAAAATTAGAATTAATTCATGTTTATTTGTTTTTATTCATGTGGGGTGATCTTTTTTCGCACATTTCTACTCTTTTTCCTCTTTCAAACTAGGAGGAGTGACATTTGACCAATATATGATCTATCTCTTTCTTTGGTTATAGTGAAAATTTGATTTTATTTAGTAAGGAACCGTTTCACTCGGCTTCAAATGATCAAACCTAAAAACTTCAGGCATCTGCATTATTTCTATATATGAAGATAAACATGTGTAAAATTATTTTATTAACAAAGAACTTTGAAAAGTCTAATATTTCGTTCCATGTACTATCAAGACATGCTAGACCTCAGACTTCTTTGACTCCAAGTATTTGTTTTTGGATTGAAAAGAAAAGTAGCTTGCTCTATATTGCACAATATTATTAACTCCGAGACAACAAGATTGTTCTTTACTTTGACTCATTTTTATAGTATACACACTTTTGTATTGCCGTTTTTTACTACCGTATTTATGTTAATACACTCTTCAATGATACCTAAACAAGGTATTTCTGAGCCTTTATAGAGAAAAGAAAAATAGATCCTAAATATTTGTAATAAATCATTTATCACTTGGTGGAGGAATATAAGTATTTCCTTGCTACAAGCATGTATTATTGAAAATAATAAAATATGAATTTAGATATTTCCCTTTAACTATTCATGTCAACTAAACAGGGAGATTAAGGGAATTTTGTGAAGAGAAAATGGATTATTGGACTGTGTGACTTGAACTATTGATTGGTTTGTGTAGATATATGCTTGTCACATTGGAATTCACAACCAAATATGTCTTTGTTTTAATCGTCGTGTAAGCTCATTCGCTTAAAAAGAATTTTTTCTATAATCAGGTCCAAATCACGTTGTACATGAGCAGGCTCCGTAAGATCCAATATAAGTGAACTAGATAAATCGGAATCAAGATTTTATATTTTGCTTTCCTCTTTTCATAAAGAAAAATCACTAGGTATTTAATGAATTATTATTATAATATTACTAGTTGATTTGGTTTCGATTACAGTCATTCAAATATTAACTCTGTTTGTTCTATTTTATGGGAACTTTTGTGGGATACGAGGTAAATTAACTAATTTTTAGTGTAAATTTGAACATAAAATTTTTGAAACAAAACTTACATATTTAAAAATTATATAAAAAATAATATAAGTCACAATAATTATATTTCAAAATACTTAAAAATATTTGCAAAAAATATGGTAATTTTTTTTTATTTGACTCCTCAAATAATAAGACGTTCTCATAAAGTGAAGCAAGGGAATAATTAACTAGGGGTACCTGTTATATGGAATAACTGCTCTATTATTCAATAGACAAATTTGGTTGATTCTCGTAATATCCAATTCTTTTAACTTTTAAGTATATATTTATGCTTCAACTAATAAAGAAAAGTATTTGTGTCCATCCACAGATAAATGTAACGAACTTTTAATTGCACATATATACCGTGCGAGTATTCGTATTTATAATTTCAAAACTCTCCACGAGGAATGTAAATCCTGACATCATCCCTTTTCCCACTTCCCGCTTATTATAATTTTTTTTTAAAAAAAAATCCACCCTTATCCTATCGTCTGAGATGAAGTAATGAACACATCATCCATTTCTTCGATTTAAAAAAAAATAAAGTATCATATTCTAAAGTTCAAACAATAAAGTCACGTTTTTAAGGATGGATGGAGTAGTAAGACTCGTCCGTCCTGATCTTGTGCCCTATTATTTAGTTCTTTTTTTTTAAAAGAAGAAAAAAAAGGAATGGCCACTAGAGTCTAAACTCATCTAATACAATAGTATCATTATTAAAGAAATAAATGAAGTTTGTTTATTGTTTTTTGTTACGGAACCCTTTATTTTTGTTTTGGTTATCCAATAGCAACAACAACAAAAAAGCCAACAATCTTTGTGAAGTCAAATCGGAGTAAACAAGTAGGGGTGGGCGTAAAACATCAAAATTGGTCCCAATTTGACCAAGAACAAGTCCATATGTTAGAATTCAGTGCTTAGGCGATTCAACAACAACAATAATAATAATAATAATAATAATAATAATATTATTATTGGAACAATTGAAATCTCCTAAAGAATCCATCATTCTTGACTTTATCATTGTATAGTTACCTCAATGGTGAATGCTACCTACTACCTATCAATTCTGATAATAACTTAAGGACTACAATTGGTTTAACTACTTAAATGATAACTCAATCTTGTTTAACAACGTTCTTCCTTCATCACTCAATAGAATAAATTAACATAATACGAGTAGAAGTTTTTAGGCCTCGGTATTAGCTCGAAAAAAATGTAAATCTGACATGCACCATACAAATGAACGTAAGATATATATTTTGTGTAAAAACCTTTTTTACTTAACTAAAGTTAAACTATACCATGTATTTTAATTTTAATTTCTGATTCTTTTTGTTAAATTATTTAGTTCATACCAGTATTAGGGTGCCAATATATTTTTTCCGTCTCAGCAATATCGTTAAGTGCATTTGTATCTTCTAAGTAGAAACTTGTTATCTTGAGAGTTGCTAAGCATGGACTTCTTGCAAGGGTTGATATATATATATATATTTTAAAAATTTGAACGGCAACGGGATAAAGAAATGACAAGTTCAAGATTGGCAGCTACAAGCAGTGGGAATTTTCAAAGAAGCAGAACCTCAATATATAATGTAAGCAGCAAGAACAAAGAAACTGTATACCAAAAATTGAAATTATGAGAATCATGACTGACCCAAAAAATGTTGAGAACCCGTCGTCCAAATTCTTTGGACACGTAGTGGAATCCACTCATTTTAAGTTAAAATTTGTAAGGACAAATAGGAGACTATATACTAACAACAAGAACATGAATTAAAAATAAAAATGAATGACAAAATTGAGAATAATACATAACAAATTTAAACAAATAAAGTAGATAAGAAAGACAGTGTGGATCCCCGAAGGCAAGGAATTAAACCTCTTCTGATCTCCAACCCATATTTTCTTGTTTGTTCTCATTTTTCTCTTCTAAAACCATAGTTTTCAAGTGTCCTATTCCTATCTCAGTGATAAAGAATCAAATGTCACATTTTTGGTGAACTGTCTCTGGTTTAGCTATTTTGCTGCAAAATGAGCTGCCACAAAGTCATGGGCTAAAGATTGGCTTATTCTGTCATCAAAATTTTGAAAGCTCCCTCCATCCCGACACCTCTCATTTAAACTAAGTCAAGAGCTTCAGTTTTCTGACATTTCTCCATCTGTATGGTTATGGCTTTTACCCATTGCCTCCCCTCGCAACACTACATCTATTAGTGGCAACATTTTTGAAATAAAATTTTAAAATTACTTCTTTGAGTATCTATTTATACTATATTAAAAACACAAAACCTTTTAGTGAAATGTCGTTCGCCTTTTTTATACTTTAAAAATAAATTTCACATTGATAAAATAATAATTAAATTATTTTCTTAATATTTAGGACTTTGAAAGCAATTAAATATTTGCTTACCAAATCTTTCTTTATTTGAATTACTATGTAGGAAATCCGAATATATAGAACTTTTAAAACCAATTGAAATTTTAACTTATATATGTATAGAGCAAAATCAGTTTATATTAAATGGTCGAATGATAGCGTGACACGTGGAACCGGAGACATGCGGATGACAAATCGAGTAAGAATCAAGACTGGGAACAACCGCTGCAGTTGACATCGAATAGGCCCTAAAGGGAGCATAGTCAATGTGAGCAGATCAAATGTTTGTCACCAAATAGCATTTATTGAAGAATATTACCTAGTATTAAAATAGGAAGCCGTTGCAGAAAATTATGGTATTCATTGTCTGTCGTTACATATTCATCAATAGCCCCCTTTATTGTCATTTAAGAGAGGCTTGATCCTAGGATGTTGTTTTCTAGGTACAACTATAAATAGTAGCTTCAACAATCATTGTAAGGACACGAAACAATTGTCAAAACTTATGCTACATTCTACTCTCAAGCTAAATAAGATAACTTTACTTTTTCTTGCATATTGTTCTTATTTATGTCCTTGGAAGCATCGCTCCCGGAGCCAGTCCTGCCATTTCCTTTGATTTTAATGGTAGTTCCTATTTTAGTCTATTTTATTTGTCATTTTTGTATCAAGTCGGTTCGCTTGTCTATATATCACGTAACAAATTCAACTGTAGTATTTTACGGGTAAACAATTTGATGCCCACTGTGGGGATTAGATAGTTGCGTATTGAGTTGATCTTTGCATCCATTACTAACTTGTTTGATTCTTTGTTTCATAGCAAAAAATTGAAAATGGCAGCTAACGATGTCAAGATCCCACACAATGTTGAGGCGCACGAAAATTGGCCTCAACATGAGGATTCAATCAGTGACACCCGTAACGAGGGGGACGTGGCAACTCCGGTCCATGATAGACAGTATCCTCGACATGTAGGGGAACCAACTCCCGATGATACGAAGGACGAACACGTTGTGGAAACGGTAAGGATCTTGAGAGAGCAACAAAAAGCCATCATGGGCCATCTCTCAAGGTAGGACCAAGTAATGACGGAATTGAAACATGCATTATCATGTGCTTCTAACAACGGAAATGGAAGAGGCCCAGTTCCTCCCGACGCTCCTGCAAATCAAATGGCTCAAAGAGTTGATAACAACACCCCGAGAGGTGAGGTCGGTTTCGACGGAGCCGGGGAAACCAATAGCGGATCCGGTAAAGACAATGGTAATGATCCCTTCAAAAACAAACTCATGAGATTTATGAGGGAGATAAACGAGGGGGTGGATCAGAACGCGAAGGAGTTTCACGCTTGAATGGACCAGATTTCGGGCGCACCACCAGTTTTGAAGGGCCCAGATTCGAAGAAATACACCCAGTTGCCATTTAAGCCAAGCGCAACACCAAAATTAATTCCGAAATGGTTCAAGATGTCAGACATACCTAAGTACGACGGGACTTCGAATCCTCAAGAGCACATTACAACTTATAAAACGGCGGTGAAAGAGAATGACTGGCTCAACATGAGATTGAGTCGATTTTACTGAAAAAGTTTGGAGAAACCCTCACGAAAGGGCCTTTACATGGTATTCGCTATTACCCGAGCATTCAATTAGCTCTATTGAAGTGCTTGCATATTCACTCATTAAGGCCCATGCTAGGACCAGAAAGGTCCAAGATAGGAAGGTATACATATTCAGGATTGCACAGGATGAGTCTGAATTGTTGCGGGAGTTCGTTATTCAATTCCAGAAATAGAGGATGTTGCTACCGACCGTACCAGACAAATGGAAACAGAGGCATTCACTAAGGGTTTGAAATCAAGGAGCCCTAACGCCTCCTGAAAGTTGAAGTAAAGCTTGCTCGAAGTCCAAGCGACCACATGGGCGGATGCCCATAATCGCTATGAATTAAAGATAAGGATAGATAATGATCAGCTCGGGTTCCCGATATCAACTAAGGGGGCGGACCGAGACAAGAACTAGGATACATTCAAGGATGATTTTGATGCACACCAACGATCTTCTAAAGGATGTTTTTTGCCATACGAGAGAGCCGAGGGACGTGGCAATAAAGGGTTCCAATCCTCAGATAGGTTTGCTCCCGAAAGAAGAACTGATAGTGGCCGGAATAATAAATCCTTGCAATATAAAGAGGTATCGGAGACCCGAGATTCCACTTATCCCAGGTTGTCAGATTACAATTTCAATATCAGCATAATGGAGTTGGTGTTGGCAATGAGGAATATCAAAGAAGCAATTCCCGAAGCCAATAATATCCGATCCCAACCAGAGGGATCCTAAATTATGATGTGAATATTATGGGACTCACGGACATAGAACTGGGGACTGCCAGCATTTGCGTGAAGAGGTGGAAACACTGTTGAAAAATGGCCATCTTAGGGAATTCTTGAGCGACCGGGCCAAGAACAATTACGGTCGCAGTCAAGATAATGCGGAACCCTCGACGATAAGAGAAGACCCTCTTCAGTTGACTATCAACATGACTTTTGAAGGGAATGAAATCAATGGTGTAACCTTCTCCGCGGCCAAGAAGACAAAAGTATCAGTGACCCACAGTAAGAGACTTTGAGAAGTTGCCGAAGATGTCATCACCTTCACGGAAGAAGACGCCGACGGACTTCTTCTGCCGCATAACGACACCTTGGTAATTTCTCTTAATATTCTAGATTTCAAGATTAAATGTGTTTTGGTTGATCTAGGAAACTCAGTCAACATCATTCAATAGAGAGTGCTGGAACAAGCCAAATTAACAGGAAGTATCATTCCGGCAACAAAGCTCATCGTCAGGTTTAACTTGGCGAGTGTGACAACCTGAGGAGAGATCTTGTTGCCCACGAACGACAAAGGGGTTACGAGGACCACCTTATTTGAAGTGGTGGACGGTTACATGGGCTATAACATAATTCTCGGTAGACCATGGTTACATGAGATGAAGGCCGTACCATTAACATATCACCAACTGCTGAAATTTTCGACCCCAGAGGGAATCAAGCAAATAAGAGGAGATCAATCGACAACAAGATAAATGAACGCAATGTCAATTTCCAGCAGTAAAGGGAAGAAACCCCAGCAAATAGTAATTACAAGAACCGACGCCTGCTCCCGAGCTGAGTGAAGATGATAAAGGCGAGGAGTCGTCGGAATCCCCTAGGTACCGAGATACTTTCAGGTATTGGAAGAGACAGATGCGACCAAGTCCACGGCTTGAAGAATTCTTGAAGAGGAAATTTCACTTAGGAACATGACTCAATCCCGAGCTCAGGTCAGGATTGATTAATTTCCTTAAAACTAACATTGACTGTTTTGCATGGTCGCACTCAGATATGACATGTATCACAGGTGGTCGTGCATAAGTTAAGCCTGGACCCAAGCGTCCCTCCGGTAAGACAAAAGAAACGCCCGACAGCCGAGGTCAGAAACAAGTTTGTTAAGGAAGAGGTTACTCGACTACTTGATATCAGTTTATTCGGGAGGTAAAGTATCTTGAATGGTTAGGTAATGTAGTTGTAGTTTCGAAAAAGAATAATAAATTTTGGATGCGCATAGATTATAAAGACTTGAATAAGGTGTGCCCTAAAGACTCATTCCTCTTGCCAAACATCGATCAAATGGTTGATGCAACAGTGGGACACGAGTTAGTGAGTTTCCTCGATGCCTATTCCATATACAATCAAATTAAGATGAGCCCGAAGGATTAGTAAAAACTTCATTCATATCGAACTTTGGCATATATTGTTATAATGTGATGCCCTTCGGGCTTAAAAATGTCAGAGCCACTTATTAGAGGTTCATGAACAAGATGTTCAAAAAGTAAATAGGTAAAATAATGGAAGTGTACATAGATGACGTATTGGTCAAGTCATTGAATGTAGGTGATCATCTAAAGCACCTCCAGGAAACCTTTGATATCTTGAGGAAGCATAACATGAAGCTCAACGTGGAAAAATGTATGTTCGGGGTTGGCTCCAGTAAGTTCTTGGGTTTCTTGGTTTCACAAAGGGGGGTCGAGGTAAATCCCCAAAAGATCAAAGTCATCGAGGACATTTTGGACCAGCTGACAAGTGTAAAAGAAGTCCAAAGGCTAACCAGAAGATTGGCCGCACTAAGCTAGTTCATCTTTCGATCCTCAAAAAAATGTCATCACTTCTTCTCACTTCTGAAGAAAAAGACCAATTTCGAATGGACTTTAGAATGTCAACAGGCCTTAAAAGACCTGAAACGTTATCTATCAAGCCCCCCGCTACTATCAAAACCCGGGGGAAGATGAATAATTGTAATATACCTAGCAGTCTCGAAAGTAGATGTAAGTGTCGTTCTAATCTGGGAGGATGAAGGTACGCAATTTCCTGTCTATTATGTGAGTAAAATTTTGTCGGGAGTGGAGACTCGTTATCTGCACTTCAAAAAGTCCGCCTTAGCTCTCGTAGTCGCCTCTCATAAGCTTAGGACCTATTTTCAATTCCACCCGATAGTCGTTGCGACAACCTTTCCCTTGCAGAATGTCCTTCATAAACCTGAGTTGTCAGGCTGGTTAGCCAAATGGGCAGCTGGATTTAGCGAATTTGATATTGAGTATAAGTCTAGGACTGCGATCAAATCACAAGTTTTGGCCGACTTTGTGACCGATTTCAGCCCCAGATTGTTATCGTTGGCTGCTAAAGAAGCGGTCATGGTGTCGAAAATAGTGTCAGGAGCTTGGACCTTGTTCACAGATGAAGCTTCCAATGTCAAAGGGTCCGGGCTCTGGATAGTCCTAATCACACCTTCGGTGGAAACCCTGAGGCGGGCCATAAAAACTATTCTGTTAATTAACAATAAAGACGAATATGAGGCTTTGATTATAAGACTCAAACTGGCTCGGGAACTTAGCTCCAAGGTCATAGAAATCAAATGTAATTCCCAACTGATAGTAAATCAAGTGTACGAGATTTTCGATGCGAAGGAGGAACACATGCAACAGTACGTGATTAACGTTTAAACTTTAATTGGACGACTTAGGGAGTGGTCTATCACACACATCCCTATAGAAGAGAACATAGAAGAAGATGCATTGGCCAATTTGGGGTCGTCTACGGAGATGAAAGGATCCGATTTTGGTACTGTCATTCAACTTATGCATTCAGTGCTGGATATGGACGGCTATTGTGAAGTAAATACAACCAACCTAGTCTGGGACAAGAGAAATGATTTCATTGATTATCTTCCACATGGCAAGTTTCCCAAAGACCCGAAGACGTCCTAGGCACTACGCACCAAAGTGGCTCGTTATAGCTTTTTGGGTGGAATATTATATAGGAGATCATTCCAAGGCCCCGTTGGCCCGATGTTTGGGAGCCTCAAAGGCGGATTACGTGATGAGAGAGGTCCATGAAGGAATTTGCGAGAACCATTCTGGTGCAGATTCGTTGATACTAAAGCTGGTTCAGGCAGGATACTACTGGCCCCGGATGTAACAAGACGCAAAGGTGTTCATTTAGAAATGCGACAAATGTCAGCGCCATACACAATTGGTGCACCAACCGGTGGAGCTCTTGCATTCGATACTATCCCCATGGTTATTCATGAAATGGGGGATGAATATAGTTGGGGCGCTGCCACCGAGCTCCGGAAAGGTAAGATTCCTTTTAATTTTAACTGATTACTTCCCTAAATGAGTTGAAGTTGGTCCTTACCAAAAGGTCGGTGAGCGCGAAGTGATCAACTTCCTATGGGAATACATAATTTGCCAATTCGAAATACCGAAGGAGATTGCCTAGGATAACATACCACAATTAATAGGCTCTAAAGTTACAAAAGTTCTTAAAGACCTGAAAATCAAAAGGATTACATCCTCACTATACCATCCGAACGCTAATGGACAACAGATTTAACCAATAAGGTAATTATCCAAAACCTCAAAAAGAAGTTAGAAGACGCCAAAGGCAAGTGGCCCGAAGAGTTACCAAACATGCTATGGGCATATCGGATGACAGAAAAATCAAGCACGAGAGAGACACCTTTTTCTCTCATATACGAGGAAAAATATCTGATCCTAGTGGAAGTAGGAGAACCAACCTTATGGTTCCACCGAATAGATGAAGAAGCAAATAATGAGGCATTACTGGTAAAGTTGGAACGGCATGATGAATGCAGTGACTTGGCACACGTGAGAATGGTGGCTTAGAAGCAAAGGATGGAAATATACTAACCAGAGGGAAAATCTTTGCAACTTTAAAGTAGGAGACTTGGTTTTGAGGAAAGTGACTTAGAATACTTAGGAAATCAATGCTGGGAAGCTGGGTCCGACATGGGAAGGCCCCTACCGAGTTTCAACTGTCACTGGTAAAAGATCATACAAGCTGGAGAATCAAGATGGAGTCAAATTTCCTAGAATTTGGAACGTGACTCACCTGAAAAGGTATTATTGCTGATGGATCCTGCCTATACTGAATGTATGTGCTGCGCTTTTTTTTTCCTTCGACCAGTTTTTGTCCCAATCGAGTTTTTCTAGCAAGGTTTTTAACGAGACAATAACGGAAATCATACTACGAAGGAAATGTCATCAGCAAAGTTAAGACCTTTAAATGAAAAACATTAAAATGATAAGACCATATGGGATGATTAGATAATCTTTGGCTCGATGGCAAAGTTCCTAATGGAAAGCAAAACTTGCCATCGAATCAAAGATTATTTAATCATTCACAAGTGTGTTGCCCAGTAGAACAAGACTCCGAGTGTTTCAATTCGTATACTTCGAATAGTATGTTCATTACTCCTTAACCAAACTATCATTCTATAAAATTTATATACCAAAAATATAAATAGTGGGAGATAATAAATATCCGATAAAATAGTCAAAATATGCTAAGTTGACCCGAATATCATTATTATTATTATTATTATTATTATTATTATTATTATTATTATTATACTTTTGTTCTAACATTCTTGATTCTTTATTTATTTGAACTACTATGTAGGAAATTCTAATTTTTAGAATTTTAAAATTAATTAAAATTTTACCTTATGAATCCTTGTATTATTTGAACAAATAGATAAATCAGCACCCCGTCTATTTTTCTTAATCTTAATTATATTCTTATAACATGTTATAGAATAAACTCAATCAACTATATATAATATAATTGTCATGGTTAAAAAGAATATAGAGAAAGATTTGTTGCAAAAATAATATATGATTCTCTGAGTATACAATAGTATTGAGGTTACTAAAATTGATAATATCGATCAACACTCCTTTTATTTTTCTTATTCTTAATTATAGACTTTTTTTGGTAGCTAGCTTTATATTAATCACCAGGAATCAACATTACAATACCATAGCCAGTTTAACACAACTAGCTATCTAAAGAAAAGCACCAAAAGCCTAAGCTGAATTAGCAAAACAGTAATCAAATCTAGCTAACCAAGCTAAACAACATGCTATGTAACAAGCTTTGAACACCATGAGATGCTCTTACATTGGACAAGTAGGTAATCTCTCTAGCTATAATGTCCCAGATCCTTGATTTCTTTTCGAAGATTCTCTAATTTCTCTCCACCCAAATGGCATAGACATATTCTGCATAGACACTTCTGAAGATGTGAGCTTGTTGAGTCCTCCCTTTTGCATTCTGGATTATCCAAGCTACATGTTGGTCCCATCCAATGGTCGGCCCTGCCTACTTCTGAAGCCATAAGAGAATCCTATTCCACACTGCTCTAGTGAAATCACAGTCCAAGAACAGATGATTTCTACTTTCAGGTTGAGTATGGCACATGACACATTCTAAGTCAACAGCTACGCCCCATTTTGCTAGCCTATCAGTAGTGAGAACCTTGTATTGTAGCTGCAACCACTTGATGAATTTGGTCTTAGGTCTAGCACCAATCTTGTACATCACACATTTCCAGGGTACTTTAGGGTAACTAGATAGCAGCTGCTCATAAATTTGTTTGGTCAGGCTGCCTGGCCCCTTTCTTATCTGCACTTGCAACAAAGTCTGTCGAGCTTCCAAGAATTTCCTCGTGATTTAACAAGCTTGTTGGGGAACTCTGGCTGTGGTGAGAGGCTGACCTCTGAGGTAGCACTCATGGATCCATTTGATCCATAATTTGTTATCTTTTTGAGCAGGGTCCCAATGTGTCTTAGGTAGATCAGCTCTATTCCAGATCCTTATGCTAAGGAGGTTTAATCTTCCAAAAATCCTGGGCAAACACATCTTTTTCCAAGAGACATGGGCCTTTTTTGTAATTGCCCGGCCACACAAAATTTCTATAATATGCATCAATCAGTTTAAGGACCTTAGTTGGCATTTGAAATAGCTGAGACCAATATGATTAGACTCCAAAAAGAATAGATTGTACCAGTTGAAATTTCCCAGCATAGGAAAGTTTCTTAGCTGTCCAAGAGGTAATTCTTGCCATTATTTTCTCTATTAGAGATTGCCATTGAATAAAGGAAATCTTTTTAGTGGATAGGGGAACTCCCAGATACCTAATAGGTAACTCACCAACAGGAATGCCAAGCTTATGTACAATTCTATCTCTTTCTACCTGATCAACTCCACCAAAATAGATAGAGCTTTTTTGTAGATTGGCTTGTAGCCCTGAAGCTTCTGAGAACTGTTTGAAAGCTTGGTGAAATACATTAACTGAATTCAATTCATCTCTAGAAAATAACAATAAGTCATTTGCAAAGCTTAGATGGGTGATTTTCAATTTGGCACATCTGGGGTGGAGGTTAAAGGATTTGTCGTCCTTAAGTTCATATAGTTTCCTGCTCAAATATTCCATAGCCATTGCAAATAAATAAGGAGAAATGTGGTCTCCCTATCTCAATCCTTTAGCAACATCAAATGGCTTTGTAGTTCCTTATTTACCATCACAATGTAACTAACAGTTTGTACACATTCCATTATCTAAGAGACAAATTTGTCATGGAACCTCAATTCACTCATAACCTGCTTCAAATAGGGCCATTCTACTGAGCCATAGGATTTTTGCAGATCAATGTCCACCATACATCTGGGAGATGCATTTTCCTTCCATAATCTTTGACTAATTCATGGGCCAAGATAATATTAACTGAGATTTTCCTTCCTGGAATAAAGCCTGCGTGAGCATCACAGATGATACTAGGTATAACTTTCTGAATCCTAGCAGCCAAGATTTTTGCTATGATCTTATACAATATGGTGCAACAAGCAATTGGTTTATACTCCTTTACTATCGGAGGACTAGGATTCTTTGGAACCAAAGTGATCGTAGTACAGTTAATAACTTTAAACATTTTTTCTGATGCAAAGAATTGTTTAACTGCCAAAGTCACCTCATCCTTCAGTATTGGCCAAGCTTATTTAAAAAAATGAGAGTTATACCCATCAATACCTAGAGCTTTGTCATCCTCTATGGCATGTAATCCAGACCATACATCTTGGTCAGTAATCTCATCACATAACTCCCTTCTTTGTTACTGAGAGAGGGTTGGACCTTTCATCATTGTGAGTCTGGTAACTACTAGTATTGAAGGGGAAGCTGTACCCATAAGGAATTTATAGAAAGCAATAATTTCCTCCTTTATAGCTAGAGGATAGCCAGTTGTGCACTAGTAAGGGATGTAAGATGTAGTATCTGCTTCTTTTGTGTTCTATCCTTAACCAAAGCTGAGAAATACTTGGTACTGGAATCCCCAAGTTTTATCCATTTTGCACGAGCTTTCTGCCTAAGAGCACTTTCTTTCACAAGTGACCATTTTTCCAAATCAAGCAAGATCTGTTTCTCTTTTCCCAATAGCTGGTCAGTACATTGAGCATTTATCATCTCCTGAGTTAGCTTCAGTTCCTCTCCAGCTAGGACAATTTTCTGAGAAATACCCTTGAATTCTGCATTGTTCAGCTACTTCAACAAAGGTTTAAGCAAGTTAAGTTTTAACCATATATCCTTCATATGCCACATGTCTTGTTTCTATTCCCAACTTTGTTGCACCATAGGCAGTAAATCCTGATGACCAGTCCATACATTGAAGAATCTGAATAATATATTGATGTTTCTAGCCTTAGTCTTGAGGGACAAGATCATAGGAGAATGATCAGAGATGAAAGGAAGTTCACACTCAGTTACTACATGCCATCCATTCATGATTACCAAATACTCTATCTAGTCTGCTACAGACCCTATCAGCACCACATTGCTTATTTGACCATGTATAATACTCCTATTTCCATTATAATTCAGACACTAGAAGACCAGTAATACACGCAGAATAGGCTTTGATCTCTGCATAGGTAACTAGGTTCCGAAATATCCTATCTTGAGGGAGGAGCATAGCATTGAAGTCTCCTATAATCATCCAGGGAACATGAACTCCAAATGCAACCTGTTTCAATCCTTTCCACATAGGCTCTCTATGTTTAATTGCATTATAGCCATATATTATTGTAACTATACAATCTAGAGGCCCTTGTCTCTCATTGACATGACAGTGTAAAAATTGAGCATCCACCTTCAATATAGATATCCCGTATAGATTTTTGTCCCATAGTACCATATTCTCCCATTCACAGCCTTATGGTAATTGTTTTCCAATTCCCAACAAGGGGCAATATTCTTCCATACTTGTTTAGCATTGGGTGATTTAACTTTGTTTCAACTAGTCCAGCAGGCTTAATATTCTTTTTTTAAGTAATTTCTCAACTCCTTTTGTTTATACCCCTTATTCATACCTCTAACTTTCCAAGAAAGCCAATTCATAATGAAGGTTTGGAGTCACCTCCTTTATCAGGAGGTAGTGTAAGATTCACACTAGCCCTTTTTTGGCTAACACAGTACCAGAAGATGATGCAGGGCCCAGGGCAGTGAAATTTGCTAAATTAAGCTCAGGGATGCTCATCAAGACTTTCTCCTTCTGTGCATGAGGTTGACGAGCCATAGTTTTACTTTTCTCAACACACTAAACTACTACATGAGTAGCAGGTGGAACTTCTTTAGGAACATTGTTGATCATCTCAATACTGGTAGCACCTACTTTAATATTAGGTGAAATAGCATTTGGAGGGGCTGGTCCCTTAGTTTTCTATTCCATAGTAACTTTTCTTGGTTCTCTTCTTCTTTCCTATGGTGTGCATAATTATGGGTGCCAGGCTTAGGAGGAGATGGACACTTATGCCCCACTACTTGGCATAGTTGGCAGAACTCAGGTTTCCAATCAAATATAACTTCCTGGGTGAATTGTTGACCATTTGGATCTAGCACTGCAATTGCTTCAGGTAATTCTGTGGTGACATTTACTTCAACAAGCATCCTATCATAGGATATTTGTGTCTGCTTAGAAGTAAATTCATCTGCAAAGATGGGAGTTCCAATAACACTTGCTATTTTACTAAGGGAGTTGACAATTCGTAGGGAGATTTGGGAATTTCATCCACAGTGGAATCTCAACAGGGAATTCAGTGTTGAAATCAAATTCAGGTGTCCAGGGTTTAAGAATAATAGGTCTA
The DNA here is from genome assembly GCF_000715075.1 of Nicotiana tabacum. Taxonomy (NCBI): domain Eukaryota; kingdom Viridiplantae; phylum Streptophyta; class Magnoliopsida; order Solanales; family Solanaceae; genus Nicotiana; species Nicotiana tabacum. The sequence continues at coordinate 139,560,912 of NC_134087.1, read as the reverse complement.
TTATTGATTGAATAGGGTCCAAAATAGTAGACTTCATTCAGATCTTTAATAGTTTGGAACTTAATCACATAGTAACCCTCGTCATGGTGATATAGATCAGGATTTGCAGCTTGTGCCCAGTTTTGGATAACAAATCTACGCATGACATTATAACATGGTACAACACTTATGAAATAGGCTATTAGCACACATTGCCATTTAAATGTCTTCTGTTCAACCTCAACTTTCTCCAACTGGACGATCAGATGCCCATCCACAATTTGAGGGGGATATAGGATAGAGCTATACCATTCTTCGCTAACCTGTTATTCTTAAACAAGATGGTCCATGCAGGTAGCTTCCCTTTTTCATTTGGTGTCACGATTAAAGGTCGTGATGGCGCTGAACACCACTATCAGGCAAGCCAACACTAAATAGTTAATTAAATCCTCATTTTAATATTTCTGAAACCATAAATTTTCTTCAATTTAACTAGTAAAAGAAGAGCTTTACAGAATAATAATAATGTTTTCCAATTTCAATACTAAATATCCCATAATCACCCCAGAACCCAGTGTCACAAGTGCATGAACATTTACTAAAAAATAAAATAAAATACAATAACTGTCCGAAATACAAATTTGGACAGAAAAGAAAATACAAGTGTTTACCTCGAAAAATGTGAGTGACAATAAAAGATATTTTGTGGTTTTAAAGATACGTGATATATTTTATTACTAGTGATTAAACAAGTATTGAGCTTAAGTAAGAAGAAATAATAAACCAAATTAATGTTACTAAAATAGTAGGGGGCCTCGAGTTCGTCTATCCAAGGACCTCGAGGTCAGCTAAGACCAAGAAGGTATGAACAATAAAGTAAAGGCAATAAAGGTGAAAAGTAATTGCTGAACACGTTAAACAAGAGAAGAATAAGAATGTTCTATTGCTGTAAAATGATCTGATCCCTTACAGAATGGTTGGGGTCCCCTTTATATAGAGGGGAAACCCCCAATATAGTACATTCCTTATAAAAGTAAAGAATTCTGTTGGTACAGGTGTATAACGGCCTAGTACGGATCTGTACTATTTCGTACAAACCTTATCCTTTAATTAATGCCCTAATCCACGTGTCCCTGAGAAGTTCCCGCTCTTTCTTGATTGACTTCGAGATTGTGATGCCCTCGATATAGATCGTGTCAGGCCTTCGATTAGCTTCCTCGATGAGGGTGTCCCTCAGACGGACCCGATCATCACTTCGAGTCTCCCGAGCTTGGACCTATAGCCCATTTTAAGACTTCAAAATATCAAGCTCCTCGATTTTGACCGCATACAAATAGTCCCCACATTTCTTAGAATGGAATGATATGAAACGATTTTGACCTCGATTTCATCAAACCTCTAGTGATGATGTTATCCTTGTGAAGACAACGTTCAAAGTGACCAAAATGTCCCATCGGCCCACTTTCCCAAAAATATTAAATGCATGTCAGTGTTGGTTGGCCATTAGTGCCTCCGAACCGTCACTACCCCTCTATAAATATGGGTGTCTTCCTTTAGTAAATAACTTTACCTTTCTTCAATCTCTACCAATCCTCATCTCTTTTTTCAATCACCTGTTTCCTCCGCCTCTTTAAACACCGTTAAATACCAAGCTCTAATTGGAAACACTTTGTCCCTGTTCGCCCCCATTTCTTACCTTACAACCATGGCCAAAACTTCCAAGACGGTCCCTAAAAAAGATACAACATCGTCTTCCTTTGCCTCCCGGCCAGCCAAACCGGTGGTGCCGCCAATACTTGAAGAGATCACCCCTGGTGATTGTATCTTCAAGAGGGACTTCAATATCGAGAATCCTCCCAATGTCGAAGGCCGATGTGAGCACGTATTCCGGTACATTAGCCTAATAACGGAGCAGCTCATCAAGGATGTTTGGAGGGATTGTCGATGGGGGGACGAGGTCAAGATTCAATTCCTGGAGCCTGATGAAAGCATAACTACCCACAAGGAGGGGTTTTTGAGTGTTTACACTTACCCCTTCACATTGGGCCCCCTCGATTCGGTGGTGATCGATTTTTGCAAGACATACGAAGTCACCGTCGGCCAAATCCACCCTTCATTCTGGCGTAGCGTTATCATGTTGCGGTACTTCTCTGAGAAGGCCAAGGGTTTAGAATTCACCCTCATCCACCTAGTTCGGCTGTACCGGCCCCAGTTATTCTGAGGGCTCATCAAGCTACAACATCGAACCACGAAGTCCTTCTTTGCCAGTACCGATGAAACCAAACATCGAGGCTGGATGAGCCGATTTGTTAGAGTCAGGACTTCGGACATCATCCCCGAGGAAAAGATGTCGTTCCTGGAGAGGTGGAATTTTAACCCTAAGTGGAGTCCACATTTTCCTTCATACCTATTCTTTTTTTTTCATTTTTCATAACTTACTCATCTTTATTTTAGCAGCCGACGCTTAGGCGCCCTTGGCGGTGCGTGACCTTAAGGATTGGATTAGGAAACTAGCTGCTACATCCTATTATGACAAGCATAAGCGGCGTGATTTGGCGATGGGCAAATAGGAGGACAATAACCACGACCTTGGAGATGCGTCCGAGATGAGGCCGGCCCTGCTCGGAGAGACAACTAAGCCTTCAAATCCAAAGCCCGATAAGGATAATAAAAGAAAGAGGGTCTCGAATCCCGAACACCCCCAAGACAGGAAAACCTCTACTCGAAGGCTGCGGAAAAGGTTTGCTCAAACGGACGTAGACTCCGCTCATGACTCCTCGGATGGTGAGGAAAATGATGAAGAAGAACCGGCGCTGGTAGCTCGGACCTGGAAGCCAGTCGAGGTTGCCAAACCTTCCGAAATAGAAACCCACCTTGTGATGCCCCAAGGGAAGAGGTGGGCAAGGCCCCCATATCTCCGGAGGTTGAGATTGTCCCTCCGTTTTCAACAACTATATCAGAGGGGGTAAATGCTGAAGCCCCTAAGGATAATGAGAACGCCTCGAGTGAAGAGCTAGGGGCCGCGACAACAGGTCATTCCCTTTCATTGCCAACCTATTCTGGGGTGGCAATCGAGGAAGCCAACACTTTGCACATGCCCCACACAAGTAAGGTCATCGAGGACGATCCTTTCCAAAGTTTCTATGCTAGAGTCGAGGGTACTGATGACTTCAATGATTCATCCTCCATTTTTGAAGAGGCCCAATGTCTCTTTTCCTGGGTAAGGATCTGCCCTTTAGTGTTGTGATTTTTTCTCTCTTCTCATTAGATTGACATAAATTTGTTTCATGTATAGGTTGTTGCAAAGTTCAAGGCCGAGCTGAAATAATGTGAGGTCAAGCTCAATAGAGTCTCGTGCGAATAGATGGCCTTGAGGCTCCTTTGTAATCAGAAGGAAGAGGAGCTTAAAGACCTCCGAATTGCTTTGGCCAAAGCTCAAAAGAGCGAGTTCGAGCTAGATGAGCAGGTAACTTTGATTTTAATAGAGTTCGGCATTCTTGGCCCTGCTTCGAAGGCTAATACTTCGATGTCTCAGCTGCAACAAAAGTTGGACATGATCGGGCAGCTCCGGTGCGAGGTGAATCAAGTTCGGTATGATTGCCATCGGTGAAAGAGGAATATAGATCAACTTGCTGCTGATAAGGAAGCTATTGCAGCCCAACTGGCCTCGGCTGAGGCTATGCTCCGAGTTGTTGAAGCGAAGGGCCTAGCTCAGGCTAGAAAAATCGAAGGGTTGGAGGCCGAACTGGTTAAAGCCCGAACTGAAGTTGCACAAGCTAAGGCCGAGGTTGCACAAACTAAGGCCAAAGCTGAGAAGATGAAGATTGCAGCCGATAAATCCATCACCATATACTAGAGAGAAACCGCAGTCGTTCAAGCTGAGTTGAGGGCGGCCTCCAACCGGGCAAAACAGAGTAGTGAATTGGCTAAGTTTCAAGCCTGGAGGGAGACTCTAGAGGAAGTCCGTGCTCGAGGATTTGACCTTGCCGAAGATATAGCCGAAGCACAAGCACGGGAAACCAATGCTAGGTTTATTGTTTCCTTTGATGATTAAGATGTGGTGAGTGGCTCCAGGGACGAGGAAAATAAAGAAGATGCTTCTGAAGGGGAAGAGGCTTCAGAAGATAAAGCTATCGGAGATGAAGACGACACTCCCGGGGACGTGGCCCCGAAAATAGAGTAGGATTCTATTTTTGTATAAGGTCCTTTGTTGTAACATGCTTTGTAAATTTTCCGGATGAATATAAAGTAGCTTTTTGCTTCATTCTTGATTTGTGTTGACTTTTTATTTTGTCTCTGTTCATAAGAATTTCTGATGATTCACATGTTAAGTTTGAGTATAGGTTTAGACTCACAATAAGCCCTTAGGCTTTTATTGCCCGAGATCGTACCCCTTAGGGTTTTAGATAATCCCCGAGCCAAACTTAAAGTCAAATTACTGTGAGCTCGGGGCTTTTGGGTTCGAGTTAAATGAGATCAGGGCCTCAGACTCCCATAGGTCTTTGACCCTATCTTTCCTTTTAAGTTGGCCCTTAGGCTCTTTTTTAGGTTGGCCCTTAGGCTCTTTTAGGTTGGCCCTTAGGCTCTTTAAATTGGGCTATTTCGACCTCTAAAAATGGCTATATAGTTTTCCCTCACTTCGGCTAAATGACTTGATGAAATTTTAGTTATGCCTTAGCATGTATTTTATACTCATTGGGTTTTTCGAAGGCTGGTGTTATCGAAGCCCTTGGATTGTTTGAGGGCTGATTCATTGAAGCCCTTAGTTTGTTCGAGGGCTAATTTATCGAAGCCCTTAGATTTTTCGGGGGCTGAATTTTTCGAGGCCCCTTATATTTTGCTTTTGTCGGGGGTAGCCTGATTTAACCAATTTTTCAATATTCGAAGGCGTTTAGTTTTATATCGGACGTATCTGAATCACGTTATTTTGGCCGTAGCCTTTATGTGACCGTAGTCTTTAATATGGTCGTAGCCTTCGGGTATGTCACTTAGACTTGTTTCCTGATAACTCTTCGAACTTGTCCGAAGAGTTAGTCCTCGAGTATAATGACCTTGGCCTTTGTTTCGAGGGAGGTACCTCTTTGAGGTCTTATGGGTCCGAGTTTTCGATGACTCGGATGTGTTGTCTGTCAGTGATAGTCCCCGGGTATTTCGGGGTGTTTTGGCCCTTGAGCCGTTTCCCGTAGGATTGTAAGTATAGAGCTCGTATGAGATACAAAGTGTTTTTTGATATAACTAGAATGCTTCTTTAAATAGTTAATACATGCTTACACGCTTCACCATTGGGGCTCGATTATTCTATATGGACATGGTTCATTTAACCGTTTGGCCCATTACAAAGTTCTCCTGCCGAGGCCCTCTTAGGCGCAAAATGTCTTTTCTAGAGCTATAACCTCCGAGGGTGATGCCTCCCGGTATTCGAGGTTGATTGAAAAGAAGCCTTGAATACTCGTTGAGTGACCCTTGGGTAGCATATAGGTATTGCCTCATTAAAAACCTTGCTGGTAAAACCCATTTGGGATAAAACCCAATTTAAGAGAGAAAGAGTGCAACACATGCTTTCAAACCCAAGGTCTTCGAGCTTAGTAGTAATATCGCTTGAGCATTGATATATTCCAATTATTTGGTAGCTACTCGCCTTCCATTGCACTGAGTTTGTAGGATCCTTTCCCTATGACTCCAAGGACACGGTACGGTCCGTCCCAATTGGGACCTAGCTTCCCTTCGTTTGTGTCTCGAGTGTTAAGAGTGACTTTCCTCAGTACTAAGTCCCCGACTTTGAAATATCGAAGGTTTGTCCTTCTGTTGTAATATCTTTCGATTCTTTATTTTTGCACGGCCATTCGTATTAATGCAGCCTCACGTTTTTCATCTAGTAGCTCGAGAGAAGTGGTCATTGCTTCGTGATTTTGAGCCTTCGGTGGCATGTTAAAACCTTGCACTAGGCTCCCCGACTTCGACTGGGATTAAAGCTTCGGATCCATATACCAAAGAAAATGGGGTCTCCCCCGTACTTGACTTCGATGTTGTTCGGTATGCCCATAATACCTCGAGTAACACCTCTCTCTATTTCCCTTTTGCATCATCTAGCCTTTTCTTCAAGTTTTGGATAATGGTTTTGTTGGTGAACTCGGCCTATCCATTTGCACTTGGGTGGTAAGGTGCCGATAGGATTCTTTTGATTTTATGGTCCTCGAGGAATTTTGTCACTTTGCTGTCGATGAACTGTTTTCCATTGTCACATGTTATTTTGGCGGGTATCCCGAACCGGCATATGATGTGGTCCCATATGAAATCGATGACTTCTTTTTCTCTTACCTTCTCGAAGGCCTGTGCTTCAACCCATTTTGAGAAATAATCAGTCATAAACAAAAGGAATCTAGCTTTACCTAGCGCCGTTGGTAGGGGGCCGATGGTGTCCATCCCCCATTTCATGAATGGCCACGGGGATAGGATCGAGTGGAGTTGTTCACCGGGTTGATGAATTATTGGTGCAAATCTCTGGCATTAGTCACACTTCCGAACAAACTCCTTGGTATCTTTTTCCATGTTGTCCCAATAATATCCTACTCTGATCACCTTACTAACCAGAGAGTCTACACCAGAATGGTTCCCACAGGAGCCTTCGTGTATTTCCCATAGTACATAATCTATATCCCTGGGTCCCAAGCACACTACCAGTGGTCCATCGAAGGTTCTTCTACATAACACTCCATTTTCATCGAGCGATAATCGAGTTGCTTTAGCTCGGAGTGTTCTTGACTCCTTTGGGTTCGAAGGGAGCTTCCTATGCTTTAAATAATCAATGTACTTGTTCCTCCAATCCCATGTTAAGCTTGTCGAGTTAATATCTGCATGCCCTTCTTCGATCACTAACTTTGATAACTGGATGACAGCCCCGGGGACGATATTGTCTTCTTTGACTAACGATCCCAAGTTTGCTAGTGCGTCGGCCTCGCTGTTCTGTTCTCGAGGTACATGATCCAGTGTCCATTCCTTGAAGCGGTACAGAATTATTTGAAGTTTGTCCAAGTACCTCTGCATTCGATCATCTCGAACCTCGAAGCTTCCTTTTACATGGTTCACTACCAAAAGGGAATCATGTTTTGCCTGAATGACCTCTACTCCAAGGCCCTTGGCTAGTTCAAGACCTGCGACGTGGCTTCATACTCGGCATCACTGTTAGTCACTTTAGAAGTTTTGATAGATTGCCTAATAATACTTCCCGTAGGAGATTTCAAAACGATACCGAGCCCGGACCCTTTCACATTCGAGGCACCGTCTGTGAAGAGGGTCCAAACCCCCGCCAATGTACCCGTTTTTAGCAAGAGTTCCTTTTCTACTTCGGATATGAGGGCAGGTGCGAATTCGTCCACGAAGTACGCCAAAATTTGAGACTTGATGGCCGTCTGAGGTTGATATTCGATGTCATATCCTCCAAGTTCGATAGCCCACTTGGCCAATCTGCCCAATAATTCAGGCTTATGCAAGACATTTCGAAGTGGATATGTAGTTAGTACACATATAGGATGGCATTGAAAATATGGTTTTAATTTTGTAGATGCGCTTATTAATGCACGAGCTAATTTTTCCAAATGTGGATACCTAGCTTCAGTATCCCCTAGGGTTTGACTCATATAATATACAGAAAATTGCGTACCTTGCTCTTCTTGAACCAACACGCCACTTACCGCTACCTCTGACACGGACAGATACAAGTAGAGTGTTTTACCCTCCTTCGGAGTATGGGGCAAAGGAGGGCTCGAGAGATACCGTTTTAATTCTTCCAGGGCTTGCTGGCACTCTGGGGTCCATGCGAAGTTGTTCTTCTTTTTAAGCAGGGAGAAGAAATGACGGCTTCGATATGATGATCTCGAGATGAATCGACCTGAGGCAGCTATCCGTCCGGTTAGTCGTTGCACGGCTATCACATTGTTCACCATAGTGATTTCCTCAATGGTTTTGATTTTATCGAGATTCATTTCGATGCCCCTGTTCGATACTATGAAGCCCAGGAACTTGCCCAAGCTGACTCCAAAAGCGCATTTCTCGGGGTTGAGCTTCATGTTATATTTTCTAAGGATGTCGAATGTTACCTGCAAATGGGTCAAATTGTCCTCTGCGCGCAGGGACTTAAGTAACATATCATCAATATAAACTTCTTTCGATTTGCCTATTTGATGCTCGAACATCCTATTAACTAAACGTTGATATGTGGCCCATGAGTTCTTTAGCCCGAAGGGCATTACATTTTAGCAGTATGTACCAAACTTCGTGATGAACAAAGTCTTTTTCCGGTCCTCCAAGTTCATTTGAATCTGATTATAACCGGATTAGGCGTCGAGAAAGGTAAGAATCTCGTAGCCAGCCGTAGCATCGATCAAACGATTGATGTTGGGCAATGGGAAAGAATCTTTAAGGCATGCTTTGTTCAAGTCTTTGTAATCTACACACATTCTTAGTTTATTCCCCTTTTTAGGGACTACACTATGTTAGCTAGTCATTCGGGATATTTTACTTCCCTAATGGATCCTATTTTGAGAAGTTTGGTTACCTCTTCCTTGATGAATGCATGTTTTACCTCAGATTGAGTTCTCCTCTTCTGCTTCACCGGTTTAAACCTGGGATCGACACTTAGTCGATGGGTAGTTATCTCCGGTGGAATTCCTGTCATATCTAAATGGGACCAAGCGAAGCAATCAATATTATCGATGAGAAATTGAATGAGTTTTTTCCTGAGTTTGGGGTTAACCCCGTCCCCAGGTATACCTTTTGTTTTGGAAGATGCTCAATCAATATGACATGTTTGAGTTCTTCGATCGTGGACTTACTTGCATCTGATTCTTCGGGGGAGATGAAAGTTCGAGGGGTGAGGAAATCTTCTCCTTCACTCTCGGCCATCTTTTCATCGGACATTTGTCCCTCGGCTCAACCGAGGGCGCGAGCTGTGATTGCTATTTGGTCACTTGTTCGTCTTTTGACTTCTCTGACGTGGATGGAGCCGACATCGATACTAAGTTGTGCACTGCAAACATTTCCTTGGCCGCATGTTTCTCTCCATATACTGTTTTCACACCATCCTTCGTTGGGAACTTCATCATTTGGTGGAGGGTTGATGGTACCGCCCTCATGTTATGGATCCATGGCCTTCCGAGCAAAGCATTGTATCTCATGTCACCTTCGATGACATGAAATTTGGTGTCTTGTATGGTTCCGACCACGTTGACTTGGAGAATGATTTCTCCCTTCGTTGTTTCACTTGCCATGTTAAAGCCATTCAAGACTCGAGAAGCCGGTATGATTCAATTGAGCAACCCGAGCTGCTCTACGACCCTGGACCTGATTATATTCGCTGAACTACCTAGATCCACGAGAACACATTTAACTTGAAATTTATGTAAAAGGATAGAAATTACCAGTGCATCGTTGTGAGGTTTATATAAAGCCTCGATGTCTTCCTCGCTAAATGTCAGGGTGTCCTCGGGCAAGTAATCTCGAGTTCGCTTTTCCCTTGTGATGGATACTTTGGTGCATTTGAATACTGGTTCCTGCGGGATGTCGACTCCGCCGATGATCATGTGAATGACATGTTGGGGTTCTTCTGGTTCACTCTTCCTACCTGCATCCCTCTCTCTGAAGTGATTCTTATCCCGGTCACTTAGGAATTCTCGAAGGTGGCCCTCATTGAATAACTTAGCCACTTCCTCCCTTAGCAGTCTGCAGTCCTCCGTTATGTGACCATGTGTTCCATGATACTTGCACATCAAGTTCGGGTTCCTTTGGGAGGGGTCGGTCTGTATTGGCCTAGGCCACTTAGTATCTTTTATTCTCCCAATAGCCGAGATGATTCCTCATGCATCTATGCTGAAATTGTCTTCTGATAATCGGGGGGCTTCGGCGGGGTAGGCATGCTTATCGAACCCGTTCTTGCTCATGAGCCCCCGAGAACATGAACCTTGGTCACTTCTTCGATCACCTTGAGAGGTATTGTGGCTTGGACCGTCGTTTCTCCTATCATATGGTTGATACCATTCCTTGTTGAATCTTAATCCCCGGTCTGTGTCCCTCGGGGGCTTGGCTGTGAACCTGTTTGGGTGAACTGAGCCCGAGGGGGCTTCCAACTGGTCATCCTCGACCCTAATTTTCAACTGATACCGATTGTGCACATCCAACCATGTCACATCTGGATACTCGATCAAGTTCTGCTTTAGCTGTCGAGACGCTATCGAGCTTCTTTCATTCAAACCTTGCATGAAGGCCTGAACCGCCCAGTCATCGGAGACCAGATGCAATTCCATTCTTTCTATCTAGAATCGGGACACGAACTCCCTTAGTATTTCGTCGTTCCTCTGCCTTATCTTGAATACGTTCGATTTTCTTATGGCCACCTTTATGGCCCCGACGTGTGCTTTTATGAAGGCATCCACTAACATAGCAAATGAATCAATAGAGTTAGGAGCTAAGTTGTGATACCAGATCATAGCTCCTTTTGATAATGTTTCCCTAAACTTCTTTAATAATACCGACTCAATTTCAACATCATTCAAATTATTTCCTTTGATCCTACATATGTACGAAGTAATATGTTTGTTAGGGTTCGTTGTCCCACTGTACTTCGGTATATCAGGCATGCGAAACTTCTTGGGAATGAGCATTGGAGCCGCACTCGAGGGGAAAGGTTTTTGTATGAATTTTTTGGCATCTAGGCCCTTCAAAACTGGAGGTGCTCCCGGTATTTGATCCACCTGGGAGTTTTAAGTTTTCACCTTTTTATCGTTGTCTTCTATCCTCTTTTCTCCTGGATTGATTCTTTTAATCAGTCCCTTGAGCATTTTCATGATTGTGGGGTCAGTCCCCGTGCCGCTTTCATCGGGCCTTTCAAGCACAGGTTCGTGCTATGTGTTTACTGGTTCGGCGGTGTTAGGAGTTCTGTTCTGAAGCTGAGCGATGGCGACTTGCGGAGCTTGCAGCATCTGGAATATCACCTGGAGGCTGACTCATCCTTCTTTCGGTCCTCGTGTTTCCTGACCTTCAGCCTGGGCTTCCCTGCGTCCATTCCTTACGGGGTCTATGCCTGCTTCCGTATTTAGAGCGTTGTGAGAGCTGATATCAATTAGCTCCACGTTTGCACTCCCTCAGCATTTATAGGTGGTACACCGAGCCCTATGTCGTTGTTTTCTCCAAGTCCCTCACTGTCATGAGCAGGTACATTTTGTGTGCTAGACATATTTTGGCCTGAAATCAAAAATTCTTTGACAAGAAAAAGTGTGAAGATACGTGAGTGACAATGGGGGGCCTGAAATCACTATTATTTTGTGTGCTAGACATATTTTGGCCTGAAATCACTATTATCTTTAGCCCCACGGGGGGCGCCAAACTATTTACCTCGAAAAATGTGAGTGACAATTAAAGATATTTTTGTGGTTTTAAAGATACGTGATATATTTTAATACTAGTGATTAAACAAGTATTGAGCTTAAGTAAGAAGAAATAATAAACTAAATTAATGTTGCTAAAATAGTAGGGGGCCTCGAGCTCGTCTATCCAAGGACCTCGAGGTCAGCTAAGACCAAGAAGTTACGAACAATAAAGTAAAGGTAATAAAGGTGAAAAGTAATTGCTGAGCACATTAAACAAGAGAAGAATAAGAATGTTCTATTGCTGTAAAATGATCTGATCCCTTACAGAATGGTTGGGGTCCCCTTTATATAGAGGGGGAAATCCCAATATAGTACATTCCTCATAAAATTAAAGAATTCTATTGGTATAGGTGTATAACGGCCTAGTATGGATCTATACCATTTCGTACAAACCTTATCCTTTAATTAATGCCCTAATCCACGTGTTCCTGAGAAGTTCCTGCTCTTTCTTGATTAACTTCGAGATTGTGATGCCCTTGATATAGATCGTGTCAGGCCTTCAATTATCTTCCTCGAGGAGGGTGTCCCTTAGTCGGATCCGATCTCCACTTCTGTCATGCCCCAATCCTCGGGGAGCGCGACCGACGCACAACCGAGTGAACCCGGTCGAGCAAGCCTATCCAGCCTTTCCTACCCGACTCATTCAATATCCGAAGAAGTAATGCATCACCAATTGTTAAACACGGGAGAGATTAGTTATAAAAATACATAAACGTTGCTAGTTAAATTTTTACTTAAACATAACATGCCATAGTTAAGTTTCCAAAAGTACATACAATTTACAATCTAGTGGAGAAGAGTTTCAAAATACAATGTGATCCAATGACCACCTCGGCACCCATACATGACCCACATAAACGTCTATGGAGCCTCTAAGGATACAAAAGACCAATATGACAATGCCGGCAACAAGGCCCCGACTATACCTCAAAATCTGGAAATTTTTACAAAAGAGGAACTACAAACCCCTAGGAGAAATGGGAGCTCACCAAGACTGTTGTAAGGAGAGAAAGAGAGCACCACTATCTGCTATTGGTGCTATCTGCGATGGAACCACCTACATCCATTCAAAGATGTAGCGCCTCCGGCAAAAGGGACGTTAGTACTATTGAATAACACTAGTATGTAAGGCAAACACAATTCTTAATAGGATAAATAGTAAACAAATAGAAGGCAGTTATAACATCAACAAGTACTTCACAAGGTTATAAGGAAATGCCAAATAAGAACCACATCATTTCGATTCAATCTTTTCATCTCTTTAGGTTAGTAATCTTTAGTGCCAAGTGCCACAACCCATAATGCCACCGTGTTTTTACACGGAGTATGGTCTTGACCCGACCGGCTAAGCCACCCCAAGTGAGACATATCCAAATCTACAATGATAATCAGAAATCCAACGTAAATGCCACCATGCGTATAGCATGGCGTCCGATCTCGACCCGATCGGCTAAGCCATCTCACTTGGGACATAGCCTCTTTCAATTATTCCTTAGTTCACATTTCTTTCCATTTTTTTCCATTACATGGCACAAACACACCCCATTTATTAATTAATTCTTGGCATTTGGACACATTTTTATAAGTCAAGTCTTTCCCTTTTTTGTTCGTGCAAATAACTTCATCATCCATGACGACAAGTGCTATCATATAAGGCATGCACACATAAGGAAAGGAAAGAAGAACACTTGGAGAACATAATCACATTTTCAACTATCATGATTTCAGGGTAAACACTTAGAACAAATTTGGAACAAAATCTTTCAACCCAACACATTAAGGCAATTCATCTAGCATGATCAACTCTGAACTCACGCCAATTATTCGGACACCAAAAGTTCAACACTAAGAAGAAGAGGGTTAGCCATACATACCTCAATAGAGCTTTTCTTAAATTCTTACAATAATTCCGGAACTCTTAGCCACTTCGATCTATTTTATGGGAATTACAAGTTGAACTAAAAATTAAAGAGATAATCAAGATTCTAGCTCACTTGAGCACGTTTTCAAGCACTAAGTGTGCATTATGATTTTAAGACCTTTTTGTGAAAGATTCTATCATCCTACACCCCCATTTGTTACATTCTTAGCTCACAATCTCCCCATCCCTTTTATCATACATGCATGCAAGATAATCAACCCTTATACCCATGAACCCATTTGTTAATTACTTATTTTAGTAAGAATTTAGAAATCAAAGTTTAGGGCACAAGTTCTTACCTCTTAGGATGAAGGCCTAGTAACTTTACTTGATAATCTTCAAAGACTTGGGCAAGGATTGAATAGAGACTTGGCGAGGATCACTTTCTCCCTCTAGAACTCTTTCTCTCACTCTAAATGTAGTAGAAAATAGCACAAGAGGGTCTAATTGGGTATTTTTAATGGAGTGGGGTCGGGTTTTAAAAGTTAGAAAATAGGAGTCCCGACTCAATCTACGGTCGCATATGCGACCGCATAATTGATATGCGGCTTGCAAAAGGAACCGCTAAAGTAGCCCTCAAGACTTGAATACCTTCCCGGGAATGCGACCAATATGCGGTCCACATACCTATTCTGCGGTCGCATAATGCACCGCAAAACTGCCCTATGCAAAAATCCCAAGGAGGTTATTTGACGGCTATGCGATCCGCATATCTATTATGCGATCGCATAATTGGCCGCATAGTTGTCATCAAAATTAGTCAACATTCTGACTCACTCTGCGGCAGATATGCGGCCGGCATTGCTATTATGTGGTTGCATAATGGGCCGCAGAAATGCGCTCTTCTGCAAAAACATTTTTCCTTAACATTTTTCCAAACCACGGGAATTTTATAAATTTCTAACACACATTCTTAACTTGGCACTACGAGATTTCGGATTTTTGAGTAAAAATTTCACGGGGCCTTACATCCTCCCCCACTTAAGATCATTCGTCCTCGAATGAGGAACAAGGTTTACTTATCAGCACCTTATGCAACTTCAGTTCCACGTCACGTACCAACAACCCCCACTTTGGCTAACTCTCTAGATTTCCAAAATTTTTGCTAGAGTTTCCTTTGTATCTAGGCCTATCCACCTACCAGAGAGCCCCTGAAACACATCTTAACAATATATATATGATCAAATAACACGACGGAACGCATAACAACACCAATTGAGGCCTCATGAAGGACATATAACTAGAAAGGAATGTCTTTATATTAATTGAACAAGTAACACAAAAATTTAGGGGAAACAATTTCATAGAACTATTGAATGGTTATTCAACCAGATGGGGGTACTTCTCTTTCATTTCATTCTCGGCTTCCCAATTAGCTTCTTCGACTTGCTGATTTTGCCATAATACCTTTACGGATGCAATTTTTTTGTTCCTCAACTTCTGGACCTGTGTATCAAGAATAGCAATCGGGACCTATTCATATAACAATTCTTCACTAACCTCAATGATCTCAACCGGCACAATAGTGGACGGATCTCCAACTACCTTTTTCAGCATGGACACATGGAATACCTGGTGCACTTGTGACATTTAAGGTGGCAGCTCAAGCTTGTACGCTACCTGACCTATCCTTTGAATGATTCTATATGGTCCGACATACCTCAGACTCAATTTTCCTTTCTTCCCAAACTGCATGATACCCTTCATGGGGATACCTTCAAGAACACCCAATTATCTTCCTTGAACTCTAAGTCTCTGCGACGAACATCCGAATAGGATTTCTGATGACTCTGAGCAGTTTTCAACCGCTTTTTTATAATTTTAACCTTCTCCATAGCTTGGTGCACAAGGTCTGGTCCTATCAGCTCGGCTTCTCCAACCTCGAACCACCCAATCGGCGACCTACATCTTCTACCATACAGTGCCTCAAACGGCGCCATCTGAATACTGACATGGAAGTTGTTGTTGTAAGCAAATTCTATAAGCAGAAAATGATCATCACAGCTACCCTTGAAGTCAAGCACGCAACATGTCCTCAAGCGTCTGAATAGTCCGTTCTGCTTTCCCGTCAGTCTATGGATAGAAAGATGTACTGAGATTTACCTGCGTACCCAACCCTTGCTGAAATTTCTTCCAGAAATTAGTTGTGAACTGGGCCCCCCCGATCGGAAATGATGGAAACGGGTGTGCCATGAAGCCTGACTATATCCTTGATATACAATTGAGCATACTGTTCTGCAGTGTCGGTGGATTTAACTGGTAAGAAGTGTGCCGATTTCGTGAGTCGATCCACGATTACCTAAATTGAGTCGAACTTACATGGAGTGCGTAGTAACCCCACCACAAAATCCATATTGATCATTTCCCATTTCCACATTGGAATTTCTATACTATGAGCTAACCCACGGGCCTTTGATGTTCGACCTTCACTTGCTCACAGTTTGAACATTTTGCCACAAAGTCCGCTACGCCCCTCTTCATGTCATTCCACCAGGAAACTTCCTTGAGGTCATGATACATTTTCGTAGAACCTGGGTGCACGGAATATCTAGACGTGTGGGCTTCTGCCATGATTCTTTCTCGAAGACCATCCTCGTTTGGAACACATAGTTGCCCCTGGTATCGTAATGTACTGTCTTCCATGCCAAGAGAAAAAGTCGTACTCTTGTGTTTATGAATCCCTTGCTTCAGTTGTGCCAATACTGGATCATTGTATTGTTTTTCCTTGACCTCTGCCACAAGCGATGATTCTGCCCTGTTCCGCACAATCACTCCCCATTCGCTAGAGTTCGCAAGACGAACTCCCAAACTGGCCAACTGGTGAACCTCTGTGGCCAAGGGCCTTTGACCTGCCTCCAAGTGAGCCAAACTACCCATAGATTTCCGACTAAGAGCTTCCGCTACCATATTAGCTTTCCTGGGATGATACAGAATGTCGATGTCATAATCTTTGAGCAACTCAAGCCACCTTCTTTGCCTCAAGTTCAATTCTTTCTGTTTGAAAATGTATTGAAGGCTCTTGTGGTCCGTGAATACATCCATATGGACTCCATACAAATAATAACGCCAGATTTTCAATGCAAAAACCACCGCTGCCAGTTCTAAGTCATGAGTTGGGTAGTTCTTTTCATGATTCTTAAGTTGCCGTGAAGCATAATCTATAACCTTACTATGTTGCATTAATACACACCCAAGACCGATCCTTGAAGCATCGCAATACACCACAAACCCTTCTGTACCATCTAGTTGGGCCAATACCGACGGCGAAGTCAATCTTGACTTCAATTCTTGAAAACTCCTTACACAATCATCGGACCACTGGAACTTGGCCGCTTTATGCGTCAATTTGGTCAATGGAGAGGCAAGAGTAGAGAATCCCTCCACGAACCTCCTATAATACCCGGCCAAATCCAAGAAACTGCGAATCTCCGTCGGAGTGGTAGGTCTAGGCCAATCCTTTACCGCGACGATCTTTTGAGGTTCAACCTTAATTCCTTCTTTGGAGACGACATGCCCCAGAAATGTAACAGATTCAAACCAAAATTCATATTTTGAGAATTTTGCATACAATTGGTGCTGATGAAGAGTCTGCAGAACTGCTCTAAGGTGGTCGGCATGATCTTCCCGACTTCGTGAATATACAAGGATGTCGTCAATGAATACTATCACAAAGGAGTCAAGAAACGGCTTGAAGACTCGGTTCATAAGATCCATGAAAGCTGTCGGGGCATTTGTTAGCCCGAAAGACATTACCATAAATTCAAAGTGCCCATACCGGGTTCTAAAAGCTATTTCGGAATATCTTAATAAATTTCTAACACACATTCTTAACTTGGCACTACGAGATTTTGGGTTTTTGAGTTAAAGTTTCACGGGGCATTACAACTTCGAGTCTCCTAGGATCGGACCTATAGCCCGTTTTAAGAATTCAAAATATCAAGCTCCTCGATTTTGACCGCATACAACAAGTACTCTGAAGGAGACTCTGCTGGCTATGGATCGTCTCATAAGATGCAGCTTATCTAAGTCTCAGTGTCAACCACGCCGCTGCACCCACAAGGCCACTAGAAAAACAAGTGCCTATAAAACAAAATATACGGCAAGTGTAGTATGAGTACGAAAACAACGCATATCCAGTAAGCATCCAGTCTAATCTCGAAGAAGTAGTGACGAGAGGTTGACTCCGACATTACTAGGCCAAAAATAGCATACCGATAATATGATAAATCATGAATTTTTATAAAATGACTGTAATCTCAATAACATGAAACAAGTAAATAATTCTTTTGTTAATAGGAGATTTTCAACTTTATTTTCATTATTTATCAACTTATCACAGGCCAATGAGGCAATATCATTTACTATCAATGTCAAAGCAATCAATTCAACCATGCTCAAGTCATGCCAAGGTCGTACGGCCCGATCCAACATAATATTAAATTGTGCATTGCCGGAGGGTTGAACGACGCAAATCATAGATGCATCTATTTAATCTACCAAGGCATTCGTCCCGTTCCACAAAAGAAAAATACAATCAAATAGTCAATCAATTATTTATCAAGGAGCATTTATCCAAGGAAATATCAATCCTCTTTTAGCGATCAAGAAAATGAAGTTTAACCTTTAAAAAATTTATTTACCAATTCGATATGATTTAAACAATTTAAATTGACAATAAGGTTACAAATATTGCAAGAATAGCAAGCTTTTGGGTCCTAGACTACCCGGACTTAAGCATAATAGTAGCTACGCATGGACTCTCATCACCTCTTGATATAGCTCCCACAGATAGAAGCACATATTGAATTATTTCACCTATGGGGTCAATTCCCTCTTACAAGGTTAGAAAGGAGACTTACCTAGCCCTGAAGTTCCATAACCAGCTCCCAAGCCCTTCTGAAGACTCAAACCTATGCCCAATACTCTAAAACTAATCAATAATTATGCAAATTCAATAATACATACTCAAATACTCATTATAATCCTATTTATAATAAATTCCCGACTCCGCTTGAAAAGTCGATAAAATCACCCTCAGACCCACCTGCCCGGATTCCGAAAATTTTGAAGATAAACTCTACCCATAACCCCACGAACTCAAATATATAATTTATTTCCAATTCCATGCCCAAATTCGTGGTCAAAATCCAAAAATACCAATTTCTAGGTTCTTCTTCAAAATCCCAAATTTTCTATAATTTTTCATGTCTAAATCCATATATAAACCTTGTATTTAACTCAAAACTAGTAGAAATCACTTACCTCTTGATGATGATGGAACCCCTCTCAGAATGCTCTCAAAAATCGCCCAAGACCAAGTGGAAAATGAGGGAAATGGGCTATGTTTCGGATTAAAAAGCCTTTGCACCAGACGCAGACGTCGCATTTGCGACCTCTAGCTCGCAAATGCGATGGTCGCAGTTGCGAAAAATGCATCACAAATGCGAAGCCTAGCTTCCCCTACCATGGTCGCATTTGCAACTAAAAATCCCCACAAATGCGAAGAGGACAGCATCACAATAGCGATAACTCTTTCGCAAATGCGATCTTCCCTCAACAGCCCCAAGTTCGCAATGCGAACCTACCTTCACAAATGTGATGGTCACATTTGTGACCAATGCATCACAAATGCGATCACAGCAGAACCAGCAATCCAATTTCTTCACAAAATACTCCGAAGCTACTCCGAAAAAGCACCCATGCCCTTGGGGCTCTAAACCAAACACCTACACTAGTCTAGAAATATAACAAGAACTTGCTAGAGGCCTTAAATCACATCAAACAACATCGAATTCATGAATCACACCCCAATTCAAGCTTAATGAACTTTAGATCATCAAGCTTCTACATTCGATGCCAAAACCTATCAAATCACGTCCGATTGACCTCAAATTTTACACACAATTCACATTCGACATTACAGACCTACTTTAACTTCTGAAATCAGAATCCGATCCCGATATCAAAAAGTCCTCTTCTGGTCAAACTTCTCAAAACCCTTCCAATTTCTAACTTTCACCAAACGACTCCAAAATGACCTAGGGACCCTCCAAATTCACTTCCGGACGCGCCCCCAATATCAGAATCGCTATACGGAGCTATTCTCAGAATCGAAATCTAAACGGACATTGATTAAATAAAAATGCACTTCAACCCAAATTCATGAAATTCTTCCAAAATGCTAACCTCCACAATAGGCGCCGAAACACTCTCGAATCATCCAAAACCCGATTCGAACATATGCTCAAGTCCGAAATCATCATACGAACCTGCTAGAATTTTCAAATCCCGATTCCGAGGTCTTTTACTCAAAAATCCAGCCTTAGTCAATTCTTCCAACTTAAAGCTTTCGAAATGAGAATTTTCTTTCCAAATCAACTCCGAACTTCCCGAAATTCAATTTCGACCACGCGTATAAGAAGTAATACCTGAAATAAAGCTGCTCATGGCCTCAAACCGCCGAACGATAAATTAGAGTTCAAAATGACCGATCGGGTCATTACATCTGGTGCATCCATCTATTTGATCTAATTCCTCAATCACCTCGGGTGTGGATACTATTTCATTGGAGGGAAACCATCCGCTTTTTTCGCAAAAGGAGGTGAAGTAGTAAGGTCTAACCAACCTAGAGATTAGATTGTTTCAGGCGACACCCATTCAGAAGATACCACTGATTTATCACTCTACAAAGGATTCCCTGTTGCAGTCGAAGAAGAAGCCACCGTCATAGCTACTGGTAATCGAGAAACTATAGAACTACCAAATGCTACTAATGGTTGTAGTTTCTGACCTCGTCCTCGTCCTCGTCCTCTTCCTCTTCCTCTTCCCCGTCCCTTAGCCGTGGTCGAAGACACGAAGGCACATGTTAGCTATCATACACCTAGCACCATGAGGGAGATCTTCCTTCGTATTTTCATATATAATATAATTATAGACTTGTAATAGGTCATAGAATAAAAATCAGTCAATTACATATTATATAATTGTCGTTGTTAAAAAGAATATAGAGAAAGACTTTTCTGCTAAACTTATACTCCTATATGATTTTTTGGGTGTATAATAGTATTTTCATTACTCTTCGATCAATCTATCCTTCTATAAAATTTATATACCAGAAAATATAAATACACATTCTAATAAATACTATAATAAGATATAAATTATTATATCCATAAAAATATCATCATCATCATTGGAAACATAACTTTAGTGTTATTTCAGTATATTATCTTTCCTTTCTAAAGATAATTATAGTAGAGACAGAGTTACAAGAGCCAAAAAAGATTCAATTAAATTCTTTTTATAAAAAAATTACATTACGCAGATAAGCAGGGGCATATCTAGAGTATAGTGTATGGGTTCCTGGGAACCCATTAACTTTTGCATAGATCTTGTATTTTTATTAATAAATTTACTAAATATCTTTATATATCTAATTGTGAACTTAGTTATTATGGTATATTAATTTGAGATTGCGACAGGAACCCATAAACTTCAAATTCTGAATCTGTCATAGCGACCAACTTTGGTCGCTAAAGTGGGACCCAGTTATAATATTTTAATAAATATATATTTATGTATAATTTTTATAAAATATAAATAAATATAATTTAAAATTTAGCGACCAAAGTTGGTCGCCAATGTGGGACCCAGTTCTAACGTTTAACAATTTTTATTATTAATTTAAATATTATATAAAATATAAATAAATCTGATTAAATTTTAGTGACCAAATTTGGTCTCTAATTTAAATTCATGTACATTTAGTGACCAACTTTGGTCGCTAAATTAAATTCATTTAAAGTTAGCGACCAAAGTTGGTCTCTATATGGTCAAATTTAAAAATCACTTTTGTGTTTACTATATAAATAATATAAATGTAAGTCGTTAATAATTTTGTAATACAAGGGATGAATAGTACTACGAAGCGGGCGTGTGTGTCTATATATACAATATATGTACTTACGCTATACTATGCACTAAGTATAAGTGTATGAGGTAATACCGTATCGAATATAGCTTATATATATATAATATATATATATCGAATATAGCTTATATATATATAATATATGTACTTACGCTATACTATACACTAAGTATAAGTGTATGAGGTAATACCGTATCGAATACAGCTTATATATATAATATATATACTTACGCTATACTATGCACTAACTATAAGTGTATTAGGTAATACCGTATCGAATACAACTTATATATATATATAATATATATACTTACGCTATACTATGCACTAAGTATAAGTGTATGAGGTAATACCGTATCGAATACAGCTTATATATATATATATATAATATATGTACTTACGCTATACTATGCACTAACTATAAGTGTATTAGGTAATACCGTATCGAATACAGCTTATATATATATAATATATGTACTTACGCTATAATATGCACTAAGTATAAGTGTATGAGGTAATACCGTATCGAATACAACTTATATATATAATATATGTACTTACGCTATACTATGCACTAAGTATAAGTGTATGAGGTAATACCGTATCGAATATAGCTTATATATATAATATATGTACTCACGCTATAATATGCACTAAGTATAAGTGTATGAGGTAATACCGTATCGAATACAGCTTATATATATACAATATATATACTTACGCTATATTATGCACTAAGTATAAGTGTACTAGGTAATACCGTATCGAATATAGCTTATATATATATATAATATATATACTTACGCTATACTATGCACTAAGTATAGACTGTTTTAGGTAATACCGTATCGAATACAACTTATATATATATAATATATGTACTTACGCTATACTATGCACTAAGTATAAGTGTATGAGGTAATACCGTATCGAATACAACTTATATATATACAATATATATACTTACGCTATATTATGCACTAAGTATAAGTGTACTAGGTAATACCGTATCGAATACAGCTTATATATATATAATATATGTACTTACGCTATACTATGCACTAAGTATAAGTGTATGAGGTAATACCGTATCGAATATAGCTTATATATATATATATATATATATATATATATATATTTGAAATAGCGACCAACTTTGGTCGCTATTTTGGTCAAACAGTCAGAATATAGCGACCAAAGTTGGTCGCTATGTCTAAAAATTCAAACTGTTTTACCCACCAAAATAGCGACCACCGTTGGTCGCTATTTTAATTACATAACTCTCAAAACCGGGATCCCCTCCCATTCTTTCTAAAAAATTCCCAAAATCCCTCTTTTCTCTCTCACACTCAAACCCCACCCCCCTTCCAACTCCCACCACCAGGCCCCACCCATGCCACCAACGACCACCGCTCAGCTGTCGCCGTCGCCTCTGCCGCTGTTGCGTCTCTCCTTCTCCACCTCCTAAAAATTCAAGGTTAGAATTACAAACCTAGGGTTTCAATTAGTGTTTCAATTGTTTATTGTTTCAACCTAGAATTAGTGTTTCAATTGATTATTTTAACATTGTATTTTATAGAAACCTAGGGTTTAGATTGTATTTATCATTATTTAACATTTTATAGAAATCTAGGGTTTAGGGTATGAGTTGAATATTTAGTCTAGGCTTTATTGAGTATTTCTCCTTCAATATTTTAGTAAGCAATAGATACTAATTTAACGTCAAAGACTTGATTCATAGGTAGATATATATTAGGGTATAAATTGAACTTTTAGTTTAATCTTGATTAGTTTATAGGTAGATATTTAATATAGACACATGATAGTATATTTGGATTTTCTCTTAAAGTTCAAGACAATGTTAATGTTTAAGGCCTTAAGCGAATCATTGCGTGGCTCTTGTTTGAGTACAACGAGTCGCCCACTTTTAGGATATAAATTGAACTTTTAGTTTAAGTTTAAACTCGTAGGATACGAATATAACTTATAGTTTTTAGGTTTTGTTCTTGTGAATCGAACTTGTAGGATATAAATTGAACCTTTTAGGATATGAGTTGGATTTTTAGGATATGAATTGAACCTTTTAGGTATGAGTTGAACCTTTAGGATATAAATTGAACTTAAACTCGTAGGATATGAATATAACTTTTAGGATATAAATTGAAGCTTTTATGTATGAGTTGAACCGTTAGGATATGACTTGAACTTTTGTGAATATAAATTGAACCTTTTAGGATATGAGTTGAATTTTTAGGATATGAATTGAACCTTTTAGGTATGAGTTGAAGCTTTTAGGATATAAATTGAACTTTTAGTTTAAGTTTAAACTCGTAGGATATGAATATAACTTTTAGGATATAAATTGAAGCTTTTATGTATGAGTTGAACCTTTAGGATATGACTTGAACTTTTGTGGATATGAATTGAAGCTTTTATGTATGAGTTGAACCTTTAGGATATAAATTGAACCTTTTAGGTATGAGTTGAATTTTTAGGATATAAATAGAAATTTTAGGATATGACTTGAACTTTTGTGGATATGAATTGAACCTTTAGGATATAAATTGAACTTTTAGTTTATGTTTAAACTCGTAGGATAAGAATTGATGAACTTTTAGTTTTTAGGTTTTGTTCTTGTGAATTGAACTTGTACGATATAAATTAAAGCTTTTATGTATGACTTGAACTTTTTAGAATATGAATTGAAACTTTTAGGATATGAGTTGAACTTTTGGGAAATAAATTGAACCTTTAGGATATGTATTGAACCTTTAGGATATGACTTGAAGTTTTAGTTTGTATTTAAACTCGTAAGATATGAATATAACTTTTAGTTTTTAGGTTTTGTTCTTGTGAATTGAACTTGTAGGATATAAATTGAAGCTTTTATGTATGACTTGAACTTTTTAGGATATAAGTTAAAACTTTTAGGATATGAGTTGAACTTTTAGGAAATAAATTGAACCTTTAGCATATGTATTGAACCTTTAGGATAAAAATTGAACTTTTAGTTTATGTTTAAACTCGTAGGATAAGAATTGATGAACTTTTAGTTTTTAGATTTTGTTCTTGTGAATTGAACTTGTACGATATAAATTAAAGCTTTATGTATGACTTGAACTTATTAGAATATGAATTGAAACTTTTAGGATATGAGTTGAACTTTTGGTAAATAAATTGAACCTTTAGGATATGTATTGAACCTTTAGGATATGACTTGAAGTTTTAGTTTATGTTTAAACTCGTAAGATATGAATATAACTTTTAGTTTTTAGGTTTTGTTCTTGTGAATTGAACTTGTACGATATAAATTGAAGCTTTTATGTATGACTTGAACTTTTTACGATATGAGTTGAAACTTTTAGGATATGAGTTGAACTTTTAGGAAATAAATTGAACCTTTGGGATATGTATTGAACCTTTAGGATATGACTTGAAGTTTTAGTTTATGTTTAAACTCGTAAGATATGAATATAACTTTTAGTTTTTAGGTTTTGTTCTTGTGAATTGAACTTGTAGGATATAAATTGAAACTTTTATGTATGACTTGAACTTTTTAGGATATGAATTGAAACTTTTAGGATATGAGTTGAACTTTTAGGAAATAAATTGAACCTTTAGCATATGTATTGAACCTTTAGGATATGACTTGAACTTTTAGTTTATGTTTAAACTCGTAGGATATGAATATAAATTTTAGTTTTTAGGTTTTGTTCTTGTGAATTGAACTTGTAGGATATAAATTGAAGCTTTTAGGATATGAGTTGAATTTTTAGGATATAAATAGAAATTTTAAGATATGACTTGAACTTTTGTGGATATGAATTGAATCTTTAGGATATAAATTGAACTTTTAGTTTATGTTTAAACTCGTAGGATAAGAATTGATGAACTTTTAGTTTTTAGGTTTTGTTCTTGTGAATTGAACTTGTACGATATAAATTGAAATTTTACGATATGACTTGAACTTTTTACGATATGAGTTGAACCTTTAGGATATGACTTGAACTTTTATGGATATGAATTGAAGGTTTAGGATATGAATTGAACTTTTAGTTTATGTTTTGGAATTTTAGATTGCCAGAGGATTATTAGAAGAGGTTGATGACGTTATTAGACAAGCAATAGAACTTCCACCAAGAATAACTAAGACACAATACCTGGCAAAGTGTGCCTTTAATTGTTCTTCTCATTAGCGACAATGATGATGAGAAGGCAATGACATGTGTTTCAAATAGTGATGGTGTAGGTAGGAATTTAGTATTTTCTAAGTAGATAAAAGAAGAGCTTATAGAGTAATTCTGTACTTCATTTTCCATGAGGAAAAGAAGTTTAATTGAGAGTGACAAGGTTGATGAAGACGGAATATGTTCCGTTGGTCATGGCAGTTCCCATAGAATGAGGATCATAAGACTCTATGATGACAGAGATTATAGGAAGTTTTGTTCTAAATTTTCTTTCAAGTCTGATCCGTACAAGCTTAATGTGATATTAGTGATATTTCTTCGGATTCAGACAATGATTTGACCGACAAAAGTATGGAAATACTCTTAAAAAGAATTAAAGGTAAAATCTTTTTAGCATCCTTCTCTACCAAGAAAAACATTTTACCTTTAATTCTTTTTAAGAGCATTTCCATACTTTTGTCGGTCAAATCATTGTCTGAATCCGAAGAAATATCACCAATATCATATTAAACTTGTACGGATCAGACTTGGAAGAAAGTTTAGAACAAAACTTCCTATAATCTTTGTCATCATAGAGTCTTATGATCCCCGCTTTATGGGAACTGTCATGACCAACGGAAAATATTCCGTCTTCATCAACGTTGTCACTATCAATCAAACTTCTTTTCCTCTTGGAAAGTGAAGTAGAGAATTCCTCTATAACCTCTTTTATCTACTTAGGAAATGTTAAATCCTACCTATACCATCACTATTTTGAAACACATGTCGTTGCCTTCTCATTATCATTGTAGCTATAGAGATCAACAATTGATCAAAGACACACCCTGTCAGGTACTGTATCCAAGTTATTCTTTGTATCCAAGTTCATCCCGAGTAATAGTATCACGAGGATAATCACCAAAGCCACCAGACAACTTTATGATGCCAATGAAGCAAGATGAGCTATTCAATGAAACTCGTATTGTAAAGAAGAAGAAAGAGACTGATTCAGAAAGGAGGGTCGAATCTCGACTATATACATGTAACTTTTTTACTTTTCATTAAGTATTTTGATTTACTTTTATATAAATTTTGAAATACTAATTCAATATATATAATTTTTCATATAGGTTCGCTTCACATGCAGCTGACGTGGGAGAATTCATACGCAGTCAACCACCTAATAAATCGGGCGAGGCAATCCAACTTTCGGACGAGGATGCTGAAAGAACACTCCTTGAGTACTTTATATACTTTGAACTAGACAAAAAAATTTAGTTCTATTGTGTTAGTTCTTTTTAGTTCGAATGGGCTTGTAATAAGCATTAACTTAGTTTTGTTAGCTTAATGTGTTAGTTCTATTGATTGTTGCTTTTAATTGTTGTTGTTGTTGTTGCTGGCATAAAATGCATGTTTAGGATGTTTGGTAAGCTGGCAGGTGGTGTAGCTGCCAAAACAGGCAGTTTCTGCCAAAAATATACCAAGAAAAGCGACCAACTTTGGTCTCTATTTGGTCGCATTTCACTATAAAAAAAATAATTTTCTGGGCAATAGCGACCAACCTTGGTCGCTACCTGCCCAGATTTCTATTAAAAAAAATACAATTTCTGGAAATATAGCGACCAATGTTGGTCGCTTATCTTTAAAAAAAAATTAAATTCTTGAATTTAGCGACCAACTTTGGTCTTTATTGTCCAGATTTTAAAATATAATATTTGGATTAGAGACCAAAGTTGGTCGCTTTCTAATGATTAATGATAAATTAAAAACAACGTATTTTATATGTAGAGACCAACTTTGGTCGCCAAATTTATATTATTAAATTAATATAGCGACCAAAGTTGGTCACTAAAGTCAAAATCAGAATATTTGGTCCTTTTACCTTAAAGACCAAAGTTGGTCGCTAATTAACGACCAACTTTGGTCCCTAAAATAAAGGGACCAGTAATATTGCGACCAGATATGTTTGGTCGCTTTTTTGTCGCTTTTAGGCCTATAATCGCTTTTTGTGGTCGCTTTTTACCGAATTTCTAGTAATGATTGGTTAGGAAAGTCACTTTACTTTTTTAATTGAAAAGCCGCTCAATTTTTCTCCTTGTAACTGAAAACTCACTCTATGCTTTAAGGGAATTATTTGGTATCTTTCTTCTCAACCTAACTATTTAAAAAATTGAAAGTATTCACTAAAATCATTTACCAACCTGCACCATGACTCGATCTCCCTCTCTCTAATTTGAATTATTTGGTGTATTGCTTTATCGAATTATCTGATTTCTTACTTGATCGAACTGCAGTTAATTCTTTAATAGATAATAAGAAACAAAAGTACTTGATTCTGTTCCGTTTAATCATTCCCATATAATGGTCATGTACCTAACTTCATGTAAATTTTAACTTCTAATTTTGTTTCATGGATCACGATCACATATGACAAGTGCATTTGTTTCTTATTATCTTTTGTATTAAAGCGTGTGGATGAGTGTATATATTTGTTAGTAAATATATTGTATGTTTAAGAGTAGGAGAGTTTTTCTTTTTCATATTTGTTAGGACTAGAGTTTGCTACTTGACTTGTATATTTTTTTTTTGGTAATTAACATTTTTATTTCTTAACAAATATTTACATACTGTACTCAAGCTTAATTTGGACAGACACCCCAGATTTTAGCTCCATTCCTGGCCTCATTAACTACTACTACTACAAGAGACAATTTAGTACTATCTATAGAACAATCCTTACATACTAGGATAGTAGTTGAGTTCCCGTAGTCTTCTTTCCATCCTGTGTTTACTTTCTCCTCTCCCATGCACATCCTGCATTATTGCTCTGCTTAGAGTGACTCCTGGTCGTTGCACTCCTTCGAAGATCCAGTCATTCCTCTCTTACCTTATGTAATACAGTGTTCCTGTCAGTACAAGTGTATACAACTCAGCTGTTGTGCTCCTCCCTCTATAGTATTTTCCTGCCCATTCAAGTTCATTTGCCCACATCATTGGTTGTCTCTGGATCCCTTGCCATTGCAGCATTGCTGTCCATACTCTCGATGAATAGGTACATTTAAAAAATAAATTGCCATACTTGACTTGTATATATATTCTTGTTAATCAATAGAAGAAGGCAAGCTATTTCTCTTCTACAATTGGCCATCGTGTGCTTGCGTGTTTTGGCATACTATCAGAGCCACGGTCGAGTCAAATCATAAGAAACTCGGAGTGACGTACTATTATAAACTTGTGTTCGAAAATAATTTTTGCAAAAGATAAAACAAACAGAAGCAGAAACAGAATAAATAAAAGTTCCGAGCCCAACAATAAACATTGTTTCCTTAAGGAATTTAATCCCCTCACTGTTGTACAAGGTTATTGGATTAACCCCTCCTAGGATAGAATGGAACAACTATTCTAAAATACCGCCAATGAAAATTACAAAACTTCGTCGAACTCAACAAATGACAATAAACCACACTGATGCTTATGTTTTGCTGTTGGAAAAGAATGTAGAAATGCAGAAGAGAGAGGGGAGAATATGCAGATTTCGACAGTCAGAAAATGAGGCTAAACTTCTGAATTTATAGCCAAACAGTTTGGGTTGAATAGGTGCGAAGATATCTATTCATATGAAGTACCATATAGGCAGAAGTCTGCTCTCGAATTTTAATCTAAAAATGACCGCGAATTTTAAATTACAATTCTGCAAAAAAATATATTAGAAAATATAACAGAAAACGGGAAATAAATTTGGTCTAAAAAATTATCAATTAATCATTTGACCAAACTCGAAGCCAAGCGAGCGACGACGGCGACGACGTGAGGAACCATTTCTTGTTAACTCTTTAAAAGCTAGAAGATATGCTTCTCTATATAAGCAAAAGGATTTTCTTTCCATTTTCCGATGAAGGACAAAGTGCATTAGTAAAGGAAACAACTTCAAATTTTTCGTTTCCCTCCAAATCTTTTCCCTCCATTTCCCATTCACACCTCTTATCTAATTAAATAAAATCCAATAATTCCCCACATGAATGGGGAATGGCTATCTGAAAATATGCATGCATGAAAAAATGTGTGATTTACAAGCAATTATTAATCGCATTTGGATAAGTAGGTCTCCCTTTGAACTTTCCATAGTGAACTTTTGTCGGATATACTCAGTCAATCTGTTGATTTGATATCTTTGAACCGTCAATCTTTGGTGTATAACTAGACAATCATAATTCATAAAATCAACCCTTTAACCGACTTTAGTTCTCATTGTTGTGTTCGTTTCAGCCATGAACACTGCCTGGTTCATAAGTGCGTAGAAAACTAGCCTTACAAAATTCTCCTTGAAACGGCTTACACTTCACACTTATATAGGTGATTCCTAAACGTGTTATCCCATAGATATACTATTTGATATACTTCGTATCAAACTTACAAACCATTAAAAAGCCTTAACGCTTTATCTTTGGTACTGAACATTGCCTCATCATGAGAATAGACCAAAATTTTATTTGATAATGTTGAACCGTCACTAATGACTTTGTTTGATCTCTTTGAACCTAGATCTTGGGAGTCTTCTAGGTAGAGTTACTGACACAGTGACTTGTCCTCGGCCATAGTCCCATTCCTTTTGATGATTTATCAACTGCCTCTCTATTTAGGCCTTTTGTAAGTGGATCCGACACATTATCTTTTGACTTTACGTAGTCAATTGTGATAATTCCACTAGAGAGTAGTTATCTAACTGTATTATGTTTTCGACATATGTGACAAGATTTTTCGTTATACATAACACTTCCAGCCCTTCCTATTGCCGCTTGAGTATCACAATGTATGCATATAGGAGTCACTGGTTTGGGCCAAAATGTAATATCTTCCAAGAAATTCCGGAGTCATTCATCTTCTTCTCCAGCCTTATCTAAAGTTATAAACTTAGACTCTACTGTAGAGCGAGCAATGCATATCTGTTTGGATGATTTTCAAGAAACTGCTCCTCCACCAATGTGTAAAAACATACTTGTGGACTTTGTTTTTGATGATCCAGTGATCCAATTTGCATCACTATATCCTTCAAATACCGCAGGATACTTACTGTAATGCAAAACATAATCTTGGGTATGTCTTAGATACCCCAAAACACTCATTGACATCCAATGAGTTTGATCGGGATTAATTGCGTAACGACTCAGTTTACATACTGCACAAGCTTACAATTCATGATGTACATTAAGCTTCCCAATCTAGGTGAGATCTACTTTGACCTAGATTCTTTGTAAGAGCCACATTTACATCAATCGGGCTCTTTGCGACTTTAAAATCTAAATACTTGAATTTTTCAAGTACCATTTTGACGTAATGAGATTGAGACAATGCAAGTCCTTGAGGAGTCCTATGGACTTTAGTTCCTAGAATTAAATCAGCAACTCCTAAGTCTTTCATATCAAACTTGCTAGCAAGCATACACTTAGTAGCATTTATATGCGCAATGTCTTTGCTCATTATTAATATGTCATCAACATATAGACATACAATGACTATATGATTTGGAGTATTTTAAATGTAAACACATTTATCACACTCATTAATCTTAAATCCATTTGTTAATATTGTTTGGTCAAATTTTGCATACTATTGTTTGGGTGCTTGTTTCAATCCGTTAATTGACTTAACAAGTCGGCACACCTTCTTTTATTTTTCGAGAACCACGAACCCTTCAGGTTGTTCCATATAAAATTCTTCCTTAAAATCTCCATTTAAGAAGGTGATCTTTACATCCATCTGATGGATTTCAAGACCGTACACGGCGGCTAATGCTATTAGCACCCGAATAGATGTAATCCTCGTTACCGGCGAGTATGTATCAAAATAATCAAGACCTTCTCGTTATCTAAATCCTTTGGCAACTAATCTTGCCTTATATTTGTCAATAGTACCATCAGCTTTCATTTTCCTTTTGAAAATTCATTTAGAACCCAAAGGTTTATTTCCTAGAGGTAGATCAACCAATTCCTAAGTATGATTACTTAATATGGATTCTATCTCACTATTGACTGTCTCTTTCCAATATTGTGCTTCCGAGGAAGACATTACTTTCTTAAATGTTTGAGGCTCATTTTCCAACAAAAATGTCAGAAAGTCTGGTCCAAAGGAAGTAGTTGTCCTTTCACGTTTACTACGTCTTGAATTTTCCTCATTAAACGTACTTTCCTTTGCTTCTTCTCGAGGTCACTTAGATTTTTCACTAGAAGACTCGCATTCATTTTTATACGGATAAATATTCTCAAAGAATTTAGCATTATCGGATTCAATTACCATATTAATACGAATGTCTAGATTTTCTGATTTATGAACAAGAAAATGACACGTCTTACTATTTCTTGCATATCTTATGAAAATACAATCAACCATTTTCAATCCATTCTTCACCTTTTTGGGTTTAGAAATTTGTGCTTTAGCCAAACACCCTCACATTTTAAAATATTTTAAGTTAGGTTTCCTACCTTTCCATTTTTCATATGGAATGGATTGCGTTTTTCTATGGGGAACTCGATTGAGTATTTGGTTAGCTGTAAGAATAGCTTCACCCCACAAGTTCTGGGGTAAACCGAAACTTATCAACAAAGCATTCATCATCTCCTTTAACGTTTTATTCTTTCTTTCTGCAATTTCATTAGATTGCGGTGAGTAAGGAGAAGTTGTTTGGTGAATAATGCCATATTCCAAACATATTTCTTCAAAAGGATATTCATATTCGTCACCCTTATCACTTCTTATCATGTTGATCTTTTTGTTTAGTTGCGTTTCAACTTCATTGTTGTATTGCATGAATGCCTTAATTGCTTCATCTTTACTATTAAGTAAGTAAATATAGCAATATCTAGTACTGTCATTAATAAAAGTTATGAAATATTTTTTCCCACCGATAGATGGTATTGATTTCATGTCGCATATATCTGTGTCAATTAAGTCTAAAGGATTTGAATTCCTTTCAACCAACTTATAAGGATATTTAACATACTTAGATTCTACACATATTTGACATTTCAAATTATCGCATTCAAATTTAGGTAATACTTCCAAGTTAACCATTTTTCGTATAGTTTTGAAGTTGACGTGACCTAAACGTACATGCCATAAATTATTTGACTCAAGTAAGTAAGAAGAAGTTTGAACTTTATTGATATCAATAGCTACTACATTCAACTTGAAAAGGCCCTCAATTAGGTAAAATTTTCCTACATACACATCATTCTTACTTATTATAACTTTTTCGGAAACAAACACACACTTAAATACATTCTTGATAAGAAGTTTAGCAGAGACCAAGTTCTTACGAATTTCAGGAACATGGAGAACATTGTTTAGAGTCACAACTTTACCCGAAGTCATCTTCAAATATATCTTCCCAACTCCTACAATTTTTGTGTTGCGAGGTTTCCCATAAAGATAGTCTCATCGGGCCCTGCGGGAACATAAGAGGAAAATAACTCTTTGTTAGCCAAAACATGGCGAGTGGCTCCAGAATCAATCCACCACTCCTTGTGATTTCCTACCAAGCTACAATGAGATAGCATGGAACATAAGTCCTCCATTTCATCATTCTTTTCAACCATGTTTGCTTGACTCTTCTTCTTGTCCTTGTTCGGTGCACGACAGTCCACAGCCTTATGTCCAACCTTTCCACAGTTGTGGCAATTACCTTAGAACTTCTTCTTGCTCAGGTAATTCTTTGAACCAAACGGCTTCTTTCTGTTTCTGTTACTTGTAGACGTTTCCTCAATAATATTTGCTCCCATTATTGTTGAGTTACCACGGGACTTTTTCTCAGCAGCCTTGTTGTCCTCTTCAATCAGTAGAGGAACAATAAGGTCTTCAAGCGTCATCTCCTTGCGCTTATATTTCAAGTAATTATTAAAATACTTCCACAACGGAGGCATCTTTTCAATAAATGCCGCAACTTTAAATGCTTCATTTATGACCATACCTTCAATAATAAATTTATAATTAGTAAAATAATCAATATCTTGAATAAAAATAATAACTCGATTTATACCTTCAGCAGGGAGGTCATGAATAATCATTTGTAGTTCTTGGACTTGCGTTATGACAGATTTACCGTTAACCATTTTGAAATCTAGAAATTTGGCGGCCACAAACTTCTTAAGTCCAACATCTTCAATCTTGTACTCCTTTTCAAGAGCATTCCACAACTCTCGTGATATTTTCATGATGCTATAAACATTATACAAGCCGTTTTCCAAGCAACTTAAAATATAATTTTTGCATAAGAAGTAAGAATGCTTTCATGCCTCCATGACCCCAAATCTCTCATTTTCAGGAGTTTCTTCTCCCCGAACTGGAATGTCTTCGCTGATAAAGTGCAGTAAACTAAGTGTGGTCAGGTAGAAGAATATTTTCTGCTGCCTACGCTTAAAGTCCACACTGAAAAACTTTTTGGGTTTTTCTGTCGGTGCCATCACCGATGCAGGAGTTGTGCGACTTGAAGATGCAATAGTCATTGCAACAGTAGTAGTCCCAACAGAATCATTCTGTTGTTCTGTAGTTGTTGTCATTTTTCTGTAAATGAATTGACACAACTAGAATTAGTAAGTCGGTGAAGTTTTTATATCTTCAAACCAAATATAAACAACCGAGTAGAAAATCATGAGGGTTTTAATCTCGGATTGAAAATGTCAGAAAAACTTTAATCTCAAACTGGAGTAGAAAATCTGAAGATTTTAATCTCCAAAATGGGAGTAGAAAATTGCTAGGATTTTTGTCTCCCAAAGCAGAAAGTAAGATGAACACAAAATATAAAAATAAATTCCTTAAGCTTGTTATAAACATGTGTTTGAAAATAATTTATGCAAAAAATAAAACAAACAGAAGCAGAAATAGAATAAATAAAAGTTTCGAGCCCGACAGTAAACTGTGTTTCCTTAAGGAATTTAATCCCCTCAATGTTACCCTAGGTTATTGGATTAGTCCCTCCCAGGATAGAACGGAATAACTATTCTGTAGTCCCGTCAATGAAAATTACAGAACTTCGTCAAACTCAACAAACAACAGTAAACCACACTGATGCTTACGTTTTGCTATTGGAAAACAATGCAGAAATGCAGAAGAGAGAGGGGAGAGTATGTAGATTTCGGCAGTTAAAAAGTGTCACGAACCAAAATCTAGTTAGTCATAATGACACCTAGCCTAACCTGCTAGGTAAGCCAAGTAGCAACAATCCAATTCAAATGAGATCTATAGAGAGAAATAATGATAATATAACTGAACTTTAATACAAAGAATCCCTAAGGACGGGTAGTACAAATCATGAACTTCTAAGATTTAGAGTTCACAAAGCTGGTATGAAATAAATACATCATCTGTTTGAAATATACATGAACAAATTAATAATTCTAAAGCTACCAAGAACTAGAGGCAGCTATGATTGGAACACAGGTACGCCTTCAATGCCAGCTCCCGCCATACACCGCAATATCAACATCCAAAATCTGCACGCAAGGTGTAGAAGTGTAGTATAAGTAAAACCGACCCCATATATTCAATAAGTAACAAACCTAACCTTAGATTGAAAGTAGTGACGAGCTGGGACAAAAGTCAAAGTCCAACACCAATAGCCAACAACAACTCATAATAATATAATAAAAGTGGTACAAGAAATAACCTAGAGATATGATGCTCAACTAGTTCATTGTTACCGAAAATAGTCATGCTTTTCAAGTATAACAGTAAAACCCAAATCCTTTACCAAAATCACCAAAATATGAGTAAGTCAGAAACCTTTAATTTTCCCAAAAACTTTCAACAACAGATAAGATGATTCAATCTCAGATAGCATGAGGAAATTACATCTCTATGACTACATGTCAATATGTATGTGAAGTCATAAATGTCACAAAACCGTGTAACATGAGGAAATGCATCTCTATGCATGTATGTCAAGTATGCATGTTAGATGCAATGCGTCGCAGTGATGAACTCATGTACCCATACTCTTAGAGTACGCAATATCACAGTCTCACACTCCCACTAATCATGCTCAATTATTCAGCACACTTAGTCACTCAGCAATGAACGATACCTGCTACAGCGGACAACCCGATCCTATCATGAATCAACAGTACCTACGCTCACTGTGGTTGTGCAGACTCTGGAGGGGAGGATACAGCCCAAGTGCTAATATAACTTACTGCGACGTGCAACCCGATCCCATCATGAATAAATAGTGCCTACTACGACGTGTAGTCCAATCCCATCATGAATCAATAATATCTGCTACAACGTGCAGCCCAATCCCATCATGAATCAATAACACTTGATGCGGTGTGTATCTCGATCCCATCAATATCACTCACAATCCATCCCTCATGCTTCAACTCAGTCATCAATCTCTCGAGTCTCTAGGGCTCACGAATCTCGTGATAAACAACCCAAATAATGATAACAACATGATGTGATAACAAATGATAACAGAGACTGGGATATGATATGTAAATGAATAACTATGACTAAGTATGTAAATGCAATTTAAGCAATAAACTCAATAACAGAAATGAACTCAGTGGGTCCAACAGAATAAGCATATAGCTTAAACATGGTTTCTAACATGAATCACAACTCAATTACTCTAGCATGTAGAAATTTCATGGATAAAAATAAGATTAGGTAGCTACAGTATCGCAAAATCAACGGGGTCATACTTTACACGGTGCACGCCCACATGCCCATCACCTCAACACTGAACACATAACACGTATATTCAGGGTTCATACTGTCACACCTCCTTTTTTCCTACACCCCGGAAAGGGTGCAAGGGAGTTTTTTCCAACTTAAAGTGACAATCAAAATGGGATTCATTTATTATTAAAAATTCAGAGTCGCCACTTGGGATAATTTATGGTATCCCAAGTCATCGGTTCAAATCCCGAATCGAGGAAAAGATTGACTCTGTTTTACAGTCCGCGAACACAAAAATCCGGGTAAGAATTCTGTTAACCCGGGAGAAGGTGTTAGGCATTCCCAGGTTCCGTGGTTCTAGCACGGTCGCTCAACTGTTATAATTGGCCTATTATCTGATTTTAATATATTTTTTAGCCTATGGTTCAATTTTAACTTATTAACCGCTCTTATTCATTTTTAGTAAGATTGCAACGTCATTTAAAATATGTCTTGAACCACGTCACATAAATGCACCCGCGGTCCACGACACATTTTATTTAACGTTGTTGGGATTTGGATTTGGGTCACATGAAATACACACCCGAGTTTAGGAAGGTAATTTCAAATTATGCGCCTAAAGCAACTACGCGTTTTTCAACTTTGCGAGGGCCATAGAAAATTCGCTAAATGGCATGCCTCGAATTCTAAGGATTTAAAATTAATTAAATGAGGGCCATGAGTTTTGATGTTTTATTGTGGATGGAGTGGTATAAATTGATAAGTACAAAAGGCCTAAAGAAATGGGTTAGCTACATGTATATCACTAGAGCCTTTTGTTATAGCATACTATAATTCAGAAAGGTGGAGTTGACATTTATGTGAAAATAACAAAAGACAGGTCCCAGCTTTGGGTTCATCTCCATATCATCTTCAAAAGACCGACTTTCGTTTTCAAATTCTAGAAAGAAACTAACAAAATGTTATAATAAAATAATGAATCTTAAATGACCATATGAGGACAAAAAAAAAACCATGCTAAGAACTATTCGGATGAACCAGAAGGAACAAAACAAACATGGACATATAAAAATACATTTTAAACTTGATTATAACAAAGAACACTTAAAGTAATTAATTTATTTAACATTATGCTAAAGAGAAAGTTGTAGTATCACCACTATAACTTCTACAGTACCATTTTGAAGTAGAGGAAGTTGAATCTTCATATGGTTAATTTAAGAAAATATGCAGCCAATAATATAAACTGAAGATAAGATCCTTCCACTAACGCAATCTATTTTTTTTACATCTTAATGTTGACAAATTGTTCAACTTTACATACTTTTTTAAATTTTAAAATATGAACATGGTGCTACATGAGCTTGAAATCTAAATGTAAACAAAACAATACATGCTGGTTACAAGTCATGAGCCAAGAAAAATAAAAAAAAGTAAAAAAGAAAAGACAAAAAACGAGACAGAGTCATGAACATACTAAAATAACGTTAATATTTGCAAATCTCAATTCACTCAATCAAAGAAACATCATTCATGCGAACAGATTAAATACGAAAGAAACTTTATCAAAAGAACCAAATCAATTTGCTTCTGCTTCAATAAAGATGCTCCGATATTTTTTTAACTCAAGAGCTTGAATTACATACCTACAAGAGAGTAAATTCAAATGAATAAAATTTGAAAGTTGTAGAGTCAATACAACAACAACAACAAAATCTCTATCAACTCTTCTTCAAACCCAAGATTCAAGGCCCGAAATATTGAAAGAAAAATTTAATGAAAATTTTCAACCTAAATTTCTCTCCTCCCCCTCTCTTCTTTTTTTCTTCCTTTCTTCTCAAATTTTCTCTTCTATTTATAGCAAAATTTTCGAGATTTTTCAGATTTTGTTTTAAAAATATTTTATTATTTTATTATTTTCTAATTAAAAGAAATCCCACTTACAAATTGCTTTTATTTTTTTTTATAAAAAGAAATCCCACCTTTCTTTACTTTTATTTTTTAAATTTCAACTTTGATTACTTTTATCTTATTTAAAATCCCACTTTTTTTACTTTTTAAAAGAGAATTCCACTTATTTAACTTTTCTTAAAAAAACAATCCACTTTCTTTTGCTTTTCTTTTAAAAATGCTACTTTCTTTTACTTTAAATTTTTTTGATTTTTAGATACCTTTATATTTGTTTTTTAATTCCAACTTTCTTTTACTTTTTATTTTTTTAAAATTTCCACAAAACTTTACTTTTATTTTTTTAATTTTCTACTTTCTTTTACTTTTTAAAAGAGAATTCCATCTACTTTTACTTTTTTTTATTCAATACTTCCCTTTTTCTTATTTTTTAAATCACTCCTAAAAATTAAAAAAAAATTAATATTTTTTCGGAATTTTTTTATTATTTTAAAATAAAAATAAAAATAAAATAATATTAATAGTAATAATTCACCTTTTAAATTTTGTATTTTTACCCTATAATAAAAAGTGTAACAAAGCTAAAAATTGTAGGTTAAAACCCCTAAAATATTTACATAGAAGAAGTGATAAAAAATTAAATATTATCAAAAATTAGGTGCTCACAGCTGCCCTCTTTGTTTGGAAACATGAAGAATTTTCAAGCAAAGATAAGGTGAGCCATGTGACTAATATTTGAACATATTTTTATTCAAAAGGGAAGAAATAAGGCTAAGAGAAAAGAGAAAGGGTGCAACCGAGTCTTGGTTTTGGACAGCCTACATATCCCGGGTTATAGGGGAATCAGGTTGCGTGTAGTTCAAGAAGTTTTGGTAGCTGGTACTACCGAAGAGCTGTGATTTTGCTGCTATTGCTGTTGTTTCTGCTTACTGAACTCCTTATTACACCGTGACAAAATAAAATAAGCCAGACTAAACTATGATATACGAATTACAAGAATCTTATCTATATCTTGAACTTGCCGTTTCTGCTGCCCTGCTGACTTGTACTCTCTGAGTGAGATTCCTTTGTTGCTGACTTGAATTGCATTCTAAGATGCTTTCTCTTCGTTTTTCAGGTGGTTTCCTGATTGCTGAACTCCTTTGAACCTTGCTGCTTCCCTTCGTTCTCCAGGTGGGCTCCTGATTACCAACACTTGCGCTGCTTTTCCTCGAAACTTGAACTGCTTCCCTTCGTTTTTCAGGTGGTTTCCTGATTGCTGAACTCCTTTGAACCTTGCTGCTTCCCTTCGTTCTCCAGGTGGGCTCCTGATTGCCAATACTTGCACTGCTTTTCCTCGAAACTTGAACTGCTTCCCTTCGTTCTTCAAGTGGGCTCCTGATTACCAACACTTGACTTGCTGCTTCCCTTCGTTCTTCAGGTGGGCTCCTGATTACCAATACTTGAACTGTATTCCCTTGCTCTCCAGGTGGGCGCCTGATTGCCAAAACTTGAATTGTATTCCCTTGCTCTCCAGGTGGGCGCCTGATTGCCAAAAATGGAATTGTATTCCCTTGCTCTCCAGGTGGGCTCCTGACTGCTAAAACTCGAATGTATTCCCTTGTTCTCCAGGTGGGCTCCTGACTGCTGAAACTTGAAATGTATTCTCTTGTTCTCCAGGTAGGTTCCTGATTGCTGAACTCGAAATGTATTCCCTTGCTCTCCAGGTGGGCTCCTAACTGCTAAAACTCGAATGTATTCCCTTGTTCTCCAGGTGGGCTCCTGACTGCTAAAATTTCAACCGTCTTTCCTTGTTCTCCAGGTGGACGCCTGATTTCTGAAACTTGGTCCATCTTCTTCTTGAAACTGCTTTTCTTTGACTTGTTCTCCCTCGTTCCTCCAGGTGGGCGC
Source organism: Nicotiana tabacum (assembly GCF_000715075.1). Lineage (NCBI taxonomy): Eukaryota > Viridiplantae > Streptophyta > Magnoliopsida > Solanales > Solanaceae > Nicotiana > Nicotiana tabacum. Next base: position 139,521,027 of record NC_134087.1, on the reverse strand, counting down.
CTGATTACCAATACTTGTGCCAATCTTCCTTGAAACCTGATTTGTTTTCCCTTGTTCTCCAGGTGGGCTCCTGATTGCCGAAACTCGAACTGTTGTTCCTTGTTCTCCAGGTGGACGCCTGATTGCTGATACTTCAACTGTTGTTCCTTGTTCTCCAAGTGGACGCCTGATTGCTAGTACTTGGTCATGCTCTTATCTTTGATATCCGTGTTGTTCTCCCTATTCTTCATATGGGCACCTAACTTCAACAAAAATAGACAAAATAAAAGAAAATTTTCTGCCCCAGTTTGGTAGCTGGGTGCATCTGTGAGTTTAAACTGAATCACATCACCAAATATTACTAAGAATTTGAAAGCTAGGTCCCATTATCCAGGGGGTCCTGACAACTCTTAACTAAACGATGATTTTAAATCTAAGCTATATCTTGTTATCTAAGGAGGTCTTAAACTACTCCCCATTATCCAGGAGGGTCCTGACAATTCTTAATTAAACGACAATTTTAGAGTTAAATTATATCTACTGAAGGGTATGTCTTATGCTAAATCTTGTTATCCAAACCAGTTTTACTACATCCCATTATCCAAGCGGGCCCTGACAACTCTTAAATCAAGTCTTATCTTAAGAGTGACAATTCTACGGCTAAATTATATTACCCTACAACAAGAACTTATGCTAAACCTTGTTATCTAATGGAGATCTCAAAGCTAGGTCCCATTATGCAGGAGGGTCCTGAAAACTCCTAATTGAATCATATCTTAAACATGCGAACTTTAAAACCATCTTATTCCTTGGGATACATTTATGCTAAATTTTACTACTCATGACTGTTTTAAATTTTAAACTAGGTCCTATTTTCCAGGAGGGTCCTGACAACTCCTAACTAAATTCTATCTCCAGAATGAAAATTTTGAAACCAACTTATATTCTTTTGGGGTACATTTATGCTAGATCTTGCTACTCAGTCGTGTATTTTGAATTTTAAACTAAGTCCCATTTTCCAGGAGGGTCCTGAGAATTTTGCGATCAAACCTGCATGGTACTTGTCTTCCTTACAGGGTGTTTCCTGAAACAAATGTCATCTTTGCCCCTGTTTCAAATCAAAGAAAATCTTGTCAGTTTAAACGTGGCGGTTAGTTGTGGCATTCTTGCTGGGGGGTGGTTTTCTCTTTGCTAGGCTCTGCTTCGTTTCGACTGCCTTGAACATGGTCGAAGGATTGTTTTGACCTTCTAACTGATCATTAACTGCAGGATCCCCAACTGTTGTTCTCCATTTCTGACCTTTCTATCTGAACTCGTATATCTCCCACGATATTACTGAACCATTCCACCGATTTAACTTTTGCTTACACCATATGTCCCACTTTTCATCATATCGTCTCTGGAATGTTCTAGCCGCATTTTGCTTTGTGCAATTTTGAAACTGGTAGTAATCTTTGAAATTCCTTCTTATTTGTTGAAACAAGGCTAAACTTGGAAAAATTAAGAGCAATGAAATGCAATGATTTTGGGAATTAAGAATAAAGAAAAAAATCCGAATTTGGATGACTGTTGGAGATAGGAAAAAGGAACTTATCTGAGTGGAGTCACTGGCACCAATGATCACGGTATGCATTTTGGATTAATCGGCCTAGTCTATTTAACCAATCTCTTTTCCAATTGTTTTACTTTGTGCTCCAAGATGTTCCACAACCCAATTTACTTTCTGCCAACTTTACGGATCTTGTTCGACTTGCAGTGCCCTGAAGGGTTTTCACCGACAAACCTCTCTCATTTGTTGATTCCTCAATTCTTTGTCGCCTGATGGTGCCCGTGAAGGTTTTCACCAATAAGACTCTCTCATTTTTATTTTCTCTCAGCTTTCGTCGCCTCATGGTACCCGTGAGGGTTTTCACCAATAAGACTCTCTCATTTTCATTACTTTCCTTGCTTGGATCAGAGTGTTACCCTGATATGAATCACCTCTATTTGCTCGACTTGGCATCTCTCGAAAACTGATCGGAAGGTCTTTCTTTGGACCGTAACGTGGGCTTTTGGATGGGGTTAGAAATAAAGGGTATCAAAGGCTCAAAATAATTTGACATGGGTTTAAAATTACAACTTTTGGAATCACATTTCTTATTACAAATACAACCTCTGCCCCAGTTTCTTGCTTGGGGATCTTTTGACTTTTATTTTACTATGACCGAACCGTAAAGCTGCCTACGTATCCTTAACAGGAATCAGGTCAAACGTAGTTCACACCTGAATTTCCTTGTTGTTATACTTTTCACTTCTTTTCTTTTTCCTTTTTCTTTTCTTTCTTTTTCTTTCTTTTTCGTGATTGATTCCAAAAGAGGGGTATGAAAGATATAAATAAGGCTCAGAAAGGGGAAACAAAGGGTAAAGTGTTTAGATAGCAGAACAAATTGCATTCGTCATTTCAATCTTCAAAATAATGCCAAATACAAACAATCAACAATTATAACAAAGAAATCATACATAATATCTCTTTACTGCATCAGAATTGATAGTCATGTCTATGCATTTTCCTTCGATATCTATTAAACATAAAGCACCATTGGATAATACTCTGGTTACAATGAATGACCCTTGCCAATTCGGGGCGAACTTGCCTTTTGCCCCAGCCTGATGTGGAAGGATGCATTTCATCACTTGCTGGTCCACTTCAAACTTCCGGGGACACACATTTTTATTGTATGCTCTTGCCATTCTCTTTTGATACAACTGGCCATGACACACAGCTGCCAATTGTTTTTCATCAATCAAGCTCAACTGCTCCAAACGAGTTTTGATCCACTCATCATTATCAATCTCAGCCTCAGCGACAATCCGAAGGGACGGGATTTCAACTTCCGCTGGTATCACTGCTTCGGTTCCATATACCAACAAATAAGGGGTTGCACCTACTGAAGTATGGACAGTAGTGCGATAACCTAGCAATGCAAATGGTAATTTTTCATGCCATTGCCTGGAACCTTCTACCATTTTCTGAAGTATCTTCTTTATGTTTTTGTTGGCTGCCTCAACTGCTCCATTCGCCTTGGGACGATATGGGGTGGAATTGCGGTGTGCAATCTTAAACTGTTGACATACTTCTTTCATCAAATTGCTGTTAAGATTAGCACCATTATCCGTGATGATCACCTTTGGGATTCCAAATCGACAGATGATATTTGAATGAACAAAATTGACCACTGCTTTCTTGGTTACAGACTTGAAAATTTTGGCCTTAACCCACTTGGTGAAATAATCAATGGCTACCAGAATGAATCTATGCCCATTGGACGCTGCTGGCTCAATTGGTCCAATGATATCCATGCCCCAAGCAATGAAGGGCCATGGTGTCGACATCGTGTGCAATTCCGATGGTAGAGAATGAATCAAATCTCTGTGTATCTGGCACTGATAACATTTGTGCACAAAACTAATACAATCTCGCTCCATGGTGAGCCAATAATAACCTACTCGGAGAATTTTCTTCGCCAGCACATATCCGCTCATATGTGGTCCGCAGACTCCTGAATATACTTCGGACATGACAGTCGCAACTTGTCTAGCATCTATGCATCTTAACAATCCAAAGTCTGGTGTTCTTTTATACAAAACTCCTCCACTTAAGAAGAATCCACTTGCCAACCGTCAAATTGTTCTCTTTTGATCCCCTGTGGCTTGCATTGGATATATCCCCATTCTGATGTACTCATTGATATCATGGAACCATGGTTCGCCATCAAGTTCTTCTTCAATAATGTTGTAGTAAGCATGCTGATCTCATACTTGAATGTGCAAAGGATCGACATAGGCTATGTCCGGATGGTGCAACATTGACGCTAGGGTAGCCAAAGCATCGGCGACCTCATTATAGACCCTTGGAATATGCCTAAACTCCACTGATCGAAACCGTTGACAAAGATCATGCAAACATTGTCGGTATGGTATGAGCTTCAAATCGCATGTTTCCCATTCTCCTTGAATTTGATGTACCAGAAGATCCGAGTCTCCTAAGACCAAGACTTCCTGGACATCCATGTCTGCAGCTAGCCTTAAACCCAAAATGCATGCTTCGTATTCAGCCATATTGTTGGTACAATGAAAACAAAGCTGAGCTGTAATAGGACAGTGATGCCCTGTTTCAGAAATAAGCACAGCTCTTATTCCCACTCCTTTCATGTTAGCAGCCTTATCAAAGAAAAGTTTCCAACCTGGTTTTCGGCCTGTTCTAGCTCGTCAATATGCATCACCTCTTCATCGAGAAAATAAGTCCTCAGTGGCTCATACTCTTCATCGACCGGGTTCTCGACCAAATGATCGGCCAATGCTTGGGCTTTCATCGCAGTCCGTGTCACATAGATGATGTTAAAATTCTGTGAGCAAAATCTGCCACTTCGCAAGTCTTCCTGTCGGCATGGGCTTTTGAAAGATACACTTCAATGGATCCAAGCGTGAAATGAGGTAAGTAGTGTAGGATGACAAATAATGTTTCAATTTCTGTGTCACCCAAGTTAGGGCGCAACATGTCCTTTCTAGGTGAGTGTACTTAACCTCATAAGCTGTGAACTTCTTGATAAGATAGTAGATGGCCTGTTCTTTCCTGCCTGTGACGTCATGCTACCCCAGTACACAGTCAAATGAATATTCTAGGACAGTCAAGTAAGGAATCAAAGGTCTCCCTGGTTCTGGTGGTACCAGCACAGGCGAGTTAGACAAGTACCACTTTATCTTGTCGAATGCTTCTTGACACACATTAGTCCACTTGATCGCAGCGTCCTTCTTCAGCAACTTGAAAATACGCTCACAAGTTGTCGTGAGTTGAGCAATAAACCTGCTGATGTAGTTCAACCTTCCTAACAGACTCATCACTTCAGTCTTGTTCCTGGAGGTGGAAATTCTTGTATGGCTTTGATCTTTGATGGGTCCAATTCGATGCCTCGCCGGCTGACTATGAATCCCAACAGCTTTCCGGATGGAACACCAAATGCACACTTGGCAGGGTTAAGCTTGAGGTTGTACCTGCGAAGCCTCTGGAAGAATTTCCTCAAATACCCAATGTGGTCGGCCTGACACTTTGATTTTATGATCACATCATCTACGTATACCTCAATCTCCTTGTGTATCATATCATGAAACACGGTACTCATAGCCCTCATGTAAGTTGCCCCAGCGTTCTTCAAATCAAATGGCATTACCCTGTAGCAATAAGTCCCCCATGGCGTGATGAAAGCCGTCTTTTCTGCATCTTCTTCATCCATTAGAATCTGATGATACCCGGCATAGCAATCCATAAAAGATCCTATCTCACGCTTGGCACAATTATCGATCAAAATATGGATATTGGGTAGTGGGAAGTTATCCTTCGGACTTGCTTTGTTGAGATTGTGGTAATCGACGCATACTCTGATCTTGCCGTCCTTTTTCGGTATAGGCACGACATTAGCCAACCAAACAGGATATCGAGTGACCCGAATAACCTTTGCATCCAACTACTTGGTAATTTCTTCTTTAATCTTCACACTCATATCTGTTTTGAATTTCCTCAACTTTTGCTTGACGGGAGGGAATGCTGGATCAGTAGGCAATTTGTGGACCACTAAATCAGTGCTCAAACCCGGCATGTCGTCATATGACCATGCAAAAACATCTTTGTACTCGATAAGTGCTTTGATTAACTCTTCTCGGATCTTTGGCTCGAGGTGGACACTTATTTTAGTCTCTCAGACATTGTCTGTGTCCCCAAAATTGTCGACTTCTGTATCATTCAGGTTGGGTTTGGGTTTTTCTTCGAAGTGAATTAACTCCTTACTAATCTCTTCGAAGGCTTCATCCTCATCATCATATTCTGATTCGTAATTACAATCTACTTCTTGAACTAATATTTCGGAATCGTATTGATTTTTAAGACTGGGCTAAGGATTCCTTATGCATGCCATGTCATTAGAACCAGCGTAAAAAGAACTGCATAGAAAAGAAAAGAAAACAAAAAGGGAAACTATCAGGAATGATGAAGAAAGGGAAATTGTATTTCATTGAATGATAAAAGATAACAAGGTTTGCACACTCAAACAAACTGAAAAAAAAAATGAAATCAGGATTACAACCCTGGAATAATCCGTACAAACTTAAAGGAAAATCAAAGCAAACTACCAAGACTCCTTCCGAGTAGGGAGAGGGGTAGCCTTCCAATTATTAAGCTTTGTTTTTGGCCCGAAAAATTACACTTCCGCGTTGCTAGAACCTTCTCCAATTTCCACCATGTTCACACTGTCGAACAACTTCTCAAATCTTTCAATTAACTCCTTGTCAGGATCAATCACAGAACTGGGAATTGTTGTTACTAGGCGACTCCTCGTACTGGACTTAACAAATGATCTAGAAAGACGTGGGACCGGCTTTGGAAGGACCCATGCCCTCTGTTTCAATTTCCTAGCTCTTTTTATGTCTGCGGCTGTGGGCTTGAATCCCAGACCAAATGTTCCCAAGTTTTCAGGAAGAGACAAGGGCTGTATGATGCCTTGCAGAGCTGATCCCAAACCCTTTTCCTGGTACAAAACCATTCTTCAGCATTTCATACGCTACCATGACTGATGCGGCGGTTATCTTTGGATTTGGGATACACTTCCCTTCTGGAACATTCTCGACTGACATTGCGTCAGAAACTTGGTAGATCCAAGGTCCCTTGTCATCTTCCATTTCAATGAAAAATTATCTTCGTCGTGCACAACTATTTTTTGTCTATCCCATTCAAACTTGACCATCTGATGGAGTGTTAATGGTACTGCTTTAGCGGCATGAATACACGGTCGCCCTAATAGCAAATTGTAGGAAACAGCTATATCCAGCACTTGGAATTCCATTGTAAATTCTACTGGACCTATAGTCAGCTCCAACATTATGTCCCCGACGGAGTCTTTGTCCCCGCCGTCAAATCCCCGCACATAGATACTGTTCTTATGGATCCTCTCATCTTCTACTTTCAGCTTGCTTAGAGTGGAGAGAGGACAGATGTTCGCACTTGAACCATTGTCAATCAATACCCGGGTAACCATGGAATCCTCACATTTCACTGTAAGGTAAAGGGCTTTGTTATGCTCAGTACCCTCTACGGGCAATTCATCATCGGAAAAAGTGACTCTATTTACTTCAAAAATCTTGTTGGCTATCTTTTCCAGATGGTTTACCGAGATCTTGTCGGGGACATGGGCCTCATTCAAGATTTTCATCAGCGACTGACGGTGCTCATCTGAATGGATTAGCAATGAGAGCAATGAGATCTGAGCAGGTGTTTTCCTCAACAGCTCTACAACAGAATAGTCATGCACTTTCATTTTCCTCAAAAATTCCTCTGCCTCTTCTTTAGTTACAGCTTTCTTTACCGGCGTTGGATTATCTTTAGCTCTTCTTAACTCCTCGGGAGTGAAACACCTTCCTGAGCGAGTCAAACCTTGTGCTTCACAAACTTCTTCTTTGATTTCTTTCCCTTTGTAAATCACTGTCACCCGTTCATAATTCCAAGGAACAACCTTGTTGTTGATCACTGGAAGCTGAGTTACTGGTTTTATAATAACAGGCTCTGTGCGAGCACCCTTCACGACCACAATCGGTTTACTTGCAACCCCTGGTACTACCACTTTAGCTTTCTCTGGTTTCACTGCAACAGTGCTTGACGACCCTTTCTCGGCTACCACAGCTGGGTTATTGTCTACCCTTTCAACTGGACCACTGACTTCCCACTGGTTACCTTCTCCTTTGAACTGGTTTCGCTGGAACGGATCATCATTACCGTCTACGAGGGTTTATTAGGCTCCTCTCCTTTGTGTACCAACTCAATCATATGGGTCTCATGGTAAGCTGGCAGTGGATTATGATTGATATTTGGTGCTTTTGGGGCCTGGACCTCGATCTGATGAGTATCAATAAGCTCTTGCACAGCTGTTTTCAGTTTCCAACACTTCTCTGTATCATGCCCAGGGGCCCCTAAACAGTACTCACAACTCACCGAGTGGTCAAGATTTCTAGGAGGGGGATTTGGCATTTTAGGCTCAATTGGATTCAGCACGCCCAACTGCCTCAACCTATAGAAAAGACTGGTATACGATTCCCCCAGTGGAGTGAAAGTCTTTTGCTTCTGTAACCTCTCATTCTTGAAGGCTTGACTTGGTCAGAAACCCGTTCCGGGGGGATTTCTATAGGCTCTTGGGGGTGGATATGTGTTTTGTGGAGCTGGGTATAGATTTTGTGGAGCCGGCGCACGCCATTGTGTGTGTGCCGAGGTTTGGGTATAGGTTTGTGCCTGATGGACAGAAAAATGGGGATCTGGCGGTAAGTAGTATTGTTGTGGAGGGCTATATGGAGTGTGGAGGTAATTTTGGTTGTAGGGTCGGGGTTGGTTATTGTAGGGTGATGGGCCTCTAGATCTGAACCAGGATCCGGACTCAATTGTCGCAACATCTTCTTTCTTCTTTTTCCCAAGTACACCCCCAGTGCCATTTTGGATGGCCTGGGTGGTTGCCTTGATTGTTGAATAACTCATGATCTTGTTGGACTTAAGTCCCTCCTCGACCATGCCTCCCATTTTTACAACCTCATTAAAAGACTTGCCGATTGCGGACACCAAATGACCAAAGTAGGTCGGCTCTAAAGCCTGCAAAAAGTAATCAACCATCTCGCTCTCTTTCATTGGGGGATCTACCCTTGCTGCCTGCTCCCTCCATCGGAAACCATATTCTCTGAAGCTTTCACTGTGCTTCTTCTCCAGTTTAGTCAAGGACATTCGGTCTGGAACGATCTCAAGATTATACTGGAAGTGACAAGCGAACGCTTGTGCAGATCATCCCATGTGTACCATCTTCCGTGATCTTGGCGGGTGTACCATTCCAATGCTGATCCACTCAAACTTTGAATGAAGTAAGCCATTAAAAATTCATCTTTTCCTCCGGCTCCCCTCATCTTACTGCAAAAACCTCTTAAGTGTGCTACTGGATCACCGTGCCCATTGTATAGATCAAACTTGGGCATCTTGAAACCTGGCGGCAATTGCACATTTGGAAACAGACATAGGTCCTTGTAGGCCACACTTACTTGACCTCCTAATCCTCGCATGTCCCGGAATGACTGTTCTAGGCTCTTAACTTTCCTGAACATCTCCTTATGTTTGGGATTTTTGGCTGGTCTCTTAGCTTCTCTCGGGAGATCAGAACGTGAATTATAGGGGTAGGTTTCGGGAGCTTTGAAGGTGGGCTCTGGGAGGGTAGTACTGGTTGTCCTGAGCTTGGAACATAGGCTCACTCGAGGATCTATGGAGTGCAGCTGGTGGAGATGCCACAAAGACAGGGGTGACTGGCGGAGAGGGGTATGGAATTGATTTTGGTAGTGGAGCTTGTGGCATATGAGAAGTAGTGCCATGGTAATGTTGGTAAATGGGAAATCTTGGATTGATGGCAGGATGATCCTAAGCCTGAGCCGGTGGTGCGGTGGAAGCAGGGTTAGCAGGGTAAGCTGGGGGTGATTGTCCTTTAGACCAGCCTGATACATCTCGGCCATCTATTGCTTAAGTTTGAGCATCTCCTCTTTCATTTTACTGACGTCCAACTCCTCTACCTCAACACTTGTGTCGACATCCGGGATAGACATGATTTCTGGTATTGGTCCTTTTGATCTGGTTTGGTAATGATAATGTGCCAGTATCCTCTAGATAAACTAACTGCTTGAATTCTCTACAAAACAACAAACTTGTTAGTTTTTAGAGTTTAACACATATGCAATTACACGTTGGGATGCAATGCACCTAGGCAATTAACCATTTTCTATCATGCATTTGCTTCGGTTGCGTGCGTCATTCCGGCTTCTCATAATTGTGCCCCTTCTTTTAAGCTTCCTTTATTCTATCCTCCTTTATTTATTTTTCATTTCCCCCTTTTCTTTTTAGTGGTGGTCGAATCCTATAGAGATTTCCTACGTATCATGTCCGCGCATGAATCAGACCGTGCGTAGTTCTAGCAGATAAGTGCACAAGTAAACAGCTCTAAAAAACAAATGCTTCCATTACAAAACTCAAAACTAAAAAATTCCAAAAGACTAATAGATTCTGATGCAAAGACAAAATACAGACTCCGAAAATAAGCTATCATACTCCAACAAAAGGAAATACAGAACAGAAAGAACATACAAACTCAACATGACTGACAGACTTTAACCGAAACGGAAATACAGACTTTATGAGAAATCATGAATACATCAATGCTCCTGGTGCCCGCGGGACATCATTCGGTCTCGCCGCGGGCCTATATGCAAGATCCCTTTGAAGTCGGTCCAAGTCACTCATTATCTGCTTAACAAATGTCATCACTGCTGCGAAGAAGGTAGTGCGAGTCATATCCTCACAAATCTGGCAGTTCATAACGACGTAGTCGGCGATGTTTCTAATTCTCTCTCTTATGATGTCTTTTTCTTGTAAACAACGCCACAATCTGCTAGGCCCTGGCTTCCAAAGTTTGGTCGGCCACATGATTTTGCTCCTGAAGTTGTTGCAAGTCTATTTCTAATTACGCCAAGGCCGTATAACAATGTTCCCTTTCAACCCTGAAGTCTTTTGCCTGTTTGATCATTTTGTTTTCTGTGGCGATGACCCTTTTCTTTAGCCCTGCAACCTCATTGTCATACTTTTCTTTCAGCTGCTTAACCAGACGTGCTCGTTCTGCCGAGTTTTTGGCCAATTGTTTTCGAGCCCTGGTTAATTCACTTTCTGTTTTGTTCATATCAAAATTATATTCGCCCACTTTCCGCCTCAGGTTATCTATAAGTTTTTCATCTTTGGCACTTCGAGCGGGGTTTTTTGCAGCTATTTTCATCTTTTGAATTTGGGCTCGAAGGGCCTCATTTTCTTTAGCTAGTTTCTTTTTCTCCCCCTCATCTGCGGCGGCCTGCAGATCTTTCTCAAACTGCAACTCTATGACTTGCTTCTCCAATCTGCCTATTGTGGCCCTGTACTCATGTTCTTTAGCCAACCAATCCCACTGTTCTTGCGACGCCCCGACGAACTCCTGGAGATGGGGTCTCTTGTCCGGCCTCCCAAACTTGATTTATCTCCTATACCAAGCAAGGTATCCCGGCGAAACTTCACCTTTGCACCGATCATGTACACATGTATTTGCCGTTAAGTATTGACACTCGCTCCAAATTTGGCGGACTGCTGCTTCGTGAAATTGTCCGTTAGGCCCGATCTCGACCACTTGGCCACTAAGATCTTCATCTTTCGGAACTATTTGGCATCTCCCCAACTGCCTCAAAACTCGATACGGGGCATAGGGCTGGATACTTCTGAGTCCCATCAAAAGGAAATGGGGTCCAGTGGCTGGCATATATATGATTTCATCTACAGCCAGCCATCCAAATGTCCACTCTATTTGGCTTGCAGTGACAGGACGGAGGCGCGCTATCCACTCTGTGACCCCTTCTGGCAAGCTGATTCCAACAACCCTCGTAGAAAATTCCTCTATGCATGTTTTCTTTGTCGACCCATAACTCATAAATTGAGGACGACGGCATAGGTGTTCGATCATCCACATCTGCAGCAACACGTTGCACCCCTCCAAAAAGTCTCCCCCGGCTTTGTAGGCTGTGAGAGCGCGAAAGATTTCAGCTACTATCATGGGTGCGAGGGTGCTGTTGGCCTGAGTAAACAAAGTGCTGACAACCCCGGCTGCTCGTATGTCAATATTCCCATCTTTTCTAGGAAACACCAAAAGTCCCAAAAAGACCACCATAAATGCAAAACATCTGTGTTCTTCCCACTTAAGGCGGTTTCCCTTGCTGCAGATTTTGTTTTCCGGCTTGTTGAACCCCCCTATATGACTATATCTATTGTATATAAACTGCAAAGTACAAAAACTAGCTGCCAAGTCTGGGTTGTGGACCTCCCTACTTATTTTCAAAGAGTCTAGGAACTTGTGCACGGCTATGGCCCTCAGAGCAATTAGGTACTGGTGTCTCAGAGGTACTTTGGGACCCCCAATATATCCGGCTATTTCTTCCAATGTTGGGGTAAGTTCAAAATCTGAGAAATGAAATACGTTGTGAGCCGGGTCCCAGAATGTGACCAATGCCTTTATGATATCCCCTCTGGGATTAATTTTCAGCAACCCAGCGAGGCTTCCCAAGTATAGATTGACCGTGTCTCGCCCTGATTTGCCCAAGTCATCCCACCACATGTGCAACTCCAAAGGGATCTTGTTCATAATTGTTACTGGTAAATTCTGGCTTGTGCTCATTCTACACATTTATTAAGGTGATTAATCATGTTTTACTCTATTTTGAATCAAAACTAACCCTTTTTCAGATTTTTTTTTTCTAAAACCAAAAGTCCAACTTTGCAAATACAGCCTTTCAGCACTTCCGGAGGGAGATTTTAAGGCTGTGCCTGCTAACTGGCCAAAAATTGGAAAAAGACCAAAGGTGGCTGTTTATGCGAAATCAGCCTTCCGGCGTCCCTTTCGGGAACATTCGGCTATTTTTTGATAAAAACGGCATCACCTTACCTATTTACAGTACAATAAATTATTATTATTATTTTTTTTCGTTTCGGGCAATTTTTGGCTAAAAGAAGTTGGACCCGATGAGGGTAGCCTACTTATCCCACACCCTGTGAGAATCAAACTAATGTAGTTCGGCAAATAAAACAAACTATTTTTTAAAACAAGATTCTTTTTTCATTTTATTGGCAAAATAAACAAACTATTTTTGAAAACAAATCTTTTTTCTTTTCCTTCTCCTTTTTTTTCTTTTTTTTTTTAAAAATTTCTCAAAAATTCGGCAGAGTTTCGGCACTATTTGGACATTGGTTTTTTTTTCAAAACAGGCGATTAACTCTCTTTAACCCTCATACTGCTATTTCTCTTTCCTCAAAATATTCAAAAGTCGGTCAGCATGCAAGTCCGAAGCAAATAAATGCACAAGTAGCAAGTAAGATGCATCAGGATGGTCTTTTTCATTTTTGGTACACTTGTCCTAGACAGACCCAACCCCTGTGTTGAGCATCCAAAGTCAAATGCACATGATGCACATAAACGTTCCTATTAGGGATCCGGCAAGAAGCTGAGTTATTCTAGGTTCAAAGCCTGGGTATTTGTTCTAGACTGTGTACCCGAGCGGACAACTCGAGCCGAGGAGGGGGCTACGTACCGGGAACCAAAAGGCCATCCGGCTTAGTAACTTGTCCGAGCCTCTTTCTTATTTCAAGGTATGACACTAACAGAATAGGGAGTCTCGACCAGCGAGCACATCCCCGAAGGTGAGAAGAGAAGGGTTTCGTAGCAGTTTATATACAGTTCAGATAATATCAAAGCGGTAAAAGCACCATTTAGCACATTAGGCCCAAACATGTAAAAATCAGATAATAAACAAAGCCAATTATAACAATTATTCCAAGCTCGAATTCTCGAACCCTGAACCAGAAGTTCTGGGTTCGGTCCCCAGCAGAGTCGCTAGGCTGTCACACCTCCTTTTTTCCTACACCCCGAAAAGGGTACAAGGGAGTTTTTTCCAACTTAAAGTTACAATCGAAACGGGATTCATTTATTATTAAAAATTCAGAGTTGCCACTTGGGATAATTTATGGTGTCCCAAGTCACCGGTTCAAATCCCGAATCGAGGAAAAGATTGACTCTGTTTTACAGTTCGCGAACACAAAAATCCGGGTAAGAATTCTGTTAACCCGGGAGAAGGTGTTAGGCATTCTCGGGTTCCGTGGTTCTAGCACGGTCGCTCAACTGCTATAATTGACCTATTATCTGATTTTAATACATGTTTTAGCCTATGGTTCAATTTTAACTTATTAACCGCTCTTATTCATTTTTAGAAAGATTGCAACGTCATTTAAAATATGTCTTGAACCACGTCACATAAATGCACCCGCGAGTCCATGACACATTTTATTTAATGTTGTTGGGATTTGGATTTGGGTTACATGAAATGCACACCCGAGTTTAGGAAGGTAATTTCAACTTATGCGCCTAAAGCAACTACGCATTTTTCAACTTTGCGAGGGCCATAGAAAATTCGCTAAATGACATGCCTCAAATTCTAAGGATTTAAAATTAATTAAATGAGGGCCATGAGTTTTGATGTTTTATTGTGGATGGAGTGGTATAAATTGATAAGTACAAAAGGCCTAAAGAAATGGGTTAGCTACATGTATATCACTGTAGCCTTTTGTTATAGCATACTACAATTCAGAAAGGTGAAGTTGGCATTTATGTGAAAATAACAAAAGACAAGTGCCAGCTTTGGGTTCATCTCCATATCATCTTCAAAAGACCGACTTTCATTTTCAAATTCTAGAAAGAAACTAACAAAATTTTATAACAAAATAATGAATCCTAAATGACCATATGAGCACAAAAAAAAAAGAAACCATGCTGAGAACTATTCGGATGAACCAGAAGGAACAAAACAAACATGGACATACAAAAATGCATTTTAAACTTGATTATAACAAAGAACACTTAAAGTAATTAATTTATTTAACACTATGCTAAAGAGAAAGTTGTAGTATCACCACTATAACTTCTACAGTACCATTTTGAAGCAGAGGAAGTTGAATCTTCACATGGTTAATTTAAGAAAATATGCAGCCAATAACATAAACTGAAGATAAGATCCTTCCACTAACGCAATCTATTTTTTTTTTACATCTTAATGTTGACAAATTGTTCAACTTCACATAATTTTTTAAATTTCAAAATATGAACAAGGTGCTACATGAGCTTGAAATCTAAATGTAAACAAGACAATACCTGTTGGTTACAAGTCATGAGCCAAGAAAAATAAAAATAAAAAAGTAAAAGAAAAAAGAAAAAAAAACGAGGCAGAGTCATGAACATATTAAAATAACGTTAACATTTACAAATCTCAATTCACTCAATCAAAGAAACATCATTCATGCGAACAGATTAAATACGAAAGAAACTTTATTAAAAGAACCAAATCAATTTGCTTCTGCTTCAATAAAGATGCTCCGACATTTTTTTAACTCAAGAGCTTGAATTACAGACCTACAAGAGAGTGAATTCAAATGAATAAAATCTGAAAGTTGTAGAGTCAATACAACAGCAACAACAAAATCTCTATCAACTCTTCTTCAAACCCAAGATTCAAGGCCCGAAATATTGAAAGAAAAATTTAATGAAAATTTTCAACCTAAATTTCTCTCCTCCCCCTCTCTTCTTTTTTTCTTCCTTTCTTCTAAAATTTTCTCTTCTATTTATAGCAACATTTTCGAGATTTTTCAGATTTTTTTTTAAAAAAATATTTTATTATTTTATTATTTTCTAATTAAAAGAAATCCCACTTACAAATTGCTTTTATTTTTTTTATAAAATGAAATCTCACCTTTCTTTACTTTTATTTTTAAATTCCAACTTTGATTACTTTTATCTTATTTAAAATCCCACTTTTTTTACTTTTTAAAAGAGAATTCCACTTATTTAACTTTTCTTAAAAAAACAATCCACTCTCTTTTGCTCTTCTTTTAAAAATGCTACTTTCTTTTACTTTAAATTTTTTAAATTTTTAGATACCTTTATATTTGTTTTTTAATTTCAACTTTCTTTTATTTTTTATTTTTTTAAAATTTCCACAAAACTTTACTTTTATTTTTTTAATTTTCTACTTTATTTTACTTTTTAAAAGAGAATTCCACTTACTTTTACTATTTTTTTATTCAATACTTCCCTTTTTGTTATTTTTAATCACTCCTAAAAATTAAAAAAAAAATTAATATTTTTTTGGAATTTTTTTATTATTTTAAAATAAAAATAAAAACAAAATAATATTAATAATAATAATTCACCTTTTAAATTTTGTATTTTTACCCTATAATAAAAAGTGTAACAAAGCTAAAAATTGTAGGTTAAAACCCCTAAAATATTTACATAGAAGAAGTGATAAAAAATTAAATATTATCAAAAATTAGGTGCTCACACTACCGATCCAATAAAAGTTTAGAAGTGTTACTTACCTCGAACAAGCTGAATCCAATACCGAGCAAGACTAAAAATACTCTAGAAATGCCATCCCGCGCGTACCGACCTCTGAACAGCTCAAAACTAGCCAAAAACAACTCAAGCATATCAAATAATGCATAAGGAAACAAACCCAATCGATAAAGATCGAATCTTTGATCAAAAGCCCAAAGTCAACCAAAAAGTCAAACACCGGGCTCGCACCTCGGAACCCGACAAAACTAACAAAATCCGAAAACCCATTCAATTACAAGTCCAACCATACTAATTTCACTCAAATCCAACTCCGAGTCGATGTTCAAAACTCAAAAATTCACTTTAGAAAAATTTAGACATCCCAATTTCTCTTTTGAAATAATAAAAAGCCAAAAATGAAGATAGATTCATGAAATATAATCAAAACCAAGTAGAAAATACTTACCCCAATTCATGTGGTGGAATCGCCTAAAATATCACCTCAATCCGAGCTCTATAGCTCAAAATATGTTAAAATATCTGAAACCTTCGAAATAGAGTGCTTTATACACTGTTCCAGATGTGCCCTTCGCGATCGTAGTCAAATCCTCGTGATCGCGATTACAAAAAGTTTCCAAGACAATTTTACCCTATGTGATCGCGGCCATTTCCCCGCGATCGCGATGAACAAACTTCCATTTAACTCTTCCCAAACTCTTTTCAGACAACTTATAGTGTATCAGCTATAACTTTTTGTATAAAACTCCAAATGACCAACGGTTTGATTTTCGGAAAATTAGAAACAAAGGGTTACAACTTTTATTTTTGGATCATCTCCAAATTCCTTATATATTACAAGATATAAGCTTCCAAACTCGGGTTAGTGATGGTAAACTTTTCCTATACGCGATCGCGAAAGGATTCACAGGCCCATTTTCCCATTTTACACTTTGCGATCGCAACCAATTCCACGTGATCACAATGCACACCCCTGTAGCCAAAAATCAGCAGCTAAAAATGGCCTAGAAATGGTCCGAAACTCACCCGAGCCACTCGGAACCCCGTCTGAATGTACCAACAAGTCCCAAAATATAACACGAACCTATTCGAGACCTCAAATTACACATAAAAATGTCAAGGCCATGAATCGTTGATCAATATCAATCTCTTAAGTTCAAAAACTGCAAACTTCGAACCAAGCGTCTCATTCAAGCCTAACTAATCCGGAACAAACCCAAATTTTGCATACAAGTTCCAAATGACATATCAAACCTATTTTAACTCACAGAATAACAATCTGAACCCAATAATATCAAAGTCAACTCTCGGTCAAACTTATGAACATTCCAAACCTTCACCAATGAGTGCCAAAACCTTTTAGAAATATCCAAATACATATCTGGGCATACGCCCAAGTCCAAAATCATCATCCGGACCTAACAGAACTATCAAATTTCCAATCCAAGGTCAAATATTCAAAGGTCAAACTTGACCAACTCTTTCAATTTAAAGCTTCTTAGTTTAGACTTATTCTTCCAAACTAATACTGAATCACACAAAAATCGAAAGCGACGATTCACATAAGTCATAATACATCAAATGAAGCTACTCAACATTTCAAATAGATGAATGGAAATCAAATGCTTAAAACAACCGGTCGGGTCGGTACAAAAAGTGAGGCTAAACCTCTAAATTTGTAGCCAAATAATCTGGGTTGAATAGGTGCAAAGATACCTTTTCATATGAGGTACCATTTAGAAAAAAAATTATATAACAGAAAACAGAAAATAAATTTGGTCCAAAAAATTATCAATCAATCATATCAATTGACCTAATCCGAATTCAAATCTGAATCCGAAGCCGAAGCCGAGCCAGCAAACAACAACAACGACGGGCCGAGGCACCACTTCTTCTTAAGACTTTAAGATCTAGAAGATGTGCTTCTCTATATAAGCATAAATATTTCTTTCCATTTTCCGATGAGGGACAAAGTGCATTAGTAAAGGAAACAACTTCAAACTTTTCGTTTCCCTCCAAATCTTTTTCCTCCATTTCCCATTCACATATCTTATCTAATTAGATAAAACCCAACACGTACCAATGGCAGGGGACAATGGTAAAGATGTCGTCGCTACCAACCAGAGCGATGGTAATGACAAAAACAAAAAAACGAAAGACCATTTCTCCGTACGATATAATGTCTAATGACATTCCATGAATTTTGATAACACATGTGGCTTTGAAGGGAGAAAACTATGATGAATGGGAAAGATCCATTAGGACCGCCTTGAGGGTCAGGAAGAAATCCAAATTTATTGAAATGATAAGTCTCTAGATCTTGATGATTGGTGGAACATCAACTCATTGTTGATTTCTTGAATTTGGAATGCTATTGAGCCTACTTTGAATTCGTCTATACCATACAAGGAAGTTGCTAAAGATTTATAAACTAATATTAAAGAATGTTTCTTGGTCCCTAACGGTCCAAGAATACATCAGTTGAAGGCTGAACTTGCTGAGTGCAAACAAAGCGGCATGAATTACTATGAAAAATTAACAAAATTTTGGGAAGATCTTGCTAATTTTGATCAAATATCGACTTGCATATGTTGGGTATCTAGAATTAGAAACCTCGTGGTGATGGTAACTCATGTGGATATGGTAGAGGACAACAACAACATCAGAGAGGTGGAATAAATGGAGGTCTGTAACGACCCGGCCGGTCGTTTTGAGAATTTAAGCTCTGTTCGGTGGCGTAAGGTCTTGAACAGCTTCATATTATGCGTATCGACTTGCGTGCATGGTTGAATTCAGTTACCGGATGATTCAGAGTCGAATTGGAAGAAGGAATCTAGTTTTGGAAGCTTAAGCGGTGAGAATTTGACCGGAATTTGACTTTTATGTAAACGGCTCCGGAATGAGGTTTGGATGATGTCAGCAGCTTCGTATGGTGATTTTGGACTTAGGCGCGCGTCTGGATTCGGATTTGGAGGTCCGTAGGGTAATTTGGAGCATTTCGGCGAAAGTTGGAAAAATTGAAGTTTGGAAAATGGAGAAGTTTGACCCATGGTTGACTTTTGTGATATCGGAGTCGGAATGCAGTTCCGAGAGTTGGAGCAGCTCCGTGATGTCATTTGGGACTTGTCTGCAAAATTTGGCGTCATTCCTAGTTGATTTGATTGGTTTCGACACGAATTTTCGAAGTCGGAAGATTTAAAAGTTCATAGTTTGATTCATAGCGCGATTTGCATTTTTGGCGTTGTTTGATATGATTTGAGACCCCGAGCGAGTCCATGTTAAGCTATAGAACTTGTTTGTGTGTCAAGACAAGGTCCGGGGACCTCGGGTGTGTTTTAGACGAGTTTCGAATGTTTTGCATGGTTTTGAACATGTCTGATTTTGGTATCTCGAACCTGCGACTTTGGAGCGCAGGTGCGGCTCCGCTTCTACGTGAGCCTGATCGCATCTGCAATCTTTGATGCCTGGAAGCTAGCTTGCTTCTGCGAATGCTGGAACGCAGGTGCGAAACCGCTTCTGCGGTTGATCTATCGCATCTGCGAAGGAGTCCGTTTCTGTGCTCCTGTTTTCCATATTTGGTAGGACTAGGATTTACTACTTGACTTATATATATATTCTTGTAAATCAATAGAAGAAGGCAAGCGTTTCTCTTCCACACTTGGCCACCGCGTGCTTGCGTGATTTGGCATTTTGAAAAATTATTTTATCGAATTATCTGGTGTGTTGCTTTATCGAATTGTATAGTTTGTTGCTTTATCGAATTCCAAGTAAATGCTAATTGCCTGCACCATTTTACTTCTTATTTTGGTATGCTAACTCTCATGCTTTAAGATTAATTCTCTGTAATAGGACGTGTTATCAAAATTCTGCATGTCAAAAGTATCAATATAGTTTGTTGTCAACTATTTAGCATATCTTGAAGGAATATTTTTGTAGTGTCCAATTGATATATGATAAGGAATATTTATGCAGTGTCTATTCGTTTATTTGTTTTATGAAGTATGATTTTTGTTATTTCTTTTCTAAAGAAAGGTTTAGCGGGTGGATAAATGGTTTGAGTGGTGCTTTTAATTTTTTTAAATGGTTAGATTGAAAAGAAAATGTCAAATATATCTTTAAAACATAGAGTAACTTTTCAATTACATAGGGCAAAACTAAATAACTTTTCAACTACAAAATAAAGTAAAATGACTTTCCTAATTAATTTACATAAGTCCAGTGACCTTGTGATAAGTCAAACTCTATTTATCTACCTTGTACGCCAAAGTATGAGCAACTTATACTATGAAATATGTTCAAAGATTCTATAGGATTCGAGAAAGTGATAGTTCTCCTTTTGAAAGAGCCAACACTAGATGTATAATTATTAATTCAATGCACCAGTCCTCCTCTTTAAAGCCTACTATAAGACAGAGAGGGTCACAAAGTCAAAAGAGAAGATTGTTTGTCATGTTTCCTTTTTACCATACAGCTTAGCTCAATGCTTTAGGATTATCTTCATCTTAATCTTACACTAGCTATTATTTTTTCACTTTCTAATCCACTTGATTACCGGCCAAATTATTCCAGTTTGGAGACTAAAGTACAAACAATACACCAACATTGCGACCGTCAAATCAGTCGGAAATCGGTCGGAAATCGTTTTTTGATCGATTTCCGACTGAAAAGTGTCAGTCGTAAGATATGTGGTCGCAATATATTTGCGACAGAATCGAAATTTGCAGCGGATTCAGTCGCAAATTAAAAAAATACGGGGACATTTGAATTTAAGCCATTTGCGACCGAATCAGTCGCTAAATTTGCGACCGATTCAGTTGCTGACATAAATTAAAATAAAAATACAAATTAAAAGTTCCGACCGATTCCGTCAAAAAATTTAAAAATAAAATTAATTAAAAATTAATTATTCCGACTGAAACAGTCGTAAATGTTGATTCTTAATTAATTAAAAATTAAATAAATTCTCCATTTGCGAGTGATTTAGTCGTAAATCTTAACTAAATTTTGTTAGAAAATTTCATTCTGCGACTGAATCAGTCGCAAATCTGGGTAATTCCTGTTGAAATTTGCGAGTGATTCAGTCGCAAATCTGGGCAGTTAAAGTAGAATCTTTTTGTATTTCTAATTACATCACCTGCCAATTAAAACAGCCAACCAAACACCTAACAAATTAACCAAAAACCTAATATAGCAATCCAAAATCCAATATTTACTACAAAACAAACAATAACATTTATAACAATTCAACCAACTAATCAAACAACCAACTATCAAACATGTCTCTAACTTCAACTCTAAAACATTAATAACTTATTCAGAATCAGTCTCCTCCTCGCACTCAGACTTCATTGCAGCTCCTTTCTTGCTTTTCTTTTTTAACAATTTTTGGATCAAAGCCTGAGTTGCTTGAAATTCTTGCGACATTTGATCCACTTTTTGACGCATAGCTTCCATGTCTTCTTGGAAAACTGATGCCCCAGTGAACAATGCTGCTGGTGGACGACTAGAGGACGACTGCACTCCAATCCCGTAGGCTCGACCTTTCTTTATTATTTTCACGCGAAATAAAGAAAAGAAAGTAAAAAAAGTAAGAAAACAAACAAGCAACTTTCAAATTAATACCAAAATAGATAATTACATAATATTTATATCTTTATTCACGTCACCAGCCGCCTGTGTCCAAATTGCGGTCATATCCTCCAAGGCCAGTTAAGTTCCTTCGGGCTGAGTTTGTAATTTTTATACTATTAGTCGTTTGCTAATATATTCAAAGACTTGCCATGATTTGATTTTTAAAATATGACTTGGTTTGTATTATTTCAGCCTGAATTAGATGTTTCGAATTCAAGCCTTGCGAATAAATTTTTTTTGGGTAACTAAACAATTTTATTACCAAGTAATATTTTACACACAGTTTTTTTCTATAGCTTGTTCTGGACATAAGCCCCAGACTAAGCTATTTCTTCTGTATCTCTATCCCTCCTAAACTTTCTATATATTTCAATGAACAATAGGATAGCAATTCAACTCTAGTAATCTTCCCTTCAGCCGTTGCTTCACATTGCCTCTACAGTGTAGATCCTGAACTAGTAGTCTAGTAATTGTTTCAACATTTCTTTGTGTTGCCTAGAAAACTCTTGCATTCCTCTCTTGCCATTTATAGTATATGCTCCCAGCTAGCATCATCTTGGATATTTCAGCATTTGCACTTCTTCCATGATAGTGTTGCTTAGCCCATTTCAGTTCATGCTCCCATGTCATCACCTGTCTATAGATCCTTAGCCATTCCAGTATAACAGTCCATATTTGTGTAGAGAATGAACATGTAAAGAAGAGATGATCAGTAGTCTCCACTTCTGTGTTGCATAGTGGACAAGTATCATCTTCTACATAGCCCCATTTTCTCAATCTGTCTCTTGTTTGGAGTCTCCTGTGAGCAGCCAGGAACATGATGAATATCCACTTAGGTAGTCCACTGTTGTTACAAATGAGTCTTCTCCATGAAACTTTGCTAAATTGTCCTCTTTGCTTCAGGTACATGGTTTTGATCGGGAATGTTTCCAGTCTAAGCACATCTTCCTCTGTATACCCAACTTCTTCAAAGTATTTCTTGGCTTTAAAAATCTTCTGAATCACCCAAGATGCTTGCTTTGGCTTATCTCCCCACCTTGGATTATATTTCTTATAGTACACATGGACCCATTGCACCCACATTTTGTCCTTCTTCTTGCATAGGTTCCACAATAGCTTGCATATGGCAGCTTTATTCCATAAGCCTATGTCCATCAAATTCAGTCCACCAGCTGCTTTAGGCCAATATAATCTGTCCCAAGATATGAGTGCTTTTCTTGTAGCCTCAACACTTCCCGTCCATAAGAATCTTCTACACATACTTTCAATCAAATGGATTAGTTTCTTGGGTAATAAGAATATCTGAGACCAATACACTTGGATGGAGAGCAACACACTTCTAATAAGTTGGACTCTTCCTGCATAGGATAGGAACTTAGTAGTCCAAGACTGAATTCTTCCTATCATTTTCTCAAGAAGTGGTTGACATTGCTGTACTGACATCCTTTTAGTACTCAAAGGTACCCCCAGTTATCTCACTAGAAGAAGCCCCTTAGAGAACCCCAACCTTTGCAAAATTTCCTGCTGAATATCATCTCTGACTCCTCCAAAATAGATTGAACTTTTTTCGGTGTTGGCCACTAATCCTGATGCCTGTGAAAACTCTTAGAAACATTGGTACAATAGCTTTACTGATATAGTATTTCCTTGACAGAATAACAGCAAAGCTGAGTTGAATTATGCTCATCTTGGCACACTTAGGGTGGAAGTTAAAATCTGGGTTCCTTTTTAATGCCTTAAGCAGTCTGGTAAAATACTCCATAGCCAATACAAATAAGTAAGGAGACAAAGGATCACCTTGTCTCAATCCCTTTTTAGCTTTGAAAGGTACTGAGTGCTGCCCATTTATAATGATGGAATATGAGACAGTTCTCACACATCTCATAATCCAATTCACAAACTTTCCTGGCATTTGCATACTCCTCAGCACTTGCTCCATGTAATTCCATTCAATAGAGTCGTAAGTTTTCTTCATATCCACTTTCAACATGCATCTAGGTGATATATCTTTTCTACCATATCCTTTAATAAGTTCATGGCTCATTATGATGTTATCATTAATCAATCTTCCCGAGACAAATGCAGATTGGCTTTTATCTACTATGTTTTCCATTATCTCTTGTAATCTATTAGTTAACACCTTCGAGATGATTTTATAGATGAGAGTGCAGCGAGAAATTGGTCTGAAATTAGTAACTCTAGATGGATTTGGTACCTTAGGGACCAGGGTCACTGTCGTACAATTGATAGGCTGGTGCAAATTATCTTTTGAGAAGAACTCCAGTACTGCTTTAGTTATCTTATCCCCAATCACAAGCCATGGTTTCTTGAAGAAGAGTGCATTGAATCCATCACATCCAGGTGCTTTGCTATCACTGATCCCCATTAGAGCCTTGTGTATTTCTTCCTTAGATACTGTTGTTGCCAATTGCAGCTGTTGTTGTCTATTTACCAGTGGATCTTCTCTCATGATCGCTGGATTAGTAGTAGGAAGTCTTTTAGCTGTTGATCCCAATAGTTGTTTATAGAACCCAATTACTTCCTCTTCAATCTCCTGATTTGTCTGTATTACTTCCCCATTGCTTCTTGTTATGCTCTTAATCTTGTTCTGGGAATCTACTCTTCATGCTTGCATAGAAGTAGGCAGTATTATCGTCACCCAACTTTAGCCATTTTACTCTCGATTTTTGCTTCATGATACTTTCCTCCACCCTCAGCCATTTCTCCAGTTGCATCTTTAATTCCTTTTCTGCTATAACCATGTTCTCAAGCTGTCCAAGACTTCTCATTTGTTCCTGCATTCTGCATAGTTGCTTCCTACAGTCTGCAATCTTATCTCCTACAACATTGTACTCTTTAGTATTTAATTCTTTCATCGCTTGTTTCACCTTTTTCAATCTATTCCATACATCTTTCATTACATTATCTTTATTACTTTCTTTCCATGCTCCATTGACTATCTTTAGGAAATCTTTATGTTCAGCTAGGTGATTTAAGAACCTGAAAGGCTTGGAGACTATCTCTTCCTTTTCTTCAAGTGTAATACTCAAAAGTGAACGATCAGAACATCCCGGATCCATTACCCATACATCTAGATAAGGCATTTTTAGCATCCACTCTGCATTAATCAGTATCTATCCTGCTATATGTGTGCCCATTTGTCCATGTGAAATTTCTTCCCTTAGTCCTCATTTCAACCAAACCAGTATCATTTATAAAGCTATTAAAGTCTCTCACCTCCACATCTTGTACATGATTACCAATTGGTCTATCCTTCCTAGATCTTATGGTATTATAATCACCCATGATTAACCATGGTATTTGTTGTCTATTGTTAATATTTACTAAGTCTCTCCATAGGTGTCTCCTATCATCCAGTATATGCAAGCCATAGACTGTAGTGAATTCAAACCTCATGTTCATGCATTTGATGTGAACTACAACATGAATAAACTGAGAAGACTTCCCCTTCACCTGACATTCTATTTTATTAGCATCCCATAACAGCCAAATTCTCCCTTTGCTGTTGTGCTCATAGTTTGCTAGCCAATGCCACCATGTAGTGATTTCCCTTATTATTTGTTCAGCCTTCTGCTCCTTTATTTTGTGTTCAAGTATTGCTATCATATTTACTTTATTGCTTCTTATGTACTTCTTGACCTCCTTCTGCCTAGGGACCTTATTCATCTCCCTAATGTTCCATGTTACCAGCTTCATACAGGAATGAATAAAGCCTGTAAATACCCTTCCTCCCCTGGTTGACTTTTTTTCCTACTCGAGCCTTCACCTAATTTCCTTGGATTTATTAGCTGCAGTCCAGATTCTGCCAGTATATTGAACTCATTTATGATGCTGATTGAGTCTTCCCCTGCTTTTTCCTTGCTTCGAGCTATTGATTTCCCTGTGGCTTTTCTCCAATTCTGCTCCTCCTCTCCTCTAGCTATCCTTGTAGGTGATTGAACAGGTTTACTGGTTTCCTCTTCACCCCTTATTACTTGACTACTTTTTGCAGGTGCTACATCTTTCTGCTCCACCTTGTCACTATTTCTATCTTTAGGTTGTCATTCCTGTTTCTGTTTTTGCTACTTAGGCTTAGCCTTCTGCATAGGTTTCTCCTCTTTACCACATCTGTGCCGAACTTTCATACAAACTTGACATAATTCCGGAATCCAGTCATAAGCTACTCCTTGGACAAACTCTCTTCCAGTTGGATCTGTCACCTTAATGGCCTTAGAAAGCTCTTTGATTACATCCATCTCAATTAGCACTCTAGCATATGTGATTCGATCCTTTTGAGTAGTACAAGCATCTGCATATAGTGGAACCCCTAAACCACTACTTATCCTGCTTAGAGACTTAGCTCCCCAACAGTTCAATGGAAGGTTAGGAAATTTTGCCCATACAGGTATAGTTTGCAGAACCTCCTTACTAAAATCAAACTTTTCTGACCAAGTTTCCTGATTATTGGTTTTGTACCCAATATATGCGGCCCTGAATACAATACTTCATCTCTGTCTTCTATGGAGTTAAATCTTACTACAAAATATCCCTCATTGTGATAGTAAACTTTTGGCTTAGTTGTAAAATTCCATACCGAGGCAATAAACCGTTCCATAGCTCCTATTGTTGGAGTTGTTCCAACAACATAAAGGATCAATGCTTGCTTCCATTTCCTTATCTCTTCCTCTACTTCTTCCTTACATAATTAAATTTTTTTGATTTGTACCCCTTATATTAATAGACCTATCTGATATGAATTCAAATTAGTCGAGCAAATAAAATTTCAATTATCGAATAATTCTGCCAAAATAAAAGAATTAGTAAATGTTTAAAGTTAGTGTCATCCCAGAGAAATGCGAGCTGGTAACTCATTCTTTCTCTTGTCTTGTCTGCAACTAATATATTATTTCTTGCGAATAAGTTAAGAGGAAAAACAAATTAGGCATATATGTCAGTTATACAGTAAACATGATAGAGGCTATTTCAGAGACAAAAGTTACCTTAGTATGTTTCAACATTAAGGTGATCAATTCAAATGGATGATAAGTATTTATAAGTAACAGCATTGATAAAAAAAAATTTAAAAAAAATTAAAATTAAAATATAGAGAAAAAAGAAGAAGAAAGTTTTTCTGCAGAAAATGTTAGTAATACTTACCAATTGAAGGCAATTTCTTCAAAAATAAAGATAGGAGGTAAATATACATAAGACTTAAACTCGTTAATATTATCTTTTTTCATTGGCATGAATATTATCATTTCACGCACATACTATCAACATAGGTTGTTTACAACAATAAAACATGAGACCAATAGAAAGTAAAGGAGTAAGTACAACGAAACTATAAAAAAAATATATCATAACCGGTTACACTAATAAGCTAAATTACAAATGATTGAGTGTAACGGGTGAGAGTTTATCTCTCTAGAAAACCAAACACACCTTATTCAAACAAACTTCCATCAACATATAAAATCTTTTCTGCTGATTACTAGACTCTGCAACATCCATGGAAAACTTCACAGAAACAAATAATTATGACTTAACATCTACAGAACCACCAGATATAGGAGTTATGCAAATAAAAGATAAAAAACAAACTTCTCCAAAACCATAACTGTAACTTCAAACAAACATCCACCAGAAATTCCTTTTATACAACAGAGCATGGAGCTACAAATTGACTTATTGGATGAAAGTCTCCACTGCAGTACAGACGATGACATATTTATACCTATTACGACTGAGGATAAATGTCATCTATACGCTCCCTGGAAGTACTCTATTATAGTAAAAGTATTTGGTAGGAAAATACTGCACCAAATACTCCAAAATAAATTGCTGGCCTTATGGAACCCATCTGAGGACATTCATCTTATTGATCTAGGCTCTAATTTCTTCCTCATAAATTTTCAAAAGGAAGAAAACATGCTTAAGGCATTACATGGAGGGCCATGGTTCGTTTTGAATCATTTCCTATCCGTTAGGCAATGGGAGCCAAATTTCATAGCTTCAGCAACCCAACTCACATACTCAGCAATATGGGTCCGCCTACCAGAGCTCCCTACTGAGTTTTACGATGAACAAATCTTATATAAGGTGGGTTCAAAATCGGGACAGCTGTTAAAGGTGGATGCTTGCACGTCTTCTACAACTAGGGGCAAGTATGCAAGAATATGTATAGAGGTACCGTTAGAGAAGCCGTTAAAGTCGCATGTTCTTATAGGCCACCATAGACAGAGCTTATTATATGAAGGACTGAACATACTATGCACAAGCTGTGGTCGATTTGGACATACGACTATAAGCTGTCTCTTTACACCACATACAACAAAGAATAATCCAAATCTAAATACTTCTACTACTCCACAGAAGGATACGGCCCAACAAACGGAGTGGAAAATAATTAGTTTCCCAAAAAAATCGACGCAGCATAACAACAATGGTAGAAACGCGACCAACTTTAGAGAGGAGCTGGGAACGGTGGAGCAAGGGCAACACTAGGAAGCAAGCTCGTCGACTATCAAAATTGGGCCTCTAAAATCCCACAAACAAACAAGAGACAAGGCTGAACCAAACGTACTCAATAACAAGTTTCACAAGTTAGAGGACTTAGACAACATGGATTTGGACAATATTAAATTGAAAGACCCAACTCCACGTCAGTAGCAACAACAGTGTATTGCATGCTACAGTAGCCTATAATCCTAGCCAACCCCAACTCCAACAAAAACCAAATAATGACTTTTCATGTGATAACCTTAAGGGCCTTTCACTACAAACAAATCAGATTCCTACTCAGTTAAATAAAGACCCTTTATTGCTATCCATCGTAGAACAACAACCCTCTTCTCTTGACCTTACTAAATCTGCACCTTCTACTGCACAACTAAACAAATATGCAGAGACCAACACTCCCACAAAACACAAACCTTGTTGTGCTGAGAAACTGGAACAACAATCAACTCTTTTATCTTCCTCGAAAGCGTATGCAGGGACCTCAACTTCCACATATCAACACCCCACTGATATACACGTCTCAGGCAAACACAATGGATCTTCCTCTAGAGTCTTGGCTAGAGATGGGATTATAGGGGTATGCTCTTGTGTTTACAATGGAATTGAACAATTAGGAGATTGTCCTTCTTGTGCAGAACCCATCGCATCTGGCAAAGATAGTTACAGAGGGAATGAGACTAAGGATGGATGGGTATGCTCAACACCAATGGTACAACGCACAAACACCCCTCTTACTGGATCATCAGGCTTCAAGTTCGAATCCCCAACAGTGGAGTTACCCCATGTACTCACAGATACCAGTTCCAGCCACGACAAACCTACTGCTCTTTTACCCACCACATCACATGGGGCAGATTTATGCACCATGGTTCCAGCATCTCCACTCTTTCAATCCTCTCTCCTCATATGCCAGTCTAATAAGTCCTCTCGAGACACAGTCTCCCCCAGGCAGTCCACCACCACCTCCAACACCATCTCCCAACGAACTAGATGTGCAAACAAGGGAGGAGTTAGCAGAAATAATAGCGGAAATAAGGGAGACAAGGACAGAGTTCTTATGGTTAAAAGGGATACATCTTTACAATCTAAAGGAGCAATTTGCAAAAAAATTCATCCTAAAGTGTCCATTAGAGATGATCTCATACAGCATGAACTTCCGTGTCACAACGAATCGTGAGGCATGAAAATACTCGATGGTGATAATTCCAACTCTTCATCAGCTCCCACCACTGATGGATTCACAGGACCGGATGTCATCAACGTTTGTCAACCCGTTGATGCCTACTCCAACAGTCATACAAACAATGCCCTATATTATGAATATAATAGTTTGGAATTGTAGGGATCCCATAACCCGGAGTTCAGGAGGCAGTTTAGATCCCTACTAGACAACTATAGGCTAGTCCTAGCAATACTGCTTGAAACGCACATGCAGGACCATGAAAGACTTAGACAGGATTTTGGATTCACTAATATGGCGCAAGTGTCTGCAAATGGGCTTGAAGGAGGGTTAGTTGTAGTATGGAATGAGGCTGCAATTGGTGTTGAGGAGCTGAGGGTAACTGAGCAAGAAATTCATTGCCTCATCCAGGTAGGTCCCACTAACCCTAAATGGATATTATCTGCTATATATGCTAAGAATTTATGCCATGCACGAAATGAACTTTGGGAGAGTCTTATGGATTTGCATGATAATCTTAAGTACCCTTGGCTAATTGGAGGAGACTTTAATGATATTTTATATGCTAATGAAAAATTTGGGGGGCTTCCTGTTAATATTAGTAGGGCAGACAAATTTTCTAATTGTATTAACTACTGTAATTTAATAGATTTAGGGTTTAAAGATAGTAGATTTACTTGGACTAATAAAAGAAAAAAGGGCATACAATACTAGAAAGTCTAGATAGATTTTTGGCTAATTATGAATGGCTCAATCTGTATCCTGAGGCTACAGTGCAACATTTATCCCTTACTTATTCTGATCACTGTCCGTTATTACTTAGCTTAGATAATAGGAAACAACCACCTAGAAATATTTTCAGATTTGAAACTATTTGGGTATCACACCCACAATTCCATCAATTAGTTCAAACTGCTTGGCATGATAAGTCACCAATCTTAGAAACTATTACAAATTTTTAGAAGGTCCTCATAGATTGGAACCATAATACTTTTGGAAACATTTATAGTCGGAAGAGGAAAATACTAGCTAGACTTGCTGGAATCCAATCTTCTGTACACTACCCCACTAGCTATTTCCTTCAAATTTTAGAAGTACAATTGAATAATGAATTTAGTAATATACTTAGGTTAGAGGAGGACTTTTGGAAGCTTAAGTCAAGAGTGGCTTGGCTTAATGAAGGAGACGCTAATACAAAATTCTTCCATATGTCTACGTTGCAAAGACGTAGGAGAAATAGAATAACCTCTCTTAAAGATTCAGTTGGAAACTGGTTTTACGACCACCAAGCTATTCAGGATCACATACTCTCTTATTACAAAAATCTTTTTACAACTGACCACAATCAGTCTACTAATATTACTTTTAATTCAAATTTCAGTTCAGTTAGTAAGATGAATACTCAAATTCTACAAACACCTCTTGAGGATATTGAAATTGATCGTGCTATGTTTAGCTTTGGTCCTTACAAAGCACCGGGCCCGGATGGACTTCATCCCTTCTTTTATCAAAAGTTTTGGGCGGATGTCAGTAGTGTGAGCACGTGATTTTTGCCTTACGAAAACTACTCCAAAATAAATCAAAAAATAAAATAAATTTCTTTTACTGTGTAATTTTTGAATTTGCGTGGTGTTAAATATTTGTTTTATGTCCGTAAATGTTTACTTTGTCATAATAAAATGAAAATTAAAATAAAATACATGTTGCATGCATATAGGATTTAATTATGCATTTGAAAGATAATTTAAATAAAATCACAAAAAATATGCATTCGTTCTATTTTAAATATGTTACTGTGTGATTAGTGTTTTGACTATGTGTTAAATAGTTGTTATAAAGTAATTAATATTTTTGTGTAAGGTTAAAATTGTTTTATAATTTTTTATTAGGATTTTTTAATGATAAATAATAAAATAAAATAAGTTGTAAATAAAAAATTGGACCTGGATTAAAATCCAGGCCCAAATCAAATTACCCTCCCCACAGCCCAATCCAAATAGCCTGTCCGGTCCAATTTACACAAGCCAAAACGACAGCGTTTGGTCGCCCTCATCAAAGGCCGTTGGATCAAAGCCAACCAACGGCTGAGATCCCACAAACCTTAACCCATAGCCTTTACCCGACCCAATGACCCGATCCAGGCTGACCCTGAACTTAGACCAAACGACAACGTTTGGTTAAGTGGATTGATCTCAACCGTGAATCTTAATTGATCCAACGGATGAGATCAATCCACCCCACCCCTATTTAAGGATCAAACCCCTACTCCGGCCCCTAACTTAACACCCCCCCTTCTCTCACTGTTCATCGTCTTCCCAAAACACACCCCTAACCCTAGCCGCCCTAGAATCCCACCACCTGAAACCCGGCGGCATCAACGCCGCCGGTCACCAAAATAACACCCTAGACTCCTCACCACTTCCTCTACACAGATCTGACCTTAGTTTCCTTCGAATCAGACCCCAACTCTTCGAATATTAAATCGAAGGTGGGTCTGAAAACTCAAACCTTTCCAATGACTTCCAAAATAACACCATAGTACCCCCTAACATGCCTCGTTATGGATCTGAAGTTTGTTTGGCTCGAATCATTTTCGAGCTTCTCGAATCTTCTTTTGAAGATTCGGACCAAACAAGAACAAACTTAGATCTGTTCTAAACTGACGCCAAATGACCCCTAGGCTACCTTCACCCTTGTGTTATTGTTGGTTCCCCTCGAATCTAACCAGAAATGGTTAAACCCAAAATCGAACCTTCTGAAACCCTAAATTTTCCAACCTTGGCATCTTTTTCACTTCAAACGAAAGATTGAGGTTTAATCGACCTTAGTCAAAGTATTTTCAGTAGAAAATACTTCGACTAAGGTCTGTTTGATTTCAAACAAAGTCCAAATCCAAGTTGAGTTGAGTCCGGTTGAATTTGAAGGTTCAGAGGTAATTTTCTGTTTCTTATGTGTATTCTACATGTATTCTATGTTCGTTTCATTAGTTTGTTTAAATTTTTATACTTTTCTAGTTCATTCTGTTATAATGTCTCCTACCCGTCTATATGCTCAAAATATGAAATTGTTTCTGTTGTTCGTGATTATTTACAATGTGAGTAATCGACTCGATTAAGTTCGTCGATTAGTTATATTGTGAATACTCATTTATGATAATGCTAATGGAAACAGTCTGCTTCTATTGTTTTAGACTGATTATGGACAAATGTTGTAAATAGTCTACTGATTAATACTTGTTAATTAAATCATGTTTGTTTGCAAATCAGTAAATTCAAATGTATGATGTGTATATATTGTTTTCTGAACAGGGCATTGTCAGTATATTGACAATGCTCCTGTGTATGTTTGATCTTGATTCAATGTTTAAGTCCAGTCTAAATTGTTATAATGATTTCATTGATATGTTGTTATGATGTTAGTTCTGAATTCAGTGTGATTTTACAAAGGTTGGTTAAATACAATTGTATTAGGAGGTTAATCCTAGGAATGGTTATAACTGTTAAAACATACTTTAAAATCTATTTTGTAATAGATTCTGACTTTAGTTTAAAGGCTGTAAATACAATAGGATTTCAGGTTTATTTTGGATTGAAACAGTAGGGTAATGTGATAGTGTGCTTATAATGGAATGATAGTGGCTATAATTTAAGTAATAATGGGGAACAAAAGATAATGGGGCTGCTGAAAATTAGGATAAGGGCACTTAGATTTAAAGTATTCAAAAGCAGTTTTAATGGAAAACTTTCTGATTTTAAAAGGAGAAAAGGGTCCTGGCAGCACTAGAAGGTATAGGACAACCCTGTATAAATAGAGGGGGATTGGGACTGATTTAAGGGAGCTCTTTCAGAAAGAAAAACAAGGAAAAAAGAGAGCTTTCAGACAGAATTTAAGGCAGATTTTAAGAGAGGAAAAAAGACAGATTTTAGCAGATTTTAAGAAGAAAATCAGGAGTTCAAAAGAAAATCTGATTTAGCAGATTTTAAGAGAGTGAAAAGTCAGATTTGAATATGGAAAGTCAAGCAGAAAAAAAAATGAAAATCTGAAGAGGAAAAAGAAACAGAAAAGAGACAAAAGAGAACAGTCACACACACACAGATACAACAGCAGAAACAGAAAATCAGAAAAATGGGAATTTGAAACTGAAAAGAAACTGAAATCTGAAATATTATTCTTTCGTTGAATCTGTTCAAATTTATTTAATTCCACTGTTCAGTTAAAATCTGAAGTTTCTTTAAAAAATAATGTACTGTGCATCTGGTTTCTTCGGGTCGTATTATTGCTCAAATCTGTGGAACTACTGCTATTCTGCTGAATTTGTTACTGCTGCTACTGCTGAAATTTTAACTCCTTCTTCCTTCATTGCCAGGTACACATCTTTTAAACTTATGTTGTGATGGGTTTCAACATGACAATAAATAAAGTTTGAGTTGTAATATTACTTTCTATTCATTTGAGCTCTTTAGCTCAAAATTCAGTTTTGTTTCTTGATCAAATAAGTAGTATATGTTGACAGGATGACTGTAAGATAAATGTCCTTTATTGAAGACTGTATAAGTATTGTAACAAGGTTAATTTCTAAATTTTTATTAAAGTATAGTTATGATTGAATTGTTAAGATAGGGAATATGGCATGAAGTTGGCTATTAGTTAAATCCTATGACATTATTAGTCAGGTATAGAGTATTCTGAAATATCAAGAAAATGCATGGTTAGTGTACGCCTGATTGTTTGGTTGTGGATAAAGGTTTGATGTTGTTAGTTGAATAAAGAGTAGTATAAAAATGTCAAAAACCATATTGCTAGTTTATTCTAATACCTGATTTAGTTATGGATTGAATGATGTGGAGTTATACGTTCATATATGGCATGATAACAGGTATATATATAACCATTAATGGATGATGAGTTGATTATGATGTTAAAATGCTATGAATGTTTTAGACGTACATCTATATTGCATGTAAGGCAATATTATTAATCGATTTATAATTCCCTTTCTTATCAATTTGATGCCTATCTACTATCGTAAATAAATTAATTTCGCCTATTAGATTAAAACAAGTATATGAGAATGAGATGAGATATATAAACACGAATCGCAACACTTTATATCAAGGGTAAGTAGAAATAAAACTTGCACTAAATAGAAATAATAAAAGTTCTTGAAAAATATTCTTCCCTTTATAAATCATTTTTAGTTTCATATACAATTCATTATTGGGCATATGGATATATATGTTGTATTTGCCGAAAATAGTGTTAATCATATTTTTACTCTTTTCTTTGAATTTGAATAGTCTGGCTGAATATAATTTATATCCGGAAATTATAATCGACGGGCAACATTTAATAAATTGCAAATTCTTTTTCAAGAATTCAAGGGTATCTTAAATGGAGATTTCTCATGATATAATAAATAATTTGAGGGAAAAGGCCATAATACTATTAACAAAGATTTTGCGCAATCAGGGATGCGTTCGCGCACCCTGATTATATTAAAAAAAAAACAAATTCGGATTATGCGTACACGCAATTTCGAGCGAATATTTTAATAAAAAGGATTTCTCCGCGGATGTCAAAATAATTTCATATAACCCGAGGTGTGCAGTTCATTGTCTAAATAAAAAAGGTGATGATGTTTCTGATTTTATTTTAAATTTCGAACATATATTTTTTTTTATAAAAACTATAACATGGACAATTTTATTGTGTACACGTACGCGTGGCACGATCTCCGGTAATTATAGAAAGTATATAATACGAATATACGTACGCGTAATTCGTTCATATAATTGTAAACAATAAGTAAAAAGCGGTAGTAAAATCATGCAATAAAAACGTATTTAGTAAAAATCAAGATAATTAAGCCAATAATAAAAACAGTTAAGCGACCGTGCTAGAACCACGGAATTCGGAAATGCCTAACACCTTCTTCCGGATTAACAGAATTCCTTACTCAGGATTTCTGGTTCGCAGAATAACAAACAGAGTCATATTCTCCTCGATTCAGGGATTAAAAAATTGGTGACTTGGGACGCCTTAAAATTCCCAGGTGGAGACTCTGAAATAATTAAATAAATCCCGTTTCGACTGTCCTTCAATTGGAGAAAACTCCCCACGCGCCCCGCGGGCGCGGTAAAAAGGAGGTGCGACAGCTCTGGCGACTCTGCTGGGGACTTAGAAATTAACCCAGAACCACTGGTTCTGGGTTCAAAGAATTCGAGCTTTAAATAACTGTGATAATTGGCTTTATTTACTATATGATTTTCAACTGTTTATATGCTTAACATGCTAAATATTTTTTTTACCGCTTTAATATTATTTGGATTGTGAATATATACAACTGCTACGAAACCTCATTCTTTCTGAGTCTTCTAAATTTATGGTGTACACGTGCGCGTGACCCACCTTTCTGTTAAAGTCATACCAAATAAGACGGAGTTGGAACAAGTAACTAGGCCGGGTAGACTTTCGTGCTCCCGGTACGTTGCCCCCGCTTCGGCTCAAACTGTCCGTTTGGGTAAGCCAGGTTTAGAACAATCAACCTCAGGTTTTTCCTAGAATAACTCAGCCATGAACCGGATCCCTAGTAGGAACGTCTATTTGCATCATGTACATTTGTCCTTGGAGACTCAACACAAGGGTTGGGTCTGTCTAGGACAGGTGAACCCGAAACAAAAAGACCATCTTGATGCATCCTACTTGCTACCTGTGCATTCATTTGCCTCGAACATGCTTGTTGACCAGCTTAAATGAAATCATGGTGAGAAGAGAGGAATAAAATAGGTTGTTTTAAAAATTTCAAAAAAAAAATAGTTTTGAAATCTTGAAATAAAAAGCGTTTAATAAAAAAAATATAAAATTTTGAAAATGATTTTTTTTTTATTTTCAAAATGAGTCTTGACTTTATTAAATTAAATTTCAGATACAAAATGAGCACCACACAAAGCCCCTCATCCACGAGTACAGAAGAATTTCTATTTCAGCTTCAAATGTGGTGGTATGATTTAGGCGAAGACGGTCAAAAATGGGTCGTCAAACATTTGGGAAATCTCACGGATATTATGAAGGTTAAACCCCGTGATGATTTGATTGCGGCATTAGTAACTTTTTGGGACCCTGCTCATAATGTCTTTCGTTTCTCTGACTTCGAGCTTACTCCTACATTAGAGGAAATAGCTGGATATGCTGGTTTTGACGGAAGTCTAAGAAATCAAAGCCTGATATTCACAAAGGCTCCTTCGGTACCTCGATTCTTCGGTCTTCTGAACATCGGCAGTCAAATTAGGAAAAGCAATGTCATCAATGGATGTTGTTCCTTCAACTTTTTGTATTCAAGGTTCGGAAAGTCAGATGGGTTCGAAATTCATGAGAAAGGCCTTACTAACAAGCAAAACAAAGACATCTGGCAGATTCACCATCGCTTTGCCTTCATGGTGGCTTTTCTAGGAATCATGATCTTCCCAAACAAAGAGCGAACAATTGATATTCGCACCGCGAAAGTTGTGCAAATCCTTACCACCAAAGAAAATCACACCCTTGTCCCCATCATTCTATCAGACATTTATCGGGCTTTGACTTTATGTAAATCAGGAGCAAAGGTCTTCGAAGGATGCAAAATTTTGTTGCAAATATGGGTGATGGAACATCTTCAACAACAGCCCAAGATCATACAGTATGGGTCAAACAATGATAATTGCATCGAGAGCTATGAGGAAAGAACAAAAAATTATCAGGCTCCAGAAGGGATAGAAGCATGGGTATCTCATCTAAAGGCTTTAACGGCAAATCAGATTGAATGGACTTTGGGATGGCTCCCGATGAGGGAAGTAATACACATGTCAACCTCAAATAGTTATCTACTACTATTGGGATTGAGAAGCATTCAGCCGTATGCGCCACTAAGAGTCCTAATGCAACTAGGAAGATATCAAGTAGTTCCTGATGATGAAGATTTGAGTATGCAAGTAATCGAATTACACCCAGAAGCCACTATTCCCGAGGCTCTACTTCAGCAGATGTGGAATGGATGTCGATACTTGAAAAGTGATACTCAAGTCCCAGACACTACAAAGGGTGAGATAAATCCTGGATATGCAAGGTGGTTTGAAAAACGGTCTCGCGTGGATGATGTACCAGAGCCTGAGCTAAGAAGGCCAACAAAAAGACCCCATGTTCAAAACTTCAATGATAAAATCCAAGAGCGGTTGATCTGGGGAGAAAAGGAAAAAGGGTACAAAGCAACTATCCATGCCCTAAAAGAAAATCTGAGAAGCCTCAGTTTGGAGAAAGATTTGCAAGCACAGGAAGCCGAAGGCGAGAAGAAGAGTCTAGCTTGTGAGAATGAAAATCTTCATGCTCGATTCCAAAAAATGAAAAGAGTTTCTGAAACACCAAAGAGGAGCTGGAAGGATCAAAAAACCATCGCCAATCTCTTTGAAAGAATGCAAGATTATGATTCCATTCTTGCGGAAAACGAAAGGGCATTGAGCAAAGCAAAAGAAAGGATCCAACAATTAAACGAAGAAGCTAGATCTAATAAGGAACTCCAAGATAGGCAATCCGAAAAAGACAGGGCACAATTCAAGAAGAAAAAAGACCATTGGATGCGATCAGAAGACCAGCTTCGTGCACAACTAGAAGAGGCAAGAAGATGCAACAGAGAACATCAACAAGCAGACCTCGACAGGGAAAGAGCGCAAGCAAGATTAGAGCAGGCCAGACTCCGATCTCTATTAGAATCAGCTCTAGATCGGGAAAATCGTGTCAGAGATATAGCCACCACTCGTCAGCAACAATTGCAGAACCAAGACCAACGTCTCCAAGATTTCAGGGCACAAATCCATGACCTGGCAGTCTACACTTCTCAAAGTTACGTAAACTGTCAAGGAATGGATTATGAAAGGTTTACAGAACATGCACCCACTTTTGCCCGTCATCTAGCATTGGAATTGGAAAGGATGTATCGTACGCTGGGAGGTCATCCAGGTCAAGCCCCACATTGAGCAAATAGTCTAATAATATATAACACAAGTGGAAAGTGGGGCGCGTTGTGAGATGTTAAGAATTGTATCTTTTATTTTGATTTCAGTGTGTGTGTTTCAAGCCATTTTCTTACAAAGTTTTCAAATTTAATGTTTGCTCATTTTTGAATAATGTGTTTGCCTCATGTCCGAACTACGCAAGGTCTGATTCATGTAAGGGCATGATACGTAGGCAATCTCTATAAGATTCGACCACCACGATAAAAGATATATATAATAAATAGAAGTGAATAACAATAAAAATTTCAAGAAAGCTGGGACGACACAAGCAGCTGAGCAAATGCATAATAGAAAGGGATTATTTGTTTAGGAGCATTGCATTTCAACGTGTGATTATATATGTGTTAAACTCTCAAAACTAACAAGTTTGTTCATTTCCAGAATTCAAGCAGTTAGTTTCTCTAAAGAGTATACTGGCATATTATCATTATCACACAAGATCAAAAGGACCAATACCCGAAAGTATGTCTATCCCAGATGTTGACACAGGTATGGAGCTAGAGGAGATGGATGTCGGGAAAATGAAAGAAGAGATGTTTAAACTCAAGCAGCAAATGGCTGAGATGTACCAAGCCTGGTCAACAGGACAGTTACCCCCATCTCACCCGAATAACCCTGCTCCATCAATGACCCAAACTCAAGATAATATTACAACTGAATTATCCCCAAATTTCCCCATTTACCAGCACTACCGAGGCACCACCTCTCAGACAACACAGTCTCCGCCTCCGAAACCAGTTCCATACTTACCTCCACCTATGACTCCTGTTTTCGTAGCACCTCCCCCTACTACATTTCACAAATTTCCTAGTGAGCCTACATTCCAGGCCCAGGACAACCAATATTACACCCCGGAGCCCACCCTCAAAGCCTTCGAAATTAATTCAACTGCTCCTCGTTTTGATCTCCCAACCGAAATTGAAAAGCTAGCCAAAAATGCTGAACAAGAAGAGATATTCAGGAAGGTCAAGAGTTTAGAACAATCGTTCAGAGACATGCGAGGATTAGGTGGGCAAGTCAGTGTAGCATACAAAGATCTGTGCTTATTCCCCAATGTACAATTACCAGTTGGCTTCAAGATGCCCAAATTTGACCTATACAACGGGCACGGCGACCCAGTAGCCCACTTAAGGGGTTTCTGTAGCAAGATGTGAGGAGCTAGGGGAAAGGATGAATTATTGATGGCTTACTTCAGTCAAAGTTTAAGCAGATCAGCTTTGGAGTGGTATACACGCCAGGACCATGGGAGATGGTACACTTGGGATGACCTGGCACAGGCATTCGCATACCATTTCCAATACAATCTGGAAATCATCCCAGATCGATTATCTTTGACAAAATTCGAGAAGAAACACAATGAAAGTTTCAGAGAGTATGGTTTCCGGTGGAGAGAACAGGCAGCACGAGTGGATCCTCCTATGAAGGAGAGTGAAATGGTAGACTACTTCCTCCAAGCCTTGGAACCAACTTACTATGCCCATCTAGTTTCAGCGGTTGGGAAATCATTCAACGAAGTGGTGAAGATGGGAGGTATGGTGGAAGAAGGCCTCAAAACAAATAAAATTATGAGTTATTCAGCAATTAAGGCAACTACTCAAGCTATTCAAGGCGGGGTAGGAGGAATCGGAAGAAAGAAGAGGGAGGAAGCAGC
Source organism: Nicotiana tabacum (assembly GCF_000715075.1). Taxonomy (NCBI): domain Eukaryota; kingdom Viridiplantae; phylum Streptophyta; class Magnoliopsida; order Solanales; family Solanaceae; genus Nicotiana; species Nicotiana tabacum. The sequence goes on along the minus strand of NC_134087.1, from coordinate 139,481,016 downwards.
GGTAGTTGATTCAGGAATTTGGTCGGGACCCAGAGGTTCACCGCTTTACTATAATCAACAACGACCTCGCCAATCAGCTTACCACCATGATTCATCCCAACACTACTATCACCCTTCAGAGCCTCATTTTTCCATTAACCATGCTCAAGCATACAATCAGCCACCTGTTCACACCAATTGGCGTGCTCCTGCCACACCAAGTACTTACCCAAGAGCCTATCCCGGACCAGGTTTCAGGCCTAGACCAGCATTCAGGGGAGAAAGGGAACAGAAAAAGAAAACTTACACTCCATTGGGGGAGTCTTACACCAGTCTGTTCCACAGGCTGAGACAGCTAGACATGCTAAGACCCATACAATCCAAGCTACCCAATCCTCCTCCAAAGAATCTGGATTACACCATTTGCTGCGAGTATTGCTCCGGTGCACCAGGCCATGATACGGAGAAATGCTGGCATTTGAAAAATGCAATACAAGAGCTGATTGATACTAATAAAATCGAGGTTCAAACCCCCGAAGCTCCCAATATCAATAGAAATCCAATGCCAGCCCATCAAGAGGCCAATATGATAGAAATCATACAAGCTGATGGGGAGACAAAGAAGCCGTCACAAACTATCATGTTGATCAAGTCTCATGAAGCCAAACCAGATAAGCAGTTAACAGAGGAGAAGCCGGTACCTAAACAGAGCAGAAATGGCGATGAATCATCTGTGGTAGACAAGGAGGGATCATCGAGCAAAGTTGCCCCAAAACAAGAAAGGCCGAAAGTGATAGTACCAGGGATTGCTAACAAACCCATTGTATTCGTGGAAGGAGCCCGTACAGATCGGGTCATCATCACACTTGTGACCCAGCTGCCAGTCATCAACAACAAAGCCATCCCATGGAACTATGAACGGGTGATTGTAATGTACAAGGGAAAAGAAGTCAAGGAAGAAGTGTGTGAGGTGCAAGGCTTGACTCGTTCGGGAAGATGTTTTACGCCCGAAGAGTTAAGAAAAACTAAAAATAATCTAACACCAATAAAGAGAGCTGTGACGGAAGAAGAGGCGGAAGAGTTTTTAAGAAAAATGAAACTCCATGACTATTCTGTTGTGGATCAATTGAAGAAGACACCCGCTCAAATTTCATTGTTGTCATTACTGATCCATTCAGAGGAGCACCGTCTGGCTTTGATGAAAATCCTGAATGAGGCTCATGTTCCTGAAAAAATCTCTGTAAATCATTTGGGAAGAATAGCCAACAGAATCTTTGAGGCAAACAGAATTACATTTTCTGATGATGAATTGCCTATGGAAGGTACCGAGCACAACAGAGCTCTTTACCTCACCGTGAAATGTAAAAACTCCATAGTAACCCGGGTATTGGTTGACAATGGGTCAAGTGTAAACATCTGCCCTCTCTCCACTTTAAGCAAATTGAAGATCAAAGAAGAGAGGATCCAGAAAAATAGTATTTGCGTACGGGGGTTTGATGGTGGAAGCAGAGATTCATATGGCGACATAGTGTTGGAACTAACAATAGGGCTAGTTGAATTCACAATGGAATTTCAAGTGTTGGACATAACTGTTTTTTACAACTTGTTGTTGGGTCGACCATGGATCCATGCTGCTAAAGCAGTCCCGTCAACACTACATCAGGCTGTCAAGTTTGAATGGGATCATCAAGAAATAGGTGTGCATGGGGAATAAAGTTTAAATGCTCACAGCAGTACCATTGTACCGGTCGAGGGAACAGAAAATGACCAGGGACCATGGGTATAACAAATATCCGACATAGTGTCGGTAGAGAAAATTCCAGAGGGGAAATACCTTCCGAATCCAAAGATATCCTCTGCATCATTCATGATAGCTTATGAAATGTTAAAGAATGGTTTATACCCGGCAAAGGTCTGGGCTTATCTTTGCAAGGAATTATACAACCAGTATCTCTCCCCGAGAACTGAGGAACATTCGGTTTGGGGTTCATACCCACCATAAATGACCTGATAAAGGCCAGAAAGTTGAAACATAAGGCATGGGATCTTCCAAAACCAGTCCCACATCTGTCAAAGTCTTTTGTCAAGACCGGTGCTAAAAATCGCCCGATAACAACAATTCCTAAATCCGGGTCAATCCTGAGGAGGAATTAATTGAAAGATTCGAGAAATTGTTTGATGATGTGAATATGTTGGAAGAAGGAGAAGGGTGTAGCGACGCAGAAGTTCAATTCATTGGGCCAGAAACAAAGCTTAATAATTGGAAAGCCACTCCTCTCCCCATTCGAAAGGAGTCTTGGTAGTTTATTTTGATTTTCTTTCAAGTTTGTTTGGGTTACTTCAGGGTTGTAATCCCAAAGCTTATCTTACAGTTTGTTTGAAGTGTGCAAACCTTGTTATCTTTCATCATCCAATAAAAAGCAGTTCCCTTTTTATTACCATTCCTGATAGTTTTCTTTTCTTTTTCTTTTTTATGTACAGTTCTTTTTACGCTGGCTCTAGTGATATGGCATGCATGAGGAATCCTCACCCCAGTCTTAAAAATCAATCTGGTTCCGAAGTAATAATTCAAGAAATATATTGTGATTATGAATCAGAATATGATGAAGATGAGGTTTTTGAAGAGATTAGTAAAGAGTTAATTCACTTTGAGGAAAAAATCAAACCTAACTTGAGTGATACCGAAGAAATCAATATAGGGGACACGAGTAATATCCGGGAAACTAAAATAAGTGTCCATCTCGAACCAAAGATCCGAGAAGAGTTAATTAAAGCACTCATAGAATTCAAAGATGTTTTTGCATGGTCGTATGACGACATGCCGGGCCTGAGCACTGATTTAGTGGTTCACAAATTGCCCACCGATCCAACAATACCTCCTGTCAAGCAGAGGCTGAGAAAATTCAAACCTGACATGAGTGTGAGAATTAAGGAAGAAATCACCAAACAATTGGAAGCAAAGGTCATTCGAGTCACTCGATATCCTGTTTGGTTAGCTAATATCGTTCCTGTACCAAAGAAAGACGGAAAAATTAGAGTATGTGTCGACTACCGCAATCTCAACAAAGCAAGTCCAAAGGATAATTTCCCATTACCCAATATCCATATTTTGATCGACAATTGTGCCAAGCATGATATAGGATCTTTCGTGGATTGTTATGTCGGGTATCATCAAATCCTAATGGATGAAGAAGATGCAGAAAAGACGGCATTCATCACACCATGGGGAACTTATGGCTACCGGGTAATGCCATTCGGTTTGAAGAACGCCGGGGCAACCTACATGAGAGCGATGACCACAGTGTTTCATGATATGATACACAAAGAGATTGAGGTATCGTGGACGATGTGATCATAAAATCAAAGCATCAGGCCGACCATGTTGGGGATTTGAGGAAGTTCTTCTTAAGACTTCGCAGGTACAACCTCAAGCTTAACTCTGCCAAATGCGCATTTGGAGTTACATCTGGAAAGTTGCTAGGATTCATAGTCAGTCGACGAGGCATCGAGCTAGACCCATCAAAAATCAAAGCCATCCAAGAATTGCCACCTCCCAGGAACAAAACTGAAGTAATGAGTTTGTTGGGAAGGTTAAATTATATCAGCAGGTTTATTGCTCAGCTCACAACAACTTGTGAGCCAATTTTCAAATTGTTGAAAAAGGATGCTGCGGTCAAATGGACCAATGAGTGTCAAGAAGCGTTCGATAAAATAAAAGGGTATTTGTCGAACCCACCCGTGTTGGTCCCGCCAGAGCCAGGAAGACCTTTGATTCTTTACTTAACAGTTTTGGAAAATTTATTTGGTTGCGTATTGGGGCAACATGACCTCACTGGCAGAAAAGAACAGGCCATCTACTACCTTAGCAAGAAGTTCACAGCTTATGAGGTTAAGTATACTCATCTGGAAAAGACATGTTGCTCCCTAACATGGGTAGCTCAAAAATTGAAACACTATTTGTCATCCTACACTACTTACCTCATTTCTCGGTTGGATCCATTGAAATACATTTTTCAAAAGCCTATGCCAACGGGAAGACTTGCAAAGTGGCAGATATTGCTCACAGAATTTGACATCATCTATGTGACTCGAACTGCAATGAAGGCTCAAGCACTGGCCGATCATTTAGCCGAAAACCAGGTCGATGAGGAATACGAGCCGTTGAAAATTTATTTTCCTGATAAAGAAACAATGTATATCGACGAGGTGGAGCGAATTGAAAAACCTGGCTGGAAACTTTTCTTTGATGGAGCCGCTAACATGAAAGGAGTTGGGATAGGAGCCGTAATCATTTCTGAAACAGGGCATCACTATCCTGTTACGACTCAATTGCGATTTATTGCACCAATAATATGGCTGAATATGAAGCTTGCATTTTGAGGTTAAGGCTAGCCGCAGACATGGGTATCCGAGAAATCTTAGTCATGGGAGATTCAGATCTTTTGGTACATCAAATTCAAGGAGAATGGGAAACTCGAGACTTGAAGCTCATACCATACCAACAATGTCTACATGATCTTTGTCAGCGTTTTCAATCTGTGGAGTTCCAACATATTCCAAGAATCCATAATGAGGTTGCCGATGCATTGGCTACCCTGGCATCAATGTTGCATCATCCGGACAAAGTTTATGTAGATCCGATACATATTCAAGTCCACGATCAGCACGCTTATTGCAATATGGTCGAAGAAGAATTTGATGGTGAACCATGGTTCCACGACATCAAGGAGTATATCAGGATGGGGATATATCCCGCACAAGCCTCAGGAGATCAAAAGAGGACCATTAGGCGATTGGCAAATGGATTCTTCTTAAGCGGAGGAGTTTTGTATAAAAGAACACCAGATCTTGGATTATTAAGATGCATAGATACCAGACAAGCTACAGCCGTCATGTCTGAAGTACATTCGGGAGTTTGCGGACCCCACATGAGTGGATATGTATTAGCAAAGAAGATCCTTCGTGCTGGTTACTATTGGCTTACCATGGAGCGAGATTGTATCAGTTTTGTGCGCAAGTGTCATCAATGCCAAATACACGGAGATTTGATTCATTCTCCACCATCTGAGTTGCACACAATGTCGGCACCATGGCCCTTCGTTGCCTGGGGCATGGATGTGATTGGACCGATTGAGCCGACAGCATCCAATGGGCACAGGTTCATTCTGGTAGCTATTGATTATTTTACCAAATGGGTTGAGGCCAAGACATTCAAATCAGTGACCAAGAAAGCCGTGGTCGATTTTTTCCACTCAAATATCATATGTCGATTCGGAATCCCAAAAGTGATCATCATAGATAACGGTGCTAATCTTAACAGCAACTTAATGAAGGAAGTATGTCAACAGTTTAAGATTACACACCGCAACTCTACCCCATATCGGCCCAAGGCGAATGGAGCAGTAGAGGTAGCTAACAAAAACATAAAGAAGATACTTCGGAAAATGGTAGAAGGTTCAAAACAATGGCATGAAAAATTACCATTTGCATTATTGGGATATCGCACTACTGTTCGCACTTCAGTAGGAGAAACTCCTTATTTGTTGGTATATGGCACTGAAGTAGTAATTCCAGCAGAAGTTGAGATTCCTTCCCTTCGGATCATCGCCGAAGCAAAGATTGATGATGATGAGTGGGTCAAAACCCGTCTGGAACAGTTAAACTTGATTGATGAAAAACGATTGACCTCAGTATGTCATGGTCAATTATATCAAAGAAGAATAGCAAGAGCATACAACAAAAAGGTGCGTCCACGGAAGTTTGAAGTGGGTCAGCATGTGCTGAAACGTATTCTTCCACATCAGGTTGAGGCGAAAGGCAAATTTGCCCTGAATTGGGAAGGACCATTCATTGTGACCAGAGTATTATCAAATGGTGCACTATGCTTAACAGACATTGAAGGCAAGTGCATAGACATGGCGATCAATTCTGACGCGGTAAAGAGATATTATGCATAACTTTTTGAATGTTTATATTTAGCATTATTTCAAAGATTGAAATGACAAAGGCAATTTGTTCTGCTATCCAAACACTATACCCTTTGTTTACAAGGGTATCAAAAGTGGATCAACAATGTCAGGAGAGACATATGATCACGGCTAAAAGGGTTTGAAGGAAAACATACAGAGGGAAATCCTATAGTCAAGGATCAATTACAAGGACAAAACGGTCTTTTTCAACCATTCCAAGGCAATAAAAAAGAGACGAAGAGAAGCCTCACCATCGGCAAGAATACCCCAGTTAACTACCCTGCTTTAAACTAACGAAGTTTTCTTTGATTTAAAACAGGGGCAAAGACAATATTTGTGTCAGGAAATACCTGGTAAAGAATTAAAGAAATCAGGCGTCCACCTGGAGAATGAGGATGAGAATTGAAGAAATCAGGCGTCCACCTGGAGAATGAGGATAAGAATTAAAGAAGTCAGGCATCCACCTGGAGAATGAGGATGAGAATTGAAGAAATCAGGCGTCCACCTGGAGAATGAGGATGAAGAAATTAGAAGAAGTCAGACATCCACCTGGAGAATGAGGATGAGAAAAGAAGAAGTCAGGCGTCCACCTGGAGAATGAGGATAAAAATTAAAAGAAGTCAGGCGTCCACCTGGAGAATAAGGATGAGAAAAGAAGAAATCAGGCGTCCACCTGGAGAATGAGGATGAAGAAATTAGAAGAAGTCAGGCATCCACCTGGAGAATGAGGATGAGAAAAGAAGAAGTCAGGCGTCCACCTGGAGAATGAGGATAAAAATTAAAAGAAGTCAAGCGTCCACCTGGAGAATAAGGATGAGAAAAGAAGAAATCAGGCGTCCACCTGGAGAATGAGGATGAAGAAATTAGAAGAAGTCAGGCATCCACCTGGAGAATGAGGATGAGAAAAGGAGAAGTCAGGCGTCCACCTGGAGAATGAGGATAAAAATTAAAAGAAGTCAGGCGTCCACCTGGAGAATGAGGATGAGAAAAGAAGAAGTCAAGCGTCCACCTGGAGAATGAGGATAAGAAAAGAAGAAGTCAGGCGTCCACCTGGAGAATGAGGATGAGAATTAAAGAAGTCAGGCGTCCACCTGGAGAATGAGGATAAGAATTAAAGAAGTCAGGCGTCCACCTGGAAAATGAGGATGAGAATCGAAGAAGTCAGGCGTCCACCTGGAGAATGAGGATGAAGAATTAAAGAAGTCAGGCGTCCACCTGGAGAATGAGGATGAAGAATTAAAGAAGTCAGGCGTCCACCTGGAGAATGAGGATGAAGAATTAAAGAAGTCAGGCGTCCACCTGGAAAATGAGGATGAGAATTGAAGAAATCAGGCGTCCACCTGAAGAATGAGGATGAGAGAAGAAGAAGTCAGGCGTCCACCTGGAGAATGAGGACAAAGAATTGAAGAAGTCAGGCGTCCACCTGGAGAATGAGGATGAAGAAAGAAAAGAAGCAGTCAGGCACCCACCTGGAGAACGAGGGAATGCAATTGAAGTGTTGAAGTCAAAAGCCCGTTCATATGAGAAAGGAGCACACTTAAAGTCAATAAAACAGAGGAGTCCAACAAAGTCCCCAACAGGAAACAACAAGAATCCTAAACAGATAAAGAATATATGGGACACAATGAAGAGGAAAACAGAATAAGCCAAATGCCCAAGAGTCACCAAGATATCAAGACAACAAGAAACGCAAGGGCATGATCTAGATAAGATTTTTATAATTCATGTACCATAGTCTAGTTTAGCTTTTTGTATTACCTCGGAAGTAAGGTGTAATAAGGAGGTCAGCAAGCAGTAAAAACAGCACGAAGCAGCAGTAACATCACAGTCCCACGGTAGTTCCAGCTACCCAAAACTTCCCGAACTACATTGACCTGATTCCTTTATAGCCAAGGATATGTAGGAAACCTTTGAAGCAGAGGTTCGGTAAAATCTTTCAAAAAAATGCTTCCCACGGAGTATTTGAACGGGCAAAAATCGCTCGTATCCGCTCACTTTATCTTTGCACGAAAACTCTTCGAGTTTCCGCACAAAGAGGGGCAGCTGTGAGCACGTGATTTTTGCCTTACGAAAACTACTCCAAAATAAATCAAAAAATAAAATAAATTTCTTTTACTGTGTAATTTTTGAATTTGCATGGTGTTAAATATTTGTTTTATGTCCGTAAATGTTTACTTTGTCATAATAAAATGAAAATTAAAATAAAATACATGTTGCATGCATATAGGATTTAATTATGCATTTGAAAGATAATTTAAATAAAATCACAAAAAATATGCATTCGTTCTATTTTAAATATGTTACTGTGTGATTAGTGTTTTGACTATGTGTTAAATAGTTGTTATAAAGTAATTAATATTTTTGTGTAAGGTTAAAATTGTTTTATAATTTTTTATTAGGATTTTTTAATGATAAATAATAAAATAAAATAAGTTGTAAATAAAAATTGGACCTGGATTAAAATCCAGGCCCAAATCAAATTACCCTCCCCACAGCCCAATCCAAATAGCCTGTCCGGTCCAATTTACACAAGCCAAAACGACAGCGTTTGGTCGCCCTCATCAAAGGCCGTTGGATCAAAGCCAACCAACGGCTGAGATCCCACAAACCTTAACCCATAGCCTTTACCCGACCCAATGACCCGATCCAGGCTGACCCTGAACTTAGACCAAACGACAACGTTTGGTTAAGTGGATTGATCTCAACCGTGAATCTTAATTGATCCAACGGATGAGATCAATCCACCCCACCCCTATTTAAGGATCAAACCCCTACCCCGGCCCCTAACTTAACACCCCCCCTCCTCTCACTGTTCATCGTCTTCCCAAACACACCCCTAACCCTAGCCGCCCTAGAATCCCACCGCCTGAAACCTGGCGGCATCAACGCCGCCGGTCACCAAAATAACACCCTAGACTCCTCACCACTTCCTCTACACAGATCTGACCTTAGTTTCCTTCGAATCATACCCCAACTCTTCGAATATTAAATCGAGGGTGGGTCTGAAAACTCAAACCTTTCCAATGACTTCCAAAATAACACCATAGTACCCCCTAGCATGCCTCGTTATGGATCTGAAGTTTGTTTGGCTCGAATCATTTCCGAGCTTCTCGAATCTTCTTTTGAAGATTCGGACCAAACAAGAACAAACTCAGATCTGTTCTAAACTGACGCCAAATGACCCCTAGGCTACCTTCACCCTTGTGTTATTGTTGGTTCCCCTCGAATCTAACCAGAAATGGTTAAACCCAAAATCGAACCTTCTGAAACCCTAAATTTTCCAACCTTGGCATCTTTTTCACTTCAGACGAAAGATTGAGGTTTAATCGACCTTAGTCAAAGTATTTTCAGTAGAAAATACTTCGACTAAGGTCTGTTTGATTTCAAACAAAGTCGAAATCTAAGTTGAGTTGAGTCCGGTTGAATTTGAAGGTTCAGAGGTAATTTTCTGTTTCTTATGTGTATTCTACATGTATTCTATGTTCGTTTCATTAGTTTGTTTAAATTTTTATACTTTTCTAGTTCATTCTGTTATACTGTCTCCTACCCGTCTATATGCTCAAAATATGAAATTGTTTCTGTTGTTCGTGATTATTTACAATGTGAGTAATCGACTCGATTAAGTTCGTCGATTAGTTATATTGTGAATTCTCATTTATGATAATGCTAATGGAAACAGTCTGCTTCTATTGTTTTAGACTGATTATGGACAAATGTTGTAAATAGTCTACTGATTAATACTTGTTAATTAAATCATGTTTGTTTGCAAATCAGTAAATTCAAATGTATGATGTGTATATATTGTTTTCTGAACAGGGCATTGTCAGTATATTGACAATGCTCCTGTGTATGTTTGATCTTGATTCAATGTTTAAGTCCAGTCTGAATTGTTATAATGATTTCATTGATATGTTGTTATGATGTTAGTTCTGAATTCAGTGTGATTTTACAAAGGTTGGTTAAATACAATTGTATTAGGAGGTTAATCCTAGGAATGGTTATAACTGTTAAAACATACTTTAAAATCTATTTTGTAACAGATTCTGACTTTAGTTTAAAGGCTGTAAATACAATAGGATTTCAGGTTTATTTTGGATTGAAACAGTAGGGTAATGTGATAGTGTGCTTATAATGGAATGATAGTGGCTATAATTTAAGTAATAATGGGGAACAAAAGATAATGGGGCTGCTGAAAATTAGGATAAGGGCACTTAGATTTAAAGTATTCAAAAGCAGTTTTAATGGAAAACTTTCTGATTTTAAAAGGAGAAAAGGGTCCTGGCAGCACTAGAAGGTATAGGACAACCCTGTATAAATAGAGGGGGATTGGGACTGATTTAAGGGAGCTCTTTCAGAAAGAAAAACAAGGAAAAAAGAGAGCTTTCAGACAGAATTTAAGGCAGATTTTAAGAGAGGAAAAAAGGCAGATTTTAGCAGATTTTAAGAAGAAAATCAGGAGTTCAAAAGAAAATCTGATTTAGCAGATTTTAAGAGAGTGAAAAGTCAGATTTGAATATGGAAAGTCAAGCAGAAAAAAAAAATGAAAATCTGAAGAGGAAAAAGAAACAGAAAAGAGACAAAAGAGAACAGTCACACACACACACAGATACAACAGCAGAAACAGAAAATCAGAAAAATGGGAATTTGAAACTTAAAAGAAACTGAAATCTGAAATATTATTCTTTCGTTGAATCTGTTCAAATTTATTTGATTCCACTGTTCAGTTAAAATCTGAAGTGTCTTTAAAAAATATTGTACTGTGCATCTGGTTTCCTCGGGTCGTATTATTGCTCAAATCTGTGGAACTACTGCTATTCTGCTGAATTTGTTACTGCTGCTACTGCTGAAATTTTAACTCTTTCTTCCTTCATTGCCAGGTACACATCTTTTAAACTTATGTTGTGATGGGTTTCAACATGACAATAAATAAAGTTTGAGTTGTAATATTACTTTCTATTCATTTGAGCTCTTTAGCTAAAAATTCAGTTTTGTTTCTTGATCAAATAAGTAGTATATGTTGAACAGGATGACTGTAAGATAAATGTCCTTTATTGAAGACTGTATAAGTGTTGTAACAAGGTTAATTTCTAAATTTTCATTAAAGTATAGTTATGATTGAATTGTTAAGATAGGGAATATGGCATGAAGTTGGCTATTAGTTAAGTCCTATGACATTATTAGTCAGGTATAGAGTATTCTGAAATATCAAGAAAATGCATGGTTAGTGTACGCCTGATTGTTTGGTTGTGGATAAAGGTTTGATGTTGTTAGTTGAATAAAGAGTAGTATAAAAATGTCAAAAACCATATTGCTAGTTTATTCTAATACCTGATTTAGTTATGGATTGAATGATGTGAGTTATACGTTCATATATGGCATGATAACAGGTATATATATAACCATTAATGGATGATGAGTTGATTATGATGTTAAAATGCTATGAATGTTTTAGACGTACATCTATATTGCATGTAAGGCAATATTATTAATCGATTTATAATTCCCTTTCTTATCAATTTGATGTCTATCTACTATCGTAAATAAATTAATTTCGCCTATTAGATTAAAACAAGTATATGAGAATGAGATGAGATATATAAGCACGAATCGCAACACTTTATATCAAGGGTAAGTAGAAATAAAACTTGCACTAAATAGAAATAATAAAAGTTCTTGAAAAATATTCTTCCCTTTATAAATCATTTTTAGTTTCATATACAATTCATTATTGGGCATATAGATATATATGTTGTATTTGCCGAAAATAGTGTTAATCATATTTTTACTCTTTTCTTTGAATTTGAATAGTCTGGCTGAATATAATTTATATCCGGAAATTATAATCGACGGGCAACATTAATAAATTGCAAATTCTTTTTCAAGAATTCAAGGGTATCTTAAATGGAGATTTCTCATGATATAATAAACAATTTGAGGGAAAAGGCCATAATACTATTAACAAAGATTTTGCGCAATCAGGGATGCGTTCGCGCACCCTGATTATATTTAAAAAAAAACAAATTCGGATTATGCGTACGCGCAATTTCGAGCGAATATTTTAATAAAAAGGATTTCTCCGCGGATGTCAAAATAATTTCATATAACCCGAGGTGTGCAGTTCATTGTCTAAATAAAAAGGGTGATGATGTTTCTGATTTTATTTTAAATTTCGAACATATATTTTTTTTTTATAAAAACTATAACATGGACAATTTTATTGTGTACACGTACGCGTGGCACGATCCCCGGTAATTATAGAAAGTATATAATACGAATATACGTACGCGTAATTCGTCCATATAATTGTAAACAATAAGTAAAAAGCGGTAGTAAAATCATGCAATAAAAACGTATTTAGTAAAAATCAAGATAATTAAGCCAATAATAAAAACAGTTAAGCGACCGTGCTAGAACCACGGAATTTGGAAATGCCTTCTTCCGGATTAACAGAATTCCTTACTCAGGATTTCTGGTTCGCAGAATAACAAACAGAGTCATATTCTCCTCGATTCAGGGATTAAAAAATTGGTGACTTGGGACGCCTTAAAATTCCCAGGTGGCGACTCTGAAATAATTAAATAAATCCCGTTTCGACTGTCCTTCAATTGGAGAAAACTCCCCACGCGCCCCGCGGGCGCGGTAAAAAGGAGGTGCGACAAGTAGTAGGTTAGGCAATTTTGCCATGATATTTTGAATCAAATGTAATACCTCATTCAATCAATCAGACTTACATATGCCTTGTTCCAAAAGTAAGGCAGGCTCAAGCAATTCACCAGTTTAGGCCTATTAGTCTGTGTAATACTACTTATAAACTAATTACAAAAATACTTGTCAATCGTCTTAAACCTATTATTTCTTTGATAATAGGGCCAACGCAAACTAGTTTTCAACAAGGAAAATGTGCTGCTGACAATGCAATAATAGTACAAGAAGCAATTAATCAGTTAGCAAAAATGAAAGGAAATAATAGTTACATATTACTCAAATTAGACTTGAAAAAAGCATTTGATAGATTGGAATGGTCGTTTATTAGGAAAACGCTTCAATATTTCAATATCCCACCAAATACTACTAAGCTTATCATGTCCTGTGTCACTACAACTTCCACTTCAATTCTTATCAATGAATCACATACAGAATTTTTTTGCCCATCGAGGGACATTAGACAGGGTGATCCTTTGTCACCATACTTATTTATAATGTGTATGGAGATGTTCTCGTGTAGTATTACTTTGTCTGTAGACTATCTTCAATGGCAACCACTTAAGGTAGCAAGAAAGGGTCCACAACTTTCACATCTATTCTTCGCTGATGATATAATTCTTTTTTCAAGAATTACTACTAAAAGTTGTAATACCATCATAGATGTGATTAATCATTTTAGCAAACATTCAGGCCAAAGAATAAATTTTGAGAAATCAAAATTATTCTTTTCAAAAAATAGCACGAATAGTGACAAGATATTAGCTATAGACTGTTTCCATATTAAGGAAGGAACAAATCTTGGACGCTATTTAGGTTTTTCAATGTTTCACACACGTCAAAAAAAGACGGACTTTCAATTTCTGTTAGATAACTTTAAAGTTAAATTAGCAGGATGGAAAACTAAGTTTCTTACAATGGCAGGACGATCTACTCTTATCAAATCTACTCTTAATAACTTGCCAAACCATATTATGCAATATATTCACATTCAAGTGTCAATTATAAAAAAGATGGAACAATATCAACGAAATATTTTATGGGGATCTACAACAACAAGAAAAAAGATTCACCTCGTTAAATGGGAAATGATAACCCAGCCAATTGAAAAGGGAGGTTTAGGTATTCAAAGTCTTCAACAAAAGAATACTGCTTTGCTATGTAGTTTAGCATGGAGGGCATTTCATTCGAATCAAAGTCTTTGGGCCAAAGTTTTAATTAATAAATATGTTCCTTTAAGTTCTGCCACCAATCACTCCACTATTTGGCGTAACATAGTAAAAGGTTGGAAATCTTGCCAAATAGGACTGCAGTGGCAAATTGGTACATGAAAGCATATAAAGTTCTGGGATGATACGTGGTTAAAGTCTGGCCTTACTGTTCGTTCGTTAATAAGTGGCCCTTTACCAAGTGCTCATCTTAATAATAATATAAGTTTAATATACAAGGGCAATAGTTGGAACTGGAATAACCTCCCTTTCCAATTCCCGGAGAAATTAAAAAATATAATTGAGACCACTTATATATCTAAGTACAAGTGCGAAGCTAACCATATCCTCTGGGCATTAACTAGGGATGGGAAATTTACGGTAAATTCAATCTATAAAGCCCTTCACAATGATCTTAATAATGACCATAATACTAATGTCCAATTCAAATGGATTTGGGACCTGCCAATACATCCGAAAATCAAATATTTTATTTGGTTACTTAACCACAACAAGCTACCAACCTTGCAATACCTACATCATCTTAACATCACTGATAATGCAGATTGCTCTTACTGTCACAAAGGAGAAGAATCCTTAAATCATTTGTTCCTTACATGTACGAATGCAAAAAATTTCTGGAATATGCTAGGCATGGGGAGTTATATAAATAGTCTGTTAACTTATAGCACACCCCAGGAGTGGTTAATTCCGCTACTAAATTATAGTCAGAAGAAATTTCCCTATAATTTAAATAGGCGCACTTACCTTCCATTAAGTCTTTGGAATATTTGGATAACTAGAAACAAAAATATGAATGAGGGCAGGCATGATCTCATTAATACAAATTTCACCACGCAACAAGCAATTGAATTCTGTTATCTAGCTGCCTCATTACATAAAATACAAAAAAATATTAGAGTACCACTGAAATGGATACCTCCGGAACCTAACATATACAAATTAAATACGGACGCAACACACTCACCACACCCTAATAGAAATGGAATTGGTGGAATAATTAGGGATCATGAGAGGAGTTGGATATTGGGTTTCTCAGGTACAGTCCTCTCTCAAGCGCCTATTACCACAGAAATACTTTCTTTATTACAGGGACTTATGTTCGCGGTTCAACACAATATAATACCAATTCAAATGGAAATTGATGCTGAAGAGGACTTAGCCTACTGAAGAATAATAATATACTACATGCTAATCTACTAAATGAAAGCAGACACCTTCTTAGATAGCTACATGATCCGCCAGTAAGCCATGTGTACAGAGAGCAAAATAGATTAGCTGATAGACTAGCAGATGCAGGAAGCTTTTTGACGGAAGGCTCTATTATGCAAATTTTTGCAGCACCACCACTTTTGGTTAGTAAGATATGGAATGAGGACAAGCTTGGAGTAACTACAACACGCTTGCTGCCACAATGTAGATATGACTTGGAAGTGCAACCTGCAGTGTGTGAAACTAGAATTATGGCAATAGTCATAAGGTTTTGGAATGTTGTTCTAGTAGCTTGCTTGCTAAAACTACAAACAATATAGCTAGTAGTAGTAATAGTTTACCTTTGGTCGTGCAATCTGAGCACGAAGCACTCTGTACGCATATGCTTGTTTAAATATAATATCTATCTTTACTACAAAAAAAAAGAAGGGGCGAAACTATAAGGGGTCGTCCAGTAGCGCATATAAGAATAGTGCGGAATAAGGTGTATTAGTAATGCAAAGATTAGTAATATATGGGTTAGTAATGCAAACATTAGTTATGCAGATATTATTTCTTATCACTGTTTGGTGTGATGTATTAAAAATTATAACACATTGCATACTTTTTAAGAAAAATAGTTGTTTACAAAAATGCCCTCCATATTCTCTAGCTTTAAGGGACTTTAAGGACAACTTTGTCTTTAACCATATTAATGCATGCATTAACAACCTTGATATTACTAATGTCATGTGCATTACTAATACACAGGTTAATACCAAGTATGATGTACAACTAATAATATCAGCATTAATTATACACAGGTTGAAAAAATGTACCAAACAAGATAATAGTAATGCACAGAGTTAATGTTTGCATTATTTTTTCTAATACCTCCTACCAAACGACCCCTAACAGTGAAAAAGGATGGCACTAGAAACCGAGCAGATGGTAGAGAGAGAGAGGTGATCAATTTCTATCTGTGAAATTGAATGGTCTTTTTTATAAAAATGTTTGTGTTTGTGTACAATTCAATACATTCATATACACAAATCATGGGGTCATTCTAGAAGTTGTGCCTTTAACAAACAGTATAACGAGGAGCAGCATGAATGAGTGGTAGGTAGAGGGGGTTGTCATCTTAATGGGTTTCTTTCTAACAGTAATCAGATTCATGGACAAAACACATGTTTCCAACCAGTAATATCCTAGGTTAGGTAGCTTATATTGTCAACGGAAATGTATTATAATCTTAATTGTACATTATAAAGAGCTCACCACTTTCCGATTCTTTTTTCAACAAGACAAAACATCATTATATGAAAAATCTCGAATTCAAACTTTGTTTCCTGACGTATTGCTTCTACTATTTGATATATAATTAGAAACCGTACTCATAAGAAAGCTTGAGATAATAAGTACTTAGATAATTTAATGTTTATGTGTAAATAAGCAACATATATCGTTAAGCAAATGCTCCTTTTTTTTTTCTTTTCCAGAAAAATAAAAAAGTTATAGTCCGTATAATTGACAAATTACTATCACACACAGCATTTAGTAAGCCAACTGAATTCCTCCAACAGTTAAGCAACACTTCAGAAAAAGTTGATGCCAGTGAGCACATTATGGGGTCATTTGTGCCGGTGGCGGCTCAACCCTAAAGCCAATAAAGCAGTGACTTTAGACCCCCAAAATATTAAGGCCCCAAATTTACTCAAATTATATATAGTATAAATGATTATGTATTTATTATTAGTGATAAATAAAATAGTTTTAATCCTTTGTTGTCAATTTTTAAAGTTTATACCAAAAAATTGTAGATTATTAAATTTGCATTTACTTCCTAATTTTTATTATTCTTTTTTGTTACCTCATGCATGGTGGATGAGCTCAACTTCTTAATTTGTCTATCTCACTTCAACTTGAATCAATTTTGTTTATAACTATGATTATGTAGAATCTTCTTCTATTCTTTAAGTGAATTTTTTTTAGACAATTTTTCAATCTTAAGCTAATGATATTATCAAAAAATTAGATATGAAAAAGCATTTCTTAACATCGAATGTCTTTTGAGGCCTCTTTTTGAATTTTTGCTTTAGGCCACATGCAATGTTGAGTCGCCTCTGATTTGTGCTAGGACCGAAAAAGATCAGGTGTCATGCGAAAGCTAGTAACACAAATCTTGAACGACGATAAATCAGACAACAAAAGAGAAATATATCAAAAGAGACACAAATATATAACGTGGTTTGGTCAACTGACCTACGTCCACGACGTAGATGAGCAATCCACTATAAAAAAGAGAGTACAAAATATCGAGAGAACAACCTCACGAAGAGGCAAACACAAGTGACATACTAACACTTGTCCCGTAGAGTTCTCCCCCTAAACATGACTCTCAAACTCCATATGGCTATATTGTGGATGCTATTGAATGAGAAGGACGGATCTTCAATTTATAGAACTCTAAACCTTTTCCTACAAGAAAATGGACTAGCTAAATATGGAAGAATTATATAATTTCTTTCTACAAAAAGGAAAATCCAATTATAGTAAATATTTTATCCTTTCCTTCGTGAAATAGTACAACCAAATATGGTAAGAAAATCTGGACAAACACCTAACAATTTGGTAGAGTGTATAATAATAGTGTTGAATAAAGTATATTAATTATGTTGATATTAATACACGTATTAGTTATACTGAGATTATATTTTATTGATGGTTTGATTTGATGTATTAAAAATTACATACATTGCATAATCTTTTTAAAAAATTTATTTATTTACAAAGATACCCTTCAAAATTTTTAGGAATATTTAGGGATAATTTGGTTTATACAGTTTGTGCAATTGCTGATCCAAGACGGTGTGTCCATGGAGCAATTGGCCTCACAAGAGAGGAAGAGGAAGATACTTTAATATCCAGAAAATGAATTACGGTTTTTTAGTATTTTTTAAAATATAATATTTTAATAGAAGAGATGATTAATTGAAAGAATTTAATATTAGAAAATGGGGTGGAAAAAAATTAGAAAAGGCAAAATTGTCAACTTGTATCTTATTTACATTAATGAAAAATAATTAAAAAGAATTTTAATCAAGCATAAAATTTGAAGGGGCAATCTTGTGTTTAACTAAGCTTATGCATGTATTAACTATACATAGGACAATATCATATAAGGTGTGTAACTAATGCTTGTATTAATTATACATAGGTTGAAAAAGTGTATCAAACAAGGTATTACTAATATGTAAAGTTAATGCATGCATTATTTTTTCTAATGCCCTCCACCAAATGACCTCTAAAAGTCTAGGTATAAAATTACACAAAAGGACAAAGTTTATGAATAACGCTATTAATTATCTTAAAATCATTGTTTCGTTTTTCATTAAACACAGGCAAAATTTGGTTTTTCCTGCATTGGAACCCTCCCTCCCTCCTAATGTAGCAATTCCACGCATACCGAAAGGCACCACTTGATTTTACTTTTTAATGAATTTATTTGGTACAAATTCGAATTAATTATGTAGCAAATTTTGAATATTAGATAATCTATACTATATTAAGAGTGGGAAGCCCTTAAGTTAAAAATTAAATTACTAAAATATCCCTCCATATTTACTAAACTAACATATTTAATTTAAATATTAAAAAACTACAAATAGATGCAAGTGACAGACGCCTACTTTTAACGACTAAGCAAGCAACGTTTCATGCTTCTTCTTTAAGATCACAACCTTTCCATACACAAGCCTCCATTTATAATCTATTTAACTATTCCCTATTTTTCGTGATTTTGTAAAGTCCTATTTATATGAATGGTAGGATAGATAATTTAAAGTTATGACTATGTTACTTCTTTCCCGAAATTGATATCAACTATGAGTTCAAAATTCAATTCTAAAGGTAGTATGATTGACCCAAACTATTAATTTGGATGTCTAAATGTTATGGAGTAGATCTAATTGCGTTTGTTGCTTTGCCCTTGAATTGGGATGTCAAACATGATTCTAAAAATGTTTCTTTGTTGCTTGTTTCATTGATCTTCTTTTCGTTTTCAGGAAGTATTGGAACATGGAACAGTAAAGTTCCTGGAACATATCATCGCATCTACTGTAACACTCTGTTATTTGAATATGTACCCTCCTTTTATTACTAAATCATCTTTAAGAAAATCTTTCTTAATATAATTTTGTTAACATGTCAATCCTAAAGTTCGAGATTGCTCCTTCTTCTTTTTTTGTAGCCTTAAAGGTAGTTTCTACACTAATTATTCTAAACAAGAATCTTTGTTTAAAGTCCTAAATTCTTAGATAAGGTAAAAATATAAAGAAAAAAATATGATTCACAAAAGTTTTCTTCATACCATTGCTTTTTGTGGGTCTGATTTATTTATTCTTTTGTTTCTCAGCACAAAAAATATATTCATGTGACTGATCAACAATAAAAGTATAATAACTCGAAGAGGTTTTGGTAAGACACAAAAGTTCAAGTCACAATGTAAATTTTAGTCTTATAATATTAGTTGACGAAGAGTAATGGCATTTTAAATTTGTATTATATTTTTTACTAATTTATATTATTTTTATAAATGACTTCAACTGCTAGTTAAAGTTTTTAAAAGGGGTAAAGATCCAACCAATATTTTCCCTAATTATGTAGAATAGTAGGATTTCTCTGAACCAAATATGAGCTACTATATTCTTATTTCCCAATTACTCTTCAATGCACAGAGAAGTTGGAATTATTTTTACTAACAACGCCATTAAGGAATCCAACAATGACGTTCCTATCCCAAAAAATTCAAAATGATTTGTATCCTTGGAAGACGGGAAAAATATAGTGACGGCACTATCTTGGTAAAACATTTAAGGAATTTATGAACTATTTTCACACATAATTATTTATAATTATTACTAATTTTAATTTCATACTTTTGTGAGGTAATTTGCATGTTAGTAATAGTGGTACTACTTTCAAGAGGAATATTAGTATAGACAAGAAGAGTCCTGTCATGACAGAACAACTGATTCAAATGAAATAAACATACACTGGGAATATCATCTATAAAGAAGTATTGGATAAGGTACTATTCATTACATGTTTGTACCGCATAAAATTAAAATAAATAAAATCATTTCACATATATCTAATTGAATTTTGATTGTTCAACTTCGTAGGTTTAGACTATATCAATCATCCTAATCTCGACATATTCTTTCTTGTACAACTATTTACTGAAAGTTTTGTTTAAATAATATTAATATCATTTTATAAAACAACATATTACATGACTCAATATGCTCGTGCAACGTGGGGATCTGGGAGTTTGTGGGTTGTAAAATATAGTGAAGGCATAGAATGTCATCTACGGAAAAATGTTCTTCATTTAAATGGAGTTGCTTTCTTAGGCAATAAAAAATACATTCCCTTCCCCCCTATTTAATGACAAACCCATGCTCTCCCCCAAATTATTATTATTATTATTATTATTATTATTATTATTATTGTTGTTGTTGTTGTTGTTGTTAGGTTGTACATCTTATTATTATTCTCTAATGTTGAGATTAACTTTAAATTTGAATGTTTAAGGAAATAGTCGGTTTGATCCTTTTGTTTTTTTAGGTTTCCATCCGATTCTAGGTACCAGTGTTGGAGCCCGACTATATCCGGATCCGTGCCTCGTAGGATCCCATTCGGGGAGAAGCACTCCCTACCAAGAATTTTTTCCATGCCCAGGGCTCGAACCCGAGACCTTTTGTTAAGAGAAGAGCATAGCAGTTCCATTGTACCACATCCTTTTTGTTTATCGTTTAAGGTTTCAATGGAAAATTATTTAATAACATTAATTATAAGAAATAATTGACTAAAGCAAATGAAAATATTGTCTTCTTGATTTTCTAAAGTGAGATATTTCAAACAAAGTCTCCGGAAAAAGAAAGAAAATTATGATATGCTGGGGAAAGAGTTAGGTGATTCAAAAGGTAAATATTCTTTGGGTGCACTTAAAAAAATTTATTTAGCAGTGAGCCAGTGACCCCTTTGGTAAATATAAATGATCGTCTGGGTGTAATATAATGCCCTAACAGATAATATAATGACACTAGATATCTTCCTATAAAGTGGGATATATCTTTAAAACACATTCACAACAACAACAAATTAAATACACGTCATATATCACTTTCTAATTTACAGGTAAAATGTAACGAATACTTTATATTTTTTGGGTTCCAGGAATTGAACTTAAATTTTCAAACTATTGCCTTTCAGGCCTGTATAAAGTCACTCAAATTACAAGACGTCATTATTTTCTGTTTTGGTGATTAAGAAATTTCAAGTGCTAGAAAATTCTACAACCTCACCGTTCTAATTTTTTTTTCTTTCTGGAATGGAAGCGTATGCATTGCTGATTTTGTGGACATGGTATAAGTAATGTTTTGGCATTTTCGAAAAGCATATAAATTAAAATGTTAATCATCCAAAATGGCTGAAGTCAATTGTGAGAAAAAAGAGGGCCAATGACGAAATGAGTGAGTTGACACATCCCTTTTGTTCTATACTGGTTTTGCATGATAGCCGACCCTTACTATGAAGTCAGCCACATGTTATCCTCCACAAATTGCTCCTACTACTATGACTACTTTATTTTCATTTACGACTCTTTCAAATTAATTTACTTATATATTTGTTTGTATTTGGAGGGGAGCTTGCGCTCATCGAAAAAAATTGTCTGTGTGATCAAGAGGTCACGATTTTAAGTTTTTACTGAAATTTAATGTGAGACTAAATTTGAATTGCTTAATCAACGGCTTCATGTTATTTGCAAAAATCTAGAACAATTTGGCCATCCGATGGGGGATGTGAGCAAAAAGAAAAAGAATTTAGTCTTTATCAAACTTTACACGCTAAATATAATTTGACTATGATTGTATAATACACAATCGGCCATAAAACTCAAAGATCCACAAATAGATATAATGCCGAGAAGATATTTATGTGCTTGATAAAGATGGGACTTTTACACTATACTATTCCTATAAAAGAAAAAGGAAAAAAAAGGTACCACGGCTGCATTGCTGTTTGGATACAGATACAATTCGCTTGTGAAAATCTCTCTTTACTGTTCCAAAAAAGTAAAAGGGTTGTTTGGTAGGAGGTATTAGAAAAAATAGTGCAAGTATTAATTTTATGCATTACTTTATTGTTTACACGAACCTATTATGATGATTAATGGAAAACTGAGACAACACATTAATACTATAGCTAAGAGACACAAATTTATCTAAAAAATATAATAATACATTCATTAATTTGGTGTAAATGAGTAATTTAATTTGTTGGTGAACATAGAGCCTCCACCATCGAACAACGGAACGTGGGTGGTGGAGCGTTTGATAGTTGAGTTTCTCTGAAAAGATTTTAATTAGGAAGCATGGGCTCCCACCACCAACTTTGTCTTTGAGCATTTGCATCTTTTACCTGAATTTTCCCTTTTGCTTCACCTCTTTTCGTTGCATAATAAGGTAAACAAAAGCACTTAATTTTGAAAATCTGTCACTTCAAAATTTAACTGTAAAAAGTACAGAGTACAGTCTCATGTTTTATGCTATGACAATGCAAGGATACAAACAAGTACTTGAACCGGAAATAATAAAGCAAAAGAGATTACTTGGTTATATATAGTTTCTGACAGAGAGAAAACAAAAAATTAGTAATAATGCACCTAGAGATATAACACAAAACAACAGATTTGAATTTTTGTGATGTCAGTGACAAGCTATCTTCTTCCTCATGGGGATCTGAGTTTCTTATTACAAAATCTCTCATCTTTTACCGAGGATCTTATTTCCAGACAATAGAAAAGGAAATGGGAACTAGCATTATATTATCGATTAATAGCCTGTTTGGCCAAGCTTCTTTTTTGTTAAAAGTGTTTTTTTTTTTTTGCAAAAAGTAAATTGAAGTGTTTGGTCAAGCTTTTGGAAGGGGAAAAAGTGTTTTTGAGGAGAAGCAGAAGCAATTTTGGAGAAGCAGAAAAAAGTAGCTTCTCTCCAAAAATACTTTTTTGAGAAACACTTTTGAGAAAAATACACTTAGAAGCAGTTTTTTAAAGCTTGGCCAAACACTAATTGCTGCTTAGAAGTGCTTTTCAAATTAATTAGTCAAACACAAACTGCTTCTCACCAAAAGCACTTCTCAAAATAAGCTGATTTTTGCAGCTTGGCCAAACGGGCTATAACTCTGCTCCAAATGGGACCACCCTTAGAGTTTCTTTCTTTCTTTCTTTTTTGTAACAATAATGTTTTGGTCCCATTTCGACTATTTCACTTATACTTATTATCTCTAACCAATATTGATATCGAGTAACTCTAGCTATTAGGAGTCCACCTCTAAAGTTTTGTAGGGATAGTAGCACGAATCTCATTTCATACCAATGACGAGATAGCTAGCTAGTACACCTTGACTATTTCACGAAGCTAAGGGGCATAAGGGGGTTCGGGGATCGTTTGAACCCCCTCCCCGAAAATTTACATGAGGTCAAAATTATTTTCTTATGTTCATAAATAGATGTTGAATCACCTTAGCTTCTTCGTGTGTTTACTCTTTATGTTTTCAGTTCTCTTAGTGAAATTCTGGTACCGACTTATTATCTCTCACCAACACTAATAATACCGAGTAACTCTGGCAACTAGGGGACCGCCATTAAAGTTTTATGGGGATAATAACAGAAATCTGATCAAGATCAATTGGAGATCAAATTTCTGTGGGTCGTACAAAGCCATGAAAACAAGTAAATGAGACAACTGTGCCGTGGGGGTGAATTTGATCTAGTTCTGATGCTTGTCTTCTCCTTTATTATGTGTGTAAATTCATTAGGGTAACCTGTAAACAGAGGACCATCCTACTCTATGTTTCTGTTTGGTGTTTTCAAAACATTCAGAGCCATAGTGTGGTCCTTCCCACTGTAAACTTGGATCATAAAATCATAGGTTAAAGTGATTTCTGTGCTACTGACATTACCTCGACTTAATGGTTCACTTTACCAGTACTTGTCTGGTGGAATTTGATGCCATTTCGCGAGTTTAATGAAGGGTATTGCTGCGATTTGGGCTTTATGCGCAACAATTTATGGGCTTGAAGGTCATTATAGGCTTGTAGTTAAAGATTTCCTTCCTAGAGAAAATGACACTGTATAACCGCTTTTAAATAATAGCCGAAATATATATATTTTTTGTATACATTCTGTATATATACACATCCATATCTAGTGTCTATGAGCCGAGGATCTACCGGAAACGGCCTCTCTACCCTCTCCGGGGTAGGGGTAAGGTCTGCGTACACTCTCCCTCCCCAGACCCCACTGGTGGGATTCTACTGGGTCGTTGTTGTGAACACGTGATTTTTGCCCTATATGAATTACTCCCATAAATTCAAAACAAAGCAATTTCTTTCAGTGTTTGCAATTTCGGGGATTTTCGTGGCATTTTCTGGTAATTGTTTGCATTTGTCTGTGCATTTTTATTTTATTTAATTAATGAAAATTACAAAAAAATATGTTGCATTTGCATTTAAGATTTAATTTTACATTTTTAGGATTAATTGACAAATTATTTTATAAAAATAGGAAAAAATCACAAAAATAGTTTATTTTGCACTTTTAATTTTAATTTTGAATATTGGTAGTTTTTCCTTTAATTTGGTTTTTAATTATTTGTAGTAGAAATTATTATGGTTAATTAATTTAATTTTGTAGGATAAATTGGTTTAGGATTTAATTTAGGTTTTAATTTTAATTTTGGGAAAAAAGAAAAAGATTTTTAAAAGAAAATGAATTGAATTAATGGAAAATTGGGAAAAATTGAAGAGATAGAATTGGGTTGCCTTCAGTTAAAAGTGCCCAGGCCCAAAGCCATTTTCCCCATACTCGCCCGTTTGACCCAGGCCCAGACCGTCCAACCCGGTCCAAACCCCCCAGTACCATACGATGCCGTTTCGGCAAGCTTGATCTGGCCGTTGATATCGCCTAATCCAACGGATCAGAACTGGGGGGGGGGGGCTTTAATATATATATGTCCAAACGCACCCTACCCCCTCATTTCATCGTTCCAACACCCCCGTCTATCAGAGAACCCAACCCTAACCCTAGTTGAGCCACCCCTAAATCCACCACCGTCCGGTGGCGGCGCCACCTCCAAACGCCACCAAAACAACACCCCATGACCCTCTCATTCCCCTCTTTCTAAATTCCGGACCAATTTCCTTCGAATCTGCCTGGAGCTCCGCGAATCTCGAATCTGAGGTCAACCCCAAAAGTTCAAAACCACTTTTTCGTCAATCCTAGTACATGCATGGTCAGAAGGCTCCGTTCTTCGAGTTTTGAATTTCGGATTCAAGCTTTGTTAGGGTTCTTGTCTCCGATGGGTTTCGAGTCTAAATCGGTAAGCTCTTTTCTTCTCTTATCTGCTTTTTTTTTTTGGATTGTCTTATTCTATTCTTCCTCCCCTTTTATTTAGCTTAATCTTCTTATACCAGTCTGGCTGGAACTCGACTAATCTCTCGAGTTTAGATTTGTCTTCCGATCATTGTCCTTCTCTTCTTCGGAAAGTTTTCTTTCTGATATCTTTAGTCCGTTGTGTCAATAGCATGGATAACTTTCTGATCTTGTTTTCTGTTTAGCCATCCAAGTTATTTTAAAATTAAGTTACTTTAACTGAGTCAAATCTTTGCCTAGTCATCGTTAATTGATCAGTAAGTTAGTAGATTTGCTTTGAAATCATTGCATGTTATCATGGCCTGCAGATTTTTCTTTTCAAATAGATAAGTGTTCGTCTGGGCTTTGGTTTGTCTTTGGTCCATTTGGCAAAAAGCAGCCCAAATTGGTTTGGGTTCTTGGGGTAAATTCAGCCGTGGGTAAATTTGACCCATGTCTCATTTGGGGTTTAAGGTAAATAACAGGGGTATGGGGGTTAGTTTGGGTAGTCTTAGTGAGGGAATCTACTTGTAACTGTTTGGGAAGCTTCTAGGAAGCTGGGGAGGGGACTACTTTGCAAAATCTGAATTTAAACCAAGGGTGTTTAAGCTAAAATGGAAACTAAAAAGGGACTGAATGGCAAAAACGTATCTCCTTGGGTCTGCCCTATTTGCTTGCCTATAAAGGCATCTCTTCATTGTCATTCAAGGAGGGTTCAGAAATAAGAGGAGAACAGTTCAGAAAAATAAAAAAAAACAGCTAAAATTTCATAAAAAATCACTATTCCATTGAAATTCTTTTGTGATTTCTGAGGTTCTCAATTTCTGAAACAATTTCTGACTCATCCGGGAAAAAATGGATTGAGTTTGGGTTTTAAAAGTCTGGTTTGAAGTTCGCTGTGGTTATTGCTCGATTGAAGCTGGCTTCTGGACTGTTGTGCATTATTTTTCTGTCTGAAAATTGTTTCTTCTGTTGTTGCTTCTTCTACCGCTCTCACCCATTTTTCCTTGTTTGATTGTTGCCATCAGGTACATATTCTTGGACTATACTAGACGCAAAACAAGTTTGAAGTATGAAATGAGAATGGGTGTTGAAACTTGAAAGCATGACATCAAATTCTTTGTTTATAATCTAGTTGTCTTTCTCTGAATTGCATAGTGTTACTTCCAGATTCATAGTATTTCTTAATCGTTCCCTAGTTTAATCTTTGATTTCCTGCCATTGTATTTAACCTTGGGCTGTTGAGATATGGATTTGACTTAGTTGAGCAATACGTGAGTTGTATGGTAACGTTTGATTCCAGGTTAATTTTATGGTTATTTGTTGTATTCTGGGTTCAAATGGCTTTAGAACTTCCAGATGCTGGGAGTTCTGTTGAAAAACTTTAAAGCTCAATGCAACTGCTTGAAAGCTATCTTTGGATTGTATTTACCCTGTTAAAGTCAGTACTTGAATTCTGCCCTCCCTGTCATCAGTATTTGCATGCACGAATAGTGTTTGCTTTAGACTTGTGATTTAACTCTGTGATATCGAGAGCCTATTTCCCGAATGAGTATATTGTTTACTTTTAGCTTGGGATTGTTAAATTCATTTGGGAAATCAGAACCGTTTGAGCATGAGTGTAGGGTTGTTTGTAAATGAGACTTATTTTATCATATATTACATAAGCTTAATATCGTTAGTCTAGTTACTGAACTTTTCTTTTACCTGCAGGCTCTTCTTTTGATTTGGGCTTTATGTTGAGCCCAATTACATTCTCATGTCATGTTCAAACTATTGGCAATTGGTTGTTAGGCACATAGCTAGCCTAAATTCTGTTAACAATCAAACATGGGTTCCGCTTCTAATAATCCTTTAGCTTTCAAATTGCAAAGTAGTTTGGTTTGAAATTAAACCAGAAGTTCAAGTGGTCTTTTAATAAATTAACTGGATTATTAATGTGATTTCGAAGTGAGTCATATTATGCGAGTTATAATAGTAGCCCTCCATAGTTAGTTCAAGTTCTTAAATGCATGGCCCTCTACTAATATCTTATGATTTAGATATAAATAGCAAATGTTCGTAGTTTGCTTTAGGCCCGTTTAATATACCATTGTGATTGTGGACACGTCCGCGTGACATGATTGCACATTCTAAAGGTAACTCGAGAGATGCGTTCGCGCAACTTCAACCAATTTTTCTTAAATAAATAAACAAAGCATTATTAATTATGGACACGTTCGCGTGACATGATTTTTGACGCGCCAAAGGAAAAGAGTATACGTACGCGTAACTCAATTCTTTAATTATGAATAATCAAGTGATTTAAATGCGCTTAATAGATAAATGCACATAGGTCCTAAAAATGAATATTTAAACAATTTAAGCCAAGTATAAATTGCTAAGCGACCGTGCTAGAACCACGGAATTCGGGAGTGCCTAACACCTTCTCCCGGGTTAACAGAATTCCTTACCCGGATTTCTGGTTCGCAGACTGCAATACAAAGTCAATCCTTTCTTTGACTCGGGATTTGAACCGGTGACTTGGGACGCCATAAATTATCCCAAGTGGCGACTCTGAATCTTTA
The DNA here is from genome assembly GCF_000715075.1 of Nicotiana tabacum. Taxonomy (NCBI): domain Eukaryota; kingdom Viridiplantae; phylum Streptophyta; class Magnoliopsida; order Solanales; family Solanaceae; genus Nicotiana; species Nicotiana tabacum. The sequence goes on along the minus strand of NC_134087.1, from coordinate 139,452,902 downwards.
AATAAACAAATCCCGTTTCGATTGTCCTTTAATTGGAAAAACTCCCTTATATTTATACCCTTTACGAGGTGTGAGTAAAAAGGAGGTGTGACAGCTCTGGCGACTCTGCTGAAGATCGAACCCAGAATCTCTAGTTCAGGGTTTAGAATTCGAGCTTGTTAATATGATTTTGCTTGGCTTTATTTATTGTTGATATTACTGTATTCTGTGAACCTTTTGTGCCAAATGCTATCTGTTTACTGCTTTAATATTATTTGGATTGTATATAATTGTCTTCTTACGCCACCCATCTAAGTCTTCTGGAAATGGTACATACGTTCGCGTAGCCCACTTTTTCTGTAGAAATTATACCAAATAGAACGAGGCTGGGCTAGCGACAAGGCCGAGTAGACTTCAGTGCTCTCGGTACGTCGCCCCCTCCTCGGCCATAGTTGTCCGCTCGGGTACCCAAGTCTAGAAAAAAACCCCCAGGATTTAAACCTAGAAAAATACAGCCTCATGCCGGATCCCTAGTAGGAACGTTTGTTTGCATCATGTGCATTTGGCTTAGGGGACTCAACACAAGGGTTGAGTCCGTCTAGGACATGTATGCCCGAAATAACAGACCATCCTGATGTAGTCTACGTGCTATGTGAACATTTATTTGTTTTGGCATGCATGCTGACCGGCCAGGGACAATAAAGCAAAAAGGAAAATCAAGAGTGATATAGAGAAGGAAATAAAGCCCGGCTCTAAACATCTCGGTATTTGAAAAACGTCCTGAAACTCTGCCAAAAAATTTTCAAAAAGAGTTATTTCAAAAGAGTCAAACATTGTGTTATTTCAAATGTGTCAAAATTGACCGAACTATGCAGGTCTGATTCTCACCGGATGTGGGATACGTAGGCAACCTATATAAGGTTTGGCCTTATTTTTGAAAAAAGAGAGAGAAAGAAAAACAAGAAAAGAGAGTCGGTGGTTGAGTGAATGCAATCTTGATTTTTGGTCGAAATAAGCCGATCTAGCTTCGACAATGTCTTAAACTGTTCTTGCCAAGATAGCCTCAGAGTATTCTTCAGTTGTCGAAAGGCTATTTTCGTAAAAGAATGGACAAGTTTGTGAAGGGTCATAAAATAATTCCCCCGGCCCCAAAATTCGCGTGAAATTGGGAAGGGGCCGCATTTGCAAAAACAGTCACTTCGCTAAAGTTGGCATATAGAGGAAGAAATTATGGTTCTTTTCTTCTTTTCTTTTCCCTTTATTTTTCTTTTCTTCTTCAAAAATTGTTTAAAAAAAGGTCCACTCGAGTCAACCCCAACCTTAATCTTCCATAGGAACAAATGAATACCATCCAGGAACCGCCAGAAGTGGTCAGGGAACAGGCTCAGCTACACTTGCGTATGTGGTGGAATGATCTAGACGAAGATGGTCAGAAATGGGTGAAAAAGCACTTGGGTACTCTTATAGACATCTTTGAGATCAAACCACGGGAAGATCTGATCAAAGCTTTGGTAACTTTCTGGGATCCTATCCACAACGTCTTTCGTTTCTCGGATTTTGAGATCACCCCTA